>NC_141703.1:106372828-111233121 GCF_971803275.1 Cyanistes caeruleus
AAATAGGCCATGGTCTAAACTAGCAATATTTTTCAATCAAGTTTTCATTAATGTTTTCCTTTAGAGTGTGACTCTTCTACCAACATCTGCATAAGAGAGATTTTTGGTTAACTGTAAAGGTGAGAAGGGCTGAGGAGGAAGTCTGTCTCTGCATATAAGATCCCAGAGCATCCCTACCCACATTAAATACAGACCTAAAAAGATGAAAAACCACCCCAAAAAAAAATAAGTCTCAAATAATTGATGAGAAAAATTCTATTTTACATTCTCACATGTCTTCTGTTACTCTGAGGACAAAGTTGGTTTTGCCATTTATAATCAAGACATGCAGAGGAATACAGCACCCCTGAGGATTGTCCAGAAAGGAATAATGGTGCTAGCACTATTCATTTGTCCTTGTAAACAAATGATAGCAATATCAGAGTGTTACCTGATGAATATGTATCCTGTAAAAAAAACCAACAAAAAATAACATAAACGCAATTCAGAATTTGCAATTCGCAATTATCCGGAATTCCTTTCTGTTCATGGAAAGGAAAATTATTCTGTAAAATATAGCCATTGATTGCATAACCTATGATTGCAGAGATCATTGCTTTTCATTGTGCAAAGCTGAAGACCTTTCTCTTAAATTTCAGAGACTGTTAAAGGAAATCCTGTACAGTTTTTTGCCTATAACCATAAAGCTTTACAATCAATGGACCGAATTCTCCTTCCTAGCACACACTATAATTTCCAAGGCACTGGTCCAAGGTGTTTAATAAATAAAAAAACCATCAATAATACCCAAAAAATAACCCAAACCCCCAAAAAATCCCCAAACCCCCAAATCAGCCAACAAAAAAAACCACCCAACTAATTTTTGGTACCTGTTTACAGTATTGTAAGTTTATATTTGTTAGGTGTTGTAAATACTTAAATGGAAGGAGGAGAAGACAGATGCTAACCTCTCTTCAATAATGGGCAGAACAGAGATGAGAGCTCAACTCCAGTCAGCTTAAAATATTATAGAGAAATAAGCAACATTTAGTTTCTCTTACAAGTTGAGCTCCTCTGAACCCTGAAGCAAAGCAGAATGTGAGAAACAGAGGGTTCCCCAGAAGACAGAAACCACATTTCTGTCTTTCATTCCAAAATGCTCTTTGGCTGGATTTTAAAATACCATGTCTTGTTTTGTGAGATCTCACCAAGGAATACCTGTCAGCATTAAGAATTCAGCCTTTTAAGATGGTACAGCATGTAGGTGTGTGCTCTCCTTCCATCAAATAGCTTTGAAATACCAAAGGTCATTACCTGCTCTAGTACCAGAGCTCCTGTAACATGCTGGGGTGTCTCAGGTACCTCTGTGTGCTCATGTTAGGTTTTTAATGGTGACAGCTTCATGGAGAAATGACTGTTGGACTGAGGCATTTCAGGCATTGTCCCTTCTCTTTGACTGAGAAAGATTTTCAGGCTTTTTACTTGGAAGTTTCAGCTATTTTTAAAATGAAGGGTGTCTTTTATTAATGCAGTGTTATTGATATGACAATTATAAAGCATGCAGGAAGGGCACCATCAGGACAGGGTAGCAATGGTGAAAATAATGACAAATATGAGTCAATTAAAAAAAAATGTATCTCCACTTCTGAAAACTCACTGAAATCCAGTAAAACACTGGATTCAGAAATAACCTGTTCTGAAAGAACTTTAAAACAGTAGTTATTTTAGGTCAGCTTAAAGATATTTTTTTTTCCCCCTTTGCTCTGTCTTAATGACAGCAGAAAGCAAGAAATGTGAGCCAGGGATGGAGAACTGGGTGCAAGACACGTCTGGTGTGCTCCTTGCTATGGGTAATTTTCAAGCTGTTAGTAGTAGCAATAATGTTAAAATAAAAACAATTACTTGATAAGTTTTCTCCAAAATTTAGTCTTATTTTCTCTGCTTTAAGATAAAAATTAGACCTAAATAAAAATGAAGACCTAATTAGCTAGAAACAGCATCTCAGAGAAGGAATAAGAGAACCAAATGGTGGGCAGTTACTTTAACAATCAGCTGAGATGTTAGGATGTTTTGAAAGGCTTATATCACTCAGTGATGGAGATCATTTCTCAGGGGTCAGTACTGGGCCTTCAGGTGTTTAACATCTTGATCAAAGCTCTGTGGGCAGCAGGTCAAGAGAGCTGATCCTGCCCTTCTGCTCTGCTCTCATGAGACCCCACCTGCATGGAACGCTGCATCCAGCTGTGGGATCCCCAGCATAAAACATGGACCCATTAGAACAAGTCCAGGGGAGCCAAACCATTCCAGGATTCTAGCAAAACAAGATTATAGATTATATATTTTAAATATCTGAATTGGTCTGGTTTTTTTTAGGTATAAATATATTTCCTTGCCTTTTTAAACAAGGATATCATCTCTAATGTACTTCAGTGATCAAGCCAAGATCTTACATTATTTTAAAATATCTTTCATTATTTTTTTCTAGAGCTGTGTTATGAATTGAATCTTGCATAGAAATGTAACAACCAGAGTAATAAGTCTGGAACCAGCATTCGTTTTACCTTCTAAATTAGACTTTTATAATAAATGGTAAATTGAAATGCCATTACAAAAAGGTTACCATCTTTTATTACATGAAGTTAAGAACTTAAATTTTACTAATGGTGCAATTTTCTCTGTAATTCATCTTCTACTTAATAGCATATAATTGTTTAAAGAACATTTTAGTCCCTGTAAAAAGAAGGTATTGTTATCAAGGAAAGTCTGACTATTAGGCAGCTCAAGAAAAGCCCAGAGTCGCCTTTTTCAGATATTCAGATATATTAACTTTTTATTTCACTAAGCCACAAGAGCATATCATTTTCTACACCAACAACTGATTTTCATTCTGGCTGATGACCTCAATCTTTTTGCCCCTTTTTTTTTTCCAGCAAAACACTTGGGGTGGGGGCTTGTTTAAAATTCATTTTCAGTGTGGTGTGTGGAGCTCCTTTTACTAATCTTAATAAGGTGCTATGAATGCAATTTACTGGAATAGATTTGTAAGTGAAAGAAAAATGTGCTCAGAATTACAATTAAGCCTGATAAGTGCCTATAGACAAGAATGGCAAATTTTAAGCTTAAAACTTCCAGACCCTCTGGTCTACTCTGTCCTCAAAGGATACAGTTTCTCAGTATGCATAAACTTTTCAAGTCTAGATGCTTTTAAAAATGCCAGTAGGAAGATCTTACTTAAATGCTAATCCACTTTAGAACCACAAAATATATTTGGGCAGCTGTCTTTCTTTTAGTGTGCACCGTTAAAGACCTACCTTGCAGTCTAAAACTGTCCGGGGACTCATGACCTGCATGTTGCATTTTTAATTCTGGATCATGGCTAGCCTGCCCCAACACAATAAAATTCCCCACAGTCCCAATCCTTTCCCTTGAAAAGTGATGGTGGTTATGATGCCCAGCTGCTGTACAGAGGTTCAGTGGTTGGGGTTAGGAGGTGGGGAGAAAGGAGAGCAAGTCCTGCTAAGTTTGATTATTTATCTCATCCCTGTGAGTGAGCTCACGTCTGGCAGTGAGCAGGGGCTGTGTCCTGAGCTGGGCTGCTCCGAGCACCCATCAGGGAAAAACCCTGTTCCCCTTGGGGCCAGCTTGGGCACCTCTGCATGGGAGTGGCTGCAAATATCACAGGGACTCAAGGAAAACCAGCAGGAAACTCTCTTGCAGGCAGAAAGGCTGCACCTCTCTTCTCTGTGCGACGTTACATATCACATACAAAAACTTAGTGCAAATGTATGAGGTGTCCCTGGAGCTGGGAAAAAAATCTATAATATTTCTATTGCTGGAATATCTATGTGCCAAGTGCAGACATTTGTTTGATTTGGCCTCGGGCATTTTTATCTGGCATGCTCTCCATTTCATTTCTCCCACACTGTATCAATCTCAAAGCTCCTTTGGTAAGGAAAAAAAAAAAAAAGAAAATAAAAAAAGGAAAAAGAAAAGCCCCAATGACTCCAGATACCTCCTCCCCTCCTGAGCTTGCTGTCATTCACCTCCTAAATAGCGGCTGTTCCAGCTGACACATGCTTCACTGAGCAGTGGAGCTTGGTGTCATCCCAGTCCTGCCACGTCACATCAGCTGAAATTGCTATGTTAGAATGTAAATTAACCCCAGAAATTACAGGTACACATTTGAAAACCGTATATGTAAGTTTTTTCACGTCTAGGGGAGGAGTCCTGAATGAGATTGTGTTGGACAGCAGAGGTGAGGCTAACTAGCATCTCAATTTATCACTGGATTAACTTGTATTTGCATATTTTAGATGGAAAGCAAAAAGCTTATTAGGCTTTTGGGTAACAACTACATGTTATATGAGCAAAAAACCCATAGTTTCTTTTTAGGCTAAATTACTAATATAATTTTCCAGGCAATGTTTAAGCCAAGATCTTACCACAAGTAGCCACAAACTGATGAAAAAATGTCCTAACCAAGTGTGGGGACTAGAGAAGCTCTCATGGTACAAGGAAAGAGAATTATTGACGGTTGTCATTGTATCAGCAGTCAAAAGACTTACAGCAAGATTATAAAATAGTTTTAAATATTGACCCAAATTAATTCAGTCCAAAGAGTCACCCCTGTTATTCACTGAGCATTGGTTTGGCCACACAACAGACTTGGCACAGACACAAGGTTCTCCACAGCTTCCTGTCCATTAAAATGTCAGAAACCCTGAAATTAATATTTTCACTACCGTGAAAGAAGAAGTGGGTTTATTGGTCTTGGTTTAGTATTTTTCTCTCTTAGCAAACTCTCCCTCATGTCAGGTAAATCTAAAACATAGTTGCAGGATCATTTTCCTCTACTTTATGTACTTCTTCATATTACCAGCTTTATATCTTATGGCAAGCATCTGAGAGTCATTAATTTCAAATGGCTGAATAAACATTGCTTTCTTGACAGGCACTTATTTAAACGCATTATTTTTGGCATAAGATCTAAAATTATGTTTGCAAGGGATGGCAAGATTTTTTGGCTCTTTTTCCCCCCTCATCTCATCACAATCTGGCATAATTCTCCCAGTCTCTCATTTTACCTTGCTGTAGATTAATGGTCAAACTTTAAAGGATCAAAGTTACCCATGCCTAGAAATATGAGGTAATAATTTGTTTAGAGCTCTTTGTTAGCTATTCTCTGATATTTAGCTATTTATTTAGTGTCCCTCCATATGCAGTCTCCAAAGAGTAGACTGAGCCAGTAAGAGAACATTTTTAAGCTCCTCATATCGTCAACCTAAATAGTGAAGAATGGTAATTTAGACGAGGGAGACCTGCACATTTCAATTTTCGGTAATAGATGTTAAATGAGCGGTAGAAAACTGTTTGAATGAGTCTGTAGTTATCACATGCAGCTGTTCATTGCTCCTTAGTTTAAGTTTCTGATTATGTTCCTTTGTAGAGGTATTTTTGCAGATCTGCTGGCTCTCTTTCCCTGTTATTGTCTGAGATCTGATTACAAATCTTCCCAATACAGTTAGCTTGTGCTGAGGATTTGAAGAAAATATACTCTATGGGAAGAGCGTATTTGAAAGAGGGGGAAGAAACTGTTATAAAGCATTGCTTTCTGGTATTCCTTGTGTCAGTCCTGAAAGACATAAGAAAGTGATCTAAAAAATGGAGTAAAAGGAGGAAAATACCTCCCCACACACACACTTTCTGTTGTAGCTGACAGATCTGTGTCAGCACTTGCTGACAGATGTACTTATGGACTGTCTGCTGGCTTCTGCCAGTACCTGTGAGCAGACAGTGATCACAGGCAGGGGTTCATATGTTATATATCAACTGGATTCATTATTTTAAAAATTTAAATTAAAATATAATGATTGTGATAATAAATGTATGATTTCTATTTAAGGTCTTGATTAATTGCATTTAAAGTCATGGAATTATGGGGAAGACAGTATCTGGATTTGCACTTAATGCTTCCATTTTGATATCCTTAAAAAAAATTATTCCACCCATGGTCATGAATCATCATCATTAGGCTGCTTTATAAGCAATTAGAAAGGTCAAGCTGACAAACTGTACTTGATACGAGACAGTTCAAGCATTACAAAACATTGGGAGGTTTATTGAGATGGATTTTTCCAGTGGAATGAACGGCTGGAACGGTGTACCACACCTCATGGGGCATGCAAGCTTAGAGAACTTTGCACTGATGACACTCCTGTGTTAGACCCCTTGATTTAAAGCCTAAAGGTCAGCCAGATGAATTCAGGATATATTTCAGTCAGCACAGAGGCCTAGTCAGGAGGCAAAGACATTGAACTTCACTTGTCACCTTCTTGGCTTTATTACTTCAGGATCTTCCACTTCAGTGGGAGAACCCAGCTGTCCTGTTATCGTACCCTGAATGTTACTTTGTGATTTGTACCACAACACAGCGAGTAAACTACATGCTTAATTCAAACCTTCAGAGATATTCCCTGATTTTGGATCTATCCAAATTGATGTTTTTTTGACTAAGTGGAGCTCAACATGAAACGTGTAAGACAGAAAGGAGCAAATGAGTACAGGAGAGTTGTCAGAAGTGGGCAATCTTTCTGTTTCCAGCCTGGCTGTCCACCAGCCCTTGCCTTCTCTCACATTCTCTTGCACCCAAGCACCACATGGGGCTGCAAGGGGAGCTCTGCAGAGGAAGAGCAGGCACTGCCTCCATGAGGGACAAGGACATGACAACTGCATCCTACAGCTCAGCTTCAAGGACACACAGAGATAATAAAACAGCTGTCAGTCCCATCACTGCATCTTCCAGAGGGGCTGTCCACCAGAGGAGGATTGCAATGATACTGATGAGATCTTCAAACTGTGCTTTATTTCTGCTGGTTGAGCATGCACATAGATTATTTTTAAATTGGAAAAGAGACCAATTTTTAAATTGAAAAGAGAAATTCCAGGAACGGGTGTTTTGGGACCGTGATTTCTTGTCACATCTGAGAAACCTGAAGTGTTGGTAACCGATCTGCTTTATGTGTATGAGCACAAAGCTTCTAGTTTTTATTGTAGCAGAGTGCTTTCAATTTAGAAAAAAAATCAATCAACAGAAACAGTAAATGGCACCACGCTCCACATTTCTCTTTGGGAGCAGCATTATAACATTTAGTCTTGCTCAACGAGAAGTTTTATATTGCTTTTGTTTATATACAGGATAATGTTATGGGGATACAGGGCTTCCGTTTAGAAAGGTTATTGACACTCTTAATGCTGTGTTGGCATTTATTCTTCGGATTTTATTGCTTCTGATCTGTGGTATTTATGTCTCTGAGGTGAGGACTTTCATCTGTGATGCATGTTCATAATTTACAGGCTGCATGGTGCCCTGATGTTGTCTGCAGAAACAGGAAATTAAACAATTAAACAGGAGGCAGATGTGAAGAGTAAAACAAGATACTCCCCTCAGTACATTTGTTTTTCAATAAATATCCATTGGTCAGAGGAGGCTGAAAGCCACTGCTGGCTGAAAACCCAATGATTGGGAGAACTAAGATGGTTTTCCATATCTGGATATGAGAAAATGGCAAAGCAGTCCAGAAGAGGAATAAACCAGGCAGAATATGAGTTCAGAATTTAATGGAAGTTTGAGCTTCCATGTTTTTTCCTGTATCAAGCTCTCCTGAATCTGTGTGACATGACTGAAGCCTTTTTTCACAGACATTCACCCCCTGCTCCCCAAGTTGTCTGAAGTGACCATTGCCAAGCTCCCTAGTGATTACTTTAACTGTAATAGCAAAGACAGATCACTTTATTAATTGCAAATTGCACTATCTGAAGATGGTGACAACAGATATGGAGGAAGCAACAGAATATCCTAATTTTTCACAGCATAATCAGCCTGTTTGGAGCCCCAGATAAAAATAAATTACCTCAACCTTACAATGCACTTGACAGGTATTTATTGCAGCGTTCTCTATCAGCGAGTGCCATACCTACATGAGCTAGCTTCTCTCACGTTACCCTAAAATGTGGAGGGGAGAGTTAATGAGAAAGAGCAATCAAAGCAGGGCTGCCCTGGGATCTGGGTTTGGATTCCAGTTGCATGCCACCACCTCTGGACACTGCCTTCCTCAAGGGCAACACACCCAGCCAGGTCCAGGGAGAAGTTTGTGTTAAGTATCCTGGGGGGAAATGCAGGATAGAAAAGGACTTTGCAATCCTTCTGTGGTAAAAATTGACTCAATGGATAATATTATCTAAGAATACCAAATAGTAAAAAAGAAATTTCTCTTGACTTGCAGAAAAAGAAGAACAATTCCAGTGACTTGAGAGAGAAAGCTGTCACCATTCACTCAATTTGGAAAAAAGGTTCATGCCTGTAGACCCACTGTTTATCTCTTCTCAGAGCCAAAGTTTACAAGACTTTCTAATGGAAGCAGACAAGTCCTCAATTCCTGTTTGCTGCAGCTGTTTTCACCATGTCCTGAATTGTTTGATACGAAGTCTAAATTAGTCTTGAGAAACAGGACTAACCTTTCCAATCACATTTAAGGTGAAATTGCTTAACTACAGCACACAATGTCATGCTACAGATAATCCATGTGCTTGATTAATGCTTTTATAATCAATTGCTGTCTGGAAGTGACTCCTTCCCATCACACTCTTCACAAAAAGAGCAGATGGTATTTAAAAGGTTATGGCAAGAGGGCATTTCAGAGGTCAAATAGAACATCGATCAAGTGGGCAGAAAAATTGCTTTTTTCCTTCCCCTTCTTATCCTCACAATCCATGAGGGAATGTGGACTATGAATTATAGTTTGATCTATAGTTCAAGCACTAAAATGTTTTCTTGTTTCAAATTTCTGTGTTGTTTTGGGTAATGAACCTGGAAATTGGATTCCCTTTGTGCCAATAAAAAATTGTGCCCAATACATGTATCTCAGCAACATAATTCTTAGACCCACAGAGATTTGCCTGTACCTTAAACATAGTCTTAACTTAATACTGGTGCTTAGTAAAGGCTGTACTAATATCTATGATGTCTTAGATCAATTTTTAGCAATAATGGGGGTTCTCTGAAAAACAGATACTCTCCACTTCTATGATCTTTTACAGAAACCAATTTAAAAAACGATATTGTAGGACTTACTGTCACTGCTTCCCATGTACATAGTTGGTTGCCATTCTGCATCAGAGTCCAAGGAGAGGTATTCTCACCTGGAGTGAAGGGGTCAGGGAGATTCCACTTTTCAATAAGGTCTCCAAAATTAGAATTCAGGGGTTTGCTATTGTGGAATACATAAAATATATTAGTACCCTTCTTCTTCCCCTTTCCATCTCCTGGTCATGCTAACCACACAGCACGAGAATAATAGAACAGAAAAGTGTTTACGCTTTCTAGTAATTTTTGAGGTTTTACTAATGAAAATGTAATTATTTTCCTATTGTTTTGGACATGAATATTGTTGTCATTGTTGCCTAATAAAAGTGTATTGTTATTAATTACCATCTCTATCCAGCCATTCATTTTTCAGGGTTTTTTTTTGTGATTTTACAAGTTACTGTGACAAATGAACTGCTCATCCTGACTAGGTCTCTGAAATAGATTTTCATTTGGGAAGTAAAGATGCTATAATCCTGTGATCAAAACTAGGATGGTTTGACTAAGATGTTTTTCAGGATTTTAACAAGTATTTAAGAGCCTGAGCTCCTCAAATCTTTCTTATATGCATAATTCCCACTCACTTCATGTAAGTAACCTGAGGAGTTATTAATGAGATTGGGGTTTTTTATTTATTCAAGAGAAATTAATTCCTACCATATATTGCATAAATAAAGCTGTTAAACATGAACTTTCAGAAGGTGAAGAGAGGCAGAACTTGATGGAAACATACTAATTCTCTCAAAGTGTCATCTGTGTATCTTCCCACCTAGGAATGTTATCACTGGAACTGTCAGCGTATTTTAAATAGTCCTAATACACACTGTCATCTATACCATGCTGGCAGAATTTTCAGTATCAGTCTTGTAGTTTAATTTCATTTGATTTATTTCAAGAGTGAATGTGCATTTTTAAAATAGCTGAAGTCTATGAGATGCTTCAACTAAGTTATGTCAGCGCTGTATATGAAAAACGACAAAGATACAAACATATATATTGTGTGATTTTTATTTTTTTCCATGATTTACTGTCCAACAGAGAGGAAAAAATTTCCATATGGGTGAGGTATTTCTGTTTCACCATTTGACTTTAGATTCCTAAAAGGTAGCACACACACACAAAAAAAAAGACATTAACATCATAAACATGAACACATGCATCGGTATAAATGAGTTAGGAGAGGTTAAAATACAAAGATTTCCCAGAAAAAAAAGCTTCTCCTAGGGACTGGCTGCACTTCAGGCATTCTTTACAGGGATTCTGAGTGGGAAGACAGTATTGGCCCTTAGCAGAGAGTTTGTGTCAATTGCCTTGTTATGACTGGGACCCAAGCGATCAGAACTGCCATATTAAATGCAAATTGATAAATGAAAGTCTTTACTACTGGTCCAAAGGCAAAAAAAAAACCTAGCTGTGAAAAAATTGACAGATATATTGAAAGCACAGTAGTATTTTTCATGGAGTTTAATATATGTATTTTATGACTAATCCTTTAGAAACTTCTAAAGTAAATCTTTTATCTTCTATCGTGTGTCCATATTGATCTGCTGTTGAAGTGTTGCTTGCAGCTGAGAGGTATTGTTCATTATGTTTGGAAGCTGTTTGATCAGAGAAGAAAAGAATACAGCATGGTTTCAAGAGAGTGAGAAAATCAAATGAACTTATATAGATGAAAAATAAATAGTGAGATGTGCTTCAAATTTCTGTTATTTATTTTTCAGGGATTTTTTTTCCCTGAAGAGACCAGTGAACCTTCAGATAAATTGAAAATGTCTTAAGTAATCTAATAGAAAGCCAAAGCCATCTACCTTTTAACAATAGAGTTGTCTGTAAATATAAACTTGCAATTCAGCCCTTTATCCCCATGTTTAATTTCACACTTTAGTTTTCTAATTAAGAAAACCTGATTTTACAGAGACTTAAATGATGTAATATAATTATATGTACAACCGAGATCTGTTTTTTTAAAATTTGTTGCAGATGAATGTTGTCTCTTCTGAATGTTAAATGTGGCACAAGAACTTCACATATACAGTCAATCATAAAAAGGGGAATGTATAGAAGCCATTAAAAGATTTTTTTTCTGTCTTTCCTCTAACTAAACCTATTATACTACACAGGTTTCCCATCACTTTCCCTGCTCTGTCACTTTCCAAGCCACAGCCTCCTCTTATCTTTGATAACCATCCACAATCAATCCAAAATGTATCTTTTGTCTTTATGGTATGACACTACCCAAAGGTTTTCTCTTCTGGTGTCTCCTGCTCCTGATTTTAGACCCGGAATCAATCACCGGGGCCGTCACACGTATCTGCTGAGTGATCGCTCTTCTGCACCCTCACAGTATTTCCTTGGCCCAATTATAATCCTGCCTGGGCTGTTTGTTCCTTTCTCAGAAATCCATAACACACTACCCATCAGGGAGGGGAGGCAGGAAATGCCCTGGGCCTTTTGGTAGTCGTTGGGATTGTATAGATTACTCAGTCCATAAATGTAACGCTGAAATGAACCCGCGGTGTCTGTGTTTGGATGACTATTAAGTGACAAAAGCAGCGCAGTATCCTTGTGCAATCAATATCTTACATGTGAAACCCAAGACAGCACTTTAAATTACAAAAAAAGAAAGAAGAAGAAAAAAAAAAGAGGATACTACAATAATAGCAAAGTGATGTCTACATCTGCTTTTGCTTGTGTATTGCTGTCTTTTCATGGCAAAGTACTTCTTTCAGGTCCTTTCTGCAGCCACCAGCGTTTGCTAAAGAGTGACACTGATAAAGCAGGTGCTGTACACTCTCCACATTTGTCAGATATGCTTCCTTGTGCCTACCTGACAGAAATGTTCTACTGTTTCTTTGCTTCTTTGAAAGCTTTTCTTCAATGTCTTCTCATTTTTAGGTGTTGCAACTCTGAGCAAGCTTGCTCTTTGTGCTTCATCTGAAAACATGACAAGGTAGCTGCTTAATTGCACAGGGAAAAAGGTAGAGGAACAGATAAAAAAAAATGTTATTAGTAAAATCATTTTTTGGTCCTGGTGGTAAATTTAATAAAAAGTATTAATGTGAAACTTCTTCCAGAGTGGAACAAAGCTAATGATATCTCAAATTGTTCTTGTTGCGGGATGTAATAGCAGCAATGTGCTATGACTATAATTTTTCAAACATTTAGATGTAAAAATTCCACACCTATCCATCTATTGGCAATTTGAGGCACCTGAATTCCTTCATTAATTTGATTTTATGTTCCCAGGGCCTCAGAGAGAGAGTAAATCTGCAGTAAAATCAACAATTAACAAATGAGCTCTGCTCAATGAGATTGCAAGTTCAAACATTTTTGTAAATTTTTCTCACAGAATCAGCTGAACTGTGAGCTGGGGTGAACTTATTTGACAGCTGGGCAAAGAAATGGGCACTTTGGTTCACTGGAAAATTGGGCAAGTTTTTCTTTTTTATATTTTTCCAGGATAATATGCATAAAACTATTTAATTTTTAAATTAATGAGATTAATATTTAATCTCAAATTACTGTTATTTTAAAGCACTACTGGACTTCAAAATAGGCAGTTGATATGAAAATCTAATTATTTTTGTGGAAACAATAATTCTCTTGAAATAAATATGACATCCCAGAGCTTTTTTGTTTAGAGAAAACTACTTTCCAAATTAAAGAAAATTTCTCAACTTTTCAGTTCAGATTTCCTAAAGGATGAGCAGAGATATGTTGAAATGGGGAGTTTTGAAAGAGTTCTGACTAAGAGTGAGATGAATTTCCTGTCCCAAAGAGAGAGAGGAAGAGGAAAATGTGTTGATTTTTGAATGGGTGCTGTAGTGGAGACTTGCACAAACCACATTGTGCCTGCTCAGTGTGAGAGTCTTACCAGGCTGCCCTGTCCAGGACAGGAAAACACTGAGGGGGATGGAGATCCACACCTGTCATTAGAGTTTGACAAAAGCCACGGTGCTATTCGTATTTATGAGGGTATAAACATGGAATGATTGCACTAAAACCAGTCCCATTCCTCCTGGTTTGCAGCTGAACAACAGAGAAAAACATGTTACCACCCAAACCTGATTTTTTTTTTTTTTCTAAAAGCTTTAGATCTGAGGACATTTAATATTTTTGTCTTTAACTTCATTTTGGGTCTGGTGCATTTCCTATTTTGCTCAGAGTAAGTGGATAACTTAGTGTGTCAGCTCAGATTTACCAAGATGATCAGGTTTCTTTTTGTCCCTGAGGAAAAATATTATCAAACTACCCACTTGAGGAAATGAAATGTATTAAAACACCTAACATGTATGATGTCCTGTTAAAACAAAATAATCCTGTATGACACCCACTGACTATTGCAGTTGAAACAACATGTATTTATTTGATGATTATCTTATTGAACCAAAGCTAACACATCAAACTGACCCCTTCACATTTCTTTAGACTCACTCTCTCTCATTCTTTAAACACTGACATGGGCTGGTGGACTCTGAAAGCAAATTCTGGCCTCAGAGATGTACTTTAAGGCAGTTTCTATCAACACATGAAAAGTGCAATGTGCCAGATCTGAAAGGGCTGCCAAAAGCTACTGGTGGAGATAAAGGCTTCATGCTGAACCAGATAAAAGCTAAGGAAACAAAACCAGAAGTGGTATGAGCTGGGCTAGGTACTGGGGACTTTAAGATGGCCTCTGAGAGACAGAGATGATGATAATATAAAAAGCTGAGGATGTTTTAAGAGTCAAATGAAAAGAGAATAAGGATACCATGAAAACATTTATCCCAGAATCCCATGATATCTAATTCAGCTCTTTATTTAGTTTCTACTCTGTGAGCTTTAGGGAGTATCTCACAGTGAGAAAGTCCATAAAATGAAGAATGCAGATTGGTTTAAGAATACTTAAACTATTAACATTCAATTAATTTTGATTGTGATAATTGAGTTGTTTTATGTATAAATGTGGCTATCAAGAGCTGGTTTTATACATTCAAAATATGTTCACGTGTAAAAAACAAGCCAACAAACTTAGTTGAACCAAGAAATACACTCACAAGAAAATAGGAATGAATGAGAGAACACTGAAAAAGGAAAAAAAAAAAAAAGAGGCACAGACATAGAATTTTGGACTTGAAGAGATTTTATAAAGAAAGCTTTGACTCTAGAGACAAAAAATATGTATTATTAAACCTTTATATTCTGGTACCATCTAGAGGCCAAATGGCACAGCATCTCATTTTGCTAGGAGCTGTAGAAACATATAAAATTAGAGATGTTCCCTCTTCAACTCAAAGAAGGGGTATGGCAAACTCACAGCTACTGAATGTTTATGTTATTTCTTCTTAGTGCAATATTTTCTGTCTGTCTCCCTTACATATTGTCTGGATCATCTGTGTGCAATCCCTGGGTGTGCCATCCTTCCAGTCTGCCAACAGCTGTGTCATGAACACAAATCACGAGTGCAGAAGGCAGAATGTGCCCCTGCTGCAGGAACTTCAACAGCTGCACCCACCAAAATGTTACAACCACAAGAAATACAGCCAGGTTCAGGAATGAATTGTTCTCACCACCCCGGTGCCCTGGGATTGCAGTTTTCTTTATAAAACATCCAAGAGACCTCTTTCTGAGCATTTGGGGTAGAATGTGGAAGGCCAAAATATATAGACATCTAATCCTCCTACTTTTTAGCTAGAGTTTGTAAGTGATATCTGGGGAAATATGTGCATTTGGTTTTTGCTACTGTTACTTTGATGCTGAATTTTTGTGAATGTAAATAGAGCCAGCAAAAGGATTTTTGTGCTGCTGCTCCAAGAAAGAAACATTAAAATAGAAGGGTTTTATGCAGGCCAGGGCTACTGACATGACCTGTGAATAAGCTAGTCCAAAGGCTGGAAGGCATCAGGAGAGGATTACTTGAATCTTTGCCTGAGCAGGCAGAATTAGGTGGCCAGGGGAAAATAGATGTAATTATGTGGGGTAGAGCAGTGCACTAATGAAACTGTGCTGCTTCCAGCCAACTGGGGACATCACTGGCCAAAGAATTCCATATATGAGTCTGTTATTTGGGACCACTGGGTAATAGGTCAGTGGTCACACCCAGTGATCTCTAAATGGGTCCTTCACTGGTTTCAAGGGGATTAATACTAACCTTTCTGACTGTGAACTTCACTTCATGTCTGGGCTTTGGGACTTTGACCTTCCTGTTAAATTTTGCCTTACCAGTAAAATCTGTGGGGTGAAATATAAAATACAAATGTAAATATATTAAAATATTATATTTATAATATATAGATATAAATATATAAAGTATAAATATAAAATACAGTGATAGAGACTTGTGATAAGTTTCAGTAATCTGCTCTATGGGTTGGCTGCTGTGGCCATGGTGGCTATACAGACAACACAAATAGTTTTATTTATTTTCCATGCATTTTACACCCAGAAAAGATTCCTGTTACATTTTCAGTGAAACTATAGAGATCTTCAAGATTTCCTACATGTATTACAGGAGGATCATGGAAGCCAAAAAAAAATAAATAAATTGGGGAATTTTCATTCACATAAAGTAAATAATCTTCTATCCTGGAAAGCATAATATGGTACTGGAATTAACTGAAAGAAATTGGATTATTTTGATCTTTCCAACTTCACCTTTCATTTTTTTGCTTCATTTGTTAGGAGATAGGTATAAAGAATGTCTGCCTTGTTTGACTATCTTTAGACTTAACCAAAAGCAATAGTCAGCTTCCAAAGAGAAACTACAATATTCCTTCTAATTTCAGTAGGTGTAAGACCAGGTTCCTGATATATTTTGACTCTAGTTGTTTCTGTAGGAGGCTGCAGTGCTGATGTCACTGTGGCAGTCAGCAAGTGTTATCAGTGCAGATCATGGTAAATTTAGATGTCATCTGGACCCTTCCAGGACTGTCAAATGCTTTACTCCATCATTTTAAAAGTAAGATTAGTGTTTCATTGTTATTTTTAATGCTGTGAAAAGGCTTACACCCTTTACCACATCTCAGAAATTGACCAGGACAGCTGGTAAAATTTGAACTTTGTTTTTCTGGCAAGCTCTGTTTGCTTTTGGGTGAACTTTGCAGATGTGAAAGGTAAAAGGCAAAGGTTTGCTTTAACCTTTCCATTCTTCACAAGATAATCCCAAAAGCTGAGCTGCAGAGGGATCACAAAGGTCACAACTTTAATAGGGGCATACTGGAGAGGGAAATCCCACTCGTTTGACATTGACAATAATGCAGACATCTGATTTCTGCCTGGAAGTTGATAAAGTATAGCTAATATAAATAATAAATCAGCCCCCAAAACAGTTTTTCATTTTTTTTAATGGTAGTACCTAAGAAGCAAATAAGATGATGGGGCAGGAAGTAGATAGGCACTAGAACACCCTTAACTTCTTGAATGTAAGAATTATAATCCTGAGAAATTTCCCAGTTCTTATTGGAGTAAAAAGCCACAGTTTGTAATTATTTCAGATGAAAACATATTTTCAATGCTTCCCTGGCTTAGTATTTTCCTATTGCCAAAATGGATTTATGTGTAATCATTGCCTGTTAATTTGCATCAGTCTTCCATTTTTGAGTGCCCATGCTTTTCACATAATTTTTAAAAAAAATTAGTTCCTAAGTGGTTTTATTGGAGATCATCATCAATTGTTCAAGTGCTAAGAATGGTCTTAAAACTTGCTTCTGCTCCAGGTGTTGCATTAGTAAATCAGACAGATTATTAAATTTCATTAACACCATTCCCTCTGCAAAGAATAATTTGAACTGAATTGTTTAATTCAACAATATTTACAGAAGAGAGGCAATTTCTCATGGACAGAAGCTCAAAGTGACTTATTTGCTTTAGAGTGAAAATATTCCTGGGATTCTGAACTCAGGGTGACTGCTGATGATCATAGCCATCCAGGCTGCCACAGATGTCGTGTTAAGAAAGCTATTGACCATCAGTGGGTAGTAAAAAATTTCTGCTCTCACTTTATTGCTGCCTCCATTAAACCATCCTCTCAGGTCCTATATTTGTGTAACTGGTTCTGTCCCCCACGGCCTGGAGTCATTAGGCCATCCCTTAGTAGTGGACTATATAATGCTTTCTTAATTAACCCTGTGGATCTCGTTGCCCCAAATAACATTTAAATGGGAGCCTGTAGCAGTAATATCTTGATATAGATTTCCACTGGAATTGCTTGGATGGAATGCATAATTTCAGAGATAAATGCTAAAAGGCCACACGATACTGTTGAGACAATTACAACATAGTTTGTCATTTCATACCAGGACTGGATTTATTGTCAAGACAGCATTCCTTTTTTGAATGCCATCCTTATTCAGCTGCAAGTTATTTCAGTTTCTTCTAATCCCAAAAAACTGAAGAAAGTGCATATTTTTCAAAATATTATCACATAAATTAGTTCACAATTCCACCGCAGGCAGAACCTTTAATTGGTCAGTACTTATTGCTTCTTGAATTAGAAAGTAATTTATATTTTGCTTCCATGCCTTTTGAATCCTTTGTCTCCAGCACATCTTTTTGCACAAATCTCAGATTCAACCCAAGCTATTTGATCACAGAATGAAGCACTCTTATGTCAAGCCTATCAAATGTGTTTGGCATTACATCAGTCTACAAGTGTGAATTTGTTTGTGTATTCTGCTTTCATTCAATAAAAACATGAGTGGTCTACTGCTTCAGATCAATTACTTGTTTTGTGTTGCTACATTTTACTTTGTTCTTCAGCTGTCTTTGCTTCCATGAGCAGAAGTGATGTGCAGGCTGAGATTTGGTGGGGATCCATCCTTGTGCTCCTTGTCAAAATGAAAGTCTAGAGCACAGAGCACCAGAGAAGCAATGAAACACTTTGTGCAAACCAGATTCTAATCACTACAGATGGCACAGAAGGCATCCTAACCCTTTTACTCCTTTGTCATTTAATTTGAATTTCTTCCTCATCCTCAAAGCAGTCCAGCTTCAGTAAATCACTCCAGGTTTTGCTCTTACTGAGAAACGCCAAATCAGGGAGGATAAACAAGGAAACCCTCACACCACGAGACAAAGTGCCACAGGAGTACAAACTGAGTCTGTGTATGCAGGGTAATGAGGCACAGGAGAAAATAAAGTGTCTGTGAACTACCACTGAAAGAGGCTAAGACAGCCTAGAAGAGCAGAAATTCAATAAATAATTGGTCAGATATGCATATTTCAGGTCCCAAGCACACAGCTGGCCACTCTCTATATGACCCTGTCTGGAGGAATAGTTATATCCCATCAAAATAATTTCTCTGGAATAGTGGTTTCCTGACAACATTTTCCATGTGTTTTGTCCACTGCACCACGATTCCTCTGCTTCATGCACAAGTTACTGCTAAAATTACCAGTAACTCAAAACTCCAGGATTAGTGTCTGTTCTGCAGAGCCTCCCAGGAGTCACACCACACAAATGCTCCAGGGTGGAGCTGGCTCACTGTGGAAGCATATGGGCCACTGCTGATATTTGGATAGGAAACGGGAGCAGACACTTGAAATTCTTTAAGGAATAGAAACTGAAGAGATTGTAGGGTTAACAGATCAATATTCTTCTGAAATATAAAACATGGATGACTTTTAAAAAGTACTAATTTAGTACCATGAAAAGTTAATTTTCTGCCCATTTTGGAAAAGGATTATTACATGCTGTTCATTTACCAAGTGGAATATGATTGTATATGCTAGTCATATGAGAGATTCAGATGAAAAATAATTAATTACAAAGTATTTACCCTTTTTTCCTGGACTGGGCAAGCCATCTTATTTGTAAATAAATTTTGGATTTTAATTATGGAGAGATTTGCACTTCTAACTAATTGTTCAATATGCCTCATTATTTTTATTTGAGAAAATCTGCTAATTAGAAATATAAACCAAATGTTTGTTGTTACTGTCTTTTTAATAAATGAGATACTGAACAAAATTTTTTGGCTTTTATTTACTGGAATAAATCCCTTATGAAAGCTTTACTTATAGAAAGAAGAGCTTTGTTTATTCTCTGTCATTGACAAGCCCCACTTGTATCTTTTTAAGAATAAGAAAATGACTCTTTTCTTAAGTCAGGAGAAAAAAGCAGAAGAAGCTAGACACTTTTAACAGAGTCACATTATAGAGCAGGTGACCATAATGAATTACTTCAAGGACCAGAAAGAAAACAGAATTCATTCTTTCACTTTTTTAAAGTGCTCCATAAAATTTACTAAGATTTTTAGCTAAACTCTAATTGAGTTTTCAGATTGCTCATCTCAGTAAATAAACCATGTGCCCCTTGTGTGTCCTTTCTAACACCTTTAGCCTCCAACTTTTCTCAAAAAAGCTGAGAGAAATATTGAGCACCTTGCCACCACTCATTATCTGCCTTAGCTATTACGTGCTCAAAAGCAAAGTTATTATCATTCACATTTTTTCCCCATTAAAAAGGCAAGTGGTGAGGATCAGGGCAGCAGCAGGCACCTCTTTTCTTTCTGTGTGTCTACAATTTCTGAAACTGTGTTGAATTTGCATATTGAACACACGCCACGGGAGCACGAGATTAATGTTCCCACTGGATGCAGTGAGGCTCTGTAAAGCCTAAGTTTCTATTTTATTAGTCCTAGATGCTATCATGAATCCAAACTCTGGCTGTACTAACATTTCTCACTGTCCTTGAGAAAATGGATGGATAACTTATAAGCATAATTATGCCCACTCACTGGTCTAATGAAGAGAATTAGGGAATGTGTAAACAATAGCTTGCAGGGGAGAGTATGCATAATTGGCAACTAATAATCTAATAGTGAGACAGGGAGACGGGTGAGAATGATTAGCATAGGCCACACAGAATGATCATTTGTGATAAGGATGACTGAGAAGACATTGACATTATTTAGCTTTCCCTGCTGGCAGGGAGAGCATGAATAGAAAGAAAATTAAATGCAGGATGGATGGATCAGCAGGTGTGGCGTAGCAGGATTTCAGCACTCACATTTTTCCTTCTTTTTAGAAATATTTTTCTTTCTAGAAATATTGCCCAAGTTTTCCTTTCCTTGCTATCAGCACCACAAAAAGTGCTGAATGGTGATGTAGAAGAGCATTTTCCACTGTCTCATACAGAGATTCATTGCTCAAATCGTAATTTTCTGAGCCAGTCAAGGGTATTGTGAGCTATGGAAGGCTCTGGTTTAGGTTCCTGTTTGCATCTTCTGTCCTTTCCTTGTGGCAAGCAGGAAAGTAAGTGCAGGATGATAGAGAGTGTTTATTAAAAAGAAAAAAGGGAGAGGAGGTAGATAGTTCAAGGAAAGGAAGAAAACAGCAGTTAACTGGAAGTGAGAACAGAAAAGGCTGTAGGGTTTGTGAAAAGAAGCTGAGAAAAGGATAGCAAAGGATGGCTGGGACGGTCATGACCTGGTATTTATGGGGTGAGGAATTCAAAAGTAATTGGAGATTTTTCAGCTGTGAGGGTGAAGTCCCCTGACTGGGTAGGAACTGGGCTCATTCTTCTGCTGTCAGCAAGGAACTAGACAACCATGCAGAGCCTCCAATCCCCAGCACAGGTTTGTCTTGTGTGCAGACATGGGGAAAAACAGGGAATAATAACTAAAAATTGCCTCTTAAAGCTAACAAAATGACCTAATGTTAGTTTGCACTGGAAAACTGAAATGTAGGATTTTTTCTGTTCTGAATTTTATTTACCTTTTCTTCAGCCTGCTGCTGTTTTTATGGATGTTTAGACACAGCAGCCATTGAGAAGGCATGCAGACTGCTCAGATTAGATGAAGGGACATAAAGAGAATAAACTTTACCTGTCTGACCATTTTGTGTGGAAGTTCTTGGTACTTTTCAGTAGTTGTTGAGCAGAGTGGAGGGTCTTTCTACTAAAAATGTTCCAAAGGCAGTGTTTTTTACCATTAAATTCTATATTATTTATTTTTTATTGCTAGAGCCCTCTAGATTATAGCTAGAAGAAAGAATGAAGAAAATACCTGTGAAGGAATCTTTGGGAAAGTATAATTTCCAAAGTCTCACCCTCAATTTGTGTTTTTCAAAAAGACCATCTCAAAACTGCATCTATGAACATAAAAGAAATACAAATGGAAATGATGAGATGGTCCTTTACTTTTCCAGTCATGTGTAGTTTCTTCTTCTGCATCCAGAAAATACAAAGAAAATACCTGCTTTATGTGGATTCATGTGGGTAGAACTCCAAAATGTTATGAAAAAAATGCCAATTATTGCCTGTCTGTGAAACAAAAAAAAAGGCCAACACCCCACCCGAAGACAAAACTAAAAACACATAAAAAAGGAACTCCCTGAAATCCCTGAAAACTTACACTCATCCAGTCCAAATTTAATCAGAGGCTATCCATCTGTGCTGGGGATGCTGTAAAGGTTTTCTGTCTTCCCATGTGCTCCAAAGACAGGAAGCTTCCAAAAACTGTCAGTGGAATGGAGCCTCTCCTCCTTCCCTCTGCTCTGGTTGCATTTGCTTGAATGGGATTCAAGTCCTCAGCTTTTATTACAGAAATTTTCTTTCATTTACTGAAGCATCATGTCTAATTTAAAGAATATATATTTACTTTACTAATGCATCACAGACTGTGAGTATCCACTGTAGGCTGGAATTAAGAGCAACATTCTAGGCATGCTTTTCTTTTCCCATAGCAGGCCACCATCACCTTAATATTTAAATTCCTGGGGGCTCAAAAACATTCTTTTTCTTTTATTTTTTTTCCACAGTGATGGAAATCAACAGAAAAAAAGGCTATCCTATCATTTTTCCCTCTTTTTAATCCATCCCTCTTAGGTTTTTTACCATTGAAATCCTTCACTTTTAAAACTTTTTATCCTGTGTTGTTTTATTTCAAAGATCATTGAAAATAGTGGGAAACTATTTTGAAAACTGAGACATTAGGCAAGGAGAAATTGAAAACAACAAAGCATCAATTAATCAACTCATCAAAGAAGCAATTTCTGAACGAGAAAAGTACAACATTAAACTCTTGACAAAAAACTGAAAAGGCTGCAGAAATTTCAAAGAAAATCCAGTATATAGAGATATACACAAATTATCAGTATATGGAAATAGCTGCTAAGTAACTCACGACCAATGTTTATCTTCTGGTTCCCAGAGCACAAAAATTAATGGCTTAAAGCTTTAGTGATCTTCTTCCTGTGTTACATAAACCAATCCCCCCACCCTTGTTAATGGCAATTTCAGATCATTACAACTATTTTGGAAAGCCTGAGAACTTTCAGCCACAGATGTTTGATCATTCAGGATGGTGGAGAGCTCTGCTGCTGGTAACCCCCAGTTTACCTCAGCTCTGCAGGCACTGGTAAAGAGCTGTCACAACCCTCCCTGGGACATTGGGGTTCTGTCGTGTTCCCAAATAATCCCAAGCAGGGAGGACGAGCTTTTCCTGGCTAAATGAAGTGATGGAAAGAAAATTGTGCCTACAATACTTCCATCAGGATCAAAAGAAGAGCTGTCTTTTCTCCTTTCTCCCATCTGCTAGAGAACAGCACGGAACAGAAAATAATAGAAGACTATTTCAGCTGGAAGTGACCTACACTTGTCATCTGAAGATCATCCAGTCCAATTTCCTGACACTTCCAAGCTGACAAAAACATAAAGCATATTATTAAGGACATTATCCAAATACCTCTTAAAAACTGTCAGGCTTGGCGAATTCTGTTCAACTCAGTTTTGTTCTTCCCATAGATCTCGTCTCTGAACTTACCTCTGCAAATGCAGTCTCTTCCTCATGGAATTCATTTTATTTTACAGATAATTTCCTGAGTTTTCATTGTATTCTTAAGGCTGAATTTCTCTTCCCAAAGCTTATCTGTCTCTAGTGCATCCTTGCCAAACAACTTTGCAATGCCAAAATGAGTACCTGCTCCTGAAGTCCTTTCCTGGGATCTGTCCAGGTGTGGCTGAGTCAAAATTTTAACTCTGTGTCCCAGAAGCTTCACACATCTCTAACAAAGCTCAGAATAGAGAAAATTTTGCCATTAGAAATCTGTTTCCTATTAAGGATACACACAGCATAAGCAGAATCATCCCTCAAATAATCTCAGAAACATCAGTCAAAATCAAAAAAAACCACCAAAACCATCCCAAACAAAACCAAAAACAACGAAACCCAGAAGAAAATAAATAGAGAAGCATCAAAATGGATGGCATATAATAGATATTTTATGCCAAAAAATATGCTGCAAATAAACTCTGTGATGGCCTTTGTGGCTTTCCCCGTCACCATTGATTTATGGAAATGAGCACTTTCAGCACCAGGAGGAAGCCCCCTGGCAGTGAGATGCCTACAGGATTTGAAACAGGGTTTGGACTGCTCAGGAAGCACAGCAGGATAGCAGGCAAGTTAGAGAATGAGTTTAAGGTCTGACTGAATTAATTTGACACATAATGAAGTTAACATAAAACCAGTCTCACTCACTGGTCATTTATCAGGTAATTCTACAGGCACAAGAGCAATGATCTACAACAAGGCATCATCCATAGGTCCAAAGGAATTCTAGTAATAATGTGGGAGACATTCCTGTGAAAGCCAGAAGGTCCAACAAAAGGGGCTTTTTTAACCTCTATGGGTCTGCAATTTTACTGTTAATATGTGCTGGAATTGTGCCACCTCCATCAGTTCACTTTAATGGCAAGATGCTAAACTTTGGTTTTCTTTAATTCAGCAGGGTCTCCCATTGTTTCAAAGGAGAGGAGAAAGATTTACTGCAGCCAGTTTGACCCAGTGGGAATAACTGGCTTTAAGTCTTTCAGAGCAGGTAAGCAGATTCCCAGTGCTGGGGAAATGGACCTCAGCTGAACTTCCCTAGGGGCTGGGGGGATGGATGGATCTAGAGACAAAGAGCTGCCATGGCCTGGGGACAGTCTCCATGTGGGCAAGGGCACAGGACAGAGCAGGAAAGCCAAGGGCTACCAGGTATTTCTCAGTGCTGCAGCATAAGGAGGGAGGCCAACACTTTCAGCCTCTCCCTCTATTGTGCATTTATTTGGCACATTCCTTATTGGGTTTTGAAGGATTGAAGCTTGAGCCAAGCTTTGCTTGTTTTTAATATTAAAAAAACCCCACAAAAAAACCAAAAAAAACCCAAACAGTACTGTACTAAAATGTTATGGCAAAGTTTTAGCATCCCCAATGTGATGAAGAAAGAGGGAAGAACTTAAATTGACTCAGGTCAGTACTGGAAAAAATATTACAAGTTACCAAAAAAAATTCATCATTATAGTAAATAAACAAAATTTATACGTTGCTAAGAGGAAGAAAATCCCAAAGACACTCTCCCTCTCTTTACAGAAGAGGCCCTGCAACCATTCTGATTTTTTCATGTTTTGTGTTACTGACTCAAATTTTTGTAAAAGCACAGTAGAAACCTCCTTTTATATACTGATGAGGCAGAAATGCAAACAGAATCATAAAATATATTCTGTGCCTTCTTTAAATTTTTTTCCATAGATAAAGAAAGGAATTCATTGAGGGATTTAGCATTCTTTCTTCATCAATATTGTAGGAAAATGAAGTTACTCGTAAAATTCCCATTATATTAAAAAGAAGGTGTAGGAGAACTGTGTGGGTGACACAAGGAATGGTATAATGCTGTTAAATTAAAATTTATCTCTAAAAATTAAATGCATAAAATGTGTACATAGCATATGCCTTAGGCATCTTACATTTGATACCATAGTAAAATAATATTTTTTATAATAATGGAATTATTTAAAGTAATAAGACAGCCATCAGGATACCTTTTGATAATTACTAGAGCAGATTCTGAACTCAGGTGGCATAAATATAAATCATTCTCCTTAAACAATTGCAAATAGAGCAAGGATGGAAACTTATTTTCAAGGTGAAAATGCAAATAAAAAAGACAGTAATGTCTGAGTTTTCAATGCAGAGTAAAACAAACAGCCAGACAAAATCCCCACATCAACTAATTAAATTTGAATTTTCTGGAATTAAAAATATTCTCCCAAGAAAGTAAGTAGATCAGGAAAAGAGCTGCGTGGCATTTCACAGATATTTTGTGGATACTGGTGTCATGAATATTAAAATCATAGCCTCAACAAGCATTGAACTTTTGGGAAGAGGCAGCTGTGCAACTGATGTACATCAGGCCCTTTGGAGCAAAAGGTATTTTTCTATAAAGCATAAAACCACAGAGATCTTCAGAGTAGTCACACACTTCCCATCACTCCCTGTCAGGTGCCCTCTTCCATTCCCCTAAAAAAACCTAACCAGAACAGGTTTTGACATAAAAAAACATAGGTTCAGTGCAGCAGGATGCAGATGAGGCATCCCAAGTACTGTTCACCAGGGCAAACTTATCTTTGGCAGTTAATTATTATATGTCAGTACTATAAATGCCTCTGTGCAGAGCCCAGAGCAAGAATTTTTCAGTTAAAACTGCACAACGTCTGTCAAGTCCAGGAGCTATTTCTATAATTCATGGTTTTCAGAGATCACTGGGTAGTATTTTCCAATTTAATTATTACTTGATTACAACCACAGTCAGTTTGAGATGTCATGAACTGTGCTTTTGGTGCAGATTAAACAAAATAAAGTTATGCTCGAGCATGTTCTGGTTTTTCTTTCTTCCCTCAGCTGTCATGGAAGCAACAAACACTGTGAATTAGTAACCACTTAAGTTTGTCTTTCCATTGAAATCTGGCCATTTCCTGAAAAAGTTCTCACAGACTGGCACAGCGTAGCAGGATGTAAAGATGACAGCAATTTCAGTATGCTAATGCCTCATTTGCATGTCTTGACATGCAGTATTCGTCCTTGATTGGCATTCTCATTAACTTAACATTAGAAAAGACTGCCTGCTAAACAACACAAGCAGCACTTAAACATAGCTGCTATTATTTCCTTTGCTTTACGGGAAGGAACATTAAATTTTTCAAAGGTGCACTAGAGATAAATGTTTAAAGTTAGGCTCTTGATGCTGAGAGATAGGCTTGTGTCTTTTCTTCTCTATTCTGTGTCATTTGGGTCAGATATGGACTCCAGACATGAGGAGATGACATACACGTTAACAACTACGGGGGCCAATAGATTTTCAGCATTTGTACATAAATGTGTGGAGAAAACAGAGTTTTTCCTAATACCAGTCAGGAAAAGGTCAGCTCCCTAATGGGAAGGACTGCTCTGAGGTATTATTTGGAAATTAGCATTGCCTTTCTGATTAAAAGCAGACATTCTCTGACTGCACAGAACTGCAGATAACTCTTTTAAATTTTAAAAGCCAGCATTAAGACTTTGTTTTTTGTTGTCTGTTCTGAAATAGGCTTAATGCAAACTTCTCTCTGGTATCTCTAGCAACAATACTTCTTGTATTATTATAATTTATCTGTTTATACTATTATATTTTACAGATATTATATATATTGTAGATATTATATATTATTGTTAAATGGTAATTTATATATTATATATTTATATATTATTCCTGTGACAAGTAACTTTTTTAAACAAAAATATAAGATCAAAATAGGTGGTTGTAGTGGCTTAGGTTCACCAATTAGAGATTCAATAGAGTGCAGGCAGTGCACTAAATAATGTAATGGGTTTAGTACTGGCTAAAATCTCCACTGCACCTGCTAGAATTATTTTCTCATTTCCTGCTCTGAGATATGAATTAGGAGGAGGGCAAAGCAGGCTCAAAACTTTAAATGTATAAAGGTATTATCTTTATTAACACAACTAAAAGAATAATAAGAATCAGAATAAAACCTTCCAAACACCTCTCCTCCCCTCTCCACAACTTTTTTTCTTTCCCAGCTGACAACGTGGAGACAAATGCTGGGATTTTCAAGCACTTGGCACCTCTACAATGGTTTTTCATCAGTTCCTGTAGGGAGAGGAGTTTCTCTTGTCATGCCACAGAGACTTCTCCACAAGAAACAGTTCTTGTGGCTTCAGTGTCACAGTGAATCAGCCACCCAGGAAAGGAAAATCTGTTTGCAGTGTGAAAGTCCCTCCCAAGCCTTGCAGCTTCCCCAGAGCTGCTTTCATGGGCCATGTTGATTTATGGGGTACTATTTTATGGATGTTAAAACTGTCCTAACATAAAAAAAACCCCAAAATTCCTTCTGGGAGATTGTTGTTTCCCACTGAAGCATCCTGGTCCTTACTCCAGTGTGGTATTGAGTAATATTGCCACAATATTTCTTTACACAGTGCTTTCTTATTTAGGAAGTGTTGAATAAGGTCTGGGAAACAAATTGCTTAATGTTGACCAAATCTGTGGAAATCTTCCAAGCCCACAAAACTTTATGTGCAGATTGACAATCTTGCATGCAGCCACCTTGGCTTTAGAAGAAGCAAAATCAAGCTAAACATCTTTCTGATCTGAGTCTCAGAGGCAGGTTATGCAGCAGCCAGAGGAAGAGGAGAAATTGAATGCCCATGCATGGGCAGCCTAACCTAAAAGCTAATAAATGAGCAGCGTATTTTTATTTTTTTTATCTGTTGACTGAAGTGGGAGATGGAAAGTGAGTGCCAAGTAGCAGCTATTATAGCATTGTGCACATGACATTGAAGTTCAGGGTCAGTTGTTTCTATTACCAAGCCCATTTTTCAGGGTTTATAACTTGTCTGCTTTAAATCACATCTAGCTGAAACTGGCATGCAACCTGTCAGGACAGCAATGGGAGATCTTTTCTCATTTCTTTCATTAAAAAAATGAATGAACTCCTTACATCATTTAACTCATTTGCCTTTTTAATGCAGTTAAAAGCTACTTAGTAACTACAGATGCTTCAGGGGAACAGAAAGGTTCTAAGACAAAAGGAAATACTTTTAAGGGAAAAACTTTTAATGCAGTATCCTGGACCGTAGGAAAACTGAGGCTATGAATTCAAATTTTGTAGCTCAAGTCAACTCCGCAGTTGTTAAAGTGATGTCAAGCTGTGTCTCCAGACACACAGATGAGAAAACATTTCTCACTACTGTTTTTTCTCTCCATTTATTTGTCTCTGATGTGAAATCCAGCTAGTGAGCCACCTGACTCAAGAAGCGTAGTGATGTCTTTAGTGCTGAGATCAGTAGAGCTTAGATCCCTGCATTGCTGTGCCACAGGGAAAACAAGAGATGACTATATTCCTTTCATAGATGTCTGAGAACATAGATGCAACACATGGCAAGAGAAGAGCACGGCAGGGGGAATAAAAGAAAAAAAAAAATAAAAGGAAGAAACATAGTTTTTATTAAATGTAGCTAATAAACCAAATTTATTCCAGGTCTCCATAAAGGAAGAAGGACATAAAAATTACAATTAATGTCACAACTCCCAAGTACAGTCATTATTGACAGTGAATACCTCTGTGTTCCATCCTGATGGGTGTGCCCCACTTAAGTGCATTTGAAATGCTCTTCTGAGGCGACTTGAAGCTGACACAGCCTCTTCACACATGGCACTCCATCCACAGTAACTTATGGACACCAGGGAGGGGATTGTCTCCTCACACCCATCTTCACACTGCCTCCACTTCTCTCTGCAGTGAATTAAGGTCTCTTTGTTACATCAGAGGTGAATTCAGACCGTGTTTACATCTGGGCTGTGTAGCCCATCTTTCACCTCTTGGAGGAGATTTGTGCAGAATATAGTGATTAGGCACTCATAGAAGTGCCTTCTCATAGAAGAGACAGGTTCTGAGTGAGTTGACTGTCAGAGCCCTGCACCTCCTGACACATTAAAAAGCATCTTGTGAAATTTCCAGCTGGAGCACCGACTGCCTAAAGCCATCTGAATTTACAGCTCCCATGAGAATGAGATGCTGTCAGGTAAGGTAGAAAAGGATCACATTTCTTTTTCTCTGCTGCTCTTCTGATTTTGCCTTCCCAGGAGAGAAGATCAGCTTTTTGCTGTACAGAAAGTGTACCAGCCTTTGACTGAAGTTATGCTCTAGTTTCCCCTCTAAACCAGTGCTTAACACATTTTCCAGCTCCAACAAAAAGCAACAGGAAAGCTTCATCCCAGACTGTGCAGCAGAAGCAAAATCTCTGAAAAAGCCCATTCAAAGGGAGACAAGCAAAACCTAATTCAGATCAAGGACTTGACCCAAGATCTCTTGCCCTCAGAAAACTGTCATAAGAAACAGACTTCAGAGTATTTAGAATTCAAACAGCTGCAACATTTCCTACTGGAGATGGGTCATAATACCCCTAGTGTTAATTGAGCCCATGAGCAAATAGGTTAGCATGACTCCTTAACCTTGCAAGCGAGATCCTCACCTGGGAGTTTAAGTATTTATGTGGGATGATCATGTCAGCAGGAAAGGTTGAGAGGAGATGACCTGTGGTTGTGGTGACTGCAGGGTAAGAACATGTTTTTGATAAGTCTGGGAATGATGCTCTCGGTTTCAGATCCACAAAATTAGAATCCTTCTAGTGGAACAAACATTCTGATTGTCGTATTCCGCAGAGCAATGTGATGCCATGCTGGTTTTCCTCCATTTTATAACTCTATTTCTTTGGTTGTTTTTTTCTTTTATTTTATTGAAAATTTTCTGGGGACTAAAAGCTTAATTTTTAGTCAAAAGATATAGGTTTTCAGTACAGATTGGATTTGGTTTTTAGGGGGGAGTTTTTTAGTTTTCATTGATGCATGTTTGGTTGGTTGGCTGGTTTTGAGAAAAAGAGGGAGAAAAAGAAAAAGGAAGATATATCAGTCCAGTTACTGATTTTATTCTACAAAATATACTTTTAAATATATAGGAATATTTTGATATTTCCATTTGGGAGGTAAAATCTATTCTCCAGCTTCAGGCATTGTGGAAGCATTTTACCTTGAAATTATAAATTGCCTTAGAATGATAATTGGGCTAGGTTTCTGCTGAGCTTTAAGTGATTTCATTGGGACTTACTGGGCAATTGGCTATTTTGCTTCTCTTGCAAATAATGGCTTCAGTTTCTGTCAGGCCATATATGTTTTATCTTTATGTAAAAAAAACCAAAAAACCAACAAAAAAACTTAAAGAAATGATCCTGACAACTTTTGAGGGAGAGAAAAAAATGATAGTTGTCAATTATTTTGTATGTGTGTATAAAGTTGCATATAAGTAACTTACTCTAGGCAGAAGTGCAATAGAGAACAGACCTGTAACCTTAGTTTATAAAGCTGGACACATGTTGTATTAGAGACCCCACTCAAGTTCCCTGAGGGAATCTAACACACAATTAGAGGTAAACACAAAAAACATCCCCAAGGAAAAACATCATAATAAAAAAATATTTTTGATAATAAAGAACTATATTAAAAATAAAGAAAAAAAACAGAGTTGTGCTTTGTATAATAAAAGCACAGAACCCAAGGCAAAAAAGATCCAGTCAATCTTCCAAATGATCTTTATGAGAGTTAAGGGAGAGCTGGTGATTTCACGAGAGACCTGGAGGAGCGAGGTCTGTACGGTCTCATTATCCAGCACTGCCTGGGCAGTAATATCAGGGGTAATATCAGGGCTAGGAGAGGTAGACACAAAGCCCAGCATTTGGCTTGTCATACATAGCTAATGAAGCACAACTGGAGACTTCTTGGCTCTGCTGCTTCACAGGGGGCCAATTTCTGGCAAGTGCAGACTACGGGCGTTGCCAATAATCCCAGGCAGGGCTGTGAGGGCTGTGCCTTGTCCTGCCTTTCCAAGCTGCAGAGCTGTGATGCTAACCCACTGTGCCAAAAAGGAGCATCCCTTGCTGAGCCCTGCCAAGTTTCTCTCTGATCTCCCTCGTACCTGTGTGTGTCTCTCTGCAAACAGCAGCCTTAATCCACTTTGCAGGTTCACACTGAAAGAATTTGCTGTCTCCTCTGTAAGAAAAATCCCAGCTTGCCACATGAGTGAGTCCAAGGGGAGCTTCAGAGTTAGAAAATTTAATCAAGATCTGCATTTTCTTTATGTTAATTTAATAGTTAGAGCAACCATCAATATCACTGGGCCTGTCTGAGCAGAATTTAACCAGTAAATATTCTTACACCAGTCAACCAAAAGAAAAGAGCAGCAGCAACAATGGCTTCACAATTCAAAGTTCTTGGTTTATGTCTGTGTGTGACACTGCAGTCCTTCTAAACAAATTACCCTGTGAGACTGATGGCTAGGCCTGCCCTAGGAGTGCAGGAACACACACACTGAGCTTCATGTTTAGTGGGCTTCAAGTCTGACACGTTTTGTAATTGCAGGGGAAATGGATCCTTTGGATAACTCTAAATTACATGGCCAACAAACTATAACACCAGGACTCCAGGATCTTTAATCATAATAAAAGTATACCAATACGCCATGTATATGATTAGTTTGCAGACATAACTAGATGGAAGATGCAACACTCAGTTGCTATCTATTTATGAAGACAGGCAGGCAATTATATGAGACAAGGGAACTAATTTTGCAGAGTGAGATTTAGTGATTAGCAGCGGTGTCTTCATTTAATCTTTAAGCCTATAAAATCCAGTGGTCTGAAATCTAATAAACACACCATTCAAGTACCTGTGGCATTATTTTGGGAAGCAGTCACTACAGCTGTGACCTACAAAACTAACCTGTGATTGAACAGCCTCATACTGAACTGGTCACCAAATTAGGCTGAGAAAAAAAAACTATTCATATTTTTAGTTCATCACTTTTCCCTCTAAGGACAACTTCAGAAAGTTATTCAGGCTGATTCTTGCCTAACTGCTTATCTATTCCACCCCATGCAGATATTTTTCAGGAATGCTGTTGCATCCCATGCCCATAAAACATACGGTGTGTGTAGCATATATAGGCTGTAATTAAAAAGAGACACTTGTGTTGACAAAGAGACAGTTGTTCCCACATAAGTGTAAAGACTGTCTTCTCTACCAATTAAGAATCAGAAGAATATGGGCTTTAATAGTTCTCTTGGGGAACTTGTCTTTTGTATCTATGATAAATACATGATTATAAGGACAAATTATATGAGCAGCAATAATTTCCTAGTAATGTGATCATTAAAAGCCTTCACAACTGCAATTTATCAATATTAATTGGGGACAGATGATCATTTTACTGACATGCTCAAGTCATTATCCATATTTCAGTTCTTCATGAATACCTGAATAGTCTTAATGATGTGATTTTTTAAAGATTCTTTCTTCACTGGTCTTAACATTACTGTTTATCTAAAAGTTATGAAAAAAGGAGAATAAGAAAAAAACAAATTAGAAGCAATGCAGGGAGTCCTGAGCTAAAAGTAAGCAAGATCCAGCACAATTTCAGTTTCTGTTCAGGTGTTGGCACAGTTAATCACAGTTATTGAGAAGAAACAACCAAATAAACACTGTCTGCTGGGCCTGGGTTGTGTTAAGTCCACAGTCAACGTTTGCTGCTAAAGAGGACACTGTCACTCTGCCTTGGAGGGTGAGCAGTCTACACAACAACCTGTTGACTCACACTCTTTAGTAATATTCACTGCACTGCCTGTCTGCTTCAAAGACCTTTTCTCTTGTGGGAACAGACACAGTTTGTATGTCCTTTTATTTCCATCCCCTGTGACAGTGGGCTGGCAAATAATTTTGTTTCCTGCCTTAGACAGGCTGTTGAAAAAGCCACGCTGACTAGCAGATAACAGGTTTGCAAGAAGAGCGATAAACCTGATAGGATAATATCCTGAGAGATGAAGTGAAAAGACAGAATATAACTACAGAACACGTTTTGTGTCTGAAAGGGTGTTATATACTCACTGCTACTGCTCCTGGAGATGTGAATGTCAGCATTTAGTCAGTAAAGTATCTGATTCCTCCCCTGATATCACATCTGATGATTTTTCTTCTGCTATAGACTCATGTCTTGGTTTGATATAAACCAAAGACTGTCCTGACTTTGTGCATTTATTGATAACTACAGAAGAAACACATAAATGCAATAGCTGAGGCTGAAGAGTAAACATACAAGTTATGTTTTTATATAAAGGTGACTGGACCATATTCACATACTTGTTATTAAGGTTTGAAGAGTTCATTTTCAATGTAGTTGTTTAATAAGACACCAAGTGTCATCAGTAGGGCTGTACCAAGAACATTTTTCTTGACAAAGCAGAAACTAGTACCTGTAAAAAAGTAACTTTTACAATGTAGACTGAACTGTGATCTATTAGTGCCCTCCTTCCAGTAGCCATGACTGTCAAGGTGAGTTATCCTGACATAAAAATTACAAATAAAGCTAACAAAAACATATCTACAAGCTCATGCCCATAATTACATACATACTGACTTGCCATAATAGGAAAACCCTTATAATGATGTGCTGCTGCAGTAAAGAAATTGAATATTCTACTCTAGAACAGGTGTAATGTGGCTATTTCAATCTGAATTGCAGGACAATCTGAATGGGACACTTACAAACATGAAACAAGTATTACTTTAAGATTTTACAGTTAAATTTGAGTTAACATTCTTTACAGTTAAATATAATTCTAGAATTCACACAGTAAAGGTAAAAAGACTTCTCTTACTGTGTTATATTCGTTTTTCATGGGGGGTACCACAGGGTGACACAGTAAGATTATACTTAAATCTGTGGATCTAATGGGGAGAGATGCCCAAACAGCATAAAAGAGAAAATCTGTTGATATTAACACCCAACTGAATTTAACTCTAATTTAAAAGACTGAGGTTTGGTTTTTTTTCTGTAGTTTAAATTCAAAGATTGTTTCTGCTTTTGAGATTAAGTATTTGGATGTTATTTTTAACTTTGGCATTAAATGCTGATGAAAGGGAATTCTGAAGTCTATTTAATTTGCTTATCTTGAAGCTGGAATACACTGGTTCAATATCTTTCCCTACTTGAGTCTTGAGTCCATTGCTCTTGTCAAAGTCCTTTAATAGTCAGGCTATTTGGCATTGCAAAATCCCATTCTTTAGCTTTCCTTTTGATGTCTATCCATTTTTTATAAAACATTTTTACAAAAAAAAAAAAAATATTCTCTTATTTAATGAGTGAGACATTTCCTTATAATTTAAATAGGTTGGATGAAGTAGAAAACCTCCCAGAGAGCCAGAGAGAGCTAGATGTCTCCAGAGTCTGTGTCAAAGCCATTCATGTGAGAAAAAGGAATTCTTGGTCCAACAGCAACAGCTGCATGGTTTATTTAATCTGCCTCTTTTAACTTATTCTCTCACAGCTTTGGTAGGACTTTGAACCTATGAATTGTCTGTTTTTTGTAAGTTATGCTCTCTTTGTATGTGAGAAACATAGTAAGTGCTTTTTGTTATCTTTTGTATGCAGTGGACTAACTGGATAATCACATATGGTCAAAATGTGTAAATGGTGTGTCTGAGGTCTAAACTGATGTCCCTTGGAGTAATGGAACTATTGTATTAAGAAGGAATATGTGATTTCTCCACCATTAGGAAACTGTTGTGTTGGGTATTTAATATGGAATAATATCTCTACTTGTTTTTATTCCATTAATTAAGAGGATGCCAGGAGCTACAATAGTATGAATGGAGCCTATTATACATTTAGGATGTGATTATATTAAACCATTCAAGTAATTACACTTATGCTCTGAAGAAAGGACAAAATAAGTCAGATAGAAAACTCTGAACTTAATACATTTATAATATAATTTATGTAAAATTAGAACTTCAACATAAGATGTCCTGTCACTTTCAGCAAGATGGAAAAACTTTATAATTAATAACTTACTCAGTTATTACCAGGTGGAATTAGAAAAGAGTCCTTCACATGTAGTAAAACAACTTTCAGCTTTGCCATCTGATCTCTTTTTGTGAAAGCAGGAGACATGAATTAAGGTCTTGCTTCTTTTTCTATCTATGGGGAATACAAGTGAGGATGTGGATAAAATAATTTTAAAGGTAATGAAAACCTTGCTTGATTTAATCTTCAGACTGGAAAATGCAAATATGACATAAAATTTCTCATCTTTTATTCTGAAATTTCCATGACATAAATGTATCTTATTTTTTGGGAATACAAAAACAGACTAACATTCCTGGGCTAAAATGCTGCATATCTCCAGGACATATCTCTTTTTATCTCATCCTTTTAGAGACTGCTCAGTACTGGGAGCTCACAGGTTCCATCTGTTAATGGGCACCAGATTGTTAGCATTATTGTTATTTTGCCAAAGTTAAAATTAGCAGAAAGAAAGCATCATCAAACTAAACATAATTCAAATAGTTGCAACAACATGGTACCCTGTCCAGAGCTGATCATAACTTGTTCAAACTTCTCAGCTTCTATCCTCTAATTAGATGTTCATTTAAGTGAAATTTGGGGAGAGGGAAGCTTTTTAGATTTCCTGTAATACTGTGGTCTGAGACATTGAAAAAACCCCAAACCTTACTGAAAAATTGCAAGAATTAAGCAAGAATAGTTTTACAGTGTTTTGGATGCAATGTTTTCCTAATTAAATATAACATCCAATGCCACTAATGTAGTTTTTATCACTTCAACCTTTTCCAGCTCTTAATCCTTATGAGCGTAAACAATTCATAAATAAAACATCTTTGGGGATCCAAAAGGGAGTTTCTTCTGTAGGATTTGTAATAAGGAGCTCACGTGCTGCATGTTGCTAGGCATATTTGAAAATTGCTGGTGTCCTCCTCTCAGTCTGAGAGTATAAAACACTCCAAAAAAGAGCTCTTCCACCGTGGCTGTCTCTGTGGGATGCAGGCAGAGATAACTGGTTGTTTGTAAGAGGAATAGCTGCCTCCTGTGTCAGTCAGAATTTATGTTCAGTGCTATTGAAAACCCTTTTTTCCTGGGATAGTGGCTGGTGTTGTGCCACCATTAACCACGTTAATAATGATAAGCTCACATGGAGTACAGTGTCAATGGCTCATCTTGGATACCTAGAATATCTTGAAAATCTTGAATGCCAATTTACAACCTGAAAGCAGTGAGATTTGTTTAATGTTGGAGGAATTTGAATATTTGCTTTACTCTGCATCACATGTGCTGCCTGGAGTGACTCTGGCTGCAGGACCACTCTGCTCAGCTGGGAGGAGACCTCTGTCAGGGAGATGCCCTTAAAGGGAGGCAGCCAAATCTGCTCCAAATCACACTGTGGAGTCGGGATCCTTTCCTGACTTGTCCTTATGGCTTCATTCCCTTTTTATCTTCTCTTCTTTCTGGTCTTGGTTCCATAGGAGTCATTCAATTTTCTCATCTGACAGAGCAATAGAAATCATGTTATAATAGAAATCATGTTCAGAACACTGCTAGAAAAGGGCTGTGCTAAATTCCTGAGAAAGCTGAATTCCTCTGACTCACTGCTGAAATGTGCTCTGAAAGACAGTATAGACTCTCCATTTCAATTTCTTCACAAATAAAAAGGAAATGATGCACAATTCCAGAGGAAGAGGGAAGGATGCAGGAATACCTCTCTTACATCTTCTGTATTTTATGCTGCAACAATTATTTTGGGGTTTTTCCCTGAGTAGTGAACTTACAGATAATGAGATATGGTCTCATTAGTCATGTTATTTTTTTCATTATTCAGCTAAAGCTTTATGAAGAGAAGATTAAAAATTAATATTTATTTATTTACTTATTTAAACTAAGGTGAAAGGTGGTAAAGAGAACTTCTTAGACTATGATTAGCATGCCAAAAATTCCCTGTTATCCTCAGAATCATAGGTATGTCTACCCTCGTCACAGCTGCAAACCACTTTAATTGGCAGAGAAACTGAGCAGAGCACAGACAGGATGATTGCAGACTATCCCATTATTATGGATTATTGCAGATAACCCATCAGTTCACCAAAACAGTCACTACCTCATCTTTTTGAAGGATGTGCTTAATGTTCATCAAATTTTAATTATATTTTAAAACTTAAAATACACAATCTAGGACTTTGTCACCGTAACTTATTTTAAAGCTTCCACAGTGATGAAAAATTCAATTTTGCTCTGTGGCAATGCTTCCATTGTTAGAATTACCTTCTTGTTTCCTACTGTTATCCTAAATACATTGATTTTTCTTCTTACATGTGGTGTGCCTCCACTGTCCTGAAACATTGATTATGTGCACTAGACTTCAAAGCTTAGAAGTAACAGGTCTCCTTGAGGCTGCATGCTCTCCTCTTCATGTAACCAGATTTTTTACTCGATTTTCAATAAATTCTTCCTATATATATATCATATATATGTATGTATGCACTTATACACATATGCATAAGTATAAAAATAATTTACATACTCATATTCCATTGAGAGGGTTGGCTTACCTGTAAAAAGCACCATTCACAGGACATATATTTTGTCTCATCACCTGAATTGAAGATTCTGAGTTGCTGGACTATTTTAAATTGTCTTTTCCAGACTATGTAATCTCTGAATTACTGTGCCAGTGAGCACTAGTTTTTTTTTACTGCTGTGATCATCTGTCTTTAAGGCTGAAGTTAGCTGGAAAATTTTTAATGTCATTATTTGTTTCTACAAAGAAGAATCTGTTACTGGTCCACTGTTGTTCTAGGACTTTTCTTTAGTTTTCACCTACAGAATATTTGACATCTGCTGTGGAACAGTAAAGTATTTCTGTTAGCATTATAGTTAGTCTGGACAGTAGCTCTGCTCCCCCCTTTTGATGCTTTTTCTTGAGTTCTCCAGAGAGGCTTTGATCACTGAAAAAATTGCTTTTTCATGACCTCATTTAATATGCAGAATAAGCTTCACTACCAGGTGCCATGGTTTTCCTTTACAGAGATTTCCCTAAGGACATCCTGGTCTTTTTGTAAATCTCCTTCTGACTCCTTTGTTCTTCAAAAATCAGGCAGTGCTGAAACTCCCAAATCTGCATTTGAAAATGCTCTTTCTGTGATTTTTTCTTTCTCTTTCTTCTATTTTTCAGTGAGACCTCGGCCAACCCCTTTCCTGTATCTGCACATATTTGAAATGAGGTTTCACTGGCTGTCTTCCACAGCCATATTTTGAACCCTGGGGCTTCCCAGAACAATTTCCTTCCACTCAGATTTTGGCTCTCACTTTTTTATTCTGGGTCTTTTAAGTGCATACATCTAAATGAAAAACTGCTTTTGTACTGTACTGCATGCTGTCTCTCTCTTGGAGCTATTGCACACTTTATTACAGTTATATAGAGACATAGATGATAGTTTATTCTGTGCAGCTGAACATTTCCAAAGCAAATTTCAATCCTCAAAGTTATAATTAGTCTTTTGTCTGTCCTGTTCTCTCCTGAAGCTGTTATTGCATGGGGCACAGCACTAATCCTGTGGAGGACAGAACAGGTGTGTGAAGCTACTTGCTCAAGTTTCCAAAGTGCAAAAGCCATGGTTGTATGTGGACTTTGTACTTCTGACCCAAAATCACATTGACCCCCAAAAGACTTTACTGTATAAGACAGAAGGCGGAATGCTGGAGACTTAAATGAAGGATTTGTCTTCATGTGTTAACTTACTTTGAAACAGAAACTCTTATATTGCCAATTATATTAAATCTGTCGGTTCCATCTGTTTCAATTCAGTAAGCACTAACTGCACAATTGTAGCTTCATTAATAAATGAATTATGTTCACTAAGTTTACATTCCAAAAGCAGATTGATCAAAGCATTTGTACTCCATCCTAGAAATACTCTTAAGTACACAAAGTGAAAAAATATCTCCCCCTGAAACAACTCTTTTAATAAAAAGTTGATGTTACACTAGTAGAATGTTACACATCAAATTCTTTCCTGACCTAACCAGTCCAGGAAATCTCTGGGAAATGTTAAGTGTATTTTACAAGGTAAAGACTTAATGGTTTTAAGGCAGATAAGAATGTGTAATGTAACAATTTATAGGTCATATAACATGGAGTGAACTTTCCCAGACACTGCTATTTGCATTAGCACACTACAGTTTACAGGATGCAGCCAGATCCTCAGCAAAGGATGAGACCCCAGGTCAAGCTTTGCTCCATAAAAGGGTTCTGCCTGCCAGCCCTACAAAAAAATGCACGAAGGGCTTGAGTGACAGTGATCCTCAGCATTTCCAGGTGATCCAGAATTTTTCAGGGGGCAGAGAGAAAGCAGCAAGTACCACAGCAACACTTTGGTGCAGTGATATTTCGGCCACATCCCATGGGGCTTGCACAGTGCCCATTAGTTTTCCTTGGAAGGGGGCAGTGTCTCTCCAGAGTTAAGATCCTGCAAGGCTGCAGTTTGAAATAAAACAGCTTTGTGAGCTGTGTTGCAATTTCCCCACTCTGGGCAGCGTGGTCCCAGGGGAGCCATGTAGTACCAGGGAGTTTCATGTTTGCACCTTGGGAAGGTCATTCCCAGGAAAACTCTGTCCTAAGCAGAATATTAACACTTTTCATTACACATCCTTCAGGTCCAGCACGAGCCAGGGAAAGAACTGCCTTGTACCTGGGGATACCCCTGCCTGCAGGTGCAAAGATTTCCAGCAGGAGTAGCAAAAGAAAGGGAAAAAATGTGTTTCAGCCTAGCTTCACTGAAAGGGCATAACACAGAGGTGGGAAAATCAGGCACAGCTGATTCTCCAGCACAGCGATGAGAAAGAGAACAGTATAAGGAAAAAAAAAATAAAATAATTAACTGAGATGGTTCCTAGCAAATGTTATACAATTTATAGTACATAATTTTTCAAATAGTAATTATTCTGCTTGATAACAGCTCTGGGGGTTGATTTTTTTCCCCTTTCTTTGTGGTGCTAGTCTTTCCAGCTTCTTTTAACTGTTTAGCTGCTGTTTTAGCTGTTTGTTTCTTCTTTTTGAAATTAGTCTACAATATTCCATTGAGGTTCAGAAAACCAAAAAACAAAATTAGAATTAGTCTATTTACAAAAAAGAATTAGTCTGTTTCTTTAAATCAGGTTTTCATTTTTTATTTATTTTTTTTTTCCTTTTTCTCCCAAGAAAACCCTTACTATCTTATGGTTACAACCAGTCCCTGAGGCTATTGAAAGTCAATCACACATCAGGGAGAGGCAGGTGAATATAGACAAATACTGTTTCCATTTCATCAAAAGAATCCTGGAAGGCTCTGGTTGGTCACTAGTCCCACACCCTCATCTTCTCACTACACATTTCCTCTCTAGACCTTAATATGCACAAATTTTTAGGGTTTGGGAATCTGATGAATTGGAAAGATCTTCTATACAGCCTGTCCTGTGCTGTTCACAGTCAACAGACCCACTGCAAACCTTCAGTGGTCAGGAACATCTATAATTGTGAAAGGAAATGTAGGTAAGGAGTTCAGGTTCATTGAGTAGGCAAGAGTTTTGTTGAAGTCAAAGAATATGTGTGTGTGTGTGTGTTTTATGTATATGTATATTTATATATATATATTTAAATTGTTATCTTTTGTACTCTTAGATGAAGGATAAATTCAAACTTGGAGGAAAAAAATTTAGTATCCAGTCATTTTACTTTACTTTTATTCTTTCCTGTTCCAACTAGTGAAAGTAACCGATTCTAAATCAGTCTGAAAAAATTATCAGGCAAAATGTGAAAGGACATCATCATCATCTTTGCAAACTAAAATTAAGCTGTCACAATCAGAGTTAAAACTGATGTGATATCTCTGCAAGATGACTGATGAATTTTTCAGCCTGTAGTGACAAATCAAGCCATCAGAACAATAGCACGTGCCAGGTGTCGGTTGAATGATTAGTGCCACATTCCTTTTTAGATTTTTTCTTCCCCAAAAGACACTGGCTGAAAGCATTTCTGTTCTCCACATCTCCTGCAGGCCTATTCCAACAGTGTAGTATTTTTGGCTCCAATGGACAGCTGTTTAATACTGGAACATTTCACTTTCCAGTCTGATTCACATTCCAGTCCCACAGCCTGGAAGGTGCACACGTCCTTACCTTTGTAACCACAAGGGAGGGTCTGACCAGAAGGTGGTCAGATGATCCCTGAAACCTAAATTATTCTATGGTTCTATAGAATTCCAGAGAAATTCTAAAAAATAGACTCGATTCTTCCTCCTGGATTCATCCAGTCATACTGGAGTGATTACAACTACAGTAATTCTGCTTTTGCACCCATGAAATCCTAGCCAGGGGAGGGAGGAAGGCCATGAGAAGCAATGTGATACAATCAGCATGGCCATTTGGAGTTTTAACACTATTCTCAAAATAAATATAAAATGATAGCTTAGCCCGTGTTTTCTCCAGATTTGTTTTATTTCTCTTTGTCTGTACTGCTAATCTGTAGTAATGATGCAGCACTGCTATTGCTGTCACAGATGGTGAAGGGTATATGATGAAATTTTCACTTACTGCAAAATCCTTTGTGACATTTTGATAAAGAAAATCAGTGGAATCTCCACTCCAGAAATTCTTAGCTGCTTATACTGATAGCTATTTAAAAAAAAAAAAAACCAAACAAAAAACCAAACTAAAACATAACAAAATGCTGCAATAATCTTGTAGAAATATCATATAATTCTTTATTGATGTACAAATTTCCATGTAGTTGCCTACCTTTGGCTTTTTATACAATATGGTGATATGAATATGTTTCAGGTAACCCAAATTCCATTTCTATGTCTTCCAGTTTTAATTTAGGAAGTTTAAGTGACACTTCAGCTCAGATGGTGAGAGTCTGGTGCTAAAAGGGGCAAAGCTGTGGGGTTCATTCCCTGTGTGGGCCATTCTCTTAAGAGGTGAACTTGATCTCTGTGGGTTCCTTCCAACTCAGAATATTCTGTGATTCTGTGACTCTCATTATATATATATAATAGATATATATTTATATTGCTTGTATTTATATATTTCTTCTTATATTTTTATCTATATATTTCTTAACAGCAGATAATCACAAGAAAAATATATCATTAATAAATATAAGTCACAGCAGACCTCTTAGAAATCTGTGTTAGAACATTCACTTGGAAAGAAGCATATTTTTTTCACAGCTGTCTGCAATAATTTCAATGTGGGATTTTCTGATCTTGTTCAATTGACATGGTTTCAAGAGCAAGTATTGACTGTGGCAGTGTATGAGTCCATCAGAAAGCAGTTGATAATGAGCTCTGACACAGTGAAGATGGAATTTTTGCTTTAAGGTGTGCCATTAGGGTGTGTGAAATTACAAGTGCTGGGATAATGTGTGACAAATGGTGAAGGAGAAATACTTTTAGCTTAGAATCACCTGCTGGTCTTTGAAAAATACATGTTCAAATGAGAGTGGTATTATAAAAAATAGAATCTGTGTTTAAAAAAGAAATAGAGAACTAGGAAAATACAGCTTATTCTTCAACATCAATGATATGGATAGTTGAGACCATGTTCTACTATTGTATCATCCAGGTGTGAAGGATTTATGATGTAATTTACCCTGTGGAGCTGAGTTTATTATTACTGACAGCACATGCATTTTTCACATTTTTATCTACATCACATGGAAGAAGTGGGATATGTGTAGTACAGATAAGATAGATAAGTGAGCTAAAAAACACTACTCACCTAAAAAAACATTTGGTAGAGACCTTTGTAGTTCCATACAGATGTAGCTGTGTGCATAATAGCAATGCTAGAAGGGGAAACTGCTCAAAGAAATAATTTAAATACCTGTCTCTTTCAAAAGTAACAATCCAAATAAGGGAGGCTGGCAATCTGTCACTTGACACAGAATTATTTGTGTGTGTGTGTGCAGTGATTAAGAATGCTGACAAAACACAGTTATGTGGCATTGAGAAGACAAAAATGTAATTACCAAAAAAACAAAAAAAGAAGAAAATCAGAAGAAAATTAATAGAAAATAAATTTTAAAAAGAGACATCAGAAGCAAGTGAGTTTGAAGAGACTACACTAGCACAGAGAGTGGAAGAAAGGCTTTGTGAAGGTGTGAATTTAAAGAAGAAGGAATTGAGCAACAGATGATTTGCAAGCTAGAAATCTCCCTTTGTTTCATTAAAAGAATGAAGTCATGGAGTGGTTTTTGGAGACTAGAAGAAGTTAGAGGGGAAGCAGGGGTACCACTGCAGAGAGAAAGCTTTCAAGAGAAATTTCAAAGTGTTCTGAGTGCAAGAATGAACCCATCTAAATCCTTGTGGGTGATACACACGAGTTTGAAGTGCTAAAAGAAAAATGGATATCCTAAAGCTATGATCCTCAGACTAAAAGTCCCTTTTAAGGCACAAACATTCTGCCAGGGAAGGAAGGTGTGACTTTGTTGCCCATTTTGATTTAGGTGGAGCCTGTGAACTCTTAACAGCCTGAAGACACACCATCCTTCCCCACTCCTAGAACCTGAACATGAAACGCTCATGCTCTAAAACCCAGGGACAGAATTATCACTTGGAAAGTGCTTCTAAGCCTCAGCTTTGGAGGTTTTCTAGAAGACAACTATGGAGAGTCTTACAGTGAATTTGCTTTGCAGTGTGACTCAGAAAATGAGCACAATGGCAAGTGGAAAAAGAAGCAAGTAAAAAAACAAAACAAAAAATACTGTTCTGGGAGACCACACACCAGGGATACACCTACAGGAAGAGTTTTTGTCCTAATTCTGGTGTGCAACAATGTCACTAGCAAGGATATTTCTGGCAGAGTATTAATGACATTGTGACATTGAAATTAAAATTTTGGTGCAAGAAGTACTGGCTGTGAAAGTCAATTCTCACAGCTCTTCCAAGAAGGCTAATAGATTTATTGGCACTGTATCTGAAGACAAGTAAAAGGATGCAAGGGAGCTCAGAATGGCCTGGGATTGAATCTGGTATTGATTAATAGTAAAATAATTCAAGAGTGATATGAATTGTCTAGAAATATTTGGCTCTTGTTCTATCTGCTATGAAGTTATGCTATAAATGAAGCACATGTTAAAAGAAATAAAAGTATAAGGGCACAAGTAGAAAAGAAGACAGCACACTGCTAAATATAAGACATATGTACTCTTTTGTTAGGAACAGGCAAAGGAAAAACTGGAATAGTGTAGAATTAGGTGATTGTTACATATGTATTGGGGCTAGAAGGCCCAGGACATGAGTCCTGGGATGCATTTGTCTTAGTGAAAATACAGAATAAGACCATGCTAATTTTTTTTAAATTCAGTTTATTTTTCAAAGAGCTGGTGGTGTTAGATGTTGAGCAGTAGTTCTGTGTAATAGCATACCAGAGTATCAAATGAGTGTTCTCTGGATAGAGCAGAATGTGGTGTGCAAGAGGCTTTCAGTGGATTGTAATTATCTTTACCAAGGCTGTGTGAGTAAAAGAGAAGTGGTTCAGCTGGGACCGGCATGACCTACTCACCAAGCAGGGAGTTCCCTGTCTCACTGTGGGGAAGCTCTTGCAGTGTATACAAAAGTCTTGAAAGGACATTGTGAAAGGAAACACAAGGAGATGCGTCAGATTGGAGCTAGGTTGTTCCTTTGAGATACTTAACACATGTAACTGTCATCCCTGCTCCAGAAAATCTTCAAATGTTCAGTGGGAAAGCACCTTGATTCTGTTAGGGCACATTAACCAAGGTTCAGCCACAGAATAGAAGAATTAACAGAGTTTCAAGGCAGGAGTTGTTCTTCTCAGAGCAGCTGGAGAAGGCCCACGTCTACCCATGCTGGTTTGTATTGACAAGACATTGCTAATAGCTTGATCTAGTTTTCTGACAAGAGGGGGCACATTTGGTAAAATTATAACTCTCAAAAGGTATTTGCATCTCTTTTGGTTCCTGCTGTGTCCTAGGAGGGGAAGATAGGGTTGTCTCTGGAGCAGAAACCTCAACAGAGGATGGTGATGTGGGAAATAGAGATTTTTCTTCTTATCTTCCTTCCAACATGTCTCTGTTGTTGCAGTCTCTGAGGTAGCTGGTGCACAGGAACTCAGGACTCATATTCCCAGTGCTCCCATGGGATATGAAGGACTCCCACAGCAGAGGAAAAGCAAGCAACATCATGTGTAAAACACACCTACAAAGGCAACACAGACCTGGGCTGTGAAGGCATCCACAACCATCATTGCTTAGGTCAGCACCATGCCATTGGGAAAATAATTTTACTAAGGATTTTCACGTTGTGCTAAGAAAAAAAAAAAAAAACACAACAGAAATATCTTATCTTTTATTAATTTATCACTGTTGGTTTTACAAGGAGTTAGGTTTTTTGACTGCTGTTTTTAAAAACATCCTGTGTGAGTCAGAAAAAGAGATGACATAGTATTTTTTCTGTTTAAAAATTTCATTATACTGTCTTTTTCAATCTGGTCTTTCAAAAAAGAGCTTACCAAAATAAAAGAAAGAGGAAGTGAAGAGAACAATGTAATTGATCTGTTTCTTCCCTTTTATTAAATATTTCTTTAATCTTCTCTCAGAGGCAGTAGCTCACATGCCTTAGGATCTTCATTTAAGAGGAAGCCTTTGTATGGCGATTTCTGCCTTTTTCTCAAGTTAATCTTCATCCTGCTTTTATATGGACAAGGCCCCATTAACTAACACAAAGTGCAGTTAAGCCAGGGCACTGTGAAAAACATCCATTTAGCAGTCAAATACTCTCTATACCTTCAGTAGAGAAAAGTTTCCTTTTTTTCCCCACCCTAGACTTCAATGTTCAGCCAGTGCATTGCTATGATTCCATCATTTCCCCACTCACAGCTATTAATTCCAGCACCAGATGTCAGCTTTGGAAAAAGGGCACATCATGAGACTTTGCTCATAAGAAATATATTTAAAAAACCCCCTGGCCTGGACTAACAATACATCTCTTTCTCTGTGAAACCAGGATAAATGTTAATTGGGAATACACAAAGAAATTTGCACTGTCTATCTAATTGAAGTGTCACGAAATTTCATTAGCATCCTTTCCACGTGTGTGAGAGCAACAAGCATGCAGCTGATTTTAATACTGACACTAAACAAGCACATGCAAACAGAATAACATCTTAGAGGAAATCATAATGAAAATCCCTGGCTTACTTAGAGATGATTATAAAAGGAGCATTGTTTATTTGGGTTTACTCCTCAGTATTTCAGAACCACTGAAGATCTTTTTAAGAGACTGGAATTATTAAAGCAGGAGTACTAGAAATTTCAATTAGCACCACTTCTGACAAACCAGCTACGAGTTCATTAGGCTTTTACTGGACAGATGACAATCCGTGTGTGTGAAAATCATCTTTAAATTAAATGTGCTCTTACTTTGCCCTCATTGTTGTCCTGACCTGTCAAGACTCCAGTTCTTATTCAGGGGATTGCTCAGTTGGCCCTGCCATCTCTCCTGCTTTTATCAAGATGTCTGGGCTGCTTTTTACAGGCTCATGTGTCATTAACAGCACAAGCACTGCACAGCATCATAGCCTGCAATGCCCTGAGCACGTCGTGTCTTGAGAAAGAGACATCCAGGTTTCATGGAGCATCCTGTGTGCCCCATTTCTTCCAAAATGATCCCAGTTTTACGCCAAAGAAAATGTCTCTCTGCTGTGTGGAGACAACCCTAAGCTGGTTACATGTTCAAAATTTGCACAGCTATTCCTCTCAAATGCACCAGATGTCAAAGTGGTGTAAACATCTCCAGCAGCACAAGATGAGCTGGATAACTGGGGTTTTATGACAGAATAGCAAGTGATAAGTTAGTTAGCTGTGATACAGTGTTAATGGTTATGGGTATAATTTGGCTTCACAAATGACATCCTTTTCAAATGAATGAATGGGTAAAGTTATTGTTTCTCTTACTTTTCTTGCTGAAATACATGGGATCTCTAAAGGACATGGCACATCATTTGTGTCAATAAAGAAATAATTATTTCAAAAGAATTAGTGAAAATATAGGAGGGGTTTTTTTCTAATTAAAACAGTCTGTTTTCATTTTTATTTACAAGGTAAACTTAAATCAATCTAGATCTAGGCTTCATGGCTAATAATTACACAACTTCCCATAGACTTCAGTGGAATCAGAAAGATTTTACAAGTTAAGGAGCTAAATTCCTATTTCTGTACTTTCCTTATCTCATATTTTTATTTTCTCCAGTATGTCCTCTCTCTTTTTCTTTATGAATAGAAACCTTAGACAGCTAGGCAGGCCATTCTACAGGTCCCTATTTATGCAGATGCTCCTTGCTTTATAGCACTTGCTCATCCCCAAGCAGCAGTAATAACTGAGGACTCCTACTGACGACAAATTCCACGGCTGTTATGCATGGCTTGCCACTGGCAATAATGAGAAAATACCACTTGCTTTAATTAAATAACAATGAATTAGAAGCGATGATTTACTGAGGATAATTGTTCTTTATTTATTAAAAAAAATGTAGCTTGGTGTGTGCTGTTCTTTTCATGCAACATCAACTTCTTTTTAAGTAGTCAGCCCTGCTCTTGCATGGCTCGTGTTCCTGAAGTGCTTGCAGTAAGGCTGGAAACAAATGGTGATTAAAAACAGTGTCCTTCATGTTTTTGAAGGAGCTAATGGCCCCCTTTGGAGTTGCTAATTGGCAAGTTCTGCAACTCCAAGCTTTTGAGGTATGGTTGCCATGGAAAAATTGCTTTGAAGTTGGCAGTTGTGAATATTTGACCAGGGTTTTTCCTAGTTTGGAGACCGGATGAAAAGCACTGTCATCTCTCCCACAGGGCTAAAGATAGCTGGAGAAACTGTGCAAAATGATTACCCATCAGAGTGGGCAGACGATGACAAACAAGGTTTTCCCAATGGACTTAATTTCTCTGTCCACTGTGTGGTGTGTTTTTTTGGAGCTTTTCCTGTTTTGGTTTTGGTTGGTTTTGGGTGGTTTTATTCTTGGTCAGCCCTTGATCTGATGTGGGAGATTCGTGAAGGATGGTGACTTGGGTTTAACCAGAGCAATGCAGTGTACAGCACTGGGACATAAGTTGAAGTTCCTGAAGTACAATATACAATTGCAAATAAAACAACCTACTGAAAAGCTATTTGGAGAATTCTTCTGCATCAGGAAATGTGCAACTTGTTTCAGTATGACTGAGAGGAACTTTTGTAAAAGGCTTTTATTATTCCTTAACACCAAGGGAAACAATACCTGGCTTTAACCATGGCAAAACCAGCACACCCTCTCAAACTACCCTGTGTCACATTTTGTGATGTTCCACAGTGACATATTAGCAAGCTTAAAGTCCTCCTGTCCTATTTTAATTTTTTTTTTTTTTTTTTTTTAAACAACTTGCAGGGTTGCCCAAAATTTAAACTGTCTTGGACCTTACATATATAAGCACTGAATGCAATCAAGACAGAGAGATGAATGTTACATATGGAAAAAACACCTCTTTTTTTGTTTTCCTGACTTATTTTCCCTCTACTACTCTCATAAAACAATTAAATAAATGTTTTTATTACTGGACTTAGGCCAATTGTCCTCAAATATCTTTGCTTTAATGTCTCAGCTATGTACTTCATTTTCCTTTAAAAAAGACTACTTAAATTATATTAAATTGTGTGTTCATATGGATACTGGGCATGAATCTGAGCAAAACAAACCCATCCTGTCTTTTGATTTACAGCTAATTTTTAGAAGTTGTTCCAAGAGGGATGAATAGTTTTTTTTCTAGAGAGATATTTATCTATAAATCATTAAAAGGTCTTTTCATGGCACACTCACAGTGATTATGATTCTTGTATAAAAAATGAATTTTGAAGAAATCTTTACCTCATTAAAAGGTAAAATAGGTAAAAGGTTCTAAAATACTAAAAATATAAGAAGTATACAAAAAAAGCATGGTTCCACAACATAAATATGATGTGAAGAAGCTGAAAAAGTAAGATTTATTTTTTCCCAATTATCTAATCTGACCTGAGGCAAGCCAGACTTTGCTAACACCTTTTTAAGAATGAGAGTATTTTAGGTTTAAAATTTGTAGGTAGAAGTATTAAAACTGTGTTCATAAACAGTGATTTTTTTATGCAGAATTTGAGGTGTCTATTCTTTTCTTGTTTTATATACACAAGGTTTATTTTTGGGATGAAAAGCAAAGTAAAAGAAAGTATCCAAATCACTACAGCTGGGCCTGGATTTTAAGCATATACAGGGATTTTGATTTCTAAAGAAATTGGTTTGACTCTGTTGGATAGATTTAATTTTCTTAATCAGTCATAGTGAACTAAAATATTATAATCCCCTTTATTTATGTTTTTAGTGTATAATTCTCCCCCCCCCTAGAGCTGCTTAGTATACTAAATATATTTTTTTTTCTTTTCTTCTAAGTCTCAAGAATATCCCTTATGTGACTTTGTGGCTATTGAATACCAGTAATTAAGGTCAAGACTTTCCTGATCCCCAATTCTGTCCTACTAGATGCATGGCTATATTTTTTTTACAGGTTCAGAATGGTTAACATTTATATTCTGTCACTGGAGAGATTTATCCAGAGCACCTCCAATTCAAATGACTTCTATAAAGAAAAAGTCAATGTTTTGGAGTTCTTTTAAGGTACTGTTGTAAAATGATCTGAAATTAAAACTGAGATGGTTAGAAATGTCAGAGGCCTGTGTGACAACTTGGAGTAACAAAAAAAGAACAGTGTGGGCCCACCTCCTTTGGAAGGTAATATGGAATAAATGAAAATTAATGTGAGGTGATTTACTTTCCATATTACACAGGAAAGAATGAGATGACATAGGATGGAACTAGAGACAGAACCTTGAGCTACTGAGGTCAAAGTAAAGTCTTCTTTGTACAGCAGCAAAGGTGACAGAAAGAAAAAGATCACAGCTCCTTGTTGTTACAAGCCCAGAATTCTCTTGAACTTGCTTCACATTACATTCTTTAGTATGGGAAATGCCAAAAACTTCTGCTTTTCCAGATTAAGTGTGAAATGATACCAATTTTTCTGTTTAAGAAAGGGTATAGGATTGTTGAAGCTGACAATAAAAGTAATGTGAGCCAGAGAAAAGATATGTTGCACCACAGGAAGCAGATTCAGAAGAACTCACCCGTTATTTTAATCTGACAGTAAAAATGCTACATTTAAACTATAAATAAACTGAAAGATGTCATTCCAATTTACAGCTTCTTCAGCTGTGAAACCTGCTCAATATGTCTTTTCTCTATCATATAGAGGGCCATTTCTTCAAATTTCTCACTTATGCCAATGTAAATATTTATAATCTGTTTTAAAGGACCCTTTTTTCCATGTCCTGTGGAGATTTAAAGTACAGAATATCTCTTGCAGCAGCATGACTGCTAAAGTGATAAAGTGCAGTGGTGCTTTAGGTATTGAGCAGACAGGACTCCTGATGTACTTTTGCTGCATGCATCAGCTGGGGCCAGGTGCTGCAAGTAAAAGACAAATATGGGTCAGAAAATTGGACTTTTCCTTGTCTCCTCTGAGGATATGCATGTTACTCTGACAGGTGTTTTTTACTAAAATAGGGCCTCATACAAAAGGTTTTATTTAAAACTCAAGAGAGGCAGACTGGTCTCTCCACAACCATGTGAGGACAGAGTAATCCCCTTACAGAAGCCTGAGTTTTAACCTTCCCCCATTCATATTGGCAAAACAGGAACTGAGCACCAAACTGTTTTGGGAAGGACGACTCCCATCTCACTAAACCAAGAAACAAATATATCAAGAATATCAAGATTCATTAAGTGATTGTCTCCAGCATGATGTGCAAGGCTAATTCTGGAAGATGTGTGTTTAGCTTACAGGCTCATCTCATGCAGAGACATTGCACCATCAAAACCTGTCCCTTTCCACTAAATGTCATCATCACTAGACTACAGAATCATATATGTTTGCACTGTCATTCCAGAATAAAAGAATCTTGAATTGATTTTATTTAAGGAAAACAACTGACATGCAGCATGGGAAATCCACCCCCCACTCCTTTCACAGGTGCATGAGCACTACTGAAGTGGCCAGTGTCCTGGTAATTAGGTCAGTTTCGGCAGTAATGAACATTTAAAGCTATTAAGCAATCTGGGGGATTGGGATCCTTGTACTCTATATGGCTGTTCTAACCACTGAGACATGATAGTAAGGGGAAAAAAATAAAATTGAAAAATCATCTTTTCGCTGTCTTTAAAAAAAACCATATAGAAATGCAAAGGACATACAGGACAAACAAGCAGAGACTATGAACTGTGAATAGCAGGGAAACCAACTCACCATCCTGATGTAGAACCCTTTGTTTTTAATTCCTGTTATGAGGAACATGGTCCAAATCCAATTCTTCTAGATCCCTGTCCCTTTTAGACACAGTAACTCCACGGTCTAGAAACCATAGGGATAACACTTGGGAACTAGATGTTTGAAACTTAAGATGTTTTTGCCTTAGTTTTGTTTTCTAAATACCAGTTTTGCTTCCTAAATAGTTTAGTTTCCTAAATACCTTTTTTAATATATTACATTCATGTACTTTTTACTTCAGTTTTTCACTGGGGTTTTTTATGTCTACATTTTCTTTCCTGTGATAAATCACAGGTTGATCCTCAAGAGTATTTTGCTTTTCTCAAAGTATATTTGGACAAAGGTATAATTGATTATCTTTATGGACACTTATACTCTGAAGTGGCACTTAAAATATCAGTATTTGTATGGGCTCATTTTATTTCAATGAACACAGAGGATTTGTATATAATAGATATTCTTGGCTCTGTACCTGCAATGCATTTTGCACAGCTCTTCTTTCTCTTTCTAAATGTACCAGCAACACAGTTCCACTAAATTCATTCAGGAAGGATAGGCATCGTTATTCAAGTGAAATGCCACACGAGTGCTTTTAAAATGCAATGTTTACTGTCTTCCAACAGTTAATAACAGGCTGATGAGAATTTAGCGTGCAGGAGAGGGGAGACCTGCAAGACATCATAAGCGCTATTGATTTTTCTTAAGTGCTAAAGCTTTTAAAGGGATTCCTACAAAGACACTTGCTATATGGAACAGGACTCTGTGCTTTGTCAATTTACCTGGACAGCCAAAGAAAGATATAGATGGGAAAATCAAAGAAAAGGAAAGACCTTTGGGGTTAATAAAAGCGAAGCTAGGTTCCTCCCAGATTGCTTTGTGGACAATTGGGAAGGCATCACAACCGTTCTGCTTCACTCCAGTGGAACACCTTATGCAGGAATTGTTATCAGTCCCACTATTAAAAGCTTGCAGAGAGACACCCAGGTTAAGTTACACTTCAAAACTCTTCAGAAACTGGGGATACAGCCAGTCACATTCATAACCTCAGATCAATATCAACCATATGCACGACAAGAATCTCTCTCATAGAGCCAAATTCACAAATAATGTCACAATGCTAAATGATCTGTTTCAACCTCCCATTACACTTGCTGTTCTTTTTCTGACAGATTACAGAACGTGGCACTTGGCTTACCATGAAGTGTATACTTTCCCAAGGCCAATTGCTGAGCAAGAGATCCATCAAGGCTCCTGAAATGCATTTTCAAAGAGGTTAAAGTGATCTGGTGATGTGCTGAATTTGAAGTGTTTTTCTTCTTAGAAAACCAAAGTCCAGAAGGCAGCAATTTAAAATGAGGTTAGGAAATTATTTACAATATATTTGTTCTTCCTATATGGTCAAAGGCATGTTTTGAGGCTTTTTGTGAATGTTTTGACAATGTGAAATGAAGTATCAATAAATTAAACCAAGCTAGTTCAAAACACTTACTGACCTTTTAACTTTTCATGGGGTAAGTACAGATCAGATATCAAAACTGAAAATCAGAGTATTTGTTATAAACAATTTACAGGGAGGTTAGAGATGCAGAAATAGGCCAGAAATGTGGTACTTATGTAGTCTACAAACAAATTCTTCACTGGCTGAAAACAAGTCCAGATTTTTGCCTCAAGCATGCTTTAATCTGTACAAGGAAAAGAATTTATTTTTTTGTTTTTCATAGAATTACAGCACAATAGAAAGAGATAGGTGTATAAATACACCTATCCTAACCTCTGAGTTTAGGATGAAAAGAGAAATCTGGTCTGTTAATAAATCTGGAAGCATCAGGAACTCTCACAGCGCCTACTTTTGGTTCGTTTTGATTCTGGAAGATTGAAATTGAAAATTTTTCAGCAGTAAAGTATTTTCAGTAAAAGCTAAATAAGGAAAGCAATGCAGGGGCTGAAAAGACAGTTTGCCACCTGTATTTCTTTTTTCCTTAGCAGCTGTAGCATTCAGTCAAAGCTATTCCTGAGGTCTTCAGACTGTAGTAAGGTTATGTAAACTTCAATGGAGAAAGAACTAACTCTCCTAGGCTGAAGGAGGGCCCTTTGTCTTACTTTTGATACACAAATCATGTAACAATTAGGGCCAGGAAACCCAAAAAGATCAGGGTACCATGGAATGAGTTACATAGGATCATGGAGCTACAGAGAATGAATACAGCAAAATGTAATACAGGAGCAGGAACAGCCTGTACCCAGTAACAAAGGTAAAGGAGGTAGAAGAAAAGTTCATATCCTCAGGTAAATACCTTAACATGTTAAACTCCTGCTGCTTTTTTTGAGAAAAAAAGATTAAATCTTACTGAGTTAAAGTGCTAAAAAAAAAAAAAAAATTAAAATGGGCCTCTACTTAGACAGATCTCTTAATAAATAACCTGAATTTTATTGCAAAAGGTTTTTATTCTCATGTGAAAAGCAGTGAACAATCTTTTTCAGAGAAAAAAAACTTATGAATAAAGAACTCTTTAAGATCCTGCAAACCAAAATAAGTGTGCAATTAGCATTATGGCAGCTTTCCAGGACCTAAAGAAAGGTGGAGAGGGAATTTTTCCAAGGGCATGCAGGGACTGGACAAGGGGGAATATGACCTTAGGCTGAAAGAGGGATGGCTTAGATTGGATATTAGAAGGAAATTCTTTACTGTGAGGGTAGTGAGACACTGGAACGAGTTGCCCAGGGAGGTTGTGGCTGCCCCACCCCTGGAAGTGTTCAAGGCCAGGGTATATTGAATTTTGGGCAACCTGGTCTAGTGGAAGGTGTCCCTGCCCATGGCAGGGGGTTGGAATGAGATGTTTTTTATTTAAGGCCCCTTCCAAACCAAACCATTCTATGACTATGATTCTGTTATGAAAAATTAATTTGGTCTAGCTTTTTTCCTTTTGTCAAAAGCTTTGTCAACAAAATGAACCCACCCCCATTACTGACATCTTCTGAATTATGGTAGGTAGTGTACACATATACTTGCACACTTCCAATCTTGGATGTTTCCAATTATCTCAGCTGTATGTCAGCTTTTTGACACACCTACCTTATTTTACATGGGGAAAAATAATTAAAAAATTATTATTAAGCTCCAACAGAAAGGACTGCCAATCAAAATGTAACATATTGAAAAGGTCAAATATTTCCCCTTAATACATTCAGAGTCAGGGCTCTCTTTGTTCTTCACTTTCTTCAGTGCTACAATTAATTCAATTAAAGTAACTTTAAAGCTAAGAAATGTTGTCATAGATCATAACCTTTAGAAATGTCTGCATTCTTTCTTACACATTTACCTTAGTTAGCATATTTTAATGACATCTCAAGGAAGAACTGTGTTAAGTGCTCCTGACTTCTAAAAAAAAAAGTAAAATTAATAAATAAGGAAGCTGTCAAAAGCATACAGAAAGATTTAGAAGTATTATATTTAAAGATCAATACCCATTAATACAATGAACTGGACGCAGAAATATAGAGTGATAGGAAAAAATAGAGTAGTGGGAAAAAATTAATTACATAAAATGTATAATGTATCTCCCATTAGCATCCCTGCATTTTCTTTCCAGAAAGGATGATGTCTATAGGGTGGGTTAAAGGAGATAACAGGATGAAAAGAAAGATAGAGGAAGCATACACCTGAGAATTTGGGTGACTCCTCTGCAGGAGGAGCTGACCATCTTCCTAAAGGTTGGTCTGTGTGGTCTTTCAAAACATCTGAGGAAAATAAAGTTGGGTCATTCCATCATTTTGAACATGACTGGCATAAGAATGTTGTATGAGAATCAGCACCAAAAAGGTGGTAGAATATTCCATTTGGCAGGTAACCTGTCTGCCCTGGTCCTTTTACCCTTATGGAGCCATCTCAGGAAATGGGAATGCTGCTGCCATCTGCTCTGCAGGAGGACTAAACTGGTTCCAAAACATCAAATTGGCTCCAAATGGTTTAAACAAAAGATCAAGCTGGTCCCAAACTGTTCCAACAGTTTCAAACGTGTTTAAAATGGATCAGACCAAATAAAACTCGTTCAAACCATCTGAAACTGGTTCCAGCCAGTTCAAACCAGTTTAAAATGGAGTAAACTCATTCCAACTGGATAAACTAGTTTCCACCAGTCTAAACCAAATCCAACCTGTTTCAACTGTATCAAACCAGTTTGGTCAGGTTTCAACCAAACCTAGGTGGCTTAAATTGGATTAAACTGGTTCCAACAAGTTTCTGCTGGTTCAAACTGGCTCAAAGCAGATAAAACCAGTTCAAAGTATTTAAATCACTTCAAACTGGTTCAAACTGGACTAATCTGGTTCCAACCAGATCAAACAAGTTCCAAACAGTTTAAACCAGATAAAACCAGTTCAAACCAGGTTCAGACTGTCATAAACATTTTAAAGTGGACTGCACTGGTTCCAAACAGTTCGAACCAGTTCTAACTGCTTTAAACCAGGTCAAACCACTTCAAACCAGTATAAACCAGACTAAACTGGTTCTAGACATTTCAAACCAATTTTAACAGGATCAGACCAGATAAAACTGGTTCAAAACAGTTCCATTCAGCTCAAACCATGTTAAACTTGACTAAACTGGTTCCAACCACACAGCTTGGTGACCTCCAAAACTGGGAAGCAAAACAACCCCAAACCAGCTGGAAAAGCCAACCCCCTCTACCTTCTGCCATAAAGAGGCCAAACTACTGCCAGCAGTCCAAGGCTGTTACCCATGAATGCATTTTCAGCCAGCAAACACAGCCACTGCTTTCCTCAGCTCCCTTGAAAGAACAGAACAACTGGCAACAGATGTGACATTTTCCAGCCTTTTATAATCCCTTTGATCCCCCAGAGGGGATGGTAATCTTCAGACTCGAAAACACTGCTCGAATGAAAATTTTTTCAGAATATTTGCAAGAGGTACTTGAGAATGGCAGTCAATTTTTTTTATAAATCAGTGCTCATCTGCCTCTTTTTTGACCCCACACATTACTGGCTTGTGCTAAGGAAGAAATTGCAAGGTAAAAATGCTCTCTTCTCATACGTGCACTCCCCCAGTTAAATGTTATGTTCTGCAGGCTAGGAAATGCAAGTTTAAAACAAGGTGGATTTTTATGTTCCTTGTACCACCCCGGGACAGTCTTCCCTACTATGTTGAAAAATATGGAATGTAAAAAAAAAAAATAAAAAATCTCTAAACAGAGTCATTCCTTCCACAAAAGTACTGATTCCTTTCTTAGGCAAGAATTACACCCAGTTGTATTTAGATATATAAATTGCTTTTTCCTTCCATACTTTTTGTCATAGCTTGCAATACCCCTAAATACCAAAACAGAACAGCAAAATAAAATATGGATAATTTGTGTTCACAGTCTGCACAGTTTAGAAGCAAAAGTATTTTTCTGAGCACCCTTTTTTTTGGTACAATAACTAATAAAATTTGCAATTTACACAAATACACCACTGTTTGTTGAAACGTGGCATCTCTGGGAGGCATTAGTTCAAAGATACTGTATTGATTTAAATTGAAATGAATTACCTTTCAGGGAAAATGCATTAACTTCAGTGGAGAGACATGGCAGTGAATATAAATGAAAATAAAAATTATTTCACTGGACAATTTTGGCATCAGTTTGCATGACTTTTTCTCTATTTTTTTTTTTTCTTTTGTAAAATAGATTGAATCCAAACCAACACTAACTTATGGCATTGTATATGTATGAATTTCAACAAGGATGAAAAAAAATGGAGAAATAGAAGTATGAAATATGAATCAGATGGCCTTAAGGTCCTTCTTTTCCCCAAGGATTTTACCTACCTATCCTTATTTATTGTCTGATTTAATAGACACTTGAGGAATTTTATTTTATTATTTTGGGGGAGGGAAGAGTAAATCAATTTAAGCACTTAATGGGATTTCTCCTTTAAATAGTCCCGTGAGCAGACTGATTAATGCATTTTATTTAGTGTATCTTCCAGAGCAATGAAGCCATGTGATTTTTGTCCCAAATAGCTTCTCATACATAATATTTTTATGAGAGTCCCCAGTAAAGAATATACACTTCAAGCCAGAATTTTTCTCTACTTAATAAAATTAAATTTGCATCTTAATCTTGCAAATAAGGTTTGGCGTACCAGAGCTAATCATTTGCTTTGTGAGGATCACACAACAAGAAGATGAACAACAACCTCAAAAAAAGAGAAGCATATAGGTGTGTGCACACACACATACACACATATACATATATATATATACATATATACATATATATATATATATATATATATAGTCCTTTCAGGTAAATCTATTTCACTCATAAATGTGAAGTCATGTTAATACATGGGAAAATATGGACTAGTCAAGTAAGATGTCAATGTTAAAGGCTTTCATCAAACTGAAAGAAGGAGATGACATCTTTCCTACAACTTAGGTCAGTATTATGCAACCATTGCATTAAACTGTACTTGTATTAAATTGTGACTATGATTGGAATATTTGTATTAGGATATTTTAAATCAAATTCCATTCACTATTTTCTTTGTTCTTCTCAGCTACCATTTTGGCCATGTTTGATGAGCTGGAATTCTGTAGGTACTCTTTGGTCAAGAGTAATTTATTGATTTCATATTCAGTCTTTATTCTCCACCTGATCTTTCTTGGAGGTCATCCAACCAAGTGGACTCAAGCCTTGAAGCAGGGAACAAGCTCTGATGTGACATGGAAAAAGGATGGTGAATGATTGCATCACTTTTGAGAGGCTGAGAATAGCAAACAGAAGGAAGAGCTATAGGAAAGGAGATGAAGAAGTCATCATTAGGAAAATGAGTGTAAAAACAAGCTGGTGAAGAAAATGCACTCATTGGAGACTCTTAAAATGCATGTCTTCATACTCATTACTCATGAACCAGTCATGAGTGCCCTACCCTTCTACCCTACATGGGAAGGGTTGGAAATGGAAATTCTGACAAGAGAGAACTTTAAAGAAACCAATCTACTGTAGAACAAACTGAATTTAATTTCTTACCTTTATGAGGCTATGCTCATTAAACCAGAAGATGCAATTAAAGCTGTAGATATTAACTTGTTAACTCGATCACAACAATCCTATCAGAAGATAATTCTGAGCCGCTCTATTTTCCTAATGAATGCACAGCCACTGACTGAGTCATCCAGAAATGTTTTAGCACAAAGGAAAAGAGAACAATGATTTGGATGATTTGGTATTGAGCACCGCTTTTCATCTCAGTGTCAGTCTCTTGCCTTTGAACTCTATCTCAAGCATGAAATACAATGGTTTGATTTTCATCAATGGCATTTAATGATACGCACCCTGATGATACACCTAAAATTAGGATTTCAATCCATCATGTGGAACTAACCGGAAGTTCACTCATATTTCAAAGAGGTAAAATTACTTAATAGTAGCTCCCTGTATTGGTTTCTTCTCCAATGTCTGGAGCATATATCCTTATATTTGCAGGGATCATATAGCCAGCCACTTGATGTCACCATAACTCCACAGAAATATTGCTCTTCATGCACTAACGGGGTGCAAATAAGTGGCTGAAATAGAAATGTGCTTGGAATTAATGTTTTTGTCACTAGACATATGAGGTAGATAGACAATGTGCATCACACTTATTCTCCTCTGCACAAAGAGAAAGGGTAGCTAAAGAAAATATTTTTGTGCTTTTGCTAAAGATTACTTTAAATTAGGAAACTTGTCTGAGAGGAATTCAATTTATTTTTTTTAAGGAATAAAAAATATTAGTGAGGAAAGAATTCTGGCCAAATCAGTAACACTGTAATAAACTGAAAAGTTAAGAGTCTTTGGTTCAGACATATTTGTTGCTGAGTACAATTTTTCTTGTTTTTATCAGAGACTGAAAAAAGATATTTTGGGCTTTTCTGGAAATCCATTCTGTATGTGAAAAAACCACAAATTTTTGATTCTGATGTCATGATTCAATTTATCAAAAGGATTAATGCCTTTTAATATTACAACAAAAGTTAGAATCATACCTTATTTAAAAAGTACATTTGTTAAAAATGTGAATTTTCATGGGTTTTATCCAATTTATGATGCAAAAGTGCAACTGATGCATTCAAGATAATTCATCTTTAGGTCTTTTATAAAGGAAAAGTAAAAGACAGTCTTTTACACTGAAATTTTTATAAATTAAGGAAAAAAAGTGGATGTGATTGCAAATATCCAGACATCTAGCATAATATAAAGTCAGTTTGAGCCATATCTGTTCCTGCTCAGCTGGTAACTTGCTTTTCTCTCCAGTATTTATACTGTATTTCCAAACAATGTATTTAAGCAGTAAAAGCAGAGGAACAGAGCTTTTCCTGAGAATTAACAACCTCCTGGGAGCCAATGATCCACAACCCTGGAAAGGGTCATTAACCCCAAAGAAATGTCCAGTGCAGAACTTGTTATTGATATGAGTTGAAAGTGTGTGTATTTATCTGCAGGAAAGAATGAGGTATGCAGAATATTGGGAAGTTATATTTCTATGTGCAAAAATATCTTCAGCAAACCAAGTAAATGATGCTATAACATGAATGTCTTTGAGAAGTGTTCATCATATTCCAGAAATTTCAGTCCTTGGTACATCATGATGAAATAAATGTATTTGATTATGTGCTTCTTGGAAGAATCTACTAACGTGACACTCAGAAAAGACATAAACTTTTCTGAAGGAAGAGTATAAACAAGCAAAACTAAATGGATTATAAAGCTGACTGCTAAACTGAGGACACAAAGGCAGAAGAAGAAAGAACCAGGGGAAATTTTAAGTCAATTTTAAGCAGCAAAAAAGTTACAGAGCAAGAAAAGACTAAACCTGTTTTCACATTTTGATAGTTTTCTCTGTAGATTTGTGTGTAAAAACAGATCTACTCTAACACTGAGATGTAGAATTACCTAATGGATATATTTCAGATGAAGTTTCTTTTTGGATGACTGACTCTATTCCAACATTATCCATGTGGATAAATTTAATATGTAATTTATTTTCTCCCAAGAGTGGTGTTCCATCATGGACAAGCAGAAATTCAGCAATTTCTGCAAAAAAATTGGAGACTACATTAGACTTCATGGATCATTGACTTGAAAAGGCTGAGAAGAGTAACAATATGCTTTGTAAAGGACAGAGCACTTTGAGAGGTATGGTTTTCCTTCTTTTTCTGATTTATATCTCTTCTCCCACCATCTGAGGAGCTTTTTAGGCATTCAGCTGCAACTATTTTCTCTCTACATTGGACAAGTCTGTTTTTTTTTTTTAAATTCAAAAAGTGATACCAAAGCATTGTACTAAACAGAAGTTATGTCTTGAATAAAGGATTTAATTTGAATTGTTGATAACATTAAATTTCTTAACAAAGATCATGAGAGGATTTTCTGGTGCAGAATAGGGAGCTAACATGTTTTTATTAATTAAATCTCCCTTGGTAGCTATGGGGTATTGCTTCACCTATTCAGAACAAGATTTAACTTCTTTGAGTCTGGTATCTGCCTTAAGGCAATAGACTTTCACATATTACTGAACTTCAAAGCTTGGGAGCTTGGGTCTTCTCTAGTGTTGAGGTATATCAGATTCTGGAAGCCAAGTCTATCTACCCAATAGGAGAGAAAAGCCTGATCTTAGACTTTTCTTTCAGCCTAGGGCTATCTGAAAGTGGAAAAGAAAGCCCTGAGACTAGATGGAGCTGCAACAAAATTTATTAAAAGAGAGAAAATCAAACCCAAAGCAAAAGCAAAAGCAAAAACAGAAACAACAACAAAAACCCCAAACAAACAAAACAACAGCCAACCAAACAACAAAAACCCCAAACCCTAGAAAAATATTAAATTTGATATATTCTGAAAGCCAAGTTCTTAACATAAAGCTTAAAAAAGATGCAGTAAGAAGTTATACAAATGGAGAATATATTCTTCTATAGATTAGAAATATCATGGGCATTGGAAGTGACTGGCTTTTTATGCATTCTATGCAGTACTGTAACAAAACATATGATATCAGGGGTAACATATTTTACAGTCAAATCTTTTTCATTCAGCCTCATACACAGTTATGACCAGCAGTACACATATATATGGCTATAAAAGTGTCCAGTAAATAAATTGTAGTTTTAATTTCTATTCATGGTTAAGAGCAGCATATATTATAACTAATATATAAAATACTAAGCCTTGGAGACACTACAAAGGATGTTAGAAAAAGATAAGCTGTTCAAAATCCTGGTGTTTTTTATGGTTAATCATAAACCACGAATAAGTGCATTCATGTATATTTCACATTGCTTATTGCTGCCTCAGTACTGTTATCAGTTAAAGTTTCATATCAGCAAAACCATAAACATAATTCAAAAATAATAATCAGGAATTTATTGCCACTAATAAAAAAAAAAAAAAGCACAAAACAGAAAATGCAATTTTCTATGATGTCTCACAGTGTTTATAATTAATTTCAGAGAGAAATTGAAATTAAATTACACATTATAGGCAGTAGAGGCTTTTTGGGGAGCCCATCAATAGGTCATTTTTCTGAAGGGTATGTTTACAATTGCACTTTGATGAAATACATGAATTAGAATGCAAATGCAAGGAAGAGAGCCCGGAAAGACGTGCGAGAGCCGTGTTCCCCTCACGGCAGGAGTACTCTGACTTTTGTGCATACTCTTAACCTTGCTGGCATCTCCTTCCTGAAAACATCATTCCAGGTGCACAAAAGCTCTTGGCAAGATTATAATTACTGTCAATGGTTTTCAAGAAGGCCTCGAGATAACAGAATTCTTCTATCAGCAGGTGCCAATGACTCTTCCCATCCTATTTGCTCTAATTTTACAGAATAGTTAATAACTTGAGGCATAATCAAATATAATTTTTCCTGATTCTACACTTGAATTTAATCCCACTGACTTGAGTGGAGTAGATCCTGATCTATGTTCCCGTGAAGGAAGTCATCAAAATCAGGTTCCAACATTTTTGGCAAGGTTTTTGTTTATGTCTCTAATACCAATTACCTTCTAGCTATTCTTACCATATATTTTTCATTTTAAAATTTTACTTTAAGAATCTAGTAAAATATTTAATGACAACATTAAGTATGTACTCTCACTTGATTGCTTTTAGAAGATATAAACATGCTTAAAATAATGTTTATTTTTTCTTTCTAAATAGAAATGCTTTTTATATCATTCCTCAAGAAGTCTTTAAATTAGATTAGACAAAAGGTTTTTAGAAAAATGTTCAGAATGACAGTTTTCTGAATTGCAGATTAGGGTCAGAGCATTTTAAATAACTGAGGTAGTATCCATTTTAGTGGGTCTCCATGCTTTTTGTGCTGGAATTACAGTGTACTTGTCCTGGAAATTCTCACTTGTGTTTCATCAATCTGCATGATTTAGTCTGTTTTGAGAAATGGCATCTCTACCTGTCTATCCATGTGTGTGTGTACTTTTATCTTTTGCAGGGGTAGATGTCTCAAGTCCCCCATAATCCCACAAAAGTTAATTTTATGGTTCAATGGATTCTCAGGCCACATTCTTCCAGCTCTGCAAATAACAGCTGTCCTGTTTGCAGGAGCAGGAATTGTGCTTTCTGGAAAGGAAGTGGGTTTTTCATAACCAGTTTAATCCCCCAGTTTGGGGGAAACTGGGCTGAATTCACAGCTCTCCAATATTCTGAGACTCCAAAGAGTTACAGAACTGCTGGTTACAGCAGAGCAAGTTTCTCTTTAACAGAGAAACCAGTGGTCTCTTCTGGCCCTGTGACTTTCTTCTAGTATTCCTTACCCACATTCATCTGCTTTGCATTTCTTCTAGTTTTTTACTGTTTATTTACATTTTCTCCTCATAGGATTAACATCACTTTTTCTTCTTAGGGCCATTTTCATTACTGATCCAGCAGCCCACTTTGGAGGTCTTACACAGGATTGGATTTTGTGATCAGGCACTTTACGAAACTGCTGTCCAAGTTCTGATAGCATTAATCTCTTAGAATGCAATAGATTAACAAGCACACACTTGTACTCATTAATATAAGGCAATTCCAGCAGAAATATTCTAAATTAACATTTTCTTAGGTTGTGTTAATTTGTGTAGTTCAATGAAACTAATTCAATTACACCTTATGACTATTTGATGGAATCTATTATTCTAAATTTCTTTTTACATTTCCCTCACTACTGCGGGTGCTAAAAAGAAGACTTTAAAGATTTTTAAGAACAGATAAGTTTTATTTTGTATGATGAGTACTAGCTTTTCAACATAGGCATCTTTTAGGACCTCTGTAGTAACAAATGCCACTTTCTGACAAATTTCAGAAATAGGACTAAGAACACTTGGGACTATTACCAAATATATATATAAAATAAATATATATAAAATATATATAGTATTTATATATTTATATATATAAAATATATATAAATATATATAAAATATATATAGTAATAACATGTACAGAGATCTGCAGAACACTTTTTCCTTCCTTTTAACTAACAGTTGTATAAAGGAGATAAAGACCTCCCTCAGGTCTCCTTTTTCTCTTAGAAAACTTGCAGTATTTCATTTTAAGCCATGTTTTCTTCATCACTGATCAGATTTTCTATTCTCCTCTAACTGACTGGCATGTCCAAATTTCTATTCCAGTGCAGTCCCAGGGCTGAGCAGAAGATTTATAATCTGTGTGGTGGAAAGGTTATGCTCCAAGTTTTACTGACCAACTCACATTTCACATCTCAGTAGCTTGCCAGTCATTCTGAAAACAACTTGACATTGTGACACAGTTTTCAACACTTTCCCTTCTTACAGTGTTTTCGTGCAGAGACAGTAATTTTGAAGTGGTGTCCATCCACAATGCAAGAATTCATTATATGCCAATACAAGGGGAAATTTTTAAAATTGAACCATGTTTTGCTGGTTGTTTTTTTGGGGGGTTTTTTTTTGGACTGATTTCTCCAGACATTTTACATTTGAACCCATCTCCTAAAGGACTGCCAGATTTCCAGAATGGGTGGCATCTCTAAATTGAATATTTTTACTCTCTTGCAATGATTGACTCATTAAAAATATAGTGCAATGCTCAGAACAAAATTTTCAGGAGTTATTGGTGTATTATTTCAGTTTAAAAATTGAGTAGCCCTTGATTATTCTTTTCCAGCTGTTTATTTTAGTAATTTCAGCTTGGGTTTATTTTCTTATCTTGATAAAGAATACAATCTGCAACAGAATCAAAAGCCTTTCTGAAATCAAAGTACATAAGGTACAGAGTATGCCCTTTTTTTCTCCAGATAGAAAATACACTGATTTAACATCATTTGCTCTTGATAAATCTGTATTGGTTCATATTCATACATCCTATGTACAATCTATGTGATTGGTTTACTTGAATATTTTTTCTAAAGTTTTCCTGAAAATTGAAGGCGAGGAAAATCTAATTCTTATGATCTTGCTTTCTTTCTCTAAAATATAGATACCTGTAGTCACAATTTTTCAGTCTTTCATAATTGCTAAGAGATCTCATATATTCCTACTTAAGATAATTTTTACCATTTCTATTACCCCTGTCAAATTAAATATTCTTTTGAAAATATCCAAAATACCTAAATTCTACCCATCCTTTTTCTACCTATTTACACACCTCATTCTTTTCCCTTTTCTTGGTGTTGATATCACGAATGATACAAGAGTTGACCTCTGAAGAAGTGTGATTCATGCTTGATTGAAAATCTAATTTTTTATTCATATTTGCTAGACAAAACTAATATGCTTATAAGATTATTGATTAGAACTTTGACCCACACATTTTACTGATTTAAATAAACAGGGCCTCCGTACATATGGCACTTTTTAATGTCAATGCTTGCTACTTAAAATATCAAAATGTTTTCCTAATTTAAACTTAATGAATGAGAAAAGGCACACTTTTTGGACAAATGCAAGTATTAATATTACTTGAACATGGATCACTGTTGAAACTAAATTTTGGATATAATCTTTGGTTATTTAGCAACTGTTTTTAAGTTCCAAGAGATATGAAAAGGTATTGTCCAATTTTCTGCATTTAATGCAGTCTCAATATATTTTATTAAACCTCTAGAAAGAAGAATCACACCAGTCCTTTTATCTGATTAAAATATTCTACATCTGCTTTGCCTGCTACTGCTAATTAAGATTCAGTGGATAATTTTTCCATCATTTTTATTCAAGCAACACATGAAATTTGTAAACAATGAAACATGATCTAAAACTGAAGTTTTTCCCCACTTCTACCATTCCACTAGAAAATATTTCAGTAATCAATTTGCCCTCTTTTTTGAGCCTCTTCTCAGCTTTCTCTTATCCTCTCATTTCTTAACCTTTGATAAGAACATTTAAAAAAATTTCTGATAACTTTTTATGGACTCTCTGGTCCCACAGGTATTCAAGAAGCTGTCCTCCAAAAGATGCTCTAGTTGTGGTAAAAATAATTTCCAGTCTCATAAAGACTTTTTGATATATTTTGCTTATTTTTTCCTTCTAACCATAGAATGGCCTGGATTGGAAGGGACCATAAAGCTCATCCAGTTCCAGCCCCCCTGCCATGGGCAGGGACACTTTCCACCAGAGCTGGTGGCTCAGAGCTCCATCCAACCTGGCCTTCAACAGGGATGGGGCAGCCACAGCTTCTCTGGTGTGCCAAGGGCTCACCACTTTCACAGCAAAGAATTTTTTCATAGTATCTAATCTAAACTTTCAGTCTGAAGCCATTCCCTCTTGTCCTGTCACTCCAGGCCCTCATAAATAGAATCTCTCAATTTCTCTTGTGAGCCCCCTTCAGGTACTGGAGTGTTGTAATTAGGTCATCCTAAAGCCTCCTCTTTTCCAGGCTGGACAATCTCCCTTTTCTCAGCCTTTTTTGTAGGAGAGCTGCTCCAGCACATCAATCACCTCTGGCCTGGCTCCAGCAGCTCCCTGTCCTTCCTGAGCTGGGAGCCCAGGGCTGGATGCAGCCCTGCAGGTGGGGTCTGAGGGGCAGAATCCCCTCCCTGCCCTGCTGCCTATTGTGTCTTTTGACAATTTAAATGTGCCAAATTGTATTCTTTTTCTTCCCACAACAATCACATTTGTATTTTCTTTCTTCTACAAGATATTCCAGCAGTGAAACATGACAACTCACCACTATTTCATCTGAAACTACACCAAATGGAAAGTTACACCCACACTGCACATGCTACAAAGCTACTGCAGAGCAGGGGTGGCTCTCAGAGAAATACCAGGCACATAAACACAACTGTTCATTTTTTGCTTTGGATTACTGTAAGCCTTCCCAGATTCTGATAAAACGTCCTGAGGTAGTTCTTCAGAAAACAGATTGGAAAAGGTGAAAAAAAAAAAGAGATTGTAAAATATTTTCACATAAATTGGCATATGAAATAACCTTTTCCTGTAAAAGCCCTGAACAAACTCAGCACTTATCCACCACAGACAAAAAATACAAGAACTCTCCCTGTGTCTGGTGCAGGCTAAATTTAAACTTGATACAACTCTACAGAGGGTAGCAGCATTAAAGCAGAAATTTGTTCCAGTACTTCCAGTCTCCTTGAGAAAGCGAAACATTTCTCAAATGGCCAATCTATTTGAATTAAATTAGGTGAACTTAACATTCATTTCAAAACCTTTTGTTCCTCCTCTTGTCAGCCTTGCAACACAGGGAGCATAACTCTTGTCTTCGGGGAGCTGTTGCTACCAATGTAATTTAGATCAGCCTAGGTGACTGCTGCTAAGATGCATAAATGAGGCTCAGCCAACCCCAGGATTAAGGAATCAGACTGCTCCTTTCAGCACTTTGCCTTTTCTTCCTTCCCTATTATCTTCTAAAATCTAATTTTAAAACATCAGATGCAGTAACTTTTATCATTTCTCTCTTTTTTTATGACTATTCCAAAGCCTCCATAGGCTTTTGCTCTAAATTTTATGTTTTTTTCATAAATCCTCCTTTCCCCTGCTCTTTATGCTCTCAAGTCATTCACAAAACAATCTCTCCTTCCATTTTGTGTTGAGTCCCTTCAAACACCGGATTTAAGGGTTCCTTCATCTTCCCAGCCCCATTTTTCCCCTGGAAGCTTGTATGTAGTTTGCAGTTATGACAAGTGGCTCACTGTGTGCATCATAATTTATTGCAACTCACTTAGATTGGATTTTGGAGTATTATTATACAATAAATTTCAGGGGGGTCACAGACTCCTCACAGAAGCAGGTGAGCTGTGGGCAGAAGGTCTCTCCCACCAGCTCTGCCACCAGCATGGTAATCCCTGCTGGAGCAGGCTGACAGACATTCACCCTAAGCTGCTGGAGCAAGATGCCCTGGAATTAATTTGTCAGAGTCCAGCTATGGATGAAACAGCACAAGATTTATACTTTGGGCTCCTGTGTATAACAAGGGGGAGGAGAGTTTCCTCAGTGTTCTGGAGAGCTGGCTGCTGATGACAAACAAAAACCAAAACGTCACCAAAACACTGTGCACATAATTTTTCACGTAGTGAAGAAATGGTTCTGAGTTAGAACATCATCTGCAATAAAGCAAAGTCTTTAATTTATCTGAACAATTAATTTAAGCTGTCCTAATTAAAACCTATTATGTTTGAGAAATTTCTTTGCTCAGATAGCCATATTTAAAAGTGCTTAGACAGCACAAGTTTTAAAGAGGAAAATTTGCTTGAAAAGATTTAGAGCTAGCTCTTTAGCTGTGACAGACTGGAACAGTTCCATTATTGCCTGTGGAGTTAACTGGATTTATACCTGGCAAGGTTAAGTCTGACAGTGTTTAACACATCATTTTCCAAGACAAAATTGTGAATCGTGGGCCCTGTCTTTTCCCACATTCCTTTTTTTAATATCAGTACTTTATTATTTTAAAACACTATTTATTTTAATTAAGTTATGAGCTGCCTTTTTCTAAATCAATGCATTCTTGTTACATTTTTAAAATCTTTTCAGGGTAACTGCCATGTGCAATTGCTTATCAAATCCATCCAAATGCCCTGGAGCCAAATCAATTTGATAACTTTTATGAGTAGAACTAATCAGAATCATTTCCACATCTACAAAGCTAGCATTTGAAAAAAACACCAAACCACTATTAGAAATAATTTATATCAATACACATTTTAATCAAATATGGTTTAGAAAGAACATTTGCACGTGTGTTTTCATGAACATATAGGCAAACTTCTATGCACCAAACAGGGAGGAGAATTTCACTGGCTTATTGATTTTAGCTCCATGGGACGATGTTTCTAATTACCTCATTTTTTCTATCACATGCAAACATTACTTGTGGATGCTAACATAATATTATAGATTAAAGTACACATTTAATCTTTATAGTTTCCTGTTTTAAGCCATACCATAGATGCTGTTTGTTGTATGGAAAATGTCCAAAATATCCTTTGCTTCAACTTAAAGGTCAAAATCATTTAGTAGAAATCCTTCACATTAATCTGAGAGGAGTCCAAAGAATGGGTGAGTACAAATTTCAGAAAAGTCTTTCTGGTGAAAAGTTAACTAACACTTTTAAAAACATGGAAATCCATTTAATTTTTTAGTAATTATTTTTTTTATTGTGCTTATAACTTATTTTTATTCATTGAAGTTTGACATCCTAATTACACTTTCTCTGATATAATACAAATTGGCTCCTGGTCCACAAGACACTGAAAGGTTTTTAGCATTAAAAACATTGGGATACCAACAGATTTGGCAACATGTTTTGCTAGAAAGGCAGAGCATTTTAAGGACAATGTATTTTAAGAAATGGAAACAATAGAGACCAGGAATTGCAGAAAAAAACCTCTAAAAAATCCAAACAAAACCCCCCTCCTCTTGTCTGCCATTATGTGCAAGAAACTTCATACAGAATGGTTTTTTTGAATATAAAACCATTTTATTCTTTTGAACTGAGTTTAGGCTCTCCACTGAAAATTAGTGACATCTTATTGGTCATAATTTTTGACTGCTCTGATTCCTGTCATGCTCTAATTCCTGACATTTTAGAGAGAACTTTGCAATGATAAAAAGCTGTTCCAGATATGACAGAATTTCAGAGTGATATTAGGCTATTAAATGACTAGTTTATTCACACTTAGAAGGAAAAAAAAAAGCCCAGATTTCAGATCTTGCATAAATATTTAAATATATGAACTAAATAGCTTTTTACTCCTAATGTATTTGTGTGTATGAATTACATTTAGATGTAGTTTGGTGTATGCATAGCTTAATTTCCATTTTAAATTGCCGAAGTATTCTGTGGTGGGAAGTTTTGATATTAGAAATAATATTTACTTTAAGTACTTCCTGTACTGAGAGACAAAGAACTTCTTGGTGATAAGAAATTTATTTTTATAAACAAAACAAGTCAAATAATTAAAAGACAAGCCAAGTTTCCAGTACTGGGAAAATACTGCCACATCATTTACCTTCCAAGGTTTTGCAATCCAGAACACTGTGTGCATGAGAAAGAATGTAAAAGAAATAGTTAGATGGAAAGAAATAAATGGACCTGCTAAAAAAATTAGTGCCTAGCATATAAATGCAAATCTCATTAGTATATTGGGATTTTTCTTTTTTTTTTTCCTTTCCTACAACAATCAAACAGAATGTTATCATCTTAAATAAATTAAACAAATGTTTTTAACAATATAGCCATGCCTGAGAATGCTGAAAATATATGGATAAAAAAGACTTTATTCTAGTCCCTGGAAGGCTTGACATAAACTACCTTTAGGAACTACCTTTAAGTAATGTCTGTTTATAACAGCCAGCAGGAGATAGAAAATTGATTAAATACATTTCAGGCCTTCAGTGATTCTTTATCTGTCTCAGCTGAGTTTAAATGTGTCTGTTTATAGAGAGAAATCTTTTAAGTAGGCATATTTTTGTTTTCTTTTGTTTTGTTTCTCTTTTAACAGACCAATTATCGGAGAGATAATGGTGCAATTTACAATCTGTGAGTAGCCTGTTTTCCCCACAGAAAAATCTACTTCACTGAATTATATTTTTCAGGCAGAAATTTAAGTCTTGTTCCACTGCTTCCTAATCAAACATATTTACTGTCATATTCAAGTCCAGAGAAATTTTAGACATTCATCTTTCTTGCCTCCAGCTCATTGGTAATAAGTTTTGCTCTTACAGCCATTTCTGGTAGTGGTACTTCTTTCTTTAAAGGCTCCAGGTATGCTCTGCTGTAAAAAACTTCCTTATCACTGGCAAATCTTGGAGTTTCTTATCTTTTTAAATACACATATCAAATTGGATTTCTGACCTTGGGAAACATCCTCTCCAGCAGAGACCATCACCAGCACAATTCATCATCGCACCATCACATCAATATGTGCTGTTAAAAAAAATAAATAAAAATAAATAATAATAATAAAAAAAAGTGGCCATGGTCCCCTCGTCACTTACAGGGTAAATTTCTAACAGGCATTTCCAGCAAATCCCTAGGAACATTTTAGCACATAATTGCCAGGTGGGCCAGCTGGCTGGAGGCTGGGAAGCTGCATCCACTTGGCTGCCAGCAAGATCTCAGGAGGGAAGTTCAAGCCAATTTTTCCACATGAAAATTCAGGCAACTTTTGTGGCTCATCCCTGGATATGAAACCAGTGAGCAGAGACTGCACAGCACTTCTGGCAAATCAGTGTGTTCTGCCAGATTTTAACTGAATTTAGGGATGCTCTTTGGACTGAGAATCTGAAACAAACCTCAAAGAGGAGCTACTCCACATGGACCAATTTCTGTTATTCCACTTTCCTCAGAGCAACAGCTTATACATAATTCCATGTGAATGAAAAAGTGAAAAAAAATAATCTTGTTTCTTTACTAATTTCCTTCATTACTGTTTAGACAATAAGTGGATAACAGACACAGACAGGTTTTACAGCTGTCACGTCTTACATCTTCCCATATGCAGGATGGGCTATTGCTGAATCCAATGGGAAAGACCTTGTCCTATATATTTAGCATTTCAGTTTCTGACCCTACCCTCAGGTAAGATATTAATCAAATATCAGTTTTTTAGTCACTAGAGAAAAAAATCTGCAATGTATAATTTAAAGGAACTGGCAGATCTTCTTCTAGCACTGTTTGAATTAATTCAGGTGTCTAGTTGGAGCTGATAACAGAAATAAAGACACTTCCAATGAAATTCAATGTTTAGAATCCTTAAAAAATATCAAAATTCAGAGGAACTTTCAATTGAAAAGAAGGGGAAGAAAACTTAAAATCTGTAACTGATCTATTAAATTCCAAAAAATTCTACTCAAATAGGTGCTTGCAATCCCATTCTCTACACTCCTGCCTGTAGAATCATCCAAAAAAACATATTTAGAAATAATAAATAAACAACTTTCATAATGCAGATGCAAAAAATGGCATTTTTAAAAATGGAAATAACCACATAAACTGAAGCCCTAGAATTTGTAAATCACTTTTAAATTTCATGGGCAATTTGAACAGCATTGCTGAGTTGTTGACTCCTTATTCTTTAGTGGGTTCATATTACAAATAATTCATATAAGTCAAAAATATGTGGGTTGAGGCTTTTACATCCAAGGTCAGACTATCCCTGTAATACCTGGCATTTTTTAGGCCATATTCTTCCACTGTGGATCATCTGTGGAAGGAATATGAATGTACCAAGTTGCCTCCTGACTGAACCAGGATTGCACTTAAGAGTTCCTTTCTCATCCCTCTATCCTGAACTTCTTTCTCTATTGCACAAATTTTCCATGTTCCCCAAGATGAAGACAGAAAAGTTTGTGCAGTCGAAGGGCACATTACAGACCTGAGATATTTGGGCCCATCGTTTCTAATTAAGGGTTCCCTCAACATCAAAAAAATAAGATTTGAAATCACTGGATTTGTTTCTTAAAAGGATTGAGATAGGAACACAAGAAATTATCAACAAAAACTGGCATAATTCTGTTCTGAGGATGTTAAGTGAGAAAAACAAATAGCCTTGAAAAATTTCTGCTGAGGAATATAGATCTTTATTTTCTAGGGAATTTTCTAAGGAATTTCTAAGGGCAGGTTATACCTGTAAAAAAAATTCTTTTTAGCTACAACTGAAGAATTTATTCAGAGGATTTGGTCTCTTCATGAATCTTATCAGAAATACTGAGATGTAATGTCTCATAAATTATAAAGCAAGCATGGATTTTGAAGCAACATGTCTTTTGAAATGCCTGTAAGCTGAAAAAAACCTCACCTAATTCTATTCCTTTACAAGCAAAAAAAAAAAAGAAAATCCAAAACAAACAAACAAAGAAAAATAAAAAATAAACAAACAAAATCATTAAAATGCAAACCAACCCAACTCACACTTCAGGAATCTTTTATGAATAGAGCATTTTGAGCCTGTGTGGAGGCAAAGAATTTTGCGGATCCAGGCGAAGACTAAGGGTCCTGTGATTCTTAGCTATTAACACAACACTTCAGCCCTTTAGTCCAAAATTTCCAGATGTTCAGAAAGCCTGTCAGGCTGCTCAAAGCCCTTCTGTCCTGAACAGATGGCAGAGTTTAAGTGCCCAGTGTGTGCACAGAGACGTGCCAGAGCACTCCCGCCCCGCCGTGCACGCCTCGTGCAGCGGGGAACAGCTCTGTGTGTGTGATGGAGCCCCTTGAGCTCCACACAAGATTATTTGTAGAGTCAATCTAGGACCAGGACGTGTCAGACTCGTTGTGTTTGTGCTGGCTGCTTGCCCTGCACAGTTCTGGTATGTCTCTCCATAGAGTATGTGCAGCATTTCCCAGGTGTGCAGGGTGGAAGCTGTCGCCACACAGCCCCCGTCACATCACCTGGCACTGGGGGTTTGTGCCACTCTTCAGGGCAGGGGTTGTCTGTGCCTTGGTATTTTCACTTTCATCTCTTCTTTTCTGTCTCTGGAAACAGAATCCTAAGGACTTCATCCATCTAGAGACAAGTGGATATTTTATTGCTACTATCCCCTGACAGAGTAGTGCTAATTATCAGGATACGTCAAGCTTAGAATAACTGAAAGAAAATTCAAAAGCAATGTCTTAAATTAATGTGGAAGTGAGGGACATGGAGTTTATTTAACTTTTATGGACAATTAAGAACACATAGTGCAGAGCAGAGACCTCAGTCGAAAGCCAAACTTGAGCCAGGGTAACAAAAGAGCTCAGTAAGATTGAAGAGGTCATGCTGCAGCCAAACAAGAAATCCAAGGACCACTTGGAGTGTTTTAAAACTGTAGCCAGGGATAATGCCTTAAGAGCCCATGGATACCTGGAAAGATAAATATTGGCTTGGGTCACTTGTGTTTTGACTGTTCCTGATAGAATGCTTTCAAGTGAAATACTGGTGTTTGTGTCTTGAGTAAATGGATCCATCACCCACTGAGCAGAGTTCCCAGTTCCATTTCCCTGTCTCAGGAAGCTTTATGTTTTGTTCAGCTTTCAGCTGATGAGAAAAGGTAAGTTTTGTGCCTGTACTGGAGCACACAGCCATGACAACGTGTGAATTTTCCAGGTGTGGCACACACAGATAGCAAGGATCATGGGAAACAATGGGCCTGCTTCTTTGTGTAATGGTGCTTATGAAAACACTCCAGCAATTAGCATTTGTGCTGCTTGAAACAAAAAGAAGCCGTCAATGATGACTTTGGAAGGTGAAGAAAAGATAAAAAAACCTGGAAGTTCCACAGATTAGATTGTCTATTGTTGAGTTATTATTTAAACTGTAGTCTCCAGATCCACAGAGAATCACACAATGTTTGTGTGCTTTTTTATTTCTAACTAAATTAAGAAATTATTTTTTCAGAGGATGTGTCCTAGGTCCTATGGGAGAAGACTACTAAAGCAATTGGCATCATGTGAGTATTTATGATACAGACAGAAAAATATGACTACTCATTTCTTATTGCTAAACTGCTACATTTGTTTCCATAGTTTCTCAGTGTAGAAATTCCATTGTTATCATGATGTTTGTTTGAAGTAGGACCAATTCCTTTAGGAAGAAAAGGAAACAGTGTTTCTTTCTTTTTTTTTTCCCAAGCTTGTCTTCAAGCTACAGCTCTCAACAGATAATTCAGAAGAATAAGAAGAATATAGGCCACGCTACAAAACCTTTGTGATAAATGTATCAGTTATAAGCTTACAGTCAGTTGTCTGGCCTAACAGATTTCTTTTTTCTCTGCCAACTCAAAAAATACTAGGAAAAGTCTGGACTGTGTGGATCTCTGCAGGAGATTGGGGCTTAATTTGGCAGAAATTAAGAGTATGTGATAGTACCTGATTTACAAGTTCAGACAGAATAGCTTGCCCATGCATAATACAGTGCATCCCTCCGTTCCTATAGAGCAGCAAGTATTCAAACCTCTGAAGAAGTAAATGCCATTGGAAAAGTTTCTGAGAGAGGTTTGCAGTTCCTTTTATGGTACAACTATTTCTTTTTGTTTGTTCTGCAGACAAATCATGCTTGCATTTCTGCACCCACTAGATGCTCAGCTGGTGTAGGTTCATCCTCTCAGTAACATATTTGCATGTTGCATGCCCTGGCTTTTCTGGCTGGTTCTTACTGCAGTGAAGCTGCACCTGATTTATGGTGTATGAGAGGAGGGAGAACAATCACAGCACACACAACTTACTTAATGACTCATAATCACAAGCCAGTGTTCTCTGTGTACTTAATACTTTCAGAATGCTCCATTTCAAGGAGATGGAAAGAAAGAAAGAATTTATCTACAGAAAGATCCTCAAAAAAACATGATTTGTTCATTTTCTAGCAGGGCTCTGGGCTGATCACATACACAGACCTTCAAGTAATTTAATAGGAAGAGGGGAGACCTAAAACATGCTTTTTCCCCTTTGACTTCAGTAGTAGTTCAAGCAAAATATAAATCAAGATTTGCTTTAGCAAGTTCCTGTTTGCTTTCTATTCTCTCTCTGAAAATTACTTTTTAGCTGTACATGTCCCTTTGGGTTCTACTGCCAAAGTATGTCATTACAAAGGAAGAAATGCAACCAGTGGAAGGAAATACCCTGATGAAAAAATGATTTTGAAAGCACAGGTTCAATATACGTAAACACAAATAGAAAATATTCCCCTGAATATTCCCTGGAAACCTCCTGGAACTGGAGGTCAATCACCTGCTGGAACCAGAGCTTTGCAGTGCTGTCATATCACAGAAAATAAAAGCATAACTTTCTCCTCAGTCCCTGAGACAAAATACAACTTAGCAGAAAGTTGTGGTGAAATTTTGCACTCTTATTCTGAATTGTCTATAAAGCTTCTTGATCTGCTAAGTCCAGCCATAGGATTCAGTGCATACCTGAGTAAGCACAGAAGAAAAGTGTTCACAAGGAAAAAGAGAGGTAGAATTCAGCCTATTACTTTAAATGGAATCTCAGATCATTGTCCTTTCATTGTGACATCTCTCATTTTCAACACTGGATCTGCAGAAGAAATACTATATTTATTTAAAAAAAATATCAAGAAATTTGAGTCAGACAGAGTTTCTTTCCTTAAACAAGGGCTGTATGGGTGCTATGGGTTATCTGCTAACCCGAGGGTGCAACCAAGGGTGTTCAGGACCCCTCAGGTGTGCCCAGTATGGGACCTTTAGTTGTAGATCCTCATGTCCCTGGACTCTTGGAGAAGAGCCACCAAACCTGCTCTCCTTACTCTGCTCCTGGGATCCCTGCAGTGTCACCATGGGAAGCTTTCAACACTTCAACTCAACACCACCCAACAGCCAAGGGCCTAACAAAAGAAAAAGCTCACATGCTCGGAGGTAGGAAATTCTTTCCAGTGGGTATTTTTGGAGCTGGTTACATCCCCCATTCAAGATGCCCTTTGCCACTAATCACAGGAACAGCCCTCTAATATTGCTTCAAGTAGAAAAAGGCCCCGTGTCAGTGCATGTGCATCAAATAATACACTGTTCTCATCACTCAGATGGTGTGTACTACACCAAGAATGCAGTATGAGAGTTCATAGCCACAGCCTGGTACTCTGTGTGGCAGCTTGTACTGCAGTTACTCAATTTATACATGATTCCACACAGGGCTACCATCAGTCATTTCCTCCAGCAATCACTAGTATAAGCTGGGGAGAATAATTCTTTCCTCTCCAGAGATTCAAAATCTGAGCTTTATCTGGTGGAGTGCCAGTGGCAAGAAAAAGCCTGAAATTTGTTTATTCCATGTTATGTTGCTAATGAATCTCAGTACCTGTTCTAATTATTGTTCTATTGTGTATTAATCACATATTATTATTAATATCATTATTATTATATACATCTAATTTTATTATATAACTTAGGTTCCAATATATGTTTTGAGACACAGGTAAGTACTGCTACAGTGAAATACGAAACAATCCTTCAGTTATTAAAATGGGCACTATTACCTTTAAAAAGATCATTATTTCACTCTCTTGGAGACTCTCCTCATGTTTTATATTTTACTGGGTGTTTTGCTTTTTTGTTTTGTTTTGCATTACTTTTTATGCATTACTGGTTTTATTATCAAAGTCTCTCATAAATTCCAGGTCAGTACTTCAAACTCTAAACCTGGTTAGATCAGGGTTATGTTAAGGACATAAAGCCATTCATTCCATCAGGATTAGGTAATTATTTCGTATTTATGTAGAGTACTAAACCAGGGGCTATTACCTTGAGTTGAAGTGAAACTGGCTGCAGAGATAATTCAGTGCTGTGCTGAACTGAGCCTTTGTCAACTTGAATGATCAGAAGAGAAATGAAAACCAGAAAGAAGGTAACAGGATGAGAACAGTGATTAATAACAATTATGTTGGGAATGTACCATTAAAAAACTTGGAGTCATGCTCATCACACAATATTATATTTCTTACGAGACTTAATTAGAAGTTGATTTGTAATTCTTCAAATCTCTCAAAATGTAAATATTTTATGAGGTATTTTTCCTACTGAAATGCCACAAACCCTTTTCACTGTTATGCAAATTAAGAATATACAGATTTCAAGCAAGGAGGCAGTTTACTGACTTTCATTCTGTGAGTCTGTGGGGAAATAAAACCCCCAAATAATTATGTTGTATATGGAAAAGAGAGCAAGCAAAGAAACAAGCAAAAAACCAGCATGGAAAATACCTCTGGGTACTAAATAATTCTTCTTAACACTTTTATTACTTACAGAAAAAAGAACTAACAGACTTAAAATGTTCACCCAACTGTAAGATGCACTTGATTTCTGCAAAGAACTAATATGTGAACATGCTTATAAAACACAAACATAGCAAACAAAATTCAGATCCATACTCACAAGCTACTGCTAGTATACAAGCTCTTTGATTATATATTTCATTGAGGTGATTGAGATTTTGCCCCTGCACAAGCAGGAGTTGGAGTCTCATCTTTCAAGTGATGATGTATTTAATTATACTTACCTTTCCTCGTGTTGTTTGTCCTTCTCCCATGCCCAGGACTGGCACTGTGACCTAACAGCCTAACCCTATTTCTGGGGTTGAAAACCAAAATTGTAGCTTTCCAGCTGCACATGGAAGTCCTGACTCCAGCCAGCTTTCTAACAGTAATCAAATAACTGTGCAGTACATGGCAGAAGGATACAGCTTCCAGCAAGGACAAACCCCTGCATCCACAGAGAGAAGAACAGTTGTCCCTTGTGCTGAGGACTTGGTGGTGCTTTTATTACTCCTTCCCAGACATCTTTACACTGCAGAATCACTCATCTGTATGCACAGATGATTTATTAAGTCTGTTTGTTTGTTTGTTTGTTTGTTTTTTACCAAGAAGCTACTTCCACGCTTGGAAATGGTCTGAAAATATGGATTATTTGAAAAACCACAAATTAATTAAATTTCAGTGGTGACATAATGCACTATGGACTAATTCAAAAGATGTCTTGATGACAATGAGCAGGTAATAATGTCTGTACCACAGACAAAATCAGTATGGATGTTCTTGTATGCAGAGGATATTGACCTTGATTCAGCAAATTTCTTCAGTACATAGAGAACTAAACCATATGAATAAATCCTCTATGAAACTAATCATAACTTTGAAATTAGACATCTATTTAAACTGCTAGCTGAGTCTCCCTGGTGAATAAAATAAAATAAAAAGAAGAGCCTCCGTTCATGATTGCTTTTCTTATGTAATTTTTCCTCTTGCAGAACAGGATTCAATTCTTTCTAGAATGGCAATGTTTTAAAAAGTCTCTTTCCTTGCTTCATGGTTGTACTGTAAAAATGCCAACATATTTAGTAAATTGAGATTAAAACCAAAATTCCTTTATTGCAGAACTATGTTACCTGCATTTACCAGAATTTCTGTGCCTTTGTTAATGTTATGAAGTAGATTAATGGACAAGGATGTGGAATCAATTTTTTCTGAGCTGCAGCAGTGTGTATCTACTGAATAATTTGTTTAGGCCAGCTTTACTGGCAAGTCCTCCTCTTCATCCCTAAGGAAAATGAAACTGCTTCCACTTCAAGAAAACTATTGAAGTTACTCCTGGGTTTCTAGTTAATTTCTGGGTTTTATTACAGAAATCCCAAACTTTTTACCAGCTTTTCAAAAGCCAGATGTTCCTGGCAAAGGAGAGTGTTCTCTGAGCCCACAGTTGATTGAAGCCATGCTGAGATGTTATAATCCTGTTTTGGCTTGCTTTCCTAGCCAAAAGAACCCCAGGGTCACTAATTGTCCTGATAAACATCTCTGTCCTGACAAACATATCTTCTGAAACTTTTGTTATGAAAGCAAATAATAAATAAAAAATTACCATCCTAAAGCATAAAACAATATGCAACAGTGCTACTGCTCATTAAAAAAAAAAATCACTTTGGCTTATATCAAATGATTAATCATTAAATACAATTACATGTCTGCAAAAAAGCTACAAAGGAAAGTTTGGGAAATATAGGGGAAAACACTTTGTTCTTAAAAACTAAAAGTGCAAGACCAAACCGTTTTCCAAATAATACAGCAACTATAAACTTGCTCACCATACGTCTTTTCTGAGGACTTATATGGAAAATATATTTTGAATAGTAGAGATACATTTACAGCCTAAATCAGGAATTGAAAATAATGGTTATCAAAAAGATATGTAACTTTCATAAAATGTAGAAGTACATCTACTCTCTCATCAGGGATTGTATATCATGTATGTTTATTTATGTGCACCTATTTAATTTATGATTGTAACTCACGGGTTTGCTTTCCCATTCATTTTGTATTGCTGCAGCTAAAGCCTAAACCAGCCTAAATGTAAGTAGAATTTATGCATATCTAATCTGGGTGATAACCAATTTTTCACTGGTGTGAATATCAAACAAGTAAGCACACACACTTTTTTCTTTACAGGTGTATCAATGGATATGACTATCCGTTTAAATATTGACGAAATTAAAAAATAAGATTTATACAGTGAATAACGATTTCACTCTTAACAGTGTAACAGACCTGTGAAGCTCTAGGTGCCTTAAAGACATGAAGATGTCGTAAAATGAGACAGTTCTCGTGTACCAAAATGAGTCCTGTCATATCCTTGGCACTTCAACAATCTTGGGACAGGGCTGCTGTCCTACAAATGCCAGAGCAATAAAGGTGACACTGACCTTCTGCATCAACCACGTCAGCAGGAGCGCGCTGGCGTCGCCAGCCAACCCAGGAGAGCCCTCCAGGGGTGATTAATACTGAGTCAGGAGCCATAACTCTGATGAGCCTTTAATACAGTAAACCAACAGAAGCAGTTAAGGGCATTGTCTGAGAGAAACGGAGAGGAATTTAATCAAGTTGCTAATATACTTTGACCGGGACTCTCAGGTGCTCTTAAATGGAAAGACAGTCTTAAAGGGATTGAGACATTTCAGCTCATGGCTCTTAGGGGGCCAGTTACTCTTACAACCCTGCTGAAAACAGAGAGCAGTGTCATGGTAAGCATCCATCACTTCTGCAAGGAAAAATGATATTTTGCATTCGCTTTATTCAGTTTGGGTTACATGTTGTGATCTGATGAAGGACAGAGGGCAGAAAGGCTGTGTTCACAAGACTAATGTGGTTTAGTAAAGTAAATTTCCACTCCTACAGTCAGCATCCCATGGAGAATCCTGCACAGGGAATATTCAAGCTACAGCCTCCTCCCTATTGCTAAAAATATTTTGCAACTGAAAAAAAGACACCAGTAGGGACTGTGCAGGCAATGCATTGCCTCTAAGCCTGAAAACACTGGAATCCAGAAATGTGACAGCACTGCACACCCAGAGCCCTGGCACCCATCTGCATTGCCAAAAGCTTATGGGCTAAGGTAATAGCTGCATTTATTCATAGTTATTCATTAATTGTACTTGGATCTTGATGCCCAAAGATGAAATACAGAGTGGCACAGAATAGAATTCTGGTCTGTCAGGAGCACTGAACTACATTAAAACAGACATATTTTGTAAATCCACTGACACCTCTTCACTAATTCAATGAGAAAATTTACTCAGACAAGCAAAACCAGCCAGCAGTTGTTCAGTGATACTGGCAGTATATGAACAACAGGCATGCCTAGAGACACTTTCTAGAGCATTCTATGCCTGTTGTTACAAGATGTTATCGATCCAAACGGACTGTGAATGAGAAGGAGATTTAAAAACAGTTCTATTTCTGTTCTTGGAGTAATTTTCTAATTAAATTGGTTCATCTTAATCAAATTCTTTCATCCTCTTCTCCAACAAATATCCTGCTGGTATCTTTAGAACACCAAATATTCACCTCTTTCTAAATACAGCATTGTCTCAAAAAATAACTTTGCATATTAAATTGCAAAACATGCAGTGAAGTCAATAAGTGTTAAAGTCATTGGCAAAATTTTCCACTGAGATCTACAGTTAATTGAGCTCTATGCAAGCAGTCTCCCTGTGACTTCTAAAATATTCTAATAATATTATAGAAAGAGTGATACATTTGCTAGAAGGTACATGTGTGCTGGATACAAAGCTGTTCAATATGCAATTAATAGTGAAGACATAACATTTTTACTATTTTCCTAAAGAAGTAAACAGGACTCTGAACTATTGAATGGGAATTTTCTGGTCTTTCCTGAGGAGGATTTTCAGTTCACAGTTGCAGGGAGTTGAAGCTTAGCATGGCAAGAAGAAATAGTCTGGGACAGTGATGGATGGCTATAGAAAAATTGGCAGAAAATGATTTTTTGAGTCCAAATCCTGAGAGCACTATATGAGTATACAGCTTCTCTACCACAGGCAGCTTCACCTGCTGTAAAACAGGTGTTCACTGATGTAAACCTAGTCAGGGATACAAATACTCAAGTGATTACTTTCTGATAGATATTCCAAGTTGTGGTGAATGTTTTCTACAGGTGTGCCAGTGCAATAGATGCTGTGCTGGCTCTAGTAAATGCTGACTTCTCAGTTTCAAATACTCTTTAATATTTTATTTTCATATTGAGACTTATGAAACATAAAATCAAATATCTGTGAGGGATTGCCTCTCCTTTTGCAATAGGAAATGGAGAGAAAGTATACATCAGGTTGGTAGGACTAGTAGTTTATGTCCTGCAAAAATATTAATTAAAAATTGTGGAATTTAATTTTTGATTAAGTTCAGTGACTCCATAAACCATCAAAAAGGCATACATGATCAGCAAGAATAATTTCTGCTGAGAAGACTGTTAAAAAATAAGCAGAGTTTCTAGAAATATTTATTTTCAAATATACCAAGAGCTGAATGAAATCTGGTTCTTGCTGCCTCCACAGAAACAAAAAAGTTTCTTTTCAACTACATTGAATGAAGAGGGCCATGAAAAATAGATTAATTTGGATGTTAATCTTCCCACTGTCCACATAAATATTATTTTATCTAGTTTGATTTTTAGAGGTAAAAAATTATCAGATTGTGTTTAAAGTATATGATTCCTGCAAGAAAAAGACTGCAACCAAAACAAATCATCTCTTAATCATGCCTACCCAGGGGTATACAAGTTGTTTGCAGATGGGTTCCTTGTTCTCAAGCCTGGAACCTAAGAGAAACATTATTCATAATGGTATATGTCATTTTTCTACACAGGATTTCAGTTTCCTGAATTATTTGATCATTTATAAATTTTGGTCCCACATCTGAATCTATCACCATTAGGAGCAAAGACTCACAATAATAGTAATAACAATAATCATTACTTAAAGCCTCCTTCAATTAAACAGTCTGGTTCAATTCATACGTTTATCCATTTAAAATCAACTTCCACTCTGCAGTACATCAAAGGGATTAATGTGTATCTTGAATTGTTTACTTGCACTAAAGGTGTGTCAAAAATCATTCAGAGGTCATTAAAAATATTTAAGGAGAAAAGAATAATAAATATGTTAAGGCAGAAAGCATTTTATGCTGGATAGAGAGCTGAGGCATTAAAGGCAGCCACAGGATCACAGAATATGCTGAGCTGGAAGGCACCCACAAGGATCATTGAATCTAACTTCTGGCCCTGCACAGGACCTGAGAGTATTGTCCAAATTCTGAATTCTGAATTCTGTCAGGCTTGGTGCTGTGACTAATTCTCTGGGGAGCCTGTTCCAGTGCCCAAATATTTCACTCATATTTTTGAAATAAAAATAGATATTATACACCTAAGTTGTAGTCTCTGTTCTAAAAAAAAAAAAAAAAGAAAATAATGCTTTAAATGAGCATTTAAATTAAAACATGGCTTGGTCAAGTGCCAGTAAATAAATGAAAAATTAAGTGTGGAGGATCTGAGGACGAGACATTTTCAAGTGGCTTGAGTCAGTCTTGATACCTTATCACTTCTCTGGTGTGACAAAGGCACTCAGCATTACAGAATTTTAATTTTTGGTAAAGCAAATCTGCTGTCAGGTGCTATTTCACTTACCCTTCAAACCTAAAAAATTAAATAAAGGATGGAAATGAATTTTTGTCTGAAGTGCAAGTTTCTGCAGAATATTGATCTCAATTAGATTCTCACTGACCAGATGCACAAGCTGTAAGGAACACAAGAAGAAGAGTGACTGAAAACAGTGTAACTAATACAGTGCATCATGGGACAGATGTGGTTTGGAATTTTACTTCCTTAAACCCACCACACATGCAACAGCTGAATTTCTAATATATATATATAAATATATAAATAAAAATATATAAATGTACCTGTACAATTAATAATCTATTTGTATGATGAAGTTAACTATTAGTACCTAACTTCCACATATACACCTACTGATTTTATAACTTTTTATAACTTTTTCTCTCATTCATATTTATATATATATATAAACACTTCACAGTTTCTTTTCTTTTTTTTTTTTTCTTTACCTTGTATAGGAGATGTGAATTATCTGTGGAAGAAAACAAGGGTATTGTTCTTCTGACACTTAGATCATAACATTTCTCAGACTGCCGACACAGAGCTTTCCATATGATTAAAGATATGTCAACAACATTTATTTAAATGTTATCACTACATTAGGCTAGCATCAGGATAATAGTTAGGGCTGATTTATAGAAGCATGACATACAGCCTTTTTCAGAAAGAGCTTTTCTTAGCAATACTGTACAATACATCATTTTAATATGTACAGTTCAGTATACACATCTATCCACTAATACCTTGATACTCTAGGTAGCTTACTGCAATTAATTCTATCAATTTTTAGGAATGCTGATTAATTAGTCTGTAATCATCACTTACTCAGATCTATTTTTATGTAACTCTTGTTACAGTATGAATTAAAAATTAAGCTGGATTCATATGAAAATTTGCATAGAAGAAAGAGGAACAAAATTAACCTCTAATTAAGGCAGACTTCTGAAGGAAAGAATGTCAACATTTATATTTTAGTTTACTCTGAAGTCTTAATCTGTGCTCTGAGGCTGCAGTGAGGTCAGTAAATATACTTCCCTATGTGTCCCAGTACTCAAATCTCCTGTTGTTTGGACAGGTGTCCTGGTGGTCACCTGGTGGTCACCTGTCCTGGTGAGATGTGGCTTTTTACTTTCCATGAAAAAATGGGTGCTCTTTATCAGGCACATTGAATATGGCCCAAACTGTGTCAGAAACCAAGCTGGCACTGCTCAATCAGAAGAAATAAATGTTATATTCCTGTAGGAAATATTAAATATTTTTCTACCAGATACTTCGTATTTCCTAGTTTTGCAGTTGCCTTATCTGTTATTCAAGTGATAATATTTGCAATCTTTATTTGTATAATGCCTGCTTAACACAATGAAATATTGCCCTTGGTTCTTCTGTCAGCAAAAAAAACCTGACATGATAATGCTTAACAATAATGAGATAATTAACTTGTCTCTTGAACTGCAATAGAAAATACAGATATGCCTGTCCTATTTGGTGGGGACAAAGTTCAGAAGGAGGTTTGGAAGTGAAAAAGGAAGCAAGCTCTTAACATGTCTGTCTGAACAGACACAGCAATGTGAGAAGCTTCTGCAGTGAATCTTTACTAAAGGAAGAGCCTGCCCTTTCCCCTTCCCCCTTCTCCTTCCATCCAATCTCTAGGTGCAGGCTGGATAATATTAACACAGAAATCCAAAAGTCCACTTTCACTTCTATATAGGTGACTGGAAAAAGTTATGTTAACCAGCAGAGCTGTGACAATGTGCTGTGCACAGAATATCTTCATAGAAGAAGGGAAAAATTGAATGCTCACTGCTGAGAGAACTTAAGGAATACATGAAAACATATAGAAGTGACTGAAAGTTGTTTTTAGGTCTGTGATTCCAGAAGTGAAAATGTATGTAAGTAATATGATGAATATGAGGAACATGAAGGAACAAGAAAAAGGATGAAGCTGTGTCTGCTTATCCCCTATTAAAAAAAAACCAAAACAAAACAACCTAATTTTGACTAATTTTAACTGATTTTAAATCAATGGTAAGGCAACACTTGACAGAAGTATGGTTTACGCATAACCCATATTTCAGTATGAACTAGAAACCCTGGATTTGCTTCTGACTCACACAGAGGATGAATTCTGACAACTGGCTTAATTTTTTTGTGTTCCATTGATCATTTCAGGTCCATCTGTCTTTTCCCTCTCTGTGCAAAGCAGAGATTTTGCCACAGTTAGCAATTTCCTTAGGATACCTTTACCAAGGCAGTGAGGGACTTCCCTACTGCCTGCCTCTGTACATCCATAATTTTCTCAGTCACAAAAGCTTACTATCATCTTTGCCTTTTTTTTTTTTTTTTTTCCCCCATAGAATTGAGCCTTCTCTGCAGCAGCATTCAAGGTGAAAATTTGGTAGTTTATAATTTACTCCAAAATTTCCAGGTTTTATTTCTAGGGCAGCATCAGGCTATCCAAGTACTACTCCATACCACTTTTGCTCCTCAGAACAGATGGACTCCTAATTAGAAATTGCATTTTACCTATATTTCCTCTTCAGCTACATGGGAGGAGTGTCTGCAATGGGGATGACCCCAAACTGGGGCTGTAGGAAAGAGTGGGAGAGACAAAGCATCATAAACTGACCTCCAGCCCCATTCCTCACACCTCTGTGCCTCTTGGGAGGAGGAAGAGTCATAAGTGAATTTGAGACTGAGGGAAGGCTGGAGAGATGTTTTTAGTTTGGTTTTATTTCTCACTCTTGCACTCTCATAATTTGGCAATGAATTGATTTTCCCAATCTGTTTTGCCTGTGATGGTAATTGGTAAGTGATCTCCCTGTCCTTACTTTAATCCTTGAGTTTTTCCACCTTGTTTCCTCCCCATCATGCTGATGAGTGGGTGAGAGTCTGTGGCAGACAACTAAAGTCAAGTCGTCAGAGACAGGAAATATCCAGATCTGATTACAGTAAATGACATTCCTGGAGACATTTAACTTATGGTTGATGGAAAAATTGAGATCTAATGAGAAAAAAGTGTCTGAAAACTGAGAGGAAGCTTAGGTAAATTTGAGAATTGATACTAGAATTTGCAAAAAAAGGATGCCACAGAAAAGGAGTTCCCAAAATTGATTATGAGGTTAGACTTTCTTCCTGTTTCTAAGGTAAATACTAAGTAAATATTGCAAATTCCCTGACTAACTCTTCAGTTTCCAGAATGTTGTGAGTTTTTCATGTCTGCTGTACTAGCCAAGTGGCTTTCAATTGTAAAGGAAAGCTGATAGCATCTATCATTCAGTTAAGGGGCTGTAAGGGCAGCAGGTATAAGCACACCACATCCCAAACACAGGAGTGACTGCAGCTTTTAATGACTGAAATTCCTCACTTTCCCATTTGTGACACTGTGGGGTATGTATTTTATATATCTTTAAAATACAAGCTTTACATGTTTAACAGTGGGATATTTTGGGTTTGCAAAGGAGTTTTTCACAACTTGAGCAATTTGTAGTTAATTCAGCAAGAAGTGTGTGGCCTCCTCAGGGTTGTACATTTCTTGGACTGGACTGTGTGGGGATTTGAGCCCCTGGCTGATCAGCTGGAGTTAAAAAAAAAAAGGGTTTTTGCTGGTTGGCCAGTGAAATAATGATCTGATTCAGCTGCAGGGCGAGCCCCTGGCTGACTGGCTGGTGGCAGAAATGCACTAGACTATTCTCAGAAAAGGAAACACATTACTTTAGCATAAGAACAGGATCAGGTAATGTTTTTTGCCATATGTAAATAATGAAATTTTCTTCTTGAAGCAAAATCCTAGATAAACTCTGGATACCACAAAATTGTAAAGCCTAAAAGGAATACACATGGCGCTCATGAACCATCCCATGGTTGATCATGACTGTCTTATATACATATTCTAAATTGAGAAGACTTTAGTCTTGCAGTGGGGAGTGTCCCTTAAAAGTGACCAAGAGTTTTATAAAACATAGTGGAATTTGTTATAAATTAAAGCAAGTACCTATAGATTAAGAATATTTTAATGGTTCTTGAGCTATTTTATACCACTCAAAATACAGGGAGTTATAACCTCAGACCTAATTAGGTCACTTGTATTGGTGAAAAAGGAGAACTTCAGCCTCGTATTTCATGACAAAACAAATTCAGCTCTGTGTGATAACAAGCCTCATGGGCAAATTAGCTGATTGACCCCAGTCCACTGCTGGCTTCTGTGAGAGTTAGAGACAGTGATTCCTCTCTTGAACCCAACATTCAAAAATTTACTACTTTAATGGGTTTTCCCCAGTAAAAACAGCTGTGAAATGAGTCTTGTGTATCACAGATAAACTGTGCTAAATACCAAACGCAAGCATGATGAGACAGGAAAAACTGATCTGCTTTAAAATTTATCAAAACAGGAACTTAATTTTAAGTATGGTAAAAACACCACTTAATTTTCAGCATTAAAAGGAGAAAACTTAGAGGCACTGATTAGGCTTTAAGTCTCATCATTTTTCTCTTAAGGAAAACCCTGTGCAAGTAGGCTGCTTGTTTCACCACCAGACATGCTGCTGATTAAAACCAGGAATAGCCCAGGAAGTATTGTGTAAAACCTCCATTTCTCTGTAGGTGAACATAAGTTTTTGGTCTGTCATACTCAGAATAAACAAATGTGAGCACTTGCAGTAAAGAACCTATTAACTGGCTTGAATTTCACCACACAATTACTAGGCATTTAGGGGAGACTGAGATTTGAGTTCTTTTCCTCCTTATCTGCTCTCACTTTCCCAGTTTGGAAGAGATTAGTCAAAGGGTAGCACATTACAATGGCAGAATTGGTAAAGGTTGACTGTCTTGCTTTAGCACTCTTCAAATTTCTGTAAGCTGTTTTTAAACAGTGGTTAAATAAGCAATAACTTTAGTATAGATCACCAGATATTTGATCATGCTTAAAGCTAATTAAACTGCACACTCAAGATATAAAACAAAAATAATGTCATTAATATGCAAAGGGGAAAAATATCTCCTTTGGTCACCCCTGAATTGGTCAGACAGTTAAATTAGATGATCACTTTTGGTCTTGTTCAGCCAAATTATCCTCTCCTCTCCTCTCCTCTCCTCTCCTCTCCTCTCCTCTCCTCTCCTCTCCTCTCCTCTCCTCTCCTCTCCTCTCCTCTCCTCTCCTCTCCTCTCCTCTCCTCTCCTCTCCTCTCCTCTCCTCTCCTCTCCTCTCCTCTCCTCTCCTCTCCTCTCCTCTCCTCTCCTCTCCTCTCCTCTCCTCTCCTCTCCTCTCCTCTCCTCTCCTCTCCTCTCCTCTCCTCTCCTCTCCTCTCCTCTCCTCGGTATGGTGGATTTTCACAAGTATACATAAAATTTCCTGATTGCAAAACTTTCCTAAAAAAGTATTTCTATGATTATTAAATTGCTGTTAAGGGTTTTCAATTATACTACTGGATTTTTAAATCATAAAATTAAGGCTGTTGTGTTCTCAAATGCATCAAGGTCAAGCAATTTAAGAGTTTTAGAGAAGCTACTGCTCTAGGAGGAAAATGCATAAAGATATTGCTGTAAGATGTCAGATTACTCTTGTGAAGTCAGAAAACAGTCATGGAACTTTTACTCTTTGTAAGGGCAATATAACCAAACTTTCTGAAAGCATGTCACTAGGACTTTGGAAAATCATCCAAAATTGACTTTGAGAATCTAAATAAGGCAACTTCATCTTTTAAAAGATTTCTAAATTGAGACCTAGTTTTGTCTGCCTACCTTTATTCATTAATTAAATGGTCTTGTATTTGATCTCAGGCCAGCTTAGCTTCTGTATTCACTTTCCACAAAATAATGATGAAATTTTATTTGTTTATTAATTTTATTGCTTAATGTGAGAACTTGCCACATTAAAACTTCTCTGCCTGAGACCTCAAGCAGCCACATTGCTGCAGGGTGAGGAGTTACCATGTGCTGGCAAATCCACAATAAATATCTATTTGAATGCTCTTAGCCTGTGGCAAATGCAGCGTAATTTAAGTTAGCATGAAAGAAGGCTGGGCAAACTCAATTTATTTTACATTTGCCATGGGCTAAAAGAATTCACAGTGGACAGTTGCTGTAGATCAGCTGCTGCATTTATGAAAGCAATTCTTTTGTCAGTACAACTGCTGTGAAATCAGGGAACAATCAGGATAGAAATCTGTAATTCTGGTGTTACAGAACACAAGTGTCCAGGTAGTCTATGAAGTCATCATTCTCTCAGCATGAAATACTATATATTTGATGGGAAGAAAAAGAGTTTTGAGGAAGAGTTGTTTGTGGTGGATGTTGTTGGGTTTTTAACTGGAGGCAGAATAGTTCTTACATTGCCAAGCAAAGATAAGGAAAACAAAATCAAAACCACAGACATCACTTTTGACATTTCAAGTAAAATTACAGATTTATAAGTGTAATGAGAGGAATTGTATAAAATACCAACTTTTCCTTCCTGGAAATTGATGGAAATGTGCCAGAGATTTTACTGGGAGCAAAGGTGTTTTCTGTTCAGTGTCTGTTTCTTGGTTCTCTCATTTCTGCTCAGAGCTGCACAGCCATTCATTTTAGCCATTCTCTTGAAGTTGTAACCTCCTGAAGTGTAAAGATAGGGCAGTTTTCACCTTTCTTGCTGTCATGTAAACACATTCTTAATGAACAAATCAGACAGATTATTCTACAGAAAAATTCTTCAATGTGAGGCAATGTTATTTTGTTTGTAGGAGGCCACGGAGGTGGCTCAGAGGTCTGGAGCACCTCTGCTGTGAGGACAGGCTGAGAGAGTTGGGATTCTTCAGCCTGGAGAGAGGAAGGTTCTGGAGAGACCTTATGGCATCTTCCAGTACCTAAAGCAGGCCTCCAAAAGAGCTGGAGAGGGTCTTACTCCAAGGGCAGGTAGTGATAGGAAAAGGGATAATGGCTTTAACCTGAAAGAATAGATTTAGTTTAGTTATGGGGAAGAAATTCTTAGTTTGGGGGTGAGGAGGTGCTGGAACAGGTAGCCCAGAGAAGTTGGGGATGCCCCATCCCTGGGAATGATCAAAGCCAGGCTGGACAGGGCCCTGAGCAACCTGAGATGGGTCCTTGCCCGTGGCAGAGGGACTTGGAACTAGAGGATTTAAAGTCTCTTCCAACCCAAACCATTCTGTGGTTCTGTGATTCTATGACAATAAAAGAGATTTCAGCAAAAACTCCTTTTTCATCTCCTTTCTGTACTGTAATCACAGTGAATTTTCTCTATGATGCTTGAGTGTGGGTCAAATTTTCAAATTAACTGATAATGTTCATCTATCACAGCAGGAACATGCAACTCTTAGGTGTTGGTCCCTTCTGTATATTGTGTACAGAGGATGTTGTGTAAGTGTATCAGAAATTAAAGGAGGCTTTAAATCCTAGGAACAAAAAGCTGATATTGTTGGAGAGACAGAGAGGTTAAGAGCATGAGAAATGCCCCCCACCTTCTGCAAAACTGGTAGACAAATTACTGCTGAGCACCACCACACACTGCTGCCTGTAAATTATGTTTGGATCAAAGGTATTCCAACTTCAGCTGGCTCAGGGAGTGGATAATACCAGTTCAACCATCTAGGACTTGTATCTATAGCATACTTCTAATCTCTCTGCCTTTCAGTTTCCTAGTCTGTATAAAGACAATATTATTTCATTAAAAAAACCTGAATATTTGCTATGAAGGAGGAAAATGTTCAATGAAAAAAGATGATCCTTTCCAAGGATGAGAAGATAACAGCTAGGCTGTAAAGACACAGCCATTTTTCTGTCTTTTTTCTGCAGCTATTTATCATTCAGTATGTGACAGCTTCAGCAGGACGTAGACAGTCCCCTCAAACTGCAACATCCATAAATGAATGTTTGTGGTACTTTCCTGGATACAATGATTATCCTCAAGCAAGGAGAAATGATGACTGAGATACCTCAGCTCCTGATGTGAGTAAATAAGCTATTTGTCACTTGAAGCAAGAACTAGTTGGGAACATAATACAACAGCAGGGCTGGGGGTTGGGAATGGAGGGAAATGCCTTGCTACAATTTAATTGCAAGACCACAGAGCAGGGAAAATTAAGTGAACCTGCCAATTTCAAATTTTTTGTTGGAAACTAGGAGGCTGTTTTCACCTGCTGCTGGTTGGTTTTTGTAAATTCCTACTCATTTGCCTAAATCTTTTTAAAGGATTCATGATGCAAGTTTAAGCATATGAAGTTAAGTTTGAGGATGGTCTAACTACTAGATAATCATGATGATGTGGTGGCTGGAAAGTAGGAGAAGATCCAAGGATTTTATGTGTTTCACATCTATTTCTTCTGGTACATTTTGGTATAAGACACTGGCAAAACCAGGATACTGAAAAGAATGATATTCAAGCTTGATTTTTGTCTGTTTTTTCTCCCTGAACTTGTCCAACATGAGTCTTTTCCACAGGCTACAGCTCTTCCCAAACTTCTCTGGTATAGATCCTTTTCCTTGGGCCCCAGCCCCTCAGGAACACACTGCTCCAGCATGGTTCTCCCATTTTTCCTGCCAGAAAACTTGCTCCTGTGGGCTCCTCTGCATGGGCTCCCTCTCCAGCTGCAGCCTCCATTGCACCTGCACTTCCTTCAGATCCACCTGCTCTGGTGGGATCCTCCCAGGGCTGCAGGGAAATGCCAGCTCCATCATGGTCTTCTCCAGGAATCACAAAGGAACCCTTGCTCAGGTACCTGGACCACGTTCTCCTCTATGTCTGGCATGAATCAGCTCTGGCCACTTCTCAGACATGCCCAGCCCTTGGGCACCTTCACCCAGCACTCTGCAGTTCAGTGATGTCCTGCCTTAACAGTTCATCTGATTGAAAACCATGGGAATACTTAATAGTATTAATAATACTGAAATAGGTTTGGGCCAACATTTCCAAACATATTTATACTAGAGACAATATAAAGATTAATTCCTTCCTTTAGAATAACAGAGAAGAGTACTTTGGTCCAAGATAAATACAGCTCACGCCAATGTGATTATATCTGAAGATAAACAAAAGCAATGAAATGTGGCCCTATATTAAATTAAAAATACTCTGATAAAATTTTAAAAATATTCTAGGGACAAATGTAGAAAACTCTTCACACTTTTCATTCTCCCTCACCTCAATGAACAAGCCTTCTGTCTACCTTTGGTGAACCTCAAATATTTATTGCATCTGATAGTGGTTCTCTAAAAAGCAGATGATCATCTCTCTGGGACATGTGCCAGACTAGCAATATCCCAAAAACTTTAGTACATAAGCCTTATGAAGTGTGGCTGGCACCGGTGGCTGAAGCACTTAATTTAATGAGATGGGCTTGCCATTGCTGAAACTGCTAAATGTGTTTTCAACAGAGCCAAGGAAAAACCTAATTCATTAGACCTCTGACTGTGTTCAACTATAGTTATTGTGCTGCAACATTTTGAATATAAATACAAAAGGCCCACAGAAAGCAGTATTTCACTGTTAGAATTTGCACATATTGCTGAAGGCCATTTCAGTTCTCCTGCTGATGTGCTGCATTGCCTTTCTGGCTGCCACAACATAGCATATGATTATATACCTGATGCCTATAAAACTATGACAAAACACACAGTTGTTACAGTACATAACTATTGTCCTCTGTAATGACAAATGACAGCACACTTTTGCAGTATGGTGACTTGTCTCTGCTAATACAGAAACTAACACAGGTATAAGAAGGAGACAAGGAAAAGAATAGTGTCATCACTAATAATTGAGTCTGAAATCAGCAGGAAATTGGATTAAAGCCTTCACAAAAAATCATCAATCCCCTAGGACATGTTTTGTCTTTAGTTCTGTGATAAGAAGAAACAGACATGAAGAAAGATTATGACTAAGACAATGAAGAATTAAAATCTGAAAATTTTTGCTATTGAATATTAGCCTATAATCCTTCTGATTCAAGATGTGGTGTTTCTTCATGCAACTGTACAGTATTTCTCAAGTAATATGGAATGAAATTATGTCAATTCTAGATTGAATTTCAGTAAAACAATGACATTTCTTACACAACCCCATACTATCCCAGTAATGACTGATCATAACCAGAAGCTTTAGAGTAGTGAACTCTACCTGAATAGAGGGTGAATTATGTGAACTGTACCTGCAGCTTTCTCAGTTTATGGCACATTCCAGCTGGTCAGTACTTCATTTGCATTTTATTTTTAGAAAACCAAAGGTCAGAAATTTAACATCTTGTGTGAGGGGATGCAAGAAGTGTGCAGCTAGATTTCAGTAAAATTCAACCTCAGGCTGCCTCCTCCTTCTTCTATGTTGGCAAAACTCCAATTCCTGCCCTTCTAATCTCTCTGATCTTGGTTCTTTCCCTTGCTTGCTCAAAAGGTCCTTGTCATACCAGACACTTGTCAGCTCTCTGGAAAGAGATGGCTCCCAGAAGTCACCACGAAACTCCAGATTACTGTGCAGAACCAAAAGGCTGCAATTATTAAAGCTCATTTCATTATTAACTCTGGGGTGGAATTGGTTGTTCCTTCTTTAAAATCTTCATAAATTACTCATTTTCAAAATTCCATCTCTGCAAAGATTATAAATTTGTATCTTTAAGCTAAATTCTCACTTCTGTCTCAGACTATATGCAGGCTATGGTATACGTGTGTTGTATAAAGCATAATGTAATCTTTATTTCCTGTCCAGCTAAACTATTTAGAATAAAAATACAGGAAAAAAATCAAAACTAATAATTAATTTCTGTGTTTCTGAGATCTGGTTCATGACACCCAAGTTCATTTCCCTAGGTTTGAAAACTTCTTTCTTTATTTTAACAGAGGCTATAGCACTGACTATGAATGCCAGAGGTGGAACAGCATAATGTGTTTATGTTCCAGGGTGAATGGCCTTATTAAAGAGTCCTATCAGCAACAGCCTCATGATTTTTCCAGTACATTATTTGCACCAAATCCCCCAAAGGATTCTCAAAGCCTGTTCTTGAAGAGTTCCTGCCTTGTGTCTTCACTTACTGCTCAGCTGTTTTCAGCAGTTCCTACCTGGAAAGAACATCCTTTTCCCATTGCCACTGGAATCAGAGACCTCCTACAGATTCCACAAAGCTCTGAGAATTCTCTTATGATATCACTAGTGAGTAACTCTACAGACACCATTTTGTGGCAACTTCTCTGCATTTTCTTCTATTTTTAACATTTGCGTTTTATTTTCTGTGGTGTTGCCTTGAAAACTGAAAAACTTCCTGATAATTTTACTATTCAAGTCTCTCAGTCCAAATAGAAAATCCACAAATTTAAACCTCAGAAGACTACACAGAAAGACTTTCAGATCTGGTTTGATGGTGAAACTGCTGACACTCCTACAACATTGAAATGATAACTTTCTCAATATTATACCATGGTGGTTTGTAGCTATTAAATATCTTCCTTGGAATTAACCTTTGAGATTCGTACTCCCTCTCAATGCCTGATTTAAAATATCATTGAGTTTCACAGTAATTTTTGAGACACGCTAAAACGTTCTGCAGCAATTATGAGGGGCCAGAGTTGAACAAACCTATAGAATTTTAATGAGTTTGCAGCGGTAATTATTTTTAATTGCCTTTTATCTCATTAGAGTACCAGGTGGCAGCTATGTAACCTCACCATGCTGATTGTCTACATGGCCACACATTTCTCTGCAGACACTAATGAACAGACATGTCCACAGCCTCTGCAGTGGTCTACTGCAATTTTCCTGTTCCCTTGAAAAAGAGGAGTCCAGATTAGACCTCACTCACACCAAAATTAACTACAAGGATATCACAGCTTCATACAGCTTCCAGTGCACCTTTTCTAAAAACAACCAAAAATAATGTACACATGTGCAAATAGATTAAGCTCTGTTTCTACTGTGAACTGTTGAAAGGCTTTTACTTTTACTTACCACTTTAGAAACCAAGAGAATCGCCCCTGTTCCCTGTTTGCACAGCGATGTAGCAAAAAAAGGGAATATTCCTCTACATTTTTATCCCTTCTATAAGAATTTTTTATTAAAGTTATTCATTATTAATGATCATTTTTTAAAAGAGTCAATTTCTCATGTGATCAGAAAAGAGAATTTCAAATGTCAGAAAAAAAGAAATAACAACAGAAGTTTGTCCTATGTGTCTGTTGATTGCTAGAGGTATTCATATGTTGTTATTTACTGAGGGAAAAAACCCCAAACCCAAAAGAAACCAAACCCAAGCAACCTAGCTTTGGTTTAAGAAAGAAATATAACATTGCAAATTTAATTCCCTAGTTATAAAAAAAAGGTTCATCTCTGTAGGATTAGTACTTTTTAAGAAATACAAATAGAAGCTTTCCTATAAAAGCATAAACTACAAAAAAAAAAAAAATCTAATCTATATAGAAACCTCTTCTTTGTACTTCTGTAATAAAATATGTTTCACAGTGTTGTTAAGGCTGTTTAAGAGTACTGGCTTCCAGATGCTTGAAATCAAAATGAGTCTCATTTAAATTTAAATTTAAATTATACATCATCAATGACAAAGTTCTAGAGGCTGTCTAACAGCTCTGCAGTATCTAACAATCTGAGATGAAATATCTATAAAGTTTAGAAATTTCCTCTGCTGTTTTTTTAATAGAAATAAACTCTTGGAGACAAAACCTGTAATGAAGTATCATTAGGTTCTCCTTATCTTCCAGATAGATGTGGACTTCTTTATGCTTTCTCTTTTTTAAGAAATAAATTCCATAGAATAATTGATCAATATATTTCACATCTTTTTTTCTTACCTGCATGTTTTACCTTCTTATCAGGTACTTATTTCAGACACTTGAATTGCAGAGTTAGAAAACATGCATTCCACCTGTATCATATTAGTGATATACATCTATCTGGTGCTGGATTTCTGCTCCTAACTGAGCCTTAAAGCCACTCTTTCTTTTCATTAAAATACTTTCTTCCCTTGGCACAAGGCAGTGAACAGCCAAAGGCATTGTCATCTCAGAAAATATCTCTCACCCCAGATATCATTTAGAAAATATGGATTTTATCATGACCTGAAGCATTTTTTTCAGGCTCTAAAGTGGTTATCTTAAACTATATTCTTTAGCCAAAAGTTCCTCCTGTCTTAGGGTTCCTGTACTATGGCATGAAAAAATAACCAATGTTTTTAACAAACTTATAAACTGTGCTTCTGAAAATCAAGGTGTTGCAAGGTGTTGGGTCTGTTGTTACTATTTAAAAACCTTGGGTTGGAAAACTTTTTTTTTTTTTTTTTAAATATTGAAATTGTACAATTTTAACTTGAAAAACCTTTTAATTTCTGTATATTCTGAAGGTTTTTTCACAACAGTCCTATTAGAAAACTATCCATAATAAACTTTCTTTCTACTTGACAATGGTTATATGTGGGAGAACAATTACATATGTTCCTTTGTGTCCAAAAGGCTAAATTAAGTACTGCAGATTAGATTACTGCTCACAGCAACAATTTTTCCATTCATTTCTGTGCAGCTGGGGTAATTAAGAGAGAAGAAAAGCAATAGGTGAAATGTTGGAGTCAAAAGCAGATGATGCAAGAAAGAGTCAGAAATGGATATTACCTTAAAAATGCAAATTAATTCAACATCATGTCCTCTATCCCTCATGTAACATGAGTGCATGACACTTAACATGGTTTTGGAAACCAGTCTGGTCTATTTTTATGACCTACCTGATCATATAAACATAATTTATCAAAATAATTCATTTGCAAATAGAGATCACAAAGAGCTCCAAACTCAAAGAAATGTTGCACCACTCTTCAGGTCAAACAAAACAAAACTAAACAAAAGTAAATATAGAAATAATTTCACTTTAAATAATACCAATTTTTCTATGCATAAAGAGACTTAAAGCTAGCTCTGGAATAGTCTGTGAAAGAAGTGTGGAAAATGCAGTAAAGCTTCTGTGTGAAAGGCTGTAGGTGAGTTTGCTTTAATGATGGAAGATTTCGCAGTTCAAGCAGCACTCTCTCCTTTGCAAACGTGTATTTTTTCTGTTATTACCTTACAATTGTGTCAGGACTTTGTGTATCAGCACAGCTTGAACTCATCAGCAGCTAAGCTTGTTATGGATAATCTTATTTATTCTACCACCTCTCTGCAAGATAATCACATTATGGTTCTCTCAAGGGCTTATCACCTTGAATCCACCCAGGACCTGCAACATGCACACAGAGGGAGAAAGAGATGTACAGATGAAAAACCCAGCTTAATGTCTTTTTTTTTTCCTCTATGTTTAGGATTATTACATCCAGACTGAAAATTATAACTGCTACTATTAAATCTTTCTGAAGAACAAAAATAATTGGCATAGAAATTAAATGTAGATGTTATGAACGACACCTTTGATAAGGAATGAATATTTACATTTTTTATTAAAAGTATAGAGAGTCTACTATATTAAAAAATACTCTTATCTGTAATGAGTCAACAGTAATCCCAAATACTCCAGATATGATTTCAGTAGAAGACCAGGATAATATTTGCCTTTCAATAAGGCACAGTGTAAAAGGGATACTTCCCTCCAAACTTTTACTAGGCACATGAAAAAATGCAATTCATTTTTGGAGTAACTGAAAACTGGACATGGAAAGGAACCTAATGAAGTCCTGTTAGACATTTTTCTCAATGCCCAGATATTTGAAGAGACAGAATTACCTATTATTTGATCAATTGGAGTTCTAATCTAGATTGGATTAAATGCTATTAAGTATAGGGCTTAAATCGATCTTCCACTGGCATAGAGATGTATTAATGTGATCTGTTTTTTTAGAATCCAATGTTATGCACAAAAATATAAGGATAATTGTTTTGAATGTAACAATGTTTGGTTTTTTGTTTTTTTTTTTTTAAATCATGTCAAATAAAGGTATTAGAGCCTGTCCTTTTACATACTTGGAAAACACTTCACAAACCATATCCAAATTAATTTTCATCCAGGGAATCCTTATTATCCATTAGGACTTCCCTTTGAAGGTGGACTTTGACCCTTTGAGTTGTTTGATCCTATTTTACCCAGTATGAAGACTAAATCAGTAAAATTAAGCAGCAACTCTATGTCTTCACTGTGTTCTCAAACTAATTTCCCTCTCCCTTGTGTCTATTAAGACTGTCTTAAATACATCAGTCTCGCTGCACACAGTTCAATATTTTCATATATTGTCAGTCAGCAGAAGTTCTGTGGAATATGGAACCAAGTTCTGCCTTCAAAAGCACTTATGTATTAGTGGAATTTTGGTGTCCCTGTGGGCAGGACATAACCTTAAATGCCAGAAGCTTTTTATTTGGCTGTATTCTTGTGTGACCCACGTGGGTATCAGTTTGTATTAATAATACTTCATTCCCATCTATATAGCTGCTCCTTACGTAAGCACAAATGTTAGCACACCCTGTGCAGTGTGGAAGTGATTAAGTGTGAAGTGCTATTTTGAATTTCAAGTGGATCCTTCTGAATGAAGTACAACACACTGTGCAAAGCAAAAAGATTCAAGTGTTTGATTTGGTCCTTCCTTTTCTTCACAGAGAAGCATTTTCAGCGTTAGAAAGACACTGGCATATCTTAATCCAGAAACAAAATCAAGCTACAGAATTTTTCAAAAGATATTTTATGATTTAGATGTAATTCTTTTAATTTTTTTTTTTACACAGTATTCTTTTGTGACATAACTCTGCTGTGATGCAGTGCAGTAAAAATGTGCAGTTATGAAATGAGATTGTTATGGTTTATTGTTTTGTAAATATTTTCAGACACAGAAACATATATCTAAAAATTCACCAAAAAAATCACCAAAAATTATCATTTATTAAGGAAGGTAAAGACACTTACTCACTTAGGCTAATATGAATAGAACCAGACAAAATGCATTACCCCTTACCACTAAGGGGTCAAAATGAGTCAAAGTTATGAGATACCAGTATAGCTTTACTTCACCCTCCTCATGCTCAAACATTATTGAACTTTCTCTTCATATTTATAGTTCCTTATTGTATTTTCCACATAACACACCCTTCTTTTACAATTTGGAAGGGTTTGTAACCACTGGCAAAGGGCATAGTCTAGGGACCAGGTCCTATTCATGAGGCAAGTTAATATCTCTCCTAAAATTCCTAGAACAGAAATACACAACATTTAGTTCCCTAGATAACCTTTCTGGATCAGAAAGCAAAGTAGGACAGATAATATTATTATTAAGCTTATTGGACAACCAAGGTGTTTGCTTTGTGTAACCTCATTTTTAATACCTGGGGTAGTGATGAATGATGATAAAAAGAAAAATCCTAAAAATTGGTAGGAATACAGGAAGTGGAAGCCAGGGAAAGTAGAATCATTTAGGTTGGAAAAAACCTCTGAGATCCTCAAGTCCAACTATTAATTGAGCACCACAATGTTCATCATGAGAGTAGGAGGTTGTGAGGAAATCGATAAAGAATGTTTTGAGCTTTGTTCTTATATTTTACCTACAACTCAGTCATTCATAGATGCTTCAGCTGGGTCATTCACTGATTGTGCCATGGGCTCAGAGGAAACTACTGCTCAGAACGTGGCCCTGCTCCTAAATGGAAGATTTCTAATTAATTTTTAATGGTCCCCGTGCATCTCACCTTACCTAAATTATCAAGGGCTTTTTTATTTGGTGTAGCCCTGCCCCTTGTTAGTGCAAGAAGAGGAGGGCTGACCCATCATCAAACATTTATGTTTAGTATCAGATGCCCAATACTTATTCAAGAAAAATGTCACTGACCCCTCTGCCCCTCCTGTGTGTGCAGAAATCAGTGATCCCACATGCAGGTTACTGAGCTTTAAAAATGAGGCTGGTGACTTTCACATGTTACACCCTGTGAGAAGGAAAAATTTAGCATCTTTGAGAACACAGATCTCGGTTTTTCATCATGGAAGAGAGATTTTCTTTCTAGGCTTCACTGCTGAGAAATGAAACTGATGATAAAAAGAGTTTATCTCCTTTCCAACTTCTCTCCCTGTGGCAGTATCTCACCAATTTTCCCTGATGAACTAGAAAGTCTCAGAAGACTTCTAGGATTTTTAAGGAACTTTCCATTCTTTCTGCAGTGTAGTCACCTATTTTAATCTTTTGAAAGCTCCTTTTTTCCAGTTTTTAACTTTTTGCTTAGAAATAAGAATCCCAGATATAATTAGTCAAAAAAGTTATGTTATTGGCCTATGTTGTTCACCTGGTAGCAGTAATAAATCCTGTTACAAATAAATAACTCTCCACCATGCATTAAACCTCACTCTGACCTCCCTGCTGGCCTGATACCTCTTGGTGCTATAAAGGCAAACCATCAGCTCAGAAATAAATTAATACAAATGGTTTTCTTCTCTTGGATCTGTCTGCTCACTGATTTAAACAGACCAGTTAAAACCAAGAGGTGTTTCAGGTTCTTCATCACTATTTAAGAATGTTGCTTTCTGTTGCTAATCTCTATATCCTGTAGCTTCTTTTAATTACTAATCCACTGTCACTGCAGCAAATGCAAAAGTTAATAAAATATTGCAGACAGATTTGCCTTGTAGCAAAATCCAGACTGCTTATCTGCTTATTTTAAATCCAACCTTCTCACAAACTCAAAACTTTCAATACTTTTTTTTTATATTGCAATCTTTATTAACACAAATCTCAAATACTGTCACTAAGTATACTTTGCTTACATGCTGATACATATTTCAGAAGAGAATAGAGAAAGATCAATAATTAAAAATAAAATGGTCTATTGTAACTTACAGTACTCAAGCTAAAAAGGAACTTATAAAATTAAAAGGGTTACTTTTACATAGATTTTAATGTATGGAATTCTGTGATTTCAGATCTTTTACTTGAATATACGCTTTTGTATTACGAAGGACAGACTTCTGCAAGTGTTAATAATAATTGTTCCCATATTTTGGGCATATGGTTTTTTGGAGCTAAGAGTCTCTGCTTATACATTAAAAAGATTCTTTAATGAAATTAGAAGTCTTGTTTTTTCTTAGTTTTTTGTTTGTTTGTTTGTTTTGAGTTTTGCCTTTTTTTTTTTTTTCCCCACTTTGGGTACACATGTGGCTGAGACATCTCTGCAAATATGCATTTCAATCAGTGTTTACAGGGAGTCTCAGGGAAGACAAGTTACAGAAATATCACTTTGTTAAACTCTAATTTCTGACACCAACAACTGAAAGTATCCTTGAAATGGCTCCCTGACACTCCCAGGAAACAATTGCAGTTGCACAGTAATACACTCAAACAAAATCAGTTAGAAGCTTCAAATATTTCTGTTCTCTCCTATGGAAAGGAGACCCTCCAGGCCCCTTCACACAAGCACTGTCACATAAAAACAAGCAATAGGGGTCACAGTTTAGTCTAGAAGCTGTGAATTTCTAGTGGATTCTTTCTAATAGAAACAAAATTCTCCTCTGCTTCCCTTTTCCCTCAGATACCTTTGCACATCAGCTCTAACACTTGTCTCATCCAGCCTTGTAGGGTTACATATCCAGGCTCCAACATGATCAATCAATTCTGTGTCACCACAATACCCACTACAAAAATAAAACAAATTAAATTCTCCAAATATTGCTAAGGTGAACCTTCCTCTGGAGCTGCCTGTATGCCTGGTGAAATCTCTGTGGCTCTCTGAATTGTGTCTTTCCTTTGCATCTTTATACGTGCAGCATTTAATACCCTGTCAATGCTTGCTATGTAATTAATAGCAATATCAACTAATTAAATAGCTTGATTGAATTTGTTATGCTAAGTAGATGGATAGAATGCTTTAATTGGTCACCCAGGACGGATGATGGGGGACGAGGTTTCCACTTCACGTGTTTCCACTTTGTCAAGGCTGGCAACGCTTTTTCTTGTCTTCAGAGATGAAAGTACTTAGGGAAGAAACACATTTAAGACTGATATAGTAAAAACATTGTAAAACAAAAGAGTAGAAAGCATTCCTGTACTAGCACACGGAAGAAAAATATATATTTTCATGTATTTAGTCTTCACTGCACCACTCTTTTATCACCAATGAAAGTTTTGCTGGGTAAGCAATCACATTGCTTCTCTGTGCCTGTATACAAGTTACTCAGAGCATTATTTACAAATACTGAATGGTTTGAATAAAAAAAGCGAATCAAATCCTACCCAAAAAATTCCAAGACGAGACACCAAGCTTTAAATTATCCCTTAAAATTCTACCCAGCAGAAGGCTGAAATTTTCACCTAGTGTCAAGGTTTCCATGAACATGTCTACATGTCTCAAAGCACAGCAGAATGAAATATAAGATTGAAACATCCCTCAAGAGCAGCGTGGCCTTGAAATCTAGGGACAGATGCAGAAGAAACCAAAGTAATTCTGGCTGTGATCCTTGTTACTCTGGGAAAACATTCCAGATTCTTCTCCCTTGTTCCGCTGCTCACTGCTGTCAGGGAGGTAAACAAGAACAACTTCATGGAGATAACAAATACAAACTGGAATTCACATCCAAAAGAAATGATCAAAACTAATAAACAACAGGTCAACCATGGCAATATTCCAGTGACATTTATGGGTGTAGGTTCAGGGACTTTATTCACTTTGTTTCAGCCAAAGGATTGGAGGAGCACCCCACAAAGCAGAGAAAGTCACTCACCTGAGCATGGGGGAGTAGAAGGATGGGAGGCAGTCAGTCACGGGAAGTGTCCTTGGGGTGAATCCCAATCCCAGAGGAGGGTTTCCAATCAAAGAGGCACTGCTTTGAGGAAAACCACTTCAGGGGGTTTCTGTCAGGGCACTGGGGTGTACATGCTACAGCTAAAGTGAGACAATATGGGTGTGAAAGGCTGGTGGGCACCAGACTCTGCAAACTTCACAGGTGCCTGAAGGAAATAGTGCATAAATAAACCATTTAAAACTAATAATAAAATACTATTTATATTGCTTTAGAAATATTGCACTAAATGAAACATCAAAATCTGCCAGAATTTGACAATAGTCTCCAAACTAAATCCCTTATAGTCAAAAATTATGAAAGTCTTAACATGCACTAAAGGGTTTACCACAACAAATTTTATCTTTTTCTCTATTTGATCAATTAGTAGTTTATTGTATCTGAGCTTTTCATTCTCTGTGTTTTAGCTCTCCATGAATCTGCTGCTCAGGTCTAATGGATGACTGGGCTGAGAAAGACTACAGGTATCAGTGTGTGAATTCCTAGCCTAGTTTTTAAAGCCACATTACAAGACAAAATTTTAAACATTGTCTGTTTTGCAGTTTCTCTGTTCGGTACTTTTTTACATTCTAGACACCTGTAGAAAAAAATCATTGAAAAAATTTAATCTTTCATGAAGCTTTTTTTTAAAAAAGACAACAATATAATTAAAGTTCTGTAGTAATTCAGTTTTACAGAAGATAAACTGCATAAAAACTGCTGCTTCTATGATTCTGTGAACTAGGATATAATCCATGTTGCTTAGTAAAGGCTGTTTGTTAAAGGCTGAGTGTTTATTTTGCCTATCTGCAGCTATTTCTTTAAATTGTTAGAGAGAGAAAATTTGAGGATTGAAGAGGATCTGCAAACAAACAAACAAACCAATAACAAACTGCAACATAGGCTAAGCCTAAAAGGTTTTTTGGAAGCTTTCACTAACTGTTCTTCTCAACAAACCCCACTGAGTCACAACCACCTGCCCAAATATTTCAAATTCCATTACTAGAGTCTAAAAATATACCAACCAAAATTTTCTTACTGTTTATGACTGTGGTTCACGGATTGAAGTAGCAGCAATGAAAACTAAACCTGAAGTGGTTATTTGCACAGCCTCCTAGGATAGACCCTTCACTAATATAAGTCAACATAAAAGTGCTCACCAAAACAGGAAAAAGGCTGCTAAAGATCAGCCTCCAAAGATTAGGGATTTCCTTTCTATATCAGTGATTTTTTTTGGTTCTTACTGCTTACAAGCAAGCTTAGCCCTTGTGAGGAAAAGTCTGTAACTTGCAGTTTATTGCTATTTCTTCCAGAATGGGAATTTTCTAAAAGTCTTCTGTACAGAGCCCTAACAGCAAAAACCAATGCATCATTCAGCTTGCCTCATACATAGAGGTAGTGCATTTACTATATTAATATAACCTTTTAAGGAATGACCTAATTAAAAAAATTGAATGAAAGAAAAACAAATCACTGGCACTTTAATCTAATTGTAAGAGAAAACGCTGTGTTAACTGCTGATCCTCAGAGAAATCCAAAACCAGCAAGAGGAAAATATTACCACTCAATAAAAGTCTTGGCAACTTCCCACTGAGACCTGAAACACAATATGTACCCATCAAACACTCACCAACTTATTGGATCATTAGGTAAAAGCCAGAGTCAGCTGAATAGAGTGCTGGTCTCTTTAAAGCTGAAATATTTCCTAGTACAATAAATAAAGCAGGAACAAATAGCCCCCACATAATAGGAATCATTAGGAATAACAAATATTATAAAGGAATGTGCTAAACTGTGTCACTTTGAAAAGTTTTATAGTGAAGTTAAATTTTCTTTGTCTTTATATTCAAGAAATAATAGCAGTCCAAACATTGTTCTTCTGTAAACACAGAAACCAGAATGTCAAGGATATGAAATTCAAATGTTTCTCAGAGGAACTGGGAAAATGCAGATGGAAAGGAAAATGGCATCTGAAAATGTTATTGCATGTAACTCCCATTGCATAAATGTACAAATAAAGGCTTTTTTTTTTTAACCTTCTGTTCTTTGAAAAATATTTTTTGATTCCTCCCCTTAAGCTACTACCATCTATCTTCCAGAAATCCTTCTGATTTTGCTCCATCCAAACCTTCTAGAGGTTACTTCCCATTCCCCATTATAACACTTTAATACATCTCACATTTCTGTTTCTGCCACCTTTAGTGATTCCTCTCTTCCCACTTCACCATTAAGACTCCTTCCCTGACTAATCCTCAGGTCCTTTTCATGACCCTCCTCTCATGCCTTGTCTCTCAAGTCTCCTTTCCCTCCCTTCCACCTCCACCCTTCCTTTTCTCCTTGTTATGACTGGGAGGTGAAGATAACCTCTGCACCAACCTAATGAAAATAATCCCTGAGGATCCTCTCCAATATGACAGGCATATGCCAACAAACCAAAGACTATCTCAGTGGAGAGAAAAGTGTCCTTTTCCTTTAGATTTCATTATATTTCCATTACACTTTTTTTTTTTCTTTAAACTCTTTTAATGTTCCTGCTGGATATCAAAAAAAAAAAAAATATCATGTGGGAAAATGATAACTAGATTAATCAGCTATTAGTGACTGAGAGTGAGTGAGGAGGTGTGAATTCCCCTGGCTTTTACAATGCACTGCCTAGGTCAGCTGCTATCAACAGTTGTAAATTTGTTGACAGCCAGAGACCTAGGAGGATTTATGCCATTTATAGAACTACTCCAGTACTTGGAATGCAAGAAAAATTGTGAGCCCACCTGAGTCCTGTGTAGGGGAAAAGTCAAATAACTTATTTGTTCATAGAAAAACAGACTTTTTAGCAGCAATCAATTCCATTTTCTTCATTATTTTCTTCTTAGACAACAACAGAATGTGGTAACGTTCCATAGCGCTCATGTAACAGTTTTTTTTAATATGTACTCGAGTAATTTCTTTCAGAAGAAAAGACACAATGCAAATACTATCTTGCATATATTTACTTTGATAAGAAAACCTATTTGCTCTTCAACCCTCTTGCACTGTTGAACTCCTTGAAAGCCATAAGGCACAAGTGACACTCAAGCTCTAACATTACAGCATTTGTAATTAATTAGCTTTCCAGGACTTGACACAAAAAGAGCAAAGAAATGGGCAGTATTGTCATTAACTATTAACTGGACTCTCTTTATGTGCCACTGTGAGTATAGTTCTTTTCTGCTTTATGCTTTGTCTTTTGTGTGAAGCCCTATTCAACAAAACCTCTGCCACATTCAAACCATGACAAAGCTTTCTTGCACTCAGTATTGAAGAAAATGTGTTCATCTTCTCATCTAGAGTGAAATTGTTGATGGGACATGAGGGAAAATAATAGATGACTTGGATGAAAATCTTTTTTTGTGGGATAATTTTCTTGATCTAAGTTATCAAGTTGTGTTCTTGAGCTCCAGAGGAGGAGAGCTTCAGAGATAAGGAAAAGATATTTGAGCAAGGTTTCTTCTTGTATCTTTGAATGCTGTGATATCCACAACTCAGAGATAGCAGTGAAATTTGGATGGGAAATAATCTTTTTTTTTTTTTTTTTAATTTGTTGTTTATTTTGAGAAATCAGAGAGCAGCCTCTTGAAATAGCTTAGGAAATACTGGCTTCATGTCTTTACCCAGGATATAGCACAAAAAAAAAAAAAAATTTAAAAAGTTAAGCACATTTGAAGACAAGAGTTGACAACACATTATTTTTCAAAAATCTGCTTTCCCTCAAAAAAAAAGAAAAAAAAAACAAAAAAAAAATCCCTCCCTGACATCCAAACAACCCCAAAAACTCCAACAACCATGCCACTCAAAATCCACAGTCTCCAGCATTTCAAAGGCTAAACAGGGGTGGAAACATCCAAGCTTTAAGGTACCTTTTCTTAAAAGGCAAAGTGTAGTTTTCTGTTCCATTTCTGCCTGCTTCCAGGGCAGTACTGCCTTTGTAGCACACTCTGTTACACTCTGTAGACATTCTCTGGCTGTTTTAGACCAAATTCTAGTGGCATTTGTTTAAATTGTTGTAGGTTTCAGTGTCCTAGCCCCTCCTTGTAGGTGCTTAGAGGTGGAAAGGATGTTTAGCATCCAGCAGAGCTACATATAGAGAATTTCTCTGGAATGCTCTGGTTGTGGGTCTCTAGCAAGGAGATAATGGGGATGAACATTGCAGCCTCCTTGCCTTGGGGAAAAGAAAAAAATCACATAAGCAGAATCAATGGCAATGTGATACGGATAGGCAGAAGTAAGATCAGAATATTTATGAAAGCTCACAGCCAAGTGGATTTTGTTTATTCCTCACACAACACAACATCATTCCCATTTTTACTGTACAGTTATGATTTTGATAAAATTTTCTACCCCCCATCCAACAATCCAAAAAAAAATCTATTTTACTTATCGAACATTGACACATCAAAATCCTTATGAATTTATGGGTTATAAAACATGGATGTAAATTCATAGTTCAGAAACATCTCACATTCCCAGAACACTTTCCAGCTCCCCATCTGCAGTATAAAGTCAGACCCATCTCTCTAAATCAAAATTGTATTTCTCTGACACTTCATCTCTTTGTCATGTTTTCTCCTCACAATATCTGTGCTACAAAACTCCCTTTCTTTATCCATTTATAGCATCATAGGACACACATCAATTTTACAGGTAACAAGACTAATGTATATGAAAAAAATCTTATAAATCACATTTGTGGAGAGGAAAACTCTGTTAAACACCACAGTCATTTAAAGAAAACCGATTTATTCTGCAATTTTTTTCAGTTGACGTGTAATATTTTGAAATCAGGCTCTGTGGGAGATATTTATTGTGATATTGTATATGATGTGCAATGCACATAAAGCTGTGATAGGGTGTATTTTTCCTGAGGAAGGAAAATAGCCTGGCTATTCTCAAGTGCTGAAATATCTCTAACTACTCTTTTCTTCTCTCTCATTACAAATTTTGTTACATGTTCAGCAGCTCACTTGTCCCCTTTGACAACCTGCGAAAGGGTTGCAGGGTTTTGTGATTGGGTCACTCCAAACATGATCTCTTCCTGCTTTCTGCTGTACAAACATGTAAAAGGAATTGTCAGCGATGGTTATTTCTGGTTATCTCTAGTGATAATTAATGATCCAAAGGCAACAGTTTCAAACACTTCTTTTGAAAGCTATTCATTCGGAAAAGTTCTCACCCCTCAGATGCATTCACTTTTGTCTTTATCATACACAAATACCTTAAATGGATTGTGGTGAAAAAAGGCTGGGGGTAAAATTAAGCAAAAATGGGAAGTTATAGACACAGTTGTAACAGTATGGGAATTGCAGTGGGAAATGTGGGTGCTACTCCCCAGATGGAAGGTGGTCAGCATGCCCAACTTCCCCCATGCAGCACATGCTAAGGGGGGATGAAGCAAGGGGTGAGCAGAGAGGAGACCAGAGAGAGGTGACCAGGCTCTCTTGAAATCCTTGCAGAGGAGCGAAATCAGTGCCACCTTTTTTAGCTGATGAGCCACAGAGCAGCTGAGAACCAAGGGAGATAAAAGACCAGCAACTGTGGCAAAACCACTCTCCTGGGATGTAACACTGATGCACATCTCCATCCCAAGGTTACCTGGCTTCACGGTACAACCACACCTCACTGAGCATTTGTGTCACTAGAGTCACTCCAGCTGCATGTGATCATAAAGAAACTGTATAAAAGTAGGTTAAGAATGGGTAGAAGTCAGGCTAGACTCCATCATAACTTTTGGGATCAAGCTGAACTTGTCTTCTCCCTCATAGGATTGCCTGCTGGGTAAGAACCATCCTCTAGGAGCACCAAATGGTTACCTGGAATGAGCTTTTGTTAGGGATTAGAGCTATTCAAAGCTGTGTATCGCTTTGAATACATTTTTGAAATTACCACCAATCCTCACACCTCAAACTGTCACAAATGTTATTAATAATGAGTTCCATGAGCCATTAGTGTGAGCACTTCAAGGGAGTTAGCAGTTGTTGGCAGAGGAAAAATACTCAAATAAGAGCATGGAGACCCATGGAGGGGAAGCCTCTTATGCTCTGTGTGTGTCCCTGAACAAGTCAGTCAAACTACTCTCCTATTCAGTGGGCTGCTCACTGAAGGGTTCCCAAAAGGGGATGCTGACAAACTGGTTGGGCACAAGGGGCTCGGCTTACCTGGGGTGCTGACAGACTGATCAAACACGAAAGGTTTGGGGAAATCTCCCTTTTCACATGACATGGATCAAAATGTGCACTGTGTCTCCTTTTCTTGTATGCTTAACTAAGTCCACAGAGATGATTGTGAGGTGGAGTTAGCATACAAAACAATCCATCTTCATTTTCAGAATATTTCAATTAGCTAAACTGTTTCATGTACCCTACTGGTAGTTCTATCTGGATAATGATTACATAGAACTAAATATATTTTTAGAGAAGCCCCTGGATGAATAAAAATGGGGATTAAAAACAACCCTTGACTTTCAGCAGCCCAACCCAGATGAGAAAAGACAGCTCTATTCCTTTACATTTCAACAAAACCTGATAAACTTGCATCTTGAAACACTTCATTATTCTTCTCAAAAGAAGCAATATCTTTGATTCCTTATTCTGTTTGACACTCAGCCTTTCATCCCTTGTTCCCTGAGGCTTGCCTCAGAAAGACTAAGAGAATATTTTCCCATTGTAGTAATGACCAGCATACCATTAGACAAAATTCTCAGCAACAATTAAAGGAATATCAGTCTGGGGCTTGGGGTCTAGGAAATTCACGTGTTTCATTTCATTGTTTCTATGACCTAAGGTACCTCCTGTTTCTGCTCCTGCTTCTCTAACAACGTTACTTTACATGAATCATGGAATTTATAGGGTTGAGAGGAGCCTCTGGAGATCATCTGGTCCAACCCCCCTGCCAAGGCAGGCTCACTCAGAGCAGGTGACCCAGGAATGTGTCCAGGTGGGTTTGAATGTCTCCAGAGAGGGAGACTCCATGACATCCCTGGGCAACCTCTTCCAGAGCTCTTCTGCCTGCTAAGTAAAGAAATTCTTCCTCTTGTTGGGATTGGACTTCTTGTGTTCTATTTTATGCCATTGCCCCTCATCCTGTTTCTGGGCACCACTGAAAAGAGCCTGGCACCATCCTCTCAACTACCACCTTTGAGACATTTATATGCATTGATGAGATCCCCTCTCAGTCTTCTCTTCCACAGGCTGAAATATATATATATAATGAAAATGTCTGTGCTTTTAAAATCCCTGTTATTGAACCTCTGGAAGTCCCAGGCTGATTTCAACCAGTAAAATGTGCAATTAAATTCAGTTATTAAGTTATTTCAGAAGCTGAGGATCCAGCTTTCTGAAGTGAGGCTGCTACTGGTCTGGAGGTTTAACAAGATGTTGCACTAAAATGCAAGTATGCCAGAACACTAATTTTTAAATGATAAAAATCCATAAAGGCTAATGAAAATGGAAATTTTAATCACACTCAAAGTCAATTTATGCTCCGCGTTAATAATGAAATCCAAAATCTGAAGAGTCTTCCGATGTTATAAGTACCCTTTAGATATTTTTGTATAGCTGTTACTTCCTGTGGAGGGGAAATTTACTTATTTTAATATAGGTGCACAGCAAAATAACACAGTTAAATAACACAGAGCTGCAGTGGTACAGGGCCTTCTGAGCAATTCTTTACTCTTCTCATACCAGTCTATTGACATGCAAGTCATCAAATCAAAATTCACACCCTTGCTCTTGGCCTGTGTATCACTTAAATCCCACTTAAACTCTCTAAATGGGGCCTTAAAAGGATTTATGAGGTGTGCAGCCTTATGAGCCTTCCAGGCTGGCAGGTGAATGTCACTGCTAATTTCACCTCTGCAAATGCTTAAAACAAAGTTTCAATTGTTGTCTTCCTTGAAACAAGTTCAGCAAAGCTTGGCAGGACTCTTGTGCTCCTTGATCTTATTTCTGGAGTCTGGCATGAAACAGCAGTTCAAACTTTATAAATATTATAAAGCTTCATAAAAATTAAGATTGAAAAGAGCTACAGGTAATTTTTAAACTTAGTTAAGTAGAAGGTAAATAAAATGTCATTTGTGCCTACTTCTTCTAATACCATGCTCTTCAGCTTCCAAAGAAAAAAATATTCTAAATATTTTTAAATATGACTTATTAAATTATACAGCTTCATGCTTCTTTACTGCTTGGTCAGATTTTGTGAAACATAGTACCTTATGTCGTCTTTGCCATTGGATGATCATTTTGTCCTTCCTTTACATCTGCAAAGGCTTCTTTCAAACTCATTTTATTGTGCTTTTACTGTTTTACATTTGTCCAAGTCCTTTTTTGTTTAAATACATCATTACCCTTCTGTCTTCCTTATCTCATACAAGACAAGATCATTCTGATGAGTGGAAATATCTGTTTTCAAGGGTAGGATAGACAAATATTTTTGAAATCTGCCTTGCCTAATTAAATTTGTCTCATCTTGAATGTGACATGACCTATGCAACTAAATACCAATATTTACCAACACTTGTTTGGATCATGCAAGTTTGAACTGACATATTTTGATCTGGAAAACTGTGAACTTTTATCCACAAGATTGTCAATCAACTTTTCTCTTCAGCAATTAATTATTTTTTAAAAAAGCCCAAATTGTTCTTTCATGGGAAAAAATAGTGTCAAACCACTCTACTATTTACTTTCACTTCTTTTTAATGAAATGGCATCTGCAACAAGAAAGAGGATATTTCAGAGCTCCTTCTCTGAAAATACAATATTTATCAAGAGAGAGATTAAAAAAGCTAATTTCATTCCTTCTTTTTTAATCACTGCTACTGAGGCTCTGGACCATATCAAGAGGGATTCTGACAGCTTAGTATTAGTGGGAGAATGAAGGAGAAAAATCTATCAGCAGTGAATGATTGTATTTAAGGTTGACAATGATGAAATAGTAGAGGCTGTGCTACAATTTCTGCTCCTTCATTTGTCTTTGTTGATAAAATGAGCACTGTCAGAGGCTCAAGCTCACAAAAAAATTTAACATGACTCTGTTTATTCCTTCACTAAACAAGGTTTTCGCATGATCAGATGATAAATGCAAAATTCTGGGATAACCCTTCCTTCTGTTTAACAGAGACATGCAATTTTCTCACTTTATTTTTTTTCCCATTAAAGGAATGAAGATGGAAAGTAGCTAAGTAGATTTTTTCCAGCAAGATATTTCATAAAATAGTATGAACTCTCCAAAAGCAATACAAAGGTATAATATAACCAGTCTTTGAACACCATTTTTTTCCAGAATACCCCTCTGCCCTTGTTAAAAAAAATATATATTCATCATTATTTCCCACTGTTTGACAGATTTCTCGCCTTGTCTTTCAAAGGTGCCTCTTCAAACTACAGGTTCTAAGAAGTTTGCTGAGAAAAATGAAAAAGATAAATTGAGATGGAGCTGAAATTAGGCAAACCTGTTGAAACCACTTATAGGATTGAACTCAGGACAGCTTCCTCATGTACAATCAGATTTTGTTCTGTGCAAAATTGATTTGCCAAATATCATTCTATACAAAATTGCATCAAGGCTAAAAGAGAGACACCAAAAAGGTTGAAACACCAATCTATGTTCTATAAAACACATATGTAAGAGCACATAGGGGATGCTATCCAGTTTCATTTTAAAACTAAGGATGTAAATCTAAAATTACATTTCTTATCAAATATCCCTGACATTCTGCAAAACTTCCTTGCTCTATGCTGATCAAACCACAGCATGAAGCCAACATGACTGACTATTCAATAATCCCAAATTCATATTTCATGCACTTGTTGTTTTTTCCCAACATTTTTAAATACCAGAACATGATAAGAATACACGGCTCTTCCGCAGAACTTTGCATTTGCCCCTCAGGCAATCAAACCTCTCAGGTTTGATTTCTGGATATTATTTCAGTCAGTAACTGGTTTCCATGTAGTTGTTGTAGTAGTAGTAGTAGTAGTAGTAGTAGTAGTAGTAGTAGTAGTAGTAGTAGTAGTAGTAGTTCACTCATTGAAACTCTGAATTCAAAGGCTTTTTTCTGCTTTTGAAGAGAGGTGTGATAATATGGGATTTAAAGTTTAAAAGTTTCTTGATAAAAATTATATAATATAGACCATCTTTTTTATGATCAAAATTCCACTACATAAATTATTTCCTTTCACAGCTTCTTTCAGGGTGGGATTTCTGTAAGAAGTTCTAATTGAGTCTGTAACAGAGGTACAGGTGAGAAAAGAAGAATGATAAACAGTGCACTAATTTCTTTCTTATTTTCACATTGATGTTAGGAGCCAAGGCATGAGGGAAGTAGGGAATAAAATTTGTATTTTCAGAAAATTTACTGTTTCTCACACACAATAAATGTTATCTTAATGTTTAAAAGCAAACATGACAAAATCTGTACTGTGCATCATCTACGCTTTGTAGCAAGCTTAATTTTATTTTTAATGGTGCATAATTCCCATTCTGTTTGCCATTGAAAACATGACATGTTTTTAGTTTTTGTATCTGAGTATTTCTTAGAAATATTTTCAAGTGTCTTGTTAAAGGATTAAACATTGTCCTCAGTAGGAACAGAGCCCCTTTTGAACAGCAGTTTTCTAGATGTGTTTCTGAGCTGTATTTTCGAGCCCCACAACCACACTCATACCTCAGGTTAAATTAATCTCTCACTATATTTTATTTTTAGTTGATTTCTGGGCCAATCCATTTTCCCATCTGCATTACTTGCTATGACATCACCCAATTCATTTGGGAGATATTAAACTGGATAACAAATCCGACTAATCTGTATATCTTTAAAAAATATCCAGTATGAGTAGTTCATAAAGGAGGCTTCATAACTCTCTCTTAAAAAAACAAAAAAAAGCAATATTCAATCAAAACAAATCAGATAAGTAGTTTTTACCTGATGAGGGAAACATATTTACCAATTGTTATCAGGAAGGTGAAAACCAAGCAAAAAACCAAATAAAGAAACATCACTAAACAAACAAACAAACCCCCATCAAACCGTAATTTATTACTCTTATTACTTCTAGTACCCTTTCATCAAGAAATACAATCCTTGTACTGCTTAGCTGGAGAAGGTTATTGGGAGATGAAAGTTTGAACAGAATAAAAATGCACACCCAGTCATTGTGCTTTAATTCTATCCAGATTTAGCTGTGTGAGCCACCTTCCACAACTCACCGTAGCTGAGCAGGCTTTTCATTGTGCTGCTCTGTGCTAAGTCAGGTTTACTCCAGCACAGAACTGAGATACAGCAGTGATGAGGTTTACCTGCGCTCTTCAGAAGCTGTTTCACCTTTTACTCACCATTTACTTCGCGGTGAAAACCACAATTAGTTGTGTGTGTGCGTTTATAATTACATATAGTAGCATTCCTTTGATTTGTACAGGCACATCTGCAGAAGGAGGTGAATCAAAGGACACATATAAACCATGTGTAAATACATAAATATATGTACATATACTGAATTTGTAAGAGAAAGCAGTGAGTTGATCTGCCAGTCAAAGGTGTACTTCCCAGGATGAAGAGAAGGAAGCACAGGACATCTTCCATGGAAACTGAAGGAGGAATTCCACACACTTCCCTAACTAGTGGGTGCTGCAAACAGCACCTAAGGAAGGCTCCCGAGGGTGAATCCATTTCGGAATTCTCGCCTGGATCCATTCCGGGATATTCCCGCCTGGATCCATTCCGGGATTCCCACCTGGATCCATTCCAGGATTCCCACTGGGATCCATTCCGGGATTTGCCCGCCCGGATCCATTCCGGGATTCCCGCCGGATCCATTCCGGGATATTCCCGCCTGGATCCATTCCGAGATATTCCCGCCTGGATCCATTCCGGGATTCCCGCCGGATCCATTCCGGGATTTGCCCGCCCGGATCCATTCCGGGATTCCCACTGGGATCCATTCCGGGATATTCCCGCCTGGATCCATTCCGGGATTTGCCCGCCCGGATCCATTCCGGGATTCCTGCCGGATCCATTCCGGGATTCCCGCCCGCTCCTGCACGGCCGGCGCGAGCGCATAGCGCCACCTGGCGGGCTCGCTGGGCCCCGGCCCCTCAGGCCCTTCCCGCCACCACTTATTTAATTATTTAATTGTTTTATTGAAAATACCGATCTGAGGGATATTTCTGCTTTTAGAGATGCCGCAGGTTTTCTGTGTGTTAGGTGTCTGTGCCAGCAAAGCTGACGAACTGGAGTTTTATCCGTGTAACGCTGAAGGAAGGCTCATTATCTGCCTCTTCTGTTCTCGTAGGAAATTTAAAGAAGTCAAAGGTGCCTCAAGTCCACAAAAAATGATTTTGTGCTCCTAAAAGCTCTGGGCACAGCCGGAGCAAGGAGCAGCTCCATCCCTGGATGATGAGCAGGATTTTCCTCCTCAGCTCCTGAAACAATAGAAATTCTTTTTGCTATACATTACCTTGCCTATATGTTAATACTGCTTAGAGACACCACAGACAAATACCCAGCACAATTAGAGCTCACCTGTCAACTTTATACTCTGAAAATGATTACATTTCATTTCAAGCATAATCAAAGGGATTTTTATTTTTTTTTCCTCGGGGTGGATTGTCTGAGTTTTTTGGTACTGCAGACAACTTTTTAGCACGGTGTTTGAATTTAAGAAGCAAACACAAGATACAATCTGTGTCAAGCAACATCCTCTAAAGCAAATACAAACCAACCAGAACAAACAGCTTCAGGCAAATTAGCAAAGTAAACAGCAGAAAGCAAAGAGAACAAGAGAAGACCAGAGAGATGCTGTGTTGCACTTTCTTTGGAGGTCTTAAAGGGTTTCAACAACTCCCAGCTCCATCTGTCTGCAGGAAATCAGGTTTTTGCCACTGGCATGAGGATTAAAATTCTGCCATGGGACTGGGAAAGATGATGCTCGTGGTGCGTTGTAACTCTCTAATTAGTTTCTCTCCTGCCAAAGAACACAACATCAACATATTTTAGTACAATAAGTAGTCACAGACAATTTCTCAATCACTCCTCAGGATGTGACTGAAATTTAATCCACTGACACCAGCTCCTGAACTGTTGATTTCACTAGAGTTCCACGAGTGCAGGAATCATCACTCTGACATGTCTGCACAGCCAGGGTGCTCTTCTGTCTAGATTTTGCTGGTGGAGGCTTAACATTCTGTGAAGTAATTTAACTCCTTCCATAGATGTTAGTCTCGGTCTTCTGCTCTTACATGCTTACCTAGCAAATTATCTACTACTTAAATTTTGTCCTGAGGCTCTGAACTATCAATTAGTACTTTATTATTGCTTTTTTTTTTTTTTTTCCAAATAAAAATTTAATCCAAGACAGAAAGCTTTTTCCAAAGGTGGACTGCCTTGCATGCAAACACATATTGTTAAAGCACAGTTGTGAGTCAGACTGGATAATTCATGGGTTTTTTGTTTGTCTCTGAAAACACTACTTCAGCTGAGAAGAATTGCGGTAGTAAGATACACTATCTCAATTCCCAAGGAATTTTAATGTAGAACCATTAGCTTTAAAAAAAAAAAAAGAGTCTTTAACAGGTACTGAAGAAAATGCTATTGACTGTACAAATAATATTTTAGCAGAAGAATTGCTACAGTAAGATGCAATTTTCTGTGTGTTAATCTGTGTTATTCTACAGATGAGGATGCAATGCCCTTTAGTTCCAAGAGACATTCAGCACCTTTTAGAAACACAAACAATCTTGTAACAAAAGGCTCCATTATTTTCTACTTTATGTATTTTCCTTTCAAATCTAATGATTTTCACAAGTTGTTAGGGTTACGGGGTCAACAGACAGTGTAAGAGTCCATTAGGTGTACAGAAAGCAGAGCCATGAAAAGCAGTCATGAGGAAGAACATAAAAAACAATTGACCAACAAATGTTGGAAGTATTGTTATGTGTGGTTGTTGTTTCATAAAGCAGGGCTCTCAGACAAGGAAAAGCATCCTCAGGCTCTGCAATGGCCAGTCAGGACAATGTTTGTCCCTTTTAGGGCTGTGGGAGAAAGCTCAGTGTCTGAACACCAAAGACATCTATTTACAAGCCGAATTCAGAGGGTTTATGAGAGCAGAACTAGGCTACACCCACTGTTTCATATTGTTATTTTCTCTGGTCTCTGCAGCCTGGCTGTAGAGCTTGTGGTGGTGGTGCTTGATGCTCTTCCTCACACCTGCAAATTGTTCTATCTCTTTCCTATAGCTGGGCACTATCCTTAAATACAATTAGGCTTGGTGGTGGTGGGTTGACCATGGCCAGCTGCCAGATGTCCACCCAGTCACGTTCTTGCCCCAATCCTCAGCAGGACAAGTCAAGGGGAAATAAGACTGACAAACTCATGGGTCAAGGTAAAGGCAGGGAGATAACTGTCACAGACACAGCAGACTTGGCTTGAGGAAAAATAATTAATTTTATTAGTGCTTAAAATAGATTTGGATGGTGAGAAACAAAGACAAAATTAAAACCTCCACTGCTGTCTCCCAGCATCACCTTCATTCCTTCATGGCTGACTCCTCAGCCTGTCTCACTGTGTGTTGGGAAGGTGAATGCTGTGGTCAGTCCATGGCAGCTTCTCTCTACAACTCCTTCCCCTTCACACTTTTCCCCTGCTCCAGCATGGGTGCAGTGGGGATACCTTCTCAGCCATAGTGTCTGGAGGGGCTGCTGGATAGCACCTGCTCTAGGACCTGGATCACCTCCTCCCTCACCTCCCCCTCCTTCTCTTGGGGCCCACAGGGATATTTCTCACACTTTGGCCCTTGTTGGGGCAAACACAGCATTTTGCCTTTCTGTCCCCGCACCTTTCCTGAGGTGTCACCCTTCTGGCTGCAGGGCTCAGCATTTCTCAATATTCTTTGAAATATTTCAGAGATGGTAAATAAAAATAAAAAAAGGCTGTACTTTAATAGTCTTTTCAGCAGGATGAAGTATAGAATCAGTAGAATCAGTTTTTTATGGGACCAGCTTTAGACATTTCCAAACTCAGACATGAGCAGTTGTCAACACATTTCCACCTCTGGAGTCCCCTGTAAGCTGAACTGAGGAGCTGGATTACTCGTGAGGAGATTTACTGGGAAGGAGAAATGTGCAGCCTTTTGGAGGTCACAGGGGTTCTTGAGCTGCTTTTGCTGCAAAAGCCATTGACGTCTGATTCTTACAAATAATTTCAAGAAGAGTTCCCGAAAAATTACTCCTGGCCTAATGGTAAAGGACACAAGGCAATGGGGAGCCATTTGGTGGCTCCTCTCCTCTTGTTCTCCTTGCTCTGGCCACTGCTCATCCACATCCCTCGCCAGAGTTTTTCCCAAGCTGCTTTGTATCACAGAAGATTGCAAAAAATTGTTTGAGAATTAGACTGCTTTAATCCACTAATGCAGAATGAAGAGATCAGTTTATAGTTAGAGTGAAGGGAACATCAGATGCAGAGGCAAAAATGGGACAGGACTTCTACCAAAAATTTAGAGAAAGACATAAAATGGAATTGAGAGCAAGGCATAAAAGGAAATGAGAGAGCCTCCTTTTCCAGGGAGGAGGAGCCTTCAGGCTGCCCATGCTGTCCAGACCATGCTCCATCATCTTCCTCACTCTTCTACTCTTCTACTCTTCCAAAGCTAGATTTGAAAATTGCTTACACATTGTCAGCTTTGCAAACATATCACTTAATCCTTTGGTAGAACAGATGAAAATTACCTCCCCATAAAAAGTCATTAAGATCTGTCTCTATTCACCACGTCAGGTATCAGTAGCTGAAGGACACAAATTGCGCTTGGTAGTCCAGTTTCTCTTTTTCCTGCTCCAGGAAGCGCTGTTTTGTACTGACTTTGTGAAAAATGGGGCAGCATTCCTTCAAAATGATGATTTGTCAGATATTTATCTGAGATCACACCAACACACCTCTCAGACCAACCTCTTCAGATTTTTACTTACACATTTGTGAATTTTAATTATCCTGGAGATCCTGGAAAGTCAAACCCAAGCCACATTGCAGCTCCTGCTGGTGGCCCTGCCATCATTAGCACTTCTGCACATATCCTGCACTGCTGTCTCTCAAAAGACAAGAGGCATATAAAGACAGCAGATAATCAAGATTTTGAGCTTACCAGATGTCCATTCTGCGTTAAAAAAATAAAAAATTGGAAAAATAAATAAAAAAAGCCAAATTCCAAATCTTTCTCTTCTTCTTTTGGCCATTTGTTGTAATTTAAGTGAGATCTTTCTTTTTGTGAACTGATTGCTGTTTTCCCATACAATCCTCCCATGCCAAAATGACAACCAAGGATGGATGGATCCAAAGCAGTCATATTTTTTACATGCTTTAGCTTCAACAAAGCCAGATTTCTGAACATTAGGAATAAAAAATGAGAAGAAAAAACAGACTTTGTCATTTTTGATAGATTAACAAAATGGACATCTGAGACAGTCCATTCATTCTAAAAATTCATTACCAAGTACTAGTACTAAATTCTCACTTAGAACTGAGGCCAATGCACACCAAACTCTCACCTGAATTTAAAGATCTTTTTTTTTATATATATTTATTTAAATGTTCACCTTTTATTAATTTCATTCATGCTAGTTTTGCAGTGTTCTGTAGCTTAAAGCTCCTGATGGCTCTGGAGCCTGAACACCGAAATACCTTTGACCAAATAGGTGTTTTTGTATTTCTGGGCAGCTGGATGTAGCATGCACCTAAACAAATTCCTATAAAATGTCCCAGGAGATTTTCATAGATAGCATAAGCTTCAGGTAAACTTTAGAACTAAATTTTAGCTCTTTAGAGGAGTATCTGTAAGCTATTATTAATGATTTCAGTGACATTATTATTAATATTTTGTAACACAGTTAAATTTTTTTGTGCTTTTATAATGAAAAATGCCACAAACTGCTTTGGTTTTGTGGGGTGTTGTGATTAACATGGAAATATATTAAGAAGAAAAAAATAGTAAGCATTGCTATTTAAAACTGACTCAACTACCAAAAAATGATATTTCAGATCACAGAATCAGACTTTTCCCAAGTTTGGAAAATTTGAAATCTCAATTATTGAAATTATTCAGATGTTCTTAAAAATTAAATAACAGATTTCTGTTTCATTCTAGTTTTACTACATTTCTGCAAGTAATTAATATTCCAGGTAACTTCTGTCATGTGAAAGGTGGTAAGATTGTGTTTCACCATTGTTGTGATGAAATAATTTGAGCAAGAAATGTCTTCAGTGCTTGTGGTAGGGGGTGACCACTGAAATTTAAATGCTTTGTATGACAACAGAGAGGGTCCCAGCCTGTAGAATGAAGGCATATGTAAGAAACTGTAGAAATTCCATATTAACCCCAGTGTTATTGAAACTTGAAAAAGCCAAGGTATTTTATCTGACAGTGTTTCCCCTCATTCTGTTTTCTCATCCACAAAGGAACAAGCACTTTCTGACAAAGGGGGTTATGCACTTACATGTCACACAGCATCTGCACCATGTTGGTGTGTCCAGACCAGTGAGACAAACAGGTGAAAGAATCGGTGACAATCTTGTTTTCAGGGAATCTTGGCCAAGGGTACAGGGTGATTTCAATCATAGCTTTCAAAAACTGAAGTACAAAAGGAGAAATGAAATATGCTAAATGAATGCTATATGAAATACTCTGAAATATCTGGATATCAATCATGTCTCACAGTTGAAAATCACTGTCTTAACAACTCACTCCCATATGGGTAGTTAGTTAGGTCAACAGTGTACTGTATTTTCAAGTTAAACACTTTGTAACTGGATAAAAATGTGCCTTTGTCTGTGGGTTATTTTAGTTACTTTTGCTATTCCTGATTTAGATCTGAGAGCTGAATGCTTATCAGGCAGGAGGCAACATAACCAGTTCAGCTCAGCACCCAAAATACCAGGGCTGAATTTGAGCAGTGTTCAGTGTTTTACCCCAGACAGCTAACAGCAGCAAAAGACAAGCAGCAAATGCCGTCTTCTCACAGCAGCAAGTATTTTCAACAGCTCTTGTTCTAATTTTGATGACAAATCCTCTGGAAATCCCTGTTTCTTCCAAAAGTAGGTGCACCAAAGTAAGGTGATTTTTTTGCTCCTTCTCCTCTGACCCAACAGTCAGAACATGCATGCAAAAAAAGTTGATCTGGATGTACTAGACAGGTTTTTAGTCTGTTTTACCTACACAGAGATTTAAAGGAAGGTGCTATTGTACTGTAAAAGAACTAGAGGGTAGCATTGTATAGTGTAGTGGAAGCTATCCTAACTTGAATGCTTCACATCCACTTACAGAGCTGCTGAACTTCAAAGAAATCAATTACAAGTCCAGGATTTCCATGGAAACCTAATGAAAACAAACACAAAGATACAAAAGAAAATTAGGCTTGGAGGCATCAAAAGAAGAGCTCTAATTATAGAAGCAACATATCATTGGAGGGAAATGTTAAACTATAAAAGAGTCAGGACCCACCTAGCATGTGTCATAAATAAATACTACATTCTAAAGGGAAAATTCAACAGTCAAATCTGCAGATGTGTGTCTGACAAGTGACTTAAGTAAAGCTCCTTGTGGTCTCTGAAACATTAAACATATTCTTTTCAGGAATCTTTTTAGACTGCCAAGCATACTTACCTCTAGACATAACACCGAGCTGCTGTGACCTGGGGAGAGTGGAATTTGAGTAAAAAGGGTTAATTTTAGCACAATTCTTCTTATTTACCCCATCTGATCTCTTGCTTCCTTCACCTCTCCTGCTGTTCTTGCAGGAATAAAAGGAAGTGCAATAAACCAGGCTACATTCTGGAGCAGCAATCCTACTGTGTTTTAGTGTTCTAAAAAGTTATATCCTGATATGTTGCAGGAAAATTAGAGGGATAGCAGAAGATGGAGATACATCATTTTAATGTAGTATTAAGAGAGAAACAAGAAATTTTGGTAAAATGATTTTACCAGAGAATTTGGATCCCAAGGACTTTCTCATATTGCTGAGAGATATTAGTTAATTAGAATAAATCAGTTTAAAGTTGAATGAATTACATAGTTACAATACTGTGTGATATAGAACATAGTAGCTATGTTTGCTGAAACCTCAGGCTGCAAGCTGAGAACTTAGACCTAGGTATGTTTTTTAGAGTTAATTTTCTCAGTAGTTTTCCTAGTAGCTGGGTTTTGTCTTTAGTATGAGAAGAATATTGATAGCACACTGATGATTTTATTGTTGCTAGGTAACATTTATCCTAAGTCTAGGGCTCCTTTGGTTTCCCGTGCTCTGCCGGCAGGCAGGTGCACCAGAACCACAAAGCAGAATATTTGGAGGATACAGTTGTCAGCAGAAGCTTCAGCTTGACAAGATAATTACAATTAATGGCCAGCCTGCATGGACACAGAGAAGGAGCCCAGTAAGGTGTTAGAAGACCTGAGGCCAAAAATTACCATTGTGCCAAGGGCTAATGCAAGGCACGTGAAGAGCGTGTGAGGGGCAGGAGCAGAAGTTGTAAGGATATAATTTCCCAGGGATTTCTTTGTCTTCAGTCTCCCTCCAGAGGCACCCAGCTCAAGCTGATTTGCTGCTTGGAACCGTTTTGAACCAGTTGTAGCCAGTTCAAATCAGTTTGAACCGGTCAGAAATGGTCTGAACTGGTTCCATCCGATTTAATTCTGTGGTGAGCCAAGGACAGGTAGCAGAAGCACAAGCACTCTTAGCAAGGGTGAGTGCACAAGGAGCAGAATGAGTATCAGTGTGCAGCACATCTGGGGAGAGGGGAATGAGTCAGAAGGATCTTGAAAGATTAGAGGGCTGCTGTGGCCCTGAGGGCTGGCCAGAGTGAAAGGTCAAGTTCACTTGTGGGAGGGACTGCTCAGTAGAGGTAGAGAGACAATGGGAAAAGTGGGAGGCAACTCAAAACAGTGATGAAATATGAACGACTGGGGGAAAGCCAACTCTGCCAAAGAGAATTTACCACTTTATGCCACCAAAAAGGGAATCATAAACTGTTGCCTAATATGCCAGAAGTTCCCAAATATCAGACTGATCTCAGAGTTAGGAGGCCAGCCATGGACCTACTTCCCTTTTCAGCAACTGCTCACAAACTCTGCAGACGTGCTGCCTATGGTTGAGTACAAATATTTACTGGTGGTGTAAGAGCAGCTGTCAGACTGGCTGAAGTCTTTCCAACAAGAAAGGCTGACACAGGAGCTTACTTACAAGTAAAAGCCTTGCTAAAGGAATTTATACCTAGATATGAGGTTCCAGAGGCAAGTGAATCCAACAGAAGTGCTCACTTTAGAGTGAATTTAACTGATTAAGTGTATCAGTTTTTGGGGACAGAGAGGCTCTTTAGGAGGCAACTACCAGGAACTTACATCCCAGCTTGTTGGATGGAGTTGAATGCTTGCCCCAGTATAAGTAGTGAATGATCAATCAGTTTATAGTTACTGACTTGAGAATCTTTTGTGATCTTACATTGATAATAATTTCCACCCCAATATAGTATCATCATCCTTCATTCTGGAATAGTTTTTTGTAATAATGTATGTAAGGAAAGAGGTCAAATGCCTTGAAAAGCTTCTGTTTTCCCTTTTAGTGTGTTAGCAGGCATGCTCAGTTAAAATAAAGGGAGGACTGTAAAGGCACATATTGGGTGCAGGTGGCTGCAGGTCAGGCTCTGGGTGGGGGCCTGAGAAAAGAGGCTGTGAGCTGCAAACCCTTTGCATAGCAAAGGGCCTGGGGACAGAGGGACATTGAGAGGAACGTCAGAAACCGACTATCCCCAATGTTTTGCACACTTAGACTGTCTGGGCATTAAAGCCCAGAGGTTCCTTTGTTCAGGGTTCCTTTTCAGTGTCACCCAGCTCAGGCAGTGTGGGTGTGTCTCTCAGAGTGCCTCCTGCATGGTCAGATAGAAGTTTCCTTAGCATAAAAAAAGATGAAACTTCTTTGCGTATATTATTCCCTACCTGTTATTACACTTAGTCATTCAGCCTCTGTAGGTGTCCAAGGCAACCCTTCAAAATCTGATTTTTTTTTGATCTCATTTAGAGGTTGTCATACAGCTGAAATGTGTTAGTGCCAAATAACTACAGTTCCAGAAATGCCCAGAACAGATCAATTCAGTTGCTGTCTAATGGAAGAATAAAATACTTTAAAATATGTGATATGTTTGAAACATGAAAGGCTGAACATGCTGGAAATAAATTAAATTATTTTAAATATTCCAGCTGTTCCAATTCTCCAGTTCTTTTCTGATTCCCTTCATTTAGTCTTTTTAGGCATGAATGAGAATTCTTACAATACCATAGAATTTTAGTTCAGTAAAGAAAGAGGTGTTTTTCCCCTTCATTGCTAAACTCTGTCCAAAATAATACTTTCAAACTTTTCCTTAAATGGAACAGCAACCCATTTCAATGATACATGGAGGTTTTTTCAGGTTTTTTTTATCATCTCCACAACTTTTCATGCCACACTCATTAGCTGGAGTCACAGACCTGAGAGAAGTAATTTAAGAATGCAGTGGGTCAGGATGTACCTGTTGGACTGGAAGAAGTCAGTCTACTAGGTGCAAATTTGCTTAGGCAGCAGGTCTGATTTTTTTCCTTGGTTTTGCATTTTGGGGTTTGTTGTTGTTGTTGTTGTTGTTTTGGAGTTTATTTGCTCAATGATTTATTTTCTCTTTGGAAGTTTTATCTGAGTTCCAGACTGTCTTTTCCTCTGTCTTTTCAGGCTGTACCCCTGATTAAGTTAGTTCCAGAAATCTCAGCCCAGTGCTCAATAGGCAGGTAAAGATCATATGGCTGTGCAAGTGCAGATCTATTCCCTAGGCTTTTGCTCTTGTGCAATGGTTCTAATCTGTCTGGGAAACTATGAACAAATTGCACATGTATTACACAGCTGGCTTGCACATGAGCTACAACCCTGATGTGTTTGGAATGGATCAGATAATGCATTAGCACATTGAATTCAGTAGAAAAATAGGGAAAATATCAATTACAGTCCTTCTTTTCCCTCTGTAGATTAAACTCATATATTCAGTTCCCAGGAAAACACCTGTACGCTACAGTCTTGCATAGAAAGGAGGGCAGAGAGCAACCTGTTCATCTAGTCTGCTGTATTTTTTAATTGTGTTTTTTCTCATGGATTATGTGCAGGCTGTAGAGCTGCAGAGAAATGAAGCTTGCCTAAAAAGAGTACTTTTCCCCCCAAAGACAGTGGAATGATAGCATTAATCTAAGGGGATGAGGTCTATTATACTCAATACAAGGGCTTTACTTTTCAACAGAAGGCTGAAACTCGCACTCTGCTGAGTCCCCAGCCAGAACCGCTTTGTGCTGTATAATTTACTCCATCACTTACTCCAGTGAGCAGGATATTCATTTGAGAAGTAAGTTAAAATTACAAGTTGCAAGGGATTCTAGTTTATGTGAACACTTGTGCCACAGAACAAACCAGTGTCAGCTGGAGAAATTTATGTTGGCGGGATGAGAGTAGCTGGGATGTCAGTGGCTAAGGGAGCAGCCCCAGGCAGGGGTGGGAGAAGAGGCCTGTTTAAAATCCCTCAGGCAGAAGGTGGAAGCTACTTTCACTTCCAGGCCAGGTGTGGAGAGGCCATCGTGCTTCTTGTCTCTCTTGAGCTTTAGATTCCAGAGGGAGGGAAGGAAAATAAAGATATCAGGAATTTCCCTCCTCAGAACAGGTCTAAAATTAGACTTTTCTATGTAGAAAAAAACCCAAAAAACAACAGTGGGTTTTTGTTAAGGGGAGAAGGAGAAGAGGTAAAATAGATTTTATATCTATTTATATTAAACCATACTGGAATGTTTTTCCAGTGTCTGAGTTCAGCTGCCACCCAATTAGACTTAGGACTAAAGAAAATGTGTGAAAACAGAACGTGAAATCTGGTTCATTCCATTAACAGTGTGGAGTATTGCAGGTTTGAATTCTTTTAGGGTGCAGCCACAAATGTTTTGAAACAGCTACTGATACTTGATGAGGATAGAACATACACCTGACTAAATAATGAAGAAGGGTGTAAATCTGACAAACTGTAAGATATAGCTATTAGCACGATGAACAGAGCTATGCAGTAGTGGGAGATCAAATCCAATAAACTGAAAAAGCTGTTCTTACTGGTGCTGAATGTGACATGGTCCCTGAGGAAGATGTATATGCTTGTAAAAATCTTACACTAGGGATTTTAAGTACTGGAAATCACCTTCTGTGAACTTAGCTTGTCTGACTGCAAGAACAGAGGTTTAAAATGCCCTCTGTCACTCATGAGAGAGCCAACATAGCTGGTAAAGCAAAGGCAGACCCCTGGTTACTCAGCCCAGTCCCACTCCCTCAAACCAGGACTCTGATTCTTGGACTTGTTTATGCCAGCTCAAACTTGCATAAAAAATTTTATATTCAGTTTGTATCAGCATCAGTAGCTACAGAAACTTTCCCCATGACATATCCCAAATGCATCAGCTCATTGTGTGAGGTATCAATCCCCCAAAAAACAATTGAATAAGTGAAATCTGTTTACATGGTGGTCAAAAGGAGTTCATTTCAGAGCTGAATTTCGTGCCTCTTCAGGCAAGGGGGAACAAACTGTGGCTGGGAAGCCACTTGTTGGCCAAACCAAGCCTCTTTTGAGGCTTGACCATCTGCAGCAAGAGTGGAGATCTGGAACAAAGTAAATTTTCAAATGTGGAAAAAAGCCAATAGAGAATCAATTAGGCAGTCTGGCCCATAAAATATGTACTTTAAATTAATTTTAAGAAAGCAGCATGTGTGTTTTTGACAGTGGCATTTTGCCCATATGCATTAACATTTGCGTGCCACCAAAGCAACTTGAAATTTTGGACCACTAATACTTCAGCAAATTTCTCTCCTTCTCACTGGACCTTCATTTTTGAAAGATAAGATTTAAGTTGTTCTCCTTTTCTTCAATCTGAGAAGATTCATTACACTTGGTTTCAAGATATGGGAACATATCAGGAGAAAATATGGCTGATAAAATGATGTGATTTCAATCATTTCAGTTATTTCTTAACAAAGAAAAGAACCTTTTGGGAGTGATCTGAAAAGGAGTCTAAAAAAGGAATGCGTCCTTCTCACCCTGGTATTGAGGATTTTTGTCCTTTTCATTTTCTGGGTGCCTCAGAGGAGAAATATGCCCAACTAGACTTGCCACAGTAAATTTTCTAAAACTGTTAAGTTAAAACCAGGCCTGCTACACTCATTCTGTAACATTGTGCCTATAGGGACAGTGGCATAGAGTTTTATCTGCAGTATTATTTTTCTAGCATTTGTGACAAACCATAAACTACAGGAATGAATTTTTAAATGGAGATATATCCTGTTATTAATCTAGTGAAAGTAGGATTCTGCTATTGTAAACTAGCAGCAACATTGCTCTCAAACCATATTTCCAGTAGCTCTCATTTTGCTGCAGATGTAAATTCAGAGAGATATATGTTTCTCTCATCCCAGTGCTACCGCTGAATTAAAATATCAGCAATATCTATGAATTAAATGGGCCTCATCAACACTTTTTACAACTGTTGAGATAGCATTTTATAATTTTTGTTTACAAACAGCAATAAATATAGTCAAGTCTACTGATCTTTACTACCATTAAGATTTATCAAGCAGCACTTGCGCTCCTGGCCTAGCACAAAAGGAAGAAAAAGGAAAAAATCTCTGAATCCCTCACATGTAGCTTCTACAAAACCACCAACATATTTAAGATCTTGGAGTCCTGCTTTTGAGCAAGGTAAATATCCAACTATGCTTCTGTTCATTGGCAGGAGTATATCTGAGGACAAATTCAGCAGCGAGAAGCACATTACACATTTTCCTAGTGCCAAAAATCCTAAAGGATGATTTTTACTTGGCTACCTGGAAGCTGCCTTCATCCATCACACATACGTGTAGCCTTCCAGTACCTGAAGGGAGCCTGCAAGAAAGATGGAGAGAGACGATTTACAGGGGCCTGGAGTGACAGGACAAGGAACAATGGATTCAAACTGACAGAGAGCAGATTTAGATTAGATACTGGGAAAATAATATTACCATGAGGGTGGTGATACACTGAAACAGGGAAGAAGCTGTGGCTGCCCCATCCCTGGCAGTGTTCAAGGCTGTGTTGGATGGGGCTCTCAGCAGCCTGGTCTAGAGGAAGATGTCCCAGCCCATAGCTGGGATGTTGAGGCTAGATTACCTTTAATGTCCTTTCCAACACAAACCATTCCATGATTGTAGGAGTCTATGTATGCATCTTTTCAGATTAGACACCAGACTACTGTGAACTGGCCTACCTTTAGACAGGAGCAAGCAAGTAAGGTTCCCCCTCCACTCTTTTGTGGCTAGAAAGGAATAACAGAATTGGAAGGGCTCAATTCTAAGCCAGGATGTGCTTAGATCTCAGGTGTCTCCTAAAGAAGCTGAGCAGAAGCTTCAGTGAATTCATCCCAAGAGGAGGGAGCTCTCAGAATGGCACAGCACACGGTGCTGAGGTTTTACCTCAGAGCTGCTCCCAGCCGATGAGGCTGCACAGAAGCAGAGGCTGTATAACAACTGTCTGTGCATGGATGCATTCATCAGGATGCATTCAGGATCACTCTAGTACTTTTGAGAAAACAAGTGGATTATCTAACAAATTATTAAAGGAAGAACCAAGAAATCAGCCTAGATCAGAATTTAAACGCGTAGCCCATCATTTTATTTTATTTTATTTTATTTCCCTCTTTCCGCCCTTCACGTGGAATTTACTCACACCCACCTAGATCTCTGAGAACATTAAATTGAAGATCTATCTGCATGAAAAAGAAAATAAAATAAAGCCTTGAGCTATCACCTGTCATCTGGATGAAGTGACACCTCAAAAAGAGCAGTGCTTTTCAAAAAGACAAAGCTTTGGCTGAAGGTTGTTTTCCCAGATGTAGCACAATCCTACTAATTTTAATGGAGCATGACAAGTAACTGAAGGCAGAGTCTGATCATTAATTTGTGATTAGAGCCACTTTATTCTTACATTTAAGCATTTTATTCAGTGTTTCCTGTCCAAAACATTATACCAAGCCAAATTAAATTGGTTCAAGATTGATTTAGTTAAAGTGGTGAGAAACTCCCATGTAGACACTCTTAAATTGTTTTAAACCTGAAACATCAGCCTAGGTTAAATTGATTGCTCACAAGATTAAGTAAAATCAATATATCATCCATTTTTAACCTGTTTAGGACTATCTACCAAGTAAATTAGTTAAAAAACCTAATAATTTAACAAGAGATGCTGAGACTAGTGTTGATAATGATGATCACTATTGTTTTCTTGTTTCCTTTGAAGCTGGGAACTTGTACCCAATCTGGCATAGTGGATGTTCTGGCATTGAGGCACTCCTGGGTACAATCACAGGGATTTTAACACCAGAACAGCACAAGTCTCCATGAAAGTGTGGCCTCACTTTGAATTAACAGACCTGAATAGTGGATTGCCAGCATTTGGGATTTTCCGTGCATAAATGCTAAACTTTCATTTTCATTCATAAACTTTTCATTAAAGAAGGTCCATTTAGACCAAGCACTGTTTTCAAATGGGAACACTAAAATCATTGCCTGGGGAAAAGGAGGTTCAGGGGAGTCCTTCTTGCTTTCTACAATTACTTGAAAGGAGATTGTAGCCAGGTAGAATTGGTCTCCTCTCCCAGGTAATCAGCAATAGGATGAGAGGAAATGGCCTCAAGCTGCACTATGGGAGTTTTAGGTTGGACAAATTCTTGTCAAAATTCTTTTTATGTTGTTGTCCCTACTGATCAATATATGGTGAAATGACAAAGAAAAAAAAAACCAAAAGTGATACAAGAATTAAGATGAAGACTTGAGCTTTTAATGGATTAAAACAAACTCCAAAATCAGGAAAAGTAAAAATATCCCAAATAAAGAGTTTCATATGCAGAGATAATGAAATTATAACTAAGTAGCTGATACACTATTTCAAACAGAGTTCCATTTTTCTAGTGAGGTGCAGGAAAACATGCCATTTCTTTTAGTTGATTCTCAAGGTCTCATTCCTTGGCTACTGCAAAGCCACACCACACCAGACAGCTCCTGTGGAAAGGAGCCATGTGAGTCTGACTAAAGAAAGAGAAAATATCTTTCTGAGTACCATGTTATAGCCAATATATGGCACAGGCTTGAGAAGAGAAGTAATTAAATTCTTAAGATAAAATCTAAATTTGATTTGATTATGGAATAGGTTGTGATTTACTTGATCTAATCTTTTAAATACCACTGTAAGCAATGAGTTATATCTTATTTCATATTTTTTGCAATCAAGAAGCCTTTTGAAGATACGCACCTGTAATTTTCAATATTGAATTAAGAAGCTCTTGTCTTTGATAGTCACATAGTACATGAAGGATAGTGAATAATTTCCCATGTTTTATCCCAGGAAAACCTACCAGTCACCAAGGAATACATGCCATCAAAAATTTCTTTTATGTTAAGATTTAAAAATCTAAATGTTAAGATTTAAAAATTACCATAAACTTTAAGGAAAATGGCAGGATATTAAAACAGGAGGAGGAAAACAGGATTTCCCAGTTAAATCTGTATTTATAAACATTATGAAGACTTTGCATTAAGATGTCTCCTGTCCTAGCACAGTGTGATTGATAAAAACGATCAAGGATCCAGACAGAAGAGCATAGAGTGAAAAAAAACACTGGGGCGGGGGACAGGCAGAGGGCAGGAATCCTTTTAGATTGACCTTTAGCTGATAAATTGGTGATGTCCTCATTAGTAGCAACCCTGCTGCTTGCCCTCAATAAAAGATAATGTCCTGTTGTTAACACCATTCCCGTTTCTGTGATTTAATGCTACTATTACAGTGCAGATCCCATTTAAATGGATTAAGGTTTAAATGAAGACAAAATATTTTTGGGTCTGGAGTGTTTGTCTCTGAACCAAGCAGTTCACTTTCATTGCCTGTGACTGGAAATTGGCAGGCTGTAGGGGAATTGACTAGATCACATTAGAGCCAAGCTTTTCACAAGGTATTACCTATACAAAACCCAATTTGGTTAGTATGCTCTCAGTAACATTTCACAGGCACTGCTTATGATAAAGTTTTTAATGCACAGTTACCCACATCATCATCCTCCCTCAGGAAAAAAAAAAAAAAAAACAAAGCCAAAAAACAAACCACCTTTACTAGAATTCCAGTATTATATCAGTATGCAAAATTTGTGAGGTTCAGAATGTAGCAAGATAATGAATGAGATTAATTACTACAGACAACAGATACTAAAAATGCTAAAAATACAGAAAGAGATGCCATTACTAATCCATGACTTGACTGGGCAAGTGTTTTTTTTGCTTTCTGAAGAATTGTTTTAAACAAAGAAGCTTAAGCCTTTAAGTTTGCTCCCCAGATGTGCTTACATTTCAATGCTGTACCCTGGGAGTCAGTTTGTATTTCCAAGACAAATGACTGAAGTCCTAAAGAACAAAGATGTTTAGCAATCTCTCTAATCAACTGTAATTATAGTTATTTTAAATGCACACAGAGATAGATTATAGGATCCTTTATTAACAATAGCTCTTAGCATAACAAAATCCTTCACGTTGGTTGAAATCTCCTAATAAATAATGTAGGAAGTATCATGACACAACAGAAAGCAATGTTGTCAAAGGAAAGAGCAGATGATTTTAAAAATCTGATCTATTATTTCCTTGTTCTTTGCCCTTTTCTCTTGTATTTATGATCCACCACCCAATCCTCTGCTCAGCTTTGATCAAATGCACACCAGCTGAAGCCATCCCAAAAGCAGCCTTCCATTGCAGGGGTGTTTCTACACATAAAAATTTATTTCCAATTCAAGGCAATAAATATGAAATGTGGGAACTGGCAGTGGTCAAATAAAAGATTTTTAGGCCTCAGGCACTAGCTTGAGCCTGTGGGAAAGTTAAGTACACAACCTTCTCACTCTGGCCTGGGAAATCATAAGGAGGAATCCAAACAGTCCTTAGAGAAGGAAAACAATCTTTGCAGGTGTTGTTTGTCACCTTGTTGTTTTCTTGTAAGAAACAGTCAAGGTGTGTTGTTCCTAATTGTCCAGTGATGGTGGTGTGTTTGTTTGATGGCCAGTGAAAACTTTACCTTTTCAGGTAAAGCTCAAAGCTGTCTATAAAAGAAATCTGGAAGAATAAAACTTGCTTTCTGTTTGCAACTAAGGCTAGAGAGTCTGTGTCATCACTTCACCGTTCGTAACACAGTGCAACAATGAAAATATATTTGATTCCAGATAGGTGAAAGGAAATGGGCATTGTCCTGCTCTGGTGAGACCCAGTAGCATGGTCTGTGAGAACACCAAGCATCAGTGTGATCCTTTGGAACTGCTGGGACCTGGGACCACCTGTGGGAATTGCTCTGAAGGCAGGCAGCTTGCAGACTTCCCCTTTCCACTGCTTGGAGGTGGGAGAAGGGAGAATAGGTGGCAGCAGTAGAGCTCCAGCATCTCCTTTTCCCCTTTTAAGCAGGGCTACGTGCAGGCAGCAGCACCAACCACCCAGAGTGTACAGAGCTGAGAGAGACCAGATCAGTCACCTCCAGAATTTGGTTGTGCACAAGCTCTTCAAATCTCAAATCTCTCAAATGGGGCACTCCCTTTCCTCTCAGCTTTCTGCATCTTCCAGAGGAAAGATCAAGTGATTTCCACTCTCTCTTCAGGCATGTTTTCTGCAGCTTTTTGAGCTCTCAGTCCCCCAGGTAATCAGCTCTCACATGTGCCATTTCTCTTTCACTTTGCTAAACAGGGCTTTAATTAAAAGGTTTGTTGTATTATCCTGGATTTTTTTCAGTAAAAAATAAATAAATAAAAAAAAATCACACAATTGCAAGAAGCAGCTGTCACTCTACAGAAAGATATGCAAGCAACAGAAGGGTTGACTTGAATAACAATATCCAAAAGACTTAAATAATGTGAAGTTATTCAAAGCTACATGCAATTGGAACCAGTTTCCTTTGAGAAATTTGGTTGGAAGGGTGGGGGTGAGGGAGAGTCTCCCTTGACATAAATTAGTTTAAATAATACCTGTGCTTTCTTCTCTTGGTTTGTATCTGACAGTAGGAAAAAAATCCATCTCTATTATCCTGACACAAGCACAAGCTGGATTTGTTGTCCCAAGTATGGGCTGTTTTGCCTGGTGTGCAAGAAGCCAATCCACACACAGTCAAGATATGTGTTTCAAATCTGTATTGAGCTGGGTGTGAGATAGTAAATCCCCACATCTAGCACAGCTGCAGTGTGCCAGCTACTTGCTTTTGTGCACATTTCCCACATATGCAACAAGCTAAAGCTCTGAGCAATGTCTGCAGCTTCCTTTGTTTCCATTTCATTACACTGATTATGAAAATCCTCAAGTATTTTGCTGTACATCCTCTATGGGGAAGGAATTTATGTGAGATGATTCTAGAGGTGGGCATCTCACTGTGTTAATGACTAAATGTTAGCACAGAGTTCAAGTAAAACTCTTTTTTAGCTCTTTCATCAGCTTGTTATAGTGTTATCTCCTTTCTTGACTGGATTTATGATGCTTCCTATTATTGCTTTCAAGTCTTGGCTCCTAGTTCCTACTTGTAGAGATAAAATGTACTGTGTGTTGCAACAGATTTGCTAGAAGCTTTTCACAAGATTTTACAGGAAATCAACTCACATCCAGAGTTTCTGGAATTTTGTTAAACTCCGTTTTGCCACTTTCTCAGGAGTATTATATCTACATTAAATGGTCCAGCACTTCCAGTAGATATTGGATAAATTTGTCAGGAGAAATGACTGTCTGTCTCTTGGTGCTGAAAACTTGAAACTCAGAATCTGCACAATTTTATTATTCAAAGTCATCATTGAATAGTCCTGTCTTAGTTCTGCAATAGTTTTTATGAACTTTAAGAATACTTAGATGGGGACAGAATTTTATCTTTATGTAATTTTGTAGAAATTAGATTTTATAAAAAAAATTGTTTCGTGATGGTCACAGCTCTTACAATGACATATTCAGTCTCATTTTTATTCACACATAAAGACAAAAATAGTTCTACTTGTGATATCCCACCCTGGGGGGAAGGAAGCACCTAAGATTCATAAATGTTCTTGGTTGAAAGGAATGGCAAAAGTAGGAGGGTCCACAAAAAAAAATCACAAAGTTTTATTAGTAAATTGCATGTTGGGCATGAAAATTGATATGCTAGTCCCTGACTTACTCTATAAGCACACAGCAGTGGATTTTGGATAAAAAGGAACAGAGAAAGGAAGAGATTATTATGAGAGAGACAAAGAGAGATTTTTTTTTATTTCCCCTCTAAAAATTAAAGATCACTGTTTGATCAGCTGCCTTTTGAAGACATAATTCAGTGGATTAAAGATGCACTTACAATTTTCATTTATACACATGATTTCTTTCTCGCTATATTTAACAGTAGGAGGTTACTTTATAATTTTATGAACTTAGCAGGAGTGAGAAAAAAAATCTCTTTAATAATGTGATTACTTCTACTGTCCTGTCCCTGTAGTTACCATTGTTATTTTTGATTACAAAAAATAGCTTAAAAAATGCAAATGTTTTGAAGTTACATCTTCATAGAAGCAACACAACTGTATGGACAGAAGAATTGAAATACAATAAATATGTCAAATTTAAAAGGCTCTGTAAGACAAGTTTTCAGTGTTAACCTAAATCTTAATGGAATATTTTAGGGGTGGATTTATTTATTTTTTTTAAGTTGATGAATATTGTCATTAGTGATAATTTTGGAATATTGCATTTAAAATCAACTAGTGATTAAATCAGTTAATCAACAATAATTTCTATCCCTAGCCTTTTCAGGAAGTATTGCTGTCTTCAGCATATTCAGGAATTAAAGAATGCCAGAACTTTTTATGATGATCAGAGGTATGTTCTGGCTCTGCAGAAACCACGGGCAATACTCCCAGTGCCTCTAACTGTGTTTTGCTTTATTTCCCCAATTCTTTTGGTGTTGGCAGTTTCTCACTGCAAGTGTTACTCTTGTTCTTTCAGGAAGAGTTGGATGTAATCTATACTATCCTTAATATTTGGTTCACAGTATCATCTACACACCCTTAAATCTAAAAGGCATTAATAGGACTAGAGCACAATGCAGAATTATGAGGGAACACAGCATCAGGGCTACTGAAAGTCTTCAAATACTGTGATGTATGTATTGTCAATCTGTTCCTAAAAAATAATGTCAGGTAATTTGGAGACTGAGAGCACAGTGGCTGTTTTTACTGCTAAATGATATAAAAAACTAGCAAGGGAAGGCAAAGTCATTCCTACTCACATCTGACACCCTGCCCCCAGATGATTACAGCACTGCCTGGACACAGAATAAGGCAGAACAACACTGCAAAAAACCATCTCAACAGAGCAAAATACTAACAAAAACCCAAACAAAACTCCCCCAAACAAATGAAACTACAAACCAAACCAACAACAAACCCCACACCAAAAAGCAAGTCCCATCCAAAAAGTAGAGTTCTTTCAGATCTCTTCTCCCTCAATCAGTTTGCCAATAAATAGCCATATAATTGCCAGCTTAACTTCAACAAACAAGGTTGTTTAAAATGGAGAGTAAATCATACATTTTTTCAGGCAATTAGTCTCATTTTAGACCACAGGCTCATTTATTCTTCTTCTCCAGCTATTTGCAGCTGATATGCAAGCTGAATTGTGCAACTTAAGGTTTTTTCTTCTTTCTCTTTTTTTTTTTTCTTTAAAATAAATTTGGGGTATGGTCATTAGTGTTGGATTCTTTAGACTTTCCTCTGCAAATAAATATCTTGAATCCTTTTTGGATTTCTCCAGTGGCATTAGTCTACTAATTGTAGCACTTGAGTTTTTATTGTGATGAGTCTTAAAAAAAAAATAAGTTTTACATGTATACATGTATTTTATAGACAGTATGTGGAAAACCACCAGTGAAAGCTGAAAAACAAAAGCTTAGTTTTTGCACTAAGAAAAAAAAAAATGAGTGAAAATTTGGAAAGGGTCTCCTAAGAGGTAGACAAATTAAAGAAAATAAGATTGGAGCAAGAAAGAGCAAGCATTTTTTGAGACGTAAAGTTGCTTGATTCTTTCAAGTCAATCTCGAAGGTTTAATTCTGAAGTGTTTTAAAGGTCACAACGCTGAGAGCAAAAGCAGCAATCCACATGCAGCTTTTTCCTAGCACTTGCAGTGAAATTCTAACCTATGATTCACACAGGCTTGTGAACACTTATGGAATACACCTCTCCTCGTAGGTGAGCAGCTCCTGAGGGAGAATTAGTCATTTCACACAGCACTAATGATAGCTTGCCAGTGTTAAATTAATGGCATCCTTGGGGAAAAAGGTAATAACATTTTTTCTTATTAACCTAACTGGCTGCAGGACTCTGCTCTAGTTCTGTTCAAATTCATCAGCAAAACCATTTTTTGTCCATTGCCTTGAGTTGGAAATTTTGATTCTCAGAGCTGAGAGGGCAAAAGGCAGTTTCAGGTGTTCTGCTGGTTTCTGTAATTACATGTGAGCACAAACTACATTTATTCTCCTAAGATGCAGCTTAAATATACAATCCAATGATATTCCATAAATCATCAAAATAAAATTTTCCATCAACACATCATTCACTTAGCCTTTTAAAGTCAATCATTCATCTCCATTATGAAAGAAATGGTAGAAACCAAAAGCTGAGTTCAGAAACTGAAACGTAAAGGAGAATTTACAGGCTAGAGCAACACAGTTTTCCAAATAAAGATTTCATAGGCTTATTCATTTAAGATGCACTGCTTTATCAGCCATGGAGAACAATACTTTGCCTCATAAGATTGAGTCCTATGAGAAGAAATTGAATTGAATAGAAAAGAAAATCAAGGCCTGGACATATTTTTTTTTTTTAGAAAACTTTGTTCATTATACAGTACTATGCTACATGCACACTCTTAGAAAAGAGTAGAAAAAATGTTCCTGGAAATTCTGTGCAATATGATGTCAAAATTCAGTGGAATTGAAAGAATTTTATGCTACCAGAAAAAGCACCTATGTTTTCAGAATAAAGGACACACTTAGACTTGCTTCCTCTAAAGCATCTCTGTAGAACAGTTCTTTAACACTATCAACTAAATATTGACTTGTTACTAATACACTTGCCTCAAGTGTTGAAGTTTGTTATCTGTAGCATTCTGGGATTGCTGCATCGTATGAAACATGAATTTCACCAGCAAACAGCAATGCTACCTGCCAGACAAAGGAAGTGAAGGTCAGTTTTATACAAGAGTTAAATCCTGCTTATTTTACTCCTGAGGATGGATCCTCTGGGCCAGATCCTGACTCTTTTTATTTGTGTTTGAGAATGTAAGACTTTGCCTATGTGAAGGTGAAATCAGAAGCCTCAGCAGACAGCCCACTTGTTTCAGTAATTGCTGTAATTGAACTAAGATGAGCAATGTTTGGTTCCCACTTAAAAACAGAGGGAAAATTTACTTTGGTGAATTGCAGCACCACTACTCAGGCTGCAATTTGATGATAAGAGTGTCATGAGGGTAGGAGTGTCAGCTCTGTAGAGAAACATCCACTGTGAGAACAGAAATTAGACTAGAATGGTACTGCAAACTAACTCTGGAGAGGTGTATTTAGAAAATTAATTCTCTTATTAAGCTAATTCTCTGCTAAAGCACCTTGCATTTTTCTTTACAAGTCAATACAAGTCACTTCACATCCTATTACCCTTGAGAACTTTAGAAAACTCCATTTAAAATTCATGGGAGACTATTACCTAATGATTAATTTCATTAATAACTCATCTCTCTGGTTTCTGAGCCACAAAGGCTCCAGACTCTGCAAGCTTATGCCAGTGCTTCAGAAGAACATTTTAATTGCCTCATTTTTGGCAAACGTGGAAGGCTGGATCAGTCTATGAAATACATGACATTAGTGCCAGAGAAAGCTTTAAGAACATGAAAAGGGAATCCACATGTAATGATAGTGTAGGCTTGCTCCTGCTGCTATCCACAGGAAAGGAACCCCTGTTTTAATCATCTCACTTTTTACATATATAGAAAGAAAGCTAGCAAAAAAAAATTATAGCTACTACTATGAGAAAATAAAAGCTGATAACTTTTTTAAGGATGATAAGAAAAGGAGGCTAAAGACAAATTGAAGAAAACTTCAACCACAAATTCTAAAATTGCTCTTAGGTATGTACTTATAAAATCAGAGCTCTTAAATGTATCAGGAACTGGGTATTAATTACAAATGTTCTGACTGAAATCTCTTGTAAAGGGTTGATACATCATGGTCACAGCATGCACTTAGTACTTTAAACAAGAAGGCTCCAAGTGTTTAGCAATGCCTTCTCCTGCAAATGGATAATCCCATAAAACACACCATGTTCTTCAGACCCCTTCCTCAGGGAGTTTTGCATATGGCAGGAGTGACTGGGGTCTGCAAATACTTCCTGCCTGGTTAAGGTCGAGGTAAGGACATTGCTTTATTAGTTTTCAGATGTTTAAATAATCAAGTCAGACTTAGCTGCATGTTTCACTTCTGAATTGTCATTAAAACTGGTCTTAATTGAACAATTTATACTGCCCTTTCTATACCAATAGTAGTCCTCCTGCTTTCTCTGCCAGGAAGCACAAAGGTGATTTTTAAAAGATAAAGGTACAAAAAGCAAAGTTCAGTCATACTGAGACAATCTCATATTTGAACTTCCAGTGGATATAGAATTGATTTCCCCCTGCACACACACACTTAAAGGAACCCCAATGTCTTTTGAGCTCATCCAGGGACTGCTGCAGCGCATTTAACTTCTCATAACGCCCAGTTTTCCAAGCTGCCAGAAGAACAGACAGATCTGGTGGCACTCAATGGATGTTCAAACGTAGATGAGGAACACAGAGCTGGTACATAAACCCTCCTTTCCATCCCTGTACCCATTTTAAAGAGGTGACAAGATCCATTTGGCACTTTATCCATTGAAGCTTTATATCCTAGAAACTGATTGAATAAGGAGGGCTCTCATTTTTTTTCAAGTGGGCGCCATTCTGACTTTCAGTGGCGTTGAACTGAGCCTCCAGCACTTTGTGTTTGGTCAGGAGTTAGATGTGCTCTGCAGACTCCTCCTCCTGTCTCAAGCCACATGAGTTTCTGCAGAAGATTTTCCAACTCAATATGAAAGTTGTTGTTCAAGGAAAAGCAGTTTTTACATTCCTGTTCTGAAAACAGCCTGAATAAAAAGACTTATGTGGTAAATGCCTCTGAATCACCTGGAAACAGCATGAGGAGCATTCGGTCCCATCTTACATATTTAATTGAAGCATCTCATAGTGCCTTGGACCCCTAAAGTAATTCAAAAATGAGCTAAACCCAAGGAATTGACTGTATTTCTAAACAAATCATTTTGAAGCAGACAGTCTCGTAACCAGAGGAAAGTCATTAAGTTGAAAATCCATGCTGAGCAGTAAAGTGCATTATATATTCCTTGATGTATTACCAGAAAAATACTTATTAAAGCAAAGTATGGTAGAATATTCAATTAACTCTACATCCATACAAATTCATTTTCTACTGATATTGAATGTTTAGAGGCCTTTCCAAATATATTTCTTTAAAGGATTTAATATTAAAAAATAAAATAATCATCAACCCCACCCCTCTCTCCCCCCCAAAAAAGTCCCAAAAAATACACAACAAAAGCTAAAACAAAGAAGAAAAGGTAATTGTATATATTTAAAAGGTAATTGTATATATTTAAAAGCAATACAGACTTTGTTAGGTTCCCCTGAATCTCACAAAGAAAATAGTAGGTATTGGTTCCTAGTAGTATTTCACAGAAACTGGTAAACTATTTAACAGTAGGATTTAATTACTTATTGTTTTTTCATTTAATTAATGAATTGAGTTAAAAAACCAAGTGATTTAGGTAAAATAAAAACAAAAGATAAAAAAGATAAAAAAAATTTGGCTTACACAGTTCTCATCTAAAATTAATCAAAAGAGTCCCAATGCAATGTTAACTCACCTGAAACTGTTGAAATATGAATAAAAATCTTTCCATTGTCATCTGCTGGAAAGAAGAAAATTTCTTTAATTTTTCACCCCACTGTTGTGATGTCTACAACTATTAATTGAAAGTAACACTAAAAGTTAAAAGAATCAGGTGTGTGTTTCTTGTAAAGTTGATTGCAACAACAAAATTACACTTGAGTTTAGTAATTTCCCTAAACCAAGGAAGCATCATTCACTAAATGTAGTGAATTCTTCATGTAGGAAGAAACCAGTGGCCTTTGCAACCTCCTTCAAGTCCCAATGGCCATTGGAGACTTTTAAATAGTTTTAAATGATACCTTTGATACCATGTGCTTTGAAAAGCATAAATTTGTTCAGGTTTTTTTCCAATTTTTGAAAACTTGTTTTTAATTCTTAATCAAAGACCTTTGATTCTTAATCAAAGAAATAATGCTATTTCATTGGAATTGATCTTTTCTTTTTTACACTCTTGAAGATTTTATCAATCTAGCTAATGAATCCAAAGCTCACTTATGTGGCCTCAATTGCAGCACTGGATGATGTAACTTTCATTCAGACTAAAGTGCATGTATAAGCTGCAAAGGAAAAAATATATATTTTCAAACATATTTTTTAAAATAAAATTAATTAAAGGAGTGAAATGTCAGAAAACTGAACCCAAGCATTTAAAGTCTTTTAAAAGATATTACATTTGAGTTATTTTACATTTCTGTTTTAAAAAAAAACCTGTCTAACTTTGCCATCAAAGCTGGTGAGATAACTACATAAGCAAATACAAATGGTAATTTAGAATCTTGGCATTTCAGGGATTAGTTTTGATATAGAGTATGAATAAAAAATAATAAATATGTGCCTTTGTTTTAGGAAGTTGACAAGGACTTGTAGAGGTGAATTTTTCTCAAGCAATCTCTGTCCAGTCACCTGAATAGGTATTGTTAGTCATAAACAATAATCACAAACAATAAAATATCTGAAGCTCAAACAACAGGAAGTGATGAAATATTTATGAAAAAGACTACGTTTTTATTTTCATGGGGCAGAAGGTAAAGTCTGACTTTATTTTTGAATATAAGATTATAAACCTGAGTGGCAAATAGACATGAAAATTGTAACACAACTCACTAAACAATTTCAAAAAAGCATCTAAGATCTTCAGGATAAGTTTTACCTGGTGAAATTTTTCCCTGTTAAACAAAGTAAAATTTCTCCATCGGTTCCAGGATTACCTAGTCATGTGTTGTGGTAGAATTTGTGCTGAGAGGCTCCCTGGATATTATCTGAGAGAAGAAAACTCAGGGTCCACCTTTCAAGTTTCAGTAGCCAACAGAATTACAAAAATTGCAAGTTTGCCTGTATCTCACCTACCCTGGTTCGTTTACTGTATCACATTTCCTCAGTGCTCACCTCTGGAGCTGATAAGGATTAACCAATAAAGGTGAAAAATCCTTGGACACAGATAAAAAAAAAACATTTAGTGACACACTGAGCACACCTCAGCTATTAAGTCTGTATAAATCAAACAATATTTTTCCATCCATGCTCACTTCTGTCTAATTAAAGAAAATGTCACCTTGTTCAAGTGCAGTGAATAAGAACTAGAATCATTTGCTTGTTTGAAGTCCCAAGGTACTACAGGTATGCAACAAATCCCATGACTGAACTGAGTTGGATGGCAAAAACTAATCACAAGATTCTGCTTCCTTTTATTGTCAGTGTTAATAAAGGGCGAAGGAAAAAGCAAATTAAAGAAAGATAAAGAAACAGAGAAACATAAAGGGCTTGAGTACAACTCTTCTTTATCTTTTGCAATAAACCTGCAAATATTGGTGTTACCCAGGACTTCAATGCTAAGGATAGGACAGATAAGAAACCAAAAAAAAACCTTTAACACAATAGAATTTAATATTGTAATTTTGTGTGTGTGTGTGTTTATATGTTGTAAAGAACTTTGAAAAAAATCTAACAGAGGCTATGAAATATCTGCTTTCTACTGAGAAATAGTACTCCTGTTCCACATCAAATGTGCTTAAAAATATTTATGTTATTTGTACAAGATGTAGAGAGGAGCTTTATGGGTTTAAGGGAGACAGAGCGATTGAAAACAACTAAGATAATTAGATTTCACCTCTCCACAGAGGTTGTATAGCAAGGAAACATTAATTCCCTACAAATAGGTAGTACAACCGTGTCCCACAGCTGCAAAATCCACACTTATAGTTCATTTGTATTGAAGAGTCTTCAAATCACCAGGTGGTTTAAAAGAGCTGTAAAAGCTTCCTATATAAAACATTTTTCTCCAGTTTCCCAAGCTACAGAACAAGTAACCAGTAAAAGTTGTGGCAACAGAACAAATAAATATCCCAAATAAACCTTCTCTTCTCTTCTCTTCTCTTCTCTTCTCTTCTCTTCTCTTCTCTTCTCTTCTCTTCTCTTCTCTTCTCTTCTCTTCTCTTCTCTTCTCTTCTCTTCTCTTCTCTTCTCTTCTCTTCTCTTCTCTTCTCTTCTCTTCTCTTCTCTTCTCTTCTCTTCTCTTCTCTTCTCTTCTCTTCTCTTCTCTTCTCTTCTCTTCTCTTCTCTTCTCTTCTCTCCTCGCCTCCTCTCCTCTCATTGTGAAAAGTGTATAAATGTAATTTCAGGCATGTCACTATCAAAAATATATTTATGAAACTTTCTGTCAGCTCTGTGCTAGGACTGCTGTTCAGTTCATACCTGTGCTCAGATTCCATCATGGAAGAGGTAGCTGCATTAAAAAAAAAAAAAAAAAAGGCTATTAATCAAAAAGTAAGAGGAAAGCAAATAAACCTTTACTCTTTCCATAGGAAGTGAATAGTAATTTAACTGAACACTAGAGTTATTGAAAATATAATAACAATGAAAGAAAACAAATTAATATAATATGTATTCCAATTCTAGCCAAGCCCTGAAGAGAATAGGTAATTATTTTCAGAATGCGTAGCTGATGTGGAAAATTTCAAATGCAATTGTTTATTTATTAGTTATTTTTAAGATCAAGGAACTGCAACTTCATCTGGGTTTAGGAAGACAATCTAGCTTCATTATCATGTTTTTCTTTTCATGAAATTTTTCTAACATCATGCATATTTATATTCATCATTTTGTATTGATGTCTGTATTTGTAAAGCAGATTAATGGAATTTTTTAATGCATTCTTTTCTTGTACATTGAATGCAACATATTTAAATTGTGCTTCTAAAGAATATCTTATTATACACATTAATTTTGGTAGATTCTTCATGAAAAACCCACTTAAATTTATTATAAATTAAAATAGTAACAAAACTTATTCTGAGCTAAGAAGGTTAAAGCTGTTCTTGAAAGAGCAATGTTTATTAGTTTCAAACATATGATTTCCATCACAAGATTAAACCTATGCAAAAGACCTGAAAACATACTTCAGCTGCCAATAAATAGCAAATCAATCAGAAAACAATATAAGTGAGTGATGAAGCTGTAAAAAAAAATAAAATCTAAAACAAGAGAATGGGGATGACACTTCATTTAACTAATTTTTTTTTTTAAAAATAAATTCTTAAATGGAAGAACTATTTCATGTACTTTTGCTGTAACTGGGAATGTTTGACTATTAGAACCCTTTGTTCAATAACAGCCATGAGATGAGACAGTGCTTTAATGCTCTCTTAATATATTTGCCTAGGAAAAACACCATAATGGGATTTGAAATAATCACTATATAAAAATAAACAGATATTCTTAGGGAAGCACAATCCCAACTGTACAAGAACATATTTCAGGGAGCTAAAAGACTTGTCCACACTAAAATCTCCTAAAGAGTGGGAAGGTGTGTTATGAAGTGTGAGGGAGAATTGATTTTCCTTTTTGTAGCTGTATAACACAGAAGACCAGTCATTTAATTTGTTACCATAAAGTCAATAAGCCCTGGTTTTGAACCAAGAGTAATGCTGGAGAATGCACAAACAGCTGCAGAGGAATGAGACAGCAGGGGAGAATATTTGTGGTGAAAAAACTCTACTTTAAATATAAACAGTGTCTTTTTTCTTTTAATTTATAGTGTTTTTTCCTGTTTTTTGGGGGGCTCTTTTGGGGTTTTTTTTGGTTTTTTTTGTTGTTTTGTTTTTATTTTTTTAATAAAGGCTCATGGTGGTAATAGCAGTGATAGTTTCAGAAGGTTCCACCAAGCCCTTGCTATACTTTATTCTCATTTCATACCAAGAGCAGCAGAATATTGATAGGAATTTGCTAGACACTGTGCTCAGCAGTCTTGTTTAGCATTCAATTAAGATTTCCTGTTCCTACTGAAATTGTGAGATTTTTAAACCAGTAGAAAATTGTTGAAGACGATGCATGAAATTGGTGAAGTTAAGAGGAAGCAGGAAGAGGTTAGTCCCCCATCTTAGGGCAAAATTAGTCAAAAAGAGGAAAGTAAAATTGTGTGTATTAAATCCCAATAAGTAAAAGGTAAGTTTGGAGTTTCTTTTAAGTGCCCCTAGTGAAATTAAGCAGTCTGAGCAGAAGGAGTGCTGCCAAACATCAGCCAGGGCTCAAAATACCTTTCACAGAAAAACAAACTAAGGTTTAGATTTTCATTCAGGAGTTGCTAATCAATGCTGTAACAGATCATCTTGCAATAGCATGAAGACAAAAGATTAGAATGATAATTTTTTTAAAAAAACCAAACCCTGCTCTAAGCATTTGAAAAACTGCTAAATTGATAAGGAATAACCTCAACAGTCTCCAAAGATGCAGAGATTGCAAAAGAGTTGTTTTTTCTTTAAGGAAAGAAAAATCCCCAGACTTGCCCTAATGACACAAATTATCTAATTAGCAGATCTCCTTTAAAACCAGGGGGTAAAAACACCAGAGTGCTTTGTATTGTTTACACAATAGCTGTGGAAAGACCAGTGAAAAATCCAATATATAGTCTTCTGACAAAGAAAATTAATGATTAGCATCATTTACTATTGATGACACCCACTGCTTGCCTGGGCAACCAAAGCCACAATTATTCAACCCTTTGGTTTTATAATTCTGTCTTCTCTTGCCTCATTTTCCTCATCAACCTCTTTCTTCTGAGTCAAAGAGCAGAAAATATTGTATATTATGTGCTAGCACAAATGAAATTAGCTAAAAAAATCCCAATTATGAGAGGTTTTCCATTGATCCTCAGACATCAAGGATTAACTACGAGGTTCATAGGTCATTACAATCCCTTCCAAATGTGTCATGGCTTTAATCCTCTCCCCCAGTGTCCCGAGGAGGAGGGTGAGGGATGTTTAATGATATAGCCAGGGATTAGTTTGTTGCTCGGTTTATGCTTCAAATTGTACGATTGAATTCACGGTGTCACAGAGCGGGTCAGCAATAATTAGCAGTATTTTCACAGTGCTCACTAACAAAAAAGGAAAAAAAAAATGGTTCTTGGAGCATTTCCCTCATGGAGGCACAAAGGGAATGTGCTCTGGTTATGGGTTTGGTGAAGGGTCATATGTACTGCAGACAGAAGAGATATTTTTTGTTTTAGGGAAAACAAGATAATAATTTATCAGGCAGGAAGATATTAACTGCAATATAACAAGAAAATGGTATTTTCCACCATTGTATTTAATTAGAAAAATTTAAAACCTGGACTGGACTTTAAGAGCCATTGAATCTGTTAATATTATATTATATTAATACATAAAATATATTAATATAATATAATATTAATATATAAAAACTAAAAAAAAAAAAACAACTGGATTTTCAGAGGAACAAGTCAAATTAAATTTACACAAATGGCAAAACAACCAAGTATTTTAAAATACTGAATACACCAGAAATCAATTTTAAAACAATCTGCTTAGATAAATCTGCAGGCAAGCAAAATATATATATAAAAAAATGATGTTCCAATGAGAATTTTCACAGATTTTCATATCAATAAAATAGACATTCTGTGGTTATTTTCTCCTTAGAGTTGTTTTATGTGAGTACTCAAGCAAATTAGTTTATTCACAAGAATTCCAAGAAAACCTTATTACATTCATCAAGCAATTTTCAGTCTGTTATAAACATCTAATTGTGAGTATTTTTATCAGAGAGCTGAGCTATTTGCTAATAAGGAAGGAAAAAAGAGAGTTCTTTGCACTGAATTCATCCAGCAGCACATCTCAGAGTCTGATTTGCAGACAAAGAGCCTGAAGTGCTGTTGGTATGATTAGACATTGTCATGCCAATTACTCACATAGAAAGTTCAGCACAAAAGCAGTGAAAAGCAAGAATTCTGCTTCACTCAGTTTTATTGTTGTCTCAACTTTGCCTCCTCCACACCAAAATAACTCCTGCTGCTTTTCTTGCCAATGCACACCTCATTCTTCCTCTGGGAGCACGCTGGGGCAGGGATTATTCACCTCTGCAGCTTTTTCTGCTTCTGGACTTTGCTTTAGCACAGCAGAACTCTGAAGACTTCCATAAGCCAATGTAGAGAAGAAAAATGGCAAAAAACAGATATATGAAAAGCATAAAAACAAATAAACAAACAGAAACCTAAGGTCTGGTCTGCTTGGGGAATATTCAGTATAATATTATAAGTTTATCTTTCAAATATGCACTAGGGAAATAAAATATTTCTTCCTGGTTTCATGTGTTTTTTCCAGCTACCTTGAATCACTTTATTTTGTGAGTCCTTTCAGTGAAAGCTGAATTTGCAGCAAACCATTTTATGAGCACTCTGGATTTTCTCATTACTGAGTGTAGGTTTGGAGATTTTCTCTTACCTGAGGTAGTGCATTGTTGGCAAATTGGACCAGGGAATTTATTCAGTGTTCCTTCCAGACCTCCTCACCTTCTTGCCCCCAGCAGATCTCCGGTGGCACCGAGTCCCACTGAAAAAAACCCACAATCTGTGTGAGTGATGGCTCAGTGTGGAGACTTTCAGGGCATTTGAACAAAAGAAAAAGGAAAGATCATGCTTTGGGCACTTTCAAAACCTTCAAGCAAACAAACATCACAACTTTCTCAAATTTTACTTCCAATTCTACCAACATAACCTCCTACCCCCTGAGATTATCCTAAATTTTGAATTAATCATTGATTACTGTTGACATAAGAAAAGAAAGGCTAAACTTTATTTGCAGTACCAAAAATTGCCAAGAAGAAAAAAAAAATCAAAAAAAGTCAAAAGGCATTTAAGCTGCTGTTGATCTTATTGTCATAGATTAATAAACAATGTCAGTCTAAAAAGCCAAAAAGGTAACATTAGAAAACACTCAGATTATTTAATGGACTTTGTTTCATGCTCAATTGCTAATAGATATTGTGAATGTTGAAGGACACTCTATGTAAAAATGTTTAATTAACTCTAAACTATCTTTATGGTATGTTTTCTCCAGTTTTGTTTTGTCTTTTTTAATCTTGATTATATTTTTAAAAATAATTTCAAGGCAAGAAATGGGTATTAAAGAATAGCTGTGACAAAGTGATCAGCTGTTGGAAGGAACCACAACAGATTAAACTAAAAAGACTATTAAAGCACAAATTAGAGGGTCTAAAAACCAATTAGATTTTTGCATGCAGGAATATTTTATACACCATCTATGAATAAATTATTCTTGAAAGGACAGAACCTCCTACACTTGAATCTCTGTGTGATTTACTGAAGAACTTTAATATGGCAATGGTAGAAAACCTGAAAATAAAGTTTCCTCAACATCACATTGCTGCTCATCTTCCATTAATGGTCAGCTCCACCTGCTTTCTTCAATAGCAATGGCATCAGCAATGCATGAAAATATGTTATGGAAGAGAATCTCAGGGGAAGATAAAATTTAGGCTGCAGTTACTTTTACTTCTGGAATTAAGTGAAATGAAAATAAAACTTAACCTATTTTTTTGGCATACAAAATTTTCTGAACATGGTAATTATATTTCAATTTTGGTGTACCCTGTTTCACAAAATCTATATTCCAGGATTTTGGTCTTCCAGTATTTTCTACTGAAAGATGTCTATGACTTACCTTTTGTATTTCTTTCTGTAAGAACAAAGTTACCCATGCAAAATTAAACAAAATAAATAATATTAATGAAAGACAGAGCAATGGACATTCTGCTTTATTAGACTTGTAACAAATCATTATCATATAAAAATGAAGAAAAATAAATTGCATAAAAAAATCGGAAAGATGAAGACACCAGTGATTTTAATCAGCTTTATAACTTTTCATGTCACTTGTAGACAATTCAAACTGTCAAGTATAGCCCAATAAAGAAAATCTAAAATAGCATATTACCTTTTAAGAAGAGAATTATTACTAAGAAACCATAAACACATAATATTACTATATTTTATATTAAAAATTAATTGAGAAATGATTAATTTATTGCAGGAGTAACACATGCTCAAAATCCAAAATTAAATATAGATTTAATTTATTACAGTTGAAATTAACTATTTAGGTTATATGATAGAATAAATAATGCCAATGAATTCTTAATTTATGAAATGATACATTCAATTCTACACTGAAAGAGCTGTGAGGAATCAAGATCATATACATTAATGCAGTTAAAAGTAATTTAATGACCATAGATTTTAGCTTAAATTTCTATGATATATATATATATATATATACAGTTTGAGCTTGTGTGCAAGTATACAGAAAACAGATATTCTTGCCTCTTTAACATATTTTGAGTTCTCCTTGCTGAGGGGAACTAAGCATAGGAATCAGTTGATTTTGATTATTCTTTAATGTATTTGCAAATAGAAAAAAAGTTCAAAACATCATTTTCTCTTCCAGTGTTGCCTGTGTTACATGAGAAGCAGAAACTGCAATAATGCTCCATGTCACATCCCCATTTAATGACTTCCATTTTTGTATCTCACTTATCAGTGTTTATTATTTATTTTATCAGAGATTTATTTACCATGGATGGGAAAAAACCTCTGTTCACCAATTCCCATCACAACTGGAGGATTAAGTTTTATTTGCTAATTTCTATGGATGATGACAGAAGACTGTAGAGGTAACGTCGATGTTAATCTGGTTATATCTTCAGCTTCCACAACTTAGACATGAATTGCAACAGGAAAAAAAAAAAAAAACAAACCAAAAAACAAAACAAACAAGTGAAAAGAGCTGGAGCATCACTGAGACTGAACTGCACACAGTGGAATTCTGTTTTATAAGCATTTAACTCAATAAGTATTTAGTAAGAGTTTTCAGTCAATAAATAACTACAGAAATGTAGAGGTCTTGAAATTGCCTATGTTCTCCACAAATTATATGTTCTTCCTATTCCACTCACAAAGGAAAAAATTATTAATAGGAAACATTTATAACTATATAAACTAGTTTACAGATTAAAAACTTTTAAAATAAAGGATACTTAAAATAATACATGAAGAGGTCACCAGCTCTATAATTGATTCAGTACTTACATCATTTTCAGAAGTATTTTAAAAACATTTGCCTAACTTTTAATATTAGAACAGCTATGGGGGAAACCAAATCATTTTGGAATTTATATAAAGCACACAGTTCTGAGAGGTGTTTTTTTCTGACAAGCAGCACTCTATTAAGGCTAATTTCCTCTGTGTAATACAAGAGGACTGAAACCCAAGAGAAAGAGTTCCTGACACCTTTTAGCTGCTGCTGCTTGCTCTCATGACCTTTTTATCAGCCCCTTCTTGTTTCAGCACAAACAGGTGTCTTGGTGGCCATGGGGTAAAGTGCATGCAAGTTAAAGCTAGCCCAGAAATAAATAAATAGAAAGAAATAAAAATTTAGAATTGCTCTTTTCAGTAATGATTAGTACTAGCTAAAAGTTCTGAAAGTTATCCTCTATCCTTTAAAGCTTCTTTATTCTTTTTACTTGTTTGGGGGTTTTAATTTTCTTCTTATTGTTCTGTTAAATGTTTAAATCCTGATTTAAGGAGATAAGCTTAAGTGAGACTGACAGGCTTGTATTTTTTGGGGTACTCCTTCTTTGGGATGACTTCAACCAGCTTCCACTCAGTGGGACCTCTCTGGATTCTCAGGTCTGCTCAAAAAATCATCCTCATCATCTTTCTGTCCCTATATGTAGTACAACTGCTTATTGTCCTGAAGACAATCATAGACAATTACAGATGGATTTGAGAAGCAGTGCCCTGGTCTGGCCATAGAGGAGCAGAAATTGCATCTGAGCAAGAGATAGTGGTTTGAAACCAGGGTCCCCTGTGCACACCCTGTGCACCTCTTCCAGAGAAATGAGGAATTCATGAGCTGTGAGAGACTGAGGGTGCTGAGCAAAGCCTTAACAGCTGTGGGTTCACAGCTCAAAATCAGCCCCCAAAAAACCTCTTATCTGTCGCTGTTGGACACAAAATGATTCACACAGATACAGCTCAAGGTGTGATAGGAAAAAAAGAGCGATTTATTTTGTGGTTCCAGTATTTATAGATTCTTGGCAACGACCAGGGATTGGATAGTCAGGTTACCACCTTCCCAACCACACTGGTCATGAGAAACATCCATCAAAAGACATTTCTTTAATGGAATGTATAAACATCTGTGTTTATAGTTACTTCCCTGAGAAAGTGTCTAGAAACTATGAAAACAAGATGAGAAGGTTTAATTCTCAGGGGGACACCTTGAGTGACTTGATTTTGTGGTCTTTGTGGAGCTCTTTTGGAGGACAAAGGCAGAAAAAGGTGTTTTCCATTGTCATCCCTGCAGAAAGAGGACAGGGAAAGAAAGATTTGATGATGCATTTAGCAGAACACTGATGTTCTGAATTAGTTCCTCCCTCAGGAGCTCTGGGAGGGTCTCCAGCTAGAACCTGTAAAGGTGAAAAAGGAATATTGATGAGGGTGACAGGAGATTGTGAGGATTAATTCTGCAAAGTCCTTAAGAAGGGCTTGAGTCTTTTAGGGGTGCCTGGAAACCTCAGAAAGTTGCTGAAAGGAATGATGGAGAAAGGAGGCAGCTCTTTGGAGCTACAGGCTCACCTTCATCAAAAACCTTGCTTTGGAAGTGGGCTGCACCCTGTCCCCTTCCACATTTGCTGTGAGAAATGCACTAAAAGCCACAAAGCAGAGCCATCATCACTCTTCCCTTAAAATTTGATTTCTAAACTACTTAAGCAGTGACTAGGAAGTGGATTAATTACATCACTTTAACAACTTGTCTCCAAGCAAATATAGATTTATTATCACAAATACCTTTCTCTTGTCTTCCTGTTTTTCACCTGAAAACCCATGAAACCCATGGAAAACAAATAAAAAAACCCCAACAAACCAAATTTTATAATCTTCTTCCCTTCACTTCATAAACTTTTGTTTTTCCATTTATTAATTGCACCAGTTTTTTTGTTTTATTTGGGTTTTATTTTCACTTTCCTGTAAATAAAAAAGCAAGCACACTCCTGTTATTGCAAGAGAGCATCGCTGTGAAAGGTTTCTGGAAGCACAACCTGCACTGAATTAAACTTGCAGGGGAATTTCACCAGAAACAGGCTGATCTCTAGAATTAATAAAAACTCAGTCCCTATTTGTGGCATACAACAGTCTTATTCAACAGCAGCTTTTTGAATTATTATTCATTATTTTGAATCTAAGTCCATCTGACCCAAACTGAACATTTCCTCAGTTCCATTTCAACATTTAATTTCAGGCTGTTTTAATACATTGTTTCCAGTATTAATGATTTTCATACTTTCAAAAGAGATACAACAGTTTCTTCTACTAAAGCTGCTCCAGCAGAATTGTCTTTGACATGTCACCTTAAAGCACATATTGTAAATAGAGGAATTGCTAAACAAAGCCACAGAAATTCTGTTTGAGACATTAAAATCTGCATTAAGCTGAACATTTCATACCAAGAGTCTTTACTATGGGAGTTGCAGCTCCTCAACTAATTCAATTTGTGAGCATGATACTGAATATTAACATGAAACTAAAACATTGTTCTGGTGCCTACTAGAGCTTTATAGCTCAAAACAGCTTCAAAATATTCAAGTGTAACCAAATCAAACTGTCATTTTAGAATGTATAGCTGAATAATATCCATAGTGAAATGAACTGTATTAAATAAAAATCACCCTTATTTCTCTACTGGCAACATAGAAATTAACTTGAGAGAAGCGAGCTATAGTATTTATATGCAGCTCTAGTAGTGATTTTACTTCACATTTGCATATTAAAAACTGCATTCCAGCAAAGCAAATGACTTTGACAAATTGCCTTATACATAATTATTGAATATTCTTATGCATCTTAAAAGACTTCAGACACTTTTAAAATTATTCTGAAATTTAACACAAGGATAATTTTTATACTCTTTAGGTTTTTTTAAGCATTTTTCTTTTTTTTCTGAGACAATTGTTAATTAATTTTGTCATATACTTTTAAATTAAAAAGTTCATGAAATGAAAATTCAGTTTAATTTTTTTTTTTTAGTCTGTTATTCCTTTTCATTATTGACTGATATGCCTTCAAAATATGTTTAATTTTATACATTTTCAAGAATGGTGACTCCTGAAAATTCTAATATAGCAGTATTTTACCATTCTAGGTTTGTGGTAATTTTGTTTTCTTGCACACTGGAAGCTTGTGTTCTATCCTGTCTTTCAATCTAGCCATGTACAGAGCTACCTCATGAGATTATTTCTGGTATTACCACAGAAAATTCCTTCCATATTATTTGCTATTTCTGAGATTATGAACAAAAAAATTCTCTATCCTCATGCTAGGCAAAAAAAAATATTCCTTAACCATCCCTCTCATGGTTTTATAAACCAAGATGTCAAATATCTGCCTTCATGTGATTTATATGGATTTTTCATCACATTTTATATAATTTTCTTTTTTCCAGACAACAATATGCTAGTATAAGTAGTCAGCCCTCCCAGAGGATCTGCTTCTTATCTTTGCCCCTTCTATTTCAGCAGCTCTGAATGAGGAAATCTGGGCAACTCAGAAAGGCCAAGATGCAGAACACCACTGATATATTTGGTGTGCTAATCATGTCCTAATTCATTACTTACTCCTTCACATCCTAAAAACTTGTCATTTATTGCACCTTCTTGGCCCTGACTGAGGGTGTGCACTTATTCTTGGTTTACCTGAGTGTTACAAAAGCCTCTACACAGCTCCTCCATCATCCCCTTTCCTTGTCCCAACCACACTTAGTGGCCCACAGCAGAGCAGACACCAGACAGGTCTAGCACACAAAAATCAGATGCTCTGCTGATGTTCCTGAATATCTTGCTTATCTGCTGAAATTACTTATTTTTATAGGCAGAAGTTTGTACTCAAATGCACAGTTCCATTGTAGAAGTATCAACCTTTAAAAAACTGAGTGTGCTGTGCCCAAACAAGGCACAATTCCTGTGCCTCCATGAAGCTCAGCCAAAACTTCCTCAGCAGAAACCATTTTCTCTTTAATGAATCCTTTCTACATGGTGGAAATGCACAATGTTGGGGAAAATTTGCAATAGCTGAAAACAAGGCTTGTCTTATTTTATATTCTTTCCAATGGAGTGACAGTGTCTCAAAGCTGAGCCAATATCCCAAATCTGGGATTAATTGCCATTCTAAAAAATGAAACATTTATCCAATGAACAATTTAAGTCTGGTCTATGTCATAGTTAGGGAGGTTTTACTCTCCTACATGTTAGAAATGAGGAAGAGAAAATGAAAAATAATTTAAAAAAATCCCCTGAGTGTTCTGGAGTGGTGATGGAGGTTTTGCACACACTGGCACTGCTTCTGATGAATCTTTAAGGTGAAGTTCCTGTTGTATATCCCTGTAAATATCTTCTTTTTCTTTGAATCTCTCTTGGTTCTCTGTCTCAACTGATATTTTTTTTCTGTGGTCTAAGGATGTCAAGAATTGTTGTTTTGAGTTTGTTGAGGTTTTTTTGTTTTGTTTTTCTTTTTTTTTTTATCATTACTACTTATCCTGTCTCCTAAATACACTGAGCAGTCTAAATACAAGACAAATCTAAATGGGAATATAAATAGGTACAAGGGAAAGACTTTAGAGAAGTTTTTAAAAATAACAAATAATGTTTTGAACTAAATGCCTCATGAAACAGAATTATTTTGCTTTGAATGCAAACTGATCTTCAGAGGGTTTTTTTCCTGTTGTTGCTGGTTTTGGTTTTTTTTGAAAATTAATTTTTAAACTTGATATTTATTTAAGCTTTCATTATTTTTAGGTTTTGACTATGTAGTCAAAACTGCTGCCAGTAGTATTTGTACATTCTTCCTTAGAGATGTTGAAGAAATATCTAACATCTCTCTTTCCTGAATGTTAAAAGGTTGTCAGTATGGTAACAGATCGGCATTTCAGATATCTGTTTAAAACAGTGACAAAAATACAAAATTGTATGTTGTCAAACCCATGATTTTCTGGCTTCTTTGTCTATAACAAGCTGAAACTCTCAACCATTTTAAGATGGTATCATTTTCTTCTGAAGGTCAGGTATATATTTATATTCTAAAGGATCACTTTTAAGTCTTGATTGTTGTAAAGGATTTTTTTTCTTAAATTCTTTCGTATGCTTTGTCTGTCTGAATTTGACAAATGTGTCTAATGCAAAAACTAATACACTCTCACACAAACAAATGCTTAGGACACAGTTCTTCTTGAAACCAAAATCATAAAAGAAATTTCTTTTCCAGTAATAAATAATAATTCTACGGTATAATTTTTCATTAATAGAGATATCTGTAGAAGGCTTTGTGCTCGCAGAATCATTTTTAAAGATAATAAAGGTGAATTAAATGGTGTCAATTTGTCAACTTCACTGATTTATTTCTTCTCCTTCTCCCAGAAACTTGTTTTCATTTTCCTTGTAAACTCTCCCAAGTCCATGAATAAGCTCTATTCTGTATTGCTCATTAGACTTCCCAACTTTCCCAACAGATAACTGGGAAAGTCCTCTCCCTTTTTAGAAAATCCATCTACTAACAAAAGCAGTCCATCCAACAACCATTTTCTTCTCCTCTATCATCACAATATATATTACTGTCTATAGTCTAAAGTACATATCTGCTCTTATTTTTAGTAAATAAATCAGTTCTGAGAAGGGGAATGGTGAGGAGAATGAAAAAAGCAATGGATGTTGACCTCTGGTTTATAATAGAATAACTGATTTTTGTTAATTTACATTAGTTAAGGTATCTCTTAAATATCCCATGAAGGATTTTAGTGAAATCCATGAACTAATTTAAGCAACATTAATTAATTTTGAATAGCATCTGATGCAGATTTCAAAAAGCAGAGAGAAGTGAGGTGGTCTTTATGACCTTTCCCAACCCAAACCATCCTAAGATTCCATGGTCTTTTTCCCTCTACTGAACTTCCCCTCACCTGGGGGACACTTGGACACTCTCCTAGGACACAGTTGTTATAGGACATTCTGAAAAGCTGCTGGAGAATACATCTTCATCTTCCAATAATGCAGGGGGATTTTTCTGTGCAAAGAATTTAATCCCTGATTTGTTGTAAGTGCTCTAGAAATTACAGGCTCTCACACATGTGCTAGTGAAGGCATGTGTCCTGAGAATAAAAGGAAAACTGAGCCTTCTTGTATAAGAATGACAAAATTCTCCATCTTCTGCCATCCTCACCTCAGTCAAGCACTGCTCCCCTGAGGCATCTCCAAGAAAGGCTTCTCACATTGGCTGTGGCACCAAAGGGCAAGGTTTACATGGCTTTGTAATTCTGTAGAAAGAATTTTCTTAATCAAAAACGAAAAAGTATTTGGACAGCAGGCACCAAACATCTCCGTGATGCTGGGAGGGAAGGAGAGAGGTGGTTTGCTGTCAGTGCTTTTGCTGTTTCTTGTGGAGGTGGGGACAGAGATATCAACAAGCCCTGATGCTTCTGAGACAAGCATCAAATCAAGGGGAGCAGAGAACAACACTGGAACAAAGCACTGGTTCCTCTCCATGGGTGAGGAAATACCTCAGAATAGGGAGGAAGACATTAATTAGTGGATCCACACTATTCCCAAAAAAGGGATATTTTTCCTGATGTAATGACATTTCTCCCTCAGTATCTTGGGTGCCAGTGACCTTCCTAAGCAGCACAAATCTTTAAACCCAAGGTTTTCAGCAAATATTTTGGCAAACATCCCCTTTGAGAGATATAACTCACTTTATCTATTAATTTCTTGCTTTGAATATGCATAATTCTTGCTTGCCTCCATCAGGATGACTCCTTCATAGTCAATGCTATTTATGCAATGTGTATGTTTATGCAAATAAGAAGAAAGTGCTTTCTCACAGAAGAAAGTAGACTTAATGAAATGTAAATCAAACTCACAAAGGTAAGGCACAGTTCACGTCTCACTGCAGAAATACTAATGGCAGCAGCACAGTGATCCCAGGCTTTGCTGCTGTTATTTTCTCTGGGAGCAACATCTTATCATTGTAACATGAGGATGGGCTACAGTAGTGCAAAGAAGTCAACATTAGTGTTTGCATTTAGAGTAAGTACAACATTAAAATGAGGGGGTAAAAATCAAGCAGTTTGTCATCAGGATGAAGATTTGATGTGCTTTTCCTGCTCTGCTTTTGAGCAAGAAGGATGGTGGTATGACACCAGAGATGGGGGTTGGGGAGGGAGAAGCTAATACTTACAGATTATATGTGACAAGCAGATAGTCACAGAATTATTCAGGTTGAGAAAGACCTTTGGGGTCATTGAGTCCAGACTAAAAACCCAGTGCTGCCAAGCCCACCACTAAACCCTAAGCAGCACATCTGCACATCTTCCAAATGCCTCCAGGGATGGTGACTCCACCACCTCCTTGGGCAGCCTGTTCCAATGCCTCACCACCCTTTCAGTGAAGAATTTTTTTTCCTAATATCCAATCTAAACCTCCTGTGGTACAACTTGAGGCCGTGTCCTCTCATGCTAAAGTAACTCTGGGGTTTTTGGGATGGGGGGAGACTTCCTTTAAATCCATTATGTAGTCTGACCCATTTATGACACAGGAATTCTCTTTAGACTGTACTTTATGGAAACAGGGAAAAGAACAACACAGCCTAAGTAGTAAAAAAACAAACAAACAAACAAACAAACAACAAAATAAAACCCAGAAGAACATTTCATTGGTGAGATCTTTCTATTATTAACAAATTATATTACATGCAGCAGGTAGGCCACAGCTTTACCTTCCACAAAGTTAAACATCTTATTGGAAGGACTTTTCTCCAGTTGTTGTTGATCAGATATTTAAGTGTGCATCCTGGAGGAATGGCTGATATTTTCACTTTTTTTTCATTTTAAAATCAGTAAGAAAAATAGCAGTTTGTTTTTTTTTTAAATTAACCCAGCGATTTCCTGAATCTTTTCTAGGCTGCAGTACGACTGAACTCCAGTTCCCAAGATAAATGGAAAAATTTTTTCCAAGAAAATTATGATTTTCTGGAAATCACAGTTCACTTCAAAAGCCAATCTGACAAACTCAGCTTCTGATGAGCTCTAAGCACCATTTCTTCTCAGCCTAGTCTTTCTTTGTTCCTCTCTGCTGTCTGTTCTGTGAAATCATGCCTGAAAGCTGTAAGTGTAATACACTTACCAGTCATAAAATTTTAAACACAGTTGTGCTATCTAACAGCTTTGTGAGCTTGGTGAGCTTGGAGAGTGTCCATGACTCCTGAGATACACAGAGAAAGAGACCTAAACTGTACCCTTATCTTTGTATGAATGTTATTTCCTGTTAAGGTGCATATTTGAAAAGAAAACTAATTTTGATGTTATTTCTGATATCTATTTCTGATTATTTCTGATACTAGTAACTCTTTTATGCAATAGTATTTTATAATTTTATTCTCTGGCATATGAACAAGTATTTCTCTTTTTAAAAAGTATAGTTTTTTTCTTTTTTTTTGAACAAGAACTGTAAGTCACCAAACCATATTTCACTTGTCAATCATAGTGCATTTTGCCTGTCACTGAAAGAGGATTTAATTGTGCTAATTAAAGCTGAAAATCAAACACAGATCTGACCATAAAGGCAAACAAGCCCATTCTTATTAAAACAGACAAAATGTGAAGGTCACAACTTACATATTAATATATTCTTCCATGTGACCTTCAGTTGTAAACAAAGAATATTAAATGCTGTTATTCATCTTCTGCTAATGAACATATATTACTCTGGAGTCTAATGAATAGATAAAACATCTCCCTTCATCAAATATTTATAAAAGTAATATTTTCTGTGCTTACCAATTAAAGGGGTATTTTATTACAAATTTAGAGCACGCCAGCTTCAAAATCCTTGGAGACTAGGTGCTTGAGAGTGGCAGGAAATGAAGACTGGTCTTCAAGTCATTATATTCATATGGCTCTTTCCAATAAACAAATATGAAAATGTAATAATAAACATAGTTTTAAGCCAAATGAATAGCCAATGGGTTTACTTGTTCCTCTCTCAATCCGTGTTCTGGCAGTAGCTGATGATTTCATTATTCTCTGAACATGTCCAAATGCTAACCTGCATCAGGACTATTTGCAAAGAATTTGCCTCTGCTCTCATCCCATTGGAGTAATTCAGATTACCACCATCCAGATAAACACAATACAATAATTTTTAAGTATGTAAACTACATATACATATACCTGTAAGTAATATTTAATATCATGAAAGCATACAATATAATATTTACATGGTACAATTAAAAATATTCACATGCTTACATGGTTTTTGTCCCCCCATCCCGCTCACCCTTTGTACCTGACAGAAGTTGAAAGTCTCAGGGGCATGAGGTCCCCACAGCAAGCTGAAATACTTGTGGTGGGTGCTGTCTGTTCAAACAGGCATCTAAATACAAAATAAATGCAACGAATAATCTGTGTGGATCTCAACATTTGTAAACATGTCACCTTCAGTTTATGGATATGCCAGGAACTTATGCATAGAATTCAGCAGCCTAATATTTTATCTTCTGTTTCTACCAGTTTGGATGAAAATAACTGTCACATAAATCACAATTTACCGAGTCCTTAAAACTTTTAGATTACTAATATAAAGGGCACAGAATATTTTATATGAAGAATAAATACTTTTCTTGGGAGGTGAGAGGCTAAGAATTCCCAAGCAACAAGCTTTTATGAATAGATTACCTTCAGCAAATGTGTGAGCAATAAATTTTGATTAACAACAGCTTGGACATTTTTCTTGTTTCTGTCTGGCATCAGATGGTGGAAGCTGCTTTTCCGTCACAAGCACATATCTGGAACTCCCAAAAGAGTCAACCCTAAGAATCTGTTAAAATTGACATATTGCTCTGGCTTTGTTGCATTAAGCTGGTAAGAGCAAACAAGGATTTATTGAGCAATTTACAAGGGAAAAAAAAAAAAAAAAAGGTCATTTTCCTCCAGTGCAGGGCACTGGTGCCCTCTGCTGTCACTCTGCTGAGCATCACGGATTCACTTGGTTTCTCTCCAGTCCCACTCAAATTGTTCCCAAACTGCTGTCAGCGTTTCTCAATTACACTTGGCACTCACGATGCAAAGGTAAAAATGAGGGGTTTATTTTTCCCTTCCAGTTTGTGCTGCCTCCATCAAAAAATAAATGTTCCAGGCAAAGACTTTCATCATTTATCTGCCCTCTGTGGTTATCAAGTATTGCATCCACACACAGCAAATAGCTGAAGATACAGTCTGGAGTTTTTCTCTGTGTCCTGAGGTTTTTCTGTAGCCTTTAAAAATTAGTTGGCACCCTGTCCAAAACTTTCTCAGTCTGCATTCCCAATTAAACAAAGAAAACATTCTTAATGACCCTAACACAGTCTGCAGCTGCCTCAAAAGCCGCTGCTGTCCTGGGCTGCGGCCTAGGGTGGCTGGCTGCCACCTGTGTATTTACACAGCCATGGTTAAAATTAAAGCCACCGAATCTCACGGCAGCCCTGGCGCTGGATAACTCCTTGGGAAAAAAGGTGTGCTTAGCAGTGAAAAGCTTTATCCAGCAGTCTTTCATTTAAGAGGAAATTTGAGTAAAGTCTCGCATCCATATCAAAATGCAGAGGTGGCTACAGGCCACAGCTGCCACCTCTGTAACAGCTCTTCTCTGGCAACGAAGCTGATTTATACCTGCTGCTCAGACATGATGGGGATGATGAATGTGTCAAGGAATATACATTCAGGTCCCATTATCAGCAAGTTAAGAAGACTTAAGAAGCGGGCACCAAAGTCTTGCTGCTGTTGTGGAAGCAGCGTGGTACACCTGCTGATGTGCGCTATGGCTGCTTGTCTGTGCACTGAGCTCCTTAAAGGTCTGAAGCACAGCTAATTCCAGTCTTGGAGGGAATTATGCAGGAGGGTGAGAATCAGCAGGATGACCTGACTCCAGGAGTGCAGATTTAAGTTTTAGCCCGGTTGTGTAATAAACGGAGATTTTCGAAAACTGGAAATGATTAACAGAGGAGATTTCTGCCCTATGAAATACAAAACTGTATCATTGAAAGGAGAGGTTGTATTATTTCCTTTTTACTGGGTGGAGTTCTCCCATCCTTTGTTTGCCTAAAAATAAGGACCATTGACCAAGAACAGCATTTAGGGTTTTGGCTGTCAGAATATGTTCACAGTCTACAGACAGAAAAATCAAAAACTTCCTGAATCATGAATATGCAGAACTCTTTTTGTGACACGGACTGTTATTTTTTATTTGTCTCAAAGAAGGACAGACCAGATATTTTGCATAACTATAGAGGTAGATGAAAGGAATAACAAATACAAAAATAGACTTTTTAAATTTTTGAACATTTTTTTATACATTTCTTTGGAAAGTAGCCCCTTAAAGGCTTTTCTGAGTTCATATTTATCCTGATATATATTTGCACAAGATTCATACTTCATTCCATTTATATTTTAATATATTTATGATGAGAAGGCAAAGTCTATTTCAGACAGAACTTCTGCCTTTAACCACCTTACTGCAGAATCCCCACTTTTTCTGCAGAGTGCAAACATCTGTAATTTGTCTTTCCATACAAAGAGGCAAGGATCTCGAATTCAAAATGCATTACATAAAGGACAAACTAAATAAAACCATCCTCGTGTCTCAACAAAACTAATTTAAATTTCCTAATATAACAAAGCAGCTGTGAATCTACTGCCTGGAGGCACAGGCACTGTGGCACACTTAACAAATGGCCAAGCAGATGCCCCTGTTTGGATCCTCAAGAGACACAAGGTGTTGTTTTTGTGCAACACATCGGTACCTTTGGTGCCTCAGAAAATTACTACTGGGATCCCTCTGCATAATAGCCAAAGCTGCTTGGGTATTCACACCAAGAGCTACAAAGGTTTATGTATTCTTGTCTGGAGTACGGCTGCCTACCTTTCTTAGCATTCACCCTTTTTGTGAGGTCTAAAATGACCCCAAAATTGCTGCTTACTTCAGGATTTGCTGTTCCCGGGGCTTCAATCTAATTTCCTGCTGGTATGAGAACAGGCAGGCATTCTAAACGGCTGTAACACTTGTTGGGCTGGCTAAAAGTGTTTTCATAGGTGTGATATTTCCTGCTCCAGAAGCCTAAAGCATCTTAATGATGGAGGAGTGCTGGGGAGAGTTCTCACTGCCAGCTTCCCTGGTGCCATTTTGAGAAGACCTCTGTGATCTCTTTTCTCAGAAAAGCTGGTTCTTATTCACAGCACAGCAGAATGACCATTTTCTTACTGCCAGATAAGAAAAGTATTTCACATCTAACTAGAATAGAATAGAATAGAATAGAATAGAATAGAATAGAATAGAATAGAATAGAATAGAAAACTATTATCACATCTAACAGAAAGGTTCAGGGGAACCTAGTTCACTACAATGGACTTCCTCTAAACTTGGCAGGAGCATTTCATGTCTTATTCAGTGAATTTATGAATGGTGAGACCAAATAAAGCTGCAGGACACATTTATGACTCCCTCACTGCTGTACTGTTTCCTCTCTCATATATATATATATATATCTATATATAAAGATATATATATATATGCCCTATCCAGTACAGTAGTCCATATTCCATGTTCTAGAATAAAGACTTTGTTCTGCTAATAAATTACTGTCCACTTTTATCTGCATTATTTTTCCACACTTTTGAACAAAATGATCCTTATCTTAAACACGCCTTCCAGGGCTATAGATGCAGCTCACATTTCTTGTTCAGAATCCTGATTAACCATTATTGGACACGTGGACTGAACCATTGTTCTTTTAGAGACTGAAATATATTCCTTTCCTCTACTGTTGTTCTTGAGAGTTACAGTTATTGGACGTGGGGCTTTGTGCTTTGGGCGGGTTATTGACTCCTTTATTACTGCATCATAAAATCTGTAACTACACTTTCCTAAATGCTCTCACATTTCTCTCACTACTCAAACAGTGATCACAGAAAAAGAGGTGTGTGAAGGACCAGAACTGGAAATCTTCTTAGGTGTCCTATAGTTCAAGGACACAGCACTCTAGTTTATCGTTTCAGAACACAAAATTCAAGATATGGTGCTTCTTCTGAATAGAAATTAAGTATTTTAGAGTTCTGGGCAGCTTAGGGGAAGTGGGTTGTTTTTGTGGGTGTTTTGAGGGGGCAGGGGACAACATAATATAAGACAATTTCAACCTATTGTATCTTCAATAAGCAAGAAAGTCAGTAAATTTTGGATCATTACAAACAAAGAACCATTATGCAGTTTTCTTTTGCAAGCTTGCAGTGCCAGGCTTGCATTCTTGTCCACTAGCTCATTAAAATGATGAAAAATTAAACTATCCAAAAATAAAAAAAAAAGAATAAGAACAACAAAAAAAGAAAAAGCAAATTTTCTGCTGTACCAGCTCACACAGGGATTAGGTAATAACCAGAATCAGTCTAAGACTGAGGGTGAGACCAGAGGCTAACATGATCCCTGTTTTTGTCAGTAAACAGTTAGATCAGCTTGTCTCAGCTGTGAAATCTCACCTGGAGAAAAAAAAACCCACAACACAAACAGAAGTCCTGCCAAAATGAAAAGAAAAAAATAAAGTATTTTACAAAGAAGCAATGGAGCAGTGGATAAGAAAGAAACAAAATTTTAAACTTTTCGTTTTAACCTTCTGTGGTCAGCAGCTTCTGATCATCTACATGTTAATAAAAATTCCTTAAGAAACCAAAAGTCCTTTTGCATGTCTTGCTATTTTCATGTAAAAAAAAAAAAAAAAGAAAAAAAAAAAAGAAGAAAAAGTGTAATTCTGATCAGCAATAAATCCATTGCATCCTTCAATTCATTCAAAGTTTTATTTCAAGATATTTCAAGAATCATTTTTAGTGCCAAAGATTTTTTTGAATTTTGGGGATGTTTACTCAATCAACATTGAGTGACATGTCTGAATGAATTATCCAGCCAGGTACAGCCACACTGTGGAAGTTCCAAATATGCATAATTATAATCAGTCTCCTTCAGCATCCTGAAATGAAATGATATTTTTTGAGTTAAAACAGTAAACATCTCTAAAAGGTAAGGTCCTGTGGAAATATCATAAAGGTTTTGTTGGATCTTGCTAAGTCATGGCTGAAAGTTTCTGGAATTGCAGATTTTCAAGTTGGTTGGTTCCCAGAAGTTGAAATCAACTTCAAAACTGTCTTAAAAAGAATTGTGTGGAATTTTCACCTTTTAATTTTCTGGCATGAGTTTATTATAAAGAATTTACTTTTTGCAGTGATGGGAAACTAAGCAATAACTGCTGGTAACTTAAGCTAGCACAAAACAAAAAAGTTTATCTGGTAATATGAAGAGTTCAGGGAATAAAAAAGCTGTCAGGATATTCCTACGATTTACTGAATGGGCTTAGAGGAAAATAAAAAAAGGGAAATGCAATGATCAGAATATCTGTGAGAATGTGAATTCTGAACCAGAAAGAATATAAAATAGCCCAGATATCAAGTTCAGAGACTTGACCTTGTTTACAGATCAAGTTTTGTAAACCCAGCATGAAGGCTGTGGATACAAATCAGTTTGGAGGAATTTCCTTTGGCACTCTACAGCTGGAATGATGATGTAAGTGGCAATCACACACTGTACTGCATGACAAACAAAATTTGTCTTTTTTGAAGCACACAGCCGTGCTCAAATGTAATGAAATATCCGAGGCCATAGCTACTGAGATTTAAAGAGTGTGATACTTGCTCTTACACTAATTTATACAAGCCTCAAACTGAGCTTCAGAGGAATCTCTGTCTCAGAGGTAGCAAAGCAGAGTCTGTGTTTCCTTCTCAAATGCTTTTAGTTAACAATAGTGATTTGAAAATGTCTAACTTGTGGTATAAACTGAAAAACAATCTTTCAGAAGGAGAACAGAAGTAATTGAACTCTGGGTGGTATACCTAAGAGTTTATTTTGGAGGAAATTAGCTTTTCTTTAGTTTTTCAGAGCTCAGCTAAGTGAACCCTCCAGCTAATATTCCTCCTCTTCCTCAAGGTTTCATTTCTTTTGAAAAATGGAATTCTAGTATAAGATTTAATGAGTCCAAACCTAAATATACTTTTTATTATGAATGTTTTTAAGGTTTGTCACAACTACTTCTGACATTAGATGAAACAAAATTGCCTGCATGCATCGTAGCCTACTCCAGTTCATTCATAATTACCTTCAAGCAAGTGACTGTACATTTAATCCTAATAAAATGATAGAGAGTGAGGTGGTAAAATCTTTTGGCTTCACTGCTCACAATTCTCTGGGTAGTGAGGCTATTTCCAGCTATCCTGCTGTGAAATGTACTGCTATTAAACCTTTCACATGAAAATCAGGAAAACGCAAAGAATGAAGCTTAATTTTCTTCAATATTTTTAAAATTTTGAGCTAGTTAAGACTTTTTCTTCTTTCTATTTATGACATATCATAGCTTAAAAATGTTCATAGTTTACAAAACAAATTAAAGCACTTAGCTGCTTGCTTTGTCATAATCCTGAATGACCATCAACCACAGCCCTTGTTTATTCTGCTGTACAATATTAATGATCTTGTTTCTCTCAAAGAGCTGCTCCTTTGCATTTGTGCTGATAAAGAGTCCCAAAACACAGACAAGTGCCTATTCTTTTTTCTTTTGTTATCCATACCTCCCTTCTGCTGAGTGAAATACAGTTCCCATGAAATAAGTCAACATTAAACCAGCACAGCCTCAGAAGGGAAAACTTTGGGGTGGTTTTGATGTTCTGGTTAAGGAGTTTTAAATGGTGTGTTTTTATCCATACCACTCCAAACATCACTGAGAAAAGCTGCCAGGATTTAACTATTTTATGATACATCTACTTTAAACTAGGAAGTGAAAAAACATTGAAATTTATCACTCTCTTCAAGCTTTCAGGTTTAGTTATTTTATGTCTTGGGTTTTGAGTGTTCTGAAATTTGCATCAGTTTAATCACTTGTCAAAACTTCTCCTGAAAGTTTTAAAAAAGGGTAAGATGTAGAGTCTGGCACTTTGGAAACTGTGCAACTTAGACAATTTGACAATTTTTAGCTCAGGTTTTCTACTGAACACACAGATGTAACAGACACTTCAGAAGAAGATGCTTTATGAAAAAGGAGACTGATTTGCCACAAACAGTAAATTTTGCTGAACTATTTCACTTTGATTGTCTTCTTAGTTGCCCCACCATAAGTCAAAAGCAACCCTCACAAAACTCCTGTCTTTCAACAGAGAGAGGAGAATCAGGTCCCAGCAGTAACACAAAATCAATTGTTGAAGTAAATAATAAAATAACAGAAAAGAGAAATGCAGAACACTTTCTGCAGACAATGGAAGTTTTGCCATAATAAAGTTTGGACTAAGCAAGATTTGAGCAGAACCCTGCAAAAAGTTACAATGACGTTTTCTTTCTTTTCACATAATTGCTGAGTGATTGGCTGTTCTTTTTCAGGAAGGCTTGCAGAGCAAAGGCCATTTCAGATATCAGGGAGAAAAAATAAAAAAAAATAAAAGCATCTTCTTGCACAGATTTTCCATCCAGACACTGTTTATAGTTAGAAAGTGGAATGTGGGAATGTGGAGGAGAAAGAGACACAGTGAAATGGCTGAATCAGCCCTCGAAGAGAGGTTATGTGAGTTTGGAGAAGACACATCATCCCTACCATCAGAGGAATCCAGGAGATCCTAAAATCTAAAGTCTGCTGCTAAAATAAAGCAGTGCTCATTTGCAAGAAGGAAAAAGAACAAGGCAACCAAACCTACAGAGCTACTATTGAAAACAGTAAATACGTTACTGTCAGAGACCAAAGGGGAAATCTGGAAGAATACTGTCAAATTAATGATGCAAACAGAGTAATGAATAAATTTCACAAATTGTGAAGATTTTTGGTTTGGCTTTGGTTTTTTTGTTTGGTTTGGGTTTGTTTTGCTTTGGTTGTTTGGTTTTTGTAGGTTTTTTTTTTGGTGTTTCTTGTTTTTTGTTGTTGCTTTGTGTTTTGTTGTGATTTTTTTGAGGTTTTGTTTTTTTGGTTTTTTTTTTTTTGTTTTGGTTTTGGTTTTGGTTTTGGTTTTTGGTTTTGGGGTGATGGTGGTGGTTTGGGGACAATCTTCTAGGAAGAATTTTACTTAGTCTTAATGCCATGTGATGTTAAGTCAATGACTGTGTTTTACAGGCATTCATCTCTCCAAGGCATCGGAGATCTTGGATTTCACCTGGAAAATTCCAGGGGGAAGGAAAAGACAGAGGAAAAAATTTGTGATCTGTATTTTAACAAATGCAGCAAGCTCCCACTGACACTTGTGATTTACAGTCCTTAGGACATGAACATCTTTTCCTGTGTGTTCTCAAAGAGAAGACAGTAGATGGATTTTGCTGTGGGTGCCGTCAAAAGAGAAGAGCTCTGAAAGCCTGAGTCACACCACACATGAAGTAGAAGTCATTTCCAGCTGAGTAACTCTCCTCTCATGTGGGCACATATAGATATGTGATATACTGTGGTATACTGTGCACGTGGGTATGTCTATTCAACTTAATACAAATATTGCATAAAGTATACTCAACCTTTTCAATTTTTCATTTCCACACTCTGGCAGAATCATTTAAGTTGGAAAAAACCTCTAAGACCACTGAGTACAAACTTTAAGAAATAAATGTTTATCTAATTAGCTAGGTATTCTTAAATAATTATTTATGCTGCATTAAAATAAAACTAATTTAAGTACACTTTTTCTTTTTTCTTTTTTTTTTTTTTTTCCAAAACATGTGCACTTAAAAAATGAACATTTCCAGTTTGGAGATCATAATGCTGAACATATATGAAAGTTAAATTGTTTAATGAAAGAATGCATTATCCTAAAACAGCAGAGTAATTATTGTGTTAGGAAATCTACCAGGCAAAAAGGCTACTACTAAAAGTGTAAGTCAGAATTTCACTTAGATTCTGTGCAACAGATGGCTGAAATCCAGGCTAAAAAAGATAATTAAGAAAGGAGAAGATCTCAAGATTTTGGCAAATTGGTTCTTTTCTTCCAGTTGGATATATACCAGTTCTGATACTTTGGGAAACTGATGAGCACGTCCTACAATGAAGATACTCAAAAACTTCATTTTCTCTACCACTTCATGAGAGAACTGGCAGGTAAATACAAATGAAGCCATCAAGCCCAGTCTGTGAGCTTGACCACACTACAATCAATCTGAATGCAAAGGTGAACTAAGGTTAATATTGATTAGAATGAGAGAAAAGCACTAAAAAATTAAAAAAGGAAAGAATAATTCTATTTGGCTCCCATGCTGCAGGTCATAAGTTTTATTTTGTATGTATATTTTTTCTTTAAAGATGAAGAAGGAAGAAAGAATGTAGGAAGTGGATAACAAACTGCAAACTAAAATTCAGGAAATACACCTGAGTATAGATGAAAGCTATCTGGAAAAAGAAAGTGATAGAATCCAAACCTCATTATTTTGGAAAACTCTCACACATTTGGATCATTAATATCGCCTAAGCTGTTTATTAGGATATATATATCTCCTTTCTGCAGCTTGCTTTATTAAAATGTTTCATATACTGTATTCTGGAGCAATTTATGGTTAGATGTGTTTTGACTTATTATTACTAGAAAAACAGAAAGGAGAAATAATTGATTGTCTGAGTATTCAGAAAGTAGTTTCCATCCTTATTGCAATACATACAGAATTCTCAGGCTAAAAATGAAAAGATGAAGCACAGACAGTTTTTAAACTGATAAATGATATATGTGATTCTTCAGTTGTTTGTATATCACACAGTGTTTTAAGAAAAAAATGATGTTTTTAGACCAGTACAGCACAGTTAATGGAAACTTGGTTATCAGAAAGGTGCAAGTTCTCAATATTTCACTTAAAATGATAGTATTTCTTCATACAACTTGTAATGGAGGCTCAGTTGCTGATTTTCATGTGCTCTTGCTAATGAACATACAGATGTATTCACATAATGTTTGCTCTGCTGCTGACATTTGTAATAATGCCTACTATTATTTATATAAGCACATTTTTAAAAGCACTTCTTTGCATTTTGGAGCTTGGCAAAGACTGTGGTGCTTGTTTCCCTCATCCCAGAACACAAGTTTTTACTTGAAGCAAGGTTTTGGTTCACATGTTGAGATACCCTTTTCACCACAAGTCTGATGAAGGCAACTAACAAAGCAAAGCCTTGACATTCTGCAGCTAAAGCTAAAATGAACTAATGGCTAGTTGTCACTGAAAAAGTCCATTTTTGTCTCGGTATTTCTGTCATTTCCATTTCACCAGAGCTGTCCCTGAATGATGCAGAGGATTGGTGCAGAGTGCACTTCTCGTTTCTGTCATGTAAAATTGATTTTTGACCTGCTTACCTTCCTGCCTCAGTTCACCAGGGAGTCAGAGGACCACCATGGGGGGCTCAGTCTTGGGGCTGTAATGTGAAACCACACTGCAAATGACACCAATTAAAAACAATGCAGATAAAAAATGAGAGAAAATATCAGTTTTAAACTTGGCCACATAAAGCAGAAGGTTTTACCAACACCTCTTCATGAAAGATACTTGAAATCAGATTTTTTTAAGGCAAACATTTGTTACAACAACTATCAAAGCAGATAAAGAGGTAAGAAAAGTGTAACTTAAAAAAAAAAATTACGAGGATGGTTTCTCAAGGAATGTGGTTTTGGATTGCTCCATAAAAGAAATTTGAATTACCAATATGCTTCTCTCTTTCCTTCTGCCCTCCTCTTCCATTTTTACTGAGTCCAACTAAGCTATGTGCAGTTTCTTCTGGGTGAGAACTTCACAATAACATAACCAAAAACAATTTGAAACTGATCCATTCTATTTAAAATCCTCTACCAAGACTCAGTTTACCTTTTTCCAGCTCCTCCTGCTGTTCCTGACACACATGAATTTCCTTATAATCATTGCTTCCTTCATGTTAGCATGGGGAACAATTCAACAGGGACAAACATTCATATGTGAAGCACATTAAAAAGGAAACTTCTGGCAGTTCTAAGAACATCATGGGGAAATTAAATGAGTTCAATTTTGCATGCCAACAGTTTTCCTTGGTTCTCCTTACTTCAGAAATAATTTAAAATATCTATTGCTGGGAGGAACCCTCACAGAGAGGGAAGATTGGTGGAAGGCATGTGAGATTTTTATTCAAGGAATTGCTCATTTTCCATGAAATGAAAAGTCACTTAAGGAAAATAAAAGGTGAGGAATTTACTGAAGGAAAGGAATGAGACGAGACATGGAGAGAGGTAAGGAAAAAAATTCTACTGGATCATATATGGTATTAAAAATGAAAATGATAGTTCATAAATAAACACCCATATCTCTAATGAGGGTTACTTCTTTAAGAAAAGTATTTTAGATTTGTAGTTATATTTGTATTAACTAACTGTATGGGTTTTTATGACTCAGGTCCTTCCTGCTCAGTGTTTGCACCGTGTGTGAGCTGAAATACACTGGCATGCATTTCTAGGTCTTTACTTTTAGGGTCTTCAGACCTGACTCCTCTCCACCCTAAGATGAGACCAGTCCCATTGCAATTCATCAAAAAGCTGTATAGGATCAGAACCTCCCTCTCTTTCCATCCTGAAAGATCATTACACATAGAGCTGTGCACCATTACCTCCCATCTTTTATCAGTTTGAGCACCCAAGTCAAATGTTTTGAGAAAGCCAAGAGTTGTTTTAGCAATAAAAAAAGAAAACAATTTTTGAAAAACATTTTAGCTGGGCTGTGCTAATCCTGCATGAATTTTGGTTCTTGCAGCCTGTGGGATAAGCTTTTGTTTGCTCCTTATGAATCAAAGCTGAGGAGCAAGTTTGTCCCAAGAGAAGTCCTGGGAAAAAATCAAAGTGTCAAATGGTCCTCCTGTATCCAAAATCATCTTTAGATGATTTTAAATTTTAGATGTTAAAATGGCAAATGCTTCAGTTCTTAAAAGTGCTAACAAAACATGAACTTTTTTCTCCAAAAGTGGGAAGTCTTTGATGTTGATTAATGGTATTGTAGAAATTTCCAGTGTGAGGACTGATTTTGTGCTTGCCTTTAATAATGATCAAACAAAGCAAAAAACCCCATAAAACCTTAAAGATTCAAGAGAGTCAGAACCCTCCTAAAAGACTTCTGTTTAATATAATAAAAAATTAACTCACAACATGTTTATCTCACTTCAATATGCACTGGAAGTATCCAGCCATTTACCTTCTCAAGAGTTTCTTATTTATTTCTTTGGTTTGTCACAAAGAAAGAGCAAAGCAAAAAGCTTTCTAGAAAATTGTTTCCCTTCTAAGAACATAGCTTTTTGAATTCAGAATTGAATAAGATCTGAAAATCACTATGAAGGTAGAAGTGGATCTTAGTAGGTTATTAAATACAGATACAATTCTCTTTTCTAGGATTTATTTTTCATAGGAATTAAACAACTACATACGATATTCAGTCTCTCTGAGTGTCTTGAGACTATATTGCTCCTACCTAAATTGATTTTGAATTATTTCTTTATCATTGTTTAGCCTGCCAGTGGTAAATCAAGAGCCTAGAAATTACCATGGAAATTGTGACATCGGTTTTTGTATAAAATTCACAGGCTGTCTTGTTCTCTTGCACTGCAAAGGAGGTGTTGATTACTCTAATTCTCAGGAGGAACAAGAACTAAGAGTCATGCAGGAATTAAGTGGGAGTGACACAAACACCATGAGGAGCTGAGACAGTCAACTTGTACCTCACTGCTCCACAATTACAGCCTGGCAGCCTTTGACAAAGTCGGGATCTTGCTGTATGGCCCTTAGCAGGTTCAAAGAAGTGCAATTCTTTCTTGACAATGGCATTGTAGGCGTTTGTCTTTCCTCCTGCTGTGCCCCTGATAAACTTTGATGTTGTCTTTAACCTGTGCCAAGCTATAAGACACTTCTCCCATAGCTACCTAATTCATCAGCCTGGGTCATGTGCATTGTGTTAATTTACTTGCCATTATTCTTACTAAGAATAGCTTTCCTAATGTATTTATCAGTGGTTATAGTTTGGAATATTTTTCTGCTAAAAAAAATACTACAAACAAGCAAACCCACCCAAGAAAGATACTTTCCATACTTTCCAAATATTTATTTCCAGTTCTACTGGGGAAAACTACTGAAACTCATTGTTTTGCAAGACAGGAAGGACTGTCAAGGAAACACCTTTGTAGTCACAAAAGAAAGCTGCACTCCTCTATCAGCAATTATAACCATTAAACTATTATTTTGTTAAATAAATAATGAAAAAGTGATTACTTTAAAATTAATATTGATTCACTTAAAGCAGTCTGAGTTAGGCATCTACTGTGACTTTTGTGTATCCAGCTTCACAAAAACACACCTAGCGAATTTCTGTCAAGGGAGCTCAAAAAAAGAACATGAAGTTGGGTTATGAAACTACCATGAACAATCTAATATGACACAGAAAACATATTTTTCAGGTAAGTTGAACATATGTAAGGACATTCTTAATTCCTCAAAGTTTAGTTTTTTAAAATCTGGTTTTTGTGTTGCTTCTGGCTGATGCAGTTTTACCTTTATAAAATCCTATCCCCAAAACAACATCACATCTGACTTGCAAGAGCATGAAAATAACAATCTTGGCCACTAGTTTGGAGACTGGAACCATTCACAGCTTAATGCTCACTTAAGCAAGTATTTCTTAGATATTTGCTCTCTGAAGCAAAAATTTGGTGTTTGGGCTAGGCTGCCTTTGCACTTTTCTCAGTACAAAACTAACACCAATTGACTTCCAAAGATTTGTGTTTCCTATAATTCCATGCCCAGGCTGTATCACTTTGAACACTTACATAAGAAAAATGAAATTATTGGCTACTGAGAATCCAAACCTCTTCTCTACAAGTTAGAATACCATTATCAGAAATCTGTCAGTGAAACATATAAAATACGTGTCATAAAATTCAAGAAAGGTGTACAATCATCATGACTTGCTTTTTTTTTTTTTTGTTCCTTTTCACAGCTCATAACATCCCTTCAGCTCAACAAGATGCATGTCAATGTGCTAAGGACAGTGACAGGAGTCTGTATTGTGGCTCCTCACAGTGTGCATGGCAAGGTCAACAAGAGATTTCAGCTTGCATGGAAAGCAAAGTAAGCATGGAAAACATTTGCTCACCAAAATCTGCATTAGCAGTATCATCACAGTCTGGAATGGCAGCTAGCTTGATTTCATGTGGAAAAAATAAACCTTTGAGTTCTTAGGCAGACTTTGGGAAAGGAAATATATCTTAAAGAGATGTTCTGCATCTCTTTAAGACAGGATAAGGAAGAAGGAGTGAGATGAGGAGAGTGAAGCAGAGCCTGTGAAGAAGAGAAGGGTGGGGGGAAGGTGTTTTATGACTTGGTTTTATGTCTCATTACTCTATTCTGATTTGGTTGGTAATTAAACTATTGTCCCTGACCTGAGTCTGTTTTGTTGGTGACAGTGATTGCTGAGTGACCTCTCCCTGCTCTTATCCCAGCTCACCCAGGAGTCTTTTGCTGCATTTTCTCTCTCCAGTCCAGCTGAGGAGAGGAGTGACAGAGCAGCTGTGGTGGGCACCCAACCCAACACTGCCTGCCCTTGATAATCTCTTTTCTTCCCCAGAAAACCTGACTTTTCTGAGGAGGGGAGAGTGAAGGATGCAAAAGGGGAGGTAAAAATCTCTTTATTTTTTTTTCATGCACTAACCCCCGTGTTTAAAATCCATCACTTTTGAGCATCAGAGATGGGCTGGTCAGTAATAGTCACTTTTATTTTTCTTTCTCCTCAAATGCAAAATTCTTTGGCTGTTGAGTGTTATTCTCTTTTAAATCATAGGCTGGAGCAAGAGTTTGTTTTAATTCTTCAACCATAAAAACCCTGAAGCGCTTGTAGCCAATATCAGTAATCATTATTGGCATTTTTCTTGAATTGATCAATAGAGAAATAGTCAACCATGTTCAGATTGACAGGTCTAATATCAAAGTAACTGTTAGATATTGGCAAGGTATTCTTGCAAGTTTTATTTCTAGCTGAAGATTAAGACTCAGCTATCTGAACTCTATTTACATTAATTTAACAGTGAGAAAAAAAGGCTCATAAAAATAATAAGGATAGAAATTAATGGTTGCTTTGTTTTTGAAGGGAGAAATCTTAAATCTGAAGGACAATTATACAGCTCATAGAGCTGAATGATCACACCACACAAAATGCATTATGTATTTTGCTCTGATGCCTTTTTTCAGAGCAAAAGCTAAATTTGTTTCTCTGATGCTTTGTGATTTAAGAGGGATGAAATCACAGAGTATGACAGTTTGCTACACACCAGGAGAAATCTTCTTGGACAATGCAAAAACTTACCAGTTTGAAAAGAACAAAGCGACTGTGCTTGCACAGGAAACACAATAAAACACATATTTGTCTCCATGCAGGATAGCTTTTTTTTCCACTATGCTACAGTTAAAAATCCAAGCAGTCTTTGGTTTACTTACTGAGAAGGTACAAAGAGAAAGAAATTATCCATAGAATATCCAGCTGCTGCCCCTTGTTTGTGTCACATTTACTGCCTTGCATGTGCTCTTGTGGTAAATTCTATAATCACTACTCTGAGCTATAGTTTTATGCACTTACATTGTATTTCCAAAAACAATGACCTGTCTATTACTGGAAAATATTTATTTTCTGGTGTATTCTTAGCATAAGGTCTGGTAACAAACAATCAGCTTAAACTTTCAAATGGCTGGGAGATGAGAACAAGGATGGTTTTTTTTCCTTGTTTTGGGAAATACCTGGTAGTGTTACAAGTCACTGCTTGAGGGTATTATTCACACTAGCAACCTCTATGCATCATGGAGCAGACTTCATTTCAGCATCTGTTTCAAGCCCAGGAAATATAATAAGCCAAGTATCTTAAAATATTTTTTTTTTTTAATTATTATTGGAGATGATTTTTCATCATTCATGCTGAAGCTCTTCTAAAACTGGGCAAGAAAAGTAAATGAAATAGGTCACTTAGAGTGGTTGCAGGAAAAGCTATGCAGGGCTTACTTTAATTTTCTTGGGTTAGTTAGCTGATAGCAAAGTTCCTTGGGAATGGAAAAAAAGGAAAGGGAAAGTGAGATAAAACACCAGCAAAATGCTTCTTTTAAAGACAAGGACAAAATGTTTAGGTATTATTCAGTTTGTATATATGGATTATACCTTTAGTACACAGTTATCATGCCAACTCAAGCTTTAGAACACACATTTTGAGCTGAGATATCCAGAAAAGCAAATGAGCATAATCATCATCGATCTGAACACATGAAATTACGAGACTAATTACTTCTTCCCATGGGCCTAATTTATCCTTTGTGTCTGGTCATGTCAGGCTGCACCAGTCTGAGTGCTGGGATGCACTGGGATGTGTGGGGTTCTGGTGCCACTCACACCAAACAGGCACCTACTGCAATGTGTTTTTTCTGGAAGGGAACCACAGGTTCATCTCCAAAGAAATCAGGCAAGAGGATAAAAAATGAGGGTGATGATGATGAGTAACCAAATCTCAGTCCCAAACTGGGATTAGAAGAGAGGCACATCTGCTAATACAGATGTACGCCTTCTTTTGAGGATGGATAGCAGTTGAGGGATGATTTACGAATTTTCAGTCAACTCTGAACAGCACATTTTGTACTTTCCCTTAATAATCAAATGGATTAATATTCATACTTAAAGCAATCTTTTGTTTCAGTTAATAATGTGCTGCTAATAATAAATACTGCAACACTCAGCCTCCATAGATTGCTACCATGGCCATATGTAAGTTTTGTATTAAAATTAAGATTTTAATGTCATAACCAATTTAAAATCTCTTGGACATCTAGAGTAAGTATATAGTGTTTAAAAGAAAGGGCCTAGGGATATGTCTGAGGAATGAACTCATGCTTGTCAATCTTGTTTGTTTTTTGCTCAGTTTCTCAGACATTTTTGGACTCCTCTAACTAAGACAAATTTCCTACAGACAAAACTAGCAAACTAACTATGCTAACTAGTTTCAAAACCATTGGTACTTGATTGGTACTTGGACCCTCCAGTCCAAAAAAATTACTTACAACAAACCAAGCCCAAGACCATAAAACCCCAACTTTGCACATGCATGTATTTAGAAAGATATTGTGCATTTATGCATATATACACAAGCATTTTCATCTTTATATATGCATATTTTAATTTTAAAATAAAATAATGACTGCCAGATCTATCTCTTTTTTATTCAACAACAATCAGAGATGCTGACTGACTAACACCACGTAGTTTCAGTTGTTTTTAAAGTCTTTCTCTTCTTCCAGTTCTTTTAATTAAATGAAATTAAAATATGAGACATCTTGGAAAGCAAAAGATAAAGCCTAGGAGTGGTTTGTTGTTTTTTTTCCCATCCTACTTATTTTTTTCTTTCAAAGGGCTTTTCCTTTCTCCATTTCTTTTTTGCAATAAATGCCAAGCACTAAGGCCTGTAGCACTCATATTTGTGTGGCACTCCCCCTAAGCTCTTCAGGAGGGTGACATGTTCTGCATACTGTCACATCAGTTGATTCTGTTAATTTTCAGAGGGGCTGAATAGATTAATGGTTAAAGGGATAAATATGAGATACATTTGCAGGACTGATGCCTGAATAAGCAAGCTTTAGAAAAACTGCAAAGCCATGCAGTACAGTAATAAGAGGCCACCAGCCTGACTCCTGTGGGCCAGCTGCACGCTCCAGTGATTTTCCAGGGTGGGTATGATGTTAACTACGTGGCAGAGAGTGTGCTGGGGCCATCACACAGAGAGCAGTGATCCATGGAGCAGGAGGAAAACAAAATAAGAAAAATGGCCTTTCAAGTCTGTGAGTACCCATTCTCACCCCTGACACAAGGCAAGGTTGGTGCACTGTTCTAAATAGCATTGCAGAGCTAATGGAGTTCTCTGAATCCTATTTGCAAATTTGCTTTAAGAAAGAAAAATTGCAGGAGCCTGGTCATAGTTGGATGAGTGGGACAAAACAACACAGCACTGAGACAGCATTTTAATGATTGAATTTCATGCTTTTGACGGTGTTAGACATCTGCTGTCTTGGCCAAGTTTAGCAGCCCTTCCTGATAGGGCTTTTCCCCACCCTTTTTATATAAGAAACTTTCCTCTTTACAATTCATAGAGATGAGATTGATTGATACGAAGAGGAAAACAAAAAAAAAAAAATTGAAATCTCTACAGAGAGCAGAAACTTATGAAGATTTATTTTGTGTTCTTTATGACATCTCTTTGGGAAATGGGCAAAGCTCAGAGTTTCAATCCAGTGTTTTTAACATGAGATGATAAATTCTTGTTTGTGTACCCTGTATTTCAAACCTTAAATATTTCAAATTCCAGATCACTTCTTTCCAAGAAAAAGAAGTACTGAGCAAACTGCAAAAGCACATATTCCAAAGATTTAGGGTACTTCAAATGTGGTACATCTGCTTTTACAATAACTTTTATAGCAATTAGCCTGACATTCAGCTGGGTTTAATATACAGCGATTCAATTCAGGACACTCATCAATACAAAACTGAAAGCTAAAGTGTAAGTGATGTTCTGCAACATGATATAATGGAACCTTGCCTATCAAATCATCTGAACAGAACAGATCTTTCTGCTACAGCTACAGTTTCCTCAAGGCCTTTGACATAACACCATGATTCAGAACAAAAGGAACACATAAAATTTGGCCACAACAGTAATGCAGCCACTTATCAAGTCTAAACTTTAAATGAAAAAAAAAAAAAGGGGAAAAAGAGAAAAGAGATAAATGCTGGAAAGAGATGAAAGGATCCTGAGAGTCCAGACAGTTCATCAAGTTTAAAGGAAAATTGAGGAATGATTGAGAGTTTAGCTTCAAGTCACCACTGGAGCGAGATGGTAAAGTCAAGGAGAGAGTGTGCTGGAGAAGATGGTAGGATCTTTTAGAAAAGACTTAGGGCCTTCCTAAAAGATTGAAATTGAAACTTCATGGTTATGACTTGTGAATTCTCTGGCTTTACTTTTGTTTGACATTGTCTGTACCATCTTCAGTACTTAATAGCATTTCTACCTGTACTGCATGATAACATTTTACATCTCATGTTTCTGGTCTTCCATTAGTTTATTTTCGTCTTTTCTTGTGGTTGATTAGAAATGTTTTTAGCTAAAAGAAAAGCCAAAACCACAAAAACCCCCTAAATATTACCAAGGTACTTACCACTAAAACAAGAGATTTTGGATATGAAATACCTGTAGGGAAAATCAGTGCATTTAGTCCTCACTGATCACGAGATTCAGACCCAGCAGAGGTGGGATGGTTTATGGGGGATGATTTATGGGGGGAGCTGAGCTCTCTTGGTCTGTTCAGCCTGGAGCAGGGGAGACTGAGGGGAGACCTCATTGCTGTTACACATCCCTCGGGAGAGGAAGATGAGGGGCAGATCTCTTCTCTCTGATTCCCAGTGATGGGACCCAAGGGAACGGCCTGAAGCTGTGTCAGGGCAGGTTTAGGTTGGATATCAGGGAAATCTTCACCCAGAGGGTGGCTGGGCACTGGAAGAGAGTCCCCAGGGCAGCAGTCACAGCACCAAACCTGCTGGAGTTTGAGTGTTTGGGAAATACTCTTGGGCACATGGTATTATTCTTGAGGACGTTCTGTGCAGGGCCAGGAGTTGCACTCAGTGATCCTTGGGGGTCCCTTCCAGCTCTGGATATTCTGTGATTCTGTGAGAAGAGTCACTTTGTATTTGAAGGGCTATGGTATGCATTACATCAGATTCAATGATCAAAAGGTCCATTAAACTCTCATAGATCTCACATATAATTCACTTACATACAAATGTAACCAAAAAAAATCAGAGTCCAGGGCATTTTTAAACATTTTAAACATTTCAGATTTCTGATTGACAGGCTTGCAACTGACACTGATATTTAAAACTCAAGTAATATAGTTCATCACATCTTTAAATTACACTCATGAATAAACCACATGTATAAAACTGATGAGATAAATTATCAATTAACAGATTATTATCATGCAAAACCTACAGATTTGAATGTCAAGTATACAATAGAAGAAGGCTGTCACAGGACTAATGAGGGGTAACTAATGGAAATATTTTGCAAGTCTTGGTTAGCAGCTTTCCCTTTGTATCTGTTTTGGGGCTAGACATCACTGGCACACTGACTTCTCCTTTGCCCAGATCCCTGCATTGTGCAGTAAGTTTTAGAGATAACATTTAAAGATTCATTTGTTAAGCTTTCTTCCTTGAAGGGACACATTTTTGCAAACTCCCAGGAGTGTTTAGTGATGGTATTTTTTAGTTCTGTGATAAGGTAGGTTAAACTGTTTTCCTCACTGCTGCTTCCCAGAGTGTATCTGTTTAAGTGCACAGTAATAGGAAAAGGGTTGTATTACTCAAATTAGGAAGCAGGGCCTCAGACATATCCATCATCCTCTAAGCCAAAGGCTGAGAGACACAAGAATTAGTTTCTCATTTTCCCAGGAGTAGCAGGAAAGAAATAATGCTCAAGGGTTTTTTTCCTTCTAATTTTGCAGCAAAATTTGCTGTGAGGCTTCATTCAGAGTCTGTAAATATGGACATGAAATTGAATGTCCCTTAATTTCAAATGGGATGCAACTTATACCAGCATGTCTTTACTGTGGGCAGCAAGTGAAACATGCTCTACATACTAACGTGGTGGGAGAATAGGGGACAGGCAGTGAACAAGGTAAGAATTTTCACTGTGACAAACAGCCAGCAGCACATTCTGTTCACTGCTTGGTGAAACCATAGGGAGAGTTGCACCCTTTACCTATGACACCATTTGCTTTCTCCTTTCCACAGATAACAGAGCTTCTCCTTTTTTTAAAAAAAAAAAAAAAACAAACATACATTTCAATTGGATAAAGAATAAAAGTGATTGTCATTTATATGTTTTTTAAAAAATGCAAAATTACTTAGGTTACAAAGAGTTATTTTTTGACATCTTGCTATTAACTTTGTGTGACAAACAGTGTGTACAGTCCAGGCAAAGCACCAAACTTAAATGGCAACTTTGAGTACTAATTTTCCCACTGGAAAAGGGTAAATCTATTGATTTGCCTTTCTAAGAGTTTTCATTCTTCCTATGAAACTTAAGAAGGATAAATATACTTTCCATTTCATAGCTTTGGGAAAAAAAGGATGAACTCTGTACATTTTAGCACCATGTAGGGAGATAAGATCAGTGCAGTAAATTAATTTTCTCTTTTCATAGCAAAAAGGGCATAAACCCTGCAGAGAGTGTTTGAGAGCTGATGTGATGGATCACAGTGCAGTAGCTCTATTATGACTGTATTATGCAAATGTTTTTATGAAGTCTTTTCAAATGTGTATGACAAAACCATTTTTGATGATTGACTGTGCATAAATACAGATTCTTGACTTCATGAAACCCCAATGACTTCTGTAAAGATGTGTGGGTTTATTAAGTAAATAAATACTTCTAACTACTTTTATTACAAAAAGACAATTACCATTTGTAAAAATATAAGAAAAGGGGATCCAACAGAACAACGGGAGGTATTCTTGAACACCAACAGCAGAGTTTATACTACTATTGCTCATTCTTATGTTTGCATAAGTAAACACAAAATTAGGAGTAAATAATGCAGAAATGGCATCAGTCACATACAAATCTCTGGAATTATCTTCAGATTGTGTCTCAACACAATCTCATAATCAGAAAAGCCCTTTCAAGAAACTGATCAGGTAACTCAATCCAGAGCTCATTTGTCTCTCTCAGTCTTAAAAATCCACTGTTGGGAAGAGAAGATGTTAATATATTCAAGAAAACCTCACTGGAAAATAAAGTTGTATCAGTCCTAATTATCACTGTTAACTTTTCATCTCCATCAGTGAAGTTTGGGCATACCACGTGCATTCTCAAAACTCAGAGCACCTTAAAAGTATTAGAGACACAAATCTGGAAGACAAACCCAGAATCTCCTTGGAGAGATTCAAGGAAGATAACTCTGCACTCAACTACTGAACAAATCTGATCAAAAGTTCTTTAAAATCTGAGGAAAAGCTGAAGATCAAAATACCAAAGTTGAATGAAATATGCTAAAGGAAATAAAGGGAAGCAAAACTACTAAACCATGGTTGTACAAGAAACTGGGTGGAACAGAGGACTCAGAATTAATGAAGAAACCTTGAGAGCCCTCAGATGGACACTGTCTCTTACAAGGATTGAGTAACAGATTTCTCACTTGCTCCATGAACCCAAACTAAACCATAACTTCAGCCCTTTTAGCTGTGAAGGGGAATATTATGAAGGTCTTGCACAAGGGTCAGGCAATCCCAAGCACAAGTACAGGCCTGGTGAAGAATTGGTTGAGAGCAGCCCTTAAGGAGAAGGACTTGGGGCTGTTGCTGGAAGAGAAGCTCCACATGAGCTGACAGTGTGCACTTGCAGTCCAGCAAGTCAGCTCTGTCCTGGGCTGCACCCAAAGCCCAGTGGGCAGCAGGGCAGGGAGGGGATTCTGCCCCTCAGACCCCACCTGCAGGGCTGCATCCAGCCCTGGGCTCCCAGCACAGGAAGGACTTGGATATGTTGGAGCCAGTCCATAGAAGCCACAAAGATGCCCAGAGGGCTGGAGCACCTCTCCTATGAAGACAGGATGAGAGAGCTGGGCTGCTCATCCTGGAGAAGGTTCTGGAGAGACCTTACAGAAGTCTTTCAGTACCTATGGGAAACTTTTTATGAGAGCATGTAATGATGGAACAAGGGGGAATTGTTTTAACCTGAAACAGGGTAGGTTTAGAGTAGACATTAGGAAGAAATTTTTTTTGCTGTGAGGGTGATGAAGCTCTGTAACAAGTTACTCAGAGAAGCTGTGGATGGCCCACCCCATGGCCAGGTTGGATGGGCTCTGAGCATCCTGGTCTAGTGAAATACGTCTGTGCCATGGCAGGGGGTTTGGAACAAGTTGATCTTTTATGTCTCTTCAAACCAGACCACTTAATGATTCTATGATTATATGTGCTTCTTGGGTCCAACTCAGAACTGACACTGCCCAGTTCCCAGACACTTAGGGTGAACTGAACTGAAAGGGTAGGAAAAATATCATCTTTAGCTGTCATACTTTAAAGTTAGCCAAGTAATGGCTAACCCTAAAAGAAATGAATTTAGTGAAACCTTTTTGAACTTCTGAGTATGGTGCAGGAAGAAAAACAAAAAGACCACCTTTTCCCCAAAATCCGCACTTATTCACAATACAGGTGGTAATGAATTTTGTCAGTATCAAACTGAAGTAGATTTAAGTAGCTGAAAGGCACCATATTCCATTATCAAGTCTTCCAGCCCATACTAAATAGCAATCTGCCATGTACTAAATTGAAAATACTGTCTGATTTGCTGAGACATCAAAACTTCACTCTTCCAAAAAGTTCTCAGGGTGACAGCTGTGATGAGCTGTTTGCTGCAGTGATATATTGCTGTAGAGAGGAGAATGAGGAACAGGAAAAACAAGACAAAAAGAAGGTCACTAAGCCTGGAGCTAAAGAAATATTTAGAAAAGCAAAGATTTCATTTGAAACTTCAGTTTAGTGCCACCAACTGTGACAGCAAATATTTAACAAGACATGCCCATAATGCAGCTGGTCAATCCTTCTATGTCCAAGCAGTGTGTGCTTAGGAGCATGATGCCCTAAGCTGTTACATATAATTTCAGCTGAAAACTATGATTTTCTGACTATTTGCTGAAGGAAACTAACATATCTAAAGTGCTGAGTCTAAGAGATGTATTCAAAAGTCTCAATTTTTATTTTTTTTTCATAACCATTGGTGGACATTTTAGAAAGTGAGCATGTAAATAAATATAAACCAGATGTACTTATTTGTATTTCAAGAGTTAATTGAAGTACATTAAAGCTAGACAGGATGAATTCTCAGTAGCAGAAAACACTCATCATGGGGCCTGGAAGCAGCAGCATATTCAAACCCAAATTAGTGTTTGTTTATTTCTGAACCACTTAAGCACATTCCATCATCATTTATCTTCTTCCTTTCTTATTTGAAACCATGCCATTTATCTGCAGGGCTCACTAGACTATTTATCTTTAACAGGATAACCTATTCTAGTCCTTTCTCTGCAGTCTCTTTTGTTGTGTGGTGCCATTGCTCTGGGAGAAGAGGTGTGTGTTGTGGGCAGTTTTCTTGTTGAACAGACCCTTTTTCCCTTCTCCAAAGTAGGCTGGAGCCTACTTCTGAAAAAGGTCTTTCAGAATCAGTGCATTTCCCTTCATACTCTTTTGCCAGGCTGTGGTTACTTGATCTAAAAGTCGAGTACTGAAGGGACAGAGGGATTATGCAATTTACACAAAGTGACACACTGAATTTGTACTGCAGAGAGAAGTCAGGCATTTCTCCAGGTGGTGTGTGTTCATGCACAGCTTCTAGATCTCACATAAAACACAATTAAACACATCCCACACTGACTCTGACCTTTCTTTAAATTAGATGAGGAATTTCCAGGATGTTACTTTTGTGAAGCCCTATCCTAGACACAGAACAGGAAAACAATCCTTGAAAGGGATTTGGAGGCCTGCTGATCAGAGTGAAACAAGGATTGGTGTTTCAATCAAAAAGGTGGTGTGGGGTTTCTTTTGTGCTGTTTTGGTTGGCTGTTTATTATTTGTTGGGTTCTGTTGGGGTATTTCCCCTTCAATCTGGAATAAGTAAAGTCATGAAATTAATTTTAAGATTTTTGATGATGTTGCCACAGAAACACAAAGAAAATAAACTTTACAAAAAGAGTCAGAGAAAGCTACTTAAGACATAAGAGGAAAATATCTTCCTCAATATGTGGGATTTGCTAGTGAACAGGCAAACTGAGCAACAGGGATTCTCTATAAAGGGCAGGGGTAGCCAACAGTATGGCCTTTTAATGAGGTGTGTAAGAGTAAGGAATGAGCGACAGAGAGCTGGAGGAAGCATTTTGTACACCTACTTGAAAATCCCTAGGGATGAGATCAGGGTGAGTTCTACATCTTCAGGCTGTATCTTGGTGTCTGTGCCCTCTTTTCTTCCTTTTTTCCCCTTTCCTTCAGATTAGGAAAAAACTAAAACTTCTACCCTTCTTCAGAAGAACAAGGAGCCCTAAAAATGTAGTAGTTTGTGTTTGTATTCAGTACACAGAAGTACATGTCTGGCAGAGCAAGAGAGCTGCAGTACTTAACTGGAAGGGACTTGCATTAAAGGACAATCTTTCTCCCCACTATCACTTTGATTTTAATAATGTATGGCTAAACTTGCAATTTTCTGCAATATTATTGATATTCAATATCACTGACACTGATTTTTGCTGTCCCAGCAAGGTGTCATGACAGTAATGGTGATCTCTAGAATCATCTGTTTCAGTTTGAGAAATAAAATATTATGCTGGATAAATAATTACCTCTTACACTGTAAATAAGGCATAATTTTCCATTTTTCCTTCAGCTTAATAAAATCAAAAAATGGACACACATTCTCATAAAAATGCCTCTGGAGGGAGACACAGCCCAAAAAGTAGCTTATACCTGACATAATAATAGAATTAAAGTGTTCACAAAAATCTGAGGATATCTTCTTCAAAATGTACATCAAAATAGACACAATAATCTAGTCTGCCTGGGTATAAATTCTGCAGAATTTAACTCTTTGTCTTACACTTTATGAAAAAAAATAAAGATGTATTGAGTTAGTTAAATGCTGCATTTAAAATCATCAAAAGCATTAGGTTGCTTCCCTTCTACTTTCGTGGAAGTCTTTTGTAGTGTTCTCATAATGAGGTTTGGACATGTGAAAGATCTCTGTTTTGCTTGATTACCTTCATTTCTTTGAAGATCTTCACTGATCATATAGCACTCTGTGTGAGACCATCCTCTTACTGATACAAAGTCACTGAAGATCAGGCTCTCTTGCTGTATTCATTAGTGTATATATGCTTTAGAACATAATAAGTCAGTACAGATTTTTGTAGGCACATGCAAATTAATGAATGTACTTATAAATCCTATGTTGTAAAACAGGAAATCACTAGGTTTTGGGTTGGACTGTTTTGGGTTTTTTTCAAGATAATTGTTTAGAGTTTTCCTACTGTAAGTTGAACATTTTTGTCCTATATCATAAATTTATACAATGACAATGTCAGGATTTTTCCTATCTTGTTAAATACATTGTGTCCTTTCTGCATCACTACAAAGCATATATTGACTGAAAGGAGAACAAAGAGAGATAAACTATAGACAGGCAGCACTTCCTCAGGGAAAATAGCATGAGAAGGAACAGTTTACAGTGTGATTCATTGGATCTGAACTTATGTATTAACATTTTCACACATGTAGTAATTATCTCAACTAGGTTTCACACTGAAGCCCTCCTTTTCCCCTCAAAGTAAGACCATATGCAAATAATTCCCTTGTCATTTGGATGATTTGATACTGCTGAAGCACAGTAATATAATAGCAAAAACCAGTTGCATTATCATGCAACTAAGGTGCATGAAGGTGTCCCCAAGACATCTATCTTATGGTGAGTTCACTTTATCTGGCTGCCACACCACCCAGCTACTTTTTCACTCCCCCTTCTCAAAGGACAGGAAGGAGAAAAATAAGATTGAAAAGCCTGTGTTTGCAACAGACTTGACTTGAAGGCTGTGGTCAGTCCATGGCAACTCCTACCTCCAGTTCCTTCATCCTCACGCTTTTCCTCTACTCCAGTGTGGTTTCAGATGAGCCATGGCCTCCCCTCACAGCCCCTCCCAGAGCAAGGGCACCTACAATCAGCACCTCAGATTTCCAGATTTTTCTGAGAGTCTTAAAATCAAAGAAGCTCAGAAGCTCAACTTTTTTTTTTTTTTTTTTTTTTTTTTTTAAAAGTGGCTTTACTTTTTCAAACCAGGCTGGTGGAAAAGGCAGTACATTCCTAGCCTAGAAAGATACATTTGCATTTTAACCAGTAAAGACAAAACATTCACCCAGAAAGAAAAGGTGTTCTTGTCCAATGTACCAGAATTTGTGCTTTCCTACAGAGGTGTGTTACAGAGCAAGAAGATGAGAGCACCATGGGTGAGGAACCACGGTGTGTAGGACTCCCTTCACACAGGGAAAAATACAGGGTTCAGACTAGGATTCCTGTCCCACTCCCCTGATCCTTTTTGTCAAAGCATTAAATGTTTCCAACCTCTGCCTGAGGCTGAAGGCACAGTGACAAGGCACTTCTGAATACGTGTGAGCTGGAAACTCCTGCAAAATGCAGTGATTTGTCCTTTTTGAAGAGGAATGGGGACTGAGAACTGTCACAGTCCTCTGGACCAATCCATTCCACAAAAACCTTCTCACTGTGGAGGTGATGCTGACATCCCAAGGCATCCATACATTAAGATGAATTCCTACCACAGGTTTTCAGTCCCCAGTCAGTGTTCAGAGAGACCATGAGCACAAAAGCAAGAAATAACTATATATTTCTATTTAATACACAGCACTGGGCTCCTTTGACAGGGATTCATAGCTTGACTTCCTAAATGCAGAAATTATGCACAACTAGTCAGCCTTCAGAAACAGAAACCAAGTGGGCACTTTTAGACAGCTATGAAATAGGCACTGCATGATTCCACACACTACAAGGCACAGAGCTGCTGATTATTTATCACCATGCTTTGTAAAGCAAGTGTAAAATGTTAATCCTTTATGTAATACTTCATTACACTTCCTTTGCAAAAACGAAATGGCTTCATAGCACACAAAGTTCATCTCATTAAAAAAAGAAAGAGGAAGATCTAAGATAAAAGGGATCAATTCCTCGCTATCTGTGTATAAATGTTTAATCTGTTTATAGTAAAAGTGGGAAAAAAACAAATTATTTCAGACCCTAGGACTAATGTTTCACCGGTAGGCTGCACAAACTCAGGGTAAGAAAATTACAAGGAAACTCAGAGTAGGAAAATTGCAAGGCAAAGGGCAGCAGAGCATCAAATGTATTCATGAAAACAAAACCAAATGAATCAAACAATAAACCCCCAGCCAAAACAACAAAACCAAACAAAACCCAAGATACCTATCCTCCAAAGCCCAAACACAGAGGGAAATCAAATTTTGACCTTGTTTACAACTTTACAATAGCAAATTTCAACCAAATCACCTGGTATCATGCTTAACAATTAAAGGCATTTACTCCAAATGCCCTCTCTAGGTTTGGGGTATTTTTTCAATTGCAGTTACTACACAAATCCCAGAAGTTCATGAGCAAAAGTTCATGTGTAATATGTGGAAGAAGGTTCAGAAATAAAATCTACCACAGAGAACAACGTCATTTTTGTACTCCAAAGGGTTTTCCATGCAAAGATAACAGATTCAGTCTGTGAAAAATATTGCATTTGAAGATGGTCACAGTCAGAAGAGGAAGGAGTAGGTAAATGCAAGCTACAGTCAATATCCTCAGATATGATATGGAAATGTTCCTAGTGCCACCAGCACACCTGCAGCAGAGCAGCAGCCCCCCTGAACCTGCGCCATGGGGCACACAGGATCACAGTGGTCATTAATGAGTGTGGTCATTAATGAGTGTGGTCATTAACCCAGCACTGCCAGGCCCACCACCAAACCACATCTCCACGTGCCACATCTCTGTGTCTTTTTGAACACTTTCAGGGACAGTGATTGCACCACCTCCCTGAGCAGCCTGCTCTAAAGCCTGGCCACCTCTTCAGTGAAGAAATTTTCCCTAATACACATCTAAACTTCCCCTGGTGCAAGCTGAGTCCATGTGCACTTGTCCTGCCATTTGTTATCCAGTGTAAGATACCAACCCCACCTGGCTACAAACTCCTTTCAGGTCTCCTCTGAGCCTCTTTTTCTCCAGGCTGAACACCCCAGTTCCCTCAGGCACCTCTCATCAGACTGGTGCTCCAAACCCTTCCCCAGCTCCATTGTCCTTCTCTGGACAAGCTCCAGCCCCTCGATGTCCTTCTTGTGGTGAGAAGCCCAAAACTGAACACAGGGAGCAAGATGGGCCCTCAGCAGCGCCCAGCACAGAGGGACACTGTTCTTTCCTGCTGCCACACCACTGCTGATCCAGACCAGGTGCCACTGGCCTTCTTGGCCACCTGGGCACTGCTGCCTCATGTTCAGCTGCTGTCCACCAGCACCCCCAGGTCTTTTCCTGCTGGGCAGTTTTCCAGCCACTCTGCCCCAGCCTGTGGCACTGCCTGTGGCTGTTGTGACCCAAGGGCAGGACCTGGCACCTCGTGCTGTACACAACACACCACACCAAGCAGATCTTTGTCAGAGCCAGGCCACTGGCTAAAGCCCTGTTCTATTGACAAAAATCTCTCTGCAAGTTTTCTGTAAACGTAGTAAATGAGGCTCTCACAGCCTAATTTACATGGATTTCATATGATCTTCCTCTAATAAGGATAAATGAGAAACAATTAACTGTGTGATGGAGCCAGAAGATTAAAATCAGCCAAGGAGGAAGGTTAGCATAGTGATACTTGTACTAACCAGCAGGGCTTCAGTTCGTTAAGCAGTGGGATATCTTTGTGCACATTTGCTCCAGATCAATTATAAGGTGCTTGGAGGAGGCCCAGTGTGCATTCATCAGCTGCTGAATAGTCACATGAGGCTATGCAGGTATATCCTTGATCCTGGCAGAGAAGCATTTGCAGCAAAGAGTTTTGCTGTGATCTGTGAGACACACACCACTCTCCTCCCTCCCTCCCTCCCTCCCTCCCTCCCTCCCTCCCTCCCTCCCTCCCTCCCTCCCTCCCACCACCTTCACAGCGAAACACCTGCAGGGTTTTTGTCACGTGGAATTATTAGGAATGAAGATTAGGGGCCTTATTTAGAGAAGGATCCTGATGTACTGGAGATTATGTAAGCATATATTATAATAAACTCTTATCCTAATCACAGCATAGTCAAGATATATAGATAAGGGGAGGGAGAGAGGGAGGAAGCAAGGAAATGGGAAGACGGGGAAGGAACATGCAAGACTCAGCAGTGCAATAGTTCTATCAATAACTGTACAGGAAATGCGATTTCCTACTCTAAACCTCTACTTTTTAAGCCAAGAGGATTTCACTGGTGAGACTGCTGCTCTGAGAAATTCACCAAATCTTTCAGAATTTGCGTTAGTTGTTTTAAAAGATGCTGGAAATTATACCCTGTATAGTTGGCTTTCATGTCTTTATACAATTTTGCAACACAGAACTAACCAATATTTTGTCTCTCACATTAGGGTTCATTCTTTGCTTCCAAGATTTCTGGTAGAAGGAAATGAAAGAGCAGACAAACTGACAGTGGTTGTTTCAAACACCTTGCCAAATATTTCTGAGCAAGTGAAACTGAGTCATGCCTTTTTTCACCACAATGCACAAGCACTTTTGTGAATGTTTCATGTTCTAAAAGTCAAGTGAAAGCTATCATTAGTACTTGTCTTGATTGTCAGCTTGTGCAACCTCCTGTCTCTGCAAGAACTGTCAACCCACGAGGCTCACAAAGCCTGCAATTATAGCAAACAGATACCACTAAGTACCCTTCCTTTAAGAAATGTAAAAATATCCATGTGTCAGTGGACACCTTCTCAGACACTGTCTTTGCCTCTGTCCACACAGGAGAAACAGCAAATCATGCCTGTCAACATTTTTTGCAAGCACTGGCTCACTAGGAGTACCCCAAGAAGTAAAAACAGGCAATAGCCCTGCACATACAGCCCAAAAATTAACCACATTTTTAATGGACTGCGGTGTGTGCTACTTTTTTGGAATTCCCTATTCCCCCACAAGTCAGGCAAGTATTGAAAGGACACATCACACCCTAAAACACATTCTAGACCAACAGAAGGGGGAACAGAGGTGACACCACAGATGAGGCTGAGCAAACATAAAAATATGTTTTTAATTTTTTGAATAGTTCTTTTGCAGAAACCTATCCACCAATTTTTTGTCATTTTTCAGATAACACACAGGCAAAATTGAAAGAGAATCCCCTTGTTTTGACTAGAAACCCTGAAACAGGACAAATTGAAGGCCCTTTTCAGCTAATAACTTGGGGCAAGGGGTATGCTTGTGTTTCCCCAGATGCAGGACCTAACTGGGTTCCAGCAAAGAACTTCAAACCATACCACACACAGGAACTCATGGACTGTTTAAAGAGCAGAGAAACAAGCACACAGACATGAGCTGAACAGAGAGACTACAGGTCATGCCTGATGTTCCTTGTTCACCTGTGGAACCTGCAATCCTTAATTTTTATGTCAATGGAAAAAGTGTGGAAATTGTTGGTTTCATAGAGCTCTTTTGGCAAAAGCTTGGTATCCATTGTGTTACTTCAAGAAAGTGGGGTGTGTCCCTCCATTGAATTTGTAAAGGTAAAATTACCCCTTTTTTGCTTCAGCTGGTTAGCCCCCAAACAAATTTGGGAGTTGAAATATATGGAGAAGACTTTTGCCACAAAATAGCTCACAAAAGGTAAGGAGCAAAATCGATTGCTGCGCTGATGCCTGCTAGTTTTTCTTGCTTCATGCAGTGTGGATTTGTCCATGGAACAACCAAAAATAAATGTTTGGGTTGCCTTAGCCAAGGCAGCAGGCTTGGACACCATATGCCTGTCCAGTTTGAACCCAGAAAAGCCTTTTTCAACCTGTTTAGTCAGTGTGCCAGTAGTGTACACAAATGTAGACTTAGAGGCTTTGACTCAAGGCCTAGAACAGATGAGACTTAACAAATCTAGAAATAGCACTTACTACCAGATTTGACTTATGTCCTTGGAATCAACCAATTTGCAACATTAAAACTGCTATAGTTTAAAGTAAAAACTTTTAAAACAAGCAAAAAAGTACCTTAGACAAGCAAAAATAAATATATTAAGTAATGAAAGACTTTGTTTAAAGTTTGTTAATATAACTTTGTATAGAAAACTTGTAATGCTGTTTAGCTAGATGAGAAAAAATGTGCTGCAGTGGAACTATGTAATGCAAGGTAATTAATAATTGACAAAGCTATTAAGGGGATTTCTTTGTGGTTGTACTGAGAATTGTGGGAAATGGAAAAGGTAGAAAACTCTCAGAAACTTGTGAAAGTGGATCTCAGAATAGAAGAATACAAGAATACAGATATGCAAGGATAGGAAGCAATAAGGCTGTGTTTTTGAGCTGTGTAGAGATAGGCCTTAGAAAATATAATAAGTGAGACAATAGAAGCATGTAAGTTTAATAATGAAGCTTTATCCATTGTTTTTAAGCTAGGACAAGCAGGCATTGTTAGAAGCAAAGTGTATGTGTAGTTTTAATGATTAGCTTAAACAAATGCTTGTAATCTTTTAACATTATGCTAGAAAGTTTTTAAAAAGGCATTGTAACCAAGAGGATTTGGCTGCTGGTGTAATGGCACGAGCTCTTAACATCTTTCGTGTCTCACTTTATACCAATGAGTCTTATGCTGAATCAAAAGCTCAAGGAGTGCCTACCTGCAGCTCCATCCTGTTGTTGATAAACAAAGATCCAACAATTAATTGTTTTATTCCTTTGATCATCTCTGGAAATACTTGCTACTGCAAATGCCATGCTGAACTTTCTGACTCTAATATAATGCAGTATTTACTTTGCATGTATGTACATTACCAAATGTGCCTGCAATAACTTCTGAAGTAATTTTGTTGTTCCTAAATCTTTGTTTGCATTTCTTATTCAGTATATGAAATCCACCTTTTCTCTTCCTACTCTGACCTTATCTTATCCCCAAATATATCAGCTGACAGATGAAGCTCATACAAATTCCCTGTGCAGGAACAGAAGCCTGGCAGTTATTGTGAGAGGAATTCAATATCTACAGGGAGGAAGATTTCAAAAGGATGAATGAGAATTTATACCTCAAATTGCATTTTCTATTAAATACAGCAGTCCCTAAAAATAGAATGGTCCCAAATACAAGACAACCTCTGATCTTTGCATGCATTTATTTTACTGCATGAAGATTATTTCTTCTTCTCACCACACCCTACCATTCTCCTCTCTCATCTACACCTTGCATGCTTCAGCCAAGATTTCCATCTCAGATTTCTTGACCTTTCCTCCCTCCTATTGAGCATCTCCACTCATCCCACTTTTAGATAAAATGTGTTCTGTCTCACACCTATCACAGTCTTAAGCTGTGGACTTAGATTCCCCACACTAATTTTCTGACTGTGTCATGGAGGAGGTGTTGGGATCATTGTCTATTCCTGGCAAAAAGCTTTGTCTGCTGGCTTTCCTGAGCATGATTCATCATCTCCCAGATCACCTGTTCCTGACTCTTTCAGCAAAGTGTGATTTTTTTTTAACCATGTTCAAAATATATGGGGCAGAAAAAGGGAAACAGACTGAACCAATAAGTAAAGCAAGGACTGAAATACACTGCATTTATTGTATGGCTATTTGATAAAAGAATCTGCTTCTGCATCTCTCATTAATCATTTTGTAACATAATTTGAGTGGGAGGAGTGAAAGTCCCATCTCAGACTGTTACTCTGTTGAATACTAGGAGATGTAAAGTAAATTCTTGGAAGGACAGTATTTGATAAATACAGATTAAACAGCAGCAGAGAACTATGCCCCTTCTTGGGACCCCATTTTTCAAGAATCTAGATTTTTCTGTAAGAGTTTCAGTCCCTCTGAAAACAGTTTTCTAATAATTTTACCTTCCTCTTCTCTTGGACACTTTTACTGGAGTGCAGTGAAAATGATCCTTTCTTTATCACAAAAGTAACTTCTAGTTGACTGGGCAGAGGGGTTGGTTGTGGATCTACAGCATCTCAGGCTGTTGCTAGCATTTACAGGCTTTAAGGTTTTGTAGCAGCTGCATTTGTCTCTGCAGATCCATGTTTATTCAGATTGATAATAATGAGAATGCTTAGGATTAATACAATCTCTAAATAATATATCTGTTGTGGCTAACAAATAACTTCATTGTAGTCTAATAGTTATTTATTAACATAACTAAAATTAATTAGGAGGTGGTTTATTCATGCAATCAAAAAAATCAGTTGAGAAAGATGAATAGAATTTATGTTTTACCTATATTTTTGAGAGATAAGCAGATACATCATGACAATTAATGTGACTGTTGCTAATGAAAAAACAGTCTTCACAATGGTAATTTCTGTTGTAATTTTACATTTGGGTGGCTCATGTTAGACCAGGCAGGCTTTCAACTCTGTGAGCTAATTTTAGCTTACCTTGTTTTTCTCTCCTCCTCCTTTATGTTTATGATTCCTATCATCATCATTACCATGAGCTATTTGCCATGTAGCACTACTTTTTTACCTCACAAAGATTTATTTTTAAAAAGCACTTTCCTGTATAATGCTCTTTGCCACATTACTGTACAATGTAATTTCACTCAACAATACCAAAGCTACACAGCATGAAGGAAGAAAAACAGTGATTTACTGCATTTTCTGCATCTGACTGAAGAAGTAGAAGGATTAGGCTGGATGCCAGCGAGAAGAAGAAAAAAGGTAAAGCCACAGACTAAGGAGAAAAGATATACTTTCTGATCTATTGCTGCATAGCAGAACCCAAAATAAAAAAAAAAAAAATAAAAGTATAGTAAAAATTATATAAATTAAAAAAAATTATATAAAAAATTATATAAATTAAAAGTGTAGGTGTTTAACAATTTGCTGCACCTAAATTTAGGCCATTTACACTATCACCAAAAGGCCTTCAGTTTGTTCATTCAAAGGTTAATCTGCAGGTCTGAGATATCAAGAGACACTAAACTGGGGATTAGCAATCCTAGCTAGAGTGGAGTGGTTTATAAAATAATATTAGCCCTACTTAGACAACATATTTTCTTGGCAGATGATGTCAGAAGCAAAAAAGAAAGAAAAGGATTAGGGCAAAATCTTCTGGGTAAAGGGGAATGCTATTGAACTCTCAAAGAAACACCAAGGAGGGAGGAAAGCTGACAGTTCCAGGAAATTTTCCAGTCCCAGATTTTCTTCAGAGAGATGGAGGCAGAAGGATTTTGTCTATGTCTGATTGTATGTAAGTTTAGCCTATTTTAGCAAAAGTTCATAACTCATAGAGGACTGATGCAAAGCATGTGAGAATGTTTAGGGAAGTTTTTTTTTACATTAATTGTCTTGGGTCAACTTTTAAAAACTCAGCAGTATTGCCTAGCTGCCAAGCAAATGTTGCATTACTCATTGCCAAACACAGTGTGTCTTCCTGTTTAGCCTCTTTTATTTCTGTCTCATGGTAAAGGGTGTTTGGTGTTGAGACTCAGACCACAAAGCTTGCAGTACACCAGAGTTGGGAGGAAGGAAACGCCACTGCAGAGCTCTGCCCTTCAATCTCTTTAGTTACACTCATGACAGCTTTGCTAATGTCATGGTTGGGTGGAAAATTTACCATGGAAAACCCTAAAGGGAATAATGTAATGCCTGAAATTGTCCAAGCCCAGTTCTCAGAGACCATGTTCTGTACTTATGTTTCCTTGGCAAACTGGTTGGTTGTTGATAATGGTAACACTTAAGAGGTGAACCTCAGCCTAGTTCAACCTTTTCCTACTTGCAAACCTTTTCAAGAGATGTGGCTGCACTGAGTGACACAACAGCACATGATTCTATAAATATTATATATTCTATATCTATTCTAAAAATATTGCTAGTGGTCAGTAAGGGTGGGCAGAAATTCCCTTACCTTACTTGAAATTCATGTTAAACTGAAGGAAATAAGTCCCTTCTGTTTTCCTGAAGAGGGAATATGACTCTCTCATACATTCCAAGAATCATGGAATGTTTTTTCTTGGAGTAGACCTTAAAGATCACCTTGTTGCAACCCCCTTTTGTTAGGTCACATTGGTCAAAGCCTCATTCAATCTGTCCTTGAACACCTCCAGGGATGGGGCATCCACGATATCTCCTGGCAGCCTGTTCCTGTGTCTCACCAACATTTGTCAGCTCTTCTGTATTTATATTTTACACAATAAATACTTTATACCAAGTCTGGTAGTGTATTTGAGAAGAAAGCCTAAAGTTAAAACTATGGCACCCTGGTAGTGAAAGCAATTTTTTTAACCTCCATTTTTAAAATTCCAAATATTTTTCTCCAATAAAGAAGGAATGGAGGATACCAAATCTCTCTGGAGGAAAGGTGAGTTTGAGATTCAAAAGAAGAGCAATCTTGGGACTGCTAGCTGTCAGAAAAAAACATGAATATATAATTTCCTGAGAAACAGAATAACCTCAGCCTGCCACGGTTCTAACCTCTTCTCTGGCCCTTAGAAACCTTTCATTTTTCCATTTAATTTTTTATATTTATTTAAATCTCACATGCTTCCCTTTCAAACATTTATTTTAATAAAACTTTCCAGTTCTCTGAGTTTTCCAAATGCTCTCAACTTTGGCTTAATATTATAATGGAAGTGCTGGCTGAGCACTGAACTCCAGTGGTGTGAAGGTTGACGAGGATAAATATGGAACTTAATAGTGGATAACTGACTTTGATGCAGTTTCATCAATCAGAAAGAGATAAACTACTTTCTCCTCTTGCAGTAACCCTTTTTAAGAAAAATGTATTGATTTTCTCTTTTTTTCATCAGATAGACATATTAACCAGCAAGGCATACAATGCATTCTCCTGTCTTCAGGGGCATTTTGAGCAGAGATTGATTTTTTGGCTCTATGGAAAAACAGTCACTATTGAGTGATAACCTCCAAAAAAATAAGTGTCCTTCCTCTTGCCCTGCTGCCAGAGGCACAGAATTAACATTCACAAAATTTAATTTATGAAAGACACGAAAAAGAATGCTTTTCCCCCCACACCCCTACCAGTAAAACTTTTGGTTTGTGGGCACAGGAATTCATGGTAGGAGAGTGGATATGCTAGTAAAATTAAAGTGAAGCATATTTGATTGCTGTAATCTTCCATTAATGAGCCTATCTGTACAATAATTGGGTGATACAGCCCACTCAGGCCCCTTTGTGACTGATCATTAAAGATCCCATGGCACTCTTCACAAGGGTAGACTTATTCTCCCTGCCCTTGCCAACTTCAAACACATGTGATAATTTTGTTCTGCCTATCTCTATTTTCCCTGCAGTTTTATCTGGATAAGACTTTGCTTTTCATTTCCTGTACAAAAACTGTTGTATAATGTTTCTGTGTGCTATTAGGGAGCTGCAGTTTTCCATTCTGAAGATTACAATATCAGATGAAATTATTTCTGTATTATGGCTATGACAAAATGCTACATTAGTCTTTTGGAAGTCCATGCTACTTAGGTGAATAAGAATAGGTCTATTTAATTCTCAGTTGAAAAGTGGGAATACAATAGGACAACTGCTTTTCCCTGTTTTGATGGGTCCAATTTAGAAGCTTTGCAAAAAAGAGCAGAATTCGATCTGTGGAATCAGCATATTTTGAGAACGTGCTTGAGCAGAGAAAGACAAAATTCAAAACCAAAAATAGTGATTGCACAGGAATTGCAGTGCTGCCAAGTGATCTGAGCACCACAGATGCATGAACTTTTAATGCACCCGTGCACTTGCAAAAAGACATATGTATTATGTTGACTTCTAAAAGTTTTATATATAATAATAATTTTATCTAGAAAAGTTCATTATGTTGTATAATATAATTGTAGTCAGTGCAATGGTAGTTTCTAATGCAAACCTTGAGGTCATACTGAAGGAAAGACTGGAAACTGGACTCTAGTCTTGACTCACAGTAAAGCCTGGTTGTTGAGAAATCCTTGACTTCAACACAACTTCACAAATGATGCCAACTGTTCTGGTAGCAAGGTTGTAACTAATTCATGTGTTGGGGTTTTTTTCTTATGGCTACTCACCTACTGAAGGAAAACAGAAATTTAAATTCATCTTTTAAATAAAATAACCTCTGATAATTTCTGAAGTAGCATAAAACACTTTGTGGTATGATAGGTATCCTTGTTTGTTTCTCCTTGCTAGGATTTTGCTAAAAGCATATGATGAAAAATCAAACGCTTTAGAATTTATTTTTTCACTGTGTTTTCAGGCAAATTATCCCCTAACTTTCCATTTGATCTTCTTTTCTTCATGAATATTCACTGCCTACCACCTTATTAATGAAAATATCTCTAAAAATACTGAGCTGTCGCCATAGTGCTATAGTGATGTTTTAGATTTACATACCAAAACCTCATCCCAGTCAGGAAACGGCATCACATGGATAGCTGTACTACACAGCTGTGGAAGCAGTGCAGAAACTAAAAGCAGAAACAGCTTGTATTAGCACTGCCACCAAAGAATTGCTGTCAAGTTGTGTGACAGTTTAAGGGCCAGATGATGAACAGCTGCCCTTGAAGCACAGGGAGGTTTGGGATGCTGAAGAGAAGGAACACAACAAAGCAGAGGTGTTATTGTGCCTTCTCTCTGTTTTAGGATTGTTGGGGAAGGAGGCAGGGCCAAAGGCTAGGCTCATAAGACTGTGTCACCCAAGGGATGTGTGACAAGCTCCTCAGCATTATTAAAACTTGCTTTGCACTATTTTTATTCCCCTATGTACTTGCATCCTAATTCATCAGCTGCTTTCACACGAGCAACACAGGCTCCAATAATAAGTTTTTCCAGACACACTAGAATCAAGTGATGGAGGATGGAGAGGGAGAAGGAAGGGAGGACTTCTCAGAGACCCTTTAACCTGTTAGAAAGATTTAGAGGACCATAGTTCCCTTCTTCATTAAATTTCCTTTTCCACAAATCATTGCATAATAAGTCAAATGTTTGTAGCACTGAGACCCTAGATTTTGTAATAATTTAAGAGACAAGAGCTGGAAGGTCATTTTGGAGAATCAGAAAATTTGTGCAGTACATTGGTATTGCAGAGATTGAGGAGCATTTTTGAAATTTCCATATCACCTGTGAACAAACCCCAAATCAGAAAAAAGTGAGTTTTGAAAACAGCATTTTCTCATAGGTATTTTGCTTCCTTTTACAGGCAGGATAACATAAGGGAAGCAAGTCCTTTATAAGAACAAAATGTAGAGAGTTTTGATTAGAGAAGAAGTCATAAATTCAAGTCTGCTCATACCTCAGTGGATTATTCAACTCTAATTAGGATATCATTTAAGTCATTAGCAAGACAAATGTACAGACTGAAATGGAAAATAGCTTATATTTATACAATGAAGTTTTAATATTAAAGGTTCTTAGAAATGCCTAAATTTCCAGTTGGGAAAATATCTTTTTTTGTTGTTAGACTGTGATCAGTTACTAATTTCTTAAAGATCATACAAGTTTAATCAATTCCTGACCTTATTAGAAAGCCATGAGAACATGACATTTCAAATCTTAAACTAAAACTGTACATCTGTTTGCAAATTAAACAAAGAATTCCCAGTCTCAAATATTAATATCCAAACATGGATTTAAATCGAATGATGTCTAATTCCTGTGGTATTGAGCCCATAACAAATTGCTAAAATTTTAGTAAGTGAGATTTAATGTCTGGGAGTTTTTTTCATAGCAAGCTATATTAAAAATATATTAAAATATTAAAAAAATATAACATAAAAAATATAACAGTACTCATACACTTAGGCTTTGAAATAGACATTTTCTGAAGTAAATACCCTAAGAACTTTTCCTATTGTATAATCTTCTAGTCAGGGAATAGTTTAGGGTTTCTTTTCAGTCATACCTCTTTCTCAAGACCATACTTTCTTTACTTCAGCATTTTCTTAACTTGGAGTTCAAGCTATAGTTTTGTTTGAATGAAGCTCTAACACAATTTTAAGTTCCATTTCATCTAAATGTCTCAGCAGAGAGACTATGGTGATAGTCTCAAACATTAAAGCTTGAAATTTTTTTAAACTGATGGAAGCGGGCTCTCACATTGCATACACCAATCTAAAGAAACCATGTTTCAGGTGAGTATTAAAAAATTATTTCCTTGTTCTTCAGTAACAAAATGACTTTCAGGAAGCAAGTTCTTTAAAAAAAAAACATCTATCAGGAATATTCACCTCCTCTCTTCCCTAACCCCTGACATTACTCATGCCTAGAGAAAAAAGAAAAGGAAAACAAACAAACCTTCCCATCACAAACAAAAAGCTAGATTTCTTAATTTTTCAGTAACTAGATTTCTCAATTTCTTAATTCTTCCCAGGATCAAAAGTCATAGGGATAAAACTATAATTCAATGGTACATACCAATTTACCAGTTACATACAATTCAGTTGACTGCAAGCTAAGAACTCCTGTTCTGTCCCTTCTTCTGTTTGGTTCCAAAAGGGACAATCCAGATGACCTCCCATACAGAGAAAAGGCTCTTTATGGTATGAAAAAATTAATGTCTTATTTTTCAGCTAAAGTGAAAGCTGTGTTTGATCAAAATAACATTGTGCATGGTTTTGGATGAAAGTAAACAATCCATAGGTAATAGAAAAAAATCAGAATGAAAATCATAGTCATATTGAAAAGCTGTAAATGCAGCCTAATAGTTGCTCTTTATTTTAGCATTTTCAGTCTGTTACAGGTTCTAGGATAACTTTCTCTGTAGAAATAAAGGGCCTAAGCTCCAGGGACAGAAATGTTGGACAGGGGATGTGGTTTCACAGTAAGTTTCCATCAGGAACCATATCTTGTTCAGAGAAAGTTCCTCTCCACTGTACTTGTGCAGCTGTGTACACTAAAAACAATGTTTTTTTGAGGTGTCTCTCATAATCTGTTAATGAGAATAACTTCTCACTTTTGTTCACTCTTGTTAATAAGGGTAATAAAGGAAGTTCAGGCTCTGAACTCTGTGTTTCCCTCAGAAGGTTTAGAGCAAATTTTTCTTTATGGATTGACTGGGTTTAAGAAGGCTGAAGTGTCTCAGTCAAAAACATATATTTGAGTTAAGGTTAAGCTTGGATATATACTGTGGGATCTTATAGCTCAAGGTCAGTCCTTGTTGGGGTGGTTTTTATCGGTTTGGCTTTTTTGGTTGTGGTTTTTGTTGCCTTTTTAAACTGTACACAGGATTATGCAACTTCTTTATTTGCTGTTTCTTTGGCCTCTGCTGTAGCTTGATAAATAGCACTAATGTGTGAAGGTAAACAAGACAAATTTATGCAAACAGATCTTCCTGCTTGTTCTGCAGTGCTCTGATATACTGCACATATCAACAGAAAGGCATTGCATAGTTCACTGATTGAGTTTTGACTCAGGATCATCATTACTATTCATATGGTAGCAGCTAGGAAAGGCTGCCTCTGGAGTCGATCCTGCAGTTACTGTACTGCCAGTGTTTGTCAGGCAGCAGCTTGAATTTAAGTGGAGTCAAATAAATTATGCCAAAAGTGCATTTGCCCAGCTCCTTGCAAATGAGACCCACTTAGGGCTGTTATTTCTATGTTTTGTGCTCAGGGGCTGGTGTTTGAATTCCCCGAGACAGAAGTGTCACCAATTCACTTTTGCAGACAGATATTGAACGACCTTTAAATGCTACCCTTGCTGCCATGTACACATTAAGAGAGGATTAATGCTTAAAACTCACCTGCTGACCTGCAGTACCTACAACATCACCTGCAATGCTCTCTGCATCATTGGTACTTTGATATTCTAGCAGAACTTCCCCTGCTTCTAATTTATAAGCTATACTGAGTGGTTTTAATTGCTAATAAAAAGAAGAAGCAGAAACAATAGAATAAGTTTCTTAAAGCCCCCTGTAATTAAAAACTGCTCTCTGAAAATCACTGAGGTTTATATATATATCTATACTTCAAGAGGAAAACAAAACAAATAGTTTGAGATAACTTCCTTACTCTGGTGTGCAATTCTGACATTCTAGCCAGAAAAGACAAAATAAGCGAGACATTAAAATCTTTTATTGTTACCTTACTCTGCAGGAGAAGAGAAGCATTGGGTTTATTTTTGTTTTTTCATTCTTGCTGAAATGAAATACATCAGTCTAAAATCCAAACACTTATCAGAAAGGATAGCTTTTACATGTTTGTGTCTGCGAAGCACTGAAGCCATTGATTTTTGAATTTAAGAGTCTTGTCTTTTGGGGGGCACATTTGGAAAGGTATCTGCTGGAATTTACTAGCCTCAGCTTAAGCAGAGAGTGGCTGTAGTAATATAGCAGTATAATAATGTAATGTAGTAATGTAGTAGTACAGTAATTTTATTTAATATTAGAAAACAACAATTTCAGGACCTGCCATGCACAAATCACATTTCATAACTACAAGAAGGAAAAAAAAAACAAACCCAAGAACTCAAACTCTTATTTCAAGGAGTTTAATTCACGATTTCCACCGAGATTCTTCCTTAAAATTATTAAAGTGCTCAACAAAGATGAGTAAAGGAAAGGTATTCAAATATTTGATTGTTCTGCAGAACTTTTAGGAAGGGGTGAATGCCTCTTTGGGAGATCCTTAAGATGCTCAGGAAACCTTCTCTCACCCTGAAAATCTACTCTGTATCACAGCTGTTTTTATCTCCAGTAACCCCTGATTTCCACAGTCAGAACTTTTCCACTCCCAGCAGAGGGTTAACACCACACAGACCCCGGTGCAGCAATTGTGAAGCATTTCCTGGTAATTACTACATGCTTTTTGTGGTTCCACTTAAATAAGATCATCTTCAGAAGCTTTCCACACAAGATGAAGCTCCCTGAGGAGCTTAACCTAAGATTAACATTTACTCACAAATAGAAGCCATTAAACTAGGGCTGAGAAGATGAGATAGAATCTTCTGTTTGTAGTGAAAGGGAAGTCACTGAGAGGTCAGATTTGCACCACATGTTGGCTGGCTTCCCCCCCTCAACCTATCATGAGAAAATAAATCAAGTCCCACTGAAAAAAATTCAATTTACATTATATTGTGCTTATAAAACAGTAAATTTGCAAACTAATTTGGCTAGAAGGGGAAAATGTTGAATAAAGTACACCAGGCAGTTTTGCTACTCAGGTACACCACACCTAGATTTAATCACCAAAGCAAGCACTTAACACAGCAAAGGCAGTACTTCTGTACCTGTGCAAATCTCTGGCATCAATATCTGCAGAATCAATCAGGAATCCGAATTCTTCCCTTGAACAGAAACAACATTGGAAAATATTGTCAAATAAGAATTGGTTTGCTTGCCTACTAACAAACTGGAATATTCCATTTCTTTCATGTGAGAGTCAGCAGTGCCTGTCTAAGGTTCAAATCATCTTCTGAGGGTAAAGATAATTTCCCCAGCACATCAGACTGAAAAGAGGAGTGCCAGGGCAATAAAAAGGGACTTTAGGGCACTGGGTCAAGTGGTTGATAGGGCAGGAGCACAGGAGTGTTCTGCTCAGTCCCTTTGGCGGTGGAGAAAAACATTGAAAGGAAAAGGAGAGCCCACATTGTCAACAAGTGTCTCAAGGGTTGGTGTCACCAGCAGGATTTTGGGTTCTTTCATCATGGGGCAGCTTTTTCAGCATTTGCCCTGCTGGAACTGGGTGAGCTCCATCTACCTGTTAAGGGCAGAAGGATTTTAGCTCATGGACTGGCAGAACTTATTGAGAGGGCTGTAAATTAGGTTTGAAGGGGGAAGGGGATGCTGCTGGGCTGTCTGGAAGCAGGACCAGGGGTGGAAAGCCTGAGCTAGGGGTGAAATCAGTAGCCCAGCTGAGGTTTATGCACACCAATGCACACAGGTAAAACCTGATAATTTTAGAAGGGCTTGACAGTGGAATTCAGTTTAGGACTTCATAGTTTGGGGGTTGAATAATAGGTTTGTCAAATATGTGGTTAATGGTCAATAAAAATAACTTGTTAATTTTATGGTGAATTAAGCAAATGATGAGAAAATGAAAAAGTGTTTTGGTTTGATGCTATTAAAGGCTATTTAAATATCTGAAAAATTACACCAGTTTGAGGTACAAGAAGAAAGCAACAGTAACAAAAATATTTTCAAAATAAGTGGCTTACATTAAATTTTACATAGGATAGGAAAGAAAGTCTTTTTACACTGTGAATAGTTACACATTAATTTTTTTTAATTTGTAGGTTTTTCTGGATAACAGCCAAAAATATCAGCTCTTTGAATATCTCTTATCCCAGTACAGCTCTTAGACCAATATGTACTTTTCCCATATTAAAAAGTCCCATGAGCAGCAGCACTAATAAATCTGGGGTTCTACTAACCTGATTATTAAATTTCTGTAAATTACTCCAGTCTAGCACACCCAGCTGTCCATTTTGTAATGTTGAGAATTTCTACCCAGTAGCATCATCAGTTATTATTGCCCAAAATACTCTCTTTTCCACCCTAATGAAGTCTTTACCTTTCAGTGCTCCCTACTGCCCAGCTGAGAAGGTCACAGCACTGACCTGAGGGATGCACTTGCAGACTTTGGCTTCCCAGCAGGACAATCACTACATACAAGTGGATTAAGGAGTTTTTAAACCCAGAGTGAAGATGTCAGTTTAGGGAGAGCACATACTCTAAATCTCAATTTTCTCCCACCCCAATTTTCCCTCTCACACACAGATCCTTGCTCCCCTCTTCCCTTTGTTAAACTGTTTCAAAAAGACTATGGGGAAAAGAGAATTACACAAAGTCAATGATTTCTGATACAAAAGACTCATGTCTCCATTACAAATTATAAAAGAACTTCAGTTTGCAAAACATCTCATAAAAAACACACAGAAGATAAACAGTATTAGAAACATAATTAGACACTCCAAAGTCTAATTTGGAACACTCTATGTTCCAAATCACTTCCCAGAACTGACTGGCAGAATGAAATCTCATTGCATAGGTGGTTCAATGTGTATTGCTGATCACTGTCTGACTGGCAATAAACCATTCAATTAATACTGCAATACTTTATTCAGCCAAACATACAGCTGCTGAAAAGTGGAAAAGGACCCAAATGGTTTCTAAATGTATTTTTTAAATGAAATTCAGAAATACGATTCATAACATATTCAAAAAAAGCTGCCTGACTAGCTCTCTTCTAGGTGCAGATATTTATTTATGTTTCAGATACATATATTTTTTGTTTCCTGAGAGGAATTCTCAGAAATCAACTTTCCATTTAATCAGTCATGTTAATTATTATCAAAAGAATATTAATTTTAGTCCATTTTGAAATAAAGTCAGGAAAACCCCCACAACAAAGAAATGCTCAAAAGCAAAAAAACCCACTTTACAACAACCAAAAAACCCAAATATAAACAAACAAACAGAACCACCAAAAACAAAAACAAAACCAACCAACCAAACAAACGAAAAAACCCAAAGCCTGAAAAAGCTCCAAACCACAAACCACAGAAGTGAAATGGAACTTTCTGACTGCTTTGGACACACACAAATCTCAACTGAGAAACCTTAGTGCTATGTAAGGTTAACAACAGCCAAAACATTGGTGTGTTATCAACACTGAGACAGCCAAAAATCCAGAACAGCACAAGAACAATATGGGCTGCTTTGAACAAAGTTGCCTTGCATTTGGCCAAAGGGAGTTATTTATATATTTGTATCCAGTTATCTCCTGATAAATGCTAAGACTAGTGCAAAATCCAGGCTGACATGTTAAAACAAATATCACAACAATGAGAGGCAAATAACAAGGTTAAAATGCTGGTGGTCTGTTGACCTTACGGTTATGACTTTTAAGAAACCACCTGGATTTTGTAAAGCTTAGGACTGCAAAGAAAGCATTTAGAGGAATCAAACAGCACACAGAAAATCTGGAACCAGGAAAAAAAAAATTAAAAAAATCTTTATACTTACAGTTTTCTTTCCACAGGACACCTCCAGCCCTGCTTAGTCCTCACTTTGTTGTTTGAGCAGCAGGGACAAAATTAAAACCCGTTCAAGCAGTTTGAACCCCCAGGTGATATCAGGACTTAGGTTACTGCTGCAAAGAAGCCTTTGAGCTGAGCATTATTTTGATGAGGCAATTTCAATAATATTCTGACCTGAATATAGTCCATGGGAGTTTTACCACTGATTGCAGCAGAGCCAGGATTTCATGCAGTGAGTTACTGTAATTTAGATTAGTCTTGCAACTTGCTCAAAAGCTGATTCAAAAGACAGTGAAGCCAAAGGGAGCTGTATTTAATCAAGTTTAATCCAATTAGTTAATTGAACTTAATGGTATTTAAAAATGTTAATCAAAGCTAAGCAGGTTTCTAGGGTTTTTCTAGGGGGCAAAACTTGTTCCATTCTAAATAATGTATTGTGCAAAGTTTGATGATTCTATGAGATACCTTTTAGCTTTTTTAGTATATAAGTTTATAGCAAGGAGCTAGGTTTGGATTTTTTAGAAAGTGCTTTTATTTCTTCCATGAATAAAAGGAGAAAAAATCCCAACAACCCTAATTATGAAGTCATAGAAACTTTGTTGGGCTAAGTGGGCAGGATTTCCAAGACTACTGTCTTTCCCATATTGACTAAAGCAGCTGAACCAGAAACTTGAAATAATCTTACAAGATACTTGCCCTTTATTAGAGTAGGATGTCCCTTTCAGGTCTAATATCTATTAAAGTTCAAAAGTAATTAAATAGGCAGAAAATCCAGGTTTTGAGTTACTGGGCTTCTAGCATATATTGTGTTCTATTCGTGTGCAAAGCAAACTTTTTGTTTGTTTGGGTTTTTTGTTTTGTTTTGGTATTGAAGACACTGTAAATGAAACCATTTGGCTAATCATGTCAGAAAGCAGAATATTCTAAAGGTTTTCTGACAAATGCCTTTCTTATGTTATAGAAACCCTGCTGTAAAATAAGATCTCATTTAAAACCACGTGATGCTAAAATACTTTTGGATAAAATAAAAATTATTTGAATCTGTGTTCCACGGAGAAGGCTCTAACTGGACAATCTGACTTAGCTCTTTTTGACAATTCAGTGAGGGTATTTAAGAGACAACAGTATCACCATGGGTGTAGAGTAAGAACAGGACACTCCCAAATCAGAAATACCCTTCTGCAGATTTCTTTGTCATTATTATGGCAAAATGCTGACTTTGCCATAATTATTTCAGCACTGGGGACATCAAAGCATGAAGTAAAAATTTTCAACTTAGTTTACAGACTTCTGCTTTCCTTCTTCCCTGTGTGCATTAATGAGCTCAGAGACATCAGTTTTTTTCTGGAGGCTTTGAGGTTCTGTTGTCCTGTAAGCATTAAGCAGTAATAGAGATGATAATATCAGCTACATACTCTTTGGATATCCACCACACCATTAATTCAAAAAGTAAATAAAGCTGTAGAAATTAGATAAGCTTTTATGATAAATAAAACATGCACATATGGCAATCTTATTAGTGTGGTGAAAGGCAGAATTTATATTTCATAGAGATTGAAATCAGAGATATTTATTTCCAGGTTGAAAGCAAACAAATGGCCTTGATTTTTCCCTGCTCATCTAAATTGAAGTTGCTCTTCCTGAGCTGTTCAAAAATTAAGTTAACATCTGAGTCAGCAAACTTCCAAGTCAATTCTAGAACTTTCTGGTATCTTTCAGGGACTGGAAATGTTACAACTGGAGGCCCTTGGGCATTTTTGCTTTTCTGCAGCACTCAAGGTGTTATTCACTGTTTCAAGAGTTTATTCATCCCTCCTCAGAGGCCTCCTCTGATCTTTGTCACTACAGGATTTTACTTCCCATTTGAAGACCAACTGGCCTAGGAAACTGGTTTTAGAAGGGATAAAAGGATAAAAGGATAAAGGATAAAAGTCTTGTGCAGTCTCATCTGGGGAGAGCTGTGTCAGAAGAATGGGAAGAAGCTGAGTATCTCCAGGCATTTTTTTCTTCAAGTCTCAAAAATTAGCATCATTTAGTAGGAAGAAAAGTGTTCACTTCATCTGCCACTGCAGCATAACCAAGAAATATATTTCTATCATGAACCACTAATTTCCTTGTACAAAAGCACTGAAAAATCAAACAGTTTCCAAAATGTTCTTGGATTCCTTAGAAGAAAAAAAGCACCAAAGCAGGATGGTTGCTTTTTACAAAGCTTCATTTGCATGACATTGTAAAGAGCAAAAAGAGTGCCAAGTTTATCAGCATTAAATAACAATTATGGTTATGAATTAAATTTCACTCTTTTACTAGCACAGACATAGGATTTCATGTGCCTTTCTTTGTGCCTCATTATCCTTTTATCACATTTTATATTAATATGTTTAAGAAATAATGCCTTTTTTAGCAAGTATCAAAATACTATTTAGCCTATAGATAAATTAATTTTCCTTGTAAAGACATAAATTCAGTAGTGAATTTCTAATATTTCTGCATTCACATAGTCACATTCATTCCAGGACTTTCCTCAGCTTTTCTAAAATAAAGCAGGAAAAAGCAGTAGGGGAGAGCACTTCCTAAAGCAAGATTGCCTTTGAAGCTCGTTATGATTTGATAGTTGAGGTAAATTAATTTTTTTCTACTCATGTATCAAATAAATGTGAGTTAAAATTAATATTAAAAATAAATACTTTTAAAATTACTCAGGACATGTGGAAACTGCACACAATATTATTATTTATGTCTTAATTTGGTAAAATAGATTTAGAAGAAGATGGTCAAGCCTGATTAAAAGTGTAGAAAGTTAATTGCAGCCATGTGTCTAAGTGCTTTGCTGAGTTAGTAACTATTGTAACACATATTAGCTTGTGCTTGTTACAGAAACCTATTAACTTTAATTAATTTGTTAATAGCTTTAATATTATTGAAAGGTGAATAGGGACCACCTCCATCAATAACAAAATAGAAAGTACAATAATTTACACTACTTAAAGTTTTAAAATTTATCATTTTTATCTTAAATATTTAATTATAAATGTTCCCATAAAGTGCAAGCTCTAAATGCATTTTCCGATTGTTATATCTCAGCAATGAAGCAGACATGGAAATATTATTGATATTATCCAAGAGAAGATGCAATGTTTCTTGAAAGATTTACTTCAGTAAGGCCAGCCACAGACTTCACACACGATCTTTAAACTGTAATTAGATCCAAATCTCAGAAATTACTCAGGCAGCTGGCAGTGGGTAAAATCCATGTGAGACAGTTGCCTAAAAAAGGAGCTGAAAGTTTAAATACCATCATGTTTCTGACCCTTAATCTCTATGAGAAAGTTCATCTAAAAATTACACATTCTGTTTAATCTAATTACCAAGGTTCCTTTTTTAGTTCAGAATAAAAAGGCAGATGAAGTGGCTCACTCACTGGAATTTCTATCCATCGAACCCATGAATAAAAAATTTAAAATCTAATTGCTCCATTCTTTTTTGAGTGCTTTTGAATAAAAGCGAGATGAACCTCACCCTGGGTGCTTCCTTTTTCTGTCCTGAACCTAGGATAGTGAGACAGGGCTTCTGTGCCTGGCAGTCAGATGTAGCAGAATCCTGTCCCTATCCCACAGCAGCCTTCTTTACTACAGATGGAGATTTGTTTGAAAAATCTGGGAGGTCCAAATATGTGCTAAAAGCAGGAAAGGTTTTATCCAGGATCCCCAAACCATTGCATCAACAAAATTTTCTAGTATAGTCTGCCTATGGAGGACACAGATTAAAACATTGGTCTCCAGAGTATTAGGTGAGGAAGACACAGCTCATCCCCTCACATCCTCTCTGGTCCTGAGCTCATGTTTTAGAAAGTGTCAGTGGAGCATGACCCCTATAAAAGCTGTGACACCTCATAATGCTATCCTTATGGGAACCAGGTGCTGTGATCATTTTTTTAGTGGATTCTGTGCTGCTTATCACAAAATTTTAGCAGCTGTTTTCTGATAAGGAACTCCTCCTCTCCGTTTTATGACCCATTGGTCCTTTGTGACTCTTTTCCTTAAAAATGTTTTTCTCCTAGGCAGGTCAACCAGAATGGTTATGGAACCTCCAGCCTGGAAAAAATTCAGTGCTTAACTTTGTATGACTGAGGAATCTGGTATGATTTAAAATTTTCTTCTAAATTCAAAGCCAGCTTGGCCCTGAGTGGGAGCTGGAACCAAGCGACCTCCAGAAATCCTTTAATTCATTGTTGTTTTAGAGTTATATGTTTCTGCCTTTGTCAATTGTTGGTCTGGTATCCAGCTTGGCTCCCATTTTAATTTATCAACTAAAAAGTGATGAGAGCTGTTGATGTTTGAAATCCATCAAGGATCAAGTTACATTATGGCCATCACTGCTTGACTGTAATGCACATAACAACTCATACACATCTGTGTGACTCTTATACAATATTTTGTATTTTAATATTTTAATATTTTTAATATTTTAGTATTTTGTATTCCTGGGTCAGGAAGGAGCATATGATTCTTCCTCCCAGTCCCTCCAGTCTCATTCATCTGATCCCTGTGGTGACTCATACTCCAATAGCAATTCTGCCAGAGAGTTATTCCAGAATCTCTCAATAATATGGAGAAATTCTCCTATATTCCTGGTTGCAAATTAATCAAAATAAATGTTTTTTTTTTACTCTCTGACAAACCAAAGAATTCTCAGTAACTTAAAACTCTTGCAGAATAAAGTCCATAATTTGAAATGAAATTGTTCTGTTGGCATTTTTGCTCAGTTTTATCTTCATTTTTTTAAAGATAATTATTTTTCCCTGGCTCCAGAACATATGAAGTGAATGAAAGCTAAAATAGACTTTAGTTATCACAAAGGCAGAGAAACTGACTTTCAGGGACTGCCAATCAATGAAAATTTTAAATCTGCTTAGGTCCTTCAGGTGTTTAGGGATCCTGAGTTTTTCCAAGGTTAGTGACTACAAGTATTAATAGACTTTAAAGAACTTATTTCATATGAAATTGTTGCTAAATTTAAACAATGGGCAAGTCTCAAAGTAAAAAAGAAAAGAAACCCATTTTCCATCTTGCAAATTCAGTATACAGACAAAAAGAAATTGAATTTAATGCAGGAAAAGAGAGAACTCTTACTTTGAACACTGATTAAGCTCCTATTTAAATTATCAAGGAATTTATTCTTTGTCATTAAATAATGACAAAAAAATGCTAACTTTTATGATTGTAATTTGGATGTTACCAGTGCAGTGATGGCTCCAGAGACAAAATCATTTGAAAACAAGTTCTTATAGGGATTTTCCAAAGAAATATGTATTTTCCTTCTACAGAACTTTTGAGATGCTACTGAGACTCACTAGTATAGGACTGAATAACTGAAAAAAAAAAGAGACTGAAAATTAGGAGTTCTTTTAAAGGACCAAATTAGATATCCATTAAGCCACAATCCAAATAAAAATATGATCGCCAAGACTAAAATTCCATTTTCATTCCAGAGCAGAACTCATAAATTAAAAGTAACAGGAAAAAAAGGAAAATAAATAAAAAGAAACAGTATTTTCTAACATTTTATTTATATTGATTTTTGCCTATGAATTATCTAACTAAGATAAGGAAAGTCAAAAGCACAGAAAATACACCACTGGCAGAGTGAGAAGGACTTAAGGAAGAGTTAGTCTCTTCCTTAAGTTAGGACTTAAGGAGTTAGTCTCACAACTGTATGTTGTATGGAAGCATAGCTAGATAGAAATAAAACCCTTTTAATAAGGATACCAGAATGTCAGGAATTTAAATAATACATGGTTTTTGTACTCTATATCACTGATAATGATTTCATAATTTACAATTAATTTTAAACATCTGAGAATGTTAAATAATGTGTATAAGGTAAAAAAAGTATGATTTTGTATTCACAATCAGCTAATAGAAAATACTTTATCCCCAAAGATGTAAATGTACTATCCAAGATACCTGTCTATCTCTTGGACATATTGAGACATTTCTGAAAACTTGAACAATATCTTTAATATTGTTCAAAAAAGAACAGAAGGATGGTTATCTTTCTATAAAAGAAAACATTGATGTTTGAATAATCTAATTAATTTCAGACATGAACTTGAGAAGACTTTTTATCTTGCAATTTTTGGCAAAGTTAATATGAAGGATTATATTATCTTCCATCCCTCCACTTCTACGCACTTAATATTTCCTTTCTATTTGTTTAACCCCTTTTCCTTTCACTTGATTGTGAGGTCCCTGTGAACTGTATCACGTATATAGAGGAAGTTTAGAAATATTTCCAATTCTGTGGAAGCCAGCATAGCAAAAATAATATAATCTCAATGTCACCTGATGCTCCATTTTAGCAGTACCAAATGGATTAAAATAACATTAAAGGCCATGTAAAAGATTTATGAGTTGAGTGACAGATTGTGCAAAAAGCTTTTAAATGAAGAAATCAAAAAAAACCTCCATTTCTACTTGTCCTGGTTTAGGGCAAATTTGGGAGAAAAACTCCAATGGGGCTCCCCCTGGGAAGCAAACCCACGTGGCCCTTTTCTCTCCCAGGTTAGCAAAGAGATTTCTCTGAGAGAAGTGGGAAAAACCTGTTTATTTCACAGGCATAGCACTACCCAGCACAAGAATCAACGATACCAAATTACAAAACCTCTCGCCCTTCAGAAGAGATGACAAACTTCAGAGGGTCTCTTTCCTGGGGGTGTTGGCTCTGTTATCAGTCCCTCTGGTGCTGGAAAATGCCGCTGCCCAGGCCAGGCTCCCGGTAGTGCACAGGTGCTCCCAGTGCTCCCCCGAGTCCCCAGTGCAGAGCAGGTTTGATTCATTTCAGAAAAAGGGAAAGAAAACAGTCCAGGAAGACCTCTCTGCTCCGGCTAGCTGGAAAGCCAAGGCGATCTGTGTCTTGTTGTCTGTCTGTGCTGTAGTCAAAACTCCCGATGCGGGGGGAGCAAGTGCAGTCTGATAACAGACTTGGTGCTTCTTTTCCACTCACTTTTACTCTCAGATGGAATTTTAAGAATACAAAACCTGTGTCTGGGTTAGGTGGATGAATGGGGATACAGTTTAACATAATAATCAACCCAGGACACTACTCCACATTTTCAGTTGAGCTTTGTGGATCTGATATATTTTTCTTCCTTTGGTGATCTGGACGAGCAAGATTAATAACCAGTGAAAGCTGTCTGTAACAAAGGTAAATTGGAAATAATTGAGAGGATATGGCAGGTATATAAGATGTGGCTTCATACAGAGATAGATGCTGTCCTGGGAAGCAATTACTCTGGGAAGGACTGGGGGGCTGTGAGGGGAGGCAGTGACTAACACCAGCCCCCAGTGGAATAAGGCTGCACAAAAGGCCAGAGATGGATGGATATACAAACCAAGTAATGAGAGGGATGGAGGAATAATTTTGCCTCAGTCTGTGGCATCAGTAAGACAGATGATATAACACCATCACACCGCTCTTTGATCCCCATAAATAGTGACTATTGAGTAACAACCACGAGAACAACTCAGGGCCTGGGGAAAAAAGGCTGTTCAATGAGAGACTGAAAGACTGCGGTCTATATAATGTCTAACAAAAAATTATGTACCATTATTGTATAAGTGTCTGCACACATACACACACAGACAAAACTGATGGATAATAATGACCTTTTTCACCTATGTAACAAACAGAATTTATAAATTATATACTAAAATAAATGGCAATGATTGTAACCAGCAAGTGAAAGGTCTGGAGACTTTATCCTTCAATAGTTTCATAATCAGACAGGACCTTCCTGAAATGTATGATTTAATAAATCATATTCTATTGGATTTCAAATAAAGATGATTTTTAATGGCCTAAGCATACGAGAATAAGAGAAAAATAGTCCAAGTCGCCTCTTGTTCTCTTCTGTTCTTAACCACTATGGAGCTTTACTTTACACATTCAGAACATTTGAACACTTGCCATAGACTTTGTTAGAAAATGCCTGCCTTAAAAGAAATAAAAAGGTAAAACATGGACCACTGTTAACTGAATAGTTTGAGGCAGTGTGAGACTCATAATGACAGACCTGACAGGTATTTTCTGGGGGAAAAGTAGGCATCACTGAAAAATATGTATTAATAACCATGAGAAAACCTTCATCATTGAGGCATGTGATCCACTGAGGAGGTAATTTCCTCCCCAGAGCCCCCTGCAGCCACTGGAGCCTGGGATTCCATGGGCTCCATGCCACCTTTAGCCAGCATTAGGGAGGGAGGATCCCTAGGATTTGTTCTTCTCCCATGCCACCTGCCTGGCACCAGCACTCACAGCATAGAAGGAAAAGAAGTCTCCAAGAATTTAATGTGATATTTGTTTTGATTTCATTCATATTGGAAGTCAAATTCAAGGAACCTGCAAACACCAACATCATCCCTCCTGGAACTTAAAGGTCTCTTTGGACCATTATTTAGAAAAAAGTCTCCATTTTCCCTTGAAATTCTTTTGTCTCTTTTCACAGAAGCTCAAAGCCCTCTCAGATCTGACATGCTGAGACACAACCTGTTGTTTCCCTGATACAGTGGCTTAAGCCAAGCAATGAACCTGACTCATGAACAACACTGATTTAAGAATAATTACTACTTTTCTCATTTTCTTAATATTTTCTTTTTTTTAAATTATTTTTATGTTTTTTATTTTTTTAATTTTTGTTCTGGACATTTTCAGTGATACTTTTCATTCAGATAATTTCCATGGTCTTGTTCTTGCTACAGTGAAGAGATGCAGAGGGCTTTCTAGGTCAGTCATTGTGCTGAAATTACCTACAAAGGAATAAATGCCTCTCAAGCAGGAAAAAAAGCAAATTAGCTGATACCTGCTGTAAGGCTTATTTAAAAGGTCATGGCCTAGTGATTCTATTATTTTCCCAACAAAATCAGCTGGAAGAAAAGTGTTAAGATGTTCACTGTGGAAACATTGTGGAGTTCCAGTCCTTGAAATACAAAACAATTAATGAAAAGAGATGTAGTGTTAAGTAAAACCAAGAATCAAGGCATGTTCAAAGCATGCAGAAGAAAGGAAAATATGACTATGTTTGTTTTTTTTTTAAAAAAAAGTATTTCTTAATCCTTTGTCTCAATATCTTTTTCGGCAGTGATTCAGGATTTAGTCTGTTGAATCCATAATCCACCTTTCTTTGAATTAGAGTTGGTGTCGTGCTTCATAATTAGCACTGTCTCTATCTCCTTTTCTCTGATTGTACATCTATTTCCTTCTGTTTCTTTAAACTATTGTTCTCCTTTTTTAAAGAAAACAACAACTTGTGCCTTTCCTTCTCTTCTCAGTGGTGTCCTTGTGCTTGAGCTCTTTGGTGAGTGCACCAGAGGTTGCTACTAAAATTTCTCTCCCCTGTTAAATATTCAGCACTTGTACAAATGTTATCTTTTGCTCGATCTACAGGAATTTATTCAGCTTCAGGACAGAGGCAAACCAGAACAGAACAGAAAATGGTCTGCTAAATTCTGTGGGATGCTTTTCCCTTTTCCTAACTTATCCAGAGCCCTAGAATGTAACTACACATTTTTGTCCCTAAAATATCAGTGTTGCTGTCCCTACACAGAGGGAGTGAGATCCCTTTTTTAAGGAACAGCAAAATTGGGGTGAGTAGGGCAGTGCAGCTGGATTCTGCAGTCCAGAAAAAGTGTCCTTTTTCCAGCTGCACTGTACTGTATCCACTGTATCTTCAGTACAGCAGCCAAGATGAGTTACTGGAGAGCAGCAACACATCTGTCTTGTTCCAGTTCTGACACTGGTTAGTCTTTCTTCACTGACTCACTAACCAAGCAGAAATCTACCTAGCTATGCCACTAAGTAGATTTTCAAATGGGCTGGCCTCTCCTTTCCCTGGGAGAGGTCCCATGGGAATAAGAACCAGTGCAAAGGTGCCATCACCTGCCCACAGTCAGGATGAATGAATGGTGGCCCAAGCAGGACTCTCCCTTCCCAAGGAAAATTGTCACTCTGCATTTCAGTGAATTATATCCTGAACAAGACTGATTCAAACACAATTCCTATTTCCTTTCTTTTTCTTTCAGCAACTCAAGTGGTATTTTTGATTCAGATCATTTAATTGATCTGAAATGATCACTGGCTCATAGCAGGAGTCATTAAGGGAGATCCCATTCCCTGGTGCTCTTTCCTCTCCCCTTTCCATCATCTTCTCAATTAAACAAATAAAACTGCTTTTGCAGCCACAAAATAAGAAACAGATCTGCATGAAAAAAAATAATCTATCATAAATTTAGAAGATTATTACCTCTTAGTGATTCTTCTCTTCGATAGAGAGGTGTCACTGATAAAGAATCTGTAATAGAAAGAAAACAAGGGTGGTTAAATGTATTTGTGTCATTGCAGACTTTTTAATATTGATTACTCTTATACTTGATTCTTACTGGACTGATCCCAGGGGTTTCAGAAACACTGGAGGGAGTGGAGGTGGTAGGGAGGGTGAGAAAAAGAGGTAGAGGTGTCCAAAATTTATGGGTTTTTTTTCATTTTTAGCAGTGAGAAGACCAGAGCTTGAAGTAAGGTTTTGATCCTGGTGTAATATACAATAAAAGTTACCTTAAAGTTAGTTCTCTCTTGAAGTAATGGACATGGGCAAGAAATATATCCAAATGATATTCCTTAAAATTCATTCACGACATTCACATCCTACTTTGTTGTTAATTAATAAACTACATTAAAAAAAAGTCTTGGTTGACTTCTGATAACCAGAGATTAATGACTAAATTAGGTTTCAGCATATCAGTCTATGATGAAAAGTCTTAGAAATGTAAACACTTTTTAATTAATTCAGACATTTTTTCCAGTTTCTGATTGTAACTGAAGTATGTATGCATGTGGATGTGGATTCCTGTGTATATGAGAAGGAAAAGGAGAAATAGAGTCACTTTACACTATCCTGTGAGCTGTGAAGTTTCCTGCTGAGGTTCAGTGCCTACAGCAAACTTCCAAGAGCTCTGTATGCCAAAATGGCCCTAACTGAGCAAAGCACAGGTTTTATCAGCCACCCATTCATTTTTCAGCTCCTACTTCCCACCTTCAATTGATTTAATAAAAAAAGCTCCACTTTTATCTTACTCTTAATTCTGTTAATTTACCTTGCTTAGAGAAAGCAGGAACTAAAAAACCTGGTGGTCACATCAGTATAACCCCATGGTTCAGCTTGTGCTCAGAGGAAAAAACCACAATGCATTTGCTTCATCTGAACAGTCAAAATAATGAAAGCCAGTTGTGAAGACTGACAGATAAAAACAATAAATTGTGGAAGTAATAAAATTGTCACAAGGGAAAGACAAGGAGCAAGATTTAATGAGACAGAATGGACAAGTAAGTAAATTATTTATTTGAAGTCTCCATTCAGACACGACATGCTTCACTATCTTTCATTAACTCATGCACAGGTCTGACCTGCTGCACTGGATGTAGTCACTGTTCTGTCTTCTTCCCTAAATGCATGACATTTATTGCAGACTAATCATGAGTAGTCGTTTCACTAATAATTTATTGTCTTCATAGCGATTGCCAATACTGATAGACTCAGCCTACACTCAACAGATAATTGCCTAATGAAAAAACACTCTATAAAAATGATAAAGGGATTTTTTTTTTTTTTTTCTGCATAGACACCTGAGGTCTTCAAACAGCATGGTTCAGCTAGTGGGCATGCAGTCAGAAGATATTATACTAGATTTCAGTTATTTTCACTGAAATTATTTATTCCTGGGTAAAAATATATCCACCTGGATTTGTTGGGTCAAAAGCATGCCAGAAGCTCCACAAGCATAGGGAAGCACAGAAATGAATATATATACTTGGGTTACTGAGAAGTCACAGAATATATATATGCTCTTGGATTTTTTGGGTAGAAAGATGCATAGAGGTTGACACTGCAGATGTAAATTAAAGCAGTGGTCTTCAGGCTCTGTTTCCATTTCATTTGTACATGACAGGCAAACTTTCATAAGGAAAAGGCTGGAGTGATGATTTAGGCTTTAGTATGTTATTTTAACTGAAGAATGCATTCCCCATTTTAGATTCCCAAGCACTACAATGGTTTTTTTCCATCTAGACTACTGGGGTATGAGAGAGAAAATGTGGCAAATTATTTTACAGGCTAGGAATAATTTAAATGAGCTATAACTTATTGCATGGTGAGTGTTGCAGTCAGGATTGAGGGGACAAGCTAGAGAGAAATTTGCTACTTCATTTGATGATTGCCTGGCTTCTCTTTGTAGCTCTGGGAGCTACTCTGTGAGACAATTTCCCAGTGGTTTGAAGGACAGTTGGGAGCACAAAATCTACAGAGTAGACTGAATGCTCATTTCAGGCATCTCATGGAAAGCTAATGACCATTTTATTTCTGCAGTGCTTCTTTTCACAATGACTTTGCTTAGAACACCTTTATGAATTAAAGCAATTCCAAGCAATTTCCTTGGCCTGGAAGCACAGTGAGCTGCCAGCACAGAATTCATGACAAATTTTACATAGCACATTGCTGGTCTTTAGTGAACCAGCTCTCAAATCAATTACGTCTGCTGGCAAGGAAGCCTTAACACTCTAAATAATTTAAAGTGCAAACTGTGTGGCATGCTATTCCTTTCATCAGCAGCAAGATTGATTTCACCTTGTGGTATCTCTGCCCTACAGAAATGGCCTTTTTTAGTTAAGTTTTCAAAGTTATCACAATAAAGCAGTAAAGTCTGCAACGTGCAACACAAGTTACATCTGTTCTTCTCAGATCGGATAGGCAGTCATTAGTCAAAGTAAAAAATGACTGAAAAAGTAGCAATGAGCATTCTTTTCCATTCCCTGTTAGTCTTACAAGAGGAGTTTGTAGAAAATACCTTATTTTAAGCATTGATTAAGTTTAGCACTTATTCAGGATGATGTTCAGAAGTGCATGTGGAGTTTAGTCACAGTACATTCATTCCATGCAATTTTATTAATATGCTTGCCCAGAATAACCTAAGCAAAGCAAAGATCTGAATTGGTCAGCTACATAGATGTGTCTTCTTGGAGTTAAGGGGGGATTGCTAGCTCATTATCTGAACTAGGAAACCTCAGGATGGTTTTGCTTTCAGTGGTTATTAAAAATCCTCCATTCTATTTCCTAGATCCATATATCAGAAAAGACCTTAAACTAAGAATGTCTTTGCCAGTGTTGTTTCCCCATGGCTCCACTTGGCACCCAAGTGTTAAGAAAGACAAGTTCCATAGCTACTATTTATTTATTTGGAATATTCTTTTAGATTAAAGTCAGCTTTCTTTGACTACTTTTACCAAATACTGCTGTAGCAGCAAAACTTCTTCTGCAACAATCTAAACAGATTTGAGGAAAAAAAAAAAATCCCATTATTCTTTAACACAAATGAAAAATTGCTGCTTCTTATTAAGCCTATAAAAATTGAACTACCTTTGCATTAATAGAATATTCAATTGGTTTCAGCAAATAAAGTACAAATTTTAAAAATGAAAAAGAGAAGAAAAAAAAATATATTAGTTTACCTACTTAGCTTTGGGATTGCAGTCAAGGGCACTCTAATAAATACACATTTCTCTGCTTATGGAATAGCCTTTGAAAGCTGAATAGTGTTTTACAAACATGATCTGTGAGTTCAGAAAGAGGTTTTGTACAATTGAATCCATATGGCTTCCTATTCCATTACTGATATTGTGTATGCATAGGGTTTGTTTTGTTTGTTGTTTTTTTTTTTTTTTTAAATTTAGGTGTTTTGCAAACCTTGCAAATGTAAAAAGGAGTCCTTGGATAAAGTCAGACAGGAATTTTAGCAGAGAGAGCCTGTGCTATGTAGAGTGGTCTTAACTGCTAGACCAGTTCAGACCAGTTCAGAATATCATAATTACAATCAAATCTGAGTTATCACATTGTAGATGACTATTTCTCCACTGACTTCAGTCTTTGAAGAACATTTTCATTAAGTTAAGAGTTATTCAAAACAATAAAAAAACCTGAATGTTTCACAAAGCACCCCCAAGCCAAAAAAGTTATTCAGTCACTTTTTCCAGGCATTCTATGAATACATGGGAATTACACAAAACTCCAAGTTCAAGTAGAAGCCAATGCTTCCACCAAACCATGTCTGCCAAAACTATGCTGTGAGATTTCCAGCTCTACTCACTGTGTCAGATAAACTGTGTTGTCTGAAGTTCCATGACCTCTATTTATTTGCCAGAACTGCACAGGCATTCACTTTATCATTCTGTGTAAAGGACCAAAACAAAACATTATAAATAGTAAATATGACACTGTACATACTCACAATTTTAACCTTTGAATGTACAGATCACTTAGATCAATGCTTTGCTATGCTGCCACAGCAAACCAGAGTGCAAGCTAGAATGCAGCTTCATATTCAAATCTGATTTTAGTCATATGTTTCCTTGGGATTAGAGAAGGAAGACGTGTTCAAATTTGCCAAGAGCCTCATAAAATTATTGTTTCTGTCTTTTGATTTTCTGAGAGAAGGGAGACAGCAAAGACATAAAATGGTCTGACACATTCAAGAGATTTTAAGACTTTTCAATTGCATTTTGGATTTTACTGAAATATATGCTTGCCAAGAAAAAATTAATGCCTTATTCCTCAATTGTACTCAATTTGTACTCAAAGAGTACTCAATTGTTCTCAGGCAAAAGATATTATTTTTTGCCAGTCCTATAAAAATACAGTAATTTTATGAGATTCTATTTGATAAATTAGGGGCAAATATTCTTGCTGTGCATATAATTTTGCTGTGAAGAAACTGATCTAGTTAAATAGAATTTTTTAAAAGGCTATTTAAATTATTCAAGTGATAAGAGTAGCTTATAGTTGATAATTTTTCATTTTCCTATTTTAGAATAAGAAGTTACAGGAAATCCTGCAGTGAACAACAACTGAAGGGGAAAATTTAGTCTTCTTTTTTATTTATTCATTTTCTTCTTAGGCAATTGAAATTATCCTCTTTCAATCATTTTTAGCATATATATTTTCCATATCCATGCAAAGGTTCTCTTTGTGAGAACCTCCTTAAACTTCTGTAATAAACTTTCACAGCAGTAAATTTAACAAGCTAATTAAATGTTTTGTACAATGGATTCTTTTTACAACTTGAATTGCTTTCTGTTTCAATTTCACTGACCATTCTGACAGTATATAAAGCAGCATTTGATTTATCATCTTTATTTCACCCTCCTATAAATTTATTTTCATACCAAGCCTGACCTACCCAACAGCTGCAGTAATTGGAAGGAACCACATTTTAAAAATCCTATGGACTAAATTTGTTCTCACAAATGGATTTGGAAAGTCTTACATGCAAATTGTCTTTTTTATTTCATACTCATGAGCACCTTCCTGAAGGCTTTAGCTCCTGTGACACCGTCACAATCCATAGGAAGAAGACAGTGCATTGTGTTATGAATATTACAAACAGACAGTTTCTCCAAATGCCATCTTGGAGATTGTCAAAATTTATCAAATCCTTCTGCTTGTTTGCTTTGAGTGTAAACTGTAGTGTAAAGAGTATGGTCCTATAAAAATAATATAATCAATCTGTAAATACTGTTCTCTTCATTCCCTTTTCTCCTACTTTAAAAAAAAATAAATCTAGATTTCTTTTGAAATTTATTACTTAATTAATATGGACATTATTGAGAACCTTTCTCACACTCAAAAATGCTGGACAAATGTCAGGTGCAGCAGTCAACAGGGGAAACAAGTTTCTTATTTGAAGAGGTAAAACCAAATCAATACAAACTCTCGTGTCAATTATTAATCAATTTCTTTGGAGCTTTGTTGGTTTTACACTTATAGCCTATGCTTTTCTCACTGGGGATTCACATTCACATGTCAAAAGAAGGCTCTAAAAGCAAACCAAACGAATACCTGTGGTCTGACCTCAAACATATTAGTAAAATTAGCTTTCATAGGAATAAGTTCCCCTTTAAATGGGAACTGTCTATATCTTTTGAGTCAATAAACTCCCTCTGGCTAACACCACTTCTGCTCTCAGCCTTCAGTTTTCCTCTTGAACTTCAGAGACCTGAGATGTGAATTACTGCACCTATGAATGATGATTATTCACCACAACGGCCTTTCCTAAAAAAAACAAGTTGGCTCACCGGACAGGACATAAATATTAAAAAAAGCCATCATTGCAGGAATCAATGGCAAGATCAGAGAAGTGAGAAGTAATCCACAACCTCTGTAGCAGAGCTTGCCTAAGGGGAAATGATACTACCAGGGTCCTTGATGAATCTGTTTATCTACAATAAAGGCAGAAAGCGAATCTCAGAATTCAAAGAGAGATAATTTACAAAGGTTATATAGTTAGCATGTGTGGGCCAACCATTTACCACCTCCTCCCTTTTAAAAGTAAAATGGAGTTTTAAACAAACAGAAAAACCGACAGGCCTTTTGTTGTTTGGAGTGGGAGGGGACTTCCACTTTAAAGGCCAGGGTGAGTTTGAATTTAGCACAAGACACACCTTGCAGTGTGCCCAGATTGCAACAGAAGGGACATTATTGAGTGACTCTCTATTGCCTTTCATTTTCTGCCATCACCTTCTCTCCTCTCCTTCCCTAGGTTCTGCATCCTGGGAAATATTTGGAGCCTTCTCAAACTGCGATAGGAGTGAGCAATTCCCTCAGCTGCACCAAGTACCTCCTCCCCACCCCTCCTCATCAAAATGTTTAAGGATATGCTGGATACTCTTAGAGGTTTTCCCACAGGAAAAAAAAAAACAAAAAAAACCCAACAAAACAACAACAAACTCCTCAGAAGGAGCCACAACTGAATACTTAAAATCTGATTGATAAAATCTTCTTCAGGGAAGTGAAAGAGGCAAGTTCAAGTCTTCTCTGTCTTTGTAGATCCAGGCATTTAGATCCAGACTTTATAACCTGAATCGGTTCTGGAACTGAAACTTTCCTTCTCTACAACTGGAGCTGTGTGATAGAGTGTATAACTGAAACAACTCTGGATAATTTTTGAAAAATAAATTAAATGCCAGTTCCCAAAAAATTAAAAAATTTGCACTGGGAATCACAGAGATAGGGTCATGCCATGTATTCAATCTGTGTAACACCTTTAGTCCTGCAAACTAATAATTTATTGGGAAAAATTTTCACAAATGATATCAGCAAAGAGCCACAGTAAAAAAGTAAGGTTTTTTTTAAAATGTATTTTCTTCCATTCACTGTTAAAAGTTTTCCATAACTATAATCAAAAGTTTAAGATTTTGGACCCATATTTTGCCAACATTTAATTTATGAGAATTCTCTCTAATTGCCTTTTAGAGACAAAAGCAGCAAAACCAAGTGTTAGAAGAAAAATGGAAGAAAGTGAGCTAACACCTAGTATTGAGAAGACAGGTTGGAACAGATGAATTACTAAAGTTAATCTGAGATACACTTCTAAAGCTGAGACAAGTTTTAGAGACAGTGAGAAAAAAATGGGCTTGAGAAAAAAATTGTATTAAAAATCTATTGCTTTTTGGAATAGCTTAATGGTTTAAATGAATGGTTAAAATAAATGGTTTAAAAGAAGGAAAAAGGGAGCAAAAAGTATCAAGGCATGAAATAATAACATTTTTATGAGATGTTTTAGCATTACCTATTGTTTTCTCCATTCAGTTGTCTTTCAAATTTCCTGTGAAATGCTGTGTAGAAAATTAACCTTTTTGATTGATCTCTAATTTTGTAATTAAATTTAATTCTACATTTCCACATTCATAATAGTTAATATCACTTTTCTTCTCATTTTTTATTATATTTTATATGAAACTGTAGTCAACTTAGTGTACCAGAAGCCCTTTCATTTCCATAATATTTTGCAAATGCTTATGCAAGGAATAATGTAAACCAAAATATAGATTCAATACACATGTATGGATCTACTATCTACTCTTTATTTACTAATTTATCTACTCTTTATTTACTTAGATATGCTGTGAGGATAAAAGAGAGATTGATCCAAAAGTTTTATCTTTGTGTTGTATTCACACAAATACTCCCACTGACTTACCTGGGTTTATTAGTTGGTAGTCCATGGTTACTATTTCTTAACCCATTTACTATTTAAAATGAGGAAGCATTATTAGGGTTTCTTGTAGTTCTTGTCTCCTAGCAACAGAATTTCTTCTTAAATTGACCCTTGTATTTTCTGTGGATTGTGTAAAGCTCACATAGTCCTTTTAGAGAATTCAGATATATCTTAGCACTAACTCAATTTGTGTATTTGAGTCTTTATCAAAAGATTAATTTAGTTCCTGAATTGGCCAAGTCACTATAGCATTAGGTTTAATATAAACTTAGCTCTTTACTATATTAACATTTCAATAATCTATTTTAATCAAGAAATGAGAAAAAAAAAGAAAAGGTATTCCTTTGAAACATTACTACAATATCATTTTGACAACGAATTTTTAAGAATGCTTCTGAGTACTTATTTACAGGACGGTGGAAATTATTTTTTTCCCAACAATTTCCCATAAGATCAGGTCAGCTTAATTTAAGACCCTTATTTTGGTCTGGAATAAGATCTTGCTAATAAATCAACATAAGTACAACTAATGCTTACAAATGGTGCAAGGAACATGCTGTTTCCAGAAGAAAGAGCCTTGGCAGCCCCTGCTGGAAGTCATTGTGCAGGAAATCCACAGCAATCTTCCTCTGGAACAATGCCAAAAGTGCACTGTGTGGGCTGAGTAGAGCTCTCTGTCCTTGTTGCATAAAATCTCACATTTATAATGAAATAAAATTACAGAAAATTAAGATTGTCAGCCTCTGATATTAATAGATGTTTTTGATATATGGAAATTTGTAATCTGTATTATGCTACAGGGAATTCCAACAGGTATTCATTGCCAGGTTAAAGGGTTACGTTGTGTTAGTGAATTCAGGTTAAATGCTATGCTAGACCATGTCTCCCCTTCACCTTACATGAAAAACACTGAGACATGAAACACAAATTTTCTTTTTCAACTGATATTTGTGTAAAAAAATTAAGTGACACTTGATTTAAGTGCATTTAAGCCTTTCCATTCCTAACTGGCTTGCCTTAAAAATATGTATTTTGGTTTATGTGTTTGTGTTTTTTCCATTGTTGCTATTTGGTCTGACAGAACACATTACTGCTATTTAATTTAACTATTTTTAACTGTATTTAACTATTTTAATTACAATTTAACTATTTTAACTGTGCTTAGCATGAATTCTTGTTTTCTTTGAACGTATCCTTAGACCATCAGTAATCTTAGACCTCTTCTGACAAATTCTATCCTATAACTCACAAAACCCTAACTGACTACCAATCTTCTTATTTAGCTTTGTGCTACTGGACCAAAATAAGTCTGAGGAAGTCTCAGCCCATAAAATATAGTGAACATTTTTAAGGATGGGCCTGATATACAAGAAAAGCCCAAGGACTGTTCCAGAAGACAAATATGTAAAAAACCCCAAAACAACCAAAAAACCCAAAAAAACCAAAAATAAGACATACATACAGATTCAAAGGTGAAAAGGGAAAACAGAAAAGGAAAAGGGAAATGAAAGGGCAAGGGCAAGGGCAAGGGCAAGGGCAAGGGCAAGGGCAAGGGCAAGGGCAAGGGAAAGGGAAAGGGAAAGGGCAAGGGAAAGGGCAAGGGAAAGGGAAAGGGAAAGGGAAAGGGAAAGGGAAAGGGAAAGGGAAAGGGAAAGGGAAAGGGAAAGGGAAAGGGAAAGGGAAAGGGAAAGGGAAAGGGAAAGGGAAAGGGAAAGGGAAAGGGAAAGGGAAAGGGAAAGGGAAAGGGAAAGGGAAAGGAAGGCAAGAAGTTGTATTACAAATGATGTACGAGAATATCTGTCTTACACATAACTCCACCTTTTCTTCCATAAAAGAAGGTAAACCCAACCCGAGGACAAGCACTAGGGATTATATTGTCTAGAAAGCTTCTGACAGCTGGGTAGTTATAAAGAACAAGCTGCTAAAACCTCCAACCTGAGGAGCAGACTGACTGGAGGTTCCAGTTTTGACATACAGCTGTGTTTACAAGAGGAGTCAGGAGTGAAAGAGAAAATTCAAGAGGTGTTTCTGGTCTCTTGTTGCTTATGAGACCAGTTATTTCATCCATGTATTCTGAGCATCTGTCTTGTTCTGTGTCTCCTTGAAAGGAAAGATTAAGAATTTTGGCAGAAAAAGTGAAAAGAATGGGATAAAAGAAAATAGAGCAGATTTCTTAAAATGCAATTTAGGTGTTTACCAATAGCCTCTGCTCTCATTTTTCTTCTACCTTCAGCACTAATAAACACACACATATGTAATGTTATATAGATATTTATCCATGTTACAGCTGGATGGGTTTGCATCAGTGTGATCCTCTAGCTTGTGGTGAAAATAATTAGAAAGAATTAATTCAAATCTATTTCATTTCACAGGATTTATTGCCATCATAGACAAGTAACAAAATTTCTACATAAGCTGTCAGCCTGAAATATAGCATGGTGACTAGACCCCATAGAATATAAGTGTGTTACATGTCATGTGCCACAGTTTGCTTGATTTTTCCCATTTTCCTTGCTAATAGGCAATACAGATAATTTACCCACAGGTGCAGCATAACCCATGGAGTCACAAGGCAAGGAAAATAAAGGAGCAGACATGCTTTCTGTGGCCCTGACTGCTTATAACTGGTAATAGAGCCAATATGGGGAAGTAAGTGCTTTAAAACTTTAGTTTGACAACATGATCACCATTATTACTTATCTTATATTCACTTAGTCATATCTTCCATATTTTCAGGGATGGGTCAATATTTCATACTCTCAGTTTGCAGTAGTCTTTACTCTCAATTTACTCTCAAATTAGGGACTGAAGGGCATTTCTTTAGGTTACATGTTTTCTAATAAACGTAAATGCCATGGTTCTCTTCTTAGTAGATGAGAAAAATGGTGAGCACAGACAGGATTTGTCATGAATAATCCTCTGATTAAAAACCTAAATAAACAAGACTGTTTGCTTGAAATTTATTCATAACCCACTTGCATATTAAGCTTTCTGCAGCATATGCTTTTCTGAACTGCTGTGCACAGAATACACCAAAGATTCAGTTCAATTGATTTGTGGAGTTTGAAAAAGCCCAGAAAAATGATATCCTTTGTAAAACTCCTTTTGAATCTCAAATAGTAAGGAACAGGATAACACTGTTCTGGGGGACCAGACAAAGGGTGGCCTACTTAAAAATTTCATAGAAATGGAAGAGCTTTTCTGAAAAGATTTTTTTTTTTTTTCAGATCATAAACAAAAGAAGCCTGTTCCAGGGTTTTCCTTGTTTGTTTTGTTATATTGTTTGGGTTTTGCTTTATTTTGTTTCATTTTTTAATTTACTATAAAGTTCTCTATTCTATAATTACTGCTGCTTCTGGAAAGGCTTTATATTGGTTATTGGTGAACAGCTTGGCCAGTGGGACAGAAAGATCATAGAAGTGTAGAACAGTTTGTGTAGAAAGGGACCTTTAAAGGTCATCAAGTTCAACTCTTTTAAATGAGCAGGGATGTTTTCAACACAGACATGTTCATCCTCGAGCTGAACAAACTGGAGAGAGCTCACCCACAGCCAAAGGCTCTGGGGCACATACTGGAAATGTCAACTTTGCTTCATGTGAGGAAGGAAAAGCCAACAGAGTGTCTCTGCAGCCTCTCACCACCCAAGCAGTGGCTGTCAGGGAGAAGATGGAGCCAGACTCCTCTCAGGCGTGCACAGCAAAGAGGCAACAGGCCCAGCTCAGCACTGACACCATAAAAAAAGACAATTCTCCTTATGGGCTCCAGCAGGGCAGTGGAACAGGCTGGCCAGATACTCTGTGTGTTCTCCACACTTGGAGATTTTCACAGCTCAATTGGACAAGGCTTGGGCCACTCTCTCTAATTTCAGTGTTGGATCTAGATTTGATGTTGGCCATGTTCTGTGGAAGGGGATTGGCAAAATGACCCCCAGTGATCACCTACAAACTCAATTATGCAATGATTCTGTTGAAACTGTTTAAATTTAGAGCCCAGTCTTTTGGTATATGATAAATTAGACATATCAGGGATTTGAATTTCATTTCACATATGCCAGATAACAACCTTGTACCACTGAGAACAGAGTTGCTCAAGGTACTTATATGAAAATGAATTTTTAAGCAGCCTGAATTACCTGCTTTAACTACTCAGCCAGGAAAAAGCCAACAAGTGAGATTAGCTTATTTTTCAAATTTTTCTGCTCTCACAGCAAACTGAGATGTTTTTATTTTTATAAGAAGATTAACTGAAGTCCTCACAAATCTCATCTCTTTTGAATCTGAGAGGAATTCCAAAGTCCAGATGTATTAGGCCTTGACCTTTTAGACCTTTCCACTTGTGAGAAAAACAGTATTTGCACCTTGTTGGCAATGCAACCTGGGAACACAGCTGTTAATATTTTTAGTGTAGACATAACCTGAATGATTAGTGAACAAGGAGATGTCACTGGAGTTTAATGATCATTTACATCAAATGCATAAACACTTCAGGTCATGATTAGACTTTCTAATGGATGTAGCCTCATAATATTCCTGACTCAGGTGTTTGAGTAAATGCCCATGGGCTGAGCCTCAGGGGGCATCCTTTACCAATTACTAATTGTCCCTTTGTCAACTAAAGTTCCTCATTCAAAAAAACTGTGATGTAAAAAAGGAGGCAGGAAAGTGAATTAATAAAGTTTCACACTCCAAAAGATGAAAGTATTTGGTTTATATATTTGCACTTATTATAAATTATTTATAACTATTGGCCATACTGATAGATATTATTAAAATAACAGACATGATTAGATAACTATTTCTATAATATTTATGAAGGCTTATATATTTATATATTTTTATATATATTCATATTTATTTTATACATTATATATATATTATATATTATAAATATATTCATATATATTTGTATCATTTAACACTGTTGAACTAATTATGGTGAATCTCTATTTGCAACACTTGCACTTCCAGCTAAGATAATAAAGGGAAGATAGGAAGTGCACTTGCAAATGCTATTTGCCATGCACAATTTACTGGAGGATTTTGTATTCTCCTTGTTAACAGTGACTAAAAATAGGAATGCTGCTGCCTTTCCACTGTGTGGATTTCAAAAGGGGTTTGAATTTTTCCTTTATTGTCTTTATGTGAAAGAAACATGTAACGGATGACAGAGACTAGGATCAAAAGGAGAACTGTAGGGTTTTTTTCTCAGCACTAATAATCACAACTGCAAAGCAGATGACTGCTTTATAATCCTTTCACCTGTTAAAAACTTGGTTATGGAAGCAAGGCTCTGTTTCTAAGACTCATTTTTGCTAGTTCATTTCACCATAGCACATTTCAGGCAAAACAGGGTAAATAAAATCCATTGAGTTAGGAGACACTACTGTTTTTTTGTTGTTGTTGAAAATTGCATTTGTAGCTCAGATTGCTGTTATTCTGAGAAATTACAGGCAAACAAAACCCATGCATACTGAAATAATCATAAAATGGATTGGGTTATAAAGGTCATTACCACCCACACAGGAAAGAATTTCTACTTAATATCTAATCTAAATATCTCCTCTTGTAGTTTAAAACCATTCTCCCTTGTCCTACATGCCCATGTAAAAATTCACTTTTTTTTCTATAACCCCATTTGAGGTACTGGAAAGCTGCTATAAGGTCCTGAGACAGAGCCCTGAGGGATCATCACCAGCCTCTAGCTGGACAGAGAGCCACTGACCACAACTCAGTGGCTACATCCCTCCAGCCAATTCCTTATCCAGTGAGCAGCCCACTCCTGGAGTCTGGGACTCTGAATTGGAGAGAAGTGTCTATTATATAACATTAGCTTTTGATTAGATTATCTAATGTTTCTCCTACTACTTCTCTTCCTCTTAATTATTAGCTGGGATGAGAAACTGCTGGCTGAGCAGTATAGGAAGAGATGGAGAGGCACACCAGGCTAGATTTTGTTGAGGATATGATATTCACTGTGAGTTTATTGCAAGCTACTCTGTTTCCAAGAGTCTCTTAATCTAACATTGTCTTTTCATGATGAATTTTCTGCGTACATCTCATTAAGACCCTATGTGTTTGTTTTCTAGTCCTGAAAGTAATTTGGTAATTCTCCTGTAAAACTCCATTCTTATCTTTGGTAGATTGTCCACAAAAGAAAATTATTTGGTTCTATTTTCTTTGTGGAATGTCTATTTTCTAAATAAAATTCTTCCTTGTTCATAGGTAAGCAAAATAATATTTTTTTCTTTCATTATTTTCTTTGGTTTCCACTTTGAGGTTTACTCAGCCTACCTCGAGATTATCAACCAACTAAATTTTCTTCATTTCCTCCCTCCCTTTCCTTCTTTTTTATGGACTTTTGAACATAACTACACCTGGAATGTGCTGAGTTTATCTGTTCTATATCTTGAAGAACAGCTTCAGCCATCCTGAGTTCCAGTGAGGAGCACTCACGTACAGGAGAATTTGAGGAAATATCTGGTGTGAGTAACTGGGAACCCTTTAGCCCCTCTGGTAAGAAATCTAGCCCTGAATCTGTTTGCTAATTCCCTTAGTTATTATTACAGACCCCTTGATTTTACAGACATCTCAGAGTGCTGCAATCTCATGTACCACAGATACAGAAATACTGTTTTGTAATCGCTGAGATATGAATTTAATAGTTCCTTCACATTTTGCCTTCTCCACTAGATGTAAGAGTCTGATAATTCTTGCAAAGTTTAAATCTATTTCAGAGGCAATTTATTTCAGTAGACTTTATTTCTTTTTTTATTAGTCCATGGCAGTTTAATTTAAGATTTAGAAGCTGAAAGTGCACTTTTTTATAAAAATAGAAAACAGATATCTACTATACAACATAACTGTACACACATAACTCACAACATAGCCATTAATAAAATAAATGTGTATTCACATGTAGAAATCCTCCTCTAAACTTTATTTATTTTATATTCACAAATAATGCACTTGCACAGAGCTGTTCTACTGCTGTGTAAGACTCACAGGAGTGTAAATCTGTATAAATACAGTATATTCAAGTAGATCATTGGAATTTACTGAATTTAGCTGTGCCTGGTTAAATTCAAATCAAACACTTCCTCTGGCTTAAATTTATGTTATTGTTACCCTTGAAAATGATAGAAATATTCATGCACTATTCTTTTGTAAGGAAAGATTTAAAAAACAACAGGGAATAGAAAAATTAAGCATAAAAGACAGTTCTGTCTCCTATAACGTCTTTGTATGAGAGAGGGGAGAGTCTGCATCAGCACTTTGTATAGCTGGGGGAAAGCTGCTCCAGGGCTAAGGGACGGCTTCAAACGTCTAACTGCACAAACCAAAAATATAAAATTTCTATAGTAACAAACAGATGACACTGCACACAGTCATTAAGTGAATTATAATGATTGGCTTTGTCTGCTGCAACTTCTTTTTTTCTTTTTTCTATTTGAGTGGGTTGGGTAAACTTCATTCAATTGTACTCCCATAAAGTAGAGTTTGTCTCATCAAACACGTTAAAGTCATTTCCACCTACAAGCATTTCCTTTGTTCTGTGGTTTGAAAACTCTCTGTATTATTGCTATCATTTTTAAACAATATTTTTTTCTTACAATTTTAAAAGATAAATTTCAAATACTTAGGCAATATGTCTGAAGAGAAAGACACACAAAATCACCTAAACCATGCTCACAAACATCACTTTTGAAACTTGTTACCAAAGCTGCATTCCATAACCAGCTATATGTTGGTACAAATGCATTCCTTAAATATATACTTACAAGACTGGTCACCCTTCTCTAAATCAGAAATATTTATTCAGAATAAAAGGATGTATTTTCTGTTCTGTTTAGATAACATATATGGAAATTATAGGCAACCAGAACACTTCTCTAATTCATGTTTTATGATACATTTGTAACTTTTGTTTTGTAACTTGAGTGTCCAGATAGCAGCTGTCAGCTGAAATACCAGACTGCTCCAGGTGTCACTGGAGGAATCACTCTGGGACATCTTCAAACTCTAGGACATCTTCAATCTGGAATAAATAAACTGGAATATACTGGTACATGAAAGTGAAAAACTCATAATAATAGAGAGCATGCACTGACACCATAGACATCCCTCTTCCAGCACTGAGATTTTTCTAGAGAGGTTTGTGGGGCAATATGAGGACATCATTTGAAGGAGCTATAACAGTACTTAAGGTTATATAATGTGTAAAATTATTGAATTTTCCACAGATTTTCATTTTCAAGTAGTTATCTTTTTTTGAAGTCCCTGTATGACTTCTTCATGCCTACATTTCTTTCCAAGGGGTCTGAAGTCTGACAACTCACCTACTGATGCCATTGGATTTTCATCAGAGCAAGGACACTGACGTAAATTCACAAGTAATTATTCAATCTGGATGCCCTAGTTTTCCATATTCTGTGTAAAAACCCATAATGGGACCTGATTTATTTCAGAGGATTCTAGTTATCCAGTAGCCAATTTCTTTTAATATACACCAGAGATCCCAAAATTGAGGAAAATAAGCCCCTTATTTTTTTTTATGGGGTTCTCAGTCTAGAGACTCCTTGTGTCTCTGAGCTTCATATTTGCAGTCTGTCTATCCAAATTCACAGACAAGTTTCAATCTCAATGTGGTTTTCTCCTTCAACACCTTAATTGAATAACTCCTGTATAACACTGGTTCAAAGCGAAGTTATAAACTGCTTCTCTCTGCTTTGAAAACTTTTTCTGCATTTTAAAGTTTAAAAGGATTTTGAACCAGTCAGTTCAAAGGTGACATAGAAGAACAAATAGTATTCCCAGACTGCAGGTATTAACATCTGCTGAAAAAGAGTGATGAAAAATTTTACATTTCTCTACAAAAATGCTTGTGTAGGAAAATATAACTGCTTGTGTAGGAGCATATAACTGAAGGGCTTGGGGATAAAATCCCAACAGGCCAACATAAAATTTTTGTTGTGTTTAAGGAAGAAATTAGGTTTCCAATAGGAAAATATCTTTCTAAATGTAGCTTGCAAAAAACTATAATGCCTACAAAAAAATGAGTGATTCTTTTAATTGATTTCTTTAAGTGCAGATCAGGAAAAGGAAGAACCAGTGCCTTGTGTATACTGAACCTGAGAAATTTGACTTAAAATTTTTAAGTTATGTTAAAATAGACAATTCTTTTTCTCCACAAGCTTGCCTTTCATCTATTTGCATAATACCATTTCTAGTATTATACAAATACCAATCTAGTATAATTGGGAAAATCAGGAGTACAATATCTTGAGAGGCTGATGCTCCTTACATCAGTTGTAGCCTTTTTCCTCTCTAAAGAGACACAAGAATTTTAGTTCAGTGAAGAAAACTTATTAATTAATTAATTAATTAATTAATTAATAGATCTAATTTATGTAGCACAAACATGTGTACAAATCAAATAACAGACTCCTAGATCACCTGCTAGGTTGTTCTGTTCAGTTATTTTCTCCCATTTTAATGACTGAGAAAATGAAAAAAAAATTGGAGTGCTTCTTTACAGAGATGATAAAAAATATGATAGACACATGTTTCCTCTTTACAGAAAGAGTTGTGTATATCTCAGGTCATGTAAATGCATTTGTATACAGCCCAAACTAGATTTATTAAAAGAAAACACGAAACCACATACAGATTTTTTGAGCCTAACCATGACTCAAACACCAAATATGTGGTATATTTCATCAATTTAATATTAAGAAATTACTGACCTTCTAGCCTTATATATCAGGTAGCATTTTGGTAGAAGAAGCCACCAGAAAAAGTTATGAAAGGCTTGCTCTGCTATCAAATAACTTGTTCTGAAAATACTAAAAACTTAATAAGATGCAGAAACTTTTCTACTAGATGAACTGGAATAATAGAGGGAAATCTGGATCATTTTGCTGGCCTCAGAATGAACATTTCTTGAAGCGCCATTATACGTAATTTCTGATAAATGTTTCAATAGCAGGCTAAAGTCTGCTTGCATTTATGCTGCCACCTTTACTTCTAAAAAGTCAGAAACAAAGAGTTTCATTCTTAAAATGTGATTAGATTTATAAATTATTTTACCTGTTTTTTCTTTTGAACTGCAAATTTCTCATTCTTAAAGTACTTCAGGTGCTGTGAAGTAATGAAATCAGTGCATTACTCTGGATTCACAATGCAGATTTTTTTTGTTAACTTATCAACATAGTCTTATTTAAGAGGAGTGAAGGAAATTTTAATCAGAAAGTATTGCAAAAAATATTTAAAAACTTTCTAGTAATAACTGTGGTAGTTGTCATAGAAACCTTAAGAGCATATATTACACTCCTCTTATTTTTAATCATAAAATAATATTTTATGTGGTTCTTTCCATTCTATAATTTAAAAAAAAAAGAAAATTATCTTTTCTTCATACAATCCAACAGATAACAGGTCAAATTATTACATCAATGTTTAACAAAATATATTATCAAAAAAAACCCCTCTACTCACATAATTCTTACTAATACACACTTAGTAGTATGTAACATATTATGAAACTCAAACATGACTGATTGCTTACATATCTATGAAGACAAAGCAGATGTTTAGCTGTGGTAAATTGCTCCTGTAAGTCCTGATAACCTTCCACTGACATTCATGGCTAATGCATCAGTCCTTAAAAGAGTGAAAAGAGACAAATTTATGGCTCCCACAACAATAACTGCAAGGTTAGGTGAGATTATTTCTCCTGAAAACACTTATAATGAGCAGTGGTCCTTTAATTCTTTCCCTCTCTTTAAAAAGAAAACAAGCAGGTTTTTGTTTTGTTTTTTTACTTTAACAATTGGTTTTATAATATTGTTTTCAACCAGTATTTAATTGTCAAATTGTTATCATGATCACAAAAAAATGTTAAGTATTGTGGCTTTAGGCCACTTTTTGGATTTACAATCATAATGATCCTTATGCACGGACACATCCTTAGGGAGCAAGTGTAAGAGACATAGATCTTTGAGTAAAAATATTTGTTTGTAAGGATATAGTTCCATTGTTTTCTCTTTACATAATAATTTCTGATGGAAATTTATGTATTCTTTTCACAAAGTGAAGCTTTAGATAGATTTGCTGTCTAATACTGCTTCCACCCTGGGGAATTGTTTCCTTTGGTCTTTGGTGTAGTGTTTAATAAGAAAAATAACACTTTAGTTGGCTTATTTGGGAGTTAAAATATTTCTGTAAAAGTAAAACTCCCTTCTTGTTTTATAGTTATTATTTGTATCATGCACATCTTGAACTCAAACTCTCTATTTCTGGGAGTTTTCCCCTTGTAATGAGATATTTTCACTGTCTCCTAAGTCTCTACAAATTAAAGTTTGGTCATCTATTGAAAATTCAAAATCTGTTAGCCGGTGGTCCATGTTACTTGCTTTAATTAAAATTCCTGGCAATGTTTATTGGAGAAAGAGATTGTTAAGGCAAAGGAAAAAAAGTCAGTGGTGGAACAGTGACCGAGCTTGATAAGCCACAATGTAAGATTCTCCTGATACTGTAGGAGTGTAAATACACACATGGCAGTGATTCACCAGTGTTTGTGTTTTAGCTGGGAAATGAAACAAATGTTACTGAATTTCTTCTTTCTTAAGTGTTCTCTTTAGCGGAAGGAGAGGAGCAGTTTAATATGATTTCTCTGCACCCCCTACCCAGTATTCCTCAAATGTGTGGGTTCATCTCAGTGTGAGCAAGTATAGAATTTGGAAGAACAGTCAGGCACTGCAGAAACTACAAATACAAAGGACAATAGGCCGTGGAGACACTCATCCTGAGGGGGTACAGGACCATCCAAATAAAGAACTTCTGTGATTTCCAGGGCAAGACAAGAAATTCACAGCTGAGCTCATTGTCCTTGACTGTGGCCAAGTATTACCATCTTCTTACTTAGCACTGTCAAGCACTCCCAAGCTCCTGCTCAGTTCCTACTTGTACTGATGCTTCCAAAATAGCTTCCACCAAAATCACTGAAGTTAACTTTAAATAGATTATATTGCAACCCTAACAGGTTTTGCTTGGCCTTGGCATGAAAAAGGTCTCAGTGAGGTTATTAGCTGATAAAGACACAACCTCTAGCAGGTAAGACACAGTGGACAGGGTGCAGACTGTCTTCATTCAGCATAGAAAGATCTGGAAGAAAAATTTGGCTCAGCAGAAATGTAAGACTCAATGTCAGAGAGAGAAAAGTGCTATTTGCTGAGAGAGCTACATCACACAAACAAAGATGCTCTCTGGCTAGGAGGCAGGAATCTGATTCAGGCTTCACAACTTTTTTTATTTTCTCATTTTGACCAAAAAAATACCTCAAATCATGATTTTCACTTTTTCTTATGGAAATTTTCTTTCAGAAACAAAGGTGGAAAAAACAAAACAAAATTATTTTTTCTTGTTGTTTTATAGTTCACAACCACAGAAGAAGCATGGGACAAACACCCATAAAATAATGGAACTCACACAGAGGAATGCAATGGATTTCCTGCCTTTAAATCTCTACTAATACTGTAAAACATACCAACTCTTAGAATCTGTCTTATTTATGAAAGAAGATATTCAAAAGGAATAAAGTATTTAGCAAAAGTACTTTTGTATCAAATATTCACCCTGTGTTCTTCAAGCTTTAAATCAGATAGATATCAATCCTAATATATTTAAGTGTCTATGGAAAATTTGTCAAGAAATTTTAATTTTTATCTTCAGGTAAATATATAATGAAAAGTATTTCATAGCCTTCATTCAGGGATCATTTACATGAGATTTACAAAGCATGCAGTTATGAATGATCTTTATTAATGAAAGGATCAAAAGATGTCATGCTTAGCACAATCTGAGATTGAGGGAGTACTAGTTTTGCACTTTAAGATGGATGCAAAGGAAAAAAATGTCATTTATAAGTAGGATGTAGTATTATTTTTCTGTATCACTATTTTGTATTTTGTCCCTCTTGCTGACAAGCTGCAAGATCCTCTGAGTGGCATGAGGTGCACAGAACTTTTACTAGGATGTTCAAGACTTAGAGAGGACAAAGTGACAGGACCTGGGAAACAAAACATGCCAGGAAGGGTGTTTTGCAACAGAAAACCTAAAGTATACTTGAAAAATGGAAGATATACAGGGACATCAATGAGCAGTTTATATATATTTGTGTCTTTGGGTTCAAGCAAAGGAAATTCTGTCTACTGCAGTGCCTTGAAAGCTGCCTGGCAGAAAATACATTCTTGAAAGTGACTATACAGAAAATCTCTGAGCACCTGAAACTGAATCACTAGAGCAGTCCCAGGGGAAGGACCCTGAGAATTTACAGGTGTGCAGTCCTGAGATTAAGCCACAGAATAGCATCATTTAGCTTAAAAGGCCCTAGAAGGGCACTTTCAGAGGCCTTCAAAACAAAAGTTTGTCTTGTTTTAGGTTTTCCTGATGACTTGAGTGTTGTGTATCAGGGAATTGCCCAAACATCAAAGACAGGGTAAATAAAGTGTGGTCTCACTGTCTCCCTCTTCTGCCAGAGTCTGTAGGAACTGCAGGTATCTAAGGCTTTCCCTGTGACAAATAAAACACAGGATTAGCCACTAAAGACCATTAGAAGCCACGTAGCTGCTGCAAGTCAATCTCATTAATTTTTTTTTCCTGAGAAGCAGTTTTACAGCAGCCAAGAAGTGAATGCAAGGCTAACTGGTTGTGATGATCACTGCCAGCAGCAAAGTGGATTTGTTTGTAAATACACGTTCCAGAGGGGCCAGTCTGCTCCTTGAGCACGGAAAATATGCACATGTTAACTACTCTTTATGCTAAATCTTACACATATTATGACTGATCTTCAGTTTAACAGTATTTGTGAAATGGTAGACACAGCACAGAGTAGCAATAATGCAATAAAATGCCTCCACAATATTCATTTGTTGCCTACAAGAGGGGATCTGTGGAGTGATTCATCTTTCCACGAGTTACATACAAAGATAACTTTTAATTCCCAAAGCAAATACATCAGAGGGGAAAGCAGCTGCTTGCAAAACAACTCTGCCCTAACAGTTCTTTTTAATGATGTGAAATATCAGCTCTTACCATCATTAAGTGAGCAATTTCCCATCATGACCCTTATGGGTTTTTGATGTTGCTGTGACTGAGGAAATGACTAATTTCAGGTGTAGAGTGAGATAGTTATCTTCCATAGCTCTGAACAAATATGAATCCATAGAAGAATAATTGATAAGATATAGCAGGAAGATATCTCATCTAGATAGACTGTGCAGAGAGGAAGGAAGTTTCCAAAATAAAATCTGTTGCAAATCTTACTATTTAAAACTGAGATTTCCTAAAAGTAAAACCAAAACAGACAAACAAACAAACAAACAAAAAAACCTTTACAAACACATAAAACAATTATATTTTTTTTCAACAAATTCCCATTCTCATATAGCTTCTAATCTTTCAGAGCAGACAGATTGATGGGCAGATGATTTTTACTAATACCCAAGATCAGTATTTTTCAGCAGATTTCCTTGCACACAGATTAAGTGGAGAAATTGTCTCAGGATCACAGAATCATATCACCCTAGTTGATGACATCCTTGTGCAAACTGAGTTTCTGTTGTTAAATCTGGAAATTATTCCTTAAGCAGACACATGAACTGCACTACATTCAAATGGAATGATCTGCTTGTTGTATTTCACAAGGGTTCTGAAAAGCTTTTTTAAGAAACAACTAGGAAATCATATTATCTGTTTTCTAATAATTTCTTACATTTGGCAGAGATGTGTGGGAGAAGGGTTGTATGTGGAATCTACTCAGACGTTGCTTTTAGGTTAAATATCATTTGAACAGTAATTACTGGTGCTTAAGGTGGAATATTAATGGCATTCAGACCATTAGGATAATGTGTAACATTATGTGTTGTACATCAATACCACCCAGGCTGCAAAACCATTAGGACTTGCTGTATTAAAGGAAAACCCACTCACTCAAGGGCTTGTTGGTGACCTCTTGTTTTATTCCTCTTGCCTTTGACAAGTCTGTTGGAGACTGAAAACATTTGGAGTGAAACAGTAGAGAAAAACTGTGTCTGTAAAATACCATGTACTCAAAAGCTAAATAACATGCAATGTCGTTTGAAAGATTCTCCTAATCTAATTCCCTCTGTTTCTATACATCAAAAGTAGATTACAATTTTAAGTTTCATGCTGCAATTACTCACAGGGTTTATCTGTAAATGAAATTCAAGAACATGACATGAACATAATGTGCTGGCAGAAGATACTGAGACACAGCTAATCTGCCTCATATCACACTTTTTGTCACTGTCCCCATTCAACAGAGGGACTGCAGTTGCTGGAAGGTGTGTTGTGAGCACAGTCATGCTTTCTTTGCAATCCTTGACAAGATCTCCCCCACCTCGGTGTAAAGCTGTACATTAACCATTATCTTCTCTGTTAGAAGTCAAATAACCAAAAGAAAAGCCTGTCTGGAAAATATTTGTATTCACAATTTTTATCAGAATAGCATTGGCATATAAATGCACAAGAAATAAAAAAAGACCTCAGGTCCTAGAGGTCCTCATGTCCTTTGTTATCCACAAAAGTACATGGTGAAAACATTAGTTCAAACGGCACCAGGTTTAATCCTCTTGTTTAAACACAAACACTACAAAAAGCATTATAATGAAAGTTTTCCAGATATAATTTCACAGAAATCTGAAATTGAGAGCACAAACTGTGATAGCAGACCTACATTTGCATAGTAAACTAAATAGGACATAATAAAAAGTGGCAGGGTTTTTGCTATGATTTTTCTTATGTTTAGGAGTCTAAAGTAGTTTCAATTTTTTTCACATTTTGTTTTGTTCATTCTTTTCTTTACCAGTCCCTCCTGATATGCTTAACTCCATGTTCTTTAAGTGATGTAATGAGAAACTTCTGGAACAAAATGGAGAAAAAAGGTGTTCCAATGAACTTCTTTCTAGCAATCCTAGTTCGGGGAATTCCAGCCACTCCAAGTATTCTGCAGGTGTCAGGGAGATGTTCTGTTCATATAAAATCCAGGAAAAGTTACTTTGGATATTACAGAAATCTACCACTACCAAAAGCTCCATGAGAAGCCACATTTCATGTATGCAATGTATTCTCAACAAGCCAGTTGAAAAGTTTTATTTCTATTTCTGATATGTGTCAGAGGTGCAAGGATTTAACAGCAGCAAAACCACAGCAGAAATAGCAAATTATAGAGATTGACCAACTTTTTCAAATTCCATGATGTAGATTTATGCAATAAACCCCAATCAACTAAAATAAACCAAGGTTTTTTGTTAATTCTTGCATTATGAGCATGGAATAAAAATATTTTGTTAAAAACACCCCAAAATATATATTTCTATTTTTCATAATGAATATTCCACCATCATTATCATAGCTTAGAACCTCTCAATCTCCATTGCTGTCACATAATATTAAAGTCAGAAATTTTTTGGTATCTGGAGAAGTACAGAAATTCTAACTTTATTTTTTTCTCAAGGAAAATTGTGGTACAAAAGAGAATTTAAGTCTCACAACACTATTCATTAGACTAATCTTGTTAATTTAGTAGTGGCTTGTTATTCTCAGGTATTGTAAAAAAAGTTCAGGAAGTTTGAGGTTGGCTTAATTCATATTTCATTTGCACCAGCTTTCAGAAAATCAGATTATTAAAAAATACATTATTACACCACATAAATACACAAATTTCCCAGGTTTACTGTATTAAACTGTATTTTTTTTTTGTTTTGTTTTGTTTTGTTGTTTGGTTTTTTCTTTCTTTTTGCTTCCTGGTCTTCATTCTGGGTTTCAGTGTTGGGGTACTACAAGTAGGTTGGAGCAAAAAATTTTATGTAAGTTGAAAAATTGCACTTCTTCCCTTCAAGTAAAAATCACAGCATTTCTTGTGGCAGGAAAATGGTTAATTATTTTTTTAAAAACAGAGAAATACTGTAAGATAACCATCCAGGAAATTTCCTTGCCTCTTCCAAATACAAGCATAACAACTGAATTTTATCCTGCTTTCTTCAAATTAACAACATCCACTTCATTATTTTTGTTCTTGGATTTTGCAACAAGACATTAAAAGGAAATGATTGCATTCAGGATTGTGACCTCCTCTGCCAAAGTGCCAGATCAGAATATTTAAGCAGGAAATAGAAGAAATGCAGTATTTGCTCCACCATTAAGGTTACTGGTTATATGGGACACACAAGAGGCAGAGATTCCATCAAAATGCACTGTTCACAGTCTTCCCAAGTGGGAATTGCTCTTGAGTGACTGGAAATACCCTAGTGATTATGGCAGGAGTTTTTCTGATTTCCATTTTCTCTTATGAGAAGAAATGTCCTGTTTTTTGACTAAGGACTCAAACTGCTGGACATAATGGTCCCTTCTATACCAACAACAGTATTTTAATTGCCAGGGCATTGAGGTACTTTGGTTTAGTACAGATGTGTATAATTCTTCCTGGCCAATTCCTCAGTCATTCCCCTAATTTGCCTCTAATTTCCTGGATTTAATTGTGCAGAGTACAATGTAAATTTGGTTGTTTTTGTCCTAGCTCACCGTGGCTGGAAAAGCTCTAGTGGCTGACAAGGGGTTTTAATGAAGCACCTGACCTTTCCCTAAGTCATCCCCAGGCTTGTTAGCTCACATGTTAATGACAGAGTTGGAAGGGATACTTTGGGATGTGCTCAGGGGCACAGGTACACACCGTGCTACACGAGGAAAGAAAAGCATCCACGAGATAATCTTATAAAGCATTCCTTAGCTTGGAACTTGCAGGCTTCAAGGTAAAATTATTTATTGTACAGCTAGGAAAAGAGGTGAACTGCAGTTTAATTGCTGTATTATTCTCCATTTTTGCCTACAGGAGCCAAAGCCATTTACTCATAAAATAATTTTAATTGTATCCCCCAATTACTATAGGACTCAACATGATTTTTTTCCATATCTTTTTGTGGTTTGACCCTGGTAGGCAGCTAAAAATCACACAGTGACTCACCCCACAGTGAGATGGGGAAAGAAATGGGAGGGCAAAAGTGAGAAAACTCATGGACTGAGATAAAACCAGTTGAACATGCAAGCAAAGTAGAATAAAGAATTCATTCCCTGCTTGCCATGGCCAGGAAGGTGTTCACCCACGCCCAGCAGAGCAGTGTTCCATCACACATAACTGGCTTTTTCAATGCATTTTTCAGATCACATGCTGAGAAAAAGTTCAGTGATTTGCCATGTCCACATCAGACGTTTCAGGATGTGGGTTATTCTTTTTTTTTTTTATCAAAATAGGAAGCAGGTAAAAAACTTGCATTCAGATATTCACTGAATTCATTAGCATGCCTGCAGGTTGGCCTCCAAAGTGCTGAAATTCTGTTGGAATAAAAGAAACATCTATGACCCATGGAATATTTAAAAACTACAAAGAGTTGTGGTACATTTGTGGAAGGACTCAGGTGAGCTAACTGGAAACATGTAAAATATATCCTTGTTTCAGTCTCTCTCTAGCCCACCTGGGTTCCTCTCTCTGGCTCTCCAGAAGGTAATTGTTCCTTGCTCTCAGAAATCCCTGAGCTCTCTTGGCTCAGGTAATCTTGGAAGACTTCAGCCTGAGGTAGAGATCAACTCAGGAAATTTAAAGAATGAACAAAGGGCTCTAATTTTACGAACTGTTAGTGAAACATTACCAGCCTCACATAATTAAAAGTCTGTGTTTTTTTGGTTTTTTTTTTGCCTTTCTGTGTTTGATTGCTTCTCTTTTCTGTTCTATAACATAAAGCAGTCATTATCAACAGACAGGGATGGGATCTTTAAAAATACATTGTCTGCTTGAAAGCTCTATTAATTTCTTTTTACAAAAGCTATAAGCTTTTGGCTGTTTTGTGTGGATTTTCACAGTTTTGTTTCAATTCCCTTATGTCAGCCTCATTAGTTGTAAAGGTAATCTTGAAAGCAAGAAGTGATAAAAGGTAATAAAAGTCAATTAATCCACGTAGTTAAAAACCTTCTCTATTAAAAGGCTTTTATCTGCAATATTTTTGTAATTCCAAAATCCAGCTATTAAAATGTTTTTCTAAACTTGGTCCTTCCTGAAAACTCATACAAATAGGAATTTACATAATAGAAAAAATGCTAGCCTTACTCAATTGTATACTATGTTCTTTCTAAAGTAAAAATTAATTGCACAGAAATTTTAAATAGACCCTTTTAAATACTTTTAAATTTTAATTACTTTGAAATAGACTTGCAGCAGACATTTTAAATGTACAATAAAATACCAAGCAAAACAAAGCACCACAGATAAAATATGACTACTTATTTCCTGTGGAGATCCTTGTATACTCACTGAGACAAGAAAAATTCTTAATTAAAGAAGACCAAAACTAATTTGGTTCAGATGTTTTCAAAATCAGGAAAACCAAATATTTATGTGTGACCATCCTGAACTTGCCTTGGGAAACCAAATGGTCTTTAATGGAGTGAGAGGGAAAAAATCTTTACAGAATGAACACAAGAAAATCTACTAAATTAAAAAATAAAAAAGAAACTGAGGACTAGAATGACAGTTTTCAAAACTATTTCCCTGGTCAATACTAGTTTCAAAATTGTTCCTAAAATATCTCATTGTTAGACAACCATCTATTTTTTTATATTTTTAATTTTTTCATTTATGTTTGGCTTTAGGTGTCATGATCATAATGAAATTATCAGAGTAAGAAAATATCTAACATGAATCATGGAACTTTTAATTTTCATTTCACAATTTCACTTGCCAGGGGGTCAGGGAAAAGTATAGTTAAATTCATAAATATATCAATTGATGATCACATTTTGAAATAAACTAAAGGATTGGTATGATCCTGATGAATGAGAAAAACCTGCACCAATATTTCACAGCTTGTCAGACCATTATTGTCATTGACAAATGAAGGCTTTAGTACACATTGTTTTTCTAAGGTAAACTCTGCATAACAGATGGCTTTCCTCCTGATATGACAAGTATTAAAATATCTAGTGAGCATCATGGTATTTTTAAGTCCCCCTAAATGAAATATATCAGAAATAAAATGGACAGAAGGCCCTGAAATAGAAACAACACAGGCAGCCACATCTGGGCAGGATCCAGATCTCAAGCTCACACTTGGCTATGACACCAGCTTGCTCTGGCACTTTGGGCAAGTCATCCTCATCTCATTTTTTTTCACTGTGTGATTGTTCTTGTCTACTTATATTGTAATAGTTCCATGGCCTAGACTGTCTCTTACAGCATTTCTACACAGCTGAAATCAGAATACATGTAAATATCTATACTGCTGTCCAATACTGAAACACATCTGACATCTCAGGAAGTACATAACTCATTTATACAGTTTGCTGAATCACTAAATCTGAATGCAAATCACAAATCCACAAATGCATCACAATTATTTTTCCCAGTTTCTTGTTATCATCCTTGAAGAATGTATAAGATGCATCCCAGGTTTTTATTTCAGTAATTGTTAATGATCTTTTAAACTTGATTTATTATATAAGCATGTAACATGCCATTTACAGAAAAAATGTATTTCCCACTAAATGTGGTTAAAATCCTTTTGAGTATAATAGAAACTGAGGGAACGTGTCAACTTTTCTAGCCTGAAACCTGCAATAACTCAATAACCTTGGCAAATCTCTCTGATCATACCTGTTCTTCTGGGAGGGAACTAACATTGTGAAGTGGAAGTTTTTGAAGTCTGTCTTATTTTTTATGATGTTGATTGAATCAGGCACAAAAAATATAAGTATATAACAGCAACCAGATTTAAAATCAGCAAAATATAGTAGATATATATATATATATCCCATGAGGTTAAAAACACACACATAATTTATACATTTACACACACACATAAATATAAATAAAACATAGAAGTAGTAAGCAGACGATTAATTTACATTTTCCTCTCTTAACCACAGGGCTGCTCAACTCACAAATCATATTTCTGTGGGAAATGAGAGGTGCACTGCTGCCAGCATTTTGTGAGAAATAATGACACACTTTACTACCTGTAAGTGCTGACTGAGTGCTTCTGCTTTTCCTTCCCAAGGTGACTGTAACACAGATTGATGAAAGATTCTCTAGGACTGCAAAGGTTAAAGATGCAGACCTGGAGCAAGAAGGCAGCCCTGACACTGATGGAATACAGTACAGTGAGAGGAGCCACATTATTGTCCCATCCTCTGATAACCAGTGTAATATGAAAACTGACTAGAGGAGAAGGGAACAAATTAAATCCATTAATCAAGCATATCTGTGCTAAACAGTTGCTCTGAAGAGACAAACAAGTGAAAAATTTACCGTTTGTTTCTGTGCTCGCTACCACCAGAGAAAAAATTAATTATAAGGCTGTGGCTCAACTATTAGTTAAGTTTTTTCTTGAGAAAACTATTTATTGCTTTGTCAAAGAACAAATGAACCTCATTAGTGAGATTAGTTTCAGCTCATCATTTTGCATTAGGACAGTCTAATAATGTATCCTTTAAAGATACATTGAAGGAAATAACTTCAAAGAAACAGAGTCCATTCTGTTGTATTAGACTTAAATCAGAAAGATATGATTTGTCACTAGCTGAAAGTCAAATTTTCTTCATATTGCCCTGGTAAAGTGGTTATTCTGTTGCCTGCAGTCAGCTGTTTGTCAGGTATTCACAATGGGGTCTCTCTAGCCAAGGGGTCTCACAGTTCACTGACAAAACTCTGCTCTTGTAGTGCATTACCTGAAATCTCTCTACTTCTTGAAACAAGTCAAAACTCCTAATCAGGGACTGGTGCAGAGGGGACGGGGTTGGTGTGTGTGTGTTTTTAATAAAATAAGATGAACCTCAACATAATTCTTCAAAAAATTTCTATTTATAAAGCAAAGGAAGATACATGGAAGTTCTCTAATCTAAACAGAGCAAAGGGTACAGGCTGTTTTCATGTATTGCTCTGTCATCCTGCAATGACATTTTATCATTTTATCAACAATTTATCAATTTTATAGATGTTTTATCAATCTGAATCTTATGAAAGCAGTCCCTCCCCTTTGGAAAGAAGAGAAGCCAGCTCCCTATGAACTGGAAGCCTTCAAGGCAAATTATTACCTGGAGAAGGTCAGAGAAGTTGTGCTTCAGCTAGCAGAAGTGGATGGGGGTTTGAAGTGTAGTACTTCTGTTGAAGTTTTTAATCTCTAATCTAAAAAAAGGAAGTTCTTCATGGAGAAGGGCTCTGGTTTGCAATGGGCTCTCCTGCAGTGCTGGGTTGCTCATGATGTAAATGACTCCACTGGGGAATTGAGCTGAAATCACGAAGGTAAAGCAGCCAGATATCACACAATATTTAGCTTGCCACTACTCAATTGACCTGGTTCCCACTGGAAGTCTAGAGGCAAAGAAGCAGTTGGCAGACATCACAGCTAAGGAAGTCTGCTTCCATTGTTTTTAGGGCTCATTAGTTCCAGCCTTGATGGGCAAACCTATGGGAAGAGCTTACAAAGCTCTTGGTACATTTAAGAAATCCTTTCTTCCCCAGAGGAGTAGTCTCATACTGTAATAACCACCTGCTACTATTTTTTCATATTTCAACACTGATCCTGTGAATTTTCCTTCCCAAAATTTTATTTTCAAAAACCTTGAAGAAAACTATATTTTGCCTGTGTCCTCTGCTGGAACTGATCAAAAGGTTAAAATGCTACTGAGGGGATAGAGAAGGAGTTAAAACAGCACGTGGAAACACAGATATGCTAAACTACTCTGGCCTAATTTTCTTAGCCCAGCTGAGAGTAGCTCTCTCCCATTTTTAGTCATCCACAGAGCAGCACAACATGGATTCTCAGCTGCTGAAAAAACAATATTTAAAGACTAATTTTTTTTCAATGATGAGTGGATTCATTCACGATCCAACACTCAACTCCACCCAAAACCAAGGGCTCCTCTAAAAAAAATTCTGTTAGCAGAAACATTTAAATATAGTTTAACTATATACATAAGAAATATCTGGACATCTGGAGCAGGACATTAAGTCTGACCCAGTGTGTCCATTACCTTCTGTCAAAGTGGTTTAGCTGGCTTTCTCTTTCCAGAGCATGGTGTACAATTCAGTAGATGTCAACCCAATAAAAGCAGCTGCAGAGAGATCCCTGATAGATACTCTTGAAATTTACCTTCAGTTGCAGAGCTGCTTCTTGTACAATAGGGACTGATGATTCCTGGGGGTAATGTTCAAACTATCAAGGTTTTACTGCAGACCTCACACTTGTACTGAAGGTCCAGGCATTCTTGCAGTTTAAACAAGACAACCTTGTCTGTACCTTGTTCTAACTCCCATTAAACTCCATTCTGGTAACAAATCCATCCAGCCTTAAACTATTTTAGCAGGAAAGAATATATTCAGTAGAAGTCTCACACGGTGTTTCAGCTCTCTGCTTTCATAATCCACCTTTGTGGGAAGCGTCCAGAGGTTATCTTTAACCATAATTCTCTTTTGGGTGCGTGACAGGATAAAATGGTTGACATGATGTCCTTAGCAGGAGATGACTGCATTAGCCTGTGTTCCCCATGGTGCCATTTGACAGATCAAAGTGTGAATGGTGATATCTGGAAGGTAATGTGTCATGGGCATAAAGGGCCATGATTCAAAATCTCCCTTCTTGTTTTTTCCACTTCTGGAGCACTTAGACAGCTTTAGCAAGAATTCAAGTCATCCTTTGTGGAAACAGCACTTTAAAGGTTATCCTGAAGAGCTTTCTCTTTTACTGTAGTAAATCTTCTGTGAATAACAGGCAACTGACTACCACAAAAAGACAATATTTTCAGCAGTCTGTGCAGCCTCTGATGACTCTGGCCTGTGGCTGCATTCGTGATTTTGAATGATAAAAGCAGCTTCCACTTTCTGCATGAGGAACATGCTGTATAGACGATGCAAGTAGAGATGGCATGTAATAAAACTATCTGAAATATCAATTACTGGGAGAGAAGTTTGCAAGTCAAGGAAGGTGACTGGCGAAACATAGTAATGGCAACAGTAAGTATTTGTGAAACAATAATTTGGACTAGTGATGCTTAGCCACAAGTGGTAAAAAACATGTTTGGGTTTCTTTCTAAATGATATGGAGTGTGTGTGTGTGTAAGTAAATGAACTAGAAAATGGATAGTGGATGCTATTATATCTTCCTTTCTAAGAGCTGAATAGCAGCAAATCATGGATATAATATATATTAATAAAATGGAAATAACATTATTTATTCAGATGTCTTGTTAGAAGTAAAAGATTAATGGAAGATGGAGAACCAGCAAGCCTAGGATATTTGAATATTGAAGAATCACAATAGATTACCAAAATAACTTAAGGTTGCTTTAAAATGAGCTTGCAAAAGACAAATTTCAAATTAACCTTCCACTGACAGCATTGTTGTTTGTGATGTGAAATGTTGGAGCTGGTAGACTGAAACAGGAAAATCTTGAAACTCAGTGTATCATTTTAGAAGGTAACTGCTTCTCTTTGTTTTTCTGTGTGTGGTGGGGACAAAGTATTTTCTTATGTTATTTTTTACATGAAATGCTTTCAGAGATCTTTATTTTTCAAGACAGAATAAGCAGAGAAATTTGGAGGGGGTATGCAATCAAAAATATTTATTGACAGCTTTTTTTAGGCTGGATCTACACAGTCAGAGGATACTAGATTAGCCTTTGGACTCATTGGAACTTTTGAATTTTTATCACCTGTCATCAAAATAATCTACTCTAGTCTCATCTCAGGAAATTACGTAGACACAAACTTTTTACAGGTTTGTTGACTGAAAACTCATGCGGTTTTTTGTAGATTTTTTTCAAGACGTAGTTAGTTCTGGTACAACGACAGCTCTTGAGGCTTTCTTCATGGCTTTCAAGATAAATTTGTATTTCTCAACAGGTTAACCTGGTATGTAATGGGTTTGACTGCCTGCTAGATATGAAGTCTTCAAAAAATCGTTTATGACTAAATTTTTGAGACTATAATTTAAAAAATGTACTTAGCATTTCACCAGAAAGCTCAAGTGACAGCTAGAAGCATAATCCACTTGAATTCAGAGATTCACCTTATGGTAGCTCCAGCACTCTCTCCCCAGATGTGCAAACCTAATCAGGTTTGAATCTTGGAAGACTTTAGTTGTCATTAATCAGTTAGAGGAGGAAAAAGTTAAAACACTTCAGGCAGGTCTCTGGAGATTTCATCTTCCCGGGACAAGGAGGAGATTTTATTGCAGAGGGCATAGCAGTGTCTCTGGACACACTCCTGGCACTGCTGCAGGCTCCTCTGCAGACACAGTCACAGGATTTCTCCTCTTTCTGCTCTCAGAGCTGTCAGGAAGCTGTGTGAGACACCAGCTGTGCTCACATCGACTGAATGAATGACCTCAAACTGCAAACACACTGTAACCCCTCACAAACTCACTCCTGCCAGGATCAAGCTCAATCTTCTTCCACAGTCAAGAAATTTGACCACTAAACTGTTCTTTCTTTGTTACAAACAAATTAAGTTTTCTGCCTTCAGGGTTCATTAACTTTTCTTCCTTCAGAAGCAGATGATTCCTAATGGTGCTGACCTACAATATTTCTTACCTTATTAAATTCATTTATCTCAGTGAGGGCTGAAAGCTGAATTCCTTTCAGGAATCAATCATTTATTAATAATTGTCTCTTTCACAGAAATAGTTTGCTTTATTAATTTATTTAATTCTACCTTTGACCAGTGAAGGCATTTTGCCTTGCAGTGTTAAACCTAGAGTAGAGAAAAAGTTTAAAGTACAAAAAAACCAAAAATTAGATTCTTGGGTCTCATAAATTATTTTATTCTAGTTTGTTCAGGAGTTTGAGCAAACAGATTAGTTTTTATCTAAGCTGTTTATTACTTTAATAATATAAGGAACTGTTTCTCATACATTAAAATATCTAAGAGTAACGTTAATATATGCTAATATTAATGTATACTAATCTTTAATTTTACCAAGTAAACAATGCAACTAATATTTTCACATACATGATAATTTAAAGGCTGTCTTAAAATCCAAATTATCCAGCTGTTAAGCCAAAATCAAAATCAAGATGTATGTCAAAAATGTTTCTGTTAAATTCATTACATCTAAAGTAGAATACAGATAAAAAGAGCAAAACAAAACTAGAATTTTTTCCCCCATAGAATTACTTGTTGAACAGTAGAATTGTATATTAGATGAGAAAGGAATAGAATTCAAAAAGAAAAGTCAAATAAAATTATTCTTAATGTCTAACTATCACTATTTGTTACACTTTAAAGACTTTCTCATAGAAATAGAAGCTTTGTTCTCTGGTTAAGCTAAATTATAAAGAGCAAGAATTTGATTGCAGCTATTCCCATGTGGAGTGATTCCCCAGATTTTAGTGAGATAGAATAACAATACCAGAGTCTAGAGTATTACAGTTAAAGTCAACATCTCATGAGGATTTACACTAAAGAAAATTAAATCAGGACGTGGACACTGATAATCAAACAAAAAAAAAAATAAAAATCAAAGAAGCAATACCCTAAACTCAACCAACCAAACAAATAAGTCCACACAATTAGGAAAGGAAATATTACTTTTTTTTAAAGTTGCTTTTGTGCAATTTATATTCTTTTTAAGAAGCTTCAAAATAAATCTGATTCTACCTAATCACATAGCCCACTTGTGCAATCTCTACTTATCCACTGATAACTGATCTTTCATTTAACAGCAGTATTAAAAATTAGGTGTAAGCAAAAGACAGATGGTTGGGGGCTGAATTCTGTATTCCAGACAGGTCTGTTATATACCTGTTTCTCCCATGCATCACTTATTCATTTGTCAAAGTTGCATTGTTCTGCACTGAAATTGAGTGAATTTACAACAAAATAAAAATAATTTTACCCATGTCTCCAAGGTGGATGGAATCTAGCAAGAGCTCAACATTTGCAAGACTTGTGCAGGTGTATAATTACAAGGATGATTTTTTTTTAAAAAAATCTTAATCACAGGATATATTTCTCTGCTGTAACATGTAATAAAATAAATGAGATTACAAAAACCAGAAACTATTTCATTTTCACTTGGTTAAATTTCTAGACAGGTAAAATTAAGATAAATGTGTTCCAAGTCAGGCTTCTCATTTTGACATTCTTATTACAAATAGTATAAATTATAAGAAGCCCTCCCTCAGATCTGAGAGAAAGGCCTCTCACATAAGGATTTACAAATTTATGATCATCATCATCATGACTTTTTTTTGTATTTGCAAGACAAAGTATTTCAAAATTTCTTCTTTTCCTGGAGATAAATATCCTCTATTTCCCTATGGAAATCCTAATTATTTTTCAAAGCCCACCACACAGAACACCCTGGATGTTATTCCATATGCAACTCTCTGCCTCATACTGGTGCAAATGAAGTTATTCCTAATTTTGACAGCTTTTCTACATTTCTTTTTATAATCTGCCATACCACAAAGACTACATTATGTTGTGTATTAGACAAAGGTGCTACAGTTGGTTCAGGTACAGCTTGGACAGTGCACACTTTGCTGATGTGCCCATCTCCTTATTCAAGGGACTCAACGTCTTCATTAAGAGACATTGCATTCATAAGAACAGGAGAGGCCACTGAAAACTGATTATCCCTGCAAAAAAAGGGATCTACAGGGTTTGAGGGGACCTACATGGAAATTAAGCATGGAAAAATTACAGTATGTTGTTCCTGACACAGATGAATATTGCAGACCCCTGCAGGGATTCTGCAGAAAAGTGAAGTGCTGAGAAGTAATAGATCATAAAAAAAAGGTGTTTTGACATGGGACTTAAGATTTGCTCCTTCCCCCCTCAATCCCCTAGTTTCTTTTACTTCTTATGTTAAAACACCTATCAAATTAAATTTGTGTTTGAAAAAAATGAAATGTTCAAATAAAGCTGTGAAATAGAAACTCTGAGGTAAGTGATTGAAAGTTCTGTAAAAGAGCACACTATTCCAATCGTACATAGTGAGTAGACAAAAAAAAGACAGAGCTTTTCAGCCTTTCATTTAATGTATCATTAATGATTTAGGTTGACAAAACTGTAAAATAGTGAAATTCAAATTTCAGGTACTGAATAAAATAATAGTTTAAAGTTTTTCTGCACAATCCAATAATAAAATGCTTGCTCAGTAAAATAAGTACCCCACATTTGGAAGCAGTCATTTGTCATTTTCACATCATCTTCAGCTTTGTCCTTTTACCAGCTGATGAACCCTCAGAGAAAACAAACCAAACCACAAAGAAACTTCAATCCTTTAGCTGTGTTAGCTGTAAAGAATTTACCCTGAACATGTAAATGCCTTTCTGGATCATTCCAGGAAGAGAGACCTAATACATATGAGTACTCATACAGACCTTGGGACCTGTTTGGAATCCTGTAAGACTGCTCCACAAAGGCTTAGGTTGGCCCAGGAGATCTTCCCTTGAGTGCAGAGGAAGTGTGGGATGCCTGGCTGACACCAAAAGGCTCCGTGGGATCCAGTAATGAACTTGTCACAGCAGCAAGGAAGGAGGTGAGATCATAATCTGACAAAAATAAATGTTTATTAGAGAAATTCAACAGCTTCTTCTAAGTTTGTCCCAATAAGTTAGACACAAGTAAAGGAGTAATATTACAGGCATGAATACCTTATTATTCCATGAAACTGTTTTCATGTAGAGCAAACAAGCAATGACCCCAGAATTCATGTCAAAATGAAGAAATGTCACACAGAGTTCTGCTGGGCACAACAAAAACAGCCATAAAACAAGGCTGTGTGTATGGCTTCATTTGCTCTGAGGAATGCTGAGCAACACAGAAAAGTGTTGAAAAAGTTCTCTTGTCAGGGAAAACTCGAATCCTGAATGACAACTAGGAGCAGCAGGAGCTTTTGCTCTAATTGCGTATTCTTTGTAATAGCAAGGAATTACATATCAATCCACAAAACCTGACTGCATCTGACAGCATCCCCTGAGTGGTCTTTACCCCCTGAGTGGTCCACAATGGCAATGTTGGCCCAGCCTCTTCATGCAGCATCTGGGGTGCAGAATCATTGCCCTGATATCACCCAGCACTGTGTGTGTAAGGGGGCTGCCAGTAAAGGGGAACTTTGGTTTCATTGTTGGTATTTGATCTGATGCTCTGCCCTCAAAGCTCAGTACTCACTGCATCATCTGTAGCCAGCAATACAAATGAGATTGTTTTTTCTAGATCATACCAACAAAAATTGGGAGTCTTTATCTCCAGTTTTTGATTCATAGATAGGGACAAAAGATATTATGAATTTAATGGTGAAGATAAAACAGCACTGCACCAGTTCTGGTTTTCACTGGATGTTCTACTGCAATCTCTACCTCATACACTTCTAACTTTTCAAACAAATCAGTTCTTCACTTTGGATGCCAGCTGGATTTTGACAAGTAAAAGATGAGATGATGTCCGTATAGTGTGAATAATTCTAAAACCTTCTTGCTCCAAATATTATTTCTGCAACTGCAATTGTTTGAATAACCTAATTCTCATTAGAAATAACCAAATGTTTGTGTAAGAGCATCCTAGATTAATGCTCATTAATGCTGGAAGACAGCTATGACTGCCTCATCTCTAATTCACACTGAGTCACTGCACCTTCTCCTGGTTTCAAAGTCAAAACCTCCCAGTCTAGATGTGAGATGTATTTAATCTTCAAACAAGCCTCAGAACAGCCTGTCTCTCTTCTGTCTTTATCAGCATGAGCTCGGTGACACCAGGCTCTTCATCAGCATTAACAGTGTCTCCTGAGTGAATCTCTAGGAAGTAAAAATGAAGAGAACTAAAAATAAAATATGCCTACCTGAGCAGGTGTCAAGAACACCAAGTTTAGGGCACAGAACGCTGCTTTGTTGGTGTCATCTGTTTAGGATTAGACAAAAGAAGAGCAGGGGGAAGTATTTTTTCTGAAGAACACTATGTAGAATCATGACGAGGTTATAAGACCTTTGGTCTGGGTCCTGGCACTGAAGAACCCTTCTCTACTGCACATTTCTCACTGTTTCAGCCCTAAGTAAAAAATGACTTACAAGGAATTTCATCGTATCTCTTGCTGTGATTATTTTACAGAAATGATTTAACATAAAGGAGAATTTTCCTCCTAACCACTTTGAATGAAATTCATTTCAGATGTTTCTGAACATTTCTTCTAATCCTGACTGCTGCCTTTGGTGATATTTTTTTCTCTGTAAAAAAAGGGAGGAATATCTAAATATTTGAAAATCAATATGTTTTTTCTACTGTTAATCAACTCAGAAACTTCCTATGGCTTTATTTTCTATTGTTTTCTAAAGTTAGTTCTACTTTTCAAACAAATGAAGTAAGAAAATTTAAAGAGAGAAAATTATTTTGAATTGAAGGAGAAAAATAGAATTTACACAATAGAAGTTTTAGAAGTGAAGTCCCTTCAATTCTCTGTTTTTTCCAGCAAAAACACTTCCTATGCCACACAGAAATGTGTGAGGATGTCCTCCAGGTCTCAGGCTGGAACAGTCTCAGCCCCTGTATCCCGTTTCTTACTTTTACCTCAAAAACAACTCGGTTTCTGCACCACTGCTCCAGTCTCATTGGAAATAGCTTTACTAACATGAGATCCACAACAGATTGTCTCCTAGAACCTGAAGAAAAACAGGGATTACCCAGAGACAAAAAATAAAAGTAGTTCCCAAGCATTAATGTTAGCATGCACTGGTACTGGAGAAAAATTAAGTTTTGTATAATGTCTCTCTTTTATAATTTGGAAATATGGAAATTTACCAAGAAAGTCCAAGTAAGGATGCAGTTTTAGAAATCTTAATTTTACCAGACTGAACTGCTTATCTGTTTTAAATCACAAACTTTTGTAATCAGCACAGGAAGGAAATAAAATGACAATTTATTTTTTAATAGTTACTTTTTATATTTCAGATTAAAAACTGGAGGAAATATAAGACTCTGTCAGGAGAGATGCAGCAAAGCCTTCAAACTTTTGGGTTTAAAAATCTATATGAAAAGCTAATAATTCATTTCTTAAATCTCAAAGAAAGGATTTTGTATTCAAGAAATAAAAAATGAAGCTAATCAGGGGTGAAAAACTACATATATCTTTCCTGCCATCTTTCATTTGCTTCTTCTTTTTTATTCTCATGCATATACATACTTGGGTTTACATAAAATCTTGGAGATTTTCAGTGCTGAGGTACAAATCATGGGTAGAAGTGAAATATTCTCCTTTCTCATCTACCTAACAAACCAAGAAGCTAAACCTGATCTTTGGATTGTATGAGAAGAAAGAAGACACTTGATGTCACTGTGACTTAAAAAAATATATTTTTAACTAAAACTTGTTTGGAACTCAGTTATAGGTTGCCATTCAAAATGGCAGTGTGTAAATATTTACCATGATCTATTTTTCTATAACATAAAGACTAGAATTTTGATACTCTTAGAAATAATATTGCTTGTGTAAAGAGGATACAGGTGCTCAGTATTACCTAAAATTTTGTCTTTTGTCAAACTTTGGGGGTTTTTAAGAGTAAAGTAGAATTTGGCCATCCTATTTGGCCATAAGAAAAATCAGCAATAATTGAAAGAGCAAAATTTAGTGTTAGAATATGTAAAATCCTTTACATACAAAATATATATAAAAGCATTCAAAATTTCTGAGCAAATACGCATTTCATAGTCCCAGAATATTTCAAATAGTATTTGAAGTACAACCATTAAATTAAACCTACCAGGTAACGAGGCTGCTTGATCCAAGACTTTCTCACTCACCTTTGTCCTGCTCTTTTAAGCCTCAGATTAAAACATTAGCTGGCAATATTTAAGCTCTAAAATATTTCTGGAAAAAGTCCTGTTTCTGTCAAAGAAATATTTTGATGGGCTGAATGATATTTTAGTGATGGGCCTCGATGATGTCTCAAACTACATCTGAAAGTGATATATATATATATACACTTCATTTCAGGTGCTTTTCTTGGTCCTCTTGATGAAACCACACAACTTCCCAGAGGCAGGAGAAAAATGTGACTGGGGGAAGGAGGCTGGTTGGGTTGCTCTTAAATTGTTCTTTTTCTTTCAACATTTTAAGAGATTGGTAGGTATCTAACACCACCAAGCACAAACATCTTCAATATTGTGTGTTCACCCAAGATCCTTTCAACAAAACAAACGATGTAAAAATAAGCACTGTCTAGTAGATTAATAATTTCAAAAGATACATGTGAAAAGTCATGATGGAATGCAAAATTTGACAGCAAAGTTTTTCACTGTTGTCCTGAAATATTCTATGTTTTTCATCATAAACATCACAGTGAGTCATATTAAAAGTATTTGGTGTACATGTTTACATTTTGTTCTGTACTCTGTGCTGAGCACAGCTGTCATATTTCTGAAAGTGGTGAATGGTGAGGAAAGGGAGGAGAGGAAAAGCAATGTGGTGGATGCTAAAAAGCTACACAACGCCAAGGGAAAAGAGAACAAGTTCACGAAAAGTGGAAGACCACAATGAATTATTAATTATACACTTACTTACAGCCATCCCTGGGTCAGACAGTCCCTGAGCAGCACAAGGTGGAGACTGGGAGACCGTTCTGGGACATATCACTGTGTCCCTGCTCTTCCTTTGCTCTGGCCCCTAGGCAGCCCACATTGGTCATTCTCCAAGATGGGATGCAGGACTACCTGGATATGAATCAGTATGAACAACAAATATCAGTATTACAGCTCAAACCCACTCTTATTCATGGCCAGTTTAATTTCATATATATAGTTAGGCTTTGACAGAATGTTATCCCACTTGTTTTAGGACCACTGATAAGGTACATCTTCGTCTTATGTGCAGCTTTGTTCCCTTAAAACCTGCTTCAGGAAAGAACAGGTAAGCAAAACCTGCCTGGCTGCAAGCTTTAAGTAATTTAAAGAACAAAGCTTATCCTTCCAATAAAGTTCTCACAGAAGGAAAACAAAAACCATGATCAATGCCATAAAACAAAGCTATCTCCCTTAAGCTATATCTGGAAGGAGCAATAAAGAAATACCTCCAGGCAGAACTGCTGATATAATTCTATGGACATTTTTCTTTAAAATAATGGAAATTAAATAACTTTTAGACAACAGAGATTTGAATAATAATCCACACAAATGATATTAAGGAAATTTGACAGCTCCTTCCAAGTTTGTCCCAATAAGTTAGACACAAGTAAAGGAGAAGTATTACAGACACTAATACCTTATTATTCTAAGAAGCTGTTTTCATGTAGAGCAAACAAGCAATGACCCCAGAATTCATGTCAATTCACATCCCATGAAGTGTCACTGCAAAGCCAGGAATGATAGCTGCAGTAAATAAGTGGTCATGTATTTTATAGGTCACATAGATGAAAAATAAGAGTTGTCATGGAATCATAGAATTTCCTAGGTTGGAAGGGACCCACAAGTACCATACAGTGCAACTCCTGGCCCTGCATGAGACACCCCAAGAGTCATACCCTGTGTCTGAGAGCACTGTCCAAACACTTCTTGAACTCCTTGGGACTTGGTGCTGTGACCACTGCCCTGGGGAGCTGTTCCAGTGCCCAAACACCCTCTGGGTAAAGAACCTTTTCCTGATATCCAACCTAAACCTCCTCTGACACAGCTTCAGGCCATTCCCTCGGGTCCTGTCACTGGTAACTGAGTGAAGAGATTGGTGTCTGCCCCTCCTCTTCCTCTTGTGAGGAGTTTGTAACAGCAATGAGATCTCACCTCAGTCTGCTCTTCCTCAGACTGAGCAAAGTGACCTCAGCTCCTCCCTCCTGATCCCTTCACCATCCTCACAGCCCTCCTTTGGACACCCCACAACAGCTTTCTATCCTTATCATTTATATCCCTGTCACATATTTCAGAGTAAGATTATCTATGTAACGACTGCTGTATGTGCATTCCATACTTAAACATTCAGAAATAAATATTTTATTTTCTCATCCTAATACCTTGTTTAATGTGTCAGCAGCACCCTACACAGCCACTCCTAGTAAAAGTGAATTCCAAAGTTATGTCTAACTCAGTATCCCAACTTTTGAGGGTGGCCAGGAGAGGAGGCCTGGAGAAGCACTCAGGGACAAAATACTCAAATTCTGTTGGATTCTCTGGCAGATTCCAGTTTGACATGTTTTATGGTTTTTCTGAGACAGAATAAATATTAAATATCAGTAATGAATCTTTATTAATGCCTTTGTGCTTAATTATATTTAATAGCGCTTGCTTTTTATCTCATCAATGTTTGTGATTATTTTAGAACCAGTCTAATGCCACAACATCCCATGGCAACATGATTCACTCTTTACCTACCCATTACGTGAATAAGAATCTAATTTGTTTCAGTTAACAATCACTCCCTCCTTTTTTATGAGACATTCTTCATTTCTTTTGTTGCACTCTTGATTTTGCAGTCTTATATTCCCCCTTCAGTGCTCTCTCCTTCATTCTGAAGAGTTCTTGTCTATAAAATTATCCCTCATACAGAAACTGTTCCATAACTCCTTTGATTTCCCTTCTATCTTTTCTAGTTCTACTATTCCATTTTTAGATAAATGATCTTGACAGCAGAAGATAATCTTATGGATAAAGCATTAGAGTGTGGTCCTGGGAAAAGGAATTATATTTCTGCTTGTGTCACAGGTCTTATGCATTATTCAGTCTTCTTGTCTGCTTAATTTTGAGTAACCATTCACCGCTAAGTGCAAATATTCTTCAGCAGCAGAACATTTCTGCTTCCAGCATGTAGACTATAACCATTACAGGATACTTTGATATGAAATTATTACTTAAATGGCACTATGGCATGAGTTTATTTTGGGTATTTTTTTAAACTAATTGAGAACCTTGGATATTTGGAACAGACCCGTAAAGAACCTCAGAGACAATACAGCACCGCCAGAAGGAGCTCTACTTCAGAGTCTGTACCTCTCTCCTGTTTTGAATAGCAACTTTTCAGAAGCTGTTTCCAAACTATAAATGACTCTTAAGTTTGGGTAAACTTGTGATAAAAGTCCAATGTTCTGGATGGCTATGTGAGTTAAAACCAACCCATCTCCCATTTAGGTCATATAGAGCTGGATATTAAAAAGGTGTAAAAACCAGAAGAGTAAACAAACAGTTCTCAATTTCCACAGTGCAGGTGAATTGCTTTCATAAATGAGAACTCACTGATTTCTCCTAATAGAAAAGCTTTATTAATTTTGTGCCCTAAAAATGGGTATAGAGAGAAAAGTAGAGAACTTTGGATTTTTCTTTTGTGAATGTGTATCGATTTCTCCAGCGCTATCCAATGATATCTGAATTCTATCATCCAAATGGCATCAATTGCAACACCTTTAATGGCAAACCTGCATTCAAAAACAATATGAGGATTTCTAGATTTATTTTTACTAAGAGAGAGAAGCTTCAGCAAAAGCTGTTGCATGACTCCAGAAAGGCAAACAAGGAGGATGTCAAACTAAATGAAAGAGCAGTTCAACTCCAAGCCTCAAATTAAAACATTACTTTCTAATCAATGGATAATATCTCGGAATCTCTGACAGAGAGCTTTAGGCATCTCAGCTGGAGTCCAACAAGCCCTAAGGCTTTACCCACACTCACAGCTCCAAACTTAATTTATGTACAAAAGAGAGACTAAGAAAAATCCTCTGTAGGAGTGAAAAGCTTTATGGGGGATTTGACACATTTTCTAGTGCACAGTGGTTGCTGTAGTTAGTAAGGAAAAGGAAACACTGTAAAGCTTATTTCTCTCTCTTCTTTAGGCATTTATTCATGTGGAATTTCAAATATGCCGTGGCATATCAGAACATGCCTTTGGTATATCTATACAGCTGCTTATTTGGTTGGGAAATGTCTCCAAATAGTTTAAAAAAAATAAAAATAAGAAATTCTATTATATATATATAAAATGGGATTATATTCAATCGGTTTCTCTGTGAATATACAAATTGAGAGTTTTGGTTTGTTTCACTGAATGCACAGAAATTCTTTTCAGGACTCCATGTGCAAAGCAGCACCCTGAGCCAGAGCTCCCACTGCCAGGTTTGGTCCATCATTTACAAAGGATAAGACAACAAAACAGGAATTTCTTTTGCACTAAGTGCTTTCCTGGGTCATTGCCAGAAGACAGGACTGCCTTCCCCAGCAGATTTCAATGAAATACTCCAGGTACTCCTTTTTGGGAGGAGGAAAGGCACAACCAGGCTTTTCCCCCAGTATGATCAACAAGTCAGCTCCATCCATGGCAGCAACTGTTAAAGCATCAAGAGCTGTCAGTATTTTGGGCATCAGATTACATAGACAAGAGAGGAAAACAAAGCTGGACAGTAACACCATCCAAGGATGACTGCTCTCCTCACAAACTCACTCCAATCTCACAGCAGAGTGCCATAGTTTAACCATTCTATTTTCCTGTCTTGCATTTAATTTGATTTTCCACTTAGGGAATGACTGCACTTAATTGATCCATGTAAGCCTATCTCAGTGGAAGAAGTGAAGTCTACAAAATTCATCAGGGAAAAGCTAATGAAATTATTAGACACGAGCATCTCCCAGACATGGCCCAGTAAATTTTTATTTCATTTTAAAATGAAAGATACTGAAGCAAGGACTATTTGAGGGAAGGCATAAATAAATAAAATACTGTGTGGATGATTTGCTACAGAACTATCAAAAATAGAATTAAAAATGTGGTTGGGTATAGTCTTAGATAAGGTGAAAGCTTGTGTTGTAACATGCATTTCAAACAATCTGCAATAAGAGAAAAGTGTTGGTATCCCTTCAATTTATGTAAAGAAACAAAGGATACCCTGTAAATTAACTACTGACATAAATCAAGTATTTTCCATTACTTACTCTAAGATTACCTAGGCAGTATGTCTTACAAGATAACTTCATTTTTGGGGGTGCAAACACCATTAATATTCTCAGGTTTATTATTAACCACCCCAAAAGCAGCAGCAACAGTCACATTTTTCTTAAACCAAATTTTTTCAGTCTTTTGTTTTTGAACAAAAATGTGTTTAGGAATAAAGAAAGAGGTACTTTTTAGAAGGTATTTTCCTAAAAGTTTTATGGTCTATATATATGAGAAATAATGTTTTAGAAATTCCATCATATTCTGAAATTCTGCTTTAAAATAATCCTATTTAAATTAAACTTCATTTTTCTCCACACTATTGCTCCACGTGTCCAGATATCAGGAGTGTTGGATTCTTTTCTTCTTGCAAAAGAAAAGTTTGTGTATGTCTTTCTTTGATTGTGACTGCACAAACACAGAGGTTTTCAGCCATCTGAAGTTTTGTCCTGCATCACATCTTCCAACAACGCCTTTCAACACAAAACTTAGTCAAAATCTCTTTGTTTCACCATGGTTGCATCTTTACTGAACAGTACCAGTGGAGCTGCTTGGACTTCTTCCAGACCAAACTCACAGATAACTTGAACTCTCTTCAAAGTCCTTCAAGAAAGCAAAGATCATTTGATAAAAAACTAAACTGGAAAAATCTCTCCTTTACTTGTGTTGCACAGGATTTCCTGCTGTCAGAATCCACTTTATGGGGTATCTCCAAATAAACTGAGCTACCATCTCAACTCTTTTACACATCTTTTGAACTGTTTCTAGCCTTTTTTCCATGAACCCATAGAGCTGGCTCATAAAACAAAATTCTTATTCTGATGTCCATCTGGATGTCACAGCTGGGAATTGCCTTCCATTCCTGCAGCTGAATCTCAGCATTATCTGTCAGGGCCCAACATCTGGTGTTTCTAAAGCCACCTCCCAGATCACCTGCTGCTCTCACCTGCTACTAATTATCCATTAGTATTCATTATCCATATTAACAGCAATATTATTTTTGAAATCAATAACAATATTAAGAAAGTAAGTCAAAAGATGCAAGATCTCTATCGATCACTTTGGTTTGGTATTTACCAGATGAAAGCCTTCCTCCTTTCCCCTTCTTTGTGTAAAGATGTTAAAATAAATATATATACATTTTCACTTTTACAATAACAACAGACAAGGATATTGTCATGCATGTGTCTTGTCTCTACAATTTCCAGGTAAATTATTTACTTATTCAGACAGTTGCATAGGTTTGTTTATACATTTAAATATTAGTTTGACATCTCTTATTTTAGCTTCCCCGTTTGCAGCTCTTCACCTCATAAAGTGCAAAACATTGTGCCTTTAATTGGCTCAGCCTCTGATTCAATATTTGTGTGTGGCCAGCTCTGTGGAAACAAGGCATTGCAATGCTTCACTTTTATCTGCAGAACTTCTTTTTTTTCTGCAATACTGTTGGCCCTTTGTAGGTTCTTCAAAGAAATTTCATCGTCTTTTGTTTTTACAGTGCACAGGACTAAAATATCTATGGAAGATCTAATAATGAGATAAGTTTGCTTTACAGTTATTTTTCACCTTGAAAAATACATTGTCTGAAAGTACATTTTTAACTAGGAAGCTGCTGTGAATAAATGCATAGTGTGTTATTTCCCTTTATAAGTGTGCTGACAGTTATGGATTGTGTATGAAAATGTTTCTGTATATCAAGCACTCATGTCTCTTCTTAGGTTCCACAGATTACCAGGTTTAATCACCCCTAATCCAGCCTACATTTATTGTATTCAGGGTATTATAAACTTCCTGTCATTGACAAAGAAATCTGGTTTTGGCAACAAGAATTGTGTCGAAGTTGAGAGATCAAAGCACCGGGTACTGCCTCTTCAAATCTGTCCCTCCTTACAACATCACCTGTGGACATTATTGACCACCACAGATATTAAAGTCACAGACAAAAGGCTGCTGTAGGTGTGGCAGAAAGACCCTTGTAAAGAACTGATGTCTACAATCTGGGACTTTCTTTTCCTTTGACACAGAAAATGACCATACCCCTCTGGGAATCACTGACTGCAGGGTTTGTGGCAGGACTATATCACCTTTGGCCCATGGGGATGATAATCTTCCAATGCAAACCTTTTGGCACAAAGAGATACAGGGAAATTCTTTTTCTTAGCTGTGCTGTGCCTTCATCAGGCTTTCACAAATTGTCAGGAGGTGACTGCTGGAGGGAGCTGCTTCTGGAGAGTCCTGGGGCAGGAATCCCACAGAGGTGATGGGGGCTCCAGGAGCTGGGAGTTCAGACACGCAGCTGGCTTGTTACTGCCCTGACACCTGAAAAACACTTAAAAATCTCCCCACCAGCTGCAAATCTGCAGAGGTGCCCAGAGACTCCTCAGGAATTCTGCTCTGTTTTTCTTTAGCTGAAAGAACTGCTTGTCAGTCAGCCCATGCCCAGCAGCATCCTGTGGTCCATCGCCCTTGGGGTGTGCCCTGGTTGATGGAGCAATGCAGGGATCTCCATTAGAACAGAATTTGGAGAGCTTAGGAAAAGTCCTCAGGTGCACTGGTTGCTCCTCTCTGGCTCTTCTGAGAGGTGAAGGAGACCTGGCATGATTGATAAGATTTTATTAGTAAGATTAATTTACTTATAATTCACTGCCTTCTATAACAAAATTCATTATTAGATTAGATATTACCATAACAAGAAACCCACTAGATGTCCTCATTTAGGAAAGCCCACATGGCTTTGTTTTCACTGTTCTTCTCATGGACAAAATCCCCAAAAATTGAATTTGGTTTTAGTGTTACACAAACATGCACAGCAGGCAGCAAGATTCACTTCAGTAACTTTGGCTGTGGAAAAGATGGTCATCCAAATTTCACTGATGAATTGGTAATAGATACATTGATGATAAATTCTAATTTCAATCCCAAAATCCAGTTTATACATCATCCCAAAAGAAAAATTTGCTGTTTGAAATATTTAGGCATCAAATCTAATGAGTGGTCTCCTAATTTTTAAAATACTTCCAGAAAACTAGATTAAAGCTTAGTACAAAACCTTGCAGGAACTGGTGAAAATATGATAATCAATAACAAAAATATTAAAAAATCCAATCAAATACCCTTCCAAAAATATTCCCTTTATGTCATTAACCCTGTCAATCATTCCTTTGAATAAATCTTTGTTTAAAAATAATGACAGAAATGTACAAGTGTGTACTTCTGGAGTGACTTCATAAATTGATTAATTTTTGTAATATTTTACTCTGATTGATGAGAACAAGACAGCTGAAATAAGTAAACTGAAGATACAAATGCACTCCAGTTTTTTATAATACCATTTCTCAAACAGTATTTTCTGAGCATTATTTTAATTTAGATACCCAATACCACGCATGGAATCTGGCAACTCAATGACTGTTTCTTAAAATCATTATGGCAAGACCTTTTATTATGAAAGTAAACTAACAGGTGAATTTATAACTCTGATATACATCACCTCACTAATATGTGTAGATCTTGAACCTACAGAGGTGGATCCCTCCGTCTGTACTCTAGGAGAGCTAAAATCTATTCAAAGATTTCATGGGAGCACGAATAGAATACAAAAATTCCTTCATCCCCAGCTCATTGCAGCACCAGGGTATCAGTATATTGGTTATTAGTTCTTTGTGTAACTCCACATTTCTAGAATATGATCAGTGTGTGACAGATTCCAAGAACCACATCAAAAGGATCATGCAACAAGAAGCCAGCATTTCCAGTTAAAAAGGTAGAGGTGACTCAGTTTCCAGGGGTTTACTTTAAATGTCTAAACATTGTTCTGGCTATATAAAATATTTAATATTTAAAAATTTAAAAAGAAACCCCAAAACCCTAAATCTTGAGATTGTTTTTTTCTTTCCTTGATGTTGTTGTTTTGAAAATGATTTATCAGGACTATGCCTACAATTTGTACTCCATAAAATCTAAAAATAAATTATTCTTACTGGTGACACAGATGGCAAAAATAAGTCTATATTTAAGTTGATGGGAGATCTGTGTATACAACAACTACAAGATATAGGTGCTAATAATTAACATCTTTAAAACCAAACTTCCTTTCCCATGTCTTTGTAAGGAATTCAAAGTCATCTAGAAGGTATTGGGTATGTAAATTCCAAGGGCTGCTCAAATCCAGTAGCTGAAGCTGAAATTTGAGATAAAAAAGAAATAAAAGATTTCTCTGAGAGAGAAAAGTAGTTTGTGCTTCAGCTTGAAATGATCCTGATATCTGATACAATGGAAAAGCTGAAGAAGAGATTAGCCATTTGAAAAATGACCATTTCAGAGCTTTCATTGATTTCTTAAAGGTCTGTTCACTAAAAATACATTTAAAGCATAAAGGGCCAGGATCCTACTGGTAGGTCACTCCTTGGATTCAAACTGCTTGTAGTCTGCTGCCTCAAAACAGTAAAAAAAATCTTGCTGTCCTAACAGTGAGTTAGTATTTTCTGTAATTGTGGGATGGCACATGCAGGCACATGCAACAGGATTCAGTATAGCTGTCTGTATAAACTTAAAATAGTTTAACACTCTACAACAACTTTAATATCACTGATGCTGCCTGGTGGATAGGTAGCACAGATCTTCATTCCACAGAGAGATAATTCCATTTGGAAGGAAAGATGCATCCAAAGGTCCAGCAGTTAGGGCCACATGGTCATAGCCAATGCTGGATTCAGTGGTGTTGGAAAGCAAATGTAGTAAAGAAAGGGAGATAACAATTTATTTGCAGCAAATTACTGACTTCTGATATATTTGGATTGCTACCTTATTGTATCAGTATCAGGTTGTTATTTTCTGGTTAGCTCCTCTTCAGAATGCCTGATATTTTGAAGAAAACACAAGAAATAGAAAGAATGATGACATTCTTTTAGAAATAAAAAATAAAATCTGGGATGAATAAACAGACAAAATACACAACACATGAAAAATTACAAGTAAACAAGGAGCAGCTATCAACAGCAATTAATTTTTTTTCTAATTTTTTTTTTAAACAGTTTAAAAAATTTAGGGATAAAATGGAAAGAAGTCACCCTGAAACTAAACAGTGGAAATAAAATTCAGTTGTTTAAACATAGTATTCATTGCTACGCAGCCTGTGAGAACGATTAATTTTTCTGGGAGATTACAAGGTAGTTAATTAATCTGAGTTTAAGTTAATTAAAATTTCACTCCCATAAGAAAAGTGTTGGTCCATTTAGCATATGTGGGTCTTTTTCAGCTAATGACCTCAAAAAAGAAAATATTATGTGTTCTTGCAGTTTATTTTTGATAGCTGTGGAATTTCTGTATATAAACCTCTGCTCAAGAAGAAGAAAAGTTAAGTTTAGTATCTCTTATTATACAGTTAATTTGCCATCAGAGCTAATGAATCAATCAAATTTGCATGCAGAATTTCTAGTGTTTTGTAATATATCCAGAGTCTGAGGCAGACTGAGTAAAGGCATTAGAAATGGGATGAGGGGAGTACTCAGCTCTGTTTTAATGGAATTTAAAAATCACTCAGCCACATACTGTCTGTGCACAGTTCCTGAAAATCTCCCTTTCACACCATTCCCTCTGCTGGGGAAGCAGCACCATAAGGAAAAAAAAAAAAAATAATAATAATGCACATCCATGGAGCTTATAGAAATTTTGACTTGCAGATTGAGCTCTCATACAACATGGTGATGTCAGTTATATTTCAAAATTAAAATTTTTATGTATCATCAACGTGCTTTGGTTATTTAGAGGCGAAACATCCATAAAACCCGGCTCAGCTGGCTGGAATGCTCCACCTCCTTTAGCCTGTGGGTGAATCTGCTCTTAAAGTGGAAATAAATTGTGATTTAAGATACTAGGCAAAATCAGAACTGATACAGAAATATCTTAATTACCCTGTGTATTATTAGTATTTAAGTTCTGAAATAATTTGAATAGAGTAAAACCAATAGGTAAACATTCTTCTTATACTATTTAGGATAGGAAAGAGTCCTTTAAGCACAAAAGCATCACAAGTATGTGATAATTCCCCCAGAATAATGATTATAAACAAAATTAATCTAAACTTCACACAAAACAATGTTAACCCTCATGTGTATTCCTACCACAAAAAAAAATATTTTGAGGAAATCTGAAAGTGACAACAAATAAAATTAATTGGAGAACATTAAAAAAAAAAAATTGGATAACTGGGAGGTACCAATTATCTTGCATCATAACATATGCTAGAACCTGAGGAATACAAAATTATTTTTGAAAATATTTATGTGCATAATACACAGACTTATAAATACTATTTCTGAGAAATCTATGAATAAACATATTCTGGCATTTCTGATAAAGCCTTCAACATCCTTTCTTGTTTTATCTTAAGCCACCTTTATCTTTTCTTTTCTATTAGTTTACTTAAAGTATTTGAATACACTGAAGAAAGAAACTGTGATTTAATTTGCACTATAAGATGTGGACATTTTGAGGTGGTTTTTAAGTTTTCTCTTTTTGTCAGGTTTTGGGTTTAGTTTACAGGACAGAAATCTGTAGTGAAACTTGTCAGGAATATGTGTTTATTCTATGTGTATATTTTAGGGGTTTGTTTGTTTGTTTGTTGGGTTTTTTTTCAGAGTAAACTATTTTTATTTGAAATACAGAAGTCAAAATTTACTAATTTCAAAGTGTAGCAGGTTGACCATGACTGGATGCCAGGCACCCACAGAAGTTTCTCCATCACTCCCCTCCACAGCTGGACAGGGGAGAGAAAATATAACAAAGGGTTCATGAGTTGAAATGAGGACAGCGAGAGAGCATTCACCAAATACCATCATGAGCAAACCAGGCTCAACTGAGATATTAATTGAATTAATTACTAACATCATCAGGACAATGAGAAGTAAAACAAGCCCTAAAAACACCTTCCCCCCACCCCTCCCTCCTTCCCAGCTCTAACTCCACCCCCAGTGGTGCAGGGAGACAGGGAGTGGGGGTGATGGTCAGTTCATCACCTATTGTTCCTACAGCTGCTCAGGGATAGGATTTGTTCTCCTGATGCACCCTGGGAGACAGTTCTCCATCAACTTCTTCAATGTGAGCCCATCCCATGGACAACAGTCCTCCCCAAGCTGCTCAACTCTTCCATGGGGTCAGTCCTTCAGGCACAGCCTGTTCCAGCCTGGGAGCCCCATGGGGTCCCAGGTCCTGCCAGGAAACCTGCTCCACTCTTGGAGGGCTCCTGTCTCCCTGCAGGCTCTGTCCCCAGCCTGCTCCAGCACAGGGTCACAGCCTCATCTCAGGCATCCTCCTGCTCTAGAGTGGATCCTCCCTGGGCTGTGGATGGATCTCTGCTCCCCTGTGCCCTCCAAGTGCTGCAGGGGCACAGCAGCCTCACCCTGCTCTCACCAGGGGCTGCAGGGGAATCTCTGCTCCAGTGCCTGGAGCACCTCCTGCCCCTCCTCCTGCACTGGCCTTGGTGCCTGCAGGGCTGTTCCTCTCACCCTGCTCTTCTCTGGCCACAATTATATCTGCACAATAAATTTGGTTTCCTATTTAAATCTGTTATCACAGGGCCATTGCTGCCATTCCTGCTGGGCTCAGCTTTGGCCAGCTGTGTGTCTGTCCATCCTGGGGCTGCCTGGCATTGGCTCTGTTGGACATGGAGGAGGTTTCTGGCAGCTTCCTCCAGCAGCCACCCCATGCTGCCCAAACCTGGCCATGCAAACCCAGGACACAAAGATATTTGTCTAACTTAGGGGGGGAAATGTGATACCCACCAAAATTTAGGCCTGTCATTTGCTCAACTACTTTTTAATGAGTTCTAGTATTGTGTTGTATTAAGTCTAGACATTAAAATGTTAAAATGATTTATAGTTTTTGCTATTAAAAAAAGGAGTGGTAGTGAACTGAATTAATATAATTAAAAATTATAACAGAAGAACAACCCCAGATAATGATTATCCTTCATGGGAATGCAAAAATCAGCGTGACATTTAAAATTTTGTAGCTAAAGTAGTCTTTTGAGAAAATGGGTAACTGTAGCCAATTAAGGTTATTTACTGCAGACAAATACACGAGAAATTGCTTCAAGGATGCTTCTAGCTTCTCCAGTTCCTGCCCTGGCATCCTGCAATCCTGCCACCTCCAGGACATCCTGCCTGCCTTGGTGAAGGGACCACACTGTCCCAACAATCCCAGAATGAACTGGAGTTTAGGGGACTGAGTAGAAGCATTAAATGAGGACTCCACCGTGATCTAATTCTAAAGAATTCTAAAGCAATGTAATTATTTTATTTTTATTTTTTTTAGGCAAAACATTAAACAGCAGCTAATTACTATTGTTGATAATGATCTCTGATACACTGCAGCTGAGTGTTGGCAATCCAAACTGAATTCCAAGGCTACAGGAGGAAGCACAAACTGGTTAGGAAGGTTCAGTGTAGGCATCAGTTCAAGGTCTAAAGTGTTTATGACTTGAAACAAGCTCAGCTAATTGCTGATCAATGGGCTGCATTCTGAGAGACAGGTTTTTAACCAGGATATAGAGAGTAGTAAACCTGAGGGTGAAAAAGAGAAGTTAAAATATATGGCCTAAAATGATAAACAGGTCTAAGAAGCACAAAATTTTACAGAAAAAAGATGTTTCTCTTCAACAGAGGGAAATATTTTCCTGAATGTATCATCATAAAATGAATCTTTTCCCTTCCCTGATAACAAGGCAGAAAAAATATTAAAAATTGTGATCCAAATTTAAGCAGTGCAAACTCAGCCTCTAAAAAATGAGTTATTTTCTGCTTGCTCTATTTAGTAATATGCTTGCAAATACATAACAATAACTTAATTACACTCAAGCTCCTTGAATGAGATGTTTTGAAACAGCTCACAAAATGCATCTGAAGCTACAACAGTACAACTTATTATGGCTTATATAGCAAAATTTGGTCTTTTGACCTTTTGATGGATGAAGTAGAGATAGTAAAAGCAAGGAATCAGAAGATAGGTATTTGAAATGACACAGGCAAGGTGAATTTGCATATCAGCTTGAGGATACAGATGGAAATGAAGGTGTATTTAATCAGCCACTTTATATTAACATTATTGATTACCTAAAGGCTTCTGGTTGTCACAGGAAATGTCAGATGCTCTAATTACATTATTGTACAACTTGTATAAGAACTAATTGCACAGGGGACTGCACATAGAACACATGCAATCTTTGTTTTACACATATCTTTTTTTCTTTTTTTTCCCCCCTCAACAGATCTTTTATATCTGCTGGACAATGACAGCATGAAATACAGTTTGTGAATGCAGATTTGTTTTGGGATGTCCAACATCTTTAAGTATGCAGACAGTGTGATTCCTATCTCTAGTTTACCAATGGGTCTATAATGCCCTGCAGAAAGATTAATTACAGCTCACATCAATTTTGGCCTCTAGATGTCATGTAAAGTACATAACACCAAAGAGGAAGCATAAGAATTTCGATTATATCCATCAGAGAAAAAAAAGATGACTCATAGGAAGGTAGTGGAATTTTAAAAAGGGTTGGTTTACTGTTTGCATCTGCTCAGATAACTAAAGTTCTTAAAATTAAGTGAGAAGTAGGAAGAAGGAAGAAATAAGTTCAAAGAAAAACATGTTACTGATTGAAGGACTGCTTCTATAAATCAGCAAGATTTGAGAAAATAATAAGCAATGTTCAAGAACTCACAGATGCCATACCACTGTTATTCAAGGTTAAAATTTGTACAGAAAATAAAATATCTGTCAAAGATGCAACAGAAATACAGTTATGTAACTGCCCTTTTGCATCAAACTACCTGCAGTTCCAAGCTTTTCTCAAAATACTTCTGATAACACTCATAAGACAATTCCACTCATAAAACAATTCCCCAAATATTTTAGTTGCATTTTTAAAATGCACAGTGCAAAGACCATAAAACCACTTTGCTCCATGACAGCATTTATCCAAGGATCTTAAAATGCATTAGTCATGCAAGTACCATATAAAGTAAATAATTAGAGTTATATTCATTTTTGCAGGTCAGTGGGCAGGAAAAAGCTATTGAAATGCAGGTCCAAACTCTAATTCCAAATTGATGGCAAGGCCAGGAAAGGAAACTCAAAATCTTTTTCGCACTGAATTAAACATTCATTATCAAACATAAAATATGTGTCAGGAAATCAATTTAGATTCTATAAGGGATCCTGCATGTAAGGCTTCCAAGAGATGATGTTTTTCTATATAGTAAAATATTCTGGAGTGCTACAGGTGCCTTCAGACCCAGCTGTCAACATCAAACACCTTCTCATCCCTACGGGCACTGTGCATCCCAACAAGACTGAGCACCCACCATAACCTGAGGCCCAAACAAAGTGTACTCATCCTAAAAGGTGAGTCCTGCACAGAGCTTGCAGGAAAACTCAGCAGGGGAAAGCTGACCTTATCCTCAAGGCCAAAATCCTGACCTTTGTACACTGTGCAGGGCTAGGGCTCTCCACTGCTTCTTTGGCTTTATCAGCCCTTTGTCTCCTAAATGTCCAGCTGCTTGTGCCTTTTCCTGATTTACACACTTCTGCTAAGGTTATCACCAGGACACCAAAATTTTATCTCCCAGCCTCGATTCCCAGTGACTGACAATCACTTCCAAGCACAGGGTAAGTCAGGATTCAGCTTGTACCAATTGTTTGCCTCCTGTTAAAGCTTATTTCAAAATGACACTGCAAGTTACTGTGAAATACTCTAAGTGTCCATTTTTCAATTTTTCTCCTCCCACTAAAGCATTTTTTTTCCTTTTGAGAGAATAAATGCATTAATCAAAACTAGCTGCAACAGGCTGACCATGCTGATCACACTTAATAGATCTAATCCTTTAAGTATGCCTTTTCCAGGACTTGAGGAATAATGAGATTATACTCAACTTCCAAACCAATACATTCTGCTTGAAATTTCCAAGTGCCTCAAATGCATAAATACACTTAGCCTTGATACACAACATGGAGTATTTTTAATCAGTCTTTGGTTTGCTTACACAATCATAGCTGTATTTCACTTCTGTTAACAGTAAAAATTGGAAGAGAAGCATATCAAGACAAGGCAGTTCTTGCCTAATGCTGCAACTCACATAACTGGACCCTGATCTTCACCTTGCCTTTTGCCATGCTATTTTCTGAGTCTGATGAATGTTAAATGTTAAGTAAAAAACAGCTTTAAGAAAATTACCTCCAGTCTCAGCATTTTGCAGTTGCATCCCAACCAGGTCAGCCTCTTTCCATCACTTTGTGAAAACTTCCTGTAGGTGACATGAGTCCAGTTCCAAGCTTTGCTTTTATCTTGAAAATAAAAAAAAAAAAAAAAAGGAAAATAAAAAGAAAAAAAGTGGATTATTTTACTCTCATGAAGACAACTTCTGCACCATATCAGAAATCTCATTTTACATCTTCTTTTCTTTTCAACACTAGCAGTGTGCAATACGAGGTTGCATCAGCCCATTGAGCAAAGACATGAACTGGATGCTAACAGAACACAACGTGAAACTCAATATGACAATATGGTAACACTTCTGCAAATGTGTGGGTTAAATCTTAACAGCTTGAGGTCTTCTGTGGTCAAAATCATCTTCTCAGGTGGGCAGGTTTATTCTGGGGAGTCCCAGATTTCTACTAAACCAGTCTTTGGCATATCAGGTTTCTGTAGGTTGAGTTCACACGCTCCTGAATAACAGTTCATGAGAGTAAAGGATTCTCCACAAACATAAAAAGTATGGGGGGAGGTTGGGAAATGGAAGGAGTAAGAAGAAAATAATTTTTAAAGTGTGTTTTTACTCCTGTAAAAGATTCTAAACTTTTAAAGGAAATAGTTTCTAGAAAATTTGACAGTAAAATACAGATGAATTTTTAAAACAGCAGTTAATATTTTGTGTCTTGAAATTAATTAAATTAAAATATATTTCAGCCATACAAAGTGCCTTTTACTCAATTTAATCACTGGTTAATTCAATCCCTCATTTAATTTGATCAAAACCCCAGGAATCAAATCAACTGTATTAAAAATAGCAAAACTTTCACTCCTTATTTTGATTAATTTTGATCGCCTTAGGCAAGTAATATCATATAATTCAATCACTGGTTATAGTACATTGCCATTTTAATTAATTATGAAAATGAAAAAAATTGAGTGTGAACAGAGATAAGAGCCCAAGGAAGAAAATGTATTAATAACTAAAGGACAATTACTACTCAATGTTGTGTTATTAAGACATTGCTACTAAAATTTGAGTTTTACCATTTGTCATTGCAGCCCTCTCACTTACTGCTGGAGCCCAGTGCAGAGCTTCACCTAGGACCGTACTGTAAGCACAGGAAGGCCCAAATTCAATAAAAAGAAGTGCCAGCTCTTGAGATTTTCTTCCACAGAGTAAGCCACTCGTACAATGATATGCAGCATTTTGGCCTTCTGGGGAATTTCAGTCCTGCCTTGAGGCAAATCTCCTCACACAGGCTGTTGCTGCAGCTTTCCCACCTCTTCAGGGAAAATTGGCTACCAGAACTGGCTCTTCATTCTTCAAAATGAAATGAAATTATTTAATTTCATTTATGAGGAGAGAAGAGAGGGAAGTGTCCAGCAGGTCTTTTCATCACTTTCCATCCCTCTTACTCCACTCTCCTTTCATTTTCACTACCCCCAGTGGGTAGGTGGAGAATAAAAAGAGGTCATGTAGATGACTCAGGAGACAAAGGCAGAATCCCTGAAGATGTGCTGAGGCTGGGAGCACTCAGAATAATGCAAAAGACTGGTGCCACAGTTAATTGCTGGCCAAGCAGACTAATATTATGTAGATAAGGGATTCTGTAACTTCTCTTCATAAATATGGCAGGAACACCGACATGAGTGATGTACATAAATAATTCTAGATCCAGGGTACTAAGAGAATGATAATAAAAACAACCACTCCCACCACCAGAATGTAGAATGAAACCAAAGCAACTGTTAAAAAAAAAATATGGGGTCTTGTCACCTTTCCTTTCCTTTCCTTTCCTTTCCTTTCCTTTCCTTTCCTTTCCTTTCCTTTCCTTTCCTTTCCTTTCCTTTCCTTTCCTTTCCTTTCCTTTCCTTTCCTTTCCTTTCCTTTCCTTTCCTTTCCTTTCCTTTCCTTTCCTTTCCTTTCCTTTCCTTTCCTTTCCTTTCCTTTCCTTTCCTTTCCTTTCCTTTCCTTTCCTTTCCTTTCCTTTCCTTTCCTTTCCTTTCCTTTCCTTTCCTTTCCTTTCCTTTCCTTTCCTTTCCTTTCCTTTCCTTTCCTTTCCTTTCCTTTCCTTTCCTTTCCTTTCCTTTCCTTTCCTTTCCTTTCCTTTCCTTTCCTTTCCTTTCCTTTCCTTTCCTTTCCTTTCCTTTCCTTTCCTTTCCTTTCCTTTCCTTTCCTTTTTTGGGGTTTTGTTTTGTTTTTCCAGGATTAATAACATTGACTCACTGGTCTATGAATATGAACACATATTCAAAACTAGTGGAAATCTGAAACAGAATTTATCACCTCCCTGATACACGCCAGGTAAAACTTTTAGAGTTCAACATTTTGCAAATGAAGATCTGTTGAGAGCTGCCTTTGAGGAGAAGTACTCACAACACCCAGCTGCTTCCTTGATACATGTGCTATTAAGAAAAATGAAAATGTCCTGAGCATTATAAGGCTCTGATCAGTACAAACATCCAAAGCCTTTTGAAATGACTCATCAAAATATTGAAATATATTTTCCTCCCATCATACACAACTTTTTTACTCATAACCCCATTTTATTCAAAACACTGTATTATAACTCCATGATGCAAAAGTGTAACAGTAGCAAAATTTTTTTAGGTATAACAAGACCCAGAGCAATGGAGAATAAAGCAGTTCCCATTATTTGTCTTCCCCAAGAGAAGGAAATATTTGGAAGCATCTTTTCAGACTCAGTATATCAATCTAAACCTGCAACATTCCATAGCTATTTTTTTTTTCTATTTAATTAAATTCTAAATTTTTATTCCATTGCTCAATACACATTGCAATGCAACAAAATTCTGAATTATTGGACTATCCCTCAGAATTCTGAGCCATTTAAAACCCTGGCCTGGCAGCAGTATAGGTAGTCTTGTACCAGATTCTGTGCTATTTAATAATAGATAAATATCTAACAACATTAAATAACTAACAACACTAAATATCTAACAGTAGTAATGTCTTCTCAGTCAGCTATTATGCAAAGAAAAATAATTATTTTGAGCAGTTCCTCAGGCACAGAAGAGGAATCATTTAAAGTAGGTTTTTGTCTGCATCAGTCTGTTTTTTCAATTGTTAAGAACCTTCTTAACTCTGGAGTGGTAAATCCAGGGTTCTTTGCCAGCTACTTTGATTGTAGTGAGGGTGGTCAGCAGAATTTGGGATGGTCCTCACCACTTGGCTTGTAGAGGATCACTGTCCCACCACTTAAAATGAGTAGTTTGTTCAGATAGGCAGGAGAATACTTTTACAGACAGTCTATATTAAAAGGCAATTTCAGATGCTGAATTTCTTTTTAAAACCCATAACTTATTTAGAATAATGCACAAAAGCATTTACCAAGCTTTTGCAGTATTCCCTTGTTGCATTCCTTGTTTGTTTGTTTTTGGGTTTTTTTATGTGACATCTGTAAAGACAACTAAGATGAGAGTGACTTAGTCCTTTTTTTCAGTAAATAACCTTTCAAAAGTAGAAGAACATAGACTGCAATTAAGAACAAGTTTGTGAGTCTAAAAGACAGTCTAAGAGACAGAAACAACACTGGAACAAAACTTTGCAAGGCTTTGAAAAACAAAGAAAAATAATGCCTTTTGTCAAGATTTTTTGCTCATTTCTGTATATTTTCTCCCACCAGATGATGCTGTTCTAGAGAAAATGGAATAAACTTGTCACTTATTTCTTGGAATGCATCTTCTCTATCTTAAGGACCTGTGGTATTCTTAGTTTCCTGTATTTAAAACCAAACTGTTCCAATTGGTTATTTGAGGAAACATAATTTTAATTTTAAGTATTTTTAAAGGTACTAAAATGCAAAAAATATGGATTTAAATAATTTTCAAATATACTTTTATCACTTTTCAAATTTAATTACTATAAGAACAGTATCACTGTATTAAAACCTAATTACCTTATACTCTTTCTGGCTTCATGACAATGCTCATAAAATGCTTAATATTCATGTAACATGCTACCTCACCCTGTAATATCACCATATTTATGGAAAGAAATTGTAATCCTCTTTACTGGCTCAGGTTAATTCCAATAAAATATTAAATCCATTTTCTAATCTAAATGAGTTCATTAGGAGAGGCATGGTACTGAGAATACCAAACTCTCTGCAGAGTTCAGCTTCATTACATTTCAGTACTGTGCATTTCCAGAGCTGTTGTACTACATTTATGAGGATTTATCTGTACTGTTCCAAAAACATTCATCCTAATTCTACTCCTTCTGTGCATGCTAATCATGAATATGTTAAGTGGAAATACTAAGCTAGCAGCCAATCTCATCCCCAGATGGGTTCAAGTTATGATTACAGAAGCAAATTTGCCATAAGCACTCATAAAACTGTGCCAGAGAGGAGGAAATGAAGTTTTGGAGATTCTCTTTATTTTCTTTTTTTTTTCCTTCACTCCTCATGCCATCTTTTTTTCACTTTAGTGTAGTGGGGGAAAAAAATCTTTGCCAAGGAGAAGAAATATTATAGCACACTTAGAGGGTTATTTCTAGCCCATGCAAACTATTTACATTCTGTTAGGCAGTGAAATGTAATGCGTGGAACAACTTTAAACAATATAAACCAAACTCCTTTGGACTGACACCCAGTATTTTCCTCAAGTTTAAGGGTACCTCTCCACAAAAATATCCCCACTGATCCCAAAGTACAGCTATCTCAAACTTCAGAGCGTAAGTGAAACAAATATCTTCATTAAAAGCAGTGGAAAATACCTTTTTTACCAGGTCTGCAGCATCACCAGCAGGAGCAACTCTCTCAGATAAAATTTTTAGTTTTAAGGAAGAAATCATAAAGTAAGATGCAGATAACAAGTTATTCTCAAATTCTTTATATTCAAGTGCCACATATTATGTGCATTAATTTCCAATCAGCAGCAAAGCCTTTATCCTCAAACCTTTTCCCTTTCTCTTCAGGAGGATTGAAACAGGATTTGTTTTTTTTAATTTTATTTGATCTGCATCATATACCACCAGCAAGGTAAGGAAACCTTTAATGGCCATATATATATGTAGATACCTTACTGAAATAAGGACAATGTGGGTCAACATTTTTGACCTGCATGTGGCAGCTCTGCACAGAATTGTGAGAGCACATCTGTTCTCGAGGAGAGGAACGCTCCTTTAAACTCATCAGAGTTCAAAATCAGAGTTAGGAAAAGTAAAAGGAAATAAATTAGCTCTGCCCTTCACTTTTGAATCATAAAACCAAGGAAAAGAAAGGATGTGAGTGGCTGTTTTTCTGCAGGGCAGCCAGAGGGAATAACTGGGCCAGCTTTAGGTGAGTGGCCGCTGGTTGTCACTGTTGCTCCACAAAACAGGAGCTGCAGAGGGGAATTTTCAAAAGTACTTCTTGCAGCCAAAAGTTGCAGACTTTTGGTTGATCCCTTTGAGTGGCCTAAGGTAAAAGCATCCTCTGAATTTTAGCAGCTTTCAAAGCTAGATTGTTGTGTTAAAAGAAGAGCAGCTTGTCAAACAAAAAATGATCAGACAACTGGATTTATTTTTTTTTTGTTATGACAGAAAACACAACAGACCTGAATATACACAGAAGAAAGTGAAGTGCTAAAAAACCAAAAAACAACCAAAGCTAAAAAAATTTTAATCACAGCTTTTAATTCCCTTCTAAAGTCCATGTGCAATTTGAAGATGTTTTACTACACCAATTTAAAGCCCAGCCATGCAAATTCTCCTAAATACAAAGCTGCTCACCCCAAATCATTCTCACCTCACGCTAGCTTTTATTATCATTCCATAATCCCTGCATATTATGGAGCTGAACTCCAACTATACAAATCTCTGTGCTTGTCTGAGTAGTATCAGTGAGAAATTTGCTCAGAGTATTAATAATTTCCAGCTACTAACAGAAACAATTCAGTGCTGATATTGAGTGGCAAGCCCTGAGTCTGTAGAGTTTCCAAGGTCAACTCATTAGTTTGTAATCACCACAGAATCAGACCAAATTGGTTGTGAAGCTGGTCTGCCACTTAGTCCCTCTGTTCTTCTCAGTAACTTCTCCTCTGAAGATGAAGGGATGACCAATTATTTCACTTAAATGGAAAATAACATTTTTTTAAATCAATGGGAGAAGCTTGCAGGGATTCTCTGCAATTAAAGCTTGGACTTGATGATGTTAAAGGCTTTTTCCAAACTAAAAAATTCTATGGTTCTATTATGTGACACTTTATTCTGCTAGAGGATTTTAATACAGGGATCTTATACCACACAAATAGTTGAGTTTCACAACAATTTGTTTTGAATTTTCACCTTAACCAGGAAGGCAAAAAAGAAAATATTCAGACAGAAGAAAGGATAAAAAATTCCAGCTCGATTCTTGAACGTTCATGCTTGAATTTTCTTTACTTAAGTGAAAATCAAACTTTTAAATCAAGGAGCAAAATTTTACTGCCTTTTTAAACTTTCTTTCATGAAAACAGGAATCTAACATTTTACCAAACAAAAAAAAAAAGCACTCATTTCCACTCACTAAATTAGTTAATTAATTAATTAATAAAACATTCACTGCTAAATAGCATGTTTAAAATACAAGTGAAATACAATTCTTATTTATGTATATAATGTGTGTTTATATTTCATTTGGGTAATCAGCTAACAGGTACCTAACAGTAACACACCAAATATACTTCATGGGTATTTCCAGAGTTGAGCAGCAGCACACACAGTTTCAGATAGCTCCTTCTTGCAGCCCATTTTGTCAATTTTTTCACAGTTTTTTCTAACTTTCACTGTTTTAATGAACTATTTATTCCTATATCCTCAGTTAACCAAAACTCATTTACCAGATTAATATTTTTGGGAAAACAAGTGCTAATTTCCCTCACAGCCAGTGCCTCTGGACCCAGACAATGCCTTCAGTGACTGCTATTTTGGCTTGTACTCAAGAGTACCAATTAAGTGTACAAAACCTCCCAAGATTTTGCAATGCTAAAAGATGTGACTTTAAGTTCAGCAGGTCACAAAGCACAAAATCAATTAAAAAAGCAGAAGGCTGAAAACAGGGCTGGTAACTGATGGAATCCCAGGAATGATTGAGAAAAGAAAAACTGAGAGGGACTGTGACTAAGCTTTCTGTCCCATCACACACAGATTTCTGCCCTAAAATAGAGTCAGCTGCAGTTTGTTATAGGAGCAGGGCTCCCCAAGCAATCCAGCTTTGGCACATGAATTATTGGCTTATTAAATACATACAAAACAAAACAATACTTTGTTGGAATGGAATGGTGGAATAATTTAAGAAGAGCTCAAAAGCTGCCCAGCATACAGGATGCTTCCTACCTTTCTGTTCTGTGCCCTGCCTAAACTTTAATACTTAATTCCTGTTGCTTGTGGAGCACAAAAATGGCAGTGGGGCTGCAGAGATGTATAAAATTTTGGAGTGGTTTTCAAATGTGTCTGAGTACCCAACAGAGAGTATATTAAGGACATTATTCAATTATAGCATAAATTGGAGTCATCTTCTGCAGCCTGCTGTAATCTTAGAAACTCCATCCCTTAAACTAAAAAAAAAAAATAATAAAAAAAAATCTTAAAATGGTATTTTATTTGTAAGTATAATAATAGGGGCAAAATTACCTCAACCCCAGAAAGCTATTTTAAAACCCTTTGTAAAGTATGTGAATTACAGGTTATTCACAACCTGATTGCATTTCACTACATTGTATAGTATTTAGCTTTCTTCTGACTGTAAGGGGTTTGTAAAAATGTCCTATTTTCAGGTAGGGAGGCTGAATTTCTATAATCAATCTTTTTACTGTGGTACTTTCAGTCAGTAAGGAGCTACTGTATATGGACAAAGCAACTTTCACATGTTTATTTGGAGGGACTCTCAGTAGGGGTTTGTAAATACCTTGCCCAGCAGCTCCCTGAGGAGAAGGTACATCAAAACCAAGCTGTGACATCAAATTGAGAGATAAATCCACACTGAGGTGGATTTCAGAGCTGCAGAGCTCCCTCCTGACAGAGAAGTGATGAAGGGCTGCAGAGCCCAGTCAGAATCCAAACCTTGAAGCTATTCTGCCAGATTTGGGGGCAGACAAAGGAATTTTGCTGTCCAGGAACCAGAAGCAGCTGCCCTTGGGGCAAAGTAAAGCTGTGGTAGCTGTATTATTGTGGGTGTAAGGATGCTTTTCTTTGCAGTGTTTATAGATTTCAGTGACATGAGTGACATGAATGAGTTTTTGGACTTAGCCTGTTTATCTTTTCCAAAAAAATACAGAAAGGAGGAAAGAAAAAACAAATAAAAAAAAACCCTGGAACACTAAGTGCCACTTCAGGCTAGATCTTCATTAACATTTTTGTCCAGGAATATACAGATCATGATATTATTAAATGTGGCTACAACTTTTCAGGGGATGATTAATGACTTGTTCTTTTGTAAGATCTTATTTTAAAACAAACATGTAGGAAATCTTTAACCCTACTTCCGTGAAGCCATTAAGCAAAAACTTGTCTATTTCAGAACCAGAGCTGGGCAACTGATGTATGTAAATTAAAACCCAAATGGAAGTCCAAGGATGAGGCTAAAATGAGCATAAAAGCTTTTCCTACTAGGATTTTTTAAAGGAACTAAGGAAATTATTGCCTGTTAGCAATAGTTTTGTAACCCTTTTAAAAGAGGAGTTACCAAATAATAGCTAGCAGACAATAATTTAATAATTAAGAAAATAATCTGCAGTCCAAAATAACAATTAAAGACATCTAACACTAATCACAATCTCATTGCAACTCAGGATTGACACTGGTTTCTTAAACTGGTGATTTCCCCACTGCCCACAAGGGAGGTCCATGAAGGTGCTCAGAGGGCTGGAACACCTCTCCTGTGAAGAGAGAGAGTTGGGATGCCCAGCCAAAATAAGCTGAGCAGCCAGAATGTGAAGAAATCAGAGCAGCAGGGCAGTGAAGGAGGAGAGTAGGTAGTGCTGAAGTGAAAGACTTCCCAGTGCACATATTTCAACCTGGCAGGAGTGACTTTTACATAGGACTAATCAGGTAAGCTATCAATTAAAGATGAGGCTTAACTGCATCCACTAATGAGAAAAAAACAAGGTATCATTATGAGTTGTCAGTATATTACTATTTATATTCTGTGAAAAAAATAAAATTAAAAAAAAAAAGACACTTTGCTCCAAATAGCACAAGAGGGAACAAAGGAGAAATGACTGTATGGAGATGTAGGACTGAGCCAGAGAGAGAAAAAGGTACTGTTGGCTGGCAGCCACCTGCATGTCTCATTATGTGCTTATTGTTATTTATAAAATATGCTTTATTTTGCACTTTGAGAGCATTTCCACCTATACAGGAACAGAAGCACCACAGAAAAATTCTTGAGGAAAAGAAGCACACAACCCAACAATAAATGCTGCATGATTTTCCTCATCAATCTGCTTGGGGAGGTGGCAGTCAGGTTAACCACCACTCCTACTTGATCTTCTCACAGCTAAATTATGCATGAACAGTGAAGGCACAGGAGAAACCATCACTAAGATGGTAGCAGAACTACTCTTTGCAGTGAATTCATTAATGGGAGAGGAAAAATACATAATCAAAGGAGGGGGGAGGGAAAGGCACAGATAGTATCAGAGAAGTTGAACTCTAAGCAGCAGAAGACCTTAACTCTGTTTTAATTTTATTTTTATTTCTAATTTAGACCAATATATTCTTGCAATTAAAAGTGATTTCTGAGATACAAAGGTTAGATTTATGCCTGACTATCACATTTTCAACAAATCCATTAGAAAAAGTTATCTAAAACAGTCAAAACAAAACCTGGCCTCTCTGTTTTCCAAAACCAGCTGTTCTTCAAGACTCTATTTACCAGGTATAAGACAAGTTATCATAAAAAAAAAAAAAAAAAAAAGTTTTAGAAAGTATTTTATTATTTAACTTCAGTAGAACATTGAAAATTTTGGATTCTTTGTATTCTCTGCAGTTTATTGAAATTACCTGGTTTGGATATATATGAAAATTTACCTGTTATTGTTGCCCATTTGGGGGTTGGTTGTGGGTTGGGGTTTTCTTCCTTATCTTCCATAAAATGTCAAATACACTCAACTATGATTTTTTTAAAGTCACATGATATTGCATTTCTCCTATTAATAGATGTTTCCTTTTTTTCAGGTGAAAATTATTTTAGTCACATAACTGAAATTAAAATATTTAAAAAAAAAATCAAAGGAACTCAATACTTTATCATAATGATTCCACTGAAAGATAATGTTTCTTTGGATATTGTCTACTAAATCAGTATTTACCAGCCAGAGCATTAAAAAGAACTCTCAGACAATATACTACCTCTGCCAGCTGAGAATTGTACTGCTATCTTAAATTAAGTTATGAATAATTCCCATCCACTTGGGATTAACTCTGAAGGAAATTCCAGAGGGAACCAGCCCAGAGGGCCAGAAATAAAAGGAAACTCTTAAGCAGACAGAGCATAAATTCAGGCTGCAGTGGAATTACCAGGGTCTTTCCTTGCTGAATGTACCTTAAACCTCTGTCTCTGCTGGCCCCAGGATGGTCACAATGTGTAAAGGCGCCCACCAAGGTGGCATTATACAAAAAAATATATGTTAAAAAATACAAAAATATACATTATACAAAAAATGCATTTCTGTGATCCAATGGAATCCTTTAAAAAGGCATGTGTTAGTAAAAATAATGATATTATGATGTGTGATAAAGTACTTAGCAAATAAGGTTTTAAGGTGAGAGGATAGGGAATGTTAGCTAAACCTCTCAAGTATGAGAAATAAAGAAATGCAAAAATGTAAATCCTTTTCAACACACAGAAGGTGTAGAAAAGAGTGAGGAAAGTGAGTGAAAATCCACACAATAATTGCAAATTTTAAAACTGTGAGAGAAAATCGGAATCCAGCACTTTAATTAGACTTTATGACTCAGAAGCAATGTTTTTTCTTGAAATAATTTCTGTGGGCTTATTTAAGGGCAACATTTCCAATGGAACACAAAGCTTAGTCTGGAAGTGGATCGTGCTAAAGCTTCAGCCTGTCCCTGCCTCGTGGCCTTGGCAGGTCCCTGCACCTGGCAGCACCTCTGGCTCCAGATCCCTTTTCCCTGCCATGAGCACAGCGAGCTCTTCAGGCACACTGCAAACACCAGGCACCAATCTCAGCCTCCTTCCCTACTGCTACAGCCAAAAGCAACCGCAAAAAAATGAAATATTCTTTTCACCTACTTGCTCAGCAGCACTCTAAACCTTACAAGGTAAGAGCTGAGACTCAAAATAAAGCAAACTAGTCTAGCAAAGCCTTCTAGTTTTTGATCTTTGGCACTTGTAGCTACATCTTATTTTAGAATACTGAATTATATAAACCCATCAGCTCATATTTATTATCACGATGATTTTTTAAAAGTCATTAACACTGTGGTAGGATTGATTTAAAACTTTAACCTTCTCAAAATATTAGTTTCCTACAGGAAAAAAAAAAATCAACCTGCATGTGATGTATTACACGTTCTTCACAGTGATATGTCTTACTATGCAAAAAGATACATCCCGGAAAAAACTAGAAAAAGCTAGACAAAAACGTAACCTGAATATTTTCTCAGATGGAACTCGCAAGTTATTTGCTAAAAATCAGAAGCCAGACTTAGTGGCAAGCTTCTGAAAACTTGCACTGCTCTGATAAGAAAGGACATCTTTCATAAATATTCATTAAAAATTACTTTTTCTGGATCATGAATTTTTCAAGCAGACACTGGTTTGACCTCTGCAAGGAACAAAACCCAGCACGTAGGACAATGTCTCAATTTTCTCCTCTCCAAAAAAATTTAAAACAAATAAAACTGCATTTTCTTGTTGAGCATCTACTATTTTTCACTACATAAGGCCCAGGTCAATTAGCTTTGCAATCCAAGCATCCCAGCATTAATATTAAATTCAAATTACAGTCTTTAAGTTCCAAAGTGTTACCTTCTCATTTTCTTGAAAAATTGATTGTGAGGCAAGACAATGGCTTGCATTTCAAACTGTTTTCTAGTCTGCCATCACCATTCCTCACACACCTTTCAGTTCAAACAAGACAGCTGTAATTGGTAATCTTAGAGCACTTCACTGACATCTCCTGGGCTAGGGAGACCGGAATGCATTTGTAAATCTTCTCAATCTGCTTTTCCTGCTGGAAACTGGGGACTCCCTTTGCACAAGGGTTATCACACCGAGTAAAGCATGCAGATTGTTCAGTGCCATCAGCACTGCTTGGCAAGAGAGGTACAGATGTGTGCTGGGATACCTGAGCTCAGGTGTGCTGTGCTGAAGAGCTCTGGTCTCTCCCCAGGGACTGCCCCACAGGGGGGTTTCACTCCAATCAGCTAATTGCTGGTAAAGACTTGCTATACCCTTTTTAAACAACCTTAATTTTAAATCAGCATCATAACTTTGGAAGCTCTTTTGCTGTTCAGCTTTACCCGAACATCTTCTTGTTGCACAGATCAAAACACAGCCAGCCAGTGCAGGCAGAAGCAGAAGGCTTTGTAACTCAGCTCTGTACCCAAACTGATGCAGGAAAAGAGAATTATCCCTTGTAACAGTATTTCAACTTGGCTGGTACAAAAAAAAGAGAGAAGCATCATGCTTTTTGCATCTTGCTGCATTAGCATCATCATAATTTATCCTTAAAATCTCATTATTTTTATTTTTATAAAAATAAATATATATATATATTTATTTATTATTTAATCAAGGGTTACTTGAACACTGAGGATGGAAATGAGAGGTTTCCTTGCATGATTTCTCCTGGTCATAGGAATCTGAATAGATCTGTTAAGCAACACAGACACTTTCTTTTCAGATGCTCTATTAAATTCCTCCATTCCCCAGCTTGTATCCAGGCAAACCCTAGGAATGTAGATCTAAATGCAATAGGGCCATAGCTAACAGGGAAAAAATTGGGAAGCTGAAAACTTTAAATTTTGGCATGCTCTTATAAAATTCTGCTTACCATACTGTTCTCAAACATCCTAACTCATTTAAGCAAAACCACACGATTTATTGCTTAGGATGATTATAAAACCCTTCCAGTGCACAGACTCATTGGGACATGCTAGCAGAGTTTAAGCTGGGTATTCATAGAGCTTCAGCAACAATAAAAAATTATATGGAGGAGAGGTTGAATTGTGTCTAGCTCGATTTGCAGGGTAGGAGCAGGCATGTGGCTGTATCAGCACACCGCAGCCTAGGCACAGTAATAGCTACATGCTAAAAAATGATTGAAAAATGTTCAGCATGGAAGGGGACTTTTAGAAACTTTAATCTTGCTTACTTAACTCTTTGTTTTTACATGCATTTCTTTAGTTTGCTCATGACAGGGAAAAAAAAAAAAGAAAAAGAAAAATTTACAGTCTGAATTCCAAAAGAGAGTGGTTTGCACAGTACGGAAGACAGAAATGTGTCAGGGGCTTTTATTACATTTTACATGTCGCTGCTTATGTGCAGAGAGAGCAAGAGAGAGAGAGGAAATGAAACAGCCCAGTTGCCAGAGAATCAAGATGTGGCAAATAATATATGCTCCCCCTTTCAAAGGCAAGGTGCATATACACATATAGGCTATTCATTGTGAACAACAGAATTGCTATTTGCCTATTTCAAATGGAATCCAAATGTGCCAAGCACAGCAAGAATACTGAGAGCAAAGAGTGCTTAATATTCTAGCCCAGCTCACTGAAAAAAGCACTGAATTGACAGAGCAGTGTTCTGTAGAGCAACATGATGTGTCTGCTTTAAATGGAGAATAATGGATTTAAGTTTAGTGCAGAACTAAAGGGCTCAATTACTATTCATGAATTCTGAAATGTTCTACTACAGAAACTCCTTTTGCATGAAATGTTCATCAGAATCAATGTGAGGAACTACAAAAAGTAAACCTTGCCCCCTCACACAATACAGTACTTACCTAGATTTGTGCATTGACAAAGGGCATTGCTGCAGCATTTATCTAAAGCCACCTAGACTACAAAATAAACTATTTTAAAAGTGCTTCAGAGGGTTGCTGTAGGGAAAGCTGCTCTACTAGTGCCATTTTTTTGTTGCTTTTAGATAACTGCTTCAGCTTTTGCCTACCCTAAGATGAGACTAGTGCCTCAAGAAAGTGTTTTTTGTGAGGCCTTGAGAGAACCTTTTGGGCAGCAATGTGAGAAGGCCAGTTTGCAAGCCCTTTGAAGGGTTCCTCTAACACAGCTGGATTTTTGTTACAAGGTGCATTAACACTGGTAGTTTCAGAAACCTCTTTTTCTTCTTTCTGTAAATATTCAAAAACTCCATTCAGCACAAAGGACCAGCACTTACATCCTGTACAATTCAATATTTCACTTGAAATACAGGGTTTATCCCACAATTTAAAAGCCTCATCACCTTCCACAGGTTTAGTCTGTAAAATTTTCACGCAATGTGGGGTTTGATCAGTTGCTAAAATGCAGAGAATTGTCTTCTCTCTTGTGTTGCATATACAGGCATATATTGATGTCTCATGGAGCTAGTCCTGAAATTTAAAAACATGGCTCTTCAGATATGGCTGCCCTTTGCAGTTTGCAGTATTCATTATAATTAGGACTAATCACAAGGAACATTTTTGTTCAGAATGAGGAAAAAAATGTAGTGCAACCTGTCTTTAATATAAGATGTGGCTGGTATATCACTTCTAATTATGTTCAAGTAATAATCCCCCTTAAAAATTAATGTATTTTTTATTTCTTTGTAACAAAAGGCCAAATTAATCATCTCTCTGCTTGGAAAACATCTGCAATTCAATATCTATTAGCATATGAAGGATGGCAGTTCTTCAAACATTTGTGTATCCTGCATTATAATTGAGATTAGCACTGGATTTTTTGTTTGTTTGTTTGTTTCCCCAAAACACTGTTTTCTAAAGAGTGAAAAGTTTAGTGTGTTTTTCTGAATGTACAGATGACTGTCAGTCCTGAAGGTTTTCCAGGGGCTTTGTGTTAACAAGCTCCTTCTGTTTGCATATTCCACCCCTCAAAGCAGCAAATGTATAATTTTCTCATCATTGTGTGCCATCTGGAGTATGCTGCTCGAACTGCAGGTTGAAAATAAGGTCTGAAGAGTATTTTCATTACTTATATCTGGGAATATTATCTATTTCAAGGCCTCTTTCTCATATAACTCATCTGAAGTTTGGTTAGGACTTTGCTAGCATTTATGGTACGGTGGGAATTTCATTTTGGAAATACTATTTTTACCCTGTCTGCTGTCCTTTTCCTTCTCAGTGAACTAGAATCCTGGAGAGATGAGAACAAATTCTGATGCCTAGCCCTGAATTTTCTGTGATACCTGGACTAAGTAACACAAGCTAGGAACAAAACCAGCCATGATTGCTGATTTTAACTTGCAGCTCTGAAGAATTAAAGGAAAAGTGAAGTAAAAAATCACCTACAAAGAAATTGCAGGAAACTGATGACAGTCATCCAGGGTCACTTGACAAAGAAACTTGAAAGCCAAGTTAGCTTCCTTTTAAGTCTTAAGTCATGTTTTGAGGAAGAAGGCCAAGAGCAGGTCTGGAAATAACTACAGGAGCAGAGGAGTCTTTACTAATTGCAAGTTCATCTGAAGAAGGAGACTTCAGAGGAAAAAAGGCTTCCGCTGCCAGGGAAATGCCACAGGGAATGAAACCCTGACTCCTTAAGCAGCCACAGCCTAAGGCCAAAGAACAGCAAAAACAGACACGTGACACACTCATCCTCTAAATGAGCTCTACACTTCCTTGCACCAAGGAACACTTCTTCTTCTTTATTTTTTCCCCTCTTTTTTCTTTTACACAAAAAAAAATCTGTAAGTGTCTTAATTTGGTTCAAAACCAAATATTTCAAAAGGTAAAACTGCAATACACCTGAGTTTCTCCAGCACACCAGAGAAGGTTGGGTTGGATCTATGGGAGCTGGACCCAAGATCCTGTTTTCTAAGGGTCTCACTGACCCATGGTGTGGAATCCAAGCTTAGAAATATTGTGAGGGTGTCTTTGCAGCTGAACCTCTGCAAGGCTGTATGGCAAAGAGGTTCAACTCAAGTTTTAATGTTTAGAGAGGCTAAAATTCAAAATCTCAAAATGCATTCATTGCAGGGGATCAAACAAAAGGTAGAAAGTCAGTTTGGTACGACTTAGTTCCTTCAGTAGCTAAGAAAATATAATCATGTTTCCATCGAGGACGCAGCTTTTGTTCTCCACATTGTAGTTATGAATGGGGAATGCTGTGCTGCCTTGAACTCTTTAATGCATCTTGGTTAAATAGTGACAAAGACTAGACTCAGACAATTTATTTCATGCAGTCTGATGTCGCTGGGCTACAGTGGAGATTACTTCTGATAGGAAAATGGAACAGGGTTTATCCAATTGAAACACTATAGACTAACTCCGTTGCCATAGAAACATGTGATTTTGGCATAGCAAACACAAGAACAGTACATCTCGTCTGGTATTTCACTTCTACTAAGGTTTATCAGCTGATTATTCAAGGGATGATTGCAATAAAACACATATCATATGCACCTCTTCATAAATTGAAGGCTATTAAAACAACATTCTTGGAGTTCTCAAAAAATAGTGCAAAATTACCTCATATTTTATATATGCACACTGATAAGCACAAAAATTGTAAATATTAAATTATTAAATTATAGGCAGGTATATTAATTTTTTTGCAATGTAAAAGTTCTGACACATAATTACTTGAAGTATTTGGACAACTTTCAGACACCTTCAAGCAGATTTTATAAATGCAAAAAACAAAGTTAAATTGTGTGTGAAATCCTATTAGTAGCTCAAACATTTTTCTCTTATATAACTTTAACATTTTGAGTGGTCTTTGAGTTTGCTGTCTTGCTACAAATGAATGTATTTAACATTATTTTTCAGATAGCTATGTCTAATATGGCTAAGAGAACTTCCAACAACTAGCAGATTTCAGAGAAGCATAACATTGGGCATCTTCCTCATGGGTAACAGGTTAGTGACTCAAAAAACTTTCTCATTAAACCTTTTTTTTCCAAATAAATGATTAAAAGATGTTATAAAGTGTATGCAAAAAGATTAAGCCGGTTCAGTTTTTCACTTTCCAGATTTTCATCTTAGATTGCAAGCAAAATATAGACAACTATACTCTAGAAAGAATGAGATATTGGTAAAATTAACTCCATGAGACTGGATTCTACATTTTAATTCTGGAACACCTTGATATTAAAGACACATTCATTCTAATAAGAAATGTAACTCAGAAACTGCAAAGTTTTGCGACAATCTTCACTGAACTAAACATATTTTTCACCCCATGTCAGATGTCACTTGATTTTCTCTTTGGTAAATCACATCAGTATTAAACACAGAGGAAAGCTCACAACTGATCAGAATTACATAATTTCTATTTTTGTGTGCACAGCCTTTTATTACTGTTCTTACATAGGAACTGTAATTGGATAACTCTTTATTTTATATATCTCTCATTGCAAGCATAGGGAACATCAGGCAGACAAAATGTTTTAAAATGTGCTACACTTTTTAAGCAAGAAAATGAATGTATATAAATACCCATTGTAACATCTGAACTCAGTTACTCTTATGGATAATATATTCTGTTTCATTCTATTGGTATTTTGGGTCTCAGCAAACAAAATACCAAAGACCTTTAAGATATATCCTGCCTTAGGAGGAGACTGGAAATGAACATTATTTAGAAGGCTTTTAAAGTTTGTGGCTTTTTGGTATGATAAAATATCTTTATTCTAAAGAAAAATTATTATATTGAATTTTTTTATTAATATTGTAGGTTGTCTAAAAATTCATGCCCCCAAAATCTTCCCAAAATAAGTCATATTGTGATGGGATGACCTCATCCAAGTGCCAGATGCTCACCCAGCAGTTTTCATTTGCCCTCCTCAACAGGGCAGTGGGAGAAAATAAGACAGAAAAGCTCATGGGGCAAGATAAACATCTTATCAGTATCCACTGCAGACAAAACAGATTTGACTTGGGGGATATTGATTTAATTTATTGTTAATCAAAATAACTTTGGGTTGTGAGCAACAAAGACAAGAAAATAAGATGACACCTTCAGAACCTTGCCCAAGCTCAACTTTACTCCATCATTCCCACTCCTCTCCCAAGACAAGCAGAACAGGGAAGGGGAATGGGGGCCATGGTCAGTCCATAACAACTTCTCTCTGCTGCTCCCCTTTTCCTCACACTTTTCCCTAGCCAGTAGCAATTTTTAACCATCAGTTTTTAGACACACTCAAGATATGTTAAAATATAGATTAAAGTTTGATCGATTTCAGGTTTAGAAATAAGGTGATGCCAGGAAAATATTTAAAGCAGACCTGTCAGAACCCACACATATGTTTCTTTAGAACCATGTTCTGCTTCACTTGTGTTTCTATCTCACAGTTCCCTGCCATCTGGGCATGCTGCATCCTTCAGTCCCCTGAGGCATCTTTTAAACTAGTTCAAATTAAGTTCCCCAGGACTTAATTCCTTTGCCATTATCTCCAAGCATGCTGCCCACTGGCATGGCACCTCTTAAATGCAGGCAGCAAACAGAGCTAAAATAGATTTCAGAGTTTGACAAAAAGCAACTAACCCACCAGACATAGCTAGAGTATTCCAACCACAGAACAAAACTGCTTTGATATAGGAAAGCATTTCACCAAAAATAAGAAAGGACTGCTTAAAGAAAACCAAACAAGCAGAGCACCTAAAAAGTGGATCGTACTACCATTTAGCTCTTGAAAATGTGAGGAGTTAACAGGCATGGCTCTAGAGCTTGCTTTTCACTCTGCTTGGAACAGAATAGCTCTGCTGTGCATCAGCAAAACAATTACTTCTTTCTAAGTGTTCTCACTATTTTGCACCTGATTCCCCGCAGCAGCGTTGGGTCCCCACTTGGCTGCTCAGGTGGCCATGTCCCAGCCTGACATCCTCCCAAGTCAGTCTGACTGGTAAAGGCACAGCTGACAGGTGAAACAGCTTCCTGTAGGAAACCTGCTACACAGGAGAGAATTAGCAAGGGCTCAGACAGGTCACCTCCAGAACTTCCCACCTGAACCTTCCTACGGTTCTCACAATGATTTTCCCTGGCAGAACAACTTCACTGGTCACAGGCAGATGCACCAGCAACTATCCAGGCACATCTGAACCCAGCCTGCTCCAGAAAATATCCAGACTCTGCCTAAATATGAGGATGGCCCTAATGGTGCAGCTGGTAGTGTCATTCAAAAGAAGAAGAGAGATTTTTGAAGGGGGATTCTGCTTCATTCTGCTGTTCCTGCTAGGCTCAGGACATGCTATCACCAAAACTTCTGCAGTCAACTTCGGTACACTTAAAAGATACTTTTATTAAAATGATTATTTTCTGCTACTCATTTTCTTACTAGGCACTCACACACTTTACCACCACAACTTGTCTGATTATTTAAAAGCTTGCTCAATTATGTTTGCTTTCTAGCAGACATATAGCACATGTGACTGCCAGCTTCCTGCTCCCTTGGTGTCACTTACCACAGTCACAGAAAGTCCAATGTGTAAATTTTCTGAGACCTTTAGATATAGGAATGACATTATTTCTCTCCTCACTGTTTCTCTACCCCTTCTCCATGGACAGTGAGTTGAGGCACTGAAAAGCTGTTGGGCACAGCTGGTTCCTTGTGGCACTGGATGGGTTGGGCCAGACAATCTTCAGATGTCCCATCCAACCTCAACCATCCTCTAATTCTGTGGGTTTGGAGCCATGACATTTCACATCCCATGAGGACTTGTGCCATAGGGCTCTCAGGCTCATGACATTTCACATCCCATGAGGACTTGTACCATAGGGCTCTCAGGCTCTTAAGGGGTTGAGATATGCTGGTTTCCACTCTCAGGATAATTGAAAGCACTGAATGGCCGAGTTTGGCAATATACTCAGGCACCTGTAAGTTAGAACACCTAGAAGCATAAATTACTGCAGTCTTAATTCATTTATACTCCTAACCAGAGCTAAAATGCTCTTACTTAAATAAGTAATAAAAACATAAAATAAAAAAAAAAATAATTTACATTTTCTGGGAGAAATTGTTTATATGGAGTTATATTTGTAAGTCACTTTAAGAATTTGCTGACAATCATAAAAAAAGAATACAAGTGACATTTTCTGGCTTCTATCCATAAAACTCTCTATTGATCTCGGTTAATCTTTAGATGGTATCCTTCTTTAGAGGTCACAGACTTAACATTGATATCTGCATTACTATACTGTGGTAAAGTAAAACATCCATGTAATGTCTTAAGGTTTTCCTAAAAAGTATTGCACCTAGTCATGGCAAGAGCCAATTACCATACTGAACAGATCATTTTGTAAATGTTTGAATTGATTTTTCAATTCAGTCTGGAACATAGATACAGTTGATGGATATACACAGGAATTATTGGAAATTAATTTTTTACTTTTTTCAAACCTGAAAGGAAACATTTTGTGAAAAAATTCTATCATTTCATTTTACAAGAAAGATCTAGGACAATTAATTTTAATCTATGTGAAACCATATACCTAGTGTTGTGAAAATGGAAAAAAAAATAAAATCTATATTTCTTTATTTCCAAAGAAACCACTTTTTTTACTGATGTGTTTTGAAGCAAAACTGACAAAGCTCTGGAAAAGGAGACACAATAGCAGATATTCTCAGTCCCTTTATAAGCAAAATATACATTCAGCCTAGCAAGAAAGTCCTTTTGCCTTTCCAGCATTTCATTTTAGATAATCATACTTGTACACTTTCTTCACATTAAAGACAGAAACCAAAACATTCTTAGTAAATGTAACAGTTATGGAATATTTAAGTGTCTAAGATTTGAACTCCTTCATGTGTCCTTCCCCATGAAGGAATATAATTCTATTCTATTCTATTCTATTCTATTCTATTCTATTCTATTCTATTCTATTCTATTATATATCTTTAAGATATGGCTATGCAGCTCTGATTTTTATGTTGAAATTGGAAAAAATGTATTAATAAAAATATATGTGATTTCTAATGCTGGCCCTGCAGCAGCCAAAGTATAAAATTCATTAGTCCAACATGACAAGCTCCATCTCTGGGGTTTTTTTGACAATATCCCAACATCTCCACCAGAATCTAGAGGGGAAAGAAGCAAACAATAATTTTTGTTTTAGAATGAGAATACACTCAAGCTGAGAGTTCTGATGCTTCTGGACCTCTTCCCACAATGATATATTTTCAATGGAGAAATCATATTCAATTTTTTAGACTAAAATCAAGATTCCATAGGATTTATTCTGAGGTGATTGTAGCTTTCCTCTCTTTTGGTTTCCTACAGCAATATCCCAAGTGATTTGGGAATGAACTGAATTGCTGAATGACAAAAACATATTATTGAATGAGCAAAATATAAGTCTAGCCTAAGTTTAATTAAGCTAAGACTGGGAGAAATTTTGATGAAAATATAAATGTAGGGCCATTTTTCAGGTTCTCTCTTTTATTTCACACAGTATTTCTCTCAAAGGGTGCTTGTTAGAGCAGTGCTCCCTGTTCTGGCCCCAGGTCCCTGAGGAGCTCATCAGTGGTCCTCCAGGGATCAATGGGAGACTTTTCCTTCACTGTGAAATTGAGCCACCATTTACAAACAAGGGTCCTTGCAGGACAGGAGAGGTCGTTTCCAGGGAGGTTTTAAAGTGAAAAGAAGGAAATCAATATGTAGTTTTAAAAATAAATCTGTTCAGGGAAGAGAGGAAACAATCATACAACGGGACATTTTAAAATTGTTTACTGTGTGTGTTAACAGTAGCAGGCAGCAAGTACAGTGTTTTCTATGCCACACATGAAGCAGAAGGCATTTTCCTCAATGGAAAACAACCAATAAGTGACAAAATAAATTTTATCATCTTCCAGAAAGAGCAATAATCTTAAAGAAAGGAAGAAATATGTAAGAAAAATGGGAAATAAATGCTAAAAACCACACAAATTATCAGCTCCACTTTGTAAATTTATCCCTTTGAGTGAGTTATCTTATTTTGACTTGGATTTTTATTGAACAGAGAACAGCCTCACCAGTCTACATCAAATGATTTGTATTTACCTGAACTGGTTTGTAGAATCACACTATAACCAGCTATTCAGCCTGGAGGCAGTGGTGGGGAGCAGCAGTGAGTGAGAACCAGGTTTTTCACAGGTTGGTCAGCTCTCACCTGCTTGCATGAATGCTGACAAGTGCAAAATGATTCATACTCTCATTCTGGAAAATCAAGTCATCTTCCTTTCCAATCCCATATCTTCCTGAAATTTTAAAATCCATTTTTAACTGCCTAACTTGCCCCCAAGATATTTTGAGAATTTGCCCAGACTATTGCTCAGATTATGGCAGTGTACCTGAAACCAGTGACACAAACATTAAAATGCAGAGTCTGTGCTAAAAAAAACAATTTATTTTTGGGACCTTGGCATAAATTAGTGCTTGCATGGAAGAGAGGATCAAAGTTCCTTGCAATGACACCTTCTGTAAGGGCAGGCAAGAGCCCCTGAACTGCTGCTCCTCTTGGCTCCAATAATGCAGCTGGCACATGGTTTTGGCATGACCTCTCTGGCACATGCAGGATTCATTGCAACTGGCTAATTTAAACTCCATTAAAACACCTCTAAGTATCTCACATACAACAGACTGTTCTCCATGACCTTTCCTGTCTCTGCAGGAGCAGTTCCTATTGACTATTTACAAGTGTCTTATCTCTGTTCAATTTAATCAGTTTTGCAGCAGGAACCCCCTGGGGCTTAAATCACCACATTTAAGGGTACAAATCAGTCTGTGCACAGCAAATCCAAATAATTTTTGTTATTTGTTTGCATTTTTTTTTTCAGAAGTCTTCAATGAATTAATATAATTAAAGTATTTATCAAAACATCATCAGAATACAGCTGTTAAAAAGCACCTGTACCTGACAAAACAAAATATTTCTGCAGCACATGCTGTGTCACAAAATGCAGCAGTTACCCACAGAGCACAAGAGAAATTTTCTCCCAATGCCAACTTTATTTTATACTATTTGCTATTTTTTCACCTTTTCAGAACTTCTATCCAGCTAGCACTGCACTGAAGGAAAACACAAGGCCTGTAAAATAAAACCCCTGTAAATTATCATCAGTGTTAATATTTAATAATAGTCAGAAATTCCTGGTTGTAGAGTTTTTTCCTTGTCTTCTTTGTTTCAACAATCAATACAATGTTAGTTAAAACAAAACTAAAACAAGCAAAAAACACCCCCAAAATCAACAATGAAACCAACTGAAACAAATCCAAAATGGGAAAGAATGCAGGAAAAAATTGCTGTAATATAAACAACAAACAAGCAAACACACCTGAGTAAGATTCTTAAAATACCAAAGGGTCATAGAAGTCTCATCTCATTTTCAAAAGACACAAAGAAGCAGTAAGGACTCGATGAATTTGGGGAAACATACTTTTTACAAGGGCATGTAGTGATAGAACAAGGGGTTCAAACTGAAAGAAAATAAGTTTAGATTATCTTTTTAGATTTTTTCTTCTTTGAAGGACACTGCTACTACTTTTCCAACACCAGCAAATGAGAAAGGAAATAGACAGGAAAGGTTTTTCTTTCTCTCGGCAATCAAACGACACAGTTGCCGAACAAATCCGTATTTTCAGCTCCTATGAAAAGTGCCAGTGAATCATGGTTAACTCAACTGTACAGATAATTGGCCTTAGGAGATTGGGAAGGTTGTTTGGAGAAGGCTGCTGGATTTTAGCTGCTGCATCTTTCACAACTTTTCTGTCATCTGGGTGTTAAGTATTGCAGTAATTGTCTCTTTGTTTTGCCCATTCTAACTTTGTATGTATTGTCATTTTGAGGCAGAAACCCCAGCTGATTCATGTGGTCTTCCTGGTGGAAAGAAGCCACTGAGTCCCTTGCAAGGGCTGAAAGAAGGGAGCAAATGCAGGGGCAAGAAGAGTGATGTTGAAATTTAGGAAATATTGGGAGGACAGGAAGAGGAAACTTACTGTTACTTGATCTCCCAGAGGGAGCTGTGTAAGGTTTCCTTCAATTAAAAGTTGGCTAAAATCCAGCCTGGAAAGACAAGGACACACAGGTTGGGAGGAAACTGGGGTAAAAAAGAAAGAAAAGAAGAATAAAGAGGTCTAGACAGGTCTGCCTGCTGGTTTGAACCCTCATCACAGTTTTCTATCTTCCTGCATTACCAGGCACAGGACAGCTGGCACTGGTGAGCCTCTGTCCCCTGCCAGGGTACAGCTGCAACAAGAGAGGAGCAGAAGAAACAATCTAAAAACATGAAAAAAAAGAGATGAGGAGTGAAGGGAATATGGACCTGTGGAATCCAGAAAGTGCAGCAGACAGCTGGAAGAAATTCATGTAGGAACTTCACTTACTTATGAAATCATGTAGATATACGCTGAAAAAACCTCATTTCTCCTAACATAACCTTTCAGATAATCAAAAGTTGTTTGGTAGTCTATTGATGGATCAAAGAAGTGAAAAACCAATTACCAGTTTAGCCCACAAAAATTTGAAAACATAGATCTCTAAAAGAATTATTTTGGAAAGTGAAGAACTTCATCTGAGAACTCCAGAAGAGGAAGAAACTTGCGTAGGAAACTTGCTAAAATTTTTCAACAAATCTGAAATCCAGTCAAAGTCCTCTTGAATTAGAGAGTTTATGAAAACATAAACTGAGTTCAAACTGTAATGGTATTAGAAATCAAGATCTGAGAAAGAGAGTGCTTTGATATCTTAACTAATACTAATAAAATTATAAAGGAATTAATTAATTAATTAAAGAAAGCAGCATCAAAGAATAGAAGTAAAACAAATGGACATAAAATAACGGCCCTGGCTATTAAACATGAGGGCTTTTGGAACAGGAAAAGGAAAACTGAGATGAAGTCTAAAGAGAGAAACCTGTGAAGTGATACTGGAATGAGTTGATATAAAATAGCATGAAAGGTTTCTCAAAATCTTGACAAGGAAATAAACCTGGAGCAGTAGTCTATGCTTGGATGGAGTCATTATACTTGAAATGAAAACATTTTTCAGAAGTCTGCAGTCAAAGAACTGAAACTACCCGAAGAGAAACAAAATATGAATCATATTCACAGTGAACAAAACTAAAAATTCTTTTTTGAGAACTGCTTAAGAGAAATCCACATTCACAGGTCGTGCTTATATCCTTAAATATGAAAAACCTTTGTGGATTACAGCTCACACTGATAACATAAGTTAATATGATAACTGTAGTTCCTCAAATAAATGCTTTTGATGGAAAAAAGATGGTGCATAACACCCACGTATGTTGGAGTTGACACCTTGGTGAGGGTGAGAACAGACCGTGGGCTACAACTTAATTATGGATTTAAAACTTGTGTTAATTCATGCGATTTTAAGCGTATCTTTAAACTCAAGATTAAATACATTCATTTCACAAGCCTGTAAAAGTAATGTAGGGAGAATCATAGAATCATGGAACAGTTTCTGTTAAAAGGGACCTTAATGATCATCTTGTTTCTGCTTTGAGCAAAGACAATTTCCCCTAGACTGGGCTGCTCAGAACCCCATCCAGCCTGGCTTTGAACACTTCCAGGGATGGGACACCCACAGCTTCTCTGGGCAACCTGTGCCAGTGTCTCACCTCCCTCACATTAAAGAAATTTTTCATAATATTTAGTCTAAACCTACTCTCAGTTGAAGCCATTCCCCCTTGTCCTGTTGCTACAGATTTCTGTGAATTATCTCTCTCTCCATCTTTCTTGTGGGGTCCCTTCAGGCACTGAAAGGCCACATTTAGGTCACCATGAAGCCTTTTCTGTTTCAGACTGAAAAAAATTCAGTTCTCTCAGTCTTTCATAACAGAAGTGTTCCATCCCTCTGATCACCTTGGTGTCTCCTCTGGCCCGGCTCCAGCAGCTCCCTGTCCTTCCTGTGCTGGGAGCCCAGGGCTGGATGCAGCCCTGCAGGTGGGGTCTGAGCAGAGAGGGGCAGAGGGGCAGAATCCCCTCCCTGCCCTGCTGCCCACGGGGCTCTGGATGCAGCCCAGCACACGGGGGGTTCCTGGGCTCCCAGTGCACACGGCCGGGGCATGTCCAGCCTCTCATCACCAGCACCCCCAAGTCCTTCTCCCAGGGCTGCTCTGGGGCTGCTCATGCCCAGCCTGGATTGGTACCAAGGGTTGTCCTGGCCTAGGTGCAGCCCCTTGGAGCTGGGTCTTGTTAAACCTCATGAGATTCCCATGGGCTGCTTGCTGAGCTTGTCCCTGTCCCTCTGGATGGCATCCCGTCCTTCAGGAGTGTCAATAGCAAATTTGCTGAGGGTGCTCTCCATCCCTCCATCTGTGCCATTAATGAAGATTTTAAATAACCCTGGTCCCAGTGTGGAGCCCTGAGAGACACCACTTGTCATGTGATAGCTGCTACACCTGAGGTAATTTTTGCAGGCACAAGCAAGTATGTGTTTGCTACTCAGAACAGCTAAAGCTGAAATGGCAGGAAAGAGCAAACCTTTTCACTTTACTCCCAACTTCTGCACAGAAAAGAGAAGTTACTCTCAGTTTCTTCCAGAAAAGAAGATGGAAAAAGAAATGAACATTCAGAATTTAAGGTCTGACACAGAGAAGATGGGAGAGGAGATGCTGCGAGCAGCAGCCAGGAGAGAGCTAAACCCCCTGAGGTAGCCTGGATGCTGCAGGGCAGGGTGAGCTCACAGGCTGCCTGTGATATCTTGACACGAGGCTCAGAGCTGCAGCCCCAGATGGCTTTTCTCTCCTGCTCACTTCCCTGAGACACATCTCCTGTGTGCCCAGCAGCATCCACTGAAGGTCAGGCAGTCTCACGCTGCCTCCCTCCTCCTGCTGCTGCCTCCCTCCTCCTGCTGCTCCTGGTGTGTGGAAACAGGATTTTCTCCAGGGAGGCAGGTCAGCACAGTCATCTGGCAGGAAACGTGTTGCTTTAGCAGGTTTGTTTTCCACCAGTGAACCAGCTGAGCAATTCCAGTTTGCAGAGCCTTCCTTACGGTTTAGTTAACCTGATTCATTCATGAATGACCCCCCCTTTCCAGCTCTGAAAAATCCTGATAATATTACCTCATGTACAACTGAAATAACTAAGGTGGGATCCACATCTAGAGTGGTAAGAAAAAGACTTCAGACCAGAAAGGAGTGAGGGATTGAAAGATTTGAAAAGAAATTTAATATCATGAAACCCACCAGGAATCACAGACTTCTTGAATAAATTGTTAACTGTGTCAACCAACTATAATGTCAAAGTTTCAGTGTTGGATATTTTTTAAAGGGGTCTGCACAGCCTTATTTCTCCACTGAAATCTCACCTTGGGATATTTCATATCCCAAGTTTCAAAACTTACCCTGGCACAAGAAAATGTGAGTTGCAATACACAAGTGGCATATGTAATACGGAGAAGGTGAGAATGAGCAAATCAATTTGCTTTTTATTGGAAACAGGTTTTTTTTTTTCCAAGGGCTGGTCACCCAAGCAACCTAATTATGCTATGCATGCAATCTGCTTCCATTGAACATTCAATATTGATCATTTTTCTTGTGACTGCTATATATAGAGACATAGACCACTTCTGGTGTCTGGACAAGTACCATGTATTTCTAAAATAGATGAGGTTTACTATAATTCTATGCAAGAAAATAAAAAGAGTTGTAATTCACACTCTGTGGTTTACCATTGGGATCTTGTATACTCCCTTATGGCTAGGCACAGAATATAATTACAGTCCATTATTTTTTTCCCTATATTTTTTTCCCCTGCTAGGAAAAATTCAATTTGGCTGAAGCTAAATGTTTTGTGAAAAGGCATAAATCTCAATTAAACATTTGCTAGTATGAATTCTTACACACAGAAGTCTTGAATGGAGGGTTAGGAAAGGACAGGTTGTAGAAAGAGTCTCTCAGATCCGAAATAACAATTGCTTGAATAAGAATGGGCAAAAATTAATAAAACCTCTCTGTTCCAAGAGAGGCAAAGCATAGAATCTAGTTCAGCCATCCTCACTCCACGCTTTAAATACTCAGTAGTAGCCTGTTTGAAGTCTTTCTTCCTCTGTGAAAACCTAGTCTCACATTCATTTTATTGCAAAATTAAATAGGCTTCAAACCCTAAATGTTTCATAAAATTGATTTGCTTTTCCACTTTAATTGTAATAGTGCATTACTTAGATAGGTGGCCAGCTTTTTGTCATCACACAAGCAATGTCTTCTTTGAGAAAATCCTTCCGGGTCTATGCTAATTGGAAAGATGTAGCCAACACTAAACATCCTTCAGGTCAGGCAACAAAAGGAAGGGGTGCAATGCAGAGCTATATTTCTGCTTGCAGGTGGCCCTCTGATATTTCATGATATTTCATTCATTTGAAGAAATAACCATTCAAAGAATGAATCAGTCAGGTGGGACAGGTATCTTTACCAGTGAGCTAATATTTTATATATATGTATATATATACATGGGTACAGTTCAATACTGCCTAAACTGTGCTGTTTAAACATTGCTGTGAGGTCAGACAAAAATCTGGGTGGTATTAGTCCACTGATGGTAAGACTGTGGCTAAAGCAATTTATTGTCTCAAGTTAGGAATTCCAGCACAGAAATGTAGATGGTAGCTTCCATTTCTTCCATAACTGTTGTTCTGTACATATTTACAGTAAATTCTACTTCTTAACAATTATGACTTTAAAAGAAAAGATTCTAAATCAACGCTTTCCTCTACTCAGTCTTTTTAAGTGTTTGTCAGAAAAGTAACTTTTTGGTTGACTTTTTCTGAAAACTGCTGCCTATTATCACCCTAAGAGCTGTAAGGTTCATGCTATTAAAAGGATCTCTTAAAAGGTTCAAATGTTTATTACAATAATTCAATAATTTCTGTAATAAAATATATCACAAAAAAGAAAGAAAAATAAACATAAATATGTACTCTCATTTCCTTTTGAAGGTCATAACTAACACTATTAAGCAGATGTTCCAGTCTGAGTGCTGGGGATGAGGGGCTGAGAAAAAAAAAATAAGGAAAGAGCCATCTACAAGCATGCTAATTAAAATGTGACAACAATTGATCGCGCCCTTTCACTGGGGCCACTTTAACAAATTTTTGCATTTGACCTTCACTGCTAAGCCTCACGAACTATGAATCCATGGCATAACTAATTAATGATTGATGGCGCCGTGTTTGCAGCGGCGGGGCCCTGGGGGCTGCAGGAGGCAGGGCTGGAGCAGCCTGTGCAGCCCAGAGCTCGGAATCCTGCCTGCACAGGTAGGCACAGCTCCTCACAGGCTTAGAGAGGAGCACCGACTGCTGAGCTCTACTCACCTGGGGGAGAGAAGGGAAACAAGAGAAAGGAAAGAGGAAGGGAAAAAAATGTAACTAGATGAGAGCAAGGTGTGCTCAAGGTGTTCTCCCTTGTCAGGATGTGACTCTGGTGGCTGGGTTCCTTTCCCCCTTGGACCGAGATTGATGAGAGAGAGGCAGTTTTTTCTCTTGTTCAGACTTGGTTCTTTATTCTTCTCCTATCTATATTACATATATACAGAGTACAAGGAGTCACATGCACTAAGATAGGTGCAAAATGGCTAACACAGATCTTCTTCAAGGTCTTCTATTTGTCTATTTATCCAATTAACAAATGCCAAGTAAATTAAATTTCTTAGTGACCCAGTGACCCAACACCTGTGTGCTGTACTGCGGCATTCTCTATCCAATCACCTACTACTACCCAAAAACTTCTGGAAGAAGAACATAAAAAAGGAAGAAGAAGGAAAAGAGACAATGCCTTAAGTCCTCCATCTTGCTCCTTATTTTCTAAACTAGCTTAAACTTTCAACTAACTTTTCTATTCAGTGACTTAAGAAAACTCTCTAACTCACACTCACATTTTCAGTTTCTCTACTTAACTTTAGCTGTTGTCTTCATGGTGCTTTGAAAAATTCGGTGTTCTCTCGGCTGTCTGAGTGAGCCATCACAGATAAAGGCAAATATCTTGCATCTCTGACCCCAACACCCACCATGGGCTGGGATGTTGGATTTTTTTCTCTGCATCACAATGCTGTTCTGGAGTGATGTTTCCTGTTTCTGGATGCTGCTCTCCTCTGATGAGATGCAGCAACCATCAACTCTGTGCTGCCTTGTGATTGAAGGAGTAGAAATGTTGGCACAAGTCACAGGCGCAACATGTCTGGGGAGCACTTGTGACCCACAAATTACAAGTAAAGCATCATAATAGGTTCATACTCCATCAAACCTAGTCAAAGTCCTTATCCTTGAATGTGCTGTCATAGGCCAGAGGAAGGTATCCATAGAATACAAAACTGAAGAAATTGAAAAGTGATACCTGTCCAAAATGTTGGCATGGAATTGGGATTGTTCAGCCAGGAAAAGAGGGGACTTAGGGGTGACCTAATTGGAGCCCTATAGCCCCTGAAGGGAGCAAATAAGAAAGATAGAGAGGGACTTTTTACAATGTAGTAACAGGACAAGAGGAGAAGGATTTCAGCTAAAAGAGAGTATGCTTAAATTAGATATTAGGAAAAAAATCTTTACTGGGAGGGTGGTGAGGCACTGACACAGATTGCTCAGAGAAGTTGAGCATGCTCTGTCCCTGGAAGTGTTCAAGGCCAGGCTGGATGGAGCTCTGAGCACCTTGGTCTGGTGAAAGTTGTCCCTGCCCATGGCAGAGGGATTGCAATGAGATGATCATTAAGGTCCCTTCCAGTTTAGGCCATTCTGTTGTTCTGTGTTTGCAGATTACAAAAATGCTCTTGCTCTTTTTGTCTTAACCAGGTATCTATTGACTTAATTCCATGTTCCCTTGTCCTCACACCAACCAAGATGGCAGGAAATAAATTTTTGCTCATCTTCTCCCAGACATTCACCAGTCTGCAGGTTTCTTCTATATTTGTCGGCTCTTTCACTTTACGCTTTCCAGAAAGAAGAAAAGTTGCTTATTCACACCATCTGTTGGAATTCTACAAATAATCAGGAGTCAAAAATGGGACCTTTAATAGGAACAGCCTAATGAGCTCCATATCTCCCCAAAGTGGGTCAAAGTTCCTCAAAGCTTTCCTGGAGGGATCCCAAGCTTCAGCCAAGATAAGGCACACACATAGAGTGACAAGAGGTACAATGAATTCAAGTTACCCAATTTTCAGGAAAAAAAACCTTTCTTGAACAGTGGTGGAGCAGCACAATAATGTCTTTGGAGAGATAAATCATATAACTATATAAATAATTTTATCTATTTGGTAAAATTAGGAAATTGAAAAAAAATAATGGAGATTAAATCAAAACCAACATCTTAGCAATTAGTAACAGAGAATTAATTGGTTGTTCCTGTCATGTGTATGTCAACAAAAATGACTGAAGAAATCAAAAAATTGCTATAGGCTGCTTGGTTTTCCTGATGTTGTGGAAGTAGTAAATTGATTATGTAATGTATTTTCTCAAAGATGTGTAGACTTCTGACTTTCTCTGTTATCAGTAGGATAACCAAAAAAGCCCTCGAGTACTATTCAGAGAGCTTAGAGGCTGTCTTACCTGCTATTTAGCAATGTTCTCTCTTTTCCCTATAAACAGAAAGATACAGTGATTTTATGAAATAATTTTTTTACCTTTGGGATATGAAAACCTTTCTGCTAAAGAGTTATAATGCCATCAGGAAATCCAAAATGTCTGGCAAAGATATCAATGTTTTTTCTATCTTGAGTGGGTCATTACAGGGCAGCAAAATGGCATGGTAATGGAAATTAAATGTCAGCCAGAACATTTATAGGAGACATTATTACTTACCCTGCATAAGAGTTAAAAAAGAACATGAGGACTTTGGTTAACTTATTAACCAGAGCATGCCAATGTATACAAACTAATAAAGTCATCCTAGGATTATCCTTTCTGTGACAAGATAAATCATCTGTTCAGCACCTTCCTTCCTTGTTAGCTCCAGTTTAGGCCACAGACACCAAGAGATTCCAAACCATATCTCTAGGATGCCAGGGCAGAACTGCAGCCATGTACAGCTCGGTGTTGTGTCTCCAGGGCAGGGATGCACCAGTCCAACTCCACTCACAAGATGCTCCAGAACAAGCAGAGACAACACTGCAAAACTAGATTATCATTTCATTAAATACCATGTTCACCAAGCTGTAATACTAAAAAATCCTTGAAGAGCTGATAATAAAATATTGGAATGTTCTGAGGCATCACAGATAAAGAATATTAGATTGTCTATACAACATAGATGAGTTAGTCACAGAAATAAATATTGCATTACTTTGAAATGCTGAACACCTTGATCACAAATCTGTCACAGAAAGGGTTTCAAAAAGAGGCAGCAATAATAGCAGGCAACTGTAACTCTCCAGTGTTGAATTCCCTCCAGAGACAGAGAAATCACCATTTAATGCCTATTTCTCTTAGTTATGGAAAACACAAAAAAATTAAGCCAACAATAATGGCAAAAACACATAAGAACTTACATTGTAAATTAGAGCTTTAGATAGATGTTTTCTGAGTGTTTGATCAAAGAGTAATAGCTCTCAACATTATTTCTAAACAATACACAGTTTCAATATTGACCTCAGTGACCTGGTTCTTACCTACTACAGAGTACAGAAATCTTTTGTGGAGGATCCATATACAAATTCTTCACAGGCCCCTACTGTGAGAAAATTTTCTTTCTCAAGATTACTCAGCTTATAATTTATGACAGAAAAAGAAAAAGGTATGGATTTCTCTCTAAGCTTCTCTTCAAACTGTAGGCTGCCAATCACTGCAGGAAAAAGCAAGGGAGCGAGGGGGATGGAGGGAAGGGGGAAAAAGGTGTGCACATTTCCACACACAAAGGAGGTAGAAGATATTCCCTGTGAGGGACACATAAGACACTGCTTTCTGAAATCAAATCCCCAAATTCATCCTCCCCCTTCCCGTCTGTCTTTCATTACATACTGTTTGTCATATTCTGTTTTCCCATCTGGTGGCAGTTGTGTACATCTAATGAATCCTCCAAAACTTTCAGTGTTGTATCCTTCTTTGGTTCCTCAGTTCACTCGCTATTGACTTCTTAAAGGCTTTTCTCAGAAGCAGTTTCCACTCTGCAGCTGTAAGAGAGGCATTACTCCTGCTCCCTGTGCTGCTTGCCCCATTCCAAACCCCATTTTTATGGCTTTTAGATTACAGTAATAGGCACACACTATAAGGAACAATATTCACAAATGACCCCATTGTTCAGTATGCTGCGTCCCATATGCTTGCTTATGGCAATAAATCCAATTGCATTACCTCAGCTGTGGCAGATTTATACCTGCTTCCTATCAGTCAATGAACTGACTTTAAAATCTTGTTCAGAGTTTTTCATTACCTGTCTGAATCATCCCTTTCATACCTATCAAAATTGGTCTCCATTGATACATACCCTCAGTCCTTACTTTCTAATAATAAATCTCAAATTCATCAGCCCCCTTGCCAGGTCTCTCATCCATGAGTAGCAGAGCATTCACCTGTTATGCCCCTGAGCTGTGGAATTCCCTGAACTCAAGTCTCATCTCCAAATCCCCCGAGCTTCTCTAATCCCTCTTTGATTCACACTTATTAAAAATTACTTTTCATATTTGATCCATTACTGACACATGCTGTAGGCTTTACTGACATAAAAATAGTTCTGTTTTCTTTATAGATTATGCACTGACAATGTCAAGACAAAGAAAAAAAAAAAAAAGCCTCTTTATTGGCTTTATATATAGATTTCAAGACTCGCTATTCTCTTTCTTTTCTGGACTTAAACTTCAGCTCATCTTCTCAGGCTGCTGTATCCAGACCTCAGCTCTAAGAATAAAAGTAGAAATTCTTATTGATATTAGTAGCATATCATGAATCAAATGCAGAGTACTGAGTAGGTGAATCATAAAAATCTAACTTGTAGTAAAGGCATTTTACAGAACATTAGCACCCAATTATCATATGGCTTATTTGGGTGCTGTGCTCTAGAAAGCTGAAGCAGAGCCAGAAAACCCTCCAGGACATTCCTGAAGGGACTCAGTGTTCCAGTGTCCAACTCTGGACTGGGACAAGGCTTTTTGCCAGCAGTAGGTATGCCTGAGTCTTTCCTGCACACACTCAGCCTGCTGTTTGCAGTTTGAAAAATCACATCTTGTTACTGGAGCCCACACATTATTTGAATGCTTCGAGGTGAAGCATGAGAAGCTCTGGAGTATGTCAGGACTGTAACTCCTGAGGGCAGGCGTAATCTTGACCCAGGGTCTGCATCCAAGTGACCCACACTTCATGTCACCCCTTCAGGGTGAAGTCAGTGATAGTTTTGAAGGCAGGTTTAGCCCAGAGGAGCACATTTGTGGGACATATGAGAGCGAAATTTCTTTTCTGAGCATGTGAAATGGCTGCATTGCCATTCTTTTTATTCTCTGAGCTTACTAAATTTAATAAACTGTGAGTTTCCAGTGATTTCTCAAGTCTTGCACATCCTAGTGAGCCCCATGCAGCTGGGCACTGCTCAGCTCTGGCTGCTCTGAGCACACACCTGGGAACACTGACCCAGACTGCCCATGGCTGGGACATGGAAAGAATTGCCATGGTGTGCTTGTTGTACTGTTACCAGAAATTATGAATAGTGAAGGGAAAACTCAGACAGAACAAAACAGACAGATGATGATGGTTTCTCCTTCATATTTACATTCTCCCCTAGTTAAACAGTCTGTAATATGGCCCAAAAGGGTGTGTATATATATATATATATATATAATTCTTATCTTTACTGGTTGATTTCTAAGTCCAAGGTGTGGTTTGAGATTAATAGCAGGTCACCAGCTCGATTTATGGCAATGCATTTACTCTCATAGAATATCTGTGCACTGAGTTTGCTTTAGCACTCTGGAACTTCTTCACTGTTCTCTGGTTTCTTTAAAATCAGCATAATGGTTCAGAGAGATTTCCAAACAAGACATTTAAAAATTTGCGTGCGTGTTATCTGGCCCTGTAAATTCAAAAAACCCTTTAGTTCTGACAGTTGTAATTTAATGATCTCCCAGTTTACTGATCAAGAAGTAGCCCTTCCCACTGTCAGATGTGCTTAGATCATGCTGGCTCTTTCCAGAAACAGAAATATTTCTTGGGTTCTTTTATCTTTTCTGTACCACAGATGACAGCTTTACTTCTTTTTCTAGGTTTTCTAGAGGCTGTGCACCACCCTCAATGTTCCATGTTTCTGCTGCTCTGAAAGGATTTCCTCTTCTTCATCCCACACTGTTATTCCGTGTAACACTTCCACACATATCTATAACTCCTAATTACTAAAAAAAAACCATTCCTCCAACAGCTCCTCAGCTCTCAAGATGTTTTATGGTGTGTTTAATGAGGATGTTATTCCTTTTCAAATAATGAAGCTTTCTTACACCATTTTGAAAATATAATTCTCCATTGCAACTCTGCAAACTTTAACTGGAGTTTTGCACAGTTCATGCCTGGAGCAAGTTTATTACTGGCTGAAGACAATGCTTCTTTGTACTTAACAAACAGAACCAGACATGCATTTTCCTTCAAATTTGGTATTTACTTCAATAAATATTTCACATTTTATTTTAATAAATAATGGATAAATACTGAAAATTGAAACAGTGTGCTGGTCAGAAGGCTTTTTCTGATAGAAGTGTTTATGAAAACTTTTAAATAGTAAATAGAAAATTTTTAAGGAAAAAGTGTCTTTGGCAAGCCAATCTCCTATTTCAGTTGTTTTTAAAGGTAGTGTGAGGAGTTGCCTCTGCCCTATCTATCAGATAGATAGAATGGTTATTGGCATTAGACCGTGCTCAGGATTTTTTTCAGCACCTCTGATGAAAAAGTCAATTCATAGTGGTACAGTAGAAGGTAAAAGAGGAAACACATCTGGAGTTTTTGGTGAAAGACAGAAAAGCATGGCTTGCATTACTCCACAGAGGTCTGCTGAAGAGTCTCCTTTACACACTGAGCCAGAGCATCTGCTTTAAACTGGTGGCTGCAGCAGAAGACAATTCACTTCTTCCTGTGTTCCTCTTAAATTCCCACAGCATCATTTTGCTTTCTGCATGAGGGGATGCCAAAGGGAAGGACCCAGTGCCATGTGCCCTAGGAGCACACTGCCATCCCTCCAGGGTTTGTGTGACAAACACCCACCACCGTGGGCTCAGGCTTTTCAGGGATCTAGCTCCTTGTGCTGTGGATAGTAGGCAAGGGACAACAACATTTAAGGCTTTGAACTCACAGTTTAGAAAATGTAGGAGGGAAAGTGTCTGTTTAGTTTAAGTTTCTGGATGGAGAAGCTCCTCCAAGCATGACAGGCAGCTCAGGAGTACATACACAAGTGGCTGTTTAAAAATTTAACAAGCAGGAAGTGGAGGCTGCTGTAATAGGTTGATCAAAGGCGAGAGCCAGCATCCTGACAGTGAATGAGTGGTAACAGCTATGATGGGGTTGGACTCTAAACTCCTGGAAGGCAAAAGCAGTTATTTCTGATGCAGCACAGGAAAAGGAGAGATGCCAGGAAAGGATAATGAAAGAAACTGATCTTTTCAGTACTATCCACCACAGCTACAAGTGGAACAGAACACTATTTTTCAAGGCCAGAGTGAGGGATGTTGCTGTAGCTGAGAGAGATGAGGGGCTGAATGAGCTGGATATAAAATCCTGTACAGAAATCTTTTTCAGAAGTGCTAAAGGAAGAGAATCTGTGAGACTGAGATGTTGTCCAGAAGCTTCTCTAGTCAAAGACTATGGGACCCTGACTGCCAGGGTGAGGACAGCAGGCAGGGACTCTTCTGTTCCTACTGAGCTTTCCTGATGGCTGCCTGAATGCAGGTGCCAGAGGTGGGGACAGAGGTGAGCTTGAGGAAAACATGTAGGTATTTTCATCAGATGAGAGAAAGAGGGAACTAAATTTTTGCAGAAAATATTTCCTGGGATCAAACAGCAGGAAGGAGACAAGGACAATAAGCTTTGAGAAGCAGCTGAAGAAAGCAGGAAGGGGGTAGCAGGATTGGACCCTTGTTAGTATTTCCCTTGCTGTTCAAAGCCCCATCACTGCATTTTCTTTATTCCTGTGGCTCATCCCTCACCTGCTACAAAGGACTGCAATGGAACAGTGATTTTGAGGTGGGGACTACCAAGGCCACTGAGGTGAGACTAACAGAGCAGGAGAGAAACAGAGCACTGCCAAACTCATTTGGCACCAGCAACCATTATAGCTTAGCAAAACCCTCTGCAGGATGTTGACCATCTAGGAATCTTCTCTGAAAAGCCAACCATTGCCTTATTTTCTTTTTAATGAACTATTTAATTTTTTTTTTCCAATGTTCTGCTTAGTCATTCTAAAATACTCCTCTTCCGATCAGCTATACAACACATGGCACAGTGGGAGTACTCTGTGGTTACAGACTAATTCTAAAATCAATTTAAAACAATGTGGATGTAATTTACCATGTATATGCCTCTAACATTCCCCAGGCAGTTGTACCCTTTATTACAATCGGGGAAAGTCTTTTACTGTAGTTCTTCAGTTTCCCACACATCGCTATTTTTAAATAATGTTTTAAAAATACTTCTAGCTCTTAGAGAAAATGAACCCACTTGCATCTCTACTTCCTGTGAACACACTAAGTTTATTCTTGCATATCTTTGGGCCTAGCTCTTGCTTATAATTTTTGTAAAATGTAGTGTCAAGAGGAAAGATGCAGAGAATAATTGTCTTTATGCATCGAAAGAGTCAGAGGACAATCTATTGAGAAGAGGGTCAAGAAATCCAGGGAAAGTACAAATCTAAGGACAAATATGAATGACGACATCAGAGGCAATTAACAGCTCAGAGAACACAGCTTTGGCTGGAAACAAGACTAAAAGGCTTGGAAATAATTTGGAAAAGTAGATTGCCAGGTATTGAATCAAAATTTTAGAAAATCTGGAACAGAAATACACTTGAGAGCACCCAGGCAGGGGCAAATCCAGCAAGGGAAAGAAAGATAAATTGGGGAAGTTGCTTTTGTCACTCTTTGCATGGAATAAATATGTAGGAAACTTGGCCTAGATAAGTGAAATGAGAGGGTAGGAGAAAAGTTTTGAGATCTTACCTTTGTACTATCATCTGACTATCAAATTAGAAATATTACAAAAAATAAGTGTGAGCAAACAATTTGACATTAGAAAAGGGGTGTTACCTTGCATAGAACCATGGAGTACTTTATTATTGAATATTTTATTGAATATTTAAGTGACAATTTCTCTGAAAATAGAGAATTTACCACACAAATTATCAAATACTTACAGAAAAGCATGACAAGTTGTAGAAGGGCATCTAAATTGAAGATGACCTTCCACTCTCCTGCATATACATACAGCATATCAACAATTTCCCAGATCCAGTTGGTGCTTGATTTCATAATTTCTATCCACTTTTTGCTGCCTGTTCTGTCCCTCAGGAAGCAGGCAGAGTGCCAGGTCCTGTTGGATAACAAGGATATAGGACTAGAATTATTTTCATATACTTCGTTCTTTCTTATCAAATACAGTCAGTTTGATGTCTTTCTTGTATCATTTCTGCCATCATCCAAGAGCATTTCACAAAGGCGTTAAGGTATTATTTTCTGAGTCTCTATCAATATTGTTTGTTCATAAAAGAGGTTGCTTATGAAAACAGATTAAAAAGGCAAGCCTAAATCTAATAGAAAAAATACATAACTGGGGGAACCCTACATATTTATCCTTTCAAATAATGATAAGATTGTCCTGAGGCGAGACAAATACCTGAGTCAGTGCGCTCACAATCATTACATCAGAAATTAAGTTGCACACAGAACAATCACAGTGAATGAAAAAAGGGTTATCCAAAGAGGTAAGGCTGATGGGCACAAAGTTCCCCCAATGCTACAAAAATCCTTTTTCAAGAGTCCCAGACTGTGAAGTGTCCTGTGTTGTCTAATCAGTCTCAAAGACAGAAAAACTGAGTAGTGCACATGATTCCCACAGCATCACTCTTGTGAGTAAAGGAAGATTTCTTTGGTGAGGCTCAGTGATAGCAATTAGTAAATTATCAAAGTTACATTAAGTTCACCATTTTGACTGGAAAAAAACATTCCTAACTGGTAAAATGTAACAACAAAATAACCAATTTAAAATATGCATCCATATATTTAATATACCAGAATGAAGATTCAGATTTCAGGTGTCCTGATTTGCAAAGCTTTTGGATGTTGTATCAAAGTGAGCATGTGAACTCTACACACAGAAGATGACAATGGAAAATGAACAGGCCAAACTTAACCCCTCTTGTGTCTTCACTGAAGCCTACAAGGTGCCCAGAAAGTTGGTGAAGTTGCCATCAACTGGAAAGAGTATTCTGAGTTGATCTTCTTGCATTATCAGAGCCAGAGAGAGACTGCTTCTGCAGATGGATGCTGAGATTTATTCAATACCCTGTCAAAAGCAAAAGTAGAAGGTAGCTGCAGCCAAAATAATGGTACATGCATTATTTTACATAAGGCCCTGTACATTACTGGAGGAAGGTTATGTTACTTCCTTTTTCTTTAGGCTAGATTTTAAGCAGCAAAACCAAGGGAAAAAACCCCACAAATGCTCTCCCAGATATTTCACTCAGATAAGCTACCTATCTAATGAAGGTAGTTAAAAGTTAAAAGACAAATTAAGACATGAAAAGCATTTCCTTGAACATGCTAGATGTGTTTCAGTGTCAGGCACAATTACCAAAAAGTAAAACATACAGAACTTAAATGGGACAGTCATCCTAGAACCCTTGCATTATTTTATTTCTTATCCTGTCCATCATGGGCTGTAAGGGCATCCTTTTCATTACCATTTCCAAGGATTGTTACAGAGCAGAGCTGCCTGGAATGTGGAGAAAGAGTTTTTTACTTTTCTTTTGAGTTGTTAGTTTCTAACAGAACAGTTTCTAATGAAAAAAGAATTTTGTAGAGAAATGTGTCATGTCCAAGATGACTTGTGACCAGAGCTCACTGCAGAGTTTAGATCCAGGATCTAAACCTTTTTTCCACACCCAGCTCAGAGCAAATCTGAACACACACATCTCAGATGCAAATTCTGACCAGCAGGTATTCTGTACAGAGTAGGGGAAAACTTAGATATAGATACAGATATAGATATAGATTATATAGATATAGATTATAGATATAGATATATAGATGATATAGATATATAGATATAGATATAGATATAGATATAGATATAGATTAGATATAGATATAGATATAGATATAGATGATATAGATATAGATAGATATAGATATAGATGATATAGATATAGATATAGATAGATAGATAGATAGATAGATAGATATAGATAGATGATATAGATATAGATAGATATAGATATAGATATAGATTACTTTTCTATATACATTTATCCCTTAGTATATATATAATTATAATAATAAATAATAAATAGTAGTAGAAATATAATAAATATATAAAATATTAAATATTAAATTATATTAATAGAACATTAAACAATATTAAGTTAGATATTTATTAATAATATATTATATGACAAATATGTTATATTATATATTATATATTTAATTACATAAAATACAGGAAGCATTTCCCACAAACCAGTTTTCAAAACATCCTTTGTGGCCCAGGATCAAACAAACAGAACACATCACAGTGAGCACTCAAAAAAGGATGGAGAGATGCTACTGGAAAGCTGTTTGCACAGAAAGGGAGGTTTTGTGTGATTCACACACAATTTGAAAAATCAAAGATCCCAATAATTGAGTATTAGGAGGATTTTTTCTTCACTGGCAGAAGTGGTGGGTGAAGTACAGTGAGAAGCAGCTATTCCCAGTTGCAGCATTGAGAGCACCCATTCAATCCCACTGCCCTTCACTCAGAGTCTTGAAAATATTTTCCTGCAGGGAGTTGAAAACAAGAAATGAAATCCAGGACATTTAAGGAGAGAAGGGTAGCTTCCAGAGAAGCTAGAGGAATGTTTGAGTTGATCTTTTACTGTGAAGCAGAATAACATTTCCCCATCTCCAAGTGATCGTGCTTCTGTGCATAACAAGTGGTACAATAAAGAACAGGCAGCCAGCAGCAGAGAAATGCATCCTGAGTTCATGCTCCCACACAGAAGAGAAGGAAAAGCTTGGGTCCCACACTGGATCCAGGAATTTAAGTTGATGTTTGTTCATCAAACAATTTGAATAATACTTTTTTTGACATGTAGATTGCTTCTTGAAAAGAAACCTTCTTTACCCATTTTTTTTCTTTCTTTTCACACCACTAGAAGTGGAAGAGCAATTTCATATCTGATTTTCTATTGAATTATTTTCTTAGTTTAGTTAGAGAAGGCAGAAAAGATAAAATACTGAATTATCCAGCTCCTCATTTCTTAACATTTTATTGATAAGGAAAAACTTGTTTTTCAAGCTATCCCTGCCCATCCACTTTTCTGAATAAATACCAACTTCTCTTGGGCTCTTTTATTCTTCTTGTTTCTTTCTCTTAATATGAACAACAGCCTGACAACAAATGTGCAGGGAAACAAACATTTTCACAACTAGAATTATAGAAGGAAATAGCACATTTCTCTGTAGGAAGATACTGAGAAGTGCTGCTTATATGTGTCCAGAAGATATGGTTAATTAAAGACCACATACCTAAATTTTCAAATTTCTTTGCTAATAAAGGTGTGTGCTCTATTTTGTTTCCACACAAAACACAGGACTCCTCAGAGTTAAATCTTTAAAATATGTCTACAAATCACTATCAGGAGTTGAAATACCTGCCCTTTGTCATTTCTAGGAAAGAACCTCAACCTGAAAAAAAGGGATTTTGACAATGAAATGATTGTTGAAAATTTGATTTCCTGCCAGGTACTTTGAGTTATCTGAAGACACATAAACCTGTCTGCATTAAATATAATATATTTTGTGAATATTGTTTGAAAGAATATTAGGTAGGAAGTCCATACACATTGTAAAAGAAACAACCTATAGAAATAAAAGGGAAAGGACAAAAATGCCTTATAAATAATCAAGAAGTTCAAGGCTACATCTTTGGAACATTCACTGGAAATCACTATGTTTGCATAAGAATCAGGCTAGCCTACAAACTTCAAAAGTATTTTTCTAATATTATTTGTTTCTTATATAATTCATTATGAAAACTAAATGCTGTAGGTGAAGATTTTTAAGGGAAGTTAGAAGGGCTGCCTAAGTTTAAATGGCCTTAAGTTCAATTAGATGTTTTAGAATAATCTTGGCTTGTTATGGTTGTTTTACTCTAACTAATCAGACTACCTGTTATCAAGGTTTGGTCAGACACTTGTTTTGTACAGCTCAAGTAGCTTTGACAATTGTTGAAATTAGGCCTTCTTCCCTTGCTTGAAAACTCTGAAATAACAAAAGCAAAGCCTACCAAGAATGAGCCTCAAAGTCAAGCTGTGAATTTAGACTTGTGTAAGGCAAAGACAATCAGAAGCACAACGTGAACTGAGAATGGCAACGAGAAGGGAAAATAAAAGACTAGCACAAATAAGAAAATAATCTTAATGAACCCCATGATGAGCAGATTAAAATAATCTTGGATTATTCTTCTTCACCAATGGAGCACTGTTCATCACTGTGAAGTGGCTCTCTGTGCCAGACAACTCGTGGTGTCCTCTGCCCTGCTGCAGGGAATTCCTGCAGTTCTGTCATGTTCCCCAAATCTGTGGGCATCCCTCTTCCACCCAGCCCAGCACATGGATCCACCCTGGCACAGGCAGGGCAGGGGACAGACCTTGGTGTCCTCAGTGCCAGCCACGTGTGCTGCTGTCCCAGCAGAGCAGAACCATCACCACAACATCTCTGGACCTCAATCACGGGCTCCTGCCCCTGCTCAGGAGACAGGTTTTGGTAATGGGGTGGGAATGTGGTATCCCTAGAAATGCTGCTCTCTGTGTGAGGATTGGTCACAAGTGGAATGGTGGAAGGACTGATAGAGCAAATACATGCATTTTTGTTGCCATAAAAGAGAAGGGTTTTAGAGAGGGAGAAGAAATTTCCAAGTTTCTTACATTCTTCACTGTTATAATACATTTTTGTCCACTCGCAGCTATCAGCTCATTATTTCAGCTCCAGTCCTACCTGCCAGGTTATTCAAGTACCATACAGTAAATTTGTGCTAGGCAGTTTCTCTCCTTTCTACTATTCATATTTCCTGAGGAGACAGCGCCATTCTTACAAGAGGAGGCATTTAATTCACAGCCCTGCCACGGGCTCCGTGTGTGACCAGAGACAAGCCACTTAACCTTTCAGTGCTTTGCTTTCCCCTTCTCTAAAATGGGAAGAATAACAATGCATTTCTTACCTTTTATTCATTTTGTGTGTTTAGACTCTAAACTCTTTTAGGGTGGAGGTTATCTGCACTAAGTTACAGGACTGCAGCATTTATCAGTATAAAAATATCAGTTGCTTGTGTAAAATAGTTCAGAATTTTTATTTTCATAGACGAACTGAAGTTCAGCACTATCTGAGCAAGTGCAAAATGTTCAAATGCTTCTTTAAAAAGCAAGAAAATTGCTCTACACTGCCTGTGCTTACAGATACTCTGCTGTCAGCCTCTAACAGCAGCATTTAAGGAGCGCTGCTGTGCCTGGATTCCTGATTTGTGACAGCTGAGAATCTTACAGATGGAGAGGGGATTAGGGACTGCCTTGTCTCTGAATTCCCCAGTTTTCTTGTTCAGTGCATTGTTAATGTGATTTTAATGTAGACTTGCAGGTATGTTTTTGCTTGATGCAGTGGTCTCAATATGCAAAAGTAGCCACAAGAAACATGATATTTCTTGTTTCAGTCCAGAACATGTCACAATTTGGTGGCTTAAACTGTTAACACTTAAATGCAGCTAGCTCCTTTGTATCACAAAGAGAAATAAAAAGTGTGTATGTACTGGCTGGCTAAGATCCCTGACTCCCTATTTACACTCATCTAGATTCAAGCACAGACCTTCCACCTTCGACAAGTGTATTTGTGACTTAAATTTTGAGGCTGGGGGAAAGGGACACCTTAGTCTGCACTGAGAATCAGCATAGAAAATCGTAGAATTACCTGATAAGCTTGTGAAAATGGAAAAGCATTTGTCTTTTAGGCTATCAACCTTGTAGTCACGTCTGCAGGCTTTATTTCAGATGCCACAGAGCAGCTTTGTTCTCCCCTGCGCGAGCCCATACCACTCCAAGATAGCAGAGGACAAATGCTCCTGGGCTTGGAACCCGTTTTAGGGAGTTCAGCAAGATCAATTTGCCCTTCCCAGTAAATTTATACTGAGATCTTTGGGAAGGCAGAGGGAGAAAGGGAGTATGAGGGACTGCAATGAGGGGATGCATCTGGTCCAACTACCAGCACTGCTGAAGTATTAATGTTCCTTTTCACTAAGGCTGTAGCATGCATGACAAGAGCCTTAGCAATTAGACATATCACCACTTCGAAAAATATTTTCCCCTATTCTTAAGACAGCTAGGATTTTCTTATAATTACATGTCTAAATAAGATCTCAGCCTGTACTATTTCTTGATTAGTTTGTTTTCCTTTTTGGCATCACACTCAAATTTATTCAGCATACAAATTTCTAACGCAATATGGATTTTGTGGCCAAGATGGTGAGTTGCATTTTCAGAAACAGCAAAGCTCCAAATCACAGGGACAATACAGCAACCATCTTAGATTTCACTCAATACTGTATATTGGTGATGGCCCAGGTTTCTAGGGAGTTGAAAGTTTCCCTTTGAAGTGCAGGTAGGAAAACATATATTTTAGGAGTTTCAGACCCCAGCTTTATTTTTAATCATCCAAGATTTGTGGTTTTCCTTTAAATCTGTCCTCTGTCAGCTCTTTCTGGGTAGCTTCTTTCAGAACTGATCAGAAATAATCAAGTGACAGAGAGCAGAAATTCTGGTGACATTCACAAGTATTCACAAAAATCAGAGGCTTGGAGAAGGGGTTTAATCCACACTCAAATATTTGAAATGCTAGTCATAGTGATTTATAAGTGAAAGTGGGTTTGCAGCAAGGTTTTATGATACAAAACAATCATATGAAAATAAGTGTAGGAATCAACTGGAATGCAAAAAAATGAAACAAACTTTAACATTAAATAAATATGTATTGAATTTAAAAGATAAAATATTTGTTTGTACTTTATATAGAAGTGCGTGTCTACCTTGACCACATTGTGATTCTTGGGGGATCCTGCACAGAGTCAGGAGTTGGACTTGATGGTCCTGATGGGTCCCTTCCAACTGAACATATTCTATGATTCTATGGCTTATTAAAAGTTTTATCTTCTTCTTTGTTCAAAGAGCAGTGATGCATAGGAAATAGTTTGGATTTTTTTTCCAAAATGATCAGTATTAATAAGCATTGTGGTTTGAAACACAATAATAGTTTTTCATATGAGCAGAGGCTCATTATTTCCCATAAAGTTGAAAAAAAAGCAACATTTTTGTAGGGAGATACCATGGACACATTCACATATGAAATATTTCCTGTAAGAAAACCTGTTCTTGTTGCAGAGGAAGTTGTCTTCAAGTTCTGCATCTTCAGGGCATCCTGACAGCTGGGAGCTCTCTCCTTAACACAGAATGGTACCTCTTCTCTTAACAGGGAGAAAAGATGAACTTGTACTGTCTCTCTCTGTGCAAACAGCAGTATTAACGCTGTGTTCCTTCAGGCATAAATCCTAAACAAGCCCTGTGGTCCATAATCACCAGAACCACAACCAAAATCATTTGCTATCTAAGCAAAACGGGGAAGAAAACAAACAGCAGGCAAACACGTGTTTCTAAATATTTCATTGTAACCACAAATTATCAGAGGAAAAGTGTCAGGGTTGGAAGCAGCAGAGAAAAGCTGTTCATTTAGTAAACAACTGTAGATGGTAAAATGTAATTATCACAAAAGCAAACTTTACTAAAGGGATAAATGTGAGACTGTTACAGTAAAAGGTCTCTTTGCATTTCTAATCTGACAGGCTGAAAGTTCTCTGGAGAAAACAGTTCTTAATAAAACCACAAAGGCAAGAGGTTCTTTTCAGCTCTTGTTCTCCACTGAGCCTTTGGTAATAAGCTTACAAAGCAAATTAAACTTGTTTGTTTGCAGTAGTGACCACGTGTGGAAGATAAACAAAAGCCTTGCTCAGTATTCACTGTCAAAGTAATATAAGAAGATTTGAGAAAATTAATCATTCTTGACTCATAAGCTGAACTAATAATCTGGATCCCAGCTCTTTTTTCAGCCTTTGAAAAATGTGATAACTTTTTAAAGACGCTTTCAGGAATGAAGTAAAATGCTCAAAGGAGTAATAAAAGCCAAGCTCATTCTGTGATCAGCTTTCTAACCTCAAGCCTTGATACAGGAGATACCAGAAGCACCACCTCTTTAAGAGAACCATACACACACAGTTTCTGCCTACATTTTCCCTTGAGAGTCATTTCCTCAGAAGTATCTTTAATACTGTAGATAAATTTATTGCAACATTTTAAATGGGAAACTCAGTCTTTGGTTTCTACATTTTTATCTAAATACAGCCAATCCTGTTCTTGCCATATTCCTTACAATTCTATCATTTAGAGCTTTATTGCTACTCAGTTGCCAAAAATATTCATATGCAAAATTTGAATTGTGAAAAATATGTCCTAACATGGGACTGGTGAACAAAAATTCCTGCCCAGGGTTCTCGTAGCTTCTGTCCCCTGAGTGGGCACACACTTGTATTAAAAACATGGGAGGACTCCCACACAATGTCAACAACCAGAGCTGTAGATCCCAAGAGGACAGAAGAAGTTGATAAGACATATTAGATGCAAAATATTCCAAATGCAACCCTTTAGAACTATGAGAAGTCTTGTAGTAACCAGAAGAAAACTGTGCTTCTACTTGCTTCTATTCCACAACAGAAATTGTGGATTATCACTGCTCTACAAAGTCCAGACAGCTTTTGGAAGGTCCAAAAGGTCTTTTGAGAGAGATTTGGAAATGTTTTGTCAGTTTGGCCTGTTCATTTAGGAGCAGGCACTTTGATGTTCTGAACATCTGCACTTGTTTCTTGCTTTCCCAGTCCCCAAGGTCCAGAAGAGCTTCTAACCACAAAATCAGTTGCCTGTGTCATAAAACACCAGCCTGCTCTTGGAAAGTTCCAGAGCTCAGCAACAAAGTGTTTGGTTGATAATTCTGATGGCATTGCTCCACATTTCTTCCTTGATGCTACTGCCCTTAGGCAAAGATCCCACTGAAGTTAAATGGAGCTATGCTGTGGTAAAGGTGGTTGTTCCTAACAGCAGCTGTGTCTGTGGATTAGGAGTTTATTTATGGCATCTTAATCACATTTTCTGATATGACTGAGGAGCCAACATTGTCTTAAGTTTCAGGGCCATAATGCCCCATTGATTTTGAAACAAACTCCCCATTGATTTCAGCAGGAAAGTCTGCTTTTAAAAGGAAAAACAAAATAAAAGGAAAAAAGAAAAAAATAATCAATGGCATATTATGGCCCTTGGAAGGTAAACAGGACAGGAGAAATCATTTGAAGATGTTTCAGGCATTACAAAGGGATTTTGTTTCAAAACATGAGGAAATCAGACTACTGCATTGTCTGAACTTTCTTATTGATTGCCAGGCTCAGACAATGTATAAAGTACAAACATGCAATGTTCATACCTGCCTGAGGGAAAGATAATAAAACCTACTGAAGTTATGGTGCCAGGCATGTCCAGTGCACAGCTAGAACAACAGCAGTGTGATGGTGAGGGCAGAGCAGGACTGCTGTTCTCTCTAGATCAGTTATCTCACTAGGCTTGGTCAGAGAAAATATCTTTCCTCTAACACATAATCTCTGGGAACATAAAGTTTATTTGGGTTTGACTTTGGGTTTGGCTATTTTTGGGGTTTTTTTATTTGTTTGCTTTGTTTTGTCTTTTTAACTAGAAATAAATTGCTATTAGTGCACAATGTTTAGGTTTAGAATAGGTTTCCTTATACAAAATAAAATAAAATAATACAAAACCCTAATAAAAATGGATGAAGCCTTCAATTTGTATTACTGAGATACGCTAATAAATGAAAAGGAAAAAAAAAGGTACCTTATTAAAAAGAATCTTGCATGTTTTTTCTGCAACTTCCTCTCTCTTGGTCCTGTGAGGACACTGTAATGAGGAGCTGCCAGACTCCAGCAGAGGCTGGTTCTCCTCTCCAAAAGCATCTCTGAACTTCTCTCTCAAAGACCAGCAAAACTTCATGGCACATTAGCCTGTCAAATAAAATCTTTAATATATGCCCTTCAATTCCTTGTTCATGTGGTGCTTAGCTTTGCTACGCTGTGACTGTCTTCATCAGGTTGTTCTTCTCACTAGTGCAGGTAATTGATTGTGATCACCAGCACTGTAAAACACCAGAGCCAAATGGATGAGAGGCATCCATCCCAGCCAGGAACAGCGGGGTCGTCCCTAACCAAGTGTAGAGAGCAAGGAGAGGCAGCCTGGGTCGACCTGCAGCCAGCCATGTGTGCAGTATCAAACAGCTCTTAGACTCTGGGGTGAGCCCCTGTTGGCACCTCCTCCTCCCCTCCTTTTGCTGCTGTTTCCTCTCTCACTCACCTGGAAGAGGGGCTGCAGAACTGCCTAAATCCCTCCTTGCAGTGCTGCAGCCTGATGAGCACATTCAATCCCCCTTACAGTCCGGGGTCAGGGCTGCCAGAGCACAGCTCTCTCTCTCTAAAGCTGAACATTTCAGCTGCTACTGCCTGAAATGAAGGATTGAGGTCTCTAGATGGGACTATAATAGACAAACTCTCTGGATATTGACACAGGTAGGTTAGGTAGGTCTGCAACCTGCTCGGCAGCAGGTTACATGTTACTTCTGACAATGTCAAACAGCATTATTCTCTCCACTTCCCTTTCTTTATTTGTGCTTGGATAGAAGATATTTGATCTTCCTTAGGAAGATCAAATTCACATTCAAATTACAGCAAGAGGAGAGATGTACTCCTTTCATGTCCTCGTACGGTAGTAGCGGTGACAATTTGGAAGAAAAAGATTCCTGTCCCTGAAGAGCTTTCTAAAGATCCCACATCCTTGCTTCCCTCTCCCCCATCCACCACCCCTGAAATCAACAGCAAAAAACTTCAAACTCTAACTTAAACTTTAAATTGTACAAAGGGAATAAACATTAAATAGGGCTGTTACAAATTTGGTGTGTTTTGCTTTCTTTTGTGATGGATTTGAGAGTAAATCTGCAATTTATTTATTTATTTTTTTAATCCAGAAATGCAGTGAAAGAAGAAATGGATCTAAATGAATAACTGAATGCTAAAAATTAAAGTTGTGCACAATCAACTCCACCCTGTGAAAATACTTGAGCACCCCTGTGAGTCCCTGTGATGGTCTCGCTCCCTGCCTTTAGGGAAACAATCCCTGCATCCATCCTGGCACCTTCTCCCCTTTCCAACCTGCTGCTGTGGCTCTCCCAGCTGCCCAGAAAGGACCCTCCACCCCACATTTCCATGGGATAGCTTCCCTAAGAAAACACACAACCCTCAAAACAGGAAAGAGAGAAAAATTACTTTTCTAACACAGTGGTGATGAAGGAACCTTCACAGACCTTTCTTCCAATGCTCTGTGCTGAGTGTTCAAGGAGAAAATAAAAATGATTGAGATGTTATTTTGTCTCAAAGTGAGGCTGGAAATGCAGTAACATCTCCAATAAAAGGCTCAAGGGGGTTTTCAGCTTGCAGTCCTAGCACATATTCATGATCAATGAATAACCCATGGATTCCAAGCTCTGTAGAAATTCATGAACATGCTACCTTGGGACTGCTCAAAAAAATAAAGGAGCTATCACAATCTCTTTGCTTACAGATGAGTTTTGAGTGAGTTTTTAATGACAGAGGTACACAACAGATTATAATAATTCTGAAAATGAAGGCTAGTTGGGTAAGTAAAGGGAACTCCCACAATACACATTTTAACAGCTTTGTATTTACCTGAGAGACTCACACACTTCTTACAGAACAATTATGTCAATCCAGAAACAGCACATCCCAGGACAATGGTGTTCTAAGAAAAGAAAAGGAAAAGCATGTGTAAATATTCAGAATATTCTTCACACCACAAGAGACCAATTCAGAATTCAAACTGAAGCTGTGTCCTGAATGCAGTGCCCCAGAGATTGGCCTTTCCTGTGGCTCTGATATCAGCTGAAAGCCAATTATAATGTGTGATCCCAGGGAAAAAGGAAATTCTTTTTTGTTATTCAAAACAGAATTCCTCTGTAACTGTGGCTGTAGAGTGACTTCTTGAATTTCTTTACATTTCAAATGCATCTGCTTCCTTGACTAGTAGTGTTTAGTATTTAATAAGAGGAAGAAAAGGTGATTCTGCTTTTCAAAAGGCTCCTGTTATAGGTGGTGAATTTCAAAGCACTCTACTTGTTTCTGCTGTTATTTTTGAGTGTGAATGTCACAGAATAATTCTGCTGTTATTTTTCCATGTTATTTCTTGAGATAAAAGACCTGACTGCTATACATTCCAAGGCTGCTGATTTCCACTGCAATTCTTACGTGTTGAAGCTCACATTATTTATACTGCTTTGTCTGCTGCCTTCATTCCCAGCTGTCTTCTTCTTAAATAGGAAAGTAATATAAGGGAACTTTTAGGAACGTTTTATACTTAAAACAATATCATATGGCACACAAAGTGCCTGTGTTGTCAAAGGATTACAACTCACAGACCAGCTTTGTTTTCATATTTCAGTTTGGCTCTAAGCTGGAGCACCTAGGCATGTGTTCCATTGTGCTGCTGGCATTTGAAAATCATAGAGAAACACTACCAAGTGCAATATGTAATCAAATGTAATTAATCAAATGTCTCTGTAATCACACAGAGATTATACAAGCTAGTTTCAGAAGCAAAGGACAGGTTAGCAAAACACAATAAAACAAAAAAAGAAATTAATCAGAAGAACTGTCCCATCACACAGAGTCTGTCACTGAACTAAGGTTACACAGCAACAACAAAACTGTCTTCATTGATTCTCCAGTTCAAAATGACGCTGCTCTTTGGGGACTGGTGTTCAGAGCATCAAAAGTGCTGGCTTCAAAAGGGAGAACTCAGGTGGCTGAAACAATTCTGAGACCTCAGAAGACCTTTCAGCCCGGGGAGGAGCTGGATGGCCTTTGCTGTGCAGCGCAGGGATTTGCAAAGGTGGCTCCCCTGGGGTGGACAGAGAGGGACAGGCCATCCATGGCCATGGGCTTGGCCACCTGGGTGCAGGGCACGGTGAGGAGGCTCTGCACAGGAGGAGGTTGGCTGGCTCCAAGGACAGACAAGGCAGCAAAGAGGTGCTTGCAATAAGAAAAAAAGTCTCCACAAACCGAGGTCACGCTTTCAAGGGAGCACTGTCAGTTTTCTTGCTTTCCTTGAGGTTCTGGGCATTTTAAACAGGCTCTGGCAGAAGAATGGCAGGTTTACTCTCTTACTCTCCTCTATAACAAATGACAAATTTCCCTACAATCCACAGATTCACAAATAACAAGCAAAGTTTACCTCTACTGGGGCCCCACATGGGAATCCCCCTGACCCTTCTGAAAGAGCAGTGCAGTCAGGGGAGATCACCTGGGTGGGTTTCTGTTGTTTGGTATAGGAGAGGGTAGAGGTCTTTTAAATCCATTTCTCTAGGCTTCATATTACTCAAAAAACCAAGTGGCAGTCAGGTGATAGCTTATAGGTCAGTCTATTTATTTCTGGTTATTTCTTGTTATATCTTGTTATATTTCTTGTTATATTTGCTGTACATTTACCTGTTAATTGTTAATTGTCAAACGTCAAAAAACTTTTGAAGAACTCAGCACCTACTAAACAACTCCCCTACAGTGAAAGTCTAAAAAAGAAGTACCTTGTCAAAAGAAATAACTTGTAAAGCACCTATCAGTATCAATAACTTGTAAAAGATAGAAAAAAATTACTTTCCATAGAGAGTAAGAATGAAGGGAATTTTTGACAACTTCATTCCTCTTCCCTGGATGAACAGTGTCTAGTCATTGCAGTGAACATAACAAGTAATAAAAATGTAGATGGGTGATATAAACAAGATATTCTTTAAGGTATGAATTTATTCTTATTCTTTATTGATATTGAGACAGAATAAACATTTCCTCATTGACAAATGAAAGTCATTTTTATGACCAAAAGAAGAAGGGATAGAGAAAAGGGAATTATTTTTCTTCAGAAGGAAAGAATTTTTTACCTGGGACGCCCATATTCCATGACACAAAATAATACTGAATACTAAATCTGAAATAGCATTCAGATTTTATTATGGCATAGATTCTAATAGGAATGGGTTTCATTCTGAGCCTGCAAAGCTGTACATAAAATTATCTTCTTCTTTCAAAACAAGTTTTAAAAGAAGTGAAGAAAATTCCACATTTTAAAATGTTAACTATGTCTTAAGAAAGAGGCTGCATTGAACTCTACCTTTGACTAGAGTTGATTTGGTAAGGCTTATTTCTCAGAATTACACAGCAACAAACAGATCCCTGGAGATACTGATTCTATTCTATTTTATTGTTCCTGAGTTCAGTGAATTTTTTAAGGGGACTATTTTACCAATCAAGCTAACAGCAGTTCTGAAAATGTTGTAGTAATCTGTATTCTTTATTAAGCATACATTTGTTGACTAAACAAATGTCTCTGTAGGATAATAGCTCTGCTCCTATATTTGTCTGCAGGTCTGTTACATGATTTGCTGCCACAGAGAAATGAGAGTTTTGGCAATGAGCAAGATCCAACTGCAGAACCAAACCTCAATTCCACAGAACCCACCTGATCATGCCCATAAAATGATTGTGTTCTGCTATCCTTTATTAACAACACTGAACATTTAAGTCTATTAAGATGCATTTCAAAACCTCAGCCAAATGCAAATGCCTTTCAACCTTTTCAGAGCAGCAAGATTTATCACAGTGTTTAAAGAATGATTGTGTCTCCTTTCTTATACAAACAGGATTTGTTTTCATGGGTACCATTCCCAGCAATTTAGCAGCTATAATTCAGTGGTCTTGATGTACTCCTCTAAATATTTGTGATGGAACTTGAGTAACAGCCCTGGCACATCTAATTTGATTTACTGGGAGATACTTGCAGGAATGCAGCCACAAATCACACCACAGTTTGCATTAACCACTGAAGTAATTGCACAGTTAAAACACCATACAGTGCAGAGAGCAGCTCCTGTCTGCATCTCCTGTTACCAATAAGGATGTTGCTTTATGGTAGCACATGGGGTGACAGAAATGGCAAAAGGTAATGTTTATGAGCACATTTTCATCCCTGCTCTTCCATGATTACATCACAGAAAATAGGTTGCAGAATTAATAAACTGAATGTGAGCATACAAACGTGCCCTAGCATGTGCAGATCTGAGAGGAAATGAACTTTCAAATCCAAGTTCAGATTGCATAAAAGTTTGTGTAGGCCTTTAAACTTAGAGGATTTTTTGCTAAACTCGAATGAAAATAGCCTGGGCTATTGGGGCATTAAAGCATCCCCTAAATCACAGCAAACAGCATAATACTACAATCAATTCTTCTATTCATCACTGTCCATTCCCTGTACCCACCACCACCCTGATATGGTGGCAAACACAGTGCTACAGGCTCTGCTTCATCCATCAGTCAATCTGTTCCTCGTGTCACCCTTCACTAGGACAGATGGAGAACAGCTCCACTGACTACAGCTGGTAGGGGAAGCACAAAAGCAGTGGGTCCACCCCACTACACCAGTAATCACTACACAGAGCTGAAGGCAAAACACCTTCCTGGGCCAAGCACTGATGGAGAGATTTCCCAGTCACTGGCAGGGCTGCAGAGAACCAAACTCATCCACAAGAACACAACAATGAGGTACAAAAATAGTTTATGACACTGACCTCATTGGTTCAGTATTGATTTTTCTCCACTTATGGGTGCCCCAAATGACCTGAAGCTTTTATAACACTTCTCCAAAAAGAAAATTCTTTGGTGTAAAAGAATTTCCCAGAACTGGAATGCCCAATTTCATATCTCTCTAAACCACGTTTATTTTTGTTTCTGTCAGCTTCAAATATCAACATAAGATTCTGCAAATAGGCAGGCTATTAAACTGAGTAAGGTTGTGTCTGTATCACTAAAGAATCCTTTTTAATTAAATCTCTCTGATTGGATGTGAAACACAAATCTGAAGTCAATAGATACCTGGAGGTATTTCTATGCCTCAACAGCCAACAGAACGTGTTATTCTATTTTCCTTGCACCCTGAAAGAAATATGTCTTACAAAGCTAGAGGACAGGCTACATAATGCCATCCTTACAACTCTGAAACCCTTCTGTAAGGTTCAGGCATGGGAATTACTTGAAGCTAATGGGAAGAAGGAAAGATGCATTGGGTAATAAAATGAAGTTAGTCCAATATATGAGCACCAGGAAGACTGTAATTACTCAGCATCTCTTTGAGAAAAATCTCTGCCCTCATTTTCAACTACCAACTTTCTAGAATTGTTGTGGCAAAATTACCCTTGAAGATAAATATGATTAGTCACTTAAAATATGTTTCTGTATTAGGAAGGCTGCAGACTTGTAAGGTATAAAATTTTAACACAGTTAGGTATATTACCAGCTAGTCAGAAATCATTTCCCTAAATGACTCACAGCCCCAAACCAGCTTCTCCAAGAGAAAGCTCTTCAGCTGATCCTCCTCTCAGCTATGAGGTCTCTGGGACAAAAGCCTGTTTCTGATTTGGGATGTGAATGGCAGCATAGTGCAGTTCTCAGGAGGATCCAGGAATGCCAAGGCATCAAACAAGCCTGGCTGCCCTGAACCTAAACCAAAGGTGAAGCTACTCCTTCTCCAAATCCTTCACACCCCACTGCCAGCTCCTCCACCCTCGGGACCTTTCTGGAAAGGCTGCTGCATTAATCCAGCCCCACAGAGGGACACAGGACCTCACAGAACCCATCCAGAGCCTTCCTTATGCTCTGCCTTGGGACTGCAGATAAAGCCAGGGCAGGGAATATTCCCAGTCCATGGGAACTCACCAGAAGGAAGCAACTTCTCAACTTCTCCTTTCACTGACAGGAAAGGTCTCATGTGCTGAAATAATCTGATCTCCAGAGGGGTGAAGCCCCTGCTGGGGTGGCTGGGTCGCCTCTGTGAAGGTCACCAAGGCTTTCTGCAGACCACACCTGACAATGTGATTTGAAACAGGGACTTCAGGGTGGGTATATGAAGAGCTCCTGCCAGAACATAAACACATTTTAACTTGTGCCCCTTGAGTTGTTCTGTAAAGCCATATTGTTCCCTAAAGTCTTGCTCTGTAGAATTGGTAAACGACAGGATGCTTTTTACTTTTATTTAGAAATTGTTAGCTGAAATAACGTCATCATTTTTAGAAGTAAAACTCACATAACATTCTCCCTGTGAAGCTTTCCTTTACTGGACCAGAATGCAATAACTGCAAGGTGCCCTATGTCTGGGAGCAATTTCAGGAAATTTTGGCTAAACATACTGAGGAAAATGCTTACATTGGATAATTCCACACAAGAACATTAACTGCATGTGAAGCCATCATCCTTTGTGGTCTGCCTTTAACCTGGAAGTGAGATATTTTTATTTTTTTTTCCTGGACCTAGTATCTAGCTTGCTTTCTTTTTTGCTAATGACAGGTGTCTCTTTGTTGTTTTGTGGTCATTTTTCACACTTGATACTTAAACCATTTTTTGCATTGTGGAATAAGCAAGAAAACATGAAATACACATCTTTTACAAGACGATATCCAAGGCTTTGGCCAAGCCTTCCTTCTACTTTGCAGGATTCCAGGACAAGATGAATTTGAAAGTAAGAATCATGCATTGCTAAAAAGATAAACCTTACATGCAATTTGCAACTAGGCACTGACACATATGATGATCTTTTATCCCTGGTGCTATCTGATGGACTACTACTCTGGCCTTTTAAACTATTCTGGTTTCATAACCCTATTTGCCCATATTCTATAAATGTGTACAGGACTATTTATAGTAAAATTGTCTGTGGTCACTCAATATGGGAGTACTATTTCAACTTGAAGTCTGTCTACAGTGCATTTAACCAAAAAAGGAAGGAATTTGAATGAAAATTACATCACTTCACAAGGTTTCCTAAGTCATGTAATTACATCAGCAAACACTGAGCTAAAGCTATAGTAGCTCATATTAATTCTGTCATAGAAATACTCAGCTCCAGTGGGTCCTCTGCCCTGCAATCCCTTCCTAAATGTGTATTATTCAAGCTCAGTAACTAATTTTTCTGGAATAGTGCAGAAGCCTTCTGTTACCTGTTTAAAGTCATTATAGCTCTCTAGAGTAGACATAATATTATTATTATTTAAAAATAAAAATCATGGCCATGACCAAAGTGAATGTTTTATCCCATTCTCCTCAAGGAAGATTTAAGGTCTGACTCCAGATTGATATCATTCCCTGAGAATTTATCAACCTTTAAAAAAGAAACAGTTAAAAACATGTTCAGCAAATATTTTCAAATTTCACCCCACATACAATCTGAATGCAAAAAGTGCTTGAATTAAAAAAAAATAAAATTATATGATCTTCAAACTCTGAATATAATATTTAAAACACACTAGGGTTAACCTTGGCTATAGATTTTAAATTTCCAGCAACAGAACTGGCCAGTAGGTATCAGTGCATACTAGCAGATGGAGATTTTTACATTTATGCATACAGGCACTGGGAAGATATGAAGTTTTCCTTGCAAGCTGTTCCACATGCTGACTGCAGCACAGAATTTTACTGAGGCAAATGTAAGAGGTTATGAAAATGAGGTGTGCTTGAATCCCTTTAAGGATGCCTGAGCCATTTTGCAGACCTGCACTCTGTCAGGGGTGTAAAGTGTAACCCTTAGAAAAATGGGGCACAAATCCTTCCCCTACTGAACAGCATGAGGAAATTTGGCTGGATTATGATCAGAGTTTATTTGAAGTGCTGTATGTTGAAAAAAGCCCAAGAATCCAAAGATTTTGTGACCTGATGCCTTGTTACATGCATTTGTTGTTATGTTAAATTATATCTTTTTATAATCATCATGGCACTGGTCCTATGTCTCCAGGAAAAAAAAAATAAAAAAAAAAAAAAAAAAAAAAAATCTTTTTTGTGAATTTTTCTTATGCTGTGATCTCTCTTTCCCCACATTCAGTACAATCAAATTGCCAAAATGCTAAGAGGCTACATTCAGTATTTCAAGTATTATATGACAGATAAGGATGATTCTGAACCATTCTATTTAGAATATCTCCTAATTCTTCTGACATACTAAACTCAGAAATAGAACTACCCAAGCCCTATAACATCAGCTGCTGCTCAAAACCATGCAATTGAGATAGTCCTCTGAATCCAGTGAGCACATCTTGCCACCCATTTAAATGACTTCAAAACTGGTACTACAATGGTGAATTGGGAGTGGCAAAACAAGGTTGTATCCTTTAAATTGTAAATGTATATACACATACATATATTTGACCTTGGAAGATCCACTTCTGTGTAATGTGAGCGCTCATTTTGGCTGGGATAGAGTTAATTTTCTCCCTGGTAGCTGGTAGAGAGCTGAGTTTTGGATTCAGTGTGAGAATAATGTTGAAAGCACACTGATGATTTGGTTGGTGCTGAGCAGTGCTTGCCCTCACTCAAGGACTGTTCAGTGTCTCATGCCCTGCCTGTGAGGAGGGGAACAAGGATTTGGGAGAGAGCATGGCCAGGACAGCAGAGCTGAGCTGTTCCACACCACAGGAAAACATGCCCTGTACATAAACTGGGGGAATTGGCTAGAAGGGGTTGTCACTGCTTGGGCTGACCTGGACATCAGTCAGCAGGTGGTGAGCAATTCTATTGTACATCACTTGTATTTCTTGGGCTTTATTCCTCTCTCTGTTTTTCTTGTGGCCTTTTTCTTCTTCATTGTTATCATCATCATCATCATCGTCATCGTCATCATCATCATCATCATCATCACCATTATAAACTTTTTTCAATTATCAGACAGTTTTTTTGTCTGAACCCTTGGGGTTTATCCTTTTTTCTGGTTCTCCTTGTTCTCTGTACTTCCTGTGTGGTGCTTAGCTGCCAGCCAGGTTAAACCATGCCAGTGAGGTAGACTTCAATTTGACTTAGTCTGTTTTGCCCTTGACTAGATTACAACCCCCTGCAGAATTAAATATAGTTAATGAGCTTTGGATTATATTCAGAAAGCCAGGCCTTGGAAACAAAGGGAGCTTCACTTCAGGCAAACACTTCAGTACAAAGGTATATTAAAGTACAGAATGTGAGTGTATTTGGGGGAACAGAGTGATACCTACTGAGCCTCTTCAGGACCCACAGGCTCAACACCACCATGCCACGTTAGTGCTCTTGCCAGCTAAAAGGTGGCCTCATCAACCAGGGGCCAGAAGAGAGAGGAAGAAAGGGAAGGGGAAGGGAAAAGCAATTTTCAAAAGACAGATATTGCTATCTTGTACCTGCCTTGAATATAGGAAATAGAGTTTTTAGTTTGCAGCTGCTAAATTTAGCTCACTGCCATTTCACTATCAGAAGAGAAAAAGAATTAAAACAAGTTCCTGAAAATAATCAGGCAGGCCTTCTCATGGGTTTGCATTTTTTTTGTTTTTGTTTTTGTTTGTTTGTTGTTGGGGTTTTTTAAATAAACCAGCTAAGATCAATCCAATCTGATGAGCCCACATGAAAAAATAAATGAAGCTCCTGCCTTTTCCAAACCACTGCTCTCCAAGCCAATCAGGTACTTTAACCCAAAAATGCTACAAGGGGAAAAAAAATAATGATCAGGATCTTCGTAGACATTATCTAATTGATGTATCTTCTAAAAAATTTTGTTAGGATAACACACAAGCTAAAAACTTCCAAGAATACACTGTACAAAGAAAATTAGAAAACAAATAGAATGCAACAATCCCAGAACATTGAAATTTTTTTCTTAAGGCAGCAGTTATACTTTTTCCTGTGCCATGTTCTGTCCTGTTTCTACTCACCCACTGGAGAGCTGCTGCCAGAAGCCACCAGTTCCTCCCAGCTGTGTGGTGTCTGGGATCCACCAGCCCTGGCTGTGCCAGGCAAGGGTGACACAACGATGGGACTTCATCCTCTTCTGGACCGCGGTGTTCCCTGTCTCATCCTTCCATTCCCAGGTGGATAATTGGGCTCTAGCCACATCACTGATGCCACACTCTTGCAAGATGCTGAAAGGTGAAGTCATAAGATCCTGCTCTTTCCACATCATATTGTACATGGACTTGCTTTTGAGGTGGGAGCCTTGTGGAAGTAAAGGGACACAGCTCTGCCCCTCACGAGCTGGTGTAGCAAATGCTTAGGGAACTTATGCTCCAGTGAAGCTGTTCAAAGACTGTCTTAGACTCCCACAGGAGAGGTACAGACTGATTTTCTTCCCCTCTCTTATCCAAAAGAACACTGGGCTAGGCTGCTTTTATAATGAAACACTCATGGAAACAGCCCCCAGTGTTTTTAAAATTACATGTGATAGTACAAGCAGGCTAGGATGGCCTAAGAGAGAGGCTTATGGGTACCTGTTTGTGTTATTGATGTCCAAAACAAAGACCAACCAATTAAAAAATGCTTTTCCTTTAAAAATTGGGCAATAAAGAGGCAGGTTTCCTTTATTCCTCTAGAGACCTTAAAGAACAGCTGTCCAGCTGGTGGCAAGAAAGCAGCTAAGCATATGGTGATTCTTATCCCAAAGAAGACTCCTTCCCTGCTGTTTGAGGATTCTTTTTCCTTCTTCCCCAAACCCAACACTTGATAGCTGTCTAATTCCTGACTGAGCTGCACACAGCTGCCTCACTCCATGAAGTGTGTGACCCAGATATGTAGCTTACTGCATTGCAAAGCACATTCCCCTGCACTGACAGATAAATCAGTTTCTTGTGGCTGCTTAAAAGTAGCAGCTTTAGCTGCTGGAGAAGTTCTGAGCGAGTACAGCCAAAACACGAAAGGGAGTAATCCCCCACGCTCTCAACAAGCCAGAGGAGAGCCTGATGCACAGCCTATCACCCACACACATCCCCAGTGGCACAGCAACAGAGCTGCAAAATCCTGGAGGCAGGGCAGAGGCTGTCAGCAGCACTAACGTGATTAGCTGGGGGGAATCTGCTTGTTTCCCTCACACGGGCCCGGGAAGGGCGAGCTCTGTTCAGCTGTGGCACTCCCCTAACTGGGTCATCTCTGGACCTCACAGACATAAAAGCTGTCAGCCCTGTCCACCCATGCTGATGCTGTCGATGCCAGCCTGATAATCTTGTCACTTCTTCTCAGGTGTCAGCAAAATTGGGCTTGGCCAAGAGGTAACTTGGCTAGTTGTGTCTAGGCCATAGGTTTTGGCCAAGGGTGCTTGATCCACTTCTCACTCACATCAGTTCCCAGCCCCTAAAATAGACCCAAATATTTTAATAAAGCTTGCCCAAATAACAGTTTTTTCCCTCACTGAAAACTTTAGGGACTAAAAGTCTGATAAGTTAGTGAGAAGCGTCTCCTTCTACCTAGCCTGACTTAATGCAACATTCCTTTTCAGAACCTCCCCCAAAATTTTTGGCACAAAAATCTCTAAAATAAAAGGAACATTATAAATAAAAACCCTAGTAGTACAGAGGTGGCTTAAGAAACTAGCAGAGCAAGAGGATCTCAAGTGGAATCCTTCATCCAGACAGTACGCCATCTCTAAGATATTTATAGAAGAAATACTACCTGCTTTTGGATGTGTTTTGTTTGTTTGTTTTGTTGTTTTGTTTTGTGTTTTGAGAAGACTGGGAATGTCATTAAGAAGTGGGAGCTGGTGATGGTGCCTGCATAACATTTGCTAAGTATCCTCTCTTCTGATGTGAAAATATTAATTTTTGTTTAGGCACTTTGTGGCCTGCAAGGCCCACGATGAGTGTCTTTAGAGCCAGTATGGACCTCAACTGAAAAACCTGAGCTGAACAAAATGAAAAAATATTCAGAAAGGCAAATACATCCACTGCAGTAATTAGGTCAGAAAGGTCTATGAGGTCAGCCATTCTCAGTAAGTGTTTAATCTCTCAGGATGATTGGGAAGTATGTGCACATACAGATCTTGAAGAAAAGAAAAATACTGTGGTGATTGACTCCCCTGAAAATTTCATATTAGACCCAGACTACTTACCCATTTGATTTGATGTGTATGTTTTCCAGAATCCAACGTATTTTCCTTGAAGCCTGTCAAATCTTGAATATTCACAGTAAGCCTAGGCAAGGTGAGCTAAAGGCAGCAAAACTAAAATGAAACTCCTCTGACACGTTAAGTTTTGTGGCACATGCTGCAGACAGGAGGTCACATTCTTATTTGAATAATCCATTCTGACCTTAAAAACCTTTTGAACAATGTGAAAATACTGACATGCCAAGATTTTTCTCCACATTGCATTCTGCCCAGAATGAAAATTTTACAATGGCTCTGAACCATTATGAGAAAGACTTTTTCTACCACTTGCCTGTCCCAGGTATTTGTAAATAAAAAGCTAATTAAAAATTTAATAAAAACAAGTATAACCCTTTTTTTACTTTATATAACAGAAAAAAAAAAAAAATATTTGCTCAGTTACAACTTGCTGGATGATAGAACAAATGACAAAAGAAAAATATTTTTTTCTGCTACTTTTCATTGAAGATGTAATTTAGTTTTTAGTGGCTTTGTATCTTTATACACTGCATGAGGTGTAAAGATACACCCACTTTACCCTTTCCAGGGAGATCAGCCAGCAGAACACATTTCCCCACGGGTACTCATTCCAGTGGCTTGTCCTCCAAATCAACAAGAAACGAGCCAGCTGTAGTCTGGAAGCCACAGTGGCGTGGAGTTCAATCCAAATTGCAATGCAGCATCTCTCATCCAGTTTATGGCAGGGCCAGCCCTGAATTCATGCCCTGCTGGAGCCTCCAGATCCCAGCTGATCCTCTCAGTGTGGGCTGAGCGGGAGCAGGGCTGTGCCTGTCACAGGAATGCCAACCCGCTGAAAAGGATGCTCAGCTCACACAGAGGCTGCACATTTCTAGCTTGTTTGTGAGTCAGTTCTGCTTGCTGGGAGCTGGCAGCCTCAGAGGGCTTCACAAATGCTCCTTTCAGCAGCTCTGGCCCTAAACTTTCCCCCTGCCTTGTACCTCCTATATCATTCTTGTTCCCTTAGTACCACCCTTGTCAGCAATTAGTAGGGTTTGAGGGAGCTGGGCGGTAAACCTCCAAGAAAATTGATACTACAATCACAACACTGGCCTTAGTGGCACCCAGGCAATAAACCAGAAAGGAGGAAGATTAATTGCTGAAATTAATTGCTGTTAAAAAAAAAAAAAAAAAAAAAAAAGAAAGAAAAGGAGGAGGGGGTGTGGATAAAACTGCTCACTCTGTTATACTGCAAATATACTGCTAGCACTGACTTTAGCTCTTTCAGAGCTGCTGCTGAACTGAGTAAAAGCAGGTGCAGACCTTTGGAATGCAGGCTAGTCACTTCCATGGTGAGGATCATCATTTCCAGTATCATTTTCAGGACAGTGAAGTGGAACGCAATGGTTGCTAACACCTTTAACTACATTTGTGGCAGCATCTGTGGCACAATGCTGCTGAAACTGGTTCCTCTCCCAGGCCAATGCAGAAGGATTATCTGCTGGCAGATATACCTTAAAGTGCCCATTGAAAACAACTACCAGGCATTAAGTCAGCTGCAGACTGTCCCACTTTTAAAAAGAAACCCAAACAAAAATACCCAAATATTTCATTCAAGACTTCTCACGCACAAGAATGTCTTTTGTTTCATGTGTGGTATGTACAAAATCCAAGAGGACACTTTTAATTGAAATAATCTGCTACTTTGGATGAACTGCCTGAACTTTCATGCAGAAAGCAGAATGGGCAATAAGTAGCAGTAATTTACAATCCTGTAAGAATCCTATCACTTTGGAAACTGCAATATGTTAATTGCAAATCTCAGAATTTTTCCACATGATATCAAAAATCCCTTCAATAAAATGGTCTGTCACTATTGACTACAAATCAACATTTAGCTTTTAGCTAATACCAGGTTAAATGATAAGAATTAGTTATATTCCTCTAAAAGGCAATACTTACTTATGAAGCCTCACAATATGTTTTTGGAATCAAGAAGCATTCACATTATCCTTAAGAGAGAAAAACAAGGCACAGTGTCTGTAACTCACACATTTGTCCTTTATTAACACAAGAACCCACACTTTTTACCAATAATCCTTCAAGTTTTCTATTCCCCTATTTTTCATGCAAATTTAAATCTCTTCAGGAAAGAGAGATGAGATAGCATTCAAAAAAATCTTCAACACATGGCTGAAGTGAAAGACTTCTTTTGGATCTACCTGCCTTGATGCTCTCTGATGATTCAAAGTTGCCAGAGTTTCAGAAAGGTGAGAAGTTCTTGCACTTAAATAGGAGTATACTTACATTTACTTACATTTAGATTACCCTAAAGGAAAGAAAAAAAGAAAAAAAGGCAGTGCTGGCTCTGTGGTAGATGATTTATCTATTAACTCATTATGGGTACATATAAAATCTCCAAATCTCAAAACATCTGACAACTTAGGTTCATTTTATCTTTGGATTCATATCTAGCAGAAAACCTGTAAATGTATCAGTCACTTTAAAACAAACCTCTTAAAGAAGTGGTCAATTTTTTTATTTTTTTTTTCAGTTCTGGAAATTCACATTGATTGCAAAACCCCACTATTAATGCAAAGCTTTAATCTCATTCCTATATTCTGGTCCAATTCTAAAGATGCCTCTAGCAAAGCAGAGCTCAGCTTATTAACACAGATTTTTAATCATTTATCCCTCTCCTTTCTCCCCTTTTATTTTTTCATGTTATCTCTTTTCAAGTCTTTCTTTTTTGGTTAGCCATTAAATTTAATATGATCCAGTAGATAAAAACCTGAATTCTATCAAGTGGCAATAAATACTTTTAACTTAAAGATTTATTTCTTTACTAGCTATGTGTTCTTCCCCAGCCACACTCCAAGGTCTATTGTAATACATCTAGCTAAACAATCTTGGTTTATTTTTCTGTAAAAATATGGATTCCTGCTGACAGCAAAATTTTATTGCAGAGGTATTTGAAAGTAATATCTGTTCACTCTAACAAGCTCTCCTGAATCCATGCTGTCAACCAGAAACCTGTTGTGGGCCATTTGTTTTGTCTTTCTTTTTTTCCAGTCTCTCTCTCTCTTTTTAACAAGTGTAACTGGAGCTGGAGCAAAAGGCATGGTTGAAGGACAGATCTGGAATGGTCATCCCTCAAAAGTGTTGGCAGTGCTCAGATGGCATCAGTCAGTGCCCCTCAATTCCCTCTTAGATGAAAGGGCTGCCTGTCCTGCATTCCAAATGCATTTTGACAGCAGGTTTTCTTTCAGGTCTCTGAAAAGAGAATATTTCCTGACCCAATACATCTGCTCCCATTAACAAAAAAAAACCTCACCCAAAACAACACACCAGCAAGGAATTCTTCTTCACCAAGTTAACTCATCTTCAGCTCTGAAAAGGGCTGCACCTCTTGAACAGGGAGCTGCATACAACCCCTTTGAAGTCAGCACCCACTCTCAGAAATACCCTGGCCCAAATTCTTGCTTATCCACATTGGATTTCATGAGAGGCAGTGATTTGTATTCCTTACTGAGCATAAATGAAATGGAAGAATACAAATTTAGCTGATCTGAACTGCCACTGCAGTTAGAGTTGGAAAGCTGGGGACATTCACATACTGACTAATATAATTGTGATGGTACTTAAAAGAGCAAAGACAGCAGCAGAGATATCTAATTTAATACACTGCTAGAAAGGAAAATTTTATGTCATAAGCAATTGTTGGGAGGTTTTTTTTTTCCACAGCTACTTAACTTTCCCTAATATTGACAAGATAAATTTGCACCAAATCCTTTAAAGGTACAGTCTTTGCCCTTAATGACACCTTGTATTTGAGTTAGGTTTTTTTCTGAAAAGAGATAAAAGGTAGGAAAAGTTCCTTTCAGAAAAATTAAATAGCCTTTTCCTTTTTACAGTTCCTGATTTATATTAACAGAAGGAAGAGAGAAGCTCTAGTCATCAACAAGGCTGGAAAGCAAACAAAATTTAAACATGTGTAAATGTTTCCAATATGAAGGCTACACACATTTTGAATAACTCCGAGCTCTCCTTTCTCTGTTCTCCATTTTTAGCTTACTCATGTGATTTTTTTTCATATGAACAGTTTTTCTACTTGGGATAGAGGTAGCATCCATATTTCTAGTAAAAAGGAAGATGCCTGAGAGCATGTAAAGGGTGGTCAGGGAGAAATCTAAGAAGGTTCAAATAATTTTTTAGACTTTTAAATTTTTCTCATTGGTACTATTTTAAATCTGCAAGACAAATCTGATCCTCTGTATTACTATTCCTCCTAGAAATCCTCTGCCTCATTGGTGAGGCTGATTGGAATATCATTACATTTCAGCTGCTAGGACTTGGATTTTTCCTACACTGTTCTTTTTTTGGCACACTGAAACATTTTTGCTCCCCTTGTATCTTTTAAATATATCATATTACTATAATAAATGATAGCTGACCTTACAGACATGCTGACACAGACCCATAAATCTTGTTTGGTTACTTCCTAATGATTTGCAATAAAACAGAATAACTCAACTGGTTTGTTCAGCTTGTGGGTTGTTCCAAAATGACCTGAATCTTCATGCACTCTCCAACACCTACTGTAACTGAACTCATCATTGTTGATGTCTCCTGGTCACCATCTGAATACAAATCAAATAGCCACAGCTGGCAGAACAAACTGCAGGTGTTGGGCTTGGTTTCCACATCTGGGTCAATTCTGGCCCTCCATGATTAGCAGCACTTCAGCTCACCACACTGCTCAACCTTCTCTTCCTTGAGATCATCTCTTTTTGCTTTGCATCTCCTCTTGAGCTTCTTGCTTGGGAGAGGTCTAGAAACACATATCAGAGGATGTTCCAGCAGTAGGGACTCAGATATTTTGCTGAGAGATGAATTATTCAAATTCAAGAAGCTCAGCCATCCGTCTATTCCGCAAATAGATGCTGCAGTGCCTGGGGATGTGTTACATAATAATGATTTCAGGCATGTGTATGTACTCATACAACACACATGCTACTCTGTCACACAGCTAACTTCCTTCCAAGCAACAAAGCTGTGCCAAGTTTATCATGACAACTCAAGAGTCAGGGAGGAAAACAGGAAGCTCTAAAGAATGAATTACCATCTGTCAAGTGGCTGTGTACCTTGCCTTAAAAATTATTGTAGCATAACTGATATGCATCTTTGCGTGTCTAGACGCAGAATCTCTTTCTCCTCAGTTACTGATATTGATCAGACAGACTATGAAAGCAAATTTTCAGATGTTCCTCATATGCATGTATCATTTTGAATGTGTGCTTTGTCAAAAGTTTCTTCACAATCACAGGGATTTTCCTTTTATGTGTATGGCCTGTATAGCAGGGATAAGAATTAACTATGAAGCACATCCTATTTATCAATTTTTATGTCAGGAAAGATGATGAATCCAATGCAACACTGATGGATTTCTCAAAGCTTGCAAAAACATCAGTCATATACAGTCCATGACCTGGAGTAAAGTGGAAAAAAAAAAATAAAACATGAGCATAAATCCTCTTTGAAGTTGACCTGTAGAATGTTAGTTCTGAATGACTTTAATTCCTATCTATCTGTTCTTTTCTGGGCAACTGTTCTCCACATGGGAAGGTTTGTCACCAGATTCTTTTGGGAATATTTCAAATGCAATGTGTATCCATGGAATTGCAGTAATGTTTCAGTCATAAAAATATTTAGAAGCATGTTTGAAATAAAAGTGAAAGCAAGATAAATTTTTGATCTAAATAACAATCAGTATGCCAAGAAAAAAATGACTCTGTTTATATCTGAAACTATGAGGAATTTCATCAGCTATTAACATGAAAAGTTACATGTACTGCAAATTCAAGTTATTTTATCAGAAAATATGATAAAGGCAAAATGTTTTGCATATCACCCTAATTTGTGTGTCATGGTCATTCTTTATACCTGAGAAATGTAAACATTTTCATTTCAGAAGTCTAAAAATTTGAGAGCAATATCACCTAATATCTTCATCCTCATCTATGAAATTTTGCTTAGAAATCTCCTAATGAGCTTCTCACTCACATCAGCCTGAAAGAGTTAAAATGCCAAAGATTTGGTTTAATGTACATTTGAGCCTGGGCAAACCTGGAGGGCAAGTATGCAGGTGTCAAAACAAGCCAGCTAAACCCAGGGTTCCTCTTGCAGGGTGGCTGACACAGATGACAACTTTGGTCCTTTCCTCTTGTGCTGCTTTTTCTCTCTAACCAAGGGAGCAGAGCACCAAGCTGCCACTTTGGGCAGATTCAGAATGCTGGTGGATAAAGTACAATCATATTTAAGGCACCTGACTCTAACCCAACACCTATTTATCTATACAAATAACCTACATTTTAAAACTGAAACTATCTCAGATAAGCCTAGAAAGGATCTGGTCTGCTATAATACATTTTGAGCAGCCACTCATTAACACAGAGAGAATTCAAGGCACTGGGATCATAGCTCTTATCAATTGGTTTGGATCTACCTGCAAGAGAAAGGAAAATTTCCAAAACATCCCTGCAAATACAACTTCAAAATCAAACTGAAAAGTCTGTCCTGCATGAATACTACCTCATACCATCAGGACAGCAAGCAATGAATTGTTTCAAACTGAATCCTAACTGCTGTTGACTAAATATGAATTCCTAAGGGGACTGTAAAAAATGATAATTTAATTTTAAATCTCTTAAGAGATTCTGGGCTTCAGATGCCAAAACAAAATTGCCAGAAAGTTTCTTGTTGATGCTGTACATATTCCAGAATATGACAAAAAAATGCCTCACCCTTATCTAGAAGATTTATTAAATCGAACATCGATCTGTGCTCAGAAACTTGAGGGCATACTTTCATCCTCAGTAATTCCAGAAAAGCATTTGCATCTTTGTGTGTTTTAGCACAGGCAGAGAATTCTGTCACCCTCAAACACCCCCAACCTGCAAATGTGTCAGTGAATTCATTCAGGCCATATGGAAAAAAGGTGTTTGTTTTTTAGGAGCAGAATGTCTGTAGAGAATGTAAGCAATTCTGTGGTGGGAGAAGTTTCTGTTTAGGTGAAATGCCAGGCAAAAGGATGCACTTCATCCCAGCACACAGGTGGAATAGCACTCAGTGCCCATTCTGTTCCAGAGGCAGTATCCCTCCTGTCCAAAGGTCCAGGCTCTTCTGAGGAGCAGCTCTTTTATTCCTTCATCATCTTACATTTTTCAATACAAGCCTACTTAAAAGGCTCAAGGCTTGCAGTACTAGTGGAGGCTAATTGCCTGCCTTCCAAAGTGGAGCAGAAAAACACTCAAACACTTTTAAAAATACCAAGGAGTGCTTCATGAGGAAAAATGCACATGAAAAACAATTCTCAACTTGTCTGCTCTCACCATTCCTCTTCTAACTTTTCTCTTTAATCCAATAGCAACAATAGACTGACTCCAAAGGACTAAAAAAATAAATAAAATACAAAAAACAAAATGAAAAGAACAGAACTGGTGTTACTTGAATGTCACAGTTACTTGAAACATCCACTTTTCATAGATTTTCAAGGAGTGGGTATTAATAATTTTATGACATCATTAACACCTTGTATTAAATTTGACCTGAGTGACTCATTTCAGGGAGGGGAGTTGTCCCCTCTTGCTCAGCAAGGCTGTGTCCATACAGAGCACTGCAGTGGCACTTTAGGGACACCCAGGCTCATTCCAAGCACAGGATCAACCTGGATTGCAAAAGCACTGCTGCAGTGTTAGGAAAGTATCCCACCTGTCTGTCCTGATATTCTGTTTCCAGGTCTAAAATCAGGGTACTGACCACTGCTGCAGGGATCTGTTGAAGTTTGCTGGGCTCTACACTAAGTCATCTAATTAGAAAAAAATATATATATCAATCTGTTGTTCAAAACCACGTGAAAAAGCCTTCTCTTCAGTGGAAAATTACAACATGCTTGAATATGGCTGCAGGAGTACTAGGTATCAGGTGAGTTTTAATAGGATCGTATCATGGATTGCTAAATTTAGCAGTAGTCAGTCAGTTAATTCAAGGTTGGTTTTTACTAACACTGAGCATAATCTCTTTGAAGAGATTGGGGTTTTTTTTGTTTGTTTTTTTCCAAAAGAAAGGAGGTTACAAGCAATGGCTAATCCAAAATATGTTTCTAGCAAAAATAAATGAGGAGTTGTGTTACTATCGGTCAGTAGGTCAAAGCACACTGTAGTGTTTACCTGGACCCAAAACTAGAATTCCAGCCTTTCCTAAGACCTGTTTTGTGCTATTTAGTACATTATGTAGTGCCTATCAAAGCTTTTTTATCTCCCTCCTGCTGTGAGCTTACTCTGTGTGTGCAGACACATCCAGTACTGCCTTCATTTCTCGACCCCCGTGGGCTCTCCAGCACCATGTGATTTTTGCTAAAGAGGCAGGATTGGGCAGGTCAGGCACACTCTGCTCCTCCAGCTCCCCCATCAGCACAGGAAGAGAAGCCCTGCAAAAGCAGGTGATTACAAAGCTAAACACAAAGCTCTGTGTGCCATTGTACCCTCCTGGGACTGACCGCTCCTTACCATCCACGAGGCACAGCAGCTGGCAAAAGGAATGATTCCAAGTAAGAAAGAGGAGACCAAGCTAACAAACCACAAAATCCTTTGAAGTTTTAGGCCCATTTAGGCATTCTGCACATAAGGCCCTCTGTAGATCTAGTATCTATACCCTCAGCTTTAGGGGAATTTCATGTCCAGCCTTCCGGAGCGTGGCAGCGTGCAGTGATTTACATGTAGATTCCATAGCAGCGAAAATCAGGACAAAAGCAGCTATTCAGACTTCCAATGGAAACCAGGCAAATGTAATTATAGATGGAATTAAGAGTTATCTCCTTCTACCCAACCATTCTAGAAATTTTTTGGGGGCAAAAATGGTAAGGAAGATAACAAGCATGCTGAGAATCTGTGTTAGGTATTTCTACACATCTTCTACTCTGCACTCTTTTAAAAGAGGTTTTCTTTCAATACTGCCTCTCTGAAAGAACAAATTTTTTTTTTCTATCTTTCTTATAGTTAGGTCCTGAAGGGCTAGAAAAGTCAAACCAGAAATTACAGAGAAATGAAATTATTTACTAGAATCTAATAATTAGGTAGCTGAGGTTTCTCCTTGTTGCCACACCATGCACAAATGATGATCCTAAATGAACAGCCTATATTTTCAAACATCACACATTCCCAGCAGGACTACAAAAAGATTGGGGAAAAATCACTTTGCAAGTCAGTTCACTTTATTTTTAAAAGCTCGCCAAGGTCACAAACCCAAGGAAAGCTTAATTAAAGTCAGTGGAAGATGCAGAAGGGAGGCAGAAAGAATAAGATGGCAAGAAAAAATCATTTTTTAAAACATATTAGATTATGTGAAGCCAGAGAGGCTTGACACCATCGATTTCAGAAATGGGTTAAAGATAAGGAACCAAGTATTGTAGGAATTACAATGAGGCAAAGCAGGCTGGGAACATCTGCTACACACATTCACTTTCTAATTCCAAGGGATACAATGAAGGCTAAGACTAAAGGGTGTCTAAACCCAATAGGCTTTCATTAGGATCCACATACTTAACTCACAGCCCCACAGTGAGGAGAAAACAGCCCAGACCAGCAGTGTTGCTGGGAAAACATCTTAGTTTTCCTCTCATTAATTGCTAGTAAAACCCATAATATTTTTCCCCAAACTTCGATTTACACACTCTACCCACTGCCACTGGTCCTGGAAAAGGTGTGAAGAGATTTCCTGCCCAAGATGACAAACAGTTTTTCATCAAGCTGAGAAGATGTCTTGGAAAAGAGCAGAACATGAAAAAACCCACAAGCTCAACTAGCACTTATTATGCCTCAAATTATTGCCAGAACTTTATGGTGCTTTCATAAAGCTTCTCCTCCTCATCATTGTTTAACAACCAAGAAAACTCTCCACAGATAATGTGGAGTTATATTTAAAGCAGTCTTTTATACAAGTGCATCTTAAACTGACTTGAATGGCATAAGGTCAGTGCTTGAAGGTGCAATCCCTGTCAACAGAGCAATTTTCATTATCTGGGTGAAGAGTTTGCATCTTAACCTCTAAGACACTTGACTCCTCTCAGCATTCCTTGTCTGCTGGAGCTCTCTGCTGCAGGCAGCAACTCCTCAGAGGGGAAAATGAGGGATGGAAGCTCCTCACATGCTGTAGACCTGTTAAAAACTTTGGAAACCAGCAGAAGGAAAAGCTTTCTGAGGGTTTGTTCAGAAACACAGGAGTGTCTGGAACATGCCACCAAACTTAACTGGTCAGGGGTATTTCTAGAATGAAGGTGGGGAAGGGTCCTCGTTCAAGGAGCTCCCCAAAATCTGCCAGGAAGTTTCCAGGTGAAAGATGAATGGGATTAATCCCTTGGTTTTTAAGAAGAAAACAACTGATTGCTCTTTTTGGAAAATCATTTGAAAATACAGTTTCAGTGTTTTATTTTGCAGGGCTAGAGATTCTTGGGGAAGCAGAAAAGCTGTCTGATTCTAACATGTTAAAAGATTTTTAGCTTGAGGCAGTGCTAGGTAGGGGAATACTAGATTTGTAATCAATTTTACTAGCCCATCTGTTGTTTTCCAGATATGCCTATTGATTATTAGTTTCAAACAGTAATACTTAGTCTGGATAAAATATAAGTGGTTAAGAATCACAAAAATACTTAATTATTTTAAAATTATTTAAAATAATTAAATTATGTGGAGAGCAAAATAAATAAATTGCTCACAAAGATACTTTTATTTTTCTCAATGTGACTGAAGTCTGTAATTATTTAGAGATCTCATGTCAGCAGCATTTAGCCTAGGACATGCTTGAAAATTGTGTTTAGAGAATTAATATTGCTGGAGGTCACCTTGGGATATGTTTCAGCTCTTCCTTTTCTTGATGATACACTTCATTATATTTAAGTGCATTCCTGGAAGAAGCAGACGGAAGCAAAGGCAATTAAGGGAAGCCAGGTTAACAAATTAAAAAGTTAAGAGGTCTGTGTTTTTCTTTTGAAAAACTATATTTTTCCTTAGCAACTCTAAATATCTCTGGCAGATAATTTGGATTAGGTTAAGAAAGTTAGCTACAATCCCTGATGCTCAGACTTCCTCTCATGGCAAGGATATGTGGCTGTGCCTCCTGGAATTCAGCCTGCCTCAAAGGTTTCTGGTTCAGCTGATGTGGGGCTGTGCTGCAGGTATCAAAAGGATAGAATCTCCTTGCTGAACCTTTCAGCAAGTGTTTCAGCACAGATTTGCTTGGTTCAGAGAAGGACTTTCTTCATACATCTTCCTTATGCATTGGCAGATACCAGAAAGACATGTCAGAAAACAGCAATGGCAGGGGGATGTGCAGGAAGAGGGAGAGAATTTCTCAAATCATGTCCCCCCAAATCTTGTTTAGATAGTCAAAGACAAGATTCAGATTGTTATCAGCAGCTCATCAAGGTAGTTCTGACTGGGAAGAAGTGTGCAATGCATGGAGAGGAACTGTGTAATGGGTAGACAGAAAAAAATATAAAAACCCAATGAAGATAGATCAACAAAGAAGAATAAATAATTTTTTATTGGGACTGTTAAAGATCTGTTTGATACAGAGTTTTCTATAATTATTCTATAAAGCAAAATGTTACAGAAGTGTCATTGTTGGAGATATTGAATTGCTATATAGAATGTTGAATTTGTATGTGGAGTTAAGTAATGGTGGCAATTAGGACAGCAAGGAACTGGGTCATTCAGAATCACAGAATCATTTAGGCTGGAAAAGACCTCTAGGACCAAACCATTAAGTCATGACTGCCATGTTCACCATTAAAACATAGCCCTAAACATTCCTACCTCCAGGGATGCCGATTCCATCAGTTCCCTGGGCAGACTCTTCCAATGCCTGACCACTTTTTCAGTGAAGAAATTTTTTATAATATCATGACTCATTTCTGCTTGGAGTGGTACCTAGGGAAAAGAGAAGGAGTCAGGGAAGAGAGAGAAAAGAGCCTTCTGACAAATTTAATTGGAAAACCAGAAATCTATTACTTTCACTTTTTACCTGAAATGGATTTGGTATAGTATGAAACTGATTTCAGCTTACAGCCTAAAAGTCTATTTCTCAAACTTTTCTACAAATAAAATTTCACTCACATGAATACAAATATTTTTGAAGGGATGAACATAAGAATCAATAAAACATGGCCTGTTGTTTCCCTTTTGAAATAATTCCAGCTATATGTGATTTATCTTTCCTATTATTTTGCCCAGCCTTAAGTTGAACCTAAAGCCTCACTTCCACAGCCTTTAGGGCAAAACACAAAGATTTCTCTTCCAGGTAGGCTACAACAATGTTATGCAAAAAATAAAAAGGTTTTACCATTTAACTTGTTGAGCTCCATAATCTTTTACTAGACTCCAAATATTGCACCTTCATTAAAAAACACAACCTTTTAAAAGCCACCTTAATTTTGCCTCCAAATATTCAGCTGGCAGGGTGAACAGAAAGCTTTTGCTTTTTATATTTTTCATGGGACAGTATTTAAAATCTCCTATGCCAGGCTTAGGTAGCTCTCACAGAACTCCTTAATGTGAAAATTTGCCACTGGGCACTGCCCTTAAAACATTAATGGTGGTGATTAAGTGAGAGAGAAAAGCCACTTTGACTTTGTCTTTAGTTTTCACAGGATAATCTTAGTGAATTTCACAGTGCAATCTTAGTGAAAACCAGAGATGCAAAGAGTGGTTTGATCCTGAAAGTCATTTCAGTGCTGGAAATGGATGCATTTTGGAATAATGCCCGGTGAACTGCAACTTTCAGAAAGTCAAGAGACTGTCCTATTAAATCTAAAAGGTTGGTTTGGCCGGTATACAATAGACACTAAACTCAAAGTACAAGAGTCAGATTGACTTACTTGAGACATTTATCTGCTGGAATGATAGCCCACCTTTCACTCTGCTCTGCTGAACTACCACACTCCTAATCAAATCTTTATGGCCATGGAGCTGTATGAGTGACATAAGGCAAGTGTCAAGTGTCAACCCAGGGAACCTGCAGCACATGGCAGAGTTATTAGCACCTATTTTTCCCCATTTAGGAACAAAAGGGGCATATAGTGTTTAAACACTTGACAGGAATATTCTTTTCTTTCCAGGACTGACTTTTATGCTGTGTGACCCAATCCCTTCTCTGGGGTGAAGTTTCTTCCTCTGTTACCCATGGTGATTTACAGCAGAGGAGGCAGAACGTTATCCAAATTTTACCACAACTCAAGATACAATTCTGTAAAGAGAGGAAAGGAGTTTCTGTGAAATGAGTTACCTATTTTTGAGGATTTGCACAGGACTGAGCTCATTAGCAGAAACCCCATCAAGAATGCTGTTTCACTGCATCCTTATGATGAAGACTAAAGCACTCCCTAGCCCTCCTGTCCCTTCAAAAAGGAAATCTGGCACGAGGGACATGAGCCACATGAGAGCTGAGCTGGTGACAGAAAACTCAGGCTGCACTGGGAGTGCGCTCAAAGGTCACATTAAACAAAAATTATTTGACTTGATCCTCTCCTCTCTAACATTACAAAGTCATGTAATTCCTTCTCCTTGGCTACCATCTTACAGAGATAATAGCTGCAGAGTCAGGTATTGCCCTTACTTGTACTCAGCACAGAACGCTGTCGTCCGATTTCACAGATACTGGAGGTGCCACTCGGCCATCTCTGTCCTCATTTTCCTTCAGACTCAGATTGAAAATGAGAATGAAACTGAAAGAGGAAATTAGCCCCTCGGTCACAAGTATGAGCATGTGAATGGGATCAGTGCAAAAGGCTTATTTCTGCTCTCCCTTAAAAACAGAAAGAAAAGTAGTGTCAGATTCCTAAAGCTTGTTCTCAGTTTTAATGAGCACAAGGGAATAACACTGAAAAGACTTGTATGTTTCAAGCTGCAATACATCAGGCTGTCAAAAACACTGGAATGCCACATATTCTAATCTTTTTTCACTCACCATTGCACAGTCAGTACAATTATCTTGTTGCAGCAAATTGGGGAAAAAACTATTAAGAGTAAATTAGTGTTTAAAAGCTATGAAATCTGCATTGCAGGTTGTCCCGTTTCCTAAGTAGAGAAATATTATGAAAGCATTAAATAAGGATGTGAATTTTCAGGAAGCCTATTTCTCCTTTCCACAGCAAATACTTCTGGTGCACAGCCATGGCATAATCTGTAATAGTATCGGTGACAAGGAAAAAAATTAAAACTGGATGAGACCTGTAATTTTAGAACCAATACATAGCAGCAAACAAATCTGATGGAAAATGCCATGAATAGTAATTGCCTGTTTGCAAAAGATATGAAGGTCAGGAAAAACACTGGGTGAAATTTAAAAGATGGGAATACATACTGGGAGAAAATAAAAAATTTCAATGCATGCAGATACCTTTCTCAGTCAGCGATATATTTTCTTTTCATCTTTAAAGTGCTAACTGTACTCTTCACTAAAAGTAATTAATGGTAAATAATTTGAAAAGCCTTTTTTTCTTTTTTGGGTCCCTGATGTTCATGACACTTCAAAATTGCCAGGATGACTTCATCTACCTCTACCTGCTCACAGAAACTCAAGAGCCACATGCAGTGCTTGGATACTCCATCACCAAGATTGTCATACCACACCAGAGGTACAAATCTAAAGGGACCTGGACATATACAGACATAAATCAGTAAGACCCTATTTGGTCTTGTCATTATTATCAGGAAGAGGAAAGAAAGAAGAAGATATTAGAAAAGCAGGCTGAGATAGAACATTTCAATTTTTTCTTAAAATTAGTTGAATGTGAAAAAAAAAATGAGCTGTCTTCTGTCAATGATGGAACATTACTTTGGAAACTGTGAGGTGTGATTGTCTGTCTGAAGTCCTAAATATAATTAAGTTCACAGTTTCACAATTAGGCTCTTAGGGAGTGTTGCAGTACATAAAGTCTAAAATGGGAGTTCACTCATAATGATTAGTTACACAAAGGTAATAGAAGAACAGATTAAATTCAGCTGTCCAGAGTTTGTATCTCAGACAAGTTTTGGATTTTGTTTTCGTTTTGCTCCTGAAGGACCTGGCAGTGAGCAAAGGATGCTGATCTGCTAATGAGTCTCCATGGCTGGAGCTTGATGCAGCTGTGGAAGAGATGAAACCTCTGCTGTGGTTCACTTAATACCTCCAAAGATCTCAGTCTTCACTGCTGCTTCTCTTTGGGGTCTGGTTCTACTTTCAGTCAGTCCAGCAGACTGCCAGAGAACCCACACTAACTGATTCTATTGTGAAAACTCTTCTTCTGACAGTGCTTTTTCAGCTGCAAGACAGATGAAGGTTGCAGGATTATCTTTTTATTCTGATTGCACTTGCTGTTTCCCAACTAGAGGGGAAAGTTTATGTGGATAAGTTATGCACAGAGAGGCATTTCCCTTCTGTGTAATGGAAGCCATAAAAGACTTCAACCCATTTGCTTCTATAATTAAATCATCCATCTCAGGAGAATCAAGGAAAAGCTGCAAATGGAGACTTTTCAAATTAAGAAAAATTAGGTGGTAAATAAGTGTTTAAAACCCACCCAAGTTAAATTATTTTTCCTCTAATAGACTGAATTTCTTGCTCTTAAAAGAAAAAACAACCACAACAATAACAATAACAAAAAAAATCCGACCACCACAACACACAACAAACTGAAACTGAAGTTACTCCCTTAGTAATGTCTAACTTGGAATATGAAGTTCAGACATTTTAAAACTGATTTGAATTAATTTTTTTTAAATTACTATTGATTGGTTGTCTTTCACCTTATGAAAGCCCACCAACAGATGACAATTAGACATTTTGTCATTATAGTGGTTGGTGCATAACTCACGTGGGTAGAGATTCAGCAAGTGTTTGTTGTCGTTCCTGTCCTTTTGAGGAAGCATAAAAGGGCTTTTGTTAATTCACTCTGGTACCCTCATATACTTGAAAATACATTTTCTATTTAGATAAGGCTTCCTTTTTTATATATGTGCAATCACACCACTGTGCAGATTCGGGAAGACCTTTGATTATATTGGTGAACCCTGCACAAAGGGCTGCTTCCAGCATCGATGTTTAATCGACTTTATAGACACAAACAACGAAGCCCTTGAAAACCAAATTCATACTGAAGTGGTTGAGCCTTTTCTGTTCATCCCTCTAACTCCAGCATTCAATTCCAGCTAAGAAAGATCACATTCTTCAACAAGTATTTTTCCCTCACACTTTTTTTTTTGGTGATTAGCCATAGAATTCAGCAAAGTGCCTGATGTACCACATTAAGAAGGATGCTAAGCGGTTTACAAATCTCAGTAATTAATGACTATTTTTATCATGGAGAATATAGGAGACTTTCTTATATCTATCTGAAACTCAATATAAGCCTCTATAAGCCTCCAGGCTGCATAATTGGTGCAATAGAGCTGAAAATGAGATGGAGGATATAATACAGCTCAAGTAATCCTGCCTTTAGCTGAAATGGAACAGTGGAGGCTCTGAGCATCCAGAATGTTGTTTCCACTAAGATTTAAAGCCAGCCAGCTGTCGGCTGCTGCAGTGAAAATTGTAGTGTTATTTACTCTCTTTAGTATACTCCAAATACTTAAAGAGACACAACCATATTTATGGGCATTTTTTTTTATCTTTAACAACTTTAGCAAGGTATGCGATCACATTTTTTCTTGTTAGGGGCCAAATGGGTGCAAATCTTTCATAAAAGTTTCAATTCAAGCACTCTGGAAATTACCTCAGGTCACAATGTCCTGGAAACGATGCAATTGGTTTTACCTTCTCTATGCAGGAGCTGGGAGAAATAAAACCTTTTTAAAATCATAATGGCTTTATAAAGGGCTCTGAGAAAAGGGGAGAACATTGAAAAGGTTTATACAGTGGTGACATTTTAAGATTGAAAGAGAGTGCTTGTTATACAGAGACCTGATGAAATCTGTCAGGTTGGGGTTTACTGTTTTAACACATTTACCTCAGATGTAAAACCACAAAAAAGTTTAAAAAAGTAAAATAAAAAACCCAATAATCTCACCTTTTCTTTTCTTTTCAGTTTGCACTGCAGAGAATATTTGAACAAACTGATAAAAATACTGACAAAATCTTTACTGTACTTCATTTTAATTTGTTATGAAACTTATTAGTAAATGATAAACACAGTCTTTTGTATCTTATTTTTCTGTCAGAACAGTGTGAAAATTCCCCAGTATTCTGGACAAAATCCAGTCAGTCAGATTAGGATTTGGGTTGTTTTTTTTCTCTCTAGGGAAATCTTGGTTGCTTTAAAGTTATAACAGCCTAAAACCTATGGCTGGGGTAAGGATTAGCTCTGTTTTTAATTGTGTGCAAGGAGCCTAGCAGAGTAGAGCCCAGGGGCACTGCTGTAAAACAATCATTAAATAACATTAAGCCAGTGGCAAGGGAGAAGGAATCAGTGCAATCATTGTACATCTTTCCCCCCAGAATCACCCTCAGCCTAGGGTCTAGCTCGTGGTCTGCTGGTGATGACATCCTTGGATTACGACAGAAAAATCCCATTAATGTTTCTGCCACGGCCACAGCCCTGCTGCGTTTGTCCTTGTGACAGACTCATGGTCCCATTCTGCTTCATCATCTGCATGGCTAAAATGAGAATAGCAATTTTCTGTCTCAGGGACACACTGTGGATTTTGACACTGCTGGACTGAAAACGATGTGGAGCCAGAGAGCATTGTCATTACTGTTTAACAGTGGTGAATGATACTCAGGAGCCTCTTGGGCCTCACAAGTCCTGCTCAGAAAGCACAGCCACCTCTCAGAAGGCAATCACTGTTACATCCACACAGGCTGTGTAAATAACTTGTCCCGTGGGATGAACTGTTCTCGTGCTGCAAACCGTCCTCCACGCTCACTCACCCCTCTGAGCCTCTGTCCCTGGATAAACACTGGGACTGTGGCCAGAGACTGGGGGGAAGAGGAGCCTGAAGGGCTGCTGGTACCTGCTCAGTCTCTGTCACGTCCCTGAAAGAGAGTGCACACGTCTCTCAGTGCTTTTAACCCAAGCGTGGATGGGGTAGTGAAAACTTATTTACTCCAGAGACCCTGAAGTTCTGTATTCTGTGACTTTGGCCCAGGCAAAACATTACTTATTAAGAAATCTCAAAAATGCAAAGATGAGGCATCCTGATTTTAATGGATGGACAGAAGGCATCTGAATGTCCTTCCTCTCACAGCAGAGTTTGGACCTCAGAAGGAAATCTATGCCCTGTATCCATCTCTTCTGAGTACTGCATCTCTTATGTATTATTTTGCCTTTATGGATTACGCTGCCAAAGAGTTGCTAGGTATTATGCTAAGAGATAATATAGAAGGCTATGCTAAAAACTGGTTTATAACACATTTGGGCAGGGTTATCAAAAATGTTCTGGAATTCACTGTGGAGAAATGCTTCTCCTTTCTTACGTTAAATTTTTATAGTTTTAACAGCAGCAGATTTGAATTGATTTTTCCCAAACCAGGATGAACTAGAAGAGAGGGGGAAATACATTAAACTGGAGACATGAACCTCACTTTATTTTCTTTGGTTCACAAAGCCCATTTGACCATATGAGCATCCACCCCAGAAATTTAAGACCACTCTTTCTGAGAGGCAACTCTGCTACTCAGAGACAGAATTATGAGCCACAGAACATTTTGATGATGCTTCTGGAGTTATACATGACCAAGGCAACAGTGGTATGGTTGAACAAAATGAAATATTGCCATAGAAAAACTTCAATTAAAAAAAAAAGTGAGCAAGCTGAACTGAAAATTCACTCTTGCATAGAAAAAGTAATAGAAATGTCCTTATGAGGACCACATTCACTATTCGTGTCTTGAAATAACTAATCAAAATGTTGATTTTACTATTCAGATCTCTATTTTGTTCTATAGGTCTTCATATGTTTCAAATTTGCGTATTCAAATATACTCCTTATCTTTCTACTATCATCTCTTTCTCTGGACTTCTCATCAACATTATCTTCTTGGTATCACACAATTCATTTTTCTATTTCCCTCTCAATATTTTCCCTTTAATTCCTCACCACATTGACCTATTTTCAGGAACAGTTTCGCCTATCATCAGAAGTTGAATTCAGTGTTCACATTAGAATGAAGTCCTGAAAAGCAATCTACAGGGGAAAGAGACACAAAACCTTTACCTGTTGCATCTCCATCCCCTGCAACAATATCCCAGGAGGACAATACTGCTCTCTGGATATGTATACACCCAGCTACTGTTTTTTGTTGTGTCCTACACCTTTAATTGGAGTTCTGGATGGCACACAGAGGGATTGCCCAAAGTTTAATAGACTTCTGGTGAGGGAAAAAAATCTGTTAACAACACATTTTAAAATTTACTTTATGGAATTTAGCCTGGCAGATAAATACAGAATAGTTCCTAAGCCTCAATAATGCAGAATAACATATTAAGTCATCCATTCCTTATTGTTAGAGGCACATTAATGTTGGAAATTGTGGTGCCTGCCCACAAGATAACATGTACCTGCAAATTTTGAAGCAGACTGTATTTGACACTTCAGAGTGGAGCTAGGAAGGGGACAAAAATAGTTATCTGCAATTGGGAAATAATTATGGGAGCAGAGTTATGATATGTTATATCAATAAATCCATAGAATTGTTATCTGCTGAGCCTGTGGGTGCATTAGATGCCATAGAAACAGTACAAGAGTGGAAGCCCAGGCAGAGCGTGAATAATCTGGCCAGGTAGGTGTGAGAAACTGATTCAGGAGGCTCAAAATGTGGGAGGATAATCAAAACAATAAATTTGTTTTCCTGCACAATTATCAGGCCCAGTTTGGTGCATTCAGTGTCCCGGGGTCCCAAAAGTTTCCTGTGATGCTGAAGGACAACGAGCTCACACGCTCCATGCAGAAGCCCAGGAGGCTTTTACATCTCATCAACCTGACCTTGGTAGAGCCACAGTGGAAAACCTGGGAATGGCAGCCTGGGTCTGCCTGACCTGGCCATCTCCTGCTGCCTCATGCAGTTTTCTGTGGCAGCAAAGGCAGGGCTCTGCCAGCCCTGCTGTCCCTCCCCTGGAGCCAGTGCACACATACACACCCATCCACACACAGCAGGGACAGCACAGAGCCCAGCAACCCATCCACACCCAGCAGGGACAGCACAGAGCCCAGCTACCCATCCACACACAGCAGGGACAGCACAGAGCCCAGCAACCCATCCACACACAGCAGGGACAGCACAGAGCCCAGCTACCCATCCACACTCAGCAGGGACAGCACAGAGCCCAGATACCCATCCACACACAGCAGGGACAGCACAGAGCCCAGCAGGGAGCTAAGGAGCTCTGCCAAGGCAGTGGGGAACTTTCTTCAGTGAGACTGCAGCCTCACAAGGCAAGGGGTGGAAGGGTGGAAGAATGCTGAGATGTTTCTGCTGATTCCTATGTCAGTTATTTACTTATTTTTGCAAGCCTAGCACCACATTTATATGTATATACATAAATAAAGGGGTGTGGGTGCATCTCCACGGGATGTGAGCATTGCCAGAGATGGAAGAGCTAGGGCCAGCTCTGCATGGTGCAGGAACAGCCACTTGAACTCAGGTCCTGCTGCTAAGGAAACTTCCCAGTGTGACCATTTACAAGACTCTGTGGCAGCCACACTCCCAGTGTCTCAGACTGTCACTGCTGGCACTGTCACCCCTCCACAGGGGTGGCTCCAGTCCCCTGGCAGGTCCCTGCCTGACTCCCTGCACACCCACTCAGTCACCCAGGTTTCCTCACTGGCTCAGTCCCAGCATTTCCATAGCAGAGTCTCAGATGTTTTATTCCACAGAGCCATTTACCCACAGTGCAGTAACACACACACAGCCTGAGCTGTGCCTCCAAGGAGGGACCCTGAGCAAAGGAACCCCTGGGCTTTTACCCCCTCCCAGCCCAGGAGTGCCAAAGTCCTGCTGCTCCTCCTGAGCCATGGAGCCATGGGCTCCTGCCGTGTGCCTCAGTGTCCCTCAGCTGTGCCACAGCTCCCTGTGCCCTTTGCTGTGCAAGGGGTGGTGTTCACAGCCTCTTGTCTCAGGCTCCCACACAGAGGTGAACCTGCAGCTTCATCTGCAGCTGCACCCTGAGCTCCCTGCACCAGATGCGTTCCTAAACATCAAATGTGTTCTTCAACACCAAATGTGTTCCTCAACACCAAAAGTGCTCCTCACATTGCCACGGCAACACCACCCCTGGGCCACCCCTACAGCCCACCACATGGCTCTGAAGGATATCCCAGACATCCAGGCTGAGCTCTGATCCTGCTCAGTGAATTACATAGCTACAGGGCCCTGCACCTGCCCACAGCAAGTCAGGTGCCATTTTGATTTTTGTGGTTTTGATTTTTGTGGTTTTGCTCAAGAAGAGCATTTCTCTGTAACTGGACACAGTCACATGTACTTTGTGGTCTGGGGTTTTGGGCAGAGGGAGGCAGAGCTTCGAGCAGGGAGAGGGGGGAATTGGGAAGCAGTGAATAATCCTCTCATGGAGGAAAAGCCTCTCCCAGCAAGTGCCATGAGGAATCTGGTCATGCTGTGGCTGCCGAGCAGAGGGCCTAGATACTGTCTGCACACTGACAGAAAAAAGCAAACTGAAAAAAAGTAAACAACCAGTATTTATTTGTGTAATTAAAGGAGACTAAAACATGATAGAAATATCTAATCACCACAAGAAATCCCGTAACCAATTTCCAACATGATTAAACTCACATTGTTGCAAAATAAAGCAATCTAATCAACAGCCTGTGTTCTAATTACGTCTACCTGATCTCAAAATATTTCTGAGCTTGTTTATATCCCCAAGCCCTTTTATCTTGACGTACTGTAAAATCATTTCTGAAATGAATCAGGTAATGTGTTTTCCTTTCCGCGGCAGGTACAGCAATGTGAGCACAGGGAGGTTCAGAGACCACTGCCACCAAGTGATGATTGAAAATCTCAGACAAGTGGGGGGAGCAATGGAGAGGGAAATGAGAGTGCTCAAGGGGAAAAAATAGGCCTGCTCTTGGAAAAGGATGGAAAACACACCGTATACAAATGAGGATATAACAGACTAACAGGGGGAGAAGAAAATATACAGTGCTGAAAAAGAAGGTAGAGCAGAGAGATGAAGGCAGGGCAATCAGAGGCACCTAGAAGTGGGATGGAGGTAGTGGAGAGTGTTCAAGACTCCCTTAAATTATCATTAATCAAGTTTCAAAACCTCACATCCCTGTCTCTTTCTCGCACTTGTACTCTTTTATTCATTTAATCATTTCCTCAAATCCGATCTTTGCTCTCGTAGCCATGGAGTTCAAACAGGTTATGATGGTTGGTCAAGAAGATGGATGGATGAGAGGTGATATATGCACACAGCTGAATAGCTAACATTCTAATTTACCTCCAAAAGATAAGGAAGGACAGGAATTTTCCATTTGGGGAATGGAAAAACTGTGTCTTCCTGCTTTGCCATACAGCAAAGTGAATGACAAGGTTTACATCACAGTTTTGGCTTCTGGATGCTACAGCAACATGTAGAATTAACAAACATGATGTGGCTGTGGGAAAGGCAACACGTTCCAAATTAGAAGGCTAGAAATTGGACCCTTAATATTTTTACCAGCAGACTAAGCACACAAATGATGAAGAGGAAAAAAGAAATGCAGACTTTCAAGGTTTTATTTTCTGTTATAAATTCTAACATAACCCAAACTATTTAAGAAGCTACTTTCCCCACACACATACATATTTTACTTCCAGTGTTGTGATTTAAATCGAGTTAGCCTCCTGGAGTGCTGAAAATCAAAAGGACCTGTAGCACACAGGCAGAGTCCCAATTAGAAAGGCTCCAGACAAAATGCTGCACAGTGCTGGCCCTCATTTCTCAGACAACAGGAACTTACCTCAGGTAAGAAAAAGCTAAGTTGCTTTCAATCAGTGTGACAACAGCAAGTCTCTTTGGACAGGGGAAAAGACAGAAGAGAGAACTGAAAAATGAGCAATATTTCAGCATTTATAGTGGAGGAAAACATTATCACATTTTTTTTAACATTCATGGAGATTTCAGATCTTTGGTGTGAAACCCATGCTCCCCCATTTTCTTGTTTCTTTATGCAGCAGAAGGATACAATAATTCAGAAGAATAATGCAGAAGATACAATAATTCCTTATTTAACATCCATGGAATAAATATCACCGCATGAAAGCTTTTTGCTCCTCATCTATTTCATTTTAGATCCCTGAGATTTAGAGCTTTTCTCTCTGTTAGTCTCTATTAATGACAAAAACTCTCTTTTATTGAGATCAGTATCTGAGAGGTGGCCTGTTCTCACTGAAAAACAGCAGGGTTCTGAAATTTTGGCAGGCTTCCTCTGAAGCACATCTAGAGGCCCTTCAGTGCAAATAGGTATTCAAAGAGGCAGCAGCTGGAAAACTGAAGAGAGAAAAAAAAAAAAAAAGTTATTTTGACCATGACCTCCATTCCAAAATTAAAAAAAAAAAAAGAAAAGAGAAGGGGAAGAAATAGAAACCAAACAACAGCTCTATGAGCTGTTACCAGGAAATGTCATGGATGCAGCATCCGAGCTAGAAGAGATGAAAATCTTGGCTCAGATTTTCACATTTACTTTGTACAAGACAGGGCCATGCAGGAAGGTTAAACCAACTTTTTGTATGGACTAATTTGCTTTGTTTAGAGCCCACTGTGACACATACATGTCTCACAGGAGATTTTTCCCAAGGTCTAAAGGGCTTTGGCTGCCTGATCCAAGGGCTTGGAGAACAATTTGTTGTGGGAGAATGCCAGCAGATCAGACTAAGATATTCTCCTCAACAAGTAAGAGGCAGAAAAAAAAATTAGAGCAAAACAAGAAATGTGACAAAAAAAAAATATTAAAAACCAATACAAATTGCTTGGGTTAAAAAATAAACAAGTCACAGCTTTAGAAGAAGGCTAGCAATTCCCAGGAGTCCTTACGAAACCTGCAGCACAGGTTTGGTTTTTGTTCAAGTATACCAGTGGCTATATCATAACACAGAGACATTCAGATCACCTTTGTACTAGGGCAGTCCTGATTATAGGCAAAAACCCAGTGTTTAGCTGCACAGAGCTCAGCATCTAATCACTTATCTTCTTTTTTCCTCACCTCTTCTCCTCTGGCTGCAGTGTTTATTTTACTTGAAGTGCTCAAATCTCATTTGTTTGTGTATATCCACTCTAAAAAGGTCTCTGGGCTTCTGAGACTTTGTTGTTTCTCCTAACACAGAGAGACAGTGGAACAGGACAATTATAAACTTCCAATTATGCGAAAAGTTAGTGTAGCTGCTGATGATTTATATGTTGTTTGATATTTTATAGGTCATCTTAAAAGTTAACATTTAAATTATTTGAGAAATTCTGACTCTTAAATTGGGTGTTTCAATAACGTTATTGCTGCTGGCTCCCTCGAGTGCTTGTGCTCTTAGTTTCCTGATTTTAATTATTAATCCACCACCGCATGTTGTGCTTCTCCGTAGCAGCAGAAAGGTTAATATTCATAACCAGTTTTTAGGTTATTTTTAAAGGTAGGTGAGGAACAGTGCAGGGGAAGATGGAGGAGGGAATCAAGTTTTAATTACTCGTTAATATTGCTATCTGGGTTGTGGAGCTGATAGCAGCTCTGCTCCTTCCTGGGCTCTTTATGTGCACATCCACAAGCACAATTCCACCCAAGGCTGAACATCACTCCCTGTCTCCCTGAAATTACCTCTGTGCCAGCTGCTTTCAGCAGCCTCTGACCAGCAGCTTTTGCAACACTGATCTGCTGAAGTAATAACTGAAGGGAAATATTAAAGAATCATCCATAAAAAAAAGCAAGCCTGTACACACATGGAATCCCCTCTAATCTTATGCTGCATTAAAATACAAATAGACTGGCTTCTTGCTTTGGTTGGGAAGGACCAAACCCAGCTCCCATGCTGCAAAAGCACAGAGCCTGCTGGAGCTTCTCTCTGCCTTATTCTTTACTGTCTCAGACTGATTTTTCTCCTGAGAAAAATCTGGACTTAAATAACCAGCACAATTTATTCCCTTCTGCCTGAGTCTCCAGAAAGTGAAAAAGCTTTTTCTTTTTTTTTCCCCCCTCTACAAAGCCACATTGAGAAATCTTCCTTTATATCAGCAAGTATTTCCATCACAGACTCAACTGCACATTTATTATCAGAATGTAATATTTGGTACTTTCTCCATAATGGCTGCACTCAACTACATCATTTATACTGAAGCCAAAGTGAGAAAGAAAAGAGGAAATGAAGAAAACCCTTTCATGGGCAATCTTCGCTCCATTTTTTTTCCTCAAGAAAAGGCAAAACCAGTTCAGAATTAGGCACATCTAAAACTTGAATCAAAGCTCAGATTTGCCCAAGACAGATCTATCTACATGTCCCTGCATAACCTCTCTGTATTCACACCCAGGGGAGGTTCCTGCTGGGACTACTTGCTTTCATTTTGCCCTAAAAATAAAGTTGAAAGTGAACCAAATTGGTACCTTCCTGTCCTTTAAACATAAAAAGGAAATTGACACACACATGCTACCATCTTATCAAGAGGTTCAGGATTATCTTTGTAATAAGAAAACCCTGGATCACCAGTATTACGCAATTCAAATTCAAAATTTAATGTTTGCTTGGCACTCCTGCTGTATCTAATCATGAAAAATGCATTCCAAAGCCCATTTTCCCAGGTTCTAAGGGAGTGATACATCTACAGCCCTGTCACATAAATGAAATGCCAGTTGCCATCCTGATAAGAAACCCACTGATGAACAATTGGTGGAAAACAAAAACAAAACAGGATGTGAATATGTTTTTTTATTACCTTGTAAGGATTGCTACAAAATTCCTGTCTAATGAATGAACCTCATGGACACTATTATTGCCACTCCATATTATTTCTTTTTTTTTCCTTTTCAAGCAAAAGTTTCTTTGCTTTCAGAATTAATAAAGCTTTGTTTCACTGCCTGTTAAGACACAGACAGCAGTAGAAAGAAAAGATATTTCTCGTGCTTTCAATAGTTTCATTCACCTATATTCACAAGAGGACATTTATCTATATTCTCTACAGTAAGGATGATGCAAATATTTATTATGCAGTACCATCTGAAAAGTCTTTTTTATGTTCTACATCAAAAAGATGAAGTGAATGAAAACTGAAAGTCTTGCTGCATACACAGGGGATAAAAAAATCTAACCTGTAAACCACTCTCTGTTTCAAATTGCTTTAGTGAATCAGAAAAATGATTAAACTAACCTCAGCTTATTCCCTGTCACCAGTCAAAACATGCATGTTTGCCCATGGCTTCATGCAGAAAGCTGAATTTTGACTGAGATTACATAGAGTTAAGACAAAATACCTTCAGAGATACTACAGTGATGCTTCTCTGAAAACACTGAAGTGTTCTTTCTGCTCTGTCAAAGCCCTCTAGATGGCATTCTTTGGTAAACTTTGGTGACTGCACACATTTTGGCCTCAGAGCAGTTTACAGTGTTTTCACTAATGTTTTTAAATTAATCTACTGTAATGACTGTCAGTTTAATGAGTTACTAAAAGATATTCATGCTTTTGTAGTGTAAAGTGTAACAAAAATAGAATAAATAACATTTCGTTTATTGTGAAAATTCCTAGAGTAAAATATATTTCTCTGTCTGAAGTGCATTGCAGGCTTTAGAGAAAAGAAAAACAACAGTATTTTCAAGCAATTAAATATTTTCTGGAACAGGATGCATGCCTGCAAAAATTATAGTAACCCATCTTCCTCCTGAAGTAAGGTCTTTATAAATGAGAACTCCACTAAGTTTGAATAGTTTCTCTGGTAGGGATTCTCTGAATGGTTTTACAAGCAGAACAACTTGTAAACAAAAGGAAAACCTGCTGCTAGGACCCCTGCTTAGCCCTACATCAGAATGCTGCATTAATTTGTAGTAGGCCTACAAATGTCAGTCTCATTAGATGAGCAAACACAAATTCCTGTATAGCTCAGGCTCCCTGTTACTGCTCCATGGAGCCAAATAACTTTCCAGAAGTAGATCCCAGCAGTGAGGCAGTGTGTCTGGAAAAGGGCAAATCACAGATTCTGACTGTCTCTGCCACCAAACAAGGTGGCAATCTCCAACATCAATGCCCACACAGCAAATACACACACGAATGGACTGGGCTTTTCCGTGCCAGTTCAGCACATGACCTCTGGGCCCAACCAAAGGGATTAATTTCTGAATTCCTGTCTCACATTTTATGTATTATCTCACATATTATCACCTGATAATAACCTGGGGCACATCTCCAACCCTACATGCTTCACTAAAGACTGCAGATGTTTGAAGCAGACCTGAAAACCTAACCCCTACACCCAAAACATTAGTTTGTTTGATTCAGTAAGTACATAGGTGTTCCATTTAGTTTTTAAACCCCCAAATTAAGCCATGCATTCCCTCTTGTCTGTATTCTACCAGATGGATGCTACCTCATGCCTTATGCAGAATACCACAGGAAAAAAGAAATGAACAAATGCTGTATAAAAGAAGAACAAGCCAAAAATACCCCGGGGTTATTTCAAACTCCAGCAGTTTTTTGCAGGTGTTCTGGGCTTCAACAGCACAGTGAGACTTTTTCATTCATGTTCTGCCTGCTTCCTGGAAAACAACACTGATGTGAATATCCAAGCTAAAGGAAACAAACCCCAATGTATATTTCAAAAGGAGAACTGGCTTTATATCCTATGGATTATTATGTAGCTGTGCTCACAAACTGTGCCTAGGCATCTGAGGCATGTTGAACTATTCAAGCATAAACAGAGCCAAGAATATTTATAGTTCTATTCTGTCATATTGGATGTTGCAATTGGACAAATAATAGGGCCCAAGGTGACACACTATAATATTAATAGAGGGGCAGAGTGAGAAATTACCAAATGGAAGCGCTTGGAAATCTACAACCTACAGCAAGAACACCCAATGTCATAAGAAAGTAATTCCAGACTAAGAACACATGGATTCAGGTTCCTTTTAATCATTTTGTCTAGTTGTGTACTCTGTTTTATGATGGTTTAATTGTAGCTGCACTTCAAATGTGGTACACTGACGGGGGACAGCAGGGGAGCATTAGGCGTAAAATTTAACTGCAAAGCCCAATGCAATCCTAATTATGGTGCTGCTATGACACCTCCATAATTACTCATTCTTATCCACTGGCTCTGCTGAAATAATTCACAAGACAGAAAAGCAAGCTGAGAATGCCAGCATTGTCACTGCAGTCCAACACTACACAGGACTAAAGCATGGTGATGCTTGGCTTTCTGACACCCACATCCCTCCACAAAAGTTACAGAAGCCCTGTTTTAAGCTCTGAACTCCTATATAATTCAAAGATCATCTAAACTAGATAGAATGAAATGTGGAAGAGAGAAGTGCTTAAAATTTCATCTTTCTCAGGTGTCTCTGTGTGATCTGGGTTAGCTTTTTTTATTCAGTCAGGAGCCACAGTCCTGCAGGACTTGGGAACCTTTTTAACACAGGCAGGCAACTTACACTTTCCTTTTAAAAAGCAGCTAGAAATGGGAGTTGTGCTGCTATTTTTCTTTTCATAGCAATCTGGGAGCAGAGGATTTCATTCATGGACAAAATAAATAAGCATTGCCATGCCTTTGTCCGTGTCTAGACCAGGAATGCAGTGACAGGGCTGGCATTCTCAGCTTGCTCCTTGTCTTGTGAAACACTGAGCAGAGACGGTGGATAGGGAAGAGTGATGATAAATGTGTCATAGCAGTGCAGTAATTAGGATTGCACTGGGTTTTGCACTTGATACAGGAAGCATGGATCAATCTCCAGTCCTCTTTGCCTGGGGAGTGCCCTTATCATGGGGCTGGGGAGACAATCCTTCACTTTCTTTAAAAAGGCTGGCCAATCTAGCCTCCAGCTTTACAATTAGGAGACTTTCATGGGAAAGGACAAGCAAGGGGCTGCCTTCCTCAGGTAGAGAATCAATTAAGACTTCAACCTTCACATCATAATAGAGGAATACTTATCAGGTCTTGGGGACCTTCTCAGTGCTAACTTTTCCTCCAGATACCTTTATCATGTGATGGAAGCTAAATCAAACCTGGACAAATAAATACACTTGTTCATGAAGATAGAAATCTTGGCTACATTATTGAAAAAAAATATAAAAAATCTAGTCACCTCAAATAGTCCACTAAAATAATATAGGTATGTATCCATGGCACAGTTATTCTGTGCACTGCCCTTGTGCCTCATTTTACCTGGTTTATTGTTTTACAGTATATTCTTAAAAGATCAACAGAGTTGGAGGAGCTACAAAACCCCTGATAACCTCTAACACACACTCTGGGGTATGAAAAAAGGCAGAAGCTTCTTCTAGCATAGGAAGGTTAAAGAGAACTTGTTTTGCATATGCAGAAAAGGTCAAGGACAAATACCAAAACTCATTGCTGTATTTCAATCTTTCTGTCCTCCAGTTTCAGAGCAGCTTAGGTAGGGTACAAAATCATTTTCTGGATCATGACGCAAGAGTTCTTTAAATTTTAACAGAGATACAGATTTCCACTAGTATTGGCAACTCCAAGTCATACAAAAAAGTTCAAATGCTTGGTTTGAAATAAAAACCTTTCAGAACTTTTGAAACAGTGAAAGAAGCCACACAGAATTTTGAGGGCTTTTTTTTTTTTTCCTTTTTTAAAAAAAAGACTGCAGAATTAAAAAAAAAAAAAAATCAAAAAAACCCTCCAAAACATACCTAAAACCAGATTCTGCAACAACAACAACAACATATAACTGTGAATCTGCAATGAGACACCATTTACTGCAAGAACTTCAAATAAGCTGTAAGTTGCTAACACTGTCCCTGCTCAGCTCATTCATTTACTGAGTGCAAGGTTGGTTGATAGGTACTGACAGCAAAGGTTAGATCAACTTCCCAATCTGCTGGAGGGTGCTTAAAGGATTAGTACCAAGGGACTTAATAATATTGAAAGTACCTGATTCTCTCTGCTATTCTAGGTTATTGCAGGGAGCTTCTTCCATCTGCCTGCACAACAGTAAAATGTCTAATCAAAGGTAGAATCAGGTAGTAAAAACTTTTCATTTCCTGATTATTTTGTGGCTGATTTCTAAAAACTGAGACCTGCTTCACTTAATCAAACTTTTAAACCAATCTGGACTCAGAAGGCAGAACCTCAAATCTGTATATATCCAACAAAACCAGAATGTGGATGCTGACTGTAAAAATTGACTGTTTGTTTCGCAATAATCATATTTAAAGTAACAAGAAAAACTTCTTCCTAACCCAAATTTTTGCTTATAAACAGTCTAGATCCACACTTCTGTTATATATGTGTTTATATATACACACACACATATACAAGCATGTATGTATATGTACCATTAGTGTTCCCTGAAGAATTTTCTAAACATGGTTCAAAATTCAAAGTTTTCTCTTCATCAGCTCTGAGAAAGCAAGGCAAAGGAAGTTTCAGCACTTCACTTCCCTGAAGTGAATTCAGGACTCGTGTTCCTGCCTCCCAAGCACACATCTATAATGCACAGGGTATGTGAGAGCTGGTCAAATAGACTTTTATAACAGCACAGAAGAGGAGTTTTATTCAGAGCGTGCCTGATGTCAGCTCAGTGTAGAGGTCTAAGTGAAACTGGAGGTCTTAAAATCCAGCAGGAAAAACACTTCTCCAGCCCATTTGCTGATCCATCCCACAATATGAAAAATGACATCAGATTTCCATTAATTACAGAGAACAAGTAAAAATAAAATGTCTTCAGAATGCAAAATATTCTGGGTTCAAATCCACCTTGCTTTTTCTGAAGATCTAAAATCCAATTATTGTATCTCTATTAAATTGAGCATTTACAGCTCTCCTGATTCAAAATATATGGAGAAATCCAAAGCTAACTAAATTTTCTTTACTCTCTGGAACACAATTTCTGATCTGAAGCCAACCATGGAACAGAGCAAACCAAAAGGGATCTGTCTGAAGGAGCTGTGGAAAATTGACATGAGAATGGCCTAAACAGAGACATTCTGCAGCAGTGTAATATGAATATTTCAAAAGCAAAGATCTCACTAAGAAAGATTTTTAAAATAGGTACTTAAAATGGAAAAAATATTGAAAATTGATATTATCCATCAATATATATTTTTTTTTTTTAACTTTTTCCCTGTAATACTCTGGGGAATGTGCACTTAATGCCTGTTCTCTCTTATCCAGTCCTTCGTGACAGGCTTACAAGTGACCACACCTGTATCAAAGAGGATTGCATGGAGAGGTTACAGATTCATGCAAATATCTTCAGGTAAACACAGCAGAAAGAGAAGAGGAATTAAAAGATGGGAAAAGTTTTTTTATCTTCAAAGTGAGCAACATCCACATTTCATGTAAAGTCTTCTGTTTCATCATTAGTGGTTCAGAGATGAAAGGTAAAGTCACATAAGGAAACTCTTAAACCTGAGTAGTTTTGTCAATACAGAGGAGAAACATGGCTAAATGTATCATTCCTTAAGTTGAAAAAAAGGTTCCTTCCCTGTGTCAAAATGTCCATCTGTATAGGAAAATGGATAACCATAGTTGTGTCCTCTGCTACTTATTCAAGAAGGAAAATTAGGTGCACCATACGTATGTAACTTTTGTCTCTTCTGTAGGAGCTAATCTTCCTTCTCACCCTTTAACAATCCATCACAACTTTTTTTTTTTTGCCATCAGCCCAAACCACCAGCTGAGGGGATTTTGCTAATAAACTACAAGTTACAAGGTGCAAAAATTCAGCCACCGGTTGTTTTTTCCTCTCCTAAATCACAACATAATCGGAACATTAAAATGCTCCTGTTGGCTTTATCTTATATTCTTATGTAAAACAGAGTTATTTAAGAACCAGAGTAAATATTGAGAGTATTAACTAGTAAAAGCTAATGGATGATAGAGGCCCCATGAAGCTAAAAGCGAATGCCAAAATGCTCCAGCAAACGAGGCCGTTAGATTTTCCACCCACTACACTGCCAATAAGGCAAATACAATGATTTCATTTATCTAAATAACTGCTGCTAGTCACAGATAATGGCAGCTTAAGCTACTCAGTGTGCAGCAGGCCACTTGGAGAAACAAAACAAAAATAAAGCACGCTGCAGGAGAATAAAACAATTGTTTAGTTGTGTGTCTGGGCTCTGACAGAGCACCCACTATTCCTGGGGGCGTGCAGGTGAACAGATAACCGCCCGGATAAACAAATGTTCATCACGCAACTCACGCCCTGCAAAACCGGCCCACAGACCAAACCTGCACAACCTTGAGCATAAGTGGGCTCCTTCTTTCCTCTCCCTTTCTCATGCCTGCATGTAGCAGATAAAGTCACAGGACTCCCAGCCAGCGAGCAGAACAAATGAGCTGGTTCAAAGGGCTGTTGTGAGGCGCTCTCTCCGCGTACACAAAGTGCCATTTTTCCTTTGCGTGCTCAGCGCCGTCTCTAATCCAAAGCAATTGCCCTAAGGTGCCAGACACATGCAGAATGAGACAGCCAGCAACAGCAAGTAGCATCAATCTGCCTCCTCCAGATACTAAATGTTGCTGGACAGAAAACTCGTGCTATATTCCGCCTGTGTCCCACCAATTCCAGAAGAACTCATAATAATCTCAGCTGCTGCTCCTCAAATCACCACGGTAATTCTGTAATGAATGTGTCACTAAGGAGACAAAAGTCATCTAGATTTACTCAGCAAAGAATATAAAAAGGGGGCTTAATTACAAACAAGATGCTTTATTTTCAGGCACTTCACAGTTAATTTTTTCACACTGCCACCACGGAGAAGATGTTTTAGCTGATCAACAAGCAGACCCTGAACCATAGTTTACAGTGCAGAACTTCAGTGTAAATGGCTGATTTACAGTAGCTGTTGATTTACACTCTGCAGCTGAGGGCAGTAACTTTCTCAGCCAAATTATGCAAGCTACCCATGCTCACCTAGAAACCCAGGGGATGGAATGGAAAGAAGTGTGGAGAGGAATTATCAATAAATGTTCCTAGCCTCGTTTGCCAGAAGATGGTGGACTCTGTGTCATGCTCTAAGCTGAGCAAAATAATGGAAAAAACAGCAAATGGACTGGGTTTTGGTTTCTCAGGCTGCTTGTCAAAGGGCTCTGAGAGCTCACTGATACTTCACTGATGTTAGAGAAATTAAATGAAATACTGAAAAACATTCAAACATGTTACAGCAGAAAATACTGTGTGGAACAAAATGGCTCAGCTGGCAGCTCATCTTTGATGAGCAGGTACTGTGACCTCCACAAGGTGGAAGGTGAACCTTGAAAACTCTCTCAAAAAGCTTTGGGTTGGCTCTTTTCTTGTCTCTGCCTGGGGGGACCGACAGCTTCAGTGGTACAGCAAATGAAATTAACATTAAGAAGCTTGTGAAGAAAGATTAGCATCTAGAATATCAGTGCTCACATAAGATAAGGCTTAGAAGGACAAAGGTAAAACAAAATTATCAAACAACTGAGAAAATACCATCTCACCAGAAGGAGCTACCACATGGGAGCTGTGAAGCATTTTCCACCCTCTGAAACAAGTTGCTTTTCTCCCAGCAGTAACAGCATAAAGATAATTTAGATTAATCGAACTGGAGATAATTTTTTTGTACAAAAACAATAAAGAAAGGACTGTCTCTCTGCAGGCTGAGGTGCAGCTGAACAGGAGCACCCAGTCATAGAGGAAGGCTGTCTGCAGATCCCACAGCCTGGGCTTCTGCCTCAGAGCAGGAAAAATATCTCCCACACACAACTTTAGGGCCCAAGTAACAGCTGGTGGGAAATCCATCAGTGCAGCTTCACTGATTGTTCTGAAGTTATCTCAGGAAAGGTGCTATTCTCAAATATTTACTTTTTAACTAGCAGAGGCTGTGGCCAGAAAAAGTTTTGAGGAGCAGCTGGGCTCACATGTGCTTAACAAGGGAAGGACGAGAAGTCAGCATCAGTGGATGAGAGACAGCAAAACACAGATTTTTCTTTTGTTCAGAAAAGTGCCTGATTTCAGTCATGCATTTGCAGCACTGCCATCAGCCCTGACCTTGAAAACGCCACTTCCTCGCTCTGCTTCTTTGCCTTTCCGCCTGTACAGCACCTGAAAATTATTCTCTTGACCTGCAATCTGCCATAACTAAACCTGATAGAGTCAATTTTTATTTTAAACTCCATATTTTATGTCTTTCACATATTTCAGTAGAAGCACAGCTCTTATTTTTTAAAGAAACACTTGACTCCTTTGTTGTTAATTGTACAAGGTGTAGCTTTTTTTTTCTCCATTAATATCTCCATAATATAGAATTTAATTTACTTTCCACCATTTTATTTTTAATTATTACAAGACTCCTAAGCAATAAACAGAAGAAGCATATTGATGGGACAAGCCTCTTAAATGATGGGACATAACAATTATTAATTACAACCTAAAAGTCCCTAGCAGCACTTTCTTGTTATAAATACTGGCTGACTTCAAAAACTGGAAAAGACTAGTATTGTGCCACAGTAAATTAATTAAATATACTGCAGATACCTTTCTTAATGAATTTGATTATTAATAGCACAACTCTCGAATTTAAATAGTGACTCAAGTGTCAGCATCCATATATTTTTTTCAAGGATTAAACTGCATGGGCCACCTAATTTAATTGCAAATTATTTTCTCTACTATCATGTGGTCTATTGTATGCTGAGTCCACCTTATTGCACTTATTCAGACAGCTGTGTCAGGTGGCAAAACTTTAAATCATCCATAAAAACAAACAATATTTTGCATTTATTCTCTCTCTTCTCTGTTATTTTCTGTGGAACATGACAGAATTTTATTCTTAGCTTAAATAAAAGGATTGTAAAATTGCATGCCTGTCACGAGTAAATCAAGAGTGTCCTTTTATAAAGACAGGAAAATGCTTAGCAAGTTTCTGTTTTAATCCCAAGCATGTTTGGGAACTGGTAATATCTTTTCAGAAGGAATGTCTCCACAGGTAGGGAAGTTGTTTTGTCAGTTCTGTAAAAGAGCTTTTAATTGCCTGCATTTAATTGAGTCTTGCACATACACATTGGGAGACAATTTATGAGGTTTTCTGAGTCTACAACATAGTTCACACAATAAATCATCCTTTCTCTCCATACTTAACTCACATGCTGTCTTTGAGCCAGGGTTTGCTGGTATTCAGGGTTTTTTCCTTCTCAAGGAATAAGAAAAGCACAGAGAAACAATCTTCTGGTACCAATAACGTGGCATGGTGCAGGGTTTGGGCTGGAACAGCACAGCTCCATTTTCTTCTCAGCTGCACCTATGAAAAATTAGGAGACTAGACATGTCACCCTCAGTTTGGCATTTGCACTGAAGTGGAGACAGGAATTTTCCATTTCTGTTGCAGTTTTCTGAGAACTGAAGAAACAAAACCTGCCCATGGGAACAAAATACCTCGTGACTGCTTTGCAGAAGTTCGAACCCCAACTTAAGCTAAAATGAAATTAATCCTTCATTTTCCAGTTTGCTTCTATTTGAAAATCAGATTAACTTCAGCAAAAAACACTGATTTCAAATTGTGGTCACAACTTTCTGCAAAGATAATGGGAAGACATGACTAAATGCTTGAGAAAAAATCCAAATATTTGGATTGCAGCAGAACCCAGAGGTCCCAGGTAAAAACAGCAGCAAACTGCCTCTGTTCTGCTGTGATCCTCTCAGGGACAGGATGTGGGGAAAGGAGTAGCTCTAGTACTATTTAGCTAATTAGTGTCTTAGTTTGCTCTTTGTTTTACACAAGGAGAGAAATATTTTCTGTGGACGAGTCAGGGTACAGAGTACACCAAGGGGAAAGTGCTAAACGTTCTAAAGACCTGACTGCACTGGCTGCTACTGTGGGCTCCAATATCTTCATAAATTGAGAAGAGTGATCCTGCAGTGGGGATGACTTTTGCTGAGTTGTTACTTCACTCAGTGTTTGGCAGGATAAATAAAATCCAGAAATATACTGCAGGATGAAGCGGTGATGTGAATTTCTGCAAGCAAAGCCATGGAAAACATTGACCACACACCCCTGACAGATCCTTCCTCCTGATCCTTGGCTCCTGGCCCTGGGAAATTCTGCCACAAAGGAAGCTTAAAACAAACATTTATCATTAATGACAGAAAAGACCTTCACAGAGCTGACACAGGAGTGTGGTACTGAGGGTACAGGTAATACCAGTCTCCTGAAGAATTGATTAAATTCCTAATGAAAATTTTAAGGCATACTCCTCAGGAAAAAAAATAAATCCTATTGAGACAGACAGAGAGACAACTAATCACATTTCTTCTCAATTCTTCTCCCTAGCCCTAATTAGTAAGGAATATTTGCATTGAAACAATCTCTTTTTCTCCTTCATTCATTTGATCATCTGCTTATCCCTCACCTGGAGCCATAATCTCTTGTCTGTAGCTCCATAATCTTCTGCACTGCTAAAAGGATTAGGTATCCAGGTGAAGCAGAAACAGCAGGAACAGATGATCACACAGGAAACAAACACTATTCTGATTTTTCAGATGCCACTTTTTCCCACTGTAGTTAGGTAAAAAGGAATTCTAACCACCACTGCCTCTTAGAAAGCAAAGTAACCCTGCAAATGTACAGAAGAAAAAAAAAAAAACCAAAAATACCCAGCCCAAAACTTAAGACATAGCTTTTTAAATAATTCTCCCCCAAAGTAAAACTGCATAAAAACACAAAATGAGTAATATTAAAAGAGAATAAGAAGATTAAGGGAAAAAAAAGAGACAGAGATTATTCTAATGCTTTAACAATTTGCTGCAATCTTTACCATGCAAATATTTTCTATTCTGAAAACAGATGTCACTTTCTCTGGGCTTCTAAAAAACTGGTGAAGCTGAACAGGGGGTGGGAAGGTTAAGTTTTCTGTCTGTAGCTTTCACTGGGAAAGACTGACTGCCACTGTATAGCCCATGCTCATTTCTTTTATAAATTTATAAATTTATTTATATTTCTTGCATGTGACTTGTTTTAAAGCCAGGACTTCTATTAAGGTTAAGCACTCTGCATGTGATCATTAAAAATGCATGAGGCAAACATTTGTAAAATTCAATAAGTATTTAATTCAAAATTCAACATTTGTAAAATTCAACATTTCAAAACTCAAAACTGTAAAAGATCTAAATCCAGCCAGTTCATACCCTTTTGACACATCTGTTATTTGAGACTTTTCTTTTGTTATTTACCATTTCACTCTTTTCCAACTAGACTTCTGACATTAGGGTCAAATACAGCTCTCACTAGCACACTATACAACTGGAAAAATTTCAGTAATTGCTTTGGCTGTCTGAACTTGTGAGAAATGAAAAATTATATTTTGAAACGCATTCTTGTCTTTCATGAAGTCTGGGCATACAGTAAGTTTTACAAAAAGCTAAAAATGACAAGAATATGACTTTTTGGTTACTCAGTAGTAACCAACACCTGTATGTAGTAGTAACCAGCACCTGTATGTTGGAATTGGGTGAAATGACAGCATCACCTGGAAAATGAAGCCACTAGGGAAGCAGACAACAAAGTCAATCTATTCAGAGCAGATAATTCTTCATGCCTCCCCTTTTCAGTTCGAATTACAAAGTGTTCTTACTTACTAATCTACCAATATTGTCTGGGCCTAAGAATGTGTTGATTCCTCCCCTGGCAGTTTGAGGAGCAATAGATCTGCTTGTCTCCATCAGGAGCCTATGGAGACTTACAGGAGGTAAAGCAAGTGAGCCAAAAGCTATTCCCAAGAAGTGCAGTGTCCCTCTCATCGATCAGGACAGATTTCAGTAAGTGAGTGGACATAATAGACTGCACGAGGTTGGGAAGGTTGTTAAAGATGTGCAAAAACTCCAGTCAAAAGTAGATTAACACAGTTTTACTGATGGAGCCAGACCCTTCTGTGCTCCTGCCAGCAGCACAGGGGCAGCTTCTAGAGAGCTGTCAAAAGATTCTGTCCAGGCAGACAAAACCCAGCACCTGAGCCAGGGGAGCTGATATATGCCTATACCTACATTTCTTCTGAACGGTGATTTAAAATCTAACTATTTGGCAAAACTCTCTACAAAACAACAGCCAAAGAGATTCAAACTTCACCTGTCAGTCTTATTGCACTGTTATACACAACTGCAAAACCTTGTTTGCAGGCAGAGATATCCAGGGAAGTGGGAGCAAAAATTCAGCAGGGTTTTAGGCCAGACAGAAGATGTGTGCTGATGCTGTGGCAAGGATTGCCCCTGGTGGTGCTACACACTTAAAGTTAAGCTGAATTTGAAAAATGCAGCTCGTTAACTTGAATTATGAAAATAATGCAAAAGGGCACTCACTAGAGGATTTTTTATCCTTTCTTTCCTCTTTTTTTTAAGCCCCTCTTTTTCTCCCCTTTTGGCTTTTCTGTGAAAACACTGCCGCTCTTTCAGGAGATGTATAGACTGCCTGGAGGTTTCCAGGGAAAGTTACCCTACCTAAGACATTTGCTGTGATCTGAAAACCCCTCTCAACCCCAGCTGTGGCCAGAGGCACAGGAACAGCAGTGAACAGGGTTTGCCATGCAGGCAGGCACAGTGCTGGGCTCATTCCCCTCATTCCTCAGAGCAGCCTCGGGCCACTGACCTTCCAGAGAAAGCTGCAAAACTCATCTCTTTCCCTCATGGAACTGGAAAAATGACTTAAAAGGCAAAGGCCAAGACTGAAAAAAGCTATGATATGGAACAGCCTGATTTTTTTTTTTTCCTCCTTCACATTTGTATTCATTATTCTAATCACAGCATATACTAGAAGAGCCTAGAATCTAGGGCAGGTGCTTTAAATGTCATACATAGCTTCAATCCACTAAATATCTCCGAAAATTGGAACATTGTCGGTGATTGCTCAGTTACTAATTAACTAGGAAGGACAAAAATCACTGCAAATGTGCTATTTGGCCAGGAATTGACTAAAAGGTAAAGTATGGAAAAGAAAGTATGTGTGTGTTAATGGAATATGCAACATTTGAGGGCTGCAAGCACCTGGGGAGGACAAAATGTTATACTTAGATAACCTTAAATAAGAATAAAAGTCACACAAATGAGGGATAATTACTAAATAACAATAAAAAATCCTCATTTTTTGAGTAGCAAAACTTTAAAAAATTCATATGTAAACATCAGAGTTAAGGTATCAGTTTGTTCAAAACAATTTAAGTATTAAATATTAGCCATTCAAAAACCAAACTCACCATCTATGGTACCCAGAAAAGAAAATGTTGAAGATGGATATGTCATATATGTGAGCTGTTGACCAAGAACTTAAAGGTGGATGAAAATAAGAATATTTTAAATGCAACAGCTTGAACACCTTTTGATACACGCTTTGATAACAAGTGAGAAAGAACTAGAATACACTAAAAAAATAAAATTATAGTATGTCAATGTGATTTTTTATATTCAACAAGTTGCACAAGATAAATTTACTAAAAACTATCAGATTTATGTTTCTAGAGAGGGGATATTCAGTACTGTTGTATATCAGGTAATATTTCTTAGTAAAAAAAGAAAGAAACAGTGTTCCTATTGAATCTCAATTGATTTGTGCTGTGTTGCTGCCAACACAGACAAACACAGGAGATTAGTAAAGGGGGAAAATGCTTATTTTATAAATAACTGGATAAAGTGTGATCCATCATCCATGAAGGCACAGACTGTGCATCTCAGCTAAAACTGCTCCTTGCAGCCATCTGGTCTAGCCCATCACCTGGCCAGTCTGGGCAGTTTGGTGCCTGGGCAGGTGTTCTGCTGCCTCCCAGGTGCTGCTTGGGAACCACCTCGTGTTGTTTTGGGGCACAAACAGGGAATAATGTGGATGAAAACAACAGAAGAAAGAACAACACAAGCACTGGGGGAAAGTAGCAGGAGGTACTCCAGGGTACAGAGCTACAATTTTCTCTCTTTCAGTACCTCCAGCTGATCTGCCAAAATCCATTTAACTCTTCTCCCTGCCCTCAGGTGCTTTGGTTTTGGGTTTGGTGTTTTGATTTTGGGTTTTTGTGTTTGGTTTGTTTTGTTGTTTTTATGGTTTTGGTTTTTTTTTGGGGGGGGGGTGTTTTTGTTTTTGTTTATTTGTTGGTGGTTTTTTTAAGGGCAAAGGGAGATTGGGGTGGTTTTAGTTTGTTTTTTGGGTGGGGTTTTTGTGGATTTTTTGGGTTGGTTTTTTTTTTTTGGTTACTTTTTAAAATTTGGACAGAGGATATGATAGAAGATTTTTAGCATTAGATTTAGGTAGATTCATTTAATGATCTGTCATCTTCAACCAATTAATTCAGAAAGTGCCCTTTTCTTCTGATTCACTCACAGTCCTAAGTACAGACCATTGTTTCATCAGAATTCTTATTGTCCTGGTTAACTTCCATATTTCCAATCACTCTACTTTTTTCCTAATTTCATTTGCCTTTTTGTTTTTTCCTTTCACTCTGATCTCTCTGTATTTTCTCTAAGGAGTAGCCTAGGTCCTTAAAATCATTGCAGTAGTGAAAGTAATATCTGGAATCCATATTAAACCACACAGCAGCCCTACAAGGACTGCTAAATTCTGACCAGCCCAGTTTGTTCTGAGGGCACCAACGGGCTGCAAATGAGATAAAAACACGTGTGCTGAGAATGTTGAGATGTAATAACTCTGATAATGTTACATGGGCTAATGTTTTAATGAGGATTCAGGGAGATGTACTGGGAACATTTGAGGAAAAAATTACACAGCTGAGGGAAAACAAGGAAGAGGCCAAGCAGCTTTAGTTCATATCTACTCTAGATGGAGTAGGAGAACTAAATAATCAAATTCCAGCATCTTAAATCAAGGCACTGGAAAGCTGAATTTCTAGTTTATTACATGAAAGTTATATTGCTTGTTAGCTCAAGTGTTTAAGCCCTTTTCTTTTTTAGTTCAGAAATGTTAAATTTTTTAGTCCATCAATCCAACCATCTCAGAGCTGTTACTGGAGCTAAAAAGCCTCATAAGGGAAAAAAATTAGAAACAAATTAATATGAGAAGATGAGATAAATCAAGTAGTGAAGTCAAGAGTAAATTATCAAAAAGATCTTTTATCAAAAATGAATAATTTTTTCTACTTCAAGAGTAACCCATTAATTTTATTCCCCCCACTACATTCCTTAGCATGATTGTAGTTCAAGCAGCATAATATAAAAATAGGCTTATTAAGATATGAAATGTGTTTAACTCTCATCATAAGCACCACAGTCCTTCAAAATTTAATTTAAAAATATATATAAATCAGGAGAGCATAAAAGCATTTGCACTTTTCAATAATTAAGGGGAAAAACCTCATTTATAATTAGCAAACGGTAAGCAAAAGGGAGCCAGAAAATAAATCGCCTGGGTTGGATTTGGCAGCCCTGCCAGTACTGTGACTGCTTTCATTGACCTTAAATGAGCTTTTGCAGCATTTCCTACAGAGCAGTTCCAGGGATTTTTTTACAAAAGACAAGATGTAGGAGGTCCAGTGTGCCTTGATAAGTCAGGCAGAGCGATGCCTTGAGTGTCTGAACGTCATTTCTATGTGATGCTGAGCTCCCCAGTCCTGAAGGAAAAAGGAACACGAAATAAAAGCATAAGAGATCTGTATTCCTCTTTAAGGCTTTTATCTCACAGCCTCCCTCAATTAAGCAAGCTCTTAAATTCATGTCTAGGGTGGCCAAAAGAGAAGGGGTGGGGCAGGACAGCACCTCCCTGACTCCAGTGTCATACCACGGGTAAGCTTATTCATCTTGCTGATTCTCTTCTGCACAATCCCACACATCTCTTTCCTCTCATGGAGCAATTCCAAGATGAGAGAGCACCAAAGGGTCCTTAGGCCAAGGCTCCATGGTGCTAAAGGAACACCCAAGGCGCTGCCAATCCTGAAAGCAAGAACCTGAGCGATAAATCCTGGCCCTGGGGAGTCGGCTGCAGAGGTTATCAAACATTATGAGATAACTGGCACAACAATTTCAGGGGTGCTGGGAACTTGTTGACAGAGCTTGCAATAAAATAACAAGGTAAATCACAGCAGAGCAGATTGGCGATGCAGCAAAAGGACTGATGGTGAAGGCAAAGCAATCAAAAAGATGAAATAGTTGGCCAATCATTATCAGCTCTTATTATATGATTATTATTTGGCTGAGGTAGCTGTATCTATATGTCAGGAACTGAAGGAACCCAAATTCCATTTCATAATTCTTAGCCAGCCTGAGAGGTAGGCAGAATTTTTGGGCAAATTTACAACATTAAAACACTTCATCAAATTCAGTATACTGAGCCTTGAATCCTGCTTTCCACTTCATGTAATTCTGATGTTAAGGTATCAGGGTGCTGGTAAATTCATCTCTGTGTCACAAAGACAAAACCACAGCTTTAAGGAGGAGATATAATAGTTCCCACCAACCTAGCATTTGTGATCCCAGAACTTTCCTGATTTACTTCTTTCACTTAAGAGAACCCAGTTCAGTGAAAGGTTCAATAGAATCTACTGAACAAACACATAGCATTGAAACCACTTCAGCAAGAGCATTCAGGATTACAGAGACTCCATGGCTGTTTTAGCAAGTTGTCAGGGCAACAGTTTCACTTAATATTTCAATAAATATACTTAATGTGAAAGAAATAGACAAGCATACTTGCTTGTCTGTATATTTTCCTTAATGAATGCAGAGCCTATAAAAAAAGGCTCATTAGCAGAATTCCACAAGAGGAAGATCAGACTTTTCATCCTGTTCCTAACAAAAATAATAAAAAAATCAAAATCTCAGTAAATGAACAATCTGATTATATGTTAAGAAAGTTTTCATTGTTTATTGGTTATGCATATATATCTGGGAATTTCCTAAGTAAACCAGAACTTTTGTGTTATGTTTGTTCAGTCAAACAAACAGGAGCTGTTCCTGACCCTAAAACAGATGGAATCTGACAAGTATGGATGCAATCTTGCACTCAAAGAGAAGAATAAGTGATATATTTTGTACATCCAGAAATATACACATGTGCATTCTATGGAGAAAAAACAGCCTTAAAAAGGAGAGACAGAACAGCCACAGTGGGCCAGGTATTCCTAAAATCAAAAGGTGATGCTTTAATATCATTTCCACTTAAGGTCATGGCAAAGATCTGGTCTGGCTTTTTCCCCTATTCAGGATCAAGGATCCCAGGTCCACCTTGCTCAGTTCCCCAGGCACATTAAGGCCAAGATGTTCAAGAATGATGACTGGGCCAAATTAAGTGCTTCAAGCTTTACAGAACATTGTTTTACTTTGGCAGCAAAAAATAAGAACTGTTTATATGATTCTTAAATATTTGTATAATATCAGTGTCATGAAAAAAACAAAAAAATTCAATTATTCAACCGATGTCTGCTTAGGAGGAGAAATTAAGTTTAAATTATTGCTGGATTTTTATGGAAACTGAGGAATGAATTTTCCTGGAGGACTGGAATGAGAACGACAGTTTCCATACTTTTGTTTAGTCCTCTTAAAAGTTTGTATTTTTTTAAAACTTTAGTGGAAGTTAAACAGTATTTATAAATAAGTCTTTCTATGATATCAAATGAAAACCTAAACAGGGATTATTCTGTAAGCAACAAATCTATTTGAAGTCAGTATTTTTTTTGTTGCCTGGACTATGCCTGTCTCTGGTGACCAGGGGTGGGCAGCACCTGGGGGTCTCCTTTACCTACTCCAGAAACAGAACTCTTGCCATTTATTCCATTCCATACCTTTCTTGTACCCTTATCACACAACATGGCACCCTCCACAGCTACTCCATTTGCTACAGAATGCAACATTACAGCACAATGACAAAATGCAGCAGAAAATGAGCAAAATCTAATATGTGAAGGGCATCAGGGGCAGTGTTCATCCCATCCAGCTCACAGGTGGGCTTTTTCATTACTGAAGTTAAGGAATAATTTAGTAAGGGAAATGCATTGCAAGCTCTGAAAGCAGTGAATGAACATCCTGAAGTGTTTCCTCTTTGTGACAAATCTGGATCACTTTTTCTTCTGAGCTTCTGTTGAAGATGAAAATCATCCCCCACGATGCCTTATGTGAATATAATAATGGAATCACAGAATGGTTTGGGTTGGAAGCGACCTTAAAGATCATCTCATCCCAATTCCCCTGCCATGAACAGGGGACACCTTCCACTATCCCAGCTTGCTCAGAGCCCCATCCAACCTGGCCTTGGACACTTCCAGAGGTGAGGCAGCCACAACCTCCCAAGGAAACCTGTGCCAGGGCCTCACCACTCTCAAAGTAAAGATTTTTTTCCCTGATATCTAATCCAAACCTGCTCTCATTCTGAAGCTGTTACCCCTTATCCTGTCACTACATGCTCATGTTAATAGTCCCTCTCCATCTTTCTTGTGGGCTCCCTTCAGGTGTTGCTTGTGGCACCAGGAAGCACCAAACTCAAAGACTGAGAACCAACTCCTGATTTTGAGCTTATGGCTGTACCAGTGGGAATGGCAGCCCCCATGTGAAGCAGCCTAGGAATGAAACAGACAGTCTCCAGGGGGTGAGGGGAGCTAAGTGTTTCACTATGTGCTACTAGATAAATTAAAACCCTTCTCACATTAAAAAAAACAAAACCAAAAACAAAACATAAAACTTGTTAGCTTTTAAAAATCTTCTGGCACATGAAGACAAATTAGTCCCAGTTAAAAATACCTCCCAAGCCAAATTACAGTTGCCATCCAAACATCCTGTTGGTAATGATTTCGTTCACTGAAATGCTACATACACTGCTTCAATTTATAAATCTGCATTTCAGATGAAAAAGTGTAAAAAAAAGGTCTAGTAAATTAGATATTAAAGATTTTGCTACTGACTGCAGTTTCTGTTGCATTAGACAAGCACATTATTTGCCATAGCAGGCAGAACAACAATGACTAAAGGCTGTTATTATGCTGTAACAGCTACATTAAGATAACTGCAAAAATAATTGTAGATTCACAACATCAGCTCTGTGGAAACAGTTCCAGAAACATTTCTATAACTTTAATTTGGTTTTCAGTGTTACATAAAGAACAGGGCTTAAGCCAAGGAATAGGGATTGACAACAGTAAAGTCTTGCAAATTTAGAAGTAATAGTGCTGGCCTATTACGCTACATCTGCGTTAGCAAATATTTTAGGAACAGATCAAAGTGGCTGCTGAGCTCCTCACACTGCTATTCCATGTGGTTTGGGCAGTATGCTCTGGATGAGAGACAGTCTTGCCTCCTGTGCTGAGGCTTCCTGACAGGAAGATTTATTAGATACACATGAGAAGTCCTTGCAGTGGACAGAGGCCGTGCATGGCAATATTGGGGGTTTAAACAAAACACACCAAGGCACATTTCGAGTGCTTTTGCAGAAGAGGCTGTTGCTTATTTCCACCTCTAAAAGATCTACATTTTTCTGTCCCAAAATAGCTCTGGGAATTGGGTTAGCACATGGTAAGTGGAGACCATCCGAGGACTCGCTACCAAACCGCTCTGATCTGAGCCACTGCTGTAGTCACAGACTTGCAGGGCTACCAAACAATTTGCAGCACATTTATCTTTTTGAACTCAACTACCACTTTCCTGTTATCACTTTAAGAGGTTCAGGCCTTTTAGGTAACACTTCTAGAAAAATGTCACATAGCATTATTACACATCACTTGGTTAATTAAGCAGCATAATTTGTGGAAATATTGTGCAACAGTAGGTTGCTGTTGCTAATGATGCGAGTCAGAGATGCAGAAAAGAAGTGGGTACAAAATACTACAGAATGGGAACTTAAAATATACAGCCCAATTGCTCGTGTTTCTGTGACTGAGAGATTCATTAGCAGAAGATTTCAAAGCAGGAGAAACAGCTTCACTACAGACACCTACCAGAGATATCTGGATATCTGTGCTCCACATTGACTCCTCTATCACGTGCCCTCCATCCCCAAACAAACCTGCCTTCCCCAGAAAGAGGATTATCAGATGGGTACCTACTGCTGGCTCCTGTCTTTTGCCAGCAGCAGTCACTGTAAAAGATGAGATGAGCAGCTGATCAATTCCAGTATGAACTGGGAGCTAGAAACACTAAACTGTGTGTATGTGTGGCACACTGGAGGTTTCATATCCTTGTTTACTTTGGTCATTCTGTCACCCGAGTTCTTGACATTGCACCTGTAATCCCTGGAGCATCAGCAGTACCTGCATACCGGTGTGGACATGACTGGCTCCCCTAAAAGAGATGGGAAGAGGGTGAATTTGATTGTACCATTCCAGCAGGTTATAGCAGGATTCACATCAACTCACTCTCACTCACACACTGGCCACCAGACCAACCTCAGCAGGTGATGTGTCATCACAAACCCTTCATGTCTTCATTCTTTGCTTCCACCAGTGCAATAGGCTGTACCTGGTGAGTTTGGGAGTGATTCTCTCAAATTCTGGGCAAGTCATCTGCCACGTGTCAGCTTTGAAAAGTGAAGATGTGTGGACACAAAACTGACTGAGAAATATGCAAAGACATGCTCAGACTTACCATTTTTCCTCATGGGGAAAATTCCCAGACTGCAACATACAGGCATTGCTCAGCAGGTAACACGGAGGAATAAATTTAAGAAGCTGAAGGTGGTTTATTCACACACCTCTGATTGCAGCTTTCATCTGTGCTGTTCCAGTCATTGCTGCAAAGGCAACAGTTCTACTGATCCTTTCAGGTCAGGGACAGCCCTGAAAAGGGGCCCCCAGCCCAGAGTGGCTGAATCTGTAAAATCTGGGGAAGTTGAGAGGTAGAAACTGGACCTTTAAGGATGAAGTACAACATTTGTTTGTGCTGCAGTTCCCTGTGTCTCCAAGCTCCTGAGAGATTTAATAAATATTTTGATGGGTCCAAGCCCTTGTAAATATCTGCACATCAAGACCTCCACCCCCCTGGGAGGTGGGAGATAGAAATATAGGAAGGGATAGGGACACAAGGGCTGCTCAGGAGATCACGATGCAATAGAAAGAAAACAGCTAGATGCACATAGGGCTGACCATGGCATAGTCCTGGGATGTGGCTGAGCTCTGCAGGGAGCACAACCACACCAGACACCTGCTTACATTGTCCAGAGTAAACAGTGAGATTGACAAGCTCTGTTCAGGAAAAAGCAAAAGCAGACAGGACAGGCTGAAAGCCATACCTCACATCAAAGCATACCATGGCTTAAAACTCATCAAGGATGTTAATAGTAAAGGTCAGTGTATTTAATCAGTCACAGGAATGTCTACCTGTGAGCTACAGCCAGCAAGAAATCAGCAATTATCTTTCATGTTTAAACAACCTTGCACAGTGTTTTACATAACAAGGTGTGTATCACCACTCAAGCTTAAATGGGACTATTACAATCAGCCACTGGAACAAGCAGGCAGTGCAAGGGAAGTGTTTCCTGGCGAGAGCTTCTATAGCAGCAGCAGATGCATAACTCCAGGATATTTGCTCCTTTCATGTTTTGTACCAGCTCTACCCAGTTGGGCAAATCGTGTTCAGCTTGTTTCTAAATACTTAGTCACATTACTGAATTCCTTGGGAATTTCTGAAATTGAGTTAATTGTCATAAAGAACTGTCTCCTGTTTTAATCCATGAGTATGAGGAATTGCATTGCACTTGTCTGAACAAGGAACAGGGCTAGTAGATCCAGGTTACTGAAAAACAGAGGGAAGAGTTAGTTCTGTGTAATAGCACAACCACTGAATAAGTAACACGAGTGAATGCAGCACTCATCCCCACTGACAGGTTGCAGGGAGGCTGAGATGTTTATCAATCATAAAGAGTCAGTTTTCCAGCTCAAGCTACAGATCTCAGCAGCTTATCCCATTCCAGAGAGTAATATTTCTACAAAATCAGGTCCCCAGTCCAGTTCATCACTTGGCATCCACCAGCATTTGTGCAAGGAGAACAACCAGGACAGCCTGGCCCAGCTGGGAAAGAAGATGCTGAGGGCAGCAGCTTGGTCAAACCACTGCCTGCCAAGCTCCCCAAAAGGCACCAGGAAGGAGCTACACAGGTGACTGGAATTTGAGAAGTCAAAGGAGGCCTGTGGAAAGCCAACTCAATGGCCCTATCACATGATTATTAAAAAGCTTTTTTTCCATCCATAAAAATGATACAGTAATTCAATTACACAATGAATTTAATGAAAACTCCCTTTAAGCAACTGCATACATCAACAGAATTAAAGCTGTGAGTGTCCATGCTTTGCACATAATGCAAGCATTGATTTTGAATAGTATTTTTATTTCTATGGAACTGTTCTGGAAGGGTTTTTGACAAATCTCTTCCTATGAAAATACTCACTTGTCAGAATCCAATATTTTTAATGAAAAAAAACCAAAACATAGTTGAAATACTGGAATATTTTTTGCCTTGGGAAAATTGGTTTTTTTCAGCACAAAAACCTGTTCTCTATGCCACACAGCTCATCCGCTCCATTTCACAAAGTGACCATCACTAAGTCCCTTCAGATAAACAAACCTGGATAGAAAAATTCATTTCAGTTTTGGACATGATGTGCTTGCATAATTTGCTTTCCCATGCCAGTCTAAAGACATGCTTTTTTTTTGGTGCTGCATGGGGCTAGCTGTTTTCTAACAAAGACATGCCACAGTCAAAGATTTAAAATGATTAGTGGAATTGCAAAGGCAGGAATTTAAGTGGTATTTAACAAAACCAGGAAACATCTTCAGTCCCTTCTCTTATCCCCACCCTAGAAACTCCCAAAGTAAGGCTAAGCCCACCTTCTGACTGATAACTGGGATTGCCTCAAACATTCATAAGTGTAGTGACACAGGATACAGAATACAGAAAGACTCAGTGTTGCCTTTGGTCTAAAACCAGTGTTAGGAACAAAGAAAACAAAAAAAAAAAAACAACAAGAAGCAGCAGTCAACAGCTGAAAGGAGCTTTGTGCAAAAGAAATGATTAAAATTCCATACATTTTAAAGATCAGTTTTTCATTTTAGTTAATTTTGCATATCTTTACTGAACCAGAAGTTAGTCTTCTGCTAGAAGCTTCTATCCCATCCTCCCCCTTAATAATGAATAAACTTTAATGAAAGATTTTACATCAGAACTTCCATTTTGAAGCAGAAAAATATTTTTACACTTTTCTACAGGTATAATCATATGCTACTGCTGCAAAAGAACAGGTCCACAAACTTTCAGCATGAAATGGAGTGAATATATAGACTATATCTATTATATAGATATATAATGTTCCTTCATACAGGTGATACTTCAACAGCAGGATGATTAAGCTACTCCAGTTGTCTCACTCTATAACCCAAAGTAAACACAAGATACACATTCAGTGTTTTGTGAAAGGCAGCTAAGGAAAGCTGGGATTGATCTCCACCCTTTTATTCCAAATGATTTTCAAATTACTTCAAGTGACTTCACCTATTTCCCACCTGTCAGACGATTTCCTTCCGAGGTGGACAGCTCACTCAGTTTTTGCTGGGGGTGGTGGGTTGATCCCAGCAAACAGCCAAACATCCTCACAATGTGCTTGTTTAGCCCCATCTCCTCCAGGAGGATGAGGGAATAGAAGAAGGTGAGAATACTTCACCAGGCAGAGCAAAAGGTGCATGCACAAGCAAAGCAGAAACAGGAATTCATTCACAGCTTTCCATGAGCAGGGAGATGTCCAGGCACTCCCCAGCAAGGGGTGAGTGAGGGCAGGATAGGGAACAGAAGGCTACACTACACAGACATCATTCAGCAACAGCCAAAACTGATTTAGCAATACTAATTTAGCACGGACCTGCTCCACCCGACCCAGTAGCCCAGAAGAGCTGGGTGCTTGCCCCCAAGCCCTGCCATGCTGGGTGTGGCTGGGGTAGTGTTGGATTTCTTCACAGTGGCTGGTATGGGGCTGTGTTTTGGATTTGTGCTGAACACTGGGCTGATAACACAGAGATGTTTCTGTTATTGCTGAGCAGGGCTCACAAAGGGCCATGGCTTTTTCTGTTTCTCATACTGCCATGCTGGCAGTGAGGCTGGGGGTGCCTGGGGTTTTGGGAGGAGTCACAGCCAGGACAGGTGACCCAAAGTGCCCAAAGGGATATTCCAGACCCTGTGACATCCTGCTCACTGTATAAGGTGGGGGGAAGAAGGAATAAGTGGGGGGGATGTTTGGAGTGATGCCGTTTGTCTTCCCAAGTCACTGCTATGTGTGATGGGATCCTGCTCTCCTGGAGATGGCTGAACACCTGCCCAACCATGGGAAGCAGGGAATGAATGCCTTGTTTTGCTCTGTTTGTGTGCATGGCTTTTGCTTCTCCTGTTAAGCTGTCTATATCTCAACCCATGAGTTTTCCAGCTGTAAAAGCATCTTCTGATTCTCTCCCTGATCCATGGGGTGGGCAGTGGGCAAGTGGCTGCCTCAGGCCTGGCTGCTGCCCGGGGTTAAACCACAACACCCATTACAGCACTGGCAGCTTGCTTTCTTCAGTGCTTGCAGGCACACCTCTCTTCCCAAATGCACTCCATCTATTCTGTCATAAACCTCATACCACCAGCAAAGAGAGAACAATGTAAAGTTAATGCACTGAAGATTCAGTAACAGACTGTTCTTGGTCTATACATTTAAATTGTCATCTGTGAGGCACAGTCACAAGAAACAAGCAAGTTGAGAAAGTTTGCTTCTAGCTTTTAACAATACTGAAAATTTGGAGTTAATTTGATGTCAGTTTTTTTTTTTTATATTTGGAGTCATAGATTTTTTTTTCAGTGTCCAAAATACCTTTGTAAATATTCAAAACCAGCAGCTAAGCTCAGACTGGTTTCTTCAATACCTAAAAATTCTGACATTTTGTCCTAATGTATTTTAGGCTTTAATTTACCATTAATAGCCACGACTTATTTATATTTACAGGGTACAGATTGTACTCACAGGCATGACAAATATAATTTGTCTCATCTAATGAGTCATCATTAGCTTTTGTTTCTACCTTTCCATAAGCAGAATATTTTTGAAGTATTCAACTAGAGTTATTTTTACCCAACAACTTATATAATTATTTTTAGAAGAGCAGTCACATGTCAGTTTATCATTACTACTGCAACTTATTTTCACATAAATCAAAAACTGAAAAAGCCTACTTAAAGGAAACATTCCATGAAGGAAAAAAAAACTTTTTCTCCCTATATAAAGGCAAACATGAACAAAACTTTTGGATTTCCCTTTTTCCTTAAATGCTTGTGAAACTTTCAGAAAGACACTTTTTCTCTCCCCAGGAATTTGAAACAAACTCTAAAAAAATCTAGAAAACCAAACAGAATTAAAAAGTAAGACTGGCATAAAACCAGCTATCCATCACAGCAAATTACACTCTTAACCCTTTTAAAACACTTGCACCATAAACTCTGAGGTGTGAAAACACACACATGTGCACAATCTTCCTTGGCAAAACCCTTCCAATTAATTGTTACAAAGATGCCACTTAGAGGCTGATTCTTATGAAACTGGGATCCCAGCTAAGGGAGGATATATAAAAATTTGTAAAACACTGCTTCATCTCTGTAGCAGTAGTTCAACAATGACAACATGTCTGGTTTGGAAACATCAGTCAATGATAAAATACTTAAAATCCTAGAAAATTAAATTATGAATCAGAAGACAGGAAAACCATATACCTCAACATATGCTGAAGAGAATGTCCACATTTATTGAAGTTAAAGGAAACACTTTATGCTGTTCATTCAGTTAACCTTCGCTCTTTGCTACTTAACTACTGAGTTACTTTTAAGCTCTGAGAAATGAGACTTAAATAGACAGGAAATTCTTTCTTTAACCATTAATAGGCTGTGAAGAACCTGGAGTCATGAAAAAAACTGGGAAAGCTAAAACTACTTCAAGATGCTTAAAACATCATTTGAAAGCAGAATTGTGACAGTTTAATACACAAAAATATCACCCTGCAGTACCTGCAAGTACCACACAATTGCTTATCTGGTATCTTACTGTTCACACAGCTGCTCTCCTTTTGGCAGAGTATTACCAGCACCACATTCCTGTCTTTCAGAGCATATGGTTAAAAAAGTCTTTACTAAATTGAATAGAATGAGCAAGAAAAACTTCATAGGAAAAAAAAAAAACACAAAACAAAACTGAAAGCTTGAAAATTTTTTTCCAATTAAATTTGTTTTCCAGAAGTACTCACCAGTTTTAAATAATGACTCCATTCTTCATCTTCAAAATAAACCTCAGGACAGTACAGCTTGAGTTGTGGGAGGAGGAGAAAACAGCAGGGAAATTAAAACTCATTGCTCATAGAACACACCAGAGTACTGGATGCCTGTTATCAAAATAAGCACCTGGCCTGGAGAGTAACTTGAATTATTAAGTACAAAGAACCCTTCACACACACAGTGCAAGACAGAGGGAAGGTCTTTAGATAAGAGGGAAGAATCTTTAGATAAAATGGCAGGTAAAGGTGAGCTTGAGTTCTCATGGTGTGTTAGAGAAACTGTGGAGCAACAACTTCTGGGGCCAGGGCTCCTAAGAATTCCCAGGTGACAGGGAGCTCTGCATTTCCAAATGTTGAAATGTAAATCCTTATCAGTCCTGTACATCTTTAAAGAGAGTTCCTTCACTGTGTCTGAATATCTGTGGTGAGCTTTGTGTCTGGGGATGTATCACCACGGACCACTTCAGCCACTTCCCTGAAGGAGCTGATTTGAGATGTGGCCAAGCAAAAGAGCTCTGGAGCCCATCTGCTTCTCAGAATGTGCCAGGCTTCAACCAGACATGGTGACAGCCTCAGCACATGACTGTAAGGAGGGGCCTTGGTTGCATCACAGTGTCACTAGAAGGAAGGTGAAAGCTGAATTTCTCTTCATTACCCGTCAATAGTAAAAGAGCAGGAGAAAACATTTGCTTTCCATGGGATATTGAAAGGGAGAATTTTCCAGTCTTGCAAGATAGTAGCACATTCACCATTACAATGCAGAAGTAGGTTCCAAAAAGCCCTAATTACATGCTTTCTGTATTTACATGTTCACCTTGCAAATTTTGTTTGTGCACTTTTATTAACCTATCATTATGTTAAAGAAAATATGCATAAGTCAAATATTCTAACAATCTCATTATGACTGCTTCTGACCAAGATAAGTCCCTGATTTTAGGATGGAGCAAAATCGAATCTATCTTTCAGTGTTAAGATTTCTGTAAAATCATTTTACAATGCAAGGAATGAAACCATATATGCATTTTTTTTCTCCTCCTTAGAGTTTATTTTGCATGTGATTTTACAGTTTATACTTCACATAATACATTTATTCCTTCTCTTGAAAAAAGGTTTGACACAGATGCTTGCCATTACATTTTGAAATCTGGAACTGGTGCCAGTAAAACAACAACAACACAAACAAAAACCGAAACAAAAAACACAAAGAAAAACAAACAAAAAAACAAACAAACAAACAAAAAAAAAACCCTAAAAAACAAACCACCCTATAAAATGTATTAGATCAATACAGTGTAAATATGACATGTATTAGAAGTTGCTCATTATTTCACTACAAGGAAAACAATCTGGGGAAAAAAAAAAAAGATAATCAGTTCCAGTTGCTAAAACAGTTCAGTATATTTTATTTAAAGTCATAGCGTAACAGGAATGCTTTTATTAGCTCACAACCAAACAATGATCAAACTGGTGTAGAGGAAAATGAAGCATGATCCTAATGTAGCCAACTGCAATACAACATTCTCTGCCACACAGAACATATCAGACTGGGGATGTCCACAAAGTCCTTCCAGTGAGAACTCTGCAAAAGACTGTTTTCCATCATGCTGCATTATTCCATCCCTTATTTTGCTTAGGAAGTAAGCCACAAGTAAGCATTCCAAGAACTGTGAATAGATTGTCAGTGTTGGCACCAACTATTCAGTAGTTTACACAATGGTTCACAAAGGAAACTGGGTAAAATTATGACTTGGAAATGGTCACGGACATCTTCCTCTTTGGCTATTTTAAAAGTTAGAAAATTCAGATTGGTACAAAAGACATTCATTTCAGAACCAATTCAAATATGTTTTTAAATAAATGGAACAAAATAAAGCATGTCTCGTTAATTTGGTATTAATTTTCCAGAATACTCTGCAATACATTTTCAAATATACAAAATCTTACTCTTTACAAAATAGTTGTAGCTCGTGAAGGAACTCACTTGAATTATCTTAGCAGCACTCCAATGATTATCTATCTTAATTTTAATAAAAAAAACACCTTAGTTTGATCACTGAATTTTGAGACTGCTTCTTCACAAGAAGCAATGTTTCAAAAGTTATAAAAGTGCAAGAACATCATTGTGTTCCGAGCTGAAAGGCAGCTTCTGGAAGTAGTGAAATCAGTATTGTGAGGTCCTGATGTTAGTGAAATAAATACAGGGGGAAGAACTACACTTTAAGTACCTCTTCCAGTGTGGTATTGTTGCAGGAAGACCCTTCTGACTGAACATTTTAGTGATCTAAATAACAGAGTTGTGTCATTTTTGTCCAGCTGTAGCAAGTGAGATGCTCAGACGAAGTGATTTGGGTGGGAGCAGATAGCCAGCACACACAATAGCATCAGCAGGCCCCCACTCCATCGGCCTGCTCGTTTTGCTGCCCAGCATTTGTATTAAATAAAAAATGTGCATTTGTAATTAAATAAAAAATGCCAAAGGACAAGACTCTCAGAGGACCTTCTCATCCTTTTGAATAAACATTTCTAATTCCATGTTAGACTTCATTGAAGAAGAGGAGCCTCAAATTAGGTCCCACAAACCGTTAAGGCTGCCTTTTAGCCAAAAACTTCTGTTTTATTTAAGCAAACTACTTACTTTTAGTAAGAAGCATTAATACATAATGAATATTTTAATTCACTATCAAAATGAGGATTATAGGAAATTACAAACTTTGGAGCAGGATCACTCTTATCATTCCTGATAAAATTCTGTAAACAACAATTTAATTGAGAATACCTGCTGCTTTGCAACACCTTAAGTGTAATTTTGTACTACGAGAACTACAAACCCAACGTTTTCCTTTCTGCCTCTTTGTAAAGCTTCCTCAAAAGAGGTTCTAGCAAGTCAAGAGCTCTGCAATTACATGTGAATATTAATCTTACATTTTAAACACCTAATATTACTATACTCAGCCTCAGAAAGCCTCCTTAGAGCAAGTTTTGTTATACTTAGTACTAGTACAGTGTATCAGCACTTCGTGACTTGCTTCTTCAGTGGTAGGTACATAGAACTTCACTTTGGGATGTCTGTGTTGTGAAGCACAAGAGCCACTCTGCTTGGAATGTACACCTAGGAAAAAATATGACAAGAACAGCTGAAAAAACACAGAAACCTTACAGGACACAACTTTGAAATAACAACATATGGGGGAAAAAAAGCCTAAAAATCTGTCATTTGGGCATTGGCGTGGGTCATAAATACCAAATGTAAAGAATGATTGTTGTCTGCTTAGTCCCTAGCACTGGAATTACACAAATTTTAAAGGCAGCCTAATTACAATCTCTTTTCTGTTTTCCTTTTATATATTTTGATATATTTTAGGTGATATATTTTAGGTGGCTACCAGGAGAGGGCCTCATATGACTTACAATGACCAGCTTCAGAACGGCTAGGTCAACAGACCAGTCAGTGATAAATTACAAAGTTTTGCAACTCTCTTTTGCTGCGAATTCAAGTTGTCCCAAGGCCTGTGATGTCATTTCTTACAAATAAATACCAGCAAGATGACACAAGAGCATATTCTTTGCACTCTTGGCACCTATGGAATGTCAGTGTCTGAGCAATAAAAGTCACTCCTGAGATTGGACAGAATCAAAATGAACCATTTAAATGTTTGCATTTTTCTTCCCTTTTTCTCCTGAATACCATGAAAATACCCAAACACATATAATCAAAAGTCTCCTCATAGATCACCAAAGAACTCGTGGCAATATATTTTACATGACATTCCTTCCAAGCTGAGCAGAGTCACAATCAGAAAACAAGAGTGATACGTGGTATCTACCAATTACCTTGATACACGGCACTCCATCAGTTGTCAGGTCTATGAATGTGTTTTCTCAACAAGTCAATAAAAATGCAATTATAAAAGGTAACACAAGATTGAAGATTATTGGCTTCATTCTGACAACGTCCTCTTTTAGACTACCCTTCATCCCTGTGGAATGTCTAATATTCTGCAATTTCAACTGCGTTATCTGCTAACGAGAGCCTGATGGCCTGAAAGGCTTTCATTGTTTTCAAAACAGAATAAAGCAATAAAGAGCTTTAGGAAAAGGAGAAAAAGGAAAAGAACAGCTGATCTTCATTGAATCAGACAGAGCAGTGTCCAATGCTTCTTGAAAGGCAGAGAACATAATGATTTCCCCTAAGGTTTCAGTGATAAATAGCTTCTATAAACCGGTGCAGGAGAGGAAATACTTAATGAAGTCAACTACCTCAAAACATATAGATTTTCAAGGAGAAAAAGATTTTCAAGAGATTCAAAGGAGAGATTTTGAAGTTGTGTACTGAGAAATTCAGTGCTCTGGGTTTGGATGATGAAGTAAGGGAGAAAGAATAAATAGAAGTAAGTTTTCTAAGAAAGAAATTGTAAAACGTTCCTTCAGTTATGGGGAAAAAAAAAAATTAACATTAATGCAGGACACAGCAATTCTCAATTATACTCTGGTCAATAATGTGTCAGATCCTAGGAGGAGTAAATTAGCCCAATTCCTTTAAAGTCAATTTACATCAGCTGAGAATCTGAGAGCAGTGTGGATCATCCAACTCCAACCACTTCACTGACAACCAGAATTTTAAAACTGGTTTAAGCACAATTTAGGAATTTGCACAGATGATTGCATTTAAACTAATGACAGATATGTTTTCCATTTGCCATGAAGAGATGCATCTGCCACCTTACTACTTCAGTCACTTGGTTTCTCTTTACCTAGGGAAATTAAACATGTTTTTTAGAGTTTTTTATCTTGGTGATATTCTTGCTAAATCATAGAAAAGCCACATATGGCACTATCTCCTAATCTTGTTTCATCGGTCAGTGTAACCACCTCTGAGGCTATCTGCTACAAAATGCAACAATTAAGGCATGAACAATGAAGAAAAAATTATTGATTAAACATATTAGTAATTACAAATAAGATTATTATTATTATTATTATTATTATTATTCATTCCACTGGTGTACATTTTTATTTTAAAATACTACACAACTATTAGATAATATTTGTTACAAACATATAGGCATTATTCCTTTCTCCCAGCCCAACAATATTTCCAGAAATACTACAGTCTGTGTGCTCTGGCTTTATTACTTGTTTAAACAGACAGAACTCAGAACATTTGTGAGATGGACTGAGGAAGAAAAAATGAGACCAATGAGGTTGGAAAGATCACTTGTCTTTCTTGAGGTAAGGTGAAAACTGGAAGATTATCTGCCCAGGATCCCAGCAGGGTCTTCAGCCCAGATTTCTCACCTCCTCTACTCCTTCTGAGAGCCTGAACCATGAAACTTCCTCAGCCTTTTCACTCCAGTATGATTCCTTTTCTTTCAGCACCTCTCACTGAATTACCACTCTTGTAGTAACATATCCTCCTTAACTTAAATTTATTTTCTCTGTATTTTTACTGAGTGTACTGACTGTTTCAAGCCATTGTACCAAGTCAACTGTGCTACTAGCATATGCTTCAGTCTCCCACTAATGACACATTAAAAAAGTCAGGAATTCATTGCTGACAAGATAAGCTGAAATGCAGCCTTTTATTGTATATCTGAGTCCAGATACTTTCAAATATATAAATGTATGGATTATCCTTAGCTCCAGATGTGTCTGGATTGGACCTTGAACACTCAATTGATCAATGATTCACTCTAACTCAGTGTCATCTACAACTGTGCTCTGTCTCATCATGCTGGTCACTGCTCCAGACTCCAACAGCATCAGCTCCCTCACAATCCCCAAGATTCTCTCCTTGGCACCAGTCAACACCTGCACACAGAGCCTCTGATTGCTGAAACAGCAGTGGCCCAGCCAGTTTTAACCCACCTAACAATCTTATCCAGCCCTTTGGTTCCTCATCTCCTAGGCAGGAATGCTGCAGGAGACAAGGCTCAAAGTCTTCCTGAACTGACTGGAGCAACCTTGTGCACACAGCTTGAGTCATTTCATCAAGAAAGCAATCAGGCTGACCATGCATGCTCTGACTTTGCTAAATTCAGGCAGGGTTCCTGACTGACCTATCTCATGTAACCCACTTGCCTGGACACAGACTTCAAAAGGAGTTGGTTCTTGTCTTCTGAAGCAACTGCCCTACAGACCCCTCAGCCTGAGTTCAGCTGTCAGGAAATTTCCCCTGACCACTATGATTTTTCTCAGGTGATAGTCACCAGCTTTGCAATCACACCACTGAAATCCTCCAAGCCTCTGGGTGTATCCCACTTACATACAGACTCTTTAACCTATTGCTCTGCTACTTTATTTTCAGTCATGCCAAGCCACACAAAAAGGGTCTGAAAGCAGGCTTTGCCCTTGGAGTCTGAGCCAAAAAAAATCCACTGAATACTCCTGTACTGTCCATATTGTCCATCAAAGCTTTGAGTCTTCCCTTTGTCAAGGGACTTGCCTTTTTTTTCCTTATTAGCAGATTTGCAGAATCACCTTCTTGCCCTTCTTCATTTTATATATATTAGTATACAGCCTGAGATATATATATCTATCTATAAAATAGATGAGTATACTAAAGGTACATAGAGGTTTCCTGATGAAACCTAGGTATTCATCAGCAAAAAACACTATCAGAGATATGTAATTTTTTTGCTTTTTCAATACCCTAGGAAGTGTCTCAGAAGTTTATTCTTTCATATACTGTTGCTGAATTACACACTTTCAATTACCAGCCTCAGTTCCACTGATCTCTGTTCTTCTAACCTGCTTTTTCTGATCACAAGTTTTATCCCATTCATGTCTCCTTCACCATTTCCCAAGGCTCACTTGATGAACATGGACAGAAGTGAAAACCCAAAGAACAGAACACTAAGGAGAATTCATTCATAGCTAACACACATCTTGACTGTCATCAATCAAATCATCCTCAGAGTCTCTCTTCTGTTCCAAGCTTTCTGATCATTCTGAACACCCTTTCCAGCCACTTCCAGGCTCACCCACGTTGGAAAGGGCCTCAGGAGACCCAAATTCCCTGCTGAAATCAGGGTGAGCTCTGAGGTCACAGGAGGTTTCTCAGGATGTCAGTGAATCATCCCTCTGCTCTCGATAACCAGTTGTTAACTTACAACCTCAAACCCTCTAATGTTCACACAAACTCCACTATTTTAGGAAGCCAAGAAGACATCTAAAAACACACACAAGAAGGTTCATGAGGCCTTTTCTGATGGGGGAGTGTCACATGGGGACTGGAAAACACCAGTTCTGTTTGAGACAGGATGACTCAGCTGCAAAGACAGTTTTTGACAAAGTTAACTTTCAAACGTTCAGTCATAAAATATCACTGAAAGTCTTTTTAGTCCCAATTTGGCAGGAATGGAGTAACTGCTGCTAGTTCACTGGCAGATGTACTAGCAGAGAGGACAGTGGGGCATAGGAATCTTGTTTATAAGTCAAATACAAAATGGGTTTTTGTTGGCACCTTTGACCTTTTTATTTTTCGTGTCCATATAAGGCAGCCGCACTGTGTGAAACTAGGCAAGTCCCACACAGATCCAGGCTTCTGGCACTAAGACAGTATCTCTAGTAATGAGACAAAAAAAGATGTTTTCAGCCAAATTCTTACTCTTTATACTTTTGTTTTGTTTGTTTTGTTTTTTGTTTTTTTTCTTTGTTTGTTTGTTTTTTCTCTGTGAATATCCAGAAAATTTCTAGAAAAAGAAGAGATTTAAATAGCTAGGAAGAATACAGGAATAGCACATGTAGGAAGCACCTATGAACAGCAGCAGCTATAGGCAGAAATATCACCTTACATATTTCAGGAAAGGACTAAAATATACAGCAATCTCCAAATGTATCTAAAAGCCCACAAGCATGAGGTTCTGCAAATGACAACTGCTACTTTCAGATCTGTCAGACTAATTCAGTACCAGGTGCAAGCACAACCAAAATTGGCTGGAACTGCAATGAACTACTCTTCATCCGACTTTCAGGACTGGAAAACACCAAGCCCTAAAAATAATTTCAAGGTCATTTTGTAACAGATGGGAGAATTACTAGAACTCAGAGCTAGATCAGGCACTGCAGAAAAATACTCAGTAGCACATATTGCAGCTGGTGGATGCAGAAGGCAATGTCACAAGAGCTTGTGCCAACATTATCCCAAACTTTTAATTAAAATGAGGGCTTTAGACAATCTTCTGTCCCTGTATCACCACTAATTGTCACACACGGACACTATTCTGAGAATATAATTAACCATCAAAGAATAAAATAGATGACAGCTCTTCCTTTCTGACTATAATTTATTATACAAAATCTCACACATTTTGGTTTTCATTTTGCTAGATATTGCACATGACAAAGAAGGTATGCTTAAGATAATGCAAAGTTCTGCCTTCCAATTTGTTTTTCAATTTACAGCTATACAGCATGAATATGCAGAAAATAATTTATTAGACTGTCGTGCTTCATTTATGCAAAATAAGTCCATATACTGCACAGGGTGTGTCTCAAAATTTCTCCTCTATTATCTTCTCTACTCTTTTGTCAGGTTGGGAAAAAAGTATGTTAAAAATGACAGCAAAACACCCTGAAAAACAAGGACACTGAAGATGAAGATAGAATGAAACAAAATTACTAAGAGAGTAACTTTACATTTGCTGGTGGTTTTAAGAAATCAAATTATCAATGAAGATGAACAAAAGAATTCAGAAATCTTAATCACCAAGAGGTAAAAATCAAAAAGACCTTTGTGGCACTAAATTCTAACTGATTCACCTAGTTTGAACAGTTAACTTTCTAACTACAAACATTCTTTCATTTAATCTGTATATCGGTGCATGTCAGGGGAGAAAACAGTTAAAGATTACATCAGTCCCTTAAAATTCAATACATAAATCCTTATCATGAAAGTTATTTAAATCAGTATTTTCAAAGCTAAGGCCACTAGCTTTTAGATCAATTCAATCTATGGGAGTATTTTAATTTGTCCACAGACTCAAGGAAGCAGGAAGTTGCACTTTGACATTGAATACTATACATTAAGGTCAAGGTTAAAAACTCAAGCCTTTAATAAGGATATTCTTAAAATAAACTATATAATTTCACTTTCATTTAATGTGAAAAGATTATATTGCTGAATGCCAAAAACAGAGAAATAAAATAAAAAGACAGGACTGGGGACAGGGGAAAAGCAATACTCTGAGACCTATTTACTTTTTTTAACTAATTGGAATGAACTACAGAAAAAGTAAATCTATAAAAGTTGAAATATATTAAGCAATTATATTTCACAATAAATCATATACTGCTTTTCCAGTGACACAACATCCTCTGCAATATTCCACTAAGCCTGCTTATTACTCAGTTTCTGCTGGTGCGCAACGTAGGAAAGTATAACCCCTCCATCTTCATATAAATTCAAACTTTTGGCATGGTACAAAAAATTTACTAGGACACTCATTGATAGCTAGCTCTTTCCTACAGCAAAATTCAGTCAAGTTGGATATCTTAGAAAAGACCAAAGAGACAGTTGGAGTGATGCACTATTAAAAAATTATTTTTTTCTTCCCCCTGCTCCAAATCTAAGTTTCACATCCAACCACAAAAGCCAACTTAGGTACCAACAAATGAATTAATCCATAAAGGGGCACTAAGATCTGACAGGGGCTGAAATGTGTGTGCAGCACTTAATTTACATCAAGCAAAGAGATGATGAGACATAAGCCAGACTAAATGTTTATAGAAGCATTCAAAAAGCACACATCTTTTATAAAACAAGCCTCCAAAAAGACTGGTATGAGAATACCAGAGTGGAGTTGTAAACAGAAATGAAGCTGTGGTAAAAAGAGTCTATTCTTACAGTGACAAAATGGTTCACAGCCTGTTATTAAAAAATTTGATTACATGGAATGTTATGTACATTTCATGTATTTGTTAACAATCCATTATAGAAAAAGCAGTGCAAGCAAAGTTATTTAAATAAGTCATATTACAAAGGGCATTTCTGTGCATTTTCTGTGGAGTTTTCAAGGTGTGTCTGATGATTTTGAATTCTGGCCCTCTAATAGCTTTGCTAAACAAGACTGAAAATTGTACAGTGAAATGCTCAGCGGTGCTTACAAAGCTTCATCTTCTTCCAGGATTCTTTCCTCCAGGAATTTCATATCTCCCTTCTCATTTTGATATGCCACCTTGAATATTACTTTTATTAGGTGATTTTTAGAATCAATCATGTCAGATTTAATCTCCTATTTCTGTAACACATTTGTGTGCTACTTAAGCTTGACTTGAGAAGCAGAATTATTGCATGTGATTTTATTTTGTCACAACCCTCTGGGCATGTTTTGCTGACAATGTTTACTCACACACCTTAAGGGAGGTGCACCTCTCATTATAAAATTACTTCTTCAAAGTTTGCAGTGGAAAAGAAACTAGAATTTTTGAAACAAGAAACTAAAGTCTCATGCATTATGAATTATTATTAAACAACAGGAAAATAACTTTCATGAGTTTATTAGGGTGCCATCATACGATATTTGAAAAGAATTTGGTGGGAAGACTTTTGAGTTAGATTTTAGAAACTGCAATAAAGACTAAAGACATTCCTAAGCAGGACAAATTACCCAATAACTTGGATACAAATAGCTATTTGAAAGAAAACATCTTTGTTTTACTGCAAAATAGCAGCTGGAGGCATTTAGTGTAACTTTTGTTCTTTCTTGCGTGAAGATCTATTTGCTGAATTCTGGTTTTCCAGATTTTTTTCGCGATTGCTTTTACTTGGTTTCCTTTCACTGGTACTTTACCTTTACTTGGTGCATGTGACATCTTCTGGGGGGCTGGCTGGAGGTGTTCTGCGAATTGGGTGGCAGAAGGACATAAGAGAAAGTTTACCTGGGTTTCTTTTCTAACCTAGAGGTGCAATTGCCATGCCACAGCTTATGCTGCTGTGCTTGTCACGTGCTTTATCTTCCGCGTTCTCCTAGCAAACCGCAGCTTTGGACTAAATCTAATGGACTAAATGTGAAATACACATTCCAAATTACAGTTAATTGGCTTGCAAAAGTTAAGTTAGTGATAGATAATTAAGATGCTCTCCAATCACCCAGGCAATGTATTTGAATTGGGCACACGAAGCAAGAACTCTGGAAGCAGTAATTTGCGACATAACCCTCAGGAATGAAATCTTAGACCTTTCATTTCAAATTAGCACGAATACTTACCCATGCTGTGAAGGCACTGTCACATGCAGATACTTTAAAAACAAAAAAACCAACCCAAATCCCACTCCTAAGATCCTTTACACCAAGCATGATGAAAGCACAAAAATTCTTTCACGTAGTGAAAATATTTTAAACCATGCAAATGAAAGAAATGCCAATACTCAGGATACAATGAAAGAAAGAGAGAGAGAGGTTAGAAGTGACAGTAACTCTCAGGAGTTTAGACTTCATCAGAAAAGTTGTGACACTAAAAATTCATGCTCTGTTCAGCCATGGAAGAGGAGTGGCTCACACAAATCAGTGCAGATGCTCCATTTTTGCAGGCTCTTAAGGTTACAAATGTAACTTATTTGCAGGTGTTCACATTTACCAATATACCTGTGCACAGAGAAACACACCCTTCACCCACATAAATGTTTTAGGTGTAAAAATCTACTCAGCAATATAAGTGATTTCAGATTTCTTTCAGTGAACTCTTGCCTTAAATCCCAGCCTTTCTGAATCTTATTCTCTTGTGCTTGTGAGCATATACATGAGAATGCATATAGAAAGAATGGGGAATATGTGCACATACACACATATACATACATAAAGATTAGGAAAAATTACATTTTAAAATTGCTAATTATGATGATTCTGATTTCAAGAGCAATTAAGAAAGGCAGAGTTTTATTAGTGACCACCTCAGCTAACAGAAATTGTATGCAAGGATATGTCTCCCAGTTAATTCCAAGTGATTTCTGGGAAACTCTTTATCCATTATGCATATCAGTTTAGGACTGGAAATCCTTGAACCTCTTGATCTGAACAGAAATCCTGTTCCATTTTGCAAAGTTTTTCTGTAAACTAAGGAGGAAAATGCCAGTTTGGCTCAATTGGTTCTAATCCATGTTTGTAGAGTTAAGCACACGATTTCAAGACAGAAAAAGAAGATTCAGTTTCTGCAGAGCTTTAAACAAAGCAAGCATGAAGATGCAGTTTCTCAATATGAAAATGAAGCAAATTATAATATCAAGGATAGCAACTCAAAAGCATATTAGTAGATTTTCATGCATGTTGGCAAGAAACACTGTGTGCCACACACTGCAAAAAGTGCATGAAAATATAAAAGAAAGGTTTAAAGAGAAAAATTAGCTGGCATTATTGGTTATAATAAAACCATAATGTTATCTATACTGTATTTAGACAAAGGTTAATTTCAGAAAATAAATTAAAAATTTCCCCTTCCCCCAAATACTAGAAGAGACTCCATATTTGTCCAAAGAATTGCAAAACTTACACAGATGAAAGTAAAATTGAAACAAACAAACAAACCTCCAAACAATTTACTTACCATAATTGAATTAGGTCGATAATTGTGAGGATATTCTTCAGAGAAGTACTCTGTATTGTGGTCCAGCCTTTGATGCCCTCCATATTCTCCAGCATCAGAATCCAGAAGGATTTTATACTTAAAGGCAACTGTTAAGGAACTATGCCAATTACCTCTTAAACAGAAAAGAATCAAAAAAAAAAAAACCTAGAAAAACTAGGAATGGAAATAATGCAGTAATGGAAGCATGCTGATATATTCAACATAAAGCAAAAATTATAACAAAATCTAAGGAAATAATGGAAAAACATACAGAACATATAGAAGTCATATGAAGATCTGCCCTGAAAATTTAATTTTAGCACAGTGACTCCTGTTAAAGCAAGTACCTCCCAGTCTCTTCTGCAGTCTGCCACGAATGATAAGTTTATAGCATTACAGCAGATATACACAGCACTTTAGGTGATGAACTAGACTAAAAATGTACCACTAAACAAAACAATGCATTTGAATTGCATTTAAGAAGTAACGTAATTGTAACCATCAAAATCAATTGGTATTTAGCAATATTTTACAGTCTGCCAGAATCTGAACAAGTGTCAATGAGAAAAACATGTAATTACAAAGAAGAGAACCCCACAACTCCTCTGAGAGTCTTCTGGAAAAGAGCTGAAATTATTATAGTAGAGAGGAACAAAAGAAAGAACATATTGTAAGAGAAGGCTTTTTAAGATACAAATATTCTGACTGCAGTTGTTAAAATGGGGTGAATTATTTAACAAAGTGTAGCAATGAGTTGGAATACCTGTAGATACTTAAAAATAGTCAAACTGATTTAGCAAAAAATAAAAGATGAAATAAAGTTGAAACAAAGTCAGAAAGCATAAATAAAGATAATAAAATAAAGATAATAAAGATAAATAAACAAATAAATAAAGAGCTAACTCATATTCAAAAGTAAACTTCTGCTTATTAGGGACAAGGACAAATAAAATATTTTTTTTTTTATTATTATTATTTGAGTACCTTGCATTTTCTTGATTGGACATAATTAAAGCATCTTTTTCCCTCCTGAAGTGACAATAGAAAGCTATATCCACTCCCCACAACCCAAAAAAGAGAGGGAAATAACAATGCTTTATAATCCACAATCTGTTTCCTCTATTCTATGCCATGGAAGAATCTTAATTTCCTAGAGCTTGTATTTAATAGGATTAGGGATGAGCGAAGCAACACTCCTTCAAAAAAGTGTTCTTAAACTGTTCTTAGGCTTTTGTGTTTGCCAACCTTTTGAAAACAAGCCTGAAGGATTGTGGTATAAACAGAATTGTTTTCAAGTCTCTTTACATAACTCCATCAGATGAGGTGGGAAATTTCCCAAGCACCTGCCCTGCTGACTGAAATCTCTGGTGACAAGGAAGGCTGAAGCATGTCATCACACAGAATTAACCACAAACTTACTCTGAGACACTTCAGTCTTGAAGATTGCAATGAAGAGCACATAAGGAAAACAGCAAAGCTCCCAGATCACAAATGGTAGCTAATCCCTTCCCCACAAGTGTTTGCAGCAAAATGAGAGAATGGTCCAAAACTGCCTAGTTGTTCAGTTCTACAGGGCACGTGCACAAAGACACCATATTCTCCAGCAAAATCTTCATATTTGTTATCTTTCCTTATTAAAATAGTTTGGAAAATTATACTTTGCCAGCTTTAGTCGACAAAGGTTTTCATGTGCACACCACACACACCTCTCCCCTCCTTTCTTTTATAAACTCCAGCAAATTACCATTGATTTGTCGTCACGTACAACAGGTAAAGCCACAAACCACAAGATCCAGTCACTCTCTTCAGTGTCCCTTCACCTGCAGCAATGTCTGCTATTATTCCACTACAAATTTTATTAGCATGGCAAGAGAATGCCTCCATCAAACATTTCACACCTTGCTTCAGTGATCTGAACTATACATTAAATGTAACAAGTTATCAATGTTGTTAAAAGCCCTGACATGTTTAGTGATTCTCTCAAAACTATTTACAGCAAATGCCATTGTTATGGCTATGCTGTTTGAAAAACAATCCATAAAATTATGTCTGTATTGCCAGAGAGCAGTGCTGAAGTTAGTATCACCATGTCATCACACACAGATAGCATATTTTGTATAAATACTGTTAACCACATTCTGAATAATGGGGTCACAAAAGAATTTTAAGATCTTCACAGATCAGGGAAAAAGAACTAGTTTGCTGAACATGTGCATTTACCTTCCAACTTAAAGCCTCATAAAAAAGTTTTCACATTTCAGAATTTTACAAGCATCTAGTTTTCTGAAGATTACTTTCACAAAAACATTAAACAATAGATGTGCTTTTTAATGAAGTATATAATAGAAGTGGTTTTTTTTATGCAGTGATGTCTGTTTTGTTTCTGTGACAGTGTTGGAAATACTAGTCTGTAGTCTCACTGGAAAAAAAAAAAAGCCTAATTTCTGTGTGGTGCTCCAACTAAATTTCCCACCCACTACAAGGGAGGAGAGCAGCAAAAGCAATGAATCCTTGTATAGATAGAGCTGAAAATTGAAAAACTGACACATTATCTACCACATTTATTACTGAGTTACTATGCTTTTATAATGTTTTGAAATACATATTTTAACACAATTTTAAAATTTAATCTTCTTCATGTTTAGTGACACATTTGCAAAGCAAATGCAAATCATAAAATAGGATAATTTGTATTTTATTCCAACAGTTACTGCTAATAAAAGAAACCAAGTAGTGCTTGTGGGGGTCCTAGAGTCTTAAGAGGTTAGGCCATTTTGCTTTTAATAATTCTTGAATTTCACTGAAAAAACTAGCATAGCCAATTTCAAGATGAAGGATATCACTTTTGCTCCTCTCCACACACTGCTAATTTCAAAGACTAAGGATTCAACCTAGATGTGATGAAAAGCATATGGAAAGTATTTGGTTAAATTTTGTAATGAAGTAAAACACCGATAAAACTCAGCTCAGGATATTTCAATGGCAGTTGAAGCCATTTAAAAATACAACACACGCACAAATACTGAGAGGGAAGGGGGGTACTGTCCCTTTTTGCTTCTGCCAAATGTGATTTTTGTTTAAACCACATGCAAATTTACAGATATGTCAATTCGTGTTGGTTGGTAATTATAAACATAAAATGCAGATTTACTTTTGAGCCAAGATAATAAACCTTGCTAGTTAAAAACAGGAGGGATATACACATATAGCTTAATTTTAATGAGACTTCCAACACTGATGAAAAATAATTAAACAAAATCAAGTGTGGAATCTCAAGGCAGGAAAAGGAGTAATTCCTGAAATCTTTAAGCCCTTTGCCTGTTCTCTCTCCATCCTTTACCATGTTCCCATTGAATAGAGGAAAGGTTTCCATATTGAATTTTCACTGCAGACTGGCCTTGAAATTCAAGCACTACTCCACAGAAAGGCCTAGGAAGTATTAAAAACATAAAATTGGAAACTTATGAATGGTTTCTCCATTAACATTCAAAGTTTTATCTACAATCAGAAAACTAGAGACAGCTGACCTAGACGTTGATTGTTCATCTACCTCAAAACTGAAGCAAATTAGGCAGAAATAATTTGTTAGTTCAAGCTGCCTTTCTCATGAAAAGGCTTCTGAAAGGGAATAATTTATGAAGTAAAATTCCAGCATAAGCACAGAAATGTTTTTCTTTTTCCTTCACATAACAGCTCAAAAACTGGGCACTAGGATACGCCACATACTTACAAAGATTCACGGTGCTGCAAACCTCCATCTTCTCCCGTGCAGATCAAAGAGGCATTCCCACATTAGTATGCTGTATTTCCTATTCACACCTATTAACCTTAAGTATCAACTACCTTGATGGAATTTAGCATTTGACTGATCCTAAATTAAGTCCTTTGTTTTACCAGGCAGGGACAGTTACTGCACTTCAAAGTGGCGTCTTTGCCTTCAGCCACTGCACGCCAGTGACTCATTTAAATGACCTTACTTGCTCATTAGAAGCTCTGGATGAACATTGTAAATGTCAGAGAGCCTGAATTAATGTGGGGATTCTTAAAAAAAAAGTGTATTTTTTGCAGCATTTTGGTGACAATATTTGTGATTCCTCAGGCTGAATCTAGCTCTTTGCTTATGGACAACTCTGGCTACAAATCATAGAATGTCTTGAGTTGGAAGAGAGCCACTAGGATCCAAGTCCAGCTCTTGGTCCAGCACAAGACAGCCCCAAGGATTATATTTGCCTGAAAGCACTGTCCAAATGCTCCTGATCTCTGTCACGTTTAGTGTGCTGCAACCACTGCCTTGGGGATCCTGCTCCAGTGCCCAACCACCTCCTGGGCAAAGAACTTTTCCCTAATATCCAACCTAAACCTGACACAGCTTCATACCATCCCCTCAGGTCCTGTCACTGGTCACCAGGGAGAAAAGATGAGTACCTGAATGTCCTTATGAACCCTAAATTCATGCCACTCTGGTCTTCATTCACTCTGGGACTGTAATGACACACATTATGCAAAAATAGCAATATGTAAAATAAAAAAAGAACTCTTTCCCATTACATTTTTTTTCTGCTTGAGCAGATCTAAGAGCACATTCCCAGTCCACTCAGTTTTAGAGATGTATAAATACAAACTCCCTGATGAAGGTTTGCACTAAGGCACCTTCCTGCATGACTCCATGCAGCATCATCCCCCTGTGGTGGTTTTCTGTCATGTATTTAAGTGGGAGTTACTTCCTTTTCCATTCCTCAACAGAATTCCAAAAAACAGCTTCACAAGTCTTCAAATTGCATTTTTTTTTTAACTTTTGCTTTCTACAAAATTCTCTCTTATGAAGAAGACAAAGTTATAGATTATTTTTTTAGCTGTACACAAAAAATTAAAGCAACATTATATTGGTGACAAGTGATTTCTTACCTTTTAACTACAGGTTGAATTCATATTAGGAAAAAAAGACAAAATCAGCTTTCAATTTCTAAAACTTTTCCCCACAAATGGAATAGTAAAAGGATATTTTCCTGGAGTTTCAATACCCACTCTGTAGTCCACATAACTTTGGTATGGATGGAAATTAAAAATAAAAATAAGACCTGCTCTTTCAAATGCTATGACCTTATTGGATTCATGCTTTTCACTCACATAGGCCTAGGGGGAAAAGAAAAATATCAACACTTAAAAAATATTTAATTTCTAACAATGAATTAACAAAACCAAGAAAAACCCTACTGCTTCTGTACCTCATTTGAAGTAATACAGGTAAATAAATATTCCAGCAACAGAAATAAAGGAAATAACATGCAAACTGAAATTGTTTATCTATGAAATGTCATATAATGGTTTTGATTACTAAACTGTAGCTTTCTTTTTACAAGGAAATGTAAAATTTCAGAGGTTGAAGCCTGTTCAGCATAAAGAACTTGAAAAATTCTTGCTCAAAGATTGATAACATGGTCTTTCCATCACACTTTCCTTTAGTAAAAAATGGATTATTTTTGTCAAATTAAATCTTCAGCCTATTTGTTATGGGGATCTGCATCACATATACATTATTATTAATTCAGAAAATGAAGCATTCAATATATTTTTTTAGAATTCTGCATGAGAAACAGCTTTGATAAGCCACAATAAATGACTGCACATACCACCTTTGTTTTACTTGGTAAAGCCATCAATAAATATCTAGACATCAATTAAAAAAAATTCTTTAAAGTGGGCTAGTAAGAAATAATTAAACACTGAGAAATGAAAACAATTATTTTCTTTCATAAAAATTACAGTGGGATACTAGTGTAAAAATGGAAATGCAGAAGCAGCAGGTTGAGGAGTAGGAGACTATAACTTACATTAGATATGCTGAAAGTTGTTCCTCAGAAATGGAGTAAATATTTTTATAAAATGTAATGTCAGAACAACTTATACTTTTTCAGAGCATTCCTTGGATTTGATTACGGATAATTTTATAGTTTGCTTTATCCAATCCACAGATACTCAGTAAAAAGAGGGAAAAATAATAGGAAAGGACCTTGTTATGAAGCTAAAAGGAGGTTTCAGGTCTCTGTTAGCCATGGAAGATAATTCAGTGCCATGTTTTGACAACATGAAATATATGCAGAGGCGCATAAAAAAATGCTGTTTGAAATTTCAGCACTTAAATTTGGAAATGTTGTTACTCTACATGTGTACCCAACTGGTGACTAAAAGTTAACATTTTCTATATACATCTTACCGGGGGAGATGCAAGCCAGCCAAATCTTTCCTCCAATTTATTCATATCTCTATCAAAGGCATTTAGGAATTTATAGCGAAGAAGATCATCCTCAGTAAGATTAAACTGTCTTCTGGCATAGTGGTAGCTCTCATTATTCCCTATTCTGGGGAAGTCAAGCCATTCTGGGTGTCCAAATTCATTACCTGCAATTAAAAATATTAAGGATCCATGAAATCACATGCTAAGAGTACACTAAGCCTGCCAAAGCAAAAATATATTGTTTATTTCCTTTCTACAAGTTTTAAATTCCAAAGAATCCGCTTCCATATATAAACCAGTCATTTTACTATTACGTCTCTCATTTATTAATACGTCTCTCAGAACTTCCATTTGTGTTAGCAAGGTTGTTTGGCCATTACAGCTACAAGAATAAAATATCTGTGGACTCCAGGGGAAGTATAAAGTGACAAATTATGAACTCCATGTTATCACGCCATGCTTAAAAATTTCCCAAATATTTTTGTATGTATGTAAGTGCCATCATATCTCAGTTTGGTTTTCTATAGCAGTAGCTTCACAAGTCTGCCAGTCTCACCCAGATTATCCAGCCCAAAAAACTACTGAGCAGACTTCTCTTGAAGACAGAGAATAGGTTTATTCAAACTTGGATCACATTCAAAAAGAAGGAAGGTTGACATTTAGTCAAGAAAAAGTTTAGTCTCTGTTATGTAGAATCTCCAAAGCAAATCTCAGCTGTCAGAGCTAAAGATTGAAAACAAGACCTCATGTGGGACTCAATATTTTAAGTGATTTTACTGTATCCAAAGTTTTCTTGGTTTATATATTGTGTCATTATTACAGTTAGAGACAACTCCAAATGCATTTAATAATTGTAATTCATGCTATAACCTGCTGTCCTGCAGACTCTCTGTCATTTTGGACTATTTGACACAGGATTAAAGGGTATCAAGTCCCTTGCAAGTTAAACACTTGTTTCAAAGCCCACGATAGCTGATTCATGACAAACATTTCAAAGATTACACAAAACCCACTCACCATAAAACAGACAGAAAAATGTGTACCTGGAAATATGTATAGAAAGAAATATGATGAAATGTAAGAGGTTTCCTACTAAAACAAGCAAACAAAAAAATAATAGTAAAAGGATCCTCAGATTTCCACAAACTGTTACTCAAGTTTTGTCAATGAACTCGAGCTTTGTGGGCTGACAAAGAGCAAGGATGCCAAGGGAAGGCAAGAGATTCCTGGCTGGATACCCTGCATGTACATCCACCACTCACCTGCCCTCCCATCCAGCCTGCACTGCCTAGAAAGCCAGGAGGATACAGGCAGCAGGGACAACTATGAACTTTGATTTATGAAATGATTTCTGTAATTCCCTGCTTCACAGGAAAAAAGAAATGAACAGAGGACAAAAGAGAGAACCCTCATATATATTTAGGAGAATCCTTCAGAGTGGTATCAGCTTTGTAAACAAACTGACAAGTTGTAAATTAAATTTCCTATTCAAAAGCTAAACCACTAAATTTCATATTCAGCTCAAAACTGGAGACAAATATAAAAGAATCAGAATCACAGCAGGATGTTCAAAATGACCTTGGAAAAATGCTGGACTGAGCTCTTAAACTGTGCTAACAATATGGTTTGGAAAATGAGGAAAGATATTGCTACAAAACAGACACTGTATCTAACCAAATTCAATATTCTCTGCAGAGCTAGGCAAGGTATTACCTTCTTTTGTGATCTGCACACTATTGAAAAGATGAACTACATGAGATAGTTCAGCTAAAGACAGCAAAAACATCAGAAAGTCAGAGATGACACACATCTTGAACAGATAGGCAAGGAAATCGTATGTATTTGCTCAAGAAAGAAACAAAAATGGGAGAAATAAGCAATAGAAGATAGCAAATAAATTAGACTGCAGTAGGCCATCATTTCCATAGATTATTTCACTGTAAGTTGAGCAGACTTCCTTCAGGTTTGTAATGTGCAACGCCTCCCTCACCTCCACTTGCTTTGCCTATTTCCCCACCACAGTAACTAATGTGGTTCCAAAGCTGTTTTGTTGTCTTGGCTTTTTAAAGGGAACAATGTAAGTGCAGCAAAATGCTAAAATCAGTCTTAATTTCCTTACTATTACTAATGGCTATTAAGAGAAGAAAAAGGAATTTAGCACAGTGCAGCAATTTGACAAAACACTAAGATACTTATTGTTGCCAAAAACACAAACCAAGGTCTAAACTCTGCATGTACCTTGACAGTCTGTATCTATGAGAATCTTCTGAGCCTTTTTTACTAGTTGCTTGACTGTAAAAGGGTCACTTGATTTCTCTTTATAGGAAGAAAATTAGTTCACAAATTGTAACAGAATGAATTCAAGTAGTTTTGGTTATGTTTTTCAGCTGTGGTAAAGAGAAAAATAAAGTAACATTTAGGATTCATCTGCATCTTATGATGCATTAAGGCCATGCATCCTGTGAAAAACCCCACATCTAATGCTATTTTTTAAAATTGCTATTTTTTTTTTCTAGTTTAAGTTCATAACAAATGACAGAGAGTGACTAGGAAAGGAAAGGCACAGGTAAGTGTCCAACACCTATTTCTAGAGACAGCTATTGGTTCACTAAAGGTGAAGCATCATCTGCCTCCATGTTATGCTTCTCATCTCTGAAAGGCTTCAGCAACATTCACTTCTATGCTTAGAGGCTTCCACAATTATCAAGAAGTACAACTGGGATTTCTTTTCCTCTAATTAATTTACTGTTTGATGTAAAGGTCTAAACTACAGATTGAAAAGACACCAGCTGCCACAAATGATGCAAATCAAGACAATGGAACTAATGTGGGGGAGGCAGAGAACAAAGCTGAAATTAACTGAAATTTTGATTAGAGAACAAAACAAAGACAAATCCTTGAAGTGCAATGCATGCTAATTTTATCTAGGAATTAATTGAAGTTTGCTATTTCCTGCATATTGCACACACTGGACAACTTTATTATGTACAGGATTTCAAGATCACAATTCCAACAAATAAATTAACTTTCTACTACCATAATGAAAATTTATGTCACCCTTGTTTATGAGGCTAGAAATGCATTTACACCACAAAAAAAGTTAGGCTGCCAATGATTCTATAAAAGTTGAACTGCAGAGGTCAAGAAAGTTTTCTTGATTTCCCTTCTTTAGACACCTTCAGTGGCAATTCTCTCTCAAAGAATAAGCCTAAGCAGACCTGAAGAGATACTTAAAAGATGGAGCAGGCAGTTTCAAGAGATGTTATTAGGAGTTATTTTCATTTTGAATTAAGTATGGCACTAAATACTTAAAAGCAATTAAAACAAGTAGTTTATTTAAGAAGTTTAATTAGGTATATAAGGCTAAACAAGGTTTTAAATGATCTGAAACACGACAAAATGATCCTATTTAAAGCTGATAAGCTGGAGACATTTTGGGATAAAATTCCAACAGTTCCACATTTAAAGTACATCTATCAAGGTATGTGTAGTTACACCAATTTACTGAAACCAGATAATAAAATCATCCAGGAGTTGTAACTGCTTTGAATTTAACATCACTACCTTTGTGAACAATGATGACAGTGCAACAATTTGCAGGCTATAAATAGAATCAATGTAAATCAGATCTAGATAGCATATCATTATAAATATCTTTATTTCAAACAATAAACACTTCAAACAGTGAATCTTCATTTTCCCTAGTTGTAAAGCTCTTGGGTGTTAAGTAATTCTGATACTCTGTATTTACTCATATTTGTACCAAGTCTTCTTAACAGTCATAACTACCAATCCCAAATAATAAACACTATACTGCCTCTGAATGAGGAGAGAATGAGCTTCATTGCAAGCATTCCTATAGTCCTGAAATCCATGCAAATATAAAATAAAGTGAAATTCCAAATGGATTCCTGAAACACCTGGGTTAGATGAGGACCTTCATATTTTTTTAATCCTCTAGCACTGGTATTTAATGACATATTGGGTCAGAAAAGACTACAAAATCAATTCAGGCTAACAATTATATTTTAACTTCTGCATAAAACACAGATAGAGGAAATCTCTAGCATGAGATAATGGCAGAGAGGGTAATTGGTAAAGATAGTTCTGTGAAAAAATGTATTTTTCTCCTATTTTCTGAAAAATACCAGATATGTCTTCTCCCAAGTTATGAAAGACAAAAATCAGGGTAAACACCGTATCTGTTTTGCAGCTTAGATCTCCTGTGTCTCCTAGGGGAGAAGAGAGGGAACATTTAACACTCCCTGTATTAAAGGATCAAAGAATTTGTCTCCTCTTGGATCCTACAGTCATGAGGAACACAAGGATGCCTCCAATGTATCCAAGCCATGGGGAAGGACTTAGTCCTTAAAATGCTCGCCCTAAATCACACAGACACACAATACTCTGTACAGGGGTACAGTTCCTGCTGCTTCTCTCCCATTCCCACTTCCCATCAAGGCTTGCTCTGTCTTCACTCATTTCTTACTGATGTTTAACAGTTGGGAGCTATTGTCCCACACAGTTTTATAACACTGATAAAATAGTTCCAGGTTCTTAGAGGAGATAATATTCCAATTGTTCCAACAAAAATTCCAGCCATACTAAATGGCACTGTTCTGTTCTCATATTTCAAACTCAGATGTCTCTTTTGCCAGATAAGTTACAGAAGATGAAAACCCAAACCAAATAACAACAAATAAAGAATTCTCCTCAGAAGCACCAACTCTGCACCTCTGTTAGGAAGGGCTGGATGGCTGAGAAGATTTCTGACACAGAGGAACATCCAGGCATAGGCATAGTAAACAGGCCATAGCATTGCTTACTATGATTTACTTTATTTTCCAACAGAAGTAGATCATCAGATGGTTATGCCCACATGCTGGTATTTAGCAGAACAATATTTATACAGAAAAAAACCCACATTTATCTGGAACAAATTATTCTTTCATTTACTTATTTGCAGTGTTCTAGCAAAGGAGTGTTGAATAAAATCAGTGGCCTCACTGACAACAGTATTCAGTTCCTAAGGGCAGATTAAAGTTTTCCCTTGAATGTTCACTAAGCAGAGCAAGAGTTCCTGCAGTTCAGACTAACAGACAAGAAAACAAAAGAGCATCATGAGGAGTTACTTAAGCTAGAAGGGATTTTTGAGAGGATAATTATTTTATTCATCTTAGAAATTTTCAGGCCTGAAAGTTTACATTTTAGCCCTCCTTTCCCAGTGTAGAATAATATATTTCTGACTTACAACTTACTCAATGCCCTCATACAGTATTTAAAACAATAAAGTAGCAATTAAATTCTTTGTGGTGCTTCTAGACTGAAACAGTTCCCATTTTGCTGTTTCCTATTAGCTGCATCCTAGTAAAAACAAGAGACTGACTTTGATACTGTGACATTTCCACCAGGCTCTAGGTGAACATGGCACAGTATACATTATTTAGTCAACCACTTCCAAGAGCTTGCTAAAATATTTAAGAACAGAAATATTGCAGAACACATTGCAAAGGTTAAAAAAGCCCCACAAAAAACAGACAAAACCCCCTCAAATCTAACAAGAAAATACAAATCTGTATTAATATTTTTTTTTAACAGAAGATGCAGAGAAGTTCTAGCTGGATCATTCAGTTTGGTGCACTGCCAATTATTAACCAGTACCATAACTGACAGGTTAATAGGCTTACAAAGTGAATTTAGGACAAGGAACAGAAAGAGGTCCAAGAAAGGTGTCAGTCCATTTGCCCTGGGATATCCAATAAACTTACTACTTTCAGTATGAACTTCATTAATTCATTTTAAAAGATCATATAAAGAATTAAGAAATAAAAATGTAAACAGAAGAAAAATTACACTTACATAATGTTTGATGCATAGAAAAATTAAAATAAATCAAAAATGAAAATTCAGTATTATCCTGCTCTTGTTACAGGAACAAATCTAATTACTTAAATAACTATGCATTTGTTAACAGCACAAAATGAGAAAATTTTAAATAAAAATTAGGAATAAACTTTAAACAAAGTAGAGGGGGAGAAAGGCTTTCTAAAATAGATGTCAGTAATCAAAACAAAAGGTGCATTGTGAGAAGCCTTGGTTTTCTTGAAACAGTAGAAATTAGCTAGCACCTCTAAACCTCTTCTTACCTAATGTCCTCAAAGGAGTACATTCCCAAGATTCTTCCCAGACTCCCATACCACTGCTTTGAGATTAAAGCTTCTTTCTGACACCTGCCTCCTGCCCTCCACCTGAGACTGGTTCAACCCTGCCATGCTGAGAATGTATTTATAAACTTCCTAAAAACATTTGCTCTATAAAAATCCTTCTCAAGATCCCCACAATCTTAAAACATCTCTCGTCTGCCATTGTTTCCAGTGAACCTGGGCACTTACTAAGGTATTTTCAAAACCAGAATTATGTAATTACTTTAAAAATCTTGGAAAAGGCACAGCATCATACTGCTACACTACTTTTTCTTCAAAGAAATGGAAAACTCCAAACAGCACCTGAAGTGGTACCTGGGCACTGCTGCAGCTCTTGAAGAGTGCAGAGACCCTTGATGAGCTCAGTCTCAAGGCTGTGGCTGCCAATAAGACTCCTCTGATGCAGAAAATAAATAAATGGTATTTCTATGTTCCCATAACAGTTATGCTTCGGTTCAGACAAGGAAATGGAGTTATTTGTTTTCTGAACGTTACATAAGTGATTTGTGACTTTGGAAGGTACAAGCTGTGTTTTGTTTGCAGGACTCAGCACTGTTTCAAAGCAACCTGTTCCTGTAATGTCTCCTGCTATGTAGTTGCATATACACAAATATAAATAAACATAATATTAAAAAAGAAAAAGGAATCAATAGGTGTATTTGTTTCGATGCACAATACTACACAACAGCTGAACTCTTAGGTGGAGCTAACACCTAACTGCAGTTATACTTTAGATATATAAGGTTATTTGATTAAGAATTAGTTGTCCATGGACAAAACAAAAAGAATATTCAGAAACCATAATGGAGAGTAAAATTCAATATTCTACTCTCAAGAGTTTATAGAAAGAAAGGGGTTCAAATTTTAATATCAACTTATAGAATTCTCATGCAGAAAATCTTCAATGTTAGCAGAGAATTTTACCACACTAAGAAGTTAAAAAATAGTGAAATTATTTTGAAATTAGCCACACATCATATTAGATAAACTTTTTACACTGAAATTCTTTCAGGTCCCAGTTCAGCAATTAAACATCATGGCAACATGTATCAAAGAGGTTTTTGACCATCATTTTCTGAACAGTCTTTAATTGTTAGACAGAATTAAGATTGGGAATATACAGATATATTTTCCAATTGTTCAATTTTTATGGAGTTTGACAGCACCACTCCAGCATAATGTGTGTAGTGCTTGGTCAGTAAACCCAAATCCATCATTAAGGAGAAAGGCAAATATTGTGATCCAGAACTGTGTATTAGCAATGTCTCACAATACAAAACGTCTTCCTAAACAAAAAGAGCTGTGAGCAATTTGAAGTCAGGTTTCTCTTACAGAGTGTCCTCAAACAATGTGTTTCAAGAAACACACTTGCTTTAGTGAGCTGATAAAAAAGCACAGCCCTGGCAAAACCCAGCCTTCCCACTGTTCACCAGTGCATTTTCTTTCTATAATTACTTCAATTTCACTACTTAGCAGGAAGACATTCAAATTTTTATTGTACTTCTACCTCACAGCAAAAGAATCTACGAGACTGATGCTAAATAATCATGCACTGAGGATTCAAGGTCATATCAAGTTAAGGCTTTAGGTTTTTTTCTTTGCAATTTGGTTTTGTGTGGGATTTTTGGTGTTGGTTTGGGTTTCATTACATAACAGATGAAAATAAATGCCAAGGACCGACACTGGAAAAGATTGGCCAACTATTCCTTTGACTTCAGGGCTACTGCTGAGGGATGAATGGAATATGAGCCATCTGTAAAACTCAACCATGCTGGGAAAAATATAAATACCAAATCCACACTTCGAGAGTCACTTCATTAATAGTTTAAAATAGTCCTCAGAGAAGACATAACAGCTAAATAATCCATTTTTCTACAGTTATTGAAGTAAATGTTATACAGAGACTCACAAAAAGAATTGAATGTGTAGAGAAAGAACTTTGAGTGTGGGCAACAAGTAAAACCAATCTTCTTATCCTGCTACTTTCAAATGCTCATACTAAAGCTTTTTGTGAAATCAATAGACGGCATGAGCTGTAAAAGTAACTCTTCATAAGATATTATCTTGGGAAAGAGTGATGATAGCTACATGGAGCAGCCAGTACAAATGTTAGTTTGGTGTTTTCTAGCCCTATTTAAAGACAAACCAAAACCACCAACCCCCGTAGGGAACACAACACAACACAACACAGCATTACACGTTGCTTCTTGGCATTTCCAACACGGCATGATTGCTGGGTTTTGGAAGGAATTTTTAGCTAATAATTCAAGGTAAAACATGGGGCTGCTCAAATAAACATCTAACAGGAGTTCAGACATATTAAAGAAGAATGGTTAGAGAAGAATCACATTACCTGGAGTAAAAATTAACTATTTAAGCTAGGGAATTACAAGTCTGCCAAAAACCTTGTCAAAATGTGAATATTTTGCAGAACCTGAGGAGAAAAGAGGAAGCCTCAATTGTTACGAATTCTCATTAGGCCTATGCCAAATTAAGCAATACATTTACATTATGATTCATTTGCCTTTTACTTATTAGTAAATAAATAGATTAATCAAGTACCATATCCAGTTTAAACTCTATCAAGTGGAAATAATTCCCTGATTTTTCCGCTCACAATAATTTGACTCTTTATCTGGGAAGAAAATTAGCTTTGAAATACACTGAAAGAACAAAACTGCTGCTTTGCTATGTGTTGCAAAAGCAGTCTCCTCAGTGGATGGAAAATATTTTTGTTGGTATAAACATAATTTATGTGTACATCAGAAGATGTACACATCCATTATTTTAGAGTATTTTGTTCCCCCCCTTTCAACTTCTGTATTGTTATCTTCACAGTTTGGGGCTTTTTTTGTTTTTGTTTTGTGGGGGATTTTTTATTTTTTTTTAAGATACTCTTACATAAAAAAATGAAAGATGAAAAGTAGTTTATGTAAGACTAAAGTAATTTATGAAAGACTGACCAGACTCTAGAAAGCAATTTTTCTAAGTCATGTTTATTGGTTTTAGCACATTTCAAAAATCCTAGCATAGTATTTTTATGGTGACAGCATTATCTGTTGCAGGATTTCTTGCTCTTTAGAGTCAATGTCTAAGGCAAGAATATTTGCATTGTTGGTGGGGTTTTTGTTTGTTGTTTTGGTTTTGTTTTCTTTGTGGAAACGGGTATTGAAGTTTTCAAGTTTAAGTTTTTTTTCAGAAAGAACAGTTAGAGATCAGGAGTCAAGGTCTCTGATATTTTGTCATGCTACAAAAAGGGCAGGTTTTAAAAAGGAGTCTCATTTGCCTGATAATCAATTAAACTACTTATGACTGTGAGTCTGCATATTAAAGTCAACTGTTCTTGAACAGAAAATGCATGGTTTAAATTGAAACGCCTTGCCTGTAAATGAGATCTATTAATGAAGGTGAACAGAAGGGATATATTCATGAGAGAAACCTCTGATGTAATTCTGACCTGTTCAAGGCACTAATTGCCCTGCTCTTCCCTCTCCCTCTTACTAGATAGACTAAGGAGCAAATCTCATGCAGTTTTCAAAAGATATTCTGAACTTTTTGCAATATACAATGAGTCTATCAGATGACACCTGAAGAATGTTAAAAATCAGGATTCATTTAGAATCATTGAGATGTGCTGCTTCCACAAAAATACTTATTCTTGGAATGCTCACTGCATCAGATTTTAAAATGCAGCATAGATTTGCAACTACTTCATGTGGACGTTATGCATGCACATTTTATATGAAAGGAAGTGTCACAAAATTTGTTTTTTAAGCATCTTAAACCTGATCCTTGAGCCATCTTTAGTCACATCTCAGAGTATAAGAACAAAAAGAAAATTAAAATATCATAGCAAAATAATGCTCAGATATTATTAAAATTCTTTTACAACTGTTTACAAGACCAGAAGAGGATAAAGAAAGGCTGTAATTAAGAACCAGCCTCTGAAGATCATCACCTCCTAATACTAATCTAGAATTAGTTATACCAGAATAATTGCTGGTCTTCCAGTGTGAGTGGGCATGTGGAGACTACAACTACAGTGCAGGCTGGGGCAGACCCTTACAAGTATCCTGATGGCCAAATGGGCTAGATTCACAATGTAAAGAATAGTCTTGACCCACCTATACATTAACCAGTGTCACCACAACTGAGAAGTGGGAAAAAAGGGGAAAAAAAAAAGAACATAAAGAAGAGGGAAAAAAATTTAGATAGCAGGACAGTTTTGAAAGCTGAAGCAAAACCATTGCTCCTATAAAAAAGGGACTTTAAGGAATTGATACTGATGGCACCTTTGCTGCAAGCAGCAAGTGAATTTTAAAATAGTCACCAAAATCTATAGAAACAGCACAGTTATCCAGGAAGGTGTTAATCTTTTTTTTGGTTTTGTTGTTATTTCCTTTTGTTGTTGTTTGTTTCTTGTCATTGTTGTTTCTGTTATGTAAGGAGACAGGAAAAAATAAATCTCATGATATTGAGAGAAGAGTTGTTTGTTGAAATTTAAAATATAATACAGAAAGAAACTAGATTGTAATCACAGCCTTTCAAAAAGCAGTTGCAGCCAAAAAAGCCCTTTATGTATGTTTAGTTCCTCCTTCACAATCTCTTTCCCTTGTACTTCAGAAGAGGACATGCCTTAAAAATCAGCTTTAAGAGGCATCAGAAGAACATACTGTATGCCCTGACTTACATGGCATGATTCCACTCTCCTTCCTTCAGGCAATCATTCTCACCACAGCCAGAAAGACTAGAGGAAAGATTATGGACATTTGCTCCCTTACAACAGGTCATATGATAAAGAGATTTTAAGAGGTACTCAGAGTATCATGAGGCAGAGCTTCTGCCAATTTTTTATTTGGTCTTACAATTTTCAGGGTTTAGTACAGAAAATTTTTCAAATCGCTGGGAAATCCAAGCCCCACTAACACACTCCATTTCCTGATGATGGCCACATTCCATAGGTAACTCCAGACATGTATCAATCCACACATTAAGAAATCTAACATGGGGTATTATCGCTGGAAAGTGATCCAGCGCTTTTCCTGTCTCTGTGGTGCAGGTGGGAGGAAAAGCTGAATTCTGGATGATGTGTTCTGGTGGCAACTGAGGAAGGGATGACTCTGAACAAATGTCTTTATAGCCAAGAATGCTAACCTTTATCCAGAGTTATTCCCATGAGAAAGGAAGGTTCATGAAGTCACACTGGTTATCTGTCTTCACACAAGATTTTTTTTTTTTCAAATAACTTTGTTCAAAAGAGGTTAGGAAACAAGTAAATAGTTGTAAAATACTGGTCTAGAACTGTGAACCTTTGAGATTTAACTTCTAAGTAAAATAGATTCACCATGAGCCATCCTCTCTGTTCATTCCACTATCTCATGCCTCTTTATTTGCAGAGGACAGTTAACCCTACTGGCTTTGAAATTCAACAATTTCCTATATACACAGAGGCAAACATGACAGTATTCATCCTACACTCAAAACACATTTAAATTAGCACCAAGACCTGAAACAGCTAAAAGCATAACAAAGCTGTAAGCCCTTCAAGACATGACTAGCTAATAATTTTAGATTTTTTCTCTGATGCCAAGTTAATGAACAGAAAATGAATTTATACTGATAAAAGAGAATCAGAGCAGAAACTATTCCCAGATTACATTACCTCTGCTTAAATCATGATAAAATTTGAATTTGTTTTTCAGTTGAAATAAAAGTTGTGTTTCAGTTTGAAATAAATATCTCTGAACTAGTGTACAAAGTAATAAAAACAATCTCATTTAGGTAGCCACTTCTAATTTTTCCCTTGATCAACTTTTTAGTAAAAACATATGTTCATATGAATTGCTCCTTTCCCTACCCCAAAGTTTCGTATAACTGCTGGAATTAATTCTGTATGCATGCATTTTTAAAAAATATTATTTCCAAAAACAGTGTTTCAATTCACTGAAATATGAATGCATTTGAAGTACTACACTTCATGCTGTCATTGCACTGTACACAAAGAAGATATGAAGCTTTTTTAGGGGGGCAAGATGAAAATATACTGCATATAATGCTTTTTGTGCCTTGAAGACAAAACTTCCTTGCCAAGGGAAAAAGTAAACTTTGATCTCAAAAAAAAAAAAAGCCCAAACCTGCTTCTATGTCTGAAAAGTGTTGTTACAACTGTTTGAGGAAAGCCAAATATGCATAAACACTACGATGATTTCTCCTCTCCCCCTCCAGCAATGCTGTATGGAAATTCAAAATGACAAAAGCAAAACACAAAACCCAGACAGGAAACCATTAGAGATTACTTGCATAAAGACATTTTGAATTGGACATATGAAATTTCTCAGTAATGATTTTTCATTCCTTTGTGGGTTTTTTCTTTAAAAAAAGTAAACTTGCTCAAGTGATAAATGCTTTACACAGATCATCTATAAAAAAAAAGGGGAGAAGAATCCTCTGAAACAAGTAAAATTACACCTTTATCTGCAAAAAAATATTTTCCAGTGTCATTACTAATTTTGTTTTGTTTCATTTCATTCCTTTAACACAGCCACATTATAGTGGTAGCTTATTTCAGTACTTGTTTTCTTATTTATATCTTAATGGGAACATTTTACTGTCAGAAAACACTTTGAAAACCTGATACATCATGGTAACAGCAGGAGGGAAGAAAAGAGACAGAGCCCTAACAGGAGCCTGGTAAAAACTTCTCATGTCCCTGAGCCCAGCCTCATGGTATCCCAAACGTGGATCACATCATCCCTCTATGAACTGGGAAATAAAAAAAAATACAAATCAAAAAACTTACTGAGAGACTATGATGTGCACACAGTTCCTTTATTAAGATAAATTTTATTAAATTGTACAAGCCCCTTCCTGTATTTCAGTTTCCAGAGGCAAGCAATGGATTTAGTTCTGTATTCTTATGTGTAATGTACAAACCAAGCAATAGCCTTCCACACAGGAAATAAAAACAGCCCTTCTGGCCTATAAATATGAAGGCAACTAGTAAATACAAAAAGGGACTTCAACAATTTCCCTGGAAACTTCAATTATGTCTAGGCTGAACTCTGAAAGATGAAAACTATTTTAAATGAAGATACTCCCTGCTTCATATTTAATTAGGACACACCTTTCCAACACATAAGTAGGAAAGCAGGATATTAATACATAGCTTACTATATTTCTAAGACTAGTCACAGACAGAACTGTAACAAGCTTAGTACAATATTGATTTTTCCTCTCTCCAAACAGAACAATAAATTTCACATGCTGAGGAGATTTGCACAAATAAGGCAAGATTTCTTTCATCTATTGAAATTAATATGTCAATACTCTGGCATGATTATAAGTCTGTGGGCTTTGACTAGTCATAAAATCATTATGACTGGCTGCAAAGCCCACCACTAAACCATGTCCCCAAGAGCCACATCTGGTAAGCACCTCCAGGGATGGTGACTCCACCACTTCCCTGGGCAGCCTGTTCCAGTGTCTTTCAGTAAACAAACTTCTTAATACTCATTCCAAATTCCCACTGGCATAACTTGACATGATTTCTTCTTACCTGGCAGAAAAGACCTACCCCCACTGGCTACAACCTCCTCTCAGGTGGTTATAGAGTGTGGTAAGGTCACCTCTGAGCCTCCTTTTCTCCATGCTAAACAAAATGTATTGAAGAAGACTTTTAAAGAAGTAACTATTCACATATTTAGAAGAAATACATAACAGCTGTTTAACTACAGCTAAATACTAAACAAGGAGAAAAAAAACATAGTAACACAACTGAAAACTTATGGAATATAGAATATACATTCACATAGTATTTTGTTATCTATAAATAACTAGCACTTGGCTTATGTTAGCTTAGATGAAAGAAAAATGTGAGTTATGGGAGTCCACCCATGCTCAGACTTCTGCACTTTTCCCTTCAAGCAATATTATGCACAATTCATGACTTGTTAAAATGGTGGCAGGCACAAGGAACTACAATAAATAACCAATCATGAAAATAAACAAACAAGAACAGCTCAGCTTGAACCAAGTTTTTTTATTTGTGTTTAGGAGTGCAAGATAAATCATGGAAAAGCATGCTGCCAATCCAACAGTGTGTGTTAACACAGGTTAATGTTTTCCATCAGATATCCTTTTTTTGCCCATTAATATTTTGAAATAAGACCATACATTTCTCCATTATGAAGATAAAGGTTGTAAACTTAAGCTGCACAAAGAGCTGACCTATAACACAACCAGCCGGATGATCCAGGCTTTCCTGCAGTATTTTGTATTAACAGTTAGCTGGATTAACAAAAATATGAGAAGCTTAAGGGAGCTGTTTCATAGCCTACAGATTGACTCTTAAATCAAGAGTGAGTGGATTACTAGATTGCTTTTAAATAATCTCTCTATAAAAACGCCACTTGAGAAGATATTCTATTAAAATACCTTGCTTGCAGAACTTGCTCTGAATTTCACAAAAAGATCTGAATACTTATCCCAACTGAGTAAAAGTTCTAAGCTTCTGGCTGTAAGAAGACTGCACTGGTACTTCTAGCTTTGTGAATAATCCTGTTCTCCTTGAGACATTAGTCACTCGTCCTGTTACTCCTCCTCCTGCCCTGCATTTTAATGTAGCACATTACATAATGTAAAACATTACTACTACTGAAGAAGTAGTGGTTTATATTCAACAAGGCATCCCAACTCAAAAGGTACATGTACTATTGAAAAAAAAAATAATCTAACAAAACCCCAAAAACAATCTCCCTCCAACAAAATTCAATTTCTTTTCAGCCAAAAGCAATTGTATTGTGTTTATAAACTCCCTTTCTAATTTACCCCACTATAAATTCTACCAGTACTTAGATCAGGCAGTAGGAAGAATTTTTTTGTTGTGTGGGTGGTGAGAATGGAGAAGTTTCCCAGAGAACTTGTGGATGCTCCATCCCTGGAATTGTCCAAGGCCAAGCTGGATGGGGCTCTGAACAACCTGGTCTAGTGGAAAGTGTCACCTGTGACAGGATGCTTGGGACTTAATGATGTTCAAGATGATCTTTTGGTTGTTTCCCTTCCAACCTAAAACATTCTACAAATCTATGGAATTTCAGATTGAAGATCTCAAAAGACAGAACAGGTCAACATTTATAAAAGATGTCCTTGTGCTAATATGCTTTGCTCTGCAGACTTTACCGCTTCTCTGGAGAAATAAAAAATACCTTGTCTCATAAAAATTAATGCAAATTTAACTACAATGTGGTTCAAAATCTTATTTTGATTTTGAATTCCTTGTGCAAATTCCTCTGTGTTTGTTGGATTGATGGCCTCAAAAAATTAGGACAATGAGAAGATTCTAAGCTAATAACATCTTGTGAAAATAAGCTCTTGAACATGTAAAGGCGTCTTTTTTTTTACTCCAATGTCATCATAAAGTGTTATCTCAGCTTAAGCTACATTGATTTGGGGAATTAATGACACTACTGAGATGAACTCATTTCAAATTATCTCAACTGCACGCATTAAAATCCAAATTGGAATATATGCCTAAGGATCTATTATTCAGACTTTACAAATACAAAATGTCACCTGCGCAGTCGTGTCTCAAACCAACAATTCCTTACTGAGTAACACGTGGGGATTAATTCTATTTGGCTCTGCACTGCCCAGAGAAAGCAGTCTGAGAAAGAGCAATGTGTCACCAAAGGAAGGCTCTTTGCATGCTCCTGCATCAGCTCACTAGAGCCTGATGTTGCTAGATCACTTGATTTGGATCACCTTCCTCTACCTCTTTAAAAGCCAACCTATGATGTATAATCAGGAAGAAATTTTCTGCTCTTTGGTAGATGGCTTTGGAGAATATAGATCCATTTTTCTCTCAGCCTTTTCCAGACTAGTGAGTACAGACAAACTGCAAAAAGTAGAAGCAAAACACAGCTGGGTGTGGTAAGAGGCTGCTGCCTCTTCTTTTCAGCATTGGGCGTTTCAAATAAGTAGCTTAAAACAAGTACTGATAAATTATCAGCATCAAAACTGCATGTAACACAGTGAGCAACAAGGAGAAAAGACAAAGGCTTTAACATCCACACTGTATTTACCCCTGCTTGAATGGGCATGCTTACCCTTTTTTCCTGCTCTTAGAACACAAAGGTCTTGCACAGATTTAGTTTTTACCAGGCAGACCACTTCTGTAGACACCTGGCATCCAGGAAATGAGTGACTCCTGCAGTAAGCAGTTCATTAGTGTCACTGATAAACTCAGAAATCAACTTTAGTCGTCTGCTCTCTGCCATGGCAGAGGCCAAGTTCTGCATGAAAACTGTATATTATTACATGAACTTATTGAAGAAGTACAACAGAGAAAATCCCCCCCCCCCAAAAAAGTCTACTCTCTCTCAAAAAGGTAAATTATAATGGAGACCTGAATGCTGGACTTCACTTTTATCTATAGATTTACTTAATATTTACTTAAAATCTGAAAATATTTTACATTTCTTTTCAGTTTTGCATTGCGCCATTCAACCTGGGTCACAGAGCATTAGTAGAAGACTGAGGAAATCATCTCAAAAAGGCATTTTACATACCTTATAATGTGAAGGCTCTTGTGAAGCACTAATGATTAACAAATTGCTCATAGATTGAACCAAGGTTTATGAAATTTTTTAAGTCACTGTATTATGTAAGAGCTTAAAGCACTTCAAGTGCATATAAACAGAAGATATTCAAAGCATTTTGTCTGAATCAAAGTTAACCACAACAAAGGAAGTGTAAGATGGCCATGTTTAATTGGTTAAACAATGAATCATATGCAAAGAAATTTATACACACATGTGGTTGAAAAAAAAATACATATGAAGATATAAAAATGCTCCTATATATTACCAAATTTAAAAAACTTACCATAGTTTCATACTACCAAGCAAAAATAGTCTGTGTTTTACTCAACTCTTAATTTTGGACAATGTCTTATGTTTAATCAAAACAGATTCTTATGTACAAAACTGTGTTTATATGCACAACTTCTATGAAATCTAAGACCTGTTTTAAGAGGTTTTGCTACAGTGTTTACATTCTAAATTAAGAAAGTAATAAAATCTAAAAGTGGGGTAAATCTGTTGATATTAAATTTATTTGAACTTAAGGCCAAGAGAATAAAAGCAAAATATTGTTTCCCATAAAAGACAACTAAGTAGAACTAATCAATGCCATCTGTAAATATTTTAGTAATAATTAATTGCAAAGAAATTCTGAATCTTAGAGCAGTAGAGAGAAAAATACTAAAAAACAACTATGACAGGAGAGAATAACAGCCATGTCCTGTAGAGTCAGAAATCCAGGTGTGAAAGAAGCTTTTCATAATGATGTGTTTGCTGTAATTTCTGTAATAAACTAGATTTTTGAACAACTGAAAAGAGAAAAGCCTATAAAGACCTTTGCTGAAAGTACATAGTACAGTTGCAATATAGCATGTAGAGTTATATAAAATTATAATATGTAGAGGCCTATTTCCGTGTTCTTCAAAACAACAACAAATAAAACAACAATAAAGTGAAAAAAAAGGTTGTCATACAAACAGAAACAGAACTCTTACAACTCTAATAACTTAAAGATTAACTTCACAACTTTGTTCATTATTCTTTAGCAAGCCCTCCCAGCACATCAAGTATTATATTAATATACAAGGCTGCCTGCACTCACACATGGATAATGGAGATATCACAAGTCTGAACTGTGAGCTGTACAAATCCTAAATATGCAAGGCAACAGATGGAGCCCTGGGAACAAAGCTTTAGACACTAGCAGAGGTTTCAGCAACAGCATCCCATGGTTAAATAATGCTACTAAGCATAATGATAAATTAAATAAATAAAATAGCAGTGCCATCCTTAAAAACAACCCAACACCTTGTAACTGGTGCACAGTGTCAGAATGCCTTGATGTACCATATATATTCTCCACTGGTAATGCAGTCATAGCCCATACCCAGCAGACGTGGGTACAAACTAAGAGAAAAACAAAGTGCCATTAATGCCAGCTACCTCAATTAAGACTATTCCTTCTAGTCCTAGGAAATCTTACCTGGATTTCACTCCATGAACACAGCTGCCACAAGTGTTGGCATTCGAACAGTTCTGAGGATGCTGCTGACTATGAAGTCAAGTTCTGTTTCAAGGTTTTTGCCTTGAGAGGTGATAATGTGGACATGGATGCACCACCACATATAAACTGTTGCTGCTCACAATTTTATTTCTGTATTTAAATAACATACATACATGTACAGTGTTTTATTCCCTACACTTTCAAGGAGGATGGACAACTGACCTGCACAACAGATTGCTATTATTTGGACATTTGTGAAGAGAGGTGCGATAAGACAGGTCTGTGTGTGATTTAGTTTTGAATTATGAGACAGTCTCTCTCTTTAATTGTTTTTCTCTCAGTCACTCTAATGTGTTTTGAGCAAGTGTAGAAATGAAGCTTGCTTCAATCAACTCTAAATGAATAAATATTAACAGTTTGCACCTCTAGACCTTGCAGAAGAGACTGTCAAAGTGATTTATGAAGCCTAAGAGATAAATTTGGATTCTTCCCACTCCCACTGCCCAACCCAAGCTGTGAGTGGGGTTGCATATGGGGTATTATGCAACAAAGTTGTAGGTGGGCTATCACTAAGTCTCTGAGAAACTGTAGGTGAGATTTCAGATTACACCCTTGTTTTCTACTTTAAAGTGAACATAATTGTTTTCTGTCAGGCTGCCATGGAATTAAAGCACTTGCTGGAACTGGCAGCACATTTGTCACCTCTCCTAGGCAAGCATATTAAGAAGGATGATTTTATACTAACTCTCCTAAAGCTGCAGTCTGTTCCAAGTGAGTACTTCAAGGTTGCTTATCAAGAGGAGGTGAGTGAAGTGAGTGAAGTTGAAGAGTATGTGCTCTCCCAAGGACACTCTTTAGATCATGGTCAAAAAGGTCACCCTGTAACTAGTGCTCAGATGTAAGAAACAAAGTGAACAGAAAAAAGTGTAAAAATGCAACATGCCAAAGAGAACCAAACTCCCTTAGGTTTAAGCTAAATATCTGTGTTCTTGATACAATTATTATTTCATCTAGAATAGGTAGCAATAAAAAATAGTAGTTCAGATTCTGTTTAAAGTAACATTCCTACTTATATTGTCAATTATGCTGCACTGTTTTTATTTCAGGTTTTTAATTAATATTATTAAAGAAAATGTCTAAAACTTGTTGTCAGGGACAGAATGAAAAAAGAAGTAAAATGAAAATATATAAGGATGTAAACACAGAACAGGTTTGCAGTGATAAGTTCAAGTATTATTTTCAGGAAATATGTGTGAGTCTTTACACTGAAGTTAAACATTGCTGAGTAAAAACAGTGGTTGCTTTATTTTCAAGCTGAGACCAGATGATTCCTGTAATACTCTAGAAGTCTTATAACAACTTCTATTAGTCCTTGTTTAGTGCTTGAGGAATTATGCTCAATCTCTTTGTTATTTTGTAGGGGACTAAAATGGAAAATTAAGAATTTTAGTCAGATACAAGTTTTTTATTTTATTTATTTTGGATTTGTTTTCAAATCCTGATAATTAGGGAGGGCAGAGATCTATGGCCCTAAATACTTTTTGCATATACTTTTCTGTTTTTAAGTTAATTAGATGTGTATGCTATTTTAATATCACTATAACTACAAACAAAAATACTAAAAAAAAGTAGAAGAGTTTTTTATTATTATTTACAATTAAAAAGACTACTTTCATTGTTTAATATACTCACATTGTAACTGCTTGAGCCTATAAGCATCATTAAAGTCCAGACATTCAAATGTGCATTGTCTATGTCAAGGCCTTCATAGAAAAATAGTAAAGAAAAACCCCTGAAGAAGCACATGTGCTCCTAACTAAGGCATTGTGCAGAAGAACATGGAATTCTTGTGACTTCCTAAAATTCTGTGACAACTGATTCATAACTGGCCTGTCTCAGTATTAAAACCTGGCTAAAGCAGGAGCTGGGCTGCTCAAACTACAGCTGCATTGGGTTTGTTGCTCTCTACCTGCTCTGAAGGAAGAGACTTTAGTCACAGCAGAAGTTTCAAAATAATTGCTACTATTTTACTATTACTGTGAAACAAACTGGCCTTCCAGAGAGTGCTGCAGGACATTTATCACTGTTATTTTTCAGCCAAGCATATGGAGCTTTTCCCTTCTTAGGTTAAGTCTTCCATGCCAGATGCACACACGAAGCCCAGGAGATCACCTGGAAAGCAGCACATAAAACTAAAACACAGACTGGAGGAAAGAATGCTCCCAAAGGTTTTTGTAACAAGGGAACCAATTTGCTGCAATGACAGAACTTTCTTATTCACTTTTAAGTTTGCATACAATTCTCATTGCCAATACAGGGATATGGGCAAGTGGGAAGAAAAATAAAAGCCTCCAGTGAAAATTAAACATCCAGGAACATGAAAAATAAGAATAACAACTTTCAGGATTTTTGCAGTGGTTTCTTAAGAGATACATGTAAGAAGGACAGAGAACCATCCAGTGTGAAAAGTGAGAAAGAGAGAAAGCCACAATCAGTGTTTGATGCACAGCTTCTGTCACCAGGAACCTGCTTGCATGTATGGAGCCCAAATGATGCTGCAACATATGTGTAATTAAAATTAAATATTATTACAGATTTTCAAAAAGAAATTCCAGAATATATTCGAAAACAGATTTCCACTCAAGACACAAAATTTTATGAGGTTTGTTTTTCCTTAAGGTGAGCAAAGCATTTAGGAAGCAGCCTTTGTTCAGAGACAAAAAAAGTAAAAGAGTCTTAATGGAAGGACCTAGGGGATCACAGAGACACCCAGAATGCATTCTCCATGTGTTGTGAAAGAAGACTTCCACTCCTTCCCCCACCCTACAGCAAGCTTCTCTTTCTTACCTTTGGCATTCAGACAAACCTGCAAATTAAAGAACTCATTTGTCACTGTATTTGCTTAATTAGCTAGCATGTTGCAATATGCATTTTAAGACCACCAGACTGCCAGCATTCTGAATTTATATGTTTTCTCCTCCAACAGTTATTACAATCTTTTCACCTTTTACATATAGCAAACTATAATGTAGTTACTGAACCATTTGCAGTACTCAGAGATACCCAATATTAATTGCTCAATCAGCCAGCATTGACACACTGGATTTAACATGCCACATTGCATTACTGATTATATTTCTAACCTTACTAAGTCAATCTGGAGCAAAGACACCTGCAGTTTAGCTAGAGGTTATTTAGTAAGCACCCGTTTCCTTAACTATTGTAGCATCACTAGTTTGAATGGAAGCATACACCTCGTACCTTGAACATTTTGGTGCCTGATTGCACAATAAATAAGTATTTATTAACTCTTCTTCACTCTTGAGGAAAAAAAAAAATCAAAAAACAACAACAAAATGTAAAATGTAAACCTACATTTTATTGAAAATAATAGTTTTACTATTTTACTATTTTATTTTACTTTACTATTGCATATACTGAATTAGTTTATTCTGTACCGAAATTGCTTCAATTCTTTTTAGGAAAATCAACACAGTATTTTCTGAGTGTTCTCCTAATACAAAGAAAGAGAATATGCACCAGTACAGGCAAACTTAAATCCAGTGTCTCATGATCTCCAGGTTTTGAATCAGAAAACGTGATGCTAAATACACCATATTATAGAAAAAAGACAATATACATCCAACAGTCTCCTTAAACTTTATATAACAAAACATTTAACCACAAAAGTAGAAGTAAGCTAAAATTTCTATAATTTTCAAGTGTTACAGTATCAGAAAACTGAGATGTGATTTTGTAGCAGGCTTTCAGCCTTTTTGTTCCCCATGAGCATCACAAATGCTACACAGAACTTGTCAGACCACATGACATTTTTACTGTAAAGAACTATTTTGCAAAGAAATTAAACTAATGAATGGGGCAAAGGACAGACAGCATAAATAGCTTTGGAATTTTGGATAAAGCTAAGAATAGTCAACATTTAAATGAAACTGTAACTTGATGATTAAATCAGACTAACAGTTTCTTGTGGAAACTGTACTTAGGAAGTAATGCAACAGTTTTATTTTACAGTTTATGGACCAGAAGAAAGTACCATTAACTCTTACAATTTCTGTGCTTTGATAACAGAATGTGCCTCCTGTGTCTGTGATTTGTCCTTGCCTACCTCATTAAGAAATAAGAAGCAATGAAATAGGTCCACTGATTCCAGACTACTTCCTGACAATTAATAACTGAAATCAGCAGAGCTATATTCAGTAAATTCATTGTTACCCTAAAAAATTTAAAGAAGTGAAAGAATAGAGATGAAATAGAAACGGTGAGCCACTGCTCATCACCTGACAAACTTGCAGAACAACAATTAAAACACTAGTCTGAGTTGTAAAAGTTATTTCTCTTGCAGTTAGAAACCATCTTGATTTTATTTTCTTGTCTTATCATACATCTTACAGGCAGAAAAACAACGCATATTACCTTTTTGTAATAAATCTATAAAAGCACTTATGCTCCAAATTTCAGCACTGTGATAAATACTGTGGATATAAGATGATGTCAGATCATTTTACTTCCCTGCCACGCATTCTGCAGATGAGAAAATGAGAGACTTTTTCCTGAGATTACTTACCCATGAAGTTCAGATAGCTCTCTCCTCCGAGTGCATGAGTAATGAGACGAATCATTTTATGAAGCTGTATCCCACGATCAATAACTGGCGTCAGAGGCATGAGCACACTCATGTTTGTGTACATCTCCGCATCCATCAGGCGAAAGGCCAGCGTCTTATCACCAACCAGCGCCTACAACAGTTCAGAAAGACACTGGAGAAGACCCTTGGGTGTAATACAAGTGTTTCTAGGTTTTGGGATTTTATTAAAATAGGTGGTCTGTATCACAGAGGGAGGACTTGCAAGATCACTAAGGAGCCAAGGACATGGCTCAGTGTGCATGACCCAGTCCCTGTTCCTGAAGGAAGCATCCTGCCAATGCCAATGATCACCAGATCATGTGGACCCTACATTCTGACCACTGCATCTGTGCACTGTGTGATGTGCAATACAGATCTGGTCTGCTGCCAAAAACCGAGGCAGGGATGTCCACGAGCTGAGCTTGGACTGGATGTCAGCCCCAGCTGTCTGCTTTCCCCTGGCAACCTCCCCATTGTCACTCCTGGACTGATGGGATTGAGTGTATATGGTAACAGAGTCTAACCTCTGGTCCTACATTTCACCTAACTGGGTCAAACTGCTTAACTACTTCTAAGAACTTTTTCACATACAGATCAAATGTGAAATATCAGCATCGACTTACAAAGTCACAACTGACTTACATTTGGGAATTTTTATAGGAAACACAGAAAATGAGGAAGTGAACATCTAAAGTAAAGGTTCCTGGAATATAAAAATAAATGGGTATAAAAAAACTCTGACTCACACATGCAGAGCGAGTATGCAGCATTCACTTATATGAAATCAAGAATGTGATTGTTTTTCTGTGATTTCACACAAAAGAAAAATCTGAATTATTAACTTGCTGGTGCTCACTGATACTTGAGAAAGGCCATAAAATGCTATTTAATACATTAGCAGGCAGGTAGTGGAGAACATTTTGAAGCATTTATATTTCAATAGCTGATTTTTGTTCAATTAGCCCAATTCTTGTTTTATACCCTTGAAAAAAATTCACTAAATTCCAGAGATACAGATGAATTGTAAGCAGGTCTAGCTGAAAAGCACACTCATCCTTTCATTTTACAGCTGACAATATAACAGCATATATAGATTATTCCCTTAAGTAAAAAATACCCTATTTAAAGGAAAAAAAAACAAACATATGTTCCAGTGACAAGACTGAAGACTGCAATGAACAACTACTTTCTGGACTCAGAATGTGGAATTTTGTTAGTGCCATTTAATATCCCCTTATCTTTCTATTGGAAGAGCAGCTAAGTGTTTCCCTATTCATGTTTTCTGTGGCAGTTGTGATTTTATAAATGGATATATTTCCCCCTTCAATGATCTCTTTGCTACCCCAAAAGAATCTTATTCTGTTTAGGTTTTTTTCTTATGAAAATCAATCCACACCTGCTATTCATCTTCACAGCATTTATATAGTTATGCTGTATATTCTTTAAGGTACAGGACCAAACCTGTCTCCAACACTGAAGATGCACACAAACCAGGAAATACTGCAGTGCCATGCTGATTGTACTCTTTGCTCTGTTCCACTCATAACAATTCCAGGACTGCATCTGCTTTTTTGACAGCTTTTAGCTTTGGAGTTGCTATTTTCACACTCTTCTTATAACCATGAGGCCTTGTATTCTGACTGGCAAGAGTCAGCTCATGGCCTGTTACAGCTTAAAAGAAACCAGGATTGCACCCTCACGTGCATCACTTCAGGCACCTTCAGATTGAATTTTATCTACACTTTTTGTTTCTCTATCCTACTTTTCACATATCAGCCTGATGCAAGTCTGTAATCATAGCTGTATTTTAATTAAAAATAATGAGATTTTTTTTCCCCTAAGAATGACATTTTAAACTGAAAATGCAAAGTGATATGGAAAACAATTGCTAAAAATCAACATGAAATAAAAGAACAGCAACAGTAATGTTATATGATGTGCTTTAGGGTAAATAATCAGCTTTGATAAAAGCACCTTATTATAGAATAATATACATTTCCAAGTAATTTCTGAAGTTTTTTATCAGGCTCATGCATTAAATGAACACTATAACAGACTCTGAGATTAGAATATAAATAGGTACAAATAAAATGGATATAATGAATGGCAAACTCAGAATGGTCTTTTTAAAATATACAACATGCTTTGGACATTTCTGTTGACATTTATTATAGGAAGTACTGGAATTGGAATATCAACCTCTATAATGTAAAGGAAAGCTTGGTTACTTAAACAAAATATCAATTTTTTAATAAAAGGCTTGAAGTTGGCAATTTTACAATTCCCTAATTATGTGTTTTCTGAAACACAATTTCTGAATTATGTATTTCTGAACCCTTCAGAAATAAGATTTAAAAAGATTATGGCAGACAAGTGTCATCCAAACTCATCATTACCTTTTTGTTTTTCCATACACAGAACTATTACAATTGCTGTGCTTTGAACCAAACTGTTACAGAATATTTCATTTAGATCTCAAAAGCGGATGTTTTCAATCCTTCCAGAGAGGAAAGACTTTCATGAAGGGAAAAGTCATGAACAAATTTCTTAAATTGGCATACTGTTTATGCTTATCAGAAAGTGTTCCAGTTTACTTAATGGACACAGGATTTTCAAAAGCATGGATTAGACACCTTCCTATGTTCTGTGGCAGGCAAAACAAGAATCTACAACTCATTTCTTAAAAACAAAGCCAATATTACCCACACAATCAAGGGAGGGTTCTTTTGCTAAAATGAATGATCATAAAATAAAAACACAGCAAAACAAATAAAACAAAACAAAACAACCAAACAAAAATCCCAAACAAACAAAAAAAAGAGCACTAGTCCAAATCTACCCATTTCTGAAATTCCTGTCATCCTCCTCAACTCCTTTCTCATTAAAAATAAAAAAAAATAAACAAAACACCAAACTTCTAAACAAGATCTTTTACTTGGTTATGAACAATAAAAGAGCTGAAGATACCTGGTCGTGACTCTCTGCATAAGCAATGTATTTTTCTTCATACCGTCTGTTTGTTAATGTATGCACAATATTGCCCATATTCCAGTCTTCATCTTTCAGCTCCTTAATTATCTACAGAAATAAAAGAAAGATCACTGAAAAGCTGTTTTAACTAAAAACATGTAACATTATCTTGGCACAGGAATTTCCAATGGACTGTGAGCTGTATTCTCACACTCCCAAGTTTTGAAGTGATGAGCTTTCTCAGGTAATCCAAAGAGCTGGGTTCTTTTCTTTTCAATTTAACCACATAAATATAATACCTAGAACACTCTGTTTCTCTTCTACCTCCCTGGACGACAGGCTTTGCCATTTATTATGTGAATCCTCTGATACAGTGGATAATGTGATTGATAGGACCTGCAAGAGACCACTGCACCAAGACCAAGGAAGAAATATGTGGGCACAGACCTACCTGGTTCACATTTTCATTAAATGCAACCCTGGGATATGGGAGCTTCCAAATAAAGCTTAACCACTGGGCAGTGCAGTGCTACCTCCTGATTTTTAGCAATTTAAATTGAATCCCATTAACAGGAATTTTCTGCCTCATATCACATTATTTCCTTCCTCTGCTAAATCTAGCTCAGTATCAGTGTTAGTTTGTTCTTTTTTTTCTACACCACTTTGTGGACCTCCATTGATCACTATGACTTAAATGCATAAACGCAAATATATAGACATAAAACCAGAAGTGATAAAAAGGCAATAGCACCAAGATGGCCAATGTCATGATGCAAAATTTAACATTATAATTGTAACTCCCCATGTCATCCTACACAGTCTTTTTTACCTCCTTTCTTTGTTGATTTCTTTAAGTCCATGAATTCTGGCTCTGAACACATCGAGGTGCCTATCATCGTATCACTTACTACATCTATCCAGAATCTGAACTAGTACAACCACTGCTGCAACAAGCAGTTTATCTTTCTTTTAAAGATTCCCCAGAATTAGTTCATGGAATCCCATGGAGATTCTTCAGTTTTCAAACTGATTTTAACAAGTTTGACTAGAAGATTTCCTAGTAACAGGTATGTACTTAAAAATGGGAGAGAAATGAGAGTAAGCAGTCTAGGAGAATTCAGTAACAGATGATAAACTGTTTATCTAAACTTCTCCCTTCCAATTATTTAAGCTTTTTTTTTTTCCCTTTCAAGAAATGTAGTAACAAACTCTGGCATCATGTCTTTCTCTAACTCCATGTTTCTACTGTGGTCACTTATTTGCAGTTTCTTTGGCAAGAAGCTTTCTGCCTGCATCACTCTAAGTTCTTGTACAATCTCAGTCACAACTGATTTGCTCTCAACAGCCCATTAGTGTTCCATTCTGTCCCATGTCAAGTACATGCTTAAGCTGGAAAAACTGACATTTTCTCCAGTTCAAGAACAGAATTTACTACAGCACAGTTATGTTTCCTAGCCAAATATTGTGAATTAAATGAAGCAGACCATATCAGAGATTGCTAAATTAGAATGTAAATCTTTTGCACTTGCAAAATTCTAGTCTTTTTTTTTTCCCATGTAACATGAATGTAGTCACTTGAGTTTTGCTTACCTATGAAATTGCTTATCTTGCCTGCCCTGAAGTATGATAAGGAACAAAACAAAAACAAACAAAAAACCCAAATTAACAAAACTCCAAGAAATCAACAAACATCCCAATTAGGTATTTATTGTTAAAAAAACAAACCCTTACTGCATTCCAGGACCTAAATGTCTAAATAACTCATTCCAAATTTTAATGATGGTGTCTCGGAAAAGCTCTCAATATCTTCTGAAATGAGGTTTGAAATCTGTTTTTGAATTGGCCATCTACCTCCTAGTTACAAAATTGAAAGATGATGAAGGTAAGCTATTTTTTTTAATTTTTCTTAGCTACACACTATATTTATTGAAGCATTAATGATCATATCAAATATTTATTGTTTTCAGATCATCATGACAGCCCGAATGATTTGGGTGTAATCTTCTGTCTAACTGAAAAACTTTCTCTAAAACATCAGTAGAAGCCTTTTCAGATCATTTTATGATTTTCCTTCTGATGCTCTATATTAAGGAAAAGATGATATAAATCCTTATTGTAGTCAGAATTTATTAATATTTACAAATCTATATTATTCCTTTTCGTAACCCACCCATACCAACCGCAGGTGTTTGTGTAATTCACCTAGGTTTTGCTTAAACTTTCAGGTCTATTTATATTCAATGCCAATTTCTATGCCCAGTGTCAGGAGGGTTTATTGCATGTTTATGGAGTGATTTTTTATTGTTTGTTTTTTTTTTTTTATATTTATATGCATATGGTTAACTTTTTATCTACCTGTTCACATTCAATACAAATTACACATTCTACAGCTGTTGCAAGATAAAGGTCATTTCAAAGAAATTGAGCTTATGTGTATTGCACAAAGAAAACAATTATCAGCTGGAATGTGAATCCCAGCTCCTGAACTTCCTCACCTGAAACCTACATAACATCTGACAGCTCTCATTTCAGCCTCTAATACCTGTGCTCAAGCCTGTCAGAATTTATTTCAATAACATATTAACACAAGAGAAAGCAAAACTTGTCAGTGGGATTCAGAAGTGTTTATGTGTATGCAGTGACAGTGAAACACCCCACTCTGAAGAGCAGAATGTATTTTTTAAGTTCTCACCTGTATCCACTTATCTGGAATGGCCATGGCAAGTCGATAATCAAAACCCCCTCCTCCCTCTGCGACAGGCCGACAGAGAGCTGGCATTCCAGAAACATCCTGGAACAGATAAAACACCCCACAACATAAATTCCACAGCACTGCAAGTATTACTGCATATTTCCCACCATATCATAATACTGATATACAAACATTCCATAAACAGCTTCACAGATTGACCTGGTTAAGGGAGAAAAGAATAAATTTAAATCACCTATTACTGTACCCAGATGTGCTGTCTGAATGTAAAAGTTACAAAGAAAATCCTTATGACTTTCCTCATCAAATATTCTATCTCAGAATATTTTAATTGAGTAGATATTTGAATGGGAAGAGACCTCAGTAGATGAAGAGTTTGAAATAATTAGCTCTCTTGAGCTCCGAGTAATCAATAGAAAGTACAAAGCAGTCAACAAATGACAAATTAAACCCTCATTTTGTTTATTGATATTTTGCATAAGGAATGGCATAAAAAAAAGTTAAATATAAAGTACGCTAAGGAAGAAAAATACAATCTCTATTTTTTTCCCAAAACCAAACCTATTGATCCAGCTAGTCCTGGAAAGTGACATGCTCTTACTGCATAATTTTCCAGTTGTATATTGATGGAAGCTGACTATTCTTAAATTTGTAATTCCATGCTCTCAAAATATTTTTTTCACTGTATTGTAGGGCAATTTTACCATGCAGCATTCTTTTCTAAACTTATCTGGACAGAAAATGCAAGTCTCCAATAATTGCAAAATATCCATCAGTACTCAATTTCATTAGCTTTTGTGGGGGAATGGCTTCTCACTGACAGCGGTTATGGATTAACAAACACCTCTTGCATCTACACAAGAGAATTTATGGAATTAATACTGACTAGAACCAGGGCTTAATTAGGAAGCTTATTCTGATTTGCTGGATCCAATCCAGTTTTCAATCCAATTGCTGCACTGGAATAGTGAAGAAGATATTTACACTTCAAGTCATACACACATACACATACAGGCATACACAGACACTGACATAAGGGAGGAGATCAACCAGATCACCAGGCAGCTCATGGATGGCATCCCAGGGGTGGAAGGCAGGGCTGCCATCCAGAGGGACTGGCTGGAGGAATCAATCAGCAGAAATGTCACACAGAATGTCACCAAGTTAATCCGACCCTGGGATGAGCCACCTCCTGCATCCATACGGGCTGGGCCAGCCAGGCTGGGGAGCAGCTCTGCTGGGGAGGAAGGGCCTGGGGCTGTGGGCCAGCAGCAAGCTGAGCTTAAGCCAGCAGCCTGGCCACGCAGCAGGGATGGCCAGCACATCCCAGGCTGTGTGAACAGCAAAGCTGGGAGATCAAAGGAGGGCGTTATCCCCCTTCAGCCAGCAGCCATTGGATCACACAAAACTGCACCAATGTTCCACACGCTATAAAAAACAAACAGTGAAGTGGAAATTATTTACAAACTGCTGGATGTGATGAAAAATTAAACAACTCTCCTAAATCAGTCAGAAAGGACAGACACAGATTCTTGGTCTCTAGGTCATACAGGTCATGATGATATGAAACAAAAGCCTTTTTCTGTAATGCCATGATGCTTTCCTGGAGAAGGTCCAAGTTTGAGATTTAAGCAGCTCCCATCTACTTTAGTCACAATATTGAAATCCATATTTTTGGGAAGTAAAATTCCAAATTTAACAGTATTTATATCTGTCTACAAATTTTAACTGATAGTTTGTTTAGTAGATCTTCCATCAAATGTACTTCTACCAGGAAACTTCCTAGCCTGGTACAGCCCTCAGACTACAACCCATTACTGATCTTCCACACAGGGGGCAATGAAGTGGCACCACATGATCCAAAGGGGATCAAAAAGGACTTCAGGGCCTCAGGACAATTGGTAAAGAAAGCTGAGGTAGAACCCCTATTCTCCTCTCTAACTCTAGTTGAAGGCAGCAACATCGAAAGAAATGGATGGACTGAACCTATTCATGCATTGCTCCATGGCTGGTGTAAGTGCCGAAATGTTGGGAACGAAACCAGGTATGGTGGCTTCAGACAGGAATCCCATTTCTCAGTGCTGGCTGTGACAGTGATGTCTTAAGCAGTTTGAGTGGGCCCATGGGAGTCTCACAAGGTTTAAGAAGACTCAAGCCCAAGGGGTTGGGGCAACCCTCCTAATCAATCCAGGCTGGGTATGAACAGATCCAGAGCAGCCACTGAGAAAGACTTGGGGGTGCTGGTGGGTGGGAGGCTGGCTGTGACTTGTCAGTGGTGCTCTTGCAGCCCAGAAATCCAAATCTGTCCTGGGCTGTATCCAATGTGGACAGCAGGAGAGGAGATTCTGCCCCTCTCTGCTCAGACCCCACCTGCAGGGCTGCATCCAGCCCTGGGCTCCCAGCACAGGAAGGACAGGGAGCTGCTGGAGCTGGGCCAGAGGAGACACCAAGGTGATCAGTGGGATGGAGCAGCTCTGCTGTGAGGAAAGGCTGGGAGAACTGGGATTGGTCAGCCTGAGGAAAAAAGCCTTTGTGGTGACCTAATTGTGGCCTTCCAGTACCTGAAAGGAGCTCACAAGAATGACGGAGAGGACTTTTGGTAGGATATGTGTTGATAGAACAAGGGGGAATGGCTTCAAAGAGAATTAGGTTTAGATCAAATATTAAGGAGAAAGTCTTCACTTGAGGGTGCTGAGGTACTGGCAAAGGCTGTGCAGAAAAGCTGTGGATGCCCCATCCCTGTTCAAGGCCAGGTTGGATGGGGCTCTGAGCAAGCTGGGCTAGGAACAAGGTGTCCCTGTTCACAGCAGGGAGTTGGAACTTGATGATCTTTAAGGTCCTTTCCAACCCAGGCCATTCCATCACACTACAATTAAACAGCTAATTTCAAAGCATTTGTGCAGAGCAAGTTTAAAAAGATCTGCATATAAAAAAAGAAACCATAGCATACTGTTTCTTTGCCTGTTTGTATTTATAATAATTCAGGCATAACAATTTTACTTAACATTTTTTCTTCCATTCTAAAAGACTTTAATCACTGCATTATTTAGAAGAACAAAATGAAAAATAAGCATATACTCAGTAACACCTAAAAAATTAGCAATTACTAAGACAGTGAATATACAGAATATTAAAAAGCTGTAAAATCATCAATTAATTACATTAATTAGGGAATATATTATAATTAGTTATGGCCAGAGAAAAACATTTTTCTCACATGGCAGTGATTCTACAGGCAAGGAGACATTCTTCATTGCCTTTTGTAATTTTCAATTATGTCAATAGTTTCTCCTTCTGAAATTCTCCTTTAACCATGAAGCACATTGATCAATTCTATGATTCATGTAGCGACTTCCCGAGGCAGAAAATTATGTATTGAAAAAGAAGCAGCTTGCAACTTAAGCAAGAGAAACCAAAGACACATCTTACTAAAAAAAAAATTTAAAAAAAAAAAAAAACCAAAAAAAAAACTCTTAGGTCAGGTAATACAAGACAGCTAAACTCAGAATTTCTTTGGTAGGAATGCTTATGATCTAAGGCTACCTGGAAAATTAACTGATTCAATTTCAAGTAAGCCTACAGCTCAGTGAAAATACCTCAAGTTTGCTACTGATTGCTCCCCAGATGCTGTTTTGGTAGCTTGTCATTTAGCTCTTAGCACTGGCTGTCTATAATAGAAAACTTTACTGTAAGTAAGAAACAAAGTTAAGCAGTATTTTGCTTTTTAAAGATAAAAAAAAACTCTTAAGCATTACAAACCCTTTTATTAGAAATCCATATAGTCCCTAATGATATCAGATCCCACTTTTTCTTTTAAAGAAATTGAATTATTTAAACATAATTTAAACAGAAAAAATCCTCGATGTTTAAATTATTTTTCTTCTGGATAAAGAAGAAAATATGCACAGAATTTTGAATGCCTGGCTGTTTCATACTCTTAGAAGCTCCATGTGCCAGCAACATTTTTCAGTCAAAAAAATTGATCTCAATCAACTCAAGCAATATAGTCTATTTACTCCTTTAGAAACCTGGAGAAACTTAGTAATAAATTTAAATTAGCCTATATAGTCAACATTTATAAGCTTATTGCATTTAATTTGAAGGGTAATTGTCAGATATACCAATATAATTCAAAATATGCAAAACATCATTAGGGCTGTTAATCTTTAGTACCACAGAGCACTACTGACTAATGGCTATCATGCACAAGTAATAAACTAATAAAAACAATTCTCATTACAAGTTCAAGGTGATGAAGGTAAAAAAAAAGAAAAAGAAATCACCACATTAATTAATAATCTATTAATGCAGAGAAAATTCCCAGAGTGCATATTCAGGTTGTTTTTCCCCACCAGGCAAAGTCTGTCCACTAATTAATATTTTTCAGCTCATGTCACCGCTTGAGTACCCAAAGTGTGACTTGATAATTAACAGGAAATTCACATCCTAAAGCAAACTAATCAATATTAATGTCACTGAGGATGGCAAAATGATCTTACCTCTGCTATGGTTATGCATTCTGGGTGCAAGGTTTTAATCATGTGATTGGCCAGCATCAGGTAACACAAAGCATCTTCATCCACATGTAGGCCAAAATACTCATTGTAATCTCCACTGAACCCTGTGCCTAATAAGACAAGAAGTTTTAAAAACCACAGTCAGGTTTTATTTAGAAAACAAAGATATTTCACACAGTGTTTAATTTTATAAGCACAAAACGTATTAATGATTTTCCATCTATCCTCGTTTCAACAAAGCAAGAAAATTAGCAAATCTGGAATTTTTTGATTATTCACAGAATATCCTCAGCTGGAAGAGACACATCAGGATCACTGAGTCTAACTCCTGGCCTTGCAAAGGACCATCCCCCAGAATCACACTGTATCCAGGTGTTTTAGGAATCTTCTGAACCTGCTTGTGCCAGCTGCACTGTGCTCCCACCCAATCATCCAGCCATCCACTGTGGCACTCCCACCACAGGACCTATCCCACCGGTTTTGTTTATGCCAATGACATCAAATCCCTGAGACTGGGCTAAAAGCTTCGAGTTCCTCTTGTTTGCTCCTCATGCTGCATGTGTTGGTACAGAAAGGCTTCCAGTGTGGTTTGTTGTAGCTGACATCTTGTGAAGAAGATTGAGAGATCTTCCTAGTGATTCTGTCCTCAAGTTTTGGGTGTTGCCACACCATTGTACATCACTAGCAAGCCTGGTTTTGCCCCTTTTCCCTTCCCCTTAGAGGGGCTTATCTAGCCCCTCTAGCTCCTGTGCTAAACATCTTTTCCCCTGTGAGAAGCAGTGAACTTTCCAGCAGTCTGCCACAGGAACAGAGCTGCAGCAGCTCGGAGCCGCTGAATCGCTTACCAATGCCGTGGTGGTGATACAACATAGACGTAACACCGTCAAACCGGAACCCATCGAAGCGATAGTCTTCAATCCACATCCTCAGATTAGACAGAAGGAATCTCAGGACTTCCCAGCTGAAATAACACCAGCATAGTTCATTAAGCCTTAAAAATCTTGGAATCAACTAGAGTTCCTTATACTATGTCCTCCACTTGTGTATGTGGTACTTGTACTGTACATTTTATTATTTTAATGACTTCTTCCCCGTTTTTCATTAACCTTTCCCTAAAAGTTTGTCTTTAAGTCTTTGCCTTTTTACTGCACAAAATCTTAAGATTGGAGATAGGAGGTTAGTAAAATCTGTCAGCTATCTACATAGACATCTAACAGGGTATTCTCTGAACCCATATACTATATTTTACTACCCATACTTGCTGGTGTAATTTTCCTTTCCTCTCTAAGGATTGTTACACTCTGTGGGAAAAGATGTTATAGAAAAGGAAATAAAATTTTATTTTATGATTTTATAGATTTATAGCAAATTTTAGGCATAATTGCTGTTGAAAAGCTGCTTTACCAATGATGACATGTCACCAGTAGAATACCAAATCACCTACTATGTTGCAAATTTACACATTTGAAAAGTAAACCAAAGGGGAGTTGAAGAGATATATTTTGAAATTCAGAACAACGGGAATGGGATATAACACATACACAAACACAAAGCATGGAGATGAAATCAAAATATAAAAGAGATTCCAAAATGAACAAGGATGTGGAAACATTCAAGAAAAGAATTAGATATTAAAGAATAAAATAGTTTCATGAACAGTTTTCCTACTATTCATCACCTTCTCTCCCTGGGCACTGGTCTCTGTAGCTTCAAAAGACACACACATCTTATTTCTACTGTCCACCTTCCAAGGCACAGCCCTCTCTGACACCCTCCTGTCTAATCCTCCATGTGCATCTCCTGCAAGCCACAGCTCTAAAGAGCTCATCCATCTCATTCAGCCAACCCATGATGTAGTGAAACTGGCCCACATCTTCAACACTTGTCAACATTACCATTTCTCTCTAACCAATTTCCCAAGATAGCATAGCTACAACCCCACCTCCTACCAAGTTTCTGTTCAGAGAAGTGCCCAGGAACAGGCAGGGTCTCCCCAGCCACCCTCTACTGGGTGAGACAGAAGGGATAATGTTGCATAAACCACACCACAATTTATCTATGCACATGGTAGGCATAGGGTAGTGAAGGGGACCCTTCCTATATTTCATTTAACAGACATCAGAAACAGTAAATTCAGGAAGAAATTATGACACAAGGAATAAACCTCATTTTGATAAAGCAAATGTCACCACTTTCCTTCCTTCAAGAAAACTTCCTCATATGAAGGATGCTTTATGTCTTGAGTAAATGGCATTACAGGAAAAGATGGGATGCTATGGACACGTAAAGTCAAATCCTGATCTCACTAAATAGCCAATTCTTATTAACTGTCATAGAATTATAATATTTCTCCTTCTTTTTGCATGCACTGCACAGAGATACACACTTGGGCATATAAAGACAGAAATAGTACCAAATCAAAACCTCCAAATTTAGGAAATGTGAATCACCTCACTGTGAATTCCCTCAGTTCAACACCATTCCTGGGCGTGCATTACATGACAAGATTATTTTTATTTTTATTTTTTTGTTCCATTGCTACACTCCCCTGCTTCAAATCATCCAATTCAGAAGTTAACACGACACAAGGAAGATCTCAGGAGCTTGTCTGAAGAACCTTCCATATATTTATTATTTCTCAGGTGAGATGGTTTGGAGTGAATGAACAAGATTGAGATTGCTCTGATATTGAAAGGGTAGAAAAGTATCAAAAGTCCTACAAACTGGCAAAACTGGTCACAAAAAAGCAATTTGCTCTATTTGCTCTATCTTTTTCTGACTCAGCATGAAATTCACAGAAAGCTATTTCCTGCAAACCAAATACTGTGAGAAAAGAGCACAGTATTTTAGTAAATAAAAATAGTATCTCACACAGAACTAAGATAATGCATGTGCAAAGAGTACATTAATTACAACAAGCACCATCCACTTAAAAGTTATTTCTTCTCATTACAAAGTGCTTGACTTTATAACCTTCAAATCCTTAAGATGGTGAAGAGGATTTGTACATTTGTAAAACAAATTTGTAAAACAGAAGTCTCAAAATGGATAACAAATGTAATTTTTTCCACCATTGTTGGCACTCAAGATTGATCTTTGGGAAAAGATGGAGAACCAGTATGAACATAAATTGTAATGACTTTTAAATGAAAAAGTGACAACAATAAGAACAAACAAGATGAATTTGTTGCATCAAAGTATTAGAAAATTAATGAGATCAAAAACCTGAGTAGGAGCAGCAGATGTTTTCCAAGCATCTGATTGCACATGGGAGAAAAGATCATAAATAAATAAATAAATTTATTTTGGATTTTAGTGTAAACTTGGGAAAAAAATCAGCTTTAGGGTAATATTTTAAACAGTATATCCAACCATAAGCATTTTAAACAGTACTACCAACCATACTGACTTTTACAGAGACAACTACACAGCTCCAAATCATGAGCCAGAATAACAGATTTTTTGAGACATGCAAATCACACAAACCATACAAAGGTTCATTTTTTCATCCAAGTCAATTTGTTCATGGGAGCAGCAACGTTAGACATAGAAATTGGCAGAACAAATAACTTTGAAGAAAGCCAGCAGAGGGCAAAATTGAAGAGGCATAATTCAGACACATCTACCACAGAAGCAGTAATTCAGGAGGATTTTTAAAACAGTACTTTCTTGTATTCTACACACAGATATGGAAACAGGATAGAATTCATTAGGAATATAATTTCTTCTGGAAAAAAAACATATATTAAGTTATGTCCTAAAAATCTCGCATTTTTGCATATTACAAAATTGAGAAGGTTCTTTTCTTGCATGCATGATCAAAGGAAGGTTATGCTGTATCATCATTAAGGAACAGAATGATTTACAGAGTAAGAAATCTAAGTAATTCAGAATTCACTCAGACATTCAAAACAAAGAAGGTCTTTGCAGAGAAGTATTGCTGGATTTTTTTCCTTTCACCCTTGGAGCCCATAGCTCATTTATTAAAAACAGATTTCTTGTCTGAAAAAGTGAAATGAGCACATCTACCTAGATGACCTGGTTTAATGTGGTGATGAGAAATTTAACAACTTTCCTATACTAGGTCAGCAGAAAACATGTGAAATTGCTTACAAGACACACTTGTTATTTGCTTTTTTCCTCTATGCTAATAAAAAAAGCAAAATAATGATTCTCCATAAGCATTTTAAATTCCAGTCCGTGATGAACATGAAATATTGAGATGCAAGCAATGCATTTAAACCAGTTAATTTTGTCACTATGGACAAAAAATAATATTGGCTATGTCTAATACAGTTTGAAGATGTAATTCTTGAACCATATTAATGTTGACCTTCAGGAATTGCATTTATTACTATGTACTGGAGAACTGCTGACCTTATAAGAATCTAGACTTTTATGATGATATACCTGTTTAAGTTCTTACTGCTTAATTAACTTAAAACATAGTAGCACTGAATTTCTAAATCACTATTTCTCAAAGTACCCCCAAACACTTCAATAGCTGACTGGTTTAAATTCAGCCAAAAAATTGCTAAACAAAGAAATTTGCATTCAGTCTAATGAGTACATTGCTAACTATAATGCTAACTTTCAGTGAATCTGGTACAAGTTGTTTTATGGCCTAAACATCTAGATCTAATACAGATTTATTTGTTTTTTCACCACTGCTTATGAGCATAGAGCAGTTTCCCTGCTACTCTGATGCACTTTGTTTGATTAAAGTTATACAAAAGGGTAACCAGTCTTACCCTGTTTGGAAAACAACAGCAACAACAACAAACCCCTTTGTACTTCAACCTCCTTAATTTATCACAAGAAATACCCCTCTGATATCTACAAAATATCATTGCCAAGACCCCAAGTGCTCTTTAGCCATAAGGGGTTGAGAAGCTGAAGCAGGCAGTGCCTGTTGAGACCAAGGGACAATCCTGACACACAGCACCACACTGCCCTCAACACCTGCACTCCAATTGTTCTGAACAACACTCCATGGCAACATACTCAGCTCTAGCAGTCAACAGAACGTGATTAAGTCTTTAACAGACCAAAAGAACTTGTGTTTGGCTATCCAAACTGCACCACGTCTCCAAAATGGCCTGTGCAGACAATAAACAAGAGCTGTCCTCTTGGGGCATAGGATAACCTGGGAGCAGAAGAGGTCAACAGTAACATTCCTGTTCCCCTGTATCAGCCCCTAGAAGAGACAGAATCACTGAATTAACTTCCAAATCCAGGAAGAGAGTTTTATTCTTAGCTACAAAAATTGAGGTTTATTGATGCCAGCATAATTAGAAAGTTAATATTATATAATTACATATGCAACACATATGTAATTACATATACATCAAATAATTTACTGAAAGATTTAAAGTTTTCTCTAACAGTTAAAAATAATGGATACTTTTATCAACAGTTGAGGCAGAAGACATCTTTGGTTAATCCTTAACATCCCATTCCCTGCATTAAAATTAAAAAGCTCAAAAGTATTTGAGAATTCCGAGGCCAGCCTTAAGAAGAAAAGTCCTTAATTATTTAAGCAGTACTATGAAAATGTCATGAGAAATCAAAGTGAAAGGACTATTTTCAAATTTTGAAGGATTTGTTCAGTAAAGATCTGAAGTTCTTTCACAAAGTAAATCATTGATTTCTTTTAGGGAAAAGTTAATAGCGGTAAATTAATTGGATGCAGGGTTGCACAATTACTTCTGTGCCTTTTTGTGGGCAAAACTCCAACTCCTCATAAACCACAGACAAATATACATATTATATGTGTAATATAGAGAATCAGAGAGTGGTTTAGGTTGGACAAGACATCCGAGATCATTGAGCACAATTATTAACCGCATCGTGTTCACCACTAAACCATGTCCCTCCGTGTGCCACATGCACACATTTTTAATGTTACCAGGGATGGTTCTTCCACCACTCCCCTGGGCAGCCTGTCACACACACATCCTCACCCTTCCATTTCTCCTGATATACAATAAAAACCTCCCTTGGTGCAATTTGAGGCCATGTCCTCTTGTCCTGCCACTTGCTGCCTGGGAGAACAGGCCCACACCCCACCACGCTACACCCTCCTGTCGGGAAGTTGTACAGACCAATAAGGCTCCCCTGAACCTTCCTTTCTCCAAACTAAATAGTCTGAGTTCCCTCAGCAACTTCTTACAGGAGAAGCAGTTTATATATATAAAATATATATATAAAATATTTATATTTATATATGTGTATGCATATGTATACAAACACACATATATATATATACATATATATACACCTATACATGTGTATATATAAATATATATAAAATAACAATACTAATATGTATTAGACATAAACATGTTAACATTACATTAACATATTTACACTTTTCTATTTAAAACTTTTACTAAGCAGAACACTGGTTATTTTGTCGCTTTTTCGGCTTCATTTGCTTTGCTTTGAGAGCAAACAAGAGTAGCAGCTTTGAAGATGCACAGGGTTTTCCATTTTAGTTAAAATTACAGTTCTAGAGTGCCACACCAGACAACAGACCTTCTGGAACCATTAATCCTGAACCCCATAAGTCCACTGCTATGTAGGGAGAAAGCATTTTATTTACAAAATGCTGTAAACAATATAATAGCACTCTGCATTTATTAGACTTATTGACCCATATTCAGCAATTACTTTGGGAAAATGATTTCTTTGAAATAGGCACATTGTTTATTCATATAGAACCAGTAGCTGTGAAGTGTTCATGAGAGAATTTTAACTTTTTTCCCCTCAAAATTCTACTTCCTCTGTTGGAACAAAGCAGTGCCATCCAGCATGGTGAAACAAGAATTTCCCAGTTTTCAATTGCTTAGATATTTGATCAATGCTTTGAAAAGACACCTCGTTTTAATTGTGCAGGTTAATTCTGCACCAACTCTTTCATATTTTGCCAATGAATTAAACATGTTTATGAATATATTCACATGGCTTTCCTGAAATGCCATTTGCACGAAAAGAAATTTTATCCTCAAATGAACTATGGACTATAGAGGGGTTTAAAATAACCTGCAAGTAAGCAGCAGTGTCCTAGGCTTACATTTTTCTGGATAGTCCTATTCACACTTGGTAAGAGTAAACTAACATCAAATAAAGCATTCAGTTATTTGCCTTATAAAATGGAAGCAGTAATTCAAATACTACTCAGCAAAGGTTATGTCCTGCAAAATGTGAATATAAGAACAGCCTTGGAGGCAAAGCAGGTGGGTACTTATTGTAATGAAATTTAATATTCTTGATGCTTTTTGCTCAGTTGGCTTCCTGAGGTAAATAGAAAAGTAAAAAAAAAAAAAAAGTAAGTACTGAAGACAATTACCTGAGTTTTAACAGAGCCCGCAGGGCATACACATTTTAAAATAGAGAAAGTATCAGAAATAATATTACAAAATGCTTTTAAGTGCTGATAAAGCCTACATGGATTTCAGTTCCGATTTGGATAAATTAGCATTTGTCCCACTTATATTCTACCCAAGTAAATTATGCACTAATAAAATAAAAATCTTAGAGATTATTTAAAATTCTGTTCTCCCAAAATAAACTTCTCAGACAGTATTAAATTTGTTTGGTCATATAATCAACTCTGCAAATTAGTAAACAAAATTTGCTGTTGTACAAAATACAACTAAATCACAACTTTAAAGATGTACTGTCAGAATTTGCATACAATTTAATCCAATTCATTACTTCCAGTATTAAACAGTAGTTTACTGTTCAACACCGTCTTTGCTTTCAAAATAAGTCTAAATGTAGTGCACAAATAGCTACAAACTATTACAGATCAGGTGACTTTTGATTTTAAACAGACCATTATCCTGAACTTTACCCAGAAAATGGCACCAGAGTAGAGATGGGGACTGGTAAAGAATCAAGTATCAGGGGAGATTTAACTACTTTGTTGTGAGGTGTTTTTGTTCCCCTGAAATAGTATGCTATTATACATGTATAAGAATACAAAACAATTATACTCAACTTTCATTACTCCCTATATAGGAAAACAAAATTACACTCAAAATCAATTAATTCCTTTAGCAGTGACGAAAATATTAACTACCTGGCCAACTGTTAACATTTTTAAGCTCTATTTTCTCATAGCCATCTTATTAAAAGCATGAAACAGTGCTTTCTATAAACCTAATTTCATTTTTTACTTTGAAATACTGGTTCCCTAATTTATGCTCACACAAGTGACCTCAAAGGGACACTGAGAAGGTGTTTGGTTCACACACAATAACATTTAAGGCATTTGTATTATGCCTGTACCTTCAAAATGCAAATACAAACTGATTTAATTTGAATTTAGGTGAATATTTTTTTTCTGATGTTAATGAATAGCAACAAGTATTTAAGAAGCCAAGAAGCAGAATTCTTTGCAAAAGAGAACATTTTGAAAAATCCTAAATAGTAGCACTAGAGAAGTGAAGCAAGACTAGACCTCTGCCCTTGAGACAATTCTAGTGTTAGTACAAAGGTATCATCAAAAATCTGCTATTTCTAAAAGTTAGAGAAGAGTGAAAAAGGGGAAAACTTTTGCATTTTACCAACCTAAGACATCACCTTAAAAGATATTATCTGAATATCCTTTTACTTTAGACCCTCAAGAGACCAGCACACTGAATCCCTGAAAACTTAGTTGCCTGTCTGTATTTTATTGACCAGAAGTCTATCCTTCCCTTCATCCCAACTAGGCAGTTGGTAGCAATGACAAATCTACAGAAGGATAAGAAAATTTTAGGATGAGTGAGAGTGTTCATTATCAGTCATCATCCAGAACAGACAACACAGGAAGCTTCCGAGATACTGACTCCATGTCTTGAATGGTAATCTACTGATTTCTAACCCTGGGGAAGCAGGGGCTAAGGGAAATTCACTCTTTATGTTAATGTTAGCTAATACAAGGCTTAGATTACTTCCTCTCAGGCTTCCAGATTTTATCCTCAGCATCAGCAATTGTTCTGGATGCAGTCTAAAATGTTCCTTTCAACACTGTGGGATGAGACTGCTCACTTAGGTGACAGACCTTGGCTTGGAGGGCAGAAAAATTTGTATAATGAGTTATTACCTTCACAGAAAAAAACATTTCCAGTGGAAAGCTCCAAGAGCCTGAAGACTGTCTTAGATCATCCCCAGCACAAGATTCAGGGAATCTGCAAAGGGAAGCAGCCACCTGGCAAAGCTGACCCAGGCATGCAGCAGTCCCCGTGCTCTGAGTAAGCACAGAACGCAAAGCTGGTGCATTTGCACAAACCAGCACAGGAGATCTGAAGCACAGGGTTCATATTAAATAGGAATCCATCCTTAAGCACAGCATAGTATTTCTCTCTTTGCTGCACTTTTTGAAGTTACATTCTTCAGAAATGTAATTAAAGAAAGATATAGCTCAGATTGGCCTGTGCCAATAGAGCTCTGAACTTGCAAATACATTTTCTGTATGTTCCATAAATACTTTTTCATCTAAGACCTGAAAAACAGGTTTGTATTCAAAGACACCTAGTGTTTTTAATCTCAATTTCTTACTAGATACTGCCATTTCAACTATATAATTTGTACTTCATGAAGATAAATATGAGAACAATAAATACATTTATGATAGATTGTTACAGTAGCTTTGCTTAGTAAAATACATGGTGAAATTATTATTTGAATCGTCTTGGGAATAAATACCTGCAATGTAATTCTTGTATTGATTCACAGCTATACTTTGTTTTCTCCATTATTCTATTTTTCAAGCTTTATGCACCTATTTTAAAACCTCTTGTGACCTGAGCACATTTTAACATACTCACTATCTTTCTGTAACCACCACATTTGTAAACTCCACAAAAGACAGGGGGGAAAGAAACTGTGCCAAAATGCATTCAATTGTATTCCCACTAATTCACTGAAATTAAATTGTGACAATGGAAACCTCAGAAAGTATCTTGAAAATATGGAGAGAATAATTAGTGTCCTCAGATAGAAATTACAAAAACCATATTTAACTGCCTACAGCTTACTTACAAAGTTGTTTAAAAGCAACACATTCCTCCACATTTGAAAAAGCTTTGAGTACTGTATTTACATTTTTAAGTCAACAATGGAATGGCAACTCACACAACAAGGCAATAGAACCCTCTGAAAGTTTTAAATCAACTTCTGCTCCTCTAAGATAACTGGTTAGTGCATGAGAACTTGTACAAAATCACAGAACACAGAATGATCTTTAGGGATTATCTGGTCACAACTGCACTGCAGAGGGCAGAGACACCCTCAGCTTGGAGTCCTGTGCAACCTGAACTTAAACATTTCCAGGCATGGGGCATCCACATGCCATGTCTCTGGACAACCTCTCTGGTGTCTCATCACTCTCACCATGAACAGTTTTGTTCTGATGTCCTTCCTCATGATCTAAACCTACCCTTCCAGTTTAAAACCATTGCCCCATGTCCTGCCACCAGTGCCCTGTGCTACATCTCTTCCCTCAAACCACACAGTTTGGTGCCATCCACAAAGTTCAATCCCAGTAAGTTCCTTAGGGACACCACTTGTTACTGATCTTCATTTGGAAATCTTAATCTACCAGTATATTTCATGCATTGGAAATTTCTTTTTTTTTTTTTTAACAGTAAGGTCTTTTACTGAAATGCCATGATTTTTTACTGAAATGAAATCAACTATTCCTACTACAGATATCCTCTATTTCAGATCATATTTCAGTGCAACTATTGCTGATCCTGGCTTATGTGGTAGCAGAATGACACCAGCTTTTAATTAAAATATTCCTAAAGTGTAAACTTCATAATATTATAGAAAAAAAAATCATTTTCTAGATCAGGACAGAACACAAAGAAAACTAAAGCTAAAATTCTCTGAAACAGTTTAAAACAAGTTTTTCCTTGCATATACTGACAGTCTAGCATTGCTGGCAAATGAGTTGCTCAAGCTCAGACTTTAATCAAATGTTTCTGGTTTTCCAAGTTTGGGTGAAGATGGCTCTGTGCTAAGAGCAATTATAGCTGAAACCTACAAAACATTTCCTCTTTCCAGTACACAACTAATGAGTTTATAAGAATGCCATTTTACACTACTTTCTGTAAGTCACTACCTTTTTTAGCCAATTTGTTAGCTGGATAAAGATTAGAAAGAACATCCAGCTGAAAGCTGTTTCCCATTTCCTGACAGACATTCAGTTTCCTCCCCAATTGACCCAATGACAAAATAATTACCTTGAAATTTCTTATAACAAAGTCAAAGTAGATTTTCATCTTTTCCAATGCCCTTATCCAAGATAGTGGTGGCAAAGGAAGCCTGGAAACATTGATAATGTAAATTTTAGTGTCCGTAGTAGATTTTTTTCCTCTCCAAAAAGCATTCACTTTGTGAATGGCTTATGCATCCACCCTAGAATGGTTATAATCCCCCAGTTTGTAGGAAGAAAAATATAAGATTTTAGATTTCAGGGTAGTGAATAATCTAAAAATCCAGGGTAATAAACACTAAACACTCAGTTCAGAAAATGGGGAGAAATAGTAGTGGAAAGCTTTTGGGATATTTTTTTCTCCAGTGTTTGGCTGACTAATTACTCCAATTCACTGATTCTTTGAACACAGAAACCATGAAATCTTAAAGGCAAGAGTTAAATTTCAACAAAAAAAAGTGAATTGCACCTAGTCATTATCCCTAAAATCAACTGTATATATAACATTTTGAGAGATTATGTAATTTGGTTCCTTAAGCACCAACTATTAGAACTTGCTTCTAAACGTCCAAGCTTAGTCCATCTAAAACTAAACAAATTAAAATAAATCTGTTATATTTAAATGACATAATTCAAACAAGGAAAGTTTTTTGGTTCTTAGCTGTGGCTACATTTACAGTTTTAGCACATTTACAGTCACAAAATGTCATTCAAGCAAACTTGACAGTTGAAGCCAGTAAAGTATATGTATTTCCTTTGTGTGAAAAATTTTATTTTTTATTGTTATTATTTATTATCTCAATTATGTATCAGCCTGACTAACGTGGTGTCATATTAAGTGAAACAATAACTTAAGTGGTTTTTTCCACTTTTTTTCCTTTTTTTTTCTTTTGCCTTTGGAGGAGAAGGGAAGGAAGGGAAGACAAGGGGGAATTTAGCACTGCCTCCACCTGCTTGCAAAAGGTCAGGGTATGAAAATGTAACACTGTACTCATAGGGATGATTTCACTTTGAGTTGTGGTTTAATAAAACATTGATATTTTTCCTCAAAAGACACCAATTTCTCTATTACTCTACTGGAGAACTGTCTTAAAAAAATGTAGATACAATACTAATAATAAGCCTGTGCTAAAATGTGTTTTAAGATATCATGACCTAATCAAAGGTGTGCTACATTGCAATCAAAATGTTGCTAAATACAAATTGCTTGAGGAAAAAGCTGATCACTCTAAAGCACTGGAGAAAAAAGGACAGAGCCAATCTCTCTGAAGTTTTGTGGGTGAAAAACACGGGATGTAGAGTAACTTCTTTTTGACAGGGAGAAAGGAAAATGGCTTCACTCCAAATCATGAAATGACAAATTCTATGGTGTTTACATAAATCCCTGCAGCCACAAAGAAGCAATCTTATGTGTTTATTTAATCAGGAAAGTGACAACAGTCATTACTTTACTTTCTTCACATATCTTAAAGGAATAAAGAATAAAAATAAAGACTGCAAAAAGCATTCTTCTCTTCATTGTGAAGCTTTTGATAAATACACTCAGTTAAACACTCTTTGTGCAATGACTAAACATATTATAAATACAAAAAAATCCATACTTTTACTTAATAATTCTTCAGAGAACTTCATACTCAGCTCTTTCTTTGAACAAATTAAGTCGTCACCTACAGAAAAAATTACTAAAGCACATAGTAGTGACTATGGATGTGCTTTTTCATTCTTGTTTATTTGTTCACATGTATCTATCCTTAAAACTACACTTGACAGGACTTAATTATTGTGCAGTAACACTAAATAAATCAAGGGGTAAGGTCTACAAAGTATTACTTGTACACTTGCTTTCCTCTGCCTGAAAGAAACTCATTAATTGTAGTAGAATAACTTAGAAAAACTTGTGTTAACTGTCTAAACTATTAATTAATAACTATGGCAATTAATTTAATTTTTTCCAAATAAATTTAAGCAAATTTTCAAGTGCTGACAAAAAAATTGTAATATAGATACATGCAAATATTGGGTAAAGAGCCCCCTTATCACAGAAGAGACACACAGATGAAGCAAGACAAAGAGATGTTTGATGGCAGTTCTCTACAAGAAACTGCTCAAAGCAAATACATGGGGAAAATAGCCAAGAAAATACAGAATGCTTTTAAAAAAACCATAAACCACTCTTTTTCTTGACCTGGTATAAAACAATTTGCTTTGTTCCCAGGGATAAAGCTTTTAATACAGTATCTTCCATATTCATTAATAAATTATTAATAAATAATATATAAATAAATAAAATAATAAACTATTTCAGTTCTTCTGACTTATCCTGTAACTACATCAGCCAGAAAAGAGCCAAAAGCTGTTCCCTGTCTATCTATCACTATTATAATGGGAACAGTAGAACCATTATATTTTTTTTATCTTCTTTACAATTTCACCAATAATTTCTTAAGTATCAACTCAAATAAAATTTCTTTAAGTAACATCAATTTTCCAATGTAATTCTGGCATTTAAATAACCTCTACAGAAAACATTTATATACAGCTGAGTGTGTCCTTATAATATAAATATTATAAGGACATATATGTATATATAAAATATATATAATATAAAAATATAAAAAGTTCCCTAAATTTCAGCATGCTATCACAGTACAGTCCCATCCCAAGCTGAATCTCAGTCAGTGGCTATAGGTGGGAAGCAATTTCTTTGGACAGAGACACCAGGCTGCCCAGCACTGTTGCATGCATTGCCCTCTATCTCCACTTTCATATTCTAGAGACAGGAATTTTTATGCCATTCTCAAGAAAACCTGGCATCCCTTTCAAGACTGTAAGTAATATATCAGATCAAGATAATTATCTGCAGATTATTTCTGATCTGTTTGCCATACATAGGCTACTGACTTGTGGAAATGCTACAGCGCTTTGTTTGTTTTCTACTCTGTAGACAGAGCCATGATTTAATCTCTGTTAGCTCTCTCCAATGAGCTTTCAAAAAACAGATTTCAAATGGATCTGTGCATTGTACAGCATGTACAGAATAGAATCAAAAAACCCCAAACAATTGTGTTAATGTTTCCATCTTCTTTGCTATGAATTATGAATGCCTATGATTATGTATTATACCTTGCCTAACTTTCCTCCAACCTTGAATTTCTTTGGATAAAAACCTATTAGAAGAAAGTCAACATGGCTCATTTAATTTGTGGATTCTTCTCAAACTTATACAACCATCAGCCTTTTCTCCAGCACAATCTTCTATTCACAACAGATGCTGCTCATGGTCAGCTGCTGCAGCAATCACTTGATGTTGTGGAAGTTGTCAATTCAGCTGTGGATTACTAAATGCAAGATCATTATTGCATTTAGACTGATGAAAAATGATTCATTGCAATGTGTTGAATGTTAGCTCATTTTAGATATTTACTGAAATACCATAATCAGGTACATGTAACTGCATTTATTCAAGATATGACTGAATTTAATTGGCTACAAGTGGTCACCTCTATATTTCAAAATGTATAAAAAAAACCTGACAAAACTTAAAACAATTGACTGCAACTTTTCAGTGTGCCTTTCTTCACATCTCAATATCTTGCTTGATCACTGCACCACTCTCTGTGCAGCTTTATTTTAGAAACCATACAAAGCTGTGAATGCTATGTTGGAGGTTAATTTGGGAAACTGGACATTTCAAAGAAAGCTACATGGATTCCTATGTGAAGTTCTGAGTTCTAGAGCTATGGATTTAAAGCTTCACAGTCTGTTATAACAAAGTACAGTACAGTAAAACAATTAAGCTTGTTTAATTAAAAACTTTAAAAATTAAAAAGTAAAGCACTTATACAGCAGCTCTAGACTGCACATGCTATAAATCATATGATCATGGCTAAAACTTTTCTTTTTTGCACTGTTATTTACATTTTTCTGATTATATTGTAATAAGTTCCTATATATCATCCCTTCTGTCAATGCTTTCAGTAATCATTCCCTTCAAAAAAGGCAATTTATAAACTGCAATGTTCCCATACTTGAAAGCATTTGCTTACCAGCAATTACAATGATGACTAAAAAGAAACAAAGATTTTTAGGAATGGAAGGTCTTAAACTTTAAGGTTTAAATTTTATAAAGTATTTTTATACTGTCACAGTCATCATCAAAATTCAGTGTATTAGAAGCAGAGTGCTAAGGAACATAAGCAGACAGTGTTTTTGAGGACAATCTTTAATCAAAATAATTACATTTATGATGGGTGAATAAAAATCTCAGTATTATGCTACAAGCAGAGCTTCCTTAAAACAATCATTAAGAAATAATCTTTGCCAACCAAATGAAATTCCAATGCATATTATGCAGATCTTTAAATACAGAGCTTTCCTAAACTAATTTGGTAGAGGAAGACTGGCAGGAAATGAATTAAAATCAGCACAGCTTTATGTTTCACATAATGAAACACAACTTACATCCCTGTTCTATTGTGATTACCCTAGAATCAACAATATACCAAAAAGCCATCGCATGACTGAGAATCTCTCTCATTGCCAACTCTCACTGCATTACCTTTAGCCTAGCTGGAATTATGGCCAATGAAAACCTATTTGTGACAACCATGGCACAGCATTGGATGTCCTTACTCGTGCCTAAATGCAGCTGAGAGAATGCCACCTGCACCTTACCAAATTCTCAGAAGCTGCAGAAGAAAACACTTCAGTTCTTACACTCTGGGAAGTCAACTGGATATGAATCACTCATTATGTGCAAGCTACCCCTGCTTGCTTATCCCTCTCCTCTTTCTATGTCCCAAACAGTGTCCCAAAACCTGCACAGCTTAAGCTTCTAGGAAAATTCCTCAGCTGGGAGAAAACTGGAAAGTCTTTAGATTAGAACTAGACAAGATAAGAGAGGCAAAGTTACAGACAGACAGGTTTGTTAGGAGCACTAGGATTCAAAGGAAGAACGTGGAAAGGCACAAAACAGTGAAGAGGACAACCCATACCATCAAGAGTCTGTGACAAGCAGTGGTGTTCATTCTCCCACCTGACTGACACCTGCCTGGCCAGCAGAGTCTGTTCAGCTGTCATCTCAGAAGCAATGAGTGTCCTAGCAGCTTTTAAATCCTACCTATCCTTTTTGTGCATGAAGTTTGCAGTCAAATCTTTGCACTCTGAAACGCGTCAAAAAAGGGCCCCTGAGGTGGATGGCAAGAACACACACAGTGTTATCTGCAGTCTGTATCTCATGCTCACGTGGCAATTTTCCTTAAGAGCATTACCAGAAACTTTAATACCATGGGACTCCAGAGAGCACCACCTTAAATCTGGTTCAAATGCTAATGTGTAAGCATTAAAGAGTAGCAGCGAATCCATACCATCCTGAAAACTGTACAAATCATGGGGATGCTCCCCAAAGAAGGCAACAAATCTCTACCTCCACTGATATTTAGAAATCATCACTGAATTGAAGGGAAACAAAACAAAAAACATTCTGAACAGCTATGTTTCAAGAATTACGAGCCCAGGCAAGTACCCCTACTAACGAAACACTAAATTCTGAAAGATTTATGTTCCAGTTCATTCCACACACTATCATCACCTCAGTGGCAGATAAAGACTGGCAAAGTAGGCAATCAGAAGAAAGAAAAACAATTTGGGAGAAGAACAGCTGTTTAAGGAAGAACTAAACAGCGAGCTTAAGAGGATGCTGAAGATGTTAGAAGATAAACATGTCTTTAAAGAGTCAGATCCTAAAGTCAAGAAAAATCAGGGGAACCTTTTTTCCCCAGAAAATACAGCACAAGGTTTATGCAGGATTTAAACACTGGGTGGCAGAAAAGGCCACTGTCTGGCATCCAAACACTGGTGGATGTTTTAGATGCAAGAGAGTACCGAGATACCTGCCTGAGGCTGGACCACAGGACAAGGGAAAAAAGCTTCAGGTGACCCACCCCACTCTGGAGGGGCAAGCTGGGGAAAGGCCACCTACACCAGAACAAAGACACAAGCTTCAACAGCTGACAGCTGCCCTGTTTCTGCAGCACTGACTGCAAGGTTAAAAGCAGTTTCTGAGCTATGGCAGTTTGTAACACACCTTAAGAATAATTGAATTTAAAAAAACATAACAACAAAAACCACATCAAAAGTGCTGAGCTATAATCAGCTGTCCCACCAGCAGTTCAGAAGACTGAGCTGGAGAGAACATGTGGACTGGCAGCAGGGGACTAGCAAGTCATCTGTTGCCCTGATGTAAAAGCTGTGGCTCATGGGACAAAGTGTTTATACATACTAAACCCTACCTGTAGCATTTCAAAGCACATTTGGCATGGATGTCATAAACTTCATAAAACTGATGAAAAGAAACCTTAATAAGAGATGTCTCCCATTACATGGCTTAGTTATGATTTTTAACCCCAAAAATATGGACAGAACATCTAGTCTTAAAAAAGCCTTGAAATCAGGCCTCAAAAAAGCCCCAAAGGAGATGCTGGGACATCTGCTGGCCCCAAATCCTTGTAACCAATATCATCTCTTACTGATCATACTGCTGCATTCAAGGAAGCTGGAGTAATTAAAGTTAAAACTTCATTGTAAATCAATCTCTGACTTTTGTACCAAATTCATCTTCTAAACTGTGAAATAACTCAAAATTTTGCCAAAACACATAGGTGAGAAGGGTCATAATAGCATTAACAAAACAAAACAAAACAAATTAACCCCTCCCTCCCCAAAAAAGAAAAAAACAAACAAACAAACCACAAACAAAAAAAACTCTTAAGGCATCACATGATTTCTGAATTTTAATTCCACCATTATTCCTAAAGGCTCACAGAAATATATCAGTATACCTATTGACATTCAGAATTGGATTAAGAGAGAATAGAATCCAACAAAGTCTAATGAAAGAACAGGAAAAGCCTTAAAAGCCAAAACAATATTCTCAGACCTCCACAAGTCTAGAAGGGCAACATTTACACATTTATTTATGTAGTGCTGTGGGGAAAATCTTTACTAGGTAATATCTCATTCTCCATTATTTTTAGATTATTTTGCCTGATTAGTATTTTAGACATACTTGCTATTTGGAGAAATGAATTTAAATTAAAACACAATCAACCACCCTAGTTGTGATCCCACCTGGTCTCCAGGGTGTACAATATCACTTCTAATGAACCTGACAGCTGAATAACCTTTGAATATGATTCTAAGAAGAAAAAAATATATATATTTTGCTTGTGCAAAATTAATTACAAGTAGAATCCTTACTAAAGATGGGAGGATGTTTACATGTATTCCAAGAGAGCTACCCTTAACAGGAACACAACAGAGGCCATTAATTTCCTCCAAAATGAACTATACAGTGCCAAGTAGAGTACCAATGCAGAGCTTCTGGCACCCCATTTACACTAAAGTATTTTCCCTGTCGTGAATTCAGGGCTAGCAACGTCACAGTATTAAACAGGAACCAAAGCAAATTATATAAAAGTTTGTTTTTCAACAGAAAATATTAAAATCAACTTCTATCCTCACTGAAGCACCATGATTCTGGTTTTAGGGTTGGTTGCTGAGGGAAACAGGATGGACACAGATATAGCCAGACAGAATGGAGATGAGGGAGAGGAAGAGTCACCAAATTAGCATATTTGAGGAAAAAAATGCCCAGTATCTGGATTTTAGAAAAACTCATAAGGATGTGCAAGAGCTATGAAAATTAATAAAGTGAATGTTTATTCTTGGTAGGTTTTTAAAGCATGGTTTATATGCTTTAATGAAAAAAAGTTAAGCAAAAAGTATTCTATTGGCCAATTATCTTACCTGCAGGTTCTTATTTCAATGAAATTGAGTTTGTATTCTCCTATGACAACACCATGAACAGCATAATTTTAAAATGCTGTTCACAATTTACAGAAAAGCTCCCTCTTCATACAACACTTGCATAAATATGGATTAAAAACTTAAAAACTAAAAATATGCCTTTATCTTTTTATGTAGCACTGTGGTGCAAAGATGCAATACCCAGGCTGTCCATTGAACAGGTTTACTATTATTGCTTTTCTTGAAGCTTCTCTCTACTTACATGAATTTTACTAAAAAATAGTACTTAAGTACACAAAGGATATAATCCTTTCTTTTTTTAGCACGGATATAGATCTTTTGCCACATTCTGCTACAGCAAGTATTCACAGTCCCTTTCACAGACAACTGAATAATCTTGCAAATGCTGTGAGATAAACTTACATCTTGGCTTTCAAAGAAAATGTAGACAGACTAAACTGATAAAGCAACTGTTCCTTAATCTCTTTCACGGTTGAGAATTAGTTTCTCTCAATTCCATAGTGAATTGAGCATTCTTTGCATTTGATGTTTAAGTACCTGCAGATTTAACTTCCCACTACAGAAGGAAAGGGATTTAGTACAAGCTCTGTACAGGATAGAAGGCTCTGCTAGCTGAAGAAATTTCACTCAGCAAGCAAGCTTTTCTGTAGACCATTCAACAGACTGTGTTTGCTGTCATTTATTTGGAGCAAACTTTCAACATCTGCCAGCAACTTGAGTCTCTCTCACATATTTTTATATTTGCCTCATCCAGACTAGAGCTGCTCATGCACTGGTATGGAAATTAGCCAATACAGACTAATGCCAATACAGACTAAATGGGGATAAAAAAACAACCACCAAACCAAACATTTTCAATGAAATGTCAGTTTGATTCTTTCACAATTTTTTTTTTGGAAACTGCACACACAAAGAATAGGGTGAAAAGTGCAAGCTATTTTTTAATCAGTTCTGTGAAAGTTACAAGGACCACGAAGGTTATATATATCTTTTCAGTCTTAAAACATGAATTTAAAACTTAATAGGAAGGACTAAAATGCATTTATTATAATAATAAAATTACAATTCAAAAACTCCCCATGAAATAACCTGTAAAATTGTCCCAAATAACAAGTAAATAAAGAATAGCTCCTTCTACTAAGTACTGAAGTGCACAAATCAGTTTTCACACTGGTCACTTGGTTTATTTGACATTGTGAGTTCCATTAAACAGTTGGCCTATGATATGTAATGTGGCTTTTGTAATAGTGCAACACAATCATATCTATCCAGTCCATGGCAGTTCAATGCAAGCAAGGGAGAAAAATGGGAAAAACAGGAAATTGAACCTGCAGCACAAAAACCCTAATAACTTAGGGGTTAACAAGGGACCAGAACTCTGCAGTTGCTCTGTAATGAGCCACCACAAGAACATTCAAATGTAACCTTGAAAGGGTTAAAACAGAACTTTGTAATTGATAAGAAGGTCACATAAAATTATGCATTTCAAGAGGAGAAATAAGAGAATTTATCCTGGAAAAAGTGATCAATTCTATATAGAATTTTATTATGACATGCTTTAAGGAGATTGTGAAGTTACACAAAACTTATTGTGGAATGTTTAGGGAAACAAAGGAAAGGAAAGGGAAGAACTAAGGTGGTTCAGAGATGAACAAACAGAAAAAAAATGTGAAAAAGAGACTGAAATAAACTGGCTGATGATGCCTGTTTCTCCATTTAAACCACTGAAACATCCAACGTACAAGATCAATCTCCTTGCTCCCAATACCTCAAAGAATACAGAGTGAACTGTGCTAAATACTAATACAGAGAACACTGTGTTAAATACTAATAATCATCTGGAATTAATAAGTGTTTTGATATGCACTATATTTATACTGGTTAACTGAGCTTGCCCAAACTGGGTCTCCAGAACTGTCTACTGAAAATGACCTCTGCTCTGTATTAACTGTTGATTGACCTCCTGAAGCTCTTTGAAATGGAGTTAGTTGTCCTGGGGGGAAACATTTCCTACATTTCAACAACCTGACAGTTTGTCAATAAATTTACAGAGCTTACAGGTTTTCATCAGCTTTTCTTATTATTTTATTTTTATATAACATCATAATCTATTGTATATATGCAACGTGTTATATACATAGCAGGAAAATATTAATATATTCTATAATGAATAAAATACATTATATATTCCTATATAACATATATTTATATGGAAATATATTTTTATATATAAATAACTGCACCATTATATAATACATACAATGTACATGGTATATAACATGCACACAGGTAGCAATAGATGACAGGAAAATAACAAAATTGAAATACTACCATTTAGTGCTAGATTTGAAGCACTCAGGCAAGTAGAGGAATTGAACTCCACAAACTGCAACTGTTAAACAATCCAAAGGACTTTACCAGTTTGGTGAGGAGTATAGTTTAAACAGAATTGCTGTGAAATAATAACTATTAGCACAGCTGAAGTGATGTTTTATACTCACTTTGCATAATCAAAGAGCCTGCTGTCCCAGAGCTGGTGATTGCCTCTATATCCAGAATGGAAGAAACAAGAATCTGTACCATCAAACTGGTTGAGACCATCTTCTGAGTTTTTTGAGGCGTGGCTGTGCACCACATCAAGCAGGACTGTGATGCCCATTGAGTGAGCAACGTCGATCATTTCCTTCAGGTCATCAGGAGTTCCGTACCGGCTGTGAAAATGCAACGAGGCACAATCAGGACTTCTGCTGGCAATACTGAACATTCAGCATGGAAACTACATGAAAGTCAGCAGTTCTTCATCATCTGCTTTACAGATGTACACAGGTTCTTTTTTTCATCCTATTAAGCGGTAGCTATTGCTTACAAACTAACATTTCAGACCATTTTTTCATTGTAAGAATGCCATCATCCACACAGCACTTCACAGATGTAGATTCAGTTTTCTTCTTCCCTTTTTAATGATACATAAAATTTAGTATAAAAGATAACAGATACAACCTAAAGCTGCTATTTAATATCAAACACTTCCTTAGTTCAAAAAGGACAAGAATTCATTCATATTGCTGGAATAAAGTAACACAATGATTACAGAAGTAAATGTACATCCACAAAGTCCAAAAAAATACATCATCTGCTGTTTCCCTGCTTAGTTATTTGGTTTAGGTACTGCCATGTTCTTTTTTAAAATAAGGATTTTTGTCTTTTGTGCACAACACATCTTTTTTCAATGAATTAAGCCAGTTAAAAACTTCCTATTCAAATTCAGCCAGGTTGTCACTTGAGCTGCTCTAAGATTAAAAATTTAAAAAAAAAAAATAAAATTATGACTTCCACGTTTATCATAATTTTCTTAACAGCTACCTGAATTAATTTCTCATGTAATTTCACCCTATGCCTCAAATCTTATTCTGGTACAAGCTTTTAAGGAAAAGGGTTCCCACAGAACACACAAACCCATGATTTTGATCAAGTTCACTACGAACAGTGTACAGTTTGTCATAAAAGAAAGCCCTACACACCCTGTTTGTTACTGCCAAGAATTCCACAACCCCAAACCCATGCATAAAGACTGCTGGAGGTGGATTACCTGGAATATGCTATGGCAGCTGAAGTTACTTATAAACTCTTTGTCTGTATCCTATCCCAAGTGTTTCACAGAGCAGCTGATCACTGTGCCAAATTGATTTCACATTTAAGAGGAAGGTAGAGCAAACACCTAAGCCATTGCTTCCCCTTATACATTTTCTTGCAAACACACACCTGCAAGCAATACTGATTTCAATGGATGGGAAGGAAGGGAAAAGAACAGAAAAGATGCTGGAGTACTTAAACCTACCTTGATGCTGCAAAGAAACTTGTGACCTGATAACCAAAACTGGCATAGTACGCATGCTCCATAATAGCCATCAGCTGGACACAGTTATAGCCTATAATAAAAACAAATATAACAAACAAATGCCTTAAAGATAGTTAAAAGAGTATGCAATACCTGTAACATATCCATTCCAGTCTTCTCTCATTTTAGCTGCCTCTCACCCTAATGGTTAATACCTAAAGATTCAGTAACTTTCACAAAGCAGTTCTAGCTAATAGTTTATACTTATGTGATCTCCATCACAAATGAAACAGTCAATTTGTCAAGTGATCTACACATATTGAATCTCCCAGATGTAGACAGAAATAAGTGTAATCCTTATTTAGCTTCAGAATATTAGTTATGCTAACCTGCATGTCCTGAACTGCTTCAGCTTTATACACTTGCAGTCAGGGGGTCTAGGGCACTGGCTACACATACTATGACAAAATTACAGGATAGTTTGGGTTGGAAGATCCTCTAGTTCCCACTCTTCTGCCATGGGAAAGAACACTTTCTACTAGACCAGGTTGCTCAACACCCCTTTTCCAGGGATGGGACATCTGAAACTTCTCTGAGTAACCTATTCCAGTGTCTCACCACCCTCACAGTAAAGAATTTCTTCCTAAAGTCCAACCTAAATACACTCTCCTTCAATCTGAGGCCACCCCACCCCTGGTGTCCACTTGGACATCAAGCCATTGACTGAAACTCTTAAGTGTGACCATCCTGCTAATTCCTTATTCATCAAGTGGCCCATCTATCAGACCCACATCTCTCCACCTTAGAGACAATACTATAACTTCATGCCATATGACATCTTTTTATCCCATCAAAATCACTTTTTTCCAACTTCAATAATTATTTCTTCCAAAATACAAAAGCCTTCCAAAAAGAGAAAACACAACTGTAATGTGCTTTTATTCCAAGTTCACCCAAGAGCCAAAGCAGTCCAGGGGGGCTGGGGGACAACACTGCATTGCCTCACCTCAGATTTCTCAGTGCATTCTTAAGGAAGGAATTCTGAAGAATCAGGTTTTATCTAAAGGCTATTAGGACTCATACCACCATCACTTCTCTGCATGAAGAAAACCTTCATTTCATTTCTTAGTTTCAACAAGATGCTGTGGAATTTTTTTATTCTTCCTGTTTTTTATAGCTGTGGCGTTTAAAACCAGAGCTATTATTAGAAGACAGTGGTGTGAGCTCAGCAATTTGTCAGATTCATTGCTGGTTTATATTTCAGGCTTGTTGCACTTATTTTTATTTACAGCATTTTTATAAATAAACAGCTACATTGCATCAAATTAATCTCATTCAATTTGCTTGCTACTTATTTTGCTATTTGTCATGCACATATTTCTACTAACTAGCAATATATTAGAGTTCTCATACAGTGATGTCTAAGCTTGTCCTAAAAGGACACTCCAAAACTGAATCTAGCAGACCTTAAAAATATATTATTTTTTTAAAAAAAACTTAATTCCCATTACATTCACTTAATGTAAACAAGATGGAACATTAGTTATAATTTTATATACCCCAAATTTGATACTGCTTTTATTATTTGGTGTATCAGCCTTTTCATGACATTTCTCCACAAAGAAAAAAATTGTAGGCAGAGCAGAATGCTTTCCTAACTCTGTAAATCCTATTAACTTCCTCAGACAAGTGAAATTCCTAATCAGTAAGGAGTCACAGATATATAATGTAAAATCCAAAATTGGATTTTTATTAAGGACTTCCAGATGTGCAAACTCCCTCATCTCACCTGCAAGCTCAACTACCAAAAGGAAAAAGCCATGAAACACTGACTTAACATGTAAAGCTACAAGAAAATTTCTTCTTTAGGCACTCTGATAAATAAAATAAAATTAAAAAAAAAAAAAATCAAACACAAACACAGCCACCATCCACAGAGGCTTCAGCTACAGAAGTCATGATTATTTTACAGCAATGTAAAATATATACCTCATCACAAGGCAGTAGAGGCAGTAAGTTCTAACATTGTCCATTACAAAAACAGTGCAAAGACACCATGGGAAGAAATAATTAAAGTGAAATTGAAGTGAACAGTCTTGCTTTGCTTCCTAAAATAAGGGTACCAGCTGTTTCAAACATCCTCTCTTATATACTAGAAGTTCTTTTCCTGAGGAAGGTCTTTCATATTTAAAGTTTCTTTGTTCTGATACTTCAGAATTACTGTTCAGGTATAAAAGAAGTCTAGCATGCCTATTCTGGCAAAACAAAGAAGAAATATCCAGGTAATTCTTTTGTCTTTCCTTAGAACTAAGCTTTACACTAGTAGAACCAATTAAGAATGAAGTATTTTCTGAAGACTGTCACAAAAACAGGTCCTTTATCATGCTGAAAGTAAATCATACCAAAAGCCAATTACCTTGTAATACTTATCTGGCCTTTAACAATCATATTTTACTTAAAAATCTGGAATGGACTTTGATTCACATATCCTTTTTCAGTCTTTCTTTATTCTCCATAGATTTCACTTGTTTATAATTTCTGCTTGCCTAAGAATCTATTTTCATAGTATGTGTAACTGGGAAATGCAAAAAATACCTCTAGATACTTGACAGTTATCTTTTCTAACAAGCACAGGCACATAAAAATTAACTCTGCAAGTATTTCTGGTATTACTTACCAAGGTCCTTTATTCTAGGTAGTACATTGTATGTGAAGTTTTTGTAAGAAGCTACTTTTCCTTCTGGGGAAGCAATGCCCACATGAGATTCATAGATTCTTAGGCTTTTTAATCTCTTGGGAGAAGGATTCTTATGCTATAAGGAAAAAAAATTAGAGTTGTCGTTAGGAACAGCTTAGGAGTGTTGTCATAATCACATGATTTGCACAACATCATAAACAATTTAAGGCTTATTTTGTTTTTCCTCTAAGACCATTCTAAACATTTCTGAAGCAATTTACCATTTTAAACTGTTAATGCAAATGTCTGTTTGAAATTAGCATCCTTTATGAACAAGAAACTGGATATTCATGATTCAACACTTTTCTCATACTCCTCAAATTACAGTTCAGTGCTCAAACTGATAGCAGCCACGCCATTTGATGTCCTTCTGAATCACTATGAAGCTATGAATCACTTGGAAAATAGAGAAAACAGTAAGATAGGTTTTTATTTTTTAAGCAAACCTGCTTTTTGCAGGTATCTAAAATTGCTGCCTTCTCTTAACTGAAATTTATAAATTATTCCTAAAGAATACAGTTTCACAGCACAGAATCACCTATATTCTAATTACATAGGATTAAAACATAATTTTAAAATCCCAACTCTGGAGACGAGTACACAGCATTTGTGGATGGGTGAAAATATTTGAAGAACACAGAGGGCATTGAAGTTAATATCCTATTTGTTAGTTTATTATTCAGGTGAAATTTTGAGAAGGTAGAACAAAACTAGTTGAACACACACATGTCAACAGAAATTAAAGGAACAATTTGAAGAACAAAACTTCTGTTTGAGGCCTGTTACCTGAGGTTTATTTCCATTAGACACCTCAACTATTCATAAAAGATTTGTTTGGTTTTTTCAGTAAGTCTTTGTCTGCACCCAAAAGTTCTGGCCTCTTTTTCACTCTAGGTCATCCCAATCACTAAATTTCCAAATACCTTCCCATTCCTTTTCTTGATGACATTGATATGTCACACAGCATCATACACAGAGCAGGCCACTAAGTTGATAAAGACTACACAATTTAATAAAAGTTAGTGTACATTATGTTATCTATTTTTAAGGAAAATCTTTTCCATGCCAGTAACCTTTTCTCTCTCAAGCAGTTGCTATTCATAAGTTGAGGTGGATGAGAAAATTTAACTCAAAATAGAGGCTACAGCATCTCTAATATAAACCACTGCATACCATTTTTCAGGGAAAACATGAAAAGCTTTAATATGAAACAACATCACTCACACAGTCTGAAGTTTCCAAATGTTCTCCTAGGGTATTTTTCATACATCATGCAAAGAGCTCTCTCCCTTACAGCAGTGCATGACAAGAAAGAGGGCTTTAAATTCAGTAACAGAATTTTCCTGATACAAAGAAACCAGGATTTGACTGGAGCATGGGTACCTCATTTTGGAAGTTTTTTTTCTGGCTTCATGGCATATTATCCTAGTGTTGAGTACTGAATATTGCATTTGCAGATAACTAAATCCAGTACTGGTAATTCCCTACCCTCCTCCCTACCAGAAACAGCCATCTTGTCCCAGAATATCTGTCAATCTTGCCTAACAGGTGGTAAACCAAGTCTAAAATACCACATTAATATATATTATATATACTACAGGAGGCTGAAAAAGCAGCTAAAAAGTATCCATCATTAAAGTCATTTATTTCTGTCAAAGCCATGAACAAAAGCCCTTCATCTCTCAGCTGTTTTAACTAGTTTGCTCTCTCCTTTTATTTTCCTCCAAACAGGGATACAAAGATAACATGATACACCTCTTGAAAATAAAATTGAAGCCTTACTATATATGACTGTGGTGGATTCCAGTGAACCCAATCGTAATTCACTTTGTCTTCATCACGGACCACATATCTTGCCCAGGGTGAAATACGATAGAGGAGGGCGCCGTTTTGAGCACGAATCACCACCTATAAAATAACACAACATATGCAGGCAGTCACTTATAACTCATAGAACGCCTTCTATGCAAGCCACAGCACAGAATGAAATAGTAGACTACACAGAAATTTAATTTAAAGAACACACAAACACACAATGCAAGTCAAGAGAAGGAAGAACGGCCCTGCTCGCAGGGATGATTTGCAAAGGGACAGTAAACCAGACGTGTCAGACAGGAGTGATGTTCACCAGCAAGAGCTGAAAGGTGAGAATATATATAAGCTCTACATAAGTGATGGGAGAAGAAGTGTTCCCCAATGGATTTCTGTTAGGTTTGCTAATTACCCCTGTCATTGCTATTTCCTTTCCATGTTCTTATAAATTTAAATAGACATGCAGAATAATGTCATTAGGATGAGAATTGTGATTTCTTTAACTTGGCAAACAAACAATCTAGTAAGGCAAGTTTAATATCTTAATTCCATCTTTTTTTTTTTTTTTTTCCATGCTCTGTCACAATGTCACATAGCCCGGAACCACAGATAACACAAAAAGCACACGACAGTTTTTGGGTCAAGGCGAAGAGAAAGTTCCGCCTCTCTCACATCCTCCCACCCCACCTCCCCTCTCCTCAGCACAGAAGGAACAGCACCACTCTGGTTTTGCTTGGTATCTTGGCTGCCACTAAAACAGCAACACAGATGGTTTGCAAATTTAAAACCTAGAAATGTACAAGCAAGTGAAAGCGCAGAATTCTTAATTCTGCTTTTTTTAAGGAAGTGATGACTGAGACGTTTTAGTTTGATTGTTGGTCTTACAGGGTTTTGGTTTTTTTTTTTCAGGAAAACTATGAAATTGTAAGAAACCTTAAATGAAAAGAGAAAGGGTTGAGGTTTTTTCCACTCCTTTCTCTTGTTTTGTTAAAAATGTGACTTGTCTTTGCTCTCAATTCCAAACAGGTAGTCTGGAAGAAGAAATTATCACAGAACGGCCTTTTCGCTTCTGGCAAGTATCTTTAATTGTTTTGATAGATTATCTGTATCCTTGACCCAATCATGGAAGAGGGCAGGATCACAGAATCATGTTTAGTTGAAAGGGGCCTTTAAAAGGTCATCTAGACCAACAGAGAAGAAAATATGTATATGCAGATGATTAATGAATGCTAATAGAATAAGGCAAGGAAGTACGACTGCTGTGCTTCAGTAAACAGTACTATAACTCCAACAATTCAAAATAGGTTTTATAACATGGAGTAATTGATACCAAAAAACCTCACCAGAAAAAGTGGAGAGAGTTATAGCAAACACTGTAAAGTTGCATGGAAAATTTATTCTGTTAGCTGCACTAGCAAAGCTGACCCAAAGAGTATTTCTGCAAATTATATCAATACTGTGAAGATCCTCCTTGCTGATAGCATTGACAATTTGCAAATTACTCTTAAAATATTAAAACTTATCCCCTCTCTCTAATATCACACTTCTGATGGTGCTATTTCCTCTTTTATTATTTTGTCCCAATTTACCCATCACAGAAATAAGATGATTACTGCATATAATAACCTACTCATCTTGACATTCCTTTTTTTCTAATATTTTAGCATAATTCATACTAGACAGGCTTATGAAGGGTGGGCACATTTAAGAAATGTGAAGTAATTAATCTACATTCAGAACATTAATTAGCTGTAGTACTGGTTTAATCCAGAAATTATACTGGAGGGGGGAAAAGTAAATGTCTTTATTGTGATATATTAATCCAGTCACGTACTGTCTTTAATTAAAACCATTAAGCAATGAAAAAGTTAGGAAAAGATACTAGAAAGCCATTTAAATGACCAACCAGTTATTTCACCTTTTCAACTTATACCTCCACAGTTATACTGTGGAGGTATAACATACTATATATGCCCAACTAATCTCTGTATCCCATCCTTCTGACAAAGTATAAGAACTTCTGTTGCTCTGTAGTCATTTAAATTGACCTTATTTCCCCCCATTTGTGAGGCACCAGTGCATTTAATTTACCATTTATTCAGAAGCCATTTTGTTCAAGTGCTAGATTTGCATTTATTCAAAACACCTACAAAGCCAAATTTAAGGGTTACACTTTTCAGGAATTGACAGACTTACAGGAAGTTGTACAAGTTTCACAGACACAATCTTAATAAACACATTTATTTGTCATATCATGATATTAATAATGTAGAGCCATAAACAAGTGGAGGAAATTTACAGTTCAAGCTTAGGTCTACACAGTTGAACAGTATTAAACTTTAGAGTCTGCTCTATTTTAAGGCACACAACCTAAATATTTGGGTTCATTCATTTTAAAACTTTGTTTTCAGTTCTATTATGCAAACATATAAGAAAACTCCCATGCTCAAAAGAAAAGGATATGCCAGAATCACTAGTTTGGAGGAGACCTTTAAGATTACAGAGTCCAATCCAAGATACATTTATCCAACAATAAAAGTAATGAAATGTAACCATGCAAATATCAGAAAAATATCAAAAAAGTGGGGGAGCAATTATTTTAATCAAGTAATCAGAAAATTTATTTGTTGCTTTCTTTACAGTATAGGTGGTCTTCAGAAATATTTTTCAAATATATCTAGCCATGGCTATAGATCAACCTTACCCCTACAGTAAAAACCTGAAGTTGTCTCATTTGTTGCTGTAATTTTTGAGTATCATGGGCTTTGCACAGAGAAAGCAGAGTCAAGGAAAACAATTATTACAACACCAGAGCTGTAAAGTTGAATCCTTCTCTGGTTTGTAGAAGCATAACTAAGTGTCCTTAGAGATAAATCAAGTGATCCCTGGCAATTTCAATTCTTAGTTGCTTTGCATGTTTAATACTTTACTTAATTTTATGTGAATACTATTTACAAAGTCTCTCCTAGGCTTAATTATCAAGTTCTGTACTCAATCATCTCTCTCTCCTGACATTGTATAAAATTTTATTAATAAAGTTAGAAATAAAAAGACTCCAAATAATGTTTTCTGAAGTTTCTTGAAACAGAGCTCTCATATCACCATGCTTAGCTGAAGCATGAGCAAAGGAACTGGGAAAATCTGAATGGCACCACAAAACAAATAGCAATTCAGCCCAAGACTAACAAATATAACTCTAATGCAAACAGTCTGACTGCTTTAATTCCCATATTTGCTTTGCTATTTCTTGAAACAATTGCATATAAGTAAAAGTCATAATAAAATGAGTAAAAATATAAAGCACACATAAAACAAAGATATGTGAAAACTCATGCTCCACTCACCCCAAATTACCATTTGTGGTCCCTTCTCTGCAGTGTCCAGATATAAAACTTAGCTGCTGTGTATACTTTACATATGCTGTTACAGATTTTACATGGATAAAGAATACTGAATACAGCCATTACACAGCACCTTGGGAAAAGTACCTATCAATCAGCTTAACAGGTATTGTACTTTTCCTCAAAATTAGTTTGAAATGAGTAAAAACAAATTCATAAAAGTTGCAGCCTAACTAGCTACTACTTAGATCATCAAGACTTTATACTTGACTCTACATTTTGTAATTAACTCAAAACTTGTTCCTTAAAGAACATATATTATACTATGATGTACATGAAATTAAGCTTTTTCAAACTGGCCTTGGGATTTACCAACTTCATTTTCACAAGGCATGTCCCAATCATTCCTCAATGTATATGAGGAGGCACATCCCACCATTTGATATAAAAAACTACAGCCCCCATTACGTAAAGCTTTTAAAATGCATACTGTTATAGCATGAAACACATGTCAAGTGAGCCAAGCACAATGACAAAAGCTTAGCCCCTCATCACAAGTAACTTCTTTTACAGTTACTTAGACTTATGTTAAAGAAAATCCTAGGTAAAAATAATCCCTGTATTTCTGATCCTATTATTACAGAAGACACTCCAACAAGAGGAAAAGTGGAAGGGAAAAAATGGAAATCCAAGTTTCTGACACAAACTAATATATCCTCCTCAATACATTAAAAAACAGCAAAAACTGTCTAAGAAGAAAGAAACTGGTATCTCAAAAGAATTACATTTACACTGCCCAAATTTAGACAGAATGAAACAAAGACAAAATAACAGCTGTAAAGAACTTGCCACCATCTACATTAACCACCTCTTTGTATGAAACATGAGATAAATATATTATCAAATCATATAGTACATGGACGACATCATGAATTTTTTTGTGTCTGTGAGTCAAGAGGGCAGTGTCTTAAAACAGCAAGCCTGTTTAGAACTCTGTCCAAAGGTGTTTTTCTTCCCCTATTTCCAGATTCTCCATGATGGCTTTCCCATTGGAAACTTCTAACACAAGAATGTAGGAAATTCAAAGTAAATTATGCTGAATTTGCCTATATCAACTTTACAAATCGGTCACCTAAACAGTTTAGGGTTTTTCCCCACCTCCCCTAGAGGTAAACATTCAAAATCCTTGATGAGACCTTTCAATGTCACATGATTATGGCTTCCAAGTCAGATATAAATACATGTAAATAAATGGTCTCACAGAAATAAGTGTCAGGAAGACAGAATGAAAACGTCCTTTAAAACCCAACATTAAAAAGTCAATTTGCTCTAAAAATGGACATGACACAGACACAAAATTTATGTAAGTACAACTGCAAAACAACAGAAGTGAAGACCTTAACCTGCACTGTACATCTTTGGTATATAAAGGTTAAAAATTTATGTTTGGTATTCATTTTCCATTATAGGGATGTTGGGTGTATTTTCAAAGTCTCTGTCTGAAGTGTTCAGCATCTTGAAGTTTAGCATCCCAAACCACTGTAATAAGTGCTGTGGATTTCACAGATGAGTAACACCCAACATAGAAAAAAACACGACCTTAAACCTGAATTTTATGGCATCAGCACTCCTAAGTGATTAATTCTGAAGATCTTTCAGATCTCAATAAAAAACACTAGAAAAACAAATATATGGCTGCAGTCAGAGGAAACATAACCAACAAAGGCTGGCTTTGAAGGTATGTAAAAACTGGTGTGCAAAATTCCACTCCAATTTTCCAAATGCTGGACTACCAGAAGACAAAGCAGGACCTAAATCTCACAAAAACATTAGTACCAAAGTGACAACGTGTTCCATGTCTGCCCACTAGAGGATAGGAAATTAATGGAATGGGGAGTAAGTTGTAGGATAAAACCAAATACAGGGGTTATGAGTCTGCTTGATGATGTTTAAAACTCTCAAAAGCAGTTTATTACAGTTAAGGGGAAACCATCACTCTGAGGTCAGTCCAGTATCATAAAGAAAACCCAATAACACACAGGAGCAATTCAGAAGCTGAAATAGGTCTCATTTAATGTAATGATGCTGCCAATGCAAGACAAGTGAGATTGAGAGGCCCTGATTTTTCAGGCATTTGAGACTCTTGGGCATCCCATTATTCTGCCTTTCCAAAATAACACAGGCCTTTTATATCACCCACAGTACATCCAGCAACTCCTTCTGGATGTCTTGGGGCATTTAAAGGAAAACTCTGTGCTTATATTCAGACAATTTTCAACCTACTGTGACTCAGGGAAATCTACTGGCTTTTTATGTGCAGACACCACACATTTTTTTTTAGGCAATCTATAATGATAAAAAAGTATGAAAGGTTCACAACAAATTTAAAAGCTCTGTCATAAATACAAATTGAGATAAAATGTAAATCCACGTGTAAAAATGGAGCTTAATGTGGCTGTGCTATTGTTATGAGAGATGAAACTCTGCAGCAACAGGCCACAAAGTACCACATTTAAAATTCATATATGCTTATAGATTTTTTTTTTTTTCCTATTTTTGTGCTTGGCTACCTTCATCTTCTCTTCACATCAGGTCCATTTGGCTACCCCAGCTCCTAGTGTACACACACAAAGATCTTCAGAACAGTGTGAGAGACTAATTCAAGGGACAGTTGCACAAGATCAGACAACTTCTCTGCTCAGCAACCAGTCCTTTAGCTTTCAGTTCCTGCTTCTAAAGCAGACTTCAAATCCATACATGAGCATTTCATTTAATTATGATGTGCTCCCATAAGGTGTCTGCCTCTGTTTCCACTAATTAGGAGACAGGCTCAAACATAAGAAATAAAAATCCATGCTGTCACTTCTTATTTTTCAGAAATTTATTTTGATTTAAAAGTATAATCTTCTGAACTATCTCTTTAAAAATATATATAAAGAATTTAGACGTATTTTTGCTGTTTGAGAAATTTGTTATAGAATGGTTTATCATTTCTACTTGAGCTGGGGAAAGGAAAATGATGAAATGATAACTAAATAACTGATGAATATATGCAAGCCAATAAATTGCTCTGAAACACTGTATTATTATTTCATTACTTTAATAGCTTGAAAACGCTTAGAATCATTCTTGGTATATGTGGCTTTTAATACAATGATGAAATTAAATTGGCCATCAAACCAACAATAGCTAATAAAAAGAGAGTGGACTAGCTTTAATATAAATATGGAAATGCCAGCAACTTGTAATATAAGGGCAATAAGCTATTATTTCAGTATTTTACAACCTACAGTATTTCATTAGCCTCAGATCTATTCATTTCTGACACAAAATTATCCAAACAGAAAAGCCACAGGAATACAGGTGGAAACACCATCTCAATAACATGCATCTGACTTAAAAGCAACTTCAACTCAAACATAAAATGTGGGCAGGATAAGCTCTTAAAAACTCTCTAGAAAGTTTATATTAGATGCTGTGATAACAAGGTTTTTCTACTACATGAAATTTACTCAAAATTTAGCATCAAGGTATTTCCCTCCCTCAGTTGTTCTTAAAGTACTTGAAAACTGAAAACAACTGCTTGAATACCAAGATTTTTTTAGTATAATGTGCACTGTAGAAAACTAAGTTAATATTTTTACTTTTGCTGTAGAAAATAGGGTAACGAAGAAAAAAAGCACTACAAATTTACAAGAATATAAAAAAACCTGACCCAATATATTTTGAACACATTGCTGATGTAAGAAAAACTGGTCTTCGATTTTATTCTATAAATGCTGTTCAGTTTCAAAGACAGGTCCTGCATTCAAGACACCAGTAAAATCCTGCTATTCTTTTCCTTAAATTGTACATCCTTTTTCAAACACCCTCAAATTGCTCCAGAAACAGAATCAGAGTTGTTTAGGTTGGAAAAGACCATAGAGTCCCACAGCTAGCCCAGCACTGTGCTCACCACTAAACCATATTCCCAAGCCATATCCACGTCTTTTCTTGAAAACTTCTGAGGATGGCAACTCCATTACTTCCCTGTTCCAATGCATGACCACCCTTTCCTAATATCCAATCTACACCTCTTCCAGAACAACTGGAGAAAATTTCCTCTTTGTCCTGTCACTTGTTACCTGGTGAGAAGGGACCCACTCCCACTGTACTGCAATCTATCAGCTGAGAGCACCTTTCCCTGTACACCCCCACCTGTGCTATTCACCCACAAAGACTGAGCCCTGACTTTAGCACCCAGGACAGAACACACAGCTCTGAGGATCTTTTGCCAGTGGACAGTGTAAACTGAGGCCATTTATGACAGCAAATAAAATTACATCACCCCCTCAGGAACACACAGAGGAGCTCATCTCTTTCTATCGGGTCAGCACTGATTTGTGAGAGAAGCACTGGAATCTAGAGGCAGTACTTTGGTAATTGATGTTAATTACTTTGGTATGTTGGTTCTTAATGCATAGGACCACAGCAGAACACTCTGATAACACAGTGCAACCTGCTGCAGAGCCCAGGACTGGAATCCAGAGTTTCTTGTCTGAAAGTTCACTTTCAAGCCTGATAAAAATTTGGGATGAAACAGCATGGCAAAGAGCATTATTCTGTAATTGTCTCACTTTACCTGACAGATTTTTAGAGGCCAGATAATTTTCTCACTTTAATAGCCTCAGAAATAGAAGGCAAGAAATGAAGAAGCAAACACAGCTTCTGCACTGTGCCTTGCTCTTCTTGCTCTTCAACACTTCAGCTTCCCCCAGCTCAGGAGTACCTTCCCAAATAAACTTTCACCCAAACTGGTGGGGCAAGAAGCATGGAAAATGGGAGATCTTTCCAGAACTCAACTTCCCCTGAAAAACTTTACCACACTGTATTCATATACAGTATGCTCCAAATAACCAAGAAATCTAGTGTATCTGTCAAGGTGCTTGTAGACTGAAGTTATTTCCTTACTGTGAATTGATTATAAACCTTGAAATGAAATTTTGGAAAGAATGGACAGCATGTTGCTTCTTCCAGGCTGTTCTCTTTCCTAAACTGCAAATTGGTTACACTGGAAAGAAAAAGTAATAGAACACTAGTCACATTATTTTTTTCCCCAGCTTTATTTTCCTGATCAATTTATGATTACTCAAAACTAAATCAGTTGATACAAAGTTGTCTGGTTTGCTTTTTCTTCCTAACTGTTTGCTGAAAAATAAACCTGCTAAAGGGATGAGCATTTCAATCAAATATTGAAAAAATATTGCTTAGTTATCAAACATAGTAGTACTTTTTAGGTGGTTTACATGGTTTACAAAGTTCTGCAGACAAATCTGTGCCATTCAGAAATCACTGGAGAGAGATTTATTTGCTCTGTAAATATATCACAACATCAGCTATTACAATTTAAACTCATGGATATTAAATATTTGTTCACAATTCCCCCTTGTTTCCCCTTCTCCCTCAGGAAAAGAAAATAAATTAGGACTAAATTACAATCAAGATATGAAAGAGGCAAAAGCCTATCTTCTAAGCCAAGTCCTGAAGTCATGCCTTGATTTTCCAAAAGAGGGAGATGCAGCTCCATTTGTGATTTAAGTATTTTAATTGCATTGAAGAACTTCTGAACATCTTTAACTAGTTTACTTGATCAGGTTAAAAAGCAAAGCTTTTTTTCCTTTTTTTCATTTTTGTGCTTCTCTTAGAAAACTAAGAGAAAACTAGTATCAACAAAAAATACAGAAAACACTGCATTATCTATCTGAATAAAAATGTAATTCAAAAGATGGAGCCAGTAGCCTAGTATTATGAAATATCTATGCAGATAAAAATACCATAGGAAAATCAAACTCAAAATCCAGGAAATCATAGGAGAGTTGTTAAAAATGAAAGCGACATCACACAGAAACATTCCCAATTGATTTTAACAGTCAAGTGCATAGAAAATACTTCACTTAATCATCCAAGTACATGGATTTATAACTGTTACCTATACAAGGGTGGCATTATTAGGAATGAGGGACAGCCAGTTTATTTTTACATCAGGAAAACACACATCTGCACTGAGAGAAAGCATTCAAATTTTTTCTTTCAGTCTAGAATTCTAATTATTAAAACCTCTCCTCAAAAATTTAATCAAAGGAAAACTTAGGAATCTCTAAAATACACAGTTGAAAAAATATTTTCCCTCTATGACTGAACCAGAAAGAAGTTACTATAAGAACAGTGATGAAGCTTAAAGACTATAAAAATTTGTATGCACAATATAGAAGCATTCCTGTATGTATTCTGTTATTCTCTTAGTTAAGAGGCTTGGGGTACAAGAGTATGGTTTGGAAAGCAACCATAATAATAAAAAAGCACATTATACATACAACAAATGTAACTTATCAGAGTTGTTTCAAGCAATGTCAAGTAGAAAAGAAGCTGAATAAGTATGTAATATGGGCACCCAAGCATTAAGTATTACTTATCCTCAACTACAGAGCATTTGTATCAAGGACAACTGCTGCAGAATGCACCTTGCAACTGGGTGGCTGGGCCACACTGCAGAGAATATCAGGAGCTTTCTACAGAAATTGAGCTTATCCTCCAAACAAAAAACAATTCCCATGAGAATGCTTATATATTCTTAATATGGACTCTCAAATTCTATTTCAAGAACTCTTAGTCTTTATAATGTCTCCCTCTTTTCCTCAAGAAAAAAATAAAAAATCACATTTTGATTAAATGCACACCTAATAGTAATTGAAACAATTAGTCTTCTGTATGGATAAACTAAAAGTAAACTACCTTAAAGTATTTTTAAATAGCAAAACCTGTCAGAGAATTGTGCAATCTTCAAGTCACAGGAGAACTAAGTCTGCCAAAATAACTGAACAGGAATATTCTAAAGTACTGAACTCAGTCTTCAACAAAGGTTCCAAAGAAAAACAGTTGTGGTGCCACAACCTCTCCTACGAGCCCATGAGGAGCTGCACTTTGTTTACTAAATTCAAACAGACAACATCAAGAGACCATTTATCTCCCAGTGAGGTAACATCTCTTCCTGCTGGCAAACCTCATCTGTAACCCAAAGAAGGCTACGATAACTCGCTGAAGGTCACGGCTCACAATCACAAAGTGGAACATGAATTAATGTTCTACTTTCTGTCAGCATGACTTAAATACAGAAATGCATATGGTACATGATTGAAGTGCTGTTTAGTAACTTCAAAATGCCAGGAATACATGTCAGGGTATGTACCATGATGCTGCAGAACACTTGTTTCATGTAAAAACCAGAATAACTAGAAGTGCTTCTATGTGCACTTGTAAGGAAACAGCAAACATTTCTTCAGGAAGGTTTCCACTGAAATCAAGTTTAGTACCTCTGCTCAGGGTACCCAAGACTCTCTCTGTGAAAGCCATCTGATTGCACATAACTTACCTCATAATGAAAACAATCTCCCCAAGCAGGTGTTGGATTCCCCAGTGTCAGATACCTAAAATCCAACTAGACAGGGTGCTGGGCCATCGTGACCAGACCATGCTTTTGTCAACAGCGGCTGGACAAGAAGATCCTTGAGGCCCCTTCTAACCAGGTATTATTCTGTTTCTATTTACATCTTACAACCCTGAAAAGTCCACCACATCTTTAACACTTCTTTCCCCAGAATCCTAGCCAGCAGCCTGCCATTATTAATAGATTTCCTGGGTTTTCACATTGACATTAGAAACACGTTTTTACTATGGAGTGCTTGAAGTGCATGAAACCTGAACTCCACACCAGTCTGGTACTATGCTGCTGCACCTCCTGATCAGTAGGGTCAGCTGCAGCACCATCTATTTCATCAGTGACAGTAATTACACTTGATGAATTTTACTAGCAGTCGCTCCCTGACACAGATTAACCTACCTCGTCACCATATTTGATTCCTCTTCAAGGTTTACAAGTTTAACACATAGCGTGCAGATCTACTATGAAGTATGGGACAGAGTGGTAAAAACCGTAAGGATTAAGTTTTAAAAGTATTCTTTGCAACTAGCTTTCCTCTACCCAGCACCTCATGAATACAAATGTACTTTTAGGTACTTTCAATCATGATTAATAAACTGTTAATGTTCTGACTCAATGTAGTTCTTCCTTTGCACACTTGAATATTAAAAAGGGTAATACATTTGGATTGCAAAACTATTAAAACAAATCACAGTGAACTTTGAAAGCATTTTCTACAAACTGATGAAAGAACTGTGTTGCTCATGCTTGTCTCACTCTTGTACTGGCCTTGGCACCTACAACTCCTGTTCAGCAATCACTGAAACCACTCAAACATGCAAGAGTATCAGTAGAAAAATATTGTGTTAACAAAGTGCCCAGGTTATCAAATCTAATCACCTCATTACAGTACAAGGTACTCCCCCAAAAAACCATTAATGTCACCATTTCAATACATAGAAAATATATATATATACACACACACACACACACAGACATGTGAAGAAGAAAAGGATACAGACTTAACAAATACTGTAAATGCAGTGTTTTTAAAAAAGTTTCTAACATTTTCTGAGGTGTTCTTTCCAGAAAAAACATATGAATTACATTTCATGAATATTCAAGTGGTATTTAGTTACATATACATGCACCCACCCAGCACATGGTAAGCTGAAGTGTCAGATGAGTTTATTAATCTAAAAAAATATTGTTCTGGTAATAATTTCAGAAATCATATATCTGTTGTTATTACTAGAAAGTTGAACAATCACTAGTATTTTAATATATCCTCTCCAGCTCACAAAAGAAAATTTAGGTGTTCTGCTATAAAGATTCTTTTCCTAGTAACTGTTACAGGGCAACAGGTAGCTGTATCATAATTGCCAATATTTTTCAAGTACTAATCTTGCCATTTTTTTCTTATTTTAGATGTGTGAAAATACTTTAGAACTTGACCATGAAATCGGAAATTATTTTCAACTAGGTTTGAATTCTTAAAGGATTCAAATTGCCAATTGTTTTCCATTTTGTGTTGTTCCTTGGCATTCCTGTAAATGATATTAAGCAAACTCCCCAGTGCAGATACTAAGATCTCAATTTTTACCAATACTATCCATATCCCTAATTTTACCTACTATCCCTGACACTATTTCAAAATTAGGATCTTGCCAACTACAGTGAAAACTTAACTTACAGGTACATTTAAGCAGTTGGAAAAATCAATTATAAATAAACAGTAAAAGGACAAAGTGTAACACTGATTAAACTTCTGCATTACTACGACCACACATGATGAGACTTGCTATAAAAGTCTATCCATGATAATTTTTTTAGAAGGTTGCTGTGTTCTGTAAAAAGATAATTAAGAATACCAAAAATGAAGGAAAAAAATCATTTTCCACCACAAAAGGCAAGTACTTGCACCCCAACTGCTATCACTGTAGAGTGACAAACATGCTGATTATTTAAGGAAAACACTTTCAAACTACCTCATTAGAAATAATGAGAGGTAAAAATGCTTCTTTTATGAAATGATAACATTTGGGTTTGGGTTTAAATCTGTGCTCACTTGTGACATCTGTCAGAAGCTTCAAAGACAGTACTATCTTACCACGATAGCAACTGTATTTTTTCACTTAACTCACCCTAAGCTCCCAATTGATCCACGGGAGAAAGAGAAAAGATACCCTTTTCTAGCAGGTAACCTTATTTTGAAGATGGATGTCAAAATTCACAAGGGAGTCACTCAACTATCATAAGCTTCCATCTCTTCACACAGAGAAGTGTCAGAAGATATACAGCAGGCTTTTTAATTACTCATTTTCTGCAATGTTTATATTTACATATGAGAAGACTGCCTGAAAAGCTACAGTAGACAGCCTGCTACTATTGAAAACAGGCAAACGTTTGACCTCTGCTCCTCATTTATTTTCCCATGAAAATATTTTGTGACCTGATCTAAATTAGTGTCACTGACTACACTCCATCCATTTCCCATTCTGGCTTAGATATTACTTATTTAAAAGAAATGACCTTGTTACCATTTCAGAACTTGGCATTTGCCTGTGTGGAACTGAAGATCAAAACACAGTAGACAGAAGCTAAAGATAAGGACCTTCTGGAGGAGACATTTTTTTTCCCCTTAACAGATTAATCACCACAGTAATGTCTGAAGCTGACTATTTTAACTTAAGTTTTTAAGAATCATACTGGCAAAAGAAACTTTTAAAGCTGTGATTTCCTTAGGCTTCTTTAGTAAAGAAAAATGGGAAATACTATCATTATTAGAAAGATGTCTGTTGTCTAGTCTGGTGCAGACACCAGTGCCTGTGTACTTCAACATTACCTCTGCAGTCTGCATAGCAATTTCTATCTGCAAACAATCAATATTCTCATCTTCTACATGAACAAAGAACAGCAAAACTGTGTTCTAATACACGAAATAGACATTATGAACAATCATAAATGTTTGAACCATGTAGCTCAAGGAAAACTTACAGAAAAGCAGAAGCTTTCTGCACCCATCGGTAGAATGGGATAGGATAAGATTAGCTGTAGCATGAAGGTAAGGTACATGCCTACCATGTGAATACTCCAAAAGCTTTTGTGATAAACCACCTTTGAACTACCTTTACTGAAGCCTTTTTTTGGTTTTTCTGTTAGTCCCATCCTCTGACTACATCACAAGTACACAGTGTGAAGTGTTGGATTCAGTCCTGAAGGCACCACAGAACAAAAACAAAATGTCATGGAAGATTACTAGCAAAGCTACAGATGAGGCTGGGAGTAGCTCCATATGGATGGAGCCATCAATTATGATTACATACACTCATGAATCAAGTTTCTAAATATTTGGTCCTTTTATTAAGGCATATACTCCAAAGAAAATTTGTTTCACATGCAGACAGACACTCCTGCTTCAAAAGCCTGTTAGACAATAATGTAATTTGTGTGTCAATGACACACATAACTTTGCCTAAAATTGATCATGGAAAGCACAATTAAAGTAACAGGTAGAAGAAGCCTAAAACAAGAAAAATAAATAAATAAGGAAAAACTCACATTCTACTCTGCCTGTGGGTATCTTTTGGCTTTTCAGAAAACTCAGAGCAACTAGGGAAGTAGAACAAATCATCTTGCAAGTACATCAGTACCAAGAGCAATCAGTATAAATTCTGCATACTAAACAAATTATGTATAATGTAATCCTTGCTTTATGAGTTCAGATTTCAAAGAAAATGCTGAACAGGAAGAAAATACTATCAAGACCTGTACTTCAAAATAAGGAGATATGACCAGTGATTATCTAAGAGAAAAAAATCATTTTACGTTGCTCCAAAAGCATTTAAGAATCTATGCTATTTTGCTATTATGCATAATAATTATTAACACTCATCATCATTCACACCTCTTATCTTTACAAAGAGCATAGAATATTGTACAGTAGATGAGTCAAGAGTTTTGTAGATAAAACACAGAATGTAAATTTAGCAACAATCAAAAAATCTAACCTACTTGCGTCTCAAAACCATGGAAAATATTAAACAACCATTCTGCACTCTCATACCTTGCTAAATAACACCTTGCATTTTTGAGTTGCAGACAACTGTTTTCTTTCCTGCTCTGTAAAATAAAAGCAGCTTTCTCGTCCTTGAATAATTATTCCTAAATTTCAATTTATCTTTATTTATTACTGGGATGATTTCATAAGCCATAACAAAAAGCACAGAGATAAGCACACACACTGAGTAAGCATTTCCAGAGCATTTTTATACATATCTCTGGTTTAACAGATTTCTTGTTTCCTTAAGCTGATTTCCAGCAGAAAATGAGGATTTTTTTTATCAGTATTTTAGTTGTGTTGATGGGATCTCTGAAAATATAGTAGTATAATAAAAATATTATTTGTATATATTGTACAAATATTATTTTGCTCCCAGTTTCTTAATTTTCCTAGTCTATAGGTAACTTCAGTACATTTCTTTCCTTTACTACTTATTACTGCCCTCTATTAGCACCCAGTATCTCTGCAACTCAAGCTCTACATGCAACAAAGCACATCTCTGGTTTAAATCAATATTCACCTAGAAATCATCAACTCTGCTGTTAGCTGTCATTGGGTGTATTTGCACTAAGCAAACAACTGTGGCATTTGACAGCTGAAAGAAATTTTCCATTAATTTCTGGAAGAAAGCATTTTAAGCTCATGGATGCTCATGAAATACAACTGTGTTCAGTTTCACATACTTAAGCCTTCCACTCAATACTCTGAATTCCTAAAGGGTAAGTAGAAGTTTTACAAATATGCATGCACCATTAAAGCAACGAAAAAAATCATCTGAAAACCCATGGTTAAAAGTATTGAAAAAATTACCAAGACATTGAGAGTTTAATAGGATCCTAATAAAATGTAGTTGCATCAAATACAGAAATGTTTTACCTATACTTTACTTAATTTTTCTTTTTCAGATTATCAATTTGTAAACTGTTTTCCTCTTATAATATGGTGCAATACCCTACTACTACATTTCAGCCTGTTCCCAAAATCTTTGTGATGCTTAATATTTCACTCCTTTAGGTCACTTTGTTCAACTAGATAAACTGATTCTGCTTCTTAGAACTATTAGAGGATGATAAATTTACTTAAAAAAAAACAAAATGGGCAGTAAATGAGTAAGAAGGGTTTACAAGAGGTGGAGTAAGTTTAGAACCAACACCTTTAGCTTTGATCCATGGGGCACAGGAGAATGGCCATCTTCAGGTGGAATGAACAACTCCCACTTCCCATATTCCAACTTCTTATATGGATGAGAAAACGGATTCCAGCCATCTGCAAATATAAAAAACAATACTAAGTGTTCATCTTAAAATGTATCCAATTACAACTCAAAGGTGGAAGTCTGAGTTCCATCTTTCTCAGAATAAACTTCAGTGAGAGCAGACACAAATACTTCTATACCTGATACTGCACACACATTCAAAAGGGGTAAAATGAAATGCCACAGCCTTAAGTCTTCTAGAAGATTCCTTTGTCTTTAAAAAAACAAAAAAAAACTGAAGCGAGCTTTAATCCTACAATTCCAGATTCTTTGTCCTCTTTGGATTTACTGAACACTGAAGATGGTCATTTTGGCCTGTCCAACTGAGCAGACACCTGCCAAGGAGTCTGGAGTGTCTGTAAGCACATTCAAGGTTAACTACTAGGAATGGAGTAAAGATAACACTTCTGAACAGACACACTTCAGCAATGGAGTAATTTCTAGGCTAAAAGGAAGTAACAATATAAGTTTGAAAGTTCCTTTTTTCTTTTTGCCTTAGTTCAAGGCAACGGACTCAAGCTAAATAGCAACCAGTCAACACAGAAAACTGAATTACAAGATGCTAAAGCAACACATGTTAATCTCCTTCATGCTTATCTATTTCCATGGCATGGTCTCTTGTAATAAATAAAAACAGTAAGAACAACAAAACAAGCAAACAAACAAAAAACAAAACAAAACAAAGAACCAAAAACCACACCAAAACTCACACAACATTGAAAGAAGAATAAGCAGCATTCAGTTCAAGAATATTAACTCAGACTTGTATAAAACAACATTGCTACTAAACATGTCAGGGTTAAAAGCATTTCAATAAAAAATTGGACAGCTAAACTGAAGCAGGATCATCACTTTTGCCACCATGGAAATCACAGCAGGGGAGGTAGAGAAATGAAGTTCTACTCATCAGCATATGTATTTTCCAAAACACCAGTAATCACAAATATTATCTGCTGTGCAACAAAAAGATCATCTTCCCTAGCAATGCATGGATGTGTTGAGTTCCAGAGAAAGACCAGAGTGCTCTCAAAGTTGTTGGTTGCATTTGCACAGCTGTTTAAACCCAAGAACTGCCAATCTTTAGTTAAAGAACACTGAAAGACACAAATTAAACAAGGCCACACAATGTGACAAAAATAACTATGCCAGACAAATATTCTGGTACCCACTCATTTTACAGTGGAGAGTAAAACAGAAATGCAATTAATTCAGTATTCTATTTAGATGAGAGTTTTTATGTTTAAAGTATTTGGATAGTGGTGCCAAATTACACATATTAGCAGGGGGAAAGTATTTACTAAACTATTCCTTAACAGCAGAAGAACTTACATATTAGTAAGATTTGAATATTTCTTCCCCCTTGGCTTTACACTGAAGTTTCAATGAAGAAAAATAATTAAACAAACACTACTAATATCTACTAGGACCAACATCAAACAAACAACACCTTGGCAATTAAGCAATACTCCTTAATAAAATCTCTAAACTTCAAACTATAAACAGTGTTCATACATTAAAATATAGATACATTTTTTTTTATTTCAGGGCATGGTAAAAAGATGTAGAATACAGCACTTTAAAAAATTTTTGGTTTTTCTTTTTTAATTATAAACAGTTAGACTGTCTCAAATAAACATTCCAGGCAAAAATGAGAAAACAGAAGATGAAAAATGTAACAAAGATATTAAGAAGTCTCAAGGAGTATGTTTTAAAAACTGTTTAGGATTTATGACAGTCAAGACCATCTTGGGGGACTTATACTAGGTTCTTTCCATCTTCTTCTCCCCACAGATATCCCACCATCTTCATGGTTTCTCATCAAACTCTTTCCAATGGAGCTACACCTCTTGATTCAATACACAAACTGAACATATGACAGGTGATAAATACTGAGCAAAATTAAAAGTAACAGCAAGAAAGTCTTGGGCCCAGTTTTTATAAAATTCACCCAGGGGAACCTGCATGGAGTTAATCACATTCACCAAAACCACTGCATTCTTATAATACTAAAAAAGATTCTCATGACCTGTACTGAAACCACATCTCTTCCCTCCTTCAGAGGGGTAATGGTTACATCTCTCTACTTATTTAAATAGTTCTGCTCTCCACATTTGATTTGATAATTCTGCCAAAGTTGCCTGAACTTTCCCCTTCACCTGCCAGCAATGCCAGATGCTCCTGTTAATCCCTCCTGCTCCCAGCCACAGTCTGTGACTGCAAGCCTGTGGCTCATGATTTAAAAATAAATGCAAAGCAATACCCATCTGCCCCAGATGGTCCTACTTAAACCCACTGTTTACTAATACTGTTTACTAATTACCCCTGGAGAGGAGCTCACTTAGAAAGATTATGACAGAAAACATTGCTTTGTATTAATGCCAGAGGCATAAAGAACATAGAACACTCTCAAAACTGAAGGTTCCCTTTAGAGAGAGAGTGGCTCATGCTTCTCTCAGTTTTACTGCTTGGTTTTCTGATTTTTCAGCAAAACTTAACCAAAAATGCCTGAGGGGAAAAAAAAAAAGAAAAAAACCTCAACTAACCAGCAAATGATTACTAGACTATTATGAAGATGAAAACAAAAATGTCAAAAGAAAAATCTTAGCTTGAAAACAGAGACTTCAAAGATTCTGCCAACAACTACAAACAGGAAAAGGCTGAGAAGATTACCAGCAGAAGTTCAAATAATCAGCTTGAATAGGTGTTGGGGAGAAGGGACACCTTCACAGAATACCCATAAGCCACACACAAAGGCAAAAGCTTCTGTACAAAAGTTGAAGCCTCATCTATGGCTTAATCCAACACAGAAGACATCTTTGATAGCCTGATACTTTGCTTTGTCTCATCTTTGTGATTGGATCTTCCAAATCCAGTCAATTATTTAAACATTACATCCTACCTCAGCAACAGGAGGCACAGGGGAACTTGCTCAAAACTACACCCTTAGCATACCAAAGAATCATGAACTGAGCTTTAATGTAGAACAGAATTCAAAGCTATAAAGGTTTGGGATCTACCATTTGTGACAAAAAACTCAATTTAAATGCATATTTCCAGATAAATGACAATTTGAGTGACTTCCTGCTCCATCTCCTGATTTTGTTTTCACATTGACAAGATATAGCCATACACCTCTGAGGCTCATGCCTCAACTTGGAGTTTCACACAAGAAATTAACACTTCTCACAGAGGAAAGGAGTAGTCCTTGCATATTAAGCAAGCAATTGACTTTGTCCAATATAAGAACTGTACCTATTTTTTCAAAAGTGAAAAATCTTTATCAAATAAGGCTGAATTCTCAAGTGAAATCAAATCTCTTATAGCAATTGTATTTCCACATAATTTCTGATCAAATAAAGATGTCTAAAGAGAATAGAGAGTTCAGCAAACACACATCATCCTTGAAGAAAGTCTGTCAGACAAGAAGCAGTTCAGACAATGGAAAGAGCTTCAAAATCCCAGTATCCCAGCAAGATACCTGTATTCCACTTCACTGGAATATGAAATCAGAACATAACTGGAGAGATTTTCCAAGGACACTATCCTGTTCTACACAGTGGCCAATTAGGTCTTCCTCTTGCCACGTTAATAATTTTTAAAGCAGATTACATTAATGTTCCTGCTCTTGAGCTGTTGGAAATTGGGCAAACAGCTCAAACACTGACATAAAAACAAGTGTCATTAATTCTCAGATAGGATGTTTCCTTGGATATTAGTGCCACCTTATATTACAGTCTACCACTTTCAATCATCTGCACTTTAACACTGACTTTACTCATCAAACTTAAGTATTTTGCTATAAAAATTCTTGGAAGGAAACAGTAAGAAATTCAGTAAGATAACATGAGAGTACCTAGAATCTATCTCAGTAAAAATCTGGAATTAAAAAAATCCAAAACATTCTGATACATAAAATTTTCGTCAGCTGTGAGATAGCCAAATTATGAAGTACAATGCCTTAAGGTACACCCTTTTCACTCTGAAGGGATCCTGTTAGAGTTTAAATAATAGACAAATATCCCCCCAGAACATAGTATCCTACCCTCCCCTTCACCATCCAACCACAGCAGAAGCCTTCCCCACCAGTGCAAGAAAAAGGAAGCAGAAACCAAACCAAACAGATATTCCAGACTTATCAAAATTTTAGATCAATGTTAGCTGGGAAGGAGGGAAGACAAATAAAAGAACAGAAACCACAAATATAACAATGTATTATAACAAATGCTGACTTCCAAATCAATATATGCATACTTACTCTTAAGCTTTTTAAAACCAGTAGCTTTCTTTTCAAAATTAAGGAATTGTTTACTGATAACTCACTGAGCCTCTGCATGACCAAATACTAATGTGAGTGCTCCAATTCCTAAATAAATTCTGTGGGTTACTCTCAAAATTCACAGTTCACTGACTTATTTTGAAATAGTTAATTGTAAAGCAGCAATAAATTGCCAGTAGTCACCAGGATCCTCTGCAACAGAGCACACAAATGAAATATTCATTGTTATCACTGAGAGCTTTTGAAGGAGTTATATTGTTGATAGTGCCTCTAGTATTGGAAATTCAGCTGACTAATTGCCTCATACACTTGATTTACTGAGATGCTGAAAGTACTAATTGACAAATCTTAATGTTTTGGGATGTTCATTTAATACTTCTTAGAGTAAAGCATCATGCTAGAGCACGAATAGATACAATACTTTTTCTCTTCAATTATGGAGTTTTAAAGAGACAAAACTAGGTCTGAAAGGATTAAGATTTTCTTGAATTCATGTTTTTCATTCTCCAATGCACTTACAGATTTGTGTGCTATTACTAGTTTCTAGCTTTTTTTTTTTTTCCCAAAATACACAGTGATACTAGTTATTTTTCTGTAAATTTGACTTATCCTATTAATTACAAGTTTCTCAGAATAATTAATAAAAATACCATAATTTGGGTCAAAATACCTTAATAGCAAAGCTTTTATTATCTAAGGCCTAGAAGTCATTCACCAAAAACTACATGTACAGGACTGAGGCTTCACAGTATATAATTACAGAAGTAAATTAGTCATATTTATCCTACACATAATTCATAACCAAGATATTATTAACTATCAGCTAAATTATAAATTTGGAAAAAAATAGTTCAAGGTCTCTGTATATAACTGATACTGGCCACTTTAATTTTTAATAGTTTTTGATCCTTAAGATGAAATAGCACTAATACTTTGTGTCATTACATCAAACATTAAGATATTCTCAGACAATACCATATTATTAAGGAAAACACTGCTATCCATCTCCAAAAAAAAAATAAAAATTAATTGACAGTTTTTTATATTATATACCACCATATTTCAGTTTAAAACCTAAAGAGCTTCTGTCATCTAAGTCCAAGGTTTATTTCTTTGTCTAAGATTTCCAACTTCCCATGATGTGGTTACACTATGGTTCTTTTTATAAAAAAGTTTTATTTAAAAAAAAAAAATCTTATTAAAGGCTATCCCAATATCCAACTTAAGCACAATATAATCATAAATTTAGTCTGAGACTTTAACCTGCTAGAAAATTTAAAGAAAGGTTAAAGGGATTCAGTTTTAATTAAACATATCTGTAGCAATCTGACTCTAAATCTTAGGGTTTTGCAATCCAATTTCTCATGAGAATATTATTCAGGAATTGAATGACAACCTTCCATTGCTCCAGTCTTTCCAAGTACACTGTTGTCCCCTTTGGGAATGAATACTTTACTATGACTGACTGATATATACAAGAAACACAGTTCATCCACATCACAATGAATTTTTTTATTTTTTTTTTTTCCTTCTTCTTGCCATATTTCATTAGGGTCTAAATACAACTACTCTAAGGTATTAAATTTCTGCTTCATACGATGTACTACATCAAATATTTTAAATGAAGTAGGGTTTAGAAAACTGTTCCAGTGTTTAGCTACCCTATTCTGGTATACATATACTTCCCACCCTCAAGCTAATAAACCAATTTACAAGTTAAAGCCTCTTTTCAAAATATGAAACATATTATTAAAAGTCTGTTTTTAATATTACTATCTTTTAAAATACGTATTTTAAATAAATGCACTCTAGCTGTGTTTATAAATTTAACCTGCATCCATCCCATGAAAATCTTGAGCAATGGGTGGAGTTGCAGCAAGTAGAGGAGGGACAAGGAGGAGAAATTTCTGTATATTTATACATATAAAATTGACCTATGAAAATAGTCTGATCCAGCTGCCTTGCAGTCTATATTGATACCTGAAATCAATGTTATCTAGCAGTGGGTGAACTATACAGAACTCATTATTCAGTGTTGCATTAGAGGACATATCCAATTTCAATATTAAAATGCAAGAACTACACTAACATATTTATCAATGTCTATTCCAATAAAATGACAAGCGGCACTCCAAGAAAAGCTACTTTATCATTCACTATGTTAACCATATCAAACAGGAACATGGCTGAAAGCAGTGTTACACTAACTTTTGTGTTTGACTTCTGCATCAAAAACAGGATTTTTTTTTTTTTTTAATAAAAACATTCCTACAATGGAGTTTCCCTTCAATAGTTTCCTCAGACAGGGGTAAGGAATGACCAACATTTGGCTTTGTGTCTAAGCTGAAGTAGTCAACTGCTTCAAAGAACTTCTTTTCCTATTGCTTTTTTGCAATATAAATACACTGAGCACACTCTAGATCAGCATTTTTGCAAAATCAAGGTCAGATAAATAAATCTGCATGCTTCTGAAACACAGTTAAATGAAGTAAATAATTTCACAGACAAAGTCCCCGTTCAGTAAGAACCAGCAATGCAAGACCTAGTACCTTGGCAGACCTAACAGAAGCAAGAGTAGAGGTGAAAGGGAAAATCAGAACAAAACTCTCCAAAACCCTAAACAAAAAGAAGAGCAAGGAACTATATTGCAGGGTTGAAGAGCAATGATGAATGCCACTTTCATCCAAAAACTTTAGAACATGATTTGACTGTAGATAGCCTTCAAATCAGAAGAATTTATATTTTTGTTTCAAATTCAAAGGGAATAGTCTTCCTGGTCCTCAGAGCAAGCAAGGCAATTCCTCCATGTAATACTGCCACCATCCCATTCTGCTAACATCTTTCCTCCTTCTGCCCTCACAAAAACAGAGTACCTACTCATTCAGTAATATTTGGCTTGATTTTAGGCTACAATTTTCCAGCAGAACTTTTGTCTAAACTCTCAAAATGGGTGAGAATTCTGGCCTTGGTCCTTAGACAACACTGTTGTTTGATCAGTAAAAGAAGATGAAGCAAATTACTTCACTGTTATTTTTGCTTCTCTGCATACAGTTTTATAAAAGTCTAGTTATAAAGCTTTAAAAAGAACTTCAGGAAGCTTAGATACAGCCTCGAGTTGCAGTGTGATCCAGTGGGACATGAGTCATTGCCTTTGGGGTATTAAAAAAATGCCTAACACTGACCACACAACAGAAACACATCTTCATAAGCTACTGCAACACACAGGAAAATATTATTCATTCAAGCCATGACATATTTTTTACTATCAGAATTTCATCATTGCAACAAAATTTTCTTTAAATGTAGAGAATATTGATGCAAAACATTGTGCAGGGAAGAAATTTTCCTAAGAATACTTACTGAAGTCACCTGCAAGAAACACTGCTTCTGCTCCTGGTGCCCACTCTTTGCAGTATATTCCACCATCTGCAAGTTGGTTAACTCCAAAGGTTTTGTAACTTTCTGTAAATTTACCAAGGCCACCTTCACTTTCCTCAATGTTCTTCAAGTGGTTATAAAACAGTGCATACCTTGCAATGAAAACAGAGAACATTTTTAAGAAAGATTAGCAAGTGTCTCTCTTACATTAGCAAGTTTAACCCCCCCCAAAAAAAAATTAATTAAACACACAACACAAGATTCACTGCTCTCTAATGGAATAGAAAAAAAAAAGAAACCCTCAAATACAAATCATACCATTTTTCCATGATTGTTACACAGCCTAAAATTGCAATCTTTGTGTTTGTCAGTGCTTTCTATACTTTACAGGAACATTTTGCACTTTCTAAATAAAACTACACCTCCTGATTGGCAGCCAAGAAATCCCAGTATTACAACACAACAGGAGAACTTCACACTCAGAACAGCCTAGCACTTTTCCTTCCATCTTACTAATATCAGGCACAAGCCTCCTAGGGAGAGCTGGATGGGCCTGCCACTCTCTCACAGCCAGTTTTAATAGACAAGACATTCTCAGGCCATTGAAAAGTTTGCAGTACAGCATGTCAGCATGGACAAACCCATCTGGTCCTTGCAGAAAGGGGCTCATTAGGCAACCTCTTTACAGAGACAATCAGCAAGACTTTGCTGCAGTCCCTGACACTGCAACAATTTGGAAAAAAACTACAGCTTCATAAAAGTCATTATTTGGACCATACCCTACTTACACCAGTAGGAATTGAAATGCCCTAAAACTCTAACATAAAACTTTGCCTGTAAGAGCTTAGAGTTTTTTGACATATTTTGCTATGTTTTCTCCAGGTAGGTTTCTGGAATTGATGGTAACATCAGGGGTACAATATAAACAAGAGAGTCAACTTTGATCCCTAAATTATGAGCTATTTTGTGCAGAACCACAGCTAAAAGCTGCAGTTGAACATTTAATTAATGTTACCTGTACAATTTTTTTGTTGTCTCCAGTAAGACATTACTGAGGTAAATTAGAAATGTGTTTGTCTTTTCATAAATGGTAAAGAGTCTTCTGAAGTATATAAAAATCAGTAAGAACCCCAGCAAAACCAAACTTTTCTGCCTTGTTACACTTTCTACAATTTGCAATAGGAAATAGAAATGCTAAACCAGCACTATGGAATAGCATCTTGTTCCTTAAGGAAAAAGAAGCTGCAGTCTGTTTCCAGTGTCAGGACTTAGAACTCTATGATTTGTTGCAAAATTTGGATTTTTTTGGCCCCTAATGAGATCAAAGTAGAAGATTAAAATGTCTAATTACTACTTGCTGTAAACAGTATTACCTGAATTAACTTAGAGTACTATGACTACTTTTAATGTAAATCTCCCAGTGAGGTTTTTTTATTTTATTATTAAGACTGATGATCATCTTTAAAGGGAGAAAGGTTTGCAAATGCCTTCAGGATACACTGTAGCGAATATACTCATAACTATTTTTGTCCATCCACCTGCATTATTCCTTTACAATTTGCTCATGGGTATAATCCTCAGAAGTGCATTACTAACTACTACTGCTCTGATAGTCAATTTCATTTATGTCCTTGAAGGAAAATATTTTGTCAGATTTCCAGCTATAAGTGTAATATATACATATACAAACTCAGTTGACTGGCTTACATTTTAAACAACTGCAATCACAAAGATTTATATAAAGCTTAAATACAAAAAACACAGAGCAAGTCACAAATCGCCTCAGAATTTGAACATATATCATCTGGTAAATTCAAATTACTCTACTTTTGAAGGGTTCTCCTCAGGGAAAAAAATAAAACAACCACCAGAGCTTTGAAATTTAACTCATTCTTTATTGTAGGATACAAGTATAGTTATATACATACATATAGGTTTTGCATGTGTATATATATTTAATTGTTTAAGGAAAAATAAAATACAGTAAGAAGTATATTTGGAGCATTATCTGCAAATCCCTATTTTTCTGTCATATGTAAGCTGTTTCAAAATTGCTGCCTGTCACATGTCTTGTTTCCACCTTGTTCCACTGTGGCTGAAGCAGGTCTGTTCTACTATAGGTAACTGCTGTAACTTCAGAGAAGATCTAACTGAAGCAATGAGATTGGCCCAGGTAATATAGAAGAGGGGGTTTTGAAATATGTTATCTAACCAAAATTATTCTTTTCCTCCCCACTCTTGCCACAAATACAGCGTCACAGCTTTAAGAATGTGATTTGGTGGATGGGGTATTTCCCATATTGAGCAGAATGTAAAAGGAGTGGTAAGCTTCATTTTTACACAGAAGTCAGTCACAAACCCTTGAAAGCTGCAGGAGAAGGAAATTAATCCTTTATTACCAGAGAAGAACAGCAGGCCATAAAGAAGGACTGAAACCTCAGTGCAGGAAAGAAAAAGGCTGTGATTTACTTCACATCACCTAGAAGTGCAACATATGCCAGTGGCCTACTCTTCTAACTCAACATGATCCCTCCCTAGGAATCAAACCCATTCATCTCATTCCAGAGAAACAAGCATCTGACAAATTCATGAATGTGGGATGGATGAAATTGGACTTTCAGAAAGCAATTATGTGATTCTGTATCTTTGGGGGAAAAAAAAACAAAAAAAACCCAGGAATTCAGACATTGTAAACTCTTGATTCTTGTCATGAAAGCACTAAGAACATCCACTGCTTCAATTTTTCTCTTTCAGTAAATTCACTGTTTAAGCAAACCGTGACACAAAGAGACCATGGTATTTAATATATGAAGTGAATTGAGAAAATTGTAAAAAAAGACTTCTCTTTGGTCACTTTGCAAAGAGCGGTGAGCAAGATTACATGCTTAATAAATTTTTTTGGTGGGGAGACCGAGGTGAAGCAAGAAAAGGAACTTATTAGATGAATTGTTGAGCAAGGATGTCTAAGATTTTTACAATAATGTTTTTTTATACAGGACAGACTTGGAACAAGCAAAACAGCATCATGTACATTGAGTAAGAATGCTCCTTCTATTTGTACAGAGGCATGCTTCTTTTAACAGACTAAGTTAATTCAGGTATTATTGCTGCATCACATTTCAGAAATAAAGATTTTTGCAACAATTCACTGTAATTGATTTAAAATTACAACCAAAAAGAATTTATTCTTTTTAACCACCTCCTGAGATTATCCAGTAAGGAACTGTAGTTTGCTCAAAGCTCTGGAAAAAACAACTCCTGAAATGGATCAATTACTTTTGCTATGAACTATTCCAAAAACTCATCTCAGGAGATGAAATACATCTGGAACAGAACAACATTACTTGCCACAGAAGGCCTTGTAAGACAGCAGAAAGGCCTTGTAAAGCAGCAACTGCAGCCTGTTGCTCCTCTGAATGAAAGAAAGGATTGAGTTAAGTACATGCTCACGTCCAGATTTAGGGTTTGCATTAAGGTTTTACTTTCACAGATATTTTGGCTTTCATTTCTACATTACTAAGGCTTGTGAAACACTGGCTTTTTATCTTCCAAAATGACACCCCAGGATTACACACAGAAAATGACAGAAAATATTTTTGTTCAACCAATTCCTAATATTTATATTGTTCACTAATAGCATGCAAGTCTTAAAACTAGATATAGACACTTGATTAAGACTACATTTTATGATCTCCTCTTCAACACTGAAAGTTATGTCATGTTCAGCTGTGCATATATATACTTTATGACATATGACAGGCTCTGAATGCATTTCATAAGTGAAAATCTCAACATGCTGGACATGGGGACAGTTGACCTCAGCAGCTAGAGCTATAGTAACAAGAAAAGACTGACTTCTGCCTTCATACTTTTCAAGTCCTCAGACACTGCAAAGTCTCTTAATATTTTGCAATTTCCCAGCATAACACTGATGAGGATTACCAGGTAAAAACTGTACCAAACTATGAGTTGAAAAGTAAAGTCATTACCTTTGAAACAAAAAAAAAAACCTAAACTGAGCAACAAGAGGACCCACAGAACTCTGAACAGAGCATCTGAAGTGACTGAAAGAAGTGGTACGTGAAGTCCTTTACTACAGGTACAGCAACACACTTCTGACAAGTGCAGGCAGCAGAAGGGGAGCTGCTTATGGTGCACTCCTGGAGTTTTTATGAAAAAGCAAGATTTTCAAGTCCCATATTCATTCATCTAGCCTCTGTTAGTAGATCAATGCTTCTTAAAACTGCAATACTGAAATTGTTGTCTTCAGACTTACTGAAAAGATTTCAGTCTTGGCATTAGCCCAAGAACACTGAACACCTAGATTGAAACAAATTATAACTCTATTATCAAATGCTTTTACACCAACATTTTTGCCCTCCCCATCATTATTTCAGTGTGAAACACTGGCAATCGTAAACATCACCTGAAACACAGTCACAACAGTCTTTTCCTTTTGTTACATTCATAATTTGTAACACAGCATTGCTTTAAATCCCATGCTTTTTTATGCAGCTTTGTTTAAAGCCTTACAATAGAAGTGTAGGAATTGGCTGACTTTCCATAGAGGCAGGATTAAAACATCAAACATGAATTACTATAATGACTATCCAGTAAACAAGTATCCTACCAATAAAATAACCTTCCAAGTGAACATGTAAAGACAATATTACATCAGTAGCCACTTCAAGAGTTGGCATGTCAGGTGAGCACTTATTCCTCACACTTCTATCACTGAAACACTCTCAAATATTTTTTTTTTTTTCTTATGGATACCTATACAACTAAACCTTATACAACAGAAGTAAAGAGCTCTCAGTTTAATTCAAAATTATACAGCCTTATGCCAAAAAACAGTGTTCTATTTATTTTGTAACTTTGATATACAAATACCCCTGGTTCTGCAGTTCCTATAACCACTGAGTTAATTCAACTATTGAACCTATTAAAAAAGTTCCAGGTGTATGTTAAAATTGTCAGCCTCAATATGGAGCATAAGCAAAATAAAGCTAAGCTTCTCCTTCCTCCCCAAAGTTGAATGCTTTATTGAAATAAGACTTTTGGCAGATTATTGAAGTCTGATTGTAAGTCAAAGCACTGAATTAGAGCCCCATGTAAAGCTTTCACATCTTTATTCTTCCATGCAGAAGAGGTACTAACTCCTTCCTGGACACCTCATAAAATAACAAAGGGGTATTGTAGTATTTTAAACTTTTAAATTTAACCAGATTAGCTTTAGTTTCTTAAGCATCACAGGAATCTAAACAGAAACTAATAACCAAAAAGGCCTTGGCAGCATACAAGATACTCTCATTTAAAGAGGTTGGTGCTGAACATCAAGATGGCTACAAAACTTCAAGACATTTTTAGGGCCATTCTCATGCTATTTTACAAAGCTGTTGTGACTGCAGTTTATAGAACAGTCAGTCAGCTTACTGTAAAACCTGTGGCGACAACACTGAAATTAATGATTTTAGCCCCTCTTCTGCTTATGATGCTGGTTTTAGTAGCTATTAATCTTCTAGATTTTTGCCCACATCAGCCTTTTTGTCATAGTTTACACTTCTACAGTATTGGCCCAGTATTAATGCTAATTTATTCAAAATATGAAAGCAAGTAGGAGAGACTTTGATAATGGTATCTGCTATCCATATGGAAAGCCCAATTCTGCATATACCAAAGGAAACAAGAAATGAAAGAAAATTCCCAATAACATACTCTCTATAACCAAATCCTCCATTTTCCAGCAAGTACTAACATTTAATGCCAGTGTCATGGACCACAGTCCATAGCTTTATGGGGTTGTTACCTCTTTCTAATATTGCTGTAATCACTTGTAGATGCAGTTACAAAGACTTACACTGATGCAGTGAAAGCCAGTGCAGAGGCCCTGCTCAGATCAGCAAGTCTGATTCTCATCTTCCCCTTTACTCTGTAGCCTGTTATTCCCTCAATCTCTCATCATTCAACTGGTTAGAAAGCAATGGATTGAAGGAAGACTGAAGTGGGAGAGATAAAGCTCTTCCTAAAGCAAATTTCTGCTGTCCAGCAAATCAAAGGCACCAGAGCACTCTGAACTAGAACAGATGTAAAATTCCTGTTTGCAGCTTCTTCAATGTCATTTGTTACTAGGGAAAATACACCAAAACAGGAGTCTTCAGTTTTACTTCATTCTTTTCTCCACCCCTGTCAGGAACTTTTAATTTGGCTATTCAGAGTATTTCACAGAGTAACCACACTTAAGGAAAATAGGAAGTAAAGGCACAGTAAATCCTGGGTGGGTATGACTACTTGAGAACAACAGATTTACTGTTCTTCTGTTTTACTGTACTTCTACCAATTTTATAGTTGTAGTTGATTGACTTGCACTTTCTGCAAGCAAATCCTGTCCCATTCAAGAAATCTTTTTAATACATATTTAAATAGATCAAGGAACATCAAGAACATGCAACACATGCAACCTTTGAAATATTAGAACAATTCTGAGAGAGAGATGCTTTAGAAGCACAAGATAGCAGTGGATGATTTTAAAGATCCAGGAGATGACCACTTAATTTTCCTTTTCCGCAGGTTAAAAGTACAGTTGTTACATGATTCTGAAATCATGATCTTAAAAAGTTTCTCCATACCTAAATCTGAATTCCCCAAATGTTATAATTGTTCCATTTACAAAAGTGTTCACTACAAAGCAATTTACCTCTCTCCAACATCAGAGTCAATTTAAAACACACCTTTACCTGAAAATTAAGGCTTCTGCAGGTTGGCCAATGACATTAAGTTCCTTTCAGGGGTAAAATAATCAACAGATACCAAAGTAAACTGAGGATCTAGTTATTCCAATAAGGAATTTACAAGCTTAAACCATTTATGTTGTAATTCCTACCAAAAACATGTTTTACTAGCTGCTAGAAGACCATCCAATAGAGAACTCATAAGAGTAAGCAAGAAAGGCAAAAGCTTGAAAAATAGCTTTCCTAAATTTTCTCTACTTGGCAGATAATAATTCCCAATTCTCTTTGGATGTTTCATGATTTCAGAATGCTGAGGTAAAGCATTTATGCGTAAAACACTAATGTAGTTCACATCTCAAACGAAATGCAGCATCAAAAATTAAGAAATATTTGCTTGGGATAAATAATGCACAATCACTTGCTCTGTTGAAAGCCGTCAACACAAGACAAGGCATCTGATTCAGCATCATTTCCTTGCAAAATAATTTTAGAGTACAATGCCATGGAAGTCAACAAAACTTAACAAAAAGTCTAGTACATAGAAGCATGACAAAAAATGGGCAGAAAAAGGGGAACTACAGATTTACTTGACATACTACCAGCAATTTCTAGCAGAGATGTAAAGACCTATAAGCTGTGAGGTCTAATACAGATAAGTATCAGTCCATAGTATTTTAGCAAGATTATTTGTTGATGACCAGCAGCATCTTCCCCTGCTTTAACCATTAAAGTAACTTAGTTATTTTGGCAGTATTTGACCACTGCAATGTTTTCGTCATCAGCTTCAGAATGAACACACAGAGGTCTCAGTGCAGAACCAAATGCAAAATTAATGCAATTATTTATTAACAATTGCTCCACTGGTTTATCTAAACCAATCCCAATCCCCCTCCCCACCGACCTCCCCCCTGGCCAATATTTAGAGACTCTCTTATACACACTCCATCTCACCTACTTCAGTTTATTAGAAACACATGGATGTACCTTGCAGGGTAAGTGTAACAAATTACTAATGTTTAGAAGGACCAAGAGGCATTTTATTTCCATCAGAAGCCCAGCAAACTACTTAGAGATCAGTTCCAGGAGAGAAGAAGAAAGAACTGTGCATGTATCAACACTCCCTACAAGAAAGTCATTTACTTTAACCCTCTAATGGAATAAAAGGAATAAAGTAATTTAAAAAAACTGAGCAACTAAAGCACACAATCCTCAAGGAACAAAGACAAAAAAAAAAAAAGCCCAAATAAAGAAAATTTAAAAAATAACAAAAAAAAAAAAAAAAAAAAAAAAAAAACAAAAAAAAACCCACAGACAAACCCCTAAGCTTACAATAGTACGCCAAGTTACAACCTCATGGAATAGCACAGCTATGTATATTCTGTATCTACCAAAGTACTACAGCTTCCCTATCATGAGGATACAGTCTAAATAAGACAGCAATTATAAAATAATGAGAGTTCTATATATTTTTTCTCTGCATGTAAGGAAACAAATTTACCAGCAGCATACATCATTTATTTAGGTATAGGATTTCTTCATTTAATAGTCATTGTTTCACTATTCCTCTTCTAAGTAGTCTTTATTATTCATGAATTGTACACTAAAGCTCCTCTTTTAGCTATAATAATTTGCTTCACTGTTGTGATGATATCTGAAGTTGATGGAGTTTCTGGAATTAATGTTACTACAGAGAAACCCCATCACATCTGAGCAGAAAGCTGCAGAAACGCAGCGACAGATTTTCTCAAAATCAGTAGACTAAGGCTGCGTTAGCTCATGTTTCATATTACACAAGAGAAAATAAACTGAAAGGTCAGTTGAACAGTTACAGCATTGCCCTTTTCCAAGGTAATCAGCAGAGCATGTAGCAAAGACGTGAACACAAGCGTGACTGGAACGACAGTAGCTGATAAAGAGGCTCTTGCTGCCAAAAGAAGTGGGATAAGACACTGCCCTCTCTCAGTGACTGTCGAGGAGTGGGGCACTCTGCACACCTTACTTCACTAACTCTGATTTATTGCTTTAATTTGGAATTGTGTTCTCGCTAAACATTCAGGTTTCCATATTGCCAGAGCACAGTAGAAAATGTAACACTGAACATTAATCACATTCACGGGTAACCTACAGGAACAATATAATTATTAATTTGTTTGTAATATGGACACAACAGAGTCAAAAATTCATCTGGTTTACTAATGCATTTTTATTATAAGTTCACAAGTTCCTCTTGTTATTCATTACTATTTAACTGGAAACCAAGCATTAGATTTTCTCCCCATGTTAAAGGCAGCTTACTGTTTCTTTTCTAAGAATGTATTTATTAGTGGAACATTCAAAACTGTTTCTAGTCTTCATATCAACAAATGCTTAAAAGTACCTTAATCTGGAAAGAACTCAGATGTTTTATTTACCAGAATTCATTTCAATGACACTGTACAGAACAGCTTATCAATTCCCATTTGATTCCACCGCTAGCTATTGCTAACAGACCACCTTTGTGTTAACAGAAATCAAGGTTTGGGGGAGTCAGGGATTACTACAGCACTACTACAAAGCTGCAATCAAAGCAAAGTAGCTGTGCAAGAGACTTTAGGGAAAAAAATGGAATTTTTGTAAAAATAATTTGCAATTCCCCTCTTGGCAGTCAAGTGTTATTAATTCTTGCAGGACTCCAGTAATCTGGAAGCACGAGTTGGTACCATTTTGAAAACATTTATTTGTGTGGTGAGAACCAGCTCACACACCTCCTATGGGTTGTAAAAGCCCTGCACAGTGACAAAATAATAGACTTCAACAACTCTTTAATTTTGTTTTAAAGCTGGTTTGTATATTGTGGGTTTGGAGTTTTTATTAGCTTCTCACAGCAGCAAACATAAGACACAGGTTTCTTTTCAAACTTGGATTTCAAGTCTGCTGCAATCAGTTTGACTTCCATATTGAAAACATTAATTGCAATAAATGAAGCTCAACACAAGGCTAGGGACTTATCTTTCTACATAAATTCACAAGAAATTAAAACTGAAAGACTTATTTGTCTACCAAGCAGAAAAAAAGCTTTTAAATCAGAAGTTAGAACTCCCAATTTATTTGAAATAAAACACCAAATATTCCTCACTACCTTTGTCACTCATCCCCACTTTGGTTGAAAAAACACGATGGAGGAAGAATTGTTATTAGAATTCCCTGACAGAAAACTGCCCAGCTGCTCTAGCTACAGCTTCATTGCTCATTTCCACAAGTCTTATTTCACCTCCCTTAAATGTGTCATTTCACATCCAGAACTTAAAAATAAAGTCATAATATAATGGTTCAGATCAACAGCTGGTATGTTCAAACTACTGAATAGGTCACTATTTGAAAGATATGCTAGAAACTTAAAATTCTCATTCTTGATAAATATCAAACAAACACAACCTCGCCTTACTATAGGATTGCTTCTTTGTCAAGCTTGAGGCAGATTTAAATGGACAGCCATCTTAAGAGACTGAAAAAGATGGTTTGAGAAAAGGTACCTACAGCAAATTCTGGCTTCTTTACTGCCTCTCCAAACCCTTCTCCTTGTAACAATTTTCCTCTCAATAAACCGACAGTATTCCACCTGATTAAATAACCCCTTACATTCTATTAGTTTTAGAATCTAACAAGTGCAAGTGCATGTACTTGTGCATGATCTAGAAGACATGATTTGTTTCCTTTGTCATGCACAAGCATACTCTCAATCCCTCTGTCACACACATAAATATCCTGTAATTGCAGGTTTCTTCCTGGCCTAAGTGTTAGTCATCAACCACTTTTAATTTACCTCTGTGTTTTATTGTAACAAACAAAACTTCACAATGCTCCAGGAGAGAAAAGCCTGCGTGAGATTTTTACACAGCACCATAGCTAGAAAAAAACAAGTATTAAGCATGGAATGAGAAGGAAGGACTACTGCTTTTATTACTGACCACTCTGCCAGCTTTGATCAGCCGTCCCTGGTTTGATCAGGGAGTGTTGTCTCTGCAGGCTCAGGGGCTGTGGGGGCTGTTCACACAGAACACACATTCAAATCTGCCAGCATGCCTGCTCTGCTCCCTGGAACGCCTGGAAAAGCAGCCTTTTGAGAAGATCATTTTAAGGGAGAAAAAGTCACCTCTAGTGATTAGAAAATAAGATCTGGGATATTTGGGGTGAGAGGAGGAACACCATTATCACACCAGCTCTGGTCACCTCAGCAGAGGCACCACAGTATCTCCACAGCACAAACTTTTCTAAATTTAATTTTTAACTGCTTTCACTGCAGACAGGACCAATAATGGAAGCCAAACACTCAAACATTTATACAGTCCACAATGCCAAGTCTTCATAATTTACTGTCAGTGTACTGGAAGTACAATTAGAACTTGTGTACTTGAGAAATGTCTGTAACTCCAAGGCAATCAAGTCTATTCCCACAGAAGACAAGCAAGCAAAAATAAAGTATTGTTGTTAAGGGCTGCTGTGAGTAGTTTATACAAGTTTATGTCATTCACGGCCAAGCATTTGCAGGGTGCAATCTAAACATTTGTTTTTTCCAGACTTCAGTTAGAATGAATACCAAGAAATATTAGTCATTAACTAGCTTGTATTATCCACAAAAAGGTAAACATCAGATTCTCCAAGTTGTTATACTGAATATTTTAACCTTATGGAAAACAGAAGACTTCAGATTTTGCATAGCAGGGTTATTCTTGTGAAACATTAAGGTTCATAATCTCTAATCTGACTAAAACTGTATGATTTGCTGCATCACCCAAATCTGTTAAGCATGTAACTGCCGAAAAAACACTGCCCAGCAGCTGTCTGATTCATACCATATAGCCCCTTACATATGATTTAAGCTCCTAAGTACATATGATATAACTTCCAAGACATCTCCCTTCCAATGGGATTGTAGCTGTATGAGATATTAGGGAGAGCCCAATAATTTTAGACATCATTTATTTTGCAGCCTCCAAGCACATGAGTCTTGTCTACAATGTGATTTGTCTGTCAAAATATTATAAAGCTTATGATTCAAGTTTTGAATTAATATGACTGAAGAAAATTGCAAACAAGACAGGGGAGAGTTTTAACTAGTAGTTCATTACCATGCAAGACTCAGCTCAAGGCACATCAAGACAGTGAAGCTTACAGCAGAATTTTAAATACCTGAAGTGATGAGGTAACCTGGCACACAGAGAAAACCTCTTGCAGCAATTCAAAGCAGAACTACAAAGTTAGAAAGTCTGCAACTTGCCAGGGTTAGTCATCCTGATACACTGCACATGCAGGTGTAACTAGTCTTATTATGAAGTACTACTGAGAAAACTTCAGAGATCATGGAATGAACCCTTGTCTAATATTAGGAGCTAAGAAATAAAAGATGAACAATTTATTTACTGGGTAGATAAATTTATTTTTCTGCAATTTCAGATTCGTCTTGTCTACTTAAGACTATATGCACCTTCTAAAACAACCAGTTAAGTTAGAGACATGTTTCATATAAAATTTTGATATAAGCTTTGTTTATACAAAACCTTTTTTGTAGAAAACTAGTATTACTAAGCACTCATTACAGATGGATAAGCTTCAACAGCAAATAGGTTGAACAACATAGTAATGCATTATATGTTGGACAGAATTGTCCTTTTTAGTAATTTTCCACTCATTATAACATTCTTATAATTTTAAAAGTAATTATACACTTATACTAAGTAGTATAAAGTACAACCTAGTATATTTTTTTTTTCTCTTTCTAAAGGAACTTAGACAATTTGCACTGGCTGACCTGCATGAAAAGCTGTATTTTCAAGTACCTGTCTATAATTAAAATACAAAACAGAAAATGCAGTGCACTATAGTCTTGATTAAAAAATGTAAGTATGTATGTGATTATCTCCAAATCTGATTGCTTATACCCCCTCTCACACCTGAAACTCATAACAAAAAATAAAAGTAATATCTTTTTTACTGGAACTAAGCCTAGAATATAGTACTAGCTCCAATTTACAGCCTGGAGAGCTGCCAAAGAAAAACGTACAAACTGAAGCCAAGCAGGACAACAGGTTAGTCCCAAAGTTTCAGTCAGCTCAGCCTCCTTATTTGAGGTCAACTTGATATGCACCAGCACAAGGGAATAACAAGGAAGAAAAACCATGAGCCAAAACTTCAACTAGTCCGAGACTTGTAGGAAATTAACCTCTTCATTTGTGAGCTACAGATGAAAAATAAAGCTTGTAATAATAATACTAATACTTCCAAGTCATCAAGGAAGAAAAACAGCATTGTTAGCTATGCAAAGAATTAATGTGCTTAATTTTTCATCACATTTTACTCTTTACATCAGAGTAACCTGGCTATTTATTATTCCAGAAATAAATGTATAACCTGTAAACTGTATATAACCCTCCTAAAAAAGCCATATTAAAAATTTTCCTTCTCCTCTTGGAGAGCTTGAACTCACGTTCAGCTTTTACAAAGCTACACCTACATTACCATCTATAGCAGTTTAGTTTAGTATCGTTTGTGCACTGCCAGTTAAGAGCCTTTTTCAATTGTCATCTGAACTGGTACAGGATGAAAGATTTGCAAGTAGAATACATGCAAAAATTGACAAGGGGTGCCAGCTAGAGAGAAGAAAATAAATATTCTCTTAGGACCAAGGCCCCAGAGAGGGTGTAGAATCTCTATTCCTGTAGGTGTGACATGCAAGAAAACAAAATCCTGAACAATCCAGTCCCAGTTCAACATCAACCCACTCCTGAGCAGGAGGCTGAGCTATAAACAGTACTGAGAGGTCCCCTTTAACCAGAATTGTTCTCTGAACATTCAGTACTTCACATTTACTGTACCTAAACAGTTCTGCTTTAAAAAAAAAAATAAATTAAAAACCATCACAAAGAACATAAGATATATGAAACCAACAATAGAGATCTCGACAGAAATACTACAAGCACTGCAAATGCCAAAGCATTCTAATATATCTTGGATTTATGGCAAATACCTCCCCTAAACTTGCATTAATTTTCTTTGTTTGTGTATTTGTATCTAGGCACACAAGAATTCCACAAGGCTAAAACACACAAAACCATGGGAAAAAAACAGCCCAGCCACTACGTTGAAAGTAGTTCAGCATCTGTCTTCCTTTGCAAAGGACAAAACATACCTCTGCATCACCAAGGAGGGAGTAAAGACATCCACTGGAGAATTCATTGCAGAGTGATGGCTAGAATTATGTGTAATGCCACACATCATGCAGCCTCTTACACAGCAAAGAGCTGTTAATATATATCTCCCTTATTTTTAAATCTGATTTTTTATAGTCCATCATTCATTTATTCTAAGAAATATTCATAATTATTCTCACTTTTTTTTTTTGTTTGAGCTAAGGATTTAGTGTCTTTAAGAATGTGCACACTAATTGAACTCCTAATTTCTTTTAAATGTTAAGCCACAGAGTGGGTGATTGTGTGACAAAGTTTACAGACCCCTTTGTTCACAAGCCCTGGTGTGGTGTCCCAATGCACCACATTACAAAATACACTTTCATTTGGTCATGATAAAAAACTTCCAGCAACACACCAGACAGACAAGAGAGTGGAAGCTTTCACAGTCCTTTAGTACAGGTCAGACATGCAAACACAGCCCAGAACCACAGCCTCTCTCCCAAATCCAAATTATCACACAGCCCATGCAGTTACATTTCATGTCCTACATGGAGCAAAAGCTCATTAAAGGTTTCCAGCACAAGATGTACATATCCTGTGAGGAGGAGGAGAACAATAAGCAGGATTCAAATTTGAATGTTCTTCTTTCCTTTACCTGCACTGGACACATCCCTGTGCATGGCAGTGGGGTTGGAACTGCATGATTTTTAAGGTCTTTTCCAACCCAAACAATTGATCTTAGGAAATGCAGCTGAAAAAAACAAATGTTCAACTTGCCAGACAGCTTCTTAAGAGAAGCATCCTAAGTTTATCAGTTATTCTGAATCAGGTTGCTTACTGAGGTAGAATCTACAGAAACTAGATTAATGAAGGCATAGTCAGTATAAGTAATGAACAATATGACAATATTAATGAGTCCAAACTAGCAAGTCACCCCTCTTTCTAGTATTAAAAGAGTTGCTAGAACTGCACTGCAGTCATGTAACACTTGACTTTGGGGGAGGCTCACATCTGTTGTCCAACACAGATCTGAACTTGCACACATGATAGCACCCTGTTCTTTTAGACCCTTTAACAGCACACAGGACCTACTCAGCTTCCCCACCAGCCCTCCCATTCAGTTCATCAGGCTCCCAGCACTTTCCAAGTCCAGGACAAGCAAAAAGCAGGGTCCCACAGCCGGGCCCTGACCTGTTCTTTGCCCACAGCTTTACCTTTTGGCAAGCTTCCCCTTCACCTCAGTTTGGGGCAAAGACAGGCTATGAACTCCCCAAGTAACAGAGGAACTTTTTTCCATAGAGGTCTCAAAACAAGGCAAACTGGCCATGATACAATTTTATGAATCTGGCATTTCAAACAGTTCACACATAGCCAAGACACACAGGGAAAAAAAACAAAACAAGTCTATGAAAACAAAACAAAACTAAACTCATTCTGTTAGAAGGTATCTTGAAGGGAAAAGCTGTTCTTTAATTAGCTCATTATTTACATGTGTAATTATTGGGAAAAACAGGTAAGCACTTTCAAAGTATGTGTTTTGGCAAAGGCAGATGCCAGCAAACATGAATGACAACATGATATGGCAACCTTTTACTAAAATAAACAGGATGCAAGATCTAAAATTAAAAATGAAATCTTGTCTCACTGCTGGTCAGCTAGCTCTTTCTAGACCAAATACCAGTGTCAGGCACCCTCCATTTGTCCTTTAAGGAAAAATTCCAAGTAGCAATGAGATGAACATGGGTTTTGTGGGGGGTTTTGTTTGTTGGGGGTTTTTTGTTGCTGGTTGGTTGGGGTTGAGTTTGGTTTTGGCTTTGGTGGGAGGGTGATGGGAAAGAAGCAATTATGGGGGTGATTGCAACAGAAACTATCTCAGCCTACTTAATTATTGATTTCCTATTTTGTTTGTTCACCAAGAAACAAAAAAAAACTAATACTAAGTTTAACTTGCATCAAGGACAGCTATTCTAGGACCATTCAGTGAACTTCAAACTTTGCTTACTGCTAGAGTTCAGAAAATTCTCACTCCTTGGACAGTTCACAGACAAATTCAGAACGTGAAAATAAAGCAAATCAACAAACAAAACCACAAAACCCCACTCCCAAAAAGTCGCAGAAAATACACATGTACAGTGTCCCCCCACCAAATCCATGAATAACACACCTTGAACAGAGTAGCCAAATAATCCCATTTCATTAACAATTTTGAAGACTGAAGAACAAATGTTGCCACAATTTTAGTTTGCACTTGTAATCTCCCTTATTTTTGAGCTGTATGATCCCATGCCACCAGCTCCACACAAATTGACAAAATCCTCTACTCTCTGAGCCCTGAGGTCACCTGTGAGTGTTCATGAGTTTCCATGAAGGGTTTCAGTAGTATGTAGCATATTCCAGTTGAATATTTCACTGTTATTCAAATATATGTTATAATAATGACAGAATCAAACAGATTTTGTTCCACAAGTACCTTTATTCTGGACTTTTACAACACAGGTACACCAGAGACATTACAGGAACAATAATAAAAGTGTTCTAGATTACTACCAAGTACTAAGGTATTTAAATATCAAATTTCCATTTTTCTAATACATATTTATTTTGTAATTAACACTCGGGAGTGAATTGCTTCCACTACTTTGTAAAGTAACCCAACTGCTGTACTTTTTTAAAAGAAAGATTTATACTATCAGCCTCAGAATCCCAAACTTCTCAAAGACCATGAAGTGCTGACTTGAGCACCCACAATACTTAGTCCAGATTGCTCCAGATTGTTAAAAATAACACAATAAAGGCTTACAAGGAAATGGTTCTCATGGCAGGCAAAAGCAATGGTAATTAATGTAAAGAGCAAACAGAAGGTGTGATGAAAATATTTTTTAAGATCTGAAAACACATCTGTATATTTCACACTTTCATAATATTTGAATTCAAGATAGCTTTGCAATAATCACAAGGGTTGTGCATTATCAGAAATGTTTTGAAGCCTTTAGAGGCTACCTGGGGCAGAGGCTGGACAGAGCTCAAGGAATAAAGTAGATATTTATTAAAAGGCTTTCAAAGGATACACCCTGGGCAGTACAGGAGCCAGGCCAAGGCTCCACCCAAGGTGGACACCCTGTCACGAGTGTTCACACTTTTATAAGTTTTGTTCCATTTACATATTGGGTTAATTGTCCAATTACAGCTTCAGGTAATGAAGTCCCATCCTCCCAGATCGCTCTGCTCAATTCACTGTTGTTTGTACTTTTTGGGCCTGCAGTGGTGTCCTTGGTTCCTGGTCTGGAAAGGGATTGTTTTGTCTGACTACACTGTGAAGAAAACTTGCTAACACTTTGTATGAAGGTCAGAGTTATACACTAATGCACTACAGAATCTGGCAAATATGAAAGCTAAAACTTAAGGCATCAGTATGATGACATGATTTTTGTTTGGCTGGGTTTTGGTAGGGTACAAACATTTTTCATAATATATATACACCATTCCCTGGAGTACTGACACAATCGTCTCCAATACAAATTTAATCATGAATAATGCAGAAGCTATTTTCTTAAGATTTGACAGTTACCTGTATTTCTAAAAATTTAACAGAAAGCACTTATGTGATTCTATCTACTAATAAAAATATCTTAGTTATATGTAGTCAGGATATCAGAACACCAAGAATTAGTGAAGGCTCACACTGAAATATGCCATTATTTCACGTGAAGGTTGATAGCCATCTTGCTCATGGAGAGCATGATACACCATGATACAATGATGCAATTATTTAAGCTCCCTGCATTTGGTCATCTCCCTTGTCAGCTATCACAGCAGAGCACAAAGGAATGAGCAGGCAGAAGCAATAATCTACCACAAAAGTTACTGAGATTTCATGTGATCCGCAATTACCGTGTCACTGCAATAACCATCATGAAAAGCAACACTACAGGTTGCAATTACAACCTGTTTGCTCCAGTTATCTTATGACCACCTTAACAATTATTTTAAAACCCTACCCAGACAAGTCCCATACCACACACTTCCCCTTCACAGCTGGAAAACAGAATACAGCAGAGTCTGGACACTTTCTGAAAGAGATGTAACCCGAGCCTTCAATACAGGCTTTAGAGCTTGTCTGCAAATCTGCATTTCCTATTTATTTTTTCCTTCTGCTCCCAAATTTGCCTGGACTCTCACAAACACCCACATGCTTTAATTTTATTTTTGAGGCAATGAAGATTCTTAAAAATTTCAGAGCGAACTTATAAGTAGGGAATTCAAATTTATATTACAGTAGCCACTCTGTGTGTTCATGCATGTGAGTGTATGAAATCCCACTGCATTCATCCAGTCCCAAATTTGTTTTGGCTGCATTATGAGTAGTAAAAGCAGCACCATATATTTGAACCTTATGGTAGTATATGAAACAGTACCCTAATATTTTATCCTCATCATGTCACCACCTATCCAGGCTTCCAAGTCAATCCAAGTTTTGAAACACTAAACTTAAAATCTGATATCCTACACTGCAACTGTAACAGACTAGCTTGCTTGCTGGGGAGATACACAATTTAAATATTGTTTAATAAATAGCTCTGTCATTTAATTAAGGTCATATATGTAATATGTATTTGGCAAGATCTATCACTGTAAAACCTTCCCACTTTATATTCCATATCACAAAGGAACCTTTCCTGAGTCCATCTGTCAAGACCACAATTTTCTCCTTGCTTCAATTTCCTCATGGTTTCTTTCATAATTCACATCACTTGATGAAAGAGTATCAACAGAAACAGCAGGAAAAAAGCCAAAGCTTTTAGTCTAAGAAATGATGCACTCATTGCCAAAGCACATGCACAACAGCACTGCCGTCTCTACTGTTTTCTAGATACCTCTTTATATCCTACAGGCTATTAGATTTTTACCAGGTAAAAGCTCATACCCCTCTGAATTTTGAGGTTTCTACAATGCCTTTTGTCTTCTGAAGAGGAAAGCAAGCCACAGCAGGAACACCACCTCGATAAGGCACAGCAAGACCCCAAGAACTCTCAATCGGCACTGTTCAATTCCTTCCTATCTTCTCCAACAGAGCTGTTCATGCAACCTCAGTCTTGGTCAGCCTATTCTGCACAAAGCTTTAAAAAGTCAGAAAAGTAATTTACAAGTTGCAGGGGATGGAGTACTTTCTTTACATTGACATTTGAGAATCAAAAACTTCAGCAAAACAGAATCAGAAAACACAGATAGATATTGGGGAAAAATCAAACAAACAAACCAACCACCAAAAAAACCTTCTGGTTTAAAATAAAAATACCCATACACCTGAAAAAATGTATGGGAATACACCACTGAAAAGTATGAAAGGCATTTAAAAATCAGCCACAAATTACTATTTATGCCTACTTTTCTGTTATAGTTTCCTTGCCACAAGAATTATGGTCCTTGAAAATAAAAACAAAACCAAACACAACTTATCCTTATTCTTCTCCTACACATCACTTATGCTTTTGCATGATCAGAAATATCAAACCTAGAGTTTGGAGCCATCAGATCAAAATTATATTTCTCTGTGCCAGGAAAAAGCAAGTGTCAGCTTCCAACCACTCCAAAAAGTTGGTAAACAAGTTAATTTAAGAATTTTAAGGTTTTATACCATTGTTTCTCTGATACAGATCTGTCTTCTCTTGCTCTAACTGGCAACACTCACTGACAATACCAGGAGTAATGCTCAAACACCAAAACAGCACAGACTGCTTCTGGTCTTTATTCTCCTGCTTTTTCTCAACTAGTCATCATCACTATGGCAATTCATGGAAAACCAAAGGATAAAACCTTCAACTCAACAATATTTATGCATTGTCTGTATTTAACATCATTGTAACAGACATGACATGCTGTCTGACACCTATCATGGAGTAATATTGTCAGAATGAATGCTAGAAAAGCTTCCAGAGGCTAAAAGCCTCCTCCTTTCTGACAAATCCTTGAATTTCTTACAGTTCCTGGTAGACAATCCACACAGCCTCGGAAAGATAACCAAGATAAACTTAAGAAACAGAATAAGAGAACAGCACACACACACACAAAACAATATTGACACATTTAGCACATCTGTTCTTTTGAACAAGCAAAGATGGGACAGACACACCTTAGTTTAGAAAAAACATCAAAAAATAAATACAAAAACCACCACAGTTTACTACTATCGCATTGCTTTCCTTCACACAGAATAAACATGGCTTGTATTAGACAAATGTCATGAAGCATTTAATAAAAACCTATCTGTGGAGAAATCTCAGTGGCATTTTTACAGTTATTTAAACAAGCAATTACACACAAAGGCTGCTGACAAGAGTCAACAATACCCAGAGCACCCTTTGAAACTGATAACCCACAGCAATCAGTGGAGTCAAATACCTGAAGTTCAATCTGTTACCTCTTGGTAAAGTCCACAAGTTGCACAAATGTACTTCAGTCAGCCCTAGCACCGCCTAAAGGAATTATGCAAGTGTACCCAGGAGCTGCCTCTAACCTTTCCAGCTGTGAAAACCATTGTTCCAAAAACAGGTTTACATTAGAAATGCTTACCAATGTATTAGCAAGCACTACTGCTTGTGAGCAGCATCCTTCTGGCTGCAAAAGTCCTTAGTGGGTATGCCATTAGATGAATTCATCATCAATCATTCATCAATAAAGCTTTTCTAACAGGTTTGGACTGGGCATCAGTGATAATTTGTATTACAAAAAGCATGCTCTTATACCATAAACTGTGTCAACACTGTACACTATATTGGTAATGTCTTTTTGTGGACATTTACTACTTTCTCTGGACTTTCAGTAACTCCCTCTTTTGGTTTCCCCGTCAAGGAGTGCAATTATTATCCAACCCACACTCCAGAACTCACTACACCTTTCTGAGGAAACACTGTTAAAATTGAGTAACACTAATGGACAGACACTGGGTTTGCAGCAAACAATGCTGATCTCCACTGCATAAGGACAAACAAGCTGTTCAGTGAGATACCTGGAGAAGAACCAGATCTCGACAGACTTGGCATTTCCTGCATCTGTAAGCTTGGGAGCTGTTTCTGTCACAAGTCATTATGGTCAAAGTAGTCTACAGTGACACTTAATGGACATAATTGCCACTTACAGCTACCTCCATTTTAAGCTGGAAATCACTCAAGTCAAGCCTGACTGCTGCTGAAAGCTCAGTCTGATGTCTACTTTGATGGCAATATGTTATTTATGATATTAGGGAAGGTCAGGCCTTACTTCTTACTCAGCAACTCAAAGGCCCCCATCTCAGATGAAGTACTTGCTTCTGCTGTAGAAGAAAGTCTTGTTATGTCATTGTTTATACTATTTACTGCTAAGCAAAAAGCCAAATTGCCTGGCCAAAACACGGAATGCCTGATAGTCACACTCAAAGACATTGTTTGTTATCTTGTAATACTCAGGCCATAACTTCATGGTCCAGAAGAGATCCTATTCACAATGCAAAGACACTTTAATCCAGTCATTGTTACTGTGCAGTAACAACATTCCTGCTTTACTGGCTGTGCTAAAATAGTTGACATCCAAGCCCTATTTCAGTCCAAACTTGATAAAATTTCAAGTCAGAATAATCATCAGCTGTATTTAGCCACCTAATCTTTTTTGTAAAGCTTTTCCTGTCCTTCCCAAATTTACAAGCTGTAGCTGAAATACATTTGTGAAAACACACATTTCCAAACACAATCTGAATCTATTAATGTTACTCTTTTGGAACCCACAGACACTTTCTACCAATTAAAGGTGTAAAGGATTAGGTTAACTTCTGTACTATGAAAACTTTTTCATCCTATTATCAGTTCACAGAAAAGGCAGGAGATTGCTTTCCTCAGAAGAAAAAGCATGTTTTTGAACAACCAGATTAATAGACTGTCTTTCTTTGTCATTTAAGAACCTTATATTTTTATTATCCAGTTGAAAAAGTGAACAGAAACAGTTTAAGCAATAGATACATGAAATCTTTTGAAACCCAACGTACTGGGAACCTTGCAGAAAAGGAGCTGGTGACACCTGCTCTGTTTGGAGTTATTCTTAAGGCTTGAGCAGCTTGAAGGTTCACCTAGGTAGCAATCATTGCCTGAATGTGAGGACAAAGTGAATTTTAAACTAGCTTACGTGACATCTTCAGTCCTAAAACACTCACACCTATCTCCAAAACAAAATACTTTCAAGCTGGGGAAAAGACAGCTCCTGCTATAAATCAGCATTCACTGCATGGCAAATTCTGAGGATAGAGAGGTGGAATTTATATGCAAGTATCAAAACTAAATGTGCCCACAGAGTACATGGCAGCATTAAGTCCGGCAGCAAACTTCTTCAAACTCCCCCAGGTCTTGCCTCCTACAAATTTGAGCTTTTCAACCATCCCACAGCAACATGAAAACAACATACATTTCATACCTTACTTGGTTAGACAGTGATATTGTCATCCAAGGACACATTCCCAGAAAAAGTAAAACAAAGAAGCACCATGCCATTTATTAGGGTTTTGAATTTTTGAGGAAAGTTCAACATTCGCCTACATACACATCAACTGTGGCATCTAGAACTGAGGGCACAGGAGGGAGATGAAGAGGGAGTCTTCAGATTTGAAGTGTTTTTAACTACATGAATTGACACTGTTCAAGTGAAGTAGAAAATAATCTGATTTATGAACTCATACATTTATTTATTTTAGGACAAGTAGCAAATAGAAACGGCTCTTCTGTCCAAAATTCTTGATGAAACAAAGAAAATGCAAAGAAGTTGGACAAGTATCTCTAAATGCTAACACTTCTTATTTATAAATTTTTGTCTGAAAGAGATAATCACTGTAATCACATTCAAATTACACTGCAAAAGCAAGAAGAGTTTTTAATAGTAATCTGCTATTTAAAGAAAAGACTCTTGCAAGCCTGATTTTTTTTTCCCTCAAATACTTCCCAATTGTTGTAAACTGGATTAAAATAAAGCAGCAATATTTTGAAAAAACCTTTCAGATGTTTATAAAATTAGGCGTTAAAGAATCTCTTATTAGAAAATTTGTAATACACCATAGATTAAGTCAATGAATTCTATAAACCATAGCTAAACTTGCCAATGAACTCTAGTGGAAGCTGAATTTTCACACAGATCACAAAATGCCTCAAAAAAAGCTGTGTCTATGTACACTTATACATTACACACATTAAGCGCAATTAATAAAGGTAATTTTATGATCTGAGGAAAATACATAAAAGGCTGTATAGCAAACAAAAGAAAAACTAGCATTCATACTCAAAACAAACTTTACACCACTAAAAGCTAAGATACAACTACCTTGAATTTTGCACAGACTAAACACAGCTTTAGGGATCCAATTCCTCCTCACTTTTAGCGGTGGGGGGTTGTGTTTGGGGGTTGTATGTGGAGGCAGGGCAGGGAGGAAAGAGTTAAAACACAGACCTTTCTGATACTCTTACCAGTACCAAACTCCAGCCTCAGCTGACCTTTTTAATCCCTTTATCACTTTAGACTTTCCCCCTCACTGCCTGACAAAGCAGTCAGAAACGCCTCTTTGGATTTGCCTCCGCCAAGAAAGGGGAAAAGCTGCTTAGACAATGGACACAGACCAAAGTGTGCAACCCAAACGCTACGCTTTGCTGCAGCCTCTCTCCCACCACTTTGGGGCTTTTGCCAATGAGGAGATTATTTTTCTACTCGTGCTACATGCTGAAATTAGTGCAGTAACCCAAAAAGCACTTGTTGTTGCTCAAAACAATTGATAACCAGCACCAAGAGAGTAGCCAAGGGCTGAAGAGAAACAGAAGCACAAAGAGCACCCTAACTAAAAAGAACATGGGCAAACTGGGACAATTACTTAAGCTTCATTAAGGCTGGACCAAAGGAAGAAGATAGTACTGTCACCACATTACCTGCAGGATGAAAGATTTAATGCTATTCTGACAATTATCTTTGCTTTTTAAGCTGTATTTTTCTAAATAACTTCCTCTTTAATTGACAATAAAAAATATACAGAAGACATCTGATCCTTATTGAAAGGGAAACGAAAAACTTTTTCCAATAGCCTGTTTCTGGAAAAAAAACCACCAACTTCACATACATGTTCAGAGAGGCCATGTCATTGGTAGAATTAGACACATACTGTTTACTTCCCAGAAGTAAAATACTTCATTAAAAACAATATCCATTTATTCAACTTGAAAGATACAATGATCCATGAGCTTTCCAAAGATTAAGTTAAAGCTTGGGAGTTCACATCAACTGAGAGACAGGATTTGGCTGTTCACACAGTAGATTTAAATCACCTGGCTCATTCAGCATGCAGAAGCTTTACCTTTACACTGCTTTAACACTCTCCAAAGAAGCTGTAGAATAAACAGCCCCTGAAGTTGTAAGCTTGTCTTTTTTCAACACTGTTCCCTCCTTTCTTACCATGGAGGGATTTTTCCTCATTCCTTCTGTATTTCTTTTAAGGATGTCAAAGGTTTTCAGGGAGTGAGAAGGACAACTGCAGACAGATAGGACATGGAAGATAACACAACATGACAAATCCCATCAAAACACAGGCTGAGAAAGGATTTGAGAACTAACACAAAGTATTTGTTTACCTTAAATTTTACATTGATGTACCAAGTATAAGATTGTTCTCTAATTTCTATTTCTCAAAAGAGGTAGATTTTAGCTCTAAGCTCTGGAGAGCCCCTGTACCAGCTCCCAAACCATCATATCTGCTATGTCACAAATGCTTCTATGGAGTCATCACTACTGTTTGTGTAACAATATAAACCTATTGGGCAAGTATTTATATGCTGCCCAAGCAACCAAAGCAGTATTGCAAACTCCCTATTTCTATAAAGCTTCAACGTTTTCCTAAAGGAGTAGCATTTTTAAGAAATAAGTTTTTATTCAGTTCAAATTAAATCTTGCTGAAAATTATTCAAGAGTCATAACTTTTTATGATAGAAATGGAATTATTTTTCTTAGACTGGAAAGCATCCATGAGCTTACAGCTTACCAAACCTTATCAAAGCAGGAACAGTTATACTGGGGATATATCCTACAACAGGTATCAAACAATTATGTTAACTATTAACAGGTGTCAAATAATAGTGTTAACTTGCTTAAGCCTGACACACAAGACAGAATTTATTATTTTTTTATTATTATTTACTTTTATTTTTTTACTGGGATAGATAGCAGGTATGGTACAATCAGGATGCCCCCTAAAGCTGCTAAAACGAGCTGCTGACTCTTATGTTCATGCAGTGAATACATTCTAGATGGGCAATTTCCCAACAGTTGTAGTAGTGCAGCATGTTTTCATTTACAACACACAGTAAACTCAGCATGATTTTAATAAGAGTCTTTCAGACAATTCCCCCTGGCCCTCCTGCCTTTCTTCTGAATCATCTTATCAAATGCTTACACAACCAAAAACTTGGATCTGATGATGACAATGCATTCATTCACATGTGACTATCAGGAATACCTGGAGGTACATTAATGCAGCCTGCCTCTCAGGGACCCATTAGGAAAAAGAAAGTGCCCTCAGAACAGACATCTGACCCACACACAGTTGGCACAGTTCAGCCACCATCTAATATATTGTTTTCTCCATTAAAAAAAAAAAATTAAAAAAAAGTCCCCAAACTAACTGTAATAAACCACTTACATCTGTGATCTGTAGTAAGTTTATTTTTCACTTGTCCCAAGACAATGTCTCCTAAAGAATCTCCTCTAGGAGCTCCCTCTTGAAGAGAAGGATGAGCACCAATGAAGATCACACCCTAACCAATGCCCAGAAATAATTATCTTACAATCATACAGATTAGCAAACACCCTTCAGGATCCATGTAGCCTGTTTATGTATGCCAGCTTATCCACACTTCCAGAAGCCTTTTCTTGACAGAAATGTTAGGGTTTGGTTTTGAGTGGAAGAAATTAAAGAAGAAATACTGATAAGCCTGAAGTCCTCCCTCTCCTAATGTACTTTGGCACGATTCCTCTACATTTCTACTCCTACCATAAAGGATCCTTCCTTTGGCATGCCATACCTGAACCACTTGTAAATGGGAGAATCCAGACCCCAACCTCCCTTCAAAGACCGTGAAACACAAATTCACTCAATGAACACAAGACCAGTTCAGGAATAAGGGCTGAAACTCACATTTTCGATTCCATGAACTATGGAAACTAACACATCTCAGTAGATTTTCTGTGACTGAGCATCACTCCTTCCGTACATATAGGCTACATTTTTCTGAACTTGGCATAACCTTTTAGCAGTGGCCTTCTTCCTGTGAAGAATGCAGGCCCACCCTTACCAGAAATACATGATCCACTTTGAAAATATTTTCTCTCTCCATCACTGAGCACAAGGGCAGTCATGCTAAGCACCAACAGAGGCAATGCAACACACCAGGACAGCAAGGATAGAAAGGAAGCAAAGCATCCTATGCCTGAACAACAGCATCAAAGAGAAAGGGAGGGTGTGTAACAGAAAGCATTACAGCTACCTCTACCTGCAAGTCATACCAGTCAGTGAAATCACAGCTGAATGACTAAAACTGTCAGTAAGGCTTTTTTGTTAAGTATACAGAGAGAATAAGTTCAAATAAGTTGAGCCTTAGAATTTCCCAGATTCATGGAACAATTCTTTCAACATGTTCACATACTAGAACTAATTGATCTGTGTCCTTTGACAGGTCTTCAGACATTTATTTTACCAAGAGCCTATACTAAATTTTAATTGCAAATAATGCCCAGATAACATTCACTAATTAGGTGCTTCCAAGAGCAGCATCTTGGAGGTGTATTCTTTGTAGAATCAACAGGACTCATCTCTAACTGGCCTTCAACTTCTTAACATGAGGTGCTATAAGAACATCAAACTGTCAGATACTTGGGAAAGAGGTAGCCTTATTCTAGGTAGAAACTTCTATTTTTTTTGCTGAATATTCTTTTTCCAGAAGAAAACTTATGTTTTAAACATTTTAAATACAAAGATGTGATCTTGTTGCACTAGACACTTTGCCTGAAGACATTATTTTCTTTTTAAGCTGATGAATAACTGTATGAAACAAAGTTTCAGCAAGTACAAAGCAAACTGAAGCATGAGTGAGAGGTTTTAGATCTTTGACATTGCACAAGCCAAAAGCAGCTATCTTTTGTGAAAGGCAGAAAATGAAGGAACAGCTAGGATTAGATACTGGGAGTAAATAAAAGGTAACAAGGAGCCTGAAAGAAAAATGTCTTATAAATATATTTAATAAATATTGAAATTGAACAGGGGAAGAAAAGTATCTTCATGAGATAGGATGTCAATTTAAGACAATCCTCCATAAGAATGCCTTCTTTACAGCTTTGAAGTCGTGAAGAAACATGCATAAATACCTGAATATAAAGTATTCAGCAAGACAAAGCTTTTCCTCACTATTACAGTGAAACAATAATCAGATTCCTGGTCACGTAATAAATTGTTCTAGAATTCCAGGCAAATTCTCAGTCGATCCAACATGCTCAGATAAGCTGACACTACATAACAGAGCTGAGGGGGCCTCAATTAATTCTTCAGAGAACACAAGTTTTAATTTTTATACAGAGGCAACTGGTCTGCTAACAAAAACCTGTACCTACATGCTTATATTTCCCTGCCTTTTTATAAATCTAGCAGCTATTAACACAATTTCAACTTGAATCTTTTGATGAGGACTACACCAGAGACACATATGCTAGATGTACATTGGCCCATGTAAGTACTTTCTCACACACTTAAAAATTATCAGTGAGATAGTCAGCTACATTTGTCACAGTCAATCATCCAAATGTACGTGAGTTAGAGTCTAGGATAATGCAGAAGGATATATTCCATTAAATTGGCAGGGTTCTAGCATCGACAGAAGTCTACTGAACTTATGGGATGCCACCAAAACCAACAAAAATACAGCCATATATGACATAGTTTTTCATGAACATTTAGTTCTCCCCACTCAACACAACAGTCTGTATGAGGCAAAATGGAAAAGGAAAAACCAGTTTTTCTGATGACACATAATAGCTGTGTTAATTCTGTGACAGATCATACTCCAGTCCTTCTCCCTTTTCCATCTTCATCTAAAAATAGGATTTTGGCTTAGTCACCATTCAACTGCCATTCCCAAACTTGCTAGACACCAACAGCTGCCTTCCTACTCAGCCCTATCACACCCAACTCAACACCTCTTCATTTTCAATACTTCAGTCAGGTACCCACCAATGTTCATCTTCAAAAAAGATTTAAAAAAGGTGGAACCATAAAGCAGCATTAAACTGACATTAAGCAGATACAAAATGAGAGAGAAAAATGGAAGAATGGCAGGTATTTCCTGTTCATAAGAATGGAGGGATCTAAGAACACTACAAGAAAGCTATAAGCCATGAGACATGATATCTTTGTAATTGATACAGCTACAAAAGCTACTGGGTTCAGAAGGAACAGAACCCCTCTGTCTCAACCCATTCAAATGGCCAAGCACTATCAGCAGCATTTTGTCTAGCTCAACAAAACAATGTTTTTTTTGAAGACAAAGACTGAAGTTATGCACTGGTATTATTTTACTTATTTATGCTATAAATTAAACTATTCAAAAAACGTTTTCACCAAAGACTACATAATCAATAGGTTACAGAGGCAGTTGAATGGTCTGGTAAAATATAATAATCCATGCACACTGTTATAGTAGAAAATTCTAATAGGCAGTACTTCCTAACACCAGTTTGCAATTCCATAAAATGCAATTACACCACAGGCATTAATGGTTTTAATTGAGCCAATTATGCTCTAAGAGGTAAAAGACTAAGAATACATACTAAATTATACAAAGTCTTTAGTCTAAATAACACTTGAGACTTAACAAAATACTTGTGGGAAAACATATCGCAGATGGTCAAACAATGTAGAAACAGCAATACCCTACACAAACACTATCACTTGAGGATATTTTTTTCATTTTTTTTTTTAAGTAAATTCTTGTTTAGAGATCTGAATAATATATATTTGGGTCAAAGCTGAGCAGTTCATTATATAGACACTGATTTCCCTTCATCCCAAAGAAGATACTCCTTCCTTGACTCAGGACCAAATTTAGGTATTCATCAAAAGAAAAAAAAAATTACAGATTTCTGTCTTCCCTATGAATGCCATTTGCAACATGCCCAGGCATGACAAAGTATTGAAAAGAGAATGTGACCAGAAGCCTTTCTTCATCCTAGTCACTCACTTAACTATGTCAGTCCATCCTCCATGCTTAGGGCATTACTATGTCCTACCACCACATTTTAGGCATTACTTCTTCAGAGAAACCCTTTGTTCCTATAAAAGCACTCATTCAGCATTTCTCAAGGCTTTATGAGAGAGAGGGAAAACAGTCAGTTGTCTAAAGTACAAAGATAAACTTTGCAAGAGGTTAAAGGAGACAGTCCTTGAAAGCAAGAGGAAAATTTTCAGAACTTGAGGCAACATCACAATTCATTTCATCATGGGTTTGGCAATTCTCAAGGTGAATCAGGATAATCATATTACACTGCAGAATCCAGTCTGATGTGACTAAAGCCTGTCTGTCCCTCAGCAACTACTCCCTTCAAAAAAGTTAAAACAAAAGAATGCACAAAGACCTCAGTACCAGCTATGCTGCTGTGCAGACCTGGACACCATCCTGCAGGTCAAGGAGCACAGCACACAGCAGAAGAGGCAGATGTGGACCACAGTAAGAGAGACATGCACTTGCTCAAGGCATAGATGAGCAAGGACACACTTGAACCTCTCCAGAAGACAGCTTTTTCTTCCTGGTCTGCCATCTACTACTGTACTGGTTTAGGGCAAATTTGGGAGGCAACTTCCAAAGGGATCTCTCTAGAAAGTGGATTCAAGCAGCTCTGCCCCAGCTGGTCGAGAAAATATTTCCTTTGAGCAAAGTTTTATTTATTTAACAAGCAAAGCATTCACAAGAATAAAAAATTAACAATATTAAAAATGGAACCTCTCGTTGTTCTGAAGAGATGGCAAATTCAGAACGTCCTTGTCATGGGGTGTCTCTTAGTCTGTCAGTCCCTCCTGCACTGGAAAGTGCCACGTTCTGGGCCCTGGTGGGCCACAGGTGGGAGCTCCCCATGTTTTTCTGGGCTTTCAGTCCAGAGCAAGGCAGATCAGTTCCAAGAAAAAGAAAAGCCACAGTTCAGGGAACTTCTCTGCCTCAGCTATCTTAAAAAAAAACTAACAAAAAAGCAAAGGAGAGGTCTGTCCCACTGTCTGTCTATGCTGCAGACAACACAGTCCAGAGCAGGAATACAAAGGAGGGAGTGCAGATTCTGCAAACAAACTGTGCGCTTCTTTTCTCCCTGCTTCACTCTCAGAACCAGTCTTAAATGAGCAGAACTTAACATCCAGCATAAACAGAGCAGATGATTGAGGATACAAACATCATAAAGTCACCCTGGGACAACTACCTAGGCACACAGGTAGGGCCTGAGAAATGGGTTTCCTCAGAACAGAAGTGCAAAAACTAACTTGAGGAGGCGTGGGCTGTTGATATCCACTGACAGTATTAAGCTGTCTACAGGGACAGGTAAGCTGTGAGCACCTAAAGACAAGAATGAGCCAGGCTGCACTCCAAGGGAAACAGAGCAGAAGAAACAAGGTTGCATCAAGTTAAGTTACGTATTAAAAAAGAAATTTCCACAATTTCTTGAGGAATTTCTCGGAGAGGCTGAGGAAATACATCAGAGACCCAGCCCAACCCAACAAGGTCCTGAGCCAATAAAACACCAACAATCCAACACCAGAAATGGTCAGGCTTTGAGTGTGAGAATAACCAAGTCACCTGTGCAGCCTCTGACAGTCATGGATACACAGCTAAAAGTTCCCTCCTAACAATCACCTGGCCATGCTAATACAGTGCCACAGATAAGAGAGCAGATAGACTCAAGCCCAAAGGGCAACTCAGCAATTTGCTGATGTCACTGCCAAGATTAGGCCCCAAGTCCTTTGATTCCCAGTCACTTCTACAAAAAAAACTTTTTACTGAGTAAGATAAAGGGAGGACTATTTCATACCTTACTGCATTAGGCATAATATAAGTATCTCCACCAACAAATGTTTCAAAAGCTTTTTTTTTCAAGCATCCTTAATCCTCTGTCAAAAGCCCAAATTTTTCTTTACTTATTTTTTTTTTTTACTTTATTTTATTTCTTATAATAATCACAGTGTGATTATTATAAATGATCAAATTTCCATCACTCCATGATGATCTGGTTTAATATTAAGTAAGGTCAATGTCATCGCAAACTCGAGGAAGAGATTCAGACCACTACAGGAAATGCACCCATGTACATTGTATTTGATCAAGTCTTTCACTTCTTTTTCTTCCCCAAAGTTTCATAAGTAAAATATTTCTAGTTTTACAGAGTGCCAGGCACCAAATCTGCTCCCATCCTCTTTATCAGGAAAAACCTGACCTTCTGAAATGAGAGACCACATGTGCTTTTGTTGTCCATTCAAGTAGAAAAAAAATGTCACTGGACAGGGGTATCTGGAGCAAAGTCAGAGGAAGACAGTCAACAGTAACAGAAGGAATAATGAACAGATTGTCACTAGCATCACTTCTCAGTTTTCCTACTCTACAAAACTAAATTCATTGCTAATATAGTCCTCCTGTACTACCTATGATGAGGCCATGGCAAGCAGCTGACAAACAACACACAGTTTTGCTTAACAGCACATATTCCCAGCAGCTTCATCACAGCCTTTTCCTGCATCACTTATGCTGTACGAAACCAAATCCATTTAGTTATTTAACAAGTCCTATAGCACAGTGATGGGTCATCCAACTATCACTGAAATGCATCAGAATCCTTCAGCCTGAAACAAAGAGCACATAGCTCCACACTGCTTAGGATTTCTGACACAGGGCACAGTGCAGGACTGTTTACCACCTCCCCCAGAAAAGGAGCTGGACAATAAAGTAAGCAAATCCCATATACTGAAGGCCCTAAAGAACTGGTTCTTCACACAAACATCGATTAGGCTGCAAAACTCCTTTCTCCTGGGCACTCTTGATAAAACACACCCAAAGCCATTAAATGCAGACTGAATCACAATCCACAGAAACTGCAATGACCACTGCATGCAGACACTAACAGGCATTTCCCTGTGCTTACAGCTTACCCCTCCCTGGCACCCCTACCATCCACAGGATGTGCTGCTTCTTTGAATTTAGAATAAATCATCCAGTTTATCACAGATTGCCACAAAAGTTTTCCTTTATTCTTTTAAATTAATTAACAGGATACATGTTTCCACAGTAATTCTAAGGCAAGTGACCAGCTGGAGGCTCAGAAGCCAGAAAGTCTCAAGATAGAGACAGAACCATCTGAAGCTCTGTGCTGCAGATATACAAACCTGAGAAGTACACAGAAGTTTTGCAAAATCACTGCACTCAGTACAGTCATACTAGCCTCAGAAATACAAACACACTATTCACAGTATAACTGTTTTGATGGCAGGCACATTCAGGAAGCCAAAATGTTTCAATGTCTACTTTTATTAAGAGACTGATCTGCCTGTTTGTTAATTCCTACACCCTGGCTCCCCACTGAGAAAATCAGGTGTTTTACAGCACTGCTTGCATGGCCAGAAGCTTGTCAGGAACCACTGTATAAAACTCTCAGTTGTTCTGTCATTAAGAGATTAGTTTGAGAAAATGCTCTGCAAGTCAGCCTAATAGTTTACTCAATCCTTAATCCTATTTTACAAGATCTAGATTTACCACCATTCAATACCAGAACCTAACAGGGCATTTGGTAATGTTAAGCCATACAGAACATAGGAACAGAAAAAAAAAAAAAAAAAAAAAAAAAAAAAGCCAAAGACTATATAAAAAAAAATTATATTCCCTTTATCCCTCACACACAAGACATTTTTCCAGACTTGTGGGACACAGGGCATTGGTCAGTACAACAATTACTTTGATTGCCAAAGGACCACTAGTGAAACACAACATAAATGTGCAACATCAAAGCTCCTAATGGCTGTGTTCAATCGGCGGGTGAGGTCTCAGCAGCTTTTCCAGCCCAGCAGCCTGGCTCTGCAGGATGCAGGCCTCCTCTTGCCCAGGCTGCTACTAGCAGGCTCCCAGCCTGGCCCTGGACAGAGGGCTGGTGTCAGTTCCCAGCGAGAGGCACAAAAAAAGGGATGCTCAGATCGGCAACCTGGCACCAACCTAATGCACACTCTGCTACTTCGTGCGTTGCAGGTCTGCCAAACAGCTGAGCTGGCGGTTCAGGGACACCTCAAAACAAGCGCCTGCAGGAAAATTCTCCAGAAAGACGAGATTCAAGAGCAGTTTATTGACGGATTATTGCAGCTAAACACATTTGTTAGCGACACTAGCTCAGTGCATCACCCTCACGTGCCGACTGCATCCATCTCTGAGATCCCCAGCACAGGAAGGGCACTGACCTTTTGGAACGAGTCCAGAGGAGGCCACCAAGCTGATGAAGCATTTCTCCTATGAGGAAAGGCTGAGAGAACTGGGATTGTGCCGCCAGTGAAAGAGAAGGCTCAGGGGTGACCTAATGGCAGGTTTACAGTACCTGAAGGGAACTTACAGGAAAGATGGGGCTAGACTATTTACATGTAGTGACGGCTCAAGGGGAAACAGGTTTATGCTAAGAGTAGGTTTAGATCGGATACTGGGAAAAAATTCTTTATTGGAAGGGCGGTGAGGCACTGGAACAGGGCAGCCAGTGAAGTTGTGGTTGTCCCATCCCTAAACGTGTTCAAAGCCAGGTTGGATGCAGCTCTAAGCAACCTGAACAAGCGGAGGGTGTCCCTGCCCACGGCAGGACGGCTGGAACCAGATGATCTTTAAAGTCCCTTCCAACCCCAACCCTGCTGTGACTCCGTGATTCTCGCAAGCTGTCCCCGGCTGTGCCCCAGGGGCCCGGCTGGCCCGGCCGCCCCCGCAGGGCCCGCGGCCGCAGCGCTGCCGCCCGCGGCGCCGCAGAGCCCGGGGGGTGCCGGGTCCGGACGGGACGGCCCGGCCCCACCAGGCCGGCGGGGAGGTCCGCGGCCGAGGCCTCCCTGCAGCGCCCCGGCCCGGGAGGCCTCGCCGAGCCCCGGCTCCGCCCGCGGCGGCGCCTCCGCCGGAAGGGAAGCGGAGCCGCCCCGGCCGAGGGGAGGGGAGAGCGGCGCGGGGGAGGGGACACCGCCCGCCCGGGCGCCCCCAGAGGCGGGCGGGCGGCCGCTGCGCGCTCCCCTCCGCGCGGCGGTACCTGCGCTGGAAGTCGGTCCGGAAGGGCGCCAGGTAAGGGTCCCGCTCCAGCAGCTGCTGCAGCCTCGGCGGCTCCGTGCTGGCGGCGGCCATGTCGCCGCCGCGGGCTCCCCGCGATCCGCGCCGCCGCTAAATAGAGCCGGGGAGGGGGCCGGGCGGGCGGCCGGGCACCCCTGCCTCTCCCCGCCCACCGCCCGGGGCGCCGCCGGGGCCGCCTCCGCCGCCCCTCCCCGCCCGCGGTGCGGCGGGGCTGGGGCTCCGCGGCGGCGGGAGGGGTGCCCGGGGTGCCCGGCCCGGCCCGGCCTCCCCGCGGCGATGGGCTCGGTGCGGCAGCCCCGGCTCACTGCGGAGCGGGAAGCGGCCGCGGGCGGTGAGAGAGAAGCGCCGGTCTCCGAACGACGTGGGGTGACAGCAGAGGAAATAAAAAAATCGCGACAAAAAAAGAAAGCATCTGCGGGAGCCGACCCGCCCGGCCGGAGGGGGATGTCTGCCTGCCGTGGCTCGGCGGTCCCTCAGTTTGTTTTCTTAGTGGCTCTTTGATGTCTTTTTCAGTGTGTCAGCTGCCGGGTGAACTCTGTGTTCCCACACACATAAAGCCCACCGCGCTCCCCAGCCAACATCAACACCCCCCAGAGCAGATTTGGCATCATCGTGAGTGCTGGAATAAATTTCTCGACTGTTTGATAGGGTGCTGGCCTGCTCACAGACAGCTCAGCAAAACAAGACTCTGGGGACATCCGTGAATTCTCATAAACACTGTTTGAGTACAGCAAAATGTTGCTTTATCAGACACAAATTCCAAACGCGGTAAGATTAGTTCAGCTGATCCTAGTGCAGCTCGAAATGCTGACTACCACAGGTAGATTGCTGTGGAAGTTTTTGACCTAATATCAACATGTCTCGTTTTTGGGTAGGCCACCAAATATCCAAGGCAACTAATCACCAGCCTAACCATGCCTCTAGGCCAGCACTGAGCACTTTTATTTAAGGTCCAGCAATTTTGCTTTGTTTTGATATGTGGTGAGAAAGTTTATTTAGAGGCCTCTTTTGAATGCTTTTCAGCCACAGTTTATAAACTTTTCAGCTTCTAGATACCATAACTCTTTCCCACAACCATCTCCAAAATTGTTGTTCTCAGTTTGAGACTCATCCCCCCCCTATCTTGGCTTCCTCTGAATGTAAGTGCTGTTTCTCTTTCCTGTCTGCCCCATGACTAACAGCACGGTGTGTGATGAACACTAACACTTCATTTATTACTTCTCCCAAAACTGGCTACAGTGAAATTGTTTGTTTCATCAACAGTGCAGGTACACTTAACTACACTGTATTTCCTTCCTGTAGCAGTTTCTAACTACACAGGCAAAAGTCCAAGTACCTTTGTTCTTTTTCTCCTTATGGAGTGCAACAAATATTCTGTCCTCAAACTGTAGGGCAGCAGTCACACTGTTTGCAAGACCAGTTACCCTAACAGAACGCCCAAGGAGTTTTGGTTTGGTTGTTGAAAGAAGCAGCATCTGTGCTGTAGCAGAGCTACTTGTCATATCCTGCTGTGATAGATCAAGATTTCTTTCTTTCACAGTGGTCACAATTTCTTCAGTCACTGGAGACTGAAAATTTATTTTAAAATTAGCTGGGCTTCTCAAAACTCTGTGTGGCTGTGCTTTCAGTACTTGTGCTAAATCAATGTTGAACAATTCCTACCATCTTCTTTTTGCTTCTTTCCTCATACTGTGTGCATCATATCATGTTCTTCTGCAAATGGGTCACCCTCACTCTCACACTTAACTAGCTTGGTCAACTAAAAGGAGAAGAGAATTTCTAGCTTATTATCAAGAGCTAGGAAATTGGGGTTTTTTTGCAATAGTTGCGAGTTACATGTGCTGCTGCTTTGGGGATTCCAGGTGTTCAGTACTGGAGAGGCACCTGCTGTTTGAAATGGAGGTGGGAGAGCAATTCCTGCAGCCTCTGAATGCATGTCCATTGAAAACAGGAGCTTCAGTTTTTGCACAGTTTCTTTGGTTTTTTTCATTGTCAGGAAGCCCAAGAAAGTTCACAGCATTATTATTAGCTTTTCAGCATGAACACAAGAAAGACCTCTGTAAATGAGCATTAGCAATTTGTGTAGGAATGTAGCTGTGACTTGCACCTCCCTGGAGAGGTTCGTAACATTCATTTTAAATAGAAATGACACAGCATCCAACCTCATACACAAGCAACCTTGAACTTCAGGAAGTTAAATTCTGCAGATAGCTGCTGTCCTTATAACAGAAAAAGCCCCAGTGATATATTTAACACTCTGAGAACCAGAATATGAATAAGCATACTGTCTGTTTCTACTACTTTCATTTTACAACTTGGGCATGATTTTATCTGCCTGCTTTGTCACAGGTAACTCCAAGATACTTAAGCACATGTTTATTTTAATCATTGATTACACCATGATCCTGGTGTTCCTACCACGAGCCGAGGTTGGCTCTCAGGACACTGCCATTTAATTCTCTACCTGGAGGCAAAACCAGCAGTTCAGACAATGAATATTGTCCCAACAGCTGAATGTGTCTTTGTGCATTTGTCAGGGATGGAAACAAAGCTGCCAGCTGCTGCCAGTAGAAACAGAAAGAGTAGGACTGTTGGGAATAACTGCTCTTTTATGGGGACAGCAGTGGATCATATAAGAGTGGTGTCTAAGGCATGTGTCTGACACCCAGCTACCAGTGAGGCTGGAGTATATAAATTATTCCAAAGTAGTCTTTCAAAGGATGCTCATGCTTAAGTTATGTATACTTTAAAATTTTGCAGAGTAGTGCTGAGCAGTAAATGCATAGTTAAATTTATAAAATCTATTTAGATTTTTTCTAATATGCAAAATTCAAACAAACCTAAATTTTGAAGAGAAAAAAGGCTATTCCTGTCATGGAGCACCTCCGTTTTCATTCACTAATATATTGCACTTACTTTGCAAACGATGACAGAGATGATAAACTGTAGGAACAAAGTTAGGAAAAAACCTTTTTCTTCATTGAGGCACTGGTTCAGATTCTCCCTAATGAATAGTTTCTTTTCATATTTCAGCCAGAATGGATCTGTGAGGTCTCTGGCCTTGACTGGCTCTTACAGAGCAAATTCCTGAGCTCCAGGTTCTTCTAAACCAAGTGGCTTAGAGCAGGCCTGTCTGAGTTGTCTTTGGGGTGCAGGCTTCTGCTCTGCAGCTAATGCAGAGACTGCCCAATCCCACAGTTTAACCTGTCTGAGAAGAGAGGGCAGGTACCAAAGGCAGCAGGATATTTTTTTAACTCTGTGCTGGTAACATTTAAGAGTTGCTGATCTCTCAAAGTCACAAGTCACAAGGCACATCCTTTATATGGTTCAGTTCAATAATTGAAGACTTGCTATCATTTTAGTCTGGGCAAAACTTCTCCCAGCTCCTTTTCCTGAAGTCTTTTTTCAGCTAGGTATGGTTGTCCCACTGTGCCTGCTTGCATGTGGGGAGATGTATTTTTATTGCCATTGCACCTGCCCATGACTTAAAGATGAGAGGCAGTCCATGAGCAAGAGCTGGCAACCTGTGACTTGTGCCTATACAGGATCTCAGAATGCAAACTATCAAGAAAAGCTGTTGCTGTAGACAGACAGCTGTTCAAAAGTATTTGCACTTCAGTATTCCAGAAAAATGGATTCTTGAAGGGTCCCCTATCCTTTATTGACATTTCAGACATCTGAGCATGTTAAGGCACCCATTGCAACTTCCCACTTTTGTACTGTTCTTTTCACATTCAGTGCCTAATGCAAAGTAGAGTTGAAAGTTTGAAGGAAAATTAGCTTATTTGGCTAGCCAAACTTCCCCATGTTACTTGTTCAAGGATCCGTAGGAAATTAGCTGCACAGTTGTCATCCAGACACAAAGCAAATGCCCCCCTTTAAAAATAATTATCTGGTAATAATTAATAATTAATTAAATAATAATTTATCTTGGTAGTTTTCCCAGAGAGGAGAGAGGTCAGACACTGGGCATGGAGCTGTAGCTCATTGCAGGGTGATTGTAGTAAATGACCTTTAAAGGTCTCTTTCAACACAAGCTATTCTGTGATCCCATGACACTTATCCCTATCTTTGGATTTGCCAAGGTGTGACACATAGGAGAAAGGAAATGGTCAGTGTTGCACAGCTGCTGCCAAACATCACGTCACTGTTCCATAATTAAAACTGTACTACAGCAAGGATTCAAGTGTTAGATTACATATGAAGAACAAAGCATGTATCATTGAAAATTGCAGCAAACATTCCAAGTATCTGTTGCTATATATCTTTTAGTTTAGAGCTTTTTTAAGTTTGGGGTTTATAAGAAATGTACGGTATTGATACTATATTTTATGGTATCACCTTTGCCCTGATATGGGAGCAACAACACATCTTCAAAGATCAAACCAAATACACCATCTGAAACACTAAAAATCCAGTTTCAGGGTTGTAAGATTCCAGTAAGCACAATTGATGGGAAAGCCATTTTCACTTACCATTCAGAGCAAAGTAAAAACACATTCCAACAAACTGAAAGTCCTAAATAATGACTGCTTCTTGCTTTCACAATATTGCAGTGTGGTTATGCTTTGGTGTCCTTACCTTCTATAACAGAATATAAAAAAATGTAAATATCTTTCAAAGTTGTTTATGCATTAATCAAGAGACTTCAATTTGCAATATCAATTTTAAAACATCCACAGATGTAGAACAATATTTATTGTGAAAATGTCTATGAGTCTTACTAAAAAATCAAGTAAGAGTTTGTGAAACAGTTCACAGATGCAAAACACAAATAAAACCTTCAGGAATTTTGTAATATTTTTGGATGTTGTAGATACTCTGTCAGTTGTATGCCTTCTATATTTCTCAAAAGTAATTACTGCCAATAGTCACAACTTTCTACAACTTACTGCAATTTCCTGGTGTTTGTATATGTGTGTGCATTGCAGGAAGAACATAAAACATTCTGGACTCTCTCCTTAATGCCATGCCACAATTCTTTATAGCTACCACCTCTGTTTTACCAATGTGTGTTTATATCTAACACTTAGAAAATAAGTAGCTTGAGCTCTCTGGGATAGTTGCCCCAGAGGAACATTCTTCCTATTATTGCAGGAGTTCCTGTAAAAATATATTTTATTCCTATATTTTTATTTTTATACTATTAAACATGCAACTTATTAACACTTGTCAAATATTGTATTCCTTATAGCCAGTACTCTTAGAACTGAGAATGAAACCCTACAGCATCAGCAGCAATTTTGCTTTCTTGCTGCTGCTTGACTTTTGCTTTGTCAGGTCTTTCCTAAAACCCCGAGGAATGATCTTACTTTGGGTGTTTCTTGGTTGCACCGTCCCACTTCCCTCCCTGAAACACTCCAGACATTTAGGCTGCCTGGCCTTTTACTCAGAAAAGAAAGTGAGGTTGCCAGATAATCGTTCAGAGGGTAACACTTGTAATCCTTCGGGAGGTCAAGTGAGGTGAGAAGAAAGAAGGAGATGCATACTACTAATGCTCTGACAGCTCTGTCAATACAAATTCATTAGTATGTATAGAACTATTTTAGTTTTCAAAAAGCAGAATAGTACCTCAGTTGTATTCATGAATTCAAGTCTATCTGGAGTTCACTGCAGGAAAAGCAGATGGATCTGGTGCAAACTGTGTGTGAAATGCAGAACTTTTGGAAGTCCAAAATGCTCTCCACAGACAGTCTTTTAGATCTTGTCAGTATTAATTCTGGTTTACTTTTTAGTGGCATTTGATCCAACTGATTCTCAGGCACAACCAAGTGTGTTGAAGGAACAGAAAAAAGAGGCAGGGACCAGATCCTTAGTGCTACACTCAAAAATTTGCTGTAATTAGAAGAAAACACAAAATATGGAACTAAAAATTTGTTGTTAGTCCAATGAATTTTCATTTTTCAAAATATTGGATAAATTTGGGGAAAAAAGAAAACAAAACCCAACACCCTCATTAATAATGCATTTATATATACATATATGCAATGCATACTTGTTATACAGAAAATGCTTTAGCACACAAAAGGTTCTGAGAACATAATTATGTATTTTTTTGTCTTAGAATATCCCCAGTACAATAACTGAAGGCGCAGCCTTCACAATCCCAGTGATACAGAGCTACACTTGCAGGTGTGCAGTCCGTTGCCATAGGTGATTGTATTGTATGCAATACAATTTTCTATAGGAAATTTTGTATGCCTTGGTAATTCACCTTTTCTTCTTAGAACACTCAAAACTCTAAATTCCTACAAACATAGAAATCTTCATCCAAGACAAATATATACACAGACATTTTTTGGGCAACATCAATATTCACAGATTAGGAAGAACTAATCTGTCTTCACATAGGTTTATTTCTCACTTAGAGATAAATCCTTTAGGTTGGATCCTTTTTCTGTTATTAGAAAGGTTTTTTTTTTAAAATCAGCCATGGCATTCAAAGAAAAGTGGTATGCCTTTCACTTTTTCTATATGTATGTAGCTGAACAAAATTATGCAGTGAAAAAAACTAAGTGACACCCAGCTTCCAGTATGAGTACTTTTGGAAGGGATTGCTTAAACTGTGTTATCTGTAGGAAATAAAAGGAACAAATATAATTAATTAGTTACCCAGGCACCCAGCACCTCCTTCAGTATGAGTTTCTGAGTATATATATACAGGATTATTAACTGCAATTCTGTTTCCTGAATATTTTATGTTGAAGTACATGCTAATAAAACAATTACTTCATTACTACTTAGTACGAAAATTTACTTCGTATTATTAGATAAATTTTTTTAGATAACAGGGTTTTTTTGAAACAAACAGCTAAAATTTATATTTTAATTCAAATAGCAACCTTCACTTATAGGGTAATAATTCACTTATAGGGTAACTTCACTATATAGGGTATTATATTAGTTGCAATCATGTATTATATGTGTAAATTTTGGTTTTTCAAGTCAATGCAGTCCCAGTTCCATTAGAATAGTTTAAGTGCTGATGGCTCTCTGTCAGTTTTCCTCAGTTTCAAACACCCTGCCTTTCAGATGTCTCTGAGCCTTCTGTTTCTCTCTCAAAATTCTCTCTCTGGATGTTGTATTCCATTACACAATCCTACTGAAAAAATGGTTCCTATTGGTGCCCAATCTCATTTTAGCTTAAGCAGCCACTCGGTGCAGGTCTCCTCATGCTTGTACCATCAGCCCCTGCAGCAGGACATCATCACACATCAGCAGTCACCCTGCTCACAGCAGTTCTGATTTCTCCTGCTTGAATATGCAGTTTCTTTGTTTCTTTCTGCATTATGTTATCTTCTCAGGCCGCATCCTGGCTCTTCATTTTCCGCTTGTCCCGTAGTTCCACCAGGAAGGCGAGCCATCCCCAGGTGGGGAGGTTCACCTTGGTGTCTGCAAAGGTGGGGCATTAGCAATTAGCTGCCTTTTTCTTTATGCCAGTCTTCAGTTAGTGATCTGCTAGTTCCAGGATCACTTCCTGACTTTTCTTGTGTTGTTTCCATATGTGTTTGTTCTAGGTCTGACTATTTCTTTACTGCACTATTTCCTACCATTTTATATGTGCATGGACTACTTTTGTGCCTTTTTTCACTTTGACATCCCCCTTTTGTCACTTTTACCAGAGAAGAATATATGAGAGTGAATGCTGACAAAAAAAGAGCAGGTTTTATAGCATCTGAGTCATGCACTCTGATGGACTTTTTGTTTGTTTTTCTTGCTTGCTATTATTTAGTGTCCACTAGATCACTTCTTCCCTCCTATGGGTTACCAGCTCATAGACCCTGAAACTAAACACATTTCTGTGTCCAGGACATCCACTACAGTCTTAAAATACACCCTGGTAATAATTCAAGGCTTGCCTGCCGCTTGCCACAAAAACTTCCAACACAGACTGACAGCTTTTTCTGGTCCTAATATAATCTCTGCTTTCTTTTGGCTTGTGATCCATCCCCCCTTTTGAAAGATGATACAATCTTTCAAATTCTGTGCCTCTTTTTCAAGCTCATACAGTGTTACACTCAGGGCAGGCAGCTGCTACTGCAGGAACAGCTGGTTTGCAGCAATCTGTATCTCCAAGGTTTATCCCGGCTGAATGAGCCATTCCCTCAGCCCAGCCATTTCTTCTGCAAAAGGAGAGGAAGACAGGTATTTCTAGGAGCAGAGTGGACATGTGTAGTAAGAGGTTGGATTTGTTTTTCTCCTTCCTTGATTCCTATATCAGTCTACCTTATTTTGTCCTTTACAGGTAAAGCCATAATAAAAACAGTCTGTACTCAGCTGGGTCATGAGAAAGGGACAGGGACAGAGATCTCTGGTCACACAGGACTATGACCAGAGGCTTTTAAAGCAAGTATAAGCAGACTTGGTACTTCATTCAGTATCCACCTGTCATCAGCTTGCTCTGACTGCCATCTGGTTTCTCATCTTTCTCTCAGATTTTCAACAAAGTTTCTCTGTCCCTATCAAAACCTGCCACTTACCATGGCAAGGTTTGGCTGGAGTGAGTCACAGCCAGATCATAAATTGATGTAACTACTGTTTCTCTGTTTGGTTTGGATTGTTAGTGATCCTGAAGCACCTGTTTTGCCCAATGTTTTTTGATTTTATAGTAAATAAGATAATGGCCAGAAAACAGGACTGCACACCTGCTGCATTCATTTCCAGTCTTCTATGATGACTGTAGACTTCCTCCTACTAAAGTTTTTTAAGAGAGCTGACTGTTCAGCAGCCCAACAAGAAAGATTCATAGACAAGTTTGACCATGTTGTCCACTGGTTTGTTACACTGAAAATCTTCTTTGTTGCACCATATACAACACTGATAAGAATTTACTGTTAGCCCAGTAAATATTCTAACAGTATAATTTTTCTGATTAATGCAGAAAAGCCTTGCTTCTCTGATGTTCTGGTCACCTTTCCAGTGTGCCTCTAAGTCCTGAGCTTGGCAGTTTTCCTGATGCATACAAGAGGTGGGACTTGCTTTATAAGTCATCAACCCCGAGGCCTTCACAAGAAAAACAGTGATGTTTACCTTGGGGAATTCTAATTCCTCAGCTTTGGGTAAGTTTGCTTTTATTTTTAAACTTTACAACATCTTCTTCCCTCTTGCCTATTCCCAGCTAGTTTGAATATTGCATAGTATATTTACTCCTTGGCTCTCAAATTTCTACAATCCTCTGCAATTTTATTCCTCTATCACTCAGCCATTTACTTTACTAAAATCAGTAGTTTAAGCAATATAAAACTGTAATACCATAGTGGAGAATCCAGGAGACAGGTTAGAGACAGGCTGATTTTTCAAAATCACAGTAGTTTTGCTGAAGTGCACAGTCAGCAGAGCTGTATAAAACTGGAGGTCATTGCATTGTTAAGTTCAAATATGTCATTGAGCTTCTCAAGAAAAGCATCTATAAATGGAAGACATCATGAATGCTTATACTGTTCAAAGGCCTGTTTTACAGCCAGTCAGCAATTCAGTAGTTTGTTAACACAGAATATAAAAACCTTAAGCCAAACATTCTCCAATTTATTCTGCTTTTGTAGTATTTACCAAATTTATGTTTAAATCCCAACAGATCTTATGAAAAACCTTATATCTATGGCTTTTGGGATCATGAGCAAATCAGCTCATTGTGCACTAGTTTTGCATTAGCCAACTGTTGATAAATACACTGTAGAAATACTTAAGCATTCAAAATGCTATGTCTTGGTAAAAAATTACCAATATTTTTATGTCTTCTTTTAATCCACTTGTTTTTTCTCAAAGAATTTGAAATATGAATAATTATGGTGGAATAAATGAGAACACATGGAGCTGTAGTTATCTGGAGTCTCTGGAGCCCACCTGCCATTTACTTTGGCTATCACAGAAACTCATAACACAGTGTTCCAGGCAAAATTATCATTACAGGTTTCTATTATTATAGGTTGTTATATATCTTATTATAGATATATCATAATATATTGTGATATATATATATTATATATATGATATATATTATTTTATATACATTATTATATTTATATTCTGTTATAGATACATATTTTTGCTTTAATACCAACCTTCTATAAATTAAACTTTTTTTTTAATCAGTGATACAGTTCACTGCCTTTGGTCAGTCAGGTTTATAGTAGTGAAGTAGTAGCCATAATAGTACTCTCTAGTAAGAATAGTACCATATGTAATAGGAATACTTTCAAAGTCTTCCATGTTTTACCCTTATTAAAGCTTAGTCTCATAAACCACACTGATCCTCTCCTGACATTTTTCTGGTTGTCATTATCTGGTTCTTTTATTGTCTATGGTTAAGGAATTAACTTGTGCAAATAAAGGGGTTTCTTCATTCATAAGATAATTGTCCACACTGTTAGAATTATTTGTTCTGTTTCCTCCTTTGCTGTTTCAGCTGCACACAGTTAAAATACCAAATTACTTCTAAAATTTATGAATTATCTGTTGCTTCTTGACCTCCTTCAGCTGTCTCCTCAGCAACTCCTGTGTTGTCATCTGCTTCAACACATGCACTTACAAGGAGCACTTACAAAGGGAGCTGAGTCATTCTCTAAATCTGGACCATCGTCCTCTGAACATAAAACCTTCCTCTGCAGTTCTTAAGGGCAAGTATTAACTGTGTCATCTTGCATAGGATGTTTTAGCTTCTCTTACTTTAAATCACCTGAGTCTCTAAGTGAAAAACACATAATTTAGCTGTATCCACCAAAATTTTCTTTGTGTCATTTATGTTACACAGTGCCAAATATTTATCTTCTTACATCTGTGTTCTATTTCCTTTTCTTTTAATTGTCATTTCAAAATATTCTCACATCTTCACTGGATTGATTTTTGTACATACATGTAATTTCTGTGAGCTGTGACTACTTTGCTGTCATTAAGGAACCAATGAGTCTCAAGTAACATAACCTCCTGTACAATCAAATTGTTATTCCAGTCATAGCATTAAAAGACACTCACTGTCATTACCAATCTGACTTAAATCATCTGAAATACCTAATATTTAAAAGGGCTGATGAATGAGGACATGTATTAGACACCCTAAAAGTGAGTAAAAAGCAAGATCAACTGTTTATGTCTTATTATTTTCTTAGCACTATAAAATATCATACACATTCTTTGGATTTTTGAATGGATGGACTTGTTTCCAGTCTTGCCTCTGTGCTTGTCAAAAAGATTTACTCTGGTAGGATGAAACCATTCTAGCACTACTACTAGTGATTAATACCAGGATTTTTTTCAGGTTTATGTTCAAGTTGCTGGGTTACTTACAGCTCTGAATAAGATTTACATGAAGACTTGTGAAGAGCTCTGTATCTGAGTTGTATTAGCTCAAAATAAAGCTTTTCAGCTGACTTCTTCAGTGGAATTCTTTTAGTGTTTTAGGAATTTTCATGCTAGCTCTCTTTTTATAAATACTGCCTTTATTAAATCTGTAATATCCCAAATTAATACTTTTTGCTTTAGTTCTGTTTTCTTGATTTATGTGCTAGCATGTTTATCTTCTCCCTCTGTCTTGTCTAGTTCTTCTTGGATTTAATGTTGATTTTTTTTCCCTTTGTTTTTACAGTAAGTCATATGGCATTGACATCCCTAAGAAATTCAAAGTTAAGTGGAAGAAAATTAAACAGCATATCGATGGATGAGATAGGCATGATGGTTTCTCCACGATGTCATTGCATGTTGATGAAGGAACAGCACTGTGAAATATGAGATGCAAGTGTCATCAAAATATTACCCTGGTTTTGCAAGGAGTTGCACAAGGAGCCATTCCTTTTCTGCAGAAGGAAGGCTTGGTTATTCATAAGTGTAAAAACAAGAACCAACTGCCAGCAACAGAAAAATAGCTGCCATGTTTCCTGGTTTTTTAATTTCCTTTCTATTCCATGAAGTATAGATATTCCTAATAATGAAAAATAAAAAAAAAGCAAACTATCATCTCTTGTCCCTGTTTTTCTTAAATCTAGAATGTTTTGCAAATTGAACTTAAAACAGTCAAATGTCTTGCCCTGTTTTTTTCATTTTAGAATAAATTGAAATATTTCAGCTTTTGGTGTCTGTCCTACTTGTTCACATGATTTCATTTTTATGTCAGGGTTCAATTTTTCATAAACATCAAGACCTTTTTCAATACTGAGGATCTGTGGTGGGTTCTGTTGTGTTTCTGTACTAAATTAAATTAATTTTACAACCTATTCAATATTCAGAACCATGAAAACAAGTCTTTCTCTGAGTTTAAATCAGTTACATTACGCCTTTAAGGTTAATATATTTTAAACAGTGCTTTGCATATTAACTGAAAGAGGTTTGATTAGTTTTATTCTTTTAATTCTTTTTAAAAATGTCTTTTATTGTGTATTATCTCTGTTAGCAAAAAATATAAAATCTCTGATAACTTTCCGCTGTTTTAGAGAAGATCCAACAAAGCCTTTACTTTCTTTTGTCTTACATTGTAAACCAGGATAGTTAAGGGGAAAAAATAAATCTTTCAAGAATGTGATATCTGCTTGTGAATATAATACTGTCATTCATCATTAGAGATAACACACAGGGGTTATAGCTGTGTGAGCTATTTAAAAATCAAAAGCAGCACACTCAGAGTTTAGCCATGCTTAGAGGAGCGTTACATAAAAGTTACCCCTCAAGAACATATCATTTTGAAGGGTAACTAAATATAATTATTTCATGTGGTACCACATAATTGAGATGACTTGGAATTCCCCCTCTTGTAGCACTTCTGATCTGTCTCTTAAGTTTGACAGGGTAAGGTTAAATCTCCTTCTCCTATCACGGGTTTAGAAGTACTTCTGGTGCTAAGAATAGCACATTAAAGGTGGATGGAATGTCTCCTTTTTCATGTACATATTAATTACCATGGCACTCATTGAAATTGTGTCTTTGCTGGCAGAATGACATACCTTGCTGCTGTATCAACAAAAACTGGGTTTCTTCATGGTTAAAACGAGGTCTAATAAAATAAAAACATGGGAAATGAAGGAAGATATTACTTTTAAATATACATTCCTGTTCTAAACGAGTCAGCACCTATTTCTTTTGGGAGAGAATTTGAATTGAACATAGGAACAATGATAATCTGGGACTAGAATTCATAGCTGGAAAATTGAGTGCCTCTGTCTTGTTTCAACTGAACTTGCATGATATTCCTGTTACCTGTGGATACTTAGCACTCTGCCACTGCTAGATATTTTGACATAGCTATTCAAATGTCACTTTGAGTGATTTTCCTGTAAGGCTATGATTATCAAAACCCAAAAGGAACATTAAATTACTGAGCATGTTCTTCTACCAGTTTGACGAAATCTTCCCAGAAATTTTTCTTAGCATTCACTGAGTGGCAGACAGCAATGCCTTTATATCCAGTAGCACTGTCTCCCATGGGATCAGAGCAGTTGCTGGACCTTGCCTCTGCCTAATCTCTTCATTGCAGTCTTTCTGAGTGACAGGGCTCTGCCCACATCTTACTGTAGCAGAACTCCTCCGAGACGCCCTGCTTTGAACCTGAGGAGCCTACAGCATCCCATATTCTTTATTTCTGAATATAAATCTCCTTCTAAATGTATCCCTTTAATGTCTGGCTTTCAGTACATCTGACTCTTCCTACTTTGAGTGTCCTACAGCTAGCAGGTTTTGATGAGCCCCAAAGAGGCACCTCTCTGTTCTAGCCTTATTAACACAGGATCATTTGCCTCTGTGTGACAGTTCTCTGGGTACCACACCACTGTGCAGGGACTTGCGATCTCTCCAAGAACTGTTTTACAGAAGGAAGCAAAATGTTTCTCCTTCTGTAGCTTGGTGGAAAGTTTATCCTCTCCAATACATGCAGGAAGCCATCCTGCCAACAGTATGCCAAGCAGTACTGCCAAGAGCCACGGGTGTCCCGCTCGGCAACCACTGCGTTTTTCACTGCTGCTCTGGAGATGCAGCCACCTGGCTGGGTTTGCCCTGAGTTTGGATTGCAAAACTTAAAATTGGAAAGCAAGGCTGTAAACTGGAGAAAGGCAAAGTAAGTCATTCCCCTGTTAACAATTCCACCACTTCTTTTTTCATAACTCTTGTTATGTGTTCTTGGAAATAATGCCAATCGCAGTCTGAGTTCCTGCTTCCTTGATAAATTTCAAACAAATTCACCGTGAAAATATTAAGTAGCTGAAGTGAGATATGTATAACATTCCTGAAGCAGTTATTCCCCCGAGTTCTAGTCAAGTCAGAGGTACTTACCCTGCTGGTTAGCTTTCACTAAACATAAGGAAGGATCAAATTATGACTCTTTTATTAGTTGTTACAGAAGCCTCAGCCTAGGTTTATTTTAACTACTTCATTAACTAAACATGTTTGTAACAGGATGATTCTTAGTAGCATTACAGATGGCAAAAAGAAATTTTTTTTCAGGACCTGGTTCTTTAGCCACCCCAGGCAGCCATCCTATATTCCTTTCTTCTCAAAGAAACATCTGTGGGAGAAAGGGGGCAGTCTGAGGCCTCAGAAGAGTTCTCAAAGCCCAGCTCACAGATAAGACAGTTTACTGTAATTCATTTCCTAATCTACTTCATACTGCTCCACAGCATTATTCATTCTTCTCCCCTTAGGACTTCATTTTTTTTTTTAGCCTGCCATACCAAAAGGCAAGTTACAGACCTTATTTAATCCTGAAGAGCGGGGATGTTAATTGGGTTGAAAATGGTAATGATGCATCTAATTCTGTCTTATCTACGCTGCTCATCCTGCTCTGAGGACACCTGAGTGCACCTGCATCCCAGAACAGAGGCTTGAACATGTATTTTTCTGTGTTACACCCGGTTTCTCCCTTGACCCATTATCAATGGCACATTACCCAGTGACTCAAATATGAATCCCACAATATTTCCTCTCATTCTACTTCTGAGTAAGAGCAGGTACATGCTTGAAACATTTTTGATGTATATTGCTTCAGTTAAAGCCTAATTAGCTTCATGAAAAGGAAGCAGGTTAACCAGCTCCACCTTAGCTGAAACCTTTACATTTCAGACTTTTATTTGGTTCTTCAGCTATTTCAGTTATCAGACAAGAAGGAATTTAAGTCTGCAGCATAATAGTACTTGCAATTACTAATAAATAGCATTTCACAGCACTAACCAGTCTGTCCTTACTACATCCATTTCAGGCAGGCAAATAAATGTTATTATCCTCATTTTGCAAACACATTGATTAAGTGACTTACCTAAAGGCCACTCATCAATTTCAATGTCAGTGCCAAGATCAGCACAGAGAAACTCCTGCATTGCAGACACAGAAAAAAGTGATTGGTATTATCAAGCCCACCCCTTTCAGAAACAATCATTTTTCAGCTGTGTAGTCAAAAACATTTACCCTCCTCACATCCTCCATATGTCTTGTCCACCCCAAGCTGCTCCCTGATGATGGCTCAAAAATGGTTCCTAAATTTGTCTTTAACATGGGAAGCTTTTCTGTCTGCCTCCTGCTTTTACCACAAGGGTTGGAAAGCACTGCCTGGAGAACCTGTGAAACTCCCACAGTGGTGGCTGAGCCTATGGAGGCAGGCAGCCAAGGAAGGGGACAAGGGGCTCATGCTGCTCTTCAAAAGGAAATGTGGAGATGAGTAATGATAAGAGGAAGCAGCAGGAGCAGGATTAGATAGAAATTAAGATGATCTTTAACAGTCTCGTTTTAAGAGAATTTTTGCCTCTCCAACAAAGCAAATTTTCAATTTTAAGGTTGTATACAACAGGTACAATTCTCTTTTTGTACTGCTGCTGGAGCTACTGTTTGGAAATTGTGGTAATTGCATTGGTAACACTGGAAGCTGAGTCTTTAGCTCTGAAACACAGTAGCACCTCTAGTCCACAGTCTGATGAGCTGTTGGGAAAACTGTTCTATTTTAAAGCCCCTTCTTTTGAATTTGGAAGGAGTTTTGGATTTGATCTCTGTTGTCTGGTTTGGACAGACAGACTCTGTCTGTTCAACACCTAACTTGAGTACAGATCTTACTGCCTGCTTGAAGCTGTGACAATATCACAACATGCAAAAATCTGTTAAACATTGCTAAGTGTCGAAATGTAAGAATCTGCTCTGCTTACAGGCAGTTATTTCTAAGGAAAAATACATGGTGGCTGTATTTGTTTCCCCTCCAGAACAGGTCTTCCTACCTGGAAAAACAAATGAGACAGGGAAACTCAGGACAGCACTTTTAACAGCTAATTAAGGCTGGCTGTGCGAAAGGGTGGCAACCTTTCCTTGTGATTTAGGTACAGGTCACAAGATCTTCTTGAGTCAGCTTCTAAATGTGACAAAAACATCAAAATAAGAGTAAATCTTTTGAACCACAGTTGTTTGGTTCCTCAGCAGATTCACAAGGCTACCATTAGAACCCACAGTGTGATCTGCCAACACCGGAATTTGACCTAGTCATTGAAGCTGATCTTGTGACAATGTCTGAAAGCTGATATGTTGAAAAACTGTTGAGATTTATGATAGATACTGGTATTTGAGAGCAAACTCCCAGGTGATGAATTATATTCCTAATAAGCAGACATGACAAAGTCAAATTTAGAAGTAGAATTTGAACTAGTTGCCAAGTTTTTTAACTGAAGGTCATTTCTTCCTTTTATTTTTTATTTAAACCATGTGCATGTAGACACAAGAAATGTGTGAACTTACCTTCAAAATACCTCAAATATTAACCATATGAATTATACATGTGCCTTTTTCTGACTTTTAAAAGATTATTTCTTGCATAAAACTAACATCATTCAATTTATTGCTTGTGAGTCACCTGTAGATTGCAGTATCAGAATTATTCAATAGGTTTATGCCTGTCAGAATTTTATATTAGCTCCATTATTCACTAACAGTAAAAAAAAAAAAAGCAACTTTTTAAATGAATGCTTAAACATGGGTGTGTTCTTGTCACTTCTTGGCTTGTCTTCTGTGCAATTCTAGTCCATACTCTTCCACCTCAGAATTATTAAGGTGTCATATACAGAAGTGGTAAGTTTAACTGCAGCAAACTGTGATAGAGGGTTAATCTTGCATAGGGAAGAAGCAAAATATGGCTGGATGGGCAAAGATGTGATTATGGCCTGATAAATATGGTATCGTGCCACAATTTAAGATGCTCAAGGGCTTCACAACCTTAATTGCACTTTAATCATGGCACCTCTGTTCAATTATGTACTTTGGCTTCTTCAAAAATAAAGCACTTCAGTCTTTGAAAAGATATTATGGTGCATTCCACCTGCAGGGGTGGCTCTGGGTGCTGAGAAATGATGAAGCCTCACCAAAAGCTTCTTCATTGCAAGAAAAACAGCGTAACTGAAAATACAATCAAGACTATAACAAGAGGAAATAATATGGCAAAGAATAAAATAACAGAAGAGAGTGTTTTCTTGAAAATGGAGCATTCTCTTTAGCTTGAATGTTCTGCAGAGCCAGTAGCACCTAGTGCTTCCAGAAGTGCATTATGCTGCACTGTGGGAACCTCATTTGAGGTTGATCCTTGGCTGACACCACAAACTGTTGAAAAGGAGGTTTTTCTTATAGTTCCTTCTGTTTTGTAATTTATTTTACTGACCATCTCATAAATTCTCTTCTACCTCCTTGCTAAAATAAATTAATGATTTTGACTAGGCACTTCAAATTCAATCTGTTAAAGCACTTGACATGCCTATGTCATCTGAAACTTTTACCACTTTCATTGCCTTTGGTGAAACTTCTCATATTATTTAGAGTCACAGGCACACTTTAGTGTTTCACTGGATTACGACTGTAGCCATTTTTTATTTCTTTGCATTTATTTCTGTGGCATATTTTATTTACATCACTGGGGGTTGATGATACTTCAGCATTTTATTATGTTTTTTGGCTCACTTTTCTTAGTCATAGGTTCATAGATAACTTTTGTCTTTCATTCACTTCCAGAAGTCTTCATTTTAATAAATTTTAATAAAAACCTCAAGTCAGAGATAAATTGAAATTAATTATTCAGCCATGTTTTGAAAAGAAGTTAAAATTATCTGATGAACATAAACTCTGGGGCAGAAAGCCTTATTTCCACTTTGAGGAGCCCCTGCAAACAAAAGTATTGTGTTTGTCCAGAAACACAACTTGTGCAGTAATTGTTAGTGCAATTCTCTTTGCTTCTCATGTGCAAGAAGTCAGTCCTAGCTGATCAAAACACTCCCTTGTGGCCTTAAAAGTCTCTGATGAATTTTGAAGCATCAGATCAATGATATGTTATCTTTGTTCCAAACGAACAGTCCTCTGTGATCATTACTGCTGTGCTAGCTGATCATTTTAAATTAACATAACACAAAACAATTTCACAAAATCAATTCATATTCTTCTCTCCAGAGTTCTAATTTTAAATATGGGAAAAGTGGAGTCAGAAAATAGGTATGTGCAGGAATAAGGTGCCTTATTTTTCCCCAAACAGCAATTCTGTGTGGGTTGACCATGCCTGGAGGCCAGGACACTTTCACACTAAAGACACTCTTTCATTCCCCTCCTCACCTGGACAGCAGAAATAAAATATAACTAAAAGTTCATGGATTAGGATAAGGACAGGGAGAAATCACAGATTGATTACTGTCCTGGGCAAAACAGACTTGACTTGGGGAAACTGGTTTGTTTTATTGCCAATCAAATCAGGGTAGGATAGTGAGAAATAAAACATAAATATTAAAACAGGTTCCCTCCACCCCTTCCTTGTTTCCAGGCTCATCTTCACTCCCAATTTTCTCAACCTCCTCCCCTCCAGCAGTGCAGGGGGACAGTGAATAGAGTCTGAAATCAGTTTATCACATCTCTGCCACACCTTCCTCCTCAGGGGGAGGAATCCTCACACTCTCCCTGTTCCAGCATGGGGTCAATCCCATGGGAGACAGTCCTCCACAGTCTTGTGAGTCCTTCCCATGGGCTACAGTCCTTCAGGAACATGCTACCCCGACATGGGGCCCCTGTGGGGCTACAAGTCCTGCCAGAAAAACAACTCCAGCATGGGCTCCTCTCTTCACAGGGTCACAGATCCCTGCCAGGACCCTGCTCCAGTATGGACTTTCCATGGAGTTTCCAGCTTCCTCCAGGCATCCTCCTGCTCTAGAGTGGATCCTCCCTGGGCTGTGGGTGGATCTCTGCTCCCCTGTGCCCTCCAAGTGCTGCAGGGGCACAGCAGCCTCACCCTGCTCTCACCAGGGGCTGCAGGGGAATCTCTGCTCCTGTGCCTGGAGCACCTCCTGCACTGGCCTTGGTGCCTGCAGGGCTGTTCCTCTCACACATTCTCTTCTCACTCTCCTCTCTGGCTGTCACTGTACACATTTTTTCCCCCTTTTTAAATATGTTATCCCCAAGACAAAGTCACTGTCACTGGTGGGCCCAGCCTTGGTCAGTGGTGGAGCCACCTGGAATTGGCTCTGCTGGATATGGAGGAAGCTTCCAGCAGCTTCCAGCAGCTTCCCACAGTAGCCACTCCCTATTATCAGAATCTGGCCAACACAATACGCCCTCCATTATCTCGTGGTGCTTTTCAAATAAATGATTTCATGTAACTCACAACTTCTGAAGGGATTTGAAGGTTACTGCATTCCATCCATTTCTAAGTAGATTGGATACTAAAAATAAAAAGTAATGACTCAGAGCTTACCTTTACTGAATCTGGAACTGAAATGGTAAATATTTAATGAGGGAGACTCCTTCCCAAAGTTTTGTGCTTCTTTGTCCTTCCCTGTAATATAAAGCAAAATTAATTTCTGAGCACACAGCTGTCCAGGTACCACACTCATGGACAGTCATGCTCCCATACTGTAGATGCACAATCCTCATCCTGCAAAAACCTGTGAGGATTAAAATAGCCCCAATAAAGACAGTGAGAAAATAATTGAAGAGCTACTGTTCACTGTGGAAAAAAATCACCCATATATATATACAATCTTTCCTTTCCTGCACTGAAATGGCTAAATGGACTGAAAAAGGCTGTTACCATATACTTTACTGTTTTGTTATCACTGGCACATTTACAAACAAAATATACATGTATGTATTATGCAGATTACAGTAGCTATTTCTAAAAATATAAATAAAGAAAGAAATAAATGAATATATAAATATATAAATATATAAAATATTTATATTATCTATAAATAAATAATATAAATTTGTTATTTGTTATAAATTTATAAATATAAATTTATTAACTTTTATATATATATTTATAAATAAATAAATAAATAAATATTAAAACAATATATAAATATAAACCATTCATGTACTTTGGAGCAGAGGGCACAGTGCAGCATTTGTCCTGTAGCCTGCTTTTCAAACAAGGGAAAAGGCAAAGGCATAAGGCTGACAGTCCTTGTGCTTTCCTTGCAAGGTCTGAATAGCTGAATATAATTTGTTTCTAATTCTCATTGTTAAAAGGCTTTACCTAGAAGAAAAACCTATTAGGAGGAAACAGATGATGCTTTGTGCATAACCAAGTGAACAAAGGAATCTTTTTACCGGGATCCATCATCTCAAGGAGACGCTGCAGCTCCTTTGGAAAATTTCTCTCAGGCTAGCACAATATCTTTGGCTCAAGGTAAGAGATAAATAAGGGTGTGCCAGCAGGGAGAAGTGTGAATAGGGAGTACAAGGGAGCAAGTACGAATAAAATTGCCGAGCTGGATATTTCAGCTCCCTCTCCAATCATCTTCCCACACTGTCAGATCCACACAGGCTTCTGCTCAGATCCTTGGTCTCTGAACGATTTCAAAGACACTTCTTTTTTTTTGCCCTAAGATGGGAAGATAATATTTTGTAGAAAGTAGCTGGCATAGAAACAGCAAATCTCCACAAATCTTTATTGATCCTAACAGCTCGCTGCCAAAAGCAAATGCACAAACCGTAGGCACTGCAAGTCCAAAGGAATTCTAAAAACAAATTGCACGTAGGAAATAGCAAGGGTGTTCTCTGGGCCTCACCACTCCATGAAGAGATAATATAAGCTGGGTTGGGGATAATCCAAATTCAGCAGCCCCTGGGGCTCAGAATGCCTGTCCTGGCCTTCCCATGGCAGCACAGCCGTGGTGGAGCCTTGGCAGGGAAGGCGTGCTCAGAGAGCTCAGTACATGCACACAGCTCAGGAGAGGAGAGTGCCCATGGTGTGTTCATCCAGCTGCAGAACTCAGCAGAATCGTATCAACCAAACTGTACCCTGAAAATCCTCCACTCACATAAACTGTTTTTCCCTTTTGCTTCATCACTACTGTAAGAAGATGCTGTCATTGTCCTTTTGCTCTGCTAAGCACAAGAAAGTTTTTCCTGCTAGTAGCATGAAGACAGAGATCCCTGTCTTTCAAGAAGCAGTTAACAGAGTACATCACTAGTAAAAGACACAGCACAGTGCACAAATGTGTGTACACAGCCACTGTGGGACATAGTGAAGGTGTCTGAAGGCATCCTGAAGATCAGCATGGTGCAAAACTCACTTTGGCATCTGGTGTGATAACCAGAGCTAGCTAATATTCAGCTCCTGAAGCTGAATTTCCAGAGTAATCTACTTTAAAGATATGCTAAGAGCATCTGCACTCACCTGCAGGTCACATGTCATAGAGGTATGTTATGGATGATGTCATGGCTGTTCTTCAGATTTTGATTTTATTCCCCTCGAGTATACTACAAGAGGAATTGTAATGGTTCTCTCTGGTTCAGAGCTGTTCTAAAAGGTAAACTTGCATCCAGGATTAGATTTTAGTTCTAGTTCTACAACAGATATAATAAACAACCCGTGAAGTTCACAAAGAGATCTGGATTTCCTTAAAATCACAAATGATTGAATATTTTTGAGATTATTTCTAGTTCAAGTCTAGGGGTATTTCCTAGAAAAATCTTGTACCTGACAAATGCATTTTCTCAATAACTTGGACTGTGAGTTTTCCTTACCTTTTGCTTTCCAAATTTTGTCAAGATGAAACAAACATGAATAAACTCTTCATAACGAGACAAAATGTAATTTTTTTCTAGCAAATTCATTTGCACCATGAGACTCAGGATGCTTTGGGAAGGCTGAGTGGAGGAAAGCTGAAATTTTTAATTAACTGGCTGTTTTTCCAAGGCATGGTAGGAAAACAAGATGTTTACATGCTTTACTTTTATGACATGTATTTCTCTGCATTTGGGGGAGGGCAAGAGGAGGCTTGGAGAGTGCTAGAAAGACCCAAGGGGAACAATCTTAATGGAGCACTTAGAGCTTCATTTTACCCGTCAAATGATGCCAGCCTAGGTTATGTCTCTTGGATCTGTATTCCTTGGCTAGGAATCTAACATTTAATTTCTTTAATCTCTCCCAAGACAGAGTAATGATGTTACCAAACCCTTCCAAACCTTGTGAGCTACTCACAACAATATTATTAGTGTTATTGCTTTTACTCTTCCTTACAAAAAATGGGTGATTTGGGAGTCCAGGCCCAAAAGTCAAAGTGTCAGAGATACTCAGGGGTGCTGCTATCTGTTCCCTTCTGCAGGCTCAACAGCCACTGCTTGAGCTGAAGAGAATTTTGTTTTTTGTATTCCCAGATGGAAAATTTTCAGTTGTGCTAATTAAATAGTGTGCATGGCTCCAGGTTACAGAAAGTCACATGTCACTCACAGTCCATTGTTGATTGTTTTTATTGTTTAGGTGCTGCTTGAAAATCTTTGTGTGTAAGACAGATGCAACCCTTTTGGAAGATCCTTTTGCAACACCAATTGTACTTAGAACTTCAAGTAATACCGTGCCTCATTACGTCCTTGTGCAAAATCAGAGAAAAAGGATGAAATTATTTTATGAAATTGTCCAGCAGAACAGGGGAAAAACCCAATCCCTCCCTCCTCCCCCCAGCAGCCTCCCACTTTCCCTGTCTCCTGGAGCAGCCTGAGGACAAGCTGGGTGAGCACAGGTTTGCTGAAGTGCATTAGTTTGCATTGTCCTGTCAGGAATTTAATTTCACAACATCACATGCTACCAACACAAGTGTGTCATTGCAATTTAACCTGCATTTTGTTGGCATGTTCTAGGTCTCATTAAAGTCTCAGCCAATACCATATGCTCCTCTGTAGCAAAGCTCTTGAAGGTAATGAAAAAGGTATAGTTGCAATCAAGAAATGAACTGTTGAGCAGCAAACTAAAGGTATCCCAAGTCTACCACACCACTGAAAGAAGTAATATTGAAAGAGCAAATATCTAACATCATTGTCTTATAAGAAGAAAGGTATTTGGCTTAGAGATGCTCCTCAGCTATTCCAGTCTTGTTACAGGATTCTCAGACCCCAGGCAGAGCAGTGTCAATGTGTGGGGCAAAGATCAATTTCTAACTTTGTTTTTTTCAACTGAGAAGAAAGTTATACCATGCTGAACATGTCTATTTTCAAAAAAATACTAATTAAAGTTAGGATATTCTGAGAGAAGTTTGAGACCATTAAGCCACATTCAAACCTGTTGATAGGTTTTCTTTCTCCTGGATTTTTATCACTTTTGAGTAACAAGAGGAATAGCTGTTTTTTGACAATGGATAAATACACAGATGGGTTTTTTTAAATTGATAATTATAAAGGACTAATATATTGGTCATCAAAAGTTTTATTAGTCATTATAAATTACAAAGAGTCATTGTGAAAGAAAAATAAAGGTGATAATGGTGATAGAAATAGATATAAAATTAGATACAAAAATAATGGTGATAGAGATTAATCAGGTTCTCTTCTCAAAAGAGATACAAAGATAATTATGACAAATTAATGTGAAAAGCAACTGGATTAGGTAACAGACAAGTTTAGACACAAGACCAGGAGGACAGGCTACTCAGGATGTCTGCTGATAATTCAAATATCTGTCACCTTGCTGTTAGGAGCTCACCTGCCCCAGGAGCTGGTTTGGGCCTGGGCTGGCTGCAGCCACCCAACCCGAAAGGCAAATCTCTGTGGGTCACTGTCAGTGCGAGTTCCAATTAAACAAAGGCAACTTTTACCCCTTCAGTATTAACAACAACTTCTTGAAGCCGTTTATCTTGACTACAGTGCATCACTAATTGAATCTAAATTAAATTTTACCGAGCAGATTGCTAGGGCCTAATTTTTTGACTGTGATAAATCCAAGCTTCCTGACTCTGACTACATGTTCACTAAAGACAAAGATCTACGGAAGAACAAATAATTTTGGCCTTTCTTGGTGTGTTAGGTTACTCCACAAGAATTGATCAGGTAGCTTTCTTTGGATAGGCAGTATAATGCACATTTATATTTAGGCAGAAATTTTAATTGTACATACCATAAATTATGTTTGGAGCTAAATCAAAGTCCTTAAGATTAAAAAATAGACACATATTCAAAATTAAACTTTTCTATGTTTCTTTGGTGGCAGCTTCTTAAAAACACTTTTTTTTCTCTACATCTTCTTCTATCAAAGCTCTATAAATGTGCTAATGGTTGCTTTATTAATCGTCCCCTCAGTCTCACTGAAGTTTTTTTCTTTCTTTCTGTTAGTATAATCTATCTTTTGCATGCCTTCTGTCTGGAAAAAAATTGTACAGAATTAGATGGACCTTTATAAAAGAGCACAACTTAATGTTAAGTTTTAATTAAGCAGTCTTTTTCATTCATTATTTTTTATCCTAAGAGGCTCTAAATCATAGTCTGTTTCTGGCTGAATATACATAGATTACTGCCTTATTTTATCTTTATATTTATATATTCGCTTTGAACGAACTTGGATGAAGCTTAAAAAGTTTCTGAGGATCACATATAAATTATTTCTCATATGCTACTTTTCTGTAAACACTGAATGAACAAAGTCATTTTGCCAGACAAACCCTGTAAAAACTGATTACCATTTCATTAATCATTGACAACAAATTAGTACTGTGAAAACAAAACGACTGCATTCTTATGGAAATACCACTTTATAAAATTTGGAAGATGACAGATGATTTTATGTGCCTCAGTTTCTGAATGCCCAGCTTAAAGTTGAAAGGCACAGAGCACCAGCTGGAAAGCAAGGTTGTCTAGATGTGGTGTAATCTGTGGGGTGTGTGGTGCTGAGGAGTGTGGTGGTGCTTGCAGTTCCTGCCACAATAAAAGGTCACTTCCCTGGCTTTGCTTATAATTATCAGTCTTCCTTATGGCCTGTCTGAAGCATCTGCCTGTGCTTTGTTCAGGCTGTCAGCTCGTCTGAAATCCTTAAGCAATCTTGACTATTAATAATTAGCATTTATTCTGGATTTATTATGTAAAATTAATAAGAAATTTCTATTCCAGATGTCTACACAAAGCTATTTCCCATGAATGATGCTCCCTGGAAAAAAAAGAAAAAAAAAAAAAAAAGAAGTGAATTAATGCCACACATCTTTTATAAATAATAAGAAAGTGATTCTTAAATAAAGATGCTTACATCTGCCTCTTGCTCCAGATGGTGCAATTTAGCTGCCTATGTTGGTTTTGGTTTTAAACAAATGCTTAACCCACCAATTGTCATATCAAGAATTCTCCATTTCTCACAGCTGAAGCCTAAACTGCATTGCTGCTTTAATTCTCAGAACAGAGAGTTGCCTGTCTCACAGGTCAAAAGTACAAGGAAAAAAAAAATAAATTAATATTTCAATGCAGCAGCCACACTTGTAAAATTGCCTGATGCTGTTCCCTCCTGTTACTAGCAAAAAATTCAGGCAGCAAACTTAATCTAAAATTCCCACAAGGTCTGACAGTATGCAGGCAGTAGGGCAGACCTGAAGCAACTTTCTTTTCTCTTTTTCTTTCCCATCACCTGATCACTGAGTTTACATTTCTTTTCTAGCCCCTGGGAGTATCAGTTCCAGCTTACAGCAAATCCTTCAACACACAACGCTGTGTCCTTGCCCTAAAATCTGCCCAGGAGGAGGCAGTGAGCAGGCTGCAGCTCTCTGCCAAGGACAGACAGGTGCTGGATGCTGTTTTCCTAGAAGAATCACAGTGGAACAGCACAGCTCCTCCTGGGAAAACCAGAAAAAGCCCCAGTGTGTATGGGATGTCCTGCAGGAATATAAAAAGCACAGCATGTATGGTTTGACAAGGTCCTAGCAAAGTTATGGCCCAGATCCACCATGTGAGGAGAGTTCGTGGAGATCTTTGGAAGAGATTCACCCGTTTGCTGGCATGATAAGCAGAGATATCCCTGTGCTATGCCATGCTGTGGCAGCAATTTTTGACTTGAAGCTTTATGGCCAAATATCATATCTTGAAATAATACTAAGTTCTAAGAAATTATAGAGTTATTCCACTTTGATTTTTTTAGGACCGTAGTCTTATAATACCAAATTCTTAGACTGATTTTAAAACTTAAAATTGTCTTGAGACTTCCATAATAAAATCAATGTGTACTTTGAGTGAACTCATTACTAGCTAGATTAAAAACAGAGTAAGTGAATGCTTTTCCAATTATTATGTTAAAAAAGTGATTGGAAATCTCTGGTTTAAGAAGCTTGAGGGAAAAAAATTATGACTGCTTTCCACTATTTAAATATACTTCACTGACATTTACTCATGGAATAATTTTGGAGGCAGAAATAATTAGAAAGGTAAAATTTAAATGAAGATTTTATTTATTTATTATTTCTTTCTAAGTTTCTTTACTATTGTTGAGGGTTTGGTTTGGGTTATTTTTTGTAATTGGTTTCCATCTGATTTCTTTTTTTTTAATTAAGATAAGAAAAACACTTAGAATAACTTAAACATGATTTGATTTAATTCTTCTTTAGCTAAACTGATATATATTTTTATTAGGAGTCTTTCTCCAAAGATAAAAATCTCCTTATTCTCATTTGTCCAGGAAAAAATGTGAAGAGGGTAGCTACAGCTACCTAATCTTGAGGGTGTGTGCTGAGCTTCCAGAATTTGTTACTACAGTGGACATTTGATCTGATTCTAGCTGTTTCAAACAAGAGTAGTCCCATGGTCCCTAAAAATATGCAAATAAAAGCCATGGCACTCTGGACAACCAGAGAGCAGGAGATCTGGGATCACATTTTAGACTTAGGCCTATTCTAAGTAATTTTCCTACTGCTAAAACACCTAACCAAAACTACTGAAATGCCTTAGTGGAAATCTAGGTCAAAGATGGTCTATTCTAAATAATTTTCCTACTGGTAAAACACCTAACCAAAACTATTGAAATGTCTTAGTGGAAATCCAGCAATTCCTTGGGCTGGTGTCCAGATAAGAGCCAGTCCTGCTCAGCAGCTCCTTGTTTAAATGAGTAGTGCAACATAAGAGATACTTAAGAAAACTCTTCCTGGCCGCCTCGTGGCTATTAGTATAATTTTTCCACCTTTTACAGGTGACTGGCTGTAGGAATGTGTTTTTAGAAATGGAGAACTAGCAGCTCTGTGGGTGTGTAAGGGCAGGAAAGAGCACCCCTGGTCAGCTCAGAGGTGCCTGCCAGCTGCACAAGAGCTCTTCTTGGGAAAGGGACCTGGGTGTGACTCAAGCCACAGTTCACACTGGAGATGTTGGCAGAATTCTTTGCTGTGGACATCATTTTAACTTCCTGGCACTGACAGACACCCGTGCCTCTTTCCCTGGGATAATGAACTCAGAATGCCTAAACCCAAGCCGATAGCCTTTGCAAAATCAGCTTAAATTAAAATCATACTCTTCCCCAGGCTTTTCATACAGTTTACAGAGAAATGCAGCCTGAGTGTTGCTGTCTCTCTGCGAGATTGAGTCGTCGTATCAACCAAACAGAACTACATTTAGCAAAGCACTGCCCTGCTTGGTTCAGTATGTTCATGCAACATCAAGCTATCACCATTTTGTTGATACACAGTTTCTATAGATCTGCTAAGCTGTTGCTAAGCTGTCAGTTCAGACTGTCTCCTCTAAAGCTCAAAGACGCGTGACCAAAAATTATGGGGTTTTTAACTCTCCATTTCCCAACAGACTTTGACAGTGGGTCCCCACCATTCTTTTTTCTGATGCACTTGAAGCACTTTTACAGTCGATGGATGATATCTGAAGATACTGTACAGTACCAAAATCTTCCCAGGTACGAATAGCCAATTATAAAATGCAACTGAGGTTTGAATAAATTCTTTACTGACTCTGCAGGTAATGAAGTGATGGCCAAAGGTGGGGGGGTTCATTATCTGTATCATTATCACAGCTCATATGACTCCCATGTTAATGCCAGCAATTAGTTTGCTCAGATTGTCCATGAGAAATTTTCTGTATGAACCTAGCAAACTACATTCTGATCACTTTGTTCCAGCTATCCAAGACAGAGACATAAACTCTGTGAATGACCATATCTATTGATTATGAGCTTGGACAGACTTAACACCCACAAAATAATAAGACAAGTCCAAATAAGCATTAGGGTCCAAGGCAGATCAAGCGTGCAGCAATTGTACCTATCAGCCTCATTAGCTAACCCTGACCATCCTTCATGCTTCACAGAAGCACTTTCTGCATTTTAAAATATCACTAATGGGGAAAAAACGTGTTTGGGATCTCAAATTATTGCTCCTGTGTAATGTTTTTCTAATGTGTTTCTATGAGCATTAGAACTCATTAGTTCATACATAGTTTGGGTTGCATTTCTAAGCCATCAGAACCACTCCCACACAGGACAATACTGTGTGGCTCATGCAAAACAAAAAGTGCAACAGAGAAATTCCTAGAGGCAATTACCTTTAGAAGTAGCAGTTTTATAACTTCCACTGGTTGTCTTTGTACAGCAGAGAATGCCTTCCATTTATTCATGTCCCTGTGAACTTCCCAATATTAGCATCCCTTACAAGATGTGAAAAAGATGAGTACTTTAGTCCTTGTGCCTTGTTAACTGAGGAGTCACCAGGAGCAGAGGGGGTTACTCCATGTACTTCATGAGCCTCCTTGGCAGTGAGAATGGAAAATGATGTTAGAACTGATCACGAGACACCAATCACTTTTCTCTTTTAAATTCTAATTTTTGACACCTAGCTTTTCATCACACTGAAATAAGAAGTAAGCTTATCATGAAAATCATACAAAATATTGGGAGTGGGGTATATTCAAATACCTTCCTTTTTCTTTTAGGATGTATTTATTAAGATGACAGAATCCTGCCATGTAGTACTCAGGATACTGTGCCCTGAAATGTACAAAAGTAGCATGCAGGAAGATGATTTTACTTTGTTGTTGTTATTTCACATAGCACACACACACATATATATGTAATACATATATTTATGTAGGCATGTGCATATATATATATATATATATATATACACACACGTTCATATATATATACAAATATATATTCCTATATATACACATATATACATATATATATGTATGTACAGATATATAAATATATATACATATGCATATACTTATACATATAAACATATACATATATATACATATATATACATATATACACATATATGTGTGTCTATATATACATATATATACATATATATATTTATTATGTGTATTTTTATTTACAAATATATATACTTGTGTATATATATATATATATATATATATATGTATGTATATCCCCAGAAATTTTTTCACCATAGCAATAACTTGAGCATGTCTGTGCCTTCCAGATCTCAGGCCAGTGTTGTAGTTGCCAAGCTACAGATCACCAGAGTTCTTAACTTTCACTGTACCCATTCCAGCTCCTGCAAAACAATATACTGTAATGATGTGAAGGGAAACATTTTTCAACAAAATATCAGCTACCTTTAGCAGAATTGCTTCTGTATCTTTCTACATATTGCCATAAAATAAGAGAACCTAAATACAACAGAAAGTGTTTTTCTGGCATTACAAGACTGTAAATAGGACAGTGCAGCATAAAGAATGATGCACTAAACCAGAAGTCTGACTATTATTTTAGCCATTATGCATGAAAGTATCCTTTCTGGTCTATCTCTGTTTGTAAAAATAAACCATTCCAATGCCTGCTTTCCACATGTGGTCCTGCCTTCGTGCCTATTTGAAGGTGTAATTTGTCAGGTCCTTTAAACTGAGATCCTAAGTGGCCATGCTTTATGAGTGCTCCCCTCAAGAGCCTGCTGCAAAAGGAAGGGGAGAGAGGAGCCTGCCAGTGAAAATAGAGTTATGGCTAAATCTGAGATACTCTGTGATATAAGTTACTGAAAAATGAAAACAATCTCGCAGAACATCATTGTGCAGGCCAAATGAGCCATGAGAGATTTGGTGGGTAGAATGAAAGGTAATACACTACTGTAATAACTCCAACAACTTAAGGACAACCTGTGAACTGAAAGTACACACCAGCTTCAGTAAACACAACGTTTGAATGTCAGGAGAGGTCTAACCTGCAGTCCTTTTAAACAGAAGGTCTGCTTCATCTTTTCTATTGAAAAGATATTCTATTGATCTTTTTTATTGGAGATCAAAGCTTGGTCTCCAATAGCAGACTTCAACTTTCAATACAGGACTGTTGTTGATGCTGGAATAAAAACAACTTTGCATACATGTAGAAGTAAAAAACCACCTCGATTTCCCCCTTTCATTGCTGCTCAATATCTTGTCCTATCAAAAATATCAGGATGCCTTTTTCTTGAAAAAGACTTATTACTTAATGTCTACCTCACACATATAGTGACAGAATTCAAATCACATAAATCACATAATCACATAAATAGAAGCAATAACATGGACAAGTGCTGCCAACATCACCCCTCAAAGAAGTTGTGTTTGAAAAATTACTTGCAAACAACTTCACATTAATTGCTGGACAGTAAGGTGATGTTCCCAGTCTGCTACTCTTACCCCAAGCATAGAAAAAGGTAAAAATAAAGCATTTTCTAAAGCTCTGTTGTAAATTAGGAGCTTCCAGACAGCTTAGAAGGGCTTGTTTGCAGGAACTCATCTCTCATTAAAGGCTTGTTGCAGCTCTAGGGAGGAGTAAAATAGCTACTGATGACATTCAAATCATGATCTGTCTTCTCAGTCATTAATTTTAAATATGATTCATACTCCATTATGCTCTGGAAACCAAAGAAATTATCCTTTATTGTGTCTAGCCATTTTTCATCACTATGTACTCATAATGACCAATTTTGCTCTTCCCTTCTGGTATGTGCTTGAAAATGTGCAAAAAATTAACCCAGATATTTACATTTTCCTTTAATTCAGCTTCATAAGGATTTTCCAATGTAAATACATATTTATACAACAGAACAGAATTATTAGCATTCAAAATCTATAAACAACATTAGCCTTTATATTGCTAAATATTAGGGTTCATAAATTAGATACAAGTCCAGGTCAAACTTCAGGGAACAAGCACTATTGAGCCTTATCCTGCTTGAACACAAATACATACAAAAATATACATTTGAATGACTGTCTAAATCTGTGTGCATTTTAATAACCATTGAAGGTAATTCCAATAACTGATGGGTGTTTAATATTCATACTGTGTTGCAATATCAATGGCATTTTAGTTCTTGGTTTGATTTGGTTATTTTTTGAAAAATAGAGCACAGGAAAAAGATTTTGGCTAGCATTTTCAAAAATCCAACTGCAATTCCTTGTTTCAGCTACGTGACTGTGGACAAACCATTTACTCTGTGACTCAAAATCCCACCTGTAAGTTGGAAGATTTCAGTATGTATTTCCATGCAGAATAGATACGCTGCATAAAGCTGAGGCACCGCTTCTCATGTTTAAAAGAGAGGGTGCATCCTCTGCATCCTCCTACTTTCACCCCAGTCAGGGCAAGGTTCTTCCTCCAAAGCCTGTATGAGACACTACTCTGCTGGAACTCCCACTGATCTTTTTTTCCAGGGGGCACATTAGTGGAATACTGTTTTTAATGTGCCTCTCCCCTGCCCTGGGTGAGCATTCACTGAGGAGCTGCAGCAGGGAAGCACAGAGTAACTCTCCATCACTGCAGAATTACTCAAATAAATGAGATAAGATCACTGAGCTAAGTCTCACAGCACACAGTCCAGCTTGATAAATATCTGATGGATTAGGATGCAGAACTAAATAATATTTATTAGCACAAGCTACTTATTAAATAGTATCACATCATCACAGAACATGCTGAGTTGGAAAAGATCCAAAAGGATCATAGAGTCCAAATCCTTGCCTTGCACAGAACCATCCCCAAGAGTCACAATATGTGCCTGAGAGCTTTGTCCAAACATTTTTAGGCTCTGGCAGGCTTGGGGCTGTGACCACTGCCCTGGGAGCCTGTAAGCAGGGCATGGCATGCAGCATCCACAAAAATGTCATTTTCATTCCTGCATGTCTAGCATGAGTTCATGGGCATCAGAGGTTGCTGGTTTATTTACAAAAAAAAAAGAAAAAAAAAAAAAGCTTCATTGCTCTTAAAATAATGTTGATGATTGCAGGACAAGCAATAAAGCTTGTAAACTCCTAAATTTGTTTTTCTTTTCCAGAGTAAGGAGAATAAGGAATTACCTCTACCTGTGAGAGATAGTAAATGATATTATGCAGCTCATACAGCTTGTCACTTGTGAAGCAAATCCCAGACCTCCCACAAATACAAGCTTCAAAAAGCACATTTTCAGCTTAATCACTAAGATTCAATGTTAAATTAGGTTATTGATGGATTGCAAGAGTATGAGATTTGAAGTGGGGAAGCCAGCACTGCAAAAACCTTAAAAGCACTGCAAGAAAAGTGGGATTATGTATTTAAATGGGGTGTGTCTGTGACAAGGAGTTGGAAGCAAGGGGGCTGCAGGGGTGACATCTGTGACAGAGGTCCAGGAGCTGCCCTGGCCTGGACAGAGCCAGATCCACGATGGATGTGCCACGGGACATCAACCAAACAGGTGGCACTGCTGGAAAACACTGTTAAGGAAGGGGAGAAAATGCTGGACAGGGAGAAAAGGCACCAAAAATGTGTGAGAAACAGCCCTGTGAGCACCAGGGTGAGAGGAGGAGGAGGAAGAGGAGGTGCTCCAGATGCTGAAGCAGCCTGTGGAGCAGATAACCACACTGCAGCCATGGGGGACCCTGTGGTGGAGCAGAGAGATGTGACCTGGAGCAACTGGGTTTTCCTGGAGGTTCATCCCCAAGGACTGGGGCCTGTGGGCAGGACCCACCCTGGAGCTGGGGAAAACTGTGAGGAGTAAGGAGCGGCAGAGAAGAATGATTATGGGGTGACCACCACCTCCATTCCCCAGTCTTGGAAGATCTACATAAATTCTGAGTGTGAAAAATACACAGATTCAGCATTAATGCAAAGAGTGACATCTGTGGGATCAGGTAAGGGAGCTCATGGAAAAAGGCAGGAATTCTTAGAATCATTACAAAAGTAATTTAGTTAGCCTTCTCTGTATTCAGCTTTTTCAAAATATATTTGGCAAGATCTCTCTTTGGCAATTAAGTGATTCTAAGCCATTAATTGTTTCAAAGTTTCATGGCCAAGGAAAAGAGATGGTAACACATGACAAAGGAGATATTCTTGAGAGAAAGGTATTGGTGGAATTGTGGAAGAAGTGGGAGTTGTGAAAATATAGAATTTGGCATAATTTTAAAATTTCTGCTTTAAGTTCAAAATTACTTAATAAAGCAAGTTGCTTAATGATTCAGTTTAAATTTTTTCCACTTCTTCACAACTGATGGATTCTGTCATTTAACCATTATTTTGAGAATTTTTTTTTTTTTATTTTGAGAAATGAAAAACAACCTACTGAAATAGCTTGAAATACTGAAATACTGAAATTTTGAAGAAAAACATAGTTACAATTTCATTCCAAGAAGGTTTCCATACTACTGAGATTTTTTTTTTCCTTGATTTTCATTCTGTGTATATATTTGCTCCATCACAGATCTACTTAAATTCAATGTTGTAGCCTATCACTCAGGCTTAGGTAGGCTTAGGTAATCACAATTCTTCTGACAATAACTTTAAGAACAGAAGGCTACTGTGTGAGGCTGCATGTTTGTTAGAAATTAAGAATAGGGACCAAAGAATTAGTTTAGGATAGCCTGCAATACCAGAAGCAACATCCTGATATCTGGAAGTGCTTTAATGACTCTAAGAAGCAACCAGAAATACAGAGTAGGAGAGCAGAAACAAACAGCCACCATAACTTCAGCAAAATCAAACAAACAGGCAGTTCAACAGAAAAGCTGAGTTTTGTTCAGCTTCCTCTGCATTATTATAGATGACACTCATTTATATCAGAAGACAACTAATCCATAGTGCATTTTCCTAATGGAAATGCAAAGGCATCAAATATTGGCTACCTGATAAAGCAAAGGAAAGGTGAACTCATAAAAATTTTTAGGACGATTGTTCTCATGAGTTTACGTAATGGAAGCCAGTCACAATAATTACTTCCCATATCAATTTTTCATTTAGCCTTGCTCCATTCCTGAGAATTTTGCTTAAGAAAAAATACATGTTTGCAGAATTTTAAGTCAAAGTTGTTGAATTTGTCTTGAATAAATAATCCAGATCCTCACTTGAAATTGTTCCCATTTTGACCTCTGACTTGCCAGAGAATAACTAATAGTCAGACAGGCCATCTGTGCTGCCCAAATAATTGGTTGGAACCTAAAAGTTCCTCATAATTTGTCCTTGTGCTGTGGCATATAACTTGCAACATCAAGTCAAAAATCTTAACCCCCCCTGGACATTTTGTGCATTAAATCAATTAACACACTACTAGAACAACAAGCCACAACCTGTAGAAACAAGCAAAGACAATTTAATTGCATGAATTCAATGCAGAATTTCTGAACTGGAAAACAATATGAAAATTTTGTGTATCTGTTCTCATAATTCTCTCAGGAGGTAGATTTCGGATTGCAAAGCGACCAATGTATGTACAGCCACTTTCACCTCACCTTTTTTTTAATATTGTCTCAAAATGAGTGACAGAACTGAAAGGAACAGTGAACACATCATGAACCAATACATACAATTTAGTGTCCTAAAGATAATTCAGCATACCTGAACAAGAAAGCAATGATTTAATTATAACACTTATAACCATTAAGTTATTTATGATGTAGAGATATCCTGTGAATCTTTAAAAAGGTTTAAACAACTGAAATTTAGTAATCTTAGTTTATTAATCTTTGTAGTCTAAGAAATTAAGAAATTAAGATATTAAATTCTAAGAAATCAAAATTAATTATATAGAAGTGAATGTATGATGCAATTCACCTCCTGAAATTGCCATAGCATTGTTAGTAGTTAGAACCCACTTCTCTCAAGTGTTCAACATATATTTCCAGAATTATTTTGGGTAGTATGCACAGTTAAAAATAATGCTGATTTTTTTTTCTGTGAAGCAGCTCAGGAAAAGGTATTTGAATACTCATTTACTAAGTGTAAGCTAGGATTCTGGCAGATTAGAAGGCCATGTGATACAAAAATTTTGATGTACATAACCTGACATAAATGGGGCTCCAAATCCCAGAGCCACATTTTGCACAGGTTCACATTCAGTAGATTATATAAGAAAAACATAGCACAGAATATGCATATGGAATATACTAAAGAATCCTATTGCAAGTTTCTTGTATTTTATTCTTTCCTTTTATTCTGATCTTCAATAATGACCACTTTTGAAACAATATTTAATTTATACAGCTTCATAAAACCCATGCCACTAATTTGAAATGGTTTTGGGTCAAGCTTGTAAGGTAACACTATTTCAGCCTTGAACTGAATTGCATATTCAGCTTTGACTTAATCCTATCTACTTTTGCATTAGTGAAAGTTTATGTGTCAATATGGCAAAAGCAGAGCTTTAGTTCTTTGGCTTTGCATGCCTTAATACCAAAAAAAACCCCTCCAAACCAAAACAAAGCTCAAACAAATCAAAAATCAAACAAACAAAACTCACCCAAATAAAGAAGCTGTCAAATTCTCTACACCTATGCAATTTTTCTTGCTGTTATTATCAGGTAGTGGAAATCTTTTAAATTGCTAGAATTTTTTTTTCAGTGAAAACATTATATAAAATCTTGGGAAAAAAAAATCCCATCAGTAGTATGAGGGGAAAAAAACCCAAAACAACTCTCTTTTTTTTTTTTTTTTTAAGGGAAAAATATGTTGCTGCAGTCGATGTTATTTGTAGTTTATTTTAACCCCTAGAAAAGGGCTTAAGCTGACTTCATAACTCTTGTATACCTTACATGCACTGAGGCCATATAGAATCTACCACAGTGGCTAAATGAAAGCAATTTCTTGTGGGTTTTCATGCTGTGTGTAGCTCTTGGGCTTCTTGAGAATTGTGGCTCTTCTAGCCTGGAAAAAAGAGAGCAGCCACACTGGAGCACCCCAGACTCCCCATGGACATCAGATTGGGGAGAGGAGGAATCCCAGATCAAAAACTCCATAATTATGTACTTTGCTGAGTGGGAAGCTTATTGCACAAGAAATTAAGGAGTTTTTTCTAAGGCATTGCTAAGGTTCTCTCCCTTTAACAGAGTATAGAAGGGTCACAGCATAAAGAAATCAAGATCAAGCTGCTGGTTTCTGACGAGTCTTCTACACACACTGAGGGAGGAGAGTCATTTTCTGTGTAGACTGGGGGTGCATATTCTGGCATTTTCTTACCAGGCTACTCAGTTTTAAGGGAGATACCACTTATTACTGCTCATAAATGTATATTTTGACCCATAAAAAGGAGTCCTTATAAGTTTTGCTACATGACAGAGTGTGAAGAACTAAAGTTTCTGGGTTTAGTACGTGCCTGGGATATTTGCTGTGCTGTGTGCTGCAGATCCTATGGATCACTGGATCAATCCCCACTCCCAAGCCAGTCTATTACCTTCTGCTGGAAACAAATGGCATATTCTGACCTTCTCAAATACTGATGATGTAGGTCCCACTTCCTTACCCTCCTCCCCACACAAATAGACCCCTGTGCACCAGAATAATGCCATAGAGATAGGTATATGCATAGATATGTATGCATATTATATTATATTACATAAATGTAATCTCTATAAAAGCAGTAAAGCATTTGCCTTTATTTGGCTTTAAGCAGAAATTCAATAATATAGTTGCAAATATCTCTGTATTGCTCTTGGCAGTACTAAAAATAAGTCATTTGGATTAAACATGTTCAAGTAGAACATTTTATAACTTAAATAATATTATTTTTATTCAAGATCCCATTTGGTTTAATGCAATTTGTCAGAGATCATGTACTAATTTCTCTTCTGGGCACATCCTTGGGAAGGCAAAAATATTAAATACAATTCTTTGTGGGTTTTAAAAAAAAAATCTTGCCCTATTTAGATTATCACCACCAGTGAGGTCTATGTACTGATATCATTCATGATTATATCTATATGAAAAATACCAAAAATGTTGTGTAATGGGCTAGACTATATTCTATGTAGGTAGCTATTGAATTGTAGCCAGAATCACAAAATATTTTCAGGTTCTCATTTTCTTAACAGTTGGAGTCTTTTGGTCAAATAAATTGCTTTCTTACATCTAACAAAAATCTTTGCAGTAACTGGTAAATCAAAAGTTTAAGTTCTAAACTGAAAAGATCTGCTAATTGACAGAATTAAATATAGAGTAGTCCAAAAGTATGAATGAGGAGTAAATTACAGATGAAAGGACTGACAAGTAAGGAACCCATATGGATAGTCTGATATTTACAAATTGGATCTTAATATAATATGCAATTTTGCCTTCATTTTTATCTTTATTGCTTCCATGTGATGCAAAAGTAGTGACTGGATTATCACTCTTCCAAATGCAAGCCAAATACCTTCTTCAGAACTTATTTTTGACAAATTTAAACAAAACCTGCTGAAAACTAGTCTCAAATTTCCTCCTTCTGTTTAACACTCTGTTTAACATTTATAGCTGCCCAGTGAAACTCAACAACGAAAAGGGTATTGGTAATTCTTTCTGCTAGTCTATCAAAGTCTGGGTTTCCTCTAAAGAATGAAAATAACAGGGCTTTTGCACAGTTTCTAAACATATTAGACTCCATGTCTTTTATGAGTTACCTATTTGCTTCTGACTGGTAAAATGCCAAATTGATTTTTAATGGCAGCCTTGAAAATTAGGAATGTAAAGTAGAAAAATAAATGAAACAAATCATCTATTGAAGAAATCTGAGGGCTGTTCTAAAGTTCAAGGAGCTTTTCAGAAAGGTAGAATGAATGTTATCTTTGTGAGAAATGCCTATTCTGGGTATCTACAGTTAAAACATGAGGAGTTTAGCTGGAAGAATTAAGAGCCATGTGCTCAGAAAACTGCAGGAAAAAAAATAATATTGGAAAAGGTTAACATCTTGACATTAAATTAATAAAAATGATGATATATTTTTTTTTATATTATCAGGTATAATTGAGTACTATGGCAGGTGGTAAAACAAAACTGAAAATACTTGTTTCATCTGTCAGTACCTGGCTGCACCAGAGCTCTGCAAGAAACTTAATCATATGTGTCTTTGAACTGAGTTAAATTGCTGTGTGAAATAAACCAGTTTTGCTTTCAAAGTCTCTGTTCAATAGATAAAAGTATTTTATTCAGGCCAGTTAGCTTTGTTCAATGGTATAGAAAAATTCAGTCCAAATATCAGACTCACCCTGACCTATTATGATCTCTTCTATTTTTTGTTGGTTTTTTTATTGCATATTTTCATTACTAAAATAATCAAACTCATATATGATTACAAAAGTGCAATATGGTCCTTAAACCATATAAGTTAATATTTTATGAGCTGTAATTTAGGTTACCCCTACTTCCAAAAAGTAATTTTTTAGAAAAATACTCCATTAATGTAGTCATTAACAGCAATTTTATAGATTTCTCTTGCTAAGTCTTTAAAAGATCCCCCCCCTTTTTTTTTAATCTCCAAATTTGACTAAATAGGTGAAGCAAAAGGGAACAAAGATCCTTGAAAATCTTGGTGTTCCTTAAAATCATTAGATGCTTAAATTCCTTAAGAGATCTGAAGAATTCTTTCTGCAAACATCTAGAACCGATTTGATATCTAGGAAAAGTTCCAGTACAGTTTCTGTATAAAGCCATTTTCATAAGTATGCTTGGCCAAAGCTCTGCCTTTCAAATCTCCTGCATTTTTAAAAGGTTCTTCCACTTTCTTGTTTCTGTGAAATCATTACAAAGAAGCTTGTAGTAGTGAAGCTCATTTTTCCATTGGCAGGGAAATAACCCTACACTGGTACAAGGCATATTCATTCCACTGAGCAGATTTCCTATTTGTATTACTGAAGCCATAGTCAAGATCTTTTTTAATAAATATTCAGAAAACTAGAATAAAAAAAAAATAATCTTTCCTGTGCATCATATCTATACATCTATATATCATCTATATATCTATATATCTATATATCTATATATCTATATATCTATATATATCTATATATCTATATATCTATATATTTATAGGTATAGGTATAGATATAGCTATAAAATACACCTTATATAAAGAAAAAGTATAATTTTCCTTTTCATTCCAGATCAGTTAATCAGATTCTGGCCTGTAGTTTTGTAAAATTATGATATCATGAAGACTTTCACACACAGAAAAAAAATTGGAGTGTTTAACTTCACACATATATGAGTAGCTTGTTGAAACATCTTTTCCAATCCATTCCTAACTATCAAATGCATGCTAATTATATTTTAACATTTTGTTAATGGTATTATTACAGTATATGCATTAAACATATAGACTTTATAGTACCATATCAGACTTACAGTAGGAATTAATTGTGAAATTACAAAATATTTTCCAATAAAAATAATATTTAAGTTTGCAAGATATAGTTCAAATGACACTAGCCTTGGCTTCTATGAATCTTATTAATAAACCCTGGTCTTTGAAGAATTGTCCTGCATTTTTCAATTGCACTTGACTCGCTTAAGGTTTGAAAGTATCATCTTTTCTGCTAGCTGCAAAAATTGTTGTTAAGGTTTAAAGAGCAGAACTCCAGGAAAGATGAAGAGGAAAGCAGAGATAGAAGCCAGCTGAATCCTTTTTTTCTGGATACAAACAAATATTCAAGGAGCTGTGTGAAACACCTCCAAACAAACGTATCTTAAAGTCTATTTCAGATTATCAAGTACTCCATTCTGTTATTACCTGTGATGCTCTGAAAATACAAAAAATGAAGAATTGGTGATGATGACAAGTACGTCCTGTGAATAAGTAGCTCTCTCAGAGCACTGCCAAGATCTAAAAATGGCCAGATTGTGGAAGCTGCAGGCTGTCTGCTTTGTAGATGACAGGTATCCTGAAGAGAACAAAGTCAAACACTGCACCACATGTAGGCCAGAGATATGACATTGCTGGAGATACCGTGTGCATTCTCTGACTCTGACAACTGCAGGGAGAGCAGACTGGAGAACAGAAATTATAGATGTGTGTGTGCATTTGTTTGGGGGAAAATTTTCAGCAATATTCCCTTAACAAAATGATAATTCAACTTACTGTAGAGGTCTCTCTTCTCCATTTTACAAATATCTCATAATTGTATGTTTGTATAATTTTTCTTACCAACTATATGACACATAAATGTGAATTATTTATTTATACACTTTTGATCAACTGAAAAAGTTCGAGTTTTGCAGGCTCAAGAAATAACCCCCCTAAAAGGAAAAATACTAAATCTCTTTATAAACTGCAGCATGAAAAATAATCTTTATGACAGAAGGTATTTCTAGCCAAAACACCTTTTGAGAAATAGTTTTGTGAAAAAAAAAAAAATACTAGGAAGTGATAAGACAGTGTAATCAAAATGCTCCTGGTCCTTTGTGATCATACTGATTGAACAGAAGGGATGATCAGCATCCAAGAATTGGCAGAGGAAGCTAAAGAGTAAAACCAGGACTTCTTATGCCCTGCTACTTTCACATTATTTATTGCTGGAATCAAGAGCAAGATAATCATGAATGGGAGTAACTCATTTGGAGTGACCTTCAATTTGGTGATGACATTAATCAGTAACAGAATTGGTTTTGTTAAAAAAGGCAAAAAAAAATGCACACCTGTTAATATTCCAGCTTCGTTTTTTTTATAAACTTCAAGTCTTTTTATTTATCTTGAAAACCATCAGTGCTGTAATAGTGACAACAGGCATAAGGTGATCTTAAGCAACAAATATCCTTCAGAAACTAGAAATACTTTTGGCTGCAGAAGCATGTTCGACACTGACACAGTAATAACATTTTCCAATGCCTTCTCTCCTTCAGAGATATTTCTGAAACACCACAACAGTGAGGAACTTTTCTAGAATGCACTGCTCTTATCAGGAAGGTCCTTCTGATAAATTGAAAAGAATTGTCACTGTTTTCTAGAAGTCTGACGATTGCAGACAAACTGAACACATCAGAGGTGAAGCATGAACACATTTATATGGCAACTTCCACAACAGCTTCAGACTGAGAAGAAAATAATAGAGGGACTGACTGAAACCAGATTGAAGAGTAAGGAAAAGGTCTTTGTCATCATCAGGAAGATCAAAAATCCAAGCTGAGAATACCCAGTGACACGTGGTGCATAGTTTTGACAGAACATAAGGTATAAGCACAGGCATTTTGGAAGCACTGCATGACTTTTCAACAGGATAGAAAGAGGTAACCCCAGTGTGGATGATATTTTTACTTCTGAATGTTGATTGATCTCTCCTTACAATCTGAATAAGAACAGAGATTAAAACAATAACCCTTCTAATATCACAAGTAAAGGGTTATAGCTACTGAATACATGTAATAAGACATGCAGAATAAAGTGGTTATTCTGCAGTCTGAAATTGTCAACAGGATTTTGGAGACTGTTTACTCAAGTAATCAATAGGAGACCAACATTACCATGGCAACTATCATCTTACAGATGCAGAAATTGGTATACTTTTTAAGTGGACTTTTTAATCGTCATTTAATTTAAAAGTCTCTCCACTGTTTTGCCCTCTCTCAAAAAAACCCTTAAAACAGGAAGTGAAAGCATTAATTCTCTTAATATTTTATGCAATTAAGGCTGCCATCTTGCTAGGGTGTATATCTACAAATCCAAATTCTAAATTACCTAATCTTTGGGTTGAAGAGTCAGAATTGAGTTGGACATGGCAGTGACCCCACAGTTCTAGACCACTGGCAGTGAAGTTTTTGGTCCTTTGGAACTCCCTGATCTTGTGAGAGGTCTCAAGGCATGCACACAGTGACTCACACATGGTGTGAGAGACACTGAGGCCATTCTGGCCCTTTTGAAGGAGGGCTCATCACATCTTCTATGCCACAGAATCATAGAATGGTTTGGCTTGGAAGAGACTTTAAAAATCATTCAGTTCCAACTCTCCTCCCAGGGCAGGGACACCTTCCACTAGACCAGGCTGCTCAGAGCTCCATCCAGCCTGGCCTTGAACACTTCCAGCAATCCACAGCTTCTCTGGGAAACTTGGGATCCTCTGTGGGTCAAGATAGATCTTTAACAGTCTTAACACCGCTGTTCTTGTTACTAGAGCTAGAGCCAGGATATCTTTGATTATCCCCATGTTTCAATCTAAAAGTTACTTCTCCTGACTCACATTTTCAACTACAACACTTCCTGAAAGATGTCTGCTATGTTTTCCTAGCTTGAGATCATTAACTTCCTGCTTCATGTCTCCTTAAAGGGTTTCCTGACTTACCTTCTTTCTGTATCCCAGCTGTGCTGAGGGTGTCACCTGCTCCCACAGCCAGCCACAAGCACATGCACCACTTGCTTGGTCCAGGTTTCAGCTTCTAGTCAAGTAGGGAAAGATCCTCAGGCCTTATGTGCATGAGGGAAAACTTGCATTAACTTATATATAAACTATAAGAGGAATGCACAACTTGAAAACAAAACAAAAAAACAAACTAAAAAGCCAGAATGGAAAATAAGCAAGTTAAAAGCCATTCATGAAGAGCCAGTGGACGATTTATACAAGGGTTCCTGTGCCCCATCTAAACCAGCAGAACTGTAATTGGTATACAAAGGAAAGAGAAACAGTTCTGAGAATTACGCAAGTGTAACAAAGAAAAAGAGAAAAATTAGAGTGTTAAAAGAATCTCATTGTAATAAGAATGTGCAAAGTTCTGGAAACCGAATTGGGTTTTTGGCAGGGGAGTAAGCAGGCTGAATTTAAATGTTAATTTTGATCTGTAGCACAGAATGCTTTTGGTAATAAAGGTTAGATACAATTTTTTGTAGCAACTATCCTATCAAATGATGTGAATTATATCCTAATTAGTTTACAACCTTGTAGCTAGTCCATCTTACAAACAATTAGCTGGGAGATTTTCTTAGCCTAGCATTTGATATGAGCACAATAATTTATATCTTTTCTTCCTCCCATTCCTTTAATTTCTTTCCCCATTTTCAGCTTAAGAACAAAACCTAAAGGGTAAAAACATCCTGAGTACTTAAATAACATTAAAGAACACAACTTACCAAATGATTTTTTATCTTTTTCTCCAAGCCAAGTAAGCACTATTATTCCTCAGATTACAGCATCTGTGATTGATGCATATTATACAAGTACATTTTGTGCAGGTATCAGTTAAATTTTATAGTGCTAATAATGGAAAAAATCTGATTCAGTACTTTGTGTGGGTCTGAGAGACATGAAGAACAGCAAAATATTCTTTAAGATAAATTAATCTCTTCCATTGTTCTATCATCCATTGTCCATTGGTATTTCAAATTCACAGAGTCTACATTTTAATGGTATTGTACTGTGTTGTACAACGGCTTTTGGGCATTATTTACAGAGAAACATTTCTGCAAACACATATAAGACATCACAAAATAAACTTTCAGAAGCAATTGCTTTAGGCTGAAATCTGACATAGGGAAATAAACTTATCCACAGTAAAACAAATTTAGTAGGCATTTCACTCAGAATAAATTTGGCCTTCTGTTTTAAGATCAGAGCAAGAGTTACTTTAACTTAAAAATTAAATACAGTTCTTGACAGGATATTCTGAGTGAGAATACAGATGCTTTGTGATGACCTCTTTTGCCAAAGCAGACTCAGAAGAGAATGGTCACTACCTGTGACGTGCCAGCTGCTGATGCTGTAAGCAAAGACTAAGTCCAAAGCAGTCAAAACCTTCCAGAGTCAAGGTCACAACTTAATTTGTGTTCAGAACTGACTGGCACCATCACAAGTACACAGTCTCAAATCAAATGCTTTAAAAGTATGTTGTTCTGATCAAGAGAAAAAGTAGTTAGAAGAGAATTAACAAAACCATGGAAGGAGAATGTCTTTTAAAGCTAATGATAATTATTCAAATATATTTTGTGACAGAGATAAAAATAAAACTTGGTCACAATTGCTGATGCAATTTTGTAATTATAGGTTCTTTATCTTCACTTTTCCTGATGTATCCTGAGGTATCATTTGTGGTTTTATTCAATGAAATCAATGAATTAGCAACACACAATCAGCCTGGATCAAAGTACGTCCTAATTAGGTGCAAACCATGTTAGTGAGTCGGGGTTGGCTACAAAACAGAAATTCCAGGTTTAAACCATTCCTCTTGCCTGCTGGCTATTCTCAACAGTTGCACCAAAATATTAGTGATTGCAGTTGATTTTGAAATAGAGAACAAACAGTTTGTGGTTTCTCTAATTAATGGACTGATTTTGTATTGGTTCACTAATACATACAGTGAAACTCATTGTGCAGCTCTTAGCTGCAAAAAGTTCTTGAGAAAATAATTCCCTCATCTTTACTTTCTTTTAGTGACCTCTCTCTTGAAAAGATAAGTGAGACAATAGAGTTAAAATCTTGACAGATGCAAACTTTCATTTTCCCTTGTGTTAGAATAAACTTTTGGATTTCTTAATTCATTTTTTATACTCTTTGCAAAGCAGGTTATAAAACAGGTTATTAATGGCCAGTATATTGCATTTACAGCTCCTCCTTTTAAAAGAACTCCCAACTACACCATACACAGTAGCATCTTCCTTGGAATTCTGCAATCTGCAATGTCAATAATGTCTAAATTAAGGGGTTTAATCTGATTAGGGGAAGATTAAGAAAGCACTGACATGACAGAATTAGTCTAGACTCTTAATTATCCGTGGATTATGGCATTTGTCTTTCCAAATTAAAATTACAAGTGAAAGTTAATATACTAAGGAAACAGGTAAGTACTATGAGAAGCAAAGTTGCACTGCACAGTATTATCACCTCCAAGGATCCTTCTATGACAGTAAAATAATGCTACAAGCACAGTCAAATCACTGTTAACCAGAGGCAAGGCACATATGGTTAAACCAGGAATTTAAACAGAGCTTGGAGGAAGAAGCAGCACACAAGCCTTATCAGCAGCCAAGTGACTCTAAGAGGCAATAATAACAAGAATGTGAGGTTTATCACAGCTTTTTCTCTATCTTTCTCTGCTACTTCAAGGGCCTATTATGCCCTTTCCTACTCACCCTCCCTCCCCAGGAGAAAGTATTATGAGGGAAGTTCAGATTTTATGTTGTTATTTTTTCCCATCCTTCAAATCTAGAATGGATTATCATGTACCTCTTTCCCAGATGCAAACCCAGTCAGAAGATGCTTTGTTTTAAGAAGGTAATCCCAGAAAACTGAACATTTAAAGTGAAAGAATCCCATGCTATAAATAAGGCTTGTTAAACTGGAGCTCAGATTATCTCCCAGCTAGTAAAAGAGTTGTATTTATATAGTCCATAGTGCAAAATTAAGTGAAAGTCTGAAGAGAATTATTCACCTGTAAGGGGCGAATTTTTATTCCTATTCTATTTACCTAACTCAGAACCATAAGGATTAAAACAGTATGACCTTTTCTTACTTAAACTAGTGAAAAATACAAAGAGATGTCATTTAACACAATGAATGTATCAATATAAGTCATGTTGTGAAGAAAAAACAGTCTGTAACTAATTCTGCTCCTGTGTGGCCCAAGCATGCTCTCTTCCTTTTTGGCTGTGTATAAATGTGCACTGGCAAGTGCTCATCTTTTTGCAGACTGAAAATCAAAAAGACAATTTCTACCCTGAAATAAAAATAAATCATATATGCTATTCCAGACTTGACAGCCTTCCTCATAAAGAGACATAAAAAATTGGGAGTTGTTTAAGCCACATGCCACAAATCATCTTGCGTGCTCAAATGTCAAGTTATATTTTCCATGAGTCACTGACTATCTGGATTTCTTTGGTAATGTTTTTCTCCAGTTGGATTTGCATCCCAAGTCCATGCACTTTTTCTTCTACTACATAGGAAACCTTCACCCTCTCATGCAAACTCTATGGGAAAAGCTATTAAGAAAACCCAGCAAAACTGAACAAAAAACAAACTGCAAAACCTGATAAAAGATTGTGAAATAGCAAATTTGACACAATTGTCTCATTTAAAATTACTGACACAAGGTAGCTGCATGCTTAGCCTGATACCACACACCCCAGTGGCACCACTCATACAAAAACCTGGAAGACATCCATGTGTCCTCAAAAAACTTGTGAAATGCAGAATCCAAGTTTTCAATATTTTACACTTCCCTGAGTCTCTTAACTAGTCAGATCTATCTTTCCACATTGATTTTGGCAAGACACCTCTAGTCTGAGTGCTTCAGGCATTGAAAATCTTGAGCTAACATGAAGTCAGTTCTCCCATTCCTTGATGTGGTTACACAGCAGTACGCGAGTGGGAGGGCTTAGCACCAACCAGACTGGCCCCTTTTGGGACCATTACATGGTGTAATTTATAACACTGGCCAAAGCTGGTGTGTAGTCAGACAGATAATTAGGTAGCTCCATGTGAAGCCCACATTTCCTTCTTTTGCTGCTCCTGAAGGAACACGGGTGTAGCAGAAAATGTAGGCTCATATTTTCCATGCTTTTTGAATATAATCATTGGCAACATTTAAAATCTGTGACTATTTCTGGCTTGTCAGTAAAGCTTAAAAGAATGATATAGCCACCTCAGAAGAATGCCTTTATTATGCTATCTCCTGAACCAAGCAGTTTCAACTCATTGGGATTCAAGTAATTAAATGCTCGAGCAACCCCTGCAAGTCTAGACAGGAACGCCTGGATACACAATCGAGTACAAAGTGAGCAAGTCAAATGCTGTTCCAACTTCTGCTCCTTGCCATCTGATAGTCAGCTTGGTCATTCTTTACTGCCCACTGGAGATAGCTTCTGTTAAAGAGGGAGCACTGATGAATCATCTTTACGTCTGGCAGTGCTGCTGAAATAGATCAGACGCATCGCCATTTTTTTGCTTCAGCAAACTTAATCCTCAGCTCTGGAAAATACTGCTGAAGTTACCCTGGCATAAGACAAAGCTTTTGGATTCTCCAATGAGTTGGCATCTGTGAATTATTTGCCACAGAAGGATACATCTTGGCAGCATGACTTGAGCTGAACTTTGAAGAGCGAGGCTGAGAGCACACTTTTACGAGGTAGCGACACTTGTCCTTTAAAGGTGGAGATGTGATCCTAAGGCAGAAAAGAGAGAAAGAGAACATGAAAATTTTACAAATGAGATTTTTTTCAGTAAACTTGTAATTTTCAGATGTTTCAAAATATAATTTTTTTTCCTCAGTGAACATCTTGAGACATACCACCATGAACAAACATTTATAGAAAATTCTTACAAAGGGTGTTGCATCATTTAAGAATCTTGAACATGAATTCCTTAAGCTGGGTTACCAAAAGTCATTTTTAGGCACGTTTTTTTGCCTTGAGGTGTCATGAGCAACCAGCCTCTCCACATGATTTGTTGTAGGTGCCTTGCACCACAACAGAGCAGACAGATGCCTATTTGCAGCCTAGGGAGCTCCTCTTTAGGTTACATCTTTAGCAAGCCTTGGCCTTTATCCCTTCCTGCAGGTGAGAAATCTTGTCCTTGTCTATATTAGCCTGGAAACGTTCATCCTTTCTCTTCCCACTTTTCCTTCCAAAATAAATACATGCAGATGTCATTAGTTAAAGAAAATTGTGTTGTTATTTTTTTTAAAATGTATATATGCTGTAGCAAAATAGTATATGGCACATATATATTTTTAATATTTGGCACCATTAGGAATACGTGCACACTACAGCAGAATGTTTCATGGATTTCTCATAGAGATTGTTACAGTTTAAGGAAATTGCAAAATATTCTTTTCCCACATCCCAGTCTTCTCATCTACTAATCTGGAGACACATGTAAACAGGACAAATTCAGCCTCTGTGGACACCTCTTCTGGTACTGATCAACAAACACTTGCTGGTCTAACATTCAGCAAATACCAAGAGCACAGTTTTGTGCACTACTGATTTTTTTTTCCATATTTTCCAGGTGAAGCATTGTTTCATTGGAACGTGATCTATTAGTTAATCTAGGAATTTGATTCCCTTCATCTATGACTCCCCACTAAATTGGTCATGAATTTAAGAGGGGTTCTGATGTGTTTTTGCCATTATTTGCAAATAATGAAATAATTGAAATTATTTCACTGAAATAATAGAAATAGAAGTTAAATGAAAAGAACTAATTAATGTGAAAAGGCTAAATTTCTTCATTATGCCAGGGACTGTAAAATTATAGACTAGGAAGAAATGTTTAGGTAAAATAGCATTTAATTGACCTTTATGATCCTTACGCTGAATCACTTAGTCAGATCTGGCAAATTGAAACATACAAATTTACTAAGATAACAGATGAATACAGATAAACATGGCACCCCAAAGTTTAACACTTTTTGGTGTCCTTGTCCTTTTGGAACTCATTTGTATGCAAACAGCCATGGAAATGTATGACAATGTTCACCACAATTTATGCTTAGCAAAAAAACCCCAACATTTTCACTTGCTTTAATCATGTTTTCCAATAATTTCAACAGATGTCCCCTACTTCCTGTATAACAATCAGACATTGATACCTAAACCCTTTTCCCCTCATTAATTGATCTTTAGGCCATACCTCTACTTCAGCCACCTGTTTTCCATGCTAAATCATCTTAGTATTTTTAATCTTTTGTCATATGAAGCAATATTGGCCTTCCTGTTCTCCACATGCTGTTTTGAGCTCTAATTCTCCTCTTCTGAGATGGGGCAAGTGAAATATCTCAGCATTCAAACTCTTGTTGTACTAGAAATACACAGAGTGGTGCAAACTGAGGATTTTTGACTCAGAAAACTGACAGCTTCACAGCAGCACAGATCTCTCATGCCTGATAGCTTATTTAGAGTTCATCAGGGATGCAAACACATGCACTTATGCATAGATGTAAAAAAGCATACACAAAACTGGGAATATCTACTGCCTGTCCCTGTGTTATCTAATTGTTCACCACACAAGGCATCTTTGCAGCCTGCTTGGCATCACCATGTTTAACTTTCCAATTCATCCCTTTCTCCAAGGTGAAAATATGCTTGCATATTAAGCACTGTAAGTCCCAAACAGAGGACCTGGGGCCTCCTCGATAATGAATTTCCATTATAAAACCTAACCTCCTAATGATTTATCATCCAACAAAGACACCTCCTAATGATAATTTCCTGTTTTTCAGGAAGCCCTGTGTTTCAGGGCTAATTTACATAACTAGGTAAATGACACTGACTGTATCACCTGTGTCTGTCACATAGAGGGAGAAATCATTTCCCCTTACAAAAAATGTATTGACTTTCATTTGCTGCATCATATTTATTCATGGATCTGCTAATTAATTCTCTTTATTTTATAGCTCCTACCAATTTTATTCTCATGGAAATCTGATTTACTTGTTTATATTAACTAGGATTGCTCTGGAGCTCTTTGTAGAAGTTTCTGTCATACTTAGCACTTTCTTTCCTTAGCTACTAAGGATGATACAATGAATATATTGCAAACCACAGTTAGCAGTTCACCAGTTTCATATTCGTGGGTGAATGACATCTGGCCCTGGCAATTTATTCCTATTAATTTTTAAAATTTGTTTTAAAACCTTTTTAGTGAGGTTTCATCTCGAGACAGTTCCTGTCCCCCTCCTCTGTAATGAGAGGTCCCTTCTGCTGTGGAGCTCCTGATCTGTGACACAGGCTGCCTTGAGCTGTGACAAGTATATTATCTATACATGAAACAGAGGTTTCCAACTCAGCAGAAGCTGGGAGCTGCTGTCTTCCTGAGGCTACCTGTTGGGCAAAATCCTGACTTTGTAGTGGGTTGATCCTGGCCAGCAGCTAAGCCTGAAACCACTCACTTGTTCCCACACCTCCAGTGGGATGGGGGAAAGAATCAAAGAACAAATGATGAAAACTTTTAGGTTGAGATAAAGACAGTTTTGTAAGTAGAACATCCCAGATGCTGCTATGGAGAAAATTAACTCCATCCCATCCAGCCAAGGTACAGTTTTGTAAAACAGAGCAACCCTCAGGTGCAGAAGTCAGGGACTGCCTGTGTGGCTCCAAAATTGACCTACCACAGGATACAGCAAAGCTGGTGGTGTCTCAAGGAAAACTTGGTTAAGGAAAGGCAGAACACAGTAGACAAAGGAAACAAAAAAAGATGAGAGAAGAGGGGGAGAAAGTGCTTCAGATGCTGGAGCAGAGCTTCCTCTACAGCCTTGGAGAAATCATGCTGGGATAGATATTCACCCTGCAGCCTGTGGGACACCCCGTGCTAGAGTGATGGATATTTCCTGAAGAAACTGTGGCCCATGAAGAGCCCACACTGGATTAGGTTTATCCTTAAAGACTGCAACCCATGGGAAGGGGCCATGCTGGAACAGGGGACAGGTGATGTTAAGAGAAACAAAAAGAAGAAAGGAGCTGTTATGGATTGACCACAACCCTCCAACCTCCTACAATGCTAGGAATGAAGGATTGAGGTTGAGCCTGGGTGAAAGGGATGGGATGAAGAAAAGATGTTTTAGTTTTATCTTTGTTTCTCACTATCCAATTCTAATTTAATTTGAAGTAAATTAATTTTTACCATTAAGTAATCTCCTCGTTAATTAATTAATAATGCCAAAACTATTTTCCTGTATCAGTAATGAGCAAGAGATCTCAATGTCTTTACCTAACACATGAGCTTTTCTCTTTCTGTTTTCTCCCCTTGTTTTTCTGAGCAGGGAGAGTGAGAGAGAGGTTGGGTGGGCGCCCAGCAGCTAACCAAGATCACCCCACCTCTTTGTGAAGGCATTTCAGAATGAGGAAGGTTCATCAATTCTTCCCCAGGTGCCTAAATCCAGGGGTTACCTTTTACAAGACTTGAGTCTCAATGGTTTATCAAGAACCTTCCAAGGTATTCCAGCAGATTTAGGATTAGTTTGGTTATTTACTCCTTTCTTTAACCATCTTAAAAGTCTTAAAAGTGTGGAGGAGGCAGAAGCACGAGCTCCTGAACTTGTTGCAGGTGAACGTGCTGACATGGGTCTGGGTGTTTGGCTGGGTGGGGAAGGCCTCCAAAGGACACCGTGGTCAAAGCTTCTTCCTGTCACTGGGGTTTGGTGGCTTGCAGAAGGAAAAAAATTATATCTCATGGTTATAATGGGATAAACTTCACAAACTGGAGTCACAAACTGGGCTTGCTCCCGAGGAATGAGCAGCAGGAGCTCTGAGCCCCTGCCTTGAACAGAGACAATGCAAAGGGGTCAAGCACAGGATCATCAGCAAGAGACAGACTTCCACCTCTTGCTGTGTTCAGTATCATATTGTCACCCTGCACATCTGTGGATTGACAAGATCTAGCTTTTTATGCTCTTTGGTCATTCATAACTCCTATTAAAAAAAAAACAAAACAACAAACAATAAAATCAGAATACAAGCACTACTGCAGCAAATAAGTTAAGAAATATAATACATTTCTTACACAGCTATTGTTGACCCTCTCCCCTTGTAGCAGGGAAAAATTCAGCTTTCAAATTTGTGATGAATATGTTGCCAATATAATGATCTTCTAACGTGCAAAAAAGAGGCCAGGAAATGATTTAAAATGCCATAAACTTCCTCAGAACAGGTTTCCTGCTGATATGCCTTTCTCCCCGAAGTGCTCCCCATGCTCTTTCTGAAATATTCATTGCCCTAATGATTTCTTCAGGCACTGCTCCTGTACATAAAAATTAGTTCCTCCTATCAAGAAAGAACTAATTCCAAGGGAACTGTTATGGGAGAAATCCACGGGATCCAGAAATGTATGCAAAAAATGTTTGCTTTTCTTTCTTTGCACCTAAGGAGTTGATTTTAACCTCTATTTGGAGAAGTGTCACTGTTACTGTTATCCATGTGTTTACAAGTAGAAAAACATATTTCTAATTTATTTTTATGGTTTTTTTTTTTTTCCTAGAACTGTTATTCATCTCCATTTTACCCATGACCTGCCTTATTTCATGGACTTGTATTGTGCCCTTGCAACACTGCAGGGATAGATGCACTAAGATTCACAGGATCATCTGCTCTCTAGACATTTCTGCAGCTCTCAAAGCAATTAAAAACATGTTTCATCTGCCACTTAAACTGAACCTACCCCCTCTCCAAAAACTTGTTTGCAAGTTCATGTGGTCTTAGGAAGTAATTCCTTAACTCCTGACACTTCTAACACATAGCAGCTGTTCTGTAATGTAGCCTGCTAGCAAAGAGAATATTTCAGTAACTCAAGAAACAGAATCCTCGAAGTCAAAGTGTCCAGTCTTGCACCTACCTGCTCTGCAAGGTTTGGTTCTGTAAGAGGGTGAACTCAGGAGCTCTATGTTCAGCTGTGCACCTTGAAGACTGATTCTACAGCTGAAACATTGCACTTAAGGGAAGTTTCTACTCTAAGCATGGCTATTTAGACTTTTTCACACTAAATGTAATGAAATGAAAACAAATAGGTGGATCTTGCATCAAGATCTGGCTCAAGCAATAGCAATGCCAAGTCTTGCACTGCTTATTTGTGGGATGAGTGCAGTAGAAAGCGCAAAGACTACAGGAATAATACCAGTCAGGATGGATTTGAACTGGAAAATAGCGGTGAAGAGCATGATTACACTCACATAGAAGAGAAAAAGTGACCTAAAGGAGGGCCACAAACGCACACAAGTCTTGATCACAAGGGTTTCAGTGGAACAATAACCAATTCAGGAATTAATCTGCTCCATTCATCCCACAAAAGCTTCAAATAGCCCGTGGTGGAAGGAATACAAGATCAATCTCTAAGGCCAGGAGCAAGCAGGCACATTTAAATAATCTTGTCTTCCATATGTTTAGCAAAACAAGGGAATGGATATTCACCTGTTCCCACAATTTCTACAGGGTTATGCTGCACCATTGGTAATCTTATGAGCATGTATTAAAAATCCACAAAACACAAATTTCATACAGGACCAGGGGTATCACTCAGCTATTCTTAATTATTAGAAATGTGAAGAATAAATAAAAGCTAAACAAACACTGCTTTCATCTCAAATGATGACACCATATGCAAAATAAACTGGTAAGATTATGAACAAAAATAATAGGCAGGTAAAAAACAAAAGATACCCAAACCCAGGAAATGACTAACATACTTCACCCCAGACTGCAGAGATTAATGCCATTAAAATTTTAATTATTTAAAACCTCTAATTCCCGCTGAAAATACAGATATTTAATATTTGATCAGCTTTTGTGTTTGATAAACATTGGCTACAAATTAATCCATTAGTTTTAAGATATAGTTCACTTTTTTTTCAAGAAACATAAAGTTACTAATTAACTTTTTTTTTATCATTATAATTTTAAGCATTTAATTTTAGAAGACAAAAAGCAAGTTTAGAGCCATAGGTAAAATTAAAAAAAAACACAAAACCAATCAGAAACTAAACTTATAACCAACAACAAAGAAAGAAAAAGATAAATATGTTGTATAGCAGGAAAAGAAAAAAAATATTAAAAATATTTGATGATTAAATAGGCCATAGCAACCATCAATAGAAAAATCAGAGGTAGTGGTAAATAAATATACAGCTGACAATTGCAATTATACTTTATACAAAGTAAGATGTTTCCACACAAAATAAAATGTTATGGCAAGAACAGCAAGTTTAATATAGGGATGGAAAAAAGAGAAAATTATTAACATAATGAGACAATATGATTCAGAATCATAATTTATAAAAGCATTATGTTTTAATCTGTCTGGAATGGATGTTTAAAAATACAGCTGGAGAGTTTGCCCCTGCAAACAGGGGACCTTGGCTTGGATCAAGTATCTGAATCAATGTGAGAAAGTGTTAAAGGATTTTAAAAGTCAAAATCAGATTTTGATATTAGAAAAGGTTTCTGATAAGGAGATTGCTGGGAGTACTAAACAAACACTGCATTTAGACTTTACACACAAATAAAAAGCAGTTCACTCAAGATTCTGTGGCACCAAACCCAGAAATTTAATGGTAGTTGTGAGATGTGGATCTTATTAAAAAGTACAGGACTGTTATCTCTTTCTGGACATGATCACATGCCTGTGTTGGTATATTCCATATGGCAATGGAACATACCAACATTTCTTAAAAGTGTTTACCTTGTTTTACTTTCATCTTGGCAAGATCTTTAACAAAAAATTAATGGTGCAATTAATAGATGGAATTAATTGAAAAACTGGCTGATCTCTAAAGACCATAACTGATTCTAGAGTGTAAATGCAAAGTCCAGTAAGGATAAATCTGTCATCCCAAATTATTGAGTAATTCTATCAGCAGTCTGTGTGATGCCTGGTGATGTCTGAAGGTAGTGTGAAGGTTACAGGGTAGGAAGTGAAAATTATAAAATAAAATAAATAAATCTGCTACACAAAGGTGTAAATTTACTGATGGGGATGGTTTCAGAGCAACATTGTGTACTAATATGGCAAAATGCAAGAAAATTCACTTGGTCATGAGGAACTAAGATTTTACCCTGCAGAGTTTGCTCCAGAAAACATCAACCAAAGAAAGGCTACTGAGTCTTTGCAGGGAGCAACTTGGACATGAGCTCTAGTGTCAGTGGTGCAGGTAAATGGATTAGTTATTGTTTCATTTGGAATTTGCAGCACATGTATATTGTTTGGGAATTGCCTAATGCGTGTTTGGAAATCTCGCAGCATAGCACTGTTTGTAAGTGGGGTTGGTATCTTTGTAGTCTACAGACAGATTTCACATTTTAGCCATGAGGTTGCTCTGCATCTTTTTTTGCTATGCTCAGGGTGTTCCCCTGGAAAATTACTAATATTTCTGTACATGTGGTAGCTGTTGTGGCTTCCTGCATGCATCCTATGACCCACTTCCATATGATGGATGGAACTCTCCATTTAGCATTGGCTGACACATGCCCGAAAATCCTGTCCGAAAGAACGAACCCTCAAAATTGACAGGACAAGACGTCCAGGTGGAAAGAGAGTATAAAACTGGAGAAACAAAATGAAAATCAATACCTAGCTTCCTTGCACCCAATAAGCTGCAGACCTGGGAGGTATAAAAAAGTGAAACAAAATTAGGAACGTGTTTCTGCCTCTGGGGACAAGGTGTCTACAGGTGGTAGAGGGATAACATGTACCACCTCTTGGTGCTTGTGCTTCAAGGAGAGATTTTAGTAGTTCTAAGAAGATTCCCAAAATAACTCAGGGAGTCATGCCATAAATGAAATCTGTTTCGTTTACTGTGGAGAAAATAATGTTAAAACTTTCCACAGTACTTTAAAGTAAGCTGAGTATCTGCAGCATCAGAATTCACTCACAATACGTGAACTGAAGAAGCCAAAAAATTTAGTAAATTCAGCATCCAAATAAGAAGCAGTTTCTATGTATTGAGAGCTAATAATTTAGCCTGGAAGACAGCAGACTCACTCTTGCTTGGCATACTTAAAATAAGATTCAGTATACTTTAATGTATCTTTTGAAGATGGTTGTGTGGTATATGTATAAGGAAGCTCAGACTGCTGACAACTTTATTGGATTAAATAATTCAACTAGCATATAATATGAACCATGCAATATCATCAGACCAAACTCAGAACTTTCCTGATAAAAAGCTGTGCTTTCAGTAATGACTTCTTTGTTGTGTTCTTAAAATTTGAAGCATTATGTGACAGAAGGAAATCTAAGCCAACCCTGAATTTAGAGCAAAAGGCACACTTCAATTACCCCAGTAGATCTGGCAGCACTGAGGGTTGTTAACCATTCTCATTTTCATGACCATGATATTACAAAATCAAACCACTTCATAGCTGACAAGTTAAAAGAGTGAATGGTAATAAACCATGGTGCTGCTCAAAATGATGAGCTGGTTCTTCCACTGCAATAAATCAACATTATTTCCTTGGCAAATGAAGCCTTAGATTTATGCCAGGTAAGGGTCTGACCAGCATGTAGTGTTTTGAAATCTGGAGAAACCATTTCTCTTGGTTGCAATGTGCCTCGTTCGTCATAAAAACACAGTAAAACATTCAGAAAGGTTACTTAATACATTGTCAAAGTAAATGCATCTCTATAAATCAGAGTCAGCATGGCTATGTCTCTGGTGATACCAGTGTTGCTAAGGTAAACTACTAATTTCCACCCTAGAGTAAATATTACATAAAGCTGAAAGCTTATTCAATTTTATATGTTAGACTTTGGGGCAGAGCATGCCTTTTATTTCCTCCTGTGATATTGACCCTGCTTCACTTGTGCACCCTCTTGGCTGCTTAAAATCCTTTATCCTTTGACCTTTATCACCTGCTGAAAAAAGTATCAAGGTAACAGCCAGCAAATCTGATCCCTCTGGTCTGCTGCTTTCTCATATGCTTTGCTTTTTATTTCATGTCAGGTTATGAGTCAAATTTCTTGACTTGTACCCTTAAGCTTAGAAACAGCATCTCTAAAATACCATGTAGCCAGTTTCTATGTAAAGACATACAGCTGCTATCAACCCAGTTTCCCCACTTAATTTGAATCTCTGATAATCAAACCCAAAACTTTCCCTTTTACAATTGCTGGAGCCTTTGGGTGGCAGCTGTTAGCATCTTGTTGAACAAACACACAGCAGTGTTTTAGAGGAACTCCTCTAAAGATATCATTTCAAAATGCAAAGTGTTTGGTGGCAATGGCACCTTAAACTACTCCTTCCCCTCTCTCATGGTGCACTTTGCTTCCTACCACATTGGCACAATCATTTTCTACTCTGTGCTACGGCTCTGATTAGGATTCTCTCTTTAAAATACAGAAAGCCTTCCCTGACTGCCTTTTTTATTAGACCAAATCAATTCCCTGGTTGGGTTGAAAGAAAGCCTTATGAACAGAGATCATAACATAACTGAGGATGTTTGTCTGCATAGCAACAGGAAAATGGGGACGTAAGGGGAGAAGGGGGAAGAAAATTAAATATGAAATTTTCATTTTCCTACACTCATACTTAGGCATCCCAAACCCACAATGTGTATTTCTGAATTCTACTTTTACCATTTTCTTCCTCATTTAAAAAGCTGCTGGACTGCAGCTTTCATATTTAGGTCTTGCCTCAGCTTTTGATGACACAGTCTGAATATACCCAGAGCGCATACTCAGAATGTGCTGTTCTGATATATGCACCCATAACTAAATTCAAACATATCCTTTGAATTTTGTGGAGTGACATTGGTTTACACCAGCAGGGAAACCAACTTAAGAAGATGCAACTGAACAGGGCAACCACCACCTGCACACCTGTCAGGCCTGTTCAAAGAAATGCTGAATAGCCACTGGCCTGTGGCTGCTACATGAAATTACTTTTGAATAGAATCAGTGGATAAGAGTTTTAATCTCACCTGGAAATGCAGTGCAATGGAAAAAAAATCAGCCTTGTGTTTACAAAAAAGCCATCTTTTGCAAAAAGAAAGTTTACTTTATGAAATATCTACAAATTTGCACACACAGTGAAAAACAGGAAAAAAAAAAACAACTTCTTTTTTGTTTCTATTAGTGGAAAATGAAATAAAATCAGATAATTTTCCAGGTATGGAAATAAGCTGGCCTAAATTCTTGAATTTCACACCTTTAACAAGGCAGCATGAAAGAAGGCTTGAACTAGTTATTTATACACTCACATCTATACATTCATCACATTTATGCTGCTTATTTTGAGAACAAAAGAACATAGGACATGTACTAAAAGATATGGCTTTGACAGCTTGCCAGATGTCTTGTTTTCCTCTGAAACAGGGAGCTAATCACTGCCTCACACTGAAGATGCAATCCTATAAACATTAAACTGCAGCAGTGGGAACGTGGGACTGAAAAACTTCTTCACGAGCTTCAGAAAATGTTTAAGTTCTATATCAGAAAATTATTGCTTTTGGGAGAGACAGATCCCCATTCCAACCTCGGTGATTGAATGCAACATCTCTATATTTGTGAGGAAATATCATGGACTCTCTCAAGGAAAACAGCCAGGCAAACTGCCTTTGGTTTGCTTATCGTTCCAGAGCGGCTGAGGTCTAGGAATCAATTAAGGATTCCAGAAACCTCCTGGGAGGAGCACGGGCTGTGTGTATTTACATGCACAACCCCTCTGCACTCCTGGGTTTTTGTGTGAATGGTTGTTTTCTATGCCTGTTTAGCCTTCAAAATCCAAACCAATAGCAGAGATGATTTTATTAAGAGGACAGATGCCCTTAACAAACCAGATTGGAATGATCATTGCCTTTGACGTAAATCTATGGAGCAGTTGTCAGATGGTAATGACTTTCAGTCATCACCATGTCTGAATCTGAGGCTGTGAACTGGGTAATAATAGACTTGGTGTTGCATTACCAGTTTCCTGAGCCATGTAGTGTCCTGCATCCATCTTGGAAAGAATAGATCTCAATGTTCCTAACAAAATGCTAGAAAATTAAGATTCTCTTTTCAATGTCCATCTAATGTGCACAGACTGAAGGATCAATTAAGATTCCTGCAGTCATGCTTGACTTTTAGAGAGAGACTTTCAATATAAATCCTCCTTCTTTGGTAATTTTTGTGGTTATCACAGCTAAAACATCCCTTTAGAGCAGAACCAAAATTTTAAGAAGCCCCAAAGTTTAGACCAATTATTTTCATCTCTGCAAAGTGAGTAGAATCAAGGTCAAAAAAATGTAATTTATGAATTCCTTAGGCTTAAGGCTGTATTGTCACAAGAAAATGGGCACAGATATTTGTGTTTTGTGTTGAGTTTTCTCAAAAATTATTCAAAGGGATAGATTTCTCCTTCTTGAAGGAAATAAATTAAAAAGAACATATTTAGATCTAACTTCATTTTACATTGCAAACTAGTGAATGTAAAGCCAATGATTTTACGCAAGATTGACTTATAATGCTTGTTTATTAGCATAAACAAGAAATTATTAATTTAATGTCTTTTAAATTAGCCTATTCTGCAAATGCACCTTGGTGGTCATGTCTCATGACACACCTTAAAGAGTGATGCTGAGGGAAAAATGGCCATAAATACTAAAATAACAGTGATCCTCAGGGAGTGTGTCACAGCATAAAACAAAATTATCAGAATACTTACAAATGCATCATAATTCTTTGAAATGATTAAATCTTTCTTCTTTACTTAGGATGACTGTAGTTTTGCTAACACTGAAACAGGTTTAAAAACCCTGAATTTCTTACACCAGTCTACATCAAGAAAACCTGCATTAATGATGTGAGTAGCATATAGGAGATCAACATTAAGCTAGTTAGAAGATTAATGTGCCTGAAAAGGTCAAAACTAAAACAGAGTTAGTCAAATGTAAGAAACTGGCTTTATCTGATCTAAGTCAGTAGGACTACATACTGGTTTATTACTATACAGAACAAGAGTTACTCCATTTTATTTCTGGGGATAGCTGCAACCCTTAAAAGAAAGCATTTGGAGACACTTGCTAGTGTTCCAGGATGGAAAATTTGAGAAGCTTCTACCACAGGAGTCATTCATAAACTTGTGCAGTTTTCAGCCACTAAATGAGTGGTTGATGCTTCCTACCCAAGTCCTTCCAAAAGTCTAGACTCTGTTTTATCAGCAGGACCTGAATTAAGGTGAGCTCCATTCCCAGTTACACTGCTAACAAAGCTCAGCTCTATGTGTGGTGTGCTGCTTTGCTACAATTTGTCTTTTAGAGATCAAAAGACTCTCTATAACTTTTTCTGGAGCACAGTAATTGTGGTAGCTCCTGTCCTACATTCACACAAACAAGAAAGTGTGTCTCAGACCTCCTTTGTACCTGTATCAAACAATTATCTTTTTTCCCCTTAGTAAATAACAGATGTGACCATCTAACAGGCCTTTTCTAACATTTTAAACTTGAGTCCTGGAATCCTGGAACACTGGAGATAACCAGTTCTCCTGTTGTCATTAAATAAGTCAAGTGAAAAAGACCTTGGGAGTTGTCTGTATCCAACTCCCATCTCAGTGCAGGGATAATTTCAATGTAGCTGTCTCTGGAAATGGAGAATCCAAAACTCTCTGGGCAACCAGGTCTGTTGTTCAACCATACTCACAGCAAAGAAATTTTATCTTAGATCTAATTGCGTTTTTCCTTCCTGCAGCCTCTGTTCACTGTCTCTTGCCCTTTTGCTGTGAAACTCTGACAGAAGTCTAGCTCCATCTTCTCCATAAATCCTTTTAAAGAAGTTGAAAGTGACATTTAGATCTTCCCCTAGCCTTATGTTCTTCAGTCTGCCACTATTGTGCTCCATGACATTTCTGTCAGCCCATTTCTTGGGGTTACTGAATTATTTCTGAATGACAGTCCTTCCCTCCAACTTATTTGTTGGTCCCAGCAGTGGTGTCATCTGGAAACTTGATGAGGATTTATCATCATTCCCACCACTCTGCTCATTAATAGAGACATTAATCAGTATTTGCCCCTGTATCAGCTGCTGAGGAATGCCACTAATAATCACATGCCAGTTGGACTCCACACCACTGATCATATTTGGCAGCCTAGCAAGTTTTCCATCTGTCCAGCCTATTTTTACCACTTTGGCTGCAGAAACACTACTATGAGAGACCATGCCCAAAATTCTGCTGCCATCAGAGTAAACAACATCCTGTGCTCTCTCCTCATCCACCAAGCCATTTGTGTCATCTCCAAAGGCAACCAGAGGTTTGTAAGACAGAACTTTCCCTTAGGGAAGGCAAAGTAGATAGTAAGTCAACATGTTTGTGGTATTTTGTGTCCCTATAAACAGCATACCAGTAGAATTTGCCCCATAGCCTTATTCAAGGCCAAAGGTAGACTGACTGGCCTGTAATTATCTGAATACTTACCCTTGCTTTTAATGAGTATAGATTGATTTACCACTTTCTCACAATTTGTGACCTACTCAAATGGCCACAGCCTCTCTGAAAGGACAGAAAGAAGCCTTGCAATGACTTCAGATTGTGCCTCATCATCCTTGGACATTCCCAGTCCCACAGGCTTATGCTTCTCCTGTTTCCTGTTTTCCTTTCCTGGTCCTCCTCTACCATTAGCAGTCAACATTTCCAGGGACTGACACTGACATAGGACATGTCAGGGGCATGAAAGCCAGCCTTGGCATAATTCTTGAAATTCTTGCTTGGAATACTTAAAATAAGACTGAGCCAAAGAAGGCAGAGAGTCTTTCCATATCCTTTGTGATTACACTGCCTATCCCAGGTCACTTGTTCATTCTTTATCTTCTAATAAGTTGAGGGAAAACCAATTACCTTCTTTGCTAATATATTTAACCAAATAACATTAAATAAAAAACAATTTTTATTGTATTTACTCATCAGCTGGGGATGAATCAGAATTGTTGTAGTAAACAATTTCATTGTGCAGTTTTCATTGACATAGTATTTCAACATATATAATTAAACTTTTTTTTTGGTATCTCTTGCTTTTTGCAACCTTGCAAAGTAACCCCCAGCCTCTGGTAATTTAGTAAAGCAGACATTTTTGATCCACTGTGACTTTCAAATGTTTAGTTTCTCTGCATAAATTTTTTATCCTATATATTTACTGTCCAGGCTTAGCTAGAAACAAAACAAATTGCTCCAGGATTACTTAAACAGAAAGTTCTTAAGCTAAAGAGATCTATCCAGACAGCAAATCAACCCATGATAAAATAGCAATTTTCTTATTCAGGCAGGTCAGTAATTTTATGTGTACTGTGAGGCAAGGAATAACAGCTTCATACCAGGCATTAACCTTAGGTCTCTTTGCCAAGATTTCTTCACAGATCTGTAAGGTTAGCTGTTATTGTCAGAAAGTGCATTTATGAACCAGCACACTCACAATTATACTGAGTGAAAGCAAAAATTCCCCTTTTAAAAAATATTAATGTTTCAAAATCAAACTTAAAAAACCAACAAACCCACAAACTCCCAAACAAAAACAAACAAACAAAAAAAAAAAACCAAGCAATAAACAACCACTCAAAAAAGTACCAAACCAAAATCAACCTAAAAAAATGCCATTTGAAGTTGCATTGGGAACTTTAAATGGAAACTTTAAGGTATGCTGTGGCTGTGCTTACAGTCTGACTTAATCTTGAGGTTTTCTTTTTCCCTGCAATACTAGAGCACACAATAGACACTTTACTTTTTGTAACAACTAGCCAATATTTTCTTTACTTCTTCTAAGGATGCCTCCCTTTGTTCAGGCTTTATTTACTATGCACTCTATAAATCTGCTCCGATTAGCATCACACAAGGACTCTGTAAGAGCGGGAGGAAGAGAAGTGTGCATTCTCCCTGGCACCTCTCAATAGCTTCAGAATGCAAGTCCTGCAAATACAAACCTTTTTCATAATACATATTCCAAATTATCCACATAAACGACACTGGAATACATAATTCCCTGCATACTTAGCCTTCCTTCCAAGAACTAGTTTATTTCCACATTTTAATCTCTGAAAGGGGGACGGTGGGTGGTGGGAGGCAAGCAAGTACACACAACCATTTGTCCAACAAGGATAAAGAGAAAGGCAAAACAAAATGTCAAGTGGCTCCTGAGCACAGTTATTCTGTTCACCTGAATCCAGGTATGCCATCATGCCATATGCACACTGCTATAAGCAGCTATAAGCCATCACATTCTCCTTGCCAGCAAAGGCACACCGTGAAGCATGGAGGTTATTCACTTCAGCAAGCTTTAAAGCCAGGGAAAAGAACATGACATATTCTCCAGCTTCATGCTCAAAAAGGCTGAAATCTTCATGTTTCCTTGCTTGCAAAGCCCTCAGCCTGAAGATGACATGCTATAAGGTTATGTCTGTATTGCACAAAAACAGAGGAAGGAATGAAGTGCTACAACTCCTGCCTTAGTCTCACCAGGAAGGTGACATGTACCACATAACATTTTGGTGTAAGCCCTGATCCCACTGAAGTGGGAGTTTTGACATTGGCAGGAGCAAAGAAGAGAATTTCCCTAGCTTTAGGCCAAAATTAGAAGATATGGATTGGTCTAGAACATGCAATTGCCAGGAGAGGAATTTGACCCTTTGTCTGTGTTTAGATATTGTGTTTCATTTTGGCATGAAAAGTGGTAATCACCACAGGTAATAAATTATGAATTATAAAACATCTACCCTTTATTTCTTAATGTAATCACAAATATATATATATATATATATATATATATATATAAAACATACCATACAGCTTGTCTACATAGATGTATATTACTTTATATATATATCATGTATTTATATATGCATGTACTTAGGTTATGCATGCTTTATGTATACATTTACAGTCTACAAGAATAGGAAAGCATTTCTTATATATTAAGTTTCTGTCAGTTCTGGTCATTATTTTCCCACTCCTTCCTGACCTCTATATACAAGCTAGATCCTCAACAATCTGGAATTCTGTCTCCTTCAAGATTTTTGGAGGGAGGGGGAAATAATTTTTGTTTCTTGGGCTCAAACCTCTTATGGTAAGAAGTTGGTATTAGTCTTTATAACACAAGGTGTCCTTAGCCCATCTTATTGTTGGGGGAGATGGACTGTGATATGTAGTGAAAATTACTGCATTCCCAGAGCAAGAAAGTCAAGGTCTCTTCATGTCTGGGAAGGAATTAGCAAATGAAATTTCTCTGTGGCCAGAATCACAGATGGCAACAGAAGTTAAAATTTGAGCCACATAGTCCTTAAGTACAGCCTGACATTTGACCAAAAGGCTGCTCTGAGAAGGTCTCAGTATCCTAAAACAGCAGACACCTGCTGTCATGCTGCAAGTACAATGGATAGAAGTAAATAAATTCCTTTTCTGCTACCTGTGTTGCTTGGTCCTTGTCAGCCTCATTAATGCAAATAGGGGCCTTTTGCCTCCTGACAATCCATCACACATGAAAACTGGCCAGGAGAATGACTTTTTTACTGATCAAGGAACATAAAGGTCAGAGAGCTACCAAAATATGAGAAAATGACTTAGCCATTGGAGGAAAGCGAGAGCACTTGTAAGATGCTGTGGAGTAACTCAGTCATTGCATTATAAAACAGTTCAAACCAGAGAAAAAAGGTAATAGAGCAGTGACCACACACCCTCCAAAGCATCACCTGTGCATTCATTTTCAGCACCCCAGTTCTCCTATTTTTACCAGAGTTATCCAATTATTACAGGTGAGTTCACCAGGGGTATTTCCAGTCTGTGTGGATAGAGCTGCACAAGGCAGTGTCTGTGGCCACATCGTCTTCTGGGGGATCCCTCTTTTGCAGGCATGAAAATCATCCAGGAACAGAGAATGGCTTGCAAATTGCCTAACAAATATTCAGGTAAATAAGTAGAGGATCTTTTCACTATACAGCAGTGTTACAGGACTGCAAGGTGCACTGTAAGTCAGCTTAAGGGGAAAAAAAATGCATTGCCTGAAAATATTGCTCTCCTTTCACATGTTGCTGGTTTTAGATACAGCAAGTGATATTGATCTAGTTGATAAATCATTTCTTCCATTCATCCATGCTTGGAAACACTCAATCTATTTATAACTTCTAGTGGAGACAGAAGTGTCTCAAAATTCTAATTATTTTAGTTTACCCAATACTATTAAAGTATTTTTACACATGATATTAAAAGAATTACTAATAAAAATAGCCTAGAAATCTTTTTTTACAAAAAAAAAAAAAAAAAATACAGTGAAAGGAACATCTCTTTACATAAGTACAGCTAACTTCCAAGCTCATTCATGATTCAAATGAAGGAGGAATATTTTCTTTGATCCAAATTTTGAGATATTTATTTCTCCAGACCTATACATAGAGGGTGGTTAAGACCATTTTGATTATGTAGTGTAAATATTGACTTGTTCACTTGTTACTTAAAATGTAATACTTGTCTGACATTTCCTTTCTGCTCGGGATTTTATTATAAACTAATAATGTATTAGTTATTGTAACTATTTTATAATAATTATAACTAATAATTATTAGTTTTAATTATTATAAACTAAACTTTTCCATTTTTTCTCAAATGTTCTGTGTTGGAGTTAACAGTGGAGTTACCATTACAGATTTTAGGAAGTCTCTTTATCTGATTTGCTCCTGTTTCATGAACTTTTTTTTAGAAGGCACCATAAAATATTTTATAGGATATTTTACAATATGACCTTTGTGATTTTTAAAAATTTTTAATGGTACATTGCCTAAATGAATATAAAATATTTTATTCTTTATATAAATTAAAAAAAGTATATTACAATAGCAACAGAAATTTAATAATTTTATGTAGTATAGACTAGAAATAGAATAATAGATAATATAGAAAAATAGATAGAATTATTGGTTTTAATGAAATAAAGTGCTTTCAAAACTTGTCTGCCATCTATATTTTTACTAATGTCAAAGTCAAGTTATCAATGGATAAAAAAAATCAAAACCCAGATTGTTAGTGATTAGTAAATATTTGGAAACCCAGATTGTTAGTGATTAGTAAATATTAATTCCCTAAGCACTTTGGATAAACTATGAACAATGGTATTAGATTTCTTCCCCTCATAATTAGGATACTTTTGAGCCTCCAAAATGTAAAAATTCTCCTTTGTTGTACCTGTGCTATAGTCAGGAAATGTTTATCCTATATTTTGATCTCAGAGATGATTTTTTTTTAATCAACTAAAGGAAATATAACCCCTAAGGAACGAACTTCAAGAGCTTTAAAACTGCAGACATTATCAGCAGATGAACTGTTACTTAGATAAAAGGATTAATATATTTTTTGCGTATATGAACCAAAAATATCTGAGTTCAGATGTGATATATATTTACAGTGGGCACCCTTAAATGAGCATATGATAGAACCTTTTTTGCAGGAAGTTTTACCTGAAGGATGTAAAGGAATAGGAAATAGAGGTAACCTGGGCATTGCTGGAGAAGGGGTGAAAATTGCATGAAATGTCATGCTGCCTGCCAGAGATAAGGTCTACAAGCTGACCAGAGGCCACAAAGAGTCCTAATGGAAATGGGTCTGCTGATGAGTTTGTATATTGAGATTAAAAGAAATGATTATTTTGTTGTCATGACTCAGAGATGGCTGTGCCAGGTGAAGGACAGAAATACATTATGATGAGGAGATAATGTGAAGTGATATTTTAACATCTGTAGATGAAAATAAAGACATATAAGACAAAAATAATTTGGAATATTTTGAAATGTTCCACCAGGAGAAGACAGAGGTTATTCAAGAGAGACTTAATTGAGCATATGGATACTCTATTTGTGTAAGGATCGAGATGTAAATTAAGCCCAAAAGTAAGATATTTGAGACACATAGAGGTCAAGATCCAAAAAGAACAACTTTACATTTTAAGCTAGAATATTCTGAAGTTAAAAAAATTAACAGCAGGACTGACAGAAATTAAATCTCAGATGTCTCTGAGCTTCTATAAGAGATCTGAAATACAATATGAGAAACAAATGCTCTTTTTATAAATAATGCATACTCATGTGAGAGTGTTTCTCCTTCTTGCAGCTCATGTGTGGTGGTCACCTCTCTTTTGTCCCCATTAATTTAGAGGAAACTCTGGTCCAGAGTAAAATATGCAATAATACATATGTGTCCATAGAGCAGGCAACATTTTTCTATACTGTGAATTTTATTTCACTGCTTCCGTATCAAAATCCTGAGACCAGTTCTCAGGTCCTTCCGTTTTTCTTCCTGCTCACAATTTATCTACAGATCACCACATGACCTCCTTTGACAACCTTTCTCTCATTGGGATGAAAGGCCACTCACTTTTCCCCCAGATTATGTTAGTCATCATTTTCTCTCCTTTTTTAGCCTTTCTGTGGCTTCCCAGCAGGTCAGTGTGTATTTCAAAGCTCCCAGGTTTCCATTGTAAGGTCCCCAACCAGGAGGCTTCACTTGTCCACCTCCTGTTTTTCTGCCTTCACCTCCTCTCATGCTGCACTAATTCTGGCACCACTCACATTGTTAAAATCATCACTAGTTTTTTTTTTTGTTTTTACTTTCTGCTATAAGACAGTCTAGGAGTCACCAGAGGAGTGAAGATTGCAGGTTCCTAACTTTTTAGATGCAGTTATGAGGAAATCATTGCTTATCCTCAAGCTCTGGCACTAGCACACATTGTTAATTCCTGTCTGTCAGCTTGAACACAAAAGGAAACAGAATCCCAGTCAGAAAAAGTTACATGAATCCAACTCCCTGTCTGAGATGATGCCTTCTCTTATTATTCTACCTGCATCACCCTGCACTGAGAGCACAGAAATGAGGATACTCTTACCCACGTCCTGGGTAATTCTGAACAGCACCAATGCCTGCCTGCTCCCAGGGCCGTGACCTTTATGCCTCCCCACTTACCCACTTGCATGCTTTGGTGTGTGCTGTCAGACTTGATAAGCAGAAACCCACTGGCTTTTCTTTCTTCTGTCCATTTTCTCCTACTCCCCTTATCCACAGAGGCTTGTAAATCTGACAGAGAAGTATGGCTCCACGCGAGACTTTGTTAAACATCTTCCTTGGTTTATAAGTCTTCTCGTTACAAGGTACACAAAGAGAGCAACAAAACTCACCGAGGAGAGGGATAGTAATTGTAATTCTATTAAGACTTCTAATTCAAGCTGCTTCAAATGTTAATAGATTTCCAACGCAGCAGCAGCTAATCCCACACTGTCAGTTTTTATAGTGGGAGAATCACCTGCCCTGACATGTTTAATGTGCTTTTTGTAACCAAGCACCTTGAGCCGCGATCTCATCTGTTCTCATTAAGCGAACCAAGTGGAGGTAGGTCAGTCTGTGGATGGGAATCCTCTGAGGACAGCTCCCACTAGGAAATACGTTCAGCCATTGCCAAAATCACACCAGAGCAGCCCCTGCCATCCCACTGAGCCCCTTGTCCTTCCAAGGACTGCCTGTGACAGCCAGCAAACCTCTGCACTTTCCCCTCGCCTCCGTGTCCCCCTCCCCTGCGCAGAAGGCAGATGTGGCAATGGTGACTTGCCACAGGAGGTGACACCGTTCCCTGAGGGTGCCTATTAAACCAACATTGCAGTGAGTGGCAGGAGGCACTCTGCTAATAGAGGTTTTGTCCTTGGGATGAGAAATAAAACGTTCTCTGACTCGTGGTCATTAAAAATCCCACGGCGCTTTTCACCAGACTGGGGTTCAGCACCGGTATCCTGATCATATTCCAAGACAGGTGATTGCATTTCACCTGCTTAAACTCTCCTGATGCATGAGCTGAGCTCTCCTATTCACCTCCTGAGCTGAAATCAGTAGCACCAGCAACACAAAGGTTGCTGCTACACCCTGTACACCCTGCCCTGCTGATGGCTGTGTTTCAGCGAAGAGCATCGCTTCCTACACACAGAGCATTCCAAATCCTTGGCAGAGCATCTTGATGCATGTCAATGGTGCTACATACACACACAAAATAACCAGTCAATAACGGGAAAATGGTGCAATATTAAAGGGCTTCAAAATAAATTAGGCTACTTTCCCTGCAAATCATTAGCTCCAAAAAAAAAAATAAAAAAATCAGAAACACAGCATATAGAAATTAATATCTTGGTCAGGTAAAGAAGCAAACATTCCTCTAATATAACTGAGAGTACAGATATTGATTTCTGAGCAGATAGGGTACTGCAGCCTCTAGCAATCCTATGATTAAATCACTAGCTTCAGCTCCGGCAGCACTGTTTCCTGTAGTTAAAAAAAAAATAAAATAAAATATATATGCAGAGGATATCTCCAGATCCCCAGAGCTGTTCCTCTGAGTAAACTGGCAAAATGTAAATATTTCCCTAAGGGATTCTGATCTAGTGCAAGATTACCTGACTGAAGTTGATCGTTTTAGTACTTCTTTGAACAGGAGGTAGTTTCTGCTTTTCAGACTTGATTTGTTAAAGCTCTGGATGGAAATAGATTAAAAACTGCAACCAGCCTCTGTGACAGGGCTTTCTGAGCACTCTGTGGGCAAACAGACTTGGTGTTCTCACAGGTTCTGACCTGAGTCTCCAGGAAGTTAACACCACTCTTTCTTTGCTTTCACTGGACTTAAACCAAGGCTTCCCACTTGGAGGCAGCAGGCACTGCTGAGTTACAATGCTCCTACTGCCAGAAATGGAGGGTTTCATAGAACCCAACAGCACAACTGTGAAAAAGCAAAGGTCTTCTAAGCCCTGTAACTTATCACAAGAGCAATCTGTGCCGTAAGAAATGAAAGCAGAGGTCTGATTAAAAAAAAAAAACAAAAAACCACTGAAATCGGTGGGCTGAGTTAATTTAGAGGAAAGCAAAACCTAGAGATGCCTTAGCAAAGCAAAATTTTATTATTGATCATCGTATTTCTTACAGATTCAAGCTTCAGTTCAAGTAAGTTTATCATCTTGCTTGTCTTTTCCCGTTTATCTGATGGAAGAATACGGAAAATTTTGTAAAAAGATTTCATTAAAGCTGCTTTAATGGCTCAGATATTCAGTGGATATATTTTTCCATTTTAATTTAAAACAATGAGAAACTAGAACATTAAATTGATATGATTTTTTATCTTTTAATTAAATGAGGAACTTAAATGACAAGGCCAAGAATGGAGCACCTTTGAAACAGCAGCCCCAAGCAGAATGGTCTGCTAAAAAGGGTTAGACAAGAAATTCTCTAAATATTAATAAAAAGAGAAGTTACTGGAAATTATGCGTCTTAATTGAACACCATTTATTCCTTATAAATATTTTCTATTTAAGGCCTAATATGCATTAAATATTTATGAAATCTTTATTAAAGGAATTTCACAGTGGTGCAATAATTTTTGAATTGCTGAAACAATAGGGCAAAGAAGTCCTACGCTGGCAGATTTGATTTCTGGGGAATTAGCAGTTCAGGGGGGGTTCCTCCCAGACCTATGGACCCAAACAATTTATGTCCCATGGCCTGGGGACTCCTGACCAGGGGAGGGCTGTGCTATGGGAACATGGAAAGGGTCACAGATGATGCTGCCTGGACCCTCTTGCCTGTGTGATTCCTGCCAAGACACGTTTGGTCACTCCAGGAAACCAAAACCTATTAGTGCAATTATGATGAGCACTGTGCTACAGTAAACAGGCTGTAAAATAAAAAATGTACACTATAGGGAGCTTGTGCTACATCAAGACTCTCTCCCTGGCAATAATATTTCATCAGGAAAATACTGTTTGTGCCACCTTTCCCTCTTTGCTTCACTTGAGGACGTGGCTATAGTTATAAAATGTGCAAATGTGTTTTTATTTTACATCTTTCTCTTTGTTCCTTCCACTTCCCCTTCCTTCTTAACACGTTTTTATATCTCTTCATGACAGTGATACTGTCCCAAAGGGAGTATGTTTTGCTAGTGTTTGTTATTGTTGCTATCAATATGTTCAGCTAATCATTTTATGTAAACTCTTTTTCTTCAACTCGAGTGATTTTTTTAAATGAAAAAATGTATACTATTTTTCTTATATAAATATCAATGTAATATTATAAATTGTAATGTAATAATAGTAATAATATTGTAATAATGTAATAAAGTATATAATAATATATAATATATAATATAATAATAATATAATAATGTAATAATAGATATAAACTATTTTAATTTTCTCTGAGCTTTAATAATCTACATTTTATTCTGTTTCAACGCTTATAGAATGGCTTGGTTACTCCTAAATAACTGTAAGCACTTATTGAGAATCTTTCAAGCAAACATGAAATCAGAGCCAAGTGAAGTGGTGGAAAGAATGTCAAATATGGAATTTCCAGAAAGATTTCTTCTTATGACCATAGAGACATAAACAGAATGATGTGGCTCAGTCTTTATTAGTGTTATTTTGCCTTGCAGACTTTGCAGTGGTATAATGCAACAGATCTTAGCAAATTCTTAAATCACCTCTGCTATTGACTTTGTCCTGTTATCATCCATCACAAGGTAAGGTTTCTTTTGATGTACCTATCATAAGCTTGTCTTCAATTTTCAGTAATAGACTGAGAAAACGAAGGAAACAAAGGAGTAATAACAAATGCAACAGTATTATTTTTCCCCCTTTGAGATTTCCTGAACTGCACTTTTCTTTCAAAGCAGCAAGCTTTCTGGGCATAATTTTAGAAAATACCAGAAGATTCATACTCAAAGCTTCAGAAAACAGGTTTTATGGCTTTGTGCTGGTCATCCAAATGTGAGGGCTGGGTTTTATCCTCACTCAGCAATCCCCTTTCTCCCGCCGCCGTCGCCCCGCGATGCGCAGGATTATGTAATTTGCGCACAGGGGGAACAGGTCCCTATGGCACGGATGAGGGAGCATTCTGCTGCAGTTATTAGCTTCAAGTGTGTTTTGTCCTGCCTAGCTGACACTGCTCCGTGTGTCAGAGCATTTCAGCTTGAGAAAAGGAGGTAAACCTCACCAACTCCACTCCCATTTCTTACAATTTCTCCTCTCAGGAAGAAAGAAGATATTCGCTGAATTTAGCTGTTTGTAACTGCTGGTGAAAATACTTTTCCTGACACTGTCAAACTCTTTCTGAAAGCAAAAGCTGCTCTTCTTCTGACCCAAAGAGTCTCCACACTTTAGGCAAAACCCACGTTTAGTATTACAGGGTAGAATTTTAAATTTCAACAAACTATTTTTCAGTCCTTAGGCTCTCATCTCCATGGCAACCAGGGACATTTGGGAAAATCTTGAAACTACAGAGTAGACACACACTTTATATTTTATTAATGCAATATTTCCTAAAGGAAAGTTCAGGTGACTGTGAATTCCTTCTTTTCTCTGTACCTAACTTGGTCTTATTTTCTAATGTTTTCTTGGTTTTGGACATCTCTCTTTTGCCCTCAGCAAAATTCAAACAGAGCCCTCTCACTTTTCCTTCCCTAGATATGTTCCTGTCAGTCTGGTCTCAGATTGAGGAAAACATTAACTTTTCTCCAACTGACTTCCACAATTTGTAATCTTTCTTATAGCTGTCTATCCACATAACCTCATGCAATACAATCTAGATCTTTAAGGTTCTTCAGGCACTTGAGCTGTCCGGAATGAAAGGAGAAATGAGTTTTCATCCAAGTCTTAATTCTGGTGTGTCTCAGCTGCTGCAGTTGCCACCCCTGTGGCCTGAATGCCATATGTCTTCACTTCTATCTGTTCAAATTTTTCTGCCAAAATAACTGTTTTGGCTCTGGCATCAACTCCCTCATTTATCTCAGCAAGCTCCTTTCTGAGTATAAGATATTTTATGGGCTTGCCATTTTATAGCTGCTGTCGTCAGCGGTATCAGTGCTGAAGGCTGGATGGTAAAAGTGACTGAACAATATGAAGGAGAACAGCAGCACCGTTTTTGAATGCATACAGCCATATTCACAATTCCTGCTCCTGTTTTGCTCAGAATCAAGATGGAGCTGCAGGTGTTGCTTTTCACCCTTTCCCCTTTTTAGACCCGTGAATACCTCAAAAGTATAAAGCAGATTACATGCTATTTATTGCCCCAGATTAAAATTACTTTTTTTTTTTTCCATAATTAACTCCCAATTTATTCTTCCTTCCTTACTCTGAAATATCAATTACCTCTCACAGTATCTAAACTGGATGCTGTGCAGCACAGAAATGTTTTTCCTTCTATGCTTTTGTAGGATAATTGTACAGAACACGATGCAACAGTAAATCTTGAACCCTTAGGTGTTAATACAAGGTAAATAGACATCTCTAACCAAGAGAAAAGGGATATTTGCATCACTTAGGACTTGTGCTAGGGAAATGATGCAGTCAGACTAAAGGAGATCAAAAGAGATGGATCACCAAGATAGAATTTTGCATCATTTATCCTGTTGCTCCCTGGTGTTCCAGAGACCCCAGAATAGCTGTTGGTTTTTAAGTGATGTTGTAATTACTTGGGGTTTTTTGTTTGTTTGTTTTTCTCCTCTGTATATCTGATTTCCTTACTGAGGACAAGGAATCATGGCTGGGAGCACATATTCTGCTTTTTAACCCATTCATGATACAACAGGTAAAAAAAGAAAATGAAAACAATCACTTAGAGATAAAGAAAATTACAGGAATACTGGATCATAAACATTCTATTTTTTCATAATATATTACATTCAAACTTAGAGTGCAGCTCTGCAATACTGCTTGGGGCTTTCAGTATTAACTGATGTTTCATGTGATTGCATTAGTTATCTTTTTTTTTTTAAATAAAGTTTCATATATTTTTGTTAGTGCACCATCAGATAGCTAATAAGGTATAAAAAATGTCATTAACTTAACCTCAGAAAGATATCTTAACTAGTGAACTATAAAATTCTGAGCTCTTTTAAGCGTCACCTGGAGAACTGGGAGGTATCTTGTCTCTCCTTAATTCACAAACCTGAAATTGAATATCCTGCAATACTTGAATAAGCAAATGATGAGTGCTGCTTATGCAGTTAGCTCACAGATATGGTCAATGCCAGAAAGGGCAAGAAAGAAGAAGCAGACGTGAGAAAAAAAGTGAAAATTTATTAATGAGATTTCAAACGCAAAGGGAAAAGTCATCAATGCTTTAAGTAAAATGAAGGATTTGGGGATTTTTTTTTAAATTTCTCTTTTTAAATCTAAAGTTATCAAAGTTTAAAAGTTTTCAGTCTAAAAATGACTTTATCTAAGGATCTGTGTCATCTCATTAGTTAACTCCAGCCAAGAAATTTGGCCTGCATGGTTGAACATGTTTATCCAGAGAGACTTCCAAGCAGGCCCATGGGATTCCACATAAAACAAAGTTACATGACAACATAATTTTGTTTACATTCTGTATAGCTTTATAATTAATACTGTTTATGACATCTATCTCTACATATAGGTACATACAGAGCCACACAGATAAAGGCTGGTCATTTGCAATAGTTCATTTACAAATATTGAAAAAAATTCAAATGTTAAGAGCAAGCACAGAGTTAATAGTGCTTTGAATACAGTTTATTTTATGCAGAAGGAACTTTCTCCAAAAAACACCAAGAATCAGTTCAATGAGTCCAACTCAGTCTCCTTTGTTTAGTATGAACCACCACATGAAAAGTTATGGGGATAGCCAGTGGATGAACAATTAATTGCAAGCTAACAAACCTTTAGACAAAAATGACATTAAAATATAAAGTAAAAGTGTATTTTCAAAACATTGACCAGAGATCTACTTGATCAGAATTTCAAACTTGTTGAAAAATATGGAATAAATTATGCCAGATGGAGATTAATATTTGCTTGAATTTCTGTATCTCCATCTCTGTTATTTACAACAATTTACAACAATTCTTTCTTCATTATTTAGGCAAAGATATATCAGAGACTGGGAACAGGGAAAAAGGTATATAAAATCTTTTGTCACCTTTACTACAGCAAATCTGTATTATATTTAACAGCCCTTATACAAAAATAGGCAAGTGTCTTCTACTTTTTAAATAAGAGTAGGAATAAGGCCAGCTCTTTTACTTCCTCTGTTCCTCAATGATCCATTGCTTTCTTGTCCATTTTAACATTTTATCTCAAGTGAAACCTCTATTTATTCTTCAAGCTCCTAACCCATTTTTTGCCATTGCAATTATTTCTCTAAGTACATTCTATGTACAAGTAAAGCATTTGGGGAGTTAATGCTTATGAAAAGATGACACAAGAAAAAAAAAACAAAAACTTTAATCTGTGAGACAGATCCTCCACAGCTACCTCACAGCAGATTTGTAGAATTAAATGGTAGCAATGCTGTACAACTGGCAGCATAGTTTCACCTTTCTCTTTTCCTTATGATTTCATCAACACAACCATCAGCAAGGATATTATAAGTAATTTTTATGGAAAAAAGAACCAAAACAAAAAAGAACAAAAAAAACCAAAAAACCCCCCAAAAAACCCCAAACCTCCAACACTACATAATTCATTAGAATAAGATACAAATTAAAAGAACAAAACAAATTTTTTTTCTCTGTATATGGATACAGTTAAACAAGTTATTCCTACTTCTGCCTTTGGACACAGTCACACATTCTATGTGCTCCTTGCTGTCTTGTCATAGGCATAAAGTGACTTAAAAAGGAAGGATGTATTTAAACTCGGTGACTTCACAGCCCTAGGGTGCATGCTCAAGTGCAGGCAGACAGCCCCCCAGTTCCACATCTTCTGGCTTTTCTGCTTTTCACAGGTTTACATCACTTGACCAGCACAGCTTGATAAATCGCATTTCAGCTTCTTGAACCTCAGATGGGTAAGGACCATCTTTCTTATTTCTGGAATCTCAGCTTAGTACTTGAATACCTTAAGATCAGTGCATTTAGTGCTGATGCATCACTCCCAGCTAAGGAAAAGTTCAGCTGAAAAAACCCTCCTGCTGTAAGAAGGGCTGTTAGGTGACGTAATTGAGACACAAAACAAAATGCCTCTACTCTCCGTGGTAGGGACTAGCAGGTTGCCACATCAACAAGATGGAAAAAGAAGAAATAAAAGCCTTCTGTTCGTAAAAGATTGCTGGACTCCACTCTTCTGTCTTTGGCAAAAGTATCCTGGAGTGAGTTTTTGCTGTGCTTGATGATGAGAACTTGGCCACACCATCTGCTTGATGTGTTGGCCAGCTTGATGTGTTTGACTCCAGCCAAACACAGACCTATGCAGGTGAAGAATATGAGCAACCTGATCCATCCAGCTACAGGGAGCAGTGCTGCAAAGCCATCTGTTGGTATTTTGCTAAAAACCTGGATGTCTGCATCTACCCCATGGCTTGTGGTTTTTGCTCCCCACAGGGAAAGGATCACCCCTCCTGACCTGCTGGCAATGGTCTGCCTCATGCAGCCCAGGAAGCTGCTGGCTTTTGCTGCAAGGGAGCACTGTCAGGAGATGGTCAACTTGGTGTTCACCAGTGACCCCAGGTCCTTTTCTGACCATCTGACTTTCATCCAGCCAGCCCCCTGCCTTTATTTGCTTTTCAGTTTATCTTTGTCCAAGTGTGGCACTTTGAATTTCCTTTTGCTTAAAATTTTCCTCCCACTTCCTTCACATGGCAGTAAACTATTAAATTAATTTTTACCAAAAAGACCTGTGCACAAATGATGAACTGAACGTAAGAAACAGTATCACAGCAATGCAGAAGGAAAAAGAAGGAAATTTTGGAATAGCTTTACAAAATGACAGCAAAAACACGTTAATGTTACTCAAAACCAGCGACAGAATATTCTTCGTTCAGCTTGTAACCTTCTATCATAAAATGATGCATGTGCCAAAGGAATTGCAGGACACAGGCCTGTAATTCCTTTTACTTTGCAAACTTCATCCTTGAAGTATGCTCAGATTTAAAGAAAAAATAGGTAGTTATAAAATGTGCACTTCACCAACTAAGTGTTCATTCACATATTACATGTATTGTAAGCAGAGCTGACAACAGCAGCTAGAAGTGGAATCTGAGTCACTTCCCATGACAGGACTCTCTCTTCAGCTGACTGTAGTTGTAAGAATTTTTAGCCCCAAGGCTCAACTTTTTTTCTTTTTTTCTTTTTATTTCTCTTTCCTATGTCACTTAACATATTTCTGCTTCTTCCAAGAAATAAACTAATTTTGACAAAGGTTTCATCTTGATATGAGGGTATTCAAACTGTTCTTTGAAAGAATATCCTCCTATTCTGCTAAGCTGCAAGCGTCAAGAATCTCAGTTCACACGTGTACAGTAGCAATGTGTTAGAATTTGGATAATCTCCAGCATTAGATACCCCTCAAAGATATTCCCTGAAATTAATCCTCTTAGATACGATGGCTACAGAGTCTCAGAAGTGAGAACAGGGACAATGGCAACACAGAAGAGAGAATGAAACCATTTTCTGGGGTATAACAAAGAAAAACATTTGATCCCAGACATCATCCCTTAAAATAATTATGTAAACTTAAAAAGAGTCCTCCTTCCTGTCTTTATATCAGAAGTAAGCAGATAAAAGATATCTGCAGTCATTAAAGAAGTATTTTTGCCCATTTGCTGTAGTCACTTCATACCTTTTGGAACTTAAGTGTATTCTGGGATAAATCAGAATTAATGCCAGTTGACACCAAGCTCTACAGAGTAAGGTCCATTTCAGGAAATAAATAATCCCATATTGACTTCAGATACAAAAGAAGCATCACCACCAACTGGCTTGTAAGACAGTTATCCAGACAGTAAATATAGAAATACCAAGCATTGCCAGGTCAACATGAAACTTATCTACACATGAACATTCAGGGATTCAAAAACAAGAGTAGCAAAAAAACCCCCAAACCCAACCTAAAAAAAAAAATCAACAAAGCATTCACAGATTCTCTTCTGACTAAATACAAAACATTTACCCTTCAGAAAGTTTCAGTCCTAAATACTCAAAGATTTCGACCCACACTGGGTTATAGGAAGAATTGAATTTCCTAATGGATCAAAGCATTCCATTATGGAAGCCAATCCCATTGACAAAGAACCTGTAAGGAGACAAAGAACCACAGGAAATGTAGGATTTGTGCCCTTGAAGACAAGTTCATGAATTTCATTTGTGATTAGAAAGTAAGAGAAGAGATGAGATAGAATTACAGCTGGATGTTTAAGAGTTTGCACTTTTAGTGTCAGCTAACTTAAAAATAAAGCTACTGATTACAAATATTCCACAGGAAGCATGGTGAAGTTCTAATGCACATGAGTGAAGCAAAAGCAAGGAGCAACTTTAATATGGTTAAAGTGCCCCTTTCCACAATTATCTGTAGGGGAGTTTAAATTACAAGCTTCTACCTAAAAAGCAGAATGGGCCCTCTAAATCAGTTCCAGTTCCACACAACACACAGTGACATGGCCAATATGTCTCAATACATTTCCTGGAGATGATTTAAAAGAAACTGCAACATTTCAGGAGGCACAAAACCAAAGAGAATAGATTTGGAGTGCTCCAAACTAAACTCCCTCCCTGCATTTCCCTCTAAATTCTGTAACCTCCTGCATTAAATATTTAGGCTGTTGGTGGCTCAGAGCTTCTGGAGAAATGATGACATCTGTCTTAATGTGAACCATTACCTATCAACCAAAGCAACCCCCAAATTCATCAGGTATAAAATATAATTCACTAGGGAAGGAGACATATATTCCAAAAGCAGTGTTAAGATTTTTAAAGAAACAGGAATAGAGGAGTTAAAATCAATCAGAACAAAAAAAATCAGACGACTGAATTTTCTTCTCTGTTCTGTTGTTCTTTTCATCTTCAGCTTAGTTTTCCTAATAATTGTCTTGCCAGCAAAATACAACGATTCATTCTGGCTGGCACGGATCAGGAAGTTGTTCACCTAGAAGAAAGGGTGGTATCCTGTGAAGCACACTCACAGGATTTCCAGTAACACTTCCACGACATTCAATGAACCCATTCCTTGTGTTTTCTTTCCCTTACTTTCTTTTAAATAATTTTAAGTCCAAGAATTTCCAGGGCAACATAATCTTGAAGTTTAATGAAATCACATAGAAAGAAGTTTCTTGTCAGAACTCTTTTCAAAGTCCTACAGTTGTGAAGAACAAAACACCATCTCAATTGAGTCAAGATATGAAGCTGAAAGCAGTTTTCAGCCTTAGGAAAAAGGAAAACAAAAAACCCCAAAAAACCCCAAAAACATAATAAACAGTGAAATGTAGCAAATAGTTGGAATAGAAGAAATAATGATGAAAAAAATCCATCTTAACTTTAGCTTATATTCAGCAGCTCTCTCTATATAAATCCACCTAGCTTCATTTCCTAATGCCTCTGGAAAAAAAAAAAAAATAATGCCTGAGAAGGGAGATTGAGCTTTTCTCGTAAGAATATTTCAAATAGTGGACAGCAACCTCTTCTGTTCAAGCAGCAGAGAAAGTTTTATCTCTGTTAAAGTCTGAGGTTTGGCTTCTCTGCTGTGAGTATGCTGGCACAAGCAAAGACATGGATCTTTTCTTATAAGAAACTGTTGAGGCCCTAATGGACATCATCCTGAGCTACCAGCTTGACTGAGCAAGCAGAACAAGCCTAGGGACTAATTCTTTGTTGGGATCTGGAAATGGGAGCCAAGAGGAACCATGGACCACAGAGGGTGACATGGGTATCGAAACAAATATTGTCACATCTAGACACTCATTCCAAGGTCCCAATGACTTGGCAATAAACTACTTCAGCTCCAAGAACCTCATGGAATTTAGCAGAAAAAGGAATTAATATTTCCAAATGTATAGAAATGGACTAAGATTTCTAGGATAATCCCACATTTCTAGAATAGGCTTCTGAGAAATTTTAAATATGGTAGATAAGGGCAGAGGAAATATTTTAGTGATTGAAATTCCCCAGAAAGATCAAAATCTAAAAAGTGTACATATGAATGATTTAAAAGATACAGCCATAAAAATAGTTATATTTTAATTTGCAGTCTTTGCTACAATAAATCTATTTTCTCAGCCAAGATTGCAAAGAAGTTATATAGGCTAAAGATCTGAGATTCCAAAGAAACCAAGAAGAGCTTTACTTTTGGCTTATTTGTGGCCAGAATTTCACTCCCCAGATTGCAAGGGGTATTTCCAGAATGTACTGTAGTGTAACTAAGTCAGGCCTTATTTACCTTCCCAGTCCTCTGCCACTCATTTCTTACATTATCACTGATATTTCCACTGAAAGCTTTCCTGAATCAAAGTTTCCTCTAACAACATGACCCTTCTTGAGTATGAAACACATCTAAATAAGATGACATATTTAGATGGTAGGTAAATACTTAATGCCAACACAAACAGCATCAGAGAAGGGAAAATGTTGTTTCATTCTTGAAAGGAGACCAAAATACCAACTGATAAACTGGTCAAACAGGGCTAGATCACAATTTATTTCTGACCTTTTAACGTCTTCAGTTCTCAATGATTTTCTGTCATTTCTGCCTTGCTTGGACCCGAGACCTGTCCCAGAGGTCTTTAGCTTTATGTGGCTACTTAACTTTCAACTTCCATTTTCAAGATTTGAAGATAAATAACTGTTGCTGAGATACACAAGGGTTTATCAGCAGTTCAGATCTACCAGGTTGGTTGAAAGATGTTCCTACATCTGGAAATTCTGTAGTACTCATTCTGCATGTGAGAGAGTTTTATAACTTGGTTAGAGCCTCCTGCTCTATGTTGGTGTCATTATCAAAGGCCAGGTCAAACCCCTGTCTGGTGTTCTGCTAGGCAGCCACCAAATCACTTTCATTTTAAACTTACCACCCTATCTTGAAATGAAGCAGAACAGACTCATTTAAAAATCCACTAAATATACACAAACACAAACTTCCATATTATTGCACATTCCTCTAGAAGCGTGAGTGGTTGCTATCCAAAAAACACATTCTGTTCCTGTGTGCCCACCTATGCACACACAATGCTGGTAGTGCATGGAAAATTCCTCCACTGATGTTTATGCTGCCAAGTGTTTTATCTCGTATCACTTTGCTTTTTATTTTTCTATATAACATCTGAGCGGCTGACAAAGCACAGATGCTGCAAGAAAGTAAAAAGAACTATTTGAAACAGAATTCTGCATTTTTATGTGCTTTAAAACAGCCATTTATAGGGAAGCATTAAACACTGCTAAGAAAAATGCCTCTTTGAAAGACAGACTGAAGCCCATACAGGTACAGGTGTGTACAAGGATTACATCAAGATAACAACAAAATGCTTCAGCAGTATGCTCATAGTTTAGAAAAAGGAAAAAAAAATAAAATAAAAAAAGCCACACATCCATCAAGTCTGTTGTTTATCCAAAGCAGTTATTGCCCTTGAGTTACATTTCTAGACCTTATTGAAGAACAAGCGATACATTGTTAACGTTTAGATCAATAAACAATTATTGTTCTTTGTGAGATGCTGAAAGGGGATTTAGAGACTTTACAGGTAAGAGGCATAATTTACCAGCGGCTGTCAAACAACTGCAACACATTCTTTCTCCTTCTCTCTTTGTCTCTCTCTGGCAGAGGCCACTGGTCTGATCCCAGCCAGCTCCTTGACCTGTGGTGTAAATTCCCATGGCATCAGCAGGAGCCTCAGCTCCTTCCAAAGGCAAGTGTGGCTGTGGCAGGGGCTTTGAATGTTTTTTCCTGCAGCTCCCCAACAGCCATGATTCACCTGAACTATTACTTACTTCATCAGTTTGTAATGATTTCAGCTTTTAAATAAAATAAGATCAACTGACAAGCTTGCTTCCTTGCAAACACATAAATAATGCTGCATAGTAAAGAGCTTCTTCTCAACTGAAAAGCAGAACAAGCCCTCTACTTTCTTTAGAAGTGAAGCAATTAACACTGCCAGCCACAAGCATTTTGTGAATAATGAATGGCCTGAAATCCCAAGCACTGTGTCTGTTTCCCTTATGCATCCCCACAAGCTCCCATTTTAAAACTCCCCTCTTACAATGGTGTTTGTACAGAAGGCTCCTGGAGTGGGACATTTTAGCCTTTGCTAATAATAAGGTTATCGATCAGCTGGGTTTACTAACCAGTGCAGTGTCATCCTGTTCCTTTCTCATTTTCTCAATTGCTCAAAGAATCTTCTAAAAGTTTGATCAATTGCATCAGGAATGAAGCTTAGATTCATGAGCGTGGTAGGATCTATAAAATAGATCATAAATTGTTTCTGAGGGAGCTTAGTAATGATAGTTTGCTAACACCTGCTACTACTAAATACTCTCGTCTGATTTTTAGAACCACAAGAACAATTGAATCTCAGAAAACCTTAATAACACTGTGTCACCAAAACCAGTTATTGTGAACTGAGTAGAGTATGAGACTAATTGATACTCTCTACAGATCACTGGTGTTATTAAGATAGCAGCCAGTGCCCTCAGACCAGATTCTGTTTCCCCTTGTGATACATCTCCTCGGTTGTACTCAGATGCTCCAGGGCCAGTTCATGCAAACAAATCAGTATCTTGTAAAGATGCAGCAAATTTCACTTAAAACTCTGATATCAGAGTGCTGTACAAACATTAAAAGCCCAGTAAATGGCATGTTGTGTGAGTAAAGGAACAGAAGAGCAGGAAGCTGTTTGGCTGCTGCAAATGATTTTGCAAAAGCTCCGGATAAAAACTAAGGAACCCTCAATAATAATATGACCCCAACCTCTGAACATGGAGCGACAACTGCTACATACTTCATTGCTAGCTAAGAATGATTCACCTTGCATCAGCCTAAAAATATGAATGTGTTATCTCTTATACCCATCTTGTGAGATTAAACACATTTTCCTATGTGTTGTATATGTGTAGGTAACCTTGGGCTCTTTTTCCCTCAGTTTGTTTCATGGGCAGTGAAGTGTCGAGCTACCAGATCTGCCATATCAGTACTCAGTACCTTTCACAGAAATGTACATGAAACAGTAAAGAGCAGCACACTCTTTACTACACAAAAAATAAACTTGTAGGAATTATCTCAATAAATAAATATGGAGCAGAATATGAGCAGAATTTCCACCCATATACTTTTTTAAAATATCGCAGGTTAACATCAACTTTTACATCTCTCTAGCACTGTCATAAAACAATCAGCTAAGATGGAATCAATTCTACATTGGGGCTTTAGAACCCTTCCTTGAATCATTTTAGAAGATCAGAAAAAAATAGAAAAAAAGGACTCAAATGATGTAATTTCTCTAATGATCATGAGTGCTCCTCATGCAGTCCCTGGGACTGATGAGAGAGGTTAAAAAACAAAAGAAACAAACAAACAAACAAAAAAAAGAAACAAAAATAAACCCTAAAAGTATTTTTAGATTTGATAAGAGATCTCAGATGTTACTAACACCACATCACAGAGTTCTATCTGAGCAGGCTACGTCTGTTATCACAATACTGTAGATTTGAAATTATATTGATGATACATAGACTGGGAAGAGACCCAGCCTTACTCCTTTGATAAACCACACATGCACCAACCTTCTGTAGGGATGTCTTTCCCTAACAAGAATGCACCACAAAATTTGGGATCCAAGAGCAGCTTTCATTACTCTCCACTTCAATTTGCTCTAAGCCATCAGAGATCATTCCAATCTGCTCCTCTTCCATATCAGAGAAGGGCCAGAGGTATTTTGGAAATATCCTTGTGGTACATTCAAAGAAAGGCACAAGGATAAACCAAGGTACATTACCTGAGAACTTCTGAAAAGACTAATAATCTCAGTAGTGGAGTGTTACCCCACACAATTACTCAAATCAACTCAGGATAGCAGTATGAAATGAAGCAAGACAAAAACATAAAAAAATAAAAAAAAAAAAAAATGACAGGACACAGGGAAAACCTACATAGAATTCTCTGAGGCAGTATGCTTTTACTTCATAATTTACCCATGAATTTTAATTTTCATTTTATTTAAAATATTTATTAAATATTTATTAAATATTTGTTTTAATTTTTTATTTATTTTTATTAAAATACTTTCTACATTTCTGTGGAATTCTTGCACTTTGTCATTTTATCTTCTCTACTGAAATTCTTCTTTTCTAACTGATATGCAATAATCACTTCACAATACCTTGATGAGTGATAACCTATTACCCAGACAGTAATTCATTTGATATATTACTAATGAGTTCTAAGATGCTTTTTGTAGCATGAAAATAACACAAATGGGAAAATGATCACTGAGAAGCACATTCAACTCTTTAGGATATTACATAGGATTTGTTTCTCCACAGTCACAGAGAAATTGTTTCCAAACAAGCCCGAGACTTCCAACATCTCCTGTACACATCAGAAAACAACTCAACTGAAAGAGAGCATTTAGTTTTGGGCAGATTGAAAGGCTCTTTTTCAGATTCTGGTGTGTGTTTCACATATGCTGTGTATGGTCCTCAGAGCAGATTTGGAAGTGTATTTCTGCTTCTACTAGGAAATCCTTTAAAACTTTTAACAGCCATGTTTGCTGCTGTGACTGCTGTCAAGTATTTGGTTTTCTGTCAGCTAAGCAGAGCATCAAGTCAAGTTTCCTTGCATCACGAGGCTCTGTATCATTTATACTCCATTTAATGTCTTTTCTACTTGTCAATACGATAAGTGGGACTAGAGTGAATGCATGAGAGTGAGTGTCTGACGTTTTTTGCAATGGATAATTCAGAGTATCTTAAACATTTTAGGTGCATCAAGTATAGGTTGACACGCTGTAACATAGTTTTCTTAACAAAAGAGTAGTCAGCAACTCAAAGATGCTTCACTAGTGTAAAAATATCTGCGACTTCTAAATGGTAAACTCGGTATTTTTATATGGATGACCTTTGGAAGCATATTCTTCAATCCTTTCCTTTTCTTTTTTCCATTTTAAGCGAGCTTAGGAAAGCATGACTGGTTTATTATACTTTATTCACTGCAGGCATAACTGACAGTACCATTTCCTCCTGCCTAAACAGGATTCCTATGGGACCAACATCATATTTCCATTTCCAGAAAGAGCAACTATTTCAAAATAGAGATTTTGAATTTACAATTTTTTTGGATTGCTGCGTTGTCTCCTTTAATATGAGAACCGTCGAAAAAATAACCACCAAATAGTCTTTTGCACGTTGCTTTAGCATGGAACATTTACTACAAGTGTTTTTAATTATCTTCTTTTCTAACTTTGGACTGAGACCCTTTCCAGCTGCCACCTGCCTGTGATGTGTCACCAGCAGGGGACACCGGAGGGAGAGCAAAATGCCAGCTCTGCTGAAATCACTGCCATCAGCTTTAACAAGGGTGTAACATAAGGTCATCTCAAATAGCTGTCACAGCTGCCCTTTTCCTACTCACAGGCACGTGTAAGGGCATGAACTGTCCTGATAAAAACCCTGCTGTTTCAAATGAGAGTGGGAATGTAAGTTTCTACTAACTTATCTAAAAAAAATCCTTCTCGTTGAGGTCTTTGGTTTGCTACCTGTCCTTTTCATTCTCATTTGTCCGACTTCTTCCCTTATAGAGAGACTCATTGTAACAAAAACCTGACACTATTACAGCTGCTAAGAGATTTGTGACATTTCCTTGTCTCTACTGGGCTGAGTTAGGGAAGCTTCAAGGTCATTTTCATGATCAACCTGATATTCCCCTACTTATCATTAACAGGGATGATTATTGGTTGTGACAGCGAGGTTTCTGTGATAACCCCATGCAAGATAAAATGTCCACTATAGATTTCTTGGTGGTATGACATCACAAAGATATGCCTACAATGGAATGTGCATTATTAAACTTACCTAATACCTACCACTACTACTATATCTACTCTCTATTTAGATCAATATCACAAATTTAAACAGCATCAAGAGGTAGGATTCCCAAAAGAAATGCTTATAAATTATGCTTGTAGAAAGCAAGGGTTGTTTATCTGTATTGCTGTTACTCATTTCAAAAGGACAAATAGATTTAATTGTAATTGTGAAAGTATCAGTTGTTTATAATGCCTATAGTTTATGAGAGGTCCATTTTTCTGACTTGGAAAATTCTACTTTCTGTTGGTGGCTGTTTCCATTGCAGGTGAACAGCTGTGCATTCATCAGTAGAACCATCATACCCTTATTTCATGGAGCAGTGGAGACACACTTCCCTGACCTTAAACTTAAAGAAACGGTGCATTTTCCCTTGTGCACTAAGATTAGGCATGAAGATAAGCAAAAAGCATCAAAATGTCTATCAATGCAGTGAGGAATGTACTGGAATAAGACTGAGTTCCCAGGTTTAGGCCTGTTCTCGTTGCACCTTCAATTGATGCAAGGCTTTTCAAAGAAATAAGAACCGATGCTAGAAAAAGTATTTTTCTCTTTAAGGGCACAGGTAGGAATTCAGACAGATGCTTTGACATTTTCTTAAAAATCAGTGGTAGCTCCCAGACCAGGTTTCTTAACAGTTACACACTGGCAGAAGTCTTCTGCATGGTAGAAATCTAAATCAAGTGACAATATGTTCTATTATGACTAATACAAGTGTAATGACAGCCTATGGCAACAAAAAAATACATAAAATTGTTTTCTACAGGTGAATAAAAAGTTCACTTTTACCTCAGCCTTTTGGAATGTGCATTTGAGCTCTTCATCTGGAATTTCTTTAAAGGAAATTGCAAGATCGAGGGATGTGATTGACCTTGACTTAGGGCAGGCATCTAAAATAAATCAGACTAATCACAGTCTGCTTCTCTCTAGCATCCAAATAGGCAATCAAGGCAACTAGCTAACAGAATTAACTGATATATTTCAAGCAATTCAAAAGAAAGTAATTTCACTGAGTCTTGGGAGTACAGCCTTTGCAACTCAGTAGTTGTATCAGTCACAGTTTGGGCAGACATTCAAACATATTTCTCAACTTCTTGTGCCTGGAAGTAGGCATAAGAAGCCTCAAGCCTCTTTGCCACTGAAAAATTAATGGTCATTCCGAATTTAACATTGATTTTCAACATCTGCAGGCAACCACTTGGTGAAACACAGCCATACAATGGCTCACAAGATCTAAAGGTTGGTGTATTCTCCCTGACACATAGAACCATAAAATGTTTAGGGCTGGAAGGGACTTTAACATCTTCTACTTCCAACCCCTTACCTTCTACCAAGACAGCAGAATGTCTGAGACTTGCTCTAAAATTAAAAGTGAGTCTCAGAAGACAAACAAGGCTTTTTGGCAGATGGGGATTAGAGCTCTGAAAACATTGCAAGCAGGATATGTGCTCACATTATGAATGCTATGCCACATTCATCCAGTTTTTTTCCATACTTCATGAATGAATTCTGATTTCTCTGAGTTCTCAGTGTCATCTATATTAGCTACTCTTCCCTTCTGTGTGATCATCTGGATCCCACTTTTACAAAATAAAATGGATATTTGACCTCTGTTTTGTTTCACTGCAGATTTTTTGTGGTTTATTTTATTATTGTGAATTATATATATTAAATAAATATAATATCTAGTAATGATTAATGATTAATTATATAATTGCATAATTATTAATTAGAAATATTAATTAATCATATATATATATGAGGAGAGACACAGAGAGAGAGAGAGAAGTTATTTATTTCTGTTGGTGGGTATATTTATTTATATATTTATTAAAAAATCACCCCCTGGGAAGCTCTGTCTGCTGCTGATGAACTGCAGTTCATCTCCCCAGTGCCACGAACAAATGAAGACACATACTAAAATCTCTCTTCCTCCCTCCACATGAGAAATAATCGAGATGAAAAGTATAATTGCTCTGAATTTAACGGCCTAAGGTGTGAAAAATTTCCCCCCCAGTTCCAGAGTGCAAACCAATGGTTGACAGGCTCTTGTGGCTGAGCCAACATGACCTGAGCTGAAAACAGTTTTCTTAGGCCCTGGGACAAGAAATCCTGGATGAAGAGAGGATTATTTTTCTGTTGAAGCACAAAGTACATTTTTGTGACCATGAACATACTAACAGAAATACAGACCAACGTGTGCAAATTAAAAATCCTAAGTCCCAATCAAAACATAACATTTCACTGCCCATGCTTCTTCCTCTGAGGAGAAATGAGATAAGAGACAGCATCTGACAGATACTTAGTCACATTGTGTGATGTGTAAAGTCCAGCAGTAGAAAAGTACAGAAACAGGGGTGGTGTAAAAAGAGCAAGGCAGATATTTACAGATGTTTCTCTAAAATGGACATCCAGGGCAGAAGAGTGAGGAGAGGGAAAGAAATTGTTTGCAGTGAAAAGTTTTGTAAAATTACAGATTTTCTAAAAAAATAAAGAATAATAATGCCTTTTGACCTGCAGTTAACAATGAACAAATGATTATATAACTTTGAAAATGTTATGCTTTTCTTTAGAGGACATTCTAACATGAAAGACACTGTTAAAGCAAAATCAAAACCTACAAAATGAAAACAACCTCTCCAGTTTATTTCCAAAACTACTTGCCCTTAAATAAACTTCAGCACTAAAAGGCTTTAAAGCTTTCCCAAGCCTTTCTCTCTTGCATTTTTGCTTCTTCAAACCTGAAGAAGTAAAGTTGAGGTCAGGTAAGATTTTGTTTCTCCACAACAGGATTTTTCCCCAGATTAGAGTTTGTTAATTGTACTCAGCTCTATAAGATGGGCACAAGATCAAAGTTAAATCAATCTTTGCCAAAAACTATTTTTACACTTCTCTCTCAATCCTGGGCAATTACAGATACTGATATTTAAAATATATACAACATTAAGTACAAAGAAAAAAAGTGACAAAAATCCAGTACTATTCTGAGTAATGTACAAACATGGAAACAGAAAATTATTACTAAGGTTTTAAATACACTAAAATTTGGCAAAGTATCCAGCAGGGCTTCAGGCTTTTTGTTTTGGTTTTTTTTTTTTTTTCTGGAATTTGTATTATGGGGGTAGAATTATTTTCCTGTCAATAAAAAATAATTAATGTTGAAGCCTTCCAACAAAGCTCACTTTTAACCTACATTTGAATTGTTTTTTATTGAAATTTGGATTCTGGTCTATCTCTTCCTTGGGAAATATTCCAATTTACTATGGGGCACAAAGATGCACCCCAAACTTGATTTCCCAGGCTGTCGTCCCCAGCTCAGCCCCAGTGGGGAGCAATCATGTCTTCTGTCTGGGTAAGGCATGTCAAAGATTAGTCACTTCTGATACTTCAAAAGAACCCCAAAACTGCCCAACTTTTTGCTGTTTCAGGGCTTAAGCATTCTGGACTCATAATCTCTTCTGGACTTGGCAGACTTCCTGGAAAATAAATGGCATTGCCTCACATAAGAGTGAGCTGACCAAGGCAGCAGGAAGGGATTTTTATCCAGATGGGATTTTTTGCAAGGGAGGATCCATTAAAGACCACCCTTCCCTTGCCTTGGCTGCTCTCTCTTCTGTCCCAAAGGACAAGAGGTTCAGCTGAATACACATTTTAGGGGAAGGCAGGCAGAGGCAGGAGGGTACAAAACAAGAGAAATTTCCTTCTCCCTCCCCTTCCTCATGGCCAACAGGAAGAAATTATTTCTGACAAGAAGAGAGGTCTGCCCTTACTGGCATGTTTCCACATGAGCGTTTGCAATGCAGATGAGAACAGTAAAATGCACTGTTTGTAAAGAGCCTCCTTTTCCAGGTAAAATAATCTCATTTTTACTGCTAATTGCCAGAGTCATGGTGAACAGTGTGAAATTGCCCATCAATACCCAGTTTTCCTCCCTCAAGGTTTATTTTACTGCTACTGCGCTGCAGTTTTATTAACATAATTCTTGTAATACTGGACACATCGTTGTCACAACATTTTAAGTCTGTGTTAAACAAACACGCTGAAGACCTGTTGATGCCAAATGCAATCCAGACATTAATTTAAGCTGAAAACTTAAAAAGGCAAAACCCAACAAAATAATCATATATTTTTGAGTCAGGATCCATATTTCTGTTTTGCTGTACCAATAACAAGGATGAAGATTTTATCTAGACTAAGTGGATCCAAAGTCTGCAGCCTTTGGAATATATGGTTTTATTTTTGATTTTTCAAGACAAAAGCATTCCTGTTACAAAGTGTTAGTTATTAAATATATGAATAAAAGTGACATGGCAAAAGGGATATGGCTGCCAGGAATTACAACACAGATCTGGGTGTCCTGTTTGACTTAACTAATTTTAATTAGAAATAAGGTGTTGTGAAGTGTCCATGAGTTCATAAATTGTAAAGCTAAAATGACAGAAAAAAAGAGAAAATGTCATTTGTTTCTTTAGGGGAGCAGTCTGAATCTTTTCCAGGGGTGTATTTCATATTCAGTCCAATGTTACAAAGCAGCTGAGCCTAGCAACTTACAGACAGCAGAAATTACTCTCCTCTATATTCAGTTAAAAAAAAAAAATTGTCTATATAAATGCTGGTCCTCATTATCATGAGGATGATAGCTATTTTAAAAACAAATGGAAAAATCCCCATGTGGGCATCTTACATGCTTATTTAAAATATTCAGAATGTAAGGTATTAAAGAAGTCTCAGCAAGCAGCACTAAAATTAAAAGAGGAATATTAAATTCCAGATTTAAATGGTTTTGTAAGATATTTTTTTGACACTTCAGTTTTGGCAAAGAATTTAGAAAACATGAATGCCCCTGATGCACTTAGTTTATGACAACTCATGGAATTTGTTTAATTCATGGAATTAAAGAATCCCTGGAAGTACCACCCCCATTTTCAGGGATACAGTATACAATGAAAACATAAACTGATTTAGGAAGTCTGTACTTTCCCTTAGGTGATGAGTATGTATCAGCTTTCTCTTGACCATGCAGCGTGTCAGAAAGCACAGGAGCAGCAACAGAAAATGAAGGAAATCTGTCATGGTGGCTGTAAGTCATGCAAGAGCAAAGACAGATGGATGTGAGCCAGTCTCTTTGCAATGACCCTTCTTCAGACCCTTCTGCCACCATCACTGATGTAACTGTACTCTGTCCCAAGATAAATGATTGTCACTGATAAGATGAAATAAATAGACAATCAGCTACCTGATTGGAATTCCTGATTGAAATTCCCTCTACTTTTCTTTCTCTTTTTTTTCCTTTTTTTTTTATTTTCCCTTGTGTGGTGGCACTGTTTAATCACTGACTGATGGACTGATTTGAAAGCAGGGTCAGTTTCTGACTTTACTTGGAGTTATCTTCCCCACAATGTGGGCTCAACCATAGCTGGAAGCATCTGAGATCTTCTGACCTGTATTAAGATTTGAGAGTCTTTGCATTCCTGATTCTCATAGTAATGAGCTAGCTAGATACAAACAATGCTCATTTTCTGTACAGATAGATACACTCCACCCTCATTATAAAACTATTTTCAAAAGCCAAGCATATTGAATGCTATAACAGCAATGCCAGCTCTCATGATTTAGTCATGAGGCACACGAGTTTTTTGTTTAAATTTGATGTTCTCATGATCTCAATATTTTTCATGCAAATCTTGTTATTTCTGCATCCTTTCACACTCTAGCTTAAATTGCTTGTCAATTGTATTGCTCTCCTTGAGTGCAGTGCTTCGGAGATTCAGTGGCATGATTTTATACATCTATTTATAACTATTACTTAGCTTTTTAACTCTTTAAAAAGATGTAATACATCATCCAGAATCTCTTAACTGAGCCAGATGAGTTGGAAGCGATATTTTGGCTTTGTTTTGGGGAACACTAATGCAGAAAGAGTTTAATTATCAGTATTGAAATTAGCCCAACTGTGGGGCTCAGAAGAACTGATAAAAGCAAACAGAACAGAGAGACAACACATAGGAAGTTAATAACAGTGTTGTGTTTCAAATATGTCTCACTAGAAAGAGAGGAAAATGCATTTTTTCTTTACTACACCTCAAAGCAGAAAGGTCTCTGGTGCTTAAATTAGCAGCAACTCCTTTTTCTCCTGCTTTTGAAAATTCTCTCTCCCTACCCACCCGTCCTGCTGGGTTGGTTCCTTTACTCTGAAACATCACAGTCTTTCATGTCTGTGAGACCAAGACCACAGCACACATGCCTAAGTCATGGCAATATTCTCCCCTCTCTAAGCAAGGGGTCATTAAAGGACTCTAAGAATGCTCAGGCTGAGTCTAACTAAAACCAGTTAGCTAGAGCTGACCAGAATGTTTCCAAGAACTCCTTCTCCCAAGAAACATTGGCAGTCAGCACAGCTCTAGATTAAAAATCTCGCTGAAAGAGGAGCAGAAGTTTGATATTTCTACACTCATACACACAGTGCCCCCAACAATAAATCACTCTCCCACAGAGAAAACACTTTTTTTTTAATTAAAGATGCTCTAAATGAATTAAATCATTGATGAAAAAGAGGAAAGAGCAAAACTAAAAAGCAGTAAAATTGCTAAGTTTCAACAAGAGGTAAAATATGACCTGTTTACATATGGGCAAGAACAATTATTTCACAGACTCCTTTTAGGCTTGTCTAAGCACATTCTTTGTACAGATAGAGAGAAAGACAAATGGAATATTAAATCAAAGAGCACATATCATACCCCTGTTTAGGGGCAGATTGTCCACTGGATAAGCCTACCAAACTTTGAGTACATCAGGAAAAATCTTTGTCTTTCACTGCAGTTTTGGAAATAATGAAGGTTAGAAATTGTAAACCTAAAGCAGTCATAGATTTGCTCAATTTGCTCCTGAGAGGAAGGAAAAGGCACAAAGTCTGAACACAGACTTATTTTCAATGACTTCCATCAAAATGATTTGTTTGGAATAAAGACACCTACGGTCCCTCCCCTGGGCTTCTCATATGGGCAGAAAAAAATGATTTTAATTGTGACATGCCCAGGACACACCGCCCATGCTTGGGATAGGGTTTTTTCCCCACCAGAAAGAGAGATTTAAAAGGAAAGAGCAGAGGGTAGCCAAAAAACAGGAGAACACCTTTTAAGCATCAGGATATTTGCTCCTTCCACAGCTGGAGCTCCAAAGGGGTAAGAGGGGTGATGGCCCTGCTCTGTTTGTCCATGGCAGCAGTGCTGGAGGGCCGAGGTGATGCTGCTGTGGCCTGTGACACCTCTGTGAGGCAGAGGGATGGACCTCACTGGCCCAGGATGTGTGGCTCTCCTCGGGCTCAGCCAGAGGAGAAAGGGAGGTGAAAACCCATCTGCCTTCATCATCCAGGAAAGAAATAGGACAAAAGCAGAGCAATGTAGCGTGACGAAGAAGGGGTGCCTGCTCAGTGAGCTGGGACAAAGGCTTGTAGAAATCTGTCAGAAATATCATAAGGAAAAGTATAGAGTTATTACCATTTCTATAGCCCTTAGGATCCTCTGGTGGCAGAGCATTTTCAATGATTGTTTCTGTTTGGTGGAATCAATTATCTCCTGATAGATTCTCCTTCCAAGCTTAAGATTGCATTTAAAAACTCATCTGCTTTCTGAATTCTAATTCAATATGTTTTGAACTGTAGATTTTTGGGGTGAATATTTTGTTTATGAATCTCTTTATATTTCAAAGTGGTTGCCAAGCCCATTTACTTGTCTGCATGGTAAAAACTGTTCTACACTTTGTACACAATTTAACTTGGGTAGCTAGTTTATTAGGCATGGTTTGATATGCTATCAAAGTGAGAAACAAAAAGACAAAGCTGAGAAAAATGAAGATCATTAATGTCTATGTATTTTAAAGTCACACTTGTGCTTTGGAAGCTTAATTTATTATTTTAATAGACATACAGACATGCTAGAAATTGTTTTCTGAAATAAAATTAATAATAATACTAAGTGAAAATGGAAGGGGGAAAACTGGGTTCCTCCCAAATTTGCCCTAAACCAGGACACGGGGCAATAAAGAATAAAATGGTCCTGCTTATTTTTTCCATTGTTGAATCAAGCAGTCCTATATGTTAGCGATATAGGCATAATACATTTCCTTCTGAAAGATACTTAAATGCTTTATAAAGTAAGCATAAATCCCAAATGACATACTAATGTCCTCCTTACTCAAACAAATCACTTTGTTAGAAAGTGGGCATTTGTTAGTGGGCAAATGGACATTTGTCTGGCTAATTAGAGAACAAAGCTCAGCTGCTCAGGACCTTATTCTGGTTGAAGACCCCAGTGGTGGCCTGTTTGTGTCACTGTGGCTCACAGGAGATGCTGTCACACTGCAGTGAGGTGTTTCTGGCCTTGTCAAAGAGCGCTGGCTGAGAGGCAATTTGGAGCCCAGGTGCAGCTGCAATTGTGGACAAAGCCTTCCCACCATCTTCAAACAAAAAGCAAGTTGATTGCCTTTCTCAGCTCCGTGCCTGGCTCCTCTCTTCACTGGCTCTGCTGACTCCCAGAGAATAACAAGAGGTACATCTGTGTGAGTCTGCTTGTGAAGGCCTCCTTGGAGCTGGAGTGGGTTTAGGGTGAGGCATTCAGAGCCTACTGGTATCATCTGCAAGGAAGGTATTATGGGGAACACTCCATCTTCAATTAATGCTGTAGGTGCATTTATTTTTACAGCTGCCAAATTTGTGCAAGGATTGAGGTACTTTCAAGTAGGGATAAGGCAGAAGTGAAAAATTAACATGAAGATGGAAAGCAAGCTTGGGGTTTACAATAGGTGCCTGAGGACATTGTGTGGCTTAATTTTTCCATTTCTGTTGATGCAATAGTCCCCTGGGCCACCTGAGCTCGTATTTTTTCTGTGATGTACTACCAGTAAGCCTTTGAAGAGTTCCAGAAAGATTGCAATCACTAGTTGCAATCACTGCTCTTCTCTGTAATTACAGGCGCTGGTACCAATTCTGCTTCCAGGTCTCCCTCCCACTGGCATTTCCATGACTTTGCCAGTCCCCAGAAAACCCCATCCATCTTAGGGGACTGCAGCCACACTCCAGCTCCTCCAGGGAGCCTTTTCCCCCTTGCAGGTGGAATTGATGTGGGCAAACTCATTCCTATATGGATCAGCTTCCCCATTATTGTGTGAAGAGCCACTGCCTCAGTAGTGCCACACTCCACCAGCACTCCTCTCACACACACACAGGTAGGAATGCAATACAAGGTGCAGTCAGATTAAAAAAAAACAAATAATAAGTTTTTGTTGCTTAAAGTTGAACAAAAACTATAGTCACAGTATTGAGAAATCATCTTCTTTTGCAAACTTTTTTTGTAATAATATTTTCTCCATGCAAATATTAAGCTGAGAAGGGCAGATTATTTGCAAAAAGCAAATACAAAAGGGAAGAAACCACAGCTAAGCAAATTACTTTATATAAGTTTTCTCTGGAATGACAATGCTGTTTTTCTTTCTAATGCCTCTCTCATAGAAACTTTTCCACAGTCCATACTTCAGAATGTTATAACCTAACACAAGAATTGCAACATTTTTTTAAGGGATAGAGTGCTTAGTTTATTTTTTTAGGTCTGGGATTTGAATTGGAAGATCTGTTTCCAAACTTTCCAATTTCCCTAAGTGAAGCACACTTCAAAAAACTCCTAAGTGAAGTACACTTAGCAAAATTCCTGTAAAACAATGGCCAGTTTTAACTTCAAAACCCAAACTGATATAACAGGAAAAAAAGAAAAGTTTGGTTTTTAATAAGAAAAGAAAATATTCCCTGTTTGGAACCCTAATCTGTTCTTATGTACTAATCTATAGCTGGTTATGTACATTATTCATTCCTTCATCTCAAAATAACAAATAGCATTGGTGACACTTTTGTGTTAGCAAACTTCTGATGAAGGAAAAATAGTAATTCTCTCAATGCCACAAAGCACTGTAATATTTCTGACTAGAAAAATTTCATTTAAAATTAATGTCCTAAAACCCAAAAATAAAAGTTCTACATTCCAAGCATATCAGAAGGCCAGAAAATATTTTTGCCATTTGAATGAAACCTTTCCCCTGCTGCTTTAGGTACCCCTCAGACCCAAGACCTGCCCTCACCACTCACTGCCTTCTCTTCAGTGCTCAGGACAAAATTGCACCTAAAGGGAATGACAGTGCAGCTGTTTGCCGATTATGAGGTACTCTGGCACATCTCAAGATGAGATAAAAATCTTCCAGCACGCCTGAATAAGGGTTTTATTATTTCCCAGGCTTTTCCTCTATAGCATAATGAGAATAAAAGCTTCTGAGATGCACTGATTTTACCTAAGATGACATAATGCAGAAAAAAGCCCTTCTTTCTTCAATAAAGAACCCAAAGACTTCACAGAAAACCCCCAAAAAAAACCCCAAAAACCCAACAAAAAAAACCACAAACCAAACTATGGGGAAAAGAACACACAAAGGATGCTATTTTCCTTGATCAAAAAACCACAAAAATCCTCTGAGTTTGGGTCCATGACAGATTTCAGGCTCGAAAAATGCATATATGTGGTGAGATGTGGAACGTCTAAGGTTGCTCATTATTGGCATTTAAAGCTACTTTCAAACAGCACCTGGACATGAGTAATCACAGTGATCAATGCTAACAGTGGTGGGTAGTTTTAAAGAAAAAATAAACACTTTGAAACCACAAGCTGCATTATCATCAAACCAGCAGCAATATCCTAAGTACCCCAAAATACTTATTATTAATTCCAGAGCTCTTCTATAGGTTTTAAATGCTCAGTCTGATTCCAGATAAAGTTTCTGTTCTTTAATTATCACAATACTATCAGCAGCTTTACCATCCATTATTTTAAATAAGCTTTTCTCTATATTCTTCTTTGTCTTGCAGTATTTTTAAAAATGCTTATACCAACACTTTCTAAAAGTCACAATTTCCCTCTACCAACAATGTGAGTCCCAAGATGCAGTCATTTGCCTCATGCATTAAATTTGAGGATGAAACACTTTGTTTGCTTTCCCATTTGGATTACTGTTTGAAAAGCCCGAGTGTTCTGCAGTGTTACTGAGACTGTGAAGTCACTGCCAAAACTCAAAGAAGCTGTAAGGTTTTCTATTTTCCATGCAGTCAAAAATACCTGATAAGCCATTTATTCCTATATAGCTGTCATTATGCCCAGGAAGAACTTGCACTGATCTAATTAATAACACTGCTTCCAGATAGTGATGCTTAAGCAGAGATTTAAATTGCTTAAAGATGAGTATGAACACTATTTCACAGATGGGGGGGAAAAAATATTTGATTAATTGGTTTGCAGAAGACTTTGCAAAGAGAAGGAAAGATTAAATTTATCTGATTCAGATCCCAGTTATTTTTATATTACTATCATATTTTTGCCTGTAAATATATCTATGCATATGTATTACACACACAAATACACATGTATCTCAAAGGATCATTTAAGCTAAAAAATGTGTTCCAGGAAAATACTGTTCTTAAAGCAACTAATATTCACAAATATATCTTGTGCCTCAAATTGTGGGAGTAACAAGTGTTATTTTGGAATCTAAATGGCATAGAATGGCTTGGGTTGGAAGGCACCTTAAAGCTCATCTAATTCCTTCCTTTCTGCCATGGACAGGGACACCTCTAACTAGGCCAGGTTGTTCAAAACCCCATCCAAGATCCCATGCAGAACCAAGTCTGATCTCATGGGGATAAAATAAGCTCATTTCAAGAAAAGAAATGCAGTCCTGTTAGCAAGTAACAAACTCCCAACACTCCCCATTCCACCAGCCTCAGATTCCTGTCGTGCACCATGTATCTAGACTGTATTTTCAAATGCAAGTACACAGAGGTGCAAGTAGGGAGAAAAGAAGGAAAAGGTACAGTCCAAAGTTACCTTTTCCAAGTTAGAAAATTAAAAGTCATCTTCAGGACAGAGACAAATTCCTCCTGAAGGAAGGAGGATAGTGCATGTGGCTTTGTTCAAATAAACACATATTTCTGCAAGTATATGGAACAATGGAGGAGCCAGTTTAGTCATGCTGACATAGCCAATTTGGTATCAGGAATCACCTATTAATTGTTTTCGTGCTTTATATGAAGGAAGAAGAGCAGCAGTTTTCTGTGTAACCCACATTGCAAATAAAACTTTCAGAAAACAGAACCAATTTATATTAGGGCCTTTTCTAACCCAATCAGAAGATGGGGGCAAGCATATTTTGTGCAGTCTTGGGAGGGTCTGGAGCACACATCTGATAATGAGCAGCTGTGGTTGTTTAGCCTGGAGAAAAGGAGGCTCAGGGGGGACCTTATCATTCCCTAAACTCCCTGATAGGAGGTTGGGCAAGGTGGGATCAGTCTCTTCTCACAGGTAAAAACTGACAGGACAAGAGGAAGTTGTCTCAAATTGCAGCAAGGGAGGGGTAGATTGGAGAGTAGAAGAAAATGTTTCACCAAAAAGGTGGTCAGACTTGGGAACAGGCTGCCCAGTGCTTGAAAGATGTGAAGATGTGTTTCTTGGGGGCATGATTTAATGGTAGGCTTGGCAGTGTTAGGTTGATGATCTTAGAGGTCTTTTCCACCCTAAATGATTCCATAACTCTCTCCAAAGTTATCCATTATCCATCTATCAGTTGTCCATTATCTTTTCCATAGACAGAGTGCAAAGGAAAAACAACAAGCAAAAAACTAACCTCTTACCAGTCCAAAAGTCTTTGCATATAGAATGAAGTCCACCATGTAAGAAATACAGATGGAAACAAAACAAACAAACAAACAACCTCCCCCCCCCCAAAAAAAAAACCCAAAAAACAACCCAAACAACAACAACAAAATGCTGAGTAGCTCCAGTGGAAAGATTTAATTTCCCATCTACATGACTGCTGAGCTGGTGCATCTTTTACTCTTACATAACTGTTTTTTTGCCCAGAGCTTCCCAAAATCACTTCATTTTTCAGTCAATTCATCAGCTTGGGTCAGGTTCAGACATAAATCTGTGTCCTATACCCACATTGCTAATGTGCTCAAAGGAGAGTAATGAAGCTGCACTTCCAGATAAGTATAATGAATACAAAACCACACAAAACAGCTGGATGTGTGTGTACAGAGAAAATAATGCTCTGAGACACAATAATCTTTCCTGTTAGAAACTTATTCCACAAACATATTGAATTTTGAGTTGTCCTTATATTTCAATGTCTTCTCATGTGTAATGCACAGAGAATTCCACACTTGAATTCCAGATGGAAATCCAAATCATCTGATATATTTAAGCCATAATTTTGAGTTTCTTAAACAAGCTGTTCTTCACTACGATTTTTTTTTACAGCATTACTTGAACCCTACAATAAATTCCGGGGCATATTTTCTAAATCCAGAATTTAAGATGATTTCACAGAATATTCTTGCAAAACTTTAAAAAACTTTGCAAAACTTTAACATTTAAAACTTTAAAACTTTAAAAGTACAAATTTATGTACTTTTTTTTTTTTTTTGTTGATACAAACATGTATTTTGTACACATAGAAAATCATTAGTCCACAATTTGTAGGGGAATTTTCAGATATCACATCAAAAAGTTGCCAGTCTACTTAATTGCAGCTTGTTCTTCAGACAATGAATCCTAACCTCTATTATTCTTTTTGTTAAAAGGAATCAATATATTCTTGAAGGCACACCTGAAGCAGAAGCTGGAATAACTCAGTGTACTGAAATACTTACAATATTATGTTGCAGCCATTACATTTCAGCCCTTTGTGCCTGATTTAGGGCTCAAGCTGGAAGACACATCACTGCAGTCTAATTGAAATATCCTCCTCCCAGATGGTGCAGTCAGCCAGCCCCTTCCAGCACCATTTGGGAAGCCTCAGCAGAGCACTGCTGAAGGGCACAGCACTCATGAGATGCACACTGAAGGGAGAGGTGTGCCTGGAGATTTTTGTCTTGTTTTACCAAAACACTTTGATGCAGTGGAGTGGTGAAGCAAAGGAATCATTACTTTCTAACACATCTGGCCCTTAGAAAGAGAAGACAGAGAAATAGGTGTGGATGGCAAATCTACCTCTTGCTAAGCAAAATAGATTTTTGAGATTCATCTACAACACGTAGTCTGAGGTTCTGGTTTTCATGTTCCCAACTCAACTCGAGAGAGTCTCAGGCTGTCCCAAAGGCTGCTCCTTCTGCCATAATCAGACCAGGGCACTAAAGAGCCCTCTGTGAAGGAGTTCATTTTTGTCCCCACAGATCTTCAACCCCTTTGCACTCTGGTAGTGAATCAAGTGAACTGGAACCTATAACAGCTTCAACAGATGCTGCATGGCAAGACTGAGCAAGAAACAATGTTTGCAGCCATCAGGGAATTAGAGGAAGGCTAAATACTACACTGGGATTAGACTGTAAATTTTAAATAAAAATATCAGAGATAAATTATGTGATAAGTTGAATATCACGTGATAAAGCAAACAAAAAAACAAAAGAAACCAACAATTTTTTTTTCTCCAATTTTGTTTTAAATGGGGAAACAAAGAAGTCCTGATTTGACATTTAATCCTTCACCAGTCATATATAATTTGACTGAAACCGTGCCTTTGGTACTCTTTAGAGCAAACATGTTTCCCAAAATGGTGCCTGGTGGATTGTTCCATGTATCTCTAGATAGAAAAATTACTCAAGTCCTTACTTCAGTCAGATTGGAAATGTCAATCTTTCACTTTAGCATTCTACTTTAACACACACTCCCTTTGTCTTTTAAATAAATGCCTCTTTTCATAACATGAATCCACAGAAAAAGCACAAAAGTAGTCAACCATGAAACACCATTGTTCACTTTGCTCCTAAACACCCTGCCTCTTAATTGCTCCTCTTGCACCTTACTTAAAACTCCACGGGATCAGATCAGACACTGGTTTTGTATTTGTGCTCTGCTTGACACCCTTGGTTTTAATTGCTCATTTTGCACTGATACAATCTCCCACTGGCTGAAAGATCTGTAAACTCAGCATAACAAAACTCAAAGATGCAATCACTAATCTTTTCCATTACAACACTTTGCATTTCTGAGTCTGGAGACAGGTATTTCCCTCACCCACCTTATGAATCCTTCATCTTTTCAAGCACTGAAAGTCAATGTCACTGCTGCTTTGGTCTTGTGATGTAAGAGGGCTCAACAAATATTTTCACTACTGATATCCCCATATACACTTTTAAGGACACCCACAGCAGCTGAGTGATCTGGATATGCCTCAGAAAAAGCACACCATATTTATGCCCTGAACTTACATTATTAGATTGATATATAAATTCCTGATAGAAGACTTGCTTATTTGACATTTTGCAGAAAGGCATCCACAGGCTTTTCTTTGCTGTTTAACTGTCTAGAGTTTTGCTTCAAACAATGAAAACCTGAATATTCTGTTAGATGTGCAGAAGTCCACTAGAATCAAGTGACTTCAGTCATTGCAGAAATAGAAACAGCTTTGTGGTACACTGTCTCCTTTTCAGTGACCACCTTGGAAAAGGCACTCATGACAAGGTCTAGCATAAACAAAGGCTCTACAAAACACAAATAAACCAGAGTTAAATTCTCAGGCAGCAAGGTGTGCTGCTGAGGCCTTGTTGTGTACATTATTTACAAACAGGAGGTAAGGTTATCAGCCTGACTCATGAATGAGAATATGAGAATGGGAGCAGTTCAATCTGATTACATCACTGTCTTGTGTTGTTAAAAACATCCATTACAGAGCAACATCAGAGAGTTTTCATACCTCCATAGAGCCTGTAGAATACAAGGAAAACTTTCCATTACACCACCTGTACACATACAGCAACGTTCATAATCTGACCATCCATTGTCTTGCCCAATTAACTATTTACACACATTGCCATAGCTGTGTTTGGTGCTTCAAGGAGAAATGTTATAGTTCCTAGTGGCCTTGTCTATCCAGATAATCTTGTGCAAAACAGCTTTAAAGCACTTGCAAAAGAGAATGGTATATTTTCAGCCTTTATGTAAGAAATAGCAAGACATAAACCATTGGAACACCTAGCACAACTTTGTTTTTTCTGCTCTGGAAAACACCAGCAGTTTCCATGTCAGCAACATGCTGACTGCTAACAGAAAACCTGAGCTGGAAGAGAGGCTTCATTGTTTTCATTCAGATTATAACACTAATTAGAATTCCATATTATGCATTTACATTGATTAGTTATGCACATCTATTATAGGCAACAAACCTTTTCTACCTAAGTACTCTGCAAGCATTTACTGACTAAAGAAAACTTGAAAAGGTAATTTGTCAAGCTGGACAATAAATTATTTTGCTGAGACAAGAAAAAAATGAGGAAGATGCCAAAGGCAGGAAGAAAAGATCTGAGAGATAAGTAAGAGAGAGAGAACAAAAGAATGATGGCAGCTGGAAAAGAGGAGGATGCAAACAGCAGTCAGGATGAGAATGAGAAAGAGGAACAGGAAAAGCAAGTACAGAAGTTTCTCACAGAATTAGGAGAGCAACAGTGAAAGTAGGGAAGATTTCTGCATTTGAATTAAGCACTTCTAATCTGAAGCCTCATTTTTCCTCAGTGATTCTAGGGGCACCAGAGACTTAAATGTCGTGCCCAGAGGAGCTCTGGCATAAAGAAAATGTAAAAAATGGTTCACTGCTCCAGAGCCCTGCAAAGTGAGCATCCACTTGACTGCAATGACTGAGACACTACTCCTAAATAGATAAATAAACAAGTTATTATATTTCAACAACAAAAAATATTCTATGGACCCAAGAATCTTTTGTTTTTAAAGGGTGTCCCCAGATTACCAGCCCTATACACAGCTGGTTGAAACACTTTCACAGGTCGAGTCCTTAAATGACCTCTTCTCTTTTGAGAGAAAAGTAGCAACAGCAAGGCACGATGTTTAAACATCTGCTGCATTCCACACAATTATACTGATGATGCCATGAAAAACTAGTGTTGCATTCTGCCTCCAAAGTTTCTCTTGCCTTTGGCTGATTTGGTCTCTGTTCAGCTGGTGTATGAGATGGACCATTACAAAGATCTTTGCTGTGGGGCTCTTCAAAGCACAGAAAAATGTTTCCATCTTTATGACAGTTACCTCTCAAAGAATGAGTTCTCTTCAACTCTGGTAAATATAGAATTTTTCCTCCCTAAAAATTATGGAACAAACCAACTTTTCTTTTTCCCTTCTCCAACCAACATCTTCATTTTGCTTTTAGAAAGTAATTTTCTTTTACACTTAAGTACAGTGTTCTCTAAAGCCAGTTGTAGATTTGGTAGGAAGCCTGCCAACTCAATTTTTCTAGAAACTCAAACTAGCAGCAAATATTGCAACAAGGGTAAAAAAATATTGCAGTAAGCATCTATTCTTGTCAGAGCAATTCTGCCCTTCCTTTCCCCAGACGATTAATGGTTTACACTTGACAAGTCTGCAGCAAGAGCAGATACACAATCAGCTGAATATATCATTCTGTCACCAGCCAAGGCAGGGTAACATACTAAGGACTAGCTATGAAAATCTAAATATTATAATCTGCCATCCTGCTTAGATATTTTCCAAATATTCCACTGAAGTTGCTTAGAAATCAAGAATTGAAGAAGGCTGCGGATACAGATAGCTAAACTGGTCTTCTAGTTTTCTTCTGCAGGTGTATAGTCCACATCAATCACAGAGTACTAAAAAATGTGCACAAACCACTATCTAGTATAGTTTGTCCTATGAGAACTGAAGAAATTTTCTCAGTGTGCTGTACATGTGTAACATCTCACATCATCCACTCATGATCCTCATCCTAGTCTCAAAAAGAAAGCAGAGATATTGAAAGCTGGGCTGCTGTCTAAGCTTCATTTCTCAAACAACTGGATATGTCTTATGTTTCTAAAGGCTGAGTTGAAGATAGTGTTATAATCTTGCAAATGTTTCTGAACTCCAGTTCCAATTTACATTCCACAGATCACACAAACAGCTCCTCTCCTCTCTTCTTAATGTGAGTAACACTTCTGTTTTCAAACAAGACCTCACCCAAGCAAAGCTTTGTGCTTCTGGGGCTGGGAGCTTCCTGTGAGCTCTTATGTCCCTTAGATTAGGTCATGCTAAGGGGCACAAATTTGCAGAGCTGGAGTTATAAAGGAAAGTCAGGAAAATAGGGGCTGGATACAGTTCAGGAAACAAAAGACACAACAAAGAAAACCTATAGACAGGATTAATAGCAGCTTTCTCCTCACAGCCTTGAAAGTATCATAACATGGCAAAAATACATGATCATGGTATATTTTGTACTGATGCTCTGAAAATAAGAAAAAAAGACTACTAAATAACATACCCCATTCACCACCACCAGGTGTTACAGAAATAGCTGCAGAACACAAAGTGATAGAAATATTGCCCATTAATACATAGATTAATGGCTAACATTCACAAATCCAGTGTTTACTTTCCTGCACCACTCTTACCACTGCCTTGTCTTTGCTCAACTGGTAATTCTCAGTAAGGTTGCCCTCTATTTATTCTGGCAGTATTGCCACCTCTTTATCCCATCAGATGCTGGGAGCAGCCACTCCCAATCTCCTCTTTCTTTTACTGGCACACTTTGATAGCAGTTACTCCTCTCTTTACTGGTGATAGTAGGAATTGTGCTGTTAGTAAGCTGGCTATGAGTTAGAGGCAGAAATAATACCCTTCATACCCGCAGTTTATTCACTGCTATCCCACCCCAGATCCCTGGAACGAAGTATGTAGGGTCACTATGTGGACAAGGCCACAATCCTATAAAATATGGCAGTGGTTAAACACACAAAGGGAATAGAAGGAGCAAAAAATGACAGTTCACTGTCTGGAGGTGACTGCTGGGTCTTAGTCTTTCACACTGCTCCAGATGGGGAAACTTCTGCTTTTTTTGAAGTCACATCACTGCAGTGATTCCCCAAATACATGTCCTTGACAGGTATGGTTTAACAAATTTATTTATCTGATCCTGAGTGTTTTTACCAATGACTATAGAGAATTGCAAGAGAAATAGCCTTTCTTTACCACTGTGCCATGAAAGCAATGCATTCCAGCTTAAAGCACATGGTCACATTGCAAAAAAGGAGCACACACTGCAAAATCTGTCACTTATTTGTTAGACAGAGTCTATAAGTACCCATTGCAAAAAAAAAAAAAAAAAGTACAAAAAACCCCCACAGTCTACTCTTTTATGGCTTTTAATCCTTGTTTGAGTTCATTGCTACAGGCCTGCTTCACACTAATGGGGACTTCTACTACAAATGAGCAGATTCTCTGTATTCAAGAGTAATTAATCTAATGGGACTACTAGTGCTGGTATTAGAGCAGTAGCAACACAAGATTTGCACATAAGCCGTACATTTCCCTGCCATTCTATGAGCTACTTGCTCCCAAATGAAAACTCTTGGTAGTCTGTGTTTATTTTTGTTTTGAAGTACTTCATAATTTGTTTCATTACTGACACAAAAGCTTCCCTAGAAAGCAAAAACATTTGTTTATTTTAATTGACCCTGCCTTGAAATCATCATAGGATTTATTTGTTGGCCAAAAACATTTCAACAATGCGTCTGATTACAAAGCTAGCTGAAAACATGGATCTGAGAGCTTTTTCTCCAAGGAAACCATTGTTATTTTAAAAAGAAAATACCTATCTTCCAATTCCAAGGTCAAGTTCTTTCAAAAATTTATTTGCCCCCCCCAAAATTGTTGTTAAAAGCAAACTGCATACTTCATGGTGCATGCAGGAATTTTCCAATATTAAGAATTATATCGTTCATGTGGAGAGTACACGTGCCTGCTACAGGCGTGGGAGTGAGAAACAAAACAAAACCCACACCTTATCAAATCAAATCCAGCAAATAGACTCATCACTATTAATTGGCTCTGCTGTGCATGTAGCAACTCTGTGCTGCTGCTCTGTAAGGGCTATTTGTACACAGTGACACCCTGAAATACTCTGCTGAGAAAGTAGAAGTCTAAAACAACAGCAGAGCCCAGTCTCACCAGCCAGCTCTTGTCTGCCTTTGTTAGCATCAGGGAGCTCTAAGAAGGACCGACACCTTTATGTGATGCAGAGAATTAGGACCAAAACGATCCTTCCACAACCTGACATGGTTTTACACTCTCAAGTACATTGACCCTTTTAAATTTGTTTACCACTTTGACCTTTCTAAATTAAGCCTCTGCTATTCTTTTTTTTTCCTCTGGACAGTAAAGCACAGAAAAAAATGTGAACTAGATGTGAATTGATCAAAGATTCATTAAGAGCAAGACAAATAACACATCAAGTTAAATGCACTATACCATTAGAGGACTTAAACAGCTGCTCCAGTAAATTGTACTTCACACTGCAAAGGTAAGACTTAATAGATAGAACCACCTCCCTAAGAAGTCAGAGCAAGCCAGGTTTTATATAGCTGATATTTCAGCATTTGAGACATTTCATACTAATGTAATGCTTTAATATCTAAAACACACAATGCCACTTTAAAGCTGTAAGAATAGGAGGGAAAAAAAACAAAGGTAAAGAATGAGACATTTGTGTAAGAGTCAATAAGGGTCAGAGGTGTTTAATTACGCTACTAATCACCACAATATCCACACAAAATATATAGAAATAAATCATGGTTTGACAAAATGTAGCTGCAACAGTCAGTGGAGGTCAGAAAGAAAGGGCTGCTATCTATCATGTTTTTCCTGTTCCAGGAAATGAAAAGCAAGGTGTCAGCATTAGCTTCCTGCACTCTGTATGCATAGATGGTAGCAATCAGGAATCAGAAATTAGAGTTCAATTAATTTAAGAAACCAAAAGCAGGACTATAGGGTCTGAGAAGGATCCCACCATCTGTTTGCTAATGCAGAGTAGAAGACCTATTCAGCAGCAGAGGTATCATTTCAAGACAAGTTCCCAACTCCTTATGCCAATATTTAAATAGCAAGACTTGGACAAACCCTGGGATATCCCCATCAGACAAACCAGCAGCTCACAATCCCCAAGACAACATTAATTGAAATGCAATCAAGGAGGTACAAAATGAGATAAATCCATCTGTTCCAGCCCCTTGAAGATTAGATCAGTGTAAGTTTGAAAAATTGTAATGGATATATAAGGTCATGGTTGATCATTTATCTAAACTATGTCTGCTTTGAGTGTGGGAGTGGTCCAGAAGAACTCCAAAGGTCCTTCCCATCTGAATTAGGCTATGTATCACCTATTTATGCCTCATCTGACACTGCAGAGTATCAGATCTGCTCCCTTCTCCTTTGCCATATCTCAATTGAGTTGCTACATTTGCTCTCCATACTAGTTTTAAAGATTAAGGTCATCCTTGAGAAGTTTTTCACAAGCTTCCCAGTTTCCCATCCAAAACTCAAAATGCAGTAAAGCAGGGACCATAGCATGACATTTTGACAGACAATTTGAAAAAATGATGTCTTCACAATGCTTAAATCCTGAGAGTTTGTAATAAAAAATAAAAAAATGGTGGAAACAGCACTTTTTAATGAGATGGACAATGGCAATTTCAATGGGCTTTGCATTCATGAGTCAATGATTATGGTATGTCTGAGAATCTCATTGCTTTATCTGATTGCTCCTATTTCTACCAATACAATTTTTCTTCATGACTCTGTGCAGGAATGAGAACAATTTGGAGACAAATGGGCTTGAAACAGGAGGGTCACACTGCTGTCCTCCCTGCTAGGACAGCCTCCAAAGGAACCGTGCATTTGCCCATGAAATTCACCTGTGCTGGATTTGCCAGCAGAGGATCATACTCCCTAAATTTCCTGACACTGGCTTTTTTGATAATGTGGAGACTGCCAACATACCCTCATGGTCATGACTTCCTCAGTGTAACACATTTCCAACAGCTTTTTAGGTGCATGATCCCCACAGTCCTAAAGCTCAACCACTCCTCAGTGGACAGACTGTGCATTTGAGTGGTCACACAGTACAGAAATGAAATTTTCATTGGCTAAGAGCTCTTGGAATTGAAACAGAAAGTCCTGTTTAGAAGTAGAGCTTATTGAATCAAGTGAAATGCCATTCTAGTGTGGTTATCACACTTCCTGCACTGGAGCAGGTATTGCAGTCACTCCTGTGACTGCAGGCACACACATTCCAACCAGCCCAAGACTGCTCTTGCAGTTCTTTATACACACTGTAAAACTATTATAAGCCACTTCAGAAAAACATGATTTCTCAAGAAGTTAACCTTTAACTTTTTAAATATAATATAATCATAGCAAAATATCAGACAGCGTGATATTTCACTGGTATAAATAAAAATACTATCAATGAAGGCACTGTTTCTTTTAGGAAAAGACTGACAGGAATAATAAACAAAAACTTGTGACAGGCACATGACTCAGATTCCTTTGAATGAAATGTTGTTATATGTGTTGATATCAACAATTCTTTAACCAATAAAGATTCACCTTAGAGAGAAAAATAATGCCACTTCAGTCATCCTAGATGTACAAAGTTGTGAGATCAACATCAATGCAAGATAAAGAGTTTCTGATATCATTACTCAGAGTGAGACTTTTACAATAGCAATGTCCAGCAGGAGATAACAACTGTAGTTAAAGCATAAGGAAGTAAAAAGAGGAAATCTGACTGAAGTAAAACATGAGATTTGTAGAGGTATTTTTAAAAGAGGAGTCACTAGAACAGATTGCCAAGAGAAACTTTAGATTCTCCATCCCTGAAAGGTTTAAAGTTCAGGCTGGATTGGGCTGTGAGCAATCTGGTCTGGTAGAAGATGACCCTACACATGGAAATGAGATAATCTTTCACGTGCCTTCCAACCCAAACCTCTGTGATTCTATGATTCTCTTCCAGCTGCATAATCATTATCACCAGTCACTGACAGAATCTCTTTACTCACCTTTCCAATGACAGCAGCAGTTTTGGTGGATATTCCAATAAAGTGTCACAAGGACAAACAGCAAGATGGATGTGTAAAGTTTCAAATGAAGAACTGCAGAAATGTTACTTTTTTCCCCCTCAGGTATGCATTAATAAAATGCACATTGCCATTGCATTCAGTACTTTAAAATGTCTTTTAAGGATTTATTAGAATTTTAAACTTTTATAATTTAGAAAACTTTTACAAAAGGGAGCGGCAGAGTTGCAATATCAGGCTGATAGTAAAAGACTGCACTAACAGAAAGTCAAGAAAAAAAGGAATTTTATATGTGTACAGACAAGACAAAATTGATTTATCCACGTGAACTTCACAATGCACCACGTTGAAGCGTTAGAAACTTTATTAACCAAGGGGAAAAAAAACAGATATCAATTGTATTACTCTGAGACTGGCAAGGCAAAAAAAAAAAAACAAACTAAAAAAAAAACCCCTTTATTTATTTTTTTTTAATTGGTCCAGAAGTGGCTTCATTTTGTCACCAGACATTGCCTTATGTATTTTAATCAGAGTAAAACATTTAACCTGGCATACACACCCACGTATTTTCTTGCATCTAAAAGGTTTCTAAAAAAACACCAAGACACCAAGTTTGATCTAACATCCTTATTTAAGAACTGGAAATATTAACAGCACTTCTACCGAGGTAAATGAGGAGAGAATAGCAATGAAGAATGCTAAATCAGTAAAAAAGCCTCTAATTTTTTTCTTTATTTTAATGGATACAAGAAAAACATTAGTAAAATATTAAATGTACAGCCAGATTAGGTTGTGCCAAACCCTCCTCAGCTTTAAAACCATGCATCCAGCACACTCCATTTAACACCTGTTGTGTGACATCCTGTTTAATCCTGCTGGGCTGAGAAATTGCCACTTCTGCTACTCTTGAGTCATCAGAAATGCAGATCTGGGGAGTTCCACAAAGTCCTTGAGAACAGATGTTTTTCTTCTGGTTTATTTCTGCTTGGCAGTGACCATTTAGAATGAAGCCCTGAGAATATCCCATACTATTTCCAGATCTCAGTTCAGCATCTATTTACATGAGAACCTCAAGAAAAAGGAGGTTGTCTAAAATGAACAAAGTCCAAATGAACAAAGCTCCTCAGGTGAGTATGCAAACCCAACATGAATATTAAGTATCAAGAATGACATATTAATTTTGCACCAACAAAAGGGAAATAAGGGAAAAACCTGGAAAACACCAGCAAATTTCCATCCTTGACTATCATATATCTTCTGAGTTAATTCCACCCCCTGTATCATGAACATAACAGTCTATCCCCAAGCATGTGTAGGGTCAAGCCACACCCTGGGATGGAAACCCTTAAGAGTCACTATACCCATTATTCTATTTGTAATGAGAAATATTTGTTTTTCGTTGCGGTGTCAGGGTTATATCAGGAGCAAAACCTCAATAATTTTTTTTTTTTTTTGATTTTGAGCATTTTCAAACACAGGAGACCTACATTTAGAGTTGCAATAGTTTCTATGTACTAATACTGCAAGAATCATAATGGCCTTGGCTCATATGTTGTTAGCAAGGGCAACTTTCCTTTAAAGAAAGAACTAATTACTTCTGTTTCAGATTCCAAACTCCCTCCAGGTTGCATTGTTAATGAGATTCAAAAGACACGCCAGAAGTGAGTTGAAAGCACATTTGGCATTTTTAAGTATGCATTCAGATAAACTTGATAAATCTGTTGATACAGTGTTATCTATTGCTCTATACAATACCCCGACATGTTATTCTTTACAGAAAATCTGCCATTAAACACCCTGCACTTTTAGTAAAAAAAAATGCAAAGTGTTCATCTGGGACTAACAATATATGAATGTGGAGAAGATTTTTCTCTACAGCAAAAGAAAAGTGAAATAAGGAGCAAAAGTACAAAAGACAGCTAAAAAAAAAATAAACTCAAATGAAAATGAGAAAGAGGCAATAAGTAATGAATTCCATATTGCATGGATTGAAGCCTCACCTGTTCTGAGGACATGACAACATTAAAAGCTAGATTTGAAAGAGGAAAGAAAGACAAACATTCTTAGGCAAGCACTGAGGCTTTCTTGATTGTATAAATATGTACTTCTATGCTGAAAGCTCTCTTTGTGGCAATGGCATCTTTATATTCAGCAGGATTGCATTGCCATTCACATCACAGAGTGTTTTACTAGATTTTGTTCTCATTAGCTCTGTACAAACAACTGAACTAAGAGTGAGAACACTGAATCCTATTCTTTCTTGAGCATTGTTTACCAGATCTCTCACTAACTTCCAATCAGTTCCACCTCTGCAATTTTATTGAAGGCAATGAGTTTCCACAGGTATTGTCATATACCATAATTAGAAAGCAGTCTCAGTTCAGTGAGACTTTATTGGCTTGACAAGCCATACAGAGCTTATAAGTGTGTAAGAGGAGAGAGAACATTGCCAGCTCTGTCAGAAATCAAGTAACATCCATCTAGGAGAAAAGGACTTTTTGAGCCTGAGCTTTGAACTCCTGTGGTGTCTGTCAATATCTGCAGTGCATGGGAATTAGACAACCTCCCATCACATGTTTGTGATCACTTAGAAAGCTTCATATTCATGCTTCATGTTTTAGGTCTCAGCTAAAAGAGCTGCCATATAAGTTCTGTTTTCATATGCCTTAAGCACACTTAATTCATGTGATTTTTATTTTTTTTTTCTAATCAACAGTGTGCATTACTACATCATTCTTTTGTTGCATGTCCTTATGAATAGTGATAACACACACACAAAATTGTTGTTCTTCCTCTTTGTATTTGGGTTAGCAAAGCAGATAATCTCAGCAACCTGCCTGAATGTTTGCTGTTGCACTCCAGTACTTCCCTAATGTCAATGACAAGCCTGGGGCTCTTGGAAGGAAAATTAACATCTCAGTTAGATTGTCTGCAGGGATTTTCTGAGAGCTTCTCAGTACCAGATATCTCCTTCCTATTGTTAAGGAAACTTCGCAGAGAATTCATTCACGAGGCTCTCTGGCAGCCACACTCCCAATGTCCCAGACTGTCACTGCTGGCACTGTCACCCCTCCACAGGGGTGGCTCCAGTCCCCTGGCAGGTCCCTGCCTGACTCCCTGCACACCCACTCAGTCAGAGCAGGTTTCCTCACTGGCTCAGTCCCAGCATTTCCATAGCAGAGTCTCAGATGTTTTATTCCACAGAGCCATTTACCCACAGTGCAGTAACACACACACAGCCTGAGCTGTGCCTCCAAGGAGGGACCCTGAGCAAAGGAACCCCTGGGCTTTTACCCCCTCCCAGCCCAGGAGTGCCAAAGTCCTGCTGCTTCTCCTGAGCCATGGAGCCATGGGCTCCTGCCGTGTGCCTCAGTGTCCCTCAGCTGTGCCACAGCTCCCTGTGCCCTTTGCTGTGCAAGGGGTGGTGTTCACAGCCTCTTGTCTCAGGCTCCCACACAGAGCTACCTCGGGTTGTGTTCTCCACACAATGAAGTCCTGTCCTTGCTGTTACACATAATTTTGACTCATTTAGACCCTTCTGGGAATGTGAATTTCATCAAGATTATTGATGAGACTTGACAATGGCATCACTGTGAAACATGTTGCCACCTAAATCTTCATTTTACTCACTTTTGCTATGGACAGATATCCCCCTGAACCCACTTTCCATATAGAATAAACCCAGATTTATGTAAGTCCAGTCCCATGTTTCTTAGCTTGTTGAATCAACTTCATGAAACATTCTATCATTATCAAATAATGAAATATTATACATTATTACCTCCCAGCTCTATATTTGTTATCCCACTGAACTCTTTGCCTCCTGGGCAACCTTGTGGACAGGTTTGAAGAACCTTGCCTTCTAAATCCTTTAAGTAACCCAGACACTGCCCATAAGTACTTCTGACCTTGTAATCAATGGAAGGACCATAATCTCCCTCCTCACACTTGCCCATCCAGCTGCCTAAAATGAGGTTCCTTTGTCAATTTGCTCCTAAAGCATAGTTGCCTCAAGTAGTCTCCTTGCTCCATACTTCCTTTTGACTGAATGAATCCCTTATCAGTGTTTTCACCTTTGCCACCATCTTTGCAGCTTCTTTATTTCTATTTCTCTGGGGTGTTTTTCCAGCTGCAATAACCTCCAGATGATTAGCTTTAGTTAAAGGCCTGTCAAAAGTTGTGTCTTACTATTGGTACCTGCATTTATTACATTCATTCGCATTCAGTTAAAAATACTTAAACACATATGCATTAAAATGAGATTTTTGAGAAAGCAGGCTATGTCCATACCCCAGATACTATGGCTCTGCATCAAAATACAGGCACAGAGGCCTCCACTAGGTTTCAGAGAACTCTGAATTTCCTAGGGTCATACTCAGCTGCATGAAATCATTATAATACTATAGCCTTTGTCAGTGGATGAAGGGGACACTGACTTTCAGCAGGGTAAACTTTATTTTTAGAGGTAGGTAAAGCTGGAATGGTTTCTGGTTCAGTGCTCATGAATTCAAGTGCAGGTTCCAATAGTTACCTCTCTAAAGCCCTAGAAAAGTAATTTTACCTGTTCATTTCTTTATGAGACTATTACTCCATTTTTGTACTGAAAGAATTAGGTGTTTTAAGGCATGCCCTTACCATGGAAATGCCTTATTTCTAGAAAATGATGGTGTCGCTTCTCTCACTTCTTTCCTCTTCTGCCCCTTCCCCAAAATCTCCAAACACCATAAGTCATCAAAATCCAGGAGAAAAGTGAATGGCTGTGCAAAGATTTACCAGTCTGTCAAAAGAGAAGTCAAGAAGAAAACAGTTGAGCAGGTAATTTAGCCTTATAGTATAAAAACCCCAAACCTAACAAAAACCCACAAAAAAACCCCAAACAAACAAAAACCCATAAAAATCCCCACAAAAATCACCGCCATGAATAATTCAAAGAAAAACACCAAACTCTCCCTTTTCCCTTTCCTTAGGGAATAGATCTGTGAATATTTTAAGAAAACAGTTATTGGCTATGAGTTCACCTCATCAGGAAAGAGAAAAAAAAAAAAAAAAAAGGAAAAAAAAAAAAAGAAAAAAAAAAAGAAAAAAAAAAAAAGAACAAAAGATAGCTCATTAAAAATATAAGTCAAGGAAACAAACCAAGACAGCCTCACCTCCTTCCATTTGCAGGTTTCCTGACCCATCCAGCTGCCAATCCACCCTGAACACCCGGAGCTCCGGGACCCTCCTGCATCCCAGGAAGCAGGTGAAACCTGGCAGCTCCGAGGGAAGCAGACTCTCACACCACCCTTTCCCACTTTGACAGCTGCTGCCAGTCATTCCTCACAGGAGTGTGAGGAATGGGAAGCATCAGCTCAGATTGCCCCTTAGAAGCGTAAATAAAACATTTACAGAGTTCTCTGTAAGAAAGGATTTTCTCATAATTTTTCATGTGCTGTTAAAAGTTTCTTTCAAATTAAATAGAATGAAGGATTTAAAAAGAAAAATAATACTTGGTCGAATTTTTAAAAGAAATTAACAAAGAAGTGGTGTTTCTTTCATGAAATGACAGAAAGTTGATACTGTTCTTCTAGGTCATCACGTTTTTTTTTTCCTTCAAAGTGGGTTGAGATGCAAAAATAACAAAAAATCATGTAAGATGAAAAGCAGAGGAAATTCTTTCCACAAAGTTCTAGTAATTTCCTATCATCTTCCCACTTAAGAACCTGAACCTTGTTTTATATATAATTTGAATGTCCTTAAAATATCTTTTTCTCCTTATAAAAGTCAATCACTTCTCTAATGTAAAATATACTTCGGTACAGCAGATTGTTGTACAAAGTAACACTGAGTAAGTCATTATATTAAAATGATCAGCTAGAATTTTCAGCTGAAATTTACAGAAAAAATAGTATTGGTAACCTGCAAACCATCAGATACATATTCTGAAACCCCATGTTTCAGAGTAATTCAGATCTGAGATTCGAACTTTTCATCCCTCATTAAGCTCCCTGTGTATTGAGAGATGACCTGTTCTTCACTGATCCTGGGAACAATTATGCACATGCTAAAGTTAATATGCTGCAAGTAATCATTGCAGTGACCCTTAGTGCATATAAAATTAAGCAGGCATGTATATCCTATCAAGTTTAAGGCCACAGTTTATTTTTTCAGACAATTTCTTTTTTAATCACTTTGTTTAGATTGGTGATGAAGAACAGTAAGAGAGGCCTTTGCGAAACTTGGAGAAATCAGAGACAACAACAAATTGTGTGTGTGACCAGCATGACCTGCCTCTTTCTACAAATAGTGCAGGCAAAGGTGATTATTAAATAGTGATTACTAAGATTTCTTCCACTTCTAAATAAATCATCATCATGGTCAAAATTCTGCACTAAGAAGTGTCTCTGACCATTTCCTCATGAAAATAATTCTCTAGGCTAAGTCCATTGTGCTTCATCAGGAACTCACAGAATTCAGTCAGTCTCTGCAAACATAGGCATCTCCTTGCATGAAACCCATTGCACACAGCCTGAGCAGGACCTTTGGAAGAAAAATGGTTCTGCCTCTCCTTGTAAGTTCACCAGAAAAAGACCTGAAGGCTTGGCTTCAGGTTCCTGAGATAGATGGCAGTGAAGAGACCAGCTTGAAGCTTTCTGGTTTTGTGATACTTGGAAGCTTGGATTGTGCCAGAAGGGAGATTTATCACAGGGAAGTCCATGATGCTCTGCAGCACAAACTCTTTTAGTGGAAGAATTGATGCGTCAGGAATGCAAATTAAAATACCTATTCTCTACAAGAGCTCTCAGGACAAGAAATAGATTATAAAGAAAAAAATATGTGACAAAGAAAAAGAGCAAAAAAAGTTTCCCACAAACCTTTGTGAAGAAGAAATAAACAACACTGTTCCCCACTCACTGAAGGATATAATGTTGACTGGAGAGACTGAGAGAGACAACAAGGGACAAAAAGGAAGAGAAAAGAAACAATGCAAAGGAGCTACAAACTTAGTTTTCCATTTCTGAAAGGCACTGAAGTGTGGCCCTTCTGGCTTATTTTCAAAGCATGTAGCAAGCACAGCAAAACAGTGTGCAAGTTCAGCTGTGACTCACTGTGTAGGTAGATTGCACAAGGACTTGGTCTTGAAACAGCAAGATAAAAAGCAACACTTCTATGGAAGCAGGTAGCTTTGCATCTGAATCATTTGACTTAATTCTCTATTCAAGTCTTCCATAAACTTGTGCAAACAGAATAGACACTGTAAAGATTAACAGACAACAGAACTGGGTGTCAGTTCTTGAAATGAAGAAAATTCTTAAAATCACATTTCATTGAAAGCAAGACTCTTAAAAACTTCTTAAAGACTTGAGTATATCTTCCTTACAGCTCAGTCAGAAAAAAAAATATATATATAAGTCTTCATTTTCCTCTTATTTACCCTTTAGAACTAAGAAGAACTGCCTCTGATTCACCGAAGAAGAGGATGGAACTGTGTGTATTTTTGCATGACCAAAGTATGTGGCTAGAAATCCCCAGGTTCCATAAGAACCCTCAGTGATAGGGGCATTCCAGGTCACCCCCTCACAGTTCCCTGCTGGCAAATCCCAGGGAACAGGGAACTCCCTCCAAAGTTACCTGTGTCTTGTTTTTAACAAAATATATTTCTGTGCCTAGCAAGTCTGGACTCCCCATCTTAGTATTTTCACCTTCCTATCTTCCTCATTTCCCCCAAGGCAAGTCCCTTTTTACAGGAAGCAAATAGTTAATGATGCTTCCCTGTCTTCTCCTCACAGCCTCCTTTGTCATCCAAAGGCTTGGAAGCATCTCCTACATGTGGCAGCAGCTAAGTATGGTCTAATTTAATGTGTGAATTTCAGCTCATTCTTATTCAACAACAGCATTCGAGCATATGTGAGCATTTCAGCTTGTGGGTAGGTTCTCCTGAAGTCAGCAGGGTTGCAAACACAACTTTTATGTCTTGCTGGATCACATTTACTCCAGAGTGATCTCCTTAGTGCCTGGCCATGGTGTGAGCCACAGGATTCTGAGCAGCCACTTCCCTGATGCATGGAGCAGGGGATCACATATATATGTATATATGCCTGTGTATATACATGCACAGATATATGTATATTTGGGATGCATATACATCCCACACACATTGCTTCTGACAAGATATGAACAGTGTAGCTCTTCTTCCAAAGTCCCAGCTAGTTTTATATTAAGATATCATATTGTATGGAAGAAATGCCACCAAGAGCTTTCAAAGTCTAGCCTAATTATTCCAAAAACTGTGGCCTCAGACAGAAGGTCTTGATTTGGACACTGATAGACTTTCTGATAGACACCTGATATGGACACTGATAGACTTTCTGATAGAGACCTGATATGGACATGGATAGACTTTCCCTGCTTTACAGTCCAGTTCTTCCCAAGCAAGTTGCTGTGGTCCTTTGAGTATCTCTACCAGCTAGACTTTGTTCTCCTGTCAGGGCCAGGAGCCTGCTATCTCCAGACTTGGCTGGCAGCCTGGCTGCCTCCTGCTGCCGCCTGGGAGCCTTCAGGCAGCCCATGCTCACCAGCTGCCTGTGCTGCCTGCCAAAGCCCACAAAGGAACCACGTACCACCGGCCACCTGGCACAGGAGCCCCGGCTGCCTGCCACCCCCTGCCCAAGCCCAGCGACCCACCACATGTCAGAGAGGTGCCATAAGATATACCAAAGCCTGCCCAAGCCCTGTACTCTCTTCAGCCTGTCCCTGAGAGCTTGAACAATGCTGTGCCAGCAGCCTCTGCTGCTCGTGTTCCAGCAAACGCTGGTGGCTGCTGGGCACTGTGGAGTGGCAGCCCTGGGCTCTTCCAAGCAGCTCTACCACCTGCCCTTCTCCTCCAGCAGCTGCTGAGCTTTTCCTGCTCACCACACCCTCCCCCTGGGTCTCACCCTGCATGCTGGCTTAGTGAGTGACCCTGGACACTTTGTCCACTCAGTCTCCCTGGTTCCTCGCTCAGGGATAAGGCAATGCCTGTTGCAGCTCACCTTTACTGGGATGGATGAAAACCTCCACCTCCCACCACTGCTGCATTCCTCTTCTGCTTTCTTGCCCCAGAAATGCCATGTATCCCAGGTATTTAGTCCATTTCTTCACATGCTTTGGGGGATTAGAGCATATAGGAATGGCCAATCTGTGAAAGGAAGGGCTGTCACTCCTATTGCTCTGTGACATTTGTAGCTTCAACCCTTGCTATCTTGCCAGATGTTGCAGAAATACTCAAACAGCTTCTATAATAGAAAGAAAAAATTTCAAAAAGTTTCAGATCTGTTCTACATGACTACTCATGGCACCAGTGTTATTTATTCTAATAAACTGTACTTGTATTTAATGTCATGCAGAAAGAGTCTGCATATTGAAATGTTTGGGGTGATCTCTTGTTTCCTAGTCAGTACAGGAAAGTGCTACAGTAGTAACAGTAACAATTCCTCCTTTCTAAAGAGAAGATGTCCTAGATCAACCTAGATGCCCTGGAATCCAGTTTCACCAGATTTGTCTATGCCCATGTTCCCTGGGAGACGAACATTTCTCACTGTTCCCATGGTATGAGCTGCCTGTGCAGGCTCCTGCAAACTTGTCCCTTGTGCCTCATCCCTGAGACCCTGCACTGGAGATCTAGAAGGAAGGATTTGCACTCAGCTGTTAACACTGCTCCTCAAATTTTTAACCTGAAGCAAATGTTTAATGAAATATGAAAGGGACGCAAGAGCAAGCAGAGGTTAATGCAAAATTAATTTGCCAAAAGAGGATCAGAGATGTCAGGCTCAACTATGAGGTTATCCATGAAAAAGGTAATTAAAAAAAAACAAACAAACAAAAAACTAAAACAAGAGAAAGAGATGTGTAGGAGAAGGAGGAAATAAGGTAAGAAACAAATAAAGAGAGAGGCATATTTGTCCTGAGTAGTCTTTTATCTGTTTCTATGATTTCTCATGTTCTTGAGTTCTAAGCCAAGATCAATTGGGATTAATCAGTTGTATAGAAAACACTGAGAACTCATTGCAGGCCTTTAGAGTTTAAATTTGTTTATTGAGCACAATTTGGTTAGCATCAGGTGCTGAAGTTACAGACACCAACACTAGCATAGAAATTACTTTATTTAGCTCTCAGTTGGAAGTTTCTATAGCAACTGGGTCCTATAACAGAAAGCTGAGTTTCTGGCACACAAATACTGCTGCTGCTAGAGATTGTTAGTACTGTATTTTTGGAGCACTCAGCTGTTCCTCAATTCTTTCTAAGCCCCAACCCCCCTTTTTCTGAGGTCTTTCTTCTGCATAAATCTGCCTGCTTAGTCATACTTACAGTTGTGCCTTTTGCTCTTAACCTTCCTTCTTTAGCTGTATCACAAACTTTTTATTTCAGTCCGGATTCAGCTTCCCTGGAAGGGAAGCAGAGTGCCCTGTCCTGCATTCTCCTCCTGGGCAGAGCTGGAGGGAGAGGACCAGGTTGCTGAAATTGTCTGGAGTGTGCAGATTAAGATGCCTCTCCTGGACCTATTTGTGAATTTATCCTTAGGGCAAATTCTGTGGATGTAACTCAAGTGCCAAATGCAGAACACCATCACACCTTAACCTGAAACTCAGCTCGTGCTTTTAGGTAGGGTCAGAGTAAAGCTGTGACACTTGACTGGCAAAGATTAGAGACCTCATCACAGTTCCTTTATGTATTGGAAACTCACAGCTGAGTACCACCTTTAGATAGTGAATTCCAGCTGTCAAACTCCTCAATGCACTTTGTCTCATCCCTACATTACTGAGCTGTGCTTAAAAGCTGTGGGAGTACTCCATAAAGAGAATTGTATTATTGCAGAGTGGAACAGATGTTTCTTTTACCTGTAAGACATCTTTATTTATACATCTTTCACAACTGTGAATCAATAGCCTTTCTCAGCTGCTAGATTTATTTTGAGGGGACACACTCAAACGTTTGTGTGAGATGTTGGATGGAGGTGTAAAACATTGTTAGGAACAGAAGTAGGTGTTTGGTTGGCTCAGCAGCTAACAGGCATTTTGCTATTCCCTTCTTGGTGTGTGGGTTGGGTTTTTGGGGTTTGTTTTTGTTTTGTTCTTTTTTCTTAAATTACTTTTCATGTTGTCATTTATGGATAAAACAATGGCAGTTTGAATCATTAGGTCTTTATACTCTCTAGTACGGTTTTTAGCTAATCTGGTTTAACTCCCTCAATATCAAAGAGAAATATGTTTTCTGCTCAAAACCCTCTGGAGATGTCCCTTTTGCTGTCCTGGGGACCTCTGTCCTATAAGAAAAAGTACCAAGCTATCTCAAAGCCATAGAAAACAAAATCTCATATCAAGGAAACGCAAATTTAAATTTTGTGACTCAGGCACAGCATAGAACATATGTTTTGAATGAAAATAGCTTCAAGTATCCCTAGGCAGGTGGCCACTGCAACCAGAATTAATTCTTGTGGTTCTTCACACATGGCAGAGCCTCACTTTACAGCTCAGGCAGCAGCTCCAAGAGGGCAGAGAAGACTGCAAGATGACTTGGTGTGCACTTTAGGAGAGCTGTAAGAGCACAGGGGGTTGTGTGGGCTTTGGGGTTTCATTTTTGCAGAAGGAAGAAATACAACAAACCTGTAGTTAACTACTACCAGGTCCAGTCCTGGTCTGTGTTGGGGAAGTCTAGGTGGCTGGGATATTGGCTTTTTGCTTCTGTTATCTTTCCAATGCTATTCACTTTGGCTGTCTCTCATCATTCCTAATAGGGGCTTTTGCTTTTCCATCTGACCTTAATAAAATGGGATCATCCTTGCTAAGGTTTAGAGGATTGCTATTTTAAGTGCTGTCAGTTAGAGAATACTTGTCTGAAGAAATGTTTTCCTTTCCCAGAGCCCTGATTTTTTCTACCCAGCCCTGGGATGGTTTCCCTGTCCTAGAATATTGATCTGAGGCCATGTGTGGGATGCTGCAGCCTGTCAGGGGTGTCCCATCCATCCAGGCACATTCTGTCTCTGGCAGCCGTGGTCATTTCATGTCTCTTGCAGATCTCTTCCAGACATTTCACATCTTGTTCTCTAAATTCTTAACATCTCACTGCTGAGTTGCTGGGAGGGCCTGTTTTGGAAAAGGAAATCAGAAGCCCAGAGAAACCTGTGTTTCCACACAGTGCTGAAGGCAACAAGAGTCTCTGGGAGACTGGTGGGAAGATTAAAATGCTGGAATCTGTTGCCTTAGAATCATTCTTCTTGTCTCCAGTGAGTCATCCAGCATCACAAACAATCTCAGCGTGACCTTCTGCTGCTCCTTGTGCCCAGAGAGCCACACAAATCCAGTAGAGGATGTGCTGCCACCATCTTTTGGCAAAACATTTCTCCCTGCAGCTCAAAAGGTTTTCATTTTCTTCTGTTTTGCCATCCCAGGTTTCTGGCTTCTCTCTTAACAACCTTTGAAGAGCTTTTTTTTTCAAAATGGCAGCTGCAAAGGTCATCTCTTTTTGTTTCTTGCTTGCTTGGAAACAGGAATTGTGCTGTAGAATAGAGATGCAAGGCAGCTTTCCAGAGCATGAAAATCCAGTAACTTAAAACATTGTCTCCAGCTCGCAAAAACCAAAACCAAAACTGACCTAGAAAGAATAAAAAAAAAAAAAAAAGAAATGAAAACAAACCAAAAAAATTAAACAGAAGGGACTGAAAATGATGAGACTATGTACTGATTTGACTTTTCTGTACACTAGGGTTTTTTTTCCTTAAATATAAATAAGTGTGTTAACTATATTTTAAGTTTGATATAGTTATTCCAATCATATTTTAAAAGACTAGAGGAGGTTCTCTTTAGAAGACAAGAAAAGAAATAGTAATTGAATAGATTCAGCAGTTTTTTAGACTTACATAATTTTCCTTCATTAATCCACACTGATTATTTTTTGCCTATTTCAGGTCATACTTATGCTATGAAATGCCATTTACCACATAATGTACATTCTGTAGGAAAAAAACCACATAATTTACTAGATGTGTTAATTCCTTCATGTAAGTCCACCAGGAAACCACTTCAGTAATAGATCACAGATTAAAAGTGCATATTTTATGATAGTTTCCAAGAAAAATCATCAGTGAAACACTGTGAGGTAGAGAATTTGCTTTATCTTAGGCTGTTTCTTAGGATACTGTGTGGCTCTGCTTGGAGTAGATAAGTTCCAACTTTGTTGTCATATTGTGCACACAAAAGCACAATGGTTCTGGTTATTATCAGTCTTCTTATATTAGGAAAAAGCAATAATTCCCAAACTTTAAAATAGCTATTTAACTCAAAAATTATGATAAACACAAATGCTGGAGTTAATTTCTTCTGAAAGATGCCACATTTTATTTATGAGAAGAGGCAGAATCTAGTTTTTGCAGCTACAATTTTTATTCAAAAATTTAACTGTGAGCGTGCCACTTGATGGAAATGTAATGCCACTCACCCAAAAAAAACAACCTCAAAACAATAAGAAGTATGTTTAAAAAAGTCATAAAAAATGTCTAAAAGGAGAAGTAGAGGCATAGAGAGATTATACTATGTATTTTTCAATGAATACACAATTTTTTCAAAATTAAATTTTAAATGTGCATTTAAAAAAATTTAAAAGTTGCAGTTGTCATGGTGTAACCTCACCAAAACTGAACTAAAACTAAACTGATCTTAATTTTAGCATTAGTATTTATACAGAGATTATATTTGTAATGTGTGTCACATTTTGGGACTCTGGGGTAGTGAACTGAGCCCAGCATGGCTCATTTTTAAAAAAAACCTCTTTTCTACCACCCTAATATTCTCAGCTTTATTTATCAATTAAGAAAACCAACAACCTCAGCTGATTTTAGATTATGAGCACACTAATTTTGAAGAAATAAATATATATATTAAACAAAAAAGGTTTACAATGGTACTAAGAAAAGATAAACCAGAAATAAAACCTGAATGTGGGAACAGCAATTCTACACAAGTTGGGAATTAGTGAAGGCAAGGGGCATCATTGACAAAAATAGAGTAGAAGAAGATATTTTGTTTAAAGATTTGAAAATACAAGATATTCAAAGTCTATTGACACTCATTGTCCTGCTTTAGGCATTACAAAATGTAACTTGGAATTCAACTGGCTACATGGGCATGCCACTTTCAGTGCACTTTCTGAGTATTTTTGTAATAGTGGAATAACTGACAGCTAAAATATTGTGGAATTGTCCAATTTAGGCAAATCCTGTGCTGAAGATGTTGACCTTTTGAAAATTGATTCCTTCTGCACATTGGGTTTTACTTCCCCTATCTTGTTTTTCCTTTAGCAATTATTCATCTTTTATGGCTTCCTACAGCTAAAAGCCTCAGCAACAGGAACATTTATTCAGAATCAGAATGGAAGATCTGGTACTTTTCTGCACATTAAAGGAAAAGAAAGTTCAATTTTCCTTCTGAAAAGCACAAGAAAGGCCATTACACAAGATGTAAAGACAGAGAGAAAAAGGGGCTGAATTCCCAAAATATTTGATGGCAGAAGTAATAATAGCAATGAATGAGGCCACATAAATGATTTATGAGACTCATTTTTTTCTATTGTTACTAAAAAGAGGCTCATTATTACTCAGGAAAAAATGCTTTGTTGGTGATGTAAAGAGAAATCAGTATTTGCTATCAATTACTTTCATTAACACTAGGCCTTTGTACACAGTTTTAGAAATATATTTTCTAACAATTTAATTTTGTAATTTTGTCCCTACCGTGCTTTGAGTCCTCTGAGGCCCACAAATCTCTTTAATACCTCCACTCTGGCTGATAATAAAAAGTCTTGTGGGTGTAGTAACAGCTAAAAATACAATAGTAAATGATTCATATATTACCATTTCAGAGGTCAAAATGGGTAACAAAGAGACCACAAGCACATAAAATAAACATCCTACTGTAAAACAGAGGCAACTTGTAGCTTCAGGATGATCACTTTGAAGAGATGTGTCTCCTTTAAGGACATTTTCTTCTTTAGTTTGAAGGCTGTTAGAAATATCTGAACATATGTTCTGAGGCAATGAAATTTCAATGGGATATTATTTCTTTTTAAATCCCAATCCTTAAAACACTGACTTGCAACATGAGACAGCAACAAAAACGAGTCAAGCTAAGAGCGCATATTTAGCAGAGAGATATAGGGAATAAATAGAGCTAAAACTGTTCTTTTTGATTTTGTAAACAATGTGTCATTAGAAACCAATGAAGACAATAAAGAATGGGATTACTTTGCACCCATTTGAGAGATTTCAATCAATATTTAAATAGTTTTCGAGAATTTAATGTAAAACAGGGAGCTTTCTCAAATAAGCAATCAAACCAGCCCATTAAGGCTGTAATCACCATTATGCCTGGGTGTTCCTGTGCTTTAGAATAAACTGATTGAGGAAATACTATTGAAGTGGTTCCTCTGGCATTTACCTTTCTATTGTTTATGTATTGGTTTTTGATGTTTTGTTTTTTCTTTTTTTAATTATGTATATTATCTTGCTTGGTCCTCAACTTCTAAATATAATAAATCCTTTCTGAATCTAGTTGACAATAACTGAAGGAAAAAAAGAAGAAATTCACCAAAACATAACATTCTTGATAAGGCTATAAATATGCAAAAATGAGGCAAATGAGGTCAGCCTCACCATTGAAATAGAGATTGTGCATCTGTGTGAATCACTCCTAATTACTGAAAGACTGTAGAGTTTTGCTGTGAACAATTAGTCTTAATTTACAATAAAAACTTGTTATTGAACCTTCAGAAACAGGAGCTAGTATAGGACCCGTTCTTCATTTATGCCTTGCAGTTGAGACACTAAAAAAAATGGGCATCTGAGTAATACATGCTTTAAAATCATGCTGGGGTGATCAACATAACTGATGTGGTTCAGTGTTTCTCTGTAAACTGCAGAATGGCATTGCAGGCATTTGATGAAAGGAAAGAAACACGAGAAATCCTTGCCTCTTTCAGAGAAGCCAGGAAGTTTAAACAACTTTGTTTTGATTAATCAGATGAAAGATGAACGCTTGCAGGTACAAAGACTGATGTAGTTTATACCCTCACATGTTCCATGGAACATTTTGCACTGCTCTGTCATGAGCAACTTTAGAACTCGACAACAAGGGATCCAGCACTGGTTTTATAAATTATCTATAATAAGGAGAAATGCAAACCACAGTGAAAATAAAAGGATTCTACAGTATCCATATTTGCTTTAATTTTTTTTTTTCTATGAGGGATGGGTTTTACCTGCTTTTTTTAAGGCAGTGGTATACTGGGGAAGAGGGATGAAAGTAATTCAGTAGATGGAAATCTTGCTTTGAAAGTTGCAAATAGGAGCAAAACTATGCGCTGTTATAATGCTAAGGGAAATGGTAAGCAGGTTTCAAAGCAGGAGAGAAATTCAAATTTGACATCTTACATAACTTCCTACTTTGCACATTAATATTAAAACTATATAACTGTGATGCAAACTACAACTACTGCTGGGAAGGGACACTTTCTGTCAGGGATAAGTATATTGTAAAAAAACCTTATTTTCTGCTCAAAACTTCAACCTCCACACCATAAAATGTTTCAGTCACTGTACTGTCCTGATGAATTCTTAGTTTGGATGAAAGTGGTGTTCCTTGAAAGCCTTAAGTTCAGAGAGACTGAAATAAATTTACATTTGCCTAAATTGCTGGACCACTGAAATTGTGGGTCTAACAGCTGCTTTTCCCACTATATATGCTGAAAATCTTCCCAATTGTCCTACCTTGATGCTTTGACCCCTAAAATTTTGGGATAGTTCAAATACATTTTTGAAGTGAATATCAATTAAACATGGAGAAACTAATTCGAGATGAATAAGAATCACAGAAACTTGGACTAAACTGGAGATCACAGAAAACTTTCAAATAAAATAAAATAAAAGGGGTGATAACAGAAAGAATAAAGCAGAGCACGTATCACCAATTTTAGCTGACAATTGACATGCAGCCTACCATTTTAAACAAACTATATATTAGGTTTTGGACTTCCACAGAGCCAAGAATTCAGGTATATGTCAGGTTTAGTGCCTCGGAACCAGGTGCTCAGCTCTGTGTAACAGTAATCCAATGCACAACACAAAAAATGTGACAGTCAGCCTCTTAGAGCTTCACTATTGGCACTGAAATGTCACTGCTAGGAAAAGCTTGGAATCATAGAATATCCCAAGTTGGAAGGATCACCAAATCAAACCAAATCTCAGTTCACCAAATCCAACTCCTGGCCCTGAACCAGAATCACACCATGTGCCCAAGAGCATTGTCCAAAGCTTGCCAAGAATGTTTTCCCCTGGAAAGTAATAAAAACCTATTTAATGTAACAATTACAATATTTTTTTTTAAGATGTGCTAGTCAGAAGACGTGGTTTAGTTGCTTTAGCTTTCCATTCTCTCTCTGCTAGGACTGTTCCAGGAAACAATAATGTTTCCATTTGTTAAAGGAATGCCTCTAATTACATTTCAAGTAATTGGAGGAACTAAAGTAATACTTCTAATGGAGTCTTTTACTTTGGATAAACACAGTCAAACAGCATAAGCTTGTAGGGGAAGAGAGAAACAAATTTTTGTTTCTACAGCCAGTCCTTCATTAGAAGCAGCTGTTTTTAATGAACTCAGTTCTAATCCTTTGTCTTGAAAACAATGAAGCTCATAGTTCTAGTTCCTGTGCCCCAAATGTCCCAAGTAGTATTGATTCATAAGGCCATTAAGAACCTGAGTCCCTTAATGGAGTAAATGGCATCTTTAATAGGATTTCTCCTGTGTGTCTTACCAGAAAATACTTGTATGGACAAAGTTATGCTGGACATAAGGGGCTGGATAATTGAATATTGCATTATGACATAAATATGTAACACAATTCCAAGAAATGACAGTCATGTCCATCCACATCCCACTCCTGTTCCTCACCCCTCAATTACTAGAAATTACTGAGGAAATTGCAGCTATAGTTGAAAAAAAAAAATATATGAACATGAATGTTACTTATACCATTCTTGAGAATAATTTGTAATGTTATGCATTAGTGTTCAATATCTACAGAACTGAACTTGGAAAACAGGGAGGTTTTGCGAACAGGTAGAAAGCCGACTAAAGGAAAGCAAAAAAGAAGTAGAAACTGAAGGTGGTGATTCCATTTACAGCTTTAGGTAACCTACTGCACAGGTGTAAAAGGTAAGTGTCAGGCATTAGCTTTTATTGTTCATTTAACAGAAGAAGGAATTTGGAAATGGAAAGAAATGGCAATTGTGAGTAATGTAGTCAGTGTCAGAGGCATCTCGTGGCAGACAAAGCATTGTGTAACAAGACCAGTTTAAAGTTTATGACTGAAAAAAATAAAGCATGAATTTCCAACAGAAGAAAAGATCAGAGACTGAGTTAACTAATGCCAGGAAGGATTTTTTACACTATTATTTGAAATCATATTTATATATTTTCTGTTCAAGCTGGAATATAAATTTGGTAAGCCTAATTCAACATATAGAAGCAAAGGGAGGTACTGCTTTAGCTATCGAACTTAATGCCTAGAAAATTATTTAAAACATCTAAAACCTCAGTTAGAGATCCCAGATCTCAAAGGCAATATCAAACAAAACTTGTTACTTTAACCAAAAACTACAGATTCAAGATATTTTTGCTAGGAGAACCGCAGAAGAAGAACTGTTTTTTCAGGTTACTTAATCGGTTTACTAATTAGAACTGATAATTCATTCTTTCAGAGGATGAAATCCTCTGAAAAGAGCAAGAGAATCACTGAAACCTAGTTTCCTATTCTGAAGCAACCTGAGCACGCATTAAGGCAGAATTTAATGGTCAATTGTTTGTTCACACTTTGATAACCACCATTATCATAATAATAAACATTAAGAAAGTAATTTATTTTGAATAGTTAAGTCATGACCATAAGTGACAGCAGTAGGATTAGCTGTGAAATCAGTTAACAAAAAACTCATGTTGTATAAGATGATCACCTTTATGAAGATTTCAACTGATGTCAATCGAATTTTTTACAATGTAAGTTATATATGACAAAATAGAGCCTTTCATAGAAAGATGAATGAAATTTCAAAAATTTGCCTTTTTGCCAGAAGAAAAAAAAAAAATCAAACCCAAGGTAACACAAGGAAAAAAAACTTTAGGTGCTTTTATTTCTGCAACTACAAATTATAATAAAAAATAACTTCCTTTATATTTCAGAATAATACAACATAGTGATAATCATGACTACCAAAAGAGCGAGGCAACAGGAACTTAAAAAATCTAACCAATGTTTACATGAATTCTGCTCTGAGAAAAACAAATCCTGTGGGTTCAAGGAAGAATGAGGCAAGCTTGCTTTTCCAAGAAGAAAAATAGCTAACAATCTCTACAGAAAACCACCGAACATGTGGCTGAACATTTAAATTATATCATTATAGTAATGGATAGCTGCCAGAAAATGATGATTATATGAAGATCAGCATATATTTTCAGGCAAAATTCAGGCCAACTTTGTCTCAAGACATTTTATGCCTCATTTCCCCCCCATCCCCCCTTATCTTTCAGAAGTGCCCTTTGTGCAGCAGCGAGTTGGGAGATGAGGAATGTGTAAGTTACACTTCTGAAAGCACTGGGAATCTCCTGGGAAAAATCTGCTCTCATGAGACGTCTCCAAAGAGTAAGATACCTTGTCTAAACTTCAATGGTTTAATTAGGTTAATTTAAGTTTTAAGTCTTAAGTCAAAGGTTCATTCCCAGCTGTGAAATGTTTCACCAACCCCAAATGAAAACATTCAAGTTGCTGCTTCCTAATAGCAACATTTGTTCCTATCCAAGCACTGCTGTGGCAGACTCTGAGAAATTACAAGATACAAGTGGGAATTAATATTGCAATTAAAGGTTTTGAGTTTTGAAAAAGATTAAATAAACATATTTAATCCACATTTTTCTTAATTGAAAACAATTAAAGAGCAGAAACAAAAATTAAAGCAAACACAATCTACAAAATTAAGAACTGATGGCAGCAAGAATTTGTCTCCCAATGGGGACCAAGTAGATCAAGAAAATTACTTTTTAAAAGGTGAATTGAGAAAAGAAATAAATGAAATAATAAATGGAGATGTGGGATAGAAGCAGAAAGAAATTGGGAACAAAAATAACTCATGTTTGGTTTTTTTAGATGCCATAACTTAGATCATGGTTTTGTATCTGGCAAGGAAGTACTGTGTTCATTTTAAGTAAGACAAATAAGGTGAATAAATGGACTGTGGAGCCTTGGATAAAGAAGTAACAATTTGTTGGCTGGTTTACGTTTTGCATCCCTGAAAGGAGCATGATCTTGTACAAAAAAATCACTTGTGTGGGGAGTATTGGAAGGAAAAACTGTTGTGGGGCAAATTCTAGGGAGAAGAATAGGAGCTGGTTAAGTTCATCACTGAAAACTCATAAGAAAATATAATATTCAATGAATCTGGCAGTCAAGCACAACTGTGTAAGGCCAAGGAAGGAATTGTATTCCAGGAAGACAAAAGCCTCTCTGATTTCTACCACAGAAATAAAAGGAATGAAAATCCATGACCAAGTAAACTGATTGCTAAATTGAAGTGTAGTAGAGATGTCATCAAAGGAGTTTCCATCTTCATATCTTCTTCCACTTTTAGAATTCTCTTACTGTCTCTGTTTTGTCATCCCGCTACTGAGGTTATTTTCTAACTGTAATGGGGATTCTGAGCAACAGTAATGCCTGATATGTTCACCCAGCTTATAACACATCTCAAATATTTACCAAACCAGCAGTTTAATAACTGCTTATTAACTTTATTAACTTCAGGAGTCTGACTTGAGCAAACTTGATTAAAAACTGGCACATACATTGTATAAAATCCTTAGCAGTGCTGAGGTTTGTGTTATATCAGGTATGAGAAATAATGAAGCACAAATGTGCACAAACTTCAGACCCAACCATGTAATGACTCAACCAGGTAGAAAGTTCAGGGTAAGACAGATAACCAGAATGCTGGCCTAGATGGGGTGCTGGGAGCAGGTTCAGATGAGAGCTGCAGAAAACAGGATCTGTTAAGCAATAGAGAAAAAGGACAGTAGGAGGAAGAGCAGCAGTACTGGGAAATGATATTCACTGAAAAGTTCAGTTGTCTTTCCTCACGGTCTATGAACATCTGTGCTGATTTGAAATCATTTTGATTTAACCATGGATCTTAAACATAAGTAATTCTGCAAAATGAATTAAAATCATGGAATGGTTTGGGTTGGAAGGTACTTTCTGAGCTCACCTAGTACGACCCTTTTTTCAGGGATAGGGACACCTTGTATTAGACCAGTTTACTCAAAGCCCAACCCAACCTGGTCTTGAAAACTCAAAATTATGGGACATCCACAACTTCTCACCATCCAGGCTAACTTCTCACCATCCTTATATTAAAGAATTTCTTCCTTAAGTCCCATTATTCCTACTCTCAACTTAAAATCATTACTCTTTATCCTGTCATCATGGACCTTGGTAAAAGTCTCTCTTTGTCCTCTTATAAGCCCCCTTTGCATATTCAAAGGTCGAAATGCTCCTAATGATATACCTCAGGTATACAACCATATTGCCTCATCAATGATTTCCTTAAAATAATGTTCCACAGTCTGTCCAAATTTCACTTATAGAAAATTGGTTTTGTGAGGGTCAGTGCTTCACAAGAAAATAGTACAGTGACTTATATTCTTTTTTTAGCATTATTGATTTCTGCTAAGAGTTCTAAAGAGGCCTGATATGCATTTTTTATGTTTATGAGTTCTCTTGGTTATCTCTTTTCTCCTTAGATCCCTGATTATATTAACATCCATAATTATACATTGTCTTCAAGCTTTTTAGCCTTTCCAACTATTGTTCTGTAAAAACTGCATTAAAATACTTATGCTGTTGATATTTTTGTTTGTTTCATGGCAGAAAATATCTAAGAAACCTTTTAGTTTTGTTCCTCCAGACTGACTTTAGCTTAAAAGGAAAGTTTACGATATATTTCAAAGTTTTAATTGCAATCAGAAGTTTTCCATTTTACCTAGAAGAGTCATAAGAACATAAGGAGATAATGACTACCTTAATTTTTCAATTAAAAGTATCAATGTCATGCATACATAAATGTATAAGATATACAGATGCTAGAAATACTAATTCATCTATATTTTTCCTCAGTAGAGGAACTCAATCTGTTGAAATTGAAGACTGAAATCAGGATGGGAAAAGGACACATGGAACCATCTTTCCTCTTCAAGGAGCAGAGGGAAAAATCCCTTATCAGTACCTGAGTTTGGTAAATCACTCAGATCCATTCTTAGGTGTTAGAATGCAAAGTTTCTGCTCCTCTTTCCACCTCCTGAACCCCATTCATAATCATGGGTTAATCCTCTTTGAAAGTCTGAAAAATAACACGACTAAGAAAAGCCTTTCCAATGGCTGGGTTGGAACTCCCAAGGAGCCTTATCTACTTCAGACCTTTTCTCTTGAAATCTTCCTTTTATCAAGGGCTCTCAGCAGAAATCTGGCAACAGATGTCACTGAAGTCTTGAAAAATGGCAAAAAGTTTCAAAACACAAACACATTAGAAACACTGGCATACAAATTGCTATTTTTAAAACATAACAAATTTCATAGTAACTCCTAATGATCTTTTACAACCAATTACAATCCAAAATGCCACCATAAAATCATTGCTTTTGATCCAGATGAATTTAGTGGAAAGTTCAGTGTTAGGGCAGCCTAAAATCTCTGACACTTTTCTGAGTCTGTGTTTTTGAAAGAAAAAAAATAATTTCTTAACAGCATAATAGAATTTCTGCCTGTCATAGAGCCTTTATTTCAATAATATTACTAGAATTCCCTAGATCAAAACTCCTAGACTGTTCTGCAAGATGGCATGTAGTGTATTTACACTCCAGATGCAGCCACTATTGCTACAATTTGGAAGTCAGATTATATGGTGTGTCTCCTGATGAAAAGCAAGGACCATTCCATTGAAGATAATGCATCTCCTTAAATATTTATCTTTATATCATACTTAGAGAGCAGAGATACAGAAACAAGTGTGATGGATCCAAATCTCAATTAGACAGGCAGAGTTTGTTTTATTCTGTGACTGAAAATTTCAATAATACAAAGCAAATAAACTGAAAGGCAAACTCTGAAACTGCCTACCCTAGTCCTTCCCTGCAACCTGCAAACTTGCACATGAAGCTTCACATCTAGCTAGACTGAAAAAGAGCAGATGACAAGCTCCTCCATATCCATCTTGCTGGAGTTAGGGAAGAATAGGCTGCAGAACAAAATTAAGTCAAATTTCCTCCTATCACAATGGAAAATATGTAACTAAAATATGTAACTTCCAAACTGCACCTCTCAGACAAGGCCCTGCCACAAACTATTCAAGTGAAAAAGGAAGAGATGATTCTTAACTCTTCACCATATTGTGAGGAGGAGAGGAAGGGTGACTAAAACAGCCGAGCTTTTCGAGAACACTAATGAGATTTACGCAGTTTTACACTTCCACATGGGCCAGCAGGCTTTGGAAATTCACGTTCCTGAAGCGGCTGGTGCTGAAAGCATGAGAGAATAGCTGGCAAGTGAAAATCATTTGAAATAAAGGGTGCAGGAACTCTGAGAGGAACAAGCTGACCACAGCCGTTCTGAAGTGCATGTCTAGTTACTCCTCATTCTGTCATCACCCACACCATGTGTTAGTTGTATATATGCACCCTTTGTTTTGCCATTTTGCCTACTTGTTGACAAAATTTAAACACCTATCCAAGATTCCTCACTCTAGGAGCTGCTAAATGGACAAGACAATGAAACTGTTCCATGTTTGGCTCTTTCCACAACACATAGCCCTCAGAAAGTGTCTGATCATGTTCCACAGTTTCAGGTACTTCCATATGCCATCATACTTCCCTTGAGCACACATGACACATGCTGAGCTTTGTGCTATAACACAGCACTCTGCTGAGCTCCAGCACAGTCCTCAGAGTGCTTCAAACAGTTTGAAAAGAAAACAAAACAAAAGCAAAAAGGCAGACAGAGTTTAAAGTTGACTTTGAGGCTGAGAAATGGGGATTTAAACAACACTGCCCTATCTGGGTGAAATTAGAAGTTTCTGTGTGGCCACAGATCGGCAATCAGGGATGCAATGTACAGTGTTACAAGGTCACAGTCACATCAGACACCAGTGTTACAGAGATATCCTGTCATTCTAGGAATCAGAACTGCTTTCTCTCAGGGCACTAATCCAGAGGTGGTTAAATCTCCTCAGCCTGGCTCAGGGCTACCCGAGTGCCTCCACTCCTTTATGTCCTTCATCAGAAAATTATTTCTGTAGTTGACACACACTTGCAGTAGTTAAGACTAATAAAGACAAACAATAGACAAGGTCCAGAAGAGAGGAATTTTTGTGCAAAACTGCAGAATTTTATCCTATTCAATATAAACTTACCTTGATTTTGACGTTTCTGCTGGCAGTGATATGACAGTAGCGTAAATCCCTGTGGGATTAACCTTGGTAGGGTGGCTTGGACCCCTTAGACAAACCCAAGTAGGATGAATTCTGGCTGTTCCACATATCCTTGGCAGCAATTGCTGTCAGTCCTTCTTTATTTCACACAGCTGGGATGGAGCAGGTGAATCCTCAAACCATCTCTTAAATCCTGCCTTTTACAACAGGTTAGAACCAGCGGGGGAAATCTCACCTTCAACAAGTTTGGACAGTTCTGTAAAAACCAAAGTTTGGTTTGATTGCTCAAGGATCTGTCATACTGAAAATGAAAGAGTGATGTAGTTTACATTATTTTTAAATTAGAAGGGAAAACATAATGAATGCTTAATTATTTTTTAATGTCTTCGTTGACTTTAGCAATTTTAGTGTCAAAAGGAAAGAAGTATGTCCACTGTATTTGTTTGCAACAATGCCAATATTACAGACCTTCCTTTGATAATTTTGCTTAAAGGAAATTCTGATATGTGCATATTAAAAAGCTTTTTGATTCTGTTTTTTATTTCCTATTGAAAAATGTCTGGCTTGGTCAACTGGAGATAACAGATTGGCTGACTTTTAAAGCATCTAGAAATGTAAAGAGAAAATTCTGTGCTGATCTTTGGAATAATAAAAAAAAAGGAACACTCAATAAATGATGAGAAACAACAGCAATATTTAGTATGAAAAAGTCAGATTCTTTCTTTCACCCACTGAAAATAAATAGCATTTACACCAGAAAATACTGTATCAGTGTATATTTTAGAGCACAAATCTAGAGAAGGAAGGAAAATCTGAAATAATTACTTTTAATAAGTTGAAACACCCAGAGACAAGAAATTACAAAAACACTATCTCTCTGGGGATACTTTTATTAATTTCAGCTTTTGCTATGAATTCTGTGAACAGAATTTTCTTATATAGTTTGTTCAGTTTTAGCTGACGTACATAGAAATTTTTATGTGTTTGAAAATGGAGCTGCTTGAACAAAACAACGTATTGATGTTATCATAATTTATAATGACTCTGTGGTCCCATGACCAGAATGAATTAAGGAAACAACTAAAATGTCAAGTGCTTATTGTATGAAACTTTCATGGGAATTAACAGCCCTGAATTTTTCAATAAATCCTTAAAGGAAATTTGCACACAAACACAAACACAATTCTACTAACTCTGCACAAGTTAGCCAAACTTTCTTTAAATTCTTTTGGCAACTTACATGAATAAAATGGTTTTTAAAATGAAAGAATGAGGCGGCAATGAGACTGAGAAAATGGAAAAGAAAAACCTATATGTATTTTCTTCCGAACCTTGGAGTTATATAGCATTTTAAATAATCATTCAAACACATGGGAAGGTGTTTCTCTATTCTAATGCACAAAAAAAGTCTATCTATAACTAGGTAATATAAATTCCTATTGCAATGATAGTGGAGTATGATGATTTCCTTCCTGATTTTGTATAAATAATAAAGGACTGCTATGAGGGACAGTTTTCTTGTAACTAGCTCAAGCAAGAATAGCAAATAACACCATCTAATCTGGAGAGAAATATTTCTGTTCTGAGTAGGTGTTTAAATTTTTTTAAAGATCAGTTAGCTTTTATTATAGGATTCAGTTTTGTGCATTTTTTGAATATATTACTTCTTGGAAGATCAGAAAAAAACCCGATTTATATTTATAAGTCTTTCATCTGCACTAAAATCCACCGACACAAAGTTATGTTTTTTGACTGAGGCAGGTTTTAAATCAGTTTATTCTGAATCTTAGCAGACAACGATTTATCAAGCAACACAGTGGGACTCTTATAATCTGCAACTGTGCTGACAAACTCTGTACTGCAAAATACAACTCAATTATTTAATGCTTTCCAATTAAATTAAGATACTTACTATCAGGGTGAAAAATACAGCAAACCCAACCAGATAATTTCTTTTGACTACTTGCTCCAGTTCCTTTCCACCTACCAACTAGTTGGTCCCAAGCAAATGCCTTGTGCTTTACCTTAGGTATATGTGGAAAAAAATTCATGTTTTCAACTGAACTAGCTTCTTCAAACTAGAGAAATGTGAGGCCACACACTTATCATCACCTTACAAATGACTCCACTGCTAAGTTAGGAAGCAAAATGTTACATTAAATCATCCTATGGTAGAAACCTAGTGAGGATAAGTCAGTTTTACTTTCATTTGAGGATTACAGGCAATCTAGTTTTACTCTAGCATTTAACATTAAGCTATAAGAATTTATCTTAACGAGCATTTTGGCCTGAACTAGGTGCCCGAGTTTTTATGGGAATAAAATACAACTTCACTGAGTGGCCAGTCTCCTTAATTAATGTGTTTAATTTTAGCTAGCTGCCCAATAAACAAGCCTCCAAAAACCTTGATGGAGGAGGGAAAAAAGATACACTTTATTTGAGGCTTGAGGATGGGCAACATGGGGCAACATTTTTAACACACGTTTATATGTCAGCACTTATCAGGAGAGTGTTTACACTGATAAAGGGCTTGCACCAAAGGGAGAGAGGGGCTCCCTGTCCGTGGGTAGGAAAAAGAAGATGTCAATGCTGAAGATCTGTCAGGAAAAGAACTGCTTGTGTGTAATTCCTCCTTCTCAGTTTCAAAGAAAAATGAGCCAAGTACATTCAAGCCATGAGCAGCATTCCCACACATTTCATGGCCCACGGGGAAGTGATGATCCCACCACTGACATTTCAGACTGCCCCTAAATTCCTCCAGCAAAGCTCTGGTTCATGTGTGTAACCAAAGGCACCGATCAAGCATAAAACTGTCAGCCTGTTTCCAAACCATCTCCGTGATAACAAAGGCGAGCAGAGTGTTGGTCTGCTTCCAGGATGAACTGTTTGAAGCCTCTAAGTTTTGCCTACCTCCCAAAAACAGACATATGGCAACCTGAATATTTAAGTGTATGCATCTCCTGTAAGCTTTTCCTAAAGAAGAAAAAGATGAAAAAAAAAGTTTTAGCATGATTTATGTACTTATTTGCAGATTGTGACATTGAAGTACCTGACTCCTGGTGAGTGATTTGCCAATCCACATTATCAAAACTTTCCTTAGCATTTAAACACTGAGCAGTACACTTTTATTCCTTAAGACAGTTTTCTTCCCTCCTGTCCTACTTTCTGCAAAGCCTAAATACGTATAACCATTCAAATGGCAGATAAACCCATATATTTATAAATAAATAAATAGAATATCTTGCAAAATTCTAATGTTATTTATAAGGGGCCAATCAATAAATCTTATTTGAAACTATTTCTGGTCATTAAAGATTCGTCATGGAAGATATAAAGGTATAAGATTTCTGAATATTTATGTTTAGCTGTTTAATTCACTAAGAAACAATTATATACATATAACAAACATAAAGCATATAACAAATTTATATTAATTTTTTTTTCTATTAACAGCAACATAGCCAGAAAATTAAAAGATTAAATAAATGACAAGCAAGTTGAAGTATTTGGGCCTCCCAGTGACCTCTGACTGGATACTGGTCTGGGAGGCTTATGTTTTGCAGCCTGGAACATGAAAGAAAATGGTTTTTTCCTCTTGTGGCTGCAGTGTGGGGTTGACTTCCTTGGCTTGTACTACAGCATTTTGGTACTAAAATGCTGCTTCTGTTTGTCAAGCAAGAACACCTGCCAGTCTCACTAAACAGATGTTCTCCATAGAATAGGAGATTAATAACTTCTCTGACCTCTCTATTGAATGCATATATTATTGTCAACATTAGTGGGGGCTAAATGACAAATTCATTTCTGATGTCATTATGGAGAAAGATGTAAACCCCAATAATTTTCTTTCAGACCCTGTGGCCACACTCACAGGTGCACCCCTGCTCAAACACGCCCCTTGATCATCCCAGCATTTTTTTTTTGATCTATATAAGTAAGAAAGTTTCTGTGGAACAATCTACACTCTTATTCAAACTTCTTCAAAGACACATTGGCATTGTCACCAGTCTTTTTTGCCAATTTATTTTGAAGTCACTAAGGAAAAGCTCCAGTGAGGAGGAGGATTTTTCTGTACCCTATGATAATTTTGATGACATCAATCACTTGAACTATTAAGGTCCAGCAATTAAACACAGACCATGGAATTACAAAGAAGCCCAGAATTAGTAACCAGGAAACATAATTTTAATCTCACTGACCCTGTTAAATCCAGAACACATGTGCTTGCCACTGCCTGTAGTTAATTTAAAGCTTAGTGCATGAGTTATGTTAGTGCTTAGGCCACTCTAACATGCTAGAACAATCCATAGGATTCAATCCAGAATCATACAAAAATATTTCTCTTTCCCTTTACCACTTCTGTGTGTGCAAGCAATATCTTCTTCTAGCCCCCTTCCTTTCCCTAGGAAGGGTTTAATGTCAAGAAGTTCTGAGCAAGAACATATCCAAAGACTGGTCCTTGCTGAAAGTGCATAAACTTACAGATAAAGGCTTTCAGCTTGTATAATCAGAAACCTTTCAATTAATACTTTCAACTTCTTTCTCTGTTTCATCAGCAGATGGTTTACTTATTGTTGTTATAACACGTAGCAATTTGAGTCAGAGTAATTAACAGCATATAAATTATTAAGTACTTAAGTGAATTGTCAGCATTTTCCACCCCTATATTTTCTGGTGAAAAATTGAACAACTGACTTGTAATTAATGATACCAACTATAAAATATCAAATGTATGTGGCTAAATAGCATTGTAATCTTTAAAATATCATAGCTGAGGTAATTTAGCCGTGGTTTTAATTTATTAATGGAATTATAGTTCTAATGCGGTGCTTTTTTGTGTTCAATAATGCATGATAATAATCCTTGTTATTTTCTTATCTAAACAAGCAACATTTTATAATCATGACCAAACTACCATAACTTTTTTATTCCTTAATTTAGTTTTCATTATAACTTGAATGATGAGCACTAACAATCACAGACATACTACTAAATAACAGAACAAGTTTTTAAGAAACATAAATGGCAGAGATTTCATCTCTAGACCTACTACTCATTGATTCTTATTTATTTCTCCTGAGTGCAGCTGCATAAAACAGAGGAAGATGACAGGTTAGGGCATTTAGTTCCTACACCCTTAGCAATACCATTGCCCAGAGAAATTCAGAATATGTGCATTAGGATACATTGTGCTCAGAGCTGTTGTGGGAAGGAGGAAAACAGTTTCTTTACTTGGAGTTTTTCTTCCGACCAGATCTGCTTGAGAACTGATACCAGAACTCTAATTATACAGAGAGAAATCAGCTTGTAACCTTGACTTATTTTCTAAATGGGGTATCTGACACCAACAGTATATATTTAATGGAAAATGAAGGCCTTGTAATTAGGTTTTGATTTCAGTTTTAATCTGTCATTTAATCAGACAGCTCCTCTAAACTGTGTAGTGAAATTTGAAGCTTTACATCAATTTTATCTTGCATTCACAGCTGAAAAGGAACTTTGTTCAGTATTCTGTGATAAAAAGAAATGGATGAATGGATTATAGATAAATATATATAGGCAGGGGTTATAGACATAGATATGGAGTATTTTTGGACACAGGTAACAGATATTGTTATCCCTATGTAATTTTGTCAACACCAAAACTTTTGTTAGTTATTATGTGCCTGTGCTGCAGAGTAGCAGCTGCTGAGGCATCATTTGGGCTCTTTAATGACTAATAAAGAGCACATTATAAAGATGAAAGGGGTTAAAGTTGGTTTCAGTTAGGGGAATCAGCATGTCTACCATGTTTCATTAATCAGTCTTCTTAAGTCTGATAAATTCCTCCTGGTCCAAGGGCCCAAATGACTATACCACAACAGCAGTATTCTCTTGTGACAGAAATCTAGACATAGATATATTTTGCTTTTTACAGCTGTAATAGTCTTCCTCATTCACACTGCTGTCTGTGGCTTCCTATGAGTAGCAACATATAAAAATATTTTTTACCCACTACAGATGGACCTTGTCTTATGGGTTCATTTATTAATGATCGAAATATCATTCCAGTGCAGCAGTGTGCACACACACTCACACTCATAGAGGAAACCCTGAAACACATTTACAGTACTGCAACATCTACAGCTGCTGCTCTGAAAAGTGATCAGTAGCTGCAGCTCAGATGCCCTTGCAGGAGGTCTGGAAGCAGAGCAGTGCCAGCAGCTCCTCGTGCACATCCATTGGATCTGTGCACATCAGACTCAGCTTCTGGAATTGCACGTGCAGCTGGTTTGGAGACCCCAGGGCAGCAGCGTGGTTTGGGGGGAATTCAGGCATCAATTATGAACAGCTTCTGCTGTGCACAGTTGCACTGCTGAGAACCTGGGATTATACAAGCCAGACAGGTCTAGCAGAAGCAGTGTTTTACACTGTGCATATTTAGCACATTTCATCAGTGTTTCAGTTAACACTATCTTAAGGACTACTCAAATTCAGCAGTACAGAAAAAACCGGGATACCTAGAAGGTTTTGGCAAGCAAACCATCTCAGTCTCTCTCTCACCTTTAACCTCAGTAACTCCTGTCAAAACTTAAATCCTTGAAGCCTCTCTATTGCACTAAGATTTATGTGAATTCATAGAATTCTTCATATATTCTCAGAAATAAGATATGAGAATGACTATGTCAACTTGTCCTTCCTCTGCTACTGAAATACAGCCCAACATTCAATGACAATGTCTGACCAAACAGGAATGGGTCTATTGAGAAAAAAAAAGTTGCTGTTTAAGGACCTGAAATACATTTATGACATGCATAGGGGAGTTTTAGTTCAGAAGAACTGCAGTTGCAAGGCTCATGCACATTAATGCTTGGAGCAAATAGACATATACCTGGAGCATGGCTTTTGGCTTACTTTAACCCAAAAGGAATCTCATTTGCATGCCATCAGGCTGCTCTGTGATGAAACCAATGCACAGAAGGATGGACAGCAAGGAGATGAACTTCAAATCCTATGCTAATGCAGACATACCTGGTGAAACATATAGATGGGCTGAGCTGGAATGTAGGACACACAAAATGTAATAAAGTTGCTGTTTGCTTTCCTCTTGACAGCCAATATTCTTGGTTTCATCCTCTCCATCTGTGGTTCATCCCACACACTTCCTGCTGTTCAGTGTTTTGGAGTTTGAGATATTCATAGCCACATTCCCACAGACAGCATCAGGTATCTGAGATTTATGCTAGAAACTGGGAGGGGATGGACAGTCTGTGTTTTCAGTGCTTCATCCCTGGCCACTTCTGGCAATACACACACCATTCCCAAAAAAGTGTGTACATTATCAAATGCTTCCGTGGGGGACTTTGGGACAATGAAACAATTATTTTTGCACGTGATTTTAAGGCACAATCCAGTGAACAGTCAACATGTGATCCCAGCAAAAGTTCTTTTTCTTTCCCTTGATTATAGTAATTACCATTACAAACATCCCTGTCTGTCTCTGTTCTGGGACCATTGATTCTATTGTTTTAAAACAGTTACCTGCTGATTCTCTCATGGATTTTAGACCCAGTATATTTAAAACCACATTACCTCAGAAACCCAAAAATATTTAATCACTAAAATGTCACTTACTGCAAATTCCTTTGAATTTCCACACTTTTCTTACTTAGCTATGGTTTTATTTAATTTGGTGTCTTTAAAAGCTAATTATTTGATTTCTAGTCAGGAGAGTGACTAATTACAAAAAATACACAGAGGAGAAAAATATACTGGACTGTGTGCTGTAAGCTTGGAAGAGCAGTTTCCAAACAAAATAAAGTTGCATTCTCTGAATTATTTTCCAGATTGTTTATTGGCACTCTCAGTAAACTGTATTTATTTAGGTCAATATTTTTGTATTCACTGGGGTATTCATAGAAACAAAAATCTTAGAGAGCGTCTCCTATCTGTAAGAAAAATCTGTTTATTCTGCTGTACAACAAGAGCTTGCTTAAATTTTTAAACAGAACTTCTGATAGTCAAAAGGAAAACAACTAGGGAAGGGTATTAGCCAAAATATCTGTCAGCTAAACAGAACTTGTAAATCCAGTCAAACAACTAAAGGGCATTGCACTGTCAAATCATCAGATTGCAGATCCCTGCCCTGTGGTTTGCTGTCTTTTAGAGAAGGATGCAAACTGTTTAGCTTTCCCAAAGCCTCCCCCCTTCCATCTGCCTACTGACCCATGCAGCTGCCTTAGCATTTGCATTCGCTCCACTGGAAATTTCATGCCTGCCTTGATAGAAGAAAGTAAAACGTTGCAGTGACAGCAGCTTCAATGGGACTGAGCAAAGAATGATGGAGAAGACTAAATGTGTTATATCTATGGATAGCTGAGAATTGGGTAAGAAAACTCCGTGAATCACTGTGTACCAGAAGTGTCAGAACAGAACGTTTCGGGAGAAAAATGAAAAATACACGAAAGACCCAAACTCAAAACTGTAGATTGGATCACCATTAGGAAGGGAAGGAAATACATGTAAAGGATATACACTGCACAGAAATTTAAATGCTTGAATGCAGAATGCAACCACAAGTGCTTCATCTGCTAAAAATCATATTAAATTCTACCGAGACTAGTTTATAATAAAAGTCCTGTCTATTCTTGACCATCATTTTCTTCACCCTGGCATTTAGTAAAAATGCACTCAAGAAGGTAATTGAGCATGCTTTCTTCCTCTGGGGCCCATAAGTTTACTTACAAAGGAATATTTAAAACAGTAACAATGTGATGGATCTCTACAGAATAATTTCCTTAAATATTCATGGAGGTAATCTTCTGAAGGGGCACACACTGGTTGATAAGTTTCCACAGGATTCACTGAGGCAGGATACCCTATAGACACGGTAAGCAAAAAGAAATTGCAAGCCATTATACTTCACTAGAGTGCAAAATAAGTTTAGCCTCAGTAAAAAAGGACCTTCTCAGGAAAATCAGTGCAGCAAAAAATGTTATTTCAGGTAACATTTTGTACAATTAATAAAACTTTTTGGATGACATGGAAGACACTGCCTGTGATAGTCTGTGCTACAGCCTCTGTATTTTCTTGCACAGAATATTTCTGTTTTGTCGCTCTGTGGGCAACCAGGCAAACTGCCAGACACAACATCTCGGGAGGTAAGGTTGAGACCACAAGATTTTAATAGAATTTACAAGCAGTGTTGCAATTAGCTATATCCAAATTTTAAAAAGCTATCCAACCACAAACCCTAGATTAATTTCAGCCTGAAGTAATACATTTTAATCCCCATTTGCAACATACAAAGTTAGCTCTGTTTATTTCTACAGGCTATATTACTGGGCAAGAGAGATCAAGAGCTTCTCATTATTTTTTGTGAAACTCAAACTTTAAGAGAGATGACTATTGTACTCGATGATACTAATCTCTTTAATCATAGTGAGTTGAGGTCAATAGTAAAATATTTACTGCTGATGCTTTAGAACAATTTGAAGCCTTTGCTTTTGAAGACAATGATAATCACGGGGAAACTGGGGCCACTTTTATGAATAATTTTCACTATGTTGTACTCTACAGTGCCACAGTTAAGAACCTGTGAGCAATGAAATTGTAAAGACTATTGGAAATTGTTGTAAAAAAAGCATTTGGTAATTGTTATCTGAGGAGAAAATTACCAGAGAAAGTCTCTGCATAGCACATAGCACACCCAGTTTCTCTTTTGTAAAGGAACACACACATTCACTCTCTATGTATAACTATACAGTTTCACAGAAACTTATGATTCTAATAAATAGAACCAAAGTACAGCAAACAGGTCATTGAAAACAGAGCAACGTTTTCCTATTCCTTGTCCATACCATTCTGCCTGGGGAATTGTTCTCCTCTCTCCCCCTGCACATGTATGGGTCATTCAAAATTACGGTGATACCAATTCTGGCAGTTAAAGGTTCCAATCTGTGAAGCCACCTCCTTGTCTTTCAGCCAACCCATGAAAGACACAGCATTTCTGCTCATTTCTTCAATCACATTTCTACCTGCAACATACAATGCCTCCAAACAACACTCCTCAATCACTGAGGGTTTGTCACTGATATCCCAGTAAGAGATAAAACTGGTAAAGTTACCATTAAAACTGGTAAGTACACACACATCTCACAGCCTCTTTTGTCAATAAATGAGATCATATGGTTTCAGTCTTCCTACTTTCCTGCTTTGCTAATACCCCTTTTGGTAAATAATTTCTCCTTGTTAGTCTCCCAAAGTTCTAGACCCACACCAGAATGTTTACCCACACCTTTCTCAACCCAACAATGATGATTCACCTAACCTACATTATTGTAAATGGAATCTGTGTGCATAAATTCCAGCCAACTCAATATACCCTTTATCACTACTATGATAGTGTTTTAGATGGGAAAATTATATGTAGAAATTTCCAGACCAGTATTGACTTGTCTGCATACAGTAAATTATTGATGAATTGCTGAAGAAAACAATCTTAAGGTTTATTACAGTACTTATTTGAATGCAACTACACAATGAGTCAATCACAGAAATTATCTAGCTGCTCTTCATAGACAATTACACACATTATCTAAAAGCAACTGCCATACAAACAGAATTCCATTTCCAAATTGATGCAGTAGATATGGCCCACTGCTCAAGGTGATGTATCCCAATTATCCTGAAGGACAATTTTAGCCAATGAACTTCATTAAGCCAGGTTTTATCCATCACAACCTTGGCTGGCCATTGCCATTTCCTATATGTGAAGTTTGTTAGCAAACACAGCATGGAAAAACCCAAGACAACAGAAAAATATTCCTGAAGTTAGAAAATATAATCAGTTTTTATCACTGAACATCTCAATGAGAGAAATGTGGTGAAGCACTGCACAAAGAGTTTGCTGAATCATGAGTAATGAGAAATTAACCTCAAGCAATAAAGGAGATGGCTGTTTGCATAAATAAAAAGTTAAAGCTGACTCTGCTTCTCTTTATTTCCATCTCCATTAAACTTAACAAAACTTAACAAAAACTTAACAAAAGTTTGTGGCTCCTTGGCACCTACTTCTGCTGGGTCCCTGAGCTGTGTTTCAATAATACCACATTCCTTCCTCTGACAAGAAATGTCCCAATTCTCAGTAACTTATTGGTATAACTAATTGGCCTCTGTTTCTTTTCCCCTCTGCCATTTAAAAATAAACAAACCACCTTTTCTGCTCCCATTTACTTTTGTCAGGAACAACTTTAAAAGTTCAGAAAATGTGGATGTTTGGGAAAAACAAGTGCCTGTAAATTCTGATCCTTTCTAACACTGATCTGAATGTTTTCAATTCCGTTGAAAATGAGTCAGAAGTGGCCAAAGGTTAAGATTTAGTTTTCTTCAGCCCAAAACCCGGAGAGACTCATCACTTTCTTTTTCAGTGCTAGATAGGATTAAGAAAATATAGTATTTTGCAATGTTAAGAAAGAAAAGTGAGATCAGCTTCTATTGATATTTCAGTCAAAAACATGGGCAATGGGAGAAACAATACAAACTCCTAATGCTTGTGTTTTATCCAATCTGACTCAACCACGCTTGGTCTTCAAACCAAAGCCTCAATCTTTGACCTCGGTTTCACAGTGAAAAATAATCTGAAAAAAACTCTCTCATTTCACTTGTTCCCAGACACTCATATTTTATACATGTGTGCCCACTGTTTTCTGGAAAAACAAGTGATCTGGAATTCAGTTAGTTACTCAAAGCTCCCTCTTTTCTTTCATCTGATGAAATACCTCAGACCTCCAGGGTAATAGTACTATGCAGTGAGAAGTAAGGAGGCAAAGACCTGTGAACATCACCTAAGAAAACAGATTTCCCCTCTCTCCCACCTTTAAAATTGCCAGTTCTCAATCTGTAAGTCACAGATGACAGAATGGGAAGGGCTTTGATGAATAATTACAGCTAGTAACTTTTTCCTGTTGTTTTATTCCCTTCTTGTTCCACATTGCAAAATACTGGTGGATGTGAGGAGTAACTCTCTAGGCAGAGATAGGTTTGGACAGTTTAAACACCTTTGTGAGCTTAAATTGCTTGCATTACCTGTGGCTAGCAGGCAGCCTGCTGTAAAAGGATGAACTAAACACCATGTGTAGGCATTAAAGATTTCTAGTATGTCAAATTTTTACCCTTTAATCTAGAAGGTTACTGTCACAGATGATGCACAGACCAATCCCTTTTTCAACTAATCAAATTAACATATGACTCTAGTTAATGATTTCATGCTTTCTAGTACCTGGAACTATGATAAAACAGTTATTTTGAACTCTTCTGCAAAGACTAGGGAATAAAAGTATACAAATTCTGTTCTGCTGTGATGTTTCCAGTTTGAATTTCTGAAGATCAGTGTTTGGTCCCAATTTAATTTGATTCACTGCTTCTTTTGCTGAATAGTCAAAAAAAAAAAAAAAAAAAAAGTGAAGCTCAGCCCTAACATGAGGAAGAACTTTGGGATAAAGACATTTTTTAGTATTTCACATTAGTCCACAGTTATCAGAATTTTCTACCTATTAGAACAACAAACTCTAGAGACAAAAGGAATCCCTTTACTCTTTTCTTTTGCTAAGGGATAAACTCTTTAACCTGTAATTCCTATGAATATTTTGAATGCTCAGTTATGGGAGCAATTATCAGAGAAACTGGAAAAGTTGCAAATTTTTTCTTATAAAGTAAGAAAAGCATTTTCAAAGTCAAAATAGTTGAACATTAGGGATCACGAAACATTGGGATTCAGGAAAGTGAGCAGTATTCTCCAGCGTAGCTTTCAGAAAACAGTTGTTTACAACACCATATATAACTTGCTGTTTTCTGTGAGGATAATTAACATCAAGGCTTCTTACAAATGCCACTCAAATGCAGAGCTGATGCTTTATGAGCTCAAAATATTTTGCTGCACAGAGCAACAAAAGGCAGCAGTTGGACTTCACTGAAGTTGTCAGGCAGCACACAGCTCTATCAGGCACACAAGGAAAGCTCTGAGGGGGTTAAAAGTCAATTGCAAGACCTGGGACCAGTGCCAATAAAATTGTACCTGGCCAGGCTTAAATTGAATTTTAGCTGCCAACTGTACATTTTCAGATCTCCAGAGGAAGCTGGTTCCTCCGTGTGGGTGAAGTAGACAGAGGCAGCTGTTGAAATGGAAACCATTGCATCAGACAACTTGGGAACTGATTGAATTTAAAATTGGACTTTCTTATGCCTTGATTTTTGCCTCAGAATGCATTGAGGAGATGCAGGTGGCTGATAAACAGAAATGTATCACTCAGCCAAGAGGTTAAAAAACCCTTCCAAACAAACAAGGATTTTGTCTTTTGGGAGAGGAAAAAAAAACCCAACAAATTCAGCAATAAGGTATGGAACCAGGCTCTTATTAGGCAAAAAATCAAATGAGTTATTCTGCTTTACATCAACATTAGTAGACTGATGCCTAGATAACTTAGTTAAGCCAGTGTAAATGAATTTAATAATGCATTAATTTGAATATAATTAGATAAAAATCTTACCTCAATATTATCACAAGCCTAGGATTAGGACTTAAAATAATATGTACATATATGTTATATATGTGTTTGAGTATTCTCCAATAGAAAGAATAAATTTCAATTTTTTTAACCTGTGCATAAACACAATAAAAAGCATGTTAATATTTCCAATTCCAAAATTGGCCAGTAAGAATTCCTGGAATTAAATTGGTCCTGTATTATGAAGAAAGGGCTGGGTCACATCCTAATCTTTTCCCCTACAGGATTTGAGATAATTCTGATGTGGGACCCTCAGGTGGTGTGATTTCTTTCTGCATTCCCTTTACAGCACTGAAGGATTTAGCATAGCATGTCCAACTGAGTCCAAGCTACAAACACCCTGCTGGGTGCACCTTCCTTGCCACCACTGATGGCCTTGGTGCCTGCTTCTAGCTCCTACACAGGAAAGAGAAAGTCTATTTTTAATGTGACAATTTTTCTTTTTTTAAAAAATATACAGACACAGAACAAATAAGGAAATGATTTAAAGCCTTCCAAAATATGTAAAACCTGCAGTGTAACTAAGTTTATTGTGACCCTTCCTTGTATATTAGTCATTCTTGCTGATGTGTAAAGGGTTGCTCTATCTTAGCTGGAAACAGGATGTTAAAGTCATCATATGCTGTCATCAACCATAGTAAAAATAGAAATCTACATATAAAAAATTGTTTGTATTTCACTAATTCCAAGCCCACAGATACCATTTTTAAGTTTACTGTTAAATCATATTTCCTAACAACTGTTTTCATAGTGAGAACTCTGTTGAATTTGTCATCAACAATGGTGAAATGCTGTAAACCAAACTGGTGACCCAAGTTCTTTAATTATTTTCCTTTGGTAACATAACAAAAGACTTTTTTATATAAACCAGAAACTGAAATCTACCTCAATTTTTTTTTTTTTTTTTGTCCTTGAAATGTCTTTCTTCCACAAAATTTGAAACACAAATCTGAGAGAAGACAGGTTAAAATCTAAATCTAAAATCTTTCTTTAGAAAACAAAAAATACAGTATATGTATAGCTCTAGTGATAGCAATTCCTAGAAGGATGGTACAAAAAATTTCTTCTTTCTTCACCATATCCAAGGTGAAGATAGGAAAATTAAGCAAGGGTTCCTGGCCACCACATTATTTTAGAAGGCTCACAGACTGTCTTCCTCTAAATTATCAAAGAAAAGTGAGTTATGAAAAGATGTTTGCCATGGTGCTCTTTGTCTCCATTATTGCTGCTTTAAAAAAGGGTCAGCTCAATTCATATTGTACCTGTCTTTCACAGCCCAGGTACATAACGTCAGCCTAAGACAGATGAAAAAATAATGGCACCAGTGAAAAAAAATTAAATTATAATAATAACGGACTTGGTATAACTTTAAGACCTGTTTGACTTTCAGATAAAATAAAAAAAAAAAACGAACAAACTTGGATAAAGTGAACCGTCATTTTTATATGAAGCTTATTTTTAGCCTCAGTAGAACAGTGATATACTGTTCTCTGAGGAATAAGAAACAAGCATCATGGTTAACTTAATAGGGAATTTGACTTTGAATTTTTTTCCTATTCAAGCTTCAAGAATTTTTCACAAAGACTGGAATGTTTTGGACTGTTTTTAAAGAACAAACAGAATTCTCCCTGTCCATACTCTGTCTGCAAACTAAAAAGCCCTCTCTGACAGCTGAATTAAATCCTCTTTGAGGTGAAAAAATGGAACCCCAAGTACTTTCCTGGCATAATACCATTGAACTGTTCTAAGCCCTTTGTTCTTTCTAAGCCTACTTTGAAAAGGAAAAGAGCAAAGATGTGCATGTGATATAATGGGGATTTTTCTTTGGTTTAATATTTCCTTCTTCCTTTCTCCGTGATTTATGTGAGTGCACAGGGAAATTTGCAATGGTCAGAGACCAGAAACTTCCCCTATTCTAATTCTCCCTTTTTTTTTTTTTTTTTTTCCCTTTTTCTGACACATTCATCCTTTTTCCATCTCCAGATGTTTTCAAGCCCCTATTTAAACTACTGGCATTTTGTTTTGTTTTGTTTTGTTTTGTTTTGTTTTGTTTTGTTTTGTTTTGTTTTGTTTTGTTTTGTTTTGTTTTCCCCATGCCTTCATTATACTTTAAATGTTTTGTTTTCCATAGATGCAAAGCAACAAGTTAAGAATGCAAGATCACCTATAGCATAAGCAAAAGAAAACAAATTGAAACTCATTGCCCTGAAACTAGATAAATAATTTCCAAATCTCAACAGTATAGGTAGGTAACGTTTCAAAGGGGAATATTTAATATGCAAGTTAGTAAGTAACTAACTTACTCAAGACAAACTAATACACAGTTACACCATTATCTAGTTTGGTACACATTTAATTTGTAGTTTTCAACCATATATAAGTTTATTCTTCATTATAACAAAGTGGGCATTTAATCAGCAAATCTACAAGGGACATACACATAGCAGATTAACTTCACCTCTTTCAAGGCAAATTTAATTAAATTTTGGTCCCACAGAAATCTACAGAAATCTTCACACTTTGCAAAACAGGTCTAACTGTGATGATTTGTAAGAGATAATAATGCTGTGTTCCTAAATGTTCTAGTTTCATTACCTTGCACAATAGTTTGGGATTATTTTGCATTTTAAAATGGTGATTTTCTACCTGGTAAAGTCACTGCTATTAATTTTATGTACCATACCACAAAGTAATTTGGAGGCTTTGTTTAAGTTATGTTTTTATCAGAGACCCTTCATATAGGATATGGTGCTGTAAATGCGAATGATTGCATCAGTACTTTAAAGCTGTAAGTTACTAGAGAACAAATTTCACTTTCCAGTGATGTGTTTTCATTGGCATTTTAATAAAAGGTGATTATCTAAAGATAGAATTCTAAAAAAGATCTGCCAGCTATATTTTCTGCTCTTCACTCAATAATTTATCACAGTGCATCATTTCTTAAAGTGCAAGCAATATGCACAGCTTAATTAATTTGCATTGGATCTGACATGAAAACTGCTAAAAACAGTAATTGATTTACCATACTGGTAATCATAAAGCAAATAATAAAATTACATTGAATTAGATTTCACCTCTAAAGGCAAGGTTTAAATCTGAATTTATTTGTTATGTTAAAAAATACCCACTTATACATTTATCAAAAATAAGAGACATGGGAATAAACTGACACACTGGGTTTCACAGAAGAATCTGCTATAGAATAAAATCAGGTCATTGGAATTCTGGACCAATCATTTAATTCAAAGTATTTTTTTAAACAAAACAAACAAAAAAACAACCCAGTCTCCAATAAAAACCAACAAACCAAACAATTATAAAACATCTTCCCTCCCTCCAATCTAGTTTTATTCTTGGGTAGCAAGGTGCAGAAACAGTTATTTTAATAAAACCCATCACTCTTGGATTGCACTTAAAATTCGTGTTTGATGTTTTTTCTTGCTGTAGATGTCATCTCATGCTAATTGAAATTCTAGCTTAGTAGACAACAGACATTGCAAAACCTACAAGAACAAAATGTCCCTTTGGGTCATGAGCAATTTATGGTAAAGCAGCACAAAAAGGTGAGTTTCGGAGAGAGAATTAGTTCCTAGCCCACCAATAACTGTTTCAAACCAGATGCCTGTGCTGCAATATATCACATTCAGAGTATCTATAGGAGCTACTACTACCTCTGAATCCCAAAATTTACCGCAGTTCTGTGGTAGATGGTTGTGTATAAATTATTCCCTGTTACACGAGCCTTTTTCAGCACCATGGATAGCAGCAGGTCCTGACTTTCCCGAGTGTCTTCCAAAGCTCATTCCAATCCAAACCATGATAATATTATATAGATACATAGATATAGATTAGATATAGATATAGATTATATAGATGATACAGTTATAGATATAAATATAGATATATAGATATAAATATAGATATATAGATATAAATATAGATATATAGATGTAGATATAGATATATAGATAGGTGATAACTAGTAACTAATAGATGTCCTGAAGAGAGTCCAAGGAAAAGCAACAAGATCCATGATATTTTAGAAGGCATAATCTATGAGGAAATTTTAAACAAACACTTTGCAGTTGAAAATGAAAGATAAAGTGATTAGTTTTTAAAAAGGAGACAAGCACAGAAAGGGACAAGGTACTTTTCACCATTTCTATCAGGTATAGGACAAGAACAATCAGTTTAATCCACCATGAGTTTGATTTAAATGAAATATTAGCAGTAGCAGTCTAACTGCAATCAAAGTTATATTGCTTGGCAAAGATACCAAAATGATAATTAATCTGAGATTTTAAGAGTGTTGGCAGCAATATGTGTGCACTATGTTATACTTTAACTAGTGGTAGTGGTCTCCTTTAATATTCTTTTAATTCTAAACTTAATGTTAAAATCTACTTTTTGCTAGCCAAAACTCAAGCATTTAAAAATGCTCTGATTTTTAACATGTTGATCACATAGCCCACTATTATCAAAATTACACATAATTATTTGGGTCACTATCCAAAATGGAATCACTCAGATTCATCTGTTGCTGTCTTGGTCTTATAAAGGAAACCAAATCAGACAACTAAAAAAAAAACAAACCAAGAAATAGACCAAAAGCCAGGGGTGTCCACATTTATGTTTTTAATTTTTTATTTACTGGAACTCACCCATACATATGGAGATTGCATTTGTTAACCCAAATCCTTAATGTTTTCCTTTATGTACTAAATAAAGGATAGTAAGTGTAAATGGAAAAAAAAAATAAACTTAAAACATGTAATTTCACTGCAGGATTAATCATTTGCCTGCAATTTTTACTGTTTACAATAAGTCATACAGGGCAAAGCATATTTCTATGTAGAGATCAACTATGAAGAGTCAAAACCAGTAATGAGCAATTTTATTAGAATCTCAGTAAGACAGCACCAAGTAACTTAGAGTGAGTGATTTACATAGTAATTGATAAGGGGTTTTTTTTAGCAGTTTAAACGGCAAGAGATAGCACTTTCCCTAAACATTCCTCAAGAAGTTAATGACCCGAAAAAGAACCATGTAAAGCAGGTAATCACTTGTTAATTGATCTGCTACTAGTCCTGTATGGAACACTGAGCAATACATCCACTGTGGAACCTTGAGAATACATTTGCTGTCTCTGTTGTACCTGGGGACAATCTTCAAAGATGAGCACCCGAATATTTATTACAGGAACAGAAAGTGTTGACAGCTCATTAGTGAGATAAATATTAATTTTCTGTGAACTTAGAGATAACTACACACTTTTCAAGATCTGTGAATATGGCAAAGACCCCACCAGATAATCTACCACAGTGCCCACCATGAAAAGCTTTGTTCTTGCAAAGAGAAAAAGAAGAGTGCATGGTGAGAACTAAAATTTCCTTCAGCTGAAGGAACTCTGTGATGAGAACAGGCATGAATGTGCTCAGAGGATGCAAATTGCAACTTGCAGAAGGTTGGTTAAGTAGATTTTTTTTCTTTCCTCTCAGAGATTTCTTTGTTTTATTGGAGTTGATAAAGACCATTATAATCCATTTTGCACACTTGCACACGTAATCTTTCCTTTTAATTTCTCAAGGCTTGGACCACACTCATTTCTGTAAATTGAAAGAAGAGCACAAAGAGTGTATTCAGAAGAAACACACAAATGTTCACACTGTTTATTTGCACATCAATCTCTGGAATGTTTTTAAAACACATTTCTTCATAACTCAAACAGGATATGAGCATTGGATGGGTAGAGGGAGGAATAGGAGGAAAGAAATACTGAGTGGCTTGAGTGAATATCCAGTGGTTTGGGTTTTTTTCCTGTTCTTGGCAAACAAGAATCTCAGAGGCTTTTATGAATTTTAGTTTCTGCATTAGACCTTTCCTGAGTGATTGTGTAGGAGAAGTTTTGTTCTGAACAAACAAAAGGCATGTGGCATGAAAATGCTCTGGAATTTGAAAGAGATGGAAGAAATTGAAAAGGCAAAGACCCCATAGGACTCAACAAGCTCAGCCATTCTACATTCTTTAAACATACTACACTAGAGCACATTAATCAAGCAGTGAAGAGGTGAAGATGACACCCTGAATAAATTTCTAGCCAGAATTGATGAATGTAAAGGAATTTGGGTTTATGGTCTACATTAGTAATAGTAAATGATTTCAACGTTCAGGGACATATGATAGAATTTAGTGGTCTATCATTAACTTCATTTTCAATTAAATAAATTCTATCCACACTTACAGACTGAGCTGGAATACAAAATAAAGTTGCCAGATGCTGAATCTGATTTAAAGTAAATACAATGTAGAAGCAGTATTCACAGAGAAATTATAATTTTCATATCAGTCTTGGGATATACCTGATCAGAGAGAGGGAAAATAACACAGAAATGATTGTGATATCCCCAATAAAACAGGAGGAGAAATAAATTATCTTGAGTTGCACTACTGTAAATGGTGTGTGAAAAGAATCATGTTGTCATTACATGGCTGATAACCAAGTTACCTGATCTTGGCACACACATATCACAACAGAAATCAGAATTATAAGAAAGATACGGATAAAAAGAACCCCACCATACCTATAGAAAGGTAAAATATTTAGTAATGTGTTTTTTATTTTTATTTATTATTTTTTTTTCTTTTACCCCTGAGGGGCCAAAAGGAAAAGAAAGAGATATTCAAAATGGAGAATACTAATGAAGAACCTAGATTTTTAGACATAGCATTAGAACAAATTCATAGGACCATTGAAGCCCCTAGCCATTTTCGAAGTATACAGTAGGGAAGAAATCCATTTGATCTGAGTATATCCTTTATAGTTTGCCCTTGCTTTTGGAAGCAGAAGTCACCAGACTCATGAGGAGGATTCAGTTCAAAACATGCAGCATATCTGTAGTCCCAATTATACAGGGAATGGAGACAGCAAAGATGTCAGAACAAGAGCACAGAATTTTTTTCAGTGAGCTATAAATGCATATTTAACTCCATTCTTCTTAAAGAGAAATTTCAGAGATTGAGGCTAAGTTTTCAGCTCTCCATTAAGGGAAATTTCTTTTCCTTGACAATTACCTCTGTGCTAAAATTTCACTTTTACTCCTTCCTTCAAAGACACTGGTGAATGAACTATACTCTGCCATCCACAGCTACCTCTGCCATCAGCTGCAGGCAGTTTTTCAATTTTGTTTTTCTCCCAGTTAATATTTCTTTGGACCTTTTCCATTACATTGAATAATGTGTGGGCCAGAAGGATGCATGTGGCACGATGAAGTTACTACTCTGCATTTCACATAGCATTACTAATACTTTTATTTCATTATATGATCTTTATTCTCCTTTTTGTGGACTTCTACATACAGCTCCCAAAATTGCCTTGTGTGACAAAAGCTTAGCTGATTATTTTGAAAATTAGAGTAAAATCTATAGACACTGACAATACATACATTTTGCTGGCACGTGTAGATACACAGATATTTCACTCTGCAGTTTAGAGAAAATGAGCTTAAAAATGTTTTGTTAACAATATCTTGGGTAGGTGATGTAATTAGCTAAGATTTAGAATGCACTGTGCATGCACTACAGAATACTGAGCTAATGATTTTTCTTATTACACATTTCCAAACCTTGAACAAATCCAGTTTCCAGTTCTTTTAATTTCCTTTCTACTGTTAAGTGGGAAATGGCCAATTGAATATGTCTCTACTTGTCTGAGAGAAAACATTTTCATCTACTCTGCCTTGACAGAAGAAAAAATAAACACTAGAGTCTTTTCAAAACCCTGCCAATGCAAAATGTTAAGACAGAAACCATAAGAAAGCAAGCTGAAGACAGATCAGAACCATCTCCTTTTTACTGTATTCTTTATTATTACTCCTTGAAGGGAGATCTTAATCTAAAGATTGAGTCATATAGTAGACAGGATGATACAGAGTTGTAAGGAAATTTTTAGCTTCCAGTGAGCTGAAGAAATCTGGATGAAAGTAATGTTCCATTAATGTAAGGACATGAAATCAACAATGAAATAATATATTAATTGCATTTTCTTTCTTTTAACATCAATGAAGCTACCAAAGATATGGGAAGATTGCATGTGCTGAAATCCTTCATGTTTTTATGCCATCATTGATATTTTTAAACTAATTACCAACATTTATTAGAAAGAAAAAAGCAAATTATTTCACATGAAGAAATTTCTTTTCAGAAACTTCCTCAAACAGTTTTCATAATGTAATAGATGATTAATATCCTGTATTGGGTTTGCATGACCATGTTTTGGTAGTGGTGGGGCTACAGGGGTAGCTGCTGTGACCTGCTGCTGGCCAAAGCAAGGCAAATCAGACATGGGGGTAATGCCTCTGTGATAACAGATTTAAGAAGGAAAATAAAAAGAAAAGATCTGGCTCAGCTGTAATTGAGGCCAGAGAAGAGCAGGGTGAGAGGAACAGTCCTGCAGGCACCAAGGCCAGTGCAGAAGGAGGGGCAGGAGGTGTTCCAGGCACTGGAGCAGAGATTCCCCTGCAGCCCCTGGTGAGAGCAGGGTGAGGCTGCTGTGCCCCTGCAGCACTTGGAGGGCACAGGGGAGCAGAGATCCACCCACAGCCCAGGGAGGATCCACTCTAGAGCAGAAGGATGCCTGAGACAAGGCTGTGGGAGTCCTGTGCTGGAGAAGGGTCCCGGCAGGGACCTGTGACCCTGTAGGGAACCTAGGCTTGAATAGGCTGAGCTTGAAGGACTGACCCTTTGGAAGGGTGACCCACATTGCAGAAGTTTGTGGAGAACTGTTGCCTGTGGGAGGGATTCACATTGGAGAAGTTCATGGAGAACTGTCTCCTCTGGGAGAGGCCCCATGCTGGAGCAAGGGAAGGGCTCCTCATCCTGAGCAGCTGTAGAAACAATGGGTGAGGAACAGACCATAACCCCCATTCCCTGTCTCCCTGGGCTGTTGGAGGGGAGAAGGTAGAACTGGGAAGAAGGGGATGGTTGGGGAATGGTTTTTTAAGGTCTTATTTTAATTCTCATTATCCTGCTCTGATTTTGCTATGAATAAATTAAATTAATATCTCTAGTTCTAGTCTGTTTTGCCCACAAGAGTACTTGCTGAGTGCTCACTCTCTGTCCTCATTTCTACTCATGAATTCTTTGTTACATTTGCTCTTCCCTCTGCAGTTGCAGAGGGTAATGTGAGAGAGACTTTGGTGGGTTCCTGGCATACAGCCAGGGTTATCCCTAGGTGTCCTTACCTGAACAGGCTTGTCTGTGGTCAAGGACTCCAGAGTACCTTCCCACGTCTGAAATAACAAGGATTTGAAGGTACAGATGTTTAGTTATACCATCTCTTATTCCTGGAAGTAATTTAAGCTCTACTATGCAGAGCAAAAGAAACCAAGACATGACTAACATGAACAGTAAATGCCTGAAGAGTCTATGACAAACTCATAAGCTGAAGTCTGTTGAAGCCTCATGTTCATATTGTCAGAAATAGCTACCACATCTGCAGAAATTATTCACTGAAAGAAAACACTCATATTAAAAAGGTCAACATTTCTTAAATGCATAGTTCAACTTGTTCTGATTATTATGTAAGCCACGGTGAAATTTAATTTTCTGACAGAAGTCCTAGAAAAAGCAGAGAGTGGAGCAGTTGCTCATTTGCCATAGCACACGACAGATCACGTCTGGCTTCTCTAGAAGCAACAGGTTTTGATTACCTCCAAATGTAGTATAATGGACCAAATAGTCTGCTTCAATCTGGCAATTTTCTATGATCCTTTGTTCAGAGTGGACCAGATGCCTGTTGTTTTGCTAAGAATTATCATTGCAATTGTTTAAAAAAATATACCTAGCATACCAAGGCCACATGTGTGGCACAGGTGCGTTTTAACTGCTCTGCTGTGAGATTCTCTAATTAATGACTATGACTCTGGATGTTCAGCCAGGCTTCTTGTTTTTGTTTTGGGGATTGCTTTTTGTGTTGATTTTTCTGGTTTTTGTTATTTTTTAATTTTATTTTTATTTTTCTTTTAAGGCTACATACCCACTGTATTAAAAAGAAGGAGGAGGGGAGGTAAAATGATTAAGGGCTGCAATTACTAAAGCATCAGACAAACACTTCTATGTGTTTGTGCTGGTTTTGGCTAGAGTAGAGTTAATTTGCTTCACAGAAGCTGGTATGGGGCTGTGTTTTGGGTTTGTACTGAAAAGACTGGATAATCAAGAGAAGTGTTTTCTGTTGCTGAGCAGACCTTATTCAGAGGCCTTATACATTTCAAGGCCTTTCCTGCCTCTCACACCACCCCATCCATGAGAGGGCTGGAGGGGCACAAGGAGTTGTCCAGCTGGGGCAGGACACAGCCAGGACAGATGCCCAGAACCGACCCCAGGAATATTTCAGACCATATTGAATCATGCTCAGTATATAAAGTGGGGAAAAAAGGAGGAAAGGGGTGACATGTGGAATGAATTATCTTCCCAAGTCACTGTTATGTGTGATGGAACCCTGTGCTCCTGGAGACAGCTGAACACCTGGCCAACTATGGCAAGCAGTAAATCCATTCCTTGTTTTGCTCTGCTTGTGTGTGCGGTTTCTGCTTCCCCTATTAAAAGGTCTTTATCTCAATACAGGAATTTTCTTTCACTCCTCTGATTCCCCACTGGTGGGGAAACATGGTGCTAAGTTGCCAGCTGGGCTTAAACCATTACAGAGTTGTCACATACAGGTCCATGAGAGAATTTGCTGTTAACAGGGGACAGCTTTTGTGGCTCCAAGGTGACTCACAAGGGAAAAAATATAGAAGGAAACCATATACTGTTCAAAAAGCTTGGGTAGATATTAATAACCATTATTCATTAAACATCTGAAAAGGAGATCGACTTCTATTTAAGATTAAAAAAGGTGAAGATTCCTGTGGAAGGGCAGGCACTCAGAAAAGAAAGAAAAATTCTAAGCTAATATCAATCACCTCTCAATCAGACACTCACAGTTCTCCAACAGTAGGGAAAACTTTTAACTCTGCCATATTTGCTCCTACCTTGCTTTTTTATGTGTACTCTTGGTCACTTCTACCTTCAGTTCAAAATCTATAATTGGGGTGGATGCAAAAATATATTTAGAAGTTCCCCTTGATGCCCTGAGCTCAATTTTCATCTCATGGGCTGAGCTCAGGCAGCAGATTCGTCTCTATTGTCTTTTTTGTCTGATGGGTTGAACAGGAAAAAAAAAATGTACACAAAATACAAAAGAAAAATCTAAACTAATTTTTTTCAAGTACATTAGAAACTCTCTTCTTCTAGGCTTTAGTTTTAAAACTAAACTTTGTAAAAGACAAAGAGAAAGGCTTGCATATGCAACCTAATTTCGTGGTTCTCTTAACTTCTGAATATTTTGTTTTGCTACTCCAGTGTCTTCTTAATTCCTATCTAACAAGCCAAAAGAGTGAAAATGTTTACTGCAATTTCTACTAATTGTTTAAATGCATATTTGATATATTATGACAACAGAAATACCACTGTAGCTCAGTAGGGTAGATTTTTGCTCAGTGGTGGCTAAATCTTCCTTAATTGGCATATCTGTTTTGAGAAATAAATATACCACTGTAGTAACAGAAGTAAACACAAGAAAAAACAGTAATGATACAGAAGGAATCATCTCAAAACTAAAACCGTCATCTCTCTGTACTTTTTAACTCATCACTGATTTTGTCTTTAAAAAGGACTTTTATGTAGTGAATGGTGGTGTTGTTTAATTTATACTACTCAAAGTCTGTATTTATCACAATTAAATTAGGTTCATGCTTGACATTTTAAATACCAGGCAGGGAAGTCTAAATAATACAGATTTATATATATATATAAATATATATATAAATAATCTATAAAATATATCTAAAATCTAAAATCTAATATATAATTATATAATATATAATATATAATTATATAATATATAATATATAATATATAATATATAATATATAATATATAATATATAATATATAATATATAATATACAATATATAATATATTATATAATAATACAATATATAATTATATATACATATATGCATATATACATATATACATATATACATGTATACATGTATACATATATACATATATACATATACATATATATATATATATATATATAACTTCATGATTATTTAAACTTCAAACACTCATAAGAAGGTCAAAAATGTATACGGAGCTCTTTGTCTGTCATAATAAAGTGTAATTTACATTTCTAATTCACTTTGAACATCATGGGCTTTGTTGGTAAAGCACAATCTCCAAAATACAATGTCACAAAAACTGAATGGTAGCTCCATACAAGTCTTTCAACACACAGTAGTATCAAAAATGCAGTAATACTTTCTCACATTGAATATATTCTTTGTTGATTAGAAGCATAATAGGCAAGGCTTGCTTTCTTGGTAAATATGACAGTCATATTTAAGATCACTAATTCAGAATTAGGTTTATGAAGACACTCTTTAATACTGCCTCAATTGAAAATTATCTGTATTATCAGTGAGACCCATCTTCTTTTCCCCCCAAAACACAGAAACAAAACCTGACCTTGAAACAACTTCCTGCAAATATATTCTTCCACTTGCTTTACATCTCGCTAAAGGAGCAATTTTGTAATTAAGAAAAAAAATAAAATTATTAAGACTGTGGTAGAGAAACTTTCATCCAAAAAGGAAAGGAGCTGGAGATTTTATGGGATTTTTTTTGAGCTGACAATACTGTACTTAATTTCATGTGAACAACCTTGAGAACTTCTGTAGAGAAGGCAATTTAGGGAGATAGAAAATGAAGTTGTATCTGTTGTTGCCATCACCTGACATTCAAATTGCAGGTCTGAAGAGATTCCTGTGGTTTCTTGTAGCCTTATGTCCATACCACTCAAAAATGCAAGATAATTTCTGTGAAAGTAATTCTTACCTGCTACCACCTTCTGCTGAGTTCCTTTCCGACACCAGCTCAGGATCCTTGCAGACTCCAAATTCAGATTTGGCATCTATTTTCTGGGCTCCTGCTGAAATCTCCACCCTTCATCATGAAGGGATGTAGTCTCTCAGTGCTTTCTCCCCAAGTTTGAAACTCCTGAGGTCTAGGAAAGGGAAGTTCCAGTACTTCACAAAAGGGAAGTTCCTTAATTTCACCTGATGAGGGATATTTTGTTTTCTTGACAACAAACCTGCCAATTGGAAATCATTAGAAAAAATATTAAAAAAAACCTTCAAAGTGTGAAAAAAGAACATTATTTTGAAAAGGCAAAAAGTATGGAAAAGATCTTTGGCAGATGTGCACTAGACCAACGTTTACTCTCACAGTCCCGGATGTGGTAGCTTTCACTATCAATAACTTCTCCACAAGACATTTCAAATTACATAACATATTTCTTCAATACTTTCCTGTATATTCAATGAGAAAAAAATGGATGCTACAAATCCATTTACCTCCAGGGACTTTATTTTGTATCAATAAGGATCCATCTGATACCAATGCCAAAGGATCTATGTAACAAGAACAGATTTTTTTTTTTATTCCAACCAAGTCCTGAATCCAGATCTGCCCCATAAATCTGCTGCTGGTTCTGTATTATCCTTGTGAGCTCCAAGGAGTGTCTGTGGTATCTGTGTCACTGAATCCTTGCTGCACCACAGCATTCTGCTGTCTTACCTGGCTTCTGAGGTCTTCTGAGGTAAACTGCTATAAAACCCCTGACTTCAGAGCTGCTCTGAGTGACAATCTAATGTCACTGCACAATATAAATCTGAATATTTTCTACTCTCCTTTGGGTTCAGTTACTGACAAGTGTGAACACTAAGTCCTAACCTGAAGGAAAGTGCATTCTAAGGAAGAGGAGACCATAACAGAAAACTTGAAAAGAGAAGATAGAATCTTTTATCTGAGTAAAAGTCAATGAGATTGAAGCTCTGTACCAAAGAGTTTATAGCATGTATGAGCTAGAAAACATTGAATTATCACTTTTTTTTCTAAAATTTTTTAAGGGGAAAAAGGGCAAAAAGGAAAATGCAATTTGAATTGACTTCTCTCCAGATTTCTCCTACTATGTCTGACAGAAATTGTGGTGGTTTCATTATACAAATTGTGTGACCTTAGCATGTTATTTTAAAAGACTCTTACACAAGAGTCTTTGGATTGCATAACCTTTTCTCTAGAACTTCTTCTCCTCAGTAATTCCTAGAGATTTGGTCCTTTGTCCAGAAACATCCTCCTCCAAGAAATGGCGTTTACCGTCTTGCAGTATTTTCCCTTGTGGTCCTGATGAAAAGAGGGCTTTTCCTTGTCTCAACCTCATATTTCCAGTAACTAATACAGGCATTAGAAATGCCACATGGGCTCACACCTCTCTTCTTGGAAAATGCTTAACAAGTAAAAGACTGGAAATTCCCTTGCTGCTTTGCCTACTATCTATGGCTTTTAGTTCTAGTACAGGAAACCATGTCTAGCTTTTGGAGGAAGATTACAACTGCTTAATTCTCTTGTTGGAGCTGTCTGAATGCTTTCAGATTTGCAAACATAAATCTTTATGTTTTTCTGTTTATACTGAACGAAGCATTGATTTGCTGATGCATTTTTAGTCTCTTACTTCAAAGAAGCCTTTCTCCAAAAGCACATCTTCTTTTTGCACACTTGGACAACAGCTAAAGTCATACCAAATAATTCCAGTTCTTTAAAATTACAAGTGCATTGGAGTATCCAAATCAACCATAGCTAGACTAGCTGTATATCAGCAAATCTTCTAAATTTTAAATACAGCAGGAGAAAAAGCAGTTAAAACAAACTTGTTGCAAGTTTCTGTGGTTTTTCCTGTTGGGCATCCTCTCCATTTTCAGTGGAACCTAATATACAACTACAGGACTGAGCAAGCAGCGCTGGCTCATTCTTGCAAGTGCTGCAAGCTGAAGAATCCTAAACCTTTTCAGCTACCAGAAAATCCTAAGAAAGCCTAGAGAAGCTGAAGGATCATGTCTTTGGATCAGGGGTTTTCTTTTGCACAGATGGTTGTGCCAGGATAAAATCTTTCAGATTTTGAGACCTGTTAAGACATTAATGACTACAGATTACAGAGGCTGCCAGCACTACTTTGTAATTTTTTATTTTTTTTCTATTCTAGAGAAGTCTAAAAAAGGTGCTGCTTTGGCATATTCTTAATTCTGTGCTCTTTATTTGACTCCTTATTACTGAACAAAAGTAGTGCTTATTTTGGTTTTCCTTTCATCTGTATTTTGTGGATGCTGAAGTTTCATGTCTGGATCTTTCCCAACTGATAAGGATCTGAAAAGGTGCTAGATAAATAAAAAATAATCATGTTCAAGTGAATGAAATCTACCTATGTAATTTATACAAAGCAGTCAGTTTATTTTTACATGAAATTGGACAACTGTAGTATTTTTTTTTTTCAAATAATTGTTGGTGAAGAACTATGTCAGGTCCTATAGGTGCGCAAGGCAGCTACAGAAATTGTGATATATGCTATGTATTGGTTTTGTTTTGGTGTTTTTGTTTGCCTGGGTTTTTTAAATAAATAGACCCAAATCCATTCAAATTTAGGTGGGGATATCTATTTTTGTGACAGACTTAGATAAGGGGTAATTCTAAATTGGAAGTGGCATTCTAAATCATGGGGATATCTCAATTTTTATTTTTAGTTTTTTTAAATCTAGGCAGGGAAGAGATTCCATCAATAAATGCCACTTTTAAGTGGCAATAAATGCCATTTTTAAGGCATCAGAACAATCTACCTGTAGATGGCCTGGTTCAAAGTACAGAGATAATTTTAAAGAATGTAATCTACAAATCGTTTTCATTGATGATTAGAAATTTTCCTGCATATGAAATAGTAGGGAAAATCAGGAAGAAGACTTTGCCATGGAGAAGTAAATGGACCTTGTCATCTGCTGACTTCAAGATCTTTTGGATACTGAAGAAGCTGTGGAGCTTGACAGTTTCATGGAAAGAAGAGCAATTCCTTATTTAGCTTATTCATAGAACAATAGTGTGAGCAAATGTGAAAACAAGAAACACAGAATAAGCAGATTATGCCTGGAACTAATCCAGAAATAGCAAATCATTAAATATTACAAGTGTACCTCAAAAAAAAAGTATTTCTCAGTCTGTAGGTGCTAAAACAGAGACTTTACTCATTGTACTGGATGCTTGCCCAAGCCAAGTACATGAAGCTATTGGTGATCCTGGTATTGCAGTAGAAAACTTGTTTATTCCCAAATTCTTTTTTCTCTCCACAGATTTGTCAAAAATAATATCTGATATATACCAGGGAATTTTCCTTCACGTGGTAAAGTGTGCAGACAGCCTGAAGTGGTCCATGAAGGAAATGAAGAGTTATACTTCAGATTGGATAGTATTAAGTGTCGTGTCATTCAGGAGAATAAACGACAGAGAAAATGTTCAGAAAGGCTGGGAAGGCTGACAGTAGGGAAAGCAGTGGTGGAAATAGTAAGACAAGTGATGCATAACCAACATCTAAGAGAATCAATGCTTCTTAAACACCTGTACTACCTCCCTCCTCTCTGTCACAGAGTTTTGTCTCCTAAATTTGGAGCAGCATTGCTTGACACGTAGCAGTAATGTAAATTACTGATACCTCTTTCTACCTGGCTGCTTGATACAGATTTTACAGAGGATGAAGCTAAAAATCTCACCAGGGAGAAAATGCTTCATTTTTTTCTGAAAAGTAACATATTCAGAACTCAGGAACTGAATGTGGAAAAGAAATACACACTTCCCTGAAGGTCTCCCTTCCTGTGGTTACTGTTAGCAAGGATCCACTGAGAATAACTTGTTGAATTAGAAGGATGAATGTTCACTTAATAAGAAAACTGTGGAATTTTATTAGTATGGCAATATCTTCATGTTGCTGCAGCTATGAGTGTATGTGTCAGGGTTTCTTTATCAGTCATCTTCTAGAGGATTTAACATGTGTGTCACTAAACTAAAGCAAAAAGTTGCTTTGTGACAAACTTTAAAACTTCTAGACAGGAACTGATTGATTTGATTCTAATGGAGAAATATAAAATGCATATTAATATTAAAGAATAAATAGGAGGCCAGAGCTCAGAAGAGATTTTTTTCCCCTCTTCCTTCTATTTTTTGATTTTTATATTTAAATAATACCATTATTAATCCAATAACCATAAAAAGTGTTAGGAGCACCAAGTGACTATGTTAAGCACTAGTTTTCATGCACTGGTTCACCCTAGGGAGACTCAACTCCAAAAAATTATGAAGGAATTTGGTATAATTTGTACACGCACATCTAAGTCCTTAATAAGTGGTCATGAGCAGGGATTTAGGTGTTTAAATTATAGCAAATTGCAATCAAATTTTTAATCTGTGTTTAATTACATCTTAAATATTACATCTGCAAACCATAGTCCGAATTTAAATTGAAAATGAATGCTTTCAGCAGTTTGGAACACAGAATAAGATTCACTGTTCAGTACTCTAAGTATCTAGTCTAGCCAGATCCTGTAGAGAGTAACCATTTAAAGTAATTTTAAATAATTAGGGAGTCAGTTATATGTGTGTCATAACAGGGAAAGGATTACAGTGACAATAGTGGCTTTATAACAAGGTTAAATCATGAATAAGTATAAAAAAATGCAAGCTTAGGTTATGGAGAGTTCATCAGTAAAGCCAAACAAAAGCAAAACTGCTTCATGGTTTAACCTTAACTTTCAAAATTTCACACAGTGACAAATGAGCAGCTGAACACCATTTCTGCAGAATGTCCAAATTACAGAAGGATCACACCACAAATCTGAGAGCCTCAGGTTCCATCACAGCCTCTACTGGCTACCTGTATTCTACATAATTAGAACTAACGACAGTTCCAGGATTTGTAATGGACTGTTGTCAAAACAACTTAATTTTTTTTTTTTAATCTTCACTGTTTCTGAGTATTTTGTTCCTAAGAACCCCACATGAAGGACAGGAAAGTTCTGACAATCACTGACTGGACAGAGCAGTAGCACATGCATCACACATCTGGAGATCATCAATGCTGCTCTGAATCAGGTATCAGTAGCGCCAGATATCAGTAGTGAATGCAGATCTATGCACAAAAACATGGTGTCTATATATAAATATTCTGTACATACTACAAATATATATGTATTCTGTATATATTATTTCACTTTATTTCATACATATATAATATTTCATATATATATATATATATAATGCACACATGGGTACTTTTGCCTCCTCTTGAACCCTTTATGCACCACATATGCATAGAACAAATACTGAGTATCAGTTCAGCAGGATTCTGTAACATCCACAGGAAGAAGGAAATGCAGAAGACTGTGTGGGCTACAAGCAGACATTATTTTCTCCAACAACTTCTGTCATTCCTGTCACATTTTTTCCTTCAAGTTTTAAGAAATAGTTTGACATCACTTCAGGGAGGCTTTGAGGACAGAGAATTAGGAAGAACGTTCTTGCAAGTGTAACCTGGCAAACATAGGTTTGCAGCTGAAGAAAGGAATAGAATATTCAGTAGATGCTCAGAGTCAAGAGCAATGGAGTGAGGCTACAGAACTGGGAAGGAAATGTTCCTTGAAGTTCTGTGTTGAATTAGCCCTGACACTGGAGGGGTAGGTCACCAACAGAAAAATTATTTGAGCATGGGAGAGCAAAACCAGCATTAATTATGAAGATGCTCTACGATTACATGTAGTCCAGGACCAGTAAGCTGATTTTGGTTTAGAAATTAGCTTTAGGACATGAATAATAAGGCAGCAGGATTTTTAGATTAAGAAAATGCCTTTGGTTGGTTTAGACAGATCATCTGTCTATTTAATGCTTTATTAAAAACTTTATCCTCTTCAAGTCCTTACTGCCAATTAGTGTCAATTAACATAAATTTAATCAGCCTTCCTCTGCTCCCAGTACAATGCCATAAAAGCCGAGCAGTTCTAGCAATTTCAGTGTGATTTATACCAGCGTAAATGGGAAAAGAATGAGCCTTAATAGGTGTGCATTTAAGTGTATGTTCTTAAACCACAGTTTGTAATGCGCCCCAGCCCAGGTAACTAAATTCCTGTGGGGCACATTTGTGATCATAAGCTAGACTTTAAGTTAATCCAAACAATTAGCTTCCCTGGCAGAGCCTTGCAGGTGACTCTGAAGAGGTAATACTATACAGCAGCTTTAATTATGAGTAAACTAGATCATAGAATTGTATTAGTAATTCTGAACATAACTCAGTTTGGTTAAAGTATCCAGTCATGTTTCATAAAATATAAGAAAATAGAAATCAGCATGGATATTAAAATAGGGGTGCTGGTATGGCAAGTGCTGCCTGACTGGAGATTTGGAAGATGAGGCACTTACAAAATCGATAATCACAAAATCTGAAATTTCTATACTGGAGGACAAAAAAAAAGAAAATCATTAGAAAACCTTAGTAAACATCAATTATTGGCTTTCAATAAAAATATATTTGCTTCATAAATTTAAAGGGCATATCTAAAGAGTAATTTTTTTTTTTTTAAACACCTATTTTAGCAAATCTCATTTCATATAAAATTCTTCTTTGTCCCTTTCATGTAGTCCTCGGAATATCACAAGGCCTGCATGAAATGCACTATGGAATTATTAAGTACCAATTAACAAAAATGTTGCCCTAAATAAGCTTCCTTAAATTATACCAAATCTGTGAAAAAGATACATTAAAATACCAGAGAAAGAGCAACATAAATTCAAACACCTATATAACATGCATAAAGCAAATGTATCTAAAAAGAAAGACAAACTATAGAAACACATAAAGAAAGAAATGGTCACAACAGTAAGGAATTCAAAATTTGGAACAGAAGGACTGAACTATGGCACTGCAGATTTACAATCTCTGAAAAGGCATTTTCATACAGCTTTTGGGTAAATATATACATGTCTATATATTTACACACAAACATCAACCTGAAAACTGTTGAAAGACATTTAAGAGAATGAAGTTGCTTTCATTCTCACCCTTCACTGCAGCTGCTGGAAGCTGTATTATGAGCAGGATGGTGTCAGAAAGACTGGTGGCATGGTTAAATAAGTTTTATCCTACCTTGCAAGTACTGGATTATGCTCCTTCAAAATATGGGTGTAAACGTGGGCAAAGCAATTAAAATCAAACATTTTTTTTTTTTCTATAAGTGTTCACAAACTGTGTGCTTGAATAAATACTTTGGGGCACCTTGATACAATCTAAAAAGGCAACTACAGTTGGACCCAGTGGGATGTTTGCTTTCAGGGTGCAAAACACAGAGGATTCTGACATCACAAACTCTAAATGCTCCAAATAACAGGCAGATCCTTAAAGAGTTTATACAATCATTTCCTGTGTAGCTCAGAATTTTTAAGTGCAGGTATTATCTTTGTAACACCTTTGCCCTTTGTAAAAATTGCTAGAGAAGAGACACAAGAAAAATAAGACTCTGTATCTCATGTAGTCTTTGTATCCATTATTAAGTAGAATGAGGCTGAATAGCAAATGAAAATGGCATATGACATAAATTCCATAAAAGTGAATGTGACCACACCCTTAATATTGGGTACTGTGAACATACAACCTCAACAGAGATGATAGAACAAGTGTCATGCTTCTAACTTATTAATTAGGATCACTTGATTGTTCAGCCTTGGCACTTCTTTATCTAATTCTGAAAGTATTAACTTCTCAATAAGATAAATCTGATTAAACCAGAGAAACTCTAAAATTAAAAACCTATCTTTATTTTTCTGTTACCAATTTGAAGGCTCTCAGAGCCTCATGAGTAAGAAACTGTTCTTACCTTGGTAAATGGTAACAACAGCCAGGAGCACAGCAACTGTCAGCAGAGGGAAAGACAAATAGTTTCTTATAGAAATTAAGTTCTTTTTTGCACAACAAAGAAATATGGAGATTCAGTAATTCCTGTATTAATCCTAGGTTATGACTGGGATAAGTTTAAAGTCACCCCCATTTTTTCCTCATGGGAAAGCTGTTGGAAGTGAAGTTTTATAATAAGTTAAAAAAACCCAGGTTCTTTCCAGCACTCTTCCTTAATAAAAGACACAATAAATTGAAGGAAATTTGTTGGAAAGATTCTGGAGGATTTTTCATTGATGACCCTACAGTTTTGCAGAAAACAAAAATACTTCACATGGGGTTTCACTGAAGCCATAGTTTAGATACTTAAAACTCATATTCTTCTTGAGGGACTAAACTCTCCTGAGAAGATTATCTGTAACAATAAAGTAGAAAAGTAGAAAAGTAGAAAAGTTTCAAGGGAAATTTTAACTTATATTGGCAATACCACCAGTCCTAGCTATACTCACCAAATTTTACAGAAAACTCTACTCCCATTCAAAAGTATAAATGTAAGATCCAGGTTCCAAGAGTTACTTAGAATTCATCAACATTTTATGGCTGCCACACTCAAATATTTGACAGGGACATTTTGAGGTGATGGAATTCTTTTGTTGGCTGTATAAACCTAAGAATTTAAATTTACACAGCTGTAACAGAGTAAAGAGAAACGAGATTACAGCCTTTCAAAGAAAGAACAAAATTAAATACAGTCTGAGACAGGAATCTGAGGAGTGCATCAGAAAAAAGGGGTTGTTTAGCAACACTAATGGGAAAATATTAGATGGCTAAGAAGAGACCAGACTTGTGAAAGAACTGGCCAAGTCACAAAAGCAGTGCACACATTCCAGTGATCACTCAGGGTCTGGCCTCACATCCTTAGGTGTTGCTAAGTGATTTTCTTTTTGTGCCACTGTGATTTGAAAAGGACAAAATATTTCAAGTACTCTCATGATTTACCAATAGTTTAGCCTTAATCAAGCTGTCCTGCATGCAAAATACTTCCCTTTGATTCAGCCACAGAAGAAAAAAAAAAGCTGATATAGTGAGAAACAGAAAGATCACTGTTGTAATTTACCCTTTTTCCAGAGACAAGTAGTCTTTATTAGCATTCAACTTATTTTCAAGGATATTTTATTAAGATGCTTACTTTCTTTTGGACTCTAATACCTTAAGGAATCATAAAAATAACTACTTCAAGTCCTCCTGCTTTATTACTTTTCTCCAATTTTCTTTAGTAAACACATTGCTAAAAGAAAAATTCCACTAAATTTCAAAATAATTAAAATATAAGGGTGCTTTCAAGATATTTTATCATCAATTCATTGTTTGGGTAAAAATGACCACTTCAATGTAATGAAGAACAAAAAGCACTTAATCTTTTAAGCTCTGATCTAAAATATCTAGTTAAAAATATTAAATATAAAATCAAGTATTACAGTTTTTTTGTTTTCTTCTAAGTCTGAACATCAAGTTTGCAGGTTTTTTTTAGTAAGTCACATTACTCACCACCAAAAAAGCCCAGTAACCTGTTTTCTAATAGGTTTATGGAATAGTGGGCAAGCGTGAAAGACCTGGCAGTCTTTGTACAAGTCTCAAAGTGTCATGAGCTTGACAGCAAAATTTCTAAGTGGAAATCCTTATTTATTGCCTTCATTCTGTGTGGCCTTGGCAGCTGCACAGCTCAGGAAGGTTTCATAAAGTAGAGCAATCAGAATATTTTTGGAATGCAGTTGATAGCATTATTAACAAGCTCGCTAGGTCTGTTTTCTGCACCCACTGCCAAATCAATTTGTAGTGGAGTCATGACTGTAACCAATTTCTTACCGTTAACAACTAATCCTGAATGAATCAGAACAACACAGCCCATTAAATTCCTAATTATACATATGTACATACATTTAAATAGGCCTAGATGTAGCCCATATTTTCACTGTGTTGAAGTGGGAGAAGACACTTAGCGATGCTAAGACTGTGCACGAGCCCTGCTCACAGGTTTGCAGGATTAGTTTAGAAAGCTTGAAATGTTCCTTCTTTTATGGCCTCTGATTCTTACATCTGTTTATATTAAACATGCACCTCTGTCAGGACTCTGACATGCAGTTCATGTAGACACATTATAAACATCACAGGCTGAAATCAGGACTCCTTGGCTGCCTGACTACAACAAATAAGGGAACTGACTATTTTAGGTATGACCCGATTGCCTTACCTTACAGAAGGCTGCTGACCTGGATAAACACCAGCACTGCATGCCAGAGAGAATCAGGGTTTACAACCAAAGCAGAAAAAATTATATTTCTTATGGGAAAAAATATTCTGAGTTGTAATATTCTGATGGCAGACTTAGAAGTGTTTCTTTTAAACTACAGCTATATGAAAAAAAACCCAACCCAAAACCAAATCTTCACTCTTTCCTCACACAAGCATCCAGCTTATGTTTACTTTTTTCTTGTATTTACATATATCCCATTCTCCTTGTTTCTGTGATAAAACTTTAATAGCCAATAAATTATAAATCAGATTTATGTATAATTTATTATTTTAAATACATATTTTAACTTTAAGCTTTTTAAAGAGGAAACTATTTCATCTTTTTTCCCTTTAAGGCCTCAGTAGTTTGAAACATTCATGAATAAAGCATGCTTCAAGCTGCATTTACATTTTTATAGCGTGCGCTGTAACTGTAGCGATTTTGTTTTCTACATGTACACTTTTAGGTCAACACAATTGTCTTAAGAACAAACCTTACAGAAATCTCTGGGATTTCATAAACATACTTTGTCATTATTTCCCTTGGACACCTCCCTAAAGTGCTTGCCCTTTTTGGTCAGAAAGTTGTAATGCTTTGTAGATGCACAAAGACATCTGTGCTGGTGCCTCTCAGACATTTCTTTACCTATTTCTATATCAGAGTCAAGAAGGAGCCAGCTCTTTTGAAATAGAGAAGTCCTAATTCTCCTGCAGAGTAATTCAGAGCTCTTCTGGAGATGGATTAGTTTATCAAGTAGGTTTAGTTAATTCCCACAGTTAAAAGGCCACATGATGGTTTTGATTGTTACAAAATGAAAGACATTTCTTTATTTTAGAACTATGTGGACCTACACTGATGCATTTTCGATTAGAATTTGGTTATTTTTATCTTGCATCTGCCACACATCTCTCAGAGCAAAATGCAGGTGGTCTTTTGTAATTAATCTACCCTGGGAAATACACCATATAACTATTTTCTATTTTTTTTTCCAGTAAAGACAAAGCCCTACAGGCACTGGTTTGATTCAAATCCCTTTTAACTTTCCTAAAAGCACAGTGCTGTCCAGGTTACCCTGGAACTCAGCTACAGTTTTCTGTCAGGACTGAAGATTTCCCTGCATGAAATTTCATCTTATAAACAATCTTATCTTTTCATGTATTTTTTCCCCCAAATTTCAAAGCATTTGCACAATATAAAAAGTATACTGAAGATAAGCATTTGGAGAATTTTGATTGTAATACAGAGACACACAAAGATGAGGCAATAATTTACTATTAATAATAAGTAATATCCAACCTTTGTACTGATATTTTTGCCAGAACTCTACAGGGAGGCAAATATTTTATCTTTCTCTAAGAAATTACTTATACACAATAAAAGACAAGGATTTTTGAGAAAAGAATATGCATAAAGAATGAATGGATTATATTGCAAGAATAGAAAAAAATCTGAAGACAGTGTCAAGTTGTTTTGCAATTCTCTCACAAAATTAGGTCTCTCTCTAGTGCCATAGTGTCTTATGCATACTGTCTACACAAAAAGGAATATAAAAAGATATTTTTAAAACTTTCTTTTTCTTACAGAAAAGCTTAAACATGTTCCTTTAACCATTGTTAAAATAATGCATGTTTTCTCATATTTGTTAACTGAAGCATCAAATTACCAGCACAATTCATTTTTGATGAGTCACTGCACACTGTGTGAAGTGGCAAACATGAAAATATTCTCAGAACTAAAATTACAATTTGGATTCTCAGGGCAAGTGTTCTGCAGTTAATTCGTATCGTGAATACTGAAAAAAAGCCCTCACACAGAACTCCCTGGAGCTCGGGCAAACTATTCACATCTTTGAAACACCTTCAGTCAGCCAAAAGCATCTGGCACACATTTGCAGTCTGTTTGCACAGGGAGGATTCAAAACAAGCTCTGACTGAAATCCCATGGCTAAATAACCCAGTTCATTTGTTGCAAGCTCTCTGGGAAAGGTGCAGTGATTAAAAGCAAAGCTGTGCTGGTATGTTGTGGCATACAGAACTTTCAAGATTCACGATGGGTGACAGAGATTTTGGTATTAGGGTCTACTTTCTCTCCAAGCTCTGCCTCAGGAATCAGCTACTTTCTTCACATTCTTGCACTTTGTAATTTGCCATGTTGGGTTTTCTCTTGATTATGGTGGGTTTCTGTTTTAACCTTCCCTTTTATGGCAAAGGTATTGTCTAGTGGGAGCAGAGCTCTCAAGAAGATCATCTGTATCCTCCAACTCATTCTTCTTTACTGACTTCTCCCTGAAGTCAGAAATGAGATTTGTCATTTCTCCTGTTTCCTTCCCATTTTTCTTTCCTTCAGAATATTCTTCACAGTGAGTGAAAAGAAAGCAGCAAAGTTCAGAAATAATGCAACTTTTGAAAAGAAAAGTAGGTTGGAGTAGGATTTTCTCATTATTAAATTATCCAGAGGACTCAAATATTCCTAAACACAAAAGGTCACCACAGATGCAGGGTGACAAATCCAGCTTTGCACAGCCAGCCAAAAGAGACTTTTGAGGTTTCCTTTTCAGCCTTGTCACCTGCAAGAGAAAATGATTCCCTTTATTTTGCTGGACAGACAGGAGGCAAACAGAACATGCCATTGCTGACTGAACTGCAAAAGCAAAACTGACAAATCCTGGAGGAGGAAACTGCTTTTATAAAGCCAGGCACGACTGCTAATGCTACCTTGACTTTCTCAGCTTATACCTGCTGATGCTGCTCAACAGCCCCTGAGGCCCAAGTGACATTACTCTGGATTCTAAGACAAGAAAGAGAATTACAATTTTATCATAAAAAAGTAAAAATAAAAAGAGACTCCCACAGAAGACTCACCACCATTGCAGGTTTCGTGCCGTGATAAAGAAGCAGAGAAAGGCGACTGCATTAAAACTCAGAATGCTTCTTGCAAGTAGCAACAATACTATTCATGACAGCTAAATTAAGAAAGAAAACTTTGGCAGAAAGTTCAGGGCTGAAAAATCAAAAATTAAATATAACAATGGTCCCTGACATATTTCCCTTTCTAATTTGTCATAAAAATAATTATTATTAAAAGAAATATTCTTACTCTCTCCATGGGAATAGAACAAAATCTGAAAACTGAAATTGTTTTCCAATTCCCTTTAAAGCAATGCAAAAATTCCACTCATTCTAAAGGGCACTTTGTAGACTTAATCTGTGTGTATATATATATATATATATATATATATACACACACACATATTTATTGATATACAGCCATTCACACATATACAATGCATCAATGCACATACCCATAAAGCAAAATAATCCATTACAGCAGTTCCCTTTTCAGAAAAGAAAGACTGATTAAGAAATCTGGACAATTTAAGAAAAATTAAAAAAAAAAAAAAAAAATAGTTTATTATAGTTTGTGTTTTTACCATTTATCCTTTTTTTGTGGCAGTGTGATTTTGTTTTGAGGAAGAGCAAACACTTCTCCAAAGTTTAAGAGTATGTCTGTACAAGCATCCTAAATTTCTAATGCTCTGCCTGGGCTGGTTTTAAATTAAAAATCCAAGCTGGCCTTGTAACTGTAACTTGCAATATATCACTGTGAAAGAGAAGCATAAAAAGCACAGCCATGCAAGTTAAGATTGGCATGTTTAGACTTCCTCTTGATCTCAAGGGTTCGAGGAACAGACCTGAAGCATTAATATTCTGTCTGTGAATGTGCAAAGCTCAGTTTTTGCTGAATTCACAAAATTAACCCAGTAACTTTACAGAGGAGCTTGATATAGCTTGAAGTCCTTGTAGCTGTGTGAGTTTTCACCAGTAGAGGAGGTGCTGCTCAGTTCACGGGAGCTCAAACTGAACTGCTTTTTTAGGATTTGCAAATTAAAAAAAAAAAAAAAAAGAAAAGAAGAAGCTGAAGTTTCACAAAATGTTATATTCAAACTCTACAAATATAACACTTGGAACAGAAATGTTGAAAATGGTATAAAATCAAACTGTTTCTGCAAGACACATGCTGGAGTAAAAACTGTCTTCTCTCCCTCTAAAGCTCACCGAGCCAGTTGCTGCAAATTTGTACCAAAAATTCCAAAATAAAAGGAACTTATTAAGCACAGAGCACTTTTACTGTTTCTCTCCCTTTCTAATTATTTTCATGATGCTATGTATAGAAGGCAAAGTGGTAAAGGAGTGGCTCTCGTGTATTTATCTTTACATATGGTTTAACTGAAATGCATTCATACATTCTCTTTCTGTAAAATGCCATAACAAAATCAGAGAATTATTTTATAAATAGAGAGCTGCTTTTAGACTGTTTTTATCTTAACACCTTTAATCAATGAAAATGGTAAAATTCAACAGTCTATTGTCTACTTTGCTAAACTGAGGAATTATGAACAGTTTTTTAAAAAAAACCCCTCTGCCTTTAAAATAATGCAAAAGCACAAGGGCCTCATTCTCACCCAGTTATTTCTGGCTTGCAAAATCTGGCAAAAAAAAATGGATCTGTCACATGAAAATTGGTTGCTGTAAGTGAACTGTGAGAAGTTTATTTAGTTTCTTAGTTTCTTCCAACCTCTAAACCCTTCTGTGTTCTGGAACTTTACTTGGTAACAGAGATATTTTGACCTTTTGGTGTTTTTTTTGTTTGTTTGTGGATTTTTTTGTTTGTTTGTTTTCGGTGGTTTTGTTTGGGTTCTTATGGACTCTTTTTTAAAAAAAACTGTACTTCAAGAGGTAGAGCCAGAGGGCTTTCACACACATTTTCTGTGTTTTAGTTTTTAGACTAAACTGCCTGCTCTCCCCTGGTAGTCTGTCTCAGTGCTACTATCATCAAATAAAAACTTTGTGATTTACAGAAATTGAAGGTATTAATAAGACAGAAGTTGGAATCTTGAAAGGTTACACAAGTGTAGGGATGAAGAAGCAAGTTTACTGGAGAGCTTTCTGCCTTCATTCTTTTCCTCAATTGAGAGTCGATTTTTTTAACAGGAACAAAAAGGATTGAAAGGTGGTGCATTCTCACTGAGAAATGAGAATGCAAAAATTTTTGTGGCAGGAGAATAAAATTCTATGTATAATTTCTATGCCATTATTTTGAGATTTGTGTAGGTGGTTATAGCTGTTATTCTGATTATCAAATTATTCACCTAGAAGTTCAGATAGAAAATGACACTACTTATCTACTGTTTAACACAGTTCTCTGTTCATGACATTTCTTAAAAATTACATTATAAATTACATTACTAGGAGTTTCTTTAATTGATATTCACTGTGGCTGTAGTGCCATATTAAAAAAAGGAAAAAAAGCGAGCCCAGACTCACAAAGGCAAATAAGAAGGCTCCTGATGATTACAATTAAACAAATTCATTTCTTCCAGGATTCACTCAGGCAGTCCAGTAATACCTGATTGCCATTTTCATTTACTGTAAAAAAAAGCCCAATAATTTCTGTGAAATAAAAGTAGTCATTTGCACTAGGAAAAGTATTGCTTGACTATACCCTAAGGAAATAATCTCTCCAACAGCCAGGCCCACAATCTTCAGAAGCAGATTAGCCCCCTCAAAAAGTCATTACATTTATAAATAAGTTCTAAAAAATAAACCAACATGCATATATAATAAAAGAAAAAACATCTTCATACCTAAACATAAAAATCCTTTCCATGACAATGGAGATTTGGAGAACAGAAAATTCAACAAATCAGTGATGGGGACCAAAATATATTTAGCCTATGACTTCAGAAGAACCAAAAGAATGAATCCTTCTTTAAGCTATAATAAATTTTGAAATGCAGGAAGTATTAAGTATTTCCAGAATGAAGGCACAGTTTCTCACAGCTGTACACTGTTGGGGAAACTCCCCTGTTGGAACATCCAGGAGCCACTCTGGCAGCCACATCCTCAGCACTTGAGATGGAACTGAGGCCACACAGCTGCACTCACACAGTCAGACCAGATTTCCTCTGCACCAGGTGTCCCATAGCAGAGTCTCAGACATCCAGATCCTTAAAATAATTTAATCTTGGTGCAATAAATAAATAAATAAATAAATAAATAAAAAAGATAAATAGATCAATAACAGCCTGAGTTGGTGCCTCCAAGGAGAACCAAGAAGAAAGGGAGCCTTGGGCTTTTATGTCTTCAGAGTCTAAGCATGGGAAAACCTGGAGCCATCAGCTCTTGCTATGTCTCCTCATGTCCCTCACCTGGATGTGCCACAAATCCCTGTGTCCTTTGTTGTGCAAAGGGTCAGCACCAGCTCACAGCCTCCTGTCTCAGCCTGCAACTCCATCCACAGAGGATGTGTTCCTCAACTCTGAATGCTGAACTCAGACATACCCACCAATTTCCAAGCCAATAAGAATGCCTCCTAAAAAAGGCAAGCAGGTGCCTGGAAGAGAACTAAACAATCAAAATACTTGCCAGGACCCAGCCCTAACATGTGAACACCTCCTCGTTCCCATCCCACAGGCTGCATTCCCAGGAGGATCTGAGATCTTGGCAGTGCCTCGAGGGTGCCAGGCTGTGCCTGACCCCCATTAATATCCCCAGCCCAGCTTGCCTCTCCTTGCTCATGGCTGAAGGAATGGTTTGGTCAGGAAGGGAGGGCACTGCATGCCCCATGGCTCCCCAGACCTCACCAGGCCAACCCCAGACAGGATGAACCCTGTGAGGTGCTTCTGGAGGAGAGCCTGGTCACACAGAGCTGAACAAACGCCAGGACATGAACCAGAAGGAAGGAGATTTGCCATCCTCTGTGCTCACAGTCAGCTGTGACCAGGACCACAGCTCACAACACAACGTGGCTTAACCACCCTGGGGCTGGAAGGAGGCCTGGCAGAGGGAAGATGAGTGTACAGCAGTCAGCAGCATGAAGCATGGCAGAGAGGTCTACCTGAAGAAGTACGGATGTGATTGGCTGTCTTATCTAAGGCCAGATGAAAGTAATTCAGCAAAACAACAAGTTTTGCTTCAGTATTATGCTCTAGGTTGCCAGCAGATGACAGCAGGTCCTGGTGGCTGCCTCAATAGTTTCTAATCATGAAATACAATAAATGAAGTAGGGCAGCAGCGAGGAAAAAACCAACAAAAGCCAAGCTATGCAACACACTGAGGCACATACCTTCCCAAGGAATGAATTGAGAATAAAGAACAGAAAGAGTTGGATTCCAGTTTTTATTTTCAGTCAAGCATTTTTTGTTTACCTTGAATAAACCCTTTCTTGTTAGATTTGAGTGCTCAGGAGAGCGAAGTCAATCTTGGAGACTGAAGTCTTTTATGTACACACCCTGGGATAAAAAAACTACTGCTGGGTGGGTGAACTGAAGCTGCACTGGCCCATTGAGGAGAAGATTAGGAATCTGAAATCAAAAGACTCTTTCAACATTCTGTATTTGCCTTCTATTGCTTTTACATGGTTGTTAGAACTTTAAAAAGATGAGGGTAAGTTTAGTATAATTTTTCCAGCATACGATTACTAACATAGCAGTTATTTTTAAATTTATTGTAATGTCTGTGCCAACTTTGTTTCAGTGCTAACATACAATGATACATATCCTGTGTCATTACTGGGACACTAGAGTGGTGAGGCTCCCTATCACATCTAATTCTGGGCCTGGAATTAGATGTAGGTCCATATGAAATGGATAAGAAGTGGAGTGATGCCAGCAAAATTCACTTTAGCTATGAGATAAACAAAATGCAAAACCTGTGCTGTAATCTTTAGAGAATTCTTTCTGTTGCAGTAAACAGAATACATGTACTCTGTATATATGATGGTGTATAACAAATTATATGGATTTGTGGTTCAAGGCAGCTCAAAGCTCTGTTTCTTTTTTATAATACTTTTGAACTCTGCTACGTGTGGGGATTAAATAGCAAGAACTAGTCAAAGAATAATTTCAAACAACAAACCTTGGAGGTTTTCTGAATATAGTAGATGGTCTTTTTAGAAGACAAGATTGCTACAGCAGCCACACTTGCAAGCTGTGAATAATGTTTACCATCAGTGTTTCAGTGATCAGTGATGTGTTTATCTATAGGCAACTAATCAGCAGTTTTGAAAGTAAAAATGCCCTTCTCGAATTACATATTTTTCTCCCTTTTCTTGCTAGCTTATCCTATTTTTTTATTTCCTATGGTAATTCATTTCTACTCTAAAGGACCACAAAATACTGCTTTAGGTGAACAACTCAATTCACCTAGGCCCTGACTTAGAGCAGGCCATCCGTGACAACCCTAATAAATTGTGCATGAAATTGATTTAATCTATATTTGAGACATAATTTGTCCTGCAGAATGTTGTGTGTGCAGTTCACTCATGGTTTTATTTCATTTGCTGTTTTGTAGCTTGCAATGCTGTATATTTACCAAAATAATTTCTGTTTTCCTGTCAGGAAAAAAAAAAGCAGCAAAACCAAAATAAAAAAACCACCCAGACTCTTCTGAGATTGTTTTTCTGATCATTTTACTGAGGGAAGCACAAATAACTGAACTGAGAGGTCTTTTATAATTCTTTCCATACCAACAGCTCTAGCACCTGAAGTCCTCCACTTACTATTTCACTCCATCCATAGAATTTACCCAGAAGGGCACACTTTTGGTCTCAAATGAAATTCACTATTGCCAACAAGAATGTCCCTACTATCAGCTGTAGTTGGTGCTCTGGACTTCTTTCCCACTGCATACCTAGTATAGAACTAAAATAAAAATAAAAATAACACGAGAGAGGTGAACATCTAAGGCTTTTATACTCTGCTAACCCTGAAATTTAAAGTATTTAAAATGCAGACACACACACATATATGTGATATTTTATTTTTATTTTTCTTTAAATCTGAGTAACTAACTTTTGCTACCATGGACAGAAAGGAATCCATATATTTGACTGAAGAAGCTGCAAACCGATATACAACAGAAATCAGAACATAGATTAAATCAGAAGTTCTATAAAACTCAAGACAGATGTTAAAAATCCTTATATTTGACTTGACACCACACAGACAAGGTGCTAATAAAGAAAAAGTAACTTCCACCATAGGAAAGGATGAATAAAATTACAAAGATTTTGTCACAGACCAGCTGGCAACAACTCCAGACCATTCTTTCAAATGCTTTTTTTTTTTTTTTTTTAAGAGTACAATGAAATTTCAATGGGATGTATTTCCTTTTGAAGCAGAATTATTAAAACTCTGACTCTGAGCCTTGTATAATGTGAGCTTCTACACAACATGTCTATTTCAACATGTTCATGAGAGATCCTCTTCTAAGGCCTCACAGACCCTCACAGATTTTATCTGCAAGGAATTAAAGGACAAATTATATTTTTAAGGACTATAGGAAACCTGACACAACTGCTAACCTGTCTATTTACCGTACCAAGGCACATAGGTTAAATTAATTCCCAGTCCAGCCACATTCCATATGCTTTAGACCAATTATCATGGCAAGATCAAGAGATAAATAAAAGATTACTGGTTGGATGCTTTTGCAATCACAAACCTTGCTCAAATCTACTTTGAGATTTATAAATAAATCTCAAATTGAGAAAATAAGATATATTAATGCAAAATATGTGTCTCAAATGAAGACTCATATTTCGTCCCTAAATTTTTAAATTTAAGAAAGCCTGTAAATGTACTATTTTATTGAGAATTATTTCCTTGAACAAATCTAATAACTTCACCATTTTCTCACATTTGCTAAATCAAGTTATAATAATGTAGGGAAATATAGAGTACAAGACTTTATTACTACTGGGGTTCAGCTTTCCCCTTTTTTCTTTAATGCTTTTTTAATGTGTGTATTAAGCAGGTGTATCTGCACACACATACATATGTAAATATACATATAAGCATTAAAAATAAGAATGCTGCACCTCTGTGTTAACCAGTAGACCTTGTTTTCCCATGCTATCTGTTTCAGGTTCAGGAGGTAGGATACAAATATGACATATCCCAACTTTTTTATTTGGATTTAAATAAAAATACCATCCTGACTCAGCAGTCCAGTTCCAATTTGACTCCAGTTCAGCTGCAGGTGCCCAGTTACAGGCATTTAATCTCTACATCCCAGCAGCAGGTATGTCCAGCCACTTTGAGGAAGATGGGCTTTGGAAAGTCTTGTGGTTGCTCTGGAAGACAAATGTCATAATAATGAATGACACTCCTTTTCCTTTTCCTGTTTTCCCTTGAGTTTGTGTCAGCTGCCCTGGCCAGGTCCCCTCCCCAGAACCTGCCCACCCAAAGCCCATCAGAGAGGGGATGCAGGAGAGCAGGTGTGTCTCCAGCAGCACCAAGCATTGGTGTGTTACCAACACCTTCCCAGCTGCCAAAGCAAAGCACAGCACCCTGAGCACTGCTAGGGGCAAAATTAACTCCATCCCAGCCAGAACCAGCACAGGCTGAAATGTACTTTCCCCTCTGAAATATATAGTTGGGTTCAGTGCTTTCAATTTGAAGCAAAAAGCTTCACTAAGCTTTCATAAAGCTTCTAGCAGAGCTGAGTTGAAAATGGTACTTACTTACTTGTGTTGTCACCTGTCTGCAGCTGAGGCTTGGAACACGATAAATCCCTGAAGCTTGCACCAGCAGCAAAGAAAAAGAAAAAAAAAAAGAAAAAAGAAAAAGCCTTAAGCAGGTGAAAGTGAGGAGAAAAAGTGGCAGGCAGAGCAAGGAAGTTTTTAAGACACACATTAAATATTACCTGATATATATTTGCAAATGATTCTCATGAGTTCATCCATGTGGCAAATGCTGATGTACTGCCTTTAAAGTTCCTCATGAATGCATTTTTTAATCAAAAGTAAAATCTCACACCAGAAAAGCTCTTATTCAGAGCATGAGAAAGTTTCTCTTTGTTCTAAAATAAAACTCTTAGCCTTCCCTGAGAAACATTACCTCAAGAAATATTCATTTCTAAGAGACGGTTCAGAAGGCACCACGGAGCTTTCTGGCTGTTTCAAGGTTGTGACAGTGCTCAGATGTTGCAATGGTTCTGTGTTGTATTCCAACAGCTGAATGTGTTACCCTACACAAAAGGTAGAGTTGTTATTCAAGCTGTAGTATCATCTTCTTCTGCTGACATAAATAAATAAACCTTACAGTATATGTCTATTTTTCCAGCTTTCCTTCAGAATACTTTTATTCCAAGCACAATGAGGCAGACTTCAAGCAAAGCAGGTGAGAGCATTGCTTCAGGTCAGGGGAGCACATGTATCTCTCAGACCCACTGTCATTACAGCACACACTCCTTTGGCTCCTTGTGTTTGATGCTCTTTTTTTGTTGTTAAAATATCTACCTTCTGGTAAACTTACAATTCTGGAAGGGTGTTACTTGTGGGTTTTTTATTTGAATTTTTCTTCTGTCTTGACATTTATTTTTCAGCCCTTTCATGCCTCAGTATGTTGCCTGTTTTTTTTTTTTCCCTGAGTTTCCATGCCTGTATACTTTGAAAGCAGTAAGTTTTATTTTTTTGCTTCCATTCTTTTTATTTTAGTGTGAGTGCTTCTCACTTCCCACACACTTTCAATTTTTATTGATTGTGCTCTTTTTGTTACCCACATTTTCACCACCCCAAAGCATTTTTCCCCCCTGACTACCACTCATCAGCAAAACAAAACAGTAGCTTTCAGACCAAATTAGTGAACACACCAAATAATACAGGTGAGAGAAACTTACGCTGCATTAAATCAGTTCCCCTGAAAACAGAAACCGGTAAGAAAGTTTAAGGGAAATTTTTAGGTTAGGGAAAAGGATAACATAACATAGTCCTTGATAGTTTCCTTCTCAGTAGCTGTGACAGACATATTTTTAAAGTATTTTTAAAGCCTGCTAAGTAATCAAGAGTGAATTTTTTTTGCAAGCTGGGATAATTCCACTTCTGGGAGTGTGGAAACAACCAATATTTCTATCTTCTTCCTCCATAAAACAATCTGTTGCAGACTTTCCCCAGTTCATCAACATCTTCCTAGGAGGGTGTCTCTAAAAAGACATATTGAAAGCCTTTCCCTGAATTTTCTGTTGAGCAGGTGGGCTGTGGGATGGTTTTTGTTTTGTAGATATATTTTGGAATGTTTGCAAAAGCTGTTTGTTACCATGCCATCTGATGGACAATTTCTCAATGTGCCATCATGACTACAGCATCTGCTCTCACCACAACGTTTCTTCTAATTTGAATAGATCTAGGAGAAATTCATCACTGCTATGTATTATTCATGCTGATAAAAAGGGGTGCAAAGTATCTCAAAAGGTAAAATAATGATATTGTCTGCAAAAGGACCCTTTTACATCTTGCTACCCTTGTTTATCACTGTTTCCTGATATATCCTTTTCCCTAAAGAAATCACCATGTGCCAATCCTCCAAACCTCAGGTTTTTAAAACAGTGACTAGAAACTATGTCTGCTCCCTACATCATCACACTCTGACAAAGATTCTTCAGCACTTGCTCTCCTCCATTTGGTGTAGCATGGTAAACTTACCTTTAAATGCTTGTATTTATGGCACACATGTATTAGTGTATTACCAGGGATTGCTAAAAATTGTACTGCAGGACCATCTGGGATGTTGGAGCCAGGCAACAACACGAAAATTCAGCATTTCTTCATTTCTTACTCCTCGTGATTTTTATTTTTTCTCAGGGAGAGGTTAAGGAGTTTCATCACCTAATATTTTAATATCTGACAGCCTTCTAACACTTCACCTGGGGCAGAGCAGAATAATTTACAGAATCACTAAGGTTGGAAGGGGCCTTTTGAAATCATCTAGTACAAAAATCCTTTGCTGAAGCAGGGTCAGCTAGATCAGGGTGTCCAGGATAACATGCAGCTGAGTTTTGAATACCCTCAAGGATGGAGACTCCACCACCTCTCTAGGCAGCTGTTTGACCAAACTCCCAGTTGCAATTTTTCTGTGCTCAGATGGAATTTCATGTTTTAAATTGTGTCCATTGCCTCTTGTTCTGTCACTGGGAGCCAATGGGAAGAGACTCTCTTTCATATCAGATATTTACCCACATTGCTAAACTAACAACCCTCTCAGTGTTCTCCAGACTAAAGAATCTCATCTCTGTTTCTCCTTAGAATTTCAATACACTGTTGGCCTTTCTAAAACTATTATATCTGGAATTTATTAACAGCCCAAACAATTTTTTCCTTTACTAACAAAAAAAAATTCACAGATATAGACCAATAAGTTTAAAGCATTCAAATCCAAATCTTATGGCTGCATATATAACTTTAAAAAGATATTCACAGTTAATAACATTTCTGTGTTACTAGATAAAGGGCAAAGGACTAAAAGAAGTCCTTATAGCTGCACACTGAATGATTCTTGCAGTTTTGACGGAGCTTTTGCAATCAGCTTTGAATGAATTTTAAACCCTAAATTCTGTACTGACCTCCTGTAAACATCTCTGTGCTCAGAGCTTCTGCAATCTTCTGAAGCTGCTTTTAAAACCAGGCCTGGTGTCCTTATGAGACTGACACTTGTAAATGCAACCTCAGGCACAAGTGGAGAGAGCTTTGCAGAGCACGAGGTGTCCTGTGCACCCAACAGGGCGGCTAAAAATGCCAGGAGGCACTCCCAGACATGTGCACACACCATGTGCACGCTGCCCTAGGGCTGGCCACGGGCTACCAGCCCAGAATGCAGGGCACAGTCACACTCACATCTCCTCTTTCACAGGGAAACCTCTCCTGGGACTCTGCACAGGCACAGGGGCTCTGCCTGTGTCAGAACCACAGCTCACTGCAGGTTCAGAACATAAAGAACTGCATTAGACATGATCCATTAGGGATCTCCTCAGATTCCACATAAGGGGGGAAAAAACTCTTTGTGCTCTCACATGTAAAGAAGCAAAACATAGTCTTGACAACCATCAAGATTTTATCCTGAGTCTCAAGGTGTCTGATTTTCTTAAAAGCCTTAAGTCTCTGAAACAGGTATTTTATGAATGCTTCCCTTTCCTCTCTCTGTGTATCTATATACAGATATAAAAAAAAAATAAATATGTATATATATATATGCACACACACATATATAAGCATGTGTGTGTATACATATATATATATTTTCATACATATATATATATATTCTTCTATATAGTCTTCTATATATTCTTATATATATTCTTATATATATTCTTCTAATCCCCATAGTTAAAGAAGCAAGTTTGGAAATTTATGACTCGAGGTCAGCCTTGCAGCCCAAAACCAGAGGCAAAAGGAAATAAAGTAGAGATAAGCTGCTTATTGCTATCTTTAAGTCTGCTGTTCTGGAACTTCTGCGCCTTTTGAAAGTTTGGGTTTGATGATACTGAAAACACTTCACCCTTTTTCTGTCACCACAGGATCCAATGTGATTTCCAGTTTGGAACTTGAACTAGGGAAAATGTAAATTAACAATGGTGCCCTCAGTTAGCTTGCTCTCAGCATAATGTGACGTGTTGCAGTTCTCATGTTTAAGCAGATTTACAGATTGTATTATCTTGCTTCAACTAAATCAACTCTCACAAAATGGACATATTTCTCACAATGAAAATAATGCAAATGTGATGACAAGCAAGCAACAAGAAAATGGCAGAGGTGACATTTCTCCTACTCTTCGTAGCTGACAAGATTTTTCTCAGTCATTCTATAAGGTAACAACTAGGACAATCTAATCAGATGCAATCAACAAAGTCTAAAGTCGGGTAATATTTAACTCCATACTTCCCAAAACTTAATAAATGTTCAGAGGTCTCTTCTTAGGTTTCTCCTTAAGAGCAAAAGACAAAAAATCTGCTGTGGTGGAATATGCAGAAAACAATATGGCAACAAACTAAAAACCATTCAATTTTTTCCAGAAGATACTGGTGAAATATGTTACAAAATATTGCTGATTTTTTTTTTAATAGTTTTGATGTACAATTGGCTGAAAATGCACATGTTTCTAATACATCTAGTTTATGGTATTTACTAGATTCTGTTTCAGTAATGAAGTCCATTAAGACCCATTGCTTTGTGAGCCACTAAAGGAAAGATGTACTGGAGAAAATATATTCTCAATGGTACGTGACTTCTTTAACAAAAGTAATGTTTTTAAGGAAAAAAACTTTGCAAGTAAAGTCACTCATGGAATGGCTGCTTTTACTAGAATAAAAGAAGGTTCCCAGAGTGAGGTTACAGAGAGAGCACCACTGGAATTCATTCACTGCATCATTTAGAGAGAAGCTGCTGCAGAAAACAAACAGTAGCCAGAAGTGCACAGAGTTCTACAGTATGTCACCAGTGAGGTGAATTTTATAAAGAGATTTAAATACTACAATCTTTACAATATTTGTATTGAGGTGGGGAGCGACCATGAAAATCTTTTGTACCACACAGTGGCTCATGTCAAAGTGCTTAAAAGAGTTGTCAAAATTAAAGATAAGTTATGCATTCTTCTCCTACAAAAGGACAAGTGTTCCATATTTGCTGACCTTTTCTCTGTTGACAAGTGGTTGTCAGCAGGTTGCTACATAGCAGATATTTTTTTTAAAAAAATAAACAGACTTAATGTGTCCCTTCAAGGTAAAGATGATGTCTTAACAATGAGTGAAAAAGTAACTGTTTTTCCAAAGAATCTCATGCTATGGAGAGAGCATTTTGACAAGTGAGTTTTGGAATTAATTTCATTGTGAGGGGATTTTGTTGCTGAAAATAATGTGTCACTTATAAAAATTCTCATGTCTGTATACATAAAAAGCCTGGAAACAGATCTTTCTAACATCTTTAAAATTTCCCAAAGAGAAAAGTGTCAATGGGTGTTGAAGCCATTTGTTAAATATCTAAAAATGTAGTACCTTTCAATTAAATTGCAAGAAGAACTGAATCACATTGGGGTGGATGAAAATTTCCTACCTGAAATGCTATAAAATCTTCATTAATTCATGAATGGGATTGAAAAATGAGTGTCATGATTTAGCAAGCATGGAAAAATGATGCATCCATGTATTTTTGAGCTATCTTTTTCCAGCTATGGCAGTCATTAAAAAGTATCAACATTTAGAAATAGAGCTTCAAATTGCTCCAGCAAGATGTTAAACCAGAATTCAAAAAATAATTAAGCATATGAAACCATATTGTTTACAATACTGATTATTAAATATTTTTTCAATTAAAGTTTTTTTACACTGTTAATATAATTATTAATATATCATTAATCTTTACCTCATCTCTTTTAAACTTCTATTTTTGTGTTGTGTTTATGATATACATAATTATTGCAATTAGATGCATGTGCAATACATAAATAACTGAATGCACACATATATATATATATTTATATATATTTACAGACATGAAACCCAGAGTGTGAATTTAAAAATATTTTACTGATAGTTGTATATGATCAAAAATGTTGGGAAACCACCACTACAGTCCTACAGTTGTACACTTCACCCCAATATTTTTTACTGTTAACTTAGATTTACTGTATATAGCAGCTGTTTTTCCAACTATTTTCTTTCTGGCATATTCTTGGAGACTGAGCATTGCCAAAATCTTTACTCATAAGAATCAGAAAGGGAATCAGTATTTTTAATATTTAAATTAACATGTGATGGCTTTGCATTTTCCTGACCTTGATATTTCACCCACCCTCCCTGCCAAAAATCCCAAACCAAACCTCAAAAACTACCATCCTCATTTTCCCAAAAAAGTCCCTTGAAAACTCCTGAGGAATGACTCAGTGACTTTTGGCTTGTGTATTTTCAGGTCTTCCCTGACACAGAGGTAAAGTTTTATTTTGTCTTTTTTTACAGTCCAAGTTATCATCCAGATCTTCTTTTTAAGTGTGAAACCTTCAATTCAAGATAGCTTGACTGCCTACTTGTTTTTATGTTATATCTTCCAGCACCTGAAAAAAAAAAAGTACCCGAAAAGGTACTTTGGGGTTTTGTTGGGTTTTTTGTTTGTTTGTTTGTTTGAAATTTGCTGGCATCAAGAGCTGATCCTTCTAAATCAACACATTAAACTGAAGAGTATAGTGAATACAACAAACCAAAACAGAGAGGAAAGCTGTGAAATCTTTTTAGGTGAGTAAAAATGGTGATGAAATCATCTTACCAAAAACAAGTGATGTTGCACAGACTGTTAAGAGATAATAAGAACCTGGGCTATGAAAGTAGAACTTGTTAAGGGAGTATTCCAAACTCCAAACCTCTGTAATATATTTTGTACATGCATCAAGAACTATTAAGAAATTATTTTTTCAGAGCATTGTCAGCTTGCATATTCAAAAGATTTCTGCTATTATACATTGATAAGTTGCAATATATCAGAGCACTTCAGGAAAGAAAAACAAAGAGATCTATTTAATATACAAGAAATGATAAAATTAAAAAAAAAAATAGAGGGGACATTTAAACACTGTGTTTTATTTTCCTCAGGGTACTCAGTTATAAAAGAAATAATTGATTTTTTTCTCTTAGTGTGAACTAACCACAATTCTCTACCTTTTCTGTTTTTTCTCTGCTGTACTCTTCATGCAAGAAATTCAACTGATTCCACTTTTTTCACTGAGCTGTGGTACTTGCCCTGTACAGCATGAGAAAATCCAGGAGAGAGTAGTCAGTGAAATGTCAGGTTAATCAGCTTTTTTCATATTGCTTATAATATGTGGTTTTAATCAGACATGCAACAGTATTTTACTATTATAAGTAATATTTAAGTATTAGAAGTTGGGGAAATCACTAAGAAAAAAAAAACCCCGGGGTTTATTGTTCCTTTTGTAAGAAAAAAAACCCAAAACAGTCAATCAACATTTTTGATGTTTGGGAATCCACTTTGTCACTTCCAGGGTGTAAAATGCTAGAGGGTCAATATAAAGCAGGTTAGATGTTGTGGCAATCAGTCAAGGATGTAAATCCTGCTGGGCATTACCGAGAGCAGGAAACACTGCAATGAGGGAAACAAGCTGGAGCACAGCCCCGGACACTGAAGTTACAGCTGGCCCTCAGGGATTCAATCTGTCTCCTGTTAAGAAGCAGCACCACTCCTCTGAGAGAATCCTTAATAGGAAACTGGAAACCTCGCAGCTGGAAAGACCAAGTCAGGTATATAACAGCACAGAAATTTTCTTACAGAACGTAGAATTGTTTTAGGGAGAACACAATGTTTGCCCTTTATAAATACGTATTTGGAGGAGGGGCATTTTGAGGACAAAAAGCCCTCATTCCCTTAAAAAAACCCAACAAAACCAACAACAAATTATCCTGCACTAAAAACCACAAATTTATAGATTTTTACATTATTTAAAATTGAAACTGTATTATCAGCTCAAGATATATACTGTAAACAATACTTAGCAATTCTTCTCAATGCAACAGGAGGTTGCACTAAAGAACTCAAATATTTTCAACTGAATGTCTTTTTTGGTATTTAAAATGCAATTTTTTCCTTCTTCCCTAATGATCTGAGCTCAAAATCAAGTCACTCATGAAGTGAAAACATTTCTTGAAAGCAGGCTGAAGGTTACCAAAAAATCGAGTCAGATCTGACTTGCTTTATATGGTCATTGTTTATTCCAATGTTGTCCAAACACAAATTTTTAGATACTTACCTTTAAAAATAAACCTAGAAATGAGACCTTGAAAGACAACCTCAAGATAAAAAAGGCAAATGATTTTACTGCTTTTATGTTCCAGGAAGACAGGAGTGAAAAAAAAAGGGGGGGAAGTGGTATTTTTGTCTAAAGATGAATTTACATCAGAACATACAGCCAAGATATGGAGGCTTGAGATGCACATATTATTCAGTAACCCCCTAATTTCAGCTTCAACTAAAACCACATTTTTCTTGACTACTTAAATTCCCCTACTGCTCTTGTCAAACTCTTTCCACCCGAAATTCTGGGTAAAACGGAACCACTTTTTTCCCCCCCATCCTCCAGATGAGAAGTTTGTGGATCCTGTCCTTTTTTATGCTATGTCTGATTTCTGAATCCACTCTCACATCATTTCATGTGATGTCTTTGATTTACATTCACAGAATATGTATCCTATTGTTGTATTACTGTTTTTGAACAAATAGCATATTTTTGAAAATGCTTGTTGCTTTTTTTTTTTAAGGATATTCCCCTTACCAGGGCACTAAAGTGCTAAAAATCCACTGAGTAAAGGATTACTTTTGTTTTTATGCTTTATTATCTGACACAACCTGAAAACCAGTTCCTGTCAGCATAAAAAGAAGTCATAGTACCATTTGCACATTCCTATCAGAAGCTGTTATCACAGTAAGCTTTTAAAAATTCTTTTTCCATTTTCCACGTATCTGCTGATTTCTATTTCATGGTGTACCTAGCTATACTCTGTCTATCCAACATACACAAAGTCTGTATTTTTTGTCAGATGCTAGAGTTAAAGCTACAGTTAAAGAAAGCTAAACTTTTTCTCCCTTAGGAAAGAAACCAGTAAATCAGAGACTGTTTCCCTGTTGTTAATAGCTCTGGGTATTCCAGTAGACTGCCATCACACAAGAAACATAACTTTTTTTAAAGCTACAAATTTCTTTATGCTGGTTTGTTTTACTCCCTTGATAATAATTTTAAATTTAATAAAACAGTCCATACTTTGGAAGAGGATATGCTGAAGGTGACTGAATGAAAGGAGGAAGGGACAACTTTCAGGGCTATTCTCCCCTATTAAATGTACATTTTGAGTTAAATTATCAGACCAAACTTCTTCTTTTAGCTTTATGCAGAACACAAAGAACCCTCAGTCAACAAGCAAACTTTGCATTATATACTCAATAGCTCTTCTAACCTTGCATCTAATGAAGAAATATTTAACAAACCTTGGTTAATGGAAAGCTCTTCATAGACAACCATGGCGTAAAAGAACCTCTCCATGCACCTAAAAACCATGTCAAAATTTATTGTCTTTTAGGATGTAATGATGGAAGTAATACGAAATAAATATATTATTTCATTTATATGGAATTCTTGTAATTCCATTCCATTTCAATCCAAGTGCATTTGGAGCACTTTACAAAAAAAACTTGGTATTTGCTTGGTTTCAGAAATTCCCAAAGCACCAGAGGATTTTTGGATGGTTAAACCGAAGATAAAGCAGTAAGAATTGTCTCCCTCTGTGTCTTGGGTGACCTATGTCTCACTCAGATCCCAGACTCCATGAACAGATTCAATTAAATCTTAGTGGTCTTCAAAAAGATTTTGTAACTTTTGAAAACCAAGTTAAAACCCTAGATCTTTAAAAGTACTTTTGCATATATCATTCTTTACCCCTTTTAAATTCTATAAAATATTTTCAAGAGTAACCACTGGAGAAAGATTCCTTTCCTTTCCTGCCCAGAATTCCCAGTCAAGAAATGTTTTATCTTGTTTTAGGTCTTGTTTTTGTTTCTTTTTGTTTGGTTTGTTTTTTTTATCCTTGTTAGTTGTTGGTGGGTTTTGAATATTTTTTCTTGTTGGTTTGTTTATATTCTTTTCCTTCCTCCCCAGTTCTCCTCCCTGTGCATGAGAAATTTGAGGCAGTTAAAGCTAGCTTTCATTTCCTGGAAGACTGAAAGAAAATGAATTATATAGTTACTAAAAAAACAAACCTAAAAAACCAAACAACTTATTCCAACTGTCCTGGCAGGAATCTGAATTCAGAAATGGGAAAGAAATAGGTATTAATGCAATCATGCTCTTACTTCACAGGCAGCCATTCTGCTAAAGATTTAATATGAAGGGTATTGTTCAGGAGAAGCATGAAGTCCTCCCAACACTGCTTTGAGCTGAATGAAACAATAATTACAGTAAAGTTTGGTTTCAAAGGAGTATTGGCATTTCGTATTGCAGACCCAACAGTTCAAGCATCAACTACAGCAAACTGAGGGACACAACTAGAACTCTCAACTCTACTCAGAATTCAGCCTGATTCCATAATCCCAACTAAGTTTTAAAAGATTCTTGAAAAAATGAAGCTAACAAAAATAATTAAAAAGAAAAAATAATAAGAATACACCAAATCCCCTTAGACTAAGAAGAAGAAGAATCTAAAGGTAATTCTTTGTATACTGTCTTTTCCTGTGCAGGAAAGGCCTCTAATGGCAAAAAGAGCTACCCAGTTGTGAACTAGGAGGAAGAAGATATCATTCCATTTACTTAGTAATAAATGGAAAACTGTAAAGAGAATAATGGAAATTTCAAAAGGACTTTAAGGCTACAGACAAAAAGAAATAGGAACCCACACTGATCAGAGCACCATGAGTGCAAGGAGGGGAACTGACTGGAGATGATTGATGCTAATGACTCAAAAGTAAGATGAAGAGACAAAAAACCCTGCCTGCAGACTATTGCCCAAAAATAACTGCAGGAAATAATCAGCCACAGGAAAAAAAAAAAAAAAGGGATAAAAATTGGATTAAATAATTGAAAATAATGTTTTGTTCAAACCAGGTGATTGGTGACAGAAAAACAGCATGAAAAAGAGAATTTGCTATTCATTAGAAAGATCCTCAGAAGGTCCCAGAGGAACAACTGTCCATGGCTGTGCAGAAAGAATCGCGGTCTCCTGGGAGGAAGCGCTGGAGTCTTGTCCTCATGGCTGGACCCTCAGATAAAACAAGGTACGTGCTGTACATGATTTGCACTGTGATAAACCCAGTGTCTTCCTTATCAGTGAGCTGAGCCCTTCTCAGGTAGCTTCAGATGAAGCAACTGGGATCAGGAATCCTCAGATGTGGCTGTAGGTAACAAACATGCCATGTGTGAGATGCATGTGTTTTGGATATTACTGCTTTTGTTTGAATGGCAATATTTTTTTTTTTTAAATTACTATTGTTACTTTCATTATTTTTTATTAATTTTCTTGAAATGGTTGAATTAAACAAGGTTTCAGCTATTCTCTGGCATCTTAACCAAGGCAGCAGTGAGATTAACCTGAAAATCTTTGTGTGTGTTTTTTGTTGGGGGAGCATATGACTCAGCACACTGTAGCACTATCAAAGATGGAATAAGATCCCAAATGTTCTCTCTTAGGAAAAGTGAAAGAACATATCCCTATAAAGCTTTGCACCTGAAGTATAGAAATAGATAAAATTATTGAAAATTGAGAAGAGACGGACAATAGTTAAGAGAAAGCAAGGGAGAGAACTTGAAAGAATAAAACAGAAGGGAACTACGAATTTCTATACAGCACTGAATCACTGTTCTTATTTCCTGAGTCATGTGTTCTTTTGATGAATAGTTCTTATGACACTGGGCAAAAAATATTAAATAACACTGTATTTCAATTGTGCAGCATAGATCATTTCAAGTACTGAGTTTACACCAAGTGAGACATACATTGCTTAATATAAATATTCATATCTCTTAGATCTAATTAACATTTGGATAATTAATAAAATCATCTTTTCCTGGTTAATAGAAGGTGTTGTTCTCCTGGTTTACTTCTGGAATAATCAAGATCTAAATACATGCATGCATTATGGTGTTTTCCTAATGTTTAAAAATGAGGGGTGCACTTCCTTGTAGCCCTGGAGCACTACTTGCAACTTCACCTGGCATACACACAAAGTTACTGTTCTTTTCTTTGAAAGTTACCTATGCAATTGGACAATTCCAAATTAGCCTTAGACCAGAAACAGGAAGCTCATCTTAAGGCTCATTTGGCTGATGATGCTTCATCAATAGCAGTTAAAAATAAATAAATAAATATATAAGTAAATAAATAAATCTTGCAAATTGACTGTCTCTATTTTTCTTTCCTGTGGATTTGGTATCAAGCTCCACTGAAGTCAGACTCCCACAGTTTTCCAGTTAGCAGATGAGACAGGAAGAAGGAAGACTTTTCTAATTCTCAATAAAACAATTGTTTACTTTTCATGCAGTCTCACTGAAATCACAGAAGATATCCAGGAAATAAACTCCCCCTGTTATTTTACATCTTGACTAAACATTGATTGTCATTCTGTTTTTCTGAAGTTAGTCATTGTGTCCAGTTCAATTTTCCTGAATACAGAAATATTCTGAATGTACCTACTCAGGTTAAGATCCAGAATTATATGTTGGTATTGGATATTTCTAGGGGGCTAAACTCTAGCTAAAATCAGTAGCATTCATTATACTTGCCTGCAAAGCAACAGGAGAGCAAAAAGAAATGTGCAAGCACTCTACCTATAATAGAACATGATTACAGTGCAATTATATACAAGGTATTGTAAATACTAGTGGGTGTTATGTTACTGATGTTTCAAAACCCATGCAGATTGATGAAGAGAGATTTTTTTTTTTCCTTCCCCTTTCTTTTATTTACTGTGGATTACTTACATTCCACTCAATACCAATCACACTAATAATAATATAACCTGCATAAAAGTCAAAATGCGCATTGTATTTTTTGCCAAATATCATAGCAATTGAGCAGAAATAGCGTAGAAACAGAAAGCTGTACTGAAACAGGCTTATGTAAATGTAAAAAATAGAAACATTATAATCTATGCAGTTTATATTAAAAAAAATATGCAGTTTCAGATTATATACTTGAAAACTACTGTGATTTTGGCTAGCTCTGCACTTCTGGCTCTTTATTTTTGTCTGAAAAGTGAAGGTATGCTTATAGTGAAGAAACAGAAACCCCAGTGATCTGTTCTGCTTTTCTTATTTTAAAGGAATTAGGTCAGTCTGAAAGTCAGCTCACCAGAATATGAAATACAACCTAAGTCCCAGGCTGAGACAGTAGATGCTGAAGTTATCAAAGGTGAAAAGAGAGACCTCACAATACAAATTATATTAATCCAGAGCCTTAGATGTGTCCCCCATATATTTTTTTTTAAGATTTCTTATACTCTAAGTAGACTGTAATAAAAGGAAATTTTGTCTGTTTCCATGTGGGACAAGACAAAGCTGACAGATTTTTTAAAAATATAAGGAATTGGAAAAAGTAAAAGTGAGAATATTTTTTTAGGTGATGTCTGTCTCTGGAAACCAACTTTGATGTATTTTAGATCAAATTTGAGTGAGTGCTGAATGCCTTGCTGACATGTCCAGTTTTGTGAGTCTTATGAAAAATCTCTCAACAGCCAGGACATTATTGACTTGACTGCTCCATATAGTGTTCAGATCTCAAAAAGGTGTATAATCTGAAGGAAACCTCAGAGAATTATTGCACAGTGCAAGTGGCAAATGCCAAATCAGGAAAAAAAGTTGTGTTATCTAGGTAGCAATAATAATCTCATGCAATCCATTAAACCCCAATATAATTTTATGCCTTGAATAAAATTTGCAGCCCATTGGAGCCTCGCTGTGGACTACAACATATTCAAAGCAATTAATTCAGAAATGAGAAATGGAAGCTCTCTTTGACATAATAAAGGAGGATGAGTTTGGGAACAAGATTCTGTACCAGTACTTGGATTTAGCAGTAGCTGAGCTCTAAGATTATTTGAGGAACAAAATATCACTGACAGCACATCCAACTGGCAGAATAAGGCCACATGTACAATCCTATTGCCCATCAGACAATAAAATGTGAAGAAGGGGAAAAAAAACCTCAGTACAAACCTCAGGTAGCAGAAGAACAATGCATATTTTTAATGAAACATTTTACAGTGCAGTGCAGCACCTAAACCATAGGAATGTTATTTACCCAACACAAAATGAGCTGATGTATACGGGCTTCAATGCTGGATTAGAGAGGATGAAGAGAAAACAGGCTAGACATGGAGTAGATAAAGACAAAAGCTGGAACTAACATCTTTCACACAGATAGAAACAGCAGAGCTTTAAACAATCTTTAGATAAAACCAGAAGACGGCAGCATCAATTATTCAGTAATTTAAAACAAGAGTGACATCAACACTAGGCTGATGATATTTTATACATATACACTTGCAGAAAAAGGAAGTGCACTTATGTCTCATTCTTTTCATTCATATGAATTATTTTACTATCTCATATGTGGTATATATTCTCTATAGTGTATTCAGAAACACTGTTTCATGGGCAAAAGTGATTAATGTTTTTTCACCAAATATACAGCAAAGATAGACTCATTAATTTAGAATATTTAGTATTCACTGCTGTCGTGGAAAACTACAGACTACTTCTTGGGAATACATGGGAAAACCAGTATGCTTTTGAGGAATGGACTTCACTTGAGGCAAGATATTTCATGTAGATATTTGTGGATAAATAGGGCTGAAACAGCTTTAATTAGGTCTATCCCTCCCTTACAATAACTCATGAATAAAAATGAACAATTTTTTTTTGGTCTCCATGGCAACTTTCCCTTATGAGACTACTCAAAGACTTTTTGTAGTAAGAATTTGTTACTCAAATATGTACAGAATGGAAATCCTCAACTTTCACACTCTAAAAACAGATCCATTTCTCAATGTCAAGCTCCGTGATTCTTGTAGACATGTCTGACAAATAACAGAACAAAACAAATATTTTTAACATTAAACAAACAAAACTCAAACTGTATTTTGCACATCAAAAAAAAAAGAACAGCTAAAAGGTTCTCTTAAATTCACAGAAGGGAATATTAATTTGAGATAGTGGCTAAATTTTCTCAATTCTTGAAGAGGGACTTGTAGACAAGAGTGCTTTCTTAAGGAAGAGCACCTGCTTCAAGCAGCCATCTAGTTTTTAACCCTCCTACTGAATGGGTTTCTAAGGTCTTAACCCTGCTTCTGTGACAAGTGCTTTTGCTGATGATAATTTTTAACTCAAGAGCAGAATAAATTCTGTTCTACTCACAATAATGTTTTCTAGCTTCCCCTTTTTCAGACATTTCAAAAGAATAATTAGGCTTAAACAACTGAGAAAGGACAGGAAACAATGTTTATGCAGAATTCATTTTTTCAGAGCTTTGGTGTGCAAAGTAGCAGCCTTTCTCTTTGGTTCCCTTCACCAGCAGATTACTCAAGCCTTCTGCCTCATGCTCTAAGTCACTCTTCTTTCATGGATCTGAGCTTCGTATTCTTTTCATTAAGTGCCAAAATAATAAGTCTGTTAAAAACTAGAGAGTACTTCTATACATAGGCAATTGCTCTGTTTCTTTAGCCCTCCAAAAGTTACTGGTAGGAAGAAAACAAAGATTATTGTAGAAATGGTGGAAGCTGTGGTGAAGCTGCTGATGAGGATAAATTCAAGTGAGCATTCAAGGATCTGAAGTAAAAGATAATATCATTTTACATTTTACATGTAGAGCTATTTATAACAAGTTGTTGTTCATGTCATTTGATAATCAAGCTACTTAATAGTTTGCTGTTGCTTATAAAACTAGCACAAAGATGAGGAGGAAGGAAAATTGTTACAACATCATGAGAATATATTCTCCCTCCAGAAGACCTGCAGGACATGCACACAAATATCTAACTCTGCTAGGAAAGGGAAGAGAGATGTGACAAAGAAATCCTGTCTTTCAAAACTCTCCAAACAAATCCCTCAGAGTTTGAATATGCTGACGTTTGCACCTACAAAACAAAAAGTCATGCAAAGCAAGTATTGTGTAGTAGCTAGAAAAGAGTTCAAAGTGAAACCACTTTGGAAATGCTGCAATAGAAGAGTCATCACCTCCTTTCAGCAGGGAGATTTTGAAGATGTATTCATCCATTGTTTGGTTCTGCCAAAAGGTAAAGAGATCCCAAAGGAAAACAGCAACAGATTTCAATATTTTTTTTTCACAGCTCCAAGGCAGTTCCACCTGTAACACACCAGACATCATTTTTACTCATATTTCAGCGTCAACACACATTGCCCAGGTGGACAGCCCAAGTTTCAGCTGATGTTGCTTTAAAAGATCAAAGTGTTTCTAAATGTCAGTGTTCATACACACTGTCATGTGCCTGAAGTTTCTCTCTGGAGCTTGTGGCATTTCAACCTTTGTGTGGCAGGATGGATTTAGGGGGTTTCTTCCCATCAAAATCACTACTCTGGCCATAAGTAATGTCACCTCTGACTATTGCACCCTGAAAGTGATGATGTTCTTTGGTTAATGGAATGCTTAGTGAAAGGAGGATATCATTAGCCTTATTGTTATTATATTAAAGATGACAACGATTGAACTATATTTAAAATTATTGACTTATTTATATAAATAAGCTTATTTATAGAAGTTATGTACTGAGGCACACAGCATCTGTAACTCCCACTGATCTCCAACAGATGTGACAGCTCAACTCCTCTAAAAGTAAGACTTTTATAGTATTTTCCCATTGTTTCTAATGCCTCCTGAGAAGCTTGAAAGAGAAATTTGAGCTCTGGAGTGTTTTCTTTCACAGCTCACATGTTCTGCTTTGTTATTGTCAGTAACCTCATGAGCCTTTCTATGCTGATAATGGTTCATATAATGATCTGGGGGAAAATGAATTATTTTTAATAAAGGATTACACTGAGGTTATAGATAGATATAAGAAAAAAAATCATTCAAATGTGAGGCTAGCAATTTAACAATACCTCTTTAATTTACCCAGCTTTTAGAGATAAGCCAGTTGCTGGATACATTTATGGTAAAGGCAAGAGATTTAAACTGAATTCCTTATTCTCAGATGACTTTTGGGCTGACATTGTGTAAGTCACCTCAGTTCTCTGTACCCTGGTCCAGTTTAGAAAATTTTTAGCAGTTTCTTTAGGATGTAAAATACTGAAAAGTGGTCTATACCATGCATTTAAAAAAAATCCTCTTTTTTATTGTACACTCAGCCACTATTGTAACACAAATGTTGTAAACCCTTCTTTGGGCAGTGAATAAGGTAGAAATTGAGAATAATATTCGACTGAGAAACTAGTTTATTTACTGTCATTTTAATAGTGGCAGCATCATCATTGCCTCTTTCTATCCCAGCACAGCTGCTGCACTTACTAAGCAAGCAAGCTGTAATCAGCCACTTAAAGTTGTCGGTACATCACAGTTGTGCCCAATTTATCTGTTTAAGTTCATTTTTAACTGTGCTGGCCTCTTTTTCTCTCCCCTAAAACATTTCAGATGAGAGCTCCAGATTCAAAGTGGCAATATTGCACAAAATTAATTCAGTTATGAGACAAATGTTTTCTATTTTGAGGGGTTTTTGTTGGTTTGGTATTTATCTTTGCAAAGAGAAAATTAAGTATGCTGAGAGTTCACTAATTACAGTTCTCCAAATCTTTTCCCACTCAGATGGAACAGAATTGGTATAGGCATGTGGTCCACTTGAAAATATTTTGCATTTTCTTTTTTTTTTCCACACATGCTAGAAAATCATATGATCACATTACTTTTTTTTTTTTTTTTCTTTTTTCAGTTGTGACTGTTAAAAGTATTTGGGCAGTGTAGAGAGCTAAACTGGTATCACTGCACTGTTAAATCTATAGATGGAAGGCTGGAGTTATGGTAAGCAGGAAAAAGGAAATCTCAGTGCTAAATGAGTTAAGGTTCTTCCTTTAGCAGTACTAATACCAATCATACAGCAAATTTAAAACAGAACAAAGGCACAAAAATACCACCTAGAAGTTTACTTATTACAAAATAATCAACACCTCCCAGTGTAATATCTACTGATATTAGTCCTTCCATGATAGGCTTGGATAGTGTGTTTTCCTGAATATAAAGGTCTGCATAAAATAATGAAACAAATTTAGTTAGTTAGTTCTTACCAAAAGGTATTTTACTCTTTCCCTAACTCAAAGTTTCATTCACCAGGTAAGTACCCTGGCAATATCAAAAGGTTTTATTTACATCTACTAGTTTTAGGGGGGTTTTGTTAGCTTTTGTTCAATTAACTTGTGCCCTGATTATGCACAGGGACACAACACTACCTATTCCAGCATTCTTATGTCAGAGGATTTTTCTCTGCCATAAATCATAAAAGAAACTAGTAAACCTTAATAAATATGGTAACATTAGATAGCACACTTAACCAAGAATGCAAATGAGAAAATTTTTATTAAAAAGTTTTCTACATACAACCTGTATACTGATTTAACCATGAAACACACTACCTATCTGCTGAAATGTACTCACCTTTGGGATCTTGCTCCCTTTCCATTATTTCTTAAACATACAATTATGCAGGAAAAGAAAATAAACCAAAAATTCCACACTGTTTGAGAGAAGCAGAATATAATCCAGGAGACCAATTCCTGAACCTGATAATGCTGGTGGATTATCATTTTCTTGCTAATTTTTCATGCAATATTCATTTTCCCCCAGTCTATTTATCAAGTCATGGACTGGTTATTTTGGGTTTTTCCCCTAGTATTCTTTCAGCATTTTTTTTTACCTACTTCAGTTGCTTTGGAAGCTACCAGAAAATAACACAGAGTGTGAATGAGAATATATTTTGTTAATGAAATTCATCTTGGCAGTTATCAATTTATCAGTTTATTTCTTGCAGAGGTTGCTTTTGTTGTGGTTTCAAAAATATGTGAAGAATGTTCCTCCAGCCTCTAATTCTTTAAGGCTTGGAGATACTCAAAAGCCACCTGGATGTGGTTCTGAGCAAACAATTCTTGGTCACCTCTTCTCTCTCTCAGGCTCAAATCTTAACATTTAAGAAAGCCAAAGCAAGGCAGTGAGGAAATTTCACCTTAGTGATACTAAGTTGGAGTAGAAGTCTCAAACATCTGAATGATATCATTCCAGGAAGTTGAAGATGCTAAGAACATTTCCCACTGAAAATTCTTCTAAGGGGGGAAAAAACCCAACCCAAACCCATAAAAAAACTAAAACCAAAAGAGGATCTAGCAGGAGTGGGGAAAAAAAACACCCCCAAAAATCCTCAAAGTGGTTCAAAAATCTACGTGGAATATTGGAATACGAAAGAATTCATACCTTTGGCTTGAGAAATGTCAGTCTCAGCTTTCGAACAGCAACAAAACCAAAATGATATCTGTAGAATAAATCCATTCTGTTTTCCTTTTTGCTCAGAACAATTAATTTCCATGTCATTATCTTTGATCTAGATCAGTGGTCCATCACCCTCAACATGACTTCTCTTACATAATGCAACAACTTGCTGGGTCTAAGTCTGTTTTCATGTTATTTACAACAGTTGTCTGCAGATTAAGAATTCACATATTTTGCTCATTCATTTGTATTTTTTAGTTCTATTTAAAAAGAGGATTGTATTTCCCTGAGGACAATAATACCAAGAAGGAGAAAAAAATGATACAGAGGGTTTTTATGTTTATCTAAATTCTGCTGAAGACTGAAATCTGTGAACATGCTGGGCAGAAAAAAAATATCCAGTGAGAAAGTAGTCATTTCCATGCACATTCAGTTTTAAGTCTAAATTACAAAAAAAAATAGAAATAAAAATAGAAATAATATAAATAATTTAATAATAGAAATAATAATAAAAAAATAACCACACCAGTGAAAAAACTGCAAACCTTGTCTTTGTTTTGTTTGCTAAGTTCTAATGTAGTAAATACCTGTAATGCATTTAAAGAGAGCTCAAAAGGGAATAGAAGAATAACCCTTAGACACAAGTGAATGATGCACAGTCCAACAGATGATCTAAATTTGAGCTGCTCTATTCAAACACATCCCCTGGAGATCACTTTCAATCTATAAGAAGATATAGAGGCTGAAAATGTGAAGAGCTTTTTGTGAATTTGACACTGTTGAATATTTGCTTTTATATGCTATTCCTTTAAAAAGCAGAATGTAAGGGGTTTCAGTGAGAAACTAATATTTCCAGACTGGTTAAGATGAGGGAGGAAATTAAAATAGAATAAACTGCAATGATATCAAATTAATATTATCTCATTGAAGCAAAAAGGATACTGGAGGTTTTTTTCCTCATTTGCATATTAGTCAGATGGGGTCTACATATCTTTAGGCATGACATTTAATAATCTTCAACAAATAGATCAGACTCTTTTTTTTTTTTTTTTCCTTTTTTTTTTTGGGAGGGAGGGTGTCAGTGTCACATTCCTGCCCTACTTGTACACCAGGAAATGTGTGGGAAGAGAGCAGGGAATTAATGCCAGTACAGAACTGACACACAGCAGCTCCATTTGAGCAACTGCTTCAGGATATGCCTCGAGCAACTTTCATATGTTAAATACTCATATGAGGGGAAAAGTAATTTTTTACAGCCTGAAGAGGTTTATTGGATTCTCAGCTACAGCTGCTCCAAAGACTGACTCAGCAAAGCAGATATCAGGTAGATGTTTTCAGGAGCAGATTAATTTTTCCATGGATTTAGGAACAGCCAAAAAGCTGGGATGTTCTGGTTTAGAGTGTAAGTAACATACAAAAAGTGAGTTATTCCAGGTAACAAAATGCATGAGTAGTGAAAGAGGAACTGAACTTGATTTGTTTCCTGCATGGAGATAATATCTCATAAGAAAAATCCGAAGGGGAATAGGCAGCAAATTTAGAATTTACATAAACTAAAATATATATTAAATTAGATTCAAGAACAGCATGTGAAATCTGATACTGAGTGTGATAAATGTAACTGAAGATCCCCAGAAGAAATGAAAGCAAATTGTTTTCCTACAGGAAAAAGAAAGTTTCCCTTAAAAATATCATGTAAGAGTGCTAATGGGTTATCATATTAATACAGTCCAATCCTCTTAATTGGGATAAATCCACAGATAACTCATTGTCTCTAATTTAGAGAAGCAGTTCTTAAAAGAGTTGTGCCTCCTTTCAAAAAACAAAACAAAACAAAAAACCAACTAAACAAACAAAAATGTTGTTTACTGCATAGTTTATTTTTAGATTTTCACATCCCGTTCCTTAAAGTTGATGTGCCTTATTATTTCAGCTCAAGGTGAAATATATAGATTCCATTTTACTTTAAGATGAAGGTAATTGCATTAACACATTGAAGAACAATTATGCTACTCTGTCCATGATGAAAAAAATCTAAGTTGCCGTTTTCTTCAATTAAACAGATTAATTAGCTCAAACTTAATTTTACAATACATAAGAATAACTCAATAAAGCACCTATGTTAATTTAGCCAGTTCAATAAACCACATATATTTCACATTAATGAACAACAAAAAAGTGTTGTCATGGTTTAACTCCTCATCTAAAACTTACTCAGCTGCTCCCCCTGTCCCTGGGAGGAAACTGGAAGAGTAAAAATGAAAGCTCATGGATTGAGATAAAGACAGTTTAACAAGTAAAACAAAATCTAGGCATGAAAGCAAGACAAAATAAAAAAAAGAGCTCATTCCCCATTTCCCATGACTCAGAAGTTCCCCCCCTCCTACCTCTTCCTCTGGCTTCATAGAGTTATTATTGATGTCATTTTGTCATCTTGGGTCACTTGGGGTCAGCTTTCCTGGCCATGTCCCCTCCCAGCTCCTTGTGCCCACCCAGGGGCTCCCTGGTGGGGCACTGGAGAGGCAGAAAAGGCCTTGGCTCTGTGTCAGCCCTGCTCAGCACTAAAGAGAGCTTCTCTCTATTATCAACACCGTTTCCAAGCCAAATCCAAAACACAGATCCCCTACTAGCTACTGTGAAGAAAACCGACTCTACCTCAGCCAGCACAAATGATTTTTGAGTATTTTTGCTATCAAAGAGCTACACAAATTTTCAAACTCCTCTATGCACACAATTTTAGCACTCATTGAAATGCATTCCCTTTCAAGAATGAACAACCATTAACCAGCATATGCTTATAAGGATAATTACCATATTTGCTAAGCTGGCTACAGGATGCAAAAAAGAATGAATTAAAATTATTTTATGATTTAGTCTTTTGAATGAGCATATTCAGTGTGACACAGGTACCACATATATGCTTTCTATTCAGAGCAACCTGCAGCCAGTTGCAGAACCTTCTGTCCTGGCAAAGTCTTCTGGGCATACAAACCATTACAGCAAAGACTGAAATGCTGCAATACTATATACACAAAAAAAGGATTTAAGTAAGCAGATTGCAAATAAAAGATAACCTTACTACTCAGGAAAAGACCCTGGAGTAATAACAAATACCCCTACTTGCAGCATGACTTCTAACCTGCTCTGAAGGACAAGGCTTCCACAAGTATTCTAGCCCAAGAAATTCCACTGGAAAGCCTGTGGCTGAACACAAACTCAAATATTAATCTTTCTGTAACAAAGTTTTCTTTGCATGTTCCTCTTTCCCTTCCACACATCAGTTTATGAAATCTGAGGAGCTTGCAAGACCTGACTTGTTAATGTATTTGAGAATTTCATCCCTAGGGTGGACAGGAATATATAGGGTGGCAGCTATCAGCAAATATATTAGCCAGAAAGGATTAGCCATTAAAAATAAAAAATAAAAAAAAAAAAAAAAAAAAAAAGGAAGACCACCTAGAATGACACACAATATACACACATAATCATGACAGCTTTTTTTTTTCCAGCATATGTGATGTATCTTAATGTGGTCCTGGACTACAGAAAATGTCTTTGATAAAACCCCACTTAAAGAGAAACAAGCTTATCTTGGGCTGCGTCACCAAAACTGTAGGCAGCAGGTCTGTGAGTGTGATCCCTCCTGTCCTGAGCACTTGTGAGGCCACATCTGAAGTACTGTGACCCAGACTGGAGTTTGGGCTCCCCAGTGACATGACTGGCATAGAATGAGTCCAGTGATGGAGCCTGATGAAGATGCCTGGTCCTGGGTAGCACTGTCCTAAGAGGAAGCTGCAGACAGACTCTTCTCAGAGGAGGAGAAGAGGTACACAGCAGGAGAATAAGAGGCAGTGAACCAGGTCACAACCAGGGTAAGTCCAACTGGCTGTTTGGTAAAATATTTTCACAAAGATTGTGAAATTGTACCTAAAACAGGCACACAGAGAGCTTGGGAAATTTATTACCTTTTGAGGTATTCAAAACGTGACTAGATGAGGCCTAAGCACTGATCCTTTGACCAAGTGGTTTCTGGTGATTCTTATGTAACAGATTAATTTCCCTTTGATCCAGTCTTCACAAAGATAAAATCTGCAATAGCATCTGCATTTAAATTTCTCCCACCTAGAGCAACATAATGAAAGCTCTAATCTTGAGGCAGAAAAATTCTTCATTCCCCAAATGTTCTTTTACCATCATCTTTTTATCGCTTCAGTGACAAAGATAAAATATGCCCATAGAAAATGTCTGATTTAACTAGATTCTGCCTGTTAACATGGACTTATACAGTCCTTTTTCTTTTTAAGGTGTCCTGAGTTCTATTAGGCTGTGATGTGATTTTGGGAATCCAGATTACCTAAGAAATTGAGTGCCAGTGTAGGAGATAATCAGGAAATACTTGGTTCCTGCTGTAGTATCATCACAGTGAATGAATTTAGCAATCATTGTTCCTGGTTAAAATCTACTTTGTTAGGATGAAAAAATATCTTTAAGCCAGCTGTTCTTTGGGTATTCAATGAATTAACTCCAGTACATACAAAACCTGTGTAGGTCTGGCCATATCCAAGGGTGTATATCAGGAAGAAAGAAGCCATGAGCACGTACAGGTATTACATGTGTTTTAGAGGATTGTTACCTCAGCATTTATTAATTAGAAATCTGTCTGCAAACCATCCTTAAACAAGAACCAACAGGTACTTTAGCTGTAGACACAAATTTAGAAGAAGTTTAACCCTTCTAATTATTAGAGAAATGGGCTGTTTTTTTTCTCTAAACTAATGGAGAAGATCATACCTTTAGCTAATACCCTTTCAAAGTCAAATAACAATCATAGGCATCATAATTCCCTGTGAGGAGAAAGATCTTCATGTTTCTAAACTCCCTAAAAAAGCACTTGCCAGGCACCTCCCTTTTTATATCCAATCTTTCTTTTCATGAGAATACTAAGGATGCACATTTGAGGCAGAGGCACCACCACCATGAGGCTCTCCTCTCTTCTTGGAAACAAACACCACACCAGGCACAACTAACAGGAAAGTTATGGCACTGTGTTGGGTGTCAAACAATCCACTTCAAAAGAGAGAGGTGATAAAGCTGTAGTGAATTTGATAACAAAACAAACCAACTTTCAGCAATTTTTTCTTCCTGCTGCTGCTGTTTTCTCCAGGAAAAGTGATACCAGCTATGACTGCTCAGTGGATGACTCTTCTATACCTATCCATGACCATCTGGGCTCCCCTTCCATGTGCTTGCTACCAAAGCTGTGGCAACATTATCCCAGTAATTATAAGAATTATAAGATATCAAATCAGCAGGAAATAAAAGCTGTTTTTCAGACAGCTTACTTTAAAAACTTCTACAGAATCTAGAACTCTCACTGTCATGGTAATCCAAGAACATTAATTTAGATTCTACTGACAATTAATATTTCTTCTGCTGTAGCTACTATGTATTGCATGTAATTGTTATGCAATCTCAGAATTTTCTCCAGCATGATGACACCTCAGCTCTGACCTATATAGATTTCAAAATTCTGCTACTCTCTACAAAAGAGTAGAAAAGGATCTCATTTAATTGTATATCACATACATTTATTTACAATATGTTTACAATATGTTTTCCAAACATGGGCCACACCCTGGTCACAAGAGTAGTATGTGTGATACCTTTAAATGTATGTATACCTGTAAATGAGACAACACTATACTCATGTCACATATAGGAAAATAACCAAATCCATATCTATCAAATTACATTGTACAAGTACCAGTGTTATATCATCTGATTAAAAACGGTGGGAGGTAAGTACTGCATGAACAACTAAAACTTGCAGCTTTAAAACTCTCTAGTATTTGGAACAAGGAAAGTGGGAGGTCTCCTTTTACACACACTTTTGATTTGGAAGAAAGGCAGTATTGTATAGCAGCTGAAGTGCCTTACCCTTTTCCTGGCAATCAAACTCTTTCTGAATACTCAGAAAAAATATTTTGAATAAATTCAATCACAAGTTATTAAAATAATTACTTATTTCTATATAGAAGTGACTTTTTCCCCCCCTAAAGTGTCAGTAAATTGTAAGCTATTTTTTTTATATCAAAAATGCAGTTTAAACTAAAAATAAAAAAGTTTTGAGAGACTAAATCAATGCATATTATGTAAATAAATAAGTTTATAAAAATGTTTGTTGAATATTATACACTATTTGATTTTTGGCATCAGGTGCCATTTTCTTCAGATGGAAAAAACATCCTTCTAACAAGATGAAAAATGTACATTACATGTTAAAGCATATGTAAATCTTTATCATTTTGAGTGATGTACTGCACCTTCCATGCATCCCAAGAGCTGTAGACAAGACTATATGTAAGATTCTACCTCTGAATTTTCTTATTACCAAGAGAACACCCATTTCTTTTCACACACAGCACTGCAGCCTGCAAGTCCAGTAAATAAAGCATTATTATGGCTAACAACAAGATTCTAGGGCTGCATAAGCCCTGCAAGATCTCAGCCTTAGGATTTGTCAGGCCTCATTTGACTTGACTTTCCTGTGGCTTTTGTTTAAACTTGTTTAGCTGTGATAGCAATTGTTTAATGACCAGGTGAATAGTACCTAATTATTTTTAGCTTTATCTCAGCTTTGAGCAATTGTGTTGTATAAAGCCCACTGTTATAGTAATTTTGATACTTATCTGTAATTAACAGATAGTAATAATAAGTAGGTTTCCTGTGCAGAGTTAACTCTGACCCCAGACAAAAAGGAGCAACAGAGATGTGCACTTAGATAATTATAAAGGCCCTAAAAGTACCAGCAGATGATGCAATCAGAAGCCCTCAGTCAGATAAATTCTTCACTGGCCAATTATTGTTCATTACAGGAAAGCTGCCTCTGGAGCTGAACAAAACCAGTTTTAGGGATATTAAAGAACATATATCCAAATGTAAAATATTGTGTGTTGGGCAAATTTTGCCTCTGTGGAATTGCAGACCAAGAAATGAAAAGCAAAGTGTACAGTTCTGGAAAAACATAAAATAAGTCCCAGCATATCCTAGAATTAAATAATTTTCATCTTCAACACCATATTTCTCCTGGTGAAGCACTCAGATGATTTACCATAATTCTCCTGGACTAGGAGGGAGATAAGCAACAAACATTTTAAGATACAGAAGGGTAAATACCATGGAAAACATCAGTTAATTTCCAAAAATACTACAGGTGTTAGAAGTCTGTCATCATAATGGGTCTAAAAGTACCCATTTTAAGAATTAGCAAAGACTTTTAATTAGACTAACTATATCTGCAGACACACACAAATATTTGATATTTATGGTTTCTTTTTTCCACAGAAATTTTGGAGTTTTTTGGTTTGCTACCCTCTGAAAAGCAATAGCTCAGCCATTAGTTACTGCAAACATTCTGCCACAGACTGTTGATTTCTTCTGTGTACAACTCACCATGCCCTGAGATTCAGATCATGGATATGGCTGATTTAGTCCCTCACACTATATGTACTGCAACCCATTTGAATCCAATTGTTTGAATATCACTAGATATATCATGTGACTGGTTTTTTTTATTATTTTTAACTCAAAAATCCCAGAAACCAGGAGAAAGAGATTTTTCCAAAGAATGAAACCTGAGGGAAAATAAAAAAAAAAGCCCAAAAGATATTAATGAGAATGTCATACAAGTACAACTAAATCAAATTCCAGTATTTTGTTTCACATTATCGACTATTTGAAACAATAACAAAAAATCAAAGTCCTTCTCTATGAAGCAAAATGTCAGTAGGTTTTGTATAACAGTTAAAGAACATACATTGAAGCAATCAAAAATCCACAATAAAATTACAACAAAGAAATGTTAAGTCAAGAGCTCATGACAGTAAATGTTCACTCTGACTACTAGCAGTAAGTGCATTTTCAGTAAAAACATTACAAAATGGGGAGGGCAAGAAGGATATCTATATTAATCTTTTTACACAAAATTATAATCAAGCTGTTTCTCATCTGATGAACAGTACCCTGTTAAGGATCTTTACACTTGATGCATTCTTAAAATCATGAACTGAGAAGAGTAATATCAAAATGTATATTCAGTTGGAATATATAATGGATTTCTAAAGCTGTAGGTTACCTTAGTACCTACTGCACTACAGATACCTTAATGAGGTAACTTTCTGAATTGTGATGCTAAACTGCAATCAGGAAACACAAGAATTTATTTAAAAATACCTCATTAGTTCTCAAATTGTAGAATAAAGGTAAAATTCTAAACTAAGAAGAGCAACAAATAACTTTGAAGAAAATTTACTAAGGCAAAGGGAACCCCAAGGATTTATTTAAATTTTGTAAAGCATGTATTATAATTTATTTTATAGCTGCACAGAAATTTTGAATTATCTTTGAATATGAATTATTGATATAACACCTATGCTAAAAAGAACTCATTGCCTTAGTTTTTTTGGTGTTTTTTTTAATTTTTTCTTTTTTGTCACTGATCTCTTGATTTAAGCAAGTGGTAAAGCCATGAGGGTGATGTATTCTATTATTACCTTCAAGCCTTACATGCTGTTTATAATTTACAATCCTGCTGGCAGTGTGATGGATCCCTGACAGATTTTTTTGGATAAAATGGGCAAGTCCTTTCACCTGTGAATGCCATGCAATGTATTTTCACCTTCATGGCCTTCTGTGGATCATCCCTCTATCTCCTGCTTCAAAGAAGCCTATTTCTCTAGCATCTATCAGTAAAATAGGAGCATATGGTATCAGCCCAACAGGTGCCCAGAAGTTCTCTGATATTTAAATGAATTCATCATCAGTTAGAAAGAGAGAAACCTGCACCTGATACAGTCTGGAGTTAACAAAATGACAGCAAAGCTGTGAAAGGGTAACAGTTTGTTGCTGCTTTCTTCTGGACTGAATTTATAAAGGCGGGATTTATTTACTGCCTTTTCTTTTCTTTTTTTAATTTTTTTTTTTTAATGAAAAAAAATCCATTTTTTCCCTACTTGACAAAGATCAAAATAAAGAAATGACAAAAAAATCTCCTTGAATATTGGTGGCAGCTTCCTATAAAAGCTGTAACATTTCAAGACAGAAGATAAACATAACCTGTATGTAAAGCAGCGGTTTGAGGGGGCTACCTCAGTAATTTTGTTTGTGACAGATTTTGGAAACCCAAGTGAAAGAGGCCAGGAGCTGCTGAAGCAGAACCTGTGCTTGCTGAAGGCAGAGAGGCCAGCAGTACCTGAACAATACACTGCCATGCTAGATGTGAATTTGAACACTCAAGAAGGAAAAAGGTACAGAGAGTTTATAAGGTCATTGCTACATGATTGCTGTAAACTACAAGAGGCTGAATACCACTGATGCAAGACACAAAGGTTACAAACAGCTGGCCCAAGGCTAAAAATGAAAAAGTAATGGCTCAAAGGCTAAGCTGGTGCAGGACACGAGGTTACTACTGTAAATCAAAAGCAGGTCTCTCTAGAAAAGAGAAGGGGAGCACTAATGAAACAAACGTGAAGCCTGAGGACTAAGTATGAGCTAGAGACTGATTCAGACTTTTATGGCAAACTCATTTACTGATGGAGTAACATATTTTGCTGAACATACTTCTGTTTAAAACTGATGTAAGTGATTCCAGAACCAAGCCCCCCAGGGGAAACAGATAACATGTCTTGAAAAAGCTGGTGGGTTACAAAATATGCAAGTCTTGTCTCGAAAGAGTTGAGTAAAAATAAGCAATTTTCCCTAAGGGAGAGTTTTCATAGTTTTTCCAGTAACCTTAAATATCGATAACCGTAAGTTGAACAGTACCAGAGAAATGATGAAGTTATTAATTCCTTGCAATGCATTAGCCTGATTAAAATGATGACATAGGAATGAATTCTCCATCCTGGCAGGCTGCTCTTGAAGCAGAGGTCAAAGAGTTGGGCAAGAGATACATAAATGATGAAGTTGTTTTAATTGGAAGCATCAGCAAGCATTGTCACATGTGGGGAAAAAAAAAAAGAAAAAAGAAAAATCTTATTGAGGCTGTTCTGGTTCCAGCCCTACTATTTTGGATTCACAGTTATATGACTATTTCAACTCTCTGACTGTTTTATTCACATATAAATTCCACTTGGAAAATATAACTATATTTTAGAGTATTTAAGAACAAAAGGGACTACAAGTAGGGTGTTAGATTAACCCAATTACTTATATACCCCTATATAAAAATTTTAACAGTTAAGGTTATGCTAAAGAATTTACTTATGCACTTAGATAAATTAATACATATATAAAGGTAGCATGGCCTAAGCAATTCAGGTGTCTTGATCTCCCTTGCAGACAAATCATTCCTTGAGTTAGAGATACTCTAACCAATGTCCCCAAAAAATCAAATAATATAGTTTGATCACTTAAATTTTGAGAATAATAATTTGAAATAAGATAATAGATGACTGATCGTCTACCATAAGTGGATAAGAGTTTATTATGTGTGACAGAGTTAAAAAGAGGTATTTTACAAGTTAGCTCTGAGAAAAACTGTAATCCTTTCTCTCCTTAGGATCTATATACAGGCAAGTGCCACTGATGAAAACAAATACATGATTACGTTTAATGTAAGTATTCTTTTTGAATTTAAATTAAGTTCTCCTCCAAGTCATTGGGTGTTACAATATTCTAAGTAGCCTTAGATTGTCACACAAGCAGGATTCTGATTGCAAACACATGATTGATTTGAAACACAAAGTTCCTTTATCAGTAACTCTGAAATTCATTGTTTCCTAGAGGGTCTATCCCATGGCAGGACAGATTGTCAAGGTTCCCTGCATCAGCTGAGCTGTGGAAATTGCATATGATATCTTGGACTGAGGCATGCACAAGGTACTGCACTTTAGCTGAAACCTCTTTCCATCAAAAGCTGCCCCTAGTCATGCAGAAATATCCATAAGATCAACAGGTCATTAAATATAATAGATCATTGTGGAAAAATATCCAAAAGAACAGTTTGTGTCAACTATATCAGGCTACTGTGTACTGAGATTTTTAGGATGGTAAAACAAAACCAAGTTATTTTTGTGCAGTCCATGCTGTCAGAACCAGAATAAGGGTGCTGTGACCTGTTATACTCACAGCAGGGAGATGCCACAGGTCTGTAGGTGTTGGCTGCTCCAACCACCATCTCCGGACCAGTTTTTTTTTCAGTTTTGCCTCCTTGTAACTTGCATTAGAGAGGCCTCAGACAAGGCTTCTCACAGCTCTCACCACCATAGGAGAGCTGACCTTGAACACAGGCAGCCTAACCTATAGGAGAAGGGAAAAGAAGATGCAGATCCAGGTCTTGAACTCTAGACCTTGATGCAAACTCTTCCCCACGATTTATCTGGACAGCTGGCATGGTGTCTTTCCTGATTTCTGGTACATCAGCAACACAGCTTGAATGCTTTTAGCTTAAACACCCCTAACACTAATGCAAGTTTATGTTGTTGTAGATGATGTCCTCCACCTCTATGTAATCTCTATATCAGATGGTTTGGAAAGAAATCCAAAAGTAATTTCTTCCTTCATGGGGAAAATAATGCTCCATCTGTCAAAGATATCTTCTACTATCACTATAGGTGATTCACACTGACAACTGGGATTTATTTCCTTATTTTGAATATGTAACTTAATATTGGGCTTACAGAAAAGTCTTCAAAACCAAGATCATCTCAAAACAGAATTACAAGTACCAGAGATATCCATAGCAGGATGTGAAAATGAAATAAATTGCTGAAGAAATTTTCATGGGTCAGCTGTGAGATAGCAACTGACCTTGTAAATTCTGAGCCAATTTCAAAACACATAAAGCAGATCTGGATAAGCCAGTAAAGACAGAACATGAACAAAACTTCCCAGTTCCCAGAATAGTTGCATATATTCATGCTAGGACTTGACCATTATCTGACCCCCACTACATCACTCATGCAAATTTCCTCAGGACACACACTTCCACTGTGTTAGAACATCAATACCGCGGCGCCTCTCCCCTTTTTTCCTTCCTCCTAACATCTGTGTAATCACAGGTTCTCAGCTCACAAAGGTATCCTAGCAGTCAGCAATTGGGAAGTACTGAAGCGTCCTAGCTAGGCTATTAGTGTCGTACTACACGGATTGTGGCATCAGGTTGCAGAATAGTCCAGATTCACGAGCCCCCTCCAGTCGCTTTCCACTGCTCTGCTAATGGAAAGCAGCCGTAAACCCGCTTTAGCTGAACATTTAAGCTGGGTCTATGGTTATTTCTGCGCCGTCTGAGAAGCACAAAGCAGCTGGAGCCCACTAACAAATCTGGATTTCTATTTATGTATTCTGGTAGTGAGGGATTAATTTTCAGGCCATATGCAATTGCTTACTGGTGAGAAAGGTTTTTATACTTTCCACATAGATATTATGCAATATAACATTTTAAGAGGGTGTATTAGTACAAGCTGTGAGTGATTCAAATCAGACACACGCAGTGTTATAAAGTCAAACACTTTTCTTTTCTAATTTAAAATTGTTTTCTCATAGAATAAATAATATTTTACCCTTGAAGGGTTTTCTTCCTCTTGTTTGTGGAAAGACCAGATGGGTCTCACAGGTCATTCACAGTTATGAGAGAAACAACAACAAAAAAATCCCTTTTCAGAGGTGAGATCTTACATTCTTTACTGGAAAACAAATTATTTGCATGGATGAAAAGCTTTTGTATTCCAGAGTAATTGCTAATATCTGTGGGGTGTCTTGGAAAATGAGATGCTTTGTATCAAAGAGTTGTAACTTATCCCCGTGCATAAAATCTAAATAAATAAATTGGAGCAGACCTTAAGGTATCGTGCAGGGAGGAGATACAAGGAATAAAGCTGTGAAACCTGTGGAAAACCTCAAGTGATAACAAGTGGACAAGCTAAAATTATTTCACAGAGGGACTGGAGTCATCTGGCTATATGGGTTTGTTGATGGTGTGAAGGAAGATGGAGGGAGTGCTTTTCTCTGGATTATTTTGTAAAGAATCTTAAACCACCTGCTGTTGCAGTAAAAATAGCTGCTACTGGAAGAGTCAGTCAAGGATGGATTATTTTTCTCAGGATATAGACTATTTTTCTTGATTAGTGCCCTAAAATTAAAAATCTGACAAATTATTTTACAGACATCAGAAGAGATTATGAGCTAAAGAACTGCAATCTCATCAAGAGCATCCAAAATGGAACATTTGATGAAGGGATAAATACCTTCCCCCTCCAAGTCTGAGGAAATCATGATGAAAACATGACTAAAAATGTTCATTTAGAAATAGATAGGGCTGATGTGGATATTCTTTCAGGAATATTAACAAAGCTCAGTAAGAGTTTTGGCTGTGAGAACTAGCTAACGCTTACTTTTAGCAGAATGTTTAAACCATGTGATCTATCAAGTTGCCTAGTTCATGAAGAGTACAGGAAAATATGTCCTTTGAAGTGGACCAGGGCAGCAGAAACTTAATGCTCAGGATCACACCACACAAGTTCTACATCTACTTGGGAATTACATGGATGGTGCCACAGAAGCACCTACTTCAGCCTACCCCCTTACAAAGGAAACCTCTGGGCTCACACGTTCCTACATTCCAGATAAATGTATTCACCAGAGGAACATCACACATGGTGGGATTCTCAGAGACATGTCATAGGAAAATGTAAAAGAGAAGTGTAAGAGAGAAAATTGCTTCCTAAAAAAAGGATCAGTCAATACAAGGAGACATGAGGAAAGACAGGCTGAGCTTCAAGATTAGGGCCTATAGCAATACTAATGAAAAGTTTAATGTGACAGATATTGGACAGATGAGCAAGAAGGCAGAAATTACCTTTTGAATGTAGAAAAAGAGAAATAAATCTCACAAGAATTTTGACAAAGCTGAGAAGGCAGGAAAGGTGATGATTTAACTTCAAGTATGTGCAGAGAGCAATGCATATAATTCTTCAGGGATTCAAAAGTTCATGGTTTTCAGCAGGGACTTTGTCTTTTCTTACTTTCATGGAGTTTCTAGTGATTAGTGCACGTGAAGCTTAGGCTAGTGAAGGCATGAATCCTGCATTTCAGGGAGCTTATTTAAATTCATTATGCCTACCAGAGCAAGAAAACTTCCATTTTTGAGCTGGAATTGCAAACAAATATTTGGTAAAAATGTTCTCACAAGCTTCATATCTACTTACAAAATGCTCTTGACACTCAATGTCACTGCACACATTTCAAAAGAGTCTGGATATTCACATGACTGTTACTAAATTTATTTCTTTCTTTTAACCAAAGTGAAACTCATCTTTCCTAAGAAGTCTACTCAAGTACATTTTATTCTTTTAAATTTACAAAAAACATTCCTAATTGGGATGTAAAAATTACCTTGAACTTGACTGACAGATTGCATCAGTTAATATTCAAAATACTCAACATGACTGGATAAGCCAACATGCCATGATTAATACAGTGAAGGTTTGCATTCAAGAGACAAGCTTGTATCTGTTCCTTTACAGCATATTGAAGAGATGACTTTTAATATTTTAAAACACAAACTATTTTACTTGCTGAATTTGAGAGACTCCAGGATGGAGTAAAGATGACTTTATTAATTTCCTTCAATGAGCATTTTGTCCCTCTAATCCTCTAAAAATGCCACTGCTCTACTATACCTTGGTTGCTGCAGTAATACTGGTATAAAACTTTTCACTTAGATTTTTCTCAACGTTTTTCAGAAGAAACTAGCTGTCTGTGGATTAGATCCAAAGCCCATTGATGTCAGAAAGTCGTCTGTGAGTTTTGCCTCAGGATGTAAGTGCATGGAAAAGCTCATGACAGTGTCTGTCAGGAGTAATTTGAAAGAAAGATTAATATTTGTAGGCTGGCAGCAACGACTGAGAACCAGGAGTTTGACCTCCTGCTATTGAACCTTACTCAGACATGTCTGTTTGAAACCTGTAACCTTGTGGTTAAAATTATACCACACCTTCTGGAAGCTTTCCAACTCACTTGTAAAGTTTGCACAATATAAAGAGTGCGTGACCTCACTTGAAAAATTATTCCAAGTGTTAAGTGCTCTTGGTGCTAATTGCTTAAAAGGAAAAAAAAAAAAGTACAAGTTGCACCTCTTTTTATATTTCAGTTTGTCTAGCTTCAGTGATGGAAATTAATCTGGCAGAGAAAAAAGAGGTTTAGTAAAGAGTCCTTTACTGTCAAAAACATTCCTCCTGCGTAGGTACTTGTAGAAGATGATCAAATTACCTTTTAGTTGTCTCTACAGTAAGTTAAATGGATGGCAGCAGAAAGAGGATGTCCTTGTTACAGAAGGCAGAATGAAAGCGTTTTGCACAAATAATTTGTACCAGAACAGCTGGAAGGCTTATCAGCTTATCCTTATCTCTCAAAATAGCACATGAGCTCCTCTGAACCAAGCCAGGATCACATGCAGTCACATAAAAGGGAATACTAACAGCAACTGGGGTAAGTTTTTTAAGTGGCTGTGTACTACAAGGAGTAAAACCACAGAAAACAAAGGTATTGAGGTCTTACACTTTGACTGCATTCAAGATGGAAAATGCTAAAGAATATTCACATATACGTATCTATATGTAAATGTTTATATATATATATATATCTGTTTATATATATATATATCTGTATGAATGGGCACAAACATAAGTGCACATATGTATACCTATAGATAAAAACAAGAATTTCCATTACTATGATCAAAATCAAAGTAGGCAGTAAAAAGTCCTGTGTGCCCACATGTCAACACTAAAGATATTTTTCAACAAATTAAAGCAAGAGTCTTTCCAATATAATATTCTGTGTCATAAAAATCTTCCTAGGTTCTATAATGGTATTAAAGCCCATTGAAGTAGAAATTGCAATACAATGTGCTTACCATTTTATGAACAGACTATTTTTTTAAAAGTAGCACTTTTAGAACCATTTCAACACTTAGGACATTTTTGTCTCTTGGCATTAAAACTCTGCTTAAAGTAATGCATGCAATTGCATGACAGAGAACAAAAATATTTTGGAACTAAAACCATGATTATTAGCTTGGTTTCTTCAGGGCAAAGTGAGTTTTAATAAGAGGCAAAAATTCACTCTCATTTTACCAGTCCAACAATAATTCTTCTTCTAAGAATAAGCAGAGTAGAATATTCTAGCTATAAGAATTATTTTTATTTCAGTGTTATGAAAAAAAAAATCTAATTGTCTTTTAAACACCAATGATGATAGCAGCTGTGGTGATAATAGTTTAAGATAATTAATATTTTTTTTATGTTAATATAAATATACCATTATAAACACTTAAAACCCAAATGCTTACAATCCAAGCCTGTTTGTGCATTCTATTAATGATACAAGAAAAAAACCCAAAACTGTATTTTGAAAGAAAAACAGCCATTTAATCATGAAACAACTAAACAGGGTAGTAATTTACCTAATTATGAAGGTATTACAGAGTATTAATTATTTAGCTAGAGAATGAAAGACAGATTAAAGTTTAGCACATAAGTGTTCTTTTCAGACTGTTTTATAAATTGTGATAAATTAAATTTAACACTCTAACATGGCTGTTTGAGGAGTTTTTTTCTGTTTGTTTTGGGGGGGTATGTATGGTGTGTGCTTATTTTTATTTTGTGTCAAGTAAACAAAAGTTTGCTTCCCAATCAGGCTTTTCCCTTCCTGATAAACAGAAAAACTTTAAATTAAAGAATAAATCATATATTTAAATGGGCACTGTGCACCTAGAATCCATCCTAGTTAATTATATACAATGTTTTAAAAATGGAGTTGGAAAAAATGTGTAGGTTTTCCATAGCAGCAAAGTAAATACCATTTAAGGCTTGCTGGTTTTTTCTGTTATTTGACTGTAGATTTAAATTCCCAAATTAATTAAAATGGCATTTCCATAGAAGCAATATACCAAACTGTTGAATCTACAGGCATCAACAAATTTTGTCAATGGTTTTAAATAAATATTTTGGAGATAATTTTAAAATATTCTAAATACTCACTACTTTACTGTTTTGGTATTTTATATATGAAGCAACTGACCAACTGTTCAGTGTTGTGCTTTACAAGGCCATTGCAATAATTGAGTATTTTAGCTGTAATAACACAAGTCATTGCAAATATAAATATTATTTCAAAATAAGTATGCTGTGAAAGTACTTTTAGAACACTGTAGCATCATGAACTTGCAATTCATTAATCCACATGCAAGGAAGATACTATGAATTTAAAATCATAGTTGAAATATTTTCTCTAATAATAGATTTTTTTTTGTTTTTAAAGGAGATCAGCTTGTTTGAGAAAGGCAAGTGTTCACCTTAGTATTCAGGACAGGGAGGATTGCTTTCATTATTTATTATTTCCCTCCTTTCCCATCACCTTTTGTTAGAAATGAGAGTTTAGGGCACCTCCATTATAGAAACATGAAATCATCTAGGTTTTACAGTCTGAATATAATCCTAATATATAGGAAGATCGCTATCATCTTAGCTCACAGTTTGCTCAGGGGGGAATACAGCTTTGGGCAAAAATCCCAGAGACAGCTAAATCATCAGGTAGCTTCGATCTAAAACTACTCTGTGGACATAATTATGCATTTAAATCATATCAGCTTTGTGCAGATATGATGCACAGGGGCTGCTCAAGAGATGCACCACACAGTTGTACCATTCTGATCAGCTTCCACGTCCCGTGGTTTGTTTTCAGTATCACTAAGCTTGGCCCAAGGCAAGATGAGAAAATTGTGAGTTTTTGGTCTTCCTTTGTACTGATTCAAGACATGTTTCAAGAGCAAACACTACAAATTTGGCTGACTACCTGAAGGAAAGAAATCCAGACTGTGAGAAGAGCTGGCAGATTGACTGTCAGCTGTTTGGAAAACAGTCTCCCTTCCTCCTGGTATTTGTGTTACCTTAGTCTAACAACTTCATCAACAACTCCCTCTCTCTTTACAGAGGTGTGAACTTGGGAGAAAAAACACCTCTGCAGTAAGTTGTGTTTCCACATAGAGTTTAATACATCCCCAAATTCTCCTGCTTTTGTATATTGATTCTCAGACTATTTTTGATACAAAAACTCAGAGAGCCAACAAAACTTCTTTACTCCACTAAATTTCAACAAAGAGTTTGCATTGAGCTTGACACTAAGGACATGTGAGGTGTCATTGATCAGAACTTCCATGCACCACCAAGATATTATTACGTATTGTGGTGGATGTATTCTCTTCAAAAAAAGCACACCCACACGTTCAAAGGAATTATTTAGGAAAAAAATATACATTGGCTCTAGTTACCTTTTAAGATGTGCTTTGTATCTCTGACAGAGCCACTTTGTCACACAGCATAAAAAGGTTATCAGAGAGAAAAACATTAAAATCCGGAACACTTTTCTAGAGCAGCATTTTGAACTCTCGACAGATGTCACTAATGTACCTGATTTACACTACATGCACTTCTACATTTTGTCATTTATATTGACTTTCCATTTGACACTCTCTAATGGATAATCAAGGTCAACTAAAGCATAATCAATTAGTCTGCATTAATTGGTGGCCAGAACTACATTTTTTCTTGTGATTTCTGACATATGCATGTACTGTACATCTTTCTGCTTTCCCCAGGCTCCCCCTCAAGCATGTTGCTTCCAGAGTAATTATAATGAGTTAGAATGTCTTTGTTCAATGATATTTCTGCAAATTATTCTCCAGGAGAACCAAACAAGGCAAATTTTGCCTTAAAGTACTCCATGCTTGTATCAAAAATATCATTTTCTCTTTTGGCACGCTGACAGTAATGTTATAAAAGAGACCTTGACAATCAGAGTGGCAGGTAAGAAGGCAGACTGAAAACTTCCACCTCAGAAAATGCACCTAAAGAGGGTAAGGGAAAAAAAAAAAAAAAAATAAAAAATAAGAAGTGCTTCTCTCTGCTGTGAAAAAGCATGCAGAAAGGAATAACCTGCTTACACTGCACCTCTTTTTCTCTTCTGTACAATGTCTTCTCTCTTCTTTTCCCTACTTACCCAGATTAATCTACTCCTAATTATTTTGTCCCTAGCATTCCTATTAACTTTGGAAACACCTTGAATTTCTCTTTGAGCCTTATGAGAATCACAACTAAACTTCATTTATCCCGAGAAAACAAATTCCTAAGTTGAATTCTTGAATGCCTTCTAGCCTTAATTCTGAGTCATCTGAAAATACAAGAGAAAACCATGCAAACATTTGACATGCATTATTTTTTCTGATGTCCCTTATTTTTTTCCCTCAACAGACAGATTGGGATGCTAGCCCTGCTGACAGTGACGTTGTTTGGGCTTTGCTTTTTTTTCTTTTATGTGTTCTCTGTATTCTTAATTCTCTCACCTATTGTATTAGTAGCTAGTTTTCCCAGTAGTTTTCCATGGCCTTTCCTAAGCAGAAAGACAAAACAAATTCCAGAGCTCCAAGCCCTGGGAGGTAGAAGGCTCCAGGGCTGCCTTGGTTCTTCCTGGGAGCCAAGGCTGAGAACAGCTCTTTGAGATACATTCTCATGGACAAAGGACAACCAGTGCTCAAGGGGGGCTCCAGAGAATGGGCTTGACCTGGGGGGGAATTGCATCATCACTTATCCTTTTAACTCATGCTTTTTATCAATAATGCTAATTTCCTAAAACCTATAAAATGTACTCGCTCTTGGGGGGGTGAGCTTTTGTGGACATCATTCCATAAGTGCTCCTGAAGGCCTTCAATAAAGATCCCCTTTCATATTATCTCCTTACCAAAGTTATCCTGAGTTTCATTTCCAGGTTGGGAAAAAGGCAACAACAGGTTCTACATATTCTGATCATTTCTCTCATAACAGTGATGGAACTCTAATTTTTGAAAGGAGGTGTTCAGAGAGAGGTTCCTTGCTGTTTGTGACCAGTGGCTGGACCTGAGGGTATGGCTTGAAGCTTAGTCAGGGGAGGTTAAGGTTGGATGTCAGAAAAAGCTTCTTTAACTAGAGGGTGGTTGGGGACAGGAACAGGATCCCCAGAGAAGTGACTGCAGCACCAAGTCTGACAGAATTCAAGAAGTAGGCACATGGTGTGATTCTTGGAAGGTCAAGACCTGGACTTCAGTGATAATTGTTGGATCCCTCCCAGCTTAGGGTATTCTAGGATTTTATGATTTTCCCCAGCCATCTTGTTCTTTGGGTTCCTGGATGGGTCTCCTACACAATGATTTTTGAAGAGAAATATGAAGTTTACCTACTTTCCACAACAAGGAACGTCTCCCTGAATGACACCTTTCAAAAATTGCAGGGAGCAGTTTTGCAGTGACATCAGGCAGCTCCTGAGTCCCCTTGAAGGCATCACACTGGGCTGCAGGCTGGGCTCAGAGATTTAGAAAAGATGGGTGTTGCATTACCATGGCAGTGACATCTCAGCCTTTTTGGTACTGTCATTTGTCATATGTCTCCTGCCCCGCTGACCAGTAAGAGCAGAGATTCCTTAGTCCTTTTGCTGTCAGTTTCCAGGAATGTCTTCATTTTAATGGTGCTCCCTTTTAACCCAGCAAAGCAGGACTGACTTGTGTAGACAGCAAGTAACAACTTGGGAATGACCAGCAGTCACTTTCCTAAAAAATCTCAGTCTACAAGAGCAGAAATAGCATGCTAACTTGAGACCTCTCAAAGAAAAACAGGCAGCTAATGGCCTCTGAAAGCTTGTCACTCAGAGGTAGCCTAGGACTCCAGTTTAAGGGCTTCATACAAGTACAACAATTATTTAGGTTGCTGCCATGGAAACTTATACTGCCAAGAGACTCATGGCAAGTGTCATGAAGCTAATGAAAATTTTCCACGAAAAGGAATTTGTTTGATCATTTTGTAGCCTGGGTCAGTGCATTTTGGATTTTGCCACCGAAGGCAGAAGTTTCATGACTATCCACATCAGATCCCTTTCCACTATGGCTTCTGACACTGTGCTTGAGCCAGCTGGGGGACCCAGTGCAGTGACATCTGTCACAGCAACTCTCTCTGCAGGTTAATCTCCCTGCTGCCACTGCCGTGTCTTCCATGCTCTATCGAAATGTGTCCACACATGAAAGTGACTAAAGCCAGCATATTTAAATCCAGAAAACATCAGGAGAAAGGTAATATAAGAGTTACTTTGAGGTGATTTTTGTGTCCTGCTTGCTGTGTGTCCCATGGGCAGAGCACTCCTAGGCCAGCAGCACCCTGTAGGGCAGAGCATGGCAGAGTCTTTGCAGGTCTTGACCACTCATCTTTTGTCATTTTGCACATTTTGCTTCTCACCTATTTCAAAGTAATACCTTCTAATGAAAGAGTGAGAAAGCCAATTAGCATTTATTTAGCCCCCTAAATCAGACACGTAAACAGCCTAAAATGCCAGGCTTTACTGAACATGCAGTCCCCTCTGAGACATCCATCACCTGAACAATTCAAAATTAAGAACAGGTGTCCTATTCACAGGAAGATAACGTGCAAATTCACAGGACATCTCCAAACCTCATGAAGAAGAAGAAGAAGATGTTGTGGGAATGATCTTTTCATATGGAGGAAAGGAAGGATTTTAATTATTTAGCTTGATTTTTTCACTACAGCAACAATTTCTGTTCCAGGTTTTCTGCTACTATTGAGCTTCTTATGCTGACATCCATTACTGCCACAGATTGACCTTGGCTGGGTATCAGTAGCCCATCAAGCTGTTCTATCATTCCCTTCCTCAGCAGGAGGCAGCAGGGGGTGGGATAAGGTGGGAAAAAAAAACCCTTGTGGGTCAAAATAGCAACAGCTGAATAAAGCAAAAGAAAGGCCACACAGAGAAGGAAAGGAAAACAACACATTTTTCCACTACTTCCTATCAGCAGGTGATGTCCAGCCACTTCCCAGGCTTCAATACACATAATGGCTGCTCCAGAAGACAAACATTTTAAGATCAAATATCCCTCTCTACCCCATTTCTCTTAGCTTTTATTGCCAAGATGATGCCATATGGTATGGAATATCCTTTGGTCAGCTTGGATTAGCTGTCCTGGCTAGATCCTCTCCCAAGGTGCTGCCTACTCCCAGCCTAAATGTGAGGGGGGAAGGTAGGAGAGAGTGATAACAGCACTGCTCAGCCATTGCCAAAACACTGTTGTGTCACCAATACCTTCCTAAATAGCAATGAAAAGTACTGTGATTGCTGCTACAGAGACAATTAAATAAGAACTGCTGTGGAGAAGATTAAGTCCATCTCAGCCAGGTCCTGTACAGATATGGATGCACAATATGCCTGTGCCCACACCTTCTAGGCCAAATAAGAGAACACAGGCACCAGATTGGTCAGTGTTTCTTTCCAGCTAATGTTAAAACCCACAAGCAAATTCAGCTGAAGGAGAGAGACAGAGGCACTACCAAAAGGAGAAAAGAAACACGGAAATACATCCATGGCTGATGGAAGATTGACGTATCTGACAAAGTGTTATGTTTTGTTTTAACACAACATGAAAACCAGAATGACAGCGCAGTCATGCACTTAGAGCAGCTCTGCCAACAGTGGTTTTTCTCTTCCATAAGCCTTTCATGGGCCCCTTATTTCCCATGTGACATTGTAGGAACATGTATTTCACAGTGATGCCCACCTTCCCCCTGCACCCACTTGCTGCCCCACTGTAAAAAGCTGATTAAGGCTTCCTCAAATACTACTCTATACCAGAGGGAAAAATTCCTGAATGACCCAACCAACAAAAGCCTTGAGAAAGGCAAGTTTTGTCATCACAAAGCAGAAAGAAAACAAAGATGACACATATGGCCATGGGCTATAAATATGCATATAATTCTGCTCTCAGTAGGGGCTGTGAGAGCTTTTAAACCTTTTACCTTTCAATGGTATAAACCACCATTATGTTCCTCTTCCTCACAGTTAGGGGTGCCCATCTAGCTGCAAAGTCTCTCCCTAGCAAAAGGGGAGAAAGGAAAAGGAACTGCAGGGCTTGGGAGCTCAATCAGTTTTAATGTTCAAAGTCACTAGGACAAAAAGTTGCACTATGAAGTTCCCATGTAGTCCATTTTACAAATGTCTGCCCTGAAAAAATGCCAGACTTGCCAGTTTGCAAGTTTGACCTGTAAATATTTGCATTAATCTACAGATTTTAGGCCTGTTATTTGTAAGTTAACAACAGGGTTTAAGTTTACACTGTTCTGCAGTTTAGAGCTGTGAGCACATAGGCAAAACTTTTCCAGATCTCTTCCATAGAAAGAAAGGGGATAAGCATAAAAAAACATTTCCACCTGCTTTTGCAGCATTCAGTAAAACTATAGTTACTCCAGAGCTGTTACTCAAGTTGATGTATGGAATATGCACTTAAAAACAACCAGAAATGATGAAAAGAAGGAATTACTTAACAAATAGAATTACATTTATTTAATATACCAAGAAGGTAAGAAAACATTGTGCCTGATTTGCACAAAAGTTACTGCTCTTATGAAACACTAAAACATCAAACAGCATTAGTTGTCAAATCAAAAGTAATCTAGTAAATTCACTGGTGATTACCTTAGGGACAAGCAAGAACTGCTGCTTAATGGTTCCTTTTTAAGAAATTGGTCAAGGAAATGAAGTTGCAATGCTTACCATCTGTATTAAGGCTCCTGAAAACACTAAAAGGAAGAAGCCACACAGCAATGTATTCAAGGCTGCATGCCAAAACTTTCAGGCCTCTTACCCCTGAGAAATGAAGCTACATTTAAGAAGAATCAGACCACTTGTGGCATCAGTTCACACTGTGTGCAAAGTTCAAAAGAACACAGGAGATTTTGCTGCATTCTTTCATAGTGCTGGATTGGAGCATGAATATCAGATCTGAGCTTATTTTAAAGGAGGGTGAATGAGGAATTCTAAGGAATTACTTGCCCATATCTTGAATCAAGCGAATAATTTTGCAATCCATCTGCCAGGTTTTTGAGTAAAACAACATGAAAAAATTTTCTGAGAAACACATCCTGTGGTAGCAAGCTAAAACCACAGTCAATGAAACAGAAAAAAAGTTATTAAGGTATACACATCTATATTTTTTTTAAAATATAGAGTTTATATTGCATCCCCTTTCCAAATGGATAAATCATGAATCCTTTGTTGAAATGTATATAACTTCTCCAGAATTCTCTGAACTGTTATTTGGCCTCTTCTGAAGATTGTAAGAATTTTTTTGAATATGTCAGACAAGAAAAGTATTTGATTGCTGAGAAGAGCAGAAGTGTCAGCCAAAGAGAGAAGGATTTATAACCCAGGAAAATGGTTGGAGCAGCTGATCCTCTGTGGTCCCTTCCAACCTGACCCATTCTGTGTGATTCTGTGATCGCTAAGGAAATCAGTTTGGTCAATTCCTTCATTCAAAAGTGGAGAGTTTCATTCAACAACAAGCAAAACAATATTGAACATGTAACTGGCTTCGTGTTCTTTTGCATTAATGGCTTTCCCAGTGATTGTGGACTGGTGCAAGAAAGAGGGAAAGTGAGAAAGAAATCATTCCTTTACTCCTTAAATGTTTGTTTGGGATCTAAAATCATAGGCTTCTAGATTGTTGTTCTTTTTTTAAAAAAAATTAATGTAAATATTTGTATGATTTTTTTTTTCCTTAGTTTAGAGAGGTCTGTAAACTTCCATCAGGTTTTCATCATCAAGAAAGAAACACAGTAAAATACATCTACTCATTTTCAAAATACTGTTTGTACACAGATTTTGTTTTATTTCTGTTACAAGAGACAAATTCTATGGCAAGGTTTTATTTTCAGTGATGATTCTATGACACCACCACCGGTGGGGAAGGATAGCACACTTTGGTGCATCAAAGATTGAAGAGGGAACGTAGCACACAAATTCCCAGATAAGAGCACGTGTGAGTTATCAGAGCACCCCTCTGAATTACAACATCTGTTTTGAGGGATGTTGTGAGGAATGTTGGAGGGATTTCTCTAGAAAGCTGTTTTTGTGGGAAAACTTATCATTACTTTGAGGTGGGGATGCTGTGGAAGGTTTGTTTTTCTGTTTTTTTTTTTTTTTGTCCTATTAAATGTTACATCCTCACTAGTGCAACTGGTGAATAAGGGGCATATTAATGCTAATGTATTATATAATACTTTTCCACACCAGCACTAGTTACAGAGATTTAGATGTGACAAGACTGCTCAAGCAGCAGCACAAAAGTGTCCAGCAAACTGCTAAAGCTGTTACCTACAGCGGCTGGCTTGCAGCAGCAAAATTCTGCACTCATAATACAGATTTAACCTGAGGAGCTTTGCAACCCCACTCCCATTACAAAGGACAGTCTTTTGTTCCCAGAACTGTGCAGAAAACATCGTTATACCTGAGTGTGCGCAAACAGAAACCCGAGTTACTCACCTTGAGACCTTGTCAGAAATCAGAGGACAAAAGATGAAGCTCAGTATTTGCCAAACAGTGAAAGATAAAATGTTGATCTTATTCTTTAAAATGTGCTGTGTTTGAAAATAAGAAGGAGAAAAAGCTTTTAAAACCTTGTCTCCCAAGAAAGTAGGTCTCATTTGTTCATTTCCGAAGGGATTACCTTCAAAATGTAAGACATCTTTGATAGAGCTTGTTCTCATTTACTGAAAACAAATGAAAGAGGAAGCAACAAGGGAGAGGAACAGAGATGCCCTACATTACACACAACCAATATTCTTTGCTAGCACAAGTTTAACTGAAAAATACTTTGTTTTCATGTTTTCTTCCCCAAGAGAATGCTGATATGGAACAAGTAGCAACTAAAGATGTGTCAGCTACCAACCACCTGCAACTTGAAGATCTTCAGAGAATACTGGCAATGAACAGATAGTAACTCACTTCTGTGTGTGTGTTTGTGTGCCTGTACTTATCTCCCCCACTCTCGCTTCAAAATCAGTATCATGTTCTCGAAGTTATCACATATACACAGAAAATCAACCCTAAGCATGAGGAAACTGACAAAAATATCAGTGTGGAATGGCATAATGATTACCAAGAAAATGTTCATTCAGTTTGGTTTCCTAACTTCCTGTTTACCCACTTACAGCACCAGATGAAAGCAAATAATTTAGTAAATTTTTCTGCTTTTGTATGGAATCATAGAATTGTTAAGGTTAGGAAAAGATATTTATGATCAAGCCCAGCACCCCCACTGTGTTCACATTAAATTGTGTCCTAAAGTGCCACATCCACACTTAATATCTTTCTAGAAGTGGAAGATTTAATATTTATGGTATATTTTTTTTGTCCTATGATTGCAGTTTGTTTTCCTCCTCATACTGAAGTTGACTTAGCACTAGTCACATCAGTTTCCTTTCAGCACCTAACAAGGTGATTTTCTCCTTTAAGAGAAGAGCAGTCTAGGATCCAGTCAAATCCTGCTCTATCCTATTTTTCTTCACAGCTTTCAAAAACCTGATGGGCACAAAAATTCAGAGAACCAAAGGTTTAGAAAAATCTCAAGGCAAAAATCTTGGGACAGAACAGTATAGCTACTACATGTGTGTGCATTTTCCTTCTGTCTTACAGCAAAAAAAAATGTCAGAGAAAAAAAAACCCTAACCTACAAAAGGACTGGCTGGGCTGGAGGAAGATAAGCATTTGAGAACAGGCTATGTGACCCAGGGAAGAAGCACAGGAGTGAGGGATTTGCCTCCTCATCTCCAAATCAGGGCACCCTCCCCTCACTTGCCTTCTGATGAAAGGAAGGCAATCATATTTCAGAAAACTAAGAAAGAAGGGGTAGGTCCACTCTATTATAAAAGATTTAAGAGAAGACAGAGGAAAACTCCAGCATTACGAAATGGATGAGTAAAAGTGGAACAATATTTCCTAGGTACCTCAGTCTTTGAGCATATTCTAAGAATATATCATCTTGCTTACTTAGCCACTGAATGCTACCATTCCAGAGCAAAGAGGTGTCATTTTTACTTCTGTATATGTTCTAATAACCAAAAAGATGAGACCACCCTCACCCTGCAAGTTTTTTCTTCCAACTTCTACTATTTCACCTTTATAATAAAGACTCTTCTCACTGATAAATATGAGAAATGACACAATAAATATTATTTAGAAACCAGATAAATAGAAGGCTGGTTAGGAATAGCATAAATCATATTAAAGGAGAAAAAGTAGGGGGTTTACAAAAAACAAGAAAAAAGAAGTGCAGAACCAAAAGGCATTCAAGTCAGAATTTAGACTTTTTAGGTGCCCACATTTAAACAATGTCATTACAATCAAGTCACTGCATAATCACAGAAGGAAATGTTTCCAAGCAAGTTTCCCTCATGCTGTTCCCAGAAGACCTGTCCCAAACATACAAGAATAAAGGCAAGAAGCAGGAAATGTTTTAATTAGGCTATTACTCTATTAACTTAACTCATCTGGGAAATACTAGCAATAACTTATTCAGTCTCAATTGTCATTCTTTAATTGCTTTACCTGATAAAGGGCTGTCCTCAGTTCCCAGCCTTTCACAGATGGCTTACAACCTGTTGTGGGCACCTCACCTGTGGGCAGGTTAAGGGAGCTGTTTCCTCTAAGCTCCAGCTTTAGTCCCCACTTCCTCATAGCACTCATCCACATGTCTCAAACATGACCTAACTTCCCAGCACCATACTGAATCCCTGAGCTGCTGGGGAGGAAAGTCAGGAAGAGCTGGATTAATGGCAGAAGGAGGAAGAAAGAATGATTATTCAAATTCACTGTGAGGCAAAGTGATTTGCCATGTGCTTTTTCACCAGAAAGGTGAGTGTCAGAATGAGCAGAAAAGACAAAATGATCTGACATTCAAACACCTGGTGGCCAGAGGGGCAAGGAATTCTGAATGCAGCAACAAAATGTTCTTACAAACCTGTTAATTACTAAACATCTGCCATTGATCAGTTCAAACCATGGCAAAACTAGACTTATCTATAAAAGTGGTTTGCTTCCCCTCCTCAACAATTTGCACACAGATTGATAACAAGGAAGCCAGAAGCATCAACCAAGTTATGGGATGTGTGTGTGTCCTTAGTTACATAAATTTGGTATGGAAAGGCTTAAAGAGCAAGCCATAAACATCTCACTACACAGGCTGGAGTCATCAGTATTCTCCCAGCAGCAGCAACACGCTGCAGAGTAGGAGCTTGAATTCCTTCAAGCAGTTGACAGCACAGTAGTACATATGCAAAAAGTCTTCAGAGCCATAAGCCTTGCTTTAAAGTTAAGAGCACACACTGCATCTCAAGACAGTTTGCCAACTTTATTGGAAAAATATCAATGCATTACTGTTAAAAGCCTGTATATGCATGTGCCTGTCTCACAAAAGGCTGAATGGCATCGAATTAACAAACCTTAGCAGGCCTCTTCCTAAATTCATTGCATGTTTTTAAATGCAGCAGTTTTTAAGGCAACTTTTAAATTACAGAGTGCTGTGGTTTGATACAGAACTGCAGCAAAGGTATCCATTGTTTCATAATCAACTATCTGTGATCTCTTAAGATCTAAGGAGAATTGCACTGGAGGAGTTAAAGGTTTAATCCAACTGTGAGGCTTTGATCTGCTAAAAAGACATTTTAGAGATGAATCTGAAAAGAATCAGTGCTTCAGTCTGTTCTTTTGTTCAACCTTGTTCTGTTGCCTAACGAAACATGCACGTGCTAGACTTGTGGTGGATTTCACTGAAAAACCTTTATTTTACCAAACATTTCTAATATATTTTCTTGCATAGGAGCCTGCTATATAAAACATTATCATATAAAAAAGCTTATCATCTTTAGCACTCTAAGATTTCTTTCCTAATATGAGTGCTTATTTGAAAAAACATGTAAGATAACAGATAAAAGAAGGAATTAGCAGTAATATTTCAGTTGGCTTGTTTATTCCTCCTCCTCTACTTTGGCAGCTCTAGATTCTGAAGTGTTTCCCTTGTGATGTCACCAATAGATTGTCAATCACATTTCTAAAATAAATATCCTGTGTGTTACAGTCACTTTCAGTATGCTGTCCTTTTTTTTTTGTGTCCCCAAAATGGATCCTCTTTAAGAAAAGCTGAGTATAGTGTCTCAAATGATCTAGGAATACCTGATATCCTTATATTCAAGCTACAATTAAGCTATTATAAACTCCTTGGTTTGCATATTTGAAACACCCTTTTTACACAAAAAATCCCTCAAGAAAGCAAACACAAAACAAAACCCATCAAAATCAACCAAACAAATCCCCCATAAAGAAGATTATTACATGCTGGTGTCATTATAATAATTCTAAAGAAGTAGTAATTAGAAGGTTGTCTGGCCTGCTGAAATATTCTGACCCTTCAAACAGTAAGGTTGTGTTTAAATAGATGTAAGGAAATAACAAGTGCCCTAGCTGCTATTCAAAGGATCCAAATCATCACCCTCTATCAACATCCATTCCTAGAAAAATTGAACCAAGAATGATTTCTTGACATTTAAAATTACTTCATAGCCCAGATGGCTTTGTGGTCAGGTTGCAATGCCAATAGCTTTCCAAATAGCAAAAGAGAGGCTCAGAAGAATTATTTCATGGAGGTAAATGTTGCTCTCATGTGAACAAAGCTTGTGCAGGAGAGTAGGGCAATACAGAAAGGAGAACATAAAAAACTGCATCTTCTGCATCAGGAGGAGGTTAATTGTGATTTTAAACAAGATTCAAAACAAGGTAGATCACTGATGGCAAAATGGATCAGAAAACAGCAGCAGAACAGTGCAAGGCCTGAACCCTGCTGTTAAAACTGTTGAATTTGTAAGTTTTCTATAATAACCTTTAGAAACATGCCTTTGGTTTTGAGCAGAATTGTGACACCCTACAATGGGGAATAAGTTAGCCTGAAGGCATATTCTATCAGACAAATATCTACCACAACAAGCAGAACTAGCTTGCCACATAATACATAGCTTTCTGTTCCTCAGTGAACACTAATTGTTATATTCAAACTTCCTCTAATGGCTGCAGTTCTGTCCCTGCCTCTCTTCCTTCCCAAACTGTAATCAACCTGTGGCATTAGCTGATTAGTAAAATATCCCTTTGTATTTGCAGTTCTTCCACAGATTTTTCTGGGCCTGTATTATTCATTTCCATTTTCACCTTTCTCCTCCCCTGCCAAGTTATCAGACTAATGCTGCTCTTATATCTAAGGTATCTGACCAGATACTTAACTTTAGTTAAGAGTAACAACACATTTTCATGTTCTATTTGTACTTCAATGTTATTTTGTTTAGAGCAGCTGCTAAGTCTCTAAATTAAAATAATTTAAAAAAAAGAAAAAATGGGAAGCTAAAAAGTAATAAAGAGGTAGGAAAGGATCATCATTAGCATTATACCTAAAGACGAATAGCAGGAGAAGGAGCAGGAAAAATTTGAAGTGACAGAATATTGTTTCAATGAAGGAATAAGAATTATAAGCTGCTCTTAAAATAGTACAGAAGCACCTGGGAACCATTCAGCAGTCTTTTTGAGCTTCAAGGAATGACAGAGATCAGAAGATTCAGACTGAGAAAGCAAGACTATGAACTATGAAAAAAAAAGCCAAAAAACCAGAGTTAGGAATCTCATGTCTTATCATTTTACTTGCTTAATCTGTAAGCTGTTTAAAAGCACAGAATGGGTCAGGGTGGAAGGGACCACCGTGGGGCCTCTGGTCCAACCTCCCTGCTCAGGCAGGGCCACATCCCAGAGCACATGGCACAGGATTGCATCCAGACAGTTCTTGAGTATCTCCAGTGAGGGACTTTCACACCCTCTCTGTTCCAGTGTGTGGTCACCTGAATCAAAGTGTCCTTCCTTGTGTTCAAGTGGAACATCCTGTGCATCTATTTCTGCCCATCACATCCTGACTTACTGCTTGGCACCAGTTTGCACCACCACCATTCTCTTGACACCTTCCCTTCAGATACTTCTAGATATGCATTTGGTTCCCTCTCAGTTGTCTCTTCTGGAGGCTGAACAGATCCTGCTCCCTCAGCCTTTCCTCATATGAGATGCTCCAGTCCCTTCATCACCTTTGCTGTCCTCCACTGGATCATCTCCAGGAGCTCTGTGTCTCTCCCGTGCTGAGGAGCCCAGAACTGGACACTGCACTCCAGGTCAGGCCTCACCAGGGCTGAGGAAAGGGGCAGGATCACCTCCTTGACCTGCTAAAACTGCTCTTCCTGACACACTCCACAACACCTTGGCCTTCTTGGTCACCAGGACACACTGCTGCCACGTGGACAGCCTGGTGTCCACCAGGACCACCAGGTCAGCCCCAGCCGGTGCTGTTGCCTGGGGTTATTCTCTCCCCAGGTACAGGATCCTGCCTTCACCTTTGTCAAAATTCAGATAGCTCTTCTCTGCCCATCTCTCTATCTGCAGATAACTGCAGGAAAGAAAAGGACTAAAAGTCCTTAAATTACCTCTCCATGCTCCTGTTGCCACCTCTCTCCCCAGTCAAATATATATACATGAATAATTATTTCAGCACCCCAGCTAGATCCTATATATTGCAGCTTAAATTATTGAATGAGTATAAAAATGTTACTGCTTGATTAAAACAAGCTCTAATTGCATTAAATGTAATTCCATGGTTCTGGGCTTTCACAGGAAAGAAGGAAAAAAAAAAAATAAGAGGAAAAAAATCCTGCTGATTGAAATTCCACAGCAATAGCTCAGACCTTTCTACAGCAAGAAGTTACTGCAGGAAATTACTGCAGAAATCATTCAGGCTTGAACATTGTGGGGCAAGCCATGCAGCAAAAGCTGTCAGAGAAACAGCAGGGGGCAAGTTCCAATCAGCTTAATTCCCTGGAACCCTCAGTGGAGACAGAAGGGAACTGGAGGGTTCAACTACCAGGCCTAGTTGATATTTTGCAATGCCTTTCTTTTCACACACTAGCTTACTAACAGGGAGAAAGGCAGAGAGAAATTAAGTAATTCTGTTTTGGGATGGTGAATTAGTTAGATTCATCTTGGTGAATCTAACTTGAGACACCTCGGTGTCAAGCCTTCAGAGGCTCACAGGTTTTGTTATATCCTAGAACTCCAGCAGCTCCAGCATTAACAAAATGGAAGTGGGAAGTACCAGCATTGGATCTTTTTGTTGATGTGCCCATGTGTGTGTGGTGATTACAAACTGTTTTCACTGAATTGAATAAAATAAATAAGAAATAATGCCAATACTTACCAAAGTGGTAAGCCTACCATGCACCCCAGTCTTGGCATATTTATTAATGGTATATTTATAAAAACATACCAGCTCAGGTCAGAAAGTTTTCTATATTTGAATGAATATGTGCATATTTACCATCACTTCATCTGGAAAAGAGATATTCCTAGTGAATCTCATAGAAAAACTCATCTTAAGTATAGGAATTAGACCAAGTACAATAAAGACAAAAAGAGAGACAGTGGCTGAAAGATGTGTCAATCATTTGAATAACCTTATAAAACTCTGGAGTTAGAGTTTCTATTAGAAATGATGAAGCAAATGCACCCAGTGCCATCAAAAACTCACAAGTGTTCAGACCATGTCATATCACACAAATTACTCTAGAGGGAATTATTATTAAGGCTGACAGAACCTACATGAGGCCATGTACTCCATATTATGATGTTGAACACCATAGCAAAAACAAAAGCTTATATTTTAGATGTTAAAAAAGAATCAGGAGTTTCTGTGCCTTAAAATCTGTAAAAAAACAGGTATCTACCTCAGCATGTGGAGTACAAGAACTTGAACTTATTCTGTTCCTTCTACAGTTTAGTCATAACAGAGGTCCTTGCAGTGGGCAACAAATATTTAACATGTTGCTTTATCAGAGGCTTGTCATGGGAAATAACTTAAAGTAATTTATTTAATAAGATTGCCGTGATAGCCAATAACATTTCAACAGGAAGGTTGCTCTTTGGACTAATTAAAACTAAAGCTTTTGAGACCTTTGTGCTCTTCTCCCCCTATCCCTCCCCACCCAAATTGCCTTCAAAGGCATGAGAGACGAAGAGTCTTTCTGAGGTTGTTTACTAAAGGTAATTTGATAGAGTTTTGAGCTCTACTAATGAGCTCACGTGTCTTGCATATTAAATATCATGACAGAATAACTCTGGGGATATTGGGTCCTTGGTTGCTGGACTACATAAAGAACTGATCTTACAAAGGTCCCAACACTCCCTCTATGCTTTGTGACTTAGTATTATAATATTAATATTCCTCCATTTTTCCTTCTTGCATTTTTTTATCTCTCTGGACACGGCAGCAGGTCTTTATTTTTAAATATTTAACCTGTGTTCTTTCCAATACATGTATTTTACTGTCGATATAATACAGAAAAATTGCCTTAAAATTTAAGAATTAACTTTATTTTGGTATTTATTATGAGCAAGGTTAAAGGTCAAACAGAAAAAACCTCCCAATTTTAAACACAAAAAAAAAATTAAAACAAAAAATTGGAAAGTATTATAAATTTTATCTTGGCTTAAAATTGACAAGTCTGCTGCTAAACTCATCAACAGTTTTCAGGGAAAAAGACACTGCCCAAAATTTCTCTTATGTTAGGTTTCCCTGACTGGAGTGAACAAAAACCACATTCTGATCTTGTCTGAGCCTACATGCTTCAAATACCTCACCCCCATAGAGGGAATTAAAAAAAAAACAAACAAACAAACACAAAAAGCCAGTTGTATGGTCAGTTCAGTTGTTTCATTCCATGATATCATTATCACACAGATAAGTATCTATTAGAATGGATATTTGTGACTGAAAACAATGAAGGTTAATGCAAGATTCTGTTGTCTTAAAGTTCTCATATGAACAATTTTTTCTTGCTCCAGCTCAGGTAATTTTTCCTCTTATAAGGATGGGAGGGGAGAGTAGGAGGAATACAATATAGTTGTTGAGTTTTAGCTGTCAAAACTGGTGTAACAGGACAACTGAAGTAATGAAAATGCCTTAAACTCTTGCTTAGAAACACAATAACAATTTCAACCATGAGTCATTTACTTATTTTATGCCAAAGATATCATAATAAAAATAATATTGAAATTCTGCCTTCTCTTTTATGATTGCTGAAACAGAGGTATATCTTAATATAACATGTAAATAACACAGTGTTTACATACTGGGGTTTTTTTTTTTTTTTCTTCCCTTTACATATATACATTCCACAGCTAGCTAATATTTAATAATTTGCAAGTAGAATGTGTCAGGATATATATATATATATATATATATATAAACATAAAAAACATCTAATCTTCAGTGTTTTAATGAACATTGCTTCATTGAAATCTTGCTGAAATAATTCCTGCAGCAGTCTGGTCCTAGCAGAACTTCAATATTTGAGGCACACTACATGTAAATAATGCTTCCAACTAAAAGATTTTATTGTCTACTGGAACATTAGCCAGAAACATCTTATTTTTCTCATTTCTAAAGGTATATATATGAAAAAAATGGAGAATAAAAGAAGTATCTCACTTCCAATATGAAACATCTCCCCTTTTTCCTTTTCCCAAAATATATCTTGTGAACAGAAATTTTAAGGATATTTTTAAGGGATACTATTCCTATGCAAACTTAAATAAGATTATTTTTTTCCCTTAGTATTTTAAGCACCTGAAGTTCCTAAGAAAATTTGTTTCTGGTCAAATATTATAATCAGAGTGACAGATTTATTAACAAAATTCCTATCTTCAACTTTTCCCAACCTTTTGAGTTCATATTCCAGATCCTTTTTCAGAACCAGAAAAATGAACAGTTGAAAAGCAAGAGTAATTTTTGGCCAAAATTAGAAGGTCAAAAAATGACAGTTTTCAGCAAGCCAATTTCTAACTTAAGAAGTGAAAGAAGTTTTATGTGGTCTACTATTTCAACGTGTTTTTTCTTTAAAAAAAACTAATTTTTGCCAATACATGATATTTAGTTCAAACAATTAGAAGTTATATATTACAGGTCCTCTTAAATATTCATTTTGGTTTGAAAATTTATTACCTACACTGTTAACTCAATTTTCCAGAAATGTCCTTCTGTTTTACCTGATTCGTTTCAAGTCACTAGCATGAAAGCAATATGAAATAAGGGGTTGGTGAAAACAACAGGAGAGCATTTTCTCAAGGCTGTTCAAGATATTTTTGATTTCCCAGCAACGTGATTTCTGGAGATTCTACCAGGTGTATCTGTTGGTTTGCTGCAATGGTAACACACTGGAAAACATTCAGGTACCACGAGCCCTGGTTCTAAGCAGGGCATGGTTTTCACGCGATGCTCAGGTCAGTTTTGCTCGACATCACGAGGGATGCGTTCTGCTGCCATCACTCACTGCTGAGGTTTTCCTGCCACTACACCTTGGGATACCATTTTCCACACCCACTTTTAAGGTTCATCAGCTACAGAAGTCACAAACCATTCAAGCACACGGGTGGAACTGACACGTTTAGCCCCTCGCAATCACTGCGTGGTAGGAACAGTCATGGTATCTTTTAGAGACAGGCTAAAGTATGATTGAGGAAATGGTCACAGGCTAACTACTTTTTGTGTAAAAAATTTATCCCAAAGTGGTTTTTCCAGCCTATTTTTAGCCCATGTCTCAAAGCTGTTATGTGCTTAAATAGAGGATTAGGAGAATTGTGGCTGCCTGGTCACCCACGGAAAAATGTTCTGCATAAAAGTTGCATGAAGGAGAAGCACAACTGAAGAAAAAAAGGAAGGAAAAATAGAACAAGTCACCCACCCTCTCACCAAAAAAAAAGATCAACAACAAAAAAAACCCAAAAACAACAACAACAACAAAAAACCCAAGCAGGCAGAAAAAAAACCCAAAAAACCCCCAAAAATCCACTTACACCAGGGAAAATTCGGAAATGTTTATGCCAAACTCTTCAAAAGTACTTTCAGTATTTTTGCTACTTAATATTTTGAAGGAAAGCAAGGAAGGGAAAGCAACATCTCAGCAACTTTACTACAGGCTTGACTCTTATTATGCCAGAGGTGTACAGCAGGCAGTTTACTCATTCATATTCTGGAATGAAATATATATTACATGGAAGTTTTCCAGGGGTAACAATATAACTTGTTGTGACTAGCTATGATTCCTAAAGTTCATAAGTAATTTTCATGACATCCAGGATAATGAATACCTCTGATTTTACACAATACAATGATAAGATTCTGGGATACCAAATCATAAACCAAAATATGGCTCATAATTATTTACCAGAATTTCAGCAATTCACAGCAGTTAAACAAATCCATCCTCCAGCAAGTCCTTGGTTGAAACAATATAGCTATGTCTATAACAACTGAGCAGTAAAGAGAGAAAAATAAAACCCTATTTCAATTAAAAATATTAGAAAACCATCACATTGTCTCTACCACAAATCCCACATTCCTCTTTAGACAGACAAATGCTGTTGATTTACCTACTGACCAAGAACCATCTGTTCACGCCTCCTGCTCCCTCTGCCCGTCCTTCTTTCTTTTTCTTTAAACAAAACCTTTCTTTTTAACCTTTTGAGGCTAGTTCTGTGTAATTAGTACAAGCTAAAAATAGCAGATATCACACAATTTATTGCACAGCAGACAGAGCAGGGGCAATAGGAATTTAGAAATGACCAAACCCAGCTCTTGGATAACATTCCACTGAGTCCATTACGGAGACAATAAAAGTTCAGGGTCTGGCTCAAGCAGACACACAGTCCAGCTGTATGTGGCAGCTAACTCTCATAATCTTGTTTCAGATATTTTTATTGCCTCAAGCATTACAATCTATTGAGCTTCAGCCAAAAAGTCTAGCTGCTATAATTTCTTTCCCTTGTAGTAGGGGGTGAGAAACTTATGCTCCCCCTTGAATGACACTGAAGGTCATTCAACAAAAAGAGAAATAAAATCAAGGAAACTGGTCTCCTTCTCAAGTCAAAATTCTGTCTTAATAAAGCCTTGCTTCTTTCAGCTACTTATCTAGAGTACAATCTAAAGAAGCTGTGTCTCCTCATAATGTAAAGGTGAAAAAATGATGCACTATTTTCACAAATTCACGGGGAAAGGTAGTCTGATCATTCCTGCAGCACTGAGGGTGCATCATCTCTGTCATTTTCCATTTTAGTGGGCTTCAGTAAGAATGCCTGTGCTAAACTGATAAATAGTTGATAAAGTTATCCAGACATTTGTCGCTGAATTTCTAAACTCCTCTGTGCCTGCTCCATAAAAATAAGAGTCTTGGTGTATTATTTATTAGTAATATGTCCTTCCAGTTACATGGGCTATTAACTTGCTTGAATGGTCTTAGTTCCATCAGCAGAAGAAAACCACAGGAAAAAAAAAACCACAAAAAAACAACATGACAATATGATCTTGATAAACCAGATTAAGTTTCAGGTTATTTTTTTACAGTTTTCTCTATTATCTCTTCTCAAGCCACTCTAACCATGACAGGAATATTTATACATTAATGTGTGCATATGCATATTCATTAATATTCTAGCAAGTAAACTATAAAAATCACAGCCACATTCTACAAAACAAAGTTGGTCTGAATATCCAAAAAAGGGAAATCTACAAGGTTTGCATTTCAAGTGTCAAATTAGAAGTATACTCATTAGAGTTCCCAAAGAAAACTACTCCAAAAGAAGCAGGGGGTGCATGAACAAAAACCACACAATGAATTATTTGTCAGCTCTAGCTGGAAATTATATTTTTGCTTTTAATGGAATAAACATGATTCTGTTTTTTGTACTTTGAAAACTATTTCTGCAGCTGTGGCATTACAGAAGTGAGCAAATGCTGGATGAGTGCAACAGACAAGGAACATTTTTTTCCGTCAGTGGGAACTTCACTGGAGTGCCTCAGCTCCTCAAATAGGGCAGAAAGTGTCTTAGCCACTCCTCTGACTGTTCCCTTTGGACCTGCAGATGCATCTCATCAGGTCCCATGGACTGGTGCACCTTCAAAATCCTCAGAAGGCCTTGAACATGATCTTCTCCCACAGTGGGTGATTGTTCCTTCTCCCAGCCCCTGCCTGTGCCTTCTGGGCAGTGTGGTTGGAGCACTTGGCAGTGGAGAGGGATGCACAAAAGTGCATCAAGTAACTCAGCCTTCTCCATGTCCCAAGTAGCCACTTGAGAGGTCCAACCACAACAACCACAAGGTCTCCTGTGTCCTCACAAAGAAGGTCCACATTTTTCCTGTTCCTCCTTTTATCACTGACATGCCTACAGGAGTTTTTTTGTTGCCCTTGGCACTCCTGGCCAGGTTTGTCTCCCTTGGAGTTGAATGGATAAATGTGGCATGTGGTGTGGGGTAGGCTGCTTGGGTTTATTTGCTTGCTTTGTTGGTTTTTTTAAAGAATTTCCTAGAGTAGTTCATGGCTTTATCTTGTGTTTAGTAGTCAGTCCATATACTTGCACTGTTGATTTATTTCACTGTTAGAGTTTGCTAACTAGGGATGCTGAACTGTCTAACTTTTACTGTTCACTTCAAACTGTTCTTATGAGCAACTGAACCCTGTGAAGATGTCAAAAGAAGAAAAATCTTACAAGCTTATTTTCTGTTTAGTGGACTGTAAGCAATACAAATATTAAACAGACTGTGCATCTTAAGTATGCTATGAATAAAGATTCAAAATACTGAAAGGAAAACCAGACAAAACAGCAGAATGGCTTTGAATACGATATAAGGGCTTGTTTTTTTGTTTTCTCCAGACAAACAGTTTTCTTTAAATCAAACTAGGGAAAATATAAGACATGATGAAAATCTTAAATAAAGAATAAAAGTATATCTAAGACATGTTCTAAGAGATCTTTTGTTTATATTATTACAGTATATTAGTAGAATACTTATAGGTAGATTTATGGGTCATCATTTGAACAAACAAATCATAGGACACTGTCAGAACACAAACAGTAGAAGAAAGAATTCTTGGCAGTAAAATGCCAAATCAAATTATGAAGCACATATATTTTAGAGAAGTCAGAAAAGGAAATAAATACAATTTCCAATAGAAATCCTTGAAATCATGTACTTCAATAATAACTCCCAGAAATTACAGGTGGTGAGGCCTTCTGTAGAGGTTTACTGTGACATTAATTTATATGAAACTGAAGTTGAAAAATACAATTAAAAAGAGTCAAATTGGAATGCCAGGTGCAGTAAGTCTCAACAGAGACAGACATTTTAATGTGCTATAAGTAGCCACAGCTTTAAGCTCCTCTGACCCTTTTTGATTTGAAGTTTCTTTTACTACAGCTATTATATCATTGGGGTTGGAAAACTCTCTTGTGAGGGCAGTGTGCAGAATACTGATGATGTAATTCATGATTATGTAGATGGAGATTGTAATTGCTGACTTTTAAAAATAGCAGTAGCTAATTCCCCCATGACCTCTTGGAGCCAGTAGAAGCTGCTGAAGGAGATATCTTCATAGAGTAATTAGGAAGCTTGGGGATATGACTCTCTCTGGAGGGTTATCTTAATTTTATATTCTGCTGTTTGTACTGCAAATTTTAATGCATCTAATAATTCCTTTTTTTACGCGTCATGATGCATCAGCTATGAGATTGATACGAGGAGAAAAAGTCGAAAAAAGCAAAGAGAGTGGATTGGGAAGCACAGACCTCCAGTATCTAGTGAGATTAAACCTCCTACTATTACAATTCAGACAGAGAGTTTTAGTGAGTCACATTCACAATGCCCAGCCTGGCATCAAACCCTATCAATAAATAAAATAGTTGAGAAAATATTGTATTTGACAGTATTCTCTGCAAGCCCCAAGCTAAGAGTATTCTGCAGTGAGGAAAGGAAAGCAGTCACTGGTAAAAATGTAATAACATTGAATAAAAGTCCATCTTCAGGAACAAAAAATATAAATTATTCCGCTTCTCTTTCAAGAGACATTTTCTACTACAACTCAGCTTCAGTTTCATTTCAAGTTGTGTAGCAGATTCATCCTCAGTTTGGATTTCTTTGTGGAGTAGACAGTAAGGACTGAACCAAAGTGAATTAACGGGAATGTGAACTTCTCTCAGATGAATTTAAGCTCATATAATCCTAATTATGAATTAAATTCTGGAGGTAACCTCTACAGGTGAAATAAATATAGATTAACTGAAATCTGATTTATTCCCACATGCTTTCAAAATAAACATTTGTTTCCACAGGAAGTATTTTCTAAATGATAGCTTTATGATATTTTTATGAAGACTGTGCATGATGTAATTTTTAAGATTCAGAGCAAAGTTATTTTTTTGGGACATCAGCTCCAGCCCCTCGTTATGGTGAGTGTCACATCACAAAACTCCTTCATTAAAAGGTGCAAAGGCTGCTTTTTGCTACCTATGGAGGTTCAAGAGGAAGGATGCCAAGGTGTATATAGAAAATTCTTAAAACTATCTTAACTTTCTTACAACCACCTTTGTTTTTAAGTGAGGGAAAAGAACTCTAATATGTCAGCAGGGGAGTCTCTGCCTTTAACTATGGAGGTTGATGAAGAATGCAGTATCTTAGTACCTAAAAGAAATTGCACACTAGGCTGTTCAGATCCAAAGATCTGGAATTTGTCACTGACATGATCATCTCTGCATTAGTCAAAGTACTCCAGTCCTGAGGAATCAACCCAGGCTTTCTATTCCCACAGATCAGCACCAAAAATTATTTCTGTAAGATGCCACAGGAAAAGTATGGGACAAGAAAAGTTTGCCTTTCTCTTGTGTAGGTCTTAAGTGGAAAATTATCTTTATTTTCCTGCTTACCCCCCTGTCTGTTCTTGAAACAAATCTATTCAGAAGTTTCATCTTCTGAAATTAAAGCAAGAACTTTGGGAGAGCAGCAAGGAGTCCACAGGGCAAACACCACACTCTGTACTGATTCATAACACAAAATCCTTAGAAAGTAGACACCTAGGAATCATTCAAGGGCACAATATTCCCAGAAGTTAAAAATTTCACATAATCACTTCTCCTTGAAATAGTTAAGACACTGAAAATACCAGATAACCTAGTAGGAAACTTGATGTCTCTGACTTTTTTTCATTGTTGGTTTGTTTTTTGTTTCTGTATTGGCTCAGATCTGGACTAGCTACAATAATGGAGATAGACAAGATGCAAATGTTAATGTATTGCAGTGATAATGTATTGGACCTCCCATGTATCACAATTATTTTTATCTTTGGTCTCATACATTTGATAATGTCAGTATATAAAGTGAGTCTAGATGAGAACCTGTTTCCATAATCACTGGCAGAAAATTTAGAATAAAAAGGAAATACTGCCATAACAACCCCTAGAGAACCAGGAGTCTCATAAAAGATTTCAAACAATAAAATACATCCACAGAAACAAACCCTAAGGCACACAGTAGAGTTTTGTGATGCTATCGTTTTTCTTATAGGGGCTTAAACAAACACAAAAACTTACGGTTGAATCACATTGAAGCTTCAATGGTGACAAAAGCAAAACACACTGCTCACATTTTTAATTTACCACAACGAATCTGTTTAGAATTAAGTCAAAAATTCCAATGCTAGTTAAGTTTACCCATCATATTATTTGCTGCATTGTTGTCCCTGACAATACCTCAAGGTCTTCCTTCAGAGTGAAGTGAGAAATATTTGAGAATATCACAAATGCTTTTACTACAGTCTTCTTATGCTGTCAGACCATCAGTACAAAACTCCACTTTTGCCATCAAAGAAAGAGGAACAAAATAATCAACCCACAAATTTTTTATTAGAACAATTTCCTTTAGAAAGGGAAGTCATACTCCTCCACATATCTACCATCAGTCAACACTCAGTTTCATCTAACATAATCTGAATATGTTATTTCTAATTAACAGAGATAACTACAAGAATTAAAATTAACTAATCATTTTGTCTCTATCTTCTTGTGTACACTGTTCATAGACACACAAAAAAACCCCAACAAAACAAAAAACCACAAACAAGAAACAACCAGACAAAAAAAAAACCCAAAGAAAATACAACAGCAACTTTTGTCATAGATAGATAGATAGGTAGATAGGTAGATAGGTAGGTAGATAGATAGATAGATAGATAGATAGATAGATAGATAGATAGATAGATAGAAAATATCTATCATAAAATGAATATTTAACAAATTGGTGTCAGGGTAAACCAGCATCCATGGCTCTCTCCCTAACTACACAGTCTAAAATCTCATCACACTATGTGAATACATTGAACAGTCACAATTTTCCCTGGGTAAATCCATACAATCTCACACTGTATGTATGGCAAGATGGTGACAGTGATAAGCTCTTCCAGCAGACACAAAAATCATGGAAATGAGTCACATCCAGGGACTATCCAGGACACCAACTCAGGAGGAGCAGGAAACTAAACCAAAGTGGCCTGTAATACATCCATGAGCCACCCAGGGTCAAGACTGGAGAAAACACTGGAGAAAAGACTGGAGAAAAGACTACTCACAGTTCAGGTGTGGAGTTCATGCAGTCACTAAGTCATGGCAGCAGAGGCACCAACAGAGGGAACAGCTGAGAACCAGGCCAGGCACCCAAACCTGTGAGCAAGGCATGGGTGTGGGAGTCACAGATAGGGCTGGGAGGAGCAACTGAGGCTCATTTATGTCTTCAAACCCTGAGAAGTGATCAGCTGCCTCATCAGCTTGGAGAAAAAGCACCTTGGAGACCCTCCAGCAGCCTCCCAGTACCTGAAGGGGACCTACAGGAAAGCCAAAATGGGATATTTTTTATGAGGGTGCATTGTAATAGGATAAGGGGGGATGGCTTTAATCTGAAAGAGGACAGGTTTATCTTAGATATTAAGAAGAAATTCTTCCTTATGAAGGAGGTGAGGCACTGGAACAGGTTGCTCAGAGAAAGAGGCAGAAGGCCTCCATGGATGCCAGGAGGCACATAGGTAGTGAAAGAGGGGACAGACTACCCTGGAGAACTGCAGGCACATTATCTGGTACAGGGTTAGGCAAACCAGAGCTCCAGTGCAGTTGGGACAGAAGAACATGAAGGGCAACAGGAGTATCTCTGGCTAAAAAAGGCTGAGAAAATCACAGATTAATCATAGATCCATGGGATGTTAGGGGTTGGAAGTGACATTAAAGACCATTTAGTTCCAACCTCTCTGGGTCAGGGCCTCAGATGTCCCAAAACAGCTGTTGGCTTGTGGCAAGCTGGCACCACAGATGAGCAGGCTCAAAGAGCTTTCAGCAGAGTTTCTAGAACGCTTTGCAAAATAAAAATAATAAAAAAAAATAATAAAAAGAAATAAAGAAAAAATAAATTTGTAGCAGCAGCCAGTTGGAAACGAGAAGTGTGGGCTCTTCCAGGAACTGCCAACCAAAGCTGACTGTCAGAGCTGGTAGAAGCAAAAGCCTCCAGAAGCCACCCCTCACCTGCAGCAGCAGGCTGCCAGAAGTTCCCCCAAGAAAGATGATCCCTGCAGAAGAAACATATGGAAGAAATTCCCTGAAGAAGAAGCCTGGAAACTGCAGTGACAACTGTTATATCTCTACTATCTGATTCCCTAGTTGCACTTAAGAGCAGGCACAGTGAGAACTAGTTGTTAGCACATGGGTGTTGTGAATTAATTTAAAGATGAGTAGTTTCCTCAGAGCCAGCCCACAGTCAAGTCTTGTGTGCTGGAAAGGGAAGATTTTCTTAAGGATTCTGTGAGTTTTTCACAACACAGAGAGCTGTTCAGGGAATACTGGCAACTAGAATTGAAATTGGAAACAAAAGATGCAGACAAAGCCATGGGCGGTTTCTGTGCCTGTCACAACCACACCACAGAATCCCTGAGGACTTCTTGCAAGACTTACAAGACCATCTACCAGTCCCTCTACTAAAAAAGCTCTGAAAGTCCTTGGAAAGTTTACAACAGTGTCCACACAGGCAGTCCTGTCAGATTTTCAATTGCCTGTAGCAACTAGCTCTGGTATCTATTAAACATACAGGTAGTGAAAATACATAGAAATAAACTGTGTGTGGACACAGCCACTGGCTATGTTTATATTAGTGAGTAGTGCTGCGCAAATAAAACAGTTCTGAGGTGCAGAATAACTGTGCTGACAATGAGACATCAAAATTTCTTGTGCCTCAAGAGCTTTTACTTCAGTTCCATTCTGGTTTTATGGACTGCATGCTCTTGGCAGCCACATCATGCTAGGTATATTCTTAGAGTGCATCTGCTCCCATGATTTCAGCTGAAAAAGACCCAGTTCATGCCTTCATACTCTGGAAGACTGTTCCATGACATGAACTGGCAGTAGAGAGGAGATTTGTTTCAAAAAATTCAATTCCAAATTCTCATAATAGTTATGCTCATATTTTTCAGAGCATATCTGTCAGCAAAAGATTTTTCTGCTTTCAACCCATCTAACTCTACAACCTTTTAATTGTTTGGACTCCTTGGATGATATTATCGTCCTGTTATGGACATTATGTAGATTTTAGGGAAATTTCTTGTCCTTCCCAGGCTGGCTTTGGACACTGAGTGTAATGCTGTTATGGTTTGTTAGCTCAACTCTGTCTGAGAGCTGAGGCAGTCTGGCTACCTGTGTGACCTTGGAGCAAAAAACCCAGACATCCATGTAGGAGAGTGCTGAATGTGGCATACATAATGTGTGCTGGCTAACACTGGGCTGGCCATCAATCTTTCCTTCAAATTGTCCCAAGAATTAATGCTAGGAAACATTTGCACCCTAAGCATATCGTGCCAATGACAAAACAAGATCTTTCAGGGTTCAGTGCCATCACAACTCTTAGCACATGTGAAGTTTTGAAAGTAAAACATGTGGTTTGCAGCACAGTTCCTTATACAGTTCCAGCCAATGAGCATATTAGTGACCATATCAGAGAGATGGAGTTGGATGAAAACTGGGAGGTCTGCTTTGGAATCCAGAGGAAAGCAAGATATAATCATGTTTATTTTTAAATACTGGTGAGCTTTCCTCTCCAGAAACTAGATTCTCCACTCAATCTTCTAAATAAAGAACAAGCATCCGACAATTGTGTTCTACAGTAAGAACTCTCTGCCTGAGAGTTCACAAGAAATTATCAAATTATGCATTGTTTATATACAACTCTAGATAACTCTTAGGTAAAATTAATCAAACCAAGAAAATTAATGAAATCATTCAAATTGTTAGGGTTTGTAATATAGTACATTTTCCTATAACTGTAAATAACTTTTCAAATTTCCTGCAGGCTATGGCTTATTCAACTATATATTTGTTAACTGAAAGCATTTTTAAACCACAGAACATTTCCATTTTGAAATTCTGGTTTAACTCTTCAGAAGAAGCAGTGAACAAATGCCTTATATCAGGCTTTCACCACTGCACAGGTTCTTGTCAAATCTGTTTTAAGGATTTGGATTATGATGCATGAACTTCCCTTTCCTTTGTCATCCGAATTTATTGAGATGGTAAATAGGTACTCTGTGTTGTTAAAATGCTCCTGCTACGGAAATAACTTGTCGTTTCAATCCTTGAACAGTACTCAGATACTATAATGACACACAAAATATAAATATTGCATTCAGAAATGACGGATGCCAGAGCTTGGTATGTCATTTCTATGAAAGGCCTGCTATAGCATTGTTTTCTTGTTAAAATATCACTATAGCCACTGGACTTGTCAAATCAGTTTTTTAAAAGCACTACCAGAAAGGTCTTGAATTATTGGAATAATGTCATTCAAACATTGTAGAGATTCTGTCTTGTTTTTTTTTGTTGTTTTTTTTAGAAAACTGTAACAACTACCAGCTAATAAACCAGTACCCCACTCAAGAGAAGCTCTTCTAGAAAATATATTCAGAGTCTTGTACACTCTAGCAGTTTGTAGTTTATGATGGAGAGTGACAAACACAGATCAGACAGTAAAAACACTCTTACTGTTGCTTGTGGACCTAAAAGAACAGAAGAATCCAGAAGATAACTGAACACTTTTAAATATTAACACCAACAAAGGAGTTTCAACTATTTCCCAGCATTTTTTCCACTGTTTGAGTTTTTTTCCTGTTGTTTCAAATCTCACATTTTGTTTTTATTTTTCCCTTAACACTGCACCGTGATATTGGCTCTTTGAAAATTGCAGACAAAGTGAGACAGATGCCTTGAATGTGGAATTACCAAGGGAATAATTTATCAAGATGCTATGGGCAGGTGTAGATCTCAGGACTTTCTGCCTCCTCTGCTGTGGGAGATCTGTTAATAATGTGCATAACAAGTAGAGAAAATCAGACACAAAGTGCTACAGCTATCTGGACATATTTAAGAAAAACACTGGGAGAGAAAGTCAAAACAGCACTTGTGAATCAGCGGGTCTGCTGTTAACCAGGAGCTAACAGATGATTTTCCAGAGAGTGCAATATCTTTCTGTGCTGACCTAAAATAAAAAGTAAAGTATTATCAATGTATTATAAACAGAAAAGAAGGACATCTGCTTCTGTATTTCTTTTTATCAGTTATTAAGCCTACTTCCCCTGCCCCCCTTTTTAATTTTTGAGGCAGGAGATTGGTTTATCTTTCATTTGTTGAACAGAAAATGCTAGAACTTATGAATAAATTTATTGTTTGTTGCTGTTTTATATCTTAATGACATTCAAAAGATTTCCTATGGTTTTGTTTTTGTTTTTTTTGTACACATGGTAAGTTTGTGCATATTGCTTATACTGTAATCAAACATAATCAAATATGTGGTTATTTGTAAGGTAATGAATGAGGAAGAATGCGTTACTATGTTTTTAATCATTACAGAGTCCAGATTTTAACATTAACCAAAGGAGCCTAGCTCAAGGGTTCTCTAATAACATCTGAACTCTACTATCAATTTATACTATCAATTTAACTTAGCTTGCTGTGACTCATACAGGTTAGAAGAAAATAGCTTTTTTTGGAGAAATCTGGAGTTTCAAAAATAAAAGGTTTTAAACCTTTTCTTTCCTGAATCATAGACCTCAAATAAAATTTGACTGCAGTAAAATAGCAAGTTACTTTGTGAAAATATGCATATGCATCACCTTTATCTCATTAAGATGGAGATTTTTTATTTTGTTCTATTAATTTTTAGGCCCTCTTTCATAATTTTCATTGGTCTGACATTGTGTTATTCTTCACAATATTAAGTTTCAAAAAAAGCCTCTATTCTGGGCTCTGGTACAAGCCAGCTTGCCCTCTAATCATCAGTCTTGTGCTACTGATAGTGAGATGGAAAAATCCAGAATCTAAAAGAAGAAAGGTTAAATCTGAGCTGTACATACAACTCAGAAAAAATTGCCATGTTTTCAGAACTCAGATGATGTCTGGGAATTTTTTTTTTTTTTTTCTGAACCAATTTTCTTGCCATCCCTTATCATTTCCTCCCATTCACAACTGTAAAATATCCCTGAGAACACCAACAGGATTACTGATAGTTGTTACCATTGTCAAGATTGTCATCGTCAACTGCTCAACAGATTTTAAGTTTCTTTTTATTTAAATGAGGAAAACAGGTAAGATACAGAGCCCTGGTGTCATTCAACTGCAATCTCCATCACATATTTGATAACTATTGCGCTTCCCAAGTTTATTCAACTCAGAAATCGAAACTGAAAGTATAAAAGACCAAAGCTATTGCCTGAAAAGTAGGCAGTTAGATTTATCCCTGATGCCAAGAGAGGATCCAGAGAGACAGTGGAAGAAACATGAGTCAAGATGTGAGAAAGATGAGTCAAGATGTGCAACTACTGCACCCGTTTAAATACGGTCTTGACTTGAAAGCAGCCCGTAAAGAATTCTTGAATTGTCCGTGTATGAATCAGTAATAGAGAAGGAATAGAGCAATTTAGGATAGTCAGTCACTTTAGCTATTTTGGTTGATGCATTAATCTTCTCAGAGAACAAGGCATTTTACATGTGAAGTACACAATACAGCAGGTGAGTGGTGGGGTGAGGAAAGTGGCCTTGTAAAGGGAGAAAAGGGAGAAAACTGGAAACAAAGGGAACATAAGAAGGGGAATGGGGGAGGAGGCTGAGAAACAGGAAGATAATGATATATGATGTGATGTAGGGAAAACAAAGGATAAAAATGTGCTGTTAAAGACTAAGGAGGATGTGGCGAGGCACAATGAGACAATAACCTCAACCTGAAAATATATGGTTTGGCATTTGGAGTCATGCTCCAATGTTTTTGAGCTCAGGCCCACTGAGGCCAGCTTGGAATTCCTCAAAGAGGAGGAAGGCTTTCCCACTCTTTGTCCTCAAGCAATTCTTTGCCTTCTTTATGCTGCTGAAAGATTGACAGGATGGATAATGGTATTGTTAATTTTTCAAGTATGCATTAATGCCATTGACCTCACTTGCCTATTTTGGAGAGCTGTTAGAGCTCCTTTGTGCTGTATCTATAGGTTGTATTGCAGGTTGTCACTTCAGCCCAGGCACATCCTGCACAGAGCTCTGCCTCCCTCACCCTGCTGCTATCTGGCTGTCAACTTTATTGTAAAACATCAACAGAGAAGATGTGTGCCGTATTTTTGTCTTCGCAAACAGACCGCATTATGTTAGGCTGCAAAATAATTACATGACATTCTCTGCTTTCCAAATTCAGGATTATCTGGCCTGTGCCTATGGCACTAATGCTACATCTGCTGGTGATATACATGACAGCAAGAGCAGGGGCTGATTTGCAGTCTCAGGAGCTATCAAAACTAGCAGCACTGAAAACACAACAATTATATTAATTGGACAATGTCTCTACAGCACAAGCTTTAGCTTTGCCTTAGCATTTAATAACTTCTCTCATATATTGGCTATGTCAAATGTAAAGAGAAGTCAGAAAGAACTCCTTCGTGTTTTGGCTTCACAGTAGGTACACTAAGAACCAATTTGAGCTGGTTAAAACATACCCACAGAATATTTTCTTGTCAGAAGACATATTTCCACTGAAGTAAAAATATTCTGCAAGAATGTACAGATTCTGACAAATTTAATTCAGAAAAAAAATAATTGTAAAGCATTAAGGTTTCTGCTTTAATATGGTTTTATTTTAAGAGTGTATCCTTTGCAGAAATTAAAAATTGAATTAATAATAATATCAGATCTATTGAAAAGAAATATTTGAATTCAACTAGCACTATCTTTTCAAGGAATCATAATGAAACAATTTCACAAGTCACAGAATTTTCCTTACTACTGACTTTCAATCTCTGGTATTTTCCTGCAAACATGGGGTAAGAAAATTACCTCACTCTACTACTCAGAAAGAGATAAACAGGCATGTAAAGGACTTTCACAACATTTTTCTCCAGAAAAGTGATCATGTTTATAAGCTGATGTTTCTATGAAACACTTCCTAGAACTCTGAGTAGATCCTAAAGTGATATAAATCAGGCAAGTGCCCCTGTGACCACAGCAGGCAGAGTTTGATCCATCAATCATCACGAATGCTCAGGCTGCTCAGGTGCACTTGGTGGTGGACACTTAGAGCATGTTTTATAAAGTGAGCATTTAAAGAACTTACCATTGCAGCTCAGTTTGTTGTTTGGCTCTGTGGTGGAAATTTCTGGGAAGTCACTTAATCACTCTCTTCTAGTAGCCTTCTGTAAGGCTGAAATAATATTTTCCAACTCTCATTCATTCTAGAATTAGGCTCTACTCTTGCAATATACCAATACTGGCAGACCACACAGAGCAAGCTGGAAGAAGAAAGACCATGTACTAAGTGTTTAAGAGTGGAAAATATCATCTAGACTATAAACAAGAATAAAGAAGTAATTTCTTCTTTTCGAATTTGGTACTGAACTTCTACACTGAGATTAAATTTCTCAAGGTGCTACCCAGTAAAGTCTTTATAATTTAGAATTCTTAACGAAATATATAATTCATTATCTCTTCCATTACTTGGACTTATGGACACTAGAAAACCTCAAATCTCCACATCTCCTCAGTAAGTTGTTGGGGTTTTTTTGTTTAATTTTTTTTAAGCCTGCAAATTAAAACAGTGATGGTTACAGATGCTGTGCTGCAAACCAAAGCCTCCTCCACACAGGTTTTTTTATAAAAAAGTGCTTTTCGTGTACAATGTGAGCGAGTCCAAGAAGATTGCAGAGGGAAAGCTTTAGCAGAGAAGAATGAATTAGATTTTGACTAAAACCTGCAAGGGAAAACACTTTTACATACTCAACAGCTAACATACTCATCTATACAGAAGGATGAATATGTACAGAACAAGGCTGACAAACCCATCAATGGCACCCCAGAGAAGTGTTAGAAAGACAGGTACTGATTTGCAATTACCCTCTAGGCAAGATGTCTGAGCAATATTGATTATTTTCGTTATTTACTAATTATTAGGTTTGTCATTGCAAGACATTGTTTGAATTTCACCTAGTCTGCCCTTGTCAGAGGGGCAGAGGACACTTACTTCATCCCAGAAATTATCAAATTAGATTCTTAGCTAATTAATTAAGTCTCTCTTGTTATGGGAAGCTACACAGACTAGAATTTGATGCTCTCTGTTAGCTGTGTTTCTGATTAAATACAACTCGTGGTTCACACCTATGCAGGAGCGAAAAGGAAAACAGGACTAAGTCCAGGTTGGAATATAACACTGTTTGTTGACAAGAGAGACAAATCCATGCCATTTGTTGGTATTCCCTACGTGTGGTCTAAGGCGCTCAGCAGCGGAGCATCTACAGTTCAGACATTCGTTAGCACCAATTACCGCGCGGTGCATCACAAGGGCCCGTCGCAGCACGCCACACGATAATTGCCTGGGATACAGCGCTGGGGATTCTGCAGGGCCTCCCAAGAGCCTGCCAGCTGCTCAGCAGAGGGCCAGCAGCTTGTGTGCAGCAGGGCCTGGCAGTGAGCAGGGCTCCTGGAGCAGCCAGCAGCGCAGAGACAGTCTCTGTTAAACCACCACACGCTTTGCCCACCTCCCTTCCTCTCCAGAGCCCCTGATCAGCAGCTCTGGAGTTACGCGACCAAAAGTGATGCAATTGGCCTACAAAGGCACACCTGGGACTCCAATGTGTTTCTTTTGTAGCATTTCTTATGGGAGGAAAAAAAGGGATTTTTTTTGGTGGGAACTTTTAAAATGGTGGAGAGGGAAAAGTCAAAGTGGGATTGAGAGATATTGTTTGAAAAAATATTTTTGCTATGCAATAACCTTCAATGTAAAAAATTCCCACTGCCTGAATCTATTTCCCCATTAGCATATCTATATGAATCAAATTCATGCTATCCTAAATTGTCTTAATACGTGCAATGTTACTTTTCTCTAAATAATTCTTTTTCTGTTTCTCTGATCCTGCTGCATCTCTTCTGTATTTTTCTTTCTCTTCCTGGATTTCTCAGCCTCCTTTGGACTGAATTCTTTTTGGGATCCTCCCTCATGGGGAGCTTTGCTTATCTCAGTTCTTATGATTTGAAGAAAACTCCTGAGCTTTTTAGAATCTTGTTTCTCATGTTTATTGGAAGGTCATCACAAAACTTGGCAGGTCTCTCCAGGTTGGCTACACAAGGTTAATCTCTGCAATCTGGTACATTTCTTTCTTCTGATGGTACAAACAAGGCCTTGTGGCTCATCCCATGCCTGATAGCACAAATTGGCCCCGAAATATGCAGTTCTTTTATCTTTATACTTATTTTTACTCAATTAACAATAGACACATATATTATTTTTCTTAATGACCCAATGACCCATCACCTCTGTGATGCACTGCGGCATTCTCTGTCCAATCACTTACTATTACCCAAAAACCTCTACGAGAAGAACATGAAGAAGAAAGAAGAAAGACAAGAGACAACACCCTAAATCCTCCATCTTGTCTCCTGTTCTCTAAACTAACTTTTTCACACAGTAACTTAAGAAAATTTTCTAATCTATACACTTACACTTTTAGCTTTTTTTATCTAACTTTAACATTTGTTTTCATGTATCACCATGAAAACATGATCATGAATTTCATATTATATGAAATTCAGTATTTTTATGGATGTTAGAACTAAGTATCAGAAACAAGGGCATGCACTCTCAGACTCCAGCACTGCACAGGCCTTAATTTGCTTGAATCTTCTTTGCCCCTGGTTTTCTAACTACCTTTCTTAGCTGCAACACAACCTAATGCTACCAGAAATGTGCTGAGCTAGATAGAGAGCAAACACTATACTAGGTTTTAGTAATACATATTCCATTCCAGATATTAAATAGATAACAACTTAATTCAATAATAATTCAGGAGAAATAAAGAAACAAAACTAGGACAAGGGTATAAACTGTATTGTATACATGCACTGCAGTTAGTGGTGAAACCAAACAGACCTAACAGTAGGTTAAGTGGTTTTAGTAATGCTCATCATTATTGTATCAGTCAACAGATTTAGAAAATACAAATAAATTTAAAAATTGGTGTCATGATAAAATATCACATAGGTCAGTATCAATACAGTAGTATCATGCACATTTTTCATTGCAAGATCTAGCGATAAAAAAGGACTTGAGGGCCAGTTTCAGTCTGGAAATATAGGAAAATGAGGTTCAGGGTTTCATTTTCTGCAACCATGGAGATTGATCCACATTACTCCAGTACCCAACTAAATAAGGCCTGAGAAAACAGTGGATTTCACTGAAGGCTGAATTGCCTTTCTAATTAGGCTACTTACTAAAGCTTTAGTGCCACAGAATGACAACTGTTTGTCTACACAGGCTTAAACAGTAATGTTTTCAGTCAGTGCAATTATTTCCCTTCCTTTGCTGTAATCCCTCCTAAACTGTGCTTCAAAGTTTGAGAGGCATCTTACCCCCTACAGTAAAAGGAAGCTAAGTCTGAAGTTCAATTTATTATTGTCTACCATAGATATCCTCAGCTTGCAGTAAATTAATGAAAAGGATATGTTCAGCTTGGTTAGCCCAGTGTAATGCAGTTAAATTCTACTTCCTGTAGCCACTAATTCATTAAATGTCACTGCTGGCTACATCCCTCAAGATGTAGCTCTGGTACAATAAGTTCCCAAGAAAATCTTTGAACATGAGCTTTTAGTTATGAATATCGGGGCTGGGATGGATTTCTTTTTAATGTTTTTGGTTTGGTTTTTGGTTTTTCTTTTAATTCACATGAATTGTGAGACATATGCAAGCAACCAATACAATCTGGAATTCATACAGTTAAAATTTTGTTTAGAAATCAATGGTGCTAGAATTATGGAAAAGACAGAGAAATATTATTTCACTTTCTTCTTGGCTATGTAATTACAAGTGAATAATAATTTGAGCTATTTTTAACCTGGTACAACAAGTATTGAATATCTCCTATAATGATGAACTCTAATGATAATATAGAATTGGGGAGGTATTGATAGGCTCAGAAAACTGTTTGGGCAAAAGAAAAGACTCCTAATGAGTAAAGTCAAGAATTATTGCTTGTGAAATTGAGATTCTATCCATCTAATCAAATAATTCCAAATCTAGTAATTATAGATGAATGGGAAAAAACAAGGAAGCAAACAAGCAAACAAACCCTCCCGAAATATAGATTATTATTAGAGAAATGGTCTCAGTAATAATAGAGAGATAAAACTGCTATACAGACAATTCCTAGTACCTAGCCATTCCCTACTGTCATGGCACACCCTTCTACTCTTCCTTGGTCCTGAGGTTATTGGCTAAACTCAGGACAGCAAGCCCTCCAGAGGAAAAGATCTCTTGAAGGCAGGGGTTTCTTTCTCCTCTTTGGAGGATAACTTCATCTTCCTCATTTTGGGATCCAAAATGGTATTTTTATGTCTTTTTACCTTATCACTCTTTACACTTTGCTTTTCTTCCTTGCTCTGCAATTCCACTTTGCAGTTAAATGTACATAGTTAAATGTATGAAGTATTTTACATATAATTGATGCTTATTCTAAAAATCTGTACTGTCCAACTCACATGCCTTTTTTTTTCTTATCAGCAAATTGTCACAGGTGAGTTGTTTCCTGAGGTCTCCAGGGCCACCACATGTCACTTTTCTTACCATGTTACACCCACATTCCTCCACTCTGCACCAGCTCCCAAATTTCAAGCCTCTGTTGCTATACCATGCACATACTCTGTATTGCTTCATTAGATAAAGATTATAGATGTTTTGGTTTCTTCTATGCAGAAAAATCTTCAGTTGTTGCTATCATTTACACAAAAACAAAGGAATCTTTAAGTAGATCAAGACAAGTCCAGATAAAGCCCAAAGAGAATCAGTCCAGAGGCGTTGTCCTGGTTTCAGCTAGGGTTGGTAACAAGGCTGTACCATCCATGTCAACATTTTCAGGTTTTGGGATATGGATGCAGAAAATTTTAGTGAGCTTTTTAAGTTAAAAAATGAATGGTGACAATCTGGACAGCTGCTAAACTAGGCAATAACATCACTTAACTTATCCTGGTAGTATTAGAAGGTTTAAAGGAGGTGCCAGCCACCCTTCCACTCCAGGAGTAGAGGTAACCACATACCAATATGCACTGCTGACTGCACATGAAAACACTTATCTTTAATTTCAACTATGAAGCAAACCCACAGACACTATTAAATATTGGAATTGCCCGTGTGGTTTCAGATACATGTGGTTCAAGTGAGTATCTTCAGGAAATGGTTTGATATTTGACTCACCAAGATCAACGTGTTATGCAATTACCAAGAACATGTTTACACAGTGCAATACTTTGAACATCTTTTTCTAGAATTCACAGCAAAACCAATTTTGCAATGAAATACAGTGTTTAATAAAGGCTGGAATTCTGCTTTGTGAAAGTTTTCTTATATAAACATTCATAATACCTCCTAGGATGAAGATGCTACTAAAGCAGAAAGAAAAAAAAAAAAATACTTCAAGCAAGCCATACCTTTTCTTTTAAAATAAAATGCCAATAACCTTTCATGACTGTGATGGTATGACTCACTTTAATACTGACACATATAGATCCCACAAACCACAGAAACATTTGGGCTGTTATTTTTAATGGCCTTTTAAAGACGCAAGCAATAAAAGCAAACAATAAAACATCTTTATTGCTTTGCTGTTCTTGGCAAAGGGACTAGAAATGTTTTGGTTGATGGCTGTGCTGGGTCTGGCTGGGATGGAGTTAACTTTCCTCATGGAAGCCCATATAGTGTCTTGTGCTGCATTTGTGGCTAAAATGGTGTTTATAAAGTGTCAAAGTTCCTGCTCTTGCTGAGCAGTGCTTGCACGTTCTCTCAGGCCAAAAGGCTGAAAGAAAGGATGAGCAAAAGTTTGGGAAGGGACAAAGCTGGGACAGCTGGCTTCAACTGGCCAGGGATAATCCACACCATACAACATCAGGCTCAGCAGTAAAAGATATAGGAAAGCAGTGGAGTGGGGGGAAGGATTTCATTAGTAAACCAATTATCTTCCAAAGCATCTATTCATACCGAGGCCCTGACTCCCAGTGGCTGCACATTGCCTGCTAATGGGAATAAGAGAATAAATCTCCTCATCTTGCTTTGCTTCTGTGTATGACCTTTGCTTTATTCATTAAACTGCCCTCATCTCAACCCTCAAGCCTGCCCATCTTATTTTCTTCCCCTGTGCTGTCAGGGAGAGTGAGACCTGCAGGGTGGGAAGGCCAGGAAAGGTAGAACCACTACAACACCTCTATTTAAAAGCAGTGCAGTATTGCCACTGCTGTCATGTGCCACAGAGTAAAGAATAATCTCATTGCAGACTCTTTGATATGGGTTCTCCAAATAGTCAGCCTGAATAGAAACTGTTTATTTATAAAACCATAATATAGAAACGCCATATTGATAGAAAGCGAGGTAGGAACTGTTCTTTTAGAGTTTCTTCAGCAGAGCTGAAAATGAAGTTATTTATAATTTTATTAAAATACCAGAAAACAAAACCAAAAACGTATCTGGGTCAAATCCCAAAGTCAATTATGAAGCCCCTGATTACTGCAGGTTGCAAAAATTACTCTCTACAAGAAATGAATCAGAAATGAAGGCAGAAAAAATCTAGAAGTTACCCAGATAATAGAAACTTTTCCAAATCATTATATATATTTTCTCTCATCCTCAATTAATCTGGGACCTGTTACAGACCATCCAAAATCAGAAAAATGGATGTGATTTTACTGCAGCCCAGGACCACACCAATCCATTCAAATATCAAAGAAATGCATGTTTCTTTAAGTTTGTCCAATGTTAATTATAAATGAACACTAGAATTCATAGTTGAATGCATAGCATTCATTTGAAAAAAATGAAGTTTTTGTTCTTAAATGATCCAGGTGTTTTCAGCAAGCTCAGAAAAATAACTCACTTTTCTAACATATCTGACAAATGTCAAAGTTCTTGAACATTCCTGAAACAGGCTCTAGCAAAAACTAGCAAGATGGTGTGGAGATTAATAGATGGTGAACTAATATTACCTTTATTTCTTTATTTGTAATTCATGTTCTAATTGCTTTGACAATAATTTAGCACCCTTTCCATTTTGCAGATGGGAAACTGAGTCAGAGGGAAGTCATTCAGCCACCATTTGCTAAACCAAGAGAACACAGGATGTAACAGGAGTAAGGATGGAAAAAAAAGGAAAAAAAAGAAGGGATCCTCGGTATCAAACTAAATCTTTCATTTGCATACCCCTAGTGTGGGGATCTAACACAGATCTAACTGCTGCTGCTTTCTTTTTAGGTAAATGTCCCTTTATCTTTTGGGGATTCTTATTTTTCTTGGGTGGAGGAAGTGAGAGGAAGCTTAGGGAGAGCTTCATGTCCTTTTCAATTCTCTGGTCTTATTTTATGAATTGAAAGATAATCACTCAGGTACATTTTTGAACTGCAAGGGTGTGTGTATATATATATGTATATATATATATGTGTGTGTGTGTGTGTGTGTATGTATATACATTTGTATATGATAAAAAGAGAGAAATCCCAATGATTTTCCCCACATTCTAGTGAAGGCTACAATCTACTTGCCACTTGTGATGTCTTACTCAGTCTAAATAAATAAAAGTTTACAGCTCAAACTCAATATATTTGACTTTAAGTAGGCTCTTTCTCCCACATCACAGGAAATACCCTTAACTTGGGCAAAAATCTCAAGACACAGAATCTTTCTGGTGGATTGTCCTTTGTTGGACTTCAGCATAACAGGTTCCTCCTGATTTGTGAATGGCAAGGTTTGGAGCTCACAACTCACTGCAGCTACATGAAGAGAGAAAAATAAAAAGAGTAGCTACACCACTCACACATTCCCTTTGCAGAACACAATTCTGGAAGTAGAGCATAGAAATGATGATGCTTCTAAAAAAAAAAAAAATTCAGTAAAAAACCCTCAATTATTTTATGGAGCTGCCCCTTACAAAATTTCTGGTGAACTGCAGAGGCATACAGCAAGTATGAGATGGGGAAAACTGCATCTATTGAGTCTAATTTTCTACATCCTTGTAATTTTATAATAAATTATGTCTCTGAATAAAAAGGGACAAAATATTTTTAACATCATTCTTCATTCAGCTACAAATCTAGTAGCAATGACATTTTTTACATACTTTACAGTGATACACATGAACATATATGGCATATTGTTATACTAAAGAGTATGGAACAGATTTAAAATGTGAATGTTGTTTCATGGAAAGCTCTAAAGGTTCAAAGGTTATAATGTTTTACTTCTGTTCTACTTGACCTCTGGTACCCAGTTAAAAAGGATCTGGAATTTCAGATTCCCCTTTCATATACCTTTGCTGAATACAAATACAAGCTTTAATATATTTTAAATATTAAATTTAAATGTATATGTTTTAAATTTAAATAAAACTATAAATTTAAATAAATTTTAATAAAGTTATAAATTTAAATAAATTTAAATTTAATATAAGTTTTAAACAAACAAAACAGAGAGTTTAGGTTCATAGATTGAAAAGGAACTAAAGAATGGGTCACGAGTATGGCACAATAAGGGATGTCTCAGAGGGATTATCTTCTAGCTCTTTTTTTTATTATTTTTAATTTGTTTTCTTAACTGATCATTTATTCCTTTTTTAATTAAAAAATAAAGGTCCATAAAGGAAAAATCTTTTCCCCCAGCAATTATTTTGACATTAATACAAAGTCTTGCAGGAAAAAAAAACACTTATATAGAGTGGCTTTGACTGTAGGAGTACAGATTACCTGACAGAAAGGAGGACAACACGATTTTTTTCAAGATTAAAAAAAAGTAAAAATAAATGCATTTAATAAAAGCACAAGGAAACAATCAGTCATGTAGAACACTCAATGTTTTAGAACAGTGAGATAGCTGTGATCAGAACAAAGTTAAAAAGGAAATGAAAGAAAGCAATTTGCTTATTTTTTAAAAAATGGGATACAGTGCAAGTGGTTATGAAGATGATGTTCTTTAACATCAAACTAGGATTCCACATAAATTTTCCCACATATTTTAACCTATTTAATAGATTTCCCACTTTTTAACATATTTCATTGTTTTCAGCTTAAAAATTTTCTTCACTGCTAAGACTGTACTAGAAAATAATGATTTTTAGCATAGACTAGCCCTAATAAGAATTAGACTGAGACCAAAATGCTGATATTGCCTTTTTTCCATGGGCACCAAGAGATAGGAATAGAAGTCATATTTGAAGAATTATATTTAAATGTACTTAAATAATTCTGCTGAGCTTTGCCTACAAGAACACCCATATATTTTCAAGATAATTTGTCTAGCATATTCTTCAGTTACAATTAAAAAAAGATAAATTTTATAAGTTAATAATGTTCAAGCTTCAAAAGCAGACAGAATGGAAAAACAAACCCTAAAAAATGATGACATGCTTTAAAATATATTGAAATATCTTCACATATCCATGTTTATTTTAGAATACCTTTATAATTCTATTGGATTGTTTGCAGAACACAGTGTCTTCATTTCCCCAAGAATGTGCTCTGATTCCCAGATCAGTTACCTCTAAATTTACTTTAATTGACACATTTTCCTTCCCTGAAATATGTTAATGTTTGTTCGATGTCATAATAGATTTTAAAGATATCTGTGCAAGAGAACCATGAAAATTCAGTAGTACTTTTATTATTGAGGCCTGAACCCTGTACAATTCTACAGCAAGCAACAATTTCTAATTTTACACTGTTTGGGGTTTCCTTCTTTGCCATATAATTAGATCTAAGTGTTTCCATCATAAAATATATATTTAGTACAAAGATAAAAAAAATTGTTTTCCAGTAGAAAAAGATGACTGAAATAATTAAAGGCATTTAAGGTCATAACTGGGATATTATTAGACAAATTTGAAAACATTAATGAAGGAAAATTTCAAAAATAACTGTCATGCCCACCACATATGTGGTGATAAAACAAGAGAAACCATTTTTAAACTGAAAGAGGATAAATTGAGATTAGATATTAGGATGAAATTCCTTACCATGAGGGTGGTGAGGCCCTGGCACAGGTTACCCAGAGAACCTCTGGATGCCCCATCTCTGGCAGTGTTCAAAGCCACTTGGATGGGACTCTGAGCAGCATGGGGTTTGGTGGAAGGTGTCCCTGCCCTCATCAGGGAAAATGGAAATGGGTGATCTTTAATGTCCCTTCCAACCCAGGCCATTCCATACCTGTGACCTACATTTAAAGCTGTAGAATTTCTGTTTTATAATGGAGAAATTCTGTGCCCCTCCATGTCAGCCCTACTCCATCCATGAAGCCTTGTTTTCCTCAAGAAAGGGCCTGGTCCTCTCACCTCTATTGCACAAGGCATAATAGGGCCACTAAATGAGATCCAGATGAAATCTTGCACCTTTTCCCCCTTCAATGATCTTGGTGTGACTCCAGAAAATTTGTTGTAAAGCATCACAGAGAACTGAAAGTATCTAGAATAAGGTACTGCGTGAAGTATTTCACTGTGGTGCTTATCCATAAACAGCATTCATGTTTCTCAGAGCTCCGAAATATGTGTTAACTTTTATAAAAATAAAAAACAGCTTAATCTTCCTAATGAATAATGATTATTTAAGCACATACTTCAATGTGTGGCTTAATTTAGCAGCAGATCAATTACTAAGATCACATTCCTGTGAATAAAATTACAAGTATATGGCCTGGGATAAGTTTGTTGTTCTATGAAGAAATGTTTCTGACGAGACTGTAGGGTCTTTTGGGCAATATAAGCTAAATTTTCTTTTGTTAATTAGTAAATTAAAGAAAATTTAAAATATATTTTTTTAAAAAATAAATTATTAATTAATTTTAGAAAAGGATTCTGTCATTTTTGTGATGACCATTTGTGTCCTCACCATGATGTAAAAAAGCATGAATGCTGTTCTGTGCTAGGTGCACTGAGAACTCGGAACTCATAAATATTTATTGGGCAGATGAATCATATGTAACTACTTTATGGTCAGCAATATCAAACTGAAGACAGACTAGGTTCTTCTCTAACACATCTTTATTAACACATTTTTTTCTTTACAATCAGATTATTCTAAAAAAAGATTAAAATTGATTTAATTTCATTTGGTATATAATTTTACCATACATATATATTACCTTAGAAAATACCCCCAAATACAAATCCCAACTAACTTCCTTTTTCAAGTATGAAATGTTAAAAAGCTCTATCACTCCTATCCATTTTTACCTTTTTTTTTTAACTTCATAGAAGACTTGTCAGACACATTGGAGTCTTTTACATCTCTGGCACACTGAAAAAAAGTAATTTTTAGCTATTTGTATATAATTTTTCTGCAAGATTATCACTATTTATGCATTTCATAAAGTTTTGCTTATCCATCACATCCATTTACCCAAGCTGCTGCCTCTGACAGATCTAATGAATGGCACATTTTGTAGCACATTGACTGGTAAAATATTTAAAAAACAAGGACAAGATTGACTGAGGTCAGTAAAAATAAATAGCTTATCTCTGTGCTTATATCTCCTTTTCCTTCATATATTTTTCTTGTCAAAGACATCAGTAATGCTTCATTTTCAGAGTCACCGTTTAGAAAGGCTGAGGATTTAAATGTCACCCTTCATTATTGTTTGATGTGATAAAGGTTTCATGCCACAGACTTCCTGAGTAAGGATAACTGTTTATCTAATTCTTTTAGGAAAAGTATTATTTTTGCTTCATAAACCAGTTCTTTATCAGAAGTCTTTTGTTCTTTGTCACATATACTATTAAACAGATCTTACGAGACTTAAAGTTCATCTACAGAAGTACTTTATAAGTTTTCTGAAATGTCCTTTACGTGTTTCACATTTGAATTCTGCCAGGTAAGGCCTTGATAATTTTTCCCAATAGGAGAGAGGGTGGTTAGGTGACACAGTGAATTAGCTTTAAGACATTCAGAACCATATGCTCCCATGGTCTTCATGCCTAAAGGAGTAGTAAATAATGACACCGTCTATACCTCTTAGCCCAAAAAAGAAAAAAAAACCAAAAAAACAACAACAGAAAAAAAACAACCAAAAAAAAACCAACCCAAAATCAAACAAAAAATTAAAGTCTTTTTCTCCAACTCAACATGTGATCTAAAAGAGCCCTGCTTTACTCAGAATCCTGCTGGGCCAGGCAATAAAACATGGACAAATTAGTCAACAGTTCTGTGTACCAAAAATCTTGTGGGACATCCAGCCTGTGTCTGTCCAGCTGGGAGGAGTGATGCTCTTCTCAGCTCAGCCCACAGCTGCTGGGGACATTTCCATTCCAGAGGGGCAAGAGAGGTTCTTTATACAAATTCCTCATTTAAATGGAGGTTTAGTCCTAATAAAATGTTTCTTCCATAATACCAGTCCCAAAACCAGCGAGACACAGAAGAGTTTAAAAAGGTAAAATACACGTCCTGTGAATGATAATTTTTCCTGCCAGGACTTCTGGCCATCCTTGAAGTAAGGAATGTGGTTTATAATGAAACTGTATTAATTGCATGAACAGAAGCCTGCCAAGGCACATGCCATTTTAATAGCTTTATATTTTTTAATCTAATTTTCAGTATTCTCGGTACTCTCCCTCATCTACAGTATTCCTTTAGTCCGAGATGTGCATTCCCACCCACTACCCCAGAGTTTCAGCTCTAAGGTATTTTGGGTTATACAGGCAGGTTAAAAAATACTTTTCTACTTCTTGAGATTATGACTGCAGCTGAGGCAGGATTTCACAATGGGAAGTTGTGGAAACTATAATTTTCTACCTCTTTGTTCCCTGCAAATATGAACACTTCATATACAAACACTCTTAAGTGTCTGCAATTAAAGAAAGGTAAATTGTGTTTGATTCCATTATAGGTAAAGACATTTACCTTTCACTAAAATTATGGTTTCAGAATTGTGATGGTTTGCTTTCCTTTTTGTTACAAGTATGCCTTTGAATCCTATGGAAGACTAGAGAAAGATTTCATCAGGGATCCTTCCAAGCTCTTTCTTTTGTTTATGTCATTTTTTTAAGCAGCATTATTAGTGTTGAAAATCTTTCCTTGTCTGCATTTCTATTCTGTGAACTTTTCATAATTAGGTATGTATAATTAAGATTTCAATTAGTGGTTGTTTTTTTTTTTTAATTCCCCATGTCTCAGTAAAAATGACAGATAAATGCCTTGAGACTGTTATGCCTTAATTGTTCCCCAAGAGTTAGATTACTGAGTTAGGACCTGATTCATACACATTTTATGCACCATTTCTTTGACTTTCTTTTTTTTTTTTTTATTTAACATTTTGCTCAGAAACTTAATAATACTGAGAAAAGTGCCAATACTCCTTATTTACGTAAATCCCTTGAGAATAGTTGCCATGTCTTCCCTCTGCACCTCATTACGCACTACATGCATTCCAAGGAAGAGGAAGAATCAGCTGCAATAGTCCAACTAACCAAATATTTACAGCTCTTTGTTGTTATTTCAACCTTTCAGATAAAGCATGCCATGGGTTTCAGCAGTATATACCTAGAAAAGTCACTCTGAATACACATCAGTGTAAATAAAACCAGATTTTGAATACTAAGAGACAGCCATCAAAAGAATGATCAAGAAAATGGGAGCACACACAGCAGTCTGTTTTTCAGACTTTATAAATATTTCATCATAAGACTTAGTCACTATTATGCAGGGGTGAACTGCTAAAAGAATATTAAAATAATTTGCTTAAGAGTCAGACATAGAGTTATATTGCTCCTTTTTTCCATGGCAATCAAACAGCAATGGGAAGAAGAGCTGCTCTCACAGCCAGCAGAGATAATGCAGCTCCCAGCAAAAATGCTGGAGTTGGAAAGGATCATGGTGCACACTTGCTCCAAGTGGAATGAATCACTTCCACATATATACATACATATATATATATACATATATATATATATGCTGTATATGACAGTTTTATTAGTGCAACACAGTTGGAAAAAAGCAGTCAAGACATACTTACTGTAAAGAATTTTTTCATTTAGCATAAAGCCAGCAAATTTACTTCCTTTGTCTTTTCTGATAACTTGCTTGCCACTTCAGTGTCCCAAAAACCTAGAGTCTGTCAGCCTTAAGGGCACTGAGCCTGGAAGGAAACAGAATTACTTTCTGTATTCTTCTGCTTTGGAGACCCATTCTAGTTAGACAATATCTCTTTTCCTGCTCTGATCAGAAAAAAAACAACAAAATACCACCTTCTGGAGAATTCATTTTTTTTGCCCTTTATATTTTTTCTTTGTCAAAAGTATCAGGTGAAGATATTGGTGACAGTTTTGTTACTCCCAAGAGTGAAGCTGTGAAAGGATTCTGTGTCCTGAGAAAAAATTCTCAGTGAAATCCATTCATTATACTTGGCTATTGGAATACAGTTAGGTCAAACAAACCTTTTTTAAAAACAAGTACTGGTTAGTTGCAATAAAAAATAGAAGTGAAGTAGAATTTAATACTTTTGTTTTGGGTGGGCCATGTGTAAAAAGACATCCAATAAAGAAGAAAATAATCTTTTAGTTGCCCAATATTACGTGGCCAAAATAAATAGATAAAGTACACAGAAAATGTAACTTACCTTTTTTTTTTTTTTTCCCATTGGAAAAGGGAAAATTTGCTTCTTCCCCTATGTCAGTGTTTTCCAAATTCTTTTCTTTTTCCTTTCCCTCACACAAAGTAAGGATAGCTCAAAAGAGACTGTAAATCAAAATGCTTGGGACAGGAAAAACCGCAGTAGGTCATTATAAGAGGTTACAAATGTCCAAGGAAATACTTAGATGCAAATAAAATAATAGTAATTGTAAAAAAAATCATCTCAAATCACCTGTTTTTCATATCTATGCTATATAATACTCCACAGGTTTCTTTTACAAACACATGTGGACTTTTTTGAGGGTCATACTGCTTCAATATTCTTTCACAGTTCTTCCAGAGGCTTTAAAGAGGTTGAATCCTTACAATTCACTCATCTGAGAACCTCTTCAGAAGCTTTCAGTTGAACTCTTGCTGAACTAAAGCTGCAGAGGAAGAACAAATCATCTATTCTTTTTCTAAAGAAACTGAAAATTGCTCTCTGCTTGGCCTTCCAGATGCAATTTAATGAGATTTTTTTGTTTGTTTGCAATAACTGGAAAATACATGTTCAAAATTAAATGCTCTGGATGTATTTTTGCCTGTGAACACACATATTGGATACTTAAAATTATCATGTATTCATTGCCTCCCACCATTGCTGTTGAAGCTTTTTATTCCTGAGCAAAAGAGGGAAAATTAATAATCCCTGAGGATGCATGCAAGTGTTTATAACTATAACAGTTACTAATAAATCTGTAATAATTAACCTATGTCTTTAAAGCAAGTAATTACATCGTTTTTCCCAGCCCCCCCAAGCCGTACATTCATACACAGCTCTTGATGAGTTTAAGCTACTCATACCAAAACAATAACTCATAGAAGTCACCAACACCCCTTATGCAGAGATTAATTTGTAAAATTAAAGAGAATACATTGTAAAAAATGTGACAGGCTTCCTGTGTTCCTCCACAAAGAAAAATCTGAAATAAGCCCTAAAGGAAAGAAGGAGGTTGTTCTCAATTGTCTCAAGACATTGTAATTCTCCTAGAACTTATATAGTCACGACCCTATGCCTTCTCTTCCTAATTTTTTTTCCACTTTTACATTTGACTTATTGAAGAATAAGGGGGAAAAATAAAAAAACAAACACTGTGTACCCTAACATCCCTTTTCTTGCTAACAGACCTTGCACAGCCCACAACTTATTTGACTGCAAACAAAAGTCAATGTTGTCTGTCATTGATTTCATTTCAGGAAGGACAGTCTGTTGCCATATTATTTGACAAGTGTGTGTACACAGTCTCTGGAGTAAAAATACATTCTTCTTGGAACATATCAGTATTCATGTTCACCTTACATTTTTATAAAAAACTCATTATTTGTATCCTAGACAGCATCTTCAACAGAAACAGGAGATTATTTCAATAGTTTACAATTCATTCAGAACCACATAAAGCTGGAAAGATGCTTTTCTAGAGGCTGACTGCTCATCAGATGGATTTTTGCAGTAAGATTTTCCAAAGATACTTCAAAATGCCCTGCTTAGAAGGGAATGTCAGGAACACAGATGTTTCAGAAGTTAAAATCATTGGTACTGTAGTATTGCCCAAGTCACCTCAAAATGGAAGTGATGACTTTTTAAAAAAAAATCTGGATTTCTGATGATCCTCTTCTGGTAATTATATATTTCATGTATTTTATATTGACAACATATTTTTCAGTGAGAAGGTGAAGGGGGTAGGGTACACATTAGGCAAATTATAACGATTACAATAATATAATTACAAGTCAACAGTTTTAAAGTGAAGTAATAAATAAACGTCTTCTACCAGTACATTTTAAACACAGTTAAACTCTGTTTTTAAAAAAAAATGTTGAGTTTTAGGCATTTTTTAGTTATCTCCCTGTTTTCTCATTTGATGTTTACAAACTGAGTCCATTCCTTATCTAACTAATGAGGTCTAGTAAATATTAAAAACAAAAAACCTGAACAAAACCAAGCAAAACAAAGTACAACAATAAAAACCCCACAAAACAAACCCCAAAAAAACAACCGAAAACAGCAGCTTTTATATTTTTTTATTCCTTAGTACCAAAGTTTTTCTCTTTTCAAATAGTTTTCCATGACTGGGAGGTTCACAAGACAGGTAAAATATTCATATAAATCTTGATTGCTAGAGCGTGCTAATGCACTTTGCAATTGTCTCTGTCAGACATCAGTCAGTGATAAAAGCAGGTAACTTTAGATTTTGGGCAAGAGCAATGTGACTGCCCTTCACTCCAGACAAAGCTGGTGCAATAGTGGCAGGATCTGTAAAAGATCCCAGACTCTGGAATTTTCCTGAATGCCATCAGTTTACAGCTAAAGAAAACGAGTCCATGAAACTCTACTTGAGTCACAATCTTGATAAGGAATAAACACTTTGGTTTAGTTAGAAAACACCAGTTTATTGAAGGAAGGAAAAAAGTCACCCTCAAAAGTCTCTTCATTCACAACAATTTTCGAGATGATTTGTAAATGTTTATCATAAAAAAAAAGTAATTTTTTTTCTTATTGCAGGATTTTAAGAGTAGCTACTCCAAGCTTTAATGAAATATGCATGCTGTAATTATTTCAAGTGATTTATTTAGGAACTGAAACGCTTTTCTTGGCAAATATTTACTAATATCGGACTGAAAGAAAAATGTTGAAGTCAAACTTCCACAGAAATGGTTTTTAAAAAATTTCCATTGGCTCACACTCCGTTGTCCTCCTTACAATAGAGTGCTATAACAGAGTTCCCATCACACTACTCATCGAAACTCCACTTATTACAGTAAGTGCCTGGCTGATTATTTCGTGCTAGCAGCACATTGCACTCGCTGTTCTTGAACTGGCACTGGCAGTTCACCGTCAGGTTAGCAATGAAGGGAGACCTAAATTGTCTGATATGTGTTCATACACACAGAAATTGCTTCTGCCCTCAGTTTGAGTGTCTCAGTAAACTCTGGAGCCTGCTCGGCTTAAATGAGGAGAAAACTGTTAAATTATTCTTAAGAATGATGTGCAGCTGCTCGGTTTGGAAATCAGCTCCTTTCCCTGCAGGGCCTGCAAAGCCCAGCTGTGTCAGCCTGGGCACAGCTAACAACTCCTCCGCTCCCACAGAGGAAAAACAGCACTCACCAGGGCTGGGAGGATGGGGATACTGCTAATTACCTTGTATTTTAAAGACATCTCCTGGTTCTCATCTCCAATATGCTGTATCTTCATTTAAAGTGGGGTAAATCACCCTGTGTGGCACTGAAGGAGATCACGAGGGCAACAGAAACACAGGATGGATATTTTTCATAGTATCTTTGTAAGAAAAGAAAAAGCCAAAATGACTACCCCTCAAAAAAGCCCCCAACAAAACAAAACACAACAAAACAAACAAACAAAAAATCCTAACAAAGCCACACAAGACAAACTCAGCTGCATGACTCTCACTACAGCTTGAATATCCTCTGTAAAATTTCCAGTACCTTTTTCTCTGTGATAAAGAGCAACTGATCTATGGCTCGAGAGATAACTGACTCTGAATACCAGTCAGATTGGAATTTTTTCACATAACAATACCAGACTTCAATTTGTGAGTCATTCTCTAGATGGCAATTCAATATTAAATGTGTTTGCAAAGAATCTTTAAATATCTCTTTCTGCAGATAAATTTTCTACCGTTTCCTAATCCCCTATTAAGTAAAGGGAGCCAAGATAAAAAATGCAGGATATTGTCAATGCTTGTGATGAAAGGAAGTGGGCAGAAACAGGAAACAAACTCTCAGCAAGGTGATGAGGCTCAGATAATTTATTTTTGCCACTGGACTTAAGCAAAACAAAGTTTTTTTTCTCTGTGAAAGTATGGAAGGAGCAAGCACCAGTATCATTTCATTTTTTCTGAATACACAAAGCAATAAGATGCCATTATGTAGAGGTGATGGGCAAGTTCATGTATTTGTCTAATGTTAACTGAGAAGTATTTGGTCAATTGTTTTACTGCTGTTCTTTCAAAATCATGATCCATTCTCCCTTAGTCTTCACTAATTATGTTTTGTTTATTCTTTCCCTAATTTAAAATAAGCTGTTCACTTCAAAACATTGCTTTCTCAGTGTTATGTTTTTTTGGCTACAGTATATGTGTGTTTACATCATGAACTTAGAAGAGATGAGGCATAATTCCTCGAGGTGTAATTCATATATAGATATCTCTTCCTCCTTCTGTAGATTTCAAGAATTTACCCTGTGTCCAAAGGAAACTAACTTTATCCTAGACAGTGGAAGAAATATGGGAAGAAATGTGGTTATTCCCTCAATGCATTGATGGTCACTGCCTCTATCATATAACAGCAAATGGCTCCCATTTCAGCTTCATTCCCAAAAATCATATCCTTTTGTCTCCTCCTGATTCAAAACATCAGTAGTTCTCAACAGAAATTTAAATGCCTGTGTAGGTCAGGCTTGCATCAGCTCTGAACTACAAGATAAGAAATCAGCAGGTTACAAGCAGTTACAGTATTATAAACATTTCTGCAGGCAAGTCACTGGCACAGGTTTCTCAAAGATTATAATAGGCAGATGCATTCATTATTAAGATATCAAAATAAAATATATCATTCCAACTTACAACATGGGAAAGTTACTAATAATAAGCATTGTAGTGAAAAATTTAAAATTATTGTCTTTTTGTGCAAATGAAACATTAGGATTAACAAGCACAGCTATTTATTCATTCTGTTATTTATTTCTTTGGCAAACACAAACTTTGAAAAACTCTTCTGAATGTACCACGTGCCTTGGACACAACATATTCAAATGTAAAAACAGCAGAGGTTGAAAACTATTTCCACTTTTTATGTGAGACTCATATTTTAAAGCCATTCTCTGACAGTACAAAAACACAGGAACTGTGACTGAAGTTACCCTATCTGTGCATCTCTTTTAATTTCTGCAGAGCATGGCAGGTGTAGCCACAAAGGCAATGGATCTGGATGCTGGGGAAAAACACTGTGAACAAAGATCCACTTCCCTGGTACTAGGGCTGTGTGCAGTTTAAGAGTCTTCCACACAGATCAGCATTAGACCACATCACTCATCAAGCCAGGATGAAGAATAACTCCTGAAAACATTGCTAGATGCTAGAAACTAGGAGAAAGATAACTGGGGATAGAAAAAGTCATGCAAATTGAGAGGAATCCATTTGTGAGCCAGGCCACTGAAACAAAGATCAGGGGTCTAGAAATAAGGTTTTGAGATGAGGAGATAATTCCTAACAATGAGTTATACTAGAAACACAGCTTCTTTTCAGCTTCAAAGCCAAGATAGGTGACATGTGTACTGCATGCAATTATCCTTAGAAGACAGCACAGAAAGCAATTGAAGTGAGGAAAGGTAGAGAAAGAAAAAAGCGCATGAAAACAGACAATTCAACTGAGAAATTTTACCTTTTTTTTTAACTAGACTTGTAATAAATGTTATCAGAATAAGTTAAGACAGCTGCTGTCTCCCATGGTTCCAATGGTTTTCAGTTCACAACTGCACATTCTTTTGGAGCACAGGTTTTATTCAGCCAGGTTGCTTTTATCAAGGAAGGTGTTTCAGTCAATATTATGAATGATATATAGACATCAGACTGGATGATGTATCTGTGCCTGAAGATCTGACACTAGCTATTTTGAGGGTTTATGGAGGGCATAAAATGTTGGTTCATTTGGGGCTTTTATGTTTAGCTGACTTAAATTTTTTTTTTGCTTGTTTGTGGGAGTTCTTGTCTGTGTCTGTTTTGTGTGTTTTGTTGGGGGATTTTTTGATAGCTGCCAAATACAGTTTACAACCTTGCAGGGTTATTAATCAATTAGATTCCATAGTATGTCAAATAAACAGGGAAATGTTTTCCTACAGTAGCTTCCATGTCCTTCCATCACAACCAAAACCACATTTAGTGAATGAAGTGTTTTTCTTTTATAACTTGATTCTTTTGAATTAATAATACGGCAGTTCATTTTTCACTGAAAACCCCAGAACAACAGAATTACCTAATTCAAGTAAGAAGCAAGTGATCTGGCTTTTTACTCAGAAGAACCTGTTCAGCTAGAGCCGAATCCTATACTGGAAACATTTTACAGCTGAAATGATGTTTTCATACCACACCAGCAATGTGTCCTGCTGTATCTCCCATATGCTGGCATCACTGCAGTGCTCCAAGCCAAACCATCCCATGTTTGGCACAGGAAGTTACACAAATCTTAGCACAGTTTTGCTGTGACAGTTCAGGCCACTCCACTTGTGCTATCTTCTCAATGGCTGCTTCCACACACTGCGCCATCATCCTGAGCTGAACCTTTTTCACAGTACAGAACAAAGCGCTCATTGTTTTGAGTCATTTGCTTGATCAGACTTGATCAGACTTGATCAGACTGTGGAACAGAATCAAAACCATACCCAAAATGTTGGTCACAAATCTTAGTCTATGACAGAGCTCAGAGGCAGCTCAAACCTCTCAAACACCAGGACAAACGCCTGGCTGATCTTTGAGGGTGCTGCACTATCAGCAGGCAATGTTGCCTTTCAGATTTCCTAGGACATGTAAAGATTCCTAGGCAAAAGACGGCCTTTAGGAAGAGTTTGGAAATGTCCACAGGAGTTACCTTCCATAAACAGGATGAGAAGACAATGCCTTTTCTTGTTTAGAAGGGAATGACAAGCCTGTGCTGTATCCCAGGGGCTGCTACTGGAGCTCAATTGTTTATTAATCCACTTCATCATAAGGACTCTGCATACAGACCTGGAACTTTAACATGCTCACTATAAAGGGCTACTTCTGCAGAAATACATGTATTTCCTGTACAAGGGCATGATGTCCTTCTAAATCAAATAGGAGACATCCTGGAAGAGGTTTCTCTCCTCGTAATATGTTTACAAAGAAAGGTTTTGTGTTGCTTGGTTTTGTTCCCTTTTGAAATGATTTTATTTTCCATCTTGAAAAACCTTTAAATGTCTGCAAAGGGAAACTAAAGATAAAATTATCTACTGCAGATCACAAAGTTAGATTGATATATATACATATTTCTGTACTGATCCTTGTGGAACAGCTTGCTTGTTGTTAAAAAAAATTTCAAAGGATAAATGCCATTAGCTCTAGGAATTCTTTACAGTACCAATATATGAATTTTTTTTCTAGTTATGGTGCTGGGCACTTTAATATTTAGAAATATATCTAGCTTGTTGAATATTTATTAATATCAACAACATCCAGAAATTTCTTGTCATAACTATCTTGTGTCTTATCATAGGAATTGTCCAGCTTTACGAGATTTTTTTCATCTCTTTTACCAGATATTGCAATGTTTCATTGCACATTTTTTTAATAAATGTCTATTGAATTTAAAGAAAAATATCTTAGGAGTACAACTGCTTGTAATAGCTGAGTATTCTTTGGGGGGAGTAAAAGAATTGTCAACATTTTGGAAATATAGAATAATCTAAATAATTTAAAGTTGCTTATGATAAAATTAATAGTGTAAAGGACATTCTACTTGAATTAGAATTACCTCGTTTTCAGAAGGGGAATGAATTAAAGAAATAAAGCCTCTAAGTTCCTATTAGAGCTGTAACTCCTGGATAAGTGCCACATCTGCCTTGTGTGGCTTAATTTACTGATGATTTTATTTTTTTTTTCTAAGGAAAACATAGTATTTATTCTTATAATATGACATGTCACAATATTACAATGATTATCCAGTTGCTTTATGTATGGTCATAATACCATCTGCTTTGCAGCTAGCCTTCTTTTGCATGTGTACCATCTGGAACATCTATCTGTATTCTAATTATTGTACAGATGAGATTTTTGTTTTTACAGAAACACCATATTGGCTGTATCCTTCATCGATTTCTTAATTTAAAAAAATACAATGCAAAATAATGTAGAACAGAAGCAAAAGCTTGGCATCTTAAATTAGTTCTAGCTGTCTGATTTTCCTCTGTGTTTCTCCTAAGGAATGAAATAAAACCAGAAACCTTAATGTATTTACTACTACTTTGCTATTTATTTTAGGAGAAACAGGATCTGGGTTTATAGACAAGATGAGACAGGCCTTTTAGCTTCAAGTAGCTTGGTGGCTGTACATATACATCAAATTTCCCCACATTTAACTTAATTCAGTTCTCCACTCTTTCGTGCAAGTATAAAAACAGAAGCTGAAAATGCTCCTAAGACCCTCCTCAATCATTTACATACATTTACCTCACACAGACCATCAGCTCTTACTTTGTTTATTCATGGCAAAAATGTCATTAGGTTCAGAGTCCATAACAAATTTCTTATGTCCCAGAGTTCCTGCAGGAGGGACATTTGGCAGTATCTTGCAGGGAGGGGCAGAAAGTGACTCAGCAACAACAAAGGTAGCACGGTGTGGAAGACCCATCCTATGCCTTTTAAAATAACTTCAGCTTTTTCTAACTTTTCTCTTTCTTTCCCTCTGCCTCACTTACTGTTAAATAAAAATATATCAATTTTTTTGCATCAACATTTAATCTCATTTGGTTTTTATCTCGTTTTTGGGGGGAACGTTTTGAACCTTCAAAGTTCTTTCCATTTTATTCACAGAGACTTAGTTTTCTTTTCCCTCCTGTGTTTAAACTGCTTTGTAACACCCCTACCAACAGTGTCTGCACAATTGGCCAGGAATGTCCCAGGGCATGTCTCACAAATCTGATATCCAGCTAGGACCTCACTGCACCTTGGCACCACTCCAGCTGGGGACCAGTGTTTTGCACCAGGACTGTGGAAGAAAGGGGAGAAACAGGGAGATGGAGTGGGATTCTTGCTGGATCTCAAAGAGAAAGGCATGATAAATGGCATGATAAAATACCAGTTTTAACAAGGCAGAATAAAAAGAACATGGATTTAACTTTACATGCTGGGAACCCTCCTTTTATGAAGTATTGGGCACACCCTGGGTGGATTTTTTTAATTGCACGATGAATAGATTCTGTCTGTGGAGAGCCTCCTTCCTCCTCCCATATTGTGCCTTTGATTCGGTGTAACAAGCAAAACTACTGCTCTAGACTTCAGATTTTCCTTCCAAAAGTTACCCCACCTGTTAAGGTAGAGAAGCAACTACTACTTATTTCATTTATTTCCAAAATGGGGATGCCTCTGGTACGTCAGGTCTGTGAGATGCACTCTACACCATCCCTTAACAATTACATAATACAAGGGGAACAGCACGAAAACATTGAAATTCCCAATGCTTAGCATAAATATAGGAAAACTTGGGAGATTTGTACAAAGGGCCATATGAAAAAAGCATATAAGTATGGTCATTTTGCATAGAATGCCTATTTTCATTCATATTTTATTGTAGTGAGAGTATTTTGATGATACAGATAAATGAAATACTAGAGAACTCTGGCAAGCAAATGATTTTTTTTGCTTCTAAAAATTATGTCCCTGGAACAATTTCAAATATCACATAAAACACCCATCTCAAAATAGGAAATAGTCCAACATTACAGCAATTTTCTGGTCCAAAAACAGCTAGGCTTCAAATTAGGACATTAAATTTCAGGTGAAGACTGGAAAATTTATTTCCAACTGTACCCTGCTTTTCTTTTCCTTTTTTTTTTTTAAGTCATTACAAAAGAATAGTCAACTTTCTATGCTGGAAAAAAAATAAAATGAGGCTGTGATAAATTATAAATCTTTCATTCCAGTCTCAGCTCTATCTTAAGTAACTTTGAGAAGACTAGAAGGCTCATTTGTAATAATTAATAACTTTCCCTTTAGGATGAAAGGTGGGGCTCATAATTAATCATTGATACGAAAAGCACAAAAATGTTAAAATCACATAATAATAGGTCTGGGGTGTACTATACCTGACTTCCACATTCAATATTTATTTTACTTCCCCAAAGCTTTGATGTATTTTGTAAGACAGAGGCTTTCTAGCTGCCATTACAACAAATGCAATAGGTACATCACTGCTTTTTACATTTGTGTTTCTTCAGGTGCCTAAAGCAGTGTCCTGTCAGAGGCCAGGCACTGCTGACCTGCTCACAGACCTCTGCAAGGATATTTCTGACAGCTCCACTGTAAGAACAGGGAGCCAAGCCTTCACTTGGACAGGTGAAACATTCTTTCTGAGGGTGTGGATGCATAAGATAAAGGTGGTTTCACTACTATTGTCCGTGCAGTGATTTACTATTTGTCATCTATTGCACAGCTGCAGCAGGAGCTTCTCTCCTGCTAGCACACAGTAATTAACAGGAAAGAGGAGAGAGCAAGAGACACTTCTCAAAGAAAAGAACAATTTAAACCACACTTAAAATCACTTTCATTATAATCAACATTTTTATCTAAAAGGTAACTTGCAGTTTGAGATCATCTGTGACCTTTTAGAATATCATCAAGGGTACGTGTTTAAAATATATATTACACTTAGTAGGGTGTCCAATTTATTTAGTCTGGTTTTCAACTTTGTACAAGATTTTTCCTTGTGTTTGCAACCTAAGCTTGCTTTCTTTCACATTAAAATTTACATAGTAGTTAAACCTGAAATTAAACCATGAGAATAAACTGTATCAGGTAAAATCATATAAAACTCTCTTAAACTGATATGCTGAAATACAGCATCAAATATGCTAAAGGCTATTGCTTCCCCTAGTGTAATATTGCTTGCTTTTAAATTGTTCTCTTCTGGCAAAAAATCAATAAAATACAGAATTCCTTTAATTAGATGGAATTTCAAATTAAGAGTTTTATCCTTTTAGATTTAAAATCATTATGATGGTAGGAAAAAGCCTACAGAAATTAATTCAGTGGAGAAATTATATACAAACTGCAAGATGTTATTTAATTCTCAGTTAATTAGGTACAATACTCTCTATTTTTTCCCAGACTGAATTGTGCAAAGTGATTCTAAAAAATCTGCAGCTTACATAACTCCTCTGTAAAAGACCAGCTCTTGATTCAATACATATACAGACAAGTTAAGCAAAACTAAATCTATCACTGAACTTAAAAGAACTATAAAAGAATTAAAAGGCCAATGTAAAACTTTTTAAAAGGCTCAGACCAGTGACCCTGATTCATTTTTTAAGGAGAACTTCTTACATATGACCTTAACTTATAACTCTTTTATGACTTAGGATTTAATTGAGCCAGTAATTCCTAAAAGTCTAAATTATTTCCTCCCTACACCCTTTTAATACTCGGTCTCTGCTTCCTCAATAATATATCCCTGTCATTCATAGTACTGAAAATAGAACTTAAATGGTTATTTATAGCCAGTATTCATGTACTTATGGAGAGATTAAGTAATATTTGAATGATGGAAGTATCTAAGTAACCAGGGCTTCCTCAAGAATTTGAAGTAGTAGTAAAAGCAGTCTCCAAGTCATTAGTGATTATTTTCCATAACTTGGAGTGCAGCTGATGCAGCACAGGTCAGGAAAAGGTAAAACTTGGTCATTAAAATTTAACAGAGTTAAAAAAAAACAAACCAAACAACCAAACGAAAGAGTCCAAGAACATCATCAGCCCTGTCAGCCTCACTTCAGTATCCAGAAGATCTGGAGAAGATCAAACAATCCATTTACAAAGCCTTGAAAGAATAACGTGACAAGAAGCAAAGTCAATGGATTTTCCCCTTCTAAGTGGACCAGGGGAGGAAATCATAAACTACATGACATTCTTAATGAAGCTGGGGAAACTTGGTGATGATGAAATTATTGCATGTTCTGTAAAGAGAAACAAAAGGACCAAAAAATAATCAAAATATGCACAGGCAATCCTCTGGTGGATCTTCTCAGTCTGACATCCAACAGGGTTCTCCAGAGATCTGCTCTGGGTTCAGGCTTGATCAATTGTTTCTGGCACTGCTTATCTTCACATAGAGAGCACACATTTCAAATGTTCACATTATGCCATTTGTGCAGCGGGAAGTTTTGAAAGCAAGTGAGAAAACCTCATTCTGTGACCTATTAAGTGTTTGTCTGGTGTCAGAGGCACAAGCTTATTATTCTGCTCTCTTTATTTCCCATGGCACTTCAGCTTATTTGTCTTTTGGGGAACATGCCTTAAAAATGTGGACAAATTATGGGGATCATGGAGAAAGAAAACAGAAATATGAGATTTAAAAGATGCTGCATTAGAAAAGGTTAAAAAATAGATGTTTCTACTCTTCTACCATTACTGTTTTTAAGGAATGAAAGAATGGGCTGTGAAGGAAGATATGATTAATGATAGTACTGTTCTACTCAGTAAAATGGTTTTATTGAGACTGTGAAGAGATTTTCCTCCAGATTCAGGAAAGTTTTGTCAAAGAGTAATGAGCTTTTGCTCCAAGAGAACATAGACTGCTAGAAAGAGTCTTTCACACATTTGACCATAATTAGTTACCTGGAAAAGCTGAGAAATCCCTGCCAATAAACAGCTCTTCAAAAGGGTTGGACTTACGTTTGAGACTGACAAAATCAGGAGAATTAAAAACCAAACAAGCAACATTAGTAATATGAAACAAGGTTGTTTTTCCTGGACCATTCTCTGGAGAATGAAATTTAACTAGAAAGACATATTTGGATATTATTTTACTGATGGAAATAAATTTTAAAAAAAACTCACTTGACTGTCATCAGGACTACCTATAACTATGAAAATAACCTATTACATTAATTGTAATTATAGAAGAGGGAAATACTGATTTCTTCCCAAGGTATTTTATCACCTCAGGAAAAGGGATAAAAATACACATATAATTGCACAGTACTTGCCTGAGAAATGGCTCTTTGTCACTACAAGAAAGACAAAAATGCCCTAAAATAGGCTAAATGTATGAAGAAGGATAAAGCCTGTAACTGTGGTGGAAAACTGATAATACTGACTATTTCCCATCTTGAGTTACTGACTTTACAGAAATTGTTTCAGCAAATGAAGCAGTTAAGACTTGTGACAAAGATTTGCATGTCACATTCATTGTCCATGAAGCACATAAATTAAAGGTGAAACACAAATACACCTTCATGGCACTTTTTCTGCAGCAGTCTAAAAGTAAAACAGACTTGTACCAATGCCCTGATACTCTAACTTATGAACATGTAGACTGCAAAATTAATAAAAAAATAATACCAAAAAGCAAACAAACCAGCAAAAAAATCCAGACAGTTAAAAAAAAAAAACCAAAACAACAAAACTTAAAGTCAGACCACTAAATGTTTTTTTTTAAAAATGCTAATAGATATCAGGAACAAATTCTATCCTTAACCACATTTCACTTCTGCTTAAATGATTTCCACTCTCCCAGTAAAATAAAACCATGTTCTTCTCTGAACCAATTAAAAAAAAACACACTGATAAAATTGTAAGAGAAGAAATATTCAGACAGAAAGTATGACCTGCAAAAAGTCACAAACACAAAACAATCAATTTAATTCCCTAATAATGGAAATATTCAAATAAAGACCAAATGGGGTAGATTGGGCTCCTTATGTTTAGCAATTAATTGGATAATTTGGTCATAATAACAATAAAAAAAATTATAAAAATAATTTGATTTTCTCTATTATCTATCAGAGAAAGTATTTTATCTTGCTCTCCCCTCCTTCTTTCCTTGTAACTGTAAAGGTGCTACAGGCTAATTCTTTCCAATTTTCCCACTTCCATAAATATAATACCCTTATTTCTGATTTTCTATTCCCTCATGAACTTAAATAATTATTTCATGAGTCTCCCTTTGAAATCAGAATTGCCAGAATATTTACTGACCTTTGATCCATTCCACCTTTGCATTTTTCCGTCCATTTTAATTTGAGAAGCTGATTACAAACACGCAGACACATCACTATAACTGAAAAGTGTTTTTATTTTATATTTTAACAAAGGGATGCACACAGCAGTTGGCAGGAGTTGCGTTCTGTGCATGCTGCAATTCTCAGTAAGGATGAGAGTTATTCACCACCAGCTGTTTATGGTGCACTGATGACTGTGGGCCAATTGACCAGGGATTATTTCTTCCTCCTTACTCTGAGGTGAAGTATTTACACATTCTCTGAATATTGCTGATGAGGAGTCCCCTGGGAAAAGGCTGGAACTGTGCTGTAATCACATTGTTTCTGAATATTTGTGATTTGGGTTTTTAATTCTGACCTGCATATTGTAGTTTTCTGAGTCATTGAAAAAATAGACATCACATGGTATGGCTTATATATTTAAAAGAGAAGAATCTAAAATAAAAGCAAATCTATCTATCTATCTATTTATATCTCTCAAACAAGTCCACAGGAAACAGTCATCAAATTAAATCAGTCTTAAGGACCTCCTTCTAGTAAGAGATACTAGAATATATCTTCTAGTAACAACAGAATTGTGCATTCTTAGCTGTGGAGCAGCATGGTAAAATCCATCCATATAATAACCACAGGGCAGTTATTTTTAATTTACATCATAGCCATTGAGAGAATTTATCCATTCATCCATAGAGAATTAAGTAAACCAACCCAGCCCCACCAAAAAAACCAAAATCCCTGGAAACAAATTTATTTATAAGAACTTTTTTAGCCAATAGTAAGAAAAAAGATACTGAGAAGATGAATTAAAATTAAAAAACAAACAAACAAATTTAAACACAAGGAAATTAAGTGTAAACCCCAATATTATTGAAACATAATAAAAATAGTCACTAAAGGTAAATATTAATTCCATCTCTAGAAGTCCATATCCTTTAGATTATACATTGTATACAGAACAAACTTCCCAGAAAATTGTAATATATATAAATAATATATATATATAATATACATATAAATATATATATATAAATTAAACTATTTAAAAGCATAGCAAAATCAGTAAGACGTCTGGAGCACACCAAAATCAACCCTGCTTAGGAAGAGATTTTTATATTTCCTTTTGCATAATTAAATCTGCAACTTAAAATAAAATCTGCATTTTTAAAGGAAAAGAAAATGAATATGGAGGGTGCAAGTAGTATGTAAACCATAAGAAATGACAAAAGCAAGTAATTAAAGAAGTATTTCTAACTAATCTGGTATAAGTTTTCTTCAATTAATAGAAAGAAATACAATTATAACTTTCTAAAGGACCTGAGCATAAAAAGACCTATAAAATTTATTTAAAATGAAATTTTCCTTGTGTGTATCCCTTATTCCCACTGAGGAACACCTTGCTTACAAAGGGTAATGTGGTGCAGAAGAGCCTAAAAAACTCTAATGTTATCTGTAGCTCTAAAAAAGAATACAGGAGGCAGAAACAATAAATGAGTTTGTAACCAACACTGAGTAAAATTCTGTGTGGATCAGCAGCAGAGCTGTACAAGTTTCTATGTCTTTGGATGTGATCCCCATACCTCACATAGACTTCCACTTGTAACTTGCAGAAATATTTACTCCAATTCTTCCACATTTTTCTTTTTCCTTCCTCCTTCCCCATCCTCACATTCAAGTCTGGTGCAAGGCAGACTGACGGTTCTAGCACTTGTGAAATGCAGAAGCCAAGGGGAGATGAAACAGAAATTTATTCAGCCTTATTCAGATAGTTCCTGCTGAGTTTATTCATTAGGTTTTAGGTGCACAATGCTGAACCTGGCAGGCAAATCCACAATGGAAGGAAAAAAAAGCAGCAGAAGGCTCAATGAAAAGGAATAAGGAAGTAGAAGGGAAGAAAAACGTGGGAAGATAGGTCCAAAAGGACCCTGACAAGTACATTTCCACCTTCCTCAAAAATCCCACATCATTCCATGGCATTGAATAATCCACAGTCAGTGAGCACCACTGCACAACCAGTGCACACCACCTGATCGTGGCCACAGGTGCCACTTCCCTCCCTGAGTCATTCTCCTGTAAAATTAATGCTGTTCTGTTTGTTAATAAACTGGCTGATTATGACACATTTTCCTTGTATCTGTTCCATCATTATTTTTGTCAGAAAGTCAGTTTCAGAAATGAAACTTTTTTTTTTTAAATAAAAAAAAAAAATACTTTCTCATTGACAATTCTACTGAGGAAAAAACCCTAAAACAGCAAAACTCTGGGCTCAGATACTCAGAATAAAATCTTCCTGCACAGCCACTCTTGTGGAAGGCACTGGAGTTGCTCAGGGAGTCAGATGTTTCTTAGATTAGTAAAATCATACTGTAAGGGGTAATCAATGTGCAGCAAGCAGGCTAAGGCTATTATACAAGTCCTGGATTGAAAAACATTTTCACTACTTACGTTTGTCTTCACTCTGGAGCTGTTTGCAGTGCCTTGCAGAAACCCTTCAAATATTTGCCTTTGAGGTTTTCCCATTGTTTTCCATTAAATTCCTCCTCATCCTTTGAAGATGTTGCAGGAGCTGGCCACAGAACACAGCCCATCGTGCTGACTACACTTTCCCACTATTTCCAGGTCTCATCTTGCATCATTTGCTAGAGTTTAGGCCCATCTACAGCTTCACAAGTTTGCACATCCTTATTACAGAATCATTAAAGTTGGGAAAAGCCCCTGACATCCTCGAGTCCAGCCTCTGACCGATCACCACCTTGTCAGCTGCAGCACAGCACTGAGTGCCACATCCAGCCCTTCCTTGGGTACTTGTGGCTCCACCACCTCCCTGGGGCAGCCCATTCCATCAACAACCCTTGCAGTGAAAAAAAATTCTTCATTCTTACACGACTGCAGATGCTTACAGGTTAGATTGCACACTGAAATGATTCCTGTGGCAGAGTCAACAACCACTTCACCAGGGAGAGGGAAAAAGAAATAAAAAATGTGAAAAAAATAAGGTCAAGAGCTGCTTAGGAATCTTTAAGGAATCCTAAATCACAACTTATTTTGCTGCTGCAAGTAGTAAATTTCAGCATGGTCTCTATCCAAAAGCTGTACAACAACCATTGGTTGATTATGGAGTCCTGAGGTTATGAGGCCCCTAAGTCTTCTGTTCTTACAGCTAAAAAGGTGAACTCAAATCCAAGCCCTGTTTTTTAATCAAATCATTGGTTGCAGATCCAGGGAAGTTATGAGTTTATTATTAAAAGGTGTGCTCCATGCTAGGCAAAAGATTGAGAATACTTTTCCTTGCAAATAAGGTTGTGAACTAGACATATGGGTTGTGTTTGAGACTCCAAAGGAAATTTTGGCCTCCCTGAAGGTAATGAAATTTTGTCGTTTTATAAAATGACATTTATTATATAATGACATTTATAATAAAATACCATTGTCATGTTAACAGTATTTTATTTCCCCTCACTGAACTTCTTGAAAAAGTCACTTCACCTTTCTAAACACCCTATTCTTGAGCTATAAAATAAAGATAATAATGAATTACTTCTCTTCCTGAGGTATTTTTAAAATTGTGATAAAAATCATTGTAAGTCTGCATTCTCAGGAATACAGATTTCACTTCTGCATGTCAAATATATGGCACCCAATTGACACCACAATGTTCTTCAATAGAGGATTGGTTCTATACTGCCGGAAAATTAAGAAATAAATTATATGATTATACCGAAGTTTTATAGTTCTGCATTCATTTGCAGTAGTTAAAGCTTGGCCATTTATCCTGGCAATGAAACAGATATTTAAAAGTTCTATTAAGATTAGAACAAAATCTGGCTAGCACAAATGACTGATCTTAAAGTTACATTCATTTCTATCAAGGAGTGATATTTTTATGGTCCATTCTCCATCGACACTTTGGCAGGTGTCAGAATAATAGCACTGAGCATCAAGGAATTCCCAGAGCTAAGATTCTCAGCAGATGTAAATCAGCAGAGCTAGAATGCATTAGAGTCACAAGAAATTATATCACCTCGGAATGTGCTCTCAGGTATCTGCTATCCCCACTAAAATACCTCTCAAGTCAGCAGTGTGCACTGTTATCACTCCAATACCACTCTGTATTGAGTCTTAAAAGTCATGTGCTAAACCTGTGAATCAATGCAAAATCCACCGGACTAGAATTGATTAAATTATTGTGATGTGTTTGCAAATTTTCTATATTTTGTGTCCAGCTTTCACAGCTGGACACAGCTTTTTTCACAGCTTTTCCAGCTGTTTTTTCACAGTCCTACATTATCTATGTGGACTTTTTTTTTTAAAAAAAAAAAAAAAGTACATAGTTTTTGTCCAGTTCTAAACAGAAAGAATTGGCATTTTCAAGTAGACTTTTGGGACAGAAGGTACAATCAAAAGATATTATAGGCTTCAGCAATAAAATTGGAGGGAAAAAAATAAAAACCCTTCTGAATACCAAGCAACAAAGTTTCTTCTTTATTTCACTTCTTTTTTTTTGTGTTTTCAGGGCCTGGCAGCCCACACCTAAGTTCTGCACAATTCCAGGAGCTGTGAGATTATCCTGTAGGGCTGCTCATCTCTGGATATTGAAAGTGATCTTCATGTGCTCTCTCTGTGGGGTTCACAGATGGCATCACACAACAGCCTCGTTCCCCAGGGAGAAAAGCACAAGGGACAAGTGCCACCAGAGAAGCACAAGGGACAAGTGCCATAAGTGCAGAGTGATGCTCTGGCTCCTGGGCCACAAGCCAATGCAGATCAGTGGCTCCCAGAGCAGCATCCCAGATCCCATCACAGACCACCAAGGGAAAATGGAAACCTTCATGAGCACTTGGTAGTAGCCAGCACTGTGAATAACTTTTCCCTGTTACATTTATTTACTGTAATGCCACACTATTTCCCTCCCTAATTAGCATTGCTTTCCTGTAATTAAACTTTTGGTTTCTATAGAGAGATCTTATAGCTATGAAATTTGTAATTAAAAATGTTGCCACCAAATTGCAGATTTCAGCTACATCCATGCATTCTTAATGGGTCCCAAAGCTTTGGCTGTGTGTCATAGGAACAGATTTTCGAGGGAAAATGCCACAGAAGGTGAGAGAATAGAAAATTGCTTTGGTGTGGAAGATATATCTGCAAAACAAAGCCCACCACTGCACAAACCACCAGCTAAACGCTATAAACCATGCATTACAGCTCTTCTGTTGATATTCTGAAAATAATTATGATTGTGAGCTGTCAGAAAGATTCACTGCACCAGTTATGTTCATCACCAACTGACAACCTACCTAGGCAAACCCTTTTAAAATCTGAGCCTCCTACAACACTAATGAGCATTAAAGAACAAAATATATAGCTCCCACGAGTCAGAGGCACAGCATCATAGCTTGCCACTGCTATAAACAGTAAATCTTTACATATGCCTATTGGCAATGATGCTCCACAAATGTCAGCAGAGACTCCTGTTTTCTAACTTCATCAGTAACGCTCCTCTTCATTACATTTACAATGTGCAACATAAAATCAAGCACACCAGCAGAGAGGAGCGTGTTTTGCACAGAGGGATTTTCTCTTGAGGTGGGGAGAAGTAGGGTGGTGTGAAAAGGGTTTTCTATGACTTTCAAACATGGAGAGCCCCCCTGAAGCTTTCTAGGTTTTACTCTGAGCACTATGCTACTGTTTGTTTCTAGTGAAAGGGGGTTTTTTGTTTGGTTTGGGTTGTTTTGGGGGTTTTTGTTGCTGTTTTAGCAAAATTGGCCATGGAACTCTGCCACAGTCTCTATCATATTCTATTCTGCAAAGTAGCCATTTGTCACCATGTCATACGCGCCACAGGATCTCATTGAGGTGTCATGCCCTCAAAATCCATTCCTGCTTGCAGGAACGAGACACAATAAAACAGGAGTATATGCTACTAAAGAAAGAAATTGTTTTGTTTGTCAGGACTGTTGAGAGCAGTAACTTCACTCAGAGGAGCACTCTCAGATTATTTTGGCACAGTTGTCACATACGCAGATAAACCCAGTGAAATATAGCTTTCGGGATCATTATTTGTACAGCATTTCAAAACAATTTGTCTTGACCTAGTGCTTTCATACATACATGATACTTGGAACTCCTGGGTGCATCCACAGGCCACTTAAAAACTGAAGCCTAGATAAATGTAGTAATCAACTGTGAAGTACCATATGAAGAATATAATTTCATTTAGACAAGACAACAAGCAGCACATTGCTAAATACAGTTTTCTAATAACATACTAGAGAAAAACAGGAAAAATGTTCAAATGATGAGAAACATTTCAGACTCCTTCACTAAAAAGCTGAATTTCATTATGCAGTCAGATAAAAGAATATAAGTTGTGCATGCAGAAGCATGTATTATTTCATTGCCCCCACCATGGCTTTTCAGGATGATTCCATTGAAATCTGCACTGTCCAAAGGGAGGTATAGATGGACTGCAGGCAGGAAAAACTTCAAGAGCAAGGTTAAAGTGGAAAACCTTCAATTGGTGGGAAAATCTTCTGACATTTAACAGACCATTCATGCACTTTGGATCACTCTGAATCAATAAAAATATGCCCCCCAGTGATCTTTGGGTGTGGATTGTCCCACATTCACTATTCTTACCCTCATGTCAAATTCCCGTGTCCCTGATTTTCTGTAAATAATACTGACACAGGGGTCAAACGGTACATGTGATCAATAAGAATTGTACTGGGGAAGTGTTCCTGCCTTCAGAACCAGGTATTTGGGAAAATTCTTTGCAGGAAATCCCTGACAAAGCCACAGTTTTGATTGATGGGTAAAGGAGAGAGGTAAAGAAAAATCAGTCGCCAACCAAAAAGTCGAAGAGGAGAACTGGGGCTCAAATTGAAGCATTCCATAGGAAGAAAAAGGCAAAGGAACATCCAGCATGTCCACACAGATCTTGTCTTCCTAACTGTGGACACATGATTTGCCCAAAATCTTGTCAAATAGATGAGAATACAGCAGTGGTCTTGACAGCAGTGAGACAGCAACCTTTGGGACACAGCAAGTGGCTTTTTGGCTGACAGCCCTTGGTAGCTGTCAGGCAGGTTCTGTTTGCCCTCCCAAGAGCCCATCTGGCTCTGGTTTACCCTGTCTGGAAACAAATCACAACTAGTGATGCAGACTCTGCTAGTCCTGCTCCTCTTCCAGCAGGAGGGGAGGATGCCCATTATGACTTGTGACCAAGAGAATGGAGCAGAGTGCTGCCACAGACCTCCACAGTAAGAGCTGGAATGGACTTGCCAAAGCTCCATCTCTGTGACAGAAATCTGAAGGGGCCTGACAAGTCTGGCAAGGTAATCTTCCAGAGATTGCAAGAACTTGAGCAGTTACTGTGGTGACTGCAAACCAGATGACAAATCTGTCTCTTGGCTTCTTTGGTCATACACCTGTGTCGGAAAAGCATTCAAGGAGCAACAAAAAGAAATTACACGGGGCCTAGAAAAGGCATTTCCTTTCACAGGTTTAACATTTCCCAAGCTTTAATTTAATTAAATGCCTTCCTGCACTTCATCTGTTAAAAAAGCTCATATTCTCTGCTGTTGACTCCATTCATTCAAGTGGATCAGAAAAAGAAAAGAAAGTCCAAATTCTGCTTCCAGAAGAAGTCCAGTACAGCTTGGTATTCATCTTGCTCAAAAAAAATACATGTCATATATCTCTACCCAATAAATACCAGATAACATTTTTCATAAGTTTTTAGGCCACAGTAATTATTCAGTTCACCTCCTGCATAACCTGCCTTTTTCACAGACACACTACTACAGTGATGCTTGTAATAAGTTTTACCTACCATTCACCCTGCTGAAATCTGTTAATTAAGACTTTCAGACACACGCAATAATCCTACCTTTTCTGCTCCTGGAGGACTATGCATATGCATGAGTGATCTCTGCAGCTGGAATGTTAACACTGCTGAGGGTAATATTCTATATATGGAACAGTAGCCATATGCCCACACAGCACACCTTGCCCCTTTTACATAAATACAATCCAAAGCTACATTCTGGGATGTGTAGTGCTTCAGAAAAGATAGTTTGGGAAGGGAAGGCTCACTGGGCAACAAATTTTCTTTGAGCCTTGGGGAAAAAGGAAAAGAAAAGGTAGCAATAACAGTTCTGATGCTTCCCAAAAATAAAACACAGCTATCAGAACTCCCTGGCTGTTTGACACCTCATTTTCTCTGCAGTAATAAATACATCTAAGGAAGCTTTTATTTTGATAGTTTTCTCTGAAAAACCCTCCACCCTCTACAATACAAGATTTTCAGTACCTTTGAAGTTCACTGCAGTTATTCAATCTTCCTTACTGGATAAAACACAAAAAAATGTCTTTTCTGGCTGAGAAACAGGAGATGTTTTAGGAAGCTATCCATTGCTACATAACATTATAATATTGCAGGATTCTTTTGCAGACCATCAGGAAAAGCAGACACCTCAGAAAGGGAGACCAAAGTGTGTCTGGACACCTTCTCTGGTGAAATATTCACCTCACAAGCTGAAGAACACTGCCTGATGCTCCCATTGCTCTCAGGGTTCTGGCTCCTATCTTTCACCTCCCAGCAGTGCTCTCTAAGCAGCTGGCTAATCCAAAATGCACGACAAACCCAATATGCCCCAGGCGTGCTTCCACATGGACGAGACAGAAGTTCAGTCAGAAGGAGAAAACCCCAAAATTATTTTTACTGCCCTTCCATTCCCTCTCTGAGGATCCAGTTCTCCCACTTTCCAAATAATTGGGATGCTCATGAAATGCTAAACTGGACTTTAGTTCTCATTCTTCCTTTCTGTAAGAAAGATACTGCCTGCAATGGCTCAACCACATTGCAGAAATAAGTAATATATTCAAATAATGCTCTCCAGTAGGAATGAGAAGTATTGCCTTAGTCTTTTCCATACTTAAACAAGGTCTATTTAGTAAACAGGATATTTAAGATAACTTCTGTACACAGAAACATAATGTTAAACATAGCAAAATATGAACTTTATTTTTATCTTGCAATTTCCATCCTTAATGTACAGAAACCTTCCTTTCATGGTGGACTTGGCTGGCCTAAACAGGTGCAGACAAATTCTTTCTGTTTGCAACACCACCAAACAAGCTGCATTTCTTCACATGATTTTCCATTTTAAACAGCAAAGTCTCCTGTCCCAGGGGACTTGGAATTCACAGAATCTGCTCAGTAGGCTAATCCAACTAAATCACCACCCATATATCAGAGGATGGATATTCCAAAGGCAGGAAGGAATTTTTTTTCTTCAAACTTGAAGTTCAGTAAGTAATTTATGTCATAAGACATCAGGGAGACAAGGTAACTATGTCACAGCTGTCTTTATGGCAGCTCAGTCAAATGAAACAATTTTTATGAAAAAGAAAAATATTCAGATTTATCATTGTGCTTTTTTTGATTAAAAAAAAAATCAAAGACATCCATGGAAAGTGAATATTAAAAAAAAAAAAAGTAAAAAAAAATCCTCTGACTTTGAAAATATGCATATTTCTGCAGTACATTTGGACAGAATATTTTCAGCTAGCTGTAATAACCTTGCGGTAAATGATGAATTTCATCCACAGATCCTATTTTTTTGATAAAAGATTTTTTTTCTAATGCACAGAAATAATATAAAATTTCATGTTAACACACATGTATGTCATAGTAAATGAAAAACCATCTTGCCACATATTATCCAAGAGACAGAGTAAGCAACGTGGTCAAATTCTAGCTTCTGTTCTACAGAGATCCTGGCAGACTTTTCCTTAAAATAAAAATGGGAAAGAAAAACAATGGAAATTAGTCAAATTTCTTAACTAAAATCGCTCAGCTACATCACAAAAAATAAAATAATAATAAATAGGACCAACACATCCTTCAGCTGTGCCACTTAAAACTTTATAAATTTTCACACACATTAAAACTAATTGATTCTCACAGGTATTGCACAGGTGAAGCAGATAACAAATTAAACCTAGGGCATAAATCAAGACTCTTTTGTTTCATGAAATAAATCTCACTCTACCTTCTATCTTCATTGTGTTTTTCATACATGTAGGCACATGTAAAAGCACCTTCAGGAACAGCAGAAATGTATTTAAAGATGACAAAATTTTCACTGTGGTGTCTCAGTGAACTCAATATGCTAGAGATACTATTTGTGGAAATAACCCAGTTTAGCATCTGAAGCCATGCATCTCTGGCAGCTATTGACAAGAGATTCTTGTCAGAATATGCCACTTGTGAAAACAGAACAGTTTCCATCCTCAGGTGCCTTTAAAAGGTTGCTTAATTACTTAAACTACTTTTATTTCCAATTGATACTCTCATGGAATGGTTATAGTACCTAATTGATTGAACATTAGTTTCATTTTATGTTATGTCTGATGAGTTATTGATTGCCCTTTGCTTTCAGGACACTTAGGCCTTTACTGGTGAAACATAAAAGAGTGAATACCCCAAACCTGCTGCATCAGTGACTTGTCCTAGCAGGGCTGTCCCACACTTCCACACAAAAGATTCCTCCCCTCGCAGTCCATTGATCCAACAGTGTGTGATGCATTTCAATGTTGTAAAAAGCTCCTCTAGCTGCCTTTTTTCTTCCTCTCATGGCTCCAATCTTTGAAAGAAGAAAGCTCAAAACTCAAAGAATTGACCCTTTCTCCTGTTGGGGCATTTAGAGCTAGAGAACTGCTACCATTTTAGCTATGGTTACTGATCTCAGCAAAGCATACAAATCAAACATAAGTTCTCCAAGAGCATAAGATTTTTTCCATAAAAATACATGGCAGACTCTAAATCTTCTTACTGGGAATTTGTGCTTCAGCTCAATGGGAAGTTAAAAGGGTTTAAAAACCGCCTTTTAATTTCAGTAATTTGTTTTCCTTGCTGTTGTTTTAGTTTTGTCAAATGAAGGTCAGCACATGTTGCAGGGTCCACTTGAAAAAGCAAAACCAAGTTGTTTGTACTGGTTAAGCAAGTGAAAGAAGACTCCCTGAAATGGTTCTGTTCTGAGGGCACTTAATCAAGCAGAACAGATGTTTATTATACAATTAGGGAACGCTTTGCCATCAGTATGAACAATTCATGAAATCAAATTGCTCCATAATACTTTCCATTATTTCACAAACACTTGCTGTGAAGAATTGAGGGTATGCAAAAGCCCAGATCCTGTGTTTTTCTCCAGCCCCAAGCTTTATTTAATTACCCAGCAGGGGAAGCAATGCTGCCTGTTAGTATAAAGCCAGAAGAGCTAGAGCCTGAAGTATAAAGCCAAAAGAGCAGCCAGCCTGGTACAGAGGGCTTGGAAAGGAGGGCTGTGTGTGAGGTGTGGCACAACTCCACTGCCCTGTGCTCATCCTGCTCCAAAACATGGCAGGAAGGTAAGAGGCCATCAGAAATAGAGAATTACCCATTTCCAGCTTCAGCAGTTTGTGCTGCTCAGTATTGGTACCTCCTGTCCCAAACCACCCCTCACTCTCCTGGACAGAGCTCAGGCATAGTCCAGGTGTGAGCACGGAGCAGTGACTCGTCCCTCAGCAGCTCAGAGTGGGCCCCTCTGTTTTGAAGAACAAAGGAGTTACTTTTTTTGGACCGAGCAGTTGTGCTACTCAGCCTGAGGGATGGAGAATCATTTCTGACCCATCTCACAGCCTAGGAAACACCAAAGCCAGTGAGTCCCTAACTGGGGAACACCCTAATTTTGGTGTTCCACGTGCACTGTAGCAGTTCTGGGGGTGCTTCCTCAGGAGCTCAGCACCTGGTGGCACTGTGGATGGCAGTCAGGACACCACTCAGGAAGGGGACCAGAGGAAATTCTCTCACAGATGCTCAGGAAAGGAGACAGGGAACCAAGTAGCCAAAATGATGATTGGCTAGTGCCTGAAGCAGAGGAATACTCACTGGAACTCAGCTCCAGGACAACCCTGCAATGCTGTCTTCTGGAACAACTGAGATAAGGATCTGTGGCTGGAACCATTGAATGAGGTCACTTCACGAGAGCTTTTATCATCAAGACCAGGGTTCAGAGACTCCCTTGACTGGATTCTTTCTTGAGAAAAGGTCTCCCTTGCAAAGTGAGTGGTGGGCATCCAGCACTCACTGCTAAGACATGGGTACCCCAGCTCCCTGACAGCATCTCTCACAGTCTGTATCTGTGCACATGGAAACCATCCCAAACTCCAGACACATCCACTGACATTCCCAAATTAGTTCTGATAACAATTGTTACAAAAGTGCTCCAGATCTATGCAGACAGAAGCATCTGATAGATAAAATGCCAATGGATGTTTCTTATGAACACAGTTTCATTCCTGAGATTCACTAGACTGATTTACCCTTTCATACGCACTACAGAGGGTTTCTTATGATCTTCTGCTAAAAAGGCAGCTCAGACTTAAACCCTTCTACTATTTATAGCTCACATGCAGAAATCTCTTCAACAGCACAACCAGAAACAAACTTTTACAAAGCAATGATTTGTCACATGCAGACATAATGATCTTTTTTTTCAGGTCTAGACTCAAGGTCTTATTTCTAGAGTTGCCCAGTACCATCAATTCCCATGCAAGCTGGCATTGTTACTATTTTTTCAACCTGCTCACCCTTTTCTAGGTGCCAGCCTAGAAAAAGGAACACAGTACATTATTTCCTGTCACCCATTTCTAATGGTAGCCATTTATTCTATTGCTGGAGTCTCTGAACTTTCCTGGGATACAAGTATATCTTAGCCTTTACATAAATATCTCTGTGTACAAAGTTTTAAATACTTATTTCAACACAGAAAACTTTGAGTGAGCAACAGAGGTTGGAATATGAAAAGTTCAGGCAGAGAGAAGATATTTATCTCTAGTAGATGTCTAGTTTGTAGCTACCAGTCCTAATTTGGAGCTGGAATAGCTTTGCAAATAACAAAGTCCACGATGTTTAGGTAAGTGATTCATGCTATATTCTTGCTGAACCTCATAGATATGTGTCACAATAATGTGACTGGTCTGTTTCTCTTCTTTCCTACTTTCATACCTGGGGTTTGCTAACACATGATGGCTGTCACAATTCAAGCACTGCAATAGTGGAGTGAAAAACACAACTAAGCAGCTATGCAAATATTGTTCTAAATTTAAAAAGGCTTATTCCAGCAACTAATCTCAGTATTATTTAGCATTTACAGTATGTACTATTCAGCTAAGGGTTGACAGTGTATTAGATTCTGCTAAAAACTCCTAATATAAGGCCAAACCTTATGACTATAAACTGCCACAATCAATGATAGATCAACACCTGAGTAAAAGGAACTTAACATTAATTTTCAATTCATTGAATGGTTATTTTCCTCCTGCAACCTCATACTGTTTTCCTTCAATGTGAATTGCAGTTGAAAGGCTGTATCTTCACAAAAGAACCCTGCTCTGGAGAAGGAACAAACAATAAAGGATAAGAAATCTAATATAACTCTATCTTTGGTTTATTCAGACTTCTAGTCTTTGAAAATATTTATTCCTTTGTTTGGCACTTGAATTAATTTCTCTGAAATCTTCTTACATTCCAATGAAATGAATTTTTTTCCATTTGACCTTGTCTTTGTGTAACCCACGGTGGTACACACTCTGCTTGGATGTTACTTATTTCTTTCACTTTATATTTTGTTTATACTTGATCTGGTCCATTGTATTTTGTCTACGATGTAATTGGAGGAAGACACCTCTGCCTATCACAGAGCTGTCCATAAAGAAAGGGAAGGAAAAAAATTATTTTACTGCAGGTGGAAGAAAAAATATCAGGAACTGAGAAAGGGAATGTTCAGGCCTGTTAATTTTTAAGGGGACCGAAGGAGCATGTATGATGGGAAATTGGCCCTGTGGAAATGGAACTGGAATGGATATTAAATCACTTGGAGAACTGCACCACAGCTCTTCTTGCAGCTGTGCAGGCTGGCCAAGAAGAAATGTTCATAAATAAAGGGTTCCTTCCCTCTCTTTCAGGTTCTGGGGTCTTTAACCAAACTTCCCATGAGACTTTAGATGTGGCATTTTTTGTTCAAGTTTCTTGGAGGAACTCTAAGGAGAAAAGTGGTAAAAATAACAAAGTAAACCCTCTGTGACAGGAACTATAAACGGCTTCCCACCCACTTTGCCTTTCATTCAGCACACCTCTCAACAAGGAAAGTTCCCTCTGGTCTGTGCTCAGCCCTTGCACTGCAGATTGTCCCTGTCTTTCAGCCATCTCACTATATAAAATTCCTTTGAACACAACTCATTCTTGACTGCACTTAGTGTTTAAATGCCAGATGGTTTCTGGCCTTATAAATAAATAATTTCTGCTGGATCTCTGAGATTATTTTTCGAATCCCTTTCTGCAACTGCTCTCTTTTGAAACAGATGTATAAGAAGTTAATAAGGTAACATAATCAGATAATATTTAACATGAAAGTATTTTATTATAGAAAGTTTGATATCTTTCAACACCTACTTGGAACAAGAAAAATATTTCCGAACCAAAATGTTTTGAAATACTTCTCCCTGGCCCAACCCTATCACCATTATTAAATTTTCAGTTTGCACTAGTTCATGACAAATGCTAATCAACTAAAAGACAGATTTAACAAAAGAGAGTAACAGATTTTTCATAAATAACATCAGACCTTCTAAGTCTATAAAATCCTTGTAAATAGTTTTACTGACACTGAAAGTAACTTGACATGGCCCAAGGAAAATAATTACTTTAAAGAAAATATTGCTCAACAGGACCATTTCTACTTCATTACTTACTGCACAATGAACTTAGGGTTGAGAGCAACTAGTGCGTTAATTAAGTTTTTCTGGTTTTTTTTTCCTAACACCATCTTTATTCACACCTTTTTCCATGAACAACCTTCACCCCAGATGTTCATGAAATGAAAGTTGGGACATGCCAGCTTCTGCAACAACAGGTCTTGGTGAAGCCAGTAGTCTGCAGCTACAGAGCAAAGAATAAGAGGAATCTACACAATCTACTGGCTCCTTTGCCAATAAATGTTTTAAATCAGCTTGAAAATCATGGACAAAAAGCACTTTTCTGTGTATTTATTTATTGCATTTGAGGACTAGGACTTACCACCTTTTTTTTGTTGCCATGTGGTGAATAAGATCTCCAGAAGTCTGTCACTTCCAATGTGCTGGAGGACATACACCAAAAGCAGAGAAGATCCAGCAGAAATTTTTACAAAATAGACAAAAGGTCACCTGAACCTCTGGTGCCATGTCCAAAGAATTGGATAAATCGTCCTTCTTTAAGCTTTTAATTTAAGGCTTTAAGCTTTTCATCACCTTACTGATAAAGGTGCAATAGTAAACTGAATTTTAGAAAAAACAAAGCAACTTCTTGGACTGAGGAATGGAAAAGTGAGGGAAAAACTCCACAAACAACCATGACCAAACTCCCAAAATCACATCTTATTTACTTCTGAAGAAAATACATAGTGAGGATTTTTGGTTTTGTCAGAGTAGATATTACAGTGAGTACAAAAGCTCAGCAGTAATTGCACAAAGTTTTTATATTCTGTGTGCATTGTGTATGGATTTTTAAATATTATTTCATTTTTAATTTATGATCTGCTGCAGAGAATCTACTGAGTGCATATTTTTAACACAAATAAAAGTGGTTTTAATGAAAAAGAATGCTATTTCCCCTTCAGTTGGAAAGGTGATATCCAGTGGATGGCTGGCTACTTCTTATAATAACTTAACATTTGCTTTGTTGCTGTAAACCCCATCCACAGGGGGGGAAACAAAGGATACCATTTTATATATTTTTCTTTTTCTTCTCTTTGTTTTATGATTCAAAACTTACCCTAATGGGAATCTGAAGATGTATTAGAAGCAGATTTCATTTTGTTTCACTGTACCCCTAGCATCCCTGGCAACAAATAAATACCACAAACTGAAGAAAGAGAATTAGAATTAAAGACTTATGCATAGGTCACCTTTTCCAGCATACATTAGATTTGATTGTCATTATGTTTATTTCATAGAGCTAGTCCTGCAGTGGGTGGCTGTTACACTGATTTGCAGCAAAGTCATTAACCTGGGGAGGTACTATCTGAAACCATTTTTACCTCTGCAGATGAGGATTACAGGACCTTCGAGTTAATAACAAGTTTTACACAACCAGTGCTGGATTACTGAGGTCCTACCAGGCATCAACCTCTGCCAGTGTTTATAAATCAGACCCTGTATCCTGCCTGTGGAGAAACTGAAGCTAAGGAGCTGCAGACTGGCCCCCAAAACACTGCATTTTGCATACAAATTGGTGACTTTTTACAGTCCAGAGTATGAAAAGAACAGACTGGCATCTGTTAGTAACACGACAGGCTGCAACAGGTGAGTCACCTTAAGATGTGATTGCATCTGGGGCATATTGAAGGACCCACAGAACAGAGCAGTCCAAGACCCAAAGCATGAGAAAAATGCTGGATTTTATTGAAAAAAGCATAAACATAAATCATATCTGAGAGAGATTCACATGTGCCAAGGTTTTAGCATAAACACGATAAAAAGTTTGAGACACCATAACATTAACATAACAATAGCTTTTCTACCTGTGGGGCTAGTCAAACCATTTTTGCAAGGTTTGACAGGAATAAATGTGGCTAAGGTAAGAAAGGAGTCCAAGTTCCTTGGCCATCCTAACTACAAATCCACCTTTCCTTTCTTAAGTGGCAATTGAATTACTCATAGAGCAGCACTTGACTTCATGGACAAGTTGCTCTGAAGCTAAAGTGGGTAAAGATATTAGACTCCAACTCTTAAATATCCTCTGTAGTACATTATTCCTCACTCTTCCTCATCTTGCAAGATACTATCAAACACTATTATTACAGTGTTTCACATAATTTCTTTTTTCCTATGCATTATCCCTCAGGGAAACCATATTTTGCCAGCCCACTGATAAAAGCTGAAAGTCTTTAACAAAGCTCCTTTTTTTAGAAATGTAAATGATAACGAAAAAATTCAAGTGAGAAGTGACCAGAGAGATTCCCTAAGGGTTATACACACATTAATCTCTTTCTTCTAACTCCAATGATTAGCTAGGAGAGAAAATATATGAGACATCCACCATGTATTCACTCATCTGTAGTTTCACCATTATTTTGACAGCCACACAGTATCACTGTCACCTCTGAGCTACAGGACAGCACAATGCTAAACAGCTTGAGGACTTCAGAAGAAACAATAAAGTCAGCATGTAAGCTCTGTTAAGAAAATAGAAAAAGAGACGACTTACTGATTTTGAAATTTCTTGGCTTGCGATAAAACTGTCATTAAATCCTTCCCCACTCCCCAGAAATACCCAAACAAAACAAAAATTCCTAGGCTGCATCTTTTTGTGACTCCAACAAAATAGTGCTTTTTATGATCTGAAATTCCAGCCAGCCTTAAATTACACAAAATTTACCACCAAAGCTAGCAGTAATCAGGAAAGGATGAGTGTTAAATTGAATGCAAACACCATTTGCACTATCGAAGGCCAAAACATAAAATTAAAAACCAAACAATCTAACAAACAAAAAACATTGCATTGTGAATTTAGCTAGCACATTGCAACCTGGAAAAGGAAGGAAAATGGAGGAAGAACCATGTGGCCAGAAACATTCAACGAGGTTGGAAAACAGAAAAACTGTTTCCTGATGACTTAGAGAGTGCTAAATGGACTTTCCTGATATTTTCCTAAATCCCTTGTTTCCAGTTTGGGGAGAAATCATGAGAAGAATATCTACTGCCAGGACACAGTGGCTAGGGTGAAAATGTATTTGCAAACATATTTATTTCTGTTCCATTTTACATTTGGTTCTCTCTTTGGAAAGTCCAGCCTTTATACATTTAGTTCTTTTTAATGCCAGGTTTTTAGCTTACATATAGATAGATTGTGGTGAAATCACAGTTTTTGGCACCCAAAAGCCTCTTTTTTGAATGCATTAATCTCACTGACCATATGCCTTCAGAGGGATTTCTTTTAAAGATGTTTAATACAATACAGGACCTATGTTCAAGAGAAGAATAAAATATTTCTAGTGGGTACAAGAGCATACTTCAGAATCATCTCAATGGTGAACTATTGCAAAATTTCACTATGTGTGTCCAACCTGCAGAACAGATACAATTCACAGCCCTGACGTCCCATTTTGTTTGGACTAAGCAACTGTTTGGTTACAAACCTGACAAATCCCAACTGTATTCCCACCAGAAACTTGGGCCTGGGGGAGGACTGAGATGTGACAGGAAAAGACCTGGAGGTATGTCAGGACCTAAGAAATGCAGGAGATCCAGCTCACACTCCTGGAAGTCTTGATTTAGCTCCATCTAATCTTAATTAATCTTAATCTGTTAAAGGCAACAGTGATCATTTCAAAAAGCAAAAACTGTGATGTGTGTGGAGATGAAGTGTGTACAAAACATTTTCCTAACAAAGTTCTTAGCAAAGCACCCAAAACCTTTCTGAATCTGTAAGAAAGTAAACATTTCATACCATCTTATATTTTATTTAAGGAAACAAGCCCAGTGCTCTTTAGTTCCTCAGGAATTTATCAGCATCCATTTACTGTGTATCTCAAGTGGATAACTTATACCCAATGGACTACATAAGCATAAATTCAACAGAAACACCAATCTAGTGCTTAGGAAATGGAATGCTTTCCACAAACACATTTTTCAGGTGTAAAGACATATGAAAATATAAACAGCTGTACATGAACAGATACGCCCACAGAAGAGAGAGCTGGATAAATTGTAAGAAATATATTACCATTAATGAATATCATAGGAATTGGACCCAGAGGGAACAAGGGTGCAAGAGATTGATTACGACTCTGATTCACTGGTACTTGCTTCCATGGTAGAATTCTTCCTTTCTATCAATAAAGTACTTACCTGGGGATTTTGTTTGGAAAAATAATCTGTCCTATCAAAGTTTTGTCATATTTTTTAATTCTGAAATATCTCAACATGGCAAATTCTAAAAGTTGGAGTCTAAGCAAAATTATAATTTATTATTATTATCATAATTATTAAACTTTAAAATGTTAATAATGATAACAAAATTGCATTTTACAAAAAAAAAAAATCTACACTGATATGGAAATTAAAATTTTCTTAAATAAAACACTGAAACGGAGAAATTGAAAATAACCAGTTTTCAGTCCCACTGCTTTGCTAAAAAGTGACATTCATTGAAACAATTGCTGAAAATCTTCATTTCCTACTAGAAGTTCTAATTTGATTTTTTTTTTTTTTTTTTTTTAAGATTGCTGCTATCACACATCTATGTGGGTAGTTGTAGGAAGCTGCTTAATTTGACACTATAAAAATATGGGTAGACTGAAGTTATTGAGGGAGAACAATTAGCTGGATGTGCATTATGAAATATATAATTATTCACTGCCACCACTGGTCTGATATCAGAGTGCACGGTACTACAGTGATACAGTGATCTTTCTGGGGTAAGAAAAGGTTCTGGCAACTGATGCTACTGGGAAGTTCAAACACTCCTTGCCTATTCCCTCCGATACTCCACCACAGATTAAAAAAATCCCAAGCAAACAAGGATTTCTCAAGCTGTTTGCTGCTTTTGTAAGTTTATGTGCCACTCCCAGTGTCCTTCACCCATCTGGGTGCAAGTGACTATGCTAAACTGGAGCACATTTCTCATGGCTAAACAATTTCCCCTTGCACGTCCAGAATGGTTTCCTGCAGCTCTGTTGATCCTTTTGCAGGCAAACATCCATTTCTTAGCTACTGCAGCCTCACAAAACTCAGTATACTTGGGAATTGTGACTGTTTCCAGAAAAAATGAATGCTCTGAGTTAGCCTGGATGGCTTCAAATCCCTTCGTTCAACAGCAGCGTGAGTGGAAGAAATTTGAGGGAAAAAGTGCCCACAGAAAAGTATTCCCATGGTTATATGCAAAATGAGTGATGCATAAACAGGAATGCAAGGTGGTTAAGTCTCTGGAGATGTTAGAAATACAAAGCAAAATAGAACATAAATTAGAGGAGCTCCAAAGCTGAAGAATATAGAGAATTTGTACACTTCTGTAAGGCAGCAATAATCACTTCTCTCTGTCAAAGAAATAATGAGAAATAAAGCAAACTGTAGGACTGCAAAACATAAATGGAAAACACCCTAAAACCACCTGCTTGCTCTTTACTTTTTACATATAAAACTCTTTGTCCCCTTTCCCACATTTTTTATACTCTATTGGCAGAAGTGGTGTTTGCTTTCTTCCTTCCCTCCCCAGTCTGGAGAGCTTTTAAGTCAGATAAGTAAATTGAATTAACATGTTTACTCCACAAAACTGAAGTATAAGAACTATCACACTTTCTCAATTGCCTTAAATTGTGACATGGAATTACTGATTCTACCAAGCCTATGGTATTATCATCAATGTAATTAAACCCTAAACCCCCAAGCTGCCGAGCTCTTTTAATTCTCTTTTTATGCTTTAGAAGTTCTGGGAGCTATCAAGAATTAAAATCAAAGCCTTTATAGTGAATAATTATCAGAAAAACTATATTTTTGTCTTTAATTTTCTGAGAGAACTTCTAAAACTCTCTTGAAGATTTTATTTCCCTTTCTAATCCTATTCCAAAAGCAACCCAACTTAAATCCAGTAGAAGATCTGTACCAAACAATCCTTTAAATGTCAAACAGGAGTTTTAATATTGTATGACTAAAACACATTTTAATTTTCCTAATGTCAGAGTTCTTCAGTGGAAAAAGATTTAGATACAGCTATTTGATATTTGCCTCAGATATTCAGAAAACTCTCTGTAGTAAGCAATATAGGTTGCTAATAGATAGGGTAATCAAGGCAGGAATCTAAAAGAAATCATACAGGTCAGTTCCCTGTGCTTGACAAAGGTGTCTCTGCCTAATAGGACAGATGGAAGATGAAGAACCACTTAAGCAAAGAGTTAGGAAAGGTTGCCAAGACCAGATTGAAAATGTACCTTTTCAAACTCTGCCTGCTCTGTGTGGCAGCAGGTGAAAAATGCCTGGACACATTTATTTTTTTCCTATCAAATTTTAGATTCACATGTAGGATTGCCTGAAGTGGAAGAAAATAAAGACCAACCACATGAAGTAGGACGATGGCTCTTGAAATTCAATGGATACACTTCATATAATAAATATCTGATACTACACTTGAGCAGACTGAATAATTCTTTACAAGACTACACCAGATTCAAATGATTATAAAATATATTTAAAAACATACAAGACAACTTACATGGTTCTGAGTCCATATAAAGAATGTTTAGGAAAAAGTCTTGTAGAACCACACTTACAGAAAAAAAATACAAAATTATCATCTAGAAATTACTGTATTTTTTTTTACTTAGTAAGGGGCACACTCTGCCACTCCAACCAATAAACAGGAATTTTATTGAAGTGACCAAAGCCTGGCTTACTGACAGAACTGCAGCACTGTAGCTGCTACTGTGTGACCACAGCCACTCTGCAGGAGTCATCAGTGCTTTTCCTGGACATGATAAATGCTGTAAAGCAAAATCCTTTCTCTTTCACCTGAAATTATGGTGCTTTGCAAATAGAAGAAAACATCAGGTTTGGTTTGAGCACCAAGAGTGAAATACTGTGTCTATTAACGTTGACTTTGGCATTGTATGTCAGTCTGACTGTGGTTGTGAATTTATAGGATATAAAGAAACATTTTCTGTGATTGATATTCCTAACACTTCCTGTTATATTGCCTCACTGTATCTGCTTAGTACTAGGTTTTCTCCTCAAATTTTCTGTGATACAACATAAAAAAAACCACAAACAATAAAACTTTTCTTCTACTACTTGCCCAAACAGCAGCCAGGTAACTAACAACTACTAAAGTCAGTCTTTTTCCTTTCTTAAAAGATCTCAAAAATAATAAGAAGATAAGGCGTTGGTTACTGAAATGAACATTGCTGGAGTCCAGAAATATTTAAACAATTGAAAGCCAGAAAGATTCTTTTCTGGGATAATGGTAGAGCTTGTATTCAATTTGCCTGATGGTTACTGGAAGTGTTTGACCTGCAAGTGCTGCACAGCACCAGAGGTCAGGGTTTTGGCCACTTCTGCCTGCTGAAGAAATTTCAGAGCAAACCTCAGTGCAGAGCTGGGTATAACCTTCTTAATCATACAAATATCTACTTTTGCTTCTATATTTGCATTAAATACAGAATTATAGTGGGTACTCTCTACATGTGTAGGGAATTTTACTTAGACAGCTGGGATATATTGTAAAGATAACAAGAATATATATGTACATTTTTACTACCTAGTAGGACATAATGACTACCTTTTACATTTTTACAGTCTTCCCTCTGTTCCAACTCTGGAATTATTCCTATCCACAGCAAAGAGATGATGCAAGAAGGTCTTTGAAGTGTAAGCATGATATCTTTTATATCCTCATAATATTATATTCATATGTTTCTCTTATATTCTCTTTATATATTTATTTACATAAAAGTAGAAAAATATGTTAAATGTGTGCTTCAAGTATAATGAAAACATGACTATGCATGAGACGAAAATTAATTTACTTTAGATCACAAGGCTACATTTCCTCCTTTCTGCAACATGAGCAGTTGATGAACTGACAAAAAACCAAGTTCAGACTTCAGGCTCTGAGGTAGTTAGCAACTAGTGGAATATAAAAAGGAACAGCTTGTTAAACCATCCTTCAGCTCTAAGTGGGAATGTTTGCCTTCAGCCAGTGCTGCAAATGACTTAGGCTTTGATCTCAGCTGAGATGCACCAGGTTTACTGATCAGCACTTATGGCAGTGGAGTTCTAGGAAGCTGCCTCTTCTCAGACTTCCATCTCTTAGCTGCTGCCTCCAAGCCACAGTGTGGTTATTGGCCTTGTGAGAGGCCCCTGAGAGCCTCAGCCCAGTGCTAGATTAATTTCAGCAAAGCACAGTAGAGTTTAACTTCACACTGGAATGGAGCAGGAACTCACACCCACTCACTGATAGAGTCTCAGTTGTTGGACTCAGGTAATCAAATATTTATGACATCAAGCAACATCTGTCTGAAGTGTGTTTTGGAAAAGAATTATCTTGGGTTTCATGGGCGAGCATGCAGCTGACCTCAGACACCACAGCTCAGACAGTGAGTGCCAATGATGGATGCTCAGAGCACGCTGTGTTTCTGTGGTTGTCATCATTCAGTAATAGGCCTCTGCTCAGTACAACATTACTAAGTGTATTCTTTAGCTTGAATGTGTACAACAAAGCTCAAAGAATTAGCTGAGTGAGGAGAAAATGTGTGCAAACATGCAACCAGATAATTGAAACACAGAGTTCTCTATTCTGGCTCAAAGCAGTGTTGAAGGCACAAGGAACAGCAGCAGCTACTTCCCCTAACTCTAATTCTTCATGGCAGACTGAGCAAAATGTCTTCCTTGACAGTTTATTTTTTGTGTTTGTAAAACAATTTCCACTGCTCAATTCAGAATGCAGAAGAGTGAATTTTTTAGGGAAGAGAAGCTCTATTCATTAAGTGAGAGTTTGACAGCCGACCTGTTAGTAAGGTCAAGACTGAACCCCATAAAAAGGAGCCTTTTGGCAGTCCCACCATTTTCTCTGGTCAGTTCCAGCTCTGTGCCACCTGCCTTGCTCTTTGTCCACAAGGCTGGCAACAATTGTGAATTGTGAGGAGATGAAAGACAAATAAAACAACACTTCTTTCACTTCCCCAGCCCCTAATCTCCTCCACACAAATGCTGTCAGTCATTGCAAATTATTTAATTATCTCTTTCTGAGACACTACCTTGTTTTATTCAAATTAAGTTACCTGGTCCACAGGTATTTTAATGGCAGTTCCTGGAGCCCTGTTAAGTATTTAAGTACTGGTATTTCAGTACTTGCCTGTATCTAACTAATAATGCTTTCTGGCAAGTTTAAATTTCATTAGAGATTTCACTGTAGTACATGCTGAATGAACACTACCAAAAAGTAGAACAAGAGTGCAAGAAGTCATTAAATTATTACTCCCAAAGTCTCACGATGATTATTGTTAATAGGGCAATCAAATCCTGCTGTATTGTTCCCTAACTACATGCCTGCTTAGTGGGTAGCATACATTTTCATTAAATAAAGAGTTATGGTTAGAAGAAGAATGTAATCAACATTAATGACCTGAAGAGTAATTGAAAATACAGTCTCAGTCACCACCCCACCCAGCTATTAAAAAGGACAATCATTAAAAAAATTCTAAACTAATTCCATTTTGTCTCTCTGCATGTTTGCAGACTATCATTCACATTCTCCCTGCACTGTTATCTCTCCTTTTCTGGTCAAATTAATTTACTGTAATTAGAATAAAATACATTGTATGTGAAAATAAAATTTTGGCATTGGCTAGGTCTGATAAGAAGTACTGCAAGGAAAAGCATTGTACATTCACCATACATTCATTATGCATTACATTTGTGCGAAGTAAATCACTTTGGGTGAAACCGACTTAGCCTCAGTGTACAATAATTACATTCCCTCCCACCACACCAGTCTTTAACAATCCCTTAAAAGAAGCCAAAAATGGGAAGTATTTTATGTTGAAACAAAAAAAATCTGAGCTGAACAAGAACTTTTTTTTTTCTTTAAGCTCACAATATACAACATTCCTTTCTGGGATTGCAAACATTTGTCTTTGTTTCTTTTTTTTTCCCCTTTTTCTTCCTTACCTCAGAAGAACTCAGAATAAATAAATTGGCTTTGCACAGCCCTAAAAAATAATAAAAAAAACCCACCCTAAAACACAAGACAGACCAAAGCAAAAGTCAAACACAATATGGAGGTCATTTTAATTTTACCATGAGAGAATTTCATAGACTTTTTCAATTTAGACTGTCAGCAATCAAAAAAAATCAACAGTTCAAAAATACTTCAAGACTGGGAATTGAGACAGCAAGGATTTAAAGCACCTGAGCATTTCTTCAGATAATGACATATGAGAAATAATAGCAATCCACTAATCAACTGCTGTTGCTGTATTTTATTGTTTTTTTCACAATATGGGAAAACATTGTTTCTCAAGAAAGAGCTTCAACACAGTTGCCTTCCTCCCCTGACTCTTATCTGTAAGCAGGCAGATGTTCCTGAATTAATATATGTGAGTCATTGACCATTTATCCTTTAGTACAAAATTGAATACATTTTGTAGCATTAAGCAAAATTATTAAGTGGAATGTATAATGCTGTTTAATGATTTTTGTGAAACTGGAGGAGAAAAAAATTATTTCTGTAACCATGCATTTTTCACGTTGAGTTTGTTTGTTTTAATACAGATGACATTATAATCTACTCTTTAAACCCATTTTCTTTCACCTAAATCTAGCAGCACTTCAAGAAAGTATTGAACATAAGAATGAAACAGTACATAATACAAGCAGACGTCATTGGATTTAAGAAAAAACCACACTGATGTAGCAAATAATCTTAATTTTGACCCAGAACTACTTGAACTCAATGCACCTCATGAAAATGAGCTTCTCTCATTCCAATTAAATCAGCATTTTTCTTTTTTTTTTTTTTTTTTTTTTAGCCTTTAAGGATTACGAATTAAAGTGAAACAGTAGTTGAGGATAAATAGAAGAAAGGAGATTAGGAAAGTACCACTATTTGCTCTACTTTTGGAAGAATGTGCTGCTTTTTTTTTTTAACCTTTAACCTATTTTCCTTATAAGATAATTTTCTCTGTATAATAATTTAGGTAATCATTTAGAGCTGCACAAAATAGGCAGAGAAGTTCCTATAAAAGGATGTTTAGGCATCAGCATTTAACACCTGGTTTTGAAAGACTGAAATGATTGTGCAAAAGGAAGAAAGAGCTGCAGAATCAAAAATACTCTTTTCCATTTTCAAAAGTTTATACCTGAAAATAAAAGAAGTGAAATTATATACGTTTAGTATTGGTTACAGAAGTGCTTCACAGAATTGTTAACAAAACCAGTAAAAATTCAATACAAATATACCAATATGAAATGGTGTATGTGCATTGAAAATGTGAATGTTTCTTTTACTAATACCATACCTATATTGAATACATTGGTATTTTATTCCATTGATATTTTACAAGAGCAAATTACTGTCAAAACCAATGAAAGATACTGATGGAACAATACAACCTACATCCAGGATTATTTCAAATTCTGTGTATATTCTTTTCATCTGACTTTTTTAATGTTAAATTTTTCACAGCCTGTTTATAGATATTACATGCTACATAGAGATTCCTCTTGCTATGTGACAAGAATCCCAAAGCTACAAAATATTCCCATGCCATCCAGAAATCTGGCATCACACCCAGTCCTTAATCAGCCCTTCTCCATAACTTTTATTTATTTTATTTTATTTTATTTTATTTTATTTTATTTTATTTTATTTTATTTTATTTTATTTTATTTTATGTTTTATTTTAATTTTATTTTATTTTATTTTATTTTATTTTATTTTATTTTATTTTATTTTATTTTATTTTATTTTATTTTATTTTTTACTGCTGTTCTTTGTGGCTCATGGGACTAAACATTTGCTTGATTTTAGAATCCAGGTAATTGCAAACATTAAATTCATTCTTTGGGTTCCTGTACAGAGATATGGTCTCCACAGCAAAGGGAGCACATGCAGACTGGCTGCTGTAAACCCTAAAGGGAAATGTAGCAGAATGAGTGAAGAATACATTAATATCTCTTTGTGATGACATATGAATTATGTCAATGGAATGTACTTTCCATTGGCATCACAAGGAACTATTTAGTGTGTGTGAGTATCTGGAGGAGAGCAACCCAGGTCACATCAAAGCAAGAGGAGATGTGGATTTATAACATCTTAGCTACTTCACAGAAACCATCTACACTCACACTCACATGCAGAAAATAGCTTCATGGCTTAACCCCCTACTGAGAGAGATGGAAGAGAGAAATATCAGGGTAAAAATGCAAAAAAAAAAATAAAATTGTGGGTTGAAATAAAGACATCTTAGTAATTAAAAAAAAAATTAAAAAAGGAAAAATAAAGAGACAAACCGTCAAAGATAATGAAGCCATGGAAAACAAGTGAGCAAAATCCCAAATAAATTGCTGGCCACAGCTAGTGGTTGTGGTGATGCCCAGCCAATCTTCAAGCAATGGCAGCCCTGGCCAATATAGTCTGGAATGTCCCAGGGGTCAGTGGCAATGTCCCCTGCCAGTCTCTGGTGAGTCCCACAGTGCAGTCACCGGTGGGGCAGCGTGAGAGGCAGGAAAAGCCTAGAACACAGCTCAGCAAGAATTAAATTATCCCTGTGTCACCAACACTGCTTTCAGCACACATCCAAAGCACAGCCCCACACTAGCCACTGTGAAGAAAAATAACTCCATCCCAGTCAAAACCAGTACAAACAACAAAGTTTTAAATTCTGAAACTGAAAAAGGGAGGTCAGTCAAACAACTGGCACCACTTGGTCAGTGCTGTGTAAACTCTCACATTCACATATACCACAATAAATTGCATGTGAACTTGTAGCCTTGAAATATCTCCCTCACATCCATGTCAGAAAGGTCCTCCTGGCTCCTGAAAGGGACATATCAAGCCCTGAGTAAAATTAGCACATTTTCCCTAGAAGACATTGAAGCCAAATAAACAGTGAGTCCAACAAAGACGCTTTAATAGCAAGGTTTGAAGTGTGAGTGCACTTTATAGGCCTGTTTTATTTGATTATACACTTGCTTTTATGGTTCAGATCAAGCACATGCAGAAGGTTTAATATTTGTCATGTTGTCTCTGGGGAGTCTCTCACATATGCACGTAACAACAGCTTTCAGTCTTCAATAGTTACCAGCAGAAGTAGCAATTGCCAGAGACAGTTCAAATGTATAATTCAAACCTCGGGATTTTTTTGTTTCCCCCCCAAAAAAAAAGAAATTATTTCTCAACACTTACCACTTTTCAAGAGTACACAGAAGAATTTATATAAATATACATACCTATGTCCTGCTTATTGTTCTCTAAACAATCCTTAATTCTCACACCTTTGATTTTCCTCACCCCAACTTCTGGTTGTCAGCTCTGCCACAAGATGGATCCTAGCACCTCGCTCTTATTAAAAATGTTCTATTTTACTAAGCTTCCATTCAAATTGCAGATTTTAAAAACATTCCTTCCATTATTAAATGTATCATATTTTGAAAATGAAAAGTGGCACATCATTTCCCCTTGTGCTTATCAGGGAATGATGAATTTGAAGAGATACTAGCAGGAACCTAATGAAAGTTTAAATTAACATTAGTCTGTGGTTGTTACTAATACAATTTGAGTCGGTGTACCAAAGGCTCTTAGACAGTTACATAATACAATATATATATAAATGTGTATATATATATATGTGTGTGTGTGTGTGTGTGTATTTAATGTATTTTATATATATATGTATATACTATATATATATGTATATGTATATATATATGTATATAGATAGCCATGGGCACTCAAACTATATGCTAAACTATTTTCTCTTCACTGATATTAAATTTTGAATAAAGATAATATGATAGAAAGTCTTTGAGAGAATTTTCCTCCCAAATAGCTAATAGGATTCAGACATGGGAGTCATAATTATGTACTTACATTAAAAGAAGAAATGCATGCATCATCCTTAACTGCCACGTTTTCTATTTTACTATATTCTCTGTGCATGTTCTTCACAAATATTCATTTCTTTCCCTTCTCACTTACTTTAATAGTTCAACTTATTATTCCTCTTTCAATTTCTCTTGCATGTGTCAATTCTGAGACCAGTCAAGAGTGCTGACAGTATGTAAATTAAATCCAGGAGAATATAAGAAGAGATTTCTCATTTCTCTGAGAGATTTAAGAGAGATAAGGAAGAGAGTGAAAAGATCCTTCTGAATATCTGCAGTACTAAGATAACTTTTATTATGGTTAAAACAGATTAGCCTCTTAATACAAGGTGTGTTTTATTGTTCACACAGCTGCTCCAACAGGTTGTCCTCCTAGGCAAAACAGGAAATAAGGTAAAGACCTGGATATTTTCAGTGAAATTCCACTTTAATTATTTCTTAATTAAGAGAGCATTGTTCAATTAAACAAAAGTACACTGTGAGAAAATGGGATCACCTGGCTAAAGAGATCAAAACACAGCACTGAAAGGGATTTTAGAAGGATATGTCAATAGATATAGTGTGTTGAAAAAGGCTTAAAAAGGACAAGACAGAAGACAAGTTATATCAGTTGGAAAAGCAGTCATTTTGGTTTACTGCTGTTCTGACATGAATTATAAATGGCAGGTCAGCTGTCAACTGAGTAATGTACTTTCCTTGCAATTTGGAGCACATTACTCTTCATCCAGGGTATCTCTTAGTCAGAATTTTGCTTTAGAAGACAACAACACACAACAAATTAATTAACAGAAGATATGTAATCCCGTTTATAATTCCACATGAGCCAAATCAGTTTGTATGAAATTATAGAACCTTATAGAACTGGCTTTCGAGTTTTGTTTTCTCCCTAAAATTAAGGTAAGTGCATCAAATTAGCACAAGAGTTTGTTGTTGTTGTTGTTACCTTTTGTTAATTCAATCCAGAAATATTTGAGTTTTGTAAGGGACTGTGATTTTTGGGTGATTTTCATACAGTGAGAAACTACACTGAGTTTATTAGAAATATATAGTGAAAAGCAGACCTATTCAAACAAAGTCTTAAATTACTATTTGTCCTCTCAGAGATGCAAATTATTGGCCATTTCAGGAAATGATGGAAGTCATTTCTCCCAGCATTTAGGGAAATTATACAAGTGCCATTGATTTCAATGAGACTTAGTATTGGTTCAGTCCATCTTACACAGATTTATTGAGGAAAAACTATTGCTGCTTCTGAGCACTTGATATCTTGTCCATAATGCTTGTTTGTTTGGTTTTTTTTCCCACCTCAGACTACCTCTATTTTTGCCCTGTTGACTGAGTTACTGATAGAGTTCAGAGAGGATTATGAACATTCTTGGAATGCATCTTCCAGTCTATTTTCACCCAACAGAAATCCAGTCCATCTGCCTGTTGTGGTTTAACCCCAGCCAGCAACTAAGACCACAGCATGGGAAATTACCTTTGAGACACTCACTGCTACAGCACATTTCTAATCTGAGCTAAAATGCCTGTGAAGACACATTCTGTGTATTTCTGTTGGTATTTAAGGAAATATGTTAACTACTCCTGTCGATCCTACTCACAAAATGTGGTGGTTTACGTTCCAGGCTCTGTATGTTAGCAGATACAGAGATGTATGGATGGCAAGAAACTGCTGAAAGATTCTGGAGGAAAGACAGAAGGGAACACACTGATAGCACTGATTTTGTTGGAATAATCAAAGTGAAGTGATGCAGTAAAATAAGAGGCCTTTGAAGAGAGCAGGAGAAGTTAGCTGCTAATTGTTAAAAAGGAAAACAATTTGGCAGTTGCCCTTGAAAATGTTCTTCAGTATATTTTAATATACAGGGGCTGGTTCATTGCTAGTCACCCCCTGCAGACAGAACCATGGGATTCAATTCATGAGGCTTCTCACAAATAGATCCCTGCAGTGCTCCTGCAGCTACAGTCACCATACTGTGAAATCCAATGGAGGGACTGCAACCCTTCTGATGAAAAATGCAAAGAGACTGGGCCAGGGAGATAATAATTTTGCCAGTGTGTTTTTTGCAACTAATATATGGACACATATTGTTTAACATGCAGAGTCAGAGAGGGAATTAGTGCACTATAGTGAATAAACAAATTAATTGTGAAATTATTTCTACAGTTCTATCAGCAAAGCTTTGGTCCATGCAGAGCCCCTTGCATTACAAAGAAGTATTTCAAAACCTGACACTAATTCTCTGTCCAGCACAATTCTGCTCATGGTAGAAAGTGAGAGATTTAAAACCACAAAAACCCTCTTCTTTCTCCCCCCAGTGCAAGCATCAAGGAAATTTTTTTAAAAATTATTTAAGACAGGGATTTTGAAACTTGTCATCCTTGGGAAAAAAAAAATACAAAAAACCAAAAATTATGTTTTCTCCAACAGCTATAAGATCAAAGTGGAGGGGTCTGATGGGTAGATTGCAGCAATGACCCGCTGGCCCTTGGAAACACTTTGAGGGGTGTGCAACTCTGCTCACCATATCCAGCAAATATTAAAGAATGGAAAATAAAGCACTCAAGGGGCCTGCAAATGCTGCTGGTGTTACCTTGACAACGTAAGTTAAACACATTCCTCTGCCAGACAGTCCAGGGGGAAGAGTTCTGCCTCTTTATTAAGTTGCCCAAATTAATACCTGTTAAACACAGAACTCTGTCTGAAGAGTAGAAAAAAAAATAAAATATCTATATCTTGTCCTATATTCTCCCTTCTTTCCTCATATCCAGCAACAACAAAATAGAAACAAACCTCCCACATATTTCTGTTGCACTGCTCCCCTCTTTACAGGTTTTTAGATTGCTTGCCCAAGCTCATTCTCCATTAAGTACAGGGGCTCAGAGACTTAAAAATTAAACACCACATGTGAAAATGATCTCTAAGATCACCTCTTTGAACTCTAACTTTTCCTAAGCCTTTGGAGAAACCTTTAATTGAGGTTTTAGGGAATGTTTTTAAGAAGAATTGGATATCAGACAGTAGTATGTGGTTGGTGTACCTTGTAATTTGCACAAGGTCCTGAGCAAGTTACATGAAATTCATTGGAACTATACATCTATAAATTTTGTTAAGTTGGTCTAGATAGTAAAGTCAAAAGGGCTTCAGTTCAGTTTCTAACTTATTGTGCCATCCTCAGGAAGGAGGGGAGTATAAATTTTATTTCCCAGACATTTAGGTCAGAGTTTACCAGTCCAAGTTTATTAGACTACATTAGTTTGGAGTATCAGCCATAAAAGTAAAAATAGGGCTATCCAAAGTGTTGGTCTGGATACTGATATATGCAGCGATACCCAGAACAGATGCAGTGTGGGAGGAACAACCAAAAAGGTGTTATCAAACAGTCCTTTCAATCAATCTTGCTAGAAATTACTTCTGTGAGTGATCATGGAGAAGACAGAAGTTCTCCTTTCCCCTTTTGTTAGGTTTATGACATTCTTATTATCACATGAAAGAAGTAACCAGGCTGTTCAGTCTGACATGTAGCAAAAAGTGCTCAATCACATAAAGAACAATTAAGAGACCATTTCCAAAACAAAGTTTCATGCATATTGCAAGCCAACAAATAAAAATAGCTAATTTCCTAGAAATATATGCCAAAAATTTCTCCCCCAGAATCAGTCAATGGGTGACAGAACACACTGACATTAAATTATATCATATTTTCAATGTATATAGTCTAAAAATTCAGGTTAATTAATATGGTTTTAAAAAAAATAATGTTTTATTTTCCCCTTTTCCTTTTTCTTGAAAGATAGTATTCCACGTGAAAGACATAAATTAACTTTAATTGTAGTCAAACAATTTCTGACAACTTTAAAAAGCCAGTAGGGACTAAATAATTTTTCTGTGGGAAGAATCTGTACAGTGAATGGGAAAATTCATGAGCTTTTGACACAAGTTTTTTGCCATTTGGTTTGAAAAGCTATTTATGGCACCATGTGACTCTACCTAAGAGACCAAGTGTAATCACTTCAGTTTTTCCAACTTCTATTACCAAAGCAACAGCAGAAAGAATTTTGTCTTTTTATGCTTCCTTCAATTAGGGAAAACAACACAGCTAAACATTTTCTGAGCAATAGGATGTGATTATTCATGTGGACATACACTTTGCAGAACCTGGTGAAAAAGATAAAACCACAGAAATACCATTTCTCTGTCTTGTTTCTCTGCCAGGAGTATGGCTTCTTGATATGCCTGGGAATGTTTACCAAACCAGAGCATCATATTCTAAAGGTTTGTAGTAAATCAATGAGCCTTAATGTTTTACAGCCTGAACATGTAATTATTTAGGCAGAGGTGATTTATTCAGTACATTCTAAAAGATGTTCTGGTGGGTAGGGAACAGATTATGTTTCTGAGTGCAGGTAAATGATGGCAGTCTGTCATAAACTCTTCAGTTATTGCAGACAAGCAATTTAAGATTATATTCTCAGAAGTGTTTAGGAACCCAAACATGGAGTTAAGCACAGAGGTGAACTGTCTACATTTAATGGAATGGTGCAGAAGCAAGTCCCATGGATCTCAACAGACAAGGCAGAAAACACTCCTGAGAACTATTTTGATGAATAAAAAGCTTAAATACCTTTGAAAAATCTTGAACTATGAATATGTCAATACAGTAATCATTAATGGTATTCATCAAATAGTTTGGGTTGGACTAAAAATCACTTTGTTCCAGGCATCCTGCCATGGATAGGTACATCTTTAATTAGATCTGATTGCTCAAAGCCCCATCCATCCTGGCCTTGAGCACTTCCAGGGATGGAGTGTCCACAAGCTCTCTGGGCAACCCGTGCCAGTCTCTCACCACCATCACAGTAAAGAATTTCCTCCTAATATCTAATCTAAATCTACCCTCTTTCTATTTAAAGCCATTCACCTCGTTCTATCACTACATCCCCTTGTGAAAATTCCAGCATTTTTTCAGGACTCTTTTAGGTACAGGAAGGCCAGTTTTTCCAGGCCTGAACCACCACAAGTCTCTTCACTCCCACATTTATGACAGCAGCCACTGCGTTCCTTGGCAAATCCCATTGCCTTTGGAGCCAGTGGGGAGGGAGGGCAATGAAGGTGAGATAAAGAATACTTCTTCCTTTAATTAAAAAAATTGCTTTGCTGCTTTTCTCAGCAGCACTTAGGAGCCTCCTCTGACCCTACCACTTCCCAATTCCATGCTGAATAGAGCCAGGAGGAGGAGATGGTACACAGTCAATATGTCTCTCTGTCCTCTGAGTCTTTCTTTGCACTGATGGAAATTTGTCTGCTCAGTGAAGAAAACTTTGAGGTTTTCAGTTTTTTAAGAGGGAAAAATTAATAGCTAGGATCTGATTACTGAACTGTAACTGGTTTTTTTGACTGACAGAGTAACAGCTAAATTATGATTTCTGGAGTTTATCTCTGCCGCAGCATTATAAATTTGAAAACTTTATGGCTTTTCTTTTAGCCTAGTAGGATAAAAATGTGAACCTCTTCATGTGTTAAATGCTCTCTCTTGGAGTGCATTATTGCTTAATATATCCTGGTACTTCATAAATTAAAGCAAAAAAAAAAAAAAGTTAAAGTTAACTTCTTTTTCCTGAAACAAAGCTATCAGTGGGCTTGATTAATATACAGATGCTGCACGCTGCTAGGACTAGCCTTCCATTTTCACAGAGTAATATGTTCTGCTTATTCTCTTCCAGCCATGTAGATTTATACATCTTGCATTTTAAGATAATATATGGAACTTAATATTGTTATGCAAAATGTGTGTTTAAAGTAAGGCACAGCACTTCTATTCCAGACTGTGAAAGTTAAAATGCACTGAATTTGCATAACATTTAGCTAAGTTAAATTTAAGAGTATCTCTTTGTAGCATAGGTATATGTGGGGAAAGCACATTCATCTCCAAGTACCATTTTGAGTAGGTCACAAACCAGGAGCTGAAATTCTCCAAGTTATTCTGCACAGAATATGTTGGCTGTCCCTGGCTGTGCAGGCTGCTGGAACAGAAATCTCAGTCACTTGGCAGGAAATGCACACAAAGCCTGAAGAATATTAAAAGCAGGTTAGAGTCTCCCACGCCCAGTGTTTTGCTTCACATGCCTGCAAACAGATCCCGTATTTATGGACTGCACAGCCCCCAGCACACCATGGGCACACAGTCACCTTATTCATTACACAGCAAATTCATGCTCAGACTTGCCAAGGGCTATGGAGGATGTACTCAGGAAAAAAAAAATAAATAAAAAAAAAGTAAGGAGCAAGCCTCAAAGCATGCAGGGAATCTCTGTAAATTCACTATTACCTTCTTTTGTGCTCATCTTCACTTAACTGGCTCTGTATAGTTCTGGCCCTCATTAAGTAGATGCACTTTTCATATACTGAAGATTGCCTTGCTACTTTGCCAGCAGTGCCATCCAAGTTGATGCCTGTTCATCTGTTTCTACTATTTCTTTCCCATTACTTCTGTAATTATCACCCGTGAAAGAACAGGCCAGATATAGATACTGGTGAGATTATCATTAAGATTCTTGCAGATGCTTTTGCAAGAAGAGTGAAAAGGGTAAAGTCTGAGCTACTAACTTGTTTTTATCCTGGAACTGCTCAAAATGTGTTCCTAAATATCTTTCCCTATAAAAAAAAAAAAAAAAAAATAATACTGATCTTACTTTTTAGTACATATATGTCCCTGATACTTGCAGAAAGTTTTAAAAAAGGGTGAAATTCAGTATTTAAACAAAAAAACAAACAAACAAATTGGAATTATTGCCAGAAGGAAGACTGTCCATAAAGTGAGAAAATACAATGTTACAAAATCCACAGTAGCCTCCCCTGAGACCTGTGGGCTTTCTTCACAGCTAAAAACATACCACAATTTTAGAAGCACATCTGAACAAGGACTGCTCAGCAGGAGGGCAGCATGAGCACAACACTTAACCCAGCACAACATTAAAATGTGCTTGACATTGTCACAGACCCGGTGAGACCCTGAAGCAACGCAGCATCTGCTTGAGAAGCCTATTCTTGGGCTTAAACAATGAAAAGTGGATAATCAACAGCTTTTTGAGCACCTGAGTTCCTGATTCCTACAGGCCTGTCTCCTAGCTGTTTGACTACTTATCTCAACTATCCTAAGGCTTTCTATGACCTTTACATATATATAAGATTCTCCCATAAAGAATTTTAGCAGCAATTTGCAGACAACCATGTTAAAACAAAAAAATAAATCAGACACAAAGAATCCAAAGTGAATATTTAAAACTCACTTTCTTCCAAATTGTTATTTTCTTTAAGTGTGTGAAAATTTAATTATCCTGCAGGCTTTTAATCTCCTGTCAAATCTCTCAAGGTAGTAAAAAACATCATCTTTTTTCTTTTGGGGGTGGGAGGGGGTGGTGGAGACAAGGGGTAGAGCAAGAAGCAGTGAAAAAGGGTCAAATTATAAATAACATATATATAATAATGCATAATAATATATGTATAACAATAACTTCTTAAGCTTGTGTTTAGCCCAGTAATTAACCTCTAAATTAATTAACTTGTAAATTAACCTCTAAAGGGCATTTGAAGGCATTAAACAATCTAACTTCTTCCTGGACATGGTTTATCAAACTTAAACAAACATATGATTTCTATACATACACCACATCACAGGAGAACCTGTGGTTTATCTTCCTGAAAAACAATTTCCTTATTTATATTTGGAGCATATATATATATCTATATATATCTATATATATGTCTATATTATATATCTATATCTATATCATCTATATCTATATCTATATACTCACCTATTCTGGTGGAAGGTTTTACAGTTTTCATATTCAAGGGGAAAAGATTATTCCATTTCTATCAGGGTAATCCCATGGGACAAAGGGATTTACAGCAGCAAAACTACCCAGTATAAAGGCAAGTGGATAAATTGTGTTTTCCTGCAGTGCCAGTATTTCAGTCTGATGAGTCAGGTTTTATCTGCACCCATCAGGACTGAAGAAATGTGTGAATTAAGGTTTTGGTATCCCTATTACAAAGCCCATGCATCAGTGTTCAAATGAACATCTATGAGTATCTGCAAATGCAACTTTTGTATAATTTTCTTTATGTAGTACAAATAGTAATCCTTCAATGAAAAACACAAATGTAGGAGCAGAGAATTTAATAATTCTCATTCCTCAAGTAATTCCTGCACTTGGAGATTGGGTTTCTTGTTTTCTGGACTGATTAATAAAAATCATCAGTTCATTGTTAAACAGAGTTTGAAAACTTCCCACAACATGTCCAGATAATGCTAGGAGACTTTGATAACATGCAAAAATGTGTACCACAATAAATTAAAGAGAAATTGATAGGCTGTCTTGCCTGAATTTATAAATTCCTCTTCAGGTATTCAGATCTAGGAGTTTGAGACAATACCTTAACTGTTGACTTTGTTGTGACTGATGCTACTACCTCCTTTATAATTTTTTATGCATTAATCATGGCTGAATTTTGACATAAACCTTTTTTGATAGCCTCTGACTCAGTGGGTCAGATCCCAAACATTGCCTATGTTCATTTGCTTCTTCAGAAACTCTTAGAAGTGCTAATAGTATCTTAAAAACAACAACAACAACAAAAAACCACAACAGTTAACTAAGAAAGCTAAAAGAATCCTCTATGACAACCTTGTACTGAGAATTTACATTGCTCCAGTTATCAGTTATATATCACACAGCTATCTGATCTCTATTTCAAAATCAAAGGGTATTTTGAATGGCATAAAGCCACCTGTTTTCGTGATAGAAATTATACTGGATCCCATTACTTGAAGTCAGAGAAGCTTTTTTCAGACCTGCTGAGAAGCTGAGCTACAAGATTCTCAGTGTTACATTGATTTCATAGAAACTTATTAAAAATTATTCTCTTTAATTTGCATTGATTACTTAAAAGGGATTTCAAGCAAAAAAATAATATTTTTTAAGAAATAACAGAACCTAATGAAAAGTTTGGGGATATTCTTGGAAGATGTAAAAAAATCTCTAAACTCTTAGGCTTTCTGGACTTTGCTTATTTGTCAAAATTTCCTCTAAAGAAATAAAAACTAACCCCAAGATCCCACCTAGGCATCTTCTACATCACCATTACCTCACAATAAAAAACAATGATAACCACGTCCTACTTTTCACTACAGCTCTTACGGCTGCTTATTTCCAGCTGCTAAATTCCACTTTCTCTTGTAATAAATGCAAGAATTCTTGGTTACTGATGGAGCAAATGGGGAGCACCCATTTAGACTGCTTCCCCCATCTTTTTTCCTCTACAATTTAATTCTTAGTAGCAGCTGGTGTTGAATAAAAAAGGTCACACTTCGGCTATTTTGGGCTCATGGCTTTCCTGCAGGAGCTTGGACTCCCAGTTCATAATTCAGTGAGCATCTTCAGCCCTTAAGAGAGTATCTCCAAGTACAGCATGACTACTACAGTCACCTGACACAGCAGGGTTAGCAAGAAAAAGGTCAGATAAGGCATGATGTGTTCAGAGTTACAGGTCCTAGAGGTGGTTCAGGCAGCTCCAGTGACCCTGGAATGGGAGGAGATCCCACTGCCACAGGAAAGATAGTTTGGGTTCACAGTCAGAGCAGGGAACAATTGCCATTTCATCTCAGGAGCAGCAAGACAATCCTGCCTGCCTCCTCTGAAAACAAACCAACCCAAAAAATAACTTTAATACCTGAAAAAGTTCATTTTAGAAAACAGTGTGCAAAACTCCAGACAGTTAAAGTGTTCTTTGAACTGTTTCACCTTATTCTACAAAAATATTGGACATCACTGTGGGTTTAATGATAAGGAAAAGTTTAAAAAAATTATATACAGAAGTTTTAATATCTAGCTACTCTTTTCCAATAAAATACCCATAATATCTTCTATATAGTTCATGATGCATATTCATGGTTGTAAAAATACTGAACAATATATGAGTCCATAAGTACTCATTAGTGTTTAGTAAGCCAAAATCTGCTTTTTCAAAGCCTTAAAATATAAAATTACACTCCCTAACTTCTTATTTTCAATTTATATTGCTATTAGCTATGCAATCTGGCATGTCTTCACTTAGTTTTTAATGGTTTAGCACCTGCCTGTGTTTGGGTTTTTTAAAACCAACATCAGCAAGTGACATAGAGAATAAACTCCAAGGGAACAGTCATGTAGCAGAATATAGAAGTAAAACCAGAAATTTTCCTTTTTATTTCAGTGGAGTGAATTTAGTCCATTAAATAAAAAAAAAATTTTAATGTTTAGTTGTTTTTTGTTGTGTTATTGGTTGGTGTTTGGTTTTTTTTTTGCTTTTAAATTAGCATAGCAGGCTTAGTTGTGTGCTGGATTTTAGCCAAAGATTCTATTTCAGGGTAATGTTTCTTGCCTCTTCTGAATTGTGACCATACCTCTCCTTTGTGCTTGGTTGCTGGTAAGGAAAATACTCCTCAGTGGTGGCATAATGCAAGTGCAGGAGAGTGAGTTGGAGAAAAACAGACCAATATTGTCACAAAATTGTAAAAAAGGAAAAAAAACCCTCAAAAATGAGCAGATTGCTTATAAGGACAGTCTGTATTTTTAGCACTGAAAGTATTTTGATGCTTAGTTAATCTTAGCTAAACCCAAAAATGTTACAGTAGGTAAAATTACTAATGCAATGCATATCATAAAAGCATGAATGACAGAGGATGGATTATTTGCACAGTTTTTCCTATTTTTAACTAGATAACTGCAGTCAAAAAGAAGAAGGTTGATTGAATTAAGAACAAAAGGAGAAAAAAGGAAGTTATATAAGGAAAAATAATTGCTTTTAAATCTTGACACAGTGCAAAGGACACTACTTGTTTTTTTTTCCAGAGGTAAACTTTTTAAGCATTTTTGTTATTTTCAGTGCATCATTTTATAAAGAAATTTTCTTTGACACACAGAAACAGAGAAAAATAACAACCCAGCAAGCAAATTCACTTTTCCTTCTCCCATGTAATTTGATGTTTAAATACAGCAACACATACTTGAAAGAATAACTTGAATTCTGCAGTTAGGCTTCTGGACACTGTGCTGTAGATTTGAACTCAGTACAGTGGCATAAGGTGAGTCCTGTTTTGATATGGTCCACTGGGGCAAGAGTCAAGAGGGAGAGACAATTAGAAGCATTAAGAAGTAAAAAATAACAAGCCTTTTAAATATGCTGTTTCTACTCTTCATTTCAGCAAATGCTACTCTTTAGGGGTTTTCAGTCACCTTCTGTTTTAAAACTGGTTGAAGATAAGTGCAGTCCCAAGCAGGAATTGTGGCATCTCAGAGCTGAGCTCCACAGTCTCACTGCCCTTCAATGAACAGGGACATCTCCATCAAGTTCAGCTTGTTCAAATCCCAGCCCAGACTGCCTCTGAAAGTTTCCTGGGATGGGGCACCCACAGCCTCTCTGTGCCAGTGTTCCACCACCCTCACAGTAAGGAATTTCTTTCTTCCAGTTTGAGCTGCAATGTTATGGTACCATATGCTAATACGGTAACTTTGTGTTGAAAACAGCATAATGGAAAAATGAACTTGCTAAATTCATGCTTGATTACTGCGTGGTTTAGACCGTGATTGGGAGACATTGCAATTTTAATTCTACTACACTACAGATGAACATTAATAATATACTTATGTAATTGGATGTGTTCCCTTAATCAGAGCTGGGAAAATGGATAGTTCAGCAAATCAGTTTTGGTTTTAGGTCTTTTAGAACTGAGCATTTCTACATATCCTTACTGAACTACCCTGGTTTAGAAGATGCTAATATTTAAAAGAAAATACATTCTACTTAAAATTTCACTCACTAGGAGACAGATTCTGACAACTCCAATTCAGATTCAGTAGACTTTGAGCAATTAACTGGTATCCCATTGGAGTCACAACTTCCACTCTATCCATGTCCCTGGGTAAAGGCCAAAGCAGTCTCTAAGTCAATTGCTATTTCCCTCTCTTCATGGATCCTGGAGAACCCATCAGACTTGGATCAGACACATGAAGGGACATCAATCACCTGACAGATCCCAAGCTCGTAGAGGATCAAGCGGAAAAAATCCTGAGGTCACCCAAATGAAGCAATTTGCTTGGACACTGAAACATGGAGCAGCAAGAACTACCAGGGGAACAAAACTGCACCTCTCCACTGCTGATATCGAGCACTGCTGTCCAGGCACAAGAGGAGCCAGCATTTATATGAAACAGTGAGAATTAAGCTCTCATGAAGATTCCCCAAGTCACTCAGTAAGGTTTGTTCCATGATTGTTTTGTTTTTTTAAAAACTGCTGAGGCCCTTTCTGAAACAGAATATAATTGGGTGATATCATGAAGATCTCCCAGCTGGTTTTTTGGTTGGTTTTTTTTTTTTTTTTGATCAGCAGAACTGTGTTTTCCTAGTATGACACTATGGGGTTTGGGTGTTTTAGTATTTGTTATTAAAACAAGCATTATTGAACATGTAGTATCTCCTTAAGCCTAGATAACTTAGGCAAGCCTTGGTATTTGTTGACAGATATAACTGTATGTCAAATTGGGTCGCTTTCAAAATATATTTTAATTCATTTTTAATTTAAATGTGTGTGGAATTTCTTCTTTATGTCAGCTATATTTCAACTGACCACTAAGAAGATAATTATTGTTAATTACCCATGGCATACAAACGGGTACTTTTTAATAATGTTCTCACACATTTCACAATAAATATGTTTCAGAAACCCAGTTATATTTAATAAGCATGGAGTAGCTCTCTTTAGCCTGCATTTTAACGTGTTCAGCATTTAAATATGCAGAGCTATATCTCTACTCCCCTTAATGCTGCAAATGAAATAATGGCAACATGCCAGAAATGTAAGTAATATAACGTTACCTTTGTCCTTGGCAATGCATATCCTGCTTTTCAGTCACTTGATTTTGACACCCAGGGAAAATGTTATTGTGCACTGAAGCACTTTGCAGCCGCTACACTTAAAATATGTTTTAAAGGTGAACACGCTTCACCTGGGGGCTAGGCTCACTATCGATTCCCTCAGTGGCTATCTGAACAAAGATTGGGAATGGAGTAATTACCTACCATGTGTGGAGATGAACTGAAAAGCCCCACAGTTCACCATCCACCCAAATTACTACAGCTCACTATATCTCCAGCTACAGCACATGCATCTAGCAGTTTATTTCAGCGCTCGTTTTAGCAAGATAAGGGTTGGTTGGATATTCACCCACCTCGGGTATTGCTGATTGCGGACCCTACTTTCCTCCTCTGGAACTGGGGGGTTATTGCAGGCATTGCCAAGCTTGAAAGTGAACACTGCCTTACCCAGAGCTGCAAGAAATCTTTGTGCCAACTGGTAGGAAATAAAGCAACCCATCTGCTTAGCAACACAGGTGGTGGAGAGCACGCTGTCCTCGTGCTCGGCTCCCTGCAGGCACTACCCACTGACAGCAGGGTTCAAGCCACGGGCTCTGGAGCTGTGAAGGATGGGAGCTGGGTGGGATTGCTCTGCTAAAGGGTGGGACACTCAAAGATGTGCTGAGGCCACGCTTCCAAGGGAAAAACTTTGAGGCATTCATTGTGAACCAAAGTTTCTTGCAGCTTTTCTGTTCTTCCTCCGATTACTTCCCTAGCCTGAGGTCAGGAGTGCAATGATAAAGCTGCCCAGGAAAGGCACTAATATCTATATTCTGCTGAACTTCTGGTCAGAGTTTTAAAAATGGGGATGATCAGTGGAAGCTGCCTAATGGAGAGCTCTGAATTCTCATGATGACCTACTAAACACACTGGGTTTTTCTCTTCTTCAAAATACCAGTTTTACTGGCAGCTGATTTCCCTCTGTTCGTTTGCACCTGTTTTTTCTGATGAGAAAAAAAGGCCAACAACTTACCATTTACACCAAAATTAGAATGAAATGAAGTCCACTGGATATAGGGAATTAAAAACCCTTTTTCCACACAATCTCTTTTTGATTAGTAGTAAATGACATCTGGCTATAAAGAGGTTTTACATTACAGCCCCATAATCTGTTTGCAATGTCTGCTTTACAGAGACACCTTTCTTTTTCTCTGCACTGAAGTACAAAATAATTAAGTGGAACAAATCCCAGCAGGAAAAAAATGCTAGTTAGACTTTCTTATGGCCATAGCTATGTAAATGCACAAGTGTTAAATAAGTTGAATCAGATTGATAAAACTAGTATCATATAGATGCTGGATATAAATCATTACAAAATGCTTTCTCTTATGTAGAAAATTATAATATTAGGAAAAAAACCCCATGATGCAGTGCTAAAATATTTATGGAAAAATAACGTAGTTACTTGTCTTCTAAACATTCTTAAAATACTAAAGCTTTTGCTGTGTCTGACTACTACTAATGTTAAATGCCTGGATCTTAATTATTACCATAAATCTATGCCTGTATTGGGATTTAGTCTTACTAAGTTAAAACATTTCTATACTTCAAATTTTAATATTTTGAGTTAAGGAAAGAGTCTCAGCTGCTTACATATGATAATGTGGTTTGCATAAGTAAAATGTGAAAATGATGTTTAATTAGGAAAAAAATCTAGCAGCTTATTTCTCTGTTAAGTTAGAATCTAGAGCAAAGTTTAATTAACTTGTAGGCTGTCTGGGTCTTTTTCATGTACAGTTTCTAAGAGGCTTGTTATAAAGCTTCTAGAAATCATACAACAAGACAAACCCATATCCTGTTAATTTTAATTTTAGCTGTTACGAGGTCCTCAGAATACATCCAATTTTTCTTTTGAACCAAAACATTCCTTTTAGGGGGAGCATTTTAACTTTTCACTTGAAATGCAGGGGACACTGTTAGGTTTTGGGAGCTTGGTTTTCCACTGCTGCCTAAAAAATGTGGAAATAGAGCTGTTGTTCCCAACTTCTCTTGCCAGTGAGGCCACAATGACTCTAAGCCACAAGGGCTCATTTTTTCTCTGCTGTTGTCCCAACCTTTTCAGGAAGAGTAACCAGTTTCCTCTTTTTCCCAAAAGGGAGATGACTTTTTTTTTCTTTTGTGACTCAGTTCATAGAGATGGTAATATACTTGCCTAAACAACTAAACTCCAACCCCTCAAAATAGGAAGAAAAAAAATCAAAGCCCCTAAAATTAAATAAAATTATGTTTTAGCTATTGTTTATATTTAATATCATTAAAGAAAACATTAAGTTGAACATGAAATGCACAGAAAGTTTAAATGTATCTCATTTAAAAACTATTGTGTTATTTCCTCTCATACAGCTAATGGGGAAAATAATCTTGCAGAAATAATCTTGTAAAATGTAATAACCCTACCAGGAAAAGACCAGAATTTAAAACTAGTGGTTGTGCAAGGCAAGAAAATGGAAGATACTTGTAAAGAATTTCATATTCAAAAGGGTTTAGTAAAAAAAGTATCTGGACTTCACAAAAGCCAGTCCACAGAAAATAGTTATGGAAAATTCATACAGTCTATTCCCAAGCCAGCTCAAATAATATCTGGTTTTGTGTGATAAAGGGGCAGCACTAAGGAAGCAAACACACACTAATCCCACTCTGTCTCTGGGTAATTCATGGTATTCCCACAAGTTTCTGCTCCATGGATGTCCTGTGTAGTTGTAGCTTTGAACCTTTACCTCTTTTCAGCAAAACAAATTCATTACAGTTTAGTATTGCTCAGAGCTGCTCAACCACCTATGGAGTCAATTCCTGCTGTTCCAGCTTTGCAAGAACAGATTGTCTTTAATCTGCAGTTTTCACAGGCACTGCCTGGCTGTAAACTGAGTGGTTACGGTGGCCACGGATGTTTGCACAGAGCTGCTCTCTCTCAATACTTCTGAAAAGCTGGGCCACCAAACCAGCTGGAGCTGGCCAACCAAGATTTAAAAAATTGCATGAAGACCATTGCAAGATATTAGACAAGGAGAATTTTGACTATTTTGTATGATGAATACCGTTTGACTATCTTCAGAGCTGTTCAAGCAATGAGGAAAGCTACTTCAAACCTGTTGCTTGTAATGTTTGCAGGTGTTATTGGTATGTGAAATACAACTGGTTGTAGGGAGTTGCATTTTCAAAGTCAGGTCTGACTTCTAAATATGCAGTTAGGCTTCAGGTCTAAAACAGCCTTGCATCTCCACTGATGCCTCCTGAAACTCCAAGTTGTGACTAAGCAAGTGGTGTTTTCAGCCTTAATGCAGCTTAGATAGGGTTTTCACTTTGTCTGTCCCACATCGACTTCTAAGCTCAAACCACACAGTTCTGTTAGTGTCTGTCACAAATTCTATTTCTTTTTTTAAAATTTTAGCTTCTATTTAGCTGTGCCTTCTTAACCCTCCTCTTTCAAAGCAATAACCTTCACAAGATTCTCCCAAAATGCATTTTGAAATTATGCCCAAACTGCCTTTCCTCTGGGCTGCTCAGGCATGGACAAGACTCAGTTTCTGGTTTCAGCTGAGCTTCCATGAAGAGCCAGAGGAAAGGCTGGGGCAGTGCTGCCTCAAGCACTCCCACCAGTCATCAAGACTTGATTAAGCCTCAAGTCATTGCAGTGCCTGTGGCCAGGTGTGTTGTGATCCCTCTCACTGCCACCCAGCGATTTTGGCATTCCAAGTGCTCAGCAGAGACCTCGGCCCAGGCGTTTTCCAGGAGGCTTTGACATCACAGGCCTGATGTCACATCACTGCCATCTGAGAATTGGCAGTGTGGACACCTAACAAAAATCATGTTTGAGCTTGCTGGTGCCTCAGGATCCAACAGCACAGGCACAGCTGGATATACCAGGTATTGCTCCCCTTGTGAGCAGCACTTGGAAAGCTCCCATGCTCACATACACAAAATCCCTGCAGCAATGCTGTCTTCTCCCACAGAGCAGCTCCTTCTAAACCATCATAACCCAGCAGGGGAAGCAATAAAGTAGGATGCAGCAGTGGTGAGTGTAACAGGGCCCACACCTGATACCTGAGACTGAAAAGCACAGCTGAAGGAAAATGCCTTCAGCATTCCCACAGCTCAGGCAGATGTGAGAGAGCCCTTTGAGGATCAGGAGCATGTGATGGGACTGCTGGAGCGCTCTGGTGACATGAGATGTGTGGCATTTGCCACCTTGAGCCCCTTGCAGACTCAGCAGCATCTAATTAGCTCCCAGCTGGAAGTACCTTCCCAAATACTCCTGCTGCTGGCTGAAAATTACCCTCCTTTAGACCAAGTTTCTGGATCAACAGATCCTCCTGGGTTTGGCTGGTAAAGTTTTGCATCTCCTGCAGATTGCAGCAGAATCCTTGTATGTACATCTCTTCCTCAAGAAAAAAAAAAAAAAAAGAAGTATCTCACAAGTAATATACTTGCAGCCCCTATAAAAGTGATTCTCCACACTGCTGCCACAGGACAAAATCATTACACGCTTAGATGCTGAGTGAGGAACCCAACTGCAAGTTCTCACTCTCAAATCTGACTAGCTTTCAGAATACAGTTTCTCATCTTTATATTCAAATTCTGCTTGACTCATGTCATGCTTTAGACTGATATTAATTACAAGTACAGTGAGAAGAGGAAAAAAACACTATCCTGGTAAAGTGGTAAAAGCTGGGCTGCAATACATAGCTAGTGACCACGGGTTAAAAATCATCCCACTAATTAAGTAAATGGATGTGGCCATGCAGCTGGTTGAGTAAATATGAAAATAAAATTAAATAAACACTAATTCAATCCCCAGCAAATCTCACAAGTCAGCTCATCTGTTCCTCACCAGGTGTGATTCTGTTACATGGTTAACACAGGCAGTACTGGGTGCTGATAGCAGGTGCTGCTAACAGGTAATGCTGTGAGTTAACCACTCCTGGCTAAGAGTGGCACAGAAACTTGTGGAGGTCAGGAATGCTGCCAGAATGACAAAGCATTAAATCCTGTCATTTGAATATCATATCACAAACCTATATTCATAGGTATTTCTATTTTTACTTTTTAAACTGAAATATAATTGTATTCTGCAAATCTTTGCTAATATTTGCTGCAGTTTTACCATGTAGGTGTCTCAGCAGCTCCCCCCTAGGACTACAAAACAGGTTGAAAATTCCAAATTTCTAAGCTCAAAGCACTCTTGTGGTACTCTTGACCTGGAAACTGCAGCTCCTGCAGCTTTTCTCCCTCACATACACAGCTCCAAAAGTACTTTTTTTTTTTTCCCCTGCCAAGAGAGAACCAAATGACCTTCAAGAGAGCCAAGACATCTCCAGACTGGGGTATCTAAGCCTGCCAGCTGTGATGAGCATCCCTGCTTTGTCATGAACTGACTGCATTCCTTCAGTGCCTTGCAAAATGTCGTGTTCACAGCCTGAGATCACTAAAAAGTATCCAGGAAAAAGGTTGCAGCTTATATTCACATTCTATTTCATGCCCACTTTGACTTAGCTCAAAAAATGTTTAGTATGCAAAGTAAATTATTCTGTAGTCCTCAGCTTTGTTCATATTCCATTTATTAAAGAATAAAGAGCCTTATTTACACAGTAAAGGTAAATGTAGTTGTTGTTGTTGTGTATATTTTTCTGGGGCATGTGGGGCATGTAGCAAACACTCTCCCCAGAGCTACAGTGACAACATCAATGGAAATTAAAAAACAAAACAAACCAAAGCTTTTAAACTAAAATGGTATGTTAGCAATACAAGGTATCTGTCTGCTTAATAGCAGTAAGAGGACCAACAAGAAAAAACATGGACAGGCAGGAAAAGAAGTTTATTTCTCTACTACCTGTTGGAAATAATGGACATCAGCAGCACCTGTACAGAATTCTCAGTGTCTCCTAAAGCCCTCAAGAACAAGAAATGGGAAATAAAGCTCAGAACTCAGCCTGGCAAGGAAGGGTTAACTTGCCTCATTGAATGACATTAATTGAATCACATGCCAATGAGAAACATCTAAAATAGATGAGATAAAGGGAAGGAAATGGCCTGCAACTTTTTTTGAAACTATAATCTTCCTGCTTTCTACACACATTAGAAGCTTATCGTTAAGCAGGCTTGGTATCAGCTGGGTATTCCTCCTGACTTGAAAGCTTCTTCCCTCATCTCCCAAAAAATAATTATATGTTTGTTAAAAATGAAGTCCACACTCCTCAAGTCTTTTCCCCTGCTCCAAGTAGTGAGGAACAAAAGCAACTTTGTAGTATTTGTCCATTATCCTGCAGGAGGTCAGACTCCAGAAAGAAGAAATAACTGCATTGCCCAGACCTAACTCCTATTACCCACTTTCACCCTGACACATTCCTTTGAACTGGTGTGAATAGCACAGAGGTACTACACAAGACTTTTTAAATTTATTTTTTTTTTAGCCAGAACAGTCACACACTCTAAGGCTTGCTTCTCTGGAAGCAGTTTCTGACCCACTAATATCAATTTGCACAGTCTGGTGAAAAGCAGCACTACTTTGGTTGTAAAACCTAATCAAACATACAAAGCCATATTTTTTTGTAGCAAGTTTAAACAATTTTTTTTTTTTAAGCCAGAATTTACTGTTTTCCTGAACTTTAAATGAGATGCAGAGATGATATTTCAACTTTGCCATGGTGCCAAGGGGGTTTTCTGGACAGCAAACAATTCCCTGAGAATTTCACCAAATGGCTACTGAGAAGACAGAGTGTCTGCTCCTGAGGCTTCACTAAATCAGGGCTCTGGGGAAAAACATCAGGTGGACTCCTCTGCTAGTGACAGAGTGCTCCCAGAGTCCACATTTCTCTTTCCCTTCACAGAGAATTAAAATGATATATCTTATACCAAATAAAGAAAGAATGCTAAAAGCAGAATATTGAAATGCTCTGCAAAACTAAATAATCATTTTTGCTGATTTCAGTTCTAGTCTCTCTCACCTTCTCACTTATTGCTATTTACATAATAAGAAATGAAACTTTTATTTTTTAGGAGTAAACAAAATTCTTAAGGTTACTTTGCTGCTTTTTGAAGACTCATTTTTATAGTCCTGTCCTCAGAGAAGGATTGCTGGGGAAAGTATAAGGGAATGGAATAATGGGATGCTTTACAGATACTTCTATATGCAAATAAACAGACCAACAACAGCCATTTCTCTAAGTGGATTCTGCCATCAGCATTCACCTGCATTCAGGAGCTCCCCTGGGAGCCAGGAAATGCAATGTAGAGCATGGCTGGCTGGGTTTATCAGCAGTAGTCATTTCTCTCTGAAGCTTATCACCATGCAGGGCAGTATCTGGAAAGGCAGAAAGCAAGGTGAGCAGAGGAGGTCCCTACAGATATATGGTGGGGAGCTGTTTCACTGTAAATCACTGGGAGGGAGGTAAACAGAAGATATATGATTATTGGAAATTACACCCTAGCGAGTGACATCCTATCCATTTCTTGGTCAGGCTGTTGCAGCAGTCAGTAGCCACACATTCTACCTCACCTACGTTGCAGCCTGAATCTTTTGTGGGTTATTATGATGAGAAGAAAAGGAAATAGCAAGGTGCAAGCAGGGATTTCCAAGCCTTTCCCCTCCCCATTCCAACATTTGGAAATGCACTGAGCCCTGACCATAGCACGGCAAGAGAGGAGGGGTTCTGTAAATTCCACCACCATTTTAACCAAGAGTGATCAGGAGAGAGTCAGCCAGGTGGTGCTGATTCTGTCCCTTGCTTTTTTCTTGACACATTCTATGACTGCTTAATAAACCTCTTTTTCTTCACTTTTCTCCTAGTACCATGTGGGTATTAGCACTTCTTTTGTAAAAAGTTGTTTTGGAATCTGCAAGCAGGAACTCCCTAGTGTGAAGCACTATTATAAATTACTTCTAGCAGGGTGCTGCCTGGAACTTCTGATAAGTCCTGCCACACTCTGTTATGAGGAAATACAGAGTAAATCCAGTACAAGTCCCAAAGCTCTTATTAAACAAAACATGTAAGGAGATAAGATTGCATGAAGTAACTGGTATACTGCAGGTTATATATAATATATATAATACTTCCAGGTTATTCCTTGTGAAAAATGGTGATGGACTCTGAGTACCATCAAAGAGCTCTCTTTTAGTGCATGAAACCTGCTCAGTGTCAGCAATGCTTGCCAGGAATCAGCCCATGGCTAGAGAAGTAGGAAACAGATTCCTCTGGAAGTGGAATTCACAGGAATGAATTTAGAATATGTTTTTAATCAATCTGCAGACTCTCAACTGGGCAGTTTGGTCTATGATTAGCAGCACCCATGGACAGTGGCAGACCATCCCTTCTACCTCTCCTTGCAAAAAGAGAATGGGGAAGGAAGGAAACAAGACACAGAGCACCACACATCACCTGCAAAATACAAGTGGAAAACAATTCATTTTTATCCCATCCTTACTTTATGAGCAGACTGTTCTGCTCTGACAAATGGTTGCCAGACTTTGTTACTCACATTTTCATAATTTCTACTGCAATGCAGGTAGCCATGAATTCAAGAATCAAAGAATTCCAGTTTATTTTAATACTTCTCATCAGCAAAATAAAAAAAAAAAAAAAGGAAAAAAATTCTTTTGACCTCCCATGCTATTTTTAATCCATGTCAAGATATGAGTCCATAAATTTAAGGCATGTATAAAGATACCTAAACTAAATACAATAGAGTATGTGTTATATATAGTATCTTCTAGCAGAAGTTTTTTCACTGCTAGCACCCCTTAAGGACAGGCCTCATTATCTCCAGCATCAGTGCTTGAATATATATCTGCCTGGAGTTTCTACTGTTTAATAGCTATACTTTTAAGCTGCCTTCACACCTGCATACAGCAATACTTACATTTCACCAAATCCCAGAATCATTTCAGTTCCTTCAGCTCTGGAAACCCCAAAAGAATTCCAGGATTCCAGGCAAGATTAAATCTGCCTCCCTTCACCTTCTACCCTGCCCTCTTCTGAAGAGGGTTTATTACAAAACCAGCCATGTTGTGGCTTTGCTAAAAAATCAGTTGTCAATGTTATGCAGGAAGTCTTCTGTCTGTCTTGGAAATATTGTTTGGGGATTTTCCTGTCTTGAGAGGGTATTTTTTAAGGGAGCCAACCCTTCTTTGAAAGCCTATTTTAGCCAAGTGTCTTCATATCAGACAAAACAGACACCAAAAATATAAATTCCAGCATCTGATTAAATGGCAAAAAGAAGGAACAAGAGGAATGCCAACAACCAAATGTAGCTTCTAGGAGAGAGGAACACTTTCATGCAAAGGTAAAAGCTTTCTGCAAGGACTTGATGAGAAAAACTCCTCAGTAAATGTCTAAATTGCCTACAAATAATGCATACAGGCTACTTAAAAAGGCTGTAGATTTAAAAAAACAGTTCTGGCTATGGCCTGATGGAGACCTGCACCTGCCTTGCCTCTCTGCTCATAGCATGCTTTTTTAAAAAAAGAACTAGAATGCCCCAGGACTTCTAGAACAGAAATGACAGCAATATTTTTGAATTTAGCAAGTTCAAACCAAGTAGGTTAACACACTAGAAATTAAATTTTTCCCCTTGCTTGGTTTCTAGACTTAAATAAGTCGATGACTTTCTGAGCAGGCACTTTGCACAGCCTTTGACATTTCTCTCATCCTCACTGCAGTCTCAAGTAAGTGCATCTGGCTGCACCCTGCAGCCCCTCCAAGCCACCCATTCCTGAGCAGCTACAACAGTTCTCCAGCAAAAAGGAGCAATCTCCCTGTCTTTCTGGAGGCTTCACCTTGCCCAGGCTTCTTAAAGGCGCACAAAGCAAGGGCAGGGATAACAGATGCCATCTCTCACAACTGATTTGGGAACATTACACTCTTTTTTATTTATTCTTTAAAAGAGTACTTTCAATTAGAGGAGTTAAGTGATCCAGTTTCCTGCTCAGCCCACCACAGAACAGACTTTGTGCAGCTGAGGAGATGGGTGGGAGGAAAGAACTGAACCACAAGGGCAAGAAAAAATGACCAGAGAAAGAACATGGGAACTACTAATACTGGCATTAGGTGCAGAGCCGCAGTCTCTGACTGCCAGGGAGAGTGAGAAACTCTCAGAACAATAAACCTGCTTACTGGAAATCATGGGAAAACTTTCTAGGGCACTTCTTTGGCCCTCTTCAGATTTACAATACCGTCACCTGAAAGAGCACTTGCACTAACTCCCATGTTTAATCACAGAAGGGCAGTCTTTCATTTCTGCGAAATGTCCCAAATCTACTGTAGCTGGTGTGGGTGTAGCAGCAGATCCAAGGCACAGGAAAATCTACCTTTCCAAAGAACCAATACAGCCCTTTTGTGCTGTTCTGACACTGCTACGTGGTATTCACCCAATACATATTGTAGATCTCCCCAGAATTACCAACAGGAACTGGGAATTATAAATGCCAGTTCCCCATGCTTCAGGTCACCAGAAGCTTTTACATTTTAACTCAGATGTCACTTAATGGCTCTAGCAGCAGGAGCAGCAGCAAATTTGTCTCAGTTATCATGACCATAACAAGCAGACACTCTGGAAAGCCCCAGGCAAGCAGCCTTGGAAGGTAAGGGTCATATCACATTTACGGGATAATACATAAAACACGCTCTTTGGATCTGCTTTAGAGGCAAAATTCAAAGGTGCCTCAATTTCAAGTTAGGGTCTTTATAGATACTGCTAGTCTTGGGTTGTTAGACTGATATCATGGTAGGGGCTTTGGTAAGGTTAGTGGTCACTTTGTGGGGTCAGAGTCAGGGTTTGGGCTTTTCCAAGTTATTGGATCACTAACCTTATCCTCCCTTCATCTGAGATCATACTCTGTGAAGGCAATAGATCAGAGCCTCTGGTTTACTAAGATACCAATCACTTATTTGAGCAGCAACTTTACTGAAGTTATTTCAGATACAAGGATCAGCCAGGCCTGTGTGGGCTATGCTGATAAATGGTGCAGGGCTCTTCAGCTGCTCTATCTTTCTTCACTGCTGCCACGTCAGAGTCCTCATGGGCCTCTTTGACACAGCCCCTCTGTGAGGGCTGTGGGCTTTAAAAGGTCCTGGCTCAGCTCCTCTTGATCCCAGTGAGCTCAGGGTGACATCCTTGCCATAAAGCATTAGGGAAAATGAAGTCTTAGCTGAACACAGAGAAAAGGGGACATCTGTGCTTTGATAAATGCCTTTCTGTTCAGAGGGATATAGATTGGGTAAACAGCGGTCCTCTAGCATGGCAGGGGCAATGCTCTTTGAATACTGCATTTGAGGAAGAAAAAAGCAAGACAGAGGCAGACTTCAGCAGTGCTTCAAGCACTTGCAGTCCTACTGGCCATAAGAGTCAGGATTAGAACTCATTTTGGGGCACAGATTTTGAACACAGAGGTTGATTATGTGACTAATGACAATGGAATTGAACTAATAATAATTGAACTAAACAAAATCCAGTTTTGCACTAGGTCAGGCAGGAGAAAATGAAAGGCAGAAGAAAAAAAAAGTTGATATTTTTGTCTTCCAAAGTAAGAATTGATATATTAGAAGAAATAGTGTGTTTTAGTCTTTCTTTAGAAGCAGCAAATAACTTCCTTTCACACAGCATTAAGAATCAGTGGCTAAAGTGATTTCACCAAATGGGGAATGTATCCCATTCAAAGACAGCATAATGTGCATTGTTATGGCTTTTTCATTTCTCCTGAATAGCAGCAGGTAGCTATTGTTCTTCTCACTTCATAATCTTCAGAGGTTTTCAAATTTTCCATTGCAGATAATACCATCCCAAAGGAGATTGCATTATTATTGGCTTCTCCGACATTATTTCAAATCTGTCTTTCTTTGGTCATGTTTTAAGGTGAAATAAGTACCATCATATCTGCCTGACTCTTGATATAGAGTTTTATTTTCAAGAGCTGTGGAGCTGTTCTGGTGGATTTCCTTCTTTTCACTAATTATTTGCTTCCTAGTTAATGGGGTGAAGGGATCCCAGTCTCACCTTATTAAAAAAATTTAAAAATAATTCAGCAGCTTAAGTAATTCTTCTGTGATTTCAGTTAAGTACTTGTATGGGTTCTCCCCCTCCTTCCCCTGCATTCAGTTGTGGAGATCTAAAAAAACCCAAAACCACTGTACCAGGAGACCAGAGAAACCCTAAGCCTCTGCATTGTCTATATTTGATAAGGCCCTTTACTATCTCTGAGGAGCAAGCATTAGTGCTGCAGCTTTCCAGACTTCATTCATTTTTCAAGTTCCTTAAAGTTTGTAACAGCAGAAGAGATTGTGATATATGGAGAACAAATAAATTTGATAACAGCCTTCATATTAAATAGGTGGATCTTTCTAATGGAAAAAAAGCAAAGTTTTGGGGTACATTTTCCAGTTCCCAAGGATTGCTAACATCCCTGATATTAATTTTTTTCACTCCTAAACTACAAAAAAAACCACATACTAACTTTTATCTATATTCTATCCCTAGTCCAGAGGAAATCCTTGTTTCAATCTCTAGAAAAAAAACAAACAAAACAAAACAAAAAACAAACAACAACAAAAAAACACCACAATTTTGCATGGTCATACAGGTCATATACAATCCAGATTATTTGACCTGAATTTTTTTGGTAAAACTCCCAACAAAAAACTAAACAAACCAAATGCAAACTTCACAAATGTGTGTGTATATATATATATATATATATATATATATATATATATATAAAACCTCAAGACATTTTTAATTGTAAGAAAAAAGAAAGTCAATCAAAACAACAAAGTGGAAGCTTCCCAAAACAAATTAATTAAGATATTATTGGATTATTACTTTCTTAATCCTTCAATTTACCTTTAGTTCACTATGGGGCAAGTTTTAGTTTGCTTTCCCACATCTAAGTTATGCTTCCCATGGCTCTAACTTGAATCAGAAATTTTTAAAAAATATTTATCTAGAAGTTAGATAAGTGACAGAAGACAAAGATGTTCAGTTACAGGAATATCAAAACCAAAGTAAAAACCTTGATAGTATCACCTGATTGTCAATTCTAGCTAATTCAGTTGATGCCAAACCTAGACTGATCAAATTTTCTGACCCTGCACTCTGCTTACCAGACTGATTTTCACATTAAAAGACATTCATAAGGACAAACTCATCCTTACTTTCCAGGGCCTGTATCAATCAAAATGCTTCACTAAGGTCTGTGGATCGATTTGGTCTCCTATTTGCAGGACTGAAACTGTGAACTGGTTGTCACCCTTAGCTGAATAGGGTGATGTCAAAGTTAAAAAACTTATACAAAACAATTTGCCCAGCAAAAGAAAAAATAAAAGCTCATCAAGCTTGCTTGGCTAATGCCAAAGCATAGGCTCTGTGGCAAAAATATATGCCGAAAGCATATCTAACTTGCTGAAGTTTTGCAAGGTTTAAGTTTGAAGGTTGTTTTATTGACATTTTTAGCTTTCAGAGCTAAGTCTCAATCACCTGAAGAAAAACCTTAATTTTTGTTAATTTTCTTGCCCTAAGAAAGAAAACTGTACGCTTCCAAAGTCTTAAAAATGCTGGCTGGGTCATTCTAGTCCAAGGTGAACAAGGTACTTCTTGCATCCAAGTGGTCTGACAACATTTTATTGTAGGAAGAGGAGAACCTAAGGAAGACTTTCAGTGCTATTAAAAAATGTAAAAAAAAAAAAAAAAATTAAAAAAAGAGAGAAAGGAGGCTATTCCTGATTATTAACTCTATATAATCAGAATGCTTCATGCTCCTGTGCAGATGTAGAATAGGTCATAATCCTGTCAAAATCTCACCAAGCAGACATGTTCTTACTGCAGACACCAAGAATGCCTCTGTGCCCAGGCTCTTCTCCCAGCATTTGAAATGTTTATGGAGCAAAGATCTAAGAATACCCCACAGGGACTATGAGGGATGCACATGTGAGAGAGATGAAGTAGAAAACACATCAGGAAAAAAACCCAGCAGCTCATGTTACCCTTGGCAGCCCTGACAACCACACCTAACCTTCTGACCCACAGATATGGGCATGATGGAAAGGAGACACTTTAGCCATGGGACAGGTGTGTAGAAGTCCTTCTCAAGGCATAAATGTCACATATACACAAATGTGAGTGCCAATTCAATGGTAAATTACATCCATCTCCACAGAGGCTCAGGTCTCATCTTGTGGCAGACCCAAGACCTAAAGTATAATATCCTCCTCCAGAACCTGAGTGCATTCAGAAATCCCTTCTTGACTATTGACATGTCCCTCACAGGAATCACTATTGTGTCAAATTCTGGTGTTTAACCTCAGAATCTCCCATGTTCCCCCCTCCACCAGAGGATCCTGCACATTGCTTCCTCTCTAGTCTGTTCCAGGGATGTGCATTTCCCTGGTGGATAGCTACTGCTTCCAGACACTCCATGCTCCAGCACTTCTGTAAAACTGATATTCTTGTCTGCAAGTTGCTACCCCTGGCAGTGGGAATATGCCCAGGGAATACTTCCTTGCTGATGATAGAGGGACAGATCCAGAAGTCAAAATCTTTGAATCAGTGCTTTGCAGCTGCATTTCCAAACTTTTGTGCTGCTGACTTTAATTTATCAGTGTACTACCAATAGTAGCTGGAGACAAAATCAGTTTTATATTAATCAATATAGGAACACAGTGTTTCTGGCCTTCTTTCCAAAAAACAAATTTTGAATTATTTTTGAGCACTTTCAATGAATAAAAACATTTATTTCAGCTACTATAATTCATAACTCCATCTTTTCTCTCCCCAGTCATGAAAAACATTATATTTATCTAAAGGCACCTGCCAAATCCTGCCTGGATTGCATGTTCAGCAGAGCAGTTACTTGCTGATAACTCACACTGGATTCTACACTGAGGCTTTGCCAAAAGGGGTTGTCCCACACTACCTGAGCCAAAGAGCAAGTCTAGTGACAACAACCAGGCTCAGCAACTGGGTACAAATCTGTGGCAAATCCTCTGCATTCCCTCTGGTAGTATTTGGGAACTTTGGGAAGCTCTTTCTCATCACAAACCTGACTGGAAGCTTTCAGATCTGCCACAACATTCTGCTTCTCCAGTGGGTCCATCATGTTGTGAGATACTCTCCACATGGGAAAGAGCCACAGGTGGCAATAAGGGACATGGCTGAAGCACAGGGCACTGTCACCTGCAGGAAGGGTGCTCCATGGCTACATCAGAAGATGGTGGCATGCAAACAAAGTGAAGAATCTGATGGTTTCAGGGTGCCACTGAATTCAGTGTGAAGTTATTCAGCCTCTACACTTAGTTCCTGGGAAAGCAATGATGAACTTTCAGCTCTCGCTGCCTTCTATTTGCAGCATCTCTTGGAGATGAATTTGCTGCATTTATAAAGGTTGTGGCCAGATGATAAATTCTGATAGCTTTCTCCCATTTCTGACTTTGATTCTTAAACACACACAAGATAGCAGCCTGATTTGGATCCCCAAAGTATTATCTGTGTTACAATTATTTTTTCTCCAAATGGATATAAGTGCTTACTCAGAAAGCTGCAAGGATGGAAATTGATTTTGCATTCTCCTTTCCTTGGTCCCTTGAGGATGAAATGGTAAACAAAGAGGAGACCAGGTGAATTCCAATGTTTGCACCAGGTAAGTAATTAAAAACTGTTCAGAGTATAAGGGGAGTTTCTCAAGTTTGCCTCTGATAACCATAAAATCCTGGTTAGATTTGGGTTGGAAACTTCATCTCCTTCCAACCCTCTGCCATGGGCACCTTCCACTATCCCAGGCTGCTCAAAGCCCCACCTAACCTGGCCTTGAACACTTCCAGGGATGGGGCAGCATTTCTCTGGGCAACCTCTGCCAGGGCTGCACCAGAGAATTTCCTCTTTACGTTTAACTGAAATCAACAAGAACAACAGAAGCTTTTAAATACTACCACTACTTTGTTTAGTGGCAATGCTGAGTATGACCTGTGGTTTTTAAAATATTTATTGTTCTTTCTGGTATGTTACAATGTTTGTGGTTTTCTTTTGTCTCTAGTTTTTATATAGGAAGTTACAGAAGATACAAGCAAGTGGCTTGAGAGGGAAAGAGAAGCCATAGTGATTAAGGAAGAAGTAGAGAAAGAGCAAAACAGAAATATAAAAATTTCAGAAACCCAAGTGGAGGAAGAGACAAGGGGAAAACAATATAAATTTGCTGATACAAATTTGCTATATCATGGCTCAAAAAAGCTACACTGTAAACATAAAAAACACCAAATAAGAGATGGCAGATAATCTATGCCTAAATCCTCCAGATTTGGGCAAATAACCCTGTTTTTAAAGCAGAAGTAAGAATTGCATAAGCCTTGAAGGGTGAATGACCCAGTGAAGGGACTGGGTCTGCTGCTGGTGTTGTGATATAGATCTATAATCCAGATAGTGATGTGTTACTGAGGGAAGTCTGTCTGCAATACTCTGCAGCTCTTTAATATAGTTCCCTCTTTCTGTTTTGTAGGTAAACAGTGACAAGGTAATATCTACAACCTGTTTGGCTTTAAAATTTTATGTGCTTTTAGTGAAGCTAATAAGCAATGGCAAAACATAACTGCATAATACAGATGTTTGAAATTCTCACAAAAAAATATTTGAGATTTAAAATTCTTTAAACTTCCTTCCTCTGGAAATCTTAAACTGCAGCTCTCAGAATTTCTTTAAATTTGTAGCTACATTCAAAATGAAGGTTCATTAATTAAGAAAAATATTTTAATAGCATAAAAATATGTTCAAACATCTAATAAAACAACTTTTTTTTTCTTACTTTTTAAGGTTTTGGTTGATTTAAGTGAACTCCTTCAAAAAAACTGCCTAAGTAGTGACATGCAACAATATAATCTGACACTGTAGTGGGTGAAAGTAAGTTTTCTGCTTTAGGGGACTTTGAAATGATGTTGCACTGAATGCAGCTCACAGCAAGTTAAACACAGAGAAAGAACATGCTTGTGTACAGGACCTTACAAAGCCTTACAAAAGTGAGTATCTTTGCCTGAGTCTTGGATGTCAGGCTAAAAAAGCTGTATTCAACCTTTGCCATCCTCTCTCGTGGAGACCTAGAACACTGTGGAAATCCTGACTGCTGCAAATCACACAAGGGAAAATGGACTGCTGGGAAAGAGGAGGGGCTCCTGAGACACTGAAGGGTAGCAGCATGCTGACTTAATTGCAGAGGAAGTTGTTCTCTGGTCGTATTGTCACTGCCACCATATTTTTCTTCATATTAGTTCTGCTTCCATGTCTGAAATGTCACTTTGGGGACTGCTGCCAGATGTTGTTTGGATGAAGGTGACAGAAAGTGTTATAATACTAGATGAGTCTGGCATATGTGCATCATCTGTAATAAAGTTCTACCTGCAAGAGCAATGATAATTTGCAGAAACTGATGAGCTTTCGCTGAAGAGGAGAAGCTATGGCCAGCACTGCATAAGTAGCATGAAATTCTGTATCCCACTGAGAGTTCACTGCGAGTGTGTCTCTAATAGCAAGTTTATGAGTAATGGTATAAATGTATGCTAAAAATATTAAAAATTTTTAGCCCTGAGAAAATTCAATTCAGTGTTTCTACTGCTCAGTCCTGAGTACAGAAAATATTTGATAGCTCTGCTCATAAAATTAAGATGGCTGTATGGATGCCTTATAGTCCTTTCAATAGAATACATTTCTAGAGAGAAATATTTAATTTTTCTGAGATTTTTTGGGTTTTTTCTCTGCAGTTGATCATAACAATACTTTTCTTTTTATTACCTTCCTTCTTTTCTTTTGCTCTTCTTTTTTCTATTTCCTCTGATCTATCCATCTATTTTACTCTTATATTTGCCACGGGAAAGGGAACAAAAAATAACGTTTTCTCAGATGTTCTAAAAAAATGTTAGGAACAATTAAAGAAAAAAGTCATTGTTATACCCCTTGGTTTTATAATTATCTCTATGACAATATCTATTTATTAAAAAAAAAAGAAAATATATTGATATAAAGATGTACACACATGCAGACACGTGTATAGAGAGCACACATAGCTCATCTTTGTACCCTATATCCAAGGCGTAAAGAGTCTCAGAAGACATTTAAATTACAAATACTCCTATTTTAAGTCCCTGGAGTAATTTCACTTTAAGTGAGATTAAGATCCAGTGTAAGTATTATGAATGAGACTATTATTCAAGTCAGATGACAGTTCCCATTATAAAGCCCTGATTTTGGTGGCCTGTAATTTTGCTGAACTTTAATCTTTCAGGCTGACGTGTTCCTCACTGGCAGGACGGGGCTGGAGGCTATATGGTTCAGAAGGATGGTCCATCTGTCAGAAATACAGCCTGTCTCCTAAATTAAAACTTCATTTTATCTCTTCACAGCATATTCTTACTCCCTGTCTCTAATTTCAAGAGATACTCCAGTGTCCTTGGGCTCAGACTCTGCTTGCCACCTTCCAAAAGCAAGATGAGGATCTGGGCAGTACATGAAAGAGGAAAAGAAAGGACACTGGAGGGAAGTTAGTCCTGTTGGGAACTCTACTGTCAGCTTCTGCTTTTCTCTCCCTTCCCATTTTGCTTTGGACCCCATTTTTTATGTCCCAGGTGGAGGCCAAAGGAGGAATAATCCTGAACTGCCTACTGTGTTAAAGAGAATACATCTAAATATCTGTTTATTTCAGCCAACAGGGAGAAGCTTACAAGTGAAATTGTGATGTGACAAAAGTAACTTGCTAAACAAATTTCTCTTCATTCTCAAGTACTCTCAGTGATTTCCAGACCTACTGAGTATTCACAGTATCATCTGCCAGGAGAGGAATCTATACCGTCAACTATCCTAAAAGCTAACTAATCCCAAAACAGCCTGAAAAGACAAACTGGTTTCCTCAGTGGGAAACCAAAACTGAAATTTAATTTTAAGCAGTGTTATGAATATTAAAAAAAACAAAAACAAAAAAAAAATTAAAAAAATGAAAATAAAAACTTTTAAAAATTTAGAACTGCAGATCACTGGTTCTTGTGTATCTCTACTGAAGTGATAGAACTTTAGGGCATGTAAAAGATACTGAAAAGGCAACAGGTGTCAGTTTGTGGGAATTTTGCTGGCAGCATGGATTCATAGGCAAGAATAGTTGAGAAAATTTACTCTTGAATGAAACAGAGAGGAAGCTATTTCATATAATAGAGAACAAGACACATCTGCTTACACAGCACACAGTAGAAGATGTGCAACCCCAGTGTAATTCATTCAATTACAAAAAACTTGTAATATCTGAGGATTGCACTTGGACCATTATGCTACTGATCCACACACAGATATTTACATTTTAGAAACTCAGGTTGGCAGGGTATCAAATTCAAAAAATTGGTGAAAATAAAAATGAAGTAGGATATCCTGCAAATTTGAGTAACGGCACCTATAATGATTTCTTTTTCCCCATTCCACAGTAGCTACCAAATAAAAAACAGTTCATACATATGAAAACATGATATTAGTGGCTCCTCAGTAGTCATACAGAACTGTCAGCAGCTCCCTAAATCTGCCTGCAATCTGGGTCTTTAAAGAACTGGGAAATTAGCAGCAGAAAACTAGCAGGGAAGGCTGGAAAGTTTTTTACTCTAAAGCACATCTAATAAATGCAGGTCAGTTGTTTGGGCATGGATGTATAAAATTATATTTAGAAACCCATTTTATCCCAAACAGGTTTCCTTAGGACTTGTGTACAGAAGACTGGAGAAAATCATCATTGAGAAGAGGAAGGCAAGAAGTTATCCCAGAGCATCTAAAATGTTACCTGAGTGGTTTTACCCTTTAGCTCTCAGCACAGACAAGAGAGTTCTCTGTTCACTAATATTTGGATGTCCCACTCTGAGATGGGCTTGGGTGATGTCCCTCAGAGGGAAAATCACCTTTGGACCTTAGTGTTCTCAGAATAAATAATAAAGGTTAAAGTATTTATGTGAATGCTACTGGACTTTTTTTCTGTTTTTCATTTACTCTCAGGCAGCTTTGGGTATCATTCAAAGTTTATGGTATCATTCACAGAATCAGTGCTGAAACAAGCAGTCACCTACACGTGACCAGACCATACATGTTCTAGACTAGAAAGACACACTGATACACAAAAAAATGTATAAATAATAATAATATAATAATATAATATAATAATAATTTAATTTATAATAATAAATAAATTTATAAATAAAAAAACACAACTATGACCAATTAAAAAATAATTAATACCTCCATATATACACACACATAAATAATAAGCCATAAGGAAGAGCTTCAGCAACTCAGAGAAGAGGGTGAACTTCTCATCTATTTCAGGCTAACCTATAAGCAAAACAGATAAATGTGTTAACTATTTTCCCAAGTGGAGTCTCAGGGGATGTTGAGAAGAAACATATGCCAATAATTGTAAAGAGGGACTGCTGCTCACTTGTAATTGCAAAACATATGAGAAGCTTTGTGGGCTTTAAATACTGTTTCAATACTTGAAAACTAAGAATATAAAAGCAAGTAACTGAGCACTGCAACAACTATAACTATTGTAAATATGAAAAGCTATATTTTTCAGTGCTGTCATAGCATTTATCTTAGAAAGCTCAGGCAGTTTGGCTAGCTGTATCATTATTATGCCATTCATCAGCCACTGTGGTTATTTGTCTCTTTCAGCATTAATTGACTGGTGTTCCTCTTATTCCCACTGCTGCTGTCCCTCATATCTTCTATATTAAATTTCCTAATGAATTTTTTGTATTTGTGATAGTTTGTAAGCAAATTCTTGCTGTTTGTAGTTTTAACTCTGTAAGGTTGAACAAGGTGGACATATTAAAATTAATAAACAAAAATAAATAAATAAACAAAAAACCCCCATGGATTTAACTATCAAGTTACTACATACCATAAAAATTTGAAAATATTTATAGCCATATAGGTAAAAGAATTCATAACCCACAAAACAAAAATCTCTACTCTGATTAGTGATACTGGTTAAACATATTATTTTTATTACATTCTAGGCAATTTTACAGAGGTAAATAATCTGTTCTCTGCCTTCCTGCTCTGTGAGTGTTCATGTATTACAGATACCTAAGTCACAGTCATATATTTCTAGTTTTCTTCTCCCCATTTTCCCTACACCCTCCCTTCAGGGAGCTGCAGACAGCGATAAGGTCACTCCTGAGCCTCCTTTTCTCCAGCCTGAACAACCCCAGCTGTTGCTCTCTTGGTCTCCAGACCCTTCACCACATCCACTGCCCTTCCCTGGATCTGCTGCAGACCCTCGATGTCCTGCAGAGCTGAGGAGCCCAAAACCGGAGGCAGGATTCCATCTCTGGCCTCGGCAGTGCCCAGCACAGTGGGACGGTCCCTGCCCTGCTGCTCTGCCCACATTGCTGATACCATTGCTGATACAGGGTGTCCTTGGCCTCCCTGCCCTGCTGCTCTGCCCACATTGCTGATACCATTGCTGATACAGGGTGTCCTTGGCCTCCCTGCCCTGCTGCTCTGCCCACATTGCTGATACCATTGCTGATACAGGGTGTCCTTGGCCTCCCTGCCCTGCTGGCCACTGCTGGCTCATGTTCAGCCAATGCTGACCAGCAACCCCAGGTCCTTTTCTCCTGGGCTGCTTTCCAGACACTTTTCCCAGGCTACAGCACTGAGTGGGATTTTTGTGGCCAAGAGCAGGACCTGGCACCTGGCCTTGTTTAACCTTGTTTAACCATTGATCTTGACCAATCTGTCTGCCCTGTCTACATGCTCCAAACTGTGCAAAATTAGTAGCACCCAATACTGTGAATTATCCTGCATCCTATTATTTCTCTTTATTAAATTTTGAATAGCTGTTTAAAAATTGCAACCGCATTTGAAAGAAAATTAGGAGTATTAAAGCCATTGAGTATTTACAATGTTCTTGGGAAATGGGCAAATGCTGAATTAGTTTCATCACTTTGAAAAAGGATGCAGCATCAACTCAACTGCTATGAGACACTTTGGTATGTCTATAGGATAGCAACACTGTAAATACCTAAAGTATGTGAGAAGATTAGACCTAAAGACTCCCTCTAGGAGACACAATGGATAGAAAATTAGACTTCATTAATTCTGCTCTCCAAGGAACAAAGCTTTTTTTTTCCTCATTCAGTTGCATCAGGCTTTGGATTACTGCTTTAAAATTAGCTATGTCCAAGTCAAATTCATTTAGCTGAAAACTCCTTGAGATACTTTTGATCTTCCATAAATCAAAAGCTCTTGTAAGGAAATGGCTTCAACAACATTCCTGCCACATATTAAACTAAAAGCCTGTGAGATGTTCTAAGCAGAATACAGGAGTTATGTTACTGTAAATTAGAACAAATAGATTTTTGGGGTTTTTCCTACAATTTTCAAAGCAATGCAGAAGTTCTTTTCTTACCTTTTTCTTATGGCTTTCTCCAGTGGAAGAGGAGTTGGAGCAAGTATTCCTGGAATTTACATCACCCTCCTGAAAACTACAGTACAGCACTGACAAATTCCATTTGTCACTCTGTTTACGAGGCAAGTGCTTTGCACAGGGATTCTTGTCTTGTTCTGGACACTTAGACCATCAAACAGCCCATGACTTTCAAGAAGTTCCAGTGTTCTTCCATAGGTCATCTCACAAAATATTTTGTCTGGTCTAGCAGGCTTAGTTTGATTTGCTTTTGGGATTATGAGTCCATTGGTTAAGCTTCAGTTATTTTATTCAGTTTTTGTTCATAATCAGGGGATTCAAAAAAACAGTCTAACAATCTAATCATACTCCACTTTCAGCTGAAGAAAAGTGCCAATGTTCCAAACCTCACAAGGATAGCACCTTAATAAAGGATATTGATGTAAACCATTGAAAAAAATAGATCACATTTATAGTGGGATGTGGCTCATCAGCTGCAAGAATAACTACAAGAATCCCTTGTTTATTTTTTTTTCAGCTTCAATAAGTGGCCTTCAGTGTTATTTTTATGCTTACATCAGGCTTGTACTCAAATATCACATAAACAGAAAAATCACACACTTGCTTCCATTCTCTAAAAGCTTTTCCAAGTCTTTCTTATTACTGTGCAATAATTTGTACACTTTGATTTCCAAACACACCATTGTCCTACTGAATTATTTAGAGAACTTTGACCATACCTGTACACTCATTTTCCTTGTCCTCTACACTCCTTGTCCTTGCTGCTTAAGCAACAAACTCTCTCTTCCAAGGGTGGTGTTTTTCTGACCCTAGAGGACCAAATCTAACTGGACTTAAGAAAAATATTCTCGTCAAAATGAGTCCTGGAAAAAGCAGAGGACTGGGTATCAAACTCAGTACTGGGAATTTACTATGTGGCTGTGCAGTTGTAGTTTAGGAACCAGTTTTGATCTAGGTTCATTCACTGCCTGGCAGTCCATCAAGCATTTCTATATTTGTGTCTACTTTAAAACCATAAAAAGAAATCTGATTCTTGAAAAGAGCCATTTCCTAGACTGCAGTGAAGATGGCTGTTGGCAAACGCCTGTTACCAACAGAAGTATTAAACATTCTGCTTCAGTGTGCGGCTCTTTTGGTCTTTTAGTTGATTGGGAAATTCCCAAGAATCCGTTTCAAACTTAACAAGCACACTAGAGAATTCAAGATTCAGCAGCTGAAATACACTTCTCAGTGGTTTCTTGTGCTGTAATGTGCATGGGGTAATGTGTGTAACTTGACTAGACCATGCACCTAATATTTCTGGACAGCATTTTCCTAAAGTTAGAGCATCATTCTTGTGCTAGTCTTTGAATATTTAATCAAAGATCTTCAATAAATTAAAGGAAAAACAAACAAACAAAAAAACCTCAAACAGCTGCAGATAGAAATACTTTCCAAGAAAAATCTCAGATCAAAGATGATAAAACAAGCACAGATTTTCCAAGTTAGTGTAAATCAGGCAGAAAAGGAAAATCTGAATATGAAAACACAACAATAATACCACCAAATTATCAACAAGACAAAAAAAAAAAAATAAAGAAAATAACTGGAAGAAAAGTGGAATTACTTTACCTGTTTTTGAAAAATTTAAATTTTTATTCAGCTCAAAGTGGTCTGGATTTATTTTACCTTAATTTTAGGTTATTTTTCTACAATGTGAGCAATGTAGGTCAGTTTTAAAGGAAAAAAAAAAGTGACATTTTGAATCAAAAAGTCAAAGTTTCATTTTACAAATGTCAAAATGAAATGGTTTGGCATTTCCAAAATGAAACATTTCATTTCAGAAAGGTCAAAATGATATGTTTTGACATTTTTTAAATTTCTCCCTGCTTTTGTTCTGACCAGAACTATTAGTCAAATTCAACCTTGATTAGTTTCAGGCCCCTTTAAGCTCAATTTTCTATCCTAATTACCAGTCATGAAAAAAGATTTGCCTGGTGTTATTGCAACAAAGAAAACAATACAATCTTTAAAACTGTGTTGGAACTGCTTCTGTAACACGTTCTCTGTCCTTCTCCTGCTCTGCCTCAGCCTCCAGCATCCAAGTACCTACCCACGTATTTTCACAGCTGGGAGAGTTAGCTTTGCCCTCCTGCATGCCTTAAATTAAAAACAATAACACAGCCAAAGGCACAATGCCTCACCTAAACCAGAAGCTGGACAGAGAATTAATTGTCCTAATGGACAGTTTTCAGCATTTTTATAGCGCACATATATTGCCCAGGTGTTACAATTACAGTCACTATAAAAATGCTTATAGGTGAGCAAATGCACCATGTGAATGAGAGGCAGAGTAATCTGCCCATTGCCCTTAGCAATAACATGTCAGCATTTCTTTTCAGTGTCTCATGGGCAGTCCACACTAAACTCAATATTGTTAGTTTAGCATCCTATGAATAAATAAATCATATTAAGCACTGCAACCAGGATTGAGGTCAAAACACTGAACAAGAATAAATAAGAGAAGTTATAATGTCTGCTTGCTGTGTTGTTGGGAGGTGTGCAGCAGAGGGAGAGATCAGCTTTCCCACTATTCTGCCAGTGCCCTGGGATCAGTGAGGGAGGGCAGGGGACAAGAGCCACACCACTGTGCTGACTGCAAACTCACCAGGCAGGAATTACAGCAACACCACGCAGAAACACCTTGCCATGGAGTCAGGGGCTCTTCCATGAGCATTGCTGGAATGGCAGAGTGTGAAAAGGATTTATTCCTTCTTCATACATGAAGGACAAATCCAAGGAAAACAGGCAAAGGGAGGTAAAGGGAACCCATAACTCTTTATTTTTCCCCCCAAGCATATCAGATCCAGCAATCCTGATGAATGTCATGGATCATATCATTCTATCTGTGATCTGACCCTAAACAGCCTGAGTAGAAACAACATAGATAGCTCCAAGAATACTTCAGCTATTTGTGCTTTTTTGCAGGATTTTTGGTTTGCTTGTTTGGCAATTCATTTTTTTTTAATCAATGCTTAGATACTTGTGGCATAAAGATATTCTGTAGAGAATCTCAGGAATGACATAAATACATTTAGTAATCCTTCACTTACTAGATCTAGCCTGCACAGAATGTCTGTACAGAAATTTTCTCTTTCGGTCCAGTTGATGTCTGCCCTGTCTGTTCACTCCTGATGACACTATCCATCTCCTTTCCACAAAATCAAGTAAAACTACGGTGCTTGTGTCCTCCTCATGCCCTCAAAACTGGCAGGTTGTCAATATGTGCTATCCTGCACTGCGTCTCCTGCAATCCTGCTTAGACTGATGACTTTCAAGCCCTTAAACCTGGCTATGCAATACTTTGTGCATAATGTTATCTGCTGACAGAATCAAATAGCATGTTATTAAAGTTTGAAAGGCTTTATCTATTTTTCATAAGCATTTTAATAGGCATTGCATTCCCTTTTGCCTCCCAGATGCTCATCAGCCAAACTGATCTCCAAATGGACATTGTATACTTAGATTTTATTACAATAGGTCTCGCAGAGGCAGTAGACAGAAGAAATAAGTGTTTGGCTCTACTTTACCTAGGCTTCAAGGATTATAAAAGGATTATAGCACAAAGGGTTTAGGTTTGGTTTGGAATTTTTTTTTTTTAATTTTTTTTTTCTTACTGATGCCCTAGTGCCAGAATTTTTTTTTGTAACTGTACTTGCCCCTCCTGGCTATTTTTACAGTCATTTTGCTATTTCTCTATTTTCTGCTTGGGAACACCACTGTTTTAATTAATGTGAAAGTGCAAGTTCCAGCTCCAGTGCTGATGGAGCATGAAAACTTTGTGTTGGTGCCCAGACTCCTCCCCCACAATTTCACCTAGTTTAATTCATAAGGCATCATGTTTTAATATCATCCAAAATCAGTGCTTCACAAACTTTACCACCTGAGACATAGATTTTCACTTGGCAACCCCAAAAACAATTTGCACCTAGCAGTTCTGTTAGTTTTAATTATATAAATTATTTTACATATATACACATTCTCAGAATACAAAAAAAACTTATTTTCATTCAAATGAAAGTTTTCAACAAGCTTTCCTCAGTAATGGAATATGGAGCTATTAAAACAAAGGGCACCTTACTAGAGGATCGACAGCATACTTTTAGAAAATATTGGATTCTTCATCCTTCTAAATGAAAGGGCTTCAGGGATAGATCTGTAATCCAAGGATGAGCAATCCATAGCAAGTCTACCTGGTATTGAAAAAGAACATACATCTTTTAGGGCATATTGGCCACATCTGCACTGTACAGCATTGGGCCTTGCCTCCACGTGGGGGATGTGGCAATAACAGCGATCAGTTTGGGCTCGTTTCCATTCAGGGAGGAAACAGGATAAGCCCTGCTGGAGCCATTAAGAGAGTGTTTTGAAAACACAAAGTTATGTGAACATGATTGAGGGCCAGGAGCTCTGGGTCAGCACTGGAGGAGTACGTGGAAGGAAGGGGGACAAACCTAGACTCACCCTGTCTAGGGGAGCAGTCCAGTCCCTGTCAGAAGCTACTCCCAGGAGAACACTTGAGTTTGGTTTGAGGAAAGGTTAGTGGGGGCACTTGGACACAGAGCCAGGGAGCTGGCTGACAGGTTAGAGCTGTTTTATTTGTCAGCATGGCTGCACCTCTAGAGACATCAGCCCCGTTTTGTACGTGACACGTGCATCTCACATATGTTAAAACACAGTTAATTTCACATATTGCTGGGGGAAACAATACTGCAAGAAGAAAAAGAAAAGAAACAAAAAGGAGGAGGAGAAATGACAGTGATCAAAATGATGATGCAGCAAAGCAGAGAGTTTACTCTCAGAGCCAGAGCAGTCACTGTTTTCCTTAAGGCATGTAAATGCTTTCACCTTACACTGAGGATTTAGGAATAATAGAACTATTACAGTGGCTCTGTGCAGTGCATTTCTGCAGTAACTTGCCTTTCCCTCTACCAGTATTTCTTTCTCTTCCAATGGTTCACAGTTTTGGTTTTTCCTCCCATTTCTACTTAAAGACCTTTATATTATGTAAATGACAGGGACCACTATCTATGTCTTTTGCTTTGTGTACTACATTTCATTTACGAGAAACCATTATTTAAAAACCACAAAAATACCAAAGAACAAACTATTCAGTAATGTTTCCATGTCATATTACTAACTCAGCCTTAAGCTATATGAACCAAATTCTTAAAGAAATGTGAAGACTGCTTCACTATAACTTGAATCACATTTTTCTGATGGTCAGGTGGATGTTTTCCCATTTGTTATCCTAGACTGGCTGGGTTTGGCAGAGCTTTCTTTGCTTATGCCTGAGCCATTCTTCTATTGATTAAAAACAGGCAAGAAAGTACTGGCTTGGTTTCCCTCCATGTATTTGCGGCTGAACTATGATTTAATCAAAACTCATTCCTTATTACATGTCTATAAAATGTCTTCACACATGTGTATTATGTGAACAGGATAAATTTTTTTATATATGAAAAAAAATCAAAGCTGACTTTGGTGAAAATTGTGTAATATCAAAACTAGCCCAGTTTCATCCTACTACCAAACAAAAGATAACAGGAAATTGGCCAAAAGGTCACAAAGAATTCCAGAACCCTGTTCTGCCTGGAAAAGAAGTTTGTGCTTAAATTCTCTGTTGAATAAGAGCATTAGATAACATAGAACTTATTTTTTTTTTAAATAACATGAAATTTATTTAATTTTTTTTTAGTTAGTAGTTATGATTATCTTGTTTTCCTGAGAGGCAAAGAAAAGTATTCAAACTTCATTCTGAGAATAGCTCCCTCTTTTCATTAAGTGTCTAAAACAAAAAATAAATTTAGTACTGATAGGAACTCATAGGATTTTATATTGGAAACAAGGAAAACTTACCAATCCTGACACATTCACCAGCTATATGACTTAATCAGACTAAGATTTGGTGCCAGTTATTTTCTGAGATGTAGCAACTCCACAGAAAATATGCTCCTCAATTCCACAACTAACCTGAGCACATCAAGAAACTGGTACTTTCATGTCAAAAGTCATTAAACTGGTAATATATCATGAAAGAAGAAACACCCTAAACAAGAAAATCATAACCTGCTTGGTCTTTATTTCAGCTTTGTAACAAGCAACCTTACACAATTATTTAACACATCTGGAGGCAAAAGAATATGCAAAGATTTAAAGATATTATGGGTCAGATAAACAAAACTATTAATACAAATATTTCAAAATAACAAAACAAATTATAGAAAATAAAGTAGAAAAAATAAGCACTTTCATCTCTTAAAGATTGTGTCATCCATTGGAACCTTATGCAGGATAAAAGCTTTAAGGTAATAATTGCACAATAATGTCGGTTTGTAACGTGCAGCAAATGCAGGACACAAAGGAGCTTCATTAGAAGATGGGTCTTCTTATTCTTGCCCTTACTCACCTGCTGGATATCAAAAATTCAAAAAGCAACATCAAGTAGGTCAGCATGTGGTACCTCTGGAGAGAACTGTGCCAGTAACTAGGGATGGGCTCAAATTAATCAGGAGGCACTGGTGAAATGGAGTCTGAGCCCTTATAAAATATGTTCCTGTTGCTATGTTTTAAGGAGAGAAGAAAGAAGACTGATTTTTTATTTTTCTTTTTTTTTAAATCTAGCTGTCAGAAATCCCAGTTTGCTGTCTAAGGTTAAAACTAACAGCTGGACATATCTTGGGAAAATTTCTATCTATAATAAAACAAAAAAGGGAAAGGATGTATATCTGGAAATGTATCCACTGAATATAAAATTGCTCTAAAGAGATAATTTTAAATTTCTATCTCATTAATGTAATGCATTCCTAACACACTTGAAAAGAAAGCCTGTTTACCTACATGGCTTTATTTACCAGACACACACATCCATCTACACAAAATCTAATTGCACACGACATGGAATAAGAATTAACGTGTGAAGATCAAGGCTGGCTTTGCTGCCTGCTGAGCACTTCAGTGCAGATCTATGTAGGACAAATTCCACTGGAGAGTGTCTTTTATCATTAGCTGATCCCAGGGTCTCATGGAGATTGCACTTCATTGACCGGCAGCGTCTTTCCTTGTTCCACCGAGAGGCACAGTCTGGTGGGAATATTTTACCTTTTTTTCCCCTTCTTTTATTTTTCCCCTGTCTCAAGACAGACATTAACTATGTGAGTTAGCCACTGGTTTTAAAGGCCTCAGAGGATGTGTGTATGAAAGGCTGGTCATGGAGGAACAGGAAGAAAAGAAGGAGTAAGATTTGCAAAGAACAGCTTTCTGAATCTGTGACCAGCAGGCCTGCATTCTCAGAATGTTTTCCTTTTTTTTTCCCCGCTGCTGTCAAGTAGAATTTTTTCACTTATTTTAATCCTGTTGTACCTTAAGGATTACAACAAAACAAAAAGAAAAAGTAAACCAACCAACCAAAAAAAAATAAAAAATACTTTTAATAGCAAAAAATCAGGTGGGAAGAAAAGGGAAGGAAAGAGGGAAAGTCAAACAGCTAGCATCACACAGGCTGAGGAAGGGCACATCACCGGGTTAACATCACAAACTGTTTAGCAGTTCAGAAGAACACATGTAGATTCCTATTAAATAATTCAGTCTGAACATCAACACCTTTCCAGGCTAGAGAGTTCTTTTTCCATAGGAAAAAGAAACCCAGTTACTGACCAAAATGTCTGGCCTCTTCTTGCTCATATACTGTATTCGATTTTCACTATTTATTTATAAAAGAGAATTAAGGTTAAGATCAAATAGGACAGGAATAATCTTTTGATTTTTCACAGTGTTATTTCAGCTTCCTTACTGTAGTTCTCCTTAAGATGTTATTCGTTCTGTTTGTTTTAAGATTTACTAAGAGCTAGTTTGCAAGCTGAATTATGCAAGAGGCTTATTAAAGGCAAGATCACAATTTCCTCTCTCCCTGGACATGTTTGGACTGCTTTGTGAAAGAATGACTCTCACACTGAATCTCTCCTCATTCCCAGACTGTACAGGGAAGAGGGTTTAGGAACAGCAGAGGGTATCTCCCTCTTGAACACTACAGTTTGCACAATAGTCTGGTTTGTGAAATGCTAGAACATGAAACACCTGAAACACTTTTCCAGGGAAAAATACAAACCCAAGAGTGCTCTGGGGAGGATGTGTCCAACGCCATCATTAAAACACGTGTCTCCTGTAAAGCTGCATTTTAACCTCAGGCTTGGTACCACATCTGGGGCAGGACTGGAGAGGCAGAAGGTTCCATTTTCTTTCAGCCCTTCAGGGAAGAATGCTTTCCATTTTGTGCTGCCTCTACACATCTTGTGGATTAGGAGCAACTGAACGTGCTCTTGCCCTATCTCAGCATCGTGCCATGGATTAAGCAGCTTGTGAGTGAATGAGAGCTGCATTCAGCATTAGGGTTTTGCAGTGCTGGCTTTCCTGCTATAGAGAAACCTCTTTAGCACAATTTTTTTCTGTTTATTTTAGTATCAGATAGTAAAATTAATTAGCTTTATTAAAGAGCAAGCAATCTGATACTCAAGAAAACAAGCAGAGTAGCAGGATTCCAAAAATATGCCTGCCACCTGGCATTGCCTGATATATGTGCTTGCTTACAAAACATAGCTGCAGCTGTAAATTTTACTTGTTTCTATAGGCAAAATTGATGCAACACTTTTCTCTGTTTATCTAATGGTATTTGCAGTTCTTGACTCATTAACACATTGACTGGAATATCCATAAACTGGGTTAAGACTCAATTTATTTGAAACTTTTGATTTCAGAAGGCTTTCTGTAATTCCTACCTATCTAGATATCTACTGTGTTTCCATGGAAAGTTATTTTTATCATCCACTTAAAAAAAACAAAACAAAATGAAACAAAACACCCAAAACAGCCTAAAACACCACTAAACCCCCCCACATTTAATGTGTATTTTCATATGGCCAAAGGATATGCTTACAACAGACAAAATCTCAGCATTAAGTGACTGGTTACAACAAAGAGCTTCACAAATGTGAGTTTTTCTGCCCAGACAGACATTGTAGCAATGGACCTATATATGGTTACCAAGGTTCACTTCTGGACCAATAAACTCAAATGTGTTACTGTGCCATTGATGAAAAATGTATAGCATACTCTATACAACTGCTCCTTTCAAACCATTTATTAAAACAGCCACAAAGAAGCAGCTCCAACTAACTGTGCAGTCCAATTAACTCGGCTTAGAAATGTGCCTTCTGAATATTTCAACTTACTAACAAGTCCATTAAAAATTAACATCGATATTCCACAAACAAATATCCTGAGATATGTGAATTTCCTGGTTTATACATAACATTAAAAATATTTATGTCCCATCTGCATTAAAATGTGGATACCTGTTACCACTGCTGTACAACGTGTCTCAACATGCAGGCAATATCTATAATTTTCAATAATTTTTTTTCCCTAGGAAGTACCAGGAATGAAGGACCAAGTTAAGTTAAAGACTTCACACTCATTTGGGTAAGTGTACTTCTGCCCAGTCATACATTTATTTTTTTTTTTTTTAAATATTTCTTTTTAATGCATTTCTTTCTCCATTATTATCCCAATGATGAGGAAAACATGTCACCTGGACAGTTCAATAATTGCTGCACTGTATATCCATGTTGCAAAGCCAGGCTTGAGAAATCAGGACCCCAAGTGCTTCCTAAAATGAAAACTTCTAATTCTTTTCAAGAAAGGCAAGGAATTCTGCTAGTACTACCAAATCATAAGCTCACTCTAATTCTGTCCTTCACCTCCTCCATGATGCTTCTCTTTGATATGTCCTTTGTTCAGGAAAGTAACAGCTGTATGCAGCCAAGAGATAGAAACATGCTTAGGACTTTTGGTTCAAAATAAGGTTATAAAAGAATAGGCCAGTACTCAAATCTTACTGCAAAAATATTTTTTTTACACTCATACAAAGCTATCTTATTTTAATGTTGTCATATGCTGCAAAAATATCCCCTCTCTTCAAATTATTTAGTCACAAACATATCTTAAGCAGGTAAGTAACAAAATCTTGGATTCTAGTAGATAAAACTGAGCATGATGTGAAACAAACTAAACTATTATCATGAAATAATAATAGTAATTTTGAGATTCAAATTAGTCTATATTTGACTGAAGCAAACTCTCTTGTTGGATAATAAAATTGAAATATATTGTTAAATACCTTCTAGCACTTCACCATTCTTCTACCTCTCTTCTCCAACTGTCTTAGCATTCTCTTTTTTAAAATTACCTATATACTGGGGATGTATTCTACTCTGTAACCTTGGCAACAAGTTATTCCCTTTCAGAACATACTGTACATTCTTTTTTTTTTTTTTTTACATAATAATAATGCATATTATCATCCGAAAGCAGCAAGAAGTAAAGTGGTGTGTTTGACCCTGAAGTTTTCAGGTCATTATCAGGACTGGATTATAGCTCTCAAAGAGTGCTACCTCTTTTATTATTATTAATTATTATTAATATTTTATTGCTTTATTTAGAAAGTTCCTAAACAAACTTGGATTCCAAACAGGAAATAAAAGCCTAGCACCAGATTTAAGAGACATTTAGGTGCTTAAATCCCAAACTATAATCTCACCTGTGTCACCAGCGACAACATCAAAACGTTTCTCTCTACTTATGAGGATTTTAGTTTGGGAAAAAAAGTATTATTGACACAGACCACAGTAACAAGGACCTTCACTTTTTAGGGACATAAAACCCTCACAAGTTTCCTAAATTGTAACACACTTCAGATCCTCAGACTCTCAGGGCTTTGCTTCACTGAGGAGATTCTACTATTAGGACAGGAATGAAGTCCCTGTCTTCTCTTACAAAAATTACGACTCTCTCTCAAGCCAGTCATGCTGGGTCATCTGCTCCTGATTTTCAGACAGGACTGATCTTGAGGGACTTGGGAGTCCAATGTCCTGCTTGAAATCCAGAAAATGCTACTCCTAATAAGCCTGTAATGCGGATGCAAGAGTGGAAAATATGGAAAAAGTGGCACATTAAAAAAAAAAAATAAAAAAAAAGAGAGAAGAAAAGAAAATAAGGGGAAACAAGTAAAAATAAAATTTCCCCATTCATTCTATGCTGATCCTCTCTTTCCTGCCTTTTATCAAATTGTTTTATTGCATATAACAAATAAATTGTTAAATAAATATTTCTAACAAAAAATAATCTCATGTGTTTGAAACAACTAACCTAACAAATATAAAATGCACTTAAAACAGAGTTAGCACTCCATGCAACAAGATCATAGAGATTATAAAGTTGCCTCATTTTATTCATATTACAAAACTGCCACATGTAATTTGGTAATTTTAGCTGTCTTTGATCATCAGACGATGAAGATTTATCTATCATAAAGGCTAATTACTGCTATCATCTTCCATAGACAGTGGTCTCTATAGGCCCTGCTTGTACTTTTTGATGGAAAGAAGAGGGCCAGACTTTGATGATTTCAGACCTGTCTCATCAAAGAGCCAGTGGGGCACTACCCTTAATGTATTCACTTCTGAAGAGACAGTGGGAGCACTGCCATCTGCTTTACACCACAAAAATCCTCCAAGAAAGATCCCTTCAAATGAAGACGTCTTACCCTTTGTCAGCGATACGGACACAGACTTGTGAGCCTTTCAGAGGGAAAAAAGTTAGTGAGGAACAGAAAAAGGAGGTCATGAATATGGCAATTTCCCCACCTTTTCAGAATCTGTCTCTCACCAGCCTTTGTGACCTCTCTGCAAGTAATTAGCATGCTCAGTGATTCTGCTATTAGCAACATCCTCAGCTTAGCAGACTAATACTATTAACGTGCTGCTTAAAAATAGGGTGGAATGGAGAGAGATTTGGAAAGTATAGAGCATTTAATTGCAAAATAAAACAAGCATTTTCTCTCATCAAATATAGCCAGTACTCAGGGCATCATTGATTGGTTTTAAATCTTGCCGATGAAAAGAAATGAGTGAACAAACAGGCTGAACTAAGCTGCTATAAACAAAACATTCAAACACTCCAAAAAAATAGTTCCTTAAATCTAAATTACCTCTAATTCCTAAAGAAATTAAGTAACTAATTTCATCTTGTTTGGGTTATTTAATTATCTGATAGAAATAAAAAAGCAGGGAGCAAGTCTGAATCAAAGAAAAGAAAGATTGGCTTTTTGTCTCACAGTGAGACACACAGCTTAGTTGTTAATAACAAAATGCTATAAGCCATATGTTTCTTGTGGTTTTCTTTTAAGCTTGAAATTAGAATGTGCTAATTAGAGTGTGGGCCACATACAAAAATACAGCACAGCATTGGAGTTGTGCCTGTATGAGGACTGCATTGTCGAGGAGTAGAAGACTGGTGCTATAATTATCTTACAATCCAAGAAGTAATTCACCTTAGTAATTTTTGAATATACCTAGAGCCTGGTTCACAAATCACTTAATTGCTTTTATGCATCCTTGTGCTGCAATTTACTGTATATGAGAAAAGTGACTTGTATACCAACATCATATAATTTGTCTCACATTTACCAACCTTCCACATTATAGTATGGCAACTAACAATACTCTGTTTCAGCTTCATTTCCCAGGATCTAAAGACCTCAGGAGATGTGAAGTTGACAGTGTTTCCAGCTGGGAACAAATAGCATATATTCAAAAAAGGAACCATGAAAAGCTTCCCATAAAGCTAGTAGGTAAAATAGTCTTGTCAGTTTGAGCAGCACTCCCACAAACTGCATTTTACTTTGTTCATTACTGGAGCATAACCCATGTTTACCCTTCAGGGGAAAAAAAAAAATAAAAAAATCAGGGAAGCTGAGATGCGAATTGGACAAGAAAGAGAAATTTCAGTCAAGTACAAAACACTTTCTAATATTCCTTTTCGTATGTTCCCTGAGATGACATTACCCTCATTATGGAATATGTATCAGACTATTACTTCCAGACAGACAGATGCCACTGTGTGAAACATACTGGTCAACAGATTCATCTGGGAACTTTTCACCAGAATGTTGATGAAAAACAGGTTTCTGTGAAAAGGGGTGTGTTTTAAGGTGGGGGTGGGGAGGGGAAGAAGTAATTTTTTTAGCCATTGATATTGCTCCAAATTTACTACATCTCAGATATTTATAGTGAGAAACCTTTTCTAGTTCTGTTTGAATGTAGCCTGTATGATAGCAGAGGTAATGTGGTCTTGAGTGGCAATTGATATAAAAAGCACATAATGGTTAAAAAACAACACATTAAGGGCAGCAGTTTGTGTTCCATTTGGGTTGGTATAACCAAAAACTGATGGTTAACATAAAATCCTCCCTTTGCCCTGTGTACTTTCTCCCTTCTGCCTCATTTCTCTTTTCATGGCATTGAACATAAGATCATGTCCTCACAAATCAAGTTTATGTTGAGCAAAACTTCCTCAAATATAATTTCACAGAATGACAGAACAGTTTGAGTTGGAAGGGACCTCTGGAGATCTTCCAGTCCAACTCCTCTGCCAAAGCAGGGTCACCCAGAGCAGGTTACACAGGAACACATCCAGGTGGGTTTGAAAGTCTCCATAGAGGGAGAATCCATAGCTTCCCTGGGCAGCTATTCCAGTGTTCTGCCACCCTCAATACAAAAAGGTTCATCTTCTTGATTTGGGACCTTTTGTGTTTTATTTCAGGGTCATTGCTCCTCATCCTGTTACTGGAAACCACTGAAGAGTCTGGCACCATCCTCTTGGCCCTTCGAGATATTTATGTGCACTGAAGAGATCCCCTCTCAGATTTCTCTTCTCCAGACTGAGCAGGCCCAGCTCCCACAGCCTCTGCTCATAAGAGAGATGTTCCTGTTCCTTAACCATCTTTTTAGCCTCTGCTGGACCCTCTCCAGCAGTTCCTTGTCTTTTTTTGTCCCAAGGAATGACGAACTGGACACAGCTCTCCAGATGTGGCCTCACCAGGGCCAAGTAAAGGGGCAGAATCACTTCCCTTGACCTTCTGGCCACCCTGATGCCCTCCAGGGTCACATTGGTCCTCCTGTCCACTGTCAGCTTGATTTCTAATCCACTATTTAGTTGTTTACTTTAGACTACATTTGGTTTTATAAACAGACTGTTCTTTCTTCCTAGCTGCTTCTCAGATTTAAAGAAGTCCTAAAGGTATATCTTTCTCTAGTGTCAAATTCCTTATCTGCTTTAGTGACTTCAATTGGACCGTAAAAATGGAAAACAAAATGAAAATTTTCCTAATGTCTATCTTTTTCACCAGTCTAGATGCATTTCTCATAGACTAAGAAAATACATCCTGTAATTGTCCTCTGTTAACATTTTACTAATTTACTACTATCAATGATAGAGTGGTTTACCAAAATGTAAAAAGAACATGAAATTATATTCCATCTAAAATCTCCTGACTCACAAATTTCCAATCATCTAAAGTTTTGAGAAAGCCATAGTCTGCAAAAACATTCCCTTTGCAGTCACTATGTACTTGGACTTGTACACATGGCAATTTCAAGAGTTTTCTATATTTTACTCAAACATATTGACTGATGATGATGATAATAAGCTTCACATTTGCTTTAAACAGACATTTACAGCAAATAAATGTAAAAGCTGCCTATGACATTGTAAGTGTCCTAAGCAATTAACATAAGTTGCCATATGAAACTAAAAATGGAAATGCAATATTGCAAATGATGATAAATAATTAATAGCTTTACACTGAAAGCTAAGGGAAATTCACATTTTTATCTATATGTTTTATTCAAATTACTGTTGCATTAGAAACAACCTGATTAGAATGAGACATCTTTTTTTGCAAAGTTCAACCATTTCTGATGTCACTGAGATTAATTTGTGTCATATTTGAGATGAATCTACCTTCCATGCGTTTTGGGCTAAACCACTTTTCTGCTTATATGCTGTACCACCAAGCAGTTGTGTTTGTGGAAGGTAAAGATATCTCCAACCTGGCAGATCATCCAATGTTAACAAAATATACAAAGCTTCAACACAGGCCTTGTCCTGTTGCTGCAAACCACAAGTAATCCCATCTCAGTCGGCTTTCAAATGTTATTTGTCATTTGAAGCTTTCACTGCATGCGAATATCATCTATAGGATGAGGTTTTTCACTGCCATGAAATGGAGATTTAATATTGCTAATTACACAGGCAGTTCACTATTCAAACTTTGGCTGGTCAACAGCAGCCTGCCATCCCTAATTTCTGAGTCAGCTCCAAGCACATTAATTTTCCCTGTATATAGTGGAAAATCCATCATTTTAGCAGATTCTGGGATAAATTCTTGGGTTTTGTGCTTGTTTCCTGGAACCCACTCTCACCCTTGCCAGCATATCTATTTTTTTTCACTACTTGTCAATACATAGACCTGAATTAGAAAATACAATAGGTTTGGCCACATTCAAAAGCCTGGGTATGTGTGAATTTTGTCAACTTTTAATTGTTTATCTTTAATTCTCCTGTCTCAGAGATAAAGATTTAATTACTCTGCAGACTTAGAGACTGAGTGGTAAGGAGATTTAGGATATTTTTGGTGTCTTTCTTGAGTCTGATATAGCTGGTTTCTATTGCCAGAAAACTTCCCAAGCTGGCTTAATTCTAGCCCCTCCTCTATGTTATACATCATACTTGCATATTTACAAAAATATAAATATCATTATGCATAGATACATCTCGCTAATATTTTTTGGGGAACACCCACATATGATTACAATGAGATTACAATCTGATTATTGTATTACATCATAAGCTAACTTGTGTACAGACCTGGTGGTAGCTTCACCTTTCACCCAACACTACTTTTATTCTTTCCTTGTTAAATGACTTGTCAAATCTACATTTTATAGTCTTTTTTTTTTTTTTTTTTCTTAGTGGACATATTTTTATTCTTTCTGGGCCTTGTTTTTTCTTCATTAAGACAGATTTGAAATAGTTCTTGTCCATCTGTGTTTTTTAAAGAAATTATTTATACACATTGTAGCAATGGTGTCCATAAGTATCAAATAGCGATAGACAAAAAGGAGAGAAAAACTCTTAGGAAAAATAATACAACTCAAAATAAAACAACTCAATATGTGGTTCCCTTTAGTTTAACAGAGCAAGGAGACCTCTGCTAAAGAGCTGGGAAGAGAACCTGTCTAAAAGAACAATAATCCTTTATTATTCAATATTTCAGAAATAGTGGGGTGTTTTTTTTCCAGAATACCACAAGGACAACAGGCTTCAGCTTCAGTTTTGAGAGGCAGCACTTGGCACAACTAGCAGCCATGATTATGCTCTGTTTCTCCACTATAAGCCCATGAAGTCTTCTGATAGTACTTAAATACTTCTTTTTCTCCCTTTGCAGCCTATAGGCAGCGTCCCTACCGTGGCATTACCTCCACATGCACTTTTCATCCACACAGAAGAATGAGAATTCATTCTTTATTAATGTTATCTATAAACTACCTTGACTATCAGGTTAAAACAAATGAATATTTTTTATTTTGCTGATTCGTAATAGAAACCAGTTATCATATACCCTTCTCAAGTGGAAGGGCAATAACACAACTTGCATCCTCAGAAGGAAACAGTGGATAGAATTAGTGTTTTCTTTAATTTAGTGTTGCTCATGTACAAGATATATATATGTGTTCAAAGGCCTGCTTCTGGTGATCGATATGACAAAGTGTGAGAAATATTTTATCCACTCACAGCTCTAAATGTCTTTTCCCTCATTGTCTTTGGGATTTTTCAGGCCTGCACTCCTGCAGTCCACTCTGCTGTAGCTGTTGGGTTGGTTTTATGGTTCTGCTTGATCAAATGTAGGGGAAAAAAAAGCATTAAGAAAGTACTCCCTCTGTTCCGCACCCACGCCAATGCTGCTCTCAGTCAAATAAAATCCAGCTCATGCACACATTGCTGGAGCCTGATCCTGTGAAACAGGTTGGGCTGTATCCCTCAGACAGTGCTTAGACTGTCATGTCACTTATTCTTGGAAGCTGCTACAACTTAGCCTTAACAGAGCAGTCGCCAGCCCTTTGCATTCCTCGCTCTGAATCAGAAGCTGGACATTAAACAGAACTTCAGCGAGACGACACAAAGCTCCCCCTTTATCTCTGACTAATGTCAGAGTAACAGTTCTGTGCCTCAGCACTCGAGCAGAGCACTGGAAGCAGGGCAATGCAGTATTAATCATCACTCTGCAATGTTGTCACCAGACACAGACCAAAACAAGTTTACTTCGATGCTGTTCTACAGGCTGCAGTGTGCAGCACAGCCCTTTTGTACACACAGATGTTTTCATTCTTTGCCTGTTTTTTGTGAGAACTCAAAGGAAGGTGAATTTTGTCACTGTGTATTTAATATCATCTTTATGTTTGTTCCAACATAATTCCACTATTTATTTTATGCTGGTTAGCACGTAAACTTATTCTTTGAAATGCTAATTGTCAAGACAAAGTTTGCTGAAGCTGCTGAATAATGATGCATCCTTCACTATCCTCATGTCTTTCTCTGAATGAGCCAAAACTGCTCAGACATTTACTAACATAATGCCATGATAGAGTTCCTGACACTATCCTTGACATGTATAGATGAATTAGATGAGATTCTCTGCCTTTGTAGGATGCCTTTTGCTCTCCCTCACTATGAGTTTCCTCGTGTAACCTCACTGGAGGGTCACAGCAATGAATATGGCTTGACCCTGCTTTACAGCATTTGAAGTGCTGGAAGGGAAAGGTAGACACAGCCTATTCTATCTGCCTATGGCAGAGCTGATGGATGATGCTGGCCTTCTTATTTGAACTTTTATATATCCTCAAGAATTTCCAAGGACCACAAAGGCCAGGTACAACAAAGAATTTTGTCAGAATGATAAAGTTAACATAAGCATCTCTATTTTGCTTCCTAGATATTTTCTGCTATTCTCAAAGAGTAAAGATCATGTCAATAGCTCTGTGCCACAATCAAAATTCCACTGTGTTTCCAGGAATGTGGTGTCTATTAAGCTGTACAGTAGACAGCTGAGAACAGCTCCAGTCAATATTTTGCAGACAACTGTCATCTGAGGAAAATCTTTATAATTACAACACCTTTTTTGCTTTTGAGCCATTTTATTTGGAAAAGGGGGCCAAGTTCCCCTAAGATTTTGTAACTTGAAATTTGAAGAGAGGCAGTCCAATGTAGTAAGGCCATCTTTCTCTATCAACATTTCACCTCTGTCTGTAAAGGTGTTTAAAGCATTCTGATGTAAGGGTATTATTCACATCTTCATCATCTCCCAGCCCCCCTCCACCTCCCCAGTTTGCAAATAAAAGTTATAAAGAGGTTATTTCTAATTGGCTTCAATTCCACAGGGGTCAGGACATTGTGTATTGCATGATTTATGACTGAAGGTAGCTAATGCTCAACTTATCAGTAAGAGATAATTCTTTGCTAAGCAACTTCCTTCTGCTGCATCTAACATTTTCTGCCTTGTATAAAAGACAGTCCCAAAATCCTTTACAGAAAATTTTTATTTAAAGCCTAAACCTAGCTTTAATTCAACAAGTCATGCCTACAATAATTATATGTAAATTCTAAGTGGTTAGGATTAGTTTTGGTTTTTTTTTATTGTCATCACATAAAAAAGATGCTTTTGATCTAGAGATCATGAGTCTGACAGTAATTTTTTTAAATAATATTTTTGATTGTGAAATTAGCTAAATGAAAAAAGGGTGAATACTCATGTAAATGCCTAATATAGCATTTTTACCACAGATTCCCAGATTCATATAATTTCTTAATTTCAGCTATCTAATCTCTCTTTGTTGGAAATCAGAGTATGACTGCTTCATCCAAGGGTAGTCATAAACCTGGATCCAGTGAGCTTAAGCTATTTCCAGTTGGATAAACTCCTGCCACTGTGTACAGTGCCAGCCCAATACTCCCATTACCATTTGCACATAGGAAAGAAAAACTGGCACAGAAAACCCAAAAGCAGCCAAGAACTTATAAGTAGAATGGTATTAATAGCAGGCACGACCTGAAAAGGTTGATTTTTAAATTAATTAAAAATAATGGTAGAGACACAGAGAAAAATGTGGGCTGGCTCAATATTAACTGGTCATGTTGAAGATAAAATGGAAAACATATTTATATTGTGGAAAAGTTTACATTATTTTAAATGGTCTTTGTGTAAACAGAATTGTCTTTACCTGAGTCCAAGACAAAGTATTATATAAAGATTCTCTGTATAAATTAGATTTTCTTCTTATTAATGAGTTCTTATGCATGTCTGAAGCAAAGCAAAGTTAACAGGGATCACCAAAATACTCTGCTTTAAGGCACATATATGGTGTGTGCAAATATGTGTGTGTAAATATGCATATGATATTTCCAATAATTATTCTCTTGAATCTCTTGTGAAAAAAAAACAAAGATACAGCAAACCAAACCAAAGTAGACTCTGAAAATATAACTACTACCAATACTACAGAAAAGAATACTTTGATTATCCTATATTTACTCTGTCACAAACCAAACAAAACACTACAACTTTCTGTATATGCTAAATCACAATAGCTCTAGATTTTCAGAATAAAAACCTAACCATAAGTAAACACAGGGAGCTTGTTTTTTAGATGTCTTGCAAAACAGATGGTGAACTGTACCTGTTGTATTGCATGACTACTTAAAAACAGCAGAAACCTTAAAATGCAATAGAGAATCAGAATGTACCACAACCAGATAATAAAGCACATAATTCTAGAGGAGACACAGGATAAAAGAAGCACACCATGTAGGATATTTTATTTAATTCTTATTTTATTGTTACCTCAAAAAACTTACAATTTACTATGGCCAGTGCACCTAACAAAGATATGAACAATAAACATAATAAAACCCAAAAACCAAGTAATAAGCCTTAACAAAGTATAATAAATCAAATAACAGGGAACTTTGGTTAAAATATTATTTTTTTTATATGAAGACATACACACAAAGAAGGGAATGGCCAACCAGGTCCTAAGCTAAATTATCTCATATACAAAACGTCTGCATAGATAAAATTTTTCTGTGACTCACATCAAATATATTTTACTATTCTGCCAACAATTTATTATTAGCCTATTTTTGAAATACAGTGTGTTGACAATAAGTTTCCATGAACTGCCATATTTCTTTCCAGCAGAAAAAGCATAAACTGCCAATCAGCAGCAGACAAATGGCTGAGAACAACATTACTGTGTGCTGGAAGTAAAAATAACAAAGTACACAAGGTAAGAAGAAAAGCAGTGGACAACGGCAGACACAGAAGGTCAGAGATCTGAGTGCTGTGTGGGATGACACAAGCACCAAGTGACATTTTAGTGTCTCTCTGAGCCACAAAGAAAGAAAAAGAAGTGATCAGACTTTGCCATGTCCAAGGTGATCTTTACCAAACCCTAGACTAGTTAGATCTCTCAATCAGTTCAAGGATTATTCTCTCTGAAGGGAATGTGCAGGTTTCTATTTTAACATACCTATAGGGGAAGAATGATAATCCTATTTCAGAGAGCAAGTAAATATTTTAAAATTTCAATGAACCAGAATTTTATAAGTCATGGATTTTACAATTCCCTGCAAAAACACTTCTGTACTCCACTGTCATTAAGACAACTCTAGAGTTGATTTCCTTGCAAGCCATGTATACTTTGATCCCAGAAAACTGGGGACAGCATGCCTGAAAGCTGGAATTCCTGAGGCCTTCTGCTTCCTGTCAGCCCTTTGGGATGCCAGCTGGCAGCAAAGCAGTGCTCATGCAAGATGCCCAGCTTCCTTGTGGAAATTCACCCAGAGCAATGTGTTCCTGCAGAACCTGGGGGCTGAAAATTCCTGACTGCTCATGCAGAGAGGTTTGGGGACTGCTTGTCAAGCAAAGGATAAATCCAAGTAGCTTCTAGGATATGACTTGTCAGTTTATGTATTAAAATAAAAAAAAAGACCATCATGTGTCTGCTTGTGATAGTAGAGGGTTAGCTGCATCTAGGTACATCTCAGGCCCTACTGTGCAGTTTGGGTTTCACAGCTCATCCTTCACAGAGGTTAAAAGCTGCTTGAAACTTGCTACTGACACAGCACACAGAAGTCACAAAGTTGTGACACGTTGAGAGACACCCAGCCTTAGAGGGACATGTAAAGAATGGAAATGAGCACGTGAGAAACTTAAACTGCAATTTGTGCGAGACAGTTCAGAGCCGAAATACAGAGACAGCAACACTCAAACAATTTCATCTGAGTGAGGGCAAAATAATTGATGAAAACTCTAGCTGCATTTCAGGCAGTTTCTGTCTGGAATGTGAAAGAAACTTTCCCTCACATGTTAAGGACCATCCCACTCAGAGTTTAGTAATCTAAAGTTAAGGAAGTAGCCACATCTAGACTATTCCCTTTATCATCCATTTCTGCTGATTAAGGTAGAGAATACCTTTCAAATCAGAAAAAAATATCTCTACTTCTATTCCTGGCAAAGGGCAACATACAACAAAAACTGGCCCTGTCTGGATTGGGGTACCAGTGAGTTCCTTTCAATCACCTGGAGTTTCAACATCAGATTAAATAAACACAGGCAGAGTTTTGCTCTGCATTTACTGAAACATATTTCTTTTTGTACCAACATATTTTTCAGCATTGCTTGCGTTAAATCAGGTTTAAAAAAAACAAAACAAAACCCTAAAACACAAAAAACCCCAATGCCTCCCCCTCCCCCCAAGCCCAGTAAATTTACCTGGTGATAGGTGTTTGGATAATAATGCAGCAAATTGAGGATATAAGAGAATTTCACAAAGTACTGATTCAAGTCCCACATCACATATGCGGTAGCTGAACATGGCTTATTTGAGTATGCAGTGATCCAGGCATGAAATAAATATACTTATGCACAAAATGTATTTGAATCTCATGCTGAATCTTAAACATATTTAATTTGAATATACAATTAATTATGAATTATTGATTTAATACTGGTTTTGCTGTCTCTGCTTCATAAATATCAATAGCAATTCAACCCAACGATAGTTTTGTACCCCAGATTATCAAATTCGAAGGTATTTACCACCACAACAATATTTATACAATGGTATAAACATGAAGAAGTATACAGAAGCATGAAATTAAACTGTAAGTATAATTCTGTAATAAAATAGTACATATGTGAAAGGGATTGACTTGGCTTCTATGTGAAACATTTCTCAACTTGAAAAATTCTTATACATATTAATGTAGAGTGGGGTTTTTTTTTTCTCTTTTGCATTGAATTTTAAACTAGTTTATAATGAGAAAATGACTCAGTTATCCCCACTTGTGCTACATTATCTGCTGTGGGATGGAGAAGGAGTTGATAATGAATATATATATATATATAAAAAACGTGGAGGATTTGATGTGGGATTTAGACAGAACACAGGCCTAGTGCTGATCACCTGCCTAAGGCAGATTTTCACCCATAGCACAGAAGGCAGCATTAGGTATGTGAAAGCTGCAATTCCTTTGAATTATTGATGCATTCTTTGAGTTTTTGTTATTGAATCTATCTATTGGCAGGTAGGAAGATCCTAAATTTTTCTTCCCTCACCATAGATGATTTGAGACAGGCACTTTGAAGAGATGCATTAATTTATCTGCAGATAAAAACTATGAAGTGAGGCAGCTGAAACAGGCAAAATGTTCCTCCCTTTTGTTGTAAAAAAAGTTTCTACCTCTTTTTAAATTTTCATCATCTCCACACTGAGACCTCCCAAGAGCAGTCAAATACAAAGGCAACCACTTTAACAATCACTTCAGTCACACTAAGCTACTTAAAAACAAACAAAAAAAAAACTTAAAATATTTAATTTGAACACTATAAAATACATGTGAAACAATTAAGTGCTTCACAAATGGCATTTTGGTTCAAGTTATGCCTAAATATCACATTCTTAGAGCTCAAAATTGGCTGATAATTCACAGGATTTTTTGTTTTTTTCAAGATTAAAACATTTTGGTTTTGCAAAAAAACAAAAATAAAAAAAAAAAAAATCTTTCATAGCAAATAGGAAGATAAAATCACTTCCCAATTGGTCCAAAGTAATTTTCCTGACTCTCTGCTATTATTCAACCATTACAGAAACAAGCACCAAAGCAAGTTACCAGAGCACACAAAGGCAGTAAATTGTGTAAGGAGCAGATATAAATATTAAAAACCTAAAGAAAAAAAACCTTATTAAAAGAAACACGGGACCTGTGAAGGAGCCCTACTTTAACTGCAGTGCACATAGATCTTATGTCAGATACTTTGTGCATAATGTACTCCAGAACTTAAAAAAGGAGAGGAGCTGGGCTCCAAGGCTCAAAAGGAACAGCAGAACCACGATGATCAATATTTCTCTGCGGGAGCTCCAACAGTGCTAAGGTTACCTCAAGAAACCCTGGTAATATCTCTGAGTCTTTAAACAGAGTCCCTCAAGGTATTTTGGGAAGCCTTGTGCAAACTCACAGAAGATTTTCTGCAAGGTTCCGTGTTCCCTTGTCGATGCACATAATTTCTTGATATGTTGTAATGTCAGGTCAGAATAATTTAGGAGCTCTGTTTTCTTCATTCTGGCTGTAGTGTTCAAAATGGTCAGCAAGACACTTCACCAAAGCCCCGACCAAGGTGCAAACATCCCCAGGGAATGAATCGTAGGCAAGTAGATCCAGCACCTCTGATTAAGGGCTAAGTCATTGCCAGCTGTAATTTTCCTGTCTTTGTGAAAACAATCTGAACTTTTTATCAGTTTCTCAATGCGTTGCTAAACGTTTCTGCAGAGAAAGGTTTGAACACAAGCGTGTGGACAAGTTCTTGCACAGTGCTGAGCAAAAGTTTCATTGCTGCTGTGCTATCATGAATTAGGGTGGCATTCATCAACTTTACTGGCCAATCATGACTATTTACGAGTCAATCATGACCTGGTTAGGTCTCTGTTCTCTTTAAACAGGCATCCCTTTGCAACAAGAAGATTCTTGTGTTTTAATTCCCCCGTCTCTTCCAATTAACTAGTTTGTTGAATTTTTCCAATTCCCCTACAGAAGAGTTGGAATGACTAAGCTGGAAAAAAAGAGATGCTTTCTATGTCTTACAAACCACAATATTTGGGTGCACACCAAAGTCTTTTGCATTCTTCATGCTTTATTTTCAGCTGGCCATGGGTGACTGATGGCAGGGAAATAGAGCAGGCAATCTCAAGACTTTTTTCCTGCATTTTCCCTGAGGTGTGAATAGTGGTTCTTTGGATCCCAATTCGAAATTCATTGGATAATAAGAACCTGAGAAGGGTTTGTACTGCTGTTTGTTTCTACTCTTGCAGCCCCAGCTCTTTCAGGAGCTCATACATTTGATTCAGTTGACAGCTTACAAATCAACTGAATGTGCACAGCAAAGTCCCTCTATCCAGACTTGTTGGGAATGCTTCCATAGCTCTCAGATTCCCTCTAGCTCTCAGATTCTGTTTATTTTAAAACAGCATCACTTAGAATAAGAGCCAAAGCACATGGACTGCTGCTTCTGAAATTACAGATGGGGTGGAGGCTCCCATAAGGGGTGATGAATACATCAGTCTCAGTGCAATATTACAATTACAATGTACTCCAGACCTTTACTTTCTTTTGAGAAATACAGGTTGTAATCCATTCCTTTCCAAAAGGGCCTTCCCTATGCATCATTACAGTTTAATGATTTAGGAAAAGTACAGGAGATGCTCAAGCACATCCAAAGTTGATAATGTAAAATTAATGTTAAAAAGTAAATATACATTTGCTTTTTTGTTTAGAATTTGTGTTTCATTCAGCCTTCAAGTCCACGCCTCTATAATTTTTAAATTAAAAGCTAAGTTTTCAAATAACTGTCTGCCCCTTTGAGTGTTTTTGCTAGCTTTTCTCGTTCCAGAAAGGCATAAATTACCCATCTTGAAAACTCCAATTCAGCTGACCTCTCAGCCCAGCAGAACTTTCTTACACTTGTCATTATGATGAAAAATTCTTTTCTTGCTTGAGGTGAGTGGAACACCCCATGGTAAATGCCCAACAGCATCCCTGAGTGATAACGTTTACAGAGATACTAGTTCTGCAAAATTCCACATTAGTACACTGAAGAAATTACCTCTTGAGCTGGGGTAAAGTGATATAATAGTGTTTAAATATATATTATTCCCAGAGGAAAAGGAATTTTGGTATAACAATGGGCTGGAGGGGGAAAGCTACTGGGGCTGGAGACATACTGTACAGATTTATGAGAGTAATTCAGATATTGAGGGCCCACATCTTGAATGCCTTCAGGAAAACAAGGCAAGTACTATTCTCTACTCCTCAGCTTGTGCTATTTCTTAAGTGCTCCCATAATGTCAACTCAGTGGGTCTGATGAGGAATATTTCAAGAAAATTTTTCCGTGTTAGGAAAACAACTTTTTTTTTTTCATTGTAAAATGAAAACCCCTCCTTTTCAGAAGGAGTGCTGTAAGGAGGGGTTCTAGAGTCAGAATACTAATGATTTGAAATTGGAATACATTGTCCATCTGGTTTGGAAGAGATGCTGAACCTAAATCTGCAATGGTGCAAGTGGGTACTCCTGCATCAATATATGTTCTTGATTATCTACTGCTTTATTTTTTTAACTGTTCTTCCTTCCCATACACTCTTAATGATACTTCTCTTCCCCAAAGCAGAAGAAAAAATTTTGAAAATTAAATGCTTTCTAGCCAGTATTCATCTCCATCCAACATCTCATGCCCCTGTGTTGGTGGAATATTCTCCTTATAAATTCTGGCTGTGGTAGATTAACACAGTGAATTGGAACTTGGAGAAGTACTTCTCTGTTTTGTTTTTTCCAGCAAAGATAAAGAAACCACCACTCTACAGTGGTCAAGAAAAACAGTCTTTTACATAATTTTACTCCTACATCCCATTAACCCTGGCACAAGCATCCTCTCAGCTTTGTTATTTAATTCCTTCAATTTTATCCAAGACGTAGCTTACCACAGTACACACATATATATACCAACATTACCATAGATTTGATGATTTCTGTATTATTGAGAGACAATGTTCACATGACAGTTTAGAATGAAGCCAATTAAAAAGCATTACCAGAAAAATCCTAAACTGCAGTAAACCAGCATTATTACCAAATATTTAGGCCAGAGCAAACTAACACATCAAAACCAACAGCAACAAAAGAAACCCCTAAAATCCGAGGCCAAGAGTAAGCAGAATTTTTGGGGGGGTTAGTATCTTTGGAGTAGAAATATACAGGAGACTTGCAAATTATGGAATTTTCTATCAGTCACCTTGCAGAATGAGTTGTTCATATAGGAAATAAAGTTTCCTAATAAGATACAACATCTAATGTTTTCACATAGGGAGACCAAAAGCCATGCTGCTCACGCATAAGCTTTTCCATTAATACTTAACAGAGAGGACACCTCTGCTCTGACTTTAGATCTTCAAAATTCCAACATCTAATTCCTAAGTTCATACAACACTAGTTTTTAAATAATTAAACAATAACACACACTTTCAGTACTTGAAGCAACAGAGTAATCTCCTTGATGTGCTCAGAAGCACTCACCACTTGACTGGGCTGAGCAGCTCAGTGGATTTCTCACATCTAAGTCCCACTAATGTGCATTAATGAAACACACCTTTAACTCCTTTTCCTGTCTGCACACAGCCTGTGCTCCAGTCCTCTTTCAAGTATTTCAGTATTTTCTGTAGTGACTGCTTAATGTAGAACAAACAAAGAGTGCTCCAAGCACAGCTGAAACACAGGATTTCCATCTTCTACCTGAATAACCCAAGCACTTCCCTACAGACTCGGTCTGCAATTTTTTATGTCTCCCTGGCTCACTGAATTATATGAAAAGTAAACAGCTTCCAACATACCTGTAGATTACTAGAATTGAAAAGTTGCCCATTTCCCCAGAGAGGCCTGACCTCAGACCTTTAAGGTTGCTCTCAACACTGCTGCATCAGCAAAAGTGGGAAAATGGGAGGACTTCCTCTCCGAGCTCCTCCTTCGGAAGTGGGCTTTAATTAATTAATGAAGGAGCTGCTGTTTCCTTACAGAAAGACCCACTTGAAAAAGTAAGAACTCCTAGCCAATAGTGGTAATGTAGCACCAAAATCCCTGAAAGATCAGGGTCTGATTTAAATAAGACCATGTCCTCAGTGAATTCTCCTGCTTTTATCAGAAAACTCCCCATTCTGAGATGCCTAACATCTTTTGAATATCCCCTGAAGGGAGCACAGCTCTCATATTCAGCTCAAATGCCAATGCCATTTTGGTTTTAAAATCCCATTTTGTAAGTTCAGAATAAAGCCTAAATTACTTCAAAATACAAATTGATTCTAATGCAGACTGTGCTCCTAAATCAAAGAAGCAAAATACCCACAAAAGATATATAGAAATTTGTCTCACATCCCAGACCACCAGCATGGACTAGAGACATTTAAAAATCCATTTCTAATTCAGAGATCTTAATAGGTGATATATTTCTCAGAAGTACTGACTGCCAGTCACTTAATGCAAAAAAATCTTTAGTGCCTAGAAGAATCATTTCAGAATTCTTTTTAAAGGGAACCTTGAGCCTTATGCAACTATCTTCCATGAATGCACAGATTTTATGTAAATTCTGGGTGGGATTAGGCTCAAAAGAAGCAATTTCTTGTGAAAGAGAGACAGAAAGGGCTAATAACAGCTCAAATAAGAGGTACTTTCTCATGGAAAATAGAGAATGTCCATTTAGCCCATACACAGATAGCTTACATGAGTGTTGATAAAGCTTATGAAAACTAGATTGACTACTGGTGATTATTTTAATATAATACAAACATTTTTATCTCGCTGCTGTTCTTTTAGAATGATAGAAATTTAAGTGTTTACTGCATATTTTCCATTTTCTTTGAAGTAACCCAATTGTGTTATCTGGTCTGTATCAAAGGAATTCATCTAAATCAAATATAAAGTCAGCATTTAGTTTGACAAGTGTCAGTTTTATTTTCTTATACCCATCCCAGTTTCAATGCATCTTTAAACATATAAGTAAATCCTTTCTTCTTCACACACAATAGTTTGAATTTCTGTTGCTACTCTGTGTTACCAACATTCTTCAAAATTCCCATTTTTGGATTTTTAAAAAATCCATTTTAGCATTTAATTGATAACACATGTATATTTTGAAGTTCACATTCTACAATTAAATATATTTAATTATTAATATATTTACATAATAATGTAAAAATAGTAACATAATAATGCTTTAAAAGAGCTACTTTTCCTTCACCTAAAACACAGTAAGACTAAATAAAACCTATTTACCTATATTGTTTATACTCTATATACACAATGCATGGTATTGGTTACAATATATTATACTAATTTTTACACTAATAAATGATTTACACTAAAATCAAACAGAGACAATAAATCTAAAAAATGTCCCCATCTTCCTGAAGAGAAATTTAACACATTCTGAAATAACATTGCATATGGGGCTGCCTTTAAAGTGAAATTTTGTAAATTGTCATTGGATTGACAGATACCTCACCAACCCAAACTTTGCGCTTTTGCCCAAATTGTGGCTCTGAACTGAGATTGACAGAGGTTTGGGCTGAGAAATGACTGCAGGTCTGTTGCATTTAGCCTGTTGATAGACATTTTAGTTTGTGGTTAAGACTATCACAGCATTAATGAAAAGAATCACAGATATCTCACAGTCTGCCCTTGAGTTTTGTTCCAACTTTTCCCCCTTATTTGACTGAGTGTGCCGTCTGTGCATTCTATAGAAAGATTTCACTGTTGTTTAAGGAAAAAAAGTAGGTAAATTCTGTGGGAAGGGTTTCTTGGTGGCTGGAAGAAAAAATAAACTGCTTGTGATTCTACCCTGGAGATAGATGAGTCTTATTACAGTCATAATAACATGTTGAATTTATTTACTAATTCTTGATTTTCAGTGGTGTACTTTGTCTTGGAAGTACTATTTACTACAAAGTGTTTCTGTCAGCTTTTATTTTTCTTGTTTCTTTCCACATGAATTATTAAAGATACATTATGAATTTCTTCTTCTGGTCAGTGAGGACTTTTGAGGTCCTTATTGTGAAGACATAGAAGATAAAGTATGCAGTCACATCATGTACACAGTTATTTTGACCAGTATTTTGTCCACAGATCAAGTACCATTGATATGTTTCTTTTTGTGGTTTCAGATTCCAAAATAAAATAGGCTAGCTTTGCTAGTCATTTGCTCAGTCTCCAATGTTGAAAAAAAGCTGTGTACATTAAGAACTCAAATCATCTTTCATTGTGATTTAAGCTGCTAGGTAAGCAAGATGCTTTGGAGATTGTTATGATCTGCAGAGAAAAAAAATGTCAATTTTCAAAATGAACAAATAATTGGCAAAATTTTTCCTGGTTTTATAAAAGATTATTCTGTGGGCAAAAGCTTAATGGCTTTATCTCTTCTGTCTCTGCTAGCAAAGAAAGCAGGCTTTTCTCCTGGGAGCACACATTTCTGTTCTGGGAGAAGACTGCTGAGTGAAAGGTCTATTATCTAACTTTTTCACTCCTGCTTGCAGAGTGGGACAGCAAAGGAAGGGAAGACAAGTACTTTGCACAAAAAGGGCTGTCTGTGGGCAAAACCTTGTGTGGCAGCCTAGAAGAGAAGGGGCTGATGTTGGTCTCTCTAACACCAGTGGCTGAATAGCCATGGAGCTGACCAAGGACTGCAGGTAATGTGCTCTGAGAAGGAGCAGGATGTGGCTGGTGGAGGTAGGGCAGCGTTTTTCTGTGCCAAACATCCTTGTCCTGGCTCCTGGAGATAAACTCAATGCAGCAGAGCACAAGCAGAGGAATGAGGTTGCGAAGTGGGAGTGGACTGCTAACCCAAAGGATGACCCAGGAGTGGGGAACAAGACCACCCCTTAAGGCCTCTGACCCATTTCCAGAAAGGTCTAGAAGAATGGACTGCACATAATTAATTTGTATAGAAAACAAAAAAATTAGCTCCAGGGTGAGGGACTAATGTACCATACCAGTTTCTACGCTGCATTTACAAATCAAACATTTTGTGAACCCTCTGGCTTTTGTTGTTCCTTTTTGACCACAGGTGCCTGTGAATCTTGGGTTTTCCCTTTCCCTTAAGGATGGGGTGACACACCTGTAGCCATGTGGAAAAAGTATTTTCTATTGGTGTATCTGCTAGGCAGTGCAGGTCTGCATCTTCTCTCATAGTTTACTCTGATAAAATGAAATAATTGATTCCAGAATAAATCAATAGGGTTGATTCTGTTGCTTTGTTTGTTTTTTTTTTTTTCTGTTGTGGCCTTTTTTAGTTTTTGTTATTGTTTTTGTTGTCTTTGTTTTGTTTTTTTCTGAAGCCAAACAAAGTGAAATTAAAATGAAACGACTTTGCCCTTAGATACATAAGGACACGGGAAACAACATGAAATCTAGATAGCAGAATGCCCATGCACACTTGCTGATTTCTTCTAATCTGGATACAAAAATCCCTTATAAAAGTCCCTTATCAGGGTTAGGCTGTGATCTTAGAAACAGAAGTAATTGTCTCAATGCTGACAAGTTGCCTTTCTTGTTTACCTTTCCTGTGCTTTCAAGGGGAAAGGGTGATAAGCAGATTCTATCTTGTTCTTTTCAGACTACCCCAGGAAGAGCCTGAGATTAAGACCCTTCGAGAGAATTTCTATTAGAAATTCAGTGTACAGTCTACTTGAGATAATGCAGGAGTTTGGACTCTACCTCTCATTTCTTCCTGAATCCTCCATAACCCAAAGATAACATAATACATTCTAAATGAAATGTTTAAAAATATATAGCATAATGAAAAGTACTAGGATGGGCACTAGAGATGCTCATCAAAAATATTTGTTTCAGGTACAAATTTGTTTCAGAAAATGTTTAAGCACATTAATTATTTAGGAAGAAATATATAGCAATAATACTTCTTCAAACTGTAATTTGGATTTATTATTTGAAGACAGAATATACTCAAAGGATAAGTTATTATTTAGGATCCAACTGACTGTCAAAGTTTGACTTGTGTAAAGGGTTTTTTGCACCAATCTCCGTCCTGATATTTACATCGCTCTGTCACAGAATTACAGAATCACAGAATAAACAAGATTGGAAGGGACCACAGCAGTCCTTGATCCAATCTCCCTGCTCAAGTAGGGTCATCCCAGATTTAGGATTATGTCCAGACAGATCCTGAATATCTTCAGTGAAGGAGGCTCCACCACCTCTCTGGGCAATCTGTTCCAGTTCTCGGTCACTGCACAGGGAAGAAGTTCTTCCTCATATTCAGGTGGAGAATATGGAGAAACTTCTTGAAGACAGGGCTTGGGCTCTTTCAGAAGAACTGGGCATGCCAGCACAATCCATCAGTGTTCCCTGGGATGAGAGGCAGGGCCCTTCCAGGATCTTCTTGGCCACTTGGCAGACCACCACCAAGCTGAACTATTTGAGGGAAACCAGCCCATTTGGCTTCAAGTTGCACATGATGTCCACCAGAACATCCACAGAACTTTTGCCCCAGCCCCTGTCTGCTGGTCCTCCATCCTGCAGCTCTCCAGAGCCCCAGGGCAGGTGAGCATGGCAGCATCCTCTGCCAGAGCTGCAGGGGCAGCAGTGCAGGGTGCAGCCCTGCAGCAGGGCCTGCAGCTGAGGACAGGGGACAGCACCCCTGGCCCAGCAAGGCTTCAGCCCCGGCTCCAGGGATCACAGGTGGGTCTATGGTCAGGAGAGCCAAGCTTCAAGCACCACAACAAATAAGCTTCTGCCTCTTCCTCTCACTGATGCTGTGGATCCCTCATGCCCCCGTCACGCTTTGTGGAGAACAGGCCAGAGGCTGTTCAGTAGAGGCAGAAAATCCCCGTGCAGACGTTTCTGAAATATGTTTCCTCTGTTCTGGGCTGGTTTGGGCTTCCCTCCCCCCGGCTTTCCCTCCCATCTGGCACTGACAGGGAGTGATGGGTATGGTTTGTCCTCCCCCAGCCAGAGACAAGCTGTGCTCCACAGAACGCTTCCCTGTTAGTCACAGCCTCACGGAGAGCTGGAACGGGAATGCCCCCTCAGCAGCCCTGACCTCCATGGGGTTTGTCCCCTGGCTCTCATGATCACATCCCTAAGTTCTGCCATCAGACCATCCCTGGGCCATCTGTGGCTCAGGTCCCCAGGGAAAAGCTGTGACAAGCCCCAGGGACTGTGCACGACCTGGGGAGGTGCTGGAGGCCACCTGCCCTCCGCATGTGTGGGGCTCAGGGAGGGCTGATCCCACACTGGGCTGAAAAGTGATCTCATACTAATGATTCAGCCAGAAATCAAAAGTTTGTCTGCCTTCTTTCATCTATTCACTGTACAGTCTGCATACAAATTCCTATTCAAATATCATTAAAGCTCAAATATTGAATTATTCAGTGTAAGCAGCTTTGTGAAACACAAACTTCATGGCTGATTACACTTTCACTACCCCTGACTCATAGAAATAATTTAACTCCGTGAGTTCATGTTCCAAACCACACATGAAACTGAGTTTCATACACCACATCATAAAAATAGTGTTAAAATTAAAGATTTTCCCTTCACTTTTCACACAGAGTAAGGTGAGAAAATAAATGAAAGTTTATTGCTATATAACAAAGTTTTAAAAAATAGTGGGAAGAAAAAACATTTAGAAGCAGTTATAAGACAGCACTGAAAATCATGTAGAGACTATTTGGTGGTCAAAACAACTAAGGAATATAAATAGTGCTTTTAGGGAGGAAAAATCTGGGTTTTTTTAGGGAGGAAAAGCACTCAAGTTATCTGAATTTCCAAACAATAGTCATGCACACAGAGAAAATAAAGTACTTCCCTAATAAATATCTATGATACAGTGTAAGAAAAAAAGACTAACACACATTTCTCTTACAGAAGTGGATGTTTAAAAATATTTAAATTAAATCATCTGTAGTGACTCACATTAATAGGGTATGCAAAACTAAAGGCTTGTTTTCCTGCTATCTCTGTGTCCTTAACTTTATTACAGTGGATTAAATATTTATGTGGGGCAGCCAGCTTGGTTTTATGTCTTTTACATTGAGCTCAGAGCATACCTCGATGAACCAGAACTCTGTATTTACAGAGCTATAAATCAAAGATTAGTGTGTGCAGCACCTTTCCTCGAGAATATGCAGACAGTCTTCCATGTACCAACGTAACAGCAAATCACTCTTTCATTCTACTCTGATTTCTATTGCCAACCAAAAAATTCTGAGGCAGTACTGTTAGATGCCAGATACTATATCTGAAGGGAGAAAATATTCCATTTTATCATGCTCCTATCCAAGAGTTGTTTCACTTCTTCTACAGCTCTTTACTAATAGTTTACATTCTGCAGGTCTAATTGATTCTTGCAACAGCACCAGCACATATTCCAATGCAGGACCTAGATTTGTTAATTTTTAAGTAGATCTCCTTTCTCATAACTGATACTAAAATATCAATATGTTTTCTCATATTATACACACCAGTTCACTGTGTTACACTGCAGACCCAGTGACCAACAGCCAGCAAGTGGTCTCCTGTTTCATAAAGGCATGTGTTCTCTTAAAATGGATATTTAATATCCTATCTAGTCAGTGCTGTTTGCAAGTGGTATTCTAATTAGGCATTATTTTATTAACAAATAACTTGCCTGCTGAATGAGAGAAAGAATTGCCAGTAGTTATTTCCTGTGGTTAAGTGTTTCTGGTCTAGCAAAACTCATGTGTTTTTTAGGATCTGGAGGAATGAAGGTAATTCCACTGGTGGAAGCTGACAGCTGTAATACAGTAAGCGTGCCATGGATCCAGCTCTCTCATTCTGGTGCAGAAGTGGTCCCACTCTAGCACATCTCAGGAGAGACACTAAATGGGTTAACTTTTGGAGGTTTTAGCTTTTTTGTTTACCCATTTGCCAAATAAGCACAATGATAGTCACCTCTTGAGCAGTCATCTTGCCTTGCAGTATAAACTTTTAACCTTCTAGCTTGCAGGTTGAGTGGATACATAATAAAAAGGGGGTCCTCCAAGGAAAACAGATAAAGAGGGACACAGACTGAAAAAAACCCTTTCTTTTTGCTGTCTTTTGTTTTGTTCTTCTATTTAACCTTGTGGATTTTCTAATTTTTTTATCTATATAAAGCACTTCATGGAGGGAATGACAGTAACAGCTTGATTATGAATGTGATCAGTCCTGAAACATCTAGAACCTTGATGGTTGGTGAGAATGACAATGGCAAAGAACTTAATAATATTAATCAAAACCACAATAACTTCCTGAGCCTGGGAAAATTTCATTAGAGTCAACAGAAAACTCCAGAGAGAAAAAAATTAAACAACATAAAAATTAAAAATACATTTTTATGTATTACAGTAAATGTTGGGAGATATAGGAGATATAGGAGAGAGATATAGGAATGAGTTTACAACATTCAGAGAAATAATTATTTTCAGGGAAGAATTATCACTAGAGCATTTTGCTAAGAATTAACAAAGAGATTGGCAGACCGACCTGCTCACTTTGGCAAAGTTTTACCTTTCCAAAGGTCTAAGAGATGAAGGATAACACAGATTGTAGTTCCTTATCCTCTGCAAAGACATAGAACTACTTTCAGGGTGAGAAACTTGTATCAGATATATGGATGGGGAAAAGCAAGCAATACTTCAGGGGAAAAGGAAAGGCATCCATTTAATGCAATCAAATTGTAGCAATTTTTTGGCTTAAGGGAAGTAAAGGGGAGCTTTGCTATCGATTATAATGGAACAATAAATTTTTGATCTGTTACCTACAGTAATTATGATTTAAAAGCAAATTCTATTTGAAAAGCTCTCTACTTTTGTAAGACATAGTGCTGTCAGCAAGCTGGACTTTAGAAAATCAGCTAAAATGTTTCCAGACAGTTAAACACTGTTCCTTTATGTGGATGATGCTTCTTTTTAATGTGGGACTTTTTCAAGGTTGGAGGGGTGAACTGTTCACTTAGGTGCATATGGAAATTAATATGGGGACTTTTTTCAGATTTACTTACCTGTGCTTTTTATAATCACTGTTTATTTTCCATACTATTGTTTCAAACTAATAAAGAAGGTTAAATGTAGTGCCACTGGTGGGGCTTGAGAAAGTAACATGTTCTGCAGAACTGGTCCTGAAAAAGCCTAAGTACTGTAAAGTCAGCAAGGATAAAGAATTTTTACTGGTACACTGGACTCACTCACCACCTGGTTGCTGAGAGAATTAATTTCAGCCCTTACAATGCCTTTGGCCATTTTGAGGATATTTTATATAGTATTTTGATTAGGTTTTTTATTGACTAGTCCTCTGTGTAGCTGGCTGGTGCAAGAAGCTGTTACCAAGATACAGTACCACTGTAAAAAAAGTTCAAAAAAGTATGTTGACAGGACTGCTAAGTAGGTCTAGAATAGCAGAGGTGTATAACCCCCAGGAGTTTTGATCCAGGTGTGATGCAGTGAAATAAAATTGACAGTAAGCATTGACTGATTTGCCCAGTTATCCAATAGGTCAGTGTATGTAATTTCAAGTATGCATTGTCATCCCCTGAGCTGGAAAGAAATTATAATGCCACATCAGTAAGGCAAAAACACACTCAAGAATGAAGAATTTTCCATGCACAAGATTTTTTCTTGTGAACTTTTTCTGTTTGGATATATATTTTTATAGAGTACTTTCTGTATGCCCTATAGAGGATGTAAAACCTGAAGTTCAAATTTCAGCAATATTTTTCTCATACCAGTTGCTTACCTGAATCCCCATGGGCTACTTATGTAAATACACCATGTGGAGTCAGGTCTTGAGCACAAAAATACCCAAGGCTGTTTTTATTCACCATGTAAGAGCAGGTGCACCCACAGTGATGGACACAGGGGTACTTTAGGGGTGAAAACAGCAGATGTTTTGTCTTCAGAGCTCCTTTATGGTTCCTTGCCCAGGTAAGAACCTGATCAGGGTTTACTCATGGTAGCAGGATTCCATTTGATCAATTTACTTGATTATGAAGAAAGCATATGGATATGGCCATGGAGAGAGGCTTGCCATTGTCTTAACTAAAAGCCACCCACCCCAGTCAAATCTCTTATTTAATTAGGAGAAAAGAAAAAGCAAAAAAATAAGGAAGTCATATTTTCAAGCAAGGCTGCATGAACCAGACCAGTTGTCTGCCCTTTTGGGAAGAAGTCTATATTTACCTGAATTGCTAGAAGAAAAAGAAGCATAAAAAAAGGGATGTGGGTAGAAAGGGAATATGATGAGGCAGCAGTGGGGTACAGAAACTGACAACCAGATGCATAATGGTTGCCCAAATGAGGAAAATAAATGTTCCCATGTATTTCTGTTTGTTCATTTCATCTGCATTCATCTGAGAAGACAGCAAAGGGTAGGCAATTAAAAAACCCCAACAAAATAAATCCATTTCCCATACATCTTGCTAAATGTGCGCCTGTATCTCTGCACTGATAGAAATTCAAAGCTTTCTGAAACTCATTATCTCAATGAGAAATTACAAATTATTCAAGAGCAGCTTCATTTTAATTCATATTTAAATAATTTCCTACTAATCTGAAAATTCAAGTAAACCCATACTATGGGAAAATATAGAAGGTATCCTACTACCAGAGAAAAAGCTTTGTTTCAGAGCCAATACATTTATAATGTCAAATTATACATGACTTGATAATTCTGAGTCTGAATAACTTAAATTTTCACCTATATTTTTTTTTCTTTTGAATAGCAGAATTATAATGAATAAATTAACTTAGAAATTATGGAAAATATCCCTGGCAAATATTGGGCCTTCCACTGATTTTTTTGATGTTATTGCTCTTATCAGTCCAGGATGTTTAGCTGAATAAGAAGACAAACAAGTTCAATTATGTCATCAAAATATGTTACCATTTAGACTTTAGGAGAACTATTTAGCAAGCATATTTAAGCAACCAGGATGTAGATTATTAATTCAGTAGGAGGGTCAATTATCTTAATAAGGACTGGAGGTGACATAGCATTTTGTGATTTTAATCTGCAATAGGTTATTGTGAAATTGCCTGAGGGTGAACATAATCAATTTGGAGCATCTAAGCAACATTTACTTTGTACTAAACCTGACAAACAACCTGAGGAAATTCAGCCATGCAGTCAAACAGAACAGGAACACACACACAGAAGAATAAAGATATTATTCTTCAGAGGTGGGTGAAAAAATGACACTTAGTGTAAGATATTTACAGAAATTTTTGCATGTGTAATCATATGCTATCCTAAAATGCATTTAGTTCCCTAACAGAAGAACGTGAATTTAGCACCACATAATCCACAAAGAAGTGGCTGAAGTTTTATGGAAAGAAGGAAAAATAATACTCACAAAATATAGAACTCAATATAAAATATCACCCTTTCCACTAAGAACAGACATTACCATGTACAGTGAAAGTATTCAGGCATATTATTTATTAAATCTATATTGAGTGAGTATAAGTCCATATTTTTACAGCTAAATTACAGATTACTCAGCACCATTTAAAGAAGCTGCTGAGAGGTCACTTTTCAAAATTTCTTATGTCTGACAGAAAGAAGTTCACATCATTAAATTGTAAGAAAGTGTTCACAGCACAAAGCTGCCCCTTTGGTCATTTGGTGTAAATGGAAAATTGACAAAAGTATCTTGATTGCATTTGAAAGCTCAAACTTTTCAAACACAAAGAAAAATATATTTTAATATGTTGGACTTAGCTAGAAAGAATTAATATTTTAATTTGACCTTTATGTCTACATTGTGCAAATATATTCTAAGTTGTTCTGAATATTGACTCATGGAAACCTAAGATCTCAGATTGTGTAATTAGCATGGCTTATAGCTGCCAAATCACATCGGAGTTTCTCATCATTAAAGGTGCCAGTGAAGAAAGGCATGTCACGGACTAGTAAGAAGAAAGAAGTGAAGGGTTTTTTTTTTCATGTTATTCTTTGATTTTCATCATGAAAAGCAGATAGATTGGCCTTTCTCCCCCCTTCAGCACAGAATCAATAAATTGAGCACAGTTGTGAACATTGGCTGAATGACTAATATATCAGTGTATCTCCTGTGGTGACCCAAGCCAGTCTTGTTCCCAAAAATGTATCTCGGTGGTTATTTTATAGCTATTAGTGCAGCATGTCTTTAAGAAGAAATATTTCATAAATTCTGCCTGTCTTCACAGAGAGATGGCACATTGTTTATCCCAATAATGAAACAATTAGAACGCTTAGCAGGTATAAGAAAGATACGCTCTATGTATCTTCCAAATCTATTACCTTCTCTTGGATTCCTGCAGACTTTCCAACCTGCAGAAAAGAACCTAAGAAAAAAGAAAAAATCTTTTGGTTTATTTTCTCTAAATTCAAATGCTTATTTACTTAATCACAGAATGGCAGAATGGTTTGAGTTGTAAGAAACCTTCAAGGTCATCCAATGCCCTTACCATGGGCAGGGACACCATCCAGCAGACCAGGATGCTCAGAGCTCCATCCAGCCTGGCCTTGAACACCTCCAGGGATGGGGCATCTACAGTTCCTCTGAGTAGCCAGTGACAAGCCCCCACCACCTTCATGGTAAAGAATATTTTCCTAATATCTAATTTAAAGATATCCTCCCTCAGCCTAAAATCATCCCACCTAGTTGATGTTGAATATAATTCCATTATACAGCACTTCTTGGAGCAATGAAATAAAATGTCATGCTGTCCATCAGCCAGCTGGAGAAAAACACCAAAATGGGTTCTAGTGTTCAAAAAAGTCTACATCTATAATGAACAGAAACAAATTTCTAGAAAAATCTTCTTTCCTCCTGGCATTTACTCACCTGTGTGTTCAACCTTAGGAACATCAAGTCTTAAAGATTCAGTAGCAAAGCTGTGCCCACATTAACACAACCTTGCTGTTTGTGAACTGACATGTGTGAGTTGGGTGCTTTCCATGGAAAATCTCTAGAACTATTGCCTGTCCATCACAGGGGACACATCCACCCTACAGCACTTGTGCAGTTAGAAAAAAATAAGGATTTGGGTGGACTTGTCAAAAAAAATTTAGTGTCTTCTAAAGAACCCTTTCATCCCTCTTTTCCTCCTCATTTGCACAAGTAAATGTTTAGAATCAAAACACAGGAAAAAAAACAAACAACAAACTGCTGTGCATGCAAAATAAATGGGTGTGTCAAAAAATCATATATTGGATTGTAGAGATAGATTATGGTAGAAAGCCATTGAGAAGGCCTGTAAGGAGCAATAATTAGAAAATAAATCAATAAATAAGTACCATAGCACACTAAGGAGAAAGAGAAATTAAGAGGGGAAATATCTGAAAAACCAAAGAACAAAAATTTTAGTTGGGACACAAACCTACAGAACAAAAGAGAAACATCATGTGAATGCCCAGTACATGAAAACAGAATGACTGCATTATGCAAAGTGTTCTATAAGGATTTTGAGACAGAGAAGTTCACTAAGAATCAAGCTGAATTTACTCTTTAAAAATCATTCCAAGATCTGTAAAAACTGATGTGAATTTTGGCATGTAGGAAAAACCTGACTTGCTGACACTAAACTGATCTTGCAGGATATGTAGAGTTTAAAATCTGATCTCTCAGGTGTACCACAACAGCTAAAGCTGATTTAAAAAGTCAATAGGAATGTGTCAAGGTAGTCAAAATTATTATTCACAGTCATTAAGCTTCAGACCAAAAGAAGAGAAGGAAATGTAGATATTGTTCTGAATAAACAAAGAAAAAAGAACTATTTCTCTTAATAAAGAAGAATAAACACTCAAGTCAGTCTTTATTTAATGCCAAAATACAGTCAGATAAAGCCTTTTCAGATTCCTTTTCTCTGTTTTAAGTATTGGCAATTTATCCTTCACTTTTTTACCTTTCATTCTCTCTTTCCCTTTTTGTTTCTGAATGGGTTTTTATATAGTCTCCCATCCAAGAAATCTCTTCATTATTCAGAATAGGCAGGGTTCTGCTTTTATCAAAATACAGTGGACTAGATTCTTATTATTATGCAATAGTAGCAACTAAACTAAACACCACACATAAAAATTTAAGCAGTTTATATTCATGTCACCCAATTGTTCTTTAACAACACAATGAAAACATCATAGCAACAACCACCCAAGTATGAAGAAAATACCAGGATTAAAGAAAGTTAGTAAATTTTGTCTTTAGTGAATTCACTTTGGCAGTTTGAAGCTAATTGTTTAATATTCATTGGGCTAAAATTTACGTAGGATTGAAGAAAATTTGCCAATTAAAATAATTTCTGGCTGAAACCAGTTTGCTTGCAACTGCTGCAAGGAATGACTGAAACTACACTAACTACAAGTGGTAAAACAATAATTCTTGACTATTTTTTCCCATTTGTTTGACATTTTTACATTTGGCAGTACACTGTGTATTGACAAAGTAACTGTTTCCAATATACACTCAGTTTGTTAGTCAATTCATGTGTTGCTGGCACAGATTTTCCACACAGCAACAGAGGAGCAAAATATGAAAATGCCCAGGAATAAGTAACTAGAAGCCCATAAAAATTGGCAGAATTTTAAAAGCCTAGTATATAAAATAACTTTGTGTAGGCAAATAGATTTCACTTTTGGTTTGCCATTTGTTTTTTTGTTTCAGCTTTGGTTTTCCTTACCAACTTCTTTTAGAAGATTTGCATCTAAAGCTTAAGGCACTAAATACAAACCTGCTTGTGTGTTTTCCAAGTACAAGCAGATTTTGACTGAAAAATATGAAATTGTGAAAATTATGAAAACAGTCTTAACAAACCTGTGACAAGAGGCAAGCAAGGCATGTTCCAGCAGCCCACTCTCATCACATCAGATCAGTGAAGAATGTGGCTCAGACAACTACAAGTTGCAGCTCCAATTCCAGATGCAGTAGGGGCTCTCTAGGAGAGGTAGGGTCACAATTTTCAAGCTTCTGTACTTCCTGATGAAGAACTGCCTCCCATGATTCAGGGATGTTGGATAACTCTTGTGTTTCTCTAAGGTTTTTGTTTCTCAGCTCCTTAGTGACTAGAAAATTAACAGGAAATTTGAGCACAGAAAGCCTGAGAAACCTCAAAGCTCTCTAAGTTTTGTTTAAAAATGTTCAAGATAGACTAGGTAATAATTATTAATGCATTTGTCTACACCTGCCTTCTGCTGGATATTCCTTTTATGTAATAGTGCAGCTTTAGAACACAAAAAGAATTTTCCAAGGAATTGATAGTGTGACCTTTTCCCATACCCTGTAAGAAGCATTTATCTCTTCATAGTATAAAAAATATGTTGAGCAACTTATGCTAGAGACCAGATGGTAAACAACCCAAAAAAGCAGAAAACAGAGTGCTACCAAAATATCTGCTTTTTCTTCTTTTTGCTTCTGTCAGACTGTGAATGTTCGGACCATGGAGAGCCTTTCACAAGAGGTTAACATTTCTGAGATGTCCCACTGACAGCTGTGAAACTGCTCATGACACATCCACACCTACAGGATAGAATCATGGAAAAGTGAGACTGTAAAGGACCTCGAGAAGCTTCCTTTGGCACCTTGCCTCACACAAGGTCAATTTTATCTCTGTCACTCCTGGCTGATGTTTATCGAACCTATTAATAAAGGTGTCCCATGATGGCAGCTACAGTTTTACCCAGCAATTTATTCTGTTTCTTTCTATATCTTTATCATCAAAATCTTCATGGTATCTGATCCATGTTCCTTTGTGCTGGAGTCTAATTACTTTCTTATTTTATTCCTCATGCACATGATGAGCAATTTTTCTTTGCTTCCTTTTCCCATACCACAAAGTTTGCAAATATGTGTTAAAGACAAATTTTCTTTTTTTTTTTTTTTTTCTTTTAGCTGTAATCAGTCAGAGTTGATTAAAAAAACTAAGTCTGGACATAAAATTTAAAACAGCAAAATAGTAGCTGTAAGAAAACTACAGGGAAAAAATGTTGACATATGCCAATTGTTCATCAAGTAAGAGTTTATCATCTCTGCATGTTACTAAGCAAAATAGAGGGACTGAGAGGAGAGAAATTGTCTTTTGGAGATTTTGTTCAAGATTTTTTGGTGTGAATTTCTTTAATGTTAATACTTTGATTGAAAGACAGCAAAACAGCATTTTAGTAAAAACTTATTTTCTGTTGGAAATTACTTTCAACAGAATATTTTTGACCAGACATGTTACAAAGATTTACAAGATAATGTCCCTGTCAATTGTCATCAGCCCCTGATTTTTTTTTTACATTTTCCTCCAGAAACACAACAATAAACACTAATTTTAAAATCACCATGTATTTTATGTTCCTGCATGAGACACTTACTAAAACTTTAGCTATTAGAACCATTCTTTGAAAGAGTCTTGGAAATTTCAGGTTGTGCCTCTGTTTACAGCTGTCTGCTTAGCATGTTTTTCATGCAGAGGAAGGAAGCAATGGCACATCTGCTGCATGGTCTGCAGTGATTTTTATCTCATTCAGGGGCATGGTTAAAGCACTTCTGTTTGAGCACAGAAAATTTGAACTCACTTCAGAAATTCCAGTTGAGGCAACCAAACTTAACACCCAGGAAGAAAACTCTTCAGGTAAATATTTTGTCCTGTCTTCCATTTACCCAGCTCCCTTGTTGTGGCTTTCTAAATTTGACCACTTTAAAAAAGATGTCATAAATTTCTTAAAACCCCCAATCTATCATAAATCCCAACATTTCTAACAAGCATAGACTTAGCTTAGTTTTGCTAAATTCTACAGATAGAGCTTGTTCTATGCATATGCTTAAAAATCATAGTAAGTTTTAAAATATCAGTGAAGTTAAAACACTCAATTTATGTGCATTATAAAATAAAATTTATGACACTTCACCATATGTATTTTAAGCACTTGTCTTTATATATCTAAACAAAATGTTGGATTGTCCTGACTCTAGTGCCAGAATAATTTTACCCAGAGAGCATCCAGAATATCAAAGTTAGGATGGCATGAATTTACTCTTTAGTCATTATTTTTCCAGCTCTGATGAGATAGTGAATCTTACCTCTTACTGTGCTTGCTGAGCTCTGGAAATTCTTTGTAACTTCTAAATATATTATCGTAACAAACATAGAAAATATGCCCAACATCAGTATTTAGAAGATCTCACCCATATCTTATGTAATTTTTATAAACAGGGTGAATCTCAAACTAGAGAAACTCAAGGACTATTTTATTGCATATTAACTTTCATTGGCTGTAAAGGCCTGAAAACATTGATAGAAATCCTACCAGACATCGCCCTTTTTTTTACAAAAAGAAATAAAGAACCCATCTTGTCTTTACATAACTAAAATGTTCAGCAAATCAGAATCCACACATTTTATCACTGAAATAATCAAGCTAAACATCTTTGGGGCAGCTAAGAGGGGGCCATGTCATGAGTGACTTCACTGGCCAGAGGGATTTGGAGAAAGAAGTCCAGGGGAAACAGAGACAGACATTACAGTCAGTGTTTCAACATTTAAAGCCACAAATATTCTCCTAAATCATCTTACTGTATTTTTAGTGACTTCCATTATTGATAGGTCACTCTTATAAGCACTGAATAAGCCTCTTTTACAAACCTGTGTTCTTAGAGCTCTTTATAGACATTATAGAAAAGTTTTAAATGTCATATTTGATTTGTGTTTTATTTGAAATGGAAATAAGCAGGTTTAATAATTTATCTAGTGTATGGTTTGGAACACCAGGGCATACAGCTTGGATGTCAAAATACACTGTTTGGAACTGAATTGCTTAGTAAGTTTTAAAGGCAGCTATTCCAACAATCTTTGTAAAGCAAACTGTTTTTTCTCCTAGTCGTTGTATCTATGGGATGGACTCTAAAATAAAGAATGGGAGAAAGTGATTTTTCCCTTCCAGTCACTGCATAAATTCTTAGTGAACGATTTCAGTGTTGTTTTGGTGCTGAGTATTGCTTTAAACAGTTGGACATAAACACCAGGCATCCAACTTACCTTCCTGAAGCACACATATGCTTTGCTAGCCAGAAAGCCACAGCCGAATTTGATCCCAATCCGATTCCACCGGCGAACTGCAGAATCCGCAGAAAGCTGTAGAATTATTCTAATTGCGCCTGGTAATTAGTGAAGAACAGGAGTAGCTGGGAGAAAATTGCTAGGGAGGGAAACAATTTAACACAGAATAGAAAGTGTATTAAAAGCAGAGTGAGAGAAGAGCAAAACCAAAACAGCAGGGCAGCACTGGGGAGTGTCGCCTTCCCAGGCGCTGGGGTGGGGAGTTTGAGGTGGGAACACTTCTCCCATGCAGGAGTGTGATGGAAAAGTTGCAGACAGCACAAAGGTGGCTTTGTTCTCTCTCCTTGGCAGGAGAGCTCGTTGGAAGCTTCACCACAGATGAGGAGAAGGGTTGGGCTGAAGGAGCCTTTTGCCCTGCTACCCATCCTGAGAACAAGGGGTTGGTGCTAAACAAGCAGCAGAAACAGGTCCTGATGCCAGGGGAATTAAAAGACCTTGGGTAGAGCTGAAAACAGTGCTCTATCATGGTGCAAAAGTTATAAAAAAGTAATTCAGGTCATTCTTTCCCCAGCCTCAAACCTAGTCATCAAGTAATGACTTACAGTACCTATTTCCTAAAAACAGACTTTGCCATTTGGTTTGGGTATTTTTCATAATTTTTAAATTTTTTTCTTCATTTTTATTTTTGACACAATCACCCACTTAGTGGATAACGTGAATGCAATATGCATGTCTGGAATCTAGTGAAGTGCTTTACATGATAACTTGCAGAATTGTACTGAAAATTATTTCCCAATGACTTGCAGAGAGAATTGTCACAAGGGCTGAGAGCTGGCTGTAAAATAAGGGCTCAAAGTATTAGATTTGGAGTGTAGGGGAGAATATTTAATAGCATTCTGTAGAGAGTCATTCAGTTTAACGTCTTTATTAATAATGTGCATGTGGGAGTAAAAATACATTAATGAAATATGCAGGTGAGAATAAATTAGAACTTGAGGTGAACACCAGAGAGCACAAAGGCATAATACAAATGGGACCCAGTGAGATTAAGGAATCAGGCAGAAAATTACAAAATGAGCTTCAAATGGGAAAAATACAAACTAATATGTTTGAGGAAAATAATGTAAAATACAGATATTCACGGAGTCTGAAAAGTTGGGATGAAGTGCAGCACCGAAAGATCTCAAAGCAGTAGTTTGGTGCAAACTGAGTGAAAAATTTCATATCACTCATATTTTTTAGTTCTGTTCAAGCCTTCCCTCTTCAGATAAGAAAGGTACAGTAGCATTTCTGACTTCAGTATTGCAGCCCACAGACTCAAGAACACTGGACCTCTTTAAAAGCAAAACAAACAAACAAACAAAGCTCAGTTTTCAATTCCCACAACTGAAAAGATAGTGACAAATGTGTTTATGATTTCATTCTGTAGTGACATAACTATAACAAACAATCACAAAGTACCACACAACAAGATGATCCAAGGACCTTGACCTGAGAAATGCAGACCCACCACAAGCAAACCGTGGTTTTATTCATTTGTGTGACCAGATTATTTTTCTTCTCTGGTTGTTTGGAGGAAGAAGTGATTGATTTTAGGAGGGAAGCTGATTATATCACAGTGATTATGTCACTGTGACCATACCTTGTGATTTTAGGTTATACTGAATAGTATGGAAACTATTTGATTCAGGCATCCTCTAGGTCTTTCCCCTGATATTACAGAGATCTGGGACTCTACACATATGTTTTCCAATACCAGAAGGGAAAAACTCTTTTGGGGAAATTATTGGGAGCTTTTGGAATCTGTCAATAAATCAGCTGTGCACAGGACAATATAAAAGCCACCTTGAAAAATACATAGAAGACAAAGTAAACCATGTCTTGAAGAACTAGCAAATATTTGGGTCTGTAAGTTTTTTTTAACAATAATTGCTTTATTCAGCTTTGTACTTTTTAATTATTTTTTTATTCCCTACATTAAAATTGTTATGAATTCTTATCCTCCCTCCTAAATTAATAATTCTGAGTCTGAACCAGATATTTTCTCAGGTATAATCATTAGCACTTGTTAAAGGCCTTCAGATGCTCAAGGCTGTGTCTTGTTAAGATTATTAAATGAATCTTTCACTTACCTCCTGGTTATTTTCCAATTTGTTTGAAGATGGCTGCAATTAAATCTCCTTCATAAAAGACAAATTCCCCTAACAAGGGGCAGTTTTCAGCTCAGAGCTCCAGGTATCCTCTCCATGATCCCAGAGCAGCTTGTGTCACATGAGCTCCAGCAAGACAAACTTTCTTTTCTGCTTCTTTTTTTTTCTTTTTTTTCCTTTCTGCTGTTCTCAACAGTTTTCAAGGCTTCTGCTTCCATGAACTCCTCTGTCATTTGAAATTCCTACAGATCTTCCTGGTGCAGTTTGACCGTTGTTCACATCTAAACACATTTATTTTGGTTGCTCACTGTAAACAAGGCTGTAAGATAAGGGGGACAGGAGGCCTTTAGGTAGGGTGTCTCCATTCTTTTGTTCTCTGCACTCAGACAAAGGGTAAAGTGAGAACTGCTTAAAAGCCAACTAGCTCTGATTTAGTGGTACATGGTTTAGCAAGTTGACAGAAAAAAAAACAGGGTGACATGCTGGTTGAGAAAGTATTGAACTGATGGGGATGCAAAACAGAGCAGGGACAAGGAAAAACAGACAAAATAAGAAAATTACAGCATGGGTTAGTGTTTTTTGGCAGGGCAAAGTGAGGGGGGAAAAGAGGAGGTGTTGGTGCTTTGTATTTTGCTTTCAAGCTTACAAGTGTATTACATTATCTCTGTTAACAGGTTTTCTTCTGTTTGACACACACAGAAAATTCAATCATAAGATTATATTGTGGGTATATTTGGGTAATGTAGGAAATGTTGACATCTACTGAGATAATGGCGTTTTGTGAAGCAAATCCTTGGGTTTTTTTGACTTTCAGTGCATAACATGAAGGAGTTTAGATGTAGATGATATACTGGGTCTCTTTGGAAGCTTGAAAACAGATTGTTACTTAGCATAATTAACTTACTGATACCCAGAGATGAGTAACTCTATGTGAACCACAGACAAACATTTCTAAAATAAAACTGCAAACATGCTGACTTGTTTATTGGCAGAAACTACTTTGGATTCCTCTTAAACACCATTTCTTCATCTCCTAAAAATGGCAAATAAATAATTTAATCAGTAACAGTTGTCTTGATAGCACCACAGAAATGAAGGCTGGCAGTCGAGGCTGAGGACAAATCCACCCTACACTGGTGCTGTGGCCATCAATAAGTTGATTTGATGCTGTAAAGCACAATTGAAGTGCCAGCTGCTTATTTAGTCTTGAGCTGCCTAAGATATGAGCTACATTTTCTGAGTATTAGCATTTGTCTTGTTGCTCAGATATTGTCTGTCTTTATTAATAAAATTCTGAGAGAGCCCACACACTGTATGTAGTATTTAAAATTTGCATAGACCCATCCATTCTGGAAATAACATTGGATTTTGTTCATTAGCTCTCCCAAGATTATCAGCTCTAATACCATAGTGAATATTCTGAGTGTTATGAAGTAATTGTATGCTACCATGCATTTTCTAAAATAGAAAATTGAAAAATCCTCAAGAATGAGGTACCGGTATTCACAAACGCATTAAAAAAAATCCCTCAAACTGTACCTTAAATTGTCAAGTGCAAAAGTAGAACTAGTTTTTCTGTATCATGGACATTAGACACAATTAAAGCACATAGGGAAAAAAATAAATATGTGATTGTTACAGTTATCTAAATATAAAATATATGCCTAGGCCCAGAATTAAGTTATATGATATTAAAGGTGTTGGACATGAGAGAGAGGATTAAAATATTAACTTGATTGACCTAATTTCTATTAGTTTTTGTCTTATTTCATCCTTGGGTTTTTAAATGTTATTTTATTTAATTTTGTTTTATTTATGTCATATCTTTTCCTGCTGCACTGTTGTAAAGACATTAAAAATATCTCTTCTCCCAGATTTATCTTGAACATTTTCCACAAGCTGGTCTCATAAGCTATTTGGGGAAGATGGTGCTAACTTGTTATCCTGTTGCTAGATTATCTAAATCTCTCTCAAATAACAGTGGCAATATTTTTACCCACAAAATTAAACTTTACTCACGAAATGTTTGCAAACACAAATAACTCTTTCTTCCCCTTTGATGGATGTATGTTTTTGGCACTCCAATCAAAACTAGCAATTCCTTCTTGACTGGTGTAACACACACTTATTTCTGTGGAATCAGGATCATTATTTTCCAATTAGCATTAGCTACTCTTCCAGTATCATCTCTATGGTAATATATTACAGATTCTTCAATTCAGGAATAATAGATGTTGTTTAAAACAGCCCTTGATTGATCAAAACAGCCCAAATGTTTCTCCAGCTTTCCACTTTTCACTGAATTTTGAAGATGTATTGGTGATTTTCAGATAGGTTTGCTGCAGACATTTTGTATTTCTGTAATACAAATACAATTTCTTTTTGTATTTTGTAATGTGAACTGCCACCTAGATGTTTGGAGCTCCTCACGTTGTTCATTTCTTTTGAGAGGGGCACTGCTACCACACAAGATGATGATGAGACAGTCTAAGGATAAAACATGTTTGGAAGGCACTTGGCATATATTATTAAATGAATGGGAAATGATCATTTAAAGCAGCAGATGATTAGAAAGGAAGGCATATTTAACTTGCAAATAGGGCACAAGTTGGCAAGTAAACTTGAACAGGTTTTAGCACTATTGAAATGTCATGTTAGTACTTTATGAACATTTGCAGGAGGAGCCTTTGCACCAAAACACTCCTGCTAAAAGGAGTCCTGGGAGAATATTTCTGTAAGGAAGAAATGGCTCTAATGAGGGAGATACTATGAACTTGTCAGAAATATTGTTAAATTAGTGGACATATGCTGTCTCGTTGCAACATATCTTGTGGTAAATAAATTTAAATTTATTTAAATGTCACTGAGTAACAGAGCACTGTGTAAGGAGGTCTTGGAGGAAATTCATGTTAAAATCAAAGCTCAAGCTCCTTTGTTAAATATTTGATTATGTATGCCCCACATTTTCAGCAATAATGTATCCATTGAAGTGTATGGTAACCTTATTTCCCCCCCATTTTATTGTTTCTGACTACTTTTCGGATAATTTGAAAATAACTCCACATTTTTAAAATCTGAAGATTACCTAATGGCTTACCTTTTTCACCTGAAGCAAAAGACCTTCTGGGGATGGGAAGGCAACCTAGAGTTGGAAAAACCATCTGACAGGGTGGATGTTGCAGTTCTATCCCTGTAAAACTCGGAAAGAAAAATCCTATTTTTGAAGTAAGGAGAAGTAGATCCAAGACAGAAGTGGAAGCAAAAATCCCAAATTGTTACTGATCCTCTTCAGCATCCCCTGTCAGGTAAAAAGAAAACTTGAGGGAAAAGGACAATGCAGGAAAAAGATAAAGAATGCTGAGAGAAGATAAAAAGGAGGATCTGAAAAATGCAGTCAAATGTCAAAGGGATCCTTGACATAAGCAAGGAAGTGGATGGAAATCCATGCTACATGTTGCCTGATGACGTAAAATCAATGCAATAAATAGAAGAAAAAGTATAGCAGCAGTAAGCAGGAAAATTAACACATTTCATGGATTATAACATTTTTTTTAAAGTTGTCTGATACATAGGTTGATTGAGGCTGCAAAAATAGTTTGTTATTATTACGAGTGTTTATATCATTTGGGATTGCAGGGGAAAAAAAGAAATTTAAATGACATACCTAACTTGATGTGATACTACCTTTCCAAATTCCTCAGGCAGCACAGAAATGTAGATTAGGAAGTGAATTCCCCCATTATTCCAGTGAGATTATGGATTTAGGTTTGAAGTTAACAGTGACCTTTTGTGATTTTCTCACATCCTCAAAATTACAGGAGGATTTAATTGAAAGACAAGAAGAATCACTGTAAGACTGAAATTTCCACATGCATGTGCACAGTACCAAATTATTACTATTATTACTATTATTATTATTATTATTATCATTATTATTACTATTATTATCATTATCGTTAATAATAATAATAATAATAATAATAATAATAATAATAATAACAATATTCTTATATAATCCTTATAAGTATTATTCATTGGCACATGAAGATTTTCTTTCCCTGAGTCCTTCATTAGCACATCTAGGACACACCCTGTTAATGATCAAACAATTTGCCATCTAAAATTTAGATGACAATTTTAGATACATCTTATTTCAGTTAGGTACAGAACATAACAAAAATCTAAAATACAACCTGCCTTTGACTACACTAGAATTCTGTTAATCACAACACTTCTCATTTTTGCTGTGATATCTTTAATAGTATCTTTTCATCAAATTAATTTGTCATAACATTTACTTTGTGATGAATATCAAGACACATAATGGGTTGTGTAACATGGTTTTTACAGGATAAATCACCCTCTGGAAGAAAACAAAGAGAACATTCCAGATGAGAGGGACTGCTGAACCCTTCTTCCTGAACTGTGTTATTCTCCCTTTTTATAAAATATATCATACCAGTATCAGGCAAATGCTATTTTATTGTCCTAGCCTACTTCTCATAAAACTTCTCCCTTTCCAATGTTCCACACACTTTAACAGTCACAAAAAAGCATTAATGCTATAGGTACTTTTATTCATATTTTTACTTTTGATTGATATACTTCAAAGGCAACATTTTGTAATATAGAAATAGCATCACTTTTCAATCAGTCACCCTACTTTTCCATCAATAATATACCCAAGTTCCTGCTGCATACAAATGTAACAAAAGTAATCACCTGAGATAGAAATGTTACATATGGAAAAAAGTTTGCTTTTTCTTCTAAAATTGAGGGGTGTTCACTTTTTTGTTGTTTTTTTTTTTTTGTTATTTGAGAACACAGAGAGATTTGACCTGTGTTTAGAAATTTGGTAATAATTTCATTGAAAGAATCTGGTGCCCTTGCTCCTTTGAACAGATTTTTCATACTTGCAAACATGCTCCAAGTCCTAAATCAGTGAAAATGTTTGTTTCTTATACTTTATGCTCAAAATCAGGAGTATAACTTCAGCTGGTGGGATGTAATGTACATATGATATTCCCAAAGTACTTGTTTTTCTGTTACAGTTGTTTCCCCTGTACCATGGTGCAAGGCTTTCTGAGTGATGGAAAAGAATTGATACACAAAAGAAATTAATAAGAGGAGAAAATTACAGGACCAAATTTTAATATTGCTATTAAAAGAGTGAACCATGACAATATTTACTACTTAGATTTCCATCCTACAGTAGCAATATTTTTACTACATATTTTACCATTCTTTATTGTTCCACAGAGTGGGTTGAGGAAACACTGCAAATATTACCTGTAGTTCCTAAATTTCAAATAGTGAACCTCGGGTGACACTGAATTATTGATCAGAGCACATTCTCAACACAAAGGCTGGAGGCAGAATACTCACACTTTTCAAACAAACCCCTCTATATCTTGATATAGAACACTAAGTGTTAGGTAGGCTCATATCTTCAATATTCTCCTAAGAATTCTTTCTGGAGGTTCATGATTATTTCTTAACCAACATTATTTTATCCATGGTTCCTAAACAATTGGCACAGCTTTTCAGAAGGCAGACTGTTCACCTAGATTCTGAGCTTGGGACAAATGTTTATTTTTGCTATCTCAATTTGATTTGATGGTATGAGGAAGCTGTCACCATCTGCTTCTATCTTATGAGATTTGCCTAGCCATGTGAAAAATAATGAATGTGACCAGAATGTGCAGGTTGATGAAAAAAATCACCTGGATGTGCTACTTTGATTTTAATGAAAAAAGAACAAATAATATAATGAGCATTGTTGAATCCCCACATACATTTTCCCCATTTAAAAATGAAGCTACTGACAATAATTTTCAAAGAAAGATATTTATGTACAGAAACACTTTCAGGACCTAGAGCAGAAATTTGACATTGCTATAAATGTTTAAGCTATAAAGTTGTAAGTTACAGAACTGAATGGCAATTGGATGAAAAAAACAAAAAGGCTTAGATACCACCTGTAAAAGCATTAGCAAAGATATTAATTTTTTAATTTAAGTATCAGTCAGAAATCTATATTAAATGTCTATAAGAAAGAGAAAACTCAATATACATATATGCATTGGTATAAAATCAGAAATATATGTAAATGCCAAAAAAGAGGATTTTCCTATGAGTAGCTAGCTCATATCCAGAGTTGCTCAAATGGCTGGAAGCCTTGACTTTTACTATCTCTCTAGTGTGCTCCATTTGCAAATGGAAAGTAAAAGCAGACTGTAAATTTATTTCTGCTAACACCAGCACCTGAAATATTAGTTAAGACAAGGATGCAGCAGTAGCCTCTATCCTCTTCATATTTCCTCCTGACAGCTTCCTTTCTGCCCAGTAAGTTAGTCACAGAGGAAAGGAGGCAAGAAAAAATCACTTTTACATTGTGATGAGTCTGTCAAAGTCATTTAAATTGGCTTGGAATAGCACTGCTCCAGGAGAGAGGGAGAAAGCAGCTGTAAGAAATTCAGGAAAGAATCAGCTGTTCACTTACCACCACCTTTTCTTATCTCTCTGCTCAAAGATTTGTCATTTCCTTAGATGTATAAGAAAATAGACTGGATAAAAGGCTTCTGGTTTAATTTGGCTGAGATTCATTACTTTAGATCCTCTGAGATCTGTTCAGGAAAACCTGTGATTTCTTTCAGAATCGTTTTTACCTGTTGGAAGGCAGCTAGCAGTAGGTAGTCCAAGTTCTTCTGTAGTTGCTATTCTTTTCCTAGATAAATAAATTAAATACTTAGAGAAAGAAAAATGTCTCTGCTCACTGTACAAATAACCAGAAACTTAATTCTCATGCCAAACTTAGTTGTGTTTTCTTTTGAGTCCCTTTCAAATTCTGATTCTTCAGGCTGAGAGGAGTGTAAATGTACAACCTACAGGGTTTGTTAAATCTTTACTGCAGGTAAAAGGACAGAAAATCTCCTTGATCCTGTTGAGTGTGTTGGGAGGAGGGAAGGAGAATCCAAAACCTGAATATTTTAGTTCTCTTCAAGTAAATGTTGTTCATGAATGCAAAACTCCACACGTAAATCTTCCAATATCCTTTCGTCCAAACTACCCCTTCAAGCTCCACTATCTTCATCCATATCCATATTCTTTCTCTGTCAAAGCCAAAATTAAGTTCTGTTTTGGTTTTAAAAATTATAGCTATATTTTTTTAAACAGAAAGCCTTCTAATCATAATGATACTCAAAAGTCTAATGTTTTCCCTTGTCCTTCATAAATTTTTCTTTCTTGAATGTTTTCCTGGCAGAGCTCTACTTCTAATTTGCTGCCATCTTTTCTTTCCTAACATTAATCCTCTGTTTACAGCAATTACCATAATTCATTCTAGCTAAAGGTTGAGGCCTGAAAAAAAATACTGTCCATCTTCAATTTTTTAAAAGTACAAATCTAAGTGAATAATGTAACTTCAATTCCAATGTGGAAGTATTATTTCAAAGTGAATGACAATAATGATCTTTAAATTACATGACCCTATTCTCCTCTGACTTTTATGTTTTCCTGTAAATCAGGGGTACATTTTTGAAGGCTATAAAGTTGCACTGACCTTTAATTATAAAGGTAGCTGCAGAATAAGATTGTGTTTTTAATATCTTCAGACAGAAATAAGACACGGATCCCCATGCTTAGAGACTCTATTTAGCTCACCTTGATGAAAAGAGGAGCCAAGACCAGGGACTGCAGATGGGTCTTGTGGCATTTCAGGGGGCTGAGAGCAATACCCACTTCCTCAAACCCCTGGGCAGCAAATATCTTCTGTCCTCTCACCACTCCAGAACAGTGTCCCACACTGTCCCTTACTCTGAAAGTGAGAACCTCCAGCAGAAGGCTGGGACCTCTCAGTCGTCACGGGAATCTCTGAAAGTGCCTTCTTCTCTGCTTTCAGATTTAGAAGGGAGCATGCTGTGTCATAGATTTTGTGTAGAGTTCCTGCTGCATTACAAATATAATAATAATTACAATTAAAATCTCCTACAATCTTTTTCCCCAAATCCATAAAACAAATATGTTTATAAAGTCAAGTATTGAATTTGGAAATCTTCCTTGTAGCATTCAACAAGTTTATGCCTTTGGTTTTCAGCCTCTGCCTTTTTATTTTTTTATCCTTTTGCTTCTTCTTTGCTATCTCTCTTCTTGGCTGCCTTTCCTCATGTAAATTTTAATTTCTTGAGTGCTAATCATGTCATACCAGCAGTAATAAGAATTGGTTGTTCAATGTTGGTGGAATCTTCACAGATTAAATGTGAATTGTTTTCTTTCAAAGGCTGTGCCCAGCATTGAAACTTTGGGTATGATTTTGTGCCTGGAAAGGAAATGGACAAAAGACTGTACAGAGTGTAAGGGCATGGTAGCTTCCCATTCCAGAAGGCAGGCTTTTGGTAAAATTTTGGATGTTCACAAGACTTCATGCATGAACACATTACTATTATGTGATGAAACTGAAATACTGCTGCCTGCAGAGCCAGGTGAAATTGCAGTTTCTAGTTCAGAGAAAATTCATTTCTTCCCTCCAAAGAAGGAAGACTGTAATGAGAATGTAGTAACACCAATGCTCCTCTTAAATCTGAACTTTCACACAAATTACCCAAACCAACCAAGGGTATTTGAGCCGTGTTTCCTCATCAGCTGCTTTGATTTTATTTGGTTTGGATTTTTATCAGTGTCCTGTCCTTAAACACCAAAGACTTCCCTTGCCATCAACTTACATTTTACCGTGGCTGGACATTGCCCAGATAAAAGGAGAAGTGACCAAAATCTCCCAGCTTGATCTTTTCCTAACATCAATATATTGACATCAGTTAAGTCTAAAGGATTATGGCAGTTGTGCTGTCTGTGGCTGAGAAGCTACAAGGCAGAAGACAAGCTGCAATAAGCATTTGGGTCAGGGCTTGTGTCAGTGGAAGCACGGTGAACTTTCAAAAGAAACAGCAGGCAGTCTAGGTTAGCCTCAAAAGAGATAGGGAACAAAAAGAGGGCTAGCTGTCTTGGCCTTTTGTCCCAGGGACAAAAAACCTCCAGTGAAGTGTTAGGAAATTCCTATGGGGATATATCTCAACTTAAAAGAAGGGCATTTCAAATGCAATGGTTTTTAAAAGAATTTAAAAGGAATTTATAACTACAAACTTGAAGCCAGGCTTCTTTCTGAGATTGCATGTCAACAGATATTTACAGTATATTGTGATCAAACTCATAGATGGTAGTAAAAATTCAGATGGGTAGTGTGAAAATATAATTTTAACTATAGACTTAACTTTTTTTTATTTTGTCTGAAAGCATTTTGTAATGTTAAAATTGTATTTAATCAGAGAGGACATTTTTCTGGGAAATTGAAGGCAATGGTAAGTTAAAAGAGCCTCAGCTTGAGTTGACAGAAAGCAATTTAGTTATTTTTGTAATTCTGATGTATTTCCAAGGTCACAAACAAGACTGATTTATACAGTAAATATGAGTTAGAAAGGCTGTTTAAGGGAGCTGTAAATACTTTGCTTAGATGTGCCTAGATGGATTTATTTCTTCCATCAGCTGCACGGAAAAATTATGATTTAACAGTAATCTTATTTCACAATTCAGTGATAGTGATAACTTTTCTTGAAAAGTATTCCTCCCTTATTCTGCAAAATAAACTAATATTAAAAGTAGATCATTCAGAACTTAAAAGGATGTCCTGGAACTCCACTTATCCAAGGGACACCTCTGCTAAGGAGCACTCAGAGTAACAGAAACATGAACTGAAAGGGTCAAAGAGGAATTTTACACAGGTGGCTGTTAATGAGAATGTTCCCTAAGTATTGGATGAAAGGGGCAACACTCAGATTGAATGAAAATTAAATTACCACACCCAATATGCTGCTTTACCAACAATACTCTTCCAAACATCTTTTCTCATGCTTGCCTCTTCACTTCTGAGAAAAGTGACACTACTTAACCCAGCCAAATGCTACTTATAATGTGGACCATCAGTTTTTACTTATTTTCCAGGGATTCAGTCAAAATATTCTAAGTGATGTGTTTGTGGCAGAAAATAATAAGCATTTGTCTCAAAAAATTTTCTTATGAAAAGGTATCCAGGCTGTAATCACCTCTTTCACCCCTTTCAGATTTTCCTACAGATGGGACTCAGGTCCCTCTCTGAGCTGTTAAAATCAGTGGCAGCTGAGTTGCAGAGCTGGTCTTGGCAGGCAAAGGCAACAAGGCACACATTCGTAGCATCACACAGCTTGAGTTGCTGTCTCTGCCTCTAGTACAATATTCTCATTTTTCCAAGCTTTTCCAAGTCTGGGGCAGGAGATGAATTGGTGCAAAGGGAAGGAGATTGTCAGCTGTCCTGCTGAAAGGAACTCCCTCAGAAAAAAAACATGATCTCCTGAAAACAGCCACCTCCTCCCCTCCCCAGACTTTCCAAAATGCCCTAAAGGTTGTAAGAAAAACTTCAAGAGAAAATACTGAGAAGGGGACAAGAAAGAGAAACGCACAACTATTTATTTGTTTAAAAGATGTTCATTCCTATGGACCTCAGAAATAAGGGAAGCAGTGATGAATTACAGGCACATTCAGGGAGGGCAGGAAAGAAGTCAGACAAATGAACATGGTGGGAACAGTGATCTCTCCATAGCAAGCAACCTTCAAATGAATAATTCAAAGTTAAGTGTTCTGAGATGGAGTAAGGTTAGTAAAAAACATCATTTCTATAAGTTTACTGAAAAATAACCTTATTTTTTATGTCAAACAAAAAGCAGTACTCTAAAGCAGGGTAGCTAGCCTGCACAGGATTCACAGGTTCATTTTCAGGTTAGCATTTGGACTTGGGCTTTTTACCTTTAAAGCAAAAACCTTGCCTTAACCTTTTTTTAACAAAATTGCTCCATACTTAGCTTTGACCCCGGTAACTCAATATCTGCTCTTCAAAACCGCAGCAAGATCTGGAACTTTGCTTAAAATTACAATACCAGCATCAGAGGAAGCACAGAAGGAAGGAATCTATAGCTTCTCTGAAATGCAAACAATGTAAATGGTAGAAAGCACACATAAAAGTCTACAGGCTGATAAAGTTTATTGGTTTTTCATTACTTACACTCATTATTGATACAAGAACCTGTCACCGTAAATTTATTCTAAGACACCTATTAACCAGCAGACAAGAAAAAGATTTAAATTCTTACTTACTTTGTAGGTAGAAAAAAAGCATCATTCTAAACAAGCCACTAAAAAGAGCTGATCAGTGACTAATTGCCACCCATAATCACTATTCTGACCCATTATTTCTTACATCTTGTGACACCTGAGCATTTAAAACTCTCCATGAGCGCAAGGTTAAAAGCTGATAAAAAGGAAAGAAATGTTTTTTCATTGGCTTTCAAAGGGCTGAATTTTCTGAAGCTGTTCCTCCTCCTTAGTCTGTTCAGGAGCACAAGTCAAGCACAACGAAGCTTGTGAAGTGCAAAGAATTTTAAAGTACTCAGACTGTAATGAAAACTCGCTCTTCATGTTGTTTGTAGGAGTTTTCCTCTCTAGCTAAGAGCATCACATCCACTGACTAACGTAGTTTTCAGCTAAATTCAAGGCAGCAGCCAAGAGAACACAAAAGACTGAAAAACCTCTACAAGATCAACAAATCAGTTATTAGTGCTTTGCATCAAATCACATGTTATTCTAAAAATTTTACTAAAAAAATAAAGCTTCCTGCCAAAGTGTCTGTGACATATTCTTGCATTAGAGAGTACTTTATCTTAGAAGGAAACATATTTTGAGGAAATGGGAAAAAGTCATAAGCAATGACAATAGAGAACTAGGATTAATTTTATACTCTTTTTTCCTTTCCCATAGCTCCTCTCTGAATGACATTTCTATTTCTTCAGTACCCATATTCCTACACTTATATTTTCTTTTATTGTCACTGTTCTTTTTTTTTCCTCACATACCTTACTCTCCAATCAATAGCTGCTGTTTTCCTCCCTGAAAACCACTAACACATAACAGAGAAATTCTTGCACTGCATTTGAACCCTTGGGGTGGACAACACTGGGTAGCCAGTGGGTAGCACTGGTCTCAGAGTTGACTATGCCCCAACAGGAAATAAGAAAAGACATCCAACAATTTTCTACCACAGAGAAAAAATTGAGGTCACTACTGTACTGGAGAATAGTGATCTTTTAGCAAAAAATAAAAATCCCACACAAGATTGTAATTCATCTATTATAAATATGAAGTCAATTTCCTCTCTATAAAATTGCTTTTCTGTTTCCTCAGAATTCAAAGATTTATTCCAAGGCTGATGTTCTGAAGAGGTGGCAGGTCACAGGTAATTTTAATCCCAATGTAAGTAAATATAAAAAGGCAAAAACAAATAAACTCTTTGTTTTCTTGAAAGAAAGTAAAATTACTAGGAGATCAGTTGAACTGGAAAATGAAACCCAGAAGCAGTCATTGGAGAGCCAATAAATAAGGTTTAAAATTCAAGAGTCTCATATTGCAGTAGCTGATCCTTTACCGATACTGAGACAATGGGTCCTCCTGCTGTTATTCTTGATTAATGAGAATTTGTTTTCTGTTCTCAGTTTCAACCCTTCCTAGGCCCATCCTCTTTAATTTTAGCCATTATGAATATTTCTCAGGGTTTAGCACGTGCAGTCCTGAAGGAGCATGGTAAAGGACACCAGAGGAAAATTCCTTGCCCAGGAGCATTATAAAAACTCTCTCAAGCAGGTTAAAAAGAAAAAGACAATAAATTTACTGGAACTCCAGGGATCTTGTTTAGTGTCAGAATCAAATCACTGAGAAGCTTTTCTTAGTGTGGACTTGAACAAATTGGAAAGCAAGATACAGTAGTAGCACAGTTCTGATATAACAAATTGCTCTTTATTTAAAGTTACTTTTAAAATACGAATAGGATTTTAAAGCCTGTCAAAGATGGCACGTAAAGATAAAAATAAAGAAGTGTCAGGAACAAAAATGTTCTTTTCCTCTTCCTCTGAATTAATTTGCATGTCAGTCAAGAAATCTGTCAATGCATATGCAATATAAGCACCATGACTTACACTACTCAAAGCGTAGGGAAAAAAGAACAAGAAGAACCGAAGAAGAGGAGAGCGACAGCTGTGATGAGCAAGGATTCTTCCCATCTATAGCATGTATTCAGCTATAACAATACACCCAAAGATGGTGAAGAAATGATGACAGAGCTGTCAATTATAGCTGAGTGGAGTGTAAACAGAGCTACAAAATCTGCTGAGCAGAACCGACGCCAGGTGGTGAGGCTCCTCTGCCGACCCAGCCCACCAGGCAGAGCACAAACCCTGCTGAGCAGCAGGGATCCCACTCCTGGTGACAGCCTTCCCAGCCTAGGGACACGGTGCTGGGAGCAGCCTGCAGCACACAAAAGGCTAAAATAAACCAGGTCCTAAAGGGAAACTGTAGGCACAAAAGGTGTTGGCTGGGAAGTGAACCAGATTATTGATTGCTGCATTTCAAATTCATCTGAGCTCCAGGAAAGGGAATGACTTAGGACCCTCACCTAAAGTCTTGTTTGCCCAAGTGAAGAAGGAGAGATTCAGCTTGTTTAGAGGGTTTTGCAGCTTGCTTAGAGGTGTCTTTCCAACACCTCTTTAATTTGAATCTTTGCTTCAGAAAAAATAATTCTGTTTTCCAGCATTCAATGTGATGTGGACTGCAAGGTAATTGAATACTGTTTATTATACCATTAATCAAGCTTAAACCAAATTTACGAAATTTAACCAAATTCAGCCAAAATCACATGAACTCCTTGATTTGGAATCTGGATCCAGAGTAACTTCAGGCTTTGTGATTATGAAGGACCTGAGGGAACAGTAACAACTTGTCTTCAGTTCCCACTGGGCTTATCTTGAACATGAACAACAACTATGCTCAAGATATTATAAGGTGGGACAGAATTCAGTTTCAGCATTGTCCCAGGAGACAGGTGCAGCAAGGAGTGGGAAAAAAACCCAACCCAAAAACCCACATGAGAAAGCTTAACATCACTTTAGTGTCAAGAACAAGCAGCTGAAACCAATTGCATGAAGAAAGATTTGTTGAATAATGAGTTCCTATTTTTTACATGTATTCACATATAAATTGTGCTCCAGTTGTGGATTTGAAGGTACCAACCCAGACAGCAGGCATTGCTGACCTGGAATTTTAAGTTATAGGTAACACTGTGAAAAGTGAAACATGTTAAACATCCTTAAAGCCATTAAGGTTCCTTCATTCTGACTTGTGTCTCAGAGAAAACAGCCAAGGCTTTCTTCCACAAATGAGCAAGGGATTTTATTATCAATCAAATCCTGTCTCAAGAAATAATATTTCCTGTGATAATGTTTTTAATTCACTGCTCAATAACACTCAGCCTCTATATGGGAGTCATGGCTAAATTCCTCTAAGTGAGCAGTTTCAGGCTCCCATTTCCAACCTGAGAATGAAGTGCCTTACTCTGCTATTTCAGACTTCATAGAGAACACTCAGATTCTTTTGATGATGTTTTTTGCAAAATCGATAGACTGTATCTTTGGGGTAGAAAAGGTGTGGGCAAGAATATCAAGGAATTCACCAGGAAATTGAAGGTACCTGATTTTCATTCTCTGCTCCAGTGCCTTTTGAAGATTTTTGTATTAAGTAACCTATGAATAAAATACAAACACTATTACTATTACCCCATGGGAACTAGAGAGCTCCACCATACCATATCAGTTTGTGCATATTTGCTTTTTGATTCTTTCTCTTGGTGTGCTAATTTTGTCAACAACAACAAAAAAAGCAAACTTACAACATGGTTGATAAGGCAGACTAGTGAACAGCAAGACATCACATTCCGTTCCCTTAACATTAAAGTTACTGCTCTAAAAGCTCAGTTATTATATTTAAAAGATAAAGGAAATGCAAGGAAAGGAAATTTCAACTCCTAATTTTTTTTTTTTTTTGCAGTTCTGCTCTACTATCAAAGAGATGCCTGCAGTGCCTATTCTCATAGGATTTAGGCATTAGGAGCTCAGCATGAAGCTACTCAGCCTCAAGTGGACTCAGACTTCTGTGCCAGGCAGATGGAGACCTTGCAGTCTCTAGCACAGAGACATCTGGGTATTGCTCATTTTCCAGGGTCATAAGGAATGATGCTGAGAACCCTACCTTTGGCCTTCAGCACTTTGAAAGCAAATAAGATTGTGGACTCGTAGCAACAGAACAGCAAAGCACTACATGCATCTCTCTGGTAGCAAGGGTGGTTTTATTTTAGAATAAAATTGTTTTCACCCACAGACTTTCACACCAGTGGGCATTCATTCAAGTGGCCCTGATAGCTAGATTTCCTTGGGATGATGGCTGAGAGGGAAGGTAGCTGCCAAGGTTTAGTTAGGAAGAGGTGGGATGGTGATGTATCAAGATTTTATTATATCTTCTGGAGAGTTTTGAAGTTAGTCAGTGATCATGTGCTGATTTTAGATGTTTTTCACTCTTTCTTAGCAGATGGTGATTGGGACATTTTGCCTCTCTGGAGTATCTCACCTCCATGAGTCACCATCAGGTAGTGTGAGTAATCTGTTTGTTGTTTCATCTCTTATCTGGGTGTGATAAAACTTCAGTCATGTTTCACCTTCTTATGGCTGCTTCCTGATGGCTTCAGCCTTTCAAGAAAGCTGCCCTCTTCCTCATTCTGGAGCTGCTGAGAAGCTGCATGGAAATGCACCCAGATCTTCATAACCTCCTAATGCAGATGTTGCCCAGCTGTGCCAGTCCTGAGTGGCTTCCTCTGGTCTTTCCACAGTCATTCATGTAGTCCCACTCAAGCCTGTTTTAGTGTTTAAATTACAGAACTCTCCAGTGTGCGCTCAGAAAAGATGACTCAGATTATCAGATCCCCTCTGTGAACCTTAATTTTACTGCAAAATGAAGAACAGATATGGTTTTTAGGAAATCAGAAAATATGATGAATTAGAAAGAAAATGGCATTGCTTTTATATCCTTGTTAGACCATTCTTGATTTAGAGACTACAGAGTTTTAGAGTCATCAGTAACAAACTCAAAAAAGATTGGAGTTAAAGGATGCAAGCAAGGGGAGTTTCCTACAAGTAAGATTTATAAATAAATTCAAATCAGTGAAACTTCTGTTATTGTAATGTTAATGTTTCATGGCATAGGGGAGTCCTAATATTTCCATTTTCCCTATTTCCCCATCAGCTCTGGTGGAGAAGCACAAGTGCATATTAAAATGTTGCCACAATTGACAGTGCACAAATAGCCTAAGAGACTGGTCCTCTGCTCTGGATGTCAAGAGGTGCAGTAGTCCAAACAGAACTCTTGAAAATAAAAAACAAAAACCAGCCAACCAAACAAACCCCCAAAAAACCAACCAACCAAAACCAAAACAGACAATGACAATAACAACAAAAACATTAAAAAAAAATCCGAAAAAAAAGCCAAACCAAAAAAACCCAAGATCTGTTCCTATGTTGTGTGAAAATCCAAATGATCTGATGTGATTTATAGCAGAGATAAATACTGTAAATGCACAAAAAATTGTATCTATCTCTATATAATAAATATAATCAATATAATCTATATAATCTATATTTATATCTATATAATCTATATCATATAAATATATTTTATATCTTATATAAAATTACATCTTGACTATTTCCCTTTCTGACTCTTAATGCTCAGCAAGCTGTTATATCTGGGTTTTTTTCCAAGCTCCCTTGTATCCCACATAAAAAGTCACTATAAATTTATTTCCAATCCTGTCAGGTCTCGCTTTCATTATTTTCTGGAACATATTTCTCCCCTATGAAGTGCTGTTTAGCTGAATTGAAAAGTTCAGATAAATGTACAGATTTTAAAAATAGAAGCATGCCATCATGCTGAAATCAGGGTGTTGTCATTTTTAGAAATGCTCATTTAGTACTAAAAGCTTTTGAGAATGCATGCAAAACAAAATCTAATATTTAAAGCTTCAATGTACTTTAAAATAAGATGGATTTGAATTTTTTTCTTGAGTGTTAAGATCTTATCACATTTTTATTTTCAATAAATTTGCCATAAAAATGGAAAATCTGAAATCCTTGTCAGGGCTACTTATTCTCTGTTTTTTACAAACTTTGATCCAAATTAATAGGTAGTTAGATTTGGGTGGACTTTGTGAACTTACATTTGAAGTTAGGGCATCTAATTGGTCTTTTGGGAGCTCGTCTTTAAAATATAGATTCCTAAAAGACCAATAATGGAACAGACACACACATAAGTAATTGTGTTATAATCAATTTTTTCAAAAAGATCAAGCAGTTACTTATGAGAATAAGTTCAGACATGTCAATGCAATGTTGCCAACTTTCCTATAAATTTGAAAGCAAAGAATTTAAAAAAATAATAGCTATTATCAGTAGTATAAGTGTAACTTAAATAAATATAAGGCTTGTTATACAACGCAATGTTGTTTGAATTCTTCAAGAAGGTCAAGGTCATGATCTCAACATAAAAAAAAATTCACCATAGTTATTGTGTCTCGTCCTTGCCTGCTTCATGGGCCAAATCTTTAAAACTATGGAAATTTCAAGCAATTTCAAGCACATTGGATTTCACTCACTGTAAACTCATACATATGTGATTTTTTTACCAGCACAGCCTTCTGTGCATGCAACAGAACCAGAGCCTTCCTTATCCTCCCTCAATACCCCTTGTAAAAGCACTTCCTCTGAATACAGATTTCTAGGGATTCCTTCCATCTCAGGGCTATATTATTGAGTTATGTACAGTAATTTTTGCAAAGTTTGAGCTGGCACAGAAGGACCTGAGCTCTGAGATTCATCATCTCTTCAGGTAGAAACCACCCACACAAGTGTCTTGAATTTATCAATGTTAATTACATTAATGCTTACCTTGGCGAGCAAAGAGAATATAGACATGAATATTGGTGAAAAATTCATAATGCATGCTCTCCTGTAAAGTAGGTCACATGTTAATGAGCCAAACCTAGCCCCAAATACACACAAATATATGTAGCTCTAAGCAAGACTTTGTCAAAGTCAGCAGGACTACCCAGCATGAAGTCAGGTATTTAAGTATGAGAGCCTCGCTGTGTTGGGATTAGAGCTGCAACTCTAGGAGAAAAAAAAAAAAAAAAAGAAAATTAAAATTAACTGTTTGTTTGTTTTTTTAATTCCAAGAATTTAAAAAAGAAAAAATCAAAAATAATGAAATTTGAAACCCATGATATTTTATCAGGAATAAACAGCACAAACCAAATACATTTTATTTTCATTCATGCACTCTGCTGTCTGAAGATGAACCTGGTTACATCAGCTTGCAGTGAACATACTCTGTGACAAGATATTGTGATTTCAGTACTGATATTAAAAGGAAATATTATTGAGGTTGTGGCAAAAGTTTGTCAGTCAATACATATTTCTAAGATTATGCCTTTTCCTGAACAGATGTTTGCCACCTACATAGAGCACCTTGTAATCTATTACTTTACCTACCCTCTACTAAATAAATGTCTGAAGAATGTCTATTAGAATGTCTATTAGAACAGCTGAGAAGTTACAATGGCACCCCAGTTTGCTGGCAGATGTAAACATCCTTCACAAAGGATTCTTTTTAAAGAAATATCACTTCTAAGATACTACCAAGTACTGTAAATAGAGGATTGTGTGAAGTAAAACAGAAGTACACACAGATACACTCTGCAGCTCAGAGCGCCATGTACCACCACAGATTCCCTTAATCCCACAACACAGAAATACTTCCACATTCAGGGAAAAGAGCACAGGCAGCTGGATCTCTGAACAAACAGGGACTGAAAGAAAACAAAAGTGAATGGGAGGATCATGCATACAATATGAATATTAACTTTAGCATTCATGCAGAGAGAAAACAAAAAAGACAACTCAAAATGTCTCTGAATTATCCACATTTATCCATTTTGTCTGCTTTTTTTTTTTGCTCATTGATGGGAAGTCACCTTGGATTCCAAAAGAAGTAAAGTAACATTCCAAACACTTGTTTTAAACTAGAAAAAAAAAAGATTCCTTGTAGAATCAAATCCTATTTTTGATCAACTGACTTTTTTTCTTACACACAGGTAAATGATGAAACTGGGTGGAAAAAAACCAAATATAGAACAATTCTTTGTTTTTTGGCACCATACCAGGAATTTAGCATAAATATATGGATAAAGAAATTAAGTTGCAAAGCCAAATATGAATCAAAATAAGGGCCTTAAGAAATATCTATAATCATACTTAGGATACAACACTTTTAATGTGCAATGCCTCTTATAAACACAAAGTCATTTAAACAAAATTTATTCATCTTTTTATAAAGAGGATGGACCTTTTCAGAAGATAGTCCATCAGACACATTTTTAAAAAGAACATTTCTGAGAGGAATTTCAGAGCTGTTGGTTTTAAATTATATTTTCCTAATATTTTCAGAAAATATATCTACCTTATCTTTTTGTAAGATGGAAGGCAAGGTGTTTTCCTTCCAGAGTCATAACCAGCATAAGAAAACTGGAATCTTTATTACAATAGGAACATGCAAAATGCCTTGGAACACAGGGAACAAGATGTGAAGAAGATGCCCCTGTTCAAGGTCAGGATTGCAGAGGAAGAAGTTTTGGGATTGCACAAGCATTTCCTCAGGTTACATAAAAGAAAAAAGCAATTTGTGTTGTGCTCTGCCTGATGCATTAAACGTGTCTTGAGAATACCTTTGAAAGGAAGGAGATAAGGGAAAATTTTGTTTTGATCATTGGGGAATCTCAACATTAAAAATGCATCGTGGAGTACACTCAGAAGTGGACTCAGCAGTGTGAAAGCCTCAGCTGCAGCCCAGCTTTAGACACAGGTACATGAAACCTGAGAACGCTGTGAACAGGGTGAGAAAATCTCTTGCTGGATGTAGCCCAAAAACAGGACGTGTAGTTAGGTAAAGAAGCAAAATCCAGAAAAATTAAAATTAATTTGTTTTGAGAAGGATTTCACCTGTGGAAAACCATGTGACAGCATGGCCAAAAGGCAACTAGCAGAGCAGTTCCAACTTCATTTTTTTGTCAAAGCAAGGCATCCCTTTATCCTCTGTGATCCTCTGATTCATGTACTGGATCTAGCAACATACAGAAGTGATGAGTTTTACAACAGAATTTGAATCCAAAGAATCCTGATTTCCACATAAATTGCAAGTATAGAAGTTCATTTGGAATCTGGAATTTCTACTGTGCTATGATTTTGTTGCAATCTTGTTTCAGTCCTTACCACTGCTATTCCTCTCTTTCTGAATCCTGAGTGTTTTCCTGACCCCCAAATTCACAGATAATACTTTAAAGCACACAAGCCACTTTTTGAAAGTACCTAAAAAGAAATTAATTTCTCTGTACTCCCTACTACCATTCTGTATTGAAAAACATCGTTATCTTGAAGTTTTATGTGTTTTAAAGCTTAAAAAATGATCCTGATGAGATGCAAGATCAGTCTGGTGGGTCTTGAAGACGCTGTTTAAGATGTGCAAGTAGGGTAGGAACCACAAGAAGCTGAAGAGCTTCCTCTGGCACAGACAGTGAGGTGCAACTCATGCAGGATGGAATTCAGCAGTTCAAGAGGAACCACTGCAGCACCTAATGTGAATAGAATTTGAAAAAAAAAAAAGGAAAAAAAAGTCTTAGAAATAATGTCAATCTAATCATATTTCAGATTCTAATATTTGTGTTGCCAAATCTGGCTTTGTTAAAATAAATCAGCTGCCATCTATGACCCTACCCTTTGTCCTAGATATATTCATAAATATTCAGATTTTTCAAATTCTCACTGAAAAAAATGATTGCCAAATAACACCAGTAATAAAGATGATAAATGATAGACCACCTGCAAGGAAAAAAAACAAAAATTAAAAAGCCACACATGATGATGCAAAAAGGAACAAAGGGAACATTATAGGAGCTCAACAGGAAGTAGATTGCTGCTCTAAATCAAACAGGTTAGAAATCCAACTAGAAAAGGATCCAGTGTAGCACTTTTACCTTACTTTGTAGAATTTCATATCTTACTCCTTGAATTATTTTCATAGTAGATAATTTCTACGTGGATCTGTATTGATTCCTTTCCTTATCCTTTGGATCTTTCATCTGCCTAATCTACTTTACATTAAGATAAATGAATCCCCTCTGCACCATTTGAAAGTAAAGTGTAAAAATTTGCCTTAATCCTGCTCCATTGTGAACAGGTTGTTGACTCTGTTTTCTTGAAGAGCAAGTTTGTTCTCCAGAACTATCAAAAGAGCAAGGACCCACATGTGACAAGAATCTGTACTTCTTTCCTTATCTGTTTTGCACCTTTGGTAATCTGCAGGAATACTGTAGCAGGAATATCACCCACCTCATCTAAGAAATTTTATTTTATGGACTTGGAAGCTAGCTAGGATTGCTGGCAAAAAATAGAGTTTCCAAAATTTCAACCTCTATAATAAAAATTTATATAGCAGGAAAACAGTGGAGATTATACCATTCCTCATTTTTACAGCTGTACAAAGTTGGTAAGAATTCCAGTTAAAAACATGGCCTGCAAAAGGTGGGGAGAAATCAGGAGGGAGACATGAGATTTTCTTATTGCAAAGAGAAAAATATAGAGGAAAATAAAACAAGAAAAAGGAAATTTGTTAGAAGCTTCCTTCTGACCATTCAGAAAGACTAAGTATACTTGAAAACTGGAAACTCCTTTTTTCTAACCACCTAGTGTACTGATTAGGATGCAGGAAAATGTTACAGAATGTTGATTTGTGGATTTAGATTTAAAAAGAACAAAACCAAAATCCAAACCTCCAAATAATCCAGTTACTCAAAAAAACCCATATAAGAGTTCCTTCATTTAACTTTCCCTGAAAATACAAGGCATACATTATTAATTGAGATGGAGTATGAATTACACAATATTAGATCAAATCAAACACTTTAAAAGAACTTCTCTACAAAAGTCAATTAGAAATGATAATTGAAGCTTGCAGGCAACCTTTGCTACAATAGTCAGAAACAGGAACAAAATTCAATAAACTGTGGCACCTTTAGCTTGGCAATATGCAATAATTCAGAGCTACATATTTTGTTTTTCTAGCACAAGCTGTTTCTCTGTAACTAGTCAAAGAGCAAACAAGTATCTGCACACTGTATGTCACTCATTTAATCTGTTTTGGTTGTGGAATACCTCATCAGGAAAGTGAATACATAAGTCATGAAAACACTGGCTGTCATTGAGGGATATGAAATACACGTTGTAAAAATGTTCCATCTGAGTAAGCAGAAGCAAATGTGAGCAAGCAAGGTAAAGACACTGCAGAGACCGTGAAGAAAGTAAACTACAGAGAGTGGCATAAGCAAAACAGGAAAGTTTTACAAGACATGTAAATGGATAAAAAAGGGCAATTATGGTTAGATTTATATAGGTGTTTAGAGTTATATCAAAGCATTTTTCTGTGTCAGAATGAAGAACTGAGGTTAGTAACAGCACTCATGAGCACTGAACAGCAGCAATCCCATGAATAAAGGAAATTTGTCATTCTGTAGGCTCATTAAATATTACTGTGTGTAGTCTTCTTTACATTGCACCTAAAAACCACTAAAGGGGGAATTGTGACAGCTGAGAGACTAAAAAAAAAACCAACCTAACTCAGACCAAAATCACCCTCAAGCAAACCAAAACAATTTTTCAGTTGGCATACTGGACTGTGAATGTAACAGCTTTCATTTAATACTGTAATCAAATAAATAAACAAACAAACAAACAAATAAATAAATAAATAATTCTCCTGTCCAAATAAGTGAGTGTTCATGATCACTTTACACAACTACCAGCAAGAATTAAAAATAAACAAATGAAGTTTCCTATTGAAAATGATAATTTCTCCCCTCTGAGAAGAATCTGGTAAGCAGAACAATAGACAAGTTGCCGAACATTTCATATATCTCAAACATATAGACAGTTCAAAAGAGGGTCAGGCTATTACAGCAGAATATTGTTTCCCCACAGTACAATAGATATGAACAGCACTTCACAGAACACAAAAGATGAAGTCCTCAGTATAAAGTACTTAGAGTTCAGATTCTGTGGTTCTTATTCATAGGAATAATCCCACTGGATTCAATCATTAAGTGCTCAGTCATGCAAAACTCCAGGGCTGGTGGTAGCCCTTTCACTTGGCTCCAGAAGAAGGTTTCCCGGAGCTCAGCCTCATAACTGCAGTAGAATTGAGAATTACTCCATTTGCATGAGAAAAGGTGTGAAGTTCAAGTTCCAAATGATCTTTTAGCAGTTTCAGTGGGTCTGAGGGAGAAAGAGAAAGACATCTGTACCCTTAGAGTTACCTCCCACAAGAGGTACAAGTATTTAAGTTCAAGGTCTACAGATAGTTGACTTGCACAAGTACAGCAAAATAACATATCTTAGGGTCATATTCAACAAGAGAAACAAGATCCCATTTCACAGCAGTAACAACTTCAACCTGCCAATAACTTAGCTTCAGAAAAGTAATTAGTTAATCAAAGGGGAAAAGTCATGCACTTCTAAATTCACAGATGAAATAGGATATTTCAGGATCTGGTTCTTCTATCGCATTTAGAAACATTTTTGTTTGTTTCTTTTAATCTATAGTTTAAATACCAAAGCAGAATCTACTGCTAAATCAAATAAAACTCCAGTTTGCTCAGACTATGTAATTTATTCAACTGCCTTTCCTACTCTGGCTATGACTCTGTCAATTAGGATAAGTCTACCAATCTTTAACTTCTGAGAATTAAGGCAAAGGGCCTTTTCTGAAGAAATTAAAAACCCACAATAATTTCTTGTGCTAATACCCATTTCTCAAGTAAAGTGCCAGGCAGAAGATAACAGCGTTTTTTTTCTCCTAAATCCTTCACCCACTTGAAATCTTGCCCTTTCTAAGTCAAGGGTTCACTGAAAGCTTAAGGGCCCCATGAAAAGTGAAAAAGCAGAAAGAAACAAGAGCATCACAGACCCAGGTCATTTTAGTCCCTTTGGGAGATGCAGCTTGACCTCTACTCAGGAAGAGAAAGTAACTGAGCCCTGTTTTCCAAACTTGGTATTATCCCTTTAAAAACAGAGTTTGGATAAGGGAGAAACATCCCCCAAGTCCAGATTTCGGGAAGTGGGAAAGAAGAAGAAGAGATGCCTTGCTACCTTTCCAACACAACCCATCTGTGCAATATGGCATGATTATACAATGTTTCCTCTTGGATCACAGCTACTGGGACTTTTCTCTGAAATCAAAATACACTACCCCTTGCTTCATTTTTGACTGAGCTGCCTTAGAGTCTGTTGTGGTGTGAAGTTTAGGCAGGAGAGTATTTCCTCTCTCTTCACTGCATAAGAGGTCTGTGATAACCTTGATAATTGTAAGATATTTTCTTATAAAATGAAAGAAGAAAAAAAAAATCACGTTTTTTAGGAGAATTTTTAGGCATTTTAGGGAACTGTTAATCCCAGAGCTGATCCTTTTTTGGAGGATATCCTTATTAACAATATCCTTATTTGGAGGATAAGCAAATGTTCAGGTGGTTGGGTACCAAGGTTTCTAAATTCCCTTGTGGTCTTGTGCCCAGCAGAGAAACCCTCAGCGGTCAAGAAAGATGAGTAAAACTTGGTTGGTGAAAGAAATAATTCACATTTAAATGAGCCATGGTTAACTATTCATTCACCACAGGAATGGAGAAGCCATCATGCACACTGTTAACTTAATCTGCTGAGTAGTTTGGGCAGAATGTCATGGGAAATGTTTCTGTATCTAATTTTCCCCTAAGCATCATGTTCCAGAAGCTAGAGGATACATCAATTCTTATTTTTTTTTTCATTAATTTGTCCATGTTTTCCTTTTTAGACACACAGAGAAAAATCATATAATTTCAAGTAAAAAAGATGCATTTCTGAATAACTCTCCCTGTGGATTAGCATACAGAATTCAACAAGGTATGACATTTGTATTTCACCTTAGAGAATAACTGTTTGATAGCTTCAGGCCTATTATGACCCAAAATCTGCAGTGCTGGCCCAGTCAGAACTGCTGATTCAGCCTCAGGAAATTTCTTAGAAAAATTTGGTTGTAACTCTGTTATTGGGATAGTCATCAATCACCCTATTTAACAAAGATCACACCAAAATCTTTATTATTATATCGCAATTGTAAAACCTCTTTATTTTTCTCCCATCTTCTGTTACTGCCTTTTAAATAATTTCTTTCTTTGGCTTAGTGGGTCTATTCCTTTTTAATTATTACATTGTTTTCTTAAAGTACCCCTGAAATTTGACTGGGACTTTAGAACATAATAGTAAGTCCTTTATTATAATTTAAAATCACACCAGTATTTAGATGGAGTTCTCTTTAATGTTCTACTTGAGCTTTCCATTTAATCTGATTCTACCTCCTAAATTTAATTTTAAATCAAAATGGTCTCTGATAATGATAAGCTGGGGAAATCCATCCCTCTCTACATGTTGAAGCTTTTACCATCATTTAGAGCTAAGCAGTAAAAGGTTTTCCTTAGATGCAGCTGAAAGCATTTTAAAACATAAAACCTGAAACAAAAATAACAATAAAGGTAATGACTTTTGAGGATAAAATATAGTTTTAAATGCCAAAAAATAAAAAAACAAAAAATAAAAAAGCTAAAACATTTCAACTCACAGAGAAGGAGACAGAAAAAGAGTAAACCAACTCCAAGTATAAAACTTTCATTTACTTAGAGAAACTCTTCTTAAACAAAGAATGTATTTGCCTAATTCAAAACATATGCAAATTTAAAGTCATTTTCCAAATGGTAGAATCTTTTCTTTTTAACATATCTTGTTTATTCCATTATATATGAAATAGTTTATAAAAATTTGGTCTGGTGGATCATCACAGCTTTTCGGTTTGAAATAGAAATCTAACACGTGTCCACCTGAACCATCTTCTGCCCCGTCCTTCTCCTGCCATCATTCACAGAACCCAATTCTTGTATTTAGCAAACATTAAAACTTACAAAAAATAACATAAATTATAACTCCCCTTGCAACAGAACAATCTGAACATTAATTTCAATGGATCAAATCATAGTGAATGTCTGCTTTTTTAATGACTGGAACATTGAAGGACAAGAGTACTTCACAGCAAACATAAAAAAAGTTACAAACTTTGTTTTCCTGTTTTCCCTCTTAAAATAATATTATTTCTTAGGTTATTTATCTTAAAAGAAGAGCTTTGATGGAATTTGATTTGGTTGGAAACGCTGATTGATCAGCAACAAGTTGGAGCAAATCAACCACACTAAAGCTGATGCTGCTGCACTAAAGAGATCTTGGGAAAACTTCATCTAGTCCACAGAAACAATTAACTAACACAGGGGAGATTTCAGAGCCCAGCATTAACCCCCAGATGGAAACCTCTCTGTGCATGTACTTTATTCTGATGAGTGGAACTCACTGGGAGTGAGAAATGTACTTGTTTGCAGAAGCATTTGTCATATCAAGTTGTTTGAGCACAGTGCCTCTTGCAGTCCTACCTCTCAATCTAGCACCTAGCAAACTCTTACCTTTCATTTTCATTCCCTGTCCTCAAGCTGATGACATAATGACCCTGCTGGGGGAGTGTCACAGGTGCCAGGTGGCAGATGAGGAGCTGCAGTTTGGATACAAGAAGGTCACTGGTATTAATTGATATACGAAATTGGATCTGTGCATTTGATGTTTAACTTTGATGTACACGTGCTCCCTGATTAATCATCATCTTGAGTGGTTACTGCTGAAGGAAAACTTCAGCTATTCAAACTTTTGATGCTTGCTTCATTTGTAAATATTCATTCTGGCAACCCTGTTTTCTGGGATGCTTGGAGGGGAAAATGACATTCAGGGTGCAAAAATAATTAAATTGACTTCAGTTAAAACTTTAGTGAGTGATTGTAAAGCACCTCTATTAGCATTTGTTCATCCTTTCAGAAGGGAAGTCTAATTTCCATACAAAAGTCTTTCAGATGAAATAACAAATCATGAAAGTTAATACAAAAGAGATACTAATACTAAAAGGATGATGCATACTCTTTTTTTTAATTAAAAGAGCATTGTGTAATCAAAGCTGAATTCCTTCTTTTGATCAAAGTAAAGTTTTGATTGTTTAATATCAGCATAATTCTACATTTGTGTGGTGATTATTTCAAAATTACTACCTTCTATGTGAGAAAAATAGCTGCATACTATTACCATTAAGAGTTCTGTATATAAATAGTGTTTTAGAACAATGAAAAATCAAGATCAAATTTACCACACATTTTCACTTAGACATATGCATTAAAAAATAAAATTAAAATTCCCCATTTTGAAGGATTACTGTACCACAAAATATTTTTCAGAAAAGTAGAATATCTACATCGGTTTCCTTAACCTTGTGAAAGGACCAGAAAATTTTATAAATCCATCACTTCCCAATTTTTTTTTGCAAAAGTTTTGGGTTTTTTTTTACAGACCAACAGGTTGAATTTTTCTTTTTATTACCTCCTGTCTGATGTATGCTACTCACCCAACAACGAATGCTCACAACAATATGTAGTGCAAAAACCAATGTGAAATGTTGTCAGAGCCATAAATAAAACCAAACTATGTTCCAGGTATCAAAGGAAAGCTGAATACAAGATTTATGGAGAAGAATATCACTTAGCCCTCAGAAATCTCTATTTTATTGAAGCACAGGCCATAAATTTAAACAAATTCTTTGTATTCTTATGCCTGTGTGTGTATGCAATGTCTGGTTACCTCATTTTTATCAGACTTTCATGGAAAAGCAAAGTTGAATTTTCTTTATGAGAGTGAAGGAACTGAAAAGAAAAAAATTTAAAAAACACACCACAACTGCTTGCCAGCAAGTAATTAATAATAAACAACTAGTGAGTAAATCCTAACAGTAGTCACAGGATATGTTTATCTTCTGTTTTTTGCAGGGATGAGGTTCCCACAAAAAGCTGTTGCAAAACGCTGAACCAAGAGATGGTCAATGGCACCAGAAAAAAAGAACATTATGAAACCTTCTAGACAGAAGTGCAGCTGCACAGCTCATATCATGTTATAACTGCTCTAGGACCCTGACACATTAAGTTTTTGCACTTTAACTCTCTAAGCCAGGTCACTATTTAGAGGCTGTCAGTTCAGTAAGTTAAACTTCCAGCTGTGGATTTTGACCAAAATATTTCTAATGCCTCTTCAGCCGTTCCTGCAGGATAGTGGGGATTTTCTAACAGGCTTTCAGCCCAGAAATCCACTACCTACAATAACCACATTTTTCTCCCACTCTTTGGTACCTCTCCTTATGTCTTGAACTCTAGTGTTTATAAATAGAGACAAGATTGAAAGAAAAAATGAAAATATCAAGGGTGCAGTTCTGAGAAAGGTCCTGCTTTGCAAACAAGAACCTCCCTCCCCAGTAACATGACTGCCAATGAGGAAGTCTAAAGGTTGTGCCTCATGGTTAATTTAAGGCTGGAGACAGGTTGGTCCTAATATTAGCATAGATTTCCTCTTTGAACATGATGTGGGAAAAACGAACAATTGCTAAAGAAATTAGACTTGAATGTCCTGTTTCATCCCTCTCATAAATATTGATATCAATTTCTTGATCCATAAAACTAGTAAAATTATTTGAAAATTTACTTCATTAACTGAACATGCTATTATGAATATAACAAAGAGTTATTTATAATCTTTTCCTGAACATTCCTTGACAAGTCACCTTTCTTTCTCAGCCGCTAAAAGCTTCTGGCAGCTCAGTGTCTTACAGAGTGCTGGTTTTAAGAGGTATTCCTCATGTACTTGTAAGGGTTGTCAGAAGAAGATTTTGACCCTTGCTATCCCATTAAAGATAATTAGTCAACACTGAGCAGCAGCAGCTATAGGTTGTCTCTTTTGCAACCCCATGCATGCCTGGCATTGTATGAGATTCACCCATAGCACTCAGACTGTCATTTTCTATGTCATTAGACTTAACTCACACTAGTACTCTCTTAGAAATGATATGAAATAAAATTCTCTGAAAATGTGATCAAAAAAGCAATGCTCCTCTGGAATTTTTGGAGAAAATAAGAAAACAAAAAAACCCCTAAAACCAAAACCACCCCACCCTAAACCACAAGGCTTCCTTTTCATCCTCAAAGAGTTTGAAGCCTGTGTTCCTGTTTGAATTCTGGTAAAACAGACACTTTATCCTATTGCAATTTCATGGGAAGTGCACAAGTAGAACTAGAAACCCAAGAGCTCCCTCCTGTCTCAGGTGATTCTGAAACTGCACTGTTGTTCCCTGTGAACACTTTTGTGGGCAAACTAAAGCTGAAGTACTGGTAGGAAGGGGGATAGCACAAAATCTGGCATTGAAGGACATCTTCCTTCCAGGATGGGCATTAACCTGATTTGGAGACTCCCTGTACATAAAGAAAATTAATTTTGAATTCCCTGAAGAAGAGGTAAAGCTTGTCCTCTGACATCCAGCTCTAATTTCCAGGCAGGTAAATAAACAGAGTAAAGGTAAACAGCAACTCTGTTAATGCTGACAGCATGTTAGCTGCAAAAACTCATTTTTCAGAGGCTATTTGGCAGCATATTTTGAGCTTTAAGAATATTTGTGAAGTTTGAGAAATATGCAGATCTGGCACTGAACTGCTTAAACTCTATCAAGTTCCTTAAAAAAGCAGCTTGAGAACTTGAGGAGTTTTCATGATGCAACACTTAAAAAAACCTTGCAGGTTACATGTGGATATACACATTTATATGCAAAGTAAGAAAACCACAGGTCTTTACTTAATATGAGTTTCAGTCCTTCTACAGCCTCTTTTCCTCAGTTATTTCTGATTTTATAAGAAGCAGACATGGCACTGAACAAAAGCTTTTACCTCAAAAGGAAAAAAAACCAAATCTTTAAACAGATTCTTTTATTTCATTCCATGGTATTTGTGCTCCCAAATGATTAGCACACTGAACAAACTCAGAAAAAATTAGCTGACACAAAGTAAAGTCATTATGATATGGCTCCTGCATTTTGTGGCTGAGAAATTTCTGTAAATATAAACAGAAATGCACCAAAGCATGATAAAAATATGCAAGCATAAATATTTCAAGATTGCTTGCTGGTCTCCTCTGTCTATCATCCCTTCTTATCCATCAAATATCAGCAGAATTCATCTCCTTTTTAGGGATTCTACCACTCTCTAGGAGATGCTACTTAACTCCAAGGTGTCAGTCACTGGACTTGTATCTGATAAATAAAAACTCCATGGCCTTCAGAGAGTTCTCTGAATAAAAATAGGATCCCTTTCCTCTAGAAAAAAATATAGGATGATTACTCTGAACTGCTTTAAAGATTTGGCTAGAAACTGATTAAGTCTTCCTGAAACAATTTTTTTATATGGTAGACAAAAACATTTGATCAATTTATGAAGAAATAGAAATTCCAAAGGCAAGATTATATATTTCCCCATCACTTAGTTCTTTTTCTGCATTGTGTTTCAACAGTTAAGCTGTTACATATTTTTCAGCTTGATCTGAAAAAATCCAGAATGAGATATTTTGTGCAATTGAATAAAAGGCAAATGAGATTTCACATTGAATGTTTTGCCAGAATCAATGAAAACCACACCAACGATTTTGTCTTTCAGGATCACTTGGTTTGTGTCATTAGCAATCCTTAAAAGAATGGATTTTGTGTAGCACATTGGCTGTGATCCATATAGTGGAAGAATAGGAATTGAAAATAGCTCTCTATTTAAGAATGCATTAAATTGATTGCAGCCAAGTTCCTTGATCTTTTAGGCACAGGACTGCAATTATAAAAAATTAAATTAGCTAATTAATACATTGGTAGTTTAAATTATGCCCTTCCATAAAGCAGTTGAGACCTCATGGAAGGCAGATGACTGTTCCCTGCACTCATGGTTTTGAAGATAAACATCTCAATTTCTGGAACAAGGAGAGAGAGTAAAAGCTTGTATCTAAGCCCTGATATCAACAGCCTGAGAAAGGCTGAGAAGGAATCTCCTGCATCAATGTACTGAGCTTCTAAAAGCCCCCAAAGCCATTACACAGAGTGTCTAAATATAGAAGGGGGAGCTGACCTAGAGGAAGGATGCAAATACACAGAAATATCCAAAAAATAAAATGTTCTGGAGGAAGATTTGAACATGATATTCAGCCATGCAATACTTGCAATCTTTGACAGAGATACCAAAGAAGCTATCTCTCTTGAACAATGAGGAATAAAGGTTAAATAGGGAAATTACAGATGCTATTCAACCTTAGGACCCAGTGGGACATTGGAAAGATGAATATCACACCAAAGAAAAGGCTGACTATTTGTTTTCATGCACAGCAATTTAAAATTCTTATTAATATCATCAATGTCTTTCCATATTAATTTGGGCTATTATATCAAATAATGCATAATTGTTACTGGACTAATGGTTTGGACTATTAAACTGCTAAAATATTAATTTCTTCATATAATTTTTGATTCCTTGGGTGATGTGAGTTTTGTCACCAATCTCCTTTGTGCTGTAATTCAGCATTCACCAGTAGGCGAGGAAATCAGAATAACATTGCCTTAATTTCTGCTATTATTACAATTGTATGACAATGGTCAGGATGACAAAGGAAATGGATAGATTTCTTGCTGATCTTTACAAGTCAAGCTCTGTTTTTTGGAAGGAGGCTTGTTTGGTTTTATTCTTAGAAATCTTAAAGAGATGAACAGAGATGGAAAAGAGTTACCTGAAGTCTGCTGAAAGAAACTTGGTTTGCTCCACCCAAGTGGGTCTTTCATTCATCTTCTGTATGAAGCAAATGCATCCATTTGCCTTGCTGCTCACCAGTGCTATTATACAGCATGAACAAGAACTGCAGGGTAAGATTTGATTGTTTTCTTCTACTTGTGGACTGACAGCAGACCAAAACTACACATACATAAAATACTTTACAACAGAGTGGCTTTAAAATTTAATAAGACACAGTGAATAGACTGCATACATTATTGAACACATCTAGCCACCCAGGATGCAGGGCACATTGTTAGTGAGGTGATCGAGAGAGGTGGGGAAAAGAGTCAGGTGTTTGCTACAAATAAAAGTTGGTAGCAGTGCCAGTTAGGACAGGCAGAGCTATGGCCATATCTTCATCTTTGACTTAAGGAATTTAAGGATATAATGAAGACAAAGCATTAAAGTTCTTCAGTCAGCAGAAAATACAACTTTACCAGGCAAAAACCTGGAGGAGATATTGACTATGTGTTGTCTATATACACACACACACATTCATGTTTCATTATACAGGAAACTGGTATCATTCTCCAAAGTGGTAAGTTAGACTTCATTTCCAGAATTAAAAGTGTCTTTCTGCCTATGGAGTTCAGGGACAATTTTGTGGAGAACACCAGCAAAGAATTAGTCATTGACCTTGTACTGTCTTTATTTGGACAGGCTAGTTAGTGATATTGCTTCTAGCAAATGGTTCATCAAGATTTACTAGCAAAGGGAAGACTTGATGATAAGCTTTTATTTAAATTTCTATAAAAAGCACACTTTAGAAACAGTTTATTTAAATTCCTCACAACAGGGCTGTGGAGCACTACAGGAGGTATTACAGAGAAAACACTGCATCCGTACTTGGCAATTCAGAGTACTGACAAAGTGGCAACAGCAGGAATACCTCATTTATGTCATTTTCCTTAACCAAATTGTCTCCTTCAACACAACTCTCTGTCAAGTACTTCACATCTTTAAAAAAAGGGTAGAAAGAAGAAAAATATTTTGAGTAAATTTCTTCTTTGAGGCAGTATTCCAAAACAGCATAAAAACCCCCTGAAAAACAAGGTCTCTTCAAGATCTCTTTATTTAGTGATCTTTAACTGAAGAACACTGGAAGGTGAGAATATCACATTTCATAAAACAAGATTCCCACCAGATCAAACATATCCAGGTTGCTACACTTGTATGTAGTGTAGTACTGGTACTTCACCTGGAATACCTGGAATAGTTCCCTAGAAATACTTGAATTCAAGACTTCTAATATTATAAGAGACCAACAGATATCTTAGTCTGACTCAGTGAAATATTAATTTACTCCCTATAGGTCTCCCCCCACCCAACAAGTTAGCCAGTAAAAATACTTCCAGGTAAGTAAATACTGGAGAATGTGTGCTGGAAGTTAATTTTGAGCTTACAACAAGGGTTGCAACTAAAGCCCAATAATCTGTTTTGAATAGGAAAAAATGGCCAAAAGTGGAAATTTTGTTTGCAATGAAATCTAACATTCAAAAAAATTTTAATAGACACAATTAATACTCTTAGCAAAGTACCTGTGTTCTTAATAGATCAACGGGAAGCCAAGAATTTATGAGCAAAATCCCTTATTGAATTATTTTTCAAAATTTTTCAAATCAAGACAGCTTTCTGCTGTTCATAGGTAACTAATTAAGGGTAAAATAAAATAAATTGGTTGCATAAATTATTCATCCCAACTGTTTACACAGTTCTAGCCAAACAGTGACTCTGATCTAGTATTGTTTTCATTCACAAGCAGTTCACAGATCAATCTGCCCTCTCATAAACCAGTAAATTTTAAACTATGCACGTTCTGATTAACAAATTGTCTATGGTCGTTGAAGTGCACACACAGATACAGCTTTTGCAGGACATGCTAATAACAAATTACCATGATTTAAAACAAATATAGCTTCCAAATTTATTGTTTCTTTAATTGGACACATTTGTTTTAGAAGTAAGTAAATTTATGATCTTCACAGGACTTTCAAAGCTGTGTTACATGTGCACTTACAAGCATACCTGCTATGAGATGTGTAAAACCAAGAGCTGTGCTAACATCTGAGTTCCCCCTCATCCTCACTAAAAACCTCTCTTCTAGTAACTGCATTAATCCTTCGACTCTAAAAATGCTTATTTACTTTCCACTATGTCAGAAATTTCTAAAAAGGCAATATCTCTTATTAGAAAATGATATCTAGCCTTTCAACTAGCAGGAAAATAGATATTAACACTGAAAACTTCACCACAAACAGAAAAGTTTGGTTTGGATCCAGGATTGCAGGACTGTAGTGTAGAACAGATCTTCTCCATCCCACAATTACCATAATAAGAATCTAAATTTCAAACTTTCTCTTTGTTTCCAAACATACTCAAATCAGCACAGATTTTTACTTCTTTTATTAAATATTAGACTAAGGTTAAAAAAAAAATAAAATGTTTGAATCCATGTATTATATCCCTACAAAGGCAGTTAATCATAGCATAGCTTCTTATACTTACTAAAACTATCCAAAAACTGTGAAATTTGTTAGAACCATTTTCCAGAGACACATTGTTTGGATTAATTGATGCTGTTATTTTCCTGCCATAAGTCACCAGCAAATTGATTGGCTTTACACAGTGAAGTCCATTCCAGGCCCAAGGCATTAGTGTTTTATGGAAAAGCAACTGGACAGAATTGGACATGATATTTCTGTTTCAGGCAGATTTTAGAACATTAGCTGCATATAAAATTGTTCAGAGGAGTTTTTTTCAAAGTCCTAAAGAGTAAGAGTTTCCTAGTACCAGGTAAGAGCAGCTGAAAGGCAGAAATTCACAATAAAACTACTCATCATACAATTTATATCTTAAGGATAAGAATGCTTGAAAAATGTTTTTTGGACCATTATGTCCAGCTTTTAATAAATAGCCCCTCATATACTCCATGACAGACAAGGCTCACGTTCACAGCATTTTAGAGAGGAAGGCAAAGGTCACATATCCATTTTCTCAGGTATTTACTTTCTAATAGATTGAATACAAGCAGTGAAGGGGCTATTACTGACTCGTTTGTAAGTTACAGCTAAGGAAATGCAAAATTATGAGTATTTCTCTTGAAGAGAGCCACGGTAAGAAGGGGATTGTGCTACAAAAACCTTGTTGAGAGCATCAATAAGTGGGAGCAAATATCCTACTACAGAATCCTACTACAAATTCCTTGGCAGCCTGCCACGCAAGCAGCCAGTTCTGATGGCTGCAAGGAATGAAGTTGAGAAGCAAAGAAAAGAGCCTGGATGGGAGCCAGACGAGGCATAAGGGGTACACAAGAGAAAGGCACTTCACAGCTGGAAATTGCAAGGGCCAAGTGCCTGGAGAGGGGGCAAAGGCAGCGTCCAGGCACAGCATTATCTTCCTTTGGTGTTTTACTGATGCCTGGAGAGGCTGCCTGGGGCAGAGGCTGGACAGAGTTAAAGGAATAAAGTGAGTATTTATTAAAAGGCTTTCAAAGGATACACCCTGGGCAGTACAGGAGCCAGGCCAAGGCTCCACCCAAGATGGACACCCGGTCACGAGTGTTCACACTTTTATAAGTTTTGTTCCATTTACACATTGGGGTTAATTGTCCAATTACAGCTTCAGGTAATGAAGTCCCATCCTCCCAGATTGCCCTCCTCGATTTGCTGTTTGTACTTTTTGGGCCTGAAGCTGCAATGGTGTCCTTGGTTCTCAGGCTGGAAAAGGATTGTTTTGTCTGGCCATACTGTGAGGAGAACTTGCTAACACTTTGTATGAAGTTCAGAATTATACATTAATGTAGTACAGAATCTGGCAAATATGAAAGCTAAAACTTAAGCCATCATCACCATGCCCCAGAAAGTCAGCAGGGATGATTTTCAGGTGTGCCCAAATTGACAATGCAGCCATAACACATCACCAGTCCACACAATCTTATTCTGCAGCAAACAATAACCTGAGTGATATCTGAGGGTTGTTCTGCCAGCTCAGGGCTTGTGAGCCAGGGGTTGGTTCTTCTCTTTGGACACAAAAACACTTCTGAGGTTTACATGTGCCCCTTCCAATGGGTGTAGACTGTGCCTGAAGTGGGGGAGTATGCTAATGGATGCTGAAGTGCAAGATCACATCAGCTCAGGACTCCTAGGAAAACCTTCCAGAAGTCTCTGTTATAATTTTGAGTGATCTTTTTCTGCCAGGTTGGAGTAGAATGCTTAGGCACTATTTCTCTAGGTGAGAATGTCTTTAAATAGGAACAAAGTTGCTTCAGGTTATAAAAATATACTCAGAAACTCTAACTATGAGGATTTAACAGTCACTTAAGCATTTAATGCAGAAAAAGGTTTGTACAATCAGTGTCAGGATGTTTATGTCACGACAAAGGCTAAGAAGTGGAAAAACTCACAAAAAATCCAGGATCAACCCAAACTTCTCTACTTATCAGATATTTTCTACTACATGTTTTAAAATTCTAAACAGGCTTAGTAAAGAAAAAATCTTGCAGTTTTGGAAAAGTGATTGCTGAAACTTCTGTCTCTGGGTTCATGATTTTCCCTCAGTATCAACAATGTGGTGTTACTGTAGCTTTTTCCTTTTTCCCTGAGGAAAACTAAAAGAAAGGAAAAAAAAAAAAAAGAAAAAAAGCTTGTTATTAACAATATTAACATTTAAGTAATGCCAGTTAACTTTGAGGTTTTGCATATAAAAAGATGTGATTAGGACCTTTTTCTCATTCAGCAGATGATGGTTGGAGACTTGTTTTTGAAGCCAGGGTCAGTAGGGTAACTGCACTTCCTGCACAGAAATAGTTGAATCTTTGGAATGGGGCAGAGAGGACTAATAGCTTGATTTCTCAAGCCTTTTCCCTCTATATAGGATGCATTTGGCTTCAAAGAAGTCACACTGATGTAAAATTAGCAAAAGTGAGAGCAAAAAAAGCAGGAATTCTATCTGAAAGATTGCAGATTATTATATTACTCGCGAAATCCCAGAGACATTATAATAATGGAATCCACCATGAGTTACAAAGCAATTCCTTTTTTCTTCTATTAAGGCAGAAAGGGGGAGGGACAGAGAGAGAGAGAGAAAGAATCTGTTCTTGTTTTAGAACTCAACAAGGCTGCAACTCCCTGCACAGGAGCTGAACCAGTCTTGAAGGAACAATGATTTCATTCCTCCAATGACCAAGGCAATGTAAGCAAGCCACATACAGAAATAAATTACCTGGTCTGGAAAAGCATTAATGTGCATTGATTCCTCTTTTCTCATTAAAGAAGATGGAGGGGGAGGGGAAGGACTGAGATGTAACTGAAATTTGGGATGAAAAAGTTTGCTCAGGAAGACAGCCCAAGGTACACTTGACCCCATCTGAGCTGAGTTACAGCCACAATAAAATGAAAACATGTCCTGACTTAGTTCTTTGAACAGAACAAAGCACAAACATTAATGTGTTGATATTCATCACATATTCAGAGCATGATTTAACTGCAGCAGGTATGTTACACAGAAAACTAGTCACTTTTGAAAGGTGAATTTCATTCATGCTGACTCCCTTCAAGAATAGTCCCATAAATTTTTGGGCTTTATTTCACTACCTGAGAATGTCTGAAGTAATTCTGACTAAATCAGGTTCACAATCATTGACCTACGCGTGATGCACAGTGTGCTGCTATAAGCAATTCCACTTTGTGTTTCCTGGTTTTAATTTCATTATTCTTTACATACACAAGCAAGTAGGAAATGTGAAATCTTCAATCAAATCTTGAATCTTTAAAAAATTTAAAATTGAAAAATCTTTAAAAATGAAACAAAATTAATTTACTATTTTTCTTTTTCCCTGGTGCTCCCTGTTGCTACTGTGTTCATTGCTGTCTGATTCACCTACACACCTGCTCCTAGACTTGATGAACAATAATGCCAAGGATATCAGAACTGGGCTCAGAGAATTGTTTTGGACTGTTCAAATTCCCATTCCTTGAGATTATGAAAGGAATCATGCTGTACCTCTGGGAAACACGTTCTGCTTCTTCGTGCTGTGTAAAGGTAACATGACTATAAACCAGGCTTCAGAACACCACACAAAACATGTCTTGTGAGGAAGGGAAGGGAAGGGAAGGGAAGGGAAGGGAAGGGAAGGGAAGGGAAGGGAAGGGAAGGGAAGGGAAGGGAAGGGAAGGGAAGGGAAGGGAAGGGAAGGGAAGGGAAGGGAAGGGAAGGGAAGGGAAGGGAAGGGAAGGGAAGGGAAGGGAAGGGAAGGGAAGGGAAGGGAAGGGAAGGGAAGGGAAGGGAAGGGAAGGGAAGGGAAGGGAAGGGAAGGGAAGGGAAGGGAAGGGAAGGGAAGGGAAGGGAAGGGAAGGGAAGGGAAGGGAAGGGAAGGGAAGGGAAGGGAAGGGAAGGGAAGGGAAGGGAAGGGAAGGGAAGGGAAGGGAAGGGAAGGGAAGGGAAGGGAAGGGAAGGGAAGGGAAGGGAAGGGAAGGGAAGGGAAGGGAAGGGAAGGGAAGGGAAGGGAAGGGAAGGGAAGGGAAGGGAAGGGAAGGGAAGGGAAGGGAAGGGAAGGGAAGGGAAGGGAAGGGAAGGGAAGGGAAGGGAAGGGAAGGGAAGGGAAGGGAAGGGAAGGGAAGGGAAGGGAAGGGAAGGGAAGGGAAGGGAAGGGAAGGGAAGGGAAGGGAAGGGAAGGGAAGGGAAGGGAAGGGAAGGGAAGGGAAGGGAAGGGAAGGGAAGGGAAGGGAAGGGGAGGGGAGGGGAGGGGAGGGGAGGGGAGGGGAGGGGAGGGGAGGGGAGGGGAGGGGAGGGGAGGGGAGGGGAGGGGAGGGGAGGGAAGGGAAGGGAAGGGAAGGGAAGGGAAGGGAAGGGAAGGGAAGGGAAGGGAAGGGAAGGGAAGGGAAGGGAAGGGAAGGGAAGGGAAGGGAAGGGAAGGGAAGGGAAGGGAAGGGAAGGGAAGGGAAGGGAAGGGAAGGGAAGGGAAGGGAAGGGAAGGGAAGGGAAGGGAAGGGAAGGGAAGGGAAGGGAAGGGTAAAGGAACACTGTTATTCATATGGGGCAGATGAGCCTCTATGTCAGTTGAAGCCTTTTTTTCCTTCTACCTTGGTTCTTGTTGCTTGGTTGACATCACTAGATGGAAGATGTATTTGCTTGATCCCACCACAGTCCTGAGCCACTGTTCTCATCAGCTCTGATAAATGGTACAGGAACTAAAGAAAAAAGGGGTTTCAGCATTGCAGATTTTTGTCTTAGGTTTAGGTTACAAACTTTGCACTTCCCTGTATGACCTTAAAAACTCATATAATACCTTCCAGGCAAAATCTCAGGGACAAGAGAATAATGGCTGCAATGACCACAAGGTTTAAGCACACTCCTCTCAACAGTTTTGGGAACAATTCTCACCTCTGCAATTCTAGTAAATGATGAAAAATTTAGTAGGTTGAAAAGCATCCCTTAATACACAGCAGGCCCTGTTTTATCCTGCAAAATTTATCAGAGCTTGAGGCAGAAATCATCTGGTTTGTCTTCTAAAAAGTATCACATGTAACAGGTAGTAAGAAAGGTTCTACAAGCAGTGTTAATTAACTGGAGGCTGAAACAACATAAACACATGTCTAAATATACAAGACAATTTCTCTGGATTGTGAACTCCAGCTCACATTTTGAGACTGAATGCCTGACACTTTTCCTTCCAAATTGTTAATCGCACCACTGGAATGCAATTAGCCACAATTCTAGCGTGCACATGAAGAGGTTTCCGCACAATGGACTGCCATAATTTGATCCTGAGGTTTCTGAGGAAAAGAAGGAATCAAACTCTTCCTTAGAAACTAGTTTAGGTTTTTTGGTGGTTTTTGTTTTTTTTGGGTTTTTTTTGAAACAGAATATTTCTGAAGTTTTGTAAGGGTCATAGATCTTCTACTTAAATTATTGTTTAAAACAGAATTAATGTTCTAAGCAAGGAAATTTACCTTCACCACTGAGCTGGTTTCAGCTGGGGGGTTAAGCCACAACACCCACATCACAGATCCTGCAAAGTAGAATTCAGAAGGTCAGACTTTCATCCTGCAATAGATCTTTCCTTTCATAAGTTCATCAAAGAATATTTTTTTTTTCCTCCCTGAAACTAGATTTAAGGTTTCTATACAATGTATTGTAGTGTTCCCATTCTTCAGATATTTTTAAAGAACTCGTTAGGTTTTGGCCAAAACTCCATTTGTCAGAGGCAGCAGGCTCTATTACTTACTGGATATAAGACATTTAATTAGTGTCTTAAAAGAATTATGAGCAACTCAACCCAGGCTGAATAGAGCACTTCCATTTCTATATATAATAGGCCCCAAACTGATGTAGAGTATGGATTAATCTCCCTCATCATACAAAAAATGGTGTTTTTTCTTTGTGTTTTTATACAGTCTTAATAACTTGGCCATCATGCACATGCACACAAAATACTTAAATAGATGTTTAATGGCTAATTCCTTTCCTAACCAAAGTATTAAAGTTATGATGAATACACCAATTTGAACTCGTTCCATTCTCTAATTTGCTCATCTGAAAGAGCTTGAATCATATTCCAAATCCAGTGCTGAAATCTTTATTATTTATTTCAAAGACATCATTTACTTTGGAATTGGTCACTTCTGCAAAGACTGTGTGAGATGAACTTCTCCTGACTCTATGAAAGTCATGGTTGGAAACTCAGAAAAAATTTCTATAACAGAACCAGATTATTTCAGGGATTCAAAAATAAAGGAACTAGGAGTGCTTGAGGAGTTTGCTGGAGACTTTAGGAGATATTTTGCAAATTCCATCTGCCCACAGCTACAGACATTTTCCATTAACCCCACCTATTCTCCCCATGGTCCAGCAGCATCGGACTCCGTGACTTGCAGCAAGTCCCTGGTACTTCTATTTCCAGTCTGCATCCTCAAGCTATGAAAATGAAAATGAAATTTGAGCCTTTGCAGCCTGTTTTTCTTGATTCATCCTGATTCTTGTTAAATTCTTGGTCTTAGCAACTCTCTTGATCACTGTTAGTGTTTGCCACTAGTCATGCTGGCCTCCCGTTTGTAGTTTTGTGGTTTCCAATCACTCTCCCAATCCTCTCCCATATTTTAAAGATCAGTGACATCTTTATCTCCTGGTATCTTCTCACAGAAGCCACCTGTGTTTGTTAACAACACATGCATACAAAGCAACACCTTAGAATAGGCTACCTAAAGTTAGGAGAAATTATATTAAATATGGTTTAGGTCTATCAAGCTCACGATTTGGAAAAGTTTATCTCAAAATATTCAAGTTTCAACAGAAAACTGGGGATTACAGAATGAAATTGAAATGATGTAAGTGAAAGTGTTATTTACAAAATAACAGATTAAATTGCAGGAATGAGAAAAACCCAATAAGATTTTGCATATCTGTGATAGCTGGATTAATTCTAAAACTCTGTTCTTTGTTTCACTTAAATACTCATAATTATGTGTTTTTTAAAGTTCAGATACTTGAAAGTTTAATATATTTATATATAAATATATATATTTGTATTTCATATATTGCTTCCTGTCACATAGTTTAGTTACATTTCTGTTTTGGCTTTTTTTCTCTGAGATCTATATAAATCGCCAGACATGCTTTGTATCACAAAAATAATTTTATGGGAGGAGGGTGTAATGAAATTTAAATATTTTAAATTAAATTTAAAATTTAAAATTTAAATATTTACTTAGTAGTCTTGATAAATATGTGACAATTAAAGTATTCTGAAGGAGTAAAAGCCAATAGAGGAACACCTACTTAATAAAAATGGAAAATACAATTCGGTATTTATCAATAACTGAGTTACTATTGAGTCATACAGTTTCTCCTCAATATCTTTGAGGAATATAAGAACACTGACATGTATGTAGATGTATATATAAGACCTAAATTAAGAAGGCAAGGCAGCAAATGGAGAAGATACTTTACTTATAATTCTTCTGTAAACAGCAGCTCTCCAAAATGTATGGAGTTCATTTTATATGCCACTTTCTTTATGTTGAGAGAGCTGGGATGATGTGGGGGTCACTAGCATCAGTGAGCCAAACATGGAGAAACTTCAGACTCTGTTCCTTCATAAATTGTTCACTGGGAGTCAGCTACACTGATTTAAGAAAATGAGCAAAGAAAAGGTAATAAGGTAACATACGGCTTGCTTTTTTCTCTTTTCTTTTTTTTTATTTTTTTTTTTCTATTCTAACTCTGCTGTATGTATTACCTATAGAAACACATCAGACTCACACTGGCTTTTTCAAATGAAAGACAAGTTTTGCAGCTGACACATTAAAAAAAAAAAAAGAGCAAAGAAAGCAAGCAGAACTTTCTCTGTGGAGTTTTATTTGATTTGGGATATAGTTCTTCTCTTTCAACTAATACAATCCAAACATGTTGATCTTTAAAAGTAGACTATAAAAGCCTGTCTTTTATGGTCACAGGGTAAAATCTATGATAGCACTTACAATCTTGCTCACTGAAGAAAAAAGGATCATTTCCCACTGTTGTGTTTATCCTATTTTGTTTCACCAGTATTGGCAATAATTTTACAGTAAGAGATATATCTGAAACGTAATTCTGTACAAAATGCAGTATAGCCACAGTGCCCTTATTTGCTTTTCCTATATACCCATATTTTTCTTATATAAAATAACCTCCAGGCTCCCATATATTTATTTTCAACAATGCTCTCTTAAAAACTGCAGATTTTTGTTGTTGCATTTCCCAAAGAAGTCCTAACTATGGCTTTGAGCTGGATCTTAGGAACAATAATTTGATTATATCTGATTTTCTAGAAGTTGTGCAGATTGTTGTACAGGTTGTGAAATCTGTGTATTTTCAGTTACTAAACTGAATCTTCTTCTAGCAAGGCACAAGTGGGTGCATTGTAAGGTACAATAGAACTTTGATGACATAGATGGATGGTAGCAATAAACTGAATTTTGACTTTGGTATTATGGAACTCTGCAATCCTATAATATTCCACCTGGGCATCTCAAGACACTTCTCAGAATATCAACTTAGCTTCATAATGTTTCTGTTTTGAATCAAGGAAGCATCATTATAAATAACATTTTACAGGCAAAGAAAATGACAGATGAAAAGAATTCAATCCCTAAAAACCTTCAGAGAGCTTTTGATTTGGTGGCTTAGAAATGACCAGGTAAGGAGCAGCGCTTCTTTACCTGTGTCACCCTGGCTTAGAATCTTAATTTTTACATACCAGCATAATGATATGTTAACCATCATGAATTTAATGGTGTCTAGCTGCAATGGAGGACATTTCCCCAAAGATATAAAACCACATCGATTTCCACTGTTAATATTTCAGAAAAAGTTTCTCTTGTTAGCCAGGTTAAGAAATGATCAATACTTGACTTGAGCTGTTAGTGAATTTTATATATGCATTCAAATTTGCACAGACAAGACGGACCCATTAGCTAGAAAACACAGTGAACCCAGCAAGTTTGAATTAAAAATCATTTATTGCCGTCGTACAGAGGCAAGGTCGAAGAGAATTGCTATTTTAGGCAGCCTGCAGTTTTCTTGAAGACAGAGGTGTATATCTGCATAACCTTGTCCTTGTCATCTGCATAACCTTCAGACCTGAGGTGTTTAAGTTTAAATGAATTGGAAAAGATAAATGAAACATGTGTTTAGCGTTCCTTAACCCTCACCATGCCACAGGACCAGCTGCAGAACTATAATTCAGTTGATCAGAAGAATTTTCATCTTGTTTATTTTCATATACTTACAATCATGCAACAAAGCAGCAATAAGGGCTTTTAGACTAGTGAATCTACATTCTCTCAGCTTAGGTATCCTGTTCCCATACATTGCTATGAAACATTATTATCAGAGTATGGGCAATATGGTGAGCAGAAATAAACTCTTGTTATTGTGACTTTTTTTTTTCCTTCATTTAAAAGGGGAAATGTTAATAACAAATTATGTTTCTTAGGAATATACACGTCTACAAATATTTGCAGACAAAAACTCCAGATCTAAACTTCACCATTGCTACCATAGCTTTGGAACTTCCCTTTAAGTCCACTTAATTCCTTTCAGAAAATAACTAGGCTCTTTCCTTAGTATACAAAAATAGATCTGTATTGATTTTGCATACAGTTTTTCCCTCCCTCTCCACACCCCCATCAGGCTGGATGAAAACATGTTCTGTTTTAATTAGCTGGTAATCTACTAAGCAAATTGATTTTCAAAATAATTTTTACAATGGCTCAGATATTTTGAGTTTCCTCCAAATTGCAGTTTGGGTAGAAACCAACTCTATAACTCATGACTGCATTAAATGAACTTTCCATTTTTCTTATTTTGTTTTCTTTTTTTTTAATTGAATGAAGCAATGGTATAACCCTAGAAATACTTCTTAGTGAGTTTGTAATCATGTCCTCTTCTAATGCTTTAAAATCAGTTTAATATTTTAGAATTCAGTTGCTGAAAAGATTGAATTGGACAAAGGGTAAAGAAGACACAAGACACATCAGTTCAAACAGTGTCATGATGGGTTAATCAATGAATGGATCCAGTTTTTCTCCTCTATGAAATGGTAAAAGTTAATGTACACATGCAGCAGGCTGAGGAATGAATTCTGCCTGCTGCAATCTACTACTGAGCATCATCCAGGTGTTTGCTCAACACATCAGACAGACAGTTTCAAAAATAATACACTTTCACAATATATATTACACCAGTGCCTTTGCTGTGATGATATGTGCTGTGCTAAGCCCTTATCCACAGCGTAGGAGATGCCTTCTCCTGCCAAAACCCAGCAACTTTCAAACAGAGATGAAAGGAAGATATTATTGTGTTTTGTTCCTTAAGCTGCTACAATAAAAAGAAAAATTAGAGTATTTGTTTCCTTCCTGTAAAATTATATATATGTGTGTGTATCTGTCACTGTTACAGAAAGTGATAGATTGTTCCTAAAAATAGGTCATAAATTGAACACTGAGCTTCAGCCTGCATAGCTTAAACTCAGCTAAGCCTTTCTTTCCTGAAAATCAAGCCCATTGTTTTTCTCCTTCAGAAATGCCAATCCACACTCCAACCTTTTTTGTGGAACAACATCTGCTGCACAAAATTGAATATAGATCAGCAGATCCAAATATGTTCAGCTCAAGTTGCAGAGATATTTTTTTTCAAATGGTTACCCTCACTTAAAAAGTTAAGAAACAAACTGCTTCTACAACTAGAAAAGTCTTTATCTCTCTCCTTATCAAGTATTTTTCTTTTTTAGAAACCACTATTTTTCTTAAATCCAATACAGTTTCATAGGCAGCATTAGATAATTTTTTTAAAGATAATTTAATTTTAAAATTATTTTTAATTTAATTTTTAATGATTAACTGTATTTTCAAATAATCTAATCTAAGTTTTAGGAAACAGACGATAGCTATTATATGAAAAAAAAATGGATGTTATTATACTGCAAATATTTTTTGCAGTCAATCAAAATCTTCATTTTAAAATTTTCTGAGGTAAAGAAGTTATAGGCAATCAATACATTCAAGTGTCATCATATGAAAGTACAAATATTTCTCCTCAGAGAAATATTCTTTCCCTCCCCTTCCTTGTTTTCCATAATTTTTTGCTTTCACTTCTTAGTATAATTAAATTATACTAAAGTAAAATTATAAAATATCTAAAAGATGAAATAACATAACTATAAAAAAATAAGTACAATTTACAAATTATTCTCTATTCTGTATATTCTGTAACCTGCAATTCACCTAAAAAATACTAATGATAGGGATTGAGTGTTATACTAATGATAGGGATTGAGTGTTGCTTTTTTTTGCTTTTGTGATCAGAATTGTATCACATTGTTCTTTTGAAATCTGTATAAATCAAACTACTAAATTAAATAATCAAGTTCCTTACAGAGTCTTTGTTTCTCCAATAGTCCTGCTTAGAGGAAACATTTAACTCATGCTGAAAACAGTAAAAATGAACCTGGTCCTAATTTAATGATCAATCTATTTTCAAACTACTTTTTTAAAAAACACTTCCTACTCTATATGTATTTATATTCCTGATTTGATATAATTCTGAAATCTCTTATAAAAATTTACTGGTTCCACCTATGCAGCATCTCTACTAAACAGAAAAACATTATCTCCTTGAGACATTTAAAACAGCATCAGTGTTTTTTGTGCTGCAGATGGAAGTATTATGGATTCAGAAGTATCTCCTGTTTTTATAGCGAGGCGATGGTGTGAAGGGAGAAGTAAATTAGGTTCCCTACCAAACTAATGCAATGGTGAGCTGCTATGGAGATCATTTCAGCTGCCCAAGCAATGTGTTTCCTATTCTGGAGATTGTGAGGGAGAATGAGAGACTTCTGTGTCAGATCTGTTAACATTCACAGTGCCAAGGAAACCTACTCTCAACTTCTAGCAGCAGACAGAGCCCGAAACATAGGCTGGCATGAACAAGCTCACATTCTCGGATGTTCCTCATAGCCCTGCCTGCTTTGTCAGGACTGACATCTGCTCGTGGACCTATTTGGCTTTCTAAATGATCACTCCACGTCTTGCATGTTTGTAACTGCAGCTTTTTATAAGAGCAGAACTGGAAATGGAACGGAGCTTTCATGCAGCGCTTGGTCAAATCAGTTTCTATCTGTGTTTTCAAAAGTTCATTTGCTGCCTTCAATTGCTAGTGATTTCATCCATCAGTGGGATGTTGCTGTTTGATCCTGTTCTTTCTGTCTTTTTCATGCCTGCTCCAGTTTAGGTGTCCTGAAATTTTGATCTAGATATTTAATTTATACCATAGTATCAAAGGGACTGCCTCAGTTTAACCCCAGCCTGCAAACGAGTACCAGGCAGCCACTTGCTCACTCCCCACCAGTGGGATTGGGGAGTGAATCAGAAGGGTAAAAGCTGGAAAACCTGAATGCTGGGATAAAGAGAGTTTAATGGGGAATGCAAAAGCCATGCACACAAGCAAAGCAAAACAGGAATTCATTCACCATTCCCATGGCTGAGCCATTCACCATTCCTGTGGGTGTTCAGCCATCTCCAGGAGATCAAGGCCCCATCACACATGATGGCTTGGGAAGACAAACGGCATCACTCCAAATGTTCCCCACTTCCTTCTTCCCCCCACCTTATACAGTGAGCAGGATGTCACAGGGTCTGGAATATCCCTTTGGGCACTTTGGGTCACCTGTCCTGGCTGTGACTCCTCCCAAAACCCCAGGCACCCCCAGCCTCACTGCCAGCATGGCAGTATGAGAAACAGAAAAAGCCGTGGCCCTTTGTGAGCCCTGCTCAGCAATAACAGAAACATCTCTGTGTTATCAGCCCTGTGTTCAGCACAAATCCAAAACACAGCCCCATTCCAGCCAGTGTGAAGAAACCCAACTCTACCCCAGCCACACCCAGCACACATAAAAAGAAGTAAGAGAGGGGAAACATGGGCACTGGGTGAAAAACTAATCCGTCAGCACTGAAATACTTTCTGGATACTAAAACTATTTTTCTTCTCTGAGCTTACTAGATATGTCTCTACAGACTCTGTGAGTGAACTGGATTGTGTTATAGTCTGGCAGGAAGAACCACTATCCAAAGATCAACACATCCCTCATCAGTGATAGAAGCAGCTCACAGAACTCTAAATGCACTCAGTGAAACAAAGCTGGAAAACAAATGCCCAAGTGCTCTCTAAAAAAACCTTACAAAGTAAGTAAATAAAAGCTCCACAGGCCTCTTTAAATTAAGTGGTATATATGTAATTTAGTATTGATGGAAAAGAAGCTGTTTTCAAACTGTGCCCCTATCCTATGCTTATCCTCCACTTCACTGGTCAAACTTACCAAACGCCACACTGCATAATGGAATGTGGTCAAAAGGGCTTGATTCTTCCTGCACGGACCTCTCTAATCTCTCTAAAGGTATTGACCAAGATACACACATGGCATCTTGTGTTCTGAAGCATGTTGTGGCTGCCACTTCTCCTGTTAGCTTTCTGTGTGTTTGGAAATGCCTTTTGAGCATGACTGCATCCTATTCTCTTCATTAAAGTTGTATCTGTATCGCATTCCCTCCCCTAGCTGCAATTATTTAGCCATTTTCTGCCACCTCATTTTTGACATAGGGGGCCCTGCTGTCTAAATGAAATTTTAATGAAGGCTTGAGAACGTGCTTGTGCATTGTAGAGCTCCACTGCAGTCCCACAAAGAGCATGAGTTGAATACTCACAGTTAGTGGGTAAGTGTTTTGTTATCACATTTTAAAAGGAACAAATGTTGGCATACGGTGAATGCTCTGCCAGCTCCACTTTGCCCAGTACTTTTGTCACTGCCCCACATGCATTTCTGTGCAATTTCTTCCTGCTGTCTCATCTGCTTAAGGTGACCAGAATCCCACATGTCGAGAGAAAACTATACAACTTGAATTTTTAATCCAGCCTGAGTACTTCTGCTAACCTTGTCACCGCTGCACTTTATTTTTTCAAAAAGACAAAATTTCAGTATACATTATACAAATAACCCTGTTATCTTGTTATGCAAACACTGATGTTTTTATTACTTACCCAGTTGCCATTCAGGGTTTTCTTTTGTTAACAGTGCAATCCTAATTTCAACAAATCAAAACAAACCAAATCAATCTCCAGGGAATAAAGAGCAGAAGGGGTTCTCTGGGAAAACCCCATCATGTAATCATGTCACTGAAAATCACACCCCAAGTGGTTTGTTCAGTTGAGTACTCAACTGAAGCCATGTGGCAATTTTAATTCTAGCTTTTATCAATTTTTGAGAACTTGATTAAGTTTATATCAAAATATTTCAACAGCATGGAAAAGTTTCTACCATGTCAAAAATAATGTGTTGGTTTGCCCTCATACAAAAGGTATAGCTGAGCATTTTTTGATGAAAAAGTTCCTTAAAACTTGGAATTAAGTTTTAGAAAACTTGGAATAAAGAAATAAGACTCACATCAGCCCCAAAGGGCTGAAGATTGGCAAAGATGATATTTTAAATAGGAAGCCCTTGATGATCTTATATGTGACACATCAATATCACTTCTAATTACCTTCGGTTCAGAATATGATTTGGTGCTGACAATATATGATTTTTGACTGGTTTTTTTTTTTTAATGCTACCTTTGCTAAGGAAAATGTTTGACAAAATTAGGAAATTTCCAAGAACAATGTAAAAGGCAGCTCTTCTTGCAAGAAAAGAGTCCAGGTAAAAATATTCTGGGCAAGGCACAGACTACCAGCAGATATGAACTGCCTGTAGCTTTTAGGAGGAAAAATACCTCCCTTTGAAGTTATCTTTTCTATCATTACACTATTTCAGCTTGTCAATATTCACTATGACAGCAGATCCAGCAATTTTATGTGATACCTTCAGTGCAGATAAATAACAAGAGATTAACCTACATTCATTCTGAAAAGAAGAGGAAAAAAATATTTGTTAACTAGAACTGACTTGTGACAGACCTTTTATTCTGTTTTCCACGAGGATAAGGAAACCTATGAATTTCTATTTCTTGTGGATTATGAGTGCATAAGATCTTTTTTCACTTTTGGAACTAGAAGCATTATGCAATAATCACATATTTGATACCATGCAATGAAATAAAGAAACCCTGGGTAAAGCTAAACAAATGTTCTATGATGACTTTTATACAGATTGAGACAGTCAAATGTAGAATTAGTTTCCTCTAATTTTGACTACCTTAATTTTCAATAAATAGGCAAGAAAGAAACATGAAAGAGTACACAGTTGTTGCCAGTCTGTCTTTAACATTCCATCTCCAGCTTTCACAAAAAGTGGAATTTTCCTTAGACATAAAACACCTTTTTTATACTTTGGGGACCTTTTGTGATCCTAGAGGAGTATACTTGTGTGTTTTCATGTATTTCATGTTATTAAATGAAATATCTTCTCTAACTCATTCTTTTTTTTGGCAAAGCTTTAAGATGAATAGAGAACTGATCTTATTAAGTTTTCAAAGTCTCACTTTAGCTGTGTACAGCCCATTTTGTCCAATTTTGTAACATAGCAGTGGACAGGTTGTAGCAAGGAAATACACTTTTTCATTCAACGTTTATTTATAGACAAATTGGTAGTTTCTCATGTAAATATCAACATTTTCTGTCCTACTTGACAATGCATCATCAAAATTCAAGCCTTTATAACAAACAAAAAAAATTCCTAAATTTCTAATTCCTCCATAAACATTAACTATATTTCTATCTGGGCAAATTCAAATCTTGATGATGCAAGACAAGCTTCAACTAAAATAACTCAGATTCAGTACCTCTTATTTATAGGAATCAATAACAACAATTTCTCTCTGTTACTTCCAGTTCTTTGCTATAATTTGACCAAGTTCTTCAGTCTTAGAACCTCAGCATCTTCATGGCATTTTCATTCTAGTTCCCCTCAAAATTTTAATCCTTACCTTATCTTAAAGGGAAGCAACTTGTGCAGCTTTCATCACACACTTCTATAAACACACCTAGTCATTCTTACAGAAAAAAATTTCAAGTCTGGGAAATTCCTACCTAAGGAACTGTCCTTGCTTCTCTCTAAATGCTATTTATCAAAACAACTGCACCGTTATTGTCATTATGAACAAGTTTCTTCAGACAGAGCTCTACACTAAAAATAATTCTTAATCCACAGATAAAATTTGGCAAATCTCTACAATGGCTTCACAGAATGGCTGGAAGGGACCTCTGGCAGTCAGTCACTTCATTCAGAAGTCTATCAAGTGAGTCAAGAGCCAGAATTCCTCTTGAGAAGGTTTCCTCTTGGGTCCTGGGATTCCCAAAGACTCGTGTTGCCAGCAATGACTGAGACAAAGAAGGCCCTCAGTGCTTCTGCCTTCTCCATGTCCTGTGTAACCAGGTCCCTGGCCTTGTTAACATATCCACATTTTCCCTGTCTTCTTTTCATTACCTGTCTACTTGTAGAAGCCTTTCTTATCATCCTTGATGTCCCCAACTAGTTTAATTTCCATTTGGGCTTTGGTTTTCCTACCTTCCTCCATGGAGGCTTGGATGTTTCTGCATTCCTCCCTCATTACCTATCCATACTTCCACCCTTTCTATTCTTCCTTTTTGTCTCACAGTTTGGCCAGAAGCACCTTGTTTGTCCACAGAGGCCTCCTGGGATTTTTGCATGTCTTCTCATTCCTTGCAAGAGAACTCCTCTGAGCAAATTCACCTATGTCCACATCTGGTAGATTTGGGTTGTAGAAATATCTTGGAACTCTTTCTTTGCCCTAATTCTGGGAATGATTTTCTTGCTGATCTTCTTAACTTAGAGTAACTACTTTTATTTTACCTCTGTTACTTCTCTTGACTCTGAGTCCCACGATTGCCTCCAACACCTGAACTTTTCTAACAGAAACTTTTGTGTAAGCCTAATATATTCCTAAAATGCAATCTAATTTGCTCAAGGGAGGAAATCTTAAGTTTTGTATAATTCCAAATTCAACTCAGTAAAATTTGCCCGGACTCCTGTGGTTAATTTGGAACACTCTGAGTAAAAATAAAAATAAAAAGTTAGGTTCTAAATTACATAATATTTAATATTAAGAAAACTGAGAAAAGCCTAATAACAGCTCAGAATTTCCTCTCAAGGCAGAATTGTACAATGGTTTATATTAACTTTTACAACAACTCTTCCAGCTCCTCTGCCTGTGAACTATCCTTCTGTTTAATGTAGCCTGAGGATTCTAAAATTCCCTGATGTCAACTCCTTGATTACAAGGAAGCAATTAGTAATAGAATGCAAATTTATATTTCTCAAGATGAAGAAATAAAACCCCTATGAGAGTAATTTCTCTGGGCTGCATTTCAGAAGAAGGTACACTTTGAACAACAAAAACCTCTACTATGAAAAAGCAGCGTAATATCATTAAAGTTATTGCAGACAGTGTTGCTATACTTTAAAATAAATGAATTAATAAAGTTGCATTTTTGCTGTAAAAAGGACTTCTAAATAGGAATAGGCTTTGATAATTTCAATAATGAAATTTGAAATGAAAGTATTTTAAACTTGTAGCTCTTTAGAAATGTAAAATGAAACATTTAAGATAACCTGGTCAATGTATCTTTAGGAATTCTTGCAACTTCATTGCCAGCTCCCATAAATACAAAGGTTAAAATTGGATGACCAGTGCTCCCTATGAAAAATCTGTATTGCCAAAATTAATTCAATTTATTATTTCAGAAAATGTCATTCATGTTTTTGATTTGCAATTGAATGTGCCATCATTACCAGGAAAACTAAACAAAAACAATGCCTTTGGCACTGCTGATATTAAAATTTTTATCAAGAATGTAGGAAAAGTGTGAAGTAACACCTGTAATAAGTGTGTTATGGAAATTAACTATTTTACGGAGAGCTTTATGTTCATTTTTTAATAAGAGGCCGTTTGATCTAACTAAGATTTAAAGTTCACCCTGTTTATTAAAGGGTTACCATTTCCTTGACCTCTGATAAACTCTAAATTAACTACTTTAAAGTCTTCTCTATTCAGGGATAGTCTCAGACAAAGTGCTGTGCAAGGTACTGTAATTTGGATTTGGCAAGGTTGAGTTTCACTGAGTTTTAGTTCAGGTCCTAACTTCTAATTTCTTCCACTGATTTTGAGATTTGTATTAGATGCAATGTCTTCAGTGCAGCTCTCAGAAAAACTGTATGTGAGAAATAACATTCAGAAACCCATTTCTGAAACCAAAGATAACAAAAATAAAAAAAAAAATATTATTTTAAAATCTCTAAAATAGAGGGGAAGAGGATAAGAAAGATTTTAATCTTTCATCTTTAATCTTTCTTTAAAGAGTTTAATTAGAAAAAGAGTTAGTTTTTTTATTATCATTACTACTGAAATGGAAAAGAATAGTTCATACTGATAAGGAAGAAACCTGCAAGGAAAGACTCATGTTCAGTTAATTTTCCTGTTGTGGTTAAAACTTCAGCTTATTGAGATTTTGTTCAAGACAATGTCTTGCTGGTGTACTCTTGCCCCTCTGCATCCCACTTGTATACTCAAAATCTCCAAGATTTCTACCTATAAACTTTTTAATGAATTTATAATCTTATATCATCACAACTATAACAGTACTTATTAGACTTTTACATATGGTTTTGTATTGCAGTGTTGCTTGTGTCAGCTTTCAACCTAACACAAGTTGCAAATTTATTTCATGCTTACAGGGTAGCTTTTGCATAAATGATCACTGTATCTTTAGGATCCATCACCTAATTATTTCATTCCCTATTTTGTGTTTACTATTATCCACATCATCCATGTGGTTTATTGAGGTTTCCTTTCTGGTAGTTTAAGGGTGATAAATCAGTCGTTGGACTGTGTATTTGCCCACGTAGATGTGCAGAGAGATTATGCATCAGTGGTGGTGATGATAAATACTTAGTGAGTGACTTCCTGGCTTTTTAATTTCCTTCAACTTTTTATCTACTGTGTGACATTTTACTAGCTCTTTCTTTAGATGATTACTGAATCTCAAAGTCATATTCTTTGAACTGAATAAAAAACAGTCGGAGCTGAGATAGCAGCAAGTGGAGACAAACCTAAGGTAGAGCTGCTCTGAGTAGCTTAGGTAGGATTTGCTCCTATGAAATAATGAAAGTGTCACTGCAGGCCTGTAATTTGCCTCTTCTCTTCTTTCTGGAGTTCAAGTTGTGCCACAGAGGATTTAAGGTGTGTTATCCTAAAGAGAAGCTCAAGCACAACCCTTTTCATGAAGCCTAGGAGAAATTCACTCCAAGCTAAGTGGTGCTTTCAGCTCAGGGGTGCAGAGCTGGAGGGCAAAGCACAGTCTTTACTTCTATCAGCAACCCTGGCTGGCTGTGGCACTCTGTCAGAGCTGCAAAACAAAAATGCATAGAGGAGGATTAAAGTATAGTTTTCAAAAGGAGATGAAAAATAGAGCCTGGAGTGCATTGGCTACCAGAAAATCTTTTAAACTGCTTTAAAGCTTAATCTAGTTGCATTACACCTACGTGTAATTAGTCACACTTCCAGCTACATTATAACACATCCACTTAGCTTTTGTTTTTTGCTGATAGTGGTTGCTCACCACCCTGGCTCTTTAAGCTGGACTTGCACAGAGCACTCAGCTCTTGCTTTATGCCTTTCTCTTGTGTGAAATGACAAATGGTTGAGCCAAGAGATCAAGCCTAAGGGCACGGAAGAGGGTGAAAAAAGCAAGTTTATAGCTTTGCACCTCAGGAGAATAGAGTTTGTCCTCTTAAGTTATATTCTTAGGAGAGTCACCTGGGGATAGATAAGGGGCTGGAGGGAGGAGGGATACAAGAAACCTCGCTGGTATTCAAGGACCCCCCCCTCCACCTACTCTGATAGGATCTTAAATATTGTTGGCTTCTCTTATGTGTACTAAATACTCAAATTAGCTCAAAGCAAAACAGTGTCAGAGCCTGAAAGTAAGCTGTGGTAGTTCAAAGGCCCACAGACTGGCATGTTACCCAAATCAGCATGATAATTCAATTTTTTTAATTGCTTAATGAAATTCTTGTCCTCAAATTTCAATGAGGTATTCATACACTGTCTTCAAAATGTGCAAAATGAAAATGACCTGCCTGACACAAACCATTTAGCTGAAGAAAGGACATATCATAAAACCTACTGTTGGCTCCTGCAGTTGCTAAATTAGATTATTTTGATCTCCAGATCCCTTAGAGTGTCTTCCTCTTTTTAATAAAAGCATAACCAGTTGGAAAGGAATAAAACCATAACCTCTATGAAATTCCAACATGAATATGAATTAAGCAGTCTCCTGCTCTCTGCTCCATCTCTCAGTGCAGGGCTGCAGTAGCAAGATTACTAGGCAAGAGACAATCACAGTCTCTTGATATAAAATATTAACCATAACCACTGTACTCATTATTACATGTCATGGAACTGCATCCACAAGTATGCCATGCATTGGTCTCGACCAAGCTTGGATCCTTATTGGATTTGGCATCCAAAACAACTGTGGTAACAAATCAAAAGAACTTCGTGACAGAGGTGTTCATTTATTTTTCATTCCCATCTGTTTTAAAACACAAAATATAGAGAATTACAGTCAGCAAGCAGCTAGACAAGTCTCATGAGGTGGGAGTTACAAGTAATCTCCTTCTACATCTATTACAAAGATGAACAGAATAGGTCAATGAAAGTATCTTAAAAAATCCCAAATATTGATAAAAGCTTTTTTACAAACAGCACTGTGCAAAAAGCTAACATGTCTGTAAGAATTCAGATTGCAGTAATTTCCCTATCAGATATGTAGAATTTTCAAGAAAGATACTTAACCTTCTTAATTTTCCTAAATAAATCTTCTCTAAAACAATAGATATCTTAAAGTCCTTACACCTATATAATTAAGACTAAGAAGAGGAAAAATTGTTTTCTAAAAATTGCAGTCCTGAAAATGTGCTGTAAGTGAGCTAGCATTTAACTAGAAGGAAAATCCTCAGTCATCAGAGCTGTATCTTTGCATAAGTACAGCATTCATATATTCATTAGAGTAATATAATAAAACATAAATTCAGTTAAGATTTCTTGCTAGCATATTCTTTAAGAGAAATGTTGATGTATATAATGTTTTTTTGGGTTGTTTGAAAGCTAATTCTTATTTTGATCTCCTACCTAGTCATAGATATTGTTGTTTAGCTCAAGAACCTTTTCCCTGCCTCATCTTGCACCTCACACAGCTGCAGACTCTACTCCTCTCACTTTGTTAGGACAGGCTTGTTAGAATATTAATAAAATGCTCAAGACCCTTAACCTCCTGGTAGTAAATGTTTTCTAAATCTGTTCAGATTTTCCCATTCTCCCAGATGAAGTCAGATATGATTGGTATTGTACATTAACATGTTCAATCTAACAGAATACAGAAAATGTTAATCCAGTGATTAAATAAAGAGAAAAAAAAATCTCAGTTCTGGAATTTCCCCCCCCACTTTTTTTTTCTTAAGTAAAAGGTGCAGAAGTAGCCCACAGACAGGCAAAGAGCTGAAATAGAAGCACAAAACCCCCAAACAAAACAGAAACAAACAAATTAAAAAAAACCACAAAAAACAAACCTGTGATCACATTAAAAACAAGAATGCACTTGTGGACACAACATGTAAATAAGAATATTTCAATAACAACCCCTTCACATTTCAAATGGTGTGAAGTTTAAAGAACACTTTGATAAAGGTTAGGGGTGAATAGAGTTATGTAGGCAGAAATATGAGCATACATCTTCACTGTTCAATTAAGAAGAAATCGTGTATCATATGGCATATATTGGAAGTCTGCAGACACTTTCTATATTCTGAGCAAGATATATTGCATGGATTTAAGAAACTAAGACACATTCAGGGAAAGAGCTTCCCTTGAAGGGTCAGTAAATACTTTAAACTTGTTGTGTGAAAGCTGTTTGTCCCTACTGATATTCCTATATACTGAAAGAATTGCTCCAACACTCCTAAAATCTGAGAATTCTCAGACAATATCCACGGAGTTCTGTACAGCAGGACAGGGTGCAGTCACTAACATGTTGCCCCTGTTTTTGTGCCCTGAGAATGCCCAAAATAAGCATACCCCTACCCTCTGGTCCCCAGGCCATCCCTCCTCTGCCTGCTGTCCTGCCTCGCTGCAGGTGAGAACCTCAGTGATGTAATGCAGGGCTGAGAGCAAAATTCCATCCTGCACAGGCTTCACCTACATCCCTGGCCATCAGTTCAGCAAATCCTTGTTCTTCTGCATGACTTGAAAGGCAAGTCAGGGCAGAGGCACACTGTGCAGAGATCTGCTGCTCCCTTCTAGAGGTGTTGGAGGGGAAAAAAAATTAAAATTCCCCCTCCAACTCAATCCTATAAAGGAATACATCCTTTCCATATGAAAGAGAGAAGTCCAAGTAATTTTTATTTCAATGATGTAAAGTGAAGATCAAATGTTATGTGTGTTTATGTACCAGAGCAGAAAGTGATTCCCAGTCATGAAGAATATACTGTAAGTAATTGAGAAAATAAGAGGTTAAAAAAAGTTTAGGTTAGTATGTTTAACTCATAAATAAAAAACCCAGCTTAAATAAAAAAAACAGCAATTGTTCAGAGTGAAATAATACAGATTCTGCTTTTCTCTAGTTACGTAAAATTTAAATGACTCCATTTCTGATACACACCATGACAGCTTTCCTTTAAGGATCAATTTAGTCAGGAGCTGGCTGACTGTGTGAGTGCTGGGTAGTTTTAACTCAGAGTATTCTGTCATATTAAAATCACATGGGTAATGAGGAAAGTGCTGGCCATATAACATGTTCTCTGAAAATGAAATTGTCTTCAGTGAGATGAAATTAAAACACTGGGATAGAGCATAGCACTAGTTGAACTCCAGTTTGCTTTATGAGCCCACTGCTCCTGCTATTTTGAGCACTCTAAATGTCTCTGTGGGAAAAATTATTCCAATTTGGTTTATCTTTTTCCTGGAACTGATAAATGGTACAAAACAGATTCTCATCTAAGAGAAAAATAAATCATGTTTCTGTTAGGTAGATGAGGTTACATAGATTTCATACAATAAGTTCTTTCTAAAATGAAAGCTCATTTTACATTTTAAATAAATGACGTGATGTGGACAAGTGGTGTATGTGTGTTTACGTATCTAGCATTAATCAGCAGGCATATGAAACTGAGCTGGGGTTAAATGGCAAACATGCATTGTGATCCAAATAATGCTGAGAGCATAATGAGGAAAGAACTTTCAGCTCATTTGCCAAACTATGATTATATTTATTTCCATTTCTTACACAGTGTTTTCTGGCAGGGGATGGAAAAGTAACTGATATCTAATTGCATCAGTAGTTTCAAACCAATAATAAAAATAATGCCAGTTTGCTGCTCGTGTCATGTCCACTGTTAAGCCAATTTATTCCTCTTCATAAATCAATTTGTTTTTCAGTGTAGGTGGAATCATTACAAAAGGGTCATCTCCCTAGCATTTGAATTTGCTGACCTTCTGGTTCAGTCATACATTGCTTATTCACACTGAGAACCATTTATCTATAAGCAAAAGCTTACATGAGAAAACTGACTTTTTATTAAAGCTGAGTGAATAATCTGAAAATTATTTATTGAATGCACATTGTGGGGGTTTAGTCCTAACTGATTAACCTGATAGTGCTATAATCTGGGAAGAGGATGAAGGAGGACAGGAAATGGACACGTTATGGAATGGACAACATCTGCTCAAGGCCTTCAGCAAAGAAAAGGTCTTAAAACTCTGCTGTCTTCAACATTTGAAAATTGCCTGCAGGTTTCTTCACTGTGCAATTCTCAGGCTGGAAAGTATTCACACATAAATTCATAGGAAAAAGTATTGTTTTTTCTATATTAAGAAAGACTTGACTCTATCTGACTACTGTTTTCATTTTGTAGTTGTTATGTTTCTGGTAACACTGGTAAATAGAATTTTTCCATTAAAACTTGCTCATGACTAATTTTTTAACATTAACTGAAGCACTGATTCGTGTCCTTCCCACAATGAAGAACTTAGATGCACATTAGAAGTGCTGCATATTGCAGCAGAATGAATAGTTATTCCGTGTTCTTCACTGCTCCCCCTCCCTTATTATCCACAGGTTAATTATGCTGGCTACCATGCTGCTTTGGGACCCACCAGCACCTGGATGCAAAGTAAATACCGAGTTTCTGATCCCAATCCAATGGAAAATGAGCTGTCTTCTCCCTGGTACCCTCTGAAGGACTACCAGAAGCTGTCCCTTTCTGAACATCTCTGTGATCTTTGTCTCTGAGGTTTAGTCTCTTGACATCCATTTTTTGTGAACGAAAGCTCCTAAATAATAGCAGCTGAATACAGATCAGTGGCACTGCTAGCTATATAGTCCATTCTGGTGCAACACCAAGCACAAAATTATTTACAGCACTTCTAGGAAGGGCTTCAGTATTTAATTAAATGGAAGCTGCTGAATTGCACTGCTTCCTGCAGTGAATGGTGCACACGTGCACAAATATTAATCTCTAATATGGAATGTGGGGCTTTTAAACAAACATGGCCTGACTGCCTGGATATCAAGAAAATGAAAACAGAGGTATTTCTCTAAAACTATTTCACTCATTAAAAGACAAGACAATAAAATTTCTTCATTAGTTTTCTGGAATGAAACATTTCTTTTTACTGTCTGGACTCACACAGCTCCTCGCCAATCAATGTTCTCCTCAGCTTGTCCCTCAGATCAAAGCCATCTAACTCATCAATGGGTACCTCAGTTAACAACAAAACTAGCAGCTATTTTACAAGGGCTTCTGTGTTTTTGTGCAGCAGACAGCACACAATTCCAGCTCAGCCCATTATAGATATTCCATTTGTGCAGCATCCCTTAGGAAACTGTAGGAATGAAGGAGGCTGTATAAAAATTTAGAAAGACTATGACATAGAATCTCAGTCTAACAGCTAACAAATCTGTCCTCTGATTTGGGCATCTATTAAAGAAAGCCATGTTGCTAATCTGCATGCCAGTTCTTTGGGACAGAATTTGCAAGTTGATCTGCACATGAGCCAGTTCTAATAAAGTTGTGTATGTTTTCCCTCAGAGACTCTTAATCAGCTCAAATGGTTGCTGTAAGCTCAGGAGGTGTGCTCACATAATGGTCATTTAAGCACTGTGAAACCCATGAAAACATCTACTTGTGTTAGTTTGAAACCAGCCATTCTACCTGGTCCAAAATATTCCAACTTTTGGCATTTACTAAGACCAATCCTGCTTTGTTACAGAGCCTGAGAATCAGAAGAAAACACAGACTTGTCTAACCTATGAGTTAAAGGACTGACTTGGCCTGCAAGAGATTCAGATCCAGTTTCTATGAATAATTCAGAGGAATCTGTATCTACCCCACTCAGTTCAGAATGAAGCAGAACTTTACTTCTTGCATTCCAGACCAGCGTCCTAATTTTTGGTGGACAAGCAGAAACCTAGGGTTTGATTCAAAGCATCATATATCGAGTCTATGCGTACCAACTGTTCTTGCATTTTATTGAAAACAAGAACATTAACTCAAAATAAGATTGTCATTAAATGGAATTTGCCTCTGTTTATTTCATATTCCAATGGTTATTGATTTCTTTCAAGTGAAAGAGCATCAGAATATCTACAGTAGGAAAGGATTATAACTTCAATATAAGAAATATAACTCACTTTGTATTCCTTTTTCATCTTGCTCATGAATGTAGCCAAATTTCACACTAATCAGCCCAAGCATTTAACATGCTATATGAAAATGTAAAATGTCTGCTGACTGTAGCAAAAAGAGGAGGAAAAAAAAAAAAAGCAGCTATCTGTAGTAATTAGCCAAGATATAAACATTGCACTAAACTTTGAAGTTCATGCAAGTTTTCATGAGGATGACAAAAGAGATCACTCTAACACCAAAAAATCTTTTCAAGTAATTTTTTTGTAGAACTCACTAGAGGCCCACAGCAGTTTTTTCCTCTTTGGCTCCCTAGTTTTAGTCACTAGACATTACAAATGTGATACAAATACACAAAATGCTAAGGAAAAAATAATTTTAAAAGTGTTAAGGTAAACAAATAAAAACATGCAAAGGGCACAAAAATATACAAAAGCACAGGTGCCAACAGAATTAATCAGAGACTATCTGAAAAATTCCATATGCAAAAGTAATTTGCAAAATCCTCATGCTAGAAATATTTTATTCTGTGTTTAGAGAGAATCTTAATCAAATGATTCATATGCATGCAGACAAATTTTTCCCTTAACCTCATTAAAAATACACGTGTTTCTGTGTGAATATTCTCCCACCCCAGTAAAACAGTGTTAAGAAATTACAGCACAATTTCCCTCTATTGTTTTGTAGTTAACAAAAGAAAGGGTCATGTTTCTCACTTTGCAGCATTTTCATTTTCAGAATTAGCTATTATAGTCAACTCTGATTAGGGGACTCCTGTTATCAAGTTCTGTGAACTTTGAATTAATAGCATCACTACCTGCATTGTGGTGAATACTCCAGGCTAGGATACTGCTGTGATTGGAGTCAGAAGGGATGAGAATGGAGCCAAATAACTTCCAACTTACAGGTGTAATTACACAATATTAGGTAAATTTCTATATTTCTCCAACACCACCTTCATAGTCTTATCACTGGACGTTTTTGATAAGAGAAGACATCCAAATAAGTCACTATCACTCATTTTCCTAAGTTAGTGACTCCAAAGTGATGAAGGCTGATTTATTGCTACTATTAAGGCTGTTTTAAAGTTCAAGCAGGAAGGTGAACAGCTGCAGCAGTAGCAAGAATGCTGCAGAAAAATAGAGCATTATTTGTGTATGGTCTATGCTATAACCTTTCCCTTTATTAGAGAAAACAGCTACTGCAAAAAGAGCCCTGGCAACACAGGTTTTAGAAGGCAGAGATCAGCAAACCAATTATCAATCCATCAATTGATCAAAACTAGTCTTGGGAGTAGTTTGCTCTTGGAAATGAAGGCCTATGCAGATGGCAAGCGTGTTCATGACTTGCAGAGCATCTGCACAGAATAGGTAATTACAAAGTAGAAGACAAGAACACGAAAACAAACTTAAAGAAAATTAGAACAGGTAAATGTGTACAGAAATTAAATTATTTACTGTTTTACTGCTAGATGAACAGAAATATTAAGTGATGTATGTATAAACTGCATTTGATTTACATTTACCCTATAAGGATATTGTGAGGGTAGGAACAGTTGCCTGCCTCCATTCATCAGGCAGACTCAAGACTGAAAACAATTTTGAATTAGAACAGTAAATGAAGCTCTGTTTATTGATGATGCTTTAAATAACCATCAGCTGGCTTCGGCTCTGAATAGAAGACATCTCTTAAATTTACTGTAGAACAATGGTTCGATTGTTCTACCCTTTTTCACGGGAGAAGGTCTTAATGAATTCAAATTTTGGACAATATTAAGGGAAAATTCAAGTTAAGATATAAAAACAGATTAAAAAAAGCAGAGTTGCCCATCTCAAACACTGCCAAGGCCACAGAAGGAATTTGCCATAAGCCACCACGTGGGAACTTGAGGGAAGTACAAAAGGGAGGCATTTGTGACAGGAAGGCACTAACTCCAGGCCTGGCACAGCAGAGGTTTGGTTAGTGCATCCTGGTTAACACATCTGGACAAACATTCCCACTGTGGCAAACAGTGGGAAAGGAAAAAACTGCTCATACACACCCTGTGGATACCTGGAACCTCTCCCTCTCTCCCCCTCTCTCACCCCTAGTTATTGCATACTAGATGCAAAAAAACACAGCCTAGTGGTTTGAATGTTTTTCAACCTGTATTATATGAATTGATATTTAAAATATTTTCTCCTTTAATTCATATTGCTATAACATCCTCTCTTCTACATGTAACAGAAGTTGATTTTTTTCTAAAAATTACTTTGCATCGTGGATTAGTTCTAATGATTTTCTGAGGCATATCTGTATCGTCATGGCATTTAACTGCTAAAAATAATCCAATTTAGGCAGTTTGGGTTTGACCACTTAATTAGCTGGGTATAAGTTAAAAACATCTGTTAAAAAGGCTCTCCCAGAAGGTGGCATTTCCAGAAAGATGGTTCACTCTTAAGCAGGCTGAGGATGCTGCCCTCCACGACTGCAAAGGAGTTGACCCCATCCTTTGATGTTGTCCCTCCTCAGCTGGGACAGTGTTCATCTGTTAACAGGTACCCACAAGCCAAACCAGGACCTGCACTATTTACATCTTCCCCGTAATTTGCAACAGCCTTACAGCATAACAAGATGTGGTTTGTTGGTTTTGGGTTGTTTTGAGCAGAGAGAGAAGCACAAGACGAGAAAACCTTCAGGAGGACACTTGAAAATCTTGCCCACTTGCCTCAGCGTTCAGCAGGGCCACAACAAAAAAGGTTTTTTTCCATCTCTTTTGCCAAGAACCTTAGCATCCATGCATTCATCAGGAAAGGGCAGGCTGCGCCACCACCACAGCTGGGGCAGCTGGGGCACCTAAATTCTGTGCATAAACACCCACGTGGCAGAGTAGGTCACAAAAAAAAACCACTTTAAAAGCAATAAAAGTACTGTTTTCACCCTTTCCATAGCTTATATAAATCTTCCACAATTAAGTACAATTGCAAATAAATCACCTTGATTAGAAATTTATGCTTTCCATTGTAGTCTATTCACAAGGTTTTAGTTTCATCCACATAGGAAGTGCAAAGGGTCTATTAAACTATTAGGAAAACCATACAGGACAAAGGATAAGTTGATACACATGCTAGAATTTCATAAACATTACATTTTTTGAAATGATTTCTACACAGAATAATTAACAGATTTACTTACAAATCACCATAAAATTCATTGTGAGTCCAGTATAAATTTTCCAAGTAGTTTGTAACATTTTTTGTTACACAAGTGTTCTTTGCAGAAATGCCTAAAATTTATGGAACGTGTCCCTCCTTGATTTAAAACCCTAAAAAACACTCTAAAAGAGCACATTCTCTAGCTAATTTCATCCTATATTCATATTTTCTTTTGTAATATGACATTGAAATTGTTTTCTGATATATATTCACTTTAAAAAACAGCTAATTAAGTCTGCAGCCATTCCCTAATCATGGCTGTAATTTGTTTTCTGCTAAATTTACCCTTTCTGTTACAGCAATTTGAAAAGATGTTCAACTCTCTTGGACACGACTGCCTTTTATATGACTTCCTTACGCCCAGTTCCTAACAAAGATTATTACGCATGCTTGCTTATTTTTGAGCACCTCATTAGGCAACTAAAGGGCCATTGGGACCCTCATGTTGCTAAAATTAAGCATAGTCATAGGTCTTTTCAGGATCAGAGCCTGACTACTTAGATGACAATGTGATTTTTTTTTTCTCTTTTTAACACAGCAGTCATAGATCATACACAGAGCTAAGGCAGAGATAAGGTTAGGCAGATTAATTTATTCAGGGCTCCATTTTGCCAGTTCAATTTTAACACAAAATCTGCTGAATTGTGAGGGTTTTTATACGAATCTGGCAGACTTGATGATAGAGTAGGCATTTTGTTTTAAATAAAGGTCTGAAATGCTATTTGATTTTGCACTCTAAGTAAGCTATTTGTACTGTGAAACACTATAGATTATCAGATAAGGCTTGCACACAAATTTATGCATTTCTCAATATTTCAGTGCAAAGATTTTTTTGGGCATTTTGTTTCTTATGTTCGATAGCTTATTTTGGAAGCATTTTCTCTTGTGTCCTTTAAAGAAGTTGTAAATATTGAAAATTCATCTTTAGATTGTTAATATTCAGAAATAGAGCAAATCACTGACAACATTCTTATAACATTCATTATTTACACGTATCTTCCACCCCAGATGTAATCATAAATGACATAATTTTTCCCATGCCTTAATTGATTATACAAAACACTCCATGTCTATGTGCAATACATAATTAATGTAATTTCAACATATACCTTCCACTCACTACTCTGAAAAGAGAAATAAACACTATTTGCCCTAATTAAAACCATCCAATCATTAATATTTACTTATTAGTGGGAGAAAATGTCACTGGTGGATTAGAGGCACTGCAACACACACCAAGCATGACAATAAAAATGTGTTTGCATATGAAAAAAACCCCTAATAAATAAATGTTTTCCTTCCTAGGGAAAGGACTATGAATGGTGTATAAATGAGGGTTTGTACCATTCACCAGACAGAAAAGCCCAAGGTCAAGATGATTAAAAAATGGAACTGAATGTCAGGAGAGAAATCTTCCCATGATAATTCTGGTTGCAAAGTGCTTCAGAGTTCAAGAATACTTTGGGCTTTATCAGTACAACTCACTGGTGCACTGGGCTCAGATCACCACTCCTGAACTCACATGAACTTCTGGGAAAATAAAACTTCATAAATACAAGAATTTATAGATGTAGAGTATTAGGCTAATTCAGAAAAAGGGAAAAGAGACTGGGTGATACCCTACAGATTATGTTATTCTGTATACACAGCCATCAGTGGAATATGTCATGCTTGTTCAAGTAATTTTAATGTTTGAGACCTCGCAGAAAGTGAGTAAAATAACAGAAAGTGAGTAAAATAACTTTCACCAGGTTAACTCAGAAAAAATATCTGAAAAGTGTCTGTGTAATAAATTCATATATATATATTATGCTAAAAATCCTGTTTGATTCAAAATTAGTTTTCTTAGCTTGTTCACATTTTTAAAATTTGCCACCCTCACAGCTGTTTAAACTGAAGCAGATCTTGAGTAGTAACAGCATAAAATATATTTCTAGAAACCTTGTGCTGAAGACACTACCCTTTCTATTCCTTGGTATCTGGCTTTTTCCTTCCTCCTCCTCTCACACTCTCCCACGTTTCAGCCTGGAAGACGCATTTTTGTAAGAAGGAGAAACCCATCAATTCCATTTGGGATCCTACTGGAGAAACTGCCATAACTGTGAACATATATTGGCAAAGCATACAACTCTAATTTAGTGAGAGAAAATATGAGTGCACTTAGTGAACATTACAGCCTCAAACACTTTTTTAACTTTGCCCTCTGTGTTGGCTCCTACTAATTTTCCAACTGTGCAGATGATACAATAAATAAAACTATTCTAAAACCTGGTCTCCCAAAGCTTTTATGCTCATCCCTTGCTATCTAGATTCTTAATTAACACTTTCCCTGAAGCCAGATTTAGACCTTTTTTCTTTTGAAGCAAGTCTGGTCCTCCTCTCTCTGTGAAAATTCTCAGTCTTATAACTAATAAATATATTTTCCTTTTAATCCCATTAAGGTGTCTCAAAGATCAATAGTGTGTGTATATCAGATCAATGTATAAGACATTTCCCAGTAAAATTGTCAGATATATTTCTTTTGCAACACTAGCAAAGTAGTCCTGTGGCAACTCAATGCCTTTTCCAGGAAATGGGCCATACATATTGCTAATACATATATTTGTTAACTAAGCATTTAAAAGTGGATTTACAAATTAGCAAGATATTTCTTTGACACCAGAGTTAAATTAGCAGTACCAAAAGGGCCAAAACCCATTACTTTTTCCTTCCAAGTGCTTGCTTCAGCTGAGTTACATATCGATCACGTTTGGTTTTGCATGACTGAGTTTTACTGGCTTTTCCCTGGGTTTATTGGGATATTTGAACACTGCAGAAGCAGCTACAGCTTGATCAGGAGATTACAATCACTATTGCCTGTATGTTTCTCTAATCTGAGAAGAGAAACAGAATGATATATTGCAATACATCCATCCCCATTTCAGGTGGATGATTCTGAAAATGCATATCTAGGAAGCAAGTACCCAGCAATGAGATTTTATAAATGTTATGAAAATCAGGACAAACAACCTCAACAGCCACAAAGATTGCCAGGGTCACTGGGAATATATTATGCCCAAGGGCAGAGGTCCACCTGTTAAATTAATAGTTCCTGGGTTAAAATAATTAAACTAGATGAAATTAGACAATTTAATCTAGGCTAAAACTCAAATGTTTTTCAGTCATTTTCCTCCTCCTGACACAACCCCAGGACTGCCTAGGACTAAAGTGAAGCATTTGAGATTAGTGAAGTTTCTTCCTCAACAACAAGGAGGCTTGCTGCTAGAACCCAACAATGGCAGTGATTTCAGACAAGAGCAGACAGCCATCCCACAGTGTAATAATCTCTCATTACAGTTTTATGCATACAAACTAACTACTTTAATTAGGTAAGTACATGGAAATAATGGTGTGCAATTAAATACCATGCCTAATTACAGATATATAACTAATAACTGTGATTCTGGATAAATATGATGTTTGGCATAAATACTTAGACAACATGAGAGAAACAAAGTTCAGTCACTCATTTTGCATATGGATTGAGCCAGAAGCGATGGGTTTCATTTTCTGAAGATCTGACTATTAATCTTTGTTATTTTACATGCTTTTGCATGCATAGCAGTGTATATATAAAGAGGTTTTACTGTTGAAATTAGTATTTTAAAGGCAGTGAGCCTGATCTGATCAAGAATCTACTGAAACAGAATAATGTTACCTTTGCTCCCTTTCTCAGAAAACATACAAAGGTGAGCTATTTTGTTCCCCTCTGCAACAATTAGCAAAACACTATTTCATTTAAAAGTATGATATAATCATGCTCCTATTATAAATCACAGTCCTGAAATAAATTTTAGCTCAGCCCTTTATGGCCAACTACTTCCTTGACCATTTTCAGTTTTGGTGTACTGAATATCTAGTCCTAGAAAATAATTCTTAATTATTGTCATTATAAAAACAGATTTAAAAAGGAATGGTGATTGCACACCATCTGGAAATGTACTCAAGCTGTCAAAAGAATCTGTGGATAGCTCCAGTATACAGTATTCAAATTTCAGCAGGAAATCATACTTGGTCAAGCGGGAAGAATTCGTTCAGATTCATACATTTTTTAAAATGTATTTGGCATATCAAATGAAGTTCAAAGATACAGTTAAAGAATTTCAGTTTAAGGGATTTTAATAGGATGCATGTTAAATTTATACACTGCATACATTAACAGACAAAAGAAATAAATTAATCAGTCCTGAAAGTGCATTCATAAAATGCCAGAACTGTGACAAGTGCAGTACGGATACAAAAGAATAAGGGAGAAAGGAAAGAAAAGGAACTTTAAAAGAAAACAAAGAACAAAAGGGGAAAAAAAATAAGAAAAAAGAAAAATTAAATTCTGTCTTTCTCCTTGTTTCCTAAGGCACTGATGTTAGAGGAAACTCAGAGTATCACCAACTTCTCTGAGCAATTACAGATCATGAGAGCTCCCCTGCAAACATTCAGCCCCTGCTGATGCCCACTGAGGTACCCTGGCCTCGGTGTTTCCAGGCAACAGGGTCTGCAGAGACCCTTGGTGGGGACAAAGTTGGCTTTAAGCAGTCTTCCATGTCTAACAACCTGGCACAGCTTTATTAGCTCAGATAAAAACACAATTAAGCACAGTTACTTGCTCACTAATGTACAGCGAGGAGTGAGAAAATGAGGTTTGTCCTTGCTGCTGGTATTTGGTGCATGCAAGCTGTAAATAACAGGCAATCACACAACCACCATCCTGGAGAGGGGGGAAAATGAAAAAGGAAAAAGATTCTACCTAGGAGCATCATTAGAAGAGAGTATTGTGTACAGAAACTTTTCAGTAACAAGAGATGCAAGTATGCTATAAGCTATGAAATCAAGCAGAAAGAGGGAGGACAATGATTCGTGCAGAAGGCACTGTGGGCTGCAGGGCAGGGAAGCCAAAATGAGGTGAACAAGACCTAGCTGGGCTCCTGAAACCAAAATGAGGTGAACAAGACCTAGCTGGGCTCCTGAAACTTGAGCATCAGTAGGATTACACCACTGTGAGCCAAAGCAACAATTCTGCTGGTCTGTTGTTCTGGATGTAATAGTGGCTAGAGAAGCAGATTTCTAAGTCATTAGCCATGTTAAGACTCCTTATTTCAATAAAATTGAGCTTTTAAAGAAAAGAGTGATGAAAGAAATATCACCAGCTTACTCACAACAGATATATCTCTGTCTCTATGTTGTCACACCTCAGTGTTCATCTGAGTTTGTTCAGCCACCCTAAAGAAACCCAGACATGGATTTGTTTGTTTTAGCAGTACATACACAAAGCTGGATGAAAGCTGAAACCAGTTACAGCAAAATATATTTTAAATCTTCATTTTTAGGAAACAAGTATCTATCAATGAGATTTTATAAATTTTCTGAGAAACAGAAGAAACATCATCAATAACTAGAAAGATTACAAGGTTAATAGCATATTTGGGAATATGCTATATTTTTCCCCCCCAATAATTTATTGATGTAACTAAAAGAAACATGAAACACCAGCACAGGACTCTGTCAGTTCTCAGCAGTGCAAGATTTATTAGTAATCATTTAAATACCTTCTCATTTAATTATTAAAAATTTTCAAAAATAGAAAGGCTGCCCAGCATGGAAATAATAAAAATGTTGATTATATATAATGTTTATTAAACTCAATTTCAGATAAATACAATAAATAGAAGCCTCATAATGGTCTGCTCTGAATAAAATACCTGTCATAAAATAAGGCAAGCCTATTAGCTTAGTAAATATTGCTTCTCAGGTGAAACAAGCTGGCTTTTTTCATGGCAGTGCTCTCTAAATCAAAGTATTTGTAACAGAATTTGTACTGACATTTTGAAACTAAGTGTTATGGGTTGGGGATAAATATACACTGCTTAAATAAACTCATGAAAATACTTTGCTAAAAGCTGACACAACCACATTTCTAAATTCATGTCAACATCTCTACAGCATTGCTGAAATCAGGGAGGTTATGCTGGAAAACTTTCTGCCTTTGATGTACTTTTCATTGGACAGCTGCTAATAAAGCATCAGGAAAAGGATAAAGCATTACCAGCAAGTCAAGGGACAGGATCCTGCCCCTCTATTCAGCCCTAGTGAGGTCTCTCCTTGAGTGCTGTGCCCAGTTCTGAGCGTCTCAGTGCAAGAGAGATGGAGCTCCTGGAGCAGATCCAATGGTGGGCTCCGAAGATGATGAAGGGACTGGAGCATCTCTCTTAGGAGGAAGGGCTGAGGGGCCTGTCCAGCCTTGAGAAGAGATGACTGAGAGGGAATCTCCTCAGTGTCTGTCAATATCTGAAAGGAGGTGTCAGGAGGCTGGAACAAGGCTCTGCTCGGTGGCACTGAGCAATAGGACAGGACCAGGAATGGATGCCCAAGAAGTTCCACCTGAATGTGAGGAAGAACTTCTTTACCATGCACTGGAACAGGCTGCCCAGAGAGGGTGGGGAATCTCCCATCCTGGAAATGTTCAACAACGTGTCCAGATGACACAATCCAGTGCCATGTGCTCTGGGATGATCCTGCCTGAGGAGGCAGGCTGGACCAGATGACCCACTGTGGTCCCTTCCAACCCTGCCCTTCCAGTGATTCTGTAACAATATGTCCCTGTGTTGTGCCCCTACAGTCTGGCAGTCATTATGAGTTTCATTTCTCCTTAGATCATTATTATTTCATAAGGAGGCAGAAAATTTTTCTCAGGGGCATGTTTTTGTGTAGTAGGTACTTTGAAAAGCAGCACAAAGATTTTCCCTGTGCCAGTAACACACTCATTGCAGACACTCAGACTCTGTTAAAGGCAGTTCAAACCCACTCTAAGTCACAAAGGCACTACACAACCCTTTATAGCTGGGCAGTGATGTTCCAACAGCCTTTGCCTTTAGAGGTCCCACAAGTGGACATAAGCAAGAACTAATTTAATATTTAACAGAAGCAAAAATCTTTACAGGGTCAGAGGGAGGAAGTCAGTCTCACCAGTTCCCTTGCTATTGCTGTACAAGAGGAAGCTGTGAGTTTCTAGAACAATGTGATAAATGTGGAAGGAAATAAAAAGAGAGGCAGGGCCCTTGATGGAAAGAAAGGACTGTAGAGGCTAAAGTGGCACACAAGAAGAAAAGAGAAGAGCTGTAAAATGAGGAGCTAGAAGTCTTTGTAGAGAACCCTCCCTGATGACCAGCAAACACCTCTGAGGCCGTGTATCAAATAACAGCTGAAGCCCACAGTCATAAATTCTTGTGTGCTATATCAGGCAGTGCATATTGTGATGTGAAGCTGAAGAAACTCATAACTGGCTACCTGAATAGGGAAGTGGTGCAATGACACCGTAAAAGGAAATACTGGCCACCTCAAATTACAACATAAAATAAAAGCTGGCTTACTTGAGCCATAAGCTCTCTGTGCTAATATTCACTTTTTTAAGACAAAAGGCAAAGCAGTTGCTTAACCTGACATGCTATTGTTTAGCTATTTACATAAACCACTGCGAATCCTTCAGATCGTGATGATAAACACCAAAGAAACCCCCTGAGGGAAATTAATAATTCTGTATAAAGTGCAGCAATTTGATGGTGTGGAAAAAAGACACAGCGCCACTACTTAATGAGGAGCATAATGAAGAATCATTTAGTAGTTCCCCATTTAGTAAATGCTCTCTCCCCTGTGCAGTAGTGAGTGCTAAGGTTTCATAGAGAGATTTACAGTAAATTATTATGTAATTAATGGCCACAGCAATGAATAACAAAAATGACACCACAAGAGAAAAGAATGGTGACTTTAATTATGGCTTCTTTTTAACTTTTGAGTTTGACTTCAAAACCTGAAGGTTCCTCTTCTAGGACTTTACATGAAAATGCTAATCATTATTTAAAATATTTGACCTAGCACTAAGAACAAGCCCAGAGCATATATACATATTTTGGATTAATGTATATATTTGTAGCATACTTGTACCATACCCAGTTTTACACAGCAGAGAGAGAAAAGTATTTAGAATTCAACTGGGCTTAAGAGGAAGAATTATGCTTTAAGGATTGTACTTACCATCATACACTCTTCAGTCAGTAAATGACCTTTAAGTGCTTATATTTTTTTTTTTCCTGTAGAGAAAACTTTAAGATGGCATAACCATGTCTTGAATAAAAATATTTAATAGCTATATTTTTTTCTTAGGTATCCCCACTGGGCCCAGAAATAAAGTTTGTGTAAAGAGCATACACCAGCTCTTCTTCTGTAATTTATGGACTCTCTATGTGTTTCAGTTGGATGGGAAAGCTCAGTGGTGAAAACAGACCAGGGACATGGGTTAATACAGCATAAGAGTACAGGCAGACTATGAGAAAAATATTACATTTGAGGTATATGAAAGCAGAGACCTGGGTGAGTGCATACTACTTTTGTGTGCCATAAATAACACAATTTATTTTTTAAGAATTGCAAGATTTTTGTTTGATTTGGTTTAGTTGGGTTTTTTTTCCCCCCTGCAATAAAACTTCCTGTGCATGTGTTGATCAGAAAAGTAGATGGCCCATCAATTGTGCTGACAGGGTTACTACTTTTTACAGCTCTTTCCCATTAGCTTTTTCCAGAGTCCTGTGGGAACACCCATATAAGATGTGGTGTTATCAAATGTTTCCAGTGGAAACATGTTAGCCTGCTTCAGAGTATCTTATATACAGAAATGATTTAACAAGATCACAACACTTTCTGACTGAAATTTCTCAGATAATGAATTATATACATTAATATAAAATTTACTGTTTTCCATGAATTCCCATTTTGCTTATTGTCCTTTGGTTAAGAAGTAAAGACAAGGAAAACAAGCTAAAAACTAAACTACATTTTATTCTTTTTCTTACTTAAATTGATTATTGACAATTTTCTTCTCATTCTCCTATTTGATAGTACAATTTATAGAACCTTTTCATAAAATTTAAGGAGTTTATTTTTTTTTCTGTGGGGGACATTTTTAGTTGGTACAATTCCTCTTTAAATCCAAATTTTTGAGTTTACTACACAAATTGCAATAAATATCCCAAACTTCTGAAGAAGAGATAAGCTGTTCTATCTCTATCCAACTATTTTTTTTTTTTAAATAAGAAAACTTTCTCCCATGCACACAACCAAAAAGCATCTAGTTTGGGAATAAGCTTTCTTAACTCCTCTTATATGCCAAAAAACAGTCTCGGTTAACAGTGACCTCAAAAAAATTATCTGGTCCAACTTCATGGGAAAAGGAATGTAAATGAGATTATCTTCCCATCTGCAGCTTGGAAACCTCCAGCAATGAGGATTTATCCATGTCCCTGAAGTGCTTGTTCCAGGGGATGAGTTCTTACTACAAAAAATTTATTTCTTGTGTTGAGACAAAATCTCTCCTTGGTGCAACTCGTGCACATCACTCCTTGTCTTCATGAAGACTCCACCATCTTTCTATCTGCCTTTCAAGTACAAGAAAACCATGATGAGGTACTCCCAAGTCTCTTCAAACATCAAACCTATCACTTTCCTTGCTGTGCAGGTTACCTCACTTTGTTAATACATTTTAAAATTTAAATATCTGTTTGGTTTTGAGTCATTTGATTTTAGACATTCATCTGCAAACTTCAGCCACATGTTGCTACAAAAGACTAATATCCACTGGTTACTTGTTGCCATGTTATTTAAGGACAGTTTCCTTTGCTGTTGTACACTATACTTCCCTGCTAGCTCAGCTGCTGTTAGCACCACACAGATCTATAACTTCACTCGGGATTTATGGAGGGAATGAGACAATGAAACACCAGTAAAATACCAAATGTGAGTGTCCATTGAAATGAAACTGAAAAACCCGACAAAAGGAAGAATGCTTCCTTGTTAAAAAAAAAAAAAATGTATTTTTGTCAAGCAACAGTCTCAAATGCAAACTCTTCAGATGACACTTGTCACTCCAGAATCATCTATCAAAAACATCCATCTTTGACCCAGGAGAACATTGTCTTCATCAAGCAGATAAATCCATCCTATTTCACTCACTTTTTCTTTTTTTTTTCCCATTAAATAATACATTTGGTCTAAAATGGATCATTTTCCCTTTAAAGATAGGAGGATTATTAATCAGCTGGTAGTAGATCATGATACTTCTTTTTTTTTTTTTTTTAATAATTTTACATTTTATAGACCTAGAAATATATGAAGGGGAAATGCATCAATGTGTTGAACTAGAATCAGGTATATATATATATACAACACTTTCACACCCAAATTTGTATTCTTATTCACAGCTATAGACATTGGCACAAATGGACCTGATGCTAGCAACAGATCAGAACAGACAGAAAACTTTGGAAAAGTGAAATCAGAGACAAGTAGCAGGTGTAGAGAGAAAGCAAAGCAAGGCCTTCCTTCTCCAGACATCTGCTGGCAGAAGAACCATGGAGAAGACAAATAATGGAGATGGTGGATCAAGAACTCTGCAGGAAAAATCAGCCTTAATATCACACATAAAGATAAAAAGTTCTTTTTAGACATAACAGACAGATTTTATTTCTAGATATTGATGTACTCCTTTAGGTTATTCTTTTTGAGATTATCCAAAGGTTTGGAGAAATGAACATTACTTTCAGATAGCTAAGGGTATTACCATTCAAGCACTTTGCACTCTGTGGTTATGGTTTGTCCTAATTTGTTCTTCTGAACTCTCCAAGGGCAAAATTTCTTGGATTGTTTCTTGTAATTACAGATTAATTTATGAAGTTCTTCCATTATAGTTGCCAGCCAAACACTTAAATACTATAAATCACTTTCATGATCCAATGTTCCCTTATTTTTCTATTTTGCTCTCCCCAAGGAAAAGGTTTCTGATGCAAAGGAGTTTTGTCTACCTTGCCTTCACCATGTACTTTTACTCCCATGAAACAATAGCTAATTTTCCTCCATGAATTAATACCTTCACTACTGACCTGTCACCATGGAGGCACTTGATTAATGCTTAACAACTTAAGCTGCTCTAGTTTGGAGGAGCTTTCTAGGTCTATATTTGGCATAGAAATCCCCTGCCAATTTCCAACCTGTTAAATATTTCATGTTGTTACACACCTGTACTGAATATCAGGTGCATTGGTCTGTTTGCTGTGCACACAAATGCCACTCTCATAAAAACCTTTTAGATTTACTAAAATACCCCAATAATTTGAAGACTATTAAGAGTTTTATTTTGTATCTTCACTAAGAATTTCTTTCTCAACACTGAAATAGTAAATTACACGTGAACACAGAACTGGAAAAGTTAAAATAAAACATATGTAAAAGAAGAAAAGTCCTAAAATTAGTATTTCTTTTGGAATAACAACTTTAATGTGAAATGATATTCCAGTCACATGTATTTCATGGCATGTATTAGGAAAAAATTTGACATTTTAATATTTTGATGGTGGAGCTCTTAGGAATACCTGAAATGGATATATTTAATGTGGTAGATGTGGAGAAGTAAGAAATACTGCATGTAACACAGCCACCCTTCCATTAACAGGATTGAATTTCCTTTTATTTTTAACTTTTCATTTTGTGATTCACAGCCCCTTTAGAATTTGTTCCTAATAAATTTTCACTTCTCTGCAACCTGCAATAATAATTTGTATGTTTAGATAGGTATTCAAAATCCATTAAAACATTTCATTTCAGACAAAAGATCCAACATTAAGGACTCACTCGGGTTTATAAACATCTTAAACCGGGAAAGATTTATTTTCAGGATTTGTTGTGAGATTTACTGTCCTTTACAAATAGGTCTGTGATACGTTTTCAGGATGAAAAAATGAACTAAAGCAATGTACCTCAGCAGAAGAATACAAAATTCTGCCTTCTAGCTGTATAAGTACCTAAGAATTACCCACATTTGGCCATTGATGTTAAAACAAACAAAAACAAACAAAGAAAAAAATAGAAACAAGAACAAAAAGCACAAGACCAACAACAACAAAAACCAAAAATCATAACAAAAACAACCAACCATAAAACCCAGAAAAAGCCCCCAAAACCAAACCAAACAAAACACACACTCCCACCCTCCCACCCACCAATAAAACCCCCTCAGATTAGTCTTTATTTAGGATATTTTTTGAAAATATCCTCCCTGATTTGTGGAAAAATGAGTATCTAGACTTATTTTGAAGTGAATATCTGGAGTCTACTGGGAATGAACTCAGCCAGTGCCTCACCCACCTATTTAAAATTTCATTGTTCATTAAAACTCTTGTGAGAAATCTGGAGAAGCAATTTTTGAGTCCAAAGAATAGACATTGCAAGGTGAGAGAAAAAAAAGAGTTCAGACCAAGTAGGTGTTTTTTTAATATGCAGCCATTATGCACTGCCAAAATTTGAAACTTCCCAGAAGGAGAGAGTGACTGATATATAAAACTATTGCCTTTTTTCCAAACATATCCACTCCTAAAGGAAGGCTGCCTGGAGCCCTACACAGCTGAGCTTGTTTATTAATGCAATCTTTGTATGACAAATTAGGTCAGCTGCATAAATTATTGAACAACCTCACATTAGCTGAAGTGATAAGAGTCTGCAATAAGCAGATGAAAGTTGTTGGTTTTGGTTTTTTTTTTTTCCAAGGTGCTTAAGATTTTTTTTACCTTTCCTGGTGAGTGGCTAATATTTGTATTCACCACACAGAACTTGTATGATGACATGTATAAAATATCCTCAATTTCCATCTGAAACCTATTAAACTGTCTAAGAGTTTATCATTGTTTCAGCTGAAATCATTCCTGTAGATATCTGACTTGTCTCTTCTGAGGTTGCTGTGCAGCAAGAGAAGCTTTAGTGCCCCCTATTATCAAATAGCTATCACTGTTCTTTTTAATTAAAAAAAAATCCAGAACATCCATTCAGTGATCTTCAGCAAACACATATGTACATTTTATCACATTCATACTGCAAAAAAAACATTCACACAAGAAAAAATAAAAAATAGATTAGTAAGACCATCAGTGATTGGTTAAATGCTTGGGACTTGCCACAGGGGTTTGCTTTTTTAAAAAAATAAAACTTTTTTTTTGTTCCTTGAGTATCAGTCATAGTTTTAAATTGCAGATTTCTCTTTCAATCCCCCTCTTAGAGAAAGGACACACAGATACCAAGATCTTAAAACTTGTTTAGTTGATAACTGACCTGTAACTAACTCCAAAGCAGCTCCTCTTCTCCAGAAGAGAAAATAATGGCAATAAAACTGAAATGTCACATAAACATCACGATAAATGTGTTTTGTGACACCTTTTTGTTGCAATGTCTAATAGATCATGTGCAAGTTTTTGATTGGTAGCACCTTGCAACAAAAGCCAAAGGAACTTAAGAGCTTTGTAACTTACCTCCAACAGAGAATAGTGGCAGATTAGAGAACTTATAAAAACAAATCTGGAAATATCCTCCAACCACTACAAGCACAAACTCATTTCAGCTCCTAGAGGATAATTAAAAAAAAGAAAATTTAAGCAAAAATTAAGCTCAACACAAGCATACAGACAAGGCTGAGCACCAAGTGTCTCTGCTTTCTTGACTGGGCTGACCCATGTCGACCAGTGCTCTCCGTGTCACCAACACAAGAGGATTCACAATCATTCTTGGCAAAGAGCAAGACCACAAAGAACTCCAAATCCCAAACCTAAACAGAAGGAATGAATTCAGGTAAGAGACATTTGCATGTAGGTATTTTGACTGCAGGTTTTCATCAGTAACAGTGGATTCAGTGTTCTGAGGGGTCCTCTCAGAACTGATCTCCCTGGCTAGGGGTACACTCAGAGCTGAAAGGGTAAGCACTGCAGATATGTGTGAAAAGGAGGCATAGAAAAACCATCAAAGCAAAACAAAGAAGAGATCTTTCCATGTTTGCATCTGGTCTCTGCATAAAGCAGTTCCCTCCTTCCCCAGGAATTAACACTCGAAACCAACTTAAACATTTGTGTGATGAATAATGAGTTATAGTTTGCTTTATACCTATTTCAAGCAGACTGTGAGAACTGTTCAAACTACTACCAAATATCCTCTGTTGGGAAGTTGTTTTCAACAACTGGGAAGGTTCTGTAGTTCCACAGCTGATCTTTCAATGTATTGCACTGTATGAACAAAGAGAGCTTTCAAAATACCAAATCCAGGCTGGTAATTTTATCTCCAATACTCCCTCTTGATGTCCAGCTCCCCTGTAAGTGTACACATGGGGCTGTGATCAGAGGACAGCACTGACACACACAAAGCAGCAATGTGATGCTCTCCAGCACTTCAGGGCTGACATTTCAGTGAGTTTGACCAGATTCTCATTGTACATCGGTAAATCTATGCAAAACATTGTTTTCTCATGTTGCTGTTTCTCACTGATGAGCTTGGAGCTCATGAAAAATCACCTCATGAAAAATTCACTAATGAAAACTGCAGTTTCCAAGAGGCATTCAGGAAAAATGATCCAGGCAAGTCTGTGTCATGTGTTTCCATGCAAGGACAAATACTCTGAACAAGGCAATCAAAGTAAAACAAGATCTTCTACTTTTTAAAAAGCCAAGTAACAGATGCATTATTTAGAATAAACTCAACAGAATGAGTTCAGCAGAAATAAGTTTTCTTAGAGGTAGAATCTCACTCAAACATTTCTAGCTACCATTCCTATGAGGAATATGCTTTCAGACAGATGCATTGCATACAGCAACTCTAAAAGAAAATACCGTGCTCAAATTTGTGTTACCACAGAACATAAAGTTTGGGTCCCTGGAAAATATATACAGCTTCACTGTTTTCATCCTAACCATGCTGTTTTTCAGAAATCTCTCATTCCTGAGCCATGTGCTGCATTATCCATGTACCCAAAAACTCAGAGAAAGAACTTCTGTTCTATTCTGAGCCAACAGCCAAAACTACACTGATTTCAATTGTTAAATCAATGCTCTTACTGCCCAAGTAGAAAATGTATTAAAATTTGTCTGAAATTACAAATCACAGCTTCATTTGGTAAGGTAAATTTGTAATTGTCTTCCTCTTTTTTTGAGGTGCTTCAAATGTAAAGGTTTTAATCCATATATTCCATTTTTGTTACTATTATACAAGAGCTTTTTACAGCTGTTTGACAACCATTTTTACCTGATATGCCCATCTACCTTTAAAATTCATATGGAAAAGAAAAATATTCCTTAAACTGTACAGGTACTCTTTTTAAGAGTGGTTGTGTGTTTTTTAACTTTGCTTGGCTTCTTTTTTTTTTGGTTTTAACTGGTTTTCAGTGTTTAATATTAAGTGTTAATAGAAAACTAAACTATTTCTATTCAGAACTAAATAATTTCTTCAACCTGGATAATAATTTAATGCAGATTATCATGTGCATCTTATTATGTTCTGGGATTGTTCTCTAAACTTTCTCCCGTCACCTTTAAAACAAATGAACAAACAGAGTAAACAGTAAACATTAAACCAGAGTTTACCACAGATAAATACGAAATAGTCCCCTTCATCTCTTCCCTACATATAAAGTTCAGAAAGTATGCTCTTTCATTTCAGAGCTTAAAGCAGATTTCTCCACAATAGCCATTCCTGTCAAGGTCCAAACATTTTATTCTTCATTTGGTCACCTCAGTAAATCCACCTATCATAAATCCTTCATATGACCAAGATGGCAAGAAGAGATAAATAATGGAAGACTGCACTGAGGTTTTAAATTTATGTCAGAATGAAGCATTGACGAAAAGATTTCCCATTTTGGTTTTTTTGGTTTTTTTCGTAATGTCATTCAAGTCTCTGGTTTTGAAATAAAGCAAAAGCCCCTCTTTGATATCAATTAATTCAATTTGTTATTCATTCAAGTTAAACAGAATTATATTAACTCCTTCACAAATTTAAAACACAGATTTAAAAATATAACTAGATCTTAATAGATATACCACCATTTGGGGGTCCTTGGGGAGTTTTTATTTCATAGGAAAGGAATCTGATGCCATCTTCAAAGTGAAGCTGCCTTTTCCTTTAAAAAAAAAAGGTTGTACTTGATGATCTTAAAGGTCTTTTTCAACATTAGTGATTCTATGATTCTGTGGTTCTATGATTAACATAAGCCAATGCTATTTATATGAGCTAATTATAAAGTCTGACCTTCAGACTTCTACTTGGCTGTAGTATTCACTATACAACACTGTCTGCACATAGAAGAGAAGCAGAAGATACAGGCAACCTTATACTTGTTCTTGTTAATTTGCAACTAGTCAGGAAGGCCAGGAGAGGCTGGAAATTTTACTGGAGCCACACAGAGCTGAGAGAAAGGGCCTGATTCTTTTAGATAATCTCACTGGGCTTGGAAAACACATTTATTGCAAAACTAAGAAAAAAACCTCCTGTAGTTCTGGTCCAGCAAACTGATCAACAAGGACATCAGTAATGCACAACCCTCCCAGGGTCCATGGGGTTTTGGGTGAGCAGAAGCCTTGACTGCACCATTTGTGGAGGAAGACTCTCTGTACACCACACACCCATAATTATGATTTGAGGTTAAGGATGATGTGCCTTCTAATACTCCCCTCCCAGCAAATCTGAAATGTATATAATTGCTGACATTCCCATTAGTAAAATAAAGTTAAATCAGTGGCTAAAGCAGGGCAGAACATTACAATATTGTTTAGCGCATTTCAGTACTACCTGCTTTGTGGTTTTTTTGTGACATAACCTATAAAACAGTTGAGCACGATATTAAAGAACCACAGAGAGAGGTTAAAAAAAGGGGAAAACCAACCAAACAGCAAAAGCAAAAATCCCCATCAGTAAACCTTTCACTAAGAAGAACTTGATCAAAACCTGGAAGCTCATACTCTCCTTACAGCTCCTCTACCTGCCCATTCCCCGTCCTGCTGACTGATAGCGCTTCCGACAGTTCATTAGCATAACATGGAGATAATCAATGCTGCTTCAGAAGGAAAATGCCACCTAATGAATCCCCAGTGCCCCTTTTCTGTGCACCAGGTGCTCTTGCTGCAGGTGTAGCAGGCTGGAACAGATCGAGACTACCTGTTTAATTTGTGGAGTCCGACACGCCCCAAGCTGTGCGGTGTTAGGGATGATGAATTCACGTGCAGTAATGAACCGTGTACTCGCCTTCTTTGAAGACATTCTGATGCCAAAGTTAGACTCTAGGACTGGTGATATGTGAATGGCACTCCAAGTAGTTCCACTTTGAAATTTATTACAGAAAATGGATAAACTTGAAAATCTACTTCTACATGAGCTCAGATGATTATCCTTGTTTCTCCTTGTGTATGATTATGGCGTGGACATTCACATTACTGGCAGATTTATTTCTGAACTCATACTATAGCCTGATACTTCATTGAGCAAGGCTTACAAGTATACCTCAGTTAAAGCATGGCAGATTTGCATAAAAAACCAGTTTGAATTACAGCAGGGGGGAAAAAAAAAAACAAAACCACCTTGTAAAATCCCTAAGGAACTTCATATATTTTTCTGTATTTTTGCTGATTTTAATGTCAAGATTTCTCTAAACATACCAGCCTTCCTCAATTGCAGGGGCTTATCACCTGCTGGAACAATAGCTCCAAAGAGCTAATGGAGCATGTGGCTCTTTATGTGTAGTGCTGGGCATACCTGGGGAGTGGCAAAGGCTGACTACACACCAACAAAGGCACTTGCCTTGTATCCTCAGAGGACCTGGCCAAATTCCTCACTGATGCAAAGCAAAGGACACGTAGGGAAGTCTGCAGCAAGTTTATGTCACTGATTTAGGTGTTCTTAAAAAAATAAATTTAAAAGTCAGAGTAGCAAGACCCTGTGATGTCTATATTTAAAAGGCTTAGTTTATGGCTTTGAAGGCTTAAAATAATATCTTAAAATAAAAATGTTAAGGTCAGAAACAGCTGTTTTTCACAGTATTTAACTACAAGAGCAGAACTACTTCACTAAAACTTTTGAGGAACAGAGTTGTAACATTCTTTAAAACAGCAATTCTCTTCTGTTTTCACTGTCACTCAAACATAGCACCTCTACCAAATTGGGAGGCAGGACAACATCTGTACAACAGTATAGTTATAACTAATACACAATTTTATTATAGCTTGTCTTATTGTTTATCTGCAGCAGTTTAAGGAACAAATCCATTATTAAACTAGTTTTATTGTGATCACTCTGTTTCCTCAACATAAATATGCACTGCTTAAAATTCAAGGTAACATTTCAATTCCCTATTTGGGAGGCTTCAGAAATCTATTTTAAATGTCATTGAGACAGTCACACTGTTTTGTAGAGTCTCAGTATTTTGTTCCTTTTAGTTTCTCATTTTCTATTCCTTCTGTAGAAGGCTACATACTGATTTGTTTCTTTCACCTTATTGTGGAGCCTTCTCTCTTTCCTTCTGGGATCTCTCTCAATAGAGAAACCAGCATGATTTAGGAATATCTGAATTTTCTTCCGCTCTCATTTTCTGTTTAAAATAACAAGGCATAACTTTGGCAGAAAACAAGTAATTGAGCCCCAGATTAAGAGTTAGTACTGCAATAGTTCATGAAACAATTACATCTATTGCTATAAATGCAATATATTTTCATGCTTGAGAGAGGAATTTTTCTCTGAAGTAAATGTTATTATGGTTTAAATTAAATTTGAAAAAACAATAAAACCAAATCTGAATAATAGTTAGCAAATGTGTAATAAAACCTCACGATGGAGTTCTAGATACCTCACATTCTTGTGAATGACAGATGGTTACACTAGGTTTAAAAAAAAACCCCAAAAAAGTGGATAAAATCTTTCCACAAAGATAGATGACATCAGGAAAAAAAGCTGGTATTACATATATCCCTGAGAAATTTTACTTAAACAAGAAGAGCTTAATGATACCCCAACAAAAAAAATACATAGCACAGGAACTAGTAGAACCATTTGAAAAAAATAAAGATGTCTGTCTCATATGGGTAAAGAAAAAAAAAAAAAAAGTTGTTTACAAAAAATTACATGACTAACTAGGGAGAAGTTAAGGTCAAAAAAATTTCAGGTCCCTGGACCTGAATCTCTTGGCACCCAGTCAGCATTTCAGACAGCAAAAAGGAGGCTCCTCTTCTGTTATTGCTTTAATGGTAAACACAGCATTCCAGATAACCAGAAAACTTGGCAACCTGACATAAACCACAGACAAATCCAACACAGGAGGAATAAAGATACAAGAAATTAACACATTTTTAAGGGGTGATATTATAATTGTTGCCAATCAGCATGAACAAGTAGAATGTAGGTCTTAGGAAAGGAAATTTTTTGGTGGGATTACAAGATTTGTTTGTTGGTTGGTTTTTTGGTTTAGGAAGTATTGATACAATGCTTTTAGAGTCTGAGATATTTAACTTGTAACTTCATATCTTCAGTAATACCACAATATTGGAACTCTACTTCACAAGTTAGGTAGATTAAAAACAGGTAAGCATGGAGGTTTCATACATAACTAACAGAGAGAATGTATAATCCATGCATTTCTACAACCCTTCTCTAAATATTTTTAACAAATAACATTTCTCTAATGATAGAAAGATGGAGAGAAATCTGTAAAGCAATACTGTAATTACTAAAAACTTTTAATATTCATACCCTGATAAATCTCCTTAAAATACTCCAGCTGTAGTCTTCCTTTTTTCTCTGTATCAGTCACAAGTGAAAAAAGCCCCAAACCCAATATTACTGATTTTCCTTTCAATTTCCCAAGCTCAAGAGTTCTTGTGTATTTGATCATCTCTGATGTGAGCCTTCTCTTCAACTTTAACTAACTTTTTTTATTTTATAAATTTTTTGCAGTAGTAGAAACTAGAGGTACCTGAAAAGAAATGTAGAAAAGTAGAAACTAGAGATACCTGAAAAGCAAAAATAATTTTCTTGAAATCCAAGGAAAAAAACAAAGAAAAAAAAACATAATGATGGTTTTCATGAAGATTTGAAGTGGAATTAAGGGGGTTTTTTTCCTAAATGTGCACATTGATGTGAAAGTTCTTGGAAGATGTCAATTAGACATGCACAAAACGCTTCTGGTCTTTCTTCCATAGGTGGCCACACGAAAACCTCAAAGATAAGATTAAGTTCTTGAAAAGTATTTTAGAGGGGGAAAAAAGAAAAACAAACAAACAAAAAACAAACAAAAAAAAAACCAAACAAAAAAAAACAAACAAAAAATCCAACCAACCATAAAAAAAACAACCAAGAAATCTCCCAAAACCCCAAAAATTTTATTCTGAATAAGTGGAAAGGGAAGACTATTCAAGGTTGAGAGCTCACATCAGCCTCCTCATGCTTGTGGGGTGGTTCCTGGGAAGATGTTCTATTCATGAGTTGTCTGTGAAAAGAGAGAGCACGATCAGAAAGAATGTACATTTATGTTGGGATAATGGTGAAAGTTACCAATTTATCGAGTTAGCAAGCAGAATATTTTGCTTGCATAACCTAGCAGGCTTAAAATTGCCATAGTTCAGTGATAATCAAGAAATTGATTTTCAGCTCTGTGGGAACAGACGAACATTGAGAACAGTCTGTTTCAAAAGCAGAACACCAAAAGAGCCCTTCCCCCGACACTCCCTGTGAAGTGAATTTTAAGGAAGAGGGAGAATACCAGACGATCAAAAAATGTTTTTTTTTACATAAACTTTTCATTTTGACATACATGCATATTTAATATAATACAGAAATCTGCCTGTGATGCTTATTTTTAAAATGTCATTGAAGCTGACGTGAGGCTTATTTTGTCCTCTTTTCCTCAGAGGAATTCTGGCTGGGATGAAAAGATTCGCACTGAACAAACGTGGCCCATGCCTCAGAGAGCAGTGCAAGTAACCCACAGCAGAAACACCACAACTGCCACTAAAACACACAATTCCCTTTTCCCCCAGGTTTCAGAGGAGATGAACATGGGTGTAAAGAGTGGCCTGGCAGGCTGTGTGATTGCAGCCCTGCTTAGGGACACAGGCTGTAACACACACCACGCTCTGGAGCGCGGCAGCAGCGATGAGCCCAGGGGCTGCACAGCCAGCAGAGCATCAGGGACGTGTCACTGCTCTTCACAGAGCTCTGAAAATACAACTTACATGTTCCACTAGGAGGACAAAAGTGTAATGTATTGATCTAACACAGCCTCTGCTGGAAATGAGAAGGTTAAACACTGTTTTCCTAGATTTTTTTTTTTTTAGTAGCATTTAATTTCCTGTGTTTTCTAAGGCCCACCTGTGTTCTTCTGAGAACTTTGAAATTTTATCCCTAACCCTATTTACATTCAAAGGAAACTTAGTGCTGATGAATTTCCAAAGTGTCCCAGCAATCCATTTATAAAAGACAATTTTGATAGAATTTTTCTCTACCTTGGCCTTCTATTACCATCTTTCTTTCTCAGCTTACCTACATATATGCCAAAACAGATTCTCTTAAGGAAAATAAAATCAATATAAAGACAGATTACTTATCAAAATTACATGGAGGAAAACAAGTTACTGAGTTAGTATTTATCACCAAGAAAAATAACCTGTTTATCACCTGTCCAAATTACTTGTGCCCTGAGAATCTAACAGTAGATTAGAGTAACCAGATAAGAAACCCTGGAATCCCAGTGCTAGCAGAGTGAAGGAATTAAAACAAAACTTAAAATAATGAATGTCTGATGTAGAGAGCAACAAATAACAGCAAAAGAGCTATTAAGGAGAATTATGCCTCAAGTGACTCCAAGACCCAAACAGAGATTCTGTTATCAATGCCATTGTCACATAGCTCCAATCTGGTGTCTTTTCAGCTTTTGTACACCCAAATAATACCAAATAGAAGAAATAACTCTTTAGAAGAGTGACCAGTTTTCAGACAGGTGACAAAAATTTCTGAATTTGTATTATTCTTCAAGTCAATGTTCTCAACCAAAATAAGCTCTCATTTAAATCAAAATAAAAGGAAGATATATCAAACCCCAGCCCCCCCAAAAAATGGTGAGGGGACATCACACACACAAGAGTCTGATAAAAACTAAAGCTTTTCTAAAAGTCAGTTTGAATTGTTCTAGATGTAAATTTTGTCTTATAATCATCTAAGCCTGGAACAACAGGCTGAATAACAGATGATTATAAAAAATAACATTTTTGCCACTTGCAATAAGAAAACAGAAAGCAGATGACCTAGAAGTCAGCATTGGTCTGCTTCCTCCTTTAAACTCATTGTTACTTTATCACTTAGCATCACATTGCTTTTAGCTCCTTAATTTTAATCTAACTAACCTTAAAAGAAGCAGAAGTTCAAACATCAGCATTGAAAGTTTCATTCTTAGTTGGAGGAAACTTGGGAGATGAAGTTTAATGCCAAAGTTTGAACTGTAAAGATATTTCAGTGATATGAATAATTTATACTAATGGACAAAAACTCTTCAAGATGGTTAGACACCTAATAATCTCTTTATCTTTTTATTTTTAGGGGGGAGCTGTTTAGGGTTTTTTTGGATTTTTTTCATTGTTGTTAAGCCTAAAAGTAGAAGTTACTCATCAAGAAGCCTTATCAAGGAGAACATTTCAGTCACAAGTGAAATTAATTATGCAGCAGTGCTGGTAGAGCAAGGCTCCATTTAAAGTAATTATAACCCCGATTAGAAATCAAAGAGAATTAATGTCAGGATTTTATTTGCATCAGGTAACTCTTGGAAAGGTGTTTAGATGCCATTATAAGTTTTAATTTGTAGGGCAAAATTTCAGCCTGTTTGCATTGTATTTACGTGTAAAAAACCCCCATGAACAACAAACAAAATCCCTACACCTATGCAAATGAAACATACAGGAAAATCTGATCCTATTTTTGTTATCAACCTTTTTGATTACACCCCACCTCCTACAGTGCTCAGTATAAAGTGCTTTGAGAAAAGACCTACGAGGCTCTTAAATCACTCCATCCTCTGAAAGATTCACCAAACCTATTAGTCAGTCAAGGTGATTATTACAATCCTTCTGTGCCCTACTGGTGTACCTACTGCAACAAAAGGGGTTTTGCAGCCCTGCAGACACAGAAGTCTTAAATAGGATTACCTATTTCTCCCAAGCTAACCCTTCTTCCAATTAATCTTCTCCCATTTTTTTCTTCCCCACTCTGGCATTTTACTACCTGTAACCACCCGTTTCATCATTTCAGCAGCCAGCAGTTTTTAATGTCTTGAAAATAATATTACTTTCATGTACAGATCAACAGTCAAATTCAACCAGCATATTTATTTATCTTGAAGAACTGCCAGATACTGCTTAAGATCATCTTCTGACCTGAATTTTCTTGCCAGAGAGCAAGCAGGGAACACAGGTAATGGATGTGCCTTTAGTTGATAAGATTAGTTGTTTATAAAACCACATGATGTGCCTTCAAATTACCTCCTTTTGGTATTTAGGATAGAAGGAATAGTGAGCTAAAAGATAATGCATGGTGTTAATAGAGATAATTGTTAACTGATTTTTGGTTATGTGCCTGAGTTTCTTCAGTTCTGCTCAAAGGTGTCAAGGGATATTTGCTGCTGCACATTGGATAAAGTTGATTACTCTGTAATTCTTTTTTAATTATGCTTTGTTCTTTCCTTATGTTATTTTTCCATAACTAAGTATTAGACATTCTGTCTCTGAAGTCTTATTTTAATCTGGATTAGTCCTCAATCCAAATCAAGATATGTTTGTACCACTACAGTCAGAACAAGCAGCTCTGGTTTAATACTGACAATTCCCATACATCTAACAGCATGGTAATGTAAATATAAAAGCCTATTGTGTCTACAATGAAATAAAATCTTTTCCACCCTATTTTTAAGCAGTTTATAGCTCTACCAAGCAAGCTATGTAATCAGTCTGTTTTGGTGGAAGTGTTAGAATTTTCTTTACCGGAGAAGTTTGGTTAAAATAAGCTCATCTATCCAAGATTGGAGTGACAATAACAAAACCATATGTTATGTATTTTGAAGGTTAAATATGCAAATTTATTGCCTCCTGGATACTTCAGAATTTTCAGCTTGGTATAGTACCTGATTTCAAATAAGAACTTAATTTTTGCTAGGGTTGGAAAAGAAGTTAGAATTGTTGTTACTGAATGGATGTGTATTTGCAATTATTTATATTGTTCACATGGCTTTAACTGATTTTTAACCTGTGGTTAATTTATATTGGGTGACCTGTTGATTTTGACAGGAATTTCACTTTAGCATCTTCAAATGAAGATGCTCCATTGACAGGATCCACTCCATGTGAAAAAAAAAAAATCTAATAGATGATACAAAATTGCAAGTGGAGTTACAGGCACCAAAAAGGTCTGAAAAGTGAAAGGAAAAAAGCAACTATAATATGCTGTAGAGATGAAATATGTTAGAACCTCAGTATTTCAGCACATACTTCAAAGGCTACTGTCAGAGTAATACAGACCTGTTTTGCTCATATTGTAAGAGTATGGAATGAATTTATTTTGAAACTTTGATTTCTTGTTTTAAGCTGAGGAAACAGATATTTCTATTTTGGTAATTTTTTTTTAAATCTCTCATTCACACTTAAAATCATATTCACCAATTGATACAATAATTCAGCATTGCTTTAAATAACATGCCATCTTCCTTGTCTTTAATCTGCTGCCTGTATCCCTCACAGACTTTTCTTTCTCTAATACAATATCTTTAATTCCTCCTCAGGAACAAATAGTGCAGCAGCAGCCTGTGAAAAAAATGCAACAACATAACCACATAAATCTTTTTTAAAACTGAGATGGGTTTGGTTTTGTTTATTTTTTAAGAAACTGAGCTATAAACTACTTGTATTTATTGTAAGAATGATTCTTAAATTGCCAGAGAAAAGCTATAATGTCACATAGACAACATAAATTCGATATTGTATTCAATTACTCTTTCAGATTATTTTAAGAAAATTGTATTACCTATTTTCCACGTATTTTCTGTATTTAGTAAGCAACCAACCAACAGGAAAATTTACTTGCTGTATCAGTCAAAAGACTGATAGAATAATGCCTTAAACTTTTGGGGCTTTTTGTTGGGTGGGTTTTTTTTTTTTTTTTCAGATTTTAGAACAAATAATCAGACTGTTATCTTCCATTTCTGGCAATATTCCCAAGGAGTGGGAAGCCAAGGAACACAGTGACAGACAAATTGACTGTCCCATGGTGAGAAAGGAAACAAGTGACAATCTGTTGGGGGAAAAAAAGGAAAACACAAACTCCCCAGAAGCCCATGCAATTCCAAGGTAAAACAGGGTTCCAAGGGACTTGCCACAGGGAATGTGTGCTCTGCTCAGCCTTAAATACTGCATTTATTTTTTTTCCTGTCTTTGAACTTCATTAAAATTCCCATTTATTATTTCCTATATTTTGAAGTCAGTCTTCTCAATTGCTCCAGAATTAGATATAGTCTGCTAGAAAGCCACAAGATCGTGTAAAGCTGAGTTCCTTCCATGCATTTTATTTTGGCAAGATTCAGAAAAGCCCTTTCACCACCTCTAATGATTGACAGAAAGGAATATAGGTGATGTGCCAGGATCTATGATTCTCATGCTTTAAACTGGTTTAATGCAGATGTTCTTAAATGTCATGGTTTTGATGCTTCAACTTGTTTAGTCTGCTTTTTGAGCAGCCTAGCACTTTCTAGACATGAAAAAAGATATATTCTTGAGTCAAAGTATTTAAATAATCTTCAAAACAAATCCATTCTTGTCCAAAACAGAATAGTTGGCAGCTCTGACAGAAGAAATAGACATTAAAAAGAAGACAGGAGTGAATTGGTTCCCTTGACTTTTCAGACACAGTACTTATATATTGAATTGTTATTCACAAGCACTACCCTTTTCTATCATCAGGAAACATAATGTTTGTAAGGCAGAGAGAGGGATCAAATTAAATATGTTTCCTTTTCATTCCTTGCAAAAATATTTTTTGAAAAAAAAAAAAATCAATGTTAAAAAGCTTAAATGAAAAAAAAAACTAAACCCAAAACATAATCTTTTCTTCAGGAAAGGTATAGGTGATCACATTTCTGTTTTACAACCTCTCAGCTGCATCAGGTCACTCTAAAGCATTTACAAATATTGGAAAATAGAAAGCTGCTCTTAAGGGTGTAAGATTTAACATAGAAATATTTATTAAAAACCCCGATCTTTCAGAAATTGGGAATAGGTCTCAGCTACCCTTGGTTATCAGTTGACAATTTAGATAATGAAAAGTCTAACAAGGTGGATTTGATATTTTAGGGAGAACCACATCCAGCCATTTCAGATAAGAAAATAAAAGCATGGGAAGCACACAACAAATTAATTCAGTTTGAAGTAAAATCACCCTTGCAGAGATCTCCTATTTTATGGATACATTGAAAGATGCTGAAACATTGTGGAAAAGATACTATGCTTTTAAGTCCTGGGTTTTCTATACATTTTTGTCACCTAATCTGAGATAAGTGATGTTTGCCAACAGTCACTAGGAATCAGCAAGATGCTGCTTTTACCATGTTATTTCAGGTTTTCAAGGATGTAGAAGCAGATATGGAGAGCTAAGAAATTTTCTTGATCCAGAGGAAGGGATGGAAGTCTAGATGCACTGATAGACAGATGTGGTGGTGTGTCTTTTTATTTTCACTAGCAGGTTTGTGGAGTGAAACAGCTGGTGCTCACACTCCCAGGGTAGAGGCTTCAAGGGAGGTTTATTTCCAAGTGCCTCTTGCCAGGACACTCAGCAGCAGCTGGAGCTGCACTCCGGAGCTCATCACCTGCGCGATTAAATCAGAAAGGGACCACACAACAGCACGGGACAGCAAGGGGGGATTTGCTTCAAAAAGCACATGTCTGACCTGTGCAAGAAGTGAGAGACAGAGGTGGGCACGGCTTGTCTGAGTTAAAAGACCCTCCCTGGGCCTGGGAGGGCTCTGCTGGAGTGAGTTAGTTGCATGTCCAAGGAAAATGTAAACAGAGAAAGTACTTCATGTCAAAGTCACTCAGGCTGCAGAATTCCTTCCTACAGATGCCACGAGTCCTGTATGTTGGAGTCTGAGATACAGAGTGTGTGCCCTTGTTTCTAATACTTAGTTCTAGGATTCAAAGAAACACTGAATTTCATATAGCATGAAATTCATGAGCACGTTTTCATGCTGATACATGAAAACAAATGTTAAAATTAGATAGAAAAAGTCTAAGTATGTAGATTAGAAAGTTTCTTAAATCACTGGGTGAAAAAGTAGTTTGGAGAGCAGAAGACAAGATGGAGGATTTAGGGTGTTGTCTCTTGTCCTTCTTCTTTCTTCTTCATGTTCTTCTCCTAGGGGTTTTTGGGTAGTAGTAAGTCATTGGCTAAAGAATGTCACAGTGCATCACAGAGGTGATGGGTCATTGGGTCACTAAGGAAAATAATTTAGTTGGCATCTGTTAATTGGGTAAATGGACATATAAAAGACCTTGAAGAGGATCTTAGTTAGACATTTTACCCTTTTCTATCATAGTGCACATAGCTCCTTGTACCTTGTAATGCTGATAAGAAAAGAATAAACAACTGAGACTGAACAAGAGAAAACTGCCTCCCTCTCGTCAATCTTCAGTTCAAAGGGAAAAAAGAACCTAATCCAAAAGTCCTTAACAGGACATCTGTAGATTTGCATGCATTCAAGAGGACACTGAACATGTTAATGAGAAATCAAATGTATTTCTAAATACACTGAAATTACAGGTCAAGAAGTGCTTTGTGGACTGTAAATGACAGTCTGGAGAGACAGGACAGATCACTCTGGCTGGACCTGGAAGGGCCTCTCATTTTCTGTGTTGACATTTTCATCATAATGAAAATGACGAAAATTTTTCTTCCAGTAAAAAGGAAATACCAGGTTAAAAAATATATAAAATACAGGGGAAGAAAATATTGTTGCAGGTATACTGAAAATCTACTGTGCAGCCAGAGCAAACTAATGCTTTCAGACATGAACATGCTTAACAGGTGCTTCTGAAAACAAGTGTGTGAAGATTACAACAGAAAATACCAGAAATGAATGAGTCTGCTGCTTTTCCCAATGCAAACAGGACACTTCCCTTAATTTGGATGAAAATAACCAGATGTCTATATTTGCTTCAATAAGGACAAACACTAAGTCTATTTCATTTCTTGCTCTGGCAAACTTGTTTGACTTTCTCTCTTTTCTTTATTGTGGCTGCCCAGAAGAGCTGGGACCAGGTAACTCATCTCAATTTACTCTGGTAGTCGACAAGAAAACAGCTCAGAAGTTAAGCACCAATAGCTGAGAAGGCTTACAGATATTAAAGAAAGACAAGATTTTTAATAAGGCAAATTGATAGATATGAGAAAAAGAAAAGGTGAGCTTTCTAGTGTGGAAGCCTTTTGCAGAGGTTGAAAGAAATCTCTTTACATGAAAAAAAGTTTAAAAAAAGTGCTAAGAAATACATGGTTTTGCACAAGCTTGGCATATTAGTCCAGTACAGAGATTTGGCTTTTTTTCCCCTCCCAAGATATATATGTTGGTCTAACAGTGGCTCTTACAACAAACTCTCTTCCTCTACAGTATTAACTGGATGAAAGTAAGTAATTTTAAATTAAACTTGTAAAATACTATTTGGATAAGTAAGAAAATCAGTTATGTTAGTTGTGGTTACATGTTGGGAGGTACCAATTTAATGTTAGATATGAAAGACTCGACTGAGAATTCTGAAGATATTTAATAACTAAACCCCCCAAACACTGCATAATAAAAATAAAATAAAAAGGGACACTGAGTACAGACAGACTCATTGCAAACATCAGGCTTCACCACTCTGACATACCAAATTCACTGCTGCAAGTCATTAGTGCTGCAAGTCAATGCAAGTGATTGTCAAGTTTTAAAATAACACCAGCTATCTAAAATTTCACTTGCCCTACAAGTGAATTCTTCCATATTGCAGTTAACATTTTTTTCTCTTTACTTTCTGGTTAAGACACTAAGAAAAGTAATTTACAATAACTAGAAAAGTAATTTTCTATGTGATTATGTTTAAAAAAGAAATAAAGGAACATGGTAAAACAGTTACCTAGAAGCTTCTCAAAGTGATCTATAATAGGAAAGACTTGATTTGTTTACAACTTTAAGAAGGAAGGAGCAAGGATCTGTCACAGAAGACACTGAGAGGGATGTAGGGATAATGTGACAGCTAAATCCTTTCTTTACAACACACACTTTTTCTACAAGAAGCTTAAAAGAAGTGACTCATTTAAAAGAAATACACATATGGCTAATCTTTACTTGTGTAACCATAAAAAAATACAAGAAATATAATTAAACTGCTTTTCTCAAACATGAATACAGTGATGATTTCACCCATACATGAGGCTCATTCTCTGTAATCCACTAGACTTCCTTAGTAACACCTTTTCTTGGACACTCATTTGTATTTCTTCCAGGAATTTGTTTCATTTCATTCATTCCATATTGACCAACAGACAGCTGTCACTTTAATTGCAGCATCACTTTGAAGCATTTTTTTTCAGCACATAATTTGGAGGACAAAATAATGGCAGAAATTATCTTTTACCTCATATTGTTCGAGTAACTCTCCATGGGCCTTATTTTTTATTGGAACAAAATGATGTTTCCCTGAATTTTAATATCAGTGTATATGAAAACGTGGTACACATTCAGTTTAGGTGTTTACACAGACTCTTTCTGACACAAATGTTCCTACAACTAACTGAAGGTGAAAATGTCTTTGTAACAGCTGCATAAGTAATTTCAGGTGTGAAAAGAAGTCCTGTTTAAGCACAGATGTTAAAAAGAACTGTAAAATACTGACAATAAAGAGACAAGAAAGATTAATCATGTGTCTAGAAGTACCATCAAAATTCAAATCAAAGCTTTTCTTTGAAGTCTTGATTTTGCTTTAAGGTAATTGCAGTAAGGTTAATCAAGCTTATCATATTTTATATAGAAATATCCATGTATTGTCTCTGTTCCTTGATAAACACTTAACAACAAGCACTTATTTATTTATTCCTTATTCATAAAGGTTAAATATACTTGTAAATGTTCAGGGAAACGCAAAACATTAAAGGTGGAATTTTCAAAACGTGTGGAATTTACCTATAGAAACCTGCTGAAAAAAATTATTTTTAAAATTTTTGTTTGGAGTGAATGCTTCCCCAAAACTTCAAAGGTCTCAGACAAGGTCGAATCAGGTGGTAATGGACACAAGATCTTGTGACCAAAGTTAGAAATACAGAAAATTCAGCCTTTGAACTTACATTCTGAAGTACTTTTAAAAATTGTATATTCAGTGTGCATTGAAAAATAAAATATTGAACAAAATGTGACTTTTTATTCCATGTACTACCCTGCACAGCTCTTTGCATAACACTTCCCTTTCTATATCTTTCTAGGTGTTTAGTGACAGATATACCAAGATTTCTGGTCACTGTCAAAAAGCTGTCATTTGGCCTACACACTCTGGCTTTTCAGATATTAGCTACAAGGCTGTAAACCACAGGAAACAGTGCTAATAACACCATGAAAGAGATGCATGCAGGACTTGAGCAGCTGTGCCTTCCACAGGACTGAAAGCCTTGCTGGGAGATTGTTTAAAATGCATCCTGACAGAGAGAAGAAAGGCATATAGGATTTTGTGAAGGGACATCATTGATCCATACATCCATATATTGCCTTTTGGGAAGGGCAATAGAGCTGTTCTCGCGTTTGTTAAACTGTTCCCGACCAGCAAAAGCCTTATCCAGGCAACAGACACACCCCCAAACTCAAACCTCAATGGAAAAAACAGCCGTGACTAAACTGGTGACAAAAGAAACCGGGATGCACCCACAGTTCATGGGACAGATGGAACTGTGGGAAGGGAGCTTTAATGATTGGAACCACGGAGACTGAATCCAGGGATTGTGAACGGGCGCTGGCAATTATGCACCTGAGAATTCCTCCGGTTTCTCTCAGAATGAAAGGTAAAAAGGGAAGCAGAGCATTGTTCTTTGGGCAGCGAGGTGCTTATTAAGATTGCAAGATGACCACATCCAATACAGCTGTCATTGCTGATTCCATCAGGGAAGCACAGTCCTCTGCAGCGTTTCCATCTTCTGAAATCCCTGCATCCAGCTCTTCTCCCCTACCTCTGCCCCACAGGATACCCCCATCAAATCTGCATCAAAGCCTCCTCTTTCTGTGGTTTTGTAGTCCCGTTCAGCATGGTGGCTCACTTCCATTTCTTTTCACAGAATTTATAGCCTTCTTCTTGCCAGCATATTAAACTAATTCTTTCCATCCGTTACATGCTGACTGCTTGACTTCGGCTTCTATTGTTCAAATTTGGAATCTTTGGTCTTTTTATTGCCGTTCATCCCATGCTTTATTACCTTATTTTACCTTCCCTACACATGGCTTTATTTCAACTGCTTCACTCCTAACATCTCCCTCCTGCCAGTAAATCTCATTCTTCTCAATATCAGACTGTCTTTCAACTATTTTTGTGAGTTCCATTTTCCCTCCTCACAGCAGACATGCAAAAATATGAAGACACAAGAATGAAGAGGCCAATTTGGATGGATAAAAGCCAAATAGCGTTTAAAATGGTTTCCCATTTCTTTCAGTAAGCCCAAACAAAATTCTTGTTAAGACAGTTTTTTTAACTTCATCTTCCCCTCAAATTGGATTGACCCTAAACCTCTGGCAAATGTATGATATTTCTTTTTTATTTTACTTGAGGGCACATATTTAGGGGACAAACAGCATGTACCATACTACTATAAACCACATCCTGTTAAATACAATTTGATCCAGATGAGTGCATGTATCTATGTATACTCTCACATGCTCATATTTTCTATAGCTTTGATTAAAAGTATTCCCACATTTAGTTTATCCTGGATATTAAAGTTATTCTATAATGTTCCCAGGCCCTGGCCAGCTGATCCCATCAAAACTCCACTACCATCACCAAAATCTAATAATAAACTATGATTTTGTTCTCATCATTCTTCACAAATTTGTCAAATAATGAAAGTCAGAGTAGTTATTTAATAGATAATTCAGAAAAACAATTATGCAATTTAGTAATATAACTTCATTTACTCAAAACTTTTTCTTTAATAAATGCATCATAAAACAAAAATAGAAATGCTAATTTGGAATGCTTTAGAGTTTGATTAATTAGTATAGTGTTTTAAATGAAAGCATTGGGCAAAAATACTGGGGAAAAATTATTTGTGTTAACAGCTCCCCATAAATTACTTACAGCCTAATTCAACTGCCTTACCACAGAAAAAGTTAGAAAATAGATTCATAATTATTTTATTTCCCTAGCCATTTCATGAAGGATCACACAAAAAAGAGAGGAAAATAAATATCCAATTAGTGCACAGAATAGTGAATGAGACTTCTGTCATTAGCTAGTTTTAGTTATCTTTCAGAATCCTTACACAGTTCTCATTCCCAAATTCACTTTCAAGAACACATGAGAAAAGGTTTGTAAACTGAATTAAAGTAACTCTTTTTAAGTTCTTGAGTTGGCTTACTCTGCTTTCTTTATCCCTCCTGCTTTTACTGCTCCTTAAGTGGGGAGAGACAGGTTTGGGGGGGATGCAGCTTTATTTTGTGGGGTTTTGAAGAAAAAGGGGTGTGTGTTGAGGGTGAAGGACATGAGGGATACTTGTTAGGGCACATCTCAGAGCAGAATTTGGCCCACTACATTTGACAGCTCTGGAGATTTCAATGGAAAGCTATTTGCACAGCATGGTGCAGCACTAGATTTGATCTGAGAAAAACTGCAAGCTCAACAAGACTTTCTGACTACTGAGAGAGCTGATTATGGTGTGTAAGCAATGGGTAAAACATAACAAAAAAAAATCTATGAATCCTTGAAGTCCAGTTTGCAAAGAGGCTGTTTGCAGCCTCCTGCATTTGTTTGTTTAAAGATAGAGGTATGTTCCAGATCTAAAAACTACTAGAGAAGAAAATGCTTAAGATATTTTTTTTCTTTTCCAACCTTCTTCAGTTGTGTTTTGTTATATGATATATATATTTTATATATATTATATTATATTTTTGTTATATTTATATATATATATATATATATATATATATAGTCAAATATGCACAGTGAAATAATTGCAAATATTCAGGTCTGTGCTTTGTAAGAAATGCCGCCACAGAGCTTGTTCTGTGAATCTGCTCAGCAGCCATTTATTAAGCAAAGTAACTGCAGTCTTTGCAGCTCATTTACCTTCATCTGACACACTGGCAACATAGAAAACATACAGGGAAAAAAATGCAGGAAAATAAGTTACTCTCAGCAGACTTCCAACATAATTTACCTGTTAGAAGCAGGACCAGGCAATGCCACACAACTCATTTAACACACCAACAGTTTCCAGAGGAACAGAATCACCCACACAAGTAAATTTTTCAAAAATATTATATCAGATTTGGGGCACTGATGCAAGTGGTATTATAGGTCAGTTTTTATCTATTATCTACCAAAACTGTTAAAGTCCTGAAGTATCTCTAAATCACTTCAAAAGAATAACCCAGAACAAGGAAGAGTTGCCTATTCTGCTTGTGATGCTCGTTTATCACAATGTCTTTGTTATTTAGACAATTGTTTCACCAAAAATAGAAAAAAAAAGAGGGCAATTGGAAAAATAATTACCAACATTAGTGGTGATACTCTAGATATCATTTTATAAAATTCCCTCCTAAATGTACTTGATACTATGAAAGCAAACTTTTAATTGGCAAAGGCTATTCTGATTGGGGGAAAAAATAAAAAAACAATTTTTTAGTTAGAGAGGGAAAATGAAAGTATATCACTAAGTTTCATCAATATTTTAATTCACTCTCTTTCAAAAGTGAGCGGAATTTTATGAGAATTTATTCTGTAGCTGCTGAAAAAGAGTTGGGTAACTTTTTTTCAGGTTTTAGCCCTGGTGTTCAAACTATGCTTTGTCTAAACTAAGAAAATCATCCTTACTTTGTAGTATCTTTGGTTTACATCTTCAGTATAATTATAGAACCTGTGAGGGGCTTAAAATACACTAGTCATAAACCATCCCCCAACACACAGTTGTTTTTGAGATGGTATTGTAACGTTTTCACTTTCAGAATTCAAGTATGATAATTAATATTTTCATTTACATAAAAGCAGAGCAACTCTTTTAATAGCATCCTAAGCGTGACTTGAAAAGCTCACTCAGGTTCACCAGAAGGTAAAAATGTAAAACACAGCTTTATTTTCATTTCTCTCTTACTAAGGTGACCTGTCAAAAAACAAGTTTCTTTAAAAAAAAAATAAAAAAATAGGAAACCAGAAATAAAATACCTAAACTCTCTCTTTCTCTCCCTCATATTTAGCATTTCTTGTACTTCCAGTGTTCTTTAAAGTATTAAAATCCTGCAGGAGACATGGCAGGAATGCTGACACAGGAGCATGATCAGAGGTATTGGTGCGTTTGCTCCTGTTGCAGTGTGCACAAACAATTTGTTCTAAATCAGCTTTACAGATATGGCGCATCAAAATTCCTCTCCCCGAGAAAACCTTTTAGTTTGAAGCATATCCAAATAGTTGTAATATGATTATTCCACTCTGTGTTTATCTCTGGGTCTCCAGCTGGAGGCCCAGGCCTGCGGTGGTCACAGCCAACATTAGGCTGCAGACAGCTGATCCAGCATCCTCTGTGCCTGGTGAGCATTTCCCCCCTCTTTTCAAGGAAAAGCAAAATGTGCTAAAAATATTTGGGTGCTTTACACAATACCTCTTACTTAGGCTTATGTAAATACTCACAGACCAGACCTGCCTAGAGATTACATGTAAAGGTAAAATCATTTTAATTTTAAATTAAACCCTGATTTTATCCGTTTCAAGAGGGATAAACAGCTCATTATTTTTGCTAACCTATACAACTGCACAAAACTTTTCTATTAGTTTCTCAGGGAGCAGTTTGTTCTTATCCAAGAGATCATCTTTGTGACAGCTTAGCAGAGACAGGATTAATAGATTAAGTAAACATCTTTGAGTTTAATGAAAGACGTCAATAACTTGTCTTCCAACCACTAGTTAATAAAGCTAAATAAAAAAATATAGCAGTTATTATGAGAATTGAGTGAATTCTAAGATGATTTCATTTCTTGTTAAAGCCCAGAAGCTGCTTTGTCTTGAATGCTGTTGAAGAGAATTTTGTAAGGCTGGAGAGGAGAAGGATCAGCTTCCACAAGGCAGTGTACAGACAAATGCAGTGGTTTGGTCTTAAACCATCTCTAGGATAACATTTCCTGTGCACTTCCTTAGACCTAAGGCTTAACCAGCCTGCAAATTAAGAGAACTCATCTCTTGTAGGCAACTTAAGTTGAGCAGAAACACCATTATTCCACTGATAATTACAGCAATAACCACATTGAGACATTATGATGAAGACCAAAATAACTGGCTGCAAATTTATCTCACCTTACCTTTTCCATGATGAAATAATTAATTGTTCTAAAACTATTCATTGGTCTTAACAATTTGCACTGAACAAGAAGTTTTATAAGCCACACAAGTAATTCAAAGTACAGAGGATACCTTTTTTTTTTAATCTTAACTGGTCTCAGGAATGTGTTACACCCCTGAGTTCCACTTCAGTTCACAACCATATTGTTTGTGCACTAACAGAGACCCCAAATCTGCCAGGTTTGTTTTGGGGTTTTTTTGTTTGTTTGTTTAGTTTTGGGGTTGTTTAGTCCAGGTGGACCACTGACACTGAATCATGTAGTTTTATTACAAGTCTACCCAAGTTTAGTCTATGGCAAAACTCAACAGAAAAACACTTTTCTAAACAGATTACCATCATCTGAAATAAAGATATCCACAGAGTAATCTATATCAGAGGCCAAAAAAAGAGAAAAATGTTGGACCAAATAGCATTGTCTTTTTTACTGTGTAGCTCATTTTCCTTTAATTTGCTGATTTAATTAAAATTGCTAGGCAAATGTTTTATTGTAGAACATTTCCTAATGCAGGCAGCCTGAAAGCAACGTGATGCCAGATACATGCATTGACCTCCTTCCCACAATTGTCTCCTCCCCCAGAAAATTCAGCTCTTTGCAAAAGCCAATGCAATCAGATTTTGACATCTGTGCTTCTCACCTCTAGTCCTAGCACAATTAGAAAAGAAATTAATTGAAAACTGTTTATCATAGACGAGCAATGAATAGCAAAAGCTGCTCTCCATCTAGCACATTTCATATTGAAGATGGGCACAGAAGAACTGGGACAAGTCACTCAACTGCTCTTATTTAATGTACATTAAAAAATATACAGTGGAACTATTTTCCCCTGCCTACGACTGGAATGATGAAAGATGAGAGGAATACCCTGCAAAACTCCTAAGCAATCAATTTCAGCTCCTTGCAGGATAAGTATCAGCCTTCTTGTACATGTTCTAGAAGTATGTATGGAAAGTATTACAAGCCATCTATACTCTTGTTTTTATTGGTTTCCAACTTCAGAGCTTTATTTGTGCTTCACTTCTGGAATTTAACCTCAGAGCTCCTTAGAAGAAAGAATTTGCATTTCCCTTTTAGGTCTCATGTTTTTGTCCCAACTGGGAGACCCAACAGATGTAGAATTTTTCTTTTTAATGCATTCTCTAATGACTCATTTTTAAAGTGACTGAAACACTATCTCTAATTATAGCTGCAATATGTTCCTCAGCGAATTTCACATCCTGTCTAAGCATCACATTATGTTCTTCCAATAATTATAGCCTTTCTTCCATCCTTTTTTTGCTTTTGTTTTAATCCAGTCAAAACTTAAAATCGGTCTTTAACTTCATTACCTAAAGCTTCTCCCCCATACTAGATGCTCTTTGGGTGTTCAGAACTTGTTGGTGTTCAAGATCACCTTATAAACATTTCAACAAGTTGATTTTTTCCCTGAGAGATACATGCTGTACTTCAGTCTGAACTTTCAAAGTTTAAACTTCATTCTGAAGGCTGTCCTCACCAGGAATCTAATTTATATGCATCTCCATGAAAGGATGTATTTTAAAAATAAATAGGTATGAACAAATTCATTGTGTTCCTTTGTCATAAATATCCTTTTCTCTCATGGAGAGAAAAGAAAGATGACTGGGTCAAGACAGACCATTGTCAATAATTTAAGGTGCTGTGATAAGCTGGTTTTATTAACAGCAGATAACTCCACACAGTGCATTCCTATGCTTGGTCCCTTACACAGGAATGCACACACCCTTCTCTGTGTTGGAGAGACAGCTGGGATAAATGTGAAAATATATTCTTGAGCTGTAAAGTCACAAATTAAAAATAAGAGTGGAATCAGTTAAGAGAGCTAACAGTTGCACTCATCCAGTCCATCAGAGGAAACTTCATAAGGATGGCATGAAAATATTTCTGCCTGTCAATGCCAACAGGAAAACACTCTCATTGACAAGAGAAGCATGGAGCGCCGAGGTCTCGAGACAGCTGCCATCCACTATCAGCAGCAGAAAAGGAGGTAAAAGGGAAGAAGTTTTTAAAAAGACAAGTTAGAATGGTAAAATAAAACTTCAGTTGCAGAACTTTAGGCATGCTGAATGTGCATCACAGATCTTCTGATTGCAGTCACGAAGCAGGCTCCATGAAAAACCTGTCTGGGCACTTCCATGCATATTAAAAGTTGCCATCCCAGAGCTGTGGCATCCTGTAAGGGATGTACGTAGAATTAGCTCTTCCCAAAAATCTGATTTTTTTGTTTCAAATTCAGGATAAAGTCTGTCTTTCTGAATAACAGGGGTCCAGGCCTCAGATCTCCCTCCTACACTAACAGTACCTCCCACCCCACAGTTTGTATTAGGAAAACTGTCATGAAGAAAACACTCATTTTCAGTATTAATTTCCAAAGACAAATTTCAGAAAAGGCCAGAAGTATTCTGCTGGTTTTATTAGGTGTAGAATTTAAAGATAATTGTTTCCACTTACAGATGGGATTTAAATGTTAACAGCTGTGCATAGCCAGTTCAGATTGTGTGCATTTGCTCTAAGAACCTATATAAATGTTCACTCGTTTTGTTTAGTATTATTAAAGAAGACTGGATGGCTTGGGTAATGACAATAAATATGAAATGCAGGTCACAGTATCACATGGCAGTAAAAATGATACATAAATGGGAATTGAGATACATGAGCATCTGTGAGAAATTATTCCCACTTAAATATGCACAATAAAACTGTGTCTGGTTAAATTCCCGGCTGGTAGGATGAAAAAATATTAACAGCCAGGAGACTTGCCACACTCTCAGACCTTTGCAGTCCCTAATGCTGGAAGGGTAAATGGAAACCCTGCAACAGATACAGGACTAGAATTTCTCAGTGGGTCTTTTCACTCTCCGGAGTAGATGAACATGTCTTTATTGCAGAGCCTGTTAGTAGCACAATGTACAGGGTTAAAGCATATATATAGATATAGATATAGATATACACACACAGAATAAATTTAAAATAAAATCTACAGTCCTTTATAGTCATCCTTAGCACGTACATAATGAGAGATGCAGTGCTGACAACTTAAAAAGGGCTTTTAAAATCCTCTTTTGCCATTCATGCAAATAATTAGGTTTTCTCTTTGATCTATTTTTGAAGTTTTTTCCCTTTTCTTTACAGAATGGACAATTCAGATTCAAAATAGGGCACAAAAATTATGTGTTCACTGGAACAAAGATTTACATTACATACATACCTTGAGTAAGCTTGAAAACGGAAATATTGAAACCAAACAGAAATGATCTTTGACTAGCTATAAATTCTTGTCTATCTCCACAAGATTAAAAGAACTGTGACACAGAGGAAACAAGTTCTCAAATAAGCAAACCAGGAGGGAAGAAGTGGCATCATAGAAATGAAGAGACATGACTGCAGTTTCCTACAGCTGCTATGAAGGAAAAATGGACATGAGTTTTAAACCTTATGAAAAAATACATTTTTACTACAGTAATACAAGAATTAAAATTAAAGTAATAATCCTGTGTAATTAATTCCATCTGGATCAGGAATTTTTAAATTAGCCACTCAGTGCTTTCATTCCAATTTACCATTCCTTGAAGAACTACAGTCAGGAGAAGCAAAGCAGCTAGGCAGAATCACCTGGAAAAAGAAACTACTTTAGAGCAAGCTAGATTATACAAAAAGAAATATTTCTTTATGTCTAGTCATATATATAATTCCTAACTATTTTGGGTAGTTAAATAAAGGCCTTTCATATTTAATTTTGGTTTTTTTTAAACTCATAATCCTCAAATTCTTATCATGTAGACTCATAAGTCCAGTGCCTTCTCTCTTGTGGTTGATGCTGTCTGGAGGCCAGGTGTCTCCTAAAGCCACTCTGTCACTCCCCTCAGCTGGACAGGGGAGAGAAAACATGACAAAAGACTTGTGGGTGGAGCAAGGCAGGGAGAGATCCTTCATTAGCTCCTGTCATGGGCAAAGCAGATTTGAACTGGGGAAATTAATTTATTGCACATCAAAATTGGAGTAGGGTAATGGGAAAAGAAACCAAATCTTAAAACAGCTTCTTCCCTTCCCTCCCTTCTTCCCAGGCTCAACTTTGCTCCTGATTTTTGCTCCCCCACAGTGGTGTAGGGTGATGAGGAATGAGAATTGAAGTCTGTTCATCACAGCTTGTCTCTGCTGCTCCTTTCTCCTCAGGGACAGGAGTCTTCACACTATCCCCTGCCCCAGTGTGGGATCCCTCCCATGGGACACAGTCCTTCATTATGTTATCCTACAGCTCCGTAGTCCCCCATGGAGTCACAAGTCCTGCTCTAGCATGAGCTTCTCTCTCCACAAGCCTGCAGGATCCCTGCCAGGAATCTGTATTTCAGGCAAAGCACTTTTATTGTACACAGATTTTCAGTGGAGTTAAAGTATCCATTAAATGCCCAGCAACTTTTAATATATCGTGGCCATTAAAATATCCATCAGGAAAGAAAAAGGCCTTGGATGTTACTTGGTACTTCAAAAATATCAGTAATTAAAGCTGTGAAATAAATAGAGCCTGAAGTCAGTAATATTAATATGAAATACTGGGAAGGAGAATAAGTAAGAAGCATCAAATAAGGCAGAAAATATAAATAAATTTTTATTACTATTCATCTTAATATTCTCTCCAAAGACTCAAATAACAATCCATAGCTGCACATCACGTCTCATCTGCCTTGCAGGGGTCTTGTTGTCATTATGAGTGGGGGTTTTGCATGTATGTGCACACACCAGAGGATGAAAAAATACTGTAGAGATAAAAATAGTGTAACTTGTGAAATAAAAATCGATTATTTTGGAGGTCCTAAGTTATTTTCATTTTCTTTCGTAAATTTCTATGAAAAAACCAAATTGTGATAGGCATAATGCTGGGGCAGAAGCACTTCCAAGTTGATTATGACAGAAAGAATAACCAGTATAAAACAATGGTTTTGCCTGCTAACTACTTACTACAGACCATGACTGAAAGTTAAAAAATTCCTTATTTCATATACACACCCTAGAAGATATTGGAGGTACTCTGTGCATAGGAAATTTTTTTTTCAGAAAGATAACTTTTTCAATGGGTAGGTAATTTGTTTAAACATTAAAACCATCTTCTTGTGAAGGAACAAACTGAAAAGAAAGGGTGGAAGACACAAAATCCCATGTGTCAAAATGGTGCAACAGCAGGAGCTCAGAAGGGAAATTGCAGTACTCAAGTCTCTTCATACCAGCCAATTTGACAGAATTGCAGAAGACATAGAGATGCTATCAAGCACTGATTGTGTCATTAAAAAAAGGCTGGAAAATATTGAGAATTAGTCAGAAGGAGCTCAGATTGAGATGGCAGTGTTGAAAGAGAAAAGTAAGACACTTAAGAACAGAAGATAAACAGGGCAGAAAATGGAATAACCTATCAAAATGATTACTCAATAATGGCAATTAAACTTTCAATGAGATGAGACTATGCCACTAAATTAGAAGCAGAGCAGCAGCTAATAAATTCTAAAATGCATGCTGTCCAAGGAGCTGAGCTATTTGATACATTTCTCCACAATAAAAATTAGAGTTATTGTAGCTTACAGCATAACTGAAAAAAATCCAAGATCCCAGGCTTACACGTGATCAGGTCACAAACCTTAAATTTCAGTACATAGAAGCTGCAGGTGCTGGATGCCCTAAGGCCAGAGCTTCAGCTGGTCTGAGGGTACAGTGTAAGTTACAGCAATAAAACCGTGGATTTCAGGAGAGAGGTGATCCAGGAAGGATCTGTCGCACCAGGGAGGGATTTTCACAGAAGCCACAGATGTCTGTGCTCATCAGAAGCAAACAGTCTAATAGCTTTCATAACTGCTTTCATAACTATGAACACCACCCACTAGAAATCACACCCTGCAAGCTTTCCAAGAACCTGGGGAAAATTCTCAGAATGCTTTTTAGTAGCTCTCTCACTGTTGTGCAGTAGATTTAGTCAACCATAGCCCTGTCCCCTGCTCCTGCCCCACCACGCTTCCTAAAGTGAAAAATCTCTGCATTATGACCCCTGATGGTTAGGAATCAGAAAAAGTCTACATTTTAATCACATCTACTCTAATTTCCTGTCTCAAGTTATTTATAACTTCCTGTCTTCTGAAAGGTTTTGTGGTAAGCAATGAATCAGAGAGCAGCTAAAAGCAAAAAACTACACATAGTTGCATCTGAATCACAAAGAATATCCACCTGTTTGGTTTTTTATTGTAAGTTCAATTGCAGTTCAGTTTCTCCTCTGCTCAATAACCAAGTTACATGAATGGACCAGTACTATTTTTAGGTATTTATATTGTTAGATGACTCATGGAAAGAGGACAGTTGATTATGTTGCAGCTAATGATTGAAAATAACAAAAATGTGTTGTTATAAATAATATCAATGCTACTTTAAATGTATTGCCTTTGTATCTGCATAGAAAACGAATTTACTGCAAGTAAAGGCAAACCCACTTGCTCTGATGTGTTTTTTTTAGAAACAGCATGCAGCACTATCTAACAATGATTAGAATCTGCCATTGAAAAACTCTTGGAAAATGGAAAATTACAAGTTCAGCAAAGACCATGCTGATGTCCTATTTATCCTTGGTTCCCTTATGTCTTTACTTTTAGACCTGAAACATCAAAAATCTATCCATTTAATCTGATTTTAAAGTGTTCACTTATATGAGATCAGCTTTTATTTTTTTTCCTCTTATGTCACATGGTGTGGAAAACAAAGAAAGAACTACTTTAGTTAACACCAGGCAGTGCAAAGTCAAAGAGCAATGCTTTAATAATATTGTGAAAAAATTAGTTTGAATCTTTAATGTGTTTTGATGTCCTCTAACCTGGCTTTATAAACCCAAGACTAACAATTCTTCAATTCACAGAAACTGTTACCCTAGGATATGTCCTTTATTTTTTCCCCTAAAGTTTGTCTAAACACCATTCAAGTTACTTCATAAAAATGACTCTCCTAAACTATTCACTTTAAACCAGAATAAGAAATTGTGTCTTCATTCTCCCCTCAGACTTCTCCTTTAATTATTTGTATCAAAATCAAGAAATGACACTGGCAATCACTTGCAATTTCCTTTCTTTTCGAGACAAGAACAACAAAAAGAACCCTTCAAAATCAACCAACCAACCCAATATGAATCCTCAACCCACTACACAGTCAAATGTCATAACTAGACATATATATCAGAATTTGGGAGGGGTTAGACTGTCAATTCATGACAAATCACACAGAACTAACTCACTAAATATTTATTTTGAGTCTATGTAACTCATGTCATAGGGTCAGATCACTTGTGATTGTTAAACCACTGCTTACCCAGAAAGGAGAGGATAATTTAATCTCCAATTCTTATTGAGCAAAGTATTTTTTTGAATGTGTTTGCTATTTATTAAACTCCACAATGAACCCTGAGAAATACAAGTCATTTTCCCATTTAAAAAATGAAGGATGTAGAGTGTAATCTTTTCTCCCTTCATTGAGCACACAACTCTGCACTGGTCTGATGGAAATCAGTAACTGTTCTTGGTGAATGGGAGTTAACCTGCCTGAGAAATCCATCTGCAATTTAATATTTTGATATCTGGGATCAGTAGCCATGCTGGTGAAAATCCCTGACTTTTGGGCTTTTAAACAGCCCCTTTGTACCATTCTTTTTAAAACAGTTTTTCCTCTCGTTGAGACTAAACAAGGATTGTCAGTGCAGCTCATATTCCCTACAGGTGTTCAACTTGCATTCTAGCAGAACTTTTTCCTCTCTGTCTGCACTTGAATAGACTGAAGTAGGGCAGATTTAATACCCAGTCTCATCAAAATCAAAAAGAACCCCAAAAACCTGGAACAAGATGCCTACACCCACAGCAACTACATTCCCAAACTGGTTTACATCTCTTCTGTGAAATGTGAATTGCAAGACTGAATTTCATTAAAGACCTGTAGTTTCTCTGTAGCACTTACATTTGTCATCTGCATCTGCAAGGAATAATCACCCTGGACTTCTATTTTTAGTGAAAAATTTGTAGTTTTCAATCAAAGCTATAGAGTAGCAGCCATGATCTTCCCCTCTCTCCTTGTCCCATGATATTTGCTTTGGTTGCAGTTGTGATAGCCCTGCTAGACAAGTTGTTATTTTTCTCACAGGAAATGCCAGATCACACTGCCATTACCCTGATTCCAGATTATCAGCCTCAAACCACCTTCCAATTCCTTGTCCTTAAAAAAACAGTTTCTTTCCTGTTCTTACCATGTGGCACAAGTAACTTCTGTTTTTCTTCAGGAAAGGTGAGACCGATGAAGATGGCAGACTGAAAAAAGAGAAGGGAAAAAAAAAGAAAAAAAGAAGCTAAGGTGGACTCCAAATACTGCTGACCCCTTGGCTGCTCTCTGAAAAGCGAAAAAGTATGAGTATTAGAGTAAATACACTATTCTATCATTGAACAGAAATATTAAAGTACTCATTTTATAGTTCTATTCTCATTTTATTTTAATTTCAATCTAGAAATCATACATTCATTTGACCAAAGCTTGAACAAGATGAAAACAGTTCAGCTATGTTAGTAACCTTGTTCTGCCCTGGAAAAATCCTTTAGCTACCATGTTGTTAAAATGAAAGAGTAAAAATGGTGAAAGAGTAACCACCACACACTTGAGCAGTGTAAGCACAATGACATTTCCTCCAGTTCCACTGCTTGACCTGCTTCAATAGATGCTGCTTTAATAGGAAATTCTGTGACAGATGTCTTTAACAGAAACCTATAAATAAATAGAATTAAATTTGGCTTATAAGGGAAGAGTATTAAGGCTGCAGTTTAACATAAACCTGAAGTTATGAAATTGCAGGCTTTTGCACCTAAAAACTCCTTCAAGTGATCAAATATGCAGAGAGGCTTTCAGAGTTAGACAGCTAAAGGATGTATAAAGAACATGGACTTAATCAAAGGTCATTGCAGTGCTGCATAACACTTCTACTGAAATAAGGGAGTTCATCAGAACTTTCTGTAAGCAAATAATGCTTGTGATTTTGCAGGTGAAGTGCTCCACACACACTGAGCCTGGGCTCCCAAGCTGCAGAAGCAGCATCCTGAAACAATAAAACATATTCCAGGCTCACCCCATGGAAAGGTACATGCAGAGATCTCCATCTACCTCAGTGCCTACTAAATGGGAAAAAACAAAGATCAATAGCAAGAGGAATTGCATTTTCAGGTTTCAAAGTGATGCAAGTAATGTAGAAGAAAAAACTATTGAAAGTAAAGCAAGCATCAATGTCCTTCCCACAGAGAAGTTTCTTTTGTTTAGCATTTGCATTGGTGATTTATGTTGATGTGGTTATGGCTCAGAGTAGTGGACTAATCTGGAATACTGATGAAAACTACCCACTAATAACAAGAGCTAGATGTATTATCATAATCTCCCTGTCTGCGAGAGACCTAATAGATAATTATGAATATTTGAGTGGGATAAGGATTTTAGCAAGTAGTAATGACCTAATATTTCAGTGCTGGAGAAAAGCCACCGATTCCTTTAATTAGTGTTTTTCTCACAATCTGCCTATTAAATTCAGGGAACAATGGAGAAACTCTCATGAATCTTCTAAGTTCTGGCATATAGAATTTGCAACCATGACTTTGTCAGTTTTGTTGAATAGAAAGAAAATTGACAGCTTATATTTCAGATTTTTGTTTTTCTCCTACAACTTGCTCAGTACTTTCACTTTCAGTATTACTTCACTATCACTTGAGCAGTTACAGTTTGATGAAAGACTATTTAAAAAGTATTTAAATGCAATACACAAATTTCACAGAGAAATGAAGCAATTTATCACTCTAAGACAGATGTACCCTTCATTTTATGTGAACCTAGAAGATGTGCTTTGTTTTTACTACTAGGTTACTTGATTTTCCATTAGCTTTATATGCTGCAACATGTAGTTCTGTTCAAAACAAGACAAACAAAAAACCAACCAAAAAAAAATCCACAAAACCAAAACAATCAACCAATCAGATAAACCACTAAAAACACACCAAAAAAAAAACCAAACAAAACCAACCAAACAAAAAAAAAGCCCAGACACTAAAGTTCTTTTTTTCTTTTTTAAAATTTTTTTTATATTTTTTTTTTCTATGATAGTTTAAACACTAGTGAATACTGCAGAAGGGTACTGGGGAAAAAAAAACAACATCACATGAACAAAACATAATCAGAGCCAAATTCAGTTTTAAGACATTGAAGAGCTTTGTACAGAGGATGAAATTATTTTAATATTTATTTATATTATTATTATATTTAATATTATTATTTATATTATTATTTTAATATTTTAAATATTTTTAAAAATTTAAAATTTTTGAATTATCTTCCACAATGTTGGCCTTCCCTTTTTTTCCCCCTTTTTTTTCCCCTTTTTTTTGTTTACCACTTAAGTGTAGGATATTTCTGAGGAAAGTTATTGCCTTGTTCTCTGACCAGAGGACAGTTTCTGTCCTGGCACTAATGTTTGGGTTCTAAGCCCAAAATGAACAGTGCTGGTGATTAAGCTACAGATCAACTTCAGGCAATAACTATCCACCTCTGTTCAAACTGATATAAAAAAAGAAAACTTGAGTTTTAGGGATCAGTTCCTTTTTTTTATAATGTGCATCTACAGCCCAATGGTATTTTCATATCATTACAGTATTTCTTACATCGGTTCAAACTCCCAGCTCCAAACACACTTTCAAGTATTTCATCTGTCTTTCATTTATTGTTCTTTTGATTCTCCAAGTATCAAGGAAAATAAAATCATTCTTGAAATGGAGAGACACATATTGCCATAACATAATTTAATGTTAGTCCTTTACTAGAAATCATATGCCATCCTCAGATTTTCTGCGGAGCCCTTGCTCAGTCGCGACTCCTTTGGAATAAGTGAACAATTATGGGCCTCAGCACTGGCTCCCCACAGCTCTGATTCTACTATTGCTGCAATAATCAAGGCTCAGCTTTTCTCTTATTTTCCCCTTACCTGTTCTTTCCAAAAGCTGTGAGGCCCAGGTTGCAAGGAGTGTGGAATGTCAAAAGCAGATAAGTGCTCCTACACAGCATGTGTTCACAGAAAGGCACCCTGTTATACAAACATGCTATTTTTAGCCAGGAGCCAGTTCCCTCAGTGTGCTGTAAGTAAATTGGGAATACATTTAAAGTTACTGAAATGTAGCTCTTCCTACTTGCACTGATCTACATTCTGAAAAAGAATAATTGTGTTTAAAACCATTAATAATAGTATTCAATATCGTAAATAACAAGAGTAATGAAATCCCTGGGTGGGAATTCTATTTAATTCAATTCTGTTGACACTGTTGTACTGGAATGGGAAAAACATTATATGTTCCTTAGGTAGCGTTTTAATGCATTCTATGGGAAAAAGGTGAAAGGTGAGTGCATCAGTTTTACTGTGCTAGTAGAGTTACTGTGAATGTAGTTCAGGATCAAATTAATTAAGATAATACAAGCAAATAAAACAAGCCCTCTGCTTAATATGAGATTTGAAGATTTATTGTGAGCCAAGGTAAAAGTTCCTCTCTGCAGAAATGTACTTTTGTTTTCTTTGTAATTTTAGCCCAAATAAGGAGATTATGTTTTTCAAAATTCATGGAAAAAACACACAAAAATCTTAAAGGAAAGACTGATTTTTAAAAAGAGTATAGCAGCACTTCAGTAGAAAGCTGGTTCTTTGACCTAACTAATAATTTGCCTAAATGGTTACATGTGCAACAATAAATATGCTTTTGATGGGAGGGTATTTTACTGGCAAAATGATGGTCTTGTAGCAATACAAATTAATTGATATTATCATCATAGAGATGATCATATATTTCAGTAAGAGACCATCCCTGTTATTTGAGCTGAAGAACTTGAACTTCAGAATGATATTTATCAGGAGAGAAATATATATCAAGTTTTTAGGAAAGCTGTTTAAGTAGCCTTTCTTCCAATTACCCATGGTAAAATATTCCTACCATGCAGCACTTGCAAGCTAAATTTTTGCATCTAAACCAATATGTATTTATATCCAGGTAATAATTTATGGGTGGAAGATGTTTAAGGCCAATAAGACAACATATAATTAAAACAATATGGCAGACAAAGTCTAAGCATGAATGTGCAAGCAACTGTATCAGGACAAGAGCATTGGTACTTAATGTTGTGTGTCATCCCTAAAATACACTGTGCAAAAGTTTCATGTATTCAAGATGTGTTTGATAGAAGGTAATAAATGATAAAAACTGTTTGAATTCATTTCAGGCTTGTTTTTATACATAGAAATATTTCAAATAAAAAAAAAAAAAAAAAGAAAACATCACATGAACAGAACACATTCAAAGCCAAATTCGACATCATGACACTGAAGGGCTTTGTGTAGAGGGTGAGATGATTTTAAAAATAAATAAACCACCAATGTCTCTGATCTGTGACAGTGCCTCAAACTTCACAAAACAGCCAAATCAGTTGTGTGAAAATCATATCACAGTTGTGTGATATAACCAATTCAGTCTTCACCGCTTTAAGACTAATGTTGGCCCTACCAAAAATGTTCTGTTTTTCAAGTATTTGTATACTATGGGTGCTATAATATTACATCCCAGGGTCATATTTTTCATGTTGATAAGTAATAGGAGTAACCTTCTGTGAATTTCATGCCAATGACTGCAAAATGAAGCTTTTTCTTTTTTCTTTTTTGTCTTAATTCAGAGTGAGAAATCTCAAGCTTACATTTTCATCAAAAAGTTTACGAGCACAGTTCACAAACTCTGAGGAAAAAAAAAGTCACAAACCTTTTTTCTTTTCAATTACTCTTACATATTATACAGAATCAGCATAGTACAGCATGAAAATAAAATGTGCAGCAAGTGCCTCATTCACTTTTTGTGGGGAATTTCAAATATGACTTATTGCATTTGTGATTTACAAACGAAATACAGCCAAGAAGTCCCTCGTGGTGTGCATTACTTGTCACTCACAGTGACAAATGGGTTTGGTCTGTCATCACCCAGTGTGGTGACAAATGGGTTCCTGAAAATATTTGAGACAACTGAAATGCCAGGGAGCAGTGCTGAAATTTTTGCAGTCAAGAGAAATCCATATGCTTGACCCTGATGAAGGCAGTTCATATTTGAAATTAAGGAGAAAAAAAAAAGAAAAAAACCCTTATAGTTAGATCATTCCATTGGAATTACGTTTTGACAATTTTAAGATATTCCAAACTTTGCTTCCATTTTATATTTTTTACCCCAGAACCTGTTTCTGACATCTTGTTTTGTTGTAGGCATACATCAAATGCACCCATCTTCAAAAACATTTTTAAGGCAGCTTCATCCCTGTGGAAGAGTTACAGAAATAAAGCTTACAGAATAAAAACAAAAGCAGACTTAAATTTCTGTTAAAACAATGAAATATCTAAAGAGCCTCACGATGATACTCATAAAGAAAATATTTTAAACTAAAATGGAGATATAGATTTTCTTGGAAAACAACATTGGTAATTTATACCACCTAGTTCAAAAAAGAAATTCTGCAATATGATCTACTAGCAGCAGCTTTCCAGCAAAAGTCTCTGAAACATCACTACTTCAGAAAAATATTTCAGAGTCAAGATTTGATCATTTCTACTGCAAAAACAAACTGAGCTTCTTGTGCTTCCTGAATAGAACATCATTTAAAGAAAAACTATTGGATTCTAATTGCTTCACATCCAACTGCAATGTTCTGTTCAATATCCTGTAAATATTTTTATTCTGTCAATAAACAGTTAAAAGAGACACTCACTTATCTGATACTTTCCAGTGTGATTTTCTGGTAGATGAAAAATGCTCAGTTACTAAAAAATGCAAGACTGATTAGTTATTCATAAAATGATTGAACTAATGAATAATTGTTTTCTTTAAAGAACAATTTTAGAATTATGCAGTTTGCTTTGAAGAATCTCCTCAGGTCATCCTCATCCTCAAAAAGCACAGAAACAGCTAAAAACACATGAGATTTTGCCTTCACTTAGGAGCTGAAGACTAATCTGCCTTTATTTGTCATTGCAATTTTAAAGTTTTATATTTTGTACTAGTTTTATTCCAAACCGTAAACAGGGCATCAGCACTTTGGTTTTAGCCAGGTTTCTGGACCTTTTCAAAAATCCTGTTCTATTCTGCAATAAAATTGCAGGGTCCTACTGCACAGTGAACTAGATGGATTCAACAAGAGAAGAAAAACCTAGACAAGACCATTCTGGAGATACTGAAATGGAAGTGTGATGGTATTCTGATGTTTTAAAATTTATTCCTTTTTTTTTTTAAATGGGTTTATTCTTAGTGAGTTTTAAGTTTAACTGTAATTCACATTAAACTTCCTTGTTTTTTTTCCCAATTTAGAAATTTATTATCTCTAGGACATCCTTTTGCCTCAGCCTGGAGAACTGAAGCACACATACCAGCTAGGACATGGAACTGAGAATAAACTCTGCCACACAGAGATCTTGAAACAGTCAGAGAAAACTCCTCCATCCCCTCCCCAGTACCAAGGGCAATATCTCAGTTACCAGCTTTACAACCACAGCAGACCCCATAAAAAATAAGAAGCTCACAATGTCTCAAGCAGGCAACACTGAACCAGGAGAAGCTGGATTACTTCCCAGCATCCCCTAATTCAATTCTCATGACTTTCACAAATTTTTATTAATCTATTCATCAGCATCCATCAAGAATTTATGTTTTCTGCCAACAAAATGGATTCCTCCCCCAGTTTTTTTTTCCTTCTAATGTTCAACAGTAGCACTGGGAAACACAATTACTCAATTTTAACTTCCAGTTTGAGGCTTGGAACACACACACTTAAGAAGTAGGAACTTTTGTGCCTTTTTAAAATGCACTTTACAGTTTCTCTAGTTTAAACACTTGGACTATAAAAAAAATCTTCATTACATGTATAATATATAGATTTTTTCCAGAGTTATGTGATCTGCTTAATTTTATTTAAATTTTTAGAATGCAAGAGAGAGATGTTTCTATTTCGGTTTGTCCGCTTTCCCTGATTAGTCCCTAAGCAAAATATTACCACATTGTATTCATTAAAAGTTTACTGAAACACAGAACCTTGACTCATTTTTAAATTAGCTTAGAGAAAACATAGCAGAAAAGTGATTACCAAAATGCAAATCAAGATCCATAGAAAAAATGCAGGGATTTTGTCACAATACAACATGTAAACTAAACACTGGCTTGGAGAAAGGCTGATGCTTGTGCTGACTACCTGCACAGGTTTGTGCAAATTGTTTCTGTGACTTATCAGTTCACCTGATAAGAAGAATACCCTTGCTGTGGTCACAGAGACAGAGGCAGTGAATATATTTCAAAGATTACTTTAAAGCCAAATACACAACATTTATCAGTTTTACCACATTTTGAATTCTTTCCAGCTTTGATTTTATTGCCTTATTTGTGTATTTCTGACCTGATCAGGATGATCCCAGCCCCCCTTACAGACATCTTTTTTCCTGCACTGCTGATGACTCTGACAAATATCCACTTGTGTATTATTTTTATTCTTGGTTAATAAAAAAGCAAATATAAATAAGCTCAATGATCTATTTACATTTCTGACATCATCCCAGATATGCTTCCACTCTAATCATAGTTCACTTTATCCTTTAAAACCTCCATGGGACAATGACATGAGGATAATTTTTTCTAAAAATACCATAAAACAGAGAAGTAATAAACAAACTGCAACAGTTCCTCCTGGCATGAAGTTTAATGTGTTTTCTTTTTCTAAGCCAATTAAAGGGCCTTGAGGGGTCCTTACAAAGCTCTTTTCACCTGATTCAAACTTTAACCTCTGTCTTGCTTGCTCACAGCTTTCCAAAAAAATTCAGAACCCTCAAATGCTACACAGAGCATGAAAAAGTATTGCAGTTTTCATGATCACAAGCTTATTAGCCTGTCCCCTTCTTCCCTCTGTCAGCAGGAGCCCACAGCAGTCTCCATTCCTTGGTGAGCACCCGGAATATCTATTGGAAAAGGCGAGTCAGGGACTACAAATGAAGAGACATATGGCAGAAAGGGTGAGCCACAGGAAGGATGGGAATGCTGGATGTGGGACAGGAGGAGCCCATCTCTGAACACTGACCTTCATCTGGCATGCAATTTTAAGCCTTAGTTTTGACCCATATCACCCCCTACAAAACACAATCCTCATTTTGAAACCGAGTGATGTGTCTCTGATTTTTTACCTCACAGCAGATTCAGAGGTAGAACTCTGGCCTAATATCCTCTACCCCTTCCTTGAGAAATAGACTCTATTTTTACCAGAAGAAAAAAGAAACTCTCCTTTCTAATATAGAAAAAAGATTCATGAAAGTAAGAGGGAATTTTTTTTCTTAGTGCATGATACACTAATATTCCCTTGAGATATGTTACAGTAAAAAGAAACAAGCAGTTATGTAACACTTTTACTTTTCTTAACACAGAGACACAGGAGTCCAGACAATGAATTAACATTTAAAATTTATAAGTAAATGATGGTTTAAGACACTTTTAATAAATTATTTTTAAAATAAATATTAGAAGTGGAAAATCCTTAAGATATCATAATTATGTAAAAGATAAATAACTCTTTTTTAAATAATATGCCTTGGAATTCCCCTATTTTTTTTGTTGTTGTCTGTTTACTTGTGTTTGGTTGGTTTTTTTTAAGTTCCATAAAGGTTTTTTGTTCTTGTTGTGTGTTTGCTTGCATTTTTTTCTTTTTTTTTTTAATGAAATTCACATTCAGTAAGATAACCACATTGTGTAGCAGTGTGCTTTCTTTCTGAGCATCTTATACCAGTAAAACTTTTTTTAAAGATTGGTAAAATTTTTTAATAACTCACACTCCTAGACTGACTGCTCAGCTCCATAGATTTATTCTCTTTCTATGCACATTTTTTACGTGGTCCCATTGAATTAGAATGATGGAGAAAATAAAGTTTAGGCTTATTCAGGTCCTTTGATCTCATGGAAAAGAGAACTTAAGAGAGAGTCATAACTCCAATGTAAATATATTATGATTATACAAGGATCTTCCTGATATAGAAAGTATTTCTGATACAGAAATCCTTATGATTATACAACAACACCATGTGGTTATAGTGGTCTTTATTTCTCAGATTCATGCAGTCCAAGTTTGCATCCCTGTAGCCATGCTGTTTTCATGGGGATAGATAGATAGATAGATAGATAGATAGATAGATAGATAGATAGATAGATAGATAATCTTCACCAGAGATAACCAGATTCCAGATAAATTGTTGAGAATTAGGTACTTTTGCACACTTGGCAACTGCATACTTTGATGGCACATACATATGATGGCACATATTATTTACATGCATAAAATTACAACCATACCTTACAACATTTCAACTCCTTCACTAAACCCCATCCAACTTTTTATAATTTCCCCAAGCAAACAGAAATAAATTATGGAGTGGCTGTCCAATAATGGACAATTTCTGTTGATATGAAAAAAGGATAAGTATTAAATCTTATACAATCTGACATCCACTCCTATTCCACAGCATGAGAATATACCATTCCTACAGGAGCAGTCTTTCACTCCCTTGTGATTTTCCATTCATCTAAAAGAAATAAATGGAGATCAGAAAAAGGCCAATGTTTTCATAGTTCCATTCCATTCTACTCCTCTCAGGACTAGACTCGGGGCTCCCTGGTACAATTCTGATTAAATAAGATTGTTTAACTTAATTTTGCTTTAATTTGCCCTCATTTGTAAAACTCTTTGACGTTTTACATAAATGCCACTGACTGGCTGAGAAGGTTCCTCAGCCATCAGCAAAGCATGCTGGAGATGTACCTGTGCACTTCTAGTTTTTCTTACAGTGCAGGTGCATTTCTAACAGAAACAATCATGGTTCTGCTAATTCAGAGGGAGTCTTGAAAGCTGCCAGCAGTTATAGATCCATTCCAAACCACTAAAAAGGCTTAAAAGGGATCAGACAACAGGGACTTAAAAATCTCTTATGGCAGTAATAAGTGCAAATTAGCTACTTGCCTGCTTTATAGGAAAAGCAGGTGACTGTGTATACCAGTAGATACAAATTTGACTTAGTCTACTTTCCCCCCATCCCTCAAGGAATATTCATTTAGCCAAAGAGACATCATCACTTAAACCTGAATTTTGCCTCTTCTGAAAACACAGGTTTTATTTCATTAAAAAAATCCAAAACAATAGAAATGCTGGAGTACCTAGGAACTTAAATTACAAAGGTTATGCACAAACTATGCACAAAACTCTTTAATTCCAGATCACTGGTTTAATGTTTATGTATTACAGGACAGACATTCTGGGTAAAGGTACTGCACGCCTACAAAGACCAAGGTGGCTCTTAAACTTCATTGAACAGAAACTGCAGGAATATTGGTCCCCAAAAGAAAAGTCAGAGAAACTAAGCTGAGACAGCCACAATAAGACTTGGGGTTGTTGTGATGCTTCAGTAACATTTGAAAAACCATTACCAAGAACAAAACCCTTAAAATTTCCAATAGGACAAAGCTGAACTACTGGTAGGTGAGGTACATTTAGGTTATCTGAGCTGTCTCTAAGATGTAGCATAAACCTCAGAGATGCATCACATAGAACTCATGTTTATTTTCTTTGACCATAACATGTCAAAATTAGGAATTTTATAAAAAAAAAATCCTATGGGGATGGGAAAGCCAAAGACTGCATACTAGGATTTGTCAGTGCATAATCTAATATCCTTTTTTCTATGATTTTTAGATCAGAATTCCTAGCTGAACTCATGAACAGCACCCTTTTAACCCTCACCATACAAGGATGTTATTTTTAAGCAAATTATAAGTGTTTATAGACTGAAAATGGCTACAAAAGACAAGAAAAATGACAAGCTGAAATTCTTTAGTGGGTTGTTGATGACTACAGTTAAACATTGCCTTTTCTTAACTACATTATTTTTACCATTGTCAATACTGTGTTACATCTATTCCGTGGGGAATTTTTGTTGCTGAACTAACATTGATTGAAACCTCCAATATCTGTATTGAACACTGTACTAGAGACTATCCCATCTTTCTTTTGCTACAAAAGCAAAACCCACGCAGTTCAGGCAAACTCTGGGGGAGGAAAGGGAAACCCATACCAAAATAAGGAGGCATATCCCTATTTTATTAGTCAGTGTTCCATATGGTCACATACACTTAAAGACCTTGCTCAGAAATGGCACAATCCCTCTCTTTCTAATTTTATTCAAATGTGAGCTCCATTTAAACATGAAAATAAAAGGAAACAAAACCAAACAAAAACCCACAATATTTTTAAGTGACAGTCCTGTTTTGGTAGAGACAAATCATTGTTTTCTGTGATTCACATAACACTGTTTTATGACCAATCATTGCCTGGCACTCCACTAAATGAAGTAGATAAGCCTTTAATTGTTTTTAAATATAAGTCCTTTTTAAGAATTTTGTTTTACATACTTCAAGGGAAAAAGCAGTATCACTGATTTAAACACTGCAATTTTTGTAGAGTAGACTTATATAGTAATAGAACTCTTTGGAAAAATAGTCATGACTCAAGTAGCTCTTTCCTATAATTTATGTAGGTTTTCACTAATTGACGGAATGAGGAATTGGTAATTAATTTTTTAAAGATTGAACAGAGAGTGAAGAAAACTTAATGAAATAATTTAGGACTCATCATGGTAATGCTGTACCTCTCAACTAGGAAACAGAAATAATGTACTTAATTCCAGGCAGTTGCCTGAGGGACTGAGGTTTATTAGCCATTGTTTGTTTCACTACCAGGTGGCCACATTCCTGGTTTTGTTTAGAGCTCTTAAAGTTCCTGCTGATTTAAAAGGCAGGGAATAAAATATAGGCTAGGTCAGATAGCATGGAGGAATGGAGAATGGTGCAGTCAGTGGTTCTCAAGGCAAATTTGGAGGAGTCCAAGAATGTCAGGAGTGGACATGTGTAACACAAATGGTCCCACCACAGGAGCATGAAGACAGCAGCTGTCTGCTGTAGAGACAAATTATTCTCATTGCATGGATTTGGCTGGGTTGCAACTACTCTTGTTACTCTGAGCAGAGGAGAAAAGAAAATAAATTCCAACTCATGTTTCATCTTTGCCACTCTCTTTTCATCTCTCAAGCTTCACAACTTTAAAGTTGTGTCCTCGCTTCCAAGCTGTCAGTGATATATTATAAAATGAATAGCTTGAAGTGTTTGGCTACCTGGGGCCATAAACCCAGCAGGTCAGCAAGAGAAACTGTTGGGGGACTTTCTGTGGCTTTTTCTGGAATTAAAACAAAACAATCAGGAGGAAAGTGTCATGGGTACAGCAATAACTTATTAGTTCTAACACACATATCCCTGCAGATCGCAGCGACCTCAATCTGCTTAAAAAATAGCTTCCTTGGGCTAGCCAATCTTTCTGTTAAATAGGTTGGTCTTCCCCGGAGCCAAGATCTGCCTCCTTCTGCATGGCTTATTACAACAGCACAGGCAGTCTTTTTTAGCTCTGACAATTTTCAAATAAAAATCAGTCCTATAAAGGCTGAGATTGTTTATTTTTCCTTAGGGCATGCAGTTGTTCTGATTAGGGTCAGAGCAGAAGAAAAGTTGGATATTAAAACAGCGACGCTGCTGTGAACCAGAGGTGTTAGTTTTAGTTTAATTAACATTAGAGGAAGGCACATAAAAGAAATTAAATCATATAGCAGTGAAGATATGCAGACAAGGATAACTTGTGACTTGGTAACTGGTGACCTGTCAGTAAAGATCACTGTGATAAAGACAGTAGGAAAAACATTCCACACAATTCCAGAGTAGCAAAATGGGGGGGAGAAGGTAGCCTATTATCATTTTTGACAGTAAGATCCAACGTGCTCTCTGTGTACCTTTATTCAAAAGACACATTGCAAAGTATGTGAAGTTTATAAGTTCCTAGCAAAACCAAAGGTAGTCTGTAAACATCCCATAAAACTCATCACCTTCCATAATTATAGAAACATCAAAATGAGTGAATGCATCAAACAAAATACATATCCAATCCAATTAATATGTACTTTTTATATTGGACCTTTTGGACTGTCGAGGAAAAAAGGCCTCAGATTACTCACATACTGTGAAATATGTGACATTTCTCCCCAGATCACCATAGGTACAAGCTCTCACATTTATGTGACATCACCTAAAGGTCAGTGTTAAAACTTAGGGCGGCCTTTGCAGCCCTTAAATGGAAACTCTGAGCTCCTTTCCCAGACTTGGATCACCTCATAGCTGTGCTTACACAGTCTTGACTTCAAAAACCTCCTTTCAGTCACAGAAGTGTCCAGATCCTTTTTATAACCTCAGTGGGTGAACATCAGCACCTTGTTCCATGTCTCAGTGATAATTACCTTGCATCTGCATGCAGAGTTCAAGCATTGAGAGCAGAACGTCAGGAGCTCTGTGTCCCTGAGAAGGATCTGCAAGTCTGTCCTGTCGCTAACATATTATATTATGCATATCATCAGGCTTCCTGTTAGATCCTAATATTTTAGGCTAGATTACGTAAATGTCAGAATGTCATTCTCCTACTTATGAATTATTCAGAATAATTTACAGTAAAGCTATTTTTGGCACCACTGCCACCTGAAAGTATTTTACTTTTTGAAAGATTCTGAGTTAATTTACCTCTCTTTGGATTAATATTTTTGTGATTTTCATAAACATCACCATCCACAATTCATTAAAATGTTAAACAGACAGAAAAAAAGCCTGTTTTGTACTGGTGGAGTACATAAATCTGTACATGAATTACTAAACTCTCTGATTTCTAGAACTGGGTAACCAAAGCTCATCCAACAAGACACACAAAACCAGAAAGTTGTTTTGGTTTTGGATTTGTCCTGATCTTTTTGTTGCTTTCTGAGAAAAAGATATGTTTGTCTTTAAGAACAACTTTATGCAAGGCATCAATATGTATCCAGGCGCTAATTGAATGCTTTAAAATGCTTCACCTTTGCTAATCCCTAGCACTGTTTGTAATTGCCGTGACTAATCCCAGCCTGTCACTTGGGATTATTTCTGCTTCCTAACAGAGTGAATCCTGAGCATTCAAAGAATATTCTCAACTCATTGGATATTTATATTAACAAAATTATTTAGCTCTATAATTGACTCAGGCTCACAAACTCAGACAAGCTTTCTGTTTTTTGACTTCAGAGGCCGAGGTTTGTATCATTTTAACAGCTGGGTTTAAAAGCATTATTGGGGTGGGGGGAGGAAAGGACAGAGGGGAAAACAGCACAGAAGGAGCACTGGATGCATCTTTTATGAGCCTGCTCCATGGGAACCCAGGACAGTCCAAAGTAGTAGAAGTTAAACACTTTTTCCATCCTATTGCTGAAAAACCCAGGTACAGGAGGAGGGGTGGGGAAGTTTTGTGAGTGTGCAAATCCTTAGCACATAGTTAAAGAAGATTCTTTCCCTAGCAGAAAACTCCACACCAAACCAATTGAGGCCAACTTCATATGAGCAAAGGAAAAACACCTAGAACATTCCCAGGCAGGTGTATGAAATGGTAAAGCAAAGAGCTGTGAAATGAACTGGCAGCTCTCACCTTAGATGTTTTCAACTACAAGCCAATAGCCCACCACAAAGCAAAGCACTGCAGATTTTTTTTCCTTTTTAATAGACTTTCTTTTCCATGATTAGTTGCAATTAACAGACTGAAATACTAAAACAATCTATCAAGTTAAGTAACAAAATAAAGATTAATAGAGAAGCCTGTGCCTCCTCTTTTTTTTTTTTTGCCTTAGCTTTTCCTCCTAGAATTTCAAAAATATGTGTTTCTGAGATGTTAAATCAATTCTAGTTACTCTTAGAAATAAAGAAATTCTCATCCATATTACAGAACTTCTCATATTGTTTCTACATTCTTAAAAAAATAAAAAAAAAAAAGCCAAATAAACTAGCACATAAAACCCCTGGAAATCACCAGCAACCCTACAAAAATAGTTTGAAGTCTTATCTACAACAGCAAAAACCACCACAGATGCTGCATATTCATATCCAGTTTACATCTGTAATTCCAGACACACTACTACTGCTGCTGCTGGAATGCATTCTGGATCAAGAAAACAGTTTTATGTCAAACCCTGCTATTTCAAGCACAGGTATGATTAAGAGCATCTATATTTTTAATTAAGGACTGTTCTGAAAAGCTGGTTCTAGTAATAAGTCTTTTTATGCATGTATATGGATCTCTGCAGATTTAATGAAATTGAGAAAAATAGTTTTACGCCTTCAAAAAAGCCCCAAACCACAAATGAAGGAGTTTCACTAATAATAAATAAAGAAGAATAGCTTGAAAAATTTTAAGACAAAAGCTGATAGATTCAATTTGATCCACAGTTCTTCCTATTATTTGGATAGGAGATAAGGGAGGAGAGAAATGCAGAGTGACTGCTGTGAGTCATCTTTACTGTGGTTTGGAGTCTAAGCCATGCATCTGGCATGCAAGGAAGAAAGGAATTTTATGGGGGTGGCAGAAAAACCACAAAGCAACATGAAAACAATAGACAGAGATTATTTAATAAACTCATTCAATATTTGAAACCCACTCTGTACTTAGGAGTCTCCTTCAGTTTACTGCAAATGTGCCGTGGTTTCAGGGCAGAGGAGGAGCTGAGGGACAGCTGCAAATACTGCAGGTTTTGATGTCTGTAATTTTTTCACTATACAGTCATGAATCTGAAAGAGGATAGGACTGACCTACCAGACCTTTTTATTGTATGAGAAATGAAACAGGAAGACATTGCTACATTTCTGTAAGGAGACCGACTGATTTTACACCTGGTACATCCCAAATTTAACATTGGCAGGCTTAGTTATTTCAGTGACAGGGGATAGAACTTGCCCAGAGCAGCTCTTAATATATGGCAAGAAATGTATACTGTAAATCAAACACTCCATCTTGACAAAAGAACAGTTGGGAACCTACAGTCTTTTCATACAAATGAACAAGAAAAAGACATTTATGAACAGGAGAGAAATACTCATCTTTGGAGGAGGGCAAATAAACTAGCCCACACAGTTTGAACTTGATGAAAACTCTGTGTTTAGGGTCAGCCTAAATACAGAATAATTTAAATGTGTTTTGGTAAGTAAAGATTATGCTCCTGATACTTAGTCGTAGGTGTCTGCCTGAGTCATGCTAAACCCCGTCTCTCCTAGGAAACATCATATGGTAAAATCTACTTCACTACAAGAAAAAACAATCTCTGTCTCTCTCAGTCTAGGGACCTTTTTAGAGTTACAAGCTTTAGAAGACATCTACATTTGCCTCAGGGTTTCACAACATTCGGTTTTGACTGGGCCTGGAAAAATACTTTTGTGAACTGTTCCACCAAAATATCTCAGCTTTGAGTGCTGAAAATTAATCACCTGCCTAAGTACTTGACTAGGTTCAAGTTTTGTGTTTATTGTAAGTACTTGAAGTCATTAAAAACACAGCATGAATGAAAAACAAATATATATGGTGTTCTGTAGAGAGTTCAGTTCCATGAAAATGCAAATTCTCAGTGCATAGATAAGATGATTAAAAATGGAAAAGACAGCTTGAGCATAAATATATATGGTAACTACACAGCAGTCACTGACAATGCTGCATCTATTTTACAGAACATTTAAATCAGCAAAAAGCCAAGATACATTATTTAAATGGGTCTTTATCAAAAACTGTATCTTGAAATTTCTATGGAAGAATAATATCAGCTGGGGTATCCTTTAAAGATTGTAATTGGACTTTATCCCAGAAAAGGCTAAATAAATTGAAATATGTTTTATATCATTATGAATATTCTTTTGTGATAAAAATAGCTTTATATTTTGTAGCAGTTCAAAAAACTGTGCAACAAGGGAATAATAATAAAGGAAAAGAAGCAATCAAAATCAGAAAGGGGGAGATTTCTTGTATCCCTCTGCAAAAGAAGTAACAAATTACTTCTGTGAATAATTTCAAAGACTTGAATAAGCTGCATGCATCTCCCAGATGGCTCACAGAAAGAAATATTAAAGAATTGTCTGAAGCACTTGCAGAAAACATATAAGACTTCTCTTTTTTTTAATCTCAAACATAAAAATGTGCGAACTACAATATTTACTGACACAGTTTTATCAGATAACCCTGTAAGAGAATCCTACAATAGCATAATATCAAGAGTCTATAGTCCATGAAATTTCCTCAGTAAACTGAAGATCCTTTCCAACATGTATATTCCTTCATACGCTGCTCAACAAGAAAAGTTTCTTAACGGGGTTTTTAAGGATTTTAAACAGGGCAAGATTTAATACCTGTAAACCAGATATAATCTACCTTCACCCATTTCAAAACCACCTACAAAAAGGGCCAATTTCACTGCTTTATGACAGTGATACTCTGTCTTGCAAGAGAGCAAAAACTTTTTTTTTCATGTGTTGAACATACAGAAGCAAATGACAAACGTAATTTCAGAAGTGTTTAAAATCATGTTAGCTGTGAGTTTTTTAACTTCAGCATTTATAACTCAAAAGAAAGATAAATATATATGATGCTTTACAGACATAGATTCAGATTATTTATAAACATTTAGAAATGTTTCATAAAGCACTTGGAAGTACATTTTATATGCAGACACAGACACCTTGCATCTCCATATATCCCTTGCACATTGTCTTTGGTTGAGAGGCAAAAGCTTTTTAATTTTTCTGTGTTATTTTGCATTAAAAAGTTATTTCAGTGCAGAAAATAGTCTTCTTAAAGGCCACTGGAGCAGGATTTCTGTCTTCAGTCTGGACTGGAAGTCAGTTCTAAAATTGTTTCTGAGCAGATGATCAGATCAAGCAGAAGGCAGGCTGCTATAGATTTTACCAGGATGAGACCAAAGCTGACATTTAAGGACTTGAAACATTTATTAGCGATGGAAGTGGGGTTTTTTTTATTTTTTTTTATTTTTTTTTAGTAATGCAAAGTATCTGGGTCACCTGGAGGCAGGAGAGGGCAGGAAGTCACCTTTGTCTGAGCATCAGTCATGGGGAAAGACATGGATAGAGGTACCAGGGAGGACAACACAACTACCAGTTGTTGAGTTGGGGTAGATTCTGATCCTAACATATGTTGTCTTCTGGTTCTGCCAGCAGTCTACAAAAAAGGCTTCTTTCTTTGCTCATATGTGGTCTTAAGAATGTACAATCGAGTATCTGCATTACAAAAGTTTCTAAAACTACAGCTTCTAACAGCATAACTTTACATTTCCGTGTGTTTTCCTTCTTTTCTCTCTCTTTCTTTTCCTCTAAACATAAACATAAAAGTCCCAAAGCATCCATATAAATAGCACACACTAATGCACTTGGTTGCTCATTCATTACTCACCCAGTGTCTCATTTTCTCACCTCAATAGGAGGTATGATAGTTTCTTAGATAGCAGCCTCTGTTGTCTTCTCTTTTTGGACCCCTACACAAAGGAATTTCACAGCTGCTAAATATTTGCTTTTCCACTACTTATGAGTCTGAATCAAAAGCTGTGCTAAATTAATTGCTGGGTGCTATCCCCATGAGGATGCATTTTTTTACAGTTATCCTGGTCTTGAAGCTTTCCATTCCAGCACGGTAGTGAAGCTGCGTTTCTTGTGAAGAAACCAACGCTTTTTCAAAATGTCCATTTTTACAGGACATAGAATATGCCATTAGGTTACTCGAGGGGTTAATAAACCTCAGAATCACTTGTCTTGTCTACAGCAAAGTGGCATAATGACTTCACTGCTGCATTTTTTTCCCTGTAAAGAGGGACATTAGAAAACACACTGGAGAGAAATGAATACATGCCCTAAGCCCCTAACCAGCACTTAGAGTGTACCTGAGAGCATATTAGGAAAATAAAGAAGAATCTTCAATTTACTGACTTCAAATGATTTTTTTTCTCCCCCATTTTCTCTGTGGACTTCAAAACTGCGTCTTGAGGAGCTTAAATTATATTTTATATGCAAAGCTTAAAACCTAATTTACCATATTCCTATCAGCCAGCAGATAAAGTCTATAACACAGTGGTGGATAGCAGTTTCCAAGGGCAATACCTATGCCCAAATCTTTCAAAAGCTATAACATGGAGGACACAATAGAGAAGGTGATACACATCGGACTACTTGTCCCTGGACCCTTTCCTTTCAGCTTCGGGCTAGCTATGTATCTGACTAATCTGAAATCCTCTCATCCCCTCGAGAGTGTCACAGGCACTAACATATGTGGATTGCTGCAACCTCCTTTTTCTGCCAGTGCCACAGTTATCTCAGCTCAGGGACTCTGAAAGAATCACAGAGGGGACAGATAACTATATTTAAGCCTTAAGAATTGCCATCTTTGTGAGGGCTAGCCTCACTTTCCCATCACAGATAAAAGGGACACGGCAGCTTCTTCTGAGACAAACAAAATTGCAAGGACCACAAGCTAAAAGCTAGAATAGCACCAAAAAATACAAATGTACAGAGATGTCTTATAAAAGCACAAAAGTATTGAAGGCATAGATAACTTCCTGAAGCTGGCAGCTGTAGTTCAGTGGAGCCGTGCCAGCATACTCCAGCTGAGCATCAGGCCTGCACTCTTCACAAACAGAAATAAACATTTTATTAAATCAAACCTTCTCCTTGCTGTGCTTTTACACCTAAGAACTTTTCCCAGCAGGCAGCACCCTGCTAATGCTGCATAAAGCATTTCAGAGACACACTTCCTGGGTAGTTTTTGCCTGAGAGGAAAATCTTCTCTCCCTGATCTCTCATCACCCCGAGCACCTGGTGCCACTGCAACAAGCACCTCATGCTTTATATTTCCTGCTTCCTGGTGCATTGTTTGTGTTACCTCCATCCCTGGTGTAGGCCTTAAATATCCTTCCAACAGTAAACAATCAAAGGACTTGGGCTTTTTTAACAGCATTAAAATAAATGCTGTGAAAATTAAATTAATTCCTATTTCCACCTTTTGAGTAGCAGCCTGCCAAGAAATCACCGAGCTGATGTGTTTCAGCTTTCAGGGTGGCCAACCTCCTTCTGAAGTTTAGTTTCCAGCCCATATACAATCTGTCATACTTTGATCCATCACAAAAAGTATGACAGCACAACGAGGTGTCCCTCCACATCTCAGCTGTAATTGCTCAGGTTTTTGCTTAATCAGGAAATCCTGAGTACCTGTCAGGCCAAAGTCAGGGCAGCATGCTGTGACAAGGGTCATCTGTTTCCTCTCTGGCTGCTTGGTATGAGCACAGCAGACAGCCTCACGTTGCTGGATGTGCTGCGTTGGCAGAGAGATAATAAAGCTTGCTATAGACTCTGGAATTCCCTTCAGGTTTCAAGTAACAGGCTTGCCAAAAGCGGTTCACCTTATTTTTAAATATTTTATGGCTGCATAGAAAGTGCCAGATGCTGCTCAGAAACTGGACTTAGAGCTAGCCACTCAAGCAGCAGAAAAAGGATATTGAAACAACTTTTATTTAACAGCTGCCAATATAAAGGGAAAAGTCTAAACAAAACAGCTATGCTCATGATATAATTTGGGTTTAGAGCCACAGCTAAAGTGACACAGAACATTTTCCATTCAATTTGAGACGGCAGCTTCTGTATTTTACATACCATTGACTTATTTTCTAGTCAAGACATCTTTTTCCTTGTGTCAGTGGAATAGATGTTTGACCACCTGTTCTCAAAATTGAAATGTTTCACTAAAGAAACAGGTTCATTTTCTATCATGCAGAAGATATGCCATATTAGAGGTAAACTTGGAAGACACTGTGAAGAGAGACAGTAAAATAATTAGTGTCAAAGTGAAGGTAGTAAATTTAATGTTTCTGGATTTTGCTAATCTTTTGATATGGTGACCCCCAAAAAATAATTAATTCAATATTTGCTCAGAAAATAAACGTTGTCACATTAATGAAAATCTGTCTAAATTGTTCAAAGTTGTGTAATGATAAATGAGAACCTCGTGACTGTGATGGAGGACAGAGTTTTTTGGGTACTACAGGCTTTGGTGTTCGCTTTCATACATTGACAGATATAAAAATTTTGTCTTCAGTTCTGAAAAGTATTGCACTGCAACCACAATATTATTGGGAAACATGACAAGAGGGTGACTCTAAACATCTGGTTGAAAGAAAACTAAAATTTCATTTCAAATGCATGAGATGGTTACATGAATGTTAACCTTAAATGCAGTTTTTTAGGTGATAACATGAATGAAACAATTTCACCTAAACTAGAGCTGGGAGAATAGGCATGGTACAGAATTGAAATACTGGCAGTTGGATATGGGAAATAAAATATTATCAAATTTCTGAAGAAATTTTAGGTTACCCAAGCCCAACAGGGAGGGAGGAGGGGGAGGATGAGGACTGGGTACCCATCTGAGGGACCTTAGACATTATAAAGCTCATTGAAAAGAATTATTAGGACTAGATAAAACTATTAAAAAATTGTAGTCAGTAAGACATATAATGAAAAGCAGAAATTGCATCATTTACAATGAGACACAGCCCCTTGTAAAAAAAAACAAAAACCAAAAAAGACAATAAAAGCTTTTGCCTAAGAAATTCCTACTCTGAACAGATTTGTACAGAGAAAGTGCAGGAACCAGTGAAGTTATTATAGTTATGCTGGGACTCAATCCAACAGGTAAAGAATATTGCAATATTGTTTTGGTAGCTACAGTTCAACTAGGGAGAACCAGGAAGAAACTCAGAGCATTTAAGAATCCACAGGAAATATAAAGAACAAACTGCAATAACTTCTGTAGTTTATTTCAAACTCCCAAAGAGCACATAAGTGTTGAATAACAATCTAAAGTATTTTTACAATACCATCTAACTGAAATGAAGAAGTCTCATCCAAAATATCAAAGATTTTCTTAGATGAAAAAAAGAAATTTGTTTTGACTGAGTGATAAAGTCTGGATCAAACAGTCATCTACTCCCCATGTTTTGAAGTCAGGTTCTAGATATGGTCTCAGTTTCACTGACTGTCTTTCAATGAGACAAACCTGAAATATACATAAAAAATACAGGCATGACCTTAACTATACTCAGTTATAAGATCTAGCAATCACCAGCTGTGAGAGTGGCCCAACTCTGCTGATGTCCAAACTGATAAAATACCAGCTTATATATGTCACATATATTCCATTGTAAGGCTAAGATAGAAATACTGAACCTGTTTTCAATAAATTCACAAGGACTTACAGCTTCTTTTACCTGGTATGTATATTAGTGTGCCTATAATTCAACACAACTAAAAAATATACATGTTCCTTGATTATCCAGCCATAAAGCTATTTGTCAGTTTCTTAATATCGAAAAGAAATGGCTGGAAATTTATCTGTAGTTGAGGAATATATATGCAACTACAGAACAGACCTCATTCCCTGGGTATCATATCCCTAAAGTATCATTTGGTGTAAAGGATGGGTAACACCCTACAAAGACCCTACAAGTTCACAAAGATGGCTGAAGGCTGTATGGTGGCCCCCAGAAACTTTACATTCAGAGTGGGCACAAGGGAGACATAGAAACACTTAGAAAATGTTGTATTTTTTTACAAAGATTTAAAAAAATCATGAAATTCCCATTTTTATCATTGTTTAAGTGCCTACCTGGGTACTTTAAGAGCCTAAACCTGAGCTAAACCACTCCATCTTTTTTGGGCATCTCATTACAGCATTGCTAGACATGTCATTGCCAACACAAGCGCAAAGATAAAATGCAAGTCTCAAAAGAATTTTAAAAAATTACCGATGAAGGGAAATGATGTTAGTTTTTTTGCAGGTTTCCTGTTTGCTTCTTTTTTTTTCCCCCCTTAATATTCCTTCACTCCCACTTGGCAGCTGGACCCATTTGTTCCTTCACACATACACCCACCCCCACCCCTGTACCTGCAGTGGGAGGTTCATGTGAATATCTGAGGCCTTCGTTTTAAAGAATTTTTATTTTGATAAATGGAAAAAGGAGCTTTCTGTAGCTATTCCTCTCAGGAAGAAAACCCAGTAGAGATCCAATACCAGCGCACTTGGGCAACATTACAGTGATATTATTTAAGAAAAGAGATCAAAAGCTAATAACCTCTCTAGTTTGGCAAGAGCTTCCAAATGATTGCCTTCCAGACAATTTATCCAGAGAACTGCTGGTGCATTGTCCTGGTGGAGAAGAAACCAGCAGTAGGTCTTTGCAGCACAGAAAGCCTTTTAAGCTCCTACCAGCAATCTTGTACAGAAGAAATGATTAAGGAAAAGTCACCTCCAGGCACAAAAAAAAATATCCTCACAATAAACCAGATGGGATAAAATTAGAATGTGTTATCAAGTCTGAAAAGCTCAATGGTAATGCTGTAATTTCAGTGCTGAGAACTGCTGTAGAAGGAATTAATACAGCTGCTTTGAATTAAAAATGGTCAAGGAGTACACCATGTGGAAATGCAAAGTTTTAAGAAAATGAGTCCCTCCATAAGAGGAAACAAACTTCAGCATTTCATCTGATGTAATAAACAACTGGTCTAAGATCTATCAATATTAAACTAATTAAATGCAATGAGTCCAGAGAAAGCAGTGGCTTCTGTCACTTCTTTAACTTCTACCTTGCAGCAGTTCCAGTATTAGATCCTGCACTTCAAGCTACACCCCTCAAAAGCGAATGCAATATTATGGGCACAGTCATTGCCAGGGTGTAGAGAGTTAAATGGTAGATTACACACACATTACACAGACAGAGAGGGATGCAGAAGTTGGATTTGCATGGACATTTGCAAAGAGGATTGTGGATGTGACTGATGGTGCCTCCTGCCTGTGCCTGGGCAGGTGCTGCCCTTCAGACTCTCCTGATACAACAGTGCTGACTCTGGAATTTGCAAAGCCCAGTGGTTTTGATCTGCAGGGCTAAGTGCAACCATTCCCAGGAGCCAGAATTTCAGTCTGGACCAAGTGAATGTGCTTTGCTCAAAAAGCAGCTCAGCTGAAAAGAGAGCTCTCCTCTGGATGTCTCATTAAAGACAGACATTTAGATGTATTGTGGTGCTTCATGAGCAGAATATCTTAAAACAGCCTAAAATTGCTCTGAGGCCTCAGGAGCTTGGGTACCTTTCTATGAATCTGTATCCACGTGCAAATGGTAATGCAATCTGCAACTACAGCAATTTCCAGATTATCACACTGCATGTAAGATTTTCTATTCTTTTTTTGTTTGTTCTTTTGTTTTTGTTGTTGTTGATTTTTTTTTTCCCCAGGATGCCTTGTAGGATTTGGAGGGGGGGAGGTATTTCCTGTACAATTTATTCATATTTGGAAGTGGTAGTTTGACAGCAAGATATTTCAGCTGACATTATTCCAAGTTCTACTCTGCTGCCATTGATGGAATTTAACAGAGCATGACCTGGCCCTGTGGTTCTAGTCCATCAAAACACAAAGTATGTACGTTATTTGAAACAAAAAGGTTGGTTGTTTGGGGGTAGATTTTGAGGCAGAGAAAAAAAATAATCTCACAAAGATCAATATACTCTGAAACATCTCTATAGAAAAAGGTATTTTTCTCTTCTACTTGATGCAAGTGTAGTCATTATCCATCTGAGACTGTTCCACTGAGCTGTATTCAACTGAGACTATTCATTTTTTCATGTATCTATCTACTTGATGAGTTACATTTTTGTTTTAAAGTTAGTAGAAGAAGTAAAACCCTGTCATCTCAAAGACACTGTTCTTGGCTGAAGCTGCAGATCTAAAAAAAAAAAAAATTACACATGCTACTTACAGGATGTAGGTGACCTGGGTCTCATGCCTAAAGATACCTGCCTAATCTTTTGGAACATCCTGTGGAAAAGATCCATTTTCAGTTGACAGGAACATTCAGTGTTGCAAACCTCCCTGCTGGCATACAAAACTGAGGTCATTTATTAAAAGGAGTATAATGAATGGCAGGGAAGATCCTTGTAGTTTTATGGATACATACCAAAAAAAAATCTATCTAATCAAAGACTCCAAATTAACAGCATGTTAAAGCAGGCTGGTTTAGTGTCTGTGGTTACTGACAAGTCACCAGATGCTCAGGATCAATAGATGTTTTGCATATTTTAAATATTCTTATGGGTTTATAACTTAATTACTCTTATGAACTTCAGTTAACTTTGGCAGACATAGTTTACCTTGAGTTTTACTGTTGTTTCATTAGCTAAAACAATGTGCCAACATGCTGATGTAGAACCATGCTTTTATTCCATTGCTCATCTGAGGGGTGGAAGATGAAATAGAGATTCCAGCGTGTCTCCCACAGCACAAAGTAATGCTTGATTTCCTGGCAAATATGGGAAATCTGTTGGACAAAAAAAATTACTTTATAATCTTACATTAATTTACATGAACAATATTTTCAGTTTTGTGGACACTGGCAGGGCCTATAAAGAAAAGTTAGTGGAAATATAAAATGTCTGATTCAACAAGAGAGGGGAGAAAAAAGCTACTGGCAAGAACTGTACTTGAATTTAGGGAAGGATTAAATTGCATGGATGGCAATAGAAAGGAATCTCTTTTCCATTTAAAGTGTTTCATTAATGGGTGTCAAATCAATCTGTCAAATTACAAGCCTCTCCTTGTAACCCACTCTCTAGAAGTGAATCATTCCTGTTGAAGGAATGCTGAAGAGGTTCCTGGTCATGATTAAGAAACCCTGGTTCTGACACCTTCTGCTCTTGCTCTGATATCAAAACATATCGTTTCGCTCTATTCCAGTTCTGCCTCCTCCAAATATTTCATTCTCAAAGGAGTGGAACATGAATTATTTCAGTAATGAGTTAACAAAAAACTTGCTTTGTAGTTTTAAAGTCTGGAGTAAGGCATGTGGGAGCATACATGAAATGCAGGTTATGAGCAGCTAACATGAAAGAGAAAATTTACTCCTCACAAAACTGTGTACACAACAATAAATCCAAATAGAACAGGCTGATTTGTTAAACAGCCACAACCAATAATACATAGCATCAATCTTGAGAATTATTTTTGTAATTATATTACACTATAAATTATTGGAAATAAGGATTTAGAATTGGGAGAAAAGATGCTAGGGGCAATAAATCAGATCAAGGATGGTAAGAAAGAAAAGCATGAAAAAAAGTCTTAGCAACTCAGAGTTAAAATACATTTCTCTGTATCTGTGAACTTCACAATAAACACTTTAAAATGATTGATGGGGATGGACATTCTATCAACACCTAGAATACTTAAAATTTATAATAAATCAATCAATCCAGAATGTGAGCAGGACTCATGTGACATCAACACTGCTGGTGGTTTTCCCCCCATTCTCCTTCATTTTTTTAGAAATATTGTCTCTTTATGTATTTTTGCATACTATAAACATTCATTTTCATTCCATATTATTAGTTCTGCCTAATTCTTGCTGCAGTCAGCATTCTTCTTTAGCTGAAACATGACATTAGGTTCTATAAACATGGATTTCAGAGCTCTTTTTCTCAGGATGTTATGCTGTTAATAAATGACACAGCTTTTTGCAAGTCCTAATTCTTTGAAGCAATTTTTTTAAGCATTCTCTTTACTCTAGATTTCTCATCACCATGATGTGGATAATAAACTAGAAATCAGTTGCACTTTATCTTTTTTTGGAGTTTTTTTTAAGTCCAATCTTTTTATTTTCCTTTTGGTCCCAGGTTATGATGTTACCCAACAGTTTTGATATATATCACAAAATAATTTATAAGTACATGCAGCTTCAGAAATCAGGGCCACTTCTGATTTTGTGGTTTCTGTGGTGATTGCTAACTAACAGCTTTAGCATTCCCATAGTGGTGCCATCTGATGACTGCAAAAAACCCTTCAAAATATTCATTAACCAAGCCACACAATACACCTGTGAACTAGATTTTTATCACTCATTGGCAGATGGGGAAACAAAGACACAGAAAGGTTCAGTGTCTTATCAAAGAGCCCAGAGGGGGCCTGTTGCAGAGCTGCAAACCAAACAATTGGAACCCAAATACACCAACATTTGGTGCTGCACATTATTATTATTATTATTACTCTGCTTTACATCTCAGGTCTTCCTTCCAAGTCTCAGACCACAATCTCACAGTAACTCAAAACTCTTCTACCACTACTCCTCTTCCTCAAAGCCTCTCCACTGTCTTCCTTCTGTGGACAATACCCTGTCTGTCACTCAGCCATGTGTGACATGGCTTCTTTCTGCTCTAGATTCTCTCCTTCTGTTGGACACTTTAGAACCAGCTTTCCTATCTTGCCTTCACAGACAGAGTTCCTGTTTAATGTTTCATCATATATCAATATCTGCAATCCTTTGTCTTTGGTCTTGACAAAGGCAATCTCACATAATCAATATTTCTCCAGAAAACATTGCTCAAGAGATCGTTTCTGTAAGCTCTTTGCTTTGTCTTTGTCATCTGTTCACTGGTTTACGTTCATTTTGTGTTACAAATATAAGCCCTTGGCTTCATTTTCGAAGTCCCTTGTAGCCTATTCCTGCATTTTCTCTATCAGTCACTGGATACAAAAAGGTCAAATCCCACACCATTGATGAGCCCCTACAAAAGTGCAGGATGGTAGAAGTAGTGTCTAAAGCAGTAACTTGCTGACAAAACTGGTATTCACAAGAAATAAAGGAGAACATGATGTTGATTACTGACTAATATCGAACAACTTATGGCTAGTAATGTTATCCTCCAAATATAAATGATAATTGATTTTAACACTCCTATAATCACAGCTGAAGCAGATTTCAAGGCCATAAAAGCCTCTTACTTGCATGCTTGTTATCCGTCTATGGAGGTAACTATTTACTCTGGAGCAAAAGTAATAGTGCAATCGAGGACAGATGGTATAGGAAAAAAGAATTTCTCTACATCTTTACCACAAAGGGATTTATGAGAAATATTTCTACTGAAAAGCTGTTCTGCTGAATCCAGAAGTATTTTCTTGCCTAAGGCTCTGGACACTCAAATCACAAACATCTATAATTTAGAAAAGAGTCACCTTCTTTTTGAAAAGCAAATGAGACCACACCAAAGATAACCATCAAAACCAAGTCAAGAAACAATAGTCCCTCTTATTTTACTCTGGCATTACTTGGGCAAACAAGTTAAGAAACATGTATTAAATAACTCCTTAAAGAAAAATCAAAATACTAATGTTTATATAATTGTCATTGTGTCTTCAGGGATATTTGGTAGTAAGTATTTAAAGCAAAATAATTTTTTTTTTTTAAATACCATGACACACATGAGCATAGCAGGAAGTGCTGTGAATTTCAGGCTATGAAATAATCCTGTTAATCTGTTATTTCAAAAATACATCCAATTATGATAAACTTTTTAGAAACTCCCTTTATACAAACACTAAATAAAAAAACACTGCTAACTGTTCTACTGCTTGGAACCAAAGAAAATGCTGTTGGTTGACACTATTCATTTGAATTTAGATAATTTATTTGAATTTAGACAATTCAAAAGGCTGTCTGAGAAAGAGGTTACAAGAGAATGCATAGGAAGGGCTTTCCAAAGCTGGACATTTTCCCCTTCCTTCTTCATAGTGCAAGACTCATCAGTTTGAAGATATTGTCAGTTTGGTTTTTGTGAACAACACAACACACAATCACTTGGTGGTGTGACAAAACCTGACATTTGAGGTTAATTAAGAATGGAGAATGGGTACAGTGATGGAAATGTACCCACACCAAAATGACACCCAGCAGCAGAGACATTTTGACAGCCATGCCTGACATTCCAGTAAATTAAAAAATGAAAAAGACATAAAATGATAGAAGAATTTAGTTGGCAAATAAATGAGTTAGTAAACCATTGCTTCGCACAAGGTGAGCATAAATATTAGAAAAAAAAGTTATATTTTTAAAGGCTCAGCTTGGGGGAAAAAAGGATGTTGCAGTCAGTCAACAATTTTCAATAGACAACAGTATAAAGGTAAGATATTCCTTCTTACATATCTTACATGTAGTGGGAAAGGGTATGAATGATTTACAGTCACTAATCAGCGCTATAATGCTTTCAACAATCATCAGCATGCACTGCTGGCATCTCTAGTAGGGAAAAGTCTGCCTGCACTCCTGAAATGCAGTGGAGATCAGCAAGGAGATGATGAGTGAATGCTGTTGAGGGCAAATGCAGAAGGTTTCCTCTGTGGGAAAACTTCCACAAATAGTTGTCATTCTCATGTTGTTACAATACTTTTTTTCTTTTGTATTCTTAGAATGGTATTTACACCAGGAACTCTGACTGGCCATTAGGTATTCTTATCAGACTTACAGTTCTAAATAATGGAGTGTATGTGAAGCAAAACTCTGGTTTGGTTTTCATGTGAATTATTCTTTTAAGCTGTAGTAACTCAATAACTGCAGAAGTAATTTAAATAGTCATTTTATGACAGGGAATCTCTCTTCTTTCCTTGCCTCTCACCTTCACTTTGAAGGGTCAAAAATAATGGAGATTGTAATCTATAATCCATTTAGGAAATGTGTCCTGTTCCTCTGGGAGGATTTGGGCAGGAGACTTTTGAATTTGAAGCCTGTTTTAGAGCAGAAGCCTTGTGGGTGTGAAAGTAGATGTGGCCAGCAAGGAAGCAAGACATCAGTACTGGAGTATGGGTAGCAGCAGTGTCTGTGAGAATTTTACAAAGAAGGGAGAAATCAGCAACAAGCAGGGACAGGGCCTAGGAATTACACAGACCAAGAAGTTTTGGTTTGGAGAGCAGATCCGAGGTGTGTGGGGTGATCAGACTGGAAGAAGGAAGGCACATGGAAGGAGGTGGGGACTGTAGAGGAAGGATATTTGAATTGATGGGATGATATGGATGGTGGAGTGGATGGGAGGGGTCAGAACAGGCTGGAAAGAGGCAGAAAAGGAGGACATGGTCACTGCTGTGGAGAAAAATACAACCTAAAAGGTGGGAGACCAGAGAATGCAGAAGAGATTCAAAGGAGAAGAGGAGCCTTGGGTGTTATGAAGAAAATGTGAAGTGATTCAAAGCTGGGCACTTTAAAATGATGTGGTTAAAGGAACACAGAAACATGAACAAAATTCTTTCAGGAATAAAGTAGTCGGTCTTGATATAAAAGGGTACATACAAATGCCAATAAACACTTGAGAAGAGGTACAATGATTAATTGAAGGGAATGTAATACAAGGGAAGAGTGATGGACAGAGATAATCCATGGAGTAATATCTTAATACCAGCATTTTGCAATCTCCTGAGACAGCAGAATCTAATTGAAGAAGTTAAATAAGAATGAGTTGCAATAATTGAAGTCCTAAAAGTGTGTGACATCAGTCAGTGCTAAAAAATTTTAATATCCTAGCAGTATTTCTTATTTGGCAATTTAAAGGGTGAACACTATTATTAACAGGGGCTTTTTATCACAAAATTAGGTCTGTTAAGATCCTGAGTGTTCTTGGTCATATTGGATCAGATTGCTGCTTAAAAGGGGCTCTAAAGTTGGGGCAGATTTTAATAAATTCATGCCAATTTCTAACATTTTTGTATTAAAAGGCATTAATTATTAACAACTTCTGTGACATCCATATTTGCACTTTTGCTGAGCCATCAAGCTAAATGTTATGAACATTTTACACTGATAATTGAGGGTTTTAAAACCTTAGCATTTGATGCCAAAAACCCATGAATCTACAAGAGATGACAATTCCTGAACCAAGTACTTCAGGCAGCCTAATATTTCTTTTGAACAGGACAAAATGACTTTGTTTTTAAATACACTGCCATTAGAAGAGCAAACAAGATCCAAAGCAAAAAAGGAATTGCGTGCCAGTTACCTGAGATGTGTTGAAAAGACCTTGTGGTCTGAAGTTTCACAAGCTAATGACAGGAGCAACAGAAAATAACACTAAAAGGAATCTATTACAGACCCTTTGGCAAACCTCCCTCATGTGGGAGGTTATTAATGGGATTGAAGTCAAGGAGACGTTTCCTACCCAACTGTGCTCATTATAGGATGACTGCCACAGCCTTACCACTGGAGCTGTTCCAACTTGACCCCCATGTAAAAATAGAGTATTTTAATAATGTCACAGTGAGCTTCCCAGATCCTTTTAAGAACAGTATCTCTTTTTTCATGAGGCATCTCTTTCTGAAGAGCATCATCAAGCAGGCTCAGAAGTGAGACATTGTGTTCATTAATAGGTTCCACCTTGGCTCCTGTAGAATATGAATCACTGACCTGTTCACAGGCAGGGAATTTTCTTTAAGTCAGATGGACAATTATTTTGCTTCATCAAATAAAAAGGGTCTATTTTACAAAGAAGAAGCTAGAATAATGAAACAACCCTTCCCAGTAGTTTGTAAGGAAATCTTGTATTATTGAAATTAAATACAAGGAGAAAGAGCTATAAAATTTGTGGGCATAAGGTGAAGAAAACTAAAGTATAATTTATGCTGCTTCAGGATTGGAATTAGAAATAGATTTTAAGTAAAATAGACTGACTCAAATTCCTCCCTGCAGAAGCTGGAGAAAATAAGTTCTTTCTCTGGGAATAACAAAATAATAAAGAATGTGTTAAAGGTCTAGAAAATATCTAAAAACAAAGTCTTCATGAAAGAGAATCAGGGATTTTTTTTTTGATTATTATGAGATGAGATAAAAATCTGGCTAAGTCTCAAAGTTCCCTAGCAGCTCCTGCATTATTTCCAGAAAATAACATGAGTAAAAATGTGAAGAAGAGGCTGAAAACTTCAACACCAAGAAAATGCTTGTTACATATTCTCTTTTGATTACAATTGATCAAAAGACAAAATATTCTTTCAAGACTTTCTATTCTGATTTCATAATGGAGAAAAGGTGTATTGAAACAGAATTGGGACAAAATTCTCTTTTTAAACACAGAGTGATAGAAAAATGTTTCTCTCTTTCTTGGTAGCCAGGTGATAACGGAGTATGTGAGAAACCTCTGTCAATCAAAACCAGACCCTCCATCCTGTCTCATCTGTTTCTTGGAAGAGTAATTACAAACCAGACCACTGCAAACATTCTCTGCTTTGGGGATACATATTAATTACATATTATGATACATGTTAATTTATGCAGTTAACAGCTACAATTTAATCTTGCATTTCATAGTTCTTCCTCTGCCTTTTCTTTATCCTGAAATGTAGAACATGTCATGATATCAGTTTGTGCTTCAGGAGCTTAGGGAACTTGTTACAGGAAGTTAATTGAAAATAAAGAGTTCTAAAGGAATGAAATTATGTATGATGTTTAATTTTTATTTTCCAATATACCCTCTACTAGTCAGCCATTTCTTGTGTTGATGCTAGTTTTTCTACCCATTGTTTCCTTTTTCAATTTCTGTTTGTATAGAGTGCAGTGGGAACATCATTTTCCTTTTCTTGTTTTTTTCTCCTGTACAAACAGCAGTAATTCAGTGGAACTCAGAGATTAGCATGAGGAGCAGAAAATGATCAGTGAAGTACTTTAAAACTCTTTGTAGGAAGAGGAATATTCTAGTTACAGTCTCTTAGACAACAAATTGCTAAATTATGCTAAGACTGAATGAAGTTTGAGATCAGAGACGGTCTGCATTAGTTGATTCTGCAGCCAAAGCAGAAGAAAACAATGGCCTACATGAAACATACACAAAACGTTTTGGTTCCTTTACAGAGAACAAGAATTGGCCAATTTAAGCAGAGTTAATTGAGAGTTGAGGTCTAATTCATTTCAAGTGGTACTACACAGGATGCAGTTATCTCCTGGCTATTGCCTGTACGTCAAGATTTCTTGCATTTAAAGAGATGGGATAAAGAAAACTACAAAAAAAATGCACACACACACAAAAAAAAAAATAAAACAACAAAAAAACACATACAAAAACAAAAAAAAAACCACAAAAAAACCCCAGCAAACCAAACCACAAACAACACCCCCCCCCCCAAAAAAAAATATTATTTAATGTACAAGATGTGACTGGGGAGGAAAAGGTTGAGCAATAAATCAGTACTTGAAGAACATTGGACAACCTTTGCACTTTGACTTGAGTGTGTTTCAAGACAGAAATTCACAGCTGAAAGTAACAGGTCAAAGTGTGTAAAAAGTATGCAAAGGACACATCTCTTTCTCATTCAGCACAGTACCATGCATGTGTGCAAAACAAAATGATCCTTTTAAAGCAGGGATTTAATTTTCAAGTCCCTTCAGAACATTCAGATGGTCTAACTTCTACAAGGATATATTCCCCTCCCCCCAGTAAAATCATTGTCAAGTTTGTTGCCTCTTTCCACACTCTAACCTTTGTGGGTTTACAGTACTGAAATATTTAGAGATGCTCAGGAAATGTCTAATTAAAGCACATCAAATCCATGGAGATCTACGCTTTGGCTTCATTATGTAGAGACGCTCACTGAATATGCAAACACTATTAAAATTGGGACTTTTGTTCCTGTTTATTAGAAATAACATTAAATATGCAGTAAAACATCTCAGAGCTCTATATTCATGATGTAGGGGATGAGGATCTTAAGAACCTCTTTTTTACTGCCCATGTAGCCACATTTGCAGGAATATATGACTATATATGTGACTTTATGGCACAACAGAGAGATGGAAGAGTCATTCTGAACCTAACTCTTAGATATTAAAAAATAAAGTTTAGTTGTAATACTAAGTCCTCCTTCTGTGATGCCTGGACTGCCATATTGTGGTGTTCCTATGATAAAAACAGAAACAGTACATGTCGTAAATTATTTTTGCTCAGGTTTGAGAATAGACAGAATTGAGTGAAAGGAATTATCTTTCTTTAAAAACAGTTCACAGTTCATGGGAAATAAATAAGAGTGTTTTGGTGAGCCCTTGGATTCTCATTAACCTGAAGTTTACATCCTTTTCACTCTTACTCCCAGGAGACCTTGAGAAATATATACTAATTAAAAATGAATTATCTATTCTGAATACATGTCTGAATATCTATTATTATTATTAGACTACTATTTTACTTCCAAATATATTTTATTTAAATGAAATAAATCAAAGAATACAGCTTGCCTATACTGTTGCATCTTCATGGATGGAAAAGGGTCTTTCTGTTCTGATCAGGTAAGTAGCCCCTCAGTACTTTATAAAAACTATACTTCATGGAAATTATAGACACATTTTTATTTTCATTGATACACTGTGGTGAGGATTTGCCTCACTCTGTCTTCTTGGCATTTCTCCAGATTTCTCTATTACCCTTTTGAACCTCCAGGCCTGGAGAACAGACTGCCAGGAATCTATGTGAACATGGAACAGCACGAACTGTTTTAGCAACTTCCTCCTTCTTCTCCCACCCCCACAAGGATTTAAGTTAAAATAAAGCAACTCGACAGGATTTCTCTCCAGCAGAGTTTGGGCTCTGTTTCTTCCTAGTTTCATATCAAATTTACAGGTCCTGCAGGGAGGAAGGTAAACAGAGAGGTAAAACAAACAGAGGCAGTGGCTGTGGCAGGCTGACAGTGCAGAGACAAGAGCCAGGACTGTGAAGCAGCGAAGTTTTCCAAATTGTTACCCCAGCGACCAGGAAATAACACACTACAGCTCAGGCCAGGGACTGGCAGCTGAGGAAACAAGATCCCAGCTGCACGAGACCCTGCTAAGGAGCTCTGCCACACCACCATGCTGAGAGAATTCAGCCCTCTGCCTCTGAGTCACATTTCACATGAAGAAATTTTGCTTTTGAAAGATTCCACTACTATTATTATTATTATTATTATTATTATTATTATTATTATTATTATTATCATCATCATCATCATCCTTATTTTTATCATCATTACTATTATCATCATTATTATCATTATCATTATCATTATTGTTATAATTATTATCATTATTTTACTAGTATTATTGCTAGTATTATTATCAGTATTAATACTGATACTAATATTAATTTTAACGCTAATTTTAATAATATAAATATCGGTATTAATATTAATAGCAATGTTAATATCAAAAATGCATTATAATCAATAATAGCATTAATTAATTATAAATAATAGTAATTATATATTATCATATTATATAATGTACATTATATGTCAATACATTAATATATTAACATAATAAATATTACTATTAATTAACAACTAATAACAAATGATAGTGATTATTATTAATAAAAATAACAGTATTTTATCCTCCCGAGCAAATTTTGACAGACCCTGAAATTAAAGGCATTAACAAGACAGCTCCTGTAAAAGGAAACACTATTTTCACTTAGAAGCAGCAGGTATTTCTAATGATCTATTCTCTTTTTATGACATGACCCTGAGATGAGCTCAATTCATTAGAGCACTAATGAAGCCAGGGTTGTGGGTTTGATCCTTGTATGGACCACTCACTAAAGGGTTGGGCTTGATGGCCCTTCTGGGTCCCTTCCAGCTCAGACAATTCTGTGTTTCTCTTTACATCACTGCAAGAGAAGCAGAGCAAATCATAAATCGTGTCATGTGTGTCTAAAATAATTTTAAAAACATTGAAACAACAGCAAGGGAAACTTCTGTTTTGAAACTGAAACCACACAAAAAATTTCTGCAGGTATGAAGGTGGGATAATACTTGAGAATGAGTTCTGCTACCTCTTGCTTACCTGAGTTCTGCTTTTGTTTACCCTGTAACCAGTCCTGGAGAATTTCACAGAGTTCTGAGGCTTTGAGTTTCCCTGCTTACCTACATCTTTTCTTTTCCCTGTTAATGTGAGCACAATTGCTTCACCTGATACTGGAACCCTCTGGGCACCTCAGTTCTTGCCAAGAGGACTCAACAGAGAGGATAAAAGATAATTGGGAATTTCTTCAGTTTCCTCTCTGGGCAGAGATCTTTACAGAGAAGATACGTATGAAATGTGCAGATATGATGTCAGTGCGAGCTGGGGGGGGCAGGTGGGATTTTGTAGAACAGCTCTGCTACCCTTAGGTTATATCTCTTCATTTACAGAAAAGTGTTTAGGTGTTTTTGGGGTTTTTTAAGCTCAATTAAGCTTATGAGGGAAAGCAATGTTATGGGGGAAGAACAGGAAAAGGAAACCAAACTTCTAGTCTGCTAGAATGAATGACAATTTTTTCTCTGTCTGCTACTCATAGTGATATTTGGATGCAAGAGAAGGAATGGACTCTTGAAAGAGTAAATATTTGCTTCTCTAGTAAGTCCCAATGTCAACAACAAAACTGAGAGGCATGTCTTGGCACTGAAACAATCATTTGAAATCTCTATAACTTCCTATAAAGCTGAGAAAACAGATTTCACTACTAATAATCTTTCAGGATCCTCATCATTGGTCCTATAGCAAAACAATAAAATAATCCATGTAGTCATTTCAGAGAAAGCTGGACTCTGTGAGACAAAAATACTGAGCCAGTACACTCACATGCCCTTCTGATACTCAGGTAACACACTTCCTAGACAATAAACTCACCAAACTCTAATTTTTTGCTATCATCTTAGCAGGTTGATCATGAACAATTGCTGATCTGAGCACAGCTTTTGCACTGATATAAGCCAATCTGCTGAACCAAATGTACTGCATCCCCTCTTCCAGGAAATCAGAGGAATTAACTGGGTATGCCTCATGGTAGCTTTTTATTTCATATCAATCAGTAATGTTAAATTAAACTTCACATATTTTAGAGCCTTAACAGTCTTTATTTTCTGAAAAACAGGACAAGTTTCTCACCTTTTCCTTTTCTTGGCTTGCTGTTGAGCCCTTCTATCTGTCTAGCTATTCTCAACCTTCAAGTTATCAGAGAATTAGGAACAAGAACCTAGCTGACAGTTGCGACATTCTTTAAGCAGTTAAAGGAGAAATATACATACTTGATGATGAAGAGATGCTAAAATTAAAACCTTGTCCCAGTTTGCCTGTTTCTGCTGTCTTCTGGAAAACAGAATGACTCTGTCAGTCCTCCTTCCTTGGATCTTTCTTTCTCTAGATGCAGATTGCAACATTGGAATGAGAGGCCAGAATTCCAACACCAATAACATTTACCTTTTAAGAGTTACAGACTTGTCAGTGCTCATAAAAAAAGAGCACAGAACATGATCTTAGCTTGACCAGTGATGGGTATGGATACTGCAAGCAATTATTTATGAATATAAAAAATAACGTGGTCAACATTTTCAGCAAGTGGAAGTTACCACTTGGGCAACTACAGGTCACTGATTCCTTTACTCATCTTGAGGCTCAGGAGAGGAATTTTATTTTTCATAAAATAAAGGTATTGAGTACTTTAGAGTGGTTCAAGAGAAAAAGTGAACAAAAGGTTGTTTAACTGCCTTCAAGAAAGGAACAATGTTATCATCCAAAAGTGATATGAAGACTCTGACTTTGTAAGATTTAGGAATTAAATCAGAATTCTAAGAAACAGAGGGAAATCACATGACTAAGCTGATTTGCAGAGCAGCTACCTGAGGATATATAAAAAAACATGGATCAAGTTTTCTCATATCTTTCCCTTATTCATCCAATACTTTTGAAAAGATCCTTGAAGTGAATGGTCTAATTCATGGGTGGAAATTCACTGACTTTGAAAAATTAGACCGAACCAATGCACAATAAATGATGAGTAAAATAGATCTGAAAATATAAATTCAGTCTGGAAATATCTAAAATTAATAAGGACCTTCAGAAATTGTTATTTTAATACTTAAAAAGTAACAGATTCCCCAGCAGTTGCCTGGTAACCCTACCACAGTAAAATCTAGGGACTGTTAGGTCATACTTCAGCTTTACAGGTTTTAATGCATCTAATGAGACAGCACAGCCCTACATTTTTATGGATATCATATTCACTATGAAATTCTTCATGGCAGTACTTGTGCAAAAAAATGTGCCATTTTCTTTACCATGTATATTTTTGATTTAAAGTGATTAAATTCTTTTAAATATTCTACATGTGTTCACTTGGAAATTATTTCTCTCATATTACTTAACCTCAGAAGGCATTTATGAATGTGTCTTCTAACTTTGGTTGTTATGAAGCACCTCAAAATTCTGATTACCATTAATGCTTATAGTTCTGTTATTTCATTTAAAAACCCTGAGAAAATAGAAAAATCTGACCTTTAAAGAGTTAAAAACTGAAAATCTTGTGTGGAGGGGGTGACAAGGAACAGAGTAAAGAAAATTTCACATCTACCATGAAATTACTACTGAATTTACAGTTTAAAAATATTCTACCTTATACTGGGAGAAATTATTTTGTACTTGAGATATATTCTGCAGTTTTATCAAAGGTGAAAAGCAATTGCTAGTGAAATACATGAAGCTGCTGTAGCAGTGATTGAGAAAACAATTTTCATCATAGAGTTTATACACTAGAGAAAACATGAAAGAGTGCTTAAAATAGTTGATTGATTTATTTCCTTTTTAGATATGGATGCAAGGTAAATAAAAGATATCACTATTATAATATGCTCTGCAAAACTTTATCAGTCTTATACAGTCCTGTCTTGTTTACAAACACCAAGGTAAGCAAGAAATGGCTCCATCTAATTTTAATTTATTTTTAAATATAGATGTAAGGTGTATTAAAATAAACATTTGAACTTCATATTTCTATTGATTTCTGATGAAGACATAGCATCTCAAACCCTAAAATTCCCTTCTTTATGGACAAAAGGAGGAATATCTGTAGAATATATTAAAAAAAAACAAAAACATGAATCAACCTAAATTTTATATTCAGTAAGATAAGTTTATAATTGTGTGTGCACTTACTTTAAAAATAGTCTGGCAAGCAAGTTCCATTGGAGATCTCCAAGAACTTGCACTTCTGTCTCCATGGACTGGTGCAGACAGTTGTGCATTTATTTTGCTGCAGTCCAAGCAAGCTGGATATGAGCTACATGCTGTAGATTTATCCTGCAAAACTCTGCCTCTTCTCCAGTGACTCCCAGTGAACCAGATGAGGTATTATTCACCTTGACATATGGAAAAAATATGCATTTGTACGTATGAAGCAAGTTTGTAGGTGTTATCTCCATGCCTCCATTTTCTTCACATAGTGGGAGAAGAGAGGCATGGTATTTTTGATTCCCAGTTGAATCTCACACTGATCCCCTCAGAAATACAAACACTTCACCTGAGTCCATTATCTGGCAGGCATGACACCAGTGAAAAGCATTATGAGGTGGGAGACTGGACAAAGAGAGGGAATTCACAGGCACCATGGGGAGAGCAGGGCAATCTGACAGTGAAGGGAAAGCATTTTCCCAAAACTTTTAACTATGAGTCTCATATGATTCTAGTTTAGATTCACTGCTTTCTGTTCTTCCCAAATAACTGTTACCCAAAATGCATGCTCAAGAGTTGAGTTGTTTTTTCACTCTGCTTGTGCTACAGGAAATGGAAGACACCAGAGAGGGTCAGATCCAGTCCATAACTTCCACTGATAACAATCATCCCTTGAGTGGGGAAAAAAAAGGGTCAGAAAGAACAAACAGAAAAGCTTCACTTGAGAACCTGCTTCATTTTTTGAGGAGATCGTTGTCTTTTCACCAGAGGCATCAGCAATGCAATCTGCCGTTTACACATGGAAAAAAGTATTAGCAAATGAAAGGTGTGTGCACATATGTATGGATATATAATCTATATTTATATATGTATATGGAAGCATCCCTGCTAAAAAAACACTTGAAAAATATCTGTGCAATAATAGAAAGAAACAGCGTTTTTGCCTAGCAGATTCTTAGAGATGTGAAAGGAGGTAATTCTATAAAACAGATGTAGAATTGGACTGTTTTGCTAAGGTGAATTTCAATATTTGTTTTGACATCTACTAACCTTTCTTATTTCTTAAAAAATAGGTAATTTATATACAAATATTTTGAGAGAACCTAAAAGTAGTGATTAATTTCTCCTATGCAAACATATCTGTAGGCATAGGAGGAGTGACATGTTGTAACAGTATTAAGTAAAAAATTGACATATTTTACTAGAGGCATTTTAAGCATTTAAGTTTGTAAATATTTTATTAAAGAACAGTTGTTCACTAGTTATTAAACAATAAAAATTAATTGTTTTCTTCCTTTCAATAGTCAAAATCATTTAATCAGTAGCAAATGTTCAATACATTATGATAACTATTTTGAATCTACATTCACTTCCTAGAGTACTTTTAAATCACAAGCTATTGAAAACAAAAATAACAATTAATATGCAAATGAATAATAAAGGTACAGTAAAACTCTATTATTTTATTGTTATTCACATTTAAATAATGCATTACTAACAGATTTTTATCTTCAGAAAATAGTATCATGGCTGGTTAATGAAAAAGCAGCATTAATTATAATAAATTTGGAGCAGTAATAGATTAAAGCTGAATATTAAAATAGAGTGAGAAAACACTTTAGACCAACAAGATTTAACCTGAGCTGTGATTCAAGAATCTGGGCTTTTATAGTTCACAGATGAACATATTCACTTACCTTCAAATAATACAATTCCTGTCCTGGATGCAGAACTCCTCTGTAAATGCTAAGTATCATTAGGACACACTCACTCCACCCTATTCCAAAAAACACCTTAAAACTGCTGTCAGTGACCAAATTTGGAGAGGAATTTCTAAAGGCAACACATCTAATTGAAAGCTACATCCTGTATGTGGGGAATTCTAGTCCAGTCTCACCTGCTTTCCAAGCTGGGGTTGCTGAAAACCAAACTTGGGACAGTTTGGTTCCCCCACCACCAATGGGCAGAGAGGGAGAATCACTTTCAGCACTCCACCTTTCTCTGAAGCTCTCAGCTTGATTTCAGCACATTTAAACACTGAGATAAAGGCTTTAATGCACCTTATGGTTACCCACAGCCATTCGTTTTGGGAAATACAGAACTTACTACATCCCCATCAGGGAAAAATGCAGGTCTTTAGTCTTCCTTGACATAAAGAGAACGCCAGAGTGAAACAAGAAACAGTTGTGAACAGCAAGACCCACTCAAAAATCCCTAGAAAGAGAGAAATATGAACTACACTTAGAGGCATTAATCACCTCTTTGCTGAAAGGGCTTGGATATCATTCCTCCCTTAGCTAGCAGCACTTATGACCAGCAGGACTCCATCAGTCTCTTTGGTATAGATTGGGCAGTCACATAAACACAGAAAATGAGTAAAAGTATCAGGCCCTGAGGGGTGATATCACTCCTATTGAAACTGCCCCAATTCAGGGGAAGGAGGAAACATTCTGGAAGCACATAGAAGAAACAACAGAACATTTAAATTTAAACCAGTTTCCCAAATTTTTAAAGGGAGCAGTAAAAGAAAACCATCTCTGAGTTACAACCACAAGTTTTACACTTTTGATCAAGAAATTTTATTTTTTCAGAACTTTGATTATTTAATTACACTTTGTTGCATTCAGCCATTGAGAGAATATCTATTTTTTCTTAGCATATTATGATGTGAGTTTTTTTCTGAACAATACACAAATAAAAATACTGTTTCAAAACCCCTCTGGAACCTTTACAGGTAGTCTGCCAAAACTCCCTTCATTCAAATTAAATAAACATTGTTCTTAGCTCTTCTCAAATTCACTCATAATTATTGATTCAGTATTTAAAAATATATTAAGCTTCTATCCATGTTGCATATATGCTTTCAAACATTGCACTGGCACCATCTTCTTGTTTACTTTCATGGCCTTTGAGATCAGTCACATAAAAAGTGACCACAGGCCAGTCAAAAACCTAATTTTCAGCCTGCAAATCCACAGGAACAGTGGCTTTCATGTACAGAAATGAAACTTCTTTGCACAAGTGACCTCAAAAGGTGGAGACACTCAAGTGGTACAGCAAAGCCACCTTTCCTTGAATCTTTAAAGCCATATTAGTTTCCCACTAAAAATCTTTTGGGACAGTCAAAATGGCACTGAGATCACTTGTTTTGTGCATGAGCAATATTTTTTGCTAATAAAAACATTAAAAAATATTTCTGTTTTCTTCCACTCTCCCACAGGAATACTAAGTTCTTCAATATCCTGAGTTTCATGAAGCAAGAAAATCACAGCTCAATGCAAGGTCACTTGAGTCTAATCAACCCTAACCAAGAATGAAGATTTGTTCTTTTCTTTGGGTTTTGATAGACCAGAGGTAATTAATCACTGCAACTCAAGCACATGACTATTTCATAGGTACTTTAAGGGCAACACCAAAAGAATGAAGTATACATGATTTTGGGGCCTTTGTGGCTTCTCATTTTCCTTGCCAAAAATTAATCTAGCAGCTCATTCTGGTTTTCAAGTCTGTCAATATTAGTACTAATCTTAATGCAATAAAGCCTTCTTGTTTGCTTGTTTTCTAGGAAAATGAGTAAATGCATTTATCTTGGCTTTCCATCAGTATCACAGCAGAGGATACCTGCCCACAGAGGAAATTCCCACACTCAGTAAACTTTGTTTACATCATTTGGAAATGCTGTTCTCAGCCTCACCCCTTCACAGCCCTGTAGGTTATTTTTTGGGTCCTCCCTCTTAACAGTTCTGTTCAACAGAGCTATGCCAGTCCAGCCTGAGTGTGGCTTAAACCAAATGTGTGTGTGCCTGACTCCAGCCTGGCTGACTGCAACTGGCAAGAGAATAAAAACTGTGTTGGAAAGCAGGGTAGAATCACAGCTAATTTCCTAGGCACAAGAAAAACCTGAGAAAACTGTGTGTATGGCACACCTGGGAAGGGTGGTAAAGAAAACCCGAACCACAAACGTGAGATTATATAAACAACAGGATTAAGGCTTGCCACAATAAAAGCTTGATACTAAATGAAATAAGAGAGATTTTAATTAAAAAAATCTTTCTGCTTGTCACTCACAGTAAAGTGGGAAGAGAAAGAAAAATGTGTTCTCTGAGATAGGAGTAATTCCCTTCAGATGGCCAGAGCACACAACCTCAAATAGCTGTGGCAAGGAGGGGCACCACTGCTGACACCTTTGTGGGGTGACACCTTTAACCTTCCCCTGTCAAACCTTGGATGAGCTCCCTTAAACAAAACAATTTACTGCAGAAAGCAGACACAATGACTGCTACAGTATCACTGAAACACCTCAAGAAGTTGTCTTTTGACTACTCCAGGTACCAACTCTTTGGCTGAAGTTAAATAATTGAAAGAAGGAACGAATGAGTCAGTGAATAAGATGATGTGAACATTCATCATTTGGGTGTGGAGATACAGTATAACAGCTTAAAAAGCTTTCCAGTGAAGCTTAAAACCACCAATTCTTCCATGGACTGAAGTGGACTAAGAGTCATCAGTTAAAGCAACAAAGTCTAAAGGTGGCAACAAAATCCAAGAAGTGCTGAAGTCTTAAACCTGCTAAAAGCAGCCACAAGAGCTTTTTGTGATTAGGTCTGCAATGCTACTTTGTAAATGTCTTGAGTTTTCAAAACTTTGTTTTCTTTAGGATCCTCTACTCAAACTGGAGTCGAATGCATTAAATAGCAATGTTTCACTTTTGCTTGAGTCTTCATGCTTTTAACAGATTAATCCTCTTAACATCCCTGTTGGGTAGATAGGCAAAAACCTCTCTTGTCTGTAAAACTGAGATAAGTGCCTTGCTTAAGGACATGCAGTTAGGACTGGGAAAAATAGGGTTAAAATTTAGTAAAAAGTGTCTCTCATTTGTGCTCCAACAACTAGATTACACCACAAAGATTGTGCTATTAATATGAAACATGAACACAAGACTAAAAAATAAAGGGACAGATAAACATTTCCTCATTAATATTCTCACTAATACTAAAGATAAAACACCTCAAAAAGTATGTATTCCTTGCAATTTGGGGAAAATGATTCTGAGGCAAAACCCCAAGATTTCTAATAAAATCCAACATGTTTTTAAATTATTCAAAAGCACACAGTAGAAATGTACAAAAAATGCATCCAGGTAATGAAACTAATTATGAATGGTTTTATTCATTATATGTCTACAGTAATTCTTAATGAGAACATTCAATATCCTTCGCTCTTATAAATCATTATAATGTGACGTGTAATAATTTTCAAATGCGTTCATTTTGATCATATTTAAAAATACATTTTCTAAATAATTCATTTCAGCAAGTAAATATTGCTTACTGTAATGCACACACAATCCCTCCCTAATTATTTTGGCTTGAGACAGGGAGCCACTGTCTTGTACCATTTGATACATTTTATGATTTTTTTTTTTTTTAAAGCCGTTTGATTTTTGATCATTCTTAAATATTTTAAAATTTTGTTCTAGTCAAATGTTATTTTCTTGAAAGTTGTAATAAAATTACCTACCAATGAGTTGGGTTTGCAAGATGGTCTTTAAGGCTTGAAATTTTGATGACAGGACAGAATTTATTATTCATATCTCAGCCTGTCAAATCTTGATAAAAGATTCAGAGAAGACATACTCAAGCCTTTGTGAATAAAAACCTATTAATACTCATTGCTACCATTTCCATTATCATATAATCTCTAAAGACATTAAAAGATACCCCCATTTAAAAACCCAGTGTACCTTTTTCATATCATACCATACCATGCTACAAGATTTCATGCTAGCAGAAAGACATGACACTTTATATCTGTGGTCTTTCTATGTAAAGAATATCTGCACTAGCCAAGACTTTGCAGCTTTTACAGACACAATTTCAGGACAAGACCCCATTTTTGGACAGAGAGGAAGGAGTTACTCTTTAACCAGATTCTTTAAATTAAATAAGAAATCTCATTTAATTAAAGATATATAAGCTGAGATTTAGCCTACCAAAGAACTTTTCTGTTATAGCTTGATTGGTAGAGAGGACATTAAGACCTAATAAAATACCCCAAAAATTTCTACCAATAGTATTTTCTGCAGAGAAAAGACAAAATCATCTGCTGTGACTCTTCATGAACAAATTCCTTGGACACTCACAGTAAGCAAGATGCTTCTGAGGACATGCAAGGGTTACCTCAAACATGCTGTGCAGGCCCTTTGTGGATGTGGACACATAGAAATCTTGATTTTAGGCTCATTGTTTTTATTCCTGACCCTGGGATTCCCATAGCTCATCCAACACCACTTTTCCACCCAGACTGCCAAGCAGGTGGCCAAGGTGGGCTTCTTCTGCTTAGAGAGGAGCTTTCAGGGAAGATAAGAGCATGTGTGGGGAAGCCCAAGCATATGGCAGCACTAATAACTATTTCTGGTTGTAAACATTTGTAATGCTCATTACATGGCTATCACTTCCATAAAAACATGCATCTAAGTATGGATAGCACTGGATTCATGTACAGTGCAGAGCACTGAACCTAAATAACTTAAATAGCTACTGAAGCTACTGCACTTGTTAAGCAGGCAGGCTAGCAGCACGTTCACTCTTTTCCCTAAGTAGCTGAGCAGCAATTTTCAGAAATTAAATCACCTTTTTTTATAATTGTTTTATATTGGGTGTTTCTTCAAATAACTTTTAAATATTTAATAAGACTATCTTTTTCTACGTAATTTCCTAAATGTCAGTTAATTCTCTACAAACATCTTTAAAATATTGTTCTCATATCTTTATTAAGATTATTACTGTATTCTCAGTTTTCTACTTTATTTTTTTTAGGATTACCTTGGCATACATTATTATTATAAAATGTAATAATACCTAGTACAAAACATTAGGATTTTTTTTTTTATTTTTTTTAATATATCTCAGAGAAGCCACCTTTGGGCTTCTAATAGAAACAGACAAAATTCTCAATGTGGTTTTGCAATGGACTCATTTAGTGCTGTGCTTGTACGCTACAAATAAGCACATTTCTTCTTTGGAAAAGCTGCAAAAGGGAGAGAGAATCCACAAAAACAATCCAAACTTGTGGTAGTTTTCAAATGTCCTTTATGGATCAAATTTTAACTATAGAATTGATATGGCTGAAAAATATTTTGTTCATGCATAAACACCCGAAGAGAAGGTGCAATGAGACAGGAAGCTTTTGTCCAAAGGCACCTACTGACAGAAGAGGCAATGGATGTGATCAAATGTCCATCTTGAGATGGAAAGGGAAAGTTTCATAAGGAAAAACTTCATCTCACCCTTAAACCCCTTAATATTTTGCTGAGGGATGAGGTGGGCTTGAACCTTCCTCAAGAAATATGAGAATTCAGCATGGGCTGGATCTTTGACTAGAGTCCCAGCTATGAAAAATAGCACAAAAGGATGGAGTGTTTCAGTGTACTGTGCTGAGTGGAAGGGGCCCTGCTTAAGTGAAATCCCCATCTGCAAAATACATTTCTCTAAATATATTGCTGCCAGACTAAATTCTCAGAGATCTGCAGTTGAACACATGTTCCAGGGACCTAGCTGAGTCTGGCTGTGAAAGGGGGAGTGTACTCCTGAGCCCCTGCATCCATAAATTTTCTGATTGCCCTCTGAAATATTTCTGGGAAAAACAATAGTAAGAAGTACTAAAGTAAATTTTCTAGGAACCCTGTTGACATGCTCTTTGTTCTTCAAAGGAAAATCACCCACTGTAGCTACATAAAAGTCCTCTGATTCTCTATGGTATCCCACCTTGACAAACATGTCTACATTGCAGAATAAAGTATCTATTTTTACTGCTTTTGGGTGTCTTCATTGTGGACAAATGCCATATGACAGAGTAAACCAGCAAGAATCAGAACGTATTTTGTGGGTGGTGATTTTGTCCTCTGGAATTTCATTTGGTTTTGTAGAGTTTGTCATCTTCTGAGTCCTGATGCAGAAGGTTCTCTAAAAAGGTTTGTAAGAAGTACTTGCTTCTTCAGGAACTTAGCTGTGAAATCACCTGATTTCTGAGAAAGGTGTGCTTCTAATATAATGCAGCAAATAAAAAGCAACCAAGACATAAGGGAGATTAGAAGAGCAGATCAATTTCATGATTTCATACAGTTAGTTTCCAAGAGATAAATTAAAAAACTCTTTTGAATTATTTGTATTGGCTGATAAACAGAACACATGAAAACAGAGGATTCATTACATTGCCATATATAATGTCTTGTAAATACACAAGTATCCTCTTCATAATTCTGCAATAGTATACATATCACTTCTATATGCAATATTAGCAGAGAAATTAAATTCCTTTATTAGAAAGGGTATTTTAGAAAGGATTACATGAAAGTAGAAATGAAAAGACAAATAACACTGCAGACAAAATTTAGAAAATTAATCAGGGATCTCATTTTTCTCTCTTTTCCCCATTGTTTTGATTAATTAGAAGTTATTTTCTATTAAAACAAACAAAATGTGTGCACACACACAAAGCCCAAACAAAACAAAACAAAGCCCACCAAACACTGTGGAGGTGAGAAGGAAAAAGAGTTTTAACAGTTCTCCTGTTCATTAGAAAAAAAAGAAAATGAGAAAAAAAAAGGAGTAAAATTTGAGAGCTCATATTGAAAATATGTATGAACAGATGATGAAGCTTGAAGAAAGAAAATCTCCTTCATTTCATTTCTGTTCCACAAAAATGTAAAAATTCAGTTAACCTCAAACACAAACGGCATTGAAGTTACAGAAGGAATTTGTTTTATTTGTCAGCATTCTGTATGAAAAGAGGGCTTTTTCAACAATATTTTGCTGTACTTTGCTGTGAAGTGCTGAGGTTTGAAATTTCCTTGAAATCATCTGTACATCCTAACACTTCACCAGTGAAAATTTTCTTCTGATTAAACAGTTATTCTTTAAAGCAGAACTGACACCTCCCCAAGCAAGGAAGCCTTAGAAGGTCACAGATTCTGTCTCCATAGGAGGCCAAGCTGTTTAGCAGAATGTATGACCTACTGTGGAAAGCAATGACCTAGTAAAAAAAAATAAACAGCACTGTGCTGCAAAGTGGTGGAGCCAGCTGAGAAATAGAGACCTCAGTAATGAACTGCCTTCCTCCTACAGAGATCAAATCATGTTAAGTGACGCTATTAAAATAAATCACATTTTAAGAGTCTTTACCTGAGACACTAACTTAAATTATTAAACCACAAAAATATTGATTTTATTTTTCAACATATATGAACATGATTATTTTTTATTTGCAGCAGACCGAACTCCAAACTCTCAGCTCAACACCAATCTGGAAAAACATTTAAAATATGTATTTAAACCATAGGAACTTAAAAATTATTTTAATCTTTTTCCACATAAATTAAAAAGACAGAAAATTATCTGCTGATTTCAATGAACTTTGAATCATGACCTCAGCTTGAGAACTCAATTTCTTATTCATATTGTTGAATAGTAATCAGTTAAAAAAGCTGGAAATAAAATGTCAAAGCAGTAATTGTAGGTTACTCCTTTGCATATAGTACAAATACTTGGGTTTAATTGTCAGAGCAAATCATGACAGCACCCTCCCTATCAGCAGGACTGTGACCATCTGCACTACCAACAGCCCCTTTAATTAGGCAAACCACATAAAACCTTGCTTAAATTTGAGAGACAATGGACAATGCTTCATGGCATTATTTTAAGGACAAACTTGGTCATCGCCCTCCAAGAGAAACCAAGAACTGTGGGAAATAAAAGCTGTTAAGTGCCATTGACTACATTTCATCAGTGCTGTGTTCTCTCATCGAAGTGAATTGACCTGGCTGTGGGCTTAAAAAGGAGGTTAAAACCTATACAGCAACAAGGTGCAGTAGTGATGAATCATCTGGAAATGAGGGTGTTTGCAGTGTTCTATTCACATGTAACTCCTGAGAAAGGCAGGTCAACATAGCAGGTGCCAAACCATGGGGTGCTGAGTGCCATGAGAGAGTCAGATATTTGGGATAAAAAGAAAGGCCTTGGAATGGCATTTAGACCATAGAGAAAAATACAATTTAATAAAATTATCTTCAGAAGAATGAATCTTCTGTGATAGGCGGAGTTCAGGGCTCCTGAAAAAAATATGGTTCCAGAGCAGAAGGTGAGTTGCTTCCCAGGAAAAATTGCAAACATACTTTTTATTCAGTAACTGAGCCTTCCTGTGCTGCTAGACTGAAAATAAAACTAAATAGAACAGAACTTGCAAGGCCACCATATTTTGTAAAATACTAGGAAAAGCATCTTTGGATAAATTTTTATTTCAAATAAACATTTTCAGCTACAAGGAAAATTCTTCATGTTGGGCTTCATATTGATTTTTGGCTTCTAAGAAAACATGTTTATGAGCTAAAAGAGCAGATGTCCCAAAGCTCAGCGAGAGGAGGAAGTTTTTGTCACACAGCTTTTTAACACATTCTAATAAGCCTTTTCACAGATTATATTTCACAATCATTTCTAACCCCGTCTACCTACAAAAAAGTAGCAGGTGGTGCTCTCCTACAAGACTAACAATCTGAGAGAAAAAGTGTTCTGATTATATTATGTTTTATTTCCAAGCAATGCCATAGATCTGGAGTTCAAACTGTTTGTGATATCCTTTGTCTTCCAAGCAGAGAAAGGACTGTATTTTCTTACTGTTACTGATGTTACAAGATGAATTCTATTAGGGTTTGTGTCTGGAAGTTTCTGCTCGGTTATTTGATTTGTAGCTGCACAATATAATCCCCCTATCTCTTGAGCTAATTTAAATTTCTCAGGCAAAGTCAAGATTTACACTTACATTAAAGTGTAAGACCTACTAATGTATTAAACCTCACAGCAACTCAGTAGTACAGCTAATTAATATTATCACCAAACTTGTCATATCTAATGCTTTTTTCAGAAAAATCAACTCAATCAGGTTTGCAACCTGCTCCTTTCAGACGTGTTCAGAGCAGAGCTGCTCCTGGGGTGCACAAAGACATCCACAGACCTGCTACACAACACGTGGGGACCTGAAGAAGTGCTGATGTGTCCTTATGATGAAAAGAGACCTGTTGAAAGTCACAGTCCCCAGTGACAAAATCAGATGTCAAGTTACAGATACTCTCAATTACATAAATCAACCATCTGGCAAAAAAAATTAGCTATAGACATGAAAGAACAGGGAGAGTGTCCAGAAAAGGGAAACAGAGCTGGTGAAGGGTCTAGAGCTCAAGATTCATGAGGATTGGCTGTGGAAACTGGAAGTGTTTAGCCTGGGGAAAAGGAGGCTCGGAGAGGACCTTACCTGAAAGAAAGTTGTGATGAGCTGAGGGTCAGTCTCTTCTCTCAGGTTAAAAGCAGCAGGACAAGAGGAAATGGCCTCAAGTTGTAGGTTGGATATTACAACAAAACTTCTTCACCAAGAGGGTTATCAAGGGATGGAACAGGCTGCCCAGGGATGTGGTGGAGTCACCAAGCCTGGAGATATTTAAGAAGTGCCCAGATGTGATTCTTAGAGACACGATTTAGTGATGAGCTTAGCAATGCTGGGTTAACTGTTGGACTCTATTATCTTAAAAGAATTTTTCCAACCCAAATGATTTTATGATTCTATGATCCAAGCAGAGCTCTGCACCTCTGTTTGAATTTTGTGATGCATGGTAAAAGTAGATGATTATCCTGTGGATTCAAAAAATTAAATCCTCACTCATTGACACCCAATTGTTGGGCTAAGCATTAGACTTCCTCTCCTGATATACACAAAATGCACATTAAAACGGAAAACAAATTGTGAGATGGCATAAAAAATTACCCAAAAGTTCCTTGACTCATAGCTAGCTGGGGATTAGATTATTTAATAAGAAATTTACTATGCTTCTGTAAAACTGCTTGTTAGGTCACATATTACAAACTTAGAAAAGCTGCTAGGAAAAAAAAATCAAGAAATCAATTTCTAGTCCCTGTGGTGATGTATTCTAAGTGTGAAGTGTGTTATGCCTGGGGAGCACAGATTTCAACCCTAAGTAGAAAAATTCTGGCTTGTCTTAGCTTTTTGAAATATATTTTTAGTTCAGATTTTCTTATGAAGATATGCCTTACTGTGAGAATTCCATGCTCCCATTTGTATTACCAAATATCCATCTCACAGAAAATTATTATTATTATTTGCTGTTCCAGAAGCAGATCCAAGTTCAAAAAGTTTGAAGAAATGGAAAAACTCCCTGAAGTTTTCCTTCAGGGACTCATTCCAAGTTGAAAAAATGAGGCTGGTGAAAGGATCAGAGGGGAAGCCTTAAGAGGAGGTCACCTGGTCTGTTCAGTCTGAAGAAGACTGTGGGGGGACCTCATTGTGGTCTTCAACATCCTCAGGAGAGGAAGAGGAGGGACAGACCCCGATCTCTTCACCCTATGCCCAGTGACAGGACCCAAGGGAACAGCATGAAGCTGAGTCAGGGCAGGTTTAGGCTGGCTAGCAGGAAAAGGTCCTTCCCCAAGAGGGTGGCTGGGCACTGGAACAGCTCCCCAGGGCAGAGGTCACAGTCCCAAACCTGGCAGAGCTCAAGAAGCATTTGGACAAAGGTCTCAGGAACGTGGTGTGACTCTGCCCAAGGCCAGGAGTTTGAATTTGATGACCTTGAGGGGTCCTTTCCAGCTCAGCTTATCCTATGATTCTGTGACAAAAAGTAGCAAGACTTATAAACAATCTTTTTTTTACTACAACTCGTGAAAATCCAAATACAATACTTGTTCAGTAACTCGAGACAGAATAACAGAATCATTGAATCATTTAGGTTGGAAAAATATGTCTAAGGTCATCAAGACCATTAATCCAGTGCTGCAGAGTCCACCAGAGCTGTTCTACCTTACTTCTGGAAATCAATGAAAGAAAGATTTAGGATTAGATGAGAGACATCTGCTATCAGCTTCTCTCCAAGTGCTATACAACATAAAGAAAGAGGAAGCAAGAAGAGAAACCTGTGCTGTTGTATTTCGGTGTCCAAGTGCCGCACACTATTGATTTACTTCCTTGAGGACCAGCAGGAAAACAAACCAAAAAAAAAAAAAAAAGTATAAATAAGCAAAGTCTATTTATAAATATATTTATATATAGCTTAGGCACAACGTTTGTAGGTATGGACTGATATTCCACCTCAGCATTAAGTAGCTGTGCTGACAGCATGCTGGAGGATGACAGATGACATTGGCAGCTGCTGTAACAGGGAAGGACTTTTGCCAGAGCTGTCACAGGAGCTCAGAGCTGACAGCCAGCTCCGAGAGAGCCAGTCTGCCCTCGCCACCCCAGTGTAAGAGATACTGGGGGAAAGGTTTGACAAGCCCACGCTTCTCCACACAGGAAACACAAACAGATATCGTGTCAGGGAATACACAGCATCTACAATTCATCCCACGCTTTAAGCAATTTTGAGTAAAGGCAATTACAGTTTGCACGTTACATTTATAACAGGTCAATCGGAGATTTTTAAAAACTTTAACCAAACCAGAAGAAAAACCCTCACAATATTTCATCTCGTATGAGTAGTTGGAACTCCCTGAGTCGTCTCTTTTTCCTAAACAAAGACAAGTAACACAGGTAATAAAAGGTAGAGTGTGATAAGATTTGAGATTTTTGGACTGAGAGATGTCATTATGGCGAGAGGAACAAGGGAGAAGCAGGCTGATGATAAGCTCACAAACTCTTCTCTTCCTGCTTCCAGCTTCTGAACCTGGGAAACTGGCAGAATATCTGAGAAAAACCTCTTCAGTTGTTACCACCTGGCAGAAACAGTTTAGGCAGGTTAAGACACAACAAAAATTAGTAGATTCCATTTCAGCAGGTGACAAAATTAAAACAACATGACACGATCTTTAAAAAAAAAAATTAATTAAAAAAAAAAAAGTTTTAAAATCTCTACAGCTTCCAAAGGTATTTTAATTTTCAGATTTTTGCTCATTATTTTTGCTTACTCTTACCATTTTTTGTGGCTTTCTGTATAATTTTGAGCTTTGAAGAGAATTCTGTTTAGTGACAGCTGCTATTTCTTTTTTGTCATTTAACTTAAGGATGTAACAGAAGAGTAAATAGCTCCTCTATAATGAGATTTACAAAAAAAAATAAATCATAAAATCTTTCAAGAAGGAAAATATTATATATTTAGGGGGTAAGATTAGCAATAATATTAATCCTGCCTAAAACTTCCCTACATCTCTGAGGTCTTGAACCAACCTGCTATCAAAAATGCAAATATCTGAGTGACCTGTAACATTGATGTTCCATTGATAAGATGCAGTCCTCCTGAAGACCAGACAGAAGTAAAGATAATGAGAAGGTCAAGGAGAGTGGCTGAAGAACTGGTATAACTTGTGTTGACTCTACATAGGCAGGGCCATTAGAGACCTTGAAGATGACAAGCTTCTCTAACACAATAAATATTCCAGAGTCACTGAGAAAGAACAAGATTCCTGTCATTTTGACTGTTTTTCCATTCCCAGAACATTGGAACAGTGACTTGAAGATGAACTGCAAAGCTTATCAAGTCCTGCTAGGGCTGCAAAATCAAAGCCAAAATAGTTCAGTAGATATTTATATAGAAGTTGCCTACATCTATGCAAGTTCCTTGATTTTAAATGCATAGGACAGGTGCCTAGGTTTGGTAAAGTTCTCATTCATGAACACTCATTAATGAACATACTAAAGAAAAAGCAGTTTGACTGTTCCAAGTCACAAAACCAATGTAAAAATCTAGATTTTATTTCTCATTTTTAGAGGTGTCCAATGTCTCTACACATTCCACTTACATCAGCTTCCATGCCTCACAGAACCACTTGTAACACGGAGATTATACAGTTACCTAAATCACAAAGGAATTCCAGTGATGACTAAAAAGAACATACTGGGACCCCAAAGCGTTCTGATAAAAAGAAAACAAAAGAAATGCAAAATACTCTGCACAAAGGTAAGTAATAATTTCTGATGTATGCAATAATCAGAGCATGTGCTAGCTAACATCTTGTCCTACTTAATACATTAGTAATACTTTATGGTTTCAAGTTAGGAACATGTTTAGGTAAACAGTTGATTGCAATTAAAACCATATTTCCAAGTTATTCCCAAATCCTCATCCTCATAGGGTTCTCATTACATGCAGCTGAGTTCACCATCTTTTCAGAGGTACCTTCTCCAAGGACTGTTATCAAATATTCATCACAAGGAGACTTAAACCTGCTCATCTAGGAGCAGCAGCTTAGTTCATGTTGGAGCACAACAAAGCCCCCAAGTAAACCTTGTCTGGATTATTGATGAGAACTAGAAAAGGGGACTATCAGAAAAGGGGACTAGCACCAGTTGTGCAGCAGAGACAACAAGAGGAGCAACAACCATGACATTCAACAGAAACTGAGGTTTACCATGGCACCAGCTGTAAAGTACAGGCTAAAACAGATATCACACAGGCCAGAGCCTGTGGTACATCTAGAGCAAAACCAGCAAAATATGCTTTGCTATAGCTGACAGAGCCTGACAGCTGAAAATGGATCTTTATACCTGGCAGAACATTTCATACACAAGAAGACTGCTGGAGCCTCTTCTAACAGTCAGGTTCTATGGTTTCAAACAAATCAAATTTTTATAAAAGCAAACAAACCAACTCAAACCAAGAAACACAAAACAAAAGAAGAAAATAAACCTCCATAAAACAAGTAATGAATGTTGCAGTTATGCTCAGTCAAAAATTGTTATCTTAAAAAAGTTTTTCTTTACTGAAAATGGCAACTCTTTTCAAAGAGTGTCTAAAGATGTTTTTAGTGCATATCTGTTGAAACTAAGAAGTTGAAATTCATTAAAAACTAGATATTTTTTTTCCCCTGAAAAATGTTGGGACATATTTTTATTTGTTTGTTTTCTGTTATGGTTTGTTAAAGCTGTTTATTATTTTTTCTTCTCATTATTCATTTAGTCAAAATTTATTTCAAGATTGGGTTGGTTTTTTTTGTTATTTTGGGTTGTTTTTTTGTTTTGTTTTATTTTGTTTTTTGTTGTTTTTTTTGTTGTTTAATAGAACCTTCACAAAACAAAAAGCAACCAGGAACCTCATGATTATGAGAACTTCATGGGATTCCAAAGTTGAAGTCATCGCTGTGAATGACACCAAACACTGAAAATATGGCCCTTGCACTGCTGTGACTGCCCCAACTGCTGGCTGTGTTGCTATGCAATCCCTCACTATAAAATTAGGACAGGGTTGTTGTGTTTTGTTTTGTTTTTTTAATTCAGAAAAAACATCAAATATTCCTCAAAACAATGCCATTAATCTGGGACCAGATAGATCTTAGATAAATGCCTCAACCTCTAGGCAAATTCACGCCGGATCTGCGAAATACTCAAATTATTCTTCACAAGAGCTTATTCCAACAAATTTTCACATACTATAAAATAACTCTCTTTAAAATGAAGGAAAAAAAAAAAAAAAAGTTTTGTCAGTTCTTAGCATTACTGAGTAAGAGGGCAGGGATATATGTAAATCAGCCATTAGAATAATCATGTCATAGACAATGTACTAAACAAGCATATAATTTCCTTGATGATGGTTTGATGGTTACCTATTACTTTTTATAGAATACTAAATGCAATGTCCTCCAATTAAACTATTTACAAATATCTGTGAAGCTAATTATCTTCTGATCATTAACCTGGCTTCTCTGCATGTTTATTTGTTTTCAGAGGCAGTTATCCACATTAGAACAGCCAAGCACCCGAGATCAGCATGACATTGTGTTTTTCAGATTTTTCCAGGCTTATGGCCATTTCCTGATGCAATATGACAGATCTGCAGCACTTTATGCTCTGATATACTAGGAGTATCCAGCTAAAAACTTAGGTTTTGAAGGTCAAAGAAATCATAAAGCTATTTACAATTTTATTAAGTCTTAAAAATATTCTGATTGTTCTTTAGCTTTCACTTCAGTGTTTGGATTTAAATTTATTTAGCATTCACATTTTTAAACTACTTCACTGAACTGGAAATCATTCAAGGCTTTTGTGTGTGTGTGTGTATGAGAAAAAGAATAGAGGCAAGATCATTCTTAGGATTTAAAACTGATTTGCAGGATTTAACATTGTTTCCCTCCTTAACATCTGCAAAACCTCATATTTTGTACAGAAAAAGAAGAAAACATGATGAAAACAGGAAATGCATCTTCACTGACTTCTACAGTGTAGCTGGTCATGGACAGATGAGATAACATAGCATCATCTGACTTGTGACAGAAAATCTTTAAATGTCTGAGAGGTAGGATATTAATTAAATTTTGTTTTCCTCTGAGATTTTTGACACAGATATATCTAACCAAACTTCTCATTTGAAACCAGCATTTCATTTGCAATCTTGAATTGTAAAAGAGTCTATGCAACTGAGCAGAACATTGTGTATGAATTTAAAATTATTATTCAAAAATTTCCTCAACAAACTCAGGCATTCACCTGAAATGACTTTATGAAAATAAAATAATAAAAAAACCTCACTATATAATGTTAATAACCAGAACACAGAAGAAGAGTGGAATGCTCTTTAGCAAAAGAATGGATGATAGCTAGCACCTTCAGCCAAAAAACCTTGATTTCCACCCTTCCTGGGAAAACTGCAGGAATTGCCAGCTCACCAGTGACCAGTCAATATGAAAGTAAATAATAAAAAAAAAAATTAATAGATTTTTTTTTTCTCTGAAAAATGCTGGGATGTCTTTGCACAGCAAAAGAAACAAACCAGCAGATGATCTCTTGCCACATCTTTCCAGAGACTACTGATGTTCACCTTAAAACATAAAGTGTATCAAACTCAAATCTCTGTTAATATTGACCCAAAATTAAAGATCAGTGGTGATAAACTGTGGCACAAGAGTCACAACACATGAAAGGCATTCCTGTCTGAGTGGGACAGCACTTTTCACATATTCAGTTTACATGATTATGATTAAGGTCTGTAGGCTATATACAAACTAAAATGTCACAGCTATCTCTTTTTATAGAGGCTTCCACGTACAAAATTTTATGGATGGAAACTTTTCTGAGCACACCTGTATGTTTGTTCTACAAGGTACTTGGACAAGATTTTTAAATAGTACAAATATTTCACATAAGCTGTGGCACTTTTCAGAAGAGTTTCTTAAAGCACACTGTGAATTTGGTATTAAACAATTCCATATGTTTGCCTCCAATTTGTGGCTAATTGCACCTAGTGTTTTTAGCACCTTTTCCTCTGTTATGAACCTTTTAGAAAATGACTGAAGAAAAAATCACGGAGTTCAGGAACCTGCATTTATTAAATATGCAGGTTTTATGAGCCAGAAGGCAATCTCAGGGAGTGTTTTAGCATCTTTTTCTCTTTTGTTCTCACTAGCAGCAATGTCAATATGAGATCATCAAGCACAACACAAACTATCTAGCACCACCTTACAGACTTCTTTGTATATCTAATTACAGGGACTCTTCTGTAACAGACTTAACTTGAGAAATACTCTTTTTAATGAAGTATATTTTAAAAACATTTTATTGATAAATGATAAAATTAACATTACTCTTCATTTTAAAAGTATGTCACTTGATTTTGTATTTCTTTTCAGTGGATTCCACAAATATTTTGATGTGTTCCTCTCAGATAATTTTCTTTTAATCTATATTGTCTCCCTATAAGGTTTGGATATGTTCACAAATACTCTAATAGCATTAGCATTTAAAAATGTCCTGTATCTAAATATCATCAAAGGCTAGAAAATGTTCTATTGCTACTGATATATCATAAAACTGATAAAATCAATTAATGATTGCACTGTGTTTGTGAAAATCACTAGGAATGCAATTTCCCTCTAGTAATGAATGTTTTTTAGTTCAAAACCTCTTTTTTTGCTGGTGGGAAAAGTTCAAAATTCTGATGGTTTGAAAAAAAAACAGAAGTAGTGATAAACACTACATGTTCCAACTTCAATTCCTCCAAAAAAGATATCTTTAAAATACTATGAAACCATAATACAGCATGTTCTGGAAAATTATACTTTACAACACACAACAAGGCAAAACCGTGAAGTATCCCTGCGATGTAAGAATTGTGTGTTTCAACAGGATCATTTCCTTCCCTGGCAGAATTATGGAGCACACAGCAGGACCCAAACTCAGCATTACCTGTGATCATTGTAATGGGGAGTGTTGATAGGAGTTGCAATTTTTCCTTCTACTCCATCCCTCTTCCACCCTTGTTAAAACGTGTGACAAATGAGAAGCCCAGCCTTTCTGATGAAGAGATAATGATGGCTACATGCAGATGAAAATTTATTATCCTACCTTTGGTTTTCCCTTAAACAGACAGCTTTGATGTATTCTTCCTCCTGAGCATCCCACTGCCACCTAATCTGTAGTCTTAACATTCTAAACAAGCAGCTACTTTATTAATATTAACAAGACGTTTCAATATTTATAATACATAGCAAGACTAAGGGGAAGTGAAATGATGGGCAGCTCAGCATTCAGATGCTGAATCTAAGTGACTGAGAAAGTACATTACAAATGAGTACAGATGGATGTCAAAGAAATGCAGAAGAGAGAGGGCAGCAGGAATGTCTTTTGACTGTGCTACAAAAAAGCACCCTGCTTTCTAGACGTGCTCAGGTCTGCTCTGGCTTTTGGTGAGAAGTGTATTTCAATTGTACTTTTATTGTACATACTCGTATAATTTTAATTTTATATTTAGACCTTGACATGCAGGAATTTGTAACACTTTACAGATATTATCAACAAATGTCACTGGCCTGAACTTTCCTGTTCAGCTATTCTAATGCTCCGTGGAGAACTGGGAGTCAAAGTAGATCAAAACCCAATGCCAGCTTCCTTTACATAAATAAAACAAGCAATCATCTACGTTGTCACCTGATCACCCTGAAGTGTCTTACATGAATAAAATAAACTGATTTTTCAAGTTTCACAGTAAAAGTCCAGCTTTCCAAGGTCACCCCAACAACACTGAATGAGTCTCATGGGACATGGTAAGTATTTTGACCTGAAAGTGGGCAGCTGAATTCCATTCACCAGACATGATGGGAGCCATTCACAATAACACAGACCCAACAAGACTCCTGTACTGTGCAGTGAAAATACTGAGGCTGCTTTACTCACTGTGTACATGAAGTTCAGTCTCTTTCATGCAGGGCTCTGACCCAAAGTCCAGATGTTACATCCTGTGTGTCAGGCAGTTGGACATGGCTTAAAGTCCAGCAGCCTGGTGCCAGCTCCTCCAGCCAAAGGCTGGGGCCCAAATGTCCAAAGCCACAGTGCCTCCTTTTCTTTTCACCTTCCCAGAGCACACAGCAGCCTCTCATTTCAGGAGTTATGACAACTGAGTCAGCTGTGTCCTCACCCTTTCACTCTATGGAGAAAATGAACAACAGGATAAGCTAGATAGTCCTCCTTCACAGCTGCTTGGAAATAAATTCCTTAGGATATATATTCCCTATTCATGTTAAATTTTGTCTTAAAATTGCAAAGAAAGTCTTTGTTTCTTCTCTTAACTTTCCACATCACCTTGAAGACCCTTTCTTTGAGATGGATCCCACCCTAAGGGAAGCCACTGTTTCCATCTCTTTGTTTAATTTGTATTAATATTACTTATCTATTCCATGAAAAAAGTTGTTGCTTTGTCTTTTTTTTTTTTAATTTTTTTAATAAACACAGGTACCTTCCCAATAAAAGAAAAGACCTTCAAACCTTCTTATGTTGGTTGTTTGGGATTTTTTTGTTATCTTTGAGGAGGATGTAAACATATTCCTTTTTCAGATAAATCAATTAGTTCTTCTGCTGTAAAGAAATGGGTGGCATTCTCTCTGTTTTTGAGTGAGCAGCTCCTTTGTTAAACACCTAGCAGAACTCTGGAACTGGATTTCTTTGTATTTTGTGAAAGATTTTAATAATGCAGAAAAAAGAAACTAATTGTATTCAGTTTAGCATGATTGCCAGTTTTTAGCACGAAACCAATCATTACAAGAACAAAATGAGAAATACACTGCATGTGCAACAAATGAAAATTGAATTACATCTTCAGGGAGTATCTGCAGGTACACACAGCCAAACCACTCTGCCCAAACCTCCTATTTTACTAGGACAATTTTTATTTGTTTAATTTTATTATTTTAGAGTTTTCATATACCTCTTAAGCAACTCTAATTGCAGCATGTTTCTCTTGCTCTTAGATCAGAGAGAACAAGCAGCTACTGACAAAAGCTGCTCTGCTCAAAGCTGTTCTGCTTCAGAGGACGCATATCCACATTCGGGGAATCCTGAACTTGAGCTGGTAGGATCAATATTTCAATCAGTATCAACTGTGCCTACAGAGACTGGGAACCAAAGCTTCCTCACATCCTCTCAGGCAGACACCAGGGAAAGGAGCTTATTCTGCTGTGCAGGCATGCCTGATGTCTCACATTTTTGTCCTTTTTTTTTTGTTTTTTGTCCTTCAGCTCTTTGCCAAAGACATTCATTGCCAAACCTGCTTGTACATTGTTACTTACTATCATTTCCTTTCTCACCGCTGTGCTCTGCAAAGGGCTAATTATGTATCAGTTTCTGCAATGCTAATGTAGGAAGTATAACCACTTGTGATACCTTGATGACTGTTCTAAGTTAATTTTGGAGGTGCATATAGTAATTATTTTTTTACAAAATTATGTCAACTCTATAAAAAATCTAACCTGAGGAGCAAGTGGATAGCTCAGAAACAGCAATAGGCTACAGAACTTCACGTACCTAAGTGGTTTAAATCTAGTGATGCTAGATTAAAGCTAATACCCATGTGAAAACTATTATAAAACTATTATAAATTAATTGCCCCAACATCCAACAATTTCTCTTCACTCAGCCTTGTCCCATGTAGCCATACCCATGGCCAGCCTCCATCCTGCACTAGTTATTTCTCTCCATTGTGGGCAGTGCACAGGTCACCTTTTGGAAGGCTGAAAGAGACTTGTCAGGTGGATATTTTCCTCTTGTCCAACAAGAGTTTAGAGGGTGGTAGCAGGAGGTAGCAAAGTCTGCACATGATGCAGACCAATTTCCCAGTGTGGAAAGTGTTGCTACAGATAACCACAGCTTAGCATTTTTCATCCCAAGGCTCACAGAAAACCTGCTTCCCCTTCACCACACGTTAAAATGTCAGACACGACCTGACAAGAAGAGCAGGTTGCCCAGGATAAATTAGGAAGTACTGCTGCCAGTGGGAGAGTAATGACTAGGAAACATTGCCACAGCAGGGCAATGTGCTGGACAGAGGTTAGAGTAAAATATCCTGTAACAATCCTTGAGTCCTTTTCCCAGGCAGTTAGGAGACAAATGACCAAAATTTGACTCTAGAGCAATAGTTTCTGAAGAAACGAAACATTTATCGATCTTGGCCAGAGCTTAAAATAAGAAAGGAGAGAGCATCTGAGAGTTGCAATGCTGGATAATTGCTTGATAAATTATGGTAATAAAAAAAAATCTATCCTCTAGCTCCTGCTTTCTTTCACTGCCCATTCACAAAATGGACAGAGCAGTACTGGTATGATGAAGAATGAATCTTTACACTAGAGTTATTTTTTATTGTAGCTTTGGTGTAGACAAACATCTTCAGCTTCAAAACTACCATTTTGCCTTCTTTCACAAACAGCAGATCAAATGGAATTGCCTTTAACAATGCTTATTTGTATTGCAAAATGAGGCTTTTATTACTTCCAGTAAAATAAACTGAATCAGCTATTCTGCAAAATTTTCTGCAGCACATTTATTTTTTTCTAAAAAGAGAGGGATAGTCAAATCTCATTTTAGAAAACCCAGCCATGTACAGTAAACCCAAACTTGTTTGAGAGAGAAGTTAAAGGTCAGTTCTCAGTAATTGCTTAGGGAAGGATTAGAATCAAGTTAAAAAGCCTAGTTTGCTGTTTTCCTGGAAATGTTGTTTTCAGCTCCAAGCATCATTTTGAATGAACTGCCTTGTCATTGGCACAGAAGATAATTATCCCAGTCCCACCCAAAGAACTGAGCTTGAGCCAGCAGGGACAGCTGAGCTCAAAATTAAACAAATGCCTTGTTGAAACTGAAGATATTGTACCATGCTTCCAGTTAGATCTTATTGAGTTTTTAGCCACTTTTAAACATTCTAGAGGTTGTCACGTGCCACTGACCTACAAGAAATGTGTAGGAAGGACAACACTAAACAATCTTAGCCAGTTAACACTATGAACAGGACTTTTACACAAGTCTCATTCAGAGGGGCCAATTGAAAGTACTACCTATAAATAATTTCCTCCCTGCCACCAGAAGATGTCAAGCCTGAAAATTATCTAGATGATAGCTTTTTCAGAAAACCCATAGTCATGAGCAACAAGTGAATTACAGTAAAAATACAGTACCAAACAAAATTAACAACATAAAAGTTATTGTGTCATTATGTAACTTGCTTCTTATGGAGAACTTTGTCCTGGCCCCATGCAGTGTCACAACTCAGTGGGTACAGAAGTAGAATAAACCAGTATGTCCAACCCTAATAACTGCTTAGACTAATCCCAGTTTTAAAAGAAGTGAATTTTTCTTTTTTAATTTTGTTTTTTAGCTAACTCATTGCCAAGATAACATCCTTTATTAAGGAATCATTTAAAATGGAGTCATTGTGAGGTTTAATTTAGAAACTCATCAAAAGTCAAGCCTGAACATGAAAACTAGATTCACACATCCAACACTTACCATTTGCAGAGACAACATCATTTCTTTTCCATTAAAGTTAATTATTTGTATGCAAGAAGTCTTTTCAAAGCTGAAAGGAAGTATTAAACCCAGTAATCAACATGTCCTTGAAATTTATCTTTTAGACAGTCATCTGCAGACAAACAACATATGCTTATGTCATACAAATTCAAGGAGAGTCTCTAAAGCCCCAACACACTGGAGATACTGAGAGATACACATATTTTATTCACTGAGTTGCACCTTTCAGTTACCTCCACATATCCTAGGAGATAACACATAATTTAAAATATACTGTTGCTCAGTCAGCATGGTGAATAAGAATATTTCATATTCAGGTTATCTGACATGACCAGAGGGGCTGCAAGAGTGATGTCTGCAATAGACATGAAAGACCATCTGTACTTTGAATTTGACAAATATTTCATTAAAACTTACGATAAAATTCAAAATTTAGGTATGTTAAGTGATTGTTTTATGGAGGTTCTAGTCAAGAAGTAACCAGGTGCTGACTGATAGAAGGTGTGGCTCAAGAGCTGTGATTAAAGAGCTGCTGTGCATAACTCAGGGACACAAAAACATGCCCAGGTTGGACACCAATAAAAATAAACAGACCTGCAAAGTCTGCTGTTACTTGGTACTACAAAATGTGAAAAAAAGAATAACAAAGAATAAGGAAGTTGTTAAAATCTGTGAAGGGCAGTCAAAAGAGTAAATTACTGCAGTAGGCTCAAAATTGTTACAAAACATATTAGAGGCATAAGTCATAGGTATACCAACTTAAAAAAAAAATTATGAAGTTGAGAAAATATAGTTAAATATCAAAATAGGAGAAGGTAGCAAAAATCCATGTCTGCTTTCAAATAGTGAAGGTGCGTGCAAATGAGGAAATGTTCTTAATCTTTATCAGGTTTTAGAAGGCCAAACATGAGCTTGAAAAACATATTTCAAAGAACTAAATCCAGATAACACATATTAAAATATTTTTAAATTTTCAAACACATAAAAAGAAAGATGCCTGCAAAAAGACCACAGAAAAAGTAAAACATTTAAGCGTATCAATTTTTAGCAAAATAGATAATGCAAAAATTATTCTTTTTTAATCTAGGCATCCACTTAGATGACTATTGTGAAAAAACCTTCTTTTGCAAGGTAAATATCAGTGTTCCATGCCAAGTTGAAATACTGGTTGAAGAATTTATTAAGTTGACAAAATTATTTTTCAGTAGCAGATGGCATAGAATTCAAAAGGGAATCAAGGGTTAAACAGCTGGTTCCTTGCTCATAATAAAGAATTTAATTAGTGAACATTGGAATAAAATACATTGTGAAGGTTCAATACAGATCTTCTAAAGAGAAATATTTCCTTCCAAATTATAGAGGTCTTATGAAAAAATGATCAAGTATAGTGATAAATCAGATTTACATATCATCCCCTTGGAATGCCAAAAAGTGTCTCACAGGCTCAAAACTGAGCACTTCTAGGCATGGGATGATGGCATATGTCCTCACACAGTTGGAAAACAGAAACTTGAAGAAAAGTGACTAGATTTTACAAAGTTAGAAGTGTCAATGGGGAGTTGTGAATTATATTCATAAACTGATACAGAAACCTGGATGAACAATGAAGGATGTAGAGTGTTGATGATCCTGACATATTCACAGTAGCAAAAGCAATGACTGCTTTCAACAAACAGAGAAACATAAAAGATTCTGCTTTGAGCCAATAAAATTCATCATAGATAAATAAAAAGCTATTTGTGTATGAAAAAAAAAAATCAGCTCTATAAATACATTTAAAAGCTCTGCTCAATCAGGTATATGAATAAAATGATCATTGGAAATCCTAAAAAAAAAAAAAAAGTGAATAATTAGGAAAGAAACAGAAAATAAGACATTTCATTACGACTATGTAGACTATGCTGGACCTTTCTGTTAAATGCTCTAAGGTCTTACATCAAAAATGGCACACTGAAAATGAGAAGTTTTACAGGAGAATGGCAGTCATTATCAAGGTAAGAAATGTTTCTGTACAAGGAGTGACAAAGCAAACTAGGAGCCTTCAGCCTGAAAAAGACATGGCAGGGTGAGAGGTACGTGGCACAGATGCACAAAGCCATGAGCAGAACATGCAGAGCTTGCTCTCATCCCAGAAAGGGCTGCTGTGCACAAAAAATAGTGTACAGTTAAAAGAAAAGTGAAATCCTTTGGAGGTGGTAAAATGCCAAGTGTTGATACTCCCTAGAAAAGCCTCTGACCAGAGGCCATGGGATTTTGGGACAGCATTCCAGGAAATGCCATTATACTTTTGCCATGGTTCTGGAGATCCACTGCTGGCCTTTGTCAGACAGAAGACTTTCAGGCATGGTCTGAGCTGATTTGGCCTCTCTCATGTCACCCATGAAACACAGAGACATTCTCTACTTCCAAACTGAATGAAATCTTTGACTGCAGCCTCCATGAGTGTGGGTTTTCTTCTTTGTACATTTAATGTACCCAGAAAAGAAAGAAAGCACTAGATACATTTAACTAAATACATAAGAAATGGCTGGAACAATATTTCATGTCAGTTTGCACAATGAGCAAAATGTATTTAAAGAAATCTCTTTCTTTTCTTTCCAATCATTCAGGTATTGCACAGTCACTTCAAAGGAGCTGAAAGCATCAGGCAGAATTCCAGCTGTGCCTTCCCTGAAACTAGGAAATAACCTGTAAGCTTGTTCATGGAATAATGAACAAGCAATTAACAGAACCAACTCAGTTTCCAAATGGATCTTGTCGCTCTTCACGTATCAGTGGTGCACTTAAAAAAATCTGTAGCTATTTTCACCTACCCTCCAGTTTCTCCAGGGCTGACATTTAGTGTATTGGTTCAGAATTACTGTGCTCCTTACAGGGTGAGGTGAGCTCCCAAAACTATGAGCTGATAAAATTCACAGTAAATAGGAATGTTCAGGTTATCCCCTCTGTAACATCTGCATCACACTGGTTTGTACTTGTGAACAAAAACTCTTAACAGATGTTCCCATATATATGAATGCTTCTGTAGAGCAGTTAAAATTGCTTACAAAGGCTATCATAATCCACTAGCCATAAGGGAAAATGGAAAATAAAATTTTTAATAGATGGTACTTAAGGTACTCTTCAATGTATAGGCTAAAAAAAACCATAAAATCGTTTATTAGATTTTTAAAATAGGAATTATCATGCAATGATGATAAAAATGACTGAAGAAATTAATTTAAAAGTAATTATTTTAAGTATTATACAACTAGATTTCTACAGCTATAAAAGATATATTACAAAACATGAAGAAAGCACACAGCCTTTGGAACTCAGCTCTCAGTAACTTAGAAGCTAACTCCATCATCTCTGATTTCTTCTTTTCCTCTCAATTGTACAATTCTATTCTGTAAATCTCTCAGAATCTAAGAAAATGGACCAAAAAAGAAGTACTTAAAAGTGTTCTGTCTTAGAAATATCAAACTTGCTTTCCAGTATGAAATCCTGGAAGGGTAAGGAACAAAATAACTAATTTAGCCAGGAGACTATCACTTACCTTGGGGTACCTGCTGACTCTGACTGCTCTCATGGGATTTAGGAGGTGTGCTGGAGGTCTTAAAGATAAAAAAAGCAACAGGACCACTGTATGAAATAATTCTGGGGAAAAAAAAAAAAATCTCTCTAATTTCATCATAGCTTGTGTCTATTGCTGTTGCATTTTATGCTTTCATAACATTTTAGTTGATTTGACCCTTTTGATACCAGAGCACATTGCAATAAAAAGAGATGCATTTCTCAGGGAGGAAATGGCAAAGCTGTGGCAGCTTCACATCCTGGTTGTTAAAACAGAGCTGATGAAACATTCTGTTTGTTGTTTGGTAGCTTAGCTACTTCATCAGGCATTCTGCTTATTTCCCCTCATTACTGGAATTATGCCTTTCAGCTATGAAGACCAAGAACATTAATATATGATTTAGGCAACGAGAATATTAAAAGTGCGTGTGAATGAAATACTGACTAGGCTAAAAAAGAAAATGGGACAATGCTGAGCATTCTCATTCTCATGGAACATCATCCATAACTTGCACACTGCTTTAAGGATACATGTTCAAAACAAGGAATAAGGCCCTTTTATTTTTTAATATATATATATATTAGCAGAAGATCTACATAGCTTTTCCACCTGGAAAATAAGGAAATAAATGAAAATTCTGCATTTTACAGTTTCCTGAATGATACAAAGAATACCATTTTATTTTAGAATTCCTTGATCTTTAGTTTCTGTCACACACTAGTTTAACCATTACATTTTGGGGCTTTTTCTGGCTTGTTGACTGCAATACCCCTGAACCTAAAGGGAAAAAGAAAACCCACACACACCCCAAAATAAACAAACACTCACCTTTTAAAACTTCAGGAAGTATCATTCCATGATGAACACAAAGACCATATTTCTGAATAAACAGGTATATAATGAACATTACTAATATAGGATTGAAATGCAAGAACATGAGAACTTAATGTGACTTAACTTTCATCCCTAGCAATCTGATAAGAAATATAGCTGACTTTTCAGATTGAAAGTCAAAACATCTTTTAAAGCTCTGAATGGATAGTTTTACTTCTTCTGAGTATTTTTCTTTTTATTTCTAAAAGATAAAGAGTAAATTAAGTGATTTCTGTTTCATTGACTTTAGCATTTTATGTTAAGAAACCAGTCTCAACACTGCCAAGTAATAACTTCAAAAATTCCCGAGCATACGAATTTTCAAAGCAGGGATTAGTAAAATGAATCAGAATTGTCATCACTGCTCCTGCTAAAGGTAATGCAAAACAAAACTCCCACGATCCTTAATGAGATAAAATTAGGTCAATGCTGAGAGTTCCCATTCCTGTGAAATGAAAAAGCACAACACCACCAATATTTTTGCTATAAATCCAAAGGTGATAAAAGGAATCTGCCATGCTTTTCCTGGCATGTTCAGGCATAGAAAAGAGAACGTGGTTGGGCCAGGGAAAACACCACCTTCTCCATAAGCAGCAGGGAACAATTGTGGAATGAAGATACACAAATGTGGAATGATGAAGGAAAGCACAGATCCCCCTGTCATTTCAGACCTTGATGAAAGGAAAAGATACAAGTCTGGCAAAGTGACAAAATATATGGGGCGCGTAGATTTTAAGGATTTTTTTCAGCTATTCCATGTGTGTAGCTCTGATCAGATATACAGATGGAGAGCACAATGCTAAAACATGATGAGTGAAGATGAGCTTTAATTAGGGTTAAAAAAAATGGAGATGATCTGGCAAGTATACAATGTTACAGGAACATCAATTTTATGGTTTATTGGATTGCTATTGCACCCAGGAGGCTGTCCTTGACCTAAATAGCAAGCTCCAACAAATACTTTATTTTTATATATATATACACACAAACACGTGTGCTTGCATGTATTAATATGTAAATTATTTCTTTTTTCCTTCTAAATAATAATAGCATTTTCTCTAGCTACTGTTAACTCTGAATTTCTTACAGGCCTCATGATAGAAATTTGCCTGGAAAACTGATTTAGAAACCATAATTACTTAAGCTTTACATCTTTTTAGGAAACATCATAAACAAAGCTATGATATAGACAAAGAAATAGAAAACATTACTATAGAAAACAGAGAGGAAGTTGTGGATGAGGAAATAGAGCATAAGTCTGATAAACAGGGAGTATTATAACTGTGAATGACCTTAAAAATAAGAAAAAGTGATCTGAATTGAAATTGCTGTGAATTGGAAGCCAAAAGATGGATTTGAGGAATGCAGATATTATTGAAGAGGTAATAAAAGTAAACGAGATTAGTACTGAGAGTTGTAGTATTGTGTTTTTGATTGACAGGTAAGGATGGTGCTATTCCATCACTATGAGAAAAAATATAGAATTAGGAAGAGTACAGGAGAAAATTAAATTCTGGATGGATAGGCAAACTTTAGGAAACCAGATGCTATAGAGGTTATGGGATGGGGGGGGAAAAGCCTGAAAGGATAAAGATAAATTGGTTCTGGAAATATAATTTTCAGATTACTACATAGCTTGGGAATGTATCCAGCAATCAGACTTAGTGTTACAAAGATAGATTGCTCAAGTAAGACTTACTGTGTTGTTGTATCTTCCTTGATTTTCTGGGAAGCAGAAGTCTAAAATTTATCCCAGAATAAATATCCTTCTTTCAGATTGCACCTGGATATCCTAAGAAACAAAGCTTATTCACAGGCTTGCTGCCTACCTTCCCTCTGAAAACCTTTTCAATAAATCACCTAAATCCAACTGTGTAAGTCTGGTTGCATCAGAAACATTAAGTCTGAGAAAATCAGCTTCTAAGTAGGAAAAAAAGATTAAATTTGTATCCCTGTAGAATGACCAACTGTTTGAGTTCTCATTCATCAGCTGGTCAGCCAAACAGCCACACATATTCATTTCAATAAATAAGCTTAGTAGCAGCCTGAAAGAAGTCACAAAGTACTTTCCTATCCACCTGGGGATTTGGACACCTGGGAAGGTCAAGGTACAGTGGAAGAACAAAAAGAGTAGAGGAAAAGAGGAAAAAAAAAAAGAGAAAAGGAGCAGGAAAAAAAATCATCTATTAGATATAAACCCTTAGAAACAGAGAATCATGAGTCGCAATGCTCACAAAACAACTTCCTCTAGAAGATTCTCCCTTTGAGGTGTGTATAAAAGAGAAAACAAAGGAAAAATAGTCGTTACTCTCTTTATGAGCTGTTTTTCATTCTCCGATGTTGACGACTTAGATCAATCACAGATGGATCAGCGTCCAGGTCTGCTCACTCTGCATCCAGTACATTTGTATTGTGCTTAAAGTTTCTCTTTCCCTTGAATCACTCATGACCTGCATGAGACAAGATTCCAGTCTAGACACTTATGGTAGGTGTAGACTAAAAATCCCACACCCCTGGTGCTCAGTCTGAGAACCTGTGTAGAAGGCAGGTCCAGTCCCACCATCCTCATTCCCCCAACACCCCACTGCTGTTCTTTTGTCACCTGTTAAAGTAGCCTGGTAGTACTCAATTGTAGTGAGCCACAAATGAAGATAAATCTTACAAGCTAAGAAAAGGTGTTATTCTGTGATATTCTGTGTTATTCTTGGGGTGGTGCTGCCAAAATACCCAGATGTGCTGATTAAACCCTTCTGTAATAGACCTCTGTAAAGTACAGTAACCCAACTAGTAAAGCAAATTTTGGCAAACATTACATTATACACAGACTAAAAGAGCTTCAAGTTCCTTTTTCTGAAAGAGGAACTGAAAAATTCATACACCCCCACCTAAGTGGTTTTTTTTTTTTGCTTTTTTTAAATATAAAATGTAATCTTCAAACAAATTGAGTTTTAATTTACTTGTAACATTAATTGATGTTGCCTAGTAACAGTTTACATACAAAATACCTACAGTATCACACATTTATATGCCCAATCCTCAACACATACATTATTCAGTGACTGGGAGAAAAATCCACTGCAGAGTAATGAATTAACAATCCAAAGATAAGGAATCAATGCAGTTAAAATGGCTGAGCATGTAGCTAATGATATTCTCATGATCCAGATCTGGTATTCGGACAAATAGAAAAATTCTATAAATTCCCTGATGGGCTTTAAGACATTTAGAGGTCAATAAATGGGGAGTGCCCTTCCACTTCAGTTAAGCAAATACTTGTTTCTAGTTAGGAACAAAGATTGGCATTATGGAATGAACTTTGTTTCTGTTCAATGGCTGCATATTTACATTAAAACAGGCATTCTGCATCCTCGCTGATTTCATTGAGACTTGGCAAAATAAGTTCTGATTTATATTTGGATTCTAATGAAGGTAACCAGATATTGTTATTACTGTGGCTGGAATGCAGAAAGACATTCTTTTTGGTTCCCAAAATCCCCTCCCATACTATGTACTAACACAGCACTTAACTTGCTGTTCTGGAAGTCTTCCTTGGTGGTGGAGAAAGTATTTATAGGTAGAAGAAGGGTAGTAAAGATAAGGCTGGAATTATTTTAGCCCTCATGTGTTACACATTTTTGGAGGTGTTATAAGGGGGTGGGATTAACATTCACATCACTGCAGGTTTCAGAAATCAGATAACATCTTTACAGGATTTTTGATACATCTTGGGCTTCCCATCTATCATGTAAAATTTTTATGCAGATATGTCCTGTATCATTCTTGAAAGAATAAAGTAAATATATTTCCTATTCTAGGAAGAATGGTTGGGGATCTGGATCAACAATTTTCCTCCATTTTCTAGTAATTTTCTTCCTCAATATTTATATTACCCCTGCTTTGTTCTTTCAAGTGGACTGAAGAACAAGTCTCCTCTACACAGTAACTTTTCAAAAATACTTCACAATTCACAGTTTTGATGTTCATCTCTGAGTGGATAAAATCTGCAGTTTCCATCTTAAGCTGTCTCTGCAGCCATTCTTAAATCCAGCTAATTCTGAAATACATTCCCAGTCATAAATGGGAGCTGAGTAAAAAAATTCTGCATAGTCACATCATGCTATAAACAGGGACCTGAGGGCTGGGATTTTGGAAAGCTTTTAGCAGCTTCTAAACCAGAGAAAACAAACCAGCTGCCACAGGTGACATCTTCTTGTGTCTGACTTTTATGAGATGGTGATGATGTGATGCTGCCCAGTGATGTGGCTTCATAGTTTCTGGCTGACACCTGGATTTGCAAGGACATGAGCTAAGGTTTGGTTAGTGTCAGCTGTAGCTGACAAGAGTGAAAACACAGATGCTAGCACTTCAGGGCTAGGTACCTTGCCATAAGAGGTGGTGCTTGGTATACATTTGAAGTTATGTAGAACTATCACCAAACTAAAACTTAGTGCTCCTTTCCCTTCCCTGCTGTGCTGTTCTCTCCATCCACGTGATACAACAGTCTCACCTCACCCTGGTGACTTCTTGTGCTGACAACAGCACAGAGTAAACAGGGGTAAATATTTTGGTGTCTGAAACCCAAATTCTGAGGCTCAGGGTCTGGTGCAATCAAATCCTTGCTCCAGGAGATCGGCTCACATTTGACAGAGCTTCACCGTGCCCTGGGGGTGTGCAGGATGACAAAAGAGATTTCTTTGTCTATAAAACAGTTTAATTGTTCTGAAATATTTGTTGTCACGTTGTTAAATATTTCATTATTGTAGCAAAACTGCAGTTATTTTGTTGAAATTTTAATGGATTTCTTATTTTGACTGCTCTGGCCAGGAATTCACAGTTATTTAAATCCAGCATTCATGACATGATAATGACTGTTAAAATTTTTATCCAGAGTGCAGAATTTTGTCACTAACAAAATCAATGTTTTTTCATTTTTTTCTTTTTTAGTCTGTGGTGCAATAATGTATTCTAGCGTTATGAAGGCCAAAAGACTCATAGAGTCTATAGTTTATGTAAAATATACTATGCAAATACTTCATTCACTGAATTACTCCCCAGAGTTATCCAACATTTCAGCTTCAAGATTCCATGTATGGTACACAAGGCATTGCAGCTTGAACCCATCTCACACTGTTGTTACTTTGGATTTGTAGCCACCTGCTCGTATGCTGCATAAATCTAATGCAAGATTTCTCAGTTATAAACAGTCTAAACATGAGTCTTTTGAGGTAAAGAATCTGCCTTTTACTCTCTAAGAGAATTTAGTTGCAAGGATTCACTGATATTACAGAATGAGACCAAGAGCAGAATTTGTCCTTTTGTCTGAGAACTTTTAAAAACTGAAATTCTGTGTGAATTTATCCAAAGAGCAAAAGTATTAATGAAAGTCTTACCCATTTTATTTTTGTAAGGAACTTGGGTTTTAAGTCTCAAGTGTCCAAAAATACAAAAGCTTTATGGAAATTAAACTACTGAGATAAAACACAATGAAAAGAGATTTCCTCGAAGTTTGGATGGATTTGGGGTTTTTTTCCCCTTTTTCTCTCTTGCCCTAAAAATGTGCTTCCAGAGCTTTCTGAATATGTAACAGTTTAATCTTGGCTTATAAGGGGAAAATTAGTATTAGACTCCAAGGGTCAGCTTCCATATTCAGTTATTTCAGTTCATCCTAATTTAAGTCAGAGATTGTTCATAACCCATCTAAAACTAAAAAGAAGTTTGACTTATACAAGGAGGATCAAAAAATGGGTATAACACCCAAAGGATAGAGGATAGGATTTAGAAAGTAATTAAAAAAAAAAAAATATATAACAGTAAAAAAAAAATAAAATAATAAAAAACCAAGTGGAGTTACCTGTTAAATGAATAAAACTCTTCAATGGGAGATGCAATGTGAATGCATATGTCACACCACTACATCTGCCTGTCTCTGCACTCAAAACCAGGAATTATCCAGAAACACCTACCCATTCCTTTTTTAAAGGACTGCATTATTTCAATTATGACAAAATAAAACCACAGATTTATATCCATCAAGAAATGTAAATAATTCCTACCAGTGCATGACCAACAGGGCCATTTTGGGAAGGGGTGGGAAGTGAAGAAAAAGAGAAATGGAGGAATTATGTTTGCTCACCCAATTCATTAATTCTATTCCCCAAAGGCACTTTACTAGTTTTTAATTGCAATTACAGACACACCTATGCTGGCATGTCCTACAACCACTACTTTCAATGTTTCCAATTTTCCCTTGTCTGCAAATTTCTACTTTTTACAAAGTCAGGATGATGTAGGTGCTTCAAGGTTGGTTGTTCCATAGAGACAAGGGTTTAGACTTCAAACAGAAACCTTGCTTTAGTCTTAACTGATGAAAACTTAATGGCTGCCTGTGGGTTTTGGTAAAGAATTCCTATCTGTTACAATTTAAAAAGTTTAAAACCCAAGTGCATCAATCCTTATTCTCAATAAAATGGCAATGGGCAACTGAAAAGATCTCACAGAGTTGCACCTATATATTTTTTAACATATTTATATTAGATACATTGTGGTGACAACCATATCCATAGACCAAGTAGCAACTTCAGAGGTTTAGAAATATCCTATAATTCCTATTGCCATAGTCATTGACAAAAAGCCTTGGGGGATGATGATGAAAAGAAATATTTATACTAGAAAGGACTGATGTCTACATTAGTAGGTAGAAAAGCCAAAAAAAAGGTAAAATTCAATTTTTTAAGATTAATTTTATTGTACTCCCTATTTTTTACCTGATATTTCCTATGAAAAATTATCATGCTGGCCTATCCTGGATAAACTACACCTCACAAAACAGGGCCCTCAGAAAAAAATTACTTGTTTTCTGAAAACTGAAAATGTTTTCATGTAAAACACAAGTGTTTTACTGTTAGTAGCAAAATATGTTTGCAAATACTTCTAATAGTTAATTTGTTTTAAAAATACCATGGTGATTATTGTTTTATGTCTCTTGTTTCAAAAATAACCAGTGTCACAGATGCAAAAGCTTCTTTTTTTTCTCTCATTCTTTCACTTCTGTGTTCACTACAGTAATGACAGATACACATAGGGATGATTTGTAATTAAATTAAAATCAGCAACAAAAGGTGTGTAAAATGCATTTACTCCAAAACAATAAACAAGCAGATGATTAATTGCTTGCAATATGCCTACCTTTGATGTGTGAAAATAAAGATGATGCAGCACCTGATCACCTTCTAATCAATTCAACATCCACCCTGTAGAAGAGCACATCATTTATTGCCAATTTAGGCAGGTTCCATGGAAGAATTTCCAAGACCTGTGGTGGAAAGGCACCAGAACAGAAAAAAAAAATATATATTCATTTCAGTTTTTCCCCCTCTATTACAATGATTTAGACGCATTTCCACAGAAGGAAAATATCCCCCAAATACCTATAATTCAAACTATGTGGTAGAGCAAAATGTAGAATACATAACTACTCGTTTTTAGACACCCTGATAACAGAAAAATATAATCACCATTGGCACAGTGTATGTCTTTTGTCATGATTTGCCATAATTTCCTATCATTCACCGAATTAAACTCACACAAACCACAAATAAATAAAATATGGAAGAGCCCCTTAGCAGTGGCATCTAATTTCACTGACATTGTGTTTTGAATCTCTGAGCACTCTCTTGAATTGCACAGTGGCACAGTAAGACTTATTAAACACACCAAGCATACAATTATGTGCACAATGAAAATAAAGAGGAAAAAGATGTGGTAATAACAAATGCCATTCCTCCTGTGTGCAAAATTCTATCACTCTGCTTGTAAATCCAAAAGTGTAAGAGAGTTCACCCTACTTAGGTTTTTTTTTGGGTATCTGTAATATTAACAGAGAAAGCTTGGATGACTGTTGATTTTCTTTGTTTAGTTGGAGAAACAGCTCCATTTAAGTGGTGAGTGATGATAATACAGATCATCTGAAAGCTTGTTGAGGTTTAATTCTTTATGGTTTTCATTTAAATGCATTGTTGTCAAAGCAATAATTTACACTCGATTTCAGCAAGGTCACAGGACAAAATCTGTATTCAATAGATTTGGGAAAATATTTTTTTTCCCCCACACAAACTTTATAGATATGTCTGGAATGCCAGAAAATTGAGATTTTGAGATATGAACAACTGAATGTAAAGCAATGTAACAGTGCAATTCACAGTAAATTGAACAAATTGGGTTTTCTAGCTGTGCTAAAATATTTACATCCCATCCCCGCACGCATCTTTACTCCCTCTTTACATCTCCACACTCCCTTTTGTAACTGGATGTGGAGAATAAAGAGGAGAGGGGAAGTCAAGTCACTACTAGCTTCTACTTTTGTTTTCTTCCAGTAACTGTGGGCTGTTAAGAGTTTAATAGCAAAAAGATAAGTGTGCAAATGTTCATAAAATAGGATTTCACCTTCAAGCCTGCATAATGTCACATGATACAGGCATCATCTATATTTGTAGATTTTCACAAATTCAGGAAAAAAGTATATTTGTGTAAACACATTTAATATTAAAAAAACCTAACTAACAAAAAAAATAAAAACACAAACAAACCCAAACACCTTTTGCTAAATATGAAAATACTTAAGATATGAAGACTAGCAAAAGTAGCAATGCTTTCATTCCTAAGCAGAACGTGAAAGCTCAGTGAAATGCAGGGAGATAACTTACATTATGACTACAGGCAACTGGTGATGCTAAAATCTGCCTAGCTCCTTGGAGACTGGTTGCATTCTTTGCCTATCAGATGACCACTCGAGTTTCACAGACTGCTCTACAGCTCTTTTTTACAATAGCGAGCATTCTGCCCAAGCCCTGGCAAGTTGTCACTGATTGTTTAAAATGTTCTGTATTCAGCTATTCACGGAATGATTCACTGGCTTTTCAAGCTGTAAGCCAGCCTAGTGTGTCAAATATGCTTCTGAAGATAAAGGCATTTGTAAATGTAAAGGCATCTGTAAACGCAAAAGGTGTTTAACTATGTATGCAGCCTTTACAAAGCACAGGCAGCAAGCGTGAGACTGCTCCTGGGGAGAGAGAAAATAATTCAGCATCACTTTTCCTCCTTCTGAATTCAGACTGCAAAATAAAGATTTAGTAGGCTCCCACATAATGAAGTTAGGAATTTTAACAATACATCAGTGCTGGCCTACCACTATTTCTCTATTTTCTGCACCACAGAAATGTTAGCACTGTGTCTCCCAAGGAGCTATGATCCCTTTACAGTGTGAAAAGTGTATAAATACAGGGGCTGGGAGGCCTCAGTGGGCAAACCTACTGGCAACAAAACAATAAACACTGGCATATATTTACAGACATAAAATCCTGGCTTGCATTTGAATTAATTTACTCGGAGAAAAGAAAAGAACCAATGGTTTGAGCAGAGGAAAAGGGCAGAGAGATCCTAACATTTCAATATTTAATTACTCTCTAAAATTTCTCTTAAATCATGATTTCATTATCTTCTCACTCCTTTCTTATATTTCCAGATCTCTTGCCCACAGCTCCATTCCTTTTAGAAAGGGAGAAGAAAAAGCATAAAATTACAAAAGATCTCTGAGGTTGTCACCAGCAATTAACCCAGAGCCACCATGCTCACCAGAAAATCAAGTGCCACATCCACACACTTTTTGAACACTTCCAGGAATGGTAATTCCACCTCTTCCATGAGCAGCTTGTGGTGATGGTGCCTTGATGGTGCCTGACCATCCTTTCAGTGAGGAAAGTTTCCCAAATATTCAATCTAAGCCTTCCCTTGAGGACATTTCCTCTCATCCTGTCACTTTTTACCCAGAAAACTGATCCTCACTTCACTATAATCACGGAATTATTTAGGTTGGAAAAGACTTTTAAGACCATCAAGTCCAACCATTAACCCAGCCCTGCCAAGTCCACCACTAAACCCTGTTGCTCACTTCTCCATCTGAATGTCTTTTAAATACATTCAGAGTTGGTGACTGCACCACTGCCCTGGGCAGCCTGTTCCAATGCTTCACAATCCTTTTGGTGAGGGATGTTTTTTCTAATATCCAATCTGAACCTCTTCTAGGCACAGCTTGAGGCTGTTTCCTCTCATCCTATTGCTGATTACCTGGGAGAAGAGAACAACCCCCATATGCCTAAATCCTCCTTTCAGAGAGCTGTAGAGAGTGATAAGGTCTCCACTGAGCCTCCCTTTCTCCAGGATAAACCCTCCTAGGTCCCAAATAAATAAAATTTATTTATTTAAATAAATAAATTAAGCTGGTGCTCCAGACCCTTCACCAGCTCCATTCCCTTGCCTGGACTTGCTCCAGCACCCCAATGCCTTTCCTGTAGTGAGGAGCCCAAAAACTAACACACAGTTTGAGGTGAGGCCTCACCAGTGCTGGTCACAAATCCAAGCTGGCTAGGTCTGTACACTCAACATGTGATGGCACCAGGGATGCTCCGTAACCTGCCCTGGCACCAAGGAGAAGCTAAGAGACCTGTAGTTCTCCAGATTCCCCATCCAGCTGTTCTTTTGCATGTGTGTTACTTTTCTAACCTGCACTCAACTGGGACCCTCCCCAGCATTTGAGCAGGGCTGCTGGTAAATGACTGAAATTTGCTTGGTGACCTATTCTGACAGTTTCCTTGGTACTCTTGTACCATAGACTCATCCATGTTCCAGTGCTGTAGCAGACCTCAGCAAACAAGGATAACTTTTTTCCCCCCAGCTAGTTCAACTGAAAAAAATCATTTCCTCTTCCTTTAGGATTAACGAAGACAGTGAGTGTGCACTGTGGGAGGTCTCCTAGTGAAGAAGGAGCATGAATATGCCCAAAGCCACTCTAAGTTTAAATAAAACACGGTGTTAGCATGTTAACTCTTTTTCTCACTGACTTGTGAAGCTGTGTGTTGTAACTCAGAATGCTCCACAGCGATCTTTCACAGTTTTGAGTCTCCCCAAATCTTGTAAGCTACGTGTGAAATAGCAGATCATACGGAGTTGAGAAAAATGCAGTGCAACAGGGGAGAGACCAAGAGGTATACAATGCAAATTTTAAGTTTGGTGGTACCTCTTATTAAAAAAAAAAAAAAGAGAAAAAAGAAAAAAAAAGAAAAAAAGGGGTGCTGGAAGGACACACATTATGGATATGGATATGGATATGGATATGGATATGGATATGGATATGGATATGGATGTGTAAGTGCACTCAAAACAGAACACTGACAAAGCAGAAGAACAAGTTGTAGAATTGTTGCAGGCTCCAAGAAAAGACAGAAACCCCTTTAAAATAGAAAATCATTAAACTGAAAGATCAAGAAATAGCACAAGCACAAAACACTGCATAGAGGGAATTCAAGGCAAGTAATAGTCAATGTGTACAAATGATGTGGCACAATGGATTCTGCCTACAGTGAAGAACTTTGTTATACCCAGGCCTGCTTCCCAACTTCCCTAGAAAAATCAATGCCCCTCTGCAGCATGTGAATGGATTGCACAGAGGTGGCAAGTGCTTGCCGAGCCAAATGGGGAATGCCAATGAGACTTCAGTGTGTTTGAGAGTGTGGAATGCCAATGAGACTCCACACCACCCAGTCACACCACTAAAGAAACAGGCACAGAATTTGTCATCATAAAAAAAAAACTTTGGGGGATGGAAAAATGCACGTTACAGTCCTGTTGGCAGTGCTAGCAGATGGCATGAAATTGCCACCATATGTGATTCCGAAGCGTAAAATGCCGAAGGAACAGCTGCCTACTGGAATAATTGCTAGGTGTCAAAACCAGGATGGATGTCTAAAGACTTAATGAAGGATTGGCTGAACATTGCTTGCAATAGGTGACCAGGTGTGCTATTAACAGAAAGGAGAAATGCTTGTCCTAGACATGTTCAAAGGGAAACTACCAATAGCAAAGAGTGATATCAGAGAAGTTAATTCTATTCTCTGGTCATAGTGGGAGGAGAACATTCACAGCTGCATGGCTCCATGTACTAACAAACAAACCCTTTGAAGACCATTTGAAATCTATTCAAAATGGCTCTAGAGATGTGATCATGTTATAACTCCTGGAGAAAGAATGTAGTTGATCACAACAATGGAGTTAGGCAGAATGAGACCATATAAACCTAGAAGCTGTAGTTGAAAGTTTTAAGAAACCCCATATTTCATTTCTCATGATGGAATCAAAGGCAATTTGCTTGAGTCCAAAGAATTTGAGAGCAGGGGAAACTCTGAAAATGGACGAGAAATTGTATATGAGCAGGAAAAAGAATTGAGGGAAATGAAGAGGATGATACATGTAATAAAATGTGTTTTTGTTTATAACCTTTGATTTTGGATGGAAGGAGATGTTGTCTTCTGTTCAAACCTGTCACCTTTCCTGGCTGATACAGTAGGTGACTCTGACACTCAGTCTCAGCATCCCAACTGCAGCTGCAGCAAGAGGGAGCTGAGAGCTGCCTTGCAGAAGAGCCCCTGTCTACGATGAACATGGTAGACATGAACATGCACCAGCCCCATGTCTGGGGAAGGACAACGGTGCATCTTCTCCACTAGCTCTAATTTCATTAGAAATAGTGAAAATTCAGTTGGAAGCTAGTGAAATTGAGTTGGAAACAACTGTATTATCAGAGCACCTCTGCCTTTCAGATTAAAGACAATAACACAGGCCTACCTCTCACACAACAGCTCACACTTTCACAACATGGCCTCACTTATTCCTAAAAACCCAAACCCACACAACCAAAAACAACAGCAAACCCCAAAACAAAACAAAAAACAACCCTGCCCCCCAAAACCCACACATATCTGCAACCAACCAAGCAACCAATTCCAGACATATAAAGTGTCTCTTCGCAGAGAGGAAAAAAAATCAGTCAGAAAATATTTTTATGAATTTGTCATGTATCCTCCTGGATTTTGATATATCATTTACATTCTTTTTTTTTCTTTTTCCTCCCTGAACACAGGATTGCACTAGTGACTAGGTGTGACTTTGAAATGTCTTGGGTTTTAAATCAACAATGCACATAAGAATACAATTTTGTGCTACTTCTGTATAAATATATTCAGACAGGTAGCTATAAACTCACAGGAATCCTTAGAAAACTTCAAAGCTTACCCACACTATTGAGTTGCTTTTTCCTTTTGCAACATTCAGAGGCATATCAGTTTAAACATTCTGTTGTGATAGTAGGCATTTCTGCATGAAAAATCTTCAGCACGAGGAAGTGCCTAACAAGAATATAATCGAGGCTGTATAAGGAGATCAACTGCTCCCTGCCATGCTTAATGTAGTCTGCTTTTTGTTAATGATAGTTTCTCCCAGAAGCATCTAAAATTTCTGAATTTAAACACAATTGCATTGGAAATTTTAAGACCTGAAGAGATTGACACAGTTCTTTCTTACTTCAATTGGAGTAGCGCTGGGAGCTGGTTCCTCCTTGCTGCTTATAGAGCATCTGTTTTTAAAAGTGTGCTTTAAAAGAGAGTTCTGGAGATGGAAGAGCTTTAAATAGATTAACTGAGAATTTGTGTCTTTACTACTTCCCAGTAGCTATACTAATTTAGGACTAAATCTTTGTTGGACTGATTCACTTCATCCTCAGCTGCATCCTTTGTCAGCACTGAGACTTGTCTTGGTAACTAAAGGAGCAGAGTCAGGGCCCAGACAACCATTTAAACAGAGTGATACAAAGAGGCCTTAGTGTCACCTTTGTTCACACATGATTTTGGTGTGATTCTTTGTAATATCACATCCCAAACTCAGTCTGCATTATTTTAAAATTAGTTCTTAGATCTAAAATTTAAAATGAAATGAAGTGGCACAATCACTTAGCCTTGTGGCAAATAAGTTCAGCATTTCCACATGTTGAAAAATATGGACTTGCCATTTTAAAATTATGTGAATTCTATGTGAAAGAAGTGTGCTTGGTGTCTTAAATATTGCAAAGGAAAGATGTGTAAATTTATAGCTTCCACAGCAGCTTTAACTCCATTCCCCCATGCACATACTTTCTAACAAGACCTTTGGTACATGATCACATGCAGCACTTGTGGGGAAACTAGCTGCTAGTTATTGCTCATTGTTGGATTTATTGGGAGTGGGCTGGGAATAAGTATTGCTCAGGAGGTGGTATGTACCAGTCTTTTAAACAGGTAAAGCAATACCCTGCTTCTGGCTTCCTGAGGAATGATCTCCCCTTTAGGATCAATTTTCTATTAAAAGAAAAAATTCTACTGAAATCAAATTTCAGGCAAGAAAAACGGGTTCTTGGCTTTCCTTCTCTATCTGTGGAATATATGGAGGATATTAAAATTATCTTTTCCAAAAAAAAAGATGTTTCAGCACACTGATAAGACAAAAACAGTGCAGTCCAATGTCTGGAGATTACTTCTACAAATATTATTAGCCCAAGACCTAACTCTGCAACTCTGTTGGCCCAAAAGAGAAAATTTATTAATTATAAAGAGTTTAATATTTCTCTGACAGAATTGACAGGACAAATACTTAATAGAAAGACTCCTTAAGTGTAGTGTGAGATCACCATGAGATAGAGTGTGATGTGTGTCTCACAAAAGAATGAACTTTGTAACTACTGACAGTGGGGTATTAATATTTCTAATTTATTTCTTCACACTTCTATATGCAGCCAGTGTTCTAGGGCCAAGGTTTCATTTTCCTTGTGTTAAAATAACTTGGAAGTGAGAAAAACTTTCATCCTTCCAAAACTGTATTCACTGTTAGATCTCCACTTCCCTTAGGGTGGTCTATGCAAAAGGGAATGTGGCTCTCAGTCTTGTTTCCAGTCTATGTAAAATCTATTGCAACTGAGTCTCAGTGGGCCAGTTAAATAGCCAAAAAGTGAATTAGCATGAAGACAAAGGATGTCTCTGAACATGACGTTAGTAACAGATTTTTTCAGAATAAATAAGCATATGGTAGATCAGAATAGCAGAGGCTTCAGTGTTGTATCACAGCAGACACGTGCAACTCAAGGAGATTCCTAACAGACTTAGCAGTGAATGAAGACTTACCCACTGAGAAAATAATATAGTCAAGATCTCAGTGTTCTTTCACAAAGAAATCATTTATGCCAATTATAAACATGAATCGGAAGATACATGTCTTTGTTGTTTCAAAACTAAACATCAAAACATTTCAGCTGAGAGTGATGAAACAAAATGCTCCAATTTCTGAAGAAAAAAAAAAAACCACATAAATCAGTTTTTAAGACTGAGCATTTGAACAGGTCCAGGACAAATTATTTTCCTTAACTTATTTTTCTGTTAACAATAATTTACTTCCAAATGCTGCTTAATTTTAGCAGCAGTTTTTAATTTTTTTAATTTTAATTTTTAATAAGCATTACAGACACTGCTGATCACTCCAGCTTGGTTGGTGAGGAGTATCAAAAACAGGAGCTGTAGCTAAGGGATTTTCTTCAGTTTATTCCAAAGCACAGGAACAAAGCCACAAAGCCAGGGTAAAACTATTCACATGGTGGCTCCTGTTCTGCTATGAGAGCCTAAAGCTGCAGGCTTCACAATTTTCCCTGTAATCCAGCTGCAGGATCAAGCCCCAGGTGTTGGGAAATAAAAAGTGTGTCCACATGGAGATGAAGCCTCTGTTGGAAGTCACAGTGTTGTAGTCCAGATTTAAAGGAATAGGAATGTGTGGATTGAAAGCAGAGAAAATAAAATGCTTTGTGATCCCAACCTGTGACTGTGAAGCAGAAGAGAGGAAAATCTGGAAGTTAAATTACAGAAGATGGTATTTGTGCAGACTCTGTAGCAGTATTGGGGAAGTAGGAGGTCCCAAATTAGGTAAGAGGTCCCAAGTTGTGTAAGGGATGAACAACAAGGGATGAGCAGTCCAAGCTTCCAGGAGCCAGGTATTTCTCTTGGGGAAGGGAAAGGAAGGGATTGAAGCAATCCACCTCCTCTGTGTGACAGGTCTGACACAGACCTGAAGGCTGCTAGCAGGAGCAGATCCCATGCCATCTAAATCTGGAAAACATTGTTCAAACAGGACAGTACCTTGTGTTTTTTGCAGAGCTGTAAACTCTGGGAGTCAGTTCTGTATTTGCCAAAATAGAGCTTGGACTTTATGACCTTGAGATCGAGCTGTAAGGCTCCCAGAAATATCAGAAGTAGATAAATAATATTACTTCAGAGTATTGCAGATGTTTTTCTGTCAATTGTCACTGAGCTGTTTTCTCAGAAAACACACTGAAGTGTCAGTGTTGTCTGCAAACCTCAGTGAAAACATCAGTCATACTAATTAAAGGGCATCCAGAAGTTGTTTTTCCCTACATACTGTTGACCATCAAAGAATATATTGGAAAAGACCACGGCTTGTTGTTGGGATGTTGCTGTTGAAAAACTGCAACCTGGCAAATACTGACATCTTATGCTTTTGGCAGAAGTTATTGTTCCAAATTCATCCACATATTAAATATTTATCCATAAAGCTAAAGAAGAAATAAGAATCTTGGGACAGTATAAACAAGACAACAGGAAGAGCCCAGTTGAACAGAACTACTCTTAAAGAGAAGATCCTGCTGAGAATTTGTTTCAGAGGACACGTTGGCAGAACATCAACAATAAAGAGAGACAATATTTGCAGCACAGTTTAATATTCAACACTCTATGCTTTGTTAGAGATCTCCATCTCCAGATTTTTAATACCTGGTGACAGTGGCACTTGGGTTTTGCCTCCTCCTCACTTACACTGCTGAAGTGAATCGATGCTTTGTCCTCTCCTCCATCTGCTGAGCATGTGTGATCTAACAAAAGAATGGTGAATATCTGGGAATGACAGCACTGAAATGATATTCATAAGGAAAATAAAATCTCCAGTTCTAGCACCAAGACAATATAATAATAACAACAATGACCTTCAATGGCTAATGGCCCAAGCTAAAGGGTCAGGAATTTGGAGAAAGCATGGACATAGAATTGTCCCATTTGACTGGAATTTGCAAGTATCAAAATAAAAGGCAATGCCATTCCTGTCATAGCAAATCTAAATCCAACTCAACAAGCTAAATGCCTTTCAAACACCCAAATTAATGCAACATAGGAATGGGATAAATAGATGCTGTTAGCTTTCCTTGATCCACTTGTTTGAAGGATGATCTCTCTAAAATGCTTACATCAGCCTTACATTTACCTTCTCTTCTTCACATTTTCTCCCAGACTAGGCAAATTATATGATGCTGAACACACACACAAATAAATAGTATGAGAAGTGAACAGCCTTGTTTTCCAGAAGTGCACAAACAAATTAGTGACAGATTCAACGCTGGCAACAGAAGTCATTGCTTACAGCCACACATAAATCATTGCACATGTATGCTGCTTTCTTCAGAGTGAAGAGGGGAGATAAATAAGTCAAAAACCAAAGTAATCTTTTAAGAATTCCTAACCTCTCTGTTTAGATTTCAGCCTTGGTTATCAGTAATACTTCTGGATCAAAAAGTCAAATTGTTTAATTTCAAACAATTTTGCCTGCTTACCCAGAATTTCAAGGAATAATATATAGGTATCTCTATGTATCAGTTACTTTTATAGCAAATCATTTTTTATGTTCATTCTGTTTAAAAAAATCAGGCTCCAGAATGAGTTACAGTCCTCAATTAGACAGCAAAGCAGAAATATAATACTTAATGATGCCAAATAATTTCTTCATTATCCTTTGTTCTTGAGTCATACAGAATCTTGTGCAAAGATCTCTCAGTAGGACTCAACCCAAATTTTTCTGATTAAATTAGCTTATCCTTTCTTTTGTTAGAATTTTTCAGGTAGACATAAGTATTCACACTACCTTTTAACCTAAGAGCAGAGAGCAAAACATACAAACAATTTCTTCAGTGTCTGTTCTTTGAATTATTTGAAGCTCCATTGGCTTTTGCTCCTCAGACTTTGATTTTATACACAACAAGGTTCTCTTGGGCTTCACTTTAACATTTAAATCTTCTCAAGTGTCATCTTTCAGGGAAAACACATAGCAGGCCTTCTTTGGCAATTTACCTCCAGCACTCCCCAGTAAAGAGGGAGACAGACTTTGAATGTCATCACCACTTTTTTATGGGGTGGCCATGCTTTTTAATTATGTTCCCTGTCTTCTACTCATATTGGAGTTGGTCCTGGATCATACTGTGTCATTTCCATTGATTACAATGGGCTTTGGATACAGCTGACTGAGAAAAATAAATACTGGTGTTTGTCCAGCATGTTGAATTGTTATGTTTTAGAACATTCCATGCAGAAAAAATATCCCCAAATACAAAATTATCACTTTTGCAACCTGACAGAACAGAGGAGCAGGGGAACCAAAGAAAGAGACTGAAAACAAGAACAAGGGAGGAACAGCAACAGTGTGAGAGAGAAAATAAACAAAGTGGCAGAAGAATTTAAATTCTGCAGTGTTTCAGAGTGAAGGGACACAACAGTAAGTTGAATTTTTCTCATTTTTTCAGACATCTGATGCTCTTGGTGGGAAAGGGAAGCCATTTCTTACAGAACTTAGTGAGGAAATATATAAGGCAAAAATACACTATAAATACACCTCTTTAGGAACTTAAATAGTCAGTGAAAATGATCTTGACAATGACTTAAATAATTAAAACCACAAAAATTTTCTCAACATATATACGTGTATATATATTGGTAAGGGTTAGTCCAAATTTAAACTAGAGGAATTTTTTCCATGAAATATTTTTTTTTAAATACTAAACTGCTTCAGCAAGTGCAATATTTAGAAAATGTTAACATTATCAAGAGATGCGAAATAAAGATTAAAATTAAGCTGACCTTCCTACTTTGGAATTTACAGTACTTTAGAACTGTATTTCAAGGATTTGCATGTCTATGAGAATCTCAAATACAGCAGTGGTTGCATACTCGCCTTCCCCTGAGCATCAGAAATGTTGCAGCAAGGTTAAGAAACTATAACAAGTATCCAGTGAAATTACCTTGTACATACAAAACAATGAATAACTTGTATCTCCAGATGCTGATGGAACTTGGAATGATCACAGCTTTCTTCTTCTATAAATCTAATGGAGATGGGTCTGTGCCCATCTTACTGATAATAGTCCAATGGGGATTTTGCCACAGGGATGGGAAGGGCAAAGAATGTTAATAAAATAAAAATGCAAAATAACACAACTAGAGAAATATCCTACCTCTGCATCATGGTTTAAACCCAACCCTAGCCAAACCCCCAGAGCCACTCATTGGTGGGTCTCCACTAGAAGCAGAAAAGGCTTTGGCTCTGTATGAGCCAAGTTCAGCAACAACAGAAAACATCTCTGTGTGATGAACCCTGTTTCCAGCACAAATCCATAACACAGACACATTCTTACCAGCCAGTGTGAAGAAAATTAACTCTACCCCAGCAAAATCCAGCACACCACACTAGGTGTGGCATCCATAATGAGGTACAAAAAGCCATGGGAACTCCCATTATTGAGAAAAACTGGCCATGGACTGGATCTACTGGAGGATTTCCAGTGCTTGACAAGAGGGCTGAAAAGAAATGCATTTTCCACCACAGAGCACGGGGGTGACCTGCCTCGTCACCCTGATCACCAGCCTGCTGATTTGTATGGCTAATGGCCATCTCTCTCCAACAGCAGGGCTGGAAGAACACTGCAAGCTTATTAATTAGATAAAGTGCTGGTTCATTTGCTGCAGAAGCAGCTCCTTTTGAAGGTTATCACCTTGATTTCTAAGGCTTTGACCTATGACCACTATTTGCCTTTACTGCTCACAGAAGATGCTTATATCACACCCTTGCAAAAGAATTCCTCTGAAGCATGGCTATCCAGTCCTACATGCTCTACAGAAACAGAGCCTAGAAATAATCTCTCAGTACCCAAACTTGACAGCAATCTGCTGAATATTATGTCAGATCTGTCTACACAAACTGTTATCAGGTTACGGGTACATATATTCTTAACTTTTCTTCCTTGTCATGTAAAGTTATCTTCTTGTTGATGTAAGGAAATGCTGACATTCTTTTTCAAAATTCATTTTTCCCATAACACGACACTATGAGGTAATCTAGTCAAAGACAAACTGCTCTGCCTAGATAAATACCACACACACAAAAAGAACCAGCATTCAGAGTTCAGTGTCTGGATTAATCTGGCTGCTCTGGTCCAAGACACAAATAGGATTTCAAACATTCTCCTTATTTCAGCACTGCTTCTTGATGAGTGTGAGCCATCAGTGTGATGGCTATTGTGGCTCAGCCACAGGCATCTAACTTCCTTTATTCAATGTATCTGCATATGAGCTGCCTGGTCTGGCTTGGTAAATTTGTGGTTCTGGGTACTTGTATTGCTGTGCTTGGTCTAGCAATGACCAAGTTTCTTGTTACATAAATAATTTCTTTCCCGACACATAAATTGAAATACATTTGGAATACAGAAGTCATCCACCTTGAATAATGATTTAGTTAAGCAGAAAAGAAAGTATTTCTGTGTAATTGAGTCGGTGAGGTGAATGAAGATCCTTCTACAAGAGCAGAGAATAATAAAACTATCCAAAATGAAGGAAAATGAAATTTTCTGTCCACACACAGTAAGACCAATACATATTAGAAATCCATATAGTGATTCATGAAAGGATTCTTTGCAACAATAAGTAGATTGCCCTAACTGATACTGCTTGTGTGACATTTCAAGCACACAAGTCTGAAGTCCTGGACCTTGAACACATCCACCCTGAGCTCCACCCTAATCCCAAGCACGTAACAATGGATGGCCCAGAGGTAGAACATGGGAGAATGTAAGAGGAAAAGGCACATGGACATATGGACAGGCACATAGCAGTATTTCCTCAGAGCTTTTCTTCACCCTCCAATAACCCATGAACCTGATATTTAAAGGCCAGTTAGACAAATCACAGTACCAACTAAATTAATAAAAGCTACAGTTCAGAATAGTTGCAGCAGAGACAGACCTGTAGAAACATTTGGAGAGATCCCCCAAGGGTCACTATATATACTTTTCTAACAGCACCAACTTGACATTCATCTGTGGTCAGGTAGGATGTTAGGAATACTGGGAACATGCAAAAATAGTGGAGGTAACAATAATACTTAATAAACACAGTGTGCATTCACTCTTTTGAGTGTTAAATACTAGTTTAGTCAGCCCACCTCCAAAAGGGTACAGCAAAATAAAATGAAATATACAAATAATTTAACAGGTATAAGTCTTAAAATATTATAAAGTGCTTAATAACCTCTTAATAATGACAGTAAACATAAATGGACTTTATCCCTTCAAGGAGACAGCAAATGGAAATATACCAGTCAGAGAAAAACCTGTGTCCCCAAGCTTCTATTGTTTCATAAATTTGTGTATAACTTATTTTCATTCCTAAGCATCCAGTACTGCTTGCAGTCAGGCAGAAGGCATATTGTCAGGTGAACCTTATGTATAAATGTCATGGCTTTACATTAAAATAAATAAATAAGTTGAGATGAATTTCTGGTTTTCTTCAACATAATTTTTAAGGGAGGTAGAAATTTCACAGCAGGTTGTAAACTAGAAGGGGCCACACTGCTATGGCTGTGGAGTTTTTCCTAATATATTGTTTTCTTCATGTGACAGTTTTGTGGGGAAAAAAAGGACAAAAAAGTAAGCTGAGTTTTCCTGCTGAACTTCAGCCTTCCCTATCCCATCTTGCAAAAATCTGTAACACTATTCAATCAGTCCAAAGCCCAGGATTGCAGAGACCTTTGACTGATGAAGCAGGGGACTGCTGGAGAAAAATTATTTCAATCCATTTTTAGGATAAAAGCTGAAATACAGACAAAAAGTTCTCAGTAACATCTTGTGCTTCACAGCCCTTGTAGAAATATGATCTTCTGAATGACCTATACTGCTGTGGATTCAATCAAAAGAGGTTTAATGGTCGGGCACAGGAGCAGTGGAGTCATGGTGGAAGGCAGTTGGGCAGGTGGCATTTGTAGCTCATTGCCAGGCAGGAGATGGCACAGAACATTGGCCTTGCTTAAATAGCAAAAGTAAAGGTGTTAAACTGGAACAGCTCCCCTATGAAGATAGGCTGAGAGTTGGGTTGTTCAACCTCAAGATATCTCCAGGGAGATTTTACTGCAGCTTTTCCGTATACAAAGGAATTTCTTAGAAAGACAGAAGCAGATTTGCTACCAGTGTCTGTAGTGACAGAACAAAGAGCAACAATTTTAAACCCAAAGAGGGCAGGTGTAGGTAGAGTATAAAAATGAATTATTTTAAGATAAGGGTGGCAAGACACCAGAACAAGTTACACAGAGAAGCTGAAGATGTTCCATTTTAGGATGTGTTCAAGATTAGGTTGGATGAGGCTTTGAGCAACACAGATTAGTTGCCCCTGACTATGGGAAGAGGATAAAAGAGATGATCTTTAAAGGTTCCTTCTTGTTAGTGTTCAGGAACACATAATCACAGAATGATTATATGTAGATGCTTCTATTAAAGAGCTCTGGGCATCAGGAGTACACAGACTCAAATCTGACCCGACTTGGTTTTGAGTTGAACATGTTTTATACTCTATCATTATAGAACTTATATATTAATTATTAAACTTACATTGTTCTAGTGTATACATTGATTCCATCCAAGCACGGATTTCTTGTGATCCCCCTCAAATCCCTAACATAGATTCTTTAAACAATAATTGTATCTAATCACATCTACCAATTATAAAATTTATCATATACTGACTACACAGGTGCAGTTTCACATGATTTAGCAAGCACAAGGCCTAACATTTCCCAGCACCTACCTTTAACACTTTCCCAGGGCCTACCAAGACTATCTTTCTTTCCCCAAATTTTCTATGATTTTAAAATATTTTACTATCATTCTGACCCAAATCATTCTACTATTCTGTGATTCTAAAGGAATATCAGCACACACAAATATACAGTGATTCAAAATTGCCTGGCCACCTGTACAAAATTGTCACTGAAATAAAAGAAAAACCCCAAACCAACCAACCCTGAAAGACAATCATTATTTTTGCTAATAGTTGCATATGAGGAGACCTCATTTCCTAAGCAGTGCTTGTGCACAGACATGCCTAATGATTCCTTTCTTGAAAACAACTAGTCAGCAAAATTCCAGCTTTGTAGAGCTTTGTGTATCAGGATGGGAATACTGAAGTACTTAATTTAAACATTGTTTCTCTTTTGATTACAGAGAAACAACGGTGAAATGAAAAGTAATGTGTGTTTTATCCCATCTGATGACAAACAAGGGGGGGAAATAACAGCTTAGTTTTCAATGTTATCTAGTGTGGGGAAGTACAAAGGAAATGGAACAGATGCCTTCCTTCTACTATAGGTTCTTTTTCAAACAGCTATTTCTATAATTTGGTAAGAGGAACATGACAATCTAGGTTTCTGAATTAAAAATAAAATACACAACAGGTTTACTTCAGAGATTAGTCACAGGGTACTTCTTACTTGTGACACCAGCTTCAAGAAGCTGCATTACAAACAAGTATCATGCAGCAGTTAGTTTGAATCCCTCAGGATTTTCAATGAAATCTGACAAAATTCCACAGTAAAAGCATTCTATCCAAAGGAAAAGAATGGGGTTATCAAAGGATATTTTTATGAAACTTCAGAGACAAAGGGGTACGTGATTCTTCTCAGTATCAATTTTAGCAGCACACATAACCAGGCACATAATGCAGACCACCATCATGGACTCAGAAACAGGAGGATAGATGTGGGAGACTAACATTAGGTCAAACCATGAAACCAAGATTTCATTAGCTCAGTTTAGCCAAATGTCCAATGCTTAGGAAAGAGAATGCAATCTGAGTGCCCAAGTCCACCAGATTTTAAGCTCTAGCACAGATTTGAGCCCCTCTCCTCCTCTAGAGCCAGTGGAGAACATTTCAGAAGGTAATTCAGCACATGGCTGTTTCTCCACTCACTGTAGAAATGACAGTAGAGTGTTACAAGCGATCAGGGGAGCTCACTGAGCTCAGTCTCTCATGGCTGAGGACAGCAATGCAATGCAATCTCTCTTTTCAAGGTTCCACGAAGCACCTGCACCACCATACCCAACCCAGTGTGAGTAACTCACGATTAACACGATTATGAGCAACTTAGCGGCTAATGATACCTTGACACACACTTTAAAATTTTAATAGAGGTCTCAAGTTGGCAACTATAATTTGTCATAAAAGGGCAGCAAAAGTCAACTGCACTGCCAGAGAACGCGCTCCTTCCACTAATTGGGGATTTTTTGCATAAAACTTCCAGAAGACCCTGAGCACCCCTGCTAGCGAGGGGCACAGCCTTTTCTTGCCTCCATCCCCACTAACCTGCTGCAACAGGTAAACCCTGACTCCTGAATTAGGCAACTCTGCTCAGGTAGTATGAATTTGACCATGGTTCTAGATGTGTCACTGCATTTAGAAACAGGCCATGAATAAAAGAAAAAGAAAAACAGAAAAAAAAACCCAGAAAAAAAACCAAAACCAAACCAAAAACAGGAACAAAAACCAAAAACAATAACCCCACACAACAAACTATTGCAGTACAGTAAAGTACGTGCTTTGGAATAAAGCAGCGTCCAGGACACAGCCTCCAAAACATTTCTAGCAGTTGTCCAGAAAATTGCCCTGTCAAAATCTACTCCCTCTGTGCCACTTCAACAGCAGGAAGACCTGGACACCTAACAGAAATATTTCTGGCATGGAAAGCCTAGCACCAGCTGACAGAAAGGACATACCCATACATAACACCAACACACAGGCTTTGCCAAGGGACAAACTGGGCCTAATCAGAGCACGCTGCTCTCCAATAACTCTTGGCTGCAGAGCGTCCCCCTCACTTCCACCACAGTTTAGCACAATTTATAGATGTGATTGAGCTGTTATAACTTATCCAGGAACTTTCATCCAGGGATTACCACAGTAAAAAAAAAACACACACACAAAAAAAAAAAAAAAAAAAAAAAAAAAACACAAAAACCAAAAGCAACTGTCCTGAAATCATTCTTCCCCTATGTAACTCTTTCTGGAAAAGGGATGGTGCAGGGGTGATGTAAAAATCACTGATTTGAAACACAGCCAGGGGAAGGAATTAGTACGTAAAAGTATTTTGCCTCTGAGAAATTTTTGCACCTTTCAAAGACATGAAATAAAAATGGATTGGTTATACTGGAAAGGTTAAAAAAAAATAAAAATTGCAGAAATCATGAGGTGTGTCACATACTTGAATTTAGCTGAGTTATCTTTAATTAAAACTACAATGATTTGTTTTTAAAAAATGGAATGCTTCACTCACACATCCCAGAGCACAGGAATTTACTCGTTTCTCAAGTTACACATGAAAATTCCCACACCTCAATGGGGATAATGTTCCCCATAAATTCAAATGGATTATTACCCTCAGCTGATACATCAGAACAAGCGTTTCAAACCATATCAGACAAGTGTAAAAATTCACAGAGATTAATGAATTTAAGATTCAAAACAAGCAAGGTACCTTTGAATAAAATATATTTGCAGGTTTCTTCTGTACAGATGAGTTAATTTATTAGGCATATGTGTGAGTTGATACAGTTCCTGAAAAATTTATTGCCAATTCTAGCTAGCAGAATCTTTCTTTTTTAATCAGTTCTTCCCCACTAATATTGAAAAAAAAAACCTGCTCCTTAACAAGGATGTGATACCTAATGTCACAGCATACTAATCCATGAATGTGCTTTGTTCTGGTTAGGCTTGCTGGATGCAGAATTCAAATTCTTTTCTAATTTTATAGAAGCAGGTGGTTACTGCTAGATTAACACAATATTCTCTTTTTCTGAAGCTTGCTACCTGGCCATAAATATGCAGGAGCCAGCAGTAGGCATTTCCATCCTTAAACTTCATTCCAACTTTTTGAGTTTGACACAATGCTTTATCCTAATGGGCTTTTATCCCCTGAATACGTTTTCATTAAATAATAAATATCCATCAGGAGAACAAGGATAATTACTGTAGGTACATTAGAAATGAGAACCTCCTCCTATAACTGTCTCCAAGTCAATGAAAACATTTGTTATTGAAGTCTGATGTATTGGAGATTTCTATTGTTCACGCATACTTTTAATCAGTGGCAATGTAACAGTTACTAATGGAATCTCTGTGTGTAAGAAATTTAAGTCACAAAGACAATCTAGGGACCTTGGGGTACATGAAAGCTTACCCTTCTTTTTAATATAAAGTCTTCTGAGCTTCCTAATTTGTTACTGTCCATTCAGAGAGGAAGCTTCTTCTTCAAATCCATTTACCATTGTTGAAGTTAAACCTATCCACTATTGCTTTTACCATACAGCAGAAGCATGGGAGCAAAGAATCCTCCACCTCCATCTTCTTCAGAGTCAGAATAGTGTAGCCATTTAGCAATTTGTGGATCATTGTAACTTTACTCAATAGTACCACCACTTTTTTTGAGTCCTGTTTGGAGCTTTTTTCATCTTCACGGTTCAAGACAATGATATTTGGTACCACTACAGTTGTTTATGGAGTCTTTCCTCTTTCAATAAAAAGATGACCCACACCTGATTCATCTCTTAGAGCTTTTACTCAGAACTAGCTAAACCTGAAAGCCTATTTCTTCCCTTCTTCCTTTCCTTTTCCTGGTCAGGCAGCACACAGCTGATATTAACCAATGTTTTCTTCCCTCTACAAATATCCTTGGTATTTGACCCTGCTAACCCAGCTCTCCCTGGATCCTTGCAGAAGGTGTCCCGAGGCAAGTCTTCAGTATGCTGCTCACCTTTTGGGGAGCAGCACCTTGCCATGCTGTCTGAGAAGGCATTTTTTAATGTCATGGAAATGTGGGTCAGAGTTCTTCACTGCTCAGGAAATGTTTCCAACCTAGTTCATTCAATAGAGAGGGGGAAAAATATGTATGAGCCACACGGGTGGCAAGAAATTTCTGAAGTCTGTGTGAGCTGTCCTACTGGGAACAGATCGGGTCTTCAAAAAAGTAATGAACATGAGCATCACAATCAGTGTCAAAGGTTTTTAAATTCAACTTTATGTAAAGATCCAAAAATCCCACTGACAGTTCCCTAGTAGCAACAGGCAGGGCTCTTCCCTGGCAGTGCTCCTCAAGCATTTTCAGCCTAGGTGAGTAACACAAGAATGTTAGGGCTCAACTCAGCCCTAAAACCTTCCTGTGTTTTGAGAGGCTTTCACTTTGAGAAATTGATTCTCAGTATGGATGTAGAATGATGCAACTTTTGTCTGACACCAATAGAATTTATTTCAAAGGAAAAACAGCTATGTAAGAGTTCCAGGAAACACATGACACTTCAGAAAAAATAAAAAAATGACATAGTAAAATCTCCAAATTTTCTCTGAATAATAGACTCAAAGGAAAATTTTCAAAGAAATTAAAACATAGGATGGAAATTTTTCTGGAGAATGTCTCATTTATTCCTCTCTGCACAATCTGTTTCCCTTCAGTGTGATACTTTCACCACAAATAGAAGTACATCTTAGTTCACCTTCAGCTATTAAACTCGACTTTTACAGTCCCTGGCATCTCTCCATTCTGTTGAAATCACTGCCCAAGTCTTAGGCTAAAGTGGCTAAAAACTCTTTCTTTAAATGTTTCTTTTGGTTCTATTCCTTTCAACAGCCTCAGTCAGACACAGAATAGAAATGGTGAAATTATATTTCATGTAGTGGAAATTAGGCAATGCATTAAGAACATCTCTCTGAGTAGGTGATAATGGATTCCCATCATAGCTCTCAAAATTAGTCATCAAGTCACAATCTGAGGTCAAATAAAGAGCTTTTCAAAGAAAATGAGCATGAACTGGCAATTAATACTTTTAGACTGGAAATCTGAGAGTTTCTAATTATAAGAATGGCGAGAATTTCCTGAGCAATAACAATGAAGTCAACAATCTACTTATTGCTGAGGTAAAACTTGATTATTGTAAACTGATTGATTATGTTTATATTTCTTAAAGATAATTTATTTATTATGATTCTATGTATCTTCCCACAATATTCCAGCAAGGGTAATGATTGAAAAGGCAGACAAATCCCACTTTGAAATAAAGAGAAAAATAAATGAATAAGAGGTCATTTTAATCCTTTTTTCACTTGTCATTTTTCAGTACTGCATAAAGCTTTATATGAAAAGTGAACCCATAATTTTTCAAAACTAGAAAGCACTGCTCAATATTTTTTATGAAAGATTAGATTTCCAAATTCTTATGCAGAATTAATTATAGCCCCTTATTATTTATAGAATATAATTTCTAAAATCAACATGAGCTTAATGTTGAACACCAAATGGTATTTTTGAGAAGTAGTCCAACTATGCTGCCAGTAACCAGTTGCGTGTCTTTTAATTAGTTCTCATGATCAATTTTAATTAAAATGAATAATTCAAATATTATGCATTACAATCTCAAACATTAATCTTCTCAAGAAAAGGTAAAGAAACTTAAAAGGATATGATTTAAAATGTAGTCTCCAAATTTGAGCTTATAAACTTGTGTATAAGACATAAGATTGCCCTCTTCTGTGACCTTTTCCTGTGCAGAAGTTCCTTGGACAAACAAAAGTCCCAGTGGGGATGAGAAAAAACTAAGCACTCAGAAATTCATCTTCAGATTTCCATAATCATAATACAAGACACAAAATATAAAGGATTAGACAAATAACACCTTGAAAACTTGGTTTAAGCAAATATTTTATATTTTTGTAACCTTCAGGAGTCCTGGAACTGCTGTGTGTTACAGAAAAAAAAAAAATCAAATTAGATATCAATTAGCAAGAATTAGGTGATGTAATTTAGGAAATCCTAACAGGGGAAAAAATAAAATCACCCAAAAACACTTGACCCTGAAAACTGATAGCAGCTCACTTAGCACTGATACAGGTACAGTGTAAAGCTATAGTCATAATGCATAACAATCTTGCATATTAGAAGGCTATCTTATTTATTTCCTGAAAATAAAATGTGGAGAGTGACAGAAAAATTTTCTTTTTTTTTTCAGTGAAGATGTCAGATATTGAGTTTAAAATATACTGTGGCTATATTCAATGATACAGTATACCTAAATCCATTAAAAACGGTTCAACAAATATTTTGCCCATAGCTTTTCTTCTACTTTCCATTACAACATGACATTTCTGTCACTTGGGATATTTATATGGCACGCAAGAGGTGCGAGGGTAAACACAGATAAACTTAGAAAAATAAATGTATCAGATTGATCTTCAGCTTCTCTAAACTGGTGAACTTGTATTGACTCAGTGAGATGACTATCAGCTCTGGTCTATAGAAACCGCTCACAGCAATCTTCCCCAGATTCAGAGATGAAGATGATGTGTTTCAGAGGCTTAAGTAGCCAGATTCCCTCTGACCCCAAATGCATTCACCTCGTGGCAATCTCCAACCTGATGTAACAGCTACAGAAGTTTCTGCAAGCAGGAATGTACATTATTGGCATACTAGTTTTGCCTCAAGTTATGAAGTCAGTCCTTTTTGTGCTAGCCTTGCACAAGCTGCAAAGTAAAAAACTTATTTTACTGAAGAAGAGCAAAAGGGCTTGAAGTATTTACCTAAACAAAATAAGGAGCCAGAAGACATGCAGCTGCTATCCCTAAACATGAAGGAAGAAAATGAGATATTTCACCCTGTCCATTTTATTAGCAACACTGACATTGAAACAAATGCATGTGAACTGACTGAGAATAATAAATCCAGGCTGGATATTGAAAAAAAAATGCTTCATGCCATTAGGGAAGCAAGACTCTAAAATTTATTTCTATTAGGAAACAGTAAAAACAAAGGAAAGAAATGATCATTCTTAGGTTTTGGCAAACATGATTAAAATATGACATGATAGCTCTGGGACTGACAGCCCAAGACATCCTTGGCTTATATCCTGTACTCTTATGAGGAAAACAAAAACAACTATTAATGACTCCTACTTTCCTGGAATCAATTCTACCTTGGGCAGAAAATTACAAATAACCCTTTTAAGTGTGAGGAATATTTGGTTCATTCTACTCCAGCTGCTTACCACATATGATGCCCTTATCCGCAAGTCAGGAAAAATTAGTGTTGTTTCTTTTTATTGCGATGTTAATGAAAACATTTGTTTCCACAAACCAGAGTTTTAGATCAACACAAACGCTCCAGAGCAGTAGTGCATGTGTGTGCATGCATGCACCAGCCAGTCAGAGCTCAGTGGAGGAAATTATCCAACTCTTCTCTGCCAGATCCACAGCGCTGCTGGCACAACAAACTGTGGGAACTGCTTCATCCTAACCTCAGCTGCCTCAGTTTACCTGGCTTGAGGCTGCTTAAAGCTGCCTTTGCACCAAGTTCATTGTGGCACGTGCCTTACATGTGCTCACACACAGAGAAAAAATTAGATTGGGAAAAAACCTCTGAGATTATTGAGTCCAGCCTTTGAGTGATCACCACCCTGTTGACCACGTGCCATGCCCACCTCCTGCCCATGCCAACATTTAACACCCATTTCAGTGAAGCAATTCCTCCTGATGTCCAACTTGAATCACCACCACCACCACCACCTGCACAATTTATGTCCTCTTGTCCTGTTGCTGGCTTCCAGGGGAGAATTGACTCTTCCTCACCTGGCTGCAAACTCCTTTTAGGTGACTGTAAAGTTCCAGGTCCTGCCTCTGCTGTTTTCTCACCCCCTTTCCTCTGCCATGTCTGTGTAACTCTCAGTCTCCAGTCTGTAAATGAGGGACAGCAAAATCACTCTAAGTCAGTTTTAAGGGGGTTAGGAGTGGCAATATCTAGACAGAGTGAGAGCCAAAGTAATTTATCATTTAAAATTTATAAATGTAAGAGTGTTACCACAGCAGCTATTTTTGTATGCTAGGGCAACATAATATTATTAATAAGAAAAAATGAGTCAAATGTTTAGCAAATATTAATTAATTGAATAGCAAACAACAAGCATTCTTTTTTTTGGCTGATAAATACATTTGTTTGCCCAAGAAAATGAAGATCTGTATGAGCACCAGTATTCCTTCAAATTAAAAAAAAAAAGATTTTTCAAATGTTCATTAAAAAATTAAAATACATACTTATGAATAAATCTAATGAGCAATTAAATTTTGAAATTGTGCTCAGAAGTATTTGCCAATTATTCGATCAAACTACAAACTAACTGCTTCACTAAAAATAGCATTGAGGTAACAAAGTCAAGGACTAAAACATAAAAAAACCTCCACACATAAATTGCTTGTGTAATCAGATTTCTAACCTCTTGACCATAGTCCAGTTTGGCTATGTGATATCATATTCTGACATCTACAGACCTTTTATCACATTTATGCAGAGAATGAGTGATTATCAGTGAATGGTATTTTTATTCAGTTTGTTTTCTTCTTCTTCTTCTTTAATTCCTTCTCTTTTTTTTTTTTTTTAATAAATTTCTCTGTTAAGTATGGTATGGCCTAATTCCTTATAAACCCCATTTTCTTGAAGCCTGGCCTCAGCAGCATTTTATATCTCTATATAGAATATTTTATCACCTTAAAAGGCTTCTCTTACTATTTTCTAAAAATCTGCAGCATGTCTTTGAAGTGAGGAAGCTCTCTGTGAATATTTCACAGATGGGAAACTGAGTCATATATAAATATAACATTTAGGAAATCTAATTTGGGGTGTTAGCTTGATGACAAGATATATATTTTACATATCGGAGATGCTCCCATGTTTGAACAAAATTCTAAGCCGTCAGCATTCCTAACAAATTAGGATTCAGGATGGGTTTCTTTCCCCCTAAGCACATCTGAGCTAGAGAAGACTATAGAGAAAGAAAACAGGCACCTAGAGGTCAGATATCTCACCCAAAATTAAAGAGTCGAGATCAGCATAATTTGTGTCTGAAAAGCATCAAGTTCTTTCCATCAGCAAAAGAAGGGGTCAAAATACCAAAACTCACAAATAAACATCTAAAATTAAGTGGATGGAACCAAACTAGAATTCCCATGTTTCTGAGCCTTGACATCACTTCTGAACACTTTTATTTAATAGTGAGGCACGTTTGATAGAGTTTTTCTCATCCATCTTTGTACTTTGAGCTTAGGCAACATCAGTGGCACTAGTCATTAAGAGGAATTGGTAAATTTAAAAATATGTATTAATGTCCCTTGTCATTCAGAAATTGAAACTTCTTTGTTCAGTGGGAGATGGAAGAAAAGTTAAACACATCTCCAAAAGCATAAATTTGTCCAGTGAGATGTCAAGCCCTGTTTTCTTCATGCTGCAATTGATGGGACAGTCAGTTCAGAGAGAAAGCTTGCTCTTACATCTCCTGAAAGCTCTGAAATGTCTTGTTCTCTTTTTTTTTTCTTTTTTTTTTTTCTCCTTATCAAAAACAAAATCATACAAACATTGGCTGCTGAACCTTTCAGAAGACAGACAGAGCACACTCATCCCCCCCGAGACTGTGATTCATTTCTAGTGAAAACCTTGTGGGGATGGTGGGGAAATAAAGGAAAATAAAAGCCTTTTCTGGTTATAAAGTAGAAAAGCAATGTTCCATAAAAATCTCCTGCAACATCCACCTGCCACTGGGAATTTCACAAGCCAAGTAGATGATTGTTGCATTGGCTGCAAGTGAAGCCCAGACCTCCCATATGGCAGTGCTAATTCAGCCACCAAACAAGCAGTGGTGCAGGGAAAGGTCCTCTGCTCCTCAGAAACACTACAAAAGAAGACTTTTCTTTTCACCCAAGGTATTCTGCTTGCAGGGTTGGATGTCCTTTGATTTATATTTTGAGTTTGTGTTCCAAATGTACCCAAACACCAGAAAAAAAAAAAAAAAATAGAGTTTGAAGATTTGCAGCACAGGTATCCATACAAATAGATAACACAGTATTTTTCCTCCAGAGTTTACAAACTTAAACAAGCAGGTCAAGCATACAATTGTGGAACATCCAACATGAAGAAAGGGACTTTTTGATGTAGCTACCTTCAATTATTTCCTAATATTGCAGTTTTGACACTTGTTTATACAAAGCAGCCGTTTGACTTTTTGATTTTTAGACAGCCATAAAGGCAGTGACTGTTAAGTACAACTCTCTCTAATCAGAGGCATAATGAAAAATAAAGTTCCATTTTCTGCAACATAGCGGGAATCAGCTGAGACCATAGAGTAAAACACCAGGTAAGGCCACCACAGAAGTGTGAGGTGAGAAGGGCTTGGCAACTGCAGAGAGATTAAAAGATTTTTGGGAAAGCTCTGAATGTGTCAGTCATGTACTCAGTCAGGACTGATCCCTTTCCTCTATTCTTCTCACAGGTGATTTTAGGTTTTACATCCTCTCCTGTGGCACAGTTTAGCAGCAGAGAATTCTGCTTTCCACAGTGCCTAATGTGTCAATCTTCCTTGCATCTGAATCCTAATTTAATTTCCCCAAATAAGCTCCCTTCTTTCCCCAACTCTGTCTTTGTCACATCTTCACCAACCATTGCCTTTAAGGAGGCTCAGCTATCAAAGGAAAATTAGAAAAGAAGCAGGAGTCCTTTCTGAAACCAAGCTCTCTTCATTTTTCCTCCCCGCTCTGTTTCCTCAGGGATACAGTAACATTATGGGCCTTCTCTTGATGAAGGGACCCGGTGGCCTCTTATTCTCACGCTGGGGTGGAGAGAGCTCAATCACTTGTCAGTGGCATAAATGTTTAATAGTCATGCAAGCAGAACTGTCTCATGGTGGCTTGCTAATTACCCACTCCAACAGGATCTGGATCGGATGCCCTCAGATTATTCTCCTTTTTGGCTATGCTTTAAAAAACAATTACTCATCATATTTTCAGAAAAATACAATGGTGTGTTTCCACAGCAAAGGCTCTAGCAATGGGGAGGACACTAAAAATAGAATAAAAGAGGCCAGTGATTTCTTTGATTCATTGGCACCGTTTCCAGCTCTGCTGTGTGTGACTGGAGCTTGTACAGAGAGCAGAAATCCACTGAAAATGAGATTTTCCTCTCCTACCAAGCTGCGTGCATTACTACTGTTGAATGAGTAATTAGTGCAATTTGCAGAAAATTAGCAGATATTTTTAATGAGAAAAGTCGTTTGTTTCTAGGACTGCCATTTTACATGCCACAGATTGGGTGGTATAGAATTCCAAAATATAACTCAGCACTTCAATTAAACCACTCATGGAACTCTGATGTGTGTCCCTAAAACACAGAATTTAAATAAGAATGACTGCATAATTCAATATCAGACAGGCTGAAACAGAAAATTATCCAAAAGTATAGAAGACAGATTTTTTTTTTTTCAATCTCAAGATTTTGCTTTACCAAAGCTGACTAAACAGCTGGAATTTCAGAAATATCACTTTATCACAAAGTGTATAGAGAAACAGTGAAAAAAGACAGTTTTGACTGATTAGTTCTTAAAAGCAGTGAAAATTAAAGCTACAGTGAAACATTTCTAGAATATGAGAAAAATTAATTAAGAGTGCAAGAAGAATAGAAGAACAGAAGGGTACCTGGACACAAAACTTACTGTCAATTTGTCTAGGTAAGAGGCAGTACAGAGGTCAAAAGCAGAAACTTTTGAGCCACTATGAAAGAGGCTGACAAACTCACCTGCAGTTTTGAACCACAAAAATTAAAACCAGCAAAAACTTAGAAATAACAGGATCCTAATAAATTCTTATATACAGTGATATTAACATGTGACATATGGTTTGAAAATTGACATTGCAGAATCACAACTAATAGAGATCAGTTTATGCAGGTTTTGCCTTAAAGAAATGCCTTTCATAGCCATGACTTCAGCAGCTCTGTATCAAGTGGCTTCAAAAACATAGATTCAGTTCATACTCCCACAAACCCATTGCAGATTATACAAAGAATGCTTGTCAGCACTAAGAATAAACAGAGTTACTCTAGTCATTAGAATTAATCATTAAACAAAGGAACTTCCAAAGGTAATATTATTCCCATTAAAAGGTTTCACTATAAAACTGCATCAGGTTATTACTTTGAAGTTTATTCTTTTTCAAAATCCTGTAATGACAATGCTGACATTTTTAATTTATCTTAAATATAGGAAGTTGAAACCGAATTAATTTTTGTTTTCAAACCATTATCAGCCCAAAACAACATTTAGAGAAAAAACAATTGATGCCCTTTTTTTCTTTAGCCAGGCACCAGGCAAAAAGGAAAAGAGATTCTTGATAATCAATAAGTGAGCAAGTGAAAACAAAACACCTTTCTCCTCATCCCAAAACCAGATGGAAATAGAAACCTGAGCTTATGCATTCAGGAGAGTGAAATCAATGAAACTGTGGCAAACCATAAGAGACTACAGTGGATGTATGTAGGATGAATTCAAAACCAAGGAAGTCTTCCATCCTGGCAAAACTCTTCTGCTTTATTTTTTATATGGCTGCTGGCTATGTTAAACCACAAAGAATGCAAAGGCTAAAGAAAGCATTATTCTGAAAACGATATAACATATTTTTCATTTACAACAAAACCTCCAAGTCCTTGTTTTAAATGCAGAACTACTGTGGCAACTGAATTTGCAGCTGAATTTGGGTTATTTACTACTGATATACTGATGTGTTTAATCATGAAAATGTGAATCACACAGGCCAAAACACTGTTAGCAGCTTGCACACAGACATAAAATCCACAGATGTGGAGTAGAAGACATACAAAAATCTGCATGCACGTATACATACATACATTTTCTGTGGGTGGGAAAAAGAAAGAAAAATGCAGAGCCTCTGTACTTCATAAAAACTGGTTTTTTTTCCCCATAGCTGTGGGGTACTCATGATATTATTTCCTCTTTGGTCACTAAGCCTGTAGGCTTTCCAGTGGCAGGAAATAGTTTATATAGTACTCAATTCTACATTATTATGTTAAGCTGTCATTTGAACATGCCCATCAGATGAAACCTCCCATTGGTACAAACAGCTTGAGAGAAACTGCAGCTGTAGTAGCCGTACCTGAAATTACTCATTGCCCCAAACCAGCAGGATAAATTGTCCAATAGCTCTGAGCTTTTTTTCCTTAGTAAATTTTTGTCCTACCAAAAAAATTGTCACCAGGCCTCCAAATTTCTCCCCGTCCACAGGTTTCAGGTTTATTTTTTCTATTTTTCTCATGCAAGAGTAATTTCTGTACTGTTCTGTCAGAATCAAGTTCCTCATGACAAGTAATTTATAAACTTTCTCAGTATTTTCAGACTCATTCCTGGTTATTATTTTCTGCAGCTTGAACAATCTCTACAGAATTAATATATGAATAAATTAATATAAGGTACAACTGCTGTACATGCAACCTGAATTTCTATGGGCAATCGCTAGTCTGAGTTACCTATGGGAAGCAAATGTACTTACACATCCATGGGTAGTTTAGACCAAGTAATTTCACCTGTTTCTCCAAAAGGTCTGCATTTGGAACATATGTTAATTATGTGGACCAGTTTATATAGTGGCAAATGCATGCTTTTGATAAGCCAGGGAGCTATTACCATCACAAACTGCCCACATTTTAAATTACCCCTGTTTCTTATGCAAGGTATGATGTAGGATAATGCACGTAGCTTTACAGCTCGTTTTGAGTTTCAAAACAAGTTACAATGCAATCACCTATTAACCTTTTCATCCCAAGGGTTTTTCTACAAAAAGTTAATATCCCTGACAGCTCCTTGTTTATTTTCAGATCCATGCACTGCTTGCCACTGGTGACCTTGCAAGCAGATTCACACCTTACAAAGTCCCTGACCTTGAAGTCATTAAAATCCAATCACACACTGGGCAGGCTTCCATATTCATTAGGACAGCAAGAAGATAGATTTGAACATGCCTTTGAAGTGACCAATACATTCATCAGCCAATTTCCATCTTCTTCAACAATTTCAGATTGCTCAGGGATATTACTAGATTAATTGATACAGAAAATCTTTTGCAACAAAACAGTAGCAATGTTAAGCAGATGCAATATGTTTCTAATTAAAAAGGCTAGGATCAAACATAAGCCATAAATTATAGGTTGTCTTATGAATACCCATATGAAGTTCCTACAACAGTTCTTTCTGCTTATGATTTTGATGTAAGGGTCAGAGCATTTTTTCAAAACACACAATAATGAAACTAACATCTAAAAATAAGAAAAGCCATGTCTACAGCTAAGTGAAACCTCACATAGGATTTTTTATTTTTTTTTTTAATTAAATCCATCACCAGAACATGCTAATTAACCCTATTAAGTTCTTATGTATTTATTTCATAAGCTCCTTTGGAAGTTAAAACTTCAAATCATGAAGATAGTATTTATTTATAATAACCATAAAAAGAACAACAAAAGCTGAAACAAACACAGGCCTAGAGGAAACATTTTCTCCATCCTATTTTGACATACACTTGCCTTCATCTACACAGATTGTTCTCACAGAAAAGTGAAATTTATGTGAATATGCTTTGCAGAAAAATGTTTTTTTTTTTTAACATTGGATATATGTAGGCATGATTTCTTCCAAATTTAAAGTGAGAAGGATTTGAAAAAGGTTGGGATAAAGAAAGGAGTTTCAAATACATAAATAGTAAACCTCAAATGAATCACTACCTGTCAAACAGGTTGCTCAAAACCCTGTGTTTGCTCTTCTCAAAAATCACATTTAGCAATATTGTTCAAAAGAATTTTGCGTTTACCTGGAAAAGGCCAGAGTCATATCAAAACATTTTCAAGGGGACTGAGCTTCAATACTTTGGTCAAAGGTCTCTTTGCACAGAAGGAAGCTGAGGGCAGGTTGCAAGCTCCTCTTGAATTTTTAAGCTTTTTGCTTTTTTGTGCATGGGGAACTCATCCATGTGAGTTTTCATCAAAGCACAGACAAGAGGCTCTTTAAAAAAAAAAAAAAGAGGTTCTTACTCCTTTTCTTAAAGTCATAAATAGCATTGTTAATTGGCAATTTAATGGTTTTAAAGTTTGTTTTTTACTGGGATCTGTCTGAGGTACATCAGTGACAACAAATCAAACCAAGGACCTGCTGGAGATAACTTTTAATTCAGAAGGCTTTTGCCTGATTAACAGCTTTTAAGTAACGTTTGAAACAAATCACCACTTTTTACAGATCCCTCCAGCTCTCTGATGGCAGAAGCCAGGAATTACACATCCTGCAGGGGGCTGGCCCAAAAAAGTACTGTATTTTTGTGATCACAGTCCAGCAGATAACTTCAATGAATACAAGGTTGTTTAAAAAAAAAGAACGAAACAAAAAAACGACAAAACAAAAGCAGAAAATTAAAAAAATCCATGTAGAGACAAACAAGTTTAAGGACCAAATTCTAAAACTGGCTTCTTAAGGAGAGAGGAGAAGAGAGAAGAATGAAAGAAAAATCAATATTTCTTGAAAATGCATTCCCCTAGATGGGAAAAGGGCTTTTGTCTTGAGAATATAGTATATAACAGGTAACTGGTTATTTCTTCATGTTTGTTCAAGACCATGTGATGAATGTCCCGAAACAGCATCTGTAACTATAAAACTAGTATAATAGACTTTCCATACTATTGCACAGTAAACAACTGGATAGAGCACAGCAGTGTCAGTATCCTTTGTGTAATGGTCAGGTATTTTTCATTTATACTGTCCTTTCATAACCTGCATTGTGCTCACATTGAGCCAAAGCTCAAAGGCTTTGGCACCCAGTTACACCATAAATTGAAATAATGAGAATGGTTTTATATAGTTCTACAAAACGTGTCTAGGGTGTTGTGTGTGTAATGTGAACAATTTTGCAGCCAAGACTCTTTCTGTGGAGAAAACTAAGACCTTGAGCTTTCCTCTGCTTCTGGAGAAAGCAGGGATATTTATGGCAATAAATGCACTGTTTTGAAAGCAACAAATTTTAACAGGCCCATTAGCCTCTATTGAATTAATATAAATAATTTTCCTTCAAGAAAATTAGGTGCAGGAGCATAAAGTCAATTATCTGGCATTACCTTTGCACACAAGAGAGACATTTCGAGTCATTGCATCATACATGCAACAAACTCAGCAAATTAAATACACCCCTGAAATTTCAGGAACACAGTGGCTGAGAAGGTATCTGCAGCAGTATATAATAATTTATTAATAAAGATAAGATTTTAAAGCAATAAAACTGTTTGAGCACAAATCATACATACTATAGCTTCTTGAATGCCTATTTTTAGGTACAGAATGAAAAAATCCTGCACTCCCTTTCTCACTGTTTACAAAGGAGATTTCTCTCTTTAGAATTTTATTTTGCAAATGTAGTTATTATTTGAATGATGAAAGCCAAATAAAACTTAAAAAAAATAACAAAAATTAAAGCAATATAAAGAAACATACATTAAAATTTGGCAACTGTATATTCTTATATTTGGCACTTTGTGTTTATACCCTGCATAGTTTTCTATTGACATCAGCACTCGAACTCCATTTTTGAAGAGTTAAGCTCACAAAGGAGTGGAGGATCACTAGGATTTTGATTGCTGAGTCTATACAACCTGTTGCACTGAAATTACCCTGTGACTGCCTTTCTGTACCTTTGAAAAACTAAAATCAGGTTCTAAAACTTTACCCCATACATAACCAATCCCACAGCCATGCAGTTTGGATTGATGAAAGGGAAAAACAGCAGGTGAATGTGAGGCCATCAAAAAAAATAAAATCAGTAAGGGTGCAGGGAAATAGTCAAATGGAGCAGGTACAAGGGTTTGGATGAACTAGGCCAATGCAGAGTGCTGTTTCATTTGAGTGATGACAACACTGATCAGTTTCTGGATCATATTCTCCATATTTGGTCTGAATTTATTATCTTTTTAATATCATCTCTAATATTTAAATGAATGCCCCTAATTATTTTAATGAAATTTCCATTTTTCAATTGAATTATGTAATTATTTGACTATATGATTTAAAAGAAATAGTTTTCTATGTCACTGTGAGTCTCACTCTCACTTTTGTCTTTTTTTAGGACATTCTTACTAAGTTTCCAGATTTTTTCAACAAAAGATGGTTTTCATCCCACAGTCCTAGCTGTTTAAGGTAGCACTGATCTCACGTTTTCAGTGTATTTTAAGTGGTCATAACAATTACTCAAAAAATATTTCACCAAATAACTTGCTTTCATGCTACAATATTATGTTAGGAACCAACTCCCCAAAACTCATTTTGTTTAAACAAGGATGAAAATGCACTTAGGTATGGATTTCCTGTTCATGGCCCCAGCTGTAATTTCAGCTTTAATATAATTATTATTTTTGTGTTTACTAAACCCCCAAAGTGTTTACTACAGAGCCAGTAAGTGCTAAGTAAACTTGGTAATAGAGCACAACTTAGGACAGCAATAATAGTTCCTCCTAAAAGTCAGAGTTTAACAAAGTGTCACTGTTTTCCAAGTCATAGAAGGATGCTCAAAATAACTATGAACCTAGGAAGAAAAAGATTAAGACACTGACCTGACACCAAAAAAAGTAAAGTAGCAAATTGTACATCCCAAGAAACAGAGGAATAACTCAAGGGGAAAAAAAAATTCACATCAGCAGTAATTCTTTTTTATGGATACTTAATAATTTGTTTATTTGTTTGTATCCCTGTGTTCTTAAAAAAAGTTTGATTATAGGGTTTACACACTGCCCTGTTTTGGTTTTTACCCTTCTTTAGTATTGACAGGAACAGAATTGAATTAAATTCTTCATGGACTGCATTATTTTTTTTCCTCAGACTAAGCTTAGGAATCAAATCTTTGTTCTAGAAAAAGGGTCATATTCCTCAGCTACTCAATATTATTTTTCCAGCCACTGACCAGCAGCCACAAAGTCTGCCATTCTCCTGCACTGCAGAGAAAATGGTTTAGAGAATCACAGGGTCATTTAGGTTGGAGAAGACTTTTCAGGTCATCCAGTTAAACCCATGGCTGCCAAGTTCATCACTAAACCCTGTGCCACACCTTTTAAACACCTCCAGGGATGGTGACTCAACCACTTCCCTGCACAGCCTGCTCCAATGCTTAAAAACCCCTTTTGGTGAAGAAATTTTACCTAATAGCCAATCTAAACCTCCCCTGGTACAACTTGAGGCCATTTTCTCTTGTCCTATCATCAGTTACTTGCAAAAAGAGACAAACCCCCACCTCGATACAGCCTTATTTTAGAAAGGAAAAAAATCATAATCAAATGAGAAAAGACTCTGCAGTAGAAAGAGTATAAAGAAGTTAGCAATTTCAATGTTAAATTTAACACAAAGTGATCCCAGGAGTTCACAATAGCAGCAGCTAAAATGTAGGTGGTGATTTTTTTGGTGCAGAAGTGGGTAGTGATTTTTAGTGCACTTTATATTTAAATTAGCTCAAAGTGTACGACTGAATTACCTTGATACCATCTAACCATCTCAAATAATTACACAAAGGTATGTGATCTTCCATCTGACTAATGATCCCAAAACGTTTCTTCTAGAGGGAAGCTGGTGTGACATTGAGTAGGGGACAAATCACAAAAATGAGGACAATCAGAAAGTTACTTTTGCTTCAGTCATAAATAATGTGAAAAATTTGATGCAGCTGCTCCACGGGGACTCTGTAATGCAAAGACAGAGAATTTTGATATCCCTCTCCCCCTACCTCATGCTGCAAAAAATGCTTGCCAAGATACATCAAATCAGTATCGACCTTTACAGATAAGCAGCCTATCATGGAAGTTTGAGTTGAATCTTGAGAATAATAGCATACATGAAACACTTAGAAGATTTAAAATACCAAGTAATAGGGGGTGAGGGAAGAGAAAGAGTAAGATGCCAAGACTAATGATAAGGCAGAGTTTGGAATAAAAATATGTTGTCACAGCTAGAACCTGATAAAAAATTCCAACAAGATGGAAACTAGATCTTTAGTGTTCATGAGAAATGAAGAACCATTCAGCCTGTATGTCAAGTTTATAGGCCAGGAAAGCACTTGAACAGAAAGGAAATGTGATCTACACAAGTGTTTCAGAGTAGAATCCTCAAAATCTGATATGGGAAATTCATTGGTTACAGAAATATAATTATGTAGCAAAGGAGGGAATACAGTTTTTAGATGGCATCCAAATATAAGTCCATCCTGCAAAGGATCCCCATCACTGCAATTGCAACTGCGCTTCAAGCTTCCAATTTACTACTCAACATGTTCACAGGACATCTCACTCTAATAATCAAGCATCAATTAAAATCTGCAGATGGCAAAATCTAATGACGCGATTAAGTAATTTTGGTTACTTCCCAAGCTGAAATTTAACACACATACTCAAGATGCACTCAAGATAAAGGCAGATTCTGTCTCTTCTCCTTTCTTCTTGCACAGGTTTAGTTACACCTTTTGTCACTTTGATGAAATGAGGCCACTTTTGCCTGGTTGCTGTTTTCCCTGGAGCAGAAGTCTCAGTCTTCCCCCATGGCCAGCAGGAGCGAGCTGTCATCCAGTCTGAGTGCAGCACTTCAGCTCCTGGCCTCTCCTGCCTGTTTGCTCCTGGGGTCTCACTTGCTCTTCCTCTGATCCCTGGAGGCTCTACTTCTTTCTCAAGACCAAACAGAAGAACAGGGATGAGTCATGAAAATGGGTAGATGATCACAAGAGAGAGGCAAATTTAATATTGCATAAAGAAAAAAAAAATAACCATCATTTGATGGAAGACACATTTGCTATGGTCTGGCGGTCAGAAACATATTAAAAATACACATAAAAAGCACCCTAAAGTAGTTCTGTAGCAAACCCACAATGCTGGAGCTAAGATAAAATGAGTAGGAGCAATAAATTGATAAAAGCTGACTCACAAAATAAACAGAAAGAGGGATGGGTTTTCAGAGGAGAACTGAGCAACTGAGGGGATATTAGGATAAAACTAAATAAATGTTGAGTTCATAATAAAATTACATTGCACAAGAAACTCTTTTTAGTGGCATGTTTACAGTGTTCTATTTAGACTGTGCTACTGAATGTCTGGAATGTTGTAAAGGCAGAAAAAGGCAAAGAAAGTTGAAGCAGCAAACTACTAGCGGCTCTTGAACATATGGCTCACAAAACAAAATTAAAAATATTTGTATTCTCCCTGAGGAAATAGAATTTAAAAGTGAGTACAGCTCTGCATAAATACATGGGATCAATGAGTAGGCAAGTTAAGTGTTTAATTGAATAGTGTACAACAGATACAAGCTAACAAATACAGCACAGTTTCTTTCAAAATTTTTAGGCTTATTCAGTTTAAAAATTAATCTGAAATAGGCATTCCAAAAGCTTTTTGTGCCCACAGATCATAGTATAATAATGAAATATATGTGTGTGTGTGTATATATATATATATATGTGTGTGTGTGTGTGTGTGTGTGTGTGCATTTATAAACACATGGACACATAAAAGTATCTCAACTTACAGATAAACTTTACAGATAATTTGGACTGTAAACTGCAACAGTGGTGAACTACTAGAGAAAAAAAAAAAAAAATCCATATTCATACTAATTTCCAGCAGTCATTTATAAGAACTTACAATAAATAAGTATCATTCAAAAAAATAATTCACAGCACCCTATCTGCATTGGTCTTAAAATATCCTACCTGAACTATCAGATAACTTTTAGTACTTCTGAAGTTGTCAATAATAGGTTTATGAATGTTTCCTAAATTGAGAAGCCCACGTACACTTATTAAAAGTAAATTATAAAACAGCACAAGGTATTGTCAAAATGTATTAGTAGTGATGTAAAATTGTAAATTATTTGACCAACTTGATCAAATCAAAGAGGGTTGCACCCTGCTGGAGGAAAAGAGTCACTTGAAAACCAGAGGAAGTTTTAGCTCCCTGGAGATCTGCTTTGTGCATGCTTGAGGGGCTCTTGGAACAAGAGAAGGTGCTTTATAACTCCTAATTAGTTGGGAAACACAAGATTGGAAAATTCGGTCCTAATTCAGTGCTACTTCCTGCATCTACTTCAAACAAGTTTGAAATTTCCTAAGAGGGTTGGTTGAAAATGGTTTCATACAATAGGTTTCAGACACTTTCCCAAGGTACTTGCTATGACCAGCCCCAATTCCTTACTAATTGCACCTGCACAGAATCTTTCCTCCCTCTTCTGCTGGCTATCCTGACCTTAGACATGCAGGCTGCCAGCACACAGGCCACAGCTCAATAAGAAGAGGAGTTCAATACTAATTCTGGCCAGCAGCAGCCACCTCCTGCCCCTTGTCACTGCTGCCTCCCTCCTCTGCTCTGCGCTGCACTAACACAGCCGCTGGCACAGCTGTCAGCCCGGGCCAGGGAATGAAATGGGATAAAAGAATAAAGGTGAGGAGAAGGAGGCTTTATTTTTAATCTAAATCAGTTCCCTGATCTGATTTGATGCACTTCACACCCTCGCAAGCAATTTTCAGGGACTTGGCAACAGAAGATATGGTCAGGGAAAGGTACTACTTAAACTGTCATTGTGGTATCAGGGAACTATATTCTCATTTTGTGCTTTAACCAGCTGACAGCTCTGGAAGAGAGAAAGCAAGATAGGAGATACACATGGACAACTCCCTCCATCCCAGTATATTGCCACTTTGGCTAAATTCTCCTAAAAATGCCCTTTTTATTTTCTCAGTTCTTACCATCCTGAGACACCATAAGCTTTCTAAGTTATCGGAGTGTCAGATGGACTTAAAGTGAGATTACAACATTCAGCACATTCTTAACCACTCATTTAGGTAACACAGCTAAAAAACATCCTCTACACACTCTGAGTAAAACAAAGGCTACATTAAAATTAAATTTATCCTAGATCTCTTCCATTATTTCACCCTCAATACATAAAGAAAAAACTATTTGTCAACCTCACATCAATTTAATATTTTTCTAATGATCTTAAAGAACATCTCTCTCCCAATATAATAATTCACACTCTCTCATGCAGTCTGAAAGAAAGGTCTTTTCTCCTGGGTTTGACACATTTGGTTGCTTTTCCATAAATGCTCAAAGGCAGGCAGATTGTAACTCGGTGGATTAGCTCTAATTAAATTTCAAAGTTGCAGTTGCAGCGGTATGGCCTGGCATGAGGCAATGGATGGCTTGGACTCACGGGTTGAACACCTGCAAGAAGGAGCTTTTTGAGCAAGGCATTAATATTGTCAGAGTAGATGGAAAAGGAAGGCTTTGAGCACAAACAGCCACCTGAGCTCTCCCTGTGAATAGAAACAATTGCCATCAGTAACCCTCCCTTTCAGAAACATCAGGGACTTGGGTCATCCCTGGAACTAGGATTTTAGGTCATCCCCAACCTTTTGAATGTACATTAGTAACAATAACCTCTTTATATGTAATAATCCTTTATATTCTGATCTATTTTTACCCACAGATACAATGGAGTAGAATTGATTTGCACTATAGTTTCAGCCAACCTCCATCACTATCAAGTGTAACACATTTCTTTCACTGTAAAGCCACAGAAAGTCTTTTATATCAACAAATTATTTTCTTAATGGCTTCTGTGTGAATGCTATCATAATATGATATAATATGATAAAATATGATAATATGCATTTATTACTAACAGAAATTATGCAATTTTAGAAATAATTCTGCTACACAATATGACCAATGCAGCTATCACAGTTCAGATAATAGGGAGACAGAGGTTTCTGGCTGCTTACATGTCAGTATTTAAGTTTGGCTCAAGTCTAGCCCTCGGTGTGTTTAAAACCAACATCCAAACAGCTACCATTAAAATTAGAAATTTTAATAGGGGCAGTGCAAATAAACAAAATCATTCTCCATTTTGAAAGTCACATCTTACTTGCACAGGAAATACCATATAAATTTGATACTAGTTACCCACCTGTACTTTTGTTTTCTATCACAACAATTAGAGAAGGGATGTTCCTGTACCAAAGTTTGGCACAGCAGACATTTGGCCTGTAGTGTGATTGGGTTATTCTGTTTGAGTAATGGTCCTTGGAAACAGAGCATTGAGTGCTACTGAGGGCCAAATCTTCAGATGGCATAGCCTGGCATAACTCCTCTGATTCAGTGATATGGAACACAAACCCTCTGAGGAAAAGATGTATCATTTTATGGTTGGAATGCACCACTCACGTTTTGTGTGTTGTTGTAATTCAGCTGGATAAAAAGCGCTAACAGCTGAAAACTGAGCCTTTCCAGGAAAACATGAAACCAGCTTCTAAGTGAAGAGTCCAAATAGCAACTCATTTGAAAAATTAAACATCTTATAGACTACTCTGGCAACAATTTCTATCACGAGATTGTCCTATGGCATTTTTTCACTTCATAATAGTATTCATTGGTAAGAGAACACCATAAATTCCTTGCCATTAGCATGCGTGGTTTGATGTTAAGCCATGTTTTTCTGAGATCAGCTGTCAGTTAGTGTGGGTATCTCCATATGACAGAAGATACTCATGAGGAATCATGTGCTGGGATCACCAAAAAGTGAGTAGGAGTAAATGGGAAATTTATTAATAGTGCATACTATAATCTATCCAGTGATAGATTTCTGACTTTCAAAAAACTAAAAGAAAAAAAAAATTAAAAGAAAAAAACAAAAGAGGGGTGAATGGAAAAAGATTTATACAGAAAGTCAGAATTGCAAGAAAAAAAATCCAGCAGCCCGTCTGTTAAGAAAAAAAATAAATAATTGCTCATCTAATTCGAAATTGAGCAAGTTGTAAATGAATCCTGCAATAAGAAACTGATTAAGTGGTTAAAAAAACCAGGGGAGGGAAATTTTTCACAATTACCACTGGATGATTTCTCATTTTCCCATTTGCAGAAAACCTGGAGAATTTGAAACTAAACCCATAGGAATAAAAACTATCGTTTGCTCCCTAAGTGTATTCAGCTCTGACTGCCTGCTCTTATTAACCAGCTTGTCACCAGAAAATGTTCCTTATTAAATTGTACAAGTAATAAATTGTTATTATAATAATTTTTCTGTTTCTCTTCTTATTAATGTAACCAGACTAGCATTGTATTTGCTATACTTTGCACTTTAAATACAAACATCATCAATTATTTTCATTACGAAACTGATGTTTGTGTAGATAATTCAATTTTCCCACCACCAGCTTTACTCTTTCTCATGTAACCCAGGTGAGATCACTCTGACAGACCAAACAATCTCTGCTGCCAGGCTGTGGTCATATCAGCATTAACACAAATCTCACACAGCAAAGTCAAATGGAGAGGCAGCAATAGGAGAACATTTCAGAGCAACAGAATTCAGAGCTTACCTCTATAATTTCAGAACACAGAGAGGGAAATGGTCTGTCTCACTAGAGCTAGCATGGTTTATTGTAAAAGTACTTTGAGATTAGTCATGTTAATGATCTATAACATATTTTCAGCTCTCTACAAGGAAAGCTGGCAAAGAATGAAAAGAGAATGGAGGCAAGGGAACATCTTACTACTTAGAGCGTGAACAGAGCTGAGGGAACTAAGGAAATGAATCAAATTTAACAATGAGATGTATGGTATCAAAACTGAGACAAAATGATAAATGCATTTTTTACAACTTGATGCTTTACTCTGACATACTAATGCTGACAATTTTGAAAGAGTACTTCAGTGTCTATTCCAGAACAGTGTTTTCATTTGTTGTGTTCCTCTTCTGTTTACAAGAGAAACCCAGTTAGACCTTTCAATGGTTACTGACCCACACCCTTCCATGGCATGTTTTCCATAGTAGACAAAATGGTTCAGGATTAGGAGAGGGAATACTGACATAACAGGAATTCCAGGGTGCATTACCTCTATAAAAGACAGGATTCTTTGGGGAGAGGAGAAAGGAAACATGAATTACATGTTACAATTTCAGGAACCAGGATTCTCTTTGGAACACAGCCACTTTTGTGTGCCTGGAGATAATCCTCCTTTCTGTGACCTGTCCAGAAGTACCTGTTCTCTTTCCCAGTGTCTTTTGGTTCCTGATTAATGAATCTATGGCACCTAAAGAAGGAGCATATGAAGAGCAGCTGAGGTCACTTGTTCTGTTCATCCTAGAGGAGACTGAGAGAACTCATTGCAGTTCCAACTTCTTGGTGAGGGGAAGAGGAAGGGCAGGCACTGATAGCTGCTCTGTGTGACCAGGGACAGGACCCATCTTTCCTAGCAAGCATCACACAGCAAAAGAGTAAGATAAAGAATGTTTAAACACCTTAACATATAATTTTCACATCTGTTTCCTAAACTTTCAAGTTCAGACATTCTTGAATTCGGTTTGGTCACAATATTCCTGAAATAATCCACATCACTGGTATAATGACATAGCAGCAAACAAACCTCTAAATTTGCTTTTCACAAAGGCATGGCTACAGTCAACAGCAAATTCCCCAAAGCATGTTGCCACACATAATTTCTAATGATTTGAAGTTGTATAATATCAGGAAGACATATTTTGAAAATGGTGAGATGCAAGGATATATTGGGCTATCTTTGTCTGCTCCAGGAAAGGACGTATTACAGGTAGTATTTCATGAAACTCTCAAACCAGACGATTCTTTCCTTGATCCTGATAAAAACAGGAATAATAATTAAAGGCTCCAGAAAATCTTGTTATATTAGTAACAAAGAACAATAGGGGAACAAAACAACAGACTTTTATTTCAAAAATATATGGGTTTTTAACAGTTTTATTTTAGAGAATATTCAAAAACATATTTTGATCAACTGCACAAGAAGTAATCTTTTGAAACTGGTAGTTTTCTTAAAGAAATACCTTGTTTAAGCACTTTCAATTCATGACTAATCATTTAGACTATAAATGATCAATACCCACTTCATCCTATCTAATTATTTTCAGAAAACTCTAGTATATTTTTTTCTGATTCTTCTAAAATAGATAGGCAGAAGAATCTCAGTTTAAAGCTGGGATCTCTGCCCATTCTATATTTTGTAATGTTTGACTTCTACTTTGCACAGTGCCATACAGAACCGAGCCAGACAAAATTCCTAATCCAAGGAGCTCAAAATGCTTTACTAGAGGAGAGAAGTAAAGCAGCATCATTCACATTCCAGAGAAGACAAGCCATAGTCAGAGGGAGATTTTAAATCAATTGCCTGAGGTCACAAGTCGAGTTACTTGTGCAGCCCTTTTATAAATTAAAACAAAATCCCCCATTATTGCAATTTGAATGAGAAAACACCCTTAGCATACTTTATTTGCAAAATGTGTCTTCAAATACTAGAGGTGCTATTTGCAACACACCTGGAAAAAGACTCTAGGTCTTGATGATAGTTAATAAATTGTGCTTCCAGGAGCAGCACACTAAGATGCAATCTGGATTATTGTTTTTCTTGTGAATTTAAACAGGAAGACACACTTTTGTGCCAGTGTTCTGACAATTGTGTGATACAGAACCAGAAGTTCAGCATTTCACAGCCTGCCTGCTGCAATAACTCTGCTCAAATTTCCAAGTTCCTATCACAAGTTCTCACTCACAGACTTATGTGGGTGCAAGGGACTTGCAGGCCTTGTGAAAACAGAACATTTCCTTTCACTGCTTACATCTTCAGACTTTTGAGCTCTGGGTATTTCTTTTACTACCTTTACGAGTTCTAAAGGGCATCTGGTGATTCTGCATTACACTCTTTAAAAAATGGACTTTTTAATGAAAATGACAACTTTGAGCCACTACATCTGTCTCTGTGAAAAAAAAAATAACATATATCCTACTCTTCTGTGTGAAGGTTTAGTCTGTATGAAGGTAGCAGCCAAGAAACCAGTAATTTTTCATGCACTGCAACAGATCTTCTTAACACTAGTATTTACATACTATTGATTTGTTATATGTGGCCATCTGTTTGTGAGTGAAATACTCCAGGCATATTTCATTTTCTTTTGATTTTGCTTAAAAAGCTTACCAAAATCTTTTCACTTCCCCCCCACACCCCTTAAATACTCCATGTTCTTTTCATCCTGTTGGGGAAATGCTGTATAATGAGAATCCAAGATATTCATATTACCCTCACTGAAGTATCATCTGCGTGGTTTTTTATGGTCTGAATCACTGAATGCATGATTCTAAGAACTTTTTTCACTCTAGTGGCTTTATTTTTACACTTTTACAGTTAAATGGAAAGCATGGTGTCACATAGCTTAACTCTGTATTCCTCTATTTGAAATCCTCTAAACAATGCCGACAACTTTGAGTCAGTTAATACCTCTAAACAGCAGATCAAGATTGCTCAAAAAAATACAGATTAGACAAGGACTATGTAAAATCTACATTTCACTTCAAAATCAGTTAGAAGAAGACCTGCTATACTAATACCCTGGAAGAAATATAATGTATAAATCCTTTAACAGCAGCTGCTTTGAACAGAGTAGCTGATCTGAAATGCCCTGTGATTTAAATCCAAGTCATACACAAAATAATCCTCAAACAACTGAATCCTATTTAACTTTTCAAAACATCTGAATTTGAATTTAAGAAAAGCAAGCATTTTTAAAACCCTACTTTTAAATGCACATTTAACCTTAATCTCTTTTTCTGACTCTTTCCTGGAGCATACCACCTGTACATCCATCTCAATTATATGTTCATGTATATACATATATTGGAATGTATAATGTATGCAGCTTGCTAAGGACAGATTCAAATGAGAATTTTCCTCAGTTCTAAGACTACCACTCTCAATTTCTGATCACAGTTTGGACAGCAATATGCTGTGTCTATGCTTTTTCAGCTGGTAAGCAGGAAATGTGTATTTGGCCTTTTTTTTTTTTTCTTTTCTTTCCCTATACAAGAAAATTACAAAAAGTCAAAACCAAGCAAACAAAAAAACAAACAAAGCAAATCCCATTTCTCTCCAGGTCACAAACAGGACATTTCACAATTCATACTGAGAGGATGTTGGATAGCCACATAAGAAGAAAGAATTTATAGCAAGGCATACTAGCATCATATCAACACTTAGGCCTATTGCTGTGGTACTCATTTGTAAATGGGCTGGGTTGGTGCAGATTTGTGTGCGAAAAGTCCTGGTTCAAGTTACTCCTCTCTGGACCGATATAAAGGGAAATTTAATCTTTTTTATTGGTCTATCACTATTCCAAACATAAGATGGCACAACTCCACTACATGCATTTCTAGAGCTGAATATCAAAAAAGCAGCTCAAGAAGCTTTCTTCTATTTACTGGCTTTGTATCAGTGGCTATATTTTTCCTGTGAACTCGAATCCATGACTGGGGGAGATGACTCTATTCTCTAGCCTGACTCACGTCAGGAGAGGACCCAGTGATGCTGCCAGCTTCAAATCAAACAATTTATTAATTGAATATTTTATGACACTCAGAGGCATTGACTCTTAACCCTGCAGCCCACAACCATGAGCATTCACAAACTAGTAGTTCTCCAGCTTCTCAAATTTATCTGTTTTCTTGACATGCCAGAGTTGGTAAAAAAGACCATTCTTCATGCATTCTTCAGTCATTCCAGTTCAAAGGCCAGTGTCTCTGCTGAGCCACATGAAAAAGCAGCAAAGTAGAGGCAAACATCCACTTCTGTCAGCTTGGCTACAGATGTAACTTCCACAAAGGGCAAGGATGAAAGGCTGGAGATGACATCTTCTAAGTCCAACAAGATTCACCAGCAGCTGCCCCTCAGAGATGCCTTGGGAAGCCAACATCCATGCTCAGTATCTCCATATGTTTAACAGCACTCACAAGTTCAAAAAGTGAAAAAAAAGTTTAAGAAAAGAGGTGTAGTACTTGGTCTAACAGTAACAAAGAAAACTAATTTCAGCTCTCCATCTCCTCAGCCACTTCTCACTGTTTGATGGTACTCTGTCTTCCTTCCTAAGTAGGAATAATAGCAGTAATTCATCCCCTGTCTGGTTTTCAAAGACTTAAGTTTCTTTTTAAAAGGTTTGTTGGTGGTGATATCTTTGCAGAGTGATGACACACTGCTATTGAATTGTTTTGTTTGTATCATACTGATGTCTATTCAAACCCTAAGAAAATATTTTGTGAACCTTGTAAAGTTATTTCTAAGGAACAATATTTAAAATAAAATCAATAAATAACGTGACCTGAAGGTACAGTGGACTGCTCACACTGCCTGTGTCATTTCTAGTACAAGTCTCCCCAAGGCTCATAAACTTCCTGTCACTTGTCCAGTACACTTCAACATAAATTTGAATGATTCAGCTGGGCACAGTGGGACAAGTGAACCCAAAAATAAACAGTGAGAAACAATCCTACAACATGATAAGAATACATTTTTTTTTTTTAAAGTACTGGAGCCATTGAAACAGCCAAAATGAAAGTGACATTCCAAGCATAGTATATTTCTACATGAGATTCTAAAATGCTTCTGAAGTTACCTTTCTTTGTCTCTGACAGCTCCTGGTTTTAATTCAGCCACTTATTTTCACGATAACAAAGCTTTTTTTCCCTTTTCTTTTGTATGCCAGGCTATTAAACTACCCTATGGCACACAGAAGGACATAGAATAATAATAATAATAATGATAAAAATTATTTTAAGAAATGACAGAGAATAAGAGAAATATGACTTTCATTTCTTCATACTCTCTGTTTCCTTGTCTTTAATTGCTTGGCTATGAAGCAAAGTGAATTTGAACTTTACAGGGTGGAAAGAATACCACAATTCCCCTTTGAGATGGCTACTGGATGAAGATTCACAATTTCTCATTTGTTCTTAGTGCTGTGATTACACCTGGACAAGAACATCACAAAATAAAACACATTCTTAGTTATCTGCATTGCATAGCTATGAGAAGGAAGTAAAAGGAGAGAGAGAAGAATTAACAGTTATTATTCAGTAAATGTAGGACCTTATAATTAATACAGTGATGTCTCATCACCATCACTGAGTTGATCAATATCTCAATCAATATTCTCACTTGCAACTTCATGGGAATTTAAGAACAAGTCATCACACACACTTAAACCCCCCACCAGCCTTCCTTATATAAATCATGTTTTGCACTGAAGGCAAATAACAGAAGCTCATTTGGACAACTTTTCTAATGTTTACCTAAAGGAAATTAGCTTCCATCACTTAAAGTAATTCAATATCAGAAAAAAGCATCTTCCAGTTCTGCTGAATAAGGAAAAAGAAAACAATCTTTCAACTTCAAGAGCTGTACTTTACTCACCAGAATAACTGTTTCCTCCAATTCTTATTGAAAATCTCCTTCAAATTCTTAACTTGGACATGCAGGGAACTACTCTGAGAGTTATTTTTAAAATTATCATTTGACATACCCCACAGACCAACACCTAAACAGTACCTTAGCCCTTGTTGATGAGCCAGAGATGCCAAGGCAGCAGGAGAAGAAACCAAGCAGTGACCCCTCTCTTATTTCTCTCAGAAGTCTGTCACTTATGTCTTTAACAGTCATTATCATAATTCCATTGCCTTGTATTTCTATATGCAAAACTGTTCCAATATGCTCTTGTATTGTGACCTTTTCCTATCCACAGAGAAACTGGTTTTGATGGGTCTGTTTTACAAACAGAACAAGTGGGCCAATAAAATTGGTTATTTGCATGCTTTATAATTCACTGAAATCATGACTTACACTTGGAAAAAGAACAGACATAACAAACCTTTCCCTGGGGAAATCCAGCTTTCTACCACATGAAGCAAAACACACTCCTCAGCTATTTTAGCACAAGGGATATGTTGAACAAGTCTGATTCAATTGCAGAGACAGTGGCATTGTGTGCTGGTCAATTTACCATCGCTCTCCTCCTCGACCCACAGATACACAGACTCATAAAAAAAGAAACTACATTTGGAAGAAAAACACCATTTCTTGAAAGGTCAAGAATGTATTACACAGACTCCGAGCACAGATCATAAAGCAACACAACACCAGGCTTGTTCTTTCAACTGTGCTCGAAACCATTCATTTGTTTTCTTGTTATGAAGAAAATATTGCAGAGCGATTGGAACGATGGTGGTGGTGTACCAAATCTGACACGAGTGTGGCATAGCAAAAGGATGTACAGGTATCTCCCCATATATCTATATGAATTTGATTACATCTGATTAATTTCATCATGAATTAATGGTAAAATATGCAAGTTGTGTTAATCTTCTGAAAAGTTGCTATCTTTTTTTTTTAAGCATACTTGCACATGAGGACACTTGGCACCTTACATTAACGTAGAATAGACTGATAAAACATACTTTGGTTAATAATTTTACTGAAAAATTAGTAGGTAGCTATGCCAAATCCAAACATTTTCAACTGAGAACAAATGAGAAGAATTAGAATAAGTGATTTAATTTTGTTTCCAAAATAATTCAAATTTTATAACAAGTACTGAATCTGTGGCTAGGATACTTACATGAATCTTAGTCTTGATCTTCTTTGGCCTTGGCAAACAAGGTAATCTTTAATTGTCTAAAGGTTTAGAATTGTCCAAACATTTAAGAAAGCAGAACTTCCTTTGAAGAAATTCCATTTTCTATAAAATTATTTAAAATATACCAGAGCAAAAACCAGAAGGAACATGTTTGGAACAATGCAATTAGATTGTGGATGACTACAATTAGTCCTAATACTTGATGGACTTTGTGAGAGTCATCTAGCACCCTTTACTCATATAATTTTATGAGTATGTAGATTTCTTAAAAAGTCTGGAAAATGACTGGCTACAGGCTGACTTGAATCAATTTATCTTCAGGTGAATTTCTAAGAAAAGAAAATATTAGTTGCTATATCCCAATGTAAAACCATATGTTTAGTCCCTAAGACAGAAATATCAAGTTGCCCAACACAACAGTCAAAAACTTTTGAGTGTTAACAAAGAGGTGAGAAGAAAAAGCACAGGAAGTCAAAGAGGAGTGAGAGGAATATGAAAAGACACAAAAGACTCCTTAAAATATACAGCAATGTTCTTCATTCCCTCCAAGAAAGGAAAAATACGTGAATGCATAATAAAAACAAGCATTAATATTGACTAGAACAAAGTGAGAAGACTGTGAGTTTCTGTTCTCCCTGATTTGCAATTCAGGAATGCATACTGAGAGAAAGAACATCAGCTTCAAACTTATAATCAAGGGTGGAGGTTTTTGTTGATTGTTGGGGTTTTGTTGCCCCCAGATAGAACATATTGCTGAAGGATATTATTAAAACAGGGGAAATTTGCTCATTTAACAACACTGTAAATTGAACAGCAAAAATTAATGACAATAAATCATTCCAGAAATCCTACAAATTCAAATAGAGAGCCTAAAACATTAGATCCCAAATTCTGCTGCTTGTTCAATGATCTATATTTCTAGATGTAAATGGAAATACACAGAGAGAACCGTCAGCAATAAAGAAGCTTGGAAGCCACAGCCTAAAACAAATAGTATTAAATGTAATAATAATTGAAGATCAATAAAGTTTATAGTGGGAAAGTAAGTGCTGAATATTATAAATTTTCTGGTTCTTCTTTGATGCTTCTAAAGATGCAGAGACAGATTATTAAACCATTATGAGGATTTAAAGAATGTCTCAAAACTGCCAAAGAAGGAAGTTCCCATCAGTTAAGCCACCACAACAGGCACAGATGACAAACAGGAAGGCATTTTTACCAGGGCTAAACGAGGGTGAAGGTTCAGAAAGAGCATACTGGACAAAATTCCACTGAGAGAACTTGTGGCAAGCACAGGATAATATATAAAAGGCCTGTATAAAAGTGGTATCTCCAGAAGACCACTTGGAGACACCCAGAATCAAGAAGACCAGAAGAAGGGCCAGCAAGACACCACAGGGATCCATGTGATGGTGACTGTCCTATTTAATCTCTCTCTCTCTCATTTACTGTTAAATAAAATCTGTACTATTGACTTTGGCATATGGTCTCATTTCTACCTTAATTCGGGCAGAGGCATCTTTTAATACTCAGATCCTGACAATCAAGAAGATCAAAGCTTGAAGCTGCATAATTTTACAAATAGTTTAGAGATTAATCATTCAACCACCTGCACATCACACTCTGTATTCTGTACTGGCTCTGCAAATACACATCTAGAGAAACAATCCATACACACAGATAACAGTAGCTTGGGATCATGGACACACAAGAGCAGCTCTTTATAGCTCTTCTAATAGCTTGTAAACAATGGGTGTTATAAAGGGTGACAAGAGTTAAGCAGTTTCCATCAGAAATATTACTGAATATTAATTTTTAGGCATGGGATGAAACAAATACTGAGGATATCATTCCAGATCTGCTGACTCTGAATGCCAAGGTGTAGCCATAATCTGTTCAAATAAGTATAAATAAATATAAATATAAATATAAATATAAATATAAATATAAATATAAATATAAATATAAATATAAATATAAATATAAATATAAATATAAATATAAATATAAATATAAATATAAATATAAATATAAATATAATTTAGTTTTTTAGTAGTATTACAGGTATTGCAGGTAAATGTACTGGAATGTTACCCTTTTGCTTGTGTATTTCCCCATGTGTTTATCAGAACAGAACAACAAGCATCATCCTACTGAGAAATTTGGGCTTTGTTTCTCCTGAAATAATGAAGAAAATCAGTGGTCATCCCTTTACAGCTGCCAAATTTTCTGTCATCTGCTCTGTGACAACCAAGAAGTCACTCCCTGCAGGTGTTCTCCCTGTATTGTAACCAGTCATCTTTTTGCTTCTAGCTGCTGCTGAATTAGAGCCCAGCAGTGATGTACCTTTTTAGGAGTCATTGTTTGGTAGCCAGAAGAATGCAGCATGGAAATGAATGGGTTATTAGAATGCACAAAGGTTGCAGTTTTCAGGCTTTACTGTTGAAGCCTAACAAAGTACATCACTCACCAGCCGGTTCATGCTTTCAAGTTATTCTTTGCATTTTTGTCAAACAGAAAGTTACTTTCCCATTAAGTGAACACTGAGACCCGGGTGCACAAACCATCTGACTTAAAGAAACAATTTTTTCCTTCCTACTGTGTCTTCCATCCTGTTCATACCCTGCTGGCATTTTTCAAGAGCTTTTATTCCACTGTTTTGTCAATTTTGCTTTTAACATTGCTGGTATAACACCTCTCTTCTGCATTTGCTAGCAAAGCCAGTTAATTTTCCCTATTGGCACCAGTCAGTCCTGGCTCAACAGAGACTACAGCCCTTTTTGAACTGAAGAGTAGAGTGTGTTTATCCTGTGCTCAGAGCCTGTGCTGACCCTTGGTCAGTGCTTGGAAGGCACAGTGGGATAAAGCAGGTGGAAAGGAGCTATCTCTGCACTATCAACTGCACAGGCAGCGTGCCCCAAGGCCTTCTCTCTGCTAGGGAGTCACTTCACTTAAACCAGGCTGGTGCAGTCAGCACAGCGCTGTTTGCTCATCTCTCACACCTAGAACTCTGACAGAAATCTGCTTCACTCAGTGCCTCTGTTGCACCTGAAGAACTGCCTTGAACACGAGCTCCTGCAAAGCAAATGGCTCTCCAGGATCATCTTTATATGATAAATCATTCCTATAAAAGGGGACATAAAATATTCTGGTACCTTGATACAGATGGTCCCTCGTGTTCCCACAAGTGGGTCATGGCAGTGTGGGTATCATTCATAAAGGATAATCTCTCTTATTCTGGCATCTCTTGACAAATTCAACAAAGACACTGTGAAGGAACAATTAAAGTTGCACCCTCTCTTGTTTATGAAAATGCACAATTGCTGCTGCTTTTTAATTCAACTGCCTCATTTACACTGTCCCTTCATTGCCAAATCGAAATCACACTTGTTTTTTGCCTTGAAAAACAGCTCTGAGATTTAATTTATACTTTACTTGTTGTCACCTGCCAATTGACCCCAAAATAGGTTTTTCTCTGACCTTACCGAAAATCTTTCAAGCCACGTATTATGTTATGTATTACACTGTTTATAAAACATCTGTCCTACATTTGACTGAAAGACCTCGCAAATGACTTGAAGTTTTGTTCATTCAACACTAATCTTCTAACTCAAAGCCTGTCAGTACAGTACATTTCCTGATAGCTTTGTTTGTGTGCTGTTTGCTAAAATGATCATAATACTTTCTGATGCCAAACAAAGGAAACATTTTGAATATCATGTCTTCAAGTGTCTAGTAAAACAAAGCCATACTTTCAGTCTCTGAAGAATATTAATAAATATTCAGCTCTGCTATAACTAAATGCCACCTATGTTAGACTGGACATATTTTTGATAGCTCAGAATCAGCCCAGAGAACTAATGCTATTTATTTTTTGCCTTCCTGACAAAATGTCTTATTTGATTTTCCTGCACAGCATACAGTACCCAAACCTTGTCTTTGCAATAAAAGCAAACTCTACTTAATTCACCTTTTCCCTGGAATATTACATAGATATTCATACATAGAAAATTATATATTTTCGTCTTCTCTCTATCAGAGAATTTGTTCCCTTTATGAATTAGAATATTTATTGCACTTTCACATTTCACAAATACATAGGGTAACACTTTATTCACTATTCCATTATTCTGTGTTTAATATGAAAAGAGGTCAACCTTCTTGTTTATATCACTTTCTCCAGATATTTTAGCTACACTGAACAGAAGCGGAATATTCATGTACATTTGAGATGCTTCATTAGTTTCATAAAAATGTGGTAAAATATACTAATTTTTAATCCAGTTTAGTACTTTAGGAAGCTGATCCTATGCTGATATTTCCTTCTTGGTCCATTACATTGGACAAAACAAAAACCAAAAAAATAAAAAGAAAGGGAAGGGAAGGGAAGGTGCGGGAAGGGAAGGTGCGGGAAGGGAAGGTGCGGGAAGGTGCGGGAAGGTGCGGGAAGGTGCGGGAAGGGAAGGGAAGGGAAGGGAAGGGAAGGGAAGGGAAGGGAAGGGAAGGGAAGGGAAGGGAAGGGAAGGGAAGGGAAGGGAAGGGAAGGGAAGGGAAGGGAAGGGAAGGGAAGGGAAGGGAAGGGAAGGGAAGGGAAGGGAAGGGAAGGGAAGGGAAGGGAAGGGAAGGGAAGGGAAGGGAAGGGAAGGGAAGGGAAGGGAAGGGAAGGGAAGGGAAGGGAAGGGAAGGGAAGGGAAGGGAAGGGAAGGGAAGGGAAGGGAAGGGAAGGGAAGGGAAGGGAAGGGAAGGGAAGGGAAGGGAAGGGAAGGGAAGGGAAGGGAAGGGAAGGGAAGGGAAGGGAAGGGAAGGGAAGGGAAGGGAAGGGAAGGGAAGGGAAGGGAAGGGAAGGGAAGGGAAGGGAAGGGAAGGGAAGGGAAGGGAAGGGAAGGGAAGGGAAGGGAAGGACAAAAAACTGAGTGAGAAGAGTGAGTTTGACAAAAGTGGTTCACATGGAGAGCCATATGGTAAACCCTGACACTCCCTCAAACTTACTGGGATGGGGGAATGCCATTGTCTGTCCAGTAGCATTTTCTCGTGCAGGACATGCTCTCTGCCACAGAAAGATGCCTCACAGTCATGCAGTCTCTGATCAATGCCATTTCCTTTTTCCTCATGTTCCCAATACATGAGGAACCCACCAAGCCACTGATCCATAATAACTATAATAATAATAATAATAATAATAACTATGGGTTATTTTGCAGAAACATAACAAGGGTTCAAAATTCAGAGCCAGCAAATATAAATTTGCAATAATTATGCATGACAGTTTCTAAAAGTCTTCACAACTACTGTTAATTAAAGCAAACCACCCAAACCACCAAGCCTGAAGTTGGGTTTCCTATGTTTCTTAGTTGCATATACAGTCACAGGCACTTCAGTGGTACACACAAAGCAAAAACGCTTTGTAAATAATAAGTAAATATGTATTCCAGCAAAAGCTCAAAGATACATAAAAGTATGGTTGCTATAAGTCATAAAGGCCACACACATAAAAATTAATTTTTATACATTAATATGAAGGTGGAGGTACTGCAAATTTCTCTAGTTTTCATCTGAGATCAAATGCATGGAATTTTGAGGATGACCTTTTTTACATGTGCTTGGACTTTTTCAGACACCCCAGGACAACTTCCATGCTGCAGAAAATCATTGGATTTCTCTGGCTGCCAAAAGCTGTGCCACTGCCTACAACGTGAGGCATTCAGGTAAAGAAAACCATACAGACCTGGTTATAGCTCACTCATTTCTGGTACAACCTAATGCAACAAGCAAGTTGTTCTCCAAACTGCAATTTGAGATTTCTGTTGGTTAATTTTTAGAATATCAAAAGGGCTTCATGACTTGGAGTTTTGTGCCTTATGTGTGGCATTTCCATGATGTCCAGCATAAAGATTTTTCTTTTACGTTTTCAATTCAGCAGTGCTCAGGAGCACCCATCAGGTGAAGAATTCACATGTAGGCAGTACTGTAAAGAGGCAGAGAAATTTATTTTTAACCACCTCTCAAATGTTCTCAAAGGGCCAGTAAAACATGAAATCAGAGACATGTTTTTCTTTACAGATAATGCTAACACACAACACAGATAATGTTAACGCAAAATGATACAGGAGACTCTTTCCAGTCTAGTTTTTATGAAGAATAGTTCTGAATGAGTGATTTTGTCCACTTGCACTTCTTTTACATGGTAAAACCAAGCCCTAAATAGAAATTCTAAACATTATAGGAAATACTATTGAAGAAAAAGGAACAATTCCTGTAATAAGGAACAATTAATTCTGCCCAGTTTTACAATGTTACCTTTTCTAAAACTGACTAATTTCAAATAACTTTTTGTTCTTCTCAGACAACATTCTGCTTTATAAGTTTACTTTAACAATATTAGAGAATGTCAAGATTGTCATGGTCATCAGTAAATTTGAATGTTTCCCCTGCACAGATAGCAAATTCTGTGTTCATAGCAATTAAGGCCACTACAAAATACTTCATTAGGTTAGAGAGTAAAAGTTTGATCAGATTTATGGCATTCTTGATTTTTACTCATAGATACCTGAGGTTTTCTCAACAACAGAGACTCTGCCATCTTTTATGGCATTTTATTTCTGAAATACATCACATATTCAATTTAACAGCAGCTGAAGTTGTGGTGGAACTTGTGGATGTTAACGACACTCTATATCTTACCACTAGAAAGTTCAAACTTTTGTAAAGTTGCAATCTTTACATAATACAATACATATGCCATACAGGTGATATATCCATAATAAGGCACTGTATTTAAACATTTCTATTCCTTTTATTTTTCTCAGGATAGAGAGCTCCATCATCTCACTTACATGATACAAACTAAAGAGTCTTGCCCCAAAAGTTTTATAAAAATCTGTCTTAGCTCACACAAAGACTTCACAAATATGTCCCTAGTGGAAATGGTAAATGTATTAATGTTATACTTCCATCAAAGCCAACATATTGAAGCAAAGCAAATTGAAGCTACAGAGAAAGCTCAATTTCTCAACATTGAGGAAATAAATTATCAGAACTGTTCTGTTAGTAACACATCAGATCTAACATCACTTTGCTGATTTAAAATAAAATTGATAAAGAGAATGGAGACAAGAACTAAAATAGCATGTCTGTTTTCTGGGACTCTAAATGCCAAAGCTAGGAACTTAGAGCCTGTCTTAACACAAAATAATATGTATTTATTATGCTTGAGGAAGAGCAAAAGACTGAGTGTTAATTCATTTATGGTATTTCTTCCACTATAATTTCTTATTCTTGGAAACAATAATACAACCTTTGTATTAGAAATGAAGAGGAAGAAATTTTAACTTATATAGCACAAACAAACAAAATTTTTCAGACTGTTTGACATGAAATCTGCATGTGCTGAAAAAGTGTTCCCACATCAGCCTATAGAAGATGTAGCACAATGTCAGAATAAAGCACTGAAACTTTTTTGTGTGAAATCTGCTACAATACAAACTTTTCCTTTGTATGACTACAGGGAAAAATGAAAACATTTTCTATTTCAACAGAAGAAAATTGACATTTTTATTATTTCTCACAACTATTCTTTTCATTTATGTGATGTTTTTATCCTAGATAATGTACCTTATTTTAATATACATACAACTTAATCCAGGAATAAATATTAATTGAGCTAATAACAAAGAAGTAAAATATAATTAGGCTATATCCAGCACAAAGTGACACAGATTTTACCAACTGATTATTGTAATTATAGATTATGTTCTAAAAAAATCAGAAATGGTTCTTGTTCTGGGAGGTCTATTCTTTCATAGTTCCTAATTTTGAGAGATACCTAAGGTACTTGAATATTGCAACAGAGGGCTTTATTACAAAATTTTATGTAAGCCAGTTCTATCCTGATTATAATTAGGAATAACAACTAGACACAGTAGCTAAACATGAGTTCCAGTGGCACTGTTGTTCTTAATTTTCTACTAAACCATTATGAGAATTTTATAAATTTTAGCAGTCAGGGAAATGAAAAACTACCTCCATTGGCTAAAGCCAAGAACAGTTCAGATGTGCTAAATCAGGTTCTCCAAACAGCTGTGCCAATGTTCCTCTGTCCAAAACTGCTCGTTGAGTCTCAGGTCCTCACTGAGCAGTCTGCCAGCTGCATGAAGTTATGCCAGATTGTGTGCAACATAAACAAACATCTACTTGGGCTTAAATTCAGACCAGCAAAGATGATGCATTTGTGTCCCAGGGTCAGATTTAAGCATAACCCTCCAAAAATGTATCATACTCTATTGACCAACTGTGCCATCTAGCTCTCTTTTAAGGTAATCCTATTATGCAATGAATTATTATGAGAGATTTCAGCACCGGTGAATTTGAATTAAATAATCCCTCTAAGCAGTTGGATTGTAAAAGAAAATATTTCTGCTGTACCTGGGCCAAGCCTTTAAACAGCACAGTATTTTTTTTTTCTTTTTTTAAAACATAGATTAATTCAACATCGTTATGCATTTTTTTATTAGGTAAGTATTCAAAAAAGATGCTAAATCTTATATATTTTCAGTAAAGTCCTCTAAATAAATCAGCTCAAAAAAAGTTAATAAAACTGAAAGGTATATATGTGTTAATTTTGAAGGTTAAGTAGAAACAGGCTTATCTAAATCTTATAAACTGGAAGGTTTTCCCTTTAGATTTTTATCACTTAACAGTCATTTAAACACCAGGCTTCCCCTAATAACCCATTGAGTGTAACACAGAAACAAAGATTTGTCACCAAAGCTGGTTCAGCTGTCATCTGATATTAACACGCGGAGAGAAAAAAATAAAACACCAACCAAATGAAGAAAACAAGTCAGCAAAACCACTCCCAGTTTTATTTAACAGCAAACACTTCAAAGGGCATTGGAACCAATTCAGCAAACCAACCAAAAAAGAAAGGAGAAAATTACAACATTAGCATGAAAATACTGCAACTGCAAGACACACAATTATGGTAATTTAAGGAATAAAAGAGTTTGTGGTTCCTTCTGAGACAGGAACTCAGAGGTGAATCCTTCACACAGCCAGAAGATTTGTACTTGATAGGCAGTAACTACTGAGCGCTCTAGATCAGGTGTTCTCTCAACAACTATTATTGATTGAAAAAGAAAAAAGAAAACACTAACAGCAAAATGTAGTTTATTAAGTGAGGCAAGGAATGACTCCATGAGGAATGATGAGTCTCTGGGAAATGGATTCTGGGCAAGGTTACCTTTTTAACCAAAGCTGGACAAGTGGTAAGACAAAACATTCACAACAAGTCAAATAATCTTCTGAATGGCAGCTCTCACCTAAGAGGTGGGAACGCCTGCCTGGTCAGGAGGTTCAGCTCAGTAGGTTCTCCCACTAAAACTGAGCACAATGGCAATGGTTTTGAGAGGTTTTCCTGTGGGCAAAAATACTAATGCATGCTTGTGCCCACCTGTGAAGGCCTGTGTGAAAACACACATAAAAAACCTAATGTGGAATTATATAAACTCAAAACCACACATAAACCACACCATTCCTCTCTGATTTCTTCTGGTTTATTTCTGTCTTTAAGGCTTTTAGATGGACAAGAGACCAATCAAGTATTAATTCTACTCTTTGAGAAGTGCTCTTTCCCAGACAGCAAATCCTGATGTGTAGTCAGGCTAAAACGCCTGATGACAGGCTCTAACCACCAGTGACATCAGGAGAAATTATGGCTCAGGGTTGCAGGACTTTAAAGTGTCTCTCATTAATAAATCGAAGCAGAAATAAAAACAACCAAAAAAAAAAAAAAAAACAACCCCAAAAAAACCCAAAAGAGGAACTCAAGAGAAAAGAACTCAAGTGGATGCATAATTCTGGAAGGTGAATGAGGAAAAATAGGCTGCAGTGAGCTTTTGGCCACTCACCAACCCTGTCTAGTTGATGTACTGTGGTCTCACTGCAAGTGTGCTAATTAGGAGCCACCAGCACGCCATGGTGTTCCTGCCATGCACTTTTTCACCTGCCTTAAATAAGCTGAGAAAAGCTTCAGTGGTTTTCATGTCACTCAGGGGTTTCCCTTACACTATGGGTATCTCAGAGAACTAGAATATTTCAGCTGCCCTTGAAGCAGCACAAACCTTGAGCACACCCAGTATCTAATGTGTACAGGGGAAAACCAGCCCAGTTTCTAAAATAAAATATAATATCCTAAGAGGAGGAGCCAGAAGATTGAGAAGTGAATAAAGCCTCAAGGCATTATTTTAAACATAATTTAAATATTCAAGTTAAATGCTATTCATCTCCTGCACTGACTGAATTTTTACCTCAAATGACCCCAAGGGAGAACATGGAACTCTCCAAAGTTACCAGATGATATCCAAATCAAAGGCTTGGCTAAATTTTCATCTCACAGGGGAATCAGAGGGATATCCCCTTGTAGTTTGGCAATATGTATGCTAAATTAAATTAAATTAAATTTAAGCAAGTTAAATTCAGTCTACATGGCTAAATAATAGTGATACAGGGACACAATATGAATGCAGCTATATATTTTAAGTAATTTCTCAAATTTTTCTTTCTGTGAGCCTCAGGCACATTGTCCTTCTACTGATGTGAATTATTTCTTTTCTGAAAGGGAAAAGGACAGAAGGCTTTGTCTATGAACATTCTGCACCAGCCCAGGCTGATTGCAATCCAACAAGATTTTTTCTCTGTCAGAGAAAAATGGCAATTTCCTTATACTGATGTGTGAAATGAGAACAGTTCACACTTAAAAGCAGTTACAGGGGATGACCATCACTCCACTCTTCCCTGGCAAGCTGCAACCCTCTTGAGCAAATAGTATGTGTGTTAAATAAGAGAGAGGAATATTTTTCTCATGTTAAAATACTACCAAAAGCATAGCAGAAGTATGTCTTTGACAAGCAATCTGGAGGTTCTGAGAAGGAAATATATAATGAACAGATGATAATCACTGATTCTTCTTAATCATTTCGCATAATAGCTTCCCTAAAACTTTCTTTCTTCCACAAAGTTGAAGTTAAGAGATAATTAGGAATATTTTGACTTTTGGGAAGCAGAAAACTTTGTTTCGGATTTCAGGACATTACAATTTCAAAAATCAGAACTTGCTTAGCATGTATTTTTTTCTAGGTCAAAACCATTTAAAAACAGTATGAATACAGGCACATTTCTGTCTAACATTGCTTCACCCTATAAGTAAAGGGAATAAATATCTTGTTCTTCCAACAATTTAAAACTGATGATAAAAATATATGATCACAAAATTATATGCTTTGTTCAAAGGAAAAAAAAATATGTCAAAACAATTCTAAAACATGTTTTAGAATCAGAGTCATAAAAATAATTTAAACATACATACAAGTATAACAAACAGAGCTTGCCTCCTGGGATCATTACTTTATATTTTAGAGGGGAGAAAAATAAAAGGCAACTTAAGGGACTGAAAACAGTGATCTAATGGCAAAAACATGACAAAAGTTGTCAAGACACATTTGTGAAAATTTACTTCTAGACAGTTTGATATGGGCTTGACCAAAAGTGTAAAGACAACAGCCTTTATTACATTGCACTTGATCCAATAACTCATTAATCTCTTACACAAAAGAGACAGAAAATCTGTTATAGATTGTGGTTATCTAAACACAAATAGACTCTAGAGAAAGAATATTCAGAGGGAAAAATAACTTTTTCACAAGATAATGTATTCAATTCACAATATAGACGAGTATTTCAAACAATGCTAATTGTCTAGTCAATACCAGATTCCTCTAAAACAAGAGCAAATTGGACTAGGCTGATGTGGAATTCCAGCTTTATTATATGTACTGTTCTCCTAGTTGGCACAGCCCCCATGCCCCCGTCTCCTGAACACTCTGCAAATGTGTGTCACCAGTTATTTTTGTTTTTCAGCTGGAAAATATTAGGGTTGAAAGCCAAATATTTCATAAAAGTAATTCTAGACTGAAATTCAATAGAACTTCACCTTGCCATGTTTCACAAACTCTGTACAACTGAGAAGAGTGATAAAGTAAAATGCCCTGGCTGTCCCCCCCAATAAAGCACATATCTGCACACTCACATAAAAAGAAATATTATTTCTTTGAAAATTTTTATTTAATCATATGCATTATTTGATGCAGTCAAATTTGGCCAAAATTAAAAATCACCACGTAGCAAAAAAACTGAATATAAATGGAAGACAGATTGTGCTTGAATACTACAAGTGGTAGAGAAGAAGAGCAAATATTAATCCTCTCCTTTCCTTTAATTAATGCAGAGAGGAAATAAATGCAAATTTTTTAAAACTATTAGCATGGGTCAGACAATGCAAGAAATAAATGAAATTGAACAACAAAACTGAATTTTTTTTTGTCAGTTCTGTGCATTCAGATATTAATTTATGAACTATGTGTTCCTGGTACTGATTTATAAATCAATGCCAAAGAATAAAATCCATTTTATTACAGACACTTTTCTGCTTTACCTTAAGTCTTTCAAAATTTTCTCAGTCAACAACTGGAACGCAAATAACTCAGACAGGCAAGAATTAATAAAGTTAGAAAACAAACAAAAGAGCAACCATAATGGCCAGACTGCCTGAAAAACATTCAGTTTTGCCTCTACTTCGAAATTTGCACTGGCCTGAAGCCCAGAAATGGCAATAAGCAATCCTGCACCTGTGACAAGCCAAGGACTGATATCTTTTGACCTGCTGAGATAGAAATGGAAGATAGAAAAAGAAGATCATGATCTTTCTAATAGAAACTGACCCCTTTTCATCCGTTCAAAACAGTAACTTTTAATGCTAGTAAAATACTCAGGATGAAAACAGGATCTTATAATTTTAAAGGCTTTTATTTTTAATACCATTATAATCTATTTATTGGTGGCTTGCACATCCTGATTGAGAACAAGTCTACAAACAGAGGGATTGAAAAAATACACCCCATAACATCTTAAAAAATTCCTAGGGCCTAGGCCCTCACTTTTGGAACTTATTGGCATAAATTCACTCAATGCCAGATCAGAGCCTACTGTGCTCCCACACTAACTGGAGAGTGGTTTAGTTATTTAATTTGTTATTTAATATTCTCACAAATGTGCCAGGGTAAGGTATGGGAAAGGGTTTTGTTGGCTTCTACTGTAGTGGCACACACAACTCACTGGTAGCTGAGCACTCTGAGGATTTAGCTCTTTGCTGAGTGCCCACACTGACAAACACAAAGCTAATTTCCAAGTGGGACTCTGAGGAAAAGCACAAGTTATGAGTGTGCACATAAAGGAACAAAAGCAGGGTTTAGGAACACTGCATGCTAAGAGATCCATTGAGTGGATCAGAGTTTGCATCTACCCACATACACTGCAATGAAAACAAGCGTTGTCTTGTTCCCACTTTTACATCAGAAGAAGGAGCTAATAGCCAGGAGAAAGAACATTGGTTTTGATTGAACTGCAAATAAAATACATTTAAAAGTACTTTAAAAGTGCCACCACTCGTTCCTTTTGCAATACCAAAGTCTCAGTACAGAGTAACTAAGATGGTGCCTGAATTATCAGAAACTGCTGTTTCAGAAAAACCTAAGGCCTAATGTGTTACTCATTGAATGGGAAGAGCTCACTTACCTGATTTGTTTTCAAGAGTCCTTTTTCAAGGACTCTTGCAATAGTTTAAATAAAAAGAATCCAACTCTTTTAGATAAGTCACTCCAACATAAATTAAAGAACAATCAAGCAAACCACTAAGGAGGGTTATTTAATCAAAAATAGGAACAACAGAAATTTGTCATCATCTATGAATAGTTATTGTATCCATAATGAAATCACAGAACTATCCATAAACATTTAAAATATTTTTATAATTAGCAATTAATGATGTCCCACAATATAAAGAAAAAGAAATAGAAACAAATAGCCAGGTTATTTAAATTCTTTAACATTCAAACATAAGTTACCTTCTGGTTCATAAAAAACTCAAAAGAAAAGTTGTGGGATTTAATCTCTTAAAAAATAGATCAATTTTTTCACCCAAGTCATATGCTGTATTTTCAGCTCTCTCTTCAGAAGAGTAAGATTAAGAACATAAAAGGAATAAATAATAAATTTGTTCTCTCCCAAGCACATACCTGATACACAGACACACAAGTTTTAGTAGTTAATGATCAACAGGAACATGACAGACAAGCAGAGCATTTAAGAATGTAAAAGAATGTACGAATATTATTTTCTACAGATCAAAACATGGGTTGGGAATGTGTACATAGCAAATGTTATTAAGTGTTTTTCTGGGGGAGGGAGTTAATGTTACTTAATTGCTGAAAGGTAAAGAAAAACAGTTTTTGTCATGTGGTCATGGCAAATGGTCATCAAATTCCTAATTTTTCCATTCTCTACCTCTTTAAGCAGTAGCTCCAGTGTTCTCTCCCTCTATTCTGCTTTGCTTCCTAGCAAATGAGCTGCAATTCTGTCTACACGAGATAGTGGTTCCTGTAAAGCTTAATTCATTATTTATAAGGTCCTTTGAGGTGTTCAGAAGAACAGCATATAGCAAATGAAAAGGAAGTGGAAAGTATCCAAGGATACAAGTGCTTTGAAGGCCTACAGCTTTTTAAGGGATTGCAAAGGACTCCTAATACATGACATTTAATTTCTGAAGATGCAGTTCATGTTCTGACCTAGAAATGTTTGTGATCTAGATGTAGTCATGTTTCCTGATTCCTCGGCATCTCTTTAACTCTGGTTTTGCTAAACATGCAAAGCTCAGGGTTCCATACCAGAATCTTAAAAAGAAAGCATTCATCACACAGTATTTGTATGCCCAATATCAGTTCTTTATCACTGCAGAAGAAAATAATGTCACAACTTTTCACCCCCATTTTTTCTTTGTAAAAACAACTATTTAAAATTGAGAACATTTTCCCTGTTTCTTGTACAGCATTATTTGCTTACTTTGATTTAGTGAGGTTTCTGAATTTCTGAACCACTTTTTTTTTATCATTATGTAAAGCAGACAAAACTGAGATATTAAGCAATCCCTAAAACTAAAAGGACTTCCTCAATCCATTCAAAAAATAGTCAACTGTAATGAGAAACTGTAAGAAGAAACTGGGAGGAGAACAGAGATGAATAAGAGACAAATAACCAAGATGGGAAAGAATTTAATTTCTTTCTCAATACTCACCATTAAAATGTATAAAGTTGCATGAATTTTTCTTGTAAGTCTCTTTTCAAAACTGAGCATAGACAAACTGAACCTTTCTTTTATAAATAATTTCAATTTCTCTTTCTCTGATATTACCTTCAAGCAATAATTAGTACACATATACAAACAAAACAACCCCCAAAATCCATCATACACAAGGTTTTTCATAGTGCTAGAGTTCCAGTCCTCTAAACTAGCTTAGACTGCCACTAACTTGCTAGACAAGGAGACATAACTTCTTGATCTATGCAGTTAATTTCCAGTTCCTGACTGCAATTCCTAAGACATTGCAATGCTGTATCTTTAAGAGTAAAGAATTAGAATTCATTTGCATAGTCTAAAAAACTGCAAACAAAATGCAAAGTCATGTGGGTTTTTTCCTCTTTTGAGATGGCAACAATTTGCAGCAATCAGTTGCCAATACCTTGATTGTGTCCTATCATGTTGTAAGCAAAAAACATTTTTAATAAAGTTTGAGAAAGGAAACAAGTGATTTTGAATCAATCAGTTTTCCAGAACTTGGCATATTTTTTCCTTATTTACATACAAAATAAACCTGAAAGTTATTAAGCATAAAAGAAAAATTATTTATTTTTGCAATCACCTATCAGTATTTTCTTTTTTTTTTTTTACAGCTCTACAAGGCTTCCTCATTTTCTTTATTTTACAGCTCAAAACTTAAAGGAAAACCTTTTACTTGAGAGCTGGATAGTGCCTGAATGTTGGGTGTAACATGGGAAGAGGCAACCCTTTGCCTTCACTCTTTGTTCCCACAACAAGCACACCCAAGTTTTTGTTTGCTTCCAGCATTATGTTACTTTGTTGTTTGGATAAAAATGAAAGGTTGAAAGCATGGAGGTAAAATGTTACAAGAAGGTGAAAGCCCTTGGAGGAAGCAGGATTTTCTCCCCCTACCTGGAGCCAGCTGATGATGCAGAAGTGGAAAAACCTTCTGGAGAGCACAAGAAAGGTTTCAAAGCAGGGAGAGACGGTGGCAGAGATGGAGAGTAATGGTCTACAAAGAGGAACTGGGACTACACCCATGAGAGCTGAGAGGAAAAAAAACTTTCTCTGAAGGGCCTGGAGAGGGATGCCTTAGCTCTGAGATGCTGACAATTACTGCTGGTCTGAGGGTAAAATACCTCAGTCCTGCAGGGACACAGAGGGCAGGCACAGAAAAAAATGCAATGGTTTCCAAACAGGTGTCCCTTACTCCAAATTTTCTGTGTAAAACACTATCATATCACCCTGTTTTCTACTGAAAGTATTACAGATTCAAACCCATCACAATGTTTTGGGGATTCTCACCACAAGGAGGAAGGGTAGGCTCTGGTTACTGAGTTATGCTTCCAAAAGGAAATGTCAAATACTCCAGGACTATTATCCACGTCCCCAGCTCCAGCAATGACACCTCCAGTTTTTTGGGTTTTGCAGTATGAAAGTCTGAAAAGCAAATTCAGGCAGATGCACATTGAAAGACAAAAGACATTGAAAGATGCAACAGCTGAAATCAGTGCATTCCTTTCAGAAATATAAAATGTATCTCCAGACTTTTGGTGCTTCCATGTCTGTTGAAACAGAAAAAGAGCAAAAACTCTTGGTAAACTGAAAAGATATTGAGGTAGCTGGTTTCTGTTTTCTTTTTGAACAAACTTGGTACCTTAAGTTCAGCTCACATCTTATTTCCCTTATTTTCATTTGCCTTTTGTACTGCATATGAAAAATCTGTGTACAGTCGCTCAATCCAAGAGGCTGTAGAAGTAATGCAGTAAAAAAAAAAATCAACTCTAACAGTTCTGCAAACCATCAAACACCTCATTAAAAAAACCCAACAAAACAGAACTGAAAACATCTCACTAGTTCTAGCAGCATTTTCTATGTATGAATATAATAACAATAAGAATCACAGCCCAAATTTGTAATTGAAAAAGTTCTCAATGCACTTGCAGTCTTCAGCAGGAGGCTTCGAAATATGAAACTAAGGCAAGACCCATTTCTGTAAATGTCTGTATCAGCATCTGACTTTGCATGCTTCAGAATAGATAATTTTTATTGAGTTACATATTTTTCTTTGCTTTTTTTCAGTGTACATTATCTTTGGAGAAATATGACTGTAACACGGTGTGCCCAAAAATGTATACACTTGTACTCTCTGAAAAAATAATAGAAAACAAGGGGCCAGAAATTTTTCTGTGTACAGAAATGTTTAATATGATATTAACTTGAAAATGCCTAAATTTTCTACTTTCTTATTTAGACAATAATTTACATGTATCCAAAAGTAATGTGTCTACTCCTGCAGAATTTTAAGTAAGACTTGACAGTTGCCTATTTTCCCTATTTGTTTCAAATCAACCACAATTTCCTCCATGTTTCAACTGTTGTATTTATCTCACTACAGTAATCATTGGTTCATTACTGATAGATCTACTTTTAGATATTAGTTTGAAACACCAGCACTAACTACCTTTAAATCTAATGGAAAAGTCAACAAATCATAGAGTCTTGGCCTCTAATGGCAGTCTTCACTCAGTGTTCTTCAGCATGAGATGATGCTGTCCTAAAAATCTCTGGAACTCCCTTACTTTTTTTGGAAACACTCAGAAATCTCTGCATTTCCACCAAGCACTTTCAGCATTTCTTTACAGTGCCCCAAAGTTATTGAAATTCCAGTTCTGTCTATCAGAGCTTCGGTTTCACAGTGGTTGCAGCCACCTGAAATTCCAGTTGGTAATTAATACAAATGATTTTAATGAATTTAAGGCAGAAGACAATCATGGGATTATGGACCACTTTACTCAGGGGTCATACATGGCAGACCCTGTATTTTTTGACCCAGTTGCCTTACCATGGTGAATACAAAACAGAAGTATGGAGAACAGAAAATGAAAAATTATCTCATGGAATATATTCAGGATGCATCAGTTTAATGTTCTGACACTGGACACTATTTCAATGTCTAAATTTCCCTTGTGGTCATTTCCTACCACATCATTCTCACCTGTGGCAGAACATTATTTCACTGAAGGATGCTGCAAAAAAAAAATGGCATTTAAGAATATTACCTGTACCAGACCACGCCCTCAATAGAAAAAGTGGCACAAAGTGATAAGCAAGATGCTTCACAGCCAGCTGTTTACTACTATTGTCATCATGAAACTGTTTTGTGGATAACAGAGCTTGCATGATTTTCTGAAGGAAGTTTAGTTTATTGTTTAGTCATCCCTCCCCCAGTGCCAGAGATTTACCACCAGCAGACCCCCAGTAATGGTACCCAGAAATCAAACCCATCTCTTCAAGGGTTCACTGTCCTCTCCTCATAGAACTGAAAGAACTGTGGAGCGTGATACACTTCACATTGAGCAAAATTACATTTTAAAAGTCTCTAGAGATGAACAATAACTTAAATAATTGAATTAACTTTTTTAATTTTATTTTTTAGCTTGATTTCTTAATGAAAAAAATTATATTTAATGAAGATGGTGTTTTTTTGTTGTTTTTTTTTCTCACCTTGAGGTGATACAAAAATTTGGAAATCCTTTGATTCTTCACTCTTAACTTTGAGCTTTTTTGGCTAACTTTAACCAAGTTTGAGACAGCACACAGAGCTCACAGATCTGCTGTTTCCACTAAAACAGTGAAGAAAAAAGACCCAATTAGTGCCTCTTGATAGTCAAAATACTTCAGAATATATTTGGCTTTATGCTGGTATAAAGAATCAACATCCAAATGAAAAATTAAGAATAACTTTGCCTACACACAAAAAAAACCCAAAAAAACAACAAAACCCCAGTTGGAATTCTCACATTTCCAGTTCTCACATTTATAGGCAAATATAAATTCTCACATTTATAGGCAAATATAAATTCTCACATTTCCAGGCAAAACACAATCCAACCAAGAGACAAAAAAATGCAGGAAGTCATTAATGCAATTAATTTTTTTTGTTGTCTGTGGATAATACTGTAAGATCACAAGTATGGTTTCTGTAAAAAAAAGGCAGGTTATTGCCAAAATGGTAAGTGATGCAAATGAAAAAATATTTCTCCCACTCTCCTTTACACAGATAACCGTCACAATGGCATAAAAAAACATTGTTCTGAAATTTGCAAACAATATTTGTATGTATGTACATATCCAATGGCGTGATATTTTGCTCCATGGCAATCTCATGGAAGAAAGGCCAGTAGACAGATTAGGCAGGAAGCAGAACCTGACACATTTTTACTCAGTGGGCCAAGATGTCATACAAAAGGATGAGTAGCTGGAAGAACTGTCACTGGAGTGTGATGCAGTGGTGTCAGTTTGTTAACTTGGGTAAGGCACAGCTGCTGGGATAGACCATAGCAGGTCTGTGACCAGGATGCAGAGTGCTGCAGCAATCTATCCAAAAACTACACAAGACAGACTGTACAGCCACTACACAGTGTTCTTTCTCCAGATGATGCTCCACTTACAGAAAATAATCACAGTGATTTAAGGAACAATTAATTTTCTGTCTTAATCTGTGGACATTTTTTTTGTAAAGAGGTTGCCAAACACACAGCATTCACAGAAAATTAAAGACTTTGTCCAGCTGCTGTCCATTCCACCTGGGTATGAATCCTGATTTCAAAACCTGAAACTTTATTGCAGTAACCTACTAAGAAAAAGCTTAATAAAGTTACACTGCACAGCTTGACTGTTCATATCCATATAAACTGTCAGAGTTTTGCTCTATTGTTATTGGATATTTTCTGAGATATTTTCGTAATTGCTTTCAGTTTTCAAATATGGCTTCACATCCAATACATCTGCTCTTCTTGCTTGCATTCCTTAGCATTCAATTCTTAATTATTTGATATTTTCAGTTCCTGTTTGCAAGTTGCTACATGACTGTTTGCTGGAGTGTACAGCTTTTCTGTCATGACAAGGACAGACTTTGAGAAGTTTGCAACACCTTCTTATTTTCCCCACCTTAGAAACATTTGTTGCCTTACACAATTCAGGAGCTGCACAAGAATTAATAAGTTGATATACAAGTTTTCCATTTGTGCACAGGGGATCACACTGGACTGCAACTTCACCATATTTCATATTTGAAACAGAATTCCTAAAATGCTTGTATATTCTCTTCCTCATGTGTAAATATGTGTTTATCACCCATTCATTGTGTAACTTTTTGAATTGTGATTAAAAATTCTGGTGTACAAAGCCTGAAGCTCACTGTAACGACTACAACTATAAAAAGATGAATGCAAACCTTGAACTCTTAAAGAATGAAGAGGCATTTTCAAAGACAAATTAAAATCTGTGTGCCTCCAGGACTAAAAACTTCAGAACTGCAATTGTTTTTTTGTTTAAATTATGTAGCTATTTGCTGGTTTATGATTGCTGTATACCTCTCAATAATGGCTAAATTATTTTCTCTTTACCTTGACAGAAGTCAGTACTGAAGTATAGACAATTTTAATTAATTTGTATCTATATACAGACACTTCATCATGAGAGTTCATCAAGTGAGAACTATTTATTCTCTAGTAGTTTAATATTTTCTTATCCTGAAGAGAAATATTCCTTTTTTTAAATATATATATATATATTTGTGTATATATATATATATATATATATATATATATAATCATAATACAAATTGTATCAGCATTGAAAGATTTTCCACTAAGAAGAACATACATAGAGGTACTGTGGAACAAATGCTTTGAAAAACAACTTTGGGATGCATTTCTCTCAATATTAGCTTGTTTCCATGACACAAGTTATTTTTTCTTACAGAGCAAATTGTGGAGGATTTGCAACTTTATCTGAATTATACAGAATGCTGTTTAGTGTATGTCCACTGAACAGTTTTAAAATAATACTTTTAAAACCCATTTAGGTTTCATTTGGTCTTTTACTGGCTGGCTTCAATCTTGTTTTAAATTCTACTGCCCACACAGCAACTCCATCTGGGACTCACTTAATCCTATCCCTTCCATTTTTGTACACATCTGATTTTCCTTTTACCCTTTTCATTTCCCATTTCCTTACTTGTTTTTCCGCTCCAGAAATTCTTCCTCTGCGTGAAGTGTAATGCACTACATTACATGTGCCATGTCTGTTTCTATTGCAAAATTTCCAGGACAGATACTATTTATACCTGATCAGTCCTTATACATAAATATAACTAAAGCTGATTTGAAAAAACAAAAAAATCACCAAAAAGCATGCCAGAATATGGCCCATCAGCAAGTATGCCTCTTTAGCTGGCACACAAGCAGCAGGCAAAGATAGATTTTAAACTTTTTTGCCTCATCTCGCAAATATCTTATCATATTTGGTGCATGAGTGAAATGAAAACTTATTTGGTTGAATAAGGCAAGGCCATGAGGAGAACAGATGATACATGCACCAGTTCCTGTTATCCTTAGTTATCCATAAGTAGCTGATCACGGGCTAGGAGCTGGGAATGGATGACAGGATCATGTGAGATGTGTACCAGCTATGTCCTCTGATTTCAGGTAGAGGGCTGAATAAATATATAAAGCATATATAATATGCTTCAAATATGGTTTTGATTATTGTTCACTGCTTTGGAGTTCAGAAAAATGGGAGGGTGGTATTGTGTTTGTTTGGTCTTTAATCACTCCTGAATAAGTTTGTATCTCCCAGGTGACTTGGTCCCTCTATTCATTACCCCAGCCTAGGAAAAAATTTACAGATCCAGCCAGATTCCAAATGCACTGTAAATCAACACCTTAAAACTGCTAAAATGATAGCAAATGGGCACGTTAAGTTGTACAGCTTCTCAGTTCTTTGCTTTTTAGTAGCTTGCTGATGCATGTCATAAACACTATATGAGAACCATGTGTTTTCCCTTTTACAGGAAAAATAAGCAGAATTATCTTAATACCTTCAGCAATGTATTACAGAATTGTGCTGCCTAAGTAAATTCATATTATACTATCTGGCTATATGAAAAAATGCTATGCAAAATAAGTCATTGAAATGACTAGAAATATCTCCTGAAAAGAACAATGTTAACTTTGGATGCTTTATTGGGGAAAGACAGAGCATTAATATACATCAAAGTTAACTATGAAGCAGTAGTATTTTTCCATTTCTGATTTTAGACGATGTTGCGTTTTAGTGAAATTGACAATTCAAGCAATTGCATATGGAAAAAATAATCTCATTCTCACTGCAGAAGGAAATGTAACCACATGTAAGAAACATTGCAACAATGAAAATTGACAGTGGAAACAAATATGGAAAGCCTTGTGACTTAGATAAATCTTTCTGATAGGTATGGACCAGTAATCACTCCTATTTCTGGCTATGAATTGCTGTGTGAATGGCAAGTCAAGGACAGGGATCCCTAAATTCCTTCTGTCGTGGAAGCTTCCTTGTCATCAGATGCTGATCTTCCCACTGGTTCCTCAAAAACAGCATTCAGTCTCCTCAAAACCAGCCTTACATCCTTTCATTTCTGCTGCATCCCTTCACTGACCACCTAAAACCTAGCACAGGTATTTATGTCCTCACTCACCTGAAGAACACACACTATACATTCACCTTCTTCCCCTGATTTGTTCCAAAATTTTCCTAAACCAGCAGGGAAGGCAAGATTTTGGTCTCCACCAAAAGAACCTACCACCAGCACCACAGCTGAGGAGAGACACAGCATTTATATCTGTCCATGTGTCAGTAGCTGATATGACAGGTTGGGAGACTGAAGTCTTGGTGAAGTTTGGACTGGTGCTGATGGTGTGGGCAGGAAGATAAACAGCCACAGGGCAGCACAGGTTAACAGTAAAAGGCTAAATTTCAAATTAGAGAGCAATGGTCCATGAGCACTGAAGCCGTAGAAGAACAGAAAGTAACTTCTGGGGCAAGAAGAGACTTCCATTCAAAACAGTCACTGGGTAGAGAAGGATTATTAGCATCCAAATAAGACACAGTATTAGTCACACAGCAGTAGCAAATTATAGCACGATACTGAAGCCATAAAGGTTTGAATTGCCATTTATATGTGCATAAATGAGGAAGCATAAATCACCATTATCTGAGTTTAGAGTCCAGTCTTTGCCAAGGATGTGTTCCCTAACACGTTCTAGCTGGCACAGAATCACTGAGTGTCTGCAGTTGGAAGGGACCCATAAGGACCCAAAAGCCCAACTCCCTACTCCTTCTCTAGGACTACCTAGAACAAAACCATTTGATTGAATGAGTTGTGCAGACACTTCTGGAACTCAGGCAGGCTTGGTACCATGACCACTTTCCCAGGGAGCTTGTTGCAATTACTGACCAGCTCAGTGAAGAACCTTTTCCTAATGTCCCATCTGAACTTCCCCTGAAGTGAAATGAAGCAACTTCATTTCATTTCCTTGTGTCCTATCACTGGTTGAGGAGGATAATGTATTCTCCCTTCAGCTTCCTCTTTTGTTCCCTCTCTCTCTGGCAGGCCAGATTTATTTTACAGGCTATTAATAGTGCTTGGAATTAGTTGCTCTCCAGACCTCTCCAGGGTGACTTGTAATTTAAAGCAAAACCAGCAGTGATGGAGGCCACAGCAGAACTCATACCCCACTCACATTCTCCTTTCCCCACACACTGATGTGACCCCATATCACATCCAGACACAGTCTGACCAAAATGCCACAGGTTCTCAGAGCACATCAGCAGTGGCAGCCAGGTGTCAACTGATAGTTTTGCACCCCATTAAAGGGGAACACACTCCCCTCAAATTCAAGACAGTAATTAATCATAGAAAATACTCCTACAGAAAACAAAGTTACTTTCTGCCCCATCTCTGTGAACGCTGAGAGAAATACTAATTATGTTCGAGTAATTAATGTTATTTCATGCAAAAATAACATTTAAATATAAAAGAGAAATATGGACACAGGAGCCAAGACGGCCCCACAGCTGCAGGACCTTGACAACATCTCCAGATGCACCTTCTGCTGCCTGCCAGCAGCGAAACTGGAAAAGGAGCCAGCAGAGGTGACACCAAGGAGTTAGCAGCAGCCCTGCCTGATGCTGTGAGAACAAGCATTGCAGAGTTTGGCATCTGGTCCCTCCTTTTGCCAAGTATGCCCTGTTTGTTTCCACAGCTGTTAAATGTGTTTGCTCAAAAATATAAAAAAAAGGGAAAAGCAGAAAGAGCGAGTGACTGGAGATATACAAGTGACTGCTGGAGGAAGGATGAAGCCAACATGCAATTTATTCCCAGATAACAATTTGCTTTAGAAAAAGTATTTCTAGCTATTAAGACAAGTTTGAGATATTCTTAGATGAAATTCATGCATAAATTCATATGGCATATTTGTGTTTACATCTTCAAAACACTGTAGGCAATTATCAGAGGGTTAACAAATGCATGTGCTGTAAACAACTTTTCCTCACTTTCTATATATATTTTAAATTACCTTGTAATAATCTGCTCCATCCAGCAGAGAAAATTATATTAGGCAGACTGAAATCTGCACTAGATGTTCTGATCTACCTGAAGGTAAAAGGATACAAAATTAAACATTACTGTTAATGAGGTAACTTGTTACTAATCCTTGTGATGCGTGAGTATAAATGTATTTTATTAAACAAAGCAGCCATTAAAAACAATAAAGTCACAATTCTCTTGAATAAACTAAAAATAATCTTATTTTGAAGTAGCTTCTCCTTTTTAACTTTAGCTCAAAACAAAGTCAAATTTAAGACAATAACGAATTGCATTTAGGTGAATTAAAAGACTCTAAATATTTAGACTTCAAGAAGAATGAGTAAGGTCAATGCATCACTTCAGGATGCAAAAAAACATGTCATATTCAATTTCTGGCTAAATCCTTATCATTTTCTTTGCTTCTGGCAGCACATTGGTCTTCACAGGGGAATAATTTCTGGGTTTATTAGCATAACTGACCTTGTTTTACACCTGTGAAAGCAAACCTCGTTAATATGGCTAAACAGAATGCATATGAAGTTAAAACATGGCCTCCAGATATAAGTGAAACATTGATTTACTGAAATTCAGTTACCCTCTCCTTGGCAAATGTAGAGATATTTTGAAAATACATTTATAAGCTAAAACCATGTGTCTCATACTATGATATTAATCTAAACCTTTAAAAAAGAATCAGCTTCATAGAGGCTTTTTTATAAAATAGTCTCTGCTAACCTGAAGCCTAATAAAAGAAAATAAGTTTAAAAATTGCATTGAGCATTTAATCTCTGCTGGAATGCACTGCACTGTTTTATCCATTAGATATTTTTCATAATTCTTATTTATTTATTTATTTATTTATTTATTGCAACAGTAAAGAAATTTCTGCAAATTTTACTTCATTGAGTTTCACTAGCTGGAAAAAAAATAATTACCCTTTTTATCTTTCATTATTTTCCAATTATAAAAAAAAAAAAAAAAAAGGAAACAATGTCCTGTTGTATTCCTGTCAATTTTTTTCTCTTTTTACACCAGCTGTGCTGCATACCTAGTGATAATGGTTTCACTGAGAAAGCTCTGGAAGGTATCTCTACACTACATTGTGCCTGGGCTTCCCCAGGTGTTAATATGGGTGGGGAAAGAAGATTGCATGGTGCAACCCAAATTTGATGCTAACCTCAAGACCCTGGTTAAGATTGTCCATCACCCCCCCTTAGTTTTGAGCTAGGAGGGATCTTCCCATCAAGCATAGGCCTGCTGTGGAGGCAGCATAGATTAAATCAATGCTATTATAATTTGTAATTAGTTTGTTCTACAGATCTGTTCTGACACCAGCTGTAACCCATGTTCACATTCATTACTGGCAGTGGAGTCAGGCCAGCTTCCCATGATCAGAAATAGGCACTGGCATGCAAGACTCACGCTGCTCAGACGAATATTTTGTGACCAGTGCATTACAAGGATGTTTTGCAATACTGTAGAGCATTCTAGGCTAAATGGATGATTAAAGTACTGAAGACAGCACACATCTTGCCATGGATGTATTAATGGATCTCTGTTCTTCCCGTGTAACAATGATTTGAAATAATTACCAAGATTGTTCTTGCTGTTCAATGAGGGATAAGAGAGTCTCAGAAGAGATTGTGTGTGTCTGAAATCACTTCAATGAAATGGTTATTCAGAATAGCTTGAAGCAGTCTTATCTTGAATGCACGCTTGAAAACGAGTTAATGCAAGCATTCATAGTCAGGGATGGAATTTTTCTTCAGGACTGGAAATTGGTCATGATTTTTTCCTGCTTTTTTTATTTTACAAATTAAAGACTTTGTTTCTTGTTTTGAGTGCTGTTCATCCAGCAGAAAGCGAGGGGGTATAACGTTCATTCTGTTCTAAAGAATAAGTCCTAGAAATGTCAAAGTCCTCCCTAAAGCCTGCTATTTTTTAAAGTCTCTAAATAAACATGTTTTATTGCTATTTTGACACCTGTTTGACCCCTTCACACAGCTCCATCCATGAGTAGTAGGACTTGATTTATAGACCTTCCCTAGAGGGTCAGTGTCTATGGCTTGAAGCCAGGGTGGAGGCACTTGCTGCATTTCCATGAAGTTTTTCACATTATCTGTACACAACAATATCTTAGTGGTTAAGTGATGTCAGTTTTTCTGTCCTAAAACATGTGCAGCTCATCAGCTATGAAACCTGGCTCTCACATCTGTGCAACTGTTGATAATACAGTCCCTCAACTGATCTGAAACCCAGGCTGACGGAAGGAGAGTGCTAGCAGGCTCTGCCACAGGAGATGATATGGTGTTCTGTGGCTGTTTTCAGTATGAAAGGTCAAGAAGTTTCTCAGAAGTGGGAGAAAAACTGATTTTTTCTTGTTCTGTTGAGGAGTTGTAGACTTGGGCCATCTGAAGCCCAGTAAGGATCTGCAACTGCAGAATTGTTATGTGCGAAGCTAGGGCAGGGTCATTAGATGGGAAACCATGAGAGAGGAAGAAACTTTGATTTCTCTGTCTCCAAAAAAAAAAAAAAAAGAAATGTGGCATGGAGACCATGATGCTGTTTCTAGAGTAGTTTATGCTACAGCCAGCAAACACTGTCTTGGTTGCTTTTCTGGAGCCTGACACAGTAAAAAAACCCCACATGAATAGGACTGTGACTGAATTGCCTAATCAGCTGCTTGGCTTCTCTGGCCAGTACTGGGCAAAAATTGTAAAATTTCAGGAAGATTAGGGACTCCTCCTTTAAGGCCAGTAACCCAGGTTTGATACTGTTAAAAGTTAGGCAGTGTAAGCAATCCAATTTATCTTTTAAATCTTCCAAAACTAAAGTAAGACTGAGCTGTTTTGAAGAAAGAACAAAGGAGGAGTTAGTGAACTCTTACTGTCATGTCCCCAACTATTGCCTCTCGTTTTCCTGCCCGTCAAAATAAGTTTAAAGTACGTCTTGCATTTTGTCTTCCCTTTAGCTGATGTTACAAAAGACATCAAATGTCATCAGATGTGCTGTATTGGACAGGTTTTTGGTCAATGGGGGACAGAGCATCAACACCATCAGGAAAGTGCATTCAGGGAAATAAGACTAATTCTGATGTGAAATCTTCCAAGGGAGAGCCCTGCCACCATTTGATATGCAGTTGTGGTTACTTAGATTATAAATCTGGGAATCTAATTTTAAGGACAGGGTAGAACTGTCTCTTTTGAAGCATATAAATTCTTAACTGCCACAGATAATATTAATTCAGGTTATTATTTCCATTCCAACACAGATTATAGGACAAGAGAATTTTACTGGAAATTAAAAAATAAATTCAGCATATGTATATCAGAAAGCACCTTTTCATGCAGAGAATATTAAATACTTAGAATAGCCTGCAGGCAAAGTTGTAGAGGCAAAAAGCACCAGTGTCATGCAAGAAACAATTACATATCATCCTTGGGGAAACAGTCTACTAAAAAGAATATGTCTTGATGGACCAAATGACCTTTATTCATTCTCCAAAATTCTCTCATGAGGCTATAATTCTACTGAAGAACATTTCACCATTTTGGCCTCAAGCAATGTCAATTCTTCCTTGAATTATCCTGTCCATCAGTTCACTGATGAGGGTGATCCTTTTTTATACCATAACAAATACTAAACAATTTCCAGCCCTGTGTCATGACATCACTTTGAGTACATAATCAAAACTCTTTTTCAGTCCCATGACTGTACCTAGTCTTGTACCCAGACTAACAAAAAGTTTTTCAGGCATCTGGAAAACAAAACAACAAAAAAACCTTCTCAGGGTTTTAAAATTAACTGGAAGAAATATGGTCATTCTTCACTCCTGGCATACAGCACGTACCTTTTAAATGAAACTCATAGGAAAACAAGGTAAATCTCCCTCAGAAACCTAAGCAGATTCATGACAATTCAAAAAAAATTAGTTCTGAGATTTTATAGTTTTGCTAAATTGTATGGACTATCAAGCATAAACATTCATTTAGTCTAGGTTAAGAAATCTATTAATATTGCTGTGTTATAAAATATAATTTCTGAAACCATAAAATATTAATAATAAAAATTATATGAGTAATTTAAAATGCAAAAAAATTAATTGCTTGAAGTTCTCCACATTTCGTTAAATTTGATTAAAAGATCTAAAACACTGATGCTGTTCATCAATAAGATATTTTCTAAGAGTTCAAGCTTTAAATATGTGGAGAAATTTAGTATTTTATAACTTTGAAGAACTAAATTGAAGTTTAATAACTTGGAAACATCAAACTATTGCTTTCATTGTGACATTGCTACATATTACTAGTACATTGAAAAATTCAGATTCTGTCACACAGACTATTTACTTTCAAAATATACCCCATAAGTAATATCAGGAAAGACAGCAGAAAGGCCACATAAATTTTCAGAGAAATCCTTCTGAATACAATTTTTTTTTTTCTGAATACAGAAATGCAACATTAATATCAGTTACTAGGAGTGTGGGCGTTCTGAAAACAAGAAAAATATCCCTTGGCATATTATGGTTTCCACCTGCTAAATCTTCATGTGTCTACTATAGCTTCATTCCTCTTGCTATTAGAATTTGCAACACAGACTTTTCTGCAATAAAATGATTCTACTTCTTAGAGATTCACACTGGATCCTATCACAAGTTATTTGTGCTGCACTTCTTGTTCTTTGGATTTTATTCATGTCGCCATCATTTTTCAACAACTTTCCACAGATGGATATTTATCCATGTTGTTAAATTATTGAAGCAGTCTATTAATTCACAGAATCCCTGAAATGGATGTGTGTTGGCACAATTTATTGCTTTACAGGGTCCCTCCATAGCAGAACATTTACCTAATGGTGAAGTTTTTCATGTCACTTGTTACCACTTACACAAGGTCAGCCCCAAGAGACAAGGTCTGAATTCAGATTCCTGAAAAATACAGTTGTCATCACCAATTTTAGCACTAGAATAATTATTCTGTAGTCATCTACAGCAAACCTTATTTGCACAATATTGATATACTTACTCATGTCATTACACAATCAACTGTTCTCTTCAGAGCTATATTTTGTTTCCCTTCGACTGAGACCCCTCACTCAAATACCTTATAGAAATATTTTTAAAGCTCCAATATAAACACCAAATTTTTTAGCAAACTTTTTCAGGGCAAAAACGTGTTATTTTTAGTTTTTAGCTACTATTCCTCAAATTTTACAGAGTATCACTCAAATTTTTTACCTAATATATTAAAATGTAGCTTTTCCTCAAGAATAGATTTTCATGTTTAGGGAAAAACAAATAATCACCTCATTAAGTAAAGAGTGTGGAACTGAGTATATCCCTCTCCTTACCTTCTGGAAGATTATTTCTACTTCTCTTTGTTATTTGTATCTTGAGTTTGCATAACCCTGCCCTTTCTAAAAGGTTAAATGTAAAAGCTGAAGAAAGCTTTCTGAAAAGGCAACCATTTTCATTTTTCCCCTCTATACTTTAGGCATTTGAAAAATACCATCCTTTTATATTCTTAAAAATAAAATTAAACATTACAGCTATACAAAAATGCTGAAGACACATTTCAAAGGACAGTATATTTCAACCTTAACTGAATTCCAGCTATACCTTTAGATCTATAAAAACTGTCTTTAAATGTTATATAAAGTAATAGAGGGTTTTCTGAATACTGTAGCTCTCACTATTGTACACTCACAAGGGCATGGTCCAATCTAAGGTATTTTCTCAAGAGAAAGATAACAGTCAAGAGTTTTTATAAGTAATCCCTGTTTCTGCTTTTATAAATCTTGTTGACTTAACTGAACTAGAACCCACTGGCCAATTTCCATAGTGAAGTTTCTAGGTACACAGTGGACATTTCTACTGACTGATTTAAAAGTCAAAACCCCACTTACTACAATGGATTTCCACCAAAACATCTATTAGCACATGCTATAAAAGGCAATCTCTATTGAGAAACAAAGGGTATCAAATCAATACTACTGTTCTATGGGCAAGTCCCTTTGGTCACAAAGGACTTTTAAGCCATTTGGGATTTTCATTCATTGGTTTTGTGAGTTACCCATTTTGATAAAAAAAGATAATTTTGTTTTTCAAGGGCTGATGTCTTCAAAACCAGATTCAGACAACACAGTAAATTGGAGAGGCCTTTCTTTTCAATTATTTTTTTGTAACACATAAAAAAGCCTTTTTCTGTGTGGACTCATGAACATGGAAGAAAAATAGACAATTTGAACCTCTCTTGTTATACATGGCAATATTTTCAGAGTGCCAAGAATATAACAGCTGCCCACAAAGAGGAGACAGACCTCAAGCTTGAAACCAAACTGAATCTTAGGTTTAGACTGAAATTTGGAAGACCTTGCAGTTAGCCTATATAAAGAAGGAGAATGTCTCAATAAACAGTTATAATTAATATCTGAAATTATTCCCATCTTGCATAAACAAATATAATTTTTATGTATAAATCCATATTATCCCCTTGTTTTTTGTCAAAGGTTCTACCCAGCTGAGAACATATGAGGATTCTCCCTTGAAGGATTGACAAAGCCTTGGAGTACAGCCATCCTTCTGGCTGGGTACCCTCAGAAAACATCCCTTCAGGCACTGAAGTCCTCTGCTGAACTTTCTTAACTGTTTTCTCAAATGTATTCCAAAGCAGGATTTTTTTAATTCCACATCCTCACTGTTATACCATGGAATTGCACCTGCTTGCTGCACTGAGGCATCAGGCAGACCTGAAAGGGGAATATGGGCTACAAAATAAACCCTTTGCCCAAAAGATTCTATACCCAATCATGTTGCTCTACAAGTTAGCCCCCAAAATATCAATGGGTCATTTATTTCACACAGTTTTTATAACAATTCAGGAAAGCCAAACTGCTGATGTCTTTTAGAGGCACCTTGATCTATTTTATGTTAGTCAATATACTGAGTATGAGATCATGCACTTTGAGCTGCAAAGAGGATTTTGTACCATCATTCCAACAAGTCAGAAACACCATGACTCATATAAAAAAGGAAATAACTGACTACATTCCTTTACTCTTATTTTATTGTTTTGAGCAATTCTGAATTACAGCCTTCATTAAATAAAGGCCAGCACCAATTTTTCTCTCAAAAATTAAAAAATTTCTAGTTCTATTTCTGCATTAGTTATGAAATTTTCTGATAATCTTGAAAGAACAAAATTTTTATGGTTTTTTTTTTCTGTCATTGCCAAGAACTCACAAACTAATATTTTCATTTGGGAAAGCTGATAAACAGAGTTAAATTGTATTCTCACATTTGCCTATTTGAAAAAGGCTTAAGGAATGTAACAAACATTGGACCAGGACCTTTATATAAAAATTTAAAAATCAATGAAATTTATGTAAAAGCTATAATTTTCCACAGGTAAAGCTACCTCACATCTTAACAGTATCCCTTTTCACTGTACTATGTATCATAGTTTAAAACTAACTTCTTTTTCATTACTTTGCATTTTGCCAAAGTTTCTGAATGTCTCATTTCTTATAAATTGCTTTTATAATCCTAACCATGAATGCACAAGCTGATCTTCCAGCCCAAATCTGGCAGGTTTAATTGTTCTTTCAAAATATATTTTTTGAGATATATATATATATATATATATATTAAAATATAATTTTTTTGATGTTCACATATGCTGCCCAGCATCTGAGGTATAAAATGCAATACTAATACACTTACTTGAGGTATAGAAAAGAAAAACATTAATAAAGTGCAAGTGTAGTTTCTCTAGCACTGCTGCTCACCAAAAATATTTTTTCATATAAAGATATTTTTGATTAAAAAAAGACAAAACAAAATGCAAACAACCAAACAACAACAACAAAAAACAAATCAAACCAAACAAAAAAAATGTTGTTTTTTAATAGAAGGGTGAAGCCAGTGTGGAAGATTGGATTATCATTCCAAATTAGACAATCTTAAAAAACAAGTCCATTTTTATATTCACATAATTTCTATATGCAATTTTCAAGGAAATAATATGAAGACAAATGAGTCAAAACAGTAAAATCCATATGTGCTAAGGTTTTTTTCAGACACATTAAGATATGGCAATCAACTTGAGATTTGACTGTATGTAGATGAGTATTCAGGCAGAATTTTGATAATAGAGAGGGCATTCAAAAGCTAACTTATGTCTTTTAATGTAGTCAAATGATAAGATGGAAAGAGAGAGGTAAGATTCAAGTAAGCAAAAGAAAATTGTTTTGTAAAATGTAGTTAATGATGGATGACTTCAGAGTGTTTGCAGAAATCTGTATCATTGGCTCACAATTAAAAATTCATTAAGTCTTGCAAGGCCTGGATAGCATTTTGTAAATAAGAAGCAGCATGTGAAAAATTCAAGTGAATGCAGGAACATAATAGAATAATCATGGCTTGAAGAAGTGCCCCACAACACAACAATACATAAATATGTATGTGTCAAGGACTAAATCATGCTCACTGTACTTACACTAGCAGCTCCATTAACTTGGGTTATTCTGGAATCAACCAATCTACTCAGAGCAATAAAACAAACAGCACCCTAATAACTCTGATGGCCATTTCATCAGCTCTGTTTCTACTGGTAATGTGTTACATAAGCATAACCCATAAAATGCATGAGATCACATCAATAATTTCAGCTGGAGGAATCTTTTTTCTCAACAGTAGATTTTTTTTCTATTCTCACTCACATTAATTTCAATTCAACTCAGTGACAGAAGGCTTAAGTCAATGTTAGTTTAATGTCTAGTTAAGATAATGAAATACTTTTATAAAACAGTTTCCTTTTAAGATTCAGACCTCTGTCATTTAGTTCAATGGATTCAGAATAATGTTCTATGGGTTATATAGAATTCCATCATTTGAACTTACCCTTTTGTCAACTCCTGCTAGTTCATTAATGATAATTCATTATTTATTCTCATAATCAAAGAAACTGTAAAGAGGAAAGCATGCATAGCCCCAGATATAGTGAAGAATAGGCTTTTATCAAAACCAAGCATCAAAACACATTTTTGCCTGAACTCAGAAATCACCAATATCTTACCATCACTGGCACAACACAACTCTCTACAAGTAACCAAGCAGCAAATGAATCAACCCATTGAAACAATGGAGCATGCAATCAGCACACCCACCAGCGCTTTCAAACACTGATCTGAAATACTTTGGAATAACCCCAAATTACTTGAATAATTGCGGAAACCCCTGCTTGACTTGGAGCACAAAAAGAAAGCACCCATATAGCTGATACTGCTGGGTTTAAGGAAAAGGAAGCACCTGCTCTTTTAATCCAGCCACATTATATGTCTGCTTTTGCCACCCAGCAGCATCCATGGTGGACACCAAGAGCCTTGGAACAGCTGGCTTAACCCAGATGTTGGATATTAAGAGTGAACTATAAAGAAGCTCAGCAGTGAACCTGTGTTCAGTGTGGATGTATCTGCCAGATGCTGCTGTTCTATTTGCCTTATCCAGCTGTGCTGACTCCTCAGCCTGTCATCTCCCCCTCCTTTACAACATTAAGGAAATATTTTTTGACTTTTTACCTTGGTAATAACATGCTTTTAGATAGTCAGGAACATTTTGTTTCAGCATTCTCCCTATTTCTTTAGGATCAAAGCCTTGACTTTCTCCATCCACCTATACACAATTAGGTTAGAGTAACACACCATTATGTCACTGTATATTTTAAAGTTTTCCTTACAAGACAGGTGAAAAAGAAGTGATTATGCATTGTTCAAGTCCTTTAGTTCTTCCACCAACTCAATGGGGCTGGTTTTCAAATCTCTGTGCAGTTCAAACAGGACAATCCCTCTGAGGATTCCCCTCTGGGGAAGCAGGACATGACCTTCTCATTTGAATTATGCTGATTTGCTATTCTGATTTCAACCCACCTGTCAAAAATATTAAAGGGCACATAAAACACCCAGAGAGCATGGAGAGTGAGAGAGGTGCATTGTCAGAGGAAGTTATTATTATCTTGTAATACCATGGCAAATGTCTTATCACAGGGAACAGCTGAGAAAAAAACACACAATATTTCATACCAGAAAAAGACATACAACTAGATGAAAAAATATGAATTTAATTTTGAAAACATAAATTGTGTTGTTACAATTGATATAGATGCTACAATACCTTAATGTTTTTTCAGAAGCATCTCACATACTTATTTTCATCTATCTTCACATCTTTTCAGCTCTTTTAATTTATTGTCTCTTGCATAAATACCCTTTTCATTCCCTTATATACTAGTTTGACCTCTACTTTTTTTCATTAAGCAAGGCTTAGCTTTATACAAGTTTTTCTATATCCAAGCAGCAGCCAGACATCTCAGAGTGCCTGCAAATGTAATTGACCCTAATCATTACATGACAATAATCACTTTAATGAGACCTAGTCTTGTCAAACGACTGGCACAGTGTCAACTCTTTAGCTCCCAAACAAGGAATTCTGAATCAGGACTTTGGTTGTACAGGTTTTTTGATCACCATATTTTTCCAAGGATGTGACCAGCTAGATCTCCACTGGCTGCACCGACAGTTCACGTGGAAGGCAGGGCCAGCCACTGCTCTGAGCTCAGCTGACACTAATTCCTGCAGGAGGCAAGAACCCCAATCTTTCAGCCCTACCAGGAGACAGGCAGACAGTCTGCAGGCAAAGGGGAAAGGCACAGAGCACACAGCACTGATGCTTTTGCAGTTGATGCATTGCACCGCTCTCATGCCAGTGATCAGCTCTGCCACACATTTCCTTTCCAGCCTCAGCGAAGTCATCTGTTCTCCTTGTGAATCTGTGCCACGCTGGCACAGCGGGGAGGACGGCACACTCCCCTGCCTGTCATTTGTCTGACTCTTAAAATTAGCTCCAACCTTTCTTGGAGGAGCACACAGAGGTGGTTTTGTCAAACAAGCAGAGCCCTGCTGGTGCTGAGACCTTCCCCACCGCGGCGAGGCCACGGCTGCGTGAGCGACACCCACCCACGTGTGCTCTCCAAGTGATGCAGCCGTGTACGTGTCAAAAATAAGGTGAGCCTTGATCCTGAGAATGAGAAAAATGTCCTCAATAAAGCAGAGAAAAAGGTTCATTAAATCTATTAATTTATGCTGGCATTTGGAAGACTTTGCCGCCTGTCTCAGCATTACCGCTACTTAGACACAAACTCATGATTAAACAATGGTGAACGTTTAACTTAAAACCTGGCTGTTTTGAGATATTTGAGTTATGATTTGAAGTTTCTAATTCAGACTCAAATGAGGAAATTAAATATTTTAGCAATTAATAAAGTCTTTTCCAAACTTCAGGCAGAATATTTTACCCATTAATTTATTCTCAGTATCTGAAGTGTGGGACAGGGAAACCAAAACACCACCTGTGGTTCTTCTTTATTCCTAACACATCCTTCACTTATCATTTTAAATAATGCATCAAAAGGAGCCTGTTAAAGTGATCATGTTCATTGTCAATTCAGTAAAATAATATAGTATTATCTCCTAATGATGTGATTCACATTTATAATAAAACTAAACCCTACCTTCTATTTAATTTTTCCTCACAAAACCCTAGTAATAATGCCTGGAAGATAACTATAGAAGGGAAATCATATCTGATCTCTAAATCCTCAGTTTTATCCTTAATATGCTGTTTTAATTAAAAGTAGTATTGTTTATACTTGAAGGAACATTAGGAAGTTGAGTGTTTAATATTCCATATATGAAAGGAAAGAAATAATCAACACTGTCTGAAGTCTTGGAACATACATTCATGTTGTGTGATGTTACAGCCATTAATCAGATATCACTCTATCATCTGGATATGAAAATGCTTGAGAGTTAAAACACACACTTGCATGCTCTCCATGCAGCAAAAGGTTTGATTTATGCATAAGATAAATACAAAGACTCTACTGTGGCTTTATAGCTTTTAGGTTTTTAACATGTTGACAGTTGCATTTAAAAAAAAAAAAAAAAAAGAAGAAACTTAGGTAAACTTTAAAATACTGAAATACTGGTTTTATTAAATGAATACATTAGTCACAACAGATAACAACTGAGAATTTTATCTACCCTTACCTTTCAAAACCTGTCCCAATGGGTTTGATGAGCAGAACAGCCTAACACCAAGACACTGCAGTACCTCTTCAGTAATCAATTAAATCCTTGGGCAAACTGAGGAATGTTCCAATGGCCATGCCTCAGCCTTACTAGAGGATGACAAGGGTGCTGATTTCTTAGGAAGGTAGCTAGACTAGCCCTACCTCTGCTTCAAGGGAATATATTTTAGTCCACAGTTAGAAAGTTATAAAATGTTTTTTCCACCTTCCCAAGAGTTTTTTGAGGTTCTCACATGTCTGGGTTTTTACATTCTTCCTCACAGTGTGAAAGCAGATGATACTGTGCTTCTAACACAGAACAACTCTTACACATTTCACGTTTCCTCACACATCAGGGTCTGATCATAGAAGATGCTGAGTGTAGCTGGCCCAACACTGTGTAATGCTGGAAGCTGTTTGAAAAGTGTGAGAAAGGAAATTTTGTGAAGTTCATACTTTCAGTGTTATAAACAGTGACAGTGAGTACATAACAGATGAGCCCAATACACCCTTTTAAATTTTTTTCTTACATTCTTTTCATCAAGAGAGTAGTAGGTGTTCTGATAAAGCAGAATATCTGTCTAAAGTCTCCCAAGCCCAAATATTAAAGACACAGCCTTCCTCTTTGTGCTGCCCCTAGGATTATTTGGAGTAGCCACAGTTGGTTCAGCTGTGAGGGGAGTGAAACTTCTTTTCTGATGTGGCCATTACATCTACACCTGAGTCTGCTTTAAAATTGACAATCTTCCCACAAACATTCAGTTCCACTCTTCAGGCTGGCTCTGTATCATTTCTTGTGACTGAACACAGGAAGAAAGTAAAGGAAAAAAATTGAAAAAGCACACTTGACCCAGGTGCTTGCTTTCCATGCTGCCTTTGTGTGACATAAATCAACAATTTTGTATGTCGCTGGCATTTGGCTGCTGTAGCTGAGCAATTACCTTCAGATATTGGAGTCTCCACCTCAGCTGTACTCTGGGGTAAGGGCATGAATTCAGCCTGAAATATCCCTATAACCCATTTGGATCCACTGTAAAAGCAGTCACTAAGGGGGCGCCTCAGGCAGTTGTCACTCTGTAATGCTGGACACATCCTGGGACTCAGAATTTCACTGGTGCAAAAGCCAGGTCAAGTTATTCTAACAGTTTCCTGGCCATCTCAGAATCCTCTGTTTCTTGCCTCTGACTGGCTGTGGAGAACAAACTAATTGTGACTTCTAAGCTACATATGTTCATAAAACTCTTAAATAAGAGCCTCCATAGTGGATTGTTATCACTTAGAAGAACCTAAAGTGCTTTTTTCCATAAGAAACTAGTTCAATGGAAACAGTGCAATAATCCAACAAATAAGGATAAATTATTAATTTTTAAAATGTATAGTCTATAAATATCAAATTGTTTATTATGTTTCAATCCACTACTCTTCCATATCACCACTGATTTTATGATGCTAAAGGAGGGGAATAGGGAAGGCTTACAATGCAGAAAGAAAGGACAAAACCTCAAAATAAATAGAAATTGCATCTCAGTATTTTTTTTTATTTAGGTGAGTTCCAGTTGCAGGGAACTTTAGTAAAATACTAAAGTATTTTAACTACTTGTTCCCATATAAATTTCTTTGAGCTACAATAATTAAAGTGAGGGAAAACAGGAGATGTAGGTTTAGGTAACTTAAGCATTTTGGTAAACAGACACAAAAACTGAATGGAGAAGAAAGAACTGAAATGATTTTTCTGGCTGGCAAGTTAGGAATATCTTTCATTCACTTGGTTGCTTTATGTTTTTGGGGGTGTTTTTGTTGGTTTTGGGGTTTTTTGGGGGTTTGTGGCTTTGTTTTGTTTCTTTGGTTTGGCTTTTTGGAGGCTTTTGGTGTTTCTATTTTCTTTTGTTTACTGTTTGGATGAAAAGAAATCTCTTCAGTAATCCTAACATATGCTCTTTGTGCCCTGAGACAGAGACCATCTGATAAAATACACTTGAAAGACCTCGGCATTGGCAGTGACATGGCTATACTCAGCAGCTTTTCTTACAGCACTGATAATGTTATACACAAAAAAGAGGATCTATGCACAATACAGTGACTTGCCTACGCCTACAGAGCCTCAGCTTTCCTTTTGCTGTCCCAAACTGCCTGTTGAATAGCAATGAGGCTGATAATGAGCACTGCAAAATGACGGCTTCTAGAAGTTTAGAGTTCCCTTCAAGAGCAGCAGCACTTCAAGACAAGATTTCTTTTCATCTGACAAAGAAATTTGTTTTCAAATATGTCTCACTTAGGTATCTGGGGAATGCACTGGACAACATGACAGACTGCTTCAATTTCTGAATTCTTACCCAGGAAGCCCCAGAGGAAAGGGCTACTCCCTTTCTAGCAGAGAAAGAAAAGAGGCTGCACTGTTCTAGGGCCAATGCTCTCAGAACACAGGCACCAGGAGTGAGGAGCAGGCCCTTCACATCTCATTTACAGAGTCTCAGAATGTTTCAGTACCATATCTTGCACATTCTCTTCCAGTATTGAGTGAATTAGAAGACACCACTTGCTGTAGAAAGGGTTAGATAATAGAATGATTTGTTTATCTTCTAAAGGATTCATACATGATAAAAGGAACATTCAGAATTCACAGGGGGATGGGAGCATTGTAACACAGAATTCTCCACTCAAGGCAAGCAAAAGTGTAGTTTACAAAATCTCTGGTATTTTGAAGTTAATGGGAAAGCAGAGAGGGTAAGATTTTTTTTAATGTTTGTGTCTACAGAATATAAATAGAGAAAAATCAATCTCTCTCCTCCTATTTATCTAGCTGCTTACAGGGTCCTCAGAAACAGTTTGAGAGCAACAAAATCATGAATGGATTTTATCCTTAAGGTCTTCAATCAGCAAAGGAAGTATTCCCCTTCCACTGAGTCATAAACAGAATAGTTTCTCAAATCAGGAATTAACCTATATTTGAGAGTCCTTACACAGTAAGACTTTTTCCATCCTTGTCTAGTTCACAGAATATTAATCTGTGCTGGTGTAGTGAAGTGTCTCAAAAGGATCCCAATACATCATCCACCTATGGTCACTTTTACAAAAGCAGTAGATTGCTTTTAGGGAAGTATCATATTATGCAGAGACGTTTTAAATTTATTTAATGCTCTCTGAATCATTGTACAAACTAGGCAGAGTACAGAAGGAGGATGAAACATGTAAGTAGCAGGATTTTAGATACTGCTCAGAGGGCAGGTATTTGAGAGTATGAGGGACTGGGAAGCACAGAAGAAGACAAATAGGTAAGAAACATATATTTCCTAGACATGTTAATTTCTCCAAGAGAAAGATTTCACCATTAGAATGTGAAAGAGGGCAGCTTTTCATGTTTGAAATGGTGATGCTTGTCAGGAACTTTTGTTGTTTCTTAATTGTTTTCAATAGCTAAGTTTATTAATGTCCAGTCTGGTAATCTGAGATTGCTTCTCCTGCAATTTTCATATTGATTTTACCTATCAAAATGAAATTATATTTTTAATAGCTTCTAACTCCTTGCACTATCTGGCAAAAATCATGACACATTAATTAAATCTTTATGTTAATGGCCTTAGAAGTAGTTCCCACCTTAATAAATCAGAACCTTCCAAATCTTCACAGTTTATACCACTTGCAATCAATGTTAATTTCCTTTTGCTTCAGCAACTTCATTTACTTTTCTACTGAAAGTCTAATTATTTCTGATTACAATTTCAGCATATTAAAATTAATGTGATATACTATCTATATTGTGATTCATTGTAATTTAAGTTTTCTTACACTATGGTGTTTGGATTTATTTTGAAACTAATCTCAAGGGATAAATATTAATGTTAATATTCCAAATTTTACATTCTGATTTTCACATAATTCCTCTGCAATTTAACCATGATGTCTATCTGGGCTGTTATCACCATGAACTTTATGTTTGATTTTACAAGGTGTGACAAAGGAAAATTAGAAATGCAAAGCTATGGCTGCTTCTGCAATTATAGAAGCATGTCTGTCAGGGCCTGTGGGCTTTTGTGAAATCAACACAGTCACATGATCTCCGTTAAATGAACTGTATCTCTGATTTTTCAGATTCCTTACAGAACTGTGACACTGTTGAAATGTTTCATCACTTGCCTCTCTTTCTTTACAGTCCTGCTCTAACAACAGTTCTTCTGGTAGTCTTTCATGATGTCTTGTCCTTTGTTTTAACATCTCTCTCAAGTATTGAGTAAGGAATTCCAAGTATTCCTCTTAAAACAGATTATATTATGAGGACAACTTTTTAAGACCGTTTAACACGTGAACCTATTAAAACTGCTGTGGAAAAGAACTTGAATGAAGTTTTTTTGAAACCAATTAGGCTTTTCCTCTGCCTTTGTATACATTTACCATGATTCTGCATTCATTTTCATCTTTTATAGCAAATTGTCTAATTGCAGATTTCCAGTCTTGCAACTGATTGCTTTATTTATGCCTTATTTCCTCCCTTGCAAATTGTCTTTGTTACCTTTGTGACTTCTTTTATGGGCAGAATCCATTTTTTTGGCCTTGCCTGTCAAAGCACTGCAATCTTCCTCCTCTAATTAGTAAATTAGACATTAGTATATGCATCAGGATAAGTAGCTGAAAAAATGATGAGTGATTTGAAGCACTCCTATAGTTAAATGATTAAGAGCTTTATACAATGCCGTAAATCATTGGAGGCTTCTTTGACTAAATCTGACAATTCTTTTAAATCATCTGAGGGACCATTTGAGTCATATTGACACTTCATTAGGCAAACAGAGTAGAGTTCCTGGATGTGTTGTATAGCACTTCATTAGATCAATCACTTTAGCGAATTCACCTACATTACGTTAATATGGCCATGAAAGTGGAAGGCAGAGGTTGCATTTGCTACTTTCTAAATGTAAAAAGAGCTAGAAAAATATTGTGTTTATATTCTTCTTGCCCCAGCTCTGATGGTGTTGAAGGAAGGGCTGTTATGCTTTCATTCTTTTCTCTACATTTTTATGAAACAGTCATAGTTCTCTAAGGAACCCTGGTTCTAATAAGACGAGTATTTCCTCCCTGACTTCAGTAGCTTCAAAATTTCTGAGGTTTACATTTCTGGATAAAATCCACCAATCACTCAAGCAAAAGTAATTTCAAGCACAAGTTGATTTTTGGGTAGTATATCAATTCACCATCCAGAAACCAAGGCTGGAGATAATAATGCTACAAAACACTTCTAAGAGCTGGTCTACAGCAGAGACTGGCTGAGGACTAAATGTTCCCTATGTCTCCAGTGAGAAGAGTCAGAAGAGTAACAGCTAAAAGTCAAATGAAGCTAGTAAAAGACACATTAAAATCCAAAGATCATCAAGTAAATATTGGAATAGGGCATTGCTAGGTTTTTTGCCCTGTTTGAAAAGAGCTGCAAAACTTTTTTCCTCCCTCAATGGATAGATATTGTGGCTACTCAAGTTTGTATGGGTTCAAGGGATGAGGAACATGCTGGAAGAAAAAGCCACTGAGAGCTGTTAAATACACAGAAGCAAATATGGCTTTGACTGCCTAGTTCATACAGATTTTTTCAGCTAAAAAAACCATTTTTTTAGTAGCAGTTCCATACACAATCTAACAAGCAGCAGATTTAAAGCAAAACAACAAGAAGAAAACAATATTAGAGATATATGGGTGTTTACTTGGTGGTCTTAGAAAGGGTCATAGGAATAACCAAGTCATTCAGACAAATTTTATGTAAGTTGCACTTTCCAGTGAGGCACTTGAGGGCTAAGGCTTAGAATAATGGCTCTCTAAATGATAGTTTGCTGTTCATAATCATCTTCAATCATTCCTCTCTCTTTCTCCCTTGCTTCAAGTCTAGAGTATAAAGGTATTTATCTTTATGAAAAATGCAGAACAAAGCTGGCACACAAACTCTGTAAGTTATACTTGTGCTCTTATGGACATTAAACCCAGTATCCCTCTGCCCTCAAGGAAGAAAAAGTATCAAGCAGGTAGCTATTCTCTTTATTTATATATCTTCTATCACTTCTAAAATAAAGGAAATCTGTCTACTTCTTCATTAGAATTCAGAGATTATTTTAAAAAAAAATAATTTAATGCATGAAAAATATTTTGCTGGTTTGTTCAGGTTTTGGGTTTTTCCTTACAGAGTTCAGTCTCACAGGTTACAATCAATCTTTCTTCCTGGAGCTTAAAGTATAATGAAAAACAGAACAGAAAAAATCCAAACCAAAACAAACACCCAAAATAAAATAAAAAAAAAAACAACAACAACAAAAAAACCCAACCAAACAAAAACACCAACAAAATCAGCATGAATTGTGAGCCTATGATTCCAACTGTAGACAAAGACTGCTGTGCACAGCCTCAGGACATCCAGTAGCCTGGATTTCAGCATTAGGTATTCAGCTAAAAAAAGGCAAAAAAAGGCAAACAAAATTATTCAAGTGAATTTGCTGGTTATTTGAGTAGAGGCTTAGTAAAGGCTGGCATTGTTAGCTTGATGGTTAAAATCATGCAGCTGAGGCAAATATGTCAAAATCTAGCTTCAGCGAAATCAACTGTTTCTGGCAAAACCTCCACTTGCAGTTAATGGCCATGTAAAAATGGCATTTATCAAAAGGCAATCCTACATAGTTATCTACAGAACTTAGACTAACAGTTGTTGCTTAGCACAAATACTGATATTTTCCAAACAGAGAAATAAAACACTTGCTTTCTTTTCTTCTAAGTACACTTATATAATGAACTTTCAAATAGCTAGTTTTAACTGTTGCTGCAAGCAAAATATATAGTGCCAGAATATATTCCAAAACACATGCAAATTAGGAATTTTAGAGACCTGCATTCAGCTCAGGGGCATACAATATAGGGTTTGGACCTGTTGGGGTGAGTCCAGAAGAGAACCACAAAGATAATCAGGGTTTTGGAGCATCTCTCCCATGGCTGGGGTTGTTCAGCCTGGAGAAGGCACCAGGGCAATCTTCCAGGACCTAAAGGGGCCCCACTGCAGAAAGACAAATTTCCAGCCTAGCCTCCCCCTCCCAAAACTTTCAGCAGATAGGTGGAAAACATACAGACAGACCTGTTTCCTTATTCCTCCTCTGAGGTCATTCATGGAGCTACAAAGTGGAGAAATGTCTGCACACAACCTGCAATGGGCTGCAGCAAAAGGTGCCTTTTCTCTGTAAGATCAGTTGTAGTGTGGTCTGATGGAGAAGGCAAAACAGTGAGGCTCAGTGGTTCCAGTTCATCCAGGATCTGATCTGACTGGATATCCAGGGCATCCAAGTGACAACAGGAACAACCATTCTCAGTCTGATTTTAACATCCTCGCGCTGTGTATCCTTCTTTGGAATACTTAAATGCTATCCCATGGATACGTCATTCTTGAGGGAAGTAACAACAGCAACATCATTTTCTTCTTTTTACACAGAATTCCCAGCTCCTCACAGGCAGCATTAAATCCATTAAAGATTAGCCATACTGCAGATTAAGCCTGACAAGATAAAAATCACATAAATAATAAATGCTGAAGTATCATGCTATGCCAAAGCCTCTTTCATCAAACACAACAATGAAAACCTCTTACTATTTTTGTTTTGATATTCCTGATACTGTAAGGGGACAATAAGCTGCATCTTCCACACTTTGAAGCCTCAGGGGCAAAGCATTACAGATAAACAACCTTTGTCAGATGCCAGTAACCTGCTTTCCAGGAACCCAGACCCATTGCCACACTGACCTGGAAAAGCCTTGCTGGATTTCATCATTAGTAAGTTTGTCTGTGAGTTTTATGGGCATTTTTAATTAGGTTCTTCTGTGTTGATGAAGACTGTATTTTTTATTTTTTTTTATAACTGTCAACATATTATGTTACTTAACATATTTTTGATGCTTCTTTTAGTTACTCCAGGATTACTATATCTCCATTTCCACAGAGATTAAATGTGAGAATTTCCTTAATTGTCCAGCATGTTTTTCTTGGGGAGGGAAAGTCCTCAGAGCCTCATATTACATTTCTTATTTTTAAAAAATTGTTCCATTAAGTGCATTACCTATATATCTGTTGTCTATTTGTGCAAAAGGTGCCTGATCTATAAATTTTATGTTAAAAAAAAGACTGTTGGTTTACTGTATTTTTCCCTCAAATACTCTCAAGTTAATTATTTATACCGTTCTCACAAATGTTTTTTTTCCCCCTTCACATATGTAGTTAAATGATCAAGTTTAAAACAGATTTAGTAATTCAGCAATTTTGTAAAAAACAGCTGATTTAATCTCTTCATTTTTTATTAATGAGCTTCCTTCCCTCTAATTTTTTTATTTATTAATTTTTTTCTTCTGAAGAGTGATTACTCATAACGAGTTAAAACAGGATTTCAGCAGGTCTGGTAGAGGTACAGGGAGCTGGAAGACACAAAGCTGTGAGGAGTGGCTGCTACCCCAGAAGGGCCCTTGGCAGGTTGGAGTCCCAGGCAGAGAGGAACTTTCTGAAGCTCAAAGGAAAATGCAGGGTCCTGCTGGACACCAAGCTGTCCATGAGCCTGGGGACAAGGAAGACCAAAAGTACCCTGGGGTGCATTAGGAAGGGCACTGCCAGCAGGTCAGGGGAGATGATCCTGCCCCTCTCCTCAGCCCTGGACTGCTGAGTCCAATTCTATGTTTCTCAGGCAAAGAGAGACACGGAGCTCCTGGTGTAATTCCAGTGGAGGGCAACCAAGTTAATTAAGTTAATTAAGGGGCTGGTGTCCCCTTGTGAGGAAAGCTGGGCCTGTTCAGCCTGAAGAGACACATGAGAGGGAAGCTCATCAATGTCTGTCAGTGCCTGAATGGAGGTTGTCAAAAGGATGCAGCCAGGCTCTGCTTAGTGGTGCCAAGCAACAGGGCAAGAGAAGAAAGCCCAGAAAGTCCACAATGACCATGAAGAAGAACTTCTCTGACCGAGTGCTGGCACAGGTTGCCCAGAAGCGTGTGCAACCTCCCTCACTGGAGATTTTCCAGAGCCACATGGACACAACCCTGTGCCCTGTGCTCTGGGATGGCCTGAACAAGGAGGTTGTGTCAGATGACCCACTGCAGTCCCTTCCAACCTGACCCATCCTGCAATTCTCTGACCTGACTTTAGTTTTGGCTTTACATTTTAAATGCTCATTTTCTGTTAGGTTACCTTATGTCTCTCTACCTCTGTTTTCTCTCCCACTTTCTTCTCTTTTTCTCTAGTTATAACATATTTTCTGCTTTTGTTACTTATAAAATATATATATATCCCAAAGCAAAGACCCCTACATCAGTAATAAATACTAGCACTACTAACAATCCTTAATTGGATTCTGCAAAATGACTGTCTGATGTAGAAATTCTAAGTCAATTTTTACTCCTCCCTTTCCCTCATGCCATTAATCTCTTCTGCACAAATATTTTAAAACACTTTTTTCATGGTGTTCAAGAAAGGAGTTTTAATTGAAAACTATCCTTTTTACCTGTGTATGAATTACAGGACTATAAAAAGGAGTGGGGGCAGACAAAGGGATCAATAAAACTGCACTGACTGCACCTCCCAGTAACACCTGCTGAAAACCAGTTACTCAGTCCATAGATATTCTTTTTTCTTCTTTCAGTGTAAGACTGAAACAAGACTCAAAGTTTTATTAAGGTCTCTACAAGTCATAAGTCTATTTGTGTCTAGTGCAGTAAAACAAAAGTGCTGCCCAGCTTTGTATGTATCAGTAAATGTCTAGTAAAGTTCTGTATGTCCTATCCATATTAGTAATAATTTGAAGTTATCACTTAATAGAGGTAGAAATATTCCACAGTGACACTGTTTACTTTCATGAGCAGTTAGTGGGCAGGGATGTTTTAATTGCTTTTCCTCAAACAGTTCCCCTGCCAGATGACAGAAACAAATTGTAAGCTGTATGGTCACTGTTACATTATTAGCAAATATTTGACAGGACAAGGTAAGTAGATTTTTTCCAAAAGTAAAGACTGTGAAGCCCAAGGGAAGGCACACATGGAACTCACTGCACCTTGGTCCAAGATACTTGCAAGTAAACCAGAGAACATGAAGTACAAAGATTAAAATAATAATAAGTTATAATAGGGAATATCCAGGATTAACATATATATTACTTATTCCTTAGAACACCAGTTAATAAGATACTTTTGCCATGGCTGACAAAAATGGAACAAACACATTAAATATAACATACATTTAAAGATATTAAAGAAAGTTCAAGAACATAATGGATGTAATTGTGACAGGGTTGTAGTATGCTTACTAAAATTTCATATTTCCTGAATGCCAGTATATTAAAATACCCTTCTTGCATCTATGCTTCCACAGTAAAGTGATTGTTCTCCAGTAAAATTAGTGTTTAGTTGTACATGCACTTACTGGATCTCAAGATGTTCCCACTATCTCCATCTTCTTTTCTTTTTTGAGGAAAGAAGTCCTGCCACATGCAGATTTGATGTTTTCTTTCTAAAATATCCATATATATATGTTTAAAGCATTGTGGCACACTAAATATTCTGGATGCAGGACCTGTGAGGAACTCCACTCTTATTCTTTACAAATCTTGCATGAAGATCTCAGCCTGTAGAGGCTTAGTGTACTTAAGACTCAAAAAAATCCAAATACTCATTTCAAACCAGAAATTTATCAGGATTTTCAAAGTTAATTATAAATTTTCCACAGGATGTGTTTAAAGAAATGTTAGTCCAGTTGCAAGAAAGAGAGACATATGTAAAGAGGTAAAAAAAATTGTCATAGTTCTCATATGCAAGAAAGAGTCACCAAGTTCTAGAACCCACTATGCTGCTTTTAGGCAAAAGAAATAACATTTTTCTTCAAACAATCTATCTAATTGTCCTTGGAAATTAATGATTCCACTATAAAATCTCAGCAGGGAATATCATAAAGGACTATCTGAAAGATACATTTGAGTTACACTTAACAGGGTATTTGTAAGGAGCACAATTAGGTAACACTGGCCATAGGAAATAAAGTTCATGATCCTCTTATCATCATCAGAACCCCTAAACAGTGTCACAGAAACTCAGAAATATTTCAGCACAGAAGTACCAGTGAAAGTGCACATATTGGGAGGAGCGAAAGGAAAAATGCAGCAGGGTGCACAATACTGTAATTTTTAAAACCCTCACCAAAAAATATTAGAAAGGGCAGGAGTCACTGGGAAAGAGGCTGTAAAAATTCATTCAGCTTTGAGACTTGCTGTTTAACTTAGCCTTCTTAATTTTAATCATCTACCACAATCTACTATGCCATGCTGCTACCAACAATAAATTTCATTTTAATTATGTTGGAGATTCATTTATATGTAGATGTTCGCCATCAGATGCATAAACCCAATGAAAGAGATTCATTGAACATCTGCCTCAGAAATTTAACAGAGTCAGGTCTATTTAATCAGTAGCATTGCCCAACTACCTGTTCTTTCCATCAGATATCATTTAATTTACCTTTTTTCCCAATAAAAGTAAAAACATAAGGGGGAACTATACCACCTTCTCCTTTTTACAATTATTACATACAATTTGTAAAGACAATAATAAAACATAAAAGATTCCCCAGCTGAAAAAAGAGCTGAGGGCAAAACATGGTAAATAAACTCTTGTATTATTGATTTGGAACTAGAAACACAGCACTGAGTCTTATACCAAGGGAGTGATTCATGTACTAAACACAAGCATCAGGTGCTGTTTGAAATGCCCAAGTGGATACAAGACAGTACAACACGGAGCCTGATTTCCTGCTCTTCTGCAGCAGCAGGTGGAGGTGTGTGATATCCTTGGGCATCTAAGCACTCACAAGATATGCAATTCTAAGCACCATTATAATTTATGAAATGACTTGCCAGTAAAAAAGCTGCTGGATTGTATTAGTGGTGGCAGGTTCGTTTTTGATGGCATTATCTTCATTCAGAGCTACATTGAAAAGACTGGTTTGGTCTTGATTTGGTTTTATTTTAGCTTGTTTTAACTTCAGAGCAGTATAGTTTTATTCCCATTTTCACATCCTGCATGCACCAATACAAATGGCTGGAGAAATACCATATTGAAATTAGGGAGCTAGATCACCCAAACATAACAACTTCAATTAGCACCATTAACAATGCTGAAAACCCCAACCTGTCTATGGACAGAGTGCCAACAAATATACCTCCTATAGAATGAAAAATATTAATTTGGTCATTTATTTGAATTGTCTTTTTGTATTTGGGGGTTATGAGTGTGTCTCTTCCCCTCAAACTCACAACATCTGTTGCAGCAGGGATGGTACCACTCAAAAGCAACAGGATTGTTTGAGTGCTGAGCCATTCTGCTATGAAATAATTCCCTCCAGCAACACCACGTGGCTGGGAACACACCTGCAACAGGTCAGATAACACAGGGGGATGCAAGGGGACAAAGGTCTTGTGGGAGAGGGGAACACATTCCTTGGCACCTGTCACACACAGCTCTGCATGGCAGCTGGGCCTGGCACGTGGAAACGAGGAGCTGGAGAAAAGCTGTTGCACATAAAGTTGTCATCTCTCCTGCCAGGCTACTTCTGCCACACGTTGGTTTTCACAGCATTTCTATTGCCTCCCAACAACTGCACACACAGCATCTATTCTACAACGTGTAAAACCAGATCACTATCTTTAGTTTATGCTACAAAGCTTAAAATTTCAGGAAGATCCCCCTGGAGCCAATGCTGATCTGTGTAGTTTCTTACTGATTACGTGAGTAAGTGGAATTGCCTTCCCAGAGAAGTTATCTTTCTCCTTCGCTTTTATCACGTGGAAAAAAGTTACTGCAATTGCAGTGCTTTCCTCCTCTTTCCCTATATATTGGCAGAGGTGGTTCTTTGTTTAATTCTTGAACCCCACAACTCCTCAAAAAGATTATAGCATGTTGAAAAGCAAGATGCAGCGAACAAAGTCTAGAAAAAATGAAAGAGAGCATTGCAAGAACAGTCAAAATTAATTCAGTTAATAGAGCTTGGTAAGGATGGATGGAATTCAGTTGTATAATGAAAGATACTAAAATTTTGGCCAGGAAACTAAACACACACTTTGAATGATAAAGAAGGAAGCTACCACAATCCAGAGACAGCATTGCATGCCAAAACAGACAGACTTATACAGCAACTTCCATCAGCTTTTATTTTTTTCATTTGGCTATAAAGCTCAGTAGTTTAGGGGCCAACCTAAAGTTGTTTTTGAAAGAAGTAGTTTGCACAGCAACATTTGAAAATCAAACTTGTGTTGACAGCCAAACTGTGGTTGCAAGATTATTCAGCTTTACCTTACAGTTCATTTTGTTCCTAAAATACATGCCCCACATAACTTGTTGAAGCTTAGCTTACTGTAAAAAAAAGAAAAAAAGAATAAAAGCTAAATGAAACACATACCCATATGTTTTGTCAAATATTTTGCAGATTATTTGTTTACTTCTTATTTATAAATACATTCTTTCCTTTTTCCTATTAAATAAAAAATCCTCTTATTTTAAGACTGCTTATGAGAAGAGAGAATAGTAAAATAGTGTCTGTGAAATACAAAACTTGATTCTGTGAAATACAAAACTTGATAAAATATGATTCCAGTTTCCTGCAGATGCAGTTTCAGACTCCAAAGCATCTTGAAATTCAAAGTTCAAAGCATTTCAATGCTAGCCAGCTTTGTAGAGTCTCATGGCTGTGCCCCACTTACAGCTCAACTTTGAGCATAAAGAGACAAACGTGAGCTATGTGTACAACAGTGAATTTTAGTTATTGTTGATGTTGACCTCAGAAATCCTATCCACTTCCATGCATAAAATACACCCTCAGGTTGTGACTGCCCCTGTGATGTTGTTAGCTCTGTCTGCTCCCTTGTCCTAAACATCTGGCCCATATCTGTCTCCCCTCCAGAAGTATCTCAGACACCAGTGATGCGTGCATAACAAGATTAGATGAGATAGTGAGGGTTCAGTCATACTTCCCTCCCTCAAAGAACTACCTTTCCTTTCAGAATTAAATCATACTTAAGCTTTACACTTGGGGAGAGTGATAGAATGAGATCTGGGCTCAGACAGAGAAGCTATGATATTGGAGAGTTCAGATACAGGAAAAGTCCTGGATAAAACTGCCATTTAAAGGGAAAAAAGGAAGAGAGATGTGTAATTTATATGTGGTTATTAACAAATTACTAATAAATCCCTGCATGATGATGAAAACCCATTATTGATTAATACACAGAGATTTCTGTGTGGTTTACAGGAAGTGAGCACTAAGTCTGCATACTGTTCAACCTTTTGCAGGCATTCAAAATCTAGGAAATTATAACACAAACCTATATACACACACATACACATATACATGCTTCACAGGTGTATAGCAGTCCTGTCTCTAAGGTGATTGGGGAAACAGTAAAAACATTTTCTTTTATTCAAAGAAGTATAGCTATCATTTCTGTTCATCTAGATTTGCTTTATTTTGACCTCAGAAAATGCACAACTTCCTAGAATCAGTGGGTTTGAGTGTCTAGTGCAGGTTGTTACAGGCATCACATACATCTAGGCAGATTAAGTAGACCCTTCAATGAAAGGCACAGAACCGTGCTACTCCTTGAAAACTGTCAGAGATAACATGGCTTGCACTGTGTGCTTTTTTCCTGTTTACTATTTAGATTTAGAAGTTCCTATTTAGTATTTAGAAGTTCCTATTTACTTCCATGTCTATGTATTCTGAATGTGTTTCATATTTGCAAATCACTCCCTGACTCTTGAAGGGGAAAGAAGAGTTTATAATCTTACCTCTACAAACTCCTAGTAATCCTTTTAAAGCAATTCATACAATGCTGCTACTCCATAAAATATAGCATATTTAAGAATTATAATTGTCTTATAATTAACTTCATGCTGAAATCCTTCTCTGGAGGCCATAAAGTGCATGTCAGTATCAAAACCTCTTCAAGGTAAGGAAGGGAAGAACTGTTGAGGGGAACAGTTTGAGGAGCAGCCCTTGAACCTTTAACCCTTGAGCTTTGACATCTCATTTTCTGTCCCCGTGTCCTCGAGGAAAGGGGCTGACAGCAGCCAGGTGGGTTTCAGGCAGGTGGCCATAGCCAAACTGCTTCAGTAGCTATTTTAAATGAGCAGGCAGTAGATAAAACATTTTAGAGCTAAATACAAGTGGACAGTCATGGCCTGGGCTGAACTGAGGGGCCCAGACTGAGTATGTGTCCCATCAGGGGTTGTTGTTTGACACAAAGAAGGCAAGAAGAAAAAGAAGAGGGAAGAGTCAGCATCTTATAGAAAGCAAATGAGGTAAGATTTATAACTGTACAGAGAAGTCAGTGAGGAAGGCAGAGTTGGAAAAAACTATTATATTTAACATGAGATTCTGCTCCCTGTGAAACATCTTCCTCTGACCAGCTGTGTTACAAACAAGATTGATTTTTTTTTGTGGTGGGCGTAGATTTTTTTGGTTTGTGACGGCTGGCTCCTCAAACATGAAATGAATGAATGTAGACCTAGGAGAATACTCTAGAGTCTTTGTCAACTGTAAAGAAAATTCCAAAAAAATGTAATTAAATTCTTCCTAAGCCTGTGGGGTGGGGGGGCAGTGGTTGTGTTAATAAATTTATTAATTTAGGCTTGATACCAGATAGCTATTTGCAAATGTTTAATACCATAATTCTAAGGACAGTCCACTTCCATGATACTGCTTAGCTCTGAGAAGTGCTACAAGTGGATGCTGTAATATTTTAAGAACAACATTAGTTGCAATCATATTTACAGTTATTGGAATCTAAGGTGTTCTCCACCAGCATCAAAGGGAAGTATCCAACTCTGAATAAAAAGAATGGTTTCCATACAGCACTGCTCATTGTGTCTGCTTTCTGCTTGCTCATCCTCCCTTCCATTCTTCAGCTCCACACCTCTCAAATGCTGTCCTCAATTTTTCTCCTTTATTTACTGGTTTGCTTGTCACATTAATTTCTCTAGGTGTTCCTCTAACCCATCTACCAGTCATACACACACACACATACTCTCCCCTTTCTGTTTCTGTCCATTCTGGAAAGAACTCCTGGAATATCCCTTCTAGGAGTCCAAAGATCACACCTTAAGCTTAGGTCTAATGCATACTAGAGAGATTGGTTTTCAGATGATGTATTAAGGAATACAACTCAATATCCATGATCCCCCCAAAAAAAGAAAATAAAAATCGAACAGCTTGCAGATATTTTAGAGAAAGTGTGTAAAAGCCAGGAATAACATCAAGAAATCTTTGCTGATAATGGTTTAAGAAAACTCCTGCCAAATTTCATTTGCTGAAAATAAATTCCTAACTGCAAAATTTTTACATGCTCTGACTATGCATAGTCTCATGCTTTATTTACCAAATTAATGTTTATAGCACAAGGCAAGAGTATTCTCAACTTACATGACTGTAATTTGGCTATCTTCAATGAAATTAGAAGTGTTCACATGAGAGTTTAAAAAATGCTTAAATTTTAAAACTATGTCAGTATACAATTCCTTTCATTTTTTAATTGCTTACCCACATAGAATTATGAGTGGAAGAAACTAAGACAAGTGGTTTTTTTTCCTCCTATCATCTCCAGTTCTTTCAAATCTTTCTGCTGATGGTAGATTTTGACAGACAACATCAAGCTGCCTGAGTCACTGAGTCACATTGCTAAGTGGTAATTTTCTCATTTCAAAAATGTTAAATTTTAAGGGTCATTGGTACCACAAAAACCTGTTGAGTCAATTTGCTAAGGAAAAGCCAACATCCTAAAAATGTTCCTTCTTTCAACCCATACACACTCCACAGAGTTTTGTCCACAGAGAAGAAAATCATCCATTTTCTTCACAGTACATAGCTTGAGATATAAATAGTATTTATATGCATAAAGAGGTGTCTGTAAAGCTCACGTTTACTAAAGAACAGTATGAGGTAAAGATTAAAATAATAACTACATTTTTTCATTTAGCATATATGAAAAAGGAATAAAATGACAGATATGTAGCCTGATTAAGGGATTTTTTTTCGGTTTAAAGCTTCAACACCAAGCCTTTGGTTTACAAAATTGTACAACTGAGACTGCCTAAAATATAAAAAGTTTATATTTCTGCTAAGAAATTGAAGTGCAAGAGTGAATGAAATCAAGGCAATGACAGCTCCATGTGCCTGTTCCAGGCAGTACATGCAGTCTACAGGTGTAAGAATGTCCTTTGCAAATATGTGATGCTGACACCATTCATCTCAAAGTGTTTCAATAGCTATGTGTTATCAGTGCAAAGGAAATATTTCTGGAGTGGATGCCAGGAGAAAAAAAGAGAATAAAAGTAAAGTGGTACACAACAGCAAGTGGAGGAGAAAATTGAATCAGAAAGCAGGACATTTTCTTATCAACCTAAACATGCTGGTAAGCAGCTGGGAGAATAGGATTATCACAGCGTAAGATGTAAAGAAAATGTAGAAATTAGAAGGGGGAACAAAATTTATCTTTGTACTCTTCTTTTTCTTGAACTTGCCTGTCTTGGAAGATTTTCCAGTTCCAAAGTTACCACAACATAAAATAGTTCAGGAGAGCAGCCATGCCTCAGTGGTGCAAAAACTGGATTTACTTTAACAAAATTACATGAGTTATTACTATTATACGAGGATTTTCCAATCTACAGCTCTTAAAAACCTTGCATATGCCTTGTGAGCATTTCAAGACTGCTTCCTGTCCTGGGCTGGGTTATGTGACAGCTACCTAGACTGTCCTTTGGTCACATTCAGCAATAATGCACATTGCTGTGTTTGGGAGGAGGAAAACAGAGGTTATGGAGGAGGCACATACCACTGGTAGTGCTGGGATCCTCCTGAGTACTTCAGCTTGGGTGGTACAAGTCCTCTAACTCTTGGCAAGGTGGGATCTCAGTTTAGAGCTCACAGAATCAAGTCGTACCCTGCAGAGCCTGTCCTGAGAACTCCCCCATAAGAAATACCCTTCCTACAGCCAAGTGAACCAGTTTTATTACAGAAAAGTAGCCACAAATGCAGTGTTATCTCCTAGGATTTGACCCGTGGGACTTGTTCAACTCACATGGAACAACCTGAATTTGCAGGCACTCTGGCTATCCTCTATTAAGTTAGTTTGCTTGTTAAGAAATAGATAGATTACTTGTTTTCTGCTTTGACTTTGTCATCATGTCCTTATTATCCTATTCAATTAATTAGCATACAAAGGTAATATTCCAGCATGCACACCTCCCTTAGAAACAGTATTGAGGTTCCACTAAATAAGGTAGACTTGCAACAGATTAGAGGGATTAAAAAAGGAAGATTTAGGGGTTTGTATGCATACAAAATGTCACATCTCTTAGGAAAAGGGTATTACACTAAAATTATGCTAGTTTTCTTTAAGGGCACCAGAAAGAAAAGAGGAAAAGAAGAAAAAAACTTGAGGACAGATGAAACTGGGGAAAACTGCACAGCTACTGAAAAGTACAGTCATTTTCGCTTCACCTTGACCTCATTATAACTAAAAAGATTAGGAGAATAGAAAATGAGCCTGTATTAAAGCCATATACTCCATTTCCCTATCTTGAAGAAACAAACAAATGTTTTTGTCACAATTTTGGAGGATAGTAGGGGATTAAGTGCTGTATTACTGTTAATCAAAAGTCTCAAATCTATTCATAAGGGGAAAAACAGACAGCAGAAACAAGAAACACTGCATTAGTTCTAAAAATAAGCCAAATTACATCCCAAATACACTTCTTCATTCAGTCCATGAAGCTTTAATAGGGCTCACAAAAAAAAACAACCAAAACTAAAACCAAACAAGGAAGCAAATATATAAATGTAAGAGTGGTTGGTGTGGATGTTGAGTCCCCAGAGTGACTGACAAAACAGCTTCTAAAGATCATGTTCTGTTTATGCACAGTACTTGGCAGTATATTTAGAGTGGAATAGAATATTTTCAGTTGGAAGATACCTCTAATCACCTAGCCCAAGTGCCTGACCACTTGGGGGTGACCAGAAGTTAAAGCTTTTAAGGCCATTGTCCAAATGCCTTAAGCACTGTCAGACTTGAAGCATCGAAGAAACAAAATTCTGCTGGGGCTGTGCAACATGAGGGGAAGTGCAAAGGCATGAATCTTCTTTTAGGCAGTGATATAAACCAAACAGTCCTTACAGGGAGATGTTTAGTACTTGCTCTTGCCAACCTCTGAGTTCAAAAGTCTCCAGATTTCTGTGGCTTAAGTTTGGCCATGATAATTTTCTGTGGTGTCTTGCACCGTACACCTACTAAATTGCTTTTCTCTTGGTTGGTGTCCTCATTCCGGTGGTAAAGGGGGTGGTTTTGGTTTTCATCAGCAAATAGTCTCACCACTTTTTCTTACATATTTTTCAAATTAAGTGAAATATATATGATGCCACACTTTTGTATTAAGCACTTCCAAATCTCATTAACTGCAGCATAATAAATGTAATCCTGCTACTGGTACTATTTGCTTTCAGGGAGGTAAAAAATTATATGTTTCTAATGCAGACAAATTGCTTTCGGATACAACATATGACCCAGCATACTCAGGATACAGAATAATCACTAAAAAGCTATTTGCTCTGCTTCTCCCTACAATCTTTTACCAGAATATCAATGTTGTACTGGAAGTAATATAAATACAGCACAACACATTGATCTCATTGGGGTCACTGCTGCAAAGAGGTTATACGTATATTTCCTAAAGCCTTTTCTAAAATGCTTTTTCTCACTCTTCCCCTGTCAGAAGACCTTGTTTCAATATTGTTACCAGAATTATCACTACATTAAGCTTGGTCTGCTATTACAAATACATTTCCAATTTTTCAGCTGGGAAAGTATTCAAAACTTCAGTAGCTCACATAAAAAAAGACTTCAAGCATTCAGAAAGAGAAAAATACTCATATAAGGCATAAGGACAACTACAAATATTTCACTTAACAGCCCATTCCCTGAACTGAAGCACTGAATTCCACTTGTACCTAAACCCATTTATTATATGCTCCACTCAGTTTCAGGTGCATTTATTACATTAATATTAATGGCAATATTGATTTTCCTCTTGGACAGATCCATCACTAGGGAAAGTCCTTGTCACTAATATCCAACAACTCCAAGAAGCTTTGGTCCTACCTGAGCCTACCAGATACCAAAGTAATCCACACACCCCAAACACATCAGAGTTGCCATGCAGATCTATAATAGCTGAAAGGTATCTTCCAAAAATGACCAGCTGTTACCTGAGTTTAGAAAACAGCAGCTGCCAATAGGAAATAGTCACCAAGAGGCACCATTTTTTCAGGTAAAAACCGTGGGTTTATCTGACTTGTTGAACTTTGCTGTTCTCTGTACCACAAATATTCACCTATTTGATTTTCACAAAAGAACGTTGAGTGTGGGATCAGAATTTCTGCATTTTATAGATGTATTTATAGATATATTTATAGATATATTTATAAATATATATATAGATTTTAAATTGGACACTGATCACCTTCACTGGGATGAATAAATGAGTCATGACCCTGCATTGTGCATTTCTTCTAGCTAGGCCCCCTGTGCATGCTGTAGTTGCCTGATTCAAGACATGTCAGACATCAGCTGAGTGAATTTGCTCACATGAGGTCTGTCAGCCACTTTCATTGCTATTATTTGGAGCTAACATGAAGAGATGTTTATCTTAGAAGTGACTCTTCCTTTGCAACTTATTTCCTGCATTCCCGTGATGTTCATTTTAAGTAGCATACTTCCTACATCATCTTCTCACTAACTTTGCCTTTTATTTTCACCAGAAGATGACAGTTTTGTTTTCAGATTGACTTTCTAGTACTGACAGTTCTAGAAGAGCAAGGATATTTGATGCATTGCTTAGGCAGAAAAAAACCAACATGTTAGGCATTTGTTTAGCTATCTCTTGTTTGAATAGACAAGGTTTCATTTCCAATCTTTACCACAATAAGGCTCTTTTTTCTTCTGGGGAAAAAAAAAATAAAATCATGATCTTCTAAATTAACTCATGTTCTTGAAAATAATTCAGTTATCATCCTTTAAGGCTTGCAAAGAATATTCCTTCTTTATATACTTAAATTGGCTTATCAACAGTAACACAAGCTGCACACTGCTAAATGCCTATTTCTAGCTGGTGGTAAATCAAGTTTGCATTTTACAACTGACATAAATGTTCAGTTTTTCTGAAATAAAACTTACAGCTATACTTTCACTGACAAGCATGCAAGGTTGTCACGCCATCTTCATCAATGTGAAATTTGAAGTTATTTCACTTCATATATTAACTTCATATGTCAAGGTAGCACAAGCTGGGGGCCAAAATGGATTGCTCCAAGGTATTAATTGCCTTCCTAAGACAGAAATACAGTGTTTCACTGTAGTGAATTGTCCTAAAACACATTTTTATACATTATGCTCAAGTTTTTTTTTAACTTTAGAGATTGGAAACAAAAATAATAATAATAATAATAATAATAAAAAAAATGTTTGCTATTGTTACATTTTTAAAACAAAACTGAGAATTTTTAATATGTTGTGATGTTAAGAATGAATGTAGTATAACTGCAGTTTTAGTAGCAGAAAGTATTCTCCAGTATATGATAAGATCTAGAAGACACCTTATAAACACTACAAGGCAGAAATCCCCTTCTTAGATTTGTGTTCCAATCTGTCAAGAGCTTTCCATACCTCAAAATTAAGTAAATAAATATCTTTCAGACGACTTCAGACACACTAGTTTAATAAAACTAACAAAGGAGTACACATTAATTGAAATGAGTGGAATGCAACAAAATAAATTCAAAATATTTTGTTGACTAATTTCCATGCCTCAAAGTACTTTAATATTGTTCTTACCCAAAATAAAATTTTCTGATGAAAAACTCTAAATACTCAAAGGATATATATATATATATATATATATATATATATATATATATATATATACAACCTTTTTTTTTTCAGAGATAAAATGTAAAAGATCAAATGAATATGGCCCTCACCCCAATAAAAAGACTGTTCAAGAACACTTAATAAAAGAGATTATATAATTCTACTACATGTCAAGGGACAACAAGTGTTAATGATAATTGTGAGACTAAAATGTAAAGTAACTGAAATACAGAATTAAGTTCTAACAGATTTTCACTTCTCTGCGGTTCAGTTCAAAGCAACTCTGAACTGGCATTAGACATGAAAATAAAAATAAAATTACTCTAAACCCTACAAAAAAACCTGATCAAATATCAGTAATGGATACATTGAATAAGCAAATAAGTAAAACAAGAACCTTTCCAATATCTGTTTTGGCAAACTACTAAAAATTCATTCAGCTGAACCTGTTGAATGCTAGTGCCTGAAAATGGCAAATAAAATAGATGCCTTTGTTACTATAAAATTCATAAATTCTGACTATGTGATACTTTCTGTTATGAGAAATGTAAGTTTTTGGAGGTGAATCCTTCTCCAGTAAAGTTAAAAAACCCCAACACATTAATAAAACAACAAACAAATAACAACACCTCACCCCTCTCCCCACTTTAGCCACAGTTCTCATTTTGAATTCACATTATTTTCACCCACAGAAGAGCTGAACCTTTTTCCCTTCCTGAAATGCATAAAGAATCACCAACAAAGTACTGAAATTTGACTCAAAAGGGCCACACCTTGCATGTACAAGAAAATTTTCTCTAACTAATTCTCAGAATAAGTTCATTTTTTCTACACAGGGCATGCTCCTTTAGTTAAGCAAAATATTAAAAAATTGTCAGGAGATATGAAAGGCCACAGAGTAATATCTCTCTGATTTTAGAAAAAAAGAAAGAATCATCATAAACTGAAATGGCCCTGTGAACTCTATCTTCATGTCTCCGTTAGCTACCCCAAGCTGTGTAATTTAGAAAGAAAAGCCTTAACTTCTGATAAAACACAATGTTTCTGTTGAGACAATAACTTTACAAAGAAATAAACTTTTCAATAATTTAAGTGCAAAAGTATAAAATCACTTAAAGTGGTGGGAATTGATAAATCCATAAGAGCTTGTGCAAGCCACTTTTGAGAAAGTGCAGTTTGGTTAAAAACAATGCTAGCTTTTTATTTTTAATAAACTATTAAGCTGTCCTTCACAGCCTTCTCTGATTTGAATGCAGATTATTTGAATAAAAGAATTCTTGCTTAAAGAAAAACATGAATTACATTTGGTCTTCATATGAATTGCATAGATTAAAGCCCAGAAGTACAGCAAGTTTGCCTTATGTTTGTGTACTTAGATGGCTTATAGAGCTTTTATTTTCCTCAAGGAAATGGCTTATCTTTTAGTGTCATTATCAATTAAAATTTTGTCTGAGGCAAAAACTAGATCAAATTCTGTCTCCAGCTTAACTAGCTAGAAAACAAAACTATATATACTATATAAATATATACACATTGCTGCCAACTTTAATGTTTTTATAAAAGCTGCAGAGTAAATGGAGGATTCCTCCAAGGTGAGGGTCAGAGGTTTACATGAGTTCCTACTTTCCCTAATGCACCAAAGACAAAACCATCAGAGCAAAACATGAGAGTTTGAAAAGCCACGTGATTTTCCAGTGCTTGGGGGTCAGCAATGCTCATGTGAAACTTTATGAAACAGGAAGCTCTGGAAATAGAAATTATTCCTTTTAGGAAAATACAGTATTATGTGGTAGCTAAACAAACTCCCTGTGCAAATGAACAATTTACCAGTTTTGCCTCCCCTTGTATTACTATAAAGCACTGCTAAAACAGAATGATTTAATACAAGGTTTATGTTAAACCATCTAAATTACCACTTGGCCTTCTTAGATGTCACGAATCATCGCACTTATCTTTCTTGTTTCTCTTTGCAAATATAAGTTAAAGTTGCATCTTTAATGCAAACTTAACCCAAGCAATTGGAACAGAGTTAATTTGCCTCATTATCTGCCTAACACCTCCTTCCCCACTCTGTGTTCCTGATTTTATGGCTCAGTTTTATCTCATTTACACATGTTGTTGAATAGCATTTCCTCAGCCCAGAATTCTTGTGTGAAAACACAACAATGTTCACTGCACTTGACCTACCAGGCATTCTTTAACTGGTAAAATGGTCATTCAGATCTATCTTGCACTTAAGAAACAATTTTTGTTAGTCATATTAAAAGAGATTTCAAAGGCCTTGGACTAAGAAAAATCAATGGAATCTGCATTCTCAGCACACCTTGATTTTGTGGAAGAAATTCCCCTAGTGTTATCTCTACTTAAATAATTACCTGTATCTATATTTATTATAAATATTTACTTGTTTTTATATTTATGCAGCAATTTAGGGTATAGACATTCACTACTCCTTACTCCCTTCACAAAGATATTGCACAAGCCCCTGTGGCTAAAGTCCATGTCAGAGTTTATTCATTAATACATCCTTAATTATTTAATAATGACACTGTGAATTTCAGACATTTGTGCTCATTTAAAGCAGAGAGAGAGGTGTTCATTGCTATTTGAAAGGAATCTTTTCCAATTCAGTTCTATTGCAGTGAATCACTAAACTACAATTTGAGTGGTTTGGGGGTTTGCTAAGAATATTTCTCTCTGTTCCAAGTGAAAACAGGATGAAGAAATCAGAACAAACAGGATGTCCTTGTTTGTTTCTTGCTTAATGTGTCCTATGCTTTGCTTAGGTTTCATTTCATCCTTCCTAAATGTTTGTTTTCTTTATCAAGATTCTTTTACCTTCATTCTCTTTCAGTCTGGGGCAAGATGTTTACTCTTTACTAAACTTGATGGATTTTTTTTTTTAACCTGGCTTCAGAGAGGTTTAGAGATTTTAACATTTTGACACTGCATTTTTAGCAGTGTCAGAGTTGCCAGGTACCTCCAGCACAAAAAAAAAAAAAAATTTTGCACTTTAGAAAGGTTTATAGGCATACTTTTAACTCAATAATGCACATTAGATGTCAGAAATGACCAGGTATTTTCCTGTAACACCTTTGCAACCAAGTACAAGAACTATAAAATCATAAAGGTGTGGGTCTACTGGAATTAAACTTTTTCCACCTCTCAGGTCCATCAGAAGAACATATTAAAATTATCATTCATCATTCTGTGGTATAGTTTTGAAAGAAACTAAATAAGTAATTCTAAAAATTCAGTTATATCTTCTTATTTCCATTCAGTTTCTTATTTGCTTTCAGTGGAAGTCAGCAGTATTTAGGGTATCAGTATTAGCTACCTGAACCCAGCCTCACAAAAAATTACCAAATCACTTGGCAATCAGCAATATTAAGAGATTTGCGAAAGGCAGAATTTTTTAAAATGTTAATAGAATAAGAATAACTTGAACATGAAAATAAACACTACTGATACACAGACCCTGTCTTAAAATGATAATATTCAAGTGACAGAACTGGGTTAGAAACCTAGAGTTTGCTTAAGAAAGAATAATCACACCTCAGCAATCTCTTCATTGACTCTCAGTATCCATATTTTAGACAAGAAATACTATTTATTAACTGATGTAGTGCTTAAAAACAATGTACAAAATATGCATGAAGAACAGTGAAAAATAAAGGAACAAAATATTCTTTGCCAACACATCTCTTTCCTCTCCTTTGCACATCACACAGAAATAATGTATTTATTAGAAAACTTTAAGAAGCAACATAGTTTATAACTTGATTTTCTGATCCTTTAAAGACTTTTGAAATGTCTAGTTCTAAATCACATGGATATTATTCTGTTAGCTGATATGAATGCAAGTGGAAAATGTAATATTTTTTGGTGGCTGGTTTCATCATATTCTGCTGTATAGAAACTGTGGGAGTGTGTCATTTCTAGACATGTTTACAGTGTCTTCAAGACATGAAGATAATCTTAAATATCACAGATAAATGTTTATTCAGTGAACCTGGGGAATTTTAATTCTTCAATAGCAACAGTGCTAAGTTATTAATTGTTCCTTAGGTTAGAGGTCTTGATTAGTTTTCTTGGATTGAAAGTATGACTGCATTCAATCTATTTTTGAAATATCCAATTTTCACTGATCCCAGAAAAATTTTCTAGTCACTGCTCCTTCTCTAGATACCTTCCAATTTCTCTTTCCTCTGTACTTGAGCAGCTTTTTTATTTGCACGAGTACCTATGCGCACATTAACTCCCAATTTTACTCCTCTGTTCCTACCCTCTCATTTTATCTAGTCCATTTGACAGAGTGGAAAATTTCGTTCTCCAACTTTTTATCTTCCTTGAACACCTTCCTGGCTGTTCTTTAACATGATTAAATTTCTTCTCTTTCCCTCTCAGTGTTCTCATCCTTTTTTTTTTTTCAACATATGATCTCATTCACTTTGAAAACTGTCAACGTCAAAAGTCCAACTCACAAACGTTCTTTCATTGATAATCTGCCTTCTAATATTGCTTTTCTTTTTGCCCTTTGTTGCTAAATTTATCAACAGCAACAAGTCTAATACACTAAATCGCGTTCTTTTCTTCTTACAAAACTTTGATAAATCCAGATGAGTTACCTTCTTTCATACTTTTAAGTTACCAACTCTATATTTTCACATATATATTGTCCATACTTTAGTGCAAAATCATGTATTTGCTCTGAAGAGGTAGTTTTAACTCTAGTTTTGACATTTTTATACTCTTGTTTTCGCCTGGTTTTGCAGTGTCAAAGTTGCAAGTAATCAATAAACATTTCTGTTGCTTGTATCTGGCTTTGATCAGAGCTGAGAGATTCACTCTTCAGCTCACCCTCTTTGTCTAAATATTTGTGGGTGGAAGTGGAAGAAGACAGAGAAACCTATGTGTGTATTAAATAGGCTACATAACATACTGTATAACACAGGATAACCCTTATTTATGCCTAACAAGAGCCTAATCAACATACATCTCTGAAATCAGCTCTTGTTCTTTGCCTGCTAAATATGTAACCCGTTTAAGGGAAGACCAAAGTCATGTAACAAGTGCACATGGAATTACACCAGTTCAGCATACAGTAGACACTTTAAATTGAGTATATAGCAACTGCTACTGATTTGAGATCCTGTCCTACTGTTAGGAATGGCAGAAATGGGCACTAAACAGGGAATTTTCTGATTTATTATTACTCTTTTCTGATGTCTGCCTTTGCTACTCTGTCCATTTTTCAGACCTACTGAATTCCAAACAAATATAAACTGTATTTCTATATGTCTCCATTTTTATGATCAGCTTAAGCCATCATTTACATAATGGCTGAATTTGACTTGGAGGTTTTCAAGGGAATTTCAACCTATTCCACAAGGTAACTGGACAAAATTATTAGTGCTTTGAACTTCAGGATTCAATGATGTCATTATTTTATTATTATTTATTATTCCTATTGGTTCCAACTACCAGTTGAAATTTTGGGATATAGATTTTTGCTACAAATCCCTAGCTTTTAACACATAGCCTACTTGAAGGCCTATAATTTCTTTAAAAATATGGTGGCATTACAGAATTATGGTCAACTATTTATTCTGATATGCTTACAGTTCTGTCTGAGAAGACATTCTGGAACTGATATTTATCACTACAGTGACGACAGTTTCATTAAGTCTCTGATACTTTAGGCTATGTATAACCTTTTTTGGTAGAACTTCCATATAATTAGCCAACTGTCACAAAGTTATTAGTTTCCACAGCTGTCCCATCACATTCTAGAGCCACAACAGGCGCATTTTTCAGTCCAAATGAACTTTACATGATGATTTTTCATTGCTGAAACTCTTAAGTCACTTTGTTTTCCTTTCCCTATATTAACTTTTGGGTTGGTTTTGGCATCTTTGAACTCACGTTTTTGCCAGTATTAGAAACATAAGTGTATCTTCCACTGCCAAAACACTGCACTGCAATTTATTTTTGTTAACTGTTTAAGGTTGTCCTAATTTTTTTTCTAGCTAAATAGGAAAAACTACCCCAAAGCATCCTGAGTAAGAATTCAAGAATAAAAAAATCAGTATGACCAGTTCCAAATAAATATCAATAGAGGAAAAAAAAACAGAAACAAAACAAAACAAAAAAAAAACAAACAGAAAAACAAAACAACAAAAAAAAGGACAGTTTCTGAATATTTTATTCTGCCCTGTATCTGTAAAATCAGCCAAAACTCTACTGAAAACTGTGAACAAAGCACAGAATCACAGAAAATAATAATTTGCAGAGATGGGTTGCACAACACAGAAAAGTCAGAATCCATGCATTGGTTATCCCTACTCCTATAGCACAGACACAGCTTATCAATTTTATTTGAAAACAAATAAACAAAAAAAAAATTAAGGCTAATCTTGGAAATTACAAATATTAAGAATTCTTTACTAGGGAATATCAGGAGTTTCAGCTGAAGACAACAGAATGACAATGAGAAAAAGAAAATCACAACCACAATATTTTGAAACACTTTCAGTAGGATTTTCTAGCAGAACCAAAAATTGCCACTATGCTCACAAACCCTTGACTCTTGTCCTTTACTTCAGACACTCACTGTCTAAGTGAGATTACACTGCAGTTTGCAGGTGGAGGTGGTTGGGAAGAGTCAAACCACAGCAAGACACCTGAATAATGTGTGTCATCCTTTTCATTTCAGGTGTTTACTTAATGCAAGTCCTGGCAATTGGATTCATCCACTTATGGAGAGTATTTTAATTTATATCAAGATGACACACAAGAAAGATATGAGGAGAGAAATAGATTTTTTCTTATAAGTAACTGAACAACTAGAAATTGAAGTTTCATAGGAAATCAATGTAATTTCAAGTCTTCAGAGAACTTCCACAGGAAGGCTGAGAAACTTTTCAAAATTGTGTCTGCTATGTTCAATCTATCTAGATTACTACAAAATGGGCCTGTAGTTTGGATCACTATAGTGGGTACAGCTTTTGTATAAAATGCCTACAGAGAGCATTACTGTTAAAAGAAATCATCATTTTACAAGCAATATAACAGTAAAAAACACCTCTTGAAATCATTCCTTTCATATTCTCTGAATATGAGACATATGAATTCACTTGTTTTTTCAAGCTTTTATCTTGAAGACATATTACCTCACATTGCATGATAGAATCACTCTAATTCTATTGTTTTAGAAATCTTATGCACTTCTTTGAAGAGTGAAAGTAAAAAAAAAAAAAAAAAAAAAAAAAAGCCTTAGGGCCATGGAACATGTACTGCATGAGTGTAAGTGTGATAGATGTACAACATCTGCTATGTTTTCTTGTCTCACATCATCTGTGTGACCCAGTTCCTTCTCCCCCATCTCATTTTGAGCCAAGAAAATTGGACCTTACATTTCATCAGTGCTGAACTTGGCATCATTGAAACCAAGGAGGGAAATACATTTCCTCAATACAGCAGAAAATTTCACTTTGCATGTTCTTATCTCAATGTAATAAATCCCCCCAACAAGATGAATAAAGTATAATTTCTTAACTTCTTTGATGAAGGCAAATGAAACTTCAACCTTGTTGCTAGATTTTCAGTAATACAAATAAACTAGCACTCCATCTGATTTTTAAACTAAGCATTCCAGCATTCCTTCTCAAGTGGAGAAGGGAGGAAATGGAAGAAGGTTACCTAGAGTGAATGAGTGTCATAAACTAAAGGAATATTTCTGAGGCTACCAAGTTACTACAATGCTATATATTGCATGAATTTTGTTCATGACTTGCAAATTTAACTAAACAGATCCACTCTACACTACCTAATGCCTTCTTCCCAATGCAGACACTTTGGTCTTCACTAATAGAAATGTGTTGGTGGTGCTAACCACAAAAATAAAACACTGTGTTTAGTCTGGACACAAAGTCCTGCTGAACAAAATAGCAGCCAACTGAAACTATCCTGCCTTCAAGATGTTTTCTGTCATAAATCTAACATTTGAAAACACCCTTCATAACAGCAATCCTGCTGTGGAAAGCAATTTTGTTAGTGTTCGGAGTTTGTAATCTATAAAGAAATTCTGGCAGTTTGTATTCTGACTCTGACATGCTCTGAAAGATCTTTCAATTTATAAGCATTTTTTCAATACAATGTCTAAGGAAACTTAAAAAAAAAAAAAGTTAAACATTTCACAGTCTCTAATTTTTCCAAGAATTGGATCCAATTGAGCCTTAACAATTTTATAAGACACAATAGGGGAAAACTACTTTCTTCTGTTACTTTATGGGAAAGAAAAAACTTCAATACCTCCAGTACTCCTGTTTCTGCTATGGGGACAACTTCTATAATCCACTTTTTGTCATCTGAGAAAAGCAGAAGGCTTTTTAAAAAGCAGACTTTCTTTGGCTTTTATTTTATTTGCTCAGATATCTTAAAAAAAAAGTTATTCTTGCCTGGCTCTGTAGATTATATAACAGTTTTATATAAAGTAGCTTTAAATATTTAGCAATTCCTACATAATAGCTTTTAGTGCTTTTAAATGAGAAATTAGATATTGGTCTTTTTTATTGTGATTCCAGCAGCACTGGTGATTTCTGGTGTCTGAATTGTGTCAACAGAATTAAGAGAGAGAACCTGCTATACACAGGTATATAAAACATAGTGATGCTCAAAATCTTACTGATTTATAAAATGCTGCAAGAATTTCTGCAGCATATATTCTACCTTGCTCCATTTCAATGAGATGTTAATATTTTATCAAACAAAATTTTAAAGGCTCTGTATATATTTATATATCCATTTAGTTTACATATTTATACATATATATTTATATAAATTTATTAATAAATAAATTTGAAAACAGATGAAGTTCATTTAAATTGCTATAATCCATATTATTTGCCAGCAGTCTAACAGTTATTCTCAAGTATATTCATGATTGAATAGTTTAATAAAATTACAACTGGATTCTTTTGAGTGAAGACCCATGCATAGAACAAATCACAATAAAGAAAAAAATTCCATGGAAAAGTCATACTTTCTTGTGAAGAAAAGTAGATGAACATAGCAGATATCACTCTTTGATATGTTTGTCCCAAGATCTTTCCTGTACATCAGGTTTTTTTATGGTATTGGGCCTTCAGACTGCGGAAACGTGGCAAAGCTGTCTCTTAAGTACCTGAAACTGTTGACAACACTAGCTAAATATTTCCTTCCTTTTATTTCACACACATTGAGTCCTCAGGCTTTATCACCTTCACCATGACAGCTAATGAAATACTCAAAACTGTTACAGGCTACAGAAAGAGCCACAGAACCACTTACATGCCTATGCCACAGCAACACCTGTATTCTCATCTTCATTTCCCAGCCACACTTAACACAGGGAAGATTTGAAGAGGATTCCTGAGATATGGCTTTGATTCTCCCTAATGAGCCCCTGAGTCCCTTTGCAGGGCATCCCTGAGGGACAGACAGCATGATGGCACTCCCTGTTAAATATTCCTTGAGGAGACAGTGACAGTGCTGCTCACTTCTCACAGAATCACAAGGTTGGAAGAGACATTTAAGGTCATTGAGTCCAACCCAGCCCTAACACCACAACTAAACCATGGCATCGAGTGCCACATCCAGTCTTTTTTTAAAGACCTCTAGGGATGGTGACTCCCTGGCTAGACAATTCCAGTACTTTATCACTCTTTCCATGAAATTCTTTTTCCTAACATCCAATCTATATTTCCCTTGTTGCAGCTCGAGACTGTGTCCTCTTGTTCTGTCAGCTGCTGTCTGACTACAGCAACCCCCACCTGACTACAGCCACCTTTCAGGGAGCTGTGGAGAATGACAAGGTCACCCCTGAGTCTCCTTTTCTCCAGGCTAAACAACCCCAGCTCCCTCAGTCATTTATCATAGGAATTTGTGTTGCAAGGCCCTCACCAGCTTTGCTGCCCCAAATGACCCAGTGGTCCAAAGCAGTCTCCTCTATGCCATGTGTGCTCAATTCTTGCTTCCCACCAGTGTCCCAATCATTAACTTACACAGATTTTATTTGTTTGATTATTTGGGGGTTTTTTTCTTGTTTTTAACAACAATAATTAGAGAACAAGCTCTCAATCCTCTCCCTCCCAGGTGAGTATTCCAAAACCACATATCTGCCACTCCCCTTGGATCTGCCATGGTATTAGCTTCAAGTCATTCAGACTTTATTAGACTCTGCTTCACCAACTATGAACAATGCTGCCTGCACTGATCCAGTTTCCTACACAAAAATCACAGAGCTAAGTTCAAGATCTGTTCTGTGTCCCAGAAATTCATATCAACATGCACTCCCAAGGTGTTCAGAGATCCTGAACAAGAAGTCTGGAAAACACATGCCTCAATACTGTGCCATAAAACTGATTAATAAACTTCCTTGCCTTACTGCCTGTGTTTCTCAAAGCCTTTTTTGATGCTCCAGGGTTTGTAGTAAAGAGAATACCTCAATGATAATTCTCATGTCAAATTTTCACCTTTACTGCAAAAAGGCACTCTGTGGATGGAGTAAACTGATCCTGAGTCATCCACAGATGGCTTCAGTTGCCAGACATGTTGTTTCAGTAGGGCACCCCATAATCCTTTTAATAACAGCACCTATTAGCAGCTATCATTTCAGATAACCATGATGATTTCAAAAACAAATGGTTTCTTCTCTCTTAAAAGCTGTTTGTACTGGTTCCAGGAACAGGCTTTCTCACTTTCTGATACTGTTCAAAAAGCTATACTACTTTTAAGAAGTTCATGTGATAGTCACTGAATCATTCTGAGAGTAGCAGTCTTGCAGAATTCTTTATTAACTGTACTCCTCCTGAAGCTGGACATATGCCCACTCCTTTGTAAGGAAATCGAGTTGTTTCTGTCACAGCAGGCAGTTCTCATCAAGCCTTAGATGTTCTTCCCCACCCTCACTATATGCTAGACAATTTAACATGTTTCTCTCACAGCGACTGTACACAAGGATAATAAATGACTAGCCATTCCAAATCCTTCCGTGCCTCTGGCTTTTTCCTCTTGATGATCTCAAGAGCACTATTAGCACCAAATATACACCTGTGGCTAAAAGATAAAACAGCAAAGTACCTTCTCCTCTTGGAAGAATGCCTCGCAGCACAGGACTCATTAATTTCCCAACTATTTTGTTTGGGTGCTCCCAACCACACATTTAAGAACTACTCTACACTTCATCTGATGCACAAAGCAGCACTCAGTATAAACTGTACAACTGCTCCCCTCCCTTTTTAAATATTCTGTAGCTGGAAGAGCTGCATGATAAAACTTTAATTTAATCTTAATTGAGCTTCAACCAAGGTATGACAGAAGCTCTATTTCCCTGAGATCACCAACTTTTTCCAAGTCGTATTTGAGAGATGTGCCAAGTTATAAATTTCTTGGTATAGCCAGGCAGTCCCAGAGCATCCCTGACCCCCCTCAGTATTGACAAAGTACCAGGTATCAACTTTGCTATTTTCTTGTTATGGGGAACGCTTTTGCAGTTCCAGCATGCTGGGCAACATCTGCTGAAGCTGCTACTGACTCTCTCTTGTGCCACAATAATCTGCTTCCTATGGAAAAGTTAATGGCAAACAGAGTAAAAGAGGGACAGATCAAAAGAGTGACAATGGGCAAAATTTGTGTAATGGGCTCAAGTTGAACACAAGTGAAGATGAAAGTACAGGCAAGCAGATGATTGTCTCTTATCGGTCTCACCAATGCTGTTTATATCTCTGCCAACTTCCTCAACTAATCTTCCCTCCATTCTGCAGGTTGACACCAAAGACAACAGCAGCTGCAAAGCAGGCATAAAAATTCTGGAATTCAAATCTCTAGATGATAATTCAGTACAATGGCACAGTCTTGATTCTTCCTCTTGTCTATTTATTGTGGCAAGGCTAGCAAGAAACCATTCCAAGCAGACAAGCTTTGAGGGCAGAGTTAAATAAAATTTAATAAACTGAACTAGTTAGGAAAAAAATCCCAGAAGGGTAAAGGTGAAAGGCAGCAATTTATGACAGAGATTGGAATCAATCAGCAAGAACTGCTACTATTTGGAAAGCAGTTGAGAAAAACTCAGGTAATTCAGTCAGGTGAGGACTTGCCTGTTTCACCCTGCTGTTAAGGGCTGCAAATTCCTTCACAGAACTTGCCAATGTCTTCATAGTTTGCTTTCACAATTCCAATATGCTTTTACGGTTCCAGGCTAAAAAATAGTGCCAGAACTGTGACCATTCAACTAGTTTTCCTCTCAGTAACCCAAGTGAAGGCTAGGACAGGGAGATACATACAAATATAGCAAAATAAACTGTTTTTTTGTAGAACTGCATTTCCCGCATGGCATGCTGCATACAACCTGTACCTATCCTTAACCCAAAAAACATACCTCCCAATTCATTAAATTTCAAACAACATGTAAATTTTCTTCTTTTTTGTCTATGTCAAGAAGATTAAATCCCTCTTTTGCTGTATATTTATCCTTTAGCTGGCTGCAGTCAACTTGTTTCTTCTCAGTTTGGATCATCTCATGATGCCAACCTTGCCTACAAACATAACAATTTCACCAGCCTCAGTGCAGCTGCCAGCATGGCACTGTCTCTCATGACTTTGCTCTTCCCCTGGTCATACACAGTTTCCTCCCCTCAGCTAAGAAGCTCCAGCACCACTATTCATTCTTGAAAGAATCCTATTCCAGATCTTTATTCCCTGTCCCAAGAGTCTATCTTTACTCTTTCATCCCAACATTTCTCCTCATGAGACCAATTACACAGGGTTTTCACCCAGGCCAGTTCAGTTACATTATATTCTGATTAATATTTAGTCCTTTTAGCCAATTTGCAGGCTAATCCTTTGGGCACCTCTCTATAAAGAAGCCGTGCTACAGACACAGGTGTAATGATGAAAATGGGAACTTGCGGATTTAGACCTAAAGTGAAGTCACATGCAATTAAAGAGCTTCCATGGTTAAAAAACATCACCACACACACAAACCTTCTACTCTCAGTTCCTGTGTCAAATAAAAAATATGCACCATTATGCTCATTAGCATGTAAAATTTAATTCAACTCCACTTACTAGCTGAAGTAACCTGAGCTGTAGCAACTAATTCACAGAGGTGTTTCAAACTACAGTAATTTTTCCCAATTTCATTCACTTTCATATGGCTAATAATTGCAAAATATGCTAAAGCATGTGTTGAATTTAGGTGTCTCCATGTACATTTTCCTCAGCACACTTGATGACCTTGAGGCTGATTATTGTTGCATTCCTCTGTCAAAGACAAGGATTTAAAAATACTGTATGTATTTGTGATTATTAATTCCATGTCTTCTACAGTCTTATCAAGTCTACTTAATGATTTATTCCCCCTTGATTAACTTGAAAACTATTATTAGCTAGCTATATTAGCTACCTATCTTATTACATGTTGGGCAGGTTTTGCACTGAAGAAAACAGACTCAGTTGTCCTTGATGCACTCCTGTTTATCATTCTCAGATTTGTAATAATTCCTGCCAGACAAGCCTTCCTTTGTTCCCTGAGCTTTTAGCTTTTTAGCACAAAGTGCTCAATTGTGTTTTATTTGGGGATAAAATATTCATCAAACTATCAAACCATTACTATTTTGTAACACTGTACATTATCCTCACACTTCATGCTTAGGTTTAAAGTATATTTTTGTGTGTCCATCCCCCTTGACACACATATCTGCCTTTCCAATCCCTGTGTGTCCAGCTCTGTGAGCATCAGGTACCCAAGCATGTCAAACATTCCCATCACAGCACGCTCCAGAACAGCTAAACACAAAACCTTCTCCATGATCCATTTCTTCTTTCATACTAAATACAAACTTATATCCTTGTTTTGCAAACCAATTCCTTTTGGACATACATCTGACTTAGTCACTAATATTCCAGTTCCATGTATACATTTTGCTATTAAATTCTGCTGAAGTGGAAAATAATTGTTACCACTGCATTGTACTTATGGGAAAAAAAAAACAAAAACAACAAGATACCCTTCTGTTTAAACTTAAATAACTAGTTAATTTTTTTAAAAAACAAAACAAAAAGAACCTATACATACACAGAAACCCACATCAAAAACAACATTTCTGTGGAATGCTGTTTGTCTCTCTGGAAGTCTCTAGATAGTTTGCTGACTGTCTTACTCATAGTAAAAATTTAATAAGGAACTAATCCCACTCTAAAGCTCCGAGCTCTCTCAGCTCTAGCAGTGATGCTTCTTCACAATGGTACTTCAGAACCACCACTTTAGCAGTCACAGAAATTCATTTCATGAGCTGTTCTTCCCAGCTTCCAGTCATATATTTCTTGATTTATCTAAAAGAGAGCTTAGCCCATGCAAGAGTGGTCTCCTTTAAGGCTCTAGTAAATTATGCTTAGCCTTTCTGTAGATAATTTGACTAGATTCAAATGTCCTTTCAAAGAAACCAAACAGACTCTCATTCATTCATGAACTGAAATTCAGCATGTACTTTTTGGCAGATAGGCACAGACAAAACAGATGGAGATAAAAAAGAACAAGGCCAAAAAGAGAAAAAAAAAAAAAGAAAGCTCGATTTTTTATTTCTCCAGGAGCCAGTTCTGACAGATCTTTTGTGGATTTCCTCACAGTTGTTTTGCTGAGATACTATTGTCCACAACCATCAAGTCAAAATAATCCTCATCCATAATAGGCTTAATCTCTGAGCCAAAACCTGACTCTTCCAAGTGGCAGTTAATATCACTGAGCATCAGGATAATTCAGGATTTAACTTGCTGGGGCTGTACTTCTGATGAGCACAGGTGATTATCTCTCTGTGTGTGTTCACTCAGACCCATGCTCACAAACACAGAAATCCTTCTTTCCCTTTCCAGTCCGCAACACATTTCTCCTTCCTCTCTTCGCTTCAAGTTTTAAAATTTCATCTTGGCCAAGATGAGAGACACAGGGTGCTCATCAAATGGGCACAAAGCAACACGCCCTTGCTTCACTCTATATATAATTTTCAAGCTGGCAATCACGTGAATTGGTAGCACACTGACACGGAGGAGCTGCCCATGAGCAGCATCTGCTCTTAGATATTCGACAACGGGCATCTCAGCAGCAGAGCTCACTGTGTTCTTGCAAGCACAATGAAAAAGTTACTTTATCTTCCTTGAAAGAGGTGGCAATGTGTGCATGGGAGAACAACACACAAATATACATTGGATTTCCAAGTCTTTTTGGATGCACAGGGAAAAAACCACAACTAAAATCCCATGTTTTCATTTTCTTTGAATCCTAGAAGACTTACTGTGCTCCATTTGCTCTTCTTCTTCCTTGCAAGCGTGATGCATAAAAACCTCTATTCCTTTGCTATCAGGAGTTGCCAAATTATCATAAGAATACATCACAGTATGTAGCTTGTCCTTACAGAACAAAACGAGAGCCAAACAACTAAAATTCATGGATCCAGAGCAATTTTTAAAAAGTTTTCTTAGGTTCAAGGGATGACTCAAAAGAAGCCATAGGATCTGTAAAGTGAAACTCAAAAGGAAAAACTAAGAGTACTTGATACTTTTTTTGTTAACTTTTCACCCTTCTCACAAAAATATTAAGGTATTATTTCACAAAGTGAATTTAAATTTGCCACACCAGTTAAACCCAAATATAAGCTTCTTTTATATCAAAACATTTCTTCCTTAAAAGTTTTGTTGTTGGAGAGCAGGGAGGGGAATGCTTGTTTATTTGGGGTTTTTAGGGTTTTTGGGTTTTCTTAAACAGTATTTGGCTTCACGTCCTGTGCACTGTTGGTTCTGTGAAAGTGAAATAAAATCAATTCTATGTATACATCGATAAATACTTTCAAACACACATAGATGTCTTCCATTCTACAAGTTAAGGAATGCACAATTTTCCCAACAGTGCAGTAAAAATACAGTGAGTGGCTAAAATCAGAAATATTTTACTTTTTGAAACAGTATCAACATTTTTCTCTTTTTTTTTTTTTTAACAATTTCAGTTTCAAGTGTAAGAAATAATGATACAAACCCCATCATGTATATCACATATTTCAGTACAACTTAAAACCTGTCTCACTTCTAATCCCCTATATAATATGTAAAGTGCTCAACTGTATAGTTTTGTTAATGTAATTCTAGTGTAAAAAGCTAATTAATTCAGAAGATTGAAAAAAAACCTGAGTTTTCTTTCGACAAGGTAATTGATAACAATTAATTTACATTATTAAACTTACAACTTTCCTGAAGATGCTTAGTGAATGTTTTAAAAAGAAAAGTATCATAAAATATACTGCAGGAGAGAAACAAATATAAACACTCTTGAAGAATTTAAATAAAGAAAAAAAGAGAATAGATGAAGGATGAGAAGAGTATTGGCTTTGACTGGAAGTACTTATGTTTATCATCACCTATATTTTATCTACTACTCAGTCCAGGGGTTTGATTCCCAGAGGTATGTCTGTCTCTCTCAGCTTCATGCTACAAGGCAGTAGATAATACAAAGTAGAACTGTAGTTAAAATTCTTGTTATGTGCTGGTTTCCCTACTGTTGCCTCTAAGGCAAAAAGAGACCACTGAGCTCTATTGTATTGAAGCTTTCAAATGCAATTTCAGCCTAATGCTTTGCATTAATATGTGGCATCTCCGAGTGCTCTGCTCTACTGCTGAAGGAAAGAATGACTCAGGTGCTGTGAGAGGCACATCTGTGATTAAATATGGCAATGGTATTTATGCTGCAAAGCCACTGGCAAAACAGCTTAAAAATTAATGAGACGAAGGCTCCACCACAAAAACGGTGGAGCCAATTTATGTGGACAGATTGACAGTACCCCAAAGAGAGAGAAAACAGAAATTAGTCTACCATCCACACTTGTGCAGATATTGCTAAGTTGTCCTTAATAAATAGAGTTGCACATAGACATTAATCTCTACCAAGAACATACAGCTTACTTATTCAGCTTTGTTATGCTATATAACTTCCAGAGGGTGAGATCTCCCAGATATTCACCTGTTTTAGACCTGCATGTCTTCCAGCAACTGATTATACTATTTGTGAGTACAAACTTATAAATTAGTCTCTAGAGTAAAAAAATGTTTTATTTTTTTCTCCTCTCCATAAATTTTAAAATTTTAGTTTAGTCTTTATGACTTACAAAATTTAGTCTTATTGAATGTGATGGCTCTCTTAAAATTATCCCACTACATAAATGCAGACACAGAAATACTTGTTTCTAAAAATTCTCTATATTAGGAGAGACAGTGCAAAGACAGCAAGAAGAATGATGTAAAGAAAATTGCAGCTCTTTAGCCTAAAAGCCTGGCTAAGGCAGTTTAAAAGTTATAAAATGGGAATTAAAAGACACTCAGAGTTCAATATTTTTTTATTAACTTTTTTTTTAAGATATTACCAATCCCCTATCAATAATAACACCTACATGAAACACTACAGCTGCTGTTTCCAGAACAGTGTTTTATTTATTGTTACCTACTTCCTTTTCAATAATCATACTATTGAAACTCTTCTGAGTTTTAGTACAAAATATAAAAAAATATTTTTAAGTTATACAAGTTTATTTTGAAAAAGAATTGTACCCCAGATTTTGAATTTTAGTATCAGAGAACAGTGATGAAATAAAAGATAACCTGATGATTAAGAATGATTTCATATATAAACTATTCAATATACCTTCATATATACACATCACTTTGGGTCCCATTTCTAAAACCCATCCTTATGGCAGAAATCCAAATGAAAAGAGTATTAAATACTGATCCAAGTTAAGATAAAAGCCAAATCCCCATTCAAATTTTACCACTGAGGTTTATTTTTATAGTTTTGTATTCTATCTTAATCTTAAAAATCTATTAACGACAAACCTATTTTTTACATATATATATATATAAAAAAATTATCCAAACTCAGACTGAATGACTCAACTTAGCACTTTTATTTTGATTCAGAGAGTAGATTTACCTCTTGTCATTCTTTGTTATGATCTCTGTGTCCCTCTGCAATGACCCTCCACACAGATCTCTTCTATACAATTTCAGCTACTACTTCTGCTGCCCCTCCCCATGCCATCCCACTGCCACCACGATTCTCCAGGCTCATAGATATGGTGAAGCAGTTTGGTTTTATTTTTCAGAGGTGGGGAAAGGTAAGGACTCATATTAATTGGACAAGATACCTGTTAGAATCGTCACAGATTCAATATACCAATCAGAGTGTGTTAAAATTGTCAGGCAAGTGGGTAATTAGCAAAATATACCACCCTCCTTGTACTGTAGGGCACAGGATTGTCACTTTACACCTTATAATTTAGCCTGGTCAGTTAAAAACCTTCCTATTTTTCCCAATTTTTTTTTTTTTTTTTTCTTGAACAAAACCAAAATAGGGTTGTTAGCTACAAATTATCTTGGTTTAAAAACTGCTGAACACGGAATGACCCCTCTGCTTCTGAGCAACCCTGTTTGGGTTTGAGTCCTGAACAACTCTTATCTGAGAAAAAGAAAAAAAAAGAAGAGAGAGGATTGTTTGGGATTTTTTTCTTTTTAAATTTTGACCACCTTTGTTACAGATCTCAAGAAGAGGGTCTGTGAGCTCAGGGCCACATTCAACAGATGTCAGCAGATGAGTAGGCTCACAGGTGGTCAGGCAGACAGGGCACATCTGTGGGATACACTTGTATTCCTGCCTCTGGTCTTGCAGAGATTCTTCTGGAAAGATAAAGGCCAGGGTAAATAAATATGGTTTTATAATGAATCAGTCCAATTCTCAAAGCACATACTAAAGTGCCAAATCAGCAGCAAAAAGAAAAGAAAATGCATAGTTTATTAGGAAATGTGTGATATGCTAATAACTTTGAAAAAGTAGCTGGGGAGATGGGAAACAGCCTCCTCAGGCTTCTGTAAGATGTGTATGTCAGGTCTATTCCACATAAATGAGCAGGGAACACAGAAATTGCTCTTTTTGGTTTGTTTTAATAAGATGAGCTTTCTCAGCTCAAATTTTACCTCGTGAGATTAGTTTATAATCTTCAAGCAGAATTTCCCACAAACTTGCACAAACATGATCTTAAAATCTGGTCCTATTTGAAGCAACAGAGTCACCTTTCCTGTTAGTGCAAGCTGGATTTGCTTTTCAATTGAACACCACCTAAGCATGCTATTATTTTAAAAGAGATACTCATTCATTCATTCATTCTGACAGATTAGAATAAAATCAATTATTTCAGATGTAAGGGATCTAGAGTGATCACCTGGTACAAGTCAGGGGACCAAAAGTTATTTAGTAGTTATAAGTTATTAGTAATAAGCCAATTATGGAGGGCATTGTCCAAATTCTCCTAAACACTGACGGGGATGGGGCCACCATCTACCACCTCTCCAAGAAGTATGTTCCAAAGTCCAACCACTCTCTTGGTAAAGAAGTATTTAAAAAATCTAGGGAACACATTGTGAATAAGAAAACAGCAAATGATTAAACACAAAAAGCAAATAATTAAATCTTGATGCTACAGTATAGACTTTCAGCTTCATTTGCCCTGTTCAGTTTCTTCCTGATCTGTGTAAACATGGTTGAAAATGCCTGCAGATCTGTTCGTAGATTGCTTTTCAATGAAAATTATTGAGCCTCTGTATCATATGAAATAAGATTTTTGGCATTTGCTGAATTTTTAATTAATTTTTACTTCTAGCTTCAGGAAGGAGCTGTCTTGCACAGTAACTCATAGATAGAGATGAAGATATTTAAACTCACTTCTCAAAAACATCAATATTTCACTCATGCTTACAAGACTCAGGGAATTCTGAAAACTAAAGTGTTGTATTTGTTGTTCTAAAGACTGCTTTCAGCTGCTTCTAGTACAGCAATCCTTCTGAATTCTGTAGGTATGAGGTGCCACTAAGATGAAGCGTTATACCTATTCACGTCAATGTGCACATCATATTATCCTCTATAACCATTCCAAGGGTTCATGCCTAGAATGACATAAAAATATGTAACTCCCTATGAACTGCAGTTACAAACACCCTGTTTTCCAATACACTGCTCAGAATAGGAATGATTCCTTGTACTCAGGAATTGCTTTGTTATTATCATCATTATTTTTATTCCGGCAAATTCACAACCCTTAATGATTTGAGCTTGCAGCACAAACTTGCCTCAAGCATTTTGTAGCCAGGAAGGGAAAAACTGGACAAAACTCACTGTATCCATTATTTACAGTGTACTTTAAGGCAAGGACATAGAATTTCAATGAGGGGTAAGAAGGGTTTTCCTACAAATGGGGCTGGCTACACAATTAAAGCCTTTTTCTGCAAGGTGTTCTTTAATAGCAATGGGCAAAGATGCATTTGAGATGATTTGTTACATAGCTCAAGTTGCAGCTCACTTTTCCAGGAGAAACAAAATGACACCAATCCATGGCAGAGATGGAGTCTGATTTAATTTCCTAAGTATTTTCTGGATAAGAGTTATATGACTAGAAGGGACCTAGAAAAATCCTTCAGCCCCTTCCCCTATAGTAAGGCAACTTCAGCTACCTTTGTCCTACCCAACCTGGTTTTATGTAAATTTCACTTAAAAACATCTCATACCAAAGACACTACAATTTGCCAGGAAACCTGTGCAGAGTTCCAGTCCCCTTTCTATGACTTATCTATTTTTCCCACAGTACTCAATGCTCAATCTTTATCTTAAACCTAGACTTCTTGGGCCCCCTAACTTGCACATAGGAAAAAAAAAAAAACTTTTTAAAGCAAGAGTTATGAAGTTCATCTTGATGCAGGTAAAGACTCAGATACAATATTCTGACCAGTTTTGGCTCTCACTGTGCAGTAAAAATACAGTCTGGCGTAGCTCAGAAGTTTTCACTAAGAATTACCAGAGGTCCTATCACACCTGCAAATGCTGCCACCTTCTTTCTCAAGGCAAGTCTCTAGCTGCTGGAAAGGATACAAATTTTAATTTTTTTTTTAATGTAATTTTAGCTAGTTTTGTTCATTTTTGCCCCAGGAGAAGGGAACTGAAGTTTCTTTTCAGGGGACTGTTCCACCAGGCGAGGTCTAATGAGCTTAACATGCCAACAGACCGGGAGTAGCACACCACACACAAAAGATAACAACCAATAATGACCATGAACGAACATCAGCTCCAAACATCACCCCTGGCATGGTCTGAGACACCTGGGCTGGGAAAAGAGAGATAAGAATGAAGACCTAATTAGCATCGGAGGCGAAGAAAATCACAACCAGTAGGAGCACAAATACTGAGAACTGCACAACTTGGGACCAATGAACCAATGAATTTCTATGGGTTTTGACTGTATCAAATAAGTGAAAAACAGAGTAAAAATTATGTGTGATGAAATGATTTGCACTGCACAACCCGGGCAATATGTGGAAATTATTTCTGTTGCACATCCTGGCCAGAGTAAAGTAATGCCTTGATTCTTGAACAATAAAAATGTTGTTGGAGAGTTTTTTGTTTTTCTTGCACTTTTGGTGACACAGCCAAGCTATTTAATCACTGCTAGAATTAATGTCAGCAAATAGTCTCTCTAACAAAGATGCCATAATTAGTTGCTGCAACCTTCAACTTTTGCAGAACCACCAGTCATAAGTTTCCCCTCTTTATAGTAGCAGACCACTAGACAGCTGAAGTTACATGAACAGGCACTAAGTTAATTATCCATCTCAAAATTTAGAAGAGAACTATCCCAGCAGCTAACTAACTTACTGGCTTTCATGAGGAAATGACATTTTATGAAAAAAACAAAACAATACAAAACAAAACAAACAAAAAAACAACATCTTGACAAACAGACGAATTTGGTGTAAAACATAAAGGGAGAGTACAGAAAATTTGCTGCTCCTGGTCACTTCCTAGCTTTGCATAACTGCTGGAAGTCTGTGTGCTCTGTGAAAAGTAACATTACACTAGCAATCACCCTGACTCTTCCCACATCTAAAATATTTGGGCTTTTGTTCCCCTTGCCACACAGCCAGACACCAGTGAAAGAATCCCATATTCAGCAGGGGCTAAGACAATATGAAAAACTAGTCTAGAGCTCCTTAATTTAATTTTGAAATTACAGTGACAGGATGAATTTTTGAACTCAGACAGGGAGGATTTAACCCAACCCACAACCCCCCCCAGGGCTTTAAATAGTAAAAATTATACCCTTAATTGCATCCTGGAGCATTTGTGTGTTGCAGAAAGATGGCTGGTATTTCAGCTTTTGAAAGATGGAAAAATACTTGGGAATTCTTGCCCTTTTTAAGGTGCTAGCCTTAGAGAAGTTAGCCGTGAGGCACTCTGCATTCAAATCACAAGGACAACAAAAATGCCTTGATCTTAGGTAGAGAAAAGGAGGCTGTCTGCAACTTGACCTGCTCTTTTCCACTTAATCGTGGGCCAAGCCTCATGCTGGCAGCCCATCAGATACTGACATTGGCTCAGTGCTTTTATTCACATTCAAGAGGGAAATAAAAAAATAATAAAAAAAGACTTGGAGTGCTTATTCTGTGCACACTAACAAGTGTTAGCATTTGCACAGGACAAGTTTTACCCTCGCTGATCAGTCCTCGGAGCACAAGTGACGCTGCAGAAGCCAGGAGGGCTGCTTGGGGAGCAAGGCTGTGCTTCACATGTGCTTGTGTTTCTTGTCATTACAGATTATTTCACACTCCATGTCATACATGGGAGTCAGGAGCAAGCTTAATGAACACGAGGCCCAACAACCAGGATTATCAGCAGGAAGTTATAGAACATTAGATTAATGAGCTAAAGCTACCAGGCCCAGAACAGGAACAATTGGTAAGAATCCAAGATTCACAGCCAAGGACCAGAGTCCTACAGAATCAGTCGCCAGAAATAAATGCTTATTGTACCAACACAAAAGGGAATCAGAAAAGATAAGTTTGTTTGCAAAGCCCATGACTGGTGGACTGGGAAAAAAACAAAACAAAACAAACCAACAAAATAACCACCAACCAAAAAAATAAAACCAAAAAGTAGGAATGACAACCTCCTGCTCAGAAGCAACAGTAAATAAGACACTAATGCACAAGCAACAAAAATCTTACAGGAGCTTTTTTAAGAAAAGAAAATAGCACAGATTCCAACTGAGGGAAACCCACAGAGACAGAAAATAAAGTTGATAGAAGTTCCCAATATTTTTCTTTTATTCTGACAAAACCCTTTCTCCTGCTTAAAGCTGCTGATGTAAATGCCTTATGAAAGTGACACTCTGGCATTACCTCAAACAGAGCCTGGGCAAGATCTGGATGCAAAGAAGTAAACTGCCATTTTAGGGCATTTGTTTCCTGTTGCTTCCACAAATCTAAACAGCTCTCTTGCTTGTTTCACTGTTAAATCCTAACTTGGATTTCAATAAGAGATTAGCACTGGGGAAGTGGAGAAGAGATTTTAATTATTTTTTTTCTTGCAGGAAAGTAGTTTTAAAAGGTTTTTTTATTTTGAAGGTAAAAAAGAAATTAAAAAATAGTCAGCCTTTCCATGGGCATGGATAATTCAGTTATCCTAGGCTTTTGGTATTAAAAGAATTAAATATGTCTCACACAAGGTAAAATCCATCCCAAGCCAGGAATCCAAATTTCAATATCTTCTCAATTCATCCAAAAATTTAAAAGCTCCAAAGCAACAGCACCAAACATACCCAGAAAAAATGTATCTTCAACATTCCAGCATGGATACAAATACTAAATAAGCAAGAAAAGGTGGTTGGATTATCATTCCTTGCAGAGTTCTCACATTTCCAGCTCTACTTCAATTTATCCTTTATGCATGATTTTTTTTTTGTTTTTTTACACAAACTTATATAGCAACGAGCAGTCTTGTTTTTTTCCTGTTAAGTCCTTCTTCATTATTAAATGCACAATTGTAAAAGAGATGACCAGAGCACAAGACATTAATCTTTGTTTGTATTTTTTTTAACTGAAAATAAAACAGAAACCAGACTGTTAAAACTAAGGTCCTAGAAGCCAAACTTAAAAAGATGATTCATTATCTGATAATTCTTCAGAAATATAAGAAGGTGCACACAAACAGACATATCCTCTCCTGTAGAACTTAATATAACACAGAATGCCTACAAAGAATCTACTCATAGATGAAAATGTGGAGGACAGGAGCATCTCATTGTGCTGTCCTAGTCACAGATACTCTGATCAGTCTTCTTTTCCTGTGGGCTACTGGAGGGAACACTCTGTGTCTCAGTACATTACTGGTGTACATCTGCCACTCACACAAGGAAGGAAAGGGAAGCAAGAAAGATTAAAAAGAAAAAGGAGGAAATAATTTCTTTGCTGTGCAGCAGATTCTCTTTAAAATGGCTCGCCTTCCAGATGCTCCCCAACTACAGCAATTGGCAGATGGCAACGACTGCAGATGGATGGGCACAGCTGAGACACAGATACAGCTGCGAATAGCTGGCTCGGCAGTGTTTGCTTTTCCTTCTGCCAGCCACAGTCACAGCACTTCTAGAGAGTGGGTGGCAAAATAGGGAGAGGATTTCCCAAATTCATGGCAGAGGAAAAAGCCTTCTGTTAACATCACTGTCTTCCTTATTATCCTGAGTGCATGATGTTACAAGGCATTTTTCTTATTCATTAAAAAGAAAAGATATATTTTGCCATCTATTAATTAATGCCTATGATTAATTTGGAGAAGATTTATTAGATGCAAATCTGGTGTTAAGCTATCCTCTTTCTTAAAGCTTGCCGCTCAGTTCTTATGAGGCCACAAAACATTACACATTTTATTCTGGTTCTGCACTAGCTCCTTTATTAAGAGCAAATAGCAAGCTATAAAACAAAATCCACTAAAATCAACTTTACCTTCATGGTCACATACTAAGTTACACCATAGAAAACAATAACAAAGAGACCAGAACGGCAAACCATATCAATGCTTGTGAAAATCTCTTGTCTAAATCTATAAAACATGTTGCAGAATTTTTTTATCCTTCTGATTTCTAATTTCTCATTGCTCTTGTGCCAGTTTTGTCTTTATAATCAATTTTACTGAATTTTCTGCATCATCAAGTTATTTTAGTCTAGGGAAGGCCTCAGCCTGGCAGGCTAACAATTCTCCAGTAAGAGAGATGTTAATAACCATTTCTACCTGGGGTACTAATGCATTGGGTATCATTTAAAAGGCAAACAGTAATTAAGGTATATACATTTTAATAGCCTAAGAAAACAGCCCAACACACTGTCTCATGTTTTGAAAGAACATTCTGACTAACGACCATAGGAGAAAACGCTTAGAGACTGATAATTTGAGAGCAAGGAATCCTATTTGCATGTTTAGTTCACACAGAAAAACTTCAAGCCTTAAGTGTAAGTTTGTGCTGATAGACATGTGTCCCCTTCTCCCTTGCCTTCCTAATTATGGTGACTGCAATGGGTAATAAGAATGTTAACATGCATTTATTCTTTTACAGTGCCTACAGTCACCTATCCTACAAAAAAGTGCAGCTGACAGAGGCTGTTAATGTCCAGACTATTTCTAGAGCTCAGTTTTCTTCATCTTTTCCCTTCCCCCTTCAATAACATACAACTGCTTGAGTCTCAGTCTGTCATAACTGAGAGTACTTTCCCCTCCCTCTTTAATAAAATCTCATTTAGACAGAAATGTTCTGTTGGTGGATATGACTACTAATGCCACATTTAAAAAGCCAGGATACCTCCTTCCAGAAAAGGGATGGCAAGGGGTTTCTTTTGTGCCAGCCTAAGTGCAGAGAGGCAATTTTCATTTAATTGGGGTGATTCATTAATATGTGGAAAAGGCTACATGATACAGAGGACCACATATGTCCATCTGTAAAGTGCAATACTAATCTGTTTGTTCTATATATCAGAAGGCATAGAGAGCAATTTCAGAGGAAGAATGAACCAACATTAATATAACCCTTAAAGAATAATCTCTTCTTGCTTGGAAATAAAGACATTTCCAAGAGAGTCAAAATGCCTGAGATGTTTTGTAAGAATCATATCTGAAACAAAATGCTCAGGGAAGATGCTATAGCACACAATTACCATTTTTAACATACTATATAAAGAGTGAGGGAATGGGAGGAGTGGAAACAGATGATATCCTTAGCTATAATTTAGTGGCACACACACATAGTTAGTGGTGTTTTAAATTTACAAAGAACTTCTCTAACAAGTTCAAATAAATGACTCTATAAACTGTTAAATTGGTTTGGTTAATAAATGAAATTACTAAACAAGCTTGCCAGACAGATTTGTCAGTGATTTATGCACCTCAGAGTATATAAAAGATTTGTCTCTAGGGATGTTCTTATATAAAAGGCTTTTATTGGTATCCTGTAAATCCATCCGTGGTGCTATTTCCTCCCCTTTTGAGTGTGGAGTCAGATTTGTGACAAGTTTTTGTTCAGGCAACTCACAGGAGATTCTACTGATGCTCAGTTTTATGCTTATTTGCATATTTTTATATAAGAGGCAAAAATTAGTCAGAACTTAAAAATCTAGAGATAATTAAACAGACAACTAAAACAATTCAAATACAGATAAACCATCTCCATGAAGTCAGTGTATGCACTATCATTGAATAATACATGGCTTTATCAAGTCAGATGAAACAACCTTGTAATGTTACTGAGGGTGTATTTCATAAAACTGGCTAAAGACATATTTGAGGGCCTACATCAATATATTTAATGAGTCAAAAGTCATGCACAAACAAGAACTGTAAGCCTGCACAACGAAAGACTTAAAATTTAAAATATGAATCTATCACTTCCTCCTCCCTTCTGTTGGCTTCTTCATTCCTTCCTTTTCAAGGTGATACTTTAAAAAACAACATTGTGTTTTTATGACACTTTTCACTCCCTTTCCCACAAAACTCTGAAATCAGAATGAATTGCATATTAGTTTTTGGAAATTGCCTATTCATGGTGGCTCTGTTAAGCCACTTAATTAGATGAGGACAAATTTTAACCAATGTGTGGGCCAAGTCCAGACTACGAGAAACAAGATAATTTCTGTTTGTTGGAGACATATTGTCCTGGGGTGACTTTATGATACTGGTATCCCCAAATGCCTGGTTTATGTTATATATTAAGGTCTGCACCTTTAAGATTAGCTTTCAGAGCTAGGGAAGTTGAAACTGTTGGAGGCAGATGGGAGTTTTTTCCTCCTGACCAATAACTGGCCATTTCTGAGAATTGACAGTAGTGTTAACCGTTGAAAGGTGAGATCAACCTGGGAACACCACCTTAAGACCTAAGCCTGGGAGTTTGTTGTTCTCTTTGATTTCTGACTCCTGAAGAAGTAACGGGGCTGCGGCTCAGCCTCCTCCCCCCACCAGGCCGGACAAGGCCGCAGAGTGTGTGTGTGGGGAGGGGAGCAGGCCCCGGCCAGGCCAGGCCGCTCCCCGGCTCGGCTGCAGTTTCTGCCGCTGCTGAGTTCCACCAGAGACTGCTGAGTAAAGAGAGAGAAAAAGCCATTGACCTGTGGCAGGCTGAGACAGTGGCCACACTCTCCAGAGCAGCCATGAAGAATCTTCCACTGCAGACAGCTCCAGCCGCTGCTCCAGCAGAGATCACAGGACCAGCCACAAGGCCTGGGCAAGATTTTAACTCTGTCACTACCCAGCTGAGACTTTCAGATTAATCTTTTATTTCCAGAGAGAGGGGAAGAGAGAGAGAGTGATCAACATGTAAAGAGACACCATAAACTATCAATGACAGTAAAGAATTAAACTTCAGAGGGGAAAGACAAAGAGATGCTTTAATAAGCTGAAATATTTTTCTGTTAAAGCTATGGAGATAGACAATAGTGTTCTGAAAAAACGCCTTTAATTCATGGCAGAGTATTTTTAGGGGGAATAGAGTAGTTCACAGTGTAGATTTAAGCAAATAGTGAAGTAGTTGTAATCCTATGAGATGCTGGAACAGAAAAAAGAGAAGTAATAGTTGAAGATTTGTAATCTTTGAGGCAGAGAGAAAACTTCTGTTTCCAAAGAGGCTCACAAAAGCAGATGAAGAGAACTTTTGCCTTTGAATAACTCATCCTTAGAAATGACACCCCATCTTGACTCATTGACCCATAATACACTTCAGAGTGATGTGAAGTGGGAGGAGAGAACTGATGGCAGAATTTCCAGGCAGAAAAATTTCCATCAGAAAAATAGAAAGCCACAAAGAAAATGGTTTTCTTGTGAAAAACTCCATAGATTAGCAGAAAAGGACTTCTTTTTCTCTGCAAAGACTGATAAAAAGACCAATGCAAAATTGAGACTGTTTTAACCACCAAGTCTTTTGTCTCTATGTTGTCATGTGAACAGGGGAATGGCTGGCTAGTGGGAAAAAGAGGGTTTCTGGAAGTTTTATTCTGGTTTCTTATTCTTGTAGTTTTTTGTTAATAAACTTTCTTTGTTCCTTTTAAGTTTTAAGCCTGTTTTGCTCTTGTTCTAATCCATATCTTACAGAAGAAACAAGCAAGTTTTCTAGTGATTTTTTTAGTTCATGCTTTAAAACCATGACACATATATTTTAATATTGTCCTCAGAGGCAATCAGCATACTCTTGCTAGCCTCATCTGCAGGCTGTTGCCCTTCCTCTCATTCAGACATTCAACAACCCTTTTCATGGAGACATTCCTTCTGAGTACCAGCCAAAACCTCCCCAGGCACCACTTGAGGCCATCTCCTCTCATCCCATCTCTGGCTGCCTGGGAGAAGAGGCTGATGCCCACCCAGGTACAACTTCCTTTCAGGTAATTGTAAATAACAATAAAGTTTCTACTGATCCTCATTTTCTCCAGGCTCCACACCCCCACCTCCTTCAGGTGCTCCTTGCTGGACTTGTGCTCCAGACCCTTCCCCAGCTCTGTTGTCTTCCTCTGGCCTCCCATATTTTTTTAAAAAGTATTTAAAGGGACTGACATCAATACATTAACCGAACCCAAACAAACAAACCCTCAACAAACTCAGTTGTAGTTTCTCTCAAACAAGATTTATTTTTTTTAATGCATATATTTGGTACTCACATTTCTGTCCAAAACTCAAGTCTGTATTAAAGCAGAGGTGAGCAGTTGGAATTATACAGGTTGCATCTCTTATTTCCATACTTCTTTTTTTCTTTTCAAACTAAACAATCACACTGTCCTGGACTTCAACCTAATCTCTTCATATTCTTGAACCTTTGTGCAAACAGTGGTCATATGTTTCCACAACTCAATTCTGCAGTGCTTTCGCAAGTGAAAAACTCAGCTTGTTGGAGAAATATTTGTGATTCCCTGAGCCCATGTGCACACAGACAGACTGTGTGGATGTTTACAAAGAGTCAGGTTCCCAAACAAATGCATTCAATTTTTTTCCTTCAAAAGCGACTTTCTTCACCTTTTCATATTTACATTCCCAAGCACACATTTACTCCAAAAGCTTAGACACAAACTCTCAAACTTCAATGCCAAATATGTTGGTGCTGTTCTGAACACAGTCCTTAGAGTATTCCATGGGTAAGGAATGCCTAATTTGCATCTCTATTCAGTATCTGTTAAGGATTTGTAGCTTAATTTCCAGTGAAATGATTAAGACAGTACTCTTAACAAGCTCCATGTGATCCAAGGTACTGAAATGACTACACTGATTATTTTCACCAAGAGAAAAGCTAAGGGATATTCCATATCATATGATGTCACCTCAGGTATAAAAACAAGGAAAAGGAGGAAGTAGAGAACATTTCTTATGTACAATAATTCCCCTCTGCAGCCCTGCTTCCCAGGAAGTGCTGCATAGTTCTTGCTGATGGGAAGTGGAGAATAATATCTTCCTTTTCTCTTTGCTGGTGAATGAGTAAACTTAGCTTTTGTTTCAGTAGATTGTCTTATCTCAGCCTATAGTTGTTTATCACTGTATCTTCTCTCCCTGAGCAGCTGGGACTAGGGAGGGGCAGCATGGTTTAGCAGCCTGGAGCTGAATTGACTCCACTTGACCTGACCCAGACACAGGGAGAGATTTACACCTGGACTCCACAGGAATCTGACAGACCTGGACATGGAGCAGCCTTCACTTGACCTTACCTGGACGCAGTGGCAGACCTAGACCTGGATCTGACAGACCTGGACATGGACCAGATTTGACTGCTCTGGACATGACTTCACTTGGGTTCTAGGAAGAAAAAAGAAAACCACACCAAAAGCCCACCAGACCAAGGCAGAGCTGACATTTATGAGGAATTACACTTTCCCACAACAAGTCCAATGGATAGTCTGTACCAAAGCCAGCAGACAGACACTGAGCACTGTCACAATGCTTGAGCAGAACTGGCTGTCACAGACCACAGTCATCTTCCTCATCTCTCCTGTTGTATTCACAGAACTTGAAATATTCAGTTATTTCTGCAGCACAGTCTTTTGTTTTACTACTTTTTTTGTTTGTTTGTTTTCGATATAAAACCCCCTCTATTTTGCCAACAGATCTGAATTTACCCAGAAAATATGATTCAGTTCACATTTCCCTTAAGACTAAAAAGAAAGCAACCCAGGTACAGCAATCCTCCAGTACTCCCACAGTTTGGAAGAAAAAAAATAAATCATAAGAGATTAAAACTTTATTGAATAAGGACCACTTAGCACTTTTATCTTTCATTTCATGATACAGTCATGCATTATGTTCTTTACTGATTGTGAAGACAGTGGAGCAGATGGTGAAGGCCATGTTTAAAATTATGCACTCATTAAAATCATGTAAACTGCCCTGAGATTGTTCACAAGATAGCAGGTTATTTTCACTTTCAGAGGAGTTTGGCTCTAATGAAATACTCTGCTTTGCGAGGTGGTTGGAGTTCAAAATCTGCTTGTTATACCATCACAACAATGAAGTTTTGGGGTAACTGCAAAGATAATTTACCTATTTTGAGTGTGTGTGTGTGTTTGTATATACACACACTTGTTTGGAAAGGTTTATGCTTGCAGATTTAGAGAGGTGAGGCTTATGGTTAAAATTATATATGATGGCAAAAACTACTTCTGCTCCTGGCTGCTTTATTTTTGCACCTTCTGCAGGAAAAAAAAAAAAAAATGTCCTTTTTCTCTATTTTCTTCAGCACAGGATTATAGTACTAGCAGGCTTGCAGAAACACCTCTCCAATCCTCTTCCCTTACTCTGCCTACATTAACATCATCCCAGCTCCAAAACACATCTTCTATTTAATAACTATCTGTCACTTCTGAAAGTAAGGAAGGTGCTACAACACAACACACTACAGAGGAGTCAGAGGATTTAAGGCAATAGCTATTGAAGAGAGATTTTATTTTGTTACCAGTCTGGTTTTGGCAGGATTCTCTTAAGCTTTGCAACAAAAACCATGTGCTGTGTGGCACCTGAGGTCCTAGTTCATGTCAGCAACTGGTTTATTTACAATTATAAAATGTCTTACCCAGTTAGGATGGGAATCACTCCTAGGGCCCCCTTAAAGCTCCTGAGCCAAAAGCACACTGATAGAGGAGTCAGGTATGCCAGGGTTAACTACAAATAAACCCTATTAAATATATGACAAACCTTTAAGGCAAAGAAGTTGCATCCGATCTTTGACAGCAGCAATACAGAGAAACTTTATAGAACGAACAAAGGAGATGGCACATAAAGATTTGCTTCAAGATTGGAAGAAGAGGCTCTTTCAGTTTTGAGGCAGAAATACTCATTGCTCCCTTAGGCAGGAAAATATTCATCTGGAGTTCCTAAGAGAATTTTACACTTCAGTTATATTTTCTATTACCTCAACCTAACAAAAAAAAAAATTGACTAAAAAATAGTGAGTTCCCAGTAGCTCAACAAAAAGTAATTTCTAGAATGCCATAATTTATATAAAAATTACTATATGTGTAAATAATGGTATGAACTAACTTGGAATTTAACTTTTGATAGAAGCTGTTGGTAAGAACTTATTTTTTCAGGCTTGGAGTGTGAATTAAGGATTTATTTTTTTTTTTTTTAATGCAGCCTTCTCAATATTATTAAGAATTTTTTGAGATTGTAAATACAAATCCAGGAGGATCAAATACGGCATATAGATACAGAACATAACCCTGAAATCAAACCTTGCCCAAATATTTTTATTTTGAAAAGCAGAGAGCAAATGTATCTTTCCAAAAAGTATTTCTGGCTATACCACATTGACAGAAAAGTAGATTTTACACTTCAAGAAAGAAAGTAGATAGCATAAATCGTATTCTTGCTTTCTAACACAGTTTCAAATGTAAGACATGCTATGTTTGTGTAAATTAACAATCATAAATTTCAGAAGAAAATTCCATATTTTAAAGATTAATACAATATAATGTTAACACAAAAGCCTGTTATGAGACCCTGGATGCTGTTAGAGAGGGATGTTTTTTCATAGGCATCTCATTAAAAAATCCCAGACTTGAAATAATAGTGTTTCATAAGCACACCGCCAATATTTCAACCTTATTGGTAAAAATTTACTCCTACCATCTAGGCATCTTTAAGAAAATGAGTAATCTCCATTGCTAAATGATTTCCAGAACAATAAATTAAATTGCTAAAACAGGTAGGTTATAGCAGGTCGAGTAGTTTCACTTTAACAAGTGCATCTTTACATATGAAAGCAACAAGTTTTCTTATTAGTTGTAATAAGTAAGTACATCAATTTCCATGACCTCTTCTCCACTTTTCCACTTGCAGGTTTAAAACTGAGGTAATGCACAATAGCAGAGAATAATCAATGCATAGCTGAAATCATCTGGGAGGTGCCAGAGAAATTATTCACTTTGGTAAACAAAAAATCTAGCCAAAGTTTGCTCTAAGTAGCAGTTTGCCATCTTAGGGTCATGAGAAATAAGTGATTCATCTCCATTTTTCAGATGAGGAAAATTTAGTTGATGCAGGTGACAAATTAGACGTATCTATAAGCAGGAACACAGCCCAAAACACTTTGTTTTCACACTCTTACTCTGCCCACTTGACCACGCTTCTATGGCCTTTAAAGAAATGATTGTCTCAGCAGCCATTGCCCGGGCAATTTTGTTTAAATCCCTGCTGCTCCGTCGGTGATCTAATCAGGACAGCAGCCAGGCCTGCTCTGCCCACGGCTCCCGCAGCGCCCGTCTCGCCGGGAGCTGCAGCATAATGCACCTCCAGAATGGATGGCTGAATCAAAAACAAAGGTAAGCTATTTGGTTTGAAACATTCATCTTATCGATTTCACACCCATAGTCTGGCAGGGGAAGCCTCTTAAGGGGTTGTTGGAGATCCAAGGTAGGCAAGGCCAACAAATACTCCTACTGCTTACCGCGAGTGTGGGCCTCACACTTCCTTACGATGAGAAAAACAAAGTAAAACTAACAAGGTTCTGTTTCCCAAGCATCCTCAATGTAAAACAATGATGCTTAACCCAGGATTCCTGTTTTTATATCAAAAAAAATTGATCACATGATGGTAAGAGAATTGCATTCTTAAGTGTCTGGAGTTCAAAATTTCTCTGATAGTTGTACATCAAGTAATTATTTCCAAGGTATGTGCACAAAAATTAATATATTAAACCAATGCCTACATTCAATCATTAAAAGCTACATCCTAAGAATAAGAGTTTTTCACAAAAAAACAAATGAATATTTACATCAGTTGTGGTAATGGGGACAAGTTTAGCTGCCCTGCCTCAAAGTTCTCTTCTCAAAGACAAGTGCCCATATACTTTTCCTTAAAGAATGCAAACCTCTTGATTGAAGTCAAAGCTTTGGCGAGCACAAGTACTGCAACAATAAATATAAACTACCTAACAACGCTGTTTGACAAGCACAACCTCCTTCAGTGTTTGTACACACAGAAACATGCAAATATACACACAGAGCTGTCAAAAGATCTGTCCCCAGATGTTTGGGCAACTGCAGAGTTAATTGCATATCACAAAATGCTCATTACTTTGATTAGATACATGAAAAGAACTTCTAGCCATTGAGTAAATAATCTCACTAAAGATCCATGGAGCTAAACACAGACAAAGTGGTGATTTTTTGCAAATCTATATGCCTTTTGTCCATAATATGCATTCACTGAGTTAGATCCCATAGATTATATCCACCAAGGTTTTTGACCTCTTTGGGACTGCAGGATAGCAACCTTTTACTTTCTGGTGACTTCTCTCATTTGGTGAATGATTTTAAGGGCTTGTGTGCCTTAGAAGGATATTGAAGGACAGTGTAGGGTTTGAATTTACAGCATAGCACTTGGCAACAGAAAGCTATGGTCAGTCGAAATTATATTAAGTAATGAGTGTCTACAGGGAAAATTAGCATGGAATTAGCAGTGCATTGTAAATTCACAAATATACTTCTGTGTACTGTATACTAACAACCTTTCTCCCTTAAAAACAAACTCTTCACCCTTTCTTGGTGAGAATAGTCCTAATTTTCCAGGAAAAGGAGCAAGTGCACATAGACTAAAGAGGCTTTAGGAATGTAAATCAGAGCAAAGTACATGTATGAAATGGAGGAAGGGTTTTAAGCCAGCCTGCTCAGATTGATTTGAGCTGTTTTAGAGAGAGAGAGCCACCATCTCTTTTTCAGGGTTAATTCTACCAGAAGTACAGAGAGATTTCCAATCCTTATCAAGCACTGATTTCAACATAATATTAAATCAATATTCTCAGAAAGAAAAATATGTTTTTGATCAATGAAATGTTATTGACTTAATAAGGGAAAACATTTTATTTCAATTTACATTTTTCTGTTATTTTAATACACCAGACCTTTGAAATTAAAATCTGAAAGTTACTTTGATAATATAAAAGTGCTTGAAAAGGAAAAATCAATATAATTGGGCTTTTTTTTTTTCCTCCAATCTTTTAATTTCAATGAAAGCAATATCCATCAACACCCAGCTTGAGACCTACAGTGCAGTGGACTAAAAACCTGTCAGACACCTGACAGAGAAATTTGGCTGCATGAACATCATCACAAGAGAGTCTGCTGGATGGACAGCATCACACAAGCTTCAAATCCCTCACTCCACCAGCCCAGCAGCAGCAAAAGAGAAAATAGATCACTGGATCAAACACCTCAACATCAGAGCAACACATAAAAGTATTTATTTGCATAAACACAGAGCACAATGTCCCCTTCCCCACTTGCAGTTTTATGACCATAATCATTTGAATCATGAGTTTTTCTGAGAATTGTGCACTTCCCTGACTGTACCCACCCACCCACTTGCATGGCAATTCTGAACACCTTATTATTTGACTAAAGTAAAAAAATATTATTATTATTATTAATAATAATAATTCTGATTCACAGGTGGAAAGGGTGTAGAGTATTTCTGTTAGGAGAAAAGACACTGTAGTGGAAAAAGGGTCTTAACTTAGTTCTGTGTTAAGAAAAAGGTAAAACAAGAAAAAAAAAACGTTCTACAAAATTTGGAAAAGGCAACAGAGCTTTGGAAGAGACTCAAGTCAGAGTTTTAGCCTTGAAAATAGCTGATATTACTAGCATTAATAACTGGCAGGAGAGTAATATTTGAAGGAATGGTTTGTTCTTTCTGTGAAGAAAAAGAAAATCAGTAACTCAGTAGAAACATTGATGGTATATTTCAAATTTGATGCAATGTAGCAATTCTTCCCATGATTACTTAGGCATTAATAAATACATCTCATTTTATAGGCTATTTATAAATTATGTATTTAAGTATACAGTATGTTCAGGAGAAAATGAGGCATTATTACTCACACTGAGTATCCTTCTGGGGAAATACGTATTAGTAACTATCAGAATTTACTGCAAGCTATCAAGACAAAAAAACATTCAAATCAGTGGTAGCTTCAATCTGTATACAGTAGATATAAATCCAGGCTAGTGCCTTTCCCAGTTAACTGGCTTGAATAGAAAATGCAGATGCTTTCTAAAATTTTGTCTCTGTTCTGTAATAAGATGAATTATAATTCTAATTATTTAGTGTAAGATAATTGCTGTAAATATATAACTAGAAAAGAAGTTGTGTTTGTGGCGAATAAGATTTGTAATAACAATTTTTTTATACCATCATACCTTATGAAAATGTCATGCCTACTGAAAACAACTCTACCTAAACAAAATGAAGGGCTCTTTCAATGGCTTGTGTGTGATGTGACAGTGCAAAAACAATCTGGAGGGTCCTTACCATTAAATCAGCTAAGTTTCTCAAGACTTTAGAAATACCATCAACTACTAAATTCCAATGTGTCATCTTGATCCCAGGGCACATCAAATCCATGAAAGCAGATAAGAATAAACCAAAAATCTAATGTCATAAATATACCAGGATTTACCTTTCTTAAGGAAAAAAAAAAAAAAATTTTCCAATCAGCTTGATGCTTGTCTTGGTGCTATTACAAAACCCAGGCTCTTTGACATTCAGTCATCTTGAGTTCTAATACCTAGCTAAATTTTGCTCAGTGTGAACAGTGATTAATTTATTTCTATATGAAGTGTTTTAGCTTCCAGATCATCACCAACTCAAGCAAAAAAAAAGAAAAAAAAAAAAATCAGCTTCCAAAGTGTACAGGTTAAATTCTGGATTCTAATTAATTCAGGATGTTTTTTTTCCTAAGGTGCACACTACTATAATTAAGATACAATTTATCAACTAAAAATAGAACCACATTTTAGAGTTCTCCAATTCCCTCTTTTGTTTGCCCAAGAGGTTTAAGAGACAGGTATGTATGCCTGCACATAATCAGAGTTACACAAGGTTTCCAGGTCCTTTCAGGTGGGCATTTTAAATACCTTCAGCTGTGGTGCACAGCTGATCAGATGAGCTCTGGGGCAGGGAGGGTAGGACATAGCTTAACCAGACCAAGCAAGCCATATTTATAATCTAACAGAAAAAAACTGAAGAAACAAATCAGCAGCACCAGTCTTATGCTGAGAAGCATCACATGTGATGTTCTGCCAGTAAGCACAAATAGAAGGCAACTTTCCAACTCCGTAAGAGTGACAGAAGTGCAATCCACATGCAAAAAACAAACAGCAGAGGTGAAAGTTCTGGCTTCTGCCAGCACCAAGTGCCATTTCCTCCATCTGAAGAGGGATGTCTGGAAAGACAAGAGAAGCCACGAAGCAGTGAGCTCGGGAGAGTCTGATGCCACTGCCTCTTGGGGAGTTTTCCAGGCAGGCTTGGGCAGGCACATCACACTGCAGTGCCCCAGGGACACTTTTGTCAGCCTCTAGGAAGGTTAGATGGGTAACTGCAAGGAGGTCTGAGTCGTCCTTGAAAGCATAATTGTAGTGCAATTATAAGCTCATTATCTCTGAGAATTGAGAAGCCAGTCTGGTCCATTCACGGTGGCAATGGAGCAGAGAAAGGGCAGCTCAAACATCCATTGGAATGCTGCCACTAGCAGTTGGGTGCAAAGTAAACACGGGGAAAGATGCACACAAGTGTTTTGCAAGAGAGGACATCCTCTAAAATTAGTGCTCTAGCATGAAGTGCTTATCAGGAGTTGATTTCATAGCCTGCCTTGAATTGCTTGTAACAAATGTTATAACAGTGTTCTGAAATATTAAACATGTACTCACTTGAAGACAAGATTATTCATGAACTTAAATGCTTGTTCTTACATTAACTGGAGTTATTCCGTGGATAATTGACTGAAGTTATTTACAATAAAAATAACAGCCAAGGCACTAAACTGTGTCCTGGAATAAGCATTTATGAAATGCAAACACCAGCCATATGAAATATAGGCTAACATTTAAGTATCAGCTTGGTTAAATAAAGTTCTTTAAAAGTCCAAACACAGAATTAACAAACACAAGCGTAAGAAGGCAATACTAAAATAAAACGAAAGAGGTCTCATTATTATTCTGAAGATTTTAGTTCCTACTAAGACTAGTTCCATATACAGAACCTAAATCTTTCTCCCAGGATTTTGTCTAAAAAAAAACCAAAACCATGAAAAAAACCCAACACAATAAAAGTTTCCTTATGAGAAGGAAAAATTAGGACATGATTTCATTGAGCAGGATGAAGTCTTGGAATTTGTTCATTGCTGTTTATAATCATGCTTAATATAATTATATCACTTTTTTAATAATGCAAGAACACTACATGCTAAAAACACAGAACAAGAAAATCTGTACTATTGGAAACAACTGAAAAATTTCTCTTCACAACTACATTGTGCAAAAATGTGACAAATAAAGGACTAAGTCACCTTTAAGATGTCACATAAAAGCTCAGAACTAAATTCTTTGTAAAATATCTGCCTAACACTTAGAATATCCAAGTGAATTATACGTCTGAGTCATCACAGTAGCCCATATGATGTGTTTAGTTCCTATGATGTGCTTATTTTATGCTGCTTTAGTTGTTCCCATAGTAGATTTAAGAAAAAGACCTTGTTGAAGGTCTTTTTTTTTTTTTTTATTGCAGGCAGCATTATAGTTTCATCTTGCTATATGTTTGAAAAACACAAATTTTCTGAGTGAAGAGATGTAATGTAATAAAATGTAAATGTAATAAAAATACATGGAAAAGGCATTATGAAAATATCAATGAAAAACACTTAGTTAAAAACTAAGTTTGTTAGTTAAATAGCTCTGAAGTGTTAGTCTGGAAACTAATAAGATACTCAAATCAAGTTTGCACTTAATTTCAGTATCTATGTCTGGCATATCGATTTCAGTTCCAACAGATAGCAAAAGTCTCTAAAATTGTTTTAAGCAATGATTTTCTGTTAAGAGCTTATTCTCATTAAAGGATTTCTTCTGAGATAAAAATACATCACTATCCAATATTCCAAGGACAAATCCTTCCCTAACTATCACGTAAGGGGGAGAGAGGTGAATGAAATATCTGCCACAGCTGTTGTAGAAAATCACAGGTTCCAGTTGGTCAAAGCAACACCTGCCTAGTTCAGTCTATTACATGAATGTCCTTACAAAAGTCTGCAAAGAGTTACAATACAATGACTAAATCACTACATATATTTATATATGCCACTCCTGGACAGTGTTGCAAGCTGCTTAAGAGAATAAGCATTGTAATAGAAATCCATACATCAGCTCTGGTGTGTTAGGAATTAGGTCTGATCAGTCAATCAAATAATCTGAGAGCACAGTATCCAACACAGGTTCAAATAGCCTTCTTTGGAAATTGATTCAGTATTGAATACATCTGGATAACCAAGCAAGTGCGTGCTCCAGTATCTAAAAACTGATACCCACGTGTTTAACTGCTAAATTCTCTTCTTAATGGTTCAAATTATTCTATTCCTCAGGACTACTATATTAAACAGACAAAAACTTCCTGTCTTTGTTTCCTATGCACTTCTTCAAGAACAACATACTTAGCTCAGCATCTTTGTTATCCCTGTCTGAATTGAGACATTTGATAGGTTGAAGCTAGAAAGAACTACTTCTTTAAAAAGATCCTTCTTCCAAAATAAAAAAAAAAAAAAAACAAAAAGAAATGTAGTTCCCTGTCTCATCTATTTACTTTGTTCTTTTCAGAAGAATTTTGTTTTTCAATGGAAGTATCAAGGAGATGATCATACATAGAATGGCAGCATGGCCAAAAAACCTCATGGTGACTCTTAGAAGAGAGATTTGCTACATTGCCAGGTAGCAGCACAAATTGAGTCCCCCCCCAACCAAGTTTATATATTGTGTCATCTAAATAACCTCTATACTGCACTTTCAATGCTTAAGTTAAAGGAATGTCTCACTGAGTGACTAGAATGCTTCCTTCCTTCATCACAGCACACTGTGGTGATGCCTTAAGTTTTAGCTTTCATGTTATCTGGATTCTGTACTGCAATAGTACATAACTTTGAACTTCATGCAAAGTGTTAGCAAGTTCTCCTCACAGTGTGGCCAGACAAAACAATCCTTCTCCAGCCTGAGAACCAAGGACAGCATTGCAGCTTCAGGCCCAAAAAGTACAAATAGCAAATTGAGGAGAGCAATCTGGGAGGATGGGACTTCATTACCTGAAGCTGTAATTGGACAATTAACCCCAATGTATAAATGGAACAAAACTTATAAAAGTGTGAACACTCATGACCAGGTGTCCATCTTGGGGGCAGCCTCAGCTGAGCTCTTGTACTGCCCAGGGTGTATCCTTTGAATGCCTTTCAATAAATACTCACTTTATTCCTTTCACACTATCTAGCCTGTTCCAGGTAGCCTCTCCAGGCATCACTGTCCAGAACCAGGTGACAAACCAGGTGTTTACAGTCACTTCCAAGCCAGCAAAAACCTCTTTCCATAATTCTGAGAAGTTGCTGAGGTACTTGATAATTGCAGATGACAAAACACTCAGGATAATAAAACTCAACTGATAATCTCTCTGTTAATTCAAGCACTGGTCTACTGAAACACTTCATACTCCAACAATTATCCACCTTTACTACTGCAAGAGCCCAATAAACCCTCATCAGCTTCTTTCAGATATTCCATGTCTGAAAAGTGTAACTTTTACTATCTCAAATCTCCAAGAAGGAATATGTGGGCAAAGCCAATTCAAACCTGCTGCTCTAATAGTTATCCAGTTTTCATGTGTTCTGTATTTACAGAAGTATTTACAGCCCCCATGCTGGTCTGGCTGATTCAGCGAGACATTTGCATCACTAGGTGATCCATTCAGATGTTGGTACCTGTTTTTCTAAAACAAAGGCCACCCTCTGGTCTCCTTGCTGTTGGGATACTCAGCTTCTTACCCTTATTCCCTGAGTTTAGTGGGCACATTACCCTGTCCCTCTCCACTGAGCCTTCTCCCATTGTCGGGGTTTATTTAAAGAGTCACAATCCACACTTAGGGGTTGAGACAGTCACAAGTACAAGGCAGGTCTTAAAAATATCAGTGGTCACCATGCCATTTCTGTCTTGTTTTTTTTCTCTTCCAAGAGAAGGCACAAGGCTTTACCCCAAAAAAAAAAAAAAAAAAAAAAAAGGGAAAAAATCCATAGGGTTTCCATGGGTGGCAGCAGCTGTTCCAGTGCAGAAAATCATTAATATGAGGACTTGATTGAATCTCACTACTAATCCATGATTCTGAGGACAGTGTACACAAGTCCTTAGCAGCGTTACTGAGGGAACTGAAATATATGCACTGCTACCAGATGGGTTTAGAGAGAAAAAAAAAATAAAAAAATGCCTGTTGGTCAACATTGTCATAAAGTTATTCCTAGTTGAAGAAAGCCCAACAAAGCACCCCTCCCTAAGACCCTGGTTCAAGCTACACAAGTCACCACCTGATGTGAGGTGTTCATAAACTCTAGCTCTTCATAGGTTCTTAGAAACCTTCTTAGGTTTCTTATTTCAGGGTAAACCTCTGCTGATAATTAATTTGGTTTCTGATGAGTGTTTTGTACTGCTTGGATGTCAAAGGAGTCTCATTAGGGCAGGGGCTTTTCCCCAGTTCCCAAGTACTTGGTGATTTTCATGACAGTGCTAAACTTAGTTCTCCCTATAGAGAAGCAGTAGCCAATAACCTATTTCCCAAGTGGATGAGTAAAGGAATAACAGGTTTTTATCTCAAAGTGGGAGAAAGAAGGAAATACAAACCCCTGGCAATGCTAATCTTTGATTATCCTTAGCTGATAAGTGGTGTAGACTTTTCACAAGCTTCTATATATAAGGCAGCTGTGGTTTTTGGTTGGTTTTGTTTTGTTTTTTTCTTTTTTTTTTAATTAGACTTTCTTCTGAAGCAGAAATTAGCAGCAATTAATCTAATAAATCCTCCTCTCCTCCAGGTAGCTAGTCCTACCACATACATCCTTCTTAGTCACTCTCTTACATATTCTGTACAATGAAAGATTGCCTGAAGCTTTATTTAAAAGGACCTCTAGGAGCAGATGACCAGAAAGTCTCCTAAAAGTACTACCTTTAACAGCATATCATGGATAGAAGTTTGGCAGCTGTCAGAGGGGACTGATTTATTTCATGAATGTCTCATTTCACCAATAAGCTCATTTCACCAATAGAAATTAAAGCTGCAGGGTTATTGGGGTGGGTTTGTTGGAGGTTTTTTGTTTCCCCCCACTCCTACTTTGTGAATTTTTTTATGTGGTTGTTATCTTTGTGGGCTAAAGTTATTATGCCTTCCAAAAATCATAACATTAAAATTCTAGATTTTTAAAATTCATTTTCTAGTTGTAATAAAGTTGGAAATGTTTTAGCATAATTTTAATATTAAGATTGGATCACTTTCTAAATTCAGCATGTATTTCTTCACCACAGTTGATGAAATGAAGAGAGAAAAAAATTCCATTTTCACATGCTAAGGAGATGTCATTTACTGAGCTTAGCAGAAAAAAAACCAAGTCATTTTAAATCCTGTCAGATTTTGTATCTTTTCTATCCTAGATCTGTAGGATCTCAGTAGGACTACCTCTCAAATTAAAAGAGACTGATGCTGTCACTTCTGTAACACTTGCACTGGAACTTAAAAAGAAAGCCATCTCTTATTCTTCACATCTGCTTTTCCCCTCATTCCACTGCAGTGAAAAAGGAATAATCACCACTGTGTCTTTTAGAAACAGTCACCTCTACAGAAGGAAGATGTAGAGTGTAGGTCACAAGAGCACATTCCCAGAGCAAGTTGGAACGAAACCCAAATTCTTGAGTTTTATCATCTTGTTACAAATATTTTGTCAATAGGTTTCAGAGGTTTATCTTTCACCCTTATTACAGCAGCTAGTCCTCTCAAAGGACTGAGCACTACTATCATCAGTCAGTTGGAACATACTGTAGGTGACAGAAATAAATATGATTGGTTTCCACAGTTACAAAATTGCTGTTGACTTGTATCGGTAGCAATACGGTTCCACATAATAGAATTTCTAGGAGGGATTAGTTTGCTTTCCTAAGCAATGAAATAACACATATTTGAGTGTCCAAAGAAAGTCTTGCACTTGGAGCTCAAAGCTATTTTTTCTCCTATATGTGCACTTGTCTGTCAAGATGGATTTTTCTGATTTTTTTTTTTACTTCTTTGCTGTTTTTTGTTAGGAAACTGGGAAAAACTAAAGACATCTTATAGAAAGTTCCAATGTAAGATTAGTTACATATAACTAATAATATTCTACATGCCTACCTATAAGAAATTCAGCTACAAGAGTTACTACTGTCCAGCTCCATATATTCAATAATACACAGTCATGATGAAATTTTACAAATAAATTTTTATTTCTATATTGCAATCTTATTTGCCATACAGCTCGGCTTGCAAACAAATTAATATGAAATGATAAAATATCATCAGATTCCTCAGCTGTTCTCTAAAATAAAGAAAACGGACACTACCAAGGCACCATAAAGTAACCATCCATGCTACAGATATATTTCAGGAACCAAGAGCTAATAATCAGCCCTGTGATTTCCACATGCAAACAAAAATCAGGATTTGCTCAGTCCAAGTCAGAGGAGCAGTTGCTCCTCTTCTATTTCGTCCACGCCTGGAAGCCAGCATGGTGAAATGTAGTATTTAAAATTGTAAAGATCCAGAAGATCTGCCCAAGTTCAACAAATTAGTCTGACTTTCATAAATCAGGGAACTTCATAGGCACAACAACCAGTGCAACCATGGCAACACTGACTTACAAATTTCCATATGCTCTACCATCATAAGGTGTCCAATCATTTGGGCACTTTTATCACAGAAATGTTTATATGGAAGCAAGTTAGAAGAAACTGAACTTGTTATTTAATCATTTGCATTTAACAGTACTTGAAGAAGACAGAAATAGCTGTGTTGTATGCCTCATAAATGAAATGGTTAGACCTTATGACCAGTTCTTGGGGAAAAAAACCTCACCAAATTTCTGATGCCATATGCCATGCTTCTTCTGCCAGGAGGAATACTGTGCTTTCTAAAAAAAATGAATAATTCAGTTGGACATCAAAACAGCATACTTCTGTAGTAGGGGATTTTTCCCTCAAATTTTATAATCCAATTCTATTCTTTTCTCTTCCTCTTTCCATTATATTCAATCAAGTTTTCAGTGTATTTTTGTTTTTCTCTTTAGACCAAGTGAACAAGCAAAGCCAGCCAGAGAGCCTGCCCTTTGAAATGGGCAGTGCTGTATGTCTAATTTGGATTAGTCATGCATCCATTCCAAACTAAAAGCAATGTTTATGCTCTTTTTTTATTTTTTTTCATTATGCTTTGGCTCTTCAGCAAGTTCCATATTCATTAACACAAGCTGGCAGATAGGAATTTAGGCTGGTGTGGGATTTATTCAGGAAACAGACGCTGTAGGAGCATGAGGGAACATTTTTTTCTTGTAAGAGTTGTGCACACCTTCTCATGTGGATTTGAGAGACATTTTATTTGCATAAACAGCTGTCTTCTTACCTCATTTCTGCAGCAGCAAATAGTACCATGCAAGAAAGCTGCCATAAGAGATCCTGTTCTTCAAAGTACTCCCTCCACTTCTCTTTGCAGCTGGCTCTTCAAACTTAAAAAAAAAAAAACAACAAAAAGTCACAAAACAAAAAAGAACTGCCCCAAAAAACCCAAAATAAAACAAAATAAAATAAAATCCCACACAAAACCAAGCATTGCATTACTTATTCAGTTATCACTTATCATCTGTACAGCAAGAATGAGGTATTGGGATGTAATTCCAGTCGATATTTTGAAGGCAAACTTCAGTATATTTTTAACTTTTCGCCACGCCAAAAGATTACTGTGACAACTGTAATTGAGAAACTAGACTAACTTTCTAATAATCATCAGGGAAGGGTTCTATCAGTTAAACAGGAGAATTTTGAAAGACTGAAATGGTACAGAACACTTCTAGAATTCAAAGAGCTATAAAAATAGGAAGTATAAGTTAGTACTCCATCTCTGTAAAGACTGTTTCAAAGGAAAATAAAACAGATATGTGGTAGTCTGTTTCAGAGAATGGAACAAAACAGAAATATGTTCTAGGACAAGAGAAGGGAACAATAATGGACTTACTCTGTTTCACTAAAATATTTTAATGAATTTACCTCCCCAAATTCTCTTTAATCTCAGGAACTAAGGTCTTTGTGAGAAGTATTTCTATCAAACTCATTTCTATAGAGCATGGATCAAATATTCTTGAGAAAAGAGATCCAATTCTTGTAGTATCTCAGTCTTTGATGGGAAAAAGCCAATAGCATCTAACACTTCATGTACCATAGAATCCTAGAGTAATGCATGTTCAAAAGGACATTAAAAGTCATCTAATTCTAATGCCCCTGCCATGGGCAGGAATTAAATAATTTTTTGCACCATTTACTGCTGAGAACCCTGAAAACAAATAAATAAAATAGTCTGTTTTAAATAAGCAGACTAAAAATTCATCAGGGGGGAGAAGAAAGAAGACCTTACCCATGCATTGATGAATCAAAATCAGCAAAGCACCCCTAGCATCACAAAATACTGAAAGTGCCTTAAATTGGGTTAAGGTTGGAAGGAATTTTAAAAAAATCTAGATTTCTTTTTCCACTTATAAAATAAATAAATATTTTCACATGAAAACAAAAATCAATTTGCTATCTTTCCGTAAAGTTTCTTTGAGAGTTGATACTTTTTTGAATTTCAGATGTTAAAAGATTATAAGAGCTTATAATCTTTTAGTCCCTTATATACCTTATACACTTATATACCTAAGTGACTAAGGTACAGAAACTTCAGTGAACTATTGGTCTGTTCAAACTGATTCTTTCCTTCTACAGACAAGAGAAACAATATTTAACAATTTCATCAGAATCTTCCCTGAATGCAGGATAATCATGAATAATTTGCTTAGACAAAATCTCAGAAAAGATATAAAAACAAGTTTGTATGTTAACATTCTGATGAAAGTAATACTTACAAAGCAGCTTCCAAGATAAACATGTCAAATTTCTAAAACAGATTTGTGAAATTCCTTCACTTAATAAAAAAATAAAAAAAAAATCCCATAACTCTGTATGAAGTTCTCTTGTGTACCTGATTCTGTGTTCACTCTTACATTGTGTTGGGTGGGACTAATAATGACATTTTAGGTGTGCTCTGTATTCAGGACAAGCCTCAAAGGACAGTTGCAGGTGGCAAAGGAGCTGTGGCACAACCACTCCCTTTTGAGGCAAGGAGCTTGTATTTAGCCAGTTACCCTGGAGTTTCCAGACTGGTACTACACAACAAAGCTGAGCTCTTTGATTTGTTTTCAGTCACAAAAGGTCCTACCCCACATCATTTGTTAATGTTATCTTCCACCTCCCTCAAACCAGAACGCATGTCTTAAGACTTGTTCAGTTTCAGATGAGCGCCATTTATGAATTGTGCAACCTTAAAGATTTATCTGCCTCAATTCAAATTCACATTTCTTCTCTTGCAGCCAGTCCAACTTGCTGTGAACATCTCAAACAGCAGGTAGTTACTGCATTCATTTCTAGCTGTGCTGGAAACCATCATATCATAGGCATGGCCAAGAAACCCAGGCAATCCTGTCACAGCCTGAAAGTCTCTTTCAGAAGTGCTCTGGCATTAAAGACATGCTGAGGGGAAGCCAGTTGAAAGTGTCATCCAAACAAGGTAATAAACAGATAATAACACACATTCTGTAGCAAAGGGTAGCTGCCAGGAAGCCTGCTGAAACCTCAGAGTTGCAGATCAGTCTCTCCTGTCAGACCTCCTTGACTCTTGCAAAAGGCACAAAAAGATCCACAGAAGCATTTATTTTTTTCAAGTATCAGTAGTGTAACTTTCACATAAGATCTTTGGAAATAACCCAGTATCTTCTATTCCATTAAATTTTCTTTTTTTATCCTCCCCTCTCTTCCAAAGATAAAGGAAGTTTGAAGAAACAGGACTTACAGATGACAACCTTCATGCCTCACCAGGAAAATCTCTTATGCTTTATTTCACTGACATTCAGATTTCTCTGCCACCTGCCATACACTCTAATGACATTTTAAGCAGAGATGGATGAATGATCTTTCATATTCTGAACAAAATGGGCACAAATGCTCTACGTTATTCCCTGTCAAACTTTCTCTGATCTTCAAAGAATCAGGTCTTGGAATTACACTGCCTACTGTTCCAATATTTCTTACTGGTACCAGCAATTTTTTCTGTACTTAAAGTACTGTTTAAGAACAGAGATCTGGTTATGATTAACTTCTAGAAGAAAATACCTAATGTCATTTAACTGTGACACTCTTTCCATCACCTCCTGCATAGTGAATCTTAAGACTGCTGTTAAATTATGACGTGGTTTCAGCTTCCACAAGTTTTCCATTCTTCCCCCTTATTATTTCTTTCCTCTCTCATTCAACATTTGTACAGTACACTTGGGAGATAGATCTGATCTGGCTTCTCCATTCACATTAGTATTTTTACTCATTACTGTATCGTTTCATAAACACATCAGTGGCACAGAGGTAATTGTAAATCAAGTCACTTCTTTGATTCTCACATTTGCTATGGCTTTTGTTAGTGCAGTACCTAACTCTAATTGAAACTGCTGATAAATGTGAGCCTCTTCTGCCAACAGCTATCCTCTTATTAGCTTTTCTTTCAACATTCTATATTTGCAAGGCTCAGCAAAGCTGAACTGCAGCAATAAAGCCTCAGCTGTTTTCCCTTGTTCCCAAGATCTATGAAATGCACTCCAGATTTCTTGTACATTCATCTGTATATGTAACTGCATACATACAGATCTGCATATACAATATTTTGTTTATGGTTGAGTATTAGAACTTACTTTCATTTAAATCTTTTGGGCTTTTTTTCTCTCCACAGTGAGGGAGAACGAAGAACCTTTCATTTCCTGCAATTCCTCTACATATAACTTCAACCCAAATGGACAGTTAAGACCCAATCCCAGTTTGCACAACATTCAAACAACCTGAAAAGAGCTTAAAGGGACATCTAGGTGTAGTTCCTTTGGGTGAATTAGGTGCAATTTGAAGATTTTAAAGTAATTAATTTCACACTGAGGCTAAAAAGAAAAAATAGTCTCATTTCCATATTAGAAAGAGTAGCCCAAACAATTTGAGGGATCTTTGTGTATGCATATATGCACACAAAGAGGAAAAAATATACATAGGATGACAGTTCTGCTTTATCAATTTAGTGGGCTATTTTTTTAATGTTCTGGGTGACTCAGTCTGGCAATGCATGAGAGAATTTCTTTATTCGAGGAGTTTCTCTTTCCTCAGGATTTTTTTGTTCTTGGAGGGCTGCAGCACAGAGAACAGCACCACACAGAGCTGTGAATTGTTCTTGTAAAAGGGAGCTTTCAGAGCCAAATGGCTATTTTGTTAACATTTTAGACCAACATATTGACCTTGCAATATAAAAAGACAAATATTTTAAAACATTTTGTTTTATGAGCTTCAGCACAGAAATAAGTACCCTTCATAAAGTCCACATATGAATGAGAGTCAGTACTCCCTCAGTGCTTTCAAATTTGCTGGAATGTTACATTTCATACTGCTTAGTTTTTAATGCCTCATTCTGCTCCCAAGTCCAATGACAGAAGTCACTTGGAGCCATGTAATCATTTTATTACAGGCACCTTAGTTCTTGCATTTCTCATCATTCCTCTTATTTGTTTGTTACAGTCAATTGTTACGCATTGCTTCAAATTAAATTGTAAGCAATTTGGGGAAGTACCACAGTGGATATTCACAGAGTACATTAGCATAAGGAAACCAAACCCTCTATGTTCTCCTGTAGTCAGTGAAAAGGTAGAAATGGTTTCAATTTCCTTCTCACTCAAACTAACACCAAACTTCACCAGAGCTGTAGCCTTTCATTTCACTGGCAACAGGAGAAGCCTGTGGAGACTAATTGTCTCAGAGTGAGGTTACTAAAATGCAAGTAAGAAAATAAATACACACAAGAATAGCCATAAGGGTCTGTTCAATAATCTATCCAGCACAGTGTGCTGCCTCTCATGGCAAACTATAGACACTAGCTGGGGAAGCAAAAAAAACCCAAAAACAACAGTTATGAGAAAATAATTTCCTCAAGTATTCCCTGAGCTTGCAACAGAGAGACTTCCTCAGCTCAAAGTGGCCTTTCTGTATTCAGGGCCTTTGATGGATTCCATCATCCCATAAGTTTCCTGTTTCTCCTGCTTGGCTCATTTCTAACTTTAACATTCTGAGCACTCTCTGTGTCCCTTGCTATCAACCCCTTGCCTGGAGAACCACCTCCTCTCCCTTGGCTGAGCCTGCCATGTACCTGGTTCGTGTAACATTCTAGTCCTATCTCCAGCCCCCTCAAGTTCCTAAATTTCCGTGGGTACATCTTTAGGCTAGAGGCAAATTTGCAGGTACTGCATGTTTACTTCAGAATCATGATTGTGTTTGTGTTTTAACAAAGAGGGTGTTGTGCATAGGCAAAAACACAGCTCTGAGAAACAAGACACTAATTCAAGGAAAAGAGTATGGAGAGAAGAGCCAACTAAGCAGACAGTTTTCCTTGACCAAGCAGAAAACCAACAAATGGCAAACAGCACTTCTTATCATAGAAAAATCGATAAGCCAAGTCAGAAGCATAAGATTCCATACTACCACCACTGAAAAAAAAAAAAACCTCAGTATATTTATTATAATGTTAAACCAGTGTTATAATACCAAGATCCTCCTAAGATGTTACTTGTGACAGTCAAAATCATTTTGATCTGATCCTAATGAACTCGATACTTTTTAACACTGGAGAGAAAAAGTCAGCAAGCAGGTGGTTTTGGAATAAAAGCAAACAACCGGCTCTTAAGTAAAGAACACCAACAGTTTTCTGCTCCTCAGCATTCCCTAAAATATGTCAGTTTGGTATTTGATGCTTAAAAAATCATTCCAATATACTTACTCACCAACTGTTTTGGATAACAACATTTGTTGACTTCATTTCTAGGAAGAGGAGCCTAACATGCATGACAAATGAGTGTAAATAAGACAATGCAAATATAAACCAGTAATTTTGGTATTACTACAGCATTTTATCATGCTTAGTGATGGAAAAGAGCAGTACTGAAATGTTCCTGAAAGTAGAAAGAAAGTTCCAAACTGTTGGCAATATTTTATAATGCAGAGGGAGTGGAACTAAGACTCTAAGGAGTGATAGACAAAGGTGATCTGGAAAAATAAAGAAAAGCAGGTGTCCTAAAAAAACTGTTATCGGTTTTTACTTTATTATTTATATCAGACATATGAAGAAGGTAGTTTTATACTCTTTATTACTGAAAGATATGAGCAAGCAGACTAATGCTCATGGAACACTAGAACACTGTTCTTTATTTCCAGTTACAAATATACAGATAGAGCAAATCTTTCCTGACCCAAAGAATATGTCTCTAAAGCCTGAAGGACATCTAAAATGACAGCAGCACAACTTGATTGAACCTAATAATTTCCTAGGAAGACCTTTAATTTATGCAATTTCTTCTGTATCTGGGGTTGTTTTTTTTTGTTTTTGGCTTGGGTTTGTTTTCTTTTTTTTCTGATTATGGATAATTAGAAAAAGTCTGACAAGTTCATTTGAGAAAAACTTGAAGGCTCCTGACCCTGCAAGCACGGTACATGTGCCCAACATCAGCATGTCAGTGATACCATTCAAACCAGTGAAACTACTATCAATGATACCATTCAAACCAGTGAAACTACTATCATGCTTTAAATAAGAAAGACTGGAAAGAGATATCTGCAATGTCAGAGCCTTAGCCTCTAAAAAGTTTCTTCCTTTATACAGGCTCAATTTTCCAATTGCTAGAAGAGAAGAGACAATTGTTAGGAACAGTGAACAAAGTTCATTAATTTTTATTTTTTTTTTAAACAGCAGCATCACAAAATTGTCAACACTGTAGCAAGGGAGCTGATGTGGAACTGAGAATAAAATAAAATGAAAGAAAACCTCCAACCCCCCCAGAAAAACTAAAACAGTCAAAGAAAGAAAAAAGTCAGCTTAAAGAGAATTCATAGACCAGAAGAAATACCTCATGACAAACTGCCTGAGGAAGAAGTGGAGATACTTAAAGAAATGCTGATGTTTTCAGAGACAGAAGTAGGAAGAAGAAAAGGTTGAAAGTTGTGAATCTGAATCCCTGAAGGGAACATTAAGGTAAAAAAGTCTATTCAAGCACATTAAGGCAGAGCTTATTTGTACATTCTGCAGCTGAAGCAAATATTCAGTAAGATTACTACTATTTAAAATGTTATAAAGACAATCTCATATAGACTTGTCAAGTAAGACAAGAAAAGACAAGACGGAGAAAACAAGGATTTTGCTGTTCAAGGTTTCAAGCTAATGTACTAATCACCAACTCCCCCTTCGATTCCTTCCTCTTCCGTAGAGCAACTGGCTAAGTGATAGGATGAGGTAAGTTTCCCAAACGGTCACACTTTTACCTGAAGGAACATTTCATTTACTGTATGTTTTATGTTAAGTACAAGTAATTTTATGTTAAAAGGATCCTCTAGGGCTTCTGTGATGAAAGACTCCAAGATTACCTGCTACTTCTTTCCCTCGCCCCCGAGCACTTAACTAAGAATACTCTGAGACATACAGGTACAGCAACTCCTGCCATACCGTGCACAAGAGAATCAATCTCAAAGCAGAGGAAAAAAGAAAGAAAAACACCAACCATCTGATTACCAATATCAAGCCTGCCCCACAGAAATGTACTATGAAATTATAAATTCACTCCCCTTGGTATTCCTTACCTCAGAATTAAATAAGCACACAAGGCCTGTGTGTACTGTACAGGACACCCTGTTGGCAAGGGTGAAAGATGTGGGGCCCAGGGGATGCATTTCTCAACCCTGCTGTTGAGCAAAAGCAGTTATTCAGTGCTCCAGGTAAATATCAGGCTGATAATCAAGAAGAAGGGGCAGATAAAACCTTCCTGGGGTAGCTGGGAAAAGTCTCACTCTCACAGGAGCTGTCTCTCATGTGCCTCTGTTGTCTGCTGGTCAATTTAGTGGGTCAGAGGAAATCCAGATGCTCAAGATACCAAGAGGAATGAGTAGGATCAACAGTATTGCAGTCCTTGAATGCAAAGAGAAGATTTCAGCCTCTGCAGGGACCTGCTTGGAAGGATCCCATGGGAAACTTCTTTACAGGGCAAAGGGACCCAGGAGAGCTGGCTAAAGTTCAAGGTCAGCCTTATCAGAGCACAAGAACAGTTCATCCCACTTTGCAGAAATCCAGCAAGGCCAGCACAGATAAAAAGGAGAGCTCCTGGCTGAGTTCAGGCACAGAACAAAAGGACACAGAATCCAAAAGCAGGGACAGCTGCTTGGAAGAAACACAGACACTGGCTGCAGAGGTAGGAGTAGAATCAGCAATGCATAGCTGGAGTTCAAACTAGCAAAAGAGAAGATGGGCAGGAAGAGTTTCTGCATGTACAGTGCCAGAAAAGGAAGCCTGAGGAGAGTGTTGGCCCTGCTCAGTGAGGCAGTAATTAATCCCAGTAACAAGTGACAATACTGCAGAACCCAGTGCCTTTTCTACAGCAGTTTTCACAAGTCTCAACTACAAGACGAGTACTAATGTATGAACCAATTCATTCTGGAGTTCTTCATAGTGCAAATATTTTCATCCATTACCTGTCATTTACCACATGCCAACACATAGCACAGAGCTGTGTCACTGACACATAAAAAATTAACCCTTTCTTATTAATATTTTCATGTAAACTTTGTTTGCAAGGTCACAGCCACAGACTTAATACCTTCTGGTCACATCAAAACAGGTCATTTTCCATACCAAAAAACTTGCAAATTTTTTAAAACCATTTCACAGTTCTAATTAGGTGGTCTGTATCTGCCAACCTATTGCTCAAGAGACAGATGTAATTTAGTAATTTGAATAATTTTCTATGCTGATCTCCCACCACATAACCAGCAGAAGAGCCATGCAATTCAGCAGTGCCCGACCAAGCCACTGAGAAAGGTCAGACAAGACTGATAAAGACATCCAGGGATCAGTTTTATTCCATTTTTTGATCATGTGGTGGTAACATCTGGAGGGCCACTGCCACCTTTGCTCAACAAAGGCAAGTAAGTCCCAAGGCTATCAGCAGCCAATTTTGGAATCATGTTCAATCCCGTTCCTCTATCATTTCTATACTGACTATTTAGTATCACTGTAATAATTTGTTTATATATATATATATAAATTTGGTTTTCTAGAAAGCATGTTTAAAGCCAAAAGGCCTAAATCCTTTGGATTTTAATACATCCTTGGCTGTTCTGTGTTCCCAAACTCAGTCTCAGCATCCAAAAAACACACAGTGTCTGACAGGAAACGCTGACAAAGACTAGCAAGATTTTCTAGGTGGGCAAGTTCATCCTGTATTCAATATCCCAGCTCCTGACATTTGCTTTCTAATGCAGCAGACAAGCCATACACATAGAGAAGTTGTGCCAACAGAGCCAGATATGCTAATCAATATTTTGTACCAAAACACATTTCTGACAAGGGCCCAAAGGCTTTGTGGGTGTGGGGAGAAAGACAAAGGTTTTAACTTCTTGCTGATTCAGAAAGATCACTGGCCAAATATATTCTCTCTCACTCATCTGTAGATATAAGTAGCTATTTAGGGTTTGGTTGGGGGTTTTTTTATTGACACATTGAGATACTGATTCAAGTCTAGAAGAATGCTATGGACAAAAATAGTGCTGTGAAAGTGTCTCACAATTCCTTCCCTTTTTTCTGAGAATAAAGCATTATATCACAGAGAAGGCTTAAAATGACAGAGGTTGAACTTGAAATGGAAGAAAAACTACACATTGGCCTTCTGAACATCGATGGATTTCAGCTCTACAATTTCCTTTAAGTGTTTTCCTTCACACATATGACTGATCCTTAAAGTATCAGTTCTGCTCTGTAACTGGACGTCTCTGACCCATAGGAAGAGCGCAGAGTCATACTTCCTGAAAATTACTGACACTGATAACATTTTCACTGTGACTATAACTTTTCATGGGTGAGAAAGGTGTAGTGTGTTACCAAATGTAAAAAATTCGAAACAACCATATCCCAAGGAAAGAGGAAGAAACATGCACCATCTAAATAATAGTAATGCCTAGAATATTAACAAAAGAAATTCATAGACATGAGACCTAAAATAACCTGCAGCATAGTTTTTTCCTGTTTCCTGCAGAGAGACCTCTATCATAGACTGAGGTCTCCAACTGACAGGCGAATAAAACAAATATTTACTGTTTTCCTTTCAGAAATGTTTAGCACTATTAAGAATTAAGTCAATACTATGTACATTTAAAAGATCTGAGGCTAGATCAGAGTCCAAAAGTATTCTTGAATCAATTTTACACAAATGTTATACCACTGATCATAGGGATGCAGCACAGTCTCACATATGCAAGAAGCCCAGTGTCAAATGTAGTCTGACACATCTACTTGAAATAATCATGATTTTCTGATTTTAGTGAAATTAAAAGAGGGCCTTTTTATCACTGAAAACCAACTGTAGGCTTCAGTATGACTCCCCATTTTTTATCTCACCAACCTACAGGATCTTCTCTGCTTCATTATTTCAGCAACAGTTTCTGCACTTCCTCTTAAGAATGGATGATTTTTTTCACTTCCCTCAGCTGACACCACCAAGCAAACTATAAACAGGAGAGCTGTAATTATTAGGTACCCCTGTTTCTGACACCTACTTTCTACTCATAAACATACTCTGCTTAGCACAATCATCTCATATACAGAAAACTTGGTGAAAAATAAGTTTTAGCATCAGCTCTTTATTTGGTTTCTCTTTGGCATGAAGTAGCTGGCGTTTAAGATCCAGGCATTCAAGAGGAAGAATAACATCCAGTTATACTCTGCAAACCCCATACTTTTACATTGGTAAACCTCAATATCTTCCTAGTCAAAGAAAAGAATAATTAAATAACTAAATAAATGATAGTATGTCTCTTTTGTGGTTTGAAAATGGTAGGGGATAAAATGAGAGCAATAACATCCATTTAACTTTACAAATGAAATAAACTATACAGCATTAAGCGTCATTATTTTAATTAACTGGCAGGGTGATTAATCTTCCTCTAGATACCAGTTCCTGTGAGACAGATATTCCCTCCTAAACAAATATGATGCTATCACTGTGGACATACATAACACTAGGTCTGGCAAGAAACAATAATGGACTGTTTTGTAATTAATTAATATATACCCTTCGATTTGACGTATAAGAGGCAGAACTACTCAGTTGTTCCTCAATTATCTCTCACAGGACCATCCTTTTGTACCATCCAAGTGTGTCTTATGGTAAGCATTAATTTATATTGGCAGGAAATGTTGGAAGACAGCCATGTGTCAGCTTTTCAAATGCAGGCTTGCACCTCTGATGGTATAGCAGCAGGTACATAAAAAGAGCAACTTGGGTGTTGGAATGAAGGGATATTTCTGGAGTCTTTGTCTCCTCTTTCTAACAGACACCCAATGGCAATAATCATGACTACTTAGGGATTTCATCAACATTTAAACTAAATTCTCTTATACTTTAAGTTATAACTATTTAGCATTAAGTTATATATTTTCTGATCCTGGAATATAACTCCATGTTAATTTCTCTCTCATGAAAGAAGGAATAAATCCATATAGGAAATACTCAAGAGCTTCTATTAAATCCAGGGAGAAGTATGAATTACCTTGTTTAGAAGAACTCTAAACTTTTACTCTACAGATTGGCCTAAAGGCAACAATAAGTGTTAATGTCTTGTTGATGAGCATATACTCTTTTGTCAGTGTATGTGTATTCAGAAGTTAGGAGACAAGTACCTTAGAAAAAGCTGGCATTCCACTGTTAGATATAGTTGCCAAATTCCTATTTAACCACCTTTGAACAGTGAGTTTCTCTCTTGGCTTGCTTATTTATGCCTTCTAGGAATTTTCCCAGCTTAGAAAACACTACATTTTCACTCAAGAGCCAAGAAGCCCAGAGAGCCCCACATTGAGACCCTAACAGTGCCACAAAAATGAAAGATTTACTTTAGCAACTAATAATCATTCCTTCTTTGGGACCCACAGATACAGAATTCATGAGAAGGAAAAAATTAAAACCAGGAATTAGATCAACTGAGATGGAAGCATCACAGGGGTAGATTTAAGGCAGCGATATGCAAGACACTATATTGATGAGGGACCTTGTTCAAGAGGTCCCTAAATACAGATCAACTCCAATTCAGATTGCCAGTAATTCCCCTAATTTAATTAGGGACCAATAAGAATTTTAAGTTCATGAAGATTTAATTGAGTGAAGCTTTTGAATAATGCTGGGCTTTTCATTTATACATAATGAATGTGAAATATAATTAACCCATTTTAGCTGATCATAATTTTTCCCATTTCTAGCCAATTTTTATTTAAGGTAAGAAATCATGCTATGCATTAATACACAGATATGCACTTTTATACATTTGTTAGTAACATTCTGTCTTTTTTGACAATTGTGCTGCCAGCCTCTAGCAGGGATAAACATGTGTTTTGTGACTTGGGACTTACTTCCCAGTCAGGCAATGGCACAGTTTCAGATTCTCAGGCAACAGCAATCTTGCAGCCTGAAAGTTCTTAGCTTATATACAAAGTATGGCCACTTCCACCATCACATACAAAAAAAATAATATATAGTAGGTGTGCAAAAGAAGATGCATTGCTGTCCCTTGCAGCAAGAAAGAAAGAGCATCAATAAATCCAAAGATAATAGATCAAGATTAGCATTTTAACAGGACTTGCAATTCCTGATTATATTAACATATTCCCCTTTTTTTCCTTCTCTTCTTCCTCCACACCTATAGAGGCAAAAGCAGTGGAGGTCTTTGGAAATTTAGGCTAGTAGAAAATCCAATGTTAGCCTCAAGTTTCAAAGCTTTAGTATTAGAATTAATTAACTATCAAGCCCAGAGAGGAACAATTCTTTTTCAAAAGAAAGACTACTAGCTTCATACAGGGAATTCTTATATTGTGTCCTAGATAATAGTTTAACATTTCAAAAATGGGACTTTGAAATGAAATAAGAATTTAGAGCACACTGAGGATGATTTAGCAGATCTCTGAGGAACAAACATTATACTTACGACTGTTTAACACAGTGCAAGATAATGAAATTAGAAATGGAAAATTCAGATGTGAATTATAAGACACTTATTAAAAATACCTAGATCCTGACTCAATACAGGGAATATGTTTCAACTTGAGCCCAAAATTAGCTTCTATTATTGTGGCAGAGCCCTCCTCTACAGGCAGCTTATGTAATCAAGTATGGAAAAGTAGGAAGTGTTTAATAGTCTAATTCCCAAATTTGGAATGGGAATTCCTAAATTCCCATACAGTTATCATGGACTAACTTCAGATCATACCCAGAGCAGGGAAGGATAAAACAAAGTTTTCTAGGCTGATCATTATTCTGCCTTTTTTAATTGCTTAATGCAAGCAAACTTTTTCAGAATGCTACAGCAGGGGGTGGGAAGGACTCAGTCTAAAAAAGAGTGAAAAAAGGAAAAAAAATAAGCCAGGTGTGTGCATCCAAAACTGCAGAAAACATCACCAAGTCAGCTCAGACAAAGCACCATGTTGGTTTGTAGGATACATTATCATCGAAAAATAAGTGTGGCTTCACAGTAGTGTAAGGGTGTCCCAGCAGCCCTGCTTGGGATGGCAGAGAAAAACTCTGTTCTGCCCTTTCCAGAAGCCGGCACTGTGCTGTGAAAAGGAAGCCCAGGATGCCTGTTCATTCTGCAAGGGAGCTACCTTGTTCAAGTAATAAAAGACATTAAGTTCAAACTGAAGCAGCTGCTGGCCAAAATGCTAAAGCATTAATGGAAGCTTACAAGTGGAACCTCAGAAATGTGCTGCTACTTTATCTCTGCACTACATTATTCTAAACATGTCAAATATATCAGCATTACATTTTATCTCATGATAAAATTGACCAGACTTCTCCAGTTCTGCAGGTGCTTTTTAAAAGCTACTCCACCCCTGAAGTCATCTTTAAATCTGCAGTGGGGAAAGTTTCCCTCCTCGTTCTGTATTCATCCTTTCTTGGTGTGACACCACTGGCTGTGGCTATTAGGTGGGAGGAAGGGATTAAAAAGCAGAAGTCTGGTCAGGAGGATTGTAAATGGCTTTGAGACCTTGCAGCTGGGAATAGCCATGGATAAAGCTGTGGGAGCAGCAGGACAGTGACCTTCTAGCACGGACTGAGTGCAACAGTGCTTGTGTCTCTGCTGATGTGCCTCTGACCAGGTATTGCCTCAGGGATGCCCCTGCTAGCAAGGTAACAGAAATAAATTTACTGTTTGTGTTCACACCACGGGTTTGTGGGTGTTCTGGCTGCCTGTGTTGACTCAGAGACGCTAGCAGAGAAACAGGCCAAAATATTGTCCTGATCTGAGTAATGAGGTTAAAAGGCTCAACACTGCATGACACAAGACTGAAACCGAAAGAAAACCAAAGTGCAACACTCCATAAGTATGGGAGCTCAGCCAAAAACTATGACTTGTCACAATGTAGATTAATATTCAGTTTATCTAATGAGATGTAGCAGCTAAAACAGGCTTACAGGGAAAACACTACAGATTCCTAAGGCAGGGCAGGCATTCCTCATTCAAGCTATGATATGGGTCAGACCCATTTGCCAGCTTGGTGATAGCTTTAGCAATTTGTAAATGATGCACAAGAGCCCAGTATGCCAACCCAGTTCTTATTTAGCTTAGCTAAGAGTTGGCCAGTAGACATTCAACATTATATTAAAAGGAAATGTGTAAGCAACAGGCAATGTTGGTTTTTTTTTTTTTTCATTTTACATGTGAATACACTTGTTTATTTTTTCCAGCTGGGGTTCTCAGATCAAAGTTTAGCTTCTGGGGAGGGCACAGTGTCTGTGATATGTTTCTGAGGAGGTCTTTGAATTTTGTCTGCATTTCCTCCTATCAGCTCAGGTATGCTGAACAGCCTCTTTGAAATCCACTTCTCGTATTGTCTTCTTCAGCAAACAGCTGGTAATAAGAGATGCCACACTTCCCTTTCATACTACATCTGAAAGTGTTACTAGGAGTACTGAACAAACAAAGAGGAATAAATATTGATGGAAGGCTTTTTTCTCTGTTTAACCAGACTTACAACCTTTTGTCCCCTGCTTCATGAAAACAAATTCAGTCTACCCATCACATAGCATTCTTTTGTTGAGAAAGGTGAAGAGTAACACTTTTTCCAGGGTGATATTAATAGACAGCACAAAAAAAAACAAGTTTCTTTCATCTTAAACTGTTTAATTACTTGATTAATTACATTACCAGCTTTTGATGGATGAGTTTTAAGCCAAATACTATCTTACTACACTCAGAATATGTCTGATCAAATTCCAATCCTTGTTCACACTGTTCTGCAACACAAAACTGAATTTATTAAGCTTCCATCATTCCAGAACTTTCCTGCAGGGGCAGGAACACGCTCAGCTTTGCTGAAGGATTTTCCCACAGCCAGGTGCTGTCATCTCCAGCACAGACAGTACGGATTTTGTACGGAGCGTCCTGGAGAACAGTGGGGCTGAACAAGGCCAGGGGTACGTGATGTACTGCAGGCTGTCAAGGGAGCCCATTCACTGGGAGCAGGGCAGAGCTCAAGGCAGCTGCTACTTTTTGTATGCAGGCTTCAGAGCAAAGACTGCAAAGAACACAGCAAAAGCAGGCTAGGGACAGAGTGCTACTTCAGGACAGCCACTTGTTACACCACAGGGTCATTCCCCTTCTGTCCTTTCCTTTTAAAATAGAGGGTGAAGAAAAGAAGAAAGGCAGAAAAAGTATGAATTAAGAAAGATACTTTCATGACTTCAGGTGCTCTAGAAATGCAAGCATAGCAAATTTGTCACGGTTTAAATACAGAAATACCTTTTCAAAGTGATGAGGTGAGTCCTACAGGGGATAGAGTCATGTGAAACTCTAAACTGAAGAGCTTTAAAAGATTCTGAGAGATTGATTAAAAGATGTAGCTATTTACAGGATAGACTCTCTTTAAGCAACTGGAATAAAATGTGAGAATTCAAATGAATATCAGAAAGGCAAACACAAATTTGCAAAACTTTAATCTGAATATGTTTTCCAAATATCATGTAGGAGGCTAACCAATCATGGGAGCGTTGGGGATTGTTGTTTTCTGAGGCCTGTTTTGGTTTTGGGTTTTTTTGTTTTGGTTTGGTTTTTTTTTTTCAACACTATTAATAGAATAAGGAGTCAAATTTGGAGTTTCAAAGTTAATAGAAAAAGCAGACAAAATATTTAAGTCACATGATATAACCTCATCACAAAAATTAATGTGGTCCTGGCATCTAGAGTGAGCCACTCTTTCAAGAAATAAGGAAAAAATTTCAAAGTAGAAAAAAGAAACTGAGACCATTCAGCCATATTAATGGCATGAGAAGGAAGAAAATATTTTAAGTTTGGCAATAAATAATACAGAAATTAATATGAACAAAATAGAAACACATTACACAGAGCAAGCAAAAAACGTAAAAGCAGCACAATAAGGTATGATATTAAAGCAAAATATGTCAGATAGCATGTTGTTTCTTAAATAATTACCTTTTACTAATCGTTATTATTCTTTCAAATAAACATTTATATAAATTTATATAAATAATCCTCTTCTTTCTATCTGTTATAGCGCTAAATTATAACTGAACGATTTTTTTTTTTTAGATAATGATTTTTTTTTTTCCCCACTTACACTCATCTCAGATTTTAAAGGCCTTTCAAATATTGTTTAACCATCAAATCTTCTGGTCTATTTAGCCATCCCCCAAGAAACAGCTTGCTAAAGCACCACGTAGTAGACCAGCATTTAGGAACTCGCCATAATATTACAGAGTCAGAAGTTCTGCTTGACTTCCAATTCTCTTGCTCTCTGCTGTGGTTATGTCACTGCCCACAGACATTTCTTTCTAACAGATGTATCTGATGGGAATGCAATGGCAAAGGGAAAAAAACAGCTTAAAATGTTCTGTGCCTCTCTGATTATAATTAGATTTGCACATGTAGAAATCTAAATATGATGCATATGTCTCTGCATCTCTACTCCCACGTGTGTGCCCATGATAGTAGGCAACCTTCACAGAATGTGTGTGTGATGAGAATGTGTAGCATCTGTCAGATGCTCCAGAGTTTCATTAAATGAATATTCCTAAGAGCAGCCCCAAAAAGAAGCTCTGCAGTATTTTCAAAATGCTTGCCTGATGTACCTAGATCTTCTCAGCTAAACATGGTTTGGTTTTCAGTTTTCTGTTGACTGAACAGTAGGAAAACTGTTCAGGGAGGATGAGCCACTCTTCAGTTCAGAACAAAGCAGATAAGAGCTTGAAGCTCAATATCAGTGAAAGATCAGATAGAACAATTACAAGTTCATTACATTACTCCCTTCAGCTTCTGTTAGAAATAAGGTTATAGTCAGGCCTTTCCAACTTTCAACATCCATCTGCTTTTTTATTTTTACCTCCCATTTCAGATTATAAATCAGGCTACAAGCATGTATTTTAAAGCAAAAGAAGCACTAAAACACACACAAAATAGATGGATCAAAACAATAATTTCAGCTAAGTATTCCTGTACCACTCCACAAATTTATCTCCAAAGCAGACTATTCTTGAAGTCATCAATTTTTCCACATAAACATTCCCCATTAAAGACACCTGAGTGATGTTCTTACAGTCAGAAGCAGCTTTACATGGATAGACGTGCTTTCTACATATTTATACCCAAACTGAAGACAGGATCAAATACTTGAGGAAGTTACTATTTCTTTCCACATTGTTTTGTCCTAAGGCTTAGTCACATCTTGCTGTGGCAAGGAGCTTGTATGGAAGAGTTTATTGGGGTTTACTTGTGTGAAAGGGGCCAACAGCCCAGCTGCATGCCAATGGAAAAGCCTGACATTGCAGTCCTGAAAAAGGCTCCACATTGGCATCCCAGTGTAAGCATCACATGAATTCCACCATGAACCTCCTGAACACAGTGCACAACCATTCCTTCAAATTGAATCAAATAGTCATATTCTGGTAATCATAGGCAGTAAGATAAAAAATATAACACTTCAGAGGTTTAAAGTGAAAATTATGCTACACTAACAGCGGCATTTAAAGTGTCAGGGAAAAAAAAAGAAAATAGTATCTGTTTATATTAAATATTTTGGTGTTAAGTTTTTTCCTATTTTTTTTTTTTAACGTGCATTTCATAAACTAACTGTGAAAATTCACATAATGTAAAAAGAATTCAATTTTATAGTTGCTGTTATTCAAGAGAGAAGCAGCACTTACCTTGCAAATACAGGTAAGTACTGACATTCACACTGTATTTTCCTGAGAGCAACACACCAAGTAGACAGTGGTCTGCATAAGAAAATCCTGTCACATTTAGCTGAACCAAAGCAGAAGTGAAAATAAAATTTTGTGAAGGTTCCATATTAGAATAAAGGTCTGGAAATTTTGATAACATTTTTCACTTGAATAGGATAATAGAGGTCTTAAGGGAATGCAAAATTCAATTACATGGACATTGGAATGCCATTCTGGTGGGAAGAGCTGCAGAACCAAACAAATGTAGGCTCTCTCTCCTCCATTTGTTACTTTATCAGTCACCATAGTCAAAATGCAACCTTTTTCTCCCTTGAGCTGCATTCATTGATTGATCCAACATGAATAATGACTCGAGAAAACCTTCCTTCCTCTTCCTCACATCTCTGACAAAGTTCATTTACCACTTAATCATTGTGACATTTGGACCTCTGACTGTACAAAGTCTTTTTAGTGGTTTATGGACATATTTTTGTTGCCATTTTGGTTTCAACACATCTGATAGTCTCCAGAGGTCTTACTGATTGTGCATACAAACAAGTGCAGAAAGAAGTATACTCTTTTGGCTCTTCCCAGTAGCTTTCTGAGTTCAAAGCCAACAAAACCACTTGAAAATTGCAAGGGCATGCAAAAAGTTACAACAGGATAGCACGGAATAAGCTTGATTAGGTAATAGGATAAAAGAGGCTTGTTATTTTATTCCTTATTGGAAACAATTCAAATAGTGTTAAATTTAGATACTACACCACAGAGAAGTTTTGTATAGATTCATTTTTTGCTCCCCATTATATTTTTGCAAGTTCAAGAGGCTTATTTTTCTTCTTTGGTCTTCAGACAACTGAATATTGCACTTAAAATGCAGGCTCTTTTTTTTTCTGATTAATGAATATTAACTACTGTCCTGAATAGGGAAGCAGGAGAGAGAAGGGCGAGTCACAAGATAACAAGGATGCTGTAACCCAAAAATGAACATTGGATAAGGGAGCGCATTCTTCTAGCCAGAGTGGGAAAATTAGTAGTTGAAATGCTTGAAGATGCTGAATGGCAGATTACTGAAGTACAAACAGAATACAGGGACAAATACAAGTCCTTCTTTTATAGATTAAGAGCTCCTTTGAGCATCTAATTGTACGTAAGGCAACAGGGATATGCTGTTTATAGAAAAGGGTGGCATGAGAGGCACACAAACCAGTTCATTTTATCAGGCCAGAACACAGAACTCAAAAGACTTCTTGCCTGACACAAAGAGTATTTTAGCCATAGAGACTGGCCCTGCCTTTTACAAGGACTTGATTTAATTAAAACACATCTCAATTTTTAAAGAACTTCCTTGTTTTTTACTACCTCAGCTACAAAAGTAGATGAGGGAAGCATGGTATCTTAAACAGTTCAAGGACAATGGGGAAAAATTTGAAGTTACATACAGAACCCACCCTGTCTGAAAAGCTAGACTTGTCCAACACTTGGAGGTTTTCTACATCACCACAGAATTATTTATACTTCAGTAACCACTGAAAGCTTTACCTGTGGACTAGGTCATCACTGTGTAATACACTGGACAACATCCCACAAGGAATTCCTGCTACAAAGTGCTTTCCATCTTTTTATAAAAAATGCAAAAGGCAAACACTAAGTTATGGAAGTAAGCATACATGAGTAAGTAATTAAAAAGTATTCAAAATTGAAACAGATGACGCTCCTCTCAAACCACAAAGTTCCCCGTAGTGAGAAGCACATTTTAGACTAACAGACCCATTACAAAGCACCCTGCCTCAGCTTCAGCATTCAGCACACACCCACCAAGCTGGCTTGGAAGCAAAGTTCTGCTTCACCTGTTAGTGTTGAAAAGGATCAAAGTTAATAAAGTGCTCAATAGAGAACGCTTTTTGTCACCAAAAAGGAACATGAGGGATGGGGAGGGATGGTGGTGCAACAGTAGTTAATGCAATGTCTTTAGAACAATACATTTCCTTGCTACTTCAAATGTAAAAGATGATCCCCCTCAAAAAAGTTATTAAAGACTTGCAGTTCAGATGCAAGAGGAGAGATCAAACCCACCTTTGGAAGTGCCTCCTCAAATTCAAAAATATGCTGTGATTACTGGCAAAGCATTTTCGCTCTGTCTGTGTGTGGGTAGCAGCATGTGTGCACCATAACTTTCTCAAAATTTCAGCAAAGAAACATTTTAGGATTTTAGACCATTTCAGTTGTACTGCCAGCAGCCCCAGTCCCACTAATAGAAGCATTAAAAAAATATCCCAGACTAAATTTATTCTCTCTTCTAATAAGAAAATTTAAATATAATTATTTTATTATTATGAATGCAAAAAAACTTTAGACAATGAATGTGTTTGGAGTCAGGTGAATAGATTTAGTAAAACCTTAAATCAAGGAAACATACAAATTATTATCTACTGTTCTTAATTTATCTGCTTAGTCTCTCATCTTTCCCTACACCCTCTACTCTCACAGGCCTTAAAAACAGATGCCAACAGTCACATGAAATTTCTTCCACTTCAAAAATTTCTCCCATTTCCTGGAAAGTAGTGGCAAGGAAAAAAATAATTTTGCTCTTGCTCCAATTACATTTTATTAATTCTCATAGTTAGTGTTACTAATATGAAGAATCCTTATTATGAATATTTATCTTGTGGTGTTGTACTGCAGCTATGATAAAGTTTGGTTTATATCTTTCTTCACCCAAGTGAATGCTTAAGTTCTTTTTAGTGATTTATTAATATCTGAGCTCATACAAGTATTTAATTAGAATTAGGATGAGAGACATTTTGACAATCCTCTTTAAAATAGGGTAATTGTAAGGGGACTGTCAGGTGAGGAAGAGAAAAAAAATCCCACCACCCTTGCAGTAATCTTAGCTGTTTCAGAATTCTACTTGAAAACACATAATGAATTTACTAAACCATTGCTGCTGCTACTTACTGTAAGTTTTTAGGAACATCCACCATACTAAGGAATTACTTCTCAAAAACAATTACTAATGTTCTCATGTTATGATAGCCTTTCAGCTTTCTACTACCAGGCAAAGCATTTTGGATTATTGTCTTGTCTTTTTCAAGATAGATACCTTGGTTTCTAAGCTTGTTTTAAAGTTATTTTTATACTCATAGTCACTTTCTAGCAAGAGCTTTGTACTGATTTTGGAGCTTTGAAGAACATATCAAAAAGTCATTTTTGGGTCAAAAATTTTCAATAGAGGGCTTTAAACCTAATCCTAACAATTGTTTAGGTCTAGTTATTTGTTCATTTGAATTATCTCTATAACTATCCCATAAGCAAAATAATGCAGGCTGCTTAGTTACTGCTGCTGTATTTTCTGATATTCCCAATTACCCAAGCATGTAACTTGGTTAACATACTTCCCCCTGAGTTCCAAAGGAAACTAAAGATATAGAAAGTCAACCCAAAACAGCCATAAGCTTGCATAATTTATGCAAATAAAACAGACATGCACTCATCTAAAGGCAGGAGAGATATGAGAAAGTAAAAAGTATCTCACTTGACTTCAATATTTCAGAAAGTGAAGGTAACCTTCTACTGTAAAAGAATCACAAAAATATGTCCCATTTTAATATAGCCCATAGTCTTTTAAAAGACAAAATCAGGAGGTGAAGCAAACAAGTCAAAAAAGTAATTGTTTAGTTTGGTTCATTATTAAACTGAAATTTACTTAAGGAGCAAGGTTAAGTTTTCCAAGACACTTATTCCCTAGTAAAAATGAAGTGTCAGGTAAGAGCATTTTGTACAGCTGAAATCACAGATATGCAGATATGTGTGGAAATTGTGCAAAACTCGTGTCCTAAGTAATGCCAACCCAAAGTTACTGTCTCATTTAATTACTTTTCTTTCTTAACGGTACAAGGGGAAAAAAAGTTATTTCTGTAGTCTATTACTATTTATGACTCCATGAAGAGCAAAACAGTCACGTTAAAATAGGGGAAGGCTGATAAACTTAGGAAGAGTTTTCTTCTGGGACATTTTATTGTGGAGGTTTGAAAATTGGACCATGAGCTCTAGGTAATATTTCAGGAGAAATGGCATTTCATAGCAAATAGCATTGGTAGATAGCAAACATTTAGGATTTCCATCCCTACAATTAGCTTTCTAAAGTTAGTTTTGAGGCCATGTATTAGGACATCAGGGTGGATTCTCCAGACAGTCACAGGATAGTTTAATTTCTCATCACTACCTGTCTAAGCTGAGAGCAGCTCAGCATTGCCCAACGACCGCATTTCTCATCCCTCATTCCCAACTTTAAATACCTGCTGGATGTTGAAGGTGGGTGTGTGTGTGTAGTGTTGAGTGCACCTAAGGAGAGGCAAGAAACAAAAGCAGAAGAGGTAGACTGAACTTGCTTATGTCTGCTGAGAAGCAGCAGGTTCATATCATAAGCTTAAAGGTACCAGAAATTTGCTTTTAAGCTCATGTGTATAGTGGTATAATCCCCTCCCATTTTTTCCTTCCTTTACTAAAAGTTTTGACCCTCACAAAGAATTTTACACCAAAATTTGCAAAGAGGCAGGCCTGTCTTAAATACTTTAAAAAGGAAACATTTTCTGTTAACTCTTCCATGTAACAACATAAAAATCACAAAAGCAGACCAAAATATGTTGAAACTCATGAAGATTTTATCTGCTTGTGGAAAATGGACTTCTGCCATCAGCACTCACATCATTCTTCAGTTACAATAAATAATAGGTAAAAGTAGCCCATCCATTTTCAAAATGAAATAAGAACCTATTAATTCCAGTTCTTCAATTTAACATCCACTCTTCTGAATAGTTCTGTAACCAGAAAGTATTTTTGTTTTTTAAGTGACCTGAGGTAAGGGTCAAATGGCAAGACAAAACATTTAATCTGCTGACCAAGTTTACAATTCTATTGCATATATACCCAAAGGTATCAAAGAGAAAGTCCAAGAAGTCAAAATGTTTAACCATTAGCATGTATTGTAGGCAAAATTGTCTCAGCTTGGGAATTTTCACATTATTTAATTTGCCCACCTCATCTCCCTGAAGCCAGGATAGTTTACACAAACTCCCCAAACAAAACTTGGTCATTTCCCTAACTTAAAACTGAGGGGGAGAAAAAAAAAATAAAAAAAAAGGTGTGTCTTTCACTGTGTAACAAAGGAAAAAAAAGTAGTTTTAACTTTTATGAGCTGAATGAAGGGTTGGGAGAGCATGCACAGAAGCTTTTTTGACCACAGCCACAGTATAAATATTTTATAACTGAAAGGAAAAGCCTGCTTGGTATTTTGTTAGTTTATCCTATAGTTCCTAACAGCTGAAATATCTCAAGCCTTGCTAGTTTGGATCCAAACCTCACTTATTTTCTTATTGTTGTTATGTCATACCCAGAAAATACAGTGTATATGATAGTATTTCCTTTTGTAAATTGCTGTGTACCAGGAAGCCTGCAAAATATCTCTGCCCATATTGAGACAATTTTTAGAAGCCATTACCCATAGCCATTTCACTGCAGACATACCAGTAGATCACTGCTTTTTCTGGCATAGTTGAAACAGTTCTAGTGACTTCAGTATTTAAAGGATAAGCTATAATTTTTTGGTGAGATAATAAGATATATAAAATATATTCCTATGGATTTATATAAGTTTGGAGAAAATTTAGCTATGCATAAGTTAAATAAGTTAAAAATAGATATTAATGTTACTCATTCTTCAGAGAAATTATATGAGAAATTAAGCTAATGTTATCACAAATAACATTATCAAGTCAAAGTATTAAATTTATCAATTTCAAGAAACCAGTTCATCTGTTTGGATAACTCCAAGCACTCAAAGAAGAGTCCAAGTCCTGTTTCTCAACAACAAGGGAAAAAACCAACCTAAAAATGAGAGTAACATACTCAGTATGGAGTTTGAAAAACAAGGTTTCTGATCTGTTCTTGTCAAGACCTAAAAATACTATTTAGCACACCATGACTTAAGTTAAATTGCAGTCTGTAAAGAGGATTACCATCCCACTGTTCCTGCCATGGGTTCTTAATGGCCACTTTACAGACTTCAGGGCTTATTCAAGATAAGAGAACAACTTGATAAATACTAGTCTCAGTTCAGCTGCAGACTCATCTCTTCCATCTCCAGCTTTTTTTTCTAATATGGCTGTAGACAGTTTTGACCTCACCAGTACCTTAAACCTTCACTTCCCACGCTGGTCCCTCACAACATGCAGAACTTTGACTGAACAGCACAGTAGAGACCAGTGAGGGCAATCACAGCTCCATGTGAAGACTTGCTGCCTTTAGAATGAGGAAAATAGCACTAGGACCCCAAGAGTGACATTACAGCATAACAGAAAAAATTTCTGTCTGTTCCAGAGTCACTCTGGAGCTTTTACAGCAAAAGGCATGGCAAACCTGTGGAGCTGTCTGTGAAGGTGACAGGTGAAGCACCATCCTAGCACTACCTCCTGGCCCTGGTGCAGGTGAGGAGCTGCAAGAGAGCAATCAGGGTGTGCTGCCAGCAGAGAAGCAGAGCTGCTGGATGACAGGGCTTTGGGGAGAACAGATGAGATGTACCAAGGCATGGCAGAGCCCTGCACCCAGCAGGGCATGCAGGGGCACTGCCATCTCCAGAAATCACAGGAGGATTCAAGTCCTTTGGCTACATGAGAGGGAAGATGAGTCACAGAATCAGGGTCAAGGCTTTCCTTTCAGCCCTGCTAGCCTCTTGATCTAGCTGAAGCTCACAGGCCAGAACCAACAAGCCCAAAATGCTACTGAGACCCTGATGCCACGGGTAAGGCAGCAGGGGTTATTGTATGGGGCAAGTGAGGCAGGTAACCTGGAGCAGAACAGACCTATATCATTTATCATTCATAAAATGGCATGAAACCAATCCCATTCAATGATAAATATTTCTCCTCTAAGGCTTTTATTGCCCCTGCATCCATTTGATTAGACAAGTCATTTATAGGGACTCTTATAGCCACAGTGTACAATTTGTTTCCAGTTGTTAAACCAAATTAAATATGACTGTACAAAAGATTTGAATTTGATGTTTCTTTGTGCTTTTTGAAATTAAGACATACTTTCTATTTGAAAATATATTTGCTTCCTTCCAATATTTGTTGAGGATTTTTACTTTTCTTTGACTGCTTAGTCTACTTCTAGAGAAATATCACATTGGAGCAGGTGGTAGATTTGCTAACTAAAAATAGGACCCTCATTTTGTTTTCCAGCTAACTTCTGAGAGCAAAGCAGGAACAAGTCTGCTGGTCAGCAACACTATCTCATTTGGACATTATTTCTAGTGACAAATATAGATTTTGAGCACAGATTCATCAGGTAGGAAAGAAACACCTTTTCCCCGTATGAAATATTCATTCCTATACGGTGGTCAAAGTGAAAAAAGAAGGCTTTTAGTAAAGTTAGACCAACCTTAAAGTTTTTAGACTTGGTACATCATAAAAGGAAGGTAAAAAAAGCTTAAATTCAGAGAGTTATTAAAAGATCTAAGAAATCCTGCTGGCTCAACTTCTATAGCACTATTAATAAAGATGCTTTTGTAGGTAAAATAAAGAAAAAAAAGATCAGAAGGAGCAATGGATGAGGGGATGATTTTAGACTATATGAAATGTAAGAGGTGAAACTTGTTCTCTGAATACTATCATATTAAAGGACATTTTGCTAATATTAGCTGTGATGACATAAAATCTGATTTTCTGATTGTCAGAAAGTGACTTCTGGTACATATTTAATTTTCTTCTTAAAGATGGATTTGCTTTACACTGTCAGATGCACAGTTAATCAAATATAAAATGTGAAAAACCTTTCCCCAGTTTCCCAATTTCTTTACCAGGTCTGGATAAATTTGGTTTGCTAATGTTTTAAGCATACACAAGATAAATCCTGAGCTGTAATTTTCAAATTAATCTAAATGTCAAGGCTCTCTGCTTGTTAGTCAATGAGTGGAGTATTTTTAGTGTTGTTATATGTCCAATCTAAACTCTCCAGATGAGTACCTACAATTTTTTTTTAATTTTAGATGTGTGAATGATCAGAGCACTATTTTAGTCCTATTGTGTGTTTGTTATCTGATTTTGTTTGAAAGGCATCAGTTGTCCCATGCTCTTTGACCAAATAATTCTTGCTTTCCTGTTCATTTTCTTGCTCTCCTATTATGGAGATTTTTTTTATTTTTTTTTTAAACATGAAAACTAAATTACCCTCAGCTTACAAAACCACACTTAAGTTATGAGTTTTATTGTGCACTGCTGCAAAAAACTAGCAAGAAAATGGAAAGCAATGTGTCACATTTCTGCAGAGACCTTTCCCTGACCCATTTTTTTTATAACTCACAAGAAATCTTCTGTAACAGAAAGGATAAGAGACATAAATAAGCCAGTGCTGAGTAACAGAGAAAACATGACTCAGGGACAAGTTTCCACCAAACAATAATATCAGCAAAAAAACATAGCTACAGAGTGAAACACCAAAGCCAAAAGTTAGGAACATTTAACCAGAAGCCTCAATTTACAGCAGTCATCTCACATTTTCCTGCAAGCAGAGAAAAGCATCCAATTCACCTAAAATTGACCTTTTATTGCAGAAAATGATAGTTTGATTAACTCTGGCCGAGTTTATAAGTGCCTCACTTAGGGCCTATAGCTTGTTGTAGCTCCTGGCTCACTCTCTTTGCTCTCAGTGCCTCCACTGGGTGAAAGTGAATTTGAAGGACCAGGGCACACCAACTCCTGCCTCAGGCACTCTACCAGCACACAACAGAAGGGTGCCACCTTCTTAGGGTCAGAGAATAAAACCACTGAGCAAAGGAACACCCTCCAAACCATGTCAGTGCTGGCAAAGTCAAACTTGCAAATGGAAAAATAAAACTAGTTATAAACAGGATATTTAATAATAGAATAAAGCCAAGGATATCAATGTAAAAATTAAGAAAGCACTGTGGCATAAATATAAAAATAAACATTTACCCTGATCTTAGAAGCTGCTTTCAGCATCCAGTATAATAAAAATCTGACTTTCTCTGTTATTGAGTTGACACCTGTTTTGCTGGTTTGGGCTGAGGCTGAGTTAGTTTTCTTCACAGTGGCTGGCATGAGGCTGTGTTTCAGATTTGTGCTGAACACAGGGTTAATAATATAGAGATGATTTTGTTATTGCTGAGCAGGGCTTACACTGAGCCAAAGCCTTTTCTGTTTTTCATACTGCCATGCTGGGAGGGAGCACAGGGGTGCCTGGGAGGAGACACAGCCAGGAGAGGTGACCCAAACTGCCCAAAGGGATATTCCAGACCCTGTTTGATATATAAAGTGTGAGGAATGGGGGGAGGTTTGAGGGGTGGCATTTGCCTTCCAAAGTTTTACATATGATAGGGCCCCGCTCTGCTGGCGATGCCCATGGGAAGCAGGGAATTCATTCCCTGCTTTGCTTTTGTGCATGACTTTTGCTTTCCCTATTAAACTATCTCAAATCACCAGTTTCCAGTTTTTAGCCTTTCAATATTCTCCCTGTTCCCACTGGTGTGGGAGTGAGTGACCTGCTGCCTGGGCCTTGGCTGCTGGCTGGGGTTAAACCACACACCACCTGCCCAGGTTCTTGGTGTATCCCTAAATTTCCCCTTTTACTACCAGGAGTAAATCTGAGTGAGACATAAGGGAATTCAGGACAGACTGCTGTCATCTTGCAGAGAATTATCTGTTTTATAGCAATAGAGTTAAAAAACCCCAGCCCTAAAATGATCCAATTTTTCTCTTGGAAATGAGGTAAAGTACTGAGCTTCATCAGAGCAGATAAAAATAGGAGAGAATAAATAAGAATTATTTTTAATCAGATAGGTTGTTAATACTTATTTTAGAATACTGAAATTAAGCTAAGAACTCTACAAAGTACCTATAAGGGTATTGCAAAAAATAAATTCTCTCATTCAGTTCTAGAGGACTTTAGCTTAATAAACTTTTTGTGTGTTCTGATCTTCTTGAACTCACTGACTAAGCACTCACATAAATAAAATCCTAGAGGATTAGGTTTTAGAGGTAGAATCCTTTTTTCAAGTAAAGAATCTGAGACTAGAGCATCCTATACTACAAAGCAAAGGATAATTTGTATAAATTTAAATAGCAGTAACTAGGAATTACTGCTGTGCAAGCCTAAGAGGAGATAGGAGCACATTATCCAAATGATCTCTTTCTTGCAAAATCCCATTGAATCTATCATGTACCTTTGTACTGTCATATCTAACATTAGTAGAAGGTGAATATCAAACTAGAAATGATCTTTATAAATTGCATAATATATATAAATTATATGATAATAATAATAAATGATCTTTATAAATTGCTTGTAAGAGAAGTTCTTACAAGCCTTTTTAAGTCAGTATTGTAGCAGTTCTGGCCTCAGAGGGTCTTCTAAAGCAGAATTACAATCTTCATGGGTTAGTGAAGCAACAGAAGGATGATTTCTACATGCTATTTTTGTAGTGTGTATGGAAAGGAAGTAAGTGGGAGGAAAACAAAAATGGACTTAAGCATATTGATTTACCAAAGGATAAAAAAATAGACCAAATATGAAACAAGATTCCATTTTTAGAGCAACTAAACTGAAAAATCAGGTTAGATGAAGATTTCTCTTATGCAAAATCTGTGGAGAATAAAGAAGAGCAAGAATTTCTTCTCTGGCATCTCCCATAATTTTTCCTCTGTTTCCCCTTCAAACATCATGCTATAGCTTATAAGCCTCAATTGTTACAGAAAAAGGTTGTATCCAAGGCCAGAAAAAAAAGAAACTTCCACATTAGCAGCTCCATCTAGCAACTCTAGCCAAGTACTTTGAAGAAGCAGCTGGTGGAGGAGAATGGGGGAGCAGGGAGCAGTAGGGCAGGGAAATTTAGGCAGACCTTTTTGGCCATTGAGGTGTTACTGAGTCTTGCAGGCCCACTCTCCAGAGCATCACCACCTTAACAGCTCCAACATGCTTTACCTATTAACTGCAGAGAAGCAACACGCCCACATTCACACACCCAGGTCAGGAATCAAAGAATCAGTAATGCTGGAAAAGAGCTGTAAGGTCACTGAGCCCAACCTTTAACCTAACACTGCCAGGCCCACCGCTAAACCACGTCTCTGAGCACAACATTTACACTTCACTGAAGTTCTTACATGACTGTCACCAAGGAGATCCAACCCTGGCAGCTGCTAGAGCTCCCTGCTTCAGCCTCATCCATGCAGCTCTCTGCCTGACAAGGAGTTTTCCTCCACTACCTGCTACTGCCACACTAAAGGCAGTGGAAGGCAGATTCCACTAACTCCCACAGTGTCCTGGCCAGTTCTTTAGCAGACTTGGTTGGGCTTTTTCTTTCCATTAAATAAATATTAGACAGTATTTTTTGAATGTCAATTTAATTATTTTTCAAGAAATAATACAGCCACACAAATTCACACCAAACAGGAACAGTATGGTACTCTGTTTCAGGATGTATGGAAGTCCCACTTCAAATGAGACATTCCCAAACCCAGCAATCTAAAACAGCTTCCAAATTTGCCTTCTGCTTTATATTTAATGGCTTATTCTTCTGTTATCAGGAAGAACTATTTTGAAAGAACTAAGAGATTAATGAGTATGTTATGAATATTGATTTTCAAAGTATGCTACCTCATGATTCCACAAGCCTAACATATTTATTCCTAGCTTTTTCATGAACAACCATCCTTAATTTAGCTCTAAACAGCGTTCCATACATTTGAAATATTGTTAGAACTTTGGTGTTCTTACCTGCCTGTTGCTTTCAGCTGCTTAATAGCCTGAGTCCCTCTGAAACCAGAGTGCTAAAGAAGTGTTGGATGTGTCTGGTTTGGTGTTTTCCTCACTCCCTCTGCCCATGCACTGACATTTGTCCTTTTCTTAGGCCACAGAATAAAAGCAAGTCTGTTAAGCTACAACTAAGAAAATATGGGAGCAGGGGAGGGAATCCCTTGTACAGAATACAGAACAGGTCCTGGTTTTCTTCTGAGATCTGTGATTTTTTTGATTATATAAAGTCATTACTAATTTATTTTTTTGGGGGGGGATGTTTGTAAAAAGCATTCACAAATAGACATCTCCTTTTTTAACTGATCTAATGTTTTAAAAAATGTCCTGCATATATAGGTAGGCCTCATAATAGTTTGTCACTGTCATTTTGTCAGCTAGATTTTTCAGTCAAACTCCTGTTCTATTGCATGTTGTAAGGGGGGGCATGTCTGGGTATGTTCTTGCTGGATTTTAATGACCAGAACAATAGCAAAAAAGTAAATAAATACACACAATATAAATGGAAGGAGAAACATCCATAAACAAACCTAAACTTCCTTCCACTATGCTGAACTGCAAATATGTATCATCTGGTTAGTCTTGAATAGAAAATGTAGTTTAGGACTAAGACTAACTGCAAATGTCAGAATGCCAGAAAATGAAAACATTTTGATAGACCAATAAACACATTTAGGACCTTATGCTGTGATTAATTTTAGCAATTTTGCCTCAGTCAGAAGCAGCACTTGGTTTACAAATATTTAGTAGGTCAAGTATGAAATGTCCTTTGGAAAATTCTGTGTATAACATTTTAATAATAAACTGAACATTTGTCCTAATCTTATTCTAAATAAACACACAAAGACAACATAATCCTTCAGAATTAACCTTTGATCAAATACAAGCACTCAGTAAAAAAGGAGTAGCTCTTTCTCAGCTCATTTTCCTTGCCTTAGGGTATTACTTAGCAAGTTTTTTAAATTTAGTTTAGACTCAAAAACACATCCAATTCCAAGCTCTTCTCGATAAAAACATACCAAGGAGTAGCCCCATTCTTCAGCATAAAAACAGAAAAAGAAGCAGAGATGTGTGCCCTAAAAACCTTAGGTGCCAAAAGTTGTTCCTAATATACCACCACAGATGTCACCATGCCTGACTTTAGTCATCACAATGAATATTTCTGAATGGAAATCATCATGTTTAGAGGGAATGAGCTCTGAGTAAGGACCACACAGAAGTCACTTAAATCGAGAGGAAAAAAAGAGTGATTAAAGTGGCACGGATTAGGTGGGATTTTTTTTCAGAGTAGGCCAGAAACAAGGTTCCTTAAATAAGCACAGAACAAAAGCCAAGCACCAAATAGCGGTACAACAAAGCTCTTCAAAGATGATTATGACTATCACCTTTCTTTCCAAGCATAGACAGAATAAATTCAGGTAAGCCTGAAAATTTCCTCTTTTCTCAACTTTTCATTTCATTTTCTAATTTCCTTGTGTTATCACAGTCATGGAGAACCACCTTTCCAAGAAACAGACAATAGTGGCTCAATGAAAATGTCACCTTCCCTCCCCGTGCTGCTGAAGCTGTGGGGTGTGTGCACCTTATCTCATTACCTGAGCAGATGGGGAAGCCTTTTCCAGTTCTTGGAAGCCAGATTACATATGCAGCATGCAGGGAAAGCTAATCAGAGGATCCTTTCTGCTAAGTGAATCCAGGCTCATGGTTGACAATAGAGTGAAATCAGCAGCACAGAGATGAACTTCCAGGCGCTTGTTCTACTAATAATGACAATCTGTGGCTTATAAAGCAGGACTGTACTAAAAATACTCAAGAAAGAGTGGAAATATTAGCTGTGAACTCCACGGCTTTTCTCAATAAGTGTCAAAACCTCAAAGCTATTGAAACATTGTTTTTTGCATTTAATATTTACAATGCTGTGATAGTAGCAATGAGATAATTATAGCACTTCTGCTACCAAGGCCATGATTCACCAAAGCCAAACATCAAGTCATTATTTCTGTCATTCCACTAGAAGGGGTGAGGAGGGCTTAAGGGAAGAGGAGAGCAATGTAGGCTTTTACTTTGAGACACTGTTTACAGAAGCAGAATATTTGTTTCCAGCACAAAGAATTTTGCATCTTGTGCAACTGAATTACCATGGAGTTTTTACTACCTCCATCCTACTGGGTTTTTTTCTCCCTACATCTTGTTAATGACCATCTTAAAAGACCAATGCAACAAAAAAGAAGGCACATGAAGGGCACAGTCAAGATGTCAATTTGAGAAGTGCCCCAGTTTTTCAACCCAGAATACCGTAGGCTCCATGGAATTATTTAGCGATTTTGTAGTGATAATGCACAGTATAATTTATCATGTGGTGAAGGTGATCATGCTACATGACATTGCTTTGGGAATTTTTATAGGGCATCTGTGCTACCTATGTAGTTGTAGAGGAGCCCATTTTCCAAACATCAGCCATGTTCAGAGATACAGCAATTTAGACTAACGTGAAAACCCCTTAAGTAAAAACACTTCTAGGATTGTGGTCTGGGATCTCTTCTAAAGTGTTTTTGCTCAAGATGAATCAAGGAGTGTATCAGCAACATCATAAATTAAACAGATACATTTTGTCAATCACAATTGTCCAAAGATTTAGTCTATGTACCAATTTAGCAACAATCTGGAATAATCTATTTTTCTGAAAAAATTGTCTCAAACTAATTGGAAGTAAAATCTTCCCTTTAATATTGTCTGAATGATGTCCCAGAAAACAGGTAGGAAACTCTACTACTTGTTAGTCCAAGGTAATGAAGTCTGTCTCCTCTTGTCAATTGCTATGCTGCAAAATATACAGTTATAGACTGTAAGATACATAGAGCAATTTTTTAGTAGCATTGCTTTGGAGCTTTACCAACAAGTGATCACCATTCTGCTTTTGGGTACCATGATTCCAGGAAAATATAAAACAGTTGGGATCGGAGGATGAAAGAATTTTAAGAGGAGTAACAAACATGACCAGGGTTGAAAGGAAATTATATCATTTGGTCTAACAAAGACTGAAGGAAGATGTGTATAACAACCTTTTTATCTTTTACACTTTAAATTATTAATTAGTAGAGAATAAACATTTCTTCACATCTGATGAAGATAAGGAAAGCAGTAGTGGATTTAACAGAACAAGAGACTTTCAGGTAAAGTGCGTAGCACTACAGATGGCTAAATACTTGAAGAGAATGTCTAAGGAGGCAGCCAAATTTCCATTATTATATTTAGAACAAACTAGATAAATATGCATCAGGAATAACATAGGAAAACCCAATTCTACCTTGGGGCTGAAAGTGAAAAATGACCTCTTCAAAATTTGTTCCAAGTTTATTTAACAGGATTTCTGCTATGATTCTTTGCTATCTGGCCTTCTCAGGCCCCAGCAAGCTCCCTGCTTGAATGCACGACAGGTTTTTGCTGTTATCCAGATGAGAAACTGGCAATTGACTCAGGTCCTGCCATGCTGAGATGCCAGAAGTTTGCTGGCAAATCAGCACAGTAGTGGAAGAAGCCTTTGAGAGTTCTGTGGTAGTACAAGATTTAAAAGCTTGAACTTTTGGACACCATTGTCCAATTGTAGATGTGGACTTGCCATGTTTACAGCACTTCAACATGTTTTTGGTCAAAGCACATAAGGCCCATTTCAGGCCACTAACCCTCATCATAAGGCAATTTAATTCAAATCAACTTTATATTACAAATTATATTAGTAATATATGTTCCACGTGCTCAGCTGGATGAGATTTTGTTAATATTGAGTTTGTTTGTAATCATATAGGTAGAAGTAATTGCATCATATACCAAGGTAGTATTGTGCCACACTGAACAAACAGAACTCAATTAGAGCTTGCATAACATTCCTTACTACTTTTATTATCTTCTCATAGGTATTCTACACAGAAAATTTCATAATTAATTATTTCAGAACCGCTTTTTATTTTCATACTCCTTCATTGCCTGAACTAGTAGACAGTTTTCTCAGGAGCAAATATGAAAAAGCAATATAAACCTTCCTGAAGAAACCAGAACATTACAAATCCCACTGTTCTTCAAGTGCAAACTTCATCTCCTCACTCAGTAATTAAGTACATAAATCAGTATTAATACATTTAAAAAAGTAATAACCTAAAATATTACCAAAGACATACTTTTCACGTTCTCCAACTGTGAAGAGAATTGCCAAATTACACAATTCCAAGTACTTGTGCTGCTTAATGCATTGCTTGAAAAAGTAATAGATGGTAGCTAATCAGACTGGGGAAGATAAACAATTTTTTTTAAAATCCTTTGATTTTTGAATTCTATTGGATGCATTCTTGAAAAGACTCAAAAGGAATTAATCTATGTATACTCCAAATTCCTGAAAAAAAGAAAAATGGAGGAAATTGTACTAGTGCTTTCAAAAAAAGTGCTAACTCTGAAAAGGAACCTCACCTCAAGGAAGCCAGACACATGAAAGGCTTAAGTGTTTAACCTCTGGATGAAAGAATGCCTGTCTGAAGCTTTAATCTCTAGCAGGAAAATAGGCTAAGAAGAAATTTCCAGTATATTGAAAGTTGTTAATTAAGTTCAAGATAAAAAATATCAAATTAAAACAAGTTACAAGAAAGTCTGCTCAAAGATGTACAGAGTTTCTACAGACACAGACCAGCTAGGATATCTTAAGATATGAACTGTTATGACTCAAAGGTAGTTATATTAGCTAAAAGACATCATTACTCTGTAGGGTAATTCAGCTTGGATAGAACATTGCAGTGCTGTGGCAAACAGTGCTTCCATTACCCCAAACTACCTCACAGCAATCAAACCTGGGCATTTCTCCATGGTACGATTTTATGCCATAGAAATGTGTCTTATATGAACATGAGTCATGTAGCCTAGCAACAGGAAACCAGAGAGGATACTTCTCTTTAGCATGGAAGTTGTAGGAGGACTAATTACAAACAAAACCCCAACATGACCAACCTACAGAAGACAAAAGAAGAGGACAGACAAGAAAAAACTGGGAGCATATTGCCTGTGAAAAAGTCACAAGTTTAACTGTATGTTGAAGACTAGAATGAGAATTAGAACAGCTTTTAAGTAAGAATGGAGGGGAGCAGACAAAAATTTTAGCCATTTTAGAAGACTACTCCAAATGAACAGCTTTAATGCTGACTACATACCAGCTGACACCTTTTCTTGGATAGGCCAAGTAGTGGTGAGTTCCCCAAATAACATTATTATGCTTATTTTTCTTGATTCTTCGAGCTACCCTCCACCTATTTAATACAAAACATTGGCTGAAAGCCCTGCAGGGTAATTGAAAATGGAGTGGCCTAAGTGATCACTCTCTAAGTGATCAGCCTGTGTAAAACTTCAGTCATTTTAGTGTCAGAAAAACAAAGAAGATTGGCTTAAGCAAATTTCTTTTAATTCCAGTCTTGCTCTTGCCTCTCTTCACTTTGAGAAGCAGTGGTTTAACTCCATCACAGAGAGAAGCTGGGGTGATAAAGATGAAGAAAGTAGGACAAATACCACCACTGCAGATGAAGAGAACACCATATGAAATTCAGAAGAAAAATAAGAATCTGCTTTCAATTAACATCCTTAACTTGAGAAACATTGGTTTACACTAAGCAATGTGAATAGATTCTAAAAGGCCTGAAGTTACCATTGGCTTATATTTATACAATTTTTCCTAAGCTACTGGAAAACTTTTGGTTGCATTCATAAGAAACACCACAAACCAGATTTGTTGTTAGCATAGAATATGTTAACCTTTTTTTTTTTCAGTGAAGCTCAGAACTTGTCACTTTCAGATTCAACCATAATACTTATGCTAAAAAAGTATAATTTCATAGCTTTGTGTAACAAGCATGAACTAAAAACAAACAAATACAACAAAACACACAAAGCAATAAGAAAAGCCACACAAAACAGTATAAGATATTTGATACATCACTAAGTGGTGAACTTTATACTGGTAAAAAAAGAAAAATTATCTGCCATAGTGGTGAGTGCATTTTCAGGGAATTTACTGATTTTAATGGAAGTCCATGGTATTTACTACACTGCAGAGTACATCCAAACTGAAAGTCACTGCTGAATTTTCTCATCTTTATTTTAACTATGTTAAGTGATGTTTATGACAATTTTCACTTGAACACTGTCCCTCAATAATTTAAGAAGAAATAACTTGCTGCTAAAATGTTCTCAGAGACTTCTCCATTCATCTCCTCCATGTTAAACCTGGCACATCACAAAGTGACAGATGAATTTTATGAGAATTGATTCATGCCAGTCTCTGAAGAGTAATTAAGTTCAATAAAGGCCTGTCAATATCATTTGATATCAGTTGTCACTTTATATCATGTATAAAAAGTACAGATGCTCACTGAGATGGACCAAAACTGCAAGGACAGAAAGTGCAATGCAGCCAAGACAGGGAGGTGGTAAATATTAAACACTTTCTAGGACTGAAGTCACTGCCTCACCTTAAAAACTGTTGTGAACCACCCCTAAAGGCCAGTCCTCATTCAGTAAAGAACAAATACTCCCAAAATGAAAGGTTAAAACTCATTACTTCTCTCTCTTCAAAGGGCATACACTTCATGCTTGCTCATCTGCAGATCCAAACTTCATAGAGCTTCTTGAGGAAGTTCACTGGAAGAGGACAAGAGAAAGAAAATATGTAAAAAGAATAATTGTCCTTTTTTCCCCTTAACTGAGTGTATGGTTTCACAGGTGCCTACATGGTGAGAGCCATAAACCCAAATCCACTCTCCAAGCTTTAGGCTAGTTATCCCACCTCCTGGGCGAAGTGTTTCACATAAGAAACCTGCAGATAAAAAGAACCCACAGCAGCAATCCTTTTAAAACTGTTTTGAAAGCAAAAGAGCATCTTATTCTGTCAGCAAGCCAGAGATTCTATGCAGTTAGAAAGGACATAAACACATCAAGATGAAGCAGTGCTGCATTCCACTAGTAGCAGAACTCCACGAGCTTTAATCCCAGCAAGAACACCAAGTAAAAAGAGATAAAACTCAACCTCCAGCCTTTGCTCTATAGCACTTGCCCATTAACCAATCCCAACGAGATGGAGTCAGAGACTCTTCTGGAGAAGCCTGCCTGTGGAAGTGCTCCACCCTTCCCCTGAGTTTTAATTCACACTCTCTGATTAATATAGCTGTACCAGAAGCTGAGGACTGCATGGCCTAGTGGGGAGCAGCTGTCCTTTCAAGGTTAAATGAGTTAAAGTTAATTGAACATAAGAAACTCAAACTGCAAGTGAGGAGGGCTCATGCAGGGATGTTAAGAAAAGCGAGGACATGCTAAGTTAAAAAAAAAATAAAGGCTTTACATGTGGAAACATAGTAGGGTCTCTAAGATACATAGACCTGAACATTTAACAAAATAGTAGGTGCCCAAGGATGAAGTTGGGGGGGTTGTTACATTTGAAGTTTCAGAACAGGAACAGTAGGTGCTGATAAAGACTAGCTGATAACTAGGAGACTTTGGTATGTGGCAGGTGATCCAAGAGAAAAAATGAGAGTAGGTTTCAGCTTTTGGAGTGGTGGCTCTGTGAAATACAGTGGAAGTTGGGTTTTTTCATGGGCTGCTAGATGGCTCAGTTATACTGTCATGACAGACAGAAGCTAAATACTCTTAAAATCCTGATGTTAAGTGTCTAACTCACTTATGGCCTTTTTTTTTTTCTTTCCTACCTTAGAACAGATCTTCTGGCCAAATTGTGATTGGGCCCAGATGAACAATATGAATTGGAATTACTTTATTATGTATGATATTCATCTCCTAATGAGCCATTACTCACCATTTTATATTCACATACTCCTACCAATGATCTAGAAAAGAAAGGTTTATCTACATCCTGTCCATTTCATTTAGGATGTCATTCTCAGGCTTTCATTTACAGATCACTGGAGGCACAGAGAGTAGTTCTTTGTTTTTTTAAGGAAATCATTGTTCTGTACATAGTGAGGTTTTTTAGGAGTCATACTTCATAATGACTTTTAGAACTTTTTAGGTGATTTCATGACCAATTAATCTGAAATCCCTGTGCAGTTTCTTTCTTCCTGTGCTTAGAATAGCAGCTCCACATCTGTTGCTGGTAACTTTAGAGTGATCATTCAGCTTTGACCACAAATTACAAAAGAGGAAGAAGATAAATAACAGAGTCAAAATGAAATTAAAGAATGGTTTGGTCTGCAACATTTTCAGCAGACAAGGGAGTTTTAATATTAGTAAATGCAAAACCTAGTGGTCAAAAAGATGGAAGAATACATATAGAAAGAGGAAAGCATCATAACCAAAGTAAATTAAAACACGGCAAGTATTTATTTATTTTTATTTTTTTTTAATGGCAGAAAGTGTTTAAATCCAGCACAGTTTTTCAAAAGTTGTTGATTCTTTCAAAGGTTCTTCTCCCTGTTATAAAACCTGCAGGGGGGATATTTACATGAAATCCTGATGTCTTCATTAAGGCATTATCTATTCTAAGAACATTTTCAATTATCATGATCATCATTAGCATGTTTTATAGCATGTTCATTTGTTTTTCCTCCTTCTGAAATGTTAATCAAAGATTAACTGTAAATCAATCAAAAACATTTTCTTCATTTTAAATTTAATCACAAAGTGTTGTTTTGTGTAATAAATGAAATACAAAAATGCTGAGTCATCATTAGTTATAATAATAATAATAATAATAATAATAATAATAATAATGTGAAAAACCTTGAAGTTTATAGCACTGCTAATTTGAGCATAACCTACGGTTACTTTTGAATTTTTAGCTAATATTTTTTAATAAAAAATAATTTCTTTAAAGCTTATTTCTACCCCACCAACTTAGTAATACACCTGAAAATTTAAGATTTTTTATTTTAGAAAGTTTTTCCTAACCATAAAAAATATCCTAAAAGACCACTGAATTAAAATGAGCAGACTAACTTCCCTTAAAGAAGAAACAAATTTAAAAATTAACTTTTAAAAAAATTAATTTCACTTACTCTTCTGGCTGAAGAGTTTGAATGTTAGAAATATTTGGTAAAATATTGCAATCTTATTCTTGCAGTTGAAAAAAAACTTCTATATAAATCAGGCACAAATTTTACGATACCCAAGTATTGTAAACATTCCTCAAAATCCAGTGTTGTCATGAATATAAACATCTAGCTGGAGTGTGCACAGAGAAGACCTGAATCCAACTTTGGTAATATTGCCACAGTTTTGGAAAGTGAGAGTGTATTTTATATTCATTTCATGACAATAACATTGAGTTTATGGCCTCAGTAGGAGTGAGCAGATTCAGAGTGACAGTAAATTTTAACTGTCTTTGTGGTGAGCTGACCTTGTCTGGCTGGCAGATGCCCACCCAGATACTCTCTCACTCCCATTCCTCCACAGCACAGGAGGAGAAAATATGGAAGAGCTCATAGGTGAAGGTGAAAACAGGGAGACTGGTTATGAGTTATCACCATGAGCAAAACAGATTCCCTTTGAAGGAAATTAATGTATCACTTATGGGATTACAAATAGAGTAGGAGAAATAAACTCAAAACCTCATCACTTTACTGTTACCCCCTCCTTTTTCCTTGGCTCAGCTTCATTCCTTTGTGGAATCTTCTGTCTCCTTCTCCCCTCCCTGAGTGGTGCAGGGACATGGCACAAGGGGAGTTGTGGTTGGTTCACAAATATTTGACTCTTCTACTTTCTCCTCATGTAATTCCCATGCTCCGGCATGGGGTCCCTCCCACTGGAGCCAGACCTTCACAAACTGCCCCAAAGTGAGTCCTTCCCACAGGCTGCAGCTTTTCAAGAGCTGTCTTAGCCTGGATCCTCTCCAAGGGGTAGTCCATCAGGCAGAGACACCTTCAGCATGTTCCTCCACAGGCTGCAGTTTCTGCCAGAAGACCAGCTCCTGTGCAGTTCCTCTTCTGCCAGGAGCCTGCTCCAGCACAGGGTCCTCAGTGGACTCCTATCTATTCTCCAGTGGTTACAGGGAATAACTGCTCTGTTGTGAGGTTCTCAAAGGCTGCATGGACACCTGCAGCACCTCCTGCCCCTGCTCATTCTCACCACAGAGCTCAGAGAGCTGTTTCTCACACTCTGCCCTCAGTTCTCACTGGTGGGCAGTGCTTTGTCCTTCCTCATACTTTACATCTCAGGGCTTTCCCTGAGACACCACTGATGTGACTGCAGGACTCAGCTGTGCCCTGGAGTGGCTCTGGAACCCTGTGTGTCTGGGGCTCAGAAAGCATTTCACCCAGCAGTCCTTGCATAAACAGCACTCTGAGCCTTAATTTTCAGGCTTTTAATGGAATAGTTGAACGTCATCAAATTAGACAGTTTCCTGGTAGTATGAAAAATTATAAAATAATTTTGCAGCTCTATTTTTATCCTATTGGTTTTTGTCCATGCTCATTTCAGCATAAAAGTACTTCCTTTGTGCTACACTTTAACTCCAAATTACCATCCAGCTTCAGCTAAGAATTGGAAATCAATTCCTAAAACATTATATTGATGACAAACAAATGATAGGCAATTCACAACAGGCAAACTGAAAACTTTTGGACAGAAAATCAACATAAATATTTGTGTACATACCAATGGAAAATAAGCTACATTCTAGGCTTCCTGAATTATGTGCAGATTCTTATTTCAGAGTACAGAGTAATTTGTGCAGAGAATATTTATTCTATTCCTGCTATGTGGATCAGGTTGTATAAAAATGTGTGATAACCTTGTTTCAGGTACCTGATAAGTAGTTAGCACAAAATATAGATCTGAGAAAATCCTGTGTGAATGTTTGTTATCTCTTATGGCTTGGATCTGCTAATATGCTGAAATACAGACTGTGTTGGAAGACAATAAGCAAACAAAGAATTGTTTGTTGAACATGCTGATAGGATGATGAACAGATTAGTTATTAATATTAAAAAGCATCATGCATAGGATATTCACAAAGCTTCCAAAAAGTAGAGGTGAAAGGAAAATTGTTTTCCTGTTGTGTCTATATTATAATTTTCTATTCTCTGGATTTTTTTTCTTTCATAGTGTAAGAAAGATAATGGGACATATCTCCATTAATGATCTGCTGCAAATACCAGAGTAAATGCTACCCCTAGGTTTTGGTCATTCCCAGATATCCAGGCTGCAGAGGACAGCTTAATGTACAAAATGACATAACTGTCTGGATCTTGAAAACTGAGAACTTTATCTAGAGACAGAATTGAAGTTCCCCAAAGTTCATATCTGAGGGTACAAGCAATGAAAGTACTGAGTGCTTGGTAAATTAAAATCTGGGAAGGGAATTATGTGCCAAAAATTATGTACCTGACAAATTTCATAGCTATAATTCATTTTTTCTTACTTGGAAAGGAGGTTTTGAAATAACAGAATGAGAAAAAAAATTAGTGTTTCCCTTTGTAAAAAGTAATGGAGACAAAAAATCTTAGTCATAACTATGAAGTTTGACCTGCTCTGTACAAGCCCTTTTTCCCTCAGTAATGGAACAACACTTAGAAGGAAAGGTTGCCACAGCCAATTGGCTGATTCAAGTTATCTGAAGAGTTCCTATAATACAGTTTGCATTTCTTCATACTTCAGTGTCTCATCATTTGTCAGTGAACACAATGAGAAGAGAGCAAAAGACAGCCAAAGCAGCAGATGTGACAATGTGCTCTGGCAGAGGAATGGAGGGGTACAATTAGGTGGGATCCAGAGGCTGTTAGTAGAGGCAGCAAGGCAAATTAGTAGTGTAAAAAGGTGATCTATTATTCCTTAGTGAGCAGTGCTGCAATTATTTTCTCTCTCTGCATGGCAGGTCTTCCCCCCCCCGCCCCTCCTGGCTTTTTAATTTTGCCATAGCATTACCTGAGTGAAAGCTCTGTCAGGGTTGCACCTAATATGGCTGGTGAACTTCTATCTTACATTTCACAGAGAGAAATTTGCTTGCACTCACTGAGCATTATTTGTGGAGGCTTTGAGATGTTTAGAAAAGGTGGGTCTGGTTAGCAGAGCAGGAGGACGTGCTGCACCACCAGGTCACCGCAGTCAGAAAGATCCTACAGGTCACTCAAAGTTTGCATGTATTTCTCTTTTCCTATGCAGAAAAAGTCTATGGGCAGAAAAAGTATGAAAAATCTTTTTGGTCCATTAGCCCTACAATTTAGAAGTAGGGTGGAAGTGAAAGGAGCACTCATTGGTAGGTTATCCTTTTTATTTTGCCATAAAGTTCAGCACTTTGTGACTTTTCCTGTGACAATGTAAATCACTTAGGAAATGCATGTTTCTACAACAACTGCATATTGCAATAAAAATAGCAAGACACATTAGGGGGTAACAGGGAAAAAGAAGGATGGGAAGTAAATTTTTAACTATCTTTAGATGGAAAATGCAAGTCACTGCAAGATGGCAAAATTAATGGGTTCCACTTAACTTGAGATAGCTGAGTGAGCCTGCTGCCTGGCAGCCATTAGTGAGCCTGGGCTGAAAATTCTAAGCTGGAGAAAACCAGCTGGTAAGCACCATACAAACAAACCTGAATGCCTTGGAGCACTTGGAGCACGTAGGCAATAGCAAGCAAGAGGCAAAACTGGAGTTTGGGAAATAGCATTTCAAACCGAGTTATTCAAACCGAGTGATTCATTTCTGTACGTGCTTCAGCCAAGTGGAAACACCAGCACAGCCTTTCTTCAGGAATTTCTGGATAAAGAAAAAGTAAAGGAAGGTAGATCACGTGTCCTGTAATCATACTGAGAAATACAGCTCTCTATGAATAACCTAGGGAAAAAGATACTCAGCTGGAATCAGAGCAATGAACCTGGCTTTATGACAAATCTGAAACTGAATGCATCTCTTAAACCTATCAGAAGGAAAATCATAATATCAGATACGTTTATCAAACATTTCTAATCAGAGAAGTATCTTAGTTTGAGAGAACCTATATAATCTTCAATGGGTTACTCATGATAATGATAATAATAAAAAAATATATTTTATTTGGATTTTTTTTCACTGATATATTGAAGGTATAGGAGAAGATCTGACTACGAGGCTACATATCTATATTTGTATTATTTATTTTCAGTATCTTTGCATTTCTTAAGAGATTGTCACATGTAGAACTTCACAGTTCACAGGATTATAAGCATAAATCCCCAAAAAATTGGAAAAAAAAAAGAGAACAATTTCTTATTGTTAGATTATTTATTTGTTTGGGGGTTTTTGCTTGGCTTTTTGTTGCTGTTGTTGTTGTGATAAGGCTTTTCCAAGAAATGGAGGTAGTACTTTCAAAATCATGCTTGTGCCCAGGCTAAAGCTGACAAAGAAAAGTCTTTCTGAAGGGATTTATACATAAAATAAATGGTTCTATATCTGTTAAGTTAATGGGTTTCTAAATTTATAAATTTACCTAGCTAATAATCAGTTACAAAATGCTTTAAACGTTCTTTTATAAGTAACAAAATACAAATCTAATGTTAAGTAAAATATACATGACTTTTTCCTTTTTTATGCATGGATAAATTCCCTTTCATAACTGCCAAACATTACAAAAAGAATTCTACCCAAAATCTTTTTTGGACAAAAGATACCGCATATGTGGCAATAATGATTAACTGTTATTCCAATTAACTTTTTAACAGTCTAACTGTCCAAATAATTAACTAATATTTTTAAAAACCCTCTTTGGGAATAAAACTGGCATGAAAAACTTCCCCGTATTTACCCTTTATTTTTTTTAGTGCTAACCCTGTTTTTCTTTGGAAAAGCTTCAGTCTTGCTCAATGGCATTGGGAAAGGCAGGGACATAAAACAGTTTATCAGCAGCATCCAGAGGTCCTTACTGGAAGGAATACCATGTTCATACTGGCAGTTTTTCCAGAAGGGAAGGAAAATACATATTGGACCTACTTATTTCAAGATAGAAAACATGGAATCATTTAGGCCTTTAAAAGAGAATTACTGTGTAAGCAAATTTTCTAACACTTGTTCAGCCAAAGTATATTTACTGGATTTTGTTTAGGATGTCACAGTAAAGTGAAGACACACTGGAGCAAGAGGCAGACTTCCCTCTTGAGCCACCCCATGTCCATTAAAATTTGCTTTCCAGCACACCACGATTTGCAATTTTTTTAAATACTATTTACTCCATCTTCCAGATCAGGCGTGAATACATTGAATAAAATGAATTTTAATGCATATGGTTTGAGTATCCATCTACATTTCACCCCACATTAAAGTTCACTTTGTTCATTGTCTTTCATCTAGTTTTTCCTCCATGTAATAGCAATCATATTCAAGTGAATGTGGATCCTTTTTGTAAGAATTTCAAAGGCATGCTCTTACTTTACTAAAATGCAAATATATCTGCTGCATATCTTTCATCCACTAATTTTGTAAGTCTATCAAAAAAGCAATCAAATTTGAGTGGCATGACTTTTTTTTTCTTTTCTTTTTGTTTATACTCATACTGATTTTAAAAAATTAATGGTTTTCATTATAGCAGCAAGATAATTCAATATAATGAAATGAGTGCCCTATAATAGTGAAATACAGAATAAATACAAAATATGAGAATCGGAACTTCATTTTAAAGTTGTGAGTAGCATTCAAATATTTCATTATAATCCATATATTTCAGGAAAGCAAATTAAATAATGCCATGTATAAAGATATTACCAAATAACAAAGAAGCAATGAGCTAGTAGATGCATTTTATTCTCATGGTAGGGTTCATGTGTTCTCCCACTCTAAGCCTGTGGGTCAAAATTCTTTTGAACAAACTGACATATGACATATGGATGTGCTCAAGGCCAGGCTGGATGGGGCTCTGAGCAGCCTGGTTTAGTGGAAGGTGGGAAGGGGTCCCTGCCCATGGCAGAGAGGTGGGAATTAGCTGATATTTAACAACTCAGATTCACAGAATATTCTGAGTTGGACTTATCTGACCCAAATTGTTCCATGATTCTATGACAAATGCAAGCATTGTCCAGACAAAATGAATGTGATTTATGCATTTTCTGAGGTTTTTTAACACACGTTCTGTTACTCTTGACTGATTGGCACCACAAAGATTTTAAAGTCAGGAGTGAACATAAAGCAGGCCACAGACTCTTTTTTGAAAGTTCTGAGAATTAATGGTTCTTCTCTCCATGTAATGATGACACAAACTTCAGCAACTTCCAGGTAAACTAAAGTGTGTCTTTTCAACACATGTGTGATTTTTAACTGTGAGCCAACAGATTAATTGCCCCCTTGGTAAGTTGCTTCACTGGAATATAACCCTCATTTTGTACAGCTGAATATTATCTTAAATTTGATTGTTTTCAAGCTTCAGCTTTTCAGCTCTATGTCTGTGTTTTTACTCTGACATGTTATGTAGCTTCCACTGGTCAATATCATATTCCATGGTGGATATCTACAATCCATGATCAAATCCTCCCTTAACCTTCTCTGCACAAAGCAGAAGCTACTGAAGTCTTTTAGTAAAGGTAAATATTCCAAGTCTTACTTACAGTTCATTTTCCTATAAGTGGCAGTGGTTTTAACTTAATGAATTAATCATCTGCCATAGATATTCCTGACCAGGTGCTTAAAGTCTGGGGAGGATGTTGAAACAGCTACAGGAATGGGTGATGTCATTATGTGCAGCTTTGAGTGCATGAGCTGCTTCAGAGCGCTTCTAGTTGCTGTCAGACACGCTGCAGCATCCAAAACATGAATGGGAATGCTCTCAGGTTCTTTCCTGTCCTTGTGAGAATTCATGTGAGACCTCATAGGGGAGCCCAAGCTGTGAAAGGTCTTTGGGTTTATCTTTTGATTGACTGAAGAAGAACAGACTTGTTGGAAGACAGAACTGTGTAGGAGATGAAAAAAAAAAAAAAAAGTATTAGTAATTTGCAGTTGTCATCCATAGCAGTGAGATGAGCTGACAGTGCCAGGGCTGCAGCTGATCTCTCCTTTCATTGATGAGGAGTAACAGAGCTGCTTAAATGTCAGGCATAAACAAAGCATTAACACTACCTTAGTATCTACTGCCCCAACTCTGTGGGCTCAGCTCAGCAGCTCTGTATTGGTTGCATTTCATGATTGTCAACAGACAGGAAATGAGTGACATAACTGTTGTGTACTCTGACCTTTCTGTAGTAATTTAATGTGTGGAAATCTTCATAATGGAGTTTTGACTGCAATTTTCTACTTTGGATTGAATTTTGAGGTCTGTTGTGGTAAAGGTCCTTAGTGGATCAGGCTGTGAGGAAAGTGTAGACAGAACCATTGTTGCTCCCAGCTTGCAAAGGACATTCTATGAAAGATTGAATACTGCAACTTGATTTTTTTTTTTTTTTAACAAGAAAAATCACTTACCTGACTTGTTGAATAGTACATGTAATATTTATTAAGAATGTACCAGAAAAAGGAAATAAGATTGGAAAAAAACAGAAAAGCTCAGCTGCAAAATCCAATCTAAGTTAGTTAACAACCTCAGGAGTCTCAAGTAAATCCTTTTTATTTGAAAATATCTAAATGAGGCTTTTACATATACATCCTGGTTTAGATTTAATTTTGTTTTTTAACAGATTGTAGAATAGGACAACTTCCAAATTGAGATAAAGCACTCCTTTTTTGGATTTTGGGTAGAAAATCTGTTCCAGCATGGATGGAGGACAACTGTTCAATTGCTGCAGTTAACCATAAACTCAAGCCTTAATCTAAGAGTTCTTCTGAGGCAAAACCAGAGGCTGGATTCATGTAACTCGGAAGGGTGGACAATTACATGACCTTGAGACCCCTTCCAACATAAATTATTATTAAATAAGATGTACTGTAGATATTAAAAAAGACATTTAACACTAGCTAGTATAGGAAAGTGTACTCATATATGTAGACACTGAATATTATACAGTTACCTGCTTTACGTTTTGAAATACTAAAAATTCAAATTACAATATAGAGCGTGATTTTTATTTCAAAATAAATTCTGCATTTGGGACCCCAAATTTGCAAGTAGATAAAATTGGATTTACTCAAATATTATATATGAGGGATTAAGTTGTCTTTTCCTGTGTAAAATAAACAGAAATCTCTTTAAGTTCATGTCAGTGACAAAGAAAAAAGCCTTCAAGAGAACGGTGATGGCACTTATATTTACTTAGCCCATCCAGTCCTCATATGAGATTCAGAGTCTTCTTTCTTCCTTTAAACCAGATCAAAGTAAAATGAGAGTTGAAGTCTCAAAATCACACTGATTTTTTAGCCCGAATTAAAGAAGATGGTAGGGTGTCACCTCTTAGTTGTTACAAGTCTCTTAATTGACCAATTAAGCAAGAGTGTTCCCTGTTCCCTTGTTTAACAAGTGTTCATTAGCCAAGATCCTGGAAGGAGCAAAGAGTGTGTGCAACAGCACTGCTGGGAACATCAGCCTGGCTCTGCTCACAGATAGGATGTCCATGATTATCGAATCCAATGAGTCACCAAAAAATGTAACGCTTTAAACTTCTCCTTAAAGGCTGGGTTTTGTTAATTGACAGCAGGTGACTGAGAAAGTTTAGATGAGTAGATCTTCCTTGAGACAATAAAACGTGAATAAAGATGCAATGCAGTTCACTAGACAGCTAAGGTTGTTTCTTTGCGTCGACATGATAATTGAAAACAGAACAATGTTCACTGGACCACCAAATTTTCTCACTGTTCTGCCGCTGAGCTCCCCAGACCTCTCTGGCTGGGGGTTTTCTGCTCAATTTGTGCAGGAGAGTCTGCTCTAATGGTTTACAGTGTAGACCAATCCATAGGGTTCAGTGTCTGCACCAAAAGAAACCAAATTTCTTACAAAAGCAATATGAAATCCTTTTTCTTCAGAGCAGAAAGAGAGTGAGGAAAAACAAAATGAAAACACACATTATTTTTCACGAGCTTGTCTCTTATGGTATTTTTGGTGCTTATATAGCATTTTGGTCTGTAACTATTTATCCTGGTTTTTTTCAGTTACTGACCATCATCAAGGTACTGTACTCTAATTTTGAAATAAAAAAAACAAAAACAAAAAGTATTCATTTATAACTTTGAAGAATATGAAGTAAGAGAGCATTATATATAAATACCAAGTGAAAAACACAGAAAGGAATATTGAAATCTTCAGTAACTGAGAATTTTGCAGCCCTGCTTTTAGCTGAAATCTTAAATTTAGCTTGAATTTTAAAGACTTTAGTCTTCAAGATTTAGTGATAAATAGTCCTTTGTAATCTATAAATAGAGCATTTCCTGAATACATAATAGTGACAGAAGCCAAGGAGAGAATCTGAATTTGTGTGGGAATCCCAGTGTCAAGTGGAATGCAGTTCCCTTCAGAGACAGGTAAAATAAGAAAAGTTAAATGACATCGCATTATTCTGGACTACAAAGCAATAATGAAGAACATGAAACTCAGATAGTCTTGTGTATACCTGAAGAGTTATAAATATGTTCAAATTTAACTCTCAGCTGGATATTAATTAGCAATTCTGTTTTTTCCTTTTTATGGACAACAGTGTTTCTACACACTTTGCCTTCAAGCAAGTGCCTGTTCAAGCAGTACTGTATACTTCTCATCAAAGAAACAAGTTTATTTTCAAAGTATTGACACACTGTATTTTGAGACCTTTGAAAATCCTTGCTGTACTGAAGGCTGCTCAGCACAAACACAGAACCCTTGAAAATCCAGCTGTAATTTTAGGTACTGAACCTTTGAAAAATCAATCAATGTTCCTTTCTAAAAAATATAGGTCTAAATAATCTATACACTTAATAAAAAACAACCAACCAAAAAACCAAAAAACAAACACCAAAACCCACAGGAGAGCAACCACTCTGCATATTAAATATGCATTCATCAGTTACTTCAAATGTGAAAAGCAACAGTGACTCCTTTCTCATATTAAAACAAGGAAATTTTATACTGGAAGTAAAAAGGACAAGTGGTAAAATATAATGGAGTAAAATAAATGCTAAAGCTATTCTAGTCACTAATTAACCTTGTCTCACTTGATAACAAGCTCAAGAACATTTCCTGCTTTCCTGTACACATACATATCAGAATTGCACTGCAGAGAGTTTGAACTAGTTTGGCTAATTTTGCAAGTTCATTATGTTCCAGACTTAAAGGTCTTTTCTTGCAAAATAGAAGGAAATAATGTCAAATTAGGGGTTATATTTCCTTCCTAACAGGAATGTCATGTGCCTTGCCTCATCCAAGATGTACCACATGAATGCCATGGGTTTGAACATTTCCTTCAGTATATATTTCTGCCTGGAAAACATACACAATAAAAAAAACCCTTTTCCAAAGCTGCTATTAGACTGCTTTTCTTCAAGCACATCACAAAGAGATGATGATATGTCTTAGCAGCCCTGCCCTTCTCCCCCTAAATTTAAATATATATGACAGTACAAAATAGACATGTGTTGAACTAAATATTATCTTACTACAATTACAATATAGCTGTTGTGTATACTCCAAAGATACTGGAGGGTTTGAGGCATTGAACAAAGTTGTACAAAACCTTGCTTCAAATTCTATTCTAAAACTTCTCAGGAGCAAGTTATAATTTGCCAAAATTATTTTTAATTAAAGAAATGTACAAATTAATTCCTGTAATTATTACCAGCTCTGTAAATTGTTTAGAAGCTTTAATTATGAACATTTAATATTCAAAATTCAAGCTGAATTGTGATTAAATGTAGTCCTATTTCTGCTTCTCTGCTGGATGGAAATAACACTTGGAATGAATGATTTCAGAGTATTAAAAATATACATTTAACAGTTAAAAAGTGTGAAACTGCCTAATATTCACCTAAAGTTCAGTTTCTTCTTGTTTAACATCTTCTTACAGCTAAGAAATACTGCTGGCAAAGAGCAAAAAATTTAGAAATTTGGAAAGAACTGAAAAGAGTTGCATAAGCAGTGCAGGTGAAGGTGAGAGATTTTAAGACCAAAAATCAAATAACATGTAGTATTGTGTTTAATTGTATTTTGTAATTGTAATTTGTCTGTTTTGTGTATTTGTATTTCTACAAATCTTTACATAAAGCACATAGCTGCAGACACAGATTTGGTCAAGCTCTGTACTCTTTAAGCTAATTTTTTTACTGTGGCATAAATGCTTTGAGGCCCTATGAGCTTTGATATTTTCATCATTTTCATTACTTTTGACACAGACTTGTCCCAGGTTAGTGGCACATGGATTACCTGCTTCTCTCTGATCAGTTCCTGTGATGGAGTCTGTGCAGTGAAAAAATACCTTCTCAGTAATACCTCCTGAGAAGCAGCCAGAAAAGTCTATGATTTGTTGCCACACATTCCTACCAAACAGCTTTACAAAAGGTTACCAAGAAAGCAATTGTGCTTTTCTCTTAAAAAAACAAAACCACACACACACACACAAAAACTGCACCAAAAACGCCCCTACAAAAAAACCCCTAAAAAAACCCCCAAAAAACTCCCCCAAGTTAAAGGCTATTGAAGTCAGTAATATTCTATAGGAAAATGAAATTCATTTATTTCCCTCTGTGTGTATGAATCAAGGCAGTCCAAATCACTAAGGAATGTCCAATTACACAGGCACCTTTACCCTCTTTGAGTGTATATCCTAGAAAAGGACTGGGAGACTGGCAGGAAAAGGAAGACTTAATACTGTCTCATTCATTATGGTTTTCTGTATTTCATTTCCCAACTAATTAACCTTTTGCTGCAGAAAAGGTCTGTGTTAAGAAGCACAGCATAACAATCAAACAAATCATCATTATTGAAAGACTGCTTCTAATTTAAAATATTTCCACTCTTCAGAAAAAATGAAGTTCCATAAAAATCTTCCCATTCTCTCATCCCCTAAAAAAAATCATACAGGTATGCAGAATCTAAACTTAGAATTATTTTTTTTTTAAAATTTCCGTTTCCAGTTAATATTGTCAAAAATGTTTTTCTCTCAGCAATATAGAAAGACAGCATTTTTCATACCACAAATTGCAAATAATATATGAAGGGAGTTTATTATATTCAGACTTGTCATATGTTTAACTATGCATGACCTGCACTTCAAAGAAATAATGCTCAAGATGTACAGAAAGCATATGTACACACAAGGGGTCTCCCTTTCTATAGGCACCCACACACCTTGTTTGTATATGAATGCACATATGTGTGTCTGTGTATCTTTTTTTTTACAAGTATATATCCCTCCTTTGTGTATGAGAGCAAACAATACATATAAAATGTGATATGCAGTGTTTTTTATTGACTGAACAAAGTGAATGAGGTGAAGTTCCTCGTTCCTCTGCCCAGAAGTCTTTGTACACGGCCATCAACTCTGCCTTAGTAGAGCACTAGTAGAACAGTTGACTCCAAATATATTCTAATTTAAAGAACACATAAGACAAGACACTCTCAGAACTCGCCTCTCCTCAACATACTTCAAAATCAGCCACTCATAAAAGAGAAATATCTCCTTGGTGAGATGCTTTACTGCTGCTTTAATTTACCTGACAATCTATTTTGATGACTTCCTTAGTGACAGATATTCAAAAACTCTTCAATATGAATATACTTAATTTAAAATCAGTGAGCTAAAAACCTATAAAATGCATAATTTTAATAGTTTGAAAATCATAGTCACTATTATACAGGAAGTTGGTATAACCAGACATGATTATTAAGTGGATAACACGTTATGGTTGAAAGATTCCAATAGGCCCATTATGCTGAGAACATTTCTGGAAATAGATCCTTTTTTTTTTTTCCCCCTACATTTCTGCATTTTTAGAAATGATATTTCTTTTCCACATTTCAAATGTTACCTCTAACAGACAAGTGTATTTATGTGCAAATTTCAAAATGATTGAAATTGCCACTTCAAAGCCAAAGAGCCCTATTAGTGGCAAGCACTCTAACAACTTGTTCCCAATACCTTTTTCTGCTCTGCTCCCAAAGCCCAGCTCCTGGGTGCATCCCACTGCCCATTTCCCTGCTGTGAAGGGCACAACCTACCCACCACCAGTTTGTGTCTGAAGGAAATCAGATTAGAGTAGGTTATTACACAATACATTTATCATCATCTGTAGATGCTTCCTCACCTCCTGCTGAAGTCACAACAAGGGTTTTCCTGGCTTTGAGAGAAGTTGCCTTCAGGCTGTAAAGACATGCACAGTTTTATAAGGAAGGACAGCTTTAGAGGCAGTTCTCTAGAAACTGATATGCAAGGGCTTGGGATATCACGGGCCATTACGAGGCAGAAGCTTGGAGATCAGAGCAAGCACATGAAAGATGCAGCAGCAGCAGCATCAAGGCTGTCAGACACAGTGTGAGGCTGGATTGACCGTTCTATCCATGACAGATATGCCACAATAAGAAAAGAAAAAGAGGCAGGAATTCTCTAGTCCTTGTGTTTGCCAGGGTACAGTGACATTGCAACAGCACCAATTGGTGGCAGACAATACTGTTACAGTTCATGTTCCTTGTCCTTAGCCATCTGAGATCACATATGTAGTAGAAACTCCTTGACAATTCATTTTGTTCCATGCCACTGCCTAGAAATCTCCTGAAAATTCTACTTTGTGATCCAGTTGGGTTTTTTTTTTAACTTTATGTGTTACATTCAGCATCCTGCAAGATATGCACCCCATCGTTTGAAGCCAGGGTACATATACATTCCATCTTCAAGCAGTGTAGCTCCCTCAGTATCTAATGAAACCAGTAGGGAGCTTAAGCATCCTTCAGGACATAGCTCTGGCACTTCTTACTGAAAAAAATGAGAAATAAGATGACTGTAGGGAAATAATTTATGCTATTCCTCTAGAAATCTCTGTAAGGATACTGAGGGAATATACTGACCACAGAATCTGAGTCTGCTACTCCGAAACTCCATAAATTAAAGATTTTGCACCACTACTGTCAATTACCAGCTATTATTATCAAGGTTGTGTTTTTTTAATAACTGGTGCTTGCTGTTTTTTTAATAACTCTTGCTTAATGAATGTTAATGAGGAGAACATGTTTCTTCTTCTATTAGAGGCCTCTGAGATCTAGTTTGGAAAGACATCAAAAGGGTAAGTTTTACTTTAAAAAATATTTTAAAAATGAAAGATTAGCTTCTAAATTATTGTGTTCTACCTTCCTTTAATTGATTGTCTTATTCAGACTTGTTTGATGTTTGACATCAGAGCCCCAGTGGAAACATAGCCATGGATTAAGCACCAGTTTGACCTTTGTGCTACTGCACAAAATCTTCACTTATCTTGAAGTACATATGCAAGGCCTAACATTCTGATAATAAAGGGAAAAAAAAATGTAGTGGGTACCATGAAAGTAATAAATTCATTAATTAACACTCTTTAAATTATAATTTGAAGTGCCTAAGTGTATACAGAGTAATGTTTCTCTTGACAGGAAGGATTTTCCCAGATAAATGTGGTCAAATGTAGTTGGCTTTCTTGCTGCCCTTCGGAGGCAACACGCTCAACAATGTCAAAGGATTACAAATTAACTTTCTAAGTACAGTGGTTTTGGAAATATTATATTCAGTATTAATTGCAAACTTAACTCATCTTTTGTAAGAATCTTTCGTGTGTTTGTCAAGACAGTTTGGACATATTTAGAAATACCTAAAATGGTATTTCAGAAAATATTAATCTTAAACAGAAAAGCTTCTTTCAACCTACAATAAAATTGGTTTTACTTCTTACATAAGTTTAGAGCAATGTTCACACAGTACCTAGTTCTTAATTAGTAAATGACTTAGAAATTTCTGAATAACTTTTTTTAGTGAATTTATATACCAGGGCCCATTGGACTAAAAAACAAAATAAAAAATAAACCAAACAAACAAAAGGAAAAGTCAACCAACGAACAACACCCACACAACCAATTAATTTTAAGCAAAGTATATAAAATTATTAGATCTGTTATGGATTAGGTCTAAGCATGACCTAAAAATGTTCATTTCTGGATAATATATTTGTCTTCTGCCTTCCCTAAAGGATGGAGTTCATCTCCTTGAACAGATGAACTTTCATATTATAAAATGCAATGTGGTCTTGAGGTTCCTCAGGATTCCTCAGAGGAAACACAAGATCTGATTCAGCTCTCTGACACGTTTAGGGAAGCACTGAAAAGAATCCAAAAATCATAAGCAGCAAATCCATTTCCCTTCCTGTGTTCTTTTCTCCCTGAATTGATGTTCTACATCATCTGCTGGGAGACAAATGACTTAAGTGGCCTGAAGCCTCAGCCAGTAAGCACAGATACTAATGAGAAAAAAAACCAATTACTTCCATGAACTGGACTGAACCTTTATCCATCACTACAGAAAAGCAGTTGAGCTATTCCTTAACGATGCTAAGAAGAACACATTGTCATAAGCACTGCTAACACAAGTACACCCAGATAATAAAATGTCTTTCTAATTAAGGTAGAGTTGAGGAAAAACAATGAAAACAGAAGAGATGAGGAAAAGGAAACTGTGAGAAGGTCAGCAGTCAGTTTTCTGCAGCAGTGCTAAATAACATTAACATAGAAGTGAAGAGGCAGGCAAATGGAGAGGAGAAATCAAAAATAGATTCAGTTCTTAAACAACATTTAGAACATAAGAGTTTTTCTTCCATACAGCTCCTGGGATTGTTTGCTTCTTCCAAATTCTATGGTAACTTAGAGCTCTGTATATGTATTAATGTTTAGGAAGATTATAGCTATCTCTCAGAGACTTGGTTATATAATTATATAAACTGCAAGTATGCAGTGCTCCTTGTACTGTATATTTGTGGAATTAAAATATCAGTCTATGTTCAGGCTTTCAGTGTAAGGCTCTAGAGACAAAATTCACCCTGTGCTGTATCTATATTTGAAGATATCTCATGGAACCAGTCAGATTTGGCCTTACAAATGCCTGTATCTCTTTCCCCTGCTTGGTTCATTTCCTTGGGAATCCCATGCTGGAGAGATAGCAAGGGTAAGGAGTGTGGGGATACAGAGAAAAGCGTGCAAAAAACCCAAAAAATGCCCCTGGAAAAGCCTGCAAGCCCATAACTCAGCAACCAAATGAACTCCTCCATCATGCCCTTGAGGCTTTGATAGATGATTAATAATAGTGGGAAATTCTAAATAAATCTGACTATATAAGATTTCATAAAAGTTGCATACTTGGAAAGTGTTCACAATTTGTGGAAGGTCAGACCATTCTAATTATATCTTGTCTCCAAATGTTCCTCAACTCTTCTGTCAAAATGCCTGGAACTTTTTTTTTTCCTTGCCTGTTTGTTCATCTGTTTAGAGTAGGTAATCATCTAGAAAGCATTTTTCATGTTGTGAATTTCAGACAACATCCTCCCAAGAAATTGCTTTGAGTCATGGAAAGGTCATCTATGGGAGTACAGAAATATAAATTAGTAAGAAAATTACTGGACTTTATATTTACTCTAATATTGACTTTTAACATGTATACTTTAAGGTTGAAAGAATTTTGTGCATAGAGATGAACTAAAATCAAATGTTCTGATAGTTAATTTTAAACTCCAACATGCATCTTACTGATCAGCACTCCAAATTAATTAATTGTAGATACAGTAATAGTTGTCCACAGATCTATGTGCAAACCCACTCCATATTTTAATCCCTCAGTTTTTAAGGTCAATATAGGTCTTATTTCATTGATGAGATGAGTAAAAATGAATTAAATAATTAGAAATCTATTAAACTTTCATGTCTAGCATCCAATATGCAACAGCTTTATCAAATCATTTGGAACCTGAAATAAAAAATAAAAAAGGGACTTGGGAAGATTATAGTGTGTTCAGATCTGACCCAATATATGTGATTATCCTATATCTTCTCCCTTTTCCAAAATGATGGGGTAATTTGACACTTTTCTTTACAAATAGGTAGCTGGAATTATAAGGTCCTGTGCCCATCTGGTTTAAAAACAGTTTAGTAAACTTCCACTCCAACAGAGCCATGGAGAGATTGAACTGTGCATGTATATACTTAATTAGATTTTTCATCCATTAGGAATATGAAAAACGTGTGTCAGATAACTTCAAATTCTCTATCAAAGCCAGCAAATAATATAGGATGAAGTCATGTCAGCTTTTAATGAGAGGAACAATCCTGTCAAGGCTCTTTTACCTCCAGGGAAACAGAATGCTCACATATTACCTATTCTTCTTTCGAATAGTTATCAAGTTTAAATTTCTCTTACCTCAATTAAATCACATTGAGTTCATTATAATCTAATTTCCTGATCCAGAACCACTTAACTTTTTCTTAATGGTAGTAACATGCATATACTTAATTGTGTCTACATTTTTCTTCTGTGGAAAAACCGAAGGATGATCTGGCATTGTAAGCTGAATATTTAATGCAAATCCACTATGTGATATTGCTGTCTTTCTACTATATTTTTTTGAAGCACAAGATTTTCATACCTACTTAAGTAGAATTTTGTTGCTGTTGAAACACAGGGTTTTTGCTTTGTCCCCATACTCTTTCCTCCACATGCATTATGCTATATATATCTCTCAACAGGTTTTTCACAGAGTTCTCTAGGCTGCACAAAAGCTCAGCACCTAAATCTTTGATGAATGTATCACTAAATAGATTGAAAAGGAAGTTATGATATGGATTGCAAAGTCATATGGAATTCCTCAGAGAGGATTTTTCCTACATGGCAAACCATAGTAAAAATATTTATTAATATTTACTAATATTTTATTAACTATTTACTAAAACACTGCAAGATATTAAATTTTTAAGAATTATTTTTCAAATATGGACACTATGAAAACACTTTCTTTTTTTGTAGCTTTCCCAGATATGCTTTTTCCTCAGTAACCAACATCCCACCTTCAATCATGGCTGTGAATTTTTTGCCTCTATTTTTCTGTTGAATGTATATCTGAAAAAAAAGGGCTGGATTCTGACCTGGTTTAAGATAGAAGTTTTTAGAGAAGCCCCACTAAAATCAGTGGAGTTTTTCACCATGTGTCTGGAAGTCAATCTGTTTCTTTCAAACCCTTCCTTAGGGGCTGATGGGAATGTCCTTATTTCTGGCAAGGTTTTATTTTTTTGAAAATGCTTATCACTTGATTATGCCTGGTGTAATGAAAGACATCTGAATTAGATTATATAATCTCATATATATATATATATATTTTTTTTTTTAAATACTGCCACTGTTTATGGAGTAGCAAGGATGTGTCTCTGCCTTAAAAACCATGGTAAAGTGCTTCATGTAAAATGTCATGCTGCTCTGTCCTAAACTGTTTCCTCTAAGGGTGAACAGGGTTTAAAGGTGGCTCAGGTAGCTCCTCAATTTATTCAGTCACTGCTGTGTAGGTACAACTTGTGACAGGTTCCCTGGTTTTGATTTTGTCACATACAGAGCTGCAGGAGCTGCTGAAATCTTCCCAAGATTTCCAGAGCTCTGTGTAGGATATCTCTCATACATACCATCATGTGGGTGTTTACTGAGCATGACATAGCTTCAAACCATCAGTGCCTTTTATCCCCTACGCAGTCTGAAGGCGTTTGACAATGCCTTCCTCTTGCAAATGTGAGAAAAGAAAGACTTCTCCAACTGTGTTCTCCAAGACTTTAGCCACAGATTAATCATCCCAGAACAGCAACAACTACAGTGTTCTCATAAGTATGTTTTACTTTATACTACAAAAAAGCAAAAAAAAAATTTCAGCTACTCATATTAATCCAAGGAGTAGTTTCTACAAAAGGCAGTCGGTTTCATGGTCTGAGTCTGGTCTTGTACTCATTTTATCCCAAAGTAGTCAGAATATTTGTTTTAAATTACTTTTCCAAAATTAAATCCAAGACCAGCTAATAACTTTGCCTTTCCTATGCTATAGATTCATTTTTGCCTCTCATGTTAAGCAGGATCAGAACTCCATAATTTTATGTTGTCTCCCTCCCTTATCTTTTGGGATCAGTGGCCAGTTGTGAACCACATTGGGAAGCACCCATTTGCCCCTGTAATGCCATGGTGTTTGAGGAGCTGACTGTGGGGTGAGAACCTCCTTAGCACAATTTGCATACTCCTGCCCCTACACCAAGAGCTTTTTTCAGACTTCCTGAAACCTTTTACATCAGCTTAAAGTTTATATTAATTTTCACACTTTTTATCTTTGAACAGATGTCTATATATGTGTGTGTGTATGCCTGGAAAGTGTTGTATGATGTTCCAGCCCTCAGAACATCTTTCCTACAAAAAAGTTACATCCTGCTTGAAAGCTTCCTTGGAATTGCTGAGATTCATTGTATTATAAAAATGCACAGTTTTGTTAGGATGCAAGGATTTCTGGCTGCACATTATTTTTGCTGTAAAGTGCACTGAGATGATAAGCTTCCAGCAACTCCGTCCAACTCAATTATCTGCATCCTTCCAGGTGGAGACGTCAGGACTTTATGCCATTTTTGTAATTTCACTATTTTACAGCTCAAACTTCTACATGGAGCCAGAGCAATCTAAAATTTTAAATGTCTATTAAATTTCCCACCCCTCTGGCAACCAATATGGCAGCTGCTCTACGACATCAAGAAAAAATTGCCCTCTTGGAGATGAACTTTTGGAAAATGGACTACTCCTTTTATACCATAACTTGCTTTAAACATGAGGCAGAATGACCTAAATTTTGATCTGTGCACATTTGGCTCAAGTCATGCAGCCCCATATCATTTTCACCTTTACTTAAAGACGACACAAATGAAGATAGAACTTCTTCCTCTGAAAAACACCTTTGTGCTTGAGTTGTATTTCCCTCAAGGCAACCTCCAGGAAGCAAAAATAATCCAAGGAGCAAACTTTCCAACTCAAAATCAAATAAATGGAGAATGAGACAGCATCTTTTATGAAGACAACCTCCTTCAAGCCTTTCCTCTGATGTTGATGCTACCAGAGCTCTATACTTTGAGATATGTTGATGGAAGCTGTCATATGAAAAAGAGGAATCAATACCAAAATAAACCCTAATGGCTCAAATTTCAGTTGCACTCACTACTTATTAAAAAACAAAAAATATACTTTAGGATGGTAAAGTTGTAAACACTGCATTAAAAGCAGCCAGTAAAAACTATCTTGCCTAGTACATAATGACATATTTACAGAATTTTACATAGAGAAATGCTAACAAAGTTTGTGCATTCATTGTGTTTTGTAATTTAAAATATCCTCTTGTTATCTTAAGAGACAAACTTTAGAAGAGCAGTGACTCAGGTGATCCACATCGCATTTTGCACAGCCTGGGTGAAAACTATGCCTTTAGACATCTTGTGATATGACAAATGCAATGTAAATTTTCTTCCTTGAGGCTCCTTTAAAAGCAAATTAGAGGGGGATATTTTTAGAAGTTTATTTCCCTGAAAGATCAGATAGTAATCTCTACTCTACTCTTCCTTTTCTTTACATATACTGCTCTTTAAAAGGGAAATATACTTTAAGAACCACACAGTATTTCAGCGTCAAATATAACTATTAACAGATACACTGAGAGAAAAACCCACTGGTCATAGAAGAATAATTAAAAAAATTCAGAAAGTTCCAGAGACTTTTGCATTCAAGTCCCAAAACTGCCCCTATTCCAAAGATATCGAACCTAAGTTTTATTTCCAAATACACTCTCCAGTTTATCAGCTAGGTAATAATTTTATTTCTGGTAAATATAATTGAAGAATGAAGACTGAGATTCAAGATCCAAAATCAGTTGTCCAATAAACCTGAGGCATTGACATAGGAAAGTTTTTCATCTAATTTTTACTTCTTTTATTCATATTTTTTTAATTTATTGTGGGTTTTAAATATTATAGATGTCTCTAATGGGAGAAATGCACTAGTACTATTTCTAGAAATTGGATATCTAAGGTCATGAGGAAAAAAAAAAAATCAGTTTTCATCTATAATAAGTACCAGTTTTCATTCGAATGTTATTGTAATTTATGGAGTAATATCTAAGCAAGTTAATTAATTGATCAAATATGTTTTCCTAGAAAGGCAAAATAGTCAATAGACTTCAGCACCAAGGTGCTACATTCACTACAAAACATTACAAATTAATGCTTCTGTGTCCCATTTGTCCTAAACTTCAGCAATACGTAAACATTAGGCCAAACTCACAATGTACCTATAATAAACAAACCTTATTTAGGAGGATAAACTCGAACCTGACTTTCAGTCATTCATCCTGTCAAAATCCATGGTCCCAGCTAGCATTTTTTATGTCCTAATGCTCAGTTTATTGTATTTATTCCTTTGACAGATAGTGAGGTTTCAGTGATAGCACCAGCCTGGGAAGCCCCTCCCTGCAGCTGTTCTTGTCAGGCAGGGTCACAGCATTTGCACATTGGTGCCTTTATGCAAGTACCTGAGTGCACTTATCAGCATTTCCTAAGGCACTTATGTTTGTAAGACAAAGTAGGAGCTTGAAGAATCACTGCAAAGGGTTCTTCAGAGAGGTACAGGAAGCTCAATTGTCACTTCAGGAAATTATGATCTCTTTAGAATACACAGGTCACGTGAGAAATTCTTCAAGGCTAGCAAAAGTCTTTAAAAACCTGGTTATACTGCATTAATGCTAATCAATTAGTTCTTAACGAGCACAGTGCAAAACCCAGCTCAGCTCTGGCAGGTGGCAAGGTGGTAGGAGAAGAGTTTTGCTGAAGGGCCCTTGTGGCATACAGGTCCAGGTAGAAAAAACTTGAAATAACTGTGGGAAAGGTAGTAGAGGAGATTTGGGTACCTTAGGCAAGATAGAAAGCAGACAAACTGAGTGCTAAGTGTTAGAAAACGCGAATGTGCACGGGGGAAGAGCAGGATGGCAAAAAGCTCTCAGTGGTGGAAGGCAGTATATTTGGCAGCTAACTCTCAGAAGTTTAGAAGTAGTACTGACTCAAGGGAGAAGAGCATAAATTGTATTTGTAATTGTTAGAAAAGAAAATAATGATTATCTTGGAAAGATGTTTTGTGGAGTGGTCAGATACAGACCAAAAATTACAGACAATGTCTCCCATGCAAAAGAAGACAACAAAGGCCACCAACTTAGTGGATGGTGGAAAGGCTGTGGGTGTCGTCTCTCTGGACTTTAGTAAAGCCTTTTTGACACCATTTTCCAAAGCATTCTTTGGAGAAATTGGCTTTTTATGACTCAGGTAAGTACACTGCTCACTGTCAAAAACACTGTCTGTATGGCCAGGGCAGAGTTGTGGAAAATGAAGTTACATCCAGCTGGCTGCTGGACAAAAGTGATGCTCCCAGGGCACGGTTTAGGGGTCAGGTATGTTCAGTACCTTTATCAGAGGTCTGAAGGAGGGGAGCAAGTGTGCCCTCAGTCAGTTTGCAAATGACACCAAGCTGGCAGTGATCTGCTGGAGGGTAGGAAGGCTCTTCAGAGCAATCTGGACTGTCTGGATTGATGGGTCAAGGTCAACTGTGTGGGGTTCAGCAGGGTGAAGTGCCAGGTCCTGAACCTGAGTGACAACAGCCCCATGCAGTGCTCCAGACTGGGACAGAGTGTCTGGAAAGCTGCCCAGTGGACAAAAGCCTGGGGAAGGTGGTGAACAGCAGCTGAACAAGAGCCAGATTGTGCCAAGGTGCCCAAGAAGGCCAATGGCACCTGGCCCATATCAGCAGTGGTGTGGTAACCCAGACATAGCAGGGGTTGTCCCTCTATACTGGAACAACACTCCAACATGGACACTGAGGTGCTGGAGCACGTCCAGAGAAGGGCAATGGAACTGCAGAAGGGTCTGGAGCACAAATTGCTGAGGGAGCTGGAATTTGGAGAAAATGAGACTCAGGAGAGACCTCATCCTTCTCTACAACTCCCTGAAAGTAGGTTGGAGTAGTTGGCTGGAGATCAGCCTTTTCTTCCAGGTAGCAAGTGATAGGATGAGAGGAAATGACCTCAAGTTGTGCCAGGGAAGGTTCAGATTCAATATTAGGAAAAATTTCTTCATTGAAAGATTGGTCAAGCAGTGGAACAGGGTGCCTAAGCAAGCAGCTGACTCACCAGTCCTAAAATATTCAAAATACATGTAGATGTGGTGTTTAGTGCCATGGCTTAGTGGTGGACTTGGCAGTGATAGATTAATGGCTGGACTGCAGGATCTCAGAGGCCTTTTCCAACCTCAGTAACTCTGTGAATCCATGACAAGATGCTTAAAATGTGTTAAGAACTCATAAGGGAACAAGTTGGGATGTTTTAGAAAGTTGAGAAATTTTATGCATTCAAGTTTTGGCTAAATTAAATTTTAAAAAATCTGTAGGCTACAGAAAAGGATTATTGCAAGTCACCAGGAACGTGAAGGGGTGATGTTTTTGGGCACTGTAAAGAGCTGGTAAGAGAAAGAGCAAAAAATGTTAATAGACAATGGGTGATGTGCAGGAGAAACAGTCATCTCAGTTTTGCAGGGAGGGAAACTAAAACCATAAAATCTACTGGCAAAGTTCTGAAAACCTTGAGATGTTATTGTTTCCATCAAATTTAAGTATGCATCTGTAAGTTGTAATGATTTCTGTGAAAAGAGCAGAAATTTTGTGTCCACCTCTGTCTCAAAGATACGAGGGGGAAGGACTCTCCTTCTTTCAAAGTTTATCTGTGGTGCAATTGTTCCCAAAAAAAGATATGGAAAACCCATAAATTGTAATATCTTTGCTGCAAAAATAACCTCATAAGAATTTTTTTATGAAGGAGACTAGCTAGACTTAATAAACTTGCAAATCTGGTCATTACCCTATGAAAAAAAATTACTTCCATCCTGGAATGGGAATGCCCATATGGAAGACATTTTATTGAATAATTATTCCATGTAGACTGCTTCCATAATCATAGATAGATCAACAATTACAGTCTGTGCATGCAGTACCTAAGAGAAGGGATTGTTTTTAAATCCTGGCACTCAAGGTGTCAAAGCAGAAAAGAGTTAAAAAATATTAATTAGAAAATATATATGAAATTTATTGAAGTACAAAAACACATAGCTAAAAATAAATGTATTCATTCCAATGCCAGGTAATTTTAAAATTTCAGTAATCATTCCTTATATTAGAATGTCCCTTAAACTAGAGTACTGTTTTACAGGATTATTTGAGCGTGTCAGTATCGTGACAGACATCCTAGCTAGATTTTGTTGGAAATACAGGCGATTTGTGAGGTACAAAATTGTCTTTGAAAGCAAATGATGTAAAATTAAACACTTAATTACATAATTTTTACCTAGTGGTATTGATCCTTTCACCTTGTAATCTGTTATACCAAATGTAACATATACAACAAAACATTTAAAATTTCATTCTGAAAGGCAGAATTTAGATATTCAATAGTAAAACAATGGAACTGCAACAAATACACATTCTGATCTTTTCAATCATGTACCACAATATAAATATACTCACACTATTGTACTATTCAATTAAATGTACATTGAAAGAAAAAACTGCACTTAGGTTAAAACAATATCTAGTGTAATAAAACTTGCCACTTTAAGCTACTGTCCAGTAACATTAAGAAATAAATTCAGCAATTTATAGTGAATGTGCTTACATATTTTTAAATATTATTTTTGAATAATATTTATTTTCTTTTTTATTTTCTTTGGGAAATCTAATGTTTTCTATATATATGCCACTTGGGCAATGAAATGTTTAGGACAACAAATCCTTTTCTGCTCAGGACAGAAATTGTTGTTATTTAGAGAAGCCTCAAGTATTTGAAATCAAAAGCTTTTATTAACAAGTGCAGGTTGGAATTTTGTGATTGTTCATTATTTGTGAATTTCACAAATATACATTTGGACTTGGAAAAACACAGAAGGACCTGATTTATTTAAATTGTCCTATAATCAACAAAAGCTGCCTAAAACTGAAATAAGAACATATTCTGAGAAGACACCAGCTAGGAGTTTGGCAAACTTATCCTGTATATTCTGCTATAATTTTCTTTTGCATGCATGAAAAAATAATTTAGGGCAGAATCCTGACTCCACTGAAACCAATGGCAAGCCCTCACTTGGGCACAATGCAATCTTAAGTATTTTAAGTGCAATTTTTTTACTTTATTCTTTTTACCTTCTTGATTTGCACATGTTTTAGAAGAGATATAGGCATATAGTGTTCAGTTAATAAAGATATGCATATGCAACATTTGTTTTCCACAGACAGGCTTGGATGTGTCTACTCCTTGATGCACTTGTGTTATCATATCCAGCCACATGGATCCAGATCCTCATTTCAACTTTTAAAACCTACTAAAATGTGAAGGTGCTAACAAACCTGAGGTGATCTGCCTACACACCAGACAAGAAATGAGGTACCACAGCAGAAAGCTGCCAGAGCACACCCAAACTACCCAAACTGAACAAATGTGTTCAGTTTACAGCTGCATGTCCCCTGAATCCACTTCACCCTATCTCCAAACACATCCACCTGCTTCTAAATTCTCTCTTGTAGTCATGACCTCCAGTATTACTATAAATGATAATAATCAATTCCATTAGCATACTGTAACATTCACAGATTTTATGAATCACATTTTTTTCCCCTTCTGCTTGACATTATTAAAAAAATAGCATTGCATTTTCCTGTGAAATGAAAAGGAATCTTTTCCCAACAGTTTAAATAGACAGTTAAATCCAATATTACTATGGAGTCTTTCTATATGCTGTCTTTTTATTTCATTCTTGCATAATCTTTACAATTAAATGCTTATTTTAATGTCTATTTTTTAATATTTTTTTTCCTCACCAAAATTAGGAACTAGTCATTTGTTGCTTTTGCTCCTTTAAGTAAAGAGGAGGTAGTAAGAACCGTGGGATTGATTTCTGCAACAGGCTTGCAGAGATAATTTTATTTATTTATTTATTTATTTTTCTGTTTGAAGGTTTGAGGAAGTAAAGCATAATGACCACAAAAACACTCTGTGGTCTTAATGTATGTCATCTACCTAATGCCCCATGTAAAAGGCATCATATGCTATATATTTAAACCTCCTTCTCCAATGAGGTTGCTGTTTTGTCATTCTAAATTTTGAAAAATCACAGGAGGTATGTTCACAAAGCCCATTAACAAATAAGATTTGTGCTCACACTTCCTGCACACTGTTTTGAAAATTGATCCCTGAGGGCCTAATTAGCCATTATGTGCTTTTCCTACTGGAAAAGGAGAAGGAACTTTTATGCTTAAAATAACTTAGCAACTAAAATCTTCCAGAAGATGTAATCTCTCTTAGTCAGTATCTCACCTCCAAATTAAGGGAATCCCACAGGGCTCCATCCCAGCATCCAGTGAAAGAACCACACAGAATTACCCCACTGGATATCAGTATTTGTCATCTTGCGTAAAAAAAAAGCAGGAAAATTGTCATGTCTAAATCCTGACAGATGCTAAGTTCTCTTAACTTATATGGAAATTAGAGATGTAAAAGAAGATGTATTCCCTCAAAAGGATGAGCCAAAAGTGTAGACGATTGTGCAGAACACTGGGATAGAAGAAGATGCCAAAGCAGAAAATGAGTGCAGAAAAGTGTGCTGTGATTATGAGGACTTGGATGCTTCACTTTAAGACCTCCATGAACACAGCAATGGACATCCTAATTATTTTCTTCTCTCAAGCATGCTGCTAATTTGTCCACAGCATTTAGCAATCAGGTGGCATTTAACAAACAAGTGCTCAGCTCTACATAAAACAAGTGGCCCCTCACTGAAAGATTTACGTGTGGGGAGATTCTTGATAGAAAATTACCCAATATGCTTGGGACAGTATTTTTCCTGGTCTTCAATATCCTTTTACTCCCACTGGCTTGCACTTTTGCTCTGCCCTGTTGAACCATGAAGTTCTTGCCCTTCACAGATACCATCAACAATTTTTCAGGCAGAATCCTTCAATTTGGAATTGCTCTAAGTTAGCTATCTTCATAAAAGTAAGTTTTGCTCCACTATCTTGGAATCCAGTTATCTGTTTGACAAATGTTGGACTTTGGGATTTTTACTACCCACTCAGAAGAAAAATAAAATTAAAACATTGTATTTAAAAATAATGAGATTAGTTCAATGCTTAATTCTGATAATATACTTTTCAGAAAACAAATAAGCAGCAGATTTTTATTTTGATACAGAACTCACAGATATTAGTTGAGCATTTTAAAACTATTTTAGAATGAAAAGAATTACAAACAAGTTGTCCTTCAAGGAAAAAAAATCCATTCTGAAAAGTTCAAATTGAATGTTTTGGCCTTAGGGATGTTAAAAAATATATGAAAAGAAAACTCTGCAAAAATGTGTATATTTCTTAGAATTTTTTTACTTTCAAGAAATCACCATTTTCCATAAAGGCTGTTTTGAGGAAAATTTTAATTAACAAAATTGGATGAAACACATCTAGTGTGATACTTAGAAATATGAACATTTGCCATTGAAGGTGAAGGTGTGGGTTCCTAGATGTTGGATTCAAGAAAAGCAGTGTAGCCTTTTCTGTTTTCAAGGCTAAATCTTTGTTTTGACCAAGAAGTCAACCAGCAGAATTTTAGTGAAGGAGGAAAATGAAAATAATTATTTTCAATAGCTTAATTAGGAAGTTAAAAGTAGCTGAAATGGTAGATGAATTATATGTTTTATAGAATGGTTCTAGTTAAACAGAAGACTTGCCAAATACAGATGCTTAGTGACATCTAAAGACACTAAATGATTAATTACTGTTAATAGCAATGGAAATGTTCAAAGAATAAATGATTGGGTTTTTTAAATTTCCATAATCACACAGAAGAAATTCTTAGAGTAGGACTGAAGGAGCATAACTACAAAATGCAAATGAGTTATGTGTGATCACCCAAATATGACTATCTTGCTCTCAGCATTTTACCACAATTTACTTTGTTTGATTAAATCATGTTAAAATGAAGAACAGCCATTCTGAGTGCAAGTATTTTTGAGTAAGGTTAAAAGATTAGGACAAAACAGAATTGAAGCATAATCCATTACCAATTTATTTCCATTGTTGACTCATCCATAATAGACATAAATCTGGTATTTTGCAATAATGGTTGAAAAAGGCACTCTGTGTTCATTTGTAAAACACGTTGAAAAAAATATCAGTGATAAAGATATTTTTCTCTTGGTTTCCTGATAATTAATGTTTCTTCTGCATATCACCCCAGCTAAATTTATACCTTGGTATTTACACCAATTTCAATAGAGTTCAGGAATGTAAAACTTCAGTATTTTTTTTTTTTTTTTTTAATAAGGAATTTTGTTCTAATGCCAATCCTGTATGACATTATTGCTATGAGAATAAGCAAAGCAGAGGGAGAGATAACCCCACCATAGTGTGGAAACACATGTCCTATAAGCACTAGAGGAGTAAAGGGCAGTCTGGTTTTCCTAATAGAAATGCATATCACATAAAATATACAGAACAGCATTTCACTAGAGCTTACATAGTTTTCCATTTAATTTCAGACTAACTTTTCATTTTATATTCTACAACTAGCAAGGGTTTTAAATAACTTGCACTTATTTTGTGTTTTGCAATTATAATAAGGTAGGGTAATTATACAGAGAGCATTTTTGCCATCTATTTCTAATTTGAAACTTTCCCATAAGCATGGAATCCAAATAAAGTATTTGTAATTCTAAAAAAAGAGGAAATAGCTATTTATAAATAGGCAAAAATTATCAAAGTCTCTTATCAGCCTGCTATCATTTTAAGAAAGGACCATGCTGGCATAAAACAGTAAATAAAAATCAGCAATATTAAAGAAAAGAAAAAAGAAAAGGTATTAAATTATGTTAAATATATATTAACATATATGAGTGGCAGCAAAAGTAGCTAAAGGGTTGGCAATTTGAACCTCTTTTCTCTAATTCTTCCCTCATTCCTAATGTAAATAGAATAATTACTTGACCGAAAATATTCAGAGAATGGAGAAGGGATGTCAGTTATCCAAAAAACTTTGTATCTGTGATGGTATAAACAATATACAGGCAGTTACTAAAGAACAGGCACAGTTACTTGTACTTTGGCATAGAGTCCTTAGCTTGAAAATTGGAAAGTGCAAGTCAGATAAATTATATTCTTTTATCAAGGCCTCAGCTCTTACACTAAAATGCTTGGATAGCTGGGAGACTGAATTTGAAAAAGCACTATAAAAGTAATCACATATGACTGCTGGATTTTTGGATGCAGAATTTTTTTTTTTTTTTTTAACTATTTATAGGAGTAGTTGTCTTTAACACTTTAAATATAAGACTTTAAACAGTTTTCTCTACCATGACCAAACAGTATTTCCTTAGATTCACAGTATTTAAAAATACTATATTACTACCTAAACCTTTGGATAGTTGCTTCATTTTTTGCTGTAGAAATCTGGATAAATTAATAATGAACCTCCCTCTAATGATTAAACAAAAATGTGTTTAGGATGGAGAATTAATTACAAAGGTAGTTTCCAAAATAAAAAAAAAAAATTAAAATCCAGCTGTTTGCAATACATCACAGTAGTGCCAGGCTTCTGGCTGTGAAACATCCAACAGGCTGTAACTCAGGTGAGAAAACTGCTGTCCATTCTCTTCTCTAATTTTTCCCACCATTTGACTTGCCTTTGGGAAATTCTTAAGGATGGAGAACAACACATAAATGTGCACAGCATGTTTTTGGCTCACGGGATTTAGAAAATGAATATTCACCTTTCTGATGGAGTAACTCAGACTAAGGAGAAAAATAAACCTCTAAAGAGAGCAGAGACACTGTTTCTGGCTATGGCAAAGCAGTAGGAAAAAATTAGCTGGAAAGGCATCAGTTCTTGTGAGCTGTTGATCCAGGATAAGGGAGGACTGGTTTTCTCTGGGGGTGGTGGGTTTTTTCATATGTCTATCTGAGCATGTCACAGGTTTAGCCTAGATTGTGCAAAGAACTTGGACACTATGAATAAAGCTATGAGTGTATCCTTTCTTAATGTGTTATGGTTGTAAGGTTAATTATTACAAATTATATGGCACCCAGACCCCGAATTCTAGTGGAAAGTATAAACTCAAACAAATTAGTTTTATTTCTAGAAAATCTAGAAGTTCTTACCTGTATTCAAATTATGCACTTACAAAGGTATGCATCATCTCCAAGGACTCAGAAACTGATTTAAGTACTTTTTAAATAAGCATAATTGGTAACTTTCACTGTTTCCCTTATCATTTTGAAATAAACCACGTAACAAAAAAACAATAAAAAAAATTAAAAATGAAAGCTGTTAACACCTTGAGCTGCTCAGCATCCTCCCAAAGGTCAGGATGCAAAATGAGCTGTAGGAGAATCACACTGCTCTCCTCTTACCCTTTTAGTGATGCAAGAAGTGTGCTGAGTGCTGCATTCCAGAGTGGCCATCCACGGTGAGACAAGGTCTTTAACACACGACATCTGGCCTCCTGCCTCCTTCCCTATGCTCCCTGAATAGCAGATGGACCTCAACGCCACAAGTGTCACCAAGTCACTAGATCAAGCAACACCCCCTTAGAAATTATGCAGTGGTTAGCACATGCCCTCCGAAACTGAAGCCAAAGAAGCCTCCTGTGGAGTAGAGGGGAATATTATTTGTAGCTCTAGACCTGGGCATTAATCACAACAAGGTCAGACACATGAACAAACCCAATACATTTAAATGATTCAAAGCTATTAATCTGAGCTTGTAATACTACGTTTTCACCATGGCTATCCAAGCTTTCCCTCTCATAGTTTGTCACACTTGTAGACTCGTTTTATCTTTGAGTACCAGTCCTTGCTAGCAGTAATAGGTTTTCCCTATGTGATTGTACAGCATCTCCCACGAGGAATTTCTAATGCTGACTGGGCAGGTGGGTCACTACCTATAAATTTGGTTTGCATAGCACAAAAGGTTGAAGGAAATAAAAATAAAAGCAACAACCATCCTCAGTAAAGGTCATCTGAAAACTCATACAAAGAATTCAAAGTAAAACTTTAAAAACAATGAAATCAGATTTTGATCGAAACCTTTTTTTTCTCACAAAATATTCGCTCAACTCAGGTGAAAGCAGAAGATATTTTTCCTCACCAAATGTCCATTAAAATAGCAATCAGTGACTTAAAACAAGCTCAGATGGAATTGTTTGGGTAGCTGCAGCCAACCTTCTTTGCATTTTACTGTGTGCAAACAAAGTACGTACCTCATGCACTTCAGAGTGGTACAGAAAGGGAAAATCAAACAATCTGGAAATTTGGAAACGTAGAAGCTCAAAAACATGACCATCTATCAACATTGTACACATTATTTGAATATGGTGAATAAAAATGCATTAATATGTCACAAGAATTAGCTGTCAGTCTGTAGTAAAAAAGGTCATTTTTGATGCTGAAGGACTGAGTGATTGAGGGGATTAGTGAGCACTAAAAGCAACAAAAAAACAGTTCATTCGACTATTCTGAACATCAGATAAGGTTAATAAATGGTCTTAGCATAGTTCTCGAAGTGCAAGAACCCACACCATAAAACTGTGAACGTTAATTGATACTTTTACGGGTAGTCTCAGCTGAAAGGTCGCGCGACGGGAACACTTCCAGATCTGAAGCATGAAGCCCTGAAGCTTATACACATTCTGCCTTTCCTGTGTCCTGCCAGAGCAAGAGATTTTATTCTCAAGGACTTTTCATCTGGAACTTTTTGTGAGCACTAAAACTTAAAAATATTTGCTAGCCTCTTCTACCTATAAATCTAAAAATAGAAACTTGGAAGGAAAAAGTCATTAAAATTTACCGTTGCCTTCTACTTTTAAGGAAAAGTATTACCAACAGAGAGTGGGAGGAGGATGAGTAATCCTGGCACCTATTCTATATTTCAGCTCTCTACATCCTTTATTGTTTGCCTAGCTGTTGCATAAATTCAGGAATTTACTATTTTCAAAAGTATATATCAACACGAAATATATATAGCTCAGTACATACCAACTACTGAATTGTGTGAGCAACATAAACAAAAGGCCAGATTCTTCCCTGGTGCCCCTGAACACAACCTGGCGTGCTCTCAGAACTCTGAATCTCACCTCACATCAGCCTTCCAGTCACAGAAGCATCAGTTATTCTAAATATTTCCCCTAAAATAGGTATCCTGGGAGCAGTGCCTGTAGGAACTGAATACAGATTTCAGCATCCCCCCTCCTGTCCTTGTGGGAGGCTGCAGCCTGCACACACACTTGTGTTCTCTCCACGTGGGCAGCAGTCTCCCTTCACACACCAGCCCACCCTCCCACTTTATCCTCTCTGCTGAGTGTTTGCCATCCTGGAGAACAGGTGAAGTGGGAGAGGACAGGGAGAACACAGTCTGGCTGCTGTGCTGGGCACTGGGAGACAAAAGAAATGGCAAATAAATTCCCCTATAAAAAATGTTCTTCTGTTTGGGGTGGAAGATGCTAGGCTGAGTGGAAGACAAGGCTACCACTGAGCTGAGCATCAGCCCAGCTCAGGCTTCCCACCAGCAGTGGGGGCAGCAGCAAACAACCCAAACTGTGCAGGTGCAAGAAGCCTTTACACACATATTTCATTCTGTTTGATGCATTGTAGGGTTTCCCTCTGGGCCTACTGAGCATTATATCAATCTGTGCACTCATATAAATCCTCTAGGAGGAGGACAGGATTGAATTTGGTCCTTCCTACCTGTCATGGTTTAACCCCAGCCATCAGCTGAGCCCCACATGGCCACCTGTTCAAACAACTCCCTCACCCTGCCAGCTGGGGAGAGAGCTGAAGGAAAAAAACACATAACAACTGTTTAAAAATTGAAACAAAATAAGGTATAAAAATAATAGTAGCAATGAAAGGGAAAGAGAGAAAACACTGAGGAGAGAAGTGATGCTCAGTGCAACTTCTTCACCACCCTCTGACTGATGCTACATCTCTGGGCAGTACCCATTCCAACCAGCTGCACTATTTTGGAGTGGAATCCATATCCCATACTGGACATGATCTTTTATGGTGTGGACCATCCCTTTGGCCAGCTCAGCTCAGCTGTCCTGGCCATGCTCCCTCCCAGGTTCTTGTGCCCCTCCTCAAAGGCAGAGCATGAGACACTGAACAGTCCTTGACTGAGGGCAAACCCTATTCAGCACCAAAACATCCGTGTGTTATCAACATTATTCTCACACTGAATCCAAAACTCAGCACTGCACCTGCTACCCTGGAGAAACTTAACTCTATCCCACCAAAAACAGGATACTACCACTAAAACAGATTGTTCTGCCCTCCTCCCTAGACAAGGACAGGAGCTGGTGATGATACTTACAGATATGTTTATGAAAAAACAGGTTAGACATCAGGAGCATTGAGGAAAAAGCTTCTGAGAGCAGAACACAAACTAGATACTAATTCTCAAACCCTGTTGCTAAGGTTCTTCTGCACAAAGTAGGCATCAGTCTGAAATGTGATGAACAGTAGTGTGGCATGGATATGAAAGATGCTTTCTTGCAAAAAAGGGAGCAGGTGGTAATTCGTTGTACACCAGGCTGTTTATTAGCTCTGAATTGTCATATGAATTGTTCATAAATGACCTTCAGATGCCATCATTAAAAAATTCAGAGGTCTATGTTTGGAAAAGTGAGTAATCTTAGAAAGATAATTAACATGTTCTGTATGTTATCTACTGGTTATTATTTTCAAAACTTTTGAAGCATTAAAATGTTAATTAATCTTAAGACAGTTCTAAACGCAAGCAAGCATTTTTTCAATCCATTTCTGACCTCTTAAAAAAAAAATTGAAAAAAGGAAAATTGATGAATTGAAATCAGAATTTACACCAAGCAAGCAATTCATTCTCCCTCTGTCCATTGCCAATTTATTGACAACTTTCATTTTACTATTTCTGCTTTATATTATGATAGTTTAATTCCAGTGCATGGCACAACCATAAAATATTTCTCCTACTGCCTGGAACTAGAGAAGGGACATGGATTGCTGTTTAAATGGCAGTGACACATTGACAGCAGACAACACTCCAGCCTTACAATCAAATACGAGCTTGATTAGAGATACCAAAATTCAGGTACCGTACTTTTGGCCATATCAATTGACATTATCTTCCCCCAACCCCTAAAAAATGTTCTTTTAAGAAGCAGTGAGTTAGGATGAAGCCAGAATAAGAGCTCTTCAATTCTGGAAGAAGTAATAACAACAGAATGGCAGAGGCTTTGCTATAGCTTAAATACCCCCAGTTTCCTTAATCCATATCATGAGGATTTTTTTCCCTGTAGCTGATAACAGACAGAGTAATGGAGTAACCTATACAAGTTTTCTAAACCTATCAAGTTTTAACAACTGAAAAAATCAGGTTTTGATTTTAGGGTTGGGTTGTTTTCTTTTGTTTTTGTTTTTAGTGGTGTTGGATTTTTTCCCCCTTTTTAAAATTGGGAAGCACATATAATGATTTTTTAATGAAAGGCCTAGAGTTTAATACATATCAGCATCAGTTTTCCCCAGGGATATGAATATATACATATATATATATATATATATATATATAATATATATATGAAACTGCTTCCTATAGTTTGATAACAGCTTCATACTGCTTTCTTTTAGGATAATAGTCATAAATGCTATAACTACAAGGACAGGAATTGTTTTATTAAAATAAGTGCACTCTTCTATAAATGCAAGTGTCACCAGCTAGGTCTGCATAAACTGCAAAACTGCTGACAAGAAGGGTTAAGCAACCAAAATATATCAATGCTAAGTCTCAACATAATTGTCTAAATGTCAGCTGAACCTTAGAGGACTACCTTTCCAAATCTTAAAACTAAATATGATTAATAGAAAAAAAGTTAAATATCAATCTCTAGACTCAGAGTAATGTTTTAAAAGGCTGGGTTTAGAGATAATTAACTAAAGATCCATTTGAGAAAGGTTATAAGTCTCAAGTAGCACAGTCAACATTTTGAATGTTATTAATCCTAAGATTTTAAGCTATTTAAACATTTAGATCTCATTTAAATACCCTCTCTTATATGTGATTTGCCATATTAGCAAGGTCATTTGACAACAATTTTGCACAATTGATGTAAATGACATTACAGATGAAACTCTGCTACCAACTGTGTGATTAAAGCCAAAAATGAATAGGAACATCCAAATACAGTAAAAGCCAAAGCCTGATAATATCAAGATATCTCTGAAACATGTATCAGTGTCTTAGAATCTGAAAAAAATATTAACTGATAGGCGAGTATGATTCATAACTGCATCTGTCAGTGAATATGTATAGGCATGACTGTGTACGTACATACCCATAAAACAATGGTAAAAGTACTATTGGCTTGCACTGCAAATTATATGGAGACCACATGTGAGCCATTGAAATTTAGTCCTCATGCTTATGGTACTCTTTAGACATAAGATCACAAGCATGAAAAGCTAATGAACCCCTTAACTCCTCATGCAATGCACAGCTCAGATGGAAATCATTTATGAAAATCTTCTCCATTTTTTATCCCTCTTCATTTTTTTATGTGTAGTTTCAGCTATTATTAGTGGCACACTCTTAAAACACTGTTCTAAAAATGGAAACTTAATTCACACATTTCTGTTATGTGACAGCTTCCCAAATACCAATTTATTTCCCCAACCTCTCACCCCTCTAAAATGAAGGGGATGTATTCATTATTATATACATTTTAAAGAGAGTGTCTGCATCACAGGGAGTTAAGGTCAAAAGCATCAAGTGATTTTGCATGTGAAGTTTGAGAGAAACTGATTTTTCAGCATTCCTAATGTTACATAGCACTTTTTATGTTTATGGATTTATTGACTACAATTTTAGTTCTGATTTATAAACACTTGTCCCAGGCCAGGCAGGGTTTATTTTTGCAGGTGAGCAGGAATAGCCAAGACCTGGAGGTTGTTCTATACCACCTCACACCATTGCCAGGGGTGTGGGGAAGGGAATCTTTCCAGAGGAAGGTCACTCTGGATGTTGGAGAGGCTGCAGTCAGGTCATGGGCTCTGTGGTGAACATTTTGGCATGTGAATCATTTTGTACACTTTTGTTCCTTGGGTTGCTGTTCATGTTTTTTTTCTTATCCCACTGCTGTTTCCAGCAAACTGTTCTCATCTCAGTCCATGAGGGGTGAGTGGCTCATGGTTTTAGTAGGAACATTTAATTGGAGAATACCATTCCTGAAATATGACAACACTTTTGCAATGTGAGACACCAGGGAAATGAAGAATCTTTTCTACAAGAGAGAAAAGTCAGGTTGAAGTTATTTGATAGCATAAAATAACATTCTATGTCCTAGGTAGGAACAAACTCCAGTTTCTCAAAAAGATCCAGTTGCTTTCATTGTCAGACCTTCCTTCACTTCACTGCAATCGCTTGCCTCATTCAAAATTCCCCAGTAACAACTCAGCACAGGTCCCAGGCTGCATAATGGCCTTCTCACCCTGATTAACCCATAGAACATTTCTACCCTGAGCACTGGCTGGGATAGGATCCTGAGAAGAAAGCTGGATGTGATCATTGACTTTTTCCAGGGTCATCATACCTAGGCACCAGAAATAAGTCAAGAATCTGCTCCTCCAAAATAACTCACCTGGCCCGCTGCCTTGCCCTTTCCACCTCAGACACACACAGACTTCCTGCTCTTCCAACTAACCCTGCAGTCCCTCCCCTCCCACAGTACAAGATGAAACCTAAAACTGAAAAAACTGGTCCAAACCAGGCCAACTCAGGTCGCCAGAGAGGCTGGGTTAAAATAAAGTAGTTTTAAAGGGATTATGCATTTTATATGTTATGGGTGGCAATAAGAAACAGCATTCAAATAGAAAAAAAAAAATAAAATGTGTGGAAGAGAAATAACTGTAAGGAATCCCTACTTTTAGTTTGGGGAACATCAAGAGAAATGGTTGAGTCTATCACTCAGTTATATTAAGAGCACTGGAGAAAATGTTGGGAGAGAAATGAAATTAAAATGAGGGAATGAAAAATGAAGACTAGAAGCCTACATCAGAGAATTTACTCTGAAAACTTTAATGCCTCTCACACCTTAAAATCAAACCCAAGTGCTGACAGATAACATAGAAGTGATCCCATACGGTTGCACTTCTCCAAAAGAAAGACCTCATCAATGCATCATAGCAACTTAGCACAAAATGTGCTGTTTGAATTTAACTCTGGTCATGGTGTGAGCTGAGAGTAAATAGTGATGAATGGTGGTTGAATAAAAATTAAATAAAATTGCAATACAATGTAGTGGGCATGCTCTTTAGAAGGAAAAAAAAACCACCAAACTTTTCTGTGATCGCCTCTCTTTGCAGATGACAGCAAAATCAGTGCAGAGTAGTTGAACCATGAAACTCGCCCTTGATTAATCAACCAAAGAAAAAGCTTTCTCACTTAAATACACAGTATTGCTACAACTGCTTAGTCAGAGCTTCTAATCAGACAATGAGCTTAATTCAAACAAACTTTAGAGTCCTCAATTTTTTTTATTTTTTTTTTTTAATTGGATTGAAGTCAGCTAGTGGAAGAAATCCTCTAAGACAGAGTCATAAGGTTCTTCTTTTTAGGTTCAGTTACTTTTCAGAGATATAGGTTAGATTTCTCCAATTTTTTTTTGTTCCTTTGGTTGCATGCCACACAAGCGTAAAGAACTATCAAGGTGAGATACAAAGGTTGACATTCACCCAAACACAAAACCAAACTGCTTTTCAAGTAAATCATCAAAATATGATGTGTAATCCCCATTCTGTCACCTGCAAAAGGGTGAACCCCAGGCATTTCAAGACATTAAATGCACTAAAATGCACCACTTCATCTGTTAAAATATCACAGACAGAAATTCAGGTTTCTGTCTTAGTTCTATATGTGTATGCTCCAGGAGGCGAGGAAACTGAGATATAAAAATTGGAGAAATATCCAAGAGGAAAGTGGGTTAGGGAAGAAAGAAAGATGATGCATTCCAATACCAATGCAATATTTTTTAATCATCCTAGATGATAGATCTAATCAAAGCACGAGCCTTTGTGGAATATGCTCCAGTATTGCTCTCACTGTGCTTTCACTCGAGTCTATGAAGTTAAAACTATTGCTTTATTTATGGGCAGTGGTGGATCATTTCCTGCAGAGTGTAGTCCTGGAACAAGAGGTAAAAAGAATATATCACTTGAGAAGTCTTCACCTCTTATCACTACAGCTGAGCATCTAAAATCATTTAGGTGATATTAATAATCGTATTCTGGCTTTTGCCTACAAAACCGTGCAAATTTCACTGGGTTTGACCAGACAACCTTAAATAGAATGGTGTGATATATCACCAAGGAGTAACCATTATGAATCAAGGCTTTTGAACTTTCAAGTAACTGGATTCTTTTTCTCTCTGTGCAGTACAATGTAGTACAGCGTTTCCAAAAGTCACATCATGCTGATTTATTCCTAAATACAAAAATTCCCAAGTATTCATTCCCTGACCAAGAGAATATGCAGGCTGGAAAAATTCACTCCATATTACTGAAGCAGAGATTTTCAAGACAGTTATTTCTCATTCCTTGACTTAGGAGTTACAAAGGAAAAGTGGGTCCTACCTGTAGTCACTTAGGGATCTCCACATGTTCTATATCTTAGTTCCCTCTCTGCTGATGGAGAGAAAGATGCTTGAGATGCCAGTGGACAGGTTGATATTGATGACATTTTTCTTTCTTTCCAAAAATTTGAAGAACTCTTTTCTTTTAGGGACACACCCTTAATTTTGTTCAACATGAAGCAGAATAAATTAAGAGGGAGGGAACTATCTGTCTTTAAAGCAAGACTAAAAGAGAGTGAGAAATTCTTACTCTTGCCATTCCGTCACAGGTTCACAGTCTCTGGGCACCTTGCCAGTGTGCAGGACCACACTTATATGTGACATAGCCTTGTGTTTCAAACAGATTAGTAGTCAGAATCAAAGCATCTGGTGTTGGCTGTGCAGAACCACTCTTCATAATTAGTTTAATATTTTATACCAGCACATATTTCACGTGTCTTAGCCTACTAATCCGCTAATATACTCTGTGATGTTACTGATCTGTGTTCTTCATTTATCCATTCACTGTGACTGAAGGACATCACTTCTTTCATTGTTTAGTGTCCACAGCCTTTGCCTGATGGAGATGGAGGAATGTAGACTGACCATGTGACTTAATAAATCCATAGGCATTAGTGATGATCTATATCACTTTCATGCTTGTGAGAGCACTGACACTGTGATATTAGTCACTGATAATGATCCAGCATCTGCACCTCATTTCTGTGGAATATTTCTCTACATCAGCTTTTTCCACTAACTAGAACAACTGTTTGGGGGTTGTGCTTCCAGTTTTCTCCTGTTATTTTCAAAGTTACACACAGTTTGGGGACTGCTGCAGCCAGCAGCTTCAGCATATTGACCAATATTTCTTTGGCTTCATGTTTGCTATATCACAGCTTTCATTTTACACTTGATGTGCTATGAATCTCCCTCTGCATATGTGACCATGTGGGCTTTGATGATAGCACTTTGCCAATTACTGCTCACAGCTGCAGATCTTTCCCAATGGCATTTTCTTGATGCACAGCATCTTAGGCTCTTTTTCAGGGCATGTCTCACACCAGTTGTGTTGCAGAGATGTTACTAGAAGAACTAACTGGCACATCCCTATTTTGGCTAATATTTATATTAATCTTTGCCAGTTGAGTATCTCTTTTATATGTATTACAATGGTCACGCATGTCCTAAGGGTCAAGAAGAGGTATGAGAAAGACATTAAAAAAAATTCCTGTCTAAGTGATTAACATTGGAATTGCCAATGCTGCCATTACAGTGAGGCATCATTGATAGGGGCAGAAGAGCTTTTATGAATTATCCAGATTGCTATTTTCATAGTCATCTACAAGGCTTTTCCATTGCCATAAGATGAAGCATAGGGAGGAATGTGAGGAGCTTTTCTTCAGTGATTTCTGTCAAATAACTCATAGGATTTGAGGACCTTGAGGGCAGATCTTCAGTGATTGTGAAGAGATAGAACTCCTCAGCCTGTTCCCAGATAGAGTCTTCTCCTAGTCTTTCTTTACTGCAAAGACCATTCCTTTCTTCAGATCTGGAGATCTTGACTCCCTGGTTCCAAACAGATTTATATGAACTCCTTTCAGCCATTGCTTTAGAGTGTAGCCACAGGTTTAACACATGGGGCATGATATGTGTTCCTGGCCTTTCAGCCAGCCTGGGTATAAGGCAAGCAAAGCTATGACATATTTTTATCTCCTTCCAGTAGTAAGATAACCTGAGATTTGCAGATGTAAATATACGAGGATTTCTCCTGCCAGAGGAGCACTGATGGTCTCAAACTAGGTTGTGGAGGTATGTACGGAAGAGCTCTCTGAATGTGCATGGTGAAAGAGCACAGATGACATGCATGTGAAAGGTCTGAATTTTCAGAAGGGAACAGTAAGAGTTCAAGTTCTGATGTAACGCATAAATTCACAAAGAAGAAAAGCCAGTTAGAGAAAATATGTATACGCAAAAATAAAGTTGACAAGAAGTTTTATTCTGTCAGTTATAGAAGACCATTGACAGATTATGTCATGGGAGAAAATGTTCCACTAATGCAGTAAATGTGGTGTTATCCCAGATGTATCTAAATTGCTCTCATTATTCAACACCACACAGCCTGAATGCTTCTATTTTGTCATGTCCCTGGTTGCTGGGCTGTCTTTAACTTGCAGCTGGAGAGACCAAGAAATGAAATTCTCAGACACTTGTAGATGTTGTAGAAGCAGGTGTCTCTACTTTCTCCTGCTAACAAATAAGAATATTTTCATATTAGTTGGATTTGAGGAATTATTTAGGCAGGTATTTTCAGTCCATTCAAGGTAGCTGGTGGTTCTCCTTGTTCAGTATCTGAGTATTTTAAAGATGTATTTATTTTATAACATCAAGGAAAGTAATGAGTCCCTATGAATCCTTATTTAAGTACATTGCACTAGTTTAAACATGCAACACCTACAGTGGAATAAGAATCTTCTGTCCTGTTTATTTAAACTCTGGTCCTTTTTTTTTCATTTTCAGAGTAATTTTGTTTCAGCTGAAACTATTGTATTCCAAAGTACAGCAGGAGGTTGTACAAAAGCTCTAACAGACACTGGATAAAAAGAAGAGCTCATAGCTCAGAAAACAAGTAGGAGCATCAGTGCTTCAGCCTCTCAATACTGAATGACCAAGGAACCTGTTCCAATGGCATATTGCAAATCCTACCTGCTTCTAAGCTATTTTAACCTCAAAAAATAAATCCACTCTGGATCTAATAAGTAATAGAGGGACAGAAGAAAAATACAATCATTTCAGAATTGAAATAAAATGTAGAACTGAATCTTTATAGATGTTCATGGCCAATATTTTACAAAAGCAGGAAACTCTTTATCACTCTTACCTTTCTGTAACCCAACTCCTGAGATACACAAAAGGGTTGTGTGAGCAAACCCCTGGCTGGTGATGGGAGAAGTGCTCCTCCTTTTCCCTGTCTGCCCAGCTGCTTCACACGCAGCTCTGGGAGCAGGGAAGCAAGACTGAGAATGGCTCCAGGTGTGTGGTGGTGAAACAAACACACCTTGCTGGTCTGCTTCTCTTCAAAGAGATGAAGAGTGAAAGAAGCAGTAAGAGTCACAGAAACCCCCTAGGCTGCTTTTTCCTAGTAGTTTTTAAATTCCTTTTAGCATCTAAACGCAGCAAAGCCACTCTGATACACTGCATTTGAGGCAGTCTCTTGCTACAGCACAGCTCGCATTATATTGCACTGGCTTAGTCACTTACTTAGTGTCAATCACTTTCCCCACTTATTAAGTAGAGTTTCTTCACCTGTTTTGCAGAGGAAATGGTGATTGAGTTGAAAAAGGAAAAAAAGAAACAAAAATCTAAAACCCACAAACTCAGAGCCACTACTTAATATTTATTCAGAAGCAGAAACAAATATTGTCCAGTTGCAGTGTACTTGTTGTTTACCAAGAGCACTGCAGCCTCAGTTCAGCTGTTTGTGTTATTCATCTTTGTGCACTCATTTAAGTGAAATATGGGTAAATGGATGCAATGGCAGCCCCTAATGACAGCTGATGTGTGAGGAAGGGAAATAGACCCTTTTACCCTTCATGTCTCAATCCCTCATACATGCTTTTATGGGGACAGAGTGGTTAATTGTTTCCCTAGATACTAAATAATCCATCATATGGTTCCTTATCATCTCATCCAGAGGATTTTGCTCATTTAGAAATCTTCTTTAACTGAAGAATCATTAGCTCCCCTTTTCTCCTTGAGATAAAAATATTTACTCCTAAACATTACTGTTGGGTACTGTTGGTTTACTCCCCATGGTTTCATTTCTCTCTTTGGTCTTTATCTCAAAGGACATTTTTCTTTTTCCTTTTCCTTTTCCTTTTCCTTTTCCTTTTCCTTTTCCTTTTCCTTTTCCTTTTCCTTTTCCTTTTCCTTTTCCTTTTCCTTTTCCTTTTCCTTTTCCTTTTCCTTTTCCTTTTCCTTTTCCTTTTCCCTCTTTTATTTCAAAATAGTTATTGGCCCATAAATTAACAAGAGCTTTAACTAATCTAAGGATTCTGAAGATGCCAATAAAATAATTTATTCATCATTTAAATCCTATAAAATTTTTTTTTCTCATTTCTTTTCTAGAAAAAAATCTGTTATGTGAAATTAATTTCTATTTTAAACTTATGTATAACCAGTGTATATAATTTTTGCAGTAATAGAGATTTTTATACTGTAGCACAACTCTGTCTGAAGGGTTTTTAACATTTCCAAGCTATATACAGACCATAATAAAGCCCTGTTTTTTAGTCACTGGATAATAATTTTAACTTGTAAATAGTGTTAATTTCACTGTGGAGCTTATAAGAAGTATTCAAAAAATGAATCTTTTTGACTTTTGGGTTTTTACACCCATTTGGTTAGAAAATCACCAAGTTGGTTGCAGGAGAAAGGAAATTATTAACAGAACTGGAGGACAAAAATCTTGTAACTGAAGAAAGTTATTTGAACCTGCCACTCCAAATAAAATTATTATAATGTCCTGGTCCTGAGAGTTGGTAGTCATGTGCTTAATGATAGAATTTGCATTAATTTGTTGGTCTGGATTTGACCCACCGAGTAATTCGATAGTCCTCCACTTTTTGTTACAGCAGATTTATAAGTGTAGGATGAAAGGGTATTAGATATTGGCATTTATTCCCCTGGTGCTTCGGGATCTATTTTAAAAGACCCTGACTACTGACATTATTGGTGAATTAATTGCTTCTACTGAGTCTCTTCATAGACAATTACGTAGGATTGTCTCTCAGAAGTCTGTAATGAAAGCAGTGCAGAAACCCCAGCACTGAAAAAAGCATTTTACTGTTTTTTCCCCAAATGACAGAATATTTTACATGTGAGGGAGGAGCTTTTTAAGGCTTACTTTTAAATTTAGAAAATTTTATATTGCATCTATAAAGAAATATGTTGGAGCTGAACCACCAAGCAATTCAAAACTCAGCATATTTATTTCAGGAGTTGCATGCACACACATGCATATGCATTTTACAGATTTTATGAGATACTATCTATATTTATGAATATTCTGTACATTTATTGGAAGTAATACAGTATTTTTTCTACAGTTACAAAAAAAAAAATAAATTCTGAATTGAACCATCTTTTACTTACTAATCAAAACCCATAGAGATTATTTTTAGTAGGAGGATACCTACAATGAACATAGCCCAACAATATCTACTCTTCTTAATGTGGCAGTTCACTTCATTAATGTGCCAAAACTAGATGAATCATAGGTCTATAATTATGCTATTAAAGACAACTAGAAGTGGATAGATCATATATGCCCCAAAGACTCCATCTTTTGAAACAAGGAGGAAAAAAAAAGAATCCAGTAAGATCAGAGTATGTTAGATAAAGAATAATGTTATTGTGCAAATATCCACAGCTGAAGGAAATTGAACAGAGGCAAGTATTTGCCATTATTCTGTATTGGACCCTGTAACCTTCATAATCCTAAGTATGATGCTAATAAAAAAAATACAAAACATTTTTTAAATGTATCGATGATTTTTTTTTATTTTTTATTTTTCTTTTTAAGTTGGAAGAGGGAGTAAAAGAAAACACAAAGGAAAGAAGCACAGAGGAAAGAAGCACAGAGGAAAGAAAAGGCAACAAAATTTTATACCCACAGTAGCAACTGGTTAGAAGATTGTGAAAAATGAAATGACCAAAGGCAGCTTCTAAATGAGAAATTATAAAACTGCAGACTTGATTCATAAATATCTAGTTTGTGAAATCGAAATGATTTAGCAGTATAGTTTGGTTTAAGTTTGATATTTATTTATGAAAACTCCTGAATCAGGGTCTCACTAAGGATAATAAATAGGACTAGAAAGAAACCATTATTAACCAAATAAGTACTCTTGAAACAAGAGGTGTACTGAAATAACACTATGGAAGATTGTGAAAGAAATAAAGGAGAATTTTAAAAATATGGTATATACAAGCTCAGCAAAAAGGCCTTATGCTATGCTTGAAATTACCCACCAGCAAAGTATTTGGCTATATTGCTCCCCTGATGCTGAAAAATTATTTTGCATGGAAGAGAAAAAAGTATAAAATAAGAGAAAAATCAATCCCAGATGGCAGAGGAACAATAATAAATTGAAAATAGGACTGTCTTGTATGTTAAGAAACCTCTGTAGAGCTGTGAAGGAATAAAGAAGCTTTAGTTCTAATAAGGATAAAGCTTTTTAAGAAAAAGCTGATGACTGAGAAAATGCAGGGAAGATGCTCCCCTCCTCAACTTCTCTGAAAACCCAATCAAACAAAATAAAACCTGATAAAGTGTTATATTTCATGAGGGATGTTCACACACCAGAAAAGGGGACATAGCTTACATCTCACATACAGCAGATCCTTGAGAACACATATGTGTGTTTCCTGTTTATCTCTGAAAAGTGGCAGCTTGGATGGAAACAAGAGCATCCAGAAACTTTGCTAGCTCTAGCAAAACTTGGCATAAATATGAACAGCTTCCAAGGCTTCATATGACAAATAAATTCCACAGGCATGTGAACAATAGGTACCAGGATTATCTAGTTCCAGTTTGGGGGCACCTCTATGGTTGTCATGGTCTAACCCCAGCTCAGCCCCTCCCCACCACTCTGCCCTGGTGGGATGCAGGAGACAATCAGGAGGGTGAAAATGAGAAGTCTTGTGGGTGGATTTTAATAGTAGAGCAAAAGTCAGGCATGTAAGCAAAGCAAGAGGGGAAATTCATTCAGGACTTCCCATGGGCAGCAGGTGTTCAGCCATCCCTAGGAGAGTTGGGCTCTGATACATTCAATGGTGACTTGGGAAAACGAGCACCATCACTCCAAACATCCCTCCCTTCCTCCTTCCTTATGTGCTAAGCATGATGACATACGGTCTGGGACATCCCTTGGGACAGATCAGATCAGCTATCCTGGCTTGGACCTTTCCCAATTCCTTGTGGACCCCCAAGGTCTTCCCCCAAGCCTTGCCTGCTGGGGTGGTGTGAGAAGCAGAAAAGGCCTTGTCTCTGTGTAGGCTCTGCTCAGCAGTAAGGAAAACATCTCTGTATTATCAATACAAATCCAAATCACAGCCTCATGCTGGCTACTGTGAAGAAACCTAACTCTATCCCACCCCCAAACCAATACAAGTATACATTGCAAATGGAAGCATTGCTTCAAATTAATTTCTTTAGATTTTCTGTTGACATCTTGACAAAAAAATTCTGAACTATTTGATAAATGGCAAAGGTCATTCAGGAGAATCTAAGTGTAATTTTCAGAAACATAGAAATTTATTGTTCAAAATAAGTTATTTGGGCCACTCCTATTAAAAACACTGATGAAGCAAAGATACACACAACTGAATACCTAATTTGGTTATTCTAGTAGAGAAGTGACCATCTGAAAGTCTACTAACAGGAGTAGCAAATACCTGTCAATTGCTCAAAGAGACACATGTATGGATAATGATTAATAAACATATAGTATAAAACAGAGAAATGCATAGCAGAACTGGATGACCAGTCTGTTTTTCCACCACATCAATAAAACTAGCTCATATTTTGCAGAGTATTCTTAGGTGAATTTTGGGTGTGAGGTTAAAAGAGATCAACAAACATTAGATGAGATAACGCAAATGGCTAGAGCAGAATAATTTAATAATATGTCTTTGCCAAATAGCTCAAATTATCTCATTCCCTTTCTCAGAAAGATTTCTGGTAAGAATCTGAAGATTTTAAAAAAAGAACAAAATAGCAACTCTGAAAATCCATACAATTTCAAAGTGACAGAAAGCCTTTCTGAAATTTTCCTTTTTAATCATCCTGTTATACATTCCAGAAGACATAATTTTTTCCCTATGTTATATTTTTTGGAATACAGATTGAAAATTTGCAGGAGAGAGCTTTGTGCAAAGAGCACTTCTCTTGTTTCCATGCACCTTGCCTTTAAGGTTGCCCTTTTGCCTGTCTGAAGAATCACTCCTGAAAACTGATCATCTCAACATCAGCTTTCAGCATAAACAGTGGGCAGCTGCACAGATCCCTGAAGTTGGGGGAGGGTGAGAAAAAAATCACAATTCTATCAATTAATAGATCTTAATATTATTAATATTAATATCAACATGACTATATACGTTATTTTAAGAAAGAAATGTACAGCCAGCTCTCAAACAATTGGATGATTTTATATATATATATATATATATATATATATATATATATATATATATATAAAAATATATATATGTGAAGCCTGAAAGGAATATGTTTTAAAAAAGGAAATAGGAAACAAAAGTAGTGACCATGTTACCCTGCCAGCAGTCTCAAGCCTGTGTGATTAGAAGATTAGAAGGTCAATATGTCTGCACCAGCAGAAAGTATACATTGTGAGAAATTATGGAAGGTGCGTTGTCATGTCAGTCCCCTTCATGCAGTGAAAGGCCAGTGATCCACTGTGGAAGAAAAACTACAATTTCTGTGTAAGACTGACTGACAGCACAGATGCTGTTGGACATCATGTCTGGTGTCAAAAACCAGTGGACAATAAAGTGGTTTTAGCTTTATTTTAGATTTTGGAGCTCAGAGCAAAATAAAGTCACATCCAACATTCATGAAAAATGGCACCCGAAACATTTCATTACATATTTATAACCCCTAATAACCCTTGTAATTAATTGTGTCAATAACCTTTTTGGAGAAAATGGACAGGATGGTTTTCTGTAGACAGTTTAGTCCTGCAGCTATCAGTGTAGCTATTGACAGGCAAGAAAAGCTGTGTCTGTCAGAGCAGTTTACATGGGCCAGCTGGAAGGGAAAAGAATAAATGTGAGCAAAACATAGTGTCATAATGAACCATACCTCTCTTCCTATGGGTTTGGGGTAGAGAGATTTGATTTCACCTGTAAATTTCCCAAGTTTGCTCTCCCAAACACAAAGGTCCTGATAGTCTTTAGATATATAAGTTACATACAGGTAAGTCCACTGATGCAAAATAGGCTTAAGGAGAATCAAATCTTTACTTTCCAGCAGTCCCTGGCACTTGGATAAAATGTAGCTCATCATTCTCTTTTTAGCTGTGAGTCAGTCCCACAAACACAGTGCCTCATTACTGTCCTTGAGGAATGTTTTAGAGCTCCATCAGGCGTATTCAAACAATGCATAAGAGTCCTTAAGCAGAACTCAATTACTGTTCAAGTGGAATAGGTAATTGGACAACACTCATCAGGTTTGGAATAAATGATATTAGGTGCCAGATCTGAAAAGCAAACCTTCAGGTAATAATAGAAAAGAGAGATTAATTTAATGAAAGACAAAAATTTCCAGTTCTCCTAGGTTAGAAATAATGAAACAAAAACTTTTCACTGAATTTCAGATAGTAGTAAAAGAGAAGGTGCATGTACACTTGGCATTTTAAATTATCTAAGCTACTTCCAAATGAGAAAAGGAACCATAGTTAGAAGTTTTTTAAATTATTCTTGTATCAAAAAGGTTTCATCCCTATGTAACCTTTATCGGGCTGTGACTCAGAAGAAGTATTAATATGAAGTTTTATGAGTACAGATGAGAAACTTTATTCACTACTTTTATTCTACTTTAAATTAATTTCTAAATATAATCATTGATACAAACATAAATGAATGGAGCCTCGTGTATATATTTTCTTAAATGTAGTTTTGGTGGCAACTTTTCATAAGTATCATTGGAATGTCTAAAAGTAATGTGGATAATTGATTTTCATAAGAAGCAATAACAAATAGGGTTTCATAAACTGTTTGTAGAAGGAAGAGACAAAGTTATAAGAGAAATTTAGTATATATTTCCATATTTAATCTATGGTTACTAAAACAGAAGGGATGTATTGCACGATTATTGCTTCTTTTAAATACATTAAAACAAAAATGTTAATCAAATCCCCCAAATTCTGGAATATAGTACTTGAAGTATCCTGAAGTTCACATCTTGAAATACAGAAATAAAGTATTTCAGAGGAAGTCAAGGTTGATGGAAAGTAGTTGTGCTATGCATGAGGTCACAGCTAATTTTTGTGAAAATAGGATTCTGAATAAAGACTAGATTCAGTGTGCAACTCTGATGGCCCCATAATCCAGTGTATTTGGCCCTGCAATTTTTATTCAGAAAGACTGCAAATTCTGAGGCAACTAATTTACTTTTTTATGAATTCACAGTCCTAATGGAGCCATGTTGCCAAGATTATATACTGCGTGCATATAAATATATATATAATATGTAATCAAACTTTACAGATAAATCTTTGATATAGATGGGTATATATATATCAAATATATAATCAAACTTTATAGATAAATCTTTGATATAGATGGGTGATACATTTTCCAATTTAAAAAAATGACACTGATAATTAAAGAAAATATAGAAGCTACAGGGAATGGAAACACATACATTTTACATAATCAGTTTAGGAGAATAAAATATATATGGTCAAATGCTTGTAAAAAAACAAAACAAAAAAAAAACCCCACTCAATAAATACATGAATTTTAAGGATTTTAGATTCAAAGTAGTGCAGATTCCTTTTTACTGTTTCAGGTATTGTTACATTTTGGATGGTATAGTAAAATATTCATTTCACTATATGGTCTCATTTTGGATAGTATAGTGAAATGAATATTTCACTGAGGACTGGAAGTGACCTTGGAGTCTAATGACTTGTGCAGTTACCCTGGATGAGGAAAAGTGGGGTTTCAGTTCCTGCACTAATGAATGTTCATGTTCTATATTCAACAATAATTGTACAAAATGCATAAATATTCATAGGTGTTGAGACTCTCTCTCCTTGCAGATGAGTGTTCTCATGCTCAGGTGAAAGCCATGCCCAATTTTCTTGTCAGTGTGTGATTTGACCTCATGGTTTCTCTGGTGATGAGGTGGGAGAGGTCAGAGCTTTGGCCACTCTTCAGTTCACCTCTCATTTACATTGGGATTTGTCTAAAAAGGAAATGCACACAGATTTACATGTACCCTCCTTCTTAATATGTCTGTAGCTATTCCATCCTAGAAGGATATTGTATTTCCAATACCCTATTGATCCTACAGTACTTTGGGCATTTAAATGTATGGATCAAATTTTAAGAGAGATCCAAAGAAAGAGAAAGAAGTCACATCAGAGAAAAAGTATTCTTGTGAGTGAGCTGAAGACCAAATCAATGTTCACAGTCACCAAGTATATGTTGCATTTAATTTGTTTTCCACAGCACACAGTTCATTTTGCAAATTGCAAATTAGAAAATTAATCTGGTTTTACTGGAAGCAAAACTGAGGTAAAAATTCCTAACTTTGTGTTAAGTTTATAAACCATTTTCACATATACAAGTACTGAGAAAGCAAGTTACAATTTTGTTTTTACTGTCTTCAGAATAGAGGTTTCTGAATAGCAAGTTAACTTTAGCAGCAGGGTCTGTAACATTTCCATATGCATCAATAATGGTGTCCTTTTTTTATTCTTTTTGTTTTTATTATCATTCAGCAACGTCACTCCCCATCCGTGACATTTTTCACAAAAATTGTTTGCTGGCTCCAGCAACACACACATTAGTGCACAATTCATCAGTGCAGCTCCTAGGAGGTGTTGCAAAGACTGTGAGGAACAGGACACTCCCCTTTCATATCTCTTCATTTTAGTCTATTTTCTAACTTCCCTTTCTAAGGATCCTCTCCTAGAGTGACTCTCTTAACTGACATCAACTACGTCTGCTTCTTGTATTTGGTTTAATCTGTTCCCAGTCTCTGTTGCCAGCCTGTAAAGTGTTCCACGGTTATTTGAGAACAGCAGATTTAAAAGAGGGATGGAGAAGGTTAATTACAACAGCATAATTAATATAGTTGCTGTTAAAGTAAATGGCAGTTTTGTCATTTTTTGTAACACAAGCAGGATTACGCTAATTATAATTTCATAATCTCCCCATTAGAGAAGCACAACAGCAACTCCATTAAAACATATTGCTTAACATTACATTCCCTGATGACAGAAGCCATAAAATAGAACTTTAGATGCTCAAAACATGAGATATGTAACATGATGTTATGTCAGGCAATAGCCATGCTCTTTTGGAACTATTCTAATCATTCCCATTATGTAAAATTCGCACTTTTTCCAATTTTAATCTCAAAAAACGTCACACCATATCTCAACTTTTTTCTCAAATATACTGAGTGGAATGCTCAGCTTGACTTTTTTCCTTTTGTAAAGCAGGAATTTCAGCCTAATAAGAGAAGAAAGAGCACAACATTACTTTGGCACAGAAAAATTTTCAGCTGTGGGGATAAACAGACTAATGAAAAGTGCAGCCTTCTAACCCATTACCAATCGTTCTGTTTTATTTTTTTTCAAACCCCTATTTCACCCCCCCTCCAATTTTACATAAATAAAGAAAGCAATTAATGTATTATCATGGCATTTGAATAACAATCCTGCTTCCAGGACTTTGTATTACTCATCCACAAGGAGGCCCGTGGTGCCCTTCCAAAGCAGAAGCTGTGATTTCTAGATCTTTTAGGAGCTACATTTTCACTGAAGTTAACAACACTAACTCAGCACAAAACCTGATGACAGATTCCAAACACCTGTGGGAAGTAGGTCAGAATTAGAACTCACATTAAAAAAAACCCAGAAAAAAAACAACCAACCAACAAGCAAACCTCCCTCTCTGCAAACCTAATTTAATTATGTCAGCTACCAAAGTGATGCCATAAGTAGAACAGCCCTTTACTGAATATTTTTTAAATCAAAAAGGTACTGTGGAGAGATGTGCAGGAGATGGATCAGCCCATCTAGAGTAGTTTCACTTCAATGAAAATTTGCCAAGATCTGTAGATTTGGAAGGAATCACATCTTTTGTGGTGTATAACCATATAAAGATTTCTCCTACTCTGCTAGTCCTTCCCATTAATTCATTAATATGGATATTAAATCATTAATATGGATTTTATTCCCTCTGTAGCTATGGTATCAGTAACATATTTTATATTTTCCCTCCTAACTTGGATTTAGCACTTTTGTTCTTTCTTTTCAGAACCACAAGGTTTTACAAGCAAAACAGAAGTTTTGTAGGTAGCCACAGTTTAAGCATTTCTTCTTGCTTACATTCTAGCCACTAGATTTCTGTGCCTGATTTTTACCCTCAATTTCCTGTAAAGCTGATGAGAAGTAGATATTCACAAAACAAAAACAGCCATGTAAAATAAGCTTGCTCATAAATAAGATAAGCCATATAAAATAAACCATATATGCTCATAGTTACACTTTGGCCAGAGGATTTTTTTACTTAAATGTACATAGCCCTAAGTGCATCTTAAAGCAAATGGTGATGCACCAATGCTGAGAGTAATTTTTGGGAACCTTATTTCAGTGATGTTTCTCATAAAGTAAAATGCCAGACAGAACTGCATTATAAAATAATTAAATTAAAAATAATTACGAATATATAATTAAATTAAAATGTTAACATCATATTAACATTAGTTCAGCACCTTGAAAAATCCCTAAACACTAAAAAAATATTTCTTCAAATATTTTTAATTTCTAGTCTACAGTTTTCTTTAGCATTGTCACAACCTGCTGAATCAATACAGATGTGGCTCAGAACTGGCAGCTGAAGAAATTCTAAATAGTGGAGTGATACTTCTGTATTTACCCACATATATGTGTATTAAATATATAAAATTTTAAATCAGGCCAATCACTGAAGATATATATATATATATATATATATATTAATGATATAGTAGCCTAAACTAACCTTTAATGCACATTTTAAGGATATCAATATGTACTTAGACAGAAAATACTTGAAATAAATTTGCAGAGAAATCAGATTCTTTCAGTACCTGCTTCAAATAAGACAACTCATGTCTGGCTGAGCACTTTCCTGGTCACAGTGGACAAGAGCTGGGTTTGTGTTCAGCTTCTCTGCCGAGGGCCCCTCACACAAGAGTAGGAACAGGAGACCATCAGAGAAGCTTTTAAAGCCTTACTATTGTAAAATATAGGTTTTTTCCTTGATCAAGAGGCAATTTCAACTCTGCATACAGTTTCTAGGGTAGGGTATTTTATTGTAGTTTAGTATAGAAAGCTGAAAACTCCTAATAGTGTTCATAATGGGACCATACACTAAAAAAGTAATAATATGTATAATTGCATCACTATGTCTGAGATTCACCAAACGTTTCAAATTCACTTTTTTTAATGTTAAACTCATACCCTGTACATCAGTACTGAAATGTTTAAATACATTATTTTCATATTTATACCTTAGCACAAAGCAATAGGGGAAATTTTGCAATGCATTACCTACATATGCAAACAAACCACAGCATGGAATCAAAGGTGGGTTTTTTTTTCCTGTGTTTACTTTGCAAAATGAGTTCAGTTGGCAAATATGGGGCTGTGATGAAACTTTAATGATGAAAGGGACACTTGGAAATTGAAAAGCTGTAATTTCTTCCTGTAAATGTATGAATCTTACTACAAATACTCCTGGAAAGCTGCAGCTCTTCAGGAGCCCTACAAGACTCCAGGAACATAAAACCAAGGGGCCTCTTCCTCTGCATTACCAAAATATGCAATTCTAGGTAATTAAAAACCAGCAAACCTGTTGTTGGCACAACATTGTTAACATTGTTAATGGCACAAAAGGAGCTAAAAAGCCTGTAAGAGCTTTCACATTGGTGCCTGGCAGAAGGAGATTGCCAATGATAGAAGTTACCTGTCTTTCAGAGTCACCGAGATAGGTTTCAGTGAAAGCTGAACATTTAGATAATGGGGAAAGTTGGCAAGGCAGCCCTGGGGGATTGCTGCTACTTGAACATATCCGTCCATCCATCCATCTATCTATCCACCCATCCATCCATCCATCCATCCATCCATCCATCCACCCATCCATCCATCCATCCATCATTTAAATCCCCTCCCTAAGCAAGTTCCTTATCAATAATCTCATAAATTCTGCCATACTACAGTAAAAGTAAATTGGTGTCCTACTACAGCTTCCCAACAAGCAAAGGAAATGCTTCTCTGAGACCATATCCTAAAAAAAATTCCACGTTTAAAGTCTGACATGCACAGAAAACTTAATGAATTAATGAAGATTATTTTAATTAAATGTTCCCAAAGTACCATGGGGAAGTAAGAGAAAGAGTGTGAAAAGCAAGTACCATTATAGCTTTGTTACGTATTTAAGACCAGAAAACCAAGTTTCATTTCTTGTGTTGAGTCACTGTACAAAGGTCTTTGACTTGGGTCCTTGACACCTCTGGTAATATTTGTGTCATGGTGACCTTAGTCTCCCCCTTTTGCTGCTGACTTGCCACAATTAGCTTCAAAAAGTTAAATCTCAATTAGGTTTTGTTTATTTATTTTTTTTAAAGATACAAATATATGTCGCCCAACCTTATCAGTTAGTTCAGTGGAATTTCAGAGAGGCTAAACTTAAACTGACAAATAGAGCTGTGGAAAACACAAAATCATAGTAATTTATCTCACAAATGTTAACCATTACAGCTCTCACCATGACAGTCCTGTGAGTATTGCCTTCAGGATGTTTTCTGCCTGGCCAAACAGAATTCATTTGTGTGTTTTTATTGAAGATATATTATGAGCATCTGGTGGTATTTATATGTCTAATTTTTCTAACTTATTAATTGCATTTAAAAATAAAAAGACTACCATAACTAGAAAAGTTCCTTTTAAATACTTCCTGTTATCTCTCATCTTTCCCCATGACTCTCAGCATGCTTTTGTAGTGGGCTTTAGATCTAAAACGTGTAAGTCTTGAAAGGCAAATTTATGTGCATTCATAATACTAAGCAGTGCATAATTAGATTTAAAGAATGTAACTGATAAAACACATCTACTTTCTGTGTTGTTGCTGATATTTATAGCTGGCACATGGAATTTAATATGGATCATTACTTTCTCAGGATTTTACACATTAGCTATGGTTATAGCATTACCCCAGTACTTCTTGATGTAAAATATTTTTGAGTTGTACATATTAGAAAAATTCTTTTCATCACATTTGTCTTACCTTAATAGAAGAAGACAAAGTTTTACATCACCATAGCAATGCATTAATTTCTGTGCTGTACTTATCTGTCTTTTAATATGATTCTAATATCAGGCACAACACATCATCTCTATTGAATATATTCTATTTCCAGTATGGAAACATCTGCAAATCATTCATGGATTTTAAACAGCAGCCCATTTGTGTGTATTGCTTCATAACATTTTATACCACCATTTATTTAAGAGCAAGCCCTCAAGGTGAATTAAAATATTATTTCATTTAAAAAATAATTCAAACTCAAACTCCACCCCCCAACTAAAACTGTTTGCATTATTTGTAAGTACTTGAATTTTAAATAATATTTAACCTAGCCTAGCTAAACCAATATGCTACATTTTTCAGATCTCATCTTTGATAAATATTATCATTTTTGCTGTAATCCTTCTGAGATTTGTGCCTATCTCTTAACATTTTAAATGTAAAATGTATTACCAAACTCATTGGAAATAGTAACATTGATTAATAAAAGATAGCAAATATGCTTTTAAGGCAGAAGTATTTACATGGATGTAACAAGACTGCAATACTTACAAAAATATAATGTCTCCCAAAATACTTATAACATCTTAGAATTTAAATATATCCTTCAAAGTGTTTCTTTAGCTCTCTAACCCACTGTTGAAGATGCAAATAAATGTTTTTTAACTTCTCTGAGCAACCCAGGATTCTTCTTTCTCTAAGACTCACTTAAAAGGGGGACTCCATATTTCCATAATCCCACAAAATTTTATATTAATTATTCAATGTAATGATAAACTTTATCTTTTCTTTTTTACAACTGGATATTTTTTACAGTATGAAAAGTTATGGGAGAACAGAGTGCAGAAATATTCCAACCTGACATAATCCTCAAAGTTGTATATTAAGTAAGAAGGAAAAAAAAAAAAATAAAAGAAAAAAAAAGAGAAAGAGAATAAAAGCCCTAACTCCTTCAGGATTAATGATATATGTGCTACACTAAAGACTTTAACATATTTTCTTTTCAATAGGCAGCACTGAATAATACTTTCCACTATTTATTGCCTAAGCAGTGTGAAAACTGTTGAAAGAAGAAGATACACCAAGCTAACTAAGCTGATAAGGCAGAGATGACTGAAACTATCAATAAGAGGAAAAAGTCCTATCATAGTAGCATTCTGTATAAACACCATGCACATTTTTCCAGATGGTTTAATTCCTTTTAACTAGAAAATAGCACATAACTTGCACTCATCTTCCTCCTAGTTAGACTTGCTCAGTAATATTCACCTTGCACTACACAGGCTAGTCCTGAAATAGATATAAATATTAAAAAAAAAGTTAAAAAATCTATTTGCAATCTCCAGTAAAATCGATATAAACATCAGTGGTGACTCAAATAAATTGTTGTGAATAGTGTTTCTTAAAGCAAAACAAAGAAGTTTGAGAGCTGTTAATATTAGATGTTAACAACTCTTCCAAGCTGTGAATGTATAGTAGTGACAGAAATTAAAAAGCAGATGTCCTCCCACGTTGAAATTCCCCCCAACTTACTTCAAGATTACATGCTTGATGAAAGTACAGCGAGTTCTAATTTCTAGGGGGAATAATGACTTGTAGTTGCAATAATTTAAGGAATAATGTACCCCAACTGTACTTAATAAGGCTATAATTCCATCAAAGCCTTCCAGGGACGTCATAAACCATGAGAGTGAAACTCAAGTGGTTTCCTCATGTCACCAGAAGGCTGAGATGGAATTACAGTTTGAATTTATATTCATTTTGAAGGAGACTTATTTAATATTGCACATTGATCATGATTAATGCCCTTGGAACTGCCAAAAACTATTAGAGGTGTTTACAGTCTTTTGAAGCCACCAAAAGTCAATTATGTCACTGACTAGTGATTCTCAGCAATTCCTTTCTTTTAAAGCTGTGGTTTGGCCAGCACAAATTGCTTAACCATGCTAAAGTTAACATCAATTTGGTCATATATTTTTAATAGTTTTCTTCTTCATATTGAATGAAAGTGGGAAATATTTCTTCTGTCTATGTGCATAGCTCTTTATTTGCAACTTCATTGCAAATTAAGGGGCAAATTAATTGGAATCATTTGGCTAACTTAACCACTGAGCATCACTGAATTAATATACTTTTATTAAATAGATTTTTCACTTAAATGTCAATAATTTGTCCACATCCTATGTGAACTAACTGAACAGGAAGGAGCTTTAGTAACAGGAGAATATTATTTTTTGCTCTAAGACTGCAGGTAATCTGTTTTAAAATGAAGGATTGTATGGAATAGTCCCTAGAGCCTACAGACAAAAAGTTGTGGCATGGGAAAAAAACCCCAAAAAAAACAGAAGGGGAAATCTGGCTCTTAAATAATGTGTGAATCAAAGTTTCTAGAGATAAAATAATCTTGAATGTAATCCTTCAAATTTTTATTCATTTTTGGACTTGATGCTGTCTGCCTGCACAGCCTCCTAGGGCAGGAGGTCCAAATGTCATCGCTTAAAGGACAGGTACTCAAAAATGTGGTTTATTGTGATCTCATACTGAATATCCTTACTTGCATAAGCATAAGGACTTAGCATCTTTGGGATGCCCTTTGGTGTGGTCTCTGGACTCAAGATTTTACTCTCCTGAAGATTCTCCACAGCTCCAATGTGGATATTTGCCAGCCTCTTGTGGGTTTCTTAGATATCGTAGGGGATCTAATACAGCAGAAGATGCCTTTATTTATATGATGGCATAAAGCCAAAATGTTTACATGTGTCAGAGAACCTGCCATAAAATGTATTTCCCTGGAGATGACAGTGTGTCAATTTCTGAAATTCCTAGTGCTGAGTAGCTGATTTGATTTACACTTCTGAACAGAAAACACGTCAGGGTAATCTCAGCTCCTCTTTACAACAATATATTCTAAGTAAAGGATTTATTTGTAATTTGTTAAGATCAGATACAGATAGAAATAAGTCACATACAAATCCTATTGAAAGTCTTTTGGCCAATTTCTAAGATGATGGTAGAGCAAATTGATCTTTAAAGTCAAATACATGACAGCATAGTAATCAGCTACATGGCACTTTTGAGCAAGATAAATATATATTCTGCATCCCAAGCTAAAAAAGCATCACTAAAATGTAACAAAACAACAACAAAAAAAACCACAAAAACAAAACAGTGTTGTTTGCTTCAAGCACAGCAATCACATTTGGCTTTTGGAAGATTTTCTTAGATCTTGGGCCCAATTCTAAAGGTTGCCTTCAGAAAACCACAGTATGTAAACCCTCTGATCCTTGCATGGACCACTAAAAGTCAAACTAGAAGTCAGGTTTTCACGTGATACATGAAGAAATGTCCCTTGGCATTTGGTGTTTCGAATGCTGAGGACTCAACATAGGGTGTTGAGTGAAAAGAAGAAAAAGAAGAAAAATCCAATGAAGGTACTGGCTGAGAAAGTCCCAGAGTAAAAAATTTTTGCAGGCTGAGAAAAAGTTCTTAGGTTTAATGCTATAAAATAATGCACAATAGGGGTGTCTTGTTCTTACAGACTTATCTTGCCATTCAGTTTTGGACAAAGTTATATGAACTCTTTGTCTGCAATACCCGAGAGAGGTGCTGCTAATGTCACCCTCCCCACAGCAAATATTAAATCCTGGCTTTGCCTCTTGAGATGGATTGAAAGTCTTTCAGTTTCCACATGTAACATTTGCAATTAATGACAAATTTCTCATATGTTCCATCCTTATGTATTCCTTATGGAATCTAGCACAGCTCAGCATTCTCAGTGTTCCTTTGCAACTATTTTATCAGTAATCACCTCAGCCTGGCTCCCCTGAAAAATTCTTCAAATTCATTAAAAATTCAAATTCTTCAAAAACAGACTATGTCAAAAATAACAGCCTTCTGAATGCTTTCCTTCCTATTAACACCAAATTCTTTGAGAGAAAAACTGCCTGAACTTGCCCAGGTTGCTGTTCTTAATTAGGAGTTCCAACACTGGAGGAGATTTTAATTGCTGCAATCCATTTCTTAGGATAAATAAATAATAATATCTTTATACTCCTGATACTGTATGGTCTTAAGCTGTCCTCCAAGAAAAGGTGTCTCCAGAAGTTGTCTACTTCCTTCTGTACTTCAGTTTTCTTTTCTGTGGAGTAACAAAAATACATTTTCATGGCCATTTCTAGATGTGCTCTCTCAAAAATTAGCACATGAAGCATAGAATTCTGGATACACAGGTACAATCACAACCAATCAATTAAAAAGTGTTCTTCAACAGAGTCAGCTTGCATGCTCATTGCTTTTGTGATCAATCAGTGAAAAATAGCAATATCTACCGAAAGATATAAAATTTTAGATGATTTTTTTCCAAACAGATATAAGGAGAATTTTTTTTTCGTCCCTCTAAGGACAATAAAACATTGGAGCAACTGCCCTGAGACGCTGCAGGCAGCTTATCTGGAGGTTTTCCACCTGAATTAAACCCTGAGCAGCATAAACTGACCACAAAGCTGCTTGGGCATAAGCACAAGATTGCACAAGAGACTTCCTGAGGTCCCTTTATTCTGTGAAAGCATCTCTGTATGTCTTAGGTTGCTGTAAATTAATATGTAAATAAATAAATAAATAGAGCAAAAGTAATTTCAGAAGTTTTTGAATTTTTTTCCCCAGTTATCTTCAGATACAATCCTTTTTCTTTGTTGAGAATAAAACAGGGGGTGGCTTTGACAAATTATTATAGCTCTGAACTCTATTTACCTAGACTTTGCTTTGTCAGCGATTGGCTTCTATTATTTTCTCTGCTGTACATCAAAATTGGAAATAAAGAAGTTGGATAAGTGGAAATTGCTGTTTTTTCTGAAACTATTTTCAAAATATTTTCCATTTTTGAAACCTTATTCCTAAGAAAAATAAATGGAATAAAAGATAAAGAGATAGAAAAATTGATAAATTAGAATTTATATAGTATATTGTTAGTATTATCTTAGTCAGCTGTTAACTATGAATGTTTATTACATTGTACTCAAAAGGTGCTAGCTTACAACAAATAGCAAAATAATGGAATATTTTTGTACACGTCCATTGATGAATCTCCTAACTTATTTTCTAACTTTTGGGTGTTGAATTATTTGTCTGCAAAGCTTGATGTATTTTGAATATTTTTTCTCAAAATGAAAACAAGCGACTATTACAAGATTTTCACAAAATTTTAACCTTAATATCTCTCAAATCCTTTAATGCATTCCACAAGAACATTGACAAGGTTAAATGCATGGTAAGCAGAATATTTTCAGGTAAATAGGACTCTTTCTGTAGATCTAGCTGAGACTTACAGGTCAAGATAAAGGTATTTTAAATCAGTGGTGATTCTTTTTCCCTCCACATAAATCCAGCTATAAAAAATGCACTATGGGAGGTATTCTGAGGAGTCATTTGTGTGTGAATATATATATATATATATATATAAATGTGAACAGACATGCATATATGTGTATAGATATATAAATGTATCTGCACACAGTGGGCCAATAACAACAAAGTATGATGTGGTGACATTCTGTATGAGGGAAAAGATCATTAAGTTCATGAAGGAATTATGGACATGTTAAATCTTTGGTGCAGAGGATTCAAAAGAAAAGGAAAGAGTAGTGAGATAGGATATCTTTGCTATGCCTCTTTTTAATAAAAGTTCTCAATATTTCTAGTTAATTGATCTCTGGAGAATACAGAGTAAATTGTTTTATACTTCCCATATATTTCAACTTATTCTAATTGAGCATAAATTGAGAGAAAACACTTTTCCTCTCTCACATTCTGCTATTTGTCTCAGAGGGCCATCACCACAGATAAAGGACTTTTGAATCTCCCCAACAGCTCACTCTTCTCAGGGCATCATCAGAACCTGTTTGCACAGACACAGACATGTCCCAATTAATTGATGACCTCGATCTGCAGCAGATACTCCTGCCATCTTCTGTACTCTGTGGAGCTCACTAATTCAGCATAACTCCATAAAATTCTTATTAAAGGACACACTTTTGGAGCTCACACTGGAGTTCCTGCCTGCCCAGTACAGCAGGACTGGCCACGTGCCGCCACTGCAAAACATTCCCAGTACAGCAGAGTAGGGTGATCAGCAGCACAACACAGCAGCAAGCAGTGAAAGCAAAAATCAGCCCCTAACAAGCACCAGACTCTCACAGTCAGGCAAAGGAGCCCCATGGCAAGCACAGGAGCTGCCCATTAATAGCTGAACAGCAAAAATAGCTATGGATTCTATCCAGCACCTCCCAGTCGGGTCTGTCATTGCCTTGAACCCATTGTCCCACACTGGGTGCCCAAAAGGGCTCTCGTGGTTTAACCCCAGTCAGCCTCACCCAGCCTCTTGCTCACCCCCTCACAAGCAGGGTGGAGGAGAGAATCAGAAGGGTAAGAGCTGGAAAACCCATGGGTTGGGATAAAGACAGTTTGATAGGGAAAGCAAAAGCTCTGCACACAAGCAAAGCAAAGCAAGGAATTCACTCCCCACTTCCCATGGGCAGGCAGGTGTTCAGCCATCCCCAGGAGAGCAGCATTCCCTTCGTATCTGCTGGAGACTTAGAATCACAAATCACTCTGAAGGTCACCCTGCTTCTTCCTCTTCCCCCAGCCTCATATGCTGAGCATGTTGCTACATGGTTTGAGATATCCCTTGATGTCCCCTGTCCTGGCTCTGCTCTCTCCCATCTCCTTGTGCCCCTCTCTGAGCCCACTTGCTGATGAGGTAGGAGCAGAAAAGGCCTTGGCAATGTGCAATTGCTGCTCAGCAGTAATGAAAACATCCCTGAATTACCAACACTGTTTCCAGCACAAACCCAAAATACAGCCAGTTATCAGCTACTGGGAAGAAAATTAGCTCTACCCCACCCAAAACCAGCACCATGTCTCATGTAAGTTTTTAGAAGGACTATAATACCGAGTGAACAAAACTGTCATTAACATGCACAAGGATGGAGCTGCCTGAATGGCTTAAGGAGATCTACTGTTTCATTTAGAAATACATGAAACTACAGTTCAGTATACTCTTCCTACATATAAGTAGATTTCCTTTAGGAATCTGAGATGACAGTGATCCAAAAGGAGCCAGAAGACCTCAGATACATATTCCTTGGCAAAATGTACAGATCACTAAGAAATGGATTTTTTTTAAAAAAATCACTTTACACTTGGAACAGACCTCTATTTTTTCATTAAGTGCTTTCTAGAATACCCAGGAACTTCTTTTCCCTGGAGTCTTAGTGTACCCAGGAACTTCTTTTCCCTGGAGTCTTAGTGTAATGAAGCCTGAGGTGTCCAAGGAGGTGTCGGTAAAAACCATATAAACTACAATTAATTTTTCAGGTGTAGCTTTCTCAACTATAATGTTCTGCTTTCTTTATTTATGAATAAACTACAATTTCCATGAGTTTTTTGTTGGGTTTTTTTTTTTAAATTAAATTGTTTTCTTGCTAAAAAAGTAGGTTTTTTACAGGAATTCATTTTCTGAGTCTTTTTATAGTTTTAAATAGTATCACAGATTCAGGAGAAATATATTTGCACTCTAAAAGTGCTTAACATAAGACAGTGCCTTATGACATAATAGGTAATAAATACTTTAACTCTTTCAACTGCCTTATATTTATTTATTGTTTTATCTTGCCTTAGCTTTTTCCTCTCATTCCCACATAGCACTTTCAGCTCAGAACATAACCTTCATATAATTTCCCTCTAGATTTGAATCCAATGTCTGGACAGATGTATTAGTACAGAAGGCAAATTTGCACGCCTTTCAGATTAAGCTTTGTAAAGGCTTCTTATTGACAGCATCATTAGATATCAGGGAACAAACTTTATGTAAGGATTTCTTCAATGACACTCCTTGAACAAAATCAAAAATAAAAGTTCATTTCTTTAGCTGCTCCATATAATCAATATTTCTGATAATCAGTCTGATGCAGCCCATTTCTTTGCTGCCCTTTACATCCTCAGATTTTGGGATACTAAAAGAGCTGATCTCTGACACATACAAAGTGAAAGAACAGAATATGTCTTTTCCTCCACTCCATCCAGCCCCCCATTAATTATGTATCTCTCCAGTTATTTGGGTTTTTTTGACTTTCCCCTACTGTGTGGGGAGCACAGCACTTACAAATGCGGGCCCATGCTAGCCAGGAAAGGCAGGTGATAGATGATCCCTCTGCCAATATCCAGACTGAGAAAATGCACATTTTCTACTCACTGAAAAATAAAAATGCAAAACAAAATAACATAAAAACTTGATGATTTTTACAAACCTTCCCAAGCCCTCCAGTTTTCAGTAAAACTGATGTCCTTGTCAGATTCATTGTTAAGAGCATTGGATATTTGCTCAGCTGTAGAAATCTGGAGCAAAAGATTGTAGGTTCAATGAAATGGCATTTTCCAATTAAACTGTGTTTTGCTGGAAGTTCCCCAAGCTCTACCAAACACCATGGTTATACATCCTATGTAAACTACAGATTTGCATCATTTTTGCATGACAAATTTTTGAATACATAAGGCTTGGGGAAACAAAGCTTTGCAAGGTGAACATTACAAAATGCCCAGTGATTTTTTCTTTCTCCCACAGGCTTTCCAGCAGGCATGCATAACAGGGACATTAGTTATTAAATTGGCACTGGGTCTTTCTCTATTTCTCTATCATTTTCAAACAGGTTAATTAAAGCTCATTTATATGTCAGTTAAATAGAAGGTAACTTGAGTCAGAGGAAACATCCGCACTCATTTTACCATAAATCCTTCTGAACTTATAAATGACCTTCCACCACTTTCAATATCTGCCTCTTGAAAGGTACAAATACCTGCAACTTTTTTTTTTTTTGTTTAAACCAATGCAAAAAAAGAAATATATATATTTTTTTTTTATGTGGAACTATCTTTTCCAGAATGCTGTGTTGTGACTGTCAATAAGCTCAAAGGAAGAAATTATTTTGCACAGTTACCATTCACGAAGAATTAGAAGAAAAAATAAAACATTCTCTTGAGATTAAAAACAAAGTAACTGCTTACCATGGATTTCACTGGTTGATGTGCAAATTCACCAGCACTGGGCACTTCAATATACTTTCAGCCTAAGTGAGATGCAGATAAACAACACAAGCATTTCATCCTCAGCCTCTCAGCTCCTTTTGAGACAGATGTTGACACAATTGCAAGTGCAGTTTCTGTGTGCAGATCTATCAGCGACAGAAAGCCCCAGGTACTGCTGGTATGCAAAAAATGCAATTAGCCACAATTACACAAAACTTGGTCCTATCTGTTTGTGCTGCTCAAGGCTCAAAACCAGAATGTTAGGGCTCACTTATACCAAGGTTCATTTCTGTTTCATTTGTGTGTGCTCTTAACCAACAGCAAAACAAGACAAAACCACATGGCTCAATCTTCTCTCGGTTTCAAGCTTGTAGAGAATGTTTTAATGTGAGTATGCACATCACTATTTTGGAGCATCAGGAGCAAGGGGTATTAACTTCCCAGGTAGGGTGCTTGTAAACACTCTTACAGTCATAAAATTCTTTAATTCTACAGATTCGTTTTTATATATTTTCCTTGTTTTTTCTTTTCCCTTTAATCTGTTAAGCTCCATGAAACTCTGTCACTGAAAAATCATAAAAATGGTGTGTCTGTGATGATAATACCCAGAATTGTTTTTTGTTATTGTATCCCCAAAGACTGTCATAGAATATTCTAGAATAAAACAACTTGGATCATATGTAACCATTGATTTTTAGTCATAGTTCCTCATTGATTTCAGAGGGGAGCTCTTATTAGGCATCCCTGGCATGAAATGACCACTTGTATTAGATTTTTTAGAAAAAAAATACACTGTTGGCAAAAATAATCAAAACAGGCATTGAGAAATTTGTCCCATATTGTGAGCAATCACAATAACAAAGTTATCTATCCTGCACCAGAGAATAATTGCAGCATAAAAGAAAACAATTTTTTTTTTTTTTTATAAACATTAATCCTCAGGAGCTAAAAGTAGACAGATTAAACCATATGATTTGGGATTAGTTTTTGAAGAATTAAAAAAAGAAATCTTCAGAGCCTAGAGTTTCTCACTGTGGGAGCCATCTTGTGGAGGGAAATTATTTTCCCTGTGATAGCTTAAAAGCAGATTTGCTTTCCTGTAATTGGAAAAATTTGGATGTAAAAGGCACACAGTCCTAAGTATATCTCCCTTTCACAGCTTTAAGAGAAGAAAAAAATAGACAGATGACTCAGGAAAATGTTTTTGGGGTGTTTTTTTACCCATTATTGGATGTTCATTCCCTAAAGGTTTCTGTGCATGATCCCAGATATACTAGAGGGAAAATTTAAAATTCTGAGGTCAAGAAAAAACTCTTTTTTTTTTTCAAAAAACCCCATGATGTTCACTCTTTAGAATTTGGATATGAATATTTCTTATGCCGTATTAAAAAAAAAATCTCATGAAATGCAGTTCATTACTTTTATCAATGTCCTATTTTCTGAAGAGTTTATCATACCTAAAGGACTTTTTTCCTCACCTGTGGCAAGTTATTACCGGTCCCCATTTCCTAGATAGCAAGGAGAATTAAAACAGGGCATATGAGAAATGTGTGGAAGAGGCTGGAGTCAACCTGGAGTAGTTTTACCCCTTCTCACACCATGGGTTGAATGGATACTGAGCTGTGCTGAGCTGTTTTCCCATTAGCAATTACAGTGTTTATACAACTCCTCAACCTGTTATTCCCTCAGCAATTCCCTCAACAATACAACTCCACAATTCATGAGCAGTACACCTGATCTGGCTGGCAGTCGTTCTGGCTGCAGGACTTTACGAGTTCTTTTTCTCTCACAGCAAGACTTGGAGCTGCTTCTTTTCCCAGCCAGTCAAGCATCACTGATGGGGAAATCGTGTCAGTCCTGGTTGCCTTTGCTCCAGCAAAAGTGTGCATTTGATCTGAACATCTTTCCTCTTGATCCTTCCCTTTTGCTGGCAAGCACTTTGCTTTTCCAGTGAGCTCGTTCCAGCTGTGGTTTCCACGGGTCATGTTGGGATCTGAGGTTGTTATTCAGTCTTGGTGAGCTGGAATCCACTCCTGCAGAACAGCCCCATTGTCTCCCTTCCATCACGCTGCCAAGTTCATTTCTTTAATGATCTGACCATTGTTGTTCTCCAGCCTCTGCAGGCCGACTTGGAGCCTCACTGCTGCTGCCTGAGGGAGACAGGGCCCTGCTGCTTCTGAGAGGAACTGGGTAAGGACAGACACTGTTAGGAAAACAGGTTTCTCTTCCTGACAGATTATTCTTTAGTCCTCCCTTTAATCCTGGGTGCATTTATCCCATCTTTCTCACCTTGCAGAGAGGGGCTCTTCATGGGAGTTTATGCAAAGAATTGTGAGGCCTTGCTCTTCGGGCTATGCTGCTGTCTCTGACATTGTTTTCTAGACATGTCTCCAAAATGTCTCTGACATTTCTTTCTAGAACACTCAAAAGATTTTACAGCCTTTTATCTCCAGATTTTGTTCAGTGTGGTTCATACACTTTTAGTGTAAAAAATAACACCAGCAGTGGTAAAATTCAACTGATTTCCCATGGGGCAATGTTAGGTAGCACAGAGGAGTAATCCAGACCCCCTCATTCTTAAAAATTTGCAGCAAAAATAGAATTATAGTTTTACAAAACTATAAAGTAATATGAAGGATGAGTTCAGTAATGTTCCAGAGAGTTTTGGATTTTTCTAAGTTTTTGGAAAGTGTTTTGTGCTTGGTTCAATGTCTATTTTCTTTTTTATATTATACCATCAAAGCTATCCAATTTCACAATATCTTCTCTACTCCTTTGGTTTGTCACTGACTTTGATATTCTCATTGTAGGGTCAGCTCTAAGAATTCAGGGCTTTCCCCAAAGACAAAGTTTTATCATTTCTTCTAGGTTTCCTGACCCAGAAAAATTCTAAAACAGCAAGTAATATGAACAAAGCAGACATTTAGTCCACAGAAAATAAAAAAGTGCAGATCCCAAGACAGAAATGCAGTCAAGGACAGAGGCATTGCTAAGGAACAAGGAGAATGGAATTGCTGGGAAGAAATTATATCCAAAACAGTCAAGGCCTGCAGATAAAGCAGGGGGTAAAGTAAAAGAAGGGGTATTTTTGGAAAGATTTAATCCCTGCACCTCCCACCCACGCTCTTCTTTAATGCTGCAAAATAGAATGTAGTAAAAAAAATACACATGAATCATTCATAAAAAATATCTGTGACCAAGCAGAAAAGTCTTTCAATAAAGTTCATGTTCTTGAGGTATAGATAAAGTGTTAAAAATCTCCTCCCAAACCCCATAATTTCTGCTTCAGTGATAAAAGCAACACTGATATTTTCAGTTTTCCTGTTAACATACTCAGTTTGAGACAGCTTTTCGTCCACTTGAGTTCTTTCAAGGTACCTTTGATTTTGTTTAAACAGGCAACAGAACACAGGCATTTCTTACAGCTTTAGTTATGTAATATATGATACTTCATCATCTTAAGCAGGCTACTCACTCCAGTTAAAGAATGCTGTTGATTTTTCAGTGTTTGTCCAGCCATAGTAGATCTGACCTAAAACTCATTTAAATGAAAGACATCTATTGAATCCATGGGCTTCGGGTCATAAACCAGTCAGCCTTTCACTGACTCACTCAGATGCTGTAGTCAGATATATGATTCATGTTTCTTTCCAATGCCTTGGACTTGAATGTGGTTATTCAAGGAGTTAGTAATCACAAGGCCAGTGTTTTATAAGCTAGGAGTATTATAAGAAGGCAGATATATCAACTCAGTACTGTTCTTTCTGAAAAAGATGATTTTTTAACAGTGCAATACAGATTCAAAAAGAAATTAAAGGAAAAATTTCAGAAGGACAGATAAAAACTATGTTAAAGTTGCTGTTCAAAAATGGAATTTGCAAGTGTTCACTTTCACAACTGATATTAGGAAAACAAGAAAGGTAGATAAAGTGCTCACTTGTAAAAACAGATAACTAAGTGTCAAAATGATTTAAATAGAGAAGAAATCTATGGACCACATTTTTTATTACATTGCTGTTTATTGACATTACCACTAGGCTTTACTAGCTAGATTTGTATGGAGTGACAGCAGATTTGGCAAATGTGGGTAGATTATTTTGAAATAGGTGTACTAATAGGATATGTAGGGGGAAAAAAACCCACAAACCATCAAGATGAAAATCCCAATTGTACAAAATCTGTCATTAATTTAAATAAATTAAGGGATAGTTAATCTAATTTTGGCTACATGAGGACAAATATCAATGAAGGAACAGACATCTACTTGCCTTTTACTGATATGTCACACTCTCCCTCCAGTTTACTAGAAAAAGACATTAATATTTTTTTCCTAGTTATTGTTCATTAGTATTCCTTTATGTATTCATTAACTAAAATACTAAATTTAGCAAGTAATGCAAACCCTAATTTAAAAAAAAAAATCTTGCTGTTAAATAAGGGCAATATATTTTAGAAAATGGTTACATTTTTTCAGCCTGAGTCTGTGTTTATCAGTGGTTCCTTAAACAGCATCATTCAAGAGTTTTATGTTGTTAAAATAGACCCTAGTGCTGCAAATATTAGTGGAGATGCATAAGATATGTGATGAGTATTTCCCTGAGAATTATAGCAGAACACAAGGTCCTTCTCCTCTTTTACTTGGCTTTCAGGAATTTCACTAGGGTGCCCTTAACTTTGTAGAGGGAAAAGAAAGTTGAGTTACAGCAACAGATAAGGAGGCCTTCAAGTTTATAGAGCAGATTTCATTCCTTCCTTGCTAGACAGCTAATGTGAGGAATGATTGCCATCTGTGAAACCTCTAATCTGCCCCACCAAGATAAATAAAATGGGGAGCAATCAAAATTTTCAGGATACCCTTCACACTGTATCACCCATGGCCAAATTACCTGTTTCCATGAGATTAAACCACACTTTAGTGTATTTCTGAAAGGATGTGATAGAAGCACACTGTACAGCCAGGGTAGGAAGCATTGGTATTTTAGACTTTTATAGAGTAAAGCTTTAAACTGACATTTTTTTTCCTGTCAGAGGAAGGAAATGATGAACCAAGAAATCTGTCTCTGCAATGTGTCAGAAGGTGATCCCAAGGGAGAGAAGTATTAGTAGAAAAAAGGAGCTCTGCCTTAGTTTCTTAGATATGTGCAGGTAACAGTGCCAGAGGACAATTTCATACCCTGTGAAGAAACCTGAGTCAAAAACCCATGTCACAATTAGCAGCAGAGTTTCTGTGAATTGTTCAGGTTGCAGCAAAGAGAACTGCACTTGGGTGCAGACTCTTTCCACTGGAAATAAAAAGGACTCTGATTCTACTTTCCTTGGAAATCTTGCAATTTTTTCAATTCCAGCCTGATATTACTGTGTGTGACAGAACTTTTTCAAGAGAGTCCTTGTTTCAAGGCCACTAAGTGATAACTTTGCTTCTGCCACTGCCATGCAGTTGACAATCATTCTCACTCCTTGTTTTTAAGCAGGTAACACCATGGAAGGCCAGATCCATACCCAGTGATAGGTGTGTGTCACAGAAAACCCCTCACTCCTAATCAGCCAGACTGGCACTGTTGGAAATGTACCCTCAGGTTCCAACTGTGCCCAGAATTCCTTCCAGAAAAGGAGCTGCTGATCAGGAGAGGAAAGGGCTGGTGAATTCCCAGATCTCACTTCAAGAAGGAGTCAGGATGTATTTAGGGCGTGAGGTTGGACTTGAAGACTCAGAAACACAGAGGTAGACATTTAAGATATAGTCCCACAGTCTTCAGTGCTCAGTGACCTGAGCATTATAAATTACTTAATCCTTAAAAATAGGATTAAAATATGATGATTTCATTGTCTACTCTATTAACGGACCATAATGCATTTTCTGTTAATTCTCCATGCTCAGTGCAACTGGAAATTACAATTTATTTTTTAAAAAAATATATTGGAGAGTTTGTGAAATCAATCATTGCTATTAATGAAGTAGCAGCTAAAGATTTCAACTGTCTTATTTTGCTGGGCACTTTCCTGCAGAATTCTGTAGTTTGAATAAGATAAACTGAATATTTGCATATATATATTATCAAAAGGTAGCTATATCTTCTTTTTGTTGATGAGGAATTGTAGGACAGACAGTTAGCTGCTAACCAGAGTGTACATATAAAAATCACATTATCCTTCTCACTTCCATGAGTCCAATGTCACCCTGTTGATTCTCCCTAAAATATGCAAGAGCACACTATTGTCCCATATGAATCCCTATTTTCTCCCTACAGGAGCTCACTGCCACACTCTGTGTCCCTTCCCCACCAGTGAGCATGCAGGCCATTCTGCACTGGTTTGAGGTTTTTTTAACTTTGAACTAAGATGGAGAGATTCTATGAATTAAAAGTAGCAGGCTGAAATGGTTTTATGAGTAGTTACCTGGCATTTTTTTCTTTCAGCAGGCTAGGCAAAAAAAATATGAAGGATAGAGAAGAGAACAGAAAAAATATTAACAGGGAAACTAATAATTTTATGAGTTTTACAGGACTTGGGCTGTAGGGCTTGTGTGCACTGAGATACGCAGTGCCTACCGAAAGTCCTAGTCAATTGCTAGGAGTAGATAATATTTAACATTTATATAGTGTTACACAGCTTCAAAGAACTATGCAAACATAAATTAATTAATCCTCAGGATTTTAAGATCTCTATTTAGATAGGTAGATTCCTCTCAGAAAGTTCTGTGTAACACAGATGATTACATCTACTTACAAAATAGGACAAACAACAGCAATACTATCACTGGCTTTGTGATTCAGTTAAGCACTGTTATCCCTCTTTTGCTGATGGAAAAGCTGAGGTTTAGCTATCAGGAAACTTCTGTGAGTCATGTCAATGAGAGAGCTGAAATTAAATTTTTGGAATGGCCTATCTTTTGACTCTTTTCTGCCTGCTAAATAAATCTAAGGAACTATATAGTTTAGTGATGTGAGACAGATAAATGAATTTAAATTAAAAAGTTCAGAGTTATGGTATTTATTTTCTCATAAAATTTCCTTCCTAATAGTGCAGTTTTTGCAGACACTTTTTTGAAACTTACAGCAAAAGTAATGTTGGGGTGCAGGAAAAGATATTGGAAGAATGCTCATCATCATATGGTCAGATTTTGACCACTGTCAAAGATCAGACCTGTTTTCAAGGGGCCTATTAATTTATCAGTTTGATGACTTTGGAAATTTCTTTCTTTATTGTCCATTGTTTCAGATTTTCAAACACAGCTAACACATGTTCAATAGAGTCTGATGTGATGCAGAAATGTCCAGCAGAGCCTGCAGAGATCCTGTAATAACACTGATCTCACTTAGGAGTTAACTCAGAGGCCTGATGATAATTAAAAATGTCAACATCATTAAATATTTCATTCCTCAAATATGAAAGACGAGGTTGAGTCTCATATTTGCATAATTTACATAACAGCCATCTAATTTTGGTGATTGAATTGATGACACCTGGGATGTCTAAACTTTCGGGTTTTTTTCTTTCTAGTCCACAAAGTGTCATACCCAGAGAACTTCTCAATTCCTATCAGTGTATTAAAGTTCCACTATTGAAATTGAAATTGGTATTGAAATCCACAAAATCTGAGAAACACAATCTTATTGGGATTGTTTGCATCACTTATTTTAAGCATGATGGCAGCTGATACGGACAGAGCACAGAGAACTTTTCTCACTTTATTGTTCTCACTTGACTCCTGCTAGGAAGATAAATGGCAATGTTGTCAGTCAAAACTATTTTAATATTAAGTTTTCTCTCTCAAGTGGGACCAAATGATATTACAGCTTTGCATCAATTATCTTATTACTAGCTTTTAGGAACTGTAAATTGTGTTTTCCAAAATTAATTCAGTTCCACAGAACCAATCATTAATATTGCAGCCTGGAAACTTCCTGTTTTACTTTAATTCATCTTTAATTTACAGAAAAATATCCCATAGGTAAACCAAAAATAACCAAGGAATACATTGAAGGAGACATCTCACAATATAGGTAACAAACTTAAATTCAATTTTGAACCTTTTCTACATAATTTAAAATGCTAAATCTTTTGAGGTTTACATTATAGATGTTTTTTCTGGTGTTATTAGCAGGAGTTTTGGGGAGGGAGGTGGTTGCCTTTTATTTTTACATTAATATTGTAATATATAGACTGAGAATTTTGATATTTAGCACTAAATTGTTTTGTTAGAGTTTCTGTAAAGAATTTAAAAACACTATGGCTTAGGATAATATCCCAACTCATGGGAAATTCAGCTGTCATGGGACGAGAGGGGAGGTCTTCCTATGAATTAATAAATAGCTTAAATAGTAGGATTAAGTGATCAGCTCCAACAAAAGTAGAGGTTTAACAGCAGAGTCCCTCAGGGAGCTCTGCTGGGATATCTACTGCTCAACATAAATGATCTAGAAAAAGAAGGGAATAATGAGGTGACTAAGTGTTCTGATGATATAAAATTCTTTAAAATAATTGTGATGAAAACTGACTGGCAGGAGTTGCAGTGGATTTCAAGGTATCAATCAATTATGGGACAAGGAGAAAATGAACATCACTGTGGATAGAGTAAGATAAGGGGGATAGATACATGAGAGGGGGGAAATCTCTTTATTTTGAGTATAGAGTGATAGAGTGATGGTCACTAACCAAGCTGTTATCATTCTGAAGAGATATTTAATTGTCATTGCCCATAACACTAGGAAAACATTAATAGCCAGACACTCAGTGACAGGCAAAGGCTAAGTAGAATAAGGAAAAAAGAAGCTTAGGGAAAGAGCAGAGACTAAAAGAGACCATCATTATGGCATCATGTACAGTCATGGCACAGTCATATCCTGAATTACAGATTAATTTCAGTCTCCTCAGCTAAAAGCCAGGACTGTCACAAAGGCAGGGTTAAAAAATCCCCAAAAGTATGGAATGCTCTCAGTGCTAAGCAAAACCTGACATATTGGCTTGGCAAAGTGAACTCTTAGATATTTAAAATCATGAACAAAGAACAATCGTTCTTTGCACATCAAAATTAAGAAACCCAAAGTTAGTTGGCAGAAGCATTAATAACAAAATACATACATTTTCAGGATAATTGTGGAGTTTTTGCCATTTGTTGCAATGCTTTGGATCTGCAATGAGCTTAAAGTCTGCATCATGGAAAAAGGGCCCTGACAGGCTCCTCTTACAGTGTTAAATTACAGCCTCCAGTTAAAATGCAGGGTGAGGAAAGGCAGAAGAAATAATAATAATATATAAATATTATAATAATAAAGAAGTGGGAGAGGTCCCACTCTGTCCATTCTCATGCATCAGAAGCAAAACTGTTGGCTAGATGAAAGTTTCAGTCAAAGTGGTTTTATTATCTTGGACGGCTTTTTTCCAGTTACAGCACTTTTGCTTCTCATCTGTGAAATGGGGCTAAAAATACATGCTAGTCTGACTTTGGAAGCATGTTAAGATTTGAGATTTTCTGTGATGTCCTTAAAGGTGCATTAAGGTACAGAAGTGGTGGGTTTTGTTTGATTGCAAAAATACTCTGACATTTGCTTGTGATTAAACTATTTTAAACATCTTCTAAATAGCTTGGAGACAGCTTCATCTAGTTATAGTGACTTCTAAGGGGAAATGACTTGGAGTAGAAATTGTATTGGCATGCTCTTCCTACACTCCATCATTTGTGTTTATTGAGGTGAGGGCTGTTAATGTTCTCTTTGGGCCAGCCTCTGCCTACATATGCAGAAATCTATAAAATCACAATTAAACTGCATTTTGCTAGAAATAAAATGGCAAGCATTCTGTTATTCCCAGAACACTTTAAGTCAAGAGTTTTTCAGACTCCTGTTTCCCCTGTCCTTAGCACCTAGGTAGTGGATCCTGATGACACACACTGCTGCTGGAACAACTGCAGCATTTTTCCATGGCCTCTTTTTGCAGCAATTGCTCAAATATCTGCCTGGTGAGTTCTTTTGTAACTTGCCTGCTAATGAAGGAGGTGGAGAAAGGAGCCATTGTGTCTATTACATGGCATGCAAGAGCCACTTTCAAGGGAGCGATACCTTGACCTGTGAAAGTAAGAAATCCATATTCCCTCGAAAAGGTGATTGCTGCAGCCTTGTTCAGAGGTATTCATCTCCACTAAAAACTTCTGGAATTTACTCTCTAGGCAGCTTGAAGGCTATTGAACAAAGAGGTTTTCTAATACATCATAATTACGCAAACACCTGTGCTGAGCAACCTTGCACTGAGCTACCCAAATTTTTTTTTCAGCTGTTCACCAATGCTCAACGCCCCTCATCTGCAGTTTGGTGATCTAATGGCTGAGCATAGGATGGAGTGAAGTACAGATGGGAATTCTAGATCAAAGACATTTAAAGAAAAGTGCCCAGATATACCTGTCCACATCATTGATTTTGATATAGTTTTATAACATGCTTTGTAACATAAAACTGCTTAATTTCAATGTAAGGGGAAAATTAGAATGGACATAATGTCATTTACAGGTCTTCTCTTCAGATTATGTTAAAAAACCTTAACAGATTATTTGTTTGACTCAATATATGGATGCCACCCTGCACAGTACTGTGTTCAAAGCATCTTTTTAAAGATTTAATTAGTTTTCCAGATTGTTCAGGTGGCTTTTAGGCTAATACAAATTTTAGAGTTTCCAAATCTTAAAGCTATTCTTTACCAAAGATATTCCTAGTATCACACTCTTTTGTGAAGTTATCTTTAAAAATGTAAATACTCAACACTGGATATGAAAGTTCATTGCAGTGATTTTTGTGAGTGTATTTAATGATCCATTCTGTCTTCAGCCATGAAATAGAATTCATTTTTAGATGGGCAATAACTCTTTCCCTATGTCTGATCTTCTTTCTAAAACTTGCTAAGAACAATATCTTAACAAATTAGTATATTCTCAGTTTTTCTCACATCAACATTATCTGGTATCATCAACACAGACTAATCAAACACTTAATGTTATTAACACAAGAGAGGTCCTTCTCACCAACTTACAGCACCATTCTTTTACTTTTTTTTTTTTTACTGTGGTTCAAATTGTTTGAAAATCTAACCCTACTAAGGAGTTTAAACACTGGGATTATTTAAAGAACAGGATCTTTCAATTCAGCATTAATGTCATTTTCTTTGAAGAAAACCATTAGTACTGAAAGCCAGAATGTTCAAAATTCTCAGAACATTAAAGCAACTAAAAATCTATGTATTGACATAAAGTTTCAGACCTGAAGCTGGTGTGGAATTGGAGAGATTACTTTGAATCATGCATATATAAGAGAAATTATAGGAATAAAAGAACACAGACCATCCTGCTCAAATTTCTCTCTACAGCAGTGCATTCCTCCAGAATAAAAGGCCAAAACCAGAGTGATAATTTTCCAGGGTGCTCTTACACCCTCCTACACCATAAAGGATTTCCAGTGCTAAGGTGGTCCCTTTGTAATTAGCATGCTTCATCTGATCTTTTTCACCCAGAATTATCCAGGTTCTTTTTGAGTCCATGAAAACATTTAGCACTATTTTTTAGAAAATTATGTGTAATCACAAAGACTAGAGGTTTGGCTCAATTTTCTGTGTCTTGATTTTTAATCTGTTTAGTAAACAATCTGCCTACTACGAATCATGGGGATAGAGAATATCATTACAAAAACCCAAGCTGTTAAACCATGAGGCTGACAAGGGATTAATTCCTAAAAATTGCCTAAGGCTTGCAGAGGATTTTAACAGTTTGGAATTAAAGACTGATGGAGTGGTTGCAGCTCAGCCATGATGTGTTTTGTCCCAGAATGTGACTGTGCCAAACAAACCACAGTCAGAGAAGGGTGACACTAAGATAAAGCAGAAGAGGTTTCCTTCTTTAAGGTTTTCTTCTAGAGCTTCAGATCTCACAGAAAGTCAACCTTCTTATTCAAGTCAGAAAAAATAATCCCATTTTATATAAAATATTTCCATGTTGCTCTCACTGTACTTAACAAAGACAGGGTCTTTTCATACCTGTGGAGGAAACTGAAAACACTCTTTGTCCTGCTTGTTCTCACAATTCCTTTAAGTTGGAGGATCTTGCATTCAGTTTTACTGCTCTCTGCATCCTTTACTTTTTATTCAAGTATTCAGTGACTGTTTTAGATGACTATATAGACACAAAACTTCTAGAATATCTTTCATAATTCTCAAAACTATGTTCTGGAAACACTTAGCTTTTCAGACATGGTCTGGAATAAATAGCATCAGTCACAGCACTATCTAACAATAAGACAAAGTAATACTCAATATTGGACTATGGGGCTTTGTTTTCTTGGGGTTTCTTTAAAATACAAGTCTGCACCCAAAGTGTTATGATTTCAAATGCATATTTGCACAGCACAAAATTAATGTGCATGAGAAATATTATGGCATTGACCTAAGAGTTATGTTATTTAAATTAAAATAGCAGTTAGCAATTTATCTTTCTTGTTTGTTTTCTTTTTAATGAGGGTTTTTTGCTTACTTTTTTCTCATATTATCTACTTAGCATCACATAGAAAATAGATTTATTTTCTGATAGAATTCTAGCCCAGATACTTGATTACATTACTCTTTAGTAAGGCAGATATACCTGTGAACTTCCACTTGAGTTATATATATTTTTCCTTTAAGTGTTAAACCTCTTTGAGCACAGCTCTCCTTGCAGATTTTCTCTTCCTCTCAGCTTGCTACTATTTGACTCTCAAATAAGTTTGAAGAATCTGCATAAAGTGTAAAAAGACTTAATGATTAATATTTAATTCAGAATCTTTTGTAGCATTCAAAAACAGAAATATTCTTCAATTTTATAACTCTCAAAGTGAGATATTTTCAATACCATTAATTTATTTTCTTACTTATTTAATCTCCACTGTGAATTATCTCTTGTCAGTACCAGCATTATATGTACACCTAATACACTAAAGAAATTATGTTTCCTTATGACAGTAAAACTTTTGGACTTTGGGCATTGGAAAGGTATTATTTTTCTATTTTAAACAATAATATAACTAATAAACCAAGAAAGATCTGTTAAACTTTGACACTTAATTTCTTCAGCTTGGGTTTGACTGGAAGGCTGTTATTGAAATAGACATCTCCTTTCATTAAGAGTGTCCAAAAGTTAATTCATGTGTAATCTGTAATTAGGCAATGAAAGATGCTTGTGCTCACAACAGACTAAGATTTTCTGAGTAAGAATCCTTCATTTTGTCAGTGATAGCTGTCTAGGTTTTAGAGACCAGCACTTTGTGCTGCTTACCTGTTGGGAAAAAAAAAATAAAATTACTTATAAAGGAGAATACCAGAATTAACTCATGTTTGTGACACTGAAATTTTCGAATGGAAGGAGCTATCAAAACATGAAGATGTTATAGACATGAGAACACTGGTGGACATTGTTCCTTTTTGGATTTTAAACAGTAGGTCTTTCTAATCTGACTGAAGGGAAGTGATGATGCTTTTAGCAGCAGATGGGAGAAGACAGACAGTAGTATTTCAGAGTGGTACAGCTTGTGCTGTGTGCTTGCAGCACAGCTTGTTCCACAGCACTGGGGGCAAAGAGTTCTACATCTAAAAGCTCTTCAACCCTTTAGGGTAATGTGCCAGACCTCCAGGAAAAAGGGCTTTCCTAGGAAGAAATATATTGGTGTGTGGGGGAGGTCAAATAGTCAGGGGTGAGGAGGAAATCCAGGTTATTTAACACTTCTGTAGTGAGAATATCCCAAAGACACCAGCTAACTACTCTCTGATAATTTTTATTTATAAATTTTGTCAAGACAAAACATTTCTGACCCCCTTGAAAAACAGCACAAATGTTAAAAATGATACAAAAGTCACTACAGGGTTACAAAACTGAAGAAGTCAGTGAAAAAACTGTATCCCAAGTTTTCTGCCCATAAAAATATCCTTTGATCCTAATTATCTTCTGCATCATCAACACAGGGCTTATATTTAGCAACAATTTTACAAAATATAATCGTGCTTTAAAATCTCAAATTTCATACCAACAGACCTTGACTAGCAAAAAATTAAAGTACTAGAGGGAAAAAATAGTATGTACCTAGCTTGGAGTCTATCACAACTTGACAGACATTCCTGTAAGACAGATATATTAAACACAAACTTAGATTCATTTCTCATGAGGACACAGACACAAAATTAAAGAATTCGATCTCATTAAAAGCAGTATGCCACAATAAAAATATGTAGGCACATCATATTGCAAAAGGTAACAAAATCCTCCTTACAGAGTCTTTTCTGAAACTACAAGAAATTCAGTAGCTTAGGTTTGTTATAACTATTCTTGCTGAATCATTGTCAAAACAATGCTTACTCTCATTAAAGGGTTCAAACATATTCTGACTTCAAGAAAGTGAACACACTTTCTCTACTGTGTTATTTGTGGTCCTAACACGTTAATTTATGCCATTTCTGTAAGCAATATTTAGGCTAGGCAAATAAAAGCTAAGAGAAGTCACCTGTCATAAGATGCTTTTGAGGAGACTGGAGAGCAGGAACAGATCACATGCAAGGCTGTCTAGGAAAAAACAGGAAAGCTGTTTCTTTTAAGTAAAATTTAGCCAACAAACTGCACTTAACAATTTTTCATAAGCCAAATTTTCTACAGAGAGTCCCTGTATTTAAGCCAGTGGAACCAAACAGTACAATTAGCAGCCTGTTCATCTAAGCTGCCTTCTCAGTAGCCTTTGACTGACCAACACATTTGACATATAGATTATCCTGAGCTGGATGGAACCGATCAGGATCACTGAGTCCAGCTCCTGGCCCTGCACAGAAACATCTCTAAGGGTCACACCCTGTGCCTGAGAGTGTTCTCCAAACATTTCCTGAGCTCTGTCAGACTGGTGCTGGGACCACTGCTCTGGGGAGCCTTTTCAGTGCCCAACCACCCTATGAGTGAAGAACCTTTTCCCAATATCCAACCTAGACCTGCCCTGACACAACCTCATACCACTGCTTATGTAAGCAGGATGCAGAACAATATATTTGTTAATTATATATTAACTGTATATATTGCTGTATAATTATCAAACAGCTTCTTTTTTTTTAAGTGTTATGCAAATCTATGAAGTATCAGAAAAGAACTTCAGAAAAATTCAATCTCTACAACAATGGCATTAAGAGCTCCTGTATTTCTGAAGTGTAAATATTAAATGTTATAATTATAACATAATGTTATAATTATAATTATAATTGTATAAAAATAATTGTAATTAAAATATAATGTTATAACATATAACATTATAGAATCATAATATAGAATATATTATATAATTATAAATTTTAGAGTTATGATTCCTTTATTAATCATTAATTGATGTTAGATTAGTATCCAATTAATAAACAACCATTTTAATAATTTTCATTAATATTGATAATATTGTGGTTTGCTTCTTTTCCACACATTTGCAAGACTATCACAGTGAAATAATTGCTTGCAAAGGACCCAATTACAAATTCTAAATCAAATGTAATAATTTTGAGAAAACATCAAGTAGCATATGCGTGCATTTCTTGAATTCAAATTTGTAAAACAGTTTAAAATTTGGATGTTTTAAAAAATTGTTCTGAAATACTTAGTTAACATGCCCTGGGTTTCACTTATGGAGTTCAAAACACTGAGGAAAACATAACTACCTTTCTAGAACTCAGAAAATTGTGAGATGGCATAGGAAGGATATGCAGAACACCTCCCATAACTTGGTAGGAGAAACAATCAAATCTAACCATGAGTACAAGTTCAGAATTTTGTACTTCTGGGCACATTGCCTCTTTCAGTGGAGTACTATTTCTCTTTCAGTGGAAGATTTGTAGTATGAGATCTGCATCATTTCTTACTGAACTGGACTCTGGTTCAAATCAAACAATCAAAAGAGATCATGTTATACTGAAAGGAGCTAAAAATGCAACTCTCAGTTTTGAGGGTATTTTTGCAGTTGCTGTTTGGGTGTTTAAAGGTCTAGAAATCCATTAGAAACAAATACGTGCTTTAAGGACTGAGATAGTTCTGCCTTCAGCAACAGCAAAGGAAAAGCTTTGCAAACTGGAACTTATGATGAAGAAGTTTGTGGCCAATGACATTCAAATCTCTTGTGAGTGAATGGTATCTCTAGCAGCTAATAAAGGGATAGATCTTGGAGAAAGCCTGCCAGTAATAAATAAAACTTAATGAGAAAAGTTATGGATGTGGTTCCTATCCCTGTATTTAGGCATCACAGTCACAATAAATTGAGTTTAAAAGTCTTTACTAAATGACCTGCAAAGCAGTTTGGTGTGTTCTCCTTCTGTGAACGAGAAGGTGAAAAGTAGAAATGGAATTGTTTGAAACAACTAGACTTATTGTTCCTATAACTGTAAGCACAATAAACAGCCATTACAGCCCCTCATTAACACATTAATATTTATTATTTCTATGTATCACTACACAAAAATATAGCTTGTTTTATATAGTTTTGTTAGTGCAACATTTCCTCCCTGTATCTTGTGTTGCAAAATATAAATGTATTTTAGCAGTACATTGTATTTTATCTATGCTGTAGAGGCATTTTATTGAGAGCATATATAAACTTTATTTCTTTTGTTGGTTATGGCTTTGGAAATAGTTGGGACTTGAATTTTAGGTGTACATGCTAGTCCTTCCATTACTTTCTGTCTAGTTAAACATTTTCACTTGTTCAATGTACTGCAGGAGACAGATGAAATGAGACAGATGAAATGAAATGCCAAGGTAAAAAGAAAGGAAGAAAATTAAAATTACTTAAGCAACAATTCATTGTCTGTTAAAGTAGCCACAAATGGGAATATTTCATTTCAAAGCAAAGTTTAAATTTATTTGCAAAGAATTTCAGTCTTTCAATAACAGGAAATTAACAAAGAGGGAACCTGGATGCACCTCTGAAGACTTAAACTGTTCTTTGAGTTTATAGTTGCACTTCAAAAATTGTCTTGTTGAAGTTCATAAGTGGTGAAAATGTGAACCCTCAAGTGTGTCAGACACACTAAGAAGTGCTGTAATGACAGATTGCAGTTTCAAACTAAGTTTTTTTCTTTGACCCTTACAAGTTAAACCTACTAGTGTTATGTAACTTCATAGAAGTATATAAAAAAAAAATCATTTAGTCAATTAGATTCATACAGATTAGTATTTACTTCTATTGAAATATATTGACACCTTGCAGTTTACCCTCTCAGATGCTCTTGCTGATTCAGGAATTAGAATTTTCACAATTTATCAGTCATTATTAAGATTTTCACAGCTGCTGAGGAAATTGAGTCACATTTTTTTCCCTTCCATTGAGATGTATGTGTGAAGTCCCTTAAATAGCATTAAAAATAGCATTTTAAAAAAAAAATCTCAGTACCTATTTTATACCTATGCAATAGTCCAAACAAGAAAATGCAAATAGGTGAAAACATCACAATCATTTGCACTTTCATGCATAAGTGTATGTATATTTGTACAAACAGGGTCTTCTTCTATACAATTTTATTTTTTCTATGGTATAAAGGTTATGTACTATCTACTATAATATAATTAGATTCTTGAATAGCTGGGTTATTTTTCAATTAAATTTATTAATGATATGCACAAAGGAATAAGAAATGCTTATTGAAGGGAGATTCAGGGAGCAGATTCTCCCCCTCTACTCAGTCCTAGTGAGGTCACACCTCAAATATCGTGTCCAATTCTGGTCTCCACAGTTCAAGAAAGACAAGGAGCTACGGGAGTGGGTCCAGCAAAGGCCACAAAATGATTAAAGGACTGGAACATCTCTCTTATGAGGAGAGGCTGTGGGAGCTGGACCTGTTCAGTCTGGAGAAGAGAATCCTGAGAGGGGATCTCATCAATGTGTATAAATATCTCAAAGGCAGGGCCCAAGTGGTTGGTGCCAGACTTCTCGGTGGTCCCCAGCAACAGGACAGGGGGCAACAGCCATAAAGCAGAACTCAGTATGTGTGTGAGGAAGAACCTCTTTATATTGAGAGTTGCAGAACACTGGAATAGTTGCCCAGGGAAGTCATGGAGTCTCCCTCTCTGGAGACATTCAAACCCACCTGGACACATTCCTGTGTCACCTGCCTTGTGACCCTGCCTTGGCAGCAGGGTTGGTTTGGATGATCTCCACAGATCCCTTCCAACCCAAACCATTCTGTGATTCAGCTTCTGAATGCTGAAGTGAAACAAAGACAGACCCTACTGGGAAGGCAGGGAGCCAGAATTTACAGAATCAGCAGAGTTTTTCTGCCAGGTGTGAAGCAGTGAGGCCTCAGGTACCACTCTATCACAACTGCACTCTCGGAGTACCGACACATGAATTACTCCGAGCGGAACATCATCATAACAAAGTGCAGTTTGACTCTCGTGTGGATAAGTGGCATCTGTAGCAAAATCAAGAAGGCAGTGAGTTTCATTTTCCATGAGGTGCTTTTGCAGTGCTATCAGCAATTGTTCAAGCACTACGGTTTCCAGAAGGGCCACTCACAGGAAGGACAACCCGCTACGCTGCCGTGAACAAAGAGAGAGTGCATTTGACTTTCCGACTGAAAAACCATTTGTCTAATGAATTATTCTAAGTGGGAAACAATGAAATTAAAGTAAATGAAGAGAATAAACAGAAAATTAACGTGACTTGCAATCTGCTGTTGCAAAACAAAGAGTATGACTGATAAAATATATATAATTTTCCATGTAAATCGCATATGATCTATCTATATACACAAAATGTGTGTAAATTTATAATGTTCAAATGTATTATAAATTGGTTTAATAATGTTTTACTTGTTATTCCTATATTTTCACAGTTTAAAAAATTAATCTTATTCCTTTCCAGGATAAAGTTAAGACATTTTCACAAAGAAAATTTGCAGAGAATGCCATCCTAAATTAACTTCAAATTTAGCAAATCACCAAAAAGATAGGTACTGAATCAGTGGTGTTCATTTTTCCTAACTTTAACAATCAATATAAAATGTACAGTTTAAGCTACTTGACTAGAATTCAGGTTTTCAGCAGAAAGACTGTGTTTGCACAATTCTCCCCACACTTCAGAACTAAAGCAATATCTTTTTCCTCTAATTAAAAAAGAGAGTCAAATTAAGCTGTTTTAGTTCTTACATAAGTTTTGCTTCTTAAGATTCTCTATTTACATTTTTCCTCATCATGAATTTCAGAGACACCTCTCAAATTTTAATTATTGTAAACCTTGCTTCATATGTCATTAAAAATAGTATCTCTGAAAAAATTGTTTCTGGACCTCTCAGATAAGCCAGAGGAATCAATAATTCTCCCTCTAAGTATGGACTGTGCTACTGGATCCTCATTTTTATATATATCTTCAATTCTCACTCTCCATGTTTCCATTAATGAGCCAAAACTTGTCATGTTAGCCAGAAAATTGAGTTATTTTTCATGCATTGCTTTCAAATCTTTCAAAGTGTAATAATAGACTGAGATTATGTACAGATTTGGAGAATTAAATCTGCCCATTTCCTGAGACCATCTCTGCATTCCAGTTTAGTTTTGGTTTCCAGATATTATTACTGATCTCATATTTATAGCATTCTCTGGATGCATGAACCATTATAGAAATTCTTTTCTTTAGATTTGTTTCAAACATTTTTCTTTTTCCTAAATTAATTGACGATGAAATGACCATGGGTGTGCAAAGCCACATTTCAAGACAACAATAAAACTGAAGCTACAATAATAATCCTACAACAAATTTCCAATCAATAAACAACTTTTTTTCCAAGTAAGCATTAGCACTAAACTGCCACAGCCTTTATAGTTTTTTATTATAGCTATAACCCTTTTAACTAAAGCTTATTATTTGTTCTTAGTTGACCATTCCTTCATGTTGTGTCAGGAGACACAACTTTTTAGTGTGGCCAGACAATATCTCATATACAAGAAATACTGAATAAGAGAAGCTTTAGACACAGCTTTGTTTTGTTTAAAAATATTCAGCTTTTCAGCTTAACAGATTCACTGGTATAATTGTCATAACAGGAAAAAAATAACCTCAAAAACTGTCAGGTTTGGGGCATTGGCCACCTCCCTCTCTCTCCTGGGAGCCTGGTTCCAGTGTTTGACCACTTTCTCCCTAAAGAAATGTTTCCTCTTTTCCAGTCTGAGCCTCCCTTAAAGCAACCTTGAAGCTCAGCCCCTAAAGCTTCTAATACAGAACACATCAGGAATCACTGAAATTGGAAGTTTTCTCTGCATGGTCAATTGAATTTCAGTAGGGTTTGGGAAGGGGAGAGAGTGTTGGTAGCAATTTTTTGGGGGGAAGGTTATTATTTGTTTTTAAAAAGCTGGCCATTAACAAAACTGTAAAGCAGATTTATCCTCCAGCTTGGAATAAATGTGAAGGGATAGCAAGACTTTTAGCTAACACATATTATTTGCCTTTGAACATGTGTTCAGTCAAATAAAAAGTAGAAGGTGGATGATAATATGTCCTTGCTATTATTCAATAACCCCATTAGTGTCCTGTAGTACATTAAAATAAAAAAGGCAAACAAAAACAAGGAACATGTCAGCCTTTTTCATAACAGTGATCTTTTTTCCTCTGTGGGACAATTTCTCTATTTTCCCCTTTCTGTCCTTCCCCAAAAGGGATCATATGAAAGAAATCATGATGCTATAATTTTATTCCAAGTACGCTTTTTTAGCACTTCTGTGTGATTAGCCTAAGGGGTGTTTTCACACATGCTATGAAAGGCAAATCCTACAAGGACAGTAACAAAAATACTGCTAATTTTGAGGATTTCATTGCCTTCATCTTAAAAGACAAATCTACTTCTACCCAAGTACCAGTTACATATCCATTCTGCAAAGCCCCACACAAGTAATTTGAAAAATCCACTAAAAATGTTATGATAAAGCAATGCAGTTCTATGCTATACCATTTACATCCCCAAATCAATTACAAGTTATAGAAAAGAAATGAAAGGGCAACAGAAATCTTAAACTGTCTAATGTTAAACCTGCATATTTTTTCATCAAAAAATATAAATGGACACATATTTTACTATCCCATGCTAAGGCAAATGTGATTTCCCATAGGTAACACTGCTTGTCAGTTTTTATTGCTTAAAAAGATAAAGATTTATTTCTTCTACCGAGTTACTGTAAAAAAGCCCCAACCACCCAACAAACAGCTATTCATGCTAATCTGAGTCTGTGTTATTATTTATTTCTGAAAGGATTCATAATCATGTCATTCTCCAGCTGGATTTTATAATTTGTTTCCAAGGTTTTGAGATAAAAAAGAAGGAAATGGTTAAGAGAAAACTAAAGAGCAATACCAATGTCTTCCACAACTACCAGTTTGTCCAAAAAACGATGAAAATCTCAAAAGGTGTCTTCTTTTTACTGTCAAAATCATGAAAATACATTCTGATTCCAAGTGGATTTTGGTTTGGTTTTTAATTTTAAGCAAAACATTTCTCCTTGAAGATCTGAGCTCATTTTCAAAGAAGACAAGGTTGGTGTAGACAACAGCCTTTAATTCTCTGAATTCAGGATCACACAAGAGTGAGAATTAAATATAGAAATAATATTTTATTGTACTTCAGCCCAAAAACTCTGTACCAACATGACCACATCTATTTTTTATGACTGAAGCTGTTTTCAATGAGGTCTGTGCTTAAATACTCTTGCACTACTCCAGGGAAGGAGAATTGGATGTTAAAGATGCACCTGGAATTCAGAATGCTCACCTTCTTGAAAGTAAGTCTTAATTATTATTTTTCATTTAATATTCCATTAAATAAAGGGAAGAAAGCCTGATGGCATTGCTAATCACATATTGTGCAACCCTGAAAAATCTGATATAGAGATGCACACCTTGCTAAGGCTCCTTTCCCATTCATTATCCAATCCATTATGCTTTTATAGTTTCATCATGAGTAAGGGACTTATTGCCAGTTCTGGAGGAACACCTTGAGTGATGCTTCCTAGCTAAAGCAAGGAGTAAATGCCTCGGATACTTAGGTGTATAAAGCAATGAGAACTTTCCAGGAGTAAATTGTGATTCAAATGATCAGTGGCTCATTTTAGCCTTTGTATTAAGGTTAGAGGAGGTGTGTTCAATTATTAGAATTTTAACAAATAGAAAGCTGGAATGCATTAGTCAACTAGTAAAAATAATATGGGTAAAAGTTCCTGTATATTCAGAATTCTCCACAACTGAAAGTATAACTTCCATTATACAATTACAAAAAATTACAATAGTGGGGCTCAAAAGACACAGTCTTTTTCCCCAATTTTTTTTTTTTGCCACAAAAATTTCACCAAAATAAGAGATTCATGGTAATTAAAATTAATGAAAGAATTTTTCTATCAGTATTAAATGTCAGAAAGCTTGGAAATATTTCCTTTTTTGAATGCTTTCCATGGAGCAGAAAGTGGAACAAATATTTTAGAAACAACAAGCCTGTTGGAATTTATATGAGCTCCTGGGCTGTATGGGTTATAATAAGTTCTAGCAAAGTGAAACCTGAGGGAATCTCCTCAGAGGAAAAAAAAACCAAACCAAACAACCAGAAACAAACAGAAAAACATAATTTAACACACAGTGAAAAAAAAAACCTGTTTTAAATAAATATCAGGTAGGAGCTTTTTAGTTAATATGAATGCAAAAGTCTTGGGTTTGGATGCACTACTCTTAAAACATACTTATAAGAACTTTCAGTCTCAACAAGGACCATGCAAGTTCACAGCAACTGCTACCCTGTTCTTATGTACTCTAGCTGCTGCAAAAAACTGACTGCACAGAAAGAGACTAAACTCTAAAGGCATAAACCCTTCATTAATTCCACACCTTAAAGCTGGAAGGAGTTTCATGCTTCTCTTCTCCCTCTTCTTTCCAGCAAGTGGAAAGGCAGGCAGTAATGGCAGCGATAAATTATTTTTTGTTGGGCTCTCTGCACTAATTTTTTTAAAATGCTAGAGTACTGAAGGTCTTTTCTGTCTCTTGTCATGCACACCAAATTAGCAAATTTCCTTTCGTAAAAGCTGTTATCATAGCCATACTCTGACCTTGGAAATTAAATGAATAAAATACTCATTAAAAAATGAGCTTCCTACACGGGTCATTCATTTTTACTGTAATCTTGCTATATTTGAGCTGACAAAGTTGCCTGACTTCAGATTACCAGTCCTATTAATGCTCAACCTCTTGTAAACAATTTTAAAACTTAATTTTATTAATGAAATAATATACTTAATGTAGGTTTGTTATTGGCATTGTAGTTCCATTAGGGAGCACTCAAAAAATATCCCTTTCTAGAAAAGCTAGAATACAAAAAGAATACATGAAGACCTGTTTTTAAGTCAGACCACTATCAAGCTGCTGAAGGATAGATCCTATACTAACTTCCCATTTTAATCCATGCTGACATTTTAAAAATGGAACGTCACTAATTTCACCTAAAAAAAATTAATGTGTTGCTCATTAACAGGTATCAACAAACAATAACGTTAAGAAAAAATTAAGAGCCTCAGTCGAACTTCTGTCAGTATCTGAGCTCTCTGCAACCCTAGTGAAGGGGAAAAAAAAATGGAAAGACATTCTGTCTGACCATGAAGCAATTTGATCTAATATGGAAGTGCTTGGGTACAACTGTAGAACAATTCCATTCATCCTGCTAATAGAAACAGACTAGATTTTCATCCATATCTGTGGTAAGGACACGAAATAGATGAAAAAGTCTCAGAGAAGGTCATAGTCATGAACAGAGAATAAAGCAAAACCGCTGTCTTCTGAGAGCTGGGGCTTTCTGTAATCGTGAAAAACTGGCAGCTGGACTGGTGCTATGAGAGACAAAAGGTTTTGTGGGGGTAGCAAATAAAAGTGGGGAACAAAGGCATGACAGCAAATGTTTGCTGAATACTGATTTGAAAGAAACTGATCACTTTCATTGTTACCTCCAGACTCTACCTGCAACACATCCAGTATTTACTGAAACAAAAATGTTTATCACTGAAGCCATTAATTCACAAACTCTCTTAAAAAAATAAATTTAAAAAAAAATCCAATGTTCAGATGTTCAGGGGGGCACTGGAATGTATTTATCACTTCCTCATATGAAATAAAAGGACTGTCTAGATAATTTTTTTCAGTGTTTTCTGAAAACTCCAACTGTAATTTTGTAGTGGATGAGTCCTATTGGAAAAATGTGCAGTATCCCACTGGTCAATAAAAACATTGGTTACAGAACAGAATCTAAACTAACACAGGAAAGGAAGACAGTGAGCTTTGAATTTTATCAATATATATATATCAATAGATGCTACACTGAGAGGAGGAAAAAATAAAGGAAGTTTATTTATTTATGGGCAAGGAAAAAGTGAAATAATACAGAATTGGGTTATAGAAAAGACAAAAGTGAATAGAATATAATTTGTTGAAAGCAAGCTGAAGAGCTTTTATTCACAATAAGTAAGCAACATGCAAGAAGAGGTGATAAAGAGGATATGGAAGTCCTTGATGAGAAAGAAAAAAGGAAGTTGTGAAAAGAAAGAAACAGCATGGTCTTTTCTCCTCTCATTTCTTGAGGACATTTTGTACTATCAGTTTACATCTTCTGCTGCATATTTTTCCTTCAAATACAAAGCCCTGAATTAAAGAAGAATGATATTTCAACACTTAAATTATTCATAATCAAGGTGAAGAGAGGATAAGTACAATAGGCGTGGGTGATATTTTGGTTGAGAGATGATAAAAAGAACTTAGAACAAACAGCCCTAATTCAGCAAATCTGGTAGGCACATATTTATTAAATTCTTTCAGAATCCAAGAAAACTCTTCCATATTTATTTATAATTGCTGCATAATTCGTGTATGCTTGTACATACTTCAGGAAGTTCAAAATGAAGCTTGAATTCTTAAATGATGTAGACACTTAAACAATCCTCTGATGGGTTTGACACTTCTAGATTTATAAGGATGTCTACAAAATTTACAGAAATGAGAAAAATCTTAGAAGCATAGATATGAGGAAATGAAGGGAGCTACACTTGACCTGTGTCACATGGACAGAAGTTCCAACTTTGTTCCTTTTTATAGCATACAACTAAGCAGTATTTAAATAATTATAATATCATCTCCATACCAAGACTTTACTTGAACCTTTAGAACCTTCAACATCTGCTAGAGCATTGTTACAAAATTTAACCTTTATCTGATAGCTGGAAAAAAATAAAATATTTCTTTCAGGATCACTAAAGGAAGAAAAAAAAAAAAAAGGAAACTGCAAGTTAAGCCATTTGAAAAAATGGACACATTAAGTATTTGGAATATTATACTTTAGAAGAAAATCCACACCTACACACTGGATTCCAAAAATCTGTGTCTGTAACCAGGCCTAGAATATTATATAACAAATGCTCTTAAAAATGACAATAAAATCCAACAAATGGCACAGGAGACTGATGACATGCCAAAATTGCCAATAGACTCCCTACTTTAAATAATGTGTAGGATATGCTGCCTTGCACAAGCTGTCTGATAACTGTTAGGCTATAACAACTTGATCACTTTTTAATAATATTGATTCTGACTATTTTGTTTCCCTTTGAAGAAATCTGATCAGCAATAGCAAAATGTACTTGCCACAGAGGCTGAGCTGGTGACAATGGGGTTTTCATTATCCAGGGGGAGCAGGGAGAGCCTATAAACTGATAAAGCCCATCAGCAAGGGGGGCTGGATACTCAAATGCATGTCAAAAAGGAGTAATCAGGAGAACAAGCATAAGCTCCTCTCAGGAAACCACCAACCCTCAGCCAGGCTCTATTAAACATGCCAGGTCAAAGTTTAGACCTAGTAAAAGAGTTCTGATCAGAAAAAAGGGCATTCACTATTAACGTGGTTTTCAATAAGTGAAGGACTTGCAGAGCCCAGTAACACTTGAAAGTTTATGAAAATTAGGATTGGGACATGACAGACAGATTGAATTTCATGTGCACATCATAGTCTTACCATTGTATTTCATCTCCAAAACTGGACACTGGGGGCATGAGTACCATGCATAAATAATGGAATTTTTTTTTTTCTTCCCATTTATAAATGTATAAGCACTTCTGCCTCCAAAGAAACTGAATAGTAAGTATTAGGTAGACAAACAGAAACAAAAATTATTAAGGAGATGTCTACAGGACAAACCATAGCTAAAATGCTCTACTAAGTCATGAACTCCTAAATAAACCCAAATTAATATTATTTAACAAGTTATCAGTCCAAGACAACCTTGAATGTGTTTGACACACACTTGGATAAAGCTTTCCTTATTGCTTTGGGATAATATTTAGAGCTAGGAGTTCCTTGTCCAGATATGATTCATTTAAATTTACTATTAATCAGCTATTCTGGGATATTTGTAGTCAGGGGATTTTTTATGGATTCAAAAAAGGTGGGATAAATCCATCACATGTGCTAAGATAAAGGACATAATTTTGGTGTGTTAAATCCCTGTTTATTTGCATTTGTTCACTTCTCTCAAATTCCATACATTTCAGATTCTACTCCTCACTGAAGAGGTAAAAGAGAAATAATGTATATTATTATAAACAGATTTTTAATGCAAAGAAGTCTAAAACTTTCCCTTAACAAAGAAAAGAAATCATGTTTGCAACTTATCACATATCTGTTATATGTATTCCAGCATTTCAATAAATACAAGAATGGCGAAACAAAAATTACCACATTTATAAATTAATTTGATATTACCACCAGAATAAGTCTTGAAACTATTGCTATAACCTTCGTTAAAAAAATGACATTTCTGAATTTCTTTTGTCTCTGTAAGCCAACAGAACATAGTTTGGGTGGGGAGAGGGGGACAGAGTACCCCAAAAGGATGGGGGCAAGGGAGATATGCAGTTTAAGGAAAAATATTGGAAAATAAGCCTTCACATTGTTTCACTTTCTGGAATCCAGTCATTTCACACCGAATTTCAGATGTATTTAAAAATTAAAAATGGCAGGTAAGGATAAATAGCATCAGGCAGTTTTTGCCAATATAGGCTCTTCTAAATTGAATGTGTTATAATTTAAAGTGAAATTTCTCCAGATATTTACAGAAGTTCACCCATTTCTGAACACTTTTGTAGATAAACTTAGATGATAAAATAGAAAATTAAACCATGACATTCACAGAAAAGAAAAAAATTCAAGGAGGTAGGGAGGGAATTCACCTTCATTCTTCATACTATGAATGATACTGATACGTTATATAGTTGACAAAATAAAAGAAAGGGAGAAGAAAAGAGAGAGAAAAGGAAGAAGCAGAGTAAATTCTAAAGAAGCTTTAGTGTTTAAAAACCATAAATCAGAGATCCACTAGTTCTGTTCAGAGCCCATCATGTGCCCCTCCACATCCACTGGACTGATTTAAGAGTTAGGTAACAGCTCAATGTTTCACCCCACCAGTGCAGAGTCTTAAGCTGTAAAAATTCTCACTTTCCTTGAAGTTATTAGTTTTGTTATATTTAAACCCTACTGCCAACCCATCTACTTTTCTTCCATGTAACAGCTGTAACAGAACACAGAGAAGGTCCAACACCAGTTCTAAGGGGAAATGGGCTTTAGGTCACTAATTCCTTTGAGTTTGTCCGCAGTATTAATATCTAGAACAAACTTGTCCTAATTAAACAAAGAAAACTTTTAAATTATGTGAGCATAGGCCACCTTTCTACTTCAAGCATTGGTACCTGCTCAGTTTGTCTCAAGCCAAAGCCAGTGGAGATAAGAGGAAATAAGCAAAGTCTGATGAGTTGCAAGTCTTGCAGTATGCAGACTTGTTTATTTTTAAGTGTTTGTTAAAGATCTGATTCCAGAAATCACTCAAAATTCCAAGCCACTGGCTTACTGTGAGCCCCAGGTGCATGTGAGTGATTAGAGACCAACACTGCTGCACCTCAGGTAAGACATCTTAATATTGGTTCTATGCAAACAATAAAATGTTTTTTATTTTATTTTATATTATTATATCTCTCTCAGAAGGAGTTTCATTAAACGCCAACAAAATATCATGAGGAGTCTGTGCCAAGCCCCACCATTTCAAAACTGACATTTTTTCAAGTTCTTTACAGAGTTATGAATGAAAAATAAAGTCTGCAAATTAGAAATCAATATTTTGCTGAAATACATTAAGCAGGACAGCCAGACTTTCAGTAAAGGCCTACAGACACATGGTATTGATTTGATAACATTGTACATGACCAACATATACAACTATGAGAAATGGCAAAGTGTTTATTTGTAGACAAAGCCACTTTTCTGTTAATGTTGTGGACAGGTGCAGGATGTGCAGTAACATTAACACAGAAGGATTTTTTTTTCTTGCTTTTGCAAGAGTAACTGCAATAGATGTTCAAAAGTCAAACTGTAGACAAGTATCTTCTATAATAATCATATATTGCCTGAGATCTACAGTTAACTAGATTTACAACACTTGGTACAAAATGTGAATTTTTACAAGCAAAAATATTTTGATTAATGGAGCATTTAAATGTAAATTAATTTTTTCTCAAAATGCACAGTCTGTTCCCCTGCTTTGTTTCAGAGTTGCACTAAAGAAACAATAACCTTGAACACAAAACACGAGTATCAGAGATGGCCTTCATGTGTCTGTTATCCTTTCCTGACATTACAAATAAAAACATAATGCATTTGCATTTCTTTGTCTTGCCATGCTTCTGAAGAGTAAATGTACACTCAGGCAAAAATTAAATGCAGAAAAAATCCATTGAAAACACTGCTGAAAGAAGTCAAGCTGAAGACGTTAGAGACTTTGCTTAGGGAGAGTTCTGTCTTTGCATTTTTAAACTGGCCTAACTTTAGGCTTTCTAGAGCACTTATGGCAGGGTTACTGGAAAATACCTTGAAAAGAAAATGGTGCCATAATACCCATGAGGAGAAATAATTCCCTTTTGAAAAATATTAAACACTGTAGGTAGGAACAGATTTATTGGAAGAAATAGTTTGTGAACATCTGAGTTTTAGAAGGGGAGGATGAAGAAAACATTATTTTTCTGATGCAAGTGATCCTGATTTCTCTACAAAAGGTTTTTTGGGAAGCACCTCAAGTGCTCTTACACATGTGCTGAGTTAAATCAGTCATTTGACATAAGCAAATGGTGTTATGGGTGACAAAGAGCTGAACTGATTTGCCTCCTTTGAAGGAACGAGGGTGTGTCTCAATCAATAGAAAGATATCTGGAGATATCTAGATCTCTCTTAGGCTTTGCTAAAATAAACACATTAAAAATATGCTGGTACTCACATGAGTGTTATTTACTGCTAAATTTTAGTGAAGAACTGAAATGCAGAAATTGTGAAACAAAGAGAAGATACACCAAAAATGCAAAAGAGTATCTGCATTTATATATTTATATAAAGAATGAATAGATGGATATATTTCAAAGGCAGTACATTTCACTGTTAATCAAAACATTTTCACTTCCTACAAATACATGTTCTACAAGGCTTTTGGTGCCATTTTTTTGGTGGTTATTGTTGGTCCTTTGGTGATCAAAACAATTCCCCATAGTTTCCAAACACAAAGACAGATTAATTGTACTAATCAATGTTACAAAACCAGCATAGGCTAAACTAACAAATATCTTTACTTTTAAGTTCTTGTTCCCACACAGATGTAACCTCTGGGTATTCCAGGGGAAGTGATAAGCACTTCATATGCTTGATAGCCAGCCAGTCCCTTTCTATAGTACTGAAGTATAAATAAAGTCACACTGCTGGGAGGCAGATCACTGTAGAGTCACTACATTTTTCCCTTTTTAGAACCTTTTTTCCTAAATGTTTTATGCATGTAGTATTTGTGAATGGTGTTGGTTTGCTGGATGAGATCCATTTTATTTATGGAAACAAAGTTTCAATTGTGGCAGTACTGTCTGCTTTAACCTGTCATTATACATCAATCCAGGTGGCCTGTGGAATCAGTTTTATCTCCAAAATCTCTTCAGTTGTTTTGCCTGATGTTACCACCTCTGGTCCTGTACAGTGCCCCTTGTGCTTTTGAAAAATTGATGCACTGCCATTGCCTAGAACTAAACCTACTTTATTTTCAAGAATGAACAACAAATGTTCAAAAAATATCTGAACATGGCACTTGGATATATGGGTTGGACTGGAAGATCTGAGGCGTCTTTTCCAACTTTAATGATTGTGTCATTTGAATAAACTTTTTATTTCTAATAGTTATTACTTACTATTTTGTAGTCAATCATACCTGAAGCAAATGCAGGACTGACCACATTTTACAGGCTCTACATATGCTTGCCAGTTAAAGACCACACAGCTCCAAAAAACAACCTTTCCATGGAATTTTGGCCAGCAGATAAACAGAAAAGTGTAAGACACTTGGCATTCCTGTATTTTACCAGTCCATCTGCCATTATTTTTACCAAACTCAGCTCTGTGGACTGAAACTGATTATGCCAGTGACAGCTCCAGACTGTGGATTTTTACGAAACATATTTAAATCCAGTTCAGCAGTTCCCCAAAAGAAGAAACCAAGTCCTTCTGCATGTGTTAAATAATTCACTGTCTGCTCATTTTCCCCATAAATTCAGTGGGAAGTGTTTCCATGCTGGAGAAATAGACTCAACAGTTTAAAGCACTAGAACAGAAGACTGTGGTTTGCACTTCATCCATCCACTTAAATATTTTACCAGAAGACGAGAGAGTTTCTGAAGCATCCCTCCCTATCACACACAAACTGTGTGTGCCTTGTGTTACTCTGTGGAGAGGCCTAGGAGTAAACAAACTGGATTCCTTTCAGACCAAAATAAATTCGAAGGTGTGTTCCAGGAATACATCCTATATATGCTCCAAATGATAACTGATGATCTACAATCCTGGTTTGAGGTTCAGCCCTTGAAATGTGCCTGGAATTGTCATTAAGTGCAACTCCCCTGCAGCAAATCTGCTATCCTGCCCTGTGCCACTTGGAATAGTTTGTTTTTAGCATTCATAGACTTTTTTCTAAGGTTTCAACATGAGCTGGCTAGGAACACAATCTGAAGGAAACTGGAGCTAGTAAGAGACTTGCAGAGAAGAAAAGAAATATCATAATGGGTCTTGTTGCCCTTACAGCTTCAGCAAGCTAAAATACATAACTTCCCAAGGAAAGGAGGGAGGTACCCTTCTCCTGTTCCCCATGATGTGACAGTGATGCTCAAAAGGTAAGAAAGAAACATTCTAACTTTAGTCAGGCCCACCACAGCAGGAAAAAAAAAAAAAAAAAGGAGAAACCATTCTTTGTATCTTGCAGGAACTTTGCTGTCTCTCCGAAAAGCTACTCATCTCTGAAAGTGGCAGAATGCAACCAGTCATGAGGCAAGGAAACAGTTACTATTGTCCAAATTGTAAAGCTTTGTTTGCTTTGCTTTGTTTTGATTTGAACAGACTATTTTAACCAAAATCCTATATACATATTGATGACTGCACAGGCACCATGGAGTAAAACACAGAATAAACAAAATACGAAATTTTTTTCAAGATTGTCCAGTCAGATCCATAAGTGAGCTGAGGATTTTGCAGAGGGAAGGGGATCCTGAAAGAAGATTACCACTGAAAAGCTGTATCCAAAATTTGTATGAACCAGAAAAGCAAATTTGAATTATGTAGGCAATCTAAGTTTTGGCTTACAATATTTCATAAGGATTTTAAATAGACACTTTATTTAATAGATCTGTCCTGACCATGGAAGACCCCTTGATCACTTCACTCTGCATGATTGCTTTTCTTTACTTGATGAAACTGATAAAGAAAAAGAATTTCTCAGATTGAGATTTCATTACACCTCTGTTACACCTTCTTTTAAAGTGTGTATTAAAATATTGCCATATATTTTGTAATAATGCTTTTTAACCTGCTCTGGTACAGATCTTCATAATGTTCAACATTTCTCAGTACAGAGCTTCTATTTAGGCCAGCTGAACTTGTTACTTTACTAAAGTCTTTTTCACTAGTTTTGCATCACACTAAAAATCAATGATTTCTATAAATGCTCAGCTTAGATTTGCAATGTCAGCAAGTACATTTTTCTTCTTCATTTTTTTTTTCCTTTTAACATTTGAGTGAAAGTGCACATTTACACATTTCTTAATTTGTGGTAGGTTTTTTACTCCTCCTGTCTCTCTCATTGCTCCTGAGGAAGGGAGACTAAATTAGTAAATTAAAACCCTTCAGCAGCGTAAAATATATCCATGCCAGGAATCATTCACATTTTCACATCTGTCAGAAAAGCTGACAGGACTTGTAACATATTTGTGCATTATGAATAGAAAAAACAGTTTTATCACTCAAAAAAAAAAAAAAAAAAAAAAAAGAGGGAAAGCCCCCATATAAGCTGTTTTCTGACAGGCTTTGAGAACTATGAAGAGATTAAAAACTTAAGAAGTGAGAAAAGTATTTAGCAATAAAAATAAACATATCAGTGTGAGAAAATTTCAGCTAAAACTTGAAATATAGAAAAAAGTGAACAAGTGAAAATTATTACTTAAAATGGAAAGTTAAATAGAGAAGCAGAACATAATTTGTATTCATTTCCACAAACAATTACAGAAATAATCATCGAAACAAACCTATTGAAGTACTACAGACAAAAATAAATCTACCTTTGCTTGGAAGGAAAGATCATCTTCTATTTTATCATGTTCTAAGGCATTAACATCCAAATCAATTAGAACAGTTCTGAACACTAACCAGTTTAAAATCAAGAAGCATTCAAGTTCTTCACATATCCAAGGCCTCTACTTTTTATGTCACTGCCTATCCAAAAGAACAGCTCCAAGTTGTCATCTCAGAGCTTCTCCTAAATTGCAGCATTTCATGCACTGAATCAATCACACACAGGTATGTAAAATTAATGTCAGGACAAAGGTAAAAGGTATTTTTTTCCAAAGATAAAAAATGCCACATGTCAGCTTCCTTCCTATCCCACTGCTTTTTTTATTCCCCTTGTTACCAAAGACTGTCCAGGACCTGTTTTTAATTCTTGATACATCAGAGACTAAAGTTTTTTTTTATATGACATTAAACACACCTTTATATACACTTATACATTTTATATTCATTTTATATGAATTTATAATACAAAATATGTATATTATGCACAAATACACCAAGTATATAATAAAAAAATGCTTGCTAGTTTGTGAAAAAAAACAGACACATAGGCCTTTGTGACATCTTAACACATTCAAGAGTTTTTTCACAATAGATTTCTTGTAGCTCTTTTTGTTATTATAAATTTACCTTAGTTATGTTACTCAAACAAGATTTTTATCACATTGGGAAAATCAGATGGAAGATTATCAACCTTGGGGTCCCTAAACAGTTATTCAGAGCTGGAATTGTAAAATATGTAATTGGTTTGGTTACTCTGTTTGGAGTGGTGTTTTTTCAGACCTGAAAAAGATCTCTAGTTACTCACACTGCAAGAAAATTGAAAAAAGAAAGTTCATGTAGAAAGTTACTCCCTCCTTTTTTCTGCCTCTATTTTCCACATTTAAGAATGCTCCTAATAAAGATGTTGATTCTCTTTTTACCTTTGATTTCTTGGGTTGCTTGTACTGTACTTGTAGAAATAGTGCTATAACCTCACCTTGTCTTATGATTGAAAGATTTCTATAATAAGCTAAAATGCCTGTTTTAAATCACCTCTGAAGAAAATATCAATATTATTAATTCTTTGATCAATGACACCAATTAAATCCCAAACACAAAAGGCATAAGCAAAATAATGTCTTCACTGGGAGATGTTAAGTTCCTGAAGGTGTTATTCCTGCTGCTGACACTATTGGGGTACAGGAGAAAGGAAATGAGAAATAGCTGCTCCTGTAGGCCTTACAGCATGACTAATTGCTCCTCAACACTTCATTTGCAGTTTATATCCTAAAACATCATTCTCAGAACAGCTGTTTTCACCCTGGGTTTTGACCTATTTAACAATGAAGTATTGTCTAAGATATTAGTCACTGTCATTTTTACTATGTTCCTGTTGCACCGAGTTCCAGTTGGCCTAATTCTATTTACATTTAGGAGTCAGGCAGGCTTATTCTCTCCTCTGTAATCTTTTCTTTGAGAAACATAATGAATTGCAGCTCTTTCAAATCTTTTCAAAAGACTTTGACATTTCTTTTGCAACATTTGACCCTGAAGTAGTGAATACTTTTCATCTCTTCTGACAAAAACAGACTTTTGCATGTTGCAGAGATTGGTATAACAATAGCAATATAACAAAATGTTTTGTTGTTTGATTTAATCCTATTTTTCTAATAAGCAACAAAAAGTGCAAGACAGTCTTTTCACTCAGCCTGAAGAGTCAAAAAGCAACAATATGTCAAAGCTAGAGTGGAAAAGAATTAAGAAGGTAGGTGACATCTAATTAAAGCCAAATCCAACCACAACACAGGTCTCTACCGATCCCTCTCATCAGTAAAATGAATCTGAGTGAAGCACACATTTAAATGGTGCTCACAGTGGTCGTAGCAAACACATAAAGAGCTTTTCACAGCTAGCAAGGCAAAGGAGACCACTGGGGAGTTTATAGGATAGTCTTCCATGGCTGTGGGGCACATGAGAAATGCTAGGACAGTGTCTGTCCAGAGGTTTAGCAGGGAAGCAGTGGCTAATGGCATTACTTACCAGATGGGGACCAAAAGTGATTTCTCAGAACTGGAAAACAAATTTATAGGAAGAGCAGAAAGAAGAGTCTTGAAATTAGAATCAAGGCACAGTATCTGAAATGTTAAAAAGGGAGATGTAGTGGAAGAGATGTAAAAGTTCTCACAACTAATCCAATCAAAATGACAAAGTAGGAAAGAGATCCCGGCTGTGGAAGTCGGGATGAATGCGAGTGAGGCAAAAGCGCCTTTTACAAGGTCAAAAAGAATAAAATTGCTAAGGTCATTTATACTGCTTGAGTGGATGCCTCTATTACTGTGTAAACAGCTGTTGTTAGATGCATAGAAAATTCACTTCTGTGAGCGCAGGTTTGAAGCCAATGGCAGAAAGAGAAATAATCCAGATTTTCTGTGCTTGGCTCTGCTCCTCTCTCAGAGCAGACACAGCTCGTGCCTGTCACTGCACACGCCTCCACACGCTCGTGCTTTCATTCCAGCGCATCCAGCTCTCAGAGCTGATGCACTGCAAAGTTCTTTTGTTGCTCAGATCTCTTCCCACTCCTCAGCTTCTTGCTTTCTTGGGTGGCATGGACAAACGCGTCGTTCTCTCGGCAATTAGGATCGTGCAGGCGTCGGTTTTCATTTGCTGCTATTTTTTACTTCTGCTCTAAAAAAGGTATTAGCCTTTTTTTTCCCCACTGGGTATTCTGGTTTATGTTTATGCATGAGTTTGTACATAGCCACGTATGCTGAGCTAAAAAAGTTAACTCCATGCTTGTCACTCCCTAATTGAAGCTAAGCAAGTATTGCTAGAATTGGAATGTCTGAAAACAGAATACAGCTGAAATAAATATTCTTGTATAAAAAAGGACAATAAACAGATGCAGGAGGGAAATTGCTCTGCTGTTCCATTAACTTCCTCATTTTTATATTTTTTTTCTGTGACATACATGTTGAAGACTTCTAACACTTTTTCTTAAATCTTGAAGTGATGGAGAGGCGTATTTCCTATTCTAAAACAACCAAGAACTATTAAATATTTATTGGCCAGGTGGTATATCTTTCTTCAGTCCATTTCCTGACTCCCTGGAAGCAAAACCAATGCTTAATCTTCATAAAAATGGTAGCACTAAATTTACCAAAAATAAAAAAGTATTGCCTTAAGAATACCAACCCAAAATGGTAAATTAGGAGAGAGGAAAGTTTTCACAACCACGTTACACAACTCATGAAAACCACCTGATGTGTATGCAGTTGAGGTTCAGTTCCAGTTTTGAATTAGAATGAAGGAATTGTCTCTTTTTTGCCAAATCTTGTAACAGCACATACTAATTACTCTTTGGAATTAGTTCAGATCAGTGAACTAATAAGTTCACTACCTACTAAGTTCATTACCTACTAAGATATACAAGCCACAGAAAAAGAATTCAGGTAGCTCTGCTCTAGAAACCTCTTAGCCTGGGTAATGTAATGTCCACTTGAACTTTCAAGGACTAAGACATTATCTCAAACTTGCTCAGTTCTGCAATACCTCTGTCTCTGCTTCTGTACCACTATGAGCAGAAATTCCATCTTGAGTGTGAGAAACCACCACTATTCCCATTTCATCTGAACCAATATTTTTCCACAAAAGCAGCTTTGCACTCACTAAATAACATTTCCCATAAAAAGAAAAAAAGACCATTGTGAAGGGAAAAAAATCATCTCTTCTTTATGTAGAACACTTATAAAAGGGCTGAAAATATATGAAGTGTGGTTGTAAAGCAGATCTAACTTTTGGAACAAGGGTTATTTTTGTCCTATTTGCCTTGCATAAAATCCACAATACTTTTGATGCATAATACCAAATTATGTGTTTCATATGCCAGGGGAACTTCTAGAGCTGTAAGAAGCAGCTAATTTACATCTTCTGTCTCTGTCACCAAGACCTAAACTCCTGCCATGAAGGGACATCATGTCCAATGATCCTTATGGGTTCAATTTTATATTTGCCCAAGAACTAAAAAAAACCCCAAAAACCAAAAAACACCAAAACAAAAAAACAAACCAAAATAAAAAAACAAATAAAACCAAAAAAAAACACAAATTAATAAAAAAGGTTCTTTTGGCTCTGTTGTGCTCTGGAGCACAGAGCAGAGCTCCAGGAGGATGTTCTTTCCTGCTGTCCTCGCCCACAATGGATAAGCCAGCAGTTGTTCTCAGAGCAAGCCCCAAAAATCAGTCCCTGCTCCAAGAACAACACCTGATCTCAAAACCCCCACCCCAGTGCTCCTTACCTTGTCTTTCTCTCTTCTCCCTTGCCATTTTATTTCTGAATCTTTATATCATTTTTTGGAAATTAAGACATTTCAAGGAAATGCTCTGAAAGTGTTTTCCCGCCTGCAAGACTTGTCATAACCTAGCCATTAACACAGGCTATGATAAGAGATTTAAGTGAACAAACATTCAGGAAAAGAGTGGAAAAACATCCAGAGATCCCACTGGTATTAAGGATGAAGGGAAAGGGCTGGAAACAAGTATCACATACTGTTCTGGCCATGTTTTGCAGCAAACATGACAGCTGCCATGCTGTTTTGTGAGAACTGTGCCCTTGTCGTGGCATGTTCTACATGCTCTGACTGCACCTCCAGGATTCTATCCCTCAGGGGAAGCTCATGCAAGAAATGCAATATTGTAGAGTCTCATGATGTTTGAGTGTGAGACAGCAGTCTGTCTCAGCTGGGCATTTGATTCCCCAGGCTCAGATATTTCTGAGATGCTATCTTTACATCATGCAGAGAGAAAAGAGTATGAGCTCGTGCTGCCATGCAGATTAAAGCCCAAAACACTTAACTTCCACTTTGGAGTGCATCAAACCAAATGGGGGCTTGGATAAGTCGAATGCAGCCACCAAGAACATGCATTTAATGCAGGTAATTCCTGTGTCACAGAGGGTAAATGACAGCTTGCTTGGAAGGCAAAAACAGACAAGCCACTGTGTAGGGAATGTTTGTTTGAAGAAACTGCACTGTGCTGATTCCTTCAGGGCAATATGGAAGAGGTTGAGGATAGCATAAAGCAAGTCAGGGGATTACATTCTCCAGGATTACACCCTCTGGGAGAAGGAGCAATGGGGAAGGGTATAAAGGAAGCTTATATTTTTCTTGTTTCCATTTTTCCTCTTTTGTTTCCTGGAAGTGGAGCTATTCAGTGCCACCTTTGTATCATGGCTGTCATCATGCAATAATATTTGCTAAAGAGGAAATGTCCTTTTTAAAATTTCAGGGATTTCAGTAGTCTGTGTTTCAATGATAAAACACATAGCAAATTATTTTCTGTCTCTTCACCCAACATATACCTGTCCTGCAAACAGGAACCACAGACTACTTGTGGATTTCATGAATTTGGAACAAAAGGCTGAGTTCTTCCAATGGACTCATTACTTTTCTTTCAACTTTTTTTTTTAAGATATAAATCTTCCAGCCAAAATTGACTTTTATATCAGATATTCAGCCATTTGTCAGAATTTAACAATGCACATGGAAAGTCAGAAACTGAGATTGAACTGTCAGACTAAAAATCTGTGTGACTGGAAGACAGAAAATTTCACAGGCAGAATTTTGTGTTTATCTTGAGGGCTAGTTATATCGTGAATTTATATTAGGACATACTTCAGAAATATTATTCAGTGGTCAAGTACTAAAAAATAATAATAAAAAAATAATCTATCCTTTTGATAGCAGCCAACTCATCAGAGTTTTCTTAGTGGTAATATTTCTCCTGCATTGGTCGTTGTCACAGACATCCACACACTGTTTCTCTCATTTGAAATGAGAAATGGAAACCATTCCCCACCTGCTACATCTCCAACTCCCTTGTCCAGCTGGAGAGGCAGGGTGGTGGTTCAGCAGCTCCCACAGCAGGAACCTCTGCCATGTTTTGTACTGGCTGGATGAGTTTTCTGAGGAGCTGGCATTAGAAACATGCAGTGTAACCACAGTCTGAGGTGTTTTGGTGACTGTACATTTTTGGTTTAACATTTGAGTAGGAAAATAAGACCCTGAAGCTCTCTATGCACTAACCACAAAAAATCATTTCACACAGGAATGCTTGCTATAGCAGGATTGCCTACTGCTAAGGCTGGCCTCAATGGTGGTGCTTAAAATACTTGGGGTTTTTATTAAGCTGAAGCCACACAGGCCAAGTATGAAATAACAATTCATTCTTTTTTTTTTTTGTATGTCTTCCATTGCTAACATATCAGTTCCACAACTTTCTTCACTGTGCATGAAGTGAAATGTCTCTCCACACATTTTGGCAGCATCATATTCTATTTTATTGCTGTCAGATTTGTACTGAGACACAATAAAATCAATAAATGCAACAATAAAATAATGCATCACCACCTGTGTTCTAAACAATTTTTATAGTAGCTTTGCTGCCTAGATCCTGAGTTGAGGAATTTTGCTAAAATATCCAAACATAATTTAAGTGTATTACTATTACACATAACAATTACAGGCATATATTATAGATTAATTACATACCATATATGATATATTACACATGAATTAGAAATTATATAAGTAGATATAAAAACAGAAAATATTTTTTCATATTTTTAAGATCTAAGAAATTATTCTATTTATGACTTAAGTTTTGTCTGTATGCTCAACAAACAGACCTTACCAATAAGGAAAAACTTATACACATGACCAAGCAGGTAAAAGATTTTAAATTAATTTTAATCTTAATATCCTTAAACTTATGATCAATATATTAATTAAAATTACCTAAATATTATTTTTTAGTACATGTACCCTCCAAAGATTACCACTAATTACTTGAACATGAAGAACCCTAATATAAATGTAACATAAAGTTATTACCAATTTGTTTATGATTTTGCCAGGTGTTTGCAGTCAGTTTTCTATCTGAGATGGCTACTCAGTATAAAATAGTCTTATCTTTTGAAGGAGCTATTTGATTAACTGGAGTCATTGAGCTAATTACAGTAATTTTGGGGGAATTCTTTCTTTTGTCCTGGATGATTTCCTTATTTTGAAGAGAAATAAACTCCCTTTGGGCATTAAACTGTATTTGCTTTGATGTAGATGTGTTTGCAAAGGAAATAAAAGACATTATCTGGAGTGCATGGTGCTATAACAATATTTTGTGTGCTGTGTTTTGAAAAAAAAAAAAGTAAAAGTAAAGATCACATTAATTTTTATGAATATTTTACATGGAATCTTTAAATTAAAATGGTAAATGGTATAAATAATAGAATGCAATCCTAAAAGCCTTTTATGAAAAGAGAAAGATGCACCACTTAGATTGTATTTTGCAAAGCTAATAAAAAATATTTTTTCTTATTATGTTTATTTATTCATTAATTCTGTTTCAAGTAAAAGTAGTTGTTCAAATTCAAGCAGATCTGAGTATGGATAATCCAGAAGAATATAAAATTCAGGGAATATGCTAACAAAAGCTATAAAAATTACTGCAAAACAGGATGTTTTCACCCAATATTTCAACTAAAAAAAAAATTTAAAACAATTGTATGAATAATTTTATTTCAGAGGATGTCTTATACAAAGGCTTTGTAAAGCATCTACTTAACATTAAATGACTATTTTGTCTTTGGAAGATATTTAGGTTATTGCAAACACGTGTTCTTAATGGTGAAAAAAACCACAAATACTTAAATATTCAAAACATAAACCTCTCAAGTGGTACACTTAGAAACATTTTGTATTTAAATTCAGATAAGTGGTAATAACATCTTAATATTGGTTCCATGCAAACAATAAAATATTTTATATTCCAATATGTAGGACAGAGGCTGCATTACAACTGGTTATGAGTTTAAAGAAGCCATTTGAGTATAAAGCATTTATCTTAATTATGAAGTTAATTAGGTATTTAGAAATGTGTAAGTAGCTTAGTGCAAAAGCAAAAAGAGCAGAAGACAATGATCAAAAAATTATTAAAGAAAAGAAAGGCTTCCTGAATGACTCTGTGCAGTTTACAACTAATAAGTTCAAAAATTCTGTTTTCAGATCAGGTAAACTTTTGAAAGTAATAACATTTCCCTGAGTTCTGAAAAATACTGACAGGTTTCTTTATTAAACGTGCCCATCAATGTTATAAAACAAATATTCGAGCTGTTCCTGCAGTTCCATCCCCAAAATCAAAACGAATATTGTTGGTTTGCCTATTCATGAGCTAATCCTTCCAATACCATACACCACATTCTCCTTTTATTGCATTTTCCATTTCCATTTGCTTTTTTTTTAAATGCTTTCTCCTTCCAAACCTAATCTGAAGCAATTTCTTCGTGACCCTTTGCAAGTATGCATTAAATAAGTGATTCTGGTTTTATTTATTTCATGTTAGTTGGTAAAAAGTGGTCATTTTTGTTGAGTTTGGTGAGGGGAGAAGAGCATTGCTGGTTTTCTGGATTAAAGCACTACCATTTCATGCAAAAATCAATATTCTTCCCCCCTAATAACCCTAACATTGTACACAATAAGAGAATCTCATGGGCTCAATGGCAATAATCTCCAAATCTGATCCAAACTTTTATTAAGAATCATACCAAAATTATATAACAGCAAATTAAAAATTCTGCAGAAAAGCACCACTTGCATCACATGAGGTCAATATTGACAAAATTAAAATGCCTCTAATGCTCAGCATTAGCTCTGAAGAAATAAGTTTCAGATTTCGCTTCTCACCAGTAACAAAATCACCTGGACTAGAGCACCTACCAGTGAAACAAAAATTACTAAAGCATAGCTAAAGAAATAGAATGTCTTTTCTTCTTATAATATAATGAATTCAACATAAAATTTAAATTCTCTTGTGATTAGAAATTTAAGACGATAATTTGTCCTACATAGCAGCGTCAAATTACAAATCTCCAAGTTAGGTTATGCTGGCAAGGAGGCATTAATTAATTTTGGTAAACAGAGAGAAACAGTTTAACTTAATTACATTTCAAGGCTACTTTCTATTCCATAATTGTTTGTTGCAAGAATTCACCTTTAATGACTTCTTTTAATTAACTGGTCTAAATTCTTTATTTGGTTACATGGACTTGATAAGATGGCTCACTAGTCCACCTATACATTTCCTAGGCTATTCATTATAAATCAAAGAGTATTCTCCAACCATTAAATGAAACTCTTTAGCCCGTGAAGAACTTGCACTAAATTGTCTGAGTCATAGGAAGACATTGATTTCAGAGAAAAATTTTCTTTAAATTTATTTTACTTACAAAGGAGACACTTGACTCAATGTATTCTTGACTCTAAAGATGACATATCCATGTTGACAAAGAAACATGAAGTGAAGAAACCAGCATCTATTCCTTGTGTTCCCTGTTGCTCTCATTTTTCCTGCTTTTATTGGGAGTCATTACAGCTATTTTGCTTGTCTTCAATTAGATTGTTCTCTAATCTAATTCACATTAATCTAATGTGAATAAAATACTGACAGCCATCCTCTGTGTGACTAAAGGCCACTATTGTTGAGCTTTGCCCTGTGTATTTCCTGATTTTTTGGACCATGCATATTAGCAATGTCAGATCAAATCCTTTGGAAATAAACCTGGCTGTAATGGAATTGACGCTGTATCCATTGCCTCTTTGCAATTTTTTGTTCAATGTTATTATTTTCCTGCTGCGGCACAAAACATAAATACACCACTCTTTTGTTCAGTTCTCAAAGAGGAGCCCTTAAAAGAGGTTCAGGGAATTCCATATTGCTTGGAGAAGGCAGAATAAATGTTGGAAAAGAGCAGCTCTAGGCATCATTCAAGGAAGAGTTCAATGTGCTCTTTGTAAACTGAAGAAGAAAATTCTGCTTTCAGATGTCCACCCCTAGAAATGGGGTTGTGCTGTGCTATTCTGCCACAATTCACACAGGAGGTGCCCTATAGGAGGCAGTTTTTCACAGGGATGTTACTTTTTGGTAGCAAAATCTTTTCACCATACCTTCTCCAACATTTTCCTGATGAGAATATCTGAAATCTCTTGTTCTCAACAAATTGGGCGTTGTGGTGGTGAACTGGATTAGTATTTCTGAGTAAAGTTCACTTTCAATACCTCAGAAAAGTGCAGAGTTGGAATTCTCCTTTTCTTATTATATTACATCCCAGTATAGCTAATGCTGAACAAGGCTCAAGGACTTGGTCTTTTCAAAAGAATAAGGTCTTCAGCTCCTTCATTAGTGTAAAAGAGCAAGGTTTGCTGATTCCAAAAATGGTAAAATTAACTTTGTAAATGACATTTGCACTGGGTCTGGGTCACCCTCTTCCTGTGGCTCTTATCCAAAATATTTCTCCTATCTGTTTCAATACCCAACTTTTCTTCATCTTAAACTTCTACAGAGGTCAGACTGTACTCATTATACTTCAAAGTATATATTACCAAAAAAAACCCCAAAACCCACAGAAGAAACACCAAAAAAATCCAAACAAAAACATAAACAACAAACCCAACCAAATAAAAAACCAACCAAACAAAAAACCACCCCAGCTATGTGCAGCCCAATTCTCAATGCTTACTTGCCACTCTGTAGAAAAATAACAGAAATTACTGATAACAATTCTACAAATTTACTGAAAAATAAGTTTAATTTCCTGCCTTTCAAAGGTCACTAAATTTAGTGTTTATTCCATGCAAAATCTCCTATGCAAAACAACTTAACTTCAAAATTTAAATCCCCTGGTATTAATTGATGCTTGTGTTTATCACATGTAATTGTTCATAACTTTTCTCTAGGATCATTCATATGCAGGAGAAAAAAAATTAAAATTAAATTAAAATAAAAAAGTTTTCAAATCAAGAATATTCCTTACAGGTGTTTCCTTAGTACTAAAATGTATGTGATGTGGTGGGCAAGTCCTTAAAAAGTAACAGAATATGTTTTGCACATTTTTAAATTTGTCTCCATGTTGAAATTTTTGCCTGAATTAAGAATTTAGGAAAAAAGCAAAAGAGAGAACACAGACATTTATTTATTTATTGCTACTGTGGGACAACTTAAAAATATGTGATAACAAGTGGTGATGATCATACTTTAAAATTCTATCCTACTGCATTGTAACTCAGCAAAAACATGAGAAATTCACTATGTGTGAAAACTAGAACAACTTTCAATACAGTATTTCATTCTTTTAATATTAAAATTAATTTATTAATTTTGTAGGAGGTATTCTATGTCACTTTAGAGCTCTAACTGACAAGTATTTAAAAGAAGCAAGTAAAAATTGCAAGCAACCAGGAGATGGCAAAATATTTTCACAAAGCACTGTTTAAAGATTTGAAAGGTCAAAGGCAAAACAAAATTGGCGCTGAAAATAGCTAAGAGTAAATACACGAGGTAAATTAAAAATAAAACCTAGGGTAAATAAATAAAATCAGATTAGTTTTGTGGTAAAGACCCAAAAATAAAGTCAACAGTAAATAGATTATGTTGGAAAAAGGTAAGGAGGGCAATAAGTCAACTTTAGGGAATACTTGTGAGAAAAAAACCTGTTAGAAAATATAACAATGAAAAACAGTATATAAACAATGGGAAAAAATCCCCCCAGCCTTACTTTTAAAGTAACAAATGTTAAATTGATAACACAATCTAGAGAAAAAACATCTTTTTTGCAGTCATTCATGCTTTTTATGCCATTTCTCGTCTTAATCATCCCTGTGAAGAAATCTTCCACCCTCTGTTTGTAAGGAAGTGTTCCCAGATTTCTAATAATCTATCCCAAAGCCATCTTTATTTTTGAATTATAGAAAATGGAAACTACACAACATCATGTCTACACACCAAGACTGCATGATAGAATTATAACACTTATTCCCCATGTTATTTCTTTAAACATTCTGATGTTTTTATATATTTGCTTAATGTGATAGCATCACCATACACCAAGGAGAGGTTTTTACTGAAGTAAATGAAATAATTTGCTTATCTGTTTGCTGGTTTTGGTTTTTTTTCCCACTCAGTGTCCTTAAGCTATTTTTCTAATACAAAAACTTGCATTAATAGATGAAATTATTCTTGTGGTAGGTTATTTTCATGCTTGTATCAAAATCCAATTGACAATTATTTTTAGTTAACATTTCAGTAATGCTTGTGATTCTTCCAACAGTACACGAAATTTCTTCTAATTTCACTTATCTAAAATTTTATCACATTTTCTAGTTCTTATATTATAGATGTTGTAAAATATATTAAATTACATCAAATTTTAAATATTGCGTGATTTTCCATCACGGTTCCATATTAAAAACAAAAAAAACCACACATACAACCTCCCCCCCCAAAAATAAAATCTACTTTTATTATTAGTCCAATTTTTGCAATGCTTTACATATTTAGTTTCTTTGCTCTTAAACATCAGTTAACTCTTATTTTCAAAATACAGGCCCCATTTCACACCTACACGGTTTCTCACCTATTAATGCCACAGCGATATATTCACAACACAGAACATTGAAAACAGCCTTTGAAGGATAAGAAGTTAAGTTTCCATGATAGATTTTTGTGGAGGATTTTGCCAGAATCTTTCATCCATGTGGATTACAATTAATACCTTTGAATATACCAATTAATTTTTTGTTGATATAATCACAATATTGTGGTATGTTGAGGGTACCTCTTCACTTTTATACACAGTGCTTCATTCCTATAAAATTGCCCTGGATCAAATTTAACCAACTTTCCTTTTTCTAGTAATTCATTCTATACTTTGATTAGGGCTAAATAGCCTGAAGTTACCCAAGCACCAAGCATGGCAATTAATTAAAAATATTGATTATATAGAAAGTTTCTTTAGATCTGAAGGAAGTCTTTTATCCTGATAAAAAAAATAATTGAAGAGTCTTTTTCAAAAGTTGGTTTAAACATCATGTCTTGCATAGCCAAGACTTATCTGTGTGAGCTTTGTGCCATGTGTAACATACACAAATCTGGGGGAACCAGGAGTTTTCATGGTATGGAATAAGAGCTTTACAGTCCCCATTTGTGTTTAAATAAGGCAAGTATTTTGACTTCTTTCATGGTTTGGTCTAATTGTTCCAAAAACACCTTACTGCCTTGGACACAGTTAAAAAGATAATTCATGACCCAGACCAAGGACATTTGGCTTTCCAGTTTCACAAACAGCTGCTACTGCAAGGATATATGTCATCCAAAAATCTACAGCAAGATACTTTGGAAAAACAAAAACAACAAAAAACAACCAAATATAGAAAATATTTTCTCCTGGTTTACTGTCCTGAGAGCAGGCTCTGAAGCCTCGTGTTCTCAGAGAAGTGGGAGGGGCACAATTGCATGGCCAGGGGTGAGGAGCAGAATCCCTTCTTCCAGTAGCTGTTAGCCACCTTTTTAGCTGGTGAAATCAAACAGCACTATAAATTAATTCCAATAATGAATCATTTTGCCTTTCAAATTGATTTCCTATTGCTTCCATCTGGAAAACCTTTTGTTTTATGAAAAACAGGTGTTAAGTGCTACCAAATGTAATCATACTTGTACTCTTACACTCACTATGAAATGGAATAAGCACCTACACAGGGTGCAAGGAAGTGGAGATAGAAATTCATTCAAATTAAGTGTGTGTGAACAGAATGTATCCTTCATTCATGTCTGCTGCCCATCTTTACAAAACACCACAAAACTCTTCAAGTGTGCCAAAGTTAATTTTATTTTATTTTTTTTTCACTCATGAGAAAAGCTCCTTTAAAATAAAGCTCTCCTTTAGAAGTGTGAGCAGATTTTAAATATTTACTGCAACATACTCATATTTAGGAGCCCAGGGGTTTTTTTTGCTGTTATCAGACTCTTGATAGTGACCACTGCTTCAGTACTGCCTTGCTACAATTATTGTGGGTGACAACCATGTAAGGATTATTTAGACTGAAAGCACTGCTCTGGATATGCCCATTGCTTTGATTTGCTGCCATGGAAGAAAAAGGGACATACATTGCATTCTTGCTGAAATTAAAAATTGTTGCACTAACTTTTTTCATTAGCATTGTGACCACATTTGTTGCAGAGTTGTTTTGACTCATATTTCCTTCAACAGGATGACATTCCATATCAGAAAAATGAAATAAATGTGAGCCAAGGGAAAAAAACAAAAAAAAAAAAAAAAGGAGTTGGAGGATTAAGTGTTAGAAAAGAATAGCTCAATGTTTGTGTTAAAACTAGTTAAGGCTTAAAAAAAAATAAGTTTTCTGTTGATATTTTCTGGTAAAATGGTCATTTTCCTCTAAAAATTTTTCTCCATTCACTGAGCTGACAACTGTCTGCTGCAGCTTATGTAAGTGGGCAAGTCCTACATTTATAGCCAAAGAAGAATAGGTTCTTGCTTTGATGACACCAGAATTCAGTTAGGACACACTTCTGAGCTTATGACTCTCTAATACATTTTTCCAAATAATATCTTTGAATGTGCTTTGATATGCTCCTCTTTGGTTTATTTTCTTTACTTGATTTAGATACATTTGTAAGCTCACATAGCACGAATGTCCTGCAATATGACATGAAAAGGAAATAGTGAAATATATATAAAAAAATGTCTTTTTCTAATTTATACCATAATATTTATATTTATGTGTTATCTTCCATTCCAAACAAATATTGTACAGGCACTGTGGCTGACTGAAACTGCTAAAATAAAAAGAATATTTTAAGAGAAGACAAACAAAACCAAACACAAGAACAACCCCCAGCAAAAGAAACAAGACCCTACAGACATTATTCAGTGCAGCACTGTGATTAGCAAATATATTTGAAAAAGTGAAACACAATTTTGATTATCTGTAATTTGAAAATTAAATATGATGTGGAGGTTTTGAAATACAAATTTTTATAGATTATTATCCCAGCTCTGATTGTAATTTTGCATCCAGAATAGATTAAAACTGGATTGGTCTATAATAAAAAGTGATAATTCTGTGCTGTGTTCACTTCAGAGCCTGTTCTTCTGCAATGTAAATCTTTTTTGTCAGGTCCATACAAATATTCTGGGCAATAGGATGTAGTTACCATCATAAAGAAGATGGATAGAATGGGGACCTGTGGACTTAAAAACAGAAAGCGTGGAAATTCCAGGAATTATACACACAAATTGAACATAAGGAATGAGAGGAAACAGCTTCATGATAGCACAGAGTTTGAGCTATGAGAGAACTTTGCTCTGTGAGAAAAGAGCTAGGAGATTCTGTAACAGCCCTCCTCTGCCACCACTTCACAGGAGAGAAGCTGCTCTGCTGTGATGCTCCCCTGTGCACAGCCACAGCCACCAATTCCATGCAGACATTTAGATCTCCAAGGCAGAGTTGTAGCATGCAACAAAATTCGCTCCCAGGACACATTTAGCCCTTGTTTTCAGAAACTCCCCAAGCAACACAGTGTTATTTTCAGTATATTGTCAAACACTGATGGGAAGTTTGTTGATTTTCACATTCCATGTAGCATGAAGGATGTTTCTCAGAAGAGATTTGCCTCTCTGGTAGCGGAGCTGTTATCTGTCACAACAAGGCTGAAATACAAGCCTGGATGCGACTCTTCTCCAGCACTGCACAAAACACACTCAAGGTTCATACATACCCATCTGTGGCTGATTCCAGACCAGATGCCCTGATTCTTCTTGGATGTAGTACCATAGCTTTTCCCACATGTAATTGCATGGAAGTTCATTACACACAGTAAATGGAAAGAGCAGCAGGAATTAAACCTAATCTTCGTACAACCCCTGAAATGTAAAATGCATTTCTACTATTGTAGCGTTGTCTAAAGACACAGACACATCTGAAAACAAAACTAAACTCCAAAAAAGTATGGGAAAAGAGATGGAGCTAATCCTCAGTTATCTTTTCATAATAACTGTTAGGAGAAATGATTTTCTGGAACATCCATATGAGATATGTGTGAAAGAACATTATACATTTCTCAAGTCTCATGGACTATAATATTTTATGGCAGATATATTGTACCTGACAGCACTTATTTTGGACTGTGAATTAGTCTGTATGGTGAACCTAGTCAAGAAAGTGTATTAATTTTAATACATGAAAGAAATGCAGCCTACTTACAATTTGGGAAGCTATATTCTTCAAATTAAGTATTTTGAATATGGGTTAAATTTAAAAGGGGATAACTAGTTCAACACAAATTTAAAACTTAAAAAATACAAGCAAAAAATTGTTGGCAAGAATTATAATCTAATACTGTAAATGTAAACACTTGAATGGTAACTAGACTTAATCCAGCAATTTTATCTTCATTAATAGTGGTGGTGAAGGTGACAATCCAAGATTACAGCCAGCTGCATCCTCCTAGATTTTAAAATGGACATTTAAAATATGGAGTGTGTGTCACACAAATGACTGGTGAAAAAAATGTCTTGAATATACTACAAAGCTTTATACTTTTTGTGAAATAAAACAGTGATGACAACTTTGAAAGACTTGGGATTGGTCATAAATATTTATTGAGGGAAAATTATGCATAACCATGAACTTTTTACTCCAGCAAAGAGTCATGCTGAGAAGCTGTGGATATATTAGGGTTAGGCACATGTGACTGATGTTGAAACAGTTATTCATCAGAACAATCTGCTCTGCTATATTATGGATTTTCCCTGTTGTGATGACTTCCAATCAAGTTAAGAAGTCCTATAAAACCTGGGTTTGCTGTGCACAAATTGTTGAACCTAATATTGTGTTAATTACATGAAAACAGATGGTTTTATCCTGCAGTCAAACTAATAACCTAAAAAATCTGTACATCCCTCATCTTTAATGAGTTCAAAACAGAAAAAAATAAAATGACCGAAGAATGCTGGAGAATATGAGGGAATATTTTCATTGGCACTAAGAAAGAAGAGTTGTCTGGTTAATTAATATTATTAAAATTATTTCTTTGGCTAGCTACTTTCCCTATAAAGGATACAATAAGATACAGTAAGTGCAACTGCTGAATCACATTTCCAGTTTAAATATATCTTCATTTGATTTGGATAAACTATTGCAGATAGAAGATATTAAAACTCTAGAACTACTATCTCCCTAGCTCTCTATGATATCTGAAATCATATTTTATAGCAGCTTGCTCAGACTGGTCTAATCCAGCTCTATGTAGCTGTTTCAGGCAGACTATATACTTCTCACAGGCCAAAATAACTGATGTTGTTAAAATTGCCACCTTCTAAATCAATATTTCTCATTCTGCATTCTAACACTTTTTAAAGAATAAGAGATTTCAACTATTGCTTCTATTAATAAAAGGGATATAACAACTAACTAAAAAATAATATTTCTGTCCCCTTTTAAAATCATGATTGCTACAATCTCCTCTGACAGCACGGATCACAATTCTGCTAAAACCACACATGATTTACATGGAGTTTCCATCATTAAACTTGCTGTTGGCATCATTTCTAACCCTGTATCTTCTGCCAGTCACCACAATTTAAATTGATCAGCTAGATGATGGGAGATTTTTTATGGGAGCAGGATGGGAAGGTTAATGACACGTGGAGTTTTATTCTCTCGGGTACTGGGCCAGGTACCAAGCCTGGATTCTGAAAGCTCATAAGCCCATGCTTGAATCCACTCCTATGCAGAACATTAAGCAAATGTTTTAAGAGTAGCTCCAGTTGGGAATGTTTTCATGTGTCAGTGCTCAGGCCATTTATTTTGCAGGGAAGGGTATTATCTACAAGGAAGAAATCTTAGACATGTCATATTAAGTCAAAAATACAGTTTGTCTGGAAAGAAGCCTCCCAGTGCTCTGAAAACATCATCTTAAAGGTGAAGAACACTTAAAAAGTAAAGAATATCAAATTAGACATTTTTATTGATGCTATCAGAAAGGTCCTATGCTACTAAATAATTTATTTGAATGTGTATAAGTAGGATTTTTTTTAGTTGAATTATATAGCTAGAGTTCACGTTGAACTCTTAAAGGACTAGCAAAATGTATTATTGTAACCCTTCTCTATTAGTCTGGCTCTTCTGCCCAAAATCAAAATGAATTTCAACAAGGTTAATTAATTAACTAAATTAAGACACTGCCTTGATTCCCAGGGTATAAGTTGCAACTTTTCTTATTATTTTGATTTTCAAATAAAAAATTCTACTTCTCTGTGCTCACAGTTCCTGGGAGCAGACATTTAGGATACCCCACACCAGGGTGACACTGAAAGAAAGGAGTTGGTTTTCAGAACCCATTTGTTGTGGAAATTTTATAAAGTAATGCACACAATTACTACAGTTATGTAAATGTAGAACCAGTGCTTTATTCTGCAATCAGCAGAATAAACACCTGTCACTTTTTTTTCCAATAAATATTAAATGATTACTAAAACAGGCTGAATTTCAACTCTACTATGTTATTCTATTAGGCACTGCACTTTAACAGTACAGTTGATAGAGCAACAAGATGCACAATTTTAGAATTATGTCTGTTCAAAGGGTTTTTTTATGTTGAACTGAATAATATGTTTTAGGTAGGCTAAATCATTTATTATGTGTTTACAATCCAATAAAAATACTTGAAAACTGTATTCTTCAGTATTTATCAAGATTAGATTCATTGGGACTCTCAGCTTTTTCTGAGTTTTTTGGAAAAATATACAACTTATAAGGGTTTTTTAAAAAGTTATATAAAAGTCTAGAGTTCATCTACATTGCATTTATTAATCCCTAATCCATACAATTTTGTTAATATTAGCTAGAGACACTTGTTTTTCACTTCTTAATTAATTGATATTCCCTTACAACTTTATCCTAGTTATCATACAATACTTCTTCTCCATTTTAGATGTCAGGTCTGGTCTTCTCTAATCTCCACAAGAAGTGATTCAAAATGATTCAGGATTTTTAGTAGCACCTTTGTTCTTTTGATTGGCCTCATGGGAGGATTTGGGCTTTGCTCTTCCTAAGACCTTCAGTTCTACTGAGGAAAAAAAAGTCTCTTGTATAAAGACTCCATTCAGAAGAAATTTGATGTACATGTTCTAATTCCCCTGTTCAGGGCTGCATTCTTCTACAGACTATCTGATTTTGGTGCTTTCTGACTTGATAGGTGCACAAGTGTCCTCATGGTCAAAGATATTTGCTGGATGTGGCATAATATGGGGCTGATATGGTGTCCATACCCAAAGTTCAAAGTGGATTATGTGTCATCATTAATTTCCTGAGGACCAGAGTTAGAATCAATGATTCCAGAAAAATCTACTCTTAAAAATCCTGTTACCCTACTTGAGAAAATTAAGAATAATAATTTTGATAATATGTAAGAACTGAAAGACCCATTCCAGTTTCCTGTGTCTGAGCTCATGGAATGCATGGGTGTGAATTTGTGCAGCAGTTATATTAGAAACATCTGTGTAGGAATCCGGTTATTACTTAACACCCACATTTCTTGTAAACTAATAACAGGAATTGTGTTGTCTTCTGTATGCTGTTCAGAAAATTTACCCTACATCCTCCACTTTACCCTTTAAAAATTTAATCAAGCATCTGTCATTTCATATCCTTCTCAAAGCTCTCTATGTTGCTGCAAAGAGTCCAGATTAGTCCATGATTATTAGGAGGAACAGGTCATATCTCAGTTTAGTTTGCCTCAGCATGAATAATCTCTCAGTGACATCTAAAAATACAATAAAGGCACCATGTGGGTATATGTTTAAGGGAGTAGGTGAAAAGGAGGTAAGAGATTAAAAAAAATCTTATAAACCTTTTTGTTACAATTCCTTATGGGTTTTTTTTCCCTGTTTATGAAACAAGCATCATCAGAACCTGAATTAGTTTTTTTCTCCCTAACTGGCATGTCTGGATATTTATGGAACTTTATGACTAAACATTACCTAGATGAGTGATCTGAAGTTATTTTCTTGCATAATCTAGAGGATTTTCATACTTCCCTTCCAAGATACTCTCCACCTTTTCACAGGTCAAGCATGCCTGAGTTCACAGGGCAGCACGGCCTCCCATTCCTACTACACTGAATAGAGCCATAAGTCCTCTCTCCGTGCATATTTCCAGTGTTCTCAAAACAAGAGTCACATAAGAAAGGGCTTCCACTCCTCGACACACTGTGGAGAGGATGTGGGAAAATTATCTGCTGAAAACCATGATGATAATTTAGAAGTCAATGAGACTTGAGTAGAAGCAGCTGTACTACTGTGGTGGGTGACAGGATCCAGAGAGATGAGCAAACACCTGCTACCCACCTCACAAGATATTGTTAGGCTTAATTAGTCAGTGTTGAAAAGCACTTTAAAATCTACTGAAAAAAGGGCAAGTATTATTAATTTTTATTGTAATTACCATAATTATCTCTATTATTGTTATGCGAAATGCACTGTGTGAGAAGGCACAAGATTACAACAAGTGCCTTTCACAGAAGATACAAAATATTGGTTTCAAAATTCTCTAAATTATAGCCACGTCTATGCTGTCAATTTGGCTAATGTCTCATTTTAGTCTTTGGTCCCACTTCTCTGACACTCTCATGCATGAGAGTTTGCTCCTGGGCTGGTGTTTGAAGCAAATCTTGTGAAAACACGTTGCCAGCCACATCAAGTCAAACCTCAGAAGTCCCTGAAGATAAGATCATTATTGACAGCTGCCAGCCAGAGGTCTGGAGCAGCCTGGCATACACCACCAGAGCAGGACCTTGGGCACCACCACAAAAAAGATTTTGTGGCAAATGCTCAGCCTTCCTTACATCTGAGTGGGGACAGAGAGCAAGGAGGGAAGGGGCAGGGGGCACTGATTGTGTTTGGGGGCAGACAAGGTATGACAGGGAGCAGGGTAAAACAAGCAGGGCACAGGTGACACAAGAGAGCAAGAGTTCCTCCTGTACCTGGCAGCCTCCCATCACCAGCTTACCCAGCTCCACCTCCAGACAACAGGTCTGCACCACAGAAATCTGCATCACAGCTCTGGCCAGGAACAGAGTGAGACTGATAAATCACAGCCAAACACATTCATGAACATCAAAGACAAAAACATCTACAAACACTGCAAAAACATAAGCTGCCAGCCATCCCCTCCACATAGGTCAGAGAACAAGTGCAACTTTCACAGTGACACTCAGCTACTCAGATGAAAACATATAAAAAAGTCACTGAATTTTGAATAAAAGAACTATGCTGCCTGAGACTGTGCTCACTTCTTTTACAGAACACCATCCTGTTAGAGAAACTTTCACAATCTTAACATCTGCCTCACACAACCTTCAGTATCTCCTTATTTTCCGCTGGTGATGCATCCTCCACCACGGGCTGATGAAGATATCATATTATGACATCTCTTCTCTGTCCCCTCACCTCATAAAGAACACACTGAGGTTCAGATACACCTCTGTGGCTATCCCACTCTGGGGATTTTTCCTCCCAGGATTGAGAATGGTTGATACACAGTCACAGAAGGATCTCTGATCTGCCAAAATGGGGGGAAAATGGTATTTGGAGGCACCCAAGTATCAAATACCAGGCCAGGCAGTTATTCCACTCATGACTTTTCCATGGCAGTTTGATTGATATAAAGGGAGGGTAGGGTATCTGAGCTCTTTACAGGGATGCCACATGGGAATGTAAATCCCAGAGATGGCCACAGTTCTCCAAAGCCCTGAAAGGCACCTGGAGAAATTGCTGATGACTTCTACTCATGGATCAGGCAGCCTGGTGGAGCTTTCCAGACCTCTACTCTGGTCACACCTGTGGAGAAATGCTTTCACAGCAGCCAGTAAAAGCTGTGGTTGACAAGCATCAGAGGTTCACCAGTGAGCCTTTGCTCATTATGGCCTAAGAGAAGGATGCACTCCATCTTAATCATGAGGTTGATCCTGACACAATCTTAAATGTGATCCTCTGTGTATAAAAGATACATGCACAAGTTTATTCTCCCTAGGGTTGTGTCCCAGTGCCTTACAAGGCAGTGCCTTACAAGGTGCTTACAAGCAGGATTCCCTTCCAATGTGGAAGGTCTCTGGAGCAGAGGAGGAAGCAGCACACCCAGTGATGTGGTCAAGATGATGCCCTGACCACTTCATTTACAAATAAAACACTAGAGAGGCAGCACAGAGTAGCACTCAAATACAGGACTCTAAATTAAGCAGGTTTGGGAAGGCTACTGATTTCTCTTATTGATCTTGACAATGCAGAATGGGAGGAGAAGAGCATGTCCAAGACACAGCTCACCCCTAGTGAGCTGCAGAGGGCTGTGGAGCAGCTGCTGAGCCAGCCAGGATTAGGGAGAGGAGGCGAGGTCTGCCTGTCAGAGGATTTGTCTTGAGCAGTGTGAGAACAGGCTGTTCCATATCTATCACTACAGCAAGGGAAATCTCTCTTGTACAAATTCCATCCCTATGGCCTAAATCCCCTTAAATATCACTGTTTTTCTCCTTATCTAATGCCTCTGTTCTCTCAGATTTTAATGCTATTTGATAAAGTTATCAAATAATCAAATATTTCCAACTGGCTAACACATCATAACTTCATGACTCATGTATAAAATTCTCTAGCAATCATAAATGAGTTTCAGAAAAAATATCTATTGGTAAATGAATGGCAACATATGAACAATAGATATATATATTTATTGTGGGAGGATCTACCACAGATCCATCAATCCAAGAGTAAAGTACGCAGTGTACCTAAAAGAAATGATTGTTAAAACCTACCTGTAATTTTCTCCCCCAACTGAATGAGAACAAATGCGTCTAGGAAGTTCTCCAAATTATTATTATCTTTTTAAATGTACCTATGGGCTTTCATTACATGTGAAATGCTCACCTTATACACCCCATTAGAGTTTAAAAATTATTTAAAGTTAAGGTAAACCATATATATCACACTCCTTTAGGTTATTCTTCTAAACAAGTAGCTAGTCAGGTTTAGCAGCAGGCTAGTCCTTGCTACCTAAGGCTAATCCTTACTATCTGGCTTCCCACACAATCTCATTCCCCTAGGGACAATGATCATCAAAATGTTGTGTTCCAGGCTCCCACAGTGGGATTGCCTCCTGCCTGATAAAGCCTTGATTTTTTTGTTCCTGTCTAAAGACTGAGATGGAATTATAAAAAATCACTTATTACTCGGTGACAAAATATTCAGGCCTGAAAGAGACAGATTCCAAATTCACTGTTGGGATAAGATGAGAAAGCACATAGAAACACATCATAATCATCATCATCATCATCATCATCATCGTCATCATCATCCTACAAAGTCTTTCAGGGTCTTAGGTCTGCCTGTAACAACACACTCTTAAAGCACACTGGGCTCCACTATGAGCCAGGCTTGGACCCCAAACTTTCAGTTTGGGGCACGAAAAGCAGCACAAACCAGCCTAATTGCTATTTGCTAATTGAAAATGGAAAATGTCCTTTGGCATCTGTATAGCTGAAATAAGGAAATGCACCTTCTTTAACAGAATAGCCAGGGAATCTGAACTATCTGGTCCTTATGTGGTGATAAGTGAATCTTTTCCATGTTCCATATCTAGGCAGGATTACCAAGCAAGGACATCTGTGGCTGAATTTGGTAAGATTAAAGGTCCATTTTGACTATGAAACTGTCTCTGGAAATGACTAACAGTGATGATTTGGCCAACAAAAATTATTTAATTAGAGAACAAAAACAGGATAGAGTGATAATTCCTATATGGGCAGCCTCTCACCCCAACTACCTGAGGCAAGGATTTTTCAGAGATAGAAGAATCTCTTCACCACATTTGAATTTTCAAAAGTATTTTATTCCATTATTTAATTACATAATTTTAAAAGTGCACTTTGACATACATTAAATTCTAGGGCAAATGTTCTGTGATTCATTCTTGCATTATGCAAAGAAAAATCTCAACTCTGTTTTAATAAAATTTAATTTAAAATTAATTTAATAAATTAATTAGAAATTGTAAAGAATTGTATTTTCTCAAGACTTGGATTCAGGTATGAATGTCAAAGCAGAGAGTATAACATATAATGGAATAGTTCAAAATTAACTACCAGAACTTGTCAGGACCTTTCATTCAAAAATACATACCAACAAACTATTTCTTTTGTCTCCTTGGGTTATGATTCTCATAGAGCAGTCTACACTTATGTAAATCTTTTACTGTGATAGACATTTTGGAAACATAAAACTTAGGGGTTTGGTCTTAAAACAATAAAGAATATTAAGATTTCCTTTTATTTTAATGTACTTAATGTTTTTAATGAAACAATCTGATTTTGCAAACAGTCATTTTGACTCTGACTTTACAATAGCTGCATATTAATTTAGTAAATGATATATATAAACATTAGTGGGACGTGTCATATCATAATACATATTATAACAGTCTGAACTTTGATAATACATTAAAACAGCATTATCAAATTGACAATTAAGAGGTTTTGAAAAAAAATATATTTCCAAAACTATCACATGTGCAACTGTCATTATTTGAACTTTCTGACAAGACAAAGCCAGTATAGATATATTTTCTGTAAAATTTTACCATATTAAAAGAAAAAAAAATACAAGATGGTCATAAATTTGTTGTAACAATTTTTCATATTCCCCCCAGACCAGTTCTGCAAGGTGAAACTCCAAGGCTCTTGATCATGAAATGAGTTTTTAAGGGGATAGGATGTCACACGTCTTGGTGAATGAAGGTGGGAAAAGTCAGTGTGAATAGATTCAGGGATGAATTCTTCATCCCACAAGTCCCATATCAGAGCCCTGCCAGCCAGGGCAAGTGACAACCCTCACCCCAAAGTCTTTTTTTGTGGAGTTCTGCAGCTGCTTTTCCCTCCTGGATGGAAACCTGTGAAAACCAAAACCCCGTGGCTGTCGCTGCTGCAGACCCTCCTGCTTTGTCAGTCCTGTTTCCACCAGGAGGAAAAGAGAGGAGTGGAACAGCATCTCCGAGGAACTGCTCCACCACACATCTGGAGAGAGCCATAAAGAGGAGCAAGACACTTTCATCTTTACTTTAGCTATTTATATCAATGCTTGACATGTACCTTAGAGCTTGATAATACCCATGTAATATTTAAGAGATTTATTGATTTATTTTCCTTATTGCAAACTTCAGTCTACCCTGGAGTGCTTTATTAGAGTTTGATTTTTACCCACCTGCCTTTCTGTACCTTCAGAGATGCCAGAAAGACTGCTAATAATAAAATTCCTATTTTCAGATAGGAAAACTTGATGTTACTAAGACCTTTCTACTTACATATGTGCCTTTAAGCCCATGTTTTACTCCTGCATGACTGTGTAGTCTAATTTCTGACTTGAACTTTGTAGAAATATTTACTCTGCCTTTTCAGGTGCAGATCTCATGATCTGGAATTTAAAAAAAATAGATTATGAATTTTTTCTTATGGAATTCTTAGAGAAAAGGGAACTTTTTCTAAAAAATTAAACTGCCAGTGCTTCAAATAAATTACTCCAGCTGCCTATACTAATCTGGAAAAGAAAATCTGTAATCCTTCAAGGCAATAAAGCTAATCCACACTCTAAACACTGAACTGAATAGATTTCTAAAAAATCCAAACCAATGAAAGCTGGCTACTCATCAGAGCTGATGCTCATGAAGTATTAGCTGTTCCTGCTCTTGTAAGGTTCACAGACAATCATGTTGTCATGTTTATGAACATCTTTCAGATCCAAGGCTTTGGATTTAATCCCACCATACTTTGAAGAAATTCAGATTTTTCAAAGCTTGCCACTTTTGTGGTTATGTGACCTAGTTATGCTCAAGTGACAAAAAACATGCTGCTCATGAAGAATTTAGAAGCCTCTGTTGTAAGAATCACTGGAACTCTTGGCTTTGCCCCTAATTTTGTTTGCTGCAGGGGACCATAACTCCCAACTTCAGCTATATCTGCATACACAGCTCTCTGCCTTGGAAAGGTGCTAAAAATTGTGAATATAACAACAGCTGGCACAGCTTGGAGGTTGATTTAGATTTTGAGTTCTCTTGGTGAGTTAATTCAGACCACCTGAAAAGAAATTTTCTAATGCTTATATCAGCTCTTGACATATTTGACATTTGCTGTTGTACACCAATCTAAAAAAAAAATAAAATTAAAAACATCAACTTTTGGTCACTTCTAAAAACAGGCCATAGAGACATTGTTCTAGGAGAGGATTTTTTTTGCCACAACTTTTGGCCAGTCTCAAAATGAGCACAGACGTGGGGTTGTTTCATTACTGCTATTATGTTTTGTTTTGTTTTACTTCAAATGCATTCCAAAATCTATTTCCCTTTCTAGGATTCCATTTCTTGCATTGCTGATTCAAGTCACAGAGTTATTGTTAGGTTTTGTGGGTTTTGGTGTAGGGTTTTCTGGGTTTGGGGTTTTTTTAAGAATTCAAAACTGTCTGTTTTCATTTGGTGGCTAATCCATTTCTCTCCCCAGAAACAGAAGGTAATATATTTGTTGCAATATGGACCTTGTTGTTAGAAAAAAGAAAATCCAAGTAAATCATGTAAAGAAATCAACTTCGCTCCTTCTTAAACTGATTTTACAGTTGAATGGCTTCAAATGTAGTGTAAACAAAGCTCCATGACAAATCTATCATCTGCTATAATGCTTTATAAAAGTCAATGTACAGTAAATGTAAGCTATGTGGGAAAAGTTTGGTAGTAACTTTTTTCCTCTAGAGAAATTACGGGTGCAGATGTTTAACATTAACAAATTTATAAGGGAGGACTTTTTTTTTCTATTGCCTTGCATTCATTGATAAACATCAAAAAGGAGTAATACCTGATACTTAAACAGAACATGACTAAGTCCTTGTTCAGAAGATTCAAAACTTCTAGCCTGACCTTCATGAAACTGCATGATAACAAAAGATGTACACTTTGTGATGCTGTTTCAGTAAAAAGCTTTTTAATATTCCAAACTACAAGCCAAAAAATATTTATTTAAAAGAGAAAAATTGAAATAAAAATAAATAAATAAAATGAGGTAATATAGTATGAAAAGGATAAAATTAACTTAATAGGTACTTCCCTTTTAAAATTTACAGTTAGACCCCAAAATCCTTTAAACCTTATTTAATTTGCATATCATTCATTGCCCATCTGCTGTATTTCCAATTTCTTCTTTACCATCTGGTTTTCTAATGCTGTATCTACCACATAAATTTTTCTGCATGTAAGGCCTCTAAATTGTGGCTGATTGATTAAAACATATTACAAAATAAATATGTTCAGGCTTCTTCTAAGACCCAGCTTACTGCTTAAAATTAATTACACACCCTAAATCACCCTCGGTAGCTGATAAGGTGAATAATGACTGTAGAGTTGACTCCTACAAAGAATGGAAGAAAAGAAGAAGCTACAGCAAAAGACATAACCAGAGAAATCAAAGGAGAGGTTATGAAAAGGTTATGAAAAGAAAAGATAAATCCCAAAGCAGTCCAGCAGAATGGAGATATTGATGAGAATACATGACTGGGAGGAAACTCGACGGTCCCAGAATGTGTCATGCAGAGAGATAAGAGAAGCAGGAGCAGCTGGTGCATGTTAAACAGCACTTTACTCTGCAATTGGTCCTACTCATTTTAATAGGATAGATTTCTATTCACTGATGTCTCATAATCTGTCCTTTGTGATCTATCCAACATTTTTGCCTCTTCATACAGCCCAGGACTCTTAGACTGTTGTAGTTGTCTCTCTCAGCTGCTGTGATTTTTTTGTCTAACTGTTGCATGCTTCCCCCAGCAGACACTCCAACTTGTTCAATCCAACAGCTGCTACAAACACTTCTGCTTTTGGCACAGCAGCCAAACAGTTTCAAGAGGTTTACTCGAAGAGTAGGTGGGTCAGAATCTATATTTCTGTAAAATGTGATGCACGTCTGTCTGATCTTACACAGTACTTGGGCTGGGACACAAAACACTGTTCCGTTCTGTAAGGGTCCTGAAAGCATTCTAATTTTGGCTGTTATGTTTTCATTCCTATGAAGGGACTCATCCAAACACGGGTAAGTCATTGCAAAGTGGTATAAATATATTATTTGCCTGACTGGGCATGCAAATAGACCATGGGATAGTGAGCAGACTGTCAGCTGGCTTTCCAGGAGTGTTAAATGAAAATAAAGCTCTGAACTGAGAGAAACACAGTACCACACCAGTAGTGTGGGAGCTGACAATGGTCAAATAAGAGATTTTTTGGCTTCAGGCATTAGCTTGAGCCTGTGTGAAACTAAGTCACACAAGGCTCTCACTCTGGCATGAGAAATCATAAGGAGGAATCCAAGCAGTCCTTGGAGAAGGAAAACTACCTTTGCAGGTGTTGTTTGGATCCTTGTTGTTTACTTTCAAGAGAAGGTCAAGGAGTGTTGTTCCCAACTGTCCAGTGATGGTGATGTGTTGGTTTAATGACCAATGAGAGTTTTACCTTCCCAGTCCTTCTTGGACTTGTCTATAAAAGGAGTTCTGGAATAATAAAACTTGCTCTCTTGTGCAATCCAGAAGAGAGTCAGTGCTGTTACTTTTGCCATTCCCAATACAGAGTGGCACAGTAGTAACCCATTGTAAAGATACTTAGGAAGGGAGCAGAGGAGCATTATAAAGGTTAAGGAGTGCAGAAAAACTTTTAAGAGAGACATTCAGAAAGAACACTTCATGTAAACATCAGCAAAATGTTTTTTCAAAATTAGGCCAGTCTCTCTAAAAGGACACATTCAGAGCTCTGATTTCTACTTCTATCACTTGAAAGGTACTAAAACAAAACCCAAAACCTGCCCCTGTTCCTCATTGCAACATCTCACTAGCAAATTCCATTTAGCCATCTCAAAAATGAAGTTAAAACTGCCCATTTCTAACAATTTAACTCCTAAAGAACGTCTTTCTGACGAGAAATGCTAATTACCAAGTGACTCCATTCCGCTACCTTTTCTCATGTTTCTTAGCACTTTGTCAACAATCCCTGCTGGAAGTTTGTTTTTTTTCATGGAGAGTATGAAGACTGTTTTTAAGAGCTTTTATTTCCTCCTAATTTCTTCTGGGATAAAGATATATATATCTTACAGCAATGCTTAAGTCCACACAGACCATTAAACAAGATTTTTTTTTTTTCACCAAATCTCGACAAATTTTGGATATTTTCTTACTTGCAGATCCCAAGCAAGAAAAGGAGATAACACCCTAAATTGCTCCAGGAAAACAGCAATCATATGACACCTACTGTACCCATTTTTTTCTACACCAATCACCTCATGCAAAGATGCTGACATCAGAGGGGATGCTCATTTACACTGGAACAGAAGTCTAAGATCCAATAGAAGCATAATAATTCTGTTTTGGAATGGGAAAACTAGTCAAAAAAGGAAGGAAATATTTCTGCTTAATGACAGCAGATAAATTTGCAATATTTCTGGTGTCAGTCTATCTAGCTGAGACATGCACTGGAGATCTTTCCATTTTAGGGGATGGAAAAGCAAGGGGCAAATTGAAATGTCTCAGTGATGCTAAGATGAATCTTTCAGACAGAATTACATCTGGTATTAGGGGACTTTTCCAAAAATTTTGATCATGCTGAGGTTTGTTTTCATTAACATGCATACACAACTGGAAGTTTCTTTTAATTGTCCCTTGAAACTCAAGTACTCAGTCAAAACATAATTTACTAGGTAGATCGTACTAAAACATTTTCAGCAAAATAACATGTAAAAGTTACCAGACTAACCCACAGTACATGGATTACAAACCAGCAGCATATTATTATTTTTATTTGCAAAGAAACACCTTGCTTGCAGAGCTACTATTTATATGCTCTTATTTTACTGCTTCTTTCAAATTCTAAGAGTAATTTTGAACCAAATTTTAGAATACAATTGCAGTCTTAGGTACACACATTTTCCTATTGGGTTGGGGAGAGACTGATTCTTTTTGATGTCAATAAACTTCAGTTTAATGAATTGGCATTTGACAAACATTCACCAAATATATTCAGGAGTGGAAGAAAACAACCTTAAAATTCAGAAAAAAAACAAGTGGCAAAAAGATGAATAGTTCTACTGGAATTTCATGCCTTGGAGATATGATGCAATAAATAGACTTCTAGATTACATTCTTGATTAAACAAATCAAGTATCTCAAACTTTCATGCACATATATGAAATTGATAGGCTTTTCCTCAATGCATTAGTTTTCTTATTCAGAATCCTTTGCCCAAAACACAGAACCTCTCAGTACATGTGCATCATCATATAAAATCACACACAAATGAACTTCCATACTCATGTCCCCGTGCAGGTACAAAAACTAGAATATCATCTAGATTTCTACAGACTTCTACTGCCATTTCCAGAAACACATTCTTTCAAAAATGCCATTCTCTTTTCCAATTTCTGTAATAAATAATAAATAATAAAAGACTGATACAGTACAGAACTTCACTGCCCCACTTGCTCACAATTTATGAGAAAGGGTTCCTAGGACACCAATTAATTCTCAGATGAATCTGATTAGTGCAGCTGCTGGACTGCAGACCCTTATCTTGTACGAGTTACAGCTGAAAGCAGAAAATACTGGATAGGGGAATAAATGCCTCCTTTGGTTCCTCTTCCATTCAAAGGTACAGATATGTCATCTGAAACAATTTGCCACTATCTCACCTCCACTGATACCTTGATATAGATTACTACAATTTCTACAGGCCAATGATATCAAATTTATAAATAATAAATCAGGTTAAAATGCATTCAAGTAACAAATGCACATGTTTTCATAGAAAACATTTGCTGAAAAGCACTCAATACTAGCAACAAAATTGCATTTTCCCATTTTTTGATCCCATATTTGATCCAATATCTGGATCAAAGAAAATGCACACTATGTCAAAATTCTTGATTTTGAAGGCTAAAATGGGTTTGACAGTAAGGGCCAATGACACCTGGCACCTGTTTACTCTTGAAATCTCTTTAACAAGATACAATCTTAGCTGGCTCTAACATCTGCACTATTACAAAACTCCTGCACTGCCACAGTGACTGCAATGTGTTCATAGTTTGTGGGGACCTAAAATCTCTCAGATGTTTTTATTATTATATTCAAGGCTTTTTCTCCCCATATTTTCAATGTCTGTCCCCCACTATAAGAAAATTTCTTCTATCCTAAAATCTGGGTGATCTTTTGAGTGGCCAGAATACTTCAGGGAGGATGAAAATTTCACTCCTGGCTACCACCAAAATTCAGAAAATAGTTTTAACTCCTATAACTTCACTGTTATTGATTAGCTAGAATCCTCATGGCAGAGGTTAATGTAACAGGGATGCAGAGAGCAGAACTGCATCTTCATTGCCTAGACCAGAAAACAACTGAATTTTCCTGGTTATCACAATTGGATAACGCTGACAGAGGCTGCCTTAAACTGGCTTTACTATCAAAACAGAAAGAAAGGGAGAATGATAGCATGAAAAGGGTGGGTAAGAATCAAAATGTGCTGAACTCAATGTAAACAGTTCAGACCAACTCCCTGGCTAGAGGGGCTGAGGGACACATATCTGAATTTGGCTGATCAGAATGAAGGGAATTGGCACAAAGAGCAAAATGTCTAAAAGGAAAACAGATCTAAGTGCAGAATTCTTTGCATTAAAAGCATCCATTGGAGGGTATCAAGACACTTTCTGTCTTTGCTCCACTTTGTAATCCCAGCTGGTATAAACCAAAGTGCTACTATTAAAAATTAGCTAATTTATTCCAAATTTATTCCTTCCTTCATCTTCGTTTTTAACTTTGCTATTAAAAGCTTTTACATACTTTTTCACTTGACATTAAGCTTCCATTTCTTCCCTGCAAGGTTATGGCAGCTCCCCATGTGTTGCACAGACATGTTCAAGTCAGTGCACGTTTTGAAACTGCAAATCACAGGATGCAACGCTCTTAGCACATGCTTTCCTTGACACTTTGCTCTTGCATGTGAGCCAGAAAGCTCCCAGAGGGCATTTTTGCCATTGAATTCCAAAAAAAGTTGCTGTTAATAGGGAAAAAAAAAAAAAAAAAAGCAGCAAGTTATTAAGTTATAGACAATATAAAACATAAAACACTGCATTACATGTCATGGAATGAGGATCACAACTTGTATGGGACAGCTGTCAAAGCAAAGAATTTACTGAAAATGTCAGTACAGTTTATATTTAAATTTCAAACTTCAAGAAATTTATTTAGTTATTTAAAAGATATTAAAAAGGAAATAATTCAGTAGCAACAAAGACAAAATTATACAGTTTTCACTGAATAATGACTTTCCTTGGGTGGTTTCTTCTAACTTTTAAATTTTTATCTTTTTTTAAAAATATATTGAAATAAAAAATAAAAATCCCCTCAAACACCTTTGAAATCCAGTATCTAAAAATTTATATATATATCTTTGCTCTTCCACACAAAAAGATGTTCAAATTCACTTGCTACTATAATTGAGTTAACGTCATGCTTCGTAAAATGTTGCCATCACTTCAATAACTTTTTCTTTTTAGAATCATTGAAACAGAATCCCTATTGTACAAAAATTTGGGTTTTACATTCATGCAGAGGATCCAATATGAAGATAGAAAATGAGAAAATTAGCATATTAACAAATTAGCTACTTTGCAGAGTGATTGCACAAAGCACTAGAGGATCAAGTTCCATTCAACAATTCATTTTCAATTTGGTGACAAATCATGATATACAATTCCTTTTATATCACATTTTGGTTTCCATCTGCCCACATGCACAGAGAAATATTCTTGCTAGAAATATGTAGGATCAAGGTTTAGATGTGCATATTGGTATAGGAATAACTTGATACATATCTTTATTAGAGGAAAAAATACATATGTTTGCAATAGTGACAGCAAGCAATGTGCTTTTATGGAAAATTCTTGCCATCTGGAAGGGTGCTAAATGAACTCATTGTTAGGTTATTGTTTTGTTTTGTTGATAGCCAGAGCATTTATTTTCTATCTTTGGCATTTATTGTTCTTTTCAAATTGCTTTCCTCAGCCACTATAACAATACCAAATAACACTATTTAAAATATATTCTCACTTGTGATTGGAAAACATTGACAAAAAAATTGATAAATTAATCATCACAAATTCCTCAAAGTCATTAGGATGGTATTTAGTCTGTGATATCAGGGTTCAGTTGTCTACTAGAATTACAGCAAGTAAAATTTAGCACAAACAACTTTAAACATTTATCTTTTGCTCATTAATCATCTTCAGGCCACATGACACACTGTTAACATGGTAAGTGGGCAATTGTATTGATTACAAAATAAAGTACAGGAAAATTTTATACACTCACATAGATAGACCTGTATTTACACTCACTATTAAATGCTTTCTGTGGAAAAGAAGAAACTATTAGGGGGAAAAATCCCATTAAGGAAAAATTCATATGTTAGATAAATACCAAGTTATGATAGATGGGACACATACCAAAGTTTTTCACATGGGCAAATCTGCTTCAGACCCGAGTGTGAGCTTTGACCCAGCACAGCTTGGTAGAACACCAGGCCAAATTTGGGATCTCAAGCCAAAGAACAACCAGATATATTTTCATTCTTTATTTTCTGTACAGAGTGCACAAACCATGCAGCTTTACCATTTTCCTTCATGGATAAGCATGGTTATTTAGCTCTTTGCTGAGTAATACAACTTCAACAGCAGCACCTTACTCAAGCACTTAATTTTAAGCACGCCATTAATCTAATTGGAACCAAATGAATATCAGCACATTTCAGCTCAAATGTTTTAATAAATCCTTTGTTACTAAGCAGAGGATTTCTGCAATGAAGTGGACTAGCAGGAAAGGAACAATGTAAATTTACAGCCATTCATCTGCAGATTTAGTCCAGCATAAGTTGGAAGAGCTGGATTTAGTTTCCCACCCTTTCTGTCACGTTTTTCACTGCTATGCAAGGCATTCTGATGGCTCAAATCTTAGTGTAATAAATCAGATTTGCAGTTTGATTACAGTAAGTGGCTTCAAATATAATAAATTATTTCACAATTAACAGAATTAATGAAACTTGGTGTGTATTTCATCTAAATGGATCTGTCTATGCATAGTCATTCTCATCTCAGGGATTCACAATATCATACTCATGGTATGGCAAGTTCACATACAATTCTTTGTTTTATTAAGTCAGGTTAAAAACACATCTAGAGCTGCAGATTCTGTACATTTAGTATTTAGAAGATGTTCTTCTTCAATGAAAAATAACCATTTTCTAGTCATGTTTCCTACTCTGAAACAGCTGTAAAATACAACTGAACCAATAAAACCCATTGATACAGTACTACTGCATGTTTCCAGGTGAAGAGTAGCATATGCTATATCAGGAGTAAAAATATCTATAATTCTACTATGTAATACTCTATCAATATATAAATACATGATATCCTACTTATATCTTTAAAATAAGACAAAAATTGTTGCATGTTCTTAAAAAAAAACTTCCAGACTGCCAAAATTTATGAAGTTTTGCAATTAAAAATGTGGGTTTATGAAATTATTTTATGTAGTTCTTAATTACATTCTGAAGTGGTAGAGCACTTTCTTTGAGAAGAAGGATAATCTGCAATGCAGCTATAGTAATTTTATATCTGTCACTAAACATAAGATGAACTATTCAAATCTGTCTGGGGAAAAAAAATCCCTTTTGGAAAGTTCTCATTCTGCTCTACTCTTATTCATGCCATGAAATACATGAGGAAGTAGAATAGGGCAAGAAATTAAACAAACCACAGAACTTTCTATTTTGGTGTTCTTGGTCACTCTTTTATCTGTACAATTCATACCCTGGATTTATCAAGAATCTACACTTAAAATATTTGTAACAAAAATGAAGTAAAAAAGCAAGTCATCTACTTCCCTAAAATAAATTCTGAAATATTTTGGGGGGAGATTAATAGTTCTCAAAAAAAAAATTGTCTTGATTTAAACTACTCACTAGCATGAGCTTGAGGAGCTAAAAAATGGTTATATAAACAGTCTGTAATTTTATAATATAAAATATCTTTGGGGCTATAGAGCTTCCCTCTGAAAGATTAATGTGCCCAAATCTTATTACTATTAGAAATATATTGCTCATATAAATAAATATTAACTCTACTGAGTATGAATTTTTCTGCCCCAAGATAACCACTGAGTAACCAATATTACTTGGGATATTTGACTTTTCTCCCTCCTTTAAAGCATATAGAATGGTTTTCAGTCTTCTGTGTTTCCAGGTTGAGTATTGAACTTCCAGCCTGGCCATTTAAAAATGAAGCATATTTTAGTCCATGACAAATGGATATGGCTGTTCTATTGCTAAAAGGAAAATTGTATTATCAGCAAGGACTGAGGAAGAGGGCAGCCTGCACAAATCCAGAAGAATGCAGGACATGGCTTCAAGTCACTGTGGGGGTTTCAATTCATATTTATCTGTCCAGAAATTGAAATCCACTTGAGGCATCCCAAAATAAACACACATCATCATTCTACTGTTAGTTAACTGATTGCCTATAAACCTTGTCTGTTTTGGAGCAGGAATTCCAACATGAGGTGAATCACTCAGTTTTTTCTTTCTGAATTTCTTTAGATTCTTGATGTTGTGAGTTTGCACATGAGAATTCACATGCAAGAATGAACATTTTGTTAACATTCTGTTAAAGCTGTTGTAGAGTAAAGCCATTGCAGGACAATTTCACTAACTCTTAAAACTGAAACTGTATTTTACGTTAATTTAGCTTGAAAGCCTCAGTAATTGAGGAGCCAGTTTCTGCCTAGCTTCCCAGTAAATCAGCACCAGTGCAAGATTCTGACTTTTCTATGTGAATTAAAAGTAGTTGAATGCCCATTCCAAGATTTTGTGAGTTAATAGAAATTATCATCACAACAGGCACATGCTCAAGATTTACACATTTGAGTTGCAGAAAAATCTCTCTTCAAGGCAAAAACTGTCAAATTTTCATGTCCTGTTAAAAATAAAATTTTTGGCCATAAAAATCAGTGACAAAGGTTTTATTTAAATTAGGCAACTGAAGAATTGGGAGAACTCAGAAGAACTCTGACTGTGGTTGAGACCATGGGCTCCAGATACCAGATAAGAAGAGAATTTGTTTGTGCAGTTTTGTTTTCATTCAGTTGTTTAAACTTCAGTGCCAATGGGATTTATTTCCACAGTGGTTATAATTATCTTTTGATGCCAGAGGTATGAAAAAGTCCAATCACTCCTTCCAGTCAGGATTTTCTTACATCTGTTAGGAGTCAATTACTTTACCTGTCCAACTGCCTATTCATCTAACCTTGTTATTACTTCAGAATGTTTTCAGGCTTCATTATACTTGACTACTCTCAATAATTTAGTGCCAACTCTAAGTTTTTTCTTATCTGAAATCCTTTCTTCAATTTTCTCTTGTCATATAATTATCTAGAGAAAATTTGACATGGGCAATACCCTAACAACTGTTAGCCTTTAGACAAACTAAAGATGTTATTTATTTACACTCACATTTTCTGGTGTCTGCTTTCCATTTCTCCTTTTTAATCATTACCATTAATTTACTTCTCACTATTTGACAGTCTTCCCCAAATAAACCCATGGAAAGAATTAGCTCTGAAACAGTTAAATAATAAACTATTTGATTTATTAAGGACAAATACATGGTCATGCTGAGTGAGTTTTAAAGAGTATTTCTGTATCTAAACACAAGGCATATTTGTTATATTTATAAAATGATAGCTTTACCTCTTCCTTGGAAGCTTCTCACCATTCATGTATATCTACAAGTGTACATACAAACAAAAAATTCAACTTTGCACACTTCAGATCAAGCTCACACAGTATCTCTGTGTTTGTGAGATGAACCATTCAAGTCCCATCCTCTCCCAAGCTTTTTTAAGATGAATCAAAATCATACTAATCAATGGGAACCCCTAATCATCTCCAATTTAATGTTATATTTTACTTATCCATATTGATATGGACTCAATTATGCCTGTCCAACAATAAACAAGGAAGATTTAACTATTATAGTCATACAGCCATAGAAGTATTAATGAAAATTTAATAATTACTCTCAGAAGTTCAGTGCCCAACAGAGTATTCAATTATCTTGTGAGACTGGTTTCTTTTTAAACATTCTTCTATTCTGTCTCAGTTTTCTTGACTTTCCCTTCATCCAGTGTAAAATAGCATGCTAAAATTTTGTTTTGTTTGAATACTTCCAACTTAAGTTTTCCTCTCATAGAACTACAGTTCCTGCCCAACCCTTTGCTAGGTTATTTATACAATAGATTATTTATACAATACTTCTGAAAGATTTTATCTTTTGAAACTTGTCATTTAACCACACTCTTTTCTTTTTCGAGTTTTAATCAAATTTTTATACTTTTGCTGATGATAGACTTAACCTTCCCAAAGTTCAGGATTTCTAGTTTGACACTTCACTTCGCAGCTTAAGGGTTAGACTTAATTTAATTAACCTGTTAATTAACTTATCCTTGACTTAACCTGTTATTTACTCATTTTTTCTTCTTGAACATCCAGTGTTGTAATTCTAGGTTGTTTTCACACATGCACAGTTTATCCACCATTAAGATAAACTTAATTCTATTGTGGCCATCTCAACTGCTACGAGCAAGTGAACTTTCATGACCATTTCTTTACAATGCTATAAAATTTAAGGAGTTGTTTTCTTATATAACTTGATAAGAAAACAATGGAAAATTTTCTTTTAGTCTGAGCTTCCTATGAATAATAGCCAAGTGACATTAGAAGCATTTTTTTTATGTTTTCTCAAGTTCCCTATTGATATGAACCTATATTTTCTTAAGCAAAATTCAACAGTTAGGATCTTCTTCACTGAATGTTTTCAAAACTTCACAAGCTACATGATAAGCAGTACACAGAGGGAAAGGGAAATATTAGAAAATTTAACATACAATGCTCTAGACTGAAGGATTTAAGTCATACAGGCTTCAGATTGCAGTGGAAAAAGCAAAACTTGAAATACTCAGTTTGGTTTATAGTGCTGGCACAACAGCCAAAGTGATGAAACCCTCTCTTTGTTTACAATCACCTTAAGCCCAGAAAAATGAAAAAAAATGTTTTTATAAAATGGTCAAATGAGATTTGTTATTGGTATGTAAAGATCCTTACAGGCCATCCTACACTCAGACCTTGACAAGAAGTTTCACAGCTGCTGAACTCTGATGGATGTCTGAGCTCACCCAGCGTAATGCACACCCAAACACCCACACATTTACACTGCAGATACACCACACAAGTATCTATAGGTGTCACAGAATTCAATTCTCATTCCAAAAATTACTCTGGACTATTTCACTGCAGCTGCACTGAGGGAGCACTTCAGAGGCAATTTGAAAATAGCAGGGGTCACAGCACATTAGCAAAGATCAGCCCCATGAGGTTATTATCTCTTTGTTGAACTGCAGCCTAACAGGACGTACACGAAGCTTAGATCCCATTTCATAATGAAATAACAAGGTTGTGTTATAGCTGCTCGGAGGGAACACTTCAAATGTGACCAAACTGCTAATCCTGCTATAACTGTCCAAAGTGCCTAAAGGGCCATTTATTAAAAATAAAAAATAAATTGCTTCTGCCACTGAATAAATCCCCAAACGTACAAGGTCTGAGGGCAGCATTTTGAAGGAGAAATATTTAAATGGTAGAAGCAAAATTTGCTTAATAAGAGACACTGGATTTTCATTTGTTTATAACAGAGCTACACGTGCCCATCTCAAATTATTATAATATGCAGCTGAAGTCAAAAATGAGTATCATAAAAGATAACATCCACAGTACATCAAAACACATAGACACACTCCATTTGTAAATCACTTCATTTATTACAGCTAGTGATAATCCCAATTGCCAAAGGAGAAAAGATGCTTTCTATTGAAAAATTTAATTCTTTCAGTTCCACACTGCAGCTAAAGCATCAGATAATAAGAACCATTCCTTGGAAATTTAAACAATGAAAGTTGGCTCACTTTTTTTAATTGAAGGCTAGAAAACTCCAAAACCTTCTAGTGGTCATTCCACTGTTGTCATCTCACATAATTTCTTACATTATCAAAGGCTACTTAGTGCAGTCAAAAGCAACTTAGGACCAGTGTAGGCTAAACTCAGCTTTGATTTCAAGTTAATGCAATTTTAAAGTATTTCCATGTAATTAAACATGTACAATATTTGTGCTAAAAAACTGCAGAATTTTAAAAATTAATCCCTGTCCTTCTCTGTAGCTATGTTGACATTTATCATAATATGTAGCACTAATATATTAAAGACAACCTGGTGATAAACATCTTACAAGTGTCTATAAAGAAAGCAGTAAATAAAAAAGAATATTTTAAACATGGAACAGCATCACCATACCTATGAAATACACACAGATGTGTTCAGCCCTGCCTTTTATTTGCAGTGTCATAAATATTATGCAGTGATATTTTTTTGCATTATAGTAACACTTCTGCATTTGGCTAGAGAGATTATGTGTTGTAAATACATGTGGAAAGACGGCACCCACTCCAAAATAACCTCATATACTAAAAGTCAAGGTTGAAAACTTACTGTCTGCTGATCCTCAAGTCCCAGTTCAGTCCTCCAGCAAAAATATTTGCCTTGTTTTTCCCCTCAGACTGACTGTTATAAAGTTGTTACAAATATACTCACAAAAAAATAGTCACAACTATGTTCCCTTCCCAAACCAAAGGAAATGTGATTAATATGAGAACACAGAGAAGAGGAAAACACAGACAAAACCTCTTTTGCTGTAGCTATCCTAGGGCCTGTACACTGCATGCTGAAGAGCTCTTAAATTCAAAGAAAGTAGGAAATACCATTCTATTTCCCAAAGATTTCTGTAAACCACATTTTGCTCTCTCTCAGTTCCTTCCCTTATACTGTTTCATCCTACAGAAAAAACATTATGCTGGATTTGTGACAAAATTTTCATGACTGCAATGCCACACACAGGATTACAACTTAACCAAAGAATCAGGCAGAAAATAAGCTGTGAGGAGAGGCTGTGAGCTTTTCAGCTGGATTAAAGCACAAATCTTCAATAGTAGTGCAAAGAGACATTGCTGACCAAGGACATCACTTTTACTGTGAACATTCTCACTCAGACTTGCTCCACTGGACAGCTCACTTGATCACCATCCAGGCAGACAAAACTAGAAATGCCACAGACAGCCTGAAAAAAACCTATGGTTTTTTCTTTCCTTGCTACATTTTTTTGGCCCATCTGTCAAAGGATAGTTCTTGCTCTACCAGACAGAGAGACTCCTTCACCTGCCAGTTCTTACTTTACCTTCATATCAATGTACAGGTGGGATCTTCAAGCACTTCCCATCCTTTTACTTCACTAGAGATTAAAATCTCAACTTCAGCATTGGATAACTAATAACGAAACCATAACAAATTACCTGGCTGCCTGTATCACTTGTCAAAAAGTAACATTTACAGAGATTTAAATATTTACCTCCATCTTTTAAAGGAAAAAAAAAATATTAAAAAAAACCCTGAAGTCTTCATTTGAAAGTGAAAGCAAGCTGTGCTCACAGATAAGGATGTTCTGTGCTATGAATACCTGTGCAAGAGGTTAGAGAGACTTTACACACCTATTATTCTCTTTCACAGGATTGAGAATAGAGGAGCTGTGGGTGCATAGACACTTTCCCAAGCTGTTACAAGTAAGAATAGATGCCGACATTGAAAACTGGTGCTTTACAAACTGCAGCATTTAGGTTTAGTGTGAGTTCCCAGAAGCTGCTTTGTCAGTGTCTCGAGGAGAAAGGACAGCACAGTTCCACTTCTACTGGTAAAATCTTCAGGTGCAAATGGCTGATTATTACATTATGAAAAGCTCTGTGTACTACAAATTTAAATGGAGGTGTCCAATAACCAGCTGAGGTGTTTTGCCATGTAGGATTACAGGGGCATTGGGATAGAGCTCAGAGGAGGCTGAGCAGGGCGATAAAAAGGAGAAAAGAACCTACACAGAAAAATGGAGGTATAATGCAATGTTAGAGCTCACAATACATATCCTGAAGGCTTCATGGTGATTCAGTCCCAGAACACTTTTGCAGTGTCAAGTCAACAGCTGGAGGGAATTTGTTTGGGGTTCAGGGGTTTTTTTATTAGATTTACAAGGGAAAATTTAAGGTAGATGCTTGGAAAACTTTTAAGACTCCAAACCACCCAAAGAAGGTAATAAGAACATGGCACGAAACTATCTGTTTTTTCTGTAACAGCATTAAACTACTATGGGAGACTTATTTAGGCAAGTCACCATCACTAGGCAGAGCAGCATTACTATAAATTAAAACCCCTATTGTTAAACTCACATTTGGAAGAAACTCCAGTTCTTAGGTAATAGAGTCAGTTGGAAGTCATCAAAAACTGTGAATTGGTGCAGAGGAGAAGAGTTTTTTGTACCCCTTACCTAGTACCAAGAAAAGTAAAGGCCCCCCAAAGAGATATTCATAGATTACTGCTGTGAAATGAGTCTTATTTGCAAGGAAGTAAACTACTGTTAGAACTCCTAGGGTCATTCGAAAAAATCTCAGACAAAAAAAACTCAGTCAATTCTAAAGGAACCACCAGTAGAAATACCAACTCATTTTAAATAACATGCAGTGCATGGGTAAGTAGGAAGGAAAAACTGAGAAAGAGTAAATTATTTCCCCTTGAAAATTATAGCAAGCAAGACACACAAGTTGACCTCTTCTAAAAAGATGCGCTACTTCTACATGGGAAAGATATTAAAACAATAATCCTGATCTTATACACCCCAAAATTCCAAGATTTTAAGAATTGACTGAAAAATCAAAAAAACAGCAATAGCAACAAGACACAAGGGTTTAAAATTTTTCTGTGAATAGGAATACGTGCTTTATAAGGATTTTTAGTTCTAGTTTCAAGGATTTGGCTTACTCCCAAATGAAAAGTCCACTGCACCTTTCATCCAGAAAGAATCTCCAGAAGCTGTCCAACTTATCCTTGTAAACTTTTAACCACAAGGGGTTCTGAAAGTCCAGCTACAGTAGCTCAAAAGAGCAGCTAATTCACTCTAACGAGGACATTTTCCATCTTATTATACATAGATATAACATAAATGCACAGCCTAAAGGCTTTTATTGCATCTTCCCAAAGGTTTTGGCTGCCCCAGCTCAGGATGAATTGAGAAAGAGCACGAGAGAAAGCAGATGAATATTAAGAAAGTCTACACGCCTTTCCTGGTGTCTGCTTTTAAAGTGAGGCGATCAAGATTGGCTTCAGCTGTAGATAATATGCTGCATCTGTGTTGCAAACATTTCCCCATCCATTCATCCATCCATCATCCATCCATCCATCCATCCATCCATCCATCCATCCTTCCTTCCATCCATCCATCATCCATCCATCCATCCATCATCCATCCATCATCCATCCATCCATCCATCCATCCATCCATCCACCCACCCATCCATCCATCCATCATCCATCCATCCATCCATCCATCCATCATCCATCCATCCATCATCCATCCATCCATCCATCATCCATCCATCATCCATCCATCCATCCATCCATCCACCCACCCATCCATCCATCCATCATCCATCCATCCATCCATCCATCCATCCTTCCTTCCATCCATCCATCCATCCATCATCCATCCATCATCCATCCATCATCCATCCATCCATCCATCCACCCACCCATCCATCCATCCATCATCCATCCATCATCCATCCATCCATCCATCCATCCATCCATCCACCCACCCATCCATCCATCCACCCACCCATCCATCCATCATCCATCCATCCATCCATCTATCATCCATCCATCCATCCATCATCCATCCATCCATCCATCATCCATCCATCCATCCTTCCATCCATCCATCCATCCATCATCCATCCATCCATCCATCCATCCATCATCCATCCATCCATCCATCCATCATCTGTCATCTATCCATCCTTCCTTCCATCCATCCATCTATCATCCATCCATCCATCCATCCATCATCCATCCACCCACCCATCCATCCATCATCCATCCATCCATCCATCCATCCATCCATCCATCCATCATCTGTCATCTATCCATCCTTCCATCCATCCATCCATCCATCCATCCATCCATCATCCATCCATCCATCCATCCATCCATCCATCCATCCATCCATCCATCCATCCATCTCTGCCCCAGACCCACAGAGTGGCTTGTCCTTGTATCTGTCTGATCACTCTAACCCACACTGGAAATATGTGTGACCATTCCCTGAAGCAGTCCCAGCCCAGGGGTGCTTTTGTGGCTGAGCTCAGGGCCATCAGCACCCCTGGCCAGCCCAGCCCAGATCCCTTCCCTTCACTGGGGGCTGTCTGGGGAGTGTGGGCGCTGTCCCCAGGCTTGGCACAGCAGCCCATGATGTGGACTCTGGGACAGTGGGTCAAATTCTGAGCACTGTTCATCCCCAAATCATCTTCTACACCTAAATGACAACATACAAGCAGAAAATAAGAATCTTGCAAAGATTTCTGATTTACCCCTTACGATGAGGAAAGGTCTAATGTCCCAAAAGTATTGTTCCTTAAATCCTTGTGGATATGTATCTGCCTCATTCAGCAGCTGGACTGACAGGAAACCATTTGTCCACTTTCTTCGGCACAGGAAGAGTGTCACTGTCATGAAACTGATAAAGCAGGATTTCTTTTGTTTTGTTTTATACTGAACCAAAATTGCAGACCTAATAAAAGCCACACAGATGTACTTGACAGGATGAGAGTGAGTTAGTGCACCATTCTCCTACCTCCAGAAACTTCAGGGAATGCCACAAGCTTAAGCTGCAAGTTAAATGGGGACAGTGAATTCATCCTTGTCTGCTCTAACTCACATGCTGCATTTCTCCTTGTACAGCTATTTAAACTCACGTACCTCCATTGACTTCAATAGATTTCCTCCCGAATCACAGTGGAGTAAGGCAGATCTAGGCTGCAGGATTGAATAGAAATGTCAACAAACACAGTCATTGTAGCCAGTATATTATGAAAGAGTTCCTGAGGACAGTGCTCAAAAATGGTCTGCAATGGTTCATTTCATTCTGGTGTAAACTAGAGGGCATTCAGCTTGCATTAGGGTTGAATTTGTCTGTCAGATTTAGAGAATTATTCAAAGAAAGATGATGTGCAATTGCTGAGAGACATTGCTAGTAACTCCTGAGAAACTGAGTGATGCTGATCTCACAGCAATTTTTCTGAAAGAAGGATTTGATCTGTAGCTTCCACAGATAATAAGAAAAGCATCATCACTAGCCATTATATTGCAGCATTTGTTCCCATTAATTTGATGAAACAATTCCTTATAGCGCATCAAATAAAAAATATATCCAAAAGCCCATATTTTAAAGCTTAAATACTTTTAAATAGACTTCCAATCTAACTCATAGGAAGAAGCTGTCAGCAGATTTGATGGGCTAGTTAAGGGTAATTCCCATACAGACAGCCTTTTGGTGCTAATATGCCATTTAAAACACATGCTCTATAAGCTTCAGTAAGACTGGGTTTTGAAACAGAGCACAGGCATTTTGTTTTTCTTCCAATTAACCTTTTATGTAGGTATTTGGTTGCAAAGCTCAATATGTTAGAAGAGTTTTGTGTCTAGAACAGGACAAAATAAAATGGCAGCAATGTATATTTATATATTTAGAAATCATTTTGAGTGGATACTACATCAAATCAGTTGATGAAAGTACTGTATTGCTTTTGGGGTAAATAAGATTGATTCCAGGCAATCATGTCTTATGTTTCATTTTAGAATGAGTAGTTTTTCCATGCTTGCACAAAGTGTGAGAGATGATGACACAATCAGTAGTTTGTTCCCTATAAAAAGTAGTTCAAAGCCTCTACGTGAAAGACATTATCCTATTTTCTCAAAATCCTTCCTAGCAACAAGTAGTATGGCCACAGAAAGGGATTCCAGCTGATTTTTAACATTAAAAGAAATAATAATTTGTGAGGGCTCAGCAGATCAGCAGGTAGCAGAGAAATTATGCACTCTTTCCTGAAACTAAATTGATTAAAGTCAATAATCTCAGATAATTTAGGATAACTAAGCCCTAACTTCTTAGCAATAATTCTTGAAGAAGTCTTCACTACTAAAAGACCAAGTCTGTCATCACCAGTAAAATGAGAAGAAAGGAAAAGTGTTTGTTTTTGTTGGTTTTATTGTGGGTTTAGGGGGTATTTTTGTTTTGTTTGGCAAAATAAATCACAAAAAAATCATAAAAATAAATTTCCTCTGGCCATTTTTTTAAAATGTATGCGCTCACCTTTTCTGTTAATACTTTAATATTTTATTTTGCTGTAGTTTTTTAAATTATTTTTGCTATAATTTTTAATTAGACATGTTGTAGAGCAACTCTCAATTGTGAAGTAAACAAGTGTTTGCTGTTACACCCCTGTGTGTATCTGGACTTAACTGCTTTCTGAATGTACATGGGCTGATATTCCAAGTTAAATAAGTCAATATTTAGTCTAAGTCTAAATTTATATGTTCCTTTTAATGAAAATGTTTGCCACATTCATTACTAAAGCATGACATGACTTGTCCAATGATATTTTTAATTGATTACACTAAAAAAAGGTCATAATGAATCATCCAAAGTAAATTTCAAAGCTATTTAAAATATAATACAGTTATTTGGGAAGCAAAGGAAAGAAGGAAATTTCTACCTGTGGAAGATTTGATTTTAAATTTTTTCTTTCCCTCCAAAATAAACTTGTCATGTTTCCAGTTCAACAGAAACATAAAATTAGATATATAAATTTGTTTTTAGACATAGAAATTATACAACTTTTCACTGCACATAGTGATGATTTTCTGTAACAAATGGCAATTATGTCTACAGCTGAAATTATTTTAATGATCATGGGATGGATACTGTATTTGGGAGTTTAATTTTATGCACAGGTATGGCTACTCCTTCCATATTCTTGTATTTTTCTAAATAAATAGCAAGACAACCTGGACAGAGATGCTCAGGGGGAGAATATTTCAGAGACCAAATGGTTGAGCAGGCTCACATCAAGATATTTCTACTAATAGGACCTTGAATGGGACCTGAAGAGTTTCTAAAGAATGAAAGGGAATTGGGAACTCCTTGTTGGAGCTTGAAAATCATTGATTTCCTGAAAGCAAGGATTTATTGGGCAGGAGAAAATTGTACATAAACCATTTCCTCCAGATTCCTCTTCCCAAATAGATGAGCATTCTCTGTTCAAAATGGTTAAATAGACAACCTAATTTTCTAGCAAAAACCTTTAAAGTATTTAGGAAGCCTTTGGTCACAGGTAATTAATTTTCCAGGTGACAGGAGACACAACTGACATACCCTTCTCAAAGCTTTGGCCAACTTAGATATTAACAGGAGCTGCAGAAACCCATTAGAAAAAAAAAAAAAAATCATTAATATTTTAGTAGCTCTTTCCAAATTAATTCCAGGGGTCCAGACAAATTCCAGTGCTCCAGGATAGTTTCAAACCTAAAGAAAGCTTTCTCAGAGTGTGCAATCATGGTTTAGCCCCAGCCAGCAGGTAAACCCCACCCAGCTGCTCCTTCACTCCTCCCTGGTGGGATGGGAGAGAGAATCAGAGTTAAAATGAGAAAACTCATGTGTTGAGATAAAGACAGCTCAACAGGGAGAGCAAAATCCATGCATGAGAGTAAAGGAAAGCAAGGAATTCAATCAGCACTTCCCGTGGGCAGGCAGGCGGGTGTTCAGCCATCCCCGTGGCTGGGAAGACAAATGCCACCACTCTGAGCCTCTCCCCTGCTCTCCTCTTGCTCCCCCAGCTCTGGACCCTAAGCACAAGGGCAGATGGCCTGGCACATCCCTTGGGTCAGCTGGGCTCAGCTGTCCCTTCTGTGTCCCCTCCCGGCTCCCTGTGCCCCCCAGCCCACTCGCTGGTGTGGTGAAGGGAGAGGCACAAAAGGCCTTGGCTCTGTCTAAGTGCTCCTCAGTAGAAACAAAAATATCCCTGAATTATCCATGCTGTTCCCATTAAAAAACTAAAGCACAGCCCCATGCTAGCTACTGTGAAGAAAATTAACTCTACACCAGCAAAACCAGCACAGATGATAAGTACTAGAACTAACATACAGTTTAAAAAAAAAATAAAAAAATCCACCAAAACTCAAACAAACAACAAAAAAAGACCAAACAGAGCTGACACTACTTTTCATATCCAAGCTACAAAAGCTGTGTCACTTCACTTTCAAAAACAAAATTACACGAGACAGCTTGAGCCAATCTAACACCTTGTCACTGCTCCCTACTGCATGCTGTCTCTGTTTACCTTGCTTTAGCTGCAACACGTATCAGGCCTCTCCATGAGGCAATTTCAGATGGTTTTCTGCTGGGATAGTGCAATCAGTCTTTTGAGCAATGATCTTGGGTAGAGCCTAAAAAGGAGCAGAATGACACCATGTGAAGGAGGGAGGAAGAGCTGCTCCTGCAGCCACAGAGGAGGAAACCTCCCCATCTGGCAGTGATCAGCTGTGGGACTGACTTGGGGTCTCACATAATTCCATCTGGAGAAGAATCAGGTTATAATGGTTTTGACAGCTTTAGTGCTTAGGATTTACAAGCTTGAGAAAGACCTAAATAGGTATAATGATGTTGATATAAATAGTGATGCAATTTTATATATATATATACATATAGATATATGTGTGTATATATATATATAGTGTTCATTCTGATGAACTAAATTACATAGGATTTATCATTTTACTGGTTGATTCTAATGTATAGAAAGACCATGAGATGCCAGGTTTCACTGCCAAAATTTCAAGATCTCCTGAAGTCTGCTGCTGGTCTGGAGTAATATGGCTCTGCTGATCTCAGAAGTATAAAAAAGTTAATTGTTATGAGAGTGTAGTAGGAATTGTGCTGCCTCTCCCATCTGCAGTCCTCAAAGGAGAAGAGTCTCCTCTCTTGTTTTGTAACCATCAGACTGTCTTGGGTGCACAAACAGTAGGTTGAGAGCTGCATTCTTGCAATGTACATTATCTTTTATCTTCCTACAGCTCCACACAGAGACCCAGCAGTGGAGAAAACATGGGAAGAATTAAATTTAAAAATGTGTTAGTAGAAAGAAAAAAATACTGTAGAAAGGATTATCTATCTGTATATATTTATGTCTAGATATGTCTTTAATTGCTAAATTGACAACATTAATTTTTAATATTAAATGGATCTTTTGTAAGTGAAAATTAAAATAATTTATAAGATGTTATGCAAATGCTGTATTTATTATTAGTGAAATCACAGTTTTATTAAAGTTCTATTGGTACAGGGAAGGTGAACTCACTAAATTCATATGACAATATTTAAAATCTCTTAAAAGATACATGATGAATTTCAGAGGGGTTTAGCTTCAGAATTTTAAAATGTTCTTATAGTATAGAAAAACTGCAACAAGCAAAGATAAAAGATCATACCAAAATGGATTTCACTGAAGAGGTTAAATCACAGGTTCTTATATTAATTTATTTACCTCATATCAGCACAGCTGAGGGTATACCTCTTTAGATTGTGTCAGATCATGCATATCTCAAGAGCAAAGCCTCTGTCATAAACCAGAGGACTGATCTTTTCAAAAATGCAAAATAAAGTAATGCAAATATGTCTAGGCACAGAGTGGGATAAAGAAGGCCAGTAACTGATGATGGAAAAAGTAATTGTAACTATACTTTTTTTTTCATTTTCTCAATGGCTCCCTATTAAGATATTTGCATACTTAAAAAAAAGTAATGGGAATAAAGACATTGATTCTTCAATACATCCTTATTTTCTGAATCCCTTTTTTATTGGGATACAAACACAACATTCTGAAAAAAACCCAAAAAACAACAGCCTAAATATTTGATTTATAGAAAACAAATCTCATTTTCTATATGCACAGTGGTCTTGATCCCATATAAATCCAAATAATATCCCCTGGAATATAGTGCAGAAATATTTCAGAGGGCAGGTCACCTTTCGTATGCGACTCTTGGGGATACACATAAAGAAAAGACACCAAGAAATCTCAAAATCCACTGCTCAATCAACCATTTTGCTTCACAGGAACAATCATATCTGAAAATCACCACGTCTGTTTCAATCACCAGGTGGATGTAGCAGTTGCCAAAGGCAGAGTCAGTCCTCTTTCCCTCCACTGAACTCAATAACATGCAGCACAGTTTCCTGGCACAAGGCTCCAGAACATTCTGACACAGACATATTTGCAAAAATGAAGTAAACCCCACTTCCCAGTTGGGAAAAAAACAATTTCAACGTTTTCAGGATTCTACGAAGGCTTATTTTCTCATTTAAAGCTGTAAATAGCTAAGTACACATGCATCTTGGCAAGTAGAGGCTTCTGCATTTTTTAACAACACCTGCAAAAAGAAAGAGAAGAATGACAAACTAAAGTATGTGTGGGTTGATCACATGTTAGTGGAATGGTTTTGCGTCCACTGTATGATATTTAAAAAAATGAATTCATTTTGATTTAAAGTTGTAAACACTCCTTTCAAAGAAAGCTTCGGCAGAAAATATCATTTAGATTTCCATGTTGTAAAGTTATTTTACTCTGAACTACTTCTCTGCAAAGTTACTGCAAACAGCATTTTACAGTAACCTAAACTAAAATATTTATTATATGCAACTGATAGTTTGTGACCTATTTCTATATAGGTCTTCACTTTTTTCACCTATCACCTTAAGATATATCATGAAATTTTCTTTTTATCTTTCACTGAACATGCCCTAAACCAGAAGGCATTTATATAAATCAGAATGATCAAGAAATGTGTTTGAAGTTCAACATTTTTAGCATCTCTGACATAGTTTGTCCATATTAATATTAAAATGAAACAATCTCAGTGAACTGCAGTTCAATTTATGGAATAATTTAACTCCATAAATATTTTAGCAAACATTATTAGGTCCCGTATGTAGCTTATGTATTTGTGTGATCTAATTAATTATATATAAATTTATATATATAAAATCTGTGTCCTCCTGACTTGAATGATTGGTCCTGTTTGATGATATATTGTATGTTACAGAAATATCATCACCTTATTTTGTCCCTTAAAAACAAGATAAGAATTCACTAGCATTTGTTATGTCAGTAACCTAAATCTGAAACATAAATTGTTCCAAATGTTTAGCCCACAAGTTGCTCTAAATCTAGAGCATGGAGTATTAAATATTCAGGTGGAAAATTTCTGATGTACTAGGCTGGGAGTTGAGAGATCCAGGTTCTGCCTGTACCTATGTCACTTCAGATGTTTTCCTGATTGTTTGTGTTGCTTTGCAGACACGTCCTCTTTATGTAAATGATGAGTCATGCTATCTCATCAGGGAGGAACCCTGATGTCATTTATTATTTTTTATTCCAAAATGGGTTCCATATCCAGGTGTTACACAAGCATCTCAGATATGAGAAAAAAACAACAACAAATGTTCCAAAACCACACAAATGTTCCAAAAACAGCCTCTGCAAATCTAAGTGAAAATGTGATATCTGTTCATATATCACATGTTATTTGACATTGTCATATTTACCTTTCTTCCATAACCCAGCAGGCAATAAATAATTGAAGAGAGACATAAATCAGTATGTTCTTGTAAGTGAAACATCAGCCAATTACCCTTTTTTCTAAACTTAATTTTATTTACCATCACTCGGAAGACCTGCTTCTTTATTTCACTAACTTCAGGCTCCTGAAAGTGATGTTTCTTTCATTTACTAATCTGACAGATGAACAAATAGATGCTGTGATAATTGCTAGGATGCTCCAAGGAAATATCATGAATTCCAGAACAAAGCTGCAGCATAAGAACTCCTAAGCGTCTGTCCTGCTTAATGACCTTGGCAATAAAAAGGAAACATTACAACCCGGAAAATTTTGGTATGGGATTTGTTGGTTTTTGCACAATGCTTTTGGTTTCACTTGTGTTCCATGTCCTTTCCTAAAGCTGTCCTCAACTATTTAACATTTAAAAGTGCCTCAGTCCAGTTCCAGTCTATGGAGTTATAGGAACATAGAATGGTTTGGGTTGGAAAGAGCCTTAGAGATAATCCACTCCCAACCCTGCTGTGGTGGGCAGGAACACCCTCCACTAGACCAGGTTTCTCAGAGTCCCATCCAACCTGGCCTTGAACTCTTCCAGGCATGCAGCAGCCACAGCTTCCCTGGACAACCTGTTCCAGTGCCTCACTGCCCCCACTACAAATACCTTTTTCCTAATATCTAATCTAAACCAATTCTCTTCCTGTTTAAAACCATTCCCCCTTTCCCTTACCATTGCAGGACCCTATAAAAAGTCCCTCTTTAACTCCCTTTTGAGCCTGCTTCAGATACAGGAATACTGCCATAAGGTCTGTGAGGCTTCTCTTCTCCAGGATGAATGATCTCAGTGTCTCAGCCTTTCCTCACAGGAGAGATTCTTGAGCGCTCTGTGCTTCCTCTGGACTCCAACAGGTCCACATCTTTCCTTTGCCAAGGATCTCAGAGCTGGATGCAGTATCCCAACCAGACAACTCATGAGAGCAGAGGAGAGGGACAAAAAACTGATGGTCACACTTAAAAAATCTCTTTGGAACTGGAAAACCTTCAGCAGTGACAACCATCAGAAATGTATAATCTTCAGATAAAACCTCAAGGGCAGAAGGGAGAGGCAGTTGCAGTTCTACCATTTCTTCAATCATCATGGAAGATTCTCCTCATCTAATTTATAATCATTCCAAACCTCTCTTGACTTATTACCTTTGTGGGGTTTTTCTCAGGGGCTGCCTAAGAAAAGTCAGTTCCTGCATCTGACAACCAGCTGTTCAGCAACAGAGAACAAATGAGATGGGCTTAGCTGGCTCTTGAATGCATTATCCTGGAAGTAAACTAGATGGGAAGAAAAATGGCTGTAACTGGTGTGCATAAACCACTTCTGACAGACCATCCTGAGTGTTGGGAAAGGAGGGAGGAAAACTCTGTGCCTCCTGCAAAGTTCAGTGGTTCCCCACATCCTTTGTCCAGCTGAGGAGCACCTGAGTGCTGCCAGTGCTGCATTGCAGATGGCAAGGGGAATAATAAAGCTGCCCACTTCTCCCCCACGTGTTGGATAGTGAACTTCAGCCTAGAGCACCTCAAAGTACCTCAGCAGGGCTGTGTGCAACACCCATTGCCTCCCTCAGAATGGATTTTAGCAAGAAACACCGCAGCCACTGCTGAGCTCTCACCTTGGGAGTGTTCATCTTGGATCTATGGTAGTGAGAGCTTTTCCATAAGCTCTGACAATAGTTTTCTTTATGTACAGCAGCTGATGGCTCACCTAATCAATTCCCTGACAAACACAGCTCTGTGAATGGGATCTTACTTCAAAAGTCACCAGGAAAAATCTCTCTTACTTGGCTTTAGAGTTTCTCTGACAGTGAAGGTTTTTCTCTTCATAGTATCTGCAGCACTTGTTACACAAACAGAAAGTCACTGATTGATAAGACTTGACTTATTAATTGTGCAAAGGGACCAATTATAACAGATTATTAGGATGAACCTTTGTCCCTGAAGATGTTGAGACTAGAATCACAGGAAGTCAAATATTATGACAACTATTCTTTTGGGTTTGGATAGGAGCTTGAAAGTTATTGAAATAAAATATCAATGGCTAGACATGCATATAATATAATTAAATGTATTAAAATAATGCAGAAGTTCCCAAAATATGACTCATACTTCCAATTACTAAGCTACCAACAAAAGAAAAGAACTGCTGCTGCTGCTGCTGCTGCTGCTGCTGGAAGGAGCAGTTGGTAAAAAGAGTAGTTATACAAAAGCAACCCAAATAAATAGATAATCTTCTCAAACAATAAAACATGCAGCTGGATTCTTCTATTACTTTATGACTAAGTAGCATAATAGGGATGAGGAATGTTATACAGAATTCTTTGGCTTATACTACAAAATCTTAGGGAGGATTTCAAATACTGAGGAGATGTTGTTGAGATGAATGAAGCCCTGTTCTGCAATATCATAATGCATCAGATTAAAAAGTTATAGGTTATTACATGTCATAATTAAAGTCAAAACCAACCCCAAAGCTCACCTGACACCTTGCAATTGGATAGAATACCAGTAATATAAACTGATTTCTCTATATGTAAACCTGAAGTGTGTGGAATCACAAACCAGTCTGGTTCCAGAAGGCGTGTTCAGTCTGTAACTCCATGACCACCTAATGTCAAGCAATATACAAAACATTACTCACAGTACAGTGCTATTTTGATGCAGAGTGTGCATTCATGCATTTTTTTTTAATTAATAAAATAATTTTAGTACATGGACCTTGCCAATGCTTGTGTTTCAATGGCTCAATATGCATTTTTCTTCCTTTGTGGCTGCATTGCTTCTATTTAGATGACACTTCATGGGTACGCTCCAAATGCACAGCTCTGTGATGGGCAACAAAAAATATACTATCTCTAGGGTAAAATAGAAAATGAAAGCTAGAAAGATGTAAAATATAGTCAGAATGTGGCATAAATCTATTGGACCTTGCCATGTAATTCCTGTCAACAATTTGAACACACATTCCAATGGCATAAAAGGTCCAGCAGCAGCATCTGGTTTTAACTGTTTTACTCAATAGGCACATAAATGCACTTCTGAAGAGGAAACTATGAATTTTTTCCTATTATCTTTCCTCAGATGCAAACAGCTTTGAGAAACAGGCCATATTCTGTCTGAAAATAAAATTTATTTAGTACTTTGTAAAAATTCTCTATAAAATGCCAAGGAAGAGTCTGATTAATCTTAGAGGATTTATGAATATTTTAATAAATATTTTTTCCTTCTCATTGCTAACTGTAAGCTTTAGTGACCATAAACCATTCATCTAAAAGAAAAGCCTTAAGGTTGCTTTATCCCCAGTTTTACTCTGACTTACAATTTTATGAAAATTGAATTTGAGAATTTTTGAATAAACTTCATGGGTAAATATGGCACAGTCTTTTATTAGAAAATGATAATGGATATAGTATAATCTTATCTCGTTCATCTTGACATTCTTGTACTTTTTTTCTTCTCCCATGTGTGTGACAGCTACTTTTTGTTATTGCTGTTGCTGTGAGTAAGACAATAGAGGTCACTGCTGATGGTGTAAGTTGAGAGTTGGCCTGAGGTTCCCTTCTTGAGGCAACACTATCATCTGTCCTTTTCAGAAAAAAGGAAAATGCTGACATTTTGTAAACAAAATCAACTGGCTAAGCTGACAGCCCCTACAGTGCTCTGTATTCAAAGATGCTTAAAAGCTATTATCTGATGAACATTTGTGAAAAATAAATATTACGATATGTAACATTGTTTTACCGTTTTAGTGAGGATATTTGCATATGGCAGAGACGGGGAGGTTTGTACACAATGTGAAGCTGACATGTTGGCATCACTGAAAAGATAGGGACTAGTCACTTTTGAAAGGTCATTCTTCAAAGGAAATTATTTTTCTCTGTTATCTCGCACACAATTGTTTAGTTTTCAAACTTTCCAAAGGCATTCAGATTTCAGTATAATCACAATAGTCCATTCCATTAACTATGAAAAAGATTAAGAATGACCTTTCATCAGGCAAAAGACACAGCAAAACTGGCAGCTTTATGTATTTATTTTCAATTAGATATAAAAATGCATCAATGTTCCAATTTTCAGCCACGTTCTTGCACAAAGGTGAGCATTTCAGACTATGCAGGTACTAAGAACATTGAATGAGAAATAAATCTATTTGAATAAGTGAGGAATATTTAAAGAAAAAAACGAAAAATTGTTGTGGCAGTAGTGGGAAGATACAGTGTATTTAAACAAAGAAAGCAAATGGTCATTACCTACAGAACCTACCCTTTTTCATCAAGATGTTTCCTTTTTTACACCTTTTTCACGTACATGTAGCATGCAAGTAGGAAAAGCTAAGCCTGACCAACAAACACCTTTTATTTGTGCTCCATCAGAACACAGGCTTGATTAGTCATGGTATCCTCACAAAGTTTATCAGCTGCTCCTAAAACACAGATTTGGTAAGGCATGGGCTGAGGGTTCCCATCTTGGCACCTTGATCTGGATGACCTCTTCTTGCCCTCCAGGGTTCCTTCACAGCTGACACCTGTCTGGGGCAGGGTAGGAACAGGGTGGGGAAATGGAGGAAATGGTGTACACCCAGCTCCTGTCACACAGGTGGTCAGTCACAGCTTCCAGTTCCAGGTTTGTATCTGCAGAGCAATAGCTGCTCCCAGCCTGCTCCAAAACCTCTCAGATAACACTGGGTACTCAGACAATCAGCTGTGGTGGCATGAAGTTCCTCTTTGGCAACACTCAAAGCTTCACTGGTCTTTGCTCCATAATCAGCGATCATTGCAGCAGAGACAGGCTAAAGCCTTTGGTTACGAAATCCTCCTGGATTCCATCAGATTCATCTCATCCAGTGCGCAGCCTTCTCTCCAGTTCTCAGCTTTCTCCTCCTTATTAAATAGTTCAGCCATAGGCAGGGGAGGTACATTTCTTGATTAAAATAATTTGGGTTGGCTTGTAGCTCCAAGCTTTTCTGGAAGACACTCTACAGCCAGTCAAAGAAGAGAATATTATAATTAAATAAATCTCAGCGAAGCAGTGGTCAAATTGAATCTTGAGGCACAAAAGGGTCACATGCCATGACCTGCACAGCAGGAATGACCCTAAACACACTGAACTCTTTGATTAATACCCCCCTGGAGACCATCAGTGGCCTCTGCAGGGGGCTCTGCTCCTTGTCTTGGGGTTCATGCAAAGAGTGAGGAGCACATTCTGTGACATGGGGAGCCAATGCCAGCCAAGTAGGACTTGTCACTGTTCCCTGGGTTAATCCTGCAACAGGCTGAGATGTGATAGAATCATTCATCTGAAGTCATCATTCTTTATCAAATTCCAAGAAATCAACTGTGATATATTGTGAATATTTTGCATTATTACAATCATAACACCAGTTTGGGCAGAATTATAGGATTACAGCTGATTTAAAAAGGAGGAAAAATTCATCTCATCTTGAGGGATTTGTTTTATAATAACTCCCTTTCTTTTCTGACAAGTATCCAACAGAGAGGGATTCAAATACTTTTTAAAGGATCTCTGTCAAAAAATAAACTGATAACAGTAATACTGAATTAGTCCATTTCCTGGATGACCTAACTTTATATTTTCTTTTGTCAACTCTGCCTATTTGTAGAACACTGAAAAGCTGTTCTGACACCGTGGTGGAGTTAGTATTGTTAGACACATGCAAAAATACATGATTTTCTTTGTAAGAACATCCTAACTCCAAGAACTGGAATTCAAGTTGCTTATACATGACAAAATTCTGAAAGTAATTTGGTCACTGGAGTATTATACCCAATATCAATATCCTCGTTATGTTATCATGCAGCACTAACACAAATTAATTATGATTTATCAGAAAAAAACACAGATATCCAACTCTTATATCAAACTTCAGAAAATCTGGTTTTTGTGTATAACCATAGTGGACAATTTCAGAACTCCTATTCTAAGAGTTTCTACATAAACAAATATATTCAGTAGAAAAGAATTGCTAAAAAGGAACACAAATATTAAAAAAAAAATCCCAATGTCACTAGCCCAGCAGTAGCCAAACACCTTCCATATAAAAGAAACAGCTGCAACAGGTGCTGGCTTTCAGTCTGTCTTCTCACAGTTATAACACAGTAAAGTTTTGTTAGAGAGTTGTTTTCTGGGGGTTTTTATTTAGTTAACTTATTTGATGGCAAAAGAGGGGGGAAATTGCTTGGAATTTTCAGGTTGAAGTGAGTGACAGTGCTTGCAGTAACAAGGCCTTGTAGAAGGTTTTGTGTTTGCTCCCAAAACAAGTTGGGTCCTGGCAGAGTGTGTTCCCTGGAAACTTCTCTTTGATTACAAAACAAATAATTAAAGAAAAGAAAGGGCAGTGAAGGCCTTTATATTTTTAAATTTCAAATCAGCTTTTAACTAAATTTCTTTTGTTGTATCAGTCTGCTTTCTACCTCTGCACAGGTCAGCATTAGGTGTATTCCTTAATCAGGATAAACAAAACAGTTTATTCAGCCATTTTAGAACATCTGTAGAAAACTTTTTTTGGTTAAAATTACAGGTAATAATGAATGGACTCTGATGTCCCCTAGAGACAAATTCCTTGCTTTGTGCCAGACCTTTTGTTGTAGCAGTTTGATACTTCCTCCAGTGGCACAAAGCTGGCAGGGCTGGATGGCTCCCTGCCCTGGACTGTGCATTTTGGGGCACGGTAACCAGGACAGCAGAAAGCTCTGCAAATAAAAATAAAAATAAAAATAATTAATAATAATAATAATAATAGCAGCAGGTATATTCTATATGAAAATGCAGTGGAAATAAAGGTGTGACAGCCAGCTTCCTGCACACCCACTGGCTCTTCCCAGACAGGAAATTATCCCATGACACAGTTGGCAGTGTTCAAACATTTTTATGCTTGTTTGTAAAAGTGTAGCATAAAATGCTCTTGCAGCGCTGTCTAATCTTGTGTGTGTATGTGTTAAGGTACAGAGACTTCTGCTCAGACATTCATCAGCTCATCTTCCCATCTTCCTTTCTTTGTCAAGTTGATCCAGAATTCTTTAGAAATCCAAGTCCCTGATCAGGATTTTGGAAATATGGCTTATTCCTCTCATAACATTGAAATTATTATTTTTTGTGCCTGTGAAATACACTTTTTTGATCTTACTAATAGTAGTACTTCTAGTTAATTCCATATTGTGCTCCATCAAAATGATTCTGGTAATATTACAATTTCTACCTGTGTAATATTTTCATTTATATTTATGCAATATTACCACTTCTACTTATATACAATTTCCAAACATTCCGAAATATTTTCCTCTTCTAATCACAGTTTATTTTTCTATTAAAACAGGACTTAAATGCCAAATTTCCCTCAAAATGCCTATTCTATTTGTCTTATATTCAGAGATCAAATAAATATGTTCTACACATTTAAGCACACAAGGGATTTAATTACTCACTCCCTTGCACACATATTTGTACAAAATAAGTGATACTTATGAATGACTAGAATTGGCATATACTGACTTTCATACAAATAGATGCACACACAACCATAAACAAAAAAGAAGGATCAAACTCACAACATTTACAAAAAAACACAGGAAAATATTACCAAGGACACAGCCACCTTATCTAGGCTGATATGAAGGGACATCTCATCAGAATTAGCCAACAAACACATTTATAACAGTAATCCTAGTCTAGACAAGGTCTTTTAAAAGAAGATTTTCAGAATCATCTAAGAGCTATTTGTCTCCTAGGTCTCAAGATGGGATCCCAGATGCACCAGTTTCAGGTAAGAGCAAAACATGACAAAACAGCTTAAAGAGGTCAATTACAGAACAGACAAAGTGGATAAGATACTTTTAACTTCATGTGCTAAACTCAAAAACACAAAAAATCACCCAAACCCAAGCCAAAACCTGAAAGATTTAAATATCATTAGAAAATTGGATTTTTTAAAAAATCCTTAATATGTGTAAAACTTGTATTGAAGACATTTGAACACAAAAAATCACAAACTTCTTATAGGAGATTTAGTTTCCTAAAATAGATTAAAGCAAAAAAAATCCACCCATATAAATCAAGTTAAGACTAAAGAAATTATGAAGGACAATTTTTTTTCCTGTAAATAAGTTACCAGTGCTTGACAGCTTTCCTATTGATTTTTATTTTAGAAACTGCTTAGTTCCCCTCTAGCAGTCTCAAGTAGAGAGATCTTATTCTCAGGATGTTTCCTAGATGCTTTTTGCCTCTACACTATTTTTCAAAAAAGGCAAATATATCAGGGAAAGCAATTCCTATAGGCTGATGTCCACAGTTAAAAGAAAATCTACATTCTTGCTGAAGTAAATGACACCATCAGAGACTTCTGTTTCTGGCAAGACCAGAAGAGATAAAAATTACTTTATTTAAAAAGAGACTACCCACAATAGATGGGCATAGAAGATGATTCAATCTCCCCTCTACAAATGCATCCCCAGACACACTTGATTTAAATCTTACAGAGGATGAAAGAGTTATTGGAAGTTATATTAACCATGAGGTTTTCTTTAACACCTCAGCTAAACTGTTTCAGTACAGAACACTGATGAGTTTCAGAAAATCTGGTAATTTTAATGCTAACTGAGACTAACAAGTATTGTGGTTAAGGATGGGTACAAACAATGTGCAGAAAAAAGGCACCAAGACAGAGTGTGGTCACGGTTTGCATCTCATCTTTTTGCTGCTCTCATGAAAAATGAGCATACTAGACCATTTTTTTCTGTCAGAAGTTTCTTGCTGCCACCTTGCTTTATAAAAGTACATTTATTTAGTCAGGCAGCTGACCTCAGGAGGAAGAGAAAAGACTTGTTTAAATCCAAGTGTGAGGCAAATATTCCTTCTCTTATATTCCATAAAATGTTTTCAATGAAATATTAAGTGGATGAACTTACTCTCAAATTATATTTTGGGTAACACACTGATGTCATTGTGGTGCCCTTCACATTCCATCAGTTTATGCTATGTTGAATAGTAAAACATTAGGCACAGGTCATTTATTTCAACAATAATCATCTGTGTAACAGTTGAAGAGAATGTTATTTCTCTAACAATAGCAACAGGATAACTCATCCCACTTCCCTTTCACTTGGCTACTGAATTGTTGCACTGCACTAAAAGGATTAAGCATTGCATAATAATTGCAATATCAAGATAAATGTGGCTGAGGCAAAGCACGTTAAGGCTGTTTCAAGGCACACTTTCTCATTTAATCTTTGCACAGAGACTCAGAAGCTCGGCTTTAGTAACACAGACAAAACTGGGAAAGTTTTTGGTACACTTAATAGAAAATATAAATGTAAAATTTGCATTATTACATGTTAATTCCAGACATGCAAGCAGCCTAAAAATGTTTTTGGTTTTTGGTTTTTGGTTTTTGTTGTTTTGTTGTTTTTTTTTTTTAAATAAGTATTATTAAAAAATTCATTTTATCTATTTGGGCACCATGTATACTTTTTATATAGTACCTTATTTAATAGAACTAGACCATTATTTAAAGTTTTTTGATCAGTGACCAGTCCCTAGAGATAAGGACTAGCAAAGTCAGAGGTTTAGATATTTCGCAACTTTTGGATCTTGAGTAACCTGTTTTACAAAACACTTTCCAGTGGCTATTTTTTTCTCAAAAAAACAGGCTTTTGAAATTTAATTAGTTCTTATTTGAGAAAAAATTACTCCTGCATGTGAGATTTTCAGCAGGGTCAATACAATGATTATACCATTGACAAGTTATTGCATTTCCTTTCCAACACATTTTTTACCTAAAAATTCCTAATTTTCTCATGTTGCCCCAATAGCTACATGATGCATTGTTGAAAAAATTGATTGTGGTGTATTTGTGACAGAAAACCTCACTTTTTTCTTGCAATCACATCACTCTATTTCTGCAAATAGAAAATCAAAAGTGGGGAACCTGTTGAATAAGAATTTGCACAATTGGATAGGAGAGGTTTGTTTCAATCTTTCTCTTATTAAAATGACTGTATTCTTACCCTACATAATCCAGTATATAAAAAGTATAAACCACAAATGTAGTTAAAATTGTCAAATGAACGATACATTACAAGATGACAACCTTGTAAAAATCACAATTCGTATAATTCCAAACTTTTTTTTTTCAAATTATTTATTCAAAATTCTAGATTAAAACCCTAAAAAATCTAAAAAGAGTACAACATATGGGAATGCTGGTCTTTTTTTATCCTATAACTATTTCATTCTATACACTTCTTAATATAGTTTTTTGTTACTTTTTTTCTTTTTCTTATGAAGAGGGAGAATTCCTCAGGAGCTGGGGAACTTCACTGATGCAAAATTAAATTTTTGGTATGACTGTGGAACTATGATAAAATCCAATAGAGACCAATACTTTTATTAGCTAGGAACTTTGAATGTTTGATATTATTGCCAGGTCTTTGAAAAATATTCTTCTATAAGGTCAAAAATGCCTCTTCCTGTAAATTTCGAAGGCAACGACGCTGAATATTTTCACTTAAAATATTTGCCAGTTGCTTCAAACATAGCCATGAGCCTTTGGTTTTTTCAGTACCTCTGCAATACCAAAACCTTCCACATGCTAAATCACCCACAGGAATTTTAAGGGGTTTTGGGGAGGTTGTGGTGTGGAGAACTCGAGAGTCAGAGGACAAAGGCAGCACCTGATGACAAGACCATGGTGAGGAGCCCAACATCAGCAGTGGTACCCAGGAAGGACTGACCTTCAGGAAGGCTCATGGACACTGGGGAGTTTGCTACAATGTAGAAAACAACAGCACTGAAGGGTTAAAATGAGGTCCAGAAATCACAAGAACGCCCATTTTACTCTGATCTGGCCAATTTTTAATTTGAAATCTTACTTATTTTTATAGAAACAGCTGACTTCCAGATTTTAAAAGCTCTTTGGTCTTCCCTGGGGATCCAGGACATCTAGTTCTGTTCATCTCAAAATAGGGACACATTTCCCATCTCACAAGGCTGCTTGTTTGACAATTTTTGGAGTTTTCTTTCTGTAATATTTTAGCCTTACTTTCCATTTTTCCAAGGAGACTATCTCCTTCATAATATAAATCCAGGAAGCAAAATACTCTTGAGCTACTTGCCAAGACTTGCATAAAACTCTTCTAATGGTGCAAGATGGCACAGAGATCTTCTTCTGTTAATTATTAACTGTAAATTCTTTGGGGTGGTGGGAAGGAAGATACTGATATTAGACTATGTCCATCTATGAAATTTAAATATATATGCTGAATTTGGGCTAGACCTTTATTTGGTATGGTCAGCATAATTCTTCTGACTTTCATCCATCCAGCATGTACAAGTTGATTAGCTTGTTCATTAGTTCTCTTATCCCTGATTACATCTGCCAAGGACAGACTCCAACCACAGCCTCCATGCACTCCATGCTGGGTTATTCCCTATTCTCCAAGGCTGGCCATGTAAATCTCTGAACTTACATATCCATCAATTTTGATGAGAAGTCACACAGGCATAGGGATCCATGTGCCCAAATGTCTTTCTGGAGCTGGAAGAGATTGTATGTTTATTCCTTTCAAAGTCAATACCTATCAAACTCTACAGACTGAGACTATTTTGTTTCTCAGGGCAGCCCTTGTCACATTCGTCAAAGTAACTGACTACTTCTTCACTCTTTCATTCATCTTTTTCTGTTTTCCAGACTTTTCATTCCATTGTAGCAGTTGCAGTGGATCAGAGCCATATGGCTCCGACTTTTAACTGCTGCAGCAAGCTGCTCTACCACCTGGCAAAGGAGTGATACAGACTCTGCTCCTTATTTCCAGAAATTACGTGTCTCCTTTCACAGTGACTAGGCTTTTCACAAAGCAGTGAAAGAATTAATCTGAACCCACTTAACAGACAACACACAATTTTTTTTATATTGATATTTATTGAAAATATGTATCTTTGAAGACTGCATACAATACAGGAATTAATTTCTTTTTAACATCTTAACAGTGCAAAAGTCAAGGATAAATGTAATGATGACCAGAACGTGCTTTGTAGATTTTTCAAGTAATCTTGCATCCAAAAGCAGATGTGGCATTTGATCTTCAAATGCTACATTTTTTAAAAGATCAATGGCAACCTCTTCAAAAAAGAAAGAAAGAAACCTCTTCATTTTTTTTTATTTTTTTTATTTCTAAGACAGCATAATAGAACCAATGTTTATCCTTTCACCTTATCTACTTCTCCTTATAACATGCAAAGATTTTCCCATGTGGTCTGTCTCAAAATATTCAGTAATGTTTACACATTTTTCACTTTAAAACTTCTAAGTGAAATCCATGTGTCATTAGCACTTCTACTGTAACTGAGGAGCAGCTTGGAGATCCTCATGAAAAAAGAAATCCACCAAAAAACACTACAAGAACACTTAAAAAACCCAGGAATTAAATATAGGCTCAATGTCCTTACTTCAGGGTGCACTTTGCTGCACGTGGAGCAGTGGTAAACTTCACAAAACAGCTTAAAATATATAAAGTTTGTCTACATTTGCTGCCAAAGATTCACATTCATCAACACCAGCATTTTGTGGAATTGCATTTTCACCCTTGGAAAATCTTGCTGATCCTTGATTTTATATTATGCAGATTCTTTGGAGTTTATTTTGTTTGAAATTCATTGGTCATAACCTAAACTAACTGAGTAACAATCTCACTGATTGAAATGCATGCCACATGAAGAGGAATTATTTGTTTGTTCTCAAAGATTCAACAAAACTGTCATTTCTTGCTAGTAAGAGAATACTTGGTGAGGACACCTTCATGGGGTCAGAGTCGAAGGTGAAGGTGGAAGAGTTCAATAAGATAACTCCTCACATTAGACCACAAATCACTGACTGCATATGTTTTATCACAAGCCATTTGGGGAAAGAAAAAAAAAAAAAAAAGAAAGATGAAACATGGAAAGACAGAAAAAGCAGTATGGAACAGAAGGAGTGTGAGGATAAATAAGGAAGGCAGGAAGGAAAGACTACAGTTACAAGAACTGGAGAGTATTGGCTTGCCTGTCAGAAGGGGAAGAGTGTACATTCTGGACTCTTGGTGAAGGAACAGAATATGGACTCTGGTACGAGCAGTTTCATATAACCACACAAAAATGGCATTACAGTGACTTCTGACATCTCCAAGAAGATGGAGGTGCCTAAAAGAAAACCTCGTAAGATTGGAGAGGGGATGCAAAGGAAAGTTGAACTTCCAAGAAAATTATGAGCCCCAATGATTCTGATTCCTGATTTCATTCCTGATTTGTCATGTGCCACTAAAGGCCCTTTTAAATTTCAGCTCACTGCATTGCTGCCAAGTTATAGCATGTTTTAAAGGGAGCTTTGGCTTCAGTGAAACCAAACAAACTGAGAAATGTAGAACCCTCTCTAAGCACAGGGGAGTTACATTCCATGCTGCTGCACAGTGAATTCCATCAGCTCCTCACGATGTGCTGTTAAAGGACACTAAAAGAACTCAGGGTCCTTTTATCCTCTGGAACGCAAGCTAAAATCCAGTATCGTTGTGACACCAAATAGAAATAATTCAGTAGCACTTAGGAAGTGGATACTTTTATCTACTGTTCTGACACCTTCTGGTCATAAGTAGCCTTGACTTCCAGTCCTTGTCCATTTGAAGGGGTTAGATACTGTCCATTTCTACTGTGACAGAAGACAAGCTTTTTAGAACTTGGTTTTAGTTTTCAGCACTGCAAAATGCCTATTTTAATGATGTCCCAATGGAATGGACTAGGCAATTAAAAGTTTTTGCTGAAAATCCTGCTATTAAATTATTAACACGTGGAATTCACATGGAACATTATTATAAAATTATCCTGTCCAGCACCTGTCATTGACTTCACATGCACCACAAGTTGTTGTACTGTATCATCCCTGACTCTGATGCTTTCATTGTTAAGGAAGATGACTCACAAAACAGACTTACTTCTCTTGCTCTGCTTCCAATTTTTTCCTTCCAAGCATCCTACTCCCCTTTCCAGAAGCATCAGATTGATACAGTGTGCAAATGCTACACACAAAAGATGAAGAGAGCTCAGGAGCAAAGACTGAATCATTTACACTTGCTCATTAGCTATTTAATTGGCAATTTAAGAACAGTTTAGCTAATTTCAGTATTTGTGATTTCTGTTGTGAAAAAAATCATTGTCATGGTTACCATGCAGTTGATACACTACACATACACCTCAACTTTTTACAAATTTTTACTACATCTGGGAAAGAATATCAACAAAAATAGATTGTTATTCCAACCCAAAATACAAAAAATCCCTGAATGCAGAAAAGTTTCTCAGGTAGATTATCATCTAGAATCTGATAACTACCTCACTTGCCATATTCAGTAAAGAAATTATACATAACAGATACATTTTCAAAGCATGAAATATATTCCTCCAAGTCTGTAGGTCACAGAGAGTTTTGAAAATAATGGGAATGAAAATATTTGAAAATAATGTTTGTGCCCAAACAACAGAAAATATTATTTGTAAATTAAAAGGCAAGAAGAAAGCACTTATGTGAAACAAATGAAACTTCTTCCATAACTGAGCAAAAGTGGGCAATGATAAACTAAGGTTTTTTTGTAAAGGCTTGACATTATTATCAAAAGGAGGAAAAAGATGCAGTAACATAAAGATGCATGATGATCACTGAACTCTAATTATGGCGTGCTTTTTTTTTACTCCTTTTTTTTCCTTATTTTAGGCAGAGAGAAATGCACATTGAAAAGTGAGAAGAATATACATTTAGAGGATAGAAGTTACAAAATGCATATTTAAATTTGCTGATGCAGGCAAAATATTAGGTGCTCATACACCTCTCTGTTAGCAGAAGAGTTTAGTTTGGATTTTAAGAACACATTAGTGTAAGTATTTTTAAAGGAGATATATTTGATTTACTCTGTTCATCTACAGCTTTAAATTGTAGAACATGAAAGCCAAATGATTTTTTAACATCTCGATGTCACTATGGTACTGACTTATGGTAGCAAACTGACAGGTGAAAAATATACACACTTGCCTGAGTCAGTGAAATAAGGATATGATAAATATTAAAAACTATAGCATCTTCACATAGGCATGGGTTTATGGGTCCTTGATCAGGAGGGAGGAGAGAAAGTAAAATCACCCATTTGATTATTAACATGATGTTTCTGTAACAATACAAAATTGAAACATAAAAGGAATAAAACCTTCACCTTCAGAGACAGCTTCAAAGTGAACTTTATTCTTGTGTGTCCAATAAAACGAAGATGCAATATAATTTAAAAACATAAGCTTGTGGTCTTGCATTATTATCATAATCAGCTGCCTTACGAGACTGTGAGGGATTTTAATCATCCAACATGAAACAAACTGGCTACTTCATTTTCTTGCTGATCAATGCTTTTCCTTCTACTGTCAGTAGCTCATGTGTTTTAATTCCTCCTTCCTATAGCTTAGATTAGTGCACCAATCAAAAAAAGAAAGTATCCCTTTCTGAGATGTTTTCTGCTGGTTTGCGAGTTCCAAGTGCGTACTTTGGTGTGAGGAAAAGCTTGGCTTTTAGTTTCTGGAGGTATCCCACTCTTTTTTCTGGTATCATTGTTGATCTGTGAATGCAGTTAAAGAATTTTTTTTCATCTTCCCTCCTCAAACAGCAAAAATTTACTTCAGTACATCCTGTGTCTTGTTCTTTTTTTTTTCCTGAATTTTTCAACATTTCTTCACACTATATTGTGTCTAAGATATGGTTTAGTTCTGTGGCCTGTGTTCTCATGGCAGTGGAGCTCTGAACTGGAACTCTGGGAAGGTTCATTGATGGAAGATACACCTGTCTTCTCAGATAGTTTCTATATCCTCCATTCATGTCCACAAAGATCCCAACACTATTTATTGGATGGTCATATCCTCAATCTTCTTTTTTCCTCCCTCAAATTTTCTCAGTGTTTTCAACTCTGTTCTTTCCAGGCTAAGTTTCCTCTCAAAAATCCCAAGGCAGACTTTTACAAAAGAATCCACTGGGCAGCTTTGTCAACAATGTGACAGTCCAGACAGTCTTTGAATCTACTGATTCCTCAGAAATTAAAAGTTCCAAAACATCTTCATTTTTGAGAAAACAGCTACTGGTTTTTCACGCTTTTTCACACAAGGCCTTTGCAATAATATCCAGCGTATCTCACATAGCTCTGCTTCTGAAAAGAGTAGAAGACAGACCTCAGGACCATGTGGAGATTGATCTCATCTTTATTTTAAGGGTGCATAAAGAAAACTTATTCTGCTTTGTGGTCTGGAACACAGTTTGGTGAATACCATGGAATTCTGCACTAAAATTTCTACACAGAGATGCAAGAAATTCTAACAATTTTTTTAAAGAATCTTCTTCAACCAACATCATATTAAAAACTCTCATAGAAAAATTTTATATTGATATATTTATATGTCATCTATCAATAAAAATACCTTCTGTATGTAAGATGGGGCAAAGTTTTTGGTGAAAATGGTTTTATATGTGTGTATTTAGAATCTCAGTACAACTGCATTCTCTCTTTTCAGCAGTTGGCAGTATGAAGAATGTCAAATACTTTCAGAGAAGAGGGAATTTGCTAACTTAACAAAAGTGTACACTTGTTTTGTCAAAGGTCCATACAAATGGGCATGAATTTACCAGCTTTGTTAAAAAAAGGTCACCTAATGAATCAGATATGAGCAGATCAGTGGTTCTTCTTCCCTTTCTGATAAAAGTCCAAGCTGCCACCTGTGCCAGGCTCCCACCTAAGCAATCTGCTGCCTAGGGATAGGAAGGGGATGCAATTACAGCAAGTGAGAGGGTAAGGAACATCCCACTTTGGAGCTATAAAATTATGTTTTCCTCATAAGTCAAAGACTTATCAGAAAGTGAAATGCACAGTACAGCAACTGCAATCTGCATTGAAAGAGAGCTGATGGACAGCATACAACAATTCCTGCAGTAACCTATAGCAGATTATATGTGAATGTAACCAACTCTCAGATAGCTCATCCTTCATAAAAACAGCTATTCAATAATTTGATATGTATTACAATTTTAATATTACCCTTATCAATCTTACTTATCTCCCTGATATCTGACTGCTCTGATCTGCACATTGCAGAAGCTGAACAAGAACAAGTCTGGTTTTGAAGAAGTCCTACATTGGCACCTTTCCATGTTTTCCAACTTCTCTTCATTGCAAGAAAGATTCTATAACCATAGAACCATGTGATCAACTCATGGACCATATCAAGGATACATTTTAAATACTATCAGCTAAAATCTTGCCCTGTCCTGTCTGTCAAGGCATTTCCATTCAGAATGTAAGCACTCACATGTCTTGGAACACCTGCTTGTCTTTCGTAATTTAATTTGATGGGAATGTTTTCCAGTCATGTTTATTATCCACAGAACACTCATGTTTCTTCTCCCCACACTTCTCGCCCTAAGTATGAACAGTGTGACAGACAAATAGACCAGGATTTAGCCCACATCTGGAATAAAATACATGACTTACAAATTATTGCTGCTAAAGGTGTGTTGATTATACTAAACCTCAATGCTTAAAGTAATAAGGAGACATCTTTCCCTCCAGTCTAGAGGGATATCTTAGCAAGCTGATCAGTCTGCAAAACCTCATGGACCATGCTCAGCTTCCAGAACAGATACCTGATATACTCACCACACACACACAAATCCTAATCTATATTTGCCTCTTAACAATAATCATGCTAAAGAGCACTTTCTGTAAATAACCTAGTTAGACGCACAACTGCTCCAGTCAATACTACCTGATAGAACAGTCCTTTTAAGACACATGGGGAAGTAATCATTTGAGCCAAACAAATTAAAGGGAATTAGACATCTTAGAAATCAGTAGGAATTAGTGTTTGTACCATTACTGTTTCAGGGTTTTTTTTTTCCTTCAAGTGTTCTACATTCAGTGGAAAAGGGGATTTATTTGTCAGCCCATAGCATCAAGGTTCCTCTGTCTGTGAATATCTACTGGAAGATTGATTGCAGCTGGATGTACAGACTCATTACAGAGGGATGTTTAAAGAGTGTCCTGATGAAAAAAGTCACTCAGAACAAACAGCAAAGCCAGGGAAAGAAGGATGTGAACAAGATAACCCACAGAATGTAATTTTATGTGCACAAAAATTAGAGGATCACAAATGCAGGAATTACTTTCATGTGTTGACACTCTTTTAAACACCAGTTAAATTAATCTCTAATTTCCAGCTAACAATGGAGCTTGTTGACACCAGCTGACTCTGTGTAAGTACAGGTGCTTTTGCCTGACCAAAAAGAGGTGAAATATCCTGATGCTGAAATTCTTACATGCTTTTAAAATCATATGAAAGAAATTATGCAGAAAACCTGAGTTTAAAAAAAAAAAAAAGGTAGAAATAAAAAGCAACCAGCACTTTCAATACATTAAGTACACAATTAAATTTCAGTAGATGATGACAAGAAAAGATAAAGAAGGAGGTTTTAAAAAGTCACTCAAGGTTTGAATGTTTTGCATGTTCTGCATCTTTACCCCTGTTCAAAAACTGAAAAGTACCATGGGCATCATATAGTTATTTTCCCTGCTTAACAGAGTTAATTATTTACATCTGATACCCTTTATTTTAGCATTATATTATGGAAGTAACACTTTGAATTCATAAGACCTCTCTGGTACAGGGTCTCTCTCAATAGGAGCATGCCAAAAAACAGCCCTTACTTAATCAACATTGAATTACTAAATCTTTATTCTGTATTGAAAACTACCATTTCTGCAATCAGGAGAATAGACAATGAAGGAAGGGACACTTGATGTCTCAGAAAAAGCTAGCAATTGTCATGACCAATTTTTCAGAACAGATAATAAATGCAAGCTTTGGCAAGACTGGATGTCATTAAGCTTGCATAAACCAAGGATTTATGAACTAGACAGGCCAGTGTTAAGGTTTGTAGTTATGCAGATAAAACCTGGATCACAGCTAAACAAATCTTACAGTGAAGAAGTTTTTGTTATTTTGTGTTGTTTAATCTTTCTTGTGAATACAGGAATTTCATAGTGGGTTTTTTTTAAGTAAGGTATTAGAAATAATTTGCATATTATCCAGGAACTTGAATTGGAAAATACAAAAGATTCCTTTCTGCCATAAATTCCTTGGTAAAATACTGTGGAATCCATGCCTTTACTGTGTCTATTATGATTGTCTGTTTTAACCAACGTCAGTATAACTGTAACCATTTGGAGAAGTGCAGGAGACCAAGTTTTACTGACTGTCCTTTATTTACACATTCTGAGAAGCTTCAAATTAAACCTCAAATTAAAACTACTTCACATTCCCCACTTAAATGTAGAAGGGCTCAGAACACATATATGGGCACATCAACAACTATAAACAAATGGAAAAGAGTTTCTTCTCAAAAATGAATTGGATAATAGCTCTTAGAAAAGTGCATGTTTTGACTCTCTAGCTATTAAACAATTGTGAGCCATTGTCTCGTACAGCAATGCCTTTCATGTGGTCAGTTGTGTATTGCTAGGAATTGTTGGGAGCTCACAGTGAGGCAATTATCCAGGATTACCCATATATCCACCAGTGAACTATTGGAGCTCCCAGAACAGACTCTCCCATCCTCTTAGATTAACTGTGCCAGGTGCATTTGGCTAAATTAGGGATGTTTCCTTATATTTGGTCTTCTGTCCAAGTGACTCAGATTTCCCTGGCTTTATACTAAACCTTGTCCCACGGTTCTTTATTATCTCTGATCATCACCAGCAGGATTGTGTAGCATCATCTGGATCACTGAAAAAAATATCACACACCAAACAAGCTCTGATGTCTGTGAACCCTACTTGATAGGATTCTGTACAGCTTCCTCTACATCATGATATCTGTCAAGTATTTAATCCATCCAATCAATTCCCTATGTATATATATATATATATATATATATATATATATATGTAAACTTATGAACTTTCACATCACGTAGTATCAAGCTGAATGTCGGAGAAATCAAATACTGGATTAACACAATTTCTTTTATGAATCAGACCTCACCTTGGTGGAAAACTTCAAACCATTCTGTCTAACATTAATTCTAATTTGGCCACTCTTTGTTTACACACCTCAAAATTATGTTTTCATGATTTTATGTACCAGGTTAATAATTTTTAGCTGTCTTCATTCTCTTTAAGTACTATTACAAGAGCTAATAATTTTCTTATTTTTAAAAAGTAGTTTGAGATATTCTTAATTCAGATTATTTCACAGGTGATTGTTCAAGTGAAATTTATGTAAACCAATTTATTTGGAATTTTTATGCTTTAGTCTTGAAATTTAAACAATTATTAAGAAAACTTTTTCTTAAATTCTAGAAACAAATGAAAGGGAAAACAAAAATGAAGTTTTATGCTACCATCTCTACTTCTCATCAATCACATCTGAGCTACAATTATCTAATTTCAAGCTGTAAGGAGAAGCTGGTCTCCAATTTCAGTCCATAATTCAACTGCTGCAACATAACTCTATAAGAAATTTTTATAATAATTATGCATTTACTCCATTTTCCAGCATTACATGGAGGAGGAAGGGGTATCATTCTTAGTTCCTTTCATATTGGCAATATTTAGAATACTTTCAAGATGTGGATGACACTGTAAAATAACAGAATATATTTAAGTCTAGATCTTCATCCCTCACCACCATAAAAGAGCTTTACAACTTTTTATTCCAGGTCTTTTGATCTAATAAATCTTTCCCGTTCTTCTACTAACCAAAATGACTTAGCAGAGGAGAATAGAAAGCATCCTCTTCCTCTCTCCTGTACAGACACAAAACAAAATATCACCTGGTGATTAGATCACTGTCTAGAAAGAAAAAAAATTGAATTTGGACACTACATCTTGTAGAGAGATTAAACATTTACACACATGTGATGTCTATTCTGACTAAGTGAGAACTCTTGTAGGATTCAGAGGGGCAAACATCTCTTTTTCAGGAGCAGATTTAACTGGTCCTCTAACTCAGCACAAAAAAGACTGATTCAGTTTTACATCTGAAATTAAACACTGCCTAAATCACATTTTATATAAAAAAAAGTAGATTATGTATCTTATCTCCCCATTTTTAATCTGTGCCTTCACATTAGGCTGTGGCTTTACTTACTTTGAAATCAGTACTAAAGTCCTTAGACTGTACTATTAACCTGCTAAAATTCAAGTAGGCCAATAGAAGACATAGCAATTTAGACATTATCAAGAATTCCTACTTTACTAAAAATGTTCTTTCATCTAAGTATAAAGTGTTTTAGATACATATTTTGCCTTGTAATCTGAAATCAGAAAAAAAGACATTGGTTATGAAGCCTCAGGAATAAGGATCACATTTATCTCAGGTGTAAATTCATTCATTTATATTTGGCTTCATATGTTCTGTCTCAACAGGTTTTGTAAAGAACCACTCCGCTGTCTTCCATGTTCCCAAAGAAAAGCATCATTTTGTGAGCAGGGGGTAGATTGCTTCCACATGGAAAAACTGGTGAAGCCTCTCGAAATTGCTGATTCACAAATTGTAGTGATTGAAAGTTAATCTCAATTATAGTACTGAGGTCTTTGTATTGTCGCACAGTGTGATAATGATATTTGCTGCCTTAAGTGGATTTTGATTCAAACACCAGCTTCAAATAAAGAAAAGCCAAAAAAAAAAGAAGAACCACACATTTACTGTATGCTCCTTGTAAACCTAGGAGGCAGAGTTTTTTATATTTTTATATTTACAGAAGGTACAAGGACACCTGCACAGAAAGCAGGGATTTTTTAAATTTTCAAAGTATTTTCTTAAATAACAACTTTAAATCTTACTGGACTTATTACCATACTAACCTGGAAATAGTTCATAGTCATATAAAAGCTATGTCTCAGTTAATTATTTGAAGAAACAGAAAATAATCTACTGATAGCTTGACTATTGTTTACAGGGGTCATATATAGAGGAAATAAAAACAAGACTAAAGCTAAATGTAGTTTAGCTTAGAACCCTAAGCTAAATGTAGTTTCTAACTCTAACAGAAGAAGTTTTAAAAAAGAGAAATCCCAGAAGTTCAGTAGTATTTCTTTGCAAAATAAGAGTTAAAATAAACAAATAAGTGTTGAAAAGGCACAACCACTTGGAAATAATGCTGTATTATAAAGTTTACTACAAGAGGAAATGTAGGAAATATTCCTGCACTCCAAATACAGTAGCTAATTTACAAATCTCCAGAGTAAATGGTCAAATAACCTACTATAAAGAACAAGCATTCACTATTTTTGGCCTTTTTCCTGGAAATTTTCTTTTGCAGTCACTGTCAGAGAAATAACATGGTTCTTGACGTGTCTTTGGTTAAAATAATTATTTTACTGGAATATTTTAAGCTGAGCATGAATCAAGTGTAACTTTGCTTTTTGACATTCATTAGAGCACATTATACTATTCATCTTTAGCACTGCCAGCAGACTCTCCTCCTGTCTTCCAAAGCATCCCTGTCTTTTCACCTTCTGATGGAATTTTTCCTCCTCACAAGCAGATATTTGGTACTTTTGAACCCAGTCCCAGACAGTGACAAGATAACTTGCTCAGACCCACAGTATCTCTCTGCAACACCACTGCCACCATCAATGCTCTCATACATTAGCAGGCTTTAAAAGAGGAACACATTGTAAGTGAATTAGTCGAAATTTCAAAATACAGACTTGTCCTCAGATGAGCGGCCAGCCTACGAAACACACTCCGAATTTCTCTGCAAATGTGGGTTTAGCAAGAGAATGGAAAAAGAAAATTTTCAACCAGATTAATTCTGATGGATACTGAAACAGCTCCCAGCAATCCATCAAATGAGGCTTTGTTTCACCACAAGAGGATCCATCCCCAAGAATACAAATTTAAGGTACTTTAAATGTTACAACAGGGAGAATAAATTTGCAAAGGACAGAAGGGCAAATCATGGTCCGGAGAGAGAAGTGAGCCAGGTGTTTGAATTCCTGCAAAGGAGGCCTAATTATCCAGAGCAAGGAGCTTGTCTTAAATGTCAGCGTTCATAAACCTGGAAAATGACTGAGGAACTCTTCAGAAGCTCTGCAGCTGAAATGCATCCAGAGAAATGAGTCTGGAGAACTAGATGTCATTTTAAAGAGAAATATATAGTTTTGGGGGGGAAATGCTGTTTACAGGAAATTAAATGCTAGAAAGTCTATCTCTAATGTGTTTTTTGGTCTGTTTTGATTTGTTCATTTTAATACCATTATTCTATTTTTAGGGAATAACAAATTAAATACCAAGTCAATAAACTACATTGTTCTTAACAGAGAAGGATATAAAATGGATATTCCTCACTGAATTGAACATATTGTAGGTGATTATCACTGTCAGGGTGAAATTTGCATTATTTTTTTAAGTGGATATATGCTACCTTACCACCTTCACAGAAACTGCAGATAAAGAAATGCTATTTTATAAATACTGTAAATAAAGAAGCATAAGAATCTAATATAGATGGTGTAACAAATATCAGAATTAAGTACAATGATGCAGCCTTCACTTGCCCCTGATTTGCAAAGCCATGACACTGTTGGGAAGTGAGTCATATTCACAGTTAGAGTCAAAACAGGCAAGGTCAGAGACACAAAATTTTTATGCAGAAAGGCAGTGGAATTTCTTGGAGAAGTCCTGACATATCAGAATCCTGATCCTTTTCCTGCCTTTGTCATGGATAACTTCATCACATTTTAACTTTATCAGCGAAATAGAGCAGCACTAAGCTGGATCTTCCCAATTCTTTAATTGTAATTATAAGACCAGCACAAGGCCATTTCCTTAACCAAGAGGATGTTTGGAGAGCAGCTAGAGGGACAGAGTGCCCTTTCTGAATATTTAGCTGTACACAGACTACATAGGAAACCTAGTAGAGTTTGGCAGCATTTTCTCTCAATCTGGCCTGTACCAAAGCCTTTGGTACTGGAGCAGCTTCAGTGAGGATAAAATGCTCAAAAAGATCTTATCAGCCCCTGATGATCCTCTACTGAGATCATGTTAATTCTGATTTTCAGAGGTTTATACCCCAGCCAAATAGAAAGGAATTTTCTTAGAGATAGCAAAAGTCCCTTTGACCCAATGACTATTCTCCTGCCAAATTTTGGGTACCTACTGCAAAACCAAAGAACCACACTTGAAATAAATGATTTTACAAAAAATCTGATACTCACAAAAAGGTCTACTTGGCTTAATCTAGTGGGAAAAATACAATTGTAAACTATAAGGACACAAGGTGTGCATACGTTTTTGCATCAGTTAAAGATTCACTGAAAATAGAAAATTTTTAAGGTGCGAAAGCATCTGCAATTTTATGTTCCCGCTCTCAAAAAAAAAAAAAAAGTGGGGGAAAAATTAAACTTGAGTAATTTTTTTAGTATTTCCTTTTTGCCTTTGATTGACGGCTTTCCATTTTCATTTTGGGAATGTTTAAAGTATGGTCTATGTTTAACATCAAACTATAGAAGTAAGTTGAAGAATATTAAATAATACCAACATGAAATGAAATGAAATAGTTGGTTCTTAGTTGCATTAAAAAACGGTTAATTTTTTTTTTTTTTAATTTCTAAAAAGATAAAAAGCTTCAATTCATCCTCTACTGTTTTTTTCCTTATTTATTCAGGTTATCATGGAAGCTCACAATCTACTTTCCTGACACCTGTACTAGTGCCTTGGTACATAAGTTCACCAGGCACTGCAAAATACTTTCTCTCAAAACTGCCAAAAATTTGAGATCCTTTCCCTGTTCTTAAACACCTTGTTTACCTTGTTCTGGTCTTTTCCAGACTGCTGCACAACTCCATTTCCTCCACTAAAATGGCATAATACAAACACATTGGGGGTGGGGAGGGCTGGTAAAAAAAAGTGATTTCCTACTCATTTAGTATGTAAAGTAAAGCATCACAAATGCTGAGCATGTAAATTTAGGTTTTTTACTTTTTTTTCTGAACTAATTAAATTATAAGTTAAATTATATACATTCACTTGTAGATAAGTAAATTTATAAAACAAAATATGAAAATCCAGGTAAAAACAGGTTTATGTTTTCCAAAACATGTTTGCTGAAAAACATGAAGCATGTAATTATTTCTACACTTTGCCAGAAAATGCTCTCATATCTACTTAAAACATGCAAGTTACACATTGTGCTAAATTACAGCTCTTAAGAACTTCTCATATTTCTCACATTCCCATTAAAGATTTTCCCAAAATGAAGTGTGGAAAGCCTTTTTACTTCAGTAGGTCTTAATTTCAGACAGTTTACTTACAGTGATGAGTCTGAAGGATTTGAATTTGACGTGAATATCAGGCAATGGATGAAAAGAATCATATGATCATCAGCCTGAACCAATAGTAGCAGGCAGCATGTTGTGCATTTACCAGTTTCTGCAGCCTCAAATGAAAGATCTCTGTGCTGAAGTTGAGATTATACACTGTAAGCACCACTAGGGATGATGGATGCTCAAGTGAGCACTTGCTGTTGGCCTTGGAATGTGAAGCTGCAAGAAACAGTGGTATGAACAAAGCTAATGCAATTTCTGCTACTTTAGGATCATTCAGCTGTCTACTGATGTGAGCAGAAAGTTGATGGACACAGCAATCTCTGGCTACTTGCTCCCAAGAGGCAAATAAACTTTACTTGCAGTTCTTTATTGTCCTAAATTTTTAATCTGAGAATAGTGGCATAGTCCAAGAATCCCCTGGAGGATAATGATTGAAAGTGAAAAAAGTACGGCAAGTTTATTAATTGCTCAACCGAGATGGGATAGTTTTTGTTGTAACTGTTTTCTTACATCAAGAGTTTCCAATGAGTAGAAAACTGACAGATGTTTATAGAAGATGAACAACACCTCTTGCAATAGTTTAAAATTAAAGAATTCATCATGAAGCTGTTCCCACCTGAAGTACAGCAGCATTCTCTGTGTCTTTACTTATGGCTCATAATCCTGGCAGCCAGAGGTTCAAGGTTCAGAGGATTAGTCCCCTGTCAAAGTCTTAAGGGAGTTTGCTCCTTTCAGCAGCATTAGAGAATCTGAGAGAGCCCAAAGCCTAATTGCATTTAGGACCACAGCATTGTTATCTTCTTTCTGAGGAAAGAATAGCTCCCACAGGTGAGCCACTAACAACAGTCCCACAGACAGCAGTCACCGGGCTGCAGCACAAAATCCATGCTGGAAAACGCACAGAAACCATTCAGGTTGTCCCTCCCAGAAGGGAGCCACGAGGAGCCAAGTTTTCACAGTTCTAGCACCAGCAGAGCCTGGCTTATCCTTTTTACAGACTCCCAGCAGTCTTCATTTGTTGTAGGAATGGTTCCTGAAAGCAATTTGAATGCAGAAATACATTAACCTCCATATGACTGAAAACTGTACATACATCATTAGAAACATTTTTGAAAATGTCAGTTCTTCCTCAGTTACTGTTTCATATGTGCATGGGTGTGTTGCTGGTGTCTATCAGGTGTGAGTGAGCAACTGATAAATAAATTATTTTGTTTTGCCATTTTCTCCTATAGAAAATCTGTTTGGACTGCATTAAATTTTAGCTATTGAACAGACTTATGGAGGTTATTTTTTCACATAGTTTAATTATTGTTCACAAATTATAGGTATGAGCCATGGACCAATACAGTCAAAAGATGGCAATGCCTTTTTTATGGAAGAGATTAATTGGTACTTGATGACTGCTTATGTAGCTATATCAAAATCCAGTTATTCTAAGGATTTCAGAGGAGGATTTTGTGCACTTTGGCTTGATGATTTTTGTGCAACCAAACTATGAACACTGAACTCTTGTGTACCTCTTGCTACTTTTACCATTTTTCATTTGTTTATTTATTTCCCCCCTATTTTTTTCCTTTTTAATTGTATGGGTAATGTTGAAGCTAGAAGAACAGAAGACAAACATAAAGATGCAATAAATTGCAAAGTGACCAAAACAGAGTGGAGAAAGACCATCTGCAAGCAAGGAAAAATTTGGCCTTAGCAAGTGTGAAACATACTGAGAAAAAAATAAACAGTGGAGATACTGAATGAAAGGATATGAACAAGCTGCAGAAACAAGTGGATTTTTGTTTTTCTTTGCTTAATTCTGTTTTAGTAATGTTTTTTCACGTCACCAAACTCTACAAATCAAAAGTGGTCGTTGTTCATAAAAAGTATTGTTCTTTACTTTCTGTGAGAACAAAATACAGAAATAACAGCAGAATTCACAGATTTTAGTACTGGTTGAGATCTAAAAATTCATTCTTAATCCTGCAATGTTATTTGTAGAAAACCAAAGTGAACAGTTAGGCCACTTTTATCAATGTGTTATTTTTTTTAGATATAAATAGCTTTCAGAAATATACTGGATTTCTACAAGTATTCAGAAGTTATACATAAAAGGAGGTTAGGCATCTCCAACATTATTCCATCTGTACATCCTAGGTCAGCTGGAAGTGTTCAGCTTCCAAGTTCATATATTTGTGCCTATTATACATCCTTGACAACTTTTTTGTGATTTCTGTGGTGTTGTGATAAAATGAATATACTTCCAGTAGGCAATATATTTATCTCAAATTTATTTACAGCATGGAGACTGGCAAACAGCTTTCTGATGATAGCAACATTTTATTCAATATAGCCTTGTGAAAAAGGTTAACAGCTTCCAGATAACTCAATGACATTACTCCAGCAGATCTTGCATTCCAGGGGTTTATGAGTGAGTTCAGTAGATTTAAAGTAGTACTTTTTCCTGGCCTTTCCAATATGTACCTTATCACACAGATGCCTTTCCTAGATGTCCTCACTTACATGTCCTTACTCATTTAGGCTCTGCATTGTAGTTCCTGGAAGTAAAGACGATAAGTAGCCTGATAGTACCTTCTCTTAATGCCACTTTACACCCTTCTAATAGCCACAGAGCCATAAAAATAATGTAAATATAAATTACTCCCATTTTAACGCCTCTTTGTATTAGCAGAGTGATGTGAAGTGCCCTTCTTACAAATAAGAATGAGGCCTCAGGAGCCTGAATTGGTGTAACTCTCTCATGGATGGGTGAAAGGATGGGACCAAAGCAAAGCCAATTGAAATCTCTCTGTTCTGCTCAATGCTGGTTTAATGGGCATCTGCTTGTACTTTCCTTTGGCTCCTTGGGCAGCAGCTCAGGTGCCCTCCTGCTCAGGCAGCTCTGGAGAGGATGAGGAGTGTGGCGGCCTGGGCCTAAGCCATGTCCTCAGCCTCCTGCTTGAGCCTGGCTGTGCTTCCACCAGGCACCTCCTGCCTTGCTTGAACACGGCTGTGCTTCCACCAGGCACCTCCTGCCTTGCTTGAACACGGCTGTGCTTCCACCAGGCACCTCCTGCTCTGCTTGAACATGGCTGTGCTTCCACCAGGCACCTCCTGCCCTGCCAAAGATGTGGAGAGCAAAGCTGGGGATGAGGAAGTGCAAATATTTTGGGGCTGAACCCAGCATTAACCCTTACAGGGGCTGTGGGATGGGGAGGCTGGGGAGGGAGAGCAGGGCCTCTGAGCTCTTCTGATGGTGAGCTGTGATTTATCCCCTGAGGGAGACCACTCCTACCTTTTCCAGAACATATCCTATTATTACTTTCATTGAGAGGAATTGATTTCTTTGCACTAGTAGGAGTAACACTCTGCATCTGTGTGTTACGATACTCGTTTTGCCAACATTGACCCTTTGTGTTTGCTTCTTGTTTAAGCATTTCAAAGACAGACAATATCTTTGGTCAAAAGTGCACTATAACAATATCAAAGGATGGCTGAGTGACTATTGAGCTGTAAATAGAAAAATGCAAGTATTTTAACTAAGCAATTAAGAATTTTATTTCATGTAAAGCTTTCCATTACGTATTTCCAAATGCAAGTTGCTATTAAATGTTTATTAAAGCCGACCACAAACTCATAAGGAAACAGCAATATTTGACACTTCTTCAAGTGGTGAAACTTTTTTTTTCAAATCTCACAAATTTCAAAAGCATGGTACTTGTATGTGTTGGTGAAATATCAACATGTATTTTGATTACCAAATCCACTCGTGCAGTGTAAACATACATAATTTATTATATATTAGTATTAGCCATCATTATAATCCCTTAAGAGATAAAAACCCAGATAAATCGAGTCTGGCAAAGTAATGAACAGATACCATCACTTTCTCTGTTCAAACAGAATAAAGAATGATATCACGTCAGTCTAATGCTAGAGAAATGTTGTTTCCTCTGAAATTGCCTGTCATAATCATTCTTTGAAACTCTTTTTTTTTTTTTTTGTAGCAATGCCCTGTGGTGTCACCACAATCTGCCTGGCATGCAGAGAGCAGCTCAGGAATCAGTGAACTTCTGTGCTTTTACCACATTCCACAGCTTTTACACAACAACTTCAATAGTGCATATTAAACATGGCCTGTTTAAGCATTGTAGCTGAAAAATTTGGTTTCATACTATATAATAACTGTTATTTTACCACTCTTCTTTTAAGAAGTCACAAATCAAGGGACAACTATTCCAGTGCATTTTTTTGGAAAAGAAGGGCTCCTATCTAAAAACTTTTGGCCATAATAAGTTCAATAATTTTAAAACATTTTTCCATAAATCAAAACTTATCTTTTATTTTAAGAAATGTAGTACTTTTAGTGGACAGTACTAAAAATTATTTTTCTTTTTTTTAAAGCTTTTCCAGGGGGCTGTAATTCTGTCACTGTATCATTCAAAATCTGCTAGAATTAAATGGAATTTGGGTTCCTAAGGTTAGGAGAGTGTTTAATTAAATCAAGTCATGAGGTACAATGTTGCAATTTGCAATGCTGGGCCTTGTAGACATGCCAGGAATGCAGTGTGCATCTTATTTGACTGTTTAGGCAGAATTCTAGTATAACTGCATTTACCCATATTAACAGTGGTATCCTGGCATGATCAGATTCAGGGGAGCAGCAGTATTTCCTTTGAACAATCAAAAATTAGAGCAAACTCGGGTCAGTCTCATTTTTCCATATTGTATTCAATGTCTGAAAAACTTGTAAAATACGCTTGTTTTTATATCTTTGCAAAGACCAGAAAAGAAAGGCCACATTTCTGTTTTGTGACTGTTGGCTCCTCACTCTGATCCAGAGAATAATGGGATGAACCTTTGGACTGCTGTAAGAGGTATTTTTGTAATAAAAAATAAAATTCAATATAAATCAAATTTATTCTGAGATTCTAAGTTGTCTGTGCCTCTAAAATGCCTTGAGCATGAAATGTTTCATCCTCAGTTTTGGAGATAGCATGTAAAATATTTAGGAAATGAAGAATAATGCTGGTTACTAACTCTGGTACTTAAACAATTTACTCTCTGATGTCAGTTTTTAATTGGCCTCTAGTTATGTTAGCCTGTATTATGACATGGTAAAAAAAGGAAAGTGTCAGACATGGAGAGCTCATCTGGAGATGTTTCAGGTCTCAGGCCTTGACAATGCAAACTTGTTCATTAGTAATTTATGAATCTTTGAAACTGCTCTTTGGCATCAAAGCCAACTGGAATGGAGTAGACACTGCAGCACATTTTAAAGATTCTCACCTTCCACAGTAGTCTGGATGCCTCCAAAGTGTCATTTGAGAACATTCCCTGGTCCAGGCTGATGCCTGGGCATCATTCAGGAGGGTGCTACATGGACAGGACCAAACCCTTGCTAGGGTCTGGTTACAAATAGCATTGGCAGCTGAGATTCCCATGGTCAAGAAGGTTCCTTGGCATTTTTTAAATTGCTCAAATAATAATAATATAAACTCATGCTAACAGCTTAACTTAAATCCTCAAAGAGAACATAGAAGGTACATTTTATATAACCATGTCTGAATCAATTGTTCAATAAAATTGCCATTTAAGTTCTCTTTCATAAAATATGTAAATTATATTCCTTGGTTCTTTCATTTTCAGATACGTTTTCCACTTCTATAATCATTGTCTTAGCTTCTTTTTGAAATTTCCTCAGGCTACTGACTTTTTTTTAAACTGGAATCAATTAGAAATAGAAGATTATTCCTGAAGAATTACTTCAGAGCCAAAAACAAACAAACAAATAAAGAAATCACAAACAAACAAACAAAAATGCAAAGGAAGTCAAGATTGTTTTCATATAATTTGATATCCCTTTCAGATTTCTAAGTAATGACATTGTACTCAGAGCTTGAGTTAACTCATTATTTATCAAAAATGCTAATTTTTTGCAGAGTTTTCATCCTCCAGATATGGTACATTTTTTGTTCTTAAAGATATGGTTTTACACTTAGGCATACTAAAAAATTCATTGTTCCTTTGCAGACATTTTACTAATGATGACACATTTGTCCTTTTAACTGCATGCCAGTCCTCTGACCCCTTGACATCTAGAGATGTTATCAAAAGTGTTAATTTCTTCTAATTTTTTTTTCAGATTTTAAATTGTGTAAATAAATAAACACACCATTTTGGATCTTCAGTAGAATTATGCCTGAGAAATTTTAAAAAACCCAAATATTAAAAACCCAGGGATAGAACTTAACTCTTCTGGATACAACATGACCTTGGGTACAGCTGTTTACTTCCTTGTGACAGAAACTATTTGTTGAAGATGGAAAAGTTATATGTATTAAAATATATGTAAAAAAATGTTTAGGTATAAAAACTATATGTAAAGCCTTTCTATCTTCAGTTTCTACATCTTGAAGCAATAGTATTGATATCAGCTAGAAAGCTCACAAGAAAATTGTGGCTTATATATTACATAGTTAGTAAAGGAGAAAGTTCAATCTTGTATTCAACCTAATTTTCATATGCAGAATAAATTGAGGACATTTTTCATATTACTTTCAAACAGGAAAAACATAAAATCTATACTGAAATCTGATATTTATTTTAATAGTGTGTTGCTAAGAAAATTACCTGCTGGCATTATTTTTATGAGATATTATGGAAAATAAATTCTAGTTAGGTTGGTTTGGGATTTTTTTTGTGCAAATTGCAAAGCAAAACGAAGGAAGCCACAGGTTTTGAATGTGTAAATAAGAGCTATAATTTCACCACACCAGTGCCACAGCAGCTGCTCCACAGGGGAAGGGCAGCCAGGGGACACTCAGGGCAGGAGTGCAGATACCCAGGGCCAGCCAAGAGCTCGGTGTGGGTCAGACAAGCCCATGGGGATGAGGAAGAGCTCAGGGCAGGGAAGTTGAGTGGGACAGGGACAGAAAAGGGCACGGGGAAGAAGGGGCACATCTCTTTCACACAACACTGAACCAAGGCTGAGGAGCCTGGTGCCAGCACTGACCTTGGGCAGGCAGCAGTGGAGCAGACGTGACCTTGACTCGGGCAGCAGAGCCTTCAGGGTGTATTCAGGATCTTCGTAGGCAGCGTAGACAAGACAAGCCCATTTTAGGAGGGAAAAAGGCTGTGGGCATTCAAGCTGTGTCATGTCACTTGCCCTCTGGTGCAGCAATTGGTCATGTGTTACTCACTGGCACAGACAGAGCCTCCAGTAGTTGTTTGCTGAAAGACTTGTACAACAGAGCTCATGCTTACATACATCACAAAATGTACAACCAGCCAGCTAAAAACAAGGTCTGTCCAGACTTGCTACAATTTCAGTATTCAGAACACCTATCTGATCCATTGAGCAGATTTAATTCTAGCACCCAGTCAGGAGAAAACCTGTAAAAAGATGAGGTAATCATTCCATGAATTTCTTGCAGTTTGTTGCCTGTGGGATTTTTTTTTTTTAAAGAAATGCCTTCCAAACTGTGTGCCTTGCTATCCAGATGGACACGACTGCACTATTTGTTTCACATACACTTGGCAGCTTACCTGAGGTGAAAATAGATATCTCAAGGTATCTCACACACCTCAAGAGATGGATGTGTTGACAAAGAGAAGATACTGAAAGGTACAATACCTTTTCATACCTCCACAATCTGTGATTTGTCTGTTTTTGTCTCTGGTTTTGATCTTCATTGTCATGTACCATATTGAGCAAGAAGATGAGCAAAGTGCAAGTGTGCATGGCTTTCATCAGCCCACACCTGCAATTTGTCAGTGTTAGCATTTCAGGACTCATCTCTCCTCCAGGTTAATCTGATTAGACTGTGTGTCAAAGCTTCCTGTAAGTCAGCTTGCTGCTAAAAGAGTCCAGCCAAGGAAGACTTCGTTCCTGCAAAATGTTCTGCTTCTCTTTCAGCTGGAGTTTCAATGTGTCATCATTGACATCAAACCAGTTCTCTTCTCGATAAAAGTCAATAATGTGCATAAATAATCACATAAAACGTGCCAGTTTCCTAAGCAGAGTTTTAGTTTTAGATAAAACTTGGAATGGTTTTGAGTACACAATTCTTTGAACATTTCCATGCTTTATGTTTTTTTCTGTTATACAGCTGTTTTGGTTGGTTTTGGGCAGATCGAGTGACCTGTGTAACCATCAGCTGAATCACAGCAGAGATTTACAGGTCACTCCCATGGGTGATGAGCAGGCACAATTCAGACCTTCCCAATCCCCTTTTATCTTGGCTGGCTTGTTGGAACTTGGTTCTGGTGATGCTGGGTCACAGCTCATATGGGAGAGGATGAAGCAGATAACGCTGCCATCAGCACAATCTGCTCCTTATCTGCTCAGAAGGCAGAAAGCCCTGTTCCCCATATGCCCACTGAAGTCTACCAGAATGAGAAACCCCTCAGATATGAAGACATCCAGCTCTTGTTATGCAGGCTTTCTCTTTTCCCTTCCAGGACTAACATGCTGCATAAATTGCACTCAAAAAAAAATCATATGCATTCAATGATGACTTATTTTAAAACGTACTTTTTTATGGTGAAGTTTTTCTTCCAGTAATTAATTTTATTCCATTTTAGAAAGCCAAACACGGGAAGATTATGTTCTTTAGAAGTGATTAACTCCACAACAATTGCATGCTTATTCAACAAGTTAATTTTCCATCAGTACAGTAATGTGTATTGCAGTCTAAGCTTGCTGTTTGCCAGAGAGATACAGAGATCTGGATCTCTGGCTGGCTTTAAACTAACCAGTACTCCTCAGGCACTCTAAGTCATGCCATTTACTTCCTTTGGTCACCTTTGAAACTCTTATATTTGGTTAAATCATGTCTTTATGCACATAGTGCACTATCCTCTTACTCCCAGTACAGTATAACATCTTTTATAAAATCAAGCTTACAATTCCTTTTAAGTCTTAATGTTATACATGAAATCCTTAAAGTACCTAAAGGAGCAATAACATTTTGTAGAATTATTTCATTTCATGAAAAAAAAAAAAAAATGATAGTGAGTCATAGATATTGAAAAACGAAGAAATCATTTTGAAATGTAAGATGGAATAGAATTCTAGAAACTATTGTTAATTTTTGGTGATTAATTGCAAAATTTATACCAAATTATAAAACAAGAAGTAATTACTTTTCTACATTAACTATCCTATATATATGTGTGTCATTTTTCCCAGTGTGGGGCTGATCTCATTCTCATCCAGATCAATAGTAATTTTTCAACTCAGCTCATTGGGTCTTAGATAAGCTTTTCTGGGAAAAGTACCTTTCACAAACCTATTGAAAACAATGGTATTTTCCATATAAAAAGACATCTACATACTTATCCATTAAGGTAACCATGCAATTCTTACACTAACAGTTCTAAGGACTTGCACCCAAAGTAACCTGCATTCTGTTGAGAGACATCCTGTTTTTTTTGCAGTGCCATTTTCTAATACTTCCTTGTTCTAAATGTACAAAAAATTTAGCAGCAGGAGTCCTAGAAGTGTAGTGAACACGTTATAGGGTTTTAATGGTAAAGTACCATTTTGCTTCTCAGTGGAGAAGCCACTTCAGTATGTTCCATTATTAATTTTAAAATTAATTCAGATCAAGACATCTTCTCTGAAGGACTCTTAGTTGAAGCTACAAATTGGGGGCTTGTTAGATCTGTTAAAAAAATATTACTTCACTTTCATCAATTGCATCTTTCACAAAGAATATTTTTAGACTTTAAGAAAGAGAAAGGGAACTTATCTCTATGTATCAAATGTCTAGTACACAGATTTCTAAAGCAAAATTTGTCATAGAGGCTTGGAATGGTTTGAGTTGGAAAGGCACTTAAAAATCACCCAGTTCCAAATCCCTTGCCCTGGGCAGGGACAGCTTTCACCAGACCAGGTTGTTCAGAGCTCCATCCAACCTGGCGTTCAAAACTTCCAGAGATGGAGTATCCACAACTTCTCCAGGCAATCCCAGCCCTTTTAGCCTGTCAAGTTCTTCCATTTACCTTTATACCATGCTAACATCCAACCAGAGACCCACACTGTCTATCTGACTATCACTAACTGGGTGGATTTGAATACAAGATTTTGGTAAAGTTTTGAAAATGAGGATGTAAGAGTCAAGAGACTGACAAATCCTTCATGGTGTTCATACAACATTTGTAGTTGGATTTAACTGAAATATAATCCCAGTCTCTGATGCCTAAGCCTCAGGAAGTTTTTTATCCAATACCAGGTGGGTGATCTGGTTTTGTTTCTTACGATTTATAAATTGAAACACCCCAGTGTCTCTCCCCAGATGAAGTGTGATAAAATGACTTTTGTAGGCACTTGCTGTCCAGGTAAGGTGAACCCACCACGTTCCTTTAAAATTGGAAGGCTATTTGGGACAGTCTGTTCAATCTCCTCTAGGTCCCAAACACACCCCTGAGCCCATCCTACTGCAAACCACAAGTCTGAGCAAAGTTATTCTTGGATTACTGCACCATATTTTATCCAAAAAGAGGGAGAAATACAGCTTTCTTTAAGTGTCTGAAATCAAATTTTCAACTCGAGTCAGTAACATTGAAGCTTCCTTTCAATTTTCTCATTAGCACCCTGACTCAGAGGGGTAGGTTCAGTTGTTAGATCAGGAAACTGTGAAACCAAGGATTATAGCTTTGTTTATGGATTAAGTACTCCTGTACTTAGGGTGACATGAAAAAGGCCTTTGTGAAAATAATGATTCATCCAGTGATTTCTGAATCACAGAATACCACTGATAAGCACCTAAGAAACGACAGTTCCAGAGGATGAGGGAGTATTCATTGTGCAATAAAAAGCAGAGTAAAATGCAGTTTGGGGGGTTGTGTAGTGATATTTCTGTTGATACCGCCTCCTCAGTGCCGAAATCCAGCTCCATAATCTATCACTCCTAGAGGAAGCATTTATTTATTTGTCATTTCAGTTTTGCATTCAATTACCAGGCTGTTTTACCCTGAAAGCCAGACAAAGCCGAGGCATTGTCTCTGGAACCTGCAGGTTTTGATGTGATATATTTGATCCGACCTCCATTCCCCAAGCAGCATTATCCTTCTGAAAACAAAACAATCCAAAATCACGTACATGACAGAGAGACATTTTCCTCTTATAATAAAGTGCACATCTTAAAGCTTGCTGAGATGCTATTTGGCATTGTGAAAAAAAAAAACCCAACACTGCAGCACAGTAGGCATCTCAAAGAGAAAAGGGACATTGAAGGGAAAACTGTCTACAAATCAATGAGACAAAAAGATAAACACTCCACCGAAGCACTGAATGTTCAGTGTGTCTTATACAATTCTTTTAATATAAAAACAGAAACTGACATTTGATTTAACTGAGGAATTAGATAATTCTGACTTCAAAGGAGGAGAAGAAGATTGAACTGACAGATGAAATCAGCTGCAAAAGGGTGTTCTTTGCCCATCATCAGTAGAAAAGGAATTGAGGATTGAAGTCCCTTCCCAGAGATCACTGATGGCCAGAAAAACCCAGTTTATTAGGAACATTCTGATTTTGAAAGTGCCCTAGTGTAATGCCTAATCTCATTAAAAATATTATTTTATTCCTTTTTTTACTTTTTCCTAAATTAGGACTGACACCCCCATGGCTGTATGTTCTTGTCTAGCTCTAATACAATCTCCCTGTTCATTTCTCTAATTTTCCAAAAAGCATTCAGCACCTAGCAAATATCTGTCTACCACAAGCTTTCTTTACCTGTCTCTGAAAAATGAAGAGTCTTGAAATTCATGAAGGTAACTCAGTGAGCTGTTACATTATCAGAATAATTATAAGAAAGTCAGCATAAGAATCAAATTTCTTCTATGCATGGCAGAAGTAAGAAAAACTTAAATTCCCTGAGACATTTGATTTGCTGCAGCTGTAATGATTCTTAGCTAGGAAAAAAAAAAAAGGACAGGATTTTTGTGTTTGGCAGCTACTTAGAAAACAATAATGTTACTTCAATTTATTATTTTTTTAATATTATTGAATTTCCAAGTCCTATATAAGAAGAAACAGGCAGGGGGAAAGACAGATAAAAACTTTTTCTTTATTCTGACTTGTGAGTTTATTGATTTTACTTTTATCTAAACACATGTACTTCTTTTGATGCTAAAATAACCTAACTTACACATAATCTTAGGAACTGATGCAGTGATGCAAAAAGAGCTATATTTTAACACATGCAAGAAATAATTATACTTAATTTTTCAGGTAATTTTTAAATTTAATTTAATTTAATTTTGATGGTTAGTTGGCTTATATTTTCTATTTTCATAGCAACCATAGAAGATGTTTTTCTCCACAGTTTCAGTGACATCTGCTTTGTATGCATCACATCCATGCATCTTTTTGATGTGTCATCTTTCTCCTCCTTGTCAGAGGTGAATAAAGGACTTGACCATAAACTTAACCTTAATATTAAATATTTGTGCCAAGAATCCCTGCTCTGATTTCTGAGCACTGGAATGACTAGTCAAAATCCAGGTCTTTTTAAAAACAGTGTTGATTCTTCCCAGGCTGCAGAGTGTCAAGGATGTTTGCCTGCCTGATATTAAACAGCAGTTACGTTTTCTTCTACTTTTATTAAAAATTTAATGAGATCAGGAGGATGTAAAAAGCTTTATTGTCCTAAATTGCTTCTAAATTATTTCCAGAACACGCTACGTGAGAAAGCCTTTTAGAAGCAGAAATATTGCCATTAGAGAACCTAGAACCCAATTTTCAGAGGTGGTAATGACATTTCCCAGAAGAAAGAGAGAAAATGTTTGAGGAAATTTTCCTAATTAGATGATAGAAAACATGCCTGAATCATCAGGAGAGAATTTGTGCGGGAAAGGGAATGAGAAAGAACAATCCAGAGTATGTACAGAGTAATACAGATACAGCAAAGCCTCCAAAGGCTCTTTCAGAAGTTAGAATTTGAGATCTTGAATAATCTGTGGGATGCAGGAAGCTGCCCACAGCTCTTTCTCGATGGAAAACAGTTGGGGGAGGTTTGATATCTCGTCTCAAAAGAAAGGGTTATTTCTTGGTGTGAATTTTGGCCACTAGAGAAGAATAGAATGCTTAATTTTACTGATTAGAAACAGATTTATTAGCTACAATTAGAATTATTTTCAGCTACTTTTACAAAAAATATCCACCAAGGAAAATAGATGTCAGACTAGAGATGCATATGTTCTGTAATAAAAATCCTAAAAATTATAATAATTCAGATTTATTTAACCTTTAATTTCACACTAAATAGGTGAGAGCATTTCTTTATTTGGCCCTGAGTAGTTTTACCAACAGCAGCAATACAAACAGATCAGAATTTCCTTTGTGTTAACCTACTGTCAAATCAAACCAGCTCTGGTCCATCACCACGTCTAACTCATCCAGTGAAACTAATATACAATATTTACTCACAGCAGTTCTGAATTTTCTATATTAATTTTAATTAGAAAATCAAATGCAGATTCTTCATGATGTAAAGTAAACTGACCACAATAATTAGGAAAAATGACATCTTATGCCCCATGTACAGGTCACAGAGGATCACACAGAGAAATCCTCCTTAAAATGAAACTGACAGAAGATGCTGTAAGAGAATGTAAGAAAGAGCTAGGAAACAATGAAAGAGCACTGTGTACCCTTCCCAACAGGAAGAAGCTGATTCCTGCAGATCTTCAATTGTATCTAAAAACATAGTTTTTCAAGAAGCAGCACACTTTGAAAGATCCACAGAGGATATTTCTGGGAGTAAGGATGTCTAAGATCAAAGTTTTGTCTTCATAAGTGAGTCTAAGGACACAGATAAGAATCTACAGGCAGAACACACGATTAGAAACAAACCTGAAGGCAAAGCAAGCCACTCTATTTTGTTACGGGTGTTTATCCAGCCACTCACGACAAAAGAACTAGGATTTTCAAATATTTAAAGATGAAACCCAAATGTCACGTTTTACTGAACTGTTTATGATCATCCTGAAAGACTGATGGGGTTGAAAAAATCTAAACCCTCTGGATCCATGCTGAAGGAAACAAATTCCTGGCTAAAAAAAAGATAGATAGATGATAGATAGATAGATAGATAGATAGATAGATAGATAGATAGATTAGATACATAGATACATAGATACATAGATACATAGATACATAGATTAGATAGATAGATAGCTCTTCAAATTACCAGTAGTTGGATATTTATTTTGATGATAATGAAAGATCAGGTCACATACAAAGAATATTACTCCCATATTTAGTTTCAGCATTTTACTACCAGAGCAGGCAGCAATAAATTGTACAACCGCAGTGTTTGGCTTGAACAACCCTGACCACTACTGAGATTTCCAGACATTAAATAAGAACATGGCTTCTGTTCATAGGATGAAAAGTGCAACTTTTTTTTTTGCCTGGTTGATGACTTCTATTTTGCCTCCACACGAAGACAAGCATTTTAATGATTTTTCTCTGGATGGCATGAGCTTAGAATTCAGAAGAAAAGAAATAAGAATTTTGAAGAGCATACAATCACACAATAGTTCAGGTTGGAAGGGACCTGTGGAGATCACCCAGTCCACACCTTCTGCCAAGGAAAGGTCACCTCAAGCAGGTAACACAGGAACGTGTCCACATGGGTTTGGAATATTCCCAGAGAGGGAGAATGCAGGACCTCCCTGGGCAGCATTTCCAGTGCTCCACCACCCTCATGGAAAATTCTTCCTCTTGCTGAGATGACACTGGTGTATTGTTTTATGGCCATTGCTGCTCCTTCTGTCACTGGGCACCACCTAAAAGAGTCTTTCACCAACCTCTTGGCACCCACCTTGGAGATATTTATGTGCATTGATGACATTCCCTCTCAGGCTTCTCTTCTCCAGACTAAACAGGCTCAGCTTCCACAGTCTCTCCTCATAAGAGAGATACTCCAGACAAGGATGAGCTTATTAATTTCTGTTAATTAATTGCAAAGCTTATGATATTAGGAAAACTGCTGTAATTTTTTCGAAGTTGAATTCTCACAGAGGAGTCTATTTTTTATCAAAACTCAAACTTTCAATGGGAGAAAGCAATTTTAGACTTTTTTTTTCCTGTGTTCCAAAATGACAGTTCAAAATTGTCTTGATACATCAAAGTAAAATAAAAAATGTCAACAGATTTTAAAGTGTATAATTTTGCTTCTTGTGGGAAAAAAAAATAAATCATATTTAGATATTTTTAAATTTCCATCCCGAAGGGAACAATGTAAAGGGAGCTATATGGAAGGAATTAATTGGATAAAGACTTACAGGGGAATTTCAAGGAGCTATGCAATTGGCTCCGAATGAAATCAGGGTTTGGAAGCCCTGGGACTGGCACCTTCCAAAGAGGTTGGGTTTATAAGATATTCAGGAAACTTGAAGTTCCTTTCTGAAACTGCATTAATTCAAATACAGGAACAAATACTTCAAACTCATTTCATAGAGCTCTATCAAGGAACACTGCTTTCAGAGAGATTAATTTGGGCACCAGAAGCACTGTTGGTAAATCAATGATAATGGCAATTACGCTGTCGTGACTTGTCACAGTTCACTGCCTTTTGTACAAGTGCAATATGTCAGTCTCCTCACTAGAAAAACTTCCACTGTTCTGTGCCTTACTGACCAGAACTGTACTAAATATGGGATGAAAACAGTGTCCATGTGGGAGCAAACAAGTGGCTGTGGAAAAACACTGAATTGTGTTGTTGCTATACAAATGATGTTATCATATGGAGTAAGAACATAACAATAGCTTTTTGTTTCTCAGGATTAAGCTATGTGGAAGTTTATTACTATACTGATTCTATGTATCTTCAGGATTTAAAACAAATGCAGCTTTGCAGGATGGCCAGTGAAATCATTTGTTCCATGCTCTCACTGCAGGAAGCAAAACATTATCTACTCAGTTACATAAATTTATCTTACATACCCAACCAGAACCCAATGTGGGAACAAAATGGTCTTTCCTGTTTTGTTTATAAGTTTCTTTGTTTCATTTTCAGTATTAAGAGTCTGATTTGCAGCATACATACTGTTCTGAACACCAGAAAATGTCTGCAGCAGCAGGAACAATTATAGAAATGTTTTAAGGGAAGGGTGTTTCAGAGCCAAATCCACTGCTTCTTAAAAATGTCTGGCTGCTGGATAAAGGTTTTATTGAATGTATCTCTCCTCAGTATTGAATTTGGGGACAGCATAACCTATGAAAATAATGATAAAATATAGTTTACCCATTAATGGCAATGATAAGCTAATCAGAAAGTAATTTCCAGGTTGCTAATTTATTTTGAAGTAAGACCTGGCACTCTCAGGACAGCTGAAACCATGGCATGTTGATGTTCCACATGGCCAGATGCATGTAAATAATCATAACAACACATGTCTGATGTTCCATGGTTGCACAAGGAGTGGTGCGACCCTCTGCATCACACTCAGCTGCCCACATTCTCCTAAAACATTTTGTCTCAAGCATCTGAAAATGGCATAGACCTACACAACAGGTTGTGGCAGACTGGAAAGGTACCCAAAGATACAAATGGGCTGTTCCCAAACCGTCGGCAGCCCGGCTGCAGCGTTCATTAGATCACGGTAACTGAAGTTATCCTTTTTGTTTCCAGACATTTCCTCTGAAAGCTCATAGAAAATCAAAGTGTCTGGGAGACATTTGCTTCAAAACAAACCGTCTCCTCACACAAAGATCAATATAACATAAAGGAAGGAATGAAAACTTGTTTATAGGTACCAAAGATTGAAGAAGTATTTCTGTCTATGCTGTATTTAAGGCACACTTGCCAAGTTCTGAAAATCAGTTTCCTTCATTACTGGTTTAGGACTGAGGACTAATCATTGCAGGTTTTGTGCTTCTAGCTCAGAGAATCCTCTCTAAGCATCATGGGTCTAGAGGTTTTATTGTTTTAACTCATACCTATTTCACTAAAATGTGAAAGCCTTTGAAAATAATTAAAAAAAACCAAAACAGTGTGATAGCTGCAGTACTGTTTTATTTGTTATTTACTTTTGTTACAGTTTGAAAGGCCAAATAACATATGAGGTTTTCCATATTAACAAATTCAGCACATTTGGCCTGGATAACAAGGAGCACAAAATAAGGTACCACTGATTATGGCCTGGCAGATGAAAATGCCTTGAGCTGCCTTCAGCTAGAATAGTAAATGGTTGAATAGCCCAAGGCTCCGTTAAACAAATGGCCAGCAAAACCTGTCAGCACAGGTAGGTTGGCTTTAATTTTCAAATAATTAAGTATAGCAAAATAAAAATCAGTGGGCAGTTAGGCAACATTGTTTTCAAAATGTTGATGTCTTCAAAAGACCCGATAAAAAAGGACTGAAGAGAAGGAAGAAGAACAAACAATGTATACTCTTCAGAAACGTTCAATAGCAAGACCATTTTGGGACAAGAATGAAAGCAAGAGTGAAAGTGGACTTTGTCCAAATGTCAGTCATGTGTTAAGAGAAAATATAACAACAACTGTGCAAACTTCAGTTTATTTTTAACTTCAAGTCTGTGAAAGGGGGAGAAGATCACACTGTGAGATAAAACTGTTTGCTAGGAAAAAGTTAACAATCAATCTGCAATAATAGTTTTCATGGGCTACAACTGAGAAACTGCTATCCCATTTGCAGCATGTTTTCAAAAAAAATATAAATCTCATTATGTCCTTCAGACAGAAGTACTGAACTTAAAACCCAAGACTGAACTCTTGGAGCATATCAAAGAAAGTGCAGAAAGGGGAGTAGCATAGAAATGGGTGGATGAACAGATACACATCTTTCCTTTTGGTCCTTCACGTGTATCCTTCCATGTCAAGTACAAACTTTCAGACCAAATGGGATTACAGTCTTCAGTCTTTCTATCCAGTACATAGTTCAGCAACTGCTGGTTTTTCTTTTAAAGGAGAATAAAGAAGTGAACAGAGACAGAACAGAATTATGAATTTTTGTTCACTGAGGATAGTGGTCAGCTTAAGATAAGTAATTCTGCATGAGAAAGGTCTTGTGCATCTCTGCGCATCTTAATGTTCCAAAACTGTGAAAAACAAGAAGGGATTTGCAACATTGCTTCTTTCATGTTGAATTACCTGTCTGGATGAGGAAAAGCCCCTTATTACAGCTGTTGGTTCTTTGTAAGGAACCCATGAAGTGTTTTTAAAAAAAACAATTAATACTTATTGAGGACAACATATAATTTCCATCATAATACTAATAATAGAGAAATAGAAAAGGAACTAGAAATTAAAAATAAAATAAAATATTTTATCTGGGCATTATTCCATTGAAAGCCTATAATGATATTTCTAGACTGTGTGTTCATGTGCTATTAAAGAAAGTGTTTAAAACAGCTAATAAAAAAATATGTTCAAGTTCCTTTAATACCCCACCAACTTTTATACTGACTTTTTTTCTTGACACCTACATTTCACTGTTTATGCCTCTCAGGAATGATGCCTCAAGGTCAGAGTAGTGCAAATTCATACTCACTTCACCACCAGTTTTGCTCTTTCAAGCAGTTCAGAGTAAGCTCCAATTCTATTTCCAATTTGTCTCTTGTGGGAAGGATGTTGAGTGTCATTTTTTTTCTCAGTACTGCGATGTGAAATAGATATGTGCTGTCATGCTTCTGAGAGATTTGAGGAAAGGAAGCAACTGATTTCTAAACCAGGCTTGTGCATTTATTACCCATCAACATGAAAGTCACAGGGAAAAAAAAATGGGAAATTACAAGATATTGCTGTCTTTCAGAAATGCTGAAAATTCAACACACTCATCACAAGAATTTTGTGGTTTTCACCCAGTTAGTCAGTGCTTTATGGATTCCTTACTTTCTTTAAGTTTAATAGTTATATGGGGCAGGTGCTGTTTTGCTTGTTTTTGTGTGAAGGTGGTCATTTGGTTAGAGCTTTTTAAGAACTTTTTCTCAGAACACTGTCCATTTATTTTTAGATGTTTAAATGTTGGACCTATCAGCAGCCATATGTCTAAGGGTGATGGGCACTTTCCCTTTTGCTTTTAACACCCCTTCTTTCCCCAGTACAAGTTCTTTTAGGCATTTTGCTCTTAAATGACCTCTGCCTGCCTTCCTCCAGGAGACAGCATAACAGGATATACATATACATATATATATAAATATATATGTATATGTATACATATATATATATATATATAATTATATATATAAATAGATATAATTTAATATGTAATCTATTAAATTAATAATGAAATTTAATATATATTATATTTTATATTATATATAACATATGAATTATATATATAATAAATGGAAACCCCACAGAAATTATCTGAATATGGCCCAACAATTCATTCAGTCTAACAGCTAGGAAAATCATCATTCTCCAGGGTAATAAAAAACTGTTTTGGTCTTCTGTATCAGATAATGAAATGACTCCAAAAAGTCAGTGTCAGGAAGGAATCTCATGGGATGTTCCAGAAATACTGATCTCAATATTCCTTTTTTTTTCACTGATTCCTATTAACAGCACAGCCTTATGTTCCTTTAAATGTTTTGGACAGAATTTACTCCAAATCATGGCACCTAAGAAGCTAAAAAAGGATAGAAAAAGGAACTTTAGGGTATTGGTAGGCAGCAAGCTCAGTATGAGCCAGCAGCATGCCCTGGCAGCCAAAAAGGCCTCCAGCACCCAAAGCAGCATTAACAGGAGCACAGCCAGCACAGCACTGCCTGAAACAAACCCCAAGCATTTCTTACTATCAGGGAAAGAGGAGGGCTGGCAACAGCAAAAGACAGTACATTCCACCAGCAATTTGCTTCCTAAAAAAGCCTCCTGGATGTAAATCCCTGTTGTCATACAAGACACATCCCGTGGATCACGTCCTGCTCTGCTTTGCTGATTCACCTGGTGCAACCTCTGTAGTTGTTGATGGCGTTTAGAGTTAAATAACAAGTCACCTTAACATGGCCATTCTCACACATGGTTTTTTACCAGCTGAGCAACAAGAGCCATTATGATACAAAAGGCAGTCATTTCTACTGTTAGCATATACTAGCAACAAAGAAGTTCAGTGTATTGGACCTTACTGATTTTTTATTTAGCTAGGATCAACTTGGATACAATGGGAAGAGAAATTTGAATAGGTAGAAGGTTTAGCAATTGTAATTTGTATGTTTGTTTTTCAAAAATATTATAATGTGTTTCTCATAAATAGAGTATTACATAAAAATAGTATGAACTGATAACATACAGAAAATCTTTATCCTAAGATACGAGATTCAGATAGAAATATCATCTTCTTTGGTTTCCAACACTGGCTTTTCCAGATAGGATGTGTGACTGAGACCCAAAAGGGGCCCAGAAGTATCTACACAGGCCAATGGTGAGCTCCAAAGCCATAGCCTAATCTCTTACAGAGATGTTAAAATACACCATTAAGAGTTCCTAACTAAAAAAATATTTTATAGCTTACATTAAATTCAACATAAAAGCTGCAAGGACTAAACTGGGACAACTCTTCACCCCTTACTGGTTGCCATTTCTGGTCATCTGGCTAATTATGATGATAGTACATCCTTGCCTTTTTAGTCAAGTGTAAAACTCACAGTACTTTGCACACAAATTTTTCTGGAAGTAAAAGGAAGTACAGTCAGCAATGATTGCCACTCAAATGAAAGGTGAAATATGGCAGGAAATATTTTAGCCATTACAAAACATCCTGACAGCAAAGATATCTGAAAATTGTTGTAAATCCAAGCATGCCATTAAACATACATTTGTGATAAACACTGTGAAACAGTTACAATTTTCCATTTTAGAAGTGTCAGAATAAATTATTTTTTCTTTTCTGCATTACAAAGTTCATGTTCTCAAACTACTACTTTGTAATCTGGTTCTGGAGTTAAATCAGAATCTAGTCACAGCGACAATCACACCACAAAAATTTTTAAAAACAATTTTAGCAAAGGATCTTAAGCAAATGTTTAGCTTGAAAAAATATTAGAAATCATCATTCTTTCCAAGAAGCTGCATGTAAAATAGTTTTAAGGAATATATTCTTGCAGACTGACTTCTGCCTCCTAAAGAAGATATGCACATATGGAATGATGTCTTATATAAATACCAGATTTGTGTGCACAGATGCAGCCGTGTGCATGTCTGCAAGCTCAGATCAGTCTCCAGCTTTCAAAAATTCAGCACTGGAAGCTGAGCACCTGATTGAACCTTTCCTATTTCTGCCCTGGAGGGCTTCATTTCAGCAGGGTTTTTTTCTAGACAGTTGTTCCTCAAATAGGTGTAGCGGTGCCCTAAGTGCCTCTTTGCTCAGGTACATTTCTTTCTTAGGAATAATTTCATGGATGCAATGTTTAGCTTGCCCAAGTGAATCACTGGTATTGCAAACTAACGCCTTGCTCTGAGGAAGTGGGGAATGGAATATTGTTTCTGGAACAGCTGCCAGCAACCCAGAGCCCAGAGGATTTGAAGGACTCTGAAAAGACTACCCACAAGCTATATTTTTATCCCAGTATGTGAAGACCACTTCCAGTTCACACTGCTACATATCCTGGTGCTTCTTGACCTCTTCCTTGTCAGCTCAGCTGTACTGGTTGATATGATTCAATGGATAGAGGGTTGGCTTGTCCATTCCCTTTAAGGTGGAAGAAAGAATGATTCCATGACTTACACCTGCATGGCAGGGTTTGTGATAAGGTATTCCCTGCACAGTCAGCTAAAGAAATTTCTTATTCTCCTATATCCTTTCATGCAGAAGAGCAAGACAAATCCACTTTATTTAGTTTTCTAGAAAAGAAGTTAATTATAAACCTTCTCCAGAAATAACATACTTTTGTCTAATGTTTTCCACATTTTTTCCCATTTTCCTTTACCCTTTCCTTTACACTTCTGCTGCTTCTCTGTTTCCTAAATCCTAAAGACCACACCATAACACAAAAGGTGATACAAATGTTCATACATCCATGATCAGCTGGTATATTTCTGATCTAAAAAATTTAGTAGTGATGCTACTAAATAAGAACAGAAAGTTGTATTAAAACAGATTCAGGCAAGTAAAGCCATGGGGCATTAAGGAAATTCAGTGGACAGGGATGGACCCTTGCAGCTGGATGAGCAGGATAAATGAGAACTAGCTTTAGTGAAAGCAAGACTAAGCAGCCTTCACCAAGGTAAAAATGTTTGGAATGCTGTATTTCAGCAATGCAAAGTCACAGAACAGATTATCCAGGAGTTTAACAACAATGAAATTAGCTTTAGAATCTCCAGAGATTTACAAACAACATTAAAATAAAAAAATAAATAAGTAAAATATATAAAATCACAGGTAGTGTATTTCTGCCTGCATATAAACAAGCAATATTATACTACTCATTTCTTAATTTAGAAGTTATGATTTATTTGTAAAATAAAGATAGAATCCATATTCATGGAAGTGGAAAGACTGCAATGCATATTATGAGAATTTGTTTATTTGTTTATTTAAATGGTGAAAAAAACAATCCATGTATATACATCCATTATGCATGTAAGACATAAATGTATATTTATAACTCAATATACCACATGCACCCAAAACATCTGAACTAAGCAGAATAGTCTTTGCTGGTCAACCCATCCTTCTTTGTGGGAAGATATTTTTAAGTATCAGATCCTATTGATTCTTCCTGTAATGGCATTTCAGGTAAACTAACTCAAAATTAAACCACAACAGCATCAACAAGGAAAATCTCCTAATGCCTCTGTTGTGGCCCATGTTAAATCTTTGTTGATCTGAAAACATATAAAAGACAAAAGCTGAGACCAACTTGCATTTCCATTGAGGAAGCCAAGAACTCTTGGGCAGTTTATCTTTACTCACACAGTTCTTTGCCTTCAAAAGCAGAGTACAGGTTGATTAAAATTTTTACAAAGCCCCCCCTTAGTTCTTTAGATATAAGTAATTACTCCAGAGCAGACTTAAGACTCACCAGTAGAACTGTGTATTAAAAAAAAAAAACCCAAAATGTCATTATTTGAGTTCAATGTACTTATTAAATAGAGAATTATGCTTTCCACATCTGTTAGTCCAGTGCCTTTCAATAGAACATCCAGCTGAAGTCTGGTAGAGAGAAATAGCTACCTTCACAAAATATGGTACTTAATTTCAGAAAAATAGTGATTCAAATATGGAGAAAAAAATTAACTGTCCATTTGTATGATTATTACCACAGCCCTTCAATGACAATAAACCAAGATTATCAGCAGAAGCTTGACTCTAGCCTTGAATTATTATTTTTTTAAAATTGTAATCAGATAAGATTTCCAATTTTCCCATCCCTTAATTTGAAACTTGATTTCTTACCTGTGAGGTGGCATTTCAAATTTTGTCTTTCACCTAGCTCACTAATGTTAGTAGGTTTAAAGTGCTTCAAAATAAAAAATTGATTGGAAAATGCGGGGTTTTTTGCATAGTCATTGTCCTTCTTATTTGCTAGACAATCTCATTGTGATAAGATCACATCTTCTCTTCAAACTTCTCAGGGACATGAGATCATATTTGTAAATGCTTTCAATTTCAATGTTGTAAAGCCAAGCCAAAGATACACAGATAAAGAATATGTGGAAGCGTAATAACACTTTCAAGGCACTGAACAACAGCAGGATAAGAGATATTAGAATATTAACAATTTTTCTTCAACCCAACAGGAATATTTTTTAAAGGAGCCATGTTCAAAAAACATACATCTTGAGGGCTTTTCTGGCTGAATTTCTAGTATTATCTTTTTTCTCACAAAAACTCTTAAAAAAAATATATTTTAGGACAAAAAAAGAGAATTGAGGACTGAAAACTGAGTAGTTTGTTTGACCCTACAGGAATCTTGCATTATTTTTCCAGAAAACCTGCTTTGCAAGAGGTTTTCACTTACTTCATTACATACATGGAAAGAGGCATCTTTTTTCTGAATTTCATTCATATCTGAAAACATCATTCCTAAGTTTCTAGCAAAATACCCTCTCCTCATCAAATTAGAGTCATAGTTGACATTACTTGTGTTTCCCCGGTTATTTGCCTAAAACAACAATTTGAAAACGATTGCAGAAAGATTGCAGCTGAAGATGTGTCCACAGAAGCCAGAAAAAACCATGAAAAAGCAGAAAGTGAAGCAAATCAAAATTAAGTAGTGTATGCAGGTTGCAGTCACAGTGAGTCTTTCAGTGCTAGACTGAAAAATAAGTATTAATATTAACATGGATATTGATGGAGATTTACAGGCAATTTCATTTTTTCTTTGCATAAAAATGGAGATTAGAACAAATCAAATAAAGGGAAGGGAGAATAGTCACAAAAGTAGGTTTACAGTTACTGCTGGTTTCCTCTCATAGGTTAAAGAAATCACTAGATGTGAAAATATTATGGTAAGAAGGACAGAGTTCAAGCATAATGGAAAAGAAAATGTAATCTCCCAAGAACTTTGGAACACAAGTTCTGAAAAGTAGTGCTGTTTAAATGTTTCACCACTGGTTTTCATTCCCAGTACTACAAAATTATAGCTAGAAATGTCCTTTATAAGTTTAAGTTAATGCTATTAATAAACTCACTGTACTTTCTTTTATATACTTTAAAAACCAACAGAAGGAAACATCTTGCTAATGAAGAAAATAAACTCATTATATATTTAAGCTTTTTCACACACACAGAAAAAATATTATTCTTTAAAATATATTTGGTTTTAAAAAGGAAAAAAAAAATCATGAATTTGAATCTGTCAGGCAAGAAATCATACACAGCCTTCAGGACTTAAAATGTTACCCAGTCTGGGGGTGCAGAGAGATCACCACCTCCCTTCTGAGGTGATCCATGTCACAAAGGCTGGAGCCATGCAGGCATCCTTGGATAGAGTCCAAACTCTCACAGAAAGCCCCTGAGGAACATTCACCCTGTTTAGGAAAAGTTATGTGTAGCATGGGATGCTCTCCAAGAAAGAGGCTTCATTTGGGATAAAAATTAAGTCTTTTTTATAACACAAGAGGGTGTAGAATGCACCGCTTTGAGCAGTCAATAGATGCTGCTAATTTTGATTTTTCGTCTGTAAGAGCCAACAGATGATTATGTTTTCCATTATTTCAGAGCAATTTGATTTTTCCAGACTATTTACCACTTGCTCAGACAATAAATTGTTGTTGCAGTTCCTTGTTTATGCACCCCTTGGTGGTATCTCAGGCCGCCTCTGGCACCTAGATTCCCACAGTTGTCATTCACACAGTTTCCAGATGTACTTTTCAAGGAAGTTTCTGATTTACAGAGCTACTTCCAGGCTCCAGCTTCCAAGTTGAGAAGCCTCTCTCTGTCACTATTTTTCAGGAGACCTTTTCCCCAATAATTTTATCTATTTAACCAGGTCACCTTATTGCTGCTCACACCAACATATTCCAGAGGGATTAAAGGGTTATCTTTGTGTCCTTTTCTGCTGTCATCACTACATAAGTAGTACATAAGTAGCCCTAGCAAGGTCTGATCCCCTAGGACAATCCAGAAAGACTAAGATATTTAAAAATATAAAAAATATTCAAAAATATTAAAAAATATTTAAAAATATTTTGAATTCAAGGTGCACAGATTAAGTAAAAGAAAATCCTTCCCTCATTGATTAAGCCGATATTAGAAAGTTACAAATTTTTCTTTTCCTTTCAGTAAAGGATTCAACCCTCAGCACTTGATACTAAATTTTCATGAATTTGGAAATCCCACTGAACCAAAGAATGGTCTATCAGATAAAATCTGTGTCAGCAAGTTTGAAGAATGAAACTTTTTTCTTTCTATAATCATCTCTGAGCGAGCAGATGCATGTTTGATGATTTGCAGACAAAATAAAAGACTAAGGAAATGGAGAAACAATTGGTCTAACCATGCAGTCATTTACCCAAGCAAGCTATTTCCATTTAAATCAAAAAGCATTGCTTACCTGAGCAAGTATTTACCACCTACATAACAACTTGCAAAAATGGAATAGAAGTCATCTCAGTAAAGTATTACTCCTGAGCAAAGGGAAAAGAGATGAATAATCTTTCAATGAGATAAGCAAAATTTTAACCAAATTTTATATTTGACAGTATATTAAATGTATCACAGAGCAATCCTCCTGAGGAATCAACATTTGAAATAATCTCTAGGCAACAGAGCACTTTCTCTCTGCTGTACTTATTGTAATGTCTGGTTTTTGAGTTGCAGTTTGTTTGTTTGGACAATTTAATTAAAGAGCTGAGTTTGAAACAAACTTTTCTCCATTGTGAATTCTGTCTAGGATACGCTTCCATCTAGTTTTCTTGCCTTGAAAAATCTATTTAGGAACATAGCTGGAATAAACATTTATATACTCTTTCAAGTTTATCTAAACATAGAGAGATTCACCTACTGAAGAGTGTCTAATGCTACATGAAAACCATTTGTGTTCAAACAGTGAGGTAAGGGGGTAATTATGGATTTTGGCAAGAATGGTGTTTCTTATTTAATAGAATTCCCACAACACTCAATTAATTAAGAGCTAGCTTGAGACAAAAGGTACTAACACTGAAAATATGGAACCATAGGAGTTTCAGACATAGGAACCTTATGATATACTAGCATCAAAGGATGAAAGCATATTCTTTTCCCTATCTTATTTTCAGGAGGTTCAGAAAACCTGAGGGCTGCTTCTGGCAATTCACCTGGATGCCCTTTTTCCCTTTTATCAGTTTCATTGGGTTTTAAAGAATGTACAATGGCCTGTGGTGGCGTAAGGTCACCCACGGAGCCTAAATCTGAGTCCAGCAGTGCACAGAACACACATACACAAGGCATCAGTCTCAGGAGGGACAGAAAATAACTCCTTCAGAATTTAGAAATAGAAAGGCAGATTGTGACATTGGCCTGCACTGGAGGGGGTATGAAATGCTATTTGCTTGTGGGAAAACACTCCAAGCCTTCCTGATTTCTATAGGAGTTCCCAGTTCCTTCTAGATGGTGTGCTTATAACCATGCCCTGTGATTTTAGTCAGCTCTTCCCTATATATCAAACCAACCATAACATCAAAGGGAAGCAAGAACAAAGAACAGCCTGAAGTGGTGTCACACACACAGGTGGCAACAGATCCCTTTTTGCCTTCCTCATTCCTGTGGGTATTCATCAGGGCCAGGAAAAATCTGTTGTTTCTCAGGTTCTACACGGTGTTTTTTTTAAAAAAAAACAAACCAAACCCTACCTACTTCAAAATAAACCACAGCAAACTAAGTCACCGTGAATTTTTTGCATCTGTTCGATACATAATAATGAAGTGCAGGCTCATGGAATTCCCTTATTTTGCCAAGTCATTAGTTACATTGGCAAAGATGATTTCAGGGAAAGGCAGTGGTGTTGGACTGAAAATTCTGTTTACTCTCTAGTTCTGGTAAAGTGTTTTATTATTACCAAAGTAAGTCCTTAAGCCTCAGATTTGTGGTGTTAGAAAATATACATGGACAAGTGGGTTGGAGGAGTGCCTGTTATTCCTTGGGAAAAGTAGGGTCTCGCTCCCACTGCAGAATGAAAGTGTTGAGAGGAAAATTAGGCAAATGTATAACACCATGGAATTTCATGTTAGCAAATTCAGGAGGTTTAAAAGTAAGCTGGCAAAAAGTAGGTACCTTAAACAGCTGTGCCTTGCTGGTGAAAGTTCTTGACTTCACTAATGGTGCTTCACATTCAGCAAATCAGTCATTTGTCATTTTGTGGAAAAAACAATCAGGCATTTTCACTCAGAACACCAAAGAGACACAACAAAAGAATTGATAAACAAAAAGTGAAAGCAAAGTGCAGAATGAGGAAACCATGCAGTAAGTTGGAGCTGCTACCATCTTTTTCAGAAAAATAGAGGTGGAATCCATTGAAAGACAGCTCTGAAGGGAAAAGAGGCTAAAATATTTGCAGGTGTCTAAAGATAACCTCCTCCAAGTACAGGAGTAGTCCATTCAAACTAGTAATATAAATAGTAGGCATTGTGAGTTGCCATTTGACCCGTAAATTAGTTCTAACAGAAGGGATCATAATTACCTTTGTATTAAGTAAATAACCAATCTAATCAAGGGAATGACAGAAATCTGGAGAGGAAAAATAAAATCTCTAAATCTAGAGAAAGAACAACTACTCCCATTCTACAAAATAAGAAATGTGGACTTGGGATAATGTTACACCCTGGTTCTTTTCTCTAGAATATTTCCCAAAGAAACAGAGCTAAACTCTTCCAGCAGTAACTCTCTTTTTCCCCAGTTTGCTCTCACTGCTGTGCTCTCCACCACCCCCATGCTCACACCTGAGATCCTGCACTCTTCCTGTGCTGTTGCTGTGACCATGGGTGCTCTCCCAGCTGCTTGTCCTGCCCCAGGATCATTGACCATCACTCCAGTGTTACACTGACACGTCTGCAGGTGAAGTGTGTCTCCTTATTGCAGAGCCCCTCTTGCACCCACCACTGTCCTCCTAAGGAAGTTGCATCAAACAAGTTATTTGCACCTTCAAACTAACTAAAATTGATGGTGTGCTCTTTCCAGTCCAAATATGATGAAATATTTCAGAGTAAGACTGATTTTCTATACAATCTCCTAGACATGTTGCCTTTTTTCAAATGCCTTCTGAAATGTTTGAGGTTTTTGGGTTTTGATTAATTGACTTTTTAGGTATCTGGTTTAACACTGACGGCTGAAACAAACTTTTTAGCACTGGACCCAGGATAGTCCAGGAGTTGTAAAAGACCTGCTGATACATTCTTTAATGGATTTTGTCACTTACATTTTTTTGCTATAGGATCTTACAAAAGCAGACTTAAATGAGCACAAGATAAAAACTTCTTATATGATGGCAATTACAATATTATTAATAAAATATTCCTATTTTTAAGTCCCAGGAAAAGTGCTATGCTCCCCCCATATATTCTATATATAGTACATGTTTAGATGAAATATATTTTATATTTCTATAGTTTCAGAATTAAAGCATGTCCTCCATCAGAGGGAATTCACTGTAAAGGAATTTATCAATCAAAACAAAAAGCCACACAAGAAGCCAGCCACAGAAGAACTGATGCAGTGTTTGGAGCTGTTGTCTTTAGATAACAGTAATTTATGTGGATTAAGATTTAAAGTTTGATTTTTAACAAAAACAATCTTGGAAGAAACTGTTTGAACTATTTAAAAAAAAATTCCCTATCACACATCTCAAGAGGGAAAGCAGCACAGAAATTCCTTAAGCTGGTTTACGCTGTGGGGAGGGAAGGGTCTAAGAAGTTAAAGACAGGAGAATAAGGTACTGTGACTCACAGACCTCTCATCCTCCAAAATCCTTATGTTTGATTCATTCAGATCCCTCTCATCAAGGGAGAAGATAGTGTTCCATACCATGAAAGCACTGAGACCAGTAATGGCATCCATTGTCCTAACCAAGCTATCGAGGCAGATGATGACAGCAGGAGCAGGAAGGGAACAGCACTGTACATAAACCACCCAGGACTAGCAGAGAAAAACAAATTATTGAGGGATTTGTTGCAAATCCTGTGCCCTGACTTTTCTCCCAGTAAGGAAAGGATGAAAGCTGGGATCTTGGAACTGGTTCTGATATTTACAGAAAGGGCAAGATGAGAGTTATGAGGGGAGAAACAAGGTGCTGCAGAAGTTCCATCAATGGAGGAACAAGCTCCAAGGAGTAGCAAGAAACAAAAAAAGCTATAAGAAGAAATGAAACTGTTCTGTGTATAGCATGATAGCTAGAGAGTTTAACAAAGTGTGGGAAGAATAAATGTTTTTCCCTAAAGCAGAAATGTCAGTGTATCCTCACTAGACCTAGCTGTGTGCCAAGAGCTTCAGCAGTTCCAAGAAAGTGCACAACAGTATACAGTCCATCATTTTAAATATAAGAAGGGATTTTCAATCACTGAGGCCCAATATTATAATCTGAAGGTCAGAAGATTAAAAGAAAAAAAAAAGAACATATGCTACTGCAGGCAAGAGGTCTGAAAAGGAAACACAGGGAGTGCAGAGTGAAAGGAACAGCGCTATATAGGTTGTTATGAATTTTCAGTATGAAAATACCAGTAAAGAAACGGCAAATTTATCTTGAGAAATTTTCTGTGGCAAAAGTTCTCTCCAAGGCAGCAAATAGAAGGAAAGTGTATTTGTTGTGAAAAAAAGTTTACAGCCTAAATATGAACACTGTATTGTGTCAAAAGCAAATATTGTACAAGTTATATGAGCTAACAGGAAAGACCACAGATAATTAATTTACTCTAGATATTAATAAAAGACTAAATATTCATGTATGCAAATGACTAATATTTAAAAACATGTTATTACCTGCTTAATTATCACAGATTAATCAATGATAATTAACAAGTGATTAATCAATGGTTCTCTAAAGAATTGAAAGAAAAGAAGTTCCTACCTGGAAACAAGAATGTAGATAAGCAAACTTCCCAGAAACAACCAAATGCATGGAGATGGTGTTTGGCAAGAAATGTAACTGAGCCCCAATGCACAGGCAAGTGTGAAGACTGACATCCTTGCAGAGACCTGTGGAGTGGAGAGGGCATGGCAGGGCTGAGACTGCACAGAACAATAGCAGTGGGTGGGTGAGAGCAGGGCAGTGGGGACACATCAACCAAAGCTTAGTGCATTTCAATATTAAACTCAATCTACATTGCCCAAATGGGTGTCAAGTGTGCTCAGTGGTACGGTACAGCGGTGACTATGACTCATTTCTCAAAAAAAGGCACAAAGTGATCCATTTCCAGGCAAATTTCTATTAAAAAAAAAAAATAAAAAAGTATTCAGGTTATGCCATAATATCTGCTGAAGCAGCAAAATGGCTTCAGATATTCAAAATAGGTGCAGGTGCACAATTGAACAGCTTTCCTTTGAGGTGATACAGATGGTGCTTGGCAAAAGCTCTGGCACAGTAGGCCAGGGGTCAGGCGAGGCCAGCTGTGAGCACACAGCAGCCCCAGGATGCAGGGGACACGTGCATGATGCAAACACCAGCAGGCAGGGAAAGCACTGAGTGTTGGAAAGGGGCAGCAGCTGACCAAAATTGCAATTGCTCTGGGGGAAACACACAGTCCTTAGGGGGCCACAGAGAGAAATCTGCAGCTGTGATGAAGGCACAGAGGACCCTAGGAGTTCCTGCCAAATCAACAGCAGCCAGCTTACACTGCCCCCCTCCCCTCCTCCTAACCAAAAGGAACAAACAAAACATGTTTCCTATGCAAAATACAAATCAGGAGGGGAAACCTGAGTGGATCAAAATCAGCCATCTCAGTGATGGCCATGGCAAACAAAACAAAGAAAAGATAATATTTTTACACGTCCAAGTGTCTTAATAATAAATTATTGTATGAATAGAACTGTCACCACTAAGGGCTGCATGAAGTGGCATTCAAGTTGCTATTCAGTGTACAAGGTTCACCTCAGGTGAACACTTAGGTGATGCACTGGCAAATGAAGCTGGATTAGAGATGCAGCCTGCTGACCTGCAGCACACAGTTTGGCAGCTGCTGATTCTTCTAAATGCCCCTTGCATCTGCAGAAGAGGGAGATTTTCTTCTTGCTTTCCCAGAAGGAAGCACGTGAGATGCTTAAAGGACTGCTCAGAGTGAAAGTCATAACTGACAAAACTCCCAATTACAAATTCACAAGCCAGCAATACAACTAAAAAATTTCTGCCTAAAAATATTGTATTGTAAAAAAACTTCTACTGCCTAAAAAATATTGTATTTGCTATATGCAGCTGAATCTGCACTCATAAGAGAGCAAGAGGGAATCACACACTTCAAAAACATTTTAGGAAAGAGAGGTCAGAGACGAAGCAAGATGAAAGGAAAAATAATCAGCAGATTTCCCAATACATCTGTAATTTTCCAGATATTTTGGGAGAGAGTAAAAATGTGCAGTGACATGGATTTGCCATGTAAAACTTGAGATTTGCCACAGCATCAATACTCAGTTCATGAAAATGCTTAGAACTTCAGGAGTTTGTGTATCCTGTGGTCTGATGAACATCGTTCTCTCTCCAGGCTCCTTACTTTTGGCTCCTGCTATTCTACACATTGTAGAAACAGCAAGGGCTGAAGGCAGAAATAACACTTTTACCTGTGCACTGCTGCAACAGTGACTTCAAAATACCTGGTGTGCTTTGGGGTAAAGGAAATCCCAGAACAAGTTACTTCTCTGTTAGACTCCTCTTGCAGAAAAGACTACTACAACTCTGTTTTTCTCATGTATAGAAGCTTAAAACATTTCAAAAGTCAGGAAATTTACAGAATTTGGATTCTGCTGTTGCATAATTACTTTTCAGAGTTTTCATCTCTACTGTATTTTAAACTTAACCCTTATGCTTCCTAGATTAAAGAAAATAAATTAACATGTCAGCCCTAAAGAAGATTTTGGAGCTTGTAAAATCCCATTAAATTAAACAGTCTTTTCCAATGTACATCACAGTATTAGTAACTACAAAAAGAAATATTAGTTGATATGCAATAGATTTAAAATCATTTCAGAGGCTATAAAGATTAGCATAATCTTTCACTACTGAGCAAATCCGTCATTGAGGGTAGCCTTAAAAATATCTTGTTGTGAATAAAAATGGGGAAAAAATGTGGTTTTTTAGTCAAAAAAATTTGTTTTGGAGGAGAATTTGCATTTTACTAAAAGAAAGGCATGGATTCATAATCAACATTCTCTGGGAAGATGGGGACGTTAACAGAGTAATTTTCATTTACAGCAGACAGACATAGGACATCAGGAGAAATATTTTCTAACAAGAAATGCTGAAATGCAAAAGCAAATCTGTAGCTTGGAAAAAAACCCACAGAGATAGGTTAGATAACCTTTTGTCGTAGAATAGACTAAGATAATCTCTTGAAGCAATTTTGAATCCTATGTTACTGTAATTCCCAGAAGAAATTCTGGGTTTGTTATATTTCCTTTCATTTAATAATTAATCTTTTAATAAGGCATTTCTTTTTATACATTTGGAGATTTTTCTCTGCTACTGATTAATGTTCCCTCTTTTTAGGTATATATTGAAATGGAGATTATATTAGAGTTGAAAATACATATTTTGTGACTTTTCATTATTTTTTACTGTCAAATTACAGATTTCTTCTAGGTTTGTGACATTTCTTTCTGAAAAGGCCTTGAATTTCTGAACAAAGTTTGCAAGTTGATCCACTTCTTATGACCTTTTACCTCCAAGGGCATTATTTATTACTGCCTAAATATATCTTCCACAAGTCAGTAGTACACACCTCAGGTTTTGTTTCAATTTTTGACAATTTAAATTATCACATGTTTACTGGGAAAGGGAGAAAAAATTACCTAATTGTCAACCAAATCCTAATCTGCAGCTGCACCTTTGTTAAACTGTGTAATAATATGGGTACAGATTATAGCTACTCATCTTTGAGTGCTTCTCAATTTCAGTATCCCAGTCATTCACTCAGAGAGTAAATTTATTTTAAGGAATTTATTTTAGTGATAAAAATGTATCTCTGGTCATAGAGCCTTGCAACTGCTGATCTGTGCTGTTGACATGTCACAACACCTTGCTGAGAACTGACACAGAATTACCAAGGCAATTTTGTCTTCCTTATTTTCTTTTTTTATGTAAAACTAGTAGAGACAGAGCAATCTCACTTGCAATAAAATTCTGGATAGGAGGATATAGCCACGAAATAAAAACTCTTTTGGAGTACTCTAAGTAAGATCTTGCCTCCAGAGGAAAAGAGAGAGCAAACACATCCTTGTGCAGAGAAGGATGACACCAAAACAACCAATTCAGCAAGAACAGCTGTTATCCAGAGTGAACAGCAGAGTCAACACACAGTCTAAATCCAAAGGAAACAAAATGTTAAAAGAAACAAAAGCGTTTGCAGAGCCAAGGCTATTTTTCAAGGCTGTGAAATAAAAAAATGGATTAATAGTAGCTTTACTACAAATCATACTTAATGCTTTATTCTTCCTTATATAGAATATTCTCTGGAATATGATGATCAAGAATTGAGTGAAGGATTATGTTGTCTGTAAATTATGCTGAAAGCCGAATTTAATGTGCTATGTTTGTATAAGATTCTGAGCAGTAGAATATTTAGCTTGCTCAGAGCTAGTACAACCACTTTTGGGGCAGGAACAGCTTCTGTGCTTGTCACAGGGGTTGGAGTAGCCATAAATAGTTGCCAAACCTTTAACAACATCTGAACCACATTCAAAAACCTGCTGGTCCCCAGCAATAGGGCCATGCTGGTTTCAACAGCCCAAGGATATTCAAGTTTTACAAATTCTCAAATGCTATTGCAATTAGCCTGGAGAAGAAGGGGGACATAAAAAGAAGCATTTCATGTAATACCTAAAATTATGATCACTTCAAACAATGTGTTACAGAATGGCAAATCCTTCAAGATTTGAACCTAATGAAATCAAAGATACATAGGCTTAAAACCACTGTTCACATTCAGTCAGCCATACAATTAACTTAGTTGGATATTTTTCATGTTGAATAGATTCTGCTCGTAAATGTCACCACAGGGATATTTGTTCACCGGAACGCGTGTTAGCAATTTCAAACCTTTGAGCAAAGATCCCCTGTTGTGGCACTTCTGCTGCCATCAGGATGTCAGTGGGTTTTGGGATTGCAGCTAAAATCCTGGGTGGAGGTGAAGATTCATTTTCCTGTTTTTAATAACTCAGAAAGGAAGGAAGAAAAGACAGACTGTCAGAAAGAAAGGGCTACTAGCTTTCTGCATCCAGCAATAAGTTATTCCTTAAACCAGTAGACATACCTCAGCAGAGTATACCAAAGTCCCTTAACTCAAGAATCTTTCATTTTGAAGCCAAACGACCCAGATATCACACCATAAATAGGAATTGTCATTCAATTAATAATAAGTATAAAGAAGCATAAGACTGTGTAACAGTTAACACAATGTTTGATTTGTCTGATTTATTCTTGCTGTTTTCTACTCAGTGTAGAATGATGAATGCTTTCTTTTCATTATTGTCTGCTTGAAGTTATGCTTCTAATTTTCTCTCTCAACAAAAGGTGAGAATTCATGTTTGGCACAATTGAATTATCAAAAAAAAATCAAACATGATTTTTAACTATAGATGAATGTATTATTCCTCTTTATCCCTACCTTCTTTCCTCCTGTGAGTCCTTGCCAGCCCTTCTCCCACAATGACAGCACCTTCTTCACATGAGCAAAATACAATAGAATGAGTTACAGCCTTTTTTTGTTTAGGGGCATTCAGTTACAGAAATACTTAAAACAGCTGTTTTAGATTTAGGGTTTCATCTACTGTGAAGTTTATGTATTAAAAATTCTAACATGAAAGAAAAGGGTGATGTTTGTTCTTTAAGTCTGTCTTTTTCAGTGATTTCACTGGATTACAAATTCTCTCACAAAGATGGTATTTTTTATTCAAGTGACCCAATAATTTGAAAATTGTCTAGTCTTACAAATAATTTTATTTCCTGCCTATGTGTCATTTCACAGGGCAAGCTTCATGTAGATTAGGTTAGTACAAAATCAGTTTCCAAATTCTTCAAGCCAGCCTAACTAATCTTTGATTAATCTAACTGATCTTTTGCTGAGCTTCGTGCAATGAATTCTCTGCATATACCAAGCCCCAGCAGTATTAGCACTGGCTTTGGGGCTGTACCTGTTCTTCAAATCATTGTGGCACTACTTCCAATTAAATTCACTGGACTGAAATCAAGATGGCATTTTGGGAAGTAGGTTTGGTTTTCTGTGCCTCAGAAACCAAGTGAGAAATTCTGAGAAGGGAAAACAAATGAATAGAATGCAGTGTGAGCAGCAGCAGTATTCATGATCTCCTCCTTCAGTTTTTCTCTTGGTGTTTCGGACTCCCACATAATCGCTCTTTGACTTCAACTTTCCTGCCAACTATCCCTGACCATGACATCTTTTATTTTATCAGTTCAGCCTCCAATTTTTGAAACAGAATACAATACTGGAGATGTAGCTTCAGTTTTAAAGGAAACAAGGGGAAATTATTCCAGCCTTCCTAAGACAACCTCAGCTACCCCTGTAAAAGGAAGCAGAGCTGTGATTTGTCTGCATAATGTCAGGGTGGCTTTGGTTCTGCTGAAAGCTACTTACAGGAGAGGTAACACTCTGTGACAGTGCCTCTTGACGTGGCTGCCAGCTTTGTGGGAGAGCTTGCCAGGGCTGGCTTGCAATAAAGCTGGAGGAAAGATGTCAAAAGTTTAGGGGGCATTTCCACTACAATTTCTTGAAAGGGAATCCTTTAGGCTTTTCCTTGATTTTCCTGCCACAGTTTTAGAAATTTTGAACTCCCTTTCTAAAAACCAGCAAAGAAGGGTTGAAAGTCCCCTATACATTTCCTAAGGTGCCCCATATGCAAATACCCTGATAATTCCATGTAGCCAATTATTGTCTGCCTCTAACATACACATATAATTAAAAAGTAGAAAATGAATGTTTATTACTAACTAAAAAAATATGCAGCAAGAATTCATTGCATCTTTCTAATTTCCATATCCATCCCAGCTGTTTTTCAATTACCCATGTCCACCATAATCTTGCTCACTCCCAGGCACAGAGTTACAGCATGAGTTACTCTTCCTTTCTGCTTGTAGGACAGATAGATGGCCAGAGAGTGACCCCAAAACACATGCTGCTGACAAGAGGCCCTTATTTAAGCATTTATGTTTTAAATTACACATCTTGCAAGAGGCACAAATACAAACAGCATTATGACTTCTAGAAATACGGATCTCAAGAAATTTCTTCCTATTCTTTCAGTGAAAGAAGTCTCTGGGGATATAATGGTCAGGTGCGTGGTTAAGAAACCAGAAGCAGCCATATAAATGGATGACAGCCACCTTGTCAGCATCTGTGATGTCCCACCCTTAAGGGGAATGGAACACTCAAGATTCATAGATGCTCAGGGTTGAAAGGAAGAACAGAAGTCTGAGAGTCCCAAATAACTCACAAAGTTTTGTTAGCAAATTTCACACTTGGCAAGGAAATTGGTATGTCAGTCCCTGATGTGCTATATAAGGGGCTTGGATACAGGGGGAGGGTAAAAGGGAAGAGTAAGTAAGAAAGAAAGACCTCCAGGGGGTTCTGGTGGTTTTGTTCCCTCCCTACAGCTCATGCTTACTTCTCAATCTCACTCCTGTGCCCGTGCTGTACTGTGTTGTGCTTATCTGTAGGAGCTAGAACAAGGGTGTTTGTCCCAGAAAAGTGCTGCCCTACCTCCCCACGGCTCCTTTCTCCAGCCAAATCCTGCTCTTTCTTACAGTGTGCTATTACCAACAATCCCTGGCTGCTGGTGCCAGCAATTCTTGTTTGGCTTCACAGCCAGCCAGCTGTTGCTGTTTGAGACATACACAAAAGTCTCTTATCTTCTGGGCTTCTACAACATCTTAACAAGACACATTGGTATTGAATACCAAAGAGAGTGATGATGCTACTGCAAGAATTGTCAATCTTGACTTTTCATATGATGTATCTTCCAGGAAGGTAATGTGTTTACATACACACTCCCACATTGTGAGCACACCATGCATGTAATGCAATCCTGGAATTTAACTGAGGTTATATGCCAGCTTTTTAGCAATGCACAGTATCACTATGAAAGCCATCTGTTAAAACTGTGGCAAGATTATAGGCAGTTAAACTGCTAAATGTTATTCGTCCGTCTTTTTTAGTCCCCTTCTGTTCGCTGAGACTCACTGGAGCGTGTGCAGGTGCTATAACTCCCTGAAATAGGAGGTACTGTAATCAGACTTCTATCAGGGAAGCACTATCACTGTGTCACTTCTCCTAAGAGTTTTCCTTAAGTCTCAGAAAATTGAGAATGATGCTACCTGGAGATTGCTTGACTCTTCAGCAGTGGCCAGCTCAGAATCTGAGAATGTACATGGCATTAATCCTTCCAAATGTGTGCTTGCTCTTGAGGTATGAAGAAAGGGTTTAGTCAGTAAAGAAGTACTGGTCAAAGACAAATCTGGACTGTTGGATATCAATTCTGCTCATCTCATCAACATTTTATTCATATGGGAGTTCTCTAGAAAGACTGATGTCATCTCCTTCAAGGAACTGGGAGATCATCTGCTAATTAATCAAGGTAGATCAACAAAACCAAACCTAGTTGGAAAGAAAGCAGCATTTTAAGAGGGAGTGCAACTCAAAACCAGAACATTGTGACTTTTCTTCTCTGTATTTCAAGGGGAAACTTCAAGAACTAGAGGATAAAAGTTATGCAGAGAAGTGGTGGCTTCAAGACTAAACTGAGTGATATCTCTAAAAGCCAAGGGCACTTATGGAAATTGTTGCACTCTTCTCACCTAAGAAACTTTAGGAGGTTTCATTTGTTACCCAAATAAATTATCCTTTCAAGAAATCATCACTCTGAAATACCCATGCTTCTGTTTGAACTCCTCTACAAGTTTTGTGAAACATTCTTAAAAAACTGAAACCTCATTCTCTTTTAAGGTATCAGCCAACCAAACTATGAGGGCTAACATAGAATTCAGGTTGTAGATAAGATAATAAATGCTACATCACCAGGACAGGCTGTAACATATAAAGCCCCACACTGTGAGTGCCATAATTAAAATTAGCACTTTTAACACTACTAGCACTTCATTTTTTTTTCCAAAAGCTCAGTGTTCATGACATCCAGAACTGAAGGTTAATGCAAGCCTGCACAAAATGCATTGAAACCTTAGTTTTTAATGCAGATTTAAAAAAAAAAAAAAAGGTTGCATGCATTCATCTTCCTTCCTTTTCTTCCTTTAACTATGTAAAGAAAACAAGAATAATGAGAAATAAAAACATGGCTTCTTATGCTAATTTCAGATTGCTTTAGCTACCTCTTCAGGCACTGCAAACACCAGCTTTGCTTCAGATGTAGTCTGCAGATTACTTTTTACAATTAGATCTTCAAACTGTTTGAAGAGAATTCCACTAGAAACAAACCAAAAAAAGGGAGGTTATATCTATATTTTATTTGAGTGCTGTAGTAAAGAGACTCCTACAAATGTGAGTCACCAAAACAAAAGAGCATTTTCCATCAAGGTCACAGGATTTTCTCACAGACCTTGCCAGTTGCTACAAACCCAAGGCCCTAACCCCTCCAATTTTAACACAAAGTCTCAATTTTACTTTTTGTGCATCCCATTGAAGTGAGTAATGCTTTTTAAAGTGGGAAGTAGATGCATAAATATTTACAGGAGTGTTGACTAACTCTGCAGAGGACAATTTGTCAGATAAGGAGAGAAGGAAGCAAGCACCCTTGGAGTCACATCTAGGCACAGAAAGCGGTGACATATTCTAGTAAACGCCTGAGAAACACAGTTTATATATAAAGTGACGCTTCCAAGTTTTATAGAATCCCTAAAAAAACACCAGACCTGTTTTCTGACCACACAAATAATAGGCTTAATATTTGCCTGAAAAGGAACATGTATGGAATCTGAAAGTAAGCACTAGAATGGAACAAATTGCATATGTAAAGGGATTGGTAGGGTCTGTTTCAGGGTCTGTTTTAGCCCACTAAACTCTGTGGAAGATACAGCAGAGGACACAGATTTCCTGACTCTGTACAAAGGTATTTCTTTATGTATGATGAGTCAGATGAATTCCAATTGTTTCCATGTGGCATTAAATTCTTATACATCCTAAAATTTTTGGATAAGAAAGTAGTTCAGGAATCCTGGACAACTTTAATGGTTAATGTTTGTGATGTCTATACATGTACCTCTCAAGGGCAAATTTTCTGCATGGTTCATTATTAATGGAAATTGCATGCCTAACTCCCTGTACACCATGCAGAAAATGTACTTCTTTACAACTATCCTGATACAAAAAGTAGGAAAATATTTATTTTCCTATTTTAAAATTATATTCAAAGTATCTCTGATAAGAAGCTAATAAATATGCAAAACAGCTGGAGAGAAAAATAAGCAAAAGTGGAAAGAGGTTCTAGCAACAATTTATTCTCAACACAATAAGATGATTTCCAATATCTTAATGTAAATAAAAGCATTCTTTAAGGCTGTATCTTCTTATACCTGCACAAGACAAAGTATATTTTATTTGTTTCTCCCTTAGTAATTATAGGAGGTTATAGAATGCATATTATGTTCTTAAAATTGCTATTATAGAAGCAGAGAAAAAAAAAAAAATTACAATCTTTTTTAAATGTTACTTAAACATGACAGAGCCCTTCTGGACAAAGAAAGGTTCAGAACCCCAGTAGTTTATTAAGTCTCAGTGTGAAGGGGTCTCCTATTTTAAAAATATTGACTCTTGGATTGGATAGGCTCTCCTCCCAAATTTTCAGTGTTTCTAAGTAGCACTGCTGAAGTCCAAACCAAACTTTCTCACAGCCTAATGTATGAATTTTCAGTCAAAAAACCTGTAGAATCATAGAATATCTCAAGTTGGAAGAGACCTGTAAGGGTCATGAAGTCCAACTCCCTGTTCCTTACAGGATCCCCTAAAACTAAATCATAAACTAAGAGTTTCACCCAGATGCTCTTGAGCTCTGACAGCTCAATACTGTGATGGCTTCCCTGTGGAGCCTGTAGTAAAATAAATGTGAGGTAAGTGTCGCGAGGTAAAAGAATGTGTCATTTTACCGACAGAAACTGCAATATCTCAGAACATCTATCACAATATTAAGCAGAACATCAAACATGTGGCCTGGGTAAAGAGTTGTTATTTGGAAATTAATAAAATATTGTTTACAATAAGAAATACACACAAATATGCCATGAAGAAAATCAGATAAACAGTAGAGGGCAGAAGAAAATTCCCCCCAAAATAATACTGTAGCAGAAACAAAGACTCAGAAAGTGGGATACTCCAGGACTAACTGGAAGCAAAACGTGGTTATGATTTGTTTATGGAGGATGGGCTGGGGGAATGACGTGGTAAAGCCCCTGTTGTTACGAAATAATCAGAAGAGGCAAAGCTAGAACAGATTCCTAACAGTTACTGCAGACCTACTGCCTACCTGATTCCCAAACTACTTCCAGACATTTTAGCATCACTAAAGGGTGATTCTAAGCATCACTAAAGGGTGATTAAAGCTTCTAAGCATGATTCTGTTAAGGGTTAATTAAGGAAACCCAGTGTCATCATAACACTCTCCTATGAAGTTTCCAGCTCTGATATGGCCAGGCTAAAACCAGGTGTTTTAGCAAAATCAGGGAGGAAAAGGGAAAAGGAAAATAACTTCCAGCTCTCATTAGGGTTTTGTCTAACAAAATCAAGTAGAAAGAAGTAAAAGTGTAGAAGTCATTGATCTGTTCTAAAACAGAACAAATCAGTCTTGCAATTAGCCAGATTTCTGGATGGTTTCTGGATGTTGTATAGTTGTATAAAGTTGTATAAACTACACAGTCTTGAAAAATCCAAACAAATCCTAGACTGGCTTTGTCTTCTTCCTCTCTGGACATCCAAACATTGAAATGATTTGCTTTCCCTTTGTAAGTGACTTCTGGTTATGGAATGCAAATGACAAAGTTTGGTCATAAATACCTCTAGTTTGGAACTCAGCACTACAAACCATCTTTACTTCCACAGAAGACAAAATTCATTCAAATTGTTAATTTTGACAAAACCCATATAGTCACTTTTCATCAGCTGTTTTTTTTTTTTTTTAGAGAAATATAATTCTGCTTGAGTCATCTCCTATGAAAGTACTAAGCAGAATGAAATTAAACAGCAGCTGTAACAAGTCATGCAAAATCTAATCTGCAAAAAGTTTAAGAATTCGATCTTCCCATTTCAATTTCTATTTCAAAAAGTAAGCACGGTGGTTGAATGATAAAGTAATCTGACTTTTGTGGTTTGATATGGAAAAGGTACACATATTTCCCTGTTTCCCTTGAGTGTTCCATATAACTAGCTGGGAAAGTAGGGAAAAAATTACTGAGAATTTATTATTTTATCCAATTTTTCTCTCTACCACCCTTTGTCCTTGTTTGAAGGAGTTAGAAGTAAGGTCTCTCTGTTACACAAATTGACTTTTTGGAACTGGAAGTTTTGGTTTTGGTTTTAGAGAGACACTGTAAATATTTATACCAGATTCTCTGCACAACCAGTCCCAATGGTTATCTAGAGCCTCCACTCAGATTAATACAGGCTACATACTGTATTTCTGGCTGTAAAAAAAGTTTAACGCATCAATATTTAAAACACTTCACAGCCAGCCCACATCTGTAGCTGTTTCCTTTTCTGACTGAATTTCCCATGTACATCCCCATCAACATCAGGACTTAAAGATTTTTTAAATCCACACCCCAGTTCTGACCACTGCTTGGTCTTTAACAGGAGCAAAGGAAAACACTCCTCCAAGGTGCAAGATGGAAAAGTAGCAGCAATTGCAGCACCCACCTTTTCCTGGATCTGGTTTCCCATTTCCCCACAAAATTCCAGTACCAACCTGGGGGTTTGGTGCATTTTTCCCCAGTCCCTGGCTCAGTTTCTATCCAGGTCTCTGGGGAGAAAGCTTTAGTGCTGTGCCATCTCTCAGAAACACATCACCTGGCACTTGACCCCCAAGGGCTTCCTCAGGCTCATCCCTGACACTGAGGCAAAGGGCTTAAACTCCACCTGAGGGGGAAGAGGATGATGACTCCAAAAAAACACCCACAGCCACAGAAATCAGCGTTCCTTCCTCTTCCTGACACTTAAGGCTCTGGAATCTCTGCTATTCTGTAAAATCTGTGTCTCAGCCTCAGCCTGAGCCCAGGGACACCTCTCAGAGCAGGTCCCAGCACTAACCCATGTCCCCAAGTGCCACATCCCAACAGAAACCCTTCCACAACACTATTCTATGAAAGAAAAAAATGTACTGGATTATGTACTACACCCATGGATGCATCACAACGCAGAGGAAATTTCTCTCCAATGGTATAATTTCAAAACTGTACTTGAATATTTTGTATAGCCCTTGTCCCTTTCACTAGAACTAAGAAGGAAACCACTGGGATGCAGGGAACTGAAAGTATTTTTCATTCAAATAGGTAAGAAAATTTACATCTTACTTAGGAAAAAACCCCTAAAAATCAATAAAATACAGTATCAGCTAGTGTAGGAGCAAACCAGATTAATTTTCTTTTAATAATCCCCTTTCTGCCATGTATCACACTCTAATTTTTAGGCAATTCTTACTAATGAGGAGCCCCTTCATATTTGTAGGGCTCCTAATTAAGAAACAATGCATACCTGGTTTAGAAATGCATAATTTGACCCAGTTTATTATTCTTAGCTTTGGAAAGTAATATTAGCACCAAAATCAACAGGAACTTTTTTCACTGAACACTAAGATTAGTTTCCTGACACGGAATTTTTAGATTACAATATTATTATTTATCAACTGTAGGGCTGGAATTTTAACACAACACATTCCTTCCACATGCTGAGATCCTTGGATGGGGAGCAGAGAAATTGTCAAGAAACATAAAAGAGCAACTTCATAGGAAAAAGTAATTAAATACTCAAAACCAGATGGTAGAGAAGCTGGTAAATCGAAATGACAGCTTGATTATGGACAAATGTATAGCAAAAGAAGAGAGCTTAGCAATTTCAGAGAAATTTCTGATTGTTTAAGTGTGAACCTCAATGAAATCATGTGGAAGGTGGATGATATATCAGTGCATCGTTCACTATGTATTGCTAAGCCTTTTTCAAGTGGGACAGACAGCAAATTCCAGTTATAAGATACAACAGCCACGTTCAGGACAAGTTTTAACAACACTCTTCCATAACAAAAGGTCCAGATAAAACAAAAATAAAAATACAGAGCCATCACTTCAAAAGGGAGGCTCTTCTTGAAACATTGTAGGAAAAAATCTACTTTTAATACAAGAGACAAGCAATTGAGTTGCACAGCCCAGTGTGAAATAATGATGCCTTATGCACCTAAGAATGCAAATTATTATTTAAAGCTAAAAGTACATTTCCATAGCAAATATTTCCTTCACCAAAAAAAACAACCCAAACTAAACAAGCAAACAAAACCCCCAAATAAGCAAGAAACCAAACCACAAAAAAAACAACACTAGTTTATATAGACTAGGAGTAGTATCACCAGAGAAGTGCAGAACTACTCAATTGCTCAATTGTGAACTGTTTATTGTATCCTATGTAATAAATGTTTCCCACTATTATTAGTTACTAAATTAAAATATCTCAAATGTAATTTTATTACTTTAACATGGGGAAAGTTTATCAGTCTTAACTTCTCAGTAGAAATTACATACTGCCCTGAGGTCAGTATATTTTAAGACAATGGATTTACTTCATTCCACTCTATGAGCACTTTCATGTCAATATTCATGCTTTCAAAAATTTGAAAAGTAGAAAGAAACAGAGTTATGTGTACATTGAAAGGCTAGATTTTCTTCAAGAAAAATCTGTATTTCCTACAACAAAAGGAAAAAAGTATTCCACATCTTGACTTATTAAAGTTATTCTTAAAATTGCAATCCAAGAAGATTTTGTTCTATTGCTGATTTAATGAGGCTTGTTTGGATTTGATAGAAAAGATTTATGGGCATCTCAGCTGGCCCACTAAGTGGACACAAGTGTGTGGCAATATCTTGAGTATCTGAGAAAGAGAAATGAATTTAGAAGCAAAGAGAGAATATGTACCCTAACAATTGTTTTGTAAATTCCTCAGTGGAGTGGTAGTCAACCCCTGCTTTGAGGACTGTCACAATTTCTTCAGCAATAAGAGAAAGAGAGATGAGAGGCACAGAAGGAGAGACAATAGCCACCTGAGCTACAGATCCCATTGAATACTGTTTTCAGAAAATAAATGAGATTCCAAGCCAGAGGATCACAAAATTCCCAGTGAAACTGAAAGGGGGCTTTTCTCCATTCAGTGGTAAACTAAAAAATTGTTCTGCTTAAACTGCTCTGTGCCACAATATCAAAGCTTCTACCCCACCACAATCAGCCAGGGTCATCCCATCCCCTGTGGGAAGATTCTGAGGTGAAAGACAGCATCAAGTAATGTGTGTTTTTCTTATAAATATTTAGTACTTCCACTTTAGCCTTAAATTCTTCCTCTATCGAGCTATTATGACCATACATCTATTATTTGTTTGCTCTAAGTGATATTTATTAAAATTCTGTATATTAATCTTAATACTCCTTGCCAGTTTGCAGGATTTTAATCAGTTTTCCAAGGTGCTCTGCTTCTGGTCAAATGAGAGTTTTCTCCAAACAGGGTCCCAAGGAGAACTTAGTAACAACTTGGTCATGCAGAAAAAGAGAACTTTCTGTCTCGTGATGACCCAAGCAGCAGAGTGAGATGAAGGGAAATAAGGGAAATGCTTAGGTTAATTTCACTAGGTAAAGTAGTATTTGTTTCCTACTGAGGCTGAAATGAATTTGAGCTGGTACATGGAAAAATCCAGGATCTGATAGTTCTTGATTTTCCTGTGTTGAAAATAAGGAGGAATTTAACTCATTTAAAAGTCCCATGGTCTGTGAAAAACAATAAACCTAGAAAAAACATGCTTTGAAAAGAAATTCATTTACTGCAAGTAATCTTCTGAAGGAAAAGTTCAAGTCACAATAAAGAAAGAAAATTTCCTACTAGGTCCCACAAAAATCTTTGCAAATTGTATGTTTTTTTTGTTCCCCCTTGAATTTCTAAAAAGCACAAAAACCCCATTATGCTTTCAGTTATGAAATTTAGACAATTAATTTGAAGAAATCCTTGTAAGTAAGGATAGGGTTATGCCACCAAGCAAGAAAACACAATAAGAATGGCTCTGCAGAACAAAACCTTTCATTCTGAAAATGTTATAAGCACATGGGTGCAGGAGGGTTCCTTAGACTAACTGTAGTCTGGTTTTGTGTATTAAAAAACCCATGAGGCAGTGAAGTGGGTAAACTGTATTCTCAATCTTGCATTGTGATTTAGTTTCATAAAGAAGAAATCCAGCTTTTATAATTCTGAGACCACTCTCTGAAGCTGCACAGAGCAGAGTGACTGTGGATGATCTGGGGGTTCACACAGGATCAAAAATAAAACAAACCAAGGTAAGCACACCCTAATGTTTCCAGACAGTCAGAATGTAGAAAAAGGTCTGCACAGTTTTAAGTACCTGAATGGTCTCAATGGTCTTAGAAACTTGGCTAAGTTTATATATCTATATATATATATATGCTTTTTTAAAATACAGATTCAGTTGGCTAAAATGGTTTTTACATTGCAAGTCCATATTGAATTTTAACCTAAGTGATATCTTTTGAAACACAGAAACATTCTGCCATTTCTTAATATTTAGGTAGAACATTAATTTACCCAGATATTTGTTTCCCTTACAGTCCAGAAGTACTTTCAGGACAGAGGTCTTAATAAGAACAAGTATGGCAACATCCTCCTCATCTTCTCTCAAAATTGTTAAATGCAAAAAACATCAAAATATTTCAATTTCAAGACACTTGGGTTTCAAGTTTCTTTTAATTCTCATTTTTTCATCAGCTACAGACTCCTGTGGACTAGCACAGCCATCAGGGAGTATAATCAGGTAATTCATCCTGCACAGTTGGTCTCAGAATGGTAACATTCTGCTGGTGAATGTCTGTAGGCACAGAACACAGGTCTCCAGCTCTACTACACCAAAAAAAAGTGTTACTTTATACTACTGATCCATACAGCCAGACAATGAGACTACAGAAACACTACAAAATGAAAATAAAGACTGAGTGCGAGCCATTTCATTGTCACATTTGGAAGTGAAAATTATGGTCTTTGAAGACAAACAAAACACTTCTATTGGCACAATTCAAAGTGTCAGACACTTGATTTCCATATGATATGACACAATAAAAATTGTAAATTTTCAGCCTTATGACTGTAACCAACAGTGAGTGACTAATGATAACACATTAACACCACAATTTCAACTAAACTGACTTTGTATGATAATTTATGTAGCTCAGATAAATGTGTTGGCTAATTGTAAATCAATTGTTGCATGGCATTAGTCAAAGACCTAATGCTCACTGGAACTTGCAAAGTTTTATCTGGGTCTCTTTCCAGAATACTGTCAAAAGGATTGTTAGAAGACCTTATGTATTTTTATTAAATTAGACTGTCTAACCTCTCAAAGTGGTGGAGCCCAATAGTCACAGGCTAGAGAGCTTAAAGAGACTCCTTCAACAGTATGAACTGCGAAACCTCACGCAGCAAACATTTCCCTAAAATCCCTGGAGGAAACAAGGCCAAAATATACTAGTGAGCATAGCTCTCATAAGGTCAGACCCCTGGGAACTCCTTTGTCCTTCTAATTTTATTATTGTTCTCAGTGCAAAAGAATAGTGAATGATGTACTTAACCTATCTCAACCTGCTGGATGTGATAACCTACACATAAACTTAGATCAAAAGTTATGCTTTTGTAAGTATTCGGCTGTGAAGGCCAGGAAATTCATGAACATGCTTTTCTCTCTTTTGAAGAGAAAACTGGACCTAGCAGCTACAGGAAAATATATTTGCTTAGCAGCTGTCCCAGATTGTTCTGGTGCCTCCACTTACAGAGTCTTTAGGGTCAACTTGAAACAACAGAGATTTTGGTCTTGGTCTGATGTATTTTGTTAACATCCTCAGAGTATGCTTGCAAAGAGGAGTCACAAAAGGAATGTTTCCCATCATCCCAGATTCCGAGGAGTCATTTAGTAAACTTCATTCCCATTCACAATCCGTCGTCACTTTTGGAAATGTATGTGAAACCATGATGGAAGACAAAGAGAATCCCTACTCCATCAGTTTAATCCTCGTTAAATAGCTGAAATTAAAATAATTATTTTTTAAAACAATAAACATGTATTTAATGATGTTATAGTGATAATTAGTTTTGATGTGATTAAGCATTTTCAAGCATCAAGCTATACTTGGAGTATGAATATTGGAAAAGTATCCGTTCTTGCCTTCTATTTTCCACACATAAAAGATGTTTTAACAGAACATAAGAACTGAACATAAAGTTTCATAGTTTTCTTCTCCGACTTACCTTTTATATAGTAAATAGTTATTGTATAGAGTTAAAGTGAAATATTGAAATTATTTAATTAACCTTTTTTGACCTCAGTAAAATGCAAAAGCTATAAATATGGAGCAAATCAAATTGAGTTCTGCTGTAGGCAAGCAACCAGCCTCCAGTGGATTGCCTGCTGCTCAGATAGCATTTGCTAATTTCAGTCTTTGTACTTCCACTGGAAAAACTGAGGGTACACACACAGTATAGCTGTGTTTAGTGATTTTCTGTAGTTTGGTGTTACAAAAATCATTCTGATTTAAAAAAAAATGAGACATAGTTTAATCCAATTAATTCAGGCACAGCTAAATTTCTGTTGTAAGTGAAAAGTTTCGGACAACTAAAATACAGAAGCATTTTTTTAATGACATTTTGTATGTGTTCCCACTTACCACTATTTCCATACACAGCCTCTAGCAAGAGATAATTTTCAGCTCATTCTAATCTTGTCATCTGACACTAAAAAAACTACTAACAAGCTACAACACCGTCCTGAGATTATTTTAAAAAAAAAATTCAGGACCCATAATTTAGAGCCATAAGAATCAAAAATCTGACTTTACATGTCATTATTTTAAAGTTAGTACCATCTTCTAACAGCTGAAGTATTAATGGCACTGAATGCACTTGCCAAAAATCGATTTTGTGATTGTCAGAGAATTTAAATTTGCTTTAACAAGTACAAGCACCTTGAAAACCTTTTTATAGTTTCTTCTGCTCCTCTGTCATAAATATGTTCTTTTATAACTCTTGCATCTCACTGCTTTATAAACTTGAATTTTGGATGCTAATCCATTAAATCTTCTATATTATAGTATTTTATGGGTGCAGGTAGTGTAACATTCACTTTTTTAATATTCTCAATTCTGTTTTTTCACCTAGGAGTAAACTCTGATTCGATTGTCCTATATCACAATGGCACATTAATAAAACTCTTTCCTGAGCTGTTATGTTTTAAAAGCATTAAAAACTATGCTGTGTTCACTTCTTAAAATGCCACGTTCATTAAACAACATATTAGCAGGTCTAGAACCACATTTCATAATAAATAAAAATAGAAAACTTATAAATGCTTGGATTCCATAGATTTCTGTGATTCACATTTCAATGGGATCACGAATGGCAATGTCCAGCTTCAAAAAAAAAAACAACAAACAAAACCAAAGGTTTATTTACATGCAAAATAATATAGCAATTACAGTAACAAACTCCTCTCACCTACTCTGAAACAGCAGTTTAACAGACTGACAGGTTGTTTTATTTTGCATAATTCCTTCTGGTTTACTTCTTTTCCAGTAGATTTCCACTAATTTTCTTCTGAAGACAGGTGAAGTCAGTTCCACAGTTTGAGCCAAAACCAAGTAGCAATGTCAGTCATTATTTATCTTAGTAGTCATAATGTCAGTGTTCATTTGTGATTTATTGTCTTAATACAAAAGATTCACACTCTTCAGGGTAAAAAATAAATCCTGGAATTTTCACTGACTTCATTCATGATGATTACACTTCTGAGATACAACAAATTTAAAGTGTTAGGCAAATATTTCAGAAGAGTAACTACATCAAAGCTAGTGAGCTAATTAAAAAAAAAAAAAAAAGTAAATAACTAAATCCTAATAAATGACCAATAGATATACAAAGCCATATTAACGCCACTAAAATTGAAAAATCAAAGACTTAAGAAATACCAGGATTCAGAATTGCCTATGCAACTTTAATTTGTCCTCGTTCTGCTGATACATTATAATGAAGTATTTAATTAAGATTAATGTCAAAGGTAACCACTAATTCCAAGTGGCCAATTTTCATTACACAGCTCTGCGTGTTCGTAGTCCAGTTCACACCGGCTTTAGGATGTCTGCAGTACTTCACATTTCTGCAGATAAGACTCTCTGGTATGAAGCTGAGAACTGAGAAAATGAGCATTAATATCAATTTATTAGCACCGTAAAAACATTTGGTCTGAGTGACTTACCTAACATCAGAGAGGAACTCTGAGGCATAGTGGAACATAATCCAATTCTCAGAGGTCTCATTTAGTTACTCAGAGGCTGTCTTTTCCTCTTCTTTCAGACCTCTGCCATATTGAATAAATATTTTCTGTTTTTCCTAGAGATTTTATCTATTGGTGTCTTCCTTCTCCCCAAACCTATGAATCACCTCTAGAGCCTCTTCTTGGACTGATGGAGCCCAAGGCTTTGTGTTATGTGGAGGAGGGATAGAACAGGACAACAGATGGACAAGGCACGGAGGAAAATGGAAGAGCTGCCAGGCGGTTTTGTTTCATCATATAAAAATTCAAAAGCAACATAAAGTTTGTATAACTAACAAGTTAATTTATTTGATTTTGACCATCTCCTAAATGTAAGGCTCTTACATATAGTAAATGTATGTATTTCCCTGAAATTTATGGAAGAGAATGAAGGAGAAAAATGTTATCACACTGATTTTTATGCAGATCAGCAGAAGGCATAAAGTCTTTTAAACCACCTGATATTTTTTCATTTGAGCTCATCACTTAGGGAGTGGTATAGAAAAATTACTGCTTCCTAGAGGAGACAGTAAGTTCATAAATATTTTATCATGTGTATGTTGATATTTATTCAGATATTAACTAAAAGCAGATTCATTATGAAAGTGAGATACAGTGTGTTTGAGGCCCTGCAAAACAATTTGGGTACTGACATTTCTTCCTTTTGTTTAAAGCCTAAAATTTTGTTTTTCTCATTGTTTGTCTCATCTACCAGTGTTACCTTTATCATTCCACTTTCCATTCCCCTGGCTTCTCAACTGTGTAAGTCGTGCTACTTAAATCTTGTTTTTTTCTTTCTATGCTTTATGTCTTCTTTTTTCTGATCTCATCTTTTTTACTGTTGGACTTTATTTTCAGATTTTTCATCACCACACAGTTTCCCTTTGTTACTTGTTTTCATGCTCCTCATCCTGTATGTCCCCAGTCCATTTTCTGGGCTCAAGGAATCCAAGTTCCTCCTTGAAGTTTTGCTCTCTTCAGATTTATTTTATCCTTCTTATTTCCCATATAATCTGCTGGTCCTAAATTCCTCACCTGGATGACCACAAACTCCTTCCATTCTGGGGTCTCACCATGTTCTCATCACTTTGGTTTTCCCTACTAACAACTTATCTTCCCTCAGACTTCAACCTCAGTGTTATGCCAGCCTTTTCCATCCATTCAACCTATAATTTTAAGTCCTAATTTTACCCTGACCTTCCATCACACCTGTACATTTTCTAGAACTAGTGTCCCAAAATAATTTGTCTGAATATATCTTACCTTCCTCCCTTGTGGATTTTTCCTCTGTTCTTTTTTTTTCTTTTTGTACCACATGACATCCTTTTGATTCTGCCTAGCGTCAGCAGATCAAAAGACGACACAAATCTCTGAAACCAAAGACCTGGATCTATTTCCAAATCCTTGGGAACTGTGGTGTCTCAGACTACATCTACTGGGAATTAACGAGAGCAGGGCTGCTTCCTGAGGAAAGGTGAGCCAGGAACAACACGAGGACAGAGGACTCAGCACCCACAGCCTGATCTCACAGTGCTGAAGCAAGGACAGACCCAGAGTTTATAGCAAAGCCCAGCCAGGAGTCCAGGCCATAAGGCAACATCACAGCACTGGAGCAGGCCAGAGATCACACAGCAAAGGCCAAGATTAGGATCAGGGGTCACAGCATCAAGCAATCAATTGAAATCTGGTTCAAAGGATTCCAAAATCAAATAGGAGTAGGACTAAGCTAGAGACATGCACTCTCCTAACACAGCTCAGCTTATACAGAGCTCCTGAGACCACAGGTGTGGGTGGAGACCCCAGGTGAATGGGACCATTATGGGTTAACAATGACCTCAGCATCCATGAAATGAAGAGCAAAAACTGGAGCACAAAATTTCTCATATTCTCTGGTTTCTTTGGTGTGATGCCCAGACACAGCATAGCAAGCCTTCAATAAGGATGACTGTGGCATCAGAGCTGGTTAGACACAGGTCAAGCACAGTCTGCTCTTTCTGCTCCTAATTGTTTTATCTAACACCACCTATCTGACAGAATTACAATATCATTCCCATCCATTGCTGGAAAGAGTACTGGTAATCCAGTATACAATATATAAATATAGAATATAGTATATAAACCCATAATATATGTAAGTATTTCACTGCTAGATCATCCAGTTCTTAGGAGACTGTTGAGCAGAGACAGAATACATAGAAATAATAAAGGCTGTAATCTTTAAAGTCAGTTGTGTGCATTTTTATATTTCCCTGAGGCTTATGCTGTGGGCCAATTTTCATAGAGACAACAAAAGAAATGCTCTTTTCAGAAAGGTCCTCTGAATTCTTAGTCTTGCTTTAAAAAGCATGGATGTGCTTGAACAAATATTTTAGTAGTCTTTAGTACAGGCAAACTGATGTATTTGTTCAATTCTATGAGTCTTACTCTGGATGACTTAAAATACTTTGACTTGTATTTGAAAACATTTTCAATATAGGATGCGCTAATGTGAAAATCTTGGTCTGAAAAAACTCAAATGCTGGATCTAAATGTCTGAAGGCTCCTTTATATTATCAGAACATGTGAGAAAATCATTGTACTGGTGTCAGTAATCGAAGCTGTTCTTCAGAAATGAAAACGGATGACATGATGTTCTACAGAAGGACCAGCTCCCTTCTCACTGAGCACTGAGTTTTTGAATACTTTTTTGTCACTTCAGCTGAGTGCAAGAGAGGTTTTGTGCAATGCATCACATAATCTCTGCATAAGTAATAAAAGGCAAAGAAATTCAAAATTACAAAATATTAGAAAAAAACCCAATTAGATAATTGGATAAATACATATTCCAAAGAGGTTAGCTGGGATGTATTCTAAACTATATGCTAATCTGTTCAACACATTTAAAACACAATGAGTGTCTATTTAATTCCATGCATGAATATGTTTTTATGGCCAACTGTAACATGCACCACCTGGAGAACATCCTGCATTGGAAGGATCATAGAATCAGAAAATCAGAGAATATGCTGAGTTGGAAGGGTACCATCAGGGTCATCGAATCCAACTCCTGACCCTGCACAGGACACTCCAAATGTCACACCAGGTGTCTGAGAGACTTGTTCAAATGCTTCTTGAGCTCTGTCAGGCTTGATGTTGTGACCACTGCCCTGGGGTTCCAGTGTCCAACCACCCTCTGGATTCCACAGTATGGCTAGAATATTTTAAAAATCATGCAGAAATAATGTTACAAAAGCTGTTAAAGTTGTATAACTTCCCATTTTTGTTTTTGTGGATAGGGAACGGACATTTCTTCAAGTAGCTGGTTCTTGGCTGAGGGTTAGAAGGTGTAGGAAAGCACACACTTCTGCTAATTATCAAACACTGAAGTGGGAGACCTAACTAGAATATATGGAGAATCATGTTAGCAGCACCATTTTTTCTGTGTCTTCATTCCACAAATTATATGGATGAGAGGTCAGGTAATGAATAAGATAATTCTGCTTCCACTCATCATTGGTAATTCTCTTCTGCAATTATATTCACCAACTCAAAATGTAGATTAGGTATTTTTCAATGAGAATGATACCAGTGAGGTTTGACCTTGGTTTACTTTGCATTGGCATTGCATTGACAGGGTTGTTTTATAGACTTTTTTCTTCTCCAAAAGTCTGCGAAATATCTCACATTTATAATTGCTTTATAAATGGGACTTCATCCCACACATATTTTATATGTAGTATTCACAGCATGCAATTCCTTTTACTTGCTTCATCTTACTAACTTAACACAGAACAAAATTTCACTGAATTCATAATATTGCTCTGGAACTGATACATTCTGTATATTTACACACCAATATGTTTTATGGAAATGAACACATTTCTTCTCTGGAGCATATTTTCAAACTTCAATTGCTCTTTACTAAAGCCAATTTTTTTTTTTTTTCAAACAGAAAAAAAAAGTGCAATGCGTTTCATGTCTATATATTTTTATTCACGCCAATATATTTTCACAGTTGGATAGATTTAACTAAATTAGTAGTTACAGTATTTGTTCAAAGCATTGCATTTTTGCTGGCATCTGGTAAGTAAATGTTATCTGGGTTTTCTTTATTTTTTAGTAATCAGCTTCCACCAAAGCCAAACCATTAAAAACAACAGCAACTTACCTCAACCACTCAAAATTTCTCACCCCAAAGAGCAACAAAAGCGAACAAAACCCCAACTCTTCTGCTGCAGCTGCTGAAAAACGGTAAGGGCAGTACAAAAGAGAAATGCCCAGATTCCAGTGATGAACTCTGGTGCTCTGATTTCCACATAGGCCAGGAATGGTGCACTAGGTGGGGAAATGCACTTTTGGTGATCCCTCCTGGATCTAGGAACCCTTCACATGAGGGAAGCCACTTTCAGGTGTGGCAGGGCAAACAGAAGCATTAAGCACTTATTAAAGACTACTGCAAGAGGATGCTATACAGCCAGAGATTTCTTCAAGGCTAGGGGCAGCTGCAGTGGGGTTTTCTTATATATATATTTTTTACTGAGCTGTGCAAATAAATCTCACTTTCCAAACTGCTGTTTTAAGTGCCTGAGTGATTAGCAGTTCTGCAGCTCAGGATAGAATCTGTCTCTAACTTCTGTCACTAGCAGCTTGCCTTCTCCTTATTTCCTGTGGGGCTTTTTTAGCTGGTTTTGGTAGTCTGCAACCATATTTTGATGACTTCTTCCCTACCCTCTAAATTTCAAAAAGAAATTACTTTAAAATATATATTATAGGACATAGTACAGAACAACTGTTTATAGAGCTGTTTCCCAGCTTGTAACACTGGAAATTTCTCTCTGCATAAATTGTGTATACATCTTCCACCTTTGATGTATTTGATAAAACCATACTATTTTTCCAAATAGATGTTTTCCTTGGGTTTCCCCTCCCTAATCACTGACCAATGATGCTATCAAGGAGCATCATTAAGAAAACATGATTATCCCTTCAGATTTTGCTTGTCTTTCAGGGCAAACTCTAGAGGTGGCTCCATTTAGAAAAGGTGAAGTTTAGCTGTTGTCTTGGGGTGATTTTATGATAAATTGGGGAACTTTTTATTTACCAATTCAGTGAGAGGAAATACCTGAGGACCCTTTCTGAATCATGTATTGGCATTAAATTATTTTGCTTTGTTTAGCATTAGGAAAATTTGTGCATAGGAATATTTGTACATGTCACCTTGGTGAAAACCAGGATAATGCAGAAGAAGATTTTTCTGGTTCTGATAAAATGCTTGCCTTCTGCATCTTACTTTCAGTGGTATCTCTTATTGGTATTTTAGGGTATTACTCTTTACTCTGTTCTGAAGTGTGTTTCCTGAAGAATCCCCATTGCTCTTTTGGTCTGGAAGCAATGAAACTTCTGGCCATGCTGCTCATGAGCTCCAGCTCCACAGACCAATTGCGAAGTTCTGTGTTAGGTTTAGATATCGGCTGCCACTGGATGTCACAAGAAGTGCTACTGTGCCTACAGAAACCATCAAATTAACACAGCTGAGCTAATCAGGAGAAGTATGACATCGTATCTGGCAGTTGTAATGACTTTAATTATACATTTTTCAGATATATATTTAATAAAAAAACCCAGGGACTTTTGTTTGGAACTTTTTTTTCTCTATCAACACATTGCTAGCTCATTTCAGACCCACCTGAACCAGAAAAGAACAGCAAGAACCGGTATTTTTGGTTATGTTCCTGACATGGGGAATGACATGATGTCCATGGCGCTGGATTCTAGGAAGAAAAGGTCAGTTGGTGTTTTTAAACACTCAGATCAGCTTTTCCAGGTGTACTAATAGGGAAAAGACTTGAAAACCCCACAATGTACAGACAGGCACTTCGTTCCTACACCTGCCAGAGGTGCCACCTTTCTACAGCTTTTAATCACTAAACTAGGAAGACTTTTACATCTTTCCTATAATGTTTCCTGGAACAAGACTACAACCAAAAGTATGTCTTGTCAAAAGTACAGAGCTATCAGCTGTCATAATTAATGCAAAAGCATTTCAGGATGGATTACAGTCCTGCCTTAGTGAAGGATTTGTGGAATTGGTTTTTTAATTCCCTCTGCCACCAACCAAAAAAACACCCCACCAACATTTGTTGACATTTATAGGGCTGCCTTAAAAATGATGACTTGATCCTTTTTGTAAGTCTTCTAAAATAATTTGATAATCATTCCCCATTCATTACTTCTGCACCTGCACTGAACCCTAAGAGAACAATTGTAAAAACCTTTGTCTGCTGTCTTTTTTTACTATGAATAAAAATTTAAAAAAACCCAGAGGACAAGTAAAGGAAATATCTATTAATGCATTAGAGACAAGACTACAAATGTTTCCCTGTCCTAGGGGACATTCCAAGTGCCACATCCTCTACAGTGTTAACCTCACTCTCCAAAGGCATGGAGATGGACGTGATGGTCCTTTGCTACCAAACCATACAAATGCTAGAACTTTAAAAGGTAATTCTTTAATTTGATTCTGTATTTTATGTGAACATCCTTTGGAGACTGGGAAAGCTCAGTATAAATCCTGATGCAGCTTCAACCGCTGCCAGGCATAATCATCGCTTGCTAATGAACAAAGTGGAGGATATGACTACAGAACGCATAACTTCTCCGATCCCACTCCTGTGCAAGCTCTTCAAGGTGAAGTTGACAACTGATTGCACCTCCTTGACAATCTGAGACCATGCCCCCTCCAGAGAAATGAGCTTTTAAAGAACTCCCCTCTCCTGTAGGTGACACTATTTCACTATTTATCTCCACAAAGCTCTTTGCTGTCAAAGGCTGGGACACCAAAGTGGAAATTCAGAGTTACTGTGGGAAACATGCTGCATGATGTTGGAGAGAAAACCTCAAGAGGAAAAAGATGGAACCAGAACTGGAGAAATATCTGGTCATAACAGGCACTTGGGTGCAGGGGAATCCTGCTTTCTATGGGATAAGGCAACAAAATTCCTCCTCAGGGTGTTTACAGACAGATCCGGCAGCTTCAAACCCAGGCATTGGGATTTCACTGAGAGGCTTGTGCAAAAGGTGGCGCATCCTGTGCTAAACACCGAGCTCACAAAGGTGGAGTGCCTGCCTGCCTCCTCGCACTTCTCATGACGCTCACAACACTGCTTTATCTGTCGGAAATAAGCCACTCCGGACCACGAGCTGAACCCTCCCCTAAAAACCCTCCAAAGGAAAAAAACTTTCTCCAAGCCACGCAGAGTCCGGAAAACACCGCGAAAAGTCCAGGAAGCTCTTTATTGCCATTGTTCGGGGGCCCAGCTCATCGCCGCCGCGGTGAAGGCACCTGCACGGGATTCGTTCCCACGGACACGCAGCCAGCCGTTTCATCCGCTGTTTTCGGGGAGGAAAAGCAGAGGGAGGAGAAGGGGTTTGATTTAAGCAAGGGCCGGCCGAAGGGGCCGTGTCCCCCGCATGAGCCCCCGGCCGAGCCCGCGTCCCGCGGCGCTCCCGCCCGGCGCTGCCGCCGCTTCAGCACCGGCCCTGGACAGCGCCCGGTCCCGCCCCGCCCCCGCCGCTTTCGCCGCCCATTGGCTGCGGCGCCGCCGCGCGGCCGCCGCTCCCCGCGATTGGCCCGGGTGGGCTGTCACTCAGCGGCGCGCGAGGCGGGCCTGGCCCCGGGGCTCGCCCCTTTGCTTTGTAACGCGGCTCTTCATTGGTCAGGCGGCCAACTCCGGGCAGCGGCTATTGGGCAGCGCCCCGCGCCAGTCACGCGCCGGCCTGAGGGGCCGGGCCGGGGATGAGGGGCGGGGCCTGGGCGACGGAGGCGTGGTCAAAGAGGCGGTGGGGGCGTGGCCTCGGCGCAGGGTGGGCCGGGGTGTGGCGGGCGGGCGGGGCCGTGGGCGGGGCCAGGCGCGGAAAGGGGCGGGGCGAGGGGCGGGGGCGGGGCCGGGCCAGGGGAGCCTGGCGAGCGGAGGTTGCCCTTGTGTCTCGCGCCGGGAAGCGGCTGGAGCGGAGCGGGAGCGGAGCGGGAGCGGGGTCCCTGCGCATCCTCCCCTCCCCGCCTCCGCCGCCCCGCGGTGGCACGGCACGGCACGGGACAGCCCGGCACAGGCGAGCGGAGAGACGGACGGACGGACAGACGGACGGGCACGCCGGCACGGGCAAGGGGAGCCAGCGGGGGCACCTGGCACCGCTCCGCGGTGGGAACCTGAACCTGCCCAGCAGCGTCGGAGCCAGCGGAGAGAGCTGCTCTTTCCTCCTCCTCCTCCTCCTCCTCCCTCCCCAATCCACCCCCGCGACCCTGGTCCTCCTCCTCCTCCTCCTCCTCCTCCTCCTCACCCCACTGGATACAGCGAGGGAGACACTGCGGCGGAGGCGGCGGCGGCGGCGGCTCCTGCGGGGGGAAGGAAGCGCCCGGAGAGCGGAGCGGCGGGAGGCTGCGGATCTGCGTGCCTGGCGCCCACCCAGCCCGAGGGGAGCCCCCAGGATGCGGCTGAAGCCCGGCGCGCTCCTGCGCTTCTACAGCCTCTGCGGGATCCTCGTACAAGGTACCGCCTCCTCCCCACCCCTGCCCCACGCGCGGGGAGGGAGGGACGCCGGGGGGGCACCGCCGCGGCCCGGGGCATCCCAGATTTCCACCCCCCTCCCACTCCTGACCCGCTCCCCCCCCTCGCCGTGCGCCCCCAGCCTCCCGCTCGGGTAGCGCTATCCAGCGCTGAAGCGCCGCACGGCTGTTAACCCTTCCTGCCCTTCCCTCGTCAGCCTCTTCCCGCCCTCCTTCGCCCTCCGCGCTTCTTCCTCCACCTGCCCCCCACTCCCCCGCAGCCGCCCCCCGACTCGCCGTCACCTCCTCGCCCGCCCGCCCGCCCGCCCGCCGCGAACGTGCCCCCGAAAGTGCGAGTGCAGCCGCAGCAGCGGCGTGTGCGCTGCAACAACATCCCGGGGAAACGTGCGGGCTCCAGCCGTGCCCCCCCGGCGGGGCCGGGAATGGGGGGGTGTCCGCGCCTCGCTGCGCCGCCGCCGGGAGAGCGTGTCTGTGTGTGAGGCATCAAATGTGCACGTAGGGTAATCGGATGAGCCGGGGGTTCAGCGGCGGATCCCTTCGCCATCCTGCTCCAGGCGGCTCATCCTGCAGCTAGTTTCCAGACTGGATGTATGCCCCTCTCCCTCCTCCCCGCCGCCGCTCCCCCTCGTTCCCGTTATCCGGCAAAGTGGGATGGAGCGGCCGCCGCGGCCGCCTGCGGGGGAGCTTCCCCCAGCCCTCCCCGCTCCAGCGGGAGCCGAGCCGCCAGCCGAGCCCACCGCGCTGCGCTGCCGCCGGGACTTTTCCCCCTCGCTGCCAGAGCGGCGGCGCGGCCCCCCGGCCACCCCGCCCGGCGGGGACCCCGCGGTGGCAGGCGGCGCTCGGGGAGCGGGCGGCGGCCCCGCGGCCCGGCGGCTGCGGAGGGGCCCGGGGAGCCACCCCGCTGCAACTCGCTGGCCGTCCCCGGTCCTCCGGGAGGATGCGGGGGGCCGGCGGGGCATCTCCCTTCCCTTCCCTCTCTCGGCGTGCGGGGTGTTTCGGTTTGGGAGGGAGAAGCGAAGAGTCGATTAAACTAAGTGGCCTTGTAGATTTTTTTTTTTTTTCCCTTTTATTTTATTTTTTTTTTTCCCCCGCTCGCCTCCGTCATGCCATTTCACGTCAAGTTTAATATATTTCGCGTTTCACATGGCTGCGTCATGTGTCGGGCGATCTCTCCGGAGGGAGCCGCGGCTGGCAGCCCGGAGCGGGGGCACGGGCAGCCGCCCGGGTTCCCGAAACGCGGGATCCTCACTCCCCGACACCCCAATTTCCCAAACCCCCCCCAGTGCCCCCGCTCCACCCCGCGGGGAAGTTCCCGGTCGAGGACGCGAGAAGGAATGGGAGGGGAAGGGAGTGCGCCGGGCAGGTGCGAAGGACGGGTCCGTCGGGCGGATTATTTGTATTCTTTGCCGATGTTTATGGGCTGCCCGGTACGTCACGGCACAAGGAGCTGCTGTGTTGGTGCTCTACACGATTATTTATGGGGGCATGTGCGGCGCGCTGCACCTGGGGGCTGGCTCCTCTCTGCCTTTTCCATTTCCCTGTGAATTGTCAATTCATTGCCCTGCAACGGAGCTGGGGGTGGGAAGCCTCTGGACTGACTTTCTGTCACCAATAAAATCGGGGTTGCTGCTGGAGGAGGAGGATTTGATCTTTCCTAAGATGCAATCAGCCGCATTCAGCGCGGCGCAGCTTTGAGAGTAAACCAGTGATTAAAAACAGTGATGTCTTTCACTGCAGTTTAGAGAGCGTGCCAGGCAGAATGTAACTCTGTGAACTGCATAAGGTACAAAACGTGTTGCAAGAAATGGGGTGTAGTGCAAATCTGATTGTGACTGTGTGAAAATAACCAGATTGGGCCTGTCCTTGCAGATGGGGAAAAGTGATGCTTAACACATTACCCGGCTTGCCCTCTGCGTGTGTAAAACATCTCCCCTCCCTTCAGTTTCCCATACAATTATTTTTGCAGCTCCCGATTAAAACTTCAATCGGAAATAGTTAGGCTCTCTGTGTACCACACTTCACCAGAGTGTTCTTTCTAGGAGATATAAAGAACCTGTAACACTCAGGCAGAAGTGAGAGGAAGTAATTTCTCTGACCCTCGTTTCTTAAGGTAAAGGAGAATGGAGGAGATGAATAAATATATTCTATAAGGCTGTCCTCAGTGGCAGCTGTATCCAAAAGAATATCAAATTCTTTTGGTCCACCTTAAAGTGCAACTTCATGAATGTTGTTTTTTCAGTCTCTGCCATTTATTTTGACAGAAGTAGCAGACACACCATTAGACACATTTCTTGCTGATATCTTAATAGCTGCATTTAAAAGCGGCTTTTCGTGTTGTCTTGATTTACATCCCCAAACTGTACTGTGAAGTGGCTCAATGGATTTATTAGATTCCTCCAGTTTTCTGTTTGTGGGCCATGGGAGATGCAGGTTTTTCTGTCAGATCTGATGGGAATAACATCTTTGTCCTGAGGATGCGAAGCACTTCTGAACTGTAATTACCAATGGTTTCTGTTGGTGAAACTCACACTAATTAAAGGTATGGTGTCACAGAGTCAAGCTGACATGTGTCCTGTATGAAAGTTTGGCTTTCTGGCAAGATCTGTGGAGAGTCTTGCTTAAGGAATCTGTCCTGAGTATTGATGAAGCATCAGCTGAGGGAAGAGGACATAGAATAATGCTTCTCAGCTTGTGCATGGAATAGCATTAGCAGCAAGCAGTCCCTTCAGAGAGGAGGCAAACAAGAAGTAAAAGAGCCCAGTGTCAACTGCTTGCTGTGAAAGGGGAGTGATGGAGGTGGGAGAGGGACTAATAACATGTGGAGCTGGGAAGCAGTTTGTCAGCTGAGTTCAGGGACGGTATTCGTCTGCTCTGCCCTCTCCAGCGTTTGCTGTGAAAAGTGTGGGATCTCTGGCCGCTGCTGTTGTTAACTTGTGCGCTGTAATGAGCCTGGAGTACTTAAATGATGTCCCAGGGGGTTAACCTGTTATTTATGTTTTCAGCCAGCCTCACATTTTTGGGTTAGTTAGTTTAGTTTTTGTTTTCATTCTGATTGTCTTTTGACTTCACGAATGTAGTCTTACACAAATTTTAACAGTTGTAGGGGGAGCATGTCTTTAGAATAACTCAAGTGCTTCATCTGAGCTGTTTTTATGCAATCTGACGAGTAAGCACGCTATTGTCAAGAGTCGCCACCTGAGAAACTGTAACAATAAAAATAGTTCTACTGGATTCATAGGATACAGACACATGTTCGGATTATCCTGGAATTGTAGCTGCTGTAGCCCCCTGCTGTGTGATAATGCAAATGGCATCTAATGCCTTAATGTGCTTGGCTCCGAGAAGGCACTGGATGCTGCCATGTGTGGGAGCAAACGATCCACTTCCAAGATTTTGCCAACACTGGGCAAATCTTCTCAGTGCGGTTGCTTCAGATGCTTCAAATGCTTGTAACCTGTCTACTAATGAAAATAATGTAGGGACTCTTTAATTTGTCAGGAACTGTGGTCACTGATGCAACAAATCAGCCAAGACAGGTAATTGCTCGCGGGCGAGACTCTTTTCGTTAGCCCAGATCTGTTGCAAGCAGAATAAAAAAAAACTGCAAACAAACCTGGGCAAACATGGATATGACTACTTATGAGATCCTCTAAGCTGATTTAAGATGAAGTTGTTGCACATTACTCAATATCTTGTGTATTTAGACTTTGTTTTGAATTTTCAGTTGGATTTCTGTTAGCAAAACCTTGGCAACCCAAGGCTGCCTGCACAGGGGTTGTCTTGACAGCTGAGTGTTCATATGCTAATACAGTGTACAGCGAGTCAAATGCATGTAGTTTTAATTCTGTAGGTACTGTGGGGGCATACACAATTACATAATGAAAGGAAGTAGTTGTTGCACAGTCTCTGTGTGGAATATTTTAGATGCAAGTTGAAACATAAAATTTTTCACTCTGCTTGATGGTGTCTGTCTTGGTATGACTTCCATCAATCAAGGCTTGGTAGGCTTATTACCTACTTAGTTCTCAGGCTAGTTCATATTTTATGAATTATTTTGCTTGATTTCTTCATGATTTCTCATTGATAGTCATCCTACAGCAGTTAAGGTTTAGAGCATGAAGTAACTGAACAATCCAGATTCCCACTGATGATATCCCACAACTTCCCTGTGGAGTACATGAGTAGGGATTACTCACTCAAATATTTATCACTCTTGCACTCAAAGTATTTATCAGGCTTCTACCATGAAATCAGCAGCAAATAGTTTTGAAGTTTGTCACCAAAGAAGTAATTCCACAGAAATGCTGATCAACAGAAGAACCTCTGTTGAAAAAAATTCTTGTCTACTTTCCTGTTAGTTTTGTTCCTCTTACTTTTTTAAAAAATGTTATTTCATAAACGTAGAATAGTCAATCTGCCTCTGCTTTTAAATTTACTTGTCAGTTGCAATTCCATGATAATGTACTGTAAATGTCTCTAAGTTATAGTTTATTATTATAGAAGCCTTAGTTCTCATAATTAGCTTTCTCATCCCTCTGGCCTCATCCTACTATTGACAAAATGTGCTGAATGAGATTACCCTTACTCTTTCCACCAAAGAATTATTCTCTTAATAGGAGTTATTCTTTTAATATTGCTATGTAAATTGAAGCTTGGATTTTGAGGTGATTTTTCTTTTTTCTTTTTTTTCCCCTTTTTTCTCTCTTTTGTGCATTACAAATGTTGATTAAGTGACTGGTAACAGCAGTCATAGATGGTGTGGACATCGACATCAGGTGCTTGCCTAAAGAACAGCTCTATAACCAACCAAAGTGTGGTTGACTGAGCTAGAACAGTGACTCCCTACCCATCTAACACTTAAAAATGTAGAAATAGGGGATTTTGTCCTCTTAATTCCTTATTCAAGAGAAAGAAGGATTACTTCAATTTTGTTTTAATTGAGTTGAACAGCAGGCAGAAACTCTCAAAAGTTAGGCCCTCTCAAGACAATGCAGGGTCTTCTGTAGAGAAAATGCCACTGACATGCTTTTTAAAGTACACATCCTAAAACAAATGCAAAATGGTAAAACTATTAGACACAGTTTAGTGTGTGTATCCTCTGGGATTGCATCGATATTAAGTATGATCTTAATGAGCATATCCCTTCTTCCCAAGGAGTTTTTGAGGTGTGTTTGAAAGGAAGAAAGGCAAATATCATGTTCCAGTGGCAAGGGATAAATTGTAAAATCATGATTTCTCTCAGGAATTTGCCCTTGAACAATTATTCTCCTCCATAATGAAAACATTTTGGAAAGAACTGAGTATTTTCAAAAAAGGTATCTTTGCAATTTATGTTAATGCATACTAAGATCAGGATGGGTGCTTTAAATATCAATGCATAAGACACTATCGTAATAGCATCCTGAGAGGGTTGAAAGAAGGAAAGAACATTTATTTCAGTGACAAAACACTGGGGGCTGTGTAGCTGTTCTTCCAGTACTCTCCTTTAATGCTGAAGTTTGGTGTGTAGGACTTTTTAGCATGTGGAACTTGGAACAGGCACAGAGGGTTTAGTGAACAATGTAGGTGGCCTACCTATTGTCCCATCTCTTCATCTGCAAGTGTGAAAAATAAAATCATACTTGCATCCTTTGCTATCCTTTTATTTGCAAAATAGAGATCTTGGGACCTTGGTAAGCCTTATTTAGGAATGCTTTTGCTGTCTTGACAAGTTTGGGATTTTTGAAGGACAGACTGTTTCCTCCCAACAGTGAGTTGAGTTGTGTTTACTGCTTTCTAGTTTGATCAAATGGCTCTTGGAAAGTGTGAGTGCTTTTATAACTTTTGCATTTCCAGTAGCAGCAAATAAATTTTAATATAGTTTTGCATTAGTATCAAGTCATGCATTTATCTTTTTTTTTCTGTTTTATAATATTCAATTTAGATTTATCCTTTTTTTTCTTAAATAGCTGATAAATATTATTAACTCTCCATAGGCAGCTGCTCTTCAGTTTCAGAAAAATAATTATAGTGTGTTCCTCAATTCAAACCCCTAAAGTTCTTTTGGAGCTGAGAATTTTGCTGTGTAAGTTTTGTTCATTTGGAGATTCATTCCTGAACTACAGCTTTTCCTTTGTTCTGTGAAGGGAGTTGGCAAGCTTCAGTTTTTTTAATAAAACAACACATATTCAGCATCATCACATATCCAGTATGGTGGTTGTTTAAATAGCTTTGATATTCCCTCTATCATCTATGTGTAACTAGTTTGTTGGGAAGGACAGTGCAGGGGATACTGTTTTCTTATGTTAGAGGTAAAAATATCCTGGTGATTTTTTAAACCTCATGTATACCACAGCATTAATCAAGCAATGGTTCTAGTCATGGTAATTCAATTAATAAACCTCAGGTGAAGGAACCAGGGTCTGCTGCTACATGCAGAATTAATCTGTGACCTCTTATGAAGGTGCAGTTACACCTTTATCATCAATAAATGATGCACTGCGTTATTGCTGCATCTTCTGGCAGAAGCTGAATAGGCAGCACAGCTGTACAGACCCACTGGAGTCTTAAAACTCTGTTTTTTCCCGAAGTTCAGCACTGGAGATTCAAGAACTGCCACTGACTGACAGCTCTGAAGAGAGTAAGACCAAATTACTTCACAGCAGCAGTTGTAGTAGGCACGGGCACTGTGGTATTTGCTGTCTGTTCCGATATTTATCCCAAACTGACCTACATCTGCTGGATTAACAGTGTAACTTGACCTGCTTTTATTCCTGCTATGCTATAAGGCAGGAAGGCTGTTCTGGTTAGTCCCTAACCAGGGGAAAAGCTGTACTAGTTGAAGCAGAAGCAATCAAATTTCTTTTAATTAAAAGATTGTAAAAAGTGTGTTCTAGCATCAAGTTCATTTTATATTTATTTATCCCTTTTCAAGTATTCAATTTTTTTTTTCCTTCCGTGAGTGTTAATATGTTTTTATATGGTTTAAATCTTGACATTCTAGTTGGTGCTTTATTGTGGTACACTGGAGAACAGTGAAGAATTCTCCACTGATTTGCAGTTTATATAGAGACTTCATTTGATAAATGAAAAAACTTATTTTCACTCTTGAATTTTTTTCAACTGAATGAGATTTTGTATGTCTTCAAATACACAAAAACATCGAATTGCAGCCATTTGCAAGTTGGAGAATAATTGCAGTGTCTAGAAATATTACTCATTAAACTGATTACTACTCAAGGATTAACAAAGTATCCCAAATCTGTGAAAGGTCATCAAATAATATACTGAAGTATTCCATTCATATGAATTCTTTTGTTAACAACTAAGATAATAGTAGTGAGAAGGAAAGAACTTCTTGTTTTTGGAGGAAACCTTAAACTAACATGCTGATTCTTGAATGGCATGTGAAGCATCTTCTTGGCATTGCAGTTCACTCATAACTTTACAATTTTTTAACTTTTCCATTGCAGGTTTCTAATAATGTTAATGATGTTCTTCAGGCTTGTATCATGTAGCCTTGTAACACTATGAAAAATAGTTGAGATTTGGATTGATATGGAGGAAGATAGAAGTGCCAAATGTTCAGTGATGATTGTGGTTAATGACAAATTATATGTGTGTAGTCAAAAGGGAATAATCCCTTCAATTTTAACTTAAAACCAATTGTAGCAAAAGTGGCAACCCCTAACACTGAGGTGCTTTTCAGAACTTAAATATCAGGTTGTACAATTGACAGGACATTGTATATTTAAAAAGTGTGTCTCATCTTTTGGTATAAAACCAAATTAGCAGTGAATTAGCTTTAAAGACTGTGTTTTCTCTAAAGGCTGGAGCCCTCAGTCTGACACTTAGGGCATATCCTGACTACTGCTCATATGAACACAGTCAAGATGGTGTGGTTTTGAACCACAGCCAGGGTATAAATAATTTAAGTATGGGTTAGAACCTTGACTGTTTGCTCATCTTCTTCAGAACTATTTGCCATTCTTATTATATGGATTTTTTTTTAATTTTTTTTTTGTCAAGCACGTGGCATATCTGTCCTCAGTAAATGTAAAGTTTGTGGTTTACAAACTTCTGATTAATGCTTCTTTTGGGTGTGCAAAATGCAAAATTCATACTGTTCTTAGACTGAATAAATCTCATTCACTCCCTAAAGAGTAGTCCAAAGCTCACATAATTTCAGTACTTTCCCCATAAAATAAGCCTGAATTTTAGAATTGGACCAGAATAAAATTAAAATGTTTTCAGCTTTCTAAGCCATCTTTGTTTTGCATATTATAAATCGTTGCTGCCTTGCTGCATTCTGAATGGTGAATTTGGGAGCCACTGGAAAAGCATATAATCAATAGAAATATATGGGCCATTTGTTTTTATTTATGATAGATAAAAAACCTCACTGCCTTGTAGACTTATTATTAATGGGACTTTCACATATGCTTAGCACATAAGATTAATGTAATTTCAAAATAGCTTGGAATATAACATTGGTTTAAGTGACTAGGCTTTTATATATTTTGTGGAAGCAATATCTGGGGGCGGGGGGAGGAGAAGTGGTTTTGAAAGCAATGGAATTGTGGAATTTCCCAAGCTGACTTTGAATTTTGAGAAAAAGAGATGCCAGATTTTGTACAGATTTGCTTTTTTATTTTAGAAAAAGAAGTGATACTTGTGTTCTACAAAAGGACTCTCTTCCTGATCCAATGGTAAATTGCAAAATGGAGTAACAGGAAATCTGGATAAAGAAGGCAGTGGAACATGTGCTATAAAGGACAGTCTTTGCTGTGATATCTGTGCCACAGGATTTGGGAGTGCAGATGCACTTAGTGTTCATTAGACTATTGCAAACTGAAATATACCATAAATCCCAACAGGAAAACAGATTCTAGTAGTCTTTATCATTTCAAGTAAACAAAGGAAATGTTTTTGTTTAGAATTAATATAGGCTTTTTTTTTTTCCCCTTTTAATTGGTTGTTAAAAACCTATCATCTGAACTTTTTTTAGAAAGTAAATATCTTCAGAAATAAATATCAAAATATGTGACTGGCTGGTCACAGATGAATGCAGAGTAATCTCCCTCTAGGCCTTGTCTGCCCAGGATACCTGCCAAGAAAAAAAACCCCACTTGTTTCTTTTTTTCCTTCTGTTTGCTGCCTCAAGGCTTATGGTGGGGAAGCAGCAGTAGCCCTGCTCTGTATGCATGAGGGATTTGCTTTCTTAAGATTGTGAGGATAAAGGCCTCAAATTTGGATCCTGTCTAATCTGTTTACATTGATGTGTCAATTCTGCAAGGCACGAGCTGTGCCAGGACAGCGCCTCAGTGGCCTCCATGGATGGCGCCGAGGATGTTGGTGGATGGAGGACAGGGCACGGGGACAGCTCATTTCTCTAGGAATAAAACATCCCTTCTGGAGGTAACACACAAGCCTTTGCTGTGAAAGACCAAGACATCTCTGAGGACCAGGCTGGAGCAAACCCCTGTACGACTGCAGGTTTGCAGGATGCAGTGGGACTTCTCAGCTGTCTCCTGCTGTGACTTCCACTTCTTCCTCTCCACAGCAAATGGAATGAAACAAGTCAAGATTTTAGGGGAAGTGCATTCTCTAGCAGCTGTGAGAGGACATCCTTCTTACTACTTTGTGGAGAAAATACCTGAGATGGATGTGATAGGAGGCTTAGAACTACTTTTCCATTTTTTTTATTATTTGTTTTTGTTTCATTTTTAATTATTAGTGCTGTCTTTCCACTACTTCTCTGCCTTCCTCAAGTGTGCACTAACAGAGGTGAGGAGGAGAACCAGTGGGAGTCAGTCCCTGGCACTGGAACCTGCCTTCTGCCAGGGACACCAGTTTCAAATGCTTTTTTACAGGGGTGGTCATAAAGCTCCAGTCTCTTTTGTCCATTCACCTGATTTTTTTTGCATCAGTAAAGCAAGGAAGACTTCCTACAGGCATAAGCAGGACAGGGCAAATATGAGAGCTGAAAATACTTCAAAAGTCACCATAGGAAATCTGGGAACTGAGATGAACTTACACAGACTGGTACAAATGTACTGCATGAGAGCATTTCAGCATAGCCCCATTTAATTTTCCTCATTCTGAGTTAAGAGAAATCAATTGTTTGACTTGAACATTTCATTCAAATGCAGCTAATGCACTTTGTAGGTGCAGTTAACTCCCATTTTCTCTATTATGCCGCAAGACAAGCCATTTCACTGCAGAATGCAGTGTACCCAGAATACTCAAAGTATCAATGTCACTTGTGCTGTTTCAATTAAGAGGCTTACAGAAAAGATCCAGTGAAATGTATGAGAAATTGGAGTTGACTTATGAATATCAATGTCATAACAGAAGATGTCTCCAGAAATACAGTTCCACTTCTATTATGTCCTCCTGAGCTGAGTGAGAACTTAGGAAATCTAGCATGTTTAAAAAAATGGAATAAGTGCTCTGCATGTGTAGCAATGTGCTTATTAAATTTAAACATTGGCAGCCGTGGTACTACAGCTTGGGTAAGAAGTTTGCATGGTAGGAGTAGGCAGCTTCTTAGGTGCTGCTCTTGCCTTCTGGTAAACTTCTGGATTGTCCCAATACACACCACTCATTCTCTAAAAGGGGAATTCTTCACATGAAAAACTTTCAGTCCAGAAATATCCAGAAATATCTACCTCATTTGTGAAAGGCTTCTGCTGCTTGCGGAACAGAAAAGTATCTGAGAAACAGCTGGCCAACAAGTTGTTTAAACACATTACTGAGGCTCTGGGGATGTCTATATTGTGAATATATATTTTGTATCTGGAACATGTGTATGTGCTATAAAGTGTCAGGTTATTGTACAGGGGAATCAATACAAGTACAATGTTTTGGGTAAATTAAGGAAATAGTTCCAAGAGTAGAATTAAGAAAAGATGAGCAATCCATCCAGTGCTTCTGGTGCTTCAGAACAAGATTTGTGTTATTGCAAGTCTCTGCCATTCTTGCATGTGAAAGTTGTTTTGGGTTTGTTTTTTTTTGGTTTTTTTTTTTTTCACAGTGTACTCTTGTACAGCATCTACATCAGATGCTTTAATAACTCCTGACAAACTTGTTAGTATTGTTTCCTGTGGCAGCGTGACAGATTTTATTGCAGAATACACACACATATGTGAATTTAGATTGCAAAAATAAATCAATGGATGATGATATTTGAAAACTTTTAAATAGAGAACTAGGTGGTGCTGTTCTTTCATCTTTGTTGCTTAGCTGAATTCTTAAGTATGGACTGAGAACACCAGCCTACTACTTCTCAAAAATGAATTTAGCTGTCTTAAATGTTAGAAGTTATTGTTTCAGATTTCATTGAGAGTTCTACTTTAACAGCTAATGATTGCAGAATACAACACTTTATACATTATGGAAAAGAACTTTTGCATTGAACAAATGGTGTAGCTTTATTCAGCATGGTGATAAACTTTTATTTACAGTTTGAATGACTTTGGAGTTAATTCAAATAACTTTTTTAGACTCTATTCTTGGTGTTATATTTAGGATTATTTGTTCTAATCAGTTTAGCTTGTTTGGATGTGTGAACATTTTTAATCCTTTTCCATTGTTGGTTTCTTAAACACTTTGGGACTAATTTGCTAACTTCACAATGAGATCATCAATAATTGCTGGAAGAAATTTGTTGTAATTCTGTAGTAGCAGTATATAAACCACAATTAATTAAACAAGAAAACCAATTTATTAAGTTTCATTCCATTTACAAAAAATATAAATTTTTAATCACTGTCTTGTCTCAATGCCATTAATGCTGCAATAAGAAATAGTGAAGCTAGATTATAATGCACTGCCTAGGATCAAGATAGATTTGTTTTATTAGTGTTTAATGTTGCAGCAGAATAATAAATGTCTAATTAGAATCCAACTCCAGTATGCAGCACTTCGGTAGAAAGTGCCTCTCATTGACCACTGCTTAAACTAAAACGTTGAAAGAACAGATGGAAGATAAAGAAATAAGGGGAAAATGTACTTCTGCACTGAAAAAGAAATGAAAATGTGCTCTGGCTAGGTCAGAGTTAGAAATGTGTCTGCTCTAAGTATGTAATTACTTATTACATAAAAAATAAGCTGCAGCTGTGTGGAGGAGTGTGAGAACACTTTTTCAGGGAATTTATTTCCCCTATTCCTTCTGAAGTGCTGCAAAACAGAGTGGAATCTGAAACAGAAAGTTTGGTTTGTACTTTATGCTTAATAATGCACAATCAAAAAATGCTTTTACTTGACACAAATGGGACATTTAGTCAAGTATCCAAATAATACCCATACAATTGCAAATCATACCTACCAACGTTAAAAGCATTGATTCATTTTATGTTGATTTTTGTGAGATTTTAATGTCACAGAAGTAGTTCCAATGTTTGGAAATCACCAAAAGATGTTTCAATTTATTTTTGGAAACAGGAATGAAACCCAAAACAGCTGCTATTCACAAAAAATTTTTAAAAAATCCCTTTTTATTGCTAACAAGCAAATATTCTTAGCTCTGAAGCAGGAGTCACATTTTATTATGCTCTGTGTGTTAATGGACTTTGTATAGTGTTTATACAAAGTGCATATAGTGTTTATACATAACTTTTATGGTTAAAAACTATTAATAAAAACTCACTGCCAGAATTACTTCAGTGCTTAGCACTTTCTTTATTGCAGAATTGCATCTCAGAGAGAGTGTTTCAATTTGCATGGGTTAGCAGACTATTTACTTTTAAAAGGGCTATGTTAATAGATTAAATGTTCTGAACTGTAATTGGGTAGAGGTGTGCAGAAGATTTCTGAATGACTATTATAAATTGAAAATTATCAAAACAGCTACCTTCAGAAGTTTCTACTTTCTCCCAGAGACCGTAGTTTGGCCTGTGGATTAGCACATACTAAAAATTACTGCAAGTACTTAATTTTTGCAGCATTTTCCTCTTTTTCTCAGGAAGTTTTGGACCCCTGAATCAAGTCCTTCTATGTGCAAGTGTCCTCCTAAAGAAATATTTGACTGGAAAGAGAGAGAATTTATTATAAGTAGTTACTTCTTTACAAGTGTTGTGATTCAAAACCACTAAAATTGATCATTTATGTACTGTGTTGGCGGTGGGCTGTCAATAAATAAATGAAGGACCACTTATAAGCCTTCCTGCACCAGCCCACTCCTTTCAAAGCAGCTCAGCATGGACATGTGAAGAAATGAGGTGTTAGAACCAGAGCTGCTGTTGTTTTACTGACTTTTCTGAGTTTTTCTAAGTTAGTTTTTCTAATTAGTTTAAATAGTTAAAGAATCTAATTTAAGCCCAGTGCACTGAAAATGTCCTGTGATTTCCACAATATTCTGCAACACTCCAAAATAACTTTTTAGAAAATGGATGCTGCTTGATCCTTAGATCTCAGGAAGAGAGAGGTGTATTATTATTTCAAAACAGAGGAAATATGATGAAAATTATCTTCATTTCTTTTGTTCTGTTTAGGTTCTGGGAAATACAGTGATTCCAAAAGCATGAAAGCTGTCCTTGCCCAAGGCAGGGAGGTTGGAAATAGATGATCTTTCAAGTCCCTTCCAACCCAGGCCATTCTCTCTTTCTATGATTCTGTGATCACAAAAGCTCAGATTTGCTTTCTTAGTGCTTTAAAATAATACTTTATGCTTCATTTGTTTTTCCCTCCTGCTGAGTATTACCACTATGGGGAGAGATCTGAATAAGGTACTGAGTTTTAGGTAACTTCTGCTTGAAATCATTTAGATTGGCACAGTAGGTTTTTTCCCTTGGCTTACATTGCAATGAATAATTCGTATGTGAAGTGCAAGATGACACCGTATATAAGGTTACTGTTCTAATCCAGGAAAATGCCACAATGTAAAGGAGCTGTAAAATACTTTGCATTTCTATTTGTGAGAAAATGATATATTTTTTCCAACATTCTTTGATTTAGGCTTTGTATTCTATTTTCAGGTTTTATTCTCTTTATATCTGGGAGTTGATCCCTCTTTCTCTGTCTGGGTTTTTACCTTTCTGTTCTGTTTTGTTTTTATGTCAGTGTGTTGCTATAAGTCCTGATATTTTAAATTCATTAAATCAGCTGAAGAATAATATTGAATAAACATGAAATTGTTGCCTGTTTTGGGCCAAAAGCATGAAGAACCTGTTGTCACCTGTTACCAGTGATTTTTTTTGTTTGTTTTTTGCTTGTTTTTTTTCCCCCCTTTTGTTTGGATTTGAGTAAGGATAATGGGGTAACACTAAGCATTAATGTCTGATTTAGTGAAAAAGAGATCTACACTCAATTTCCATGGTATCTGTGGAAGGGCTGGGAGAAGGGGGCAATAGAGAACTACCTTGTTTTTCATAACATTATCTCAACTTTTGCTGCTGCTGCACCACTTTTAAGTTTTTAGGTACTTTCTTTTGATATTTACAAGTACTTTCCCTTTGTTTTCATAATGTTTCAGTTGCCACAGTTATAGTAGCTGGTTATTTTCAAATATAGTCAAAGCAAGATGGGTTGGGTATGACTTTGGTTTGTTTCTTTTGCACACTTTTAGGCAACTCACACTTCAGAGCTCAGATGAAAACTAAATGGACCTGTACACAGAGAGAATTTTACCTGAAGTCTTTATTCCAAGTATGAAATCTAAAGGAAATAATTAATATTTAGAGGAAACACTGCTCACTCCTCTGTTTCCCTGCTAGTGGGATCTCAGAACCTTTGAATTTAACTTCTTAAAGTTAACACTAACTAAATTGAGCTCTAAGGCTACTCAGGCTCATGATAGTGATACAATTTTTTTTGAGAGTTGTTTCACAGTGTTTGTCATGATCAATTAATCTTGTAAATCTCTATCTGTGCATAACATTGCAAACAGAATTAAATTGAAATTGAGATAGTCAAGGAATTGTTTGTGTACATCTGTTTATATCAATACTGAAAATAAAGGATCAAGAAGATAGGGAAATTATTGCATGATATTTGATGAACCTAATTCAGTTAGTTAGCTGACTCTGTACAAATATTCCAAGTACCCAGGAAAGGAGTTTTTGGGGGTTTTTTTTGCCAGTCACCCTTCTGTCTCCCCACTTCTCTGAAGAATTTGAAGAAACTTTGCCAGCAACACTTAAAATATGAATAAAATTCCGAAGTCTAGCTCTTCTACCATGAAACCAGTTATTTAAAGTGAAGCAGGTTTTTTTGTGTTTTTTCATCTCTGTATTATTTGTAATTCTGTTAATTTTCATTGTGAAATGTATAAGTAATCGGTTTCAATGCTCAGATAATATCAAGGTGATATTGTTACTGTAACTTGTGTGTTCTCTATGACTTTTTGCAGTTGGAATTGCAAGCATGCCCATGTGTCTGCTCTGTACCTGCTTGTGAAAATTCAAAGGTGCAGTCACAGTATGTGAAAAGTCATTCAGTCCCATAATAAAGTGTTGGCATTTTTCTCAACTTGCTGAGTGCATAAGCTGTAAATTTTAAGTAATTGCCATGTAGAAGCCTCGTGCATATAACAGAACCATTTTATCTATGCCTATTTGTCAGCAGCTGCATCCCAGAATGGATTTGTTAAGTAAGTACCACTGTTCTGCAGTCTGCACTTCTACGTGCTTTTAAGTTGTCTGATGATCTCAGCAAATAAAAAAAATCTTCCCCCACCCCACCAAATAGTCTTCTGAGATGGTGTGAGAACTAAAATTTGTTCAGAAAAGTGATATAATGAATAAAGCTTTCAGCCTCCTAAAGTGTTGGCTAAATTTTTGATTATTGATTCATTAATTCTTTTGTCTCCTTGCTGGGTCTGCTGGCAAGTATCTTTCAACATTTTCATTTTTGGGGCTTTCTCATCACAAAATGCCATGACAGACAAAATATCAAGTTTGAGCTCTTCCTTCTGGTCTAACCCTTTTAGTTGAGTATGTCTTATTCCATATGAAGTACATCTTCTGAGCTTATGGTGAGGGGTTAAGGGGCTGAAAGTGGAGCTCTCCAAAGAAGTCCTTGAGCTGGAAACATCATGGGGCTGTGGCTGGTCTAATTAGCCTTGTGTAATTAATCTTCAGTACACTGGTTTCCCTTACTCTCCTCTTTGCAAACACAACCATCTAACTTTTTGTTAATACATGTCCCATTCTTCTCAGTGAGAGTTTTTAGTATCATCTCATCCTAGCAAAGTACTAAACCAGATCTAGTCATTAGTCTTGGTGTAGACTGCTAAAAATGCATGTTGAAATTCAGAGTTTTGAATGAGATGTAGTCCACTTAAAGATGCAACATCTACAGTGGTCATCAGAAATTCATGTGCAGAAGTTTGGAGAAAAGTCAGGTTGCATTTTCTGTTATTTAAGAAAAAATAGGAGGTATAGACACTGCATTTATTTAATATGTTCTAACTACAGTTTTAACTGTATTTGTATATAAACATTTAAATGAAGCTTAACTCTGTATAAACACACACACATAATATATGTATGCATGTATATAATGTCACTTTATTTGCACTGCATTCAAAGCTAATAAATGTCCATGCATGAGTTGGCTTCTGGTGAGAAAGTTGCCCAAAACTAAAGACAACTTAGATGCAATAATTGAAGTGTTCTGAAAGTGAAATGTGAAAACATCCCCTCCAAAATGTGTATTTTTGCTCTTTGTAAATAGAAGCTACGTCCAAAATGTGTACTAATTTAATTTTTTTTTTTAAGTGTTGATGTCAATGCAGCTGAGTTATGGAAGACCTGGTACTGGCTGGTTCAACAGAGTCAGAATTATGCTGTTCCAGGTCATTGTGGGTCATCTGGTTAATGCTGGATGTGAAAGGCCATGCCACATTCCAGCCTTTGTCCTACTTTCGTGAAACAGATGCTCTTCACTGAGGAGACATAATTAATTTCTATGAAATGGGTGGGTGTCCACTTGCCATTCCTTAAATGCATCAATTTCAGCTAGTTTTGGTTAAATTCTGTGCTGTTTGTAGCTGCAGTTCATATTTTGAGGCTGTGAATTTCTTAGACTCCAAGACAAGCTGAACAAATGGAAACGCAAACGCTCAATATAAATACTTGCAGTGCTTTTAAGCTTTTTGCTTATTTTGCAAGCTTTTCAGCTTATTAACCCTATAAAAAGTAATCTGAAATGGTAACAAATCTAAGTGTTAATGCAACCTTCTTTTTCACAAAAAGAACCTGAAATTTGCAACACCAAGTCACTCAAAAGACCTCAAGTTTCTCACTGAATGTGCTTTAATGAACATTTTCTTTCTTCATTTGAGGGTTTTTTGTTAAGCAGTAATTCTCCTGTAGAAGATTAGGCTATTTACTAGCAAGATTAAAAGGTAATACATCCAAAAAACATGATAGCATGAATTTCATTATGCATGTGACGTACATCCCTCGAATTTCCAGTGGCAGATGTGTTGCTTTTATTGTTGGCTTCCAGAGGCTGCAGCGAGGGGAGCTGCCACGCCTGATCTTCTGTAGGCACCAAATCACTGATCCTGGAGTTTCAGGGCTAATCTCCATCACCTCCAGGCCTGAGTGTGCACATTTAGGAGGGGGAAGCATCTAGGCAGGATTTGCAAGGCTGGGAGACACCAGGTGGAAGAGGCTGTAGATGGAATGAGGGCTTGGGTTGGTTTTCTCTCTCCTGGGCAGCACAAAGCAGCGTAGGGATGTTATGGTGAGCAGGAAATGGGGAAATTCAGGCAGTTCTGAAATGCTGGGTGGAAAGGAGAGGAATAGGACCAATACACAGTGATATGGCAGAAGGGAGAGAAACAGGACATGTGGTATGAGGCATGAAGGGTGGACTGCCTGCTGTAAAGTATAGGGAAATAACACAATTTCAGATGTGCACAAAATCCCTGCCACGTGTGAGTTCAGCCTCACTGCACAGTTCAGTCCTAATTTAATTGCAGCTTAAAATGTGTAAATATGTTCATTCCCATCATTCACCATAATAAGAATTAAGAAATTACATGCCTTGAACATGCTTGAGCCTCACATACTTTCTGTAATAAAATAAAATGCTTTTCAGGGTGAAACATTAAGTATTGATTTTTCATAAAAAATATTTTGCAAATTTATATTACCTCATTTCTCCACCTTTTATTTTTTTTTATATTTTTTTTCTCTCTGGGATCTCTTCAGTAATGATATTCGTGTTCCTGTGGTTGGTTCTTCCTGTGCCTGATTTCAGAACAGCTTGAGTGACTTCCTCAATTCAGTTTTTATATAGTGACAAGTATCTCATGCTTCTAATCCAAATGCTGTGTGCTTGACTAGCCTCAATCCAGAGGGTGAATATCCCTCTATGAACAAAGCCTATTCTAATAGCTTTCAGAATATATATCAGCACTGTTTGCTTATTCTAAGCTGCCACATGCTATAGTCCTTTTTATGAACCAAGAATTCATTTATAAATAAGATTAGGAATTTTTTGTTACTAATCCTTCCTTATTTTTAATGTCCACTGCTACTGGATTACTCTGCTTGTCGTATACAGGAACTGTAATATTTGGAGCTCACATTTTTGAGGTTTTTTTTGTTTGTTTGTTTGTTTATTTTTTAATTTTTTTTTCTTTGCTTCCAAGTCTTAAACCAGAAATTTAAAACAGGGGACTCTCCATAATGTGCAGAAGGAATGAATAGCTACTATTTCTCATTTCAGGCTGCTGTATCAGTCCAGTGTTTAAAGTTTAAAGTTTAAGTTTTCATTAAGTTTTTTTTGAGCTGTTAAATTGTGCTTTTTCCTACATTGACAGTCCTTCCCAAATCTATCATCACTAAATTTAATTAGCACGGTCCTACCTATGTGGTAATTGTTGCTCATGGGAATGTTAAATTAATTTTGTCCAAAGATCAGTCTAAGGCTGTCCAGAAATAAGCAGAAACTAGTAGAGTCTGATTTCATATATGAAATATTTATTGTCATAGGAAGATCTGAGAATATTTGATTTCAACCTTCTATTTGTGTGAAAAAATGATAGGTTTTTTTTAATGTGTCCAATGTGGTAGTTATTAAAGTAAAAATATTTGTCTTCTGATACAGAACTTGAAATTTGCTTTACTTTTTAATCAAAATTCCATGCATGTTACATTAAAAATAACTATCCACATGGAAATCATTTTCCTCTTTCAATGTTCCTTATATATTTGTTGCAAGACCTTACTTGTTAACTGTTCTTTTCCTCCTCCTTGTAACCATTAATTTATTCTTGCCTTGTTTCATTTTTGTGATTACATTTTTTGTAATGTTTTCAACAGGTTTAGGTGAAAATTGATCAAAGAGGTCTCTTGATGTAGCTGTCTATTCATTGAAGTCAGAAGCTTCTCAATAGGTTTTTGTGTTTCTGCCCATGGATCAAGATGGTTTTTCCAGACAAACTCTTGTGAAAGTGCTGACCATGAGTATTTGCTGCATTTCACTGTAGATGCTTCAAGTCTTCATTTTGTCTTTCTGAAATGAAAAGTTAGTTGTTTTTTCTTTTTTCTAGTTAATCAGAAATGTTTTTCTAGTTGTGCAGTCCAAGGTTATATATTCTGGCCTCTGATTTAGATATTTGACAAAGCAATATGTGAGATAATATGAAGTCTAGTTGATGCTTTGTGGCAGAAAAACACTAGAAAAGCAACAAAAAAATCCCACCTCAATCAGATTTCTGTATTCCCAATGCTGGTACTCTGTGTTCTTGAATGTGTATCTGGAGAGTTGAAAATGTATTAATTTCTAGTCATATCTGCTGGCAGACCACACTTTGACCAAGCAGTCAAAAGAGATTGAACTTGAAAAGGAAGCTTTCCTACAGGACTTGCAAAGTTCTTCTCTGGGTGGAAGTTACAATAGAAAAAAAAAACAGTTTGGGTTTTATTTTTACTCTTCAATTAATTATAAACGTGTACTTCTGCCTTTGAATAACATTTTTATATATGGCTTTTGCAGACCTGCAGAATTAGGACTTTGGAGTAGCATGTAAAGTTATTTCACAGTAGAATAAAGAAATCACTGCTTTATATAATGTGAATCTTTTTACTAAACCAACGCTCTTAACTTGATACATTATTTTGGCATTTCATTCATTTAACAAGACTTCATCAATTCTTAGTACATATGGTTTTGAAATTGATTCTTGACTATAGTTGTTTCGTGTAAAAAAGTTGACTGGTAAATTTATAAAAGCTTCTCATGACAGAAATTGCATTAATCTGGTGTGTATATGTGTGTGTGTTGTTAGGAATATGTGGTAAATTGAATGACACTTCATTTTCACTCTTCTTTAAAAGGAAAATACGTCTTTGAATCTCTTTACTCACAACAGTTTCATGCAATGTGACTGAGGCTGAAGTTATTTTGGCTTACATTTCTTCCCCTAAAACTTTAGAGCTGTTCATTAAGAGTAACTTTTAGAAAGCAGGTAATGGTCTTAAATAACTTAAATAACTCTAAAGTGCTATTGTATCTTCTGTAGCATACAGATATACTGTAGAAGTGTGTATACGTATGTAAATTCTCCTAGAATATTTTGCAGGCATGTTATTGAACTTTTAATTTAAGAGATATGCAGGAACAATCTTCTGTTTCTGCTTTGCTTAGTCATACTCCTGAAGTGCTTCCTCTGCAGAGCATATTACAGCAAATCTTTTGAAGTGTTTCATCAGAAGCTGCAGGTGCCTAAGACAAGTGAGACGCCCGAATAGCTGCCTTATGAAATCCACTCATCATGTGGTATTCACACAGATTCATGTTTGTTTACAAGTCAATTTCAAATTCAGTTCTTGCAGGAAGCACCAAGACAATGATTAAAGATTTATTTCCATCATAGTTACTGAAGAAAGGAAAACCAATAGGATCAGCTAAGTGATCTATTTCCACTACACTGTTTTCAAAGATTCACTTTACTGTTGGAGCAGATGAGGAAGCAATAGCTAAAAAAGGCTCAGAGCTGTCATTATTTGCTGTGTTTACCACAAAGGGCACATGCTAAAATCTTACCAAATCCAGATGCACATTTAAGAAGTCACTTAACTTGTTTGAATTATTAAACTGGGGATGACAAATTAAAGACTGATTCGTTGTTTATTTTCGTAGCGCCAGTTGCCAGAAAAATTGCTATCCTCCTACATTGTTTCCAAACATTTTTGCTTGGGAGAGTGACCAAATTTTTCATCATTTCTGACTTTGCCAGGATGCATTTGTTCTGTGACTTAAAGCTGTTAGATATGCTCTAAATACTCTGAAAATTACAGATCGCTTGGATGGCACTGTTAGTCAGCATCTTCAGCTGCCGTGTCTCCCAGGAGCTGTTTCAGGCTGATGGGTGGAGCACACAGCGATGCTCAGCTCTTGGGTTCTGAGGAATCCTGAGGGAGCAGGTTGCTCCATCTCTGTCCCTTGGATCCTCCACTTGCCCATGTGCAGCTGGGGTAGGGGGGCCGTGGTGGCACAGCTGCTTTTGGGGAGCTGAGGTGAAGGGGGGAGCAAACACGATGGTGCCTGCAGTAGAGGAAAGTGGAGGAGGATGTGGCAGTGGGATGGGATGAGGGTGAAAGGGAAGAGAAGCTGCAGCAGGCTGTGGTGAGGAGACAAAGGGTGTGTGGAATAGGAGGAGGAGGAGGAAGCAGTGGCCAGGGGCCCCTTTAGAGAAAAGCAGAAGAAATGACTCAGACACTGTGCTTAGGCCTGTGTGAGAGCCCTGTTCCATTGGCCTTTTCCTGCACTGCTGTTGTCTCATTAATGTTGTCTCCAGCATTAACGCCGTTCAAGCAAGAACACACACAAAAATGAGCATGTCTCCTTTGTCTCTTCTGATAGCATAACCAGAAAACCCCAGCATTGCTGGAAGTTTAATCCCTGAGTCTGGAGTTCAGGAGACAGCCAGCCTGCTGTTGTCCTGTGTATATGTGTGTGTGTGTCTGCACTCAGAGGATGTTCCAGGACACCGATGGCTTTGCTCCAAATTTAGGACATTTAAATTGTCTCTTTTCCTAGGCAGAACAGTTTTACAGCTGCCAACGTTTGCAAGCTTGACAGCATCATAGAATTTGTTTCATATGTGCATCAACTTCTAAAGTGTATCCTAACTAGAAATGCTGAAAGTTAATGTCTGTATGGCCTTCCTTTTCCTTTATTTTGAATTGTATTGCTTAGACTGTTCCACACATTGCAAAGGAAAAAGTAATTAGAAATATGGTTGAATTGAGACTTCGGCAGAGTGCCAAATATGATAGAGTTAAAAACAGTATTAAACATGTTTCAAATAGGGATATTGTTATAATTTGAAAGAATATAATATATAAAATAAACCATTATTATTGCTTTATCAATGTATGTATATAAATAAATTAAAATAATTGTATAAATATGCATTTATGTAAGATTCTGGGACCTTATGTTTTTCAAAACTGTGTAGTAAACACAGTCATCCTGAAAAAAACAGGTAGAATTTCTGTCTAGCTCTTTTCTCATCTTCATGCCTGGCTTTTGCATGAGCTAGGAATACCCTTTAGCTATCCATCCTTGGAGCCTGTCTGAAATTGTCACTTTTAAAAGTTAAAAAAAACTTAAACATCCAAAGACCAAAGCTAACACTTCTCCCTCTCCTTCCTTTTTTGCATGTCTTAGATCATTTAGGGTGAAAGTGAAAAACACAAGAAGTAGAAGACGGAGCAAGCTCCCATCAGTGATTTTTCCCTCATTTATCAGTCTGGTATTTGGGAGGGGACAGAGGGGAGCTTAATGTGTCCTTCTGTGAATGCAGCTTCCTCCTGGCTTATGAGACCTATTTTGCCAGTTTTATTTCTTCCTTTAGCTGCCTCCAAGTTTATGGCCCATCTGTTGGACATAAAAAAGCCAACAAGTTGTCTTGGGTAGCGAGAACTGCCTGATTCAGTGGCAATTTGAGGCAGAGCCGGCTGTTGGATAGGGAGGATGTTGTGTGCAAGGACTGGACATGTGCAGCATTGCAGAGGATTTTGTAATACAACAGGTGTTGGGGAGTAGCAAATTTGAGTGATTTGTGGCTGGAAAAAAAAGAAGGAGTGACAGATTCTGCTGAGAACTTGTTCTTTCTTGCCATGGTCAGTTGTCAGAATCTCTGAACCAGCCACATGCAGGCGTTCTTGGAAATGATTACTGTCTTGAAGGTCCTGCATAGAAATAATCAAAATTTTTTATTCAGTTTCAGGGCATCAGGACTCAGCAGGTTCATAAGTTTTATGAAGTCAAAAGCCTTTTGCCACCCCTCCCTGATGTAAGGAAATTATATGGATTACCTGGAATTCAGCTGCAGCCCCAAGGCCCTGTCCTTCCCCATGCTGGCCTTGCAGACAGGTGTTTTGATGGTGAAAGTGCTGATGCTCCTTCTGCTGCATCTGTTGTCAGCTCCATGTCCCAGCACATCATTGGGATGCAAGGCCTGGAGAGTTTTATTTATGAAACAAAATAAAATTATTGTGAAATAGCTCAATTTTAATATTGGTGCTTGCTTTGAAAACTCTAAAATAGGTTGGTTTTTTTATTTTTTTGTTTGTTTTACACAGTAAAATTGCTACAGCAGAGTAGTTTTATGTAAGAATACACTCCATATTTGTAAGGATAAATGTATTCAGCATATTGAGAATGAACAATATTAATTTGATAATATTCATTTGATAATGAACATTATTTGCTTTGTTGCTAGGCCACAGTGGTTGTAGACAATCTTTTTGGACATTAAACTTTTGTGGTTTGGGGTTTTATTAAGCTTTCAAGGTTTTCTGAGTCACCTTAAAAAGTGCTTGAACTTTCTAACAGTTGGTAAAATAAAATACAAAATAGAGATAAGTAAATTTAAGTTAGTGTAAATCTGGAACTTGGATGCCTGGGACCGAGAGGTCAGTATTTACATAACAAAAGAAATCACAGGTGCCTAAATAAATGCATCAAAATGTACTCTTACATTCCAGAATATGCACTAATTTCATGTAATTGTGTCTGAATTTGTAAATCTTGATTTGATGAAAAGTGGGAAAGAGCTATTTGCCTATTCATACAAAGGCAAGCTGAAGTTAGTACAGTGTGCAAAATTCATTGCTTTAGCCTGATGTGCTCATTTTATCTATAAGCTTGAGGCAAATTCTGTACTTCAAAACTTCCCTTATTTTCTTTTTTTTTTTATTTATTTGTTTTGGTTGCCTAATTAGTTTCACTCTTTTGGAGAATTTCTTCCCATAAAGCTGTAGTATTTAAGCAGATAAAAAACTATCAGGGACACTTTGCAGAGTCTTGAGTTTTCTAAGCAAACCAGTTTATTTAATCCACTTCCCCAAGTACTTAGATCTCTTACTTTTTGGGTTTTGGGGTTTTATTTGCTTGTTTGTTTGGGTTTTTGATTGTTTTTGTTGTTGGTTGTTTTTATTTTTGTTTTAGCACGTGGCTTTTACTGTTCTGTGCTATCTCTGGCTTCTCAGCAACACTGTGAAAATTTTTAAACTGCAACTTGCCAAAACAGAAGATCATGTTGATGGTGTAAGTGCAGAAGTGGTCTCCAATCTATACTTGCTACTGTCAAATTGGTGTCTGTAATGTATCAATTCACCTTTCCAGCTTTTGGTAATAAATTGACTGTGTGGCATTTTGAGTTGCTTTCTTGCATTTACTTCTGTTTTCAATATTCCATTTAATTACTTGGCTTAGACTAATACATGGTTTTGTTCTTACATCCAGAAAGTATAGTTTTACTTTAATTGTTATATCTGATTTCACATTAGTGTGCAGTATCCTAGCAACTTAATTCCATGGTAATTTTTCTTACTTCATTATTATTTCTGTGGCTTGACCAACCTTTTCTTTTCATTCTGTTGCAATGTAAATCTAAATATGGTTCTGTCTAATCTGCCATTTGTTTCTTCAGTAAAATGGGGAATATCCAGCTATAAGAAATGGAGTCTAGATTAGTCAAGTCTACTGAAAACTGATGCAATATGGATCTTCTTGCTGTGTTAATGGATTTCTATTCCTTATTGTTTATTCAGATGAGGTAAATGCAGCTTTTTGCCCTGACAGCTCTCTTGACCCTGAAAAGCTGTTTTTTAATCTTTGGTGCACACAGAGTTATGTTCTGCAGAAATTGCATTCACACTGGGGAGGTTGTCCTGACAAGTGTTTATATCTCCAAGGCTGTTAGTTTGGGAAACCAAATGGAAAGAACTCTTTATTTCTGCATTTACCTGATGTGGTAGCAAGTAGGTTTTGTTCATTTGGTATCTAAATAGGTTTCAATTGGACTATATTTTGGTGGGGGTTTTTGGATTGTTTTGGGTTTTTTCTGTGGTTTGTGGGGATTTTTATTATTTTTCTTTTAGATTTTTGCATGTTTGTAGTGATTGTATGTGTCTGCTATTAAAGTGACATATATATTATAATTTATATAGCATCACTTTTCTCCTGGTAGTCCCTTTATTAGAGCACATTTTGGGAAGAAATTTGTTTACATTTTGGGGCCTTGCAGTAGAAAGTAAACATCGTCCTGGATGTGAGATTAACATCAAGCTTGGGGAAAATAGGATTGGAGTGCTGTGCAGCTGGAATTATTTGAAAGTGTACTGGGCTGAGGAATTAAAGGACAGATGTTCTTCCATGTAAACTAATATGGATATATTAAATATGAGAGTAGTGTTGACATGAAATATATATAAAAAGAAAAAGTACACTGAGAAAAAATTTTGAACCTTTTCTGACATAACAAAGTTAAACACCAAAATAAATACAATTTGTCAAACCTATGCATAATACTTAGTTACTGAAGTGCTTGCTAATATGGAGATCAGCTTCACAAGTGTAGCTTGATTTATTGAATTTCACTCTTTGGCTGCAAGGAATTTGTAAATGACAAAGGGGACAAAGCTATTTCTGGGAACAGGGAGAATGTCTATGCTGCTTGATAATTTTTTGCTAAATAAAATTCAAAATACCTCTGGGGAAAAGAATGCCTTGTTAGAAAAAGCATGGCTGTGAATACCTGTTAGGTCAGCATACTTGTCCTAGAGGCTGTAAAGTCAGGAGACCCGAGAAGACTGGAGTTGTTGAGAATCCCTGTGGTCAGAAGTAGATGTACAGAGAATCCCAACAGGAGCATCTCCTGGCTCCTGCTGGGCATTGGGAGTCCTTGGGGAAAGCAGTAAAGCAGATTTAAATCTCATCTCACAAATCTGCTGTGGAAGGGATAAGCCATTGCTTCAGCTTGAACTCTGCAGTTCTCTGCTCTGCAAAATTAGACATTGCTGTAGTTTGCCTTCCCTATATCCCCACTTTCCTGAGATTCTGGATTTTTATCTTTGTGTATAATATTTACTCAGTAATTCATCTTTTCAGCTGATGGATTGAATGCTCGTGCCAGTTCATGAGCAAAGTAAAATTTGTTTTGATCTCCCCAATGGAAGATTCCTCACCAGTCCTTTCTCCTTATGCTTTCAGTACTAAGAGTATTAAGAAAATGTGTAGTTATTATTAGAATTCCCAGGAAGAGAAAGAAGAGTTTATCTGCATGGTAGATTAAGGATAGAAAATATTCAAATAAAAAAAAAATAGTAATCAGGATATTTAATGCATCTTAAGTTGTGGCTTTTACTAATGAAATTTAATGTTATGTATCAACATATTTTTCCAGGCATAAATGAAGAAAAATAGAGATCCAGTTTGTTTTAATCAATTTTTATTAATTCTGCCCTGAAGCTCTTCATGATTTCAGCATGGAACACAAACATGCAGAGCAGCAGACAGAGGGGAAATCTGTCTCATTAATCTCTTTTGGGCAGAGCTTGGTGGAGAGTCATTTAGGATGCAGACAGCTTTTATGGATAACATGCTGTCCATGTTTCCACCCAGGCCAGAAAGGCTTCTGTGTCCTGGTCCAAAAAGGTGCCAAGCTGTGAGTACAGAGACTGCAGTCAGGGAAGGTGTGAACAAAGTTTCCTGTCTTCAGCTTGGGAGGTGGGGGAAAAGGCCAAGGTCTCAGGATTTTCCTTCTATGAAAGGAGTTATTGATATTAAACCACATAACTGTGTCTTATCTGAGGCCTTCAGTACTGGTTTCAGGCTTCTTTCCTTCTAATTGATAGGAAATATTTGTAAAATTGTAAATAGCTGATTTTAAGTGGTTTTCTTTGTTTAAGTTTTGGTTTTCCAGTTTGAGATTAAATATTTTTCCTGGATTTGCTTTTAGGATTAAAAACTCCAACAATAATAAAGAAATAAAAATATTATGGGAAATGCCTTTAAAAAGGCAGGAAATCAACCCCACACAAACCTCCAAACCTGGAGGAGGTAGCAGTCAGTGTTTTAATGAATAGCAGATTTTAATGTGCAGCAGATGGGAAGAACATGATGTGCTGAATAGTTTGAGGCTTTTTAAGGCAGTTTGCTCAGAGTTATCTGCAACTAGAAATCTCCCAGTTTCATTTATCATATTATCATTATTTATTATATTTATTTATTTATTATTATATATTATTATTGATATAATATTTATCATTTATCATATTATTCATTTATTTAATCCCAGTGCATTTAGGATCTCTGCTCCTGAGAAAAGGGACATGGGATCTTGGGCAGAGAAAGGCTCTTCCCTGCCAGTTCACAGGAGCTGATAAATAATTGCTGATGTGATGGCACCATGTCCAGGAATTGCCAGCAGGGGAAGACAACCTCTCCTAGCTCCTGTGCCCTGAAGTTTCTGATTTCATAAAAGGTTAATCACCTTTGAGACATTTTGATAGTATTTAGCATTTTCTAGAAATCCATTAGAAAATAACCAGCTCTGTTTAGAATCAGTATTGAAGTGCAGCATATTACAGCTGTGGAAAATGAGGTGCTAGCCTGTCTCTCCAGTGTGGAATACAATTTATATTACATTTTATAAGTTGTAAGTTATTTTCTGAAAGAAGTTAATATATGATGTAGCTACAGAAAGTGTATGTACTGTAAGAGACCACAAAACTACTCCTGTTGTTACAGGGAGGTACAGATTGAAGATTTGTGTATTACTGTCTGTGCAGTCTGTATTCCTAATCTCTCTCAAAACAAGAAAGTTTTGCTTCATTGAGTGTTAAGTTGTATCTTTTTGGTAACTTCAGTGGCCATTTAATTTTTTTAATGTTTCACATTTTAGAATCTGAAAGGGCTAATCTTTGGAAGAGAACAGGGGAGAGGGAGGAAATCCCAGGAGAGATTTCCATGATTTTCCCGAGAGAACAGGATGGGGAAAATCCCAGCTGGACAGCTCCCTTTTAGTTTGGCTTGATAAAGTGGCTCTTAAGTATCTGCTGGTTTGTTTGTTTCCCTCCTCCTTTGCTACTGAGTTAATTTTTATTGACTTATGGGAGGAAAGAACCCTGAAGGAAATAACAGTACCTAGTTTGAGAGAGGGCAGCTGAGTTATAAAACACTGAGGATTTGCATGGAAATTTGCAAGGAATTTGCATTTTTTTTTTTTAAATATCTTCTGTGTTACCCTTGCATTTTGGCTTTGGAGACTGAGAGTTTGCTGTCATAATCAGTCTTTTTTCTTTGTAATGTGTCTGAGCTCTAAGTCACCATTGTAAACCCTATTAACTGCTACTCTTCCAAAAAGTTAATGTAAAGGAGGATTACAGCCATCATCTTTTGATGTTTCACTACATAATGTTATAGAAATTCTTGGCTGCCTGAGTTCCCTATGTGTCTTTCCTGCCAGATGAAAGTTATCAGGAAATTATGAGTATATTTTTGGTATAGTCTGCTGCATTCTCTTTGTGGGCAAGGAACTCAAGCCCAGATTGGCAGAACAACACTGGTGTAGGAAGGAAATACCTGAGGGATAATCTGTAGTAACTTTTCCAGGATTCTAGATATGAAGGAAAATCAGTGTGTACTAAATGAGCTTCCAAGACATCTCCTATTGTACAAGGACCACCACTTTCTTATCTCATCATCTCTTTTATGCCAAATGAGAGAACAGACCTCCCTGTCAGCCATCAGGGCCTCCTGGCAGGTGTCAGCTGTCTCAGATAAGTGCTTAAACCACAGGGCTTGGAGAATGCTGCTCCATGAATTCCCTCTCCAGAGCAGCAGGTTATGAAGTGTTAGCTACTCAATGTTACAATTCTGATAAGAGCATGAAGTAAAATAAATTACTTCACTTGCTAAAAAAGCTTAATATTCCCTTGGTGAGACAGGATGGAGTCAAACTTTTCTGTCTGAGCAGTGACTCTATACTTCACTATTCTTTGATCATTTAAACCACTGCACTTTTGGGATTCCATGCATCCCACTTAAATGGCAGTGGATCAGCAATACCCAGTTCCCTTCATCTTTCTGTGATGGTAATTTGAAATACAAAAAGGTTCCTCATTTTACAATTCCATTTCTAGTGAAGGCAAATCTTAGACCTGTTTATTTGACAGTGTTAGATTCTCAAGATAGATGCTTAAACCTCTGAGACCTGTGGAATGTAATGAAGTGTTTGCTGTCATCCAACTTGTCCAACTTGTATATTTTCCTCTAAGCTGCATCCTCAACTCTTAAATTGCTCTTTTCTCTGAATGCTCTATGCAAATTGGACCCTTCCTGTTGACTTGGACATGACACTTAAATAATTGCAGTGTAAATGCTGAGTAGTGTTACTCTGAAGTACCATAGTTACCTGACTCTATTAAAGATGGCTTTTGCAAGACTTAAGTTGTTAACAATTTTCTTTTGTTTGAGAAGTTCTTCATAATGTCTTCATAGTCTTCTCAAAATCATACATTCTTCAGATTTGTTTTTATATTTTTTTCCCCAGAAAAAGCTAATACCTGCCAAATGAAATGGTGTGATTACTCCTCACTGCTAGGGAAAATAATTGCCTCAGTTCAGTGCAAACCCCAGGTGATATTTGTACAGAGAGAAGCAACAAGAGAAAGTAGGACTTAAGATAATGGAAATTCTGAATAGCATTTGAAAATTCAGTCCACAGCTGTTATGTATTGGGAAAAATTAATTTTCCATAGAGCCTGCTGTAAGGATATAGGTCTTTTCTTCTGACCACCAAAGTGAATGTTCCAGGCTTGTGCTGCAGCCTGATTAACTCACTGGAATATGAATTTGCTTGTAGAGGTATTTTTAATAGTTGTTCACAGCCCAAAAATTACAAATTAAGTGAGATTTCTGTGAAATTTTTCATGGTTCAATACCTTCATTCTGTACAGGTTGAAAAGCACTGTTTGTCGTTTGTGGACTGTACAAGTCCACCATGGTTTGTGCACAGTGGAAGGACATTGAGCTGAAATCACTTAAACAAGGGAGAAAGAAGAGCTCATATGATTTTTCTTTGAGAGGAAGAAATTCCTATCCTTTGTAATTATTCTTTTTTTCTTATGAGGTTCTTGATTGCAAAAAACCCTTTCTCTAGCCAATGCATTTAAAGAAAGCAGTCAGTGGACTTCGGAAATAAACTCAGAGGGCTCATTCCAAGGATATTTTCATTATTGTCCTCTTTCTTATATTTCCAGCAATGAATATTTGTCAGTAAGTATGTTTCAGTACGTTGAAATAATTTAACTGACTGTTTTCTCAAGTCTTTTTTAGGTGTTGGTGACTTGGACTAACTTACTGATGTGGCTTTAGAATTATATTTATTTTGTAGTTCCATTTGATCTTGATGTATTCAGAACCCTCATAAACAATATCTTGGTGTCCCAGTTGGCTGATTAAAAATAAATATGAATGAATATTCTGTCACTCTTCTCATATCCTTAATTCATACAACATTCTAAAACCATTCACTTCCTAAATATTTTTTTTAATTAGTTGGAACTTGCAAATTGTGTGTTAAGTTTATGCAACAAAGTCTTTTATATTAGAAATGCTCTATAATTACATTTTTTCAGTCATGAAAAATGAATTAGTGCTGCATTTTATGTGATGACAAATTTTCCTGTTTGTTCTAATTTTACTGAATAGCATGCTGTAACTTCTTGGCACAGCCTAGAATAACTCTATTTAGCCATGAAAGTAGGAACTGTGCTTAGTACCAGAAAAGGCCAATATTGTGTGTAAACAATTAACTTACATGGAAGCAAAGCAAAAGTGCTGTGAGAAGGATGACAAGGGGAATTGGCTATCAGACCCCAGTTTGTCCAGGCAACTGGGACCAGTGAAAGTGCCTGGAATGGAGCTTCAGCAGGAGTGCTGGGCAAGTGCTGATATTTGCTCTTCTGGGAATGTTAGTTTATCCCTGTCTAACTTTGTTTTGATAGTGTGGGAGTAGGAGATGGAAGACATCAGAGCTTTTTTTCTGCCTTGCTGAAAAATCTGGTTAGAGACATAACCAAGCTCAGGTAATATTTTTTCCTTTGGGAAAGTGTTGTTTTTGTCTTGCCCATTCCAGATGAAAATGGAAAAGACCCGAGAGACAAATTCTCAAAAGAAAACGCACTTCTGGTCTGTCAAAACACTTTGTTTTGATAAGTGTGCTCTCCTGCTGTATTGTTTTTAACCTTTATTAAAGATTGGTAATCAGGTTGCCTGCTATTTGATGTAGTTGGCTCGCTAGCCATTGTTCTTCCTGACGCTTCCTTGGGTCTTGTGAAGTGTCAGATGGAACCAACCAACCATGCTCTTGTTGAACTCCAGAGAATTAGGAAACAAATAAACAAACAAACCAACCCACCAGCCTGGGTCCACCAAATTACCTCCATTTCACACAGATTTCTGAACTAGACCCAGCTAAAAAGTGAAAAGAAGGGTTTTAGACAGGAGAGAGACACAATAATGACTATTAATGTAATTCCTGAATTAGATTGCTCTTCTGGTGCTGCTTTCTAATGCTCAGGTTAATATCTAGTTATTTGCTTTCCTTTTTTGCCATGTGTGTGCTTTTTGCCATCGAGACACCCTGCTTCTTAGTAATACATATAAAAAGTTCAGAATGTTTTTTATGTTATAACTACTGTAATAAATGCATTGTTCAAATAGGACAGAATATTCCATGCCATTATTTGTAATGGCAGATGAATCTCTTGAGTCACTTAATTCAGAGTTTTTACTTGTCAACTGGAAGGCTTCCTCAGCTTTTAAATCTGAATGCTGTGTCAGACGTTCAAAAGCTTTCCAAAAGTCAATGTACATTGCATTCACTGTGCTTTCCTTATCTGCATAGACAGTCACTTTGTCACAGGGGGAAATTAGGTTGGTCGAGCATGATTTGCTTTTTGTAAATCCATGTTGACTGCTCCTGATTGACCTTTTTAAACATGTTTTGAAATGAATTGTGAGGATTTACAGTCTGTGGCTTATGTCTTTCTTGTTATCTCAGGTGGTTGCCTGATTTCCTTTTAAAACACAACAAACCCAAACCCCATAATGAATAATTTTGGCTTTGTTTAAAAGCCTTTGAAAATCTTTGTAAATTCCTTAGATGGAACATCATTAACCTTGTGCTGTTGTTCCTCACAGAACTGCATTATGTTTCCAGGCTTTTCTTCAAAAACCCACGTTGATTCTTCCAGTATAAATCACATTTATCCACACATTTTACTAACTCTGCTCTCTTTGTGTTCCTTGCTGTTTTGCCTAATGTAGTGATCAGGAGCATGGATCTGCAATTCTCTTAATAAACCATGGAAGCATTTAAAAAAAAAATAAAATTAGCCATTATTTTTTTAACAACTGTCATTTCCACTTTATAGATAGAAAGGTAATTTTAAATGTGATTTTATTGTGCAAGCTATGATATATTGCACAGTAATCAATACACTCTGCTAGATGGGTGGTTCCCTACCAACTTCAGCATTTGTGGGAGTGTCTTTGCTGTGTTTTTAAATTTTTTTAACTGAAAAATATAGTTTGGAGTGCCTTGAAGATCCATCCTCAGTGCCTGGTGCTGATCAAGACATTGATTTGTTCCCAGCTAAATATGATTCTTAAAAAGTAGTTTCCATCCTAATTTAGCAGCTTCAGGCTGTTCTATCAGGCTTAAAGTGAACTATGTGATCCAGTTATCCAATATTAGTGAGCAATGGAGGACAAAAAATGCTTTTGATAGGAAAGTTTATGATGTGCTGGCTTTTCACAGACCAGGAGAGGCTGTCAACACATCAGACAGCTCAAGCACTACAGAAGCAGAAATCTTCACAGTACAAAACTTATCACAGAATAATACAGCAGAGACAGTTTTGTAAATATACTAGCTAAAATAGCTGTCTCCATTATTCTAATGTGACCTCTCTCCTAATATATACAGTTTAAACTGAGGCTAAATGAATTGGATAAGTAGCCAAATGATGCAAGCAATTTGAAATTCTCTAAGTGTTGCAAAAAGCAGTCTCACTGCAATTAGGTGCCTGCCTTGCCTAAAGTAATACTCTTTTTTTTTTTTTTCAGTTTTAAATACTTTATTTTTTTTGCTTAAAAAGGATGCATGTTTCTAGCTGAGTTTAATGGTTTGTCACTTGGGAATTCGTGCTGCTCCAGCTGATGTGAATTCCTAGTCAGAATCTGAAGGTGTTTTTTCCACATAGAATGTAAGACTGGTTATGCCCTCAACAGTATAAGTAAAAAAAGATGGAAAAAGAAAGTAAGAGCAAGGTGAACATCTTTGGTGAAACTTCTCTGCAATATCATCCTAATCTCCAATAAATTATGATTAAGATAATACCTGTGTTACAGGTGATACTTCCTCTTTAATTAGGTGTTTGGTTCATGTTCAGTCATTTTATCTTCAATAGCTGACTTTAATCAGCAAACTTGATTACTTTGCTATTCATCTTTTCTTTGAGATAACTTAATAATGGACCATCCAGTTGCTGTCTTATGGCATTTAATTGAATATCTCCAATTTCAATTGTGCCAACCCTTGCAGAGCTCCACCAGTGACTCCTTGCTGTGAACTCTGGCCATGTGTTACCGCTCTGTTCCTTTGCCAGGTGTTTCCTCCTGCTGGATTTTACACCTGGTGGCAGCTTTGTTCTTTGAGCACCTGGGGAAGGGGCGTTTTCAAAAGCCTTTTGTATAAGTACACCCCTGTCCCCAGCTTTTTGACACCTTGGCAAGACCCCAATAGCTTTCTGAATTATCAGTCCCCATTCCAAAAGCCAGGAATGTCAAACCTTAATCCTTAAACCTCCTACCCCATTTTTAATAACACTTTCTATTAGTCTACTCAAAAAAATACATCAAAATCATGGAGATACAAGGATTTATTTGCCTCAATACTATCTGCAAAGATGAACTCTTTTGAGCTTCCTTTCAGCTGCATTTATTTATTTTTTTTTCTTTTAGTCAAGTGTTCTTGCACCTTGAAAATAAACCAAACAGGAATATTGTTAATAAAAAACTAAGAGAAGTAAGATTAATTCATCTACTTAATGGCTGTTGTGGTGTTTAAATGATGTCTTATTTCAATATTAATTCAACCCTGATGGACAGAAAGGTCCTTGTTTAAACAAATTCTAATTTGTGGCGAGTGGAATAAGCTAAAAAAAAAATCTGTCAGGACCCCAAGGACATTAATAACCCTTAATTGCCCTGACCAGCATCACTTGGCACTGGATCCACAGCCCCTGCCCCTGGAGCTCCATTTAAGCTCAGGCCAGGCAGCTGCTCCTGCCCTGAGTGTTTCCAGCTTTACTCCTGAGCATTGTTGGAATTTCCCTGCTTGGAAATTTTTTTCAGAAATACATTTTTTTCAGAAATTTAACTGACAGCATCTCATATGTATATCAGTTTCAAGGACCACTGTCAAGAGCTTCTCGTTTTGGTCTCTCATTTTTCTTCCTTTTGATGTCTGTATTTACAGCTTCTGTAGATAAATGGAAAGGCTCATGTGATATTCTCACACACACAGACAATTATATTCTAGGTTGTTCAGGTAACAAGCCATTGGACAAGAGGAAACAGCCTCAGGTTGCTCTAGGAGGGGGTTCAGATTGAATATCAGGAAAGCTTTTAACTGAAAGGTTGGTCAGAGATGGGAACAGACTGCCCAGGGAAGTGGGGGGGATCCTTGTCCCTGGAAATGTTCAGAAAATTGTTGATGTTATGGTTAGGGACAGTGATGGTTCACTGATGTACTTGGCAGTTTTAGGTTAATGGTCAGGCTGGATGATCTTTTTCCAACCTAAATGTTTATATGATAATTTTTTGTATTTTTGGTTTATTTATTTTTTGTAAATATCTTTGCATTGCACCTCTGAAGGGTTAGTGATTACACAGAAGGCTCTGGACATCACTGAGAGTCCCACCTGATGTGGGAAAAGCAGGGATGTGTTATCCATGGAGTCCTGTTAGCTGAACAGTGAGAGCAAGAGGTTCAACGCTGTCCCTTATTTAGAACAGGTGAGGAGAGGTTCTGATTCAGTCTGTGTGATGCCTCCAGGCCTCTTCTGATGGACTGTTTTCCTCCTCATAAACACACCTTAGAAAAGCTTAAAACAAAGTTTTTTAAGTTAACTTTAAGTTACTTAAAGCTCAGCACTAGTACTTTTGATCGTCTCTTAACATTTTTTTCTTAGGCAACGCTGTATAAATTGAGTTCTGTGTTCTGTGCATGATACTGGGTTGTGTGGTTAATTATATGGTGAATATTACGGGATGAGGTGAGATAGAATTTCCCTGCTCTTAAAACCAGCTGTAGGCAATTGGTTTTTAAACTAATGAATCCTGTATTTCAGCATGGATTACTGCTTTTGGTCTGACACTGTCCATGTGCTCAGTGGGCAGAGCTAATGATGTCAGAGGAAATAGGCTCATGGCTGCCTACAAAAACCCATTCCAGGCTGGTCTGTTTGAATTGTGTTGTAAAAGTTGACAGTGCATAGTGGGTCAAGAAAAACTTCCTGTATTTTGTAGTATTTATTAAAAAAAAAAAAGCTTGGGTTCTGTCATGATTGCTGCATGCTCAGAAAATGCTGGAAAGAATGTAAAGCTAAAAAAAAAAAAAAAAAAAGTTGCTGCTGTTTAATGCAGGTGTGCTGCTTTTAGCAGCTTGGATGCACAAACATATCTGTAATTGAATTAATGCGAAATTAAAGACATTGGAAGATAATTAAACTAAAAGATGATGATACTTTTTACCTTTTCCCTCTGTATTTTAGTTTTCAGCTTGGCAAGAGCAGTGCTGGCCTGCCTGTTGCTGCTGTTTGCAGCAGCTCCCTGCACAGGGAGGTTTCACAGGCAGCAACAGCAGCAAAGAAGTTTCTCTCCGAGAAATTTTTCCAGTGAATAATGCAGACCAGTCCTAAGTGAATGTCCAGGCTGAAGCTGGTTGCAAGCTAAAAATAACTTAATCTTTTGCTGTAAACTGAACAATCTGCTTATGTTGTTCTCGAAAGTAGTGAATCAGTCCAGGCTGCTGTAACCCTATAGTGGTGCTATTTTTTGGGTAGGTGCGTTCATAAATTAAGTTTTGTGTTTTAGGCTTGTTGATATTTTTGAAAATAAGAAATTTTGGAAAAGTGTCACAAAATTGCCACAAGAATGGACTACAACACTTTGTTTCAAAATTTTTTTCATCTGTTTGTCTGAAATCAAGGAGTAAATCAATCTGAGAATAAATGTAAAGCGAAACTATATGTATTAAAGCAATTATACAAAGAAATCAAATAAAAAACCACTGAAACTTTAAGTGAGGTCTGTTTCTACTTGTAAGAACTACTATGTCACATGAGTAGTTCTGCTTTTGAGTGCTTGGACACCTATTGCAATTCACATTGCTTTCTCACTGTGGCTCTGTCAAACTCCGAGTGGGATTATTTAAAATGGATTACTTAGAATAGCAGGGTACTTTTCATTTGTTTTCCTTCCACATGTAGTTGTCAGAGCTTCTCTTTGCATTGCAACCTCTGCTGCTCAGAGTTAATCTCTGCCAATTATTAAGGATTCAGCTGCCAGCAGGAGCTGAAGTTAAACTGGTGTTGCTCCCAGTCGTTCACCAGACTGGGGTTCGGCATTCTGACAAAAGGCCAGTGGAAGATTCAGAGAAATTCAGTAGAAAATATAAGTGACTTCATGCACTAAGATGTGAAGAACTCTCTCAATTTATTCTAGCATCACCTCCTTTTTACTATTAACTACATTCTTTTCTACTTCCTTAAAGTTGTAGAGAAATCTCTTCTCAAGCAAACTTACTTTTTTATTCAGTAGAGGCAGGGATTTTGAAAATACTGTATTATGCTGCCAAATAGTTTCTCTGGACAAACTCTTTAGGTTTTAGCCCTTATTTCAGCTAGTCAGTGAAGTATTTACAGCCAGTATTCAGTGATGCTGTATTTGTTTACATAACTTTTTTATGTGTGAACTATTTAATAGGACTTTGTTTGTTTGTTTGCTTCTCTGGGAATATTAAACTTCCCTCTTTAACGGGTGGGAAGTTCAGTACATGTGCAGTAAAACCTTGTAAAACTCATGCTTTGTTTCTGTAGTGTGAGCCACAGATGGTACTTACCTCAGACTGTCAAATGTGCTAATACTGTAATTTTATGTGCTGTGTAATTTTGATATGTATGTTTCTTGGAGGCTCATTTAAATGCATACTTGGATTTGATGCATGGTTCAGGGATTTATCATTATTTATATTTAAATAGAAAAGTTTAGAATCTGGCAGCTTTTCCTTCAAAGACAAATTATATTATGAAGTGATTTCATGTTTATGAGCCACTGTTTCTTGGCTGTCACTGTTGTGCTGTGGTATAAAATACTGCCTTTGAAGATTATTTGCTTTAATTGAACAGTTCTTCCCTTTCTCTTGAATAGTTGTTTGGCACTCTTTAAGCCTATCATTGCTGGTGGTTTCAGTGGTTTCTTTAATTTAAAGGTGCTTGGTTTAGATCTGTGTGTGCAAGCAGGATGACCAAATTTTCTGAGCATCAAATTCTGGGTGAGAAAATTTACTGCTGGTATAGATGCTTCAAGTCTTAAATGTGGAAAAATATGTTTCTTGTCTTGCATTAATTAGAAGAGTAAATGCCATCCAGATAAGTACAGAGTTAAAATAGAACATGAAAACTTGCAAACTGTTATGTATGGCTGCATTTCTTTTTTTCACTAAGTTCACAGACATAAGCATTTTTTTTTCCAAGTACAGTGGGGTTTTTTAAGGAACATTTTTAGTTGGTGATCCAACAGCAAGGCCAGAAAAAGTGTCTCTGTGATGGCATGGGTTCTGAGAATTTGCAGATTAAAGCTAATCATTCTGCTAGGTTATTTTGTGTCTGGATCCTTTCCACAGCCCAGAAGCCAGCAGTTGGAGTGTAGGTGGCACAGCAGCAGGAATGAACAAAATGGAATTACAGGGAGAGATGGAATTCCTTCCTTCAGTTCCTTACAGCGTCTCAGTTGATGTGGAGTTACAAAGTAATGGAGACAGAGGAGCTCATCTGAAAGGGGATTAGCTGCCAAGTCAGTACTTCTGAATTATGACAATGGCTCACATTTCACCTTATCATTTCATTTATTTCTGCCTTTGAAGATTTTTGAAGAAATACTTAATTTTTTGGTAGGGGCAGCTGACAGCTTTGAATTTCAAACATCGGCTAAAGGTGTGTTTCAGCACCTAATACTTGCAGTTAAATTAGGTTTTTATTTGGTCAGGCATAAGGAAAGACTTGGGCATGTTCTCCTCTGATTACTGGTTGGCATTTCTTTATTAGTTTGTTTTATTATTTCTACTTCTTTATTTAAACAATGCAGCTACATTAGAATTGTAAATACGCTGGAAAACATCCAGTTGCAGCAGATGTTTCTACTGTAATCTGTTTAATTACAAACAAAAAATAGTTTAATTGATTTTTAAATTTGGGAATTCTGAAGTTTAAATTGGCCTGGTCATAGTTATTTGCAAATACTTTGATTAAAAAAAAGAACCCACTAAAACTGGGAAATAAAGAGACAATTGGATATTTCATGTTTATTTTCACTGCTTTAATGAGACTAGTCAAGAGAGGATCTCCCTTCCTTCAGTTAGTCAGCAATTTCAGTTTATTTAATACTTGTAAGTAAAAAATTACTGCATTTAGTCATACTTAAAATGTCCTGCTCCTCAGGTATTGCAAGAGACTTAACTGCAAGTTAATGGACAGATGACATTAATTTGAGAAAATATTTTATACATACAATTTCTAATATGCTAGCACAGGATAGAATACTTCCAGTTGGAAGGTTCCTTTGGAGATTTCTAACCCATCCTCCTGCTTTCAAAGCAGCATCATCTGTAATGTCTGACCAGGTTACTCAGGCCTTGATCCAGTAGGAGCTTGAAAGCCTCCAAGGACTGAGATTGCACAGCCTTTCTGGGCAACCTGCATTGCTGCCTGCCTGCCATCCTGAGGAGGGAGATTCTCACTCTAGCCAGGTTGGGCCTCCTTCATTTCATCTTATTCCCACTGTCTCTTGTGTTCCCACCAGGCAGCACTGCTTGCTTTGGGCATCTGCCTGCTCTGGTGTGGGATCCTCCCTGGGCTGCAGGTGGATCTCTGCATCCTCATCATCCTCCCTGGGCTGCAGGTGGATCTCTGCATCCTCATCATCCTCCCTGGGCTGCAGGTGGATCTCTGCATCCCCATCATCCTCCCTGGGCTGCAGGTGGATCTCTGCATCCCCATCATCCTCCCTGGGCTGCAGGTGGATCTCTGCATCCTCATCATCCTCCCTGGGCTGCAGGTGGATCTCTGCATCCTCATCATCCTCCCTGGGCTGCAGGTGGATCTCTGCATCCCCATCATCCTCCCTGGGCTGCAGGTGGATCTCTGCATCCTCATCATCCTCCCTGGGCTGCAGGTGGATCTCTGCATCCCCATCATCCTCCCTGGGCTGCAGGTGGATCTCTGCATCCCCATCATCCTCCCTGGGCTGCAGGTGGATCTCTGCCATTCCCATTGTAATAAAAGGAATTGATTTGTGCTAACTAAATTGTAACTGTTATTAAAGTTATTATTAGAAGCAGCCAAAAGAATCAGTGTTACAAAGCAGATGTACCCCTTTACAGATGTTACATGTTAAAATTGAGGTACAGGATGTAGTTTGGAAGATGAGTGATGTCCCAAGATGAAAATGGCCTTGAGATGGACAAAATTAGAATGACTTTAGGCTTTGGGCCTAAAAATCAGTACATAGGAGACTAATGAGTAGCCTTACATAACACAATGCTTAGTACACATGTGCAAACCTGTAAGGTTATCCAAAGGACAAGGAGGAAGAGGAGAAGCCTTCACCAAAAGACCACCAAAAGAAGACTGAAGACCCCTTAACAATAAGTGAGGCATGTGCCATGAAGAAAAGACAGAAAAATCGGAAATAGGAGTAAACTTAAGGGAAACATTAATGAATATGTATAAGCATATAGTATAGAAGTTTATCTTGAAGTGCTTTGTTTTGTATGTGAGGCGGGGTGAGAAGCCCTCCCCCTACCTCAGTCGGTTTTGCTTATGCTTTAATCATAATTAATTACTGGCCAACTATATTCATATATATATATGAATATATTTACTAAATTGTACTCTTTTACTAAATTGTATTCTTTTTTATATTACATTGCTATTTAATATTTTTGTATCCAATTTATTAAAGTATCAATTAACTAGACTTAGTTGTCTGAAATTTGGAAGTCATTTATAACACCCATCATCCTCCCTGGGCTGCAGGGGCACAGCTGCCTCACCATGGTCACACCAGGGGCTGTGGGGGATCTCAGCTCTGGCACCTTGGGGTGCAGTCCTGTCCTGTCACTCCTTCCCTCGATATCTGAAGGGCTGTTCCTCACTGTCACTCCTCTCTCCCACTGCTGATTCTGTCGTGCAGGTTTCCCCCCCTCCTCAAATCTGTTGCCTCAGAGTTGCTGCCATTCCTGGCTGGCTCAGCCTTGCCCATGGTGGCTCTGTCCCACGTGTGGGAGAAGAAGCTTCTGGCATCTCCTCAGCAGCCACCCAAACCTTGCCATGCAAACCCAACCCTGGCAAGTATTTGCTTAGCTCTGGCCAGTTGTTTTCCAAAAGAGGGTAGCTTGATAGAACTGCTGGAATCATTTGTGAGGGTAGTGTTGCTAGGTCTGAATGTACATCAGGAAAGGCGGTGTGTTGTTTCTCCAAGCAACATTTGGTGGTTTTTGGGATTCTCTACCAGAGTTCTGTGAGGATAAGAACAAGAAAAAACTGCTGTGGCTGTAATAATGCAATTACACAAAAGAACCAATAAACAGTTTTGTGTAAAAGATTGTCACAGCCTCTGGACAGGAGCTGTACCTCCTGTGAGAGTGTCTGGTGCACACTGCTTATCAGAAAAGCAGCTGTTGTGTTGGAACTCCAGATGGGAATGCTTGAAGCTGTACCATGGAGGATGACCACAAGTAGGCTTCCTGTTTCCACAGCTGCTCCTTGGAAGTTCAGGTGGTGATAGGAAGGTGGGTTAAGGAGGATCTGGTGTTGCTCTGGTTCTCTGTTCCTTTTGCCCAGTGAGACAGCTCCATGATAGGACATCTGACTGTGCAGCAGCACTGTGGCCACATGTCTGCATCGTGGCCATGGCTCTCTGTGTTTATCAGCATTTTGGAAAACATCTGCTATTTCTAAAATGTTATGAAAAGTGATTTAAATAAGCTTTTTCAAGAAGCTATACTGCCCATTACAAAAAATAAAAAAATAAAAAAAAAGAGAGAAGAAATCATGACCAATGATTGTCTGGATTTCACACAAAATTGTTGAAGTTTATTTGTGTATTACCTCTTCTGAAAAGCAAAATTCTAACCTAAAATACAAGCAGTCAGATGGTGAGTGGTTATATTTCATACTGTTTCATTTTCAAACTCAGTGAAAAGTTTTATACCTGAAGAAGTTAAGTTTAGTGTGTGTGGATATATTTTTTTTCTTCATAGTGTTCTACCACTTTACACTTTTTTTAAATTGCTTTTTTCCCCACTCTTCCATATATGCAAAATTGAATTGCCTTCATTTCTCCACACAGGTTCTCTTAATGAAAATGATCTCTGAGGAGTTGGTGAGGCAAAAAATGGCAGGGACTTTAACTTGAAATCAGCAAGGTTACTTAGGAAAACAAGTGTGTTCATTGAAGTTTAAAGTAGTTTTTTAGTTCCCCTGCTTTTTCAGTGGAATTGGATGATTATCTTTCAGTATTATTGAATGGTGTGGGGATAAAGTATATTTCAAAGTATATTTCAGTCCCAGAGATGCATTTTGCATAAGTTGTTTGATGTTGGACAGTTGCTTTTGGTCACAGAGAGATAATTTGCTTTCTTTGACATAAATCCAGGAAAACATCTTTGCCACTTTTCTCAGCTCCTTCCCAGTGGGCATGTTTTCAACCTTTTTGTACTAGATGCCTGGTTCTGGGGTTTGATTTTAATTTTATTTTTAATTTGCTTCTGACAATTCTTAAAGTGGTGTCTTATTTTTTTGGCATGCCAAAACTGCTGAGAAATAACTTTTTAAGGAATAACAGGAGAAAAGGGCAAGAGACAAGTAGGTAAGGAGAATCCTACCTCATTGCAACACTCGTTCCAGATCTGGAAGTGTGTGGAAACGGCTGTGTTTTCCTGAAGGCTCTACCTCTGCTTTTGCTGCCAGCATCTGTGCATTTATGGCACTTGGATCTGTCAGCCTTCTTTATCAGGACTTCAGACCCCTGCCAGCAGGAAGGAAAAGGCTATGTGGAGTTAAATCCTCTGCTAGTTTGGAGTATTTAGTTCAGATGAGCCTGTGCGTGTCAGAGCTGCCCTGAAATCCTTTTGCCTGCTTGTGACCCGGGGTGCTCTGGGGAGCTGTCAGTGCCAGGCTGGGTGCCCAGTCCCTGCCTCTCCCTGGGGCTGGGGACAGCCTGGCCTGTCTGCCACCCAGGAATAGCACAGCACTTTGCACCTCAGACTTCTTCAACTTGGCGCTGGCATCGCCACAGAAAATTTGTTCCCATCCATGGAACAAGCTGCCAATGGTGAGAACTTCTGTGGAAGCCTGGGGAGAAGTGAAAAGCAGGAAAACAGTGAGCACTGCACTTCCAATATCACTTCGTTCTTACTGGGACAAATTTTAAATTTCGTAAAAATGCTGAAGAAATGAAGTCAAGGTTGAGCTGGTGACATCAGAGCCCAGGGCCTGCCGGTGGCCAGGGTTGCCCTGTGCTGGGCTCACAGCCACAGTGGTCATGGCTCAGGGATAGCTGGATTAAGGGAGGGCAGCACTGCCTGGTGGTGAAGGGAAAAATGTGGGATCCAGCCCTGAGATCCCCAAAAGGACAGGGAGAGCAGGAGATCCAGCTGCTGGAGCAGGGATTCCTCTGCAGCCCTCAGTGAAAGTGTGATGGGACAAATATTCCTGGCAGCCTGTGGACAGGACCAGAGCAGAGCAAACCCCTCTCTGCATCCATGGAGGGCCTCCTCAGGAATATTTTTATCCCAAAGGACTGCAGCCGGTGGGAGGGTCCCATGCTGGAGCAAAGGGAAAGTGTGAGGAAGAAGGAACAGGAAAGAGGAGCTGGGGACTGACCTTAAAATGCTGTCCAAGCTACTCATGGGGGTGGAGATACAGGAGCCAGGAATGAGGGAGCAGAGGTGAATGATGGGAAGGTGTTTAGTTTTGGCCTTTAGTGAGAAACACTGTTTAACTCTAGTTTATTTGGTAATAAATTAATTTCCCCCAGGAGCAGTACTTTTTGTTTGTCTGTTTAGTTTGTAAATGATCTCTCTGTCTTTATCTCGACCCATGGGCTTTTCCATCTTATCTCCTCCACTGGTGAGAAGGGGGAATGAGAGCAGCTGGGTGGGTGCCAGGCAGCTGGTCAAGGTCACACCACCAGGAAGTTAAAATCCATGTATGCTCTTGAGTGTATTTAGCACAAGGGTTTAATTTCAATTGCTTCCCCGTTAAAGCATTTTCAGAATTTGTGTGTTCAAATGTGGCATATCTATGAGATCAGCAAAATATAAGTGATGTTTCATTTAAAATTTTGGAAGAAGTTCTTGAACAATACATACTTCTTCAACTGAGGCATGGAAAAGGCCATTCAGTTCTAGGGTGCCATGCCAGTTAAAGTTTGTTCAATAGAAGCAGCTCCTGTGTTTTCATAGCTAATGCCAACGAGATAAATTAATATTTGGCAAATGGAGAGACCTTGATGTGGTAAATAGTAAGTTTCTGGAGAGGTTTGAAATAAATATTGTAATAAAAAATATGTTGAGAATCATCTTAGAGTGTCTCCATTTACAGAGAACAGATGGCATGGAGATTATTAATGGCATACAAAGCTTTTTACCTCTTGGTCATGAGTTTGAACTGCCATGAGGCTGGACATGATTGAAAGTTGTGGCCATCTGTCTAATGGCCTACATGAAATGAGTTAGTTGTCTAAATCCAGTTACTAAAGAACATCACCTTCATCACCATGCAGATATCACAAATAATATCAATTTCTGTCTTTAATCAATTTTCCTTTTGTGAAGGAAATAGCTTTTCAAGAACAACCAAATCTCCTATGGTTTGCAAATTTATTTTTGCCATAATGTAAATTTGCTTTGTTTTTCCACAGATATGTGACTGAATACATTAATTTAAAATATCCTGGTTTCAAGGAAATACGTTGATTGTGGGTTTGCTGTGTTGAAAGAGGTGTTTTATTTCTACTGGCAGCTGCCAAGAGTATTAATCTGACTCTGATCCCACAGTTATACCTCTGCAGTACCTTTGCTGTGCTCTCTCTCTCCACACAGATGAAATGTTCCAAAGGTTTTCAGGGTAATTTTATTAATTTTTGACTTAGCTTTCTGTCTGCCTAAAAATCAGAATGATTCTAGCAAACTCTCTACTTGGTTCACCTTGCAAAGCAAATGTTGCTGTTTTTCTTTAGAACGCTTGAAGGATGTCAAACAAATAAAACCTTTTTTTCTAAGCAGATGTTTGTAAGAAAGCCTGATATAAAAAGCTGAGCCTTTTGATTCTTTAGCTTTTAGATCACAGACTTAATTTGCAGACAGGAAAATTTCATAAATGGGAGAAAAAAAAAAATACTGCCTTGAGAAGAAAAGAAACAAAAAACCTTTGCACCCCTAACTGTTGCCTTTGATGTGCTTACTGTATGCACTGTTGAGAAGAATTTTTATACAGAGCTGGAAAATTTATTAGGATATTTGACATGATTTCATTATAAACAGCTTTTGGAAAGGCTTGAAATGCTGACTGCTTTCTTTTAGAGGATTATAAAAATACAACAGGTCATGCTGAGGATTCCTATGTTCTGTCTGGAATGCTAATAAGCCAGTGAAAGGAATCAATGGACTTCACTACTCATGTGCATCAGTCCTTGCATGTTTTTCCTGTTCTTTCAGTGACCAGCTCCTTAGTAGGTTACCATGTACTGAAGGAAAGAGAAGTTATAAGGGGACAGAGAGATTAATCTGGATCCACTTAGAATAAAAAACAGATGCTTTTATTTCACTGAAAATATTTGTGAGTACTTGTTTTACTTCTGTTACATTAATAAGTGAAAACCATAACTGAACTCAATAGATATAATCCCACATAATTTGTTCTTTTACAGTTTGATCCTAACTAACTTGTGCTTTTTCACTCTCATTAAGATTATTCTGTAAAATATGTGTAGTATACTTGTTTTGGCTCAATAATTTGATGCATCAATTGGCTTTGCATAGACAGAAGGAATTCTGAAATAACCAGACTTTCTGCACCCTCAGTGGCTTCCTTTATTTAGAGATTAACTTGTACTATATCCAGTGAAAGGGAGGCTTTTCTGGTGTGCTGGATAACACTTCAGATAATATTGTACATGCTGTAGCCATTCTGCATTGTGAAGAATGGGGGGAGAGCTGGGGATTAGCTTGCTTATATCACCAAAACTAAAACTGTTGCTGGACAAGGAACGGTGAAGCAAAAGGTAGTTGAGTGTTTCCTCCTGAAAAGTTGAAATGCCTGTTTCAAAGTTAACATTAGTCCAGGTAGGAAAGAACACTGATTACAACCTAGGGAGAGTGATAGCTTTTTGCAGTCTGAAACCCCTTTTCTCTATTTCTTCTTTTGTCATAAGTCAGTCAAAAAACCTCCAAAATCAGTGAAAGAGGAGTTTGCTGAAGTTATAAAGAAACCCTGCCAAAATGCTGTTAGTTCTATCTATCCACTGCTTCCTGTGAAACCATTCTGAATAGTCAAGATCATGGAGAGACAATATACTATTTATTTGTTCTTAGGTGATAGACTCAGTTGCTGCAGCACCCTGAAAGGGGAACAAAGGAAACAGTTGGTTTTTATACCGAATGAAAGCCTCTGATGTCACTGTCTTCTTTCTCTGTCATGATTCTCATGGTCACAGATGATGTTGGCAGATACTTTCCTAGTGGTTAATGTCCTTCAGGTTTTATGGAATTAACATGAGAGGGACATGGCTTGTGGGACATCCTCCTCTCAACTCCAGAAGCATCAGTGAAATTGCCACAAACAGGACACTTCTCCCCTGGTCCATAACAAAATAAACACTGTGTTTACTGCCTGGATCTAATATTCTAATATTGTTAGCACAATGATATTGTGCTATAATAAATATATATATAAATAATCTAATATTGTTAGCTTTAATGATCTGTTTGCAGATCAAGTCTAGATGCTTTTCAAGTGTTTGTTTTTAGTGGTTATTGATGAAGTTACTGGCTCTGTTAGGGACTTAGTGAAATTTTGGCATGTTATGTGGAAGTGGAACACTGAGGAAAGGCAAATCTTAAAGACTTCATTTGATTTTGAGCATGCTGGTGATAATGCCAGGGTTGTGGATTTGATCCCTGTATGGGCCATTCCCTTAACAGTTTGACTTGATGATCCCTGTGGGTCTTTTCCAACTCGGAATATTCTGCGATTTGTGGCAGGTGAGCCCGGGTGCGTGCGTTCGCTTTTCTTTGTTTACTCCTCCTGACTGGAATGGTGAAAGCAGAGTTTCCCTGTGATCACAGGCAGGATTTCTTTAAGCTGGCACTGACAAAGCTGTGTGTCAGTGAGAAGCAGCTGTTTGAGTTTGTGGGAAGAGAATATGTGTCATTATCTGGGAATGTTTTATGAGGCTTCTGAAGCGCCGTTGAGCAGTGCCAGTCAGTGCTTCAAACACACTGTAACTATATCTGCTCTTGGGAGTGAAATAACATGGGTTTCTTCTTGCAGATACAATACTGGCCATTAATATGCAAGCAAATACCCGATTATTATTTGTCCTGCTGTTTTTGATTCAGGCTCTCAGTGCTGGGACTGGAAACAAGCTCCGTGGTGTGAAAGGTCTCTGACATGCACACTGACTTTCCAAGGATCCTTCAGTCTAATAAATGTTAAACTTACTGCTTTTTGGTAATTTTCAGGGTGTTTGGAAATGAATTTTGCTACAGCATTTGAAATAATAGAGCTAATATCTTTGAAGATTCTTGACGTGTTGCTATTTCTTTTTCAGGTGACTTATAAAAGTATGCTGATAAAATTAATACAAACTAGGAACAATCTTCACAGGTAGCTGAAAAATACAATTGGGTTTTGACTGAGTCTTAGAGCTACTTAATTAGAAGTAATGCAAGTTAATATTTTACAATTCCATGTGAGCTGTGTCTACAGAATTATCAGCTTCTGTAAAAATTACTAACTAGGTGATGCAGAAAATGCAGGTTAGCTTAATAGAAACAACTAGTGGAGAAAAAAGAAACTGATGCAAAGCAAAAATACTTTGTCTTGCTCTAAAATGCACATGGAAAAGGTTTCCATGTATTCTGCCTAATTTCCAGTCTTGAGCTGAACTTGATGCATGTGGGCTTTTTTTCATGTTTTTTACTTTGTTCAGTGATTTCACTGATGTTAAAATTTTTTCCTCATGCCAGCAACAAATTTACTGGGTAACAGAACCAGCCTTGTGCTTCTCTAAGCATAGGACTAACTTTGTCCCTGTTAGAGGACTTTAGGCAAAGATAATTTTTAATTTTAAGTTCTACAAATAACTTTTAAAAAAATTTTAAAAACAGATATTTGATTTTTTTTCCCTTGATCAAGGAAAAGAACTCTAAGGCTAATAAGAATGTTTGTTGCTCCTCTGTCAGCCCTTGTCTTGGACAGAAATGCTGACCTGAGAGGATTTTCACGGTTTTAGATATTCTTTGCATAAATGCACAGCAAAATGTGGATTTTAGTTCCTGAAGAAAAGGTTGTTAATATCTTTTATTTAGAAAAGAAGCTGATATGGCAGTGGTAGTCATTACAACTCAATCCACTCTTCTATACAGGAATCCTAGTAACATTCCTCTGACTCATTAATTTTTTTCCCTGAAAGAGTAGTTTTGTGACAGAAGTTTGCCATGGTTTATTACCACACTAGCACAGAAGCTTTGGAGGGCATTTTGTATATTTTGGGTTGATCCTGGATAATGACTGAGGCATCTGTCACGGTGATTAAGCTTGCCAGACCTTCCTGCTAAAGTGTATTTGCTGTCTTGCTTTGCTGAGGACATGTACTTCTTGGGATTTTCCAAATTTTTTGAAATTTAAGATCAGATAGATAAATAACCTTGGAGCTGAGGCTCTGCTGGGTTTTCTGCAGCCCTTGCTGAATTAATGGGAACTTTGTTAATTTTGAATTCCATGGAAGCAGGTAGGGTGCTATTTGAGAAGGAACTGTGCTGTTTGGGAAGTACTCCCAAATGTGTCTGATGTTTTATTTTGAGTAGTGTGGAACATCATGTGCTGTAAGAATGCATTCAGGCTAGAGCCTTTCACAATTCATGATGCTGTTTATGGTCCCCAGGTAGATCCTTAAAGATTTTTATTTTAAAGCACAATTAAATAACATAATTTTCTTTCCTCTTGATGACTTTGATTCTTGTTAGAGGTGTGAAATGTAACGCTCTAAGAGATGTTTGATGTTAATCTGCACTCTTGATCACAGTATTTACAGCATTCCCAAACTATTTATAATGAGCAGATCTGTTTATCACATTCCAAAGTGATTTTTTCCTTACCAAAGAAGTTCTTGAGGTTTTGTTGGAATGATGAGTAAGGGAAGCACAGAGATAGTGAAGAGCATTAGGTTCTCTCTTACCAAATGTGTGTTAAGGTGCTGCCTCACGTATATAAAAGGTTGTTAAATTTGGCTTATCATGGTAGGTTTGGACCCATTTGTGTACTTACAGTATTTGAATCATCTTTTGGCTTCAGAAGAAGCAGAATATTAAATTTAGCAGTGAATATCTTCGGAAAGGTGGTAAACTTCAAATGATAAAAAGCTTTTTCTTTTTCTTTTTCTTTTTCTTTTTCTTTTTCTTTTTCTTTTTCTTTTTCTTTTTCTTTTTCTTTTTCTTTTTCTTTTTCTTTTTCTTTTTCTTTTTCTTTTTCTTTTTCTTTTTCTTTTTCTTTTTCTTTTTCTTTTTCTTTTTCTTTTTCTTTTTCTTTTTCTTTTTCTTTTTCTTTTTCTTTTTTTTCTTTTTCTTTTTTTTCTTTTTCTTTTTCCCTTTTTGTGACTACATTCTTTCTAAGCATAATGTCCTCTAATTTTGTGAAATTTTTAAGTAAAAGTCTAAAACCCACCACTACAAAGAAAGCATGAATGATGAGATAATTTCTTACTTCATTGACCTGAGGTGGTGTTCTTTCTTTTTAATTGGTTTGTCCTTTGTGATACTGCTTTTTTTCTGAATTAGTTCATAAACATAGTTGTGTTCATAGAATGCAGGTCTAACTCAGATGCTGAATGTTGTCTGATAAGCTGATTTTATTTCTTTAGTTGCTCTCATAGTACTTAGTTAAATGGATTTTTTTAATATATATTTTGAATCCCAAAATCGATTTAAGCCTCAAGACAAAAAATAAATAAAATTATATCATTGCAGCTTTCTAGTTTAGAGAACTCATGAGTGGTGATCTGATATAGTTCATCAATCTATAAAATATTACATTTGTTTAAATTTCATGTCACAGGATGGCATTGTGACAGAAGGTACACCTGTCTCTCTAGGCTGGTTCTGTGTAACTCCAGGATTTCCAGTTCCAGTCCCCTGAGGTGAAAACCTTTCCATGCCCATCCTGTTCCACACCTTGCAATGGACAGCAGACATCCTTAACTATCACCTTTGTGTGGCTGGTGTGTTTACCCACAGTGTTTTCCCCTGAAATGCCAATTTCAAATGGATTTCAAAGGATTTAAATCATGTTGGAATGGGAAAGGATTTATTTTCCCTGCTTCTGTTGTGCTCTCTCTTGGTATGGACGAAAAGGAAGTCACCATGTGCACACAGGGCCAAGAATTTACTGTTAGTCCTATAATATTTTTAACAGTATAAAAATCTAATAATGCAAACTACCTAATTAATACAGGAAAATCTCAAAAATAAATGCTGTCTTCATCTGTATCCATGTAACCAGCAGCCTGCACATATCAGAGAAGCAGCAGTGGATTTGGTTTTGGTGTGGTAAACAAATCTTCATCTCTCAGCCCTTCTAATGAGATTTATTTTGCAGTTTGTATCCTGCACTGATGGGCAGAGAGGATTGAGTGATTCTGGGTTAGGTTGAAGATTTATGAAAATAACAAATGATGGCTTGTGCCACTGCATGTAGCAGCAGCCTGAGAGCTGCAGCTCAGTGCAACAGCCAGAGAATGATGGAAATAAAAGTCATTCAGACACAAATTGGGTGGCTGCTCAGGTTCAGTCAGTACCCACAGAGCAGAAGCTGACTGAATTTCAGTGTGTGACTTACTAAGCAGATGCTATTTCATGGGAGCACACCTTGTTTGGATACTCTTGGGTCACTTTAGGGTGTTTCAGCTGAGATTTAGGTAAAAAAAAAAAAGTAAAAATTGTGTAAAGTGTTTTTCTATATTTTTTTGTCATGAAACTTAGAAGATTTATGGTATGATGGAGAAATACTGTTCTGTCAACTGTAGAGCCATATCAATATAAAAAAAGGACACATATATTTCTATTTTTCTTCTTTAAACCATCCAAAATATAATTGAAACCTGTGCCAATGTATATTTCTGTTTCTTTCTTGAAGGAGTTTTGTCACAATAGGTTTAAATTATTTGGGGTGTTGTGCCCTAAGCTTTTTAGTCATGTGAAATTAATCAAACTTTGTCTAATGAATCCCTTGACAGCTTTGGAAGCTACTTCTTCCAAGAGGGAATTAATGTAATAGTGGGATCTGAATCTTGGTGTACCTCCATTATTTAGAATTATTTACTAACCTTGTGGCAGGCCTTTCAAAAGCTTTGTGCTTCCTCTCAGTTGTGACCCAGGTGGATCTGAATTTCTCTTTGTAGCTTACCAGGTTATAAAGGAATTTTTGAAAAGCAATAGATCTTGCTAGTTGTTGAGTAAGTTTTTTAACTAATATAAAAGAAGTAAGAGGAATAATTGTTTAATTTCAGTTTGGGCCTTTTTTTCTTTTGAGTCTTGGGGATTTCTTCTTCCTATGGTGTCTTTTTGACTTTCAAAACCTGCATTTTATAGTATGACCATTCCCCAAAACCACTAATAACTCATGTGTGTTTATGTACAATAGTTGTGTTTTCAGCCAATGGTTAAAAAATAGAAAAAAACTTCAATTCTAGCAGTGGACAAAGAAGTATTAGTAAGAAAAGAAAAACAGGAACTACACAAATTCATTTCTATAGTTAGAATTAGAATTAGAAATAATTTTCAAAGGGAATAAAATGGTCTGAAACAGAGGAATCGAATGAGAGGAACAATGGTGTGAGATGGGGAGGAAAATAAAGATTTAAAATGTGTTGAATTATGTGTGCTTCAGAAGAACAATGTTCAGATGCACAGGATGCAGCTTCAATTTCTGGAGTAAAGAAATCATGCAAACTGAAACAGCAGGGACCAACAGAGGAAATGCTAGGGTTTTTGAGTTATAAAGAGTTTTCAAAACAAGGCTTGTGTATAAACTTTTCTTTAAGAGAAATATTGTTAAGAGTGGTATTATGCTGATTTTATTTTGAAGTTATTTTTATGAAGTTTTTTCTTTTATTATATTGAGCTAATATTTTTATTTTTGTGAAGCAGTGAGTTATTTTTATGAAGCAGTGAGACAGACATGCTTGCTGAGATCTAGACCTGGGAAAGAACGTATAGTGACCATTATCTACCCAGACACTGGCATCACACTCTGAACCTTGACACATCACAGGATCAGCCAGTGTGGATGCTGAATTTGCAAAGGAGGGCTGCCAAAGAATATTTAATATGTAATTATTAGCCACACTTGTTGAAGCCCAGGGGCACACTGGTTTTGTGGGCTGCTAGCCTGCAGCCACAGGTAAGGTGACAGAAAGTACTCAGGGTAGTTGAGAAATGCAGAGGAGCTTTGTTTACTCATCAGATAGCAGCACACTCTGTGTAATCTGCACTGAAAATCAGATCAGTGCTGCTGGCACCAGCCTGTCAGGCAAGTACAGAGAGCACTGCCAGAGCTGGTGCTTGGAGGCAGCTGGTGACTTGCTGCTTCATCTGAAATTTAAGTGAGTCACACCAAGGAAAGTGTTGAGCATGTAGTTCTGTAAAACAGCCTCTGATGATGGGCTGCAGCCTGCCGGAGAGCAGCTTCACAATAGCAGGTTCTGCATTGTTTTACTGAACTGAAAATGATAAAAAGCATCAATCAGTCCAATTGCATAAAGTTAGCTTTCACAGCAAAGACTGATTTCTTAAAATCTACGTATAAGATTTTAGACCATTTATTATTTAAATAATGGTTATAGACTTAGTTGGCAGAGGATGCTCACATGAAAGCAGAAGATTGTATTTGTCTGTGTTCTGTCTGATCAGACTTGTTGCTAATAATTGGAGATGGCAAATTTCAGTCTGAATAATTCAGTGAATAATGCTTCAAATGCCTCCCTGATGGGTTATTTGTTTCATTGACTGAAAATATAAATGTTGACTGAATCTGGTTAGCAAAAAATTCTAAGATGCTCTCCGTATAACAAACAATATACACCATCTTCTGATGATGGTTTGCTTAAGGCTTAAAGCCAGAGTTGAAGTAATGAATTTGTTTGTCTTAGCTGGAAAAGAGGTAATACTCTTCCTTTTTTATTTATATGATTAGGTCATAATAAAAAGATCACAGCTGAGATACTGGGTGGGGACTCTTCACAAATTAACCACGCTGCTCAATGTTAGATCTTGAATTATATCAAGAAATTCAAAGCAGAAAGAAAGGAAAGCTCATTTGATGTAATTAGTGAGTACTAGGGAATGCTCACTGAAAAAGTTACAGTAGTACTACACCTACAGAAAATGTCTGGAACAATTGCCAAGTTGCAGATGTTTTGCTGTGAAAGAAATGAGCCTAATGAGAGACTGTCTCAGCTGACTGAAACAAAGGAAACTTCCCAGCAGGTAGCAATTGAGGCAAATAACAGGGTTAAAATGTGAGAAGCGTGTAGTAAGGTTTGCTGGGTGAAATCAACCAGTGCAGTCTATTTCTGATTTCTCTGTTTTCAAATCTCAAGGTGGGATAGAAAAATATTTGGGCTTTGCTTATCACTAAGAGAAGTATTTTTATGGATACAGTGAAGCATTAAGTACTGAAAGTAGTTCCTAAATGTAAACAATTTGGAGTTCTTAGGTATCCCTTCTTTTCCGAATTGATGTGATCACGATATCAGCTAAATTATGAATAAAATGTTACTGAGTTGTCAAAAAAACACTATTATTCATTACTCCCACTTCTTTTTGGGGAGTCCATAAGTTTTTTCTTCTATTATATACTATTTTTCCCAGAGAACCTGCACATCAGGTTTGAAATAGTTGGGCTGACATGAGTCTTCAAGGCCATCCTTGAGTGTTTAAGGAAGAGATCTTGCTGGGCTTTCCTTTCAGCTAGCCATGTGTTTTGGAGCAGTTCTGTACTCCAATAAAAGAGCCTCTAAAACAGAAGGCAAGCAAACTGGCAAACTCTGTTTTCATATGGCTCAGAAAGAGTTACAGGGGTTTTTTTGATAGATCAGACAAAGATTTTTGGCCTGAACATTGTGTGGGTTTTTTTTTTTTTTCAGTTTAGGACAAATTGTTTTGTTTGTTGACAAGGACTAAGAAAGCAGCTATTTGGTGCACAAGGGTGCATTTTCTTGAGGACTTGTAAATATTAGCAAGCTACAGAAGCTGAAAGTTGTTTACTTTTTTGAATTTTTTATCTCATGTAGGGAAGTTTGTGGTTGAAGTAGCACATCAGTCTGCATTTCACTTGAGACAGGAGCTGATGCTGATTTACAGCTTAAACTTTCCATCCTGCTTTGAGTTCCCAAATACCAAAATACAGAAAACTTTGTAGCCTAGATCCAGAAGAACCTGTCTGGACTGAATCAGGCTTAAGGACCACATATCATTCTCCTTTCCAGCAGTCAGCACAGTAGCCCAAGTATTTATGATACTTCCCTTAATATCTCTATCTTTTGTGAATTTCTAGAGCCAGATGTGGGGGTTTACATAATTGGCTACCCTCATTTGATTGTTATTCTATGAACTTGCCTAGCCCCTAGTGTAATATTGAGCTTTCACTTATCTTTTGGCAAGGAGTACAGTGGGTTTATCTCCCATTGCAAGCAAACTGCTTCCTTTTGTTTTAAATTACAAATTCATTTTGATAAGTACTGGCTTACATATTACAGTGTACAGTGATACTTAACTGCTCTCTCTGTGCCACGGGTGACTATGGAGAGTTGTAGTCATGGCTTTTAAATGAATTAGCTGTTGCTGCATGATTTTGTCATTGCTGTTGTTCATGGAGTTTTTCCCAATATTTTTTTCCCCCCTGTATTCTTGTAGATAGGTGATCAGCACTTAACACAATGTTCAAGATACTGACAAACTGGGTTTTGACTATGGTCCAATGATGATTTCTGTTTTGTTTGGTTTTTCTAATAATCACTAGCATTTCATTTTTTGGGAAGGAAAAAAAAAAACCAAACCAAAACCAAAACAACAAAATATTGGCTTGCTTTTTATAGCATTATACAAAGAGCCTCATTCCTGAATGGAAATAGTCAACATAGCTTCTTCCAAAAGTGAAGACATGAAGTTTAGGATTTTTGCTATGTGTATCATGACTGGTACTTAAATTCGTGTACTGTCTCACTGGAAACCATAAAGTCTCATTAAGATATTTTGCAAGTCTTCATTTGCCCATTGTAATTACTATTCAAAGTAAGAGCAGCATGTCTTTGTCCCCCTTTTTCTAGATAATTTGTGTGTATTTTGTTTTACTGCTATCTATAAACTTTGCTTTTGGTTGAACTGAAAAACAAACTGGGACTGGAGTTGTCAAGATGGTAATTTGCAAACTATTTACAGCATGGGTCTCTGCCCTTGGTGTCAGATCAAACATACTCCCTTTTGTTTGTTAAAGTCCCTGAAGTTGTTCTTCCTGGTAGTTCCTGCTCAATATCAAGCTTTTTCTTTGTCCTTTACACTAAGTCAGCTCCATTTCCTGGCTGTTTGGAGCTCAAAACTTTCACCCTGGCTGTTCTTCAGGTGTGTGAGCAGCTCTCCATCAACACAAGCATCACAGCACTACTGTCAGCTGTAGATGAGTACAGTCCTTTTCCAGGGACTCCTGGATAAACATTCCAGTCTTGTTTCGAGTCATTACATCTTTATTCAGCTTCTGTGAAATTACATTGAAACCTCTGCCTTATATTCTGTTCCTTTCTCCTCAGGCACAGTCTCTTTTCTGGTTTGTTGTTTAGTTTTTTTTGTGTTTTTTTTTTTTTTCTTGGAGAAGTGTTGAAGTAGTAGGCATTATAGTAGGAGCCTGGTCTGTGTTTTATGAACTCTACTACACAGGTAAATGAAGTCATACAGAAAGCAGCAGCTGCTACTGAATGTAGTGCAAGCCCTTCTTTAATCATGTGCATAAATAAGAATGCTTACTCTAGTTATGGGAACTGAGATTCTAATTTTATCTCTGTTGTTCCATTAGGCTTTCAGGTGAAGTTAAGAAAAAAACCAAAGTATTTATGTTTTCTTTTTCTTCTAATTTATTTCCTAAGAGATTGTGATGTGAATTATGAACAGTAAGCAGGGTAGGAGATTGGTTTTATTTTCTTGCACTGTCTTCTTCTTGGGGGTTGGCTTTTTACATGATCTGAATGCTTAAATGTTATTAGGACTCCTGAAAGATGCCACATTCATTTGTAACAAAATTCAGCCATATATGAGCTGTATGTTGAACAGAGGAAGCAGCTGGGCTGAAGTGAGTCTGCACTGATGTTTGAACTCATGTTTGGTGGTGGGGTGCTCTGCATTTGGGTGAGGAAATGGGCTTGTTGTGCTCAGCTGAAGTGGGAAGAAGGGAACATAAAATAGAAGAGAGTAGGCCACTAGGAATTGAACCAAGAAGATTATTTGGGGGTGATAATCTTCATTAAGAGAGGCTGATGCAAAAGGTCTTGATCTGCTTGAAGAATCTGGAAGCAAATCCAGAATCCCTGAGTCTCAGACTTGGTCAGGTGTTGGCAAGTAGCCATGGCATCCACTAACAGCAAATACATGCCCGATTTCTCACTTGCTGGTTCACACAGCTGCTGGAGGTTATAATCTTTCCTCATTTAGGACTGTCAGCATTCATGTGACTTCTTCAATTTTAATTCACCCCCCATTCTCGCTGTATGTGTTATAATTGTCTTTAATTACATGTGCACGCACTGTCTTTCATTGGATTCTTACTCGGTTTAATGGGTGGTATTTGGAGAATGAGAGCTGTACAGTTAATGAAGCTGTTGTTTCTGGGGTTTCTGCTGTAGCTTGGTGAGGAAATAGTCATGTAGTGAATGAAACAGATGAATCAGGGAGAAGAAAACTAATGGTCTTCCAATGTGAATCATTCCAGAAGATCACTTTTCTCATGGCTTCCAATTCTGAAGCTGTTTAAACCAGTTTTTTCATAAAAAAGAGTTTTTCTAAAAAGCATTGCTCATAAAAGTGACTTTAATGCCTCATCCTTTTCATGGAAGGTGTCTTGGAGTGCTGTTCCAGACACACCAGCACAGGAAGGAGTTACCTCGCTGGACATCTGAAGGAAAGAAGTTCTTTGAACTCACAGCTGCAGGTGGTGCTGTGTTGTGCCAGGGATCACAATCTTAAACTTGTGGGATGCTGATGAAGCCATATTCTACTTCAAGAGGGAAAGGGCTTAAGAGATTTCTGAATCAGAATTGTGTGACTACTTTTGTTTTTTCCCTCCTATCAGTTTTGAGGGAAGTTTGAGAGAGTACCCCATCCTGCTCTAGGCTGGTTTGTCTCACTATCCTTGAGCTGTTTTTTCATATCAATCCAGTGGAAGGAAATGAGAAAAACACACCTGTTCACTACCCACTTTATTCAATAATAGAGGGTATTTGATGTCTTTGTGCTCCTTGAGAAAGAAATATGTCTACAAGAGAATGGCATGAAAGCTAAATGATGCATAGAATGACTCTTCTTGTCAGTGACAGCAGACTTAGGTATGAACTGCATTTGCATGATTAAAAACAGTTGTATTGATGTACTGAAAATAGATTTCTTGATAACCAACTTTGGCATTTTGTAGTAGTTGTGCTTTTCTGCCAAAATGCTACAAATGCACAAAGGTAGCTAGAACTCTTCCTTGGTTCTGTCCCTGGAAACAAAACTCTGATTTTCTGGAGCCCAGGTTCTCCAGGATAGATCCAACCCCTCTGGGGCTTTCTGGCTGTAGGACACTGGTTACCCTGGTGTGAAGTCATGCCATGCTAAGTGGGAACACAGTGCCCTTCCATCCATATCTGATATCATCCAAAGTGAATCGAGCTGTGACTTGGCTGATATCCCAGCATGAAATGTAAAATAAGAGTGGACTGTAAACTTCACATATTGTGAAATGATGTTGCCTTTAAACTAGGGAAAGTGATTTTTTCCTCACTTTTTATAAATCATTTTTTTAAAACAGTGTGTGGAAAAGTACCCTGTAACTAACCAAGCAGTTGTTAAATCTCCCTGAAATTGCCTTCTCAAAAGCCTTTTCTCTGGGAAATTTTTAATCACCAAACATTGTTAGAAATGGTAGCACATTTGTATTGATGCATGCTGAATATTCATAACTTACAAAAAAAGTTAAATCTAGGAGAAGGTTTGCTATGGATACAGAAAATAAGTTCTCTGTAGTGTTTTTATGTGGGGGATAGTTGGTGGTTGTGAGCTTACAGAAATTTTAATGGATCTTCTCCAATATTAACTGTGATGTTTTATTTTCCTAATCTTTGAAGAAAGTCATAGCAACATATATTACCTAATGAGATTTTCTTTGGTAAAAATAAATCAGAAATAAATGAAATGTTTTTAAAGTGCTGAGGATGCATTGATGAAGATGTATAAACTCAAGTGCTTAATTCAGAGAAAGATATTTTTTCAATAAATGATTTATAGGAATGCATTTAAGGATGAGGAGAATTCTAAGGTAATAGTTAATTTACTTTATGGTCTGAACTTTCAAGGTTTTCTTATATAATAGTCTTCTATTTTTAATAGCCTTTTAATCTGTTATGTGTAACACATGTAGGTGTAAGCCTTTTCAAGAAGTTTTTCTCTAAATTTGAGCTACAAAATTAAAATTTTGTTTATGGGTAGTTAGGCTTGATGATATGCCATTATTGTAAGAGGAACATGAACAGAATGTATACTTAATAATGATGCTGTATGCTTTTCTTTTCGATATAATTTAGAGAAGAAGTAAATAAACTCTCCCCTTGTAGGTGAAAAAATGGGGAGTTTTGCTTGCAAGTTTTCTTTTGAATTATTTTCAAATTCTCAGCTATTTCTAGCAAAGTTGTAACTTTATTTTAAGAATCATCATTCTCATGTTATTACCAGATGGACAATGGCACATGGAGAATAAAAGCAATAAAACAGAATGTGAATTTTAAAATATTTACACTAACTCCTATTGCTCAATTATTAAGTGGCCTAGAATTCTTGAGGATGACCTTTAGTTGAGTTTTTAACCAATTCTATTCAGTTTTCTTCTAATTAAATGAAGGACACTTAAAACCTGATATTTCAAAGTGTGAAAAAAAATCAAAGCTAACCTTTTACCTTGTTTTAGGCTTTTTTTTTTTATCATTAATGATTTTTGCTTTTCTCAAATTGCCTTCTGAATCACTGGGTTATTTCAAAGTGATAATACCATTGTGTATTGACAAACTGATTTCAACAGAGTTGGTGTTAACTTTGTTACAAGTTTGAGGAAAATGAATGGAGTAAAGGAAGGGGCTGTGCTATTTTGTGAAATGGAGTTTATTTTAAGGAAGGAGCTGTACTTTTGTTAGGATTTCCCTATTTTCCCCCCACAAACAGGGATATATGTCAAATATGTGCATGGCAAACATGGCTGTGCTCAAACTTGATGCCTTTGATGAGGAAAATGTCTGTATAAGGGAATTCTCAAGGATTGATTGAAATTTAGCTTTTTTTTTAGCACAGTTAGTCCATTCCAGTTGAGCTAACTGGAAGCTCTGGCCACAGTGACCTCGCTGTGTACCTGCAGGTCCCCTGTGAGGTTGGTGGCATGGGGTATCAGCAGTCCTGTGCTTGCACAAGCATTTCCAACTGGAGCTTTCAAACATCTGCACTAGCACAGCACTCTCTGATGCAGTTCCTGGGGAGATGGAAAGGGGTATGTGTGATTTTCCCCAGTCACACATGTATGTTAGGCTCTGTAATTTAATTTTTCTGCAAGGCTCTCCCAGAGAAAAAGTGCTTTGCATTTTTGCAGCTGTCAAAGGATGCTTCATCTGAAGGTGTGCTGATTTTCCAAACCATAGATATTTATGGGGAGAAAGCAAGTTTTATTACTTATTCTTCAACTCAGAATCATGTGGCAGCCTTTTTTGGTCTGTCATGTCTTTTTCAGGCTGAAAGGTCATAGTTATTTCTTCTACAGAAATAATTTGGTACCTTGTAAGTCTGAAATATATTTCCAGCTCAGCTGCTGGAAGAACAAACTCTTATTTAAGATGCATCTTTGGCTGGTTCAGATATTGAATATGAGAAGGGGAAAATTAGATTTAAGTCTTACCAATGTGTTTTAGCTTCAGCTGAAATCAACCATCATAAAAATATATTTGCCATTTATTTTACTTTCACACATCTTATTCAGGATATTACTCTGGATTCTGATCTAAGCTTTATCCACTGAACCAGATCCTTCTGTGATAAGACTGGATCTTTAGAGGTTGACTTGACCACAGGAGAAGTTTGGAAACAAGACTGTAATTAATTTTTTTTTTTCTGGAACTTAGTTGAATCTTGTTGCTTTACCACCTGTGAAAGTACAAATTTTCCACTCAGTACTTTTGCCTTCCTTGGCAAATTTTCTTTTTTCTGAGAGCAACAAGTGTTGTTCACACCCCTCTACAGGAGTGAGTGTCTAATAAGCAATGAAGTCCATAGCAATCAGTCTTTTCCCTGAAAAAAGACTGATTGCTGCTGTACTTACATGCAGGATTGCATTTGGATTTGTGATGTTTTAGGAGAAAAGAAGGTAAACATAGATATTATACTGCTTCTGCTTTTTGAGTAGGAAGTAAAGAGAAGGTAGGTCAAGGCAGTAAAGATGTTACCACATGTTGCACTTTAAATATCGGTGTAGTTGCTAGTGGGTTTATTGTTGGTTTTGTTTGGTTTGGTTTTTCAGTTGTTTTTGTTTTTTTCCCTGGAGTTTTAAAATGAAATTTAAGAAAGTATTTCTGAAAGTATTCTTTGCACCACTGTTGTTGTCAAGTTGCTTTCCAGTTCATTGTTTGCATTAGGACCAACAATTCATAAAAGTAAACTCTTTCCAATTTCAACATTTTCAAAGCCTCTGAATTGTCAGAAAATCAGATGAATGTGGCAGTCTAACAGGACAAAAAAGAGGTTAAGTTTCAATGCAAACTTCAGCTTTCTACTCTTCTGTATTGTATTAACATTTTAGTATCCAGGTATTTGAGAGAGGTTGAATGTTCAGCAGAGCCTGTAGCTCTGTAGCATGTGTTGAAGGTTGTATCTCTTCTCAGCCACTTCTTCCAGTGTAAAGATTGATTCTGGGAAGATTCATGTGCAAAACAAAATGTATTATAACATTAGGAATCAACTCCAAGGCTGGCTGGTAATTTTCAGTAATCAATCTGCTTTTAAAAATCAAACCGTAACATTTCTTCTATTAAAATTCTTTGGTTTTGTTACATTTTTGTCATGACTGTTATACTCTGGAATAATTTGAATGTTCAAAATTATTTTAGTGAATCTGCAATTGAACAAGTCAAATTTATCTCTTGTCCTGCAAACCAATTATAGTAAATTACAGTCATTCAGAACCTAAAAACTGTAATAACTCTGTCAGAATTATGAGCAAACTAATGGGTCATTTATTATCAGATAAGTTTGCTTTCATTGCAAATGAATATATACTTGGCTATTTTTCCTTCTAACTCAAGAATGGCTGTTAAACCAAAAAATCCTGAAAGATAGCCTGCTATATTGTGGTAATACAGTTCCACCTCATACTGTGCTAACAAAGATCTGTTAGATTGGAATAATACTTCACCACTAGCAGAACTGACCAAGTTAATTTTTATTTCAATGGAGCACTTGTTAACACTTTATAGTTTTCTGTCAGCCTGGATAATAGTACCAAGGGGGAAAAAATATGATCCAGTTTTACTGTTGCTAAAAAAGAGTATTTGTATTATAGACTCCTCTCACCTTTTAAAGTTGTCATCCTCACCAGAAAGGAGGGGATGTTTATGTTTAGTAACTTTGCAGGGTATATCTGTGGAGTGAACTGTCAACAGCAAAGCACTCCCCTAAAATTTGACAAATGAAACTATCATTGTGTTTGTGGATAAATTTAAAAATACATGTATTAATATGAGGTGTGAATGATTCATTGCTTTTTATACAGAAGTAGTAGTAATCACATGCAAATCTGGATGTGTGTTCTGTAACACTGGTTTGGTTTCTGTACAAAAAGCTAAAAGACAAATAATTTAGGTTCTGAGTAATGTTTTTATCCATGTTGCTTTCTGGGTTATGGACTTTGCTAGATGAATATTGGTCTGTTACTTGTTCTAATAGTCAAAAGTCTTAAATCTGTGATGCCTTCAGATACATTTCAGGGGAACCTGATGCTTCTTTGATCAATCTGTCTGATCTAATTTGAAATTTAGGTTTGAGCTTTGTGTTTAATTGTGTGCCTAGGAGGGGAAGAACATCAGTTGTCTATAGCTAGAGGCACTTTTGAGAAATGTTTTAATAGGGTAATTGATTGATGTGATCAACCAAGCCTAATCTATAAAATCTGAGGGAGAAGGAAGAGGCTTTTTTTAGTAAAGGATAGTTAACAGAAGGGTTCAGAAAGATCAGCCATCATGATTAATATCAGTAAGTGCCAGGAGAATTTCAGCCTCATTCTGCCAAGGAAATAGATTGCTGAAGGCTGTTACTTCTGCTGAACTTAATCCAAGGGTACTTCAGGCAGGATGACAGAATTTGGAGTTGTTAATAATTTTTAATTCAATTTATGAGACAGCAGGATACTAAGTAAAGGGTAGAGGAAGACATGAAGATGTAAGTAATCAAAATACCTTTTATTCTTCCAAATTATTGGAAGAAATAAAATATTTGGAAGCACCAAAATACTGGGTATGGAATAATATCCAAACAGTGCTTGAAACTAAGGTGTCTCACCATCACCTCACTTTGGTCTCAGATCAGATACAGAGGAAATGCAAAGCCTGGTTTATTATTAAATAGTAATTTTGGCATTGAGACATCCAGCTTGGGAATGTGGTGTGGTGCTGGACTTGGCAGTGCAAGATTAATGGTTGGGCTCCATCTTAAAGGCCTTTTCCATTGTAAAAATTCTGTGTATTGTTGATAAAAACTCCCTGAGACGCTGTCAGTTTGCCAGGGTGAGGGAGAGAAAAACACCTGCTAGGAAAAGCAAACTTTAAGAGATGCAAGGCCTGTGGTGAAAGGTGTGTGATGAAATGGTTGTATTTACCAGCTGGGCTCTCTCTGGTGCTGTCTCATCTGACCTGTTACCTTAGGCAGAGTGATTCTCTGGCACAGGTGCATTTGCAGCTCAGTTTTGCTCAAAGTTCTCTTTCTTTCCCCTTTTTATTTTTTTTTTATTTTTTATTTTTTTTTGCTGTTGTAGATTTCTTTTTTTTCCTATTCTCTTGCTCTTCAGTGCTAGGGCTCTTGAACAAGTGTAAGGTGTGTAAATGAATATATCTTTGATGTGCTCTGATTTGTGATTAGTAATTTTTGTCTTCCTTTTAGTTTTGTGTGACAAAATATGATATATTAGTGTCACATTGTGGTAAAGCTTTTTATATCAGTCTGTTTTTTTTTATCACATTGGTGTTTTTATTAACATCATCAGCTGTTAATGATGTCTGTGGAAAAAACAAATCAGAGTTTAGCTGTTACTAATAATTAAATATTGTTCATAAGGGCATCATGAAAACCCTATTACAGACCACTTCCCTAAGAGATTTTATTTTTGAAAGAAAAAATGAAATGGACAAAGTTTCAAAATAGGAAAGTTCAATCTCCAAATAAATATGAAACAGTGAAATTATCTGTGGTTAAATTCCTTCTTGCTGGTAAATGGATACATAAAATAGCTTGTTTTTACTCTTGAAATTATTTTGACTGTGACATTTAGATAACCCTGGAACTTTTTGTTGCAATGATGATAAAGCACTACCTTAGTCATCTTTTAGTCACTCCAGTAATTATGGACAATGTAAAAGAACAGGAATGTAAAGCCAAATGAAGGCTATTTGAAAAATTTGATATGAAATATTATGTATCTAATAATATAGATATATAATAATATATCTAATTACATATCTAACAATTTATTTAGCTTATAATGAAGGTACAAGGATGGTTTTGTTTTTTTTTCTTTTTGCTCTTTGTTTCTAGTCTTCGAGAGTTTATTTAATTCACTGAATAAACTACCTTAAAGCAGCATTTCTGGTTATTGACAGTTGCAGGTTTTGATTTTTGGGAATTAGTTTTCCTTCACAAAGAAAATAAATACTAAATGCTAAGCTCAGTTGCAAAATGGATCTTCAGTATCAGTGGCAAATCATTTATTGAAGAGTCTGTAAAAAACTTTGTCCTCATATGCAGTGTAAGCCATAGGAGAATATAAGCTTTGTTTCTTTTCCTGTCCTTTAAAGGAAGGCAGGTGGAATCTATTGCTAAAGACAGGTTTTTAAAATGATGAGTAGATAAAGTGACAAGAATTCTGCTAGCATAGGCACCACGGGCTAGAATGAAAATATATCAATACATTAAATAGGTGGTAGCAGGTGTAAAGAGAAAATTAGGCTTTAAAGGAAAGCAAGGACCCTTGCCAACTCAGACTCTTAGATTTTGCTGTTTAAAATTCTGCAAGCTTGTGTTATCTAATGATGAAAATGCTTAGTTGAAAGACAAAAGAACATGATGAAGATATAAGAAACAAAAATGCAAGAATTAATTTGGTAGGAAGAATTAAAATTATTATTAAGGGCATAAGGTTTTTTAATGGAAATTATTGCAAGTTTTTGAGAAGAACAAAAATATAAGTGTCCACATGGGATCAAAGTTGTGCATGTGTTTTTGTGTTTTAGTTAATTTAATTGCTGAATTCATTGTCCTTTATTATAATAAAGTTTATTTGGGAGTTTGCTTAAGGGTTCTACATAGTGTAACTATTTTCCTACTCTTATTATTACATTTATTTTCTTCTCTATATACATAAATAGCTAGATAAACATTAAATTGATCATTTTCTGTATGGGGAAGAAGCTATGATAATATTCCAAGCTAGAAGCTTGTGTGTAGCTACCTAAATTCGAAGTCCATGGACCAAACACTGGTGCTTAATGCCATCCCTGTCAGTGTTTGAGGCATTTGGAAAATGCCCTTAATGACGTATTTTAATCTTTGGTCACCCAGAAGTGGCCAGGCAGTTGGACTAGGAAATCCCCTCCAGCTAAATTACTCTTTTCTATTCTAGTTAACATTGTTATTATCTAACTCATAGGTCGAGAACAACATTATGAGCCTTGAATTAAGTTTAAAAACAGAAAGGGGATGCACAAAGATGCTGACATGCCTCAAAAAGCCTCAGGCTTGCTTAGTTTTCTTTCTTACGTCATTCACAGTATATTTATCAGTGATAATGTCATTGTAGTTGACTTAAAATGACAAACAAGGTCCCTACTGAACTGTTTTTTCACTCAGAACTGCTTGCAGAGTGTTATTGTAGCTAATGGTCACTTTTCCCTCAAGATGTCTTTTTTTCTGAAATCTAGAAATCCCTAATTGCAAATTTTCTGTGTAGTAAAGGCACACTTAAAAATGGAAGAGAAAATGGAAGACTCTCACTGATAGCAGATAAGAAATACAAATTTTGGTTTTTGTGATTTTAGTTTAAAATAGGAAGTGAACAAGTCCAAGATTTTATAGACAAAACTTACTTTAGAGCAGAAGTGTAGATCAAAATCTCTGTTAAGACCCACTGCAAACTACAAGTGGAATATTCTTTCTTTTATTAGTCTTTTCTGTTTGACTATAAGCTCTTTTACTTTTTCAGCAAGTCCCTTCTAATAATGTGGACCCATTAAATTTCATTAGACTTCTTGTACTCTTCTTTTTCAGAAGGATAATTTTACTTCATTTTTTTCCAGGTAAAGTAGCATTATACTGAAGTTATTTTGATGATGGAATAGTTTTATTTAGTCAAAGAATGTCTATTTTAAATATTCCCTTGCTGTTCTTGCGATTACTGAGAACTGTATGCAGCCTAGCAGTAATTGATTATTTCTTGTCTCATGTTGAAATAAGTATTACTCTTTTTGTGTGATTCAGTAATGAGTTGGGGCATTTTGCAGTCAAAGGCAAAAAGGAAAAGCTTTTCAGCAATGATTCTGTCGAGTTTTGTTTTTATTTTTTTTTTTTTTTTGGTAGTAATTTGCTGAAGTTTGGCAGAACTTCTGTATTTCAAGTTCCTGGCATCATTCCTACCCTTCTAGGTGTGTGCCATTGACTGGATAAATATTTCCAATAAAACTTGGTGTGTGGATAAATCTCTATGTAAAATATTTTCAGTTTATGATATGGTGCTAAGAGCTTCAAACTAACTTTCTTTGGTCAGATCTGCTATGAAGCAGAAGCACTGATGCACCTCAGATGGATACTTCAGTGAGAGTTGAAAGCAATTATGCAAGACATTAAGCTCTAGAATACACCAAAATGCTGATCATAACACTGTAGCAAGACTATATTCTGATTGCCACAATAAAAACAGCTTCTGTTAGGCAACCACAAAATATTTTTAGAGAAAAGAAAGATGCACATTTAAACAAAGCCAAAGTCCCAGGAGAGATTATGTGCATATTGGAAAGAAGATCTAATCTTTTTCCTTGAGAACAGTAGACATGGTGTTTTGCAATAAACAGGAACGCTAGTGTTTTAATGCTTTTCATAGTTGATTTGCAACAGTTTTAAAAAAAACTGTAGAAAAATAACATGATGACTGTGCTTTTTTTTTTTTTTTTTTTTTGTATGTTAATCTTGTTTAATTTTAAGAACTGAGGTATCATTTTGTAAACATGGAAAATACTGTATTCACTATTTGGGTTCTCCTCATCTGAACAGCTTTTTATTTTAAAGCTGGTCACCTACTCAAATAGCTTTTTATTTCTCTAGAAGATGGCAAAAGATTCAAGGACTCGTGGCAAAGTACACAAGTGGTGAGGAAGAGTGGCTGCTGCTAATTGGCTGCATGGAACAGTTTTAGTGAAAGATATTTCTGTGGAAAAGCTGATGCCTCCTCCTGTGAACATTTGGTTACCTGGATAAATGCCCGTTCTTTGCACTTAAGGCTGCAAAAACTGCAAATGTATTTAATTACCCACTGACAGCATCTAATGGCTGTGCTATTAGTGATTAGTGAGAAGTTGAAATTTTTTAGTGGGTTTTTTTAATGTTTTTTTGGCAGGGTTTTTGGGCCGGTGACTCACGTGCTGCGACTGCGTAGCTTTTCTTTGGTTTCTTTGGTTCAGATTCCTTGAGAAGTCTCTGGCATACACAAATTCAGTGCTGTTTGATTTTGCAGGTCCCCTTTCCACGTGTGTTTTTCACAGTTCAGTGTGATGTGACCTTTGGATTCCTGCACGTGCTGCTGCTGCCACTGTTTGGGTTTCTCCTAGGCTGATCTTGAATCTCAAGGATTCTGCATAGGTAGCAATTCTCTCTGGAGTATGAAGTGTGTGTTATTAGCCAACAAAGCATGTTTGTCTGCAAAGTCCTGACACTTTTGCACAGTCAGCTGTTTTATTTTTTCCTTTGACCTGTCTCTCCACTATGCCTCAAAAGACGAGGTTAGAGCACAAAGCTGCTGGGTAGCGCTGCCTTTGTGAAACTCGCTTTGTAAGTTTGTTTTTTCGCACTGTTTAGTTGCCTTTTGTGTTGGCTTGCTTTTAGATCAGTTTGGATGGGCCCAGAGCGTTGTTTGTAGCCTGCAAACCATTCCCATGGAGCACAAGTCCCGTGAGGAAGCTGCTCACATCATGTCAGCACAGCGTTGCTGTGTATTTACTGCCCCATGGAGGCAGGTCATTATCTGGGGCACTGCCTTTGCCAGGGGATTTTCAGGTCACAATTGTCTTGTGTGAGCCTGGATGTGATTACATGATAACCAGCTGCAGAACGACTCCTGCCAAGAAGCCTGTTTGAAAGAAAATCCAAATTTTGCTCAGAAGCAGCTGAGATATTTTGGTAGTTTTTTGAGGGCTACTCATGTGTTTTTATCTGGTGATTCAGGAGGTCTTGAGCTCAGGCCCCTCGTTTCCTTTAATCCATATACTTAATATAACTTCTGTACTCTGTCCTGAATTTCTGGTTGGTTTAACATGGGAATGAAAGGATTACAGGGAAAACATGCTGAAAATAAGGCTGTGTTAGCCTGACTCATAGTCTTCCTCCTCCTAAATTACTGTTTTTTTGCTCCAAAGCAACTCTTAGCATGTCATCTTACGTGAGAAACGAAGCCCACTCCTCTTACATTTTTAAGAGTTTACTAAATGATTATAAAGGATACAACATAAAGCAAAAGTAGCAGGCCTGGGTGCGTGGCAAAGCCAGTGGCACACCTACTTCTTCATTTGCCAGTCTTTTATACTCTTCTAGTTGTATTATTTCTTTAGATAACTTCATTGATTTTTTTTGAGCTTGCTGACCACAATTCTTGCTTCAGATCTCTGTTGTGTTGGTGTATTTGCAGGAATTGTCAGTCTAGGGTGGTCCTCATGATCTTCACTTTAGGCTTGGGACTTCTTTTGATCTTTGGTTTTATGCTTATGCTATTTTAAGCATAGTTTTGCCACTACAAGCATAATTTTATTATACAGTTGCAAAAACAAGCAAAATCTTGTGTCTTTTGGAAGCCTGCTTGCATCTCGTGTAAAGCTTTGCTTCCTCTTTTGTTTTACCATCAAATGATTACAAATTTTATTATACTTAAAGCAGTTTAAAGCTTCCACTCACTATTTGCAAACAGTTATAATTTTATAATTAAAACATATCGATTGTAGTGAAAGTTAAGTCCTACATAGCCATTTTTAACATCTTACATACAATCATGTCTCTTGTTCAGAGACCCATTTCTTACATTGCCATTGACCTGTCTTTAAGAGCAATTTTGAGGCTTGTTGTAACAAAAGGCAAAGCAAGTATAAACCCTATTTTGGTAGGGTTGTCAGCTCCTGTTGTGCTGCAAAACGGATGCTGCTTCAGCAGGCAGCTCTTCTGGAAGAAATGCCTTTAAAAATGGAAGTAAAATGAAGTGCTTGGAGTGAAAAAAACCACAAAAAAAACCCACAAAGCTCAATGCAGTTATGATGAGATTGCCTGAGAGCACTGGGAGCAAGCCAGGCGTAAAAATTAAATGCCTATCTGCTTTTTGTCTTGGAGAAATATCTTAAAAGCTGGTGTGCTAGAAATGACCAGAAAAATGATCCAGAACCTCGCTAGGTTGAGGAAAGAGCTGCTTTTCTGAATCTCTGTTAAGCTGTATCTTCTGTCATGCCTCAGCTGAAGTTCTGAATGAGTCAAGTGTGTGTGGCTTCCTTGGTTCTCAGCCTCCCACAAATGTTCCCTGCATTGTGCAGAACAGTGACTTCTTCAGAGAAACAGGATTTTCCAGGTGGCTTTGTACAGACCTCAAGCTGATATTATTTAGTTACATGTAAATCTAACTAGACAAAGAACTTGCAGTACTTCAGGGGCATCTATCAAGCTGGTTTTTATAAGCATTGCTTTAGTTTTGTAGATTCAAAGAAATCAATTGTTGCCTATCTATAATATACCTCAGAAAAATCATCTTGTTATATGGCTTTAATCATCTTGTTAAATGGCTTTCACTGTATGGGCAGGTGAACAGACTTTAAATTTCTTCTTGGTACAGAGCAAATGTAAACAAATTTCAGATTCTTGCGACTCTGTCTTTCACAAAGAATGATTCTGAATTCTTCTGTAGTCCTGTGCTTCTGTATGTGGTAACTTTGAGTTGCTCTTCTCTTCAATGAACTCTGCAGACAGTAGACAGCAAAGAGGGACATTGTAGCTAAGGAATTTCCACATCCAAAATGAATATAACTCAGATTTTCTGCCTAACACATATGCTGGGTATGAGTACTACCAGAGCATTTCAGGTTCCTAATTCTTAGTTGGGCTTTCGTTGTCCATGATGTGTGAGTTGGAATTGCCACTGAGATCATGGTGTGGGAATGTATCCAGATTACTTAAAAAATTGTACAAAGCATGTTCCACGCTGAAATACATGGTAATAGTTACCACAAAGGCTTTGTTTCAAGAGAAACTACAAAAAAAGAGGGAAAACAAACCCAAAAAACAACAAAACAATGAAGAAACAAACAAAAAAAAAAGGGTAAATTAGTTTGGTTTTTGGTTAGATTTTTTTTTGAGTTTTGATTTTTGTCTTGGTTTGGGAGTGTTGTTTTACTAGTGCTTTTTTAAAGTGTGAGGAGTTTTTTTATTTGGTGGTGTTTTTCTTTTATTTTCCCTTTGAAAGGCACACTTCAAATTTAATTCTTACTTTTCTAATGAGCTGTAGTTCATGAGGAAATTAGTGCAAGGATAACACCCCAGCATTGAAGGGATAGGGGGAAGACCCAATCTAAATAATAAAAAAAACCAACAAAACAACAACAAACCTTTTAATTGTTGAATATACTCTAAGATATTGTTATAACACCTTGCTTAAACATACTTGTGTTTACCTGAGAAGCATCAGATGTGGTCTGCTGTGAGATGTAGTGAATGCTTAAAGGTTGTTATCTTTAAAAAAGGGAGGAGGGAAGGAAGTAGTGTGATGGGGAGGGTTTTCATCTGCTCAGTCTGTGCAATAATTGCACCAGCACAGTGTGGTCCATGGTGTTCTGATTTAGTCTGAAGATCACTCCTAGGCAGCTGAGGAGGAAAGTGGACAAAGCCATAGTGAAGACCAGCTCTGACCAGAGATTAGGGCTGGTAAATGGAAATTCTGTCTCCAGTTTAGAAGCTTTTGTGAATATTGGATTTTATAAGCACATGAGGATTTGTAATAAAAATTAATTGTGAGAAGGCATCATCAGCTGCTTCTGTTGGTAATGGTGGGCCATAATATCTACCTGACTAAATGTATGAAAATTGCTTTATTCAGGGACTGCTTAGTATTGTAAAATGCCCACAAATGTGAACATGTGTAAGAATTTTCCTCACTCGCTTTGGTGACTGATGAGGAAATTTTTTCTTTTATTACTGTGTGAAATATGTGATAGTGGCTGTTAAGATACATCCAGTGCTCAGCATGAAACTTGAATTGGTCAATTGCACTGGAAAATTTTCCAAGACATTTTGAAGTTCTGACTCCATGAATTAGGGTACTAGAACACTGAAAACAGTCTAATTTTTTTTTTCTATTTCCTGAAAATAGGCAGAAGTCTAATGTATTTCCTTCACTAATTTTTTAATTTTAATTTTGTTTTTTGTTTTTTGTTTTTTTTTTTATTTTTAGCAAGATCAACAAGGTAAATTGTCTTTCTACAGTGGACTCAAACACTACCTTAGGTATTGAAAGGATTTTTGTGCTGTGTGGACAACTTTGATTCAGTAAGAAGCAAAAACAGCTGAAACATTTTTGAGTTAGAAAATCCAAAGCTCATTCTGAACAAAACAGGTCTAATGAACTGTCCATTTAGAATATTTTTGTAGTTTGCTTGGTTTTTGGTGATGGTGTGTTGTGGGTTTTTTTCTTTTTTTGGCTTTTTGGGGGAGGGAGGTTTCTTTCTTGTTTTCTGTTGTTTTCTTGTTTGATTGTTTTTGATTTTTTTTTACTTTGAATTATGCTACATTTTTCCAATTGTATGTAAGCTCTAGATTGTCTCTTCTGGCCAAACCAGACATTACAGTGAGCAAGGAGAAAGAAATAAAGACATAGGGATGCTCTCCTTTCTCTTTATCCTGCTGAAAAGTGAGCCTGGCAGTTTTTAAGTCATTTCCCAGCAGAATTAGACTGTTCTTGCTCCTATCCTTTCCCAGCCTTTATTTTTTCACCTTTCAGAATTTAGTACATTCTGAGGTTTTATTTTTCTGTTTCGATGATGAAGTAATCAAGTAAATTCTTTCACGTGAGTATTGTAGATGCTGACTAAAATTACTACTTTTTGAGAACTATTACACTGTTAAAACTAACAAATACTGGTATAGTGCTTGTAATTTTTACCTAGTATCAATCTCACAGGTTTTCAATTGAAAAGATTTAGACTTTTAGTATTCAACTTTTGAGAAGCTGCAAAAGACCCCAGAAGCACTGTAGTAAATGTGTGAGTAAACATGTGAAGGAATTCGAATATATGCTAATTAAATTCTCTTACTTTATATTCATGGAGAGGATTTGTCAACATTAATTAGTTCATTTGCAAGACAGTCATATTGGCAAATTATTCCTTTCTTTTTATAGAGTCAGATGTTAGAGTAAAAATAGATGGGGGAAACCTAAGACTGGAGCAGTATTTTAGTAGACCTGGTGTCAAGTCCTGGTTCTGTGCATTTACTGTCAGACCATAGCCCTGTATATTTTCCATGCTGTGCATTGTTTTGACAGTGACCTGATGATTGGAAAACTTCCCTTTTATTCCAAGTAAGAAGCTGAAAACAGAGGTTTAGTTCTGATAAGCTGGAAAACATGAGCAGCAGAGTTTCCTCATTCAGGACATGCTTTATGGAATATTTATACCAAATGCGTGGCATCAGATTAAGAAACCTTGGGTATAAGTTTATAATAAAATAGGAGGAAATTGTTTCTTAGCTCACAATTGTAAATCATTCATTGACTGCTGGAGGGAAAAGAACATGCCTCCTAATTTTGGGGTTTTTTTTCCCCCATCCCATGATGTTTTAAAAGTGGGATAAAGTTCTAGGGGAAAGAAGGAACAGTTTGCCTCTTCCTTCATTTAAGGCTTAGCAGATTTTTCCTTTAAATTCATTTGACATCCACTAACACGTGTGTGTTAGTACAGATGGTGATGCAATTTGACTTCTGCCTTTCACTGGGCCAGGAAAAAGTCTGCATGAAGCAGACTTTAAGCTTGCCTTGAGCTCCAGTGAGTGCATGGCTCTGATAACCTAAACCAACCTTTTCCAAGTCAGCTCTTGTACATTCCTGCCTTGCAGGAATTTGCAGTGGTCGTTTTTGGATTTGGGGCAGCAAACACTTGAGGGTAGGTCAATTCCCTTCCTTTCTCACCATCCTTACTGTTTTTTGTCTGGAAAACAGTGTTCTCAAATATGTTCCCTGCTCCATAAACTCAATATTGGCTAAATCACACAGGCACACGTAAAAGGAATGTTGTATTGCAGCTGTTTCTTCTTTCTCATTGCCTTTTTGGTGTAGTTATTTCAGATCAGAGGAAATGAGATTAGTTAAGCAATACTATGCTTTCATTATCAGATCTGTTTTAATTTTGAATATGATGGTCATTTATCAACATCCCTTTTTTCAATATTTAAACCATGTTTCATTTTTCTTTTCAGGCTTGCTGAGAGCCTAAAATTGGTTATAAACACTTACCAAAATATGCCCCAATTTTGAGACAAGGGGGAGATTAAGTGACTTGACCAAAGTCAGGCAAGTGTCTGTTAACAGCAAGTTCCTCTCTTGGACAGTATATGCCCTTTCTTCATTTAATGCATGTAAATACCAAGTTATAACTAGAGATGAGCTCAGAATACCAGGAAAGAAAACCCCCCATACAGAAAATGGAAGGTGTGTGCATTTCTGTGCTGTCAGTGCTTTAAAAGGAGGGATGAAAAGAGGCAATGCATGCTGAGATGGTGTTTTTAAGCACAGGTGAAAGGTGTAAAGGTTTTTCTCCTGATGAAGTGTGAGTGCTAGGTTTGATTTTCAGAGCTCAGACCTGCAAGACACAGTGACTTGTAGAGCCAGGGCTGTTGAGTGCCACCACTTAGAGCTGTTCAGGCTTGGGACAGCCTTGTCTTGCCTGGTACCCTGGGGTGGTTAAGTACAAAATATCAGCTTTTCTGTCCACTGCCCAGGCAGAAAATGAAGGTGGTCTGTAGCAGGTTACATAGCATCAGCAAAAGCAAGTTAAAAGCCAATTGAAAGAAATTTTCACCTTGACGTAGGTCAGAAGTAATGTGGGAAAAGAGAAGGAGCCAGAATGAGCAAGGGAAAAATGGATGGGCTGCCACTGGGCTCTCAGACTGAGGGGAGAGGTGCATGATGGAGCTTTGCTCTGCTTGGTGATTGGGCTCTGATAAATGTATAATTGGCCAAGTACCTATTTTTCTTTTGTTCTTTCCATCATTTTGGCCTGGATTGACATTCTTTATACAAAACTATTTTCTGTCATCTGCAGGCGTTCAGAGTGGACAGATCTGCTGGTCCTTTCTGGACTTCTAATTATAAAAGTATCTTATGTCAAAAGTAAATGTACATAAAACAAATTAAGGGCCCTCGGTGTGATTGAAGAGTGCACTGCTGATTATGGTAAGAGTTATTAAATGTGGATGTTTCAGCTAGGAAGCCTCCTGAAATGAGATCTGTTGTGGCTTTAGCGCTGCCATCTTCATGCACTCTAGTCCTGAACTCAGAAGGGTCACACAAGCATTCTCAAAATAAGTTTAGGTCACAAAGACCTAGAACATTCTACTGTCAGTGTATGTTTGGGGAGACTCAACCCCTCGTGTGCTGCTGGGAACTCCAGTGAACATCTCAAGTTCACTGCAGAGTTGCATCTCAAGGTTGCGCCACGCAGCCGCCGCTCTTCCCTGGACTGCTGTAGTCGAGTGCTCCCTGCCTGGGGATGTCTCCTGGAGCAGGGCTGGCTGACAGCTTGCACAGGGTCATCTCAGGTGGAGCTGAGAGAATCCAGGCCACGCTGCATGCCGAGTGTGGCTCTGCATTACCTGCCCATCAGCGTGCGACGGTGCCGCCCTTCCCGCGCAGAGCCCACGTCCACTCCTTCACTTAGCTCGAGCAGAGCTGTTTCATGTAGCTGTGACAGCTGAGCCATGTCTCCTTCCAAGAACTGAGGGAAATCCCAGAGTATATGCTATTTAGGGTTTAGTTGTTGTGTGCACGTTTGTTTGGCACCCTTTAATGTCAATGGGTGTTTTTCCTGCTCTCCGAAGGAAGAGCAGGACAAGCGCTTGTTGCTGCCTTGTATTATACCTGTAAATAAAATGATGTGTTTCCACATGGAAGTGTCAGCTTTCATGCTATATCTCTAATATACTCTGTTTTATCTTGTGGCCTTTCATGTGTTAGTGGTTTTACCTTGTGTTTTGTTTGTTTTGTTTAGGCTGTTTCTTTCAGGGGTTGTTTGTTTTGGTTGTTTTTGTTTTCTTTTTTTCTTTTTTTCTTTTTTTTTTTTTCTTTTGGTCTTTTTTAGGTCAGGTACAGATGATGTTTCACTCTCTTGGGTCCTTTACCATGAAATCTTTCAGCTGTAGCCAAAATGATTTTATGTAACTTTTGTAAAATGGCAAAATTGCTGTTAACTAAGGATTGCCATTAACTAAGGATGGGGAAACAAAAGGTTATGATGGGGCACTTTGGCCACAGGGATCTCAGAAGAGATACAAAAGCAGTTTGTAAAATGTGGATGCTCTGGGGAGGCTCAGAGAATCAGTCAAAAATGGCATTTAGATGATAGGAATGAATGACTGGGAAGCAGATTAAAGAGGGCAGAGAAGGAACTCATTATTTCCCCCTTGGTTGTTTCTGACAGAATGTGTTGGAAAATAATATCTCTTCCATAGGAAATCCTGCTTTTTAATTGTCACTCAAATTCGGGGCAGAATTTTACCACAGAAATAATACACCAACAATTTAGTTTTTGGTGTATTGAAGTTTTTTTGCCTAACTGATGTTGAATTATTCCCCTTTTGATTTTGAAAAAATCAAACTATCGTAGATTGAAGTATATGAAAATTCAAACAGAAAAAAAACCCCATGAAAATTCAAAAAGAAAAAAAAGAAAAGTTTTAGCAAAATGAGAAAACCCTAGTCAAGTGTTTTGAAATTTAGAAAATGTTTTCAAGCTGTACTTGAACAAAACCAATTTTGGTAAAAATACATTTTTGATGAAAAAGTATGTAACTTCCTCTTACTGTTTTTAAGTCCTGTGGGCTGTATCACGCACAGATGAAAATGAGGTAGTTGAAACTGTTATCAGACGCTTGTAGCTGGAATGCAGTTGGGAGGATGACACCCTGCTTCTGCCACAGTTCCATGTTGGTGCTGAGCATCAGAGTATCCATTTAAAAATGTACAGAAATGATTGCATGGCTCACAATAGACATCAGCTCCATGTTTTAAAGGACCTGACTTACAATGTTGAACTGGAATTTTCTTGTCACAGCAAGAGATTCAATGGATGACAATCAGGCTGCTTGTAGAGAAGTCCACAGAGTTAGAGCTTGTATTTATATTTGTCTGAAACAACTGGAGGTGAGGGAGTGCTTTTTTTGCCTAAGCAGCTTTTAAGGGATTAATGTAAGGAGATGTCCTGCAAAGCTGGCTGGAGAAACGACACAGAAGCAATCACTTCTATGTTTGTGTACTTTAGCGTGGAGTTTTACTGTCAACAAAAGCAGTAAAACAGACTTTGCAAATTTGTATAATCCCAGAAGAATGTACAGAAATTGTACAGTGCTGGTGATGCACTTAATGAAATAGGTGTATATGGAAATGAGAGGAGCAAGTTTTGCATACTTGCTGTAGATAAAGCAAAAAAATAAAAAAAATAAAAATCCAGGCAAGACCAAGAACTCCTGCCTCTTGTTTCAAAACAAGGTTGTTTGTAGTAAAAGATATCTTTAGGCAACAGTGAAGAAAAGTGCTTTAGAACTTTTCACAACAGTTCAAACTTTTATTTGTAGAGCCAAGCTTCAGAATGTATCTTGGGTTTTTTTTACATGTTTCTGTTGATACTGTTTGCCAAGATTCCTAACAGAATATATTGATGGTACTGTGTTGATCTGTCCCTTCCAATGTGGTTTCATTAATGTTTCTGTGCTTAAATTTTAGTATATATTTTTGTGAGCTGTCATTATAACTTGTAGTTTAAAGACAAGACATCTGCTCATGTATGTTTGGTGTGTGTGATTTCAGCCAGTGTAACAGCAATCCAGATACAAATGCAGAGAAATCAAAGTGCTCACAAGTACTGGCTTCCATGTAACTTTGCTGTAGGTATTGTATAAGCAAACAAATAACTTCAGATAATGTTTCTAAATGAGTGCTGGTTATGTCTTTTAGTCTTACTTAAGAGAAAAAATAGTCTGGTAGAGGCCCTGATTTGAGGGCACATGTCATTTTTTGAGTCATTACAAAGCACTTATGAAGTAGTGAGCCCTATCAAAAAAAGCATCAAATCCCAAAAGTTGAAATCTATTTCAAACATTGAAATGTACCATGAATTAGCATAGATTGTTTAATGTGATTCAGTTCCATATCAGGCTTTTTGGTGTGTTGTTTTTTTGGGGTGGGGAGTGGGTAATCATGGTAAATTGGTGTGTTCTGTAATTTGGATTTCTAGAGTTTGTACTGTGGATGAGGAGAGTAGTATTAAGGTGCTGAATGATGTTGGTTTATATTCTTCTCTAATTTCTCCTAACTTTAATAAGCTAATGTGTTCACCTAGAAAAAGGCAAGCTGCCAATCCTTACCAAGAACACAGTGATATAGTATTTGTAGTGTTTTTATCAATCTCATAAGATAGACAAAGGTCAAAAATACTGTTTTGCACTGGGAGTTATCTTTATTTATTATGTGGTAGGCAGCATTACAGTTCTGTTCTTTCAAGAAACTAATTTTAGTTTATATTTTATAGAGATCATATTCATTTCAGGAAAAAAAATACACCATTGGAAGAAAACACATTTATATAAATGCATGTAAAATAAGTGGTGTTTTACTGTGTTTTCTGATTAATTAACCAATTTTCCCCCTCTGAACCAGAATGTTACTAAATCCTTCCCAGAACACTCTTAAAACATTTACACTCGGTGTATTGTTCATTTATATAGCTTTTGTTCATTCATGGACAATCTCTTAAGATTTAAATGCTGTCAAATAATAAAAAACATTTTTGATCAGTTGATGATTTATAAATGAAGATAACATTTATTCCTGATTTTATTTAGATTGTATCAGACAACTTAGTAAGTTTTTCAATAGACAGCAATTATTTTGAAGTTAGAGTCTGTGGTTGTAGATTCCCTGAAGAAGAGGATGTATTAGTCTCTTCAACTGCTTCATTTTTCTGTTCAGAAATTCAATTTTCGAGAGCATGCTTTTCTGAAACATTCAGCTAATTCTGCAGAGATATTTTACTGATCATCCAAGTCCTCTTCCTAGTGGACTTTTTTCTTTTTCAATGTGAAAACTTCGATTCTGAGCAGGGGCTTAACCTTCCAACACAGGAGATGTTAAGTGATTCAGCCACAGTCTGACTTTTATTTTCTCAAGAGAAGTAAAACCCTTAGGTAAATAACAGGAATAGTAATAATATATTGGAAAGCCCAGTAATACTTTTGGGTTTTTCTGAACCTTAATATTTTGAATAGCCTGGACTCCAAACAGTTTTCATAGCCACTGTCATTTCACAGTTGTCTGTCTAGTCATTATGAAATTCATAATGAGTGTTTATTCAGTGTATGTAATTTTGCATACGAATACCTACAGTTTTTTCAGTGTGATCATCACAATTCTTAAGTAAATTGGACCTTTAATTGAAGTTCCTATTCAGTGCCAATGCTGTTCTTCCAAAGAGATGTGGAGGTAGAGGAGAAAAAAGGATAGTTTTAGCTATGGCTTGCAAGTAAATGCTTTTAGTTTATTAGCTTTCACTTATTTTGCTTGTTCCACAGCCACACCTGTATTACCACAATCATATTGAACGTGTAGAAAGCATTAATATTTTGTGTGGTTTGGTTTTCATCCTTTTAATTGCTTGTTTGAGTGCAAAATTGAGCAGGGCCATTGGATAGCAGTTTGGGTGTGACACATTTGTGGCCTTGTTGGTGATGCTGCTGAGGGCAATGCCCTGCCTGGGAAATGACTTTGGGTGACCCATGCAGGTGACTGGACTGTGGGAAGACAGGAGTAAATGTATTGTTTCTGCTTTACCTAAATTTCAGTATTCTATATTATTATTATTATTATTATTATTATTATTATTACTATTACCGCATTATTATGTCTAAAATGGTGAATATATCATAGCTGGATCCTCATCCTGGGGGAAAGGACACGCTCATCCTGGAAAATGTGATCTTTGCAGAATCTTTGGAAAGAAGATTGTACTTTTACAGTGATGTTTTTTTCTTTTGCTGCATTAGCAACTGGGCTTTCTGTTAACCACAGAAACCTTCAGATATTTTTCTCCTACTTTACTAGAATGTACTTGTCTGCTGGGAGGTTGAGGTTAACTTGATTTCTGACTTGAATTGAAAATCAATTCAACTACCCCTTAGTCATAATGCTATAAACTACATTTGAGAAGCTGATCTAGGGTTGAATTATATGTGAGTTTGTGCTGGGAATTGAGTCCTAGCTTCCTGAAATGGAAGTTTTCATACAATGACAGGCTTTTTTCCCCTTTTTTCTTTTAATAGCATCTGCCTTAATGAGAAGTAACTATAAATTAAGTTTTGCCAAAAGATGGAGGAAGTAGAATTTCCTGACTGTGCTTAGCTGCTGTTTGTGGGGTTTTAGTTGTTTTTTTGGTTTTGGTTGTGTGGGTTTTGTTTGCATGGATACAACATAATGCAATTTTTTATATATATGTGTGTGATACTTTTATGAGGGTCTTTTCCATACATGCTTGTGGTCAGGCTGCAGCTCATAAAGACAAATTCAGTAACCAAGCAGAAATACTAAATGGAAGAATAATACTTAGATGTCCATAATACAGACATTTTTAAAATAAAAATAGAGATTGTATTGGCAGACAACTGGTGTAATGACTTTCTGCTTTATTACCTGTTTTGGCTCAGTAATGTTGATTCTATCTCCATGCAATCTACTTGATTATCTTTGTAGGACATATAATAAACACAGAAAGCTATTTGCTGTGGAACTTCATAAGGGAACACTTGTGATGGTGGTATATAATACCACTTCAAATACTGTTTGCTGCATAAATCATGAGATATAGTCTCTTAAATATCATAGTAAGTAGAAAATGTAAGTGATTACAAAACTGCATTTTTATCATACATCAGAAAGTGATAAGTTCTAAAGAGACCAAATTTTAAGAATCTTATTGTGTAGAATGTGTTGTGAAATTTAAAAATTGTTTGTATGCAGTATCTTGGTTTGAGCCTTCTTGGTAGAACTGGAACAATTGGCAGTGTTGGGATTTTCTCAAGTTTACATGCTTTTAGAGGAGTTGTGTTAAATATCTCTTTTATTTTTCTTAATAAAAAAATTAATCTTACTCTTTTGTTTTTTTTTTTAAGAATGGTGTTCTCCTTTCTCCCAAACTGTAGAGCCTGCTAGGAATTGGAAGGAAGAAGGCAAACTAGCCAGAGCAACCTTCTTTTCTCTCATATGGTTCATATGAATTCTGATTCTTTTGTCCCAATTATCAGTGACAATCAGTGACAACAGCAGTCACATTAAATTACCTTTTGGAAAGTGGTGGGGGGTTTTTGTTAGTTTTCATTGGGGATTTTCCTAAAAAAAAAAAATGTAGGCCATATTTTATTTTATGGTTTTTTTTAGAAATATTAAAAAGAAATAATGAAAAATCCTCTTGAGCAAAATGTGCTGTTGTATCCTCTTAATTTCAGGAAAAAAGTTGGTGAAATTGGAGAAAGTGGGGAGAAGCTGGTAATACTATCAAGGTGTGGAGTAGCTGCCAATGAAGAGAGAAACCTCAACATTTTAATCTGAAGTGAATGAGGGATAGGACTAAAGTTTTTAAAGAAAAAAAATGATTTAAGTGGTAAGGCAAATGAACTGATTGGGAAATAATGTCTAGTACTAGGGACATCTGATGAAATGAGCAGAGATGTGTAAAACTGATGGGAAAAAAAAAAAAATATTTGTTTACACTCGTTTGTGACCTTCTGGGAGTTGCTGCCACAGGGTGTTTGTGGCAAATGGTACCAGTGTGTTCCAATTTGTGGGCAATGGGCACAGAGAGATGCCAAAATGCCTGGGCATATATATATATATATATATATATATATATATATATATATATATATATATATATATATATATGGGGGGATATAACTTCTAGTACACCACAAAATCAAAGATCCAGTCCAACTTGTGACAGCACCATGTTGTGAAGCACAACATGTGTTTACTGTGTTTACTTGGTTTTTGAACACTTCCAGGCAAGGAGTTGAGTATAAAAGACAGGAACCCTGGGTATGATTGATTGTTGGTGTGTTTGTCCTGGTGTCCCCCTCTGCTGACAGAACTGGGTGAGCTAAGCCATTGGCTTGATCCAAGAGAGGATTTTACAGGTAACAATGAACTCACAGCAGAACTCTGAGAATGAACCCCAGTTCTTCTGTCTATAATGATATACAGGAGGCTTTCCAGCAAGAGGCTGCATGTTCTGTCATTTTTAATATTAAGCTATCTCAGTCCTTGAGGGAAAATTGTTAATTTTTGGGGCAGAAGTCTCTGAAACAAACCAAACCTGCTATTTGTCTCTCCAGTGCGAGACTTTCTAAACCTCTTTCCTAATCCTGCTAGGTAAGATTGAGGAACATCCGATTGGGATTTTACAGTAGACATTATTGAAGTTTAAGTGTTGGGAAGTGAAATCATTTCTCCCTCTTTCCTCCTCCTCTTTTGAGTCTTTGATGTGTGAAAGTCTTGGAAAAACCTTGGAACCCTGTGAGCTTTTATTTACCAGTGCAGTAAACTAACCAGTGGGGGAAGACTGCTCTTCATAACCCTGAACTGCAGTCTTCTTGGAGTACATGACATTTCCTTCTTTTGGGTGGTTTGTTTTTATAGAGGTGTTGTGGTTTCACCCCAGGCAGCCACTTGCTTGCTCCTACACCAGTGGGATCAGGGAAAGAATCTGAAGGGTAAAAGCTGGAACACTCATGGGTTGAAATAAAAGCAGCTTAATGGGGAGAGCCTTACACACCAGCAAAACAAAACAAAGAATTGATTCCCTACTTCCCATGGCTGGGCAGGTGTTCAGCCACCTCCAGGAGAGCAGGATCCCATCACACATAACAATGATTTGGGCAGACAAATGCCATCACTCCAAATATCCCCCACTTCCTCCTCCTTTCCCCAGCTTATATACTGAGTGTGATGTCCTGTGGTCTGGAATAGCCCTTTGGGTCACCTCTCCTGTCCCCTCCCAGCCTCCCAACACCCCTAGGCCCCTGCCAGAGTGGCTGTACAAAAAGCAGAAAAGGCTGTGGCTCTGTGCAAGTCCTGCTCAGCAACAACAAAAAACATCTCTGTATTATCAGCCCTGTGTTCAGCACAAAATCAAAACACAGCCCCATACAGGCCACTGTGAGGAAATCCATCTCTACCCCAGCTGAAACCAGTGCATGAGGCCACCCCTTTTTATGGGCATTACAAGGACAACAGCCCCTTTTTTCTGTTCCATTGCCTGTCAGATTAATTTTGGATGTATTAAAGCAGAACTGTTAGTTCCTCCATCAAAGTGGAACCCAGGAGCTGCAGAAAAGGATAGAAAGAGTTCTTGCTGGGATGGATTAGCAGTAGGCTATTTATTGATTGATGCTTCCATGTGGTACCTTATTTAAGTTAAACTGCATCCATACTATTGTCTGCCAGTGTGGTGTTCAAGACAATGACTAAATTGAACCACTTGCAGATATGTGGTTTGAATTTATTAGCAGTATTTTACTTGAATATAAAAGGATCCCTGACTCAAATAGGCTTTGTTTGAGAAACTGTGTAACTGTTTTGTTTGTAGAACAGTACATCCTATTTGACTTTATTTCCTTTCAATGTCTTTTGAAAACCTTTTCAGGTGTTCAATAGGTACACAGCCAAATCCACAGCAGACAGAAGCAGTAGCTGAGTGCACTTATACTTGTTGTTGTGTTCAGTACATCAAATATAATGGGAACATAACAATATACTGTTGTATACAGTGATTTTTTTTTTTTTTCCAAGTCAGCCTCTTTAATAATAACTTTTAATGTTATGGTTTTCATAACTTAGAGTTTGCTGTACCATTCTTTTTATAAGTCTAGTGTTTGGTTCCCCTGTAATTTCAAGAATTTGAAATTGCATGCTGTGTGCTGGGTTTTTGTGGTGTTCCTTTTTTTTTTTAAACAAAACATTCTTGTGTGAACAAGTTGATGAAATTATGGATGTAGGTGTGATGTATTAGTGTTGTCCTTATTCGATTTAATGGCTTTTTCATATTCCAAATACTCTAATGTAAGTGATAAAGGAAGAAGATTATTTTTTTTTGCAAGAGGGGTTGATGATGCCAAGTGTGGCCTCCATCCTTCTATTGGGGCCATGAGCCATTGGGGAGCAGAAGTGACAGAGCTGTGGCAGGTGGCTGCCTGCATGGAGGCCACTGCAGGAATGGAGCCATAATGCCTATTCAGTCTTCACTTTTTCTTGTATCACATGGGCTCATTATTTAAGTCAAATGTGGTTCTTCAATGTTCTGTGTCAGGCACTGTCAGAATCTATTGTACATTAGTATAACACTTTGCTCACTTAGAAGCAGTTTGCTTTGGGGACTAGATTTTTTTTTTTTTTTTTAATTGCATTAAATCATTCTAGAACACTACCACTACAGCACTAATGTGAACATAGGCTTTCCATTGAATTTGATTTTGTATGACTTTTCCTTTCTGCTTCTTAATTCATGTTTCCTTTATGTTTCAGATGATATTTTTCATCATTTTGAGATTTTTAATTTTCTATGAATTGGTTCCATAACAGAGACATTCAAAAGTGTTTCTAATTCTCCTTCTTCAGAGCTACCAGAGGAGCCCTTAGATGTGAAGGAAACTCACAAATGCAAAGCTGTGTATTTCGGCCTGAATTTAAAGGCTTGGTTTCATGCAAAGTAGAGAAGATTGCTTAGATCCATTCCTCCATTAAGTATCCTCCAATATTTGACTCAAATTAAAGACCAAGATGTGTTTGTGTCACAGAGCAGGGGGTAATTTAGGCAGTTTGGGTGGGAAGTAACCTGCAAGTGCCAGAGATCCTAAAATGGCACTTGGAAGGGGATTTTTCTCTCTTTTCCAGGGGCATGCATTTCTAACTGTGTGTGAATTGTCAACTTCAAGGGAGTGGTCAATTACAGGCAGAAGTGCTTTGATCTTTTTAACTGGATGTTTTTCCTCTGAATGCCAAGGTTCTGAAGGTGAAGGGGAAAACTGTTTCTTTGTGTGATAAAGTAAATTCTATTAGTGTTGAGACCTTGGGTACGTAGTAAAGCCCTTAAGGCTGGATAGTGAAAAGAATGGACATGACTCTGAGAACTCAAACAAAAAAATACTGTTTGGCATTTTATAATTTTTAATCTAATCATGAAGTTAAACTGCTGGGAAAACTGAAAAATTGTCCAGCTATGGGAATCTTAAAATATTATGTTACTAATGCAGAAACATTTCACACTTGCTCAATGGATATTTTTTTGAGTCATGCAACCCTTAAGCCTGATTTTAGCGTGGCCTTCTTGATGCACTCCTGGCCAAGGTTGAGTCCATCAGCGAGGGTGGCAGCATCTCTAGGATAACATATTACAGAAAGGAGAGGTGAAAAAAGTCATGTTAAAAGTAAGCTTGATAATAAAATACTATGGAAATCACAGTTTCTAAATTAGCTGCTGTTATTACTCGAGGGAAACAAGAAACACCCTCATGGAGACATTATAGATAGTTGTCCAAAAACATCAACACAGTGTTTAACTCCTCTTACTGAATTTCAGAAGGGAAATGGAATCAAGAACAAGGGAGGAAAGATCAGTGTGTCATTGGAAATTCATGAGCAACACTATCTTGGAAAGTCATAAATTAAAAATAGGGAAGTTGCACAGCAGGATAATGAAGATGTTAATTTTGGAAAGGTTTCCATTTCAGGTGAGATTAAACATAATGGTGTGCACTATGACCTGGAAGAGAGGCAGCCAAGAAGGGTGTAACAGTAGCACTCAGCTATGAAGTACATGGACAAGAGGAACAAAGAAATTTTTTTCACAGAATAATATCTTAGCTTTAATAGAAATAAAATCTCAGGCAACTGGCTTAAATTTACAAGTGCCCATTCACATATTAAGCAATTATTTTGAACTTTACAGATTCAATACCAAACACAAACTCAGAAAGCTGTTACAGAAATTATAACACACATCTGCTTAATGACTCTTCATCCCAATTCCATGTGTGTAGCCCCTAGTACCTGAACTGCAAGTTGTGGGGGATAATGCAGAGCCCTCTGTCGCAAAAGAACCCTGTGTTTTGGTTTATTTCTTCTTTGGGCACCTGTTAAGACATGATTGAGAATGTGGAGCTTTGTTTTCAGCTGGTTGTATGTTCCTTATAGAGGAAATTATGCTACTTAAGAAGAATAACTGTTGCTCTGAATTCCCACTTCACCCATATTTTGACCACTTAGTATAGATTGGTAGCTATTCAAAAGCAAAATCTGCCCATTATTATACATTTGCAGTTTTTGTGGGACTGTGGTGCTTGAATTTTCTGTGCAGGAAAGCCAAGAAAGCTAAAGAAAAGTTATTAAACTCCTAAGTCAAAATAGTACATGAACAGCATCATTCAGTTGTAACCTGGTGAGCAGGACTGTCAGTCTTCAAAGTATGGCTTAATGAGCCTTAAAAAAAGTTGTTTTTCTTGTACAGATAAATCTTCAGTAGGTTTTATAGTTCTAAAGCATGCTGTACTAAAAAAGAAAAATTGAAAGTTTAATTTAGTAGGCAGAGAAAACAATCATTTGCACTAAGTTTGCCTCAAAAATGTGTCTGCCAGGTGAAAAAAGGTGGTTGGCTTCAATACTTGTTTAGTTGACTGATATACAGTTGAAGGTCCATATAATATAGTGTAAGATTAAATGGTCTGTCAATCTTAGTTTTCATAATTGCCTTTATTTACTTATTTTTATATAGCTTCTAGAGATCCTGAGAAGCCTCTTCCTGAATATAGAAGAATATATTTTCTTTGATCCTTTTATTCTTTATTTTGGTGATATGAGCATGTTTATAAAACCTAACATACGAAAATCTGAATAACATTTGCCCTACTAAATGATCAGAAAGAGCCTAATAGAATACAGGAACATTTTAAGGCTAGGAGTGGGGCATTAAGGATAAGTAGGTGGAATCCTTTTTAAAATGTTGTAGCATCTGTCTTATTAGCTTGGGTTGCTATTATAATAGTAAGAAATTAGAAATAGAAGTATGACTTTTTGAATTCTTGTAGCTCTGAGAGAAACTCTCTCAGTAAAGACCAAAATTTTTTTTTTTTTTTTTTTTGCAAATAGTTTAAAATGTATTTACCTTGTTGTAGAAGGGAGCTTATGCAACTCAGGATTCACAAGAATAAAATATAACTTGCAGCCAAGTTCTTAGAATGGAGGAAGGAATAAATAAAAGGATTAGAAAATTTAACTGATTTTCAAGGTCTTCAAAGTGGTGCATGGTCTTCCCAGTTTCGGATTTCATCTACAGCCCTTATGATAATGGCTGTGTTCTAATAAATCAAACCTGTACTTAATTGATTAAGTTTATTTTGTATTTTCAATATAATGAAAATCCTAATGATTGCACACCTACTGCTGGTAGCAGATGTGATATGCTAGACTATAGACAAATTTGTTGATGTTGTTCTTTTTGGTCTCTTAAGTTGAAAACTGGAAAATGGTGGAAAATTTAATAGGCTTATCAGAATGAAGGAATTATGTGACTGCATTTTGGTATGCATACAAATTATCACTTATCACTGATAAGACTTTGTAGGTATTTTTAATGTTCCTGCATTTCTGGAGATAGTGTTTTGTGTTTTTTGTAGTTGATAATTGGAATGTATAATGTATTCCTGTTTAAAAAAAAATGCAAAATTAATTCAGTTGAATTAGATAAACTAGCAGTTAGAATATGTGTTTTGAAATCTGTTTTATAAATTTTTAATGTGTTGTAATTTGTAAAAGGTGATCCATAAAGGTTTTTTCCAGATGATGCAAACAAAAATTATTCTTTCAAATTTAAATATTTAGCTTAGCAGAAATTGCATCATGGATAGTGGCAGAGGATTAAAACATTAGAGGTTAAAATCTGTCAGATTTTGTTAATCAACAGACTCATTTACTGAACCATGAAAACATGTTTATTTTCCATGACAGAATCGCTCATTAAAATTAACATTGTACATAAATAGCCGTGTCACACAAAGAGAACTGTAAAACGTTTGTTCAATATGTAGGGTTTTGTTCACAATTGCAGCATTCAGTCAAATATCATGTCACAATATAATTCCAAAATGTCTTGTATCCAATGAACATTCCCACTTGCTTACTAAAAGGCTGTAAAATGAGTTCTCTTTCATTATATATGCGTACACACATACTTACATACAATTTTCAGGGAAATAGAATGCAAAATGCTAGGCAGTATAGTAAATTAATACAAAATTTTCAATCACTATCTTTTGAAATCATATCAACTTGCTCTTATTCCCAAGATTCATAGGTATATAGAAATGCCAGTGGAACAGAATATATTTAATTTGGCAGTAAACAAGCTAATAATTAAAGATCATGTCCTCTAGTTTGCCAAGGGTAATTAAGACAATCCAGATAATACCAACTTCTTAAAAAAGAGGTGCCAAACAAAACAAACCACCAAACTAACCAAAGCAAAGGAAAAAAAATTAAAAATAGGGGAAGGGCAACAAAACCCAAAGCCTCTGGAAAAAACCAGAAACTAATCTCCAGAAAATACCTTATTCTGTGCTGCTCAGTATCTCCTTGAATGTTAATCAAGTGGGCCTCAAAAAACTGCTTTAGTAAAACTACTCATTTAATGTATTATGAAAATGAATAATTCTGTTTTTGGTTGTTGTTGGCTGGGTTGGGGGTTTTTTGTGGTGGTTTTTTTTTTGTGTTTTGTCAGACCTTGCACTTACCATTGCAGAGAATTCTGGAAACATTTGTTCATAACTCATCTTCATGGAGAAGATTGTTTTGTGATGGAGACTTTGGGCTACCAGGAGCTGATTTTGTTACCTAAGCACTTCACCCCTTGTCTCATGGGTGTTTCTGGTGTCCTCTCTGAAGTTCAGCTGTCTTGGTGCAGGGAGTCCCAGGTCACTTTCGGATGCTGATTCAAAATACCTTTTATTTTGTTGTTGGACAAACTGAAGAGGCAAAGAGCCCTCCAGTTTGGGAGCTCTGGGTGCTTCTTCTCTTTCTTTACAGAGGGTTGTGAGGCAAGCTGGAGAGATGTTTGGGAAAAGGTTAGAAGAGTGTGAGGCTCTGGGGGAGGGAGGTGAAGAAGGCATTTTGAGTGAGAGATGCCTGGGTAGGAGGTTATTCTTCAGGGCCTGTCTTTCTCATGTGTGTCTAATGGTGTATTGTCATTCTTCTGATAAATCCCTCAGTGTCTACATCCACCAGGACCATGTTTCCAATATTTCTGGAGCCAGGGGGGCTTCAATCATTCTTATTCATTGCTTCACTGAGTTGGAATTTCAAGTGCCAAATAATCTTGATTCAGATCAAGACTTCTCCAGAAGTTGTGAGGAAAGAAGTTTGTTCATAATGTAAAACTATATTTATTTTGGATTTTTTTTTTTTTTTTTTCTCATGGAAGGTGGCAAAATAGCACATTTCTTAAAAGTAAGCACCATGGTAATCGTGAAACTCATTCATCATTACTAATGTCAACATTACAGGTAGGAACCATGAAGCTGATATTAGAATAACTTTGATAATTCTTTTTGTTGAAAACTGCTGGGTTTTTCCCCATCTCAGAGATTAGATCGCTTTTAACTTTTAATTAATAAAAGGAAAACTGGCTCTTAAGACAAGTATTTAATAAAATCTATATGGATTTGCTTTACCATTATTGATATACATTGATATATTATTGATATATATATTCATATACATTGATATAATATATTATTATAACGTTATTATTATTTCAATTTCTGTTAATTGAATACAGTGGAGAGTTGAAAAGTGTCCATTGTAATTCCATGCTACTCGACTGTCAGGCACCACTGTAGAGATCTGATCACTTCCTCTTGGATTCCTTGGAGTTGGGTGTTTGAATCTTTCAGAACATCACATGCATGTAGTAAAAAATACATGAAAAGAATGCTTGGGAAATTTGAAAGGAACAGAAGGTGTGACTAATTGTCTGTGGGGAAGATGAGAGATTACAAAGTCCCATGACAAGAGAAATTAGGGGTGAATTTTCCTTTCCATACAAGGTGTGGTGAAGCAAGAGTCACCCAAGTGAACATCTTGGTGCTTCTTTCAAGCAAAACTACAGAAACCAAATGCATTATTTGTTAAAATATTAATCAGTAGAAATAATTTGGTATCAAAACGTGCCCGATTTTGGTGGCAATGAGCAATCAGTTGTGTTATCAACATAAATATATATGAGAAATTTGCACATGGGAGAAAATAACTTTTTCTTTACATGTTATGTGATTTTATAACAGTAAAACTATGGATGATCTTGAGTACCCAATTACATAATATTATTCTAGCCAACTTGTTAATGGATTTTGCTTCTCTAAGATTTTAAGCCCTACTGGCTAAACCAGTATAAAATAAACCAGTATATATTTCCTTTTGTTATAAAAGGAAATGTCATTCTTTTTCAGTACCACAAATATGGAAGAAGTAGCAAGAAGAGATTTCAAGGAGATGATTTTAAATTTCAAGAAAACCCCATAAGCCGACAACAACAAAAAATAACCAATGAAAAACAAGCCTAATCAAACAAACAAAAATCATGCAAACCACGACAACAAAAAATCCCATACAAGTAAAACCCACTATTTAAAAGTATTTCAGGTATTACAAACAAAAATTTTAAGTGATCAGTTAGTAGTCCAAACACAAAATATATTATTTTATTATCTTTCCAGACTCATTAAATAATTATTAATGTCTTTGTTTTAAGATAACAGTATTTGTGTGTTTTAGCAGAAAAACAGCAGAGAATTTATAAAACTCAAGTTCAGCTTTTATTCCTTAATTGTGCTATAAAATCAGTTTATGGCACGTTGTGATTTGAAGTGATAAGTAATGTTTGATTTCATTTAGAAAATTTTAGATGGCACTTTCTGTGTTAAAATTGCTTATTTTACACAGTTTTACTTCTGTGCTCTTGGAAGCACTGGTGTGTACTTATGGCTTGCAGGTCCCCTGTAGGAATTGAAAGTTTACCATTTTTCCCTCCCCATGTAAAACATAAAGGCATATTAGTTGCATAATTCATCATGGAACACTTTTTTATTTTTTAAATCTCAGGACTCTGAAGGAATGTGAATTTAGTTTTAGGCATGATGAGTCTTGGAATTATCTCTGTCATATCAGTATGTTAACGCAGTTAAACTTCTAATTTGAAAGCAAACAAATGTGTTTACTGAAGCTTGTTCTCACCTGTTGTAGTTACCAAAGTGGAAATACAAGGAATGCCTGCATGTTAAATGGCATTAAGACTTTGTGGTAATGATATTCATAGAGTTTAACTCTTGAGCATGGTGCTTTGCATGAGAGGCACGGCTGCTCAGAAGGTGTGTGCAACATTAGCTTTGCTCTCTCGCTGTTGCTGTACACTGTCTTTAACACAGGAAAAAAAGAAATAAACAGAGTAATCTGTGCAGCAGTAGACATGGCTAGAAATCTTTATCTGGAAAAGAAGGAAGAAGGAAAAAAAAAAAAAAAAGCTCAGCTCACCTCTTTGGGATGAGAAAAATTGCTTTCAGACTTGGAACCGTAGAGGGAAGTTTTTAGGGCCTTGGTATTTTTATAGTTCCTGAAAAGAATGATGAACAGCATCTAAGTTCAGTTATGTAGAAGTGTAACTTTGGACACAAAAAAGCCTGTGAAGGAGTATAACCTCTACCACTGAAAGCCAAATTGAAAGGAACATGAGAAAATGAAGTTAAGAAAAGAGAAGCAGAAATGTAGATTTGATCTAGTACATGTGAAAGTATTTCTGCATATTTTGATTCCATTCTTTTAATTTTCTTCAAATACCACTGAATTAAGCAAACGTGTACATAGCTGAATTTCTGCAGTTATTTTGAACATAAAATATTGACTTATTTGACAGAGATTTCATTATTCATAGAATTAAAACATGACATTTATTGTCTTTGAGTCGTACAGTATCTTAATAACTTACAGAAATATTAAACAGAAAATTATCAAATTTGAGACTAAAATATATTTTCAAAATACATTTTTGTAATTTAACTTGAAGTGGCTTGGACAATGAATTTCTGTTGGTCTACTTGAATTAATTTGTTGGTATTCAGTGATTCAGACCCATTCAGTCTTAAACTGGCTCTTCCCCTATGGCCTTTACTTCTAAGATTTCTCCTTTCAAGTAGTGGAAGGAAATGAGAATTGGAAAGGCAGTGATTAATTTATTGCTTTACTTCATGGTTGAGCTGTTGTGGATTATAGGAAGTTGGCATCAATGCTTGTTTTCCTGGAACTGTGGATGGTTACTAATTCAGATGATTCTTTACATTTTTTCTGTGTATATATGTATTGTCAGGGATTTTTTGACACAGATTTTCAAATTTGTCAGAATTTTCAATGAATTTGGCACAGAGCTAACAGTATTTCATGATCTTCCACTTGCAAAATTCCACCCTGATTTAGAGACTTCTTTTGAGAAAAAATACTGTCTGATTTTTAAATATACTTTACCTCTGTCCTTAGAATCTATGTAGATATTTTCAGACAAATATCCTTGTCTATAGCCCTTGCTTAAACAATAGGTAGAAAAAATGAAACCTCCTATCAGTAAATATATTTCTCTTTGTTAACTAACTCTCCATAAAGCAAATTTAAAAATCCAGGTGTTCTAGAAGCTTTCTACTGATAGTGATTGAGGGAATGAGATCTGTTCCAATGTATTTAGAATTCTCATTGTTGTAGAAACTCACCCCAAAGACCTAGATTTACTTTTCCCCTTTTATGTTTTGTTGGTTTTTTTTTTCCTTAAATTGTTTTCCCACATAGGAAAATCATTTGATAAAATGACATGTGAAGTCGCGTTCATGTTTCATTTTGGACTGAGTTTCCAGCCTCAACTAACCCTATAGCTTTTAATATGTTTGTGTTTCATCCAAAATAAAAAAAAAAAAAACAAACCAAAACAATCAAACAAAACAAAAGAACAAACCAAAAAGTCTCAAGAAAATCCCCAAGACTCAAACCCACCTGAATGAATGTCTTCCCTAGAACTCTTGAAATATCGTAAAAAATAATTATTAAATGTGATTCTAGAGGTGATTTATCAACTCATTATACCTTATTCAGTAACAATAAATAGAAGGAAAAGCTAATAAACATTTTCTTCACTAATGAAGTAGTAATTCACTGGGCTCTATGTTGAATAATGGACATATAATTTAAACATTTGCAAACTCAACATTAGCTTTGGAATATGAGATCAGCTGTGCTGTTCTTACGTGTGCAGGGTGGTGTAGCTTGCCTGCTCGGAGTTCAGCCCCTGACTGATTGTACTTCAGGCCTGAGTAATATGTCCAGAGTAATTGTTTTAAATTCATCTTACCCCTTCTGGACTGTATTTTGCCATTCAGTGAGGCAACCCATCCTGCCAAGCAGCCTTTCCACATGGGTATTTTAATGACCCCTTTCAGCACTTTGATGTGAAAATGCCCAGGATCTTAAGCTTAGGAAATGTGCTTACTCTTTTGTTATTTTTTTTGATACCTTTCACAATGAGTTTTTTTCTATTCCAAAATGAAGCCTGCAGAACCGGCTTCAGCCCTTTTTTCTTGGTTCAGCATGGCAGATACTTGAAGGTTATGTCAGGTTGCATTCTATCTGTGATAAATAAGCTCTTAGAAGTTTTCTGTTTGGATTTGGCACAGGAGACTTTCCAGCTGGACACGTGGATCATGCAGTATGGTTTTTGGACAGCATTTGTTGGGTTTGTCATGAGGATAAAGCTTTGAGTTCTTCCCCTGTGTGTGTGCTACTGGGAAAAAAAAAAAAAAAAGAGGAAAAAAAAATAAAAATTAGTTGATCTGAAAGTCTCTAGCCTAAAACCTAGCATCCCCAACCCCATAACAATTTCTCTAGACCAAAGGAAGTTGTACAGGAATAAACAAACCACGAGTAAAGGCATCTGGGAGAGAAGCCAGAAGCAGTGTAGCAGGTTCACACATTAAATCTAAGGTTTCTAAATCTCTCACGAGACTCTTGAAACTTTGCTGTTACTATTAAACTATTTTCTTTCTACAATAATAGCCTTTAAGAGTTTATTGAAAAATCTGGGGACACTGTGTTATATGGATCCAGATCAAGAGAGTTGTTTTATTTTTGAAGGCAGATTTTCTGTGGCAGAAATGAAATAAAACAATCAGCTGGGCTGCTTTTTGTGAGAGGCAGATGTGGGACAGGGAATAAACAAAATGTTTGGTCCAAGGAGTCACTGCAAATGCAGTGGAAGAAAAGGTAAAGTTTTTACAGTAATTATATGAGAGTGCAAGTAAGCATGGTGGTAGTGTCAAACAAGGTTGGAATAATTAAAATTGCAGAAGAAAATACTAAATTTTAGATTAGTATTAAATTTGCATGTAAGTGAAGGAAAAAAGGATGACATGCTGCTTGTAAGGGGTGAGTTTCAGGTGTGACAGGCAGTGGGGGGACAGAACTTCCCTGAGTAGAAGATTTTGCAATTCTCTTTCTCTAGTAGCTTCTGTTTATTTTTCTGGAAATTCTCTTGCTTGGGTTTTTTGGATGGAGATTTTATTTCAGCCTGTGCTCTTCTTGTAGAATTTTAATTCCTTTAGATTGAACATAGAGACTTGACAGCACATCAAGAAGAGCAAAAAAAAAATTGCCAATTAAATCTGTATTAGAACATCTCATACATTGCTATGGAAAATTCATAGGATATGCAGGAGTTATTGCCAAGTCATCATGTACAATCTGTGGTGGTTCTTATTGAAGATCTGTTTTTATTTATATTTACATGTCACCCATTAAGATCTTCCGTTTGTAAAGAGCTTAAAAGTAACCTGGCCACTGATGGGAACCCAAATTTAACAAGAGAAGGGTGGAGGAGGAGGAGGAGAAAGGGTTGTTACAGATACGTCAAGAATTTGGACAACAGAAAGGTGCAGAAATGCTTTAAATTGGAGAAAAAGGAGTAAAAGGTTAAGTGACAAACATAAAGACAAAACTACCTTTTTTACTAGTTAGCTCACCAAACTGTACATGAAGTAGAAAATTAACTCAGCAGAAAGGCAGGTTGGTTTTTTCTCTTCCTTTTCCATCTTGCTTTAAAATTAGGTTGGACCCATTTAGACATGTCTTCAAGAACTTATACATTGCTAAAATGTTTATATGCAAAACCATTCGAAAGAAGTGATCTCAAAATTTAAGCTTTTTTCTATTATTGGGGGAAAAAATCAAAGCATTTACCTGTTGAAGCTATTTATCTGTATAAAAAAATTATATAATTTGTTGTTTTTTTTTTTTTTATAGCTGTTGTGTTCTTGCATGAAAATGTTTGAAAAGGTGTGAACTTTATAAAATGAGAATCAAACACAAGCAGAAGAGCAGCCAGAATGTCTGAGCCTGCTGTGCTGTGGAAATGGTCAGCATGGAGATTTAGGATGGTCTATGTAAAAAAGGCATCAAACCAACAGCAGTGAAACCCAGGGCTGGCAGCAGAATGACATGAGCAAACAGGAGCAGTGTGATGTCTGTGAAGATTTTGCTAGATTAATAATAAATAGCTATACATAAATAATTACAGATTTTGACAGTTTCAATGACAAGTCATCCAAGGGAAAAGGAAAAAACAAAACTACATATTTGGAGTTGAAAAATGACAAGTTGGATATGACAGAGGGAAAGAGGTGGTTGGGAACAGAGACAGGCAGCTTGTCTAAATATGTAATGCTAAATACAGGTGATTATTTTATTTGAAATTAAAAACAAGCCTTTGATTCAGTTATTTTTAAATTGTTAGGCCTTCTCAGCTGCAAATTTTGCCAGGTGCTCAAAGCCATCAAGCACATAACTTACTACTTAAAAGTGACATTCCTAAGCATCAGTGGGTATCTTTCCACTAAAGAAATGCTGTTTAGTGTGCTGAAAAGCAAGTTTCCCTTTTTCCCTATGTAACTTAAGATAATTTGTGGAACTCTGTGATTCAGAAGCAACAAAAAAGAATTTAAAATATTGCCTTTTTCAAATTAATATATTGATTAATTGGGTAACTTGTATGTACTATGGATATATGTTTATATATATGTATTTATGGATATATCTTTATATATATGGATATATTTTTTTATGTGGAAATCTAGAGCTGAATGAAGAAATGCCCTTTTTATCTAGAAAACAATGCTTTTAAATATCACAGCATCACAGACTTTCCAGAGTTGGAAGGGACCCACAAGGATCACGGAGTCCAGCTCCTGGCCCTGCGCAGCACCATCCCCAAGAATCACATCCTGTGTCCAAGAGCATTGTCCAAGTGCTTCTGGAACTCTGTCAGGCTTGGTGCAGTGCCCACTTCCCTGGGGAGCCTGGGCATCTCACATAAATTTGTAAATATGACTTTGTTTCCCACTGTTTTACCTCAGCAATCTCACTCATCTCACTGAAGCTTCAAGTACCGTGAAAATCAATAGACAAAAATAGAAACCTATACTTAATGTTGATACATAACTCCTAAAAAAAAGAAAAATAAATAATAAATCTATGTACAGAACACTCCAAATATGTAAAACCCGCTCTGTTATTCCCTTGTTGGCCTGTGCCTGTTGGATAAATTGATCATTGTTTGAAAGTTGAGTGAATCACAGGAATCTGACAGGAGATGCAGTTGTGCAGCCCCAATGTCTGTGCTGTCTTCTCTATAATGCAAGGGGTGCCCAACTTTGCTGAGCCCAGTGTGAGTCTGACAAAAAAGGAGGAATATTTTATTGCTGTCTGGAAGATTATCATACCACCTCTTCTTGCAGAAGGTGATGGTAAGAATCCTCTTCCAAATTTATTTTTAAAGTTTTGTTTTTGTTTTTGTTTTTGTTTTTTTTAATCTTGGTATTGAAAAGCTAGAAGGTTTGTTAGGTCTATATTGAAATAAAGAGTATCTTACAAATACATACTTATAAACTTGAAAAAGGTAGCTTTTAGGTAATGATGGGTGAATTTGTTATCACAGTATGATGCAGTATTTCAGCATCTCATTATCTTAAGATGCTGCCCTCAGTTTTGATTGGCAGCAAGTATAAAGGTCTAATGTACTATTTGCAAGCTATTTATCTGTTGTAGTTTTTAGTAATGACTAGACAAAGCTCAGCTCAGATAAGCTTGTTTAGTTGTCATACATGTCAGGCCTCCAGTTAGCTGAGGATTGCTTAAAGAGGTTTGCTGTTCTACTTAGAGATGTGTCAAAAAATAAACTTGTGAAGATGATACTGCAAGTGCCACCACCCAGAAACTTTAATGTGTTTTATTTTTCTGTCTTGATTTGAAATGTTATATGGTAAACATTAAACTTAGGAAGAAAACCTGGGCTCCCTTTTAATCTTTGACTTTAAATGCTGTCAACTTTCAGAGAGCAAAACCCATTGAATCCCTGTGTGTGTTTTGGTGTGATGCAGATCTCCCCGTGGTTGTCACTAAACTAAAGGTTTTATTCAGTGATACAGAGATCTTTCAGCTATCAGATCTGGTGTGTTTTAAAGAGTGCCTCTGTAGCTCTGGGTGTGTGTGTTCATCTGGCTGTGTCTGAATATACATGAGCTCTTTTATATTTCTGTATTGTAGAGCGTGTTTCCAAACAGATTTGACAAAATATGTGAAAGCTTTGATCAATACCTTAATTTTATCATATATTTGATCTTTTGATAATTGCAATTGCTTTCTGGTATGCTCATATCCATATTGTATAATAGATGAAAGAAGCACATTGTATTTGGAAAAGAACACAAAAATAGCCTTGTATCTCTGAAGATTATTATGCAAAATATAAGGAGCTAATTATTCACAAAACTGTATTTCTTAATAGTTCCTATTGCTTTTAAGCAATTCTTGGAAGGAGTTTTGATGTTTAGAAAGTGAGTTGATGTAGCTCAAATGCAGAACCTTCAACTTGGAATGGATTTAGAACAGAAACCTGGAATAGAGTTAAGTTAGATGTTTATATTAGAGATTTGTGTCGGATTGTCCTGTAACCTTATAAAACCTAGGTGACCTGTCCACAGAATGAGTTAACTGAGTAAAGAGTTGACATTTTTTTGATTCTGTCATTAATCACTAGCTGCTTGTGGCATAAGCAGATGACCAAAATGAAGCTGGTTTGTCACGGCTCTGGCTTTAGCTCCTGGACGTTCACCTCAGCCCTGCTTGGGGAGGTTTGCTGCTTCTCAGGGCAGTCATTCCTGCTGATGCTGTGTTCCGTGGATTCTGAGCATCACATGACAGCAGTTCTACTGCCTGTACCAGGTTTCTTGCATGAGTGAAAGAAGCACTAGATCTGCAGTGCTGAATTCCTGTTGTTTACTCAAAATTCCGTGTTTAGGTTTTGGTAGAAAATACTTAGTTGTCGATGGAAAAATCCCATCCTTGCTACTTGCTGCCATAAAAATTAGTATTACAAGCAGATGAAATCAACAGCTAAATTGTGCTTGACCCAAGATGACATGCCAAGAGATATTACCCATTTTGGAAGAGCATTGGTGTGTGGAAGTTGTGTGAAGAATGTCACTGCTCAGCCTTTTGTGAAGGATATATGTTATCTAGGACAACTAAAATGATGTTCATTTGTCTTTAAATCATTAAAGTTTTCATTAAGCTTAATTGCACTGGAAATTTGAAGAGTCTGTACAAAGATAATTAGAAAAGAAATGTACCTCTTAACAATTTTTCGCAGTCTTATAAAGAACTTTTTTCAATTAGTTGAATGATTTCTTAAATATCTAATTGACTAGAAAGTTTTTGGGAATTAACCTCTGCCATTAATATGCAACTGTCACATCATTTTTCATATATAGACAGCTGAATGCTGGCTTTATGTGTAGACCTCAAGCCAAATTTTAGGTTTTCTACAGTGGAATTCCATATAACACAGCATTTTCTGTTTAAACTTTCACATAGATTGCAATGTGTTGAGTAGGTAACTTCTCTGTCTTGTGCACTGAGCAGTTGTTTACAGAACTGTTACAGAACTGCTTTTACAGTTTACAGAATGGTTTGCAGAACCATTGACAGAAGGTTCCCTAGTGCTTTAATGACTTCTTTAACTGCCACTATAAGTGAGGTTTAGGTTTACAGACTGCTACCTGGAAAAAAAACCCAAACCAAACCCAAGAAAATGTCTGGGTTTGACCTCAGTTACAGCAGAGAGGGAGTACTGTCAGCCTTGCTTTGGTTTTACTCATACTGACCTGGATTTTGAGCATAACAGTGTAGCTAGAAGATGGTTAGAAGCAAAAAACCCTAAAATCCAACACTTTAAGATGATGTGATTTTTTTATTTATTTTTTGAGATCAAAACTTGGTGTGTTGTTCTTTAACTTTGCATACATTTACTTTTGGATAAAAGTATCCATGTAAAACTTAAAGGGACTGTATTATTAGAACTAAATATGCATTTCTTTGCTGTTTCTTTTAAATGCTCAGTAATTACTAATAGTGACCTTTAAAAAATTATTTTCATTTCCTTTTAAGGAAATAGATGTATTTGGCTTAAGCTGTTTCAAGTATCCTTTAATTTGAAAGCTAATTGTAGATCTCTGGGACAGGAATTTATCATGATGGTAATAAGATTACCTGTGGATATGTGTATCTTCAGCGAAATTAGGCAAGTAGTGTTTACTTACACACAAGACACAGAGAGAATTGCTAGATGGTCCAAAAAAAAAACAACAAAGAGTTTTCAGAGAAGTCATGAAATGCACCTCTCTTCTCTGAAAAGTAACACAATTTTGTACTATCAAAATAGTTTTTAATCTTTTTCCTGTTATCCTACTTGCCAAAGAAGGAAAGAAATAAAATGAGTGATTTCTGTCATGTTGTGTCCCCTCTTCCCCCCAATTACAGTAAGCCACACAATAAATAAAAATTTTGATTAAGAAGACTGAAGTCGAGCCAAAAATTCTCTGGAATTTTTCCTTTCTGATAAGTGCTTTTGGAATTACAAGGCTTTTGTATGGTATTCCAAATAAAAAATGTGTGGAGAGTTAAAATTGTAATGTATAATTATCCCATACCATAGCAATGCAATTGCTGTTCCTGAATAGCAGTAGCAGGTAAATTTTCTTGATGATCTTTGAGTTTTCTGCCTATTTCCACCTGGCTACACTGAAGTTCAGATTTCATATACAGTCCCACATACATTGGAAAGTAACAAGTGAGTATAGAATTTAAAAAAAATAAATTTGAGGTGTAGTTTAGTTTTAAATTGAAGTGTGATTTGATTTAGTCAGGAGCAATCATGAAATAGCAATTGTTTTGTATATTAATATTATACAAGACAGTCTCAAGGTCACTTTAAGCATGTAAACCATTTTATTCACTATTTTTGACTAATGACTACAATTTGCTGTCACATTAATAGTCTGACACTGGGAAATCACAAAAGCATAACGTTGGAAAATAAAGTTGCTTAGAAGATTTTTCACTGCTGCACTCATGTAATTTGAAGGACTTAATAAAAGAATTTAGGGTTTTTTGTCTAAATTACGTTTCTGTTGAGCAGTTGATTTTAAAAGAGTGATTTTTATTTAAAACAATAAAAAAGTATCCTCTCTTAATGATATTGCATCAAGAAAAGCAGTATAACACCTATTAAAATCTCACAAACCTTTTCTTTGCTGGTGAATGACTTTTCCTTTGCCCTTATGGTATCTGGATGTAGAGCACACTTTGTGGTTTGGTTTCACAGTAGAAATTTGATGGATAACATTAAACCATGTGGTAATGGTGAATAAATATTTTAAATGCTATTTGCATTGATTTTCAATTGCTTGTTTAGGAAAATGCTTTGTCTCACTAGTGCTTTATACAGCTGCCATGAGTTTTTAGTGTCCTGAGGTTAGGAAAGCATTATCCTTGCAAACTTAGATGACAAATATTGCTACTTTGACATATAAACTGGAGGGGTCCACAACTGTGCTGGAACTGACAGCATTTGAAGGACTTTTTATGTATAGTACTAAACAAGTTATAAGGAGTAAATAGATGGTTTATGGGTGCCAGTTTAGTTACCTGATACATTTGGAAGTTCCATAGCTGTTGGGAGAAATTAATCCTCTCTCTATGAACAGGGCCAAGTTCTGTGCTCAACTGGATTACCTGTTAAAGTGAGATACTCGGGACTTTATTCCCTGCATTTTTAAAATTTGCTTAATAATTTAATTTCCAGGTGAGTTTCAGGTTGGATATTTGGAAACATTGCTTCACTGCAAGATTGCTTAAGGGTTGGAGCAGACTGCCAAGGGAGGTGGTGGAGTCACCATCCCATGAAGAGCTCAAAAAATGAGTGAATGCAGCACCTCATGATGTGGTTTAGTGGTCATGGTGGTATTCAGTTGAAGGCTGGACTTGATGGTCTTGGAGTTGTTTTTTTTTTTCCCAACCATAATGTTTCCATGATTTGCTCTTGGACCTTTAGCCATGCATTTTTTTCTTCAGTCTCTTCTTAAGCTGTTGGAATGGTGTGGAACCAATCTCACTCTAGACCTAATTTATGTACTTAGGTCTTAGAATTTGAGATGCATCATTATGAACCTCATTAAAGATTACTGCCCTGCAGGAGTATTCAAAATTTCTGTTATGAAAAAATGCTGTGTACTTTTTCATATGTTTACTACACTATTCCACTCAGCAGTTATGCTCTAGATAAATGTAAAATAAAAAGGAAACCTCTTTTCCTAAACCTTGCATGTGTAAGAGCCTACAGTGGCATCTAAGAGCTGCTGTGATATAAAAATTTTGTTAGGTTGTCCATAGTAAGACAGCCCAACCTATTCACAATATTTGCAAGTTTTTTTTCTGAAGAGTTTCTGCAAGAGAACCTTACAGGAGGATGTCAGGGGTGAAACAGGACCAGTTTTAACAGTCCCTCCCACACCACTGGAAATTCTTGTGGATCATGCAAAGCACCAAGTAATCCTACTTGGTCTGGGTGGCTTTGCACCTCACTGTGCAGTCTGGGTGCTGAAGAGAGATTTGTGAGAGGTGTGAGTGGCTCTTCATGCACTCGGATGTGGAAGTGTGTCACTTGTGTCACTAGGTGGATAGCTGGGATCCTTTGGGGCTTTGTGAGTGACATTTCTGAAGAGATAAATTTCAGAGTGCCTATGGGTATGGCGACACATTCCACTAATTGTGGAGTAGTTAGGTTTTTCAGATGTGCTCAGTTTCTAGCAACTTCCATTTTATTCCTTCCTTTGAAGTTTAATTCATTGGCAAATCTCCCAAATTTGAAGGCACAGCCTTTCCTGAAGCTAATGCAATTTTGCGTAACATGCAATAGGAAGATATTAGTGTTCTTGGTAAAGGTTTTACTGTTTATTTTTCTTCTATGTCTTGTAAACATTTAAGATCCCAGGCTTTTTTTAACACATGTAGCTTATGTGTATATACTGTTGAAGGAAAATCTGATTCTGATATTCATAATTGTTTTCCATTTGTGCTACTCATTAATAAATGCTGAATTCATTAAATCTCTAGAAGAACGTATAATTCTTAATACATACTTGGCATTACCTAAAGCATGGTGTGTTCACTATTCTGCTAAAGAGAGAATACAATAAAATAAATAAATGTGCTAGTCCAGAAAACTTGTCTAATTTTATCAGGCAAAACTTTGGGTCTTCCACTGGCTTCTCTGAAAACCTTGAAAGTGATTATGGAAGTCACAGAGGTTAATTACCTTTGTAACTGTGTTAAAATGTTGCTTTAGGTGATGTATTCTGAACTCAAAATCTTTATCCATTTTGGTTTTCAAAGATTTTGGAACTCCTCTTGTCAAAGCAGAACAGAATGGTGTCAGTGCTCCAGCTGAATGAGCTGCTTGGATTTTACACAGATGCAACTTCTAGAGAATCGTTGTTTTGTGGTCTGCTTTGCTGTGAAGCATTTCCATCCCCATCCTTTTTACTTAAAGATACTTTAATTCAAAAATCTCATGAACATGAAAGCTAATGTAATTTACAAATCAGCTCTGCCATGTTCTTCCTCCCACCAAATGTGCTTATCCCTTTCTCTTCTTTTTCCTAGGTGAGTAACTGAAGGTTAACAGAATTCCTGCTTGCCAACTATGCTTATTGCTTTTCTGTAGTACCTGGTGGGTAAGTAAGAAAGATACTGTTTATTATTTTGTTGGTTTTGTTTTGTTTTGTTTTTTTAAATGAGCACACAAGCAAAAATGAATAATTTATGATAACTCCTACAACAGCATTTTAATCCTCTTTGGCGTGTGCCACAATTGTCTGCTATATTAACATGCCATGAAAACATGCAAAAGATTTGAAAATATATTTTATATGGGGAATCTTGGCTTGGATTGGATACTGAGTTTCATGGAATTGTCTGACTGTTGTGTTCTGTTGTTTAAAATATGCTTATAGGGCAGGCTTGCAAACTTGGAATTGTAGATATGAAAATGGTTTGTGCAGGAACAAGTGTTCCATGAAAGACTAAACTTCACAGTCATACAAACTAATTCAGAAAATTATTTCACAGATTTAGATAATCGTTTTGGGCTTGTCTCTGCAAAACTTATGAATAAACGTGCTGTATTTTGAATTTAATTAATGTTCAGCATTATGCTTTGGAGTGATATTTCCTCTGCAAAAGTTATTAGGAAAAAAAATTTTGTCCATAGGTTAATATTCGACTTAGATATTTCTTAGTTGGGATTTGAATCATTTGGGTTTGTTATAACTGGAAAAAAAAAGTTGTTTGTTTTTTTTTTTTCTGGAAGACATTTAAACAAATTACAGCTTTTTCTGGATTTACTTCTTATCAACCACTGAGCGTATGATGGCAAAAACTGTCAGGAAAGACTTTTTCTGTAATCCCAGCCCTACTGGAATGCACTGTACATCATTACCAGCAACTCCAGGGGCAACAGTTGTTTGGAAATGTCTGTTACATCTGTCAGGAATTACAAATAATTGTAATTCCTGTAAACTGTACAAAAATACACTAAAACACTTCAAACTCATAAAAAACAGTTCTGACTTCACATAAATTGGTGTTTGTTTAAAAGGTAGTTAAAATACTTAGTTTGTGAGATTTAAAATTTGTCATGATAATTTAGTGGTTCTTTTCTGTCTGAAAGTGTGTTATCAATGTGGATGGTGAAATTGTCAAATGCTCAGTTGGTTCAAAGAAGGAAGGAAGAAGGAAGGAAATGTTTGAAATAAGCCTCAGACATGGTTCTAGATTGTCTAGGAAGCCTGATACGTGTCCTACCAATAATGCTTTTGGTAAAACTGAAAAAGGTTTATTCAGTTATAACTGTGCATTGATATTCAGGAATATGAAAGGAGCATGTTTCTAGGAAATGAGAATTTTGAGGAGGGGTTTTCAGCCTGGGAAACTTAGAAGTTTTTTTCAGAAATGCTGAGTGGTCCCATGTGATGTGTATAGAAGGATACATGAGTAGAGCACAGAAACATTTAAATATCATGAAATCAAAGCCTCAAGGCAGAAAATTTATATTAAAAAGGTAGTAAATGGGATAAATTCTGGATACCAGAGCCATTTTTTTATGGCTTTCTTATTTGAGCTCTACCATTTTTTGCCACAGCCATGACTTACTTGACTGCTAAACGTTTTATTTGAATGTTAAAAAACAACTTCTAAAAAAGGTGGAAGAAAGGTTATAGAGATATTTTGTGTCTGGTTGTATATTCTTAGGTAGCAGGTTGACTTTTCAAGAACTATTAAAACAGCCTTGAAATTTACATATCTTGTGGAAGCTCTAAGCGGTGTTCTCTGATTTGAAAACTTTGTGTTGTAAAACTTATGCTATCATATCTTAAACTGATCAGTTGAAATACAGAGAAGGCAGTGATAAGCTTCATGAAACGAATGGAAACCTTGATTTTGAGGGTCAGTAATTCATCCCATAGGAAAGTATCCAGTGGTTTTCATTATTATTTTCTTTATTTTACATTCAGTGCTTCCTTAATTAATATCTACAATGTATAGATTATGGATGGAACCAAAATTGATTCAAATATGACAGTAGTTTACAGGATTTAAAGGTATTTTTGAATAATTTCCATCTGCCTGGATATCTGAATCTACCAAATGAAGTAAGTGAAGTGTGATTTATTGTCTGTTCTCTTATCAGTTGTGTTGTTGGGAGTTAGTCACAGTTGCATGGACCTTATGAGCAAACTTAAATCAAGTTCACAAAAGGAAATATGAAGGCCATGGATTTATATCCTTAGGTTGGATTCTGTTTAGAGGCATAGCTTTGAATATGGTAGTCCTGGAATGAGAAAATTAATAAGGAACAAAAAACTTCCTTGTTCTGTGAGTAACTGCTAACATAAAAGCAGGACTTCAAAAAGCCTGGAATTTTTTTGTCAGCATTAATTAGGTTCTGGAGAAGCCTCTGATAGTATAAGTACAGATCCAAATATTGGTGACTTACAGCTCTTGAATATAGAATAGAATGTATTGATCTTACGTGCTGTATAGAAATAATGTGAATTGCATTTAATAAAGTTGAAAAGCTAAGCAAAATACAGTGAAACTTTAACATAGATATGTTAATAAACAGTATTAGGAGCAATCAATCACAAAATATCAATGCCATTTCCATTTTAAGTAGCTACTAAATGTGGATGGATACAGTATGTCATCTAGATACAGAATTTTGTACATAAGTTGTGTTTTAAAATACAAAGTAAGAAGTTTCTACAGGAAATATCTTCTGACATCTTGATTAATTACATCAGCTTTGCTTGCATACTGAAATCAGTTTTGTTATCTTTCTCTGAATGGGCTTGTGGTGTTACTAATTACAGCAGTGATGGATTTTTTAAGTATTTGAGACACTTTATTGCACTATTTAAAAAAGGAAAAAAGACAGTTTTAACTCCCATTTTTGTAGCCAGGTTGCTATTTCTTTCTGGCTTACATAAAGCTTGATGTGAACACTTCATTGGTTTGTAGATAAAACTCTTAGATCTTTGGTTCTATAAACCAGAGAATATCCATCATTCCACCCTACTGTTCTTCTCCCTCCTCCCTCAGACCTTTAGGCTTGGCTTGTGGTATTAATTGAACCATAAAATGCCTGAATATGAGAATAACTAATCACAACAGGAGCATCTTCCTAAATCTTCTGATGAGCAGATTTAAAATTCAGCTGACACAGGAGCAGGCACAGAACTTACTACCCAAACCCAGAGGCATTGCACTCATGATGACTTTTCTGCAGCTACAAAATCAAGGTGCAGCCAAACTGCACAATTCCTGAAGCACCTCAACAATTTGAGCAGCCAGGACTGTGTCTAATGAAAAAGGTGTGTTTCAAATACACCTTGATAAAGGATTTTCTCATCTGCAGGTAACTTTAATACTTCATTATTTGCCCCAATTTTAGATGGAATTTGAATTCAATAGGCTTTTGAATACTGTGACTGTGCCTTGTTTTATTCTGACTAAAGGTAAAAAGAAACTGAAGAAATAATATTTTGATAACTTGTTCTTTTCCTAGCTAGCTTTTTGGTGATATTTTTTTTTATGGGAGGGGGGAGGGGATGGGGTTTTTTTTTGTGTGTGTTGATTGGTTGGAGGGCTTTTTTCCCCCCCCCACCCTTTCAAACAAATGTGCATTGTTTGTTTAAAACAAAGATGTCCCCTCCCACTTTTGTTCCTAAGGCAAACAACTCCTTTAGAATGCCTGCATTGTACTTTAAAGTGAAATAATAGAAGTCTAATACTTCAGACTAGATAAGGTTTTTTTTTAATGTATATATGCAAGTGCTACTTGTGGAGCAGTTTTGAGATTACATTACAATTACAAACCAAATTTTTTATTCAATTGTATGTGCAAGTCCTGTGAAACAAAGATCAGTTCAAAGCTTCTCTGTTTTTATACGCTCTGCAAGAGACAATTTTGACACCAGTTATGTTTGGGTATCCCTAAATAAAAGTTGCTCTTTGGTTCTATTCTTAAATGCTTCTTTGCTAGTACAGGCAAATGCATTCAGAAGAGGGGTTTTATAGGGTGCTTAAAATCAGATTTTATTCCTTTCAATTGCTGCTTTGTACATTTAGCATGTTTTTTTTTGGTTTTGTTTTTTTTTGGTTTTTTTTGTTTATTATCTTGTTGAGTTTTGTGTATACACCAGATAGAATTTTGTAGCACTGGTGGACTAACAGACCTCAGATTTTGTAGCTTTCTGTTGAGAGGTGACAAATCAGCCTTTAACAGGGGCAGGTTTAAGCTGCATGGAGATGAGCTGTTTGTGTGGCATTCCTTATTTATGTGAAGTTGATTCTGTCTGGGGTCTCATGTGCCTGCTGTAGATAGCTGAGGGCAGTCGTGCTGGCCTGGGAGACATGGAACAGAACAGCTGAGTGCAGTGGGCTGAACTGAACAACAACCTGAATAAACAGTCAGACGGGAGGGCTGAATTTGGGGCGGTCACAAATGAACACACGTGTCAGCTGGTGGCCAAGATGTGAGTCTGGAGAGCTGGGACATGCAGAGTGGCAGCAGGAGGAATGGAAGGAAGGCTAGAGCATCAGCAGCTGGCTTAGGAACACTGGGGTGGATGTGACACAGCTGAGGGTCAAAGTGCACAGAGGGTGCAGAAGGAGAAACTTAAGCCAAGGGTGAGCTGCCCTCTGCAAAAAGGGGAATGAGGCAGCTTCACATACCTGAGGGGCTGGGAACACCTCCAAGGCTGATTCTGAGCATGGGATGATCTCCAGCTTGTCCCCAGGTGGGCCAGGCAGGGGCAAGAGCATGAGGAGTTGAAGTTTGAAGAGAAAACTACGGCTCGGTGTTTATAATAGCTCTGCTGAGAGAGTTCATGTTTGTTGGTGCAGCTTTGTGCACAAATATTTTTCCATCTCAAAGCTACCATGTAATGACAACGTGAATTAAGCAGGGTAATTACTAAGAGAAACTTCACCAAGGTTTGTCATGACTGCAGCATTTTTCTGTGCACCGAATGGGAGGTGTTGCTATGGGGCACAAGGTACTTTGTCTATGATCTGCAGCTTAATTGAACATCTTGTTGTGTTTTGGTTTGATTGCTTACAGCACAGAAAATATGCTACGTGACTTCTAATATAAATAAAATATATGATCCTTCCTTCAGCTTGCAAGATGCAGTGTAGGGCAAGTGTAAGATGATAAAAAGGAGCCAGGAAAGGGAATATGTACTGGTGCTATTCGTTGGGAAGGTGTGTTGGTAGAAGAACTCTTGATTTGATGTTCAAGAAATAAATAAGCAAAAACTCTTGAGGGTTTTTTTTATTTCAGAAGTTACACATATTTCAGATGACAGATGTTAACCTGGTCCCTATATTAGCTCCGGAAAAGCAGCAGAAAAATGAAGCTGCCACAGAATTTCTTGAATTGGAGTCGCTGCTTGTTCTTGCAGGTAACTCCAGTCCAGTTTGTGCTGTTTATCAGGATAGATTGAAAACTACTGATTGATGAACTTGCCAGAGTCTCTCTGGCTACCTGGATGCTCCTCTCCATGGTGGTTATACATGTTTTTTGCAGTGGAGACAGGTACAAAGCCAGACTGTCTGATTGATAAGGACTGTGCTAGTTAGGTGTCTGTTCAGTGATGGTGAACATATTCCTGAATCCATACCCTGAATCCATATTCCTGACTCCAGACCCTTCCTATTCTGTTTTAGCTTTCATCTAGTAAAACCCATTTATGCCTTCTCAACTGCCTCCCATACCTTAGTTTATATGCATTATGTTGGTGGCTTTGCTTGTTTTTGAGGGATTTTTTTTTTAAAAGGAAGTATAAATTAATCTCTTCTGCAAGGAATGAGAAAAAGACTTAATTTATTTCTGTCCAGAAATTTCACTCTCCTCTCTCTTTGTGTAATTAAAAAGATGTGAGGCCACCTAGGAAGATGGATCAGATAAAAAGTTTAGTAGTTTCCTTATTTGCATTGTGTGTGGAAACTTTGAGAAAAAAAATATCATTTTTTGGAAGTGCCAGGTGCTTCAACAGGAGTGAAAGAGGCTTTTCAGCAGTTCCAGGCAACCTGTGTGTATGTGGAAAGCTGAGATTTTAATGCTCTTCTGTGTCCCTCAGAAGAGGAGCCAACACATGATTTTCCCTAAATGCAAGATCAAGATCACGAGCAATGTGCTGTTAATGCTGGTGTGAAGTAGTTTTGTCTGTGTTTTTGGACAGAGACCGACCAAATCTAGTTTTAATTAGAAAAATTAGTTTTTCAAACTGCTACATTTTCCAAATAATAACAGCAGAAAGTTAGACTTGGAAAAAATTGTACTTTTTAATGAAAAAAATCATGCTTGATTCAATTCTCATGTTCTAGCAGCAGTAATTAAATTTTGCATGGAGTTTATCTTCCTGTCCTACTATACTCTAGATACAGTATCTGGAGTATTCTATATCTCTTGGCTTTTTAACATTATAACACTTAAATAATTTTTAATCTAAAAATTTTCCATTCCATTTTAAGTTGCTTACATTGGAATTTTTTTTGGATTTTTTTTTTCTTTTTCAGGCTTGTAACCACGAGCTAAATGCAGAAAACTATAAACAACTTAATTGTGTGTCATCCAGGTCCCTGATTTCTTACACATAATCTTTTTTAAAAGGCAGTTAGATATTGTCTTGTTCTAAGTAATTAAAATGTATCTAGTAAGCATGATTGTAAAACCTGAGTCAATGAGATGACCTTTAATTTATTGGCAAATCAATGACGTATTTCTGTTATGTAAGTTACTGTTTAGCTTTATAGAACTTCCAGGAAAAGAGAATAATGAAAATCACTATCCAATATTTCAAGGAAAGAGACCTGTGTGGGTTTTTTTTCTGTGATACAGGTCTGCTTGGGTTTGATGGTGGTTTTTAGCTTTTTATTTTTTTTTTTCAAATTTTTTTTTTACTTATTTTTATTTTTTTAGTACTTGTATGTGTCAGGTGGTTTTACTGACTCTTTTTGTCCCTACTAAATAACCTGGATGAATGGCATTGTTTCATGTACTGCTATTTTAGGGAAGTAATAACAGGTTTCAGATTGTGGTCTCTTGAATATAGTCCATTAAACAAAATGAAAACCAGGGCCGTTTTTGATAATATTATGTATGGTTTATTAATAAAATGTCACCACCTTATTTTGAATATATTCAGGAAAATCATCTTGAGCTCAGTCTGGTTGAATAAAAGCACTGACATAGCTTCAGATGCATTTACTGAACTGGATCAGCCTAATGAATTCCCAAGGTTCTGTGGGACCAATAGGCAAAAATCCGAGTGATTCTGTGTAGATCCAGTTTGTAATAAATTGCATTATTATATTTCATATGCTTGTAGTTCTTACTGGTTGGAGGAAGTTCTTTTGGAAGTGAATTATTATTACTCCTTCTTGTAAGGTAAATTATTCTAGATATTTCCTGGCTCTTCATTTAGACATGCACTATTTCATTTTTGTCTTTGAAATGACTGCACTTGATGCAGTGTTATAAATTTATATATTGCAATTATAGTTTCCTGTGACATGCAGCTTCTTAATCCAGTGTCTATATTCTATTTTCTCTGCACAAATTCTGACATGTGCTTTCCTAGCTTTTGAGTTCCTTCTTTTATGCTTTGTAACAATGCTCTTTCTACTATTTATTCATCATTGCTCCCATAGCAAATTTTCATTTTCCTTTCTCCTTTTCTATACATGGTCGCTTTATTTTTCCAGACTGCTTTGTAATTTCAGCAGACAGTGAGAAAAAGTAATTGAGACTTTGATCCTACAGTAAGCAGTCCTCTCATTCTTTGAGAGAAAATGTGACTCAGTACAGAATGAAGCTGTATAATACTACATTTATTTCATGGATTAAGTAGTGCTAAAATGTTAACTCTGCTAACACTAGAGATCATTTTTAAATTCTTAATTATTAACTTGCTTGGTCCTATGTCAACTGCTGTCATACCTCTATTTTTTTAAATCATTTCAGCTGCAACAATAATATTGGGACAGTTGGCAAGTCAAGTCTATCTTGAAATGTTTCTCACCACATTTTTGGGGCAGAGGTGATAATTTTCTGGTTTTGATTGTTCTATAATGTGAGACAAGTCTTGATTTTGGAGGTGTTCTGAATGGAAAAAGTTAGTCACAATGAGCTAAATAACTTTTCCTGATCAATGATTGTTTCCTTGAAAGCAGAATAAGGCAAATTCATAAAAAATTAGAACAGGAAGACATAGTTTTTATTTATGCAGTGCCCTATTGGCAGATTTGGTTGCGTAGTCAAAGCTTAATACATGGTTTTTACTACTCACTAGAAGCCAAGGCACACAGTTGCCAAGCTCAATCCATCTTAGGGTGCAGACTGATTATTTCCCTAGAAGTTAAACGTAGTTCTTTAAAATGTCTGGTGTAATCAGACATTACTGGTGATTAGCACCTTTGCAGCTGAACTAACAGGTGGTCTGAGTTTTGTTCCTCAAATCAGAGTGCAGCTCCTAGCAAGTCCAAATAACTTTGTGCTGAAGTGAGCAGACTTGGTAATGAGCATCTGGTGCAGTAAGTTTTCAATCATCCCAGCTCACCGTGCCAGAATTCATCTTTCTGTGCCCTCCGTCATCGATTGCGCTGGGCTTTTTGCTCATTGACTCACGGCGGTGTTGCAATAGAAAGTCTTGACTGGCTAAATGAAAACCCTTTTCAAAAAGGTAGTCATGGAATGAAAAGATGAAGAAAAGGGAAAAAAAAAAAATAAAAGAGAAGAGATAAACGAAGGGGAATCTGAGAAAGGGCAGAAATGCTGGTGTTAAACTCCAGATCAGTTTCAGAAAGGAGCAGAAATCAATACGAGCTTCAAGTACTTGGAAAACCTTTGCATCCCTCTCTGGTTTGTTTGCTCTGGACTAGCACAAAAGTGCCAAAGACAGAACAACTCTCCTCAAATCTCTAAAGATGACTGAATGGCAAGAAGGGTCCTCTTTCTCCCTCGTTTTACATATGTTTTCATCAGTCCCAGCCTGGAGTAATTTTTTTCTGTTTACATCTAGGACATAATGCCAGATTCACAGTCTCCTTAATCCCTTGACTCTACTTGTTTTTTGCAAACTTGGACCATGGATTTTTGCTAGTGCGCTATTTTTGTTACAACCACTGTTCTGTTAAACCCAATGGTTTCAGTAGAAAAATTCAATCTATCATTATTTTATTCTGGCTGCTGATGGAGAACTTTGAGAAATGCAAAACTGCATAGCAGAGGTTAAAAGCAGCCATGCTATTTCTCTGTAAAGCGACTTCCTCTACCAGCTTTGACAGGATTGTATTGTGCATTCACCTCACTTGGCATCCTAGAGATAAATGATACTTTTCCCTTGCCTTCCTTTTCTTTTAAATGAAGATTTATTCCACATATAAAGTCAGAGGAGGCTGATGCTTTCCATGCCATAGTGAGCTCTTTTAAGCAGATTATTCTCTTATGCTGTGATAATCTGTTTTGGATTAGATACTCAGTAAATAGTCTCTAATGCATCATACATTGGGCAATGTCATGTGTTCTTTCAGCAGTTTGGGTTTTCTGTTGTTGGTTGTTTTTTTTAAAAAAAAAAATGAAAATGGAGGTGTTTTTCTAATAATAATTGACTGTTTCTAAGATCATGAACATGCTCTATATAATCATGATCTGATTAAACCTTAAATTTGGTACAAATGCCTACTATAAATTTGCATATTCCTATAGCTCTGTATTCTGTTCTGAATTTACTGTCTGCTCTCACTGGAAAAATCTCAGTTTTCTGGGACATTCTTAGGAATTCTACTAGATTTGGAAATGTAAGGGAAACTAATATTCTTAAATCAGGCAATTACCAAATTCAGCCTGTCACTGATTGAAAAATCTTGAGGTATGGATTTTTTGCTTTCATTTTTATTTATGAACACGTCTGTAGTGCATATGTATTCATAATGAGTTATACAAAGCATATTCTTTTAAGGGGGCTCTTTAGTCTCTTCTTCACTCCTAATTTGGTGTTTTAACTTTACACTAGCATCCACTAAAACACCTCTTAAGCTCTTTGAGGTTGGTTTGGTTTTGTTTTTAGTAAATGAGAGAGAAGGCAGTTGAATGGTTTTGAAAATGCTGCATTGAAAAAATTTTAAAAAACTCCAAAAGTTCTAACTTTTTGTAACTTAAACATTGCAAAAAATCACAGTTGTACTTTCACTCCATTGCATGAAAGAATTGCTGTCCAGTGCATGAATGGACTTCTCAGTCTCTTAAAAAGTCGAGAAAACAATTTCTGAGTGGCTTCCTCCTGGAATTCTCCCTGCACCCAGGGAGATTGTTCAGCACACAGTGAATGCTGCAGTTTCTTCCAGGTGTCTTCATTTAACATCCAGCACAAAAAAAACCCAAAAAAAAACCAAAACCCCACCCCCCAAAAAAAACCCACCAAAAACCCACCAAAAATCCTCAAAACCCTAAAAAAACAGGAAAAGAAAACAACCAAAAAAACCCAAATAAAGAAGCAGTTGGACACATCCATCTGTAAGTAAACTTTTTATATACAAATTTATGGCTGAGACCTCTTAATGACTTCAGAATACATTTTGTTTTGAATGAATTGGTGCTGTTATGGTCTAAAAGTTTCATTATTTGCTGTGAGAAGACTTATATGTTGATGGCTACACACTGAACCTCTTTTTCACTAATTATCTGAAAGAAACTTGCTTCAAAGAGTGGTGATCCCTCTGATTTATAGATTCTAAATGCCTGGGGTGTCCTTAGGTGTCATGGTCAATATACCTCAGTGGCCTACGGTTCAGTTTTGTGAAAATAAAGGGGATGTTAGGACAGCCTGAGGCTGCTGACTCTCTCCTGAATAGGCTTTGTTGCAGTATTTGGCAGATAAAATGGTCTTGAAAAATTCCTCATAAAATGCCTGAAAGGATTCATCTGAAAATTGATCTGGACCCAAGACTTGCTTGTCCTCCCAAGGTGGGAAAAAAGCCAAATTATATATTGTTCTTTCAGAGTAACTTATTAAGGAACAGCAGAGCTTGGGTGTATGTGGGGAAATTAATTTTCAAGTGAGAAATTTCTCAAGAAATATTTTCCTCTGATGGCTACTGAATGTAGTTTTAAGCTCCTAAGATGTGCACTATTGTAAATAATTGTTCTTAAGGAAGAGAGGGTATGACTAAGAATTTTCAGTACTAAGGTGGCCGAGAGCCTTCTTTCTAAAAATAATAATGTTTTTTATTGAGCAATGAAACTTATTTCTATGCAGACAGTAGGCAGGATTTTATTTGCTCTTTTTATCCTTCTTGGAGATCCAGGTGTTCTTGGTGGTCTGTTTTGTTTTTTTTAGCACTCCACATTTCCATTAAGGAAAGCAAAGGAAAACTCCCAATCACCCTGTGCCCATGGCCAGTGTTTGAGGCACACAGTGCTTTAATAGCAGGAGAAAATTTGGCTGGGGGGTGTTTGCCTCTGGGAATGAAGGGCTCCAGAGGATTGTCAGGGAACACAGGGAGCAATAACTGGAGTTGTAGAGGGAGGTAGCTGGAAGACCACTCACCCTCCTGCTCAGCCAAGGTGTTTCTGCAGCTATTCCAGGTGAAGGAGTTTTATTCAGAAAAGCCCCTGGAATACTTGCAATTCCTGAATCATCTAAGGTTGGCCTCACTCTGGTAAGCCCTTGGGAAATCTAATTGCTAGCAGCTTCTTAGAGGTCAATATTATAGATTGCTTTTTACAGAAAGATCAAGGGAAAGATCAAGCTGTACTTCTTGTTTGAAGATGGGAGGGAGGAAGGACAGGTAGGAAAGGGCAGGGAGCTCAATAAGAGAATGTGATCTGTGCACTGGGGCACTGAAACAGCTTTTCATTGTAACCTTGTATTTGATTATGGTGCTTCAGAAGAAAAGCCCAGGGGTGAAAAACAGGATGGAATGATTAAGCACCAGCTCTGTTAAACAAATAATTTCCCATGGAGAAACTATTTTATTATGCAAACAATTTTATTTTTATTTTCTGCATCCAAACTGTATTTTCAAGCTCAGTCGCTATAGTTTTAATAAAAGCAATTTAGATCTTGTTAGTTTTTGAGGAAGGGACTCTACTATATAAGTTCTGGTGGCAAATAAAGGACATACATAGATGTATTGAACACTTTAAAAATTATAGTAGCAAAAATGAACTTAATCTGCTCCTTGTTATAAAATTATGAGAAATACCTTGTTCCATAAGTCAGACATGGACTTTGTGTCTTATTTTCCTTTGGTTTTTTTTTTTTTCATCTTTCCTGAGTTTTTCAGTCCATTTATTGTGGGAGTGCTTTAAGTAACCATATGGGTTGACACACAGTGTTGAGCAGTAGTGGCAAGCAGATAAATTGAGTGTGCAGCATAGATAAATAAGACCACAGGATAGTGTTTTTTAAAGTTACATTGTTAATGAGTGCCTTTACTTCTCCTTATCTGAGGCTGTATTAAAAGCTAAACCACGTAGAAAACTGAAGCTATGAAAGTGAAAATTATTCTGCTTTGCAGGATATGTTGGCTGATTAGTTATTTCAAGAATAAAATATTAGCAGATAAATATTTCAATTTATATGACCAAATGCCAAAGTAATCTTCTCAATCGAACAAGAAAAGCAGTTGTGATACCAAGAGCACAGACTCTGAGCTCTGCAGCATGATCAGGCAAGCTTTCAGCTGGATTTCAGTAGAATGCCTGAAGAATTCTAGAAAAAAAAAAGAGTTTCTAAACTGTTTTCTCTCTAGAAAAAAGTACTTGTAGAATCACTTGATAGAACATAGAGGAAGAGTCTCATGCTTCATTATGTGTGGGGTTTTTTAGCTTTTATGGTGAGCTAACAGAAGTTAATAGAGATTTAGTTCACATTTAGGGGGACAATTTAATATAAAGAGCCCTGTTTTATTATCCATATAAGAAAGCACTGGGCAACATAGCAATAGCACTGTAGTATCAAAATTCTGAAAGTGTGCTTTGTTATCATTAATAGTTTTGATTATCACTGCAGTTTTGAGATAACTGCAGTGCTAATCCTGGGCCTGAATTGCCACTGTCTGGCAATATCTGGTCCTTTATGCCTGATTCCTTTTTTTCCCCACAGTCCAGGCTTGGAATAATTCCTGGAGCCGCTTCTCAATTGCAGTGAGGAGGGGAGTGAGGGGCTGGGTACAGATCCACTGCTCTGGCATCACTGCCTGCCTGGTGCACTGGATTTTCCTCACAGCTCTGTCCCTCTACAGCTGCTCTGTGCTTGGGACTGAGCTCCTGAGGTGGGAAGGAGGATGGGAGAGGAGGGTGGGATGTGATGAATGGGGAAATGTGGTGTTGGAGAGGTGAGCAGTATGAAATGTTTTCAGTTTTACTTTCCAGTACGAGGTTTGGTCAAGACCTTACCTTCATCTTCTTTATGCTGTCCAGTGAAATTAGAGCCATACCAAGCCCCTTCTGAAATTCTTCAGGATTTTTCTTAATACTGAGATGTGCCATTCAGGTTTGTGAGCTACAACGAATTAAAGAATGTAAAGTATGATTGTTCAGTTTGCACCTACTTTGATTTGGGAAACGTAAGTCCTCAAGGAACTCATCACAAGCAAAAAAAGAAAAGGTGATAGGTTTAAAAGGGTTCACAGGACATGTCACCAGACAATACCACAGCTCATTGATTGATGCTTCATTAAAGCCTGAAAAGCAGAAATGTAATGGGGCAGCAAGAAGAAAAAGTACAGAAGACCATCATTGGTGTCCTTGGTCCCTGCAGAACCAGGACCCCATTAGGCAAATCAGAGCTCATTTCAGTGAGGACCAAACACAACTGCAGAGGTGAATCTGTTCTGCCAGAACCACAGGGGGATGAAGGCAGGAGACCTCTGTTTTTGTACAGTTGTAATTTCAAGGCTTCCCAGGATGTTTACTGTGCTTAGCTTTCACAGTTAGCAGTGTGCTGTCTTGCCATCCCAGGCTTGATAAAACCTTTACTTGAGCGAACATTTTTCTATTTGCCATTTTGTTCCAATTATCTTTGAACAACACATCTTAAATAATGCTTCTATGTAAGACAAATATTTTTCAGGTACAGTGATCTGTCAAAAAACGTTAGGATATTGTAGTGTAAATTTTACCACAGGTGTCTTACATCCTGGCTTAACTAGTTTAGCATTTATTGTGCTGTAATGATTTCCATTTTCTGCTTGTTCAAATAAGCTTTTGTATTTCATGCACCTAAGTTTTGACTGACACTGGATATTTACTCTAATATGCATTTTGATAAAGTATAGAGCAATTAGAAGGAAGATGACACTTATGAGGGAAGACAAGTAGTTTTCACTAGACAATATCATTTATCATGCTTTTATTAGAAAAAGATAGAAAAGCTGTGTACAGTTCTGGACTGAGGGCAGTGGAGTGTAGAACCGTGTGCCCCTGTCAAATTGATAGAGTAAAGATGTTGAGGGAGATAATGGAAACTTTCTATTCAGTGAGGAGTGGAATAAAGAAACCATTTCTAGTCATTCTTCAGCATTGATTGCCTTCGTGCTTCAGGCTTAGATCAGAATTTGCACATAATAAAGTTGAACAAATATGGAGATCCAGTTTGGGAAATGTAGTTAGATGAAGCTGATCCTTTGGTGTAGAGACATCAGGAAAATATTTAATATGGAAATTTAATGCAGGTGATAACTACAGTGGTGGAAATACAAAGGAAGAAGCTGCAGGCAGTAGCACTGATAAAATGTAAAACATTTAGTGTGTAGCGGAATAAATGGTCCGGTGCAAAACATATGGTTCATTATTTCTGGTTTGACCTTATTGCAAGGAAACAAAGCCCCAGAATAAACCTACACTTCAGCTGTAGCAGTTCATGGTGGTTCTTTACTTGGGTATGTCAGGATTCACTTCAGTTTTCTTCACACCTGGCTGTACCAGTCAGACAAACACTTGCATATTCTACACCTGCTCCTGCCTTGCCTCTGCAATCACTGTGGCAGCGATGGGTATGTTAAATTAATCACTTAGCAATTTTATTATGCAACCTTCTGAAGCTTTAGCATGCTATAACTTTACAGCAGTGTCATTATGGTTACCTGCTGGGGCATTTTATGTTCAGTTTTTATGATGCCTTGGCATTCATTATTTGTAGTTTAGGGTTGTCCTGAAGACTGGATTTTGCAAGGCTTTGTACGAGGAAATAGGAGCACAAAGACTTGGAGTCAGAACACCTGGAAGCAAATGACAGGAAAATAATCAATCAGAACATCTGCTGCTGTAACATGTACAAGAGTTTGCTGTTCCTGCATCACACTTAGATTATTTGCAAAATATTAAGTTTCTGTTAATTGACACTGGATTTATTAGCCTGGGGTCAGGAGTGTTCTTTACAATAGAAGTGGTGATTGCTGTAGTTGAGAAAAACTTAGAATTTCTGTGAGTCACACAGTGCAGACATTCATCACTTTGGGATGCATTCTTCTACAGAAAACAATATCTGTGAGTTGAAGTGTAAATAGAATAGAAAACCACCGTAGCATTATGAAAAATATTACCTTTTTTCACTAAAGGGTGGGGGGCTCGAAGCAAGATTAGAAGACAAAATTGCAGGTAGTGGGAAGAGAATTTTTCACCAAAACCTGTTTCTAAATGGAGAAGGTCGTAAATTAGAAAATTTAAAAAAAATAATAAAAAAGAGGAAATTTTCATCAGCAAGTGGTAATAGTCTAAGGATGCAATAAAAGTTGAATTATTCGTGTTTTGGTAATTCTTCTGAACTGTTGGGTTCTTTTAGTGGAAACAGCTCAGCTGGTTTTTTGTGATCTTTCTTTTCCTTTTGTGTCATTGTCCTCCTCTTACACATGAAAAGATTTTTTTTTTTTTAAATTGTAGGAGATATCAAAATTATCCATAATTCAGTTTGTTAGTATGTTCACTAATGGATCAATTTTTATGTTATTTTGTTCTACCCTGACATTGGAGGAAGTAAGATAGAGAGGTGGATGGTCAGAGGAGTTTCGTGAATGTCTTCTCTTCTTTAGCCTACTATTTAATGACAAAACACATCGGGTTAATCTGATTTTGACAGCACACTTCAAATGGTTGTTACCCATCAAAAGTTGCAATTTAAAGGGTCTATTTCCCTCATTTTAGGACCAGCTATTTTTATCCCTGGCTTCAAGTCATAATTGGCCTCTGTCTCACTTGTGTACCATTTTTTTCTGCATTTCTGCTCTTCAGCTTTGACACATTTTTTTTCATGTTTTCACATTTTGACTTTTAGGGTTTCTTCTCCAATTTTTAATTGAAAATTACAATGTTTCTAATAAGATTCAAGCTACTGTAAACAAGCAGTGTTTACAATGTAGCTTGTAAATGCAAATATCAGGAGAAAGGAATTTGCTATTAAAATTTCTGATTTTAGTAGGACTGGTTGTATTATGGTAGAAAATCCTGTTTCCTAGCATGCTTTCACTGTCTGGTTAATTATTCCCATCAATTAGTATTTTGTCATATGCTAGAGTATCTCTGTATACCTGTTTGTGGAATGAAAGAAATTAGTAGCCTAAATCTAATTAGTTCCTGTATCTAACATCTACTTGTGAAGAAATTATTTTAAGTGTGGAGCAATCACTGAGCATCAGAAGCCTTTTAAGCTTTATTATGGATCATGGCAATGGGACAAAGTATTTGTTGAAGATGTGATACAAATCCTAAACAAGTGGCAATATAGTAATGGGATCCAGTCTATTAGCCAGGAATATCTGTTATTTTTGCTTTATGAAATTATTTTTTTCTTAAATACCTTCTTGCATTTCAACCCTGTTTTTTTGCTTACCTGTTGCTTTAGTAGCAACACTTCTACACTAAAGGTTACTCTGCAGGAGATTCACGAGGTTAACCTTTATGTAGGCCTAATTTCTGGGAAAGGTATTAATCTCCCATTGAAAAAACAAAAACATTAACAAATAATACTTCATATTTCAGCTATTTTCATTGAATAACTTCCTTGGACGTTTCCATCAGCGATGGAAGTTGATATTATTGGAGTACTAATATATATTGAAGAGTAAAGTATAATAGAAAATGATGTTTTATGAGTTACTTAACCTAATTTTGATGTACTTGAGAGACAAAGAATCAACTTCCTGGAATTTTTCGGTGTGTAAGAGGGAAGGACTTTCAGTGAGCAACTGGGGGGACTTGGTTTTTTTTAATAGCCATTCAAGAATTAATTCAGGTGCTAACAGGAAGAGAAACAGCCAAAACCAGAAAACCAGAGGGAGAAATGGGAGGGAATACATAATACAGTTTTGTTCTTGTGGTAATATTAGCTTTTTCATCAGTTTAATGACTTTTATTGGCAGGCATAATGCATTGTGATAGTCTGAATACAGTGTGTCTGCTGCTTGTAATGACCATTACACCTGTCAAATTCTTAAATCCAAATCGGTAAACTAAATGAAAAGTCCTGTGCATAGGTATAAAGGAAAGTTATATAGGTATAAAAAATTTGCAATGTGGGAAAAGGAAGACAGACTTTCTGTTTTGTTTAGTTTTGCCCAGAGGAGGAGAGTACTCAGTTGTCAACAACAGATTCTGTAAGAGTTTTAACAACTTAATATTAACAGTGTTTTGCACTGCTAAAACATCTTCCCTTCCTTGATTTGAGGGAAGGTCACTGTGACAATCATTTTGTTCTCTGAGATTCCTGAACTTTATCTGTTTCTAAGAAATTGGTTGAAAAATGTATTTGTTGACCTCCAGTAACTAAGATGTCATTTGGCTTTTTCTTTTTGATTGTTTGTCTTATTTTGATGGTTTCTTTTTTTTTTAAACATCAGTTGTATTTTATTGGACTCTCATCTTCTACTTACCCTACCTTCTTTTATTGGACTTTTACTAGCCTGCCACTATCTTTATTGGATTATATTAGTTTTAGCCTGAATGTTTTGCTCTTGCTAAGGAAGCTGGGGAGATGGCATGGGGAGAGCAACATTTTCAGCAGGATGAAGAGATATGTCTCTTTCCTTGTGTGTTGGGCTCTCCTGGGGCAGTAGATCAAAGGGAAGCTGTTTATGTGAGCTTGGTAATTTCCTGACAAATAATGAGAAGTTAGCTCTCTGATGTTCAGCTGAGCACCTTGTAAAGTCCTGAGCTACTTGTGACATGCACAAGTCCCAAATGCTTCTTGCCACCAATCTTGCTGTGAGTTGAACTTCTCTTTCTGGGGGAACATGTCAGCATATTCCACTTAATTGTTATTTGGGAGTTAGACTAGCAGAATACTCCAGAAGACTTGAGCTGTTCCTTTACTAGTTTACATGGAGACTGATTACCTACAATTTGCTATTGCTTTTCTGTGTTTTTGGGCCTTGTATTGGCAGAGGTGACTGAGATAGGGCCCTCTTAAAATAACTGGGAAGATGCTGGTAGCAGTGTGAAATTGTGAGAGACATCTGAGTCGAGGTTTTTCTGTCCTTCATCTGAATTTGTTAACCTGCCAGAGCACCACAACTTCACTCTCTCCCTTCCCTTCTCCCCATTTTTCCAGCCCAGCACATGTGAATGCTCTTTTCTTGTGTTGTCAAGGAACGAGTGGCTTGAGAATGTTCTTTGCTGTAGGCAAATTGCTTTGTGTTTCTACTTGTTTAATATAGTACAGACATGTATTTAATGGCAGTTTTTAATGGGTTTGGGTAGCAGCACAAACTTCTGAAGCAGGGAAAGGGCAGACTCCTTTCAATGTGAGAAACTGATAGTCTGGATTTGAGGAGGGGGAAAAAGTGGCTTTCCTATCAGTGCTGTCGATCTGATGACATTTTCGGTGGGTAATGAGTGACAGTTGTTACCAGCTGATGGCTGTGTGGTGACCTGTGGGAAAGCAATTGCAATCATGTTTGGTTTCAGAGTCTACAGGTGCCTACACTGCAGAATAAACCAACAAAACTGACAGTAATTGGCATTGGTTTCAGCAGGCTCTGCGAAAGGTCAAGGACAATCCAGCATTCCAGGACATTGCTGGGGCAGTTTGGACCTGTTGTCTGAGAAAATTCCTGTGGTTTTCCCAAGCTCTAGTTGCACTGAGGATCAAGAGAGTTTTGTTTTCCAGGAATGTCAGTTCCACAATCTTCAGAAAGACTGTCTTTCCTTTTAAAAACAAAAGCAGTGGAAGGGAGGAAGGCAAAATTATAATCTCATTTTGAAAGTATTATTTCCTTCCTAGATATTGGAATTGTATCTTTCACTTTCCATTAAATGAAATAGGAAATTAGCTTCTAATAGTGATTCTGATTTCCATCTTAATTAGGAACAATGAGGAATAATAGCTGCTTTTGTGAACATGTGTGTATCTATGCATGTGTATATGTGCAAACACACGTGGGTTTTATGTGCAGCAATTAAGCTCAGCATATTGTGTGTAATTGGTGATTTACAACAGAAAGTGGCACAATTAATAACAATTAAATGCCAATAAATGCTTAATTGCACCTTATGGTCTATAATTGCTCAGTAGTTTCATTTTGTATTTACTGAAGATCCAGCTATCATGAAAACTTCTAAAATCCACCATGAGCCTGTGTATTTTGTGGATAGAAAGTGATTTTGGGGATTTTCTTTATTTCTCTTGGGTTGGAGGGCCCTTGCTTTGAGTTTCAGTTGTGAAAGATGATTTTATGATTATTTTGGTTAGAGACTAGTTTAGTGGTTTTTAGCCTCACCTTTGTTGTCTTGTTCTGTGATCATTTAAGAAGCGATAGCAGAAGTTTGCCATTTTCATATTGAAATGTAGCTATGTTGGAGTTGTGGCAAGGACACCTGGAAGAGACTCATCCAGTGTCTGATGCATCTTTCTGCCTTCAGATATTTTTATTCTTTGGAGAGAAAGACAGACAGTGGAAGGAGAAGTGAGGAATTTGCTCCTTTCCATTATAAACCAAAGAGTTTGAATGAATGATTATGTCAGGTTGGTTAACCCAACCTCTTGCAAGATGATAAAGCCTGGGATCTTGTCAGCTGAGACAATCATCCTCTTTTCCAGGTGTTTGGATTAGAGTTGATCCTGATGGTTGCAGCCCCCCTCTTTGTGCAAGGCAGTTATGGGTGCATTCCTTGCTCCCAGAATTTTACCTGACAAAATTCATGTGACATTTTAATAGCATCAGAAAAAACATATATTAATTAATTCATTATGCATTTATATTTTTCTCTTTAGTGTTGAGTACCACAAATATTTAATCAGCTAGTTGTAAGTACTCTTTAAATCAAAACTTGTGCCAACTCCTAGAAATTAAAACATACCTTCAGAAAAGAAAAAAAAAACCCAAAAAACAAACCACCATTGGAAATGTAAGTTATATCTGTCATAATGGTTATCTTTTTTTGATTTACCTTTCCTTCAAAATTTAGAATACCAGAGGTTACTGCTAAATTGGAAGGGCTTTCTTTAATCCTTCTATGTTTAAGAAATTAAGAATTGATCTGTCTTTCTACTGTCATGAATTATATTTGGTGCATTTTTTCATCTCATAAGTTGAAGATTTTAACTTGAACATTTAGGATTACAATTGAAGCAATAAAGACATTTTAGCACAGTCTGGATGCTTACTCAACTTCCAAGACCTGGTATGAATTTTATTTGTTGTTAGTTTAGACAATTTAGGATGAAAAAGGTGCATCCAGGTACTTCTCACAATTGAAGTACTCACTGAAGAAGTGTAAATAGTTATTGGCTGTCAATGCTATTAAACTGTTGATGAACCTAATTCAAGTGTTTCACATCAATGTTATCTCTCCCTTTGTCTTTCAGTGCTGAGCAACATATTTTCATTACTATGCATTTACATAGAACCAATAAATGTGTTTTAGAAGTATATTAATGCTGTGGTTTTGAAAGATATTTTAAGACTTTGCTCTTTCCTGTTATGAACAGCCTATAAACAAAACCAAAAAGGTGCATGATAGAGAAGTATTTTCTCTTGGTGTTATTACCTGTAAGAGATCTATTTTAAGATATTTGACCCTGGGGGACAAGTAGGAAAGGAGAAATGTATTGATGAATGAGGACAGAGATTTCTAGAAATGTAAAGCAATGCTCTCAAGGCAAAATAGGTAAGGCAAATGAAATATTTGGGAACTGCATTAAAAAATCATTGAAAGAAAACTACTTTGGATGCATGTCCAGTCTGGTTTGTGTGCAGAACTATGATAAAGAAACTCCACTTCAGGGCTTAAGAGGAGGTTTGGGAAGCTAGGATGGACTTCAGGGTTTGGATGGTGGAATAGAATCCATTCAATGGCAATTCATTCATTCAAAAACAGCATTTTGAGAAGGGAGTAAGTAAGACTTTGTTGAATTGTTTTAGTTAAAGTGATGCATTCTAAGTCTGTTCTAAGCCTGAATAGCTCACCCAACAAGAGAACCTAAGGCATGCTAATCTTTTATAGGGGCTGTTGGAGAAGAAAGCAGTATGATCATCCTTTGATTTCTACAGTTCAAATAACCGGGCTCTCATTCATCTGTGGATTAAAAAGGAGTAGTTTCTCACGTAGGTTCAGAGCAAGGCTGATGCATGACTGAGTTTGTGGTGAGAAGCCTTAACTGTGTATTACTGATAGGAAAAGTGAGTCTAAAGGTAACCCAAATTTGTTGCAGATCGTTTCTGATTGAATCTTCTGATTGATCTGATTGTGATTTCTGTCACAAAAGAAACAACACTCTTCTGACTACGAAGTGGAATCTTATAAACATATCATGGATCAGTAAAAGTAATACACAATATAATTTGTAAATATGTGCTCTAGCATCACATGTAAGGGATTAAAAGAGAGTATATCCTTGCCTAATCTTTGCCTTCTTTATTTTTGTCTTGAAAGTTAAAAAAAAATAAATTAATACTGCGGAACCTCTTTGCTCTAATAACCTTTTTTTTTTTTTTTTTTTTAAAGTTTTCTATGTTTCTGTGTTATTTTGCTCTTGAGTCTTTGCCAGGTTTTTTTCTTTGCCAATTTCTTTTCTTTCTGACCAGCTGATTTGATGCATAGCTTGTAATTCTGTATATTTCACTTGGGTTGGAGGAAACACAGGTGGAACTCATTTTACTGCTTGCATGAAGAGGCATTTTGATTCTTGTTATATTCCTTGAATCAGCTGTATGTTTTTCTCTGTTTGAATTTGATGCTACTTTTTACTATAATATTTATAGATGATCTGAGAAATCATTGATCAGTATCAATTTTCTTTCCTTTCTGGAGTGGATTCCACCTTCTCTGAATGTACCACAAAATCAATCTTTAAATTAAAAAGTCTTCTTGGTTTTCATTTTATGATGAGGAAAAGCTGACTTTGTCACAATTGAGACAGACCTGATGACATTGAAAACTTGATTATGGAGGATGTTTTCCCCCTTCTATTCACAGGGGAAAATGTTTTTATTGTGGAAAAAGTAGAACCTAAGTTTAAGACTAACAAGTTTATAGATTGGATGTGTTCTTAAACTGCTCTCTCCTATTATGTCAGAAATTAAGCATTCAGAGTTATGATGTTCAGAGTTATATTTTCATCTTTAGATGAAGGGATTTTGATTCAGTTGGAGCAGTCCTGCCTCTGTTACGAGTCACCCACTCTTTTGTGATCTCTGGAGGGAGGTAACCCTTGTTCAGCTGGTGCTAGAGCAGAAAAGAACAGGAGCTGCTGAACAGCCCAGTAGAGTTTTGAAGCAATTTAGTGTTTTAGTAGCTGGATATTTTTCCTGTGCTATGCTTTAGAAATTGGCTGCTACTTATTTTTGTTTTACACAAGTGGTTTGATTTACATGGGTCTAAGTGGTTTAGGGCTGGAGAGAAGAGTCAATACTGCCATTTCTCTGTTGGGCAGCATCCTGAGAGGAAAAGCCAGACTTCTGAAATCCATCGACTTTGTGTCCAAGGTTTTCCTTTTAATTTTATAAACCTATAAGCTTTATTTTTAATTTAGATGAAATGCTACATAAGAAATTTATGACAATTCCTTACCTTTTTTTATTCTGTTGTGTGAAATTTCAAGTTGATTTACAGCAAGAAAATAAATACAAGCTACAGGGGTTTATTAGGTTTCTTCATGCAGTATTTGAAAGAAAGTTTAGCAGCTCCTTGTGCTGTTTGTGCATCTGAATGCACACACGTGCAAATATATATAAAATATACATATTGTGTCCTACTGCCTAAATAGCTGGAAGGCTATAGAAGAAAGTATTTTTTGTAACCTCAAGTAAAAGATGTCTTTAGAACATATAAAGATGATTCCTTATATATTTTATTTATGCCCTTGACTGTAGCATTTTATGTGTAAGGCCCTAGATCATCTTCAGTGATATAAGATATATTGAAGGTTTAGGAATTAACTCTCCTCAAGCAGTGTGAATTAAACATGAAATGCACTGCAGATATTGCTAATTAGTCATTATTATTCTCAGATGTTACTGTCTTTTAACTATAGCAATGCTTTGAAAAATTGTGGTTTGCCCAGTACAGTGATCCATCACTTTTTATGTATCATCTTCTTTCATTGCAGTTTATTGTGACATGTTTACTGGGATGTCTTAGCGTTGATTGGTATCATGCCCTGCTTGAGAGATGATATATTTTATTGCACTGGAGATTTTTAGATTGGATGTTATAAAATATTAGCTTCTATTGAAATATTTCTTCTTTTAATTTCCATTTTTAATGTGAGTGCTTGATACTCTGAAGGCTAAAAACAGCTGTTTGCAGGAAAGGAAATTGCACTTTGGTTTATTTCAAGACACAGCCCTCTAACTTCTTGACATGACTGCAGTCACCCCTGCTGTGGATGTGGCTTTGGACCAGATAACTTCTGAATATCCATTCCACTTTAGTCCATCATCTTTTCCATGGCCAGAGAGCTGCCAAAATCCTTAGGGATTTTTAACTTGTAGACACTCATGTCAGTAAAAGTAAGGGCAAAAGCTGGCACAGAAATGCTTCATCTAGTCCAGGTCAGTGCTCAACTGCTCTCACTTTGAGGTATTTTCCAAGTTCTATGGAATAATTGTTTAATGAAGGAAATTTTCACACAGGAGAAATTCAGCCATTTCTTTTCTTTCATTCTTGGATATATTTGTCAGGATGCCCCAAATTTTGGGGAGGGATTGCTGTTTCACTGCTGTGATTTCTGTTTTATTTCTTGTTGTTTGTCATTTCATTTCTGTCATTGTGTATGGGACTCTCAGGAAAAGTTCAAAAGCATGAGCTAATGCCTGTCTTTTAGCATGCAACTTTTTTCCTTCCTGCTAATAATTTTTTAAGTTTGAAACACATTTCCTGCCCAAAATTTTAATTTATGCCGCTAAATCTTTTATGGTTGTTTTTGTTTAACTTGTTATCTGTATTTTATTTACAGAGTGGTTAATATAGCTGCTGTAATATGCTAGGCTGATTGAGAATATTTGAAATTTAAGATTTCCTTCATGGCCTGTTTTAAAATAAAAACTGTTGGAAGATATGACGGTCACTGCAATTTATTTTTGACAAATAATACTTATTATAATGAGCCTGGAGGTCATTGTGTGTGAGGTACAATGCTGTATAAATGTCTACTATTATTTTTTATTACTGAGTAATTTACAATTCCCTTGTCAGTCAGTGACCCATGTATGAACATTTCTGTGTACCAGTCAAAGCAGATCTTTTCTTTCACAGGAAAAAAAAAAATCCAGTCCTCATTGCCTTACAATATTCTTTGACAAAAGACATTATCATGAAATAATTGATTGTGCTGGAGAATTACAAATGTTGCAGCACCACCAAGGTCATCTAACCCTCAGCAATGTGGGTTACCCAACGATAAGAGTGCTTTGTTCAGAAATATTGCTATTGCAAAATGGTTTAATAGCAGCACAAAGAGGATGTTCGGAATTTGAAAAAGCCCTGTTTTGAGAGAAATGCTGCCCAGAAGCAAAATCCATCCTGACAGTGGTAATGGCTTAGTGGGACACTCTGGGTGATAAAAATGCTAATGACTAGAAGTCAAGTATCATATAGCAAGTCCATGCAGTTTGCACTATGATCTTTGCCTTTTGAAACAACTTGGATTTATGAAGAACTGAAGCTGTATACCAAGGTGTTCCAGCAGCAGAACACATGCTTAAGCCTTCTAAACCTCAAATATTTAAATCCAGTGTGTCAATGATTCTAATAATAGTCTGATGACACTTAAGAGGTCAGAATAACTTGGTTTAATTGGCAGGATTTCTGTCATTCCTGAGTAGATAATTTACCCTAAGTATATTGTAATAGCAATTCAAGCTGTGGCAGATTCAGCTCTCTTTCTATGGCAACAGAGAGCACAAGGATTGATTGTAGTTGTGTCATTAGAATGTAGAGATAAAAAGAAAATGTTATAACCAGACAAACTTTGTGTGGAAAGGCATGTGTCTCAGGAAGCCAGAGGACAGTCTCTCCAATTCATTTGTTTTTGTGTTCAAGAGACAACTTGTCTACATTCCATAAACATACACGCGCAAATTAATTTAGATTGGAAAGAATATCCTTCTGTCTAACTAATGCTGCTACTGCAATGAACGTCTCTGCTGGGATCCTGGTTAATGTAAAAATACATTAGCATCCAGAAATTTATGCTGATAGATGGTACTTTCATTCCACACTTTCTGCAGCAGGTGCTTCAGCAATTGTGAAATCAAGCATTTATACTTAGTATTTTTTGGGTCCTTATTTATGCCCTTAGGACTCCTATGCAGTGATCTTGTATCTGGCAGCTAATCGTTTTCATTGAGCATCTTTCAAAGCTGAGTTCTGAATTTTTTTCAGAGCACATATTTTTCACCTTTAAAGATCTGAGACCAGCTTTTTATTGGTATGTAATCTGCAGAATCTTTCCTGACAGAAATGATATCACTCTTTAGTCCTCATATAAGACAATACCTAAGTTTTCTGATGTTCCTTCACTCATTCAGTTTGGGATGTTGTGGGTTGTCTCTCGACCTGTGGAGGCCTTGCTGATTGAGTTTCTGCCCTGGTGGGTGTGGAGAAGACACAAGGGCTGAGTGGAACTTTAACTTCATGCTCCATTGGTTGTTGTGCTCACATGAAAACTTAAGGTAGCAGATCTCTTTGGGAATGGGATTTTTTTGTTTTGTTTTTCTTTTTGTTTTTTGTTCATTTATGGCATTGGTATTACTGTGCAAAAAAGAAACAAAACCAAAATATGTCAGATCAAGCCAATATATCAAGAAAATTACCAGGCTTTGAAGCTAAGGTGTAAACCACACATGTTTTAGCTCTTTCTCTGGTATAAATGACTTAGTTTTGTTTATAAAGGCAATTTAAAGAGTTGTCTCTTTTTGTAAGCAGTGCTAGAACCATCTTTAAAAAAAAAAACAGCCAAACACCAAAACCTTACTAGCTTGCAGGTTGAATTTCTGTTATGAGAGAACAGAAATAAAATAGTGTAAAAATATTTTTTTTAATTTTTATTTTTGAGTAAAAATAATGGGTTTAAGTGGCAAAAAGTAGTCTCAGGCTTGAGATGATTTCTGACAGAAGTAATGTTTGTAGTGCACAGCCAGGTAGCAATGGGGAATGGATGATCACACACGACCTCAGGATTACAGCAGTTATTGTTAGCAGGGTCTGAGACCACTCATTTTTCTGTTTTTGTCACTATCCATTCCCATTGTACAAGCCTTCATTCCTGCTGGTTTCCTACCTTGTTAGCTGTGGTTTGAAATTATGAATTTTTCTAAGTTAAATATTTTGATTAGCAGAATCTTGAAAACTGTGATTAGAAGTAAAGGTTATGAGTATTTGGTTCACTGGGTTTCTAGTAATATTTTTAAAAACTGCTGCTTACTGAACTACTGTGGCACATCTACTCACATCAAGCAGTTTCTAAAGGTTTTACAGGTGCTTATTTGAACAATTGAAATTCTGTGTTGGAGAGGGATTACACCAATTATTACCAATTTTGAAAACTAAAGGACAGAAGGGTCAAAAAACTCTGGTGTTTTAAGGACTCTGGTGTGATTAAGGACAGATCAAAGAATCATGGAATGATTTGGCTTGGAAGGGACCTTAAAGGTCATCTTGCTTTGACTCACCTGCCATGAGCAAGGACAGCTTCCACTGGACCAGATTATTCCAAGCCCCATCCAACCTGGCCTTGAACACTTCCAGGAATGGACCAGCCACATCTTTTCTGTGCAACTTCTCCAGAGCCTCACCACCCTCACAGCAAAAAAATTCCTCCTAGCATTTAATACAAACCTACTCTCTTTCAGTTTAAAGCCCTTTCTCCTTGTCCTGTCAATACATGCCCTTGCAAAAAGTCCCTCCCTAAACTCTCTTGTAGGTCCCATGAGATAATGGAAGGTGCTTTGAGGCTTCCCTGGAATATCTCTCCAGGTTGAACAGCTCCAAGTCTCTCATCTTCAGAGGAGATCAACTCCAGCTCTCTGATAAATTTAGGCTGTGATTGAATACTAGGCTGGTTTTATGCCTGAGAGAATAGGACAAGTGTTTTTATTCTCCTCAACAAAAACTGTTCACTAGTTGATACTATTTTGAGGTAACCTCTAATACTGTGCTGCCATCTTCACTATGGCATTTTAAAAGTCAGTCATTTCAGTCAGTTTTAGTTTCTCACTACCAAGAATGATTTAATGAGTTTTCTTTTTTTTCTGAATTTTTGGCACTGTGAAGCGTAGATGCAAAGAAATAAAAGTTCATAGATCATAGGAGATTTTTTTGTTTTGTTTGTTTTGTGGGTTTTTTGTTTGTTTTGTTTGTTTGTGTTTTTGGGGTTTTTTTGTTTGTTTTCTTTTCTATTTTGTTTTGTTTTGCTTGTTTTATTTTTTTTAATAAGCGTAACAGGAGTGAATACCAATTCAAAGACATCAGTGTGGTAATGTCAAAGGGTCACTGCTATGTGCTGATGACTGCAATGGTTACATTGCTTACGTATAATCAAATGTCAGATGATAACCTGAGTTTGTAATAAATGGCTGGAGTTTAGAAGTCATTTCACCAGCTGGAGCTGTGTAGTGTTTGAAGGATAAATTGCCATTTTTTGTTTCTTGTCATCTTTAATTTACTTTTCAAATGTTGTTTTCCCTCATATATCATTCTTGCATAGTTCTAGAGCTACTCAAATTGAATTCTCTTATTTCTCAAATTTTAATTACAATAGAAAACTGAGGATTTTCTTTTAGTTAATTATAACAAACCCTCTTGATATTACTTGAGGTTTATTTATTTTCTCTTGTTAGGTTCGGGCTTGCTCTTCTGGCTGTTCATCTTCCTCTAAATAATCATTAGTGTAGTTTCACCAAAATTATTATCTAACTTCTTGAATATATGTTCATCTTTACTTAGTTTAATTTTGGTCTTTTTTAGTTTGAGTTGAGGGCTCAGGTTTGAAGTCAGGGGTAGGGGTGGTCTACTCTGTTATCTCAAGGTTGATACAGGGGTTACTTTTTAACCTAATGGTGGAGAGTCTCACTCTCATTGTCATTTACCCTGGCAGGGTGAGATGCATTTCTGTCTGTTTTTATTAAACAGATGAATGGGTTTTGGTCAGCTGACTCTACAGGCAGTCCTGCATCCTTCCTCTTTGTAGGAAGGGGTGTAGGAGATTGTGGCCTTCAGTTTCCCTGTCAGAACTGCTGCCTGCAAAGCTGATCCCAAAGCTAGCTCAGCAGGGTATTACTCTGCACTTGTCATTTAATGCTGGAATTTCTGGTCTGTTTTCCAATATTAGGTAAGTTTTTGGATTTTGGTAGAGCTTTTGGTGCTGTCTGTCACAGGATCCTTCTGGCCACAATGCCCAGCTGGATAGCAGTTGGCTCATGGGTCAGGCACAAAGAGTTACAGGGTGACATCAGACTGGTGACCTGCCACCAGTGGGGCTCCCCAGGGCTCCATCCTCAGCCCTGTGCTCTGCAACATCTTCATAAACAACTTGGACACAGGTGCCAAAGGAATTGTAAGAAACTTTGCTGATAGTACTGGAGTGGGAAGACCTGTGAGACTCTAGAGGACAGGAATTCCTTGCAGAGAGACAACTCACATGGCTGGGCAGTCACCAGCCTTTTGAAGTTTAACAAGGGCAAGTGCTGGGTTCTGCACCTGAGAGAGGACAACCCTGGATGAGTGAATACCCTGGGGAATGAGAGGCTGGAGAGCAGTGGAAAGGGTCCTGGGGAGTCAGCAGTGCCCTGGCAGCCAGGAGGGACATCCCTGCCCTGGGGCCACCAGGCCCAGCATCACCAGGTGGGCAAGGGAGGGGATTGTCCTGCTCTGCACTGCACTGGGGAAGCCTCACCTCAGGTGCTGGGGGCAGTTTGGGGTTCCTCAGTATGAGGATATAAATCTTTTGGAGACTGTCCAAAGGACTGCAACAGAGATGGTGAAGGGTCTTGAGGGGAAGCCATGTGAGGAGCACCTGAGTTCACTTGGTCTGTTCATCCTGGAGGAGACTGGGGGGAGATCTCATTGCAGTTCCAGTTTCCTCATGAAGGGAAGAGGAGGGGCAGGCACTGATCTCTGCTCTGTGTGACTAGGGACAGGGCACATGAGAACAGCATGGGTCTGTGTCAGGAGAGGTCTAGGTTCCATGTTAGGAGAAGGGTTTTTATCCAGAGGGTGTCTGGAACAGGCTCCCCAGGGCAGTCAGTGGTCACAGCATCAGCCTGCCAGAGTTCAAGCAGCATTTGGGACAAAGCCCTCAGTGGTGTGGTGAGATTGTTGGGGTGTCCTGTGCAGAGCCAGGAGCTGGACTTCGATCCCTGTGGGTCCCTTCCAACTCAGGATATTCCATGATTATACAATGATGTTGAGCTTCTCTCTTCCCATTTTACAGATTTTTTTTTTCACATATCCGTATTATTTCCTGCTTGAATTTTTCTACAAAACCTTTACTTTTGGAAAGCCTTTCTCTGAATTGTTATTCTGTCATTTTTCTTTACCATGATTATAGATATATTTCTTTAAACATCGTGACCATGAGTAAGTTGAATCTTCATATTTGTTTTAACTTAGATGTTTAATCTTATTTAATTATCCCAAATATCATGGATCCTTTTTAAGACATTTCCTACTCTTGTTTTTCTGATGAGATAAAATTGCTAGAAGATAAATCTCTAGAGACTGTTCTTTTTAGTTACTATGTGTGTTGACTGATCATATATTATTTTCTTTATTGTTATTCATGACAGTGCTTGACACCAGTTACTGTGAACAGTAAGGGAGATAAGCCTATATTTTAAATGATGACCCAGTATAACATATGCCTTCATATGTAGTGATCCACTGGAGTGGAATTTCGTCCTCTAATATTCTATGATTACACAGCACTTCCCAGGGTGTTTTGCACTTTTTATCTGGAGAGTTCAGTGGGAATACAGCCATGCTCATTGCCCTCTCGCTAGAAAAGCTTTCAAGTGAAGATGGCTTTTCACAACTAACAGAAAGCAATATTGCTTTTGCCCTCAATATTGCTGAACCCCTGGCAAAGAATCAACACTTCTGAGAAGAGCTGCTGAACGTGCTTTATCTTCTGCCAGAAGAGGATGGGGAAGGGTAGAAACTTGTCCAGATTGATTGAAGCTCCTTAGAAATGACGTCCACATCAATAAGATTGGGAAGTCTCCTGCCAGATAGCAGGTGGTCAAAGTCCATGCCAAGCCATCCAGATGACCACATGGATCCACCTTTACCAATGCCAAGTCCGTGTGAGTTTTGTGGAATTAATCCTGTGTTTATTCTGCAGTTCTTAAGGGAGATCAGCCTTTGCTGAGTCAGACTCCAGGTTTCTGAATAACAGCCTTTGTGACCTCTGTCAGTCAGTTTCATATCAACACCTGTGGACTTTTGCCTTCCCATCCTCTGACTCCTCAATCTGCCACATCAGACTAAAGCTGTCCTTTATGGGGAAAAATACCTCTGAATCCACTTACTTAAACAGTGTTTCTTTTCTCCAGACACATTGGAACTACAAATAAATGCCTTTTCAGTAGCTGAAATCTGTTGCTATTGTGCAACAAAGCTTAAGTCTCTATTGTGACTTTGCTTTTCCCCTCATCTTTCTCTTCAAGCTGGAGGAAACCAGGTGAGTTTGCTCTTCTACTATCTAGTGATAGGCCACCATCCTTCCTTGTGGAGGACCAAAAGCTCCCACTGCAAACCTGTCACTTGGCCATTCACTTGTCATGCTTCACTAAGCTTGTGGTAAAAGGAGAAGTTACCAAAACACAATGTAGCTCCTAGCCTTGAGATTAATTCTTTTGCCCACAAAGTATTTTAGAGCAAGAAAACCTTTTTGAAATAGACTGCTGACAATTTTCTTTTCTTACTGGAGCTTATCTGTTCCTTTTGCAGAGACAGTGAAAGGTTTAAAAATGTTTGTAGACTGCCACAAGAAGTAGTGTTAAAAATGTTTCTCAAAACTTGAAAAGAACCTTAAAATACTCTCATTGAATAATATAAAGCTGAGAGTCACTTTTAGTACAGGCAGCTTTTCCAGAAGTGATAGTGTATCTGTTGTTGATGTTCTCTGTTATGTTAATGTGAAAACTATCAACTTGTCTTAAATTCTTCCTTTTCCTTAATAGAACTGAGAAAACAGTAACAAAAGGTATTGTTACATTCATATTCCTGTGTACCCTACCTAGAGGGCAGGAATTCATCCCAGAAAGAGAAGTAGTTTTTTGTAGGATGTTTACTCAGTAATTGATACTCTATTTTTAGAGACTGAAAAACATAACAAATACTAAAATTAAAAATAAAGAATGCAATTTTAAATCTAATTTAAATGCTAATCAGAATTACTTTTACTTTGGCAATATACTTAGTTTCAGTGAATGTGGATAAAGATGTGTAAGATCCATTCAAGGATTTTTTTTTTTTGGTTACATACATTAAAATAATAATCTCTTGAAGCAAAGATTAGTTTCTCAAATAAAATTCATATTATATGGATATAATAGCTTTCATCCCAAGCAAATTATCACTTGTCTAGAGAGGGGGAGAAGAAAATGAGACAAAAGAAAACCTGAGATGTAGGCAAAAATAGCATTTAGACCATTTTAGCTGATTAAGAGAATATGAGAACCTGTTTCCTGAGCTGAAATCTGCCATCAGTGAAATAAAACCCATGAACTACACATGAACTGGAGGTGCACCCCCAAAACTGTCAGATCACATATAACAGGTGCTTCCAGATACCTGGTTCTCAGGGAGCAGGGGGAAGTATTTATTCCAATTTTGCATGACAGAAGTCAGCATAGATCATCATTTAATTTAGAGCACAGTAGATAATGAAAACTTACTGATTCAGGAATCCTTAAGACTAGGAGGGAAATAAAGCATTTTTCTTTCTCCTCTGCAAGTATCACTCCAGACAGGTTCTGTTCCTGTGGTCTTGAAAAATGAATGTCTCTCATGTCTCCTTTCTTCTTTCTTCTGTCTCATGGTTTTGCTTATTTAACAAAAAAGAATCTGAACTTGCCAGTCCTTTTGCCTTGTTTTTGTTGCTTCAGCCTTGGATCCACTAAGTATTTTGCTCATTCCCAAGATATCTGTAGTTTGCACAAAGGGACAAGTTTTTCCTTTCTCAGTGTATTGATAAATGAAGCTTATGAAGAGAGGACATGATTCACTAGAAGAATGGGCCTTTGGATTCTGACAGAAATTAGCTTTCATCTTGAATTGTTTTTGGATTATGCTGCTGCTCCCAAGGAGTAATGTGGGAGCACTCAGAAAATGTTTGTGTAGTGTAGTCCAGTTAAGGACCTCAGCTCTTCAGCCAGTTTGGGTCCCTTTGTTCCATAAAAGCCTGAAAACAGCAGGAGTTGCTGTTGGGAGACACCCATCCAGATAAATGTCTGTTTGTAGAAAGCAAAATTCCCAGAAATGACTCCTACCCCAACCGTCCCTCAGTGCTGCTAGAAATGAAGTTGTGTTTTGCAGCTGTTGGAAGTCATTTTTGTGTGGAGCGAGGCTTACTGCAATGAAGTTCATCCATAATTTAAAATTTCTTGTCTTACTTCAGTCATAAAGTCAGAATCTAAAAGAAGTAGCCTTTGGGTTCGAATTAGTGAGCATGAAAAGGAAGAGAAATGAGTCAGCAAGTAACACTGGGATAACAGTAAAGCTTCCCTTTTTTACTCAAGTTGTAAATGTAGCTGTAACTTTTCACATTAAGTTGAAGTATAGCTGGGTTCTGTATTATTTAGATGCAGAATTTTAATTCCCCTAGCTCCAAAACAGCAACATGTGAAAGTCTGGTTATCTGTATTATAATTTGGTATCATGGACAGTTTTTAAGGAATAAAATATAATTGAGACAGGTTCTCTCATGCAACATGTATCAGTTGATGAAAATATTTTTTATGCATGAAAACTTTGTATGGTTCACAAAAAGGACTAATTTAGCTTTTTTTTCCTCATCCTGTGATTGACATACACTGAAAAAAAAAAATATTGTGGAGAGTTTTAGGGTTGGTTTTTCTCTAAATTTTATTGATTTTTATTTTATTTCAGAAAATAGCTAGTAGAATTTACCCTACCATATGAAACATTAAAGCTAGAAAAAATACCTAAGGGAAGAAAAAAGATATTTTTTTCCCATGTACTTTAATTATTGAATTTTGTACTCGATATACTGTCACATGATGAAATTTTTAGAATATAAAGTGGTGGAATGTTCATTATGTGGATGTTCATAAGCCTTTGTATAATAGACACATAATTTTCTCCATGCATCTATTTCTTCATGCATCTCAAGTCAGAGTTTCACATATTTTATATCAGGATAAATTGCCCAAAATAGTGATTTACAGCCTTTCCTAGCTATGATTTATTTCCCATAAATTTCATTTCAGGGGAATGATGTTCTGTAATGTGGCATTTAGTGTTATCTGAAAGTTGTGCTTTATTTGGGTTAGAGAAATAACATTTTCTGCATATGAACTTCCTTTTTTTTTTATTTTCTTTTTTTTTTTTTTTTTTTCTTTTGCAGTAGCTTAAGTGTTAAAGCCTGAAAGGATTTAGAAAGCTGCAGTGAATGTGTTAAGACTGTTAATGAAGCCTCTGAATCTAAGGACAAAATTAGCTCTCACACCCACACTGTGCAAAGTACAGCAACTGTCTGATAGAATTGCATCATGACTTTTACCTGGGGACACGGGTATTATATTCACCTGAAATGATGAAATTGGGAAGACAGATGTCCCCAACGGACACTTTAAGGAGTTTGTACCTACATAAATTGCTCAACAAAAATCCCTGAAATTTGAACATGAAACCTATGTAAAAATGCTTATTAAGTGTGAGCAGTGGATAATACATTCCATCACGCAATATCTGCTTTTAAGTGTGTACAGGAATATGCTTTTGATACAGAATAACCTGAGAAAGGAAGAGAACAAAAGCAACTTTAGACAGCAAGGACTTTGAGCTACTTAATTTTGTTGGAGGGAAGGATATAGATCAGCATATGAGATTGAGATTCATAAGAATCAAGCTCTGGAGAACAAAAAAGGGACAGCTTCTCATTTCCTCTATTTCAGTGAGTGGGAATGATGCCTGTGGCTGTAGTCATGGAGAAGGAGAATCTCCAAGATCTAGAATATCGTGTTCTTCTCACCTCTCAGCCCACACAAGTTCCTTCTTTCAGGTGTAGCAGAGACATCAGGCCCAGGAGATCTGTGAAAAACAAGAGCAGGAGAACTGTCATTCCCTTGAGAGCACATTGCTGGTCCTGTGTTGCTGACTCCATATATTTCTTTTTGGTTTTATACTTGTTATTTATATGAATTGTTTGTGCAAGATCATGACTGAATAGCACTTGGCACCATCCTGCAGTGTTGGCTTGGAATAGGATATAAGGAAGCACTACAGAAGGAAATAGAGCAGGGAGGAAAGGAAAGGATCAGATTCCCACAGAGAACACCAAAATCAAAATATTCTGGATGGAAGTCAGTGATGGAAAATATACAGATATTCCAGTGGATGTAGCTGGCAGTATAAAAGCACAAAGTGAAATTGCTAATTACGAGAGCAAAAAATTACAATTGCAATGTGTTTGTACCATATATTCTCTGCAGTAAGTGAAGTGCTCTCTCTTTTCATCCACTTTATCCAGAAATACAGGAAGTGATCTGCAGATCAGATGTTCACCAGAAACACAGTGGTGCTTGTTGTCCAGCAGAAGCTCACAGATAAGCAGAAGTTACAAACTCAGTTTTTCCCTTCTTTTAACACAAAACTTCTTAGAATGGGAGTCTTAAGCAGGCAGTAATTGAGAACATTAGTATAGATTAAAAAAAGGGATATTTGTAGGTACTTAATGAAACTAAATGACTAAGCTTGAAATCTTCAGCCTTCAAGAGTAAGTATAATTTCCTCATAATGGGCTACTGAGTGTGCTGGTGACAAGAAGGAAGCACTTGATAAAGAAGAATTTACATGTTTTTTCATGAAGTGCATTGACTCCAATAGCACAGCACTAAACATTCCTGTGACACACCTGCTCACATATCTGACTTCCACAGCACTGAAAAACCCACTGCCTACTTCCTCCTTGGAAAGGAAAACATGTTGCTTTTGATAAAACTAGATGTATTTCACATCCATTATTTTGTTAATTCTTATAGAGAGAGTCCTAGTATATCAAGATAATATCAGATCTTTGCTTTATTAAAGTGAATATTACTGAAACTATATAGCCCATCATGGTAAGACTGGAGTTTTATATCTCATTCTTGTGGTTCTTCTTAGAACCCTGTATAAAATTAAAATGTGTTTGGAGCTGCCAATTTTCAGTTATCAAAATTCTGGGTGATTTTGCATAATGTAATAATATGAGGACATCAACGTTTAGAAATTTATTTTGGAAGAATTTTAGAAATAAGGAACTTAAGGCACGTGAGAATAGTAAAACTCATATTCCTGAAAAAAGTTATAAATTATGACTGTTATCACTGCTTTTTAGATGTAGTATTTTAAAACATGACAATAAGGTGAAGTCAACTAAAAATCTTCAGAGATATATTTTATAGCTATGGGTTCAGGCATGTGCACACAAAATCCTAAACCAAATATAGGAGGTCAGTTGCCTGGGATACTGAAATCAATTTTAAGTAGCACTCTCTGAGAGGGCAAATTGAGAAAAAACATTTATGATTAGAAAATTAGTAAGGTAGAATCCTGTGAAATAATTCATAATTTACAGATAAAAACAAGAAATTGAATATCTTGAAAATGTCTTTAACTGCACATACAGTCACAGAAAAAAGTGCAAATTCCTTATTTACTATTTACTCAGCAATTGACATATATTATGACTTTTGATATTTACCTTTACAATTTCTGTCCTGAAGGCTGGATTTTGTTTATGTTTAAAATGGGTTAGTTTGGTCTTAACTCCATTTCTGTAGAACTACAGTATCCTGCAGCTTATTCTGAAATGCTGACAATGGTCATGCAGATTAATTTCCTAGATAAACCTACTTTTGCTTTCTCTGTAGAACCTGAGGCTGTGCTCCTTACCTTTTAGTCATCAGATCAGTGCTTGGAAAGGCAGTGTCTACTACAACACTGACTATTGTTTCTAAAATACGAGAAGCTATGGAAGAAATGTAAAATACCAGAAAAAAATCAGATTTATTAAAAAAAATTCTACACAAATTGCAAAGGATATGATACAGCTAATACATTGCATATAGCTGTCAATAAATAAATAGAGCTTACTGTTTTAGTTGATTCAAAAACCTACAAAACTTGAGGGAGGGGAACGTGGAAGAAGTCAGTGTCGTGATTTTGGATTTTTGCAAAAGTTTGGCTGTTGCTTTGCTAAGTCTGACTTGCAAAATTAATTCAAATTGGCTTGGATAAGAGCACTGTCATGTGGATTAAAAGCTGGCTGGAACACTACAAACAAAGGGTGTCTTGAGGGTACCACAGGGATCACTGCTAGAACCAGTCATTTTTAATGTCTTTATTAATGATCTGGGAGAGAGTGTTCAACAACACGCTAATAAAATTAACGTGTAATACCAAACTACGAGGAGATGGAAATACTTGGAAGTTCAGAAAATAAGAAAAATATTCAGGGTCCACAGAGAGATTAGAAACACTGCAGAAGTACCCCAGTGAGCTTCAGCTTCAAGGAAATGGAGTCCAATTAGATCTCACGAGGAGAATTTGGAAGATGGATAACATACTTAAAGAAACTTGGAAGCAGTTAGGTAGGGGGGAAAAGAAAAAGGCTGAAAGGAAGAGTGGTAATCAACAGCAAACCAAATATGCACAAGCTGTGGAAGAGGGTGGCAAAGGAGGGTGATGGCAGCTGGAGTGGCCCAGGAGCCCCTGGGGCCGTGGGTTGGGCTCTCAGCAGCTAAATTGGAAATTTTAAAGTTTCTTAGACAGGCAACTGGTAAATGCTGCAGTGGGGAACAGCCATAAAATGACAGATTAGTTGTTTATGTGGTTTCTTCCTAATTTCTTTGGATCTGACATATTCTGAAAGGGCACATTGCTTAAATATTGCAGATATTAAATATGAGCATTTGAGCTAATGCTGAATAGTGATGGAGCTAAATTATTATTCCTAAAGTACCAATGGTAAGTATTTGGCAGACTTTTCAAGTAATAAATGCAATCACAAATAAATAATGGAAAATACAATAGTATTGAATACCCTTGGGAGTGAAACTAATTTTGTGCATATAGAGCAGCAGCTAAACAATCTTCAGATCTCAAGAATTTGTCATTTCTGTGAGTGAAATATAAACACTTCTTACATCAGAATAATGCTGACTGAGTCATGATTACATGACATACTTAGTACTAATTTCTTGAAGAAATAGATTTGCTTTCTTGATATGTTATTAAGATCACCTCAACAACTAATGAACTGCTTTTGGAAATCTTCATTTGCAGTTTATAAATTTACAAGTCTTTAAAATTGTGTTGTAAAATTATCTCCTCCCATTTCAACTGTATTAGTGTGAACAGGGAGCTTTTTTTCTATTTTACTACATTCCTAAAATTTGTATTTAGAATTGGGCAAAATAACCTCGTATTTTGTAGGCTTAACTATCATATAAAAACATATCTCATAAAATATTAAATCTGCATTGATCTTTTAACTAATAATGTCTTCATTTGAGACCTTAATTTTTGTTTAAATGAAATTCTACTTTGTTTTCAGCTGGAATAGCTTTCACACACACTGACAATGTGCTTTGCTTGATGGAAGCAGGTGCTTCTTGCTGGTTATTTGCTTAGTCATGTTTAAGGAATGTTTTCCAGGCTGGTTGTTTTCTCTCACAGAACTCCACGAAAGTTTGGGCATTCTGGATTCTCCGTATTTGTAACCTTTTTAAAATCAGGGAATCAACCTATCTGTGTTAGGAATCTATCACATAAATGTTTTGAAAATACTCACGTTCTTATTTCTGCTTGAAATAATCTTCCTAACAAGTTGTAGAGTTGCTGTAAAAAGAATCTGTATAATTCTCTAGCAGAGTTCAGTCTGGTTTTCCAGCTTGCAGCAGCTGAGGAGATGCAAGATTTGTTGTAGAAAAGTGAGACACAGATAGCAGATCATGTTTTCCAGCTGTTTCTTCTTACATATCTGCTTCCAGTTGGCCCACACTTCTTGTTCTGGACATCACCAAACAGCCCACATTGTTGGAAAAACATTTGCATTGATTTTGAAGCTGTTCATTCAGGAAGAATGTTTGAAGCAGCAGTGATAGGCTGGGAAACCTTTACTGCCTTAATTGTTTGTGGAACTAAAGGGGAAATTGGAAAATTGACCTGTCTGAATTGTAAACATTTTTTTTTTTTCCATTTTAAATCAGTTTATGTAACAGGGTTATGCATGAGATATGACATCAAAAAGAGAGCATCTCTTGTAGCTCTGTTGCTTTATTGAGAAGGAGCTGGAAATGTCTCTGTAACCTCTGATGGGATCTGTATATGTACCATACATTGAGTCATTTTTGGGTACAAGGATGTAATTCCAAGGATTTTGTTACACATGCATTACTGTGAGTGGCTAACAGAACCTAGAGAAGAAAATGCTACAAAAAACCATTAGTACTAACTCATTTATCAGCTCTTTGTAAAATAACAGAAGTTTCCATCTTGTATAAAACCCTGAGAACAAAATTGTCACTCCATGGTGTTGGTTGTGGTTCCAGTAATCTGTTTAGTATTCCACTGAACCCTGGGGCTGTCTGAGTGCTCTCTATCAATAACAAAGGTTCAGTTGTTTTATTTGCTTAGCAGTTTGCGCCAGCTTTAGTCAGCACATTGAAATCTACATTTTGAGTGTTTTTTTGAAACATTTGTGAAATAGATTTTTGCCTTCTGTTGGTGATTAAGGTAACATGGTACAGTTCCAGACTGCAAGAAAATGCAGTGGGTTTTATTTGTGATTAAATAGATGCAAATCTGCATATATTTTTTTTTCCCCCATATTTTTTAACTTCAAACTGTGAGGATACTTGGTCTATGGGCATATTTATTCCACTGTAGTACCGGTATAAGCAAATAAAAAGCTGGGCATGAAATTAGATTTTGATCAGAAAATGGAGTTCTGGTTATGTATTTTTTATGTGCGCAGTAGTATTATAGATTTACAATATTTGAGGGGACAAATATATTATGCATCCTAATTTCCAAAGACTGAAGTATATCTTTGTCACACCTGTAAACATAAACAAATTGAGTTCATGAAGTGAAGTTTGTAAACAACTCAAACTTGCAAGGTGACTTTGCGAGTCCTTTACAAGTTTTTAATCTTTTAAAGACTTTAAAATATTAGCTATCTAATCCTTTCAAAAGCTCAGTGAGGAAAGCAGTGAGTACAGTCACACCACTGAGCTCCAGGCCGCCGGAGTGAGGTTCCCCCACAGCACCCAGGAACTAACTCTGGATTTAAGCCCTGATTCTGACTTGGTCTAGGTTCACTTTGGCTTGGCATGGTTTTGAGGAGATTGCCTGGTTCTGAAGCTTGCCTGACTCTGGATTCAAGCCTGTGCCCTGATTCTGAGTTGGTCTAGGTCCGCTTATGTTTTGAGGAGAATCATCCTCACGGATGCCAAAGACCTGGAGCATCCTCCAGAGAGCACCACAGGCTCTTCCTGCCCTGGAGCCTCATCCAGGCTTGATGTTACCCAGAGCAGATCAGAGACAGCCGGTGAAATCAAGTGTCATTATTCCTGTTCCAGTGGAGGGACTTCTTATCCAAATGTTTAAGCAAGGAAGCAATCATTAGAACGTTCTGCTTGTTAGCAGCAGTGATTGCTCTTTCCTGAAGACTGTGTACTGCTTATACTTACTGACATACTCTAGAAGTATGACCTGGTATTAATGAAAAGGCACTCAGCAGAATCAATTAACGCAGATGTTTGTTTGATGTATTATTGTTGCTCTTTGTTGTCCCATCAGTTATTTGTTGAACGTGCTTGATTAGCCTCTTCTCCTTTGTTTCCATTTACAGTGGTAAAATCCTCTGAAGAGTTTGTTTAAACCTTTCACTTTGGCACATAAAGCTAATAAAACTAAGAACATGCACTGTGCAAGATCTTTTCAGAAAACTCTCTGCAGTGCTGTAGTACAGAGCTGAACAAGGCAGGTTAAACCACCCGATTTTGCATTTAATTCATAAAAGAGTGTGCCAGACATTGGTGGTTGTCTGGAGAACTGGTGATAAAAACAGGATTATATTGCAACTGATGTGCCAGATAAAATAAAACATAGGAAGACCAAGACTGGCATCTCTAGAAGGGAATACAGATTACCTAGTTTATCACTGGAGAAGACACCATCTGTTTTCTCTTTTCCCTGCAAAGAGGTGGGAACATTGTACTTGTGGATTGGATTTTTATAGTTTTATATATGTGAATAGCTTTTTTTTTCCTTTTTTTTTTTTTTTTTTTAACATGAGGTAACATAAAGCCTCAAAAAGGAAAGAGGAAAAAAAAAAAAGACAATTGCTTTAGCTGAAATTGGTAATAGAGCACTGCTTTGATCATTTCTGTAATGTGAAGACTTGCACTGCAGGCACACAGGTGCCACAATGGTTTCGGATTTAGTGAATCTCAATGACTTATCCATTGTGTACAAGGTATGCTGTTGCTTTTAAGAAATTTTCATAGGTTTTTTCTGTTTGATAGCATTTGCTAGTCATTTCCTATGGTTGAAAGAACTGTGTAGAATAAAAGCACTTCATATTGTATCCTTTAATTGACTATAATCAACGATTTACCACACATTGTTTGAAAGGGACTATGTAATCTCAGCTAAGAATATTGCTTATAGAATGAAGCTCCTGCACAAATTGCTTTCTGAAACAAAAAAATGTAATCAGTTTTAAATATCTACAACAAATTTTATGAAATTATGTGATGTTGTGCTCACTGTATTACAACAGCACCTTATTTAAATGAGTGGGATATTTGAATGTTGATAACACCTCGTGGGGAATTTTATTACAGAGTAGTTGAGAACTTAGATGGTAAGTGGTATTTCAAAATAACCATTAAGATACTGTCAAAAAACAATGGCTGTGTTTGAAAAACAATCCAAGTTATCCACATGGATAACTTGTGGACAGCCCCATTATCCATAGGCAGCTCAGGCTATGGTTTATGTGGGATGGAAATTTTCTTTTTCAGTCTCCAGCCTGTGTATGTACCTCCTGGATGTTGCTGGGTGGGGACCAAGGGGCACCAGGCCTGTCCCACCATCCTTCCAGGTTCTGGAGGAGAGAGCTGTGCTGTTCCAGGTGGCTGCTCCCAGGGGTGAGCAAACAGCAGATGAACAAAATACTCCTTAAATACTCCTAGGTTTGAAATAATGAAGTGCAACAGGATTTAAGTTGGTGGAGAACCAGGGCAAGCCCAGCATTTTGTGTTTCATTCACTTTAGAGGGGTGTTGTATTCTTTTTTATGTGGGTAGGTAGTTGTAAAACAAAAGACTTAAAGAGAGTGGGTTTTTATTACATGTTAAGAGGAAATTCTTCACTGTGAGGGTGGTGAGGCACTGGAATAGGTTGCCCAGAGAAGTTGTGGATGCCCCATCCCTGAAGGTGTTCAGGCCAGGTTGGATGGAGCTCTGAGCAGCCTGGTCTAGAGGAAGATGTCCCTTCCTGGAGATGGATGATCTTTGAGGTCCCTTCCAGCCCAAACCATTCTATGATTTGTGTCCTGTTTGGATGATGGCTGCTCTCTAGCTCTTGGTAGTCAGTACCAGTGTAATTTTATAAGCAAGACACTGGAAATAAGAAGATGAGATACGTTTTTTTTTCCCTTCAGGTCTTTGTTTAATTGATTCCATTGGTCCTATCATGCCACAGCAGGCAGTTCCATAAATTTATGTCTGTTCCTCTCATGCATGTCTTTGAATAAGATAAATAATACTCTAAAGCCTAGATGGGAAATTATTCATTGCTCCTTGCCACCTCCAGCAGCCTTTGGTAGAAGTGTCATGTTGCCTTCCCCATCCACTGTATCACTCCTTGGTGCTGCATTCAATAACAACAGATTCACCAGTGACTTTTTCCTTCTGTCGTGTTCAGCAGCGGAACAATTAATGCTGACTTTTAAATCGTTACCATTTTGCATTTTCATTAGCAGCTGCTTTGACAGAGGGGATCAGTTCACAGCTCAGAGTGGCTGTGTCAGCCTGTCTGCAGCTCCCTGCAGGTACCACTGTAAACCAAACCCTGTGGCTGTTGTTGTCTCTGGCCTGCAGACTGGAGAAGTTGGGATTGGTGCTGCTAAGACTGTGCAATGGAGCTGTGAAGGAACTTAAACTAAAAAGGATAATTACTCAGGGCTTTTCTGCAGCTGCTTAATTGCTTTGTACAGCAGGTCATGACTGTGCTGCAGTAATAAATTGTAATGTTGTCCATGCCTTTTAAAATGTTATCTTTGCTTTTGCACGCGAGGAAATAACAAATAAGATGTTATTTGTAATATATAAGATGTATATTCCAGTTTGCAGGTAATCCAGCTCATTTAATTCTAGTTTTCATACATCACGTTTTAGTTGAATTTATCACTGCTACCAAAATCACCGCTTAGAAGGCAAAGTCTGACTAATTCTGACTAATCTTGACAATGGCACGAGCAATGCTTTTATTTGAATTTGGTTTTGTCGCCACAACTAACTTCTCAATTTTTTAAAACAATATTCATTCACGATTTTTAAAATTTATTTCTGCAGCTTATAGAATCAATCATCGATTCACAATAAACACTGTTTTCTTAGCACTGTTTTTTTTAAGATATTTGGAAACAGTTCACTAACAGACCGTTAAAAACAAAAACTAATAAAGTTCCATGCCACCCTTGACAGCATACTTTTAGCTGTAAAAAATTCACTATAATTTGAATTATTTTAATACATATTTTAGTATAGTCTTACAGACCACTTCTGTGATATTTCTCTTTTCTAAAAGGGAAATTATTCCTTTTATTTTAATAGAATTTTAACTATTTAACAAATGCTTTTTCAGATCTTATTATTGAACATTTGATTCAAAGCTTTTGCTTCAGTCTCAAAGTTAATAAAGTCCTGAAAGAACTGAATTTAAATGTGAAATGAAATTTCTTAATACAAGGCTGTTTAGTTTTCACTGAAGAACAAAACACTGGAAAACTAAAATATGCTGAGCTATCATCTGTAATTTAGAGCCAAATCTATCTCTAAATGTTGTCTTGTGGCATTTAATTGTCAGAGCTAATGCCTATGCATTTCCCATGGCAAACCATATCAGAAGAATCAACAGGGACTTCAGTCCAAGCATGCGGGAAGTGTTTCTGCTGAGAGGGGCAAAAATAGGGCTTTGTTTGTGTTTTGTTTGTGTGGGGTTTTGTTGGTTGGTTGGTTGGTTTTTTTTGTTGGTTGTTTTTTTTCTCTTTTTTTCATGTACATGTCATCACTCTTTTCTGTGCCATTAGTAATTTCAGGTCCTTAGTTAAATTTTTTCTGTTGTTGGGTTAGAATGAGCTTTTCCCATAGCAAGGGAATCTCAAACCTTTATTGGAGTGAAGACAATATATATGTATTTGATTAAAAAGAAGAAATAAAAATCCCCAAATTGAAATGCAAGCCTCTCCAAATGGATAAATTATTGCCTTGGGGTAAATGCGAGTTTCTTTGCCTAAATACTCAGCATTGTGTGGTAACAAATAATGATCATTTCTGCAGTTTGATAGCATGAGCAGGCTTATCACTGTAAATGTGTCACTGTCTTGTCTTTCTCCTGTACCTGTGCTAAGTCTTACCTCTCCCTTAAAAATTAAATTAGACAGAAACCCAAGTTACTTTTTTGGACTTCAAAGAAGCTCTGACTTTTCTTCTTGTCTCCTTAGTATCTAATGTTCAAATGTTTTAAGTTTGCATGTTTTCACTAGGCAAGTGAGGAAAAGCAAATTTAATATAAAACATGAGATTTTGTGTCCATTCTTGAAGTACTTAATGGATTTAGCAACTCTGCTTCAAATTGACTGCCCACTTTCCAGTGACTTCTGTATCAACTTTCTTTTCCCCTCAAAGGGCAAACAAACTTTTCCTTTCTCCCTTGGCGAACACTGAAGTGTTAGGTGCTTAGATTCAAACCCTTTTATTTATTGTTTATTTGTTGTTTTTTGGTTTTTTTCAGCCATTTTAATAAAAGTCATGTCTGTTTGAGGTCTCCTGCCCTGCTGCGGTCTCCAGGTTTTCCCAAAAGTTGGCAGATCTCCCTCTTGCCAAAGATAAGCTCATTTATGAAATGGATTTTTAATGTGCTTGCTTTGTCACAATTATTTTAGAAAAAGCTGTCTTTTTCTAAAGACAAGGTCTTTCTGAAGGGTGAGGGTCAAATCAAGTTGCTGCTCTGCAGGTAAAATCATCAGTTCATAATGCCTTAAACTTTGTTCAGTTGTAATGGTAGGAGCCCACAACTATGAAAGGAAACAACATTCTTTTTGTCCTCCTGTTGTTACTAAAACTTTCTGTTCCTGTATCTACTCACTACACTATTTCAGATGCTGAGTATAGGGTACTGTCTTCCTTCACACTGAGAAATAAACAATTAATTTTTTGCAGTTTGTATAGTGACTCTGTCACTGAGTAAGTGAATCTGAATTATTCATGTGCCAACTAGTGACATGAAGTGTGTTACAAGTTTTCCAAGTATATATAAAATATTTTTTCAAAGCTGTATTGTATTAATTTGCGGTGAAGGTAACAAATTCAATTTACCTCACTGAGAAAGCAAACCAGAAAGTTAATTCCATTTTCAGTTAGCATGTGAAATCAGCAGAATAATAAAACATAGAAAAGAGAAGCCAATCTGAAAACTTGATTCAAAACTAGAGAAAATACCTGAGGGAGCACAACTTCGGGGTCACACAGCTAGAGAAAGTATATATCTGATAAAATGTGTGGCATGTAATGGGGGAAAATAAAAATTGGGGGGAATCTTGGGCATGGCACTTGATGCCTGTGGGGTTGGGGTTGCAGTATTGGGGCACATGGAGAGGTGACAGAAGCCCAGCCCATCTGTGTGGCTGCTGGGGCTCGTGTGTGGTAGCCAAGGGATGCTGAAACAACACCTGACAGTCCTGGGCTGTGATCAACACAAGTCAGGGATTGAAGCTTGAGACAAAAATTGTCTTGTCCAGAGGAAATGCCAGTAATGCAGGTTTGGAGACCACTGGTGTAGATAAATGTTATTTCAAAAATTGGGTATAAACTCCATTGTTGCAGCTCAGAAATCCCCTTTTTCTCCTTAATAAAACCTTTTAGGGGTTTTAAAGACCCATCTCTTTCATCTCTTCCCACAGCTTTGTTGAGACTAGGATTTTTATTGTCTTAGTTTCTTGGACCAAGTGAAAGAAAGGGATAGTTAACAACGTGCAAGAGTGAAATGGACCTTCTGAACTAACAGAATTGATACTGTAACATACACTGAAGGTGGGAAAAAGGGAATCTCAGTGAAAACCAGGGAAAGTCTGACAAAGAATCAATGCATGTGCAAAGTGCTTCAAGGACTAAGTGGATCTGGATAGAGGGATCCATTTTTTCAGCTAAAGAACAGGACAGATTGATCCAGCTTCTGCTGTTGGGGATCTGCAAACAAATCTTTTGGAAGGCCTGTAAGGCCAGCTCTAAGAACAAATGATAATTTATATTCAAATTGTTTCTCCTTCAGATTTCTCTCTTGAGAAATTCTGGGGGGAAAAAAAATAATTTAAGCCATGCTAGGATCTCTTTTGTGATGATTAAAGAGAAATTCCCAGAGTAAAAAACCTCTGGTCAATATTTATAGCTGTAAGTGTGGTTTTACACTCATATCTAAGGAAATATTTGCTTTTGATAAGTGGACAGCAGGCTGTTAGGAGAGAGACTTATTTAATAAGCAGAAAGTTGGAAACATTCTAAAATGGAGAAAATAACTGCTTTTGTCATCAGTGAAATTGAAAATGTAAATTGTTGTAAGAAGTTCTTTATTTTTCTTTCTGTTTGTCACGTGTGAACCTGAAACTTTACAAATGTTGCAATTTTCCTGTCCTTGTAGGCAGGTAGATATTTAACAGAAGTAAGAAATTAAGCAGAACAAACTCATTCAATACCGGATTGAACGCTTTTGTGTCTGTCTCCTCTGCAGCAGCTGAAGTAAAACAAATGAAGTGTTTCTGGTCACACTCAGTTTGTCAAGCATAACAAACTTGTATTTCAAGTAAAATAAAGCTGGCACCAGAACACCATAAGCCAGGATGGTGCTTGTCTTGAGCTCCATGACATTAATTCTAGTCCAGAAGCATTGTCAGTTCACAGGTCCTTAAAATAACCTCTTTGCTTGTGTCCTTGACTAGATAAAACTGCATCTGCTTATTAGTTTCAGCACAGCAAAGCGAACAAAAGCTCAGCCAGAATTTGTTTTGGTGGTTAGCTGTGAAACACTTCTGCTGTATTCTGTCTTCTCCCCACCATGAGCACTGCTGGGAGCTGAGGCATCTTGATTGCAAAACTCCTGAAAAGGTATCAGAGGTCAGGTAGACCATCGCATCAATTTCAAGGGAATTAGAATTTAAGAGGTAATAATTTTTGTAACTGCACAGACCATTTATTTGTTTTGTCAGCGGCTCTATGAGGTGTACCAGGTATTTAAACCATCCTAGAAATTGAATGTGATTGACTTGACCTTATTCTACCCTGGTGGTTTAAGTAGAACTTTAGTTCTGTACCTTGACAGGCAGTGACTGATGGGACACACGAGCTTGTCTAAGTACAAGCAGTGTGTCCGTAATACTCAAGGCAAGGTAATTGGCATTTCCCTCTGTCTGCTCAGCCTTGTGGCTGCTGGGCCCAAAGATCCATCAGCACCAACACAGTTACGTGAATGCCTGGGATCCTTTCTGCCCAAAGTGGTTTTAGTCAGCATGCAAATAATGTAAATAAATGCCAGCGTGAACCGCTCAAGAAAAGAAGCCTCACCTTGCATTTTTTTCTGTTCATTTATTTTTATGCCTGTGTTTATGACATTACGTATCCATATCATACCATTCCTTTATTCTTTTTGATTTTGAATGCTTTAAATTTGGCAAGACAATTTTGTGCACAAATTGCAAAACCAGTATGACCTGAACTAATAAATTTTCCATGAGTTGGGCTCACTTTCTTATTTGGCTGTAAGAAATCTACTGAAAATATGCTTTTTTTTTAGTGTGTGTTGTGCTAAATGTAAGCCTTTGATCAGACAGTACATGAATAAGGAATGTTGTTTTTCTGAATTAAGTGGAAATGAGGCCTAAGGCAGCCTGCTGTTAGGACCATAAGTACTAAATAAAATATAAACTAGTTAAACTTTGCAACCTTCCAAGGACAGGCAAAATTTTATACTGAAAGAAATCTTATATAATGAATTAAGAGAATTGTCTTACATCATGTATAGTTACAGTTTTAAATACAAGATTGAAATTTAAAAATGCTACAGTCTTAGAATATTGTTTTTTATTTAAATCTACTTCCTCTCTATTAGCATTTTTTTTAACTATCACAATATTCTTTTACCCTTGCATTTTGCTCATCTTCAAATAAAAATGCTTTGTAGTTCTACTTGTATTTCCTTCTTGGTGGCCTAATAACATAAAAAAAAAATTAAAATTACTCAGTATTATTTGTCTTTCATTTTTTTTTCTTTTATTTCCTATGGCTTGCTACTCCAGCAAGTTGGAACACATATGTGTCTTGAAGATGTGATGACCAAAAAACAAATGCACAATTTAGCAATATTTTTTCACATTCTTGAAATAATTCTTGAAACTATCATGATTTTCAGCCTTTGTTGGTTATTAGGGAACCATTCAAAGTCTTTTCTTTGAATCCATCACCTCTGCATTCTTTACATTTTCTTAATATTCCTCTGCTGTTGGTTTTCTTCCTCCTCTTGGTCTTTATGTTTCAGTTTTATCACGTCTCAATATATCAGCTATATTGTGTGCATCTGTATTTTGGTCAAAAATGCTAAGATTTTTAAACCTTGTAAGTTAATTTCATGACAGTGACAAGAGTAGAACAACTATTCTGTACAGATCTCCACTCTCTCAAAACAGACAACACCATTTTGTTTTGATTTAATTTAATTTAATTCTGTTTTCCCAGGCATGGTTAGCTGGATACATGCTTTCAGTGTCTGTATAGGCTTACACAAAATGAGGTGTCACTGAAATCCCTTAAGACAAATCCTTCCCTGTTTCTTTGGCTACTCAGGTAGCTAGAAATATTCTGACCCACTCTTGGCTGCCTTTTTTCTCTGATGTGGTGTTATTGTATCTTGTCAGTTTTTCACTTAATGCATTTTAGGTGTAGTTTGTAATTTTTTACCAGTATTCTAGGTATGTTCATTCATTAAATAATTCATTATAAATATTTCATTCTTTGTACAAAATTTTCAAACTAATAAGTAGAAGCTGCGGCAGGTGGTCTGGTTCAAAACTGGGGATAATTGTCTGTGACTTTGTGTCCCATTTTTTTTTCTGTGCACTGTTTATATAGATTATTGCCCATTATGCATGTTATTTTAAAAGATCAGTAAATATGTGTAATACTTTCTTTTGCTGTATTATCAGTGGCATTTCATGGAAGCCATTTCTCATTTCATATTGGAGCTTTTAAGGTTTCGGCCTCCCATGAAAACATAGCCCATAATATTGTAACACGTATTAAGTTTAGTATTTTTCTAATGGCAGAGATGTTAAAAGGTTTTAATTTGCACAGAAGCTTTGCTTGCTTAATCTAATAATCCCACCTTAATAAAATATAAACCCATTTGAGACAGGGCTTCATCACTTAAAGTGAAATAAGATAGCTTAGGTATTGATTAATTTTCCTGTGTATTTGTCAATAATGCCATGAAACGAGTACAAATTATCTTACCATCTTTAGGTGTAACTGCCATTTATTATGTTCTCTGGAACTGCTATCACAGCTATTTTATTTTATTTATTTTATTTTATTTATTTTATTTTATTTTATTTTATTTTATTTTATTTTATTTTATTTTATTTTATTTTATTTTATTTTATTTTGTTTTGTTTTGTTTTGTTTTGTTTTGTTTTGTTTTGTTTTGTTTTATTTTATTTTATTTTATTTCAACATTATTACAGTCATGGGAGCTTTTCTGGAGTATAGAGAAAAACCACACCTGGTTGCAGGGGTGGTGACAGTGACAGGGCTGCCAGAACTTTCTGCCCAGGACCTCTCCTGCTGCTGCTCCTCTGTGGAGTTTGATACTCTGGTGACAGAACAGCATGGGGCAGGTGATGAAAAGACTGAAACCTCCACAGATTTGCATTAAAACCTGAAATACTGCCTTTATTCATTATTTTGATCATGTTCAAGCCAATACAAACCAATTTAAACCATTTAAACTGGTTAGAACAGTTGAATTTGGTAGAAACCTGTAAAAAACTGAATTTATCTGGTCAAAACTGGATTGAACTATTCAGAATTGGTTGGATGTGGTCTGAACTGGTTGGATCTGGTGAAAACCTGTAGAACTGGTTGGATCAGATCAAAACCATTTTGAATGGTTAGAACTGTATTGAATCGTTTTCAACCTGTCTGAAGCAGTCAGAAATGGTCAGATCTGATTCAAACTGGTTTCAACCAGTCAGAACCAGTTTTTTTTGGAGACTGAAGTGCTTTCATCCTGTTTAAACCAGTTTGAACTTGTTGACACTGGTCAGAACTGGTTGGATCCGCTTGAAACTGTTCAGTTTTTTGTTACTGATTCCATCAGGGAGGAGAGATGCAGTTCTTGGTGGCTGTTGCTAATTTGTGTCTCTTAAGGAAGGTGTTCTGGAGTGCAGCCATCAGCTCTTTCTTCTAATTCACTATTTTGTAAAGTCAAAAGTGTAAAGATGCAAATTAGGCTTCTGGGCAAGTTTATCTCATCTCAAGCCACAACTTTGCATGTTAACTATAATCTTTAAGGGCAGGATATATGTCAAGCACCCTGTGTTTGTGTGGCCTAAAGAAACACATTATATATGCAAAACCAGCATTTGTTCTTAATCTCATTAAGGTCTTAAGTCTACTCAGAGAACTGTTTGTCTTGGTATAATGATATTAATTCTTATATAGGCCAAATTATGCAACTATTCCAAGTCATTCGCAATAATGGGACAATCAGAACTGATAGAAGCAGACATTCAATATGTAGTCCTTTCTGTAGTGTTAACCTTACCTTTTGTAACAAGTTTTGGCGCTAAGATCGATGGTGATAATTCAGTAGAAAAGCAGTGTGGAGTTATGGGGAGTGCTCAGCACCTCACCATCTACACCAGAAATCACAGATTTTGATCATTCTTTCTTCTCTTGGTTGGGAAGAGTGGGATGTTGGCTTAGAGTGTTTCTTCCTCCACAGCTGGAGACTGGTTTGGTTTATTTTTATTGTTTGGCAAACACAGTTTATTAGTTTGATCTTTATTGACTTGTAAAACCATTCTTTTTTTTTTTTTGTTTCAGCTCACAAACCTGTGCTCCTTTAGTGACTATAACTGCCCATTTTTGATTTGTGTTTGTAGCCCTGGCAGCTTTGCCATCATCCTGTGCTCCCTCTCTCATGGCTTTTGCTGTCATCTGGTGTTTGGGAAACCTGTTCTTAAACTGGTTTTCTTCAAGGTGTGGTTCTCTGATATCATGAGTGTGGTGTCATTGTCACAAAATAATCACTGTACATCTTTTGTTCTAACATCATGAGAGGGACTGATCTATTTATGCCTCAACATATGTTACACATGAGGCAAAAGATGCCTTTAAAAAGTGTTGTGGCAACAACTATCCCCGGAGAGGCTTTGCCTTGCAGCCAGTCAGGGCAGAGGAAGCCTCTACGATTGCTGGTGGGGAAAATGCCCACCAAGAATGTCAGAATGCCCAGAGAATCAAGCTGTGAGAGGAACCTTAGCAGGGAGCCAGGCCAACGCTCCGTGGTTCGCAGCACACACGCTCTGCCCGCTAAGCCGATGCTGACAAAGAGCTGGGCTGTTACCGCTGAAGATGAATAGATCACGCGGACACAGGTCGAGGTGTGGTGAAAGAAAGAGCAGAGTTTATTTTGCCTCCCAGGGTTTATAGGTTTTTGACCACAGCCAGGGATTGGATGGTCAGTATAACACTTTCTCACTGCACTGGCCATGAGAGATGTCCATCACAAGACGTGTAACAGAAAGAATGTACACATATCTATGTTTACAGTTACTGTCCTGGGAAAGTCTTTAGAAAACCATGTTAGCAAGTTCAGAAGCTGAGTTTTCAGGGTGATACTGGGGTTCTTGTGGTAACAGATGTGGTTCCATCTGTTTCTTTCCCCCTCTCTCCTTTTCCTCTCCCACTCTAGTAGGAACCCTTACCCCTTTTTTTTTTTTTTTTCAATAAGCAGTTCTCAGATATAATATTTCCGTGTTTGTTCTTTATTTTCATCCAAAAAATCTAATCAAAAAGAATCCTTCCCTATCCTCACTTTTATAGTGGAACAGGACACACCAGTAACAATTCACTTGTCAACAATAATGATCTGTTAGAAGACACACATCCATAAAGTAACATAAAGCCCCAAAAATATTTTTGCCAACATTGCTCAAGCCATGCTGCTGTTAAAGGGAATGCACTTGAACCAAACCTTTAATATGAGCTCCCAAACATCTTCTCTGGTGTTTAGTGTGGCAGAGAAATAAAGCGCGAAGACGGAGAGTGCAAGAATATGGGAAAGACTCCTGACAGTCACAGGAAACTGTCAGCAAGAGGAAAGCAGGGCTGGAAGACTTTGCACTACAAAAGGTTTGAAGCTCTGAGATGGCTTTGAGATGCATTGATTTATAGGGAAACTATGAACAGTGAGAAGCTGAACTAGAACAGTGAGAAATGGCATGAAAAAATTTTTTTTTTTTTCTTAAAGTGGCAAGGGGATAATTTTGCGTGCGTGTGTTTATGTTTTGCTCTTTATCTAGGTCCATATATTCCTTTATGCAACTAGGTAAAACTGTACTGTGTTTCATAGCTATTGTGTTTTCTTTCACACAGAATCTAAAGTAGATGTGGAACAGAAGTTCTTGTGTATTATTAGAAATAAGGTCAACACTGGTCTTGGAGGCCTAAAACAGTTTTACTTTTGGGCTGCCTTCCTGTCAAATATTAATAGTCAGATGTCACAGCCAGGAAATTCGCCAAGAGGCTCAGGGATTGAACAGGGGGACAGCTTAATATAGTAATCTTGCACACTGTGAGACAGCTTTGGTGTTGGAGGCATTGTAGCTTCAGATGTTTTATCTTCAGACGAAATTATGAGTGTACATCCTGAACTAAGTAGCCTTGCTGGCAGCAGGGCATGCTGGTTTCTCAGAGCCCGGGAAGATGGCATCATGCTGAGGCCTGACCATTCCTGCAGAACTTGTGTGGGAGTTGAAAAATTGGCAGGAAGGTACACACACAGTGCCTGCAATCCACAGAAACTTCAGCAACTGTGTGTATGACATTGCACAGGAACAGCTCATCCATCTGCTCTTTCTGTTAAAAGGAGAAAAGGAAACAAAGGTCTTGTTTGGTTCTGCTCAGCGCTTCCAGCTTGTACAGGTTCAGCCAAAGGTGGCTGCAACAGTGCAGTTGAACTGTGTCTTCAACCAGCTCTGTGTAAGCTTGATTTGTGACCAAGGAGTCTTTAAACATGTTTGGGGTACTTGTTTTTGCTGAGGAATGTATTGGGTGCTGGTAACTTGATTTGTGAACTGCAGATTGAGGTGCAGCTTGAGCTGTGGGTGTGGGAGCCCAGGACAAAAGAGGGCACCAAGATGGGTGTCACCAGCCAGGTGGATGGACACTGGGAGAGCAGGAGGGGGAAACTCGGGAAGAAGAGTGAGACCTTGACATGCTTGGACTGTGAGGGGATAAAAGCCCAGGGGTTCCCTTGGCGTGTCGCCTCAGGGGAACCAGCTCAGGCTGTTCCTGTCTTACTGCAGCTTAATGGAATGAGATGTCTGAGACTCTGGGAAACCTGAGATCGAGCTGGTGAGGAAACCTGGCCGGACTGTGTGTGTGGGGAGTCCAGGGAACCTGCCAGGTCACTGGGGCCACCACTGTGAAGAGGCTTTGGTCACAGCAGTGAAAATCTGTGACATTGGGAGCGCGGTGTCGGAGAGTCTTGTGAATGGTCACACTGGGAAGTTTCCTTTACAGTTTCATTGTTGGTTTTGTTGTTTCTTTTTTCAAAAGCAGAAAGATTTTTAGCATTTTTCAATGTCTATGTAATCTGAAAGTTTTTCTAAAATCTGCTCCTACATCAAAATTTGAATTATGTGTGAATTATGTGAAGTGACTCACTTTGAACAGCCTGGCTTGTGGCAGTCCCTGTGGGACAGAACCACCAGTCATTATAGGTCACAGTGTGGAGACCTAACATTATAACTGTCTTTGCATGTAGAGTAATTATAACTAAGTCACAAGTAATGCTGGGAGTGTACTGGAATATTTTTCTGAGAAAACGACAAAACAATGTCTAAAGGATATGTAAGGAACCTTTGTTTTTACGTTTTGGTAAATTCTTCCACATTCTTTTTTTTTTTTCCTTCTTTTTTCAGAAAATTCAAAAAAAAAATCAGCGTTATTTTTTTTTTTTTTGTTCTCCCTCAGTATCTTTCAGGCAAAGGTTTTAAAGAGCATCACACATTTGTGTGGCAGAACCCATGACTGAAACTCAAATTTCCTGGCACATTTAGCATCTAATTAGTGGCCTTGGTTTCAAGTGGATGCATGTGGGTAGGTCAATACACATGTATTAAATTCTGTAGAGCAAAATAGAACTGAGCTGCATATTTACGTTTGTACTTGTAGGAGCAGGTTCCAAATTTGCTTTTATTTTTGTCAAATATTGTATAACAGCCACTGAGAAGAGGAGAAGCAATTGAATATGATTAACCTGTCATTGTGTTAATTATATACGGTGCAAGGTTGGGATGGCAGCAACAACTCATCAGTTTTGTTTCAAACACAAATCTTCCTGGCAAGTGAGGATTTAGTAAGTTTTAATTCCATCACACCATTCTGAGGTTAAGCTCTGTTGGAAGAACTTTATCCCTGAAAATTTTAGTCAAAGCTTAATCACTCGATTAACTTCCTGAAACTAGAGGATTGACCTCAAATCCTCATCCTTAATAAGAACTTTGCAGTAGATAAGATTCAGTAGAAAACACTTTTCTATCTCCAAAGGCTTTTCTTTACATTTTTTAATGAAACTAGAAGGATGCAGTTACCCTTCCATTATCAAATCAACCTTCACTGAAATTCAAACTTCATGTCTGGTACCACTGAAATTGAAGTCCACTTGTTATTTGACTTCTCAGACTTCTTACTTCTTCTCAATGTGAAAATATAATTAGTTGTTTTCCAGTTAATGCTGCCTACCTTGGTTCAGTTAAAGGGATGCAGCATCCACACTGCTCTTAGTCACCAGTTTCTTGTTGAGACTGAAACATTGATATAAAGGTTCTTGTGGTGCCCTGCAATATTCATCATGATAAGCATTCGGATGCTTTTTGTGGGGGAAAAAAAAAAACCAAAAAAAACTATCACCCACTTTCCAATTAATGTGTCAGAATAGATATTTGCATGTATTTTATATTGTTGTTTCCTCAGCTGAACTGATTCTGCAGGTTCAGATGAGGCTTTATTCAACTGGAGCTTTTTCAGTTTTGATGGCATGACTGGGGATGCTCCTTCAGATTGAGAATTGCAGAGCAGAATGCTGGAGTTCCTATGACAGTTTGGTAAACTATTACTTTGTTTACAAATAAAGCAGTAGGGTAGCTTGACTTGAGTTGCCAGTCAAGGAGTTTTGTAGTATTATGCAGATTTTCACTCTCCATTATCCTTGTTGGTTTTGGTTTGGTTTTTAGGTTTTTGTTCAGAATATTCTTGCTATTTTACTTGAAGTTAAAACTTATTCTTTCTTAGAAGTACTTAGTTTACAATTGGTTTTAAGTGCACTTATGTTCCCTTCTTTCCCTTCTCTATAAAACTTTTACTGAATCTTTCAGGTTTGATGATCTGTTACATCTAAAATGCAGAAGGGGAGAGCAGGATCTTCATTTCCTTATCCTTTGGCGTTACACTGGCAGCTTTTTCATGTCGCCCTTCACAATGTGGTGTAACATTTGGAATGATCAAAATCCCTAGCTGTTGGGTACTTGGATTCCACTTAATTACAGTGAGATTTGTATTCCTAAATCATGTAGTACAGATTGCCATATTCCCAGGCATTAACCCAAGGCAGTCAGCATACCTGAAGAAGCATCTACTGGGCAAGAAATTGGACTTTTTCCAGCCAATTACCAAATGCTAATTAGAAGATGAAGTAGGTCAAATGAGAATGAATAACTTCTTGTGCTCGTCTTTGCTTGAGTTCTTGGAGTGGGCTCACAGGCAAGGTTTGGGAGGTATCTCAGCTTCCACAGGCAGATGTTTTATGTGCCCTGGCTCATTTCACTACAGCTCTTCTACACCATGTGCTTCCTATCACTAGGGCTCGTCTAATTTTTGTGTGATTTATAATTCCTCCCAGGGTCTCTTAATTCACACTTCCTTTTGGTGTGGTACTGGTAATTCTATAGGTCATTCCTAAATGCCTCCCAAAAGTTGAGCCAGACCAGAACTGGTATGGGAAACCAAATCTGGAGCTGGTAGAAAATAATATCTAAACTTACAGGGTAGTAAGTGAGATAAGGAATACACTTCTATGGTTTGTGGGCTATGTACAGTTTTAGGAAAATCTTCTTGATACATCAAATGAATGATATTCAACAGAACAATTTGAAGTGTATAATCCTGAGGTTGCCATAGAATTTAGGGTATTTAAAACATTTTTATGTTTACAGGTGGTCTGGTTATACAAAAAAAGTTTGAATTTCACTTCTCTGTATTTATGGAGTGAAGGAGTGCAGGAGGTGTCAGAGTTCTGTAAACAACAGATGTTGTCTAAAAAGTATGATAAAAAATTAAAGTGCATTTTTAAGCTTTAGTTTAGATTTCAGTATCTGAGTTTTGTTTTCAGTGATATTAATGTTGTTTTCCACTTATTGCTGCCTATGTAATGCCATTTCAATGAATTACAGAATTTCTACAGTGTTCTCCCACTGCTATTTATGATAAATCTTTAAACTCCTCAGAGAGGCAAAGACGTGCCCCTCCCAGAAAGAACACAAAAATGTAGATTTTTTTCTTTTCCCCACTGCTGTTCTTAAATCCTCATCTTATGAATTCTTTTGGGAGTTGTGGTTTTGTTTGGGGTTTTTTTTTACATTTTAAATGTAGTGGTTCTAACAAATAGAATTTAAACTTCATCAACTTTATAGCAATATTAAAAAAGAATGGTTTTGAAGAGAAAATGAAGCAGACAAGAACACATTAAATTTCAAAAATGAGATAATTTGACTTTAATTTTTTTTAAGAGAAAGAATGACATCTGCTAGGTGCCTGGATCTGAGAAGAAATCTCCCCTTGAGACTTTCTTATATCTTCTGAAACTCCTTATTATGTCAATGTCACAGATGGAGCATCCTATTAGGCTACTTATACTGTAATTTTTATATTTTATCTATGAAGTGCAACTCTAAAGGAATCGTGGCAGGAGAAAGAAATGCACATCTTGAAATACAATGAGCTCATCAGTGAGTAAGCCTTTAATAAGATTAGAAATATGCATAAATATCTTCCTGAATAAAGTCCATGCTATATAGAATAATGCAAAAATCCTATTGAAATCCTTCCTGCATGGACAGTATGAGAATATTTTTTTTTATTTAGTGCTTGGCACTTTATTTCTTTGCTTGACTTGTTGAAATATCTCTGTTTTTTAATTTGAACACTTTTTAAAGGGTAACATTTTGGAACATTTTGTTGTGTTAAAGTAGGTGGGGAAATTACTCTTCCTACAAGTTCTGTCACAACAAAATTACAGGTTTTTTACATCTGGAAGTCTAAAAACAAGGACTGAAGCTTTCTGCTTTTATGATGAAAGGCAAATGAGTTGTTATTCTAATTATAAATTTAAAATATCAATAGAAGTACTCACTAAGCAGCAATAAACATCTCTCTTTAAATTTCCTGTTCTATCGATTCTATCTCGTATGATAACCCATTAAGTGATTACTGTTGATCAGCAGAATGAAGTGAGATTATATTTATTACTTTTCACTGACAGTTCTCATAATAGATTATTATGGTAAACGTGAAAGGCAGGAAAGAGTAATTGCTGCTTCATTTATGTTAATTATTCATTATTTTTAATATCAAACCCTTTTAAAACATATATATGGAATAAATTAAATCACCAGTTTATTGTTGTACAATTAAAATGCAATAATTGTTTGCTTGTTTGAGGCTTTGAAAGCAACTGGTTTTTTTTTTGTAATTTTACTTCCTACAGTTCTGCAGCTCTCACATTAAAGGATAATTTAACTTTTTCCTATGTCAGGAAACAAATACTAAGGATGATGGTGCAGCTGCTGTGCATAGGTGTAATTGTTGACCTTGCTGACACTTCAGTTTTGCACTGACAATCCCGGCTTAGAAGGTCGGAGTGCTAATTTCCAACAGAGACAGAGCATAAACTTACTCTGAGCTTTCCCAAGTACTTTATTAGCAGGCTGATTTGTGGAAGAGGCTCTGTTGCCTTGATGGATCCATTTTTCTGTTTTGCTCAGTCTATTTTATGTGCCATTGCTGTCGTTACAGTCTGCAGAGATCCTTATATTACCCTCACCTCTGTCACCTGAATGTCACCAGTCACATTGCCAGAGTAGCCTGTTTTCCAGGCACTGAACTATTGCAAAATATTGAAATATTTTCTTGGCTTTCTGTGTTTGGGTCAAATTCAAATGTCCTGCAACTGACAACAGGAAAACACATGACCAGGCCATAGTGAATTTAACTTGTGATTTCAGTGCTATGCACTCATCCTTGTCTGATGTATCGAAAATCATTTTGTGTACTGCAAATTACCATATTAATTAAGATATTTTAGAACTTAAACCAGTAGGTAGGTGTTCATTATCATCTGAACTATTTATGAAGCTTTTCACAGTGAGCACTAAAACTGTTTCTTATGTCTTTATCTTCCATTGGAACTAGATGATCTTTAATGTCCCCTTGAGTTACATGTAAAAGTGAAGCATAATTCCTGTATTTCACAGTGTAACTGGCGTGCCTGTACCTTTCTGACAAACAGAACAAACAAACAAAACCCTCACTTATGTTGAATTAGCACTTACCCCAGTAGCAGCCAAAGGTAAGTGTAGTTTTATGTCAGCTCTAGGAAATCCCTCTCTGTGTGAACAGCAGTACACAATGGGCTGTAATGGGAATTTTACAAATCCCTCCCTGCAGGGATTTACATTGTCAGTAGTCTCCCACATATAATGCACTATAATTGAAAGTCAGGTTTTTCTCCTCCTAATTATACAATAATATTGTTTTACATGTCATGTAAAAGTACATATTTTCATGGTTTGGGTAAATCTACTTTAAGCAAATCAGAAAGTGGTGGTAATTTTTTGTTTTGTTTTGTTGTTTTTTTTTTTGTTATTCTAAGTATGGTTTGTTACTTGCTAAACACTGTGTTTCATGCCACAAGATTGTTTCCCATAGCCCAGTGGCATTCTAGCTCAGGCAGAAACAGGTACAGCACTGAAACCAAAGCTGGCTGGACTGAAAAGAAAGGACTGTCACACAGCTAATTTTTAGTGAAGTGTGAATCAAGGTCTCTTACCATGCATTTATTTCTGGCAAAAATGGATATTTGAGAGCCACTGATGTAGTAATTCCATTTCTCAAATAGCCTGAAATACGTATACTCGCAGATGATAAAGGTGTCCAGAAAGATGGGTAAACCAAAACGAGAATTAAAATTGTAAGAAACGACTGTAGAGGTTAGAAACCTTGACATATTTGTGGTGATCACGAAGATTGAAATCTTGGCTTGATCTATCAAGGCAAAATAATCTTGCAATTTTAATAACATGTCCTGAAAATGGAATCACTGATGGGCCACGTGGCCCTTGTGGTTTGTCATCAGTAATTTCTGTACCAGGTTTTTCCTGCTGCTGAAACCCCAGGATAATGTGAAATTTCCTCAGCCTCCAAGGAGGAAGAAAATTTCAACAGAGCAACCTATCCACGCACCTCTGAGGACAAAATATTGGGAGCCAAGCACTGGGAAGTCATCCCCAGTAGGCTGTGGTGGTGTGGAAGCATTCAGGTTTGAGGGACACATGCTGGAACTGTCCGGGAGGGACACAAGCTGGGCAGATGTTCCACAGCTCTGGGCAAAAACCCTCTGTGAAATTTGTTTTTGCTGCAGCAGTTAGGACAGGTGATGTTGACATGATGTCATTTTAGTGTGAACCACCCCAAGGGCAGCTGAAAGGGGTTTGGGAGAAAAGGGACACAGAAGACCTGAGCAGGAATCTAAAGTTTTGATCTTGGCATTTTGCTGTAAGAATTGCTAATTTAAAAAAGGCCAGATCTTGGGTTTTTTCCTGGCTTGTCAATAAATGGTATGGATGACAATAAAGGAAAGAAAACTTCTCAGCTGAGTAGTTTACCCCTTCCTTTCTGGGTTACTCAGCACCTTGTAGTTCCATCAAATGTCTTATCCAATGAGGCAGGTTGTTACTGTTCTGCTGGATGTGGGCTTTGACACAGCTTTAATTATCTGATATACACGCTGAAGGCTGGCAGATGGAAACTGGGAAGGTAAATGTTGATTTTGTGGGTAACTGCCAAAGCAGTCACTGTCATAATATACCTATTTATCAATATCTACTTTTAAAAATCTTAAGAATTTGGGAAGGTGACAGAACAGGTTACAGGATGTTTCAGGAATGGAGTTCATTCAACTGCAGTCTATGAAAAATCCATACTCACCGTTTATCAAGGGAGGGGACAAAACATCCCTTTTGTAACAATTTTTCTGTGTATTCTGTGCTGCTGTCTGTATAAACTGCAGTTGTCTCCCCTGGCTTTAAGATTTTCTGAATTTTATTTAACTGAAAAAGACCTAGTGGCAGAAAGGAGATTGTATAAAACGACCTGGGAGTGTTTCTTGACTTTTAAGATGGGTTTTAACTTGTGTATCGAAATAGCCTGTTGAGTGGAGGTGTATATAAGTGTATTAATGAAATAACTTTGGAATTAGAAACATGCTAACAGAGGGCTGGAAGCTGCAAAGTTTGGTCTGTCATTCCTCATCTGCTTCCCTGGATTTCTGCAGAACTGTGTTGTTTACCCTTAAGAGAAACATTTCAGTTTTTGCACATAAACAGTCATATTTTATTCAGCAGTTTATTAGTCGGTATTACATTTTTAATTTGCTGGCTTTGCATATAATATTCATTTTAATGCAACACTCAAGGCAAAGAAAATACAACAGGGCTTTTTTAACCCTTAAGAGTTCAGTTCTATTGAATTTTAGATTCCAGTTTGTGATTCATGAAAGGGAGATCTTCCAAAAAGTCCTCGGTCAAAATGGATATTGCATCTGCTATAAATTTCCATAATACTTCTCCACAGGGACTTGTTTTTAGATTGCATTAGTCTCCTTTCAAAATAGGGAATCACAGAACCATAGATTCATTTGAGGTGGCAAAGACCTTTAAGATCACTGGGTCCAACCATTAACCCAGCATTGCCATGTTTGCCAATAAACCATGGCTGTAAGTGACACGTTTATTCATCTTTTAAATACCTTCAGGAATGGTATTTAGGACCTTAGGACTCCACCCTCTCCCTTGGCAGCCTCTTCCAATTCTTGATAACCTTTCTAGTGAAGAATTTTTTTCCTACAGATTAGAGGAATTCCTGATCTAAGTTTCCTCTGGCACAACTTGAGACCATTTAGTCTTGTTTGTTACCAAAGCCCCAGCCTATGATGAAAATAGGAGTGTTGAGCAGTGAAGCATGCAGTACAATCATTTCATATTGGGGGGAAAAAATACAAATTTTAACTCAGCTGCATATGACTTACAAAAGCAATATATCTGCTCTAAAATGTATTGTAGGATAATTGGATTCCAGGCATTAATTAGGTAAACTTTACCATAAAACAAAACAAAACAAAACAAAAGGTTAATAGCTCAGATAGAGGCTTATAAGATTTAAAAGATGAGTTGGCATATCTTGTGCATTTACCTCAAGATTTGTAGCCCAGTAAAGGAAACCCAGTATTTTTTCCCCAAAGTAAAAATAAAACAGAAGTTGTGGCAGGTTCTTAACAGTGTTTTTTTATAATCTTGGAAATAAGAGGATTGTGTTAAATTTTCTACAAAATCTACATTTCCTCGCAGGAAAGTTTTTAATTCACCAGAGAATATTTTATATAAACTCATTTAATGTAGGGATTACTTTAAGCACAACACAAAATGAAAATGCCATTCATATTTCTTAAACACTGAAGTATTACAGATTTTATTTTTAAAGTGGTATTAAACGCATGCTACAGGCAGAAGCAGCTTCTAAAATGCTGAAATACACAATCACAGGGGAAAAAAAAAATGCACACGTTTATTTTAATGTCCAAATCTTTCTTCCTTAATGCCAGGATTAGCCAAATTATATGTGAAGGAGACCTTTCCATATTTTTGCCCTCACAGTTTGCAGTTTTAGGGCCAGACTAATGTGGTGGCATGCCAGGCAGTCAGCAGGAAAACAGCAGATAATGGAAAAAAAACCTTGAAAACACCCACACTGTTGGGATGTGCAGCACAGCCCAGCATGAAAGCTGTCATATGGGCCCAGCTTATTAGTGCTGGCTCCGTTCCATGCCAGCAGGACCCAGGCTGGCTCCTGCTGGCTCATCCCCCTGTTCCCTCTGTGTTTTGGATCCAGAAGGAGCTTATTAGCTCAGGTGCACCGCCTTGCAGGGCCAGGTTTTGCCTGGGATCAAGTGGAGGCTAATAGGAGCCCGGAGCTCCCTGGAGCCGGCTGGAGCCTTGCCATGAGCAGCTGTGCCGCTGACCTGGCCCGGGCATCTGCTCAGGGCTCTGCCCGAGCATCCTCCTGCCCCGCGGCTGCCTCTGCTCGCTGCCAGCTCTGAGACCTCGGCTCCTGTGGGGCGCTCCATCCGCAGCCCACGTGAGCTGTCCGTGGGTGTTTCTGGGCTGAAGGTGTTCTAAAGAGTGACCCCGATGCCTGGAGAGGCTACCTGGAGCAGAGGCTGGACAGAGTTAAAGGAATAAAGTAGATATTTATTAAAAGGCCTTCAAAGGATACATCCTGGGCAGTACAGGAGCCAGGCCAAGGCTCCACCCAAGGTGGACACCCGGTCACGAGTGTTCACACTTTTATAAGTTTTGTTCCATTTATACATTGGGTTAATTGTCCAATTACAGCTTCAGGTTATGAAGTCCCATCCTCCCAGATTGCCCTCCTCAATTTGCTGTTTGTACTTTTTGGGCCTGAAGCTGCAATGCTGCCCTTGGTTCTCAGGCTGGAAAAGGATTGTTCTGTCTGACCAAACTGTGAGGAGAACTTGCTAACACTTTGTATGAAGTTCAGAGTTATACATTAATGCAGTACAGAATCTGGCAAATATGAAAGCTAAAACTTAAGCCATCAACCCCACCACTAAACCATCTCTGACTCTTTGGTGCCTTCCCCTTTCCCCGTGTTTGCCATTTGTAGCTTGGCTGGAGGGCAGTGAAGGTTGAGCTGGGATCAAGCAGGCACTGGTCAGCACCTAATTACCAGCTAGTTCATAATTACTGCAGGCATGTCTCCAGCTGGGAGCACTTGATGTTGCTTGACTATGACTATGTTTGAGGCATTTTGGAGGCTAAAATTCATGCCTGATCTGGATATTGCCGAGAGCTGTCTGCTCCAAACTGTTTTAAAATCAATAAAGTGAAGGTGTGTTCACATTCAATCTGCTGAATCATGCACAGTGTGTGAATTAATGTATCCACATATCTTTCTGTACATTTTACATTGTAGTAGTTTAATTATTTCAGGAAATCTGTGATTTATCTCAGTTAAATTAATAATCTTATCTTGCTCCCTTGGTAAACTGGTCAGCTCTCAGTTTTGGGTGTTAATAGAAGGGCAAATAACAATTTTACATTATTTCAGTAATGACAAGATGGGGAAACTGGATGTCTTCTACTCCTTCAATGATTTAAAATCTTCCTGTCATAACATTATGTATTATTTTTGGTATAAAATAATCATATTGTATAATATTATAGATGCTTAATAATTGCTAAAAGCAAGATAAGTTAGAGAAGAATAAAAAAAGCTTGTAATTATGTTAAGAATTAGTTTTGTTTTTCTTTTAAATCACTATGAAAATCATCTGGAACTTACTAGTTAAGAAGTACAAACAACCATTTTTACTCTGTTCCAGATACCATTTTTCTCTTGCCTTTAGGGAACATTAGCTTTAAGAGTGATTTGCTCATTTTTCTGAGAGTACCATGAGACATTAAACACAGGGCTGATCACAGCAGTTAACATTTATATTGGTGGTTTCTGTTGTCCTGCCAAGTCTTGCTGAATCCACAGGTGGCCTGAAAGTTTGGACAGTTTTCATTTTTTTTTTCCAAAAGCAATATTTTATACTAATGAATTCATAAAATAATGCCATTAAATATATTTTGTGATTTATTATCAGCATCCTGCTAATTATTTCTGTTTCCTCAAAAGATACTTACATTTTCAAAAAAAAGCATGTCTAAAAATAGACATGCCAAAAAAGTATATTGAGGGGACCCAAGTAATTTTTTTCCTTTGATATGGAGATTTACTTTGTACTAAGTGTTTGCCGTTTCTGGTCATAGCCATTAGATTCTTACAAGAGGAATCATCTATTTCAGAGAAAATGGTAAAAAACTGTCCCTTGTTTTTAAAATTAAATTTTATTATCCTAGACACCGGTACAACTCTCATTAGCAGATTTTCAAGCCAATTTGCCCATTTTTGTTTTGTGGAATCCTGTATGTCCTAGTTGTCATTATCAGTAATTTTGGAAAACAGTCCTTTGAAAAGGAGGGAGGAAAAAGCAATTTTATTTTAAAGTGTGACTCCTAGTAACATTTCTGAGGGTTTTTTTTATTCTCCTTTTCTTGATATCTTCTGATGTTATACACTTTATGTAATCTGAGTGCCTGTTGCTGCTTCATTCTCTTTTCCTTCCACCTTTCATTATCTAGACTACTTTTGTGAACATAAATTTCCCTCTCTGCAAAAGCAGTCATGTCAAAACACTTCCTACTAGCCACTGATCTATGGTGGGATTCTATTATAATCCAAGGGATTGCTCTTTTAAGAATCTCATTAAAGTCTGAACAAACAATGTGAAATGAAAAATCCTTCCCCAAGGCGCAGGGGCTGTAGACAATACTGCATTGCAAAGCTAGGTAGGTGAGATGATATTAGACAGGCGATAATGAAAATATCAGAAAGATTTCATAGCTAAAAATGTGTAACAATTAAGGTCAAGAAAGCGGCCCATATTCTGATTGAAAAACTTAAATATAATTCACAAATGAGAGAGCATAAACACAGAAAATCTTTCCTTATAAGGCATTGGTCAGAGGGGGTGTTTCTCATAGAGTTTTTGTACATCTACTCAAAACTTTACAGTGATCTTCAAAGATTCCCACCAAAAAGATACCAAAAGTTGGGTTTCAATATTATTTTTTAAGAAAAATAGTTCAAACAAAATATGTAGTTATACCAGCATGTTTGAAAGTTCACATTCTATACATATTAGTAATTAGTGTACTAGTACTAATTTTTCTGAGACACGGACATATTATAGGAGATCTTGCCAATCATTAATCTGTGGGTAACTTCTGTTAGTTTTTAAAATATTTGTATTTAAACACATAAAGACTGGTCTCTAGCTGAGTATTTAATAAAATTTTATCTGCAATCAGGGTTTAACTCAATTTGTCTTTCTGAATAGCTTTTCTTATGAGAGCTGAGCAGTTTGTTACTGTAGTTGTCTCCTGCAAAGGAAAGAAGAGCTTGAAAGCTCTTCTCCCTGGAAGGGCGATGGGATTAGCGGGATGCTCCAGAGGCAGCAGTGGAGGGGAAGTAGTATTTTCTAAAATAGACCCTTTGAAAATTGTTGTCTTCTCTTGGTACTGAGACTTTTAGCTGTGGGGCTCGTGGCAATTCCTGTGCTCTCCTGGGTGGCCAGAGTCTGGCACTGTTCAGAGCAGACTTGTGAGTTGTGCATTTTTTTTCTGTTTACATTTTTGGGTGGAAGGCTGAGTGGTTTTCTTTTTGATACAGAGCACATTACAAGTATTCATTGCCTCCATCCATGTACAATCTGCTCTTGTTTCTGTAGCTGTGTATTTGCCATGAAGACCCCAGGGGAAGGTAATCTAATGTTGCTGTCCTTAAATTAAAGCTTGAAAAAAGAGGTAGTTAATGTTAGAATTTATAGCTTTTGAATAGAGATACACACAACTTGCTTTTGTGTGCTTTGGTCAGTTAGGATTTTTATTTGGGGCGGGGTGCAGTTTGTCTCTGTATCCCACTAATGTGTAATTTCTGGATTTACTCTTAACACATTAACAAAGGGTTTATCAACAGAATTCATTCACCAGAAAAAGAGGAAGGTTCATCTGTTTGAGGATTACACACTGTCAATTAAGACAAATAGTTATTGGCTGGTGGGAAGCTTGTGAGCAAGTAATTACAAGAGATGTTCCCTGTTGAACCACCACATATAATCCATCAGATTTCACGTGATCTGGATTAGACTGATAAATTGAGTTGCATCCTTTGTACCTTTCTCCACTGAGGGCCTTTGCACTTTTAAAATTTTGTTTGCTTTTGCAGGTGAGGAAGAAAAAAAATCAAAAATCATTATGAACTGAGCTGAGAAAATTATGTGGAATCAAATTTCCTGCTTAACACCTGGTTGGAGGCTGGGCTGCCCATGTGTGGCTGGGAAATGCCATTTGCTCCCATCTCCTGTAGACCAGAGAATAATCAAAATGTGGTGATTGCCTCTTTCCAATTAATTATTTACCACGTAGCACAAGGCAGGCAGTCCAGGGAAGGCAATTCCAAGAGAGGGGCCATAGGTGGGTCAAACCAGACAGTGACTTGCTCAAAATCCCTGCCAAAGTGGTTTATTTTTGTCTGCTCTTCACAGAGAAAAGGTGAAAGTAGAGTTTTGAATCTGAACTGTGAAAACACAAGTTCTGGTACCACATATCAATTTAAAAATTCTATGTTTCACACAACCAAATACATTCAAATGATTTTTATATCTTTAAAATTAAAAAAAAAAAAAGAAATATTTGAGATACTAAAGACACACCAGTCAGAAAAGTCACTGAAAGTGCAAAATTATAAATTTTTTCTATGCTCAGACACAGTTTTGTCTATTCAGATAAAAATCACTGAACATATACAATTTGGACATAAGCATATCAACAAACATTGTCAATTCCATAGAAAAGGGAAGATATGATGGCATTAAATGCTTTAGCACAAAGGTGATTTCTTCAGTTTTCATTGGTGTAGCTATAAGGGGAAGTAGAAATGAATTTATGTGTGCATAAATAAATGTTGTGAAATAAATGGCTTAAATGTAAAAATATAAATATAATATAAATACAATATTAGAAATAATATTTTATATAAATATAAAAAACCCAGAATATAAAAAAAGCAGAGGACAAGAAAATCAAGTGACAGTAAATGGATACATCTGGGCCCTAATGGGTTTAAAGTAATTTACTTTTGTTTACTGTTGCGAGTTCTATGTGACTGTTGCCATACACATCTCACACCATGTAGGAGCACAACACACAGGAAAAGAAAATATATAATTATATGGTCAGGATAAGAAGAAGTCTTAGGCCAGACTGGAGCCCTTATATTTATTTATATTTTTTTTTCCTTTTTATTCAGTGTTTAGAGCTTTGGGGACAATATGGAGAAGAGAAACACAGGCAGAGACCTGTAGCACTCCTCTTGGCTTCAAAGGGCTGCTGTATTTTCCATAGATATGCTGGGTTTTGCTTTACTGAAGACAAAGTCAGCTCTGAGCTGAGCTTAAATTTCTCTGTGGTTCATTCTCTTCTTGCACTGACAGGAGTGGTGTGAATAGTGAAGATGGGCTTGATTCAGGGTATATTCACCCAAATTGCTGGGGCTGTTAATCTTTAATAGCCTAATAATAAAGTTTGAATTGTTTCTGACTACTAACTAGTCCTTCTGTGGTTTTGGTTTTTTTTTTTTTTTTTTTTTAATTTTATTTTATTTTTTCTTTTATTTTTTTTTCTCTTTTTTTGTTTTTTTTTTTAAAGGATAATTTTTTTACCTGGGCTGCTACAATGCCAAGTCAAACTGTGGTGTCTTGTTAGATGCAGATTTTTTTGCCTATGCCTTATTAGGAGCACATGAATAAGGACAAATACAGAATTCCCCTTATTCTACTAAGTCGATGCTTTTGTCAGAAATCTGTTTTAGGAACATTATTCTGAACTCTGTAGACCATATAATACTGGATTATTTGCAATGGTATACAAAATATCTGGATTTTTCTTAACAAGACAGAAATCCTGTAGGCTGGATCAGCGCGTCACCTTTGATTTAAAGGAGTGATTTTCTAAAAAGAAAACTTACAGAATGATCCATCTGTGTAGGCATATTTTGTGTGTAATAATGCAGTACAGTATCAATATATCTGATTTTTAGTGAGGATGAGCTGTACTTTGTGTTTAGGCCAGTCTATAAACATACATATATTTTCTAAGATGTCCTCTTTACTATGGGAAATTGGGTTGCATAAATGCAATGCAGTGGATCCACCAGCAAGCCAAACTGGAGCAGTTTGTGGCTCCAGGTTTGGGTTTGTTTATTTGGTTTTTTTTTTTTTTAAATTTCTGTTATTTTATTGCCTGGATAAACTGATGCAATTTGGTTCAGCTGTAGAAACACCCAGAACTAAAAGGTACCACACTTTGGATGACAGAAATGAGGTTTTTCATACCTCTGAGTGAGATTTAAGGCTTCATTACAATGTTTGCAGTGCTTTACCTGAGATTTTGGGAGCCTCAGCTGATTTTAGTTCTGCAGAAGCTGAAACCAGAGCCTGGTTACAGAGGAATCTGCCACACTGATGATTAAATTTAAGGCGCTCTGATACTGTCCTAGGATGCTGAACCACCCAGGCACTTTTCCCTCCCCATGTTTGGTTGAGTACATTAAAAGATAACCAAAAATGTTTTCCCAATGTGTGTTAGCAATAAAATATCTCCATTTACTGTAGGTATTTACATTTTAGAAGTATTTTATGTATCTCAGGCTACTTTTCTTCCCCTTCCCCCCACCCCAGAAGTTATATTGTAAAATGAATTTGGGTATGAGTATGTCATCAGTGTGGTGTTCAGTTTTTTTAATTAAAACCTTAGTTAGATCTCATTAGGCATCTTATATGTCATTAACTTATAAAGAAAATACTGCCTGTATTAAAATGTAATTTTTTTTAATGCATAACAACTAAAATTATTAATGATCTTTTTTTTTTTGATAGGCATTACTTTTTAAACATCTTTCTCTGTGGAAATCCACAGCAGCTGAAATAGCAGCACACTGTGTGAAGTACAATATCTATCAGAAATTACTGAGATGTACAACAACAACAATGACACAAACATTTGTGATAAAGCTCCACCATCTCTGCTTCAGCAAAGCAGGCAAACATCTGTACCCTGATTTCAGTGCATTTATCTAAATGTGTATGAGGGCAGAGTGCTTTGCACGTGGCTGGATAGGAATGCATTTAGGAAAAACAGATGAAACTTGGACTGCAGTTTGGTGGAAAATAGGTTGGTGGGGAAGTGTGCAGATAAGGAGGAAAATTTTTCTATTCCAGAGTGTTACCATCCATAGTTCACTCTGTGAGGTGTAAATTCAGTTCAGATTGAAGCTAACAGATACATAGATACAAAAAGATATAAACCCAGCTTCTTCCAGGCTGCATTCCATTAGTAACAAGTAAAATACAGAATATCCTGTCCTTTTTGTGTAACCTCTTGGATTGTTTCAAAATTTTTCACTGTTACTTTGGCCAGGCTCTGATCTGTACATCCTGCTGGAGATGTTTGTAACATGGGCACTGACTTCAGCAGTCCAAGTGACGTCTCCTGCCTCCTGTTTTGGGATAAAACATTGTTCCAGCCGCTCACTTGGAACCAGGAGATTGCTTCTGCAAAAACAGGCTATCAGCATTTATTAGCATGGCATTCTTCACAAGCCTAAGAGAAATGAAACATTTAAAAGGAGTGGAGCATGTTGGGTTGCTGTTTCCTGTTTCTTCTGACAGGGAGAGCATGCTTTTCTCTTTTACTTATATGTATCTATATCCATCTGTCTGTCTATCTATCTATCTATCTATCTATCTATCTATCTATCTATCTATCTATCTATCTATCCTTCCATGTATGTGTAGACCATGTAAAACTTAGTGTTTACAAATTCAGGTTTTCTTTTTGGTGGGTTTTCCTAACTGAGAATTGTTAGATTTTCACGTGTGAGCACTTGGAGGTTGACCGTGGTTTTGAAATTAACAGTGTGTAACTTTTGGAAAGGAAGCAAAGGGAGTTTATTGCCTTAATTACAGTGTAATGTTCATATTAAATATATTTATATTTTAAAATTCCAGTTTTAAGGAGATTTTAATAGAAGCTGGAGCTGATGAGGCAAAGCAATGCAAAAAGGCTGTTCCAGATGGCATTCATCCAGAGGGACACATTTGTGTATTGACAACGGTGGAAATATATGAAAAGAGAAATAAGCAGTGAGTATGAGATTGACAAAGAGAATCCGAGTGAGAATAGTCCAGGACTCAATCTGTTGTTGCAAGGGAAGGAGTAGCAGTATTCCCTACATGCTGTAATCTGATCCCAGGGAAAGATACTGAAAATAGTATTTCAGTCAAGCAGTAGGGGTGTGGAGAGTGAGTCAGCAGGACAGTCGTAGCTGAAATCCCAGAGTGGGAGAATGAAGTTTTGCAAAAATGGGAGAAAAGAGGGAAGATGAATTTATAGTGAGGGTCAGTCTTGAGGTGATGACAGAGAGATGAAGATCATTTTTATGGATTAAAAACCAAAAATACTCTATTTTGTGGAGCTTTAGATAGTCTCATGGATAATTTGCTGAGCCAGGGGTCTAATCTGGCATGATAGTGATTCTTCCTTGTGTCAGAGGATACTTTTCTTCAAGGGAACCTCTCTGTGAAGCAAAATGTTTACATTTGACTAACTGCATATAGTTCAAAAATTAATTGAAAGAAATCTAAAAAATACATTCAGTGTTTAAAGTCTTTCCCATTCCTTTTTGATGTTGTTTAAAGTGACACCACCAATTCTAGGAAATACCTTATAACTAGCTCAGGCAAAGGTTAGAACTAAATATTGTGTCAAGGAAAGCAGGCTTTTCAGTTAAAAGCAAATGCCAGCTGCTGCCTTTGATTTTAGAGAAGAGCTTTTCTTGCTAAATGCCTCATTATAGTGTTGTGTATCTGCTCCCCTTCCATTCAACGTTTGCTCAGGCTCCTTATTCTGAAGTTCCTTTAGAATTTATTATGTAGTTCATGTAGCCCAGTTCTATTTGGATATTTTGCTCCAGGTATTAATTTCTTCCTCATGTGCTTATTTTCCTCTGTTCTGTACAGAGTCTTCAGTGTCATGCCATAGGCACAGTGCACCAAGGGAGGCATTTTTTTCACCTCCCCAGATACCAGCCAAGCAAAGGCTCCCTGGGAGGACTCCTGGGAGCATGGAGAGCTTCATAAATTGCAGATTAATTAAGAATTGCCCTGCCTGGGAAAATAGATGTGCTGCCTTGTACTTCATAGCTTCCCCCTCGTATCCAGCAGGGCAGCATTCCTCATGCTGACTCTGCTGCCCAGAATATTGGCCCCTGCTTGGCTGACCAATTGTCCTTTGCAATTCAGATTGAAGGAGAACATGGAGATTTTGTAGCCACCTTCTGCAAGTAGTAGAGGATTTTGTTCTGCAGTGGAAAGCAGGTAGACTTTGTTGAAAATTTAAAAGAGTAAATGCAATGAATTAAAGTCTGCTGTGTGTAACTTGGAACTTAAAAAATGCCAGAGCTTCTTTTTACTCTGCCAGAAAGAGTAACAGTTATGTCCCTTATGAAGTTAAAGCAAGTCTGTTTTATAATGAAAATTGTTATGAGATGGTAGGGACATGGTTCAGTGGCTGTATCATTGCCATCTTATCAGCTTTCTGAACGTGCTATCCATCCATCAGCTGCTGATTCATTTTCCCATATTAAAACCACACGCGATGCAAAAAAGACACTGATACATTAAAAAAAAAAATCTGCTGGGAGAGTGCTTTTTTTCAATCAAAAAATGTTGGCTTTGTGTTATCCTAGTTTATTGTAGTATATATTATATGTATTCCTGGATTTTTTAGCATGTTTTCTTAGTACAAGAAAAATGAAATGCAACAAGATTTAGTTGCCAGAGTTCTTGCAGAGAATGAGCTGTTTGAGAAACCATTCTGAGCTGTAAGGCAAGGTGTGAACTTAAAGCACTGAGATTTTGAAGGGGGAATTTTTCAGGGGCACAAAGGGAAGGGAAGGTGCCCCTTCCCTGCTCTGCCACCAAAGGGCACTGGCTGAATGGTGTGGGAGGGTTTCAGGTGCTGCCCCAAGCCCCACACGGGCAGGGAAATTGTTTCGGCTCCACTTGGGAGTCCCAGGGCTGCTGCTGGAACAGACATGGGAAGGAAAAATGAGGCTAGGAAGTTCTATCCAGCATCAGTGGAGAAAAAACCCAAAGGAAAATATTTATGTTGATATTTGCTTAAACAGAGCTGTTTCTTAAGAGGAGGATGTCTTCAGTGTCATGGCATGTTGGATATGGCTTTCAGTTTACCCTGATGTAAGCTGCAGGGGGGAAATTATTATTACTTCATTGTACAGCCAAGATGGAGCTGCCCTCTGAAAAGAACCTGCTAATACAAGCTTGTAATTTCAATTTTTCACACATTTTTCATTGTGTTTCACTAAAAATCTAATCTACCCAATCGTTGCTTTAGGCTAATAGCCTGTAATACAGCATAGTGTCAAAAATGTCAAACTTAATGAAAAAAAAAAAAAAAAAAAAAAGGGAGGAATTGTAAATGAAACCACTTCTTTGAATACTTTTTTCCAGAAGATTTAGGTTTTGTGGAATATGTACTAATCAAATTTGAATTAAAAAGGGAAAGCTGTACAACCATGAGACTCTTCCATGGCTGAGGTATGTATTCAAGCTATAAATCTATTAAATGTGTTTCTGAGAAATCATTGATAGAAAAACTAGTAGAAGGTTTTATGCTATGCATGTCAGATATATTTTGCTGTATCCTTGTTGAGACTTCTACTTGACCTTTTTCAAACGAAAACCTGAAGTTTTCTGCCATCTGTTGGGCAAGGTGGTCGAATTCTTTGCCTTTAAAACACTTCAGCATTTCTGTTGGAAATTTAGAAAGAGAGAAGGAGTAGATCCTGCAGTATTCATGCTATTTAATTGCAATGAATAGTTTAATTACCTGACTCAGCCGTGTATGACAAACCCCTGAAATCTCTGAGGTGCCATAATGGTCCATGTGAGATGAAACACCTGCATGCCAATAGTTGGGTGGATTTGCATAACTCCCTTAAACAGGGAGGCCATGGAAAATCGGCAGCAGTGATTTAACAAGTCTTTGTGTTCATTGCTGTCCTTCCATCTCTCCCATTAATACTTGTTTTGTTTTTCTCCTTCATGCTACAGCAGTAATGCTGATGATGCAACCCCAGACAGTCATTTCTGTGTAATGGCTTTGGGCATGAAACGCTCGATTCGCACTCCTGAGCAGCTACCACGGGCTCTGCTCCCCAGGTTTGGATGGATGAGGCATCACAGAAATGAGGAATTTTCATAAAGTTAAGGGTGGAGGATGTAATGCACAGAGTAAAAAAGGAATAGACTAAACAAGCAGTGCAACTGAAAACGGGAGTAAGAACCTTTTGCTAAAGCTAAGAGATTTATTTGATTCAAGTCCTGCAGAAGAATAAGCAAGAGAGTAATATGAAAAAAAGAAAGAAAGTATTCTTAGTCTACCCTACCATATCTAGACTCTTCAAAACAAAACAAAACCAGGCTGTACAAAGTAATAAAGAATAACTTTTTATCTTCTGGACAAGGACTGTCTGGACTTATGGCAGCTTTCTCTTTAGTTATTTAGGTAGTAAATGCAGAAGAGATTATTATATGCCAATACATTAAATATTATACCTTTCAAAGCTTTCCAAAAGGTCAAGAATTATAGCATTGACAGTTCTGGTTTTTCTTTCATTTAGAATTTCACAACTTCCTCCCCTTTCCCCCTTCTGCATATGTGTTCAAGAGATTTTAAAACTTCCCTTTAAATCCTCTGTAATGTTCTTACCTAACACAATAAATGTCAGGTATCTTTGAAAAAGTTCTGAAAAACTTGTGTCACAAAATGAATTTTAGGCTAAGCAATTTGAATCTTTTTTTTTTCTTCATTTAATTGAAACTTCAGCAGAAAAAAAAAATCCATAAATAAAACCTAAATTTGCTGTTGCAATACACAAAATCATTTTACCTTGGTGAAAATTAGTCCATGTGCAGAGGAAAGAGCACCTGTCATTTTGCTTGTGGGTCAGAAATAAGGCATGGTGACTAAATGTGTGCTAGTTAAATATGTTACTGCCTTTGTGCCATTCTACTCCTATACCAATGTACTAGTTTGAAATCAAACCAGTGAGAGATCGCAAGTCAGAATTATAATTTAATAGGAAAATGATAAAAAGAATAAATGCAATAATATCAAAAACACTGACAGAGTCAGAATACAGCCTGGAACCCTGTTAGGGTGATGGTAGTCGTCCAGATGAGGTGGTCTTGTTGAAGCGTGATCCTCTGGAAGAAAGGGGGTCTGGTCTTCAGTTGAAAGTCCAGCAGTAGCTCCTGTCCTCTGGAAGTCCTGTAGGTAAGGGCTGTTGTGGTGTTCGAATTCTCAGCTTATATCCAGTATGGAATGCTTGGCTCCTCCCTCGGGGAGGAGCATCTCACAATGGGATGGTGAGTCATGAGATAAGGCCTTGATGAGCCATTAACAGAAAACAGTCCAGGAGGAAGTTATCTCTGAGTCATGCAGCAAGGCAGTGGTGGGCCCATTAACAGGGGACAATACAGGGGGAAGTTATCTATGAGTCATGGGGCAGGGCATTGATGGGCCCATTAACAGAAGGTAGCCCGGGGGGGGGGGGGGGGAGGCAGGGAGCACTGCCTCACCTGGTTTCAACAGTACATGAGGATGGTGATAGAATATACTGCAACCCAGGACATAATCCACCCCTTATTCTATTACCATCTACATAATTCCAAATCAGTACCTTCCTTAAACTCCACACACACACACACACATATATATATATATATACAATGGAACCTTACACACAGTTCTCACTTAAAATGAGGTCTCCTTGTGGCACACATCGGGTTTCCCCATCTTTCCGCATTACCCACCAAGTGCAACCAGGTCCTTGAGCGAAGACAATCCCACGGATAGGTTTGCTCTTGCCTGAGGTGGGATTAATCCAAACAGTCTTTCCTAACATACCTCTCATGTGTACCACAGGGACTTTATCTCCATCCACTGTGTGCAAGGGTTCAGACTGGGCAGGACCAGCTCGATTGATGGATCCTCTGGTGTTAACCATCCAGGTGGCCTTTGCTAAGTTCACTTCCCAATTTTTGAAGGTTCCTCTACCAAGTGCTTTTAGGGTAGTCTTGAGTAGTCCATTGCACCGTTCAACTTTCCCAGCAGCTGGTGCATGATAAGGGATATGATAGATCCATTCAATTCCATGTTCTCTGGCCCAAGTACTTACGAGGCTGTTCTTGAAATGCGTCCCGTTGTTTGACTCGATTCTCTCAGGGGTGCCATGTCTCCAAAGGACTTGCTTTTCCAGGCCCAAGATGGTGTTCCGGGCAGTAGCATGAGGCACAGGGTATGTCTCCAGCCATCCAGTGGTTGCTTCTACCATGGTCAACACGTAGCGCTTGCCTTGACGGGTTTGGGGAAGGGTGATGTAGTCAATTTGCCAGGCTTCCCCATACCTGTACTTGGACCATCTTCCACCGTATCACAGAGGCTTTACCCGCTTGGCCTGTTTGATTGCAGCGCAGGTCTCGCAGTTGTGGATAACCTGTGAGATGCTGTCCATAGTAAGGTCCACCCCTCGCTCACGAGCCCATCGGTACGTTGCATCTCGTCCCTGATGACCAGAGGCATCATGGGCCCAACGAGCTAAAAATAATTCTCCCTTGTGCTGCCAGTCCAGATCCACCTGTGATATTTTCACCTTGGCAGCTCGATCCACCTGCTCATTGTTACGGTGCTCTTCATTAGCCCGACTTTTGGGTACATGAGCATCCACGTGTCGAACCTTCACGATCAGCTTCTCCACCCGAGCGGCGATGTCCTGCCAAATCTCAGCAGCCCAGATGGGTTTCCCTCTGCGCTGCCAGTTGGCTTTTCTCCATCGATCCAGCCATCCCCACAGAGCATTAGCTACCATCCAGGAGTCAGTGTAGAGATAGAGCCTCGGCCACTTCTCTCTTTCAGCAATATCTAAAGCCAGCTGGACAGCTTTAAGTTCTGCGACCTGACTCGATCCACCCTCTCCCTCGGTAGCTTGTGCAACTCGTCGTGTGGGGCTCCATACAGCAGCTTTCCATTTCCGGTTAGTGCTTACAATTCGGCAGGAACCATCGGTGAAGAGGGCATATCGTCTTTCACTCTCCGGTAGCTCATTATATGGTGGGGCTTCCTCAGCACGTGTCACTTGCTCCTCTTCTTCAGAAGATAATCCAAAAGTCTCACCTTCAGGCCAGTTTGTTATAATTTCCAGAATCCCAGGGCGGTTCAGGTTTCTAATACGGGCACGCTGTGTAATGAGGGCAATCCATTTGCTCCAAGTAGCATCGGTGGCATGATGCGTGGAAGGAATCTTTCCCTTGAACATCCACCCCAGCACCGGCAGTCGGGGTGCCAGAAGCAGCTGCGCTTCAGTACCAGTGACCTCTGAGGCAGCTTGGACTCCTTCATAGGCGGCCAAAATTTCCTTCTCTGTTGGGGTGTAGTTGGCCTCGGATCCTCTGTAGCTTCGGCTCCAGAATCCCAGTGGTCGACCCCGAGTCTCACCAGGCACCTTCTGCCAAAGGCTCCAGGACAGACCATTGTTCCCGGCTGCAGAGTAGAGCACGTTTTTCACTTCTGGCCCCGTTCTGACTGGACCAAGGGCTACCGCATGAGCGATTTCCTGCTTGATCTGGGCGAAAGCTTGTTGTTGTTCAGGGCCCCAATGGAAATTGTTCTTCTTGCGGGTAACCAGGTAGAGAGGGCTCACAATCTGGCTATATTCAGGAATGTGCATTCTCCAAAAGCCTATGGCACCTAGGAAAGCTTGTGTTTCCTTCTTGTTGGTCGGTGGAGACATCGCAGTGATCTTATTGATGACTTCAGTGGGAATCTGACGCCGTCCATCTTGCCACTTTACCCCCAGGAACTGGATCTCCCGGGCAGGTCCCTTGACTTTGCTCCTCTTGATGGCAAAACCAGCCTTCAGGAGAATCTGGATGATCTTCTGTCCCTTCTCAAATACTTCTGCTGCCGTGTTCCCCCACACAATGATGTCATCAATGTACTGCAGGTGTTCTGGAGCCTCACCCTTTTCTAGCACAGTCTGGATCAGTCTATGGCAGATAGTAGGACTGTGCTTCCACCCCTGGGGCAATCGGTTCCAGGTATACTGCACACCCCTCCAGGTGAAGGCAAACTGAGGCCTGCACTCTGCTGCCAGAGGAATGGAGAAAAACGCATTTGCAATATCAATGGTCGCGTACCACTTTGCTGCCTTGGATTCTAGCTCATACTGAAGCTCCAGCATGTCTGGTATGGCTGCACTCAGTGGTGGCGTGACTTCATTCAGTCCACGGTAATCCACCGTCAGTCTCCATTCTCCACTGGACTTACGCACTGGCCATATGGGGCTGTTAAAGGGTGAACGAGCCTTGCTGACCACCCCTTGGCTCTCCAGCTCACGAATCATCGTATGGATGGGGACCACAGAGTCTCTGTCGGTGCGGTATTGCCGACGGTGCACTGTTGCTCTGGCAATTGGTACCTGTTGTTCTTCAACTCTCAGTAGTCCCACAGCAGAAGGGTTGTCTGAGAGACCAGGCAAGGTACTCAGTTGTCTGATGCCTTCTGTCTCTAGAGCAGCTATCCCAAAAGCCCAGCGATAACCTTTTGGGTCTTTGAAGTACCCGTTCCTGAGGTAATCTATGCCGAGGATGCATGGGGCCTCTGGACCAGTCACGATGGGGTGTTTCTGCCACTCATTCCCAGTTAAACTCACTTCAGCTTCCAGTACCGTGAGCTCCTGGGATCCCCCTGTCACCCCAGAAATAGAAATGGGTTCCGCTCCCACATACCTTGATGGCATTAGAGTGCATTGAGCGCCGGTATCAACCAAAGCCGTATATCTTTGTGGGTCAGATGTGCCAGGCCATCGGATCCACACTGTCCAATAGATCCGGTTGTCCCTCTCCTCTACCTGGCTAGAGGCAGGGACCCTCTAATCCTGGTCATGGTGCACGTTGCTCTCCTCCGGTGAATATGCTCTTGATGTCCCTTCAAGAGGATCACTCATATCATCATTTCTATACCTTCTGATGTTCTGGCCACGAGAGACCGGAGCGGCGCTGGCTCTAGATGAGCTCCTTGTGGTAGTTGTCCCTCTTTTTAGTTCACGTACCCGGGCTGCTAAGGAGGAGGTGGGTTTTCCATCCCACTTCCTCATGTCTTCTCCATGCTCCTGGAGAAAAAACCAGAGGTTACCTCGTGGAGTGTATCCTTTCTCCCTGGCTGGGGAATGCCTACTCCTAATAGCAGAGACTCTTGTTGGTTCTGGGGAGACGTGGTAAATTTCTTCCTTAAGTTCCTTTTTTAGTTTCTGATGGCCCTCTTCAATCAAGCTCCGGACTTGCTCAGCCAGCCTTGTTTCCACAGATGAGACATGGGTGCGAAACGGGGCAGTGACAGTGTCCTCGTAGATTCTTAGTTTATTGGCCAGGACACCCACCCTGTCCTCACCTTCCCTCCATTGCAGTGTTGCCAGGTAACGGGAGTACATCTCTGGTCCAAGCCGTGCAAATCTCAGCCACATCTGTGACGTGCACTGGACACCATCTGGGCTCTTAGGAAATCTCTCATCTTCTGTAAAAATGATCTCCAGCACAGCCAACTCCCTCAGGCATCGGATACCCTGTTCCATTGTGCTCCATTTTCCCTGGTGCACCTGGAGGTCTTCTTTGCAGAGGTATCTGTCCCTTACACTTGTCAGCAGTCGCCTCCAGAGGCTGAGAGTTTCTTGGGTTCTCCCAATCCCCTGGTCAATGACCACATCCCGGGACAGCGATCCCAGTTGCCTGGCCTCACTTCCATCCAGGATGGTGTCGTTTGCTGCAGCGTCCCAGATGCGGAGCAGCCAGGTTAGGATGGACTCGTTCGTCTGGCGGGTGAATTCCCTCCGCAGGTCACGCAGCTCACCTAGGGATAGAGAGCGAGTGATAATCTCTGGTTCTGTCTCCTCCGCTGCATGTGAAGGTCCTGCCTCACCCTCATCAGTCACTATGCGGACTGATTTGCTTTTTGATTTCTTTTTCTGAATGGGGGCAACTTCTACCGGTTTAGGCTGTTCTGGTTCGGTGACTGTTTGTGTGGAGGTGCTCATGGCCCTTTTGGTTTCTTTCTCCTCTGTGGTAGTCTGCGTAGACATGGACGCTGTTGTTTTGCTCTTGGTTCCTTTCTCCTCTGTGGCAGTCTGAGTGGACACGGATGCTGTTGCTTTGCTCTTGGTTTCTTTCTCCTCTGTGGCAGTCTGCGTAGACACGGACGCTGTGGCTTTGCTCTTGGTTCCTTTCTCCTCTGTGGCAGTCTGTGTGGTCATGGATGCTGTTGCTCTGCTCTTGGTTCTTTTCTCTTCCTCCTCAAGAAGACGCTGTACCACACCAAACAGTGCTTTGTTTCTAAGCATGGTGTACATGGTGCAGGCCATGCAGAGAAAACAAAACAGCAAGACTAGGCTGTCCTTGGCATCCAGAGAGAACTCAATATTTTTAAAAACTGCTGTGCCTGACCTGAAAGGCTGGAAGAAACCACTCTCCACTCTTCCCACCAAGGGCAGGGTGCGATTGCTGAGAAGGTCCCAGATGTAGCAGCCCAGACTAGGACAAGCAAACAAAATTGAGTATATATTCCGAATGGTATTCATTGCCTCACAGGTTATCATGCCATAAGCATAATAAACCAATAAAGCAATTCTCATACCATTCCCTGGTCTCAACAGGAGCAATACAACAGGCAAGTAGTTCCCCATGTGAGGGAAAATATAGAGAGCAAGATACAGTACCCATATAGACAAGCCAACCACCATGGTGGATAGGTTTCTGTTAATATGAAATTGCAATTCTGACTTTCTCTCAGGTTAATGCCCCACGTTGGGCGCCAAAATATGTACTAGTTTGAAATCAAACCAGTGAGAGATCGCAAGTCAGAATTATAATTTAATAGGAAAATGATAAAAAGAATAAATGCAATAATATCAAAAACACTGACAGAGTCAGAATACAGCCTGGAACCCTGTTAGGGTGATGGTAGTCGTCCAGATGAGGTGGTCTTGTTGAAGCGTGATCCTCTGGAAGAAAGGGGGTCTGGTCTTCAGTTGAAAGTCCAGCAGTAGCTCCTGTCCTCTGGAAGTCCTGTAGGTAAGGGCTGTTGTGGTGTTCGAATTCTCAGCTTATATCCAGTATGGAATGCTTGGCTCCTCCCTCGGGGAGGAGCATCTCACAATGGGATGGTGAGTCATGAGATAAGGCCTTGATGAGCCATTAACAGAAAACAGTCCAGGAGGAAGTTATCTCTGAGTCATGCAGCAAGGCAGTGGTGGGCCCATTAACAGGGGACAATACAGGGGGAAGTTATCTATGAGTCATGGGGCAGGGCATTGATGGGCCCATTAACAGAAGGTAGCCCGGGGGGGGGGGGGGGGAGGCAGGGAGCACTGCCTCACCTGGTTTCAACAGTACATGAGGATGGTGATAGAATATACTGCAACCCAGGACAACCAATAAATTGCAAAATGTGCTGTATCCCCAAATGCCCAAATCAGCATTCAGTGAAATTTAGTTACATTTGCCCTGTTGTTTTCATTTTTTTTTTGCCAAAAAGTAAAGGGTGGTATTTTGAAGAATAGAAATAAGTGAAAATGTTCAGTATGAAGATTCAAGCCATGGGAATAACAGTGTACAGACACCAGCAATGCCAGTATTCTCCACTGATGCCATTTCCAAATACACTTTGTTTTTATTTAACAAGGCCTGAAAATTACTATCTTCACTTTGCTTGGAAGCAATATCCAGGCTTTGGTCTGGAGCTTTGGTTTATGAGCTTACCTCCAACTCCCATCCCCATCATTAGTTCATCACTAACTGGGAGAGGTGTGAAAAAGGCAGTGATGAGGTTATTCTTAGCCATCTGCCCAAAGTGTCTCTTCCCTGGAAGCTCACATGTGCATGCACTGAGACACACACCACAGTGGCACTGTCCTTCTATAACAAGCTACTTAGGCACAACTGGATGAACAGGATTAAATGCATTTCTTTACAGACATTTATTCATGCTTATAGTTAGATGTAAACTCGTATCTTTGTGAATTTAATTCAGTACTACTGGATTTCCACAGTGAAAAGTTTTTGTTTGCTTTAAAATAGAGCTGGCTGCATTTTCTGTAAGTTTAGAAATGTTTTTATTTGGTTAAAGGGCATGCTCTTTAGGAGTTTTTTTGGGGGAGGGAATGTTGTTCCACAACAATGTTGCTTCATCATGTGAAGGTAACCCACCTTCTTAACCAACAGGCATTCTCCTGTTAAATAACTCAGTTTATGGTCAATAGCCTACCAAACAAATTGCCTGGTTTTCCATTTTAATGACAGATTTCCTTTAGCCTTTGCTAAAAAGGAAGGGGGTTGATGCAATGATTTCTACATCCTTCAGTCCATTAAAATGTTAACAGCATTACTCAGGTACCGCTTTCCAGCGTTACTTATGGTGGTATCAAAATGTTATATTCATGAAGAGCTGCTTAATAAATCCCTTTGACTCAGGTGAAGTCAGGGTGACTCAGCATCTGTGGCAAACTGGCTTTAAAATGTGCCTGGGGCTGTGTGTTTATGTATGGGATGTCAGAAGCCTAATCCATGCCAAATCCATGAATCATTACATGATGGTATTTTAACCCATTTTCTACTAATTAGTACATGAGCATTTTCACATGAAATGCATCTTTTAAGTGAAATCAATCTACTGGAGTCTATTATAGACTGTCAAAGGGAAAAAAAAAATAAAAAAAAAATTGGATACTGTGGGGTTTTTAGGTTGATGTTTTTGTTTGGTTGTTTTTTGGATTAATTTCTGTGGGTTTTTTTGAGAAATTGTGGTCTAAAATTAAGAGCCTCTTTCCTCTATAGTACTTTGTAGCAGGAATGGGAAAAAAACAATTGAAAGAACTGTGAGGTTCATGTTTTGACTGGGCCAAAACCTTCACGTTTTCTTAACAACAGAACAAAAAAACCTAGTGTGAATAAAAAGGAATTTGAACCTAAACCAAAATCTTAATATTATACTTTGAATGCTTGCCTTTTAAAACATAAATTTAAGACGATTCCAAAAAGAAGTTTTATTTTAAAAAGGTAGTTGTCGTTTTTCTTATGTTGGTTTAAAAAATTGATATGAAAGGTTAAAAGCAAAGAGTAACTTTCTGTCTGTAAAGGATAACTTAATTCTCATCAGAACTATCTTAGTCTCAGGAGGCAAATATAGTTATCATTGAATTCCTGTCTGTACAGTTCTTGACAAGTATTGATGCTCTTCAATTTATTCATAGTTCTTTCTAGTTCTTCATGGAATTTCTTTCAGGTATAATCAATGTATCCATGATCACACCATACACAAATCTGTTGCAATGTAGAAAAAAAGATGAAAGTAGAAATAACAAATTCTTTAATTTTTCCACAGCTGTGAACAGTGGTAACAGAACAATTAAACTGTGATAGCCATAGTGCATCCAACAAGAGAATCAATCAAAGGTTGATCAGCACCAATGTGTTTGTGTGTATATTGTCAGTGTTTCAATTGAAAAATAAAAATTTGTGTATGTGTGTGTATACATATATATATATATATATATATGCTTATACTATGGGGGCATTTTTGTGTTACAACCATTGTGCTGTTGGGAAGAACATCTGAAATTAATTTGGCAAGTGTGGAAGTATTTAAAAGCTGAGCTAAAAAAATAATTTTCCTTCTCAAATAAAAAAAAACCAACAACAAAACAACAGAAAAAAAAACAAGCAAAGAAAATTTGGTGTTATGTTTGTATAAAGTACTCATTAAGTTTCCTTTTAAATATGGACTCAAATGCAGCTTGAGAATGTCTTCAGTCATTTTTCTGAAATCACTACTGCAAAGACATAGATGTTTCCTACTGGTTCTTCTTTTGAAAAATATTTTTGAGTCAATTTCTTTCAGAAGGGTGGGATTTATTCTTAGATCTGAATTAAGTTTTGGGATGAAGAGAAGGAAAGTTGATTTTCTGCCTAAAGTACAAGATGCAGAATGGAGGTTCTGTTGGGGTTTTTTTATATTAACTTACATGATATGGTTTAACTTGATAGTCATGCCAACAAGATGCCATTTACAGCTGTTTAGAAGTCACTTTATGATACTAAAATCTTGGTACAGGACCACATAATTTCAAGAACAAAGGCTCATAAGTGTCATGGAGTATTCTTTTCACTATGTATGATGCATAGAATGTCCAGTTATAAAACTGTATGTATTACAAAGTATATGTAAGAAAGTACAAATTATAAATACACCCTTTTAATGTATGAGTGTCATGATGTGGGTCTGTTCTGGAGGATCAGAGTGATGATTTTTTTATTTGGTTCAGTGGTGATCACTGAGTGGGAGACTTGAGGTGAGGATAAGATGCTGCAAGGCCTTTGTGCATTTTGGGGTGCTGGAGACTTGGTTGAGGTGTTGTCACCCTTGGATCAATTGAGTTATTCTCCTGCAAAAGTGTTGGCAGAATATGAGTTTAGAGACAGGCTGAGATGTGTTAAATGAAATTGCAAGTAATTGTGCCACTACTTAAATCAATTATCAAATCCAATGGTTGTGAAATTCTGTTCTTCTATTGATTTCAGGGACTTTGGTGAGATACTATGTTCAAAATAACCTGGGAACAAAACCCCAACATATTCAGGTGCTTCTTACTATTAAGGATAAAATATTTTGTAACTTGAGGGATTAAGGCAAAAATTTCTTTATTTCTCTCAGGTCTTCACTTGTATCATCTAAGAGAGAAAGCATTATAAATTTATTATAACTGTGAAGAGGCATTAAATTAACCAGTAATTTCTCTCTTCTATTACAATCATTTATCTATTTCTTTCAGCTCTGTTTAAACCTTTAATTTCATTTTTGAATAAGTAAATAAACATAGTTTTTTAAGATTTTTAATTTTTTGGGTTCTTGATGTTGTGTTTAATGCACTGTATTTCAAGCCATTTTGAAAGGCTTGGGGTTTTTTAATTTTTATTTTTCCAACAGTGCTTTCAGAAATACATGTTACATGCCCAAATGCGCATAAGAAATGGATGAGAAATATTTTTACTTTTTAATGAGAATGGGCTGTGAAATATTTATAGTTAAAATTTTTATACCAGACATTCACAATGTGGGGTTATTTTTTTTTTTACTCTTCTCAAATATGTAATGCACTAATTTCTTGGTGTCAGGAATTATAAAAGACCAGGCATCATTACATTGTCAAAAATGGCAAACTACAGGCTTTGGGAAATCTTCAGTTCTAGGGAGAAGGATCTTCTTTACAAAGAACTGGAGCTTGTTCTGGGAAGAATGAGCCAATTGTTTCTTCCCTCCTGGACTTCCACTGTTCGATAGTTTGGGTGATATTCAGAAATTAGAGTCTGCATGTACAGCATTAGAAGTAGGGAAAGAAATGACAGTATAACAGCATTAGAAAGCCAGGGGGCTGTGTGGGGAGAAAATCTTAGATTAAGCGAAGAAACTCAGGATTTTTGCCGTATTCTCAATTTTATTCATTCACCTTCTCAAGTCTGGTATGTCACTGCTTCTCAGGTGTTCCTATTTATTTATATATTGTTTTATAAACATAAGGGCTAGGTGAAAGTTGCCTGAGAAGAAGATGAGATTTAAGCTGGCACAGAGAAAGCATAAGTAGTCTGTAAAGGATATTTACAATAAATAAACATTTTAGGTGCTCTAACATTATATATGTGTAAATAAAGTCTGTGTTTCTGTAGCACATCTATGAACCTGAATAGTCAGAACAGCATTGAATCATTCAGAGACTGAATTTTTTCCTTCATAACAATACCCTGTTTTGTATGAATTCTCATTCTCCCTGTGACCAATGCATGCACTGGTGATTCTTTTTTTGAGATTTAGCTGAGATAGAAAGGTATTGCTGAGATAGACAAAAATGAAAGGTGTTAGAAAAATATGTGGAATTTCAGGGTTATAGAACAGCCTCTCTAAACTCCAGGAAGATTAAAGTTGAAGAAGAAATACAAATCCTAATCAGGTTTCATCTCAATATTTCTTGTCTATGGTAGAAGTACTGAGAAACATTTCAAAACAATACTTTAGTCTTTTGGTTGCCCTCTAGTCTTCTAAAGATGAATCATGAACATTAGTGGCTCTTGCTAAAATTAAAGTATTGGTGCTATTTTGTTCAACAAAATATAGTTTGGACATTTTCTTCTGGTTGTAGATAGTTTAGAAATAGCATGTTCAGGCTCCATTCTTCCTGTACCCCAAGTTTGCTTGTAAAAAAGGGTACAGAGCAATTTTAAACAATGAACTCATAACATCTGTTGAACTTTTTTTTTTTTTTTTTACTGTCTTCTCTACCTCCTGTTTTCTTTTTTGTGTGTTTTTTTCTTTTCTTCCTGCATATCCTGGAGGTCAAGGTACATTAGTGTCTGCTAGGAAACATCAGAAGAAGATTTTTCCTGAATGCTTGTTGAGTCAGATTAAAGATTGTTTCTGTGGGGCTGCAGTAGCCTCAGGTCAGCTCCTCCTGATGAGATTTATAGGATGTTCTCCTGCATCTTCCCATTAAACCCGCTGTGCTGACATGGTGTCACAGACAGAATCAAATGGGGGTGTGTGAGAGCCACCACAGCTGGTTTTTGTCTGAAATTCACAATTCAGCTGACCCTGGGCTTCACTCCTACACACTCATGAGGTGTCTGGGCAGCATTGACAGAGCACTGCTCAGGCTGTGGCCATTGGGTTTATTTGGCAAGGAGTCACTTGCTCTGGCTCCTGGATGGAGCAGTTTTATCTTGTTTCAGCTGACAACTTTCTCTTGTGCTTGCATAATCAGAGTAATTAACTGGGTGCCTGCTTCAGAGTTTCAAGACTCTCTCTTGGAGTTCAGTTATTTTAAAATTTGAGAACTTGCAGAGGGACAAAATACCAGCAGAAAGCGTTGTGGTTACTGCTGTGCGTGCCACTTCAGTTGTCATCATCATCATCATCATCATCATCATCATCATCATCTGGTGGTATGTGGTCTCCAGGTTTTGTGAAAGCATTTTCCTGTGGGGTACTGAAGTCAGCACCACATGAACTGCAGCAAGAGATAATTCTAATGAAAGGGTGTACGATGATATGTCTAATTATGCCAGTAGTGCTGTCTGTAAGAGAACTCGTGAGAAATCTTGTCTTCTTTGTACAATTTTTTAATGTAATGGTTATTTCTAAAATGCAGTCTCATAGTTTTATAAATTGGGGATAGCCACTTGGTAGGATTAGCAGAGAGAATTTTTACATCAAAGGAGAAAAGTCTCCTCTTAGTAGCTATCTTCATAAAATGAAATTCAGTACTTGGACCATTCTAGTTTCAAACCACACCCACTATTGGTGGTTTGAACCCTATGGTTCAAATACCCTGATAAATAATTTTCTGTGGGGGTTTGCTGGTTATGGTTGTTGCTTTGGATTTTTTTTTAAGTGGGGGTATGTTTGTGTCTTTTGTGGGTGAAGATTTTTAATCTTATAAAATATGTCTTACGTCAGCTTTGCATAGGAAAGAAATTTTAACTGTAAGAAATCTGGGCTACACAGTAACCTGCAAGTCTTGACAGAATTAAATCAGCTGGCTGGCTGACATTCGTAGTGAGGATTAACATTTCTGTTTGCCATGAAATAATTATGTTACTTGCAGAAAAGGAATTTTACTGTTTGCATCTCAAAATGAAATACAGTACGTATTGTAGTGCTAAGCTGTGTTTATTTTTCATTCCGAAATTTAAGCATTTGTAACAGTTAAGCATCAAAACGTTTACGGAAGCTGCACATTCAGATCTTGTCTTTTCTCAGTAGGCTGGCATCAATGGCAAATCCCACAGATATCTGTCAAAATGAAACTTTCACAGGGACATGAGTCATTATCAGCCAAGAATCTTTATAGCCTTTGGATAGTTTGCAGTCATTTGGATCTGCAGTCTTAGTTCTGCATTTCTCAGTATCATACATATATTATTTAGCATATACCAAACAATCAGATCTCTATGTTAATTCTTTGCTCTCCCCAGCTTCTCATTTTCTCTGGAAACAAAGCATTGCAGGGAAAGTCTATGAGATAAAACAAAATAACTGTTTGGGAGAAGTGATGCCAGGTAAGGCCAAAAGTGTCTTCAGGCTAACAGTACTGATTAGCATTTTTAGAGTTTGATAGGTAATAGTTTAGCATTTTTTTTTAGTACAAATCCTCTGACTTAACATGACAGCCACATTATTAATTAACATAAATTGGAATGAGCGACTTCAACCAACTGCTAGATGCATAATTTATTAATTTATATACAGTATAAATAGTTCTGGGTGCATGCCAAAGGAATTAATAATCATAGGAATAATATCACGGAACATTCATATCAAGGAGACATGGTACTACTTTATTACAGTGTTTGAATTAATGTGAAAAATTAACATCCTCGCTCTATGCTATGTTTATTATAATTTAGAGAGAAACTGATAGTGTTACAGACCTGGAATTGGAAGACTGCAACTCTGGAAAACACACACAAATTTAAAGGCTGCCATTCACTTTGCAATTGTGGAATATGTGTAGTGGAAGGAAGCTTAACATTATGTTCTTTGGTTGGATGCTTGATGATTAAAAAAGAAAAAAAAAAACAAAACAAAACCAAACCAAAACCTGCTATGAATGGCCTGTATTTATACCTTATTGAGCATGTCTCGTAATTTTGTGAGTATTAGGGAAGAAAGTTAATATTTTTCCACACATGCTTAGCTGATAATTATGCTAATAATGTTTTTTATTTAACAGGGGGGAGATTAGCATATTTTTGTTGTGTTTTGCATTCTCTGATGTTTGAATCTGTGACACTTGAATATGCCAATGAGTTCTGGTTGTTAATTTCTGCTGTCCATATTTAAATAACTCACTTTTGAAGTACTTTGCCCATTTAATTATTCCTTCTTCTAATAGACTATATGTAGAAACAGGACATATTGAAGGCAGACATCACCTGGGCTTCTACTCTGTGTTTTGATACATTAAATCATTATTTTGCTCTCCTTTGATGGCACAAAATGACTTTTCACATTCTGATTTTGTCTGCTCTGCCTCTGGGCTCTCTAATACGGCCACACCAGAGGCCCCACAACAGAGTTGAGACCATATATTAAAGTTGTGTTTCTTCAGCATCAAAAATAATAGCAAATAAGGGCTTCCAGAGCAGTCCAAGGAGGTTATGAGCTATCTGTGGTCAGAACAAAGTCAGTATATGATAATAGATTGAAAATTTACTTTTCAAAAGTTAAGTGCATATTACTTTACCAGCTCTTACAAAATGGATGGGTGAGGTTTCTTCGGAGGAATGGACTTTGAAGTTTTTATATTGAGTTTCTAAGAAATTCCCATTGTGAGACATCTATGCAATCCTTTTTCTTTGTGAAAGACTTGAGAAGACCACCCTTATTAGGTAGATTTTCTTTTTCAAATGCCATTTCTTCTGTAGAGCATGACTTTTACCTTTTCTCCTATTATGCTGTGATTTTACTGTGCTTTTTAATAAATTTTAATTTCTCTCTATAGATGAATTACTTTTGTTTCAGCCATGTTTAGTGCTGTATTTTAACTGCATAATTTCCTTAGTATTAATTAAATCCTTGCGTGAAGTGTAATTGCAGCAATTTTATGTGAAGTTTGTGGGTTTCCAAGAATAACAAATAAAATCGCTTTTGTTGCTTGGCTGTCTCTTAAATTCCCTCAGACTGACAATATTACAATTCTTGTAAAGCACCAAAATCCTACAGTTTTAAGGAAAAATTTTTTTAAAAATATGGAATTTTTAATAAAGAATCTGGTGTTGGGTTTTTGGTTTTTTTTGCTTTTGTGTTTTTGTTTTCTGGTGCTGAAGCTGATAGAAACAAAGAGAGAGACAGAGGCATTCAAAAGGCAACAATTTATGGCTCAGCCAAGTCGGGAGCCAGGATAGAGCACAGGGTGATGCTCCTCTGCATGACTCACTCAAACCTAATTATTAAATCATCAACAGCTTTGCAATTAAAAAGACTGTTTGTTTAGTTAATCCTCATCCAGTAAGGAACAATGCTGAAAGATTGTAGAGTCCTTCTACCCTTCCTCTTGTGGTCGATTTGTTTGGCTTGTGCCTCCTGGTAATCTCAGAATCACAGAGGCTTGGAAGGGACTCGGAGCATCGTCTGCTCCAGCGTTTCTTGGCAAAATCACGGTCTAGACGCGTTGGCCCAGCCCCTTTTCCAGCTGGGTTCTCAGGCTTTGGCCTTGGGGAATCCAACATTTCCCTGGGGAGGTTTCTTGCAATAGCTGATTAGACTCTTTTTGAATAATTGGCCTCTTGTGCCCAGCTGGAATCTCCCCAGATGTAACTCGCAGCCATTAGCCTTCATCTTCTCCATCTTCTTCTCAGGCACTCTTTGAGCACGGTGCCAAGGCGTCCTCTAAGCCTTCTTGTCTCAAGGCCAATCAAACCCAGTTCACTCTCTCATATGCCAGGCTTCCCAGGCCTTTGCTCATCTTTGTGATTATGCTTTTATCTTTGTGATAATGGGATTTTATTATGATCAGGATAATGATTTTATTTTTGCTCTAGAACAATGGTGTTGACTGAGCCTTCAGCAAAATGGTGTAAGTGTTGTCCATGGCTTTATGTTGTATTGCAATTACTCATTTTGTTCTGATGAGAATTCTGAAGCTGTGAACATCAGGTTTATAAGTGAACATTGAAATCAGGTTTGTAATTTTCAAGGGAAAATGGAAATCTTTGCAGTACTACTTCAGTCTTCTTTAAAGATCAAAATCAAAATATTTAGTCCCATAGTTAAGCAGCTATGCTTTTGAAGTTAAAATTTCAAACTAAGTGCCAAGGGTCAAGAAAAATACCATTTGGGTAGGGAGCAAAACATTCTCAAAGTGCTTATAAAACAGAGTGTATTGTATATAGGGGAATATACTTTCAAGGAAAAAACAAACCGCAAAGAAACATAGTGATTGTTTCCCTCACTTTTTAATGGAGATACTTAATCATGAAATATGTTTTTTGAAATGTCTATAACATGTAAGATAGATTTTTTTATTAACACTCGTAGAAATAAGTATCATTGTGGGGTTTCTCTCTGGTTATTTTTTCAGTTGTAAAGAACTTGAAATTGTAACCTGAACTTTACCTCTTCTTCAGTATGTTCTGTGCTACTTTTAGACAGGTAATCACAGAAACAATTAGGATGTTGTCCTGAGGCTCCTGTGCTGCAGGTGCAACTGAGTGATTGCTGTTTTGTAATTACTGTATAATTCCAACCACACATATGCATCAGATAAATTGTACAGTGTACTTCAAATAAGTGAAAGCCCCTTTTCAAGCTCAAGTAAGTACTTAATAATTTAGGTTTCTCTGTTATTAAGCCTCAGATCTACTCTGTGGTATGTTATTTGGTTTGTGAAACTCGGAGCTAATGGAGAATTTGTCATGCAACTGGTTAAATTGTTGCAGAAAACTGTTGAATAACAGTGCTGATTAAAACATTGAAATTAAAATTCCTTGAAATATGCAAAAAAGCTTTAAATGATTACAGAGGCAATGCCAACTTTAGTATTTTTGTTTTTGAAGTCTTTGAAGTCTGACTTTGCAGAACAGATTGTGAATCCCTGGCCCATTACACACCTGCAGAGATTTTGGTGTTTTATTTCTCTTGGGTGAAACAGCAGAAGCCCAAACCATGTTAATCACTGTCAGAACCAGTTGTAGAAAATGCCAAAATGCAATGAACCAGGAACTTTATAATAAATATGACAATACAGTTTAAAGTGTTGTTTTGTTAGGCTTGCAATTTGTTGTAATTTATCACCTATGATAGTGCTGGAAGGGGAAAATATCTGGGACTTTGAAGTGATCCTTTCACTTGGAAGAAATGTTCCTGTACCTGTATGCTGTTTTAAAGATGAAGGAAGGAAAAAGGAAGTGCAGCTATAAGATATGTAACAAATGAATTTTAAATACATAAAATGAAATGCATTACAGTTGCCTGTTAATATCTACTTAACACATGGGTTCTGTTTGAGATGAGATAGATAAGTTGCATCTTGTTTCTAGAAAGGGGTCTATATTCTATTATCCTTTTAAACAAGCAGCAGCTTTACCATATGAAGACATTGGATTTTATATTACAGAAATGACATTACTAAAACCTGAAGAGAGGAATTGCTCTCAGCTACCTGAACAGAATCTTCTCTCTTTTGTAGTTTCAATACCTGTACTTCTCTATTAATGAATTGTTTTATCAAAAGTTACTTCTCAATATACTTTCTGAGCAAATTTCTAGAATAATTTTCAGAAGATTTTCTGGAAAAAAAAAAATTCTCCATTTCAGCTACCTTGACAGGGAGTGACAGTGTTGTTCTAGAACAGGATTGTTTTCTTTTACACTACCATACATACAAGTGCAGTTCTTATGCTCTGGTGAATTCCTGAGTTACTCAGGGGTTTACCCAGAGTTTTCTCAGGGCTAAGTTATCCAGGGGTAACAGATCTCTCTGAAACAGATTTAATTGAAAATACAGATGCACTATGTCTGATTCTAACAATTTAGATTCAGATTCTGATCTTTAAAATGCACGAGTTTATGCAGATGTTCAACTTAAAGCACAAGAGTAGGCAAGTTTACTCCACTGGAACTGTATCTGGTTGGGTGAAACTTTGCCAGAATAAATTTCTAACATCCTTTTTGCCATGCCTTTTCTATTGTCTGTTGGCCACACATTCCAAAGGTACTTTGTAGGCTGCTGTTGAAGGTTCTTGCTTTGTTCCTACAGGAAACTTTCACTGCTTCTGGTGTAGTCCTAGTGGAAGTGCTGACCACAGAAGAATTGCCTCTGACTATGTGTTTGTTTTTCCTCCTGCTGTGAGGAGGAAAAGCAGCTTCTTCCATCATTGTGCTCCTGCTGAATCCCTCTGATGCCTCTTGGCATCCTTGTAGCCCCTGACCTGCATCACTGGCAGCTTAAACACGAGGGTGTGGCATAATTTCAGAGGTACTTGTAGCTCCTGCTCTCAAATAAGGGATCAATTACATGTTGTTTTTAAATAATTTTTAGCAGGGAGTCCTGACACAAGAAGAAAAGGGTAAACATGTCTTAAGGAAGAGTGCACATGATCTCCCTGGGAGGGAATCAGAAAAAGGAAATCACCAAAAACCTACCCCTGAAATATATTATCAAGATGGATGATTTTCCTGGGTTTTTTTATTTGTTTTATTATTTTTTTTGCCTGAGAGAGTTTTCCCAATCAGTGGTAAATCAACTGATATTTTTCTCTGCAAAGCCAATAAAAAGATTTTTTTTTTTTTTTTTTAATTGTTAGAATTAATTTTTATTTGCCATTCTGGTCATTTCCACAGGTTATATCCCAAACAGAGGTTTGAAATGGATATAAATGATTTATTGCATCCTGAGTTGATATGTCCCTTGGAAGGGTTGTGGAAGTTCCCATATCTATCATACTTCCCAGTGGATCTGTATTAGTCATGTAGTAGAATCCATCACTCTTCAAAACCTTTCACGAGGAGCCATAATATTATTTATGATACTTAACAGAGTGTCTTGCTGGAACTCACCTGAAATCACTGGTACTTGATGACAGCATGGATAAGAGTTTGCACTAGGAACATTCTTGTCAACTCCAAATTCAGAAATTTAGGTAAAAAGCAATGTAGATTGAACAGTTGGCCTCATTTAACTACATTGAATATCTACAACATTTTCAGATATATCTCTATATTAAAATATTCCATTTGGGTTGCTCTGGCTCTGGCTTTTAATGCAAGAGATTGACAAGAAATTTGTCACACTCCATTCTTGAAAAAATTTTCTCCTTATGAGAGCCTAATGTTTTTGGGCTTGTTTCCCAAAATTTTCCTGATTTTTGAATGTTGCTAACATCAAAACTTTCTTCTCCAAGAATAATAGGAACAGTGCTGAATTTCTCTAGGTCAGTCCCTAGGAGAGCCAGTCTCTCTTCACATGGCTCAAGAAATTCCCCCTAAGGAAGTCCCTGCTGGTGATCTGACTCTGAGGCATGGGGCTTTTATCCAGTCCCCAACTTTTAGTGTCACCCATCATTATGACTTTTAGTAGTTTCCTTCCTTGATAAATAAGTGCTTTCTAAGCCTATAATTTGTGACCAAAAGTATCTGAACTTGGTCTGAACAGGCAAAGTTTTGATTTTAGGAAGCTTTCACATTCACAATCCTCTTCTCCATTTTCCTACTAGGGTGAGACCTACCCTTTCTTCATTCATGATCAGACTAGTGAAAGTAAATTGTATTGCTGTTGTTTCACTGGAAATCTTCGTCCTAGCAGAATAATAGGGTAGAGCATTCACTTATTACCTGAACATCTGTTTTGGTATGGCAGGTTCTTTGTGATTTCTCCTGAAAGCCAGAGAAGATTTTGCTGTGAAGTGGATCTCTGCTGAATGGATCTGAGTTGTAACAAGGTCTCAAGATAGTGACTTTAATCTGGTTCCCTGTTTGCTTCTTGTTATCTACTTTTATCTCCCATTTTGTCAGAGGTGTGATTTTTTTTTTCCTTTTTTTCAGTTACATCTGCTGCACCTGTGTGATAAGGTCTCTTATGTTTGTTTATCTTTTGATGAATGAGTTCTAAAAGTCTTTTGCTTGAAAGTCAAACAACAGTCTTGTTTGAAAGTGTCTTGTCTGAAATACCATTTTGGGATCCTGCTGTTCTCTTTGAATTTGGCTTTAAATGAACTCAGGAAAGGATTGAATTTCTATGTGAATGGCTGACTGACTTTTTACTTGCTTTTTCTGAACCTTTCACTGTTAAAATCCCTCACTTCAGGGGGGTTAAAAAAAGCTCTGTGTGATATGCTTATGAAGTATGCATGCAGTATAGGATTTACATGTTTAGAGAGTATATGTGTATGACAGAAAGCAGAAGCCTGCTAGGCTCTAGAACCAAGAAAATGAAAGGGGAAATGACCATAAGGTAATGGATTTATCCAATCTGGGCTCCTCTTCAGGATTCTCCCTCTTTTCAGAGGGCTCTCTCCTCATCATGGGCTGTAAAGGTGAAGCTGAATTGTAACTCTACAGCAGAAATCTATCTTTAAACCAGTGCAAGGAGCTCCTTGCCGTAAGATTTTGAAGATGCTGAAAAGTTTGTGTAAGCTAAAAAGGCAGCAGTTGAGTTAGAGATGAGGAAACACTCTCAGAGACATTAGACTAAAAGATACCAGCACAGCATATCCTTGAGTGACACCTTTCTGCAGAATAGCTGAAAATTCTGGGAAAGCTTAGAAATTTAAATTCTTATCCAAACAAAAGGCATTGTTTTCATTCTCAGGTGAATGAAACACATTCTCTCTGTGTACCTCTAGAAATCTGCAGTGATGGTGGGAGTGGTCATGCTTCATTTTCAATTATCAGTTTTAAACATATGACCGATTCCTACCATTATAAAGTCTAGCTTGTGTTCCCTACTCTCCAATAATAAATCAGTAACAATTGAAAAATGTAATTATTTACAGTGCAGTATGTAAAAATTGATTTAACTTAATTTATTCTGAGTGGATTAATACATGTGAAAGAATCACACAACTGAAGATCAATTTGAATGTATCCCTAAATGTATTTGCATCTTAATTCTGACTTTCTAATACAATATTCAAGTGATTATTAAAATACAATTTGTCATTTTATCCACATGTCTGGAACACTGTTAATGTTCAGGTTTCTCACCTGTGCTCGAGTCAGGGGTTATAAATCTGCTGTTGAGCTGTGACAGGACTATTGTGCCCTTCACAGGCCACTAGCTCCTGATAATCTCATTTTATCTTCGGTGCTTGTGTACGAGAAGGATGAAATAAATGTGGTGCTACTGAGTGATGCCATGGTTGTTGTGAAGGAGGTGTTGGTGCTCCAGCAGAAGGATGGGGAGCGCTCCTGTGGAAGGAGAGCTGAGATGGGAGGCTCTCCAGTTGCTTTTTCAGAGTTGATTGTTTCACTCAGGCTGTCTCCCTCTACTCCCAAAATGCTTCACATGCATGGCCCCTCTGATAAACTTCACAGCCTCTTTTGGAGACAGCCTGTGCACCTTTCCTGCAGTGATGATGGAGGAGTGTCTGCTCACGTTAGTCTGACGTTGTTTTTCTCCTTTCTCAGACGAGGGCAGGGCGCTGCAAGGAGCTGCAGCCCAGGCTTGGGTACAGAGAGGGCTCTTGAGTGAAGGTGAGAACAGCTTGTCAAAGTGTAGGCAAGGGCTTAAGGCAACTAAAGGTAAAAAATGCAGTTTACTTGGGTGGAAAACTGTATTTAGATTAGTTAGAGCATTATTCAAGAGAGCGGAGTTTTGATGTACTCAATTCTTTTTTTGTTCTCGCTAATCCTTTGCCAACATTTGTGTAACAAAAGTGGTGTTGGTGTAGATGAATTATAAGACCTGAGCACATGTCCACATAGACATTGAAACACTGGTGACAGGTCAAGTCTATCTAATCCTGTGGTTTTAAAGGAATATTTGACAGTTTATGGTAGGGATAATTTCATCTAGTTCTTGAGGAAAAAAATAAAAAATGAAAGCTATTCCTGTGGCTCTGGGATCAAAAAGAAGCAGGAGAGCGACCTCATATGCCCTCAGTCTAGAGGAAAAATAAAAAAACTTAGGGGAAAAAAAAAGCAATGAAGAAAAATAAAAAGTAATAGGGGTAAATGCAGACCAAAACCAAATTTTACCCATCAGTTCTGGGTAAAGCAGAAAGCTGAACAACATATGTAGGTTGTAAAATAGGTGATGTAAATATCTTTCAACCTTGAACTAAAAACAGAGCAAAGAAAAATCCCTATTCTGTAAATATTAAATGTTGAGTACATAATATATTAAACCTCTCAATCAGGGATTTTTTTTTTAATGTATTTTTCTCCCTTGCACCCCCTTGACACTATAATAATGAACAAGTTATTTAGTTAATGAAGAAAGCATCTTGTATTTAAAGATCTACATATTAATGTGACCTTCCTTTGTTCATAGCTGTTAATATTTATTGCCTTTTCTCATTGAGATTTTATTTGGTGTTCTGTGACAAACAAGAGTATGATTAGTGAAGCTGTAAAGTTCTCATGGTGGCTGCCTGTGTTCCCAAGATAGCAGCATTAGTGTCTGCAGAAGCAGTTAATGCTGTTTATCATTAGTGACAGAGGCTGGGAAGGGCCTTCTGTAGCTTTTATCTTTCACCTTGCCAACAGAAGTTGATGAGCTCTGTGATTTAAATGCAGAGGTAATATTGTAATATTGATACTCATTTCACATAGACAGGAGCACAGGTAAACTGATCTTGTTGATGGAGATTAATTAAAACCATGTTACTGAACAACTGGACAGGATACAAATTGATATACTTGGGAAAAAACACCCATCACCACTTCATCTGCTTTTCCTTTTGATTAAACTGATGTTTTCAGAATTCGTAAAAAAGACATACGGGTTAGGATTTTATACCTGTTTTTCCATCTATTTTGAGTTTAGAGTCTTGAGCTCTACATCTCACATCCACAATTTAGAATAAAAGAATTTTAGCAACTTGTTGCAATAGACTCTACTTTGGAAAATGGACAAAATGTCATGTGAAATTATGTGTCTTATGGGCCTTCATATTCAGAGCTCCTTTTGTACGTACATGTTTGTGTATCGTGAATTTCCTCTATTTCCAACTCCATAGAGAATGTTTCAGCATTTAGTTTGTCCAATATTTAAGTGTGCATATCTGGGAAAGACATGGCAAACACTGTTGTTGTGCCAAAGTCTCATCATACAATTCTTACAGAAAAAGCTGGTATTTCCTGAGCCTTGTATTTTACTCCTGAAATTCCATTTCCAAGCAAAGTAAGTTGGCTCTCTACGTTTTGTAGGATTTAATTTATAAAGAAAAACTTGTAATTAAAAAAAACCAACAAAACAACAAAAGACTTTGGATAACAAAAACTGTTGCATTATTTCTATACATGTTAATGTAGACTTTAAAACAATCCTCTAGCTGTTTCAAAAATGTTTATTTGGAGAGGAAAGTTCAAGAGGCAGTCTTTCAGGACTACTGCCCAAAGGAGGTACAGACTGCTAACTTTGCTGTGATCCTTATCTGTATCTTGGGAAGAGCAGGGGATTTTATTGGTGCCATAGTAATGTAAAAAGATAAAAGCTGATATATAGGTGATAAAGGGTGACACTATCCACGGGAAATGTTCTGAGCTGAGCTCCTTACCAAAGCATAAAACTGTATGAAGTACCTAGGCCTTTCCTATCAGCTCAGAGAAAAAAGTGCCAGGGTATGAGACCACTTTGGTACAAAGTACCTTTTTCTGGTGATAGTTATCCTTCCTTTTCTGGATGCAACTGCTTGAAGCATTGATGATTTACAAGTTTTTATAGTTTGGTGATTATAATAATCCAGAGTATGTCTAGTGTTCTTTTTCCTAATTATTTTAAACAGATTACAGATGAATTATTTAGCCACATAAATAATGTATAGTTGCCTATAAAATTTTTGTGTCTAGCTAGCTGTAGCTGCTTTGATGGTCAAGGTGAAAAGGAATGAAAGGGATCTGTGGGGTGGAGGATTTAGTGATATATGAAGCAGCAGCTACTTAAAAATGAAAATTACTATTAATGTTTCCTGACAGTTTACATTATTGCAGTATTTCTGAATTTGTGTGAAGGACAATGTTTAAGGACCAAATATTACATCTTTTTTATAGCAGCTCAGTTTCACTAGGCAAAGTATAACAAAACAGTATTGCAAAAGAGAGGCATGGGGTGAAACACACACCTAAATATGCTTGCTTATGCACTAGATTATTACAGATACTTTATATTCATTTGTTCTTGATTAAATGTTAATATTTTAAGAGTTTTTATTGTAAATGTCTGTTCTATGATGGCTTTCATAAGGTAGAAATCAGGCTGAGTGATCTAGGAGATCCCATGCCAGCTGCAGGAGCAATGCAACCTTTCCAGCTTGACATCCATAAATCAGAGTCTGATCTTTGCTTAGACAATAAAACTCTTTTTTGGGGGGGGAAAAAATAAAGAGTTTTCTGCTTTCTTCCTTTTGCTGGTAAACATTCTTGATTCTACACAGTCTTCCAAGTTTTACATTATTTGTGAGGGTAGCTTAGGCAAGAAGCAACAGTATATTTGCAGCAGCTCATTTCCACCAAGAATGTCACTTCCTTCACTCCTCTTGCAGTCAGTGGTGAAGAGGAAGCTTCTCCATTGAATTACTTAAAATATGTGAGTTATGCCATCACCTGGATATTGTCTGGGGTTGTTGTTGATTTTTTTTTTTCCTCTTTGGGGAAGACACCTCAGTTAACCTGTTACTGTATTCAAAACTTATAGCCAAGAAGGGAATGATGCTTATTTGTCTTAAATATGTTGGTAAAGCATGTAAGGCTGATAAAATGCATGTAAAACAAAGAGGGCATTTACAGTAATAGTGATATATTACTACAAAGGCAATCAGAAAAATTAAAAACTTTATATTCTAAGCTTTGAAACTTATCTGGAGGATTGCTGCCAGATGGCCACTCTGTTAAGGGAAGAAGTGATACCAACCTCACCTGAACTGATAGATTAAGTTGCAAAGAAGGTCTTAAAGTATTTGCAGATGAAAACTTTTGCTTTAATCTATTTTTGATGCAGGAGGAGCAGAATATCAAGGGAAAGCCTATTTTAATGATCATGTCACTAATATGAAATTGTCTAAATTTTAGATACAAGGGAACCCAATGTTACTAAGAGATGCTTTTACAGTGAGCACTTTGGCTCAGTCAGCTTTCCTATAGAAAATTCCCATCTGATTTTCATTTTGGTTCTTTTTGATTTCTGAGATTTTTTCCAATGTTCTTTTTTTTTTCCAAGCCATCATCTGTATTCCTTTTAATCTCTTTCCAGTGTTATTTCATGCTGTCTAATAAGCCAAAGATGAAATATTAAGGTTAAGAAAGTTCTATGCTGCTCTGCAGTTTGGTTTTTCACACTGAATCTTCCTCTAGACGGAAGGTGAGAGGAAAAAAATCTCGGTCACAGTTGTCTTTTTTTTGAGTACCCCCACTTGTGGGCTCATACTGTCATGAGTCCTGTACCTACAGCAGAAGTAATTTCTTTCCAAGTGGTAGAAGACCTTTGATCACCCCAGCCACTTCCTTCAGCTTGCATGAAAAGGCCAGTATTGATGGAGGATGTCCTGTTCTTTGTTTGATATAAAGAGGACTGGGGATTCCTAATGGCTAAGAATTAAAAGACCGTTGTGATAATTTGTTAAGCTTTGACTGGAAAATGAATTATTGGCATTTGCAAGTTGAGAAAATGGTTGAGTTGACTGAGGATAAATAAATGTAATAAATTTGCTGCATAACTCTAATAATAGCTAATATATCTAATAACTAATATAAAATACCCATCTGGAAGAAAAAATACCACGGTCTTATTACATTTTCTCACTAATGTTTTTCATTAAGCTGAAGATAAAAGTCTGCACCCATATGCCACAATACATTTAGCTGCCAAAGATTCCAGGTATTTTACCATCCAGAGCAGAGGCAAATGAAAAAGGTCATTATTCTCTGGTCTAATTTTTTTTTCCCCTATTGCAAAATGGAAACATTTGATTCTATCTCTGCCAGTGAACTGGATTAATAAGGGTAATTATTTCATAAAACATTTCCATGATCTGTGTATTTCACCTCCCTATTCCACACAAAGAAACCTTTCTTTCTTTCCTTGTTCCAACATAGGAAATCACCTGAGTTGTTACTGGTGGAGCACAGAAAAGGACTGCTAAACTTTGCTTAGTCATTTGACTGAAGTATTTATGGAAAAAAGTTAGTAATTTGGTTTTCATGTAGAACTCTATAATCATTTTATATTCCATTGTTGTAGCATGGATTTAAGGTCTTTAATTATATAAGCTTTTTTTGAATAAATTACTTCTACTCTAATCTAGTTTGATAGACTTTATGTGGTAGATGGGGGATTCACAGATAACAATTAGTCTAGGTAATGTCAGATTTAATGGTAAGAGGAATGGAATTCTTTAAGGTCAGTGCTAATGCCACATTAGTTATGCCTGAAATTGATACATAAGGGGAAAACACTGAGTTAAATGAAATTTTCGTGTCAGTTACCACCAGTAATAGATTGATTGTTGCTGATGCTCAGTGCAAGTAACAGTGAATACCAGAGAAGTCTGGCCTAAAATAATGTAACATCAGTTAATATTTCAGCATGCTGTATTTGTTTATTACTTGAGAACATCTTAAACCCTAACCCAAATATAAGCAAATTTTACTACAGCAAGGAGAAGGGAGGGACTTGATGCTTAAGCTTCTCAGATGTACATTTATTTGACTATTTTTAATACAATCAGGATTATAAATAATGGTTCAAAGACACATTTCTACATCATATGAGAAAAGCCATTACTCTGAAGGTGATACTTGCATTTTTATTTAAGCACTAGCCTACCCTTTCTCCACAAAGAAACCAAGATGTAGCTAAAGCTGCTTTGTTTGAAATGATCTCATTTCTTCTTCTGGCTTTGTCACATTGGCAGTACATTGTAGGAGGAAATTTCATCTTATTCATTTTTGTTTTATTTGTGAGCACCTCTGTCACTTTTCCTTTCTTGACGAGCTCTGAAGCTATGCTAGAGTCCATATAGCCTTTTTCTTTAATATAGATATATGGTGTTTTAGTGTACTTTCTACATCTCTGCTTTGCATGAGATGTTATTTATAACATCCTGCTGCTCCCTAGCTGTTTGAAGGAAGGCTGTGTTGAATCCTCCACCATCTAACCTGGAAGAGCTTGTGCTCGCTTCCCTGTGTGTTTGCTCAGGTCTCTGTGCTGTGGAGCAGATGGCAAAGCTCTTCTGTCCCAAGAAGCTGCTATTGTGATATAAATGATTTCCTAGCTAAAATACAGAAAGGTGCTGGTAAATAGAGGAGCATTTGTGGGCTGGAGTCTAAGGAAGTTTCTTTTTGGTCAGTTTTATCAAGACTTGGTTTTTGCTCGTGTTTTCATGGGAGCTGACTGTAGCACTTATTTAAGGAATTGGGGAAGAAGGAGGAAAGGAGCTGTCAATTTTTGTGAAGTTTTTAAACATAAATGGGAGAGGAAGATGATGTCTCAGTGAGAAAAATGCATTGTGTATGTGAATGTACAAAATTGCCAAATTGTTGGTGTTTATAGAAGGTTTTCCTCTTTAAGAGGAAGCTTTCTTCCATGTTGAACCAGTGTCTTACATTTTTTCTGCTAATTTTCCTCAGGATACTCTTGGAACAATGATGAACTTCATTTTTCTGTTAAGTAAACAATTTCCTTTGTGCACAGGATTAACAGAATGCCAATTAGAAAGAGTTCTTCAGTGGGAATCTTTTTTTTTTTCCCTCTGCATCTTTTGAACCTGTCATTGCCTAAACACAGCTGCTTTTTGATGTAAATACCTTTTGTTTAAAACGATTGTATAAAGCTGCCAGTCAGCAGCATTGTGATCAAAGAGTAAACCTGAGCTCTGGGTTTTATTCCTGTCATCTCTTTGAATGGCAGATATGAGTAGCTCCAACCAGTTGTGGATGCTGATTTTCATTTGAGAAATCTGCTTCAAAATCAAATACTTCTTAATTCGCTAAAAGTTACCATTTAGAGGAGGCTTTGTACTAGCACACATTAAATTAAATAAAATCAAGGTATAGTTGTATTTAATTTTGTTATATCATGTATTTGACTTTGTCATGTTAAGAAGCAAGAAGTTTTCAGAACCATCTGAGCCTCTTGAGGAAAAGAGACTGCAGAATTGGGTGTGAGATGAAGACTTAATAAATGACTGTAATCCTCTGGTCTGCATGGAGTATAACTCCTTTTAGGCATGAGACTATTTCGGGAATGCCTATAATTGATATACATATAACCAAAGCTGACTCGTTGGTTTGTATTTTGAAAGTGAAATAAATTTTTGGTACCATATGGTTCTTCAGAAGATGATACATTATTTGATGTTTTATCCAACTATTATTTTAATGCAGAATTATAGAATAATAGCAGTTGGATGAGGGAGACCTCAAGAAGTTTCCAGTTAAATCTCCTGCTCAAGGAGGGTTGGTTATGGGGTCAGACCAGGCTGCTCAGGGGTTTCTTCAGTCTGGACTTGAAAATTTCAGGCTGAAGGTTGTACAACCTCTTTGGGTAACCTGCTTCACTGTCTCACTGTCCTCAGAAGTGATTTTTTTTTTTTTTTTCCTCACTTCTAGATGGAATTCCTCAATTAAATTGATGCCTATGGAAACAAAAAACAGAACTCAGACATCATTTAAAAATCTCATATTGAAAGTGTTTCTATTTAATGTAGAAATGAAGAATGCAGGAATCAGTTCCGAGGATAAGTGGGGTTTGTTCAGGGTTTTTCTTTTTGCTGTGTGTGGTGGTTTGGGTTTTTTGTTTGTTTGTTTGGGGTTTTGGGGGGGTTTATTTGTTTTGTTTTGCTAGTTGTGTGTTTATATGGAAAGGCAATATTATACTATGATCTTCTAATGTTTGGCAAGACTACGGAGTACAAATATGTGGATGTAGTTTTCTGTTTGCTTAATGGAATGGCATTTTGGAACTGTTTCCTTAAGGTTCTTGATGACCTAAAAAACACCCTCTAAAACCATTTAGGAATGTCTTTCAATATATTTTATTTTGTATTGGTACAACTAAGAGCTTTAGTGATTCACTAGAGCTCATAGGCTGGTCCTGCCGTGTTAGAAGGTTTTGGTGCATGTGGCAGAAATTATTCATTTGAAGACAGTAAGCATTTCTGGGATCTCAGTACATTTTAGGATTCCTAGTGGAAATAAAATGGCAAGTGGAATTAAATGAGATTAAGCTATCAAAAAAAATTCCTTAGAAACTCATGAAAGAAATTTCTGTTTTTTGCTAAAAGGTGGGGGAAGAGTTTATTGTGATCATATTAGACAGAGCTTTTTGCTTTGTTTTGTTTTTCAATTCTTTGTGGCAATTTTTATTTGTTTTCTTATATTTTATTGTTTGGGAACATGTCTTTGATTGTGATTTAATATTTTAAGCAGAAGGCATTTCTTATATAATTAGAATTTGGGTCTTTACTGTGGGGTGCGAGGAGGTTGAAACAAATCCAGACTTGCATTTTTTTTTTCCTCTCCTAATAAAAGGGTCGTGATATATTTTGGGTGAAGCTAACAGCTATAATTCTCTGACATTAGTTCATTCATTTGAAGCCTAAACACCATCCCAGTTTTTCATGATGATCTATTAGCTGTCTATACTGTGTTTTATTTCAGTGTGTATTTTTTCTCAATTAGATTCAGATCATTTGATCTCGAATAATATTTATGGATCTGTGATACCTATTTCTGTCTGTTTTATGGAATGCATGTCTGAAGACTAACCAAAACAATTAAAACCACAGGAAAAATAAGTACTAGCAGTCCCTCTGAATTTGAATATAACTGTTGAAGGGAACCTCACATTTAGAAGTGTTGTCTTCAGGAGAGAAAAATGTCACAGCTTCTAAGTAAAAATAAGTGCATGCAGGTTGTGGGAAACAGAAAAATGGAAACTTCTACTGACAATGAAGGCTTTGATTTACAGATGTGTTTATATGTGATATATCAGTTTATTGGCTGAAAGACAGACGCAGTGCGGCAGAATTAGGCAAAGGTGATAGGTTATTAAGTAGAAACAAGTTTTGTGTTAACTGTCTGTTGGGCCAAAATGTTATATATTGCTGTGTGAAGAGGAAACCTGTGACTACCTTAAGCTGTGGCTGACTTGTTGCTCCTCTCCAAATCTCACCCCTTCAAGACTGATATCTTATCTGGCTTATTTGAGCAATAAATCATCTCAAATAGCACGATGGTCCCATCCCTTGTTATGTTCATCTCGACAGCAGATATTATATATTGCCAACAAAAAGCTGCTGCACCTCCCAAATATGCAGGATCCTACATACACCTGTTAGGGTGAAATCCCTATCCGAATGTAGAGGATGCTTAGGAAATACCAGGGGAAAACAGTCAGACTGGCGTCTGTTTACAAGCTCAGGCTCCTGGGATGCTGCACTTAGGATCTTCCTGAGATAGAGGAAATTTGTGTGCACCGTGGTCTTGGACAGATTTTTATGCCATGACCTTAAGTCAATTCTCTTATGGAATCTGTGCCTCTTGTTTGCCATCCAAAGCTGTGTGAATGACAATGACTTCCAGAGTTTGGCTACACATTGTGTAGAAAAAGGACTCGCTCCCACCCCCTATTACTTGCTGATTTCTCATAATGGCATCCAGTTTTGCACTGTGACCAATAGCAAGTTGCTTATTTACTCATTCAGTAGTAAAGATGATATACTCTGCCATATTCAACATTAAAAATGTTAATAAATAAATAAAAGACATAATGTTTAGCATGCCAGGCTTTGAAGTGAAAAGACCTTCATCATATGAAGGCTAAGTGTAAAGGAAGTATGCTTGATTATTTTTGAAAAACCAATTTATCTAGTTTAATATTATTATGCATTTTTTTTACTACACAATGGTGATCTCAGCAAAAAGTGTGATTAGCTCGAAGCTGACAGCCATTATTTATGTGAAAATCTGCTTGTATTCAAGAGTGGTATCATCTCTCATTGTTCCTGGGATAAGTGCTGCTTCAGCAAGACTCAGCAAATGAGAATTTCCACAATTTTGTAAAGTACCAAATGCCCATTGTAGTGGTTGTGCTTTGTTTCTGCTTGCTCTAACTGTTGAATTAAAGGAGGTTACATTTGGAACAGGATGAGATCTTTTTGTACCCCATCAGTTGCAGAGCTCCAGGTGACAGGTGGTAATTTCTGAAGCAAGAAAGAAAGATAGGAAGTTGTGTGCCTTTGATCCGTAATCTTTGCCTCCCTAACTGCTGCAGTCCTTGTTAGAGCCCTCCTGGTTTCAGATGTCTATAAAGCACCCATTTCTCACAGTAAAATCACAGCCTACCTTTCCCTGTCCAGCTGTGCCTGGACTGCAAGTCCTTATGTACTGTGCAAAACATATCCAGAAAGTCTAATTTTGGTTCAGGACAGCTTCTTTCTGAAGGATTTCATTAACTCAAAAACTCTTGCGAAGGCTAATCCATGTGCCAGGAAGACAAATTATTTTGGAGACAACATATCTTGGAAAAAGTAAGGGAAAACCAAGGAAACCTAAATCAATTTGTACTGACACCAATGCCTAAACAATGATCTCTTCTACATGAAGAAGCTGGAGAAATCAAAATACAGGAACATGGGGTAGTAGGATATCTAATATAAGTAGAATTAAGAGACACTTCCCATCTCATGATGTCTTAACTTTTTACAAGCTTTTCTTCAGTGTTTTCCCACGTCAGCTCTTCTTTCTCAAAACTCACAAAAATGTCCTTGAGAGGTAACTCTCCTTCTTTCACAAAGATTTGTGGACTTGGAGGTTTCTCCATCCTTATGCTTTCAATCTAACAAAGCAACTTATCAGTTTAATGTATAGCTAAGGAAAATGGTGCTGTCTTTCAAATCTGTGCCTGTCAGTTGTTTTCTGGAAAGAGGTGGCAGTGTCTTCCTGAGCAGATTGCATTCATTTTAAGAATTACAGGCATATGGTGAGCATCCCAACTGTTTTAGCATAACATATTTAAACCAAAAGTGTTGGTGCCTCATCATAGTCATATAGTTAGCTCACAGACTACATTCATAAAATTGTTATATTTCAGTATTCATAATGCTGCTACAATTTCCATATCCATTATCTTTCTATATAATGCAGTTTGCAAGAATCCTGTTTTCAATATCAGTGGAGAGGCTTTTAACATTTCTGATAAAAGTGTAAGTGTAATATGGTAGTATAGAGATTTATCTTCATGGAACTATGCAAGACAGTCAAAAGAAATCAACTGAACTAAGAGGAATACAGATTATTCTTCGTTTTCAAAGAGAGGGAAATTTCTAGACATTTACAAATGCCATTTTGGAGAGGGAGACAGTAAAATCATGGAGCTCTATTTGCTTTTATAGACTGGTTTTAGTAATATTTCTTAGGGGGATGTTTCTAGTTTGAACTAGGACTAGTGAAGCTTTCATTGCAGTATCACCCAGCCTGTGGCTGCTTCTCTGGAAGGGTTGGGAGGGTGAGAGCTCCCTACAGTCCTTTTATTGTGGACAGCAGAGGGCAAATCCCAGGCTGGTGTGGGCACAGCAAAGGGTGGTTGATTCCTGCAGTTCAGGCAGCTGAATTCCATCTCTAGTACCACTTCAGGCTGTCAGCAATTCATCTCAAGAACATTGCCTGTAAACATTTATTTTATTATTTTTTCATGTTGATGGTTGCAGCACAACACAGTCCCTCCCATCCTAATTCACTGCAGGAAAACAGAATATTTCAGCAAGTTACTCATTTGTAACAAATGTACACAGCAGATGCCGTGTGAATTTTCACAGAACAAAAAGAGGTTGTCATGTTTGTACGACTGTAGTATCTTGTAAATGACCTGTAGAAGCATGGGTTCAATTTTAGAAGTGTGTATCAATTTTAAATACCCCATTTCTTCTCTATGGAATAATGCAATAATTCTGTTCTACATTAATTACCTCTGGTTAGTAGTTTCTGTGTTGGCAACCTACAACCCACATTAGGATTAAAAAAAAACCAAAAAAACCCCCCAAAAAAACCAACAGGAAACAGGAAAGACTTTTGTAATTCTAAGTCTCGTAAAGAGTATGCAGACTTTGGTGGAGTCAAAATTCTGAGCTACAATATTTGGAGTTCTTTTAGGACAGGTGCCACCTCTGACTGATTGGTTGATTTAAAGGAGTCAGGTACAGGGATTCAGCACATAGAACAAATTGCAGTACTCTAGTGCTGGGACAGAGAAGAAAACTTAAAGACTGCCAAGATTTGCTGTGGAAACAAGTATCTAAAGGACCAGAGGGATGTTTTGTTTCATGACAGCTGCTTAGCAGAGAAGATGATTTCTCAAGGCATGTCTCATCATGTAAAGGGTGGTTGTTGAGTAGATATTTAGGCCCTGTAAAAATAAGCACAGTTAGTGCTAGGTATGTATCCAGAAGTGGATCACAGCGATATTGTACCTGAAAAACAGGCAGACTGTTTCATTTCTTGTTTCTGTGCCCCTTTGAAAAGCAAAACAGTGCACAAGTCTTAAATAAATTGAATCCAACATCACTGTCCATCCCCCTTTTTCTCCTTAAGTCCAGTTCATGTGAACTATTGATGTTCAGAAAGACCCTGCAGTTTTATGAGTTCAGACATTTGTAAAACCACTACAGAGTGCTTTAACTCACCCAGAACCTTCCAACAGTAATGCGAAGGCTATTTGAAACTTGGAACATCAGAACTGAAGTTCTGAATCAGGCTGTGGTTGCTTTCCCTCCTGCTTCATCACTGGGACATCAGCACTTCTTTGGTGACTGAGAGCAGAAGATACCAGCATCCTTCTGGAATTAGAGCAGTGCTGTTGAGCAGGGTGCTCTGAAATGCACAGTCTCCACTGGTCTCTCAGGGATGTGTTTAAGAGAAGGTTTTGTTGGTGGTACTTACCACATTAATATTCTATTCCTTTATTTTTTTCCAAAGGTATGACACCAAATCACTGGACTTCGTTCATTAGTGAGGGGGGCCTTTGAGCTGAATGGAAGAAATGAGGCAAAAATTGTTCCCAAAGGATTTCTAAATGGGAGAGGGTTTAGAAAAATAGCATTAAAGGATAAATTCATACCCCAGTGTCCTCAGCTGACCACAGTGCTGTGAATTAACAACATTCAATTAAGATGAACACAAACGATTGCTTACATTATTTCAAACTTCTCTTCTTTAGATCTCCATCATTGACATTTTGTAACATAGGGAAGTTTAAATAGAGTTTAGAATCAAAGTTTCTGTAAGTATATAAAGCTAGATCCTACAAGAATCCTTAGAGGCATACAGCCCTTCCTATCTGGAGTCCTGCTGCTCCCTCGGTGGCTCCATGGGACAGTAGCATATCTCCCATTCAGAACACAAGATATAGTGTCAAAAGATACAATGTCTTCCTTTATACCAAAGGCTGTATGATAATTAGCATGATTTATGTCACAGTTTAATTTGACCCTCTCAGCTGGTGGGGATAAAGCTTTATTCCATTACAGGAGGGAATTTTTGAAGTGAGACAGGATTATTAACCTTCTTATTACTGCTGTGCCAAGGGAGCCACCCTCCCCTGTCACCACGACTCCTTTTTCCATTTCTCCTTTTCCTTTTCTGCAATCCCAAGGAATCATCACCTTCAGCTTCCTCCTCTGTGTGCAGGAAGACAAAAAATCCTAAATCAATCAATCTGCAACCAAAAACCAAAACAAAATCAAGCCGAAACATTCAATGTGGACTCTGAGTGGGGAAGGAGGGAGAGAAAATGATAGTAAAGGGTAAGGATTAAAAAGGAATATTATAGAGGATTCTCCTGTTGAGTTACAAAATTCAGAGTAGGCCCTTGGGCTAAACTGAGCCCACACTTGACCAACAGTTTGTGCCTAAAGTCCTGACAGCACTTAAAAGTTACCAGGAATTTGGGGGGTGTCAGCCCAGGATCCATTGACATCAAAGGAAGGTAATGCCTCATTTATGGAATTTGATTACTTCTGCAAAGCATCTCCCATGTTGCTGTTCACAACTTCCACTTAGCTGGCCAAAATTCCTTCTGACATGCCAGTTTTAAGAAAATAGCTCTAAAATTCAGTTTATAAGTGGTAATCTCTTCTGGTCTTTCTTGGAAGACTGGTCCTAGCAGCTCATTTGAAAAGACCCTGAGACACAGATGGTGCTTTGAAACTGAGAGCAGAACTTTCAGATGAACTATTTAGTGTGATAGGAATTCATTTCATTATGTCAGAAAAATAAAACTTTGAAAAGAATACATTGCAAGAGGCATACTTATGAATCCACAAATTGATGAATTATTGATTATGCCTATCAATGTAGAAAACAAATTAAAGAGAAGGGGAAAAATATTTGGCAAGCGTTTTCATTCCAAGTGCATGATAATCATGGTGTAAATACTTAGAGAAAAGCTCAAATATTTTTAAAAGGCAAGACAGTCACACTGCTTCAGATCCATCTTTCTGGCAGTTGTTAAGACAGCTGCTATACATGAAAATGCATTTTGAAACGGTGCGTGGATATTTGACAGGAGAAAAGGCTTAATGTTAAAACACAGAATGCAAGACTATGGGAGTATAAAATTAATTAAAAGTGAGAAGAAGGTGGTTCTCTCTAAACAGGCATGCATGAGAACAAAATGTGTTTGCAGCTTTCAGTCCCCAAAGAGTTTGGTTATGGGAAGAGGCAGGCTATGAACATTTGAAAAGTGCACTCTGAAAGTGATTCAAGTGTTCAGTGCAGTGTGATGAGGCCCACTCAGGAATCAAATAATTCCAGAGGGAATCTACACCACTCCAAAGAAAAGTGGTAACCTCTTCTCATCTATTATTTGAAATAACTTCCCAAAGTTCCATCATCATAATTTTTTTTTTTTTTTAAACAAAGTATTTTAAATGAAATTTTTGTAATATATATTAATATATTATATATATTAATATATTTTTTTAATAATGACATAGCTTCATTTTAGTGCTATATGTTAACTGGAAATGTCATTTATAATTAATATATTTGGAACAAATCCTCCTTTTTGCAGTCAAAATGTGCTTTTAAATACATCCATTTGTCTTACAAAGTCTTTCAAAGCAATGTCAACTAAAGTGATTTGAAATCTTGTCAAAAAAGAAAATATCTTATTTTAGTCTGTATTTAATTTAATTATATTTACACGGAAGCTGCTAGAGCATATGATGGTTTTAAGAGTGGGAATTTTATAACACATCTGCAAATTATTATGCATAAAATCCATCTCTTAACTAATTAGCAGTCTCAACATGTTTCCTGAAGTATAAATGAATTATTAACTGTTGGCTCTGATGAGAAATTATTGAAAAGAGGGAATTATTTCTTTAGCCATTATGGATGAGGACCAGAAAAAAAGGGAAACTAATTATACATTTATACATTAATAAATAAATAAAAGGAAAAGTGTAGATCAATTTGATTTTCTTGATTTCCTGCTGTGGTTCCCAAAAGATGCATCCTACACCTGTTCCTTTGACAGTTCTGTCCAAAGAAAGGAAGGGTTTGACACAGAAATAAAATAAAAAATTCTGAGTTAATACCATAGAAATCAAACTAATTTTTACATATTTTCTCCTATAAAGCAAACTTTTTATAAAGGTTCTTTTTGGTCTTTTGGGTGCAAAGACTAATAATTTGACCCCTGCTACTTTTTTTGTCTGTATTTGGGAGAGGAAAATATGCAAAACCTCATAGCTTTGGATTTTGTCTTTATGGTTGTGCTGTGCAAGGCTGTGCTCCACATTTTGTGCTTTTTTGGTCAGGGGAGCATGTTTTTCTCAATGAAATGCTGAGCTCTGGCATAAAATTATAATTTTATTAAATACAGGAAATGAAGGGCCAGAGTGTGGCAGGGGAACAATGTCAGAACAAATTGTGGCATCACACTTTAGAGCTTGGTATCTCACCAGAGGTCACTGCTTGGGCTCAGCTCACCTCAAAATGCACACTGGCTTTGAAGTAACATCACTTGATGTCCTCACCTGTACCCAGCAGCTCTGATCACAAATCTCTTTGTCACTATATATTTGGTGAAACAATCAATCTGAATCCCTTGAGGGGTGATCTTTGGGAAGAAACAGTGTTCCACCACCAGTAAGGGGAGTTGTGGATGGGCTTCAGGGCAAAGAGAAGAATTCACCCTGTAAAAAGTATCCATGCTGAAAAATGCATTGCAGGAGAGAAAGATGTGTTAGGAGGCATAGTTTCAGCATTGTTAGAGTTTCAGATAATGAGTACTGGTATAAATGGCACTGCATATTTTAGTACCTTACCATTGTTCTTACTGAGCTTTCCTGATACTTCATATTGATTTGGTCATTTATTCTTACCCTCTTTAGTCTGCATCCTTATTTATCCTGCTTATCAGTACTGCTTTTATGTATGATTGGCTTTAAGAGGAAGCACTGCAAACAACTCAGTTCCTCTAAAGTAATTCTTAATTTATTATGAATCCTAAGAAATTCAAAGCCATGCATTTTTAACTCTTTTGTTACCTATGTATTTTCACATAATATGTGGGCTGTGTTCAATTTGCATTGACTTTGGATTGATTGAGGATGATAGGAAATCATCTTCCTTGAACTGGAGACTTGTAGAGAATTTCTTTCTATTTAATACTGAGATAACAAAAGTTTAGGGACATGTTGATATAAATCATAAAGTTGAATTTCCTTCTTGACTTGATAAAAGGACGTGCTTCATATTTTAGCAACTTTTTAAAGGTGCAAGAGGTCTCTAAAGAATAAAATAAAATGTAAGTCACTCTTATTTCTGATTAGTTCTCTCATAATCTATGTGAATCAGGAATAGTCATCTAATGTCACTTAAGCATCTATGCTTAATTAAGAACTTTATCTGAAATAGAAATGCAGTGTAGCTGTCAAAACAATCTTGCTGCTGATCTTAGCTTTGAAAAATAGGACTTTTTGGATTTAATTTTTTTTTGGTAATTTTCCTTTCTAATAAATCTAGGTAGTAGATGCAAAGCATTTTTATTTTTTCTCTTATATTAGTTAAAGACTTTCAATGCAGTATTTCAGTTTATAGTTTCTGGCAAAAATTTAGCTTCCTTTTATATAATTTATCCCATTATTAAATCCAGCAGCATCACACTGAGGTTGATACAATGCTGTGCACAGGACTGTGCTGCCCACAGTTGAACAAAATCAACAGAGTATCCACTTTGGCCTATGGCAATCCTTAATGTACACCCTCCAAAATCTGTACAAAAAGTACCACAGCTAGCAAAGTGGTTCTGTTGGTAGTCCTGTTATTCACCCGGACTACTTATTCAAAGAATGTAACCAAAATGGGGAAAAAAAGCAAAAAAAACCCAAAAAGCCATGTGTAATCCCCATTATTTTAGGGTATGTTTTCACATTTTTCTTCAAAGGCATTTCATTGAGTGCTTTGTCTTGGTGAGCTGAGGTGAAATGTTTGTAGAGCCATGGGAGCAGCGGGTGTTTGAGTAGCAGAGAAGAAGTGCACAGCATTTTGTGCATTTTGTCCATTCAAGAAATAATTTGGCTTTCAACCAAGTTGTGTGGGCTGTTTTTTGAGTTTTTATGACATTTGAAAATAAATCCTCAGCCTTAAGAATTTTTTAATTTGGTTTTTAGAGACAGAAGATAAACTGATGACAAGGAAATCGTATCTTGCTCCCTCACAACCTGATAAATGTTGTCATGTTTGGGAACTTCAGGACAAAATGTATTCTTCTTGTAGCTTTTAAGGTATTGGTATTTTTCCATAAGAGCTATAAACACCAAAAGACAAAATATCTTTTTGAATTCTCTTAGTTTCTAATGACTAAGGGGTTATAAAATATAAGTACACCCCCTGTTTAAATTGTTGAGATGAATCAGGAACTGTAATAATCTCTTAACAGGACTAGATAATAGTTATTTTTACATTAAGGACTTTTTGTTCAGTTGGTTTGTTTTTAATTCCATATTAGGAAAGAAAATTATGTAAAATCTGAAGTTTCTGATTATATTATTATATTATTCTGATCTGAATATAAAGAATCTTGTTTCTTTATATATTTTCATTTCAGATATTTGAATGCTTTCTACCTAGGGGAATTAATTACACTTTTTTTTGGCTTGTGCATGGCCAGCAGTTGGCAACTCTGTTCCTATTCAGTCTTTGTTACTGGAAACAATGCATAAATGAGGAAGATAAAAATTTGATTTCAAATCAGTATTTCTCAATGAATTTAAAAAAACCCAAAAAAACTAATCAACATGAAATGTACACTACACGTGATCATGTGGGAAATGGAAAAAAAATGTGTTTAAGGAAATCCTTCTCTTCCTGAGCTCTTTAGTTTGTCTTTGGCAGCCCATGCCTCTGTCTACAACCACTGCTGGATTGGTGAGGCTGGTTTCAATTTAGGACATTCAGGTGAAAGTGTGCTTCCCTGAGAATTTATTAATTTCAGCAGGAAAAATAAACCTACAGTAAAAGAAAATAATTAAGAAAAATAATTCTATTGGAAAAAAAAAAAAAAAAAGCAAAGCAAAACCAAGTACCAACAAAAAAAAATTGTGTATATTTTCAGAATTTCTTCTATGATAATTTTATGCAACAGCCACATTAAATTCAGGTAATTTTGTGGCTCGTGGATCTTTCCCATTTTAAGTGATGTAGTGAATTGGGACAGGTTTATGTGCTTTATCAGCACACTCTTTATCTTCAGTGGAAATTTATGATACAGCTGTTAAGCCTCAGACTCCTTGCAAATTTCCCTGTGAATAAAGGATTAGTTTTTGTGGTGGAAGTTATTCTATCCCAATACAAGCAAACCTTTATTCAGGGATTTTGTTTGTGTAGCCCTTCATAAAAGATGAAAAAATGTTTACAGTGAAATATTTTTGGATAATTTGCATTTTTTGTCTTCTCGAAAAGCTGTTAAGCTCCTGACTGGAGAGGCAGCACCCCCAAAGCAAAAGAAATTTTCTGATTATTGGTTTTTCTCAGTGCAACTTTTTTCAGGAATGGGGAAGGAATCAGCCTGCTGCAAGGAAGAAGTTGTTCTTTTGAACCAGTGCTTAATGTGACACTCTATCACACCATCTGTTTTATGAGCAGGAGCTCCAGTAGAGCAGATTGTCAAGGTACTGAGTGGTGGGGTTGTTCAGGGATGGGAAAAAAAAAAACCTGTTAAGTTTTGATCTCTTGGGGGCTAATCTTCAGATGCTGTGAAATCTGTTTATTCTTTTGACTTTAGTGGAGCTCTAAGGATATCTATCAGTTCAGGATCTTGTTCACTTCCCTGTCTGTATTTTGACCAAGTCAAGTGAGAAATAAATCCTTGCTGAAGAGGCAAGCAATTCCCTTTTACTCCTCTCTTGATTTGGATAAGATCTGGCACTTTGAAGAATTTATTAGATTTACAATGTCCTTTGGTTCTCTTTTTATGTATGGCAAAAAAGGCACCATTTCACCTCTGCTACTGTTTCTTTTGGGTTTTTTTTGTTATAAAGAATCTGTGTGTTATTACTTGATTAAATTTAACCTGAGATGAGTATTTTCCTGCCAGTGTATTCTGTTGTTCGACCAATGTTTGAAAACAGTAAAATCTTCATGTGACATCAAATTTAGGAAAGAGGAAATAGTGTATAAAGAATTGCTGAGACTCAAAGCCTGCTTTGCCAACAAATTATTCTTAACTGCAAGAGTCTTATAAAGAGATTTTCCACACTGCAAAATATATTCACGATTGAAATGATGTGGTTGGTCAGAGTCAAAAACTAACCTTTACTTTGAATGAAAATGCTTGAATATGAAATAATCTGCATTTTTAAGGGGAGTATATGGCACATGTTTATATATTCCCTCAGAAAAAAAAAAAAAAAAAGGAAAAAAATTATAGTGGGATTTTATTTTGGCAGCATTCATCTGAAAATTTTTCAGTTGCTTAAAAATAATTTAAATATAATTTAATTAAATTATAAATTATAATAATTAAATAAATAAATTAAAAATAATTTAAAAATAAAGTTGCTTAAAAATTTTCCAGTTGCTTAAAATAAGGTATCTAATACCACATAAGATGCTTTATAAGAGATGTGCCTGTAGTAGATCAACATGACACAACATCTTTGTGAGTCTTGAGACTGTCTGGTCACAAGATACTCCCGGGTCAGTTTTGTGGCACAGCACATTTGTGTTTGAGCAGCAGAACTGCACCCAGTAGGATTCTGGATTCTGGTTCCCTGTTGTTATTATTAGATTTCATTATAAAATGTTACTGTTATAAGTCATTGAATGAGGAGTAACACTTTGTGTAATCTCTGCAATTTAATTTCCAGAATATTAAATAGTAATTGTGTGTGTTTTTTAATGCTTTTGGCTTTTAACTTGTGTTCTAACATTCACTTTCTTGTAGTCTCAGAGTTGACTTTAAAAAGCCTTGGAAGCCTTTGGATTTCTTAGGAACCAGGGCTATGAAGGAAGTTGCTTTGATAAAAGAAAACACACATTAAAGAGTACTATCAGGACAGAAAGGGACAACAAACATTGTGTCAAACCTGGATGAGCTGATAGTGCTCCCTGTGATGTGGATGTCTCATCTGCAAAAAGAAAAAGAGGGATGAGCCCAAAGAAGTGTTCTTCTGCTATCAGACAGCATTTCCTCAGTATCTCTGTGAAGATACAGCTTTTCAAGAAATCACAGTCCACTTTATGAATTTTGAGTTTTGCAGGCAGTTTTCGTGCTGCCCTAAATGGCGTTGTTCAATCATTAATTGGCAGTGTGAAAACCAAACTATTGCACTTTCAAATGAGAGATATTTTCCCATCACTAATACTTTTGAAGTCCTAGAAACCATCATAAAGTTTCCTGGCAGGTTAGACATGTGAAAAGTGTCTATTTACATGGGAAGTGATACATCATGTACATTAGCTGTAGTGGAGCAAGAGGAACGAAGTAAAATTAAAAAACAGATAGCTGACTGTCAGAGCAGTTTCTCACCACATAGAAATCAGGGAGGTACATGAATCATAGCTGCCTGATGACATGTAATTGGTTCTGGACAAACATTTTGGAAGTAGTCATATTTTAAATATTGAGTGCTATCTGTCTCCTAGAGGAGAGGTTCTACTATGATCCAGCTGTTCCTTTCTCAGAGCTTGGTAATGTGTTATCACCCCTTTACAGGTAATACATTCTAAATCTGTTTTTCAGTTCCACAAAGCATCATTCTTATGAAACCTGACACTTTTTTCCCCCCAAACATTTTCTTCTAAAGGTATTGTTCTACTTCTAATAACTGTCATTTTTTTTTTTCTCATGTAAAATTAAAATACTCTTTTCCCTTTATATTATATTAAAATATTGATGAAATAGCATTCACTGGAAGCCTGACATTTCTTCTTGCAATAGTTTGAAGTTTTCATGTTTAGTCAAAACTTGCTGTGTCCTCCCCTGCTATTTTATTATTTTATTTTATTATTTTCAGAAGAAAGAAGGAAGACTTAAGTCTGGTTTAAAACAATGCTTTTCTGTAAATGCTTTATAAATTTTCTAATTTGTTTTAAGATAACCCAGGTAATACTTTTGCTTCATTGGTCATAAAGAAATGAATGTATTTATGTCTAGGTGCAAATGTGAGAGCCAGTATGTGTGTGCATGAGCAACAGGAATTTTGCCTACACTCTGTATCCTGGTATCCTCTGTTTTGCTGATTCTTCATTCATTATGTGCAGTCAAATAACAAGGGAAGTTAATTAACTAACTATCTGTGGAGAGTAATTATAACAATGAACAGGAAAAAGAAATGGAAAGGCATTTTTTTTCATTTTTTAATTACTGCTTTGCACCGTTTACCGTTCCTCTACTAAACATTTTTATTTTCTGTTTTAACTTCAAGTGTAATGTTTCTGCAGAAAATGTTTTTGGATTGCCTTATGTGTAGTGGTTATTATCCACCTGTCTCTTTCCTGCCTGAACAGGGAGATTCCAGAAATGTTTGACTCTAAAGATTTTTCTATGAAAGCCTTTATTCTTGCTAGTTACCCGGCCCAGCAGCTTTAATTTTCAAGTGTCTGTTGGAGACATCTTTTCTACTTTGGCTTGGCTTGGTCTGTCTTTATTTCCTGTGCTGGAATATTTTGTAGATTACATCAGACTACATCACAGAATCAATTAGGCTGGAATAAAGCTCATAGAGTCCCTCCCATGACTAAACCAAGGCTGAATGCCACATCCAGCCTTTCCTTAAACACCCCCTGGGACAGCAGCTCCAACACCTCCCTGGGCAGCCCATTCCAATATCTGATCACCTTTTCTGTGAAGAAATTATTCCCAGTGTCCAACCTAAACCTCCCCTGCCACAGCTGAGCATGATACCCTCTCATCCTGATTTTCTGAGAAATGATCAATTCTGCTTTTGGAAAGCATTTGAGTAGGAAACACAATAGATTCCTCATGTAGAATGAAGAAAATGAGGAGAATAAACTGAATTTCTGACACCTTCAGATATGATTCTGGAGGTTCACAGGCAAGCCTGGAGAAGTATGTAGGGAGCAGTAGATTGTCTGAGCATCAATCTCAGGAAGCCGCTGAGACAGACAAAGCAGCAAAGAGTATAAACCCAAGGGAGTGCCAGAGACTGTTCATCCCTTGATGATTTATATTTCAAAAATGAATATTCTGTCTCTGCTTGGCATCTTTAGTCAATTTAGTGCAAATAGCCCATGAACATGAGTATGCAAGACTGTATATATTTACATAAAGCCTTACAAAAATGTGCCCTGCTCCTTTTTTTTTCTTTTTTAATAATACAGTTTATGCCTTTAACAGAATAGAGAAAAAGGTTCTTTATGTATCTTTAATATGCCTTCCATTTTAATGTTGTTGCACTAACAAAAACTAGTAATCCTTCTTTCTGGAAAAATCGTAGGAAATCTATGCAAACCTTTCTTCTCTGTGTCTCTTTTTGGATCTTTCTGGTTTTTGTGCTAACAAACAGGGCCGTTTCTCAGCCTTGTGCTTCATTTTCATAAACTGATACTTTTGCCTTGATTATTAAGTTATTTTAAACTAATGTACCCTTATGATGAACAGGAAGTATCAATAATTCCTCGGTCACTTTGGTCTTGAGGCACTAGTGCCAGGACCTGGAGCCACAAACTGAGTGACTTTCTCCTGGCCTCAGCACCTCAGGTCCCCACGATGTGCTGTCACAACTGTGCTCTGAAAAATCATCTGTAGCACCCCACAGCAATGATTTAATAGGAATTATGCCTGAAAGAGGTCTTCCTGAGCATTATTGTTGTTTACAAAGAAGGTTGTGTTGAGAACTGAGGGAATCATCACAAGTGGAGATATAATTTAGGTGTGAGAGGCAAAGGCTTTTCTCCTGTCTGTTCCTCCTGTCTGGGGAAGGGTGGAGAGATGCTTCTCATAAAGTTTCTATTGTTTGTTTGTTTGTTTTTTCCCTCTGGACCAAGGTGATTGTTAGCCTGATATCAGTTCCATGATCTGATCTTTAGAGTTTATATCTCCCCTTCATACCACCAGCCTTTTCAGTGTTTATCCTCACACATGTGCACGCCCCACAACCCCTGGGGCTGACACCAGAAAATCCTCTTGTTGCTGAAGTTCAATTTCCAAAGAAAGAGCATCTCAGACTGCAAGGCCAGTAAAGTCCATCTCCCTCCTTCCTCAGGCTGCAGAAAGGCCATGAAAATGATAGGAAGGAAATATTGTCCCACAGCTCTGTCAGCTGTGACAAGGGAGGGCTTGTTGATGATTTGACAGGTCTTGGAGGAGCTGATAGATTTGATGCAGGTCAGTTCCCAGCTCAGGCTTCAAAGTTCTCCAGACACCAACACTGCTTGATGGAGGAGCCTGAAAGAATTCAGCTCAAAAAGAAATCAACCAGAACAACTTTTCAACCTAAAGGGGGGAAAAAAATAAAAATAAAAAAAAAGGTAAATATTGAGAGCGCTCTCTGGAACACTTTTCATTATTTCAGAAATATAAAGGAATGCTCCCCCTAATTCAGCTTCTGCTTTTCAAAGGCAATTCAAAATTATGCTACAATTTGGAGGATGGATTTATTAGGTAAATTGAAAAGTAAACATAAAGTTTAACATGCATTAAATGGGGAAAGGCTTTATCAGCTCCTTCAAAACTGAGGAAATATGTGTAAGTTTTGCCTGGGTAATTAATAATCATTATTTTTAGCCATTATGGAAAAGTGAATTTAAGGAAGTGGATACAGTGAATTTAAAATTGGGTCTCCAACAAAGCAAATGAATCAGCCTTTGTAGCCTAACCCTAGAATTCAGATTGTTACAATGCTACACAGAGGGAAGCTTTTGTGGAACACATTTTCTTTAAATTGTAATCCTATATGAACTCCCAGTAAACTGTAACGAGAGTAGATTCAGTCATCAATTATTTGGAAAAAATATGCCCTTTATTGGTTGTCTGCAGGTCATTATTTTGTCAAAATGAGCAGACATGAAGGAAAGGGTGTAATTTTGATGCCAGAATTCCAGTAGTGCTGCAGCCTGTCTTGCTGTGCATGGTTGTGAGCTGAAGAGGTTAACATGAAAAACAAATTACTGTGCTTTTCTGTAGTCTTCATTAGTGATGTACTTCACCAGAAAAAGAATGAGACAACAAGTGGGAATGGTACCAGCTTTGCAGGCTGAATTGGTATTCTGCTGTGCACAGTGCTTTTTACTCACTGGCAGGAAGAGGACTTGTTTTTTCCAATTTTTGGTGGTAAAGGGTCAGGAAACGTTATTAACTAAGGCAAGTGATTAGAAAGAATTAAATTGAAAACTTTTCTCTGCCCAACAGAAGTCAGCATGAAAACTTTCTTACTCTGCTTAAGAGTGATTTATCATTTCTTCCTCTGTCCCACCCCCACAATGATAAAACCCAGTGCCACATGCACAAAGGATCTAATTTGATCCTCAAAGTTGTTGTTTTTTATTCAGGTGGGAAAATGTTTCTTAAAGCATATTTTGAGGTGTTTCAAGTGTTTATATGTGTGAGAAGCCTTGCTCTAGCCCTTACAGTTTTTAAAGAATGGACTTACACAAGATATAGATATACAAGGAATGATGAAACAGATTTTTTCTGCCCTCTGTGTTGTCCAACTCAGAATTCTGAAGAGTGTTTTGGGATGTCAGTGTGGCAGTGGCTACAGAAGAATAGCAGCCTTGGCTTTCTTAATTCTGTGCTGTTTCTTTTCTGTCCTTGGCTTGCCAAGACTGGCACATAATTTTGTGCTTTCTGTCCTCCTGACAGTACTTGGTATCAGACATTTTCAAGCTTCCATTGTCCCAGATGCTCTTTAATAATGGTCTTATTAGAGAAAAACTCCAGGAAGTTTCATCATTTATTTCTCTCAGCAAATGTCAGTATTTTGTTCTTCTCTTTAAGGTGTAAAATGCACAGGTGATTTACACTGGCTTTTCCAGACTTTTCTGTTCTTGTATAATGAATGACAAGATTATTAAGGAATACTGAATTAATGCCAATGAAACCTGTTGAATTCTTTATATGACAGGTTGCACTGGGGTGCAAATTTCACCTTTACAAATTACAGTGTTTAGATTTCTCTGTTTTCTAGGAAAATACTTTTAATGGAATTACCTTTTCTCATTTAATTTCCGTGTTTCCATTCTTTGGGTCATGCAGGAAGGAAGGCTTTGCCTTTTCTTTCTCTTAGGAATTAGGTTAATTAGGTTCAGTGAGGTTGACAAGTAATAGCCAGATCAGCTCTTCTAAAATTTAGTACTGAAACAATTAATCTGTTTGCTTTTTTTAACTGACTACTCTCTCTACCTTTTAAAATTATTGTATTGGCCCCCACCACCCATACACATGCCCCAAATGCACATTTTACAAAATTAAAACATACAGTTAAGGAAGAAATAGTTAATTTTGTCAGTCTCAACACTTTCAAGAATATAAAATTATAAAGAACATTTGTGCTATCAAATAGGGCCTTTTTCAGTAACCATGGGAACTAGAACTGTGCAGTATTCCCCTTAATGCATTTGGGGGTGTCCACTATGGGCAAAGAATAGATAAATAATAATGTATATTTGTTCTTTTAGAATAGAACATATTGCTATTGTTTTTGTTCAGAAGAGTCCTCAAAACCTTAGCTTCCCTAGTGATTTTTCAAATCAAACTTTTCATTGATGAGATCCAAAATCAGAATTTTTAACAGGATTTTAGGGAGGAGTTTTATACCATGATGGGGGGGGAGTTTCAATTCATGATGAATACTTGTTTAGAAAAAGTAGCCAGTCCACTTTCTTTGGATTATAGGGGTGCTTTCTATCGAAGCATATTCCTGTAAAAACTTGTATGTACTTTCAAAACTTACATTTACAGATTACTGAAGATGCTGTTTCCTCATCAGTTTTCCTGTATAATTGTCCAGAACTTGAAACTTGAAGAGATGATTTATCAAAACCTGGTCAAAGAAACATTTTTACAGACTGTGTGCTGCATATGACTGTGTAAAACAAAAACATGGGTACACTCATTAGAAAATGAGATTTTACCAGCTCCTCTTTCAATGCATTTTTGTCACAGATCGGTTTTAAAAATTCAAAACTGTTTTGCTGCTTTGTCTGTTTATAAATACATTGCTATTAAGAATTCAAAGCTAAGGAACTTCATCTCCTAACTTCTCTTTTATCACCAAACACAAGCTACAGTGGATTCTGTACAAAGAAAGCTTTCCAAGCAGCCCACGTCACCTCCTGGGTGCCCAAGCTCACAGCAGATCTTACTGCTGCCACTGGAAATGGGAATTGTTTACTTGCTACTTGCACTTGGCTTTCACATTCAGTGGTGCTTACTAAGGGGTTCCTGAACACCTCAGAGGCACAAATATATAGAGATAAATAGAGAGGGGAGTTAGTTAATGCTAACTTCCATTTAAATTGTTTCCACCTGTTAAGATTAGAACCAAGCAGAGTCCTTCTGGAGTATTACATCTTGCAATTAAACTGTGAGATTTCTTAAGACTTGCAAATACAATTGATTTTCTTTTACTAGCACATATTAAGGACTTTTCTATTATATTGCATTTATTAATAAGCCATTTGATACATTTCTAATAAGAATTTGCCATCCTTCAGCCATAAGGTATCCTTGCTGTATTTAAACAAACTGCATTTAAATTGGGAAAGCACTACAACTTTCAGAAGCGAATGCTGAACCCAAATTTTCTCCATTTCCCCCTCTGTCTCTTGAGACTCTTGATGACTGTCCTCAGGCACTTAAGCCATTTTTCTTTCACTGTTCTGTCCTGTTTAAAGAAATAAATCACCTTGTACAGCCTATAGGCTACAGACATGCCATTTCAACTTGGGATTCTTTTTTTCTTATCCAACATTTTAGAATTCAATGGATTTATCTACTGGGTGCTTTCCCGAGGAAATTAAATTCTGGGAAGGCTTCCAGTTCTCGTCACCTTTTACTTGTGGTGGCTACCACTACTGAGAAGAAGGATAACATTACTAATTTTGTGCCAGTCTTGGCAAGCTTCCATTAGTTCTAATGTAGTCATGAGATTGTTGTGGATACATAAGCTGTTTTTTACTTCCCTTTGTAGTCTGTTGCTCTTTGAGTCTGTTTCCTTCCTCCCTTCCTTCTTTCTCCCTTTATGTCAGGTAAATTCAAATTATAGCTATTATGATATTCAAGCTGTGCTTTTCTGGTGACCATGTCTATTAAACAGTTTCATTCAAAGCCGCCACATAAAAATCTGTCCACGGTAAAATTCACACATTTCCCCATTATGGAAATATTTTTTTTTCAGATTACTTTATCCAAGGATGTGAAGATACTAGAGAGCTGACAGGTTTTCTTTGACACTCTAACTCTGTGATGCAAGTTTTCATTAATGAGGTGCAGATGTAAACAAAATCAGTCAAATTAAGTATTTGACTTATTGTATATTATTATAAGTATTCTTTCTCGACATACTCACTACAAACACTTTGTTCTTCAGGCATTCTTCTTTTCCAGAAGTTGTAGTACTTGTGAATTTAGTTTGATTCATAATGCCTGTATTCTCAACCCATATTTTTGATAATTAAAAAAAAAATAAAATACAATAGTGCCTTCCTTATATGCACTGTTTTTGTCATGTGAATTGTAGATATTATCAGACAGTGTGGAAGATACAGAGGAATGGGTTTTGTAATGAACTTGTAGAATTTCTTCAGTAAACCTGAATTTTGAATTCATATTTTTAATTCTAAAATACTGTAACTGGAATATACAGAACTAAATTTTGAGGCAGAGTTTTAGCCTGCCTCTTTTCCAGTGTGTTCTGCATGACTTCCACATCTTCTGCATAAGACTGAGGGACTTGAAAAAAAAATTCTTAGCCAATAATGTATCCATTTTTTTGTGACTTGAGAGCTCACAGGGACAGGTGTCATGCATGATTTCAAACAAATACAGACTTTTGGAGAAACTTAGCTAAAAAGATATAAATTCTTATTTTGAAGGAAAACCTAACAGATTTTGGAAAAAGCTTTCTGTATCTACTGCAACAAGATAATGCATCATGTTATTTTGGAGAATTTGGGAGCTTTTATGATTCAAAAATAATCGCATTTTGAGACACTGTTGTGCTGATCCATTTTCATATCTTTTTAAATCAGTTCAATGAATTGGATATGAACACTCTGTTCTACTATTGTGCAGAAATTGCAGTGTCAGGAAAGTTATCAGAGAGGTGGAGTCTGTGGTTAGAGGTTGGAGATTTTCTTCCAAAACCAGATCTGGATCACTGAGTTGATAAAAAAGCTGAAACACAAAATATTAAACTTACCCTAAAATTAAAGTAAAAATCTACTGTACTTTTATCTGCTTTGCTGAGAAATACAAGAAGAGATTTAAGGCTTCTGGATGAATGTGATTGCACTTTATCACCTGCTGGTCCTAAAGACAGGGTTCAATGGGTAATTAACACTTAGCAGTAACACAAAATGAGCTTTTGGAACTGTGTTTGGGGGGTAGGAGCTGAGTTAACACAGAAATGACAAACAAGTGGATTGCAGTTAGTTTTAAACTCTGACAATAAATTAATGTATTTTTAAATTTTCTCAAATATGCTTGAGCACGAGGTTCTCCCACTTACTAATAATATGTATGTAATAAGAATAAGGTAAATTAAACCTTTGTTTTTTTCCCCAGCTACTCCTCCAGGTCACTTTATTTTGATGTTACAATGGCTATAAATTTGCACAAAGCAAACTCTGTCTCTTTAGAGGTGTCAGCTCTTCACCTCATCTTACCAGAGAGCTTCTGTTTCACTCTTCAGACTCATCATCATGTCAAACACTCTCTTAATATCTAGAGATGTCTTCACTTCATACATCACCAAAACTTTTGCCCCACATGTATCACAGATCTGTAATGCCATACAGAAGAGACAAAAAAGCCGAAATAAATCCCAAAACAACAAAGATAATGTAGACAAACAGCGCATTTTTATGTTACTCCTTTTTTGTCAGGTGGCGAACAAGTCTGCAAAAATGAAATATAAATTGTTTTCTAAAGCTACAGTGTACAAAGAACATCCTGGAGATAATCTCATGAATAAAGGTGATTCATGTATATTTTTGTTACACCCTTAGGAAAATGCATTGCACAGGCATCCTTCTAGAAGGAAAAGTGCAGCACTGCTTAATGAGACTTTTGAATATACAGACACAGCATTAAAATAAAATAGAAAGACTGTTAGCATTCCTTGTTTTACTTCAGAGACAGAATAATGGTACACTTTAAACCATCATCAAACACACATTTTCTGCTTGGCAGCTGGAGATATCAGACTGTGTAGAGTTGGTGAGGTGCATTTGGGAGCGATTTGTCTGCATGTAGCAGCTTGACAGCCAAGGGGAATTTGTGGCTGGAGAAAAGAGGGAACTGGGGGACAAGACCAAAAGCCTGGTGAGCAGTCAGGCAGCAGGAGATGGAGAGGTTTCTCAGCAACTTAACAGATGGAAGATGCAAATGTGATGATAAAATTCTTACCCCATCAAGAGGTGGTGCAAAAAGAGTGGGTGAAGAGTGGGTTGCTGTCCCTGGAAGTTAAAAATAACCACACAAGCCAAGTGATGTAATTTTTTTAGACATTTCTAGTAACAAATGAAAACTATTAGCAGTCCAGAATCAAACTACTTGTGATTCTTTGTAGAACTGAATTATGCCATATAATTGTGTTTTGTTTTGCATATGTTTTTCAGCAAGAGTAAAGTGGATAGAAAAAAAAACTATTGTCCTGGCCAGCAGAGTAGATAATATCCTTGTTTTGAAAAATCCTCATTAAACCTAACTTACTTTCTCCTTAAGAGTCCTCTGGGTTCTTCAGTAACTCTCATATTTGTAAATTTTCTGCCCTTTGGGAGATATATAAAACCTTTTTCAGTGGACAGTTAGGGGAGAATGTTTCCTGTTCACTGTTCTCAGTCACAGCCAGGCAGAGTTATCTGAAATAATGTTCAGACTCTGGACAACTCCAGATTTTTGTCTGAAGTGGCAAATTACCTATCATTATAGATGCCTCTCTCTTAAAATAGTTGTGGGAATACTTTTAATTGTGGCATTACAAAAGCATTGGTTATAATGTGCAAGTTAAAGTGTGATTTTGGCACAGATTAAAGTTTGTCACTGACGTTACGCCGGAGTTGCTTTTGTTCTGTTTTTCCACACAGTGTAGCCACACTACATTAAGCAGTTCCTCACTTTGCAAATGGTACAAGGTAAGGATAAATCATATCTGTTCCAGCTTCTACAAAACTTGCATATTTGCACCCAGTGAAAATTGTTGATAGCTTCAGCAAACAGAGTTTAATACATTATTAATTTGCTGTAATTAACTGGCTACTAGCCAGTGATGAAAGCAAGAGATCAGATAGCTTACAATGTTAAAATTTTGCTTTATTTCAGTTAATAACTTGGGTAAACAAGCGTTTTAGACATCAGTTTAGAACTCAAAATATTTTCCTTGCTTTTTGGTGCTTCACAGCCTAACAGGAGATTCATAATGTTGCTTCTCTTCTCTAAAAAGTATAATAGCTCTTCTTGGCCCTGCTTTCTGTGTACTTCCTAAGTCTGATACGTAATAGTTTTCAGGTAATTACTCCCTGAAGGTGTAATCCTTTTCAAGACTAATGGGAAATACTGGAGTTGGATCAGTTAAATGGTCAAGTGTATCATCACATACTCTTAGTAATGTCTCTTGATTGGCACCAAAAATTGGTGCTGGCAAACAAAGTTCTAGAGATAGGGGACGAAATAAAACAGTATGGAATTGTGATTATCTGTTCTTGACTCTGAACTTCTTGTGTTCTTGTCTCTGAAGCAGGAGATCATTGCATTTATGTTATGATTTGTATTAGGATGTTTTCTGGAAGCTGCAGGGATGAAATTGAAGAAGTGCTTCAAAGAGTTCATAGCAGCAGAAATTAGATTTGTTTTTGGTGGGACAGAATAGAGACCTGTCCTTAGCATCTGAGGAACAGGAATATTCCCAAGCTTCACCTACAGTGGGTGACATGGGATTAGGACATGTGTGCCTTGCAACTGGCTGTCATCTCCTGTGCCAGGTGCCTCTGTCCCTTTCCCTAAGTAGATTTCAGCAGCAGAGTTCTCTAAGCTGCCTGCTATCCCTTGTAGCTCTTTCCACAGCTGCAGCAAGAGTAAGAGGTGTTCAATTGTCTTATTGTTCTTCCTCTTGTCATACCCTCTATATCAAATGTCTGGGGTAATGCCTGCCTGCCTTCCTTGGCTGCTAAAGAATCCCTCCTGTGGGAGATCTTGTTTTGATTATACAGTACCTTCTTAGAGCAAGCAGCATGCAAACTACCCCCCTCCACTTTCCCTAAAACCTGGAAGTTGTTAACAAGGTATTGCTCAGCAAGTCATCTCATCCATACATGTTACTGGAGGACAAAATATTCTCTGGAGTCTTCTTCCCATCGGTTTGTATTTCTACACGATTTCCTAAAAAGAAAATGAGACTTCAGTTGCAGAGGAAAAACCAAGCCAGATTTGATGCAGCCATGTCTGGGATTTTTTGTTTTAATTATGTGTTGTCATGGAAAAATGCACAGTCCTATTGATATTCAGGCATCCAAAATGCAAAATGAGCCCCACATTTCATCCCAATTATGCCAATTCTGTTTTCAGTACCCCTGTCTGAACCCTGTAATAGAGCTTTTGGAAATCCCAGGTCAAGCAGCCTGAAGAGAGCACAGCCATAATTGTGACAGCATTTTTGTGACCATGTCTTATGAGCCCTTTGCAGAGTGCCTGTAAGGAATGTCCCACCCTGGTCTATCAGGTATGGAGATCTGATGATGAGAGCACAAACCAAAGCTACACAGTATGCACACAATTCCAGTATTAGCAGATGGATTTCCCAACAAGATATTTGCCTTCCAAACTTCTGCCTATTTTGTCAAAATTAAAATTCATTTAATACCCAAATAATTACAATATGAGAATACTCTAGAAGTCTGAGCTTTTGCTTTAGCTTCAGATCGCTAAAGGAGTGACCTTGAAAGGAAATAAATCTGCCTAGTCTGTTCTCCTAAGTATTCCATAAATATGTGAAGGAATAAAAAGGCTGTCAGAGATACAAGATTCTACCAGCAGTATTAAATGCAGACAGAAAATCAGGAAGTAGGTTTTGCAGCTTTGGTTTTGATGCCTCCTTGGCTTTTTGAGGGAGTGAGGGGACTGGTTTTAACCTTGAGCTGTTCTGCAGGATGGTTCAGGGTTGGATTTTAGTGATGTTTCAATTCCTTTTGTTTAGTCTTGCACATTGCCTATATAAGTTATATATTTTTAATGGCTAATAGAGAGGTATTTGTAAGATTTAAATACTTTTTTTACTCTGATGTAGATTTTAAATGATTAACGCTACTTTAACTGTATCTCCTCATAATGGGATGAATGCAGAATGAGCAAGGACATGAATTTAAAGGTTATCATCTATGCTTCATTTACAAGGTAGATTAACTCTAACTAGACAAGATGCTTCTCAGTCAGAGCCATGAGCTCTGCTGATTCCTGCTGAGCAGATGAAGAAGATCTGGGTGTTCTGATCCTTCCTTTCCCACAGCTGACAGTTTCTTTTCCAGGAGTGGGGTTGAGGGAACAGTGACATTTCTGCTCCAGAGCCATGGTAGTATTAAAGTAAACCAAGGAACATTTCAGTTTTTATGTGAGACACTGAGTCATGGAACGTGATTCACAGTCCCTGCAGGATTTAGCTGCAACAAGGTAAGAAATTAAGTTCTGCATGCTCTTCATTTACTTTAAGTGCCTGACTGGGACAGGACAGTAACCTCTTCAGCTGCTGCAGCTTAATCAGGCACGAGTCATGAATCAGAGCCAGAGCTGCTCACCTGGAATTAGGGAAGTGGGGTTCATTTGCATCCTGGTTTAGTCACCAGCCTTCCTGTTTGACACCCTTGGGTGGACTTGCCCCAGATCCACAGTACCAAGTTGCTGGCTCAGGGAGCAGTAGCTCCCCCATGAAGAAAACTTGCTAGCCTGTCATCCCTGCCAGATTCCAGTCCTACAGGACAGAGGGATGCAACTTGTGCCAGCTTCAGTGGGCCAGGAGCAGGCACACAATGGGAATGGGACAGTCTCTGTATCCCATGGTTTAGAATGCTCTGGGTTCTCCTGGAGGGGCCTGTCTATCTTTCTGAGCTTTGTGGAAGATCAATCATGCAACCATTTACATTGAAAAAGACCTCTAAAATCACTGAGTCCAACCAGGACCCAGCACTGCCATGCTCACCTCTAATTCACATCCCCAGGCACCTCACCTACACATCTGTTAAATGCCTCCAGGGATGGTGATTCCACTCTTTTCAGTGCCTGATCACCCTCCAGGGAAGACATTTTTAATCCATACCTGACCTGAACATCCCCTAGGGCAGCTTGAGGCCATTTCCTCAATGACTAGGCCATTTTCAACTCTGACTTGGTTATTGACTGCCTGCCAGGGTTGAGTGAGACCAGTTTCAGAGAAGCAGTTCAATGGAGAAGCCTTAAAGAATGATCTTCTATCTATTGTAGAATGACTTTAGCCTACAAAGTGGTTTTCTTACTCTGTATGTGCATGCTGAGTGTGTCTGAAAGAGAGATTTGTTTAGAAATTGAATGTTTGGGGGTTGTTTGAAATTATTGCAATTGTATCATACAGAGACAATATGAAGACTGAAGTGCTGTAAATTTCACATCACATGGTTCTGAGGTTGGGTTTCTCCTCTGTATCATACAAACTTTTTTATTTTTTATTTTTTTGAGTGTGAGTAGATGGGTTCTTGACATGGCATTAAGGAAATGTCAAAGTAGACATCTATTCCTAGTCTATAAGTCATTATTTAACAACTTCAAAGGTTTGACAACTACAAAGAAATGAAGCACAAACACCTTGGTATTGATTTTGTCTTTTGCTTTGTATCTACTCCATTAAATTCTATTGGCATTGACAACTGCTGAACTCTTCTTCAAAATTCTGTGAGCTTTCAGTCTTTAAGGACAGCTTTATTTCATTTTCCACACCTTTTTCCTTCTAAAATCTGTCATTAAACTATTACTGCCATCTCAAGAAGAACTCTTTGAAATGAAAACTCTTTAAGTTTATCCTTCCCTTATGTCTCTGCTGCAAGATAATGCTATGGTAACATTATTGATGAGTTTAAGGGTGCTTGCTATCAATGGATTTTTGATATTAGATTTAGTTACCCAATGTAAGGACTAATCATCTGTCACAAAGGCCTGGTTTCATATAAAATAGATGATCTAAAGAATAGTTCCTTAAAAGAGATGTTTCCAACTGTATTCCAAAGTGAATAGAATAATACTAGCTGGGGAAAAAAAAAAACCAAAAACCTTATGCTGAACTAGAAATCATTACAGCAGTTTGTAGATTTCTATCTGGGATTATATTTTATTTTAAAATGAAGAATAAATAAATATCAGTAAGCACTATCAAAAATATCACCTCTCAGTGCCAGACAAACTACTAACTACTAAAACTGTAAACCACTGAAACTAAAACTACTGTAGGCCTTGTACACATTGCAAGTCACTTTGGATCTTCTCCACAATTTACAGTGTCTGAATCAATAGTCAGAGCTGTTTTTTTTCCTACTTAAGGCCCCACTGCATAAAATATCAGGGCTCTTTTGCACTGACCAACTTTTTATTTCGTAATATGAATTTCAAAGTACGTGACGCTCTTTGCTGTGGCTGGAGTCAGAGGATGTGAAATGTGCTAAATTGGTTTTGAGAGATTCTCTTGGGTGATGTTGCCTGTGCTGTGTCCTGAGAGAGGTGCTGGGAATAAATTGTCTGAAAAAACAGACAGAGGTTTTGCTTTGTGAATAGCTGGGCTGCTCACTCCAGAATAGAGTCTGGGATAAAAGTAACAAGCAGCATGAACGACCAGGGATGATTCAGTGCTCTGTGTCACTTCTAGACATGTTTTATGTTCAGTGCAGATGTCCCTTCAGGGAAGTCTACAAACAATTTTAATGTGGAGAAACTCAGAGATTGCTGCAAACTATTGATAAAACAAACATAAACTAGGGAGAGTCTGGAAGCTGTGGTTGTATTTTATTTCTTCTTGTTATAGGAAAAACTAGAGATGGTTTTGCACTAAGCATGTATCTCATAATATACATATTATTTCACAAACCTTGACCTCTGTAAACAGGAAACCCTATGACATTCTCATGGAGTTGTTCTCACACTGTCCACTTTTGGAATAAGGAATATGGTGCAGAACACGTAGGAAAACCAGAGATTTCTCAGTCTGAGAGGGAAAGAGAGATGTGATATATGTTAAGGCAAGCAAAAGTAATATTTTTTTCTTGGGGGAAGGGTAGGAAGAAAAGAAATAGCGGTAGGTGGTATTTGCAGATTATATTTTAACTGCCAAGTTCAAGAACTGTGTCTGATTTTAATTTTCCTAACCCTGGAGATACTTCAAATTGTCTTTCTCTAGTTTTGTGAATCCAGACCCTTACTGTCTTTGCTTCCATTTTTCACTTTTAATTTCATATCAACTGGAACATATTAGGAAGGGATAAGCCTTTGCTTAGGAAAGCTTAGGATGAGAAGAAAGAAATTAGAACTTTTAAACCTTAAGTTTGATCTGATCAAAAATTACAATTGAAGTTTTTTGATTTGGTTGCAGATGAAACAGTATTAAACAGAGACCTTCTTAGAGCTATAGTTTCAAAATGCCTTCCAAGTTTCTTTTGGGTCAAGATTTAAGTGCTCTTTATGAATTTTATCTGTTTATGTTAAGGACCAAAGTCGGAGTCGCCAAGGAAACACTGTAGAATGGTACAGTAAGCTGTGTTTTGAATTACAAAATAATTTTTAAGTGTGTTGTTTTTGTGATAGTAATATTTATGTACAATAGGAAGCACTTGAATTTCAGCCAAGCACTGACAGTATTTCAACACTCTCCTGCTGTAAGAAATGTAAGCATTAAAATTTCTGCTTGAGGTGAAGTTTTGGTGGCTGTGGATAAAAAAGCAATGTCTTTTTTTTAACTGTGTTTTACCTGCACTCCAGCCAGAATGAAGGAAAAAGTAATGGAATGAAGGCTATAATGCATCTTTTATATACCTATTTAAATAATTAAAACACTATGAATGAAAAAAAACCACAACACCTTATTTATCCACTTGTATGGAAATGACCATGATTTTCCAGTTCCTTGATCTTTTTCAGATAATAATCCATAAGGGCTCAACAGATTTCTTAGCAGACATTTCTGAGGGTAAAGTTGTACTGGATATTGTGGTGTCAAAAAGTCTTTGAAATGCTTCTAATAGTTTAGGACATAGAAATTCCTGTGTACATTTTATTGCATCAAATTGAGTAAAACAAATAGTTTTAAATCAAACTGAAGCCATTGGCTTATCTCAGATTTTTTAAATTTATTTCTGAAAACAGCAGCTAGCTAGCAGAATGAAGTTGCTGGTATTGGCAGCTGTATGGAGAGTGTAAATTATTTCAATTATTTTTTTTATTTTAGAGGAGAATCTGATAATATTTCCTTATTTTGTCTATTATTTTAATTATTGTTCAATTTAATAATTGATAAGGTGTCAAAATCTAATTTGGATATTGTCATGAAGTAGTAAGCAGTTCAATCATTCTGCCTAATTCTTGTGTTCTTTAAGAAGGTGCCATTTTTTGGACTTCTAGAAAGGAAGGAACTGTAAACTGAGAAGCAGAATTTTGTTTTTTCAGCTGTCAAATTAAAACCTACACTTCAAATCTCTTAGGCCAGATTCAGAATTTGAATCTGAATCTTGGTTGAAGGTCACCAAGTTCAAGTAAATCTAACACTGTCAGGTCTGCTACTAAACCTCATCCCGAAAAACATCACTTGAGTAATATCAGTGGGAAGGTACAAAGACAGAACTTTATGAAAGATGATAAATAAAATATCTAAAAATAACCTAAATCTGATTTTGTGTTTTCAGATACTTTAATTCAAACTAATCTGTAGGAATCAAACACTTTCTCCTCCCCAGATGAGAGTTATTTTCAAGTTGGTTGGCAGATTAAGGGCTGCTTGTTTTGGGAGGCAGGAAGGAAGAACCTAACACTAAGTTTTTAGGGAGGGGGGCTCGTTTAGCTTTGCTCCCAGTAGCTTGGCTAGAGAGACAGACACTTTTGTGTTCCTCTGCCTTGAGTTTCTGCTTTCTACTGAAACCTGAAACTCCTGCCTGCATCTCATCTGCTGGAAAGATGCAGGATTTACTTGCAAGCGATGAGCAACATGAAATTGGCTCTTAAAGCAATTTTGTTCTGGCATTTACTTTTTAGGGACCTGGGGGACAGATACTAATACATGTCACAGCGTTTGGAAAGTAGTTTGTTCGTTCACACACCACTTGATAGACTGCCTCATCAACAGGAACTTTTGCTGCTGTTTCTCTAATGAGAAACATCAGCTCTTCTTAGACCCAAAATCCAAACTTGCAGCAGGACTAGTTTCAGTTCCTTTAAAACGTGTAGCTTTGCACTTGCTTCTCTATCATACGATGTTCACAATCAAAGAAATGCTTTTTTTCAACTTAAACAATTTTATTCTAATTGCATATGAATATTTTCTGCTTATGGAGTCTGAAAGAATAGCATTAAATGTTACTGTGCTTTATTTTGGTATCATAATTTTGTTAAAATGGACTCAAATGCCTATAAGAATTACAAAGGAATAGTCCTAATTAAGCTGCTCAAAACATCAGTCCCAATTTTAACGTTCAAAAGCTTCCTTCAGTTTTCTAATAGAGAAGGCAACCTAATATCGTTACAGAAGAATCAATAAATCCAGGCTGGGGAGCTAAAGGGACATTCAGTTTCTGACTCAAGGGGCTTTGACAGTGAATGCCCTTCTAGGAGGTCCCACTTCACTAAATTGACAGAACTCTAGCACAAATTTCTCTGCAGGACAATCACACAACAGAGAAAATGTCCCTCAAGTACCCTTTTTCTAGTCATTTAAAGGTCAAAACTAACTCCTTTGGTTTCATTTGAAAGCCCACAGGTGTGGTAAGCAGCTTAGGCTGCAAAGCTAATGAGTGATAAAGTTGATTCTGCATGACAGAAGGAATACAGAGATTTCTCAAACAAGATTTAGTTCGTTATCTCTATTGCTAGCCCTGCTATTTTGACCTCAAGTAATTATGTGACAGCTGTCCAGATTTGCTAACAGATGTGTGGAAGAAAAGCAACTTCATGCACTTAAGGCTTGGCTGTTGAAACGAGGAGGGGCATATGGGGAGGATTAGGGAAAGAGATACCACTTTCTTTCTAGGTGTAAATAGGTGTCATACAGTTGTGCAATGCAGAAAGTCTTCCTCTCCTCCATCTGGATTTGTTTTCTGTCATAATTGGATGGCCACAGGACCACTCACCATGGTTTTGTTCTCAAGTTTTATCTTAAGGAAAAAAAAACACACCAAAAAACAACCAACCAGTAAGTAGGGAAAAAAAAGGGAAAGCATGAAGGAGAAGAGGAAATCTTTCTGTAAAAATGAAGTGAATCCTGCTCCTGACTCCCCTGGTGAGGCTGCTGGGACACCTGGGGACCTCACCTGTGCACTGTCATATGGGCTCAGAGCTTGGGGGCTGACCACTTCCACTCTGGCTGTCAGCAGAGCTGGGGGATTTTTAGGAGTCTGGGAACTGAAATTCCTCAGGGGCTGGATAGACACACTGCCAAAGGACCAGGGAGGATAACTGTCAGGAATGGCCCAACACTGTGTTTCATTTTGACAGATGAGTAACTTGGCTCAGTTGTGACGGGCCTGCGGGGTCTGGTGGGGAAAGTGTCTGGTGGAAAATTCATCACCAGTTCCAGCAGGGAGATAAATAGGTGGGGAGGGTCTCCACTTGTAGAAGTGGTAAATCTGCAAAGCCTGTCCTCTCTCTCTGGGTACAGGAGTGCTCTAGAGCCAGTCAGGAAAGTTAAGATCTCACTAAAATTCACTTAGTTACTGGTAGGCAGGAAGGGTACAATGAAATTTCACCAGGTAAGCACATTTACTTTTTAATCAGGGATTGTGACTGAAGAAATCTGTAAAAAACAGTCAAAGATAAAGGCAAAAAGAGGCAGAAGTTACTTGGTGAGTGGATGAAAACAGGAGAAAAGAACCAGAAGGAGAAGGATTCAGTGAGCATAAAGGAGAGCCAAGCTGCAGTTCAGGAGGCAGTCTGAGTCCTACCCTCTTGTCTTTTGTATTTGCCTAAAAAAATCCTTCTTTGTCCTTTAAAAGCTGTTAGCTTTGTTTTGTGGGTTTTTTCCAGAGTACCAGAGCCACTAAAATGGGGTGCCACACATTGAATACAGAAACTAATCTTTCTAGTAATTTTCCATTTTGTTAAGTGATTAACAGACTATGTTTTCCCAAGACGGTATTTTAAGTTAAATTTATTTGTATTTGAACATGGATTTTTTTTTGGTATTAAATCCTTTTGTTGGTGATGGTGATTGGACATTTGAGATCAGGAAACTGCAATACCACTGTCACTTTTTTCCTACTGGTGCCATTGTTTGTTTTTTTTTTTTGTTGCAATGCAATTTCATTGAGGGCACTTGTTTAGAATTGTGACCATCTCAGATGATCAATAACAAGAAGTAACGACTGGCCAAATTAACATATAGAAAATCACAATATTGTAAATACATTGAAGTATTCTTATCATGGGAGGTCTTTAAACGTAATAAAATTACTCAGGAGGCAACAGCCAAAAGCACCATAGTAAATTAAAATATAACATTAGCAAGAAAGTGTACCCCAGAGCTGTCTGTATGGAAAATCAAGGCCCACCAGAGCAACACTAACCACTTAAATTACTCCTCATATATCTCAAGCATTCAGATATGACAACCAAATTGTTTTCAGCACATTGTTTCTGAGTGTATAGATGCTTTAGCCTTAGCTGAGAAGTGGGAGGTTGAGAGGGAATCAACCTCTTTACAGCTGCCTTTACCAGGTGTGAAGGTTTGAGATCCATAATGCTGGGCTTTATTTTTTATATATATATATATATATATATATATATATGTATGTATGTATGTATATGTGTATATATGTATGTATGTATATGTGTATATATATGTATATTTCCTACTTTTTTGTATGCATTTTATTGGGGTTTGTTTATTTGGTGGGTTTTTTATTGTTTTACTTGTTGTTTTTTGTTGTTTTTTTTTATATTCTGATATATGATACAATTCTTCTTTGATTCTGAAAGAGAAACGTGAGAAACACCGTGGAAGAATTTGTTTCCTTATATTTAATTCATTTAATTCAAAAAGCTATAGTCTGCTGGAGATGTTCTGATGATGGGAGCATCAGAAATGCTTTAAGTGATGGCTGGGAATCTCATATGAAGCAGAACACGGTGGCCTAGCATTCTTATATTTGCACATAAATTAGATTTTTGTTGAAGATTGCAGTGTAAGTAGAATGATGTGAAAGATAAGAATGAGTGTCAGCTGAAGGCAAGAAAATTAATAACTCTTGGTCAAGATCATGGAATAACACAATTCTTTATATGCTACTCTAAAGCATAAAAAGTATGTGTGTATGTGTGCATAAAATGTTTCTGTGCACTATTTTATTAATGAGTATTGGAAATGGATTAAATGCCAGCACTTGGAAAAGCAAAAGTTTTGTTTTTACAGTGACATTAACAGTAGTATGGAAGAGGGATCAGTCAGCCTTTATAAAGATTTGTGTCTCTAGGCTGAGCTGCAGTATTCTTTCTGTTCTATTCCTGAATTAAGACAAAGGGAAGGTTTCAGCTTTTTTCACTTCCTCTCCTCCTTCCCTTACCATTGTTTGCATTGATGTACAGCATCCCTATTCAGGAAAATCCTATGTGCTCTCTGTGGTCATGACACTTGTTCCCAGATGATTCATTGGTGCCTTTTCTTGAAGAATATCTTCACATCTCTTATTTAGCAGCAATGGCCATCCTACATTGTCTCTCCAAAAAAATTCTGACTTCTGAGGTAAAACCAGCCATTTGTTGACCTCTCATTCTCAATTTCAAGGACTGCGATGCTGTCTAGAGCCAGGGTGATTAATTGAGGCAGACAGGATTGGACAGGAATATATATTTCCAGGGGAATGTGGGTTTGCTGGATAGCGAAGCTTTCATATTTTGAAGCGTGGGAATTAAAGCGAGCTCCGGAAGCAGCGAGGAAGCCAGAAGCAGAGCTCATCAACATGCTGCTCCTCAGGGGGAGCAGGGGTGGCCCTGCAGCTCTTGGCTGATGCCAGGACTGCCAACAAAGGCCATAATTGTGATGAGCTCCTTGATGGGATGAACTGTCCACCAACACCAGTGAACAAGCAGCTGCCACACAGGAAGGCTTTTAGGTAACTAACACCTGTGGCCCCATTTGAAATTACAATTAGCTGCATTGTTGGGAAGTGCTTCCCCAATCCAAAGGATATCTACTTCCTTTTTTTTGTCTACAATTGCTGACATGTGGTTATATAATGTAATTTTTCTGAAATTTATCAGTGCATGCTAATCATTTATTAGGTCTGCTTTTGAGGGATAAGAAACTTTTTTCTCTGGATGTTGAACTTGGGTTGGACTTTTTTTTCAGTGGCATCTGTGCATAGTGTGAATTGAGATGTACTTTTTGTTGTTAGCCTGTTTGAATCCTTTATTTTCTCAGGCCATGAAACATTAGCACTTGTGACAGAATTGTTTAATTTCAGAGTTAACACATTTAAAATATAATAATTATATACAGTGAGCTATAAGCAGGTTATAGGCTTTCTGTTTTTCTCACTGCAATATCTACAAAAGGAGGAAGGGAGGGAAGAGAGAAGCAGCATTTTCTCCCCTACAATGTGTACCCCTTAAATAAGGGCCAAAAATGAAGGTACAGAAGCTGAAAAGTCCACAATTTTGGCACTGAAGGGGAAACAGGTGGGTCTGAGAAACTGTAATGAGGGAGTTTCACAATTAGACCAATTGACTTAGCAATATGTTTGTTTGGTTTTGAGTTGTTGCTGGCATTTTTCCATTTGACGTTTAATGATTTGTTAAGATCCAAAAAATCTCCTAGCAAGTAAGCATCTCTCCAGGTGGTAAGATTCTCTTTTAGTGGAAGGAGAGCTTGGAGGTGCAGTAAAGCAGCTTCATAACCTGCTTGAATCGGTACCTGAAAGCAGCAGCTGATCTGAGATGAAGTCTGATCTCGTATTTCTTCATTAGCTTGTTAAATGAATTCAGAGCGAACTCAAAGTTGCCGTGCAATTTCGTGTGCATCCTTGGGTGAGGTGTGGCAGGCTCTGTACCTGGGCTCTGTACCTTGGAGCTCCTAAGGCTCCTAATGCAAGGAGCCATTGAATAAAGCAGAAGAAAACTCCTCACTCTGAAACTTCCTGAGATTCCAAAATTATTTTCTTTCCCCTCACTGGGACAAATGAAGCCTTTTCAAAATCATGTGTGTAAGCTTATGGGTGGGGATGTAGGTTCTGGTCTTGTTGTGAAGCAAGCAAATGAAGGAAATCCCCTGCTAGAGCTGTGAATTCGTACAGCAGAAATGGTAATAAGTGTTCACACAAGTTCCTGACTTAAAAACTGCTTGCTTGCTGACTAGATGTGGGTCTTCCCTTTTAAATTTGAACTTGTTAATCATTTGGAGATAGTAACAGATTAGTCTTTAGAATCTAATTAGAGGTATTAAATAAAATAATAAAATTGTTTTTCCAGTAGAAGTTCTACTTTAAAAAAAATGTGGCATTAATCCAAACTTAATAATGGTTGAGAAGTTCTTTAAAATGAAACTTTCATATTTTGAAGCAAATACAAAGCAGTTTTAGTGTTGTTTTTATCTCTGTGCTCTGTCTTTGGGGAAAGAAAGTAGAAAACAAACATGACAGTACCTTAATTCATTGTTTCAGTAAAAGATCAGATACATTCAAAATGCACATTTGTTTTCCTTCTTTGACTTCAGTCAGTGCAATAGGGGAAAAGACCAGCTTTCTGGTAGTAGATGAATGTTGCAAGTACATAATAAACCCAGATCTCTAAACACATCAGTCATGTGTCATCTGAAATGTGCATTGTGTCTCACATTGCAATTGCTTCCCCAATATTCATGAAATATTCATGCTGGATATATGCAGTACGTGCCACACGGATGGATGTGACATGAAGCAGCAACAATAATCAAGGCTTCAGTAGAAGGAGGCCAAAGCAGAAGCAGAGCAGCTTCCATTTCACCTTTGCATGAGGTATTAGGAATAAAAAGGGGTTAGAAATGGAGTGTGAAAAGCTTCCCTTCTTACACCTGTGTGCACACACAAATGCAGGTGCACAGAGGTGCCTGTGCACACCAGGGCTCTCTCTTCTCTATCAATCAAGTCAGTGAAGAGTTCAGTGTCTAGTAAGCTTTTTTTTTTTTTTTCCTTACTAAAAGGGGATGATGTGGCTCTCTAATCACGAAGCAATCTTGGTTATTAATGGTGAGTTTAGCTTCTTAAGCTCATGGAGCAATTGGATGTAAAAGAACATCCACACCTTAAGCCCACTGTTTGAATTACAACTCTCTTTTTCCTGTTCACTTAGTCTGTCCTGTTTATTTTGCTTGGAAGCTGAAAAGAGAAATGAGCCTGTGCTGTGTTTTGTCAGCACCCATAAATCCTCAGGAGAATGGAGTAATAAATTTCCTTTCATAGGTAGATGGTGGAGTTTGTTTTTATTTAAATTATTTTTATATAGCTTCATGCCTAGATGCTGGGCACATTTGGATGACCTGAAAGAATTTCCAGACATCAGGGTCTAGTCAGATTCTACAGACAAAGCCCAGGGGAGCTCAACTCAGCCCAGAGGGGTTGCAATCTTTGCAGGTGTTTTCAGTTGTAAATTTCTTGTTTTGTTTTAGAAAACCAGAAAATAAATCCTAACACTGAAAAAGGTCTCTGAGTCATGGCATTTTATTATCCATAGTGCTGTTGCCTGCCTTGAGTGTTCAAATATTTTCTCTGGTTTTATCAAGTGATCCAGGAACTAGAACTCTGAGCTACTTGTGAAGTACTTGAAATGATTACTTCCCATTTTTTAATCCCATTTGCAGCTAAAATAGTGAAATGGATAGGATTGGAAATGTCTCTAACAGTGACAGCTGATGGGCACAAAACATGACTGTGTTAAAAGAGACTTTGAAACCATCACGAGGACCTTCCAGAAGAAAAATGCAACAGTTATTAAAGCAAACTTTTATTGATGGCACTTTTGAATAGCAAATTGGTGGCCTTTTGAATAGCAGGTAACGTGGAGTGGGACACAAAGCTTTAGCTGTTTAGTTGTCTGCACTGTGCAGTCCTTATCCTCACAGCACAGTAACAGCTGAAAGTGTAGGTTTTTAACACAGTCTATAATCTAATCCCCAAATCCACATTTAATAGAAATTATTATAGATTTTACCTTGCAGCCATGAATAACAAAATAACAAGTAATAAAACACTTGCAAAGCATTACTGCAACAAGAGAATATTTTTTTTTTTTTCCCAAGAGGAGAGTGTTAGTATGACTTTTTCAGATTTATTTGGTTAACTCAGCCACTGATTTTTACTCCCACACTGGACAAGCAAAAGAGATGTTTGCTCATTCATACCACTGAATTCATAGTAAGGGGCTTCCTTCTGTGTGGAGAAAAGTTTTCTAAATGGTAAGAGCTTGCCAGTCTTTAACTGACTTAGAGAAGGCATTATTTTGAAAATTACAATGTCAATTTAACTGTGACAGTAACAGAGGCAGGTACCAGCAGTTTTCTTCTGATTATGTTAAAATCTCATCTATTATTTAGTTTGAAACTGACAGCATATATTAAGGCTTAATGAAGGCTTTCAGTAATTTAAAAGGATCAGATTTATCTTTGCAGATTTTGGGACGTTTCTGTCATTTATGAGCTCTCGGATTCTAACAAAAGCTAATCTTTGGAGGAGTTTCAGCCAAATTATTTTTACTTTTAAATAATTTTTACTTTGAATTTACTAAAAAAAAAAAAGAAGAAAAAACAGCTTTTTTGAAAATTACTACCTCTACTCTGGTTTAAAAAGAGACCAAAATGGTGGCATTTTTTTATATTTCCTCTTTTTTTCCTTTTTTTTTTTTTTAAGGAATATATTAAAATAACATTAAAAAGTAATAGAAAGTCATGAGCAAAAGTTGGAAGTTCAGACTGGTTTATGAAAATGAATCTTCCACATAGACTTTTCATAGTGCTCATTAAAACTGACTGAATTTAAATGAATATTTCTCCTGGAGTAAGGAGAATTTTTGAATTTCATACTTCTGAAGCATAGCTCAGAGGAAAGACACTTTCCATTTTATTTCTTAAGGTAACACTGGTTTTGTTTGCCTCGTTGGTTTGGGGTTTTTTTAGTGGGGTTTCAGTTTTTAAAGGAAAAGTTGTACAACTTTCCAGTGTTTGTGACTTGGCATGGCTCTGTCTTCCTCTGAAAATATCTGAAGCTTTTGGCTGATTTCAGTCAAATTTGACAGAGGGCTGCAGGTCCCCAAGGTAATTACGTTTATTTCGATTTCATAAAGACAGTCAGAAAAAAGAATGAGCTTTGAACTATAATAAATTTGCCTCCAGAACTTTTGTTCTTGTTTTGGGAGAGCAATTTTAAGGAAATAGGAAGTAATTATATTGGGAAAAGGAGTGAAATGTATAAGCATATGCAAAATTGATGAAAAATCTTTACACGATAAAGCGAAAATGAAAATCAAACAAAAGCCATAAAGTGCCAGGAAAGCAAGGGGGTTTTTTTCCCTTAATCTACTGCATTGCCTTATTTTAGAAGAGTGAAGGGAAAAGTTGGTGCAGCTGCCATAAAACATCATTAACTCATGAGAGAGATAAGAACTGAGATATAGAGAGGATGACTTTTTTATGAACTGCATTTCTAAACTAAGGCAGTACTTGACAGAAAAATAAATTCCGCTTTTGAAGAGTGTTATCTTTTTTCAAACACTCAGAATTCCATATTTTTTCTAATTGCATACTTTGTATGATGGCAGACATATGTATTAATCTTTAAAACTGAGCAAGAATTATGTTTCGTATTTAATTTTTGCTGTCAGCTGGGGAGAAAAGGAGCCACAAGTGGTTATGAATCTTTAAGTACTTTTTATAAATAAGCAATTTCGAGATTAATATCTGGGAAGAAGTGGAGCCTGCATTTATGTTGTACTTCTGCATATATTCCTGGCATTAGCACTTCTTCTTTCAAAGAACAACATGCAGCTGAATTTCAACCTTACAGACACTGATAAATCATCAGAATTGACCTTGCATGATGGGTTAAGAGTGTTATAATTAATGTGTGGCCATCATATTCTTTTTTTTTTTTTTTCCTCTTCCCCTTTCTGGTTTTTTTTAGGTTGTTTTTTTCTTTGTAAGCAAAGCTGAAATTCCTTGGGAGTTTGTGGAGTCTCAAACCTTGGAACAGTCAGAAGCCATCCAAACATGATCCTGAGCACTTAGTGTTGCTGTTTGAGGGAAGGGGTTGGACCAGATGACCTCCAAAGATCAAAGAAATTCTGTGATTTTGAAAAACTTATGTATTTTTTTCCTTCTCTTGTTTCATTTTTGCTATTAGACAATGAAAGAATCAACTATAAAATGCTTGAAATATTTGAGACTGGAAGGAGAAATAGTAGCAGCCAAGGGGAGCTGGAGCTTATGATGTGGGTCATAGAAGTCATTTGCTAAATCCTGCTGGCAGCAGGTATCTGGGATGGCAAGTAAATATGGGTTAAATATGCTGAAATATCTGTTGGGTGAATGCAGAAACAACGAGTTTCACTCTCCTGATAAGAAAATATGTAGGACAGACATTGCATTGATCAATTTTATCTTACTGTACATAGTAAAACTCCAAAAGTCTGTTTCATTTATTTTGTGAGATGGTTAATAATTGAGTTGAACTTCTTAATGCAAGGGCAGCCCCCTCCCCGAGCAGCCCCTCTCCCAGAAGTGGGGACATCAGCCACTGCTGCTCACAGGTAGCATTCACACCATGCCAAGCTCTCTTTCCCAAAGGCTCCCTGTGCCTTCTGGGGGATTAGGAGAAATAAAAAGGATATCATCATCTGGTAGGGACCAGTTAGTCCCTGCCAAAATTGCCTGTGGACAAGCTATTGCCTTCCTTATTCCAGGAGTGGAATAACTACTATTTCAAGAAAGTCCAAATTCTGACTATAATAAAGGAAAAATATTTTTAATTGTATTTTTTCCTAAGTGCATTAGTTATTTCAAATTATGCAGAACACTGGAAAACTAGCAATTTGTTAATGAAAGAAATAGGAAGTGAGCAGGCGCAGAAGCACAATTCTTATGAGACTCTGTGTTTAATTATTTTTAATTCATAAGCTAAGTGACAGATTTAGTTAAAATCCTGAGAAAATTCAATCTTTAATTACAGTGTGTCCTTTGAGCGGGGAAGGTGTTATAATATATCCTTCAAATAAAACAAAGAAGATAATTCCTTTTTTTTTTTTTTAATACAAATATCTGAAACCAGTCTTCATACAGGGATTGTTTATATAATATGACATTAAAAGGAATGAAAATTAACATATGCCAAGGCTACTTCAAGGTGGCAAGGCAAGCTCTGGCAGCCTAGGAAGCACTGATGAGGATTGCCTATGCAACCCTGATTTGTCCCCTGCAGGCAGGGACACTAATACAGGCTTTAATTACCTGCTCACAGACTGGTGTCACCTCACAACGTTTAACTTCTGCTGAGGACTGCAGGAGCTGCTCTTCAGAATTTCCTTCCAGCTTCACTATTCCCTTCCTGCATGTAATATTTACAGCACACAGTCCAGTCTTCACACAACACAGACGGAATTATTGATTTCCTCATGTGCCTTTTTTTTCCAAGTATTTCACCTTTTATATCTTACAACTAGATCCTCAAAGGGACAGAGGTATTTTGCCTAATTTGTAGGTGTCTGGCTCTCAGCTTAGCTTGTACAACCCCGACTTAAATTCCCTTTTCAGCGTACGGGCGCCTCAGGGTATTGCTGCTACAGGCTTTTCCACAGAGCAGGGAATCCTCAGCTTGGTTTAGGTGACAGGAACACTTGCACTGGTGCAGGCTCATCAGCACACATCCAGCTTCCTCTGCCATCCTTAGGTTCAGCTCCTGGTGCCCAGTGAGGGGTTGGGAGGGCAATCCATCGCTGCATAGGTTGACTATTGGTGTTTGTACGTGTAAGGGATGTGTCGGGTCGGAGCCCAGGTGTCTTTGGCTGCTCCTGGCTCACTGAGATATAACACATCCAGGGCTGATTGCCAGAAGTCTTTATTTGTATAACAGATTGCCCAGGGAGGTTGTGGATGCCTTGGCCTTGGCAATGTTCAAGACCAAATTGTGTAAGGGCTTGGGCAAGCTGGTCTGGTGAAAGGTGTCCCTGGCCATGACAGCGAGGGTTGGGACTAGATGATCTTTAAGGTCATCCTTAACATTCTATTATTCCATTTCTGCAGGAAAGGAGGGTGATTCTGACTTTTTTGTGGGGATGATAAAACCTCTGGTCCTCCTACTCACCCTTTACATGATGGCTCCTTGTTACACCCTCAGACTGCAGGATAACAAGGTTTACTTCTCACCTTTTACTGGATGAGCTTTCCTAATTGCACATACAGCCTTTCTGTAATAACCTTGTTGGTAATCACCAGATGATGTTGGAGTGGGAACCTTGCCAACACCTCCTGCCAGGTGCCACCAGAGCCCACTGCTAAACCTGAATGGGGTTGGGTGTCACTTGCAGCCTGGGATGGGGTAGGTGTGGTAGTTGAGGGACAGCAACAGAGCTGGAGGTGGGCTGGGGAGTAGGGTCTGGGAGATGCTTGGGGTCAAGCCTGATGGTTCTGGGACACCCCTGGGACACCCCTGGATCACAGGCCCAGGGCTGGGGACAGCACATCAGGCAGGGCAGTGCTCTCAGCAGCCGCAGCCCCATCCCACAGAAGCCATCTGGGCAAGCCAGGCAGGCCTGGGGATGGTAAGAACATCCAGCCCAGGGTCCTGATCATGTGCTGGGGCTGTGGGAACCAGGAGGGCCAAGGCTGGGTCAGGTTGGGGTCCAGCTCAGCAGGAGGCATGGCCAGGCATTGGCAGGATTGTGGCAACACAGCTCAGACAGGGATCTAGGATGAGAGGTTCAGCATAAAATGAGCTCCCAAGGGAATGGGGAACAGTCCCTGCTGAAGGTTTCTCCTCTCTTTCTTCACAAGGTCACCAGCTGTGCTTTGTGTTGGCTTTCAGTCCAGCTAGACAAAGCCCCATGAGGTGAGATGCACTTGGGTCCTGACAGCTTTTTTCCCTCTGAGGAGCTTCAAAGTGTCAGAAAGGAGAGGAGAGATCATGAACACCTCATTGCTTGCAGGGAAGCAAACCTGAGCTTTCCTGTTGCAAGAGAATTTTATATTTTATATATTTATATTATATATATTTATATTTTATATTTTTAATATTTATATATAAATATATTATATATTAGATTTATTTATTTATTATATTTTATTAATATACATGTCCATATGACAAATCCAGCTTTAAAACACCTCTGTGATTTGAAGCCATATTAATATTATTCTTAAATTGTGTAAGGCAAACACAGGCATGGGCAATGGATGTCCAGCAATTTAAAAGCATCAGTTGGGTGTTCATTTGGAAACTCCCAGCTTATGTGTAGAGGTTTATGTGCTGATAGCAGCATTCTCCTTGTTTGTGCTGTTGTGTCTGCAGATTATGTCCCAGGTGTCTCAAATTAATTGCCCCAGAATACAGAATGGACAATTAGTAGCCATGAGGAGGACTTTGATTTAATATTTTTTGATTGCAGTGTAGAGGTAGAATAGACTGCTGCATTCAGCCATAAGATTATTCTTCTATGGTTATTGCTTCTTTCCTCCTCACTGGACAGCTGTGAGCTCCCATATGGATGTGATGTGGATGGTAGAGGTTCAATCTTTCCCAGGTGATAGTTCTGCTGTAAATGGGCAGAATTCCATGCAGGGGATGGATGACTGGAGCAGCAGCTCTCAAGGCAGCTGAACCATGAGGTACAAAGGAACAAAATGCTGATGTTTAAGTCAATAACCACATGTTGTTTAAAAATAGTTGTTTTACATAACAGTAGGCAATGTCTTCTGTGTATAAAAGTTTCATTCACTGATATCCTTTTGGAGGGCAATTGTATAAAGAGACTTATGTACTTGAACATATATATAGAGAGAGACAGAGGCATATGAAGGAAAAGAAAGTTTCAAAGGTGCAAATGGAAGATTCACTCATCATCTAAGATTTACACTTACCCACCTGCATTTTACAGGCCAAAAACATAACTGCTGAGACCTACAGCTCTTTCAAGCACTGTCTGTAAAAGTCTGAGATGAAGTAAAAACAAGGATTTTCAGAGGGGTTAAAATGTTAATTGCATTACAATAAGAAGGGAGAGTGAGAGAAGTGGAAATGCCCTAGGTACGTATAACGAGTAAGTAATGGGAAAGACCAAAATGCATTAATATTAAACCTTCACTATATAACTCATCCTTATTGGACACAGCTGTCGATAAAATATGCCCTTACTCTTGACAAGTAGCTCCTGTGTTTTGCTTGTAGATTAGCTTGCAGCCCTGCTCTGTATTCTTTATCTTCATCACTGCACCAGTCCTTTAATTAGGCAGTGAAATCTTCTGCATAGTGATTAGGAAATCACAGTTAAGAAGGTGTTACAAAGAGAGGCTCTGGAAGCTGCTCAAAATAGCTTTCAGCTTTGGAAATTCCTCCATCTACTGTGGGAAGGAAATGCATGTAGGATCCAGAAGGGTGTGAAGACTAACCTTTGCTCAGTTGCTGAAGAAAATTGTTGGCCTTTAGTATAAATATATTATGCTTAATAAAAATTATCTTCCTGTGAGGAGCTAGCACTTGCTCACTCAGAAGTTAATAATCTTAGGAATTTTACTGAGGTTGCGTATGGGAATTAAAGATGCGTTGAACAGCTTCATGCTGATGAAGATTTTTTGATTTCAAGAGAAATTATCTGGCATTCTATCCAAATTTATTCAGAGCTTCAGCTGTTGGCACTTAAGTCAAATCTAGATTTGTTCTTCATAGCACTGCTTTTGGTAATGCAACCCACTGTTATTGGTTGGGCTCATTTCTTTGCTTTTGGAAACATTTGTACTTCAGCTCCTGGCAATTGGCTTGTGTTATCTTTCTAATTCCCCAGCCTAAATCATTGCCTGCTGCATATGAAAATTTACACATATATGGAGAAGCAGAGGAGGGGGATATAGAAAAAGTGCTGTCAAAAAAAAAAAAAAAGAAAAAAGCTTCATGCTCATGTTTTGAGAAAAAAGGCTTTCTAACATACCTGTGTGGAGGCAGAAGATGATGGAGATCATCTGTTGAGGGAGAGATTGATGTTGTTGCTATAAATATATGTGGAGAAAAGGAGGAAGCCACTTTTTTACAAGGCATCTCCTGTCTTGCTTTGTTTCATGTTCTTATATCTACATGTTCCCTGTCATTAGGAACACATAAATGTCTGCCTTTACACTTATTCCTATTCTGTGCCAGTATATCTTAAATTAGAAAACAGAATGCTAAAATGCATATTTAGCAGCAGAGAATTATGGGATTCTCTGGTTTAATCATATCTGGAATAAAGCATATACTTTACCACAAAAGATGTTCTAAATTCTGTCACATTAAATGGGGAATTTGGACAATACAGCGTCAAATTCAAGGAAGCAACATGCTGAGCAATAAAGTATAGCTCAGAGTCAGTGCATAAGACCAGTATTTCTGTGTTGAAGAGGAAAATATGAAAAAGAGGTGAGTGGAATAGGGAAAAAGGAAAATGGAGAAGGTTCTGATGTTTTTCTCCATTTCTGGTAAAAGTACCAACCTGAAGCCAGCCTTCCTTCCTTCCTTCCTTCCTTCCTTCCTTCCTTCCTTCCTTCCTTCCTTCCTTCCTTCCTTCCTTCCTTCCTTCCTTCCTTCCTTCCTTCCTTCCTTCCTTCCTTCCTTCCTTCCTTCCTTCCTTCCTTCCTTCCTTCCTTCCTTCCTTCCTTCCTTCCTTCCTTCCTTCCTTCCTTCCTTCCTTCCTTCCTTCCTTCCTTCCTTCCTTCCTTCCTTCCTTCCTTCCTTCCTTCCTTCCTTCCTTCCTTCCTTCCTTCCTTCCTTCCTTCCTTCCTTCCTTCCTTCCTTCCTTCCTTCCTTCCTTCCTTCCTTCCTTCCTTCCTTCCTTCCTTCCTTCCTTCCTTCCTTCCTTCCTTCCTTCCTTCCTTCCTTCCTTCCTTCCTTCCTTCCTTCCTTCCTTCCTTCCTTCCTTCCTTCCTTCCTTCCTTCCTTCCTTCCTTCCTTCCTTCCTTCCTTCCTTCCTTCCTTCCTTCCTTCCTTCCTTCCTTCCTTCCTTCCTTCCTTCCTTCCTTCCTTCCTTCCTTCCTTCCTTCCTTCCTTCCTTCCTCCCTCCCTCCCTCCCTCCCTCCCTCCCTCCCTCCCTCCCTCCCTCCCTCCCTCCCTCCCTCCCTCCATCCCTCCCTCCATCCCTCCATCCCTCCATCCCTCCATCCCTCCATCCCTTCCTCTTCCCTGCATTATTAGACCTACAGTACATAAGTTGCATTTGATCAGAAGTGCACATTTCTGTCATTTTCCAGAGAACATGCTGGTTTTTTTCTGAAAATACTACTAGTGAAATACGTAACAACATAGATACCAAAAGTTATGAACCAAAACTTTATATGTAGGCTTCTGAATAACAGTGATTATGTAATAACAAACTGCATCCTCCAGAAAATGGTGACTTCTGGTATTATTTGCATTTACTTAACATAGTGTGTGTTACAAAACTTCAAAAACTTTTGTCAAAAGGAACAAAAAAATCTGATTTTTGAAGCCAGAGCTCATAGAAGTCCTTTGACTTTTTCTGTAAAGTTGCACAATAACTTGTGGCAATTCTACCTTTTGTTTTTGTTAACCTCCTCACCAGGAATGTTAAACACCTGAAATATCTGGGCGTAGGGGCGTAAGTAATGTTCTGTTGTTTTACAGCTTGAAGACATAAGATGTTGGGATGTAATGGCTTGGCCAAGAACTGATTTTTCACACTTACATTTTAGGATGGTAACTTCTTTTTGAAAAGAGGAAAGTCAGTGCCAGACTGCCTCCAAGTTTGATTGCCTGTCTGGAGTCTGCTGCAGGATGTCTAGGGCAAACAAGGCAGAGTAATTCTGCATACACTTCATGACCACGCTCTTAAGTGTTTCCTTTGGAATAATGCATTAGTTGGATAACTTGGGAATATATTTTTGTGTTGCTGTTTTACATTAGAGAAACATTAGAAAACAAATGAAGGAATAATTCACGGCCATGTATGTTTCTTTGTTGAATTAATTTCACTTTCTCTCTGAGATTGAAAAGAAAAAAAACAGTGTTAGTGTAGCCTTTTAACAGTTAGATATATATAATATTAACAAAAAGGAAACTGTGAGATGTTCAATATTCTTGAAAAACCTTCCCTGTACTGTCATTGAATTAATGCACAAACAGATTTTCTTAGACATAACATTCACACTCACATATTCACAATTATGTTCTGGGGCTGTGTTTTTTTTCCACCTTTCCCATCAACATTGTTCCTCTTTGTCCCTCCTGCTGTTTTCTTTAGTAGTAGCTATGTGTGTGGGGTGAGGGTGAAAGAGGCTGATCTGCCTTTTAGGATGCACACTAGACCTCGATGACATTAGTCCAAATTTGATCACATTTCTAAGCCAGCCTAAGAAAACCATTTTTTGCTACTCATTCAGCTTGATAAAATTCAATCCTTCAAATATAATAAAACCACATTGTGTACAAGAGATCTTCCATGTAGAGGGTTCAGTTACATTGTCATACTCATCTGCAACAGTATTTTATTTTACAATTTATGCCTCTGTATGAACCATAACAAACGTCTCTTAATTAGGCTTTGCCAAGTTCAAATTTTCCCAATGACAGAAAAATAACTTCATTTGCACTCCAAAAAAGTACTAAACTGTAGCAGTCAGCTGCTCTGTTGAGTTATAAAAAACAATGTGAAAATGCTCTTTGGCTGTGTGGCCTCTGGCAAGCAACACTGGAAAATGGATTTGTAACTCAATGAATTAAGACTTTTTGCCTAAAGGCACAACTATTAGGTGTGCATTTTGCTTGCCTCTAAGGGTAGGTGCCCTGTCACTCTGCTCATTTCTTTGCTAATGGCTGTAGTGTACAACTTCAAGTTTACTTTTTGAAGTTTTGTTTCCAATAATTGTTGATTGTCCAGCGTTATTTGCCTGGTTTTATTCTTCCAGTTATTTAAGTAATGTCATTATAAGTCTTTCATCCCTCATTGTCTTGACAAAGTAAACGTAGCAGAAAAAAAGACATTTTTCTTAAAAAAAAATAGGGAAACTAATTAAAAATAAGCCATATTTTATTTTTTTTTTAAATTGCAATGTGCCAGTCACTGCTGTTTCTCATTGCTATATAGCTCTTCTAGATAAAAGATCCACATGGAGTAATCATTGGGCCAGAGTACATAGAGTTTCTAGCACTGCAGGATGCACTGAATGGCTTAATAGCTTCTGGAGAATGCTTAGGGGCACTTTCAATAGTGCCATTAAAAGAATTGTATGTTTAAAGCGAATTGCGCTCCACACATCAAATGATTTAACCCTGAGTTATTCCCACACTTTGAATGTAAGACTGTTTGGAAATCCTCAAGCTGGACAGTGGAGTTTTTTCCTGGATCAAGTAAAAAGCATTGGTGATAAAGCCACCAAAGTCATTGTGGAGGAATTATTTTCAATAGATGGTGAGAAAGATGTAAAAATTATGGTAAAGTGAAAGGGTGGTGAAGGAGAATGGATGATGGCATGACTATTCTTAGTCCTAGTTCATAGTCCTAGTGCATAGTGAACAAAATTTGCAGAATAAGTCACTAAAATGGCTTCCTGGTGGATTTAACTCCTTGTCCTAAATCTGGAGGTGAAGATGTTGCATAAATGAGGAGAATAGATAATTTATTTGCATATTTTTAGCAAAGTGGTTTTGACAATTAAGACTGGAACTAAGTGCAGCTGAAATTAAATATTCATGTACATTTAATGGCTTGATCATTATTGTTACAGAAATGATTTAACCCTTGGGACTTCAGGTATTTCTGGCATTTCCATTACCAGCCAACAGCATCACAATCAGCTTCCACTGCAAAATATTTGAGTGCCAGAGATAGGATTTGTTTGGTGCAGACATAAATATCTGGAAGTCACTTCCTGGGCTTTTTAGGTAGGTGGAGACTTCTCTGACCACTGAGATATAAAAATGTAAGCCTAAGTTCTTTTACTTCCTCCCTTCCCCTTCCCCCTCCCCAAAGGTACTGGTTCCCTATCAAGCACTGCAGAATGAATTCAGATATTTTGAATAATGCTCATTTTTCACAATAAACATAGAGCCTTAGCTGTACAGAGATACCTAATAAGCATTTGCTCCTGGAAAAGGCTTAGCTCCAATGGTTAATGGCAAAGCATCTCATGAGGCACCCTAAAACCTTTCTTTTTATTCTGTGTGTGGTTGATATATATATCCAAGTCATAGGCATATTAGACTTAGATTATCTTGAAAGCTTATTAGGGAGAATTTAATGTGATGTACGTGGTAGGGTCTAGTCCTAGTCCTACTAAATCACCCTAGGAACCATTTAGGGTTTGCTGGGGGAAAAGCAGTGCACTATTAGGTGGTAGATGTGTCTGTGCCATGCTGGAGGTTTTGTGCTGCCAGTTATTCTTTCTCAAACCTGGCAACTCCTGTTATAACCTCAAGTGATGCCTCCACAAGCAGTTTTCTGTCAACATGAGAACTAGAATGAAGAGATAAACAACTGAAACAAGTATTTGCTCCCAAAAGCCAACACATTTCTTAACAATTTTGCTCTACAAGCACACAAATCCAAATCAAAGTACTTGTGCAGATGTACTTACAAAAGGAGTATTTAAAGAAACTTGTATGTCTCTTGAGAAAAACAGACTTTTAACAGTGGTGAGAGAAGAAGGAGAGAGAATAAATTCACTGCACTACTTTTGTGTCCTGAATATAATTATAATTCATTAAAGTGCTCTCATGGTGTATCATGGTGGCATTAGGCATGAATCCCAAATATCAGTAAGTCTAAACTATAAAACCCACAGTCTGTGTTCACAAAGACACAATTCCACAATCAGGAGGAGGGAAAGGGAGAAAAGAGACAAGATTCATCATCCTGGTGGGATTCTTGGTGTGTCCTGCACAAGGCCAGGAGTTGGACTTCATTGTCCTCATGGGTCCCTTCAAACTCACTGTATTCTGTGATTCTATGTTTTGTAAAAGTCCGGGCCACTGCAAAGAAATAAAAACAGCTATTAAACTAAGAAGAAAATGGAGTTTTGTCCTAAAGGCAATATGTCCAAAGCTAACAATGGTAGAAAATTTATAGAGAAAATGAAAACATAATCTTTAACCAGCAGCCAGCAAGGGCAGTCCAGAAGAAGTTTAAACATATAAGGAGCAAAAGGAATCCTAATGATTTTTATTATAAATAGTAACCTGTTAAGAAGGATGTGGAAGAGATACAAGGAGTAGATAATGCATTTGCATTTGGGGGAGGAAGAAAAGCAGACAGCTAATGCAGTCACATTACGTAATGCTGAAATACTTAGTATTCTAGAAGGAAAGGGATGCTAATGACTGTGCAAGTAAAACCATATTGGGTATTGCTTCAAAGTGCCTTAAGACGAGATGGAGGTTGGTCACGCAGTCGTGGAGCCAGCATTTCTCCCTTTCCTTCATTACTGTGCTGCTTTGCTCTGTGGATTCAGCCTAAGATGATCTCCTGGTCTCTGGAAAGAAGCACACAGAAATATCTCTCTGTCTCTCTCTCCTGCTCACTCGTTTCATCCACCTCTGTGCGAGTTCATGCAGCTCCTCCAGCCCCAGCCCGAAGGAGCACCCTCTAATTGGCGATTAGCTTGCATCTATCAATCTTATTGTTAGGAGGATTGACAGTCCAGACAGATGTCCAAGCTTAGTCAATTAAAGTTCCAGTTGCATCCATTGCCAACCTTATGTCAGGTCAGTCCCTTCAAATGCAATTTGCAAGGCTTCAAGCAGAAGATTTTTACATAAGTTTCCAAAGCTGTTCTCTAAAAATGTTTGGGGTTTTTTTTACGGTTTTCCCTTAATTTTTTCTGAGTGTGGTTGGAATCTAATTTTAACTTTGTCTTCATTTTGTTCTGTGCTGGCCTCAGACTCATTATATTTTTACAGCATGAACTCATTTAAGTGTGCCAGGTTAATACTTCATGATTCAGTAGTAAATACCCATAGATGGCATTTCCAAAGGTATTATTACCTACTGCAGGTAAACAATTCCTTTTATTTATTTTTAAATTCAAATCCTTTATATGAATCCCACAAAAGAGATTAGTTTCTCATTGAAATAAATAAATCTCCAGCCAGATAAAATCTACTTGCAGTGTGACTATTAAGGTGGTGAGTAAATGCCTTTTGTACATAAGAAGGATTTCATTAACAAGTCAGAAAGGGCATTTTGACTTGTTTCCAACTTGGTGCAAGTCTTTTTCATTCTCACTGATCAACACTAAGACAAGCAAGAGATTTTTCTTCATAATGTTTCAGAAAGGCACAACAAAAAGATGTGTGCGTGTGTATATTTATTTTTTTTTTTTAATTACATTGGAAGTGAGGTGGGTGATGAAGTTAGTTCAGGTTTGTCTCCTGAAAAATTTTGAGTCATTTCAAAAACACTGGAATTATTTTGCAAAGGTTTTGTTCCAAGTGCCCTCATGAGCAGTCTATTGATGTCATTAGCCCTCTTTGTGAGCTGGAAGGAAGCTGTACCTCAAAAGAAGCTGAAAAGGATTAAAAATGCTAAAATAAAAAATAAGTAGAGATTAGAACACCAATGATTCTTTTTTCTTTATAGAATGCTGTAGTGCTACAATTATTGAAAGTAAAAGGTTCAGTATACCATTTCATAACTCTGGGGGAAGTGATCTAACAGGTATCTGAACTGAGAATAATCTTTCCATCCAGAGGCATTCAGATCACCATTTTAATCTTTCTTTCTTGTGTTCACTGTAGCACCATCACATTGTTCTATTTTCAGAAACTATAAAAAACCACATTTTGATTCAGTCTTTTTGCCTTCTTTTCTATTGCCCTTTCTTCATTTAAAGGGGCTGCATATAAACAGAGAGCCTGTGTATGTAAATTATTTTAAGGGTTTGAGTCCCTAAAGGAGGGAAAAGGACTCGAGAGAGATATTTAATTTCATCTTTATACTGTTAGCAGGTAGTTCAGCTGTATCTGTAAAGTAGTCACTGGCATGCCTGTGTTGGCTAATTGAAATGCTCGGTGTAAAATCCTCTGCACAATGTATTTGCAGGTATTTCATTTGCCATTATCACATTTCCTTGAAAATCCAGTTTCATTTCGTGTTGGTGTTCTAGTTTGGGTTTATGGGTATGTCTGCTTTTTCTTTTACATGATACAAGTGTTCTATTTTTGGAGACTCATTTTTCCTTAGACTGAACTGGAGCTCTAATTGGTTCCATAGCTCATATCTAGCAACATCTTTCAAAACTACCACAGAAGTTATGGCTATATCCTAAAATGCTGCATGCTGGACTTTAATCAAACTGAATTTTAAATGTATTAAAAATACAATATGCATCATGCCTTAGCCTATTTAACTTTTTAAGTCATATCAGTAATAATGTCTGGATGAGTTAAAAAGAAAAAAATCCCTTCCTTCTTGATATGAATGGGGTTTTTTTCTCATGAGAAGAAGGGATTTTTTTTTTTTCTTTTTGTTCTTCTCTTTCAAAATAACCTTGAAAATTTATAGGCTGAACAAGGCAGGGCATGCTTACTGACAGTGTTCAGGGTCAGAAATTGAAAACTCATTGTTTTATAGCATCCCAGGAGTTTACGTAGAAGTTTTATATCTTCCTTTATTCCAGGGCACACAAAGCTGCCTGAGTTTTCTGTAACAGAACAACAGCATCAGATTTTTGACATTTTTTTATCCTTGTGTACAACCAAAGCCTCAAAAGCAAAGGAGATTTTTTTGGATTAGCGTTTTAAAACACCATGAATTAGTTTACCTGGTAATTTCGTGCACGCGTGTGTTGCTTCTGACCTTTTCCCGCGATGTCTGCCATTTGCATGGACGTTGTTTGTGACAGGTTTTACCTGCCTAGGGACAGGGAAGAGGTTAAAAAAGCTCACTGGCATTTAAATAGGTTTGCTTGGGCACTGCAGTGGATATAGGGGGGAAGCTGGCCAAGCAAGGCAACAGCTTTGCCAAGTGGGCCAGTGACCAGCTGAGGGTTCATCCAGGGTGTTTTGACAAGAGGCGTTCTAACAAAACTGACAGCCAGGTTATTTGACAGGGACTGGACACCCACAGTTTGGGGAGGGAAGAATGCTGGACACAAGCAGAGGTGCTAAGAGAGCCTCCTGTCCTAGAAGAGAAGCCAGGATCTGCTCCAAAAATGAGGAGAGCAAGTACAATTAGTGATTTTGACCACATTTTGCACTGCAGTTGAGGGTAATGAGTGACACTGAGGAATAACTTGTAGATGTGATATGGTTTGACCACATCTGAGCTGTAGGGCTGAGTTAAGTATAACTGGAGTGAGAAAAGCTGAAAACTAGTCTCTTTAGCTTCAGTAGAGGCTGAGAAAATTTAGCTACAAACCCAGGGCTCTGATTTGTGGTGGGGTTTGTAAGTAAATGCAGGAGAGTCAAGAAAAGCTATTGCTGGGGTTTTTTGTTTTTGTTTTTGGGTTTTTTTCCCCTTTGATGCTGTGAGAAATTGAAAATTTTTTTTTGTTTGTTTATTTTGTTGTTTTGTTTTGGTGACATTCCAAGAGCATTTCTCCTTAAAAACTTTTCTGGAAATCCTGAAGTCAGAGACTGCATCTGATCTCTTTTCACACTGAGGAAGCTTAGCAATAACTGGATCCTGTCTGGGACACAGGCATAGCAGAACAGCCAGATTTGATCACAAGGAAGCTTTACTAGACCTGATGTCAGGCAGAGGCGGAATTAAGCTGCTTGTTTCGGCTCTGGAACAGAACGTTCCGAAACACAAGATTTAGGACTCGTCGATTCCCGACCCGAGTTGAGTCACTTATTTTATCCAGTTACACTCAGGGCATTCTGACTTCAAAAGGTTTATTGGCACAGCAGAGCAGCATGCTAATGTGGCTGCACTGCTTCCAGAACAGGACAGATCATTTCCAGCAGTGCTGTGTGGACCTGCTATTCTGGGACCTCTCTCTTGATCTTCCTTCCGTGCTCTAATTACGTAGCCACGAATTCATCTGCATCCTTCATTCCGAGAGGGGCTCTGTCATGCCACTAATTTAATAATATACACTGCTTCCTTATAATGTTGAAGGTGCTTCAATCAGTACTTCAGAATTTAGGTAACTGAAATTAGTTGCTGTAACTAGAAACCTGATATTTTTGAATGGCTTGGGGTTTGTTCAAGTTAGGGCTGGGAAGGAGAATGTGAGGTGCCAGTCAGGTTTCATTTCATCAGACTAGAACTGCAGGTGGTCAGACTGTTGATCCACAGGTGACAACATAAGGATCTAGGAATTTAGCTTCAGGCCCTGTATTTTGTGTTTCTCTGCATCACTTTTTTTGTCAATTATAAATGAGAACACAATGACGTAATTCACTGGAGTGTTAATGCCAAATTCAGGGATGCTTTTCAGTGACAGTGACAAGTAGCAAGGACAGCAAAGTGTCTAAGTAAATATATATTAACTTCTGAGCGCTGTCTGCTCTTGTAGAACAAGAGGGCACTTCCATTACATGAACTTGTGCTATAGCTGACACTATGTACAACTAAAGTTCAAGAGGGTTCCAGTCACCACTGACTGAGTGGTTAATGGCCACATGGTGAAGATAACATTAATTTCTCTCAAAGCAATCATCAGCTTAGACTTTAAGTATGTTTTTAGTTCAAGTGATGGAGAGTACATGTATCTGAAGCAAGGTCTAATTTCTTTTGTAAGCAAATTGAGTTTTTCTCCCTTTTTATTCCAAGATATCTTGCCACCAATGAAATCTTTCATTAAAAAAAAAAAAAAAAACACAAAAAACCTGGTGGAAGAGTGGAATTCTAAAGGATGGTGCCAAGATCATTTTGTCTCCTGTTATTTATACATTTTACACTGCACATATGATAGAGTTCACAACTAAAAAGTGAAGCATTTCACCTGTGATGAAAATCTGATAAGATTGAACTGTGAGCTTCTGGGTTTCTGTGACTTAGCTGGGTAAGAGCCAAAGGAAGAGCTTGTCTTGCATTTGTTTCTTCCTACTGTTCATAATGCCAGCTTCACAGATCCTCTAAGGAGAATTGTGTAAATGGAAAAATGTTAATGGTAGGGTGGTAAAACAGGCTCTTGTATCTGAAAATTGCTCACACCTTTTATAGTGGAGATTGCCAGACCTATAAGATCACATGAGTTTGAAACAAAGATTTATGATTGCACTCTTTTTAAAAGGACAGTATTTTGACAGGGAAATGTATTTTTTCATAGTAAACTCAGTACCTCTTCTGCATGGACGTTCTCATTTACTTTTGTTCCATGGTATTCACACAGACAGATAAAAGTCAAAAAAAGTTGGAGAGCTTCCTCTAAATGTGATTATGGATAGGTCCTTGAATCCCATTATTGTAGTTTTCTAGTTAATAGACATTTTTCAGCAAGCTTGTGTTGTGAATATTTGGTAGAAGTGGCGATTGCTGAATGTCTGTGATCACTTCTGCTTCAGCCCTGAAGAGGGCACAGTCTATGCCAGCTTCATTCCATAGCAGAGGAGGTTTGACTCCTTCAGAGTTCCTGGCCCTTTTCCAAACCATTGCACACCCTCTTGTTCGCTATATTCGTGCCCCATGGAAAGGGACTCTAGCCCTGCCAAAGGACTTGAGTTAGAGGGAGTGTTTAAGAGGTAAAGTTGTGAACGGAGTGTGAGGTTGCTTTGCAGCTGAATTAGTTCCCTGGTATTCAGTCTGCAGCCACACAAGTGCTGGTTTTGATACAAAGTCAGTGGTGGTACAGGGACAAGAAGAAGCAGGAACAGAAGCTCCTTTTGAAGAATTAGCTGGGGAAAGAGCAGTTTCAGCCATCACGCTGAAAGGGTTGTTAGTATAGTAATTAGTTTATTGTTAGTGTTTCCTTTTCTTCTGTCTTCTTAAAAGGGCTCTGAAACTGTTCTTGTTCTGTGGGCTGGTAATCTGGTACTGGTGGTTATCCCTGAATCCTCATTGTCCCCTGCCCAAAACACCTGCACACATTTCTAAGGTGTTTGGTGTCTTCCTAATTACTCAGCAGTTCTAGTGGTCCTCCTCCAGCACCTCCAGAAATCCAGCTTCATACCATAAGCTCCTGCTTTACCTTAGCATGTCCAGACCCTCTCAAGAAGCAAAAATTACCTTTGCTTCTGCTTCTTCTTCTCGTTTGCCTGCAGAATTTCAGCCTTTCCTGAAACCAGCTCTTGGTTATGCAAGTTCACCGTGCTCACTGCCTCAGCCTCTCACCTCAGCTAACAAGCTGGCATCCATTTACTCCTTAGACACCTGCAGCTTCCATTTGCTACATCCAGCACAGCTTGAAGCAGTTTGTTTTGCTATAAATTGGAGTTTATGACAACATACAATGCATTTGCAAATGTCACAATATTTAAATAACAAACTTCCATACTCGTAAATAACTGAATGAACTATAAGCAGTGGTAACAACAGGACTCCGTTTCTTCAGTCTTAATGATTTACATACGTCTTTGTAACTGAAATCTCTTTAAGAACCCATAAACTTTTGATTCATATCTTGGGTCTTAGATCAGGCCATATGGTTTTAGACAGCCTTCCAGACCACCCACCATCATCCATCTTAATCTCCTATTTATTTGTATTGTGACAACTTCAAATTACATTTTTCCTACTTTATTCTCAAAATTTACTTTGTTTCTACAACAATCTCTTTAGATAAAGTATTTGCAAAGAAACAGATGGTGGTCTTATTTTCTGTGCTGTGGAAGGACAGCAGTTCTCAGTTTAGTTCTCAGTGAGCAGAGTGAGATCCTTGTGCATTTAGAAGGGCATTTAGAAGGATAAATCAAGTACCAGAAGATAGTCCCTTTTCCATTAATCACTATAACACTAGCTATGTGTTATTTGTACAAAATGGCAGAGTTGTATATTGCCAGTTGATACCAAGCAAGAGTCAGTAAAGCCACACTGTTCCTACTGACCACTAATCTATTTTCAGGGAGAAAAAAATAAATAAGAAAAAAAGAAAAAAAAAAAAGAAAGAAAAAGAATATTTGTATTCAGGAAGCACCACTAAAACTATTCCATTTAAACTGAAAGAGGGCAGATTGGCTGTCAAAGACAAATTCTTTCCTGTGAGAGTGGTGAGGCTCTGGAGCAGGTTTTCCAGAGAAGCTGTGGATGCCCTATCCCTGGAAGTGTTCAAGGCCAGGCTGGATGAGGCTCTGAACAACCTGGTCTAATGGGAGCTGTCCCTGCCCATGGCAGGGGGTTGGCACTTGATGATTTTTAATGCCTCTTCCAAACCAGGCAATGCCATGATGATTTATGAATCTTCCATTTCCTATGCTGGGAGCACAAAGCATAAAATGACAGCGTACCATTGGGTAAAGCACCTTGTGGTGTGCAGTACCTTTACAGATGAGTGGGGTTGTTTCTGATATTTTCCATATCTTAAATTGCATCTAGGAGAATAAAGATCCCTCTGATTATGAAATATAACTCAATAAGAATGTTATTTCAGAAAGTCTGTTCTATAAGAGGAATATCTAAAGAATAGAGATACTTGATCTCTTTTTTTCCAGTCGAATCATTAGATGTTTATTCGTACTAAATATGTTGCAGGGTTTCTTTCTGTTCTTATTAATTGCTATTCCACATCTTAAGGTGATGTACTTTGTAATAAGTAGGACATGGTCTTCTTTTTTTTTTTTTTATTCTTGCTTACTTCGGAAGAATACCTCTCTTAATGATGACTCCCAAAGATGAAAAGACCTGATTCTCTTAATGTTTTACACATGTATAATGGTATATAAGAGCCTAAAATGTCTATTTAATTTATTTGTATTTGTTTTGGCAGATTTAGAAATCACACCAAGGACAGCTTATTAAGTAAAATGCAGTTCCCAAGTGTCTGAAACTTAAAAAGAAAAATTAGGAAAATGTCTTTGTTTTTAAAAAGAAATATTTAAAACCAGTTTAAAGTTAAGCATGAGATTCTGTGATGGTGAATGTGAAGTTCAGTAACTGCAGATGACAAAAATAATAACTGCTTTGCATAGTTATATGTGATGAGAGACATTGTAATAAATATCCCAGCACATTCAATAACAACAGTACTTGCTATTCTTGAAATAGCTACACCTTCTTTCTTCAAGGTGAGATTTAAGAACAGTGTAAATATGAGTTAGTGCAACAAAGAACTGCGCTTGCTAACCCAGATGTGTTTGTGTCAGTGCAAAGTCAGTAAGATTTTCTATTTAGTTTCAGTAAAGAACTTGAAAAGGAAGTTTTGCAAAATCATGGCTTATGGCTCTACCAGTTCTGACTACTGTAACATATCTGATGAGCACTGCAGCAATTGCTAAACATGATATTAAATTGAAATATATTCACCATGGTTTATTTCCTTCCTGTTTGCAGATCTTTTAGTTTGTTATATATGTGTCTTTTTTGATGTAATTCAAGACTGCTACAAGGCAACAGATGCATTTTAGAATAAACATCTGATTTTTGTGCTTATGTGCCCAAACCTTATTACTGAGTTTGGTTTTTCTGCTGAATGTGGCTAACAAAATTATGTGTTTGATTTTTTTCACGGTCAGAACTATTTCCTCAGACCAAATCCTTTTGTGCATGTCTAGTTTTATAGTAAAATTACTCTACAGTGCTCTGCTGCCCCTCTACCTGAGAATTTGTAGAATAAATCCTCTGATTATTTTTTTTTTTTTAAGTTAATTTATTTATGTAATTATGGACTCTATAGACTAATATAAACTGCTTCCAGTAATGGCTGGGTTAATTACTTCTAAGCATTTAGTTCAAATGTCCATGACAACATAAAGGAGTAAGAAAGGAAGATATAAAATAGCTTGGAATTTTATTTCATGTTTGTCTGCATGGCATTAATTACTCATCTAAATTCGTTGACAAGTTTTCTTTTATGTCTGACAGCAGAAATAAAACTCATCTCAGAATTGTGTATACTGCAGTGCTAGGTACCAGAGAGAGAGCTGCAGTCACAATCAGCACTTGAAGTCACCACAGTTCTGCTGCCTGTATTTAACTGCCTGTTATTTTAATTCACTTTATGAAAGCGCGTGTCAAATAACACTTAACGCAAAGTCCGGCAGTGACAAAGTGGCAGCATAATCACCTCGTTATAATATATGGTGTAGCTCGTGGCCCCAGGAGAAAAGGAACCAGTTAATTTGCTTAATGTATTTTTCTGACAAAAAGATCCGCAGGAGTTCCGCTGGAGAAACTTAGGAATGGTAAAAGGTGCTAAAAGATCACGGAAAATGAACTCGGCGCTCTTGGGATTCTGAAACCTTTGTCAGCTGGAAATATGATGATATTTACTGTAACATTTTATTTCTTGACCATCTTCTACATTTCTGGGACAAGACTGAACTTGATTTGCCAGTCAGTGGAAGTGCTGGAAAAGGAGGAAATGTTACCTCGAGATGTGTGTTTCTGCACCTTAAAAAAGAGGCATTGTATATTACCAAGAGAAGGTAGACAATTTACTTCATAAAGTAGAAAATTGAGTACATATTTGCTTATTTTATGCTACTTTATATTTATATAGATGGATGCATATATCCACAGCATTTATTAGTAAATGTATTATGTGTAGAAATAGGGAGAAAATAGAACATTTTAATGTATCAGTGGTTTTTTTATAAAATGTATTGATACATTAGTAGTTCATTACACAATATTTCTCAAAGTGTTTTACATCATTTTTTGCAGTCTTTTGCCTTTACCCACTGAGTTGTAGTTTTGAATATAATAATAAATTATCTTGTACTTATTTTGTTGAGTATGAAAATATAATTTATAATCTTCTGCCAATTAGCTTTTCTCCTTAGTTATATTTCGGAGGCATTCATTGCTGTTCTAAAATTCTATTAAGATAAGACAATACAGACCCTTGGACTTCTTTGCTTAATTTTCCTTGAGACAATCACACAGTGCTTCTCCCAGTAAGCCAGGAGGAGAGAGAATGTAAATTGTACATTCCAGTGCTTTTGATTTGAGCTGATTGGTATATTCTTTGCAAAAAAGCTGAGTAAGTTTTATTACAGTACAAACACGACCTTCAGGGAAAAGTTAAAGATAACTTTACCAAACTTCTTTCCCAAGCACTTACAAAGAAAATGTGAGAAATGACCGTGCTCAGCTCCTCAGGTAAGTAGCCCCTGATGGTTGGCTGGTACTGGCATGATCATTCGTACCAGACAATTGCTGTTATTAAATCTGGAACAAGAAGAACCATCTAATGAAACTGAAATGCCAGAATTAAGATGTTGTTGGTTAGCTTTTGTAGCTAATGTGGAGATTTTTGTGGTCGCACTGGTAGTTTCAAGTGGTTTAATGGGATCCTTTCTGGAGTTTTAGAGTTATAAGATCATGTGGTTAATTTATTTCGAACATGTTAATGTGATCTTTGTTCTTTTCACCTTTCACATGAGGAGACTCATTACTTTTCTCCAGGGATCCCATATGATAGACAAAATGTCAGAAATAATTAAAACTGATGATCGCCACAGACAGAGAAATGTTGAGTAGGAATTCAGTCTATCTGGCATCAAGAATTCCCCCTGGAAATTTGAAATTAAATTCTTCCCAGTTGAATTTAGAGGCTTTCTCCTCAGCCTCGTGGCTTCATCAGTTTGATAGTGTTGTGCTTCTTTGGCACCCTGATTTATTGGCGTGTGGGAAAGGGGTCAAACATTTTACAGCCTTGCATTGTTTAGGCTGTTTTTATAACCCCCTGGATAGAATGATTGCTCTTTGATAGGAGTGCCTCCAGTTTAAAATCCAGCACCCTGAAATTTGTTGTCACGGTCCCCAGGTCCCTTTGGCAATAAGAACTATGTTTCTCTGTGCTATAACTTTGAAATGGCTTTTATATACAAAAAAAAAAAAAAAAAGTTATTTAAAAATATAAATTTAGATTATTTGCAATTATGATTCATTGTATGTACTCCAGCAGTTTACCTTCATGAGAGTCTGGGCAGATTTTCATAACAGCCATATAAGCAATAAGGTTTCCTCTAATACTAAATAGTTACATCATAGCACTCCACATACACAAAACCTTGACTCTAGATTTTCTATTCAGAGTATGAAGGAATTATAATAAGATATTGTTTTCAAGTGGAATATGAACACGTGGCTCTTAGACTTTCCAAATCTTTCCCTGAAGTTGCTGATTCTGTTTCTTAGCACTGCTTGTAGCTGAGGTGAGCTGTGATTGCTAAGGGCAGCTTGATTAATAAAATAGACCAAAAATCCCCTATGAATTGTAGATGAGAGGCTCTGTCATTTTTGGGTGGATATGCTGAGCAAAGGCCAATCACACAGGTCAGGGGCTGCTTTCATTTGCACCTCTGAACTTTGAGGGATATATGCCACTTCATTTGGCCATGGGATAGGGAAGAAATGCAATTTGCAGCCAAGGTTTTCAGGACATCTGCTTGTCTGGCACATCTGTTTGCTTTATGCCAGGAACCACAGGGTGGGCAAGGAGTCATCCAGCTGTGGAACTAGGGGTGGGAAAACAAAAATATCACTTTCTGCTGATACTCTGAGGTAAATTGTGTCCCTCAAATTTTAAGTGCTGGATGGTGTAGTTAGTTGATTTGGAATTAATATTAGCAATATCAGCTGCATTCTTTAATGCATAGTTGTTTCAGGATCTCCATTTGTTTCTGTAAATTTTTAACCAATGTGAAAAGTTTAGGAAAAAGAACTAAGCATGATACTACTTAAATATTGGTTTTGAAAATAATGTTTACTTTAGCTTCTGAATCTCCCTTCTCAGGGAACAAAGTTAAGAAACCCTAAGTCCAAGTGAAATGGTTACAAATGCCCTTAATTCCAAATGCATGAGAATCTCTGAGCACCCATTTCTGTCTTTTTAAAATTCATTTCACCTGTTTCATATGAGACACATACAAACAAAGCTTGGAAGGTGGGGTATTTTGGAGACTGAATGATTACTGACTTGGTTGCTTGCATACTTAGACTTCTTATTTGTAATATATGCCATTTTTATTGAAGACTTATTAATACAAGTGAAGTGAGAGTTAAGAATGGTCCTTGCTTCACCTCGAGCTATCGGGGCTGCTTCCCTTTCCCAGTATTAGGGGTAGTGCTCGTTTATCTTGTGATGCTGAATCCCCATCTTTCACACTTGATGAATCCCTGCTTCAGGATAAATCTTGTGTCATGCTCCTTCGTCTTTCATAAATGAAACGCTGTTAATAAACCAAGTGCACACAGATTGCATGGCATTGCTAGTAATCTACCCTATGTATCTACCTGTGGGTTTAACTGATGTTACTTTTAATTTTGCTTATCAGATCTAACTTCTCTCCCTATCTTCCTGATGGCTGTGACTGCAGTGGAAATTGATTCCAGCTTTTAGGACCACTTTGTCATTAGGTTTGCGTTGCTATATTGAAAAGCCAGAGATAAAAGGGGCTGATGGACGAGGTGCAAGGATTAAAACTATTCCCTGTTTGTGTTTGTGTGTGAGGCAATAGATCTGCAAGATTGAGTTTATTTTCTCCTTGCTATTGTCAATGCTGTTCTGGAAGATGGAAATAGAACCACCTTCTTTCTCAGATTTTTTCTTCAGTGCATTTCCATTTGTGAGCTTGTTTACCAGTGCTAAAACTTTATGCCTTATTTTTTTGTTAACAAAAAGCAGAACTTTTTTGAAAAAGAATATTTATATCCACAGAGAACTATCAGAGAAATGTAAGAGAAAATGCAGGAAGAGTACATGAAGTTTTACACTCAACACGGAGATGAAGCGCCAAGATTGCAAAAAAATAAAAAAGAAAATTAATAAAAATTAAGCTTTGACTAGAGAATCTACAAAAGCATTAAGCATTACTGACAACCTAAATAGCAACTCCCACTTTCACCCACGCACAACTCTAAGCCAGCACTGGTTTATTCTTCTTCCATTTGGAAACCTAAAATTTTAGCTTGCTTCACCTTCAAGTAAATCTTTTGCCACTGCAGTGCTGAAGAATAGATTGTGGGATGTGGTTGAGTTCAGACCTTGAAAAGAAAACAAAATTGCTCAATTAGACCCTCCAGAGCAGGTTCATTTGTTGCAATGAATTACATTGGTCACTGGCTACCATTAGGGAAGGAACAAGGGATCACACGTTCAGAACAGGTCAGATTAAACCAGACAGAAAGGTTCATGGTGTCATAAACATTGCAGAGAGTGAAAAAAGACTTTGATAGCTGATAACTTAATTATCTGCCACTATCAGTTTGGAAGGGCTTTTAAACATGTCCAAAGTGTCTACCAAAATTTCCAGCAGGAGTGACAGCAGATTTTTAAGTAAGGATAAAAATGCAGCAGTCTTGCTGGAATAAGAGTCTGGCAGACTATGATGAATTACCTTATTAGAGTTGTTCGCATGACAAATGTACTTGATCAGTGTTTCTTCTTGGGAATAGTTGAGCTTGTCCAGAGGCAAAAGTTGAAAGGAAATGGAAGCTAACTAGTAATCCTACGTGTAATACATCAGAATTGCTAGCAACAGAAGCTGAGAAACCTAATCAATTACTGTGTATGTCAATAAGAAAACAATCTTCATGTCCCCCATAGTGTTCCTTCTTCCTTCATCTGTTTAGTATTATTGATAGAAATTTCACATACACATACTTTTATAATTGACTCAGAGGTCTACTTAAAGCAAAATGCTGGATAAATAACAAGATTTAGCCTTTTTCTCAGCTGCAGGAGCAGTCACAGCACTAACTCAGAGCACCGACCTTGTGCACAGAGCCTGACAGAGAAACTGAGACGGGGCACATCTGCCTGATGACAAATTACAGCTGACTGTGCTGCCCAGCTTCCCCAGAGAACCTGCAGCCCTGAGAGCCCTGGTGGTGAAGCCAGGCTGGGGGGCTGCAGGTGCCCAGGCTCTGGCAGCCAGAGCTGCCCCTGGCTGCACACAGCAGGATCCAGCTGACCAGAGCAGGGCACAGCTGAGCCCACAGCCAGGATTGGGAGGAAAAATGTCAGAAAGAGTCCTGAGAGCCCCAAGGGGAGAGCAGGAGGGGGTGATCCAGGTTCCCCCGCAGACCCCATGGAAAACCCCATGCTGCAGCAAGGGAAAAGTGTGAGGAGGGAGTGGCAGGGAGGAATTGTTGTGGACTGACCACAGCTCCCATTCCCCAGCCTTGCTCTTGTGGGGTAGGCAGAGGGTTTGGGATTGAAGAAGTGGAAGTGTTTTGTGGTTTTTGTCTTTGTTTCTTACCATCCAACTCCATTTTAACTGGAAATAAATTAAATTAATTTTCCCTGAGGGTTTTTTTTTTTTTTTTTTTTTTTTGTGGCAAAACAAACAAACAAACAAACAAAAACCCCAAAAAAAGCCCAAAAAACTGCACATCTTATTTTTCTCCCTGTCCTGTTTTGGACATCATCAACTGGGTGGGCATCTGACAGCCAGCTATGGTCACCTCACCACAGCTTCTCTGTGTTTTTTGTGTCTTGGTATAGCATCACATTCCAGGCCTATATCTAGCACACACATATTTCCTCTTATTATTTTCCAAGTGTTACTGCATTAGCATAAGGCATAGTGTGTAATCTAGAATCATATTCAGACTTTGTAGCTACCATTTCTTAAAGTGGCATAAGTTTTATAAATGAGACACTGTAGTTATCACTATTTTAATTTCTACATCATTTCAGAAGAAACTCATGGCATAGGACCTAATATGTGATTATTTACCCAGTCCATTAGAGCTATCCTAACCTGTAGTTTTACAATTTTCCTACCTTATAGTTTAAGGGTGAAAGTAGTGGAGATGCTACTCCAGAATTTAGAGTTTGTAATTAAGCTTTCCATCACTGATTTCTCTAAAGGTATAAATTAGGTTGTTACCCCAAATAACAGTTAAGAGCCTACATCTGGCCCATCTGGCTTTGAGAAACAAGGCTGCAATCCTGTCTGTCAGGACAAGAATCTGTGTAATAAATGTGTGAAGTTCAGATGGAAAAAAATACTAATATTTTGGTCAAATTAGATATTTTGAGCTGACCTTTTTTTTTTTTATTATTATTTTTATTTTTTTAAACTTGACATATGCATTTAAAACATTCTCTCAACTTTTTTGTTTGGCTAGTCCTTAAACAAATATCTGGTTCTGATATCTCCTAACACTTCTTACAAGATTGTGCCACAGTAAATTGATTAATACACTAATGGAATATTGCTCTATGTAATGGAAGTTAGCCTCAAGTAAAACTGAAGGTACATTTTTTGTGATGATTATATCTTTGATGTTTTGTTTTTTTTTTTCTTAATGTATTATTGCTATTTTTCTGAATTAGTCAGAATGCTGTTCCATGCAGCAGTGTGAATTTGGGACATTTTCATATGTTTCTAGTTATATATAATTATTAGTTTGTTCCAAAGCATGATTTGAAAATCAATCATGCATGCATGCATGCAAAAAAAAAAAAACAAAAACAAAACACCAAAGCTTTCACTGTACTTTATCTTGGCTTTAGAGGACAGATAAGTACATCTGCATCCAAGCTTTCAAAACTCCTCAGAAAATCATTTCATAAAGAAGAATTATTTCTGTTAATGCTTACATGGAAATTGTGGAAAATAGGAGTTTGTTGTTGCGTGTGCTTTGTAATACAGCGTACTTAAAGTGCTCAGCAAACTTTAGTGTCCTTGATTACATTAAAATAATAAAATTAATGGGAGATGTAGTCAGCTATTTTGAGAGTAACATTGATGATATAACACAGTTTTTCTCATTGTTTTGAGACAAATTGTTTTCTTTGAATTATTCCAGTGTTTCTGTGATTTAGAGGACAGAAGTGGGATGGTGTTTGGATAAAAAGACATTATTATTTTTATCCCCACAAATATCTGCCCAGACTTTGTATGAATATGATGCCTCTAAGAAAATTAGCACCTGTCACCTTTTTCAGGAAGTGAAAAACTATAGCTTTTACTAAGTTAGCTTGATTACTGAAAGAATCTCTCCACAACATTAAGGACTACTGTGGGAGCATAAGTAAAAAGTGTTTATTAAAGGATATTGTGTTTTTTCCTTATGGAGAGGGGGGAAAAAAAAGGCTAAAGGCTTATTGATCATCTTCTTTAGACTCACACAACATGCTTTGTCTTACTGCTTTTCCTCTTACTCTAGGTAGCTTTGTGAAGTGAGAAGTGGGTTCTTGCATTCTTTGTTTAGACAAAGACAGTTGCAGTAGCTATCATCTCTTCTGAGTACTTGCATACCCATAATAATTTAAAAATCTGTCTGAAAATTAAAATGCTCTGTAGTTTCTACACCAACATGTGGTTGGTGCTCTTTTTTGATCCACCTGTATCTCAGGCGACATTTGAGGTGGAAAACTAGATTGAAAGTTTGAAAAGGCATGTGGGAGTTCCTTGAAGTAGCTGAAGACACAGCAGCAGCATTTTACCCTGTTTAGGACTGATATTATATCTTAGTTGGGCTGTTATTTGTTATATGATATGTTAAAACATGTTATTTGGGTTGAATTCTATCAGAGTACAACAAAAACCAGAATTGTTAGTTTCCTGCAAGGTCTCCTATGTCTTTGTCCCAGGAAGACTTTTATAATTAATACATCTTCTCCTTTTTTTAGTTCTTGAATATCTTCCTGTCTCTTTATGAAGCTTTCTTTTTCATATGTTTATAAAATAACAACATATAAAATTCCCAGTACAGAGGAAATGCATACATTTAAAAGTAAACTAGAAAAAAATTTAATGAGTTGGTTTGGTGTGGGGTTTTGGTTTTTTTTTTTGTTTGTTTGTTTTTGTTTGTTTTTGTTTGTTTGATTAGTTTTTCTTTCTAGGTCTCGTTGTGCAGAATTATTTCTTTTATCCTTTATTTCAGATATTTATCTTACTGATATGTGTAGCATAAATTCAGTCATATGGTACTTCTGTCGAAATTTTGACAAAGCAGTTAAACAGAAGAGTGGGTAAAGCTGCAAATTAATTGAATGGATAGACTTGGGTCTAATGCTTCTTTAGCTGTCATTTGCTTGTTTTGTTCTGCTTAATTTAGCTGCTTTTCAGCTCATAAACTTCAAAGTCAACTCAAAGTCGAGCTCAAGGAGAATTCATATGATGCAAGCAGGCCTGATTAGCCTGAGAGCTGTGAGCAAGGCTTGGATCTGTGCAGTCTGCATAACTCTGGTGCAGATGTAAATATTTATTGTTTTGTAGTCTGTGTTTGAGCTCAAATAATTATAGTAAAAAATTGAGGAGGTTGATAAGATTGAATATGTAAAATCACTAGTTTTAAGATTTTAAATGTCATCGGTTTTAAGGGAAGGTAATTTAGTAGTTTGACTCCTTAGTAGTGATTACAACTTAAAATCATGAGTTTTTTCCATTACTGTGGATTATTTTATAATGTATTTTCCCAGCTGGGTTTTTAGAACAATGTATCTGTTTATTCAAGGCTACTCTTACACTCTGCTATTGTCATAAGATTGCTGTTGATTTCTAAATGGTCAGATATTTGTTGAACTCAGCTTGTTCCTGGATCATTGATCGTAATACCTGTAACTTTCAATTTACACCTCAGTTATAAAGCCCTGATCTCTTTAAATCATATGGAAATGAGCTCTAAACCTTTATGAAAATCTCCAGAGATGTTTTTTTTTTTTTCCATGTGCCATTCCCTGTTTCCTCAGTGTACATGTCAGTGCCATTTTGCTATCCCGCACTAAAGCAACTTTCCTCAGTTTCACACCTGAAAATACAGGGTATAATATTATACCTTTTTTTTTTCCCTTTTCTTTCTTTTTTTTTTTTTTTTTCCCTTTCTCTAATGTGTATCCCAGCTACTAAAACCTTCAGGTGTTTTGGTATTCCAGATGACAGCCATAAATCCCTGTATATGCCCTTAGAATCTGTTTCTCTTTTCCAAAGACCATTTTAGGTTTTCTCTCCCACCACATGAAAGAGACAGTGCTGGTGGCTGCAGTTGTGAAACAGAATAGAAGCAGAATAATGCACATAAATCCTAAGTTAAACACACTTTTGATTCTGCAGATTGATAAGGAGAGAAGAAAGGAACAAGTAGAGGGATGCAACAGAAAGAGTCTAGCTCTGGAGCTCCTCTTTTTCTGTCTTAGGCAAAATGAATTGGGAGGATTTTAGAACTGTGATTATATTGTCTGTAGTGGGATTTCCATGTGGCAAAGTCTTCCTTTCTCAGAACCTGCTTGGTTCTGATTTTTTTTTTTTTTTTTTTAGATCTTGAAATATTTTCAGGTTACAGCACTTTTGCATCCTTTTTCAAAGTGTTTCACAGTCTCTAAATAAAATACGTTAACATCTGAAGATCTGAATACTTTGTTGTTTAACAAAACCTAAGACTTGATATTCTTTCCAGAATATTCTATAATTCTTCAGGTGTAATGAAATCTTTACTTGAAGTTATGAGGGTGAGGCCAAGCAGTTTTTCTCTAGAATAAAATCTGATAGTCACTAGAAACCATTTACCATTGGGAATGTTACCATTCTTTTCCCCCTCCTCTCTAAGACCATCACTCAGCCCAACTGAGTCACAATTGACAAAGAAAACCTACAAAAATAGCTAAGTTAGTTATTAAAAAGATAATGAGCTCAAGAGAGGGAATGGGAAAAAAGTTGGTTTTAAAGAAAGCTCTGTTCCACAGGTTTCAATAACAAGGGGGGAAAAAAAAGTAAAAAGTTAATTTTGCTGTTCCATAGCTGTTCACTGAGAAAATCACTTAGATTGCCTAATGGATAAACAGAATTAGGTTAAAGGAAAGGTTGGGATCCTCTGCCAGCAAAGCTTTCTCCACTGAGAGTTATCACACTCTCTCTTGTGCAATTTCAAGCATTTCTATCACCAGAAACTAACCCAGACCTGTCTAAATGATCTAGTTAAAAAAAGTAAAGAGAAAACTGTTTTTCAAGTTTAAATGGTTTGAAGTTTAGAGTGGGGAGTGTCACCAAAGAAGTTTTGAGTCAGAGCATGGCTACACAAACAGAGCGTGAAGAAACTGCAGCATCTGGGGGGAGAAAGAAAGAAGCAGATCCAGATTTGTTGGTGCTGGAAAAAAATGTGCCCAACTTGTGCTTGCTGGATGTGTCAGTGATACTGGGCCAGGGCCAGTAAGAGATGTTGTACTGGAGGATTTTAAATTATCTGAAAACCTTTGTGCGTTGAAGACGTGGGTTTGCGTTCATTTTTGCTGTGTTGCTCATAAAAAGTTGAACTTAATTTCAAAGCTGAAATTTAAAATCATAAATATGGTAGCTGGTGGTTTTTGGCTGCAGATCTAAACTAAGAGATGTTTTGTTTCCTTTTTGTCATAAGGAAAACTTTGGTGAAAATTAAACAGTTCTGTAGTCCTGGTTGAGACTTTAATAATCCACACAAGTGTTAATAAACAGCAGCTTGTAGGAACAAACTTTCAGTTGTCCCAGGAATTCCATAGCTCAAGCAGCTGAAGGAACTTATAATTTCTTTGGTTTTGGCATCATTAAGGTGAAGTTACTTTGCTTAAAAGAATGCCATTTAAAGGTTAGATTGCTTGAAAACACATGTATTTACTGGTTTATGAACACTTTATAAACAGAAGGTGCCAGTACTACTTTAGACATTCCTTGAGTTTCAAGATATTGCTGACAAAAACTTACAGGACCTTTGTCATTATTGAAAAAGAGAGTGGAAAACAAAATGAAACCAAAGTATTTTTATAGTATCATTACACCAAAAACAAAACAAAAACAAACAAAAAGCCTCAAAAACAAGACAACAACCAAAAAACCCAAAAATCCAACCAAAACCTGCAGAGTAAGGTTTATAGAAGCCTTTGAATTTCTCCTTTCAAAAACAAAAAAGCGTATCTGCATGTACATTTGTTTCAGTGGTGCACACTGGGCAAAGTTTGAAGGTTAAAAAGCTGAATCATAATTATTGCAAGGTAAGTGCAAACATGGAACTTGGATTTTTACATGGCTTTTAACCTTCCTTGACTGAAAAGACAAGAATTTTTAATCATCTAAGAACAGAAAATGACAAAGCTGTGAAAGATCACAGCTCAAGAATCAAATCTCTTGGGTTGAATTAATACTAAGACCATTTACCACTAAACAGTCTAAACTGAATTTGTTGGTTGTAGGTAGTTCATTCTTTAATTTGCAAAATGTATGATTTGAACAATGCTATGAATTGTAAAAAAATAATTTCTAAAATAATTTCTCTTTTGTGTTCTAGGTAAGAGAATATCAGGTTTCTGACGTTATAATCAGACTACAGCAAGGTAACATATTTCAGATATCTGAAGCCTGATGGGACTGTAATTGTATGTGTGTGTGTGAACACCAGATTTCCTTCCATATGAAAAGTGTCTGAATCTATAAAATATTTGATTTCCAAAGGAGAAGAAGCCAACCTTAGCACATCTTTAACAAACCTTGAAAATATAATAGAAAAAAATATATATTCTGAGCTACTGTTCTGCTTTTCTTCCATGAAAACTATTTAATTCATGTTGTTACCATACTGGATGTATTTTGTATGTCTATATATTTACAAAGCAAGGCTAGGACAGCAGTATTGTCACTTTATGGAGTGATTTTAAAAAATTAAAAGGAAAAAAAAGAAGAAAAAATAGTTTGATGCAAATATTAACAAAGTATGGATTTGCACATGTTGTTCACAAACTCAAGATTAATGTCAAAAGATCCTGAAATATCATTGTGCCATAAGGATGCTTCATACTCATTTCTGCTTGTCAATAGCATTTATAGGCTGACATTTTGCTGAGAGGTGGGATTGGCACAGCTTGGCAGTGCTGCATAGACTGATGTTCTTAAGCATCCAAAGTATTTTTTATTTGATTATAAGTTAATATTGGATATGGACAACTCTAAGAACAAACAAAACAAGCTTGGTTTCCTTTTAATCAAGATTTATGGATATTACTTCTGTAAGAGTCTTGTATTTTAAACAGACAACTGAACCTCATTTATTTATTAACCTGTGATCATTGACACAAAATGCAATGGATTACAATAGCTTCAGCCAAGATCTGGTACTAGAATGTCTGTCATCTACAGCTTTCTAAGAGTCTCTTGGAAAATATAATTAAAATTGTTTCATGTCTTTCCCCTCACCAATAACCTGTGTTTTTGTGGTCCTTGATGTGGCTGTTTTCCAGCAAGAGTGAAGCCTAGCCTCTTGAAAACAACTGGAACATTTTAGACATCTTTGTTTCCCTGATTGCCTCCTGCCTTTAAAAATGCAACTTTAAAATGAGTGATAGTGCTGGAGTATCCTTAATAATGTTGTATTCACGTTTGAGCACTGATTTTTTTTTTGTTGCTGCCAGTGTCTGCACTGTTGGATACTGGGATACATAAAATCCTGCAGCTACACAAAGACAAGTAAACAACATAAATCCTTTACTGCTAGACAGAATGGTGTGATGAATCTAAATGGCTTTTTAAAGGTAAGGTCTGCCAAGGTGTCCAGAGATTTCAGGATTATTTTGCTAAATCACCCAGAGTTCTGTGAATAACTTTGGGATAGGAGGGCCTTTCCTTGTCCAGCTGCATTTTGAATGCCTTGTCAGTGGCACTGGATCAGCATAAGATTGATAGTTATTTGCTATAGTAACATCTGCTGTTCTGCAATGTACTTCCAGCAGATGCTCTTGATTTAAATGTAATACGTGTGTGTAATCTTGGAGCATGTTACCTTCAGCAGATGAATGGTACTAAAGTTGAGGTGCAGGTTTTGAAAGCATGGATTGTGTATCTCTGGTCAGATTGATACCTGTAAATTGTGCAGATCATCATTAAGTTTGATAAGGATGGCATCAGCAACACTTTCTGATTTATTCCTCAAACTGGCATACGGTATTCTGACTGTAGGGCAATTTGTGCTTTCATCTTTTCTTTTTTCTTCCTTTTGTCCCTTCCATGTCTCCCTGCCCCTAGTAGCCATCCTTTTTTTGTTCCTGGTGAATTCATGAAGCTGCATAGACACCAATTTGTCACTGTTTTTGCCTCTCATACCATATGAAGAGTTGTAATGAGAGAAATGTTAAGTGCTCAAATCTGTAACCTAATTGACTTTGCATGTATAGCATGCTGGCAAATGGTCTAGACTAAGATCATTTTAAGATAATCAGTGTTTCCTACTTTATTTAAATGCATGATAGTGCATATTTATTTAAGATAAAATGGGGATGATACCAGGCATTTCTGTAATAAAAAGAAACTTTTTCAGTAAAAAAATGACCCTTTTCCAGCAGAAACACTTCAATGAGAGCATTTTACAATGCAGTACTCTTAAATAAGTTTGCACAGCAGGCATCCCATATTTCTTGGTGTTAACAAGTCCACTTGGAAGTACCATTTCCTTTTTCCAAGGAGTCACTTGCTATTACTTGTATGCAAATCCTGTTTTCTGTCGCAGAGTTACAGCAATCAAGTGATTCTCACATAATGATGGCATCTGCTGAATGTTGTTAAAATTCTTCATACAAGTACAGACAAAAAAAAAAATAAAAAAAATTGGGTTGCTGTAGATGTTTCTTTGCAATGATGCTGGTTATTTCACCACTGAGCAACCTGAAGTTACTTTCCTATTTAAATTTTTTAAGTGACTGAAAATTTTTTAGCCAAAATAACGCTGCATGATTGTGTTTTACCCAAAGAGAATGCAACAAGTTGTGTAAGGCAATCCAGCAGTTCCTTTTCCTGTGTCTTTCTCCACCTTGAAGTCTTTGCTCAGTACATTTCCAATACCTGTTTTGACAATTTGATCTCTTCTAGGGCTCTGTGGGGAAGCAGAGAATTCTAGAATTTCTTTGACTGTTGGTAGCTCATTCCAGGCTTTATATATATATATATATATATATATATATATATATATATATGTTTCGCTGTTTTTTTTGTGGTTTTTTTGTTTGTTTGTTGTTTTTTTGTGTGGTTTTTTTTTTTTGTTTGGTCTGTTGCTGTTTTTTAGGGATTTTTTTTTGGGGGGGAGGGTGTTTTTTTCTTTTTTTTTTTGACAAATATTAACTCTGCTTCCATGTCAAGTAGATATTTATGTTATAAGATCTATCTTCTTGGGCTAAATAATTGACCATGTTGTGGTCTAACCCTGCCAGCAACTAAGCACCAAACAGGCATTCACTCCCTCCCTCCCTCCCTTCCTCCCTCCCTCCCTCCCTCCCTCCCTGGTGGAGGGAGAGAATCAAAAGTGTAAAAGTGAGAAAACTCGTGGGAGTTGAGATACAAAGAGTTTAATAATTGGAATTATATAATAATCATCATCAGATCATTCGTAAATTAAGGGGCAATAACAAAGACAGAGGAATGAAGCCCAGAGAAGTCAAGTGATGCAAACAAGAGCAGTTGTTCACCACCACCTGACTGGTGTTTTGGGCACATCCCCAGCCCAATTCCTGCACTGAGGGGCAGAAAAGGCCTTGGCTGTGTGCAAGCTCTGCCCAGCAGTGAGGAAAACATCCCTGCACCATCAGCACTGCTTCCAGCACAAATCCAAAACACAGCCCCACACTAGCTACTGTGAAGAAAATGAACTTTATTCCAGCCACAACCAGCACACCTATACCAAAGGAGATATTATCAAAGTTCTTAGGAGATCTATTTCTTTGGGTCCATTAAGATTAATAGAGGTTTTTGAGCAGGTTGATGAAATAGCATATTAATGCAGTATAATGTTATATAAAGCTACATGATGCTGAACCAAAACTACTCAGGATAATTTGTGACAAAAACTGTTATAATCCATTAGCCATAATTTCCAAGGCAATTTTCAGTCACTTTTAAGTTGTGACAACAGTGTGTGCTGTAAATTGTTATATGAATTGCAGAGATTCTTGTTTTTTTATATCATTTTTACATGCACCTATGCTATAAGCAGTGTTTTTATGGGTGAGGTTACATAAGGGAAACTTAGATTTTTGTCTCTCTACCTATTGTGAATTGAGGTATAGTGTCTTTGTGATAAAAATGGGTAGGAGTAATGGATAATCCCTCCTCTTAAGCTGCATCTATAGTTTAGGAAAAAGTCATTAAATATAAGACTTGAATTCACCAGCAAAATAAAATACCTTCAGTCTATAAGATTTCTTGCCAGTGCAGGGCTTAAATGAAATTTAGGAGTATAAGTAGATTTATGAGGTTAAAGGCACACTGAATTTCCCCTTCCTGTAAACTGTCTTTGCTGTGACTTAAGAGGGAGTTGTGCAGAAACACTAATATAAGATTAAATTGTTAAAGCACACACCTGTATTAAATATGGTATCACAGGAAAGATTATGTGGAAATTGTGGGGCTTCTTTTTGAAAACTTTTGTTTGCTACTTAATTTTTCAAAATTTAGTGTTTTGCATGATGGTTTCTGTGAAGATTTCTTAAATCAATCTCTAAATTAAGGTTTTCTTACAGGGGATGAACAATTGAAAAGAGCAAAGTTCTCTGTGATCTCATTTACAGTGAGGAAAAAAATAATTATATCCTTCAAAAGTGTATTTCACAGAATAGCTGGGGTTGGAAGGGACCAGTGGAGATCAGCCATCCCAAACCTCCTGCCAAGGCAGGGTAACCTCAAGCAGGTGACACAGGAACGTGTCCAGCTGGGGTTTTAATGTCTCCAGAAAGGGAGAATCCACACCCTCCCTGGGCAGCTGCTCCAGTGCTCTGCCACCCTCAGTGTAAAAAAGTTCTCCTCATGTTGAATGAAGCTTTTTGGTGTTTTGTTTTATGGCCATTGCTCCTCGCCCTGTTGCTGGGCACCACCAAAAGGACTTTGGCACCGTCCTCCTGGTGGGCAGTAATCTGGAATGGTTTGTCTGCTCCTCATATTCCTGGCAGGGTAACCCCAGATCCTTGCCCAGAATTCCTCCAAAAGCAATGCCTCATTGCATTGTCCTTGACACAGGAGACATTATTGTGTCACATTCTAGCTTTTAGTCAGAGACCATAAAATCCTAATGCATGTACACACAAATCAAAGGCAAAAGCTCATTTCTGTAGTGATCAAATTCTTCAGTAAAAAAGCTGGCAAAATTACTGTACTGTTGTGATAATAATTAAAGAAAAATATATCACTTTTCAAATTGTACAGTTTTAGTAGAAATAAAGCTAGAAAGCTAAATCAAAACTGTTTTCATATCAATCAAACACCAGTTAATTTTTAACGAGATTATTTAAGAAGAAACCTTCACAATTAAGCTGCTATTAGTGCATTAAAAAGTAAATGCAAATATGTTGCTTTCCAGATCATAGGGTTTCAAACCAAAAAGCAAATTCTAGTGGAATGCAGTCAACTAATTTTTCCTCATTTGAGTCATTCAACTTTTCATCAGTGCTCTTTTTGTTCCCCTTGATTTGACTATTCAAAAATTCCATTGCTGTCACCCAGTCATAATTTTTTTCCTTTTTCTTTTTTTTAAATTTTGTTTGAGAAAGTTGAGTGTTGTAAAGAGCAGTACCATGGTGTGGCTTGTCATGCCTGCTGGATGTTCCCACACTGGGATTGAGGACACAGATCTCTGATTGAACTGCTCCAGACAAACATGGAATGTGGGTGGGGATTTTTTTCGGGTTTAGATCAATACAAAATTATTTGTGAATGAATACAGAAAATATTTTAGCAATCTTGTCTAAGGGTGTTTTCCCATGCAATTATTGGATTGTGGGAGATGTGGAAGATGAGTTGGAAAATAAAATGACTTACAAACAAATAGGTGAATTAAATGCTCTAAGAGACTCAATCCATAACTTCTTAATGTTATATTTCAGTATCTAAATCTGCATACACAGAGCTTTTGTTCCAAAATATTCTTGTTATTTTTGTTTAAAAATTGGCCAAATATTTCAGTTATTGACCAGAAATATATCAGGCTCCAGGAAAACCTACCTATAATTCTTGTATTGTTAGATAAAAATCTGATGAGTTAATCAGTATTCCCACTTGGAGACGTAAAAGGGATTATTAATATTTTCTTTTCTTTTTCATTTTTTTTTTTTAATTCTCTTATATTCTTCTCTAAAAATCCCAGGAAGACTTTCTGCTGAGAACTCCTCTGTGAAATGTTGTTCATTCCTTCACTTTTCTTTGGAAAGGATTAATCTAAAAAGGGTTGAGTTCTGGCATAATAGGAAATATCAAGGAACTGAAACTTGGAAGGTGGCTGTTACTCCTTAAGATGAATAATATGCATTGGGAACTAATAGCAAATGTTCCAGATTATGGTGCAAAACTCCTCAAATAGTTCCACCCTCCAGTCACTTTTCTTCATTAGGTATTCTTTGTTGGTATTTGCAGAGCAGAATGATCCTGGCCCCATGCAGCTTCAGGACTGACAAAGGAGTGAATGGCAGCTCCTCAATGATTTTCACTTAATCACTCTAATTACCTCCCGCTCCATTGCAGTGGCAACGTCAAGCTTGTGAAGCAATCTCTTCAAGAAATATCCAGGTTTCTGTTGCAACAATTCATTTTAGCATTTACTTCAGCCCATTAAAGTAACTCCTCCAGGTCACAGGAGGTACCAGCCTGTTTTGATGTGCTCTGAATGGATGGAGCTGGGCACTGAGGAGCTTCCCTGAACTGCAGTCTAGTAGTGAGGACGGGATTAAAACCCTTGCTTTACAGGTCATGAGTCAGTGGGTCAGTGCAGGATCAGAGAATCACAGAACATCTCAAGTTCATGAAGATTATTCAGTCCAAGTCCCTGCTCCTCACTGGTGTCATCTTGTCTTCATGTCCCCTTATCCTGACAGAGGGTGTAAGTGAGGCAGTCTGGCACTGACCTGGCACACTTTAAATTCAACCACCACTAATTTACATCCACTTTTGTACATTGGACTTGCCCAGAGGTGATGAGGGAGGGTTTTCAGAGTCCGTGCTGTCTGTTCAGGTTTGGCCACCTTTTGTTTTCATGGATGCACACAGTGAAGCCTCACATGACAGGGGTTGGTTAATATGTCTGTAGATGTATTATCTATGTTTTATCTTTCCTCATATAACTCTACAACCTTAATTAGTATCTCCTGGTTCATAGACAGCTCATAGAATTTTTCTTGTCCTTTTTTGCTTCTGTGGCCCTCACTGTTCTTTCACGATTCTGGCAGATGTTTGTGTATTGCTCCCTTAAATCTGTCTTCCTCTGTCATTTTAATTTTGCTGTAATTCAATTTAGTGATAAGGGGTAGAAAGGAAGTAAATTTTTTGATAACAATGCAAACCATCAGAGGATGAAAGCTGGTCACAGTAAATGCAATTGCATAATTTGTGATATTCAGACAGGAGTTAGAAGATTAGTATATAAGCCTGTAATCAGAGATCCTTCTCTTTATCATTACCTGGCCTTATCTAGACATTTGGTTATTTTTAACACTTATTTTTGAAAATTGATTTTCTAGACGACTAAAAAAGCCTATGCCAGAAACCAAATTATTTGTTTTCTCCTAAGTGGTGTATTAGATCCACATTCATCCCCATTTGTAAAGTCTTTGCTTTGACCCATTTATTTTGATTCTCTTCTCAGCATGTTTTCACAGGCACATAAACAATTCAAGTAACAATAATATGTGTAAAGAAAGTACACCAAGATACCTCAGGTGCTCTATTTAGATAGAATATGCATCTAAATTGATTCAGGAGCAATATGCACTTTGGCAAAGTGCCATGACTTTCAGACTTATCTTGCAGGAAGAATCAGCAATGAGAAATAACCAAGAGAAAAAGAAGACAAAGGAGTCCAGGTTATCTTTTTATGCATGATGAATTTAAAAAAAAAACCAACAAACCATTCACTATTGTATAATTTTATTGGGAATGCAGAATGATGCAAACCACCATATCCTGTTAACCATCAGCGTTACTAATTCAGGCTCTTGGTGTGATGCCTTCTGTCCTCTGTGTTTGAGTCAGTGGTGGTCAGTTTGGACATGCAGATGCAGGGAAGTCTGCTTGGGAATATTCCCAAATAGGTGGTCATGCATCACGCTGGACCTCTCACTTCTGCCCTCAACCATCCCAGAATTTCCAGTTAGAAACTGAGGCTGCTGCCAGCCCCACAGTCATGAACTGGTGTCTGCAACCATCTTCTTCCAAGAGTGCTCAACACCCCACGGCGTGGGCAGCTCTCTGCCTTTCCTCACAGACCCCCAGATTCCCATTCCTTCTGTTCTTTACCTCCTTGGCTTCCTTGGGGTAGAGGATAAACCTCTGCCAGAACCTGGAGGATTTACCAAATCTGCCACTGTCTTTAAAGAGGGGGTGAGGCTTAGGGAGCAGTAGGAAACCTGAGAATAAAAACCTGTCAAAAGAATAATGTTCTTTTTAAAGAGCTCTCTGCACATGACAATGTGATAACTTGCTCTGTCATGCACATTTGTGGATATTATCTGTCACATTTGTTATACACCTTAAATTGCACAGAACGTTCTTGTTTCTCAAGGTGCTCTTTGAAATGCTAGCAATATTTTTAATTTAAAAGTTTTTGAGATAAAATATCATAGTTTAAGTACTGTATTAAATGATAATTTTCTTAGCTTTGCAAGTCTCCTTTAATTCAATATAAAATTATAAAGACTACTTTTTTTTTTTCCAGTGTAGTTCCACAAAAATTCGTGGTAGATTTTTTTGAATGCTGTTGCATCTCCCAAACATAAACATAAGTGTAGAAGGACAAAATCTCATTTTTTATTGATTGGCACAGCTTAAGTGAAGCTAGAGAATGAGTGGCAGCATGAGGTGTGGCCCAACCATTCTAACAAAGCAGTGAGGTTCCAGTGATCTGTGTAAAAATGGGTGGATTACTTCTCTTACTACACAGTCAGTATTGTTGATGTTTTAAAGCTTTATCTTAAAACAAAATTGGAAATAAAGGTACTTCAGTCACTGATCAGTAGACAAAAATAAAGCTCCATAATTTTTTTGTCTTCAAAATGAAGCATGTGAAGGATTCTTCTTATGCTTCATTTATTTTATTTTTTTTCTTTTTTTTGGGGGCAGGAGGTTTACTCTTACTGTATTTTACTCAGTGAACAGAGAGAGAAATGGTTACAATCTATAAAACTGCAGTATTCACTGGGAGGATATCTGTATCTTGAAGTGTTTCTCAGTTGAGATTATTACCTCTAATTTGTGATTTTTTTGCAATAGTTGTCAGCTACAAGATAATCATATATTAACAGGAAAACTAGGCTATAATTTCTGAGAAATTGTAAAGGATTTAGGTCATTCTTGTTTGCAGATATGTAATTCTGAAGAAATGAACTTAGAGATCCTACTTACTGGTGTTTGTCATTGAGTACCTCGTGTCTTAAGTGCATGCAGTGAGGCATTTTCTCCTCCCCTAAAGGAAAAGCCTGATAAAAAATGGAGTGGAGTTCATTAAACTTCTGTAATGAATTGTTTCTCTTGAAAACAAGAGAAAATTGATGTGTCCTGAATGCAAATTACATCTTACGTTTATAGAAACAAGCTTAGGTTCAATCAGAGGTTTCACTCGAGTAATTATTTTCATTTTTCAAGTTAGTGAAGACTTCATGGGTTGTTTTTGGTTGTTTTTTTTTTTTTAGTAGATACCTTTGTTTGGCTTTAACAGAGGTCAGCTGTCTTGTCATTCTGGTTTCCAGCCTAGCTTGCTGTTGATGCTTCTTTCCATGTGTGACCTAAGAGACCCTTCCGTTTCTGGAAATACTGAAGAAATCAATTCCTCACATGCAGAGCATTTAATGCATCACAAGTCCCAGCTTTGGGAGCAGAACTTTTGTTATTTATAAAAAAAATGAGTTTTATATTTTGCAACTTTTACTGCCATTTTTTTTTTTTTGGTTATGAAGTGCCCATGTGCACATGCAGAAGAACACACATATTCCCTATCCTGTATTTTATTGGCCAGACTCTGCTCCTTTTAACCCTGAAAAATGCTATTGTGTGAGAAGCTGGATACTCTGTCCTGCTCTGAATCATGCACGTACATTCAAGAACAATTTTTAATCACAACTGAATAATTTGCCTTTTTTATAGCATTCAGCTCTCATTCACTAGGTCATTTGTTTCTGTGTTAAGGCTGGCACCAGGCATTAGTGATAAAAGCAAGATGAAGGTGAGCAATAAAAGAAACAAAGGTGCACCTAGCTAAAGCAGCAACTTTGTTCTCTGGAACAACGATGTGACTTTGTAATAGCAGATTTAGCATGTCTGTTCAGTAGAACAAAGTGACTCCTGCAGTGAGAAGTGCTCTGATGGTCAGGACTGGTGTTTGCTCTTGAAGGCTCTTTGCTTTTCACTGTGGGGCTAAACTGCTTCTGGAAGTATCCAGGGTGGCTGAGCACCCTGTGAGTGCCTGCCTGCTTCTGGGGGATGGAGAAGGGAACAGGAGTCTGCTTAATGGGAATGTTTACTTCATTTTCTCAGTCAGACAGTGGAAGAAAGTGTTGGAGGTTGAGCTATTCAGACCTTGACAGGTTATATATCCCCTCAGCTCCCATTTAATTAACGGAAAAGAGCTCCCAACAATATTTTGGTTTGAGAACCTTCACAAGAGGAGGTGTCGGAAGCCGAGCCTATTATCCACCTTATCTCCTCTCTAATCTTCTGTCTCCTCTGCCCATCAAGCACAGATTCAGTGCCTCATCATTCCCTTTGGGGCATCCTTCTGACCCACAGGGTCTGCTTCCATCGTGCTATGGGTCAATCAGTCATGGATGGATTCCTGACTGCGCTGCAGGAGGTTAAAATGTTTCCCAGGGTTCAGTGGTGGGATGAGAGAGAGGAGGCAGGGGAAGTCTCAGGTAACATACATTAGTGCAGAATTTCACTCAAAGGAGTGTTTTAATTTAAATACTTCTATTAAGAGTTTAATAGAGTTGTAGCTTCTATCCCCACTGTGCTGACACATAGCTATTTTTCTCCCCCTGTCTCTTCACAGAGACACTGTTTACACTCCTTCTCATAAAATGCCTTTTTCCCTTGGATTAATAGAGATATACTTGAGTTGCTGTAAATCTCTTGTAAGAATTAAAATCATAATAGGAGATACTTTTGCTTTCAGAAACAAGCATGTGGAAGAATGATGCTTAAAAATGAAACAGAAATTACTAGGCTTCAAGGACAACTCTGTGAGGGCAAGCTCTATGCAAAATTATGTATACTAAAAGGAATAGAATGAAAACAGTAAAGACAGAGGTAAAGAGTAAACATTCCTCATGGCTGATTGAAGATAGAGTCAGTTATCTCTCATTGAAAAGTAGCCTGAAATTAAATTGAGCTTTGCTGTAGAATGGTAGGTGGGTCCTGTAGAAAACATGACATGGAAGTAACAGTGAGAAAGTATGGGAATGTAAAGGAAAATGCTGCCAGAGAAATATATGTTATAGGAAAGAAATAGAAAGAACCTAGTCAAGTGTCACAGAAACACTTAAACAATTCTGCAAATTAATATTTCCTGGTATGTTCATGTTTTCTCAGGACCAAATCTGAGATTCCTGTTGTGTTCAGAAAAAAACAGTTTTTATAGGCCCCCTGTACATAGCAATGACTTCTCTATTAAAGAAATAGTGATTGGATCCTCAGCTTCCCTTTCAAGCATTATCTGTCTGGAAGATCCCAAGCGTTCACTGGCAGTCTGGCTCAGATGGATCAGCAAATTTCTAAACACTTGTACATTCAGCTATTGTTTTACAACAATATATTTATAAATAAATAAAGTTTATTTTAGCTGTTGGATAATCTCATCCAAAAACATTATGCTTATACATACATCCATATAGTACTCTTCAAATGAAGTTGTGTGTGAGAGACTAGATTTGGTCCTGTTCCTGTAACCATTCTGAAGCAAGTGTGGAATTCAACTTCCAAGTGCCTTCCCTAGGGTGTCTAGCCAAATTCTGAACAATTATAAGACATAACAGATCAACATGGGGCATTTGAAGTCATTTTCTTCGTGTCTCTTTAATGTTTCAGTGTGATCAGGTAGATTATAGAGTTTGTCAGTCTTCTTCCTTGTTTGACACAGGTTGCCAAAGACATATCCTTAAGGAGAATATGTTTATGATATGGATTTGGTGAGTATTCATTCTACTGAGCCAGCAGAGAAATAGGAATTTCTCTGCTGGGAGAATTACAGGCATGCTGAGAAATGGGAATTACAGGCCAAAGTCCTCTTCTGCCACCAGGAGGGAAATGAGGGTTGCTCATTTTGAAACAGAGGAATAGTGGGGCAAATTGTTAAATAGACTTGGGTCTTACTTTTAAGCAGATTGTTAACACAGAGTCTGTGTAGAAGGAGCTGGGCATGCAGTTGTGAACAAAAGATGGAGTTTTTTTAAAGGTCTACAAGTGATGTTGAAGCACCAGGTTTCCTGCAGGTAGCCTGTGGTTGTAAGCACTTCCTACTTTTCTTCAAACTAAAACTTGCCTTTGTTTTCATTTTTTCTTTTTGTACCTCTCTGTAGTATTTGTTACCTCTTCACGAATTTTTTTCTTCTTTTTGACAATAGCATTTTGACTTGTAAAGAAGTTATGTGTGTATATCATGTGAGTGGCCATGTGAATATGAACAAAAATACCAATAACTCTTGCACTCCCTGTGCAAAGCCAAGCCCATGCAGTTAGCACTATAGCTCAGCTCCAGCTGGCTAAAATGTCTGTATTTATGTGAATTCATACTGCATGTTAGAGTTCCTATTTCCCAGCTTTATGCTGCATCTTTAATTAGTCCTAGCTCTCTTCAATCCATAAATTAAAGGCTGTCCTTTCTTCTCTCAACAGGAGCCCCGGTTACAAATTTCAGTAGCTGAATCCTGTTGCACTGTAAATCTACTTTAGGCAAATAGATTTTCGATTATTGACTGACCAAATAAGCTTATTTTGCTTCACTCCATTGTTTCACACACTGGCAGCATCATTAAATTGGAATTAGCTGGTAGCCTTGAGACTCCTACTGCTTAATTTGTAAATGTGACTTTCCTGTGGTATATTTTAACATAGCCTGGACAGTGTTTTTCATTCTTTATTTTTGCTGCCTCTTTTCTATATGGAGCCCCATGGCATGTTTTCCTTCCTTATCTTTCAGTATGACTGTAGCTCTGCAAAGTGGCCAAAGGGTAAGATCCTGTCCTCTCCACCAGGTTTTCAGTGATCTCCATGGAATTCCATGTATGATAAGGATATGTCTCACTCCTTTTACATAACCAGACCTGGAGTTCACTCTTGGAGAACACTTTGGGCATTGTAAAAGCATTTCCCTCTTCTTGAGGACAGATCAGAGGCTGCCTTTGCATATAAGGAGCTCTGTAGGTCCCCTACAGAATGCTGCAGTCTGGTGTCTTATGTGATCCATGGAGGGGGAAATCATTAACTCTTGCTCAATCTAAACTGATGCATAAAATAGCAAGAATTTCAGGGGTTTAAAATCTTTCTCCTCAGTGTTTGTATATATATATAAATATAGATGATAGATAGATAGATAGATAGACAGACAGATAGATAGATAGATAGACAGAGAAATAAAAGAAATGGAGTTCATGATGTCCCCAAGTATTTGGATTTCATTTTTTATTTACAGACTCTAACATTTTATATGCAAATGACTCATTATACTTTAGAAAGTGAATATATTAATTTGCTTAATTTCTTACCTTATTTAAATCTTTGGAAATGTCACCTGCCATTCAATCTACACGCCAGTTATGACAAAACAACAAATATTGCAGAGAGGCGAAGCATTAAATTTCTCCTAATCACAAGACAGGTATGACAGGTCTCAGTTTATGCACACAGACATTGCTGAGTGTGCTGAAAATACAGAGATATTTTTCTCCTTTCACACAATTTATTAGAAGAAAAACTTTGGTTTTTTGAAAAAACTGAATTTTTTTTTTACCTGTGTCATGGAAAACAAACACAGGGTTCTATAAATTTTCTGGTGAGACTGTAAACTAGATTTGAGGGGTTTTATATAAAGCAAAATAAAAATGAACTACAGAATATCTGGAAATTTTTTGGTTTGGAGTTTTTTAAGTGGATGCTTTGCTGTGGGATTTTAGAAATTTTGTGTCTGAAGTTTGATGTTCACTAAGAAGAAATAAATTCCTCCATGCCTTTATTACATTGTAAAATCCTGTATCCTTGTGTCTTTCCTGGGCATCCAGTGGGTAGCCTGTCAGCTCCATTACTGCAAGAAGGCTTAGCCCAGCAGTCATTAGCTATCCCTCATGCTTTGCTGTAGAATTCTGTTTAAAACCACTTGAATTCAGCATCTTCTCTGTAAGGAAACTGTATTTTAAATGTTAGTCCAGTATTTAGAGCTTTAACATCTAGATTTGGTTTAACCTGGTTTGAGACAGGGCAGATTATTCTATTCCAAAGCTTTACTTGCTATGGCACAAATCATTGCAGCCTTTCTAGGAATATTGTGAAACAAAATGACTTTTAATATTTTCAAATTAGTTTGCTTTCTTCTAATGCAAGTGATGCACAATTCTACTGTGATAATAGTGTTATTGTGATGGGTTCTTTACTCCACTGGAGGTTTGCAAATAGATACTTGTGGTGCTAAACCTCACTGCAATCTTCTGTTCAAGACCTTTGCATCACCAAATGTTTCCTGAGACTGGCAAAACCCAACATGAACTTGTATTTAGACTTCATACATGCACATAGAGATTTCTAACCACATGTAAAACACAGCTGCTGACTGAAACAATCTCAGATTTTTTGAGAAAGTGATTATAGGTTTGAGTGTTTTAGGCATTATTTTCTTTCTTGTACAACTTACTTATATCACTGAAAATATGAGAAGTTAAAATGACCTTGAGTAGAAAAAAAAATGCAATGTTTTTCTTAGTTAAATATGCATTTGAAAAAGTTTACTTCGAGAACTACTCCATGCTAAAGTAATGTCTACCTACATTAATAGTTTTATTATTAATGGCTTTGGACTATATTATATCATTTAATTGGTGTTTATAAATAGCTTCCTTCCCTGTGGTTATGAAATATAACATTTACCAAACTTCTTCTTTGATGGAATTTACATATGGCACATCATGATGATTAAAAGCCAGCCGTCTTTTCACAGCATGGCAAGAAATAGGATTTGATTTATCTTCGTTGCTCGCCTACCACTTGCTGTGACTGTACTTTTGAAATTTTAATATTCTCATTTCTCAAAAGGAGCTTGTTATGTAAAGTATTATGTAAATATCTTTTATGCTTTGTTTTTGCCTTTCTATGTAAAAAAAATAGAAATTTTAATGTGATGAGCAAACAAAGCATGAAGGTGGGAATGAAAAGTCTCAGCCAAAGAGACTTTGTGTCAAAAGAGGCAGATTTATTTATACTTTGAAATCTGAAATAATTTAAGTACAGTGTAATGTAAGCAGTGTTTTGAATCCCTTTCACATTATTGAGCTGTTGATCACTAATCAGTTGAAATGTGTCACTTCCAGATTCCCAATCCTTTTATAGGTTAGTATAGGTACAGTGTGGTTTTCCAAGACAACAGAGCGTGCAAACCTGTTGTGTGGGCAGCCAGATCCCTTTTCCTGCCCTCCTTCCTCATGCTCCCCTCTCACAAATGTCTCCCCAGCAGCAAATACGTGAGGTGCAGAGCTCAGGCAGTGATGGGATGATCATTAAGGGATGGAGAAGCAGCAGCTCCATCTGCATCTGCTACAGCAAAGCACATTTAAAAGAGCAGGGATTGTGTATTCCTGTTGCATCTGCTCAGATTTTAACACTCTCCCTTTTAATGTTGGCCTTCCCAACACAAGAGATTTGATCAAGGTGTTCTTCAAAATTCAGTGCCACGCTGGGAAAGTCTAGTAGAAACCTGCTGTCTGTCACCTTCTTATTCTTTTTAAGCAATTAAGCACCTGCTGATTCTCTGAGGTTACACCAGGATTTTTACTTTGATTTTTCTCCATATTTTAGCTCAGTTCTTTTTTTCTGTTGTTCGGTTCAGCAAGGGAGCTAAAACGACTTTGACTCTCCTCCTTTCCCCTTCTTGTGAGGCAGCCTGTGCCTACTAAACATCTGTTCCTTAGAAAAAATTAAAATAAGGATAAATTAAATGTACTCAGTGCTACGGTTTAGAAAACTGAATACAGAACTATGTACCCAATTCAAATGGAATGTTGTCTAAAACTGCACACAAGAGGGAGAATTAAGCAATGCCTGTACCAAAGGTTTGAAACAGGAGGCACACAGTGGGTGGTTCATATCAAATGCAACCCACAAATTGGATTTTTTGGGTTTTTTTGCAATGAGTGGGGGTTTTTTGGGGTTTTTTTGTTTGTTTTTTTTTTTGTATATATATTTCTGACAGTTTGAACTGGTGAAGGTGGAGAAATGCTGTCCTCTGCAAAAAACTGTCCTACTCTGATACACCATTAGAAAATAAGAGGAAGCAATCATATCCCTCTCCTAATTTTTAATATAATATTTCATATACTTGTCAGGGGTTTTTTGCCAATTTTTAGAAATTAGTATGTCAGAATGAGTAATTATCAGTACTAAAAATAACAGATAAAATCATCCCAGAAGTGGAGCCCTGCTGGGGCTGTAAAGCTGGTTAAGATGGGGTTTGTCTTGGAATGCTCTCAGGCCCTGCCCCATGAGATGCTGTACGTCCTTAAATCCTGTTGGATCTGAATGGTAAAAAGGATTAAATGTTCTGCAAGGCAGAGTAAATGACTTCCTGTCTCAGGAAGAATAAACGTATAAAACTAGTGCAAAATGTATTTTTCTTGCTCTGTGCATTGTTATAAATGCTATTTGTTGTGATAAACAATATATACAAATAGATTGTAACCGCATTACCTCAAGTGAAACTTGTTTGCTAGCTATAGAAGAAAAAAAAAATGAGGATTAGGTAGGACTCCTTGGGATTTAGTTTACAAACTGTAAACTGTAGCAAATCTCCATTTTAATAATTCTTGAAGAAAGCATGACACTCAAGAATTTCAAATTCAGAAGTTTCTCACTTGCTAGGTGGGTTTGCAGTAGTAAATTCATGCTGTTTCCAAAAAAAAAATCCAACATATTAAGCAACAGGCTGCTCTGTCTTGCATACTAAAGGCTTCCAATCTCAAACATGGTCATTTCAGACACTTTTTTTCCTATATCTTTTCAATTAAACAGTATAAACACTATAAAAGTCTGTAATTAAGCAAGAACTTATGAGCTGAACTATTTACTAATTAAACTAGTAAATAGATTGTCATTTATTGTCTTCAACACACACTTTCAAATCACAGCAAAGACTTCCAAGGTGTTAGTTGTGTGATGGTAAATTAAAAAACAAATAATTTTCTGTGTCCAAAGGATGTGCTATAATGGAAATAAAACAGTATGAATGACCTATGGTTGATCTTCTGTAGCCTTTAAAGAATATTGTAACAAATTAGAAAAGCCCTCCTTTTGTTTCCATTGTAGTTTTATAAGATGACTACTAGGATGCTGAACTGGAAAACATTGAATTTCTGCACAGGCATTTCAAAAGTTGTTACATAATCCTAACATTTAAGCTGGAATAAATATCTTTTTATTCCAATCATACATTCATTTTTTGTCGAAACATAAAAATGAGCTTATCTTTTCCTTGCAGAACAGAATAATTTGTGTTTACCATTACTGAGGAGGGCTGTAATTGTACGTGTGCAGATTAAGACACTGATGAAAAATGAAGGGTCTTTTCATTGCACATGCCAGGTAGGGCACAGACTGCACGAGAGTTCTGCTGCTGATCTCAGACATGCCCTGTTCCAACAGAGGATTTCTTCTTTCTGCAGAAAGAAAAAAAGGTGCTGCAGCGTGTCTGATAATTCTGTGCTTTGTAGGTGGGAAACAATGAAGTGTATGTGGTCTCACAGTGGCAGGAATAGCAACAAACAGATGGCTTTAGTTTACCCCTGCAGTGGCTACCCTGTGAGCTGAAGTGAGTTATATTTTGCATTGTTTTCATAAATCAGTTTCACTGCACTTATTCAGATGTGAGTGGGCTCAGAATAGCAGCAGCAAGAAGTGTATAAACAAATTTGAAATGAAAAACAAACAAACAATAAAAAACCAACCAAAGGACAACTGTCCCAGAGCTATAATTTCTAATTTTGGTTTGCTTAATGATTGTAAAGGTGTGGACAGTGCTTCTCAGGACATCTGTACAGTGCTGTTAAAATAAGAGCATTGCCTGGCTTAGTCATGGTGTGGATTCATGGCAGCCATCAGCTATCCTGATACTTGAATGTGTCCCTCAGGTGTAACAAAGTGTTTTTGTATCTCATCGTTTTGTTTTGGGATTGAAGCTTTGAGTGTTCTGACCTTACAGACATTTGGTTCAATCTGAGATGTTTAGCTAAAATGAAAACTGTTTATACTATGTCTCAGCTTACAGAAAAATGCATGCCAAAGAGAGTTTAGAATTGTTTAAAGAGTAGAGAGAGGAAGGAGAAAAAAATACTTACCCTGCTCTTGGAAGCATGTGAGACACAGGTAGTGTCTAGCAGCTATCTCAAAATTGAGATTATCTCTGGCAATTTGGTGTAAGAGTTTTGCATTGCAGTCTCAATAGTCATATGTGTTAAATGGTGACACACACTTCCTACACCTTCTGCTGTGCTCTGATGGGACATTTGCCATCCCCTTTCTCTCTGGGGCTGTGAAAGGCTCAGGCAGGAATGGAGGGAAGAGTGGGTTACAGTGAGCGTTCTGTGCCCTTACTAGGACAAGTATATTATAAATGCTTTATTTCCCCCTCTTGCTAGAGTTCCTTTGAGGCTGATATAACTTCTTGCTGCAACATGCTGTACACCTTATCCCATTTTCCACTGGTTTAAAGTCCCCCATTACATCCTAGCTGATATATTTTACAAATATTGTATTTTTGTTCTTTTTTATTTTTTTTTATGATCCAGATCTCAAGGTTGTTTCCTTTAATAACCAGTAATTGGTTACCAATTTTTTTTTTTTTTTTTCTACAGTCCTGGATGTTCTTTGTATTTTGTTCTGTCTGTACTTTGAAAGCCTCTGCTCTCATTGCATGTCTTCACTCCTCTCTCTGCATCTTTATGCTAGATTCATGAATAGCTTGCTGGATGAGGACTAACAACTAGCTACTGTTTTGCATTATTTCTGAAAATATTGCCAGCCATCAATAACAGTGGGGTTTACACCCCACCACTGTGCAAAGCTAAACCAAATCAAATCAAGTGGGAGTTACCTGGTAATTAGAGGGTTGTTATCACTGTTTATTATGCTAAAATGATGCTCTAGGTGAGCCTAAAACAAGCCTGACAAAACCTGTTATGTCCCTGTCCTGAGTCTTTGGACCCAGCAGTGGTGACAACTTTACTGGGCTACAGGTCTGCACAGCAGCTTCATGACTTGATGCCAATGTTGCCATTCAGTATTGCTGTTCACATTATTTCATCCTGAAATCACACAATTAGACTCTTTCCTTCTCTAATTTTTGATGTTGCTTTTCTATATTTAGAATTTCAGATTGTATTAGGATTGTTCCCATCCTATTCTGAGAACACTAGATAGCAAGTCAGCCTAGGAATATGTCTGCTGTGCCTTAAGTATTTGTGGGGCTTGTTTGGTTTTGTTTTACTTCAAACTGGTGTATTACAAGCTAAATCAAGGTAGGAATACCTTGAAAAGGTAGTCCCTCCATGGAACCTCAAAGAAATAATAATTGGAGGTTGCCTTCTCAGGTTGTTTCAGGTGCCTCAAGCTGTCAGTTGAGCCACAGCCCTTCTCCTTTCCCCCCTAAACAGGCCAAAAACTCCCCCTGTGGAAATGCTCTTAACAAGTTTGTCAAAAAATACCCAGACAAAAATCCTAAGCCCAGCCTTCACTAACACCGAGTTTAAGTTGCAGAATAGCATCATATTTCTCAGTGAAAATCAACATCAGGAAGAAATAAAAGGTCAATGGCAAAAAACAGAAAAAAACCCCAAAAACTAAACCAAAACACCTTTTCCAAAACAAAAACCAAAACAAACAAACAAAATGAACTTTATTCCTGTGCCACTTGAAGTTAGTAGGAAGTACCTGTGATCAATCCAGCCTCCTGTACAGGAGGGATTCCAGTCCAGCATCCCAGGGGGGAATTACAACATCTTGGCAAATCAGGATGTGATAAGAAACAGGATAAGATAAGAAACAAGATAAAGATAAGGAGAGGATGGGCCCTGGTGCTTTGTATGGTCACTACAAGAAGTTGTGTGCCCCTAAGAGAGATTTATCAGCTCTTCTTCAGAGCTGCTTTGTGTGTGTTGGGCCAAGGGCTGAGCCTGTTGTCATTGTAAGAGCTTTCTAGCAATTAATCTGTGCATTCTGGAGGTTTAATGCTTGGTAAGTGAAATTTCAGATTTACATGGATTATGTTCTTATGGGCAAGGAAGATGTAGAATGGGAAAAATACTTGGATAATTTATTTTATGTGGAGTGGGCTGGAAATGAAAGGTGACTGAGGGAGAAGTTATAACAGAGAGGACTATTAAAAGAAAGGAATATTAAAATAGTGAGTCCTTAAGAAAAAATAGTAGTGTTAGAATTAAACTTCATGGTTTACTTTAGGTGCTGAATGATGAGTTCTTGGTTATTTAGGAAATAGGTAAATGGGGAAAAAAACAGATAGAGAGTACTTCTTTTCAGATTAAAGTAAAACTGGTAAAAATTGTTGCTAGAGGTATTGTGGATGATCTAAATCTGGCTGTATTGGGAAAAAAATATAAACCAGATAGATAATGGAAAAGAAACCCAAACAACTCACCAGGAGTTTCCTGACAGAAAAAAACTGTCCTTTCTTCTGGGGAATCCTTAGACCTCAACTGTGTGAAAGCTACTAAAAGCTGTGCTATTCTTACAGTCCTCCCCTGCTTGTTGCTTGTGGGTATCAAAGACTGACAGCTCCTTCTTCACATGGGAAAAACTGAGATGCTGCCAGCCATTCTGAAAGGGGCCTGGGTATCTGTCCACCAGGAAGAGGGAAACACAGACCTTAAGATTTCCCATTCTCATTTTTTAACCTTTATTTATCCTCTCTTCCAAGATTTACTCTTTATTCCTTAGGCCCTAGTCCCTCTCCATAGAAGCCATGTTCACCTAAAGTCTCGTTTCTCATTTCAGCTTTCTGAGCATCCTTCCTTTTTTGCTGCCTGTGTCCAAATCCTAATTCATAACTGTATAAATAAGAGCTGTATCTTTGCAAATAACCTAATAAAAATTAGCTATGGTTTATTTAAATTTTATTTTATTGTGTGGAGCCCTTGCTTTAAGCGAAAAAAAAAAAAATAAAAAAAAAATCTGCAAAACATTTGTGAAGTAGGGCCAGCATTTTCCCCCAAACCTGAGAAGCCTTTCATCAAGACTTCCAGAGTATTTTCACAGGGGCTGAAATCTGTACAAGCAGGTTTTCAATCTTTGGCACCTGTTGCAAGATTTATGAAGTAGGTTTCCATTTCATTTTAGAAATCACTGCCAAAGGTAAGGCTTGGGTAGAAACTTTTTATTTTTTTTTTCTGAAGTAAGCTGGGACACATCAATGCATGTGGGTGAAGCAATTTATACTGCTAAACTTTTATCCAACAGCACTGAAAGGAGAAGAATATTGAGGCACACATTTTATTTTTGATTTTTCCATGGGCCTCCTTCATTTGGTAATTAGCTGAATCTATCTGCTGCAATCAATGAACTTGTTAAAGAATAATTATCCACATCGGTGTTAATGCACTTTGAGATGTGTGTTTGTTATAGGTGCCACAGTATTGATGTCTCTACTGTATTAAACACAGGAAAACTAAAAGCATGAACTAGCCTTTATTAATAGACAGTGTTTCAACTGTATTGAATTGGGATTTTGCTGACATTGTGAGAGCAGAACAATCCTCCATTTCAGTGATAAAGTAACAAGGCATCATTGTGTATTTGAGTGCTGACAGTTATTGTTTAGACAATTATTATTAGAGGAGTACATTATGTACTGTAGGAGTTAGCTTGTCAATTGCATCTGCAGCATATTACTTTTGCTTATTACTTATACCAAAAGTAAAGACAGAAGAAGAGGTAAATGTCAAGTCAGGAATTTTTTTTGAAATATAAATTGGTTTATAATTGGAGATATTTGCAGAGATTTTGTGTGTTCAGCTTAGGCACAAAGCTAATCTGGTTAACCCACTTCTGCAGATGATGTATGTGTACGATCAAATGATTGGCTCTAAATGAAAATACTAATCCATCTCATAAAAGGCCTAATTGTCTAAACAATAAACTTTTTTTATCTCCCTTTGCTGGCTGCCATTCACAGAATTCACAGTTAGGCATGGCTGCTTGCAGAGGTTGTGTGGAAAAAGTGAGAGGAAGGACACTGCTACCTGTATGGTTTTGTAAAGTGATTCTTCAGTGTTTGGTCTTCATGCAAAGCTTGTAGCAAACCAAGGTTTATAAATGTTGAAATGTCATAGCTGTTGAAAAGTTTGCTTCAAGCTTGACAAGTAATTTTGAGTCTTTTGTTTGTGAAATGAGGTGTTAATTAACATTTAAGGTAAATAGAAATATATAGAAAATATAGAAATAGAAAAATAGAAATATAAATAGAGGAAAGCACCTTTTCCAAACCAAGAAGAGGAACTAAACTTGTAGTATATGCTTGATTACCAATCTTTCATGTTTGAACCCGGAGTTGGGGCTGAGTAGAAATTGCTTGTGTTACCCTGTGACATTTCTGAGATCCTGGAGCTTACAGAGTCTGTTCTGTCACGCTAAGTGAGGCAGGCTGTCAGGCCATTAAAAGCAATTTCTTTGTGTAGCATTATTATTAATAATATCATTATTGATTTGTTTTATTTTGGGCTCTCTTTTTGCAAACACAGAGCTCTAAAAGCTCTTCATGACGTACCAGGTAAACTCACTGGAGGTGCTAAGCGTGTCTTTGTTGGTTGTGAAAGTTAAACATAATCTTTAATGACGGGGTTAGAATGTTGTCATGACTTTGTCTTGTAACTCACACTAGATTTAAATGACTTTTTTTCTAATAAGTCATGTCTATTGACAAAGATAGCTCTGAGCAATGGCTGTGATACCCTTTATATGGATTTAGATTACTAGGCATCAAGGCATCTGCTATCTGCTGGCTTATGCCATCCCCAGAGCTCTTTATGGAGATCCAGTACAAGGCCTAAAAATGTTGGGTCTTGGTGAGCAGCATACTTTACCAATTCAACTGAAATTTGGCTGAAATAGGGGTTTCCTCCCAACCTAAAAAACCAGGAAAATGTTTGGCTTAGTGCTTGAGCCACTGCTTCTATTTGGTTCCCCAGAGCTCTCTCTCTCTTTGCTTCTCTGCTTGGCAGCTGTTTTTCTGACTGGGTCAGTTTTGCCTCATTTCTGCAGCCTCTGCCTCCAGGTTCTTCTGGCCTGGTTGCCAACCTACACATCTTGGTGTAATTTCACACGTGACCACATCATCTCAACTTCTCTACATCCCTTCCTTTCCTCTTCTCTCTCCTGCCTTATTATGGCCACAGCAATTTTGAACAAAATTTGCCATAAATTCCATGGAGGGGATTTCTAATGTGTATGTCTCCACTGTCCTCTAATCATAGCAGGCTACGAGAAAAATGACTTTTTGTGTCATCATCTGTGCAAATATGTGGTTACTGCTTGTCCTTGCTGTGCTTGCTCCCTTAGTTCTGGATTCCCTGGGTTTATTGTGTGCCTGTCCATATGAACATCCTTGTTTGTACATCTGTTGGCACAATCAGGATACAGACCTGATCAGAACTGTGCAGAATGTAATCAGGTAGGCAGGTTTTTTTCTTTAGGCCATTTTTCTCAGCAAGATATTGAGTGAATAAGTAAGTCAATTATTTTTGTTTCCCTCAAAGTATTTTTCAGCTTTTCAAGTCTTTAACTATGTAAAAGAGAAATTGAGGGGATAAAGCCATGCTGATATTGAATGTCTTGCTCTCTGAGATTTTGATAGTACTGTACACAGAAGAGTGTTTTAATAAATCCAATCTCAGCTGGATTTCATGGTGGGTGGTGAAATAAAAAAACAAAAAACAACAAAACAACAAAACAAAACCCCACAAATATTTAACTTGCTTCTTATCTTGAAGAATTTCAAGGCCTATTAAGACAAAACTCAGCATTTACTTTTATTAGGCAGCAACTAAAACTGTATAGTGTTAAATGTTAAAAAAAAAAAGTAAGTTTTCAATAATTTTAAATTCTTTTTTTAATAAACACTCAAAGCCTGGTCTCATTGAGACATTTCTAATGGCTTGACCAATTGCTCTTATCAGTTCAATAAATATTTTTTACTCTCTGTCTCAAGTTATTTGCTACTCTTCAGTGCCCAACATCAGAACAGTGCAGCTCCAGATATGATTGATAGGAGCTGAAAATCGGTTTCAATGAGCTTCATCAATTTAAGGACACTGGTGTTGTGCTTGACAACACAGGAACATAAATTGACAGCTGTAATTTCAGCTGTAGACCATTCAGCTGATGAACAATGAAATCCTGCAGAAAGTTAGTTACTGGTTTATTTTTTTTATTTTTTTAATTTTTATTTCCAACTGGCTTTGCTTACAGATTTGAATATTATGGGAATAGAATATATTTCTCCATCTCTAATTCAGCAGAAGCAGAGCATAAAACAAGTTTCTGTTAGATTGACAGGTAAAGTTACCAGCTAAAATCATGATGTGGAAAGGCAGGAGACCTATGCAGTTCTAGCAGGGCTCATATCTGATTAAAGGTTTGGGTGTTTTGTTGGAGTTTTTGTTTTGGGTGTTCGTTTTTGTGGCTGTTTTTTGGTTTTTTTTGGGGGGTTGTCTGGTTATGGGTTTTTTTTTTATTTTTATTATTTTGGTTTTGTTGATATGTGTTGGTTTTTTTCATTTACTGTGACTCTTTCCACCTGGAATGTCAGGACAGAGACAGACCACCTGATTCTTACTTTTCTTACGAATTCTGTGCTAAGGCTTTGTCTGTAATGAATGGATAGATCTACACAGCTTTACAGATTACACTTGCTATTGAACATAAATATGAATATTGCATTGTAGATATGTCCAGAATGAAAATGACACTTAATGCAATGAACATAGATCATGCTGATATAGGCCTTCATATTTTATTAAAACCTTAGACAAATGGGCTTAATGAGTATTTCTTTTAAAATTATCAAAGTGTGCACTATTAAAACCAGGAAGTTCTTCTAGAGAGAATTCAATACTAAATTGGCTTTCATCAAAACTGTGCAAAAAAAAAAAAATCAATTATAGCAATCATATTATCTTTCAAGTATGTCCAATAAAATCAGTTAATGGATATAATTTATTCTTTATGGAATTACTCTTTAAATGTACTGGAAGGCACTTAAACACAGGAAACACTAAGGCAATTAAGATTTCACTTTGTATGAAATTCTCAGTTTATGAATGCATAAACAGCCTAAACTGGATTTTAGAGTTCAACCAAAGAAAGTGTTTTTTTCAGAACAAAAATCAAAAAAAACCCCACACAATCTGTAGCTACCACTTCCTTTGCTCGGTTAAATATCCTTAATTATTATATATTGCTTGAAGTAATAGATTTTGACCATTTTTCCCACTTGCACTCTTCTCAGTCTTCCTAACTTTTTCCTGAAATAATGCAGTAGAAGTGTATTTATCAAAGTATGTCAGCCACTAAATTACTTAAATCTTTTGCAGTTATTTCTCCTTTCTCTGCTCCACACTTCTCCTTCCAGGTAAATTGGGAATAAAGTGAAATTAGGTTTGTATTGAAAGCTAGGAAGAACCCTACATACTCTGCTTTTTTTTTTTGGGAGGGTGTTCAAACTGATTCTTGGCTTACACCACTTGAAATATTCTCTAGACAGAAGAACAGTTGTGGTAGGAAGCACACAAATTTAAGATGTAACATGAAGTGACTGCTCTTAGAATGTGATATTCTGTTGTGTGAACAATAAGGTCAGATAGCTGAAAGGCAAAGCTTCAGCAGGAAAAAAAAGGTATTGAAAACAGGGTAGGGGATATGGAGAAACAGTAGGGAAGAAGGTGGGAAATGAGACAAGCTCACCAGGCTGTAAGCAGGAGTACAGTGATGCAATGTCCATTTTAGCTTCCTGTTTTTATGTTCATGCTTAAAAACAGATGTATTCATAATTATAAACAAGTAATAATAAATGTCCTCAAGGAGTGAAGCCCAAACTTAATGAAAACATGACTTTTTTATGATTATTTTATACTCTGTTGACAATATATGCCTCACATGGTCCCTTATGCAAAAGGTAAAATGGCAAAGACACGCAGCAGAAATGCATTAGTTTAACTTTTTCATCCTTCTGCTGGAATGTATCACTGCTTCTGCTCAATTCCTGGGAGCTCTGCAGTTCATAGAGAGGCCTTGATACCTGTTCATACACAGAAGTTAGCCTGGAGATTTGCAAATCAAGATAGGCATTGACATTTCCAGCCTTAGAAAATTGCTGCTCCATGTCCATGTGAATAAATTTTGACCTACTTTCTAAGAACAAACTTAGTCCAATGAAGCAAGGTTTTTATTCATGAATACACTCCATCTCTGCTCAAGAAATCTGCCTATTTGGTTGAAATATGGGCTATTTAGTTGATATTTCAGCTTTCTTTCCCCATTTAGATCTATCACGTGCTGCTGCACAAATCATGTGAACCTCAAGGGACAGGGAGAGAAAAAAAACAAAACAGTAAATAAGTGGGGTTTTTTTTGTTTTTGTTTACTAATATCAAAGTATTTTTTAAATTTTCTCTATCCATGTTCTGCAATATGGATTACCTGTTGAAGACATTTATATTACCTTTCCAGACTGTTAAGCAACAAAAAAGTCATTGAAGAGAAGCTGGTAATCTGTCCCACAGTGGAGTATTGCTAACACACTGTCCTAGAATTAAATTTAATTAAAATAATTTAAATATGAAGGATATATAGTCTCAGTTATAGCTTTTGGGGTGTTTTTGTTTAGTTTTTTGTTTGTTTGGGGTTTGTTTTTTTGTTTTTCTTTGTTGTTGTTGTTGTTGGCTGGGGATTTTTTTAACTTTTAGAGGACCATAGCTTTTCTGGTGAAATGAGAGCAAAACATGTAAAATATATGATTGGATAAAGTGTAATTGTTCTTCTGTTTCAGTAAGCTGTATAAGGCCTTCATTTTTAGTATTTGCAGTAAAATATGCAATTAAACTGAAAGATGTTTACAGGGTCTCATGTAGTGTACAGATGGCATCTTTACCCCTATCTCTGTGCCTTGTCCTTTCAAGGATATGCCTCCAGACACGTTCCCTTCATAGAAACCAATTCATTTTTGGAAAGAGGTGGTCTTTAAAATTTAATTTTAATAAAATAAAACGGAGCTCTTGAGTACAAAATGTTTGCCAGAAACTAATTTTGTTCATTTTTCATTCAATTTTTTTTTCTTTTTCATTTTGTAGCCAGGCCTGTTTGTAAAGGCCAAGTAAACAATTGCTAACTGTGCATGATATATGAGTTGGATAGAATTACCATTCCTGCCTTGGCTGTGGAGTGTTTTGGCCCTGATCTTCCCATGAATTCCAAATAGATGGACAGCTATTTCCCCACAGTAGAAAATGAGCCTGGGGGAAAGTGAGGTCGAGTTACTTACAGTTCATTTCTGTGTCAGGGTTTCGTTTTTGGGTTTTCTTTTTTGCATGTGTGGCTTGGCAAAGTTGGGTTTGCTTTCTTTCTATTATCCTGGGATGATGTGGTAATAGATTTTAATGGTTTGGGACTCTAATATCCTAAATTAACTCTCTACTGTTTTTAGCAGCACTCAGGTGTCCAAATTTGACCTCAGTTAAATGAGGAAATAAGATACAACAGGAGAAGCAGGTAACCTCTCTATTTAATAGACAAATATTTACTAGTTAAAGCTCTTTCATCCTTAGAAGAAATAAGTTTTGGGCCATATTCTGGTCTGCTGCTGGCTGAAGTGAGAGAGACCAAAGGTGATGCCTTTCTAAAAGGGATTAAATCTTACCTGTAACATTTTGAGTTCATGGCTGCACAAGGTGCAAAGACACAATGGCAAAAAGGCTTCGAGTATCACAGACTTCTGGGACTGTGAGAACTTGTTGCAGCCAGTGATAAAATGCCAAAAGAGAAATGTTTGTCAAAGAAGGATCAGCAGATCTACAATGCTGAGATTTGGAGCAAGAATCTTATACCTACCAAATGTTTCACATGCCTGCTTGCCCCAGTAAAAGACCAAGAACCATATGTAGAAGGAAATACTAAAGGTGGAATTATCCAAGCCATCAACATAAGGAAGTAGGATCAAATAAGTGGTGAAATTATTTTATTTTATTTTTTATAAGCATGTTTCTTTTTCAGTTTCTGCCACAAACTCTCCTCAGCAATTCAGTTTTATTCACTGAACTGTGTTTCCATTTCTGAAAATGTCACTGGTGAATAAAATGAAGTTGCTCTCAGACATTTTTCTTGATACTGAATAGGTCTGTAATAATCAGTGTACTCTTAGAAAAGGGTTTAGCATGTAGCTTCTCTATTCTGGAAAAGTATTCTGTGACCTTGTTAGAGGTGGAGCTGCTGCTGATGTAGGAATCGACCCCATACACTATATATTCTTTTGCCCTTCTGAATAATTTAATTTTTCATTAAGCAGAGTTTGTTAAATCAACTTAACTTTTTATGTGAATTACAATAAAGTCCTATTTGAAGAAAATTAGCCACTTTATGCTGAAGGAAATTATGGTGCCAGGAGATGAAATAATAAATCCACAAACTCTACATGAATGCTTATGTTTGTTTGTGCAGAACCATAGCACTGCAAAACTATTGAAAAATTGCTTTGTTGGAGAACAAATTTCTCCCACTATGATTTTATGTATGTTATTGAATATAGTTATTGAGATGTAAAGGCAGAAACCCCCCCAGCCCAACCAGACAAACAGCACTAATAAATATATTCATCTTTTCTTCTTTTGGAACTGTTCTTCTCTTGGTTCTTAAAGAGAATGGGCTTCAGACTGAAAGGAAATTTAGCATCAAAAGCTGTGGACTGCTCAGGAACTTTTGGGGTTAATGTCCTTCATGGCTGGGATGAGTGGAAGACTTACTGTGGGCTTGGTCATTTTCTTTCTCTAGAGAATTAATGCACTAAAAATAAATTGCCCATGCCAGGAAATAGAGAGAATCTGGGATGGGCTTTAGTACAACTCATGTATCTGTGCTTATTTCTGTGCTTAATGCTGCTCTGAACTATCCCACAACCTTGGCATGATGTTTGCCTTTGTTACTGTTACTGTGTTTCACAAATTGAGATCATATTATAGGGTTGTGGTGCTTTTTTTTTTTTTGTTAATGCTTGTTTGGTTTGGTTTTATGTTTGTTGGGGGTTTATTTTGGTTTTTTTTGGGTTTTTGTTTGTTTTTTTTTTTTAAATGCATTATCAAATTATAGGATCTGGATTTTTTTTTTTTTTCCTTAGTCAAAATTTGTGCCAGGAAGCCTTTTACAATATAAATCTTTACAGACTTAGTGTTTCTACCATACATGTAATGTGTGGGCAGTTTTGCATTTGACATATTAAATTGAAAAATTGCTTTGGAGGAGAAAATTCACACAGAAAGACTTGTCAAAAAAGGATTGGAGTTTTGGTCTCTGTGGCTGCAGAACATGTCAGTACAGCAGGCATTTGTATATTTATGTTTGTGTTTTCAGCATAGGTTGTTTTAGTGCTTTGTTTTTTTTTTTAAACATGGCTGCCAAAATGTTATTTTGACACCCATGATGTTAGGCAGCAGAATTGAGTTTTCTGTACATTCTCTACATCTCTTCTCTGCTGTTCCCCTTCCTGCACAGCAGCTCTGGGATCAGTACCTGGCACACCCTAAAACAAAAAAGGTTTTAGGACCTCCTGCTGCTTCTTTCTTGACAGCCTTGAAGTAACAATTAGTTTATCCCAAAAAAGTGCCTTCTGAGAAGTGCAAACTGGACTGATTTTAAACTGAAACTATCTCTGATTCACTTAAGGAAGGAAGCAGCAGCAATCCTGGATGGAAGGAGGTGGAGGGAGAGATGAAATGAGGTTTATCTGCACCTCTCCTGTTTAAACTGACAAAATACAGAGGCAATGCAGGTGCAGATGGAGATCAAGTGCCCATTCCCTGGGAAATTCCTATTCACTGGTCTAAAGAATTATTTTTTTGGTCTCTGGTAAAATGCAGAGACTCCCATCAGACTCCTGTTTCTCATTATGTTTTCCTGAACTTTCTACCAAAAGAAGGCACCAAATTCAGGATCTGCTTCTGGGACAGAAGAGATTTCAGGTTGTTGTGCCACCCATCAGGTGGCTCTCTTCATTACTGGTCCATAGGATATTCTAAGTTGCATCCTCTTTCCTCATTCCTGTTCATATTCTGCTTTTCTCCATCCTCAGTTGGCTTACAGTGGTCTCTGTAAACAAAGAGAGAGGCAGAGGCTCTTATCAATTTCAAATCACTTATAAAATGTGGGTACAGCAGAGAAAAACTTCTGATGTTTGTCCAAGGCTTCATAAAATTACACCAGTGCATATAGATGTTTTAAGATCTCAGGCATGAGTTTTGTGGAGACAGAGAACCTGAGAGAATGCTGTGGTGTTCTGGGGGTGTTTTAAGCTGTAACACTTAATTTGTAGCTTTCATTGTTGCCAGCAAAAATGGTTATTTCTGTCGTTGACAATCAAATGTCAGCTCTAAAATAAAAAGAACCACTTCTAGGGAAGTTCTATCTGCCACATTTTATCTACAGTCCAGATATTGAAATAATAGGGCCATAATAGCTAGTTTGGGAGAGACTGAAAATGTGAGTAGTAGTGCTGTATATACAGAACAAGTGGGGTTTCTGGGGTTCTGTCTTCCCTTGTTTGTGTAGTGCCAGTATGTTTCGGTATCTTGGAAAATTTTCCTTCGAGAGCCTGAAAACAGAAGCACAAACATCTTCTGGGTGACTTGTTAGAGTTGTGTGATTCTTACAGTGTCTTCCTGTGAGAAATGATAAATGTGTTCAGGGGAGTTGAGTAAAGACGCACCTTTATCAACCACAGAGCTCTTCAAAACAAAACAAAAAATACACTGCAATAGTTTGCTGAAACCAGCTCCTAACTTTTTACTTCTGAGATGCAGATGTGTTCAAATACTGCCAGGGTGTGTGGACAGAAGTTGCTGGAAGAAAGAAGCAGCAGCTGCATGCTACCTACCTTCTGCTATCTCTGAAAGTTTAGTTTGACACACACGAAATGCCTTGACACACAGCTGGTTGGAGGAGGCATCTTTGTCTTGGCAAGCTGTCACCTATCACTTGGTTATCAGTGAAACCCCTGCATTCTGCTGCAGGTAAACATGTTTCAGTAAAGCAGCTCCTGCAGATGGGGGGAAATCTGAGGCGGAGAAGAGAATTCCGTGAATATCCACGCCTGTTCCTCTCCCAGGATGAATGTGTGATGACAGTCCAATGGGAATATCAAGTACAAGGGAGTGAAATATTGCTTGGGAAGAGGGTCTTTACTGCAGACTGTACATAAACAAATTTTTGACACCTTGTGGAGTTTCCATTTTCATCAGTCTGTTTTGTCATTATTTGAAAGATTCTTTGGAGCTGAGAGTTTATAGAGATTTTTGGGAGTTTTTTGGTTTTCAGTCATGCTTTACCAGGCAATCTGGAGGGGGAACACTATTTTTTTTTTTTCCCCAGACAGTTGTGAATCAGCAAATGTGACCTTACAGCAGAAAGAAATATTCTTCCTGCTAGAATCTCCTGTGAAGTTATTCAATTGTTTGCTACCTTTACTCTCAAATACAGTGGCCAAATTATGTATACACCATAAAGCTATTAGCTTGATTCATCCTTCTGACTGGTTGTTACAGGCTTTTGGAAAGAGCAGTATTTAAGCCCTTGGTAAATTGAAGCAGTCAGTGCATAATATTACTAGATGTGAGGGGTTAGATGTTTGTATCAGGAAGGCAAATCTAAGAAAGATCAACAATACAAAGTGAAGTTATTATCTTTTTTTGTATATAGAAGATTCATAGACTCTCTGAGACAAATATTTAAACCTGCCCAGCCTCTAGATTTTCTTTCTTTGCATACTAAGTATGAAAATGCAGATGTTATTATTATTATGATTACTATTATTATTATTATTATTATTATTATTATTATTATCATTATGCCATGTTTTCCAAAAAGGCCAGAGTTGGTCAATCACTGGAAGGCAGTGCTTGCAACTTCTGTCAAGATGTTGCCTGAAACCTGTGGATTTTTAAGTGATTCTCTGCTGGCTGAAATGTTTCCTTCCTTTTCTTGACATGATAGCAACAAAGGTCAAATGATGAGTTGGCGGTAACCATCTCTTCATGTACCATATGAAAAAACAAAATGCAGGTTTGTTTTTAATGAAGGCATGGTTGTCAACTCTGCCATGTCTCTTCTGTGCTTGTCCATCTAATTGCAAATTTGTTTTTACTTCAGGCTGTTGAAAAACACATCTTAGGTCTGAGGTTTATACATGGTAAGAAAAGAGAGAAGATAATACCCTCTAGAGAACCTGGCCATAAGGAATTTTTTACTAAATTTCATTGAGTTCCTTTCCTGTCTTTGTATGCAAAATAAATTAAAAAAAAATGTCAATGGGAGGATTATAAAAAAATACAACTGGAAGTATCCATATGAACAATGACAAATCTGTTAGCATTGCTAATGCAAATATATATGAGAGTGTAACAAATACCAGTAGCAGAGCATGGGGGAAGAATTATTCCAATTTGCTTTCTTATTCTCTTAAATAAAATTGATGCATTCGCTCTTATAATGCAGAGGTAAAATTTTATATTTTTTTTTGTTGTTTTTTTTTTTTCCTTGATGATTGTTTACTCCTTCTTTCTTAGAGACCTTGAAAAAATTAATATTTGATCACTTGCACTACTACCTGGGCCAGGTAGCTTGACCTTCTTAGTAAGTTATTAGTGGCATGTATTTTAGCAGTACTGCAATTTCTGTATATTTATTTTGGTGTCATGATGGACATGGTTTGATTCAAGGCCACCTCAAGTACCAAAAAATCAGTCATGAACTCCAGACAATGGAGTTATTTTTAATCATTTTATATTATTAAATTAATAATTATTAAATTATAAATAATTATTAAATTAATAAATTTTGATTTTTTTTTTTCCTTTTGTGTGTGTTTTTTTGTTTTGTTTTGGTTTTTTTTTTTTAATGGTTTGGTTTGAATTTTTTTTTTTTTTTTTTGTGGTTTTGGTGGTCTGTTTTTTTTTTTAATTAATCATTTCAGGAGTTTGTCTCTGGGCAACAATTGTAATGGATGTTCCTGGAGGAAAAGGGAAGAATTTTCTTAGGTTTGTAACTGGCATAAATAGTTAAAAGCAGTCATTTAGGTGAAGTTGAGGGGGCTGAGAGAATTTAAGATATTTGATAAGTTTCCTAAACTTCCAAATGTATTTAAATAAGTTGTTTTGATGCATATCAGTTGGAATTCCTTTTCATAGCTTGTCCTATGTTCTATTTAACAATTAAATTGTATTGAATGCATAATGAGGAAAAATTCCTGGACAGAAATAAATAAAAAGCCTCTTAATATAATCAAAAGTGAATTAGTCATATTAACAAGTTTGTTTTGTCCTAATTTAATCTGGGGAAATGGCTCTTCCTTCGGTGATCACCAAGCCTTGGTTTCCATTTTTCCAGTGCTATGTATTTTAGGAACTGCAATGTACAGGACATAGGTTGTGAGTGAAGAGGTGGAAAATGGAAAGCTTTTCTCCAGTACCGTGTAGGAAGGACCACACAGAAATATGTGCACATTATTGGTGTGAAATCCAAGGCCATCTCTGCCTTTCCAAGTGGTGCTAGAAGAAGGGGGCAGTTGATTGAAAGGGCTGGTGCTGAGGACCTGCTTTGTGCCTCTTTGAAAGCTTTCCTTGCGTGGACTGGAGCATCTGTCAGAACCTGGAGAGCACTACAGGTGTTCATGGAGTGCATCCAGTTCAGTTTCATCTCCAAGCAATCTATTTGTGCCTCTCAGGACTGCTGATAGATGTGAACCAAAGCAAGTGGGAACGATCAGATTTGTCCTAAGTGATCCCCATATAAACTAACACATTTGCACAGGGCTCACCCAGAGACAGGCAGGTGTGAAATTTGTTTCTAATCCAATTCTGTATTCAAATTACAAGCAGCTCCTTGCAAACAGGTGAATATCTGCTTGAATTTCTGCCTGAAGGAAGCAGGTTGCTAGCCAGAACACTTTCTCAGCCCATCTAGATAAAGACCAGTTCTAGAAGAATTGTACTAATCTTCTAGTGGTCAGTTAGCAGAGGAAGCTCAGAACAAAGGATGCAAGCCTGACTTTGCCCAAGTCAGCCATGAACTATTGTTGACTTGAGAGGCTTGTTCTGAGAGATGTGTTCTGCCCTTTCCCCATCTGCTGTGGTTTTGACTGCCAGGAAACTGTCCTGGTGCCTGACTGGCCCTATTTCAGATGTTCTGGGGGCTTTACTTTCACAGTCAATGGGATTATGGAACCATTCCTCCTGCCTGCTAAAATCTAAGATTTATCCTTCTCCTTGCATTTCTAAACTTTAAATAATTTGGATTTACGTGCCATTGTTTCTACCATTTTTTCATTTTGAGTTTTGGCTTTCTTTTTTCTCTCCCCTCTTTTTTTCCCTTCTCTGTTTATTATAATGAAGATTTTTTGGTAAGGAGAATATGCTGTGGTTTTGGGCTTGTTTCTTTGGGGTTTTTGTTTGGGTTTTTTTTGTGGTTTGTTCTGTTTTGGTTTTTTTACCCCTGGAATAAGTATCAAATCTCAAAGATAGTGTAACTAGACAAAGCCGAAGTGCTGCCCCTGTGCTCTGTGTCAGTTTTCATAGTGCAGGAATAGATGATTAGAGGGAAGAAGAGGCTTTTGGCTTTTTTATCACCTCCTATATTTTGCATCCAATTTTGGCTACCTCAAGATTTGTAGAAGCATCGAATGCATAATAATGGAGAAGAATCTGCTCCCAGTTTCCCTGTCCCAGAGGCAGAAACTCAGCTCAGGCAGGATTATTCCAAGTAATGTTTGACCCAGGGATCAGATGTAAGGGATACTTCTCAGGGCCTCAGTATGATGGGAAATTGTTTTCTCTGATTATAGGCCTCAGTCACTGATGTGTGACCTGACAGTATCATTGGATCAGGCTTCTTTTTGAGAGGAGATAATACTGGGGAAGTTTAAAATCAATTTTCTTCAGTGCATTACCCATAAATATTTAGGAATGATGGGCTTCCCTCCAATAACAACTTTAAATATGAGAATTTTCTGTGAGGAAAATGTAAAATTTGTATCTCTAAATGGACAGAGAACACAGGCACTTGTCAATCTGAGCATGCTTCAGGGAGGCTTTATATTCACATTTTGGGTCTACAGATTGGAGCAGCCTGCAGAAAGCCAGGCTCACTGGGTGGTGATATTAAACAGTGGAGCCTACAGGCACACTGATCTCCAGAGACAACTTGAAATCCAGAGGGAATACACCCATGTTAGCTGCATGACAGTGCCAGCAGGATCTCTGTCAGGAGAAATCTGAAACTTGGCAGATGTTTGTATCTGAAACACACCCCTAAGACATCAGAACGATTATTGTGTCAGAGCAAAGGTCTTTGCAGGACACAAAATATTCCTTTACCATACAGGTAGAGGTATTTCATGAAAGAGTAGCTAATTCAAGTGGGGTAAAGCTGCATTTTTTCATTTTGTAGGGAGGATGGCAGTGGAAATGGATGCTCTCTAGAATCATACTCCCCAGCTAAGAGCTGACCTTCCATGTGTTCTGGGGTGTGTGCTGCTGATGTGGTTCAGGACTCACTGTTGGTAATGTGGGGAATCAATGGAGACAGGTGCCAAACACTTTGATTGCATGTGCTGACTTCTACAAGTTAAAGGATTTCCATGCCTTGCAGGAGGAAAGGTGCTCTGGCAGAGAAGGTGAGTGTGTCAGCATAAGGATTTTACCCAGAATATGCTCAGCCTGGTTTCAGGACTTCAGGGTCCCCTGGGCCTTGCCCATTTGTTTTGTTGGTTTTTATTTTTCTTTTAGAGTCCCTTTTGTTCTCTCTGTGTACCCTGGGAATCTTAGATATCCCCAAGTTTAACTGAAGTTGTTCCCTCTGTGTGTCTCCAGGAACACTTTACAGAGTGTCTATTCAGTTTTTCTCCCTGGGAACCTGTTCTCCTCCATCTGTTGCCCCTGTGGTGGCTCGCTCACCCATCTGAGTGCTCTGGTCCCATGACAGTCCTTTTTTTGGTTTTGATACCATGACTAAAGGCTGGGAACTGTGCTGGCTTTAGCAGTGATGAAGAGATGCCCTGGCAGCAGCTGCCTCTTTCCTGGGGGTTCCTGCCACAGGGGATCGTGGTGGCTGATCCAGGTTGAGAGTCAGATTCACATCCCCTTCTGCTTCTCTTGTGACAATCGTGTTCCCCCAGGTTTTCTCTCTAAGGTGGCTGTGAGCAAGAAGACTTTGTCACACAAGAAATGGCTCAGGATCTGTATAAAACCTGAGTGCATTATCAGGAGGAGGTAAGCTAATGGAAGATGAGAATGCCTCTCGGTGAGCTCTCCGAGCATTGAAAAGGAACGCTATTCAGTTTATTTCTTTTCATGTGTTTTAAACATCTGTGAAGGCATAATGCTACTAGCAGGTATTAAAGTGCTATCAATAGCCAAAATTCAATTATTTAATCCCCTTTATGGAATTTGCAGTAATTTAGTTTAGAACTGTTGACTGGTTTCCAACAGTGACTGGGTTGTTACAATGTACCCATAAGTGTGCATTTTTTTTTTTGTTGATATATGAGCAAAATAGAAGCTCTTTAATAAAACAGTTCCACATGTTAGACCCTTTTAAAATTATTAGTTAGTTATTAGATGAAAAATGGTAGGAAAATGGCCAAACTGAGGTACAGGCAGAAGGTGATTCTGTTTGTTTGGTCCTGGTGTTCTGTCAGTATAGCAACATCTGCATTGCAAATGCAAGTGATTGAAGCAAAGTGTGCAGGTAATATCAATTACAATGGTATAGAGTAGAAGCTGATAGTGTGTGTTTATGCTTCTTTTATCTTTGGTTCAAAGGGTCGTACACTATCTCTGTAGCTGTGTCTTGCAGAGTTTTGAAATCTGTTTCAAATCCCATGGAAAGGGAGTCCTTTGAATTTATTTGAAAATGTTGTTATTTATTGTGACCGATACAGTGTTTTTTATCACTATCCAGAGCATAACTTCAAGAGAGTTCTGCCATAAAACTTATTTTTCAGTGTTTTGTGTTTTGAAATTATTTTGTTTTCTGCTATTTGATTTAAAACAAGATGAAATCATCCATGGCATTGCAATTAAATAATGAGACAGAGAAAGGATAAAGGCAAAACGAGGTAATCAACATATATAAACAGTTAATCATGCAGGTGTCTTATAGGCACCAACATGGAGGATTTCTGCTTTGGATGGCTGTGGCTCATAAAGATGGTTTGCAGTGTTGAATAGGTCTAAAATTGAGAATGTTGGATTCAGGTGAGTTACCCTCTGTAGTGCTTTAATCACAGCCAGCAACCAAATACCTCAAAAGCACTTGTTCTTCCCTCCCAGACAGCTGAGCCGTCCTGGTCATGCTCCCTTCCAGCTCCTTGTGCCATTTCTCACAGGCAAAGCATGGGAAACCAAAAAGTCCTTCACTTAGATTACTAACAACTAAAACACCAGCATATTATCAACATTACTCTTATTCTAATTTCAGAATGTAGCACTGTACCAGCTACTAGGATGAAAATTAACTCTAGCCCAGCTGAAACCAGGACACCCTACAGATGTTGCATGTGACTGCCAGGCACTGGGACATAGAGCTGTAACACAGATTCAGGAATAATGCCTAATTCCATAATGAGGGCTTTTGAAAATAAATTTGTGAGGTCAGTGAAGTCCTTAAATAAATCAGCAGAACATGGTAGAAATGTTCACAAGGAAAATAATTCTTTTTATGCGCCAGATAATAGCTACAGGTTTGTGTTTTCAAGCACAGGACTGTACAGGGAGCATAAGGATAAAGGTAAGTTTGTAGTGATCTCTTTCAATGCAATATGCAGGAGTCCTGATGGTGACAGGTAATATTTTACTCTTCAATTAGGAATGGTATTATAGTATACAAGAACTAGATTTTTCAGGCTACCTTGAGTCTGGCTTTTCCTCTTTTTGAATATTTTGCTTAGCAACCATTTCTTTATATGATTCTGTGGGGGCAATTTAATGTTTATGTAATGGTGGTGCCCATGGGCTTGATCCCAATCAAAGACTTGTTGTATTAACATGCACATGGACACAATTTCTTTGCTGTTAACTGTTTCTCAACTGGAGCTTCCCATTCAGTGTCATCATGTTAAAGCTCCAGGGAAAATATGTCACGTTACAGCTGCTTTTTAAATTAACAAAACTGCACTGTTACTTTTTATGGAGTATTATTTACATTCTATGGAAGAGACTTGGGATACACAAACTTCCCTGAAGGCGAAATAATAGTGTTGAAAATGAAAGCTCCCCATAAGGACAAGAAAATACTGTTTTGGCAGGATTGTATGGGGACAATTGTGATGAATATCAGTTTTAAAATATTTTTCTCCTATAAGATGGTTAACTGGGAGGTTATAGGATTCAGGTTTTCAATAAAGTGACAGTGTTGTTTTTTTCTCTTTGTCCACTTGGTACAGCATGAGATCAGTACAAAAAACAGACTGCTGCAAGTGGAGAGAAAATAAAAAAAGGTGTTGGAGCATTATCCACATTCAAAAGATAGAATTCTTTGCTTTTTGGATGTAATGTTTAGACCAAATCCCAGACTGAAGTTTTCAGTACTGATTCTTAGATAATTTCTTTTCAGTGGTCAAAGAGAAGAAACAAAAAATCATATCAAGCTTCAAAGATTTAATTTATGAAGAAAGATGAAGAGGCTGACTGAAAAAGAAGAGTATATTTTATGGCATTTTGAGTGAAATTTATGTATTTGTGGGGAGGATGGCTAAATGTTAAATGAATTCTCTATTCATGCAGAAAGAAAAAGGAGGGAAATCAAAAAATATTAGGAAAGGTTTAGAAAAAACTTGAGTGAAACATTTTTACACATAAAGCAATATGTATGAATTGTAAGCAAAATGTATGAAAAAAATACTGGAGAGTTTATTGAAGTGTAAAGCATTGATGGATTCTAAAGATGTTTAGTTACTGAGGATAAGAAGCTATAGAAGTGAAATAGTTGAATAGAAGTGAGGAAAGTATAAATAAGAAGCCAGGTTTGAGTTGTGTAGGGTTTTTTGTTTGTTTTTTCATCTTTTCTTGAAATTTAAGTATTTGAAGTAACGGAAATGTATTTTAAAGGAGATTATTCTGCTTTTCTCACTTTTAAAACCTCTTTTAAAGATGAAAGCCCAGGATTTGAACCTCTCATGCATTTAGAAACATGGTTCTTTGAACTTTACCTCTAAATCTTGATAACTACCATAAAATATTATGAGACAAAATATAATGCAATACAATTCAAAGAAGACTTAAATTAGCTAATTGTGTTCAGTGACTTGCAAGTGTTATGTGAATGGAGTCCAGTCAAAGTTTCCTGTATTGTAATAACATGTAGGTCCATTACACTGAAAACCTTAAAATGCAAAGAACAAAGCCACAAAATGCTTAAAAAAATATGCTGCAATCAAAACTGTGTTTAAGGAACGTACTGAAGTAGGAAGTGGTATTTTTATGTGAAATATTAGCACTGAACAAGACTTTTGTTGAAACGAGATACTTCAGTGCAATATTTCAATCATTTTGGCTTTTCTTGTTCCTCTTTTTGAGTGTAGCAACACTGATTTAAAAAATGTGATGTTTTCTTTTTCCAAGACCAACAGGGTAATGTAGTTTTCAGTTCATAGCCATGCACTTTGTTATCAGGACGTGCTGTTTGTATGGAGGGACTGGAATGGGGTGTGTCTGGACAGCAGAGCATGTTTGAGGTCAGATCTTGTGAAGAAACCCATTAAATTTCTCAACCTGCTGCCTGATTTGTGTCTTCCAGGGGCTTCTGTAATAAGGTGTTTTTATTCCTATGGAGAATTCCCCCATAACAATCCCATGGCTTTAGACTTTTGAAAGGTCCTCAGAATGTTTTGTCAGCTATTCAGATGTGCTGGAAGTCACTACTTAGACCAGCATCTTGTAGCCATGATGTTAATTTTGGACCAGACTTTACCTTTCCTGCACACAGTGTGGAGGTAATCCATCATCACGCTAAAGCCAGGGAAATTCAATCCATCACTGCTGGATTCTGATACAGGGCTGTAAGGGGGATGCAAGTCATCTTCCCAGTAGTAATCAAACAGCTGTGATACATGCCACTTTAAGCTTGTATCATCCCATAATAGATGGGTTTCTTCTACATGGGAGTCTGCTGCAAAATCTTCTGACAGATGGACTGTCTTGCAGAGGTTTCTTTTTGCAGAATTTAAGGCTGTGAACTAGTTATTGACAAATACTACATCATCAGTTCCAGCTGAAGACACAGACTAATAAGTAGAACATTGGCACTAATCCTTATTTAATCAGCCTTAAAATGGTAATTTCAAATTGATGAGGGCACAGGGAATAGATTTTATACTTTTAAAGTGCTTCTAAAAATACTAGGAATGTGTGTATACAACCCAAGGATGAAATTAAAGTGCATTCTGCATGTATGGTGAGTGAAGCATGCTAGAGAAAGCCGAGGTTAGAGTCATACTGGCACCAAAAATTTCTTGTTTTAAAAACAATGCATTCCTACTCTGGGTTCCAGAGGGTCTGAGGGAGCACTGTTGGCTTATTTCTGTTCTGTGGCATTTTTTTCTTTACTCAAGCCCTTTCAGAACCTGTTAAAGCACGCTAAATCATTAACAAACTTTAATATAAAAAGCCCCAAAACCGTAGCAAGCTAAAGCATCAGAACTCATTGATCTGAATTCAGTTATCTGTCTAATATAGCATCAGTATTGAGAATAATTTCCCAGTTGTCTTTACTGTATATTTAGAGAACCTGAGGCTGATAGCTAAACCTTTGATTTTTACCATGTAACACACTGATTTCTATAATGCTTTTATTTGTTTAATAGTGGTACTGGCTATTATTATTAAGTATGACCAAAAAGTATTCATATGAGAGCAGGAATAATTTGCAGCCACCTTGAGAGTTTCAGCACAAAGAAACAGTGCAGCAGGGGAAGATTGGCTGTTCAGGTGAAGTAATACAAATATTTAATAAGCCTTACTGAGTGCATTAGTCTGCAAACATCAATCTCAATCTATTTTGAAACTAAGGAAGGTGAGCCATGGAACATGTAGCAAGCATGCAAGTGCTTTGGTTGGTTTTTGGAGTTTACTAACTTGATTGTTTTTCAGATGTGACATTTATCTAAATACAGTTAATTAATCATCCAATGATGGAAAGTGGCTTTGTGGAAACTGAGACCAGGAATATTAACAGGCACCATATAAAAGGTTCCCACAAGCTATTTAAATATGATAGCTGTCACTGAATAAGCCTGAGCTATTGAGTGCAAGTATTCACCTAACTAGAGCAGGAAAACACACACTCTGGGCTGACTTGCTCTGGCAAGTGCTGGGGTCAGTTCATCCAGTGCTGAAGTCTGTGTCCCATAAAGAAGACTGCTCCTGGCACTTGCATTCTTTAATCTAGGCTAGAATGGCTGCTTACACTGCAGCACAGAGACATTCTGAGGCAAGGATGGAGAATGCAGTGTCTGGAAATTACCTCAGTATTTTCATGTGGAGGTACTTATATGGATAACAGATCATATTACTGTGGACAATATTTTGCTTGTTCTATCAGAAAATCAGACTAAAGCAGTAACTTTTGCAACCTTTACATTTAGCAGCAGTTCAAAATAAGGAATTAAGCCAAATAATTTGAAAAAAGCAGCAAAAAAATGTGGTTATGTTAATGAACTGAACCCTCTGTTTTCCTTTCAGTACTTGCTCAAAACCAGCAAGCAGAGTTAGAACATTTTCATAAAGCTTCTGGTAGTTGGTACAGAAAATCTGCTAGAGATCGTTCTGCACTCTAAAAATATATTTAAACTGTATCTTTTTGCTTCAGTGAAATAACCAGTAGATTTACTTGCATAGATTTTTATCTATTTGATAATCTCTTCATCCAGGAGTTCTGGTGTTACCTTACAGACACAATCACCAAAAGAAGAGGGAGTGCACCTGAACCTTATTTTCAAAAGATTATAGCAGGAATACTGGGAGATGTAGAAAGCCTAAAGCAATTGATGTGACACCTGGACTACTGAAGATAACCAAAGGAGATGGAGAGGAATGGGTTATGCCCTTTGGTAGGCACTAGAATTTTGAAGGCCTGTTATATGCTTATGATGTGCTTTTCTCCCCTTTCTTCTGAAAACACTTCAAACCTAACAAACATCCAGTATGCATATAAAAAACCAGAAACTAGGCACTTCTATTTTGAAAAACCTCTTGAGATGTACTGGATGTGACCACCTTTGGCAGTATCTTGTTGTGAGTGAAAACAGGTAAATGCTGGCCACAAACAAATACAAAACCCCTTTGTTGTTGTGAGTGTATATTTTGAAAAGATTTTAGAAGCACAGCCCTGGTGTAGCCATTTAGACCATCACCATCCACAGCAATTTCACTCTGCCTCCTGTCTCTGATGTCACCTCATGAGAGGATGCCTGAGGCACTGTGTAGAATTATCCTGCTTAGGGTATTGTCCTTGTTTTGTTGAAAACAGGAGTTTACACTTTGCAAATGCTTCCTAATCTTTGTGGCAAAAATTGATTGCATGTCCTTCCAAATACTAAATGTAGATCAAGTAGCTTATTGGAAGCAGAGGGAAAGGGTAAAGAAGTAAAAATGTGATACACCAACCTTTTTTTTACAGAATGTTACAACTTTAGCAGTAGTTCTGGTAGAACATAAGAAAAGCAGTGGCAAACAATTCTCAAAATATGTTTTAATGCATAACAAAAAACTGGGAGCAAACAGAAGATGATTTGTAAGAGCAGATTCAGACTTAAAGTGAAAGCAATTTAGGCAAAATATGCATTTTGAGTAAGCCTCTAGAACTAACAAATATAAACTAAGAAATACCTTTAGCGATAGTACAGTTAGGTAGGAGACACACAGTATTTCATATTCATAGGTTGGACTTCAGGAGTCCTGGAAATCACACTTTTCCGTACTGGAAAAAATCCAACAATTCAACAAGAGAGTGAACTATTTCTTCGTGGTTTTTTCCTGAAATATGTTGATTGATGAAAGCTAAGGCTTTACACTATATTATGCAATATTAACAGTTTTTATTTTCTAGGGACAGTTTTCATTAAAATTCTTCATCAGTTGGCATTGCATTTTTCCTAACACAGGTAATATAAAATAGTAACTAGAAGTATTGTACAATAACCAAAATAGAACAGTGCTTTTTCATAACTCTGTTTAAGCCAGAGGACCAGAATTTTAGTGAATTGGTGAGACACAGGAAAGTGTGGTAACTTGCTTTATTTTGATATGGTCTATCATGAGTTTCTATGAGCACTGTAGAGGTTGGTATTTTTCCATCTCCTGTCCAAGAAACTTGAAGTCACATGATATTGAACACTAAAAAAAGAGACCTTGTTACTTCATACCACACTTCAAGGTTGTTGTGAAGATTGATTTGTTTATAAGAGTCTCTAGTTCCAAGTATTTGTGTATTAAAAGGTTGGTTTGAGCTTAGAAAAAGGCAAATTAGCTTTTTATCAAAGGAAATATGCCAGAAACTGTAACAATTTTCTAACAGAAATGTAGACCTAGGCTTGGTCCTGATCCTACTTGATTGGGTTATTGTTTTTTTTTGGTCAATACCATCCAAGTAAAAACTGTTTCCAAAAGTAGGTTGCTAAAGGTCTGTGGTCCTCAGAGGACACATTCGAATTCAGTGAAAATTTTAAGATCTTGTGTTTTGCTTTTTTGAGAGCATCTTTGAGGTACTAAGTCGAGTAGAGTGGCAAAAAATATTTGGGGTTTGTATTTAAAAGAAAAACATTTTTGAGGTTTTATCCTTTGTTGTAACACCTTTTTGTATCCACTCCAAGTTGTGAAGTCAGTGGATGACTTTTTTTTGTGTGTCCAGGCACTAAAAAGACACTGTCTCTCTAATAAAAAAGACAGGAAAGCCTCTTCCAGAGTCTTTTGAGTTACTCTGACATGTCATTTATAAACATTAGGCCTTATTTAGTAGGTCTGAAAGTTCAAGCTTTTGAGAAAGCTTCCAAATTGCTTCCATGCCTAACTCATGAAAGGCTTCTTATAATCTGGAACAGATAAGACAGCTGCAAGAAGGGGAGCACAGTGCCTGCTAGCAAGGGGAAGGGTCTTATTCCAGATAATGTGGGAACTGCCAGAGATCTGGCTCTCCCTCAATCAGGAAATATCTCGATCAAGATAAGATTGTGATAGTCTCTGAGCCTGCCAGGGGAAGGCTACTGGCTCTCATTATTCATCTTTAGAAGGAATAACTTCCAAGAGCTGCAAATATTTCAGGTTAGCTATAAGGGACCAATAGTGTGCTCTTTTTAGTCTGCTTGCTGCAATTTCCCTGTTATCACTATGAAAGTCAGCAGTCAAATTAATTGAAAATTTCCATGTCTTCATAATGTCTTAAGAGGGAGCAAAGCAGTTGGAGAGGTTCTTTACCAACTTTGATGGGGGTGTGTTTACAATCTTTAAGGTAAATTCATAGAAACTACTTTTATCTTCAGTAGGAGTCCTTTAATATTAACAAAGTTTGTTCTTGCTTCCTCTAATCTCTAATTGTTTAGTTCAACTGTGTTTTGAGAATTCTCCTAGATAAAACTAGGAAGGGAGTCTGAAAAATACTAATGACTCCTGCTTATCCATACTGTAGATAGTTTAAATGTAGCTGAAAATATCAGCACAAAGTTTGAGTGGTAAATAAATCCACTTCTCCTAAGCACACTCGCTTCTAGCTCCTGTCTGATGAAGTAAAGTTTGGATAAAAGATGAAATGTAAGTGCAGGGATGGCTTGTTAGAAGCAGCATTCATTTCAGGTGTCAGTGTAACTAATATTCTAAAGCCTTCACTGTCATGTAAGACATGAATGTCTTCAGCTGATACGTTGGCTGTAATGGCATAAAGAGCTCTCAGTAATTAGAGGGAGTGAAACTTGAGAGTTCTGAAAAATGAATTTGTGTTATATAGAAACTCTTGTTTCATACTGAGATTTGTTTTCTGCACTGATGTGTTCCTGGTGCAAATGGTGAAAATAATAGTTGTTGATGGGGGAAAAAAAAGATTGGTTAATTTGTTTCACTGATGCTTAAAAGTTTACATCATCTTTCTCAGGAGCACCAACATAGTATCTATATAACCAGTCTTGAAAGAGTCTGACTGTCAATGCTGTGTTATTGAACAGATAATTGAAATATTAACTGGGACTATTTTTTTTTATTTTTTTTATTTTATTTTTTATCCAAGTTGCTCAGTATACTGGAAACCATCTAGGCAGGATCTCAAATAGGCAATATGGTTTTGCAGAATTCCCATTTAGAACTTTTAATTTTGTTTGGCAGGTCCTGCCCAAAATCTCCTCAAGCCCTCTGACACTTGGGCTGTTTATACCATTGCAACTGTATTAAGCTTGTGGAGGAAGTGGCAATAGCTGCACTGTAATTAAATCTGCATATAAAGTAAGAAAAGGTTGGAGAGGGGAGAGAGAAATTTTGGATGAGAATTCAAATGGAAAAAAGTTATTTTTAATATTTTCACTTCACTTATTTATACATTCTATGGGAAAAAAAGGAGGAAGGGGGAACCAACTTCTACAGCATGCTGTTTGATGAGCTGGTATTTCAGTGTTGGGTTCCCTTTCTGACCCTTTCCCTGGTCACACAGCAAATCCCTGACTACTACATGTTCCTGCAGACCTGCATACCAAATTGGTGATGACATTTTATCTGAATGATGGAAGCCAGGGGAAAAAAGAAAAATCATAGAGAAAACCGATGATTATGTCTGTCACACAACCACTGACTTTTCTTTCCCAGAGTCACAGTGCTGGGTTTTCTTTACACTTCTGAACTAGGGCAGCTTTCTGAGCTGCAAGGCTGAGGACTGGGATGAGCTGCCAGGTATTTGACAGCTCTTAAGGGAGAAAATGAGAACTGCAAAAGAGGAGGAGGAGGAAGATCCAGCTTCGCATGATCTATAAGTCCTTTGGAAATATAAGTTAAAAGTTTGGTGTTTTTGCTCCATACTGACTAATACCCAGTTTAGATTTCAGAAGATGAATATCCTCATTTTAAGATAATTTAGGAACATATGGAGAAACTTCAGGCATTGGAAATCTTGTGAGCAGGAGCCTATTGGTAACTTAGTGCTTACTTCTCACTGGCTGTTGCTCTTTCTTCTACAGGATGTGGAAAATGTGCATGGTGGAAATTACATTCCAAAGAGTTAATAAATAATATATAATAAATATATAAATATATAATAAATAATATATAAAACATTTATAAAGTGCCTGTTTTAATTAACTTTCTATATTTAAACTTAAACTAAAGCAAAACTTTCTTCATTTTAACAAAGGCAAAAATATAGTTGCATATTTATATTAGTCCTTGGCATTCTTATTAAGTCACTGCTTTGAAGGTCTAAAGAGCTATCACATCCATTTTCTTCATTAGTAATTTTTTGGTCTTTGTCTGTCTTAGCAATGTTTAGTGTATGTATATGAATAAATATGGTGTGTATATATTAATTTTGTATACATACAGGTTTAGGAAGTCCAAGTTTTAATGTGTAAATGGAAAAAAAAAATGGCAGACAAGAAAAATCAAGTACCAATAAAATCCACAAACCCCAACAGTGTCTCTACTGGGAGATGGATCTTAGTTTATTACATTGTAATAAACTGTAAATAACTGTAAACTCTTTTTCTCTGACCTCCTTTGAGAGTCAGGTTCGAGAAGGGACACTGTGTTCATCCATGTGGGATTACAGTCTTTCATAAAATCAGAAGTGTGAAGGATGCTCTTCAAAGCAGAACAGCAGAAAGACAAGAAAATGACATGTAGTTAACCAAAGGTACAGTAGTAAAAGGCTTGTTCTGAATGTTCCAGCTAGGAACATACCTTAAATCCAAAGGGTTCCTTTCCCCATCTCCCCTGAAACTCCTTTTTCGTGTTATCTCTGCCTCAATCCTCCATCTCTGCTCCTTAAGCTTCAGCATGGAAATCACTAAAAGGCTCTGGAAGCTTCAGGAGTGTAAGAGAATGAGACAAATGCAGTCATGGGCACAGAAAGAAATGATTTCTTGGGATTGTCTTATCCCATGTTCATTCTTTATTTTTTTAGAAGATGCAATAACTTACTTGTGTATTTGATAACAGTTTTATTACCTATAACTTAAACCTGACTATTTATTATTTTCAGTTATGTTATATTATTATGTTATATTAGAGATTGTGGTTGCTTTAATGAGGAATGCATTTCCTTTTCCCCAGATAAAAAAAGATGTTACATCTGTGTGTGCTTTTTTTATTAAGAACTTGTTGACAGTTAAAATTCAGAAAGTCTAAATCCAGATTTTTTTTTGATTTTTATCTTGTTCTCTGGGGAAAAAAAAATACTTTGCCTAGTTTTTTTATGTGCAGATCATCACTGCAAAACTTAGTTATCCTCCTGAAATGCAGCAGAAACAAATAAGACCTGTGTAGTCCACAAATGTTAAAACACTCATTTGCATCTTTTGAGAACAGCACAAAGATTACCAAAAATTGGGTAGGATGAGCTAAACTACAAAGAAAAAAATGGTTTCCATTTGTGTTTGAGAGTTACACTCCATCCTTTTTTTAATGCAACTTCTAACATGATCATTGCTTTTAGATAATTCCAGTTCTAAATTCATTAAATTTGTAAAAGTATAATGACTGTGAACAGGTAACCTGATAGTTATTTTTCTACTTATCTAACAGTAGTAGTTCAAAAGGAATAATCATAAAAGTTCTGTTTAATATAACTAGTTTGTGATTGTTTGTTGACCCACCTCTTCTGTATAATGATCATGGGAAAAGCCTTAACCTTTTTTTTTCCATCTATCTAGTTCCAGGAGAGGTGAGATTTTGCCAAATGAAAATCTTCTGTAGTGTAAAAAACACCCATATCTGATGTGTTACACGTATGTATAATATGTAGAGGTCTGGATACAAAGACAATAACAACAACATAAAGAAGATTACATAACAATAATGTAATGAGGATTTCAATGACTCTCCCTAAAAAAAATAAAAAATTATAAATCAAAAATTGCAAGCAGTTAGAACTGGAGATGAAAACTTAACTAGTCTGACTGCATGGAAAGTTTTAACTAGTCTGGAAAGTTCTTAAGAATGAATGGCAAATTGTGCTTTTCCATTAATTGGAAAATAAACATAATTGAAACAGCTGTTCCAGGAGGTGAATTTGCAATTTGTGATGCATGATGTCACCACTCAAAAAGAAAGTATCACTTTGAATCTTCTTTTTTGAATCATCTTCACCAGCCAAGTTCCCTGCTTGACATTCCTTGTTTACTTTGCTGACAGAGTATTTTGAGAGGGGAATGAAATGAGAAGGAGCAAATATCAATACAGAGATAAAGTGTTTGCTTCAATCTGTGGTCTGTAATAGCCACAACCCAAATTTTATATTCTTGAAATTAAAATTAAGATTTTCTCTAGTGGATAGATCTCTATTAATGGAAGAACAACAGAATATATTTCAACAACAAAAGTATCACAAAGGATTTTTAATCAGCTCGTATTAGAAGATCCTGGTAGTTCTCCAGTTTTAAAGCAAATTGAAAAGCACAAAACCAGCATTAAAAGTATGTTTGGTACCAAAAAGAAATCTGGCAAGAGAAATATGGCCCTGTATAAAGATTTTGAGCTTATTCAGTAAGTGGCCTATTATATAATTATTTTCAACAAGATCAAGCAAATTAATTGTGAAGTTATTAGAATTGCACATACTGTGGGTATAAAACAGGTACAATAACCATTATTAATATGCTGACTTACATCAAAACAAAAATGTGGCAAATTTAAAAGTTTCTAATTTTGACACATCAAAGCCTTTTCCTCCCCAGTAAGTGTTGTTTCCTGTTTTGCACTAATCAGCTCTTCCAGAGCATTTTAAAATTTATGATTCTTTCTTTTGAAAAAAGCTTAAAATAATAGTAGCCAGCAGATATTCATATAATTGCAAGAGTCAGTCATCTCATCATGTGTATCAAATGCATTTTGAACCCAGAACACTGTTTTGAAGTTTTAGATTTAATTCTCCTGTGTCCTTTTTCTTGCTGCAGTACTGCTGAACCCAGCTAATATATACAGGGTTCAGAATTTGTCTATTGTTGGATCCACAATGTGCTTAAAAACCAACAAAACTGTTTCAAATTAAAACTAATATTGAACATGTAATAACTTTTAGCAAGTTAATAGTTTATCAAAACTGCAGCAGATATTAATTACTAACCTGGCCTACTCTTCAATTTCAGCCCCAAAAAATGGAAAAATAGCTTGTGAATAGGGGAAAAAAACCAAAAAATCTGAAATTTCTTTCTAAATTTTAAAATTATGTGAAAGGGAAAAATAAAAATAAATGTTTTTTCTAGTCCATTTAATCTAGTTTTTTTTCATCTTTGTTTAGGGAAGTTTATATTTCTGCAGATTGCAAGGGCTGGCAGTGGTACTGGGGGTGGCACTGGGACTAGGAAACAAGCCTAGACAAACTTGTGGGCAAAGGAAAATTGATATTAATAAGAATAAATATATATAAAAAGAGTAAATTTAGAATCATCATACATACCCCTAATATTGTATCAGGAAAATGGAGATTTGTTAATAATTTATGGTTGTAACTTTTTTTTTTAAAAAAAAGACTTCTTCCTTTTTTCCATATTTTGGTTTTCTTAAAACAAAATGCATTTTATTAAATAAAATAATAATAGACAGTGGGTTTTATTAAATAAAATAATAATAGGCAGTGGTTATTTCTGAAATGGCAATTTTCATTACATGAAAATTAAATATATTCATTTAGCCTGATGATAAAGTGTCTGTACAGCACACTGCCCACAGGGAGACCAGCTGCCACATGAATTATCTGTCTCTCTTTGCCTCTTCTGGGGAAAGCCAAGCAAAGCTGTTCTCTGAGTGTTGGAGGAGTCTGAAAAGATTTTCTCTCCAGTTCAGTGAACAGTCCTCAATATTGAAATGGCCATCTCAGATAGAAGCAAAGATCTTGCAAAGTTTGGGGGAGTTTATGTAAATTTTTCCTGAAAATTATTTTCTTCAAATTGGGAATCCAGAGATCTGTGCCACTAGTACAGGGAGCAATAAAAATGCAATACAAACATTAAAAGCAAAAAGGATATTTTGTATTTCCTTCAGAAAGTGTCCCTCTTTCTTGAAGGAGATTATTTCCAAAGAAAAAGGGTTTTATGAACTTCCAAAATGCTGAAGACATAATCTGCTGTCCATCCAGTTACTGTCATGTAACAGTGGAAAATGGAAAAATATAACTATATAGGACTTAATTTAGTAAGCCTCAATACATATATATATATATATATAATGCATATATGTATGAAATAGCATAGTATGCTAGAGGAAGAACACAGAATTTTCCTATCCATTTCTATTTTGCCTATCCATTTGGATCTACAGCAAGCTGATTCACTTGTGTTTGCTGAATCCTATGACAATCCTGGAGACTTTCACTGCCTCCATTATAGAAAAGTTATTTTTCTTTAAGTTAGTGATGTAATGTAATGTGGTTTGAATGGGTGCTTGTTTTTAAAGCAAACTGGGAATGCATGAGCCAGAAGATTCATAACTGTTTGACAAAAAGCTTAGAGGTCTTCAAAATAGTGCCCAGAATGCCATGAAAGCAGGCAAGGCACAAAAATTGTAGTATCTGACTGTGGCTGAGGAGAAAAGAATCATTGTTTGTATTCTGTTTGAAAGCAGCTGCCTCACTGGTCATTACAAATATAGAATAGAATATAGAAAATCAGCTCCTGTCTAACCAGGGTGTGTGTTAGACCTCTCTTCCATGGATATAAAAATTTGTCAGAGGAAGGAGATGTAGCAAGAAAAAAAAAGTTTCTATAGGAATACAGTTAGTTTCTCCAAAGAAAACTTGTTTAAATCCTTAGTGAATTGGAACCCTCTGGCAAATTGTACTTGGATGTTTTTTCTGGAGAAGGGTAGAGTCATAATTCAATTTGGAAGGAGCTCCCAAAGGCCATGAAGTCCAAGTGCCTGCTCCCAGTGTCTCACCAGCTCAGGTTGCTCAGGTTCAGTTTGGTGACCAGCTCTGATGATCATTCCAGTATGACAATGTCATATACTGGGAGACTTAAAGAGTATTTTCATGTGGTATCACACAGGGAAACAGGCTCACTTAGCTGCATTTAGAATTCTCTAGGTGTAAAAAAATAGCCCATGCTGTTGTTACACAGCAAATAATAAAATATGGAAGTCAGTTCTCTTTCTTCTTTAATTCGGTGAAGAGGAGCTTGGACGGATTTTGTATTTCTTCTTTTTAATTTTGCACATTTGACTTGTTTTAATTACATTTCTGATAAATTTCATTCTATCAGTTTGTTGGTGGAACATAGTTTGTATTCTAGAACGATCACCTACAGGCATGTGGGAGATTTTTTTTTTTTAATATTCTTCCACCTCAGTGTGGGATGTAAGAGCATTACAATGTGTTCTGTTTTAGATCACAGGAGCAGTAAATTGCTTTTAAGTTCATGCTGGACACTAGTTTGTTTTTTAACTTTAAAAATGCTTACTTTATGTGCTTAAGAAAATCAGAAAATACTTCCTGTGAAATCATGTAAATCATGATCTGTGTCTGATGATTTTTTATTTTCTCATTATTTTTACCTATTCATTAAAATCACCAGCTGGGTAGTTTCTTTAATTTACTTCTGAATCTCTTCAGAAAGCTCTTCTAACAGTAATACTTCACCTCATGCATATATAAAACCAGCTGCTGACCAGAGAGCAGCTTATGGCTGACAGAGTGTCAGCCTTATGTGCAACACCTGCCTCAGCTTTTTATTTGCTGTAAACAACAAGGTGAGAAATAAGCACACTATGGAGCAATTGAAACGCAAAAGGAATTCTAATGCAGTGCCAATGTGGATAAATCAGTTTGGAAAAAAATAAAAAATAAAAACCAAAGGTGCAAAGAAAGTCAGTAAGAATAAAAGGAATGCTTTGTGTGTTCTCCACCTGTGTTTTCCACTGTAATGGCAAAGACAGTTTACTACATCTTTTAATCCTGATATATAGATAGAAGATTAATTAAAACTCATTTTTCCTACCACAAATGTTACTGGTATTTGGTGCAAGTCTGTGTTGGTATTATTTGAGTTTTTTTCCATACATGGATATTCCTGAATCACAAAAAGAAAGGGTTGGATGTGGCTTAAGTGTTTATTTGTCTTAACCCTCTACATAAACATGGAACCTCTATATTGGTTGTCAAGAACATTCAGTAAGAGAGATTGTGCAGTGGGTTGAGATCATCTCTTTGATTGCTTTAGTTCTTTTATAAATGGATTTTCCTTCTCATGTCTTCCAGACAATCAAAAGGAAATCTTTCATTGTAAACTGAGACCATCTCTTCGTGTCCTCCAACAGAGAAAGGGCAAAGAGCTGAACAACTGTTCTCACAACTATTTGTGTATTAGGAACCTTGGAGTCCAAGAAGCAAACATTTTATGAGACACACACACACACAAAAGTGTTTCCCTTTTCCTGAAAATCATACATTTTGGCACATGTGTGATTTGAAAGCTTTTTCCTATGTAGCCTTACATTTGAGTTTAGATTGTGTTATGTGTTCTTCAAGGAATACCATGTGGAATAAATATCTGCTCTGTGTTGGTCAAAAGATGACAAAATTAAAGGGTTTTGTACATGTTTTGCTGCACGTGATAGTGGACAGTCAGCAACACACGAATAAAGAATATTTAAGGCTGACTCCTTCCTTCAGAATCCAGATCAGATTCAGAAATTTTGTCATGATGGGTGCAAATGCCAGCCTATTGAATTTGAAATTTCTTCTTTGAAGAAATGCTGTTTGCTACTTCAGTATGCTCATTTCCAAACTTTAACTGCCTGATTAAAGGTGTGCTCTGTGTGTGCAGCGTGGATGTGTATCCACAGATGTCTTATCTATTTTTTCTGTCACCAATTTCAATTATTGTAGTTCTTTTCTTTTTCTTCTGTCTGCAATGCATTTTGTCTGAATATACTTATTTGGAGGCAGTGCTGGGGGTTGTTATTTTGCTATATACAGATGCCACTTCTGTGTGAAACTAATTATAGTAAAATTCCTAGTTCTAGCACCCTCCTTAGACAAATACAATTTCTTACAAACATTCTCCTCATCCGTACGTGTACCTTATGTGCCATTGAGCCAGATTTCTCTTTAGAATTCATTTCCATATCAGAATCATCATTCAGGCTTTCAGTATAATGGGGACACCCCCAAAATCAGTGATGGATTGCTAGCCAGAAGGTAGCATGCCCCATCCAGCTGTTGCATATCTAAGCAGTTAAAATTAGCTCCTGTCTAGCCATTTTGGCAGGGGTATGGAATTAACAGAGCAAGTTCAGACTCTTTCTGGGTCCCTGGTAGAACTTCCCATCTTGTGACAGAATTGCAGACTGTCACTGATGCTTACATTTCTGTTTGTATCACTGGGGAGGCCGTGTTAGAGTACAGATTATTAATTTAAGAACTTTATTTATACGTAATCCAATTAGCTGTTGTTTCTTTCTGAAACCTCAAATAAACATGATTAGAGAGGCATTTAAGAAAGGTTGTAAGATTTCTTAATGCCTCTGCTCAGGTATAAAAACTCTGTTCAGCATGAAAACTATCTTATTTCTGACAAAAATCAGGTATTTCACATTTTATTGTTACTATTCATTTTTCCACTAAAACATTTTGTGTATGTATGAGCTTAATTGTTCTGAGGACACAGAAACCCACGAAGAACTTGAGAAGCACAGGGCTTCCAGAACTTTCACTGATTTTGTTTCTTCATGTCATTTGTATTATCTCCAGATATTTGCTAATCAAAGTTCTCAAATAGTCTGTGAGGGCCTAAAAAGCTCTTAGGATTTTTTTGTGTGGCAGTCATTATTTCAAGGATAAGAAATACACAATGGCAAAAAAAAAAAATTACAAAATACACTCAGTAAGGCCTTTTCATTTTGCTGTCAGGTCAATTAGAATATTTTGCATGCCGCTTCATATTTTAGCAAAGCATGTCTTGATATTTCTTCTGTAAAATGTTATAAATCAGTCTTAGTACTTTTAGCTCCAAATCTAACAGGTTTTAGTGTATATTTCACTAATGAGTTGTCAAAATCTGGCACCTGCTTTTCTTCTATTAGATCACATGCTTTTTATAAACTTCAAGTAACCCTTGATTTACTTGGACCTGGAGTAACCAGGAAGTTTTCTGATTACTTCAGAGTCCCTGCTGATCATCAGGCTGTGTTTTCCCTTTCCTTGTAGGGATTTGCTGTTTTGTTAGGGTGACACAGTAATGAGATAACATTTTCACTTTTAACCATATAGGGTGTGTTCTTACATAATCCACACGCACACATCCTGTGCAAAGTGATTTACTGTTGAATTATTGCTGTGTTTAGAAACACCAATACTGGGGGAAAAAAAATAAATAAAAAGGTAAAAAGAAAAGTAGACTAACATTTTCAGCATTACATTTCTGCTTTCTGTCAATGTAAATGAAAACTTCACAGGGATTTCATGTTTTTTCTTTAATTTAATCTATTCATCAGTTTTATTGAAAGCAATATAAAGTGACAATTAATTCTGTGATATTTGACTAATATGTAACTCAGCTGTCATGCACCCACACAGATTCTTTAGGGTGTTCAGCTGTCATGTGTAATTTATAGTACAGTTTTGTTGCATGAGAGAGGCAAATTTAAAGCTGAGTATATTTATTTTTCTTTCTCTGAATGGAGGGAAAGGATCTGATAACAGTCTTTTTAAAACTGGATTTTCATATATTTGCTTTGATATATCCAATAATATTGACCTTGGACTTCTATAACAACAAAAAAAGATTAAAAAATTGAACAGAAAAAGGATTCTTGCAAAAACATTCTCTGAGATGCCTGTTACATGGCTGCTGTTGGGAAGAAGAGGTCAGAAACAGCAGAAGAGATCAGATTATATCAAAGTAACAATTTACCCAATGAAATAATGATATACACAGTCATTCATGTCATTCACTGGTAGTTGTATCTCTTAGCAGGTTTTCCCAGGTGTCCCCTCCTATACTTGGTACTCAAAATATTGACTTAAAGAGTATAATTTATGATCAAAGGAAATTAATCTCAGTGGAATAAATCAAATATGTCACCCATGAAGGCTAATCATCTTTCATTTTCTCAGCTATTGTTCCATCCTAGATTTCTTTCTTCTCATACTTGTGAAGTAACAGATGCTACCTCTATGGTAAAATAAACATTTCAGTACTTTTAAACATATTAATGTTGCATAAAGAGAACTGATAGCAGAATTTTTAAAACTACTTTACTCTTACCAGCCAGTATTATTTATATTTTTTTCTTTCTTTTTTACTTTCTAGACAACTTTTCAGCACAAATAAACCAGGGTCTCAAAATAATGTATTTCAAGTTTTCTCAGTACCTCATTCCTCTGTTGGGATTTTAACAATTTATCCAACCTCAAGAACAATGTCTGTAGAAGTAGCAGGAGTAGCAAACCCTTTATTTGGATGTGGTGATTTATCAGCTGACTCGCTGGTGCACATGGCAATGAAATCATACCAAAAGAAATTTAAAAAAAAAAATATTAAAAATTGTCTTTCATCCATTAATTCCAAACTTTCTGTTGCTCTATGAGTCAGATGTAGGTTATCAAACATCTTCATTATCAAATATCTTCATTATCAAACATCTTCATTATCAAACATTTTAAATATACTGTGGTTGCCTCATTCCTACATGAAACTTTTCCTTTCCTGCAGAAAATCTTTATGATTATGAAAATCTCCCTCCAGAACTTACAAGGACCTGTGAAAGATCTTTGATTAATGCTTTTTGGAACTTTTAGTGCTTCTTTTCTTTCAGTAAATGCTGTGCAATCTTTAATTGCCTGCCTGATGCTTTTTTGGTAAACAATTCAAAGCACTTTCATTATAGCCTGGCTATCTGAAGATGACAATTTTAAAATGGTATAATTGTCTCATAAAGCCTCAAAGCTGTAATGATTCTTTCTGTTAAATTACCTAAAATATATGAACACCAGTGTCATGTGTGAAACTATGTCAACACAAAGGAACATTTTCTCCTGAGACGTGTTGTTTTCAAACCTTTGGAGGAAGAAAAGCAACTTTGTCCTTTGACTGATACACTCTTTGTTCTTAATAAACTATTACACCACCAGGGCAGTTTTACATTGCATAATTTGTACCAACTAGAGAGAGCTAAATTAGTGAAAAATATAAATAATTGAATGATGAACTAACAAACTCCATTCTACCTGTCTTTGAAATCATTCCTGATAAGCAAGACTGGGAAGAAGTGATGGTACTATCCCAGTTTTAGAGAAATTAAATATACATCATTAATTGAATATGGCATTTTTTTTCCACTTGATTATCCCCAATGTAAAGGGAAAAAATACAGGGTATTTTTGACAGCATTGTAATATTGAGTTGATATTCATGTTACATTTTAGGAAGGCAATTTAATATCTTCCCATTGAAAGGATGGATTTCTGTGGGATTTCCAGGATAGATTGTGGCAGAAGTTTTTTACTGATGTTCAATGTTAAAATGAGATTTCAGTTTGCATCTTTGTTTATGCAGTTATTTTTTACTTTTTGTACATTTATAATTTATTTGTAATTCATAGTCTGCATTCACTCAAAAGTGTCTCCTGTCTACTGTGCTTTCAAGTATGCTTAGCTTGGGTGATCCTCACTTAAAACTTGTCCATTCTTGCAGATAAAAATCAGTGAAGGAGAAATTTTTATGACTTCTGATTTGGTGCCACTAACTACAGGCTGAGGAAACCTTTCCATTCTCTTGATTTATGTCTCAAAAATTGTTTACATATTTTGTATACAGTGGAATAATTACAGCAGGTTTCAACTCAGAATATCTTCACACATGTTAATTAGGACAATTATTTTACTGTAGTATGATTACTCAGACCTTTATGTGTCTGTTAAATGAAAGGCAAAGATGTGATATTTTTTGTGAAATTAAAATATTTGCGGTGATTTCCAATAATATTTTTGATCAGGACTTAATTATACGATCAGATTGTTTTGACATGAAGCATCTTGCTAGATACTTGAAAGATTAATATGGATGTGAGCAAGCAATTTATACAGCTGCTAGGAACTGAGTGACTTACTGTGTTAACAAGTGTGATAAAAAATTAATTTGGAGAGGAGGCAAAGATGTGTTTGAGGAGGAGATCCTTAGCTTGCTTTCAATACCTCAGCATCGTGTTCTGCCACACTATAGAACAGGTAAATAAGAGCACAATGAGATCTTATTGGAAAATAACTGCTTCATTAGAAGTAAAAGTATTTAGAATTTTCTCCCTAATTTCCTGCTACATTGAACCTGTGATTTCTGAGTAGAATTTCCATATGTGGAACAAAAACCCACAACCCAGTAAAAGGTGTAAAGATTGTTAATTTACCTCTATTCAAGTCTTGCCCATAACTTCATCGTTACCAATTTGATTGCTATTGGGAAAAATAATTCTTTTTGCCTTCCAAATATTTTTCAAGTCCATGCAGTGCTTTTTCCTGCAAGTTCCTGGGGTGAAATGTTACAGATTAGGTTTACAGGCTTTTTATGAATTTCTTGTATGCCTATGGCTGTATATTGCCAATATATCTCTTAAACTAGAAAGCTTCTGTTTGGTTAGTTTAGGCTGTTAATGCGAAATTGGTTTTTAACTAACTTTGAATTTGACAAAGATTCATTGGGAAACAAAGATTTCCATTTGAAAAATTGGAAAAGCCACTTGGTCTCTAAGGATGTGCAAGTGTTTAACAGAGGTAATGTGAGAAAGTACCTGAGGCACTGAAGAACTTGAATTATTTTAAGTGCAGGTGAACTCTCAGAACCACAAGAAATATTCATCCAACAAATGTGCAGTAACATTAAAAACAGTTCCACCGTGCTTTTTATGGCCACAGATGCATAGAAATTAAATTTTTAGCAAACTCTTAGTCACTTCAGGTTGCTTGCTAATAAGTAGAGTATTCATTTGAAGGTAAGGGAATGATAGCAAGCTTCATTACTTCTGAATTTCTTTTGAAATCTGATGTATGATAAAGGGTCTGAAGTGCATATCTGCCTTAGCATAATTTCTTTGTTCTTCACAAGTAAGCTTGTCAGCATCCTGATTCCTCACTTCATTTAAGTTATGATTTTTTTTATTAAATTATAGATACAAATCATTCCAGTGCATTGTTATGTGAGCTAGCAGAGGCAATTATTGGAGCAATGGCTAGAACAAAGACTGAGAGAACTGTTTTTCTCAACAAATAAATTGAATTGGCTGAGAAAATTCGTTTCCCCAAAACATACAACCTGTGCTTTTCAGTTATATTCTGGCTTTCTATAAGAAAAAAAAACATAAACCCTATCTGTTACTGGTTTTCTGGTTTGACATAAGATTTTCTTGTTTTGTCTTTTTTAAATTTCTTCGTAGAGTACATCCTTGTTTTTCACAACACATTCTTTTCTTTGTAAAGAAGGAATAAAGTTGCAGAGACCAAATAGATGGATTGAGTTAAACCACTGATGTTTGGCACTTGATCGCTTAATACTCAGACTGAATTGTAGAGTTGTTTTCCTCTTTGATGGACAAGAGTGGTAGTGTTCTAATTTCAAACAGATACAATCTTTAGTTTTATTTCCTTGATATTTGAAAAGCAGCTGGCTTAATAGATATCATCACAACAGCATGTTTCAAGTGCTTTGAAAATTTTGTGTTTCTCTGGAAAATTTATTTCTTCCTCAAGTTTTACTCCACTAAGCATTAAGTTTTTAAGTTATACTTTAAGTGTATATCTATTTTATACTATAACTTAAATTTGAAAAGACTTTTTTTTTTCATTAGTTGGCATAGACCTGGGAGTTAAGGTGAATGCAGAATGTGTCATCAATAGCAAAGGAGTTTATGGGAACCATATTTCTTGAAGAGCACTGCTGGCAAAAATAAGTGGTGCTTTCTCTTGTGGATTCTATTGAAATGCCTAAATAATTTTCTGCACTTTTGAAATAACTGCCAAAATCACAAATAGACAAGTTTAGACTGTGTCTGTGATAACAGCAAAATTAAAGATTAGGTATTGGCTCAAAAGTCTTTTAATTGTGTGTTTTTAAGGATGTTTTGGAAAGCTTCTGGTACTTCTGTTCTGAACATTAGATAGGAAATGCACACTTGATTAAAAATAAATGTCAGTCATATTCAGTACTCTCTAATGGAAAACACCTATAATATTCTATCAGAGGGAAAATTTTTAATCCAATTTGCTTGCACTTGAAACTAGGATATAGGTTGTGCTTTTGTTGTAGAATATAATACAGGATTTGTCAAGTGTCACAAAGTCTGCATTTCCATGTTTTGGAAGGTTTCAGAGTTACTTTTATTGGTTTCTTGTCCTGAATTCAATTTCAGGAAAATTAAGAATACATTTTATGCATAATTATTTTATAGAGAACAATTAAAGAAGAGGCAGGCAGAATGTGCTTGCTGTGATTTCATGGCAGCTGGTAAAGAGAGTTCCTAACCTTTTAGATTTAGATTTTTACTAAGATATAACAAATGCTGTATTGCTTAAGCTACAATTACGGGATTTTTTTCTGTAATTGTTATACTGATGATGAATTTGTAAAACTTTTGACAGTAATAATGGTTATGAGTAATCAGTCATTTTTGTAATGAGAGACTCTAGAGAAATAGTGCTTCTCAAAATTGGAAATCCACAACACCAAAGATTTGGTGGCACTGTCAGTGCCTTTAGCATTTACCCTCATCTGCCAAAACCCTTTCACTTCTAATGTTCCAGCATTCAGCTGAAAATCAGAATGGATAGATGAGAAAAAAAAAAAAACAAAAAAAACCAAAACCAAAGAATTAATAGCAATTCAATTCAATTAAATCAGCAACTTTTAGGAAATTATTATAGAGACAAAGAATGATTCTAGACAGTAGAGACACTTTTTATATCCCAATATCGGCTGTTTTTGTTTGCATGTTAAACCTGGCTAGATAATTTATTTCAGGGAGAATCTACAAAAAATCATTCAAGTTTGTAACACAGCCTCACCACTTGAATTTCTTTATAAATGAAGTATTTAAAGTTCCTTTGCAAAGAATCATTGTAAATTTTTTAGGCTTAATGCCATCTTTCAAAAGTCTATAATACAAAACCAAGATGTTTAAAAATTAGAAGTAATGGTAAAAGAAAAAGGCCAAGTATTTTGAAGGAAAAGCTCCAAGTAAAATGTTTTTGACCGTCTCTGAGTGTGTTTTTTCTTTGAAATGTGATTTCTCTAAAATCAGCCCATTTATTTCTTTTAATTTGAGCTGCGCTTTATTAAAGACTGTGCCTCAGTTGTTTCTGACTCCTTTTTTTCTGTCCCAGTATCTTCAGCGGGGTATTTAGACCACGCTGGTTTTCAGTAAATGAGGTTGACATGACTTTTGGTGTGTCCCTTTCCCTGCCCAAGAGAGCTGAAGCAGTGCCACCTTGTACCACTTTGTCCTTCCCCAGTTGCCCCACTGCTGTGGTTCTGCCCTTTTGTGTGCAGACCTGCAGGTCTGGGAGGGTGAAGCTGGAAAGAAGCAAGCTGTGCCTCAGGATTTCACTCCACTGAACACGTTCTGTTCCCTTCTCTGCAATGCCTCCCAAATTTAAGCAGTCCTCAGAGCTGCTGTTGGTTCCCTGCTGTTGCTTCCTTGCTCCTGCTCTCCCCAGGTGTTGTGTTGGAATTGGAGTCTGCACAAGGAGCTGCATATAATTCATGGCTGGGGGGAGATGGGGATCAGGAGTGATAATCCTTGAAGTCATTGGATGACTTGAATAATGTCACTCTGGTGGCTGCATCAAATGTAAGCCAAAGGAAAAATAACTAAAGAAACAGGGACTGTATTATGGTCTTAAATTGCACCAGGAAAGGTTTAGGTTAGATATTAAGAAAGAATTCTTCACTGGAAGAGTGTTTGGGCACTGGAATCGTCTGCCCAGGGAGGTGGTGGAGTCACTGTCCCTGGATGTGTTTAAAAAAAAAAGAAAGACTGGATGTGGCACTCGGTGCTCTGGTTTACTTGATGAGATTTTAGGTCATAGGATGGATTTGATGGTCCCACAGGTTTTTTCCAACCTTGTTGATTCTGTGATTCTTTTGTAGGGACGGGATTTTGCAGGGATATGCCTAATCCGAGTTTTGTCTATCAAAGCATGCTTGGACTTTACTGTGCTCAGAAACTGCTGGTGTGATAGCTGTAATGATATATATTTTTCAGGGCATTAGCTTTCCATCTGTCCCTTAGTGAAACTCGTGCAGGAAGGCACTGCAGAAGCCAGGCAGTGAGGAGCAGCAGAGTTAGTGGGTTCAGAAGGCCACCCTTGAGTCGGATAAGGAAAAATATAGGTAGATATTGCATGCTAAGGACTTGACAGAAATGAAATAGAGCACAGCTCCATTCTCTTTCCTATTTCTCCGTTACTCTGGAACAAAAATAAACTATATAGTCTTAATTTCTTGATCCCTGTTGAATTTATTGAATTTATTTATCCTATATAACAAAACTTTTATCTTTTTTTTTTTTTTTTTCCCATGGGGTGAAGCCCTATTTCTACAAGCTTACCCTGAAGATGATTATTGTTAAATTTCTATGTTGATTTGTTCATCCTTTTCCAATATTTTTTTTTTTTTTCTATGAGAACTTAAGCTTTTAAACTGCATTGTATTTATTTAATGTAATATTACATACTCCTTGAACTTTTACGTTAGAAGTACCAGAGATTCTATCAATGCTCCTTCTCAGGTCACATACAATTCTATGGAGTTTTTATTCAGAGTGCTGCCACAATAATGAAAATTAGGATTGTTGTTAAAAGCACTGGAATATGAAAAAAAATAATTATGAGGATGCAATGCACAATATCAGTTTCTTTACACTAAAGTCCCGATTTGCAAATGTGAGTGAAAGATTGACTTTACGTTTCCAGAGATGATTAGCTGCCAGCTCTAATCAAATTGAGAAGTAATTAGCAAATCAAAACTTGATTAGCTCTTTGCCTGATTTACTAAAATTACAGTTTATGCAGTTTAAATGATGGGGGAGGGGAAATTCTTTTCTCTGCATGCATGCCACTGCTCTGTACCAGGGGAGCAGGAGAGGGGGTCACTGCTTGTAGTGCTCAGCTGTCACTTCCCCAGCACCAGTACTGGAGTGAAAGTGATGCTGGAGAACCAAAGACCTCATCCCTTTCCATCTGTGGAAAAACATGTTGTGGGCAGATGTTTAAAGTTTTTTGGGATACAGGTGACCCAGATAACCTGAATTTACGTTGCCAGTCTTCTTCTTCCTTCGTGAAGTGTGTCAGTGTTCTTACACAGTTGTTAAAATGTGAAACCTGTGCATGTGATTCTGCAATAAGTTATCTAACTGATGCATGTGCTGTAACAATAGACAAGGTTGAAAGTGGCAACAACTCATCTGACAACTCATCTGAAACTGAAAATTCAGTTTTCATCTCTGTTGCCTACTGGCTGTGGGACATTTGCCTTTGCTTAATTTCTGTTTTTCCTCTCCATAGAGCAGGTATCATGCATTTTGTTCTTTCACCTTGTTGAACTTTGAGTTTCTGATTGAAAAATAAATAACCCAAATGTAATCAAAAATGCTCTAATAGGCGCCCCTCTAGCTAGGCATAAATCAAATACAAAAGACTATATTTTTATCTTCATTAGACCAAAACTATATCTGGTTTTTAAAGTATGTGGTTTGTTAGAGTCTTCCTTGTCTGTTTTCTCCTTCAGATTACATGGCTGTAATGCTCTGTGCAGTTACATTGGGATCAAGACACGTTTTAATGCATCTTTTATACTCGAGTCTTATTTGTTACTGAAGTAACTGCAGTGGAGAGCTTCTCAGAATTAATTTAATGGCAGAATTAGCAGGCAGGCTGTAATCCCATTGAAGCACCTAAAATCTGCACTTTTTGGAGGTAGCTTTATTGAAAAGCAAGAGGTTTAAAACAAATTCAGAATAGAATGTAAGATACTATTTATTTTTTTTCCCCTGGAACTGCCGTACCAGTATCTTAAAAATAAAAAGTACAATTTAATTAAACAGAAGACTAGAGAGATAAGCCTAGTGATATTACAGTACAGAGTATTGCAGAACTGCTGATAGAGAGCCCAATTCTGCTCTTAAATGCTAGGTATGAAGCACTAATTAAAGCAATTGAATCTTCGTTGTATTTGTATATCTGAAAACTAAATGTATTTCTCATACAGTCTAAATTTCAGAGTATGTTCCAGCAAAGTTGAAGAAAAAAATGGATGTTCTTTTAATTTTTTTTCTTTTTTTCCCTTTATTTTTTAGGGCACTTTATTTTCAGACATGGGTTGTTTATATAGCAATTTAATATATTGAGTATTTTTGCCTCAGGCTGCAAGGTTGTGGCATGGCAGCTGATCTATTTCTCTTTTGGATTAAGTATTTAATCCATAAAATTTTCCTTACTCTAGGGGACTTCAGTAGCTTTAAACATTACTCTTGGGCTTTCCAGCCTGTATAGACTATTAAATGAACTGTTGTGTATTTTTTATCAAAAGCTTTATTTACTTTTTCTTGAACTCTCAGGAGCTGCTCTGCACTTACTTTCCCCGACTCCTATCCTCCTGTAGACTCAACCTGCTGTTAGGTACATTTTGTCTTTTCCTGCATCTGCTGATAAGGAAACCTTTTCCCCATTGGGCTGAGGAGTGGCCCCACCATCAGCTGGCAGGAATTGTCACAGAATGTCACCTCCAGTCCAGCTGTGGCACACACTGAAGCTGTGGCACACACTGTGGCACACACAATTTCTTTATCTTCAGCTGAAATGTGCTGTTGGAAGAGGCAGATCTCAAGAGGAGCAGGAGTGGCAGGAATCCTTGACAAGCAAAGCTGATGGTTGATAGCTCTGTGAATGGGATTTATACGATGTGTGCTGAGATAGGGGAGGGATTAAGCTGATCTCTCTGATGTCCCATCCAATTCTCAATTCAGGTGCCTGATAGCTAGAACTTCAAGCTGAGAGAATTTGTACACTTAGAAGGAGAAAATTTCACTTAATAATTTTCAGATTAAGTTCTTAAGGAAATATGCAGAAAAAAAAAATCCAAGAAAACCACACCTTTTTATGTAAAGGCAATGGATCTGTTGCAATTCTGTTGCTGTCAAGGCTGATTTTAGTTACAGAAAACTGAGTTCTCATTTTAAAAGGTTTGGAGTTTGTTTTTTGTGCTTGGAAGTGTTGTGATGGGAGACAGCAACATTGGATAAAAATATGTATTTGTCAAAGAATAGAAGATATTGTTTTGACAATGTGAATGAGGAATATGTAACTGAAACTAATTTTCAAAACTGTTTGCTATTGTTTTGTATCAGTTAGGGTTTTATTTCCTTACATTTCCAGCTGCTCACAGCTCTTGCTCTGAATTATATTGTTTGCACTCATTGTTTCACTGATAGAATTTTACTTCTTTTTTTTAATAAAAAGAATAGTTTAGCTAAATTGTTTTTTTTAAAAAAAATAAAAGGATTGTCAGTAAAGCTTTGGAATTAATCTCAAGTTTTTTTTTTCCAGGCAGTAGGTTTGTGGGATGGGACAGAGATCTAAAAGGCATTAAGAGATCTAAGGAGTATTTTTGTCTCATGGCTGGTTTGGTTCAGGATGTTTGTATCATAGAAAGTTGCAATCTTTCAGGCTAATTTTTGGCATTGCTTTCATATATAAGTTGCTTTTTTGAGTGGAATTACTGTGCTTTTCATTAAATTTGTACTGGCACAAGTAGCTTTCTTCAGAGCAGCCCATGTGGTGCTGTGCTTGGCATTTGTGGCTAAACCAGTGCTGGTAACACAGCAATGTTTCGGTGTTGCTGAGTAGAGCCAAACTTTGGTTTTGTCCAGGCACAGAGAGACTGGAAGGCTGGGAATGGGCAGGAGGCTGGGAGGAAACACAGGACAGCAGGGCCTGGCTCACCAAGGGGATGTCCCATCCCATCTTGTGGTGTGCTCAGACACAGAAGCTCAGGGCAGGAGGAAGAAGGGACATTGAGGGTTAAGGTGTTTGTTTTCCTAAGCAGCCATTAATGTGCTCAGAGTCTCTGCTTGCCTGGGAGGTGGTGAGCATCTCCCTCCCAATGGCAAGCAGGGGATTTTGCTGTACTTGCACACTCTGTTGTTCCCATTTTCTTCCACTGTCTCATTGCATGAGTCTTTCTACCTTCCTTCTGTTTTCTCCCCAGCACAAAGAGTGCAGTGAGCAGGAGGCAGGGTGAGTATTTGTCTGCTGGTCAGGGTCAGGATCCTGCAGAAATGATGGAGGTGAGAGAAGTTGCTCTCAGTTGAAAGGAGGTACTCACAGGCCTCAAGGGGAAATCCCTGGGAAGTTCCAGGTCCTTTCCAGAGTCTCCCACTTCTTTTGATTCGAGTTATGTTATCAAGTTACGTTATCAATATCTACTTCACAGTGTAAACTTGAGTTTCTCTTCAGAAAACCAACCATAGTCAGTTCCAGCTGTGGCTGCAGCCATGGAATTGTTCTTGCAGAGAAGGTCTGATCTGTTCTTGCTGGCCCTCGGGCAGCTCCTGCTACAGCAGTGCTGTGACAATTCTCTGGCACCTTTTCCCTGGCTGTTCTATGGTTTCAGTGGGAATTCTCTGTGAAATAAGATGACTCTTTGTTAAACAATCCAGGGTTTGGAAATGCCAAACTCCCGTTCATAAGTATTGCATTAAAAGACTAAGTGTAATGGCATCCCAGATTTTCAATATGAGCAGTAGTTGAGCAGGTAGATAAAAGTCTGAGAGATTTTAACCTTACAAACATTGTGTCTCAACAGATGTGATGCTGCTTCATGTTGTGTATTGCCGTAATTAAGAAGCATTCAGAGGCTGTTTCTCTTTCAGAGATTTCAGACATGTTCTTGTGATTCAGATTTTAGTGAAGATCATAACCTGTACTCCAATAGCACAATTAAGGTAATTGACAAAGGCAAAACTAGTTTGCAAAGTTAATTAGATTTTTCCATCTCCTCACTTTCAATTAAGCTTGTTGGTCTGATGCATTTCTTCCTGTTTAATTGCCTTTTCTTTTTTTTTTTTTTTACACAGTATACAGGTTGTAGTAGTCAGGTAAATAGTGGTTATTGAAATAATTGTGAAGCTGAACTATTTTTTCCAAGTTGTGATTGTCCTCCTCCGTTTGAGCCAGCAATTTCATAATTAATATTTACTTCATTTATGTAGCAGTTTTGATTTGCACTTTGAAGTAAATTAGGTTTTTTGTTGTGTGGGAATTTTGTTTTATTTTATTTTTTTTTCCAGAGAACAAGAACCCTACAGTATTGCAGAACCAGATATAGCACATTAAAACAACTATAATTACAGCAGATGAAATATTAAGAGACTACAAATCCTTTAAACTGTTCATGGATTAGGTTAGAAATTATTGCAGTGCTGAATGTTAAACCTGACAGTGTCAGAAAAATATTTATGGCCTGGGTAACACAGCAGTATTAAAAGTTGGATTGCTGCCCTGCAGATCATACACTTCTGTCAAACACTTTTCATGGGCAACTATGTTAGGATTCAGCTGAATAATTCACTCCTTTCAGAATATATAGTGGTTTGCAACACCATTGATAAATTTATTCTTTTGATTGCCATGTAGGTGAAAGGAGGACAAATACAGCTAAAGCAAGATTAGATGCCGATCACGGCTAGTGTTCATAAAGCGTGTATAAATACATATTTTAAAACCAAAATGTTTGTTCAATGTGTGTATACAAGCATCTGTCCAGTCCCTGCAATCATGAGACACCAGAATCCCTTGGTTCAGTTAAGTACCTTCCAGAGAGCGAAAAGTAAAAATTCCTGGTTCTCTTGAACATGAAGACATTTGTGCATTTTAGTGAAAATCTGTGGTTTGACAAGTTTGAGAACAGAAACAGCAGCTCATAAGGCAATATTCTCCACCGTGCTCTTCCCTCCTGTATCTTACACCTCAGGAGCCTGGACTGAGCTTCCCAAGGTGCTGACACACCTCCACCCAAGGGTCACTGGGCAGGGGTGCTGTGCCTGCAGCTGTCCTGGCTGTGCCAGGACATTTTGTTGACATTTTGTTGCTGCAAAATGCACTCCTGTCAGCTTCATTCCACAGGAGCCTGTGGGTTGTGATCCTTGTCACGCCACAGGACACGAGGTGGCTCTCTGCTGATGGTCTGGGGTTCTCACAAGGGGTGTGAGCTGCAGCTGGGCAAATTAATTCTTGTCATACCATTGTGTGGCTTAAGATCCTAATGGAAAGCAGAGCTGTATGTTCATGGTTCATCACTATTTTATTTTATTTTTTTAAAGGAACCTGGATTTCTGTTGTTTCATTTCTAAACCCTACCAGTGCAACTCCCTAAAAATTTACAGATTACTGTTTGCAACATTGGTCCAGGAGTCAGGACATGTGGAATTTAATAATCTTGTAGGTGAAAGTCCCTTGATTTTCGAGTAATGTGCCCACCATTCCATTGTCTGAATCTGAATAGTTTCTGAGTCTAATCTTACCTGACAAAAAATTATTTGCTTCTTTGAGACCAGTCCTTTGCTACAGGTGATGTAAGAACGTATAAGGGCAGATAATTTTGCTCTTTATAGGCATTTGCAGTGAAACATAAATGTTCAAAGTAATTGAGAGTTGGCTAGGCAGCTAGATTTGTATTTCAGGTGTTGTTCAGTAAAATCTAAAGGTCTGGATTGCTTCTTCATTCAGCAGAGAACTCAAGTGACTGCATAAGACTCTAGGAAGGTTGATGGTTTTTATATCTGTGTGTTTCCCTAGATAAAATGGATGAAAACAGAAAGCTTGGTATTTTCCTTACTGATTTATGCAGAGATTTTTCTCAGTGACAATGTTAACATCCATGATGATCCAGTAGGCAATTGTCTTGCCTAATTATGTTTGAAATATGTCTTGACATGTCAAAAATATTTAGCTTTCATCTTATTCAGCTTTTTGAAGGACTGTGATCTTCCCACCAGGAGGATGTGCTGGTCACATTAGAAGGATCAAGGACAGTGGTTTTGGAAAACAATTGGGAAGTGTATGGTCTGCAAGGCTTTCAGTTTATAGGATTTTTTATTTCCAACAAATAGGTTTGGCTTTCCATGCCAGAAGGCTAATAGAGAGTCCTCAGAGAATTAAATGTACCAATAGGAGGAGCTGGGACACTTTGGAAATTTTTTCAGGCTTTTGAACTCCTCTTCGACAGTGATGATAGATCAGAAGTGTTGATCTGTGGCATGCAGGAGGGAATGTGGTTCTTAAATGGAACATTTTGTGGAGTAAGAACCGAATCTGTTTTATTTTGGAGTATGTGAAGGTGAGAGGGCACATCTCCTACCCATAACACAAGTCAGTGTGCATTCCTTTCTGCAAATATTATCAGCTGTATCTATTGCACAGCTTTTTTATTGAAGCTGAATTAGTCATACCATATATCTGTGCTGTTCAGATGGCTGGTTTTGTTTTCTTTATAGTGCTGATTAGATGATAAGTTGAAACTCCATAAAGATCAGCAAGATGAAAACCATTATTTCTCAAGCAATCCCTATAAACGTAGGAATGCAGGGATTCTGAATGCTCAAACTGAGATGGTTTAGGTGCAGGTAATGCACTGGTAGAACAGGCTCTTTCTTTTGAGGGCACAATAAATGGACTGTGCTTCTGGGTCCTGCAGAAGAGACCATTCAAGAGATTCCAAACAGAATATTCTCTTCCTGTTGTCGAGATACCAATGGGTTTACCTCACATAAAAAGGTTTATCAGTGTGTGATCCATTGACTGCTTTTCCTCAGAGTTTACCTGGCAGACACTGCTGCTTTTTTATGGGCTGAGGGAAGGAACACCAGCTTCTACACATTCCTCTGGTGGTTTAGTTTATTAGGGAAATGATGCATTTAACACCCCTACAAACAAATCGGCTGTGTCATGGGATATTAACTTTCTCTTGCCTGAATTAATGAAATCTGTTTGAGGATTTTATTTTATTTTTTTTTTGCCCAACCTCAAGTGCCTTAAATAGAAGGTTATTTTCTGGCAGAAGAAAATGCAGTTCACAGACGCAATAAACTGCAAGGTCTAGTGACTGAACCACAAAATATTAAAGCTAAAATGATGTTGAATGTTAATACAAAATTCTTCTCTGTGGAGTAATTCCATGGCAATCAGGCAGCCATGTCAATATTTTGTTTCTCTGTACAGCAGTTTTAGAAGAACCTGACTTGAAAAAAGAAGGCCTGGAGGGAGGGGGAAATAAGGCAGGAGGGGATAAATCTGTCAATTTTTAGGCAGACAAATGCAAATATCCAGAAAACAAAGTGTAAATTTTGGGTTTAACATTACCTTCTGCACCAGCCACTGCCCAGGGAACCAGTGTAGGAGGGAGTTGGCTTCTTGCACTTCTCATTGATATTCCTGGGTGATTCTCATGCTTGTAGGTCAAGTAAAAGGTCACTCAGCCAAAGCAGAAGAGAAGATGCCTGCCAGCCTCAGGTTAGTAGTGCCTCTGGAGGTTTATATGTCAGCCACTTGGATTTCACTGTATACCTTTATTAAATACTAGAGCTTCTATGTAGTCATTCAGGAATTAATGAAAACTGTGTAAACGCTTATAAATATTCCAGGTATATCATAGTTTTGATGTATGTGACTGAGAAGGTGTCTGAGATTTGAACTCCAGGAATTCTGTAAATCTTTGCCTCTTTCTCAAGAGCTAAACCAGAAATGCTTGTTTAAATATCAGTCTGAAACTTGCTAACCAAATTTCTCTGGAAAACAAAACTACAACAGCAACAAAAAATCAACACCAAAAAAAATGCAAAAAAATCACACACACAAAATAAAAATAAATTAATTTCTGACCTAAGTATAAAGTATGCAATATCAGCAAAGCCACATCTTTGACTTTCTGTTTTGTTGCTGCCATATTGTGCTCTTAACACTGCTGGGAAATAGATGGAGCAGTCAGCTGCCAGCAGAAATCTCCAAAGGATCACTTATGTTTGCTTCCTCAGCTGCTGCCAGTGTGGCATTTCCCAGTTTGCCTCTACAGGAAAAGGTTCAGAAAGGGTGTGAGAAGAGCTGGTGTTAACAATGACTTGTTTGGGTTCTATTCTGTTGAAAATCAAGCCTCCATCTTTTATATTTAAAAGCTTCTGCATTAAAAACAGAGAAAACATACAACAACATGGCCAAAAAAGCCAGGCTTTTAATAAGCATTTGAGAGATTTAAGAATAGCCTCCACTATTGTAAAAATACAATGAATTTTTAACTAACCTTTTCATGAGCACTGTTATTCATGAGTTATTTTAACAAACTTGGAAATAAATTTGAAAATCTCTGTTAATGTTGTGTTTATGAGTAAACTCAAAGTGATTTTTCTTTTCTTTAGTAACGTTAGGAGCTCTGAATACTGAGTGAATGGAGGAAAAAAAGGAACAAGAAAATAATGGAAGTAGAGGAAAGCTAAAGGCTGTGTTCTAATGTACCATTGCAAAGTTTAGGTTTTGGTTCTTCCACTACAGAATGAAAACATTAGTATCAGTGGAGAGATTTCCCTCAAGTATTCCTGTAATGATATTTGCTGTCCTTGGGAGGTACAGACTTATATGGGAAATAGGAAAAAGAATTATAGCTGTTATGATAGAACTGCTTAAGGTGATGAGGAGGACTATCTTTGCCTTTGCTTCTTTTCTAGTGCTTTCAGTCCTTTATGGAATTTCAATCTCTATGTGTTAGCTTTGTGATCAGGATTTTTTCCCCTCATTCTGGGTTCAACACAGGAGGAAAACAAAAAAAAAAAGAAAATCCATTTTATCTGACAATTATTGATACCATATTAAAAGGAGGAAGCATTATAAAGTAGTACACAATTTTGGGTTGCCTACAAAGCCCCCACCTCTCGGCTTTTAAAAATCCACCTTCAATTTCATTTGTGAAAGAAGGTTTTAGGTATCTGTTTTTTCTGTTCTCTTGATTAAAAAATCTTTAAGCCTGCCTTTTCAGATATACAGGATTTGAGAATCAATTAGATTATTGTCCTCGTTAATGAGTAACATAATTTCAGTATAGATGAATAAGTTTTATATATGTTTCTATGAAACATATACCATTCATATATGCTGTAATATTATATATATTATGAACTTATATATTATATATTATTATATATTTTATGAACTTATTTCTTGTATCAGCTCAGATTATGCTAATCACAGTAAAAAAAAAAGATACATTTATGATTCGTTAAGAAAGAAGATATAGATTGTACAGAAGATAGACTTACCTCAGTTTTTCAATTACTTGGATTCATTTCAGGGTTTTTTTTTTTTATTCTTTTAACAGCAATGCTTGTTTTCTGTGGTTTATGTGTTAATTTGATCCTAGTTTTGCTACCATATTCATAAAACAACATTTGTTTCGAATTTTTGTTCGCCATGACTCTTATCCCCATCGATACCAAGAGCCTTATATTATATTTTGACCTCTTATTAGTATTCTTACCATACTAAATCGAAGAGTATTTCCTCAATAATTGATAAGATAAAAAATGTAGTGTTCTGCAACTATCCCATTTTTCCTCATTTGGCTCCCTTATAAAGATGCTGTGCAGCCATCTTCCTAAGCAGAGAGCACATTCCTTGCCTAAGGCCAAAACAATTATCTGCCATCATAAAGAAGTTAAACCAGTGTGGACGGGGGGGAGAAAAGGCTTGAAGTGCTACTTATAAATTCTAGCAGCAAATCTGCAGGAAAGTGAAAAGAATCCATAAGGGTACCTCTTGAAAGCAAAGCCATGTCCCATTTGGCATAAAAAGCTCTGGGCTGCAGAGTTAGGACAAGCTGAAAGGGTAAGTGTGCTGCAAGGTCTTTGCATGTTTGCTGTTTTAAATGACTTGAGGAATAGTTTGGCTGAAGATAGACGTGTTTTTAGATCTCTCTGTCTACTCAGACTTATAAAAGGGTAGCACTGCCAATGAGAAATTGTGTCTTGATATATTATGAGGGGGTATTTTGGCTTATGAATCAATTTGTCCTTTTCTGGTTTAAGTTGCTGCTTTATTTTTGTTTCTTTTTCAGTTACAGCATTTGAAATAATGCCTTTGTCACTGCTATGAGATTTAGGCTTGTATCTTAATGAGCAGCACTTTGTGAAGCAGCAGAGTTACCAAAAATACAGTGTTGCTTTCAACCATATGATTGCAGAAACAGAGGCCTTAAGAGACATTTGTGTTCTTGCACAATTTGCCTGCTTTCCTTTAAGCCATGTATAAGCATGCTAATCAACTTTTTTTTGGGGGGGAGGGAAGGATATTTCTCAGGACTCCATTAATTTTGGTGTCACATAACTGATCTCATGGATAAACTGCTTGTTTATGGATGCTGAATGTCTAAATAATCAAGAGACCAGAATATAAAATACATGAAAAAGAACTTCTTTTTTTTTTTTCTTCCTTGGGATAGAAATTTCTCGTAGGAGCATAAATATTAACTGTTAAATACACTGTCAGCTAGACATAGCTTTTAAGTGAAAGTATTTAAGAATCATTTTGCTACAGAAGAATGCTGATTTTGTAAAACTCTCCTTTTCCACCTTCCTGCCCTCCCCTGCCTCTTTCTGATACAGATGTGCCTAATATTTTGATATAGCTTTTCTTTTTAAAAAAGTGATTATGAAATATAAGTCATGCTCTAGCTGTTTCTCAGACTGGCTGTATTTTTATTGAGATCAAGAAAGTTGTTTCCACAGTCAGGATTTTAGTTAATTTACATTAATATTTTCCATTTATTCACTACGTAAGTGATAAGACTGTGCTGTACTACTTGATCTATAAACACAAAAAGTTAATAGATGGTCTGTGTCTTGCAGGAATGCAGGAATAGAAAAGGTAACTATAAAGGGGAAAAAAAAAAAAAAGGGAAAAGATCAAACAGAGAAATAGAGTCAGTAAGATGGTGTTGAAGTCCTGTTTGGCACAGTGGGCTGCAGGTTGAGCGCTGTAAGAGCCTTTGTTGTGATCCTGGCAGTGTGAGGAAGGTGGATTTAAGGGGCTGCCAACACTTGAGGTTTGTAGATTTGCCCTTTCGATTAAAATGGGCTTTGGAAGCTTCCAGCTTTGGTTGAGAAGCAGAAATTGGTATCAATGTTCAGGTAGAGAATGGGCAGGACAAGAAGGCTGAGAAAATGAAGAAAGCTTACATTTAGGCAATAAAGGAAATTATGTAAATGTCTTTTAAAATGCATTGATGCACAGGTGAGATTCCTTGGGGCTCTACATAGCTGTAGTGGGGTTTAGAATGTGAGAGTGTGATGATTCCCTGAGGTGATCCAGAGGATTCACACTGGAGCAGCCACTGCTAATGGGATACTGCAGTATTTGTCTGCACTGATAAATCTTTTCTCTGGTGGTAGCCACATCTGGAACCAAGATTTGAACCAAGGAAAACTGCACTTGCTTAGGCCAAAACAAGGAATGCAGCCATGCAGAAGATAGGATGAGCTTTCTTTTTTTTTTTTTTTCTTTTTATTATTTTATTTATTTATTTATTTATTTTATTTATTTATTTCTATTTTTCATTTCCTTTTCTTTTTCACTCTCTCTAAAAAGATTAGAAGGCCTATATTTCAGAGATACTATGCAAGAAGCATCTGTGGACCAAAATGATGAAGGACTTACCAGAGAGTATAATAAATGTAGTGATTTAAGTCAAGTTTAGAAGGCTGAGATGCAGATAATTATTACTATAGAAAGTATTCATGAAAGAGATGTTAAAAGGGGGGGGAGAGGTGTGTAGAGGAAGGGATAGTACAGAATTAAAAGCTTCAGTTGAGCTGTAATATATCTGAAATTCATGCTAGACATCCATAACAAAAGGCCAGAGGAAGAGGCTAATGAGATTTTAATTTGGACATGGTAGAACAGAACAAGAATAAAGAGGTAGATTGGTGAGACAGGTGGTTAAAGCTGCTACATTCACTCGTGTTAGATGAGTTTGTGGGTGGGATAATGCACAGGAGACCTCTGTTAAGTACAGGAGAATCTCACAGAGCTGGGGGGAAATGAGAAGGCTCTGGATTAAAATCACTATAAAAAACCCAAATAATTGAACACAGAAATGAAGCAGTGAAAAACCAAGGGGTGACAAAAGTTTTTGTTTGTTTGTTTGTTTTTAAAACCTGAAATTTATGTTAGCTAGACTTCAAAAACTTGGAGCAAATGGAATTAAAACAAAATGGGAAGAAGTAGTAATTGATTAAGTAGTCCAGATCTTTTGAAATTATTCTTTAATTTTTTTTTAAGGACAAAAGGGAAATTTGAGGAGAGAGAGACCTTGTAGTTACATACTTTATTTTTTTTTTTTTTTTTTTGTCTGTGAAGACCACAGATAGAAAATAGCTTTTTTCAGAGGGAGGAATTGGAGTTCTTCAGTGGCCCTCTGAATTCAAGATAAATGTGTAAGGAATGAAGGCACTGACAAGCAAGTATTTTCTGTGGGATTGGGCGTGAGTTTCATGTTTTTAAAGTAATAAATACTTGGGGTTTGTTTGATTTAGGAAACAAAAGTATTATTCTGAATTTAATATTTATATACCTATAATAAATTTCCATAATTATTTTTATTAGCATCTTATTTTATACACAGTCTCTAAGTGCTGTAGAGAATCTTGCTGATATAATGAAAGGATTTCTCTAAGTAACATGGCTATGACTAATAAGAAATTAGCTTTTTTCCTGTTACACTCTTTTAAATAACCTCTTAAAATTCAATTGCACAAAGCTTTGCCAATTTATGTGTAGGCCTATATGATATCTAACAGCTTATAAATATAAAGCAAACATTAAAAAAGTTTTCTCTTTTTTTTTTTTTTATTCACTCTTTAATGGGCTTCATAAAACCCATCAATAAAGTCCAGAATTCTTTTTACAAAGTATTCCTTAAGGTTCAGCTGTGAATTCATTACTCACTACTCTGAAAGCTCTTAAAATTTCATAATTGCAAGTCTTTACATTGGAGCAACAGACATTTATGTATATATATATCTGTATATAACTATATGCACATATGTAGTTTTCTGAATGTATAAAAAGTCTGTCATGTTCAAAAGACAAAGACTGCAAAGAAAAATATCAGATTTTCAGCCTAATACTTTCCTCCCAAATGTGAATGTTTCAGCATTGTCACCTGGAATACATCAGATATTAAAAAGTGAGAATTTTAGAAGACAAAGATGAAATAGGGAATAAATGTAAGATGTCTGTTGTTCTCATCTGTCAGGAAAAATGTAATTTGAAGTATGACAGTGATTGAATTTTTAATATGCACTTAATTCAATAAATTGTGTTAATGTGTCCAAAATGCATGTCAGACAAGGCAACAGGTATGATTATATCAAATTTGGTTACAATAAATATTTCCCACCACCCTAATAAAACTGGCATTATGTAAACCTGGTTCTTCTGCAACTGCTGCTTCTAGAACTGAAAATGCCTTTTCACATTACTGCATCTGGCATTGTTTACCTGAGATTTTGACAGCAATTTTACATCAGAGTTTCTGGGGCAGATTTGCTGGTTTTAAAGTCATTGTTTGGCTTAATCTGCTAATAGTAAATGTTTGTGAAAATATTATTCCTATAAAGTGGTCAAAATGTGTGTCTAAAGCATTATCACTGTCTCCTTTTCTAGAGCTGGTGTTTTGTTCTCCAGCTATTTCAGCAGTTTAGGGCAATCATTACCATATTATCAGGTCACCAAGATTTCTGTTTTTATAGTTGTTTTTTCTTTTCCTTTTTTTTTTTCAATTTATCCATTTGAATTTCATGTGTGGGCATGAAAATTACTACATCATCTACTGCTGTCTTGAGGCGAGTCATCATTTGCTGATGATGTCCAGTTGTTCAGTACTGGAGCTGGAAATGTCAGTTTTTCCTTCCATCAGTGCAAACCCGATTTTTTATTAATAATCACAGTGTGATTAAGACACAACATTAATTTAAATGCCTTTTCCAATTTTGTTCACTTAGCAGGGGGAGAGCAGTCTCACACACAGACCAGTGCTGAATGCCAGTGCTGTTCCCTTGGCTTTCTCTCTCACTGCACTTGCAGAGGGAGGCTGAGTGTTTGCCCAATTCTTTTGCCCCTCGTTATGTTTTCCTCTGTCAGTGGAAGAATCTGATCTGCTCCAAGAAAATTATTTTCCCCAACTTAGAGGAGGAAAACAAAGAGCTATGATTCATTCCTCCAGGGGTTCGTTAAAATGCATTTTATATGACTGAGGTGGTTAAATATTCCTGTTTCAGTTAGTGGAAGTTCATACCGGCTTTGGAAACTTTCAGGTAATAAAATTTTTTTTAGTCTGAAAAATTCTTCTTTAGTTCGAGTATGAAGTTCTAAGTCTTTTATTGCAAGCACAGTGCTCCTGAAGGGAATTTGTTAGAGCTCAAGGCTGCTGAAGAATGCAAAACTCCTTTTGTTTGGTGGGCAAATAAAAGGTGAGGATCGTGTGTGACCCCTCAGCCCAAGCCTGGCCAGGACCCCATATCCTGGCTGCCATAAAGTAAACAAAAAAAACCACCCAAAAAACCCCTACTCGTTATTTTAAGCTTGCTATGAGGAGTTAGTTTGCAGGAGAAAACAAAATTAATGCCCAAACTAGGTTTTATAGCTTCCCTCAAGCTTCTGAAGTGTTTGCATGTAGATGAGAGTGGGATATACGTTTTCAGCAGTCAGCTCCCTGTCACTCATAAATATTTTTTTTTCCTCAGGGTATCCTCAATCAGTGGATCTTTTTATTGAAAAGTTTGCCTTGGATGTCTGAGCAGGAATGTCAGGCTTACTCAGAAAAATCTGATGTTGGTTGATTTTGATGTCAGAAGGAAAAAGCAAAGTTATCTGTAGATGCTCTCAACAAGTCCATCTGATAGTTTTGAATTCAGAGTTCCTGAGCTGGATGGATTTTATTTTGTGAAATGTAATTGGGTTTCCTGGTGTCAGCCGTGGATGGTAGTGCCATTGCAAATTAGGGTTTCAATTTCCTTGACTAAGATTATGAGAATATCAGTAGTTAACTCTGTTTTGGTTTTTTTGGGTCTGTTTTTGGGATTTTTTTAACGCTTAACAGAAATATATTTTTAAAAAAGTATTAATTGCAAACTTATTTAGGTCATGATGATAATAGTATTCTCAGGAATATCTTAAACTATCAAGTGTCTAGAGCTGTTATATGAGTAGTCAATTTACTGAGGAAAAAATCAGATAAAAATTCACAGTATACCATGAGATTGCAATCTTTGTTAAATCCTGTGGTTATTCTGTGCAAATATTTGTCAAAGCTTTTGTATTATTAAAATCTTCTTTGAATCTAAGTGTCTTTCAGGAAAAAAAAAAAATTATCAATTTTATGCTCTATGTAAGAATCCATTGCCAGAAGCCATTTAAATGGCTTTTGACTAACTCTGAGCTTTGTATGCATTTTATACTCAGTGAAATTCTGCTGGCTTGCTGCTGGTGGTGTTCCAGAAGTAGAAGTGGAGAAAAATCTCTTTTTTGGTCGGACCTGCAAGAACAAGAATCAGTAACAACAAAATTTTTTGGTGTCCAGGCACTGGTTGTTGAAAAATATATCATGTAGCTCATTACTAGATCTCATAAAGGTTTGATTTAATGAAATAATTAGAGGTTTGTGTACAAGATGGTGCCAAGGGGCAGGAGTACTGTGCAGGCACAAATGGAGAGCACTGAAGAAAAGGCTTGATTCCAGAAGACTGGAATCTCTTAGGCAAGAGACACTGGGAAGAGTTGAGCAAGGAGCCGAAATCAGAAGCATAATTCTGTGACATCTTGGATAACAAAACAGACAGCCTAACTATGATATTAAGATGAGAATTTGTTGTGATTTGAATTGATTTCATGCACCTGGAAGGAGGCTTTGCCCTCAAGGGAGAGACACATTTCTATATTGAAATGTGGTGCAGGGAGGGTGTAGATATTGCCATTAGAATAAGGTCATTCTTTCTGGTTTCCTCATGTCAGTGAGAGGCAAAGCAAAGAGTAGAATTAATTTTCTGAGCCCTGCTGTCTTTATGGAGCAGACTGGTGTCACATCTCTATCCACTGATCAGATGGATTTTCACTTTGCACTGTGCATCAGTGTTGAAAAATTAAAAAGTGATTTTGGACTCTTTCGTTGTCAGTCTCTGGCTTCACGTGAAACCTTTTCAGGCTTTAACTGTGAAAAGAAATATTAGACAACTATGGCATCACCATCTCCTATTACTTCCTAGTATGGGATTTATTCAATAGTGACTAACTTATGTAAACTTCTGCTACCTTATATTTATGTTATATTTTCAAATGCCTCCTCTTTACATTGTATGAGAAAGCAAAGCAAATAAGTAATTTGATTTGTTACCTTCAATTTGTGCATCAGTGTCTTTTGCCTCATTTCCAGTAATGAATATTTTTGGGTCTTGTCCTAATTTTACCATTGCCTAATTCTACATTCCAAAAAATACACACTGTGGCTTCCCCATTCAGAATTTTTCAGGTGGAACTATGACAGATTACTTATTATTTGTTCTACAGAAAAGAAATCCTCCTACCATAGCCTCTTCCTTTGGTAATTTTTACCCAAGGAAATATCTTTCTAAGCCATTAATTTGCTTGCTGTCCCTTTATTATTAGAGAAGTTTCACTGGGGCCTGGCTGTTAAGGCTCTGATATTTTTCCAGTTTTAGTAATTCTTAGTTCCATTTATCTTTCTTCCTGACAAAAGATTTATAGTTTGGCTATAGATAGACCCTTGCACCAGCTCTGCCTGGTGTGGAGTTAATTTTCTTCCTAGCAGCCTTTGTGGTGCTGTGCCTTGGATTTGTGACCGAAACAGATTGTTGGTTCCTACTGAGCAGTGCCTGGTTTGCAGTTTTTTCACTTTTCTCCAATTCATTTGGAGTTTGGTCGGTTCATTTATTTTTCTTTCCTAAAATTTCTTTATCTCAACTCACCTTTTTTGTTGTTTTTTTGTTTTGGTTTGGTTTTTTGGGGTTTTTTTGTATGTTTGTTTTTGTTTTCTTCCTTTTGTCCATCCTTTTCTCTCCCCCATCCTGCTGGGGAAGAGTGAGCTGGGTGGAGGCTTAGGTGCTGTTTGGGGTCAACCCATCTCACCATTCTTCAGACACCAGGTATAAAAGATAATTATGGTGTCAGAATCTGGAAAATCCATCCATTTTTCTTTTCCTTGGAGAACAGTTTATCCTGCAATCATATTTAAGAACAAAGCATATCTTTGGTTATTCAGTGGTGTCCTTCATCTTACTCGTTAAGGTGGCTAATACATTTGCCTTGTATTATGGTCATTTGTTTGAATAAATGTCATCATTATACTGATTAATGTCCTGCCTTTCATAAAACCCATAAAATTTCCTGTCTAAAATCCCAGTGTCCTATCTTCAGTGATGCAGAGCTACTATTTTTCATATTTAACACACCGAAAATCAGTTTGGGAAAAGGACTAAAGGAATGGAACAAACTTTATAAAAATTGTTTTATTCTTTCTTAGGAGACATTGAAATAAGGCCAAAACACCATGCAAGAATCTAGGCAGCTGCTCAAACCTGGGCAACAGGGGTGTTTTCCCCTTCCTGCATGGTGGAATCATGATGGAGCACCCACAAACTCCCTGGAGGTGGAAGTGCCTGCTGTGGCTGAGCAGAGATTTCAGCACACCTGAGCTAGGTGCAGAATCTGAGCTGCAGATTCAGGCACAGAGTGATGGATGTGAAGTTGGCATGTAGTTGTTCATGCCCCATTCTGCTGTCTGTGATATTATTCTCCACAGAGCATATTTGACAAGAGACATAAAGTCTAATGTGTCATTTCAATCCAGCTCTCTGGCCCTTCTGCACTAAAAGCAGCTCTGGAGTTTAGTGTCAGTAGGACCAAGAGTACCATTACCAAGCAAGAGAGGAGTATAAAACAACTGCAAACCTGGCTTTGAAATGCTTATAAAAAGGGGCTAAACTGTTTATATCTCTTTATACAACCATGTATTGTCAGAGCATCTGGATGACGTGATAGGTTATGACAGTTTCAGCAAACAAAATTTTCCTTGATCAATTTGTTGTTTTCTGCAGAGGTTAAGATTTTAATATTTTCTGTCTTTTTTCAAGGACTTCTACTAAGGACTGAGCCCTGAGTCCTTTGTATCTCATGCCCTACTTTCTAGTGTCCAAATATATAAATGAAGAGCGAGTTTTAGATGACATCTGAACTGTTCTAACTTCGGTGGATACTTACTGGTCTGAAGTTCTCTATGATTCTTTGTTCTTAACCAGTCCTTTGAGCTTTTGTTTGCTTCTGTAGCACAGTGGGACAACTGGGTCTCATGACTTACAGATGGCAGCAGCAAATGGTTTTCCTGCTTCAGGGAATGGCTGCTGCCCATTTCTCCTGGGTCAGCTGCTAAGTCCGATGGCTCGGACACGGTCTTCTCTCAGCAGCTTCTCCCCTTTGCACACCCATCACACCCCTCTGCAACATTTCCATGCTGTTATCTTTGAAAATGCTAATCAGCCTCCACCTGGCTGGGGCTTTCCACCTCTAAATTAACCCTTTCTCTGTGCTTTGCTCATGTCCCCACTGCTGTTTTAAGGCTGATGGTTCTTACACTACAATTTCTTTCCTCATTGCTTCTCCATAATGTGTCTCTCCTATAATGTGTGCCTACATTTTTCTGATTGAATTGTAACTCTGCTCTTTCCGATGGGGATATATAACAAAATGATGGAATTGGGTACTCATTGTGATTATAGCCACTAAATTATTTTGCTTTTTTCTTTCATGAAAAGCTTTCCAATCAAGAATATGGTTTCATGAATATTGCTGACTGTAGTTATTCTGAGAATAATAAATTTTCCACCTGTTTATTGAAACAGAACTAGATCCTTGTTTGCTCCCTTAAGAATGGTGAAGATGTATTTTAGATCATACGGTTTTTAGGAAGCAAGAATAACTTAAAATTTCCAAACATTAGAGTCTGAAAATTAATAGTCCTATGATGGATTTCTTTTCCTGAGTAGGTAACCTGTCAGTGTCTTTGTTAGTGGTCCTTAATTAGTGCCACTCACTTATACCTGTTAATTGTTTTTTAAATGCCTGTCAGTGAGTGTGTATGCACTATTTTCCTCAGATTCAACAGCTTTGCATATTCTGTTTTTGGTACCTAATATCTTTGTTATTTTTTATATATTTTATTTATAATTATATATATATTATTTTATTTAAAATATTCTGTATTTTTTATATCTTTCTTTGCAATCAGTTCAGTGTAGTTGACAAATTCAGGATGCCACTTTTTACATCTTGCATTGAGTTTTGTCTCATAAAAATTAGTTGGCTGAGTGCAGATATTAAATAATTCCTCATAATATCATAAATAATTACTGCTGCATATGGGGACCATTTAGGGATGTTCATACATGAAATAGTGATTTTCATAAAAGTGTATCATAAATAAATAATTGCATAATAGCAAGTCCATATGAAGAAGTATCCATCACAGTCAGTGTTATTACAGGGTTGGGTTCATGCAAGTGACAGAAGTGCATTACAAATGCTGATCAAGATGGGAAATAAACTAATAGGAAAGCACAAAGCTGAGTGTCACTGCAAGAATATTTATGTGAGCTTTTGATTGAATCTTGCCCACTAAGTGCTGCAGGTGAAGTGAGAGGAGCTTCCACCTGCAAAGTTATGGTGATACTTAATGAATACATTGGTGTTTTAGTCACTGGAGGTCCAGTCAATTTCAGTGTGTTAATCTTCTTTATAAAGCAGAACTTCCAGGTGTCTCCATGTTCTATGCCTTGCACAGCAGTCACTGAAATGCTATTAAAGAAATGCAAAATATTCAAGGGTAGTGTTAAGTACATTTTTAATTTCTTAGACTTTTTTTTTTTCTATGCATAATTTTTTTTCCTTCTTGTGGAGAGTTAAAATATCAGATTTGGCAAATTATGTTTTTCTAAGTGCAATAGCTTATTTTAGCCACTTTAAAGTTAGAAAGATCCATCATACAACACATTCTGTGCTATGAATAATATTTGTAAATAGAAAGCATTCTTCAACCTGCTGCCACTGTAAGTGGTAGAGCTGTCTTCAGCTTCCAGCAAATCTGATTTTTGTCAGGCAGGATTAAAGGAATAGCCCTTTGTCTCCTGTTGTAACCATTTTATTCCCTGTGCATATCTGATGGACATATGCAAGCAGCCTGACAACAGATTTGTTATCTACAGGCCAGCAGAAAAATTAAATAATACAAATAGGAGTCTAAGGAGGAGCAAGTGTACAATGAAAAACTGACAATATCTTAATAAAAGAGCTGAAGAAAAGGGGGAGCCCTTTGATAATTTTGGCCTTTGCTGGCCTACATTTTCTTTTTTTGATAGAACAAATATTTGAATTAAAAATCCATATTAAATGTTTTGTATTTCTTGAAAAAGGTGTACTTTTTGCTTACCTCCTTATGTACTATTTAGAAAAATCTTAAGTGTTACTAATGCATTTATTTGGGCTTGCTGTACAGGGAAGTAAGTATGACCAACAAAATGGGGATGTGCTTATATTCAATTGTTGTTAATCCTGGGACTAGTGACATTTATCTGGTCTCTGATCTGTGTAGATCTTTTCAAGGAGGTGCTTCCTTTGCCTCCTAACTTGACAGGAGCCTAATCTGTCCTTAGTGTTTTGTGCTTGTGGTGATCATTGCACAATTTTGTTACATTATTTCTTAGCTAATATAATATTTTTTTCCAAATACTAGCTGGTTAAAGCACTCTTACAGGAAACAATTTGTTATGTAAGAACATCTACAAAGGTAAAAACTGTTTCCTGAGTTTTTCCTAATTTCTACTCAACATTTCTTTTCCATGCCTAAAAAAAAAAGAAAACAAGATAGTTCATGAAGAGATGTAAAAGAATTTCAATAAAGAAATGGCAGATTAGTATCAAAGATGAACTTGTGTCTGTTGCTTTTCATAATTTTGTAGTAGCATCCTAGCTAAGCAAAGGCATGCTGGCTGTGGTTTTTACGCTTAATACATGGGTTGGGTTAAAACTGACTTTGAAAATATGGAAACACCACCACTTACATTTGTATTTATTATTTTTGCACAATTTCTCAGAAGTTTTAAGAATGTCACAACCCCTCTTCAATAAGTTAATTTGTACAACATGTCCAAATTACCTCAATAACACACAGAAAAGGTCATATTTGAACACATGATTGGTGTTTTCATGCTTTGATACTGCCCTGGCTTCCTCTGATAAGAGTTGAAGACATTGTCAGGAAGCTGAGTAAAAATGGTGTGGAAAATTATTTCATGTTGTTCAGACCTCTGTTTTCTACCTTGCTCTTCCTTGTTCTTCCCAAGAAGAATAAAGAGAAAACACTGAGAGTGACTCAGGAGAGGCTCAGACTTCTCAGAAACATGGTTAGGAGGTGAGCTGCTGGAGCCTGAAAGGATCTTCCAGACATTGTTCAATCTAACCTGAGTCCAGGATTTAATCAAGGGTTTTTATTAACTCTCATTTGTTTGTTCACTCTTGGATGTGAATGCTACTGAGTCAGGGTTTTTTTGGTATTTTTCCCCTAGTCCATTTACCAGAATATCCTCAGCCATATTTATCCTGCTTATACTCTCTCTCCTCTTGTGTTCTTCTCTGCTTTGCTTTATAACAATCCTGATGTTTTCCACTCCTCTTTTTCTCAGAAACACCCTTCTCATTGCCCTGGTCAATATATTCTATATATTCTGCTCCTTTCTTGTAAAGAAACATGTGCCAAGGGCCTACAGAACTTTCTTGATGACGTGGCTCTCGTGCAATGTTAACAGTTCTTAACAGGGATTAACAGTTCTGTGGACAGGGATTTTATGTCCTGATGTTTTTATAGTGCTCAGTGTAGTAAGATTTGTAGCCACAGTGAGATCTTTACCCTCTGCTGTTTCGCACGTGGAAATGAGCATCCAAATTCCAGTTTACAGTCCAGACATTTGTTGCTGTTTTAAACAAAACTGTCTTTAATTGCAGATAAATAATAATATAATAATAATAAAAATAATAATAAAATAATAAAAATAATAAAAATAAAATAATAATACAATTAATAGTAAAATAATAATAAATAATAAAATTATAATAAGATAATAATTAATAACTAAATAATAATTAGATAATAATTAAATAATAATAAAAGAAGTTGCAGCCTGTTTTAACCAACCACTTCAGCTGTGTGCATGAATTTCTTGCACTTTGATGTGGAGACCCTGTGACAAGCATTTTTGCAAGTTCTTTCTTCTTTCCTGTAAATTGGTATTGAATGGTGGAGTCCTCAGAGCCTTAAAAAATAAAATAAAATAATAAAACCCCCCTTGAATTTAGTGTCAAAATCCCATTTGAAGAAATATCTATGTCACCTCCCCATAAGCACGAGTTTTAAGAGATCCTTTAATAGACCGAGACAGATTCTTCTAAAGGGCACTTTGGACAGGAAGCCTAAACTGAGACTCAGTTTTTCCACTAACTAAGCCATCTTTGGTTTTGGTATTTTGGGGGTTTGTTTCTTTGCTTTGTTTTGTGTTTTGAAAGGCAGGCATCTCGCTGAGGTGACCGAGTTTGAGCGGCACAAACGCACAACGCTCCCCTTCCCACATCTTTCCATCCTGCTCGCCCAGAAGGTTCCTGGTGAGCCTGGCCCCTCATTCCAGAGCAGCCAGAGTTCCATTGGATGGGGATGAGTAAGGAGCAGGACAAGGGTGAAGCACGACCAGAAAGACACACGGGGTGTGCTCGGTGCTGGGAGCCTGTCTTTGCACCCAGCAGTGCAGTTCCCCAATCTGCAAAGAAAATGAGCAGATTCATCTTGCATCGATCTCTACAGTCAGGAGACTTTTCTGTCAGGTTCCAATATATTCCAGGTGCTTAATCAATAGCAGTGTTAAGCTGCCACCCATAACCATTTCCAGGGATATTTTTCTTTGCTTTCCTGACTTACTCACACAGTTCCATATATGTCTTAGTGGATTAAAAATTGGAGGAATACATGTGTAGATGTTTTTGATGAATAGGATCTTTAGTAGAAATTTAATAACCTCAAACGTAAAATATTGATCTTGTTCTTGCTCTTATAAATTCCTTTAACACTACATGTTTTTATGGGCTTTTTTGGGGGTTTGTTTGGTTGGTTTGGGGTTTTTTGTTTGCTTTTTTGTTGTTTTTTGTTTGGTTGGTTTTTGGTGGTTTTTTTTTGTTTTTGTTTGGTTGGGTTTTTTTTTTGTTTGCTTGTTTTGAGGAGTTTTTTTTAGTTGCAATTACATAGGAAGACAAAACACAGTCTTGCTACCTATGATCTAACATGTGGCTTGATGCAAAGCACATTTTGCAGCCCTGAAGGTCAGGAACTTGAATGTTATTTATTAGGGAGAGAGAGCATATCAGGAGAGCATATTTTTAGAGAGAAATGGAACAACAGGGAGAGAATTCATGGCATTTTCAATACTCTATACCTTGTTAAGTGGCTGTGGAAATTAAGTACATTGATGAATTTTAGTAAAAGCATTGGCAGAAACATAAAGAAATACTTGAGTAGTCTGTGTCACATATTGTTGATGATGAGCATAATCTCCTGTAAAACTGATAATAAAAGGCACTGCTTAGTGATGCTGTGTTCTGGGCTGCTGCTGCTCCTGATGGGGCATGAGAAGGGTCTCTGGGTGATTCTGAGGTGGCCTGGCTGGATCAGTCAGCCTTTGAAACAGTGGAGACTACATTCTGCTGTGACAGAATAGCAGAGTTTTTGCCATTGCAGCAGAGGGAGTAGGTAAACTCTGCTGGAGTTTGCTTTGTTTGTTATTTACTACACCATGGAATGTAACTGTTTTGGGCCTTTGTAGCTGTAGAGCTTTCCTGGCCAAGTCTTACCATCTTTCTAGCAGAATTCTCCCCTACCAATGCCCAAAATGGATTCTTAGCACCCTTTTATACTTTGGCTACTCTGAGGAACAGTTTGATGGCAAAGGCCCTGCAAGACTGTTCAGTCTCTTGGATCTTCAGATTTGCAAACTCTTGGGTCTGAGATGCCTCAGTGTTTGCTTAGTACCATAAATCACTCTTAACATAAACCAGTTTGCAATTTTGTGTAAAATGAATAAGCAATTTAAAAGTTCTAACCATGGAGAACATAGTTACAATTTAATGGAGCAAATACTGTTCTTATCTCTTTCTAATCTACTGAAACTGTGTATCATCTATCTAATAACCTGTTTGCAATTCAAGAGAAAAGGCTGCTTCTTATAAAAATTCTTAATTTGCCGCCAGAGGGGGGAAGATTCCTTTTTTACACAACCCCACTTGAGTCTCTGTGACTATTCAAATATTAATTCCATCAAGAATAATATCTCTAAATCCAAATGTAATTCAGGAATGGCTGTAGTTTTGTTTTTCCCCTCTAAGTGTTCACAAATCATGACAATTAGGAAATATTAGAAGAACTCTAATTGTATTCAAAGATATTCCTTTTCTACTGTGATCAAAAGTCCTATTAGTGCTTCAATGTACCCGATGTATAATTTATTAATAAAGTACCCAAGGTGAAGTTGAGGAGAGTTAAAGATGAGTTCATGGCATGTAAAATGGAGTGTCTCCAAGAAACTGAGATTCTCGAGTTCCTCTTGCACCCTGTCCCAGTGTTCAGCTGCCCTCCTGAAGAAAGTTTTCCGTCTGCTGCAAGAACAGCCCATGATAATGACATTTTCTGAGGTGAGGGTTGCCTGGAGCACCCAGCTCCTCTCTCACACAAGGATTCCATGGTAGCACATGTGTTTATGGAAGAGAACCAGCCAGCAGTGATGGTTCCAATGCCCTCAGCCAGTGAGCAGAATCCATGCCCTGGGTTACTGTGCCAGGCTTGAAGCTGGCACATCTGCAGTCAGACTTAGTGCAGGAGAGAAATAATGCTTAGATTTTAAAAGGGGTTATAAAACCCAGGTGAGAATTAATGGCTGGCAGTGTTTTCTGATGAGCCACAGCACAGCCTGGATATTCTACCACACCCTGCTGGCTGCACACTGATTATTTTTTGCATCCCTCACATCCTTAAGAACAGCAAGAATAAAAACACTGAGCTAGTCCCACTTTACTGATCCACTCTTATTTCCTGGTCCCTTTTTTTCTTCATTAATGGTAAATTGATGTTACTTTTTTTTCCATGTCTACAAACTGATTTAATAAAAGATTTTTCCCCTACCTACAGATTAGAGGAAGTTCCTCTTGCATTGTAACTGGAACTTCATTGGAGTCACAAAACAGTGTAAATTGGAATAGAACTCTGAGTCATTTGGTCTAATTCCTGGTCAAAACATTTTAAGTTATGCAGCTATTGTCAGAGATATATGAAACTAAATACTAAAAATAAGTGTATGTATATTTTTCTTCTACATTTGACATAAAAATAATTTATGATCCCTAGAATGAAATGAAATAACAAATGCTATAATAAAAAAATGTTTTGACCAAGCTCCTGAATTTCAGTCCCGTGACTGGAGTGAACAAAGCTCTGAATCAGGTATCTGCTGAAAAACGTCTTTTTTATAGATCTGTTAATAATTCTGAAGGTCACTCTTAAGCCTAAATAGATGGGATAACCATTAATCTGTTAGAACTAAACCTATCATTACTGCTTTCAACAGGAAGAGGGGGGTTGGATTTTAGATATTTTGTTTTTATTGTAGATAACTGCTTTAATTCTCAAGTGAAAAAAATTGAAGGAACTGTTTCAGAAAAGCTCTTGGTTTAGTTTTCTAATTTTGTTATGTTTCTGTAGTTGAGTTGAAAATTCCTCAGGAAGAAGCTGAGTTTCTGTGGTTTTGCTTCTGGTTTTGTTTGGTGGGAGGTTTTTTTGTTTGCTTGTTTGTTTTTTACTATATGAACTCTGAATACAGATATAACTTATAGAGTACAGAAAGTGCAGACAGAGTAACTCAGGCCCATTGTGCCGATGTGGCTGCAGATGACAACTTCTGAAAGCCTTGGGGGCATGGGAGAATATTGAATCTAACTTGAAATGCATTTACTCAGGCCCTTGGTTATGGGGGCTCTGCAAACTGTTTGTAGTCGGTGCTGCTGCTGTCACTTGTTTGTGAGAGCAGACAGTGCCAGAGGTTGAGGAAGCACATGGCCTCGCTCTCAGGGTGAGCAGCTCTCTCCTGGCTGCTCTGGGCAGTAATTGGAGAGAAAGCAGCGCTGTGCCCGCTCTGAGCAGCCTCACTGACACAGCCCAGTGGCGTCTCAGGAGTCAGGGATTTTCAGCTTTCACTCCCCAGTGATGAATGCCTCACCAGTGGTGATGAGGGAAGAATCCATAATGCAGCCACCTGGATTTCAGGTGTGGGTCAGCTGCCAGTGGCAGTTCTTTGCAGGCTGCCCTTGGAATCACTGCACTGCAAAGGATGAAAAATTCTCATAACGAAGCATGGCAGGGACTTTTCCTACTTTATTGTCTTTGTGCTGTTTCACTCACCATTTCCTTTAGGAGTGGTGTTTGCCATTTTTGGGAATGTGCACTTCCAGGGCTCAGTGGTTTCGAGCAATATTGTTAAACTGCATTTGCTATTTTAATTTGAGTGTGTATATTCATGCAAATAGGTGCCTAAAAGTGATGAGGATTTGACATCATTTTTTTTTTGGATAAAACTCTGAAGTTCTCCAATTGTTTATGACTAAGTACAAGACGATAATAACTTTTCTTGTCTTTGTAAGAGACTTACTGTGAAGTATGAGATGAGATGTGTCGTCTGGACTCATTATCTTTTCTGCTCAATATGTGGTCAAAAAAGGACAGTAAATTTTGTAGAATTTTGTGACTTTCCACATTTGTGTCCTTCCTTCCTTCCACTTTACCTCCTTTTTACAGGTTTTTCCTGAATAAATAGCTCTTATTCACATTTTCTAAAGTTTTACTTTATTGAACTGTTTTAGCACAGAGGAAGATGTAAAAATATTAAAGCAGGAAGTAATGCATACATATTACACTGCCAGTGCCAAATACATTTTAAAAAATGGAAACAAACCCAATTCCATACTGAATTAACCCATGGATTTTTCTTGGTGGTGGCCTGCAGATTAAAAGGTAACACAGCTGAGCTAACAGTTTATATGTATGGGTTGAAGAAAATGCTATTAGTAGTAGTTCATGCTGGACTTGGGGCAGAGGGATTATATTTTGTACCCTGAAGCGTGAGATTTAATTACTCTTACAATCATTGTCTTTGCTTACAAAGCTGCCACTGTTGTTTATCATCAGAAAATTATCCAACCCTTTTAAAAAACAGCTTTAGTGTTTGTCTCAATGAACTTTCACAGCAGTACCTCCATAAATTAATTAAACACTGCCTTGGAAATTGGCTCCTTTTTGCAGTTGAAAGTTTACCATGATTTCATAGAAGCAGATTTTTCACACTCAGGGTATAAAGTTCAAAAGAAATTGGATAGTTTAACTATGCCCTTCATTATTTCATTGTACTTTTTCCCAGTTGATAAACTAATTGACCAATTACATGCATTAAGTGGACTTCATCCTCCCATACCCCCCCTTCCCCTCACCTTCTTTTTGGTCCAGTTCAGTCCAAATGTGCAAAAAGTCTATAAATTATAGTAGTCTTGTGATCTCTCTTAAGTTGCTATATAACAGATACCATATTTATGATCTGTCAAAAATATGTTCTTCTAAAGCTAAAACTTTAAAGTTAACCTTCAATCAAATTCAGCAAATTCACTCAGTTAATTAACATCATCTTAAACATTTCCTGTTGGTGGATGCTGAAAGTTTCAAGTTCTGTGCTATTTTTGTTTGTTTTTCTCGTGTTAGTGTCAATTTCTATTTTTGAGACAAGATTTTGATTATATCTGAGAGTTATTCAGTATTCCTGATATTAACTGTAATGCATTTTATAAATGTTTTTCAGATTAAAGATGTGAGGAGAGCTTAGTATGTGTTTTTTGTGAGAGTGAAGTACATCACAGTTATAGTTAAGTACAGTGAAAGAATTTAGATGCTGATTAAATTCAAAAAGAGAACTGAAGCCACAACAGAAATGCAAAGAAATGTGTTTCAGCTACATTAGTTCCTTCATTAAATTCTCCACATAGTTTGAAATGTGCTGGCATAAAAGGGGAGGGGGAGTCACAAGTGCTTGGGGGTTGGACAGAGGAAAGGAACATTCACTCAGATTTATGGTCACTTAATCCAAAATGGTCCCAATGTAAAAAGGCTTAATGTTAAAGAAATGTATGATGTCAAGATGATTATCTTCTGGTATTTAATGTTCCTTATTACTGTTATACTTTTATGTCTTTAATGTCTTCTCCAGTGCTTTGAGCTTCATGTTTTTAAATTACCTGGGATTATTGTTAATATAGATTTTCATGGAATTTTGATGACTGTGCACTCACCGTGGCACTAAGCTTGAAGAGGACCTTCATCTGTCTTTTTTACATATAATTAAATATGTGTAAAAGACCCTGTGTTCCTCTAAAGCAGGTGCTTTAACCCTCCCCAAAAACTAGCATAACAAAGAGTTTTCTGTGTTTGAATGAGCTGCACAGCTTTTAGAAGCTTAATTCCCTGATAGAACTGCATGCCACTTCTCAGTAAATGCATTCCTGGGTTTTAGGGTGGAAGTGTGAAATGGCATGTGGCACTTTGGGGAGTGAAATCATGGCATTGACAGCCAGTGACCACCTTCCTGGAGGTTCCCTTTTAGCTTCACTGCTTTCCAGCATAACTGATGTGAGCAGCAGCTCAAGCACATGTGATACCTGTCAAGAGACAGAGAGTCCTGTGGCTGCTTGCTCTGTTTCCTAGAGATTCCATTTCATTATGGTTTTTTTTCTATCAGCTTTGTGGGGTGGCTGTTTGCTGTGACAGGGCTGGTTGTCTGACGATCCCCAGGTCTTATTGTGTGAGTCATCACTTTGTCTGGGCAGCAAGTCTTTGAAGAAGAAATTTGGTTTATTTGTCGTGAATATTCTCTCTGATAACATTTCTCGGTTGATTTATTTTATCAGTAGTCTATAATGTGCAATAATCATCCATCTTGGCCACTAAGTATATAATAATATGTGCATGTGAATACTGATAATTGCAGCATTACAGGATGCTGAAAAATGTAATTTCACCTAGCCAAGGTTGATATCAGATTATATGGGTTATTCTAGGGCTACTTCCTTTTTTCCATTTATTTTCCCTAAATCACTGTTATTTTTCTTTCAGTAATCTAATGGTGTAATTATTTCTTGATTCATAGCTTACTAAAGTCAATAGAAATATCCCTGTCACATTCTGTGAGTATTAGACTATTTCAGCCTGAATTTGCTTCTTACATGCATACTTTTCATTGAAATACTTTTTCATTTCTTCATGCTGCACAGGCCAATTTTTTTTTTTTTTTCCTTCTTACCCTTTCTCTTTGAATGGCAGAATCCAGTTGTGATTGAAAACCACATAAAATCAATTGAAAGATTGGTTGTTTTCTTTTGCTTGGAAAACAAAACAAAAAGGAATAGAAAACTTCCATCGTTAAAGGAAACAAAACGTTAGAATTGCAGAAGGAAAACCTGTGTTAACTAGAAAGGTTAGTTTTCAAGAAATAAATGTATATATTCATATGATTCATTGCAGAGGGATTTTTTTCATGGCTTCCAACAAATTTTCTGATCAGCTGTCATTGAGATGTACTTTATCCGTATGTTACATGTTCCAGCTTAGGCAGAGGAATACTTGGTACTGAAAATATCTCTGGAATTGTTTGCCATAAGATGAAATATGGAAGGTCATGCAATGTTGCCTCTTTGCAAATGATATTTCTGTTCCTATTTACAGTACTAGAAATGCAGAATAATAAAAAGAAAAGAAATACTGAGTCTGATACGGATTTAGCACTTGTATGTTTATCATAAGTTGTTTCAGAGACCAAATATTTATACTTGTGTTACTTTGTGGTTGACAGCTTCTCACAGAACTGATACCAGCATTTTACCTTGAGTGACACTTTTTTGTCAGCATTCTTTTCGTTTCTTTGAAGACAATTTAATTTGAAATTGCAGTTTTAAACAATATTCAGCTTAGAGTACTTGGTTCTCAGTGTTGTTTGGTAGACAATGTGCAGACTGGAGAAGCTGTTTTGTTTTTCTTCCTGAAAGTATTGTTATGAACTGAAACTTGTCAAAATAATGGTTAAGCAAAGAAAATGCCATGGTAATATCTCTTTTTTTGTACTTCAATAGTGGGTTAAAGCAGAGAAGGAAGGTAGAATAAAATAGTCTTCAGCTAATGTTTGTATAGGTTTCATAAATTGTATTTTAAAGAATCATCGTCTCAAGTTATTCTTTTTATCCTAGAGCTACTTTTTTTCTTACTGGGAATCAGTACTAAAATACATGAGAACACATTTTACTTTTATTGTGCTGCAGTGTAACCAAGTATTTTTGTGTTTTTTTGTAATGATATGAGGGGAGAAATTAGAAATGTTTATCTTTCATGCGTTAACAGGCAGGGTGTCCAGTTGCTGTGTCTGTCTTGACCCATTCCCTGATTTCAGAACAATATCATCAAACTTTAGTTTCTGTCAATCTGTTCTTGGGCAGACCTGATGCACATATTTAGAATGCCAGTGTTTGGTGTTCACCTCATTATTATTTGCCTGTTTTCAGAACATCACTTACCAGTTGTACTAAAGTGGTCCTCAAAAACTAAACTGAATGGACAAAAGAGTATTTCCAAAAGTGTATTTTTAGCTGTAAAGATTCCTGGTTAACTAGAAAGATGTAAGCCTGGGGTTTGCCTGAACGACTCAGTCTTATTCTCATCCTTTAAAAAGCAAACAAAACAAGTCAACAAAACTTTAAACTGTAAATTTCTGGTGTATGCAGAACAAGTTATGGCACTACAGTATTTGCTTTGCCTTTTCTACTCTTATACGTCAAATTTGGTCATGTATTTCAAAAAGTTCAATTTTACAACACTTAATAAATTATTCAGTCATTCTGACTAAACTTGGAGCCAGCCACTATTTTTGTTTTCCAGTGGTATTGGCTGTAATAATTTGATAATCTGATTCTGCTCTTTTTATGATTTCCCAATTATAATCATGTGCTTAAATTATAAAATAGTAAAAACAATACGACAATTTGCTGAAGGAAATCTTAATAAATATGAATGGAAATATCAGAAGGTATCACCTTTTCTGGTGGTAAAGCATTTTTTTCCATTTAAATGATATATTGGTTTTGTGACAAGACAGCATTTGTTTCATTTTTAAAGTAATGATGGAATGGGAAAATTAGCTTTTGGCATGGTAAAAGAATAACAGAAACATCTCTGAAACACATCTGGACAAAATAATGTTGTAAAAGTTCATTTCTTGACACTCTTGGAGCTCATCGATCCAAAATATTGTTTTCCTTTATTTAAATAATTCTAACATACAGATTATTTGCCACTCTTTAGTTGTAAATCTAATAATATGATTGAAATTGCTCGATAATCTTCTGTCTCAAGCTTTTCTTAATTTCTGATTCATTGTGTCTAATATTAAACCCAGCTGTTGATGCTTTTGAACAAACTGATTTCTGAATTAACTCTGCATTGTGTTCTATAATAACACCACTTCTGAATTATCATGGGCTGCTCCCAATTTACTTTTAGATAATTAAAGGCTGTCTTTATTTCTATCCAAGTTGCCTGTTTTATTTCCCAGAACACAAGGATGTGATTTCATTCATGCTGCTCTAGGGGGTCTGAAGCTGATAATCATTTTTCTACATCTGCCCCCATCAGTGTCATCTTCCAATATCTGATGCTCCAGCACTTTTCCTTGGCTTTGCTCATTAGCATTCATGGAGTTGGTGCTATGTTGTGCTAGTCTGCCACCAGCCATTCCCTCTTGTTTTCCTGAGAAGTCTTTAGAGGACCTGTGAAATAGTCTCATTCCTAGAGTACATTCCTCTTCTTTTTATTACCTTCTGGTCACATAAACTCTTCCTTTCAAAATTAGTGTTACCTTAAAATCATGCATTACATAAGTATTTAGATAGATTGTGTATTAATTAATATGAGCATCATTGGGCTCTTTGGAGTGTGTCTCATGTATGGTGCCTGTACTAATTACTAAATTAAATTTAAGGACTTTAAAATTAAGATCTCAATATAATATATTTTGGATAACTGATTCACGTGTTTCTCATATATGCAAATAAAAAATTATATCTTCTTCTTACTTTTAAAAAGAATCAGTAAAGCCAACCAAACAGAAGAAAAATCTCCAAACAAGATGGATTTCAAATAAAAATACTGACCTGTGACATATTTCAGTATGGTCATACATAATATTTTGCTTCTTTCTTTCATCAAAACACATTATTGTTAAATACAATAGGAAGAGTCACAAACATTTATAAAAAGGAAAAATGTAAAGGATTTAGAGTAAAACCCCCATGACAATTTAAAAGAATTATCTTGTTTATCCCCACGAAGGTTCATTTCAGGACATTCTAGGCTCTTAATAACTTTTTTTTAAAATTAGTATTGACCTCAATTTATGAGAGTTGTATATATTTCCCCTTGGCAAGAGCAAGAATTTTAATCTGATCCTACAGCTTTTTCCCTTGCTGACGTAAAATTCTTCTCCATTTGTTAATTGAGATCTTTGTGGACTGTTTTTTTGGGGTTTTTTTTTTCCCTTTTTTTATTCTTTTGAGGGATTCTTGTGGTAGTTTCCAGTGTAGTATCAACCTGAGTGATGGAGCTGGCAAATAATGACCCTCACTTTACTAATCAATAGGATTAATAAAACAGTGAAAATTAGGTGTCCAAGCTGTACCTATTGGCTTGAAAACACAGTGGCAAAATCTTTCATGTTAGTGTTGCCTTCACAGAGCAACTGCTTTCACCTACTTGATTTTGAAGGTTGGCTCAATGATCTCAGAGGTGTTTTCCATCCTAAATGGTTTTGTGATTTCACATAGCTGTGTGTGAGTAGGCTAAACCTTTGCACTACTTGCCAGTGGGTTTTCTGTTTACTTCCTTCCTTTTCATATAGGACTTTCCTCTATTATCCCTCAAGAGGCATCACTGTTAGGATGCTGTGTGAAATTTTCAGACAAGTGCTGAGGCCCACTTAACAAAAACATGCGTCTTATTTATGATGTGTCAAATTACTGTTCTGAGAGTAGACCTTTTAGGTTGCATTCAGCCTTTAATTTGACTGAATTTAAATAGCATAAAACGCCTTTTAGTTGGAACTTGGCTTGCATATTACATCTCTCATTTCAATGAAAAACATTCAGATGCAAATACAGTTTGTTTGGACTGAGTACAAATGCCACTATCATGACTGATGAAGGCTTTTGATCACACATCTACAAACTGAAACCTTAAAAAGGAAGAGGCTATTTGGACTGGCATCTGCAGTGCCATGAATTATTTAGTTCCCATTATTCATAAATCTCTTTGAAAAGAAGGCGTATGAGGTTTTTATGGAGGAGTAGTCATAGTTGTGTTTCCAGTTTCTATTTATGCTGTGACTGACTGCAAACTTCTTCTCAACTGCAAGGATTGTGCTGAGTGGGAAAGAGTTGTGTGGCTGAAATGATCAGGAATGGCCCTGAAAAGCACCTTTAGTTTCCTGGGATAACAGTGGGGATGTTCTGCTGTTCCTGTCTGTTTTGGTGGGCTCCAAGAGGTGTGCAAGGCAGGAACATGCCCATAATATTTGGTGAGCTCTGCACTTAGCTGTTAAGGACCTGCTTGACTCTTGCAGGGCACTTGTTAACAGCCAGAGATTGTTCTGTACTCATTCCCTGAACTACAAATGTCTTTGGGCTGTGCCCTGACAGCCAGGCAAAAATAGAAGCACTGCCCTCCTTTTTGGGTTCTTTTGCTCGGTATCTTTTATTGTGCAACATTTCTGCTACAAAAGGGTGGCATCCCAGAATATCTCCTCCCTTTCCAGCAATGATGGAAGCTAAATATTGTATATAAACGCTATTCTGCTCTAAAGGGAGTCTGTGTGCTTGTTTAGCTCAGCATAACTGTGTAATAATGTTGTCTAGAAAGGTGCATGCTGGCAGAGATGTCAAGGGAGAATTAGAAATACCCAGTTAGACTGGTTTGGTGTCAGGGGGAGTGAGGGATATGGGGTGAGTGTGTGTATCTGTTTTTGGGATTTGCTGTTTGTTTTTCAGTGGGATTTCAGCCTGCATTACTGAGGAATACCTTGAGTAGTGATTTTCCTGGAATATGTCCTTCCAGGGCGTTACAAAACTCACACTGGGAGTCAGAGTACTGTGAAGACTCAACATGCAGCTGCTATGTAGTTCAGAAATGCACAGAGTTCACAAATCATTTCTTCACCATAATACATCCATCATTGTAAGAGTAGTAAGAATAGTTTAATTCCTAAGTCTTAATTAAGAGGATTACCTGAAGAATCACGTAATTTTCTCTAAATAATCACTCAGACTAGACTTAGTCTTTAATTTCCTAAAATGGCATTTTTTCTGATATTATTCAAAAGTTTGTATAAAGTATTCCATTCTATCACCTTTCCACATAATCATTTTTTATTTTCAGTTGACTGTACACATTTTTTTATCTCCCTGTTTTCTTTTTTAATTCTTCTTGTTGGCTTTGAAGAACTGGTTTAGTTTTGTCACCTCTAATTTTCAACTTAGTTTAGTATATTAACTCACCACCCATCCTAGACTCAGTTTTTAAAGATCCTGTGCTAAAAAAAAAGCCAAAATCCTTTGATCTTTTCTTTTTTCATCCCACCAGAGCAGCAGAACTTGCAGAATGTTGTTTTTCTGCCTTTATTTATTTGTAGCAGTCACTCAGAAGTTATTTTTTGGTGCTGCATCTACAGTGGTCCAGGGACCATTATTGATGTGTCTGTTTGCCAGCTGCTTGTGCTGAGTACACTTTCACTGCACACCCTGCTAAGGATCTTCTCTAATAAGTCCTTTTTGATGACTCTCTGGCAAAACTGAGCTGTCCATGAAACATATCTGGTCTGGTTTTGAGCTGTGTGCATCTGCTGTAAACATAGAACAGTTCTTAAATCATTCTTGCCTACAAACAATTTCAGTACGGTGGCAGCATAATTCAAGGAGGGATAGGAATGTGTTTAATGCTCAGAGCAAATAAAAATGGGGTTATTTCTATATTAAAAATATAATATTTGGAAAAAAATTAGCTTTTTTTTTTTTTTAATTTAGTGCTATTTTTTTTTCTGTCTGAAAAAATTAATGTCTGTTTTATGAGTTTTTGTAATCTGAATACACAGGTATATGCTTGTAGATTCTGGCATTCATTCCTCCATCTCATTGTAATTATTGGTTTGTGCTTCTTTATATAAAAGAGTGTGGGGGTGGGCATGAAACCTTAAATCTGGAATTGTGAATTACTTTGATTTGTGAATTTTCAGCTGTATTTTTCATAACTGTGAGAAAATTTTAGAATAGCTGACTAACTATTAGTTTGTATATTCAATGCACATAATACACATATATATTTAAAACTTTAGGATAAGAGTAGAACTAACAGGAAATGAAATACTGTTGGTTTTGGTTTTTATTATGAGTAGTTGATTACTAAGTTAATGCCTGTAGTCACATGAAATTTCAGATAAAATGTAAAATGGTGTCAGGTCAAAAAGATCAATAGTAAGGATGAAATTTATCTCTGGACTGTGAATTTCTATAAAAATAACTTACATGTCTCATCCAATCTAGAAAAGTCCTGCTTAGTAAGTCTTGCCAAAGCAGCATTAATAAGCATCAAAATTGATACTGGCTGTCAAAATGATGTTGTATTATGACTTTTCTGTTTCTAGTATTGGAGTCTTTTCTTGTAAAGCCACATACACAGAAACAGATAGTAGTTATTCTTATTTTTTGCATGGTTATGAGTAGCAGATGATAAATTGCAGTCAAATATTTGAACTTCAGGTACGTCATGCAGTCTTAATGGGGTTTTTTTAACATTTTACCATTGTTTCTTGAACTGTTAGGAAAAAGTAGAAAACAACAGCAGTAAATCATATTAAAAAACATAAGAGTTTTGTTTTTTCTTTCTTTTTTAATGTTACTTCACTAATAGTGTTAGAATGCAATAGACTATAGAATGTAATATCTTTTCCTACCGTGTTTCTGAGGAAAAATTACAAAGTGTGTGTTTGAAACAGAATCATTTGACTGTGGTTAGTTCTATTTTAGGGTAAGGGGTTGTTTTTGGGTTTTTTTTTGTATTTTGTGGTCTTAATACAATATTTGGTTTGCTAATGGATCTGAAATTCCAATTCTTCAGTTGTAGAAGTACCTAGATTTAAGTCATAGATGTCCATTTAAACCTAAGAAAATCCAATTGTTTGAGCTCTGCACTGAGTTTATTATGGTATTTTTTACATCAATCCTGTCAGTTATCTAAGTTTGTCTCTTAATATCTGGGAAATGGATAATATTTGGGGATTAAAAGAGAAATCTTATTTTTCTGTTTAAGGTTTTAATTGTCTGCCCTTTAAGAGATGTTCCACATGCTTCAAGCATTTCCCCAGTGGTCCTTAATATTAACATAGATTAACCTAATTATGAAAGCATTTCATACAGGTGATCTGTGTGCTTGTGATGTAGCACTTCTTACACAGGGATACCAAGGGCTATAATTTAAAATAAATAATTTAAATATAATTTAAAATAAATAGGGAAAGTAGCCATACAATAAACACCTTTTGATAACCTTCTTAGAGCTTCCCTTAGATGATTCAGTTGTAAGCAGAGGTAATATAAGGAGAATTCCAGTTTGTCTGCCTGCATTGCTCCTTGCTCTGGTGTTTTTGTTTTGTTGTTTGTTTCTTTGTGGTTTTTTGTTCTGTTTTTATTTCATGTAGGTTGCATAGGAGCTTTTTTTCTTTTTTAAATACAAGAACCCTTAAGCTTTTGTGGGTTATCAGACTTGTGGTTTGTTCCCAGGAAGGAATGTGTGTGATCACAGTAGACCCAGGAATTTTCTATTTGCAATAATGTAGGATTGCACATACTTTATCAGAAACCAAACAATGCAGAAGACATGAATGTCACAGGTTGCTCTTGGATTGACTAAAATGGACAAGGTGTTTTTTGGGGTGTTTTGCATGTATTGATCTGCAGATGTGAAAAGAAACTAAAGCTCTATGCTGACAGGTGCTTGAGCCCAGTCACAGTTACCTGATGACAGACAATTAAGTATTTTGTTAAGTGTTTCCAAGGAGGATCTTTTGCTTTCTCTTTGTTCCGGGGACCTGACAAAAACAGAGAGGCTGGACAAGTTTGTGTGTATGCACATTCTGTATGACTAACAATTTTGATAGCTTTTTTGAGGGGATGAATGAATATCAAAGCTTTTCAAATATTTAAGTTTTGAAATAACTGTGAAAGAGATCTGAGAGCAGAACTGAGGACTTGTATCTCTGCCTGGCACAACCCTGCTTGCAGCAGTGCTTAATTCTACTGCTCCAGAGTTGTCTTTATACATACTTCTTAAAACATTCTGCTACCTTGGTAAAATGAAATACAGAAATTGTATTTACTCTTCTTCATTAAATAAATTACTGATTCACAAGTGAAATTTCTCTGATGTTTTATGGAAACCCAGATTATGATAAAATTGCTTAGCTGTAACTTGCATTTCTTGTAGATGTTATATGTCCACCTGTATTAAAACATGCATAAAGTTGGCATTTTAGGATGGGGAAATAGTCTTATCTCAATATTTTTAAGAGGACACTTTAGGGCACGAGAACATTAATATTCTATTTTCACTATCCTGTAATGTTCTGTGTTATGTGATTCCAGCTGCTAATGTGGATCAGCTACAGCTGGAATCCTGAATGTTAGTGATGTTTAGGTTATAAGATTCTTCTGCTGATCTCCATCATGCCAGTCATAATGAGTATTGAGAACAAAATTACTACATTTATACCCTACTTTTCAGAAAGAAAATGGAGCTGCCTGTTTTTCAATATTTTATGATTAGTATTGTATAATAAATGTTGTTGCATGTTTTAAATTTTAAGTTTTAAGAATGTTTTAAGTTTCAAAAATGAGGAAGGCAATAAAATACAAGTTGGAAAACTTAAATTAAGTAAGTTTAGATTATTTTTAAGCATACAAGAGGAATAATAAATCTTCAGGTTTGCAAAGATCTGTATTAAAGAATTATGCATTCTGTAATTTGAACTCCTGGAAGGTATGAGAAGGGTGAAGGAATTGCACCAGACTCCTACATACAATGGTTAATTTATATATCAGCAAAACAATTTACTTTTGAGAAGGACAACTGTGCCCTAAAAGAGGTGACCTGGAGAGCTTTTGAAGTCCCCATCATCAAAGGTTTTAGCAATATATTAGGCAATCTGTTATGAGGGGCCCAAAGATAACTCATGATGCTTCAGACCCACAAGATGCAGTGTCTGACATCCTCACAATCCTCTCAATTTGCATTTTTGTCCCTTTTTTAGTCCTATCTTCAAGACTATTTGATGTTTCTGAGGGAAATTACCTGATGTCATTTTGGGAACTTGTTTTGTAGGTACAAAGGTGCAGAGATAGAACACAGAATTAACAGAACTAAAGAAGGTCTTGTGTTTGAATTCCATTTAGTTACATTTGTATGACTGCAGAGATTTTTAATGGTTATATAAATAAAGAGAGGAGAGCTTATCTAGGAATATATGAATTCTGATTATATCTGCAAATGCCACTATCTGGTATTTTAGGAATGTCCATGGGAAGAATGTGCAGAACTTATGTACAAAAATGATATTCACTATAAAATGCAAAGGCATAGCAGTAAAGGAAATCGAGGGAAAGAGCGAAAAATCAGAAGCAAAGAAATTTACCTATGCCAATGGATCCAGTTTGTTGTTTTGGGTTTTTTTTTAAACTGCATCCAAAGCTAAAGGAACTCCCAAGATCCCACATTTTTGTGTCATCTGTTGGCTACTCTTCAAGTCTAAGCAGCAATGTCTTCCTGAATTCAGGAGGCTCAAATTCCCACCATGAATTTCAGGTGATGGTGGTGGCTTGTCTCTCCTTCAGTGACTTTTGGTAAATTCTGGTTTTCTAAAGGAGGGTGGGAAGGATTCTGCACTGCAGCACATGTGGGTATCTTTGTTTGAATGTGTCTCTAGACTGTGACAGCATAATAATTTGCATTATTTTCTGGAGGAAATGATCCTGCTAAGGCCTTCTGTCACACAGAGGAGCTTTTCCAGTCAGAGATTCAGAGCTGGCATTTAGGTGACCTAAATGATCAGTGATAATCCGTCAGTTTAGCCAAAGGGAAAAAATGCAGTTGTTGTCATCATCATCATCCCAAGATTAAAAAGAAAATTCTAAATGTAGGCAGCGCAAAAATAAGTTTGGAAATCTGAATTATATGTTGGATGTGTTAGGGAGCAGGGCTGTGTGGTTGTTGTTGTTTGTTTTCTCCAACTTTGTGGGGTGGGGGATGTTTATTTATGCTGCTTCTCTGATCATTTTTCATAGTCCATGATCCTAAAAGATTTGAAGGCTGGAGTAAAAATGCAGATGAATAAATGTGTCCATACAACTGGTGATGTGTTAATTTTTTATTGAAGATGAGAGGACCTCCAAAATTGCTGGAACTGTAGGTTGCTGTATTTGGGAGAAAATCAATGCAGTGCACTTTATGAATGTGACTTTCACCTTGTTTTTTGTTTTTTGTTGTTTTTTTTTCTTGAATAGACTATTTAGTCATTATAAAATTTAAATATTTTACTGTTTGTTCCTCTATCTGCAATCTTAGTGCATCCAGTAGGTGAAATGAGAACAAGACTGACCTCAAACCTTTCACTTTCCTTTTTCTTTCCCCTTATTATTTGAAATAAAAGGTTAGGTTAGCTGGATATCTGGGGGAAATGCTTTTTCCCTTTTTTTTTTATTTTTATTGAGCTATTGAAGTAATTGGACGGATGTGGTTTTCTCCAAAGACAAAAGACAAAACTCCAAATCGAATAATAAATCACATGTAAGAGAAAAATAAAATAAAAGCTATATCAAATCTGTCTAAAAGTGTCTACAAAATTGAACAGTGTAGAGACGGCTGAGTGTGGAGAAAATATTGAACAACTTGTAGCCACCATTTATCAAAGAATGTAATTTAACAATTGTTGGCATACAAAAAGCAAGAAGTCAGAAAGATGTATCACAGAAAATAAAGCACAATATATTATTGATATTTGAGAGCAAGAGTATATTAGGGGTTTTGAAATTTGAATCTAGGTTTTTACATTCAGGCAATGATTTTTAAAAAGATTATTTCAGCGGCATGGCTACGGCAGGATTGCTTTTCTGATTTAAAAATGCCCTAAAAACATCAGTTGTGTGAAATTCAGCTGCACCTGGCACAGTTTTCCTCCCCTTTCCGGATCTCTCGTAGTGGGACTCCCCTGAGATCGCTGACCTTGGGTTCTTGCTGTGCTGTGATACCCTCACTCACAGACCTTCCCCTGCTGGCCAACCCTTTTGTTTTACATATGCTGTGACCACAAGAGCCTTCAGAAAATACAATACTGTTTAACCTTGCTAGAGAAAATAGAAGAGATTTATTTCTCAGCCTTACCTAGAAATCTAGTAGCTCTGTCATGCCTTTCAACTTGACTTCTGAAAATATGGTCTTTCTTCCCACTTTGTCTTTCTTCTCTGGTCTTTAAAACTTTTCCTTAAGTTCCAAAAAGGTTACTGTTCACCCTTTTCTGTAGTATGCCTTCCTGTCCAGAATAATTTTCCTAAAAAAGACAAGACAGGGCTGCTAAAGAAAAATGTCCTTATAAATGTTCTTATTTTACAGATATCCCTGAATACTTGAAGATACCTCGTCATTCCTTTTTATCCATTCACTAATTGGCTTCTTAATTTAGACAAAGAAAATAAGCCAGCCATATACAGCAAATTTCAGATTTTAGGTTGCATTGTGCCAAAATTTTTTTACTGGCCAGTCATAAACCATTTTATTTGTATTGCAGAAATTTCAAATCAGTGTCCTTAAATCGTAGTGGATACATCTAATACTTCAAGGTGAGGTAGGCTCACTGCCTTGAAGAGTTTCTTTCTTTTGTCAGCAAGCAAGGAAGTCTAGGTGGGAAAAAAGAGAATGTGTTATGTGAAATGTGGATAAATCAACTGACTTGCTGAAGATTTAAAGTAGAAGTGGATTTTTTGACTGTAATGTTGTTTGTTGAACCCACAGTCTTCTGTCACTGACATCAGTGGCATAAAAAGCTGAGTTTTCCCATATCTGATGCTCCAACCAAAATCTCAGCTTCTCTCTGCTAAATTTCAGTCTTGATGGTGCTCATTCAAAACATTTGTCTATGCTTGTCTTCTATGGCTTTTCATGTAATAATAAGAGGTGGGTAAAATTTTTCAAACATAATGGATATAGGTTGAAAATTGTCTTCTCTTTACAGAGTGACAAGGAGATTAAAGAGGGAAGAGAGGAAAATTCTTTCAGCTTCAAAAAACAAGAAAAACTTACCTCAATGGTAACAATGAAAGGGAATTTTCCCTCATACTAAGTATCACAAAGATGGAAAGAGCTGCAGCTAGTTGCCTTCTGTAGGAAGAAACATATTTTGAAAGACCATTTCCAGCTAATTTGGCTGTTGTGTAGTTTGAACTTTATGAATTGACTTGTAATTGGACCATGCTGTCAATGGGAAGACTTACAAGTATTGAACATGACATTTTTAAGAAGGCTACTGTCATCTAGTCCTCTATTAGTGGATTTGCAGAGAGTTATAATTGGCGTAACAAGCCTAGTAACCTGTCCTACTTCCAATTATAATGTACAACCTCATTTATATCTGTTCTTTATTTACTGATAGGTAATAATTCTCTGTCGAGTGCACATGCTTCAAAATAAAGCTGTCTCATCATGGAATATGTGGGTTCTTTTAATATACATGCATATATGTGCCCATACACATAAATTATATCATTTAAATATGCATATAACTGTGTGTGTATATATTCTGAAGAGTTCAAGTACATACATTTTCTTAATATATGTATTTGTATATATATATATACACACACACATGTATTTTTATTGTGTTTAATTAAGTACAAAAGTCTCCTGTTGCTTTTAAATTTCTGGTGGGGGCAGGGAGATAGTTTTTTCTCCAGACCTGTGTTAAGTTTATGTAGTTATTCTGGCTAGAAGTGATAAAACATTCATGTAGATGTAATTCTCGGGACTGGGAAAAAAAAAAAGGGGAAGAGTAAGAAAATGAACAGGTTGATGAACTCAGTGCATTCATTAACAACTTAGATTTGCATGAAGGAGAAACTGTTCACATCTTACAAAATTAGAATGGCATCATTAATTTTGTTTACTACACAAGCAATTTTTAGCGCGTGTAGGATTTGCGGGCAGTTTGCAGGTGAATACGTCTTGTTGAACAGCCCTGTGGAAAGAACTCTGCAGAAGCATCTGCACTCCTTGTACCTCCCCAAAGCAGAGTTTTTATTTTCACTGCAAGCAGAATATTGACAAGTCACAATGGTGAACCTGGAAGTAAAAGAGGGATCAATGGAGAAAATTAAAATTAAAAAAAAAAAAAAAAAAATACAAACCCTAGGAAAATGGTATTTTGATGCATTCATAAAGCTAAAAGTGTCAGGTTTTCAACAATTTGAATAAATTGTAAATAAATACATGGCAACTTGGTCTTCACTGCTATGCACTCCTTGCTTGTTTTAGTGAAGACTGACTGGAGAGACACCAAAAGGAAAAAAACCAACCAAACAAACCTTTTAGATATGAACAAGAGAAGCAAAGACACCACAAAAGGGTTTGGTCTCAAGTGTAGCAGCCTTTGAATTGTTAATGTAGTTCTGCCCTACAAGATGGGCCAGCAGAAGAGGAATTACATATTTTGGGTTTTTTTTTGTCGTGAAGATGCTCTTGAATGAACACCTTCTCAGAATGTACTTGAGAATTTAGAGAGGTGTGGATAGCATCTTTTTGAGTAATTCAATTCCATTAACAAAGTGATTCCATTCTAACTTTGGGTTCTGAGTAATATTTTATTTCAGCAGCATTATCCCTGAGCCTCAGAGAACAGAAAACAATGGTTCTGTTCATTTTGGTGATGAGGTGGTTGTTAGTGAAACATTTTAAACTGCAGTCTTTGTTTTTGTTACCCTGTTGGGTGTGAAGAACTACCAGCATGAGACTACGTGGATTCAGGATACTCAAGGAGGGCTGTAGTGTCTGTCCCTGTTTCTCTGTGTTTGAACATTGCTCACTGTTGGTTGAAATATCATCTGTTCCTTCTGGTTTGCTTGCTCCATTAGGGTGCAAGAAAGATCTGAAGATATAGGCTTCAGTGAAGAAAAATAGCGATCGTGTAGCAGATTATAAATTATTGGGTATCTGCAGATTAACTGGTGTTTATTTGCATCAGCTTCACAGAAGAAGGATGTTTCAAGAAATAGGAGCAAGGGGATAACATAAGATTTAGGTTCTTTAGAACTTACCTTTGCCAAGGCAAATTGTGCTTTAAGTTTTAGAATTCACTGATGTGTGTGCATGTGTTCTCACCTACTTGTGACTAATGATCTGTGATTTCTCTGCACACCTCACCGTGCTTTTTTGAGTGAGTATTCTGGTGTGTTTTCCAGCTTCTCCACATAGAGTTTCTGACATAGATCTGAACTCTCTCACAGCACAGCAGTGTCTCTAATAAATAAGTCAAATAATCTTAGAAACGGTGTTCGATAGCTTTGAATCGATAGTGATGAAATTTCTCTGTGTTCTTGCTTGCTCAAACTTCTGTCTAATCTATCTTTGTTCTCTTCTTCTTGTGCAATCTTTTCCTTGCTTCCAGTGGCTGCTACAAAGAACAAAGCTAGAGGTGAGTTTCTGCCTGCGCCCTTCAATTTGCATTGCATGGTTCTGCAGCCCACGCATTTTCTCCCAAGGTTGTTTCTGCTTCTCCAAACAAAGAAAAAATTTCTTTAGGTCCTACAGTATGATAGATTAGTTCTTTACAATTTTGTAATTGCACCTAAGTGCGTTGTTTATCAATCAGCACTGCTCATGCTGTATTTTGCTAATTGCTTTAATTCGGGAAGTTTTTAGGAAAAAGATAAAACTAAGTGGTTTGCAGTTAGATTTCTGACTTGCATTATTGTAATGTAGGGATATTGATGGCATTTTAATCGAAATGAAGATATTGCATAAAAATGCTCATAAATATGTAAATGTAATTTATATTTTTTATCTCTAGTCATAGTCATAAATATCTGAACAGAGAACAATGAACTCCTAAGTGTCTCCTAAGCATTCCCTGTCTTTTCACACTAGTATAAATGATCATCACTGTTCCTGATAGCATACCAATATATAGAAAGGCATACTATGATATCTGCAGAGATTTATGGCTGCAGAGCAGCAAGGTGATTGCCACAAATCAGTGTGACAAAGAAGTAAACCTTTCAGAACTAATCATGTAAGGTCAGCGGTGCTGTAAACCATTTCCTGAATTTCAACGAAGCAGTGATGTAGCAAATGTAGCCTAAGGGGTGTATTTTGACTTACAGATGCACATAAATCGATGCATACATGTTTGTATATACAGATGCATGTGCATTTATATGTATGAACATGTATTTTCATGGAAAATAATAAAAATATGTATTTTGCTTTCACTTTTATATTATTTATGGTAGATAAATTTGAGTTGTCTGATAATTAAACATCAGATTTTAAAGCAAAAATCTGTGCTAGTTTAGGTGTATTTTGGAAGTCAAAGATTCACAATGTTTGCAAAGTTAAATTCCATACATTGCTTAGCTTGAGGTTGTAGAACAATAATAGTAATAAAGAAAACACAGCCAGTTGAGGGTGTTTATGTATTACAATAATTAAACCAATAATTAAAATACAGCTCAGGTTTGTTTTTTGTTTTTTGGTTTTTTTTAATCCTTGCATGGCTTTTTGTAAGATCTTTTTCTCAGAAACTTTGCATGCATTGGGTGACATGAATGAGGGGAGCGAACAAAGTCAAGTTCATCTATTTGCCTATGCATGCTTTGAAAGTTGCTTTACTCCTTTCTGTACTGTTATGTATTCAGCTGTGATGCTGTGTAACAGCAGTCAAGACTTTGAGACCTCCATAATTAATGAAAAAAAAAGCCCAAACCAAAACAACATCCGCAGAAAGCGACTTTTCAGCACAAATAAACACAATCTCATCAGTATTCAGTGATTAGTTGATACTCTCACATATTGCCGTTCAAACAGAAACTGCCCAGGAGGCACAGGAATTGTAGGATGAGTCAGAATTACTCAGGGGTGCCACTCTGTGAGCATTAACACACCCTTATTTCAGAAGTGCACATGCATATTGAACGCACAGCTGAAACTCGATATGCTGAACGAGGTTTGACACCGTGATCTGCGTTATCTTTGGAGAGCTCTTGCTCGGCTGCACAGCGCCTTCAAGAAGTCCTCAGCTTTTCCTTTGGAGCTGAACAGCCCTGTGATGAAAGCACCCAATATCCTCAAGGAATTCAGTCCTGCAATAGTTCTGTCTTTTACCAAAAGCATAGGACCTATTTTATAATCTCCTGTGGTGGAAGACGTGAAGTAGATGATGCCTTACTGCTTTTCTCATTACTCTGTCTAAGCAGTAAAGGTCTGCTCTCCTTTTCAAGTCTAACACTTAACTGGCAAACAGTTTTCTAATATGGCACTGGAAACATCAATTCACAACTGAGAGAATTCTCAGGAGGAGCTTCTCTTTTGGCACTTAGAGTGTGAAATCCAGCAGTCCTTCATGTCTTTGCTCTTATGTATGGTTCTTCATCTTTCCTTTCTGAAAGTCTGGAATTTGTGCTGCCATTTTCAGCAAGGCACAGTTGACTTCATGCCTGCCCTAAGATCTGAGGGTTCCAGAGCACATTATTAAGTGATATTCTGTGGGATCATCTGTCTTTTGTTTGTGCATTGTTAGCATGGGAAAACTCCTGCTGGTCTCCACTTCCCTCCCCCTCCTTGTGGGATTGTCTGTGAGCTGAACACCAGAGCCTGCGCTCTCCAACATTGCATTCAATGCTATTTCCTGAAGTATTTTCTCAGTCTTTGTAGAAGACTGCTTGTATTAAGTGCTGTAAAGCAGCTGTTGAACTCTCTGCTTTAGCCTTGCTTTGAGGCACTTGGAATCAATTTAGGTTGAAAGGTCATCTGGTCTGCAGGTCATTTGGGCTGAGCTACCACGTAAGTAAAACCCACTTAAATCTGTTTGCTCACAGCCTTCCAGATAAAATTGAAGTATCTCAAGGATCTCACAGCTCCAGGATAGATTTGCACTATGATTGCTTGATTTTACCATGGTTTTCTTTCTTAGACTTTTGATTACCTGGAACAAGCTGCATCAAGCTTTTTGTGGTCTCCAGAGAGGGCAAATACTTGGATTTTTCACAGAAGGACAGGTCCACCTTTGGATCCCTGGGCAGATGCTGCCTCAGGATGCTTATGGGCAGAATACTTGAGACATTTCCAAGAAGTCTAGTTCAGAAGGGTTTGAAAGGGTGGTGGGCAAAGTGAAACATAAAAATGGTCATTTATGGCACTTAATTTGATGAAGCAGAAACTGAAGATGCCACCCGAAAAACCTCAGATTATCAGAGGCTTTTTCAGTGCATGACTATTTTAAAGACTGTTTCTTAATGCACCAGATGAGATTTGTTTAACTTCATCTCTATAAATGAATATTTCCTCCAGCAGAGCATCTGTTTGAAGACTGTTTGACCTCTTAAGAAGTGCTATTGTGACAATTTTGTGACAATATTGTTTCAGATAATCTTCTGGCAGCAGTTAACAATGGTTTCCAGCCTTAATGGTTTTACCAGATCTGCTAATGATGTGTCAATTTTCTGCCAGCAAGTGGAAGAGAGGGCCAAATATCTTCATTCAAATGTGATTAGTTGAGGAATGGAGTTCTGAGCTTCTCATTTTCTCTTCTTTGATACACTCAGGGTCATCTGCTATTAAAAAGTTATAGCCAGAGCTGTCCCAAACATCCTGTAGTTAGGCAATTGGTTTTTAACTCTTCAAAGTATAAACTGGAGTTTCTGATAATTTTGGTTGCGGGGTTTGTTGGTTTTTTCTTCGTCTGATGGCACTTTTTGTTGCTGATACTTTTTTGTTTGTTTGGTTTTGGTTGGGAATACTGAGGATGACTATAGCAACTTCTTAAAAAGTAAAAAAAAAAAAGAATATGAAGGCCAACTTCTATTGCAGGAGGGGAAAGCAAGCCCTCCAGAAAGATCTCTTATCATCTGCTTGTTGAGAAGTACAACTGTTCCTAAGACTCCTGTGGCCCATAGATTAGAAATGGTGACATTTCCAAGAAGATCCCTAAGTCCCCAAGAAGAGACTTTTTGCAGAGGGGAAGATGTGATTGCTTTAATATTGCAGGATTCATACAATCTCTATAAAAACCTGTTGGATTGGTAGCTATTTCTGCTGTGCTTCTTTCCCCCATTTTAGCTGTGTATGAAGCTTTATTTTTTTATTTTTTTTCTCAAGGGAAATGCCATTTGTATCATAGTGCCACTGCTTCTCATAGGAAAGGACTGCTGTAGTACCCACACAATGCTATATTCTCTCTCAAAAACTGTCATAAAAGCTGTACTTCTGGTGGTTCTAGGGGATGTCCTTTTAATGGGAGATACCGTCAAACTTTTTTCTATTTTAGTATTACAGTTTTAAGTACTATACATGCCTTGAACTCTATCTCACTTGCCTCACAATTTGAAATAACAGGACTATTTTTCTGTAGCCTGTTGGATATCCAGGGGATTTTTCAAGTTGTGTCTTTTTCTGGACTTTTATTTCATCTGTATCCTAAAGAAACTCTATTTTTGTGAATCATGGGAAAACAATTTTTTTCTTCCGGTCATTTCTTCTACAAATGCAGAAGTATATTGTTTCTGCCTTACTTTAAAAAGAGGAGACTGATTCTCCTTCAGAAACATAAGATTAAATTTAGCTTTAACAATGCTACTTAAGGCTTACAATCTCAGCCTGTAATATAAATCATCATAGCAGCTGATGCACTGTCTAAAAGCATCTTATCCAGGAGGCAAAGATCATCCTGGACTTTATTCACTTGATTTATTTTGTTTGTTCTCATTATGTCAATGAAATTGGTATCAGCTTGTTTGAAGCTTAAGTCAGGAGGGATCATGTGAAGAGTGTTGTACCAACATACTCTGTTATTGCCTGGATAGCTGTGCAATTACTCACAAAGTTATCTTTTAGTTAACAATCAATTTTTTTACTCAGGACTTCACCAGACCTTCATCCCTGGTCATGTTCTACCCAGCCATCTCTTTGTTTTTCTTACAGCATATGATAAAGTTTACTGTGTATATTCTTCATATTTATAAATATATAGGTAAAGAATGAGTTTCATTCATACCAGATTTTTGACTGAAAACCATACAAACCAGGAGAAATTGTGTTGGCCAGAACTTGCCAACACAGTTGCAAGACCCACAGGGTCTAAACCTACCAGTAGAAGTCCTCTCTTCAGTACCTGTAATTAGCCAAGCACATTTCTCATTCAGAAAATTATCATAGAATTAAGTCAGTAACACAGCAGCTGTCTATGTAAGGAGCAGGATGAAATAAATGTACATAAAGGAGACCCAAACACTACTATTTGTCTTATTTGCATTATCTTCATAAAGTTCTCAGCTATTCAGTTATTGACATCAGGCAGACATTAGCTTTGCTGTTGCTTTTTTATTTTTTTCTTATTGAGGAATAGATAACTCAGTGCATCATCTGTAAAAATGACACTCTGCAACATATTATGGCAAAAGTTGTGAACAAGTGGAAGTGTATAGATGCTGAAAGTGTGAATCCAATACAGAGCCTAGGGAAACTCCATAAATCAGTAGTTTGGAAGAGCATTTATTTATGGTTATAAGCTTTCACCCCTGAGACATGTAGAAATAAAAACCTGTCATATTCCACCTCTACTACAAGGTCATTACAAAAAGCTTGCCAAGACTGTTGTAGTAGCATAGCGGGATCTGAAGCCCGATTGAAATTTTTCAGATATTCTAGTGCCATTGAAGTAGAGGAGCTCTGCTTTGTAAAATCTTATGATGTTTTTATTCAAAATACACTTTCGACTTCTAAAGGTAGAATTTTCATATGTCACTTTAAGGTATAAAAAGCACCTTTAGTATTTGTAAGTGATTGTACTTTCAGAGAGAGTAACAAAGCCAGTGTAGCCTTAATAACCATTCCTTTACTGCTTTGGTATTTCCTCCCCTGTAGTTTAGTCACTGCTTCCAGTATCTAAAGCCTGTGCTTTCCTCCAAGGATTAAACTCTGTCCACTGGTTGAACTTGTGAGGCTGAAACATGTGGATTTCAGTTTTCCTTCATGATTTCTCATGGATGTTAAGGGTCAGAGTTTTCTCATATTCAGCATTTCTGATGAGGAAGAAAGTGGTGATGTAGAACCAGATTTCATGCTTGTCTGTGAAGACAGTCCACAGAGAAACAAAAAGCCAGAAAAGTCTGGAAGTGAAAAAGTTTTCAAAAGACCATGTTAAGAGTGTGGAAGGACTGTGAAGCTTTAAATTTAAAATTGTGTTGGGTCTTGTTGAGTTTTTTTAGATATCCTCTCAAATGCAAAAGTTCCCATAAGATCCAGACAGTAGATTGTTTCACAGTTTAGTTTTCCACTAGATAATGTGAGACTTTATAATTATGTCTCAAAAAACCATGCATATCTACATAAGTATATTATATATATATATATATATATATATATATATATATATATATATATATATATGTGTCATTTTTCCTAAGAGTTTTTGGAGAAAAAGCAGCTGCCTGAGTTCTAGGGGATTTTTTAGAAAACTCACAAAATATGTTCCTGTCCTTTCTTTTTCTTCCTTACAAACTCCACCTGTGATCCTCAAGGGGAATAGCTGGAATCATAATGACGATAATAATTCTTAACAGAGTTGCTGACTGCCCTTTACTCTTTGTAATTATACTTGGGAAATACTTGTCCCTAACACCTGTAAGATCTTGCTAATATTGAGAGAGCTGAGATTTCACATGATGTCATGTGTGCAGTTGAAATGCTCACCATTGTAGTTCCTTCCAGAATTCTTCTGCCATTCAAGGTCCCGAGTCCAGCTACACAATAAGGAGACCAAAAAAACATGAATCAATTTTTCATTTTTTCAGATAGAGCACCACTGGAAGGTGCAGTTTGACAAGCCTATGTGTCCTCATTGATGCATCCTATTCTGTTTTCAAGAACAGATGCAAAAAACTCACAATTAACAGTTGTGATCCTATAGCACACTCACTGAAGTTGCAGGTTATTATGGAATAGACCTGCTCTAACTGCACAGAAATAGCAAAGGAAGGTACAAAGCCCCCCTGAAATGAGATCTGTAGTGACAGGTTATGACTGTCCACATGTCCTTTTTATTTGAGAGGCATCTACACTGAGACAATGTGTCAGTCATTTATTGCCTAAATGTGTTTTTAGCCAGTGCAGAAGAATTTGGGATGGAATAAGGACAGTGTTTGTTTTCCTGCTTGTGAAGTGTAACACAGCTGTGGGAGAGGGCCTCCAGGGAGGATGTTCCATTCTGAGGTGGACCTGGTTATCACTGACTAAAGCATTTTGTCAGTTCTTATTCCCCAACTTTCAGATAGGCCACTCTTCCCTCCAAAATGCTTAATACAAATTCTGGGGTTTTTTTCTATTTTTTTCTCTTTTATCCCCCCCTCCCCAGTTTGTCTGTGCACATTTAGGTGTTAAGAATGTGAGACTGTCAAAAGTAGTGTATTAGGAGAGCTTGCCATACTTGAGTAGAACTCTGCTGGAAATGTGGTTGCTTTATTTGCTATTTGAATGGATGTACTGCTGTAAACCTGGCCATGGTTTGGAGCACTGAGCCCTTATGACTCTCTGCAAAGAATTTCCAAAGGCAGAGCGTTGCATTTCACACACATATTGCTGTGTGCTGGCTCAGTTAATTTGTCAGGTTCCAGTCAGACAAAACACTTTGCTTCAGAGTCTAGAGTGTTGATTTAGGCACAATCAAAAGGATATAGTGAGTTCCCAAGATGTGTTCATCATATTTTCTACGTCCTGTGGAATTGTTGGGTATGAGTGGCTAATCTCTGGCAGCTGGATGGAGCTGCTGCTCTGAGGCAGATTGTCAACTTCTTTCTCCTAAATATCTAAATTTCTCAACTTCTATTGAACTTCGTTGGTTTTTTTTTTTTTTTAAATTTCTTATAAAGAAAAGGGGATTGATAATAATACTTAAATATAAGAGAAGAGATAACAGTGTACAGGTTAAACCCATGGTCACTGATTTTTATTTTTCAGAAGATGTAGATTTACTTTTTAAAAATACAGGCTTTTCTTTCAGGCTTAGTTTTGTTCCACTGTGCTTTTATAACAATAGGAGTGTAAAAAGTGCTTTAAGTATAAGATTTTTTTATTTTTTTCCCTCAAATGTTCTTTTGAAAACCAGAGGGCTTATAATGACTCTCCACATTAGGTCAGATCTCAAGATTTGTTCCTTAAATCTCTGTACAAGATCAGATCTTCAGAGAATTTATTTTACTTTAGTGGTCAGTGAAACACACAGCGTTTAAATGGCTGAGGATTCACCATCACTGCTGCCATTTGTGGTTTTATGTTAATTCTAACTTGGTTTCTTGCTTGAAGCATAGAGGCCTAAATCAGATAAGACTTTTTCATTTGTGCTATTATAGTTTCACAGGGATCTCTAGTTCTCTGTAAGTAAGCAGCAAGCCCAGCATTCCTCTGGGATTCTTTCAAGGGCTAATAGGTTCAAGGTCTTCCTCACATTTTAATTATAGGCTGCATATAGAGGAAAAGTAGCAGAAAACACTTGAGCAGAGTACTTTGGAGGGATTTTTGTTCCTGTGCTGTTCATACACTGCTATTTAAAAAATTCTTGTGTGATTAGAGATGGCCATGGGATGATTTATGTTGATCTGTTGGCCACAAGATCTAATGGATCATTAGAGATAAAGGAGAGAGAAATTCTCAGTGTATGTTTACCATGCACCTTAAATTGTTGATTCTGAATTAACACCCTCAGTCACTACTCACCCCCTTGCAGAACACCCAACTCCTCCTCTGTTAAGCTGATTAAGTGAAGTTCATCTCTTATAAAAACTAGCTGGCAACATCACATTGTCTTTATGCAGCTTCTCAGCTCATCTAAAAGAACCAGAGCTCCGTCTGGAGTGTCCCAAATAATTGCAGATTTCAGAAGGAACCTCTGCCATTTATGTTTTGGGAGCTGTTACTGGCTCCCAGGAAGCTAAAGAGATGAAGAGTCTGTTCCTGATCTACACAGACTGCTGCAACTCAAAGTATGTTAGTATCAGCACCCCAGGAAAGAAAAAAATCTCAGGTTTTCCTTTTTAGGATCCAGATTCCGTGAAACTATGATTCTATGAAATCAGATCTGGAAGCTAAATAGGTTAACTAATAGATTAATAACGTATGCTAATTTAAAAAAACAAAAAACAAAAACAAAACAAAAAAAAAACCCAAACAATACAAAAAACAAGCAACCAAAAAAGAACCAAGAAAAAACCCAAACAAACCAAAAAAAACCCTCACCCAAAATGCTGTAAATATGTTTTCATTTGTTGTTTCAGCATTCTGTTCATGGGCTCCCTGGAGACCTACTAGCTAAAAGTCATGACTCCAACTTAGTCTTCATAGTTTGAAGAATATGATACAAATCTTTAAAATGCTGTAACTTGACAAAAATCATTCAAAGGGAAATGAGCAGGAGAATTAAGGAGTTTGAAATAAAATTGGGTGTAGCTGTCAGGAGGGAGGGAAACATTGGAAAGAGGCCATGGGAAGGAGTAGTGCAGTCAGCCTTTGCAGCAGCCAGCAGTGGAGGTTCTTCCTAGGCTTCACAGGTCCCCATGTGTCTTATAGAAGTCACTGTCAGTTTGCCAAAATCTGGTTTAAAAGGTGCAAGGGAAGATAAGACTATTAACTCCTGATTTATATTAGTACCTGTGCACATAGAGTGCATCCAGCTGCTTTCCCACAGACTCACCCTTCTTTTGTTAACTGGCACTGAGGATACTGCAGCCCTTTTTCTTTTGTGAAGGGTAACTCTCCCTTTTTCTAACAGTTATTTCTATATGCATACATTATATGTGCTGTGTGTGGTGTATCAAGAGAAAAAGGATTTATTTTAGTTGATGTAAAAACAATTCTACATAACTTAAGTTTTTCAAAGTAGATTTTTTTTGCTTTTTGTGTGGTTTCCCTTTTCATTCAAGTGGAAATCCCTTGGTTTCATTACTTAATTTCCTTTGGAAGTAGCTGTTTCCATTTGTTTTGGGGAGCAGTATTTATCTTGTTTATTCATCACTGATTTCTGGAAATGTAAAATGTGTCAGCTAATGCTTTCCAAATAGAAGCTCAGAAATGTAGGGAGAATATCAATCCCTGCATTAATGTCCATTTGCATTTTAGGAATTTACAAGTGTGTAACACTAATGAGCTAATAATTCAGTGTTCTTTACAGATAATGTTATGTACAGAAATGAATAGAATGAATGGGCTTCCCTACCGTGGTTGGGCTTCTCTCACAGAATTTAATTTTTGTAATGATTATCGTAATGGACTACCCATCCCACTCCAACAATAAATATTCCCCAAAAGGCAGACTGGCAGAACCAACATAGTAGAATTTCCCTGATCTTTGGCTTTTCCTCTCATCCAAAACTCAGGAGGAAAAGTGGGCCTTGGAGCTCTGTTGGGATAAGTTTCTGGGGTTTGGGACGCCAGCAGTGAGCAAGGTCCAGTATTTCTCCCTAATATCTGACCTAAACCTACTCTCTTTTTATTGGAAGCCATTCCCTCTTGTCCTGTCTGTACATGCTCTTGTAAATAGTCTTCCTTTATTCATCTGCCATCTTGATCTGATCTAAATATCTTCCAAAATATATCCAGTCATTTGTGTAGGTTAGTGATGACTATTTTAATAACTTAACATTTTTAAAAAATAAATTCTACTTTCTTTAGTGCTTCTGTGAAGAGCAAAGTGTTATTTCCTGTGACAATTACTTTAAATAAGATATCATATCAGTGATTTTGGCTGAAAAGCTGCCAGTCTTACCTGAAAAATGTTAACATGTTTCCCAAAAGATGTGAATTTGGTTGAGTTCTTGAAGTACAGTATTCAATCCCACTGGCTGTTTTTAAAATGCAGATTGTTCATAGTGTTCAGGAACATGAACAGCTGTGAGAGGTATTCTTGATCATCAAGACCAATCTCTATAGGTTATGACATTGTTCTTCCTCTGCTTTCATTCTTCTCAAAAGCTGTGGACTTTTGTTTGTGGATTTGTTGGGTTTTGGTTGGTGTTGGTTGGTTTGGTTTTGGTTTGTCTTCTCCTCAGCTGGTTATTTCCTTAGGGAAACTCTGAACCCTTCCCTTACAATTGACAGGTGTACTCTTTTAATTTCCAGAATCAGGATATTCACATAACTTTTTCTTTTGTCAAGATTATCTTTAATTATAAACATCTTCTCCCATGTAATTTGTTATCTCTGTGAATAACACACACAACTATAATTTCTTCTCCCACTCTTTGTTTTGGTAGGCAGATATTTTTCAGTCTCTTCTATTTCCAGGATGATATTTTTCCAGTGTGTCAGGGTGTCAATTGGCTGCTGTTGACTGAAGTGAGCAGAAAAGTCTCCAGTCTTTTACCTGGGATTCACCTCATCTTTTCTTTCCAGCCTTCCTACATCTCCCAGAAATACTTCAGTTGTCTTATAACTGCTTCCCTTGAAGCTGCTCCATATTGGTCATTCATACTCATCCAGTGATAAATTAGAAAATGTGTCTTCTTCCTGCTCAGTAGTTCTCAGCTAATGAGATTCCAGGGTACAGCTGAAGTTTCAATTTTTAATCCCCAAGTGCATGGGCATTTTTTCTCATTTCTATTACTGCAGTCCTAAAGGTTGTCCAGCACTCTCTGTGAGATGCATCAGCCTTCTTCTGTATGAATGATACTTTCAGATTTCATCTCTTCCTGGTCATTTGCAGGGAACAAATTCACTTATCCTTCCCAGTCTATACAAGGTGACTTGGTGGTGGATTTGTTAACTGGGGTTTTTTGGTCAAGACACTGATATTTATATATATTTATATAGCAAGTGTAATGCTGCTTAGTGGTGGTAAAAAGGCAAGCAGTGAGACACAAAAAAATAAAATTTTAAAAAAAATCTAATCTCATATAAATTATACATAAACTTCATAGATAATAATTTCCTGATAATTGGATTTTTTTTGCATTTTTCTTGCCATAATTTTCTGCTGATCATTTTTTCAAGAACTTTTTAGTCGTGTTCTTACTTCATCTGTATCCTAAGTACATAAAATAACTGTGGTCTGTACCAGCAGAATTGTATTTGGCCTAACTGTGTATTCTTACAAGACTTTATTGTACATTTCCTGGTTTTTGCACCATTTTGCATTTAATTCTTGAAGTGTCTTCCAGAGCTCTTCCAGAGCATTCCAATCTGCTAGAGATACTATAAATCCTATTCCATAATTCCTGTTTTCCTCTTTTCTTGTTGGTCACCCTCTCTAGCATATCAGTATTGATGTCATTGATGGACTTTAAAATTATTATATGTTTTTCTCTTTCTTATTTTCTTTTTTGTTTTGTTTTTATTTTTTTTTTCCTTTTTCCCAGGCATTCATGGCAATATTTCACATTATAAAAACTTTCCCTTGGGAATTCTTGGTATTCAGACACGCTCCTTGTTTTTGCAGTGATCCATGACAGCCAGGAAATTATTTTTTTTTATTATTTTTTTTTTTCCTTCTCTTTGAATATGTGCAGCATCACTTGCTTCTCCTGTAGAGGCACAACTTGTTACTCTGTCAGCAGCTTGGTGTGGTGTCATGGGGAGCTCAACACCTGTTCCAGTGACCAGCAGAAATTAACATTTTCTGTGTCAGGTCATCCACTTGGCTTGTCAGAGTGCGAGATTATGGCACTCTGAAAAGCTCTACTGGCTTGAAAACAAAAGTTTACGAATTTATGGGACAAAGTTGCAAAAGTATAAAGCATAATATAGTTTTGAGTTGCAGTATAAATGTAACAGAGTCTATCTGCCTCCCTCATTGCCAATAAAGGAATCTGTTATGGTCTTGGGATAGGGTTTCTCCTGATTAGACTGGCTTTGAGACGCTTTCTCTGTGCTTGGGGAAGAAAAGAGGCCTTTTAATGTCAGAATTTCACTAGTTGGATGTTTCTTTGCTAATATCTCAAGTTACTTCCTAGGAAAACAGATTCTGTATCTTCCTAGTTTATTGTTTGGGTTTTTTTTGCTTGTTTGGTTGGTTGGTTTGTTGTTTTTTTTCATGAGAAAGGGCTGTTCAAACCCTTTCCCTGGATTCTGGTCAAAGCCTGTTGCAGAAAAGAAGGCAAAACAATAATTTGGTATACTTGAGGCCTGTGTAAAGGGTGATGGCAGGAAGGAACTCCTGAAAGGAGGAAGAAGGCACTGAATTAAGTGGGGAAGGATTTTTAATTAAATGCTTACAGATATTTTTCATATCAATTAAGCCAAACCATACTTCTAGAGCCCAGCATCCTTAGTGATGTGAATTTCAAAATCTTTTCTGCTATGCCATCCCCTGGCCTCCTGCTGCCAAGGATTTTTTGTGGGCTTTCTTTCCATTTTCAGCATTCTGTCACTTGTGTCATTCAGGTATTAAGGCTAAAGAGTTCCTTGTAATGGAACTTGCTGGGCTGTTCATGGCAGATTATTTTACAAAGACATTGTTTCCCTGTTTCTCTCTGCTTTGTTTCCTTGAGCACGCCATGTGAGCTTCTATTAGACCCAAATTGTGTATCCTGGGGGAGCATAATAGAAAAACACAGAACACCATTCAGTCTGAAACATTTTGCAGCCATGCTCAAGGTGTGTGTGGGAGAAGTGGGGACCCTTAGAGGAGGAGCTGCTGTGCTGGAGGAGAGGTTGGGGTTGGTGACAGGAGGATGCCAAGAAAAGGACAGACAAGGCTTCTCAGCCAGTGGCTTGTGTTTGAAATTAGCCATTTGGACTTAAAACCTGTTGAGTTTTGTGTTTCAGCCGTTGCTGTTCCCTTGTCTACAGTATGGCAGTGATTAGGCTTGGTGTGGCTGTTGGATGCATTGCAGTGTGAAGTCAGATTGTAGCACCAAAGTTCACTAAAATAAGCTTGTTTTCTCTCTAAATCGAAGAAACCAAGCAGATTTTTTTTTTTTTTGGATCTTGAACTCTGTGAGCCTCCAAAATGCACAGATGCTGCCTTAGATACCTTTAGATTCATTCTTGAACAGAAGAGACTGGCAGCTGAGACATACTTGGGCAGCCCAGGAAGCTTAGAAAATTGATATGAAACAGAAGCTGAAGAGAAGCAGCACCTCCAACTTATTTTATTTTCCATTGATTTAAATTTTCTATCAAAAAGTAATGATCACAGTGTTTTCTAGTGGGGATTGACGTCTATTTTTCTAAGAATAAAGGGCAAAAATGACATTTGGATTCCAGAAGAAATGTCATTTAGCTGTGTCAAAGAAAGTATCTGGGACTCTAATGACCTACTTTCCTGTTAAGTCTCTAGGCCATTGCTGAAGTTAGGAGCATAGGGAAAATACATTTCATCTTCAAAGACTTCAAGATGAGGTTTATAACTTTCTTAAGGAGAAAAAAAAAAAAAAAAATGAATCCTCTCTCCTGAATTGAGACAGATAAAGTTTCAGCCCAAGATGGATATTTTCCCTGAAGATTTGAAAATTCAACCACCTGCTTTAAATGAGAAGTTAGAAAAAATGCACTGTGTTAAACCAGTGTATTCAGTCTGAAAAGAAGGTAAAAATTATATACTTTTACTTCTCTGTAGGTCTAAATAAATAGAAAAGGTTTTGGATAACACAAATAGCACAAGAACTGAAAAATACATTCATATATTCATGGGTCCTAAGGGTACTGACAGATGAAATGGCTAAGTCATTATATTTTAGAAGTTATGGCAAGGTGGTGACGTTCCCACTGGCTGCAAAAAAGGAAATAATAACCCTCATTTTTAGGAAATAAAGGAAAGACCTATTAGGCTTTAATCTGAAAGAGGGTAGTTGTAGATTAGATGTTAGGAGGAAATCCTTTACTGTCAGAAAGTGTGAATGTTCCATCCCTGGAAGTGTTCAGGCCCAGGTTGGATGGGGCTGTGATCAGCCTGGTCTGGTGGAAGGTGTCCTACCTGTGGCAGAACCAGATGATCCTTAAGGTCCCTTCCAACCCAAAACACTTATGGTACGATTCTGTCATATTTTAATTAGAATCAGAACTGCTTTTGAGTATTTGGGAGAAAGTTACACTTTGTATTTTCCTGACATATCATATGAAGGCAGGTTGAGTATCAAGTGTTTTTCACCATATTTTTAGCTGGATCTGAGAGTTTCAAAAACACTTCCCCACAGACTTTCATCCCTCTGTTTTAGGAAATAATAAAGTGCTCACAGCCACGAGTCCACACATATCAGGTAACCAAGCAGGCTCCCAGTGACTCTGAGGGTGGGGAGTTCAGATTGGTTTCCTCTGGAACGAGCCAGATGACAGACTGCTGTCTCCTTCTGCACTTCCAATTTGGGTGGGAAAACCTGTGCTGGGTTTTGACTGTGCCTGCTCACATATCCCTGCTCTCACTGCAGGCTGTGGAGCTCAGTGAGGCGACCAGGGAGAGATGCTAGCTTAGGTGTTGGATCAGAAATAGCACAGCTAGGGCACAGCTGTGCACCAAGGCAGTCTAGGCACATGGATAGAAGTGGAGCAGATGGCTTCTGGATCTCACTGCCTTGGATATGGGAAGAGCTGTAGCATTGTGCCTCATTGGGCCACACTTCCCTACTATTTCAGATTCTTTGGAGCCTTTATTATAAATGAACCTGTTCTGAAACCATGAAACCATCCTCATTTACAAAGAAGCAAATTTTTTTTTTTTTTCTTTTGTAAAGTTAACTATTCATGATGGAGGAAATAATCAAACCATGCTAGATCTTGAATTCTCAAACGCCTTTTTTTGTTCATTAAGTTTAGTGCATCATTTCAATCAGTACTTCGAAGCTTTATGTAGTTGCATCACTTGAGGAAGGGATATGTGGTGAGGGGAAGCAGGTGAGAAGAAAAAGTAATGGAAGAAGGTGGAGAAGACAATAATTTTATCTGACTTTTTCAGTATATTCATTTTTGTGTTAAGGGCAATTACTCTTCACAAAATGTTGGACCTGAAAAAAAGGAAAAAGGAAAAAAAGTGATATTTTTTTGCCTCCCACTTATTCAATGGCTCTCAAGCCCTCCTGTACATGAACTCCAGCACCTTAGCATAGTTGTGTTGGAGCTTCCTGCATAATTCATCATAAAAGAACACGAGGCATTCAGCAGTCAGTGCTCATTCAGAGATGTTCTGCATTACTAGCAGCACTGGTAAATATGCCTGCTCCATACATAATTTATGGTTCTCAGCAGAGATAGTTTTATGCTTCATAATAGGCTGGCTTTGATCCCTTAAAATTTGTTTGTTCAACTTAGGGGTTGGGTGCAAAACAAAGACTTTAAAATCTCTTTCTTGCGTTGCTTATTTCAACTGTTGTCATTTCCCCATCCCGTTAACAAGGTTGAAATTGTTTCTGACCCACTTTTGGGGAAATGAGCCTTCCTATAATGGATTTTGTGTGTTAGACTTTTTATTAGCCAATTCCCTCCACACACAACTTGAAGTAGAATGAAAATTGGTTTAGAAACCTTAGTATAGTCTATTCTGTGCTTCTGCTTAAAGAATTTATTGTTATTTCTTGTGACCTGTAGGAGGAAAATGTAGATAGACCTTGTGTTCTGTGAATCCCTTTTAATGCTGTGATACAGCTAGAGACTATATATAAATGTGTAAATGAATGTGTTGGAGCTCATTGAGATGATTCCACCCTTCAAATTCAGTAAGCTCTTAAGGTTAAAAAAAAACAACCCTAAAATGGCAGTTTTAAATGTTTCCATTTCCAGCAATATTTCAAAACAAAATAGCAACCTACTATGCATTTCTGAAAGAAAATTCTCATTGTTTCTCTCTGCATTTTAAAGACTGTAAAGTTTGGGGTTTTTTTAAAAACAGAATATCATTAGAATTGATGCATTTCTGTGACATGTATCAATTTGTCATTTAAGCATTTTCTGATGGAGTTTGTTCTTTCTCCTGCTTGATGCAGTTTTCCTTGTCCTGTTCTCTGTTTTGTTAGTTTGGTTTTTTTTTCTCAGTGATTGCTATACTTTAACCTATTATCATTCTTTGTTTTTAAAAGCCTTGTTCACACCCAAGCTATTTCAGCTATAAAATTTCAGAATTGCTAAGTGGTTTTCATTTCCTCAGCAAGCAGTAAGACCTGCCCTTTGGAAATTGGGTCCCTTTTATATATGTCAACTTAGGCATGTTAAAGACTGATTAGAAGTTGCTTGTCACTGTTTAGAGTTCTTGTCATAAGCTTTATTTCTCCAGTTTCCTGAGGTTTCAGTCCTTTGCAGGTAGTCTGCCCAAAGGAATGATTTAAATATTCTCTCTGTCTGCATTTCAATTTGGTTTTTCTGTTTTTCTCCCTACTATTATATATTATGACCCTTGCAGCATCAGATTCCAGTTGTGTGTAGTGTCATCTGCAAGGCATAACAACATTCTAGTTCTTCCTTCTCTTCTGCTGTTACACTTTATTGTTCTAAATACTGGGTTTTTTTTTTTACATAATGTGAATTCTTGGCTATTTTTAATGATATTAAATGAAACCTACATATACACCATAAATTCCAGATGGAGAATGGGGTAGAACAAGCTTTCTTACCATCCATTTGACTTTCCTTCTGTACTCATGAATCTGTGTGTGATCACACACCAGCAGAGTTTTCTTCTGTCTTTTTAAGAGTGTGTTTGCTTAGAGAATGGGCACAGCTTTTCTACCTCATCTTCAATAGCACAGTCACACTAGAAAAACTACCTTCTCTTTTTACCTCCATTTGATATTTTAATGCTTTTGTCCAGGTCATCTGTAAGTATAGGAAGGAGAACAAATAAGAAATTTACTTTCTTGTCTGACTTTCTTGTCTGGCAGAGCTAGCAAATGCTGCTTGTAGCAGTGAGCTTCTCATTGTATAACTGTGTTGGAACAGATGCTGTGAGGTGTCGTGATATATTTCATTAAATGACTACAGTTCCTGTAATTTTGGAGCAAAAAAATTTGATTTAATCTCTCTCCTTCAACAATAGCTGTGTTTGCATTTATTCATGCAGGGTGTGCTGCACGGGCTCCGAGGGCTTTCCGCAAGCCCTGGGTTCACTGCACATTTTGTTGCAGTCTATTGGAACAGAACTTCCCATATCCAAACAAATGTGATATTGCTTTGGGGAGAGAGAGGGGTTGCTGGCTTTGTTGATTTTTCTGGGGGGTTTGTTTTTCTTTTCCTTCTTCCCCATGATGCTGGCCTTCTGTATATGAAGCCTGAAGCAAGAGTATTTGTAACATCAGTAGTTAGAGCAGTCAAAAGCAAGTGGATTTTCTGTATCACTAGCTCTCAAATACAGACTGGGATAGAACTTTTGGACTTTTCTTGCCCTTTTACCAGCATCTTACTGCATTTCATGTGGCTTTTGGAAAAGAAAAATCAGACTGCAGCAACATTACAACATGCAATTGTTTCTTTCACGTTTTTATTTGTGTCTGAAAAAGAAAGTTCTTGCCTCTTGCTGCTCTGTGACAAGTTTCATATTGTTTGGTGTTACATTTGTTTTCTTAATTGAAACTCTAGATCTCAGAATTGCTGGATTTTCCTCTCCCCCACCCCCCAAATGGCGCTGCATAAAAAATTTGAAATACTTATGCGAATCAAAAATCATAATTTTAGTGGTTGATTTTGTCACATTATTTTCATCCATTCTTGGAGCAAATTCATTCACTTTAAAGATTTTTTTTTTTTTATAATATTTTTGAATGGAGTTGTTCTACCTGTTTTAAAGTAAAGTGAGTAAAAAGAAATACTCCTTATGGTCGGATGCAGATCTGTAATAACTGTATATAAATGAAAGTACTGAAAACATAAGGAGATTCAGAGAGTCTAGTTTTTTGGGTTTTTTATTCCCCTCTTATCCCAACACAAAGCCATTAAAAGCTATTTTTACAAAGGACATCTTCTAAGTATGTATTTGTAGAAAAGAAGATTTCTATGCATGGGGAATGAGATGCTCTAGCTACAGTAAATTTATTTTTTTTTTAAACAATTGCCCAGAAGCAGTGTAAATACATTAGAGTCTTTCAGCAAAACAGACACTGTAATGTTGGCTTGTTTGGAGATCACAACAGTTACCTTGGGTTTTTTTTCCCCCATGAAAACATAAAGCCAGTGTTATATTTAACTAAAAGCCAACCAATTATTTTTGGCCTTCTAAATATGTAAACTTCCATTTTGAAATGTTATTGTAAGTTGTTTCTGTAAGTGAGCTTAGTGTAATATTTAAGAGAACTCTGGTCGAGTTTTGACTCCTCTTTTTATCCTACTGCATTGTTATTCAGTTTGCATATTTCTTGTGCACAAGAAATCGCAGATATGTCATTCAGTAATGATTTTCTCTCTTACAAGCTGATTTCAGAGGAGTTCTCCCCAGTCCTCATGACCTGGGTTGCACTGATTCAGCTGTTTGCCACCCAGCCTGGGACAGCTGAATCCCGATCGTGTCGCGGATTCGGTTCAGGGTCTGGCCAGCCTGACAGCCGAGGTGGTGCAGCAGCACACAGGGTGGGGGAGCAGAGTTTGGCAAGGGAAATAAACATCTAGAGGAAAGCAGCAGAGATAGTCTAGACTCTGCTGCCACTGGCAGAGGAAGGTAGACTTACCCATCCACATCTCTCATACAGGAGGAGCGTGCTTGACAAAAGGCTTCAAGGCAACTGCTTCCCATGGCAGAAAGTATGAATTCTAAATGGGACCATGTCTAAATTAGACATGATTTAATTATATGTCAAATTAATTGAGAAGATCAACTTTTCTTTTATGCCCCTGATTGTTTTTTTTTTAGATGTGGTTTATTTTACAGCAGGCTGCACTTTAAACTTTTGACTCATTGGCATTACTGTGCTGATAAATCCATTTTCATCATTCTGGGAGAACTGAAGAATGGAAAGTCCAACAAATGCTATAAGAAAGATTTATAAGTGCATGTAATAGCCTGTAATTCTCTGGTGCTAAGGAGAACTCGCTCAGGCTTTTTATACAGTGCATGATAGTAAAAGATGTCTTCACTGCTATCATTCTTTCTGTTCCTTTGATTCTCAGAGTCGAGCAGAAGGAGCAACATCTAAAAGTGAGTAAAACAGCACTTGAAAGCTAGGCTTTTACTAAGGGTTTGGAAAGAATTTGTTATGGATTTTCTGTACCTTCTCGAAGTGGGGGATACATAACTATTGAAATTAAGATTAAAAAAGCAATATAATGATGTTGCAGAGGACAGTGATCTCTATTCCAAAACTGCCTGGCCCAAAGGAGAGATATGGAAGATACACACTGGTGATAGAATTTAACTTACCTCAGTTATTTAGTTGACAGGATTTTTTTTCTTCTGGTTCTGTGTAAGAAACTCAGGAAGATCAGTAAAAGTGATGGTTACACCGTGAATTGGGGTATAGTGTGGAGGTAGCTGTGCTTGCTCTAGGTCAGAAATGGAGAAAGAGTCTAAATTAACCCTTCTAGGACTTGTCCTGTGGCCACTTTGCACTGCCTGTTTTGAAGAGAAAGCACTAAGCTCTGGACTACAGTGCTGAAAAGAAAAAAAAAAAGAGTCCAAGTGTGACAGATGCCTCGAGCCTGAGTACTGACTGAGAAGGGATTTGGATCATGGGCAAAGTCACCTTTTCTGCTGTTTCGTGTGCTCTGTGCTCAGAGATGCAGAACTTTGTGCAATATCTTTTTAAGCTGTATGGCTTCATCACAGAAAATCCCCACTGCATCATCAGCTCCCCTTTCCAAATAAAACAGTTTTCAAATCTTTATAAGATTTATCTTATCTTTATACCTTATACTTAATATATCTTTATATCTCTATACTTAATCTTAGCTAAGTACTCCACAACAAAAGCAGTGGCTGCAAAGGCGTCTGCATCTACAAACACGTAGATGTGTGTGGGTATAAAATTTGCAGTAACAGTGTTAATAAAGCACATTGTGTTCCAAGCACTTGCTTGTTGCTTTGTCAGTGTTCATAAACAAGTGCACGGTCTTGAGAACACAGAAATCTCGATACTCAAAACAAAGGCACTTGGTGAGAGGGATCAGTTCTCTTGCCTTCCTCTCATATATGGTGTTTCAAGCAGGGATTCTGATAGCTCTGTGGAAGAATGCCAAGAATGAGATGCATTGTGCAAACTGAAAGGAAAAAAAAAATAAAAATTAGTTGATTGTAAGCAGGCAACAAGATATAGAAATATGCATGTTGCATTTTCTTCTCTGCAGGTTTAAAAAAACTAACAAAGACCAGCTTGGGGAGGAGGGTGGAAATAAATTAAAGACTTGTTTTACTCAAATATAGGACAGGCTGTGATTGAAAGTTCCTAAAATTATTATGTTCATTCTGACAACCTAAACTCAAGAGCTGTTATATGTTATGTACTGTCAAAATTTACCTTAAAATTCCTGAGTTCAGAAACTCCCATTTAACTTACATTACTCCCCTTTGAAACACATTAATTCACTGTAATGCTCTTTCATTTCTTCACCTGAGAAATGCACTCTGCTGTCTGGAAAAAGTCTTGTTATCTCAATCTGTTCAACAGATGTTAGTCATTGTGTCTCCTCCTCCCCTCTCCTGCCCTCCCCTGATATGCAAATATGGTCTTTGACATTTATATTTCCCTAATGGGGAAAATGTATTTCCCCGTTTAGGGTAGGTGTTGTAGCTGCTTAAAAAAAAAATAAATAAATTCTCTATATCAAAGCTAGCACATCAGTTTCGTAAATTTTATCAGGCATCCTCCTCTGCCGTGTAATTAATTCTTTACTGAGTGGGAGATTTATGTTTTGTAAGCCCCTACGTTTTAAAAATGAATTTGTAGTGTACTTTACAGCATTTTAATTCGTGCTTGCTCTGTTTGCTTTTTCTTCTTATGGATAAACCCGTCACCACTCAATGCTAATGTAATTTACCCTGGCTAGAGCAGGCTGCAGGGGGAAGCCCACAAACACCACATGCATCTGTGGAGCTCACAAACACACAGCCATCCAGTATGAGACTAAACTGGGAAATCCTTCTTTCCCCTGCATTTCCAAATTGCATGGCAGCGTTTTTGTGAGTTTTTTGGAGCATTTCATCCCTTGGGGTGATGAGGAGATGGCAGAGCTGTGGCTGTCCCATATGTTCCTGCCCTGGGTGTTGCTGCTGCTAACTCCACACTCCTCAGAGAGGGGCTGCTCATCCTCTCTGGCTGGTTTTTTTTTCCTTCCTGCACCCCATTGCAGCACATTTTGGTGAATTCTGGAGTTAATTCCAGCCTGGGCAGGTGAGTGTGGTTGTGATTCAGGAAATAACCCTGCATGGATGTGCCAGCTGAGTTTTCAGGCTTGTCCCAGAGATCTGTGTCAGGCAGCCAGCAAACCCTCAGCTGCACTGCACCTTTTTATATCTGCTGTATGAGCTGGGAGTCACCTCATCCAGGCTGTAAAGATAGCAAGTTATCACTCCTGCCTGCTGGCCCTGACAAAATAATCCTGAAAAATAGCATTTTTGTACCAATTTATTATGTAAAATGCAGGAGGTGAGGTAATGGCAGTGTGACCAGAACAGAATCTTTTGTCTACCCTGCAAATCTGACCACAAGAGACATTTTCTCAAGCACAAAAAGCGTTTTTTTCCCTCTTTTTTGGAAGACAACATTATGTTAGGTAGCAAATAACTTGTATAATAACTCAGTAAATTATAAAATAAAAGGCTTAGACTGAAATATTCTTACATCCAAGTAAGGAATCTAGTCAGCCATAGTGACATTGATTCACTGACCTAGAAAATTACTTTAATGCACATATCAATTTACTTGCTGATTTCTTACATTTCAGTGGATTTAAAAAAATATATTTTGTGAAACTGTTTTTGCTGAGAGCCCTCATGGATCACGTATAAAATTCACTAAAATTTTCTATACTAAATCAATAAAAGAGTTATTTTAGCCTCTTAGGTTAACCTTTTTTTATTTTTATTTTTTTTTTAAATTGAACTTAGCTGTACAGATATGAGAGTATTTCTATGGAGCTGATTAATTTGATTCTTTGCCTTTTGAATACAGTTAATTTAACTGTGATTCTCATTCTAGATCTGTAAGGGATTCTCTGTGCAAGAGGACATAGCTAAATATGATTTTAAGGAAGACAAAAAAATTTAATAAGAAAAATTCAGTTTTCTAATTGAAAGTAATTGATGAATAAAGGTATTCTGTCAGCCTGTTGGACAGAATTTAGGCTTTTAAAAAAAGACAAAGACTTCAGCCCAAATGGCACTGGAGCTAATGCTGGTACTACTTATGGAAATTCAGAAGTCACTTCTGAGTTCCTGGTTCTGCCACTGGCCTCACACAGGTGCCCCTGAAGTCCTGTCCTGTCCCTTTTTGTACTTTCTGAGGAGTCGGGATTTAATCAGCTCATGAGAGAGGAATAATGAATGCCTACATCTAAAAATATGTTAAATGAATGCATAAAGTAAAGAAATATGGAAAATGTTGTGGTTTTTTTGCTGCTCCCTATTGTTAAACCAAATTATTACCTTTTAAGAGCAGTAAGGGCAAGAGTTTCAGGCAAATATGATATTTGGGTTGAAGCTTTTATTTTCATAGACAACTGGAAATGACAGACTCTGTGTTGAATTTTCACAAATAAAAGGGATCCAAAGGTCACAATAAAAAAAGAAACACGTTCTAGAATAAGAACTTAGAGATTTTGAATAAGAGACTGTTCCTACCACCCACTGCTAAAGTGAGGTCAAGTGATAAAAAAATAAGGTTTCAAAAAGCAGTTTTTGAGGACAGCTAGAGAAATCAGGAATATAATTTCCTTTAAATTACCATAGAATCATAGAAACACAGAATAGTCTGGGTTCAAAGGGACCTGAAGGTTCATCCAGTTCCAACCCCCTGCCATGGGCAGGGATGCTTTTCACTGGTCCAGATTGCTCAAAGCCCCACCCAGCCTGGCCTTGAACACTTCCAGGGACAGGGCATCCACAGCCTCTCTGGGCAAGCTGTGACATATTTGAAATTAAATATTTTAAAATTGAAATTCTTCATGTCCTAAATCCCCTTAACAGTTTCCATTGTCACAGTCTGTGCAATCTGCTGGGGGCACGATGCTGAATTGCTTTTAGGCATTTCTAAATTTATATTGGCAGGGAAATAGAAGACCAAAATATGAATGTGTCTTTCTAATTTATACCTGTGTATTAAGCTAAGGTTTAATTGCACAACAGGGGAAGTTTAGGGAATGTTTTAAAGAACCCAGGTTTGTGTTTAGCTACACGTGAGGAGCATGACATTTGTAAATAAACCCTCTCAGAGAGGACTGGAAAAAAAAATACAATCATTATCCAGCACCACGCTCAGCGAAGCCACAGCAGTTTTTTTCCTGTCTCTGCTGCTGCATGGCACACATCCAGATATCTGCTGTACTAACATTTGCTCCTGGGAGGAGATGAAGAAAAAAGGGTCCATAAGGTTTCCATTGGCCTAGACAACTGAAACATCTGCTAGATTCATGAGCAGCTTGCTGGCCTAAGTCAGCAGGGAGAACTGCTGCAGATCAGCACTGCCATATCAATGGATATTTCATAGGCCACAGGGAGGAAAAAAAGAAAGTCAGGAGAGTAAGTGATTTTATTTCAAAGTACACCGAAGTCTAATGCAGTTTTGCATGGAGTGATATCTAAATTGCACAAAATTAGAGCCACATCTACAACTGATCTGCATGCAGGACTCATTAGGGAAACATGAAAGAATAGCAGGATCCAATCCTAATCTTTTAATAGGAACAATTCACCTGGTTCCCAGATGAAATTTGGCAAAAAGCAATCACCTGAGAAAATATTCTCTTCACTTAGAAGGCTGCAGAGGAAGAAGCCTCCTCTGTCTTTCTGAAACACAAATGGAGTTGTTGGAAGGGAAGGGCCATTCTTTGTTGGGACACACAGCAGAGGGAAAGAGCAAGTGTTGAAGCAACAAGGGGAGAGGCCAGAGTGGAAAACACATCCTTGTTTGGTGTAAACTGCCTTTCTTTTCTGTAGGTCAAGCCTGGCTTCTGATGCCTTAAAGTAGTCTGGCCTAAATAATTTTGTTGTTTACAGTTTGGTGCCACTTAGGCTCAAAAAGGCTGCTAGAATTGTATAAAGCAGTTTTTTCTCCAAACCAGTTCCTGGCCTTATTTGATTGGTGTAAATCAAAAGAAGGGAAAACAACCCATCAAGTACAAAGTCAGTTTTAAAACTGTTGTTTTGTACTTGAACTTTCATGAGCTTAAACAGAGCTGTGATCTCCTCTGCACAAGAAAAAGCGTCAAAGATCAAAGAAGGTAGATATCGACAGGGTGGGTGAAATCATCAGTAGCGAAAACTTTCTGAAATATACAGGTGATCACAAGTGGAAAACACTTTATTAATCATTCTGACTTTTCCTTTGTGAGAATCAGAATTGCTTTCTTCAGGGAGCATTCCCAGCTGGGCAGGATGCTTTTAGGTATTGATCAACACAAGGTCATTAAGGGAAGTGCCTGTTCAGATCAAACCATTTGCACACACCACATTCCCACCTTTAAGACAGCGTTTCTTTGGTGTGCTAAAACACAACTGTTTGCAATAGTTTTTATATTTATGAAAGGGATGTTTTTCAAAAATATGTTTAGCTTGTCCATATTTTGTTCCATTGACAGAATTCAAAGATCTGACTCCTGTATATTGATCCCCATTTGCTGCTAGGGTAGTTTTATCAGCAGTATTTACAGCTGCAGTGTATTTCACTGAAAAGCACCAATGATGAAGTAATCAGAACAGAAAAGTCTCTGATCAAAATCTGCTTTTTCCACCTTTGGTTTTTTTTTTTTTCCCTTTCATTTACCTTTGAGGATTACCTGAAGCAAACTGAGCAGTGAAAGTATTGGTAGTCCAGGTAATAAAGATTTATTTAGTGTACCGGTGCAAAGACAGGTGATTCTTATTCACACTTGTTTCCAAATCAGAGGTGGTAAAATCAGTGCTTAAATGTGCTGTTCTAGTCTAATTAAAATACACTGAAATAAAAATAAGTTAAATTCACAGAAACAAGCTGGGGTTCATTAGCAATTTTATCACTGCTCTTCATTCCCCTCTCCTGTGTGGGCATATATGTTTAAACATGCACAAGACATGTGTTTAGCTCTATTTTATTTTATTTTATTTTTTAACAAGAATAAAGCTACTGTGTGGGCAAACAGTAAGGCAAACCTAGAACAGTTTTAGTTTTCACTTTTGCTCAGCTGTTCAATACAGTGAAAAGTTCAGGCTTCTATTTAAACACAGGATGTTCCATTTGGGGAATGATCTCTTGCCAAGCATGTTTATAACTAAATAAGCAGTTGATAAATAAACTGAATAACAATTCAGTTATGGTGCATTTTGAGGGGGGTTCTGAATGCTTTTTGAGATCACAAACATTCAAACAGCAATACTTGGAGCTGACTTGTGTGGCTGCCTCTTCTCTGTCTTTTAACTTCTCGTTGAATGGCATTTCAGAAGTTGGTGAAACAAAGTTAAAAGTGGAAGGGTTTTAAACCTTGGTTGTGTTCTGCTCAGATAGAAATAGTGGTCAAACAGAGAACAAAGATAAATAGCTATACAATAAGAAGATCCTTGCCAGGTGGGTTACCTGCACATTGGACTTCAAGTACCAAAATTTGTCTTTAAGGATGAAGGAAGGAAGGAAAGTGTATTCCTGGAGAGATGCAAGTATATTTTCTTTCATGGAACTCAATAGCTGGAAAGCCTAAAGAAGAATTTTTTTCCAGTAGATTTGAAATTTTTCACAAATGAGAGAAAGGAAGTCATGAAAGTCATGTAGCAAAATGAGGAATCAAATCTATTGATACAACTTTTCTTCTTTGTATAATTATCTTTCAGTGGAATGATTGATTTGAAAAAGTGAAAAACCAAAGTATTTTGATTTTTCCTGAAGAAAAATTGCTTTCTTTTAATACTGTGTGAAAAGTTAGTGTTTTTAATTATATCAGTCCATCTTCTAGTTAAAATTTTCTTAATTACTTTGGAATTTCTAGTAATGTCCATCTTTACACAGTATTTATTTTCAGTAAAAGTATTATTTTTCAAAATATTTCCCCCAGTATTAATGTTAAGTAATAATAATGTTTAATAATAATTAATGTTATATATGACCAGAGTATTTAAAACCAGGATTAAAATAGAGGAAAATTGTGGGAAAGGTTGTGGTTGGCCTTCTGAATAACTGGGAGATTAGCAAAGGTACCTTTGCTATATATCACAGATTAGGAATTGAAATATGGTGACAATGAGACCCAGATCCTCAAAGAAATTAAAGTTTCCAATTCCTCACTGTTCATGTTAGAACTGGATGCTGTCTTGCTTTTATAGAAAAAGGACTTTTCAATTTGTTAAGGCACAAAGAATTGAGAATAATACTTTAAAGTGACAAGCGACACAAAACTCTGAGCCATATTTACAACTATGAGAACCAGAAAATTCATCAGTTTGTTACAACTTTTTTGGGAAGATGAGGTTCACTTCAATTATGTTTGGATTTGTAACTTCCTCAGGAATTCAGAGTGGTGGAAGAAAATGCCTTTCAATAAATAATAACTGAATAAAATCACTGGGCACTCTTCTCCATTCACAAGCAAGTAATACCATGGTGATAGCCTGAAAAGAGTAAAAAATAGTCACTTATGCAAGGTTCCTAGGAAACAGCACTGTTTGTACCTCCTTTTTATTTTTTTTTATTTTTTTTCTTTTTCCCTATTGTCTCTCTCATACTTTTTCCTGTTTATCTTTGTGGAATAATTTTACTTCAATATGTTTTGTTTTTTTTTCCAATTTATATATGCAATATCTTTAACTGTAATATAGTCCAAAAAAATTGTATTTTGAGTTAGCTGTTGGTTTGGGAAGATACACCTGAAACACATGGAGTGAAGGAAGGAAGAAGAGGCTTCTTCCTTTTGTATTTTTGCTGTCAGACATAAATTCCATAGTCTGAAATCAGAGGCTGTGCTGGTGCACTCTTGTCCTTGCCTTTGCATTATTTTAGTATTGCTGAAACATTTAAAAAGGCTCAGTGACCTTGAATGCACAGTCTGGGGTTAACAGTTATCCTCTGCATTATTTCTTCTCTCTCTCCTAAACCTGTCATTCTTGTAGTAAGTTTCTGCAGTATTGTCATTAATTCCAGTGTTCTCTGCAAGAGTTTTTGTTACTGGAGTATGTAACAGTTATTAGAGGACACAATTTGGTTTGGTTGGTTTGTTTCCTTTTTTTAAATTAAGTTTCTTCAGTGAGCAAACTATTTACAGGATATTCTCTCTGGGAATAAACTCAAAAAGTATTTACCATCCAGATATGGGACTAAATTACTGCTATTTAAAACAGCAAGTTCAAAAAGGTGAATCCAATCATGGACTCTGTGTATCAAATACTGCTCAGGAAATATTTTTCTTCTTTAAAAATGCTGTGCAAATGCAGTTTAACATGCAGGCACATTGCTGTATTTTCTTTTAGAATAAAGCAAAGCAGGTCATAAATAATAATAATAACAACTTATATAAAATTAATTATTTATATAATATATAAAAATAAATAATAAATAAATAAGAAAAAAGCAAGAGTTAAACTGTCCTTTTTAATCTGTCATTGATATTTTTACCACACTCTTAAGACTTAATTAATTAAAAAATTAAAAATTTTTAAAAATAGTAGAGGCAACAACTTGTGTAGCTTCTTCCTTCAGAATTTCCTTCTATCCTAACCTCCAATCTGCTAGCCATGCTGACAAAACAGAGAAGCAGATTCATTCCCATTGCAAAGTCAGAGGAAGCCCACAGTGGCACAGTAATGCAGATCTCTGTTTGTGCCTGCTGAAATGCAGCTCACAATATCATTGCTCTTTAAATTAGGTAAAGACAAGCTAATAACACTTCGTCTCCTTGGAGAGATGTTTGCATTATTTCATATATAAATTAAGTGAGAAAGCCAGGAAAGTGATTCAGTTTATTAGATATTTCATCATAATGGCTTTTTTTTTTTTTCCTAATGTTTTAGTTTCTTTACTAAGAAAGAAGGCCAGAATTTATATAGTCTCCCTACAGATGCCAGCTGCTATTTGAAGTAGTAAGCTGCTTGCCCTCTCACCCAAATATTTGCTTTGTTTTTAGGGTCTGGTTCTGTTAAAACCAATATTCAAAATCAGACTGTTTTGAAAAATAATTTGCTCAAGTTTGTTTGGTTTTTGTTTATTTCCTTTGCTAAACCTTAGCATTTTGATGGGCTCTGGTTTTGGTTGACACCATGCTTCGGAGGTATCAAATAAAAAGCCCATGGCTTTGTGGTTCCATGCAAGACTGAAAATGATAAATCTCTGCTACAGAACTGTTGACCCTACTTTTTCCCCTCTTACATGCTGATAAACTTAATTTATCTTGTGGGGATGATGGTCAGCCAGGCTCTCAAATGTAGAGCCAGTGTGGCAAAACATTGATAATTCACTGTTGTCCCTCTCAGCTCCTTTCCAGACCATCCCCTCTACCCAAAACCATTTATTTTTGTGGTTTTCTGATACTCAGTGACAGTAGTAGGGAAAGCTTGCTGCACTGATACTATGAAATGCTCTTAATTGGTGACATAACTGTTTACTTTACAAAAAGAGACCTTTGCAGAAACAAAAGTAAAGAGAAGATTATGTTTTCTCAGTGCTTACGGCCACCCAATCACATTTATAATTAGCCTGGTAAATTGATTAGAATGTATCACCTAAGCATCAAGTGGAAGTGTTGAACTCATTAAAGAGCTTACATTGTAATTGCAAAAAGTAAAAAAAAAAAAAAAAAAAAAAAAATCACCCCCCCCAACAAAACAAAAACCAAAAGCAAAGCCACAAAATCAAGCAAAAAACCTAACCCAAACATAAGCAAAAAACCATGAGATGAGCTCACATGATGAATGATTACAAACTGGACCAAATAATGATAATTATTCTACACAGACTTGTTACATACTGAGATAAAAATCACTGTTATATGTAAAAACAGTTTAGCCATGATTTCTGGGTGGGAAAAAGAAGAAAATAAAAGTCTTTCTTGACAGGAAACAGCTTGTGGCTAATGAGATATGAGCCTTGGTCCTCCACAAAGCATTGCAGGAACAAACTGTGGTAGAATATTCTTAACCATAGCTCCATCTAGTCCAAAAAGTTGAAATAATGTTGCTAACAAAGCTTCTAAACTGAGGAGAGGGGCTGGGATACTACATGATGGCAATGATGTCTTGATGCAGCCGCCTTTCTTCAGTAACATCATTGCTTGTTGTAATTTACCTTTGCATAACCTTGTAATGTTTTCCTTTTCAGATGCAAGGGAGTTAATAATGTGGCCCATCAGTATTATTTTTTCCTTTTTTAACTCTTGATTAGTGTACTCCATACAGTCAGTAAAATAATTTGTCCTCCCTCTAGATTTGATTTTGGAACAGAATGTAATTTTATGTATTGTAGTGGATACATATATATACACACATGTGTGTGTGTGTGTGTTTGACTGTGTTTGACTGACTTGACCTGCTGGTGGAGGTTAGAAATGTCATTTATTCCCAGCCTTTTGTTGGGAGGAAAGCAAGTAGGCTGAACGGGTAGCCCTGTCTGTAGGATGGTCAGCATCTGAGTCATAATCATTATCTCAATTATACCTGTCAATCACCTCAGTTAATAGGAAAGTAGGAAATAAATTGTACTGAACTTACCTAAATGTGTTCAGTGCAGTGAAATATAGGGATGTATAAACAGGAGCTACAGGAGGAGGACTGGAAGGATGTCTGAGGAAAAATGCCAGCCCCATGGTGAGCCTTCAGTCACACCTGGGTCTGACCCTGGTCCTTTTAAGGGACTCTTGTAAGTGTGCAAACAAGAATACCAAAAACTGGCAGAGAAGTGGCATCACCTTTGTATTTCTGCCTTCTGTGACTGCAGGGCTTCCAGGTCTGGGCTGCACACTTCTGAAAGGACACATGGCAGAGGGCACAGAGAAGAGCCACAGACTAATTAAAGGATTAGAAAAATGTGATTTCTGCAGATAGACTTAGGAGCTCAATTTATTTAGATTATCAAAAAGAAGGTTAACGGGTGATATGATCACAGTCTCTAAGTGCCTACAAGAGAAATTTGATAAGAGAGGGCTCTTCAGAGCAGGGGAAAAGGTACAAGAGGCAGTGGAAGCTGGGTGCTACAGTGAGACAAATTCAGAGCAGGAGTAAATTTTGTGGTTTTGTTTGAACAATGATGACTGTTGCTCTCCGAAATAAGTTACTGAAGAGGCCACTAAACTTCCCATTACTGGACTTGTTAAGTGAAGGTGGAATGCTTTTGTTAGAGGACATTAACAGAAATGAGGCCTCTCCCACAAAATATTGTCAGACCCTCAAGAACCAGAAGGAATCTTTAGTGGCATAAACCATTTATTTGGCACTTCTACTGCAGTGTAAATGATTCAGGTCCTGATGCTTTCTTTAGTGTTCACCTGTTTCATATAGGGCTTTACAACCTTCTCCCATTCTCCAGCCCTACTTCAGTATCCCAAGTTAGATGCAAACAGTAAAATAAATCCCGTAAGCTTTTCTTTGTCTTAGTTTTCCCATCACTTGCTAATAATTTTTGCCTTCATTCAGAGGTGTGCAGTACCCATTCATTTGGACTTGCTTTTTTCTTTGTCCTGCAAAGGCTCCCTTCTCTCTACTCAGGCTGCTTTCCATATTAAATCTTCTCTCATTTTCCCCGTACCTTTTCTCCAGTCCAAACTTCCCCTGAAGCTCTGTGCGTCTTCCCCAGAACCTTAAAGATTCTCTGTTGGCAAGAGATGAGTGTTTTTGTCTTATTTTTATATTCTAAATTAATTCTTGTTTCCAAATCATCAGCAGCCACTAGGGTGGCCAGAGGAAAGAAAATTCTTCTGACCTATTCAGGTTATAGTTTCCATTTATATGGTTGATCAGAATAGTTTAGTTCCTTACCAGAGATGAGTCTGTAACTTGGCAATCCTTAATAAATGATGGAGTGCATGTACACTGACACCTTCATGATAAGAGCTGTAATATCAGACACAGAATACAGGGTAATTATGGGGAGATCTCCTAGACTGTGATAATCAGGTCCTAAATCATTACAGCAGGTTCTTTATTAAACTACCACCCATTCCAGTGCTTTAATGGAAGTGCCAGATTTCACTGTGCCAATCCCTGGCACTAGGTTCTGGCTAATGCTTCTTGTAGGCAAAAAGTTTTCCAGCCCACATAGGCTCCCATTCACAGATCATACTTTAGAAGGTTATTTCTTTGGTAAGCGCCTTGTAATTTTGTGGAAGTAATAACAGGCTGTGTGCATTTTTCTGTATTTAAAAAATTCTAATTTAAATGATAAGCAATTTATGCAGTATCTTGAGGTTCCTTGACACATTGGAATTGAAAGAGGAGAAATGGAAGGAAATGACAAATCTTTTCTGGTTTTCTTCTATTTTTTTTATTTCTATCCTTGTTTATGATTTTTGTCTCATCATATATTTCTCAATGTGTGGTTTTCAAGAAGCAGGGTTTGATTAATGAAGTGTCAGATGCAGAGGATGTCATGAGAATTTTGGCATTTATTATTTGCAGCATTTAAATTAGCTATGGTATTTTTAGTATTCCTTCTTTTTAATTTACTATATCTGTTATCCTGTTGATAGTAAATACCCTCTTAGAGTAAATACCAGTTCATGGTAAATCTTGATCTTTAGACAGCTGTAGTTGATATTTATAGAAAAATTATACCAGTTATTCAGCTCTGCAATTTGGTGAAAATTTATTTATTTCACTGATGTGGGTGATTTTGTTCCATGTCTAAGGCCATTGGGATTATTTTACATAGGGAAATCAAAATCTGGCTAGAAATATGTTTTGACAATATCAGGAGGTCAAATAGAATTTCAGCTTTTAACCTTTTATTTAATACTTCCTTACTCTGGTCATCTGCAAACCTGTATTCTAGAGAATAGATTTTCATATTATGCTTTTGTATAGAAGACATGCCTCGGTTTAACTTAGTTGGGAACAAGTCTGATGAGAGCCACTAAAATAGGATGTTTCTCTGAAGGTTTTATGCTGGATTTGTGATTCTGTGTTGTATCATTAATGGATATTGTATATATTATTTCCTTGATGTGCTTGTGACATGTCTGTGAGCTCGTTCCCTCCTGTAGGACTGTAGAGAGGTTTTTAATTTCTGACACATCCCACTTTAGTGTCAATCTTGGCATTATACTTCTTATGCAAGCACCTCTACTTACTCTTCAGTGCTTCTTTTAATAGAACCTGTATAAAAGGAGGAGAAGAAAGAAGCTTATATTTCATTTGGAGTATTAGGTTTTCTTTCTTTTGCAGTGTACCCTTAAATATAATATATCTCCCAGATGATAATCATATGTTCAGTGATGTGTCTTGCTTATTGTTGAAGATTTTTTTTCTTTCCCCACCCATGTTAAAAAACACTTCCATGTTTTTTCTGTACTCCCCTCTTGCAGTCCTGTTTGTCAGAATGTGTTGTGCTGTTTGACAAGGGGTGTGCTATCCTCACACTACGTAAACACTGTAGCCTTCCTGTGCCTCTGGAAATGCCTCTGACTCGAGAACCTGACTGCTGCTGCTCCTGCATTCTGTAGAGGCATTTGGAAACCTTCCCAGTGACTTTTCAGCAAGCACTTAATGTGATTCATAATGCTCTGGGATAGAATCACAGATGTGAAAGCGACCTACTACATCATCCCTTCCATTTTCATATGAGATCAGGTTATATTCCCCCAACAGCACATGCATCAAGTGTTAGATTCACACTACGTTTGCTCTCCAACAACTTTCCAAGCCTGACACAGAAAGCATCACCCTGAGAGGCTTTTAAAATGTATAAAAAAGAAACAAGGAGTCAAGGTTGCCCCATCCCTCTGTGCTAAAAACTCTGTGGATTTTTATGTTCTGCTTTCAGTGATGTTTTCAGCAATGGTTTAACTGCATTGCCTGTGCTGAGTTGTCTTTGATATGTTTGAGGAGACAAAACTGCAGAGTATTTCTTTGGAACAAAATAGTATGACTTACAGAGGGGGGAAAAAGAGAGGGAAAACACTTATTTCTGAATTCATCTAGCTGTTTCTCAGATACAGGGAATAGATTATAAATGTAGTTTTTAAAAATTTATTGTACTACCTTTCTTTGGTCAGACTAGATCACTTTGAATTCCGGGTCTATCATTTGTGGGAAGCTACTGCAATAAACTCAATCCTTCCATTTAATTATTTTCTTTTTTTTTTTCTCTTATTCTTTTCCTTTCTGCATCCCTTCCCTCCCTCCTCAGGCAGCCAAGGGCAGTTCCCACTCACACAGAACGTCACAGTTGTTGAAGGGGGAACAGCAAATTTGACCTGCAGGGTCGATCAAAATGATAACACCTCCCTCCAGTGGTCAAATCCAGCTCAACAGACACTGTACTTCGATGACAAAAAAGGTAAGTTGTTTCTGAACTCAAGCTTCTGCACTGGTTTTTAGAAGAAATAAATGTTTAAAACCATTTCTCTTTAATATTCTGATGTGAATGTATTTCCAATATATTTTAGAAATAGATGTCTTCCATTAAAAAAAATTATTATTATCATTATTAGTATTATTAGTATTAGTATTATTATTAGTATTAGTATTATTAGTATTATTAGTATTATTATGATTATTATTAATAATAATAATAATAATAATAATTTTATTTGTTTGTTTGTTTATTTATTTATTTACTGGTGTGCATTGAAATTCTGTCTTGCCCATTATATTATATTTAAATTATTAAATAAAAATAATAGGATTTGAAAGAAAGGCGCATTGTAAAATAATTTGGAAAACATTGCTGCAAAAACATCTTGGAAGAGCATTTATGAGTGGAAAGAGAAGCAGTGGCCCATAAAACCTGTGACTCGTTTTTATTAGTGAGTATGCCTAAACATAAATTCTGTATATTTTTACATTTAAATACGTAATCCCACAGTTTGCCACTAGTGTACAGCAGTCTGGTTGTTGCTGCAATGCACAGTTGCTGTGGTAGCTGTTCTTAACAGCTAATAAAAATGCTTGGATTTTGTGTCCTGATTTTTCCAATGTTTACATGCACAGATATTTTACATTTTAGTTAAATTAGAGAAGAAAAAAAGGACCAGAAAATATCCATTCCTTACAAAGACGTGGACATTATTTTACAGTGGTACATATTTATAGACATCATTTTGAACTGAATAAGCATTGCATTTTACATAATAGAGCATTAACATAAAGATTGCAGTAGATTCTGTAAAGAAATTAAAATGAGGAGTAATAAATTCATTACTTGGCTTTAAAAAATGTAAAAGCTTTGGTGTTGATTTCAGTGGTACAAAAGTTCAACAGTTATACTTAATTCTGGTGCTTGAATTTCTTTTGAAAGGTGCTACATACTCTAGAACATATTTTAACAAGTGCAGTTATTACTCTGCTCAAAATTAAAGAACTGCTGTCCAAATGCTTTGCTGAATGATTACAAGAGTTTAAAACACCTTGTAGGCTTTGTGGATCTGTGCACTTCAATAAAAGAGAATCTAAAACCTATCATTTTATACCTGCAGAAGCTGCAATCAAAATATGTTTTTTTTCCTATTAATATAATAGCTGAATAGAATCTCTTGATGGTGTTGAAGTGGTTCCTTTCTCTTTTATCTAATTTCCTGTAGCGTGTAATCATTTGATTTGCAATTTCTTTGAAATCATAAGTACCTTTTGAATGTAGGATTGAAGATGAGAGGTTTATGAGGTGCAAACTTTCCAGCTGTCAGTCCTGTGCTGTCACCTTTGCCCGCATGCACCCCTTTATTTCAGCTGTAATCATTAGTGATTTGGGGTGGGTAAGTAATGTCTGCAAAACTAAAAGCAGAGAGACCTTGTCTGTTGATACATCAATACTCAGAAAATCTATATCTTTTATAGAATAAATGGCATTTTAAAGGATGCTGAGAAAGACGTGTGAGGACTGCAAATACATTAATTTCAGCATTGTAGCCATTTTGGTGTGAATTGAATTTTCTGTGTGCTTTAGCAAAATCTCTACTTTTACAATAAATAATTGAAGATTGTATTACCCTTTAATGTAATTAATTAAAGCAACAGAATCTGAATTGCATGCAGAGTAGTAAGTACTAGAAGCAATTTATATTCCCCACAGGAAATAAGTGTGTAAATTTAAGGGACCGCAGTCTTTATTGAACTTTTAGCTTGTCCCAAGACTTGAAGGAGTATTTGATGATTAATTTTATGGAGGAATTACTCTGCATCTATTACACATGAAAATGTCTTCATGTGGTGAAGGAAAACTTTGCATCCTTTAGCTGGAGATATTAACTCTTATGTTAGCAGCAGTTTGCACTCTGTGTGATATTTCCAGTCTCAAGTACACTGAGGGGAATGAGCAGTACATCCAATTCCTGCATGGAAAGTGTTCTGCCACTTCTGAAAGTGAAGTTACAGCTTTCACTGGCAATTTTTCCTGTTTGTATATGTATGGCTTCCTATAAGTAAAAAAGATATTTCCTTTGCATGCTTTTGATGCTTGCATTATTGGGCCAAAGTGGAGAGAGAGATATTTATTAGTGGTTTTGTCAGGAAATGATGGCAAGTGAAACTTTAAAGGCTTCCCCTTTTTTTCTCTCCTCGTTTCCCACTTCTCCCAGCCAGGCATACAATTTGGCTATAAAAAAGCAGATTTCTGCTAGAACCAGTTATTGCATTTAATTTATTGACAGCAGTGCCTCTGCCAGAGTCTATTCAAACCTGTCTCTTATTGTTAGCCAAAACCAACCTCCAGGTCTTACTTATCCTTCCAACACCATGGGCATTGCTTTTAAATGGCTGTGTTTCTCAATCCCTGAAAATTAATGGAAGCTTGAGTAGCTATAGAGTTATGTCCTGTGTAGGAAACAGAAGTTGGACCAGCAGCAAGACCAGCAGCCTTTTATATCCATCAGAGCTGAGTAAATCTGGGTGTTGCCATGTTCAGAAATAAATAAATCAAATTTTCCTACTTTGAACTTTAATTCCCCTCAACAGGTTATTTTCTATTTATGCGAATGGTATGTGTAAGAGTGAGAATGCATTTCTTTCATTGAAACAAATTCAAGAAACCTTTATTTTTTTTGATAGCTATATGTTTTAATAATTATGAGAGAGTCAGATAGTGAAATGAAGGAAAACATGTAAGTGTCAAAAGAGGACTGAGAGTCCAGCAGAATATGAGGGAGGTGAGAGCTGTTGATATATATAATAATTAAGGTTAGAAAAGGCCTTTAAGATCATCAAGTCCAACCACTGACCTTAGGACCACCACCATATGGCAGGACATGTGCCAAAAATAGAGGAAATTGTCCATGCAGTGCAAAGCTCTCCCCTGCTGCATTCTCCTTGGTGTGTCCCCTTCTGTTCTCATGCTTCTTTCTCAAGCAAGTTGGTTCCCCTGTCTTGCAAAGCCATTTTCTGACCAAAATAGAACTTCTTATGAAAAAGGAAAAAAGAATCAGTCACCTGGAAGAGATGTGCCCTTCAAATTCCAGTGCCTTTCCACAAGGGGTTAATTATTAGTCTCCAGTTTATTAAAAAATGATGATATATATGTAATGAAAATCACATTAATGTAATTTTGCATTCTTCTGAGCTGTGATGCAATCATTGACATTGAAGTTAGGAGTCAGCCTTCCTTTTCTGTTCTAGATATTCCAAAGTACAGAAGGGCAATGAGCCAGACACACTAATACCAAAACCACATTATTAAAATTACTCTTTGTCTTTCCCTCACATACTGCTTTGGCCACCTCTTTCTAAGGCCAGGTTTTTCTCAATTAGGAGGATTGTGTGGCTGGTAAAGAACACTTCCACCCCCCAACCTTCATATCAGTTTAATATTTATTTATTATTTATGAAGGAGACAAGAACTATTTTTAACTTGGGACATTTCTGGCACTTGGCCTATACAGCCTTAAAATGATATAGACAAAAAAATCAGGAGAGCCTTGTTTCAGAAAAGGTAACACTGAATTTAGAGAATGTGAAAACACAATTCAGAGCTTTTTTCTAGGTCTTCATCACTTGCAGTACATCTACTTTGTTTTTGTTGTAAATGTAGGCCTAAAATAGGTTTGATTCATTGTGGTGATGGGAATATGGAGGAGAAAGAAGTCTTATTCTCCTACAGGAAATTAAGTTATAGCTTTATTATTTTATTATCTAACCAAGGTGGAACTGTTGCTTCCCTTCAAAGCTTTCTTTGACAGTCTAAAATATATTAAGATCCAAAATAACTTTGTCTTCATTATTACTCTAACACAGAGTAGCTAAAATGTATGAAAATAGAAATGTTTGATCTGGTGGACTTGGTCTCACTGATGACCTGTCTCCTTGCTGTCCTTTTTGGCACTTCTGTCTTTTTCTGGTTCTTCTACCTCAGAGATTCAAGAGCAATGTGTATAAATTATATTTTTAATTCTTTCTCTTTCATTTAAAACATTAAATCTTTACCAGACAGTAAAAAATACTGTACTGAATAAGTGGATACATGCTTCTAAATGTTAATAAGCTTAACAACCTTACCTTGGTCTCCCACCCCTTGCTCTCCCAAGAGAATTTTAAAGATTGTGTCTTCCCGAAAATAGGAATTCACAACTCACCCTAAGGAAACTCAGATTCTCTGGAAACAAATGCAAATTGTGTGCTGCACTTGAAATGAGTCTTTCCCTACACAATTTTCAATTAAAATGAATAATTGCCATAGAAACCTCTGTATCACTTTATGCACCCAAGTACCTATAATTGCATAGCTGCCTTTGGAAGAAGCACAATGTGCAACAGTGTAGAACTGGCAGATATTATTTTAAATTAATATAGGTTATTTTAGTTTATCTTCCCTGGTGCCACTTCTTAAGGATTTTGAGAGGGCAATAAATGCAGAGAGACATAAATATGAATGCAGAGCTATAAGAAAAAGGTCATAGCATGGAAACACAGAGATATTTGATAAAGAGAAGACTGAAAAGAACCTTTATGCAACTTAGTATAGCAGCCATCTTCTCATATTCCCATTCAGCAGGGAATATAGATAAATATGGAGCAGGATATTGAGTTATAAAGGAGGAGTGTACAACTGAACAATGGCTGTGGATATCAAAGGTGTTTAATCTCCTCAGTATAAATTTGTGTAATCGGGCTATCAAAAGGAAGAGAATCTGGACCTGGTGTGTACATACCTAACAGTTCTGCTCAGTCAGGCAAGTGCAAGTGTAAAATACCAGCTCTCCACCTTAACAGGGAGGTTTGCAGGTCTGCTGATGGTAAAACAAGAGTGTGTTGACACTGACCATGATAAGTTTGCCGCAAACCGACGCAGATTTTGATGAGACATGTGCCTGATGCTAATCATAGGTTGGTACATGTCCCCTATGCTTTTATCAAGTAATAGCACTTTCATGTCTTACTGAAAAATTAGAAAGGATCTTCCAGCCTCAGAATTATTCATCCCTCAGCAGCAGAATATGTTTCTTTAGATGACCTTTGATTTTTCACGTGTAAGAGTGCTTGGCATTTACGTAGCTCCCTATAATCTCGAAGGCTTTCAGAGATAGCGGTGCACGAGGCACGGGCTGGGAGAGGGCACTGCTCTTGCAAAGCTCTCCAGAGCTTCCCTGATAGGCACAGTGCCTCGGGTGGGGACTTGTTTGGGGACAGCAGCAGCCCAGGAGGTTCAGCATTTGCTCCCTCTCAGGGGTGGCAATATCGAGTTGGAGTGAGTTTAGAGAGTTTAGGCCATGTCTCTAATCAAACCATCGCGGCTCTTGGGATGGCCAGCTGTGCTATCAGCTCCATGAAAACAACTCCTGACCTTTTTCTTTCTCAATAGAAAGATATGTAGAGGGAGACTGAAATTCACTGTGTGCAAGGCACGGGATTTTAATTCCAGTGTCTTGTGTGTCAGTTTAGAAGGATTCATTAGTGCAGAGAATTTTTTTGCTCTAACACTAAAACGGTGATTGATTTGCCATCCAAAAGGCTGGTCCTTTCAGGTAGGAAAATCCTGTCTTTTTGATGTTACGGATACAGAACTCCATCTCAGTTAGCTGTATTTATCCTTTGACTTGTTTTGTGGCAGTCAGGCTTCGGCTATTGAATTTACGTATAAACCAAATCTACACCGTTCTCTGGTGATTCGGCCTCGGATTCTAATCTGCATAAACAAGCAGAGGTACTTGTGAGTTACAAAAATAATTTGAGGATATTTCTGACTGGGGAGAAATGGTGAACTTCCCTCTTGTCAACATGTAATGATTCTAGTAAGCAGTTGAATTTAAGATGTAGGTGAGCGTGTAGACGAAAGGAATAAGCTTGTATAAAACATGAGTCAGAGAACCAAGGAAAATAATTTCTTTTTGCTGTAGAAAGTAGAACATACACGGTTTAAATTATTTATGCAAGACAGGGAGGCAGACAAGCTGTATTGTTGGGAGGACGGAGAGCATTAGCATTTAGGTAATGTGAAATCGAGTAGCAGTGATGAATGGACTTACGTCTCCACCTTCACATGCTCTGTTTCCTGTTACATAATTGAGTGGAGATGGTATCAGACAGGAGATGATGACCAAGCTTAACCCCATCCTAGGGTACACATATAAATTAGAGATTCACTGTTACCTAGGGTTTAATAGACCCTTTCAAGCAGAGAATACCTTGTAGTCGAGCTATGAAGTAGCATGAGAACCAATGGGAAAAATGCAAGAAAACTATACAGATAATTATTGAAGGATTATTTTACAGCCAGGTAAGTTTGGGAGAAGTTATACAGAAGGACAGGATTTTATTTTATCTTCTTTTTTTTCTCCCTGACCTGAATAGCAATAGTTTCTAAATGCTTTATAATATTTAGGAAGCTTCTAGCATTTAACAAAAACTTGTATGAGGTAGAAATATGATTTTCATGAGCTTTCCATAAAGATCTTTTGGAGCAGTCCTTCCAAGGTATGTAGTTGAGTTCATTTTTCTGTCAGTCAGATGTGTTGATTTCACAAATCTGCCAGACAAATATCAGTAGCTGTCTGGCCAGCTCTTATCTTTCCTGGAGACCCACAGTATGACATACAGGGACAGATAACCTGGGTTAAGTTATTCAGCTGCAATTTTGTTCCTTACTAATGGGTTCTTGCTCTCACTCACTCCCCTGAAAGGGGGTGGGGGAGAAAATCAGAAGGGCAAACCAAGAAAAATTTACAGATCAAGGTTAAGGGAGTTTAATAAGTGAAGGAAATAGGAATAAAAATTTCCAGGTAATGGAAAGGCAGTCACTCACTCTATCCCATCAACAGTGTGATGCACCAGCCAGTCTCCAAGCAATCCCTCTTTAAGGAAAACAACTCCCAAGGTTTTTATTTTTGTATTTTATAAAATATTCCATGGTCAGATTGGGCCAGCAGTCCTGGCTGTGTACCTTCCCAGCCTCTTGGCCACCCCCAGCCTTCTCACTGTGGGTGAAGAGTGAGAAACAGAGAAGGCCTTGACACTGCTCAGCATTATTCATTGCACTGATTTGTTTTTCACACTGTTTAGGTCACAAACCTAAAACACAGCACCATACGGGCTGCTATGAAGAGCATTCATTCCATCCCTACCAAACCCAGTACAGCTTCCCTCTGGGTCATGGGTAGGAAACAAGCTTAAATCATTTTGGATGGTAGTTCCTTATTGCTCCAGGGAAGGAAAGAAGCTGTCTTAGAGCTTTTGGGATCAAGTGTCTCACTTTAACCTTAAACCCCGTGGTTTCAAAACAGGTTGCCACTTTGGAAACCTGGAGTGCTTGTGTTCATGCATCTTTAGAAAAGATAACATGATAAAAGGGACCAGGAGTCTGTTAAAATATCTTGACAGTTATTGCCTGCATGAATATGAAAAGTACATTTTAAAAATGTATTACAATGCATTAGAATATTATTTCATTGCAATAAATTAGTAGAACTACTCCCACTTACAGAATTTATTTTTCCATTTCTTAGCAGAATTAAGGGAGTAAATGGCCGTATTGTAGAGATGGTTAGAAAGTGTAGGAGTTTGCATTATATTGTGCTGAAGTGTGGGTATATGCAGAAATTGAGTTTACCAGCACTTAAGCTAAATGGAGAATGAAGCTGATACATTGGAATATGATGAATTGAAGCAGTAGTTGTGATGACACTGCTAAGATTACTCTGTAATGAAGTTTCATGATACTCAGGCTGCTGGCTATTTTTGTTTTAAATGGCAAAGAATCTTTTACAAGTGAGAATTCTTTTTTTTTTGGGAGGTGGGGGCGGCAAAGTTGAAAAGAGGTGCAAAGAGAAATCTCGTGTATCTGCCCTCTCTGCCCCAGTTGTTTACGTGGGTGAGCCAGACTTCCTGGGATTTCTGAAGAGAATGGGGCTGTTACATTAAATTCTGAACCCACTGGGGTTTTTTCAGACAACTCTTAGAGCAAATGATAGCGAGGGACGATTTGAGTGCAGAGAAGGACGAGACACTCGCGATGGGGAGCGGTAGACCAGGAGCAGTGGAGCTCAGCGTTGCGCATCGTAAGAAACGTGAAGGTAGGCAGAAAAAAGGCATTTTGTTATTAATCAGGAACAAAGTGAGCAGCATTCCTTAGGGAAGGTGAAGGTTATTTTGTTGGAGGAACTAGGTGAGAGGCAAGAGTGCTGATTGTTATATCACAGTGTATTCAGTACAGCAGAGTCATAGGAATGAGAGTCACCAGACAGGCCAGAACCTGAATGTTTGGTCATATAAGTGATTGTTAAACCCAAGAAAACTCAACAGAGAGCAGAAAGAACTGACTTTCCTAAGGATAACTGATATTTGCAGCTCTTGTGAAAATTATGCTTCTCTGAGGAAAACTGCAGCATTGGAAAATGTCAAAGTGCAAATATTTAGAAAGAGCGTATCAGTATATAAATTAATAGCATTAGGATAAAAGCGTAAGAATATTTACGATTAAAAGGGAAAGACAATCATGGAACATTCACATATTCCCCAGACACAAATGTGTGATGTTGGATAAAGGAATAAGAAAAAATCCACACCACAAGCGTAGACATGACTTTGCATCTGGAGGACAAAACTCTTCCAAGGGCAAAGCAGAAACCCCTGAAAACATGACAGTATCTGCGTGGCACAGTGCCATGAGGAGACATCTGAGCTAGCTGAGATCTTGCAGACAGGTCTGTCCAGATTCCACAGGGTTTCTCCGAGAAAATTAGATCAGCTGAAAAGAACATTTTTTAGGATGGCTTACAGACATGGATGTAGCTTAACACATTTAAAATTTAAGATTCTGCGCCACTCTGGGTAGTGGTGCTGGAAGCAGTCAATCAAAAGCTGACTTTGAAACAGGAACTGAAATGAAATGCAATATAATCTCAGCAACCCTACACTAACAGCAGGTGGTACAGCCACTGCCATTCCAGCTGCTTTTAGAAGGGTTAACGTGGAGATTAACTATCAGTCAGTAAATGCTGGAGGAATAAAAACACAGCAGGTCAAGGAGAAATGTAGTTCAGAAGAGCGATTCAACAACATATTTTTAGGGAATTACCCAAGTGGATGGAAAAGAACTCCAAAGGATATGACTGAAGGACATTGACTGCCAGGTAGGAAAATAGTAATGGAAAAGGAAAAGCCTCTCCTATCAGCCTGATTCAGAATTCCCACTCTGCCTTGCCTAGGCTTGAGACAACTGGATTGATTCCAAACCCGCCCCAGAACCCGGTTTGATAACAGAGTTGTACCTGTGGGCTCCAGACCTGTGCCCTCTGAAATTACAGCCTCTCTGAGGAGCTGGAGGCTTGCCAGACTGTGGATACATTTCCATCTTGCTCAAGCAAATAGGGTAGAGACGTCCCAGAGATGTTCTGTCCCCACAACGTCGAATTAGCGGGGTTTGGGAGTCTGTTGGCTCGGGGAGATAAATCCTCTCCGAGTTAGAGCTGGCTGGAACACAGTGAGGATGAACATCTCTGTAGCAGGCTTGCTAGCAAGGCACACTTAGCAAGGGTCTCTTTTCACTGGGTGTGTTAAATATATGTATAATATCCCCGCAGAAACAAATTTGTAAAAGGTATGTACTAGATCTAGGTGAAATTTTTGAATGCCTCCTGTGTATTAGATTCACACCTGATCACATAAATAGAAATTCTGCTGTATTGCCAAAAATAGAGTACCATATTTAAATTTACATCAGCAGTGGGAAATGAATGAAAGACAATTTTTACCAAATCTAACATCAGATGATAGGAAGCCAATTCAAATCCAGATGAGTAGCTTACAGGAGGATCCCAGTATTAAGGTCAGGCAAACTGAGGATTTAATATATCCAAAGATTTAAATAAAGGCAATAAATGTGTGCTTTCCCAGTGCCTGGATGTGCCTAAAAATAATACTGCTTTCAATTTCTGAGGTGGAAGCATGGGATCTACCATTATTAGAAGTGCTCATCTTTCCTCTCCCTTTCTGGTAGAAACTTATTTAAGGAACATGATTGTTTCAGCACAGAAATTGTAACAAATCATTGTGTCCTGGATCTTTAAGGATCTGTGTGCAGAAAAGTAATTGCTGATGAGCTGCTGATATGGGGTGAAAATCCTCAATACCTCAGTGAGAGACTCTGCGATGTTCTGCTGTGAGCCAAAGAAAATAACTTTAAATTTAACTGAAACGAGAACTGAATCAACCTGAATGAGATTACTTTCAGAGGCATGTTCTCTGGGTAAAAGGAGCTTGAGGAAACTCAAAGAAAACCAAAAGGCAATTGTGTAAAGGAGAAGAGGAAAAAAACAAACCAACAAACCAGTAGCACAGAGAGTTTAATCTCATGGTAACAGACATAAAAAATAAAATAATTAAAATTCCTGTAACAGTTAATCTACAGTAACTAACAGGTGATTATTGATATTCATATACTCATTGTCAAATATCAGTAAGTTTTCCGTATGCTGTTTAGATAATATAAAATAATTAGAAAACTGGGTAGAAAAATTAGGCTTCTGATATCTAATATAAAACCAAGATGTAAGATAAGTGGATAGACAGTAACAGAAGCAATTTTTGAAAGAAAAAATGCAGCTGAAAATTTCCATTGTGGAGTCTGAAATGGTAAAAAGCATTTCTTGTATGTGACAGTTGTATTAAGTTTGGAGCAGCATCCCAAGTGCCTTCTAATTCACTGAGATACATCCAAAGTGTTGGAACAACCATTATCTTTCCCTTCCTTGAACCTCAGCTTAGCTTTGGAAGCAAAGGCCCATTGATCAATCTGATCAAACATTTTAAGTGTAACCTGTCATAAGCTATTATTATTTTATTTCTATCTGTAGCTCTATTGTCCAGCAGCAGCCTGAGAGAATAATAATGCCATGCAATTACACTGACAGCTCAAGAGTATGTTAGATGGAAGCAAAGCAACTTAAATAGAATTTCTCATTATCTAAAATAGCATTTAGAAGCAAAAAATACAAAACCATCTTGCTAGATGGTTCTTCCCATAAGAGTTACCTGGTCATGACTTAGTTTATTCCAGGAAACAAAACAAAAGCTTAGTTTATAAAATGTACAATACAATGTACAGCCTTAGCACATGTGTATTTATTTATTTTTCTTTGTACAGGACATGTTTCCTCTCCTGGCATTCTTCAGATTTTTTCAGAAGATTTTTTTTTTCCTAAAAATAAAGCAGGTGTCATTTGTGTCTTCCACAAGTTAAATTATCAGGAGTCTCAGTGCAAGTCTCATTCTATTTTAATACCATGGTTGTGGTGCTTATTAGGAGAGAGGTGAAAACTTGTCTGCATTGAACTATGTTCAGAAAATGCACCAAACTTGATCAGACTTACATGATATGGGTGCAGAGAATTAGTACTTATATTAAATGTAAATAATAAAATAAGAGCAGGCAAGATTCATTCAAAGGAAGAAAAATTCCCAGTGACTTGCAAATCGATTCATAGCATGTGATTGTCAGCAGAGTACCCTGAAATCCTTCTTGCCTCAGTTACAGAGACAGTAAGCTGTGTCAGCCACTCCAGCAGCAGAAAAGAAACTGTGGCACTGTTTACACTGGAATCAAACAGTTTTGGGTTTGCGTGCTGTTTGAGCAATTGAGTGGTGAGCAAGCTTTAAAAATGTTATTATGTTATTAAAAATACATATGAATAATTCAATCTCTTAATTGTCAAAGGTTGCTAAGGAGGATCAGAACAGTCACATTCCATTTCTTTTAACAGCATGATAGAAAGTTTTTGTACACAATTAATGCAATGCTTATCTGAAAATGAGAGATATGGTCTGAGAAGTAAAGAATTGCCTCTGTTGAGTTGAACCATGGGGAATTTCTGGAAGATTTACAATTGTATTGGCTCATTGCTTAATCGGATGGCAGAAAGATGTTCTCAGTATGTATTCCTTTCTTTAATGAAAGAGATGATTAACCCGTGCCAAATGCTATCTTTAAAGACTTTTTTTTGTTTTTCCTCCAGCTACCTAGCAAAATTATATGTAATCCATCTACAGATGCACAGTATGTTCTGCTGATGTAGTTGATAAGAGACATTTTTGATAATTTTTAATTCTTGAAGGATAAATGTTTATCTCAGTCACATCTTGTGAGAAAAGTAGAAGAGACATGAAGGACTCTGTACAGCTGAGCTCTTGGCTGGTCTAGTAGCAGCAGTTTCAAATGCTCCTGTCTCCAGTTGTCTGCCCTGCCCCACTGCCAGATGTTATTTAATGGCATTGTGAAAGCAGCAGCAGAAGGGAATTTGCTCTTTGCCAGCTCGTTTCTATCTGATTTTGTTCCTTTGTTCTGATTCTGTTATGGGAGTGGTAATTGCTAGTGCTGGGAATAGAATCCAAGGCTGTTTCTTAAACCACCATTACTAATTCCATCAAAGCACTTACGCCACAACTCAGACTGCTACAGAACAGCTCTGCTCTGCAATCCTCTGCTCTGCCTGGGGAACTCTCCTGACAGTTATGATCCACTGGAAAAGTAGAAATGTCAACTTAAAAAGTCAGACTTGTATCTGCATTAGTCAGAGCTTTCTTAGCAACTGACTCACATGCGGAATTTTCTCTCTGTGCAGATAAGCCAGGATTCTGAATGGGTATTTTTTTCTGACCTGTTGAAGGCTTCAGTTTCCCCTTATTAGCATAAAAACATTTTCTTATCATTTTCTTCCTCAGTGCCTTGATGCTGCCTGGTCAATGTTTTGAATTTTAAATGGCTGTTTCCCTGTGCAGGAGCATCTGTTGGGGTGGGCTGGGTGGTGGGGCAAGGAAAGGGAAGGGCTTGATCCTTTTTTTGTTTATTCCAAGTGTTCCAGCTTCATACTGGAATTATTCTTGCACTCATTCTTGGTGGGAAGAGCTAAGGCAAGTAGGAGCCTGGAAATCATGGAAGATGCTGTTCCTCTCAGTCAGGAGGCTGAGCACCACCTGAGGTGTTCTTGTTAAAATACCTGTGTCAGCCTCTATTCATTAGTTCTTGGTGAAATGCTTGAGAAACCTGGTGGGTACCAGCTCCTTCTATCTGACAAGGATCCTTCCTGCGTGTTTTCCAGATAAATTGGTTGCTCAGCCCTTACAGCAAGAAATTGTTCTAAACAAAGTACCAAGGCTTCACGTGAATGACACCTGCCTGATCTTTCATTCTGAATTAACTTCTGGAAAAGACTATGAAAAGACAAGGCTTTTGACAATGAAGGACAGAAAGTATTTGAAGGAAAGCATGAGACCACTGTATCCACACTTTCTGTGGCATCCTTAGTCATCAAGACACCCTTGTTGGTCTTTCATAGCTGTGGATTGATGCTTAGCAAGCTTCTTTGCTGAAGCTTTTGAGTGTTAATAAGGGAAACTTCATGTCTCTTTTAAAGCTATTCTCCTTCAGAACTTAACTGCAGTTAAGTTAAGAGATCTGGACTTGCTGTTTTGCAGGAAATATCACCATTTTAGTATTCTTTTCTTCAAAATGCAGCATTAAGTATCAAACTTGATCAGGAGAGAGGAGAGGCATTGCCTGATGTAAACACAGTTATCTTTTAAAAATCATTTTAAAATGTTTATTTCAGTCCAGCTTTATAGGTATGGAATGTAAACTTGTTCTGAAATGAAAATCTCAATCTATTATCTATTATAAACCCTGTGTTCAACACAAAAACAAAACACAGCCTTATTCCAGCCACTATTAAGAAAGATAATTCCACCACAGCCAAAACCAGCACACCTTTCTAGCATCATAATTATTTTTTTTTTAATAGAAAGTAGTTTTAGAAGAAAGTTTTAAAATAGGAAGTAGAAAATAAGTCATTACCACATCAATTAATTAGTGATTTTTTCAATGGATAAGATGTCTTTGTCAGTGTGGGCTTTTTGTTAGTTTTGTGTGAAACACATCAGCCTGTCTGCACAGATCACTGATAAAGCACCATTCCTTTAATTGGCTCTGCTCAAGAGCCTGCAATTGAAAACAAAATGTAATGTAGGGTTTGGCTTTATTGCCTCTCCTGCCTGTAACAAGTGTGGTACATTGGAACCATGGAGAGATCCACTTCACAAATCAGGCTCATACATGTAAGGTTTGACCTAAAACTGAATTTCAGTCTCTTGGGAAATAGGAGTGAGGGATAAACCTTGACACTCCAGAGCAAACACCACCAGCACAAACTCCTTCTTAGGATGACTGTTGCCCACAAGTATTACCTTACTGTCAGAACAAACATCCCTTTCTCACAGAGGGGAGATCAGGAGCTGTGAGCTCATTCCCTGCTCCATCACAGACCCTCTCAGGGCTAAGGCACCTGTGGGTGCCTGGCTGCAGGAAGTGAAGGGGCAGCATTGCAAGGTAACCTGCTGCTAAATAGCTTTATTTCATGTTGTGGAAAGCTCAACTAGAAGGATAACTGCATATTCTGGTTTCTTTTTTGTGTCAGTTTCTGGTGGGATTTGTTCCTAGGAGAAGCAGAAGCAGAAAAGATGTCTCCTGCTTTCTCTCTGGGGCATCCTGAGGGTTTTTATGCTAATTTTCAGAACGTGAGCAGCCTCAGTGGGGACAGAAGAAAGGCATATTTACAGGTCCTTTAAACATTTTTTGTCTTCCTTGCTTATTAATAATTGTGCACACCCATCTTCTAAGATAGGAGGGGAAAAAAGCAAGATGAGTCTTTGTTTTGATGCCCTGCTCTTTTGCTGAACTCTTCAACTCCCAAGGAAATGAAAACTATGATATGAAACAAGTCGTGGTTTTGTGTAAAATAACCCACTTCTGTAGTGAGTTAGACTTTTAAAATCCAGCTGGGTTTGAGTGTTGAAGTTATCAAGGACGTGCATACTTTTACCCATTCATAGATGAAAGTGTGCTAAGCAGAAAGAGGTGTTTTACCCACTGTTGCCAGCTGCATCCTTGCTTTATTACTCACATTATTCTCTATCTGACTGTATTGCACTTAAGGTGATGTAAGAAAAGTTTGTTTTGTTTTTTTTTCCAAACCCATTTCTCCCTGTTCTGTCTTTGCTCCTGGAGCCAGAGTTCATCATCCTGGGATGGCGCAGGGCCACATCAGCACACAATGCAGAGGCTCCCGACGACAGCTGTAAACGCTTTCCTATCATGTTATGTTTGAACCACTTCTTTTGAGAGCCTATAGAGGAATTCAGAAAAGTTAATGCAACTCAGGTCAGCTTGTGCTATTTCCAAGGTTTTTAAGCCTGGATGAGCTTGGACTCATCCTCCAGATCGATGTGTCCTAAAGTCTATATCATTGCTTTTTCAAAAATGAGAGGATTTACTGTCCAAAAAATGTCAGCCTTACTGCTGAAGGCTTTAAGAGGTGCAGTTCATCCGTGTTTAACAAAATCTGCTGGCAATGATGATGTCAAATTGTAATGAGGTAAGTTAAGGGGTCTGTGCAATCTATCCATGCACTGCAGCTTCCTGAGAGGATGGTTTTCACAATGGTCAGTAATAAGCTCACTTTGCTGAAAAAAACCCCAAACCTCACACCCTTATTAATATAGATTTTCTCTTTCAGATTGTGATAGAATCTCTCCTTTTCTCCTAAGACAGTCAAACAGCCTACATCTGTGTTTATGCTTTCAGACATGGGAGAGAATGGCAAAGGAAAAGATCAAATGACAGCGATATGTAAATTTCCTGATTCATTTTATGTGCTTTGTATCAATTTTGAAGAAACACATTCCAGCAGTCATATTTTGTAGCAAATTCCTTTCCTTCTTTTATCTACAACAATAAATGGGGTTTCTTTTACGTCAAACTGATCAAGGCACAGTGGATCAGAATTGTCCTTCAAGTTGTTACAGAGGCGATAAGGATTAATTTCTTATTTTAAAATGTGCAAATTACTCTCCTTGTCTGAGAGCAGTATGTCACCCAACCCTCTCCCCATTACCAGGGTTTAACTTATGATAAAAAGGGCCTTGCATCTCACTGTACAGGCATGACATGAAGGAGACCCATTAGTAAAGATTTAATAGGCCTGGGATAGAGGGTAATAGAAATTGAATTGATGTAATTTATGTGGTACTGAAGACAATACGATCTGAGAATCTTCAGAGGTTTTCCTTTCCTCAGTGGCTAGAAATGATCAGGTATTTTCAAGTCATGTTCCTGCAAGGGGTGTACTGTCAGTGTGGTTTTTCTCAGACTTGTTCTGGAATTTTGTGAGTGTGCATTTAATCTGAAGTGCTGGAAGAAAAAACATTTTTAGCTGGTGTTCCTAGAGAGTTGTACCATATGATTACGCCATCATTTAACTCACATCTTCTTCTTCCAAATGCTCCCTCATTCATGTGTTGTCCAGTTCCAATCTGTTTTAAAGTAAGTATGAGTATCAAATATCTATAAATTCACAGGTATTAGGATAATGGAAAAACATGGTCTAAATATATTCTTCCACTGCAAGAAAGGCAGGTAGAATTTTTTTTTTTTTCTTCTCCACTTGAAGAGGCAGAGACTGACCAGGCAGCTGAGAGAAGAGAATGAGGCAGCTCTAGACCAGGAGGGTATGTCCCAATTCTTTCTTATACAGCAGGAAAAGATGGAGAAAAAAACTGAGAATTTGTGTAAAAGGGGCAAAGTAATATAAGCAGGACAGATGTGAATTCTTGGGGTTTCATATTTCTGAGGCTCTTTGCTGAAGAATTGACCAAGACAACCACAAAGAGCTATTTCTTTAAAAACCTTGTGTTTTCAAGAAATTAAAATATAATCTATCATTCCCAGCAGCTAATAGGCAGGTTTTGTCTGTGACAGACCAAATAATGACACAGAGCAGCAGATACAACTCTGTCCTCTGCAGTGATTTTAACTTGGTTATGTAACTGCAATTTTAAATGTAGAGAAGTTCTGCAGCAGGCTGCTCAAGTCTATAATACACAAATATGAAAATGCTCTTTTTACTGGAGCTCTGCTGGAACCTTATTCATCTGCTGTTGAAGAGAATATAAACAAGTGCTCCCTGCAAGACAGTGTTTGTTTCCAAGATAAAGAAGAGTTTAACGTCTTGACTTTCGTTCTGAAATTTTAAGCAGTTTCAGGGCAGACTAGGAAAAAAGGATCCATTAAATATCCATGTTAATGATATAAACTGTCTCTGAAAGTAAAATGGATATTTTGACAATGTAAGGCGGAGAATTCTTTTAAAAAAGAAGTAAAAAGTTAAAAGAATGTGTAAGTAATGAGGATTTCACCCACTGCTAAAAATTCCTTGGGGATAAAAAAGGAAATCAGAACCATTGAACAGACTAACTCACTATTTTATGCTTAAAAACAACTAAAACCTACCTTAGCCATGTCACTAATACCAGATTGAGATTGAATACCAGGCTTCAGACATGGCTTTTTGGTATGCCCTACACAAGAAACAGGTAGATATTTTTAATTTTTATTATTATTTTCTTTTTTAATTAGCATAGGAGGTGGGAACTTAAAAGCATTAAATGAATTATGGGAAACTTAGCTTCTCAGCTGAGGATATTATCTTTTGTGAGATTAAAATAACAAACCAAATCTGATAGTTTGCTTTGGATCTCTGCCACACTTGGCTGTGATCTCATGTTTCATGGGACAGACTTTTATTTGATCATTGCACAAATGGGAGCCTTGTGATAGTTTTTAGGAGGATGATGATGATGATAATGTTGGAGATTTACTAGGAAGAATTTTGAAAGCCTATAGGGCTCACCAATTTAAAACCCAATTTGGTTTTCAATGATTATTCCAGAATAAAGGTGCTGGAAGTTGAGCATTTTGGATGAGATTTACATTCCTGGGACCCTGACTGTGACCCTTCCTACAGCATTTACAAGGTGCAATTTTAGTTAAATAGAAAGCTTTTAAAATACTTTAGAATCTGTGAACACCTATTTTTGTCTGAATTTTTTTTTCCCCTATAAAATTCGAGACGGTGATACAAAAGATGTACAGCTACATTGGGCAAATTGAAGGGCCTCACTCTCACTGCAGACAGACCCACTTCACTATTCACCACCAAGACCTTCTATAAGAAAAGAATTCCTGGCATTTAGCTATACTTTAAATGGTGCTTGACATCAGGAATTGAGTTTTGCTTCCTAATCCTAAAACAAATGGACTCCCAGATGATAATTACTTGCCCCAGGCACTGAGTTTCAAAGATAGGAGGAAGAGCCAGGAGTCCCTGCCTTGTAAGTACCCTGTTTCACAAGGTATGCTCCCAAATACTTGTCAAATATTAGTTTATGGAAGTAATTGATATAACAATAGCAGTGCATTGTTTTTGATTGATGAATCATATTTGTTTATATGCTAGACCTAGGAATTACTTATAAAGTTTGTGTATTAAGGCCCTCTTTTTCACAGGCAGTTTAACACAGCATGTCAGTCCTTTTGTCTTTTGAGGTAATGACTTGAATCTTATTCTCTAAGTGTCATCCAGAGAATAATTATCTTTGTGTAACTATTCAAAAACAGAGTTTGGTTGATTTCTTTTAACTTGACAGCCATGTTTCTTTGGTTCAATAAATGTTATCAGGCATTCTTTGGCTGCTCCTATTGCATCAACTTTAATTAGTTTTTGATTGCTGTTAATTTCACAGCTTTTTCTCCTTAATAAATTGCATCAAAAATGCTTGAGTTTTTTGTTACATCAAGTTTAATTAGTTTTGTGTTTTGCTTACTCTATTTTGCTTGCTCTTTTTAAAGAAACTCCCCCACAGCCTCTCCCACTGAATATACCTGACTCACTGATTCTGATGTTGATGATTAAAGGAGATTTTAGAACCTCTGAACACTGAACCTGCCTCTCTCCAGAACTCTCATGGTGAGAACTCAGATGAGAGCTCTGCTGTCTCACCAGGTTGTTCTGGTGGCTGTGGTGTGTCACAGAAAGGTCACCAAAGGGCTCTGCAGTGACATTCTCACAGCATGCCAGCAAGCAGAACCCTTGGGTTCCTGATCTCAGCAAACTCATGCTGTAAACTTCCAGTTGTTGATTCTAAACAGCTCAGAAGGAAAGCAATGCCATCAAGATGAAGCACGCAAGTGAACTGCTTCACTAACTTGTGCCACTGATAGGTTTGTGCTATAACCCTTTAATTACCATCAGGTGCTTTTGGAAGACCAGGTTTGGTGGGACCAAGAGGATATTTCATGAGAACTATCAACTCCCATCCTAACATTCCAGTCTTAAGGAATTTAAGTTCAAATGCTCAGACTTGGAATTAGACTCTTGTCACTCTCTAGTTTTTCTAACTCATCACTTTATGGATAAAGTTTAGTTCTCACCAAGCTCAAACTCATTTTAAAGATTGTCTTTTTAATCCCACATCATCTGGAAGTCTCTGTACTCCTCGTTGCTCTCTTCATTTTTGCCCAGTTTCACTGAAGATTTCTGTAGGACTCGAGATTTTAAGTAGTGAGTGTCCAAATGGTCCTCAAAAAATATCAGGAGGTCAGATTTCAGTACTCTGCTTCTTTAGGCTGCTTTCTGCAGAAGAAGGTGGGGATTTCAAAGAGAAAAGGGAGTCAGAAGCCATATCTGGGAAGAAAAATGGGGAATGAAGAAGGAACAGAGATGCCTTCAAAGGAGATCAGAAGAACATCTGAAAAAGCACTATCAGAAAGGAAAAAAACCCTCATCTTAAATCACTTTAGGTATCAGTATCAGAGTGACTTCTCAGTAAGACACTGTGAGGACAAAAACTGGCTGAGGGGAAACTGATAATTACAGAAAAATTATTTGTATGCCTAAAGTACTGGGTTAGGAGTCATGAAATGTGGTGTTGAGATCTCTTTCAATCACAGTTTTCTTAACTAGCCTTTGGTAAATAAGATGGACTATCATCCATCTTAGGATGGATGGAAGTATTCATGTCTAAACTTTTTTAGTTTTAATGAAGACAGTAGGAATGTTTAGCCTTATATTTGCAGCATTTTTCTGCCTCAAACGTGAATAAGCATTAAAATTAATCCTATTTTGATGATTTAATATTCAATGCCATCTTCCATCTAAAAGTTTCTAAATTTGCATTTCTAATTACACAGGAAATATCCTTGACCAGCAGATAAAAGACTTTGAAGGCTTTGATAGCTTCTTTAAGAAAAATATTGTCGGTTTTCAGTAACAAGTGCTCTTTGCATCTGTCCCATATAAAACTGTGGTCTAGAGAAAATGAATGTGCAGGATTTTTCAGAAGTGTTTTCTTGGGGATGGGGATTTGACAGAGAGTGAGGAACCCTTGCCTCTCTGGTGAGGGTTTTGTTTTGTCAGATAAGCACTTTTCAAAATATGGCCAATCAGTCTCTTTCAGCTTCTGTATTTAGGAGGATTTAAATGTTCCTTCTTTCTCTGCTTTGCCTCATATACTCACTACACCTTTCAGGGCAGGGTAACTTCTCTGTTAGAGTGAACTATCTCTGTTCACTCTGAATTAAAGATGTGGGTTTAGGTATTGTGTAACCACCAGAGCAAGTAGTAATTGTTCTCCTTGCAGCTGCCTCTGAGACTTCTCTGTGTTATTCAAGTGGAAAGTGTGTAAATATATGGGGTAACCAAATGTGATAGTGGTGAGATAAGCAAATGTGATAATACAGGTTATCTTCCATATGAAGGTTCTTTCAGAGTTTCTATTGTTTCAGAGAGGATAGCTTCTTTATTTCACATATGAGGCTTTACAAGTAAGCTTTTCTCCTTGTGCATTTATGAGTTTCTATCTCAGTCTTTCCCTTAGCAACATCACGTATAAAATTATCGCCAGTGTTTAAATTGCGGACTTATTCTGAACAATGCCAACAATGCCAACAATACTTAAATTGTAGAACTGGAATTTTGGAAGTCATACTATTACCATAAAACTTAGTTGGCCTTTCTAGCATCCAGAGTCCAAGAGCCTTTTGTTACAGGCTTCTGCTAGAAATGAATGGGTTGTTCACAGGAGCTTCCAGTATATGTCTTGAAACACTCCTAGGAATCAAGTCAGGGAGTTATCAGATGTGTGGGACTGACCTCACTGTGGGACTGAAAGCAGTGTAGGTTTTTCCTGAGTTATCTGTGTGAGAAAATTCACAGTAGATCTGTAAATAAAAGAATAAAAATAAATATTTTTTTAAAAAATAATATAAAAAATAAATTCTTTTTTAAAAAAGATATTCTGTGTTTAAAGTTCCTTCTCAGAATTCTAATTCCAGGCTTCTGGCTCCTAATGTGTCCTGATGCCACAGAGGAATTGCTTAATGATGGTTTCTCTATCACAACCTTCTTGAAATGTGATCACTTTCCATCAGTGAGGTTTCCAGGCTCAGCCATGGCTCTTTTCATTTAATTTCCAGTGCTTTCCCCTCCTGTGTTAAATGAGCTCAATTGCCCTGTGACCAGACTCAGCATGCTGTCTTTTCCTCAGAAGTCTTTTGGCTGTGTCACAGAAATTCTCTTTTGTTAATGAAAATGAGTAAATAATTTGTAGCAATTTTAATGCAGCAGTTTGATAAAGTTGTTAATTGAAATGCTTCCTGTAATTTTGCAGCAGATGTTAAAGGTCACAGCTGCTTCCATATCACAGATTTTTCCTCTTTAAATATATATAGGATCAGGTTCAATATTTGCTTTTCCAAAGGCACTGTAGATCTGGCTATAAGGAAATATTTTCCCAAGGTAAAAAGAAATTTTCAGGTCACATGCAAGTAAGGTGGTTATAGGCTAACCTGCTGTTTGTTGGAAACAAATCAAGCAGTGGCTGAATGTTGAAGGTGTATTTTTCTATATTTGGAGATTATTTTTTATGGTGCTTTGCAAAATAAAAATAAAAATTAATAAAAAACCCAACGAAAACCATTAAAACCAAAACAAAAAAACCCAAAACACAACAACGAAAAAATCCAAACAGGGTAAAAAGTGGAAAGGCAGTGGTCTAGAGAGTTTTCTTTTTTGTCTTACTTGCAAGCTGTACATGTTTTCATAACGTGCTTAGAAAAACAAAACAGCATTCTTAAATTCTTAATTCTTAATATTGTCATCCCTGAAATTCCAAACCATAGCTTAAAATCCTAGCTCTTTGAGACTTTTGAATTCTAAAATTAAAAATCTGGAATTTTGGTGTTGTCAGGCCATCACCAGGTTTAAAAGCTTTCGCACGAAATTTGCACTGAGCACTCAATTCCAACAATGCATCATTAAGTAAGGATAAAAGGCAGGAGGAGTGATGCTTATTTTATAATTTCAAATGTACTTTTGAAAGAGCTCTTTAGTAGTTGGTTTCCTAGGCAGGTTTTTTTCCCTCTCATGCTTTTGAGATGGGTAATAACTTGAGATAAGAAATGCTCAAAGGAGCTGTAAACACTGTGGCAAAAGTATTAAGACAAACAAAGATGTGCTTATTTTCCTGAAGGCTCTTTCTGGTGGTTATCGTGGCATCCTTTCTTCCTTTGGCCAGTCATAATGTGTGGACTTTATTTTTCCCCCTCCACTTCTAAGGTTTGGCATTATATACAATTTCTTGTACAAACAGGATCAGAAAGACTTTCCTGGTTTTTATTTGTAATGGAAAGTTTATCCTTTTTTATTACTTTCACTATTGACTCTTGGTGTGTTCTTGCCTCTACAAATACTGCTGAAATAACTGTTGTCATCCATTCTGTGATGTGTTTTGGCTGGACAGGTGCTTTAGGGTCAAATGATAGCTCATTCAGTCAAAACTGTGGTAGCAGCAATTGCCAGCCTCAGGCCAGCTCCTGAAGTTCACATTTTCAGGGTTACAATCCGTGGATTGCTTGCAGTTCTGAAACTTCCACCAAAGTGTTACTCTTTGTTAATTTTATATATAAATATATACATATATTCATATATATATATATATATATATTCATATATATATATATATACATATATATATACACACATATACATACATGTATATACATATATATACACACATATTCATATATATACACATACATATATATATGCATATATATATACGTACATAAACATATATATACATACATACACATATACATGCATACATACATACATATATATATATACACACACACATATATCTATATAAACCTTGCTAAAGAGCTCTAGTGATACCCTTCCATCCATGCTCTAAACCAGAGGTTTACCCCTGATGTTTTCAGCTGCTGTTTATAGGATTAATTAATTAATTCAAGAAAATTAATCCATAGATGACAATTCCACAAACTCAAATATATGTTGTGTGGCTGCTTCATATGCTGAAATTCCCTTCTTCATCAGAATATACTATTTTAAAAATTATTTTATAGTGCATTTGTTTTAATATTATAAATAATGTCAATATTTTCAATACAATTTCCAAAATCAAGTTGATTTTTTATTTTTTTTTTTTAGAAAATGAGGAGGCCCAAATGACCCTGTAGGTACTGCAATTTTTTTTAGTCAAATTCTAATATTAAATAATATTTTGAATAGTTCATCAGGTAGTTCCAAAGGAAGTTGTATCCACTAAAATCAATAGGATTGCACGTTAATACTCTAACCCTGAGAACTTAGTTGATAAAATCCTGGCCCATTTTCTATTGCATTTCTTGAATTCTGAATTTCCCTAAATTGTCAGCTCAGATGAGGACAGAATGCAGTCAAGTGTATGCAATTTTTGCCTCTGAACTTCTTTTTTTAGAAGTGTCAAAATGAACTTCATCTTATCCTCTTATCCATTTCCCCTTGCAAAACACTCATTCAGATTTTTTACCAACAGTGTAAAGATGATAAAGCTCTGCTTGTCTACTGAATGAGTCACTGTTCTATTTTTCCACTAAGTCATATAAACAGGGTAATATTTTTATATTCATTAATATTTTAATAAAAGCTTCATAATTACATGGACCTTTTTCTTTTCTTACAATATGCATTTCCTTAAGATTTTTACTGACGCTTACTCAAGTAGATAAAAGAAAGTAATATAAGTCACAAAGAATATTTGAGAAGTTTACAACTCAGATTTTAATTTGTTGTCATAATATTGCTTAGCTTTACTGAATGTTTTTTACAGTTTGTTCCACCTTTATTATTTTTTCATAAATGTGGTTACTGTTGTCATGTTCAAGATTAACATGCACTAAAAGTAGGTATTTAACATTGGCATAAGACCTGCTGTGAGGTTCTGAAGGATTTTGTGACTCAGTTATCATCCTGGGGTAGGGCTTTTCTTAGAACTTTAATATTTCAAGTTTATGTGCCCATTTTAATGTTCTTACAGTGATAATAAGATATCATCCATATAAGTAAGTGTTTGCATGATGTTCTTAGAAAACCTGGCACAGCTGGCTTGGACCTTCCTCTGCCATTAAATGTCTTTTAAAACATCTGCTTTCCAGCTGACTGACATTAAAAGGGAAGACTTTTCCATAGGCTTTTCCAAAGCTTCATTCTTTCTACTCTCTGAACAGTCCTAATGTACTTCAGTTGAAAATATGGATCCCTGAAGCACTCTGGAACAATGACTTTAATTATTGTGATGAATTTAAAAAATTTTATGTTAAGCATTAATAAAACTGTGTGACTCATTATGACTTTAAAATATAGCAGCCAGTGTCATAATGGATATTTTTGCTTCTAGATACAGATAAAATAGTAATATTTTATATTGTTTCCTCCATTATTTTAGTACTCTGCCCCTTTATTTATCCTTTTTACAGAAATTACATATGCTTTTAACATCTGGGTCTCCAAAACTTGGATGGACTTACATGTTGACAGAAAAAAAAAAAAAATCCAGTTGGATCATGCATGAATCTAGGTATTCTATCTTCTTAAACAGCCTGGAATTAATTGCAAATGCAAAAAGTACTCCCTTCTCTCCTTTTCAGAAACAGGTCTATCAGTATCTTAACCCTTTTTATCTAGTTCTCAAAGCCCCAGAATCACAGAATGGGTCAGGGTGGAAGGGGCCACAGTGGCTCATCTGGTCCAATGTCCCTGTTCAAGCAGGGTCATCCCAGAGCACACAGGATTGTGTCCAGAGAATCCTTGAATGTCTCCAGTGAGGGAGACTGGCTAACAGGAGAGTGAAAAATAATTTATTCTACATCAGCAAGACACTGGTTCCTCTTTAAGCTACTTCTAAAATGTATGTCTCAAATCTTTGAGGCATAATTTTAGAATAGCTGGCATCCACAACAAAATTTGGCAAACTCTGTGCCGGCTCAAGGACAAATTGAAAGCATTTTTATTGGTTTTTCTTCCACAATCAGATTGTAATTTTCAAGAACAAAAGGCTGCTAGCCCCCCTCCATTCCATGAAGAGGCACAATCCCTGTGACATTATCCAAGTGCTCTTTGAAGGGCCCTGCAGCCACCTGAGCTCTGCCTGCCTGGAGTTAGAGAGACAGGATTTGTATCTGCAAACCCTCTTGGGAAGAACAGGTGAGGCACTTGCCAGTAGGTGTTAAACCAAGGGTTTAGTCACCTTTTATGGGGAAATACAGATAGATAGATAGGTAGATAGATAGATAGATGATAGATGATAGATAGATAGATAGATAGATAGATAGATAGATAGATAGATAGATATAGATAGATAGATAGATAGATAGATAGATAGATAGATAGATAGATAGATAGATATAGATAGATGATAGATAGATAGATAGATAGATAGATAGATAGATAGATAGATAGATAGATGATAGATAGATAGATAGATAGATAGATAGATTAATTGATTGATGGGTATGTTGAAAGAGAGCAGGGCTCTGCGTGGGAGAGTATCTGAAGTAGAAGGTATTTGTGTAAAATTACCTTTTCATTGTCTCAGAGAAGTAATCTCCTAAATAGTAGCCAACTGCAATGGTAATTTATTAACAGCTTAGCTGGTGAGCTCTCCTCATCTAAGTGAAAAGAATCATTATAAAAGAGCACGTGACTTTCATTACTTTAGAGGCAAACCTGCAGTAGCTATCTTGATTTTTGTAAAGGCTAAGGAGAAAGTGATGAGTCCAAATACTCACATTTTTTTTCCTTGTAACAATTTTTAATAGCAAAAATAGGAGCCAGGGTTGTTATGAATACACAGAAGGCACATGCCCATACTTTGCAACTCTTAGTGCAATAAAACCATGCTGTTATACAGATTATGGGACAGTAGCAGGTCTTCCATAGATTTTGCATCAGTGGAGTGTTATGAATTCCTGGGTCTTGGATAATACCTAGGAAAAGGTTTTAAGTTGAGGACCAAGCATCCAAATGACTTCTTGAAGGGAAGCTATGAAAGTTATTGTAAGGTTCTGCATATCAATCCCCATGGTATTCCCCAGGAAATCATCTGTTCATTTAGAGTACTTGTATGAAAGGAGATTTCTCACATAGGAATTAAATTTAGGGAAAATGAAAAGAATTCATTCTTTCTTTCCCTGCCTTTCGGAGCGTGTCGTACAGAAGAATGTGGAGATGCTAACATATGCATCAAATGTCACCTCTGTTTCAATTCTCCCATCAGCTTAATGCATAATACTTATCATTAGGTAAACCATTAGGGAAAGGGTTGAATGTATGGGGATGGACCTTTTCTTTCATTTGGCAGCAGGAAGCATGAATGCTCGATGCCCAAGTGTGTCATTCATCTGACAGCTTTTGCTGACATGCAGTGAATCAAGGCTGGCTCATCACAAAACAATTCTAGAGGACAGCAGTTCATTCAATGTTCTGTGATTCCAGTGTTTTCTTTAATCACATCTGAGGGTGCCTCTCTTTGCTGGTGTTTCTTTTGGTTTGTTTTTTTGGGGGGTTTTGTTTGGTTGGTTGTTTCTGGTTTTTTTTTATAGATTAGGCAGCTGCACATTTCATCTGAGACAGTCTTATTCTCAGCTCCACCTTATTTATGTGGGTTATACTGTTGGTTTGGTGATGTCCTACTGTATGAGCCTTAGGCACAAGGAAAAGATATTGAGCAGGGGTTTTTTTGATGATCTTAGGTCATATGTGGTGTTACATCTTCACAGAACATTTAGTTTGGAAAAGAGCTCCAGGATCATCAAGTCCAAGTTTGACCAGTCACCACCTTCTCAACCAGGCCACGGCACTGGGTGCCACGTCCAGTCATTTCTTGAACACCTCCAGGGATGGTGACTCAGCTTGGGGAGCCTGAAGACCACAAAAAAAATGACATTTGGGTATTCATAAAATATAATGAATCTGTTTCTTCACTGAAGGCTGTCTACTTCAAGGTTTTTCCTTTTTTTGGAAATGGATTCCTAGTGTTTTATTCAATTTAATTTTGGATTTTACCCACGCAACATCATCTGGTGTTTTTCTACAGAGATATTCTTTTGCCAAACTACTTTTTTTTTTTTATTTTTTATTTAGGAAACCTTCTATTCTTACTTAGGCTAAAGATGTAAGTTCATCCTATAAAAAGGCCCTCATTTTAGCTACGGTTAGCTAAAACAAGGAACTGACTTATAGCTAGAGTGAAAGAAATGTTATCACCTTGTCATTTCGTACAATCCCAGTGTCATCAGCCAGAAGTGCATCCATTATCACATATCATGTCTTGTATGTTGGGTATTTAACAGAACAGACCAAAGGATCAGCTGAAAATGCATCACCGAGCTCCTGGATGCTTATACATTTGAGGATACCAGAAATATGATAAAAGAATGACTAAGAATATGATAAAAGAATGACTAAGTGTGAATTTTCATTCCAATGGAGGACATTTAATTTATTTCTGAATAAATTGTGCCTGATTGACTCTATCAAAAAAATCCTTATATTATTTTTTTATATGGAATTATTATTTATATGATTTTTTCATATATAAGGATTTTATAAATCCTTATATGATTTTTTATATGGAACATCTCAGGGATTGTGTTGAGATGCAGGATTTTATTTTCATACACTCAATATCTTCCAGTAAATTGAAGGTCTCATTAATTAGTAAGAGTTTTATAAATATTAAAAAAGAAAGAAAAAAAAAAAAGCTGGCACTTTTTTCTATGGCTTTGTTACAGAGAATGCTTTTTCTCTTATTTTTAATGTACTAAAACTTTATGAAGAAGCAAAAAGAACAATTTGACAGAACATGCTGTTTTCATGGCATAATATAATTGCATAACAGTCACAGAACAGGAAGAAGTAATTAGATTACTAGTATAAGTATCATCAGGAATAGGAAACTTGTCAATTTTCATAACATTTTGAGAGTAACTGAAAAGACTGAAGAAAATTATTGAGTGTAAGAGAGAACTGGGACTTTGCCTCCCACAGTTATTTTGCACTCTAATGGAACTATGGATTCATAGCATTAGCAAAATAATTATCATTAGAAAAGGAGGTAAGAGTTGAGAACTTTCAGTCAAAAAATAAAAGAAAATGGTTCAATAAACTGATTAGTAAACTAATTTTTTTTCATATTTGCTATATTAAATATGGATTGTAGAATTGTACCTCTGAGATGGTGCTATTAAAAAAAATCAGAACAAAGCTACTTTATTTATAAGTATGAAATCAGAGCCAGACAGAAGTGAATTATTTGCCAATGAATATTCTACTAATGGGGTCAGTTTCATGGACACATTTTTTTTATGCGTAAAAACAGACAGTTTAGAACAGAAATATGTTTGCAGGGGGAAGGAGGGGCTGGGAAAGAAAAAACCTCAACAAAACCCAAACAGATGGGAGAAAAAGTGGAGTGAATGAAGATTCCTTTAAATACCTGCCATGAAATTTTTTGCTCCTGTTCTTGTTACCAGTCAGGAAATTGTTGGCTTTTGCAAATTCTGAAAATGATGTGAGTTTAGGAAACAAATTTTTTTAAGGAATCTGAAGGTCTAAAGAGGAAATTGAGGAATAACACAGGCCTACCAGACAGATGTTCTCAAATAGAGGAGGAGACTGGGCATCCTCCCTTGCTGTGCAGTCACTGTGGCTGTATCTCCTGCAGGCAGCATTGCCCTGAATTCATTGCTTCATCTCCTTTCCCACAAGAAATTTGATTGGCATCTGAAATACTCCACTTTAAATTGTAGATAGTTAGTTGCTAGAGTGTTTTAATTGTTAAAGAGTATTTCCATGGGTTTGTATTTTCAACATAATTATTGAAATAAAGGAAATTAAGAATGTGGAAATATGGGAGAAGGAGACAGGGAATCTGTGCCATTACAGGTTATGTGCTTTTCAAATGTCTTTAATGCAAGTGTCCCAGAAAACATGCCATTATTCACTATTTAGTTGCCTTTGTGCTACCTTTTCTCCTAATGTGATCTAGTGAGATCAAATAGCAGTTTGCAATGTATTTAAACTGTGTGAAAGCCATGGCCATCATCTTGGCCACCACCATTTTGCAAACCTTGCAATGATTATTAAAAGGAAAGGCTAACATAATAGTTGTGTAATTAAACTGAAAGCACACTTAAGTAATCACTTTGTTGCTAAAAATAAAAAAAAAAATAATTAAAAAAGCCCAGATTATGGCTGAGTCCTCCCTCTAAACTCAGACACCCTCCTTAGAATGAATGCTGGCTTAGCTTCTACTCTGTACTTCAGCACACTGCAACAATAAAGAGACGTGAAAGTAGATAAAGGCAAAACAAAAGGAATAAAAGAAATGGAAGATGATAATAAAGAGGCAGAATAAAAACCAGACTTGCAAAACTCTGTAAAACAAAGCGCATTTATGAAGCACAGTGACAGAAGAAAGGAAAAGAGGATGAAAACATAAAGCAGGAAAATAGCGTGTGGAAAGGAGGCTTGAAACAACTGGAATCATCATAAAATTTTTAAGGCTAGATTTATCAAATCTAAAATGGCGTGCCAGCTACAGAGAGCAAAGTAAAAGAAGAGGCATTATTATTCAAGGAGAAAGTACCTCAAAAGCTTTTGAGCAGCATAAATTGCATTGGAATAGAACAGGACTACTCTAAGATTATTGATGAAGGATTTTATGTCACTAACTTCCTATTCAATGAAAGTAATATAGTCTAGTATACCCTTGAGATGTGTTTTGAAGAATATTTTTTGCAAAATCAGTGCTACCAATACTTAATGTGAACTAGGCAAGTCATGATTTTAACTTCAAGGAAAAAAAAAAAAAAGAAAGTTGTTTTGAGCACACCTACAAGTACTTGAGGGTTTTTTATGTATTTATATATCCATCTTAGAGATTGCATGTCTACTGTGCCTTGGAGTTTGAAAGATAATGTCATGTTTATGATGGTTTTTCTCCTAAGCACTGTCTTCCTCAGTGGCCCAGAACATTTGCATCATGCAGGTCTTCATCTTAGAGAAAAACTTGGCAGATGTTGCAAATATTCTTGATCTATCAGGTAATTTAATGATAATTCATTAAAACTATGTCCTTATCTTAACCTCAATAAAGAGGCTGCAGTCCTCTCAGTGTGCTTTTCCCTTCCATTTGGCTCAAAAAAAGGAGAACAAAATCTCAGCAGTTAAATGAAGAGCTATGTAGGCTTCCATAAATATAATTTCTAAGTAAGAGTGTCCTGTCTCTGCTTCTCTGTGAGTCAGGCCACCTTAGGATACAAAAGGGAAAATCCTGCACAAAGCCACCTGCCATGGGGCTAATATGCCCAAGGATCTGCTGCTGCTTGAGCTGCGAGTCCTTGAGGGTTTGTGTTATGCTGAAATTGTCCTGTTGGGAGCAGGAGGTGAGCGAAGGTGTCCCCCCCAGTCAAACTGTGACATGCTCGGACCAAAGGCTACCTCAGGCAGGAATTGCCTGGTAATTGATTGCAGCAGGGCTGCCTGCTGATTAAGATGCTTCTTGATGTGAATAATAGTGACAGATTGTCTTTGACTGAAAGAGTGTTTCGTTGTAAATTTAGTTTAGTGTCAATTTTAGAGGGCTCTCACTGATCTTAGTCTTCCAGCAGGTCACAGAATAACAGAAAATGCTGAGTTGGAAGGGACCCACCAGGGTCATGGAGTCCAACTCCTGGCCTTGCACAGGAAACCCCAAAAAACCCCACACCATGTGCCTGAGTCCAAGTGCTCCCTGAAATCAGACAGGCTGATGCTGTGACCACATCCCTTGTTCAACCACCTTTACCTGACATGCAACATAAACATCCCCTGACTCAGCTCCATGCAGATTCCTGTCACTGGTCACAGAGTGAAGAGATCAGTGCCTGCCCCTCTGCTTCCCTTCATGAGGGTGTTGAAGACAGCAATGAGCTCTCCCCTCAATCTCCTCTTCACCAGGCTGAACAGACCAAGTGACCTCAGCCACTCCTCTTAAGGCTTCCCTTCCACTCCCCTCACCATCCTCGTGGCCTCCTTTGGACACTCTCCAATGGCTTCATGTCTTTTTTGTATTGTGGCACCCCAAGCTGCCCCCAGCACTGGAGGTGAGGCCCCCCCAGCCCAGAGCAGAGCAGGACAATCCCCTCCCTTGCCTGGCTGGTGATGCTGGGCCTGGTGCCCCCAGGACAGGGATGCCCCTCCTGGCTCCAGGGCACTGCTGACTGAGATCCAATTTATCATCAACCAGGACCCCCAGGGCCCTTTCCATGGCACTGCTCTCCAGCCTCTCATTCCCCAGGCTATACACACAACAAGGATTGTCCTGTCCCAGGTGCACAGTCCAGCACTCTGTAAATCTCCATACAGTTGGTGAACAGCCATCTCTGAATCACCCATCTCTGATTTATCAAAGTCTCTCTGCCCTCGAGGGAGTTGACAGCTCCTTCCAATTTGGAATTGTTGGCAAACTTAGTATTCCTGTGAGTCCTGCATCCAGGACATTAATGAAGATGTTGAAGAGAACTCGGCCTGAGCCCTGTAGAGCCCCCCTTGAGCCCAGATCCAGTAGTGTGGAGTGAAAAGGGAAAAGAGCAGTGGTTCTAGCACTGTTACAGCGGGTAACTTGCCTATGCCTGGCAGAACTTCTGTAAAATACAACCATGTCTGAGCTGCAGAGTAGTAGCAATCAGCTCTGTCTGCTCATGTCAGGTCAATATGGGCCCTGTCTGCTATTTCACAGAGCAGTTTTCTTTCCCCTTTGAAAGGTAATTAAGCTTATCTGTGATGTATATTCTCTGTGCCAAACGATCCTTTATGGCACATTGGTTCAGGTGGTCTGATTAGCAAAAACATCACCTTGAAGTGAAAAATGGAAAATAATTTCTGCTTTATCTTTCTGTTTATAGACAGAAGAGTCACTTTTTATTCTGTGGGGTAAAAACTTATTTGAAGAACTATTCCCAATATGATTTTGCTGAGATAACGAGCATAAGAAAACTACTTAAATCTAAAATAAATATTGCAATAGATGGATGATAGAGACTGATCAAATATTTAGGCAATTAATGGTCCTGTAAATCATTACTGTGAATTCTGATGCACTCTTGCTAGTCCTACTGGACAATTATAATCTACTTTGTAATGGCATAGTACAGTATCTGAAGAATAAAAGGTTTCCTTAACTTGAAGGTTACACATAATTAGTTACAAGAATAAAACTGTTCTCTGTCTTGTGGGGTTTTTCCAGCAATCAATGTGCCACTAAAATCAGATTCAACTCAGTAAATATGAAAAACTTGGAAATTTCCCACAGTGAATTACAACATTGCTGTGTTAGTGAGACAAAAGCCTTGCAAAGAGCCTTGAAAAATACCTGCATGTCAGTCAGGAGACAGAGACACCAGCTGAGATGTGCAACCAAGAGCAGGCCCGTGCAGAAATGCCAGCACAGGTTCTTGGTGTGGTATAACCACATCACTGTGCTTGCATTGCTGTTGCTGAATTCAGCTGGTGCAGCTGGCCTGATATCTGATCCCTCTGCACCCTGCCATTAGTGGCATGCTGGGTCTGAGATTGCTCTTGTGGTACTGCATTTTTCACTGCAGAACCAGCTTTGGTGAGGACTGTACCACTGTTCCTTCTTATATCTAATGCTTTCTTTGTGGCACCTTAGTTTGAGGCTGTTCCGAAGGTCTTTAACTCAAGCCATAACCACCAAGCAGGACGTTTGTATGTAGAAACACATTTTTGTTGTGTATTACATCCTGTTTCCCCTTCACTTCTGCCTACAGCTTAGCCTGGCTATCTCTTTCAGTCCATCCCTGTGCTGTGGCACTCTGCTGTGTCCAGTGACATTCCGCATTTACAGTGTGTGTTGTTCCTGTGTAACATCCACAGGACACCCTGAGATGCTGCCTGCTTTAGCCAGGTACCAAAGACAGGCCACAGTAATAAACTGCTTCCCTCTCATCACATCAGACATTTCAGGTGCCAGGTATGCCCAAACCAAGGAGGAAACTCTTCTCTGGGACTGTGCATATGCAAGATGTTGCTCTGTGGCCGAGGGGCAGAGAATGGCTGGTCCAGAGGGCTGCTCTGGTTCAACAGCACCATGCAAATCTGTGGCAATTGCAGTTCATAGTTATATTCAGGCACAGGCCATGGAAAAATGGAATACTGTTGTCTAGATTTTCCCCAGGGGGCTCCAGGCTGTGGAAACTGCTCCCAGTTTTTATTAGAAAAAATACAAATCTACCAGTCCTTAAAATATCCTAAATTGTGAGGGGTTACATATTATTATTTGTTGGGGAATTTTGTTTGATTTTTTTTATCGTTTTTTTAACCTGTGAGGTAATAAGTTATAGAGTTCTGAAGTAGTTGTGGTGCTGTGATGATTTTATTTTTCCTGCTTTGAGTCTGGTGTTGCTAATTTACTTGATTTTAAACATATTCTCAGATTATTTGATTGGCAATAAATTAATTTTTTTTCCACAGGTCAAGCCTGTTTTGCCCATGATGGCAATTTCTGAGTCATTTCTCCCTGCCCTTATCCTGACCCATGAGCCTTATGTTATATATTCTCATCCCAGGAATAAAATGTCACCTTTTTTTTTTTTTTTTAATTTTATTTTATTATTATAACAAGAAATAAGCTTTAGCTTATTTCGTTTTCTTTAGCTTCTTCCTCTTTTTTATATCTATGGACTCAGTATCTATTGGGCTGCTAGTAAACACCATCTGCTTTTCTGAAATAGGAGTAGAAGGTAAAACCCAGGTTTATCAAGGACTTAAGAGACTGGTATAAACTCTGAGATAAGAGTGTACAGTTCCTGCCTCCTAGGCATTTTGTTCATGTCTCATTTTTCTCAAAGCCTTTCAGGCCAGTTTAGAGCTATTTTCTTCCCAGTGCCAGTTTTATTTACATGTTGCATGTGGCTGTGAGGGTAATTTCCATTTGATATTGTAAGAGTTGTTAATGTTACTTTAGCAAAGCATTTAAAATTTTGAGCTAGAGGCCTAACTGATACAATGTCATCTGAGAATCTGTTTATGATGAGCAGTGTGTTAGAACAGGAATTACATCTGAGTAGTTCTGACTTCATTGTTATTTTGGTCAAAATCACATTCTTTCATAGTCAGAATAAAGCTACCTTGACAGGAGGCTGACATCAGGGTGTAAAGAGCATCGTGCTTTCAGGCTATCTTGCAACATTTTTAGGCTGCCCTTGAAACCACAGGTTTGTTTAAATTGTTTAAATTGAATTTGTTTAAATTTCATTGTTGCTAAGTTTCACTATGGAGTGTGGCACAGAGAGAAAAGTAGAAAAGAAGTAAACTGCTTTGTGGCTGTATGTTTAAATGATAGTGCATCATGTTACTGCTTTAAACACAGGAGACTGAACTGTGTTATCAGAAGGCTTTTTGTTATACTGTTAAAAATAACAAGAAGTATCTATTTTCTGAAAAAGAAATGCAGACAAAATAAGGACAGATCTTCATGTTAAAAAGCAGAAGTCTCTCTATTAAATTTCTGGGGATGTGCTTTAAGAGCTGCTGCTCTCTTAAGAAGGTTAATGACTATGCTGCAGTAGGAAGAAGCAGTTTAGCTAATGCACACTTCAGTAAATTAAAATCCCCTCCATTGCACTCAGGTGTTTTATTCACATATTTTCCTCTTGCCTTGTCCCAAGAAAGACAAGATGGCTGAAACTTGGGCAGATTCCTGCACCTGAAATAACAATAAAAACCTCTGTTGTCACCAGAAACATGTGAGTGGAATGCAGGAGAAAGGGCTGGAGGAGGAGTTACCTGCTGCCAAGTTCAGTGTCTAGACAGGTTTTCTACATTACTGAAGTAATAAGACATGATGGGGTGTGCATTTCGGAGCTTTGGGGGTTTTCAGGTACATGATGCCAGAGAGAAATAACTTCAGCAGCTGCAATAATGTGCCTGTAGCACAGCGGTGCACACTGACACATGTCTCATTAAAATATATATAACTGCATTGTGATGCAGGTGTAGTACAGGAAAGAGAGGGGAGTTCTTTGATTGTCCTTCACTTCGTGAATTGTTCTGCTTAGGTTGGCCAGTGTTTAGTGCTAAAGCACAGTCTTAAAGCAAAATGATTTGTTGGAGGTTGTAAAATAAAAGCATTATCAGCCAAAATCACTGAATTAAGGGGGAGGAGGATGCACTGGTTTGTAGTCAGTGAGGAGACTGGAATTGAGTCCATCTCAAGTGCCACAGTAGCAAGCTCATGGACATAAAGCAGTGGGACTTAAAAGTGTTCTCAAATGCCAGTTCAGTTCAGCTGTTCCAGACAAACACTTTATTCCTGTTCTTGTTGCTGCCGCCCCAGCACTCAGCAACCAGGAGATGAACAGAGCTGTTAACACTCAGCCAATTTGTGTTTCTGTGTCAATAAAGGAACTTTTTCCTGTTCACTCTGGAATGAGAGCTGCATCTCCACCTCACTTGGTTACCTTGCCTTTTCCCTAATAACACTTTACAGCAAATGATGGAAGGAGAAGCCACTGTGACTGCATGGGGTTAGAAATCATGGGCTCAGTGAGGTAAAAGTGACACCAGACAGGGTCAAACCACAAACCAGGAGCCAAAGTAGAAGCAGAGCATGTGTTTCTCAGCGGCACATTTGGTGCTTTGGAGAGGAGCATGTTTCCTCCCTGGGAAACAGACTGCTCACTCTTCAGGACTGTGCCTCTCAGTGTTAGTTTCTATATGAGAGGTGGAGTGAATCAGGAGTTAAAGGTCCTGTGGAGTTGCTTTTCAAAGAGAAAATATCTCTTGCAAGTCCTCAAGGTGTACAGTGCTAGTGTAGGTCTGAGAAGCCCCTCCAGTGAAAGGAATGGACAGTGTGGCTTTATATGGTCCCTTCTTCAATTGTATGATGTTCTTGAGTAATAAAGAAGAGTTATTTGAGTTTCACTGGCATTGCTTCCTTGTGTGGGAAAATTTTGCAAATGCTGTCTCCTACATTTTTAATAACAGAGACTTACTTGCCCCTTGAGTTATTCTGCAGAACTCTGAAAGATACTTGGTTCATCTCAGAGTATTTTCTGTGAGCTGTTTCTTACAAAGTAAATGGGGCAATACCCAGAAAAGTCACTTTTTTCACTAGCACTTCACTGTGTAGATCGTTCCTTGTTTCTCTCTTTGTACTTTTGCCTGCCTTACAAGATTTATGTGCTAAAATTAAATGGTGCTGCTTCAGTGTTGTGCTCTACAGAGACCTGTGTCACTTACCATTTTTAGTAGTTAGGAGCTGATGTGGCAGGATGCATTTAGGCTTTGCTTTCTGAAAAAAAAAAACAAAACAAAACTTTAGGTTTTTATTTTCTAAAAATATAATTGTTTGATAATATTCAGTTGTTCACCATAATGGGTTGAATATGGGTCAATAATGAGCTATGCAAAACTTGATTTTGTTTTCAACTAAGTTGGACAATTGTCCAGAAGCTGATATCTAGTAAATTACTAGGGCGTTGCAGTATCAGCAAACAGAATTACTAAACATTAATTTGAAAAAGCAATGATAGCTTAAAAAAAAAAAAAAAGTTATATCAAAAGTTTGTGGGGGGTCACAAAGGTAATGCAGAAAAAGGCAATAACAAATAAGCCACCCCTAGATCCATCAATACATTTTTCAGAGTGCAAACTGAATGCCTAGGACTGTCCCTGTGTCTGTTCTGTCAGTCTCCAACCTCCTTTTATTAGTCTTAGATAGAAGATAAACAACAAGACTGACAGCTTTGTGTCCTTTGGCATTTTTGTGTCACCATCACAGAGTAAGAGGGTATTATGTCATCACTCAAGCCTGTCAGGTTTAGTTTAGTCTGCTGTTTGTCTTAACGATTGTTTTCCTCATTTTTTTCCCCTCAGCTGATACACACACCCTGTATAGATTGTATGTTGTTGATGTTACCAGCAATCTATTGTTCAGAGGAGAGGTGTTTTTAACTTCAACCATGGAAATGTCACCTTTTTTTTTTTTTCCTGTACACCAAAATAGAAATTAGAAAAAGAAGCATCTTCTGCACTCTATCAGTTCTGGTCTGTGCAGAACTTTTTCACAACTCACATATTCAACATTATTTGTATTAATATTACAAGCAACAAGGACTCTTAGATTTTTATTTCTTAAGGCTTTGTTTAGGAAAGTTCATTATGTATAACTGTTGTGGAATCTCTGTAGGTTTCAGCACTGTACATTGATAAATAGTGCCCAGTACCTACCTTTAATTGTATCATGTATGGATGAAATAAAAGAGAATCTTAGCTGTGGTTTGTCTTTTGAAAACAGACAAGTGTGTGTCATGGGTGATTGAAGAGTCAACACCTGGCTTTTGTTAATGACTGTGTGGTATGTGGAAATTACTGTTTTTCATCACAAGGGAAGCCATAGGCTGCTTCTACAAAAAAAAACAAAAAAAAAAGCAGAGGTACCTATGGGAAGTATCCCAGATGCCTCAGATTACACATTCAAGCTCTCTGAGAAATGCCTGGAAAGAGCAAGAAAAATTAGGAGCAGACTACTCTAAAGATACTCTAAAGATAGCAAGCTGAAGAGGAAGACATCTAAACTAAACATTATGAAGTCCAAATGAGGGGGAATAAAACCTGGACAATCAACTTCAACCTAAAGGATTCTGCTCAGTGCTTCTTGGGACTCTCCACTTTTCTCTAAAAACCCCTGACACCAGCCAGGTCAGATCTTGCTCACGCTGAAACGAAGACACAAAGAGGCTGCTCAGTCTGGCAGGTAGCCAGATAGCTGGATCAGTCAGTGTTAAGGGATGGGAAGGGACAAATTTTGAGTTGTCACAGTCCCTAATGCAAGGCAGTAATAAGACCTTTTGTCCACCAGTCTTCCCAGAGAATGTTGTAACCATCTGGGCTTTGTACTTTCTTAATGGATTTTGCTCACTCCTTTACCTACCGAAGCTGTGCCACTGCAAATATTCACAGTAGGAAGCAGAACAGAAACTGAGCTAGCAGGCAGGAAACACACAAAAAAAATTTAAATCTTTCCTTCAATTAGTATGTATTTATATTTATATGTGTAATGTCTGTATTCACATAAAGTAGGACAGTTTCAAAGGAGACTTGAAATGACAGATGCCCCAATTTCCAGCAGAGATGTGCAAATAGATCAAGTGAGGTGGAAATTCTGGAATCTGCCCCTTCTGAGCAGGGCTGTCTAACCAGAGACATACTCTTGTGGGTCTCAGTATATAGGCAGGTTTGGGACAATCATGGTTTGCCGGAGGAGATCCAGCAAGTCATTCTGGGAATATCTGCTGGGTGAGCTCCTAGATAAAATCAGTTGAACAGCTCTCTCTTTGGGAGTTGCCCTGATGCAGAAACAGGATCTATCCTGCACCCCCAATCCAGTTAAATGACCCAGGAGAATTCAGGCAGTTGCCTGGAGGCATTTGTGCCTTCTGAGAGACTTGAGCTCAGCAACTCAGCTAGGTGCTTGTCATTGCATAATTGAAGAATTTCAGCAGTGCCCAAAGGTTTTCCTTAGGCGAAAGGATTCATGTTTCTGATATTTGCTGTAGGGTTTTTTTTGTGTTAAGTTCATCCCCAGCTAGAGCTAGGTGCCATTCCTTAATAAATTGCCAGAAATATCAGAGACCAAATAATGGTTCAGAGTGCCAGTGAGCCTCCTAGGTATTGTTGTAGTGGCTTTTTGACACGTCTGCCTCTGCTGTCAAATTTATTCCAGTAGAGATCACCTTACAAGATGATACTTGATTTACATTACCTGATTTGTTCTGTAATGGAGGAGATCAGAGTCGAGTCCTTGATTTCATTTTCACTGGGAACAATATAACTTTAATTTTAAAATGGATGATCAGTGCCTACATTCAGAGAAGTTGGCTACCGCAATCCCCATTGTGGAGCAGTGTAATCATCATTCTCATCCTACTTCGTCTGTTGCAGTCAGAAATGTTTCATCTTGGCTCATTTGTAGCTGTCTGTCTTGGACCTAGATAGACACACCTGGGCCAGATCCTCAAGTAGCCCCACAGTCTTTCCCCCTCCCTTTCCTTTCCTCTGAATTTAAGAAGTCTCCAAGGAATCTTATCCTCTAAAGTGATATTGGGGGAGACAAAGGCATTTTTTCCCCCCTTTTTTGGTTTTAATCCACTTTTTGTTTTATGTCTGCTGTCAGAATTAGGAAGAAAGATTTGCATATGAGGATAAAATTTTGTCTTCATGCTCTGGAGATCAACCTGGTTGCAGACTCTTCTAATTATTGGTGTAAAGCTCATGATCGAGATTTTACAGTAGGAAGCTCCCCATGGTCTCCTATACAACTTTAGAGTACCTTTGAGTTAGTGTTAATCCATATTGTTTCGATTACCCTTCACCTGGCTGTGAAGTTAAATCTGCTGCTACTCTTAAATTTATAGGATTGTAGTTTTCTGTGCAAAACCAGTTTGATAATATTTTATTTTATATTTTATTATTTTATTTTATTTTATTTTATTTTATTTTATTTTATTTTATTTTATTTTATTTTATTTTATTTTATTTTATTTTATTTTATTTTTTTATTATTTCATTTCATTTCATTTTGTTTCATTTTTTGGTGGCAGTGGTGGTGGATTGTTTTATTCTAATCTACCACTGTTTGGTGATACTTTCAAGGATTCAGCTAGACAAAATTTAATCTGCAAAGGAAGTTTAAAATTTAGGAGACACTAGAGAAATCTCTGAGCATTTTTCTACAAAGTTATTGTTCTTGTTTTGTTATTTTTTTATTTTTTTTTAATTCAGCTTTTTAAGCAAGAGTTTAGTAAGTTCTGTATGATTTAATCTCTCTTTTCCTGATCTCAGAATGAACCTCTTGGAAATTAAAGGAATACATTATGATTATCAAGCATAGAGGGTTCAACAATGTGTTCAACAAGTCAGCATTTGAAGATCTAAGTTTCCAGAGGTTCCAATACTGAATGGTGGTTGTGATTTCTGTCCATGGTGCTGTAATTCAATATTGATGCAGAAGTTTTCTTGGGAGGCCCAAGTTTGTGCTATCCCACAAGTGGAAAAAGCAGCTCAGACCAAACAACAACCCCATGGAACAGGATCCTGGAGCATGTGAGAGCTCAGCTGTGTGCACTCAGACAAATATCAGGGTCCCTTTTCTTCACCTTCTCACTTTGTATTGTTCCATCTGGAAAGATTTTCACTGACTCAGTAAAATGGTTTTTTTGAATTATTTTTTATTCTTGGAAAAGACATGTCTGTGGGAGGGCCTACCCAGAGCAGCACTCAATTCCAGAGGCAATCACATTAATCTGTCATTTTCCCTGTACCAGGTAAGACTTATTTGTATGGATGGATAGTCTTCAGTTTTCTTTATTACAGTTCAGCAGAGCACTCTGCAGGGTATCAGTTTTTAATTCTATGAAAGCAATTTCAAAGCCAAAAAGGTGGAGAGTAATGCCTGAGAACTTTCTGTTTGTTTGTTTTATTTTTCTGTTGTATAATGTAGTATTATGAAACAGATAAAAGCAGTATGAATCAGAGAATCCTCAGATGGCTGTGGCTGGGAGGAACCTCTGGAGATCACACAACCCATCTGTCCTGCTCAAGCTGGATCAACCAGGGCAGGTTGCCCCCAGACCCTGTTCAGTCAGATTTTGAGGATGTGAAACTGGAGACTTTACACCTTGGTGGGATCCTGTGCAGTAAAATACAGTACCACAGTTCTTTCTGTGATTAAGCTCTGAGTTTGTGGAGGACCATCTCTAGTGCTGGAGCAGAAGAGTGTGAGGAGCCCTCCTACTGGGGAGGGAGCAGCAGCACAAACACTGAGTGATGAACTGACCACAGCCCCCATTCTGTGTCCCTCTGCATTGCTGGGAAAGAGTTCATACTGGGAGTAAAACTGGGAGTAAAATTAAGCCTGGGAAGTAGGAAGGTTTGAAAGATAGGTGTTTTAATATTTGATTTTATTTCTCATTATGCTACTCAGATTTGATTGGTAATAAATTAATTTTGCCAAGTAAAGTCTGTTTTGCCCATGACAGGAACTGCTGAGTAATCTCTCCCTGTCCTTATCCTGACCCATGAACCTCTCATTTCTATTTTCTCTCCTCTGTCCAGCTGAGGAGGGGAGTGATAGAGCAGCTTTGGTGAGCACTCAGCTCAACCTACCAAAATGTCTGATGTTGCAGTCCCTTGCCTTTATGGCCCTACTCCAGTATGACCCTGGCTCTGCTCTTCTGGGTGAGCCCAGAACTGGGCAGAACACTTCAAGTGTGATCTCTCCAGGGCTGAGGAAACTGCAGGGATCATCTTCTTGGACCTGCTGGCAACACTTTTCCTAATACATCTTAGGATGCTGATAAGTGTAAAGTAATTTACGTTTACAATTGTTGCATTTTTGAACTTCTGCTACAGGAAAGATAAAATGTGCTTGGGAGTTTATATTTGGAAATATAAAGTAATAAGTTAATTTGATGTACTCTTCCCTTTTAAAGAGCTGCTGATCAGTATTCCTGATGTATTTTGTATATGTAATTGGTTTAGCCCATTCTTTATTTTTTTTTTACCAGTGGCTTCATTCTTATAGAGAACCTGTATAGCACACAGAGGAAATAAAATCATTTACTACAGAAAATAGGAAAAATGTTACTAATAGAGATGCCAACAGTTTTCTATAAATTAAAGATAGATGAGGAGAAGAGGAAGAGGCTAGATGGATTAAAAAGTGGAGTAATGGACAGCTTATTCCAAAGATTGGCAAGACCCACCTATGTGTGCAATCAAGAAAGATTTCAAAGAAAAGGAACGATGATGAAGAGTAAGGGAATGAAAAAATGAGGAAAGAATGGCATCAGTGAGGCAGGAAAAATATTTTCTGTTTGAAAATAAATGTGTATTGAGTATACTAAAGGCTGTGACAGGGGAAAATAATTAAATACAAAATTTTAATTTAGTTTTTGTTAGATAATTAGAAATATTAAAAAAATAAAAAATAGCCACAAAAATCAATCACTACTGGAATTACTGGAAGAACTCCTTGCATTTTTTAATTATTAATTTCTTCCTTTCATGTGACAAACATGATGTGCAAAATCTATCATAGGTAGTAAACTGAAGACAGATTAGTTATGGTGGTTTCTTAGTGAGTCTTCAAACTGTACCAGTTAAGCAAAGTGCAGTGTGAGAACAATAATAATCACTAATTGTTGTAAGTGTGAAGAGATAATAGCATTCTCTAGCTGTAAATGGTTGTTACCCTCTATATTTCTTTTTTCAAATTAATGTCTTTTGTCCTTCACCTCTTGCTACAATTTGAACTGCAAAAGAAACAGCAAGAAGGAACCAACAACCATTCTTTCCCAACTCAAAAAAAAAAAAAAAAAAAAAAGGAAATGCCTTCAATAAATGTTTAATTGAAAATGTCAGGATGCATTCAGCTGCTTTTTGTCTAGACATACATGTTAAGCACAGACATGTTTCTTCTGGCATACTCAAATATATCTGGTGTATGTGAATGGCCCAAAAATATCAGATCTTGGGGATAAATAGTACCAATGGTAGAAGGACTCCACACATCTATTGCTGTTAGTATTTACTGCTAGTTAAATAATGCATTTATTCACAGTAGACTTTTTATTCTGTGTATCTGTCAGCCCTTGGTATGCCATCATATGTCAGGTGTTTGCTTTTATTTATTTCCTAAATAATATTCTGCAGTACTTGGTGAATATGTCTGACCACCATCATGGAGTCCAAATATCTTATTGTTGCACTTGTGTCACCACATTCTTGTGGTGCATAGCTGCAAAAGAAGTGCATTTACACAAAGTTAATTTAGCCTAGAAAAGTTAATTTTTATCTTCCTCTCTTTTGTTTTGGGGTTTTTTTGCTGGTTTTTTTTTCCCCATTGACTATAGAGACTGGCAGCCTCTTCTTCAGAGGGACTCAAATCCACATCCTCTATGAGGGAGAAAAATGCTTAGGAAAAACTAAAGAAGATTAATCTTTGGGAATATCTACCAAAGGGCTTTTGTTGGCACTTCAGGATTGGTCACATTTCTGAATTTTGTGATATGCAGATTCTTTACCCCAAAAACATCTAGAATTACGAGATCCCAGAATGTTTCACATTGGAAAGGGCCTCTGGAGGTCACATAGTCCAGCTTGGTTCTCTGACTGTTAGAGCAGCTTTTTATGAAAATTAGAGGTCTAGGTCTTCTGCTAGTTATTTTTTCTTTTGAGTTTGGATTAACTTCAGGATTCTCTGCTTCCTCATGCTAAACAATCCCAAGTCTCTTAGCCTCAACTTGTAGGAGAGAGGCTTTAATCCTTTCATTATGTTTCTGACACTATTTCTCACTAACAGGTTCCTTCATGGCACATCTGCATCTGGAAAACTAAGACAAATCCCACGAAAGAGGGAGCATCTGTGTACTTGTGGTGGGGAGACAGATTGTCTGCTGCTCAACTGCATGAGAGACATCATAAAACTTTAAGGGCTCTATCATAAAAGATGCTGCAGCCATCAAAGAGCTTTCTGAGAATCCTCCCTGGAATTGCACTAGACTCATCCTGGATCTGTCTTGATACTTTGTTCCATATTTCAATTCCCTCCATAGTGGGATGTGCGAGTCATCTCTAGCAGCACTAATATCTTCAGTATTGATGTATACATTAGGTTTGGACTCTTCATTGGTACTGGGATCAATTGCTAGGTTGACTGCAGATACATTCATCAATTGTTGATGATTTCTTGGCTGTTTTGTCCAGGTTCTGTAATGTTTTCAAGGCAGTGACCTGTTCTTAATTGGCCTCTGGAGGAAGCTAACTTTCTCCGCTGGCTGCAGCAGGAGTTTAGGGAGTCTGACTGCTTAATGTAGTTAGGAAGAATGAGTATTCCTGTGTTGGCATCTGTAGCCAACATAGCCATCTGCTACAGGAAAGATGATGTTCATTTCTGTATCTACGTGATCAAGAAGTGCAGGAAGAACAGGGGCATCTTATAGCTGTTCTCAGGTAGAGAAAAATCTCTTTTAGAACATGAAAAAGTGAGAAAGTCTCTCCATGCTCTGCTGAAATAATATGTTTGAACAGGGCAGCACTCTTTAGAAATTAGAAGACTCTGACTTTCCAAGGAATATGAAGCAGTACCATATACATGACTCTACCATGAGTAACACTCAATCATGGCACTGAAAACACTTCCAGTGTCATGGGATCATTAAGCTTAGCTGGTGAAGGGGTAGAACTGCAATGTCACCATCCACCAGGTCAGGGAAACACAACTCTCCAGCTTCCTCGAGGCACGGTCAGCTGCAGACACACACACAAAATGTGTTGCTTTTGGGCAGGCCTGGGTGGAACCTGGTTGTGCTGCAGTGCTAAAAGTGTAAAATCTGAGTTATTCTGTGTTCCCTGTCCTTTAGGACACCTTTCATTCAGAGCTGACTGAAGCCAGTGCATGAAGGTCACCAGCAGCGACTGCAAAGAGCAGTCCCTTGACAAGGAAAAAGAATATTGTACAACTGATGTTCTTTAAAATACACAGATGGCCTTGGTAGAGCTCTGTGCTGTTTGGCCAGGCAGTTTTTAATACCTGCATGAGTTTAACTCTGCCTTGGTGAGGAATCTTTAAGTGCTGCTAACACAGTGATTAGTATCAACATAAATAGCATGAGGAAAAATTACCTGATCTTTGCAGAGGAAAAACTTAGAAATCTGTGTAACTTTGTTTTGGTTTGCAGGAGGATTAGTATTTCTTTCTTCTACTTCAACAATGTCATTATCTAACATTTCTTACTCGCAGTGAAGTCCCATTTAACCTACATAAAACACAGTGTTTTGTCTTTTCAGTATAACCCTCAATATTGCCGAAAAAAAAAAAATCTAATTTCTGTTAGTCTTTCCTTAGGTACAAGTGAACTTATTACAGCTCTCCATTGCATTATTTTCATTTTTTTAGTATTATTTTTGTGGCAGTAGTCCATCAGTAGACCTTCAGAAATTATCTTCCCAGCTGAGAGACTGTTTCTGTCTGTAATTTACAATATATGGCACAGTGTGATGTATGCTATTTTGGAATGTTGTAACATTTTCCTTTACCATAATTGCAAGGATCAGTACAACCCAGAATAGGATTCATCTTTTTAGAGTGGTGCTGCATTTGAACATATAGTTAAATAATTTCCTCTATAATCCTCAGGGCTCCTTTCCTGCATTAGTGTTTTCAAAACATTCATCTCCAACTTGGTACATAAGACTAACAATTACTTTTATCTATTGAATCTCATTTATTTTAATTCTGTCCATCTCTAACCTTGCCAGATCATTTTGCAATGTTAATTTTTGCAGCTGTATATTTGAGAAGTATGATTTAAAAATATTTTCTAGGCTACTGTGCTGTGGCAAGTGTCCAGTTGCATTAGGATAATAGGAAATCTTGTAATTCCCTGTTGAACGAGGAACCAGATGAACAGACCTTGTAAGACAATGTTTCATCCTGACTAATGAGATTTTTGTTTTATTTTTTGGAGTTACGGTTAAATATTATTTCAACACAGTAAAACAGTAAAGCATCTTCATAGTTCAAAGACTGTACCTTTTGTGAAGATTTGAAACTTAAATTTCTTACAGGAAAGAGAGTCAGGCCTCAGACCTTCTCAGACAATAAATATCATCCTTATGACAGGAAGAAAATAAGTTCACTGCTTCTTTAATGCAAGAAGCAGGCATGATAAACATCCTGGAAGGCAAGATTTTTCTCTCTTTTTACATGTTTCTTGAGTGCTCTGAAAAACAGAGAGGCCAATACAGAACGTGGCTGTGAGAGAAAAGGTAGCTCAGTGCAGAAAATCTGCCATGCAGGAAAGTTTTCTTCATTCCATCCATGAAGGGCATGTAGTGATCCTGGCCTTCATTTGTCACTTGGCAACAGTTGGTGAAACCTCAGCTTAGCAGCTGCGTCCAAGATCATAACTCATTGTAAGTCACCTTAAACTCTTTTCATTTTATACAGATTGCAGGATTGCTTCACTGAAGAAATTACCTTTCTGTTTGGGTTTTCCTCATAAGCATCTAAGGCTGTAAGCCCTGATAAATAATAAAAAAGGTTGTACAGACAGGTTCTGAGTCCCCAGGGCTTCGGCCTTTTCAAGGCAAGCGCAGAGTAGGTGCCTCTCTTAGTGAGGCTGTCCTGATGAAGGGAGCTTGCTGCATGTCTTTGGCAGATGCATTATGCAACATGCAAAAATTCTGAAAAACTTAAAAATGAGGAAGCAGCTTGCTGCTGAAGATTGTTCTCTAAATCAGCTAATCAGATGTCCCTGTGAATGTGTGTCTCTGCTGAAAATGATCTAGTATTTTCTTATTAGACTGCAGACCACAGCATAAAGATGGCCAGATGATTAGAGGTGGGAGAAGCATATTTTTGTTTACCCCCATTGTTTCTTCCTTTTGATCGTCAAATACTTTAGAAATGCACTGGAAAGAAAATAAAACCTACCTCCAAGGATTGTTATGTAGTTCTTCCATTTCTAAACCCTTAGTATATTTTATGAAGCTCAGTGATGCCCCAAATTTATTAAGTACATGAATGGGTTTAAAAATTCAGTGATATTGGAGTATTCTGAGCAACCAAGTGACTGAAAACTGTAAAAGACACTGTTTGGAATGTCTGTTTGAACTCATCTGTGTTACTAACCACTAATTACTAATGGGGGAAAAGCCATCAAGCACCTGCAAATTGGTCAGACTGTTCCACAGCCAATTAGCCAAAGATCCCTGAACACTATTGAGACCTTCAGTTTCTGTGACTTCCACTGATTTTACTTATAAATGATGCCACCTTTAAAGGACATCAATGGTACTTATATCAGCCAAATTTATAGATTGCATTGAAATTCCCAATTCTTTTCCCCTCTATATTAGCATTACCTATGAAAGTAGGCTCAGTTTGAGGACTTCTGTCTCAGGGGAAGACGTGGTAGTTCCACAAATGCAGTTCTGTGGACAGGTAAGAATTGCCTTCACTGAGAGGTAAAAATGGCCTCAGCACATACAAAAGTAGAAATAGAAAACATGGGATTAGTAAATATTCACACTGCCACCCTTGTGTACTTGAATGAAAGTAATCAACTTGCATGACTGGAAATGAAAGAGGAAGGAAATGGATTTTCTTTCCACATGAAAAACAGCTGAGAAGTTTTAAAATCTTAGGAATTCAGATACCATGCAAGTATGGACTAGATGGGTTAGGCATGAATAGAATAACTGTGTATCAGTCCTTCTTTTCAAGGAAATGTGAATGTTTTGAAAAGAAATATGAATGTTTAGAAGGCTCAGAATAACAATACTAGTTTGGTTTGTTCCATTTTTTCCCATTATTTCTCTTTCTTCTTGCTCTGCTGGTGGTGATTGATGCACAACTATAAGCAAATTCTGTAGATCATCCTATGGGAACCTTGGTCTATTGAATTTATTAGGAGCAAAGAAAAAGGGTCTTCTCAAGTATATCCAGAAACACAACATAAATCCCTTTACATCTATTTCAGATTATGGTACTGCATTCAGAAAGTTGGAATCTGAAAATCAGAGGGATTGTTTCAGTTTCATAAGTATTATGATTCTGGGAGTTTAGTGTGACCTGTAGAGTATCAGAAATCCTTCTGGTTCCAACTACTGGTTATGTTATTCCCATGACAGAAGGAAGAGCTCCAACATAAGGATGAAAATGTTGTTGAGTGAATCCCAGGATGGCAGCACATGTCAAGTTAGTATTCTCAAAATATCAGCAAATCACTCCAGAGAATTCGGGGATTTTGTTGGGGTTTTTTTTCTCCCATTCTTCAAATATATGACTCAAAATTCAAAAAAGATGTGGTCATTTTAGATGAAAATGACATTAGAGATGCTGCTATGTGGCTACTATGTCTAACAGGTCCAACTGCCTATTCTTCACAGTATGAAATGTGGATTTTTTTTCCATTTTGGCAAATTAAAAAAGTTCTTTCGTCTCTCTGTTACAATTCCTGTTGCAGGATTTCTGTATGATAATATATAATCATTATATTAGTATTTTTTTTTCAAAAAATAAAGTACAGTTTTGTTTGATTGTGAACAGGGAGACCAGTTTATTGTGATGGTCATCAGTCTCAAGGATTATTAATTAATGCAGCTGAAGTACATGGCTGTATCTCTTATTTATAATTACCTCAACTCCACAAATTATCAAGGTTGCTTGTTTCTGTGTCAGAGAACATTCTGAAAGGAAATCTTTTCCACAGGAAAAGAGAATGACAGGTAAAATAAATGAAGTGTGTCTGCTTAGGAACAAGTGTTTTATGCATAATTATTTCATGCCTTGCAAATTAACTACATCATATATGCCTGGGAATTATAGAAAACTGAGGTAATGTACCTAGGGCATATTGGAATTTACTATGTAATTATATTTCTTGTTGCATTTTATATTTTTCAAATGGCTGGCAACATGAGAATCCAGCAAAGTGATGCTAGGGCTGGTATTTTCTGTATCTGCTTTTGGCATATGTGTATTTCCCAGAAGTCAAATAAATATTCTGGGTTTTCACCCTTTCTCTAGCCTCCCTATAGGTATGCAAACTATGGACAGGGTAATGATTCAGCAATGTAGGTTAAAATCCCCAGGAAGAGGCCAGAAGGGTCTGTTTGGCTTCTAACAAAGTGAAATGTTAAAGGCAAGGAGTTTCTAAAGAAGGCTCTGAAAGAGCAGTGTTCTGCTTTTTTTGTGTTCAACTGCTAATTAAATGTGATGGAACATTTTCTATTTTACTTTATGGAACTTAAATTGAACTGCTGTGGTGGAGCTGCTAGCCACTGGTACCTTTCAGGAGCTGCCTTCTGTCCAGGCTCCATGGGCTGCTTTGCTCCATCAGGCAGGTTTGGCAAGGTTTTCTGCCAAGAGCAGGACCCTGCTCCACTCACACACAATGCCTGGGTACCAGGAGTTGCTGGAGTTACCCCTGGTTCCTCCAGTGTAGCTGTTGTTTCCATCACCCTTTTAAGCAAAATTGCACCTAAGACAGAAAATGGAAACAAACCAGTTCTGGCATCCATCACAGCTATCAATTTCATGAAGAGAAACTGGTACATTTGTAAGCAGATGAGGATATAGAAACAGTTATGGGAATACAATTTGAAAATAAGATTCTAAAAGGTCTCTGTGTAAGTGCTCACCTTGTCTAAGCCATAGCAGTGAAATTTGGTTTGCCTGTCATCTGTAGACAGAAAACTTACAAATAATCAGGTTTGAAAATGATGGAAGAGTTAATTGTTTTTAGACCCAGCACTTAGAAAAATGCTTCTGACAAACAGCTTTCCTGCAAAGGAGTATCATGTTGGTGCTATTTGCAGCATTTATTGCAAAGGCTGTGTTGGTATTTCTATTACAAAACTTTCTTGCAGTTTTTTCAATAAAAATCCATTCTGTAGCAAAACATGGAATATCTGATCTCATCTCTTGACCAGTGGTTGTTTTTACCAGCTTTCCACAAAATTGACTGAGCTGAAATTTTTATATTTTACAAAGGTTAGAAAAGGTGTGGAGAGGAGGAGGTTGAGGGAGGGGAGCAATAGGAATGTGGTTGATGGAAATGGTTTGTATTTCAATTGTAGGATCAAAATGATGTGCTGTTGGCATCATCTGTAGGCCAGTTGTGCTGTAGTGGAATTCTGTTCTTCTTAGGGCAAGAAATTCTGCACATTGTCCCATCTGTAGGAAAACATTTCAATAGATTCATAAATCTATCACAAGGCAATTATAACTGAAAATTATAACAAATACTATGTAAGATGATATGGTGCATTATTCTTTAAATAGTTTCAGATTAAGTGGAGGAAAATATCACCACTTCCAAATTATGGAGTGCTGAAAGGCTTTTTGGTTTTGGTTGTTTTGTTTTGTTGGTTTTCTATTTTTTTTTTTTGCTGTTGCCAAATTATATATATCGGTGTGGTGGTGATCAAACCATTTAGAAGGACTTGAACAATTTTTTAAACCTTTTTTTTTTTGGAAGGTCAGTAATATGAAATAAACTATCATTTTTATATCTGCTCATTTGCATCTGACTAGAATTGACAAGCTGAGAAAGGAATTCTGAGTCCCCATCTACTTGCTCAAAACAGCTTCACTGTTTTGAGGAGTTTTGGCTGCCAAAGCCACAGTGATCAGCTTTGCTGCTCTTAGGGGTTGGTAGACTCTTGCTTTTTTCTTTTCCTGAGCTCATTTTTCTCAGCTCTTCTTTCAGCTTTGCATTGGTGGCATCTGGTTCGCTTGCTTCTTTACTTTAAGGTTGCTCCTATTTTCATCATTATATGGATTAGATATTAGAAACTGAAGAATTGTGGTTTTCTCCTTGTTGTGGCTGGCCAGACATCTCAGTTCTGACATTGCACACAGCCTCAGTCCCTTTGATGTGCCTAGAAGAAATCCCTGGTGTGCCTGTGTGTTAGGCCTGCTTAAGCTCTACCTTTCAGTCCACAGACCCCGCAGAAGAAGCTGAGCTTTAGCTGGGCCTACCCTGAAATAATCAGCAAATTCAGCTGAAATTTTCTGGTGAGAACAAGCCTAAATGGCAGCCTTAGAAGAAGATAAATTCAAGTGACTTTTTTTTTTTTTGCTGAATCTTCACTGTGTCTTCTTATTTTGTTGTAAATCTACCTGGATCGACTTGGACAGCAATGGGGCAGAAACATCTAGGTTTAGCAGCAAAAGAACCACAGTAAAACTTTTTATTCATTTTTATCATTGAAAGAGATGTACTAGACAAATCTAAGAGTCTTTGGAGACTTTAGAAAGAGGTGAGAGAGAGCATTAGGGACTTGAACACCTTCGTTCTTCTCACAAAGCAAGTGTAATTGTATCGATAAATATCACAGTCCCATTTTACTTTTGATTTTCAGAGGCTTGCTGGAAAAATAGGCTCACTGAAGTTTCACACACTATCAGGCCAGACATTTCAATCTAGAGGTATACAGCTGAACTTCCTGAGTTTTAGAGACTTTTTTATTGTTTGCTTAGGAGAATTGCAGTGTTTGCTCACTTATGATATTGTTATTTCTATGCTGTGGAAAGGTATGGATAATATATGCAGATTCCTGAAGCAACTTTGCTGCAGAATAATAGAATGTTTGTGAGTGTTTTTTCAGTTTTCCAATAAAAAATGGGTGTTAATCTAAGTATAGGTTATAAAATTAAATTTTAAATCATTATCTAAAGTGACATTTTGAATTTAGGTGACTCTACATGCTCCTTCTCCCTCATTGCTTTCATGCAAACAGAAGATATTGTACTTTTATTCATAATCAAAAAAGGAAAGCCACTATACCAAATTACCTCAAACTGTTACATGTACTACATAGGCATGAAAAAGTGGAACTTTTAGTCTATTAGTAACAAGAAATAATTATTTAGAGAATTTTAGAAACCTGATATTGCAGTTCAGTATTAGTAGTAATGGACATGAGAAAAATCTGAAGGCAAACTATGCGGGGCTAGATGTGGGATTCTCAGCATCTGTAAATATGTGAAAAGCAGGCTGGTTTTGGGAAGGATTTATTTTAGGCAATAAAAAAATCTCTGAAGGGGCAGAAATCAAAGTCATTGTTGGGATTTTTAGAGGAAGGCCGGAGGTAAGTCAAGTCCTGTAGTTTCTTGGTTTATATATGTTACAAATCACTCAATACACCTCTCAAAAACTTGCTCAGCTTTATTCCACAGAGATAACAAGCTGCTCTGCGTGGGCAGCCGTGTCCACACCCCTGTGGAGCCTCCTGTGGAGCCTCCTGTACCACTCCCCACGCTTTGTTCAGGCGCTGGATCCAACCCTAAGGTGGATTCCTTTTGTTTTTCAGCTCTGAGGGACAACAGAATCGAGCTGGTGCGAGCGTCGTGGCACGAGCTGAGCATCAGCGTCAGCGATGTGTCCCTGTCGGACGAGGGGCAGTACACCTGCTCTTTATTCACCATGCCTGTCAAAACTTCCAAGGCTTTCCTCACCGTCCTCGGTAAGCACAAACAGCAGAAAGCACCAACCCAGCAGAAAGAAGAGGGTGTTAAACTCCTCAGGCTCTGGCAAATTATGATAAGAATGAACTTTTCTAAGGTTTGGCAGAAGATAAATGTAAATGTCTGATCTAGTTTCCCCTCATGTTTATTGTTTCGTATTGCTGTGCTGAGAAATAGCATTCCTCTTCCTGTTTGCACCGTGGCAGGATAATGAGTTAGGGAGCACACAAGGACCACGGAACGAGTGCTCCAGAAAATGGACATAACCTCTACATCCCGAGCACCTCCAGAGCAAAGAAGGTGCATGTGTTCATCTCCTGACAATCTATTGGGTAGGGCAAAGGGGAGAAAATCAGAAAGCATGAAATCAAAACGGGCTTTAGAGCTTTATCATTTTTCCTTAGCTGTGCATTTTTTTTTTTTTTTTGGCTCATTCTGCTTTTTTTTTTTTTTTTTTTTTTTTTGGGTCTATAAAGTTTTAAATTTTCACTGGGTTTGCTGCTTCTTTTATGCTTTATCCTCTAAGTGCTCTGCTGTTTTCCCCAAAGGTTATAGATACACATAGAAAAGCAATAGATTCTAAGAGATGCCCAGGAAATAAAGTTTCTGCTCGAAGCTTTATATGATTCTATGAATGTCAGTAGCCCAATCAGCCAAAATTGCTATAGTTCATTGAAACACACCTGCGAACCTAAGAGGTTATATGATTTTAGAGATTGATTTTTATTCTCTTTCCCTTTTGTTTTGTCCCTGAACATGACTCTTTCTTTCTGTTTTATTTTTATATGTGGATGGGCAGACAGTTGAATTTAATAGGACTAATGTAAGATATTCTCTGTGGCAGTAATATTCACATTAATCCAGCCAGGGAATTGGTTTTGTGCTTAGGATATGAAATACATCTCTCTTTCAGTCCCTGTGAGACTATTTTACAAAAATCTTCACAAGTTTGCCATTAAGGACAAAAAGTACCCACTCAAAGCAGAATATTCTGGAATAGCAGCCGCCTGTGCTTAATCTTCTTTCTGTGGAGAGGCATTTTCATGATCTAAACAATTGAGGAGGGTACCAGCTCAACCTTTTAAATGGCAGAAAGACATAGAAGGGTGCTACAAAGACAAGAAAACCCCCAAATACCCAGCCAATGTTTATTAACAAAAGTAACTTGATCTTTAATGGTCCTTTAAGCTTTACCTTTGTTTTAGGGGAGGTTTTCATAAAGTTTTCCCAACATCATTTACTTACCTTCCCAGAGAGAAAGCTGCACAGTTTAAGATTCCTGCTTTTTTTTTTTTTTTTTTTCATTTTGCATATGTAATTTCCTACTTCAAGGTAACATTTTAAACTCTTAAAACATTTTCTGCTGGAGAAGGAGATCTTCTCTGCTGAAATGTATTACATCTTTTCATCAGATAAACTATCATTTTATGTACTATTAATCTCTTTATTGGCTGCTCTGCTTTTGATTAGAAAATTCAAGTGTTAAGGTATTGTAATAGACACCATTTTCTGTCCTGAGAGAGAGAAGTAGATTTACTAAAGAGCTGTACTATGCAACAGGTGATGCTGCTTTGCATTTATGTACATAATCTGTCATTTTGGAAAAGAGATGTAGAAAAACTGAATTATTAATACAGGGCACAGGATCATTTACTGTGACTGAGCCCTTTATCTTGCCACAAATGTGAATGCACCAGAGCACTGTAGCTGCAAATTATAACTGACATTTATTGAGATTTTTAAATTACTGTCATCAGTATTACTTTAAAATAAGTTATTCTCATGTCTTCATAAGTTAAACGCATTTGTGCACGTAGTGATCAAAACTTTCCCAATTTTTTCATGGTTTTTTTTAATTATTTCTTATTTTCTTGTTATTATTTAATTATTTATTGTTTATTATTTTTTTAATTATTTTTAAATTATATTTTTTAAAAATCTTCCATGGTTCTTTGAAAAACAACCATTTCCAAATTGAATATTATATGTGTGGTATGTCGGGGAACTGTGATTATACCTCTTGGTGTTTTGGTTTTGCTTCCTCTGAAGATAAAATGACTCCAGTATTTATTTTCACCTTTCCTTTTCCCTGGATTTTGTATTAAAGTCTTCATTAATTAGGTGTAAATATCTGTTCTGAACTTAGGTCAGTTCAGCTTTTTGTTGCCAGTTTAATTTTCACAGCTGTGCTTCTAATGCGCTTTGTCATCCTGCTTGCTGTGCTGAGCAGTTTAAATATTGTGACAAGTCAGACTAGACCTGCATGCAAAAATACACAGAGATAAGGTATTTATTAAACTGCAATCTGTTTCTCTTGGAAAATTAGGTGCTTTCTTTATTTATTTAGAATCAACTACCGTTCAGATTGATGGTTAATTTACAATAGGAGAAAGGTTTAACTGACGAGGCACGAGGAATTAATTATCCTGTTTCCAGAATTCAGAGCATATGAAGAAGTGAACTTTAAGTTGGTCGTGCATTCATGGCAGCAGCTGACACTATCAGACACATTTTGCTTGTTTGCTTGTTAGGTGTTCCTGAGAAGCCACAAATTACTGGATTTACCTCACCAGTTATGGAGGGAGAGAGGATGCAGCTCACTTGCAAGACATCTGGTAGTAAGCCAGCAGCTGATATCAGATGGTTCAAGAATGACAAAGAAGTTAAAGGTATTTAAAAGGATTTTGGTGTCATTTGGTCCAATTGTCAAACCTATACATTCTATAGAATTATTATTTTTTTTTTTAATCTGTGTTTGTAAAGCTGTTCCTATTGGGTCATGAAATGAGTAGGGGATAGATGAAGAATTTATTGTAATTTGTAGTGGTCATATAACCATGTAATTTGTAGTGGTCATATAACCATCTTTTTATTGTTACTTCAAATGTTAAAAACTGATGTTTTGGATTGCTCAGAACTCTGTGCAGCACAATAAACTCAGCTGTGAGGCTTCATAGGGCAATGTTTTCTGGATTATTATCACAGTCAGACCACTCATCCCTGACATTTTCCATTTCTCTTGTGCCATTCCAGCATGGGGTATGTATGATTTAGTTGAGTCCCAGATTTAGGTTATACTCCCCTAAAAAATGTGACCAGGTGAGGCAGAACCATCTGGAGGAGACAGGAGAAGGCACTTCCCAGAGGAGATCTATGGAGCCTGCTCTGGTGAGGAAGAGTCAGGATGTAGCAAATGAGGGAATCTCCAGCTGAGGCAAGGATGCTGACAGTCTGGAGCAGGAGGAGGGAAAGGATGGGCTTTAAAGGGGATCAGGAAAACTTCACAGGGGCTGAGGGGAGTTGGAAAAAATCTGCTGTAACTGAAAAGCCATGGAGTGACTGAAACCAAAGCTGACAGCAAGGATTTGCCTTCAAGGATGCAGCGAGCTAGGAAAGAGCTGCATATAAAAAGCTGTTTATTTCCTTTCCATCTTCTCTTTCACATTGCTTGGAACTTAGTTTTTTGCTCCATATTCTTAAAAATGCTGGAATGGTTTTTACTCCCCATTGGTGAATGAGTGAAGAGAGCTTCCTGATGCAGAAGGCTGTCAAGCCAGTGGAGGTGCCCATTATAAAGCAGATGGATAAAAAGCATAAGGTATTGGTATTTATTCATGTCGCCTCTATTCATTCTGCTGTAAGGCCAGATGAATAAATGATTCAAAATCCACCTTTTCCGTGTGGCTTTAAAAAACAAAAACAAACGAAGAAAACACCCTTCATTTATCTGATTTGTCTCATATTTTGGATTTCATTAGCTCAAGAAACTGCCTCAAGCAAAGTTACAGAGTTAATTACTGAACCATTTATCTTCCTTTACTGTTTTCTACCATAGTTCAATGTGCAAAAGCAGAGCTGTGGTATAAAACTGGTAAATAATGGAGATTGCAGATGATTGCCTAAGGAATCCTGTCCATTCCACAGTTGTCCTTATATTTCTAATGGAAATGAGAATAGTATTGAAAGGAGCGAGCATTTTAGACTGGAATAATTTGAAATGTGTAACAAGGATAGAAAATGAGGAAACAGAAACTAATTCTTTTCAGAAGTGGGAACTTTGAGGAAATTGATTAAAGAAATGCAGCATCTAATCACATGTAAGTAAAAAGAATTAAACAGCACAGCTAACAAACATGGCAGAGCATAGACTGTGTCCTCCAGAAAAGATGGCAGGATGAATACACATGCTCAAGGCATGTAAATAACTCCAAACCATGTCAATACTATAAGGGAAATACTGGTACAGTTGGCCTAACAGCAAGGCAACACATATTTGAAAAGATCTTAGTTTAAAAATTAAGCTTTAAAATCTGATGCAATTACCTTTGCTTTTCCTTCAGCTGACGTGTAATTGAAGCCAGCAAGCAATTTGGTCATTTAACTTTAACTAATTTCTTCTTCTCAAGAGTTTCCAAAGGGATTTAAAAAAAAACACAAACAGCAAAACAGGGTGGGGAAACAAAGGAGTGTGAGAGGAGTATGAAAAAGAACAGTAAAGGGGAAAAAATACCCCGACAACCAGAAATAGGAGGAAAGTACTGAGCACATTCATTTCAGTTCAGTTTTCTACGTCTTCTGAAGAGCACATTGCCATTTCTCAAAGGTTAGAAATAAAATAACCTAACCAGTCTGCAGTGGCATCAGCAGAAGTTACATTAGCTTTGTGCAGTGTAAAAGGTGAAATGATAAATCTGAGAAAATAGATATGAAATTATATGCTAATGCAGCTGACATTAAAGGTTAGAAGTTCGTCTGTCTAGCACCAGTAAATCCAATTGTGTTATACTGTATTATACATGGTGCAAACGAATATAAATGATGCACTGAGATCAGAGTCTCACCAAAGGGGAAAAAGCCACTCTAAAATTGTAGCTCCATTGCTATTATTCAAAAAAGGAATCATCATCTGGTAAAGGAATGGTGTTTGATAAAGTAAGTGTTAGTAATGAGAGAGACTGAATGTGAAGCACTGGGTGCCACACCTTTTACTTTAGTGTTCTGTCACTCAGATGTGCACCAACTCAACAAAGGGATCTGCAGTTTAGCATTCTGGTGACATTTCTGGAAGATTATTAAGAACAAAAGTACTGGAGAAGCTAAATGAAAATTTTTCATTCTGAAATTACGTATTTTTTTTTTAAAAAAAAAAAATTGTTACATACTCTTTCAACAAAATTATATAAAGAATTTCTTTTTAGGCTTCAGGAATATTTTGAATGGATTTTCTCCTTTTTCCTTTTCAAGGTAGATTGGATTTTAAAACTAAATAGTTCAATTTTTATGTCAACAAGTTAAGGTGCTTTGATTAAGTTTTAGAGAGGCACTGATCATTTTATCTTGATAAACCTCTAAAGCAAAGATGAAGGTTTTTTTTAGATAATAGGGCCATTTTGTATCACAACTTGAGTTTAAATGTAAATAACAATTATATCTGCCATGTAAAACCAGAAAAAAAATGTGTTTTTAAAGGATTAGTATTTGTGTTCCAGGTATGTGCTTTTATAAATAGCTTGCAATTAGCAATGGATGATGGACATTCCATCATGTCCATTTCCTATTTTCCCTATCAAACATCTATACTTATGAGATATAATCCTGTTTTAGTTGATACAGACATATCTGTATGTGCACCTCTCTGAAAGTCATGGAAGTGGGCTCAAAGCTGATCCCCAGGTCATTTGGCCCAACATCTATTCCAAGGTTAAATCAAGTGTCTAAAGGTCTTCTCCAATTCAGCTTTGAAAAGTCTCCCAGATTCCATGGACAGAGATTCCATGGAAACATTTCTGTCTGGGCTAGATTTTTCAGCATTCTAAAGCCTTCTTTGTGGGTTGTTTTCATTATTTGTAGATACTTCATGATACATAATCTGAATTTTTCTTGGTGTAATTATATTTATATTTTTATTATTGCCCATTTATATTTTTGCCCATCGATTTTGCTCTACACCTCTGAGGGGCTTTTTTTTTCCCTCTCTGGCCATAATTTATGTACTTTAAGACAACAGTTTGATCTGGTTTCAGTCTTCTCTTCCTCTGGCTAGGTATTATAAACTTTCTTAAGTTGTCCTTGTACAGCTCCACTGACCACTGTGTTTTTCACAGGTTTATGGTACTTTTTCTCTCCAGAAAGCCCAAAACTGGGCCAGGCATGCTCAGTGCAGCTGTGCTCGTGCCAAAGAGAGGAGGATCACTCCCCTCGACTTTCTGGCTGTGCTTTTACTAACACAAGGCAGTGGGTTTTAGTTTTCAGCCCTGCAAGGGCACGCTGTTGAATGTTCAACACATCCTACAACCCCTAGGTCCTCCTCTGTAAAGCTGTATCCCTCCAGCCTGTTCCATTACAGTGCTTCCCACACAAAATGCTTGTGTAAAGGATTTCTTTTCAACCTTTTCTTCAGGGGAATATTTAGGAGAGAGAGGAGCAGCAAGAAGACAAAGGAAACTAGGCTAAAGCTGACATATTTAAAAATTCTGTCAAATAGCCTGAGTGATGGTGTGTACCCAGTGTCTGATCTCCACCATTCTTACATCCAGTGGGGTTTGCACTCAATTAGCAGATATTACAATCACACCTTCATTTTGCCATGAAGAAACATCTGAGAAAATGCAGCTGATAGGGAGGACAAGGTAAAAATTTCTGTTGGTGAGGCTGCCGACACAATATTATCACTGCCCTTTCTGCAGGGGAAGTTAATTCTAAGAGCTGAACTCTTTCACACAATAGATACCTAGAGAGAGACTTCTAAACATCAATTTAGGAAATTAACTGCTTTTGTTTTTCTAAAGGATTAAGAATCCACAACCTGTCGATAAAATTAAAGTTGTTGATGTTTTCAGGAGTCTTCTGTCCCCCACCTGAAGTCAGTGAGCAAAGGGATGTGCACATTACATATAAGCAGAATGTTACCTCTATAGATGCTTATTATTAAATTTGGAAACCTAACTCTGGGAGCAGAATCACATGTGTTTGCTTTAAATATTAGTGAAGCCATTTGTTGTTTGATTGTAATAACTTTGCTTTAGCTCTGGTCAATATTTCTCTCACCTACTAATCCCTAAATATTAATAGTGACCATGGCAGAAATTGAAATCTTTTAAAGCTTAGCAGCAAACAGGAAGAAAAAAATCTTGTATGCAAGAAATAAATTTCTTTTAGGGGAAAAATGGAAACTGTGTAAGTACATGGTGTCCTTGTCTGTCTGGAGACAATGATAAAGACCACCTCTCTGATGTCAGAGGTATTTTTAATCTAAAAAGATGTAGCTTAAGCCATTGAAGATTTGCTTTCTAAAATTGATATTTCATGGAAATTTTATTTAGGTCATTCTGTTCTCTAATGGGATTTAGTATAATTTGTAAAACTGAAACCTCTCACTTTTTTTAGGGCACAGAGGACATATGAAATCTCAGTGTAATTTAATATATATGTTTAAGTATTTATAGATGTCTTTTCAAGCTTTCATTGCAATAAATCAATATAACAAGCTTACTATTTTTCTGAAATAAACTAAAATCAATAAGTATCACAAGTAGTTAGGAACCAAGTAAAACAATTCTAAAGTATGTGTAAGAAGATCTTATGTTCCAATTAATACATTCAAGTATTTTTAAACAAATACTCAGTCTTTTGGATCTTCATTTATGATCTAGCATGTATTTCTTACAACAAAATGTTCTGAATGTGAATCTTAACCTTGAGCTGATACTTCTTAAGGGTAGCTGAAAGCCCCCTCCACTGCAATGTCTATGCTGAAAACTCTCATATTTATAACTGGATCTGCACAGAAGTATCAGGTCAATTTAAAATGATATAAAACAGTGAGTGGAAGTTCTCTGCAGTAATCTTATTTCTGGTTTTCTTAGGACTTCTCTATATATGTCAGTAAATGCTGTGATGTGCTCTGTTTACAGTTGTTTGTTGCCACTGATACCTGGGTTTAGTTTTATTAGCAAATTAGCATAATTCTAACCAAACCACAGAATAAGCAGTGAGTAAAGTAAGCACAGGATTAATCTGACTGTGTGCACATGGCTTCAGTAATATCCACATATTGCATTACTGTGAGAGGCTGTAAGAATGAACTTGGGAGATCTAATCTTTCACTAAATATTCACTGTGAATATGTAAGGTAATGAGGGTGGGACAAAATCACAGTCATTTTCTGATGACCTACAGAAAAATTTTATATTAAATATAGACCTAAACATGCAAGAGGTAATAATGAATGGAATTTCTGTTTGAATGCAGTACCATAGAACCAAATTTAAAATTTTCTCTTTCAATATGTATCTCCTAATTTGAAATGGGGAAACTGAGGAATAACTACAGTCTAATTACTTTTATATTAAAGAGACCAGATATGAAAAACGTGTTTTTTACACCAACTGTGATAGAAAATTCAGCTGTCTAATGCTGGACTGTTTTTTTTCCAAAAATATTGGGAAGATAGCTAACTGTTTATTCTCTCTTTCAGATGTTAAGTATTTAAAAGAAGAAGATGCAACTCGTAAAACATTCACAGTCAGCAGCACGCTGGATTTCCTAGCAGATCGCAGTGATGATGGTGCAGTTGTAAGTTGCAGAGTAGATCATGAGTCCCTAAACTCTACACCTCAGATAGCAATGCAGGTTCTAGAAATACACTGTAAGTAATACACATTCTACATGCTTGCTTTTATAGTTTTGTTTTGTTTCAGAGTGTCTGTGGGAGCAAAAGTCTCTGGTATTGTGCAGATAGATATCACCTTTCTTTTAGCCAGCTCCTGTGGTTTGTGTTTGGCTGGTTGGGTGTGGTTTTTATTTTATTTTTACAGGAGTGACTCAAAAAATCTCAATGAAAGCTTTACCATTGAGAGCACTGTGGGACTGAGTTATTGGTTTTCTTTGAGAAATAGTGGAGAGAAAATGCATTTGTCTTTTTTTGATTATCATTGAAGCAATGTAAATGCATTATTAAACATCAAGAGCATCCTAATTCACTGTTTTCCTTGAAAGTTTCTAGGAACTTGAAACAAGGGTATAAATAAGCAAAGTTTGTAGAAGAATGCCTCAATAATGCTGAATGCTGCTAATGAGAATCAGTTAATAGTTTGTTAATAGTACAAACTCGGGAAGAAAAGCTCTTTAGGATTTATTTTTAGGCCTGGCCTAAAAGCTGTTAGTCAAGCTAATCCAAACTTCAGTTGTATTGCATCTTTATATATTGGTTATTTTTTTCTTTCAAATTTCTGATGTTTTCCATGGTGCATTGTTTCAAAGTTGAATGAATCTGGTTTTCTATGTGTGTCCTACTCTGAAGTCAGGTTGTCTTTTGAGTCACTTAAAAAATGTGAGACACACAAGAGAACACCTTTTCACCATCAGCTGACATTTTCATATTCACTTGTATTATATCCACCATTTTTCAGGGTCCAGCTGTTTGTTTTTCTGGAGAACACTTGTACATCTCATTGCCTGGCTAGCAACCACAGGCATCTGCAAAATGTCAGACCAGGGGAAAGGAAAAGGCCTTTCAAGAATCTCTTTCTAGATCAGGTGCAATTGACCTGTTATAAACCAGAAAAGGCTGTTCCTGAAGCAGGCAAGCATTCAGTGACTGCAACCAGTTCCTGAGGAACCTTGTCAAGGACTGCTGCCATATGTAACTTGTTTCTAAACAGGGATATTTGTATAAGCATCTAAGACTTGCAGCACATGTAAAATGCAGGAATGGCGAAAGCACTCTGTGCACGGAAGATGAGAACTTTGTTAAAAATGCCATCTGCAAAAAAGTCTGAAAATGAAGAGAATGTGGATTAGCATATGTGCTAAAAATGTTTTCTGAAACATTCTAGCCATCATTAAACTGAGGGAGATCAGGGCCTTTCTTCACCAAATGGCTATTCAACACCTCTCCTGATATATTCAAATGCATCTGTTCTGGAGACGTGAATCCTTAACAACCTTCTTTCCTTGAATTCTAAATTGCACAGCCATCAGCCACTGAACTTGCCCATGCCTTCACTTCCAAATTATTTGCTCTTTCTTCAGTGCCTTGCTCAAGATGTTGGCACCACAGGAGATGAACCAAATTGAATGGAACAGTAGATACAGAAATTGGACAGCTAAAAAAGGTTTAGAATGGCTGCAATGTAATTTAGTGTAATGTGGTTGGAAATAAAGGCAGGGCTCTGGTTTGCATGAGCATCATAAGGCAAATAAGCCTTTTTATGGCCTCTTGTATATGAAAGTTCCTGAATATTTGTTGTTTCCTCCCAGTCTGCACCCTTGCAGCAAGGCACTACCTTGCTAAATAGCAGTGAGGTGCATCTTCCTGTATGCTTGTTTCTCCAAGTTTTGAACAAGACCCTTCTCCCTCTTCTCTGGCCTCCCTGAAGGTCTCTGACAAGGTCAGACTGCACTGGGCATTTCCATTGCTGCTGTTCTTTATGTTAGTGCCCCCTCAGACTGCCAGCTTATCAAAAGCCATAATGCACAAGTAATTGTTCTCTATCATTCCTGCTTGCTCCATTAATTTTCCACCAATCAATTTAATACTCTCCAGCACTGGTATAGAGTCGTTATACATGGAAAGAGAAGTGATAAATGTGCCAAAAGAAGCTGAAGTTTGGGGCAGAGAGTGGAAGTACCATTTAAAGCTATGGAGAAAGAAGTATTCTATTATTGGTGACAAAAAGGCTAAGAGCTGTCTTTTGTTGCCCTTGTCCTTGCCACCTCCATTCCATGGTCAGCATACTCAGAAGTCTTAGTGCTGGTCAAATTTTGAAAGGAAACTTAATAAAAAGAGAAGATTCAAGGAACTGATGATGTGGTTCATCAGAGAGCCTTAAAGGAAAAAGAGGAAAGAAATAATTCACTGGAGCAATCCCAAATACTCCAAATGGAGTATATTAGGCTGGAACTGGGCTCCTTGACTTTATTCTCCTTGTTACTCACCGTTGTTGTGGATATTAATGCAGTCACCAGAAGCTGCTTTTTTTTCCATCAGTCCATCCATAAGATTTCAAACATTTAAAAGACATCCAGTTTGTATTGAAAGGAATCATGCTCATGGGACCCTGTAGAAGCTGATCCAGCATATATCCTCAATGCCACCTTGCAGCAGGGCAAAAATAGTGCTGGTAAAATTGATGGGTTATGGGACCTCAAGGTCAGGAGAATTTGTTAATCTGACAACCTGTGTGCTCCAAAATCACAACCAAGTTAGTGTGGCCTTGCCACATGCTCTTAATGTCCCAGAGATCTATAAAATTAGCAGACAACTGTGAGAGAATGGTAAGCAAGTCTCTTAAAAAATTCTTCAAAATAAAGAATCTTTTGTTCTTCAAAAAGAATAGCACAGGTGAGCATTAGTTTGGCAAAGAATGAATGTACAAAGATGAGGCATCACTCACTAGGACTGCATTTCAGTTTTAAACACCTTCTTAAAATCTGGAAAGTTTTCTCTGTGGTACATGGATGCTCCTCATAAATTATCAGTGTATCATCACTAGTTAGAAGAAAAGGGCAATAAGAACATTTCTGTCCTCTATAATTATAGTTTGAAAGTTGAAAAGCCTCCTTTGTTTCAAGCAACTGGCCCCTGACAATGGACAAAACATTTGTGGCTCCATCGAAAGAAACAAACAAACAAACCAAAAAGCAAAGAAAAGTAAAAGAGAACAGTAGGAATTACAGGGTTGTGTTTGCATCCAGTGGATGATAGGTAGAGAAAAAGGAAAGCAAAATAATGGAATGAAATGACAGGTTTTGATATATGCCTAGTGAAAGGTAGAATAAAATTAAATCTGCCTTAGATGCTGGGGCTGTATGAAACAGATATTTGTAATTAGTCCATGGAGAGATGTAGATAGAAGTGCTTATGAGTCTACACAGCTGCTTTTATCATCAACTTTAGTAGGAAGTAAACCTAACAAAATGAAAGCCATCATATATAGAATATGTTTATTCCCTCTTCTTCCCCTTACACAAATCTTAAGTTTTATTATTGAGATAGAGAAATCAAATAAGCTTTCCCAGTAGTGCTGCAGTATATGAAATGAAGCTGAGGACTAAACTTTTACACTCAAAGTATTTTTATTTTCTATTATTCATATTTATATGTATGTGATAGAAATTGTGCCTAAATCCTTCTGCTGCTCTTTTCTTTCGTTCTTATAGTTCAGTTTGGTAGTTGAGATTACCTATATTATTATTTTGAATGAGTCTGTGGCCAATCCTTGTTTTTTTTGCAGGGCTTCACAGATTAATTTTTCAAACTGGAAATATTAAAATAATAGGGGAAAGCATAACATACCCCCACTCCAGACTACAGGATAATTAGCTCCTCCAATCTTTTGATTTATTTCTCTGCAATTTATGTCATGTCTCACTTGTGCTTAATCCTGTTCATCTGTATGTTGTGCTCTGTGCACTGCAGGGCAGCCCAATTGCCCAAGTCTTTCTGCTGTGCTGAAAGGTTTGGCTGTAATTTAGTTTCTGCTTGGCCAGCAGAGGTTTGTGGTAGCATGACACTGCTTGCTGAGTTTATTTTTCCTCTGACCCTTACTGTCAATAGCAAACCTAAAATAGACTTGTATCCCCCCCGGCTTTGCTCTGAAGTTTGCTTGTCAGCCTAGCTGCCACTGATTATTAGGAAACACTTCTTGTAAGTGATAAATACAAATCTCAAAGGGATGTTTAATTTCATTGTTTACTTCTGTGCTCAGACTAAACAAAGAATGCATTCTTTGTTCCTGTATTGAAGAATCATGGGTACAGTGCTTCAATTTTGAAAGCTTCTCAGTACAATGTTTAAGAGATTGTCTAAGTCCTTACCCTCCTGAAAAGACATTTTGAGGGCATGTACGGCTTCTGGTCCATATCTGGGAAGTCATTGAATTCTTCTTGTCCCTCCTCAGTGTCACAGACATGTTGTGATTCCCAAAAGTGGCATCTTCTCTTCCTTCCAGGACTTTTCTGAGCAGAAACCAGCCAACATTTTGCTTCGTACTGAACGGAGTGCCATAAAATTACCCAGTGGTAATTACCTTACCTCAGTGAAGATCCTCTGACTACAGTAAATTACCCAGCAGACCTCAGTAAAAATTAATTGTGTAAATCTACCCCAGGGGCTGCTTTTGAAGCCTTAAAGTGAAATCAAATCATTTGAACTTCAAACCCAATCATCGTGCTTCTAAAATGGCAGCTGCGATGTGATCCGTGCTAATGGACTCAGTGAGATTTTGCTCAAAAGCTGACCACGCTCCCAAATGACAGCACTAATAAGCTAAATATGTGTTATGTAAAGAAGTGTCTGGAGAGGCAATTTTGAGTAAATTCTGTATTGGCAGACACAGATGTGCATGAATTGTCAGCCTGACAAATCTATAGCCGTCAGCTAACTTGTTTCCACAGGCTATTCCAACATGTTTGCGTGAGAGGCACACTTCTTCTTTTGTGGGCTGTTATTAGATTCTTTTGCAATGAACATCTGGACTTGACTTTCAAATTAGGCAGCTATTCCATGAGAATGTTGGAATCATTGTCCTGGAAATAAAGGTATTGATTTTGCGTTAAGTAAACAAAGCCCTGAGAGTGCAGCAGGCTGCAGATCGGATCAGCCACGCGCTCGTGTAGAACACGGCGTGTCTGTGTGTGCTCGAGTGTCTGACAACACTGTGCCCCTCTCACTCCTGCTCTACCAACAAATGGAGGCTTCCCTGATGGCAAGAGGGTTCCAGAATTTCTGCTGGTGTAAGCAGAGTAATTTCATCAAAGAGCTACGTTTCCTGATGCTCGCTAGGAGGGTTTAGCTCATGTTTTCTGCTTGGGTGCTTTAAAGTTTTTTGTCAGAGCAGAGTTTTTAATATACACATTCTGAACAAAAATGAGTAAAAATGTGTGTCAATATATAAAAATGTATTAAATATAGTATATAATGTACCATACTTTCATATTAAAGCATTCTCAAAAAAAAGGCAAGAAAAGGGTCATGCACAGTTGGGTGCTAGACTGTGAGGGTGATGAATATCTAAAAGACTCAGAGCTGCCCGTCAGAACAGCATATAGAGACAAAAACCTTGAGTCTTAATGTTCAGTTCTAATGAATTAGCCCCATGTTAAATATGTTAGTGGCTCTTTAAGGTGTCTGTCTCTACCCAGATTTGCTGACTTTTTATAGCTCAGAAAAGGCAGAGGTGTGCCCGTGCAAGAGCGCCCAGAATGGGACACTCCTTAGGAGAGAGAAGGAAAAATTTTCCCTGCTGCCTGCATATGGTCCTTCTGTACTGTAAATGAGTAAAATATGTGTCACTTTCTTTAAGCTGTGTGGCCATTTGTCTTTTTGAAGCTGATTCTAATTTTCTCTTCATGTGCTCCTTTCTTTTTACTTACTTTAGTTGTTTCCCTCAATTTTGTGCTTAAAAAAACCTCTCTGCTTTTGACCTTTGGCATATCTCTTTTTCTCATTTGCTTTGAAGTTTCTACTTTAATTTTTTTTTCCTTTTTTTTCTGACTTATGGTATATTTCCCAGAACTATCCCAGACTTAAGTGGCACCTCTGCTTTAGGAGCAAGGGCATATCTCCATTGTTTTTGGAATTAGCTTTTACTCTCTAGGAAGAGAATATGTTTTTCTGAAGTGAAAAAAATATGAGAGTTAGAAGGAATTTCCTTCACTGGTGCTGTTCTCTTTGATTTCTGATCAGTCTAACAGAGTTGTTGGTCATTCTCATTTGCTTGTGACCATCTTTTCATTACACTGTGTGACACCCTGACAGACACACTGGCTAGAAGTAAAATCTGGTAACATTTGGTGTGAGTACACACTGCCACAGTCTTTGCACAGGCAATCTGGCAAGAGATGCATCCCCAAAGTCAGAAAATGCTTTGCTAACTAGGATAAGGTGTCATAGTGTAGCCTTACAATTTTTCTCTGATTTTTTTTTTTTTTTTAACTGCCCCAAAATACTAGGTGAACTCAAACAAATAGCCTGTGTATTGAGTCAGGAGGGAAAATAGTTTCAATTCTTGTGAGAATTGAAACTTGCTTTGATGTTGCCAAGAGAGAAAATGTCTGTGTAATGATAACTTCAATCAATGAGTTTAACCACACAATTCTCCTATAACTTCTGATACAGTGACAAGACCTGGATTTTCCCAGGGCATAATTCCCTTGAGTCAATAAAAAAAAAGAATTCACCTGAGATTTGCACAACCAGAGCCTTGCAGTTCTCTATTTCAGTGTAGCACGATTTGCTCTCTGCCTATAACCATTTTATCATGGTACAATTTGAGTGGTTTGGATCTCTGATACCTCAGAGACCTCTGGAACTTGTGGAAGGAGGCCAATATTTGAAACTTGGTCTTATTGATTAAAGCCACCTTTTGTTCCAGCTTAAGAAGTGAGAGGGGGCTGTGTTTTCTGCCTGATGTACAGACAGGACCTTGGTCTCTCACAAAGCCTCTGCCTCTGATCACAATCTCTGTAAGCCTGAGCAAGCAGGGATGTCCCTCCCTTCAGTGAAAACCTGTGAGCTGTTCAGGTCCTGTAGAAACTCATCAGGAAAAGCTGGATGTTTTCATAAATGGCTCCCTGAGCCTGAAAGGGAGGCACTGTCTCTTCCACCAGTGCTCCCATCCTGTAGAGATCAACTCTCTGAGCGCTGTTCCTGCTTTTCTTGTTCATTGAAGATCTTCTGCTGGGTTGCTGTGACCTTGACAAGGAGAGAATTCCAGTTTCTTCCAGCTGACTCTCTCTTACATAAGTTTATTCTTTTTATACATCCAGGTTCCCATCCAAGACTCACCCATGTTGCAATACTCAACCAACCCAAACAGGTTTGGGTTCTGTTTTATTTTTTGCTCCTGAATTCACCCTGTGAATGTTAATACAGAAAATAAATATATCTCAACTTTGAGGACCAGCTTTCCATTCTATCTCTCGTAAAGGTGGGATGTTTCTACACTTACCAGTGCAAGATGCAGATAAAAACAGTAATAACAAGAATGCAATTTAAAAGATACAGTTTTAGCACTCTACATCTCTTCACATTGAATGAAAATTAAGTAATAAGTTACTTATATAGCTCAATAATTATGTAAGCACTGTGTTAATTAGTGCAGTTATTTTTTTAAGCTTTTCATACTGTTGAATGCTTGAAACAAGTGAAATTTAAAGGATAGTTACTGTAAATAGTAAAGGGTTCTATCTGTGAACAGGAAAGTTCACTGTTACAATTTACATGTTTAAATGAGATCAATTAGGTTAATGATGGATGAAAATAAGAAATCCATCATTTAAATGCAAAATAATTCATAAACTTGTAAGTCCATTTACTGCCAAACTTTCATCTTTCAAAGAGGATATCCAGTTCAAAGGGTTAATGTACAATCCTGACCTTTACCATCTGGAGGTTTATGTTCAAATACGGTTTACAAGTGAAATATAATCTAATTTACTTCTCTCTAAAATCTTGTGTAGAAAATCTACTTGCCTACTCTGCATAAAAACTTCGAAATCTGATGTGGGCAGGGTATTCCACATGTGACTAGGAGAGGGCTCCAGAAGGTTTCAAATGAAGTTTGGGAGGGAGGGTTTAATAATATAAAAGTAGGAAAGACTAGCAAGCAGGTGAGACAGTCTGGAGGAAAAGATAACAAAAGATAAAAAATGTAGAGATCATTATTAGAATCTCCCAAGGAAGAGAAGCTTGCCATTCACGAGGGTGGGATGTATATTTTCAAGAAGCGAGTCAAATTTTCATTTCCTGATGCTACTGCTTAGGGTTTTTTTTACATAGGCTAAACTTTTACAGCGTCCAATATCTGATATGAATGTTAGAGAAATGACTGAAAAGATATTTGGGCATGCTGATCATCCAGAGCTCTCGTTTAACTCCTTCAACAGTTATGGATGTGCTACAGTTCTTAAACCATATTCAAGATAAATTAAGTCAGACACAACAGAACAATGAAGGCTTTAAACAAAAGAATCTGAGAAAGCAGAAGATGAAGTTACTCCAAAGGTCGTGCTCTCTCTCAAAGTTTGGCATTTCTTTATAACGTGGTTTAGGCAGAAGACTTTTCTTTGTCTTTTTTTTTCCTTCTCTTAACAGCAAAAGTGAGAAAACATAAGTGAGCTGGAGAGAGAACAGTGTAAAAGGCAGTGGAGATGCTAAATGGAACAGATTGTTTACTCTGAAGAAGTGGCATGGCAAAAATAATTAAACAAGATGAAAGTTGTAGAACTAAGCTTCACCGCTTGCATTCGCTGGAGAAAACAGAAGTGATTTGCAAAGAAAATATTGTTTCTACCATATCATTCATGTGTGTGTGGGACTTAATGCATAATTCAGAAAGCAGTGACCCGTTCTGCAAAGCCCTGTGAAGGGGAGTGTCTGTTCTCTGGTGCTGTGTCCATGGAGTGTCACACACTCAGAACTGGGGTGACAGTGCCACTCTGTCCTCCACTTAGGTCAGCAGGGGCTACTGTTGTGCTCACGTGTTTCTCTGCCTGTTTTACCGCCAAGCACAAAGTAAGGATGATCAACAGACGTGACAAAGGTGGGGTGAGGCTGTAAACATTTGAAATGGAGCAGGGGGAAACTGTGGAGCATTGGTGTTGTACTTCCAGCTTCTTTTTCACCCTCCCGAAACCCCAAGGCACACGTTGTGTACTACCACATTTGACTCCCTTCATTGTGTTCTAGCGACTGTGGTGAAGGAGCCTGGCATGAGCAGCAGGTGAGGTGCTGAGACACATCCAATGGATATCTTTAACAAAATACCACATAATCAATGCCCACAGAATGAGAAACCTAAATGGGTTCCTGCCAGGTTGGTGCTTGAATTCAGGCATTCATGTAATATAAGTGTCAGGAGGGAATATTTGACTGATCAATCTTTCTTTTCCCCCACACTGGCATCCACTTTCTTGTTTTGCATCCAGGAGAGTGTTTTTAACAAGCTGTTACTACTCTTTCCTACAACAAACATAATTTTAAAATAAACTAGATGAGATTAAGGATGACACAAAAGTCATCAAAGAGTCTCAGGTAACAAAGGGACCATATGCTGTTTCTGATCCCGCTTAAGCAGTTTTAAAGGGATATAAAAAGAAGACATTGGAATATCCACGTGAATATGGTACCAAGTATTCACTTCTATCAAACCTAAGTGTTTAAGTACTATCATAAAGCCTAATTTCCCACATTTGTTGAACCCTTTTACTGAAATGAAACACCCATGGCACAATTGCTTGAACTACATTGACTCACCCACAAATATTACTAATTAAATATTTTTTTCAGATACATAATATTGATTTCTTTTTTCTCTTATCCATTTAAGCAATGAGTTATTCATTCTTTTCTGAAGAAAAGCATCTGACTTACTGTATCTGCCAGGCTACTTTGGTGAAGTTACCAAGGCAGACTTGCACCTAAGTGTTTATTCAAGGTAGTGCACAGACAGAAGCCATGCTGCTTGCCATTTACAGAATGAGCCAAATTTTGGGAAATGCTGATTCACAGCTGTAGGATGCACAGCTGGTAAATGTAAAAGCTATTAAAAATGGTGAGCACATGCACAGAGCTGATTAAAGTGCTCCTCTCTCCTCTTTCTCATCTCATTTGGGATATCCAATCTGATATTTATTTTGGGGCATACTGGAGTGGTTTGTCCTTGGAATTTACTTTTGAAGTGTCTTCTTTCCTAAACTTACTTTCTTACATATTTTAGAAATAGGAAAAAAAATATATATACATATATATATATATAGGACTACAGAATTTTCAATGAGTTTTGTAATTGCTATCCATGTATGAAAACTATAATCTCATTTGTTCTGAAGAAAAAAAAAAGTTCCTGAAACTGTCCTATGCCTACTCCAGTGCTAATTAATTTAGAAAGTAGATACATCATCATTTTCAGAGGTATCTGCTTATTTTATCTTTGCATCTGGAAATGATGGAAAGGTTCCAAGGAAATAAGAGAGGAAAAAGCGCGATGAAAAATGTAGAAGGCTGTGACATAAATAGATTTCACAAACACTCATTTTGAAAAAAAACAGACAAAAATGGGTAAAAAATAAATGAATTAGTCTCTCAGGAAAAACTTTTAAAATCTTATCATCTGGCAGCCATTTATTACCAGGTGGCAATAATCTTTTATTATCGGACTGTTGGATTTTTATAACATTTTTTAAAATGATAGCACCAGAACTGTTGTTGTTCGCTGCCACAGTAAAATATCTGAGAAATTTATGAAAGCTTTTCAATATTCAGGAGGGTTTGTGGTAATAAAATAAAACCATGAAGTAAAGACATGCTGTTGGTAGCTCATAATTTAGCTAAACCTGTGAGAAGAAAAATGTGCTGTAATGAACCAGTTATAGTAATTTGCACTCTGGTACAAAGAAGAAATGGTGTTTTGTGTTCAAAGAAAAAATAAACAACAAAGTAAATATATTTATTAAAAATGGCAGAGTAAATCTGAGTATTACAGATCCAGGCAGGAGGTGCTGCTGCAAAGATTAAGTGATTAATTCAGAACTTGGAATAGTCTGGAGCAGTCATTAGGTAACAGGAGGAAGGTGGGGGTTATTCTTTTCCTTGCCAGATGATCTGGCAGCCAAGACACCGAAGTTACACCACAGAAAATGTCTGTGTGTTTTATCTGAGTGTATTCTGAACTGGCAAGTAATTAATAAGACATGTTCCCTGTGTTGCTTAGGGTCCAGGAAGGTAAAACCTGGCATCCAGGGGATGCTCACTGATCACAGTGGGAAGTGGGAAGAGTTTTCTTCCTGAATGGATCATTTATCATATTCCATGCTGGTGGATCCAATGCTCAGCTAGGCTCTTAAAGACTTTTCTTACTAGCAGTACTTTTCAGGCTTTTTAAGTCATTGAGTGTAGGAGAAAATTTCTAGTGACAAAAGGTAATTAAAACCATCCTAAAAGATTAAATAAGGAGGTAGTATTGATGCTTTCAGCAGGAAGATTTTAAGTAACATTTGTAGCACATCCTGATGTATTGTGAGCGCTTGCTTCCCCTGACAAACCCAGCCAGTGAAGTGTTTGCCCCTCCCTGGATCTTTCCTTTTATTGTTAACAAAATTTGCACTCAAACTGCAAGTCCAGCAAGGATCACAGGTTTCATTACAACAAACTCAGCTTCTTGCTGCATCTGGAGAGACGTTCATAGCACAAATAAAGAGAGAGAATCACTTTCAAAGGAAAGATGCATCAGAAGCGAAGTATTTCAGCAGAGGCCTAGGGTCAAACGATGCTAATGAGCTGCTTTCAGTTATTTATAACACAATTAGGGACAGGATTGTGTCTGCCCTGGTTTTGAGACAAGGCACCTGACAATTTGGCTGCATGGAAACTAATCAGTTAGGAGAGCCTGGTTTTGGAGTTTTAATATATTTGTTGTAGTGATATATATGGTGTAGAGCTGTAAGTTTTTGTGCATCACATGTGAATGTTTGACCAGCTGTGCTTCCCTTTTTTTTTCTGCCATTTTCACGTGGCTTAGCTCTTTTTACTACTTTGAATTTTCATGACGAAGTAGGGCATTGTGAAGGAAAAGAGAAAAGAAGTAGAGAATCCCTGGTGCTTTAAGGAAAGGTTTAGGCTGCATATATCACACCAATGTGTGCCATGCATACAGGAAAGAGCCTGACCAATGGATTTTTCCTTTGGAGCCCCAAAGACTCATAAACTAAAATAATGCAAAATATTTATCTTTCTCTATGCACCTTGTATATATTGAACATTATATGTTACTGTCACCAAATGGGACTTTTTTCTATGCCAGGTCTTTTAATATTCTATGAACCAGAAAAAAAAAGTGCTTTCTTTGGTAAAGGAAAAACAGAGGAAGTCAAGAGAAATGTGGCTTCAGCCTGAAAGTATCACTTATTTCCTTAAAATTCTGTTATCCAGTCTACCCAAAACTAAAAGTTTAGACCAATACTACTTTATGAATTGATTATTACCTAAACAGTAAATAACCTTTTTGCTTTTAAATAGTAATTACTGGATTGCTTTGATCATGAGAAAATCATGCTGAACATGTACAAAGAGAGGAACCAAACATTTGGCAAAGTTACTGTACAGCATGTGAAACCTTAAATGGTTAATACTACAGGAGATTTTAATTGAAATGTGGTAGAACCCAAATCTTTTGTGATTCCATTTTACTTTGGGAAGTCAGAATCACAGACTTCATGCCATTAATGAGTTTAAAAAGCCAAAGGCTTGAAGGGACTTTGCACTTTATATGAAATAATAGTGTGAAAACATAATTGCCCCAGTTACCAATTTGGATAAGATTTGCTTAAGTTTGTGTTGGTATTAGTAAAATATCTAATATCTGCTTATGGCACTGTGTTTACATTTACTTATTTTTAAAAGATAATTATTTAAACATTCAAAAATATTGCTATCTTTAACATATAAGAAGGCTGCTCTGAGGCCACAGCTCAAAAAGTACTTTAAAAAAAAAAAATTTTAATTTTTTTGCCTGTATAGCCCAAGAATGGATATATACTAAAAGTATTCAATGCTAAGGATTGACACATTCCTAGGAAATAGGCGAGGATTTTTAAAGTTTTATGACTTTTTCTTTTTGTGAATATCCTAATCTGGCTGTAGAAAACTTTCTTAATGGTAAAATGAAGGGAATACTCCATGTTATGTTGGCAGTGATTGTAAATAGAGACAATTTGCACCATATTGAATTGCTTGAGGAATTCTATCTCATGATATGCATTGGGCTAAGTATTTTCTAATACCCGGGGTATTTTTAGTGTGTCAGAATATCCTGATTTATCCAGAGTAGGAAATAGGTAAGAAAAAAAAAACTTTTCAGATTCAAAGTGAAATCTTAGTTCAAAATCTGGCTGGAAGTGAGACCTCAGCATTCCTGGCTGACCTCATAACTGATCTTGATGGATTGATTGCCACTCCTCACAAAAATCAAATTATGTCTAAGTGAGGGAGTTTAGAAGTGGCTTCCTGAGACATGGAGGTAGAGCAGGCCTCTAAAATGTAGACTGCTGAAGTACAGGACCCTTGGGATTGTAATTCTATCCTTGTAGGGGAAAAGAAAGAGGTTTCCTTGTTCTGTTCTGCTGTCTGAAGATTCAGCCACACTGAAAGATATTTGTGGTGCTAAGTTTAAACTTCATAGTATGTTATTGCATTTATTTATTTTTTAAAAAAATCTATAATTCAGCAGAAAATTTGCATATTAGGAGCCCTGACTTGGATCTCTACATCTGATGCAATATTGATAAATTTCTGCAGAGGAGAACCACTAAGATTTTTTTTTTCTGTTAATCCTTCTTTCACTGGAATGCCAATGAAGGTATTCATTGTCTAGTGACAATATCTAGTGGCAAGAAGTTTATATTAAACCTAAAGTAAAACATATATCAAAATTACCTGGAGGAAAGACTGCTGCATGTTTCTTTGCATAGATGCATTTTCAGCATTTGGAATTCTAATGATCATGAATACTCCTATTCCTGAAAAGTCTACTGCTTCCAATCATTGTTTCTTGAAAATGTCAATGAAATAGATGTGCTCCACCCACCCTAACATCTGCCCAAGAAGAAAGGTCTTATTTTCTGTTTCTGGGATTGTAATTACATTCACAGGAGATGATTACATTAGAGAGGGAATATTTGATAAAATAGTGTGTTCCTATCATAACCTCATGATAACGCTACCCCTCTGTCTCACAAAATGATTTTTCATGTGCTTATTATTCCTACACACCTGTTGCTGATTAATGGCCTAGGATGCAAAGGGTTATACTTTCATTTAGTGACTCAGCCAGAGCTGTGAGCTCCATGAAAGGTTTTGCTGATGGGACCAAGGACTTCTAAAGATACATGTGAAAAATAGGCCAAATTACACTTTTGCTATCTTGGCACTAAGAAACTAGTAAAGATTAATTGCCTGATTCTGTTGTTGGCCTGTTTGACAATCTTAGCAAGTTTGTTTATTTTTATGAATTCAGTTTTCCATTTTCACACTGTGTTTGTCGAGGGTTTGCACATGAAGTATAACATAACTTACCATGAGAGATTTTTCCAGCAGCTTTCATGTGATCACTTTACATGAGTAAATTTATGTGTAGGAATTTAATCCTGCATGTAACCTTATAAAGGCTTGGTGATAAAATAATATAAATATACACTGAAGTCCATTTTACTTCAAGCCATGTAAAAACATCAAGTGCATTCTGAAAGCAAACACACACACACACCTTTAAGCATAGGAGATCTGATTAAGAGCAAAGGTCTAGTGACTGACAAGAACCACCTTTATTTTGAAAATAGCTTCAAAGAGATTAAATCAATCAATAATGCTCCACAAGGTGTGAATGTTGCCATTACTTGCTGCTTAAAGTACAACAAAAGTCAAGTGTTGAAGTGTTTAATTTCTTCATGTATCAGGTCAGATTTTTTTTACTGGTGTAAGCTGGTATCAGTTTTCCACATACGTTTACAGATTTTTTGTGTTGCTGAAGATGACATGGCCTGATCAAAAATAGATAAATCTTCCCAAAGCCTTGGAATGGGTTTCCTGGGCTTGTGAGATGAGATGAACCCAAATCCTAGAAAGATGGATGAAGCAGAATCACTCAGTGAAACTTTTGTCTTCGGTCTGCTGAATCATGAAAGGTTATACATAAAATAACCCCATGCCATAATTCTTACCTGTGGCTGGTATGCCCAGAAACAAACAAGCAGATTCTGTGCTCATAGAGGGTAAAAGATGTATAAAAACATGTTTGAACCTCAATTCAGATTGGTGCTAGCAATCAATTGCAGCTCATAAATACCTCATTACTCAAACTAGAGTCTAAAGGGCCAAAGAAGCTCTTGCTGCTGGAGATGGATGTAACTAAAAAACTCACTGGGTACTGAAAGCAGTGTGTTTTACTGAGAGAACTTGCTGTGGTGCTTATACCCATATAAACCAGTGTTTTTTTAAATAGGATTGGACTTTCCCAAAGCTTATTCTTTTTGGAACTCTTATCTCCTCCACAATACTCTCAGAACTCAGGATTAGGACGTATTTGTAGATATTGTAAAGAAACTGTAGCCATCACTCCATTATTCAGAAGAATTCTGCTTTGAATACTGATTCATGATATTTTATTGTAATGAAATTGCTGGGATAAACACTAAAAAATATGTGAATTATTAAAGTTCTGGTAAGTTCAACTGGTACACATTGGTATATTATTACTGGCTTTAGAGAAGGAGGAAAATATCTGACCTGCAATAAAATCCTTGACTGTACTCCTTCTGTTTGTTTAGGCTATAGGAGATTTTTTTTTTTACATATCTACATTACTTATAGCAAAGTGATGAACATATCTGAAAACAAATCAGCCTCTTAAATAAACAGTATTACAATTCTTGATTTCCTTTCTTTAGGCTGTTTCCTTATGTTGGTGTTTGCTGGAGATCACATGATGTTCCAGTTGTTATGATTTATGCCTTTAATTGTGACAGATCAAAACTCAAAGTATTGATAGAGTACATTTATACTTTTCAAATTCTTCTAAAATGAGCAGGAGCTAGTATTTGGTAATAGCATTTTGTGTTCTGGGAAAGTACCAATCATCAGGGTTCTATAATCTTTGTTAAAACAAGATATTTAGGTTAGTTTTGATTCAATTCAATTATTCTGAAGATTGTTTCACACTTGAAGTATTAATGTGAATGTGAAGATAGAGGTCAGGTTTATCTTAAAAGTTTTCCCTTTTTAAGTGTGCATTTTAGTTCTGGAGAGAAATAAAGCATGGCCTAAAAATAAAAAAATGAAAGAGTAATGCTGAGAATAAAGCACTCAAAATAGAATATCTAGTTTTTGAAAAAGAATCATTAATAAAATGCAAATATTTTCTGTTGTTAGCTTCCCTAAAAATTATATATTGAATTAAACCCTGTGTTTCCTGCTTTAGAGAAGCCAGTAGTTACTGTTTAAGTCAATTAGCAGGGAAAACCAATAGGGAATATATTTCCTATACCACTTTGTTGTGCCTTAGACAGTGAAACATAAATGTAAGATCTTTCTTATTCTGTGTTAGTAAATTCTGTTTGGAAGTGCATGAAGAACAGAGAGATGCCTGCTGTATTAAAGTAGGAATGGGAACTTCAAGTTGGGGGAAACAGCACTGCATTGATCCATGCAAATTAAAGCTTAATTGTCTGGAATCCTCCCTTCAATTTTATTTGGGTCATTTACAGTATTGCATGAAATGGTGATAAATTTTTTAAGTATTTAAGCCAGAAATAATAGCTAGATGGGCCTTTAATTTCTTCCTTCACCTGTGGCTGTCAGGATTACTTCCATCAAAGTTTTGCTCTTTTTCATATTTCTCTGGAAACCTCTTGATCTCATTGCATTAGTTGTCTCCCTCCCTCAGTTAAATTCTTCATGTATTCCTGTCTGATAGTAATTTGCTCCTCTGGTTCAATGTATAGTCAAGAGAGTAATTTATTCATCTTCAACAGCACCACTGAAATCACAGAAGTACTTGATGCCCTGATTTATTAAGGCACTTGAGGTCAGTGCCTTAAGCATGTGCTAAAAATGAAGCAAATGCCAGCCTGGCCTCCAAAGGATTAGTCACCTGCATAATGGTTTGCAGGGTCCTTAAACATATGAACCTGTGGAACAGATTTGCTGCTGGTGTAAGGTTAGTGCAGCTGTTCTGGAAAGCTGAATGATGCTGAAAATACTTCCAGTGGAATTGCAGAGAGTGCACCAAGCCTTTCCCTTTTCTCATCTTGTGCCATGTTGTTACTCTGCGGTGTGTAAAGATAGAAAAGCAAAAGTTAGAAAAATATTTCCACAATTCTAATTGTTCAGGTGCTATTTAGGGTTCAACAGGACTATTGGCATTTCAATAAGAAGCTATGTTGTAGAGTGTATTTTTTTTTAATTATTGTTATTATTTTGTGGGGTGATATTGCCATGCTCCATCACATTTGTTTGATAACAGGACATCTTTGATGTCACTGCTAAGGAAGACAGCAACTGCAAATTGAATGAGACAAGACTTAGGTACCCTAGATTTGCAGGATAAAGTGGTTTGTATTAGGAAACTAGAGAGAATGAAACCATGAGGAAAAATAGCAATGTATCTACTCAATCTGATTTTTTTTTTTTCAGTGTAACAATGAACTTTTTTTTTCCCTCTTCCTAAGGAAAAAATGTGTTGCATTCCTTTGTTTATCATCTTTTTTTGTTCCTCATAAACGTGCCCCTCTAAGTCATATGTTGACTATGTAAATATATTCTTGCAAGCCAGGTGGCAAAATTTTTTAAAAGTTTAAGATCTACTTCAAATGCTCTATTCAACATGAATTCACAGTAGCTGTGTTGTGTGTCTTTTTGCTTTTAAAACTATAAAACTAATCCAATCACATTGGACAGATTGCAGATTCTTCTGTAGTGCTTTTTGCAGATATTTGAAACATTCTCTTTGCAAATTCTGTTTAAGATTGTTATGGTTTAGGGGCAACTTTACTGCATTTCAGAAATAATATCCTGTAAAATGTCTGTAACAAGGTATTTTATCTGAAAGCTCGTTGTAGCTTTCTTATTATGAGTTTCAAGCTTCTGCAACAACAAAAGGGTTCTTATTCAAATGTACACCATTGCATTCATTCCTCTAATAGCAGCATTCCATCATATCAGCCTAAAAATAGGCAAACAATTGCATGGAGTACTTGTTATTCATTCTCAATTTTTTTTTTTATTTTTTTTTTTGTTTGATATCAGACTTTTGGATAGTCATATGGAGTATTTGCATCAAATACAGAAATAAAAAATTGTTTTCTCTTAGTATACACATGCTTTCTGTCTGTGTCTCCTGGGGATATAAAAAGTTACTGTTTTAGTTACATTGGTCATTTTTATTGCCTTCCTGAAGACAATGGAAATTGCACAAGGCTCCATATGAAACTGTCTCCAAGTGTAAATTAAATCTGTGCTTTAGTCTGTTGTAAATAGAGAAGAATGTACTCTTAGATAATAAATCTTTTTTGTGTATATCAACAAGTTGTCTATTTTTTTCTTCCTAGATACACCTTTAGTTAAAATCATTTCTTCCAATTCATGGCCTGAAGAAGGACAATCTATAATTTTGACTTGTGAATCCAAAGGAAAACCAGTGTAAGTGATTTAACAAGTAATATGTTTTTTGTTATTTTACTTATTCTGCTGTGACTGCAATCCTCAGCTGCAGAAATCTGCTGGCTTTGTCTCCTCCTGGGGTGTAAAGTACTCTCTGCTATAGAAAACCCCTTGAAGCCTGTCTTCATTAAGTGTCTATAGAAGATTGGTCTTTTACTTTGTCATCTATTTTAGTTTTCAGGAAGAATTCCAGCTGTGAGATTTTTTTTTTTTTTCCAGTCAGGTATATCAACCTGAAAGGTGTGCAAGTTTAATCTGTCTCTGTGTACATCATTGGATTGATAGAGGAGAAAACATCTCATGAAAATCTTCCCACATCAGCCAGCCTCAGAAAAAATGTATTGAACTTTGGCTGCCATTTACAGGGGAATTTGAAGTTTAATTATGTGTGCAAGTTGGCTGCCTGTTTCTACCAAGATTTGGAAGGGTGTAGCCTGCCTTAAGATTATAAATTGTTTTCCTTGTGAATTAACTTCTTTTCTATAAATAAATATCTTTAAAGACAAATCTGCAGAGGGTAACCACCCTTGCACAGAATTTACTACTTAAAAAGACTTGACTCTTGAAAACAGTAACTGCTCAGAAGAGCTGTTATATATTTACACATAAATACATATATAAATAATCCAATTGCTTAATATTAAGTTATTATGAACCAAGTTTCTTAAATATTGACCTGCTCAAAAGATCAATATATAGTGTAGTGATGATACACAGATTTAGGATGGTCTTGAAGATGGTAATGGAATAATATTTTGAATCTAGTATCTAGAAAAGGTGCAAATTGCATGACAAAAATCATGTCACTTATGGTTGAATTTCTCCCTGGTGTAACTTTAGTGGCTTCATGGAATTGCTTTATGTAGGAGTCTGAAGTCACATTTAGGTCAGGTGAGGCATTTAAGTCCAAAATTTCTATTTTGAAAAGCTCTTCTGAGTTATGCCTGGCATAATTTAAACTCCATAGGTACTTTTCTTTTTTATGTTATGTGCCTGCATCATTTTAAAGCAACTCCTCCATCCAGATCTTGGCTGGGTCAGCACCTAGATCATGCTTCTTCCTTGCTTGAGACCAAAACACTGGAAGTCCATCTAATTAGTCTGACCTGATGGTCAATTGAATTGGTCTTCTGTGTACCTGTGTACCTCTGATGTGTGTGTTTCTGAGAAAAATACTTTTTACAACACGAAAATCCATTGTGAGCCATCTCTTGCTTTTATACCGTACCTGAAGGAGAAGGAATTATCCTTTTATCTGATAACCCCTGAGCATTCCCCTGTGTATGAAGAGGTAGAGTCTGTTTCCCCCTTATTTTCAAAATCTGCTGAAGATGTGCAAGTGCTTAATTTTAGGAAAGAGGTCAGCACTGATTGCCCTGAGTTCACCATTTTCTGGGGGAAATATTTAGCATTTTCCTTATCTCAGTATTTTCCTCAGGACATGACAGGTGACAGCTACATGTGAAGTGCTCTCTTTGGCTAATACACTCGAGGCATTCTAGCCCCACTCAGCTCCTCACTCAACAGCAGGATCAGGGAAAGAATCAGAGGAGTAAAAGTGAGGTACCTTGACATACACAATATTTTCTATTTGGTACTCATTATATTATGGACATACTTTATACCATTAGGAGAAACTGGTTAAAGCTTAGTCATTAAAAGAGAGCTTCAGTTAAGGTGTGCACTGATTTGTTTATTTATTTAAAGCTGTGTTCTATCCTTAAAAGATTCAAATGCAAAACTTACGTGTGGTTTTGAAAGGAAAAAAAAACAAAAACCAAAACAACAATCTTCACATTACAGAATTATCAAGAAGGGACCTGGATGTGGTAGCCTTTGGGGCACAAGTATTTCCCCATAAATATATTTGCCAATAAATGAATAAATGCACCTCTAATTGTCCAGGCTACAGGCACTGCCAACATCAGCTGCTCTGTATTGCTTCATTAGGTCAGTCTTGGATGGCACAGGGCCAGTAATAAATAGTAATAAATAGTAATAAATAGGCATCCTCCTGGGAGCAGTTTGCAGTGGCCTAGCGTGAGGAGCAGGAATGTCATGCTCCCAGCCTGCACTGTGAGTACTCTGGCTGGGGGAGAGGAACTGGAGAGCTCCACAGAGCCCAGATGTGTCAGTGTCACAAGGTGAGTGATGAGCTGTGGGCTTCACGGAGAGCTCAGGGCCAGCCATGCTCCATCACGGCCGTTTCCACGCTTTGGGTTAATTTCTGTACGCTTTATGTCACGGGTACAACAGTCTCTCCTGTTTCCTGCAGGCAGCAATCAGTGAGCACTTACTTGGAGGTGCGTTTCTCTTGCATCCCAGAGCTGTTTTCACAAGCTTCAAAATGACATTTGAGATGAAAACTGAGAAAGGGTGAAGCTAGGTGGTGGCTGTGGTGACATCGACAATACTGATAGCTGCTGCTGAGTAATTCCTTCCCAAAATGGAAAAAGCAGGATGAGACTAGAATGTGCTTACACCATCTTACAGCTCATCACCAAGCCCTTCCTGGAAGGGATTCTGTCTCTCAAACCATGTGCATCATCGTTTCCCTGATTCTGTGTTTACAGTCCTGTGGAAAAGCCTTGCAGTCCTGTAGCAGGAGATGGGAGGGAAGGCTTGCTGAAACCAACACCTCTGGGAATTCAGCTGCACTCTGCATCTCCTGCTGAAACAGCATCCTCCAGAGATACAGCAGAGATACAGCAGAGGGACAAAGAACAGCTACAAACAGCTGTACTAGGGGTTACATCTAGGGCCCTGCTGAGGGCTCATTTAAGGTAATAATTTAGGGTAAAAGATTTCTCTTGGCCAGTCATTAGCCATGACTTTGGACAGAGAGAAAAAATGTCCTCAGACCCTTGGATGTGAGCAGCATCAGCTGTCACAGCGTGTGAGATGGGCTGGGATTATCCCAGGCTCTGAGGTTTCCAGTTGCTGTGGATGGGTCCATCTCACCCCACATTCTTGGTCTTGGAACAGAGATCCCAATGTTGGAACAGGGATGCTGAGAGTGGGCTAAGGGGGAGAAGCTGGGGGAGTGGGAGAGGGGTGAAAAGGAAGATGGAAAAATGGTTCAGCGAGGCAACAGGAGAGGGTGTAAGACAGACTGCACTAATTCTGTAACTGCTGTTTTGCCTCTCTGCTCATCACTGGGAGGATGAGGATGGCTCTGGCTCCCTGTGCTGATTTCTGTCACTTCAAGGCAGGAGCTGAAAATGACTTTCTTGTGGGTAACCACTGTGGTGCTGCTGTGGAAGTGGGACAATACCAATAAAAAGAGCAGGCCAGGCTTCCTGCCTGTTCTGTGATGGCTTTGCAGAGGAAGGACATGTGGATCTGATGATGTTCTGACCCAATTGTGCAGCTCTTCAGGCACCAGCACTAAGAAACAGCAGCAGAAGGCTGGTGTTTGGAATATTGTATGAATAAATCTATGACATTTTCAATTAAAATTTTCTGTCGATGCAAAGGAAAAATGTAAATATATTCATCAGCTTACTGCAGAAACATGACTCACTCTAGGTGTATACCCAGTTATGTGTATTATTTTAAGGGACCTCAAGACATAGCATTTGTGAGGATTTTGTCCAAATGCCCAGTTGGTAGAACAAATTGAAGAGTTTTCTTTTGGGAAACTTTGAATTGGTGTATTTGTGTTACATTAGTCTTTCCTTTTGCAAGACTCAGTCACTGATTTCTTCCCCCTACTGACAATTTTGGTAATGTTGATGTCCAGGGTTGTTGTATTTTGTTTGTTTTGGTTTGTTTTTTTTTTTCTGGGTAAAAGTGTATTTAGCCATTTCTCTGCATAACTGAGGTCAAGACACTGTACTTGGTATCACTATTCAACAGCATTCCCTTTTTGGAGGTACTGTTGTGCAGTTTCAAACCAAATTGAATCTCTTATCTTTTCAATTCTTAGCACTGTTTACTTTTCCAGTTCTTTTGGCTGGATCTCTGGGCAGTTGTCAGTCTGTAACATTTTCATCAATGAGCTTGCCTAATATATCTGTAAGGTGGTGTTGAATCTTCTTAATTTATTTCTTCTTTTAGCATAATATATAGTTTTACCAAGATTTTGTTTATTTTCCCAAGAAGGAAATGTAATTAAACTTCAGAAATCATAGACATCCTTTTTATGTAATGTCTAGACTTTTCTGAAGTCATATTGCCTGACAGTATTTTAAAATAAACACGAGGTAGATGTAAAAAAATACAGAAAGTGAAGAACAAAATGGTCATTTAGAGTTATCTGTGCTTACAAAAACTTTTAAAAGCCGATGTTTTCTTGTTGCAAGATGTAACTTCTATACACTGTTGTATCTTAACAATATAGTCTCGTGACTCAAAACTGCCCCAAAAGTAAGTTCAAAACCTGACCCATAATGAAAGAAAGGTTCAATATTTAATATTCTTAGTACTCTCATCAAAGCATGCATGAAGTATGTGGGGTTTTTATGTCAGTGTCATTTCAGGAGAAAGGGCGTCAAAATATAATGGAATAATTAGGGCACAGGAAACAAAGAGAGGGTTAGCTGTCTCCTGTGTGCTTTAGAGAAATGTCTTTCCATTCCATGCAGCTCAGGGGAATCATAGTGCAGTTGGTTGACTAATATAAAGTGAATATTTGGCCTTGTTTGAGATAAATAGGGAAGATTTTTATTTCAGAAAACTTGCATAGGTATCCCTCATTAGAATAACATGATTTGTGAGCTCATGAGAGTTATAGAGAAAAGCACAACCAAAACCAAACACTAATATGTACAGAGTAGTATAAAGTATGAACAAATAAACATTTTACTGTGAGAAATAGTGTTCACTTTTAATAATGAGTGCCTACCAAGGAGCCAGGCTTGGGCTATAAAGTCATTGTAAATGATGTTGGTGGTGACTCCACACTGTGTCCTCTCTTTTCTAGCATCTGTTTGAAGAAGACTCCCTTGAGTGAGACAAACATTTTGCAAAGGCTGCTGGCAACAAATACTAATGGTAACAGGAACCACACACCACTCAGAGAGAGAGAGGCTGATTCATTTGAGAAGGACCTGACAGGGCTCTAGGTGAGACAGAGGAAAGCCAGTGAAGGGAGTTAAGCAGAGACTGGACTCAAGCTGGCTCTGCTCTTTGCCACAGCTTCCAGGTTCTTCTCAGCTTAGATGTTGTGTTTTATATCCTTGAGGACATTCCCTGCCTCCCATGAGGAGCCTTTTGTCCCACTCCTCCAGGCCACAGAAGCCCCTCTGAACAGTGGCCTCCCCTCAGGTGTGTCAGTACAGCCAGGTGTTAATGAACACATTCCACCATCTCCTCCAGGTCTTTGGTATTAAAGAGTTAAACAGGACCCAGGACAGACTCCTGAAGAAATCTGCTTTTAACTGTCCCCTGGGTGGAGTGTTCCTTCAGCTCCATCAATGGCACAGGCAGTTTTTCACCCAAGGAATGGTGCAAGCCTCCAGGTGACAGTGACATCACAGCCTAGATGCAATGAATGGCGTTGGAGACAGCCACCAAAGGCGTGCCAGAGTCAGAGTACACAACATTCACTGTCTCCTTCACCTACAGATCCTGCCATTTCTGCAGAGTTTTCACATGTTTGGTAGTTGAAAAAAATATGGAAACATTTATCTCATGAATCATTCTGTCACAGGCTTAAGGATGAAAGGTAAAGAAAAGAGCAGAAAATATCTTCCTTCCTCTGAATACTTGCTTTAGTTCAAACTAATTCAAAGTGGAAAGACATCTGAACCTAAGGAAGGCATTTTGAGAAATACTAGGAGGGACACATTTGAATTTCCTGATTTTCTCTGTATGATGAGAAATATAATCATGATTTTCTTCCTGAAAACTCTGGCAGGACATAACCTTTGAAGAGGTTGACTCCTTCAGTAGAACACTAATTAGGAATGGTAGGTATGAATGATCTGTATGTCTTATTTGATTCATACCCTCAGAAGAAATAATTAGAGTTCCTTCATACTGTTCATACCTTTTTTTTTCTTTTTCTATTTTTTTTTTTTTAAATTTCCCATAGTATCTGAGAACTTAGCAAATATTTAAATGTTTACTTTTACCACACCTTTATTTGATTAGATTATTCCCTTGCCTCAAATTTACAGCTGGGAACTGAAGCAGCAAAAAGTCTGAAGTTCTAAACTGACAAATAAGTGGTGTATATTTCATGTCTAACATTGATCACAGCCCCTGTTTTCCCAAGAGTATTTTGCAGTGACACAGCATCTCCCTTTCAGGAGACAGCTCATCCTTGGTTTGAGTTGTGACAGTGCCTTCTTAGCACGCCTACAAACCTGTGCTCAAGAGTGAAATCAGAATCCAGGGCAGAAAATTACAGAAACCCACTTGACATTCAGCCATTAATGCTGTGGTGTAAGCAGTTTGCCAATATTGCTTTGAAACTGCATCCTAATGGCAGGTTTAGCCTCTGAGTCATTATTCTAATGGCCAGCCTTTTGTCCAGGGACAATTTTTTCTGTCCTCCTTTGATATGATGCACTTCCTGGCTTCTCTGGTGGATAAGGTGGAGGTTCTGTAAGAAATGATCTCATTTTCTACATAGATTTAATTCACTGCAATCTGGATTTGTGTCATGAGTACCTAGGAGCCTAGAAAGGAATGCTGGTATCAATTCTGCCTATATGAATAATCATAATGAATCTGGAAAAGCATCCATGTTTCTGTGCTTATAAATCACTGTTCAGAATCAATCCACAGCTCAAACTGGAAGCTCAGGCAGCATCAATAAATATTAATGATTTGGAAAATTGGATGGATTTTTCCATATCCATGATGAAATACTACCCTGGCAAAATATGAATGTGGCATCAAAGTATTTCTCCCTTAAGCTTCATATGCATTTGTACATAAGAGATCCTGACTTGTAAGAGTCTCTGGTTTCTCTGGAAAAGACCATCTACAAGTAAAATCAAAAAAAGTGGGGGTGAAAAAAAAAAGAGGGGGGGAATTTAGGTACTGAGGTTTCACTGCTTTATGTTTAGATCTTTGTCTCAGCAGAAAGGTGGATGTTTTTGAACAAAAATGCTGTGCATTTAACTAACCAGGAGCCCCCCTGGTTCTCTTTGCCTTGATCCCAGAGCTGGCATTAGCTGAAATATCTTTATCTGATTTATGCCTTCTGAATGCTCTGGGTTTACAGTGAGGTTTCCAGGGACACATGTCACACACAGCTTTGGGCAAGGTTCTGTAAATATATGCTTGAATAAATGCCTACAAGCGGACAGGGTATTGTATCTGTGCATACAGACTGGGAGAAGGGGAAGAAACCCTCCTCAGGGTCCTCAGGCCTGTGCTCCTTGTCACTGGGAACAGCTCTCAGGATAGCTCAAGCTCTCCTATTCCTGTCTTTTGTCTTGCTCTCTGTCCCTTCCAAGTTGTCTTTCTTTGAATTTGGCTTGTTCAGCAGTTAGATAGAGCCTGTCTTCTGAAAATACCACTGGTATCTCTGTCCTGCCTGTCTCTTTGCCCTTGTTATAGTTTCTTGAAATGTTCTTACTTTGTCTTTTTTTTTTAAGCATTGATTTTTCATCTCTGTATCTTTATCCCATTTAGGCTGTCTGTATGGTTTTTGCTGTTTGGAGAAGTGTAAGCTTCTATTTCACCACAAGGAACTTACTCTGAGTGATGGTTATGGTTAACTCAAACCCTGTTAATTTGATCTAATGTGATATGTCCCATCTCAGCTGATGTTAATCACTCTGTCTCCTGTGGTTATTGTCAAACACAGAGAAATGTTGACCAATTTTGGAATTATTTTAATTTTGAAGGAGTTCATGCTAATGATATCTCCTGCCTAGATTTAGTGCACATCTATTATGTTATGTTTAATGAGTGCTCATTTTCAGGAAAATGTTCTAAAATCTTATGAAGAATATCATATGAATTGTAGGGAAAAAAAGCTGCCTGGTGAAACTTTCCAGATAGGTAGTTTGTCTTTGCAGGTAAAAGCCAATTATTTTAAAGGATTGTGTAAATATTCAACTTAAGGCTTTCTATACCAATATTTCACTGACATTACACCTCCACTGTAGAATTATGCCATGATATTGTAGATAACATATTATGAAGCAGGTAGAATTTTTGCTGAGATACAGTATGTATATTCAGTAGATTAAATTTCAGTTTGTATTAAACATCCTGTCCTTCTGGGAGCTTGTACCTTCTTTTCCAGCTGGGATATTCTACACTTTTTTGTAATTTTTTTTCTTTTCCCCAGTATTTTGCAGAAAGCAGGGAAATTGGTGTTAGAAAAAGTGTGACACAAAAAGAAGCAGGTGGGAGCATTAGTGGCTGTCTGAAAATTACACTTTACAATAAAACCTCCTGCAGTGCTTAAGAACTTCCCCTTTAGTGTTCTGTAAAATGATCACATTGCCTAATAGGCTCAATTCAATAATTGCTTTTCCTCTTTTTTAAGCATCCCTTTTTTGCAGTGTTTACTCATAAAAGTGCAGAAAGTACAGTATGAAAAACAACTGCACGCAGCATTTTTAGTACTCATTAAATCCATTTTGCATGTGTATGGCCTTTGAAATAATTCTTTTCCTTGCTCTCAGGTGGAAACACATGCTGAAATAAAAAAGGCCTGTGGAATAGAATAATAGATAAAATTGAAATACAGAGGTAATTCTAAGTACGAGACTGCAAGTTAGAATATGAGAAGGAAGTTTTGGGAGAGGATCTGATGTTTGGCCTTTTAGATACTTCAATTTCTGTAGACAAGTGTTTAGCTACAGTTACACATAAAATTATGGAGTTTTTGAATCAAACTCTGGCAGTAGAACACAAAAAGGCACATTAGTTTAACTTTTTCAGTGTAAATCATGCTGATTATACTGATTACGTTTCACAATTCAGGAATGTGTGTAGCAGATGTTAAGTGGGACACCCAGTGTCACAGGGGAGCACCAGCTCATTGAATATCTGCATTTTTACCCCACATTTACAGCAGCAGAGCACCCTCAGAACACGAATGTGCTGTAAGCTAGCAGGGTAAAGCACCATCCTTCTAGAGGAGCTTAACTCTGCTCTTTGATCAGCATAACCTCAGGAAAAAATGAGATGACAAGATAAATGGGGTTGTGGTTCTGGCAGGCATGACAGTAAAGAGGCAAGAGAAGTAATAGATTGTGTTAATTTATTAGTAGTGCAACAAATTATCCCTTCTTTGGCTTAGGTAGTCGTTGACTTTGCATTGCAAGGAAGATCTTGGAGAATTCTTTGACTGGTTAAAAATGAAATTGCCATGTCCATATTATCCCAAAACTTACATTATTTAGGAGCTAAGGAAAGATTGAGTATGAGATTTGCAGTCTTGCACAGGAGACTGCTGCTCCAGAGTATTTTCCTCCAGGGGCTGTGGGACAACTCCTGCTCCTGCACCTGGCTCACCTCTTCCCATTGCTTTGGTTTATTCCTGCTTAGGAGAACTGGATTGGTCACTTTTAAGATGGAATTGTAGAGATTTACCGAGGATGAAGAAGTGCTGGTGGGATGGATTGTGTTATCCCTGCGGTGGGAGGGGCTGTGGGTATCTCTGGGGGATGAGGGCAGGGACAGATCTGTTTTTCCACTTACTGTTGCTTTTTGATTATGATTTTTTGTTGGGTTGGTTGGTTTGTTTGTGGGGGTTTTGTTTGGGTTTTTTTGGTTTTTTTTGTTTTTTTTTTTTACTTTCTAATGCTCTCAAATATCCCTAACCTACCTTTCTACCTCGTACATACAATTTCTAGAATCTTCCAAAGGGTGTCACAGACTGAGGGAGCTCTCAGCACCATCTTCATTCAGCTCATTCTTTAAAAAGTATTTATTTGCTGTTTGCACCTAGAGGCAAAAAATAAAGTCTGGGCAATTATATGGTAATCAACATCAAAAAGAGGAACTACATAAAAATGAAGAATCTTGTTAAGAAGGAGTTGTAAGGGGCAACCAAGAGAATTAAAACTTTCCAGGCAGCCTGAGGACTATGCTAGAAAAATAAGAGCTTAGAACCACAGGGTCAATACATATCACCTAGCAGAATCCCTTGAGAAGAAGAAGTTGGTGAGGCTAAACAGAACAGAAATCAAAGTAATAAAAAGGGCAAAGCTATAATTTGAAAAGCTGAAGTTGTTTTCCAAAGGAAAGAGAAGATTCTTAGATCTTGGCAGATTAAATATAAAAATTCAGTAAGCCAAACCACCAAAAAAAAAAAAAAAAAAAAAGTGTGTTTAAGGAATAACTAGAAAAGAAACTTGAAAATAAAAGTTATTTTTTTGATTAAATAATGGAAAGTTTCTCAGTACATTTTTACGAACGGAAGTCAGCAGGAGCAGAAGAATGTCCATGTCTATAGAACTGACATCTGAGCTTCTCAAACACTGAAATTTGTAAAAAGGATCAGAATTACCAGACATCTAAATAAAGGCAAAATTTCATGGGGTTGGAATTCCTTTTGCAGAGGGAAAAGCCCATTTTATAAACATTTTGTAAACAATCCTTGAAAGGCAGAAGGAATAGACCTTGTGGTGGCCTATTTGATATAGAAAGGGAACATTAGAGATGTTTCCAAAATTGTAAATGGTACAGAGGTAGTTGTTAAGGACTGCCAGTTCATTATCTCTAAAATAGAAATGTTTAAGAGTGAGTTAAACTGACAAGAACCAGCTTTGTTGCCAAGCAAAGACATAATTTTTCATAAAATGACTGGTAAACGCTGGGAATTTGTTGTCAATAGATATGACAGATAGTGAAAATTCGCAGTAGTTCAAGGCAAAACTGCCTAAGTTCTAGAAACAGCAAGTCCTTAAGGTTTACAGAGTATTTTTAAACTGCTTGGTAGCAGAGATGCCTGAGATCTGTGCTTGGCCTGTTCCCTAGACATCTGCTTATCCCTGGTGTTGGAGTTAAGGGACTGGGCTAGCTGAACTTTTTGTCTGACTCAGTGCAGCTGTTCTTTCACTGCTCAGCATTGAACACGGGCTGCTGTGGCTTGCTGGGACTGGATGTTAATGCAGCTGGATCCCTTGGAGAGCTTGAGGGTATCTTCTTTACAGTACTAAAATTATTACCATGAAGGTACTAATGAATAATCTTCTGTATGCGAAGTTTGTGTGAGCTAAAGCACTTGTCTCTGTCTGGAGATAATAACACATCTGGGAAAAGAAAACAAACTTCCTTAAGTAAATAATGTTTATCTCTTTTGCCCTTTATTGTACAACCATTTCAGAAGTTATTTTTAGATGCTAAAGAAATTGACACAAACCATGGTATAGAACTTAGCTCTGAAATACAAATGCTTGTAGGTTCACAGTGTATTCTTGTTAGGATATTGTTATATTACCTTGAAAGCACGAAACATTATTCATTTTGATTCAATACAGTGCACTTCAGCATCAGCTTTTCTTTACACTGGTGAAAAAAATAACTGAGGTACAAAAATTTTATAGTGTATTTTAATTCCTTTGGTGCTCCTATAAACTGTTGTATATAGCAACAGATATTTACTTGCTGAAAAGGCAAAATTCAACAGAAGATCTTAGAAATGTCATTGCTGTGGCTAGTTAGGAATGGTTTCTTCTCTGGTGAAAAGAGGATATTTTGCTTCATCTCCCAAACTTCCTGACGTTCTTACATGCATTGAAAGTCAAGAAGTGCGTACCTTGGTTAATGAGGGTTGGTACTGAAGCCCTTGCTTGTCATCCGAGATGCAGCACTGGTGCTTTTATCAGCTCCCTGGGTGTTGTCACTGCACCTCAAGCGCAGGAAGGAATTTTAGTTTAATGAGGCTTCTCTTTGACTGTGTCTTACATCAGCAGCAAATGATTTCAAACAAGTAGTATTTGGACAAGCAAATAACTGTGAATGAGATTTTCAACTGTTTACTTAATGGAAGAAGTGGAAATGAATCAGCCGCTCTTCATTTTCCTCTTTGATTCTGGTGCCAGCAAGCATTTGACCTTAACTCAGAAAACGCAGCTGGCGTTTCTTAGATGGGATTTCTCAGCTTATTGTAATAACAAAGTTTCTGCTGAATGTTGGGACACAGTGAAGGCAAATTCAAAACAATGCAAATTAGGTGTGTGAACATCCATCAGTGTGGCAGCCTGAAATATCTAAGCAGTTGAAAATCAGGACTTGTCAAAGAGGAAAAAAACCCCTCATAATAATATTTGCTCATTAATTCCATGATATACCCTTCAGACCTCAACTGGCATTGAGGATATGACCAACAGACATAATGAAAAAGGAACTGAAAATGTGGTGTGACAGCAGTTCCTGCCTGCTTCTTGTTTTTTGCAGTCCCAACCATTATCTCTATGTGGCACTTCAGCATAACCTATGTAAACCAGGCTATCTTAATGAAATATACCTTCCTTAATCCTGTAGCATGAAAATGTAAAGCATATAAAATCAGTGGTGCTGAAGCTCTTTCTGCTATTTTTTCTCTTTTATTCCTGATAAATCAGTATTTTCCTCAGTGCCTGCTCCTCTGGCTGGGGATGCAGCGTGTTTGTAAGCTGGTGTGAGGAGACAGGGTGTTAGAAACGGGTCTGAAGATGTGCCAGATGAGAAGATGTTATTTTCCTCTCTTCTATGACATACACAGTAACTAAGGTGTGCACATCCTATCATTATGCTTTGCTGCAGCTTTCCAATCCCCAGCAGTACTTCATTAACATTAAGAACATAGTTCCTGGTTAATCCCAGTAATTTGCAGCAGCCATTCTGATGCATCCACTTGAGCACCATATTATCTTAATACTGCTGACATTTGCATGTGTTTGAAATACATTTTTTTCCAGATACTGTTCATTTAATCCATGGCAGTTTCCATCATCCTTTGTTCTTATAGTCATGCTTTACTTACAACTGATGAAAAAGAATAATCTCCTAATTTCTCAATAGCTCTTAAAGGTTAAGAAGGAATCAACAAGGTGTAAATAGCAGCATAGGAAGCCCAAAGATTTAGCTGTTTGAATACTGACTACACAATTAGAAACATATAGAGCTGGAATTACAGTGAAACCAGGCCATTAAGATTTCAATATTTAATCAACAATTTTTCATGTGAATAAAATTATTACATGACATTTATCATTTCAGCTGTACTCTGACAGGAAAGAGAAAACCTTTGGGAGCAGCGGTAAAATATTTAAGGAAGGTGTGACAATTATTCTTTATATTCACTTATCTGTATATAGTTTCTCCCCTCTTTCCTTCCCTGCTCTTATCTGAGAGTGTCGGTCTTAGCTTATGAGAGTGAAAGGAAAGGGATTTGTCTCTGTAATTTGCACATCAATATGTGGCACCAATCCCAGGCAGAGCAGGGGAAGGACGTGTATAATCGACGTGCTCCGGTGCTGATCCAAAGTACTTTCGGCTCCAAAATTTTAAAGAGGTTTTCAAGGCATCATTGTTTTTCTGTGGGTGGACCTCGCTTTTTTCCCTGTGTGAGACTGCCTGGCCATCAGTTTGCTGCTTGGCTCTGCTGGATTTCCATCCTCTGGATGAGGGGGCAGCTGCAGAGCTCTGCTGCTGCTGCCTTCCCCTGCTGCAGCAGTAAGGGAGATGCACCTGCTAGAGGTCTCTATCCCCTTGCTTTCTTGCACAGCCTCCTAAAAACAAGGCTGTCACTTTTCTTTAATTACTGATATGTCATTAGGTGTGTCTTATCCATTGCCTGTGAGAGCTCCTGAAGGGCTGCAGGGCAGATAACACCTTGTGCATCCCCCTGAACAGGTGAGCGTTCTGCAATCTGCCCATATCAGGCCTTCAGTACAAGAATTCTGAGACAAAACCAGCGTCCCTGCTGCTTTATAGGAATTGGAAAACTCCTTATCTGATCTGTGGCCAAGTGCAGGCCAACCTGCAGAGGTTTCTTGTGAAGTGTTGCCTACTGCTTTGTCCTTGAGCTATTGCCAGTTAGCTCACAGTGGCCATGGCTCCTGCAAGGTCTCTGTTCCCCAGAAAGTGAGGCAGGATTTATGACATAAGATTGTTTAATGTGGTTTGAGTCTTTTTGTTTGCTTGTTTTTTTGTTGGTTTTTTTTTCCTCTCTTTCCTGCTGCTGTACTGGCCTGCCCCTCTCCTTGTGCCTTTTTAGCCTCAGGAATCTTTTTGAAAGACATGCTTTACTTCTGTGGAGGACTTTTTTTTTTTTTTTTTCCTGGTTAAAATTTAAAAGGAATATAAATTATTTATAAACTGGTGGCATAAAATGAACAGTATAGCCATACATGCCAATTTTTTTTAAAGACATGGTTTTAAAGCAGACTTCTTATTAAAGCTGTTCATAAATTGTAGAGGTTATAGTGTTTCCTCTGAACTTGAGATGGTTTGAGCCTCAGACTTTGAAATACATATAAAAAGTGTGGTTATTAGCTGGCTACTAAAAGTGTTCCAAAATACTTGGCATTTTGATTTGAACTACTAAAAATGCATTAAAATGTCCAGGTTTTTTCCAGATTTATTTTGAAAAAAAAAATTAAGTCAGTGGCTATTCCCTGACATGATGGTGTATTTAAAGTAGAGGATCACCTATCTTCTTTATAGTATACATAAGTTAAGGAGTTATCTTCAGTTCTATTTGCTCCTAAGTGGTGGCCTGGCCTTGAAAATTTGGAAATATGGCAACCTCTTCCTCCTCCATTTTTTGGATTCTAGATTCATAAGTGATGGGAGGCATAAATTAATTAGTTCAGTAACTTTTGCCTTTCATGGACACCACTGCTTGCCTGGTGAAGAAATGTCTTGAGAAGTAACAGAGGAGTAGAAATGCCCCATCTATTATTTTGGAAGTTGGTCAGATTCAGAGAAAGTGAAACAATGGAGAGGGGAAGAAATGAGACACCAGAGGTTTGAAAGCAGGTGTAGTATATGACAAATGTGGGAGAGATTTGTGTGAAGTGGGGTGCCAGAAGGACAGGTTATAGAATGGCAATTCCCTCACAAACTTTTGTTGGGTTTGTTTTGTTGTTTGTTTTTTTCTTTTTAGACAATCTTTTTGTCCATTTCTAGCCTCCCTGCTGCTTACAATAGTAGAATACAAGGGGTATTTCTGATGCAATTCAGGGATAAGTTGTCTTCTGATTTCACATAAGTTCTCTTGTTGATCTGTCTCGTGACTATGAGAAAGCCATTCCCTAAAATGCTGTTCACAGCAGGGCTTTTATACTGCTCTGAGAAGATTGTGAATAATACTGGAATTAGGTAAGAAGCTTCACACACACACACACACACACACACACACATATATATATACATATATATATGGATTAGGTACTTCTCAGAATATTAGTCTGATATTTCCTTGCCTTCTTGAAAATTAATAACAAGTGAAATGTTGTGGGGATTTTTTTTTGGGGGGGTGGGGAGGAGGAACATGATATGCACAAAGGGAAAAACTAGAGGTAAGTAGTTTCAAAGATGTTACTAATTTATTGGCTTGATGATCAATTGAGAAAATCTCTCCAGACAGAGAGCAGCAGCATTGCAGAGTTGTGTTAAAGGTGGAAAGCCTTAGGTCAAAGGGTGTCCTAGACCCTAAGGGTACTAAAGGATAAAAGGAAATGGATTATCAGCCTGATGAGAGGAAACACAAAAAAAAATAAAATAAAATAATTAATGCAGAAACAGAGCAGTCAATTTCCCACAGGCAAAGTTTTTAGACCTGAAAGGAACCTTAATATGAGGTGCAAGGAAATGTTGGAGTGTAGATAGGAGGAAATATGAGCATGAAAAATTACTCTTTTACCCTCTAACAAGATATACTTTGCATCTTTGGGTAGAAGAATAAGTATCTTTGCTTTGAAAAGACTCTTGATTCACTTTAATCAGTTGCTGTCACAGTCTGCTGAGGGATAAGGACTTCCAGCTGCAAATTTAGTCTATCATATCAGCATGGTTAGCGCCTGTAATCCAGCCAGGGTGGGAGGACTGCCAGATTTATCCAGAGCAAGATGCAGGCAGGGAAGTCTGTCACCTCAGTGTAGATGTGATGAGCAAAGCAAAGGCTTTCTCTATCTTGGACAAAAGGTAAGGAATGAAGGGCATTTGGTTTTTAGCTGGCTTGGTTTTTTTTGTTTGCTTTCTTGCTTTCCTTTTCCTCATTTTCTTTTTTTTTTTATTTTTAATGTTCTCTTTTTTTCCCCTGTAAATGATTGTTAGCACCATTTGAGATCCTTTTTACATCTTTATTATTTATGCACCTTTTTCAAAAACATAATATGCTGCAGCTCTCTTCAGCACTTTTTGTTGTTCCTGTTGTCTTCATAGCTGTAAATTCTTGTCAATCTTTTGTGATATAAAAAGTTGAAATCAATATTTAGTTGACACCTCACTTTTTAACATATTTTTGGTAATTTAATTTTTCACCATTTAAAAAGTATTATTATAGAACATTATAAATAGTTTTAGGCTACGGTTTGTCTGCTGAGATGCTTAAAAGAGAAAAGCAGAGGCAAATAAAATAATAGTCAACTCAGATGTTCAAAGCTTCCTTCTTAAAAAAATAAGAGAACTTTGTGAAAGCTGCTTTGGATATTCTTTACTAATTCTTCTGGGGAGAAAAAGACTCTGTGAAGGTTACTCAGGTTTTGCAGAAATAGAAAATCACAGAGAGTTCTTATCTCATAAAATAAAATCTATCCATCCAAGCCTTTTATGAAAGGTTAGACACTGTGGATATTGATGTTTTTGATAGATGAAATGCTCCCAAACCAGCTCATCCCAATATGAGTCCTCAGACTGAGACTTCATATAAACAAGAGGTTCCCCCAGGGTTTAGACTTTCAAGTGGATGATTAACTGGCAAAGCTAAAAATCCAGTTTCTTGATACAAAGGAACTATATGTTTCAAATTAATGAAGCAATCATTCCCTTAGATGACTTTTAACATTGCACCAGGTTTTCAACAAGAAACACTGATAAATCTTGTGATGCATTTTCCATTACTCATTTGAACATATCCACTAGATTATGAACTAGTTTTTTATGGACTTCAGAGAATACCAGTTCTCTTTGGAGAACTAAAAGGTATTTTTGGAGAGGGATCTACTCAAAATAATGAATTTTGTTTTTTCTTGTTAGTCTTCCTCAAATTCTTCATCTTCCATCTTTATTTATACCCACATTGGCTACAAAATTTTGACAGGATGCTTCGAGACCCAGTTGGATGATAACATCCCCATTGAGACTGGACACGTAAAAAGGTTCCCTTGGGGTATTTTTGTTGTTTGTTTTGGTTGGTCAGGGCTTTTTTCTGAGTGTGATCTTATGGAAATGAAAAGGTTATTCTGTGCTATTATAATGGGTCAGTAAGTTGTCCAAGTGTTGTTCATTAAGGACCCCATGAAGAACGCTTTGTACGTGACCTTTCTATACACAAAAATTAGAAAAGGGCAATAAAAATGCATACAGCCAAGAAGTTTCAAGTTAAAATGGTTTGCAATGCTTAAATTCACTCTGTTCAAAAAGAAAACATAATGCAATAGATATATGTATAATATTTAAATGAAGGGTAAGTTAACTGTTATAATTATATATTAGTTAACTGTTATAATTATATACAAAGATCTCACTAGAGAGGAGAATTACAGGAACGCACTGAAACATTCCTGTACGTGGGTTAAGGGTGGAGAAAGGGACAGAAAATTGCCAATCTCATCTTAAAATACTCCTGTGTAATTTCAAAGGCCTCAGCTAAAAAAAATATAAAATAATGCAGACAAAATATAATTGTTGACTTTCATGTTATGTCAACACTTGTTAAAAAGTAAGGCAGTGCCAAAGCATGTGGTTTTAAATTTATTTTTTTCCCAATGTATTTCAGTTTGCCTTTACATTTCTCTCTGATTTGTTTTGAAAGTTTCTCTACTCTCAAGACTAGAAAATAGTTTTGCTGTATTTACCATTTCCTTTTTCAGTTGTTTGTAAGAAAAGTACCACAATATAAAACATGAATTGTTGTGGAACTTCACTCCAGTGTTTTATACCTTCATTTTAATCCCATTTTGTTCTGACAGGAAAGGAATAGCAAATTTTGTTGGTTCTATGTCAGGTTTTGAGGCTAACATGAAGACAGTTAACAAACTCAAATTTCCATACTAAAAACCAGTGCATTTTTCTAAGACTTTCACTGAATGCTCAAATGGAAGGTAGTGTTTGTACAAGCGTCCCCGTTTGTTCTGGTTCAGGAATCGAGAGAGTTATGGCAATTCATTAGTATTAAAAAAACCCCAAAAAACAACAAAAACTCACTGAAATTCTGCAATGTTGGAGATGTATGCAATAGAGAAAATATGCAATATTAGGAATGTACATATTTGTCAGGTGTTTTAGCATGTCAAACCTAAGCATCCCTTTCAAAATGTTGGGTAGGAACAAGAATCTCTGTCTGGGTCTGCACATGTGGACAGGCTTCAGTGGGATAAATGTGTGGGGAATGCACACTTGTCTATGTCTTGTGACAGAGAAAGCAAGGTGTTCCAGTCTTTCAGCTTTGGACACTGAAGGTGCAAAGGCGATTATGAAAGAATAGCCAATGTTCTCTAAAGTCAGGATTCCTTTGCCCCTTTTTTTGTGTAGTTTTTTTCCCTGCTGATAATCTCAGAAGACATCAAATTCTAACAAACAGAGAAAAAGAGGGAGAGACAGGCCTGCTAAGTGCTGGGCTGTTATAACAGGAAGGAGTGTTACCCTGTCCTGCAATATTAATTGCCACTTCTAGGAGAGCAGTGAAAGACAGATAAAAGTAAACACCATTTTGCATGGCAGGTCGGGAACTTCCAGAACTCATTGCTGCAGGAGGTTGGGTTGACAGACAAGCATAAGCAGATTCCAAAAGATATTTTTATAGGCACCAGGTCTAAATAATGAGAAGATACAAAAGAGAAGGAGAGATGTGGCCTGCAGCACCCCTGACAGGATGGCTGTGGTTGCTGGCAGAGTGCAGGAGGAATGGAGAGCAGGAAATGGATGTACTCCCATGCTTTCCTGAAAGAGCCATCCCACTGTTGCTGACCACAGCAGTGTCATGGCCTGGGTGCAGGGGCACCTCTCACGTTCTTAGCTCACTTCTGCCTAATGTGAATTGCTTAGACCAAGAATGTCAGAGCTCCCCAGCAGTGCAGGCAGAAATTACCTCTGTGCCCGTGACAGAGTTGCTGCTTTAGGCACCACTGTGCCCGGGAGCGGTGAGTGGAGGGAAAGCTGTGCCCGGCCACCAAGATGTGTTCCTGTGGTCCTGCTGCCCAGGAATTGCTCTGCTGCTGCCACAAATACAGCACAGGATGGCTGAATATTCACTCTTGATCAGCAGCTTCCCCAGCACCCAGAGAATGCAGATTTGCCTCTCGCTAAGCCCTGGCTTTTCTGCCACACATCATTTTGCAACCACAGCTAAGTGCTCTGTGTAAGACTAGAGTTGGTGTATTACAATGTGACAGAGCTCCCTGAATAATTTATATCTACAGCTCCATTTCATACTTATTTGTTATCCTATAGGTTTCCCCCTAGGATATGCCATCTAGTTTCAATTTAAAACCTAAGTTCCATAAATTACCGCTGCACAGAAGTTGCTTTAACACGCCGTTTATGCAGGTAATGGTGCACATTTGTAGCAGAAGTGTTTCAGAGTCCCCACTCCTGGGATTACAGATCCACAGTAAGCTGGGAAATGGGAAACAATGCAGAGTTGGCCGGAAAATTGAACAAATCCACCTGAACGTATCGCGGCAAATCACACCTTAATGCTGGGAACTCTGTAGGGCGATGTTTCTACACCAGCATGGACATCTGGATTCCCTGCTTGCATAAAACAGAAAGTGTGTACATATTGTGTACCATGTGTGTGTGCATACCAGTTCATGAAAATGAATTTAGGAAGAGGATTAAGACATATTTATGGTAAGGCATAAATAAGGCCCATCACATCACCAGTTCTTAATCCTTGCTTTTATTCTCTGAGCATATGATTTTCTGGGAGAAATCAAGGCTTCGGAGAATAGCCAGTCTAAGTACTAAGTTTGACAACATTTCAACAGGGTATCATCCAAAATATTACTAAAATGTATGTAAATCTATTAAATTTCAGAATAAATATTTTTCTTCGAGGACTAATTTGAATTTTGTAGAACCAAGTGCATTTCAGAAAGATTCCCTCTGTTTACATGTGTTGTCTAACTCAAAAGAAAATCATGACATTACAGCCATCAGAACTATTTTTCTGTTTATGAAGTCACAGTCGAGCTAAATGCTTTTCCTTAAGTATTTAGGTTTAATTCTTTTTCTTAGCACTTATTATATCTAATAGGCTTTAAACACCTGCTTCAAATTAGTGAAATGAAGTGTTTCTTGAGTACTGCTGGTGACTAACCTGGCAACTGCTGATTTTATAACAGTGTATTATATTTTGGTTTATTACTGAGTCATACAACTGGCATCTTTGGTTAGAGATTGATATGTGGCTTATACTGCACAAAGCTACAAGCAAGGTAGCTTTGAATGCCCAGGCTGTGAATATCCTGCTGAAGTGACTGGTGTGGAAGGGCCTGAGATGCTGTCTGCTCACAGACAAGATTCAGTAAACCAATCTTTCATTCCCAGTTACAGGCCTGTCTTTTTGGTGATTTCCCTCACGTAAATTTGAAAGTATATCTTGTTACACGCAAGTAAAGGCTGTGTGTCAGTAATAAATACATCCTGCTGACTGTTAGGCAGGGCTCATGGACTGTGTTGCTTCTTGAGAGTCTCTGGGAAGGAGTCAGGGGTGCCTTGCCAGTGGGGAGGTGTATGTGAACCTTCAGGACTGACAGTTCCCTTCTCTGTGGTGCCCTTACCTTGCCTAGGGGCTGATCACTGCCAGGGCATTGCCTTTGGCATGTTTGATGTGAGTGCATCAGGCAAAAGAGGAAAGGTTTCACAAGTGAAGAAAATCCAGGATTTCAAGTTGAATCTTACATTGCTTGTGATAACATGTGGAACAAGGAATTATTTAAGGGAAGGATGAAGAAAAGGTGGAAAAAGGGGTGGGCTGTGACACAATGCAGCAAGAGAAACAAGTTTAGGTTGTATGTGGCACATGCTACTTTGGGACTGATATGCATACTCAGCGCGTTCAAGTTTACTTGTGAATATGAATGGCCTAGGTAATTGAAGAATACATTTACAAAACACTTACACCCATATCATCCTATCTGCACTTACCTTGCCAAGCATCTGTGGGCCCTGGAACCTCATGAGAACAATTTTTTGAAATTTAGGAAAGATCTTGTCCTGTTATAGTACTGTTCTGCTTCCTTTTTTTATTTATCTTCTTTCTTATTTTTCTGCTTGTTCTTTCACGTTCTTTAGAGGTTCACATCCAGGATGGTAAGGTTGTAACTGTGACAATTCATTAGATCCAGTAATTGAAGTATTCTTGGGATGGCAGGTGACTGTTCATGGGTAGCTGATGCTGCTGTTCCTGATGTAGATGTTGCATATACGTGTTTCACATGTCTAAATGAATGCCTTGCTTTGATCCAACAGGCCAGAACCAGTACTGTGGACAAAGGATGGTGGAGAACTCCCAGATCCAGAGAGAATGGTTGTCAATGGCAGGGTTCTAAGCATCAGCTTCCTAAACAAAACAGACAATGGCACATACCGATGTGAAGCAAAAAATCCCATTGGCCGAAACAGCACAGAGTATGTCCTGATAGTGCATGGTGAGTGTGCTCTCCTTAGTGCATTCTATGCATATTTAACAGGTCCAGCTGATACTAGCAGGTGCTTATGGTCATTGTGGAAAGAATAGCAAGAAAATTTGGAAGTGTAATTGCATTTTTATCGATGCTGTCGCCTAGCTGAGGGGAGTGTGTTGTCTTTCCTTTAATGGCATGCTTCTCTTCTTACAGTTTAAACAAAATAACTTCTGCTCTGAACTTTTTGCTAAGTAAGCACCTGTAAAAATGTTTGGCACTGCGTGGGTACTGTTTCATAAATGCTTGCCTCAGGCCCAGCTATTCAGATAAAGCTGGTTACAAAAGGATATATGAAGAGAAATATCAGACAGGTGCGTGCTTGAGGTTTTCTGCTTGGCTTTTTGTAGACCACTGAAGACAGGACATTGGATGCTTCACACAAGTTACAGCCTGCTACTGAGAAAATTCAGCTCATACAAGTTACCTGGTATCACCTGGCCCTTCGTTACAGTCAGACTTCAGAACTCTGTCATGTCCAAAATGCATCATACTGCTTCCAATAAAATGGAAAAATAGGAAGGCTCACATTAAATTACAGCTGGTTTTTTTTTTTTTTCCTCTAATAAATTAGGCAACAATATGTGTCATGTAAAAAAACTGGTGCTGTCTACATCAATCATGAAATAGATTGATACAACCCAGCTGTAGGGGAAACTGTAATATAAAATTAGCATTTGCCTTTAATACAGCCTGGCAATTTGGATCTAGGAGTCTCAAAACATGGTGTTCTCTTATCACAGGTAATTCCTGGAAGGTTACGATTTCCATAATTTGAATTTTAATATAAGAGAATATAGAGGCAGAACCTCCACTTTAGTTCATGGTGGTACTTTTTTCCTCTATTTGTTTTTAAATGCAATTTCTTATAACTATGACAAAATAAAATGAAAAGATCTAATGCAAATTTTAGTCTTTAAATAGACAAGAGAATTATGTAGATTTTATTTGCTCATGATGAGCTCAGTTACAACAAGTATACATTTCCTTGGTTGTTGTAAGGTGTCAGAAACATTTTTCACTGCAGGTTTACCTGCCTCTAGGTATTTGGCATAAAACTTCTAGTAAGTGCTGCTTTCAGGAATGAGATATTTATTGGCACTGTTGATGAAATGTCATTTATAAAAAGAAACACTTAGGTTCCTTTTCATTTTTCTTCAAGTTCACCATTAGTTTATGTAGGATTAGTGACACAAATAAGGAGCTCTTTGCACGAGGAACACGGAGCCTGTACTGCTGCGTGAGTATTTCTGTGTTAAAGACAAACAGCAAAACTAAACCCTCTAACCTCTATTTATATTGGCTGCCATGAGAAGAGGAAAAGAAAGAATGTCTTTTGCATCCCAGAGGCGGTGGTGTGGTGCTTGTTGGCTGCAGGCACAAAGTGCTCTGCCTTTGATGAGGTAACGGCTTCTGCACTTACCATATGTTGAAACTTCTGTCATTTGTGTTTTCTGCCCAATTTATTTATGTGATTATTTCTGAAAATATGGCCTTTTATAATGGGGGATCTTTTTCCATCAGTGGTGACTCTGCAATAGAACTCTATCAAAGAACAGTTCACCAGACCCGTTCTTGCACAGTGGTGTGTCCTCTGTTGATCTGATTATCTTGCATCAACTTTCTGGCAGTCTGTAAAATCATTCATTATCAGGGAGGCATTCTATTATATTTGGCAGCACATTAGGCATGTTATCAGGTTTAGCTTGCTCACCGCTGACCTTTTCTGTTATGAGTACCCGAGTTTTCCTAATTGCATTTCTGCGATTCCAGCGCTGGAGCTAGAGAAGGTAAATGTCAGGTGCTTTCCAGATTTCTGAAACAATCAGAGTTATGTGACAGAGCATGAGATGATGTTTAGTACTTAACAGCTTACTGGGGTTCAGAGTTGTAAGGTTTATTTTAAGTACAAAGGGGACTGACACAATTATTTTATCAAGTGTAGCACAATCAGTTGTATAGATAAATTTAAGCAGCCTTACCCCTTCTTTAGCTCATTACATTCATGAATGTCTCTAGTGAACCATAATCCTCCTAAAATTATACAATATTTTTTCTCTCTCTCTCTCTGGGGGGCTAGAAAACCTACTTTTTATCATTTTCTGAGATGCATTCTTCTCTTGAATAGAGGATGTATTATTTTCTTATCTTCCTAAATATATCTGGAAGCATCCTTTGATTCCTCATCCCTTCCCCTGTGCTTAACGTTTTGATGTAATTTTTTGTCCTACTCTTTTGTTAGAGCTCATTAATCATATGACTTCTTACCTTGAATATCAGGTTTCTAAGACAAGGTACATGCCAGATTTCCCACACAAGCTTGTGTGATGAAACAGGGGCATCAGTGGAAGGTATCCTCTGCAGAGGCAGGGAAGGGCAATATGATTCACAGCTTTCATTTTCTTATATGTACTGTGATTTTCATACATTTTATTCCTTTCTTTTTTCATTTCAATAAATTTTTATCTCTTTCTGTGTGTTAATGGTGTAAGAGCTTCATCTGGCTTCTCTCCTTTTTTCTTTTTTTTATTTTTTTTTTGTCCCCCTAAGAAATCCAAATCTCAGTAATACTCAATCTACTAATTCTCTCAATTTTTTAAGTTATCATCCTAACTTAGAGAAGATTTAGGCAGCTTTAGTGTAGAGAGAATGTTGACTAAAAATGGAAAATATAATTTATCACAATTAGAGATTAGGTGTTAGCAAAGTATTTATATATATTAATTATACAAACCAAGCAAAGAGTATCTCATGCCTTTAACTGGACCTATCTAAACACAAAATTTATACAGAAGAGTAGTATTTTTTCCACTGTGAGTGGTGATAATGAGGTAATACTGTTTTGTTATTAAGTGATGGCAGAGAAAATAAATATTGCTGAAAGCAGATAAATGGAAATCTGTCCAACACAATTAGTATCTGACAACATAAAAATTATTTTTAGATTTTTTTTTGTATAATTAAAGAGACGAGACTTCAGAGAAATTTAATCTATTTGAATAAAGTTAAAGGCTTGAGTATTAAATATACTCATGCTGCTTTGCTGAATCAATGTGACTGCTAATTTCATTTTTCTTAACATTTATTGTTAATAATAAATGTCAAAAAAGTACTCTGTGAAGCAGGAAGGTGGGTACAAAGTCAGAGTTTATAGGCAGAAGCACAAAGGCAAGACATGTCATTTGCTCAAACATTTGTTTCATGCAGTAACAAAGGCACAGGCTTTAATGCCCGTAGCTGTTGTCATTTCTGTATTCTAATTGGCAAGCTTAGTGCTTTAGAAGTGCACATTCTGGCTAGATATATTACACCCTTTCTTTGGTAATGGGCCCCAGGCAATTTTCACTCTCTTCCAATTTATTAAGAATTTTTGTTTACCTTTGTCCAAATACTAGTCATTAATCACCAGAAAACAGAGCAAACTGTCAAACTCACGTTGCTCAACCCAAAAACATAGACTCTGCTCGCCGAGCTCTGGTAATGACTGCAGTGATTTAGCTGGAGATGGGGAAGGAGGTGTTCCATCATAATCAGCCTGAGGACACGGCTGCTGTGTTTGGAGGAGCAGTTCACAACCCCGGGGTGTCACTGCCAGGGTCTCAGTTCAGCACTGCCTTGGAGTGAGTGACACGAGTCCACATCCTTGGGAAACCCTTAATGGAAACAGCAGTGCTTGGTAATTTGCAGCCCTATTTGAAACAGAGCGCCTTGGTGAGACATCCTGATATGCCAATCTACAGCCAGGCATTAAATTAATTGAAATAGTCAGAGCTATAATGTGTTGTGCAGCAATTATCTAGAAGAGCAGTATGGAAATGAACGTGAATCAGCAGCTGTGGATGGTCAAGGCAGTTCTTACTGCCCAAATTTTAACTAAGAAAGCATTTGAGCCAGTTATTTAGGATCTCTGGGGAATAAAAAGTGGCATGATATATTCCTTTGTTTTTAGCCTCTCAATTTTGTATTTTTTTTCTCCTTGGGCAAGCTTTTTTTTTTACAAATAAAGGCAACTGAAAGACTGAGTTACAACCTCATTTGTATTTTGAAATGTGCTTTCAAAAACAAGGTCTCCTACAATGTGTAAGCCCAGAAGTCCCCCTGCACCTTTCCTAACTATAGAATTATTTATATTCCACCTGCTTGTCCAGTCCCAGTTCAAAACATTTGTCATCTTAGCTTCCACAGTAACCTGTGGCAACAAGGTTCTGAATTTAGTTATGTGCTTTGAGGGAAAAGTATTCTCTTTTGTTTGTGTAAGCCTGGTGCTTGATCTCTTCACTTTCCAACTTTACAAGCTATTTGGCCTCTTTTGCTGTTTGTGCTGCAAGTTTGCATTTAAAATTGTATTTGCTTTTTCCTTCAACGGATTCTCAAGTATTTCCACATTGGTCTCTACTTCTCACTAATTGTGATCTTAAACTCTGCAATTTCTTGAATTCTCTCCCATGAAGACCATTCTCCTTCTTTCATGGTCTTTTTTTGCCCCCTTTCTCCTTTGTTTTTTGATCTAGCTCTAAATCTCTGTGACTGACCACTCTCCATATCTGGACCAGCACTATACCAAATCTGCACCAGACACCTTAGTTCATTAAATTCTCCCTCTAAATATATTTGTAGAGATTCATCTTCTATGTCTGACAATAATTCCAGCACCATGCACTTGTACATCTGTATAAGTTTTTGTTGCTTTTTTTTTTTAATTGGTGGAAACTCTGTGGAATCCAAAACACGTGAAATTAAACAAAGTCCTCTACCTCTATCTATTACAGATTATTTTGTCTTTGTCAGTTCATTTGCCCACAATCAGATTTTTTTTTTTTACATTTCATTTCTGTTTTGATGCCCTCATAGGGGGCCTTCTCTTTCCCTTATTTCTCTAACTCACTTGCATATCTCTCCATAAAAGTAGAAACTGAATAGAGCAGAAAATTGAAAAAAAACCTCAGGAGGCGAGGATATATTCTGCTTTCTTTCAAAATTAAGCTTAATGAATAGGCAATAGATCTTTCAGTTGGCACATATTTATACTACAGACCTCTGGTAAGTCTTGTGCAGTATTTTTGGACACCTTGTCTGTATAAACTTATAACAAAAACCACATAAAAAATTTGGGAAAGAAAGGCAGCAGCATCCTTGTGGAGCAACACGCTTATCACTAATCTTGGCTGCTCTGTGTTTTGGTGTTAAGATCCTACAAGTTGAGGTTACTGGACTTTTCTAAAAGTTTCTTCCTTTAAAGTTTTCTGAGTTGAAATATCTCATTTACACACACACCTCAGAGAAAAGGCTCTCTTTGCCTATGGGAGCATCCTGCTTTTATGTGAACAAAGCTCTGGCTTTGCGGAAAGAGAATTGAGCAGAGCCGTGGTGTGATGTAACAATAATAACATTTGCAATAATGGGTGGGTTTGGTAAAAAAAAACCCCAACATTGCCCTTACAGCAATCAAGGCATACCAAGAGTATGAGACTCAGAAGACTTCTTAGGACTTAATTAGAAATTCACTGTGTGTGACTACGTGTGCCTTTTAGTTTCGAGATTTTTTTGTATCTTTGTTTGAATTAAAGAAAAAAGAAGTCTCAGTACTGAGTCCTTAAAACAAAGGTGAAAAGTTTTTCCTATTCCCATTTTATATGAAGTAAAAATAAATTAAAAAGTACAGAAGATAACTTGCAGAAAAAAAGGAGCCTGGGCTTTCAGTTGGAAAACAAATAAATAAAAGCCTGCTCCTGGGTACTTGCACAGTCTCAAAAGCCTTCCTTCCCCCCAAGCCATCTTCTTCAAAGCATAACCCTTCCAGTTGTGTTGAGATACTCTAATTTTACATCAGTATTGTAAAATGACATTAAGGCATTAAATCATTACCACGACATGAAAGCTGACTTCTCCAGGCGACTTTTGGTTGGGTTACAAGAGGTGGTCCAGACTTTAAAGCACAATGCAGATGAGTTTCCTGCAGTCTGACGAATTAAGAAATTGTGGAATAGAGCTTTTGTCATTGGGCTGAAGAAGAATAGTGTTTAGTTGACATTTTCAGGTATGAGAAGTCTGTCAAGAAACTTGTGGTGGAGTTGTTGGCTTAATTTTATGGATGAATTGTCCAGCTATTATCCCTGAACACTCTCAAGGCAGCTACTTTGAAATTGCTTTTTGTTGATAAATACTTGAATAGTGGGGTGTATAGCTGAGCTGTATGAACTGATCTTTCTTCATTTATGGTGACTTTAGAAAAATAAGATACAAATTTCTTTTCCAGGTAAGCTTGAAAGTATTTTGGAAAGGTCAAGAAAATAACATTCCAAACCACACTAACATTTTTGGGGAATATGTTTGTCATTTTTACATTAAATTACTGTTTGTCATTAAATAAAACTTTTTAAATGAAGTGATTCTATTATATAACATATGAAAGGTTGTTGCTTGTTTTTTTTTTTAAATTTCATACTGGAGTAATCATTGGAATTGAATGCAGAGTACTTCAGAAGCAGGAAATCTGTCCTTAAGCCCTTTCACAATGGAACAATAACAATATATACAATATATCAATATAACCTTTAACAATATAGTGTAATATGTAAAGCTCCTTCCTATTTGAATACATATTGTATGTGTTGGTTTCAGACAATGTCTTTAATAGGGCATAACTCTTGAAAATATTTGGTTTTCTTTGTGCACGTGTTATTGGCTGATATGATAGTTCTAATGGGATTTCTGAGAAGGGATTTCTGATTCTGTGGATGTACCAAATATGTCACTCTTGCTTTTCTGACTGTTTTAACCGACCTTCAGTACTGCTGAGTTATCACTGATCTGCTGTAGTAGCAAAGACTGCTCTCTGATTTTTCACCCTTTGCTATTGCTTATAACCCCAAAATTTCCTGAACTTTACTTCAACTCACCCATTTTTTTTTAGATGCCATCTTGTAAAATTACCATGTTTATGAACATTATATGCAATCTTCCTGAAGGAAGTATTAACTCAATAATTTCGCTTGAGACTGATGATAAAATTATAATCTAACAGTTGTTAATGATCTTCTCTTTCCATCTAGATCATTTATTATTCAGGAAACTCAAACCATAAAGACAATATTAAAGTGACTTAGTGATTTTTCTTAATTTTAATTCTTAAAAATGGAAGCCTTTCCTGCACCATGAGGTGGTGGAATGCAGATTAAGGGTGTCCTGTCTTTCTCATATGGAGCTTCCATAACTCTCCTTTCTTCTGAGAATAGGTTTCTCAGTGTTTCACTCCATGCAGGAAAGAAAATAAAACATTATCTAAGTGATACTGCTTAAAATGACCACTGGTCATTGCAGGTGATAGATCAGAGCTGTGCTTTGCTCCAGCTGAGACTGAGAATCCTCTTGGAGATAGATGTAAATGCCTTGGAGGTTGAGAGGGGTAGAGAAAATATTCTGCAGACGATATTTATTCATCTCTGTTAGAGAGCTTTGAGAACTTGTGTATCTGAGGCCTCTGATCACATATGAAGATTAGCATGGAGGCTCAGAGAGAAGTAGATAATTATCTTATCTAAAACCATTAATATTTCCAACATCCATACTTTTATAGTAATAATTCTTAGTACTGATTATTCTACTTTTTCTCTTTAAGACTTTAGTTATTAATGACTTGGCAAATGTTCCTGGAGTTTATCTTAGTCTGCATTTATGTGTTATATAAAGGAGAAATATTCAAAAACATATTTCTTACAGTACTTTATTAGCATTTTTCTTAAAGCAAATAAGGTATTTTTCCACTTTTTAGTGTTTTGTTTTTAGTTTTCTTTGTAGTATTCTTTCAAATAAAAAACAGAACAAACTGGCAAGAATTTGAAGATTTGCCAAACAAAATTTTAAAATCTTTCTAACATTGCTCTTCACAGCATAGATTCAATCTAAATTTGTGTTGGAACCTAACATGTCTTTATCCCTTCCTCCAAAATGGAATTCTCTATGCTGCAATCACAAGCTATTTTTTCTAGCTCTTACTGCTTGAATTCTTGATGCAATATAATAAAATTCTCTTAGCTTTGTAATTAAAGTCACTTTTTTTTTTTTTTTTTTTTTTCTGAATTCTATCTATTTCTGCATTGGATCTTACTCTGACTCGCTATGTCTTAATGGGAATCACTTTGCTTTGTCTCAGAGATTCCAGAGAGTTTTGGCTCATGGCATCATTCTGTCTCTGATTCCCATGGGGAGGGGAGCAGACAGAAAAAATAACCAGGAGGCCACTAAGGGTGTATCCCAAAACAATCCTCATGTGCAAGGAGCAAAAAAAAAACAAAGCTAAAACCCATTAAAACCATTGCTACCAAAGCTGATGAAGCTTGAAATCTGCCATGAGAGGATGTCCCACAATGCCCTGACTTCTTTCACCAGGCTGTGGTTCCTTGGCAAGCACTGAGAAAGTTCTAACCCTGTGTGAAGGAACTTTCCTGGCAGGTGCTTGGGAAGAGGTCTCCAGATGTGGGGTGTAAGCTGGGGTGTCATTTGTGACAGTGATCTCAACAATTTTCAGTCAGGACCCTTTGCCTTCCCTTCCCTGGTATCCACACTGTTTGGTTACTCCCCTGAAGAAAAAGTAAAAATGTTTCTCTTGGTTACCTCATGCCTGAGGAGTGTTTATCTTTCAGCTGAGACTGCCCTTATTAATCCTCATGGCAAGTGTAGAAACAAAGCAAAGGAGAGGAGGAAGGACAGAAGAAAGTTTGGCAGGAAAAAACTCGAGGAGTGGGCAAAGTGTTTATTCTTCAGATATTACTGTGGGTCTTAAAGTGGATTTCTTTTCCCCCCAGTGGTTTTGTAGTTTACATTTTCTGCAGGTTTCCCTCGATTGGTGGGAAGCAGGGAGGAGTGAGGGATGCTGACATGTAGAAGTACTTGATGGAGGAGAGCTCTGAATGGCTTTCATCATCATCATCATCATGGCTTTCAGAGCAGGAACTGAAATCTCTTGGCCCTGCTTTGTCTATTTGTTTAAAATAAATTAGCAGATATGATCAAGCATTCTTTATAAAAAAAACCCCTGTGATTTCCACTGGTGATCCATCCTGCTTGATGGCATAATAGTTAAGGTACTAAATATCTGCCAGCCTGCAGGGAAACTGGGTAATTTTAACAAAATTAAGTCTTGACAATATTGCATGGATCCCACCATTCACAGTCATGTGTTACACAAAGCCAAAGAGTCGTGGCAGGAACTCAACTACATGTATAGAATTCTTTTCAGGACAAAAGAAACCCCAAAAAACAGAGCATAAAAGATTGACAGCTGGAAAGACAGGGTCTTATTTTCTCAGGTGTTGTGTTTTGGTGACAGGAATATGAGAATTAAGTGTATTAGTCAGAGACAATGCAATAAGTGCAAAAATCTATGTTTTAAGCTGCACAGTGCCAGCCACTTTCCCAAGGTGATTTTCAATAAGATACAGCAGTGCCACTGTGATAAAGTGTTTCAGATTAGTGTTGGACCCTTTGATTTTACTTTGAAATAAACTTACATAAAATAGATGATGGTCCCTGTTATCCCTCTTTACTAACCTTGGAATTATTGCCATGAATTTGGAGTTGTTTAAGCAACTTCAGTGATTTGCCCTGAAATTCTCAGAGAAATTAAAGAAGCAACTGTAGTAAAATAGAGATCAGCAATCTGTTTACCTCCACTTAGTTTCAACACATGTGCCCATAATAAAGAAATTTTGGAAAATTCTCTTTATCTTCTTTCTTCTCAGTGCAATTCTGGCTGGCTTTTTGAAATATTTTTGTGTATGTGCAGAAGGAGTCAAGTGTCATTCTGAGAAAGCTGTCATCTTTGTTCAAGGCTGCTGGTGTCTGAATTTGTATTGTGCATTAGCTTTTCCTTATAGGTTTTCAAGGGCCAGCTGCCAGTACTTTATTTCATTTAATTTTGAATACTCCTATTTTACGACTTGGAAAAACAAGGAAATATGGCTTGTCTGCTTACTTAAAAAGAATAAAAATGAACATCACAGCCTTAATGTGATTTTTAAGCAGTGGCAATGGGCCTAGAACACCATATTAATAGTGATAGAATGGTGTGCTTCTGGGGAGAATTGTGCTGGTTTTATTCATGCAAGATGTTTGGTGGCTTTTGTGGTAACATTTTGTCCTGAATGCAGTGAAATTTGCACTGCAGGTATAAAGACAACTGCTTTTTTAAATGCAATTTTGAGAGGTTTTGTTTTCTTTTGAGGTTTTGATTTTTTGAGGGTTTTTTAGCATTAAAATGAGCCTCAGGAGATCTGTTCTGAACTCCCCTGTCAGGCTCAGAAGTCTGTAAAACATAAGACATTCCACTTAATTCTTCTGTGTTCATTTCCCCAGCTGTGAAATGGGAATAATACTTTCTCTTATTTTCTAAAGTTTGGTCTCTACTGCCCAAAAAATGGTCTTACAGATCTTCAAGGCAGAGGTCCATTCTTTACTGTTTCTGATTCTTTTTCTCAGCCCTGCAAATTTTACTTAGTTTCTTTCAGATGAGTTGCACAAGATTCAGTGCAGTGTTTGTAGCTACTCTAATGGGAAAGGTGAGCTTTTCTACAGCACAGATTGACTCCTTTAAAACAATAAAATAAACTCCTTTAAAACAATATTGACTCCTTTAAAACAATATTTTTAAATACTATTTACGATTATCCATTACTACTGTTGAATTGGAAAGGACTTTTTTAACTGCTGGCAAAACTTGTGCTAAGTTTGGGAAAAAAAATTAGGTCTTACAGTACTTCTGGAGTAAAATGAAGTATGTATCATGTTTATGTAACTCCAGAATATTGAAGCTTAATCTTTCTGTTGAATACTTGATTTGATTTGTCCTTAGAGATAAATCTTGCACTCACAACCATTAATAAAGTAAAACTTAGAGGGCTTTGAAAACAGATTCTTCAGTAGGAAATATTTTCCTACTTGAGAATTGCAATTTTTCTTTCACTAAAGTGATTTTCAATACCTAATTACCTGGTTAAGTTATTATTTTGTAAAATTTATCCTTTTTAGGAGGTCTGTGTGTGTCCCATGGTTTTAGCACAGGTAGAAATTAAGAAATAAGTCATTACAGCCTATTAGCTTCTTACAGTCCAAATGCTAAAGATAATACAATTATCCCCACCAAAACTGAGCAGCAGTAGGTAAATAAATTGTGAGACACTACATTATGTCACCTTTTATTCTTCTGCTTCACTGGGAGCAGGGAGAGGGAGCTCTTTGAATGGCTGGGCTGGTGACAAACAACGAGTCTGACGGACGGTGAAATGGGAGCGTGTTCCAGCATCTCCAGACCTTCATTGCAAACTTCTCTCTCTGTTCCAAGGGAGCTGCAGTCAGAGTGCTTTTGCTGATAGCAGATTCAGTGGAGTGCTGTGGGGAGCAGAACCATCCCTAAAGTAAGCACTGGGGGCTCCAAAGGGCAGACCCGACATTTTGAGAGCCATGAGCCACCAGTGCAATGCTGAAATGTTCATGTCAGCTGCTTTCCTGTGAAATGCTTGATTCAGGTTTGCAGGGGTCCCTCTGTGCAGCTCCACCAACTGGGAGTGCAGCAGACTGCTCTAGCCTCCAGGTGACAAAACCAAATTTGTGGCAACATCTGGTGCTGTGCAGAAAGGACGTGTCTTAATATCCATTAAAAAAAATACAAACAAAAAAAAACCCCTTTCTTTCCTGTGTTTATTGTTACTATTAGAATTTTTTGCAAGAACCTATGAGCATTATAAAGCACATAGTCCCATTGCCTACTAAATCCTAAATTCTGATCTGTGCAAGTGAAGGATGGGTACTGCCTCTGATCAGCATATTCTGCTTGTTGGGGTGCCCACAGACGGTGGCAGATGTGGGTTTTACCTAAATACCCTAAATACCTCCTGCCTTCATGGCCCAGGGCCCCAGATCTCTGCTGAGAGCTGGCCTGGATCTGGGCAGATGCACCCTGAGGGAGGAGAGAAATCACAGACAGTCACTGCTCTCAGCCCTGCAAGCTTAGCCTCCCTTGCCGTGTCTTCCCACCACATTGAGGTACTTCCATCCCACTGCTGCTTCCTTCTCAGCTGCCTGAGATCCACAGCTGCTTGTTTTCTGGCAGCTCTCACATCTGACCTGCCTTTACCTGTGGAAAATCAGCCTTTCACACACCTCTGGTCTTTGTGAGTCCTGCTGTTGCTCTGGTACACAAAATAAATGAGATATTCACTACAGGAGCTCTTTCTAGACAATTTAGGGCAGCTAACTTCTTCTTCATATTTCAGTGTCAAATGAGATGGCATAATCAGAAATAACTTGCTACTACACCTTGTTTTTTTCATATTCATCACATTTTTTATTTTGTCATAAGCAATTCTGGTCAGAGCATGTGTTGTAAAATGTGCCACACTGTGATATCAGGCCTTCATTTTAAGTGATGTGGGATGACACTATACTGCCAACACTAAATATTAATATTTGTTCTTTTGAGTTATATTTTTAACTTTCTAAGGACAGAATTTGGGCCAGGGATGTGCACATTCCAAGTTTTTGCTTGGCTCACTGAGAACAGAAGGAAACAGGAGTTTTTTGCTGTAATTGTTCATACTTCATCCTCATTCATTTGCTACTAAAACCTATTGCTTTTAAAACAGGGGAAAAAACCTGAAAACAAACCACAAATGAACCAGCAAGCTATAAAACCTTCTGTAGGAAGAGAAAGCTATTGTTCTTTCCAGTTCCTAGTTTCCAGTCATTTTAATCCAACAGTATGTCTTGCAATATGAACTCATCCACTAGAAGACTTTATTGGTATAACTAAAGATACAGATCTACATGAAGCTTCTGTTAAAAGGGTTTGGATATTTTTAATGGCATCTGATTTGCTAGCAAAAATGTCAAGCACATAATTGCCATTTCAGAGTTTCATAAATCTGAATCAATTAGTAAAAAGAACCCCTTGACCTCGTGTCCATGAGCATTCATGATCATTCAGTCTAAGTGCTAAGGAGCTATTGGCACATGATGTTCAAGCTGAGCGATCCTTTTGTTCAATCCCATTTTCTTGGTGCAAGGTAAATGCAGCTCCCTTTGAATTTAAAACCTTGCTAAATTATTTAGTGCTACATACCACAGACTGATTAAATTTTTCACAGAGTACTGAGATTGTTTCCCAGGTAGGTCATCACTCAGTTCGGTTTACCACTTAAAATTTCTTTCATTCTCAGTCAAAATACAGCAAGGACCATCCATCATTATCACTCTGTCCTTTAATTTTTCTGTCAGCTTTTGTCAGGCTTGAAACAAAAGCCTTTACATTTTTATCAACTGCAGCTATTGTTGTCTGATTTGTGCTCAGTCATGTCAAAATATCAGTTATGTTTTTACCAAAAAAGTCAAATATTTTCAATAGGTCAGATCTATCTTTCACATAAGCCCGCTAAACCAAACAGAACCATTTCTCATTTCTTTGGAAATGGAGAGTAAAAATGCTCAGGGCCAAATTGGCAGGGAGAGTAAATTACCCAGGCTCTCTGCACTTAAATGGATGGATGTCTTCTGCCTTAGCAAGGAGAAGACGGCATCAATTCAAGAAAGAAGGAGAAGCAAACAGGAGATTCTGGGCGGGTGGGGCTCGACACTGCTCTGCCACTCCAAAGCAGTTTGTGTCTCTGCCTCTGCTAAAGAGCAGCTTCCACTCCAAGCCCAGTTTTCCTCTTCCTCTTTTTCCACCATCCACTGGGAATCAGCCCTCAGGTTTCCTGCTGGCTGCTCTCCCCAGGTCCTGCTTGAGGCATGTTAACAGGCAGCAGCAGCACGAGGAACACCTTTCCAGAACCTTCCTCCGTCCCCTCTCTGCAGCACCGAGCTCTGGCAGCATCTCAGGTCCTCCCTGAAATGAGGGCTCTTGGCTGAGCGTTTTCAGCTCAGCTCAAACCTCCCTGTGCCCCTGGAGAGGGCTCAGGAGCCCATCCCTCCTACTGAACGTCCAGTTCAAGCCTCACCTGCGTAACCTCTGGAACAGAAGTGACAAAGAGTCAGTCCATGGGAGTCCCTTGGCATGAAGGTCAACCCATTTCCTATTTCCAACAGCTTTTATGGAAACAATTAGTTCTCCATGAGTTGTTTGCATTTCAAAGCTAGCTAGATGATGAAGTTAATACCAGCTTAATTGCATTATTGGATTTTTGACTGAATATCTGTCTGTCAACAAACATCCAGTTTAAAAGTGAGGTTTCAAAATTAATGGAGGCAGTTATTGCTTGACTTCTAGATCCCCTGAGCATGGCTTTTCTATCTTCTTTGGTTCCCCATCTGCAAAATATAGCTATTTTCTGCTTCACAGGAGGCTAAGGATTAATACCTTAGTATTATTGAAATAGCAATCTGGTGCAGCGATTTGGGTATGGCTACTTGAATTAAAAAGTTCTGCTCTGCAAGGTCGCTTGGTCATAATGATCCTTGGTATTTAGTGGCATGAGAGGCATAAACAAAAATTCATTTTCAGCTGAACATTGTGTACAACTAGATTCAGAAAGTGCAAGACAAGGAAGTGGAATTTAGTTTCACTCCAGCACAGATTTCTTGGGCAGAAATCTGCAAATCCATTCTGTTAAGATCCTCCCTGACAGAAAGCTCAAGAGGACAAATCTACGTAGTCCCTTTGATAGCATGTTCTGAGCAGCTGCCAGCAGGGAGCTCTGGATGACAGCGTGTGCCTCGCTAGTGAAATAAGATAGGTTTGATTTCATTAAAAAAAAATGACCAAAAGTCCTGCAGGACTAGAAGAAGCAGGTCGAATTGTAACTCCCTTTTCTGGCATGAAATGGAGCAGCATATCTTCTATGAAGCACAGTGACCCATAAGGCTTAAACAGAAGTCTTTGCTGTTAAATATCATTTTTTTATCTGTGGTCCATGTGATTTTGGGCAACTCCAAACCCATTTACCTCCTACACCTGCACTGCATGATGAGAGACTGAGGAGCACTGGACATTACTTCTAGTTTATTTCTTGAGCTGCATATTCTGTGTTCTCTAATGCAAAACCCTTTTCAAGGCAATGTTTTCATGAGAATCCATAAATCTTGGAAGAGCTGATAGGAGCCTTTCTGTCAGACTCAGCACCATACACACAAGTCTTTTCCATGTGGGGATCATTTCAGAATGCTGTGTTTGCATCTGGGCTGTCCAGAGTAGGATTTAAGGATGAGCTATGGTCCAGGCATTCCAAAAAGTGTTGTCTGCAGAGCTCTGAGCTGTTTGGTACTTTGCACGTTCCTATGGCAGGCTCATGTTGTTAATGAAGTAATTCCACTGGGCAGAGCCTCAAACCTAAGCTGGTTTTTAACATTTTGAAGATTGCCTGGGCAATGTGAGGCTCCTCAGGCTGCTGATTCCTGGTTTCTCTCTCATTCTGGGGTCTTTAGGAGCAAATCCTTGTAATGCTGTGAGCGAAGCAATCGAATGCAATCGTTTGCATGGTGAATTTCACCTCACTCTGGAAAGAAAGAAACTGAGTGCTATTCCTTGTTCTTGCATCCTTTTTGAGAATATGTTTTTCTTTGAGGCTTCTGCCAGGTTTCCATTTTGATGCTTGGCATCAGAGTTTATGATTTCCATCAGGAAACTAATTTCTGCACAAGTTTTCATTATTCTTAATCTGATGAGATCACTTCTGTATTAAAACACTGACATATCCTAGTGCATGTTAGCTAGAATGCTTCCTAGGTAGCCTTTCATTTAAAATAAGAAATCTTGTTTGAAATGCTTCAATCAGAAGAGAAACCAGAAAGTTCTAAGTTCACCAGTGACTCATGTAAGCTATTATTTGGTAAAATAGGTAAACAGCTTGCTTGCAGATTGGATAGCACTGTCAAAAAACCGTAACTTGTCACTCCAGTCTTAAGTAATTGGTATTTAAGAAAGATAATGAATGGAACCATGAGTCACACTAATTAGTTTTACGTACAAGAGTGATGTATAAAGCTTCCCTAATAAACAAGGTTTTGCTCTCCTTATGAAGTAGGTGGTTTTTTTTTTTCTCTTTGATTTAATTTTTAACAGATACTTATCAGGAAAGGAGTTTCCCTTTATGAGAAGAAATTGCATAGATCAGTCCATGTGACATGTATCTTTTTAACATGTTAATTTAGTTTTAATTCTTGTTATACCCAGTTCTATTTCATTATTGTGGTACTCACACTCCAGGTAATATTATCATTATTCCTGGTGATTAATATGGCTACAACTGTGAGGGTTCTTAAAGCCTGTTCTAATTTTTCTGTCTTGAGGATATTTTATACTGGGAATTAGATTAAATATCAGTGTTCATTAGATTAAAAATCAGTGTACAGATGAAAGATGGGTCTTACACTGTTTTCTGATGACTTCAGAGGTAGAACATCACACAAGTATAGATTCCAGAGAGTATAGTGGTTTTTTTTATCAAAACCAGAGGAATACAGAAAATAGTATTTAACTGGCAAGGAGACTTTTGAGCTTTGAAAATTATCCCTCGTCCAGCATGGAAATAAGGTAAGCATGCTACCTTGAAGCCATAAGAGAGTAATTAAACAATGCTGAACTCAAGGACCCAGTGTCTGAAGTGTGTTCTGTAAGGCCCAATACTGAAAAGCTCTGAGCAACTTGGGCTTCCATTGATTCCAGTCAGAACTGATGGTACCCAGGGACCAATTGCATTTCTTTCCACAGCAAGGGAAGACAGATTGTGGGTCAGATTTTTGCTCTTTCACCACACTGAAGAGCACCCTTCAGAAATATTTTGAGTGAGATCAGTATGGAATGGGTTACTCACCATCAACTGCTGAGAAACGAGTCCTTCCCTTTCAAGCCTGCAATAAAAATAATCTGAAAAATGCTGAAAATCAGGTGCTTTTTATGTCTTCTCAGAAGTGATTTTCTCCAGTTCTCTTCAGAGCTTTTGTCTGTTTGTTCTTTAAAACCTGCAATCACGTTATAAGCGAAGTCCCATTGGTCTTTATTGCTTTTGGAAATGTTAACAAAGTATTTTCTGTGTGTACATCTGGTTGTGTTCTGCTCTGTACTGGTGCATTCTGCACCAGGTGCTGTTGGTTCCCCTGCAGAGAAGCAGTCAAGCTCCTAATCCTGGCATACCTGCACTTGCTTGAGCAAAACCTGATAGTTTGTTTTTTTTTTTTTATAGGATGCTGTCATCATTTTTGGTATGATTTTTTTTTCTGATTTGCATGTATGCTTTTTTATCAGTAATATTATTATAATTTCTGATTTTTAGTTTGAAGGTGTTATAAAAAAATGCTGATGTGTACTAACAAACAAATTGTAAGCATTAAGGATGACTGAAAGATGACTGTTCCTGCTGATTAGGGCAAAGATTTTGAAATATACTCTGCTCTGGATCTTAGCAGACAACTGTGTCTTAAGCAAATGTGTGGGAAGAAGAAAAGCAATCCGGAAAAAGCAGCTCTTATAGTTAGTAGCATTTTCTCCCCTTTTTCCCTTCATTGAGTCTGTCTAAAAGTGGGTGTTTTAACATACAGCCATTTCTCGTTAACATGTGTGTGTTTATTTTAGCATGATGGTGTTTTTTTTCATCTCCCACTCTGACACAGCATGTTTCATCTGTATCTGGTTTCTACTACGTGAGACATTTAAAATGGCTCAGCCAAGAAATGCATTCTTGTCACTTAAACTGTCACTCTCTCTGTTCTGTGGAAATGTGGTCATTTTAACAGAGTTTTAAATTCTGTGTACTCAAAGATATACAAATTGAGAGTGATAAATGTCAAGAATTTAAAGGTACTCCGTTGTACCTGTAATAATTTATGTTAATCACGTTTTAATTTAGCCATTTTCAACATGCTTGTATTTACAAATTAAACCACTGTTACGGTTCTCCTTTGTTTGCATGATATGATTTTGTTTTGTTTTGTTTTGTTTTTTTTCCACTCACCAGATGTTTTGAGCACTTTGCTTCCCACTACTGTCATCCCCTCCCTTACCACTGCAACAGTCACAACCAATGTAGCCTTAACAGCCAGCACAACCACATCGGCAACAGCCACCAGCATCAGAGGTACAGTATCCTTCTTTGTTATGGCCTGGGAAGAGCATGACAAACAGGGAATTAGAGCTTTGATTTGGATTTCTTTTTTTTTTTTTTTTTTTTTTTTTTTTTTTCTCTTTTAACAAGGATAGAAATTGCTAAAGTACAAACCTTTCAGTTCAGTATATATTTAACAGACTAATCCACAGGGTGATCCGTGGGTTAAGAAAGATTTTGTATGACCTTGAATGTTGTCATTGCTCTAGAAGAGTGTATGTGAACTTTGACAGGATGCTTAAATTATTTGTATACATTTGCATTTAATTTTTTAAGGTTAGTAAATTAACTTCAATGTAAAATGCAAGCAAGTTATTTTTAAATAAACATGACCTTTTAAGACTGGTTATTTTGGGTGCTACCATTTAAAACAGGCTAGGTGTCTCAGTACTGGAATTTCTGTTGATGAAATCTTGCTTGATAACAAGGAGGCATTGCATTGCATCACCCTTGTTAGCTTTTTACAGTTTAAGGCATTCCTAATTTAGGAGTGTTGTTATCTCACCAGAGCTAGAGTAAATGAGCTAAAAGTTCTCTCTCCCCTCTCTGACCCCCATCTGTTGGGGATTTTTCTGCTGTAGTTTTTCAAATGTTTCTAGTAATGCTTCATTTCTTTATGAGCAAAATATCAAGGTTATTTTACTCTTTTATTCAGTGGCTGATCAGATAACTGTTAAATAGGGAAGATGTGTGCAGAAGGTTTTGTAGATTATAATCTTCTGGGTAGCTACAAATCTCTCGTGGTAAATGAAATGGCAGAAGGTTCCTATGTGGTCTCTTGAAAGCTTTCAATGCAAAAGAAGAGAGGAAATATTCTTTTGCCTTCTGCAAGTATTGACATGGTGAGGTGCAGTTAGGCCAGCAAAGTTAAGAAAGTTAAAAAAGTTATTCTTTTTTCCAGAAAGAAAAGAAAATCTTTTCTTTCTGGAAGTGTTGTTATTAGTCAGTTGTAGTGAGCTGCCTGACTTGGAAGAATAAAGATTGTGATAGTATCAGAACACCTAAATTCTTCCTCCACAGGGCATAGATATTTTAATAATGTGGCCTTCAAGTGATAAACTGACCTCAAACCTAAAATTACAGGTTTTAATCTTTAATATTACTTTTCATGTGAAATTGCTATTATTTTAATGAGAGGAATTATATTTAAAGAGAGGAAGTGTTGTAGTAGTCCTTTTCCTTCAGAAGGAGAAAAAGGCCATAGAAACAGCCCATTTCATGGGTCTAAGAGGTTGCAAGAGGAACATTTCCTGAAAAGGAACAGAATGACAGGAATTACCATGTCTTTATAAAGAGTGGTTTGTGTAAGTTCCAGAGGGTTTCACGTCCTGGAAGGACGATGCTCTTGGTGTGCTGTGCTGAAGTTTGCTGCCCTTCATGAATTGTTTTCTTCTGCTGGTTGTGTGGTCATAACCATGTCATTGTTATGATTGTACTGATGTTTTTAATGCCTTGTCTCACCTCCTAAGTGTGGTTTAGGGCCTCATTTTCTTTCCTGTGGAGTGTTCATTTTCACTGTTCATGTGTCCAGCACCAACAGAAAGGTCTGAAACGGCAGAACTCTCTTCTAAGTTTCAGCTCTTACACGTGGGCTAGTGCATGTAATCTGCTGCTACACTTACAGAGATGCTGCTTTAATCGAAAGTAAAAGAAGGAAAATTGGGTGATCAGTTGCTGGAACATGATGAGCACTTGCTTTTCCCAGAAAGAAAGAGGTGAATGCAGCAAAATGGCTGAAAAGATGAGACTTCAACCTCAAAGAAGTGGTAGATAGAGCCTGTTGAGGAGATAATCGAAGGGATAAAATGAGTGTGGGAAGTCTGTTCCCTCAAAACCTTGTATTGAAAGGAAAATAATAGTTTATCCCACTGCAGAGAAAAAATAGGGCACATGTAATAAACTAATGAAGTTGACTTTTTAACAGTCTGAGATATCACACATCACTAAAGCATGTAAACAAGAGGTTACTGTAAGCATAAATCATGGAAGATATCAATGTGGAAGAAGCAGGAAAACAGACATAAAACCGGGTGCAAAATGAAATGAGCAAGTTGTGAGAAATTTAACAAAACAAGAGTGTTTAGAAATAAACTAGATGAATAACACAAAAAAAGAAATTAATCATGAATAATGAGGACAAGGCTGAAGTAATTGGTGTTTTAGCCAACAGTGGAAGACAACTGGAGTGCTTCTTCTAATGGGGGGTAGGGGGGAATGTCACAGTGAAAAATGGCCACAAATGGAGACAGATCAAAGAACAAGGACAGAAAACTTACAGATATGCTCTGCAAAGAAGCCAAAAGCACCAGCTTGCTTGGTTTTGTTTTCAAAACAGAAGTCAATATGACTGATGAAGAGTTATTTTCCAAGTTCAGTGGGGAAAATGATTCCCTGAATTAGTGGTAAATACATTTAGCGGAGAAAATTTGAAAATGCATGGGAGACAGTGACTTCAGATATTCAGATATTTAAGTTCTATGACTTCCTTCATCCTGACTGTCTTTCAAAGTGCTTGATTCCCATGCCAGAGGGAAGTGGGCAAGGTGCATCTCCTTGGGTCTCCTCATCCCCTATCTTTCTTGGGCCCATAAACAAATAATGTTCACAGACTTTCAGTGCCTGCTTGTGGAGTTCTGCCATCCTGAAATACAAGACTAAACCTCATCTTCAATGTCAGAGCACCCACCCCACAAAGGTAAAAATGACATAAGAACCACTTCAGAGATCAGACTTTTCAGCGCTATCTGTTGCTAGCTGAGCAAAAAGTACCACAGAAATGTATTTTCCTTTATTTTCCTTTGACAGCCTCTGCTTCGTATTACAATAAGATTTTTGCCATGAAACAATATATAAGGACATTAAGTTGAGAAACTATCCATATATTCTCAAATATAAAAACTTGGTTTTGTTTTTGTTTTTTTTTTTCTTTGTCATGCTTTGTTGGACCATGCCTTAAAGAAACACGTTTTCCCCAGATCATAGGGTAGTGTGTGCTATTTAGTAATATCTTTGAACTGGGCTCCCTATAGCTGGTATAATAAACTTTCTAGACACATTTCACTAATTTTGTTCTAAAATTGGTGCTCAATATTTAAGAATCTCCTCAGGTAAGTTTTAGAAGACGTTCCTCTGTTCTGCATGACTTTAACCTAGTCCACTTTGAGTATGTGCTGATTCACATCCAGTCACAGGAAATGTCTTTAAAGACACGAGACACAGGGTATAAAAAGCCAATGGAAGCTGTGAATTCAAGGCATTTTGCATTCTGGTTATTGTACCTCCTCATTACCAAAAGCCTTAATTCATGGGAAAAAAAAAAATTCTCCAAAAGCTGTCAGTTAATTCTGGAACCATGTGATTCATTGCTGTCCTAATTTGCCTGGCATTTAGTAAACAACATGAAAAAGGCTACTGATCCAGTTGGATGACAGCATGATAATTCATAAACTTTCTGTTTAGTCAAACTTCTCACTTTCTCAGACAAACGTATGCTTGTTTTTGTGCTCAGTCCTTCAGGAATTAATTATTCTTTTACTGGTACATTACCTACTAACTCAAAAAACCCCAAACATAATTTGCTGCCAGTGAGGAATATTGCCCTTTATATATTTGTCAAGGGTATCTTAAAGCCTAATAACCGTGATGAAGAATGTACGACAAAATGAGAATAAAATGTATGAGAGGAAACAAATCTGGAGGACTGCTGAAAGAATAATTATACACTGTATGAGTAGATGTCTTTCTATCAGATGTATGTAGTGCTATTTGCAAAAGCTGTGCATGGATCCATGCAATTTTTCCCCTTTATGACTGGGAAGAGGTACAACAGGATAGTGGGTTTATCCCAACAGTGAAACAAGGGATGCTTCCATTGGAGAAATTCTTTGTTAGCGTAAAGTTAATTTAGGTGGTGCTGTGCCAATCTGTCCAAGTCCTGTAGGTGGAGAGGGAGTGTGATTAACAGTCTAGGAGAAGCCACCTCAAGTCAGAACAGCTCTGTGTTTCTGGATTTACAGAGGGAAAAACTTGTTCATGCAAATGTACATAAAATTCCCATGGGCTGTCATTATGTTAATCACCCTACACACACACACACACATGAACAGAACATTTTTTTTTTTTTTGTTTAAATCCTATTTCTATCAAGGAACAGAAAAAAGTTAAATAGGTTATAAAACTTGTTTATTTTGACTTATGGCTGAAGACTGAAATCTCACCTCCACCAGCACCACCCAAACAGGTGTAAATGCAGCAATGCCAGAACATCCCAATCTCAAAAGACAGATCCATTCACTTCAATCCCACGTATCAGAGTGATTCAGGCTCAGCTGACTCACTTGGATGATGACTGTACCAGAATGTTCAAAGCTTTATATAGCAGCGCCTAAAAACATCTCCAGAAGTTGTTGTGTGCAGCACAGACATGATGCTGCTCCCAGGCAGCTGCTGGGGAGATCAAGAGTTTATTTGTCAGGGTGACCACAAGGACAAAAAATGCACACATTTATATATCAGTGAAATCACTGCCTTTTTTATCACCCACTTTGATTTTATTGGGTTTGGCCCTGGGATAAAATAAATATTTCTTAAAGGAAATCTGTGGAGCTAAATTTAGGAGTTTACAGTGGCATAAGGGGTTTGAGGATGTAATCATTTTGAAAACTATTGTGACTTCAACTGCGAATATTTCTATTTAACAGCATAAATGACAACCATCCTATCTAAAAAAATGATGTTACTTTCTTTTTTTTTTTCCCTAGTTTTACCTTGATGTCTCTATTAAAATTCCAAAAGCCCCAAAACCCAACCCCACTGGAGTAACTGTGTCATTATAGGCAGCTTAAATGCAGAAACTGCTTGGGCAGTACTTGTAGTCCTCACACTTTTTCCTATCAAAAAATGCTAAACATTACCAGTTCTTTCCTTGTGATTTTATTTTTCTTTCCCATAATCTGATTAATATAACTTGGCAAGCTGAGATATTGACAAAGAAAGAAACAGCAAGGCAAGGAAAAGCTATAGAGTATGTGAGGGGCAAAGGAGGTAAGGGTAGACTTACACTTTGAATATAGTTGTGTGTGCTTAGTTGCACTCAGCTCTGATAATAAAAATAATCATTGTCTGACGTTAAAAGCAGTTTCCTATGACAGCCAGCTAAAAGCCAGTTCATTTATATGCTACTTTATAGCTGTAGCAGTAACATAAAATCTAATTTGTGGCTGGCTTTATTCAAACTGTGTAGGAAAATCAGAACTTTCTAGGTTTTATTTATTCTTTCTCCCTACTTTTACACTAGTCTCCTACTGGCTTACCCAAGGTCTAGATTTGTCAGAAGGCCAAACAATTTGAGATTCAAACAACACTGCCTTAGATTTTTATTTTTTTTTCCATTAGACATTCAAGTCTTCATCATCCATCTTTCAAGAGCTGCCATCTCTTGATTTTATACTGATTTCTTTCATTACCATTATTTTTATGACCTACTTGCTCCTCAGCTGTATAGATGGTGTGTTAAAAAATCATGATAAACCTATGTTAGACCATGATGAGATCTCAAACTTATTTTCCAGGCCTCTTTTCCAAAACCTCTAAACAGAGGCCTTGGTCAGAGCTGTTACCCAAGTGAAACATCCACAAGCTACAGCTGAATAATAGCTGGAAAACCTTCCCTAGCATCTCCAACCAGCTGGTAGACCAAACTTGGGGTTTTTTTACATCAAAATACACCTGTTGTGAGCAGGACTTGGAGCTTTTTAAGTTCTACACCAATATTTTCATGAGGCTTACTTGTCCACAGTGCCCATTTTAGGGGTTACACAGTACTTGTTCCTTTTCTGAAGCACCATTTAATTAGGGTTTCATTCCACTAGTCAGGCTTGGTGGTGCAATTAGTGCTGCGAATTCTCAAAGCTCACAGGTTTAAGATCAACAGAGGAGATTGTAGCATCTGTTCTAACTCAAAGAGCTCTTTGGTTTTCAGGTCTGATAGATACAGAGCCAGGAAAACCTTCTTATAACATAATCTGAAAAGAAAAAATAAAAGGAAAAATTTAACCCCTCCCTTCAACACCCCTCCCCCCAAAAAACCAACACAAAACAAACAATAACAAACAAACAAACTATCTCAATCAGTTTCATACTTTATTGACTGGATTCCTACAAATTTCTAGGTCCCCATAGAATTAAAATAATGGCAAACAATAAGTGTTCACATGTGTGGTGAACACAGACCAAAACCACGCCAGCCCAAATCAAGAGGCTGGACTACAAACATAGTATGAAAATAACTTCTTTTTTTTTTTTTTTTTTTTAGTTAAGAATTTTGGGTATTGTTGCATCCACACAAGATTTATTTCTGTGTCTCAGGCAACAGGGCAGTAAGTAGCATCAGAATGTGGTTATGGAAGGAGAAAATTCTTCATGCAGTGTGAAAATAAATATAAAACTGCAGTATCGCTACATGCTAAAAAATGGAAATGGAAATATCCTGATGTCTGTTGTGAGCAGACCAAAATCAGACCCAAATGCTTCTGTGTGAAATTTCCAGTTCTCAGATACTTTTAAAAGATGTTTTATAGTTGTAATATCAATCCAAGAATAATCCTCAAGGCAACATGCACATCACTAATGAAGTCTATCCACCAAAACAAATTCTGGCGACATGACCCACGTGAGGCTTATTACTTCCATTGCCATGAAAAGTGCTCGTGCTTTGCAATTTCTGCCTTTACTAAGAACTAAGGCAGAGACCTGTGCCATTTATAAAAGGGCAATTTTATCTGCTTAACAGCCATTATGATGTAAGATGAAGACTGTCGTCATTATTACACATTATTTGGTCATATTATGCATCAAATGAGGCTGTTGCATTCTGGAACAAATAAAGATAGATTTCATGACCAGAATAGTTTGCCAAGTAAATGAATATCATAAATGAGACACAGATTAAACTACAGGCATGCTGAACACATGAAAGGAAATATCATAATATCATATATTAGGAACCTGCTTTTTGTGTCTGGGACAAATATTTCTAGTGCTAACAAATCCATCCAGCTGTCAGCTTGCAGTAATGAAGTAGGCAACTTAAAAAGTACACAATGATTCCCAGCCTTGATGGATTATCACTTAACCCAAAATGCAACACTGTGCAGATAAGTATCACAATTGGTTGATGGTCTGATAAAGATTCCATTATATAGCTGAGCTCCAGAGAGGCTTCAGCAATGCGTCAGGAATTCAAACATTCCCAGCCTAAGCTCTGATCACACTGGGGCTCTTTGGGCTTTTTCTTTTTTTTTTTTCTTTTTTTTTTTTTTTCCTACTGCATATGAATTATGCAGTCTGACAGTCTCTATTGTAAACTGGCAGTGCAAGAGGTTTTCCAAATTAAGAGTCCCTTCTGCTGGAAGCATTTTTACTGCCTTCCAGGAGCTCAGAGTTCAGCCTCAGAGCGAAGGTGTTGGCTCTGTTCCTGCTCAGCCTCCACGTGCAGCTAGCAAGGAAGCACAGGCACTTCCAGAAAGGTCCCTGGGAAGGAGGGCTGAAGTCATCAGTGTCACCACCTCTGTGTCAAGTGCAGCACCAGAGTCAGTGTGTGCTGATGTCACACTGACCATTTCCATCTGATCTCTGCTTGGGTGCTGACCTCAAGTTAGTGGTTTTCAACGTTCAGGTGTAAACAAGATATTACTCGTACTAACTTCCTGCTCTGTTCAGGCTTAAAATGTGATTTTCAAAATAGTAACTTTTTAAAAAAGTAGGTTTTTGTACCTCCTGCTTTAAAAGCAAGAATTCTACTGATTTCAAGCGATTTTGGTGACCTAGTATTGGCATCTCTGCAAGCAGTTTGGTTAAATGGGTTTCTCCCATCTCACTCACAGGTAGCTCTGAAGTGGATGTGTCTGGATTTTCTCTGTATCTGGACAGGCTACTCTTAGTGTATTGTCAGTTCTGCCCCATAAACTTGACAGTGGCCTGCAGATATCCAATGTATTTCCTCTACAGAAAAACAGGCTGAACTTCCCTTTCTTCCAAGTAAAATTTTACATATAGATAAGCTCATTAATTTTCAGTGGGACTGTGGTATTTGGTGTGTTATTCCCAGGTACAATCTGTGATCTGCTCAGTCCAGAGGGTCCTGCTGGGTCAGTTAGCCTAAATTCATGTATAGTTTCCAATCTCATAGATTTATAATGAAACACAGAAACCTTTATTTTATTAAAGAGCCTCCACCAAAACATATGTAGTCTTAATTTAGGACTTAAGGAAACAGAGAACCCACAATTCCCCTCGGTGTTTCTCTTCAGCACTTAGTTATCCTCACTGTTGCAAACTTGAGCCTTACTTCTCACTTAAATGTCTTTGAGGTTCACAACAATAGATTCTTAAAGGCTTCACATTCCATATGCATTTTCTTCTCAAAAGCGAATATTTATTGTAAACATAAAAAACATATGCTTTAAATAAAAAAAAACATGCTTTGAAATTGATTCTTGAATTTCATTTGAAAGGGTTGAATCTATGATCTTTAGGATCTGATTAAGGCTTTGATTTGGTTTGTTTTAAAGGTGTTGTCAAGCATATTTTAATGATGAGTTTTAAGGGCAAAATTTTGGGTTTCTTACAGCAGGGAGAAAGATCAAGCAAATGGTTGCTGTTGAATGTCCTTCACTGTTGCTGTGTTTATATGGGATCACAAAGCTTAGTTTTACTTTATTTAGAGTGTTTAAGGCACTTTAAAGGCACTTCCAGCAAAAACTGATACTTTATTTTTTTTATATATTTATTACTAGGTAAGGCAGATTTTGGCAAGTTCTGTGCTGTCAGGGTATTGATGAAGTGCTTCACTGTTAGAAGCAAAAAGCAAAAGTATACAACTAAATATTGTTATAGCTAACAACAAGGACATCTAAAGCAACTGTTCCAGTGCCATGTGGGATGTTTAAAAAAAAAGACTGAAGTGGTGCCAAGTTCTAAAAACAAGTAAAGGAAAGAAAAAAGAGAGAAAATTGCTTATAGTTTCAAATGTATTGCTAACACCTTTAATAAAAAATGCATGTCTTTCTCACTAACCAGTGAACTCAAGTCATCAGCTGTGCCTTTGAAGCTGAAAAGATTACTCTCTCTGCCCTTCGTTTCTCTGACATTCCACTTGAAACACAGTTAATAACTTCCAGTGTGAGCCTCACAAAATGCAGAATTGATACTAATTATATTAAGTTTTTTGGATGAAAGATGACCTTGGTGAAACTTGAAGCTATAGCATTCTCCAGAACAAAAAAAAAAAAATAAAAAAAAAATAAAATAAAATAAAAGCAAAATCTACAGAGGGTGACTTTGGAGATTATTTAACTCGACCTATTAATTTTTGCATGTGAAGTTATTCAGACTGTGAATACAGAAAAGGGTATTCTTAAGGTATTTTTTTTTTTTTTTGGCATTTTTCAGAGCACTGAAATAACCTGCTGAATCACACCCCTGGTTTTTTGGGTTTGTTTTTTCCTGTGTTATTCATTTGGGATGTCTTTTCTGTGTCAGACTCAGCGAGTGCACTGTGGAGAGCAGGGCTTGGAGGGGCTGACACGTGTGTGTGTGTGTGTCAGCAGTCAGCAAAGACAAACAAAAATCAAATACCAGTGTTTTAAAAGATTTGAAAGATGAGCTTCAAACACACCTTTAAAGGAAAGGGGTGGAAGAGAAGTCTGCTTTGAAGTCCACGGTCTCGTAATCACAGCTGAGTTCATTTTTTTGTCGCTGCAAAATTGAGAAAAGGAGAGAATTACAAACTCATCTACTCTGAGATATACAGGGTGGAAAACCTTATACAGTAACACTTGACTCACTGTTTGGCTGACTATAAAAGACCGAACAGGGAAGCAGGACTGGAATTGACTGAAAAAATGAAATTCAGAACCAACACAAGGAAGTACTTTTCACTCAAAAAGAAATACAATTTTTCAATAGCCTACTGAGCCAAGTTTGGAATTGGAGGCACTGGGGTCATTAAAGAAGAAGGGAGATATTATTCTGGAAGAACTGTGTTAACCAGGATGACTTGCAATGGGCTGAATGGCCTTTTCCTTCTCCCCAAATTTATGTTCTTTTTGAAAAACTTTGATTACAAGTCATCCTGCTGTGATTTAGATAGCATGAATTTGAAAAGAATGTATCAAATCTTTTCAATCAAGATGCTTGGGTTTCTTTCCAGTCTGAATTCTTGCAAACCTGTAATAGAAAACCATCAGTCAAGGGAAAGAAGTATCAGGAGTAGCAATTTACCTTAATGTACAATTTCCTTTTCTAGCGTAAAGGGTAAGAGACAAGGATCCCAGACAACAAAGGCCAGAATATAAATCCTTATGAGAATATATCAAAAAAAAAAAAAAAAAAAAATAAAGGAGAAGAAAAAGAAAAAAATAAAACCCCCAGACTGACAATTTGAGGAAGACATTTCATTTTTTTTGTATGCTCCTTTTCTTGTGGCTAACAAGTCTCTACTGTATATGCATCAGGTCACGAAGTGCATTCAGCACCCAACAGAGAAGAGAAAAGTTTCATTTTAATGAATTCAAAGTGCTGTAATGGACTTTAGCATTGACTTTGGACCAGGTCCCTGGACATACTTGACAGAAGCTGGCTTTTAAAACTATATTAATTTGTTAGAGAATGGGAATGTCACAGAAAATGAATATGTAAAGCTTTTTTTTTGTTTGTCTGTTGTTTTGGTTTTTTTTTGTTTTGCATTGTGCAGTTTTCTGTGCAGAAGAACATTTCTGATGTCTAGGTTTGACTTTCACTCAATTACTGTATCCAGTGCAGGAATCCACTGTGTTGCTGGGCTGAATTGCAAATACTGGGCACACTTTGAGACTCTTTGGCACAATTACTGCCATCAGTCCTGAGCTCGTTTATCGCCTACAAAGCACTTTTGTTACTGTGAGTGCTGGGTTGCTACTGTGTGTGTGGACATCCTTATGTCAGACTGCTGTAGTGGGGTTTTGGGGTAAACTCTGTGGTTTTGAAAACAATAGCAGCCCTGGGTTGTTTAAGTTTTTAAGGGTTGCCTAATTCCAGAGCCCTGTCCCTCCAGTTCATCTCAGAAGCATCTGTTCCCAATATTCCTGGAGTTGGTAATGTTAAGAAGAAATTAGTCCTTTATTGCATTCAGGTTGGTTCTCCTCCTCCACAAGACCTTGTGCCAAGCAATTTGTGAGTGGTTTTATAGTTTCTCAGTCCCTATGGGATCTGTTGTTGTTGTTGTTGTTATTGTAGGTCCCTGTATTACAGCATGACTGGGGAGAAGTGTGTTAATTGTTTTCGTCTGATGAAAATCTTCACCTTTTTACTTCCCGGTGCTTTTGAGTAGTATTCACTAATTCTTACCAAATCATTTCTGTGGAAAAATTTACTTCAAATTACTACTGTGACACTCAGAGATTTCAGTCTTGTTTTCCCATGCAGAATGTGTTTTATATTTATTAAGAAATGTGAGTGGACTGTAGGATTTCTGCATAATTCAGATATATCAGATAATTCTGATAACATTCAGAGGAACAATTCATACACAACAGAACTTCACAGTAGTGTGGGCTTGTCTTCAACCCTGCAATAAAATAGATGGCTTGCAGTATGAAACATCTTGCTTCTGTTATATTTGCAGTGTTATGGAGGAATTAAGAACATCAGGAAAGTTCAAGGGCAGGAAACTTTTTCTTCTGGTTTTCTGGTTTGTTTTGATTTTATATAGACAATGCCTGCATGCACTTGTATATAACAACAGAAAAAATAATTCTCATAATAGGAACAACACATGGGTCAGTCTAAAACACATTTTCAAATGTGTCTGTTTTATTAAAAAAGTGATGAACTGTTAAGCTACTTTCTGAAGACAGAACATAAGGAGCAGATTCAAGGGCTTTGGAAGTTAATGCTGCTCAAATATATTCAGAGAGGATTTTTAATTTTTTTTTTTTTTTTTATTACTGACTTTTTTTTTTTTTTGTGTTGTCTTTTTTTATAGGTTTCTAAACCTATTAGTAACTGTTCTGGTTTCTGGACAGAACAACTTTCAAAATCCTACCATATTAAACCGTTTTTTGAAGAAGTCTTTTCATCTATGGTTGGTTGATACACAGCAGCATTTGATTTTAATTCAGTATTCAAACACAATCATATACTACACTTTTGTCTCTCAATGTAAATGAAATTAAACATACTCAACATCTAGTATTTAAACAGAGATCATATCAATCAGTCTTCATTCATTTTGGGGTCATCTGATTTATGTTTTGTAGGATTGGACATGTCTTAAACCTTTCTCTGTTGGCTACAGAATGAGGCTGGTAATTCTTCATGCTTTCACCAACTTTAGTACCCAGGGTAAACTCTTAATGAGTATTTAAAGCCACAAGTGTCTAAAACTCAATGGGTCTGTCACTGGCCAAACAGATGGTTGAGGAAGGCAATAGGAAAAAACAAAGCTGGATAAAAGAAAATTAGTGGCTTCTTCAGTGCATTGTAACCTCTTCAATTTCCCTATTGTTGCCCATTTCAACCTCATATTTTTCTATCACAGTTTTTTCTTATTATCATTCAATTTTTATTTATCTCACTTTTGCTATTGATTAACTAATTTTAAAAAGGAATTTACTCAGGGTAATACTGTGGATATGGCATGTTTAAATTGCCTTCTTCATTCAGAGTCAGAATTGGCATTAATCCATTGAATTCAACTCTGGGCTTCTCTAATCTGGAGAAAAAGAGGCTGATCCTGAGGAGGGAAAGTGGAGAGGGAAGTGCTGATCTCTTCCTTGGATCCAGTGACAGGAATGGTTTGGAACTGCACCAGGACAGATTCAGACTTGACATAAGGAAACATTTCTTCACCAAGAGACTGGTCAAGCACTGAAACAGCCTTCCTGGAGAGGGAGGTGGTAAATGCCCCATCCCTGTCAGTGTTCAGGAGGCTTTGGACAATGCCATCAATAAAGATCTTTGAGTGTCAGGCCTGAAGCAGTCAGGCTGTTGAGCTGGATGATCACTGTGGGTCCCTTTCACCGGTGGCTTTTCTGTTCTCTTCTGTTCTGTTCCATTGTATTCTATTCATCCCTAGCATTTATATCATGGCAGCCACAGCAGATGCCTAATGTTGCGCTGGAACTCGCAAACCACCAGTTGAGAGAGGTTCCTGAAAAGATCTAAGCTTTACATTTAATATCACACGTGAAAATTTAGGTCATCTTCCCTTCCAAATAAATCATAATCAAAGGATCCAAGTTATGGAATAGTATAATTTTTTAAAAGGCACACAAACGTTTAGAAGAGTTACAGTCATACATTTCCCCATCTGTTGCTGGATCCCTTCAACAAATGGCTTTTTAACTCTTGAAAAAGCTATTTTAATTCTCTTTGTAAGGGTTAGAAGAGGGTCTTTTGTACTGTGTTCAAAAGACCAGTGTTGGAAAAGGGCAGTTATTTTAGCCATATTGCAATATTAAAAGTATGTTAAAAGGATGGCTTCTGAAAAAGGGAAAAAGGAAAATGGCAGTCAAATAATCTCAGAGTCTTGGTCAGTTGAGAGTTCCAAGAATCCTCTTCATTAGTCCTGAACATCAACTAAAACCTAACTTCAGATATCAGATCTAGGTCAAAAATTACCATGGATGAGTTATTTATTAGCAGAAGTTGTAAATGGAATTTTTCAAATGGAATGGACGCTTTTTCTCCTCAAAAAGCACCTGCTGTTTATTTAACTTTTAATGAATTGACCTATGTCAATAAACTTATTATTTCCATCAACATGTTATATCTTAAGATCTCAGTTTTATCTGCTGATATTTCATGAGCATTAATTATTGCATTTTGCACTTCCTGTAATGAAAGAAAAATACAGCTAAAAACCTAAAAAATGGACGCATGTAGGACTGAAAAAAGTGGGTTTTTAAGACTGTAAGGCCGTAAGTCCCACAAAACACGTGGTGCCCACTCAGTGTTGCAATCCTGACTGCATTCCACAGCTTTTCTTTCAGCAATCAAAAGGAAAATGATGTATCAGCAGCAGAGCTGTGCTGCATTGGCAGCACCCCTTACATACATAGCAGGGCAAGAGCATGGCAAAGAATGGCACCTGCAATCCAGCAGTGTTATTCTGCCTGAACTCTACAGATGGCTCAATTTTGTCAGGCCTTATTTAAATTTAAGGACTTTTCTGTCATCTTTACATGATGCTCAACAGACATTATGATTGCACATTAATTGAATTAGTTTGTGACCATATAAAAATGCAAAGTATTTTTAACATTAATGCTTTTCTAGGTGCTATCCCATGACCTGATCTCTTGTCTTCTGGACAAGGAACAGTGAAATATATTTATTTGATACCTCCAGATACCGCCCTGTTCCTGCAAACCCAACCACTTTGCACTGTATCAGCAATCCCATGGAAATCAGGGAAGCTACATCTGGTTTTTAATTCAAATGCATGTGTGTCTATGGGACATGGGGACCCTACTTGACATTAGGGGTAAACCTCATTCTTTGAACTTTACTTAAGAGAGTTTATTTGGAAGGTTGTGTAGAAGGCACCATGGCATAATCGTGCCCAAACATTCCATTAATTTAACTTTTTTTTTTTTTTTTTCCACTTAGTGCATACTGAGACAAGCAGAGCAAAAATGAGGGGTTTTGGTTTGTTCTTTTTTCTTGGCACCCAGTCTGTGCTATTATAGATAAATAATTTTCATGATAAGCTTAAAGCATTTATATTGTTATGCACTTATCAAGCATTTACTCTATTTTCTCATTTTATGTAGCACTTCACAACTTTGATAAGGTGTGAATATTAAGATAAGACCCAATTGCTGTCTGAAGTGTCCACAGAACCTGCTTCAAAGAAAGAAAAAGTAATCAGACTTCAAATTTTTACTCATTTTCCAAATATATATCTGAATATCTGCAATACCATAGCAGATAATGCTAAATATTACTGCTCCTAGAGAGAAGTTGTGCAACTATATTTTTAAGACAGAAATTTAAAACAAAATAAAACAATTTACTCATATGCTGAACATTCCCCTTTCCTATTCCACAGATTTTTTATTTATTTTTTTAAGTAATGAGAGTATTTAGCAGAAAGGCATGGTCACCTTGCAGTTCATGTAAGATTTGAAATCCCTTCTATGATTAAATTAGGAAAGGTTCATAATTTTCAGTGCCATGGTATCTATAGAAGTCTAGCAGAGATTATGTGTATTTTTCCTTCACATCCTAAGGGGGATAATCTCCCCTTATTCCTCCTACCCAGCTGAGCTGTTTTCACAAGCCACTTGTAAAATAACTCGAGATACTCCAGGACTATGAAGAGCACAAAAATCTTTCATTTGGTACCTGAAGTGGTATTAATTATTTCACTACCAGGAAACAAGTGATAGAGCCCTCCAGTGTCATTGTCACTGCCACCTGACCCCGCAGCACTCTTGCCTTTTCCTGGAGAGAAAGATTCCCAAAGAGAAATCATTGCTTTGTTACTTCATAAATAAAATTTGTCACACTTTAGGGGTGCACCTTGAGGGTGTGCCTTCCATGCTTTGGAATATACTGCACCTCTGCTTTGGAAATGTTGCACGGAGTTCTGCTCATCCAGCAGCAGAAAAAATAAAAAAATGGTGATAGAAATGAGGGAGAAAAAATAAAGTGAGAAGGATGGCTGATCTTTGAAAATGGTGTCTGAGCTAAGAGAGATTAAACACACTAGCACTCTTCACCTTGGAAAAGAGATAGCTGGAGAGAGAGGTGGCAGCAGTTAAATTAAATTAGAAATGACATGAAAAACGTGAATTATGTGAATACAGTCACCAATGCAGAAAGTTTCTAGACTCTGGAGTCAAAAAATGGGTGAGTGAGCAAGGGAAACTTTATGTATTTCATTTTTCATTTTGGTTGTAAATTAAATTGGACTAGATGGTGGTGTTTTCCCATCTAGTACAGGCATTCTCAGATTTTTCTGTACAGAAAAAAGAAATTACAAATGTCCTATTTGTCATAATTTAAATTGAGAAAAACATAACAATGTGAAATCATAGCTTTAATATTAAAACAAATAAAATTCATCAAAAGTGGTCTTTCTAAATGTTGACTAACTGTGGACTACAAGGCCATTTTTTTTTCAATGTTCTAAAAAGTAAATTAAAATATATTAATTTAATAATCACAGATAAATATATTAAAAAATGCAAGATGACTAAATCACAATCATAATATATCTCCACATTCATCCAATCTAGTTAAAATAAATCTTGTAAAAGTGTAAGCTTTTATTAAAGCATCTTTGGTGTACAGACAATTTAAATATGCTGCTATCCATGGCATACCACAGCAAGCATAGGTAAAAATCATTTGATACAGATCTTAAAAAAAGAGACCAAGTCAGTGATCATTACACAAACAACACTTTCAAACACCACTGTGTCCTTTTTCTCATTTACTCACCCTTCAGAAATTCGTAGTGACTTAGGATATTTTTAAAAGAGGCTTCTGCCATTTTTGGCAAAGTGAGGTTTTTAACAGGGAGAGACAAGAAAAGAGGGAGAGATGCTGGAGAAACATCTTCATGCAACATGTGAACATTTTTGTCATCCTGCCCACTGTGTCTCTAGCACTACCTGGAAAATGTGGTCTCAGTACATTGTTTGGAACTCTAAAACCATTTCTCTCCCAGTTGTCTGGTAAAACTAAAAATAAAACAGCTGCAGTCTCAGTTGGAGGCTGTCTTGTTATCCACCAGTAAAGCTAGGTTGTTTAAGTAGTCCGTAATATTTTGAAAGATTATTTTTACTAAGTTACATTTATTTGCCTGTGTAAAATTTAAAGGCTAGGACATGGCTAGGATTGAAAAATAGCGAATGCTGGGACTTCTTGTCACAGAAAATAATTTCTCAAAGGTGCCATGGTGTATTTTAATTAGGCCTCAGCCCTGAAAACATTGAAGTACACAGGCAACTGATTATGCATGTAGTCATAAAAGTCTTTTGTGCTTTCCTAAAGGATGTTTTTGAATAAGGTATGTTTTCTTTGGCTGCTACAGAATTTGCAAGTTTTTCCCCTAAATTTAAGATTATATTTGTAAACTAAATAAAAGTCTAATGGTTGTGAAGGAGACAAAGATGCTTGAGAGTGAAGATTAATCCCCCCATTATTGCCATAAATAATAGTGATGTAACACATCTTAACAAAATTAATGACTAATTTGGACTCTTTATTGCCAAGTCACTCAGTTTCAAAGACATTATAAAATCATGAAACCAAGTTATGAATTTTCCTCCTTCCCAATAATGCAAATAAAAATTACAGATGAAAAAGGCATTTACTCATCCTACAATATAACTCACTTTATCAGGGAAAAAAAAAAAAGATACCATCTGATGAGAATGCTCATCACTTGTGAGTCTTATTGCTATAAAGGAAAAAATAATTTCTCTCTATGGCCAGCTACTGTGTGAGTTCAGTGGTAAAATGATTATCAAACTATTTGGCAATTGCACTGGTGGTATGTGCAAAGAAATACTGCCTGGGTGGCTCAAGGTTGTAATAGCAATAATGGCTCCACAATTAACAAAAGTGATAGGGGAAACCCAAAGAACATCTGTTACAATAATGGTAGGAATAAGGAACATAAAGCAGAGAGAGGGATAATACAAATTCAGATTTTATAGCCAGAGATAAAAATACAGAAAATTGTGAGATGATTAAATCACAACTGTTACAACCCTTCTACCTTAATCTGACATAGTTAACCTAAATCTTCTAGCAGTACAATTTACTGCTAAAATCTTCCTGATGTGCAAACCATGTAAACATGCTGCTGTGGAGGTCACAGTTCATTTGCCACAGCAAACACAGGTAAAATTTTGGGTACAGTTTTTACAGAATCAGATTAAGTTGGTGAATATTAGACAAATCTAAATTTAAGCCTCGTACCAGTGAAGGAAGATTTATAGGATCTCGATGAAGGAAGATTTATATGATCAAGAACATTGTGAATAATTTATACATATGCATTGTTTTTCCTGCCAAAAAAACCCTGCATTTTTCAATATTCAGAAGTTACAAAATCCATGAATGGAGCCATAAAACCAAGAATTTTATATGGTGGGTGTCATGGGGTAGCTTTACCTTTAAGACAGCTTGGAGGGAGAAGAAGCTGAAGCTGCTGGTGGCTGATGGGAGTTTTTCCTCCTGACCAAAGGAAACTATTAATACTGTGGGTTTTGATTTTGGGTTTTGTTTTCCTTTGGAAAAATATGCTGTGTCATTAGAGACTTTTTATTGGTCTTTTTTTTTCTCTGGTGATACACATAAGATTCAAGCTGCTTTTCGTGTTCAGGAAGGTGAGGGAGCACATATGAAGCTGTGCTCTGGGTCTTTGGACAGAGAAAGGAGAAACAGCCAGGAATCTCTGCTGGAGACCAGCAATACTGCTGCTGTGGTTCCTTCCTCTGAGCAGAGTGTCATTTCTGATTCTGCATTTCCTGAAAGGCCTGGTGTGCAGCTCTAGCTGCCAAGAGGATACACATCCCAGTCTGTCACACCTCTCCCTCTGGAGCTGAGGCAGGAGAAAGCACAGCCAGTCATGAACCAGAAACGCTGACTTTTAGCCCAGAAAATCTAAAAGTGTGTGGATTTTTTTTTTTTTTGTCAATACTCATCCATTTCTGAGTGAGAGAAAAATGACAGGAAACAACTAGAGAAGTGTCAATGGGTAGAAGCTCCTGATTTGTGGAAACATTTTCATCCAAGTTATTTGTTTTTACATACCCTGAATAGGCTTTTAGCCCCTACACATCAGTGAAGGCTGCTAAGGAACAGTGGCTTAGAGTGCTCAAGCCCTGTGAGTCTTACCAAGTAATTCCCTGTATAAAATATCCCATGTATAAAATTGTGCACATTACACTGAATATATGAAGGGAATATTGAGGATTGGATAGTTTTGGTGAAGAAAGTATTGAGTTGACTCTGGGCCCATCCATTAAATGTGTCCCAGTTGTATCTCCTGGTGCTAAAGCAAAAACAAAAGTGGTACCTCAGTTTAACGCAGTGCTACAGCTGTACTGATACACAGGGTGCTTGAGGCATGTCAAAGGATCTATAACAAACATTTATCAGCACTTCCCCTCCACTGGGTGATGCAGAGAAGGCTCTGCCCCTGTGTGTATTCAGGCAATTGAACTGAGCACACACTCTCAAAGGCACGCTTTTGTTTGCCATAGGGATGTTAAAGTTTCGGTTCAGCAGAGTCTCTTGCCTGCTTCAGGCAGAAATTGGATTCCTGGCTTGGTCCCAGCAACTTGAAAAGAGTCTGATGCCTATACAAATAAACATAATGGCAGTCTTAATCATTAGGAATTATGTTATTTTTCTGTTTCTCCAGTAATGTTTCATAATGAATCAAAATGAGCTAGATGACTCGCTATCACTTTGAATGCTAATTAAATGGAGACCTTCAGCAGTTTCTGACCACTTCTAATGCTTCTAATTTCTGTTTGTTTATATTTCTGTTTATCACTGAGGCTTGTGTTGTAGAAAACCCCAGAATAACAGAAGAATCTTAATTCCTTGCTTTTTCTTTCCTTGTTTTTAGAAGCAAAGCTCCCAAATCTACAGTAAACTCTTCCTTCTCAGACATCAGTGCAACTCAGACTATGCCAACAGGGTTTTTTATCTCCCTGAAGTAGGGATTCAGAATATTAAGAAGTTTGGAGTAGGATTTACAAGGATTTTACCTGCCTAGTTGCCCCATCATTTTCTCACTTCTTTGCTTCAGTTTTGCTTCAGTGGACAGAAACTGAAATGTTTTAAAACAAAATAAATTTAGCAACAGCAAAGCAACCAACTAATTGGGTAAAAAAGAGAATAAAGAAAGGGAAAGCATCCTAAAATATGTATTGTTTGCCTGCCTGGTTTTTGCTAATAATGCAACCGTGACTAGAGCATTGACTGGTATTCTGCCTTGAAATCTGGTTTTGCTGGTTGAAGTTCCTTGCTGACCTAACAGGGGCTGAGTTCGACCATTGGACCTGCTCCCATCCTCAATCTTCTCAGAGAAGATGTTGTTCCAAGTTTCAGCACCCCCTCATTGATAATGCTAAATACTTGGGCACACACAGGGAATCCAAAGCAGAGCCTCTGTTCTTCCTTGTATTTTATTCCTTTGTTGTTATTCTTTTGCCTTTAAATGCATTAAGGACAGAAAGGAGCACTAATGGAATCCAGGGAAAGATATATCTTTTATTTCCAATCACTGTTTAAAGAATCCCTCCTAGTTTATTTGAAATGGTGGGCAAAGGGACAGCATTTGGAGGAAGCAAGCACAAGGCCAGTTTATAACACAAATTCTAATTTTCCCAAATGGTAAAGAGAGCTGTATATGTTAAATAAAACTGGTACTGGCATGCTGACTTCAATTCATTAAAGGATCAATCTCAGGAACCCCTGAAAATTTGTTTTACCTTTCCCCAACTCTGCCAAATAGAACAAATGTACCCAGTACCTTTTCTTGGTCCTGGTTGGTTTCACCCACAAAGGTACAGTAAGTCTGCTGAATTTTAGTGAGTTCTGTCACATAGGAAGCACAAAAAGTCATGGCTACATCACTGTGATTCAACAATATTCATGAACTAAAGTGAAGAAAAATGGACAGAAAGATATTTGAGTTCTTAAGGAAGACTTTTTCCCCCCCCGCTTTCACAGCCTTTCCAGTCTCTTCCGTTTCTTTAAAATCTCTTAAAGTATTTTGTTTATGTTTTTGTATAAAAATTTTAATAAGCACAAAATGCTGGGAAGAAAACATTGCTTTGCTTTTTTCCAAAATTTCCACAAGCGCTGTAACATTTATTTTGTTTTAATTGATATTTCAAGTTTGTTTAAAATGTTTCACAAGGTGTAACATATTGAAATGAGTCATCCAGTTGTCAGTGTGCTCTTGGAATAAAAGGTTCCTGTACGATGTAGGTGTAAAAACACTCTTAAAATGTTAGCAGTAGAATAACTCTCCCTAAACAAGTTGAAAATGGTTTGACTTTTTTTTTTTATTTGAAAGAACAGTTCAACTCACCATCAATTACACTCAGAGCTCATTATGTTTGTGCTGTTATAATTATCAGTCCTTTTATGTCTTGGGCCTTTCTTGTAGCTCCTTGGAAGAATATTTTGGTTTTGATGCGCAGCTGCTTGTTTCACACAGGTCCTGCCTCAAAAAGCCAGATCTGATATCAAATGCTGTTGTCAGTTACAAAAAGCAATCACAGCCACCATTTTTTATGTTTCCTCAGAAGGCACATATGAGACATTTCAAAGTCTTGTACTGGAGTGCTTCACAACACTTTTTTCTCTTTAAGCAACCCACTGAACGTGTACTTTTGTAGTGTCAGGTATCCCCTACACACTGTTGCTCCTTTAAAGGACGATACTCTGGAGTTCTTTTAGTCCTCCAGTAACCCTGTCCATCCTGTTGGCACACAAAGAGGTAGAATAATTTAAAGTCAGATTCTGAGAACTGATAATTAAGAGGAGGGATTTTATCTGTCGCTTCCCTCAGTATTTGTTTCTCTGTGCGAATCTATGGACTAAACAATTATTATTTCTTTTAATTTTCTTTTTTGTGTCAGCATTTTCAACAAGGATTTCTGCAACAGGTGATTATAAAGCTTGTCTTCAAAAAAAAAAATTTTAAAAAATCGTGCACACAAAGGTGTTCTGCCAAAATATGTGATTTGAAATGATCAATATGATCTTTCCTGAAGTTCTGCTGCTGAGACCTGGGGGTTTACCAGCACGAGATGGTTCTTTCCCACCAGGCTGGAGACAATTCAAGAGTTTGTTCTCTGCTCCAACAAGAGATTCAAGATTACAAATCCGGTTCAAGAAGCCTTCTCAGTGGGCCTGTGTTTATATACATGCCAGGCCACCTCATAAATGTGTGCATGAGAAAACACCTGCTCGTTACCTTGGTGTAACGGGGTTTGTATTCTCCATACCAAGAAACATCTCTGAGCACTTCACACTTTGAAGGTCCCAGAAGCAGTTTGGCTTGGGAGAAAACCATCTCTGTCAGCCAGCTGCTCTTAGTGGTAGTTTTAAGTTGTTTTAAATATTTAAAAGCTTGAAAGGTATATTGAGTCAGATGGGACATGACTGCATCCTTAGATGCTGAAAGTAAAACAAGCATGCAGCTCAGACAATGTTAAACTGTTCAGGGCTAAGCCTCTGATAAGGGACTCAGTCATGATAGTATTTGTTTAAAGGGTTGGCCTGTGTAGTTCCTTTTGGATGTGAAGGAAAACTAGACTATTTGTTTTGTTTGGGCAAGGTTTTTGGGATGTGTTTTTTTTGTTTTTCTCCAGCATATTTCAGAAAAAGGGAAGTCAACTTCTTTTTGTTGCATCTGTTCTGTGAAATGACAGACATCTCTTCAGGCAAAAAAATCTTGCTGTAATTTGACTCTCAGTAGACAGGTAAATACAGCTTGAAAAACAGATGTTTCAAAGGACAAATTTAAGCAACACTACACAATGTGATTTAAATTTAACTGTGCATCTTGGCTTCTACAGATTTCCTATTAGTAACTGGAAGATAAATTCTGTGGAAAATCAGTGCTTAAAGAAAACTTTCCAAGGTTTCACATACACTGCTTTCTTCTGTGCTCTCATAAAAATGTTAAGATGTTTATAGTGTAGAAAAGTAGTCAATTAACTACAAATTCCTGACATAAGATGCTAAAAGGGAATTGTTTAAATTAAATAGTGGTGAATGCAAATCAGTGATATGCCCTATCAACTAAATGTACATGTGCTTAAAATATTGTGTTTTAAATCAACAGCTGTGACAGAAATGCACACGACTGAAGGGATGTAGGGTGGAGAGAGAGGGAGGCTTTTCACTGAATGCATTCTCCTGAATGCACAGCGAGGCATCAAGCTAATCATACCAGAAAGGAGAGGAGCATATTAGTGATGTGCTCCACATATGGTACCTTCAAGTACAGAGTTCCTCGTTCCACTTCATTCACAGGTGAGCTGTTGTTAAGGAGACACTCTGCTGCCTGTAGCTGATATTTTTGTTAAGAGCTCTGGAACATTTTGATCATGGGCAGGACTAAGTCATGCCATTTCTGGTCAGTGTGCACTTGCTCACGCACAAAAGGGGGATGAGATAGGAGATGTGTCACTGCATCCATCTTCTGAGTCATTTTCCCAGGAGGAATTTCCCTCCCTGGGTGCAACCAGTCAAAAGAGGAGAAAGCCAAGGAGTCTGATATTCAGTGCCTGATGCTAGGCAGCCAGCTAGAGAAGGGGAGGTCAGTGCTCTATGAGGCATTTCAAAGTGGTCTTTGGGTACAGTGACTCCTGTGTTTATCCAGTGCCCCAAGGCAGTTCCACTCCAAAGGGGTGTGTTTCTTTTTAACAAAGTCACAAAGCCCTGCTTCTCCCAAAAAATCACTGTTCCCTTCTGGGTACTTCATTTCTGTCTCTTAGTGCCAAGGTGGTCATGGCCTTGACATGTAATTTTGTTGTGGTGGTTCCCTCACTATTTCAGGGGGTTTCACCCTCTTTTATACATGGAGGAATTGTATTTATTTTAATGTTCTTTGTTAACTTCTACATTCGTAGTGAAGCAATGATTCTGTTCCCCTTCGTGTTGCATCTTGAATACAATAACTATGGTTAGGACATTTGGGTTTGAATTCAGTGTTTTCAAGTGTGTATTTAACAGTCTAGAGGTAAAACAAATTGCTTGGGCCCTCAGGCAAGCTAGGGCTAGAGACACTCACTTTGTGAATTTAAAACAACTTTTTGGGGCAGGCAGGTCCGCAGAAGTAAAAAAAGGCCTCTAGGCATGTGCAGTACAGCATATCAGTTATCCAAGGATGTATTTTCAGGGGTGCATTTATCTTGGTGTCCTTTAAATGGCTCAAGCCACTCTTCTGTGAACACTCTTCATGACTTTGCTGCTCAAATTTGCCTTAAGATGTACTAAAGATACTTAAAGGTTCATTTGGTTCTCATCTCAAGTTCGCATTCACGTTGAACAGAAAAACAAATTGCCGGAGGTCTCATGGAGCCTACTTTTGTGGGACAAAGAAAAAGTTCTTCACTTCCAGAGCAATAGCAGAAAGTAACAGAAACAAAATAATAAGGCAGTAACAGGATTTGTGGAGATGCTTGTGACATTGGTGAAGTCATTTTAAGTGACAGCTTTGCTGAAGCTGTATTAGCATCTTTCAGGGAAAGGTAACAGAGGAAAAGGATGGTGAGAGAGCTGTGGAAGGCAGGAGACACAGAAAACTGTGTGTAAGCACACTCCTAGACAGAGCTGGGACACAATATCATTACCAGATGTGCTGAGAAATTTTCCTCTCCTTGAAGTCAAGTTATGTCACCAGAGAGGAAGAGATATGGGAAGGTGGAAGGAAAAGAGAGATGGCTGATGCTCTCCAGAATGTTTTCCCTACAGGAGACTCAGGGGCAGAGAGAAATTTCAGAATTTTTGCAGCAGGATTTTTATCTCCTCAGGCTTGGGGAGAAGATCTGGACCATGCATTTAGTTGTCAGAGTGTTAGATGAGGGCTTCCATGTGGTAGTTCCATCGGAGCCCCCGCTGTGTTTGGGGTCTGCAGTGTACTTTGAAAAACTCCTGCTCACTGTTATTACATGGAGATAAGATTCAGTATATTTTTATCTACAAAACGTTTTGTGCATTGAATATCAACTCTGACAGGCAGACAAGCAATTTGTGTGGTTCCTGGTTCTTACTCCCTGCTATTACAGAGGAACACCACCATCCAGAGTTCTACTTGCATGACAATTTCTCTACTGAGTGGAGAGATACAAGATATTTCAAATTAGTTGACCTTGCTATAAATAAACCTAGCTATACCTGAGGAAAACAGAATTACACTAGTTTTGTCAAGCTGGCCATAAAACTGAAATCCTGACTGAAAATACTGCAATTGCCACAGAATGTTGAAATGTCAGCTCATTTCTTTGCAAATCTAACCTCTCAGTAATTGTAAACATAATTTGATGGAAAGTCCATTGGAACGATTTGCTGATCTTTGACATTCTCATTATGTATAATGCTTTGTAAAACATTCTCTGAAATAATCTAGTGTATAATTTACAGGTTGGTTTGTGGTTTTTTCCCTAGAATTCTGAGACCCTCTTTGTGAGATTAAAAACAGATTATTTTGAGAAAAAAAATTGTGGCAGGAAGACAAGGCTCTTCATATCACATAGAGTTTTCCTCTACTAACATATATCTTCTTTCTGTGGTATAATTTCTAAGGCTTTATGTGAACTCCTGCTCCCTGATTCATGTGTATCCATCACTAGAAGGGAGGAGAAAAGTAATGGTGGAGCCTTTTGAATTTTTTCAGTATGGCTATGATTGTGATGGCAGCAATACAAGACAACACAGAAAGAACAGCACAACCTGAAGCAATAGCAGGATCGTGGCATCCTCCTGGGTGCTGGTTTGTTATTAACAATTCATTTTAAGATGCAGAAAACTGTAAAACCTTTTTTTTATTATTTGTTTGTGGCTTGTTTGTTTTGGTTTTGGGTTTTTTTTTTTTGCATGTACTCTTCATTTAAGTGGCTTGTGGCCCATTTCCTAGAATTGTGGAATGATAAAAGTTTTTACAAACCTCTGGAGATCAGCTGGTCCAAGCCTAGCTTAGAGCAGGGCCATGATGCATCAGGTTGCTCAGGGCCTTGTTCAGGTGAATTTTTTCATATATCCATGCATGGAAAACCCAGAGCATTTCTGGGTAACTTCTTCCTGTGTTTAACCATCCTTGTGGTGAATTTCTTGACAGCCAGTTTGAACTTTTTATGCCCCAGCTGGTGTCCATTGCTTCCCTTCTTTGCACACCTCTAACAAAATCCTGGCTCCATCATCTCTTCTCCTTCCCCTTCAGTAGAAGACAGCAGGAGTGTTTCCTCTTTTAACTTTCTCTTCTTCAGCATGGAATTAATTCTCCCAGAATCTCCTCATTCATTGTGTGAAATATATTGCATTATGGCTTCTACCTCTAGAGCCATGGTAGGTTTTAGAATAATATTGGTTTATGAAGATTATCCATGAAGATTTAACCATGTGGAAGCGATGAAAGGCACAATGATCCCTATAAATACCAAATTTGTTCTTGTTAATATCTAACTTAGTCTAACTTGGCACAATAGTTACTTATTAAGAGAAGCCTCTCTACTTGTACACACATTATTCTAAAAAATTAATGTTTCATGGCACTTTTTTTGTGACTGCTGTGGTTGCTTTTGTTGCTCAGTGGTGACAAAAATGGTAAGATTACCTTATTGTTCCCTGAAACTTTGACCACCAGGTGCAGGTTTGATTGCTTCATGTAATTTTAAAGTTCCAAACTGTGTTGTTGTATTTGATTAGCATAAAAATAAAGCATTTAATATTTAATTGCTCCCCTGTGATTTTAGGTAACTTTGTGTAACTAAATATAAAGACGTTTTAATCATAATTTTCAAAGTTTAATTGTAATGCATAAATTATTAGCACTTGTGGGAAAGTAGACATTACTGGAATGAAAAAGAAGACTGAAGCCAGGAGAGTATAGCTGTTCACTTTTTAAACATTAATTCTATTCTTGTATCAGCTGACATGCATCTTCAATGATTCTATTATAAAAATGGAACATGCTTTGCTATTAAATTCAAGGCTGTTTATGAACCCAAGGGTTCATGTTGACCTGTTTAACAATGTTTAACAGCATCCCTAATACTTCTCTGCTTGTTTCCATAATCTGGAAGTAGAGTCATCCTATTTCTGGCTTATTCCCATATTTCTGTTTATTTTTATCTTCATCAATTACCTGGTGTGAATTACTTCCAGTGGCTTAACTGCATAAAGCTGTCTTGTGCAGTCTCACCTCTGAGAAATAAAAGCATCTAGCTTTTAATTTCTTCATTATGCAAATTCATAATAATAGATATTCAGTTTCTGTTTATAGAAAATAAAAAAGATAGATAGATAGATAGATAGATAGATAGATAGATAGATAGATAGATAGATAGATAATCTCCAGGTAGACAGGTAGACAAATATCTCCAGCAAAAAGCTTAGTAAAAATTAAACCCACAGAAGTCCATTTCAAATGCTTCAAAATACTATTACATAGATTATTGTGTGTAAAGGCAGGTGAAGTGCCTGCCTTACCCGTGCTACTGTGATATGTAAAATCATTCTTTTATAATTGCTTCTGTGAGTTAAGGTAAGACATTGTTCCTACTCCTCACTTTATTTCAGAGGAACCGGGCCTCGGATAAAGAGAACACTTTGCCAAAGAGCACGTCAAGGCATTTGTTGAATGGCAAGGATTTAAATCTGATTTTCCATGCTTTTCCCCTGGAAAAACCTTGCTCTCAAAGGGTGCCACCAGCATGATGTCCTGCAGGAGCACCTGCCCAGCCTCTGGGCCATGGGTGTTGCTGTGAGCAGACCAAGCGCAGCAAGCGCAAGGTTTCACGATTTCGCTCAGCCGTGAGATACACAAAAACCCCTTTCCATCTTAAGTATCAGAATGGGTATTGGAGGAACAGGCCCCATGCTGCCTCCTTGGCCCAGGTGACAGGAGCAGGGCTTTGATGAGAGGCTGCTCCCAGCGAGGGGCACTCTGTGATTATGCTCTGCCCAGCGCCGCGGGCTCGCTGCTGCCGCTGGCACTGGACCCAGACGTGCTGGTGTCAGAGAGAAGCTGTCGCAGTGGGCTCTGAATTCATGAATCTCACCTCCACAGGAGGAGGAGCAGCCTGCTAAAGCTTTCCAGAAGGCAAGGAAGGCTAAAAACACTGCTTCTCACAGCTCAAGGATTCCTAGCTGTTTCTTTAACTTGCCTGTGTCTCCTTGTAAGCTGGAGCTGGGATCTAGCAGCCCAGTTCCAAATCAGCAAAAGCACTAAATCATGTCTTAACTCTCACTTGTTGCATGCTTATATGTTTTACTGAATTAAAGGCTGTAACTCCCTTGAAATATCCACACTTGGCTTCACAGCTCTCAGAAGCAATCTCTTGTTTTTCAGCTGAATGCAGTGTCTACTGCTTACATGTTGTGAATGGTGTTGTTAGAGATGTTGGTTAGATAGTCAGATCCAAAATTTCGCTGACTAGCAAAAGTTTCTGCATCAAAGAGGGTGTCATCATGTGTTTGAAGGGCATCTTTACTTTCAATTGGTTTCAGCTTTCAGAATACTTCAGAGAGAAATATCACGTCCCTTACGTGGCTGTAATGTAAAGGCAACAGACTTATTAGGAAGGAAGGGGAAAAGGAAAGAAGAAAAGTTGCTCAGCAGTAGCATTTGAAAAAGTTGTGTTAATTCCAGATTTGTTTAGAACATTGTTTTCTACTTTCACAATTTGTCTTCTTGACTTCCTAAAGGGAGGACTAAGTTTTTAGAGGTCTTTTAAAAGGAAATGCCATTTAATGAACCACTTCAGTTAAGTAAGAGTGGATGCTAAGTGATTCAGGCTAATGAGACAATTTAAGGTGAAGGGTTTATATGGCAAATCTCATGCAGTTAGTAATAAGAATAAGAACTGAGTAGGGAAAGAAAGGAAAAGTTGTTGGAGTGATCACAAAGGAGATGAGAAGAATATTTCTAGATTTTTCTTAGTCTCATAATGCTTACAAGAACATTTTTGCAGACACATGTCTAGGTGGAAACAAATTTTAACTACTGCAGTACAAAGATGCTGTCCTTTTAAGAGCTGCAGAAAAGCAAGGATGTTTTGCTCAGCTTTAGAGCAAGAATTTACAAGGTCAAAACTCTCCTTTGATTTAGAGTGTCCTGGTACACTTTCTGGGCAGAATGAATGTGCAATAGGAACCATGACAATTTAATAGGCTAGACCAGAAATATTCATCCTTTGACTAGGAAATGATATTTGCCTTGTTTTTTTTTAAATAAGCCTTCTATACTCAATTTTGAATTAATTTTGTTGTTGATCTGTGAGCTATAAAGCTGAAGGAGCTGTAAATCATAAGAAAAGCCCTTCAAGCCACAATTAGCTGCTCTGTGAATATCCTCAGGAAATTTTTCCCCAACCTTTCTTTCTTACCATAACTTTTTGAAAGACCTTCAGTAATGTACTAAATTTTAACTGTCCACATGTTGCAGCCACCACTGCAAGGAGAGTTGTATAGTAAATTGTGAAACAGCGATACTGTTGTCTTTTTTTCCTTGAAATTTGTGTTATTTTATTTTTGAGGTTTTTGGTTGGGATTTTTGTTAAATGGAAGGCCCTGAACTACTGATTTTTATTTTTTTTTTTCTTTCTGCCGATGGTATATAATTTTAAACTATTGGCATATTTTCACATTAAAAAATTCTGATTTTTAATGTAGAACACTACTGATACTTATTTCCCCAGTGTTTGACTTTCTACAGCTTTCCAGCATCTGGAGCAAGCTCAGGCTGCTGTTAGGTTGGGCCTGCCATCTTCAAACAGTGTGAGCACAATCAGCATTTAGTAAAATAAACATGGCCCCATTATTTCTTAATGCCTTGCTTAACAACTTTAAGATTAGACCACATCTCCCGTGCTCCCAGTAGGCAGCACTTTAACAGTGAGTAATATTTCTGTCTGCCGTAGTCAAGTAATCCCAAATGTAAGTAATTTACAGGCTGGCATTAGGGACTGTTACAAGAGACATATTGTAATATGTCACTGAAAATCAGCCTGCCTCTGCACGTTTGATCAACAGCCAGATGGAGGCTTTTATCACATTTATTTAATCTGAAATATACATAGTAATTACAGTGGACCTCTGGTTTCTGGGTCCTCGTCGCTGTCTCAGGAGAAGGTAGGAAATGAATCTGTCAGTTTGCAAACTGGTGGGGATGTGACCCCCTTGGTAGAATCTGGGTGTGGAACAGCTAGTGGTGCTGACAGTGGAGATTGTGCTGCTGGAAATTAATGCATGTTGCCAAGTTGAGAAAAAAAAAAAAAAAAAGAAAAAAAGCCCATACACCAAAGGCTGTGTAACTTTATTTTTTTATGAATACAGAAAGCCTTTAGGAGAGCAAAGACCAACGTTATTCTTAGCAAACCCATTACCAATCGATGGCTTTAAGAGCAAACAATCTCTTACTAATAGCTGGATGGTATTTAACTTAAAGGCATCTGAAAACAACAGGCTTAATGTTCCCAGAGGAGAATTTCGTTAAGATATTGAATTCCATCAAGCATGTCATTATTAAAAGGGGAAAATATTGTTATTTCCATTAGTGCAGGGTTGGCATAAAGAATGGATAGCATTCAATTAAACCACAAGAAGAAATTCAAACAAATGGAATGTAGATTTATCTCTTGGACAGGAACTTCACAAATGGCTGTTGCCATTGTCACAAAGAATTTAATAAGATTTTGTGCCCTAATTAGAGCAGCTGTAGAAGATGCCTCACATATTAAGGGTGCTGCTGACCTTATCAATAATTTACCTGTTGCTCTGTGCATTACAGCAGGCTATCTCTGCTAATGTCTCTCATATCTCTCTTTTTGAGATGAGCTGGATCTGCCAACCTCCTCTTTTGGATCAGTTACTACCCTAACCACAAGAATGCCTGGCTGATATGGAGATACACTGACAGATAAAATATACTATCAACTGCCAAAGAGGCTCTTGTATTACAGTTACTCATACTGAGTAGTCCCATGACAGACTAAATTGCTGTTCAGCCTGAATAAAGTGTCAGATTCTGGCTGTAAGTGGCTGGTTTACCGAGGTGTTTTGATGTCATTATAGGCTTATAATTACTCTAATCTGATTTGGTAAGAAAAAAATTAGCATGACAAGCATAAAGAATTCATTTGAACAATAGGTTTTCTTCCACCACAGAACTAAGTTTTAATTAGAGCTGTTCTTCAATTAAATTAAATCTGCCCTTCTTGGTTTTAAAACTCTCATGAACATGTTCAGTACAATGTACCTTGTACAACTGTGAGTCTGCTGCTGCCTCTCTGATCCTTACCCATCCTTACCTGTTCTCAATTAACTTTATGTGTCTGAATCTGCCTTACTGCTGACAAAACCTTCTCCTCCCCAGCTTCTGCCATCAGGAACAGCTTTGTCTTTGTCTCTCTCTCTACTGATCCTCCCCATCCATTTGTTTCAAGGTGTTTCTTGACAGAAAGTGTGTCTTTCTCCCACTGCTTGCTCGTGGTGGTATTATTTGAGCTATGCAGGGATACTGATTAGGCCTGAGAAGCAATCAGTGAGGGAATTCATGTAACTGATAGCATGGTAAAAAAAAAGCCATAGTGGAAATATTTATGCCACTTTCCAGTGGGCTTAAGCTCTTGGGGCTTCCTTCTGTTAGCAGAGGGAGCTTTGAGCGATCCCTTTAATGCCTTGAGTGATCACTCTCTCAGCGATCTCCCTGTAATTCCTAATGTGTATTACGGTGATAATGAGTTGCTTTCTCCTGAAATGTGAATGCTGAGGCTGCCAGAGACCATCAGAGTGTGGCCCCAGCCCCTGTGATGGCAGCCAGCAGCAGATGCCCACGCTCAGCCGACTCTACGGAGCGCGGGCGCCACGCTCCCTTCCCACACAGTCCTGCCCATGTTTTCTCCAGCCAGTCAAAGTCTGTGGGAAGCAACCAAAAGCCACAGATTAAAGGTTCTCTGAGAAAGGGAGAAGAAACTGTCATCTCCAGGTTCTGTACTAATGAGAGAATGGTTTAATATTTATATAGATAATTAACTTCTGGTGACAGGAAAAGGAGCTGTGTGCACGCTAACTCCATCTGGTCTCTGGCCTTTTTGACAATGAAAACCAAGAGCAGGGATCTTCCTGTATTAATTGATGGAAAGTCATCAAAAGAATGATGGCAACTTCTGAAATGTGTTTTTTTCTCCCAAAGTAGGAAGTCATGATTTTCATTTTTCAAGGCAGAGATAGGTTCTTCTTCTTTTCTTTTTTTTTTTTTTTTTTTTTTAAGTATCTAATGGATGTTTCCAAATTTCAGCCTTTTTATGTTGCAGTGAAGGCATTGAGCATTCTGGAACTTCACAAGAAAATGAAAATTAAAATGCTGGAACAGTTGACTCATTCAACTTAACAGGGAAATTCTCATGTCATCTGTGCCAGTTGTCTCCCTCCTGTTTCAGTAGACAGAAGTTATAGCTGGATGGGCAAATATTACTTCAAACCCAGAATTGACTTAATTATCCTCTACAGAAAATAAGATGAAGGAAGAACGTTGCAGATTTCAGTTATTTTTTTTTTTTCCTAAGTCAAAGTCTGAAGCAATTAATGAGTTTATTGACAGCCAAAAATATAATGTTGTCAATAAGAAAAGTGTTTTATGTGCCCTAATTAGAGAAACTGTTCCCTTCAGGAAACTGGATCTTTTAAAGCAGCATTAAGGAAAAAAAAAAGAAGAGAAAGAGAAAAAAATCTGACTAGAAAAAAAAAGTGTCAGGCACATTTACACAGGGACAAAATATGGAACAAGGCTCTAAGGCCCCTGAAAAATATTGTTAAACTTTTCATCTTAATGTTGTAGTTATAGAGCTCTCTTCTAAGTACTTAAAAAAAAATGCATTTACAAAATAAATAGGTATGGGTAGTGCTTTTATTCACTTTGACAAGGGCTACCTACTCACAAATACATATCAGGAGACATTTGCATTTTTCTCTCTGCTGAAAGAAGTCTTGGCTTCATGAGAACAACACCAGCTCTTAGAAAGGAGCTGTAGTTTCAGCTGCTGAAATATTAGCGTGGGACTTTTATCTTTCTGTGATGTAGGCTCTTCTTAATAGGAATGTATATAAAATTCAGTGCTGTGAAAAGAAAAAAAACACTTAGAGGCAAAATGGGCCAAATGTGCTACTGCAGTAGCGCAGGAAGAAAAGGCTATCAATTCTTTTGAAGGTTTAGAAGTATTTTTTTCTGCCTGTCTTCGCTATGGTTGATGATGTTCTACTATTAAAATAGCAGTTTATATGTGCTGTATATTAGTGCACTGTTTTGTTCTTCTTTGCTTCAGGCACTGAAGGATAAAGCAGCTTGTCACATATTTTAAGTTCGGAATCAGTTAATAACAAAACGTATTTTCAACGAATTTCACAACCAGCCCCTTTGGGCAGCAACTCTTTGCAATTTAAATGAAGGTGCAGAAAGTTTCTTTTCCCTCTTAACAATAGTTTCACAAGTTTGGCATACATGTATTTTAGTGGTTTAGTAGTACATTACAAAAAGAGATTAAAAACACCTGTTTCAGCCTTCCAGGCCATGCAAGAGAAATTGGACTCTGGGGTGCCCAAATTAAGATGCTAAAATGGGTAAATTCTACTTCCCAGAATTTATCACAGAGAGCACTACTGTCACTTTTCCTAAGGCAAATACCTTGTCAGCTATCACTTCACTCTAACCTTCTATCTGTATTGTGGGACAATTCACACTTTAGTCTTTTTTCCTGCTGATGTAAAACCAGATCTTTGAAGCTCTGTTTTGAGGTTTTGGTTTTGAGGTTTTTGGATTGGGGGTCTTTTAGCTTGTTTGTTTTGATTTTTTTCTAAGTTTTACTTTTTTTTTTCCCCCAAACTTGCATTGGTGGGACAATTGAATATTTTATGAACCCCATGGCTAAATCCCGGTGATGACATTAGTCTGAATATATTTCAAACCCCAGGTCTGTGCCATAAGCTGCAGAAAGAAATCTTCTTTGGTTTCCATGAGATTGTGCCTCGTGGCTCTTTAAGTGAATTATAGAAATTCTGCAGTGTGAGCTGAGATGAGAAAGAAGAGAAGCATGAAGGGTAGGCTTTGTGGAAAGAAGAAAAAGGTGAGGAGGCAAGGGCTCAGAGGTTATAAATGCCACCTCAAACGGGATCTGTGCCACCCGACACCAAAGTATTTGCAATGGAGAGAAACCTCTAATGAAAAATTGATTATTGGACAGAGATTTTGACTTAAGCTTTTGTCTCCGTTAGGGCTTTTATAAAAACATCCTTCCTACACATTCTCTGGTATCTAATAAGCTCTGAGCCTCTGCTGCAACCTGTCCTCTCAGGTTAGTTATAAGAAAACAAGACTCTTAAGTTCTTTACTGTCTCTCAAAACTTGTTGCAGTGGAACCATGGTTCATAAGTAATTTGAACAGAGTGAAAGAGAATAATTACACAAGCTCTCATCTCCTTGGGAAATTACGCTAACATGAAGAAAAAATTCACTGGGGAATATTTCTAATGTAATTTACATTCACTGATGGACTTCAGAAATCCTCACATTACTCTCTCCCCAAAGCTGTTGCAGTTTGGTCTCTGCTGGTTAGGACACTTCAGAACAGTGCAGGTTTAGATATCTCATGATTTGAGGGTCCTTGCTAGATTTTCTCCAGAAATCTGCAGTCTCCCATCACTCATTTTCACAGTCACCTGCACCTGTTTCTACAGCCTTTCATATAAGACATATATATATATATATATAATTTTCTGTACCTCTTGGGTTCTCCCACCCTAAAAATGCACATTGCCTGACTGATCTGAGCAAAACCCTTAAAAACAATAGCTTTTGCAAAAATATGAAATATTGGTGAGTTGTACTGGGAGTTATAATAAATCCTTGAATACAGGGAAAGAATCTGGAGTCATTTGAAGAGATTTTTCTGCCATATAAATTTCAGAGCCATGCCCCAGGATCCCTTATTGGAGCAAGTCTTCTTTGCACTTGATTATTCATGAAATCAGTAAAAGTGACTGTAGGCTGGTGGTTTCAGTACTTCTGTGGGGAATGGGACAGCCCTTTCTTTTCCCAGCCTTAAGGAACAGTAATTTATGAATAATACATATACTTAATAACTCTTCATTTTTTGAATTCTATTGAAGCTCCACAGCAAATTAGGATATTTCCAATTTTTCATATAGTAGAAATGGTCAAAACAAATTATTATTTTGGATGCCTTAAAACCAAGGTCATCTCAGAGTGATTTTTTAAAAACTTCAGCGTATGAGCCAAAAATACATATTGATAAAGTTCTGCAAAAGAGAGGGTTACTTGAGCACATATTCCCCAAAATGTGCCATTTCAGCGTTCACAAATGTGCTTGTTTTGCCTTTGCTCAGGAAAGGGTTATCTGACCCTTTCCTGCAGCCTGCTCAGTCAAGTCAACTCTGCATAAATTAGAACAAAACTTCTGCATGAAGAAACTGAAATTCGGTGAATAATTAACATACACTTTATGCAAAAGCATGAAAAACTATTCCAAAATTTCTCTGCTTAACTAAAGTGTGAATTCATATTAAAATATTCTGCAGTGAAACTTTGTCAGCAGGTCATAAAAAGCACATATCTACTTATTTATTAGCCCTAGGGTTTATCTGATGTGTTTCATCTCTTAAAAAAATGAGGCGCTTTTTTCCCTCTTAGTCATTTTAAGAGTGATATTTAATTTAAATGTGTGTTATTTAATTTAAGTGTATTGACAGTCTGTGAACAAACAGTAACAGGGAAATCCCAAGAGTTGAAAATGGGTACATTTTCACAGCATTGGCAATTAGTATTTTGAAGAAGCTTTTTAAATTTAGGGAAAAAAAAGAGCAAATAAAAGAGAATTATAAGGTTTTGTGTCGTTATGTTTTTTAAGATTTTCTTAGTTTCATCAAAGGGTGAAAGAAGCAAGAAAAAGAACTGATCTCTGAAGATCTCTGAAGATGCAAAATTATAATTCCACTGTTTTAATTAAAAAATTAAAATCTAATTTTTTATTATTTTTTTTAATGGAAACAGCTGAATTATAAGTTTTTCTTGCACAGTTGCATACCTAAGATTTCATTTGCTGGAGTTGTGTGTATGGTAGGGTAGGATTCACTTGGTAAAATCCATGAAGCTTAAAATGTGAATCTCAAAATAATCTGAATAGTATTCTGCTTTTTGTGGAGTGGTCAGTGGTTTCAGGAACTTTAATGACAGTTACTAGTACTTGTGCCCAAAACACTTGAATGATTATGCATGTTCACTGTGTACTTCATTAAAATACAAAAAAGCATAGTTTCCAAATCCCTGTATTTCTATCTTTCAGATATTGCTTGGGCACATTTTGAAATAGTAATTATTTATACCACGATAGAAAGCCCCAGATCTATAATTCATTTGGGCTTGGATTATTTAATGAAAGGCAAAAGTATAGTGCATTACTCTGTATGCATAATGTAGAGCATGTTTATATTTAATGCTAGCATTATTTTTCTATGAGGAGACTATTCATGAGATATGTTTCCTGGTCAGAATATTGTTTATGTTCTACAGATTTCCATTTTGAGATGGAAAAAGGCTTGTTTCCCAAGAAAATGTTGGCCACTTTTAAGAATCTTTATTTCCTGTGCTTCCATCTTTTCCTTTCTCCTTCCTTTCCTTTTTCCTTTTTAACAAAGGAATTGTTCTCTGATAATAAAATGATAATAGGTCATATATAATTTATTTTTTTTTGGACAAACTTCTCTATCAATACCAACAAATATAATGTGGCTTTGATAGCAAGGTTGAGATTAGAGAAAAAAATATGCTGCTACTTTTGCATTCCAGTGAATACCTACATTAATTTTAATGTTTAAAAAACTCAGCCTATAGCAGTATTAGAAACTCATTAATAGGTGGAAACCTTGTATTTAGGCTGGCTTTGGGTCACTTCGTGAAGCCACATCAGGTTTGACAGAGGAGTAGTGAGTCACTCACTCTGTGTCGGAAATCACCAGAGGATAAAAACACAGAGACGTGTTTATCTCGGTGTATTGTGAGGATTTTTATCTGAAATGTTTATTAAAGCTCACAGAGGACATGCGTTGTAAGTCTGGGTATTGAGCTGAGGCTGTGCACTTCAATCAGCTTTGCAAAAATGCCTGTAGATAAAGTTCTGCGCTAACCCTCCTCTGGATTATGCTCTGCATCAGGAAGTATATTATCCCTTAAAAGATCTCCTTTTATTCTTCAGTGTTACTGGCAGCATACCAACAGGAGCCAGTTTTTAGTGGGAAAACACATCCATGCTGCTCCTGTCCCAGTGCTGCCAAAGAGCATCTCCTGCAGGTCACACACAGGGCTTGGGGACACGGGTGGTCCTCAGAGTCCAAATGGCTCCTACCCTTTTGCTGCAGGGAGGAGCTTTACTCAACATTGCCACAGGCACCACAAAAGGAGGAATTTTCTATATGGCTCAAGCAGGCTGACATTCCTGCAGCAAGCTGTCACCTTCCATCTTCTCAAGCCAGCAGCCACCTCCTCCTTGCTCTGCTCGGAAAGCAAAGCCCCTACAAGGCCAGGGAGAAGAAGGCTGAGTGCTCCAATCTCTTGCTTTGGGAAGGCAGTGCTTCAGCACTCTTGCTTTCCCCTGTGAGTCTGCTGGTGCACAGGATTTGGGGTCAGATTTAATGACCAAAACGGAGCCTGTGTCCTGCTGGACAGGTGATGTGAACTCAGTGTGGTGCCACCACCAGCAGCACCATGCCAGGAGGAAGTGGAGGTGGAAGAGGATGCAGGAGGCTTTATAAGATGTTTCTAGATTTTTTGAGGTCAAATACCCATTATTTGCCATCATGCCCACAGAAGTGCTATGACCAGCTTCCCCAAAGTTCTCGTGAGTCTTCCTCAGCCAGAAGAGAAAGGTGTGGGAGCTCGGAAGGCCAGCAATAAGTGACAAAGTGTTAAGAGCAGAACTGAATCTGTACCCATGGCCACACCACTCTGTGCTCCAGCAAGCCTGAAAATGGAGTTGCAGAATGCTTCACAGTTTGCAAAAGGAAGGGAAAACAGGATTATTTTCTTTTATCCATGGAACATTGCATTTATATACGTGTGCATTTATAGATCTTGGAATCAGAGAATGGCTTGAGTTGGATGGGATCTTAAAGATCATCTAGTTCCATGGGCAGGGACACCTTCCACTAGGCCAGGTTGCTCAGAGTTCCATCCATCCTGGTCTTGAACACTTCCAGAAATGGGTCAGCCACACCTTCTCTGGGCAACCTGTGCCAGGGCCTCACCGCCCCCACAGTGAAAAATTTCTTCTAAAGTCTACTCTAAACCTACTCTTAGTCTGAAGCTATTTCCCCTTGTCCTATCACTACTTACCCTTGTAAATAATCTCCATCTTTCTTGCAGGTTCCCTTCAGGTACTGGAAGGCCACAATTAGGTCACCCAAAGGCCATGTCTTCTCTAGGCTGAACAATCCCAATCCTCTCAGCCTTTCCTCATAGGAGAGGTGCCCCAGTCCTCACATCAACTTGTGGATTCTGGATTCACTCCAGCAGATACATGTCCTTCCTGTGCTGGAAACCCCAGAACTGGATGCATCTGTCCAGATGGGGTCTCAGAGGAGTGGCTCAGAGGGACAGAATCCCCTCCCTTGGCTGCTGCCCACGGTGCTTTTGATGCAGCCCAGGAAGCATTTGGCCTTCTGGGCTGCAAGAGCACAAGGTTAGCTCACGTCCAGCCTCTCACCCACCAGCACCCCCAAGTCTTTCTCAGCCTGACTGCTCTGGATCTGTTCATCCCCCCACCAGGACTGAGAGCAGGATTTGCCCTGCCCTGGGTGCAGCACCAGCACTTGGCCTTGTCACACCTCATGAGACTCCCACACCAGATGTATCCATACATCTTGCTGCCATATAGCAATCCTGGCCAGCAGAATGTCATTGCGCTATTACGGAATCACACCTCCTCAGCATTATCAGAGGCCTTTCTGTCATCTTCACAGACTTTCCCTCTTTTCTGTGCAAATATTTTTCCTGCCTTTCCCTTTTGCAAAGCAAAGAAGTTGTTTGCAAACTATTTGAAGAATATAAACGGTTTCTACAAGGGAATTGCCCTTGAAGCGGTGAGAGTGGAATGATTGCAGCATACAGTACATGCTAATAACATCTTCAGAGAATTACTATTACTTCATAGCAGAGGCGTTTTCATTATAATAGGATCCATGTCATGATCCTCAGATTAAAATTTTACCTTCTTCTGTATTTATCTGTTGAGTCAACAGTCACAGGTTACTGGCTGGTTGTTAAAAGCTCTGGAGAATTACACACCCCAAAGTAGTGCCATTTCCCGTGATTGTTTCTTTGCAAATTCTGTGATGCACTGGGCTACAGAGCAGGCAGATGACCAGCACAGAACACTTGAATCCGACACTATTCCCAGTGCTCTGCACAGAGCTGGAAAAAGGAACCTGCTGATTCACTCTGCCATTAGCAAACGTGCAGATGACACCAAGTTGGGAGGGGGTGTTGATCTGTTGGAGGGTAGGAGGGCTCTGCAGAGGGACCTGGACAGGCTGGATCGATGGGCTGGATACAACAGCATGGGGTTTAACAACACCAAAGTGCAAGCTGTGCCAGAGGAGGTTTGAGTTGGACACTGGGAAGAAGTTAGTCACAGAAAGAGTGATTTAGCATTGGGATGGGCTGGTCAGGGAGATGGTGGAGTCACCATCCCTGGAGGTGTTTAAAAGCGACTGGATGTGGCACTCAGTGCCATGGACCAGTTACAAGGTGGTGTTACTTCTTTGGTTGGGCTTGATGATCTCAAAGGTCTTTTCCATCCCAGCTGACTCTGTGATTCTGTGATATCTATTACAGCTTGCTCACACTGGGCGTTAATCGAGCGTTTGTAGTGAATTCAGAAACTGATGCCTGTGTCTGAATGATGAGTTTCAGGTTGCCTGATACCTTTATCTGACCAAATCCATGCAGACTCAGCTATGTGCAGAGGAACTTGGCATGGCTGCACTTTATCTGCCTTTTTATTTCTGGTGCAAGAGGGTAGGACTGAGAGGAAGAGAACATATAAGGGTTCCCCACTGAGAATCAATTCTATAAATTATGTATTATGCAGACAGTATTCTGCTGATGCTATCCGATCCCCAATTCTCACTTCCTTGTTTTTCCTTCAATAAATAGCTATGGCCAGGTTTTCAGTTGTAAAATGACGAGGACAAAGCTAGAAACCTTTTCCATTTAATAACCTCTGCCAAAGAAGAATAAGGTAATATTTTTCATAACTGTGATGTCCTCAGGGTTTTAACAATCTGGGAATACAAGCAGCACTGTGTTGTTGATAAGATACTGGGAGTAAAAGTGGGAATAACCATGCTGAATATTAAAGAAGGAAATGCCTGTTTTCAGGATGATCAGTATAAAACTTGGTATTGTGAATTTTCCTGTCATTTTTTTTCTCTGTCTAGGACCACTTTTTGCTCTTTTGTCTCTCCCTCTAGATCCAAATGCTTTGGCTGGACAGACTGGACCTGATCACGCTCTTATAGGAGGAATAGTGGCTGTAGTTGTCTTTGTAACACTATGTTCTATAATTCTCCTTGGTCGATACCTGGCAAGACATAAAGGTAGGACACGTTTAGTGGAAGTTCAGTCACTCTTAGGAGCAAGGCATGATTTCACCTGGGAGTGCCATTCCCTTTCACCTTTCCCCCTCTGCTAAATGATTGGAACAAAAAATAGTTCTCAGTGCAGTGAGAATGTGAATTTTAACCAATTTTCCAGTGGGCTAAGGCAAAGGACATGGGGTTAGTGCCTGCCCAAGGTCACCTTATAAGTCAGTGATTTAGAGAGACCAAGGGGTAAGATTGCCCCTTGGTTTTGGCTCTTAACTCCTGATACTTGATTACATGTTCTCATAGTTTTAACTAGCATATCAACTCAGCAGAATACATATGCATTGAGTGAACAAGATTTTTCATTTCAATGGATTATGCTAATATTATAAGATAATATATGTCTAAAAGATAATGCTAGAAACCAGTGGTGAGTTTTCACATCAGTTTATCAATGATCCCACTGGAATAAGGAGTTCATTCCTGAGGCTAGCTTTACTTTATTCTGTGGTTTTGCCTTAGTAATCCTGGTCCCTTCTTTTTCAGTCCCCATTTTCAGTCCCCTCTGCCACTAAAGATAACAGGAATGGAGTGACACTGATTTTTGGCTTCTCTGTGATTTGATTTTGACCTTCTTAGTTCCAAAAACATGCCTTGAGATTTAACCTCTGTACAGCTTGTAGGTCTATTGCTAAAACTCAGTTGAGTCTCCTTCCATAACCCTTCCAAAAAAAAAAAAAAAAAAACAGAAAGGATGAGTGCTGTTATTAATTCAGTAACTCTCATTTTAGATAGGATAATCATATATGTAGCAAACATAAATTGATAAAAAAAATATTCTCAATTTTTTTTTCGATTTTCAATTTTTTTGCACTACCTGGGAGAAAATCAGATTTTTTTTTTAAGGAGACAGTGAAAGTGTGTCTCTTTTGTTTTACTTTCATGAATGAACAGTTGTACATTTTATGCCAGCATAAATAATGATTTTTCACAAAAAGAAATTTGACTATGGTACACATTTCTTTGTTTTCATTCATGTCCAAAGCATAAAAATAGCTGTGATAGCATTATATGAGTTGGTTCAGTTAATAAAACTGCCTCAATTTTGTAATTCTTGTATCTACTATGATACAATTCTGTAAAATTAAAACATAGATATGATCTAGAAAAAACAGAAATACAAATGACCAGTGGACATTTTTTTTAAAAAAAGGCATGTTTATGAATATCTGTATTCAAAATTGCTTTGTTTTTGATGGATAGCTATTTCATGAAATAACCAAGATTTTATCACTCATTCTGTAATTGAAAAATAAATTGCATATTACTTCAGTTAGATAAAGGGGAGTTTTATTAAAATATTTCCTTAATTTGTTATGGATATACTAGAGTTTGTATATATATTAACAGTATAAATATCAGTGTAAATATTTCTTAACGAATTAGAAGGTTGGGCACAACTTTACTATGCGTACTAAAAACTGTGTAAAAATATTTTCCATTCTTTATAAAATGGAAGTACATTGCTTGAAATGTACTACCTATAATGCAGTGTGAAAAACCAACCCTAATCTTTCTCCTTTTTTTTTTTCTTTTCTCTTGTACTGATTCCTACAGGAACATATTTAACAAATGAAGCAAAAGGAGCTGAAGATGCACCTGATGCCGACACAGCCATTATCAATGCAGAAGGCAGCCAAGTCAATGCAGAGGAGAAAAAAGAGTACTTCATTTAGATGCAGAGCTAGAATCTTGGAGTTTTACTTATCAGGCTGACTGCTGGAGAAAACTGGCTATCATTTCTCAGAATTCATTTCTGCCATCTTCTGCTATCTTTATTAACTCGCATACCTGCTATAAGTAGCCAGTTTATGCCAACAATCAGCTGTTGACATCATCATTCTATAATTACAGTATCATGCGTAAAACAGGACATTTCTTATTGCCTAAAAATCATATCCACTGCTCTCTTAACATACAGTGCTTGAATATACAGCCTTAACAATGTTAATCATCATCTTAATCCAAGTTTTCTACATATTTAAGTGTTATTGCAGCTTTCTTTTCCAGTTTTGTTTTATCATGTCCCTACTAGTATGTCATAGAACAAAATTCGTAACAAGTACTATTAGGTGAGGTCCTAATTTACTTACAGAAAATGTTAAGTCTAAGATTAGAGGTTTACAAAGAATCTTTTATACCTGTCTATCTATAATTCAAAAAGCAACTTGTTTTTGAAGCATATGCCCTTGGAAACACAAATTGAAATCTGTTTAGTATAGTTTCCTGTATGTTTGGATTTGGTGGGAAAAAAAAGATGAGTCCAGTGAATTTTTTGTTTTGTTTGGCTTTGTTTTGTTATGGTTTAAATGGTACCTTGATAACAGTGCCATGTTTCCGTGGTGAAAACATGCTGAATAGCTATACAGAGTCTGCAAAGTTAGGTAATAGAGCTTCTTTCGAAACAATTTGTCCTGCCCTTTTACTGGCTTTTGGGATCATAAAGATTAGAGAACTTTCTGAGTAATTTATGTTTTTATAATTTATTTGCTAAACATGAACTCACCTGCCTACTCAAATTTGATGTGTTCATGGGGCACAATGGCAAGGCATTTTAGTATCTGTATATAGTGCATATAATAAATTCAATTAAACATTATTTGATACATATTCAACTTTTTTGGCAGTAGCTAAGTCAGTCACCAGTATGCATTTTCTAATGTCCATTATATCCCTTTAGATATGACTCAAAATCAATATTCTGAGTAGATAACATGTGTGAGTATTTTTTTGTCTGTATGTCCTAGCACTGTTCAGCAGCAAACTTTTCTAGTTCTTGTTAATTTTTTCTTTGTTATACAATGGAAGCACAATGTTATATGGAAAGGTAGTTTTAAGCTAACAACCAGTGCACAGCCTCAGGTTTTAAATTACAACCACATTTGATTACTATCCTTAAAAAGTACTATTGAGTTGCTAAAATTCTCAATTTTTAATTTGGCAGTTCCAGAGCTGCTTCTCTATGTTGGTTTGCCAAAAAAAAAAAAAAAACCCTTTAAAAAAAAAAATAAAAAGGAAAAAAAAAAAAAAAAAGAAAAAATAGAAGTGTTAAAACAAAAGATATATGTTTTGTGTATACAGTAAATGGACTAATTCTTTATATTAAATTCCTGTCTATGCATTTTGTGAGGTACAAACTTATGTCACCGTGAATGATAGAGAATTCCTGCCATGCTTTTAGCTCCACAGTGAAGGTCTCTGTTTGGATTATTTCTGAATTTTTTTTTTTTGTGTAATTGACAGCTGAAAAATCACATGCTCTTAAATATGACAACAAAACACTGTAAGCCCATTGGCTTATTTCCTCTTCCAATGAAAAGAAAAGGTTGCCATAACAGGTCTTGGGAATGATTCTACACTGGAGAATGCAAGTTAGTCTAGTTGGAGCTCGCTTAGCTCCTGTGTTTTGCACCTTTGACAAAGAAGTATTTCTCTCTGGTTGATGTATTTGTGAAGCATAAAAGCATGATGGTCTGCTGTAAAGGACTTTCTCCTGGGATTTTATTTTTGTGTGGGGAAGGGAGAATTTGGAATACGACATCATGTGGTATGGTAAAATGGAAGATAAAGGTGCTGTGACAGATTATTTATCAGAAGAATATAAACCTTTTAAGGACAATATTAGAGTATTTTAATTGTTTTTGTTGAAGCATTTATCTTGTTAATTTCTAAGAAAAAAGGGTGACGTCAATCAAAGCAGCACTTTTTTTCAAAATATACAGACATAAATAATATGATGTGGTTGAGTGTTAACATAATAAATCATATACAGTATGACATTTTAAAGAAATAAGTCTGCATTGATGTGATTGCATGCTTGTTTTTACAGTTCACTCCATACCCATCTGTGGAAAAATGCAATAATATGTTAATATAATATGGTAGTTTGAGAGAACCAGGTAGGTGCTACTAGACACATTGAAAACTAGTATAGGTTTACAAGATATTCATGTCTTTCAAAACATAAACATGTAAAAGGCTGGCAAAGGAAGTCGATCAGTTTAATACCAAAAATATGGGTTCTTGTCACAGCAGTAAGTTACATTAGCTATAGTACAGTATCAGAGTTTCATTTCAGGACCTGGGGCCCACTTCAAATAAGCTTTTAAGTACATAGTCAGCTTCAGGCGTCAGAGAAGTTCCCTTGGAGTATAAGGCACTGTTCACATGCTTAAAAACAAAGTGCTTCCCTGGATGAGGGCCTTATTTGCTCAAGTGGAATTCCCCACCAGCGTGGTGTTTGCGCCTTCCTTCATCCTTCCTAACTCCAGCCCACTTGAATATAGGGTTGTTACTTGAACCATTACCCAGCCAAGGTCAGGCAGGACCTCCAAAAGCAGGATTGGCCTTGTGGTAACCATTTCAAACCATATTCTCCAGTGGCACAGAAACAGCATTTCAACTTGGCAAAAAAAAAAAAAAAAAAAAAACAGATTTAAATTGTCCTGTTAAAACAGGTTTGGTTTTGGTTTTTTTGTTTTTTTGGTTTTTTTTTTCATTGGCTTTCAATTAAAACTCCTCACATGTGCTCATTTTTAACCCATTTGATCTTCCATTGTCTTGCACCTGGTGATGTCCCTTGCAGCTGTGCACAGCAGGTGTGAAAAGCCCCACACAGAGCGTTCTACCTGGATAGCACTTTGCAGGCTTATCTGGTCTTCACGGGTTCAAATTACTACACGGGGTATAAAGAGGCATCCCTCTTTCCTGTAAGCAGAATCATGGCTCAACACTAATGATATTCAGTAGGCTAAAAGCCAGTTGTGCATTTGTTTTTGCCCAAGTTCCCATTCTGGAAAAAGGATTAAACAAAAAAAGACAAAGTTTTTAATGATGGTGTGAGGCACCCAGCGAGTGTGTAAAACAGAGGCTCAGAATGGGAACCACCTTCACTAAAATGTATGTGACAGCCTCTCCCTCACTCACTTGCAGAGTAGTTTTCTCCAGACCAGGTAGCTAGTTTCTGCCAGTGTACTGTTTACAGTGTCGACTGCTGATTATTTTTAAACTTTTTGATGTAGACTTTTTTTTTTTTATTATTTTCTTTCAATGCTTCAAGAACATTCTCATGATTTGAACGAGAAAGCGGTGCATCAGAAGACAAGGGGTGCATCATCCCACTCTTTTAGTGTCATCTGACAAACCAAGAGACAGTTTAAGGAACCTGATGTTTAACTTGAGGCTCAGAGTTTAAGCTAGAACATCTCAAAAAGTTTCTTAAGGATGGTTCTTCTTGCACTGAGACTCCCTCTCTAAAGGAACACATGAAGAAAACCAACTTTTCTAAGTGAGACATGAAAGTTAACATCTTGTGTGTTTTCATTGCAGTATAATATATATATAAATATATATATATATAGCTATTTCAATGAAAAGAAAGGACAGAATCATCTGTAATTATGTAATTCATGATTGTAACAGCACTGAAGTTACCATGTACGCACATGTACAGTAGCTCTCTCAACAGTTACAGTGTAGTTACATGTAATTCCCTGTAACATAGCAGTTCTAGTGTAATTTAGTGCCACTTATTGTAAAGTGTTACCAAAAGGAAAATGGACTTCTTACCTTTAGAATTCCATTTGAATTAAAGGTAAGTTTATTAAATTAGCACCATTGAATCTGATATTGCGTTTCTTGATTAAGGAGGTGATTTAAAACTTTAATGTTCACGCTGCAGCTTCCCCCACCGCTTACCCAGACTCCTCCAAATGTCTAATCTCTACACTCCTAGGAACTGGTAATCTGTGATGAACATACCAAAAATCCCAGCTACTCCAACTGTAATTGAACAAGCTGTCTAATAAAGAAAAACAGCACCAACAACAAAAAAAAAAAAAAAAGAAAAGATGAGTAATGCTTTTTATTAAGTGGCACAAAGTACACACTAAAAACTATGCAAAAATATAGGTAAATACAGTGTACTTACATGTAAGTATCTTGTACTTGCTGTGTATGGATATTGGAAAACCATGTAATTATAATATGCATTTTGATTATTTCAAGCAGGGGGTGACCCCTAACAGTCACAAGGGAAAAGTGGAAGGTCCATCTACAATTGGTGGATATCCTAATGCAATATGTGTAATTCCTCTACTTGCAATGAAAACTGATTTATAAAAAGAAAAAATGCTTATACTGCTCCTCATTCTCACCAGCTTTGCTTTCCATTTCTTGGAACACCATTAAATACCACTGAAACACCTTTAGGCAAAGTAAGACACTGACTCCTCTAATGGCTTTGCTGCCAGCACTCTGACTGTCTGGCAACACTGTTCTGTAATCTTATTTCTGGCTCAACAGCACAAGTTTCATCTTTTTTTCTGTCCTCAAGGGAGCCTAGTATGTTAAGATGCTGAAATATGCTGCCATATGCCCTGGTATTTTTAGCATGAACAACAGAGAAAAAGAGAGAGAGAGAGAGAGAGAGCTGCATTCTTCTGACCCCTATTTTGCAGAATCACCTCACCTGGAATTTCCACTACTTGCTCAGTAACGCCAGGTAATCTTAAATTGTAAGTACAAAATGCTTCCATTACAGTACAGAGGATGCCTTTAATGATAAAGCTAACGTTTTTTGTAAACATGAAGTTTTGTATTATAGATCTTTTTACTTCTTGACACTTTTCCATCGTGCCCTTCCAGAAGAAATGCACCGAAAGACAGATAACGTAGAATAGCAGAAGAAGACAATAATTTTTTTTGTAAGCCTTCTTGTGCTTGCCATTGCTATCACCCTCCTTTGTGTCCTGTGTAACAGGCAAATAAATGTATTTAGCAACTGCCATTAGCATCATTCTACACCATACTATTCCTAGAATATGACATCTACCTCTTAGTCTAAATACTAGTTGTGAGATATTTGTATACATTTTAAATACTATTGAATCTTTGCTTTTGTCTTGAAATGAAATCACTTTATTATTATTATTATTATTTTCTTTCAAAAAAAGGTAAAAAGTGTTGCCTGGGTTCATAATTCTTGCCCTGTTCTTATTCATTTTGGTATAGTTTTAGCTTTCTAACAGGGCATAAGGACACAGCCTCAGCTGGTATAAATCAGCTTCACTCTGTTGCCTTAAATGTGGGACAATTTACGCTGGCTGGGGATTCATCCCAAACAGCTAAAAAATAAACTGCTATAACACATCAATATTTAGTCAGCTCTAGATAATGATTCACAATCCAACTGCAACACAGTTCTTCCTAGTAAGGCATGCACGTATGAAGAGAAACTTTAAGAAGCACATGCAAGCTTTTGAATTAAATATGCAATATCAACACTGTTGAGATATCCTGACTTGTCTCTTACTTATTTAAACATAATATCGCCAGGGCATGTTTACATTAAAAACACTCAATGCATGGGGAGCAGAGAAGGACTATTGCAAACAGCAGGAGAAAATTAAATTGATGGAGAAGCCTTTGATGTCAACAGAACAGAGTATAAACTCTTTTGAGAGTAGGACTTCCTACAGGGTTTTTCAGGGTGGACCTAAAGCCTCTAAAAAGCATGAAAGTTGTTTACTTGGCATGAAGAGAGGCTAGCACAGTTCCTTCTTGCTATCGAGGAATCTTACCCAGCACTCTGCACTTCTTTTAACTCAGGAGAAAATAAGGGTACAAACATGGTTGAACAGCACACTTGTGTATCACTCCACATCCTCAGGATGCTCCAAGCCTCGTGCGCTTCCAGCAGCCCTCAAGGGAATTCTTCCAGCATCTAGGAATCATCCTGTTGCCGAGCTGTGTTCGTTTTCTTCAGCAATGTTTAATGTACTCACAACCAAACAGAAGGTGTGAAGCCAATTTGAATGAGTCTGCAGTTCTAGGGGCTTCCAGAGCCTTTCAGTAGATGGGGGGGAAAAAAATTTAAAAAAAAAAAAAAAAAGAATTCTTCGTGGCTTCTGTGTTTACTGTAGGTCTGCCCTCCACATTCTGTGTCTTCAGTCATTTATTCTCTGCTGGGCTAAAAGCAACAGTCTAATTGGAAAGGAGGAAGGAAAATATCTCCTCTAAAAGGAGCAGTCTGTGCTACTATTAAAGAAAAGTTCAAGGGTTTTTGTTTCTTCCCTTTTTTTTAAGATTTCAGGTGCAGAGCCAAGCCTGTTGGGGTCAGCACTTTAGCACTTTCCCTGTGTTCAGGGTCAAGCCAGCAGTGTTTCATGTGTGGGCTCTGATCTCATGTTTCAGCACAAACTACAGACAGCCTTAGCCTGCCCTTATGCATAGTGCTGAAAATCACCAATGCTATTTTCTTCTAAACATAATAATTTCTCAGTCTTGTTCCAAAATGAAATACTGAAGGGTTTTTATAATAGGTGTAAAGGGAAGGAGTTTAGAGTAATAGCTTGTAAAGGAGATTGTAAGGATGATCATCAACTCTTTATGTTGTTTATAAAGAGGAGGATAGTCTTTAATTGCTGGGCTGATTTCTTTATCATTTCCTCTTTTTCTCCTTTCTATGCATATTGATTAATGTTAGTAAATACGCATTTGCACGTGCTGTCCTTTTCCAGCAAATGCAGATTTGCTTATACCACTATATAGCTTTCATAGAAATATGCAAATATAACCTACAGTCATCTGCTTCTGCCAAAACAGTGAGCCAAGAGAGTGAACTCGTGGATTACTGGGTTCATATATGTCCTGTTTCCATCAAAACTGAGTACAGTACGCCTATTGATTTCACAAGAACAAGGCTCGAGTCCTTAATGCGCATGTTTGAGTTGCTATTTAGCTCTTTTTCAAAAGAATTATAAAGCAATCCTTGTGCATCCTTTACATTTAGCCTGGATATTTTATAACTACAAAACGCCTTCAGTTCAGCAGGCAGTTTCCTAGAATAAATAATAAGACATAATTTGTGAAAGGACTATAACAACTTATTCTATTCATGGTCAGTGTAAGTGTATTCTCCTAGGAACTCTGGTGTACTTTTCTCTTGCACTGGCAATTTATGGCCCTGAGAAGGATATATTTGAATGGTGCAGAAATACAACCACTAACCTGTGAAAAAAATAAATAAAAAATAATCCATGGGAATTAAACATATTGCACTGATGATAAGACACATCAATTTCATTTTATTTCCTCATCAATAACTTTAAGCAGACAAAATGCATATTGTAATGTTGGGTACATGACACTTGCATGTTGCTATGCCTATATACTTACAAAGTATTCAATGTGTACTTGGTGGCGCTTAAAAATGTCATGTACAATTCTTCTAAACATTCTTACAGGGTTCCCATTTGCACTTCATCTTTCAGAAAAGTCTTGTCAGAAAATTGTCTGATGAATATTATTGAAAAAAAAAATAAAATTTCAATTTTAGTTATCTGTTGGACATTTCTGAATTGTCTATTCATTTTATATCTCACCTGTTGCTTGCCAGTTTGGCAGTGGAGTTGATTTAGACCAGTGGCTGAACACAGACTGTTCACTGAGCAGATTTTGCTTTTTCCAGTAGTTGCAATAATATTCTTCCTGAAATATTAATTCTGAGATTTAAAACAGTAATCCAAGGAAATAGTGTGTGAGACAGAATTGCAAATTCTATTCTTTGATTTGATGTTTATATTCTATTTATTGTGTATTGCTTTATAGTTTCTTCTGACTGACAAAGTAACAACTGTCGGATGCTGTCCTCACTGTAGGGAAAATTCATCTTTATGAAGAGGTCAAGTAATGAAAAGCATTTAAGCCTGTGGGACTTAAATGGTGGATTAGCCCTCTTGAAGGAGCTGTGGAATTCATGCCAGGTTTTCTGCACCACTTTGAGTTGATGATGTAAAGGGCAAGAAGGTCACCAGTCTCAAAGGGAGAGGGACAAATGTCAGAGGGAAGAGGAAATTCTGAGTGTGTCTGTGTTTATGAAAAAGAAACCAGTCCCAGATTGGTACCCCCGTGTGGAGGATTTACAGTGCTCTTGCACATCTCAGTTTTCCTGTGACCTAAACTAAGCCTGCATTTGACAAATGTAGGGTCCCGTTGGATTCAGTGGATTTATTCTTATCTTTATTGCTTCTTTTCACTAAACCAAAATATGTCCTCTTCACCTATTTTTTAAAGTGCAATAAAAAGCTTTTCAAATATAGCAGCAATACAGATTTTCACATTTTTCTCAGGCACATGTCCATGATTTTTTGGGCTAAGCATGCTGAAAGCCTACAGTGTACCCGAGCAAAAAGTCACAGTCCAGAAAATGACACAGTCCAGCAAATGATGCAATGCACCCCTGGATTAATAGTTTTCTGCATTCAAACTGTAATTTTAGTATTGCCCTGGCTTCTGTCACCAGCCAAAAAATTACCCAGAGGTAATTTTTGCTCTGGGTAAGCCCTGGCCGAGGGCAGATTCTTACAGTTTCACTCCAAGCTGGTATGTCCCTCACATGGTTCCCTTAAAAAAAGTCCTAAATCAGTAAATGCTGCTAACATTTTTCTCTTTTTTCATCAACAACCAACAAAATCCCAGCCCTCTTTCCCACTTTCTGTAGTAATAAACAACAAGACTCCCTTTTTCTATGGGTTTTTGGGTTGATTTGGTTTGTGTTTGGAATGGTTGTTTTTTAGTTTTGAATTTTGTGGGGTTCTGATTTTATGTCTGTTTTCAAAAGGGAAAACAAACAGGCTTTCTTTTAATCTATAAAGACTGCCTGAAATTACACTGAATACTGAGCATAATTTCATTGAATGCAGGGTCTCTGTACCAGCCTGTCATGGCATCATGCACATTAAACACTGATGTGTAAGAGGGGCTCCTTGCCCCTTTTAACAGTCAGGCACCTGCATGAAGATACACAGAGTTTTTCGACAGTAATTTTACAGAGGAACACTTGGCCCAGCCCTTTTGGTAAGTGTAAGGTAAAGGTAAGTGCAATTAGTGAAATTCAGAGATAATTAAGTGGGGATAATGAAGATGAGTCCTTGCTTGACAAAGAGTCATAGTGTGTTGCCTTCTGGTCCTGCTCCAAGCACTTGGCAACATCCTGAGCCATGGGAGGGCACTTTTGATTATCTCTGGGCTCCTTGCTTGCCCCAGCTCTTCCTCCTGCTGAGTTTGCAGCAATAGCTTCTCTGCTGCTCAGGGCTAAGAGGCTGGGGCCTTATTGATTCTGCAAGCTGCACACAGGAAGAAAAGAAGACAAGAGAGTGTTTTTAAGCAAGCCGGAAAGATTTTTTAGAAAGAGGCCTCTCCTTTATTCTGTGGTAACTTACAGGAAATTAGCACTGATGTCAGCTGGTGAGGATAGCAACCATCCCTGCTTGGAGTGTTGAGGGGGAGGACATCCTCCGGGCCGTGCCAGCTGGGTGGAGGGAAGAGGGAGCAGAGACAGGAGGAAAACTGCACGTGCCAGGAACATGGGAAACAGGTTTGTCCCTCCCTAGGTGTAGGACCAAAGGGGGAGCCTGCTGCTTTTCTTTTCAACCTGTATTCATGGCTGGAGGTGCAAAAAGAAACTGATCCAACCAGGAGATTCGCAAAGCCGCTGAACAGCAAGAGACATCTCAAATGCTGGTGCCATCACCTGGCAAGCAAGCAGTGCTTCCCACTTCAAGGGCTTTGAGTTGATTGAACATAGGGAGAGGTGGGAATTTATAAAAGACAAAGAGAAGAAGAAGAGAGAAGAAAATCAGAATCTGAACCTTGACAGATAAGGTTGGGCAGAAAGTGCAAGCAACAGAAAAGAAAATAATACCATTTGCAAGGGCTTTTAGTTCTGTATTATGGCACTAGCCAGCTCTGTCTCAGGACAAATAAAATATTTTATATAATTTTGTAATTTTTCCAGTGCATTTTCTTTTTTTCTGGAGCATCTAATGGTAGAGACAAAAAGCACATATACCATGATGTGGTCCAGTTAAAGTACATCATTATGTTGCACTCACTCACATAGGATGAGATTACCCTCCAGAACAGCAGTAAGCAACATGACTAAGAGCTGTCTTATCTATTTCCTCATCCACACCCCATGAACGAATGTATGTGCAGTGAAGTGCTGTGGTTTAGTTTTTTATCTATTTTCATATTCCCCCCATGTTTATGTAAGAACTTTATATTTTTAAAAGCACTTTGTACTTGAAGATGAAACCAATGCAGTTTGTGATCGTTCCTTCTTCCTGTGAGATTCAATGCTCCAGTTTTAGCAAATTCTCCCTGTAAAGCCTTCAGCAGGATAGAGGAATAATTTCCTTGATGATGGTGTATATTTATGATCTCTAGCAAGACTTTTAACTATACTCAAATCCAGCCTTTAAAGTAAAGCCCAAGACCTTGGAATTAATTCCTCAAAGCTGATGTAAGAAACAGGCTGAGCTTATTTATTAAGGAGAAGATGCATCCAAGTTTTCCATGCCTTTGAGCATTCATGAGGACATTCTTCATGGCCAGCCGTCCTGCACGGCTCTAACCCACCTGAGAGGTGACACAGATGAATTACTGCCACCAGCTTCACATTAATTTATTGCCTGAAGGTAGTAACAAGTCACAGCAGCTGGAGAGGAGGGTAGCAATCCTCCTGTTGGGAGTGTAGCAGCGTCTCTGTGTCAGTTTGGGGCTGTTTTTTGGGATTCCCTGGGAGCAGACTGGCTCCTAAATTTTATTTATCTGGACACAGTTGAGGCTGGTGCCCTCTTCATGCAGGTAGCACAGGATTTCAGTGCCTCTGACCAAGCCTTGTCTGCACAGGGAAGTTAAAGGTGAGGTATAAGAGGGTTAATCCCATGGGACTGAGCAGTTTTGATTACTGAAATATGAATGCAAGGTCTTTTTCTGGTGCTGCATGAAATTAGTGGTGGGCTCTCAGTTAGGGGGTTTATTTTTCAAGTGGATGAGCTCATAAACAACAGGCACAGCTGCACAGAAATGTGCACACACACAAGCACAACACTTCCTACAATTTCCTATACCTTTTTCTTGCCCTAGTAGACAATTTCTACATTCTGTGCTACTCCAAGTTCATGATTTTGTAACCACCATAGTCTCTTAGGACACAGCTTCCTCTTTTTCCTGTTTGTTTTGTACCTGCACAGCTGCTAGTGATGCTTTGTGTGGCACACAAACAAGATCTAAGTTTAGTCATTGGTCAACAAGTTTGGCTGTAAGTTTTTCAGCAGGAAGCATATTGAAGCTTTCTAAGGGAAGCCATAATATATAAAAAGCGGATGGTGGTGAAGCCATTTGGGTTTTGCCTTTTCTCTTTTACATGTTCTCTGTAATTCTTTGCACATATATTTATATTTCTGACACTTATTGGATAAGTAGCTAGTTTTCCCAGTAATTTTCCATGGCCTTTCCTAAGGAGAAAGACAAAACAAATTCCAGAGCTCCAAGCCCTGGGAGGCAGAAGAAGTTCCCAGGTTCTCCCTGGGAGCCAAGGCTGAGAACAACTCTTTGAGATACATTCTCATGGACAAAGGACAACCAGTGCTGAAGGGGGGCTCCAGAGAATGGGCTTGACCTGGGGAGAATTGCATCATCACTTGTCCTCCTAATTGGTGCTTTTTATCAGTCATACTAATTTTCCAAAACCTATAAAATGCACTCATCCTTGTAGGGGTGGCTTTTGTGGACATCTTTCCATAACTGCCCCTGAAGGCCTTCAAATAAAGATCCGCTCTTATATTACCTCCTTACTAAAATTATCTCATCATTTTTCATGATTTAATTTCATTGCTTCATTTCCAGGTTGGGAAAAAGGCAACAGTGGAAAATATTATGGATTTTCCCACAATATCAACACACTGAAGTGGGAGGGAGATTCAGCATCAGTTCCTGAAGGTGCTGGTGGCTGAAGCAAGGACGTGAAGGAGGCTGATGTGTGGCTGGTTTTGGCTGTGCTGCAGTTTGGCAGTGTGTGTGTCAGCAAAAGCACCAGATCAGGGCATTATGTGACCACCAAATCACACATTTCTCTCTGCCAACACCACTCTTTATTTCCTTCAAAATGGGAGGGAAATATCAAAGATTTTTTCAATGCCCCTGTGGCATTGAATCTGCACTTTCATTCAGGAAATGAATCATGATCATGGTGTCCTTTTGTAGGGCAAAACCAGACAAAATGGTATTTCCCTTTAATGCTCAAAGCTAGCAAATACAGAACTTGTAAGGACTAGGAATAGGGGGAAGAGAATTATATAGGCTGTGTGGGGTGCAGAAGAACAAGAAGTACAACAGAAGTGAGAAAAAGAAAGGTGTTGGCAGAAGGAAATGCTGCAATACCTCTCCCAGCACTGAAACTCTCACAGTTAAATTGTGAATGTGAGGTTCACAGTTAAAGGAGGGGGGGCACAGCTAAAGATTCAGATACAACTGCAAAAACTGCTAAGGGTTCAGGGAGGGAACAAAAGAAATTTCAAAGCAATGCCAGAGAGAGAAAAAGGGCTCTGGAAGGAGACGATGGCAGACTGAGGGAGTGTCACTTTGACACTGCTGAGATGCCCTAAGTCCCCAGAGCTGGGACTGAGGAGGAATCACATCAGATTCCCAACAGAAAGGACTTCCACTGTCACTCACAGGCAGCCTTGGAGCTGATCAAAGGGTACTGCTAAAACCCACACTGAACTCAGGAGCCCAAGAGAGAGCAGATTGCCTGCAGGCAACACCTTGAGCATAAAATCTGTAGGAGACAAGGTAAAAGGGAATAGCTTGAGGTTCCTGTAGCCAGCAGAAGCCCTCTCCCCATAACTAATGGGAAATGACAACGTGGTCTAAGGCATTCCCTACTCTTTTGGGGTAAAAGTATACCAGCAGCTTCAACTGGAACAGGAGTATTTGATATAAATATTTACATCTGCATAACTTCTCTCTCAGAGCTGTACTGGAGACATAAGAAAGGCAGCAGCAGCTGCTTCAGGCCAAAGCTCTGCTCCAGCTATCACAAGCAAGTGGCAAGTGCAGTCACAGCCCTCGTCACCAACTCCCACCCACCTCCTCGGGTGCTGGCAGGAAAGAATGACAGACAGTAACTCTCTGACAATGGCAGTGGCATTCTCACTCTTTCACGGCTAAAAGGAGCTCTAAAACCCCTCTGTTAAATTCATACTGAAAGGGGCTAAACCTTGATGCACTATTAATATGCTCAAGAGACAAAACTTGGAAATCTCTCACCTCCTTATATACCCCGGGCAGGAATTTCCTTGGCAGAAATAATCTCCTTTGTAACCAGCCAATGAAATTTGTTACAATTAACCAAAAGAAAGGAGTGAAGACCATTGTCAGAGTTTTATGAGCTGCAGAGTTCATTGTACAAGCCATGAAATTCTCTTGCAAATGGAAATGAAGTACTCTGTAGAAACAGGGATCATTATATAAGAAGATAAAGGAAAGCCCTTGCTGCCCTATATCCCTAACGAGCCGGCTAATTTATGGTTTTAGTTTTTCTAATGACCAACAGTAATTTGGCAGACATCACCTATGTATGGGACAAGGTGAAACTGAGAACCACAGAAATAAGGCTGAGTTATACCAAAGCTAGTTCAGTTTAAAATCCTCCTAACTCCCTCAGACCTCGGTGAAATTACTCCTGGTTCATTTGGATGTACTTAAGCACAGAACCCAATTATTGTTTTTGCAGAGTGTTGAGTGCAGTGTCATGCTGGGGCAAGGAATGAAGAAAGGTTTATTTCAGCCTTTTTTTTCCCTTTCCTCATTGCTTTTTCTTTTTCTTTTTTTTCCCCCATTTGAATGACCTCTTATGCCAAAGTTCTCATTAGGCAGCATCAGAGATGTCCAAAGAAACTGCATGAAGTGTTACAGTACTGACTCAGACCTCATCCAGCCTCTGTAAAAATCAGTAGCATGTTAATGCACTGACCTCTCCCAAGAAGCAGGGACAGCTCTACAGCTTGTTTCTAAGCTGATGCATAGAAATTGGAGTGGGAGGATATTGGGAAGGATCAGTGTCTGGCACAGCCATATACTGGCAGTGAATTGCCCATGTATCAGATGCAAGAAAATATGCAATTACAGCTGGACAGGAAAAAAAAAATCTGAAAATAACGGAGGGACTCAGTATTTACTTCTTTGTTTGTTTTCTCTGAAAGCCTATATATTTACTAGAAGTCATGGGAAAGCAGGGTGGGTTTTTTTTGTGAAGGGCTACAGGGGGATTTGTCAAATCTAACAAGGGAAAACCATGAGCAGCTATTCCTAAGAAGTTGTTTTGTGAGTGGGCCTGCAGGGAAAGGCCTGGGAATTAAATTCACTGGGCACAGCTGCTTTCAGTATCAGTGCTAAGCTGCAAGAAATGCAAATGACTGATTTCTAAAGAAGCAGAGCCCCCAGTAGAGTGTGACTAACCCACATCCCCTTGCTCCTTGCTGGCCAAACACTCTCTCCAGTGCTCAGCTTGCTGTGAAAATCCAGCCCCTTTGCTGGTACAGAGCTGGCACCAAGAACCAGATAAAGTTTTCTGGATTTTTTTATGGGGCTGATCCAGCAGTTTCATCTGGCTGGTACAGGATTACAGCAGCATTTCCTCAGTGGAGAGCTGGGCTTTAAACCAAAAGCAGAAGTGTCTCTGTAAGACTGCTGTGTGAAAAGTCCCTTTGCAAATCATTTCTCACCAGAAGACTTGCCTTTTCCCTTGAACTGATAAAAAATACTAACAAAATTTTTCAAAATATTATCGAGGTGATCCCTTAATTTCTTGAGATTGCCTGTTCTTCCCTACATTTATTTGTACCAGGTAATATTCTTTAGGAAAGTTCTGAGAATCATAAGGGAAAAAAAAGAAAAAAGAAAAAAAAAGCAGTGAAGAAAAAGGGTAGGAAATAAGAGTATAAACAGCATTCAAAGCTCTGCTTTATTTGTTTTTTAAACACAGTCTGGAAGTACCTGGGTTTTTTAATGCCTTCTACTGTAATGAATTAGAAAGTTGAAACGTGTCTTGCAAAACAGAATTTCAGATGGTACTTGATCTGAGTGAGGCCAAGGATTGCCTCTCTTACAGTGTGCCTATGCCTCTTGTTAACCTAAACTCCAATAACAACGTGGCTAAAGAATACAGATCTGCACCTGATCTGATCTCAAAATATATTTGAGGTATATATGTACTTATATCTCTAAATATATTTATTCAAACCCCTTTTGTATCTGACTATCTCTGTCAGTACAAATCTATTATGTTGCCAACATATTTGGGTCAGGAGGAGTTATTTTGAGGGCTGTTCTCTTCCCCAAATCCCTTTAGCTGATAGGAGCAAAATCAATATCAGGTTACCTAGGTTTTCCTGCCTTTTGAGCATGTCTCGTATCCATTCCATGTTTTCCATGTATGAAATGAAGTTAATATTTAAGTCACATTTTTAAAACCCTTCGAAGATTGTCATGTTAAAAATTAGCCTTTGCCTCTTGCTAATATATTAGTTTAACATGTATTAGAAATCCCATTAGATTTGCACTTGTGTGGTCTCAGGGGAGCAAATGTCTGTGACAGCCACCGATGTAGAAAGAAACTGAATTCAGCAGCATCTCCTGGATTTGCTAATAAACCCAGCTCAGGTGCCTGTCAGAGCTGGAATGGCAGGAGCAGTTCTGGAAATAAGCAGGCATCTCTGGATGCTGACGCTGCAGGAGCGCGTTCTCCACAGGACAGCGCGGCTCCCGCGGCAGCGCCTTCCACCTCTTCAGCAACGCAGAGCAAAACAACCTGGGGAGCAGATGGGCTGTGTGACAGTCAGATGTGTGGGAAACTCCACTCAAGAGAATAGGAGGTTGTAATTAAGGTTTTGCTTTAGTGCAGGAGTTCTAATGGCATAGATGGGTTTTTTTCCTGGTATTTGTTTCAAACAGAAATCAGTAACTTACGGGGAACTGACAGCAGTGACAAGAATTGAAGAGACAAAACCTACTTGAGACTTCCTTCCAACTTTTGCTGCTTCTATAAAAATGTTTGCACAGTCTGTGTACAGCATAATTCCACCCTCTTTGTCCATTCAAGAAAGATTAATTATTGTGTGAGGTAATTAATAACAATAATATTAATGATTTAAAGATATTATCTGATAGTAAGGTACAACCTGGTTGCATAAAGTACAACTTCCTGTACAGAAAAATGTCTCTGTTTTTTGACTTTAGTACTAGAGCACTGTTCTGTGCTTTATTTAAAAATAGGAAAAATATTGTTTTCTATTCTGTGTTCTCATATGGACTAAACAACTTATTAGAAAACATGGGATTATAACAATACATCCTTAGCTATTGCTAAGTTAGAAACCCTGCATCAACACTTCTATCACACTCTAAAAACTTGAAAAGTAGTGCTTCAGCCTGTGTGGTTGGTTCAAAAGATTGGAAATGCAAAGTTTACAAAAGTGTGTGACAATGATATATTTGCCAGCAGCAAATTAGTCCAAGTGAGTTGTAAAGCTTGCTCTGACATATATAATTCTTAGCAGGTTTCAAACTGTCTCCTCCAGGCTGTGATTAATTTCATTAGATATTCCTAAAGTTAAGAAAAAAAGGAAGAGTAATAAGGTAGTCTGTCAATCACAAGTTCTAAAACAAGAAAATATATCTCAGATTAAGTAATCTTTCCATTCTGTGGAATTGATTCTCATCTCACTGACATGTAAATGGTTCTGCTGCACTCATAACCCACACATTTAAGCAGATGAAGATTTAATTTTAGCACCAAGCACTGATGTCTGATGTGTTTATCGCAAAAAGTCTCCAAAATGGAGATTATGCAACAAAGTGTTTTAAATTTACCTGTCCCCAAATAGTGCAAAATTCCATATAAATAATAAAATTGTGTGCCCATAGGAAAATGCCATTGCATAATCAATATGGAAAACTATTCATATTGTGCAATAAAGAGTATTTATGCCATAGCAGAAAGATGTAAACAGTAATTTAAAGCTAGAATTATACTTTTTTAGGGTCAAGTTATGAAGCAAATTTTTACATTCATCACAAAGATATCACAATGACAGAAGTTTCGTGGGAAGGCATTTTGCAGCCTGAGCACCTAACAATAGGAATCATCATTAAGGTGGCTCGTGGCTAATGACAACATGCCTTTTGTTAATTCTTGATGATAAAATATTACTTTTTTTTTTCTCTGGTGATTCCATCACTGACTTGAATTCCCAAAAGAAGCTTCATCTAATGACATCAGTGTTATTTTTTTAAACAAAAGGGACACAATTTCTCTTCTCTGGTTCACTGTCTCCCACACACATTTTTTGCTCATCACTTTCCACCAGGGCTGATTTTCTTCTCTGCTCAGGACACACAGCTTTGGTTTTGCCCTGGTGATGTCTGGCACCTGGCTATCAGTGGAATCAGTTGTGGCCATTTCACTGACTCTTTAGTGGGTGTGGGAGGAGAGAGGAAAGCAGATTGCCTATTTCTTACCTCTGTCCCCAGCCCGCTCCTGCTCAAATGCTGCTCCCCAAGGTTTCCAGCCCCCACTCATGAACAGCAGCGTGGAAATGAGTACCAATGACCTTTATCCAGCACAGCATCCAAATTTTCTAGGAGATTGCTGCTTTTAGTCTCCCAAGACACCTGTGATAAAGAGTGGATAATGATTTCATGTCACAGGGAGGAATCTGAGAACAAAGAGGTGGATTGGTAAAGGGACTTAAGGATCGAAATTGTGTGCTTTGACACCTAACCTTTAGTTCCTCTCTGCCACAGCAGAGTCCAGAGCTCTGTTTTAAGTTTGTGTGGATGCCCAGGGCATTGTTCAGGGTGTCTAGGATGTAGTTCCATAGCCCACAGAAAAGGGATACATTTAAAATAGTTGTGGAGAGCTGGATGGCATGAGATGATCACAAAAGGGATATTTCTGAACTTCCACATCTTTTGACCCATATCCGAGGTAGCTGAGTGTATCACAAATCAGATACTCTTTTGGGCTCAGTACTGGAACATGTTACCTGAACTTTTTCCAAAAAAACAGCTCGAACAGCAGACTTACCAGAAAGGGTAATGGGGTTGTGTGGTCCCTGGTGTCAGTGTTTTCAGCTCTGGCATGAGTGCTCTTCTGTAAAGTGATATGGCTGCAGAGACACCCACGTTTGCTTCAGGGCTTGTTTGTCACCACTGCAACTCTCAGAAGAGTAAGATCACAACTTTACTGGGTCAATGATGATGAGAATAACTCTTAAGGCTAACAGCTAGGGACCTAACCCATTCTTCTGCAAAGTCAAGTCACCTAAAAAGAGGAAGAGCACATTCCTCCTCCTTGCTAGCACAGCTTTGTTTCAGCTCTGTGGTAGAAGATGCAGGCTGGAATTACCCCAGGCAGAATGGCCTTCTCCAAGATCTTTTCTGAAGCAAAATTAGATCTTTTTCACAGTAAGTGCTTTCTTTACCCATTTAGACTTATGTAAATCGTGAAAACACTGTTGCTGCTGCTTTCTGTCTGATTTCTGAGACCAGATGAGGTGTGGCAATTGTTCTTCACCACATTAAAATCTACAAAGGACAAGGTCATCCATTCTCTTGCCATCAGATGACTCAGTTGTGAATAGTTTAAGGATGACCAGGGTGTTTCTCACATGGGAAACACACCAGCCAACCCAAGAGGGAGTTTTATACACCCAGCTGAGGCAAACTGCAATTTTCCACTTGGCACTGCTTGGGACTTGCCACATCAACTTGGGGACAAGCTCAGGAAAGGGGCTCCACTTTGTACATCCATTTTCACCCCCACTCAGGCCCTTCTCATCACAGCAGAGGCTTTTCAGTCACCCATGGATGCTGGCACATGGGTAACAGCACAAACTAATTCTTTTAATTTCTGTACAGGCCTACAGTACAGTGGAAAAACAAGAGCTAATGGAAATGCTAGAGCAGACAAATGGGAGTTGGGCTTTTTGCCACTTCCTCACTCTAATTCCTCCCATGCCTCTCACTCCTGCTTTGCAATAACCCCTGCTACTCCCATCACATGTATCTTGATCAGAATCTGTCAGTCATGGTTTCAGGGTGCCAGATGTGATGTTATGTTATGCCAAGTGTGGCCTGAACTGAGTGCTAGCGTGACTCACTATCAAACCATTTTCTCCTGTGAGACAAACAAGATTTAATAAATATGTAAAAAGAAAAAAAAGAAAAAAAATCCCAAGGAAAATAAAAGGGGGGAGGGGGGTGGTGATTTTAGACATGACTGTTTTTTATGTTGGTTGGGTGTGTTGGCTTAGCTCCTATGCAAGTTAGAAAGAAGTATATTTACTAGCCTTTGTTTTTACACAAGTTAACAGTGAGAGGCCTGTAATAATATGAGTGGAAAATAGCCTGAAATGAAGACTTTTTTTATTGTAAAAGCACATGGATTTTTGGGGTTGTCTGGAGCAATTTCACAGAAACAAGAGAAGATTAAAGGAGGTAATGACATGTTTGTAATTTCATTCCTAAGGCTCATGGTGTCCTTGCCTCTGTATAGCTTACAGCCTGGAGATAAATCAAGGGCTTCAATTTCCAAATCTGTCATAGAAGCTTCACAAATAAAAATGCTGACAAAAAATATCTGCTTTTAAATGGCTACTTGCAAGCACTGACAACTAGCAGTCTATAGATCTTTCACCTTACAGGGAAGAGAAGCAGTGTGTATTGCCAGGAAAAATGAAGAGCAGAAATGCACTGCTCCTAAAGTTAAAGTAATCTAAAAGTATGACAATAATAAACCATTTACAGTCATGTTTTGAATGCTAGATGAAAATAGATTTCAGGTGGTATATTAACAAAGTCTCACAGCTGCCTGGTGTGGAAAAAGAATGGATGTGGCACTGGAATAAGAAGTAGAGAGGCCACGTGGATAAGAGGAATTCCTTCCCAGCTGCAATGGCTGTTGCACATGTTCTCCTCTGTGCCCACAGAACACTTGTAAGTGACTGGGGAAGAGCAGGAAACAGGCAATGTGAAAACCAGTGAAGATTATTCTGGTTAATGCTGAATAATTTGCTGTATCTGTTAGCTGCAGGCTCTAGCTTTTGCAGGGTATGAATTCCAATTATAAATCAGAGCTGGAGCCGTTGATAGCAAGAGGCAAACTAGGCCAGGTTACCTTGCTGAGACTCGGGGTGATGGAGCTGAGGAGTGCTTCTCCTGGAGCACTGCAGAGTCCCTGACCCCACAGAGATTCCCCACACAGGAATTGGTGTCTGCTGCTCACACCTTTGGTCTGTGGGACTCAATTCTGTAAACAAAATTTCCACGTTGTGTTTTTGAATACCCCCCCAAACTCTTGCTGATTTTGGAAACAGAATAGGATGAGTCAGCCCCCATGCTGTGGCTCCCTGACATGTTGGACCTGCTTCAGCCTAAAACCAGAGGAGAATTTGGCATGCAGGCTGTGCGGGGCTCTGGTCTGAGGGCAAGATCTGAGCTCCTGTGGCAGCATAACTGCACCTACCCACCCTCTCCTCCCAGGAGAGTGCTTCTTTACCCTCTGCTAACATGTACCTGTTTGTATTTGCTGTCTTTCAGTCAACTTCTCTCTTTAAGGCTTCAGCCTGGTAAATTCTGAAAAGAGATGTCCAGCAGTTTCCATATCCAGGGGGTGGAATGGATGAAACATGCTTTAGGCAGTTGAAGCGCCTTATGTAAATTTATTTAATGCATAAGCATGTCATCCTTATGTTGTGTGGCCCCCAGGACTTGCTGAGGGCAGGCTCTGTGGTAGCTGCAATCCCTGTTCCTGTCCTGGTAGTGCTCCTGTCCTGCCTAAGGGGCAAAGCTGGCCTGCAGGTGGTTTGTAAGGCACAAAAAGAGAACATGCCAAGGAAACTTGTGTCCAGTGTAGCCCTACAAGTGAGAAAGGATAAGATATGAATGATAAAATATAGTGTTTTCTAGCTAAAATAAGGATTTTTTATTTTTTTTTTTAAATGCATGAGAACTGTCTGTGGGACATATCAGCTTTGTAGGGCAGGGAACTTTGCACATCACTCTGCCATCCATCAGTGGGGATACAGCATCTGCTCAAGACAGGGATTGCCTTCATCACTACAGCCTTTGTCAGCTGGTGGGGTACAGAGTGAGTCTGGAGAAGGTGGGTGCTCTCATTTTGCTCTTCACAATTTATGTTTCAAGGTCAGCTGAGCCCTGTGAACCTCACTGCTCTAATTTTGCTTCTGGTTTTATGGCAGCTGTAAAGAGAAGGGTTAGAAAAAGATTTTACTTCAAGTTGAGGACTTGCCACCTCAAAGCCACCAAGAGACAAGGCTCAGTAAGTAGCTACCACTGAGGTTTTTATTTCAGGGAAAGTTTTAGAAAAGGAATACTTTAATCTGTTGGTCTGGAGAGTCATCTGCGAACAAGGGCAAAAAGGGTTAGTATTTTCAGGACGTTATACGTTCAAAGAGCTGCGAGCAGTGCTAATGCACAGCCATTAACAAATTGATCTTCAGCCCCTGTGCAGGGTGAAGTAGGAACATTTTACAGCCGGGGAGACTGAGACAAAGCATCTTGCTCCAGGCTGCCCAGCAACAGAACTGGCTTTAGAAGTCAGCATCTCCTGCCTCCCCGTGTCATTCCCCCAGACAGCACTGCCAAGCAGCAAAAAGCTGAATCAGAGGCACTTTTCTGTGAGGCTTAAAGAGCATGACCATGAAATAAATATTTAACAGTTAAAGGAAAAGGCAGTCCAAACATTGCTGCTGCATTTTGAGTGCCGGGGTCTGCAGAGCAAAATCATTGATTGTTTGGTAAAACTAGCACTGAAGACATTAAGTACTATTATCAATATCAAATCATTGCCCATTTGGTAATCACTGGACTATGTGTTTGATAAAAGAATGTTTGAGAACAGCTAGGGTGTTATTATATATAATTGCTCTTTACAATGACTGGATATCTCTGGTGAAAATGAATCAGTGATCTCCGCTGTAGCAGAATCTATTAAATAATTGGAGAGCATGGCTGGTATCTTTGATGTTGAAAGGAAGAAATTCAACAAGCAGTCCTGTCAGGCTTTCTAACACAGCAGAAAAAAAGGGCTGCAGGCAGGAACATACTGACACTACAGGTCAGTGAAGGTTTATGGATTTGTGTGCCTTAGAAAGGAGGCAGAACCTACTGTACAGGACTGTTGAACCATTAGATACCTCAGGGTGTCAGAGTATTGTTGTGTAGCCTTCTAAAAATATAAATGGTAGGGCCAGACATCAAAAGTCTCTCCCCTGCCCGTGTTTTATGAGAATATCATGTGTCCTGAGGAGATGTCAGAACAGTGCTTCAACTGTTTTGCCATTTGACAGTGGCACATTATCCTTAGAAGATTCATTTTCACATTTATTAACCCGCCTCTGCCTCACAGACTCACATCTCTCCATCAAAGAGGTGCCTGTTTGTCTTTGAATTAATAGCTTACATGTATGTAGTGGCCTTCATTGTAAAATAAAAAAAAGCATTCAGCTCCCTCTGCCAAATGTAAAACAGCTGGCAGGTACTTAGTACATCACCCTGGGAGGAGAGCTGGATGAAGAAAGCACAGAAAAAGTCCTTATTCTTTTCTAACAAGAGGTACCCAGGGACATTTAATGTGACCATGGGACCAGCTTTTACTGCCTCCTCTGACAAAACTGCATACAATGCACCTCATGATGCACTCTTTGTCTGCAAGGCTGAAGGAGGGAAAGGGATCAAGGGGCTTTGAGGATCAAATTATACCTCTCTAATGTTCATAGCAGCATTTGTGCTGGCATTAGGCCACAGAAGGGATATTTGGCGAAGCAGTTGACAAGATCAGGTTGGTTTGTCATTTCCTCTCTTAAGATGTGCAGTAAAAGAGAGCTGAGCACCCCAGGTGCAGTCAGTAAATGCTTCTGCAATGCACTGGGGGTAGCTGGTGCAGGATGTTGGGATGGTGTCAGGGGCCTGCCCCACTGTGGGTGGCCCATTCCTCCCCACACCTCATTCCTCCCACCCGAGGACTCAGCCAAGTTGAAGGAAACTGGCTGGGAGGAAGCACAAAAGGCTCTGTGGTGACTTCTCAGTCTCTGGGGCAGAAAGCCAGCCTCCCTGTGATGCTGACCTGTGCCCAGGGCCAGTGGTGACACAGTGAGAAATGTGGTGGCGCCAGGGTTTGTGAGAGATTGGAGAGCTGCAGAAACCTTGTCGTTTTTAAATCCCTTTATCAATCCCAAAGCTGCGTGGCACAGGCTTGGGCACAGGCAATAAAATGGGGTCACCATTGGGCAGACATCCAAATCCTCTGACCTGCAGGCTGTCTGTGGAGCTGCTGCCTCAATGTGGCATTGAAAATCCTCTGGACAGCATTATGCAGATCTATTATACAGCATTTTTCAGTATCTCTCAAGGAGTCCACATTATTATCGTTCCATGTCTCACACCTTTTACCCGTTTGTTTCAAAAGTCATAAATACATAGCAAATGTTGAGTGGAAATTTTTCAGTAATAAGGTTCTAGATTTGTTATCTTATTCAAAAGGTTTTCACCTTTAGTGAGACACATCTCCTGTACAATATGATGATTTCAGTTTAATCTTTTTTTTTTTACTTCACTTTATGTTGAACTGTGGGAAAGGTCTAGACTATAGATTTATAATATATAAGTTAATACCTTTTCAAAAGTCTCAAACCAAGTTGGTTTGCTGTGAAACCATTTTTCTCATAACAATTTCTTCTCTTCCTTGTCCACCTTTTTCAACCTTAAGCAAATTAAATAAAGAATTCATACACAGATCAAAGAGAATGTTACAGAGTAATGTCCCTAACTTACTTTCTCTTTCAGAATCAGTAACTTTTCATCTCAGATGTAGTCTTGATTAGCTGTTTTTCTTGCCTCTGTGCTGTGCTACAGTATTTCTATTAAAATATCTTTGCAGCTTCACAACTCCCCAAGTTGAAGCCGAAGCCTCCTTGCTGTAGAAGTGAAGCTTTGCTGGGAGTACATGACTAAAAAGAGCAGATGAGTACAGGAAAGCAAGATAATCACAAGGCTATATCAAACTTCAGACATTTATCCATGCTTTGGACCCTTCATAGGGCATCTTTTACAGCTGTTGGATTCTGTAGGAAAAGGCTAACAGGTTTGTGTTTTTGGACCAGCTTCCAAGACCTCCCGGTGTTCTCACACTTGAGGTTTTCTGGAGCACACCCAGCCACAACAGGGCTGATAATCTGTGTTAGACTGTGGCTGTAGATAAATTTGGGATTCAGCGCTTGCAGCTCTTGAGGGTCAGGGCTTTAAATCTCCTGTGAGTCTGAGCTGAACACAGAGCCAGAAACTGGCCTGGGCATGCTCAGCCTGTCTGGCAATGGGCTGCTGGGACACGGTAATGCCCAGTTGCTTTGGGGCATCCCTGCTCCCTGCTGTGCACAGCACTCCAGCTACTCTCTCTCTCTCTCTCAAACAGCATGCCCCAATTATATTTCTATTTTTTATCTTTACCTCTGCTGTCTCTTCCAAGTGAAAGAAATGATGGCCTGCATTTTTTAATTTGTACTTAGACGTGTATTTTCCCTTTGATGCCAAACAATGGATTCTTTCCTGTCAGTTCCAATTTATGAAAACCAAAAACCAGATTTTGATTCCTCTTTGGCCTGTGCCACCCCAGTGCCATGCAATCCTCACCTCTCTGGCATGGGGTCCTGCCAGGATTAGGTCTCCCTTCCCTCTGGGAGGCACTGAGTTAAGAAGAGGACAGAAGAAAAGGAGCACCACAGACCTCTGCCATTCCCCCAGCAGGATATTTTGGGAGTCACTTGCACTGAGCCTGAGGGTCTCACGTTGTGGTGATAAGACTGCAGTGCTCAAAAGCTGCTCTTGCTCCCATTCCCCAGCTACAAAAGCAGACCAAGGCCCTCTTGATACCTTGGCTGATGGAGAAAATAAGCCTGTGTAAAATAGCTTTTCTCTCCTTGGCTTAGAAGATCACTAAGCAAAAATTATTTTAATAATTTCTTAGAGGTACCTTTTCTAAAAGCTGGTGCTTTCCGTAATTCAGATGTGCTTTTTATCTCATCAGCACTTCAGTACAAAGACCATCAATGTTTTAAATTGGCTCATTTTATGTTTATGAAGGCTTTCTATATTTTAAAAAAAGTCAATTAGAAAGCTCACTGGTATATACTGCTACTTCAAAAGGAGTAGAGCAAGATGTATGTTTTAGATGGTCAGGACTCCTGGAGTGAGTTGGATTTAATATTTTGACAGGATGAATTTCCATTAAATCCATATAATTATCATGAAAAAAAGGTTTTTCTCCTTTATTAAAAAGCTTAACATTCTATCACATTTAACATGAAGGTGGATTTTTTTTTTTCTGATGACATCCATGTTATATTTAGACTATTGAATGTGTAGTCCTTGCTACTCTACTGATGTAATATTAGTGTGCACCCTCAATTTATCAGAGAGCATCTTGGTTTCTGAAATCTCAGTTCACTTGCCTCATTTAGATGCTTTTCTGTTGGAGTTTCATGATTATCATTTGTACTTTTTCAGCCCACTGTATAATTTTAAGGACTTAATGTGAAAAATCATAATTAAAACGCACCCGATTTTTTTTTTTAAATGTTAGCTTATAAAAATTGAAATTAATTAAAATAGATTCGCAGCTCTGCCATTTCATTTCCTGCAAATGGGCAGCACCAGCTGACCTTGATGCACATTCCAAATGTCAGGTAGCCTGCTTTTATGTCAGGGATGCAGTCCATTGGTGTGGAAAACATGGAAGTGCAATAATATGTGCTCAGCTGGCTCCTAGTTCATGGCCAGAGTAATGCTGGCTCTGCCACAAAGCTCCTGTGAATTAACCAGTCAGGGTGGGAAGAGCTTGGCCCTTTGGGATGATTTAAGATAAAGAAAAGTAGAAAGGCGACTTTAGGCCCCAAGCAATTTAGAATCTGATTTTAGAAGACTATGATACACAGGATAAGAGTAAAATTGTAAGATAGGGTGTGATACTGACAGCATTTAGAGCACTACTGTCAATCTCAGTGAAATGTAGGTTATATGGAGGGATTTGAAGGTAGAAAATGAGAGTGCTTTGCTGACAAGGGAGAAGGGTGTTTTTTTAAGTAAAAGAACTTTGCTTTGAAGAGGACAGCAAGTTTAGAAGAGGAATAGACAGAAAAAAGGAAGATGTCTGAATGGTGGTATTATGATGATGCTAATATCTGTAATGTTTAAGAAATAATGAGCTTAATGGCATATTTGAAATTTCTTTTGGCAAGTATTGCAGGGAAACTGAACAATACACTTTTAATGGTTAGAAGTTGCTAAATCCTACTCTCTGCCTCAGAGTTTCCTTTAATGTGTTACAGAATCAGCTATTGCCCTGAATGTTTAGACAACATTTGTTCATTATTTTTCCTATTTAAGAAGAGAATGACTAAGGAAAAACTCAAGACATTTTGGAAATTATTTTAGACTTGTATTTTCAAAACAGTTACACACAGGACTGCATAAAAGTGCTGTGTGCTTACTCATCTACATCATCAAATAACTGTACTTGCTTGATTTTTTTGATTAGATTTAAATTCTCTCAGGGTGGACCCCTAAACTGAGTAATGAAAGACAGAAAGCTACATTTGTATAATATTTTTGTATCAGAACACTGAGCAGCTATTCACTTGCTTCTTTACTTAAAAAGACCCTTCCTTCCTCAGGTGCACTCATCACCCACAGTGATGCAGAAAACAGAAATAGGGTGAGCTAGAAGTATTTTTAACCTGGTTAAGCTGGACAGGGAACCCTGAAGAGTGAGAGAAGGGTGGGATTCTGGAGAGTCAGCTTTAGAAGCCACAGTCAGTCCTAGGCAGCTGCACAGACTCTTTGTCTTGTTGTACTTTTATAGTACGTGATGCCTGGCCCTCTCTCCATTTGTTCAGAGAAAAACTGATTTTCTCTGCTGCTTTGTCTCCTCCAGCTCAAGTTTTATGCATTTGGGTGTGGATTCATGCTACAAAACCCCGATGAAATGTTTTCAGCTGGGAGGCACTTCAGAAAGCCAAGAGTGAGTTAAGAGGGAACAACAGAAGCATGGGATCTGTGGGACTTGAGGATTCAAAATCATGTTGAGGATTTGCTTTTGTGAACCAGAGCTGTCCCTGCAAACCTGCTTGGCTCCTTCTGCTACACTGGTGCAATGAAAAGAGCAGCAAAACTTTGGCTTCACCAGTTAAATGTGGTGTTCTGTGCTTGGGAGACAGGCATTACGTCCTAATGGCATAAAGCAGCCAGAATTATCACTTCTTCAGCTGCTCCTGGTCTGGCTTAGGGGACTGCAGAGTGAGCCCAGGCAGTGGGAAACCTCTTAGGAGTACAAATAATTAAATCAAGGCTGCTTCCTGCCTGACAAGTGTAGTGGCCAGTGTGGAACAAATGGCTGGCACAAAACCCCTCAATTCCACCCAGGCACTGCCCCTTTAGGGGAAAATAGGATGTAAACATGGGACAATGAGAGGATCCTGTTGATTCTGTAGGGATACAGTTCTGTAGGGATAAAGTTCTTCTCTCAAAATACTATCAAGCCAAAAAGCAGGAGCTCAGCTAGTTTTGAAGACTCACATTTCACAGTGTTGAAAGCAAAAAAACACGTTGCAGCTTTCTTACAGTGATTTCTATGAATGTGTCTCACTGATTACTCTGATTTAATAGCAGCCTGGTGCTCAGTGCTTCAATCCACCTGTGCACAGGTGTGCAAATGCTGAGTTTTTACTCAGCCTTCAGCTGTTTATTTCTTACTCCTTGTGATTTGATACTGAAAAGATCAATCTGCTTCATTCATTTCTACATTTCAGAAGATCTCCATTTCTGAGCACGGTTGTTTTAGATATGGGGGCAGTTTTATGCAGGAATAAGCTAAGCTTGAAGAGCAGTCAAAAGGTTTTAATTTTGCCTCCAGATTGAATGCAACACAGCAGAAGAAAAAATTTCTGTGTAGAACTTCCCCCTTTTGGGTGACATTTTTTTAAGTGGGTTGATATTCTTTCCTAGTTTTAAATGGCTTTAAATGTGTCATCCTAGTTTTGCCTCTGAATGTGAGGCGAAATCTACTCTGACCTTGAAACCACAAAAAGCATTGTCTTTAAGAATTTATTTTTATTTCAATGTATCAGTTATTTATTTGTATAAATATACATATAATGTCTTCCTGCATGTTGCCTTTCTAATCTGTAAATTTTCCTCTTTCCTTTCTCTTCTTTGATTCAAATTAATTTTATTCTTCTGAGACGAAGTTCTCCTCTTGGAGAATGCTGACTTTGTAGTTCTCTCCTAATAAATTTGCCTTGCTACCTGAGTAGTCTTCACCTATCTCTGCAAGGGATGCTGAGTCTCAGCAATGACACTAATTTCTAATATTCCCTTTTTCTCACAAAGAAAATGAGAGCTAAACCAAACAAATAACTGATATGCCTGAGAACTAAGCATATTCTGTCCTCAACTCTGAGTTTATAATCTAGAACTCTGTGGTGGGTGCACAGGCAGGGTTACTTTCTTCCAAGTTGCACAGGTGTGCATTTTATAGCCACCTAAAATTGCCATGCAGGATACCCAGCTGGCTTTCTCTAGCAAATGGAAACCTCAGAGGATGTGATCAGCCCTCCTGTGACACATGGAGCAAAAGTGGTTATTTGCATGCAAAACACCTAATTCCATTTCCCAAAAACTTTAATTCACAGCTCTGGACTAAGGTTGCTCTTTAATAAGCATCTACTGGAAGAGGTGTGGAGGAGGTGGAGGGTATCACTTCCTATTCTCTAGTAATTTAGAATGTACTATCTTCTGCCTGAGGGATTGAAAATGGATGCTTACCTTTTATCTTAATGCTACTTTGGTAACTGCTCTCCCTTTCTATTTCATTTTCAAACACCTCCAAAATCCTTTGGGACAGGGGGAAAAATAAAAAAAGCCTTGTCACTCAATGTGAAAATGTTTCCTGGAAGTGGAAGAAGTGAGGCTTGTAGTCAGCAGCTGTTTGCTCTTTGAGGTGTATAGAACTCTTCTGAGAAATTACTGAAAGAGACTAATTATTCATCATCTTCCTCTCCCTCTGCTAAGGAGCACAGATGGGCTTCCCCTTTCTCACACGTGAGTTCATCCCTGAACTGACAGAAGACTGCTTATTTGTAGCTTCTTCCCCTTGACTCCAAGTTTTGGGGTTATCTGGAAAAGGTGGCGTGGAAGCCTTTAAAGGTTTTAGCCACTGGCCCAATGCCTCTCTTACTCTCAGCCCCCACCTCCTTTTTTAGTAAAGAAAATGGAGATTAATGCTTTAGACGATTTTTCAAGGCTGAATTTCATGACTACAGTTTTTGGGTTTTTTATGTTCAATTGGCTCGTCAAGGCTTTCTCTTTCCTAGTAATTAGTTTATTTACATTTTTATATTTCATGCTTTGAAAGATATATCTGACCTCACACTGATTTCTTCTGCCCTATAAAGATTGTTCCTCTGTGTAACACAACGTTTTTTTTGTTGTTCTTGAGGCTTCAGATATTCATGATGTTTTGAGGATTGCATTTTAAGTGCACAAAAGACCTATAGTAAGCCAGGTGTGAAGTCTTAATAAAAAAATATATTCCCTTTTAAACTCCTTCTTGAAGTTTGGCTAGGTTTATTTTATTGGAATTAAAGGAGGAACAGAGATTTATTGAGTAAATGTGCTGTTAAGCTCCTGCAGCTTAAGAATATATCTGATGTTTACTGTGTTGACCAGTTTGTTCTGGCAGCTGTAATTCCCTGGTCAGAAGGTATTTTGGCTTTACCCTCTGTGGAATAAGCGAGGGCAGAAAGGCTTACTCCTTGAGTATGGTCAGTAAATATCAATTAAAATTATTCTTGAAGATTTTTGACATTTGTTTTACACCCTTGACAATCAGATGGACATGAAAGACTATAATAGCTCCTGAGCAGCTGTTAAATTCCATTGCAGTGATGATCTGTGAACTAAACAGAAGTTGACTGATAGACTGTAGCTCGATTTGGAGCCATCATGGGCCATTGGGTCAAAAATGGTCGGTTAAGAAGGAGCCTAAGTACAAATTCATAACTCCTTGAAAGGAAAATTAGACCACCTCGGGCCTATTTGGATTGTTTCAAAACTTTAAGTGCTTTTCAGAGCGTAAAGCCTTAGAAATGGTATCTGTAAAGCACCAAGCACATCTACAATGAACATCTACAATTATCATTCACCCTGGTGGCGTATGAGTGTGCGCATTGCATCTGCAGCTCTCAGAGGGGCTGCTCTCACCCCCAGGGCTGTGGGGTATCCCCAGCTCATGTCCAGACTGCATGAGCAGATTAGCCAAATCTGTACTGAGGTGGTCCTTGGACCTGGGATTCCTCTGGGTCCCCAAGACTGCTTTGCTGCAAAATAGTTTGTGTGGCTTTCTCAGTCTGAAACATCTCCTTTCACATCCAATTTTAGCAGTCTGGAAAACTGGTTTTCTTTGTCATGAACCTTCTCACTAATAAATAACTGTGTAGAGAAGAGAATCCAAGCCCTGTGGAATGCCATTTTTATCACCTCTGGAGTGAGCTCCATCCCTGGATGTACTTGGGTAGCATATAGCTGAAATACCCAAACCAGATAGGAAGAGCCAGTCTGGATGATCAGGGTCCAGTGCCCAAGCTTGTTTCCTGGTCCTTTTTTGGGGAATGACAGAGCCACAGCTGCGTGTCTCTCTGTGCCACCCCCCTGCCTACACAGTAACAGCAATAAAGTTCTATTCAGAAGTCTGCATTACTGTAGGATTTTTGTTTGTTTCTCTACATTACTGAGTAGAGCACTTGGTGAGTGTCTGCTGTCATACACTCTCCACACCTGGCCTATTGCATTTGGAGCCAGCTAATGAAATTCCCATTCAGGGCCCTCTTGGGAAGGTGTAGGAAGGAAACAGCTGGCTGTGACAGACAGTGCTTTGTGTGCTTCTGAAAGGTGCTAAGCATTACAGAAGAGCAAGGATTGTATAAGGGAAAAAAACAACACAAAAAAAAAAAATTAAAAAAAGAAATAGATCACAAATAGGATGCTTTGCTAAATGAAGATGGCAAAAGGAGTTTTTGCCTTTGGCTATTGCAATATTCCTTTAGATACATGTACCAACATGTACATGTTGCCTGTGTAAGCCTCTTGGAAAATTGGCAGCAGGGCTCTGTGGCAGGTCTCACCGCTGTAAAACCAGGAACCCCATGCCTGTGCAGCTGCTGCAGACCTAAAGGATAGAAGGATAGTAGTGTGTACCTATGTGTCAGATTATTCCCCACCCCGACAAAATTAGGGAATTCCATTTTTTGCCCTGTTACCTGTCATTTTTGTCTAGCCTGGGATCAGAAGTGTGCATGTGAGGGCAGTGAAGAGGTTCTGCTGACCTGCGGCAGGTGTAGCTTAAATTACTTCAGCTGTCTTTGATGCAAATTCTCAAATTAGTCTTTGTTCCCCTCTGCTACATGTGGTTTGTAGTGGCTGTAGAGAATGCACTTTCCATGCTTAACTGTACTTTGGAAAAGGAATAGCTTGTTCAAGGCTGGAAGAATTGTCCAAAAGATCAGAGTTATTTATTCCTAAGTAAATTACTGTGAATTAGAAGGAAATAAGTCAGTAAGATTAATAGCCTTAATTACCCACTCTAATTAATAACCACAGGAAAGTTTTCCCTCGCTACTTGCACAAAATTTCTTTAAAAGTACAGAAGATGTCCCCATAAGGCTAATTGGTTACGAGTTTATGCATCTAGAGTTGCTCATCCTTGGACCTATAATGAGGTTGCATCTGTGTGTTGAAAAGTGGAGCAAGCACTTCCTTTTTTTAGTAGAACCACATAAAGCTGATGAATGGTGAGTGATTTGCTTCTGAAAAATATCCTGAAGTATGACAACTGACAAACAAAACTTTCTCTTCTCGAGTCCTGTGGAGAAATCTGAGAGGCAATGAATGCATGCTTTTGTTCATGACAATGTATTAAAAAAGGAAGCTGCTGAATACCAAGAACAATTTTCTCCTGAAGACATACAGAGAAAGCTGACAAATGCCAAATGGATTCTTCTGTTATAATGAGATGAGGAGAAAGATAACAGCTACAGCATAGATGGTTTGCCCTATGCTTATTAAAATTTATAGAGGAGAAACTAATTGTTCACTTGCAGAGACTCAGTCAATGGGCCAAAGATATTTGCATGATTATGAATATTCTTGAGTGTGTGGTGTTAGTACACACTCCTTGGTTAGGCTAAGGATCTTGCCTGGCTGTTTGCTTGCCAAAAGAAGGGGTGCAAATGTTTTTGCTCTTGGTCATGCAGAGGTGTTCCAGGAGCCTTTTTACTAACAGCTACTACTTGCTGCTTGGCTGAGTTAGAGCAGTATAAAAGGACAATAATGCTAAGGGGTTACAAGCCTGAGTTAGAGCAAATCAGCTGATTTATCCTGGGTTTATGCAGCACTGTTTAACCAATACTGTTCGGATAGTTTGACAGGTGTGGAGGGGGATGGAAAAAGATTTTCCAGAAATGGTTAGAATTGCTCATTGCTGTGGGTTTGACAATGAAAAATCCTCCACGAATCTCCGGTATTAAAGTCACTGCAGTCTATAGCACGGATGTGTCAGATGAGAAACAAGGATTGCTGAAGATGAAAGGGAAGGATAGGAAGTTGAGTCCTGCCTGTAGTGCCCCTTCATCCCTTGGAGCAGACTAGATTTGACTTCTCTGGTCCACAGTAGATCTGTGGCTTCAGGGAAGGCATTAAGTGATTTAAGAGTTAAGGCTTATCTCTTTCTGGGTAGCATTTAGTTCTTTACTCTGGGGTTTCTGCTAGAAGCCTTTTAGTTTTTGGATGCTCGTGGCTTGTTTGGGACTATGAGGGAGGATATTGTTTTTACTTTGCTCACTTTTTATTTGGTATTGTGGGAAGGGGCTCGTTGTCACCAGTGTGGATTTTGGAGGGAGGGTGGTTTCACCACAGTGAGCAGCAAGTGGGACATGGTGCCAGGGGGGCAGAGCAAGAGGTGGCCAGAGGAAGAAAGCAGAATAAAGACAAGGATATTCATTCAGGGAGCAGAAAAAGAGTAGTGACAGCAGCCTAGCCCAAGAGAATGTAGAGTGCAGAAGAAGTCAAAAAATTTTTTTTTGCTAACCAGTCTCTCACTGGCAGATCTGAGCTGTTAGAAGCAGTGCTTGCTCTGATAAAACATTCTGTTAGCACTTGCTGTTAAGGAGAAGCTTTCATACCTCAAAACTGTTAACTGAGGATAGGAGCACTGCACCATTTAAGCTCTTTCAGGCAGAGAAAAGACTTTTTTTTTTTTTAAATTTATCTCTTGACAAATTTATGATACTATTATTTTTTGTTTGAGTTAAAGCAAATAGAGAATGCTTGGAACATTCCATAGTTCAGCTACATTTTCCAGGTCATTTCCAAATCAGTCAAGACATGCATAAGACTTTAGGAATGACAAGGAGAGTGGGAAATGCCATAAAATTTTCTTCTAAAAGCAAAGGTGAATTTTGTCTCTTGGTCCCCATTCTTGGCTTGTTAACTCAGACTAATAATTCTCCAGAATAAAGGCTCTCCACCATCATCTTTGATCCAGGGCTTGTATCCTCCATGTTTCAGATAGCCAATCATGCTGTGCAGCCAGGAAAGGGATGTGTCTTGTGTTGTGGCTCAGCTGTCTGATCACATAGCAGTGTCTACTATTCAGATGCAAAATCTGCAAGAACAATAGCTATAATAGTGTTTGATCACAATTTGGTCATAAAATATGGATTGCATAGCTAAAGTAGATCACAGCTCTGCTTTTCAGGCTGAGACTCAGCTGCTCTTAAATGCACAGTTGCTTGACATAAGTAGTTGCATTTCTTTTTCTTCCTTGTCAAAAATGAGATCATTTTTATAAGGGACAGCCCATCCCCTCCTCCCCCATCTCAACACCAACTTTTAAGTCCCCCTAATGTGGATTTTGGGGAAGTCCTGCAATGTGACACTGTCTGCTCCAGTCACCATTCTGCCCTCCTAATGAAATCTTTTGGCTGTGCCACAGGGAAACTCCTGAGGGGGCTTGTTACTGGTGCCAGCTCCCTCTGATGCTCTGAGCTAGGGAGGAGAGGGATTTGTGTCCTTCACTGGGAGGTGAAGATGGCCTGGTGTCACTGCACTGCCCTGGCCTGTTCAGAGCAGCTGTAGCCCTTGGAGGCTCCAAGATCATGTTTGTCACGTGCAAGAGCCGTATTCAAACAGACACTTCCCCCTCTAGGACAAGTTCTGGACTGTACTTTCAGCCTCTTCTGTCCTACCACTTTTTGGCTGCAGCACGACAGCCCTGAGTCACAAGCCTAAGAATGTACACCAGGGTGGCTTCTTGTAAGAAGAAAATCAGCAGGCAGCCTCCCATCCTGCAAAATCATGTGCCTCTCTCACAGTCCCCAGGGGCATCATCTTTTCCTAAAAGCATCTGTTTCACTTCTTGTTTCTCTTTCATAGGTACTGGAGAGGGTATTTCTGTGTAGAGTTCTTATGCATAATTCAATTTCCAGTGTTGGTTTAGAAGCTGAAGGCAAGAGGGTTACTTTTTCTTTGCCCCACCTGCAAAATGAATTTAAATTTCCTCTAGAAGAAACTACATCCACAGGATTGGGGTCACTCTTGCTTTATTATTCTCCCATCCATGTCTCTGCAAGAGCACATATGGAGAGCTGCATTAGGAGAAGCCTGTAATCCAAGTCCCATCATGGAAATCGTCAGCGAGTCAGTCTCATTCTAGGCAGCTCCTGGTATTTGGCCATTTATTTCCTTTATTCTTCCCCCTGAAATAACACATAATGGATGCACCTGTCCAGTCATGCAGAGAAAATGAGGGCACTGCTTGTAAGTTAAGTAATGATTCTCTCGCCCTAAATGTTTCCCCCAGCGCTTTGGTCCCCAGCATGTAGTGGTACATATTTTTTTTTTTTGTCTCTCTCTTTTAAAGCAAGACTCAATTTAATTCTCTCTGAAGTGTCAACTGCTGTGATTGCTTTATTACACAATCCTATGCCACTCATAGCTTATCAGACTTTAAATTACCATATAAATCTACATAGTTTGACAATACAAGAAACATCTAATCTCATTTTCAAAGTTAGATAAGAAACAATCAACACTTTAGAATGAAAGTGATACCCCTAAGGTAGAAAACAGCAACCTAACAAAATTATCTACACTAATCATCATTAACTATAATAATACTTGCAAAACAAAAAGCACTGGTATAATTAATTGCAACACCTAGCGGGCAGAAAGGACCAGACAAAACCCAAAATCCTTGGATTACATGTTATTTGCTGATTCTACAACACTGTAATATGATGGTTTCCTAATTATATATGTTAATGCTGCTGAAGTTTTAGCAGAATTTTTGTAGTGTACTGCATGTATTATAATGTAGTAGGCACAGCACAAGCTCTGTGAATTTGAACTCCCTAAGTGGAGGGGAAAAAAAAAAAAAAAAAACCAAGACAGCAACGAGGCTTGGCTGAAAATCTGCCTACAATTACCTCGTGGTCAGCGAAAAGCAAGCCTGCTGCAAGACCTGGGAGTAATGCTTAATTAATATGTGGGAGGAAGATGGTTTGGAAGAAACTTTTGCCCGCCTTGGGAGGGGAGCTTTGGCAGGAGCTGAACAGGGAATATTGTACCAAAGAAACAAATCAGGAAGCCTTGTTTTGAATTTTATTAGTTGCTTGAAAGCAAGCTCTCCAAAGCCCCATTACTGGGAAAGGAATGGGCCTGCATGCCTGGGTGAGAAAGGGAGCAGAGATAAACAGGCCTGAGGCGAGAGCAGCCGAGATGCCATACACTAAACATGACCTGGGCTGCGGGCACTTGGAGCTTAGAAGGGGGGTCTCTGAGGACTGGGAGGCACATGGACCACAGGAGTGGTTGCCTAGTGAAACCTGACCTCCTGCCATCCCAGCAGGGCCACACAGGTACAGCTTCTGTGGCACCACCTGCCCAGTGGCGTCGGTTTTCCACCACCTTAAGCGCTCGCTCTTGGCCGTGGTGCCTGGGGAGCATTTCTGGCTGCTTTTCTATTAACTCCTGCTCTGAACACAGCCAGGAGATTGCTCTGCTTCCTCAGCTGGGGTTTGTCCATCTCGGTTCTAATTCTGATTCAGCGCGTGTCTCGGCCTGCAAACCTCTCTTCTGTTAAAAGGACTGTTCAGCTGTGTGAATAACAATTGGCACGGGTGATTGAAACCTAAAATAATGTGGCTTGGCCCAATACATATGAAATGAAATATAAGTAAGCTGCAAGGGATGAGACTTCTGTGGTAGTGCTGCCCATCAACTGGATGGATGCCTTTGGGCTAGAAAAGACCATCTTCACCTGCATGTAGCTTCTGTTTTTAGGAGTCATACAAAAGGTTTCTAAGACCTGCATCTGCTTTAGCATGATTAATGTGTGTGACTGCATTTTAAAGTTTCAGATGGTCTATATTTTGCCAAGAAAGGAGAAGGGCGCTGTTTTTCTCTACCTAAGTTAAAGATGAGAGCCTGACTGAGAAGCTGCAAAGCCCTATGATAAAAGGAATAAACCTGCTAGGTTTACTCAGGGGAAATATCTGAATTCTGTGGCTGATGCTCCAGACAAGATCAGCTTATGGTCAGATGTCTGCCTCTTGAGCCCTGGGAGCTGAATCTGCAGCAGGTTGCTCTGGGGGCTGATTGCTCCCAGTTAATGGGAGGGGAACTGGAAATGGGAATGCCAGGTTCTCCTGCTTCAGGCTTGGCTGATTAGAGTGACTGTGCTACACAAAATCAACTTGCTCTTTCCCCCTTTTCCCAGCTCTGCCTCCCAGAGCTGCACGTGGGGCATGAAATGCCAGCCAGCCACGGCGCACAGAGGGAGAGGGAGGGAAGGGAAGGAATGGCCAGTCGTGCCTGACAGAAGCTGTCAGCTCTCTGCTCTCCTCCACTGGCACCTGCAAAGCCTGTGGGCAAACACTGCTCCCTGCCCTGCTGGCTGCTGTCAGGGAAGGTGGAGAGATCCCTCTGCCAGCCCCTCTCCCAAAGCCTGTGTGGGGCTGGGGCTTTTGCCAGGCCCTGGTGCTGCCTCTATTTGTACAAAAATCATCACCAGCCAGTTCTGGAAAAGTATTCATAGGGTGGCACGGTCAAACCTCCCAAGGTAATTGGGGAAAAACATGATTGTCACAGCACTGAGGTAAAGTTGGTGACTCTAAACTCATTTGTCTCTACTACTTTGAGTTGTGCTGGTTCGTCCAGGCAGATGAGCTCATTCCGATGTTGATAGTGTCCAGCTTTCAAATTACTAGGCTTGGAGACAGTTGGAAAGGACAGGTACTTACAGTAGGGAACACTTAAAATCAGTTTTAATTGCAAGAACTTAGAATCTATACTCTGCATTTTAGCCATTTGTTTTGTCTGTGGCTTCCCAGCACTTCTAAATCTGTTTCCTTTTGATAGGATGTATTTCACAAAGACAAGCATAGTTACCCTAAAATCTCATAGAGATGAATTCTAAGAAGTTTTTAGCTGTACTTTTTCTTTTCTATTTTTTTTTTTTAAATGAGACTGTCTCCCTTCCCCCCACCCCTCCACCCCCCTGCCTTATTGTTCCCTTTTCTCCCCCCTCTATCCTTATAATGGAAATTCTTTGTATAAATTTGCTGTTTTACAAAAGTAATTCTGGCTGACTACATCCATTTTTTCACTTGTAATTATGCACTGTGTTTGAAAATGCAAACCTACTATAAAGCGAACAGGAAGCTGGGCACTTTTTACTTTGATGCTAGTTCTGCTTTTCGGAAAACTTGCAGAACATGAGCTCAATCTGTCTAGCATGCAAAATTCAGTGTGATATGTGTATAAATTTGTGTAACATTTCTACTGAAACCTAGCAGAACTTATGAACTGCAAACTGGTCAGCCCGGTCTTACCTCTAAATATCAATGTTGATTAAATATTCCGAGGTGAAAAGTAAAAGGCAGGTATAGAGGGATGTCTACTAGAAATAATAAGTTATTAAATTGATGGTTTCAACAGAATAAAGTGGGATAAGTTCCTGTTTTGAAATAAGTATGTGGCATGTCTGCTACTTGGCATCTGATGAATGTTTCATTTCCATCTCTCTGGTCATCATGAATCATTTGATTTTGTTGTTGTTGCTGTTGTTGGGTTGTTGCTTTTTGTCCCCCTTTCTGACTAGCTCAGATGACCAGCCTTGGAATTCAAGAGAGGAGGAAAATCAAGGATATGTATTGCTCTAGTTACTTCTATTCTGTATTGTGACAGATTTTCTTTCTGGTGTTCATTTTCTTTCTGACACCTTATGAGATTACTGCAACTTATTTTTAGCCTGGGAAATTGAATGAAAAGTTGAGGCCACTGTGTGAAGTAGTCCTGCTTTTTCCCTGATAGTAGGTGGAAGAGGCACTTGCTATGATGTAAATAATGTAAGTTGCCTCTACTGCTCAGCCACTTTTCAGCTTGTTGGTCCCCAGGCTTTGCTGCTGACTGGAGTTATTTTCTTTCAGGTGCAGAAGTTTCCTAATGTCCTTGTTAAACTTCCCGAGTTTTCCTGTTGGCCAGACCCCTTGTTACCCAGCTCATGGGTGAGAATATTTAACACTTCCACACTTTCCACTTCCACTTTAAGAATTCCACACAGATCAAAGAATGGCAGAAGGGTCCTTGCAAGCTGGCTCTGAAAGCAAGCCCATGAAGAACCTTTCTGAAAAAAAACCCAGCTGCTCACTCTGGTTATACCTGAGCAAAGAAACTGTCCCATTACTTGAGCCTATTTTACTGCTTAGGCAGGGAAAATTGTTGTGTTTCATATGAAGCACAACTTAAAACCCCAAAGCATTCCAGCCCCAATTTCAACAAGATTTTTCTCCTCCTCTGAGCTTTATGGGTCTGAATAAGTAATTCTTTAATTTTCTTTCCCCACAATTCCTTCTGTACCTTTCCTTCTTCTTCCCTTATTGTTGTTGTTTTTTTGCTTTCTATTTGAGATCAGTGCATGGAGTACCTTGTTCTGAGCTGCTCAGCTGAAGTGAGACCAAAGTAATTTTATATCAGCATTTTTCTGCATGATCAGGGAAGATGGCTGGGTTGCCCTGTTAAGGTGTTCTGGCTGTTCTGAGTTACCAAAGAATTTGTTAGGGGTCACTGACACTCTGGGCACAAACCAGGGCTGATCCCAAAAACACTCAGCAAGGAAGGGAGAGCAAATGAAAGAAATATCTCAGGTTAGGTTGATAGAGGTGCTCATCACTCTCTTGGTGTTTGTTTTTGTTTGGTTTTTTTTCCCTTATTAGTTCATTCTATTTTAGAAAGGTCTCTTAAATACCTAAAATGAATGTAACTGTGGCATAATTCATATTCAATTTAGGCATTAACAACAACAAAAAAATTTAACTTTTGATATTTTTTTGTTTCTCTGAGGATTCTTTTCTTTGTTTAGATTTTTTTCTGGATTTTCTGGTTTGGTTTTTTTTCTTTTTTTTTTTCCCTCCAGGTTCTAGGACTTCATTTCACCTCTTTTAAACCTAAAATTGTAACTTTCAGAATCATAACAATACATTTAATTGCAGATTTTTTCCCACAAACTGAGATTACCAACCTGAATTATAATTACAAGAGTAGTGAACCTCCAGAATGTCTGTATAATCAAGAATAAATTTCAATCTACAGATGATTTTTTTCTGCCTTGCCATAGAAATTTTTATATGGAGTTGAGCTTGGATATTTTTCATTATAGAGTGTAACATAATATACAGTATGGAAAATTATATTTTGACAGGTTTATATTTTTGGTGGAATTATAGGTTAGGGAACTCCTGTTTCTAGGCTCTTCATCCAACTGCAATTAATACCAGGTACAATGTTTTTTTTTTTCTTTTTTTCCCTGCAGTATATGCTGCTTTAACTATAATTCATTTTCAGATTGACTTTCATTCTGCAGTTTTTTCTAATTGCACAGAGATGTTTCAGATTAGTGCATGCATGCTCACATTTAACCAAGTTCTGACTATCTCCGGTATGATCAAAGCAGGTGGGATTTTGCTTGTGGAATTCTGTGCCTGATTTAATTAAAAGCTTCACAATGCAAATAATCCTGCTACTGGTGTTCCATAGGTTTGGGTTTTTTTTTTTCTCTGAGGGTATTCTGATTATTGATATTATACTGTTAAAAAAGATACAATTTCATTTTGATGTTGGAAAAAACTTGTTCTCTCTTTCTTTTTTTTGCAATCAGTGTATCTTTTTTTTTTTTTTTCTTTATAAACTGTTAGGCATGTGGTTGGTCTTTCAGCACATCTCTTTTTCTCTCTGACTTCACGGAATCATAGAAGGGCTTGGGTTGGAAGGGACCTCCAAGCAAAGTGCCAGCGATGGAGGTCTCGCATTGACTCCAGCCAGCTGTGACTTATTGATTGTTTTTAAAGATTATCTGCCATGGCTGTGCAAAAAAGCAAAAATGTTTTTATGCTTCTACCCTAACCTCTGTTTCTAGAGGTTGAGGGACAAACCCTTGCTATTGTTAGCCTGGCTCATGTTTGGGTTTGGCTTGCTGTTCTGAGGGCTGAATGGAAACGGCAAAGTGGTCTCATTCCTCCGCAGAAGAAAACTCCTGGCTAATATTTTGCAGCTTGCAGGTCTTTCAGGTGAGACACTGCCAGGCTTTTCTGTCACTGTTAATGCAGCTGGAGAGTTCTTTCCCAGCTTGGAAAGGTGAATGGAAATTCAAGCATATGTCTCTACTGATTAGGGAGATTCTGCCTGCTGAAAATACCAATTTTTTCTTGTTTTACCTGGAGAGATGACAACTGCCATGTTTGCTCTTGGACCTGATTTTGGGTAATAAGGCTTCATGCCTTTTTTTTTACCTGAAGGTTAAATGTTAATGTGCTCTATATGGGACTGTACCTTGAAGTCATTTGTAAGCTGAATACGAGCTCCAAACCTATTGCTTATTTTGAATCGCTCTGCCCACATCTAAAGACTTATCAAGAATTGTGTCAACTATTTTGATGTTAAGGTTTAAGCTAGGCCCCTAAGATTTGACTTAATGCAATTTTAGGCCTCCCTTTGTATTAAAAGTAACAAAGAAGAGGAAGATCTCAAAGGACCCGTGACATGACAAACAATATCAGTTTTTCTGGAGCCATTATCATTTCTCATGTCACTGTAAACAAATAAGGAGCCTTTAATCCAAGGACAAACATCATGTAACACTTTTATCTGTCATCTCAATATACATTTTCATATTTAAAAGTATCACTCAGCATTAGCATCCTAAAAATCTTGTCAAAAAGTCATCAGGGCATACATTAACTGGCTGTGAAGACTCAATGCTTTAAGTTTAGTTAATATTTCTAATTGTAGTTGATTTCTCTTGTCTTGTTGCTGTAAGGGAGATCTCCCTGTACAGGTGACTTTTATAACAGCATTTGTTACATATACAACAGATAAAAACTTCTTTGATACAAAATAACATGAATTTGAGACAGAAATCTTAATCATAAATTGAACAAATGAGAAAAAATGTGATTTTTTTGAGCAGAGATTAAACTCACTACTGCATCTAACATTTGTTTCCCCTTATTGTGCAAATAAGCATAAGAGAATTGTTTACTTTTTTCAAAATAAGGCAAAGATACATGTTTGGTAATCTCTTAAATTATTTTTGGCATGTCAGTAATGACCTCAGATTCACAGCTTGTTGAAGGATATAGTGCTCCCTTATACTAAATAATAACCTTGGTCAAGAAATCCAAGAACACATCTGTCCATCTCAGCTCGAGAGAACAGTGATGGAATTGATCTTGAGCAAAAAATAACAGCATTTTAGGAGCAGCCTGAACTCCTGCATGACTAAGAAGGTCCAGAAGTCACGGTGATTTAGACAATTCTCTGAATCATTGCTCGTCCTGCTCATTTGGAGGGGGTAAGAATTTACTGTTACCCTAGTGAACTAAATTGCAAACTTTTTTCCCAGCTCTTGTTTGCTCAGCTGCTTTCATCAGTGAGTTGGAGGAAGGATGCAAAGGGGACAGTCAGCAAGTACTCTTTTCTCTTCTAAAACATGCTGATAAGCCAGGTAGCTTGAGGTTGATTTCCCTTGTGTGACTGTACAACCTGAGACAGAATTGAGTCTGACTAAAGCTGTTCTCAAGAACAGAAATTATTTACTCTGCTTTTTCCAAAAACAAGCAGAGCTGAAAATGCACAGTGGATTATCCTTTTCCTACTGATTTTGTTTGTTGGGTTCTGAGGTTTTTTTTGCCTCAGTTAAAGAGAAAACTCCCTTCTGCATCTATACACTGATGCTTAGCCTCTAAGAAATTGAATATAAAGATATCCATCATAGTACTTTCAACATTTTCAAGTCACTGCTTCAACATGCAAATTCCTGTCCACTGCATGATTGCAGCTGGTGTTTGTGTTTTTGGACCTCAGTGTGCAGACAACATCCACTGTCACACAAACCACTTTGTATCAGTGGAGTCATTTTTAGCCTAAATGCTTATAGTTAGTAAAAAGGAAGGTAAAAAGAGTCCTGGACCACAGGTGCACTCCACCAGTTTATTTTTCTTGCTTTTAAAAAAGGTCAATTTTGTCGCTTCCTACTGTGGGGTTTTTTGTTGCTTTTTCTTTTTTTTTTTTTTTTGGGTTTTTTTGTTGTTTCTGTTTTTTTTTTAATGTTGTGCCATTTAGTTTGCTCCCACTCAGTCTCCTAACTGTTATCTTTTTCCTCCAGTAATAATTTTGTTAAAACCAGAAAAAAAAATGTGGAATAAGGAGCAGTCTTTGACACTCTGAAGAATTTTCATGATCTGTTGGCATTCTTCATTTCCTTCTTCCAAGTGTCACCCTTTTTTCTTCAAATGCCTTATTTCCCACCCATGTTTTCCCCTTCTTCTCACTCAGTTTATCCTTTGATCTTTATCTCGCAGATCTCCGCGCTCTTTCCACTCACGGTCCTTCCCCAATGTCGTAAATCTCTTTTTTCACCTTTTCTTTCCCTGGGGATTTTCCTCTTTGCAGGTGTGCTGCCCTTTTCCCACTCGAATGATGACCTGAGGTGCGGATCTGCAGGCAGCAGCCCCCACAAGGAGCTGTGTGAGGGCTCAGGGGTGAAGGGAGAAGGGGAGCAGGGACCTGCAGGGCTCTCTGCAGCTCCCTCACATCTCGAGTGGAGCATCACTTCAGCAGCTGAAGTGGGAAGGAAGAGTTGCTTGGTTCATCCCACATCTTCTATTTCCTTCCCATACCCCTTCTTTTCTCTTCCCAGCCAGCAGGAGTAGGTATTCATGCCCCTGAAGCAGAAAAGGGTGTGTGGGCAGAGGAAAGAAATTTTTTCTTCAACTTGATTCCCCGTTGTAATATTTAGGCTCTTGATATGTTTTTTCTGTACTAATCAGTGTGCAATTCTTGGAGAGAGGGGGAAGGACTGTGAAAACATTATTTTTTACTTCCCTTGGGTGGGGTTTGTCCTCTATTGGTCTTATAAAGTAATATGAATGTATGGTGCAACATGAGGAATAACACTTCAGACAAACACAAAAATTATTTCCCTTTGTTAGATTCTTGGCTGAGGAGAATGAGCCACTCTTTCATTTATGCTACGTGCCTCCAGCTGCACAGGAAAGGAACCTGTGCTGTATAAATTCTGCACAAAGATAAAGGTCCTCACTCTTCAAGAGCCTTTATGATTGCTTAAAAATGGTTTGGCATGCTGGAAAAAAAAAAAAAGGCAACAAAAAACAAGCCCAACACCCAAAGCAGCAAAAGATTAAATACTTTTGAAGGGAATGATGGAATGTAAAATGAAGGAAAATAAGAGTTAAGTTTTGCTTGTTGCCAAACTGTGCAGTATGTAGATATTGTAAGTATCTGAAACAGGGAGATTTGTGTTCCCTGCTCTCCCTATCCCTGGAGAACCAGTGGAGAACTTCTCTAGTTAGAAGTAAAGTAGAAGTTAAACTAAATGCCAATTCTAATTAACCACTGAGAGTTTTTCTGTTGGCTTTCATGGTAGCAGAATGTCACTCCATGTGCTTCATCACAGGAGCAGACCTTCCAGAGCTCTGGAGACAAGCAGGGGGAAGAGAGATTATATGGGAGAGAAAAAGACCACACAGTTTCTAGTCAAGGTCAGGAACCATCCTTTGGGGGCTTGCCCAGCACAGAGTGCCATCAGATATTCCCAGCTCCATCACTTCAGGAAATTCCCTGCTGGGAAATCAGGGAGGATTTAGCCTCTTCCAGGTGTTATTTTTTCAGCATCCTCATATATGTAAGAGTAGCATCCCTATGCTAGGCAAGGCAGACTCTGTTTTAAAGCTGTCAGCACCTTTAAAAATAAAACAAGTTTTCCCTGGGAGTGTTTTGCCAAGGGAGGTGTTTTGCAGAACAGTGATGAATTGGGTCATGATGGTGGGGGGTCAGGCATCTCACCTGGGACCAAGATCTGTGGTGTGAGACAGCGAGAGGGGATGGATCTCACCTCTCTCCTACTGAATCCTGAGTGGGGTTGTTTGAAACTGAAAACCCATGAAACAAAAAGTATAATTTGCTATAGCTGTATGCACCACTTCAAGCACTGCACAGTGAAAGAGAGACAGCAGCAGAGCCAAGCACCAGATCTGCTAAAATACAGCCTGGTGCAGAAATCTGTGCCCTTTGGTTGACTCAGACTGCACTCCAATAAATCAAACCTGGCACTTTTTTGTAACAGTTGCATTTTGCTTTGGGAAGGATGAGTTCTTTACCTCTTTTAAAACATTCTGTAGAGTGTGATCCTTTGAGGGAAGGAGAGTAAGGGCATCATGCAAACCTCAGTCCTGAGGCTGAGAGTAATGACACTGAATAAATCCTAGACTCCTTAAAACGATAAATGGATGTGAGAATGCTTGGCCTGAAATTACATGCCTAAATGTATGATCCCACCTCTGTGAAAATGGAGGTAGCTAGCTGAATGAAATGTCCTGTCTCCTACCATTTATTTTTCCTGCCTCAAAAATAGGCTGATACAGAAGAGCCACACACGTGGTGTCCATTTCTGTTATTTCTGTGACAAAAGACCTGATGAAATACAGAAAGAAACAAGATGGGGGGCATGGTCTTTGTGTTCTACAAATTGCATCTCTCTTGTACCTCTTCTGTTCAATAACTGGACCTAGAACCATCTGCTCTCTGTATCTGAGCAGTTTTAGTATTTTTAGTCACACTCGATAACAAAAATGTGAAATAAAGAACCTACTGAAGGCTGAGTAAGCCAAACCCTGTTCTCACCACTTTAAGAAACAGAAGCATTCACCAAGGTTTTTCTTGAATTATGTGGAGCAAACTTCATGTGCAACCTTGCGAATTTTCTATTTCTGTTTCCAGAGTTTCCACGTTCAAATTCTCAAAACTGTCATAGGAAAGGTTTGCCCTTGTATGAACTTAGCATAGAACACTTCTAAACTCTGGAAAGAAATGCTGTCAGAAAGCACCCTCTTGCCTTTCATTTTCAGTTTTTCCTTTGTGTTTCATGGGCATGGGTCGCAGCACTCGTTGAATGAAAAAGGGCTGCAATTTGAATTGTTCCCAGTGGTGCCTGAGACGGCTGCTGGCTTCAGAAGCAAGAGCACAAAGCTCTGAATGAAGTCTTCTCACTGCAAGCTCCTGACTTGTCAACAACTGGTGAAGTGAGAGAGAGAGAAAATAACATTTATATTTTCTCCCTAATTTAATGAGAAATAAAAAGACAAGAAGAGGGAGAGCTTGGTTAATTTTCCATTCAGCATTGACTTCAATGCTTTTACAAGGACAAGCTAAGAACGGCAGGAAGCTGTAGAGGGTAATAAATCTAGAGCTGCTTGGGTAGCTGAGAGAGGATTCTGTGGTGCTGAGTTCTGGAGTATAATCCTGTAATTCAGTGGCTTCAGCCCAGTGAGTGCCACACTGCTTTCCAAGAAGCTCATTTATGATCCCAAACAGCTCCTTGCTGTCAGTTCCTATTTGCATCTTCTCCTCACCTCTCTCTTTTTCCCTTTTTCTGCTATCTCCCCTGTCACATTTCATCTTAATTCTGATTTCTTGTCATCTTTTCTTGAGTTGTTTCAACTTTTTTTTTTCTTTTATCACCCACAATTTCCATCATAGAGGGGCTAACAAAGCAAACCACCTTTAGCACCAGCGCCGTCCCCAGCTCAGAGCTTTTCTCTGAGCACAGTGAGCACAGGTTCTTTGTGTACTTGCTATTTCTCATAAGCCTCAGTTTTTCAGCTAAACCAGGACCTCTGCTGCCTTCTCACATCAAGCTTCCAACAGGAGACTCTCAGGTATGGAATTGTCATAGGAGTCAATGGAGCCCCACAGCCAGAAAATGTTCTGGCACTGACACAACTGGTTTGTGCTAAAGAGTGGATGTAGGCTATTTCTGTCTGATATTTCTTGATCTCCTTTTTCTGTTTAAGACTCTTGCATTCTTGAAGCAGTCAGATTAATCTCTTTGCCATCTACAGTTTCTTGAGACTAGAAACTCTTTGCAAATTGATTTTAATCTGAGCGTCTCTGGGTTATTATTTGGCTTCATCTTCTATATAAAAAAGGAATAATTTGTGGTTGGTGTTTTTCTGAGCCTGCAGCTTGAACAGGTGTGTGCCATTGCTGTCTAATTTCCTGCTAGTTTTACACTGTTCCTCTTGAGCAAATTCCATTTCCATCCCCACATTAGTCATGTGTAGTCTTATCACAGTGAAACTTTCCCTTGGTTTGGTCAGTGACCCAGCCATCTAATTCTCCTTGGCAATCCTGTCACTCACTGTTTCAACAAGAAGGCCCTTTCAGATAATACATTCTTCTGTCAGAATTTTCCAGTGTTTTCCCACCACGTCTCACTCGGTGGCTTCACGGATTTTCACATTATCTCATCCCAGCCCAGCTGTCAGCACCTTTGCAGTCCTGCTGATCTTTCATGTCTCTGCATTCCAGGAAACGTTCTGTGCCATGAGATACAACGAGGAGCAGCAGCAGCAGAAGATTGGAGTTGTTTTTTGGGGTTTTTTTTTTCTGCTAGAGACATACCCAGTGCAGTACTGCTGTGGGAGCTGATGGGCAGGAGGCACAGTCTCTGATCCTGATGGTCCTTTTGCTCTGGTAGGAATGAGCAGTGAAGAGTTAGTTACAAGGAGTGGAGATTCTTAGGAGTGCACCATTTTCAGGATCTCTTCCCCAAAAACTTGTATTTCAGTAGTGGGAGGGTAAGAAATTTTCCAGTAGTTAGCCCCATCATGGAGTCATCTTGTATAGCTGACGTGTAACTGAGAGAATAATCAGAATACGTTTAATTTCCATTGAACAAAATATTTTGTTACAGTCCAATGGGATTTTTTGGTTTTGTTCAAGTACTTCTGAAGGTTTTTGGAATTATATTGTTTCAAGTAAATTTTGTGCACAGATTAGTACAATATGCTTTTAGGAACGTTGTGTATTTGCAGGTAAACTGAAAGGGTCATCTTTGTATGACATTTAGGGAAGGAGGTACTTGGAAAGAGTTTCATGCTGATGTTACTGAGTGTATATTCTCTTCACCTTTAAAAAAAATGTGAGAAATTTGTCCCAAACCTTTAAATTCAGTAATTCTTTAAAAACATGAACTCGGTATCTGCTTTTGTAGGAAAGTTACTCCTTCTTGTGTAGAGAGCCACCTGTTCAGTTTTTTTCTTTTGGGTAAAAATTATTTTGGATATATGCTTTGAGATGTCTCCCAAGTGTATTGAGACAATCTCCAGGGGAGGGTGGAGGAAATGTAGAATATTTAGAAGCCATGAATGCAGAATTTCAAACAAGAAAATGTGGTGAGGGATTTAGTAGATTGGTTTGTATGGTGTATGTTACTATTTTTTTTCCATTCCTTGTAAATCTGACTTAGTTTTGTTTGCCAGATCTCTTGATAGCCAGTAGTGATATGCTCTGGGTGGCCCTGTCTTAGGATTCTGCATATGAATAGCTATAAAAAAAACAACCAAACAAAATCAAAACCAAACACTTGGGCATTGTTTAAGGGGTAAGAAAAAAAATATTCTCCCATTTAGGCAGTATCTCTGTGACTGCATGAAATATTCAGGACTGTGTGGTAATTACCACAGGGTAGACTACAGTAGATTTTAGTCAAATAATAAGAACTTTCTTTGATTATAAGTTATTTCTGGCAATAAACTTTCCCTTTTGCCTTTGTAAGAAACAAAAAATCATTCTGTGGCCAATATGGTCAATGTTTGAAAAATTCTACTTTTTTTTTTACTTTTTTTTTTCCATTAGTATTATTTTATTGAAGTGTTTTATTCTCAGCTAGTAAATGTCAGTAGAAGTGGAAAGCCTCATCATAAATAGACCATGACCTAAATCAGTCCAGCAAATCCTGTCTTACTCATATCTGACAATCATACTAATTGGAACTGCAACAAAAAAAATATAGCTTTTTAAAAAGTATTTCCATCACATTTTTTCAGGGTAGCAAAAGCAAATATTGTGACTTACTAAATTCTTTGAATGGGCAGGGAAATTACTTCAAATCATAGATTATAGGCTTTAAAGGGATTTCAGAATGCCCTGAGGGAAGACAGTGCAGAAAATGACAGGACAAAGTTAGTCTGCATTTCCTGAAAAATATTCCTCTTGCTTTTTCTTATAAAATTCTGGTGATGTGAAGTGAATTTCTCTGGCTCCATTTTCAACCTGTTGTTTCCTGTTTTTTCCTATGTGGACACTGAGGATAAATTATTCCTTCTCTCTCTGCAAAAGCCTGTAATTTACTTGAAGACTTTTTTCAGTTAGCAACCCCAATTTGTTCAGCCTTTCCTCGTAGGTTATGAGTCTTAGACCTCTGATCCTCAGGAATCTCTGCAAGCAGCCCACACTTTTTTTGTTGGGCAGTAGCCAAAGCTGAATCCATTGCTCCAGCCAGACTGGTGAGAGCTGGGGAAGACAGGAGCAGTGCAGTTTATGCTGTTGTCTCTGATCCTGCTTCTATGTCCACCTTTCTTTTGCTAGAGAATGACATTGTTGATTCATGTTCCTTCTGTGATCCACTGTAATACCACATATTTGTCTGGCTTTTCGTAGGTTGCTCTCCAGGCTGAGCTTGTGCAATCTTTTTGTTTTATTCTTTTTTTTTTTTTTGAACAGCAGCTCTCTGTGTAGAAAGACATTCTCAAGGGGGACAAAAAAGGCCCTCACATATATACACATGTAAAATAATTTCTTGGTGTTTCTGTAACTTCCCTGTAAGCAGCACAGTCAGTGCATGATTTAGCAGTCTCCCTCTCACAGAAATGTCAGAAGACCTGTTCTATCACCAGATAAAGACACTGGGGTAGATTTGGTAAGAATTGCTCTCCCCAGTTTTTCTTGTCCTTGTTTCCTTGTTAGGTCTTAGAAGTTGTTTGATTGTACTGTTTTCAGGCAGTAGGTTAAGGTGACTGATGTATAATTTCTACCATTTTTCTTTTCCATCTGCAAAATACATTTTATATTTGATCTCTTCTAGTTTTCTAGAGTCATGCCATTTCCCAGAGATCCTAAAAGAACAGCCATTAATGGGAAAGTTCTTCCAACTTTAAGATGTTTTAAATTCCCCAAAATGAACTTTATCAGGCTCATGAAATCTGAGTGCAAATCATAAGTCTCTCTGAGCTGTTTATTCCCTTTTCTAGCTTTTTGCTGCCAACTTCAATTGTGCATCATTTTTCCAGTGAAGAATGACAGCCAAGAAGGCATGCAGTACTTCAGCTCTGTGTGCATTTTTTCACTGTAAAAAAGGCAATATTTTTGGTTTCTTTTAACCTCATGTTAGCATATTCTAAGATGATTTCTTGTTACTTTTTACATTTGTTGCTAGTGAGCTGAGCTTCACATTCCCCCTATGTATTACAGCTCTCCTTTTATTACCATCCTTAGTAATCTTATGTAGCTTCCTCTAAAATGAAGTCAATGAAGAGCTTTTGATTTACACAACAGGGGTCTAATTAAATTTTCCGTACCTCCTTTATACTGGGTTGGTTTGGTTTTGTGCTTTTGTTATAATTTCTTTAAGGAATTGTTAGCTCTCCAGAGTTTCTTGTGGCTTATCTCATCCCTGTGAGTGTATGATCTACCAGTTTTCTGAGTATTTTACCCTTCTTTATCAAATTTACTACACTAATTTTTTTTGTCACTCTCAAAACTAATGTTTCTAAGAACAGTTAATTTTTCAATTTTCAGTCCCAAATTACTCTCTATTTATCTGCTTTTTTTTTTTTTTTCTTGCTGGATAGAGTTGTATTTAAATCACTCAACTTTTCTCCATGTTCAGTTAAAAAAAATCAAGAATTTTTAAAAGTAACTTTAAGAAATGTACTGATCTCCCTTAATACTCAGCAGCTCACAGGATTCAGTGTCAAGCTGCTTATACAGTTTCTGCAGGCTTTGATAAATTCCTTGTGTCTGGAAGAATACCAAAGACCTGCAGCAAAATATGGTCTGTGGCCTTAAGGGTTTGACAACATGTTGCCAAGCAGAGATCCTATGAGATGCTTTAAACAATTATATCTTTTTTCTTTTTCCCATTCTAGCACAGACATCTAATATGCTGTTCTTACTTCTCTTCTGTGTATTTTTGTCATGTCAGAGAATCCCAGAACGGTTTTGAAGGGACCCTAAAGGTTATTTACTTCCAACCCTCTTGCTGTGGCCAGAGACAAGTCTCACTTGAGCAGTACTTTCAAAGCTCCATCCAGCCTGGCCTAGGAACATTTCCAGGGATGGGGTATCCACAGCTTCTCTGGGAAAACTGTCCCCGTGCCTCACCACCCTTTTGGGAAAGAATTTCTTCCTGCTATGTAATCTAAAACTACCCTCTTTAGCTTAAGGCCATCCCCCCCCTTGTCCAATCCCTGCCTGCCCTTGGGAAAAGTTCCTCTCCAGCTGTCAATCCTCTTTAAGCACTGGGAGGCTCTGGTGAGGTCTCCATGGAGCCTTCTCCAGGCTGGGCAGCCCCAGCTCCCCCAGGCTGTTTTCACACAGAGCAGCTCCAGTCCTCAGGACAGTTTTGTGTCCACCACAGCAGCTCCACGTCTTTTCTGTGGTGAGGATCCCAGAGCTACACTGCAGGTGGGGACCCATGGAAGAGCAGAGGGGAAAAATCCCCTCCCTCATGTGCTGGCCACACTGTTTGGGGTGCAGCCCAGGATGTTTTTGGCTTTCTGGGCTGTGAGCACACACTGCCAGCTCATGGTGAAGTCCTCACCAACCAGCACCCCCAGCCAGGGCTGCTCTCAATCCACCCTCCTCCCAGCCTGTGGGGAAAAACTTCATATCACTGATTAATTTAAAAAGAGTAAGTAACACAGTAACTTCTCTAAATCTATGCAGTCCCAAAGACCATTTCCAGATGCATTTCCCACATATATTTTTCTAAGACAAAATCCTTTTTCTTTCTTGATTTTCTCATGTACACATATGTACCATCATAAGAGTCTTCAGCAGAAACAGGTCAGTGATGAGGACAGAAGTAATAAATCTCTTTATTTCTGGATTTTATGGAAGCAACACCTTTTAAAGCACTTTTTGTTTTTCTCTTGACTTCTTTCATGTTATGTTGCTGACTGATTTAGGCAATGGAGCACAGTGGTCAATTGAATCTCCCAAAATCTAATATTAAAAGATAGAAGGGAAGGACCTTTGTGTCAGCAGAATAAACTGAGAAGTGTTCAGGAAGAACCAGTAATCCTCTCTGAGAAAAGCAGAAAAATGTGTTTGTCTTTTACTATTTTCTTCCAATGATTGTTACTGACTTTGATTCATTAATGCTACTGCTTTTTTTTTTTTTTCCTAATGAGGATGATGTCTGTTCTAGATACTTTTGGTTTGAATGGTAAAAATGTTTGGTAGAGACACATTTCTACATTAATAAAGATCTCTTATTAAAGAATATTTTTTTGCCTTGTACAAAGAGAACTTAACTTTTCTCAAGTAAAAATAAATTTGAGATAAGAATGAAAATAATAAACAATTCTGTAGCAATAGGAAAAAGCCGATTTTTACTTTATTCACAGTTTCAACCCCTTACTGAAATTTTCCCACAGTGTTTCCCTTCCAAATGCACTGCTAGTGTAATGCAGTTGGAAGGGTCTGGTGTGGTCCTCACATTTTGTGGGCAGAATTTTTGTAATTGCAATTTTCAGATGAATCCATTGTAGCCAGCAGAGATATTAGGACATATCATAGAACTATAGGAAATTCTGAGTTGGATGGGACGAATCAGGATTGTGTCCATTCCGTGGTCCTGCACAGGACACTCCAAGAGTCACACCCTGTGCCCGAGAGCATTGTCCAAACACTTCTTGAGCTCTGTCAGGCTGGTGCTGTGGCCAGTGCCCTGGGGAGCCTGTTCAGTGGCATTGAGAGTGCTTCTTATGTTAATATTATTTTATAATTTTATATTATAATATTATTTTAATATTGAATTATTGAATTACTATTATTTCTATGTAGACAAAACAAATCCAAGAAACTCAGCACACAAAAGCCTTCAATTTCTCTGATTAGCCTTGCATCAAAAGCAGTGTTTCATCTCCATTCATCCATTTCAGGCTGAAGAGTCTTTCATATACACTTCCTATTGTGCCATTGTGCATGGGTAAGTGCCTACATTTCTGTTTATATTGTAAAGATATTAGAAGGATATTAACTTGTTGCACTTTTGCATTTTTCATAGAATTTGCTCACAGGGCTACTACTTTGTTTTGTTTTTTTGGTTGTTGTTGTTGTCCTTATTGTCTTTATGGTTAGTCATGTCATCAGATAAATGGGTATTGTGGAATGAATGGCTTCATTTGTCACTTACTTTCTTGCAGAGCAGGGTCCAGGTTTGGTTCCTATTTATTGTTGATGCATAAAATGTGATATTATTTTAAAATAATAGCAATGATTGCTGTGATTCCTCTTTGATGAAAAGAGAGGTGTGAAATAGGCTAGGACATGAAGAACTTCTTTTCTGACACGTCAGGGCTGCAGCATACAGAAGTTTCATACTAACAAAAAGTTCCTAGCAGATAATTTCTGCCTGTGACCCTGGTGCAGAGTGCAGGCACATTGTGTCACTTTTTCAAATCCATGTACATCAGCAGGGAGTAAGAGAGCATTTGGTGACTTTCCTGGGAGACTCCATCCTGATGGAGTTCATCTTCCAGTTTATAAACCTGATATTGAAGGGGTTTTTAGACAGGCCTTCTAAGTCCTTTAAAACAGGAAGCTATATTGGGAGGATGGGATCTACATCCCTCCAATCCAAAAACCAGGAAAACATCATATTTGATGTTTGAGTACTCTTGGTCCCTGCAGTCAGTAATTCCTGACTGCATGAATGAGGAGTAGCCATTTCTAAACAAATATGATTGGTTATTAATTTCAATTTTTAATATGTACTTTGCCTATGGTGCAAAGACATCCTATTTATGCACATCTGTGCACGGCAACAAGGAATGCCTGGCCATGGGAGCTCTTGGAGAGGTTGTGCCTTGGGGAAGACTAATTCTCACCAAACCTCTCTGAGACATCCCCAGGCAGGGTGAGGCTCCACAGTGTCCCACAAACAATTAATTCTGGGTGACCCTGGGCTGTGAAAGGAAGGTTTCTTTCTGTACATTCCTCAGCAGAGCCCTGCTTCCCTTTTGGGTGGTTGACCCTGCCCTGGGAAGGGACAGGTGACAGCTTCAAAGGCTTTGCTGCTGTGTTTCTGTGAGCGCAGAGCCTGCGGTTGTGACCCCTTTGCACGAAGGGAGTGCAGCAGGGGTTGGTGCCTTTCCCTGCTCCTCTGCCTTCCTACAGCTGGGCCCCAGGACACCTCCTCGAGGGCCACTCATGCTCTGGGCTCCAGGATTTGCTCCCAGCACTGTTGTCTGAGCGCAGAGGTGCTGTGTTTGTGTGTGCCAAGGAATTACAGTTATGCATTACAGCAGATGCTTTATGGTAGTTCTGTAATTAGCACTCTGCGCTATTATGCCAGAGGCACAGATTTGATCTCCTGCTCTCTGAGCTGGCAGGGGATGGGAGCACTGCTTAGGCAGTGTGCTAAACCTCAGATGGGCAGGGAAAAGGAATGTTTTTCCATTGCTCAGCAGTGGCCCTTACAGCTAATGGTGATGGTGTTTTGTGCTCTTATGCCTTTCATTTAAGGATCTCCAAGTGCTCTGCAGGCATTAAGCAAGACATTCTGCTCCCCAGTGGAGCAGCCAGAGTGGGGAATTGGGGGCATTTCTCCATCAGTTACCTCTGGGCCATAACACAGCAGCTGTCCAGCAAGGCACAGCAGAATCAGTCAATATTTTAGGATGGACAGTAAGTAATACAGCCTTCAATTAAAACCACAGGGAAAATTGAGGCAGGAAGAGTGCAGTGTAACTCACACTTAGCCAGAGCATTTGGTCCAGTGTATCTATTTTAAGGGGAAATTGCTGGGTTTCTTAATCCAAACACACGTCTTCCATCAGCAGCAGCCCCTCCCAGCCCCTGACACGATGATGGGTCTTTGGCTTAGTGATTCAGTGAGAAAAATGCCATTCCCTTCCTGTTCAGAGGCCCACAGACTGGCAGTGGGAATTTCAGAAGAGCCAGAGAAACTATCTGACACTCCACCACTCAGAAATCAAGACTTGCATCAGCAAATATGGATTAAGACCCTTGTGCTGCAGCCATCTCATCAAGCTTCCAGCTCCATTTAGCAGCTCCTCACAGGACTCAGTTTGCATTTTGCTGAATTTTTGTTGGCTTCCTCTACTCTTTCCTTCACGCTGTTTAGGCCTGTAATATACTTCTTATGCTCAGCTTAGAAGTTTTTTCAACTCAGATGCTCAGCAGTGCTCATTTGGTAAATTTAGAAAAGTCCAAGATGTTCATTAAATTTGCTGAGCTAAAAGATCTGTGGAAGGGTTTCTGATTTACCCTTTCTGTCATTTATCACCCTCTTCTCTCATCTGTTATATGCCTGTCTTCATTTCTCTCCTTGCTTCTATTTCTTGCATAGATTATTTTATTGTGATTAGTTATACTCTTGTGCTTTAACCATAGGTCAAAAATAATTATCTAATTCTCTTTGATTTTATCTGGGATCAATGCAGCAACATACATTTTATACCTGCCATGTAAAACAGATTTTCTGCTGGCTGTGTGGATGTAGCCATTCATGTTGCACTGTTTTGTGATTCAGGACTTCTAGGCTTTTTTTTTTATTATTATTATTTTTTAATGTAACACTTGGATGTATGTCTTCACTTTTGTGTTGTTACTGTGTGGTTACAAGCGCCAGTGTTGACTCTTTGTTGATCTCTGCTGATCAACAAGTGCAGCAGCTGCAAGCAGGTTGATATTTCCATCTCAAATGCTTGAAATCCAATACAAACTGTAGATTAAAAAAGCCACTGTATTATCATTTATTTAGCTAAGTTGTTGGCCACTTCTCCAGAAACAATCAGCAATCAGAGGACATTGCAGAATTTGTGTCTGGGACCTCTGAATTCTAAATGACAAATGTAGTCATTCAGCACAGCACACCAGAATCATTTTACCACTGGCTACCACCAAATTTTCCTCCAGTGTGTCTAAAGCCTGGTGAGGTGATCCAAATTGTGCATGCTTGATTTGTTTTGATTATAATATGGACTAATACCGGGCTTGCTGTTTTCTGAAATAGCCTTGTTGTCTTCAATGCAAAGTGATGATGCTGTAGCATTTCCTTTCTTTGGTGTCTCGCTTGCTAGCACTGTGGTCTGGTGAAAACAGAACACAGATGCTTTCTTTGCACATGGATGATTTGGGAATAACTCCATTGGAACCTCATGTCAGTTGTAGATCAGCAATTGTACCAACAGCTGAAGTGCCTCTGCCAGGTTCCTCTGCAGGGAAAAAAAAAAAAAAAAAAAGACACTGTGACACTTTAACCTTTGCTTTCTGTAGGTTTCCAGTCATCTGGTGAAATCAGAGCTATTACTGTGTCTCTTTCCACCTCTTCTGCATGTTGTCATGAATTGCATTTCTCAGGCAGAGAACTTGACATTGTAAAATCATAATACCAATATATTTTTACTCTGTAGCTCTTCTCTCAGCAATATTGGTACAATTGCCTGACAAAGTTTTCCTGCCATACTTTCAAGAAAATGTCTACACATCCCTCTGAAGGCAGCCAGCTTTCATTCTCTTGTCTACTTTCTCATGATATTTTTCCCACAAAGGCACACCAAGGTCTGAAAGTGCTGCTTGAGATACTGTGATACAAAATATGCAGAAGACTGTGGCTATCCCATTAATTCTTCCTGCTACTTCCAATTGAAAAGTGACAACCTAATAAATACAAAATCTACTACATGTTTATCCATCTCACACATTCATGGTGTTCCCCGTGTAATGGAAACAAAGTGTCTGATCTCAGAGCACCTTTTTCCTTCCTTCATCACATCATAGTGGTTAGCAGACTGCACAGGGCTGTACTTAAATGTTACATATAGATAAAACCTTACAATAGAAAGGCCTTGTAACATACAGTTCCTTGCTATTCTAAGTTAGCCTCCTAAGTTCCCATGAGAAAAAATTATAAGAATGAGAATCAGTTTGCATAACAGCCTATTCTTATGAGGAGACAGTTTTTGCACCTGTAAAAATTAGAAGTCTATCCCATGAGAATCCCTAAAGAAAAAATGTTAACTATCTAAAAAAAAGAGAAGTTGGATAGAGAGGTACACTAACCATTACCAACCATTGAAGTGAGTTTCAATAGATTGCTGGCCAATTACATTTGTACATGGTTCTGATATTCCCATAAACATGAGCTATGTGAATAAAGATTTGGCTATTCTGCATGAAGAAACAAGTGTTCTGGCCGTCTCTGTTGTGACATTTAAGTACTTTATCTAATGGTCACATGTTTTTACATACCACTCAAATACCTCTGCACAGAGAACACCTAGGAAAGTTTGAATGTTGTCTTGTTTCCATGGATGGTGGATCACTTCCATGAGAATGTTTTTACTGTTATTGAATCTTTATCAGTCCAGGAAAATTGCTGACATTTCCTTTGGTGCCTCTTGTGGTTCTGTTGAAAGGGATAAATAAGAGCAGTAACTTTTGGGAGCAAGCTGTCCCCTCTTGTGCTGTGCTATAAGGTTCTGCTCCAGCTTTGCAGGGTCTTGGCACTGAGGCACAACATTTGTGGAGGCTGATGGGGCGGGCTTGGTGAGCAGCAGCTCATCCACCACCAACAGGGACCTGACCTGCAGGTGGGCTGGCACCTTGCTCTCACTCTTGTTCTAGAGATCAAGGAGACATTTAGGATTTCTGGATCCTATGTATAGATACTGAAGGCTGCCATGGTCCCTGGTGTGCGCAAATGATTGCTTGGCAACACTTTGATAATGTCAATATATTGATCTAAATATTGATCAGGGCTCTGGTGGGTTCCTCTGTGTGAAAGTGGGCCATGCTCCACAGTGAGAAACTGAACTATTTTGTTACAGAGTGTGATTTCTGTATAAATATATGTGAGTTTCATGTTCCTCTGGTGCTACCTTTGACATGCTGCACAGAAGACTATTGCAAATATTGCTGACTTGTAATGAAATACCTTCTTTCCCTCGGGCAGCGTCACAAGCTAGATAAGTAAGGGTTAAACAGCATAAATACAGTCTTATCCCTTCTTTCAAGTTACCCATGTATTTGATTTCTTTCGTGTTATTCTCTCAGTTCCTTCCATGTTTATTTATATCTGGCTTAGAAGCCAGAGCTTCAGTGTTCTGGGCACTGCACAAATACAGAACAAAGGCAGAATCCCCGTGACAGAGGCTTTGCTTTTATTTCATCTGTTTGTTGCAGCCTCTCAAGGAAACGTTGCCTTTTGACAACTAAAGACAAAGTGTGTGTGCACCTGGAAATTAAATGGAAACTTGCATTCCTCCCACCCCCTATTTCAGCCTTCACAAAAGTAATTTGCTTTAACTTTGGCTATAAAGAGTACAAACTTTCTTGGCATTTTTCAAATTCAATTACACGAGATATTTCATTCTCTTGTTTGCTTTTAGAAGGAAATAATTAGGAGACATTTCTGTTTTCCACATGGATCTTAGTATTCTGCAAAGAAGATGACATTATACCTGGGTAAACAGCAAAGTGATTATCAAAACAAAGTCAAATAAAACAAAGAAGACTTTTCTTTGCTTTCAGAAACTCCTGGTACTCTGCAGCAGCATTTCATGTGTAACTGAATCTTTTCTTCTCAGATTATTTTCTGTTGTTGTACATGTGGCTAAATATAGAATAATCGAAGTAGTTTTAAGAGTAGTAATTTATTTACAATAATTTTGTTTGCCTTAATTCCCTTGTGATTGCATTGGGTTGAATTTGTGCTACAGCAGCCTGCATGCAGAAAAATAGCTTTAATGATTTTTTGTTATGAAGCTTTATTTTACAGCATGCTTTGCTCTTTGGAATTTGGCAATGACCGTTCCTCCTCTTCCTAAGGTCAGAGAGATTTGAGCCTCAACTAGTTATTTAGAGAGATCTGATAAAGAAATTTCGTCTCTGTGGGTGCTGGCCAGTGATGAACAGAACCCTAGGTTTCAATAGAGACTAATCTTAACTCAGGAGGGAGAATTCGGGAGGGGAAAAGCAATCTGCTCTTCGGTGACAGATCGCTGACAATTTGCTTCCAGTGGCCACCTCTCTCTTCCTGCCTAAACTGTCAGAGTGCCATGGAAGAAAAAGCCCTTTGTGCCTGTCTGCAGAAAGTGCCTGTCATCACCATTATGAATGGTATTTTACATAGGGCTTGTAAAGATCAGCAATTACTTCATCCTTCCTGCCTCTTCTTTGTGCCGGTTTCTCTTCGTGCTGCACCCAGCTGAGGTTCGGCCCAAAGCACATCTGCTTCCCTGCTGAGAAAGTACCTCTGAGAGTTTGCCTTGTACTCCAGCTCCTTCTTTCCACTCATCTTCCCAAATCTGCAGGGGGGAACAGCTTTCCCTTCTCTCCCAGTGGGCTGGGAGCAAGATTTGTACCTCTGGTTTTGACTTAGAGCCCTAACTCAGGCTGAGGTGCAGTGGTAGCTGCTGCCCGTGGCTGCTTCAAGCCCCAGCAATTCCTGCTGGGATGGGAGAGATGACAGAAGTGACAATGGGTGCATTTGGGGAGGGCAAAGGGATGGAAAAGGATGGGTGTGTTAAGGGATGTGTGTGTGAATAGGCATAAAAGTTGGATGGTACCCAAAGTGATGTGAAGGAGATTGAAAATCGTGATTTCAAAATCATGGGGGTTTTTTTCCTGGATTAAGAGGAAAATAAAATTATTCTTAGAGTGGAAAACTCTAAAAAAAAATTGAACTTTCAAAAGTTTTTTAGGCTAGATGTTACACTGTACCTGTCTGAGTGGGGCCAGTGCCTCATGAAAACTAAATCTCAGGTCCTTGTCTACTTTGGCTCAAATTTGGGCTTAAACTACATCCTCTCTTCAGGCACTAAAGTCTCATCACTAGCCAGTGTGTTTAAGAGTTTAATTGGAGGGGTTGCCGTGGCGTGTAGATGTAGCTGGAGCTCAATTAAGGTACCTGCAGGGAAAAGGTGAGCTCTAGAATGAGCAAATTTCTCTGGTGGGGTGTCCTGGCAGCGCTGGAAAACCAAATATTGATGAATCCAGTCCAAAATGAAGGGGCATGGGGCATGGTTTGGTTTAAAACCACAACAGGGTTTTGTTTCAGATCAAATTGTCCGCAAAGTCCTTCTTTCTTCCTTCCATCTTGAAATAGAAAATATAAAACTTTGACATAATAAAGATTTTCCTGTATAAAGTATCTGGGTTAGGCAAGACACTTTGATTTCCATTGAATAGATTTGTCACAGTAAAATTCCCATTCCCTGCTAGTCAGTGAGTCAGACAAATGAGGTGAATAGGGGTGAGTCAGGGGTTTTATGACACAGCAGTGAGTGAAGATTGATGTGATGAAGGTACCTCTGGTGTGGGTGAAATGGGTGTTGAAATGACTTTGTGTAGACAAAACTTGTTCTGAGAGGGATGTCTGTCCAAGAGACACCAGGAATGGATTTTTATCTGAGAAAGGACAGTCCTTGTGCACAGCCAGGGAAGATTTTGACTGCTCAGTCACGTTTTTCAGCAACTCCTTCCCACATTTACTTTAAACCTTGTGAATTTTAAGATAATGTCTTTTCTTGTTTTCAATAAATCATTTAATTTGTGGATATTTTTTTAAATTTTAATCAAAAGATATCCAGTGTATTTACAGTTAGTTGGTGAAGATCCTCTTATTTACATGAACAAATTTTTCCCAGGTTCTTTGTATTACAAAGTATTAAAAGCTCAGATTATCATATGAATTTAATGAAAATCTTAAAAATTTGAAAGCAGCACATTGCAAACCCAGAGGATAGGAAATCCTTTTATTGCACCTTTGGGTGCAATTCCTACAGATAAGAAAAGTGGGATCTTATCAGTCAGGCTGTTTACCTATGAAAATAAGGGTTTTACTGATGCTTCAGGTTTTTCTGCTATTGTTGTAAATGGGTTTTGTATTATTTTTCCCGTATTTAAATTTCATCTCTTTATGCTTTCTGTACTGTATTCAGTCTGTGGTATTTATCTCATTTCCTTTTTAATTATTTGAACAATTGTCCTGCTAAATATTCTTCTTGTTGTTTTAATTTCTTTGGAATTGTTTAATGTCGGTGTCCATGCTCTTTACTGGTTGTTTCCAAGGAGATAATTAGTTTCAGTCTCCCACAAATTTTCTGAATTTTTCTTACTAATTTGTAATGCAAACATAATTATTTTTAAAGTGTTTCATGAGACTACTTACTTTTTTTTTTTAATTTGCAAAATAAATTACTGTTCATATTTATAAAGTGCCTTGACAACCTCTCTGAAGTAAGAGTGAATATATCGTGGAATCTGGAGGAGGAAAGAGGTATCTTAAACACTCTCAGAACTGGTAAATTTGTTTGCTAGAGTGCAACATCAAAACAAAGTTCACTGTGTAGTGTTTTAAATAGAGAGAGGGATTTTAGAGCGGCTAAAAATACAATTTGAATGTACTTTGCACATGAGGAAATTGTGGTGACACTCCTCAGCGTCAGAAAACAAAAAAAAAAAAGTTTTTGTTTTCTATTCAATGTAGAATGGATTGACAAGCCCTGGTTGTGGTACAGGTGCTGCTGGGTTGTGTCAGTGCCCTCTGAGACACAGCCTGAGGGCACACCTGTACTGCCACAAGTGGCATCTACACAAGGGAACCCCAGAGATCCAAGAGATGGGGATTGCTGTGTGTGCTGTCCAGTGCCAGGAGCAGAGCAGCTTTGTCCCCTGGGGATGGTGCCTGGAGCAATAATCGATGGTCACTGGGCTGAGCTGGCGTGTCCAGCCTGGCTTGTGCCACCTGGGGACACAAGCAGGTGACACCTCCAAGGTCTTCACACCACACCTTGCTGGGGAATGGCCACAGGGGAAGGGTGTGAAGGTCCTTCAGAGCCCTGCAGAGGGTCAGGAACTCAGTCTCTGCTGGAAAGGATTTCATCCCTTGCCGTTTCTCAATGCTTGGCATTTCCAGCACCTACAGTTCCCTCCCAAAGCAAGAAACATGGGATTTCCTCAGGGAATATCAACTCTAGGTCTATTGCAAGGTGCAGAATCTTCACTACCAGCCAGCAAGTGATAAACCTAAATGTCTTTGATTCCGTGTGGGTTTGGGTTTGCTTGCTTGTCGGGTTGTTTTGGTTTTTTTTTAATGGACTCCATGATTCTGGGCAAAGTAGTGAGCTCACTATCCTGAGGTTTTAAGTCTGCAAAACTTAGATGACTAATAACAGACTTCCTGAAGCTTGGGGGATTATTTTTTTTTAGGAAAGTATGACTATTTAATGTTGTATCGTACCAACTTATAAGTTCTTACTGTTTATTGCAGTAACACCAGGTCTCATGATATTTCATATTCCTTTTTCTTGTAATATCACAGACTCATGGCTGTATGAAAATTTCAACTTTAGCTGAAATAAGTTCCTAGCTCTTCTGATTGTCAGGAAAGAAAAACCTTTAAGAGGAAGAACTCCCTGAAGACTAAAAGGAAAAGTAGGACAGAAATGATGAAGACCCAAACCCTGTTCCTTCTTGAAATTAGCAATATGTTGTGAGTCTAAGCTATGGTGTGTGTGTGTGTCGGGTCTGGCAGCATTACTAACATGAACAGCAAGGTGGGACTGTAAATGTTAAGTATGTGCAGCCAGGCTGATAATTAGAGAGTTCTCAGCAATTTGTCTTCAATTCAGAGGAAACTTTTCTTGATCAGAGAGTGTAACTGACCAAAGTTCCAGGAAAGGGAGGCAACATAAAGGACATTTTTCCCCCCTTACTCTTCCTCCACATTTCTATCCCCTTGGCATATTGCATCAGAGATGTTAAGCACAATGTTTTCTCTCCTTTTTTTTTATGCAACTTTTCATTCTTACTAGCAATTAGAAATTAATAAGCTTAGTTTACTTATTACCTTGCCTTCATACTTAAATTTTTCAATATGCTGAGAATTATTTTAAAACTGTATGTATGTCACCTCTGCAAACTTGCAAACAGGAAAAAAAAGTGCACCTTTACTGTGGATGCCAAAGAAGTAATGCAGTAATGCTGGTTTCAGAACATTACTTTTTTCTTTCCTTTTTCCTCCCCTGTCCTCTGTCTGGACTAGATCTCACATGTTTTAGACCATAACTCATAAAAATACCTCTATCCTTGTAGTCCACTGGCCCACTAGTATTTTCCTGGTCATGCTGTCAACATGATTGGAAAAATGGAGCAAATAACATCCTGATATTTAACAAAATAATGTTAAAAAAATTATAATCTTCTGCACACATCATTAAAAAGAAAAGGAGCATAATGCCTTTGCAGCGTTGCCTTTAAAACATATTAAATTAAAGGCACAAGTCCCTGTGTGGAATAAATTGAACATGTACCATTGAAATCAATGGAGCTACACAGATTTAAAGCAATTTGGTATCTGGCCCTCTCTTGGAAATGCTAGATTAAGCTGGAAAGACACGTACTCGAAAAAGCACACTTTTCACTTGGGAATCTATAATGATCCTAAAAAAGCTGAAATACTCCCCAAAAAGTGATTTGCACAAACTCCAACCAACTCTGCTTTATATCTCTGCACTGCTTTTACCTGGAAAGATATACTTCAAGCAGTTCTCAAAATGACTGAAGCAAATCTGACAATTTATCATAATTGAAAGTGTCTTAGGAAAATGTCTTGGAGGCTCAATTTCCTGCTGAGAAAGGGAATGTCACTGTTGTCACTGACCTGTGGCTGTAAGAGGCACATGATCAAGACTTATTAATTACAACATTAAATGCCAAATATATGAGACACCACAGACATTTTATTGGATGTGGGAACTAATCAACTTGCTACTGAAGTAATTCAATTCCATGCAGGTTTATTATTCAAGCACTTTAAAGCTCAAGGAATGACAGCTGATATATATGGAGGAAAACTGAGAGAGACAGCAATAGTTCCTTTTAATTGTATTTATTGTATTGGATAAAAAGTGATATACAGCTTTCCTTTCTAGTCTTGAAGTGATTTGTCTCATGCTTAATTATCACTTAACTATCAATGGCCAGGATGGAGAAAGAACAGCTGTGCTGAAAGCCACAGAGTTCAGTGAGTGGGTTGCAAGGCACAGGTGCCCCACCAGCTCTAGCTTACCCAGCTACAATTTTCCTACCATTTTCCAGGGTTTCAGCAGAGCAAGGAAGGAGGTGAGGTGTGCCCTCAGTGCCATTAGAGGCAGCAGCTGCCCATCCCCATGCTGAGCACTAAATGTTTAATTTAGCTCCCGGCGCTCTGGAAAAAGCGAGTGTGTGCTTTTGCCTCCTTGCACGCGGAGAAATTCCTGCAGCCAAACCTGCATTGGGCTATCCAGGGATCAGTGCTGTGTGCTGATGGGACCAGTCAGCCTGGCAAGCTGGAGCCCTCTTGTCAGCTGAAACAGTGTTTTCCACAGGCTTTGTTTGCTTGTGAAGCGTGTGGGATTTGGGTAGGCACACAAAAGGAAAACCTGCTCAATTACATACCTCTGCAAGTACAAAGATCTCTTGTTTGTGAAGCACAGATGACCATCTCAGCAGGACAGCATTCTTGGGGGAAGATTTTTATTTCTCTTTTCCTCCCCATGGAAATGTATTACATGGCATACGTGAGAAACTTTGCAACTAAGTGAAAATGGAAAGATGCTCGTGTTCTGGAAGGATGAACTAGATGGAGTCCTCACACATGATGCATCTCCTTCAAATGGGAATAATATGGCTTTATAATAGGCTAAACCAGACAAACTGATTCTTCCCCAGTCCTCAGGGACTGAATGGTTACGATTTGAATTCATTAAAAACATTTCTTATTTGTACTTTAAGTTTGAAAGCAAGATATGTCCTTGGCTCAGGAAAGAAACTTAGCAGGAGAACGTGCATTTACTTAGCCTCCAAGGCTGAAATGTTATGCAAAATTTGTTTTGTGCTTTGCTTTCGATTTTGAAATGCAGACTTCATTTCTGTTTACCCTAAGTTCAGTCATTCATGATCATATTGATACAAGTACTAAAGCTGTGAAAATAGAGCCAGTTTGGGGTATTTTTAATGTAACTTGAAAATACCCTGTTGTTTTTCTATTTAACATGGTAGTAGAAGGACTGAATTTTTGTTTAAGGGTTATTTCGATTTGGGTTTTTTGTTTGTTTGTTTTTGTTTTTTTGGTTGGTTGGGAACATTTTGTTTATTGGGTTTTTTGTTTGCTGTTTTGTTTTGGTCTATATTTTTGTTTTCTTTTTAATGCAGTAGCAAGTCCAGAGAGGCCAATAAATCAAAAATTCCTGTGTTTGGTGTTTTTTTTCCTTATATTATAGCTACTCATCTCTATTAATATAGAATGTCCAGTTGTTTGCTGTCTGAAGATCTTTCTAAAACACAATAATTATGGTATTTGTAAATTTATTTTCATGCTTTTCATACTGGTTTGAATATAACACCTCTTTGAAAAATTTATAATCCCCTTTGTGTTTAAAATGGGTTACCAAATTATCCCTTGTGTTAGTACCTGAAGCCTTACCTGTAGATCAGGTAGGAGTTGGGAAAGAAGACAAATATTCACAGCAGCATTCAGGGCTGCACAAAATCCTTGTGGCAGTTAAGTCATATGCTTACACAGATTAGCAGTGTTAAAAATAAACTAGAGAATAATAAGCAAATTATTTTTAAACTTCTTTTTGCAGGTGATTTAACCATGGGAAATAAGGAGGAAGAGCTAGCATAATTAGATAAGAATTTCACTTGTAGTTAACAGTGATAAAAGCAGTGATACCAGCTAAATTTCGAGTTGGAATTTTAGGCAGGGCGCTATCAAGGGGAAGTGTACCCACAGGGATCTTTCTGCTACACATTCCTAATGGAGCTTGGCTAAGGCAAGGCAGTGGATGTCATCTTCGTGCCGTGCCTCCTGGCCAGAACCAGCAATAAAAATACACAACAGATTTAATGCAGCTTGGCTGTCCTGTGACCAGAGAGTTGGCCACAGGCAGGGGAAAAAAAAGTACACTGAAATTCTTCAGCCTTGGTCTTCAGGCTTTTCTCACCGTAGTCTTATACAGGGGACATAAGCTGGGCTGAAAGTGACCCACTGAACATATGGAAATGCAGAATAGGATAATGGTGAGAGCATGAGCACTCCCAGAAATGTAAGCAGTCTTGCACTGAAATAGAATTAAAAAATGCATTTGTTAACTTAATACATTGTTCTTAAGGATATGATTATCTACTCCCTGAGTGTTTTCTATATGACAGTGTCACAACTTGGTCTTTTTGAAGAGAATTGGAAGGCAAAAAATTCTGGCCCCGCTCTGAAATATTTAACCAAGGAAGAGATCTTGATGATATTGCAATGGAGCAGTGCTGCTGTAGCCATGAATGGGTGAAGCTGATTACAGAAAAATTTAATAGCTGAAGAAATCTAGCAATAAACCCTTTAGATTCCAGCCATCAGCATCTAATGGGTAAACTACAAATGAATTTGAATGAAAAAGACAGACCTTAGTCATCCATCCAAGGAGTACAATCCAAAGTCCCTCTCTAACACCAAAATCAGAACAACCGTGCAGACTTCTCTTTAATAGAGTGTTAGTTTCTTTTTAAATGGAAATGAGGTTATTTCTGATTTATGCTGGTGATGTTTTAAGCAGGTTGGTGCCCATTTGCTTACCTGGTTTACAAGAGGTGTATTCTTCCTCTGGGCCAAATGTTGAACTCCCTGTAAAACAAAGGTTATGGCACTAACACAAGCGATTTCCTTGAGGCCAAATTCTACCCACAGCTTCTTGAATGCAAATCACTGGCATTACACACGGGTAACTGAAATCTGAATTTACCCTTGAGTGCTCAGTTCAGTCAAAATTATTTTGCAGCTTCCGTGCTGATGGCTAAGAAATCATCCAACCCCAGTAGTATAGCTACCTTTTATTCAAAATTCCCTTCACAAATATATATCATAAGGATTGCTTATAAATATACATGCTTTTGTTGAAAATTGCTGTTGAAATTCATTGCTTTGCATATTACAGGTATAGTGAAAGAAATATCTGAAAGCTCATAATTAAACATTCCTTTAGTTCAGACAATGCAAAGTGAGCTAAATTTTAAGATGCTATATACAAGATGCCATTTCCAAATTGTTTTCAGCTATTCTTCACACAAATTTGATTGGTTTAGGGCAGAGCTGTGCTAGTTAACATTCCTGGTCATCCTCATCACTGCCAATGCATTGTCATGTGCTTCAGATCAAATCCTGCCTTGCTCTGAGCACAAATAATTCAACTCCCCACTGTAAATCTTTTCTAATTAGGTTATTTTTGTCTTTTAATCTCTTACTCTGAGAGCCATTAATGATTTTGAGCTGAGACGTGTATAATCTGTAACAATTTAGCTTATCTGGCTTTTTAAGACCATTTATTTTGCTTTTAATCTTTAACAACCCTGTTTGGATTTAAGACTATGTGCACTAAATGACAAAAGTAGGAATGGTTTTGGCATCATTTTTCAATTCCTAACCTGGTGCTGAGGCCTGCAGCTGCAAAGTTTATGATGCCATCCATTAATGAATTAAAAAAAAAAATAAATCAACTCCAAGCCAAGAAAAAAGGTTGGAATCTTAGATGATAATGGTGTGTTATATGTTCACTACTTGTTCTGCTGCTGTAGCAAATATCAAACTTGGTGGTTTTCTCTTGCCTATTTGAACTGATAGCTTTAGCCTAACTTTCCATGATGAAATGATGTGGATCATTAGAATTTTCTTTTAATCTAACCTTTCAGAGATCCTTATGGACTTCAGGCTAAATCAGCCAAACTGTTATTAGTGTACCTTTTTTGATTAGGAATGCAGAAATTTGTTTTAGTGGAAAACAAAAATAAATTACCTCAGTAATATATAAGAATATGATCACTACACTGGGCAGTAATTGGAAATCAGAGTAGAAAGACCAAGGATTTAATTTTCATGATCCTACCACACTAGGTTGCTAGATGCTCCTCTATAATATGAAATATGGATATGGCAGTCAAATAGAGTTTAAAAGCCCTGGACATATGTTTTAAAGGGATGGCTAGAAGTTTTTTCCAATGCATTATAAGTTCTCCTCTAGTGCATGTCTGGGATGTTACTGTGCCACAAACAGTTTTGATTAATTAGCATTGGTGTTAAGATGGAATGTTTAGCAAGTCTCGATGAATACCTCAACTATGGAGGGCCCTTCACTAAAATGAGCTGTAGAAGTATTTCCAGAGCTGTATCAGAATCAGTCAACCTGGGATTTTTTTTTTATGGAAGGCTTGGTTGAATCTAAGTGGAGGCATTTTTTTTTTGTTGCAGTGGAATGCAACAGGTGAAAAGAAGTTTCAGATGTGTTTGGTTTATTTGACCTTCCCACCACTTCTTCCTTGCACAGTCAGACAGACTCATGCCCACTTTAAGAGCCATGAAGGGTGCCAGCTCACATGAAACAGCACTTAGACATGTCTTCAATCCCACCAGGTCTCAAGTCAAGCCTGGGAAGGATGAGCAGTTTCCAGCTGCAGTTGCCCCCTGACTTCCTGGAAAGGATAATTTCACACACCAGTCAAATAGAATGGACAAATGTAGAGCAACCTGAGAAAAGCAACATAAGATATGACATAATGAGTTGCTCATGCCCATCTGTGGGGAATCCCATTGATTCCATTGGTTTCTGACTGATCTAGTTATCTTTGAAAATCCTAAATAAGTAGGGAAAAAACAATGCTTTGAAAGTAAACACATACATATACTTACTCTCTATCCAAAACCAGATTTAATGGTAAAAGGAAAGCTTTTCCTTAAAAAAGTAATTTATTTTTTTCTTTTGGTATGGAAAGTCTGCCAAGTGTTAACATGGACTAAATTCCTGTTGCTGGCAATTCCACAATGGCCTTGAACTAATTGGGATTGAGTAGTGCAGGATGTTTGACAATGCCAGGCATAGGGGTGTGGTGTGCTCCTTCCTTATCCTACAGCTCCTGGCAAGGCAAGCTGAATTGACACTGACCAAGGAGTGGGAAATTATGTTAAAGTGGCTTTCTGGGCCAGGAAAGACTTGGAGAAAATAGGTTTGTGGGAGGATAAATGGATCTGTCCATTACCCTGCTGCTTTGTTCTCAATGATTATCACAAAACACAAATTGCTTTTCATCCCAAATCCATGTTATTGAAGGCTTTCACGGGATCGATTCCTTCAAATGCCAGATCTTGCTGGAGTTGTAAGGTGAGAGAAAAGAAAAAAAAAAGAGGCAGAAAGCTTTTTGGATTTGGGGTTTTGTTGGGTTTTTTTTTTGTTTTTTAACTTTATCAACAGGGAGGCTGAGATGATAATTCTGGTTCATTGGGATGCAGAGACAGAGCACACGTGCACATAACCCCACCTGAGTGCACCAGCACTGGAGAGCTGCCTTGAACCTAGAGGAAGACAAGGATATGTTCTTTGTGCTCAACAGTTCAGAGAAAATGAGCTGTGCTGGTGACAACAACTGATTTTCAGCCCTTTCAGCACCTCTGCAGGCTCCAGCAGGGGATGATGCTTCCACTGTCACCACACAGGCTACGCTTTCTCTCTCCCTCTCCATCCAGTTTTGTTTGCCTGTGTGGCAGAGACTTTTCTGAGGACTGAAGCCCTCTTATAAATGGCAGCTTTTCCTCTGCTTGAAATCTAAGAAGGAGCTTAACTGCTGCCTTCTGTGCCCAGCCTCTTAACAAAGAAAACAAGTCTTATTCTGAAAACCTCCTTTTTTTGCTGGAAGGTCCACACACATTAAAATCCTCTGATTTAATAATGTCTTTGGTCAGAGCTTAGTGTCTAAATTTGCTGGAAATAAGCAGAAAGGCCCTTCTTTAAAATGGGAAGAAAGGTGGCTTAAGAAATAGACCTTAATATTCAAGAGTCCTTTTTTATTAACTTCACATTTGAGGCAAAAAAATCTTATGACTTATGTCAGGATCTTTTGTTCACATAATGAATTTTTCAAGGTATTAAAAATAATTTGTGCAATGTGATGACTATTAAGCTAGTAGGTGAGGATGGGAGTAGAATATAATTTCAATTAATATCCCATCTGAAATAAAAAGAACATTCTTAAAGATTAAAAAAAAAAAGAAAGAAATCTTTACTGATGCAGAAAAGAGCCTCTACTTTGTTGGAAACTAAGCCACACAACATGGCAATAACAGCTCCACAGGAGGAGTGGGAAGCATGTTGGAGATCACTCTTTACATTTAACACTTCAAAAAATGAACCTCGGTGAAGACAACAGGCAGCCATGCTCCTCATGCACACTCATAATATATGTGTGAGGATATATATACACACACACACACACCTCACTCCTCCTCATCTTGCTAATTTCTGTGGGTGTTATGATTACAGACCAGGAGGAGATTAAACCCCAGAGCACAGCCACACGGTGGCTCTAAGCAAGTTTACTTTGGAAGTGTTAAATGGGTGATCTCCAATATATGCAAATTAAAAGCTTCTGGGAGTACTGTGCATGCAATGAAAAGAAAATATAGCCTTCTGCAGATGGAAAAAGCTATCTTATTAGGAATTAATAACTGTCTCAAGTCCTAGGGAAATAAGAGAAAATGGTGCATCTATTTCTCACTACAGCAAAATGTAATTAACATGAAGGTCAGAGGGCAAGGACATAGCATGCAATTAAGTCCTCCTCAATCTTGTGCTACACAGGTAAACACAATATAAGTTTAATAATGAACAAATCCTCTGGTATCTAGCACACAGTTTTAGAGCTCTCATTTACATGAACTCTGTGGGGAGCCTTGTTTTTTGCTATAGCATATTTTGCAGTTCTATACAGAAAATTTAGGAGGACTCTAAGGACATTTCCCTCACATCTTTCTTGAGGTTTCCTCTGATCCCCCTACCACTGAGGCAATGCTGTAGCTCATTTTTCTGCATGTTACTTGAGATTTTGTGCTACTGCAGATAAGGCAAAGCTGTAAGAAGTCTGCTGCTTACATGTGAAAGCTATGCTTTGAAGTGATAGTGTAATGAATACCTACGTTAGTTACTGCTGGATGCATCCTTTACCTTGCAGATGTCAAGCTACTTCAGGACAAAATTTTTTTATTTATTTTTTTTCTGGGACCAGGACACTTGCTGGAGGATATGGTATTCATTACATGCCTGTTCACAAATGCAGAGTGGGAATGGATTCAGCTCTGACTGTGCTTCGAGCCAGAGGTTGGAGCAGATGACCTCCCAAGGTCACTTCCAACCTGAATTAATCTATAAGCCTAAGATTTGCATGCAGATAGTTTTTTACAGTTCTTTTAGGGAAGAAAAATATTTCTGCTAAATATTGGATTTCACCTGCAGTATATTCAAGTTCTCAGAATGGGTCTTTTTTTTTTTTATTCGTGCCCCTCTGCCCCCACTTTACTCTCTCTTGTCTCATTTTCTGCCAAGAGCTTCCAGACTTGCCCTTGATTTCTGCCTCATAGCAAATCTGAGGCCCACTTCCCTTTTGGTTTCTAAACTCTCTTTCCTCCATGGCTGTGAGCCAGGGAGTAAAGTATGAAATGCTGTAAACCGTGACACAGAGACCCAGCCCCTCGCAGGCACGGAAATGGGATGCAGCATTATGAAACAGCACCAGCAGAAGGGACTGCTTTATTTGTGAGCTTACCTTTCTGGGCAGCATCAAATAAGAGTTATAGAAAGGGGCTCTCTGGAAGCATCAGGAAACAAATCAAAAGGGCAAATACATACATCAAATCATCCTCTAACCCCTCATGTCAGACTCTCCCAACCTTATGCTGTAACTGGATGGCAAGGTAGAACCTAATCTGAAAACTGAGTAGTCAGATTAAGGAGGTGTGCAAAACTGACCTGGTTCATCTTTTCTGCCACTAGTGGAGAAGGCCCTTGCCATAAATGCTACAGGATTTTGTTTTTTCCCTTGGATGGGACTCCTTGGGACAAGAGAAGAGAATACAGAAGGGTCAATGCTCTCCTCCCCAGACAATCTATGAAAATCACTACCTGAAAAAGAAAGGGGGGAGGGATAAAAAATGAAACAGGGACAAGTACATGGATTGATTAGAAAATTAGTGCAGATAATATGATTTTTCTCAAAATAGCTCCGGTTTTTGAGCTCTCAACTTGTGACCTTGAAGTAACGGTAGGTGATCATTTTGAAAATTGGGGGAATTCCTGTTCAGTCTAAATCCTCCTGAGATGAGAATAAAAGCCTCTGCAGAAAACAATTTTGGTCTCAATTAAGATGGAAACACAGGGAGAAGAAGAAGAAAGCCATTTTTGTCTCTTTTGAAAAAGACAAGCCTGAAATTCGGGTAGTAGGTCCTATTCTGCCAGGTGTACGGGTTGTGAGGCAGCAGAATAAGTGCCAGTGTGTGATATGAGCTTACTCCCCCCACACTCCCTTTTTCCAGATGATCAGATGTGAACTGAATTCCATGCACTCAGCTGCTAAAAAAGGTGGGGTTTTCTTTCCCAGGCAGTCATACTATTTTGCTGCTTCAAAGCGAGAAGAAATGAAGCGCCAACGTAGCAGCCAGCAAGGAGCAGTGCAGAGGGTCAGCTGGGGTTACCTTTTGAGAAAAGGCCACAGCAACCCTGTGGAACACATCCACCTCTGCCCTGGCCCCATCCTCACAGCCTTGCACCTGCCTTGGATCTTGGGGGGCTTTTCTTCTGCTTTGTTGGTGGCCAAAAGGGGCCAGTGCTGGAGGTCACCTCCTCTCCTGTGCAGGGTGTGCCCTGGCTGGCTCCTTTCACCAGCAAGGCTGCAGGAGCTGCCAGAGGGGCACAGCAGCTCAGAGAATACAGCCCCAAATGAGGCAACAGCTCTGAAAAACCTCCCTTTCTTCTTTAACTTTCAAACTCATTTACTCTTTCCATACATGTCAAAACATGTCAGATATTTCGAGCGCGATCTCTTGAGAACATGCTAATTCATGACTTCCTTAAATTTCCAGCTCTTTTTATTGAATGATTGTGGTATATTTTACCCTCATCTTTTGCTCACTTGCTTTCTCTGGTATAAGTTGAGGTTATGTTTGTTTTCAGGGGTATGACTATATTTTGCCTGAGAGAAAATGGGTGGTTAGTTTGAAATATCTGTTATTCTGCGCATCCCCCTTTCCTCCCAGAGAAAAATAGGGAGGTAGAAGATGATGGTACTGCAGAGCTTGCATTAGCAGGGGTAAGAGTACAGGTACTCTTGGTTTACTGAATACTGCATACAGGAAGGATAAAAAAACCCCACATGAATCATAAGTAATTTACAAACAGAATCGGAGTAAAATTATAATGAGTTTGAGCAATCCTAGAGAAGCTAGCACAGATGGATTCAGTATTTTAAAATTAATGTGAGAAAATGTTTTCTTGAACTTGTGGATTTGGTGGGGAGAATGAGATGCTTTAATATTAATAATGCCCACGTAGCTCCACAGAACAAATGGTGATAGGGGAAATAACCTTACCAATACTCAGTAGTGCATATAATGAGACTGATATTTACAGTTCTTTAGACCTATATTAATTTTCTAGAGGAAACTTTGTCCTTTTTTTTCCTTTTCTGTTGGTATTTATAATTTAATACAATCACTAAGAGCAGAATAAGACTTCTGCACATATGTTTTTCTTGTGAATCTCCTAGCTGAAGAATGATGGAGATAACCTGACCAAGTTTTTAATTTTTGAGTGTAATCAAAGCTCAGTTTCAGTCATTTTGCTTATAAAATGAACACTGATATTAGGGAATGTATTTTCTTCATTATGGTTCAGACATCATTCTGAGATAGCTGTACAGAAGTGTACTGCACTTCTTATCTGAACGTGGTGACTCAGAAAAGGCATTAATAATAACTGAGCAGTTTTCTTATACTGACCGAGGGACTTGTGCCTGCTTGTTTTATCAGAAAGGGAAAAAAAGAAATAAAAATAAAACCCCTGCATGTAAGTGGTAGGAATTTTCCCTGAGCAAAAACTACAGGTTGCAGTCCAAATGAGACTATTTCAATGCACATCGGTTTCATTTTCTGAAGTTTCTGTATTTTGATAGCACTTATGGGAGTGGCTTTAATTTGAGGCTTAAAATTACAGCTTTAGGAGAGCAAGCTGCTGCTTGTCAGTGGTTGCTGAGCTCTTAAGCATTTGTTAAGGCTCTGCTCTGTTACCTACCTGAAATCTTGGAAGTTGCTAGTGTTTATCTCAAGTCCCAGTGAATAGCTGGGAGGATTTTATGCAGCGGAGAGCAGCTGCGATCATAGGAACTTTTATTTCACATCAGGGCTTTCACCCATGACAGCCATCCTCCACCCTGCCACTGGACAAAGGTCTTGCTAATGATGCTCCTATCCAGGGTGCTGAAGGCTTTGGGCACTCTGCACAACTGCAGGTTGGCAAGGACATGACACTATTAACCAAAGCTGTCTCTCACATCTCAACTGACCTCAATACCAGAGTGGAACTTGCTCCCTTCAGGCGCTGATCAGCTCTCTTTAAGGGTGTGGGAATGCAGGGTTTCTTGTGGCACAATTCACAAAACGCCTTACCCAGTACAGAGAAATTGAGGAAAACTGCACAGAATGCTAGATTTAAGACAAAGAAGTGCTTTGTCCCTTAAGTACTTTTTTTAAAATCTATATGCTTGTTAGTATGTGCATGTATGTAATATATCTTTCCATGTATAGATATTTCTGGCAGACACATATATATATATATATATATGTACAACTAGTTCATGCAAATCTCGGCAAAAGATATTAAAAATGGCTGTTTATAAATATAAATAGCTGAAGCAGACATTTGCTTTACCATTACTCCACCTACTGGTATTGTGCTAAACTGACTGAGGTCTCAGAGCTTACTCAATAGAATGAAAGAAATACATGTAGCCCTGGGGCATAAGCACCGAGTGATTAATTAAACAGCAATTTTGGAGAATGATGGTTTTAAGGAACAAATCATGATTCATTTTGGATAGCTGGAGGTTACACTGCACCTTTCTATCCATAAATCCGTATCAGTAGTTTCTTTGCCATTAAAATATCTAAAACTTAATTTAAGAAGAGTCAATATTATAACACATGTATCTGACAGTATATTTATAACAGAAATGTGTGCACATATACTATTTGAATAATGGTGTAGAATTACCCTAGAACAGTAAAATATCAAAATTAAGTCTTCCAGAAGCCGCAGCAATGTGAGTAAATAGAGTATGACAGTGTCTGAAACATTGCAGCAGGGAAAACAAACACTGTCACAAATGGACAATGAGCAGCTACGTGGGGCTGAAGTTTACAGGAGATGATTTTTCATCACAGTGTAGTTGCTGGAGGAGCCTGAGCTCCAGGGTGTGTTTCAGACAGCCCATGGAAGCTGTCAGCTCTGAGTGTCACATGGCCTCTGTTCAAGGGCAGAGGCTGCTTGTGACGTCCCAATGAAGTCAGGTGAATCAAACACAACTGGAGGGCCAGGCTGGGCTCTGAAGCAGAATAGAAAATGCGGCAGCATTTTGCATTCAGAGAGTCTGTAGCTTCAAGGTATCCTTGTGCTTGCCTGGCTTTTCATTCTTTCCACCTTCCCTGCATTAAAGTAATGCATCCTTTGGCTGGAGCTATCATAAAGAGCCCTCCCATACAGTGAGAGCTCTGGGAACCTCCTTCATCAGCACATTTCCTGGACAAGCTTATCTGGTTTCTAATATTAAAAAAAAATTTAAAAAAACAAACAAAAAACACTGTTCTTTGGCAACCCTGCCTGTATTACATGTGCTCATCAAAAAATGTACATCATAGGTATGCTCATGACCACTGCCCTCATTTGCTCTATGTCAGTTACCATTTTGATAGTCACATTTTCTTAATAGGTGCTAACAAATTGGCTTATTTTAGCAAATTTTGTAGCAGTATAACTATGCAAACCAGATTTTTTTTCATTTCCGTGGCATAAACTCCTGCAAAAGCCTGGTAATGAAACTTTTCCTCTGTTTTTGTAGTTGAAAGGGTGATGAGGGCACAGCCACCTTTTACTCTGCTGTACCTCCTGACAGCAGCCCTAAAAGAATCTTTTAAACCTGGTTTTAAGGATTATTTGCTTTCCTTTTCTGCAGAGGACTGCATGCATGCAGGAGGAAAGCAAACCCTGACCCCTCCTCCAAAGGACCTGGAATCCATGACAGATTTGCAGTGCAAGGTGTGGCCAGGTGGTTCATCAAAACCAAACCTCTCAGCTGAGCCTAAATCAAGGCTGAGGGGGAGAGGATATTCTCCCTGCTGGGGCTCTGTGTGCATTGGCATTCTGAATACTGATTAGCAGGAGAGGAATGTGGGTATCCGGAGCAAATGGAAGGCACACTGTGCTCTGCACAGGTTCTCACCCATACGACAAATCCCCAGGGCACTGGAACGTGCTTCGGTGATGTATTCTCCTCCTCTTCCCAACTTCTCCCACATTTACTTTAGTTAGCTTGTCTGGAGCCTTGGAACTGGCACTCAGTTACCCCAGAGAGCTGCCCATGGGTGTTATGAAGAGAGAGACCCGAGGAGAGAGGTGTGCAGTGACTCCTTTGGAGTGGGAAAATGTATATCCATCGCCCCGGGAGGAAGGCTGAGCCTCAGGCAGGGAGCAGTGCTTTGGGAGATGTCATTGCAGGAGGGAGCAGGAAGGGCTAATGAGGTGAGTTTGCTCCTGCTGCACACTGCAGAGGTGCTGATGCTCAGCACTGCAGAGGTGAAGAGGCACAGGTCTGAGTGGTCATCCAAGGGATTTGCAATCAGCTCCCACGTGAGCAAAGCCGCGGCCGGAGAGCTCGCACCTGTGGATTCCTGATGGAAAAAACACTCTTGGCTGAGCATGGTCTAAAGTGAGATCTTTTTCTGCAGGGCACAGAAATGTTGTGCTCTGAACACAAGAGGATCAACGCAGCTGGTTGCTAGCATCTTGATTAGGGATGGATGAACTAGTTTGGATAAAACAGCAACTGGTCTGACTGCACACGGATCTCCAGCTGAGCCTGAATTTGGAAGGGTCAAAGCAATACAAAGCTTATATTATTATTTTCATTCTTACATGTTGTCATTTATCTGTAGTCCCTGGCTGCAGCAACACAGCTGACAGACAGTGGAAGGATGGCACATTTCTTGGCTGACTGGAAAGAAAGAGGTCACTTGGTATCCCTATCACCAGACATGTTTCTAAATGAGATATGTTTTTCCTCTGAACCCAAGCACACATAAAAAAAAAAGGCAAACATTTGCCCATTTCTACTGTATTCAACCTGTAGCATTTAAGAGAGAAGTGCATATCCCTGATAGGTTTTCTTCTGAAGTGTCTGTGAATTTTCTGTAGAGGAGGTTGTTCAGGGCTGGAACACTGAAAATTTCCATGTGGATCCTTGTCAATGCATTCTCAACATGCTCAGAAGGCACAGAGCACTTTGCATGTCCCTGCCAGGGGGAGGTGGAGCTTCTTGCTCAGTCATGTAAAGGACATCTTGGCGATGCTCAGTGCTCTGGCTTTGTGGGGGCACCGTGCAAATGTTTGGATTCTGATTTAAAGTGAGCAGCCACCTGGCAGTTGTGCTGGAACATGTGTTTTCTGAAAGTGCATCTCAATATTTTGCACAATAAGATACTAGTTTTGTCCAAAAACTAGTATACAGACCTTGTCCCTTAAAATACAGCAATATATAAAGTTTGGTATTGTTATTGAATATACACACATAGGCCTTTTTTCAGAGTCTTTCAGTATTTTCAGAGTATTTTTTAATTTCATGAAGATGGAATGTAGGAAATCCTGTTCTGTAGCCCTTCATGGTTAGTCTTTGGAGAGCTATATTTTACAGTGAAAGCTGCTATTTAACATACATAATAAGATTTTTTTTTCCCCTTTAATTGCACAGAAGGGATTGTTTCCAGTAAATTAAAATTTCTTTGACACCAATTATTTGGCAATATGGAGATGTAGTATTTTGCTTTCATTTAATTTCCTCTAAATTAATCTAATGATGATTAGATTTAAATAATAAAAATAATGAGTTGTTTCCCTCTCTAAATTACTTTTTTGTCATGTGTGTTTCCCTTTGTATTGAACTTGGTGACTTATTTGCTTTTAGTAGTTTTGAAATATTCTGACACTAATTGCATTTTGAAATATAACCTTCCAACTATGTTGCTTCTGTTTTTCACTCATTTCAGATTGGTTTAGAAGCATTGACTTCTTATTTTATTGCTGAATATTGAAGCTGAGAGCCACGTTACATATATCAGTGTGCTTTCTTTTCCATCTTTAGCTTTGTTAATTAAATTCTGTATTCTCTATATTGCTCATGATTTGTAATGTTTGTTGCCAAATCCCAGGCACTGCAATGTGAAATCTATTCGATATAAATATTTTATTTGTCCAAATGTTTTTTAAAAGTAGTTCAACCATAATCTCTAGCATTTTCTTTCCTTGCAGTGTACTAAACAACCATTACATTATCTAAAAAAATCAAAGGGAAATATTCTGACTACTCCATGCAAAAATAAAAGATGAAGTGTATATTTCAACTGCTGCTAGTAAAAATATAGAGAGATGAGTTATTAAGGTTTCTGGTCTATATGTGACAGAAATATAGCAGATTACACAGCGTAAAGCAGCCCAACAGATGAGACCACTGCTCCTTCTGGCTGAGCACTGGGTATGGGACAGAGCCCAGCACTAAGAGTGGTAGGGAGTTGCAAATAACGTTTCATTCTTCACTTGTAATGTATTTAATGCACAGGGGAAAGTGTTAATATGTTTCAGGTTCCATGCCTTGTAGCCTAAAGCCATAAACACATAACAGTGGGTCAGACAGAAAGTCCATCTGATGCTGCAGTCTGACCCTGTGGGAGCCTGTGAGTGAATGTTTAGGGAAGAGTGAAAACAGAGTAAAGATGGGGCATGTTTCCATTCACTATTTCTGCTGGTCTCGAACTTTTTTTCAGTCAGCAAAGTCTATATGCCAAGTCTGTTTCCTCCTGCTTAGCAGCTGTCAGTGGATTTCTCTCCTAGCATTGGTCTCTTCTTGACCCCAGATTTTGCATCCCACAGCATGTGTGAGGAGTCTGTCTCCTGCTACCTTGATTTCATGCCCCTAGTTCTGATTCTAATAAGAAAAAATTAAACAGTTCATTTCTAGCCATTCTTTTCTTACCAACAATGCTACTGTAAATTTTTCCCATATCCTCTCTCAGTCTCTTAATTTCCATGGCAGAGATCCTTAGCTTAATTGTGCCCTATACAAAAGCTGTCCTACACCTTTGATTTTCCATAGATTTTTTTTTTTCTCTCTGCATATTTCATATTCCTGTGTTTTTTCAGAGATTAAGGAATAGCCAACATTCAAGATACGGACGTACCATGGGTTTATACAATGGAATAATGGAGTTCTCCACTTCATTCTCTCTCCATTTTGAAATAGTTTCTAACTATGATTTGTCTTTTTCGACTACTATTGAGCCCTGAGCAGGCATTTTCAGGGCATTGTCTATCACAATTGAAAGATCACACTCTGAAGCTGCAACGCTCAGCTCAGCAGCCATCACTTTAAATGTGGAGTTGAGATTATTTTTCTTCTGTCTGACTAACTGTACTTTTACCTATATTGAACAGCATCTGACATTTTATTGCTCAGCCTTTTCTCAGCTCAGTCTCATAATATCCTTCTGCAATTTTTCATGAGTCTTGTCCTTCCTACTTTAATAACTCAGTATCGTCAGCAAACTTTGTCAGTTCACCACTGGCCCCCTTTGGGAGGCTATATTTATGGCCATATAAAACAGCAGGGGTCCCAGGGAAATTTCACTGATGATTTTCTTTCACTGCTTGAGACCAAGTCATATTACATCTTCTTCATCCCATTGTTGAGCCTATTATCAAGCCAGGAATTCTTCCCTTGCATGTGTCCATCTGGTTCTCAAAAAAAATTTTTGAAAGACTTGTTTGAAAAAAATTTTGAAAGGCTAAATAGGTTATATATGATCTTTATCTAGATTTCTGCTGAACTCCAACAAAAAGAACCCCAAAAGGTCTTTAAGGCACTGCCTCTTTGAAAATGCACATTGCCTTTTTCCAAGATCATGTTTGTTCAAGTTCCTATTCTCCCTTTTATTAAGGGGCTTACTAATTGGATATGTGCAGGCATCAGACTTCCATTTTATTCCTCTGACATATTTTCCTTGACTTAATTTCATTTTATTTTCTAATGACACCTGATTTTTATCTTCACATATTAGCACAGTTTTATAACAATTTATAATCCACTGTTTGTCTGCTTCATCCCCAGGTTCCTTTGAAACTCCTGAGTGGACACCATCTGGTCCAGGTGAGTCCCTACTGTTCACGTTGTCCATTTGTGTCTTGACTTTTTCTGCAATGATTTCAATTTCATATGGACCCTCTGACAAGTCTCACAGTCAAAAGGACTTGAACATGGTGGTCTGGGGTGTTTTCCAGATTAGCAACGGTGTTAAAAATTAATTTGGCTTCTCTGCTATGTTTGCACCTTCGTTGAGTGTACTTTTTTTTGCCTTACCATTAATTGGTCATACAGTCATTTTGCTCATTTCATGTCCCTGCTGGAGGAAGGATTTATTATTAGATTTTATTGCATGCTTATATTGAGTCTGTCACTTTGATTTGTGTGAGTATATGTGGTTTCATTAGTAGGGCTCAGCCTGTGCGAAGGGAGTCTTATCTCAAACCCTGCTGCCTTTCTGCCCTTTCAGAGGTGTTCCTTAAGAGGGTTTCTGTCTTCCAGAAAACCACATGTATTTGCTGGGGTGTTCAGTTTCTTTGAAATGCAGTTTCCACAACTGTTGAGTAACCTGTGACAAAGTCTGCACAAGCAGATTCTTTCCTCAGGTATGTAGAGCTGTATAACTGGTGTTTATGTAATTTTCCAAATTAATCCAGTTGTAGTGGAGCTAGTGAGAAGTATCTAGAATTCTAAGCAGGTGGTTTCTTGTTAATTTGAATCAGTATATAAACAAGCTTTAAATGAAAAGGAATATGGAGATCATTCAGCGAGGGAGACCCACAGAGACTTCTATGATTGCTGTAAACATGAGGGATTCCAGATGGGGTTCCCCACAGGAGCTAATGTATGGAAACCTGAACATTGTGCAGGTTCTGTAAGAATTCAGTGGAGTGAAGATGCTATTTTTTTCCTCTGTTGCTTACACATCTCATTGCAACTTAAAAAAAAAAAAAAGATGAAAAGAGGATAAATGTTGTCAAGGTTAAATTCCTGTCTTGTCACAACTGAAAAATTATTGAACACCCCTGGCAGCTCCACAGAATATCTTTTTCCTAAGGTATGCAATGTGTAATGAGGTCATACTGTGGGCAGCCTTTCCCTCTGTTTTGGGAGGCTTTTTCCAATTGGAATTTCACGTTATATTGTCAGCTATAAAAATTATTCCTGACTTCTCAGGAATGCAGATGAGATTGTTGTTGGTTTTGATTCCAGGAGAATAGGGAAGAAGGATGAAAAGCAGTCCTGGAGTCCAAGGTTATGGGAACAAAGGTTTAGGAAAGGCTCTTGTGTAGGGCATGGGCTAAGAGAAAAATGAAATGGAAAGGAAGATTGTCCTATCCCCTCTGGGGAAAGAGAGACAGAGAACTGGGCCAAGAGTCCTGAAAGCAGCACTGCTAATTAGGAAAGGGATGAGAGTGGATGTGGTAACAGCACCCAACCCATGTTATCTACAGCCATCTCTCAGAAAATCACTTCAAAGAGGAGCTGGTTATTCAGATTTCTTAGTCCTCAAATCAAATTATTGAGTCTTGCCTAATCTGAATGGAAAAATCTGAAATCCAGAGTGTTCCTTTCAATTCAGACACAAATTCTCCCACAATCACAACCTGAGATTTGCTTAGTTTGTTCATTTACTTGATTTGTTCTCTTAGAATAAAGATACTTTACAAGACTGAGCAGGGATATTACTCAATGAGAAGCGAATACATACAATAGCATCAATTACTCATTTTTGGATATGTCCATTATTGAGCACCTAAGTATGAAAAAAATCTTGACTGTGGCATGAGGATGAGCAGGTCTGCCCTGTAAACAAAAGTCACTTTTAAAAGCAGACTTAATTGTCTTATTTTTTGGCGTGCGGTAAGTTGGATTCCCATGTTGAATATTATCAATGGTTGCTGTGTTCCCTCTTCAACATGGGAGAAGGATAAAGACCATTAATGCAGCTCTCAGCTGAGGAATATTTAAGTGCCACGATGCTTAATTTTTATCTCCAGTTTGATTTTGTGGAGTTTTTAGTGTGTAGTTGATACCATAAGTGTAATGAGTTTTGTTAATGGAACTTTAGAGACTTTAATTAGTCCTAACCACATCAAAAATAATTCCTACCAGGGCATTTTTTCCTTCTCTCTGAAGAAAAGCTAAGCAGCATTAGTATCAAGCTTGGAAATTAGCATGAAAAAAAGACCTAAAAATCACAGGTATTTGTTGCTTAAGGTTGCAAGGTTATTAATTTCTCCCTCCCAAGTATCTGTGACAAAGATCACTCCTGGGTTTCTCCATCTGCATCATTATTATTTAGAAGCCTAAATAGTGGAAGTGCTAAGAAATAGGACAGAGTATTCCCCTAGAGTAAAAAAACCACAAAAACACAGGGGAGAAAACTGGGGATACCTTGGGTAATGACACCCCCAAGTATTGCTACAGGCTTGGGAAGGATGCCCACTGGAAAAGGACGTGTGGGTGCTGGTCACAGCGACTGCGCTGAGCCAGGTGTGCCCGGGAGGCCAAGGAGGCCAATGGCATCCTGGCCTGGAGCAGCAATAGCGTGGCCAGAGGAGCAGGGCAGGGATTGTCCCTCGGTTCTCGGCACTGGTGAGGCCACACTTCAAGTTCTTTCTTCAGTTTTGGGCCCTTCATTCTGAGAAAGGCATTGAGGTGCTGGAGCAAGTCCAGGGAAGGGAACAGAGCTGGGGAAGGGTCTGGAGCACAAGTCTGATGAGATGCTGAAGGTTCTGGGGGTGTTAGTGATAGACCCAATCTCTACAGACTCTACAAGTCCCTGAAAGGAGGATGTGGTGTGGTGGGGGTTGATCTCTCCTCCCAGGTAACAAGGATGAGAAGAAATGGCCTCGAGTTGCACTAGGGAAGGTTTTTATTAGCCATTAGGGAAAGAAAATTCTTCACAGAAAGGGTGGTCAGGCATTGGAACAGGCTGCCCAAGGAAGTGGTTGAGTCATGAACCTAGAAGTGTTCAAGAAATGATTGAGCATGGCACTTGGGGACATGTTTTAGTGGCAACTTGGCAGTGCAAGCTGAATAATTGTACTTGATGATCTCAAAGGTTTTTTACAAGCATAATGATTCTATGATTTCTGAAAGTTTAAATGAGGTAAAATGAGGGAAGCAAGACAAGCAGAGACAAGCAAAATCATTCTCAAGGCAGTCAGAGAAGTGCCCATTAGTTAAGTGCTAACATGGAACAAGATACAGCATTTCATTGATTTTATTTTTTTTTATTGGTGAAAGGAAGCCTAGTGTATGTGTGTAAACTACATTTCTGCAGGTTAATCTTGGGGACATATATTTTTAAGGCACATAATTAATGGGAGCATCTATGAACTGTAAAATCAGAAGAAATAGAGATATTTCATAGAGAATAATTCTCACTCCTCTGCTATTCACAAGATAAGAGTTGAAATTCAGCTTGGAGAGAGACCCAGGGGAGTAACGTGCCTTGGAACTTTATGTGCAGGAGCAAGAACAAGTCCCATTTCAATGGCAAGTCCTCTTGCAAGGTTATGTTAAAGAATGAGGTCATTCCACATTTATCCAAGTTAACAGAGCACTCCAAAAGCTCCTGAAGAATATGAAGTATAAGATTAATTAAAATACCAGGGAGAGGTGCTTCTGTCTGGAAGACGAATAGTACAACTTCTGCAGGGGCAGCAGCAGGCAGGCTGTCAGTTTTCTACTTGGAGTTTTCTCTGAATTTTACAACTTCCTTTATAAATAACAGAGGTAACTGCAAAAGAGGAACAGTGCAATAGCACCAACAGTTGCCTGCCTACAATGCTGTGTTTGCATACATTGAAGACACCTACTTACCCTGCTGCTGGTAATGTGTTGATTTGTAGTTTAAGCTGGCATTAGGCACCCATTGGATTTCATGCGTAGATAATGAGGAATTCAGAGAATTGGCAGCTCGCAGAGATAACACCACAGTTCCTCTGCAAAGGGCTCTCTGTTGGCACTGCAGCTTGGCAAGCAGCGCTGCTTTGATGGAGAAGGGCTGCACAGCTGAAGCATGGCCCCAGGTCTCTTGCTCCCATGCCTGGCAGGGTGCACACGCTTTTGGGATGACCTGCAGCAATGAAAATCAAGTTCTGAGGCTTCACTGGCAGTGCTGGCTCCGTGCTTAAAAGTGGGCTCCTGCCCAGTCTCTTGGTATCCTTCAGAGGAAGCTGCTTACTGACTCCTCCAGCAAAAAAAGGCAAATTTAATGCTCATGCTAGTCTAAATTTTTTGGAGACGTGGCAGAGGAAAAGGGGTGGGAGAGAGAGAAAGTTCTCATGTCACCTTCACGCAGACTGTTGATAAGGAAGGACTGATAGACTAATCATAGCCAAGAAGCCTCGCTGGTCTCTTCTGGAGGATGAGTTGATTAAAACCTTGTGTAATTACATTTCACCTTAAATTCTCTCTCTCCTTCTAATTTTTTTACATCTTCGGTGTCAAATTAGAGTTAGAAATTGCTCCTTTTCATACAGGATCAAAACAGTGGCTTGTCTTGTTCTGAACTTTCCTGAATTAAATCTTACTAGGACTAGTGTACCTGGTGTATGAGGCCTGTGAATACTGCTGCTCATAACATACTAGAATCTTATTTTAAGAAAACTAAAGCCAAGGGATTCACTTGCTTCCAAATGTTGGGTTTCCATTGAATAAAGGATTAAAAATTGTTTTGTAGGCTCTTTTCCTTTTCTTTGTTTTTGCTGTCCTCTTTCCTCTTCTAAAAGGATCACTGGACATGGTTGGATTAACCCCAAAATATTGCTATTCCTTTTCATGTGGAAATTGCACACACAATCGTTGAGCAATAATCTTCTAAGCTTCCTCTAAGTGAGGTGTGGATGAGAATTGCTGTGGTGATTGGAGTACGATTAGAGAACGCCGTGTTCCTTGTCAGTTGCGAAGAGAAGGATAAGAGATTGGAGTGTCTAGACTTGAGCTGAGGAAAAGACACTACATTTCTACATGTCTAGAAAATCATCTTCAGCCTAAAGGGCTCTTATAAAATGGAAGGAGAAGGACCTTTTATACAGACAGATAGTGGTTTTCATGGTTTTAAACTGACAGAGGGCAGGTTTAGATTAGATGTTGGGAGGAAATTCTTTACTAAGAGGTGGTGAGGCCCTAGCACAGGTTGCCGAGAGAAGTTGTGGCTGCTCCATCCCTGGAAGTGTTCAAGGCCGGGTTGGATGAGGTCCTGAGCAACCTGGTGTAGTGGAAGGTGATCCTGCCCATGGCAGGGGGATTGGCACTGGATGATCTTTGTCGTCCTTTCCAACCCAAACTGTTTTGCGATTCTGTGAGCGTAGATTTAAAAAAATGGATTGGGGTATAGCTGCTTTTGCTCAGCACTGATTTCAGCTCATATCTCACACATTTGGCTGGGAAATGAATCCAAGAGATTTGTTTTGCTAATCTTAAAAACAGTATTTCAAACCACTGCTGTCATCTCTGAAAACAGGACATACATATTTATGACAGAAATAAGCACTGTCTGATTAATGGCATGCCTAATGCTAAAGGGGACGTGTCCATGACTTTGTATGGGCTCCTCCCTCCTAAAAAGCTCCTTCTCTTCGTGAACAAATAAATAAGTCCCCATCTGTGTAAACTGTATTATAAGGCAATTAATGGTGTTGTACCACTGAGGTCATCCATCAGCCTATGAGCTTCTCAAAAATTTAACATATTGATCCTTCTTTGTTCCATTTTCCTCTACATCCAATATCTTTCGCACAGTTGCTAATTATTTATTTTGGTAAAAACACAAATGCTCCAGTGATCATTGCCAACAGTTCAGCACTAATGAGCAGCTCTCTTGTAACGAACAAACACTGTGTGCATCCAATATGAGAAGTCAAATTGGTAAGGAAAAAGCTTTAAGCGATGTTGTGTTGCTGTGGTAGATAATAGCGAGGAGTAAAATCTTATCTTTGCAATTATTAAAAAGTATCCATCATCCTGAGAACTGGAAACTTAATGGACTATAAATATTATCACTACTGTAACTATTATTATTGTTATTGGGGCAGCAATCTTTTGTTCATGGTGAAATAATGGCAGTGGAGAAGCACTAACACTGCAGCAGGTACTTTTTGGCTGAACAGAGACTAAGGAAAGCTTTTATTTTATCTTAAAATGCAGTTCAAGGTAGCCTATAATTCTAACACATTTTTATTTCTGTCAGATATATCAGTCAAGTCAGAACTCTGTAGCAAATCTTTGAGATGTGAGTAGAAATTTGTAAATTTCTAGAAAGTTAATTAATTTAGCAGAGGAGAGATTCTGAGAGCAAATGGTTTATTCAGCTGCATAGGAACATTCCTCTTCAGGGTCTGCACTAGAAGTCAAGACCCCTTTTTATCACCTGTTCTGACCACCCACATATCCTTTCACTTCAATGTTTTAACACTTTATATAAAAAGAGGGTCCTGAGATAGGAATTCTTCTATGTGTTTTGTGTTATATATGAATTATTATATATTGTGGCTTGAACCTAGACTTCGTCCTTTCAGCAGGAATATCAGAAGAATTGCATTCCTTGCTTCCTTGTTTTCATAGAAATTTCAAGAATGAATCTTTTTGAAATACATTAGCCAATTAATTTGAAAGGTTGTCACACAACCTGCACATCTTCATTTTGAGACCTCTAGCATTCCTGTATCTGCCATGAAGAATGCACTGGAGCTAGGTGCATGAATTCCAGCAGCTGTCTCGTCCATGCTGGGACCACTCGTCTTCTCCTGTCTCCAAGGACTTCATTAGGGCTTTTAACAGTAATATTGTGTTCACAGTTGATGAACAGGCAATCTCTGACCTCATCTTCAACTGACTCATTATTTTCATGGCTGTGATTCCCAAATGTTTAAACTGCCTCCTGCAATACACATATCTGGGTATTACTCTGAATTTTTGGCTGACTTAAATATAGACTAATGGATGACTATTGTTTAACCAAAAGCTACATTTCACTCTTTAATACTCTGCTGCATCTCATTGTTACCCATTAATCCTTCTGTGCTCTGCAGATTCTAGTGTTTATGCCCTTGTCCAATAATTAGCATGGATGCTTATAATATTTTAAAAGTGTAGCTATTTAATTTCCTATGGTAATGTAGGAATCCTGTATCTCTGCACACCACTTTATTTCTTCAAAGATTTCAGAGCTGGGTGTAACAGAGAGCTTCAAAACATAGATCTGAAGTAGAGGTGAGCTCTCTTCCCAGAAGAATTTCTATTTATTATTAATTCAAATATTCCCTATGTTTGTGTTTTACAAGAATGTGGCTACTGAGAGATGCCCCCTCAGCCCTGTTCACTGATGAAGATGACATATGAGTCATTCTTCAAATCTTAGTGAAAGAAGAGATTGAGATATGTCTGGTTTGGGTTTTTATTTGGCAACTTCATCCACTATTGAGATTCTTTCTGGGTGAATTTTTATGTATTCTACATTTCAAAAGTATTTGTCTAATTGGGTTTTCAATTATTTGTTTTGCATCATTTTTGTTTCTAAACAAGTGCTAATTTCAGTTAAATTAGACTGAATGTTTCGTGATTAGGCATTTCATTAGTACATAAATCTTACAACATCCCAGCTTTTTGTTCAGATTATCTTATTTCATACAAATGCATGGCGAATGACAACTCTGAATTTAGTCCCACTTTTTATGAATGTCACAATGCAAAAATCTTTCCCAGTTATGGTCTTTTCCTCAGCCTGGATGCTAGTGAGTGTGTCTTGTAGTGATTAACGATGCTGTAGCTGTCCTGCAGAGAGCTTCCCTCTTGCCTGCTGCCTGACCAGTGCCAGCAGCCACCTGTAGCCACTGGAAAAGCTGCAGTGTGTTCAGATAAGTAACATTTCAGCCCCTCTGTGTGCTTTAGCTGCTGTATTCAGAGCTCCCCTGCTTTCATTTATTAGCTGTGGTGTAATGGATGTGTTCACAGGGGCACCCCTCACCCCTGCCTGCTCACAAGCCCACAGGAGCAGCAGCTGCCTGTTCAGGGTGTGAATGCATTGCTGAAGGTCTTGGTGGAGAAAACAGAAAGTTTTAAACTTTAAAAAAATTACAGGGATTGTAGGAAATGGCTTTGCAGATTTGTGCTGATAATGGGCAGCTTCTTTGTTGCAAACAGCATTTCCAGAAATGGTGCAGACAGGACTTTTAAATGAGCTGATTTCCCTCCCCACCCCACACTACCAAAGACTCATTCCCTAACCTCTATGAAAGCAGTGGGTTTACAGAGTTTGGGATAAAGGATTCTTGTTCATTCTGCTGATTTACTGTGTGGCAGAAGTGACTCTCAGCCCCTCCCTGAATATCCTCAATGCTCCAGTACATCCTTTACCCACATAATCTCTCTGGGTCTTGGGCATCATTGTGGTTCAGCTGGCACTCAGCCATGCTCATACAGGGAATGAAGGCAGAGAAATCAGAATGTTCCTTGTAAACAATGAATTATAAATGGTTTGGGGTGGGTGCTGATCTTGTCATTTCCATCTGCTGTCATGAATGTCAAGGTGAATATATTTACATTGTAGTGAATGGATGTTGTAATTCAGACAGAAATGAAATTTGAGAATTATTTGGGACAGGAGAGATGGTGCTTACCCCATTTACATCAATGCACTTTAGAGAGGTCACTGGGGAAGCCCTAACATAAAGAGCTCCTCAGACCAGGCTTGGGTTTGTGTTGCAAGTTCTACAATGTCAGATAACATAAACAATGTGTTTAGGCACAAAAAGTAGTTTTTATGATCCAAGCAGCCTTTTTTCCACGTTCTTTTTGAACAACTTCTTGAATTTTCTAAGACTATTTAATAGACTCTGTTAGGTTTTGTTAAATTGGTGTTTTAATAATTTGAATTGATTAGAGCTTAACATCAGCTTGTTGAAGTTGTTGCTGTGGAGCAATTGGTATGAAGAGGAATTCTTGCTCACCTTAGGCAAGGAGAAGGCATATAGGTTTTGGATCCAGCCCAAACCCATCACCTATTAATAGCTCAGATACAGACATTGGTATCTAAAACATATGTTGAAGTAAGAAAGCAGACTTAAAAGTTTTTAGATGAAGCAAAGAGACAAAAAATCTGTCTCGGGTCCTTTGTCATGTTTTAGTCCATTGAGGCTTTTTAACCAAAACAGCTCCTATATTCTGTTCAGCTCCAGTTTAAAATAACCCTGAAGCGAGAGCTTTGTGAGGAGAAGATGTCCCTTTGCCAAAGACAGTTCCTGCTGAGGAGCAGTCTGGCTCACTTCCTCCAGTAACTTCTGTGGGCACACAGAAATGGAAGCGTTCCCTTGAGTCTGGATGGGGTGGAGGACAGCAAGTGTTCACCTTCCCACCCCTGCCAGCCCTCCACATCCTTACCCACCCCACATGGAGATGGAAGCTCTCTCAGGGCTCATTTAACTGAGCAGATAAGAGGGTTGATTCTCACTGATTAAGGCACTGGTTTTTTTTAAGGCTTTCATTCTCAGCCTCCTACCTTTACTGTAACATTTTCTGTCTTTTCAGAGTTTCAAGCATTAAAAAGAAGCTTATTTTTGTCTGTGCTGGGTCGAGGACTGTGGAAGACCCTGCCTGAATGCAGAAACTTCCCTTGTGCCTGAAATATCCCTGTTGGATAGGCACATTGTCCAGTCTCTCCTCTGTGTTATGGAGGGAAGGCTGCCCTTGAGAGCAGCTGTACCTGTGTGGCACTTCTCCTGTTTTCTGCTCGTCTGCTGCTGTGGGCTGCAGCATCACCTCACTCTGGCTTGTCCTGTGATGGCTCACAATCACAGGATCATGGAAAATCCTGAGCTGGAAGGGACCCATGGGAATCATCAAAGTCCAGCAGCTGGGATCCCTCTCAGGAGGATGGGGTTAGCTTGAGCTGCAGGAGGTGCTGTGAGCTTGGGGCACAGCCTGGGGTGTAATAGGAGGGAGAGGGGATATCCTGGCAGGAAGTGTAAAGTGAGGTAGGAAAAAGAGAAGAAGACAGCAAAGATCTTCTCTTTTCCTTCTTGCACAGCTACACAGAGCTGGGGGTGAGCACTGCCAGTGATGGTGTAACGTGCTGCAGCCAGTGGTGCCCAAGCAAAAGAAGCTGGGAAACCTCTTTCCAAGCCTCTTCGTCTTTGTAGAAAAATTTCAATTCTGTTTCAGCCTGAACAAATTCAATTCTCTATTTCCCATCTCCTTGAGGAGAGTCAATTACAGGCTGTTCTGGGAAAAAAAAAAAAAAAAAAATCACACTACACTCTTCGTGGTGAGGCTGTTCCAATTTTCAGAAAACACTGCAAGCTTTCTTAGACCACAGAGAAAAAGAGAATGATGTGTACAGCCTATTTGTTAGGCATTCCATGATAGAAAAGAGATAAAAGTTTTGGTCCCTGCTTCACATATTGTCACTGCATTTCCAAGTACTTTAAATAGATTAAAAAACAAATGTTCAGGATGAGTCAGTGTTTTGTAGTCAGGATAATTGATCTTGAAATTCTGAACCCCATAGTTTACAGGGTTAATTGTTGATGTGTCAAGAGCTGCTGAGATTTCTTTTCATGTTGATATCTTGGGCTTGTCTTTAAGTCAGTAAGACTGTAAGAGATACAGGGCTAGGGCAAAGGCACAAGAATTCTTTGAAAAATGTTTTCTGAGGAACTTCCTAAGGCTCAGCACCAACAGTGCTCTGTTAGTTTTGCAGTATTTTTTCTTTTTGTAATACTTCTTTCTGTAATACTTTTTGCTGTTTTCCTTCCAAAAAGATTATTTTCACTTTTTTTTTTTTTCCTTTGGCTTGGATTATTTTTTCCCATAAAAATATTTAGCTGTGCTTGGCAGAGTATGAGCCTAACTTGGAAACTCTTTTAAGATGCATGACTTTTTCTACTGCCTGTGTAGGAAGCTTGGGGGGATTAGGGTTTCACCTCATCAAATTGCAGATTACTACAGTATCTAGATCTGTGCTAGTTTTCTAGATCCCACTTATCATCAGGGGAGAGAAACGTCAGTGTAAGAAGTTATTTGACTCATTCTAAGTGACAGAAACTGGATCAGAGGAGCCACTGCCTGGAAGTGAATGCTTCTCTGTGCTGAGTGTGAATATTCCATGACCATATAAACCTGTATCAGGGTGCTCTCCACTGCCAAATATCTGCTTCCAGTCAGGGGGAAGGGGAGAGGGCATAATTACCAGTCTGATAAGAACCTCAGCCTTGCACAGGAGCACTCACCAGCTTTTATCAGGAAAGGCAACAGCTCCCCCAGGTACAGGAACTCTTCAGAAACCAGCAGCCAGGAGGGGCTGCCTCTTGCAGAGTAAAGTGCTGTTATCACCAGTCCTCTGGGCAGCCTCTTCACTGCACCCAGTGGAGCTCAGGAGGCCCCTAACTTTTATCTGCCTGTGTCTGTGCAAGACAACAGCTCTCTCTGAGTTTCTGCATGTGTTCCTCTCCTCCTCAAAATGCAACGCTCCTGGAAAAGTTCAATATTTTGTTTGTTTTTTTTAAAGTATATGTATCCAGTGTCTCTCCACTTGGTGTGTGCTGAGCAAAGTAGAGGTCTGAAAGAGTTGAAGTTGCAGGTGTTTTAGGTCCTGGTCTGACTTAAAGTCCTGCTGTGCTCTCAAGTGCAGACTGAGGTTTGGTTGTAAAAGGCTGAGTTCTGTCTGTGTCTGGGCTGAGGACACACAGAGGGTGTGTTTGAGGTTCTCTGGACATCTCATCAGCCTTGCATTGCACATCCTGAGCAAGATTTAAAAAGCCACCGTGCTGGCTGGTACCATGCAAAGGTATTAATTAGGATCCCAAAACCCAAGGGGCTAAAACAGGCACTCTGACTAATGAACTTTTCTGGTTCCAATAGGATTTTCCATTCTGTTTCCAGCTACAGAGCCTGCAGTGCCAGCACAGCTGTGTGTGACCTTCCCACAGTAAGTGGCAAAGGGGAACAAGCCACAAAAACTCCAGGAGCATTCAAATGTTGCTTCCAGAGCTCCAGAAAGCACAGAATGTTGTGTAACCAGCCATGCAGTTTTTGGGCAAGTGTTTCCAGCGTTGGGGCCAAAGTGCTGACTGTGAGAATGATCTTAGAGAATTCAAAACAGGAAAGAGAGATGCACCACAGCCTAAACTCATCTTTGCTTGAGACTGGGGTGAATGGTAGAGTAGCCTAAGAATCTGCACTCACACAGGGAAAGAGAGAAATGGAATCCTACTGAGTGGCAAATTTAAAAGTATATCAAGAGGAGCAAAAAAAAAATTAAAATGGACTAAAGCCTCCCTAGAGACACATGCTATAAATCATAGAGTCCTTTTGATAGCATCAGTTCAATAACTACAACAACAAAGAAGATTATTTTTTAATAACTTGTCCTCCAACTAGACCAGTACCATGTAAAATCAAGAGAATGACTGACAGACAAAACTACCTTGCAAGAGAGACAGAGCTGCTTTTTAATAATGCAAGCTCAAATTATAAATCATTTCATGGTCTTTGCCCAAAGAAATCCCATGTCACAGGCCTCACTGAGAGTAGCCTGTGGCTCAACACCTATGCTGCCAACACAGCTGCTCAGATGCAAGGTTTCCCTTTCTTTGTGTGTGCAATTTCACCATCATTTTTCCCTCTGTCACTTTAATTGTTTGGAGACCTGATTCCAGATCAGATAGCCCTCATGGGAAAATACAGAGAAGTGGTGCTGCTACTGCATGGAAGGAAATCATGGGAGTTCCTTGCAGGAATTGTTCTTCTTCTTTAGGATCCCTTTAAAAGTTTATCAGATTGCCTTTGAGCATTACCTGTATCCTTTGGGGGAAATAAACGTGTGAGAAAGTAACATTAGCCTCATATATCATTCAGGTCAGGACAGTCACAACCTCTGAGCTTGACAGTTCTGAGCTTGATAATTCCTCCATCCATCCACCCCCTGTCCCATTGCCAAAGGACACTGAGATTCTTTATGCCCTTTGTGCATTCTCCATGGTCTGGGGACACTGCATAAGCTGTGTTTTCCCTCCACCCACCGTGGATATTCTGCACTTGTTTACTGTCCATGACAGCACTACCCACAGAGGAACCTCCTGCATCCTCTCTTCTTTCAGAAATCCAGCTTCTGAGGGGCTCACATTCACTCTTCTTCCTTTTGGTTCCTCCTTAAAATGCTGTCTGAGGTGCAGAGGCAGTCCCTCCTGCAAGCCTGCTGCATGATTTGGGGAAAGCAAGGATGGGGGAGCATTTCCTTGAGTACCATTGCTGGGAAGACAGCAGCATCTGTCAACTGTGATGTGCTTGAACAAGGATATATGATGGCACATGACTACCAGGTGAAGACTTGACAGTAAAAACAGCTGACTATATATATATATATATATATGTATTACATATAATATATATAATACAGCTGATAATAGGACAAGGCAGATAATAAATGAGCAATTTTACACACCTCAAGCCTTAACAAATCTAGATGATATCATAAAACATGAGTGATACCTTAAAAATAATACTTTGGGGTTTGGTTTTTTTTTTTGTTTTTTCTCTTTGCTCTTTATTTCTGTGCTGTTAGTTTGCATGATAATCACGTTTTGTTCTTGTTCTCAAAAATGTGTAGGCTGGAAATTTGTTTTAAAGAGGAAAGAAGGTACATATATTCATATATTCTGGTACTGAGGACTACTTGGAGGAATAAAAACAGGACCAACCAAAAGGAACAGAACTATCAGGACTCCATGAGACAATCAAGCTTCCAGGATTGTCAGTCTTGACTGAGTTCCCTCAATTTACATTTCTGGAACCTTTTGCTGTCTGAGTGAAAGTGCTGCCCAACAGTAAAATAAGAATGACATTTTTTTTAGTTAGCAAGTGTTTGAAATAGCATGTCACTAACAAAATCTTTCCTACCACTCTCAGCCAGTCCCTTTCTCCTTGCTCTACTTAATGAGCTTGAGACTTACATAAGCATGTAGTCGGTTCCCTTTCATAAGATGGGGATGCCATGATGAGTAGAAGCACATTTTCTGCCATGACAAACTTTGATCCAGATTTCACTGTACTTCACAGATTAAATTGTCTATTTTCTGTCCTTAGTTGAGGACTGCAGTTGTTTGATTTCCTAAGTGTTGGTTTATCCAGCAATATTTAAACCCTCTTGGTGCACAACTGTGTGAAAATGAGAATACTGTTATGCAACTAAAGGGTTTAAGGAAATTTAAAACCGAGAAACATGTTGAATATTCAAAATGAACAGTTTTTCCTCCCGAGGGTGTCTTTGGCGTTTCTGTTTCTGTAAAATATAGTCCCCGCAGAAAACCCCAAAAATTAAATGCCACTTTGGAAATTTAGAGCTGTTGCTTGACTTGAATAGGGGAAAAAAAAAAAAAAAGATATAGTGAGGTGCTGTATTTGCTCAGCCAGCACATGTTTCTGAGATGTTTCTGGTGGGTAATAGTTTGTTAGTGGGATGATGTATGTTCCCTTGTGGAGGCAACAGTGCACTGTCATTTCTGCAGTATGTCCAGAGAATTTTTGCCAACCATACTGTTTTCCTGAACAGAGCAGAGCTACCCATTCCACTCTGACAGGGCAGGATGTGCTGATACAAATCACAGCGTGGTTCCTGAGCTCTGGTGGATCTCATAAAATGAGAGGATAGTCCGCTGTAATTAAATTGTGGAGCGGTCCCTACAGAAAAACATACTTCCCTTAAGGTATAATATGCTTTTAATAAAAAGGATAGATCTCAATGCATCCTATTCCCTCCCAGCTGCTTGGTGGTGTTTAGGTATTCAGGATGTTAAATCAAACCCTTGCAATAGCAAAATTGGAAGTCTGAGATGTCGTATTTCTTTTTGATGAGGAACTAATTGTACCGTATCACTGACATGCTGAAAAAACGTCGCTGAAAGATCAAGTTCCAACATCAGTAAGCACCTTTTGGAGTCACACAATTTCAGCTTGGAGAAGAGGACCTGTTTGTGATCAGCCTGTTGTGCCAGGTAGTAATTTTCAAAACTACAGCCAGAAATCTATTGAGATAACAATTGGAAATACATTGGTCTTTTCAGGTCTAATTGCTTCACTTATTAATTTTTAATTTTAATATGCAATCTACAGAATTGTTGAAGACAACTGATATAAAATAGTTCTTATAAAGCAACCTGGTTAATTAAAAGTTGTAGAAATCCTACAAACAGCCCAGCCAATATCTATCACCATCAGAGGCCTTAATTTCATGAAAAAAAAAGCCCTCCAGTGAAATTCCAGTGGTGTCTGGCTAAGAGGACTCTTTAATTTACTTGTCTCCTTTGGGAGTTTTAATAATGAATGCCACTCTATCACCCAGAAATGTTGATTTGTGCACATGTGACTGCACACACACACACACACTTGAGAAAGCTCCACACAAGGAAGGACCTGGCCTTTGCCACCTGGAAACAACACATGGAATTATGCACTTAAGTATGGCCCTTCTTTCTTGTATAAAGACCCAAACTAAAGTCATGTGTGCAGCTGGAAAGGAATTTTCCATCTTGACTGTTTGGTAGGTTGTATTTTTTGTTTTATTCTTCCCCAGCAGGGCAGAGCAAAAGGCTGATTCACTCTTATCTAACTTGTCTGAATTGTAAACTGCATCAGGATGCTTCCCTCTGGCTTCCTAGAAGGTCATGTTTCAGGAACAGCACTGACTCATCTTCAGGTGGCTGCCCAGAGTGCCAATTCATTATGGAATCACAAAACTGAGGGCAGGATGGGGGCTGCCTATTTCCAGTTTTGTAGCCACTTTCTCTGCCTTTCTCATGGACTGCACTTTCTGAGCATTGCCAGTTGGAATAGGAAGGTGGACAGTTAGGAAGAACAACCCAGTATATCTCTCTCTATATATATCTATATGCTTCTATATCATTGCTGCAGTGTCTGAGGAGTTCCTCTTCCCTAACACAGTTAACATCACAAAACTTTAGTGTGGAACATCGTTTTTACCTTCATTTTACTGTCTGGAGCTGAGAACCAGGCAGTGCCTATGTGCAGATGGACAGATTTCTGTAAGGGCTGCATTTTATGCAGAAATGTTGTGTTTAGAGTACTTATGTGGGAAATCCAGCCTGAAGAGACTGACTTTTCACAAATCTAGCTCTCCTGGGAGTGCCATAAAGGCAGGACTTGGGAAGCTGGGCTGAGACAGGAGCATGGGCTTTGTTGTTCTGCAGCAGGTGATACAGGGTGTACCTCAAAGTAAAAGATTCAGAATTCAGGGGAAGATTTTGAGAAAACAGTAATCTGACATTACCACCCAGCAAGGACTGGTCTCTGAGAAGTCTCTTTGAGGGTGTGCTCTGTGCCCAGGGAACTGCACCAGAATTTCTCCATTTGAGCATCACTGAGTGAAGTGTATAAACTGGTCCTGTTGCTGTGCTGAGAAGCAGGGGTAACTCTGCTTCAATCTATTTTAAATGAGGTTAAAAATAGGCTGACCAAAATAAAAAATGAATTGGGAGTGTGTCATGATGGACTACCTTCCACTTAGCTTCCTGCCAGGGTTCCTTGAGGCAAGGGTTGAAGAAGTGGGTGCTTTTACTTCATCGCGGCTGTTGGGTTGTTTTTTGTGGTTTCAAACAGGAATCCACACAGCCTTAAAGACAGAGCTGTAGTGCCAATCAGTGCAGATCAAAAATACCACAAACAGCAAAAGGACAAACCAAATTAGACACTGAGACAAATCCAGCAGAGCTCATTCTGAGGAATGGTTTGTGAATATTCATCCTGGCTTTGCCCTTTCTGTCCCTGGTTTTCCAGCTGACTGTAAGGACTGTGCTCCAGCACTCCAGGGCCACTGAGCAATGCACTATTTCTGCACTGTTATCCAAGGGACATTGTTCCATCAGGACTTGTGGTCTAAAGAATGGATTTTTTTGGTGGGGAAAAATGGGTGAGGGACAAGCTGCTGATGATTGATAAGCATAATTGAGCTGGGGGATTATTATTTACTTTACACCATGACCAGAACCACAGAATATGTCTGTTACCAAGATGTTATCTCTCAGTTGAGAGAAAAAGCTGTGTTTTAATAAAGAAATATTGAGCTCAGTCTCATCCTGCTTCTCAAAATATACTCATAGGCTTGCCACAATATTCTGTGTGTTTGATTAGTTGCTTTCAATCTGCTTAATTTATTATGGATTTTATTTTCTTTAATTGTGTGGGGACCTAACTTTGCAGACATGCTGATATGAATTCATAAACCTTGAGGATTAAATCCCTACTGATGCTGAGTCTCTGAAGTTGCAGCAGCCTTTATTCTTCTCCTGTATTGTTGTGCAGTGATCCCCTGTGCTGATAAACCACTTCCAAAACTCATTGCAGCCATGTCTGTGTTTTAATTGTAGGTGAAATGATCCTTGCCTGCAGTTTGTTAAACACTTTGACATCCTTTTGATTTAAAGGTGTTATAAAAATGTAAGATCATTATGTGGCTTTAGATTCCCAAACATCTCCTATAAGTATTTGAATATTGATAAACTCATGGCTTGAAAGTGCTGCGATTGCAACTTCAGAAATTTCTTCTGTTCCAGTTTGTTTAACCAAAGCTTGTTTAACATTAAATATTTAGCAAATTTCTTTCTTCAGATCAGCATACTCATTAATAACTTAAAATATAAACTATCATGCATTAGAGATGCAAATCAGACTTTTTATTCAAACTGGATCCTCAGTCTCCTACACATAGTTATGATAAATAGCACCTTCTGCAGTGAGTCACAGCACTGCTTCTGTCAGAAATTACTCCCTGAGCAAGAAGCAAGACAGAATAAGGCAGCAGTCTGGCTGTATCTATGGCTAGTGCTGACTGCCTGTCACAACACACCTTTAAACTTTTGGCCTCTGTTTCCCAGTTACCAGGCTCTGGGAATGTCCTATATTTAACTCACTTCAGGGTGTCTTTACCTGGGAACAGTAAAAAAAAACCTTTTTTTATTAAGGGTTTTTTTGGCAGCTTGATCAGTGGCATGTTCACCAAAATATTGCTCCAAAAAGGTATTTCCATTCTGGGAATGCTGGAAGCTGAGGACCAGCCTGGTTCAAGCTGTAGTTTTATAGTGAGAGGAAATGCCAGTGGAATATGTAAATATCTGGGGGAAGAGGACTTGATGGCACTGGCAGAGTGCATATGGGTACATCTAACACAAAACTGTCTTAATCACAGTCAGAGACCCTTGGGCATTCAGAGAAGATTCCAGCCTCACATGGAAATTGTGAAGGGTCATGGTGAAATGAAATCAAAAACTACACAGTTTTTCCTCTGGGTGAAGCATTTGTAATAGGTTTTTGCAAAGGGCTCCCAAAGGATTGTGAAGGATTGGTAAAGACTACAGGAGCTGTTCAACCCTTGGGGGACTTAGATATTGATGAAAATACAGATAGACACCAAATGGTGTTGACTTTGAAATAGGCTACTATTTTGTATAAACAAAGTAGATCCTGAAGACAGTAAGTAATTTCATCCAAGCCTATTAAATAAAAATCGATTGATCTTTCTAGGGAAACAGGAATTGCAAAGAGAGACATTTAATACAACCTGCCAATTCAATTTGGCAAGGAGGAAACTGAGGCAATGCATTACACAGTTCAAAAATGAGCGAACTCCTGGTCTCAGACTGGGGGCATTTGTTGTTTGTCTTACTGAGCCCTATCGAAATTATGAGTTTTCTAACCACACCACTTCTGGATTTCACAAATATTCTGCTCCTCTGCCTTCAGCAGAGCCTCTCTGCTTCTATGCACTGCCAACAGGCCAATGGTGAACACTCAACAGTTTCCTACATTACATAACTCAAAAAGAAAAAAAAGTAGCTTCACGCTGACTACATTTTGTTAACATGAAACAATTATTCTTAAGGATTTTTAGCAAGAATTACCTTAAAAGACTAACATTACTTGAGTATGTGGTTATTTCATTCTGAAAATGATGTGTATTTTAATATTTGTTTTGGTTGTGGCTCTGCTCTTTCACAGAATCCTTATTTGCAGAGAAGAATTTCATCAGCTTTAGCCAATGCTGCATCATTTTCCTATTATACCTTGAGTTTAAGTTTGTATGGTCCAGGCTGTAAGACTAGGAGACAGAGGAAGGCTCAGACAAGGAAGGAAAATATTAGAAGGGCATGGATTGTGACAGATTCTAACCAGGATTTTCATTCAGATGTATTTTCTGGTAATTGGCAGTCTTAGTTTGACTCTGGCATGATACTGGAAAATAGCACCCTCTAAATTCTGAAAACTCTTCAGCCTGCAACATGGTGGCTTGATTTATACCTGAGCTCTTTGTTTTAAGCTATATGGGTCTCATCTGATTATCTTCCTTGTCCTAGGTTTCATACCAGTGTTATTTATTAAAACAGAAAGGCTCTGAGCATTGTCCTTCAGCTTTCAGAGCATTTGGCTAAATGGCTATCACACTACAGGCTGCCTTTTCTTTCAAGCTATTTGTATTGCATCTGAGTATAGAAATTGTTTAGTGCACTACAGCCATGTGAAAACTGTTGTTTCCCTTAATTCTTTATTTTCCTTTCATCCTAACTGATTACCACCTCCGTCAGAATTTATCAGCACTGCTCTGTGCACTGGACTGTGTGACCTAAATTTTATGACCTTGAGTCCAAATCTAATTCTCTGGTACAAACTCATATTTCTTTGTTGATCTTTTAAAGACATTTTCTTCATTAGCATGGCAGGAAAGCATGTGGAAGCCAAGCGAAACAATATGCAATTTTGCACTGCACTCAAATTCCTTGCTGCAGTGCACTCAACTAACCTTCTATTAAAATTGTATTTTCCCCCCATATCCTTGCTTCCACTTTTGCCAACAAATAATCTGTCAGTGCTAAGGAGTTATTTATTTTGTTCATCTTTGATTATTCCTCTTGCCTACCAGCCTTCAATTTGTCCATTTTTCTATGGCTACTCAAGTAATCACAGTGCCATCAAAACCTATCCAGGACTTGAAAAATACCAGCAACTGTGTTTCTACTGCAAGGATATCTTTATTTAAAATTACAATATTAACTAGGAATTTTATACAATAACAAAATAAATCTAACTCCCAGTTGTGCAGAAATCATACAAGTGATTGTAAGTGGCAGCATTTTTTGTCCCCCACAAGAATTCTTCAAGAATTTAGATTTTTTTTTTTTTATAAATATGAAACTAAGGACCTCTCCCAGGCATTTATATATCCATTCTTAGGCAAAACAATGTGTTTGTATGTAGCTGTCAATGCAATTTTATTTGACCATGTCACATCCTGGTAGACACACAAATGCTTATGGGTCACTTGCAAAGCTGTATAACAAATATCCCTCCTGAAGCAGCCAGGATCACCAACAGCTTAAGATAAAATGTAAGATGTTTTTTAGCATCACAATATCTCCACATCCAGTCGTGAGAAATAGCATTTGTACTTCAATTTATGCAGAAAAATCACCCCAGTAAAATTTGGAAATAACCCAAAAAAGAATGAAGGGCATCTGAAGGGTTTTACTGCGATGCATGGGGTAAACTCAGGCTGATGGGATTCCATTTTCACTGCTAGGAGAATTTACTGGTGGTATTTAAATCTGATGTCAGTGTCACACCACCTTCAAAAACACTGAATTGGGAAAAAAAATGTTGCTTCCCAATCTTGTGTTCATCTCTAAGGTATTGTCTGGAAAATGGCACAATTTAAAGGAACGAAACACAGGTGAGGTTTATGCCCCCATTCATATATGGAGAGCACTTTACTTCTCTGTGGTAGATACAGTATATATTGAATAACTGGAAAAAAATATTAGTATTAGAGCTATTTGGGGGAGAGGAAATTTGGGATGGTGAAAATACCTGATGTTTAGACATTTCCATGCTTTTGTTACAAAGAATTGGTCCTCTATAAGGTAATGTGGTAATTTTCTAGAAGAGTACAAGTTAGAAAGTTATGGAAGCCTAAAGCACAGGCCCCCATTTCCCCCCTTTTGTTTGCTGCCATTAAAATATGTGCAGTTTTATGAGCTTCAGATAAACTTTTCACTTTTCACAGTTTATTCAGCAGATGATAACGCACTTGATTAGGTACTTAACCTCCTGTTAAATTCATTGACTCTTGCTGAGTTAAGGAGGGTTGACTTGTGTGCATGCTGAACTGGATACCTTTGTTTTGTGTTTTTGTTATTTTTAGTTATTTTTACTAAATAATTTCCGCATCCCTAAGTTTCCTGCTGTCAGTCAAGAGTGACAGAAGCTCCTGCCACGTTCTTGGCCAAAATTGGCCTGTGAGGCCCCAGCTCCCATCAAGTCTCTCATCTAGAAATGTCCCTCCAGCATCTTGCCAGCAGCAGCATCCCAGGCAGGCTGCATGACCCTGCAGTGGTCAAATGCAAGTACTGATTTAGCTGACACACGCTGGGTTATGAAACCCAAGATCCACAGCATCGTGTCAGCCTCAAGAATGCAAATACCTCCATTTTGAAATAATTGCCTACAGAAGCCTTCAAAGCATAAATAATAACGAGACAATGCGCAGTGTTTGCTATGGCAACATGAGTTCAAAATCCAGCAGTGCAGTAATGATGCCTCTGAAGAGAAAAATGTGGAATTGCTCTGGAAGGGAAGTGTCTCAGCACTGCTTAGGAGTTGATCCAGACCTCCCCTGGGTCCCACAGTTGCACCTTAAACAAGGTTATTTGTATGTGAGCGGCTCCTTGCCTAATTCAGAATATTGCTAAAGACTATAAATGAAGTTTGTTTGGGTTTTTCCTAGCGTGAGAGCCATAGGTCTGCAGTACATGCTTTGGAACACAGCAGGAAAGACAGATTTTGGGATAAAGTGGATACTGTGGTACAGTATTGGAGGATTACACATAGTGAGGAGAAACCAAGTGTCACAGTCTTATCCACAATGAAATGTAGGTAACTGTCCCCCGAGTAAAATATTTGAAACAACTCAGTTTTGTTTTGGTGGAAACTGGTTGGTTGAGTTTGAGAACCTAGAACTGAACTGATTTGTGTTCAGTTTGGACAAGCAGGGTACCAGAGCTTAGGGCTGAGCTGTGAAGTTGATCACAAAGAAGACAAACCCTTGGTTGTGTTTTCTTTTCTGTTCAGATGTGGAAAGAAAGCATTTAGATGCCTCTATATAATATTCAGTCCGAGTGTTGCATTCCCAAGAGGAACCATTTGCAAATGTTTTTATAAGCTTGGGTAGAAATCAAAGGCCAAAAGCACATCAGAAGCTTCTGATGTATCTTTCATACCTTCTAGCACCACAGTGTCTTGAACTACAATAAAACATAATTTCAAACATCAGATCAGGACTTTGCTCTGCAAAAGGAAGAGTTGAACAAGTCAGGTTGCTCTGATAGCTGAATGATCACAACCTCACTCGTGTTGACTAGCGTGGCATTTCAGCAAGATTTGAGAAAGTATTGTCAGAGCCCATCTGCTTCCACAGCTAGTGTGGTTCACGTGTTGACTGCAATTAAAGAAGCAGAGCTGTCCTCTCCTATTAGATGCTTTACATACTCTCAGCTCAGTCACTGAAATGGGCCCAAATATGCACCAGGTGAACAGTGTTTGCATCATTTCTCCCAAGCATCCACACAGCAAGAACTGCTGGAAAAAAAACAACAAAAACAAAGCAGCTCCTGCTGGCTGTTTACCAATGTAAATTAATAACAGATGTTCTAACAAAGTTATGGCATGCTGTCTGGATAGTTAGAGCAACAATCAGCCATTAGTGCTGTCAAAACAGATCTGGAGAAGTGGATAAAAGCCCATGATTTCTGTGAAGGTTTGATGATTTGACAGGAGTTGAAAGTGTCACCTAGATCCTGGAGCCCATCATCACAGTTCTTTGTGACAAAGGAATGCTTAAAGTTCTGGGGACATTATGGAATGGTTTTTATGTCACTGAAAGTCACCAGCCCTGGGTTGCCAGCCCAGTAACAGCAGTAGATACTTCAGAGTGCTTAAACACTGAGATATTGTAGCTTTAATTGTTTTTTTTCTCTGGGGACACACACACACACACAGGGAAGGAAAAGATATTCATTTCTTGCAAGGAGCTGCGTGTTCAATTCCAGATGCAAGATCTGTTCCCATGAGGAAACCCAGAAAATTAAGATTTATGGTGGATCCTGTAATTCTAGGTGTATAATATGGCAGGGACAGAGAGACACACAGGTGGGGGGTAACAGCACACCTGATAAAACTTTAGAAGGCAAATCCTTGCAATTTACCCCCCACCTGTGAAGTCCTCAAGTGCAAGGATTTGAAAATGTGTGCTTGAGAAGATATTAGTGGGTGTTCTGGTATAAATCAGAGGGGTATTAAATATGCTGGTGTATGAGATTACCAGCTGAAAATTGAAGACAGTAAAATGTGATTCCCCCATGTGGATGAAGCTGTGCAAAACTAGGTATTCATTACTGTCAGCGCTGGCAGAGGAATACCTAACAATACCCAGCAATTTCAAATAGTGAAAGAATCTGCTCAGCTGCTTGTGATATTATCAGTGCTCAGAAGTCTGCCCCTCTGGGGAGGATGTCAATCAACTCATTATCATTAAAAAAAGGACTAGAGAGAAAAGTTTGAAATGTGGATTCTGCCACTCTGAATTTACTGTGTGTTTGACATTGGCTTTGTTCATTAAAAACAGTTCATCTCCTTTTGTTGGAGCCGATTTATTTTTGAAACTGTTGCAAATATCTTGTTTCCTACAGAGATACATAGTTTATTGCAATAGATGTAATATTTTTGGGGATGCTTTTTCTTTATGCCTGTTGGCTAATTACCTTAAATAAACTCCAAAATTTACAACATTTTAAGGAGATAATGACTGTTTTTGAAATGGGTTATCTGAAGCACAGTTCGGAGATGTGACTTTTGGTCAAAAATATCGTGGGGAGAAGGAGGCTTTACCAGAGGGAAGAAATCAGAATATGTGGTATACCCAAGAATATGTGTATGTTTCATGGAAGCTTTGTTTGATAAACTTTCAAGAGGAGCTATAAAACTCCAAGATTAGGATACTTCTGAATGTGATAGCTGAGATCAAAGGGAAAATCATAATGTTATATATACAAAAGCACTTCTATCTCTGGAATACATTACTCAGTCATGGTAAGCAACCCACTTTAGATTCCATGATTACTTGAAAAACACTTTGTGGCTTACACAGAGCAGACATAGCACTTGAGATGTGCTGTCATTTGTATATTGTAGGCAACAAGCTTGGAATTGCATAAAAATCTTGCACCTATTACATAGGAAATCAGCTAGGAGGCTTAACAGTAGAGATTGCATTAAGATGTCAAAGGAAACCCTGCTCAAGGATCTTTCAAGGGTTTTAGTTTAAACTTTGCAAAATAGAGTTCTGAGACACAGAAGATAATGTGTGTTCTGCTGGGTTAATGACCTTGGTCAGGGACAGGAGGCACTACAAAGTCCTTAATTTACATCCTCACAGCACTTGTCACAGCAGAAGATAATAAAAAGTACAGAGAGAGCTCCCATTTGTGTCTTTCTCCATATGAACAAATATTTGGAGAATTAAAAGTAATGACTAGGAAAAAAAAATAGATTTTTTTTTTTTTTCAGTGGCAATTGTAATAGTGAGTGTTTAGTGATTTAAACACACTAAATAGACATTTTTTAGGACATGGTGATGCCACTTTTGAAGTCCATGTCTATATAATTACCTATGCAAGAGAAGAGAGTCGGAGGAAAAAACACCTCATTTTGTATAGCCAATGTTCAGGCAAAGCTATAAACTGATGGAGAAGTATCATAAGGAGAGCAATCAATCATCTATTTTTACTTTTTATAAAGTGCTTTACAGGCTTTAAAAATGATTATCATTAAATACTGGAAAATCTGTATTAATAAATTATAAAAATATAAAAATCTGTATTAATAAATTTTATCTCTCCATGGGCCTTCTGGTTAGTGTTAATAGACATTATTTTTGTTGTGTTTTGTTTTGTTTGATGGTTTGGTGGATTTTTCCCCTTGCAATAGTACAATCTCATAACCTTGTTTGAGAGATCATTATCTTGATCCATTTTACCAGAAGTATTTATTCACTGATTTCTGATTATTCATTTAAAGACGTGTTGACTGCTCCTTGTGAATGGAAAGTTCAGTTTGTCGCTCTTCTTTTCTGTCTTCTGGGTTCTACCAACAAATTTCTCTCATGGTTTCATGCTTCAGTGGTAACTTGTGATGGGTTTGGAGCTGCTTGCTAAGAAGGATGAGGTAGATCTGAAGCAAGATCTGGAGCTCTTCAGAAATAATGTATTAGTTCAGTGAGGAGAGTAGTACCTTTTCTGCTTGATAAGAAAGTGTAACCTTGGCTTTTCTTCATAGGAGGCACTGTAATGGTCCAGGACTCTGAAATTCTTCCCTGTATGGAACTGGCACATCCATTTTCAGTCTGGTGATTTCTTCTCTTGTCCTCAACACTGAGAGGCTTTCTCAGTAGAAATCAGTCTGCTTTTTTACTGCATGCCCTGTCTCTTACTACTTTTTCATTTATAAAATTATGAGTATTCACTAGTATTTTTAAGACCAAATTCTGCACGAATAATTCCTTGTTTGCACTGTGCATCAATTTTAACCCCAGAGTGGTAAAATGTAAGCTGCTGTTCATTTCTCCTCCTGGCAGGTGTAGTAAGAGGTGCCCATAGTCATGCTACATGTGGCAATTCTTTGTTTCTTTTCATTCTTTCCTTAACCTTGATTACTGTTATCTCTTTCACCATTTGCTGGATCCAGTTTTCTTTCTCTTTGCCCTTTATTTTTTTCCCTGTCCTTTTCCAGCTTCTCATCCTGAAAGTTGTGTATGGAAATTCCCTTTCTCCTTTGTTTGCTCTCCTTCAGCACTACCTTGCTATCACTATTTCACATTCCTGTCCAGAAATGTGCCTCCTATATCTTAGTCCAGAGGCAAAGAGTGAATCATGCCAGAATCTCTGCCTATAAATCTTTGGTGTATTTGAGTACCAGTGACATCTCCAGACTCGACAAATTCTATTCCATGAGGTCCATTAAGGAAAAGTTCACAGAGGAGCAGGAGGTTTCTGATTGTGTGTGTTATTGTGCTCCAGAAGATCGTGTTTCTGTGCTGAATCATGGACTTAAGAGCAGTGAACTCTTTTTAGACATTGCCAGAGGGTCAAGACATCTAAGGCAAGTGTCTGTGTCATGTTATTTCTTCTCATACACTCCAACTGAATTAGCAGCACTGTGCAGCAGGTAGCAAAATTCCTGAGATTCTGCATCTCTGTCTTTAGGCAGTGCTTGTGTGGATAAGCTGTGACTTATTTTCTACAGAGGGCTACTTTTATATTGTTTAAGTGTCGTGTATTTTCAAAAGGTGGCTTTTTTTTTCCCCCATCCATTTTTAAATCCCTTGGAAGCTGCAAAGTAAACTATGTGAGATAAAACAGCCCATTGCAATGGAAAAAAAAATTCTTTTAGATTAAAAACAACCTTCTGTTTTTGAGACTGGAAGGAAAAAAAATCGTGGAGAGGGGGTTGTCCCCATTGGGGAGTGGGTGTTGGGGCTTTATAGCTATTTTCTCATATTGCACTCTGAAGCCAACTATCATCCTTCAAACCATGATTTTATGCCTTGATTTTAGCCTGGGGAATGGTATGATCCTTGTGTTTTGAGCTATTTCCCCTGTTTGCAGTGCTGAGGTTGCATAGACTGCTGTTTTCAAAGAGTTTTGTATTTATGAGGCTAAGCAGAGACAAAAAGGATTCTTTGGCAGGTGTCTCACTGCAAACTGCACAGGTACTGAAACCCCAGCACTGTGGATGGTGGAAGTTTATGTAATCAGTGTGTTGCAAGTTTGAAAGCTGCTGGGTTTGCATGATACAGAGAGAACTTTTCAAAGCCCCTGAGCACTGAACTAGCTCAGCTCCCCCAGCTGCTGAGAGCCCTTTTCCATTCACTTGAAGCAGTGCTCAGCCAATGCAGAGTGCCTTTCAAGGCATCATCCATTCCAAATTCACCACCCATTTCACAGCTCCAGAACATCTCCTTTTCCCTTTTCTTTCCTTGATTTTGTACATTGTGTTGTGTATTTATCTTCTTTGTTGTCTTATTTAATAAAGTTGTTCAGGGTTAGCACCTTACTTGATTGTGGCTGGAGTCAGTTTCTCTGCACCTGAGGAATTTCTAGTCTGATTTATTTTACTTCACCATCTACTTTGCATTTGCTGGTTTGGAGGGATATTTTTTGGGTTTTTTTGAGGTGTTTTCTGTGGAGAAAATTCAGTACTAATATATCATTGCTACTCTGTTTTATGTTTGTTCCTGACTTGCTGGTTTTTATTGAACAGCTATCTCTAAAGACATAAAATCTTTTAAGGTTTGTCTCAGATGTCTCAGGTGTCTCAGAATTTAAAATTAGACAAATTATTTCCATATAATTTCTTTTTTATTTTTTTTTGTATGCACAAAGATACAAAACCCTTTGTGGCAGATTGAGGATAACGAGATCTCATAGAAGTGTCTGCATGTAATATGGCAGCAAATTACTTTGATTTATTGCAGTTTAATTGTATAGAAAGCCAATGAATTGATATGTCATACACTGAAAGTAATACAATTTAACTACAACAATTATGCAGCTAAGTAGAATTAGAACTTGATTGCTAGTCTATAATAATCTCTCATAACAGAAAAATCTCTTATTTATCCTTTTTTAAGCAATAATGAAAGTTAAAATGTTTTCTTCACACTTTAAGGAGGGAAGGCAGAAGAGGAAAAATGAAAGGAAGATAGAGATTTGAACTCAATAAATCTATTTTTATCCAGTGCTGTTTACATTCTCTGTTTACATGGACAGACAAAACAAAACCTAACAAAACCACAAAAGAAAAAATCCCCAAAGCCAACCATAAATCCTCAAAAAAACCAAACAAAATCCAAACAAAAAAAATATCCAAACAAAAGATCCCTCCTAAGAAAACCCAAAAATGAAAAATTGGGTATTTTTCCCAATATTCTAGTTGAAGCCGAAGATCCAACCAAATCCAAAAACCTCAGCTGTAATCTAAATGGATAATTCACCTTCTGTGCCATTCTAATACAAAGCTATGCTTAATAGGTACTGACAGTTCCCCTAACCCATGCTGAAGAATCAAGAGTGTTTTGCTGTAAAAGAAGTGTTGTGCAAAGCCTGTTGCCATTTTGCTTAAAACTACAGGTTATTTGCACCAGAGGAAAAAATGCAATACAACATGTTATATCAGGGACAGATTTTTTTCCAAGGTATATTGCCAAGTTTCAGCAGCAATCAAGCTTGCTCTTTATTGGCAAGTCTGTGTTTTATGTACTGACTTTAGAAGGGAATGAACCTCAGGAAAAGCACCAGGGCTAAAGCAAGAGACTGATGGACAGGAGGCCATGAGGACCTTTATCTCACTGTGACATCAAATTCTTTGTGACTTCTGACGCCTCTGAAGCTAATTTCTGATTTGTGGTGTGCTGCTGTGCTGAGGCAAAACAGGTTGCAATTATTCACAGCTACTCCACAAAATCCTCATTTAACAGTTTTTGAAAGGTGTAGGGTCCCTGCTGATGTGTCACATACATCCCACAGCACCAATTTTTAGGCTATTTCTGTGATTTGTGCAGTCCCCCTGCAGGCCTGGATGCTGCAGGATCAAGGGGAGAAGGGGCTGGGTGGGATGCAGTGGAATGCAGTGTCCTTGATTACACATCTTTTGTTGCACAGCAATGGGTTTCACCCTCCACCTCTGGTAGGATAACAGGGAGGAAGGTTTTTTCTTGAGGCAGTGGACACAGAGAGGCACCCAGGTTGTTTCTTGCCACAACCCACAAATGCAAGGGTCCAGCATCTTTCTCAGTATCAGCAAAATGAACACAAGAGGTGCCTTTTGCCAGCAGATTCCCACTGAGCCAGTGGAGTAGGAAGGAAGCAATTAACTGACATGTACTCCCAGTAATAGCTGCTCTAGGCAGCACATTAAGCAGTACATTAATTGATGTATTAATTGATTTATAAACACCAGCTTCCTGATTAGCTTGATTATTGCTATTGTACTGGGATGAGGAGGATGGTGGGGGTCTCAGTAAGCCTTAGTGGCAGTGTAATTAAACATTTCTTTTGTCACACTCTCTGTGACATTCACTAGAACAGCACATGAACGATGCATTTTTCTCTGCTTGAGTAACACACTGGATTCATTTCAGAAAACTTCACAACGCACAGGGTTGCTTAAGGGTTTTCTGAACTGTGACTTATCTAAAAAAGAAGATGTTTTAGTGAAATGAACAATGAAAAGATGTAGGGATCTGGGAGGCAGAGAAGGGCTAAGAACCAGATGTTTAACTGTAATAAAATGTGCAAGGAAAGTTGTTCTGCTCACTGACACACCTGGACCTTAGAATGTCCTGGTGAGGGGCTTTCCAGATCCCTTTTTTGAGATGAACATCAAGCTTCAGCTGGTGACAAGGAACAAAATTATGGCTTTGTGCAGATAGATTCTGCTTTTGCTTACAGTGCAGCTGCCGCCCTTCCATGCTCTGGGTATTTCCACTGGCAACAGGCAAAGGGAAAACCAAGAGAAACTGATATCCCTGATCAATCCCTTCTCTGATGCTGGGCTCAGGGACAGATGTGAGAGTGTAAATTGCACCCTTCAAAGGCCTCAGGAGAGAGTATGTGTGAGACAATACAGCTAAATACTTCTTTTCAGCAGGGGCTGTACCTCAAAGTTTGGGCTAAATTCTGCTCTTTCTCTGCAGCATCCTTTGCTCACCTTCCCTCTGCAGCCTCTTCCTCACTATCTATCTCTGCAGCCTGCTCCTCTCTTCCCAGTGGGTCAGCAGGAGCTGTGAGTCATTCCACATCTCATACTAAACTCAGAACAATATTTAATCCCTTGACATCCCCCTCAAGTTGTTAATGGACTCTGTTCCTTCTCCTTTTGCCCTCTCATCACGGTGGGGGCAGAGAAGCATCTCTGGGGTCTGTCAGCACTTTGCTCAGAGAGTTGATTGGGCATTGCCTCGGTGTCAGCAGCAGGCATTAGCACAGAATCCTGGGTGTAGGGAGCATTCTGCTCCAGCTTTGAAGGGATGCAGAGCTGCAGTTTAAAACACAGATGCTGCCCAGTGTGTAGATGGGGTGTCATGCAATCAGTGGTAAGTGGGTGACTAGGGAAATCTGAAAAAAAAATGGTATATGTACATCCCTCTGCCCCCCATACCACTTCAAGCATCCCATTGATTCCTTCTGAGGTGAAAGGGGTTGTCATTGCCTGAAACTCGACGATGAAAAGAAGCTGCAGTGGAAACAGAATAATAATATGAAAAAAAGTCTTTATTCCAAGATTTTTCTTTGCTTATCTTCTCAATTAGATGTCTTACACTAATTTTCAGCAGTTCAAGATATGGGTGAGCTCCGTGGAAATGAAGTTCCAGTGATCATGCTCTGTATTTTTATGAGCCAGGTGTATTGCCTGTACCAGGGAGGTTTCATTCTCATAGACATTGGCATATTCCTCCCCCATGGAAAAAATGCTTGGGGGCAGCTTAGTGTGCAGGGCATGAAACTGCTGCAGCTGGACTTAATCTTTCCAAGTTTCTAGATTGTATTAATATTTGGGCACTGTAGGAAGCTACCAAGTCTAATTGTTCGCTGGGAAATGCTGCAGACATTTGTAATCTTGGTACAAAAACAGTGAAAATAATATCTTAGACTTAATGAGGAGAGTGGAAAGCAACTAGGAGCAAAAGTCCCATTCATTTCAGTGGAATTTGTGCTGCTGAAATCTCTTAGAAGTTCTTGAAAATCCTTTTCTAGCTTAACTAAAAATATTGAAAGATGAGACATTAGGCATGTTTCTATGCAAAATAACTCTGCAGAGTCTATCTTTCCACGTTTATTGCAGCTGACACTGAGTAGTCTTTTGTTGCTTGGGTGGTTGGCACTGTCTGAATAATTTGGGGCAAGAAGTAAAATAACTTGAGTAATGTTTATCATTTATTTACTTTCATAGAATCTGTCCCCATAGGACTGCAAATGATGTAAGAGTCTGCTTCTTCTGTTCCAGCAACACCACTGGGAGTCCACTGGTGGAAGAGGGTTCCTGGATACAGAGGGAATGTGGTTGGAAATCAAGGTTCACAGGCTAATGCCAGGGTTCAGCTTGAAATGGAAGCACAGGGATGACTCTGCTCTGTTTGCCATTTTGCTCACCTGCAAACCTGGGCTATTTTTCCTGCATGCTTCGTATTTCTGTTTCCACATTAGTAAGAAAGCAATAGTTCCAGCAGCACAATCATCCGGGCCCTCGGTAAATGCTCCGTGACCCCTGATATTACAAATGAATAAGACACAGAACAAACTGTGTGTAGCTCAATACCTTACACAAGGCATCCTGTCTCTAGACAGTTCAGTTCTATCTCTGTTCTTGTTGAGACAGTTCTTCTGGCTCATTCTATTTTTACAAGAGTCCTTCCCTGTAATAAATGGTAACTGTCCTCCAACTGCTCACAATGATTGTGGTAGAAAATAAGTTTATTCTTTAAAAATGCCCAGAAGATAATATTAAGTTTAATCCTCTCATATTGTACCACTTGATTGTTTTTGTCCTGAATTCTCCAGAGGTACTAAATTCTGGCTTTTCAATACGACTAGAAAGGTTTTTGTTGTGTTAATACTAATCATCTGTTAATACATTGACCAACAGTGTCACTTTAGAGTGGCAGCTTTCCTGACTGTGGGCATACATGGAAAACCTGATCTGAACCTAGGGGCAGGTGTGTGGATTAGCTGTTACTGCATGGATATCACATAAGTATTGCTGAGCAATGTTCATTTATGGCTCTAAAACTGAGTGATTAATGTATCACTCAGATTAATGAGTCTGTATTCTGTATTCTGTTACCTTAGGACAAACATGCCTGAAGGGGTGCCCTTTAATATGTTGGTTGTTTATGTATTGCTGCTAATCTGCACTTGCCATACAGGGAGGCAGCTCTGTTCAATCCAGAGAACTGCTGGAATAACTCAGGGTCTTCTGAATTTGATGCTACAGTAATCACAACACCAGCTTTAACCTGCTTAGCAAGCGATCCCATCTGAGGCAACATGTGGATTCCTTACCTTCCTCACCTTGTGGGGTGAGAATGAGCAGATAAAAGATTGTCAGGGATTTAGGGATGATGGAAATGGGGTGTCTCAGATGGTTCTGGAAAAGTGTAATACATTTCTCCTGTGCTACTGGGAATTAGCACCAGTGGCACTCACTGGCATCCAGTCTGTAAGCCCACCTGAGCCACAGAACAGTGACTGTGATTTTGGTGAGTCAAAGGGGGGGACAGGGTTTGTTGTTGGGGTCCAGTTTCCACCAAGATCTCTGTTCCTGGTAGTGCTCCTTATAGGTTTTCTGGAATTCTGGCCCTTCTGGCATTCTTTCCTGGTGTGTGGCAGAACAGTTTCTTACCTGAAGCTGTCCTTAATAAACAGCAACGCTGTTGGTATGTCAGGGGAATAAAGTATAGCGGTGATTCTTCAGCTCACCAGACACATTAATATGTTTTCTGATTATTAATTCAGTTTGCTGTAATACCAGCAGTCTCCTCTTGTGACAGCAGTCAGAGGCAAAAGCTCTGACTGTAATTACAATTGAAATTGTAAATGAGCTCCTCTAGACTAAATGGGCATTAGATCAGGTACCCTTTGAGAGGTAAACAGCAAAGACTGAAGGGCCTGATTGATGTCTTATCTGGTTTTGTCTCATTTTGCTCTCTCTAAATCACTGCCATTGTTACGCACAGATTTTCCCAGTCATGGAAGGATTTGAAAGCAGGAACATTCTTGAGGGTTCATTGGTATGATGAAAAGTGCAGAAGCATATGCTGGTGAGTTAAGTTTTCATTCTCTTGGCTAGTGATGCAGTATTGGAGACTGTAAAAATGTCAGTTTAGGACATATAGCTCCAAATAATTACTCTTCTGGAAGTCTGGATAAAGCAATATAATGAAATTACTGCTAATACAGTGAATTATGGTTTAGATTAATGTTCACAGGCAATGTCTGTTGGATTTTTTTTCTTATTTTTTTCCTTCATTGTTTGTTTTTTTCTTGTTTCCCCTGTAAGCAAGGCATTTTGATTTCAGGTTTAAAAATCTCTAATAGCTTTCTTTTTAAGGTCTGCTAAACTAACAGTATGAGGTAACTACCATTGATCTTAGCTTGATTTATGGTCTATAGATGACCAAGCAAAGACTTGAAAAACTGCTTTGCACTAAAGAATAGCTATAAACCCCACTTTTCCATCAGAATGAATTTTGTTAGTCTGAAGATTCTGGTATAAAAAACCTTGGTATCATGCTCACAGATAATAAATTATCTGCAACCTTTCCCAGCCTGCAATCAATATGTTATTCGCTATTTATTTCCCAATTTTAATCAAAACCAGAGAAAGAAAACTCAGAAAAGTCAACCCAGGACAAAACTGATGATAACAATGACATTTATTGACATTTCTGAGGCACAAGGAGATTTAAATGAAGTTAAAAAACCTCTCAGCAAATGACAAGGGGTCTAATGAAAACCCAGTGAACACAATAAAATATGCACCGTCAGCTGCGTGCAGGTCAAAGATGGAATTTACATAAAAGTAAGAAAACTTTGCTTTTGTGGCACTTTATCCTGCTGCTAGACAGCTCCTTGGTTGCTGCAAATCACAGCAATAACACTGCACTGGCCAGGCCACACAGCCTTACTTCTGATTATGTAAAAGAGAAGGAAACCGAAAGGAAGGGTTGAGGGGCAGAGACAATCCAGCAGCTGAAACTCAAAGACCTTCAGGCACTCTCCTATTTGTTTATGACATATATATTTAACTGGATTTCTATTTGCTAACAGAGCCCTTTATTTACAGCTCTGATTCTGGGGGACATGTGCATTTTAGCATCCTACGTGCTTGGCCTTTGCATTTGTGGCTTGTTTTATAATGTTCCACCAGACCCTCTGTAGGTACAGCTGGTACCAAGCCTACTTTCAACCAAGAGGAATTTTATTTCCCCAGTCTCACCAGAGACATTGCTTTTGACATTACTCTGCTGAAACCCTCAAAATGTCTGAAATGTTCCTTCCTGTGTTCCTGTGTCTGTTTTGGAGACACAGCCTTGGAGGCAAGGCCTGCAAACATCTGCAATCTAAAGCACTTGTTGGATTGCTGTTTCAATTATTTTTGAGACAAATTTCATGCTGCTATTAAAAAAAATCCTATGGCTGAAGACAGAATCAGGCAGTATGAGGAGAAGATGGTGAATGTTTTTTTGCTTGTCTATGTGAAAGCAGACAAGGTAACAGCTGATTCATGGGTTTTCTGGGCTGATGATGTAGAAGAGAATACATGAGAGTAACTTTGCAGCACTTTCAGAGGTTTGAGAGACCATTTTCAGAGAGCAGGCTTGTGAGCAAGATATACACTGGACATTTGCACAACTTAGGTTTCAGTTTCCAGACTCCTCAGAGCAGGTTATCTGCTCTCCTGGTGCCTGAAGGTCTTAATTCTGGAACACCAGCAGTAATTGAGCACTGTGGAGGGGTGGAGAAATCTTCTTGGTAACATCTTATATGAGGGCCTGCCACACAACCATGGGACATGCTTGAGGGAAGCTGCAGGAGAGTCCAAAACTTCAAGCAGCATTAAAATGTTGGTACCAGGTAGGATTGAATTTGCAATCACATTTAAATACCCCCAGATTGTACATCATCAGGCCCTGTGAAAAATTGCATTGAATATATTCAAGTATGGCACAATAACAACTTTCATGTTACAATCCCTCCAGACTGTTCTGAAACAGAGCTGTAAGTCAAATAAGAAGTTTTTTTTTAAAAAAATTATGGGAGTAGCTTCCATTTTCATAGCCCTATCATGGATGATCAGAGAGATTCAGGTTTCACTTAGAAGTGCAGTGGTGTTTAGAAATGAGGTACTACAATTGCAGACCTGGATTTCATGCTGCTACACACTAAATAACAACAGCTAAAATAAAAACAGGTCCTTGTCTGATCTTTAAATTCAAAGTGACACAAAGAAATAGAGACAATACTATGATGTTATATTTGTAGCTGGTGCAAAAAGATGTTCAGTCGACTTTTTGAACATTGGATACATACAACCACTCTATCTTGTTTATCAGTCTTTGTAGGTGCTATACTGAGTCTTATTATGTTAGTATCAGTCCTGTATGAATATGCAAAATGAAATATGTGTAATTATTCCTTTGTACACAGAGCAGAAAAAATTTACAATCAAGCGAAATTGTCATTTTACCTTTTTTTTCTGGGCTGATTTTATCCTTTCCAGGGTATGGTTTTGATATTCTTCCATACAAATGAAATGAGCTGATGTAATTTAAATGACAGCTTCTGGAGGGATATCTCCATTTATTTAGTTCTGCTTTTTTTCACTCTTTCCTATTGTATAGCTGATGACTTGCTTTTAAAGCTGCTACTTTGTATGAATTGTGTAAATACTTTTAGTGTTCCATGCATCTGCTGAAATATTTTTACACTTAGGCAGCTCAGAGTGTTAGCTTTTCCTTCAGGTCAGGCTTTTGCATTTGTTTCTGCTACTTCGTGCTCTCCTGCGATCTCTTTCTGTCCTGATAAGGAGGAAATGGCAATCAAATAAAATTTAGATTGATTTTATATTTATACTTCTCATCCTACATCATACAGCCTGTCAAGAGGGGAGCTGTAGTAGAGCTGCTGCTGTACCTACTAAAATCATTACACCACAGATCCGTTGTGCTGTTTTACGAGCCCATAATCTGCTTCCGTACGAGGCAACCAGATTAGTGCCTCATAAAAATGGCAGAAGCACCACTATTACTGTTCTACAAGTTTTTATGCTTTGCTGAATTTTATCATTATTATTGTTATTTTACTGTTAGTGTGGCCTAGTGAAGCTCTGGTTGCAAGAGAGAATACTTTATCTTAAAAGAAAGCCCAACCCAGTAGTTTGAGAGAAGTGTGACCCCCTTGGACAGAAGAGGGTGTTTTATCCGTGGGTTTGGGATAGGATTCCTGCCCAACCTGCAAGTCACATCCATGATGCTGTTCAGTGGGATAAGGTGGTTTGTGAGGCCAAATAAATTTGCAGCTCTGAGTTTTGAAGTGGGGTGAAATAGCTGACATCAAAATCGTTGAGGTGATAAAAGGGAGATAATGCACCTCCTCATCTAGCTATTCAAATATCTAGAGCAGTATTTGAATACTAAACTTCTATAGTTCTCATAAAGCCCCCTTCTTGCTTGACAAGTAAATTTATTGGCACATACCAGCAGTTTCAAAACTGCAACTTGTTTTTCAGTATCTGTGTTTCTAGGTAACAGTCATGACAACAGAAGACTGAACTTGTGACAAAAGGGGGGAATTTTCCTCTAGTTGGGGGAAAGCAAGCAGAATTATACCCATTTGGTCTATGGAAATTCTCTAAGAAACTGAGGGAGTTTTACCTGTTTACTTGCATATGTATTTTATCGCTCTGAGAAAGTCACCCACAGTCTTTGTTTTCCCCTAAGTGTGCCCTCAACTTTAGAAAAACAGGATGAGCACAAGGACAAAGCTCCAGAAGTTTTAATGAGAATTCCTGCAGATGCAGAAGGATAGAAATTACGTCCCATGTGCCAGGGGAGGGAGAGAAACCCTTGGGATGAGAGGGCAGGCAATTTATCTGTCCCTACAGCTTTTGAGGCAGAAAGGACACCTTAGAGGGTCAGAGAACTGTGGGTTCTGGAGGGCAGCCAGACAGGGGGAGAGCTGAAACACGAGCATCGTGGGGGCAGGTGGTGATGCCCATGTCCCTGGCTCTGGGCACTTGGTCTTTGCCAGGACCTGGGATAGCCCCAGTCAATCCTTCTTGCCACCCTGCTGAGTCAAAATCAAAGAAATGCCTTTCTTTGTAGCTTTGTTGCTAACTGATGGCAACCTTCTAGATATCTTCTGGTGCTGCTGTTTCTGAGTACCTCACCTTTTAAAGTTCATTTTTCTTCTGTTCCATCTGGTGCTATATATTGAGTATAAATTATAATTGCAAACACAAATAAGGGTATTTATCTTGACATCACTTTAAGTGTATTTTAGCAGAGTGACTCCAGAGTGCCCATTCAGCAAAATGCATCCTTTCAGGTGGGATCATTTGCTTTTCCTGAGCCTGTCAGACAGAAGACTATTTCAGCTTTTGTCTCAATAACTCAAGGCTCTCTTAATTTAAATTTATTAGAATCCAGGGAAGGTGCCCTGCTGCAGTATAACCTTGGATGTCTTACAGGTTTTTCAGCTGCAGGATAGGGGCAATGCCCTGAGTAGATACAAATTTAACTAGACATGAGAAATTGCAAAATCCTTTTTTTTTATCACCAGTTTTCAAGTCCCTTGATTCGACCATCAGAATAAATTTTCTATGATCTCATAACTTCAAAAGCTCTCCTCTCTCCCTTCTTCCCCCATCTGTTTAACCAATAACCTATTCTCACAAACACTGAAAATCACATTATGAGCAAAGTTGTCTTGATGGGTCTGGAATGTACTGTGGATCCATGCTGAATTAAGTTATATGTGTGTTGAGACTAGGCAGTTTTTACTAGAGTAAAAACTGGCTACTTTTTTCTTTTTTTTCTTAGAGATAGGCTTTCTAAAAAACTCTTTTTTTAAAAATAAGGATAATAAAAATGGATTTGGGGCCAACTAAGAAAAATGGACCTGATTTGTACAGCTGAAATTGAGAAGGTTTTTATTCCAAAATATTACTAATCATCAAGGAATATGGAAGCAAGACTTTTCCCACCATTCGTTAGTAATACTGACAGGTCAGAATTGTAATTTTGGAGACTTTTTTATATTGTTCCCCTAAATAATTTGAGGTGATGTTGCCAATAATCTCTCTCTTAGTGAATCCACACAGAGAATCCAAGATCTGAATCCACTTGTAGGAGATGAGGTCAATGTGGTGGTGTCAGAGATGGTGATTATCATGAAGGATACCAAGTTCTCCATGTTTTAGGAATGGAAGGAGACAATGAATTATTTAATTTTTTTTTTAAGATGTTGGACTGAAGCTGCATTTAAAGAATGTATTTTTGGTAGGCAAACAATTGTGTCAACCAACTTACTTCACTTCTACAGCATGCTAGGGAAGAAGCACTAAATCCCTTGTGTCTTGACATTGGGAAGCCTTCTGATCCTGTCTCTCCCAATATCCTCAAAAGTAAGGAAAGCAGAGTCTGCAGAGATCTGTGACAGCATGTGTGTGTGTAAAATTGTTTGAAATTTCTACACAGAAGGCAATTATCAGCTTTCCTATCAAAAGGGTGGTGTTGGAGCTGCCCTGTGCTGCTTGTTGTTCATTAATGATCCCCACCCTCAAGGTGTGGGCAAGTTGAGAGGGAGAGATCTGCAGGCACTGGGCAGTGAGAGCAGAATTCGAAATGATCTTTGCAACCCAGGGAGTATGAGCTGCAATGGAAGAGGGGGAAGTGCATGATCCTTCACGTAGGCAAGCTGAGTCAACTCCATAAATAAAGTATGAGGAGCAGCTGGCTGGGAAGCTGTTATACAGAAAAGGGTCAGGGGTTGTGCTGAACCACGAGCAAATACGTCTGAGTCATGAGTTAAAAATGTCACACTGCTGTGGTGAATCCAAATACCATACTGGGAGGCAGCAGGGCGCTTGAGGGACTGTTTCCACTCTGCTCAACTTTGATAAAGATTCCTGGGCCTCAGGGCTAAAGGGTTATACTGAATTCGGGGCACTTGCTTAAAGAAAGATCTGGATCAGATGGAGGCTTTTTAACAGGAAGCTCCAAGAATGATTGGATTCCTAGAAACTCGTCTGAGATCAGAGACCAAATTGAAATTGTATAGCCAAAATAAAAAAGGAAGATGGAGGGAGCACATGGTAATTTTTAAAACTAAAGAAGTTTCTGGAATGAAGGAAAAATGGATCTCTTCTCCCTGCTTTTGGGCTAAAACTCCCAGTCTGTAGTGGACTACAGCCATATCAGAGTAAGCACAATTTATTGGAGGATGCAGAAATACAAGGAGGACTCTGTGAAGGGGAAGTGTTCAGGAGTTTATTTGCTGTAAATAAGGATTAGGAATTGTTTGGATTATCAGGCAAAAGGTAGCATAATGCCACTGGAAATCAAGTAAAAAGGTGGGATGCGTAATCTCCATCTCTCCCAGGTGTATAAAAGTTTCAGATAGAGATCTGCTGATGTGTAGAATATGAATATTGGCAATTTGGAATGTGACAGAAAGGAGAATGTGACAAGGACAACCCATTAGGTTAAATTAACATGAAAAACTAGAAAAATAAAGGGCAGATTATTTACAGAGGAAGAAGAAACTCAGCTAAGGAAGGAATATAGCTTTATTGCAAACATGAAAGGTTTATGTGGCAACTTGCTTTGAACGTCTCCCTGTTTCAAAAGACAAGGAATTAGTGTTCTGCTTTTGGAGTTTTAGGAGCTTAAAGACACTCAGGAGGGACTAGACCTGTCTCTGGCAACTTTTAGATCCTGTTTAAAAAACAACATTATGGATGTTGACACTTACTACAAGTGCACCTTTGTTCTGCTTTGTAGATGTCCCCTGAGGGGAAGGCCAGTCCCGGTGGGCAGAAATGGAGGACCAGGCAAATGTCATCTTTAGTTTATATCCCACTCAAAACTCATGATCTGTGTCTGGGCTTGCAGTAGAGCAAATACCAAAGTCAGGAGGTGAAAACAAAACCTCAGGTTAAACTGTCAAAGCAAAACAGCAAAATACGAAGGATAAACAAAACCCAAGAAACTCAGAAAGCAAAACTGTATCTGACTTATGCAACAAAATGTTTCTGACTCCTTGGCTGACTGGAGAGAAGAGAGGTTAAAAATAAAGGTTGGGAGGAGAGATGGAAGAGGGAACGGGGAATACACTTTCTGTATCCATCATGGACCTTGGCTGGGATGGTGAGTAAGAGAATTTGGGCTGTGGCTGCAGCAAGGAGCTCTCTCCTTCTCTTGTGAGATTTCTTCATTGCCATCTGTCTTTTGTAAGGGGAAGGCACTCTCTTTCACTATTCAGCTATTGATTATCCAAGTATCAGCTTGGCAATGTGCCACTGTTCTGTGTCCCATGCTGCTGTTTCCACGGTTCAGAGAAAACAAAAAATCACTGTCACGCCAGGTAAGGATGGGTAAAAACAAAAATAAAACAGATGGAGCCATCAGCCTGTGCTTTTCATGGAGATCAGGTCTGACCCAACTAGAATCCTCACTCCTGAACAAATTTTAATTCAGCCATATCGCAGTGTAGGTTTTGGGATGGGTTGTTCTTTCTCTACTTAGATATTTTAAAGAGATATTTTAAAGTGCCTGGACACTGCACATACCTATAAAGATTATGTTCTTGCTATAGTCTCCTATAGTCTCCTAAAATAATGGCTGAATTCTAAGCAAGTAGGACAGAGAAAGGAAAAGGGGAAAGAGAAAAGAGAACTTGTCACTTTCTTGAGATGAAGATGACATTTGTCTAAAAACTATAAAATCATAGAATGGTTTGGGTGGAGGGGACCATAAATATCATCTATTTCCAAACTCTCCTGCCATGGGTAGGGGCACCTTCCCCTAGCCAGGTTGCTCAGAGCTTCATCCAACCTGTCCTTGAGCACTTCCAGGGATGGAGTATCCACAGATCTTTTGGGCAACCTGTTCCAGTGCTTCACCCCCCTCACAGTAAAGAATTTATTTCCAACAGCTAATCTAAACCTTCATGGTGGTGAAAGAGGTCCCTCCCCATATTTCTTGTAGGCTTCCTTAAGGCACTGGCAGGCCACAATGGATTCTTCCTTCCAGAGATGCTGAGCTGTTGACCACAACTTTGGGTGCAACCATACAGCCAATTCCTTCTCTGCTGGGTGGTCCATTCATCAAATCCAAGCCTCCACAGCTTATAGACAAATGTGTCATGTAGGGCACTGCCAAATGCTTTGCACAAGGTAAATGACACCTCTTGTTCTTCATTTGCCCACCTTTTTTAGGCCACTAAATTTGGCAGGTATGATTTTCCCCCAGTGAAACCGTGTTGGCAACTGCCAATCACTTCCTTATTTTCCATGTGCCTTAGCATAGCTTCCAGAGTGATATCAATCTACCATTAATCTTCTCACACTGAGCAAAGGCTGTGTGAAAAGTGGGAGCTCTTCAGCTCCTTCATTATCTCTTTAGCCACGTGTCTTCAGAGAAACTTCAGTGTTTTCCTGACCCAAACATAGCAGTGAGATAACCTCACTTCTTATTAGCGCTGACAGAGGTACCTTGTCTCCATAGACCCCCCTCAGTTGCCTCTTCTTTTAGCATTGTACATCACAGAGTCCTTGCATGAGCATCCCAAGGATGTGCAGCAGCCAGATTTCAACTGTGTCCTTTAAGGCTTTTCAATCTTTCATATGGCTCCCCCCAACCTTTGGAGATGATGTATTATCCAATTCCTCGCATTAAGAATTTACCATTCCTTGGGATGCCATGCTGGCATCCATCCCCTGTGATGCTCAAAAGGACAGCAGTATTTCATAGCTTTAGTCACTGTAAGAGTAACCTAGTTTCACACAATTTTAAATTGGAGTGAGCTTTAAAAATTATTTGGACTCACCTCCTGACCTGAATATTCACATTCTTATCACATTAATCCATTTTGATATAACAATGTCATAACAGATTTGGGGAAGACTCAGGCAAGTGTCTTTTCAGCTTAAGTAAGTCTGGGGAATTCTTTCTTCATAAGACCTAAAGCACATTAAGTCACACAGTGCAGGAATTGGGCAATGCAGCTCTGGGTGCTTAAAACAAAAGATTTAGCATTGAAAAAGCACTGGACAGAGTGGAAAAGATGGGCTTTGAAAACCGTCTATACCACCCATTGAAGACAAGAAAAGGATATTCAAGTCTCTATTATTGTGATAATGGTGTCTCTAGTGATAAAATCAAGATTATTTATCCACTCAACTAAAAAATCCTAAGAAATAAAATGTGTCAGGGAGGTACAGCAAAATAATGGAGTGCAAATAAAGGATAAGTATAATAACCTAATCTTGGCTTCTTTTTTTTTTTTTTTTTTTTAACCAATATCCTGCCATTTAATTACGCAGTGTCAGTGTTCTTCACTGCCATACCAGTAATTTTGTTTTCTTTTGGGGCATTGTACTTTCTGTGGCTTATTGTAGACTGCATTCTGCCATCCATGTCACTACTGTATAACTCACATTCTGCCCTCCCAGTTACAGCAGGAATATAAAGGAAGTGAGAGACTAATCAGAGTGAGCACAAAAGGAGACAGAATGTGTCCCTGAATGCTTAAACTCATCAAGAGAAGGCCTGCTGCCTTTTCTATTTTGAATGCGCGGTTGGTGCCCGATACCAAATACTTCTCTTTTGGTAGTGAGGTCTGTGGTTGCCTGCACAGAAAGCATTATGATCCAAGCACTAATTCCTATTCCCTGTTCTATTCTACTAAAAGTTGTCAGTGCTTGCATGCACCCATTGAAGTGGTTTAATCCTACTGCCTTTCTGACACCTGAATAAAACCAGGCTCCCTGCGTGGCTTAAGGGGCTGAGCAGATGTTTCCAGGAGGCAGGAATGAAAACAGGAATATTCAGGTCAATGGCATTGCAGAGACAGTAGTCAAGGGCCATGAAAGACATGAGGTGTAGCAGCAAGTTAAAGTGAAAGGTCTCTGGCAGGCCTACCAAATGTATATATATATAAATATAAAGAGGTGAACAAGGGTGTTTCCATATGTTACACATAACTCTACATATATTTGCACATGCAAAAGGAGGAGCGAGCTTTCTCTTGGACCTAGCTATAAAAACACCAACATACCACAAAAAGGTGACTTCACCAGAGACCAGGAGAAAGGATATATGCAATGGTCTCTTAGGCACTTGCAGTGCTCTGAAATTTAGCAGGATCAGACACAGGGAAGCCAGAAAAACCCCAGTAAAGGAAGAAGTTAAGGTAGAGATAAAACATTTGATTATTTTTCCAAGCAAAAAAAGACTGGAAATGCTTCTCTAAAGATGGTATTCACTTCATGATCAAAGATGTTGGGATAGATTTTGAACATATTTTTTTTCATTTCAAGACCTAGCAATAAAGGAAGAGAATATTAAAGCCATTAGTTATGCACCACATCTTAATATCAGTGGTAGAATTTCAGCTGTCATAAAGCCACAACATCAGAAAATGAAGATCATGGCAACAAAGACATATCTACAGATCTAGGTAAGTAAAATAAAACAGGCTGTATCAAGACATGCTTCACAAACAGCAGTGATGGTTCAGCCTGAGGTCCCAGCTTTTAAGAATAATTCTCATAAACTAGACAAACACAGAAAATGTAAAAGTGCAGAAAGGTGTAGTCCCACGTAGAAATGCAATTTTTCCAGTTTCAGATGTCTCCCACCTGCACTGTACTTTGGCAGGGGCAAAAGGAGCAGTTGTAATATCAGTGTACTTGATAAGTGCCTTCTGCTTTGTTGTCTTCTGGGGTTATGTGCCAAGGACAACTCATCTTTCTTTGTGAGATAGCTGTGTTCCTGTGTTCAGAGATGTCATTTTTATGCTTCATGTTAAAAATTACCATTTTCCAGGAGCAGCTCAAGAGCTCTTCCTGAGTTTCTGGGAAGAAAAGTTCTATTTTCCTCATCCTGATCAGATATCTTCCTGCATCTTTCCCTTGGCTCCTACGGGCCTTCACACAAATAACTGAGCAGAAGTGAGGTCCTTGTGCCTTCCCCAGGCCCTTTTCAACCTCCAGAGAAATGTCAGCCACAGTCTGGAGTGATTCAGTGACATCCTCTCTTCTGTCCCCCCGATAACCCGAGCCCCCTAGAGAAGTTTTCTTCTTCTCTGCACTCTTGGCCCTCCTGTGGGATCGCTCTGATGTGAGACTCTTGAGCTACGTTCCCTGAAATGCTTTCTCTTCAAATGATTTCTCAGAAAATAATTTAGGACTTGCTTCCTTTCCAGGGAAATCTGAAAAAATTGTGTTTTCTCTACCAGGCTGGGCTGGCAGGGGAATAATTTCCCTGTTTTCTGGCAGGCTCACCAAGAGCCAGAGGACCTCTACTGCCCACAGGCTGCTCATGAAAAAGGGTTTTTTCTAGCCTGGGAGGAAAGAATGGTAAGGGACAAAAACAATGTTGAATTCTCAAGTTTTGGATAGTAATATTGCAGATTATTGTGAGCTAAAATCAGCAAAAGCTATTATCTCACCACTTTTTGGGGCATACTACTCCTACTATGACAGACATACAAGTCCATCATCCTTCTCTATTTCAAATGGATGGCAGTGAAAAATCAGGAAAACTGTGTCATTCCCTGTACCCCTAAATCATGCTGCACAACCACTGTGGTGTCCTCAGCAAGGTCATGAATAGCTGCAGAATATATTGGTTTTTCCCTGTTTGTTGTGGAGTGTTTGTACTGCTTCCTCCTCTAATGCAAGCCTTCAGTGAAATACCTAGATTTATTAAGAAACATATTAGCAGATTGTAGATGCTCAAACAGCACTCTTCTCTCCCAAACTCCTAATATAATTTGTTTATATGGAAATTAATGGCCATAACAATACCATAGCCATAATAATATTCTAGCCATCACACTGTTAAAAAGTGGGTAAATCAGTACCAGATACACTGTTGAGATCTTGTAGGGCCTCTCTGATTTGAGCAGACTCTTGGTAAATTTTCATAAATGCCCTTGAATCTGGATGTTGCAAATTAACAAGCAAATTTTCTAATTTTAATGTACTTTTAACCTCTGCTGCTAATAGTCACCTCAGCTTGCAGAGATGATTCACTACACTGTACATAGCAATCAGAAACATTAACTTTGCTAGTATCAGTCTGACTCAAGATACATTAAAATATCATTTCAGAAAGCTAAAAATATATTAAATTTGATCTGTGCATGTTCTCAAATCTTGGAGTCTTCATGGTACTACTCAGATATCTCTTTTGTGGGCCCAAAAATGAGAGAAGCAAAGAATAAAATTGCCCTTGATATTGCAATTCCAGAAATGTGGAGAGCTTGGGCATGAAATAAATAACCTCACTTGCATCTTCTGAAAATGAATTATGTTTTTAAGGATGTAAAGGTGGTGTTGTACACCACTTTTGACCAGCCAGCACAGAGATTCAGTGAGATGTTCCCACTTGAGACAGGTGCTTACATAACTGAGTAAAATTAACAGCTTTCCTGTTTATGTAGTCATAGAGAAAAAAAAAATCTCATTAGGATATGGGTCCTATCTCAGACTGCACTGCACTTCAGGAAGCTGTTTCCTTCTGACTTTGTACAGGAAAATGGAAGTACTGGCCTTGCTTAGAGTGCATGCAGAGGCACCAAGGTGACACACTGAGGGTCTTTGCTACCTCATGATCAAAGGAACAAAAGGAGCAAGTCGCACACAAATGCTGTAATGATGGTGTCATGAGGCAGTGGTGGTTTGCTTCTGAAGGGGAAGGAAACAAATGAAAATAATTCTTAACTGGTAAATGTGACCTCAGTTGAACTTTTCAAAAGTAGGAAAAAACATAAGTGATGTTTCAAGCCTTTTCCTTCTTTTTTTTTTTCCCCCTTTTTTAAAAATCTTTTTGAAAGGAAACCATGTACCAGTTATAATCCCTTAAGATAGCAAAATTCTCTAAAATAAATTGTCAGGAAAAATCAAAGAATGAGTCAGGGATGTAGGAAAAGCTATGCCATATCCAATAAATAATGAGTGATTCTTTAGCATGTTGCCAAAGGCAGCCAGGATCTGGTCTTTACACAAAGCACTGGGAGCCTTGGTGTGCGTGTTAGGTAAACAGGCTGGAAGAAATGAGGAGGGAAAAGTAAAACCAAGGTAATTTTTAGCATCTTCTTTTGGTTATAGATTATTTTTCGTCATCTGCTATTTGATCAGCTGCTGGGAGTGCTCAGACCTTCTAGCAGATATTCACATGGATGGAGGAAATGCCCCAGATGGGGGAGGAAGGAGCTGAGAGCGGTGGCAGCACAAAGATGACTCGCCTATAAACAAGGCACAGGTAGCAAGGAAAACTGCTTGGCTCAAATTACTGCTCAAATTAAAAATATAAAAATGTTGGGAGCAATCCCACCAGACCTCTCATTTTTTTCCTTGCAGCTCAGAGTTTTCTGGAGTTTTACAGTTGTTTTTTGTTACCCTGTTACTTTCAGGTGTCCCACCTTTAGCAGGCCAGCTGTTTTTCTGTGTGCTACATCTGACAATGCAGAGCTCCTGTAGCTGTCTTGTGTAACAATGAGCGACCTGGTCTCTGCTTCTTCCAAAACAGAGACATGGTTTGAAATACAAAATTTTCACACACCACCCCCACCCCATCCTCTCTCTTGAAAAAGGACTCAAGTGGCAGCCCTGGAAAAACATGTGGGCTGAAAGCAGACAGAATCACAGAACTAATTGGGAAAGACCTTTGAGATCATCAAGTCCATTGCATCCTTGCAATTTTTTCTCTCTTTCCCCATCACACATCAGCTTGTGTCTGCTGTATTTGCCAGGCACCCTGAGGAGACTCTTTGGAGGCTGCTGGTGGGCTACAGCATCACCACAGAGCTTTGTGCACAGCCAAGACCTGGTAGAAATCCCTGTTGGTGCTGTCCCTAAAAAGCAAAGCTTAATGTCACCACTGGATGCCCTTCTGGCTACCAAGATAAAACTGCTGATGTTAAGCCCAGCTTAAGCAGGGTAACATGAGGGGTGTATACCACAAGGCATTTGGTGCAAAAAGATAATTATTTAAATGACTGAATGCTCTGCTGTGCACCAGAACCAAGACATATCTAAAGCTTGGCCTTTAAGTTTTCTATGTGCTCACCTATCACAGGAATAGAGTTGATTTGGGATGGGTACCAGCAGAGTTTCTGTGGTTGCTGTGTTCCAGGAGTGTAGTGGGCCATTGCAGAACAGAACAAGTCAGAAATGGAGTATTTGTGGCAGGCTGCAGGGCTGGCAGGCTGCTGGGTGGGTGGGTGGGTGGGTGAAGTGCCTGGCAAATATAAATCGTGAGGTGGGAGTGAATGTTCCCATCTGATGATAGACACATCTAAATTGGGACTCTAATTAGCTAAAAATATTAGTTCTTTTAGCACAATAAAAAAGTAGATGGGCTGGTAAAAGAGAAAAGAGGAGGATTAATGGAACACATTCCTATGAGTCAGTGGCAATATTCAGCTAGGTATAGAGGATTGGTTTTGGTTTGGTTATTTTTTCCTTGATGAGATAGCAGAAAGCCTTTCCTCATCTGATTTTCTTGGAAAAAGCAGACCTTCCCAGGTTAGGAAAACAGATTATTGTTAAAGTTAGAAAAAATAGAAAAATGAATGAAGATATCAATACGGTTATATTTGCCTAAATAGTTCCATTTCAGAATATATATTTTGCTTAGAGTCTCATAATTTAGTGCTGATTTTCCAGGCAAGCAAGAGTATATGATCCTGTTCTGTCTCAGTGCTGCTTCCACTTATTTCTGAAATTGTTACCCAGTTCAGCCAAGAATTAGATGGATTAGAGGATCTCAGAGATGAAAGTCCTATTTTGTGAAAACTCATTCGGGAGAAAAACTGGAGTCATTACTTGTGTGGAGGAAAATTTACAGCACAGGGTCAGTAGCTGGCTGGCCTGATGGCCTCTCCTCAAAGTAAATCCAGGGCTTAGGAGAAGTGCTAAGGCTGACTTTGCAGAGAAGGAAAATAATAAGGCCCTGTTAACACAGGGAGTTGGGGTTCAGGTCATATGCAGAAATAGGAGTATGCTGGTTACAGAGGGATATTGAAACCTGTCTCCAGAAAGATCTGCTCAACATAAAGTTAGCTGTGTCTTCCTTTGCTTTTCAGCCCAGATGGTAAAGCCAGTTCCCACATGGAGATAAAATTATATTTCTGTTCCTTTTTTAATTTTTTTTTTTAATTTTTGTTTTAATGGTGTTAGTCCTACTTTACCATGGATTCTGTGGTGGTGAATTGAGGTCTGAACTTCAGAACAATTCCTTCAATTCCCTGTGGAGTGCTTTCCATCTCCAGTGTTTGTGCACCACACTGTGGTGGTGTCATACAAACAATACAACATTAAACCTGTGAAGGAGTCTCAGCAGTAGACAATTAGTTTATAAGCATGAAGTTTTTCAATAAATTTATTTCCTATCCACCAAAGTTCCCCTTTAATATCCCCTCCTGATTCTCTACGTCAGTTTTCTGATATTGGACTGGACTTCCCTGATATTAGCTCTTTCTTAAGTGAACAGAGGGATTTTCTGGTGCATCTCATTCATGTCTTGAGTGCCTGGGAGCAGGGAAAGTGAAAATCCTGAAGGCAGGTGGGTGCAGGGTGGTGGCAGGTTGTGTTTTCTCTCACCTGCTCGGCTCCATGAGCTGCTCTCACGTCTCTGTAGCTGCTGCTGAGCCCTGGCCCAGGGCAGGACCTGCTCTGCCAGAGCCTTGCAGGGACAGCCTGATGAGCTGCTCCTTCAGCCATCATGTGCAGAGAGAAACAGGGAGAGGAGCTGTGAAAAGCCAACAAACCCAGCAAAGCCAGGGCTGGCTGCAGCTGTGTACAAAAGAGGACGGCAGGAATTTCCCTGCCCTATTAGACCACTGGTCCGTCACGTCCCGCGTCCAGCCTCGAATCCCAGCCAACGCCAGCTGCTCCAGAGCGTGGAACAAGGCACAGGGCAGCAGGCAGCCATGCTGGCAGGAGCTGTGACATTAATACTCACTTGTCTAACTCTTTTCTGCTTCTCCTCTTGGAGGCTCGGCTCAATAATTTAATTTCAGCACATTCTTTTCTCCTAACTTTGCCTCAAAAAAGGGTTTGCTTCTCCTACCGTAATACCAGTCTCCCAGTCATCTTTGCTAAGCAGCTGAAGGATTCAGTGTGTTCTCTTAATAGTAGTTTAATTCTGTAGGTATTGATAGAGGGGGGAATTTATCTGCAGTTAAATCTGCTCTTTGGCTGTGTGTAGTAACTTCTCAGGCAGGTCATGTACTCCATTCCACTGCTATCTCCTGCTCCTCTGTATATTTTTCTGCATTTTGCATTATCATTTGTTAAGTACATTCCAACCTGCAATTTATCTTAGTCAGCGGTTTTAGCCCCTTTGTGTCTCTCTGCACACCCAGGGAATTTAGAAATAAATCACTGCTCTTACTGGTTGTTTTTAATGAAAAAAAATATTTAAGAGAAAGTCAAGAGGGGCTTGGTCAATATTATCTGGACTCTCCTGTGCAATAAAACATTTTCCATATGCTTACCCAAGTGATAGGAGAATCCTGATTTAATTCCATTTTCTCTACTTGCTATTTTTAATTTTTAATATGTATGTTTTTCATTGAATTCAAGCTCTGGTGGTTAAATTTCATGTGTTGGAGGTAATGCAGGCACTAGTCAAAATTATTTTTCTACTACTTATGCATTGATTTTTGTTGGCAGGATTTTTACATAAAAAGAATCTTTCTGAAATATTTGGTGGGTTGGATAATGATAAAATAACCTAAGAAAACAAGAAACTGAATACAGCACAGCTTTGTTAGGCAGGGCTGCTTAGATATTTAAAGACAGAGCCTGTTTTTAATAAGATGTTTCCTACATTACATTGTTTTGCTGGGGTGGAAACTGCATTAATGTAAGACAAACATGTCTCTTCTTTAAAGCCTGTCAAAAAATAGGGTTCTTTGAAATGAGGAGAGGGATTTGCATAAAGATCTAGGTCTCCCTCCTGCACCATTGAAACAAGTGAAAGTCTTTGTGCATCCAAGTCTGATCTCAGGGTGGTGGGGGGTAGAAGGATCCTGCTCCCAGTGCAGTGAATTCCCTTGCTAGGCTTGCCTGCCTTCTCTCATTATTAGTGGAAGGTGTAATTGGGTTCCTTTGGCGCTCAGGGTAAGCGTTCCTGCCCCTGTGCTCCTCTGGATCAGCACCAGAGCACTTGGGGCTGCCAGGGCTGTGTCCCACCCATGGCCCTGATGTCCCCTGGCTGCTGTGTGGGGTGGTGGGGCACCTCTCTCCTCACCACACACATCCCACAGCCTCAGCTGACAGTGTTTAGGGGCAGAGGCTGCTTGCCCATCAATTTGTCTGCTGCTCTCAGCAGGGCGAGTCCTCCCAGCGCTGGGAGTCACTGAGCGCTCAGGTAATAATGCGGAATAAATGATCACGGAGTAAAAAATTGTTGTGAGGATTGTGCAAAATTGATTCAAATGGGAGGCAATTGTCACAACTTGTTTCAAAAACAAAAGCAGGGCTTTCAACAGAGCTGTGGCTGTAGTGCTTCATTATCACAATCAAGTTTCTGTCAAGAACTAAGAAAGGCTGGGAGCTCATGGGGACCCCTCTTGATAAAGAAGGAACATTCACTTTTCGTTTGTGAGATTTGTCTACAGGTTTAACAAATTATAAATAATTGCTGAAATTAAAAATGATTGAATAATGCATTCAAGGGACAGTTTTCATATTAGCAAACTGGTCTGCTGTACATTCAGAGGAATTTTCTGCCGTGTTATTTTGCAGCAGGGATCAGAAATATTCATTTCCTCACAGTAAGATGCATCTAACAGTTTCCTTAATTTGGAGACAATTAAGACTGGAATGTGGAGGGACTATTGTGGTGGAGTGACTCATGCCATACTTATTAGGGAACAATATGATTATTTTACCTTCTGAAGCAAAACTAAATCTCCAAACTGCTTATTTTTAAATAACTGCAGACCATATATTAATAGGGATAATCGGATTCAAGAGATTTTTCTGTTACTGAACCAACAAAAAGCTGACACATCTATTTGCTGTGCCTGAAAAAAAAATGAAGAAAAAACCTTACAGTCTAGAGAAAATGACCTAAGTTTATAAGTACAACTAATCTTTTTTATTTGTGTAAATACTTTTGGGGTGTGTTTTTAGGTTTCGAAGCATTGGTAGATGAAGTTATTTCAGCTGAGGCAGTGGGCAGAACTTTGCAGATTGTGCTTCCTTATCACTTCATCAAAAATACAATCCTGATATGTACAGACAAATTCTGAAAGAAGGTAGCTGTTATCCTGCCAATGTGCCTACCCTGACATATTTGTTATGTGGTGTAAATGTGAATTTATAGTAAGTACACTGCTACCTCTGCCACCAGCTGGCTGGACATCCTCTCCTTGAACTTGTTCCCTCTTAAGACAGACACAAGACTTTCAAATGGTCATCTTTCTGCCTTATCAATCTAAAAATCATCATTATATAAATATTTTGCCAGAAAGCCCACTTGTTCAGAAGTATGTCAAAAGATGCTTTTCGGGGTTTGTAGATTTATTGGTGTAAACCAAATTTCAAATAAAATTGTTCATGTGGGCTTTCAGGATAAGAAAAATTTACTAATAAAACTTCTCATGACACAAACAGATTTTGGACAGAATTAAGAAGCCACTGAAATAGGAGATGCCAGCAAAAATAGGGTTGAAATTTGGTATGGGATTGCCTTTGTGGCTTTCTTCCCCCTTCACTGAACTTCAAGTGTAGTGAGATAAGGGAGATGAAGAGAGATGGGGATAACTGAGTGGTGATCAGAATCCAAATTTACTGTGGGCTACATAAGCTTATACACCATTCTAGGAAGGCTGGTAATTTTTTACTACAATGGTTGGGTTAAACATCATTCAAACATGCAAACATACAAATTTACACAAACTCTTGCAATCTTCAAAGCTCTGTTTGTTCTTGCCAAGGCATCTTGATTATCCAACCTCTTATGCTAATCAGGTCCAAAGTACTTTCTGACTTTATAGTAGGAAGAGCCTAGAGGGAGAGAAGAGGTGAAGTGTGGACAGAGGTAGAGCTTTATAGGGATGTGAGGTGGGAGAGTATGAGCTGGACAGTGAGAGGGAGAGCATGGGAAAAGGGCTGTGGCCTTGCTGTAGCTACAGCAAGAAAAAAAAGATGAACTTGTCCTGCAGGCAGGGAGAGAAGAGGAGCAGTGAAAGTGGGACAAGGAGTTGTGGCCATTTCATAATGAAGAACAGGCTTAGCAGTAGGAACAGTGATGAATTATCAGCTGTACAACCTAGAGACAGAGAGGGCTGCTAGGCAGAGGAGGCTGTGCAGAGATAGCTACAGGGGAAGGAAGATGGAGAGATAATTACAGAGAAGTAAATCACAAAGCAATATGTCTGTATAAAGAATTTAAGTAGGAATTCAGTAAAGAATAAGATTTTTAAAATACGTTTCCAGATATATTTCAGGTCGGGTAGAATTACTTTAGATATTTGCTGTATTTTAAGGATGAATGAGGAAGTTCCTTGCACCATCCTTCTGAGGGAGGAGTGTTATGACATTTGCTAGGAAGCACAAGGAATTTTAGAAGATAGCTTGCCTGTTTGCAGTCAAGGTCTCAGGAGAATCTGAAAGGTTTTAAGGCATCAGTACAGTAGCCAGTAGCACGCTGTTTGAATTCTCTTAAATTCAAGAATCATTTTTTGCAGATGTAATGGTTGGACACTGAACAGGTTTTGCAAGTGTGTCCTACAGCAGTCACACCATTTAAAAATCAGCTCCTCACCAAAAAGTCTTCTTTTATCCTGAGATTTTTTGTCTTTTTTTTTAAATTTTTTTTCTTCAGATTTATTAAAATAAAAGAATAAAAGCAAAAAGCATCCATTTTGCCCAGTGACTTTAGGTGATAACACTATCATTAGAGATTATTGATACATATGCAAAACCACATACTACCAGAAGTGGGATGGATACCTGGTAAAAAGTAAATTCAGCATGATCTCACAAAAGTCATCTGAACTAATAAGCTCTGAATACAACTGGATTTATTAGAATTGGGGATATTTTGAAATCACAGGAGAGTTGTCCACCACTTTTAAAAACCACATCAGCAAAAGACCTTCATAGAACAACAGCAACAGTAAGCTCCAAAGTTGAAGGAGCTTTGGAATAACTTCACTTACACTTCCTTTTTACTTGTCTAGCTGTGCTGATCACTGCCATCCTAAATGTAGAAGATTTTAGGAAAAGCAATTTTCTTATCCAATTTCTCAGGGGAAAAAAAGAAAGGCACAAGAAAAATACTAACATTCAAAAACTAAAAATGTAGGGAGCTCATGACTCTGTTTGCATCCAGCTGTGAGCCATTACTCACATGAGAAGTCTCACTGATTGCAGCAGGTCTATTTGTGGATGCTGGAGCTTACACCTGGGAGCAGAGGCAGCGAAGGCACAGGAATCAGGGACCAGCTTGGAGAGGCAGCCTAGAGCAGGAAAAGGCTGTTCTGACAGTGTTGGAGGAAGTGGAGGATGTGCTCCTACAGACTCAGGCTCTGGTGGCACCAATTTCCACAAGGTTTGAGGACAGCTTGTGCTTTACTGCCCTGGAGCCTCTGTACCTCCTCACCGGCCCAGAGGCAACAGGAGAAATAAGCAAGGGATTGTGAGAGGGTTATTTGGGTTTTGTGTAAGAACAGAACAGAAGGGAGAACAGCAGAAGATGAAGGTGAAATTCCCAAACTGGTCTTTCTTCTTCCCCTCAGTGATCTGGTTCTTCCACCAGCAACCCTCTGCCCCTTCCTTACTTTTTTCACTCTCCTCCACGCACACCCCCAAACTCTCCCTTTCCACATCACCTGCAAATCCCTCTCCTTTATCCATTAACACTACACCTCTCTTGGCTCACCTGTAGTCCTTTCTGCCACATGGAGAGACTCAAATTTTTTTGCATTCCTGATGCACAAATATCATTTTTCTGGCTCCTTTTGCCCTTCCTGGGCCTCCAAGCACTGCCCTTCACCACAAGCCACGCACCTATCAGCAGGTGACTCCTTCAAATCTGGCCTGTCGCTTCTGCTGCGGAATTGAATTTACGTGAAGGATCTTTGGAAGGGCACCAATGAATTTGTAGCTGAGAAGCCTTGGGCTTTCTCATCTATAAAAGAAGCTGAGGGAAGAATCAGATTTGAAATCCAGCTTTTAGTGATTCACATGCGAAATAAGTTTTACAGAAATGTCTTAAGTGGGGTATGGAATAAAACTCGGAGATCTCAGCTAATAGCTCAAAGCCAAGAGAATAAGGCATGATGTATTAAATCCCCTTGCTAAAATCTACTTACCTATCTAATTACAGAGATGTCTCATCAGGATGCTGACACACAATATAGGAACTACTCCTCAAAAATTTTTTATCATGGATGAAATTTATTGTGAGTTCTTTGGAGAAGAAATGTGACAGATGAAAAGGAATAAAAATGCCCTTTACCCTTGTTACATTTCTTCCCTTGGATTTAGGGCTTGGGGTGGGTCTGCTTTTGCTAAATATGCAGAGAATAGTGGGCAGCTACAGGAATGCCAGCTGTTAAATGGCTGTGGAAAACTGGAAGGATAACTGGCCTAAGGTTATTCTCTTTGACTTTATTTTTTTTTCACATTGCTACCCCTAATATTTCTTAAACAGCATTTTTTGCCCGATATAGAATATAGCTGAAAAGATCAAAAAGTGGTGTACAACCAAATACAATTGGAAGTTTTTCCCAGTTTCAAAGTGTACCTGGGAAACCAACATCCTTTTCTAGGAAAATATCTTCATTCAATACAATATTTACACAAATATCAAAGTCGATGATAAAATAAATACTTACATGGATCAGAGACCAAGATCATCATAAGCACCTAATTCAAATCAGTTTTTTTGTCTCTAAATGCTCAAAATATATCTGCAGGGAATATGGACATTTTGAGATAGCTGTCACTTCATGTAAATAATGTCATTTTTAAAGCATTTTTTCATATCATCTGAATTGTTCTTGTTTTTACCTGGAATTTGTTTTTCCATCTACAAAGGCAGAGATGATCCATGCTTCAGTTCTCTTGTTTAATGGCTATTTTGGCATTCAAGTCACTTGAGCTCAGCACTCTGTCCCAGCTGTAGAAATTTTCTGTTCTTTCAGGTGAGTGAATAGTCACCAGGATGAGTGCATCTCTGTATTCATATTTGTTTTTGTAAGAGTAAGGTACCTGGAGAGCCCTTCAGAAAGCATTGAATAGCTCATTGAAGGTCTAGGTTATTAAAAGTGTGCCTACAGAACCCAGTCCTGATGAGGATTGAGCTCTGATCATCTGTGTTGCAATCAATAAAGAAATGTTTCTTCACTGTCTTGCCTTAGTGGCCAAATCCATTGTATGACAAAGCAAATCTGCATGAGCTCTTCTTACACAAAAGATGGCAGATGATGGCAAACATGCTATTCTTTTTTTATTTTCCCTTACTATCAGGCTAAAAAGTAACATCCTCTCAGGATTCCTTCCTCCCTCCCTTTTCCAGACCCAGTCACCAGCTATTTATTCAATACAAACTGAACTATTTCTAGCACTGAAAGTGAGCCCCTCTGATCACTCCTGAGTACCTGTCACTCACTGCTAGAACACCTTCCCTGAAGCTAGAGAATATAGGTTCAAACAGTCTTAAATGGCATTCCCCCTATTTCTGTTTATAAACTTGAAAATGTCTGCAGACCCACCAGGCTGTGCATCTGCTGAGCCCAGCAATCCCAGAATGTGTCAGATTTAATCTGTGTGGTATCCAGCATGTCTAAGACATGCTGAACTCAGTGCACATTTGCTCTAAGTTGATCCTGAATCTGCAGTGGCATTTGTCTGGCACTTTGGGCCATCCAGACTCATTGTTCAGATGTTCAAAATCCTCAGGTTCCGCCGGGTGGAAAAATAATTTCTCTGAAAAAAAAAAAAAGCTTGAGCAATTTGACTCAAAAGGAAAATTATTCTGGGCATGCCAAAAGCCTCACTTTGCAAGGAGTTAAATGTATGTAAGACTGATGTGGTGGACTTTGGCAGAGAAAAAACAGTTATTAAATACAGAGCAGCCATTACCACAGCCTCAATCTTGTGACAAACAGCAGATCTGAACACTTGTAATTCCAAGATGAGGGAAAGAGTCTTATCCAAGAGGGGTACCTCTCTGAAGCTCATTACAATGCACCTGCAAAGTCTTGGAAAAGCATAAATGTGTGTTTTGGGAGGCTTAGGTGACTCCTTCAGCAAACTGAGGTTGGTGAAAATCATTTATTTAAGCCAATTTCTTCCAACATCCTGCAAGTTCTCCTTACCCTGGGCAAGGGATTGCAGTACACAGCAAAGAATCTAAAGTTTGGGAAATTCAGCCTAAGGCTGGAATTTATGGTCTTACAGGTGGCTGAGCTGATCTTGTGCCTTTCATCCAAAAGGAAGTCAGCTCACTAATTCCTCCTTCATACAGAACTTTGATATCTGTCAGATGTTTTTTGGAAGTAGTGTTCCACCTTTCACCTTTTGGTAGAAGAGGACTTCGATAGAGCTCACAAAATGTCTTGTGCAGCTCTGCTCTGAGCTTCACAGTCTATGAACAGCAAGCAAAAATGACTTCTTTTAATGGAGGTTCACACCAAAAGACAATGAGGAACTCAGTTATTCCAGTAATGGAGATAAGTATTGCAGACAAAACTGGAAGGATTATTATCTAAACTAGATAAAATATTTCAGACAATGTGTTAGGATTCTTGAGTACAATATCTTTAAATTTTATATATTATGTGTTGATCACAGCTGATGGCAAATGTATGTATTGGCTGAACTGGCTCCCTCAGAAAAGCTGAATGTTTCTACAAAATTGTTGCATGCAGTTGGGTACACCATGCAAATATGAGTAATCCTATATGTGCCCTCACATGCCAGATGGGGCTTTTCACATCTAAAAAGGGTTGTGTTCAAGTCAGACGTAAATAAGACTTTCTATTGTTTTAGATTCCCTAGTCTAACTAAGAATAATGAATATGGTATTGGATATCAAGCATTAAAATTTGTTATTTAAAATATGATACATGATATTTCCAGCGAAACTTATCCTGATGAGGGAAAAAATTACCAAGAGATGATAAAAACTGTAAGTTACACATGAATTACCTGGAGAATGAAACTTCCTTCTATTGTATATAACTTTTATAAAGATAGTGGTCCCATTGAAGATTTCATATTGCTAGCTCTAAAATACAGCTGCTTGCACAAGCTTATGTTAATATAAAAATGTTGGAAGGGGAGTTAATTCACTCCTTTATAATGGTGAATTTATTGAGCTATGATAATAATTTCTGTGGATTATATATTTATTGGGGGGGAAAATTGTGCTCTGGATGGCTGCTCATTGGGCTGAGAGGGATCTGGGTTTATTCATTCTGGCTGTTCTCCCAGAAATAGATGGTTGACCTAGAAGATATTCAGATCCAAGGTTTTTTTGGACAGAAACCCATTTCAAGCTGCAGGCCTTACTGGTGCCCTAGTTTGGTGAGAGGGAAGCCTTGACCAGTTGCCCAAAGTGTGACGCTCCTTGCCATGGGTATAGGCTGTGTCCTGGCAGTGCATGGGGGGCAGAGGAGCACAGCCTGCCCAAGTCTACCCTGCAGAACAGATTTGCTCTTTGACTCAGAGCAGCTGCTCCCCCAATTCCTTGTCATTTTCCCTCTTTTTTTATCATTCATTCCATTTCATTGGTCTTGACGTGGCAGCGAGTACAAGAGCACCGGTAAAATGCCCACAGCAGATTCAGTCTCGTCAGAGTCTTCAAGGCATCACTCTTACACAGATAAGTTAATAATCTATTAACTTAATAATAAATATAAACTTAATGATAAATAATGACCTTAACAACCTCAGAGAACTCGTGACAAGGCACTGCAAATTTGTCACCAAAATATCTCACCCAAGGTACCTTCTTGACTGTGGTTTAGTTTACCAACTATTTAGCAGCACGAATGTGCTGTGTCTCTCAGATTTCCTCCAGTTTGAGGGCTCTCCTCATGTAAAAGATAGTCAAAGCCTTTTCCATTCCACATAGCTCAAAAGCTCCTCTTCCTCTCAATTTTCTTGCTGAAATTACCTTTGAGACGATACTTTACCCCTCACTCCTATTAAATTATTATACAGCAGGAGCTATTTCTTAAGGAGGGTGAAGTCTGTGGCTTTGCAGCACTATTTTTTTCAGTTATTTATTCTTTTTTTGAGTAAATATTTGGAGTCCCTTGATTTGGTTCTTTGTTAGACATTATGCTACACATGTGGGCTCTGGCAAGTTGAGGGCCGTGGGAGCAATTCTGATCTGAAACAGCCTTCTGGTAAACACAAAAAATGAGTGTATACCAATTTCAGAACCTCTCTATCTCGAATTACCAAAACAAACAGCTTTGAAATTGGAAATGTGTTTACCCTGGCCCTTCAGTCTGGCAGAGCAACCCTGGCCCCATGGAATGGTAACTATGCATTTGAAACATCACAGGCACTATAAAGGTTTGGAGACCAAACATGGATAAAGCTGTGAGCATTCTGGATTGAAATACATAAGGAAAAGAGGAAAGAGCTGTCTGGATTCACAAGATAATGTGAGACCCTTCTGTTGCATGGGGTTAGCCACAAAGCTCCTCATTTTTCAGTGCAAACACTGTTACTTCAACAGTCTGGAATTCTTTAATTTAGTGTAGTAACACTAATTATTTCTAAGAAGCATTGCAAACATTGTAATGGGAGCCATAGTATGATTTTGTCTGTACTCTCTGTTTATTGGCAATAAAATAAGTAACAGGATTTGATTTGAACCCTACCATTATCAATCTTGGAACTTTTTGACAAAAACTAATCTGCCATGCTTTATAATTTAAATTATTAAAATGTAAGTTAGAGTTGACAAGTTTGCAAATTAAGTATGCACAGGGAAAAAAATCAGGGAAAAAAATCCTGGCCACTGACTTTAATGACCAAATAGTTTTATTAGATCTTCTGAAAAGATTATGGAAATTAGTAATAATCTGAAATAGGTTACGTTAAGAATTTTTGTGCATAATTAAAACACATGTGCTTGGCATAAATTTTAAATGTTGTGTGGTTGTCAGGGCTGACAACTATTTTACAGCCATAATGGGCCAGAGACGACTGAAAATAATTTGCCTGTGGACTAAGTGCTTAAACATATTGTAGCTAAATTCAGTGCATTTATGGAGATCCTAAGAAACAGGTAATTAGTGCATTGCAATTTTATTTCCAACATCAACCAGTAATAGGAGTCTGTGAGCCAACTTCACAGATGGCATAGTCAACTTTAACTCCATTTATTTCATTGTGATGTCCTCATTTAGTCCCCCAGTTATTTCAGAATCAAACAATATTTCGGAATCAAGTCTATCATCTAATGTTTTTCCTTGATGATCCTGAACCTTTCTAGCCAGTGTAGTCCCACAGATTTGTAGTCATAGTCTGGATTGCATTCAAGGTGCAGCTGGGAGCTGGTCCTATTTCTCTGCAGACACATTTAGGCACAGCAGAAAATTACAGTCCTCCCCAAAGTTGTGTGTATCTTACACAGTGGAGAAGCTCAGTGTGGAAAAGCAGGTGTAGCTGTGACGCAGCAGACACAACTCTCACATCCTTGTGTTTGCCTTTGCTCTGGCTCCAGGCTCATCCCATGGGCTGAGCTGAAGCGTGTAAGCAGAGCTCACAATCCTTTCGTTTATTTTAATCCAGAAGGAGCAGTTTGTGCACACTGAGTCTGCTTTGGTATGCAGACCAGGGCACGGTGAAGAGCAGCTGCCAAAATTTTATTACTGGCCTGAACCAAAATGCTATTGTAAGACATTCTGTAAAATATATTCAAAATCACTCCGAGCCTGGAGAGCAGTTTGGACGATTTCACCTTTCAGCAGACTGTTTTCAAGGCAGAATCTGCAGCCTAACTTCTATGCATGAGAGGTAACCAGTGACACAGTTCTGGAATTCCTTCAAAAATGCTCCCATTATTTTCCCTCTTTTTTTGTTTTACAACGTCCAGCCATGCCTCCCTTTAGAGAAAGAAAGATGTACTGATTTGAGGTTTTTCTTTTTTTTAGTACTGTCAAAAAAAGACTAAGGTATGAACATAATTTAGCCCAAAAATCCAGGTCAGTGAAGGAAAGAAAAGCAGTCAATCTTCCAAAGACATGATAATGCTATGGAAGAAATATTAGATAGAAGAGAAAATGCGAACTATTCAGGGCTTCTTTACCTAAGATTTTACAGTACAGAGAAATCAATGGAATACAGGATTTTTGTGTTTGTGGTGATATCCAAGCTGCAATAACCGTGTAAGTCTGCTGAGATGAGTTTGTAAGAAAAGCTTAGCTAGTCCTTGTCTTTGAATTAGTTGCAGAGTTAATGGACAAGTCTTCACACACCTCGTACAAACACTTCAGCCTGATACATTCCAAATCTCTGAAAGGCTTTACTTTGTTGCAGCCAATGAGCACTTTAATAAAATATTGCCTCGTGCTTTTTCATTGAACCAGTTTTGAGTGCTTTGGTGACTTTTAAGGAGCACCATCCTGTTTGATGCAGTGAAGAGCTGAATTTAATCATGTTCAAATGGTGTCAAGTCCTCAACTCAGGGCTTTCAGGTGAATAACATGTGAAAAACTTTCACTGGCAACTCCAACATTCCTCCTTACATGTTCTAGCATGACAGCACAACAGCTCCCCTCACTAATGAAAGTAGGTGCCCCATTTGAACATACACTGCCAAATCAAGCCTAACATTCCCAATAGCTGTCAGACTTCTGGGATATTTTTTCAACTCCTTGAAAAAGCTCCTAGCAGTGCTTCTAGAAGAAAGCTAGAGAAACCAGTTCTTCAACTGTAGAAAAGTTTCCATGCATGCAGAATGCAAAACCACTCTATCAGCTCTATGGTAACAATAAATTTACAAATCTCATAACTTGTAAGGGAAAAATATTTGTATACAGTTGCTTGACAGTCAATTTGAGTTGATATATCATTTGGCACCTCGTGAAATCCTTTTCACCATTATATTATGTGAAACTACAGTCCCATCAAATATTATCTGCTTTTTCTTGGTCACTGCAATGTACATCATTCATATAATTTTAATCATACATTGCATTTTATTTTCTTATGTACAGGTATGTCTTTGTGTATGTATCCTATGCATTTTATATCTACATCCACATACATATGTGTGTGTGTAAAAGTATCTATACATAGAAAGAGAGAGAATCTGTGTCTGTGTCTGTGTGTACAGAATGAATGGACCTCAAATTAATGTTTCATGGCGTGGCTGCTGTTCTTTCTGGCACGAGGGATGATCATGTAACACATTTGCCAAGATGCTGTGGAATAATTTCTCTGCAGGTTCTATGAAATGCTTCCCTGTATTAAACCTCTTTGTGAGTGTATTCTTACAAACCAAACAGGCTGAAGAACACTATAAATAAGACATGGCTTTCACATACTGTATTAATTTTATTCCTTGCAGTGAACCATCCTTGGGTTCTTTTTTAATTTTGATGATGTTTTGGTCTTTCTGTTCACGATTACAATATAGCTACTTCTAACAAAATTTGAAGTAAGTTTTGGACTTATTTCATATACTTAAGAAGGTGAGACCCTGGCTACATTCTCCAAGGGCTTTTTACCTTTTATAATTTTCTGCAGCATCATCAGTCACAGATGAGGTGAACCTTGCACTGCAGTGCCAGGCCTGCAGGCAGCTGTTAAGGATTTCTGCTGCTGTGACTACATGCAGAACTTTTCATCACTGGGTATCTTCCTGACTGCAAATTGGTAATTTTAGTTTCATTTCTCTACTTGAATTCTATTGCTTTACAGGTTTGTTTTCTGGGAGTGCCACACTGGCTTATAATTCTCTCTTTGAGACATGAGCTCTGTCACAGCTGAGCACGTACAGCATCCCTTGTGGTGTGTGAGACATAGAATGGTCACTCCTGCTTTAAACTTAGCTAAAATAAATCCTCTGTGGCTTTGTGCCTCTGTTTAGTTTCTTTGCAGAGAAATAGCATTGAGGGGAAAACTGCAGACCATGACTGCAAACTACCATAAAACCTGTAATAAAGCAAAATGAACTTAAATATTTCAGGCTTACATATGACCAAGCTATAGGAGTCCTCATCCATTATCCTTATAATTCTACCTGCTAATGAGTTCTGTGACTTGCTCCTGGACCAAAATGTGGCTTATCAACGTTAATGAACCTTTATCGCTTTTCCCTTAAAAAGTTTGTGATCTGAGCCTTTGGGCTGGAGGAGAGTTGCTAAAACAGATGCTTTATAAAGAGCTGTTAGTCTTGAGCAGCCAAAGGTTTGACAACCTAAGGGGTTACTGAGGCCATTTGCCGGTATCATTTCACATTCCTTAGGCATCTCCTTCAGGGAAAAGGAAAGATATGATACCCAGCCTGGTTTTCTCACAAACCTGTGAGACATTATGGAAAAATATTTATTTTATTACAGGTCAAAACAGGACACTTTATCTAAATGTTTTTTTAGAAATTATTTTTACACTATTACATCTCAAGGCCAGCAAATATATCAGTATAAGAACATGAACGGTAGTTGACATAAAAATGCCTGCATCTGTGTTTCTTAGACAAGCTACCTAATCAGTTTAAGGAGTTATTTATTCAAACACTTACTCAGAAGCTGAAAAAATTTCAAGCTTGGAGATGCATTATTCTATGAATTGAATTTAAAACTGCAGCTGACTTCACACTGAGGTATAGGTCCTGGTTTAAAGAATGAGAGGCAGACTATACTTTTTTCCTGACATTTTTGATTGGATTAATGTTGGGTACAAATAAAACTATTCTGTATCTCTGAACACAGACATTTTTCAGAAGGACAAAAATGCATGCTGTTTAAATATTAGATATCCATGTCAAATGTTCCTTTTGTACATATTCTCTCAGTATATTGGCATTACCCAGGTTGAACTTACTGCATTTCTACTTGAGGAATCTGAAAACAATTATTTGCCAGCTTCGGATTTTTAGCATTGATAGTTTTGTCACGTCATTCATTACAACCTTCTGCTTCTCTTTGGGAAGCATTACTCCACTGGAAAGGAGCAATAGGATTTCATGACAGCAGCACGTTAGCCAAGACAATCGATTACAATTGTAATTTCTCACAGATGTTTTAACCCGGTGGGTTTAAATTGATATCCAAGTAAGTTTTAAGAGACTTCACGGAACGGATGTGCATCGCCACTCTACATAGGGTTGTCTTCCTGACAGTACCACGCATTTTCTGTGAGGAAGCACCATATGGCTTCAGCTCAGATGAGACAGCACCACTGTGTACCAGATGAATTTCTCTCAAGCTGAACAGCAAAACTATAATGCGCCACACTAAAGTGCATATGTGAGGAAAGCAAGAGTGTTATAAACACAGGTGACAGCCTGGCAGGCTTTTCTGGAGGCATCACCTGTCCTCTCAAGATGATGCAGGATGAATAAATATTGGCTGCATACATTCTTCATCCTTCCTTAGGCCTGCTGGTGTTTGTGCTGCTTATGTGCTTGGGTTCTTTGGTAATACAATTAATAATGTTAGAGAGGTTTTGACCTCTAAAGACCTCTGCAGTAAATTACATTCCTTTATTCCAGAGGCTGCCTCTAAATCTGTGGGAAATGCATGTATTATAGAGGAGGTTTCTTAAAAGTTGTGTTCCCCACTGGGCTGTCATAGCAGCTGACATATGGCCTCATGTTATGTGTAAAAGCTAGCACTTCACTAAACCCACTCCAACTCACATGAAATCTGTTAACAACTGGATTAAATAAGAAAGCTCACAGAGAAATTCAAGTACAGGCATTTTTCTAGGGGTCATGGAGAGATTTGGGTTTTGCTAATGTTACTCAGTAAGTTGCTCATGCCTTGGCTTTTGCAAACTGATGCCTTGCCACTTTTCACCAAAATTCATGGTGTTTGATATTTTCTTGAAATATCTGTGGAAATTTTTGTCAAAGTGGGTTATGATGTCATGCTTCCACTGGGGAAGTAAAATTTGAGAGAAGGAAGAAAATGGGTTTCTTATATGAGACAACTTTTCTTTTTAAAATGTAAATACCAAGGTCACTAGAGGCAAGTTTTACACATTTCTTTTGAGCCTAGATGGTGACACTTTTGCAATGGGATGGGTGTCCAGGTGAAACATCCCTGCCTTTACAAAAATATCTCAAGATTTTCTTGAGAAAAATCCTGTTGTCTGTTGATTGGTTTTGACTACTGATGTCTTTTTTCCCCCCTCATTTTTTAACGTACACTAGAAGTGTTTGTTTAGTTGCTGTTTTTGTTGTTTGTTTTGTTTTTTTTAAATCCTATATCAACTGTGATTTCTCAACTGCTAGGACAACATTTTCCAGTAGACTGAACTTAAAATTTTACAACTGGAGGTGAAAGCTGATCCAGTACCCAGGCTGTCAACTACCCAGTCCCAACACAACACACTGTCAGACAACTCTAATTTATGCAACCTTTGTGAGGAACGATGGAAAAATATCACTCTGACACATCTGCTACCATCATTCTCCTTCATCACTGCTATCACCTGGGAAAACATAATCCAGATCTTCATTGCTCCCACCTTCTGCACAGAACTGGTGCTAGTTCCATTTGTGGAGCAGGGAGAGATGGAGAAAAAAATCCTAAAAGTAGTGAGACTGGGTGCTTTCCCATTCTTTGCTGGAGTATTTTTTGAGAAAATGGTGTCATTATCTAGTATGTTAGAGAAGAAGTATAACTTAAAATTGTTAACAATAGCACATTGAAAATTAAGGTACTGAAGACCTGACCTTGACAGGTGTGAGACAGTTGTCCTACAGGTCTGGCCAAGTTCATCTGTTCTCTGCTGAACCTCCTAATATGGTCAAGAATCTTTTAATTTTTCTTGTTCCCCTGCAGTCCCTGAAGCAAAAGAACCTCAGTGCTCTTCTGAACAGCTCAATCATAAGAAGGCTTAGGCAGTATGGAAAGAAAAACAGATCTGGTAACACAGAAAAAAGTGTTTTATGCCCTTAGTGAATGCTGGTTATTCACCTCAAACACTGTGCAGTTTTCATGCTATCTGTTAAAAAAAACAGCTGTAGAAAAAACTAATTTCATTGGGGAATAAACAAAAGTCACACACAGAGTAAAGTAGAATTGCAAGATAAAATTTAGTAAAAAATTATAAATGTTTGGGGTTTTTTTTATCATAGTGTTGAACTGACCTTGATTTTCATTGTCACAGGCTGAATAAACAGAGAGATATGAAAGAGAGTGGAAGCAAGTATAAAAAGATACAGGCAGTTCTCCATTTAAATGACATATTGTTGTCTTCTGCTTATAGTAGCATAAATTCCTATGAAGAATCTCTGGCTTCATGCTTCATGAGAGGAAAAAATTTTGTGCCTTTATTCAAAATATTTGATATACAGAAAACAAAAACAGATCACTGATTTGGTCCATGACATGATTGTTTTACTCTAGGCATTATTATACTAATTATTCTAACACCTTTGAAGTGCCTCATTCAGGTTAACTGGTTTTGTTTTAATTGCACAGAATAATCTTAGCAAGAATGTCTTAATCATCTTTTAATGTCAAAAATGAAGTACAGATAATGACTTCATGTATAGCAATGAGGCTTTGTGATATCAGGATGTATATTTTCCTTTTCTTCTACTCTGTTAGTTGGAGGTCAACACTAGCAGACACTAAATTTGAAGTTGTGTCTTCAGTCCTGAAAATAACATTAAACAATATTTTCTTTTTCAAAAAATAAGACCACTAATTCAAAGCACTGTCTGCCTCAGTTGTTACAAGAAAAGAGCAGAATTATCTGTCACAATAATTCCCACACAAACAACAGTGAGGAGCCAGAACTCTTCCTGTTGGTGCATATTTCTATGGCCATCCTCTGTGAAATGTTTCATGCTCCAAGATAAACGTCAGGCAAGCACAGTGACTAATAACTGCATGTTTTTTGACATTTTTTGATTTATTTGGTATCATTCTGAAAAGTGTTATACAGTGCTCTGTTTTGGGGTTTCGTCACAAGCTTGGAGTTTGCTCATTTGGCTTTTCTTTTTCTAAGATTTTTTTTTTTTTTCTTATGCAGCTTCTTTTAATTGATTTCCAAAAAGATAAATGTTTATACTGGATATCTGAAGTGATGAGATGGCTTCAGTATTTATGCATTGATTGCCATGACAATTGTAGAAATTGATCATAAGGTCTGTAAATTACGAGATTATATTGGTGGTACTCATTTCCTCTGGCTTTTAGAGTCGTGAAGATGAGTAAATTTCTCCACTGACTTCCAAATAACAATATCTGAGAAGTAACAGTCCCAGCAAGCAACAGTGGTCATGAAGGTGGTGCTCCCCTGGTCTTCCAAGCTGACAAAATTTTCTGCCTGATATTTGTTTACCCATGCACTCATGGGTGAATGAAATACCTTTTAAATTATGGAGTTTTCTTATTGACAGTGCATAGGGGTTGCCTCATACATTTACAACTAACGTGTCTGGTAGTTATTACAAAAAAAAGCTCTGTAATCTGCTCTATTAGGCCAAATATTGCCTAGTCAAATTGGTTAATTTGCAGCTTTCACTGTGGACAAAGTGAATCATTTAAAGAGAGCTTACATGGGCTGACCAAATAATCTGTATAAAATAATTACTGCACAGATTTCTTTCATCAGTTTCCCATTCCTGCTGCCCCTCTCCTTCCAGTTCCTTGAGGTTCATTCTTCCATTTCTGTTTTCCTTACATTCATTTGTGGCTTTGTCTACCAGTCTCTCTTCTCCTTTGCATCTCCCAGGTTTCCTCCAAGGAGAGTCTTCCTATGTTTAACCATCATTTTTCCAAGGCACACGCTCTCTACGTCTACGCAAGAAACAGAAAAGCATAATTTACCATCACTCTCCCTGCAGGCTATATGAGTTCCATTTTCACATTGTCATTTATGTTTTAAAACCCCTCAGATTCTTCTCCACTCAGGTCTGCTTCCTTTTAGGGTCCCTAGCAGAGCAGAAGGATGTGATTATTCAAGGAACAGAAATTCAGGTTAAAAGTGGAGATAAACACAAAATATTTCTGTTGAGGGCCAAGAAAATATAGAGGAGAGAAAATCAAAGCAGGGAGTCAGGCTGAGGAGGAAAACACCAAGAACCAACCAAAAAGCCATAAATGGTCAGGTTGAGAGGTTTGAGAATTCCCTGCATCATGCCTGTGCCTGCATTCCCAGATTGTTCCTACCACATACATCCCATCTGGAACTGGAGCTTGTTCTCACCAGCACCTTTAACTTTTTTTCACACCAACCTTTCATGAGAAATATACTTTTTGTACTTCCTCATCCATGATGCAGTAAAAAGCAACTGGCAAATAAACCTTGCCACGTAGTCCAAACTGTTTTCCAGTAAAGCATTTTTAAACTACAAAGGGTTAAAATATCTTATTTGTACACCACTGTCCCAAACAGTGCCACTATTTGCCTTTCTTTTTTACGTATATTCCTTCTTTTTATTCCCCTGCCTTATTTAGGTTTCCAGTCCTATTCAAGGTGAAACACACTCCTAACTGGGAAGCTGATGAGAACAGACATTTAGGTGACATGACTATATAGGAGAAAACAGCTGTAGCAGGTAGGAAAAATAAAGTGTAATATAATGCCAAAAAATGGATTTTATTCACACAGTTTAAAACACAATGAAATCAGTTTCATATGGTGATTTTTCTATTTTTCTATAAAATAGAAAAATCACCCATAACTACCATTATGTTTTACAGTGTTTTTCAGTTTTGTTTTTTTTTTTTTTACTTTTGTGAGGGGGGATTGCAATCTTCTTCTGACCATCTAAAAGTATTTCCATTCTACTCTTGTTCACCTTAAATACATTTCACTGTTCAGGCCTTTCACTAGCTCAGTAAAACGTTTCAGATCTGAACTCTATCACTCCATGGACTGAACTTTGCAATTTAAAACTAATGTGCTGTTGCACTGTCTACAGGCACTCCTAATGGACAACTTTAACATTGTTTAGATGCCAAGTAATTTGTTACAACCTGAATTTCCTCTCCTACTTAATGGCTGGAAGTTAAACATTTGCCATCAAAACCAGTGGTCTGTTGAACATTGATCCATGTGAGAACAGTGAACCTATGTCTCTGCAAATTTGTAAGTCATCTAGGAGGCAAAGCAAAGCTGACCTCGTAATGTCAAATCCCATTTAGAGCTGGTGAATAGGTTGGAAAGAAGGTACTTGATATCTTTTGAGCAGTATTAAAAATGCACTACCGTGCAGCAGGATGAAAGCCTCAGCAAATTAATATAGGGAGTCTGGCCTTTCCAAACAATTTATAGTTGAATTTTGTCTTTTAGGAGGAATGGGATGCAATTAATAAGCGTTGTGACTTCAGTAAACAGTTTCTGAGCACACAGGCTTCCAGATAAGTGTTAGAAGCTGTAGCTTTGCCCTTCTTTGTGCACCATTTTATTTTAAATTGTCTTTCCTTAGAAACCATTAGTAATTGCACTTTATAACTTCACTCAAAAGTGGTAATGCACATCACTTAGCTAAAGCATTCATCTGGAGTTGAAATATATATCCAAATGCATTTAACTAAGACATGGAGTTTTCATTTAGTCTATATTTTACTTAAATCCTTCTTAGTCACTGGCTACAGGCCACAGGAGCACCTAGGCATAGAGTCCTGAGGCTGGGGCTGAGGCCCCACTCAAGACTAGTGTTTCCATTTCCCTTCCAGGTGTCTGTGTTGTCCTCACTTGATAAATTGACTCTCCTGGACATCAGCTATTAAATTTCTGGAGCTTCCAGACTTGCACCTTTAAGATCTGACTCACCCAGCTTCCAATTTGCTGCATAATTTACTGGATAGGTATCCACTTTATTTGGCTAAACTAGCAGGCATTGTTGCCGTTTAACATTAATTTCTTGCATAATGGGAGTTAAAATTTTAAGGGCTTATTTTTTTAAAAAGAAAAAGCTTAAGAACAGAAAATTAAAATGTTTAGGTAGTAAGGTTTTTGCCTGTAGGTCTTGCAAAGGCTCTGAGCAGATGCCAGAAAGATCTTCATCCACTCTCTTTCCAGAGTGTCACTGCACTGTTTTAAACACATACATACTGGCAACACCCAGGGCAGGATTTGAAATGGAAATCAAAACTTCTTTTGAAGGGCTGCAGAAATTTATCAGAATTGTCAGAGACCAGTGAAGAGGATGGTTGCTGGATATTAAAACAAGATGTGACTCCTCTGGTTGTGTGTGCTAATATATTTATGAATTTGGGCAGGAAGATGATCGGACACTTCATCTGTGCCTAATGCAATTTCATGCAGATTCTCACCAGTTGTGACCTCTTTGCGTTGCTCCAGAATGTTATGCCTGAAATAGCTTGCCCTCTTCATCCCAGGATTTTTTATTAGGCTTCTGCTGTGGCCAAAACCTACAAAATCTAACTATGCAGCCTGTGGAGTGCAATGCTTTCTGAGGAATTTAAGTGGAGCCAAAAACCAGGCTCCAATTAGACAGCTTGCTACATTCTCACCATGGAGAGGAGACAGCATGTAAACTACCCATATGCATTAATTATAATCTCCTCCCCTGCTTTCCATTTTTCAGCTTGCCAACTCTCTCTCTCCCCAAAATGAATGCTCCTGCCCTTCCTTTGTGACTAAGATTAGGAGGTTTTGCCCTCTGAAATTAAAAGGAGATGGGCACAGCCAAAACAGGCTAGTCTGTGGGGACCCAGTCAGGCTGGTGTGGGGGGGTTTTGTTGGGTTTTTTTTTTTTGTTTGTTTGTTTGTTTGTTTTTTTCACTAAGTCATCAGTATTTAAGGGTGACAGTGGGGAACAATTAGTGTTTTCATAAAACTTAGACCTAGGGCTGAGAGGAGAGTAGGAAGCAATATATCTGTGGTGAGTAAGCCTCAAGAGCCATAATTTCCCTGTTTGTTTCAGTTCAGATGAGTGCCATCCTGTTGTTTGTTTTATAAACTGTTTAATAAACTGTAATGTTTATTAACAGTAATCCATTAAGATCATCTCCTTTGAGACCTTTCCTGTACAGTCAGTGCTCTGCACTTCAACGAGGAGCCCAGTTTTATTTTCCTCTTGTTTCTTGTTCTGCACCAATTCAGTAACTTTAATGAATTTATCTGAACTTTTATACCATGTTGCATGGAGAAAGAGATCTTAAAGCTGTTTGGACAACCTCTGCCAGCTTCAGATGTGTCATACAGAAAAATAATGAAGTCTAAAATATGTGTATGTGAGCCCCATCGTCTGAAATTGTAACAGCTCAATTTCCTTGCTAGGATGTGGGAAAATTAGCTGTGCTATGTCATGTGGTGGATCGAGGTGGGAGGTAGGACAGGTGGTCATAACAACTGCAAAGGTTTTATTACAGAAGGCTCTGCTCATTTTTAATAAAATTGTCCTTGAAACCCAGCTAGCCAGAAATTAATAGGAAGCTTGCAATGATATTTTTTTTTTCCTCAGGAAAGCGCTCTGAAATTTCACATAGTGAAAATCACTTATCAGTGCATCTAAACCAAGTTTTATTTTAAAATACAGTTTTTAATTAAAGTTTGCAATTCTGAGCCTGCTGCTAGCACCTGATATCTTGCTAAAAGGTCACAGCACTGGTGGCATTAATGGCATGAGAACCTGATATAGGAGATTATGAATGTTCAAATTGCGTTTCAGCGCAGGTTTATCATTAGGACACGCCGCAGCCATTCCTGGCTGAGGGCAGGCTTACTGATGGAAGTGAGGTGCTTGTTCTTTGGCATGGCTGTTTTCACAGGAGCCAGGCCTTTTCCTGGGGTGGCTGTGAGCAGGAAAGGGACAAATGCTTGTCCGTGGTGTCAGCTCCCTCCTTTGAGGAGGTGTTGCCCCAGCAGTGGTGTGGTGGGCAGGGTGGGGATGGAGACTGGCTCATGCTCTAACCTCTGGAGATAAATTACAGGGACAAAAACACCACCTCCCCGCCCCAGCCTTGTGAGCTGTCCTCACCTAGAACAGGAGCTGCTTCATGTGGCTCCTGTCCCTCACTCTCCTCATGACAAAAGTGACTTTGCCTGAACTGGATTGGTTCCAGTTGTATCTTGAGATGTAAACAGAAGATCCTTGAGCTGCTTTACTGCAGCTGACAGCGATAAAGGGGGACTGTGGAGCTTTGGGTGCTTGCCAGAGGACACAGGAGATGCAGCTTTTCTCAGAGTAGCGTTGCACAGAGCTAAAGAGAAGAAAATTTAATTTGGAAGATGTGAAAGAACCTCACAAAGTGAGGCAGGGTAGATGTTTTTTGTTGGGGGGTGCTGGCATTGCTGCATTCCAAGCTCCTGAGGCAGCCCAGTGTCACAACTCCTGCCTCTGGAGCGTGTCCGAAGTGAAGCACAATGATGAACTTTGCACAGCAACGTGAGTAACTTTGGGCTGCCTGAGCCAGCAACCTGAAGCTGCTGCTGTGCAGGGCAGGCAAAGGACAAGGCTTGAAAATGCTCCAGTTTGGCATGGAGGAGGATGCTAAGGAGGCCTTAGAGCCAGTGTTCTCCAGCAGTAAGCACGAGACTAACCATCCACAAACAACCCCAAGGATAGATTGGGCACAGCCTTATCACTCTGCTCATAACTCTGAATTACTATTGCTTTAAAAATATATTGGTCTAGTGAAAGCTGAAATTAAGTGGAACATATTGCCACTGCCCTCAGGGATCTGGCATGGAACCATCACTTGAAAGCAGAAATGATCATTTGCAAACAGAACAGAAACCAGAGTTCTGAGAGTCAGAGGCACTCACTTCAGAACATCTGCCAGATGAGCCATGGCATAAGCTGCAGCGTCAGATATGTGTGTTGGGCTGTTGGGTTTTGTTGCTATTTTCTTTTAAAATTGCTTTTTGGTCTCATATAAAGCCATGAATCCTTGCCAAAGACAGTGCTGAGGGTGAGGATCCAGATGAAGTAATTATGTCTAGCACAGGTCTCTGAGAGAATATATTTCCAAACTTGTGTTATCAATATGAAAGCTAGTCAGCAAGAGTCAGCTAGTCATTTTTCTAAGAAGTACAAAGGTGGTCAAATGCTTCAGAAAATAAACAAATAAATAAAATGGCACCTTTAGAAGGTTTTCATTAAGGAATGCAAAATCTGAGCCATGGCTTCAGCCATATTGAGGAAAACACCATGCCAGAAAATACTACCTGCAATAGCTAAAAGTAGCTATAGAGCAGTATTTTAAAAATAGTCTCCTGGTTTACAAGAAACTGCTTGTTATAAACCATTATTCTTGCTTTTATGAAGTATCCTTTCCTAAAAAGATAAATCAAATGAACTTTCTAATTTGAAGCCTTGGGAACTGCAACACTTTCCAAAGAAGTCTATGGAAATTGGTGGTGACAAACAGAGGCCTCAGGTAGGTCACAGCGATATCAAAAAGGGACTTTTGTCATTGCAGAGAAATTCTTGCTCAGGCAGAAGAGGTTATGCCAGTGTAAGGTAAAACGGGAGGGAAGCAAAGGTCTTTGTGCCCAAGACAGTTTTATATGGGTAATAACCTCCCCTTGATGAGCTGGCTGAGCCTGGGGACGTGATTCATCTGGTGCTAATGAGCTTTCTGCTGCCTCCAAACAGGTGAGACAACACAGGGTGTCTCAGAGATTAGCTGACTACAGTTAGGAACTTGCTGGAGACTTCTTATTATGCTGACTGCTATTAGGGCTGTGTTTGGTTGAGAAAGGTGAGTGGAGAGGAAAACTGCTATTCAAAGAAGATCTTTGTTCAGAGGTCTGTGTTAGAGGTTCAAGGCCAAGCAATAGATCTTAGAAACTGAATGAGTTTCTCAACACAGCTTTTGTCTTGCTCAGCAGCCAGGAAAACAACCTAAGGATAATGGCTTTTGAGAAAGGTAAAGACTAAATAACTTTCGGTTTTCTCATTAAAACCTTTTCATTATTTAAAAAGATATTCGCTTAAGACAGCAAGCTGTTTTGTATTTCAGACTTCCTCTGAACTTGGGCCTCTGAAAAGTTTATGCTGTTGAGCAGACTGAGCAAAAAAAAAATGGAAGGAACTGCTTGCTTGAGGTAACAAAGAACATCCAGGAATTAAATCCAGCCTGCATTATTCCCCCACCTTGCAGGCAGCCTGAGGATGCTGATTTGGCCAGTACCAGGCTACTCTGTATTAGTGAGTGACACACAGGCTTTATACTTATGAAAAAAAGTACAGTCACTGATAAGAGTCTCGATATGCCTTGTCCTTTTAACAACAAAGTTAAGCAGTGGAGGAGGCTTTGCATGTAAATGAGGCTCTCTTCAGGTTTCAAATCTAATCAAAGTGGAATTCAACTTTCTTCTAAAGGATATGCAAACTAGTTGGTCAAACATCCTTCAGCCCCTAAGTTTATCACCGGCCTGACGTCAGTCTGGAAATCCCAACTTTCTTAAGAGATGATAAATGTTATCTGCCAATCTCTTCCACTGAATAAACTCTGTTTGATCTGCATTAATCACACTTGGCAGAAGCTGTTCAAGCCTGCTAGCAGCAATCCTGGTGAACAGCTTGGCATCATTGCTTAATAATGAAGTGGAACAGTATGAAAAAAAAAAACATGAAGGAGCCTCCTTTTCATTGCCACCCCAAAGTTAATGAAACACACATTAAAATGTATGGTTTGAAATATTCAATAGATCTGAAACTGTCTTCTTGTAATCATATTATTGCTCTCAAGGGCAAAACATATCCCTTTCTTTTTCACTTTTCTGCTAAAATGCTATGTGTCAGAAGTGCACAGAAAGAGAAAAACCAGATACTTCTGTAATTTTTAATACTTTTTACAATTTTAATAAACGAGCGTTCGATGTCTGGAATTAATCTTCACAAATTTTGCCCAAGAATATTTGAGTCGTTATCGCTTTCTCTCCAACTTGATCAAATACAGTTCAGAGCTCAGCAATTCCTCCCATTTTCCTTAGTAAGGAGAGAGGGCCCAGGACAGGTCTGAGCATCACTTCAGCCCAGCAAACCCTGTCTTGGGGTTGGGTCTCAGGACATTTAAGCAGTGACTGGAACACATGCTGAGAACTTCCACAAAAATTCTCTGTCTGGCTGCAGGTTCAAATCCAGAAAATGCTTCAAAACCTTTCTCAGTGACTTCATTTGGGTGTGTGGCTGCACTAAACTCAGTGGGACTGTTGACATGAGGAAAGTCTAGCACAGAAATAAGGAATTGATAGAAACACCTATTAGAGTACCCAGGCAGAGTGAGAAATGTGCTCCTGGGGGGTTACATAGCACCTGCCTTGGTTTTGAATAAATGTGAAGAGGAGTAATAAATGGAGTCAGTAGAGAGGGAAGTACAGAAAGTGGAGTCACAGCACTGAAAAATGAGATGGAAGAGGAAAGTGCAGAGGAGACAAAGTGAAAACAGTGAAAATAATTAGTTTGTTGTGGCTAGACTGGGAAAATAATGTTTATTAAGAAGGGAAAGATCTTCTCCAAAATCTCCTGTACAGTTTCTGGCTATGCAGGGCCCGCTCAGCAAAGACTTGCAGTGCTCTGCTGAGGAATCTCTCTTGTAAAAAAAGAACATTGGCAAAACTAGCATGATTGACAAAGGAAAAAACACCAATTAATTTTTCCCCCTAGAAAAGATAGTAGACTTCTCCAGAGACACTAAAGGTATTTCCATGTTAGGAGTGTGCAGGGATGTAAGGATAACGTGGCTGATCTTCTTTATAAATGTTCATTCATCTGAGCTTAAGCCTTGAATTTTTGAGACTAAAAGACAATTTAAACACAGGTTTTTGGAGCATTATCATAATTTTGTGATCCTCTGGGCCTTTTCCTCAACTTTTATTTCTGAAGGTCAGAGTTACTTTAAAACATATTAATAAGCAAAAAAAGTCATATTCCATCCTAGCATTCTAACAGATTCCGTGAATCCATCCTATTAAAACATAAACTTCTTCCGCTAGCCTATAATATACACTACTATTGGGGTTTTTTTTCTAATTAAAAAGTGTGTAATTTGAATCCTGAGAGACACACATGCTTGGAAATCAATGTAGTGTGATAGACTGGCATTTAAGAAAACAAAAAGAAACAGCTAAGGAAGTTAAAACCGCTGGAGGCTGATGGGAGTTTTTCTCACGGCCAACAACTGGCCATTTCTAAGAATTGACAGCAGTTTTGACCATTAAAAAGTGAAGCCAACCTGTGAACACCACCTTAAGATGTAAAGCCAGAGTTCTCTTGTTCTCTCTGTTTCCTGGCTGTGAAAGGTAACAGAGCTCCGGCTGGCCTCCCGTTCCCTGCCCAGCCCATGGGGCCCGGGTGAGGGCTGGGCTGGGCCCAGCGGCTCCCGGCCGGGAGACAGGGCCTGCGGGGCTTTCCCCGGGCTCTGGCCGGGCCAGGCCGGTCCCTGGCTCGGCTGCAGGTTTTGCTGTGACTGAATTCACCAAAGATTGCCGAGTAAAGAAAGGAAAAAAAGCTCTTGACCTGCAGCAGGCTGAGACAGGGACCACACTCTCCAGAGCAGCCATGAAGAATCTTCCATCGCAGACAGCTCCAGCCGCTGCTCCGTCAGAGATCACAGAACCATCTACAAAGCCTGGGCAAGATTTCAACCCTTTCATTACCCAGATGAGACTTGCAGATTAATCCTTTTATCCAGAAAGAGAAAAAGAGAGTAATCAACATGTAAAGAGACTTTATAAACTATCAAGAGACAGTAAAGAATTAAACTTCAGAAAAGGTAGAGAGTAAGGAGATGCTTTATAAGCTGAACTATTTTTCTGTTAAAGCTATGGAGATGGACAATAGTGTCCTGAAAAAACTCCTTTAATTCATGACAGAGTATATTGGGAGGAATGGAGTGTTCAAAGTGTGGATTTTGAGCAAAAGGTGGAGTAATTGTGATACAGTGAGGTGCTGAAACAGAAGGGGAGAAGTAATAGTTGAAGATTTGGGTCTGCTTGAGGCAAAGAGAAAACTTCTGGTTTCCAGGGAAGCTCACAGAAACAGATGAAGAGAACTTTTGCCTTTGAATAACTCATCCTTAAAAATGACATCCCTAGACTCGTTGACCCATACACACTTCAGAGTGATGTGAAATGGGAGGAGTGAACTGATGGCAGAATTTCCAGGCAGCTGGCATCAGAAAAATAAAAAGCTATAACAGAAATAGTTTTCTCGTGAAAAACTCCATAGATTAGCAGAAGAAGACTTCTGTTTCTCTACAAAGGCTGATGAAAAGATTCTAGCAGGAACTGGGGACTGTTTTAAACACCAAAGTTCCAAAGTTTTTTGTCTCTATGTTGTCATGTGAACAAGGAAATGGTTGGGTAGTGGGGGATAAAGGAGTTTTTCTGGAAGTTTATTCTGGTGTTCTTATTCTTGTAGTTTTGTTAATAAATTTTCTTTATTCCTTTTAAATTTTAAGCCTGTTTTGCTCTTGTTCTAATCCGTATCTCACAGCAAGAAATAAGTAAATTTCCTAGTAATTTCTTAGTTACTGCTTTAAAACCATGACATGTAGTAACATTGTAGTTAGAGTAACAATGAACCTCCCTCTTTTTTTTCAGGGATTTATTGCATTGCACAAAAGTTTATTACAGAAGGGAAAGACTTAGAATTAATAAAAAAATTAAGATATGAGTGTATAAACATACATTTAGATAAGACATTAGCATGATGTAAGACTTTTTTTCTGAAGTTTGTATAAGACAAGGAAATCAAGGAGTTAATTAAGTTGATCATGTTCTGGAAGATATATCTAAATACTTCAGTTTAGTGCTGGCCACAGAAGCTACTTTCATTCCTAAAACAAACAAGTTAATTACTGAAGTATCACTTGGATACTTGAACTTTCATATTAGACACTTGGAAGTCTGTGAAAATATTTAATTAATTAGTATTGGGCCAAAATATTCCCTATTAATGGTAACATGTGTTTTCTTTCTTGCAAACACCTGCACTGATGCCTCATTAATTTATAGGGATTTGCTACATATTCATCTCCCTGGAAATACACTTTTGGCTATGCCCACAAATAACTTACATTTTTAATTCTATTTCATTAAAGAATTGCAGTATCCATATGGCAATATATATGTAATGCATACTATATTAATTCAAATTACTCTCCCCTCTCTAAGAAACTGTCAGTTTAATGAGACATCACAAATAAAGTGCAATCTGAAAAAAAAATCTCTCACCTATAATTGCTCAAAGCATGCATTCTCTCTCCAAGCTTCATTTTCACTGCATGTGTAATGTTTTTAAAGTGGTGTTGAATGTAATGCAGAGTAATTTTACTCTGAACACTCTTCACTTCCTGGCTCAAGTTTCCTTCTTGATATAAGAGGTAAAAGTTGAAATTGCTTCTAGACATGTAGGGAAAGCACTAGAATACAGATTAAATTCTTTACAAGGTTTTGATAAGTCAGGAGTCCACTATCTCAGAAGCAGTTAGGCTAATCAACAATGAGGCAATGTTAATTAATTCATGTGCTTGCACTGGGGCATCCTTTTGCAAGCTTATGTATAAATACATGTGTACATATATATAAATATATGAAGATACTGAGGTCACATTCTTTTGTCTCTGTTATTCAAAGGAGCATTTTCTAAAGCCTATACTAAAAACTGAATCTGACCACAGGAAGAATATAATAAAAGCAAAGAATGTATATGACAAGAAAGAAATGGATGAAAGATCTATCAAAGAAGTATGGACCCAGAATAAGGGCCAGTACAGAAGTAAAACATTATGGATAAAATTTTCAAAAGTATTTTATTCCCACGTTCCAAAATGGGAGGCTACACTGAATTGAATTTTACATCCATCTCCTGGAATATCTGCTCTCAGTCAAATTTTAAACCCAGAAGTCTAAAAGCAACTATTGCCCAAGTGCATTTTTGTTAGGAACTTTTGTATCTAAATGTAGGTGGTGAGACAAAGAGTAGTTTATAATGGCATGATATATACAAATTGGTAACCACAGTGTCTCAATCTTATTTTTTTTTAATGTTTTTTGGGTGTTGTGTAAATGGCAAGGTTCCTGCACTTTCAGTTCTCCTAAAACAACTCTATGGTTGGAAAAGGATAATTTATGAGGAGCGGTGTCATTTTGGAAACAGGCAGCTTTTAGTATCAATCTGAATTTTTCACATAAAGGGTAAAAATTGTATTGAGTAATATAGAACACAGAAGACCTTTTCAAAGGTTAATGTAAATAGCAGGAAACCATTTACACCTTTCTTTTTTATTATTATTTTGTTTATTAGGATTAAAGGACTTATTGCTGTTCTGAAGTGAAACTTCAGGACCCTGGGGAAGGAAAAAATCTTTGCTTAGGAATTTGGGTCCTGCTTATAGACACCTGCTCTATGGTGTAAAAACCTGAGGATATTGCTACATAGGATGCTTAAGAACTTGGAAGATGATTGGCAAGTTGGAAATCTTTCCTTGCTTCAGCATAGGTTTTATTAGCCAGGTATTTATACCTTAAAGAAAATGGTTATTATTTATGAATAAATTCACTTAGAAAATCAAAATTAACATGGTAAGTACTCTGCTGTCTTTCTTCCAAAGCCATCTTGTCATTTCAGGATAGCCAGGACTGTGAAGGACCTGGATATTAGGAGGTGATCTCAGGATAATGAACAATGAATGTATGTGCATGCTGACTAGATGGACTTGATCAAGATGCTATAAATATCATTGTCAAGGAGATGTAAAAGTGGTGGAAACACTCTTCCAAAGATGGCTCATCAGGATTCCTTCTGAGCACATTTTTTGGCCTCATTTTCTGCTGTAATCTTTGGTGTGGACAACCAAATCATTCCCCAGACTTTAACTTCACAACAACAGGCAGCTGGAATGCTGAGGTAAAGGTATTTATCTTTCCAAGGGAATGAACCAGTCATTGCCAATGAGAACTCAAGGGCTACCAGTCTGGATTTTCCTCCTGTATGGATTTGACACCCTGGGTAACCTGCCAGGTCTCTCTCCTCACCTCTTTTTCTTTTTCTCAACTCTCAAGTTTGCTGTTGGTGTTCTCTGGTGCTTGTTAAAATCCTGTCAGTCCTGGTGAGCACAGTTGTGTTTTTACTGTAAACTTATCTAGAACTTCTGACAGAACTTGAAGTGTAAACAAGTAAACAAACAAACAAATAAGTCTGGTCAGAGTGATGGCAGATTCATACTTGAAGCTGACAGTGGCTCAATTCTTTCCAAATAAATGCCAGCTTTCTTTGAGCAAAATCACATTAGAGTAGATAAAATGACATGAGAACCTTTAAAAAAACCAAGCACAGCATAAAAATGCATTGTCACTTAAAAATCCCAATTAAAAACTAAATCGAAACAGACATAGTATACTTGAAGTGTTGGATCACACATGCTGCAGATAAAATTAAGAAAGCATCACCTGACTTGTGGAACAGAAAAGAAACCTTGTTTGAATGTAAACAAATGAATCTGACAAGATTATTTTTGGCCTGTTTTTAAAGAAAGAGAAATGCAGACAGCTGACTACAGCAAATGCATTCAGAAGCAATGGCTAGAATCATTGCTCTTGATAATTAGAAACAGTTGCAATTTTTTTTTAATGTCAAAATATATAATGACAAACACCCAGGAGTAATATTTCCTTTTCTTTGACATATGGGAAATTTTTAAACTTTTATTTTAACAGTGAGAGTTACACTGTGGAATCCAGAATTTGGAAGAACATGGATTTGAACATGTTCAAGTACAGTTTTAATATTTTTTTTGATACAAGTAGCCAAGATTCTTTCACCTCTTGGTTTAACCCTCACATATGGTCACGGGTCCTCCTTGCAATTATTTCATATTGTTATTACTTAGGGAGAAAAAAAAAAGCATCAAAATGTAAATGTGTCAGAATTCTGATGATGAATACAGGGACCTCTTTTGGCAGTGTTATAGCTTTGTAAAAATGCTTGCCAAAAAGATGTGATAGGATTGATCCTCTCTCCAGGGAGAGAAAGAGTGATGACACGCAGAAAGACAACATGAAAACACCAAGGTCAGTAAAGAAGGAGTGGAGCCTCAGGTGGAAGGAGAATGAGGAGATGCCATAATGGGGATGAAAGCTCTTTTGGTAGGGCCATGGAGATGGACAATAGTGCACTGAAATATCTCCTTTAATTCATGAGAAAGTATGGGAGGATGAAGTGTTCAAACTGTAGGTGTGAGCAGAGGCATCCCCTGATGAAGCCAAGCAGATGTTGGAGTAGCTGTGATCCCGTGAGAAGCTTGAACACAGAGAGAGAGATGAGAGTGATGAAGACCCTTTGGCCCCCAGGGAGAAAATAAAAAAATCTCTGTTCCCAGAGATGATCACAGAGACAGATGAAGAGAACCTTTGCCTTTGAACTAGTTCATCCTTAAAATAATACCCCATGAGTTCATGGCCCATGGACACACCTGTAACAGGGCTGTAAAAATGGGAAGAATTTCATGATGCAGAACTTTTCCTGGGCAGTTGTTATTCATGGAAAGGAAAAGCCATGAAAAAGTGTTTCTTATGGAGAAGTCTCCATGGCATGACAAAAGAAAACTCCTCTCCCTATGAGAACTGATGAAAGACCATTGTATAGCTGGTAACTGATTAAACATCCCAGGCTTTGTCTCTGCGTGGTCAGTTGGGAAAGGAAAGAAGTTGGGTAGGGGGTGAGAAAGTGATCTGAGGGCTTTATTTGGATGCTTCTTATTCTTGTAGTCCTGCTAATAAAGTTTCTTTATACCTTTTATACCTGTTTTGCCCTTCTCCTGATGCATATCTCACAGCAAGAAATGAGTAAGTGCACTGGTGATTTTAGCCAGTGCTAAATCCACCACATTGTTTGGTACATTGGCCAGGAAATGAAAAATTGGCGAGTCTAATTTTTCTACATTGCCACATCACATCTCTCAGTCAACACAGATTCCTTTTAAGAGCCTTGGCTACTATTTCTTCAGGGAGTCAATTTGATTGCTCTTAGGCTTAGGAGCCCACACAGCTGATCTTCCTCTGATTTTACTCATGGGATTTTCAAACACTTCCCAGATTTCTGGAGATAAACTAGACAGATATATGTAAGCTGATTTGATTATTTGTTATGACAAGGTTAATTTGATTATTATGGCTTTGAGGTTTTCATATCCAACTCTGTCATCATTTATCTTGGCAGGTGATGCTTTTTTTCCTAAGAATTTCAAAAATAGAACCAGTCCAGGGGTAACTGTATGTTTGACTTCCCACACTGTTTATTCCAAGGTATCTCACTTAGGTGTCTGACCACCAGCAATCTCCTTTATTCCTGTGCTTTTCGTCCCTTGCTGTGAAGATGGGTTTATGAATTAAGCCCCTCGCCATAATCAGCTTAACAACTCTGAATTTAAGTTACTGTTTGCAGTTGCTGTTGTTTCTCCGGGCTGACAGAGTTAATGGCGGCCTTCATAAAACACATCAGGTTTTTTTTCCTGTAGACAAAATAACTGCAAGGAAAAAAACAGTGAAGCTAAGAATAAAATGATTAAACGAGCATCTTTAAACAAGGTGTGATACATAGCAGGTAATAGCTGTGAAACAATTGAGACCTTGTTTGACAAAAACACATTCCTGCTTTGTCTTCAGATACATGTCCTGCTGTGAGCTCATGGCTAATTGTTTAAAGTATTTCCCTCCAGCCTCTTCCTTTATTTTTTTTTTATTTTTATTCTTTCTATATTCACGACCAGTAAGAGCTACTGCTTCACACTGGTACAAGCAGTAAAGTCTGAACAAGAAGCAGACTGTTCCATTCCTTGTAGTCCTTCTTAAAGTCCTTGTCCTATAGCAAAGGACATAGAGAAGTTTCATCTTTAACTGAGTATGTGGAAAAGAGAACCAAATTTTCCGTGATGTAATTGCACCTGAGCTTTTTAATAGAGACAATGAAAGGAGCATACATTTGTTATTGACTGGGGAAGGAAAGCTAAATGCTCTGCCATCTGGGGATTTTATTGAGCAGCACTTTGAAATATTCTAAAATGAAAGTGAGCAGCCTGATCCATGTGTTGGCAAAGGAGAGAATGATTTGAATTAAATTTTCTACTCTGGGTTCTAAGACAGTATTGGTCATCATAACCTTGGAGGTAAAAGAGGTGTAATTGCTTTCCTGCAATTACAGGTGGAGTTCATATAGGAATAGCTCCTAAAAAAAGGTGAGGGAGGTATCCACCAACAGCCAACTATTGCAAGCCAAATTATCTGCCCAAAGAAACAGATAAAACCCTGTTGACACTAGAGGAGTTTTATCCATTTAACAATAGCAAAGATCTGCCTTCTCACTGAGGTTTGTTGTCGTACACATTCTGCCCCGGGGTCATTCTGTAATTACTATAGAAAATAGTGTACTTACTTGATAACTTCTTCCAGCAGAAAAGCAATTAGCCTGCCAAGTGACTTGATGTTCCTAAGAAGGTACTGGAGTTTTGGAGGCTGGAGGTTTCAGCAGAAATAAGTGGAAGTGAAAGAGGGAAAAAGTCTGGCTGGCAGAGCACACAGGAGAGGTCTGGCTAGGGAGATAGAGATGGCCACTTCAGGAATTACAGTTCCCAACAAAAAACTCAAAGCTTTGATGCAATACCAAACTCAGAAAAACACTTTGCTGCCAGCTAATGGTACAGGGTCCTTGCAATAGGGAGAAAAACAACTGGAGATTTTGCCTGAACAATTTTCTCAGGCTATTCTAGGCTGGTGAGCAGTAGCCACCTTCAACAAAATCAGTTGTCATATCTTTCTGATCCAAAATATTATTGGTGCAAAAAGGAAAGAGATCCTTCTGTACAGAGGCATTATTACCTCCTGAATATCATTACTAATGTGTAAAATGGTGCTTGACCAGTGCTTCAGCCAAAGTTTGCTGGATTAGGATGGTGCTGGTGAAATCTCAGTTTATTGGGCACAAAGGCAGAGATGGAAATGTTCGTGGATATCTCAGATTGTTGCAGTATTGTTATCAAAATAGCACAAAGTGTTATTATTTTGTTATGGAAATCAAGACAATTTCTCTCAAACAGAAAATAGATGCAACACATGATGGAGTGTGCAACGTCTGAAAAAACTGCTTAGGCGGTTGGGAATTGAAGAATAAATTAAAGTGCAGCAACCCTAAAGAATAATAACCATTTTTTGACTCTATTAGAGGGGAAAATGATTTTGCAAAGTGTGATTTACCTGGTTCCATAGAGCAGGCTGAATTGCAAGCCTCTGTTGCATTTTCTTTTCTCTTTATAACTCTCAAAAAACAATTTCAAATCAATATGATGTGGAATATTGGAATGTCAGTATCTATTGAAAATAAACTGTTTTATGCTGATCTGATCTAATTAAAATCAATGCAGATATCTTTAGAAAAATGTTTTCTTTTGGGGATGAAGCCATATAGGGTTATTGGGTAAATAAAATGCTCCCAATTGTCTGCTTTTTTAGAGAAAATGTTTATGTGATTGAATCTCTGTTTATTGATAGCTAATGTTCCTTTTTATTCCATGCAAACTAGAATAAAAATGAAAATACTTATAATTCACACTAAAATTTATTTTAAGAGATGGGACTACATGTAAATAAAGATGTAAAACAATTTTTTTCAGACTGAATATTACTGGCACAAGTCAGAACAAATAGAATATTAAGTCCACATATAACTAAAAACTTTATGTTTTTAGATGCAGGAGAAATACTAAGATTGCATTTCCCTATCTACTTTCAAAGAATGAAAACAGAACACCAGCCAGTTAACAACACAAACTCAATTTAAAATCCCAGTCAAGTTCCTAGAAGGCTCCTGCCAGCCTGATTTGGGTTTTGTAGGTCACTGTAAATTTAAAAGAAAGCAAATCTGTGTGATGCAATGCCTCCGAGGAGATGAGGATCCAGAGTAGATCTAAAAAAAGGAGGGTTATTTTTTTTCTTCAAACTGGAATGCACATTATCTAAATTCATAAATTCTTCTTGAAGTCTTCACTTTTTACCGTAAAAAGAAGGAAGGAGGTGGGAAACAGTTACAGGTTTATATTTTTTAAGAGAAACTTTTAAAATCAGTTTTCACTTTCATTTTAAAAGGAGAAATATACTTTCGGTGTTCAAGAAAGTAAATTCTGGTTCCATTTAAGTGGCCATCAAGCTCTGCAGTGACAATGACCCCAGTAAGAGCAGTTTCAAGACAGAATTCACTCCATGGAGCAGCTCAGAGGATGTGTGACAGCAGGAGTTCTCACTGCTCCTCAGAGACTGCAGCTGGTGGGAGGCTTCCTGAGGGAGCAAGAGAAACAGGAGCAAAACAAATGCAGGATGTCTCATAAGCACCAATGATTTTATCCTTTCCTGTTTTCCAGCTTTTGTTAGAGCAAAACAGCAGATTCGTGTGTAGGGATCCTACAGATCTCACCTAAAAGGGTGAAATCTCCAAGGTAAGGAAAACACAGGTCAAGTTTTATAATAGACACACATTTTTGAGTGTGTATCACTTCTCTTATCAGATGTAAGAACAAATGGAATGAGCTAGTTAAGTTCTGCTGCAAGCCTGTCATTGCTGCAAACTGGGAGTAAGAGCTGTAGCCAGCAGAGTTCAGTCTGCAAGTATTTGACATCCATATGCAATGTCAAATAATTTTCTAGGGCCAGATAGTCATGAATAAAAGTTCACAGATTAATTCCACAGTTTTCTCTGCTACAGTTTTTAATGAGTTCTCTCACTTAGATAGAGATTTACATAAGGCAGCCTGTTAAAAATTAAATTGAGATGCTCCCACCATGAATCTGAGCATGCTGTAACATCAAACTCTGCTAGGGCAAAGTAAACTTTTAGAGATTTTTTTTTTAGCAACATTTAATTTGTGCATTGGTTTTGGAATGCAATTTAATGACAGTTTTATGATCTTGTCCAGGTTCTTTAGATACCTAAAAGAAAACATTGTTTTCAGCCTACATCCCGCTGTAATGACTTGTACATGTATTTGTCCCACATATTGCCCTCAGCCCCTTCACTCCAGTATTAAACTTTAAATAGTGAAGCTTGTACAAGGTAGGCTGTGTGCATTCACAGGGAAAAAAAATGTTTAAGGCAATTAAGTCAGCTAATTGTGAGAGCACAAGTTAGAGTAATGCTTGTCCTCTCACTATAGAAAGCTGTACCCAAGAGGAAAATGTCACAGGATTATCAGAGGTGACTCCTGATACGAGGTGGCTTGCCTACATTTGTTATTTCCAGCTGTGGAAGTTTCACTAACTGCCCCTCTTGTAAATCACTGTGCTTGCTTTGATGCTTCTCCTGCTTTTGATTGTATTTACAGCAGCTTTTCTTCTCTCATTCCACATGCACTCCCAAATTATCCATCCTGGCAGTTGTTTGCAGTGAGCCAGCATCACAGTTTTAATGAGCTGGTTTGTGGAAATGTTGTTTGGTTTGTTTTTTCCTCTGAAGACATATCAGGCATTGCAGACCTCTAATTAGTGGTACTTATAGTTAAAGTTCAATAGTCAAGTCTTTTGAGGCATTAAGAGATTATATTCTTTAATAGCTCTGAAATTAATGAAAAGCATACTTTTTGCTTCTCATTTCTCAGCTTTACTGATATCAGGATATAATTTGGTGTCATGGATTGTGTGCATTATGTCTTCAAGAGGCTATACTGGTGCATTGGCATGTCACCAGAACAGGGAGAAAGCTCCTGTCTATCAAAGAACAATGAAACACAAAAAATTGTGTGAATCAAAATGAATGTGTGTGTGTGTTTGTTTCTGTAAGGGAGAACTTCTACTTTTTTATCCTTGTCTATGATCTTGCAATAGATCAAGTTGTCCCTTCTCTTTCATTTGACTGACAGCAGAGCCAACACTCGCTGAAACTTTCTTTTCATTCCTCACGTTTCCTTTCACCTTTTTTTTTAACTTCATTTTTCTCTCTTCCTCTCCAGAGATCCATCACAGCAGAATGCAGCTCCCAAGTGTAATCTTTGATTTGTTTGGCAGTGTATGTCTAAATCAAAGAGAAGGGGCAGAAAGTATCCTGACTGATGTGCAACCTTATAATGATTTTCTTCCATAATCCCTCACAGAGTGTCATTCAAAGAAAAGCTAAATAATTACTTTAAAACAAGACCTCAGAGTTTCATGATGAAGTTCTGCATGTCAAAAGCTCATTCTGTATCTCAGTTGCAAGAAATAGTCTATCTTGTCAAACAGTCAGTCAATTAAAGAAAAAACAAACAACCAAACAAGTCAAAATATAAAACAAGAAGGATCCAAAAACTTGAAATATTCCCTAACAAATCAGTGATCCCAGCTAGTTGGAGGAGTCATAAAAATTGATCCCAGATACCCCAAATATCCCTTTCTATGATTAATGTGTTAGACCAAAAGTCAATGAATACTGCCTTGAGTTACTTTCCCACCAAATTAAGGGTATTGAGTTGTCAATACACCTCAGGCTTTACAGATCTTATCAGATGTAGCTAAAATCTGCAGTGTAAGAGCATTTTTTTTCTACCATAGTGTTCAACTGAAGAGCGATTTCAAGTGTTTGTTGTCAACATCAAAAGCATTCAGCAAATTTTAAACCTTTTTTAATGGAGTTGCTTATGTTTTGTAATTAAGGAGTATATTTATTTATCTGTAAGGTTTGCAGTTCTACTTCCAACACATCTCTTTACCAGCTGTATCCCTTTGCTTGCCCTATTGCAGCATATTTTGGCACATTTAAAGAAGAACCCCTCAACCCTTGAGTGCAGCTCTCCCAGGTTTTAAGCCAGTGTAAAGGAAACATCCCAGCACATCTGCACGAGCTACACTCCTGTGCTAAACTTGTGCCAGAAGAAAAGGTGTCAACATCTGTATTTCTTCAAAGGTGAATTCATTTGCTCTCTCTCTCAAGTTCTTCACAATTTTTTTTATATACTTTTGGCTTTGGTCATGTGCCGTGCTGGACACACTCAAGTGCCATATGAGAGGAACACTTGCAAGCTACAGCCTGGGCCATCAATCCCCAAATGCCCATTTTAGTCTGGAGACCCCCTTGGCACCCAAACTTTTATCTCCTAAGCTGTCTGAGTTCTGTGAATACCCAGCAGCACAGCCAGGCCATCGTGCCTGAGCTAATGGCAACAATTTCATGCCCTAAGATAATTTTCTACGCTTTGAGAAGTTTGTTCTGCTGGGCACATTCAGTGTATTGCCTTTGCAATTACAGCAGTGATGGGCACTTCAAACCTGTAACCAGAGGAAATTATATCAGTCTCTAATTTTTGAACAACTTAATAACTTGTCTCCCATCTGAGGAATGAAAGACTTCTTTTCCTAAATATCACCTTCTACTGCTTTCCTACAAGATAGTCATCCTCATGAATAATTAGAATCACACTTGTCCTCATGTCCCCTTTACTGTCTGTTTGGCCCTCTGAATCTCAGATATTTTTTTTAGTATGGTGGCAATGAAGTATTTCTTTGCCTCAGACAAGTGAACATCTCTCTGCACAGAACATCACACAGGAAGGGCAAAGCTATGAACTCAAACTTCTTCTGACCAAGGAAGATCAAGAACTGTACTTCTATCCTCAGGTACTTTTATCTTGGCATAATTGTAGGGCAGCAATAATAAGTCACATTGTTATCCTATTGTCCTAAAACCCAGTCAAGCCTCCCCAAAAATTCACTCTGTGTCCACATGAAGGAATGCATTTCCTATTTAGATTATGTAGATGACAACCCTGAGTCAACATTTCAAATGCACATTTATTTTGGGAGCACCTGTGCTGTTTGGGGCGCTGTGAGTCTCTCTGTTATTTGGGAGTCTCATTTCCTTTGTTCACTTAGGAGAGACTTTTGGCCCCAAGCTGAATTTATGAACACAGAATTTGGCACTAGGTTCCTCTGGTTTTCTATTTGCCCACATTGTCTGTAAATGCAATGAGAAACCCAGATTGCTGAACTATGGACATGGCCATCATTTCTGCCAGACTTCACTGTGCTGTATTAAATAATTATGCAAGCATGAAAAAAATAGCTATAGAGACAATGATGAAAGACCTCAAAGTACCAAAGGAATGAAAGTTGATTTCATTATCTTTTCTATTAAAATATTCAGAAATATTCTGGAGTACTCTATGGAATCATTAAAATACATGCTTATTTTATGTCCATATACCATTTAAAATTATATAATAATATAATTATCAGTTATTCTTTTTATTTTTTTCGTGGTGTGTATATGTGAGCTAGACTTTGCTGTTATTAGTAATTCAGCTGGTGTGTAAAATTATACAAGACTGAATAAAAATAGAATCCAGCTTGTAATGCTTTTTGTATTCAAATCATCCCAAAGCATTATATAGAATATGTTGTTGTAAGGTATCATTAAAGACCTCCCATTAACTAGGAAAAGCTTTTTGATGGCTTCAAAGATAAATGAGAAGTTTCTTAACATAAGACTAAAAAGAAAAAGCACTCTCAAACAAATTTATCCTACAGAGAAAAAGCTGGGGAGAGAACTGACTTTTGTCCTCTCTTAGTCAATAGATACTATTAAATCTCTAAAATCATATTAAACAATATTTTAGGAAACTGACTTAAATCCACAAGGGGAATAAAAAGGAATGAAGGCAGATATTTATTCTGAAATTTCATACTATTGCAACTGTATTTCAGAAGCTGATGACACACCATGAGCATGTTATTATTCATTTTGGTCAGACAGCAAGGGTTAAGGTAGGAATATCATCCCAGGCATTAGCCATTAATCTGGGTATCTCATTGCTTCACTAAGGCTTAGGTTATACAGATAATAACTCCAGGCCATATTCTGACACCTTTATTCATGCTGAATGGCATCTGAGGCAGCATCAGGTCCCACAAAAATCAGAGGGTTATTTACAGGGAAATGCATTTGTCAATGTAGCAGAATATTGTCCTTTGGCAACATCTGCAGATGGAATTGTGCTGTAAAACATTACTGCACCAGCCAGAGCAGGGTGTCATAATGGCTTTGTATACAAATTTAAAGCAGATTCTGAGATAGTGGCTCCTGATAATGTCATTTTTCTCTCTCTTTCAATGCGTGATTCCTTGCCACAGAGGTGCAATGACAGTACAACACTAACATTTTATCAAAGAATGACAGTCAAACCACGGATAGGAGTTATCAAAGTTATAACACTGAGACATGTTTGGGACTCAAAGTCAGGAATAAATTTACTGTGTTGATCTTAAAAACTGTTTTAGTTCAATGTAGAGTGCTTCGTGATTCTGTGCCTTCTTTTCGTAGTTGTATGGTTTTATTGCTATATTCTGCAAACAAAATCACAGACAATTCTTTTAAAACATACTTTAAACTACTTTTGGAAGTAAATTAGACTCTTTTGCAGCCATTTCAGTCTACTTGAGTCTATGTGATAGCCATAATATTCGAAAATATGATTGTAAGGCTTCTAACTGTAATATTTGCAAATGGTGAGTCCCACTTTAATAACCTCAAAGAACTGCACTTACAAGAAACCGATTTTTGGGGAAATTAAAATAGCAGAGAAAATAAATGGCAAAAATTATCAATGGAAAACCTGCATTTCAAGAGACAACAGAAATAGCATTTTATTTGATTTAGTCAGATATCCAGTTTCAGCACGATGATAGTAGTTTGTGTAATCAAAATCCCTCACACCAACAGCTAACAGAAAATAACCAGATGTTATTGTGTACTTCCTGATAGGACAAAAATGAATGCACACCAAGTACTCTTGCCAGCAGATGATCAACTTTGACTTCAAGAACAGGAGCTCCAGGGGAACCTTGGGCCTGACTTTAGGCATCTCTGCCATTTGTGGTGTTACATCTGTGTCTTCAGCAAGATTCCTGAGGGAGAGACAGGTGCCTGTGTATGCGAGAACATCCCAGGATGTCTTATAAAGTACTGAGGTAAATGAAGTAGAACAATCCCTCCACTGCTGGCTGTGTCTTTCCGAGGTTTCCAGCGCTGCAAACACCATGGGGAGGAGCTGATCAGATGTTGATGGGAGCTGCTCTGCTCCCCCAGGCAATAGTTGGTTCTGTAGTGCTGCACAGCATGTTATCAAGCTTCCAAGGTTAGAACCAACGTTGTCACTTTTGTTAACACAGGACAAAAAGCTTGCATGAGCTGGGAAAACCCTTCTGGAGCCTTTCCAACATTTCTGACCCCAGGGGTCAGACCTCTTGCTTGAGAGTGTTGAACCCTGTTAAGATGTGTGGACTCCTGATGAGAGCTCTCTGGACAGGAGCTCACAGCCCAAAAAGTGAGGTATTTGAACTGCCCCCAGCTCCTTTTCAGGAGCTCCCAGTCCATGTCTGGAGTAAAGATGGGTTCATGCTTTGAGGAGAGGTGTAGTGGGCATGGGGATTTATCAAGTGTGCTGAGGAGAGTCATCAGGCACTGAAACACCCCAGAGGACACCTCCCATCCACTCACTTGAATTTTGATAAGGTGTTTCAGGAGCCTTTCTTTTTCCCATCCTGAGAACTTCTGCACCACTTCATTTATCAGTCATGGACAAAACAGTTGTGGCCATAAAACGTGATCTCATTCACACCCTCCTCCATCAGACAGTTCACCCAGCAGAACCTTTCCTGATTCACCTCCCTGGTTTTCTCATTCTCATCACCTGTGAAGGGGATTTTAAGGGAAACTATTAGATGATCCTCAGAATGTTTATGTGCTCCTTTGCTGTGCTGATATCATGCTGTCAGCCTCTGTCACAGTCTTTCGCTGTTACCCAACAACTGCTGTCTCCTCTGAAGGTCTTTTGTGTTTTCTGTCTCTACTGCTGCCTTCTTTTCCTTGTCTCCCCTTAGAAACTGCTCATTTAGCATATGAAAATGAGATTTTAAAACTTGTCTGGCTGTGAATCTTTCTCATGGAATAACACTGAATTGTCCATTACATGAAGGTGACTGGCTCTCTTGTCCCACTCTGTACCATCTGCTGCTGCTGTCACTTTGCCAAGTTTCTGCAGAGCAAATAAAAGTTAGAGTTTTTCCACCCAGCAATGGAAAAGCCTTACCCTGCCCCTCAAAAGAAAGGGAAAATCGCCTCTCCTTTATCCCAAATATGCGAATCCACATCAAAAATTGTTCCAAAGGAGACACAAGAAGTTTTGAAAATGTTGTGTTACATCACAGAATGATGACAACATCCAAAAATGTGAAGAGTTGTGCAGCTTTAAGATTAGCTGAAACTAAAGGCAGAACTTTTAATTAGAATCTAGATAGTGAAAACAGCACAGCTACTGAAGCCAGAGCTAAAATCAGCTCTTAGACAACTATTTTGTAAGAAGCTCCTATCAACTTTCAGCAGAAACATTTGCACAGATCCAGCTCTGAAACTCAGCCTGGATTTGCAGGAAGTCATGTTTGATTTTGATGCTGGCATCATTATCAGTTAGAACTGATATAATTTCTGTCATTCCATGCTATGAGGGGAATGGATATCATCAGCAGCATGTTAGGATGGTTAAAGATATGAAAAGTTTTAAGTACAATTACCTTACAATATGATCAGATTACACTATTGGGTATTATACTACTTCATGCCATGCACAGTGCCACAGATGGAAATTTTAATTTTTACTGTTGATAAATTATTACTTTATTACTTCCTTAAAGTTTTTCATTCTCCTTATGGGAGAGTTCCAGTGAAACAAATGTGAAGTGAACGAAGTTGAAATGTGCAGTGTGGGTGGTGAAAAAGCCAGGTTGATCACTTTGTTCTGGGTTTAGTGGTTGTAGACAATTCTCTTCAATTTATTAAATGTTAAGAGCGTACATTAAAATAATTGAGACCTCATAAGTGCAAGGAACAAAAGATAGGACTTCCTTTGGTAGACACAGAGGTACAAATATTAATGCTTAATATAGGTAAAGTAATAAATTGTCTGCTAAACAAATCTGACTGCATTGGGAGCCTGAGCCTTTACAGGAATTGATACTAAAGCCAAATTAATTTGTTTTCTCTTCATAATGTGAGTAATAGGAGAGAAAAGCAAATTGACCACTTCTATTGTGGGTTATTAATTAAATTCTGTGTCTTAAGACATTGTCCCACCACAAAAGGAAGTATTTTCAAATAAATGAGTAGCCTGTAAGTATATACATATATATATACTTTAATAACATTGACTTAGATACATTCCTGCCTAGTACTATGTGCCTGTGCTTTTAAAATTTAAGGCCATGTTTCTAGTTAATCCTCTTTAACACAGTTGAAATTTCTAAAACATTTGCTCTGAGATTCTGCATTAAAGTTTAGTAGCTGAACTTTTGTCTGGCAATCAAAGAACCACTGCATCACATTGATTGCTGCTGCCAAGTACCTCTCAGTCCTTAGGACTGAGCAATTTTCTTGAGGAATTGGAGCTAACTAGGGCCAGTACCAGCTCACCTCTGTCTCAGTCTCTGCCTGTTTGTAAAAGAAACTTCTCCAATGGCTTGAAGTCTTTGATCTGCAGACTGCTTCTCACAGAAAGCAATAATTTAAGGGTTAATCTGCCTTATCTATTGCCTCTCTTTAAGATGATCTCCAAATTCAGCTCACAGATCTAAGACTTCTCTGACTGCAAGGCTATTCCACAATCTTAACCCTACTTTGCCCCCTTTATTCTTCCAACAGATCCACAGTGATTTGATTACAGGACTTTTTAATAGGACCATCACCATCCTGAGTACAGTCCTATGTGACTTTGTAAATACCTGTGATCTTTGACTAAGGATATGAGAAGTGCCTGCTCTCATCAGAGCAGAAGAGTTTATGCACTTCAAAATCTGGTCACTTTTATGCTACAACACCTTCCCCAATCCAACACATCCTCTCTCCCATAAGATCCTTCCAAGTTAAGGGGATTCTGGGCAAAATAACTTGCTACAGCAGGACTTGCTCCTCTGGCCATTGATGTGAGAGAGCAGAGTGGCTACAAGGAGAAGTCATATTCTGTACAATGCAGAGGCCAATTTAATCTTATGAGGTGCAGGCATCAACCTTAAGATGCCATGTTGAAACCAATAATAAAAATTTAGTCAACAGAAGAAACAAACATATTTATGAAGTCTTGCCCCCATTGAAATCAATGGCAAAGCTTCTATTAACTTTAGAGTAGTCACTTTCCAAATTCTGTAAAGTACAGATAAATGGGGCCTGAGAAATAGCTGCACCACCCAGACACAAAAGGCCAGCTGCTCCTTTCCCCCTTAAGGGCAGTTTCTTGGATCCATCAGCCCCTGCCAACAACCTTCCAATTTGTGCTTAAGATCACAGGTAACATCACAAATGATGTTGTGTGTTCCTTCTGCTAAAACTGTCTGCTTTCGAGCTGCCTGAACAGCTTGAACCACCCTAGGACAGAATAAAGCAAATGCTCCCAAAGGTACCCCCCAGCCTCCAGTGATGAGGTGAAATTGGGATTGATCCCTTCCATACACATCACCATCACTGAATATTTTTCTTGCTGTCCTTTGAGGCCAAGCCTCATAGCTCATGGGGTAAAGATGTTTGCAAGCAGCACAGGATCACCCCAGCTGAACCCCTGTTCTTTAGCAGTGCTGTGAATAGTACTTCTGCTGGAGTTTTGTTTGGTTGGTTTGTTTGTATGTTTTCTTTTTCTTTGTGGCTTTTTATTTTTAAATATCGTATATGTGCTTGATCTCTTCTCCTCTTAAATAAATAGCAATGGCTCTTGGGAAGTCAAGAGGGAGAACAAACAAAGTTTGTTAGCACTAAAGCCTTTATTTTTGTCATCCTGTCAGCTCTACTACATGACAGGAGATAAGGTTTAGATGAAACAGCAGGACTGATCCTACATCAAAATAAGGAATGAACCCTTCTGCTTAAAACTGTGCTTATATGAATACAGCCATTGAATGGTAAGTGGATCTTTAAAGCCGAAAGCTTAAAAATAAGACTTCAGGTATTTAAAAATACCCACACACATATGAGCCTTTCTAAGAATTTGACACTTTGTTCCTACTGCGTTGTTGGTGACAACTGGATGGCCGACCAAGCGCTCCAAGCACAAACATCCCAAACAGCAAATCCATAAATAACTGCATCAAACAGTGCAGAGAGGGCTTGGGAGTTCTCTTCTCTGCAGACATCTCTAGTAGTTTAAAAACAAACAAACAAAAACCCAAAAATACATCCCCTATATGCTATGGAGAAGAAAAGAAGGATACATAAGGCAGTGAAAATTCATTACAAGTATCTCAGTGAAATTTTGTAAGACCTTTTTGGCCATGGGTGCCGATTGCTCAGTGCTGTGACTTTCCTTAGAAACTTCTTGTTGCATTTGGCTTGTTTGTGTATTTAGTGCAACACATTTCCATACAAAACTTCTATTTTTTTTTTGTTGGTTGAGTCCTTTTTCAAAAGTATCTAGCATGGCAGTAAAACAATAGATGTGGTGTTTATAGTAAGCTCTACAATGAGAAAAAATATAAGAATTTTGATCAAGGGGATGGCTCAAGTGATAAGAAGCCATTGTTCCCATAATATCCAGTGTAGGGTTTAATGTCTTTTTCTCAGTTCTTAATCTCTGAACACAAAAACAAAGAGGACCTAGGTGATCAACTCTGGTTTTCATATCACAGAAAAGAGGCTGGTTTTATCTGTAGGAGCTCTGCAAGGTTTGTCCCTGTTATCCTGAAAGCCAACACGTGTCACTATTGCCATACCTGCACTGTGATTATTCAGATTATTCAGTCACATGCAGTCATTGCCACAGTGCTGCATGAAAGTGGGAATGGATTTGGGTTGGAGTTGTACAGACAGGATACAGGCAGTGGATGGAGAAGACAAGAGAGGGGTGGGAAAGCCATGTCACGTTCCAGCCAAAAATGCTTGGGATGACATAAAACCATGCATACAAACACAAAAAACACCCCCACACACACACACCCCAAAAAATAAGAAGGACACTAGAAGGAGCAGAGTCAGGTGAAAGTTGGATTAATTGAAAGGTTCCAAAAAATTATAAGATATTGTGCCATTGTTAAAATTTCCATTCTCATCTCTGCTTTTTTTCCCTGTTGCACTAGACTGGTCACTGACTGACAATGTGATTAGGCTTTTGGTCTTTTGATTTCACAGCAGAAAATGCAAAGTTATTTCAGTGCTTCTCATTTCCCAACTCTCTCGCTTCATATCTTCACAAGTTTAGGATTTTTTTGCCTCCTTCCCTTCTTTATCATAACTTTCCTCATTAACTATATTTTGCATACTGCAGTTCTCTGCTCCATTGATGTGCAATCTGCAATAATATACAATTAGGTGACCTTTTACTCCTTTTTTTGGCAGTAAGATATCTCAGGATGATTTTTGTCTACTGTCACTGCAAGCATCCATGTTTGTTAAGATATTTCTTTTGTAACAATTAGAAGAAGTAACTGAAATCAGACTCAAAATGAAGATGTTAAATACAACTGGGTCTTTTGCATTCCTTTTAGTTTTATCCATCCTTTTACTGTGGTTCAAGAGACTGTGCTTCACAAATATATGATTCTGTATATCAAAATTATTTAAACTTCAAGCTGGAAAAAAGAAATAAGGTAGGAAGAAATTAACTAAAATGAGAATTCATCTCTTTTTCCAAAAGATTATTTTATATACAACTCCCAGCAATTCGTCACTGTGTCGCATTCTACTTTCATGTCTTTATAGGATTATTACTTAACTTTTTTATTGAAATTTTTGATACAGAATAAAGACAAGTAAGGCCCAGGGGACAAAGCATTTGATTTATGTATGTTTCTCTTGTGTGTGACAATAAACAAACAAAAAAAAAAAGCAAATACATTTCTTCTCCACCAGATGTATGAAAGTAAACACAGAGGAAGAAGTTTCAAAGGAGAACAGCATTAATGGCAAGTTAAACATAACCAAACAATCAAAGGAATCTCTGGTGCAGTATTTCTTTAACAAGAATAGTGAAGAACTTGCTACAAGGAAAAAACCACCCAAATTGTTGTCACAGTGAAATGATGACAGAGCCTGCAGAGCATGCTAAAAGGAGCAAACTAAATATGGTAATTAGACTTTTTGCTTGTCAGTGCAGCCTCTGAAGACTTAAGCAGGCTGAGCTAAAATATCAGACTAGAGGAGAAATTACCTGCAACAGCTATGATGGTGGTATGTCATTGGAACATGTTCAGGATTTAAGGTTTTGTGGGGTTTCCCTGTTTTTTACAGCAGCCCAAGGAGTTTATCTCTGTTCCCCACTGCCATTGCCACTATTTTGGGACATTCTGGCTCTGTGAATTGTGGTAGTGTGGTTTGCTGTCCAAGAGTGGCACACACAAGCACAGCTCCCCATGCTGAGGACTGACATGTGAAAATGTCACCATGTCACTGCTGCTTCCAGCTGGTGGCCAGAGCAAACAGCTCATTGCACACCTTTAAACAAGAGGACAGGGTTTTACTGTCCATACCATACCATAAGGCCAGGCATCTGCAATTCTGCCCAAACTTATATCCCACTGGAATAATTCCCCTGGCATGGTTAGAGAGGTGACACCAAGTTTCTCAGTTATGTTTCCAGTTTAATGATCAAATCAAGGAGCCATTGTAACTTGCACCAACATATCTAAACCGGATCTTGTAAATTCATTTATTCTAAGAGTCACTTCCCACTTTCTGGTCATGGTGATTATGCCACAGAGGCAGATGTCCTCTGTTTGGAGAGTGAATCCCAAAGTGTTTAGTGGCAGCATTGATGTTCACCCTGGGCAATACACAGGTGTCCTAAAACTGCTTGGAATGAATCCTGGTAGAAGTAATTTCTGCCATGAATTGCAAGAACGCTGAAAACATCCCTCCAATTTGCCAGGTTCCTTGCTGCCAAGAGGATTTCTTATGTCAAGTACTCGTTCTGCACTCTGGCACGTCACTGTGAGCAGCTGATGTTTCTGCAGCAGCCTCAGAGCTGTGACAGGGTGACTCCCACAGTACTGAACCTTGGGCCCAAGTGATTCAGCCACAGAGAGGTACTGGTGCTCCTGCTCTGTACTTGCAGAGAATTTACGTGACCAAGTACCTGTTAAGTATGTTTCTCCCTCTACTGTCCCTGATACTCTTTCTCACTCGGATATATTAATAATGGAGTTCTGTCCTGTTGAGGGACCTTTTCTCTCATTAGTTCTCTGGGATGCCCCAGCATGGTATCAGCATGGTATCAGCAGCTTTTCACCATTTCACCATTAGCAGCTGTTGCACCCTCCTTCTTTGGAAGTCCTGGGAATGCAGCCCCATGGGCTCCTCTCATCCCTCCTGCCAAGCCTGCTCAGGTCTCTCAGACATCCTTCTCTGGGTAGTAAAAATCAAGTGGAGTCAAATCTCTATAGGAAAATATTGGCCCTGCTTTATATTTCATGAGGTCTTTTTATTCCTTCATACATATGTGTCTCTTCCAACTCCTCACCCAACCACTTCTTTTTTTATCCTTTCCCTTCTGTAATTGTAGTGCCCCACAGTGCTCTTCTTCCTCAACACAGACTTTTACACACGTGTCTTCACTTCATGCGATTCTCTCAGGTCATATCAACCTATGAAAATAGCTCCCATTCCTTTCCAACTCTCAGGCAGCAGAAGCTTCTGCCAGAGAGATCTGAAGAACTTTCCCCCTTGACTTTAAACTGGTTTTGCATGTCTTGTTTTCAGCGAAGAACTTGGACAAGAAGACGAAAACAAGAAGTGTTAACATTAAGACACTTTACTACTGTGGTACTGGTCACAGAAATCCTGAGATTAGTCCTCAGACCAAGTCACTATTTTACTGTTTAGAAAACAAAAGTAAAGTATGGATGAATGTAGCTATCCATCAAAGCATAGTTAAGTATAAACTAAAGGCCACAATTATAGCAGGGTGAATTGCTTTTCTATCTCATCACATCTGTCACACTCAAGAAGTTCATGAATTCTGAAGAAGTCTTCTCATTTAAAATAGAGGATATATCTCCTACATACTGAGATATTATTTTTAAGAGCTTACATGGGAACTGCTGTACATCTCCAATGAAAATAAAAAATCAAATATCACACACTTCAAAAGAATGACTTTTGGAATTAAACAAATCTGAAAAATTAAATAAAAGGCATTTTTATAAGATCAAGGTATGTGGTCATGCCCCCTGTTGCTTTCCTTGGGGATTACAGTAATGCACCAGTCAGGTCTGCTTCTACAAATTTGCAACTGCTGCTTCTGATTTGTTCTGCCTTGATATAATCAATCTGAATTCATGGTCTCACCCTGTGCTGCCACACAGATGACTCGTGGGAAACAGAGCAAAATGCAACAGATTCTGCCCCAGTGCTAATGGCTGTGACATGGTGTCTCCACTACAAGGTCAGTTAGTTAAGAGCTGAGTGCCTCTGACCTTCCTCTTGCTTGTAAATTTAATTGCTTTGGTTGTTAGCTAATGTCCTGAAGAAAAAATAATGGAAAGGATATAACCAGCTGATTTATATTTATTTATTCTGTATTTGAATGTTTTACCTATTAAGAAAGCCATTGCCTGGAATTGTGAGTGCTGCCCAAACACGAGTATTTGCAGTGCTGACACACCAGATTAGCTGAGTGCAATATTGCATTTTCAGCAGATTGTCTATGCATGTCCTAATTCAAGAATACACCAAACATTGTTGTCCTGACTGCCCATATATTTGGATGCTACTTATGTTTACACTTAAGCATGCTGTCCAGTGATGGGATGAGTTCCTAAAAACCTCCCTTATAAACAAAGCAGACACTGAGAGGCTTTAAAATTCAAATTATGGGATTCACACGGATTCGGTTGCACTGGTGTGAAACTGTGTGGTTATGCATACTTTTTCTGCCTCATATGCAGACAGGCAGGAGGGCAAGGGAAGCACTTGAGACTGTGATTTTTAAACAGTTGGATTCAATCTTTGGGGTTTATTTCCTTTATATTACAAAAAAAATAAAAAAAAAATAAAATAAAATAAAATAAAATAAAATAAAATAAAATAAAATAAAATAAAATAAAATAAAATAAAATAAAATAAAATAAAATAGCAGAAGACTGTGCTTCTCCCTTCCCAATTTATTCAGTCACTTGCAGTGAAGCCAAGCACTAAGATAGGTCTGGCCTGAAAATTGAACAATGAGATGATTTAAGTGCAACAGGAGATGGTCCAGAACTGTGCATTGGCTTTGTTTGCAAAATTTTTCTGTTGTGATGTTCACTTTGTTGAATAGTCTCGTACCTAGGCAGGAATGCTCCTGGCATGACAGTCCCTGAGGTCAAGTTCCCAGAAACCTCTTCCAGACACTTTTTGCAAGTTTGACTAAATGAAAATGTCGGTCACTCTAGTGACGCTGTCAGAAAAAAAAAGTCACTCCTGAGACACCCCAGTAGATAGGAACTTTGTTAATTAGCAGTGGGAAATGGGACTAAGAACAATTTTCTTTTCACAGGGAAGGCATTAGGTTTTTGTTTTTTACTTGGATATTAAAGCCATAAAGCCTTGATATGTTAATTTGTTGGATCTGAATGTGTTTAGGCTCCGTGATGAAGCTGTTTTGACATTGGATGATGGGGATGTTTTGATAGTGCATTTCTGAGGTTGTGCTGTTTTGACACAAAAGGCTTTGACAAGATATTTGTAAGGTCACTGTGACCTACTGCTGCTGTTATGTGGAAGTGATGGAAATGTAAATGCACTGATGTCTAATCAATGGAATGGAGCACTGTGGGATATATGTAAATTGAGATGTAAATCAGCTAGTTTGGGTTATAAATGAGCATGTTAGAAAAATGCTTTATGGGAGCTTTCTTGGCCATCTTGGTTTCCAGTCCTGTGGGTAGAGGAGGTTTTAACTTTGAAAACCTCATGAGGCTTTGTGGTGGCCTTCCAGTACTTAACAGGGCCCTCCAGGAAAAATGGGGAAGGGTGACTTATCAGGAAAAGGGGTAGCAGGTTTAAATTAAAATAGGTAAATTTAGATAAGACATTATAAAGTATTTTTTTTTACTGTGAGGGTGGCCAAAGATGTTGTGGCTGCTCCATCCCTGGAAGTGTTCAAAAGCAGGTGGGATGGGGCTTTGAGGAACCTGTTCTAGTAGAAGGTGCCCCTACCCATGGGCTAGAGGAGGGCTAGAACTGAATGCTCTCTAAGGACCCCTCTAACCCAAAACTGTCTTTGATTCTATGTTAGTAAGAAAGAAATGTTTGGCTTTTCATAGCTGGCCCTTTATGATTAGGACAGAAAAAAAATGTAAATTTTTATTTCTATTTTTATTTCTATTTTTATTTCTATTTTTATTTCTATTTTTATTTCTATTTTTATTTCCATTTAAGAAAACTTGTGACTGTAATAACCTAATAACAAATTTGAACTGAAAAAAGCAACCAACTTTAACTGGGCCTTGCATAATCTCAGCTTAATTTCTGGCCAGCCCCCAGTGGGCAAACTGCTGGTTTAGTGATGTAGAATCCACATCACAAAATCCATTTTCCCTCTGACAGAAAAGAGGCTTCTGTCATTTCTGCTCCTGAGATGACACCTGGATGAAGCAGGCAGAGCCAGCAGTGCAAACAGCTGGGCTGACAAAGCAGAGGGAGGCAATGAGGCAAGCCCTGGTGAAAGGATGCTGCCCTGGGCTGTGGGATGCTTGTGGCTGTCTTTTCTTTTACTGTTTTGTGCCAGGCCAGACAACGGTTGGAGAATTAACCAGGGGCTGCCACACAAATAGAGCAGCCTGTTGTATTGTGTGTTATGGAATTTAGTGTACTAACAGGAGATGGATCAATATCATAGCAGGAGAGGTAAGGAATCCAAGAATAGTCACAGAAGGTGAAAAGAGAGAAGAGGCCAGAAGAAAGGTTCCCCCTATCCTTCAGAAATAATATTATTCCTATTATTTTTTTTTCTTTTCAATTTGGTCTGTGTGCCTGTATATATTTGGGATTTGCTGGAGGGCTTTTGCCAGTTTTTGTTTGTTTTGGTTTGGTTTTTTTTTTAATTTCTGTAATCTTGTGTCTGTTTATTACTCTAAAGCCTGCCAGAGTTTGATGTCAGTGCATTGCTGCCCGAAGAGCTTGTACTGGCCTCTATTTCCAATCCTGTACAATCTCACTTTAATCACCATGGCAGTCAGCTCAGAAGTGCCTGTAGGTGGAAAACATCACTGTAACATGATGCAGTTGATTTTACTTCTGCATGGCCTTGAGACAGGCCACACTGGCCCATGGAATGTGTGTGGCAATTCCTCTGTCTCCGTACCAATTCACGCACTTGGAGACACAAATTTGCCCTTTCTGAAAACGGTTTTAGAAAATGCACAATAAGCCACCAGTTTTAGAAGATAAGAGCAAATATTAAGCAGATTGCAAACAAGGCAGCCTGACAGAGAAACTTAAGATAACCCATTAAGCAAACACGTCATTCCTTGCTCCCTTCTCTGCCCTTTCACCAATCTTATCACTTCCATCAATCTTCAATCACTCTCATCATCTCTTTCCAGCCTCTGCAACCTGCAAAGAGTTTAAAAAGCCCTGCACTGGCTTTGTGGTTTCATTTCTCTTCTCTTTGCTCCCAGCAACACAAATAAGTGATTTCACAACCATTGGGAAGGGAGAGCAGAGGGAAAAAAGATTTAACCTACCTCATCTAATCAGAAGCTCCTAACAGATGGAGGAAAACCGCTCCCTGAGCCCAACAAGGAACAGAGCCAGGGCTCTTCCCTCATCACCAACTGCTGCCAGCTAAACATCTGAATTTCCTCTCTTCTGGAAGCTTACAAAAGCTCTTATCCAAGAAATGGCACTTCATTCTCTCCTCTTCCCTCCCTCATGCCATCTTCCTTGTCCCACAGCACATGGCATTACACCCTTCCAGACAGATGAGTTTCAACATTGTGACAATGTCTGAGTCACCATTTTCCACCCACTGTCAAATCCACTGAAAAAAGAAAAACACCCAAAAAAATCAAACCAAAACAAACCCCACAGAAAAAAAAAAAAGAAAAAAAAAGAAAACCAGCAAAAATTGTTAACACTTCCTGTTTCTACACATCCTCTCAAGGATTTTTTTGTCCCAAAGGTTCAGACCACCACTGAGAACCACATTTTCTGAAATATCATGAAGAACCACATTTTATGTCAGGAGGGTAAAATTCAAGTGTCTCTCTGGTAAAAGGTAACATCTATTAGCCAGCCTCTTGCATTTTTGTGGCCTTGCCTTTCCTTTTTGGAGCAGGAATTTCATCCTGCACCTGACTAACCTCCAAAGTGAAGCTGGTACCTTGATCCCTGTCAGAGCACCAACTTTAGTTGCCAAAATTAAATTGCCCATCACACCAATTACTCATTTCCAGCTATGTGCTGTGTCTGGGCTGAGGGGAAGATGTACATGCTAGCATATTTCAAAGTCCAGCTCCTGCCTGGTCATCCAGATGGGAAACACAGCCTGTACTCCTTGGCTCCCTTCCTGTAAAGCATCACTGTGTGCTGAGGATGGGGCTGCTGGATTGCCCAAACGAGGGGCTAGGAGTGGTCAGCCCCAAAGGCTGGAAAGGCTGCAGTGCTCCCCGTGTTGGATGCACCTTTACAAGTCATAGTGAGGAAGGGTTTGTAGACAATGGAAGCAAATGCCATCAGTATTCAGTCCCAGGGAGGTCAGTGAGTTAACTCATGTGACACCTTAAACATAAAAACCAGCTTTACCTTCTGACCAGGTAGGATCTCGGGGCCTATGTTGCAAAAGATCTGCCCAATGCAATCCACCTGCTGAAGCTAATCAGAATGACTCTTGATAAAAATTTCAGGTACAACTTGCTCCATGAGACAGAGGGTCAGTATTTTGCGTTTCATCTTCATTAGAGGAAGGAGACCCCCTTTGAATACAAGTTACAGGAAGAAGAACCCCTTGAATATGAGGTAAATGATCAGCTAGGCCCTAAAGACTTTCTGAGGAGGGGACCAGAAGCAATGGGTGTAAAATCATGGAAATTCACCAAGTTTTAGTTTTGCAATTATTTGAGTGTGACAACATTGACACAATGCTCCTGTTCAAATGCTGTACCAGAGACTCCTCCTGGGCTCTCCCATGTTCAGTTCGGAGACTCATACACAAAATTCTTCTAAGTTTCACCTATGTTTTCTCCAGAGATCTAATGTGCATGCAGCTATACACACATGCATCTGCACCTCTCACTGAAAAGGAATCTAAGAGTAGGAACCAAACAAGTAGCTTCTCCTAAAGTTTTAGAAGGCACAAGAACAATACTATAATTACTCTCCTAATATCCACTATGATATAAATTATTCTATGGCTTTTATTCCAACCTTCATTGGCAAATAATTCCTTTATTTCTGTGCATAGCCAGTGTATTTGTCATATTCATTAAAGTGAATAAGACACTGATTTTGTTCCATAAAGATTTTGTTATGTCTAGTAGTACAAATATCTAGGTTGGTGTTACAAGTGCACTTCGTCACCTTCTGCAGAAAAACAGGTTCACTTTTTGTAGCTGATTTATTTTTCCTGCAGAATATACCTTGGCAAGAAATCTGTTTTGTGAGTAATGAAATGTGACTTTCAAAAGTAGTAAGTGGACACAAATTGAAATATAAAACATTCTTTTTAAACAAAAGAAAAAGAAAGTCAATTTGGGTTTTTTTTTTTCCCACTGTGAGAGTGTTTGAACGCTGTCACAGGTTGCCAAGAGAGGCTATTCAGTCTCTGCCATTGGAGATATTCAAACCCCAGCTGGGCATGGCCCTGAGCAAAGTGTGACACTGCTTTGAGCAGAGGGTTGGACTTGACAATTTCCAGAGATGCCTTCCAGCCTCAGCTACTCTGAGAATTTAAATAGTTGTGTTTCCTGTACAGTCACAAAAGGGTAGTTTCTTTTTAGGTAGTTGCATAAATTCCTCCCATTGTCAGATTCAATAGCATCAGTCATCTCCCTGTTGTTGTGATTGCTGAAGCTTATCAGAAATAAGAGGGATAATTCTGAGGTGATTTCTGCCTTTCCAGGAGAGAGGGCTGAAATAAAGATTAGGTATGAAGCTGTTGGAAATTATGGATGCTGAGTTAGAGGAAACAGAGTACACCATCTATAAGTGAAATTTACTTACAGTCTTTCATGTTAATAGTTCTTCTTAATGTTTAAAGACACTTCATCCTTTGAATGCAAAAAATCTTCCTGGTAAATTAGAAATAGGGAGAGTCACTGCACTAAATGATTGAGACAAAATAGCCAAAATGAAGAGTCATGTTCCTCAAAACTACATCCTCATCTGACACTCTACAAAGGGATGAAACCAAAAAGAGAGTATAAAATGTTCTTGGATCAAAAGCATAACTCCTGTGTCAAATGTGTTCAATAAGCCATTGAAAGATAATATGATAAACTGTGAAGGTTAATTACTAATGAAAAAATAAACACAAAAAAAGAGGGGAATAGAAAGGGGAACTCTGGAGTTTGTAATTACTGAATGCAGCTTGCTTAGGGGATTATTGCCACACATCTGCTTTGTGACAAGTACAGTAAAATTAGTTATGGATCATCAAAGAGACTCCTAACATTTAACAAAATGAGACCAAAAGTGCCTTTTTTCCTCAGGTTCAGACATCTGGGAAAACATTAATCAAACATACAGATTCAGTGGGAGGAAAAATTTGGAAAACAGCAATGTTGAAAAAGACTGAGTGGATAATATTGGCAGAAATTAGATGTGAATCTGCAATGCAGCATCACAGCAAAACAGCCATTTTTGCATTTTATTTTATTTTTATTTTTTCAGTCTGCCTATGAAGAACCATCATACTCCTGTTCAGGAAGGAACAATAATGCTGTTCTTTTCAAGAGTGGTGAAATGGAAAAACTTGGTTGATTCTGCAAGGTTTTTAATGTTTCCTGCTAAATGCCCTTGGGTCCCTCTGATGCAGAGGGGAGCTGGCCCTTAGAACACAGAGTATGGGGCTGGACAACCCCTCACCTTGATGCTGCAGAGCAGATGGAAAAGAAATCAAAGAAATGCAATGCTGAGGGGACTGGCTTACAAGAGGAGATTAAAACTTGTCTGATTACATCTGTGCCTGGTGGGAGGCAGTGAGGATCTTCCTAAGAACTAGACAGAAAAACAACGTTCTATGATACTGGCCACTGCATAAGAGCTGATTCCTCATTTGGGGAAGAGAGTTGGCTCTCCTTTCTCTAGTGTGTAGAGGAAATCTCTGGAGCAGAGATTTCATCTTGGTTTCAATCTAATTTGCTTTTAGCTTACCTTGAACACTTCTTCTTAACCTAACTTAAACTGGCAAATTTTAGAGTCTGTTTTTTTGGGGTTTTTTTTTTTAAATCTATTTATTCAATTCATTAATATTTCTAGTGAGTAGCAGATGGTATCAAACAATAAACAGCTACAGTTGCAAAATATGGGAGAAGAGTCACTGTGCAAATGGGTATAAGGAAGAGCAAGGGAATATTGCACAAAAAGGGACAGTTGGCTTTAAATATCAGCAGAAACAGATTCTCTCAGGCCTGCCTACATGACCTGCTTGGTTTGCACAAAAGTGTGACCCCTTTAGCAGTTGCATATTCAGTACTGCACTATATCTGTCTCAGTGCACTTGCTTCCACCTCCCCACCCACTCTGATCTATTTTTTGTGTGTAGGCTATAAGCATTGTGATTTTTTTTTTTTTCCTTTCTTTGGTGTGCTATGAATCCTCCTCTCTGCAACCACAATTCTGGGATAAAATTCACGCATATCCATTCCTAGACCTGCCCATCTGACAGTTTGGTGGTTTTGCAAGCTATTTTGAATAAAAAGGGTCCAGTATTGCACTGCTGGCCTCTACCAGTGCATGTCAGGCCGGGAGGAAGGGATGTACTCGACTTCTTGCCATCTGCTGGCCTCGGCTCTGCAATTCAGAGCTCAGAGTCAGATCAGCCTGGGTAAGAACTCTGGCCCTGTACCTTCTCACAATCACGGTGGGATGATTAGCAGGAGCACAAGATGCACTGCTGGCTGCTAAGCCAGAGCTGCTTCCTTAAGTGGAGCAGCTAGCAGCGCTCCCACCACCCTGAGCACATTAACAGAGATGACTGAGTCTTTATCCTGGGAGACTCTGCTGACTCTCTCCTACCTATTTCTAAATAATAAAAATCACAAGCAGGAGCTATTTAACTATTACCTAAACTAGTGGAGGATGGTGGAAGGTTTTGGAAGCTGAGGGCAGGTGACATGGCACTGCAAGTAGGCTCCCAGCTGCTGGGCAGTACCTGCCCTTCTCACATAATTGCATCCCATCTTTTGAACAGCTAAGAGAGCAGAGAAATGGAGAGAAACTCCTGCCTCAAAATCACATTTTCCCTGGAAACTTAATCACTTAATCAGAGAAGACTCTTGTGGTCTATATGGAGGATGATAAAAAATTCAGAGCTATATGATTTCCCCTCCTTTTCTTTTTATTTTATTTTTTGTGTGCAGCATTTTCTTGTGCATTTCATCACACTATAGTACATTATTTTTTAAGGAGTTCACAGTCTGTTTTGTGAATGTGCAGGAGTATTGAAAAAAGACCTTTTAAAGTGGGGGAATACTGCTTTCATTTTGTGTGATGTTGCTATGTTCCCACTGTTATCCCATTTTGTTTTAATATTAGCCTATTGGACCATGAAAAAATCTAAAGTATGAGAAATGTACTTTTTCTTTTATGTAGCTGGTATTATGAGCCTCATAAAAAACGTATCTCAGGTGAATAAACAAAATATTTATTTTTGCAAAATAGAATTAGGAAGATATAACTATTTAGAAGATATAACTGCTTCAACTGTGCAAAATTACACAGGTTGCAACCATTGTGCTGTTCCATATCCAGGGGCAGAAATGAGGCTGGGTTTGCCAAAGATCTGTGCACAAAGGCAGTGGGCTGAGCCACCCTGTCCTTCAGCAGGTTTCAGTCTTCCACCAGCTCTGCATTTTCCCAAAGTTTCTGCATTTTTGAAACCTCCTGCTCTTTGTCAAATTTGGCCGCAATGCTGCTGTCAGTTCAAAGATTGTGGAAAGGGAAGGAGGAAGGACAGACATGAAGGTGGAAAGAAAATTTCCTTCTATGATCCTCTCCAAAGGAAACCACTGAAGGTAAGAAAGGATCACAGAAACCATAACAATGCAATATTTCAAAATGATCAATTCACAAAGAAAAGAGCTTTTTTTTTTTTTTTTCTTTATGCCTCCTATTGCCATGAACTCTTCTCCTTCTCACCTTGGATTTGCTGTCCAAGACTGTTCATGTCTCACCTCTCAAGGACAGGCACAAAGGACACAGGTGAGATAACTGTCAGAACACCAGGGGTTAATGATGCCCAGAGCCTCCTGCCTCACTGCTTCCTAAGTCTGTGCATTTCTTATGCAGAGCTGATTTGCAGCTGCACTGCTAAGTTTTATCCTGGGAAAAAGCCTCAAAAATATGTTTCTGCTACAGCAATTCTGCCCTTTGTAATTGGGGAAGAAAATGCCTATGAAATATGCCATAGAGCTCCATGGTGCTGAATTCTGAAATGTATTTCATTGCATACCATGAAAGCTGGAACTTCAAAACCCATTGATTAAAATGAGAGCATTACTGTACTCCGCTAATTAGGATATAGTACTTAACACTATTCTTAGTTTGAACTGTGCACAGTAAGTACACATCTATTAATAGTTTTTTTGGGGGGTAGGGAGACAGTGTTTATCTATTTTCTTTTTAATTTTTTTTTAATTTAATTGCATGAAAAGGCAGGAGCCAGCAGTCACATTTTAAGTATGCTCTGGTAAGAGAAGATTTCCTGCTGAGAGAAGCCAAACAAGTGGAAGGAGAAAATATGTGTCAGATGGCAGAAGGGGGGAACAGACCAGTTGATAGCTGAGATACAGTGAGCTACTACATTCTCACAATCTTTTTTAACCAGTATTTCTGGGTTTGAACAGGGAGAATACTTACCCTTTTGAACATTTAGGGGAAAGGGTTATCATCATGCATGAAATAAAATAGGGCTTGTGCAAATCCAAACACCCATTTGATAGAGTGGGAGCAGGAAATTTTAGATGCACACAACAAGCAGCAAGTCTAAGTAGTGTTTTCTCTGCCACAGTCACAGAGGAAAGGTTCAAACTTCAAACAGCTACAAGCCTCCAGCAGACACGTGGAAAAAGAGGTCCTGGAGGTGTGTCAAAATATCTAATATTTGCTACATCTATTAGAAACATAAAGCTGAAAGTTAGAAAAGTGAAAGGGAAAAATAGTCACAAGCCCAGCTCAGTTTCTCAGTACTAACAAGCAACCCATGCAAAGTGCTGACAGGTTTTGCACCAGTGGTGTAAAAAGATCCATGCTGGGCTCTCACTTGAGTGCAGAAGAGCAGAAAAACCCCTCACTGACCCCTCAGCAAATCAGCCACCTGAAGAGAGCCTGGCAGGCACATCTCCTCACCCAGCAGCCTGAACCTCCACCTTTTCCCCTCCGTGGTGGCTGTCCCACTGCAGGCAGGCGATGTCCTCGTGCCAAAGCAAGGTCACACTAAGGGGGGGTGTCACCAAGGTGACCCCTGGCTTGTGTTTCCCCCAGCCAAGGGCTCGTCCCAGCATTCCAGAGGGAGCAGCTCCTGGTGGGGAGACACAGGCAGGAGCTGCCTGCACCCCAGCTGCACCCAAGGAATACAGCATGCTTTCACTTAATGCTCTCTGGATCTGCCATGGTTCCAAAAGGGGCACAGAATATAATTTCCTCTCAGCAGTTAAGGCAGGCTGAGATTTGTGCTGAGTGAGTGCAGGTCATCCAAATGTGCAGAGACCAAAATGGAAAGAATGTGAAGGGAGCCCCTGCTCCCCGGTGCAAACAAGTTCCCAATCCTTCTAGGTTCTACCTGAGAAAGGATTTAGGATGTTGAGCCTCAATTTTTTCAGTTTCCTCTCCATCATGTGTGGGTGTTTACCAAAGCACCAGGTTGGTTACATAATTTTTCATATTATTCTCACAGGCTGTCCAATGTCTGAAGTCAGTCTTTAATTGAAGTTTCTATTTGCATGCTTCACAACCCTTAAAATATTCTGCTTGGAATGTCAGATGAGGTTAATTGAGGACCCTCTTGATGATGGTAATATTGTAATTTGAAGTTGGAGAATCCAATATTCAAGGAGGATTCTGTAAGATTTATTTTTTCTCTTTAGGTTTTATCTTTGTATTGAGAATTAGTTTGCAGTTTAAATTCAAAACGATTTTCAATAAAGTGAAATTCATAATATTCTAATGAACTCTAGAAATTATTCTATTCCTAGAAACAGGATAATAGCATTGCATTTAAATATTACTATTTGGATTCTACCACATTGGAGACTGCATTATACCGTTTTTTGGCTGGTATGATTTGAGGAATTTTTATTTCCTTTTGTCTGTGTGCGAGAAACTATTCCTCAAGTTTGGCTGAGATCTGCTGTAATTACTGTTCTGGGCTGTTGCCTCCCTATGCCTGGAGTTGTATATTACTTTTGGAAAACTAAGTGTATAAGTAGTTCTTTACCTAACAATAATGTTGTTTAGGAATAGCTTGTTTTAGATATTCCTCACCATTTTTTAGCAGACAGGACATTCCATGAGGAAAGGTGTTTGCCCCAGTTTAGAATACAGAGCAGCATGATTACAACCTCAGTGAAAGGTACCTTTGTCTCAATTCTCTAATTGAGGCATCCACTCAGACCTGTAAATGCAAATTTTATCACTCAAAAGTTATGGAAACTGGTTTTTTTTTCCCTTAAGCATATCTTGGCATCCATTTTTCTGTAATCATAATAAGCGCAGGTCCTATTGAAGCATTTTTATTTTCTGTTGGCAATATTTCACATGTTCACACTGGATACAGTTATACAAATTCTGTAACAAAGAGAAGAAAAGGTACACCATATAAATCTAAATTTATAAGGATAATCCTTATCCTATTTCAAACTAAAAATTACAATGATTTCAGAGAATGTGTGTAACCACTTTTAGTCCAGAGTTTTGTGGGATCATTTAAAGCCTGATGCAAAGGGTAGTTTAGCCAGTGCTTTAAAGAAGTCACCACTAACTTAATATCAATGTATTCACTTCAGAGTTTCAAAATCCTGTGGTATAATTCTTGATCAATTGATTTATTTTGGAAGGGAAACTGAATATTTGTTTCCTAGCACATCATACTCTGTTTCCATAGAACTGAAATGGAATTTGGATACAGCTGCGATATTCTTTCACTGGGCCATTTGACAGTGTCTAAAAATCAGTATTTCAGGCACTACTCTACACAGATTTGTTATTTCAAGTTCTGTGTCTGATCCCTCAGAAACAAAAAGAGGCAGACTTTTACCTCCATATGGAGTCAATGGCTGTATTCTAAGGGTCATCTGCAGGGGATTGTTTCAAAACACCAATTTCATGCTCACATTCGTATCAGTTCTTGAACCGATGTTCACGTTCATATCAATTTCATACAGTATGGCTTTTCTTTGCTCTGTTGGACTGTTCAACAAGCTATCTTTCTTTGGTTTTTAACTTAATATTCTGGCCTTTCAGTTTTACTCCTCTGCACACCTGGATTTGAGTCATGCGCTGAGAAGAAATGAGAAAATATTTTATTGTAGCAGCATCCAGAAAGAGTTCTCCTGCTGCCCAGCCATTCCTGTTGTTTCTGTGCAGAGGATACTAATTATCTAGTATGTGAAATTACAATGGCAGAAAATAGTGAACATCTCAAACAGAGAAGTAATTACAATGTAAGACAAATTATATGGTTCTGTCTGTTTTTAAAAAATGTTGTGAAAAGTTTGGTTTTTGTTTTATTTCTTTCCTTTTCTCCTAAAAAGCTCTGTGCTCACCTCTGTTTCACCGCACTGGGAACAGCAGGCTGGGAATGCTCAGATCCCCATGGGCCACAGTGCTGCTGGTATTAAGTACAGATCACTCTGGAACATGTCTAGCCAGCAGCAAGAGGAGCTGTGCTGAGGGGCAGGTGTCCATATGGATCCCTCTGCTCTTTATGCATATGCAGGGCATTTCCCTGCAGATTTTCCAGCTGCTTCTTATCCTTTTCCCCTCAGATGGGGACTTACATTTGTCTTCCTCTGCTGGCCCTCTCCCTAAGGTGTTACAGCAGAGGGAGGTGATTTGTCCATGGGTTATTAGAGCAGACACCACATACACTAGGAATTCCCAGTGCATAAATAATGTCCTTGCTAATTAATTTATTTTCGTTTGAGCCTCTCGTCCCGTTCTGTTACTGGCACTTGTGATTATTAGAACAGAAAGCCCAAGTCCTTTCCCAGTCCTTTGTCAGATGGCTGCCTCTTGTGTTAACTAGTGGGCTGCTCTGTACACCAACCTTGGAATGAAAATTAGCTGCTCTGCAGAAAGGCAACAGCAGGGGAAGAATAGAAATTATGGAGTTTGAAACTCCACAAAAATTTAAAATAAAAAAATGTTGCTGTCATGGTAAACCTGGAGATTAACAAGGAAGTCATAAAAACACCAAACAAAGGTGTCCCCTTGTCCTTGGCCAGGCCCTTCCCAGCCAGGCCTGAGCAGTCAGAAGACAAGACTTCCACTCTGAGATGGGATATAGAAACAGGACACTAAGGATATAGAAACAGGACTCTAAGGAATGGTGATGCTTGTCTGACCACTGTTATCACTGCTAGCGACTGCCAATATGTGCATTTCCAGTAGCTACAAGAAAAGCAGCTAGATCTGTTCTGGCAGGTGTTCCAAGCACAGTAGCAGAGCCCTGTCCGGGTGAGAAAGACAAAAGTAAATGTTTATCAAAGAGCTCTGATTGCTAGAGAATTGTCCCCCCCAGCTCCTAATGGAAAGTTACATTTTGCAGAACAATCTATAGATTCTATCTCACAGCTGTCACAGTGAAATTACCTTCAGAGAAGTGAGCCAAGAGTCTGCTAGGAGTCACAGAATGTGCAAATGTCCTGAATCCAAGTGCCTCAGTGGCACAGTTATATCTCATCTTCATTAAAAGGGATACAGTGAGGAAAGACTTCACATCATTCTTTTAGATAACATGAAAACCACATCAATTCAGGGCCGTCACATTCTTATTCTACCCAAAGGTAATTTATTTCCTAGCCATAAGCAGAGCTGCTATTTCCTTTTCTGCATCCTCAGAAGTATGCACTTTGTTTCCTGCTCAACAGAAACTCTGAGTGAAAGCAAATATATAAACTACCTTTGCCTCTGTAAAGTAACTATGCAAAGTTCCTGACTTACAGTTCAGAAGCCTGAGAAAAAATGCTCTTTGTTTTATATTTGGGGTTTGGGTTTTGTTTGTTTGTTTGTTTTCTGAACAGTGTCTATGCTGAGAGCTACGGAAATAATCAACAAACCGAAGAGACGAGCAACAATAGCCACTACAGGGAAGTTCAGAAAAATCTAACTGATGAAAAAGTTTAGCAAACAGCCTGGAGAAAATACAAGGGTTTTTTCCTCTTTATTTTCCTGTGAGTGATAAGCAGAATGATGCAAAAATATGTGAATTAGCAGTTTTGTTTTCTCAGCTGCTGGACACATGCAAGAAGTAAAAATGGCTTAAAATAAGGGTGAAAATGTAGACTGTGTAGTCGAAAGCATTTTTTAACAGTGAAAACAGTTAGGGAAGTAAAAGCAAAAACCGTAGCTATTGAATGCAAAAATGCACACAAACTAAAATTCCATACAAAACCCTGAAGAATGTGTATTCAGAAGCCACAAGTCTCAGCTTTAAATTTTTCATCTAAAAACAGAAGATTTTTTTTTCCACTTATCCAGGAATGTATGGGTTAAACTGGCATTCACTGTACCACATACTCTAAAAGAGTTTCCCAAATAAGAAAGATATATATATATATATGTGCTCTATATAATGTATGTTCCTGAAAAGTCCAGATCTGGAGAAGGACACTTTTATTTGGTGGTCAGATGTGAAAGAACAATTCCTCTTCTTGGTTTAAGACCAAAACTGCAACATTTAAAGTTGTTTTATTAAGCCGTGGAGACAGAGAGTAGACTGTGGACTAAGGCAATGGCTGAGGTTGCTGTATCTTAATGAAGAGCTGTCAGTACCAAGTTGTTACTCAATTTTTTGCTGCTTTGGGCAGAATATTCAAAAGATAGACAACTTCTGACAAGCAGTAATCCTTTTCTTATACCCCAAGTATTTGGATGCTTCAGGACATTTATCACAGCTGCCAAAACTGGATTCACAACCTGTGGGTTTCAAAAGGAGAGCGAGATTTTGCCTGTTCTTGCTTTGGGAAAAGGGGAAAATATTCTCATTCCTTCTTCTCTTTCTTTGCCTGCATCTTTTTCACCGACTTTTGGCTGGACTCAGCTCAATGATAAACCATCCACAGGAGCAGCCAGGGCTCCTTGTGGCTCTTTCCTAGTGAGGAAGCTGTGCTGAAGCCACACCTCCTGTAAAATGCACTCAGCATTTTACATACTGAGCTTCCCTATCAGCCTCCCACATCTCAGCCATTCCGTGCTGGGAAATGACAGACAGGGCTGCAGAGTGATGGGGGGAGGAGGGGAGAGGAGACAGTGCTTCGTTTAATTATCCCACTTCAGCCTGATTGCTGCAGTGTTATCTTAAAAGTGAAAAGATTTGGAAACTAGATTTCTGGTAATTAGCATTGAGAATATTGTAATGCCAGCACCCGGCCTCTTTCACCGAGGATTTACTTCTCTGGGATGAAATTGCCAGGCTCTCACATCCTCTGATCTCCTCAGAGAACCAGCTCTCACACGTGCTGGCAGACAGCATCTCTGGGCTCAGGATCAGAGGCAGGTAGCAAAGAGGGGACTCTGTCTGTCGGGTCTGGGGAAGATCCATCTCCTCGTTCAGGAGGGAGCCCGCGCTGCCAGTGCTACACCAGAGTGTTTGCAGGCACTGCTGTCACCACATCCTGATGTGAAACTGCTGCCATTTACTGCCCTGGCTGAGGCTGGAGTCCAGCACACATAATAAGAGAGGAGCTTTAAGCAAGTAATCAGAGTGAAGGGAGTGTGAGTGTCAGATATTGATGATACAGCGTGCCCAGTCTGCAGCTGCACTACTGGGGGAAACCAAAAGAAAGTATCACAAAAGCAGCAGGCATCACAGATTGCCTTTCATTCTTTCCTGGACAAAAGGTATATTTAGGTAATAATTCACAAAGAATTAGGCTGTATGAACCTTCCTGAGGAACTATGCTTGTAACACAGGCAATGGTAAAATACTAGCAAAAACTGCAGCACACTCAGGCAGCAGACACTGTCTGAGACAGAGCAGAACAAACCATTTGGATCCCCAAAATGACTGCTCACATGAGACCACAACCTCCTGATCACTCCCTAGGTTTGTACCCATTTTGGGGGATATTTTGGAATGTATCTTGGCACAAGCAAGCATGTGCATCAAAACCAAGGAGTTTGCCAAAGAGAAATAGAGGAAACTTGCTACCCACCAGCTGTGATCCTGGCCAGGAGCTTGGGCAATAGCACATAAACACCTGTTTTCATTTGCTGAGTGGTGCTGTGGCACAGGGGTGAGCGGTGACATGAAGCTTTTCATCTGGCCATGATCTGCTTTCAAAGCTCTGTAAACAGCTCTTAGCTGAAAATATCATGTAACTTTTTTTTTTTTTTTCCCCTTTTGTTGCATGCAGTTCATCCTCAGAGGAAGAAGAGCCCCTGTGCTCATCTGGGCTTGGGAACAGCAGCTCCCTTGAACACAGCAGGCATTCAACCTGAAGCTGAGCAGGTTCAGGCACCGAGCCACGAAGCTGTAAGTGTGCAGGCTTGCCTTGCATAAAGAGGGAATTGTGAGTTGTTAGCTGAGGGAGATAGCTGCTGGTTGGAAATAAGAGAAAATGCATTAATAGAAATTCAATTTAAGTTAAGAAAAAAAAAAATAGGAGACCAGCCTAGTTAATTTCATAAGGATCCATGAGTGAAAAAGTAAGACCTTTAGTTAGGAAATAATTGCACACTTATGACCTGAGGCAACAGTCAGAACTTGCTAAAAAAATGGCATATGTCATTATATTTAATAATGCTTAATTTTAGAATCATAAATATTTGAGATTGGAAAGGCCCATCAAGTCACTTAAGTCCCCCTCCTTAGCAATGCAAGACTGTTCCCTGTTGCACATATGCTGGTATGTTTTCTACAGACTATTAGAACCCATTGTCAGGAGGATTTGCCTTAAATTCTGCAGTTTTCTCTTTCTTAATTTCATTCCATTACTCCCTGATATACCTGCTTGTTTCCTGCTAAGTAATTCCTTTCCTTCCCTAGTGTGTGTGTGTGTCAGTCAAACATTTGTAGATGGTTGGAATGCCTCTCCTTAGTTATCACTTAGCCAAACTAGACATATTTATTTAGTTCTTTTAATCTTCCTCATAGGTAAATCCCTCCAGTCCCTTAATTATTTTGTTGCTCTTTTCTGAACTCTCTCTTTCCAAACCCTTCTTGTAGTCATATTAAATGCAGTATCCTAGTTCTTGTCATCCAGAACCATGGAAAAATCAGGGTGCTGTTGCATGTCTGTTGCATTGTGATGTGTCTGACCCACGATAATATTTTTCCTCCTGATCTATCATGCTGAGCACCATGCAAAGCTGTAGAGGTCAAGACAACCTCTGTTTTTAAAACTCTGCCCTGCAGCTATTCCTTACGGTGCTGTCAGCAGGGAAGACATTTTGTCTTCTAAACCCTTACTTCTGATAGTTTTTCCCATCGGAAAACTATCTGGGCCAGGGGCAGCACCCAGGGACCTGCCCTGCCTGGGGGAACTTATAACTGGATCTTATAACTAAGTATCAGAAACAAAGGCACACACTCTGTGTTCCGGACTCCAACATTTTATTCTTATTCTTAATTTTCTATGTTTTAAGTACTACTATGTCTTCATCTTTTTCATCTTTTACCTCTTCTTCCTAATATTCCTATTCTTATTCTTCATAATTTTTTGGTTTCTGGAGGGGCTTATGCCGGTTTTATTGGGGGGGTGGGGGGAGCGGTTTCCTACTACTACTTCCTAAACCTAACTTTTTTTAGAATTGTGGTGTTGCAGTCCAGCAGGCCGCTGTCGTGTCCTGGGAGCAACACCTCCTGTCTGTGTCCATTCCTCATGGCCAAAGTGCCACAGGATCAGCACGGAGTCCTATCCAGAGGAGAGGAGGTGGCCTTGGAGTCCAGCAGGGAGGAGCTGGAGCCAGTGTCCCTGCAAAGGGCCGAGAGCCGTGTGGCTGTGGCCCTTGGAGAGCCGGTGCAGGGGCGCCGGGCAGGCCGCGGGGCAGCCGCCATCTGCAGCCCGGCGCTGCTGGCAGCGGGCGCTAATCCTGCAGCTGTGCCGCCAGGCAGGGGCAGCGGAACAGCCCCCGCAGCCCCCGCAGTGCCCGCAGCCCCCGCAGCGCCCGCAGCGCCCGCCTCAAGAGCGAGCGGCCTTTCCTGGGGGGAAGCGGCTGCACAGGAGAAGAGACAACTTCCATTGTGGCTTGGGCTGCCAGAGCGCCAGGCCCGGCCCAGAGTTTCTCTTGCGGGCACAGCTCGGGTTCCTGGCACTCCACCCAAGCTTCTCGAGGGACAGGCAGCAGGATTCCCTCTCCGGCTAAATCCACCAGTCTCTGCTGCCTGGGCTCTTCTCCTTCCTCATGCAGCTCCAGGACGCTCACCTCATCCCAGTCATCGTCCTCCCGCTGCCAGGGCTTGTGATGGCTGCACAGGATGTCACAGTATTCCCTGCTGTCCTGCGCCAGCTCTCCATCACTATCATCGTCCCAGCTGGACCTGGAGGATTTTCTCTTCGCTTTGCCTCCAGTCAACTCCAGGCCATCCTGGGGCAGCTCTTGCTTTTGGCAAGCTTCCCAGTCCAACAGTGCCCGGCGGCTCGTGCCTTCTCCTGGGGACAGCCGCTGCTCAGGAGATTCTTCCCAATCTGAGAAATCCTGACAGTAATCACTGTCTGCCTGCCACGGCTCCTGCCCCCTGCACTCATCCCAGTCGGAGACAACTGGGGAGGGCTCTTTCTCCGTGCCCTCATCCCAGTCCCGGAAATGCCAGGAGCTCCCCCATACTTGGACCGGCTCAAGGCCTTCATCCCCCTCAGAGAGCTCCTGGCAGCTATGGGCTTCTCCTGGGGACAGCTGTGGCTCAGTGCAAGCTTCCCCTGGAGTCCCTTGCTGGAACTTGTCCATGTCTCCTCCGTAGAGCTCTGGCTCTTCCTCAGCACAGGACTCCACGGCTCCTCTCCTCCCTCTGCTTGCCCTCTCAGCCTCCTCCTGCTGCTCCCTCAAGGCCTGGGCTCTCTGTGAGCCGGGCCAGGGCCTGGGGGGCTGGGAGTTGGGATTCGCCTTCTCCTCCTCTGTGCCTGCAGTCCTCTGGCGCACACAGCTACCTGGACACAGCCACTGTTCTGGGACTGACCCGGGCCCCACAAGCCCTTTATATACCCCCCAGCCGGGGCAGGGCTCTGCCATGTCACAATGGACTTTGGGCACCACAAGGTCCCGCGTCACCGCGGGCCCTGACGCACCATGCCTGTGTCACAATGGCCAACCCGGCACCCCGTGCCTGTGTCACAATGGGCACCCCAGCACCCCGTGCCTGTGTCACAAAGGCCACCCTGGCACCCCTTCAACTGCCCAAGGCACCGGGAGCGGCCTGGAGCAGCCCCGGCCTTGGGGGATTGCTGCCCCTTCTTCTGAGCCGCTCCTTCAAATGATCAGGAGTGGCTGGGGCCAAGTGAAGGTGCAAAAGGAGACCGTGTGTGTCTTTGTTTGAAAGACAGGGGCCTGCTAAGGGAGGCAGGAGGCTCCTTTGCAATGGAAAATGTAAACCCCCTCCCTCCCAATTATTATCCCTTTGAATGGCACTCTCTGGCAAAGATAGGAGGACAGGAAGAACAGTTTGTGCTGCTTTTGCATGAATTGCTATTTGGTGAGCAGGGAAGAAGCCCCCCATGGAAATGATTTTACTGAGAGGAGCTGCTAAGCGAGAACTGCCTCTGTGCCAAGCAAAATCCAAGAGCTGGCTAGCTGTGGGAACTGACTACCTATTAAAGCATTTAAAAAGCTGCATCCACCTCTGTGAGATTGACATTTTGCAGACAGGCAAGCCTGGGAAATCTCTCTCTTGCTTCCACCTTTGAGGAGGTACCCAGCTGCCGGTCGGGCCGGGCCCCGCTGCACTGCGGCCTTGCAGTAGTGCTGACAGTGGCCACAACAATCCTTAAAGCTTCAGGGTCCCCTGACACCCGGGCAACCGAGGAGGAAATTAAAGGAGCGGGTTGGCTGGAGTTCCCAAAACCAACTAGAACAGGAAAATCAAGTAGGGATGAGGCCCATAAAGCCTGCACAGCACAGGAGCAAAGTGCAAAGACCAGGACTAGGAGCAGACACAGCAATATCTAGGGGAGGTGTGAGGGCGCAGTCTGAGGCCATGGGTCCAGACACAGACTGGGGTTAGAAAGATGCAAAATACTGTGATGAATTGCAATCAATCGGGGGAGAGACACAGGAAGATTCTAGAAACATAACTTTCAGTAAGGTGACTTGATGAACGTATGAATTGCCATCAAGCCTTTGGCAAGTGCTTCCCAAGGCTTGAACTCAAAACCTGCTGCTTCAGGGCTGAAGTCTTTCTGGCCCTGTGTCCCAGAAAGGCTGACTCGCACAGGCTCGGCCTGGCGGGGCCGGGCCGGCCCCAGCAGTGACCGGGTGGGGACGGGAGGCTGCGGGACCCCGGCTGAGGCTGGGCCAACCATGGCTGCTCACACCTTGCCGGGCCTAAGCCGTGCCCTGCTGCCGGCCCCCGCTGAGCTGGAGTCCGCTGGGCTCCGGGAGGAGCTCCGGGTGGGTCCAGGCCCCTCGGCCACGGCCCGTGCGGCACACGGTGATTGAAAGAAATTGGCCAGGAGACAAGACTCCTGTTTGATGCCTTTGTTAGGTTTCAACTCTTGGGGTGGGGGGCCTGAGGGGCTGCTTGCATCACAGCTGTTCCCACACTGTCAGCTCCAAGGAGGAGGCACAATTCAGCTTTACAGCACACACTGCAGAGCTGGAGCTTCCATCCTCATGACAGTAGCCAGGAGGCCTGTTCTAGTTTGTTGTCTAGGGGGTCAGTCCTTTCCAGTCCTCTTAGGTCATGGTGATGCAGGAAGATGGTTTCTAAGCAGGCTTAGGTGATGCAGGGAGATGATCTTTATCATAGCTTGCTAGATTATGTTTCCTTGTCCTTTTATTCTTCTGTTAGCTCATTGTTTTGGTGTCTTGCATGCTTTAGTTTGCGTATTACTCAGTTGCACAGCTTCCTGGGAGTTTCTTTGTTCTAGCGTGGCACAGCTTCTATGGGAGCAGCTTTGTTACATAGTAGCAGGGAAGTAAGGGAAAGGGTACAGGAATGTCTCATAAGAACCTTTAAAACACTTCAAAAACTGGTAAGTAATTAACATTACTAATAACCATCAGAGTAAACAAGGGGTACAAGGTTTACAAAGGGGATAAGAATATTAACTGTACATAACTAAACACAGTATTTTAACCAGGGTGGATTTCTGGAGAGATTTTATTCATGACAGTAATGGCAGCTCGGCCCTGAGGGGAAGGGATGGCAGAGAGGCTTTGCTTCACAAACCCCGGGGCAGCCGATGCCGGTGCCCCAGCAGGACTCAGGGACTGAGCAGAGCTGGGCCGGCAAGAGGGATCGGCAGGCGGAGCCTGCTCGGCTACAGCGTAGCCAAAACCCCGAGAAGCTCTCATAAGCAGAGATTGACACTGTTTGGAAAGTGTATTCTCGGTTATTAAACAAAAATATCACTAGTTGAGGATGAGGTCCCAAGATAAGCCCACGGCCCACTCAACAAGTCAGATAACTTGAAACAATCAATGACTTTTACAGACTTGACATGGCTGGGTGATCCTCAGGAGTTTGGCTCCATCGAAGACCCTGACTCTTAGTCCCTATCCCTTTTTATAAGTTTGGTATCAGTTGGATCAGTTCATTTTGGATTCTTCATTTGATTGGTTAAATCTGGGCTCTCCTATTGGTCCATATCACAGAGCGTTGTACACCGATTATTTCTCTATAAGTCCTTTTCATTGCTGGGATTCTCCTCCAATCAGTGCATTACATCTTCCTTAGTATTTAATTTCCAGAAAGTTCCCAAATGGTTCTGTCCATACCTTCCTCTACTGGCTAAAACCCCTCATGACAACATTCCAGTACTATGCCCGCATAACTTATATAAAATGTATTAACTTAATTAAACATGAACTAATAACTTTCAAAAGAAGATATTAGAATAGTCTAACAAAGCAGCAGGAGCGGGGCAGCAGCTGCCCAGCTCCCAGCAGGGCAGGGAGAGGCCAGCTCTGGATCCTGGCTGTAATATATGTTGGTATAAGTTGTGTTTTATTGTATATGTATAAAACCAGGTATAAAGCATTTTCCATGTATCAAACACAAACCAAATGACTTGGGATGGCAAAACTGAAGGGAGGGAGGGCATATTCAAGAAAGAAGGAACGGTTTTTAAACTTGATTCAGAAAGATGAATAGGTAAGTGTAATGTGTAAATTAGTGTATATTTAATAAAAATATACACTGTTAAGAAAAGTTAAGGAAAAAAAAAAAATAGGAGACCAGCCTAGTTAATTTCATAAGGATCCATGAGTGAAAAAGTAAGACCTTTAGTTAGGAAATAATTGCACACTTATGACCTGAGGCAACAGTCAGAACTTGCTAAAAAAATGGCATATGTCATTATATTTAATAATGCTTAATTTTAGAATCATAAATATTTGAGATTGGAAAGGCCCATCAAGTCACTTAAGTCCCCCTCCTTAGCAATGCAAGACTGTTCCCTGTTGCACATATGCTGGTATGTTTTCTACAGACTATTAGAACCCATTGTCAGGAGGATTTGCCTTAAATTCTGCAGTTTTCTCTTTCTTAATTTCATTCCATTACTCCCTGATATACCAGCTTGTTTCCTGCTAAGTAATTCCTTTCCTTCCCTAGTGTGTGTGTGTGTCAGTCAAACATTTGTAGATGGTTGGAATGCCTCTCCTTAGTTATCACTTAGCCAAACTCGACATATTTATTTAGTTCTTTTAATCTTCCTCATAGGTAAATCCCTCCAGTCCCTTAATTATTTTGTTGCTCTTTTCTGAACTCTCTCTTTCCAAACCCTTCTTGTAGTCATATTAAATGCAGTATCCTAGTTCTTGTCATCCAGAACCATGGAAAAATCAGGGTGCTGTTGCATGTCTGTTGCATTGTGATGTGTCTGACCCACGATAATATTTTTCCTCCTGATCTATCATGCTGAGCACCATGCAAGGCTGTAGAGAGGTCAAGACAACCTCTGTTTTTAAAACTCTGCCCTGCAGCTATTCCTTACGGTGCTGTCAGCAGGGAAGACATTTTGTCTTCTAAACCCTTACTTCTGATAGCTTTTCCCATCTGAAGATGCTGTAACTTGAGCCTTCTCCTGCATTGAGCAATAACTTCACTTACACGTCTCTCTCTCTGTGCTTCTTTAGTGTCCTCTGCCCTGTGTGTTTCAGAGAAGATTAGTAAGAATGACAGAACAGGCAGAGCAAGAACAAAAAGCCCCAAAATGTAGCTTACTACACAAAAAGCTTTGTCTCCTGGGTTTATCATCCCACAGATTAGCCCAGGATGAGGAAAAGGCTCTAGGGAGACACTGTGCTGAAAATTCAAGAATGAAGTCTGAAGTAAGGTGACAGAGTAGTATAGAAATAACTTAGAGGGGCAAGCTGACAGGGGAGATGAAACAGGAAAGATAGTGAATGCATTATCTCCCTGGCCAGCACCTAGCAGCAGATTCTGTTCTTGAATAATTGGTGCTACTTTGATTGCTTTGGAGAGCTCTGTTTTGACTTTTCCTTGTCAGTTTTGATATTTCCATTTATACTAAAACACTTTCTTCTTCCTCAGACCTTGGTTCCACGGAGCTGAAAGGTGGGCCTTCCATGCAGACTCTGCTTTCCTGACAGGTCCTCTTCCCTTGCCACAAGGTCCCCAAACAGTGACATCCATCTCTTTAGTCTAACTGCAGAAAATTTAGGGGGTTTAGGATAACCTTGTTGATGCCCAGGGTTAGAAAGAGCCTAGTCAGCATCCATTCTCTTGGGACCTTACCTGGTTAAATGAAACTAAATATTAAATAAAATACATTAAATAGTAAGTCAATATTGCCCAAGAAGCACTAGATTAAAATAATAATCAGTTGTATCGTTGTTCAAGCCAAGGGATTTTGTAGTGTTTGCTTTATCCTTATCTTTTACACTTTTCATTTTGTCTTGTAAAATCATGGCAATTGACAGAGCTGCACAGGAATGCAAAAAGTGAATGTGAAAATCTGCAAATGTAAAGGCATATATGTAAATATTCCAACGAAGGAATGAGTGTCTACATAAAAGACAACATATATCTTCTTTTCTGGAAGTTCTCATCTGGTTTGCTTTTGTTGTGGTTTTTTTTTCCTTGAAAATAATGAAATTGTTGTGTCTCATACTTTTAAAACATCTATTCATATGACAGTTGCTATGATATTTGTTACAATTAATGGGAAATACCTTTTTTTTAAGTTTATTTTTCATGTAGCTGCCAATGATCTCTGTTGTATGCCTACATCTGATAAGTCATCATCAGAGTAACTGTCTGAAATCATTCCATGGGAGGAAACCGACCCTTGAGAGAAACTTATTTCAAACAATAGATGACAAACACGAACAAGGAACATTTACATCTTTAATACAATTGTTTCCAACCCAGCCATCAATTTTTTATGCATCCAGCCCCACACAAAAGCGTGCCTTGTGTGCATGCTCAGATGAATAACGAGTGCCCGAAGCTGACAGGATTCGTGGAAGCCGTCACCAGCCTGTGGAAATCATGGTGCTTAAACAAGGGCTCCTGAAGAGCTCCCCTTGCCAAAACACTTTACAGTTGCATGTGTACCAGCAGTAGCCACACTGCCACAGAGGCAAGGAGAGCAGGGTACAGTGAGACCAAGCTTTTCCAGCATGGGCTTGGCCCTGCTTGGCAGAACAAGCCCAGGAGGTTTCCCCTCCTGCTCTTCCTGGGTGCTACAGGAACCTAGATAAAGCTGAAAAGTGAAGTCCTGAGACAAATTCAGATGATGGATACTGAAAGCTTTTGCCTTTCTGAGATTTATCTAATATGTCAGGCAGTCAGCATGACACAGAAAGAAGGGTGTTTATGCAGCATTTTTCCCAACTTACATCATTTTCTCAGCCTATGTCTAAAACACTCTGACACTTTAAGTTGTTTCTTCTCTCCTTAAAAAGGTTTTGTGACATTTTTTGGAAAAAAAGGAAGTATGCAAAACATGCAGAGATTAAACTCCAGTCTCCAAATCTCCATATTTTATATTTTTGTTTTGGTAGCTGAAAAAATGAAGGCTATTGGCTTTTGGATTATGTAAACTGACACAGTACATTTTGTTTCATTTTCTTCAGAGTGCATTCATCAACTTACCCATAAACTATTGATTGCAGGGGGTTGAAGCTGTCTGCAAGTGCTGGCTGATTTTAGAAAAGATTTTATTTGCAATTCTGCCTCAAAAGCAAGGTGTTGCTGTTACTTATAACAGAAAGTATGTGGTGTTGAAGACATGCAGGTGCCTGTGGGAGAGGGGCTTGCACTCCAATGCCCAAATTTGTGTCTTTATGCACAGTATTTGTGAAAACATGAGAAACTCATTGCACTTGAGTCATCCCTCTGAGGCAAATTGCCTTCAAAGCTTTGTTTTCCCTGCTACATCTGCTGTACCGCTTGCTCTCTCTGTTTTCCACACATCTATATCTACAAGGGATTTCCCAGGCAGGAGCATGTAGTTCTGTGCCAAACCCTTGTTCTGTGCACAAACAGCAAAGATAATGTTTCGGGGATGGATCACACGCTGAGCTCGCTCTCAGCACATCCAGCAAACACAGCCTGGAAGCCTCAGCCTGGGCCAGCAGTGCCACAGGACACAACCACAGAAACCCTGAGCGCCTCAGAGCTGCCTGGCCCGTGGCCACAGCAGAGACCTGACACCTCTGAGGGGACCAGAGCTGCAGCAGAGCCTTCACACAGCTCAAAACCTCAGACTGCTGGGGAAACCTGCAAAGACTTTGATAGAAACTGGACGAAGCCTCCTCAGACAAAAGGCTGTTCCTGAGAGATCCACTGGCACCTCATGGATTTTGGTGCAAGGGATTGGTCCCACCCTATCATTTCCTTGGTTTAGGGTCGCAGGCGGCGCATGCACAGGTAGAAGTTTTAATTTTCGCTCTGATCCGGGGTCCTTGAGCACCAGGTGGCCCGACAGCCGTGCCATGAGCTGGCAGAGCTGCTCCCTGCTCCGGTTTGATGTGTTTGCTTGTTCAGCCGGCCCTTGTGTCCTCCTCAGCTGTGAGAGGCAGGAGCGCAGAGCGGCTCCACGGGGGTTTTTACATCCCGCACCCGATGCTGCGGCTGCGGCTCCCGGGGACGGGCGCTGCTGCCTCGCTTCTCCCGATGGGCCGAAGGATGCTCACACTGCAGCTCTCAAACAGCTTCCTAATGTTTCAAACAGGCTTTTAAAGGCTGACATGTTTCCCCGTTCCGGTTTTGCTGCCCTGCGGCTCCTCGGAGCGGCGGGCGCCGGCAGTGCCGCCCGGCCGGGCGGGAGCGCTGGGTTGACCCACGTTTCCCAGCAGAGTGCCAAAAAAAGGGACAGAGCCCATTAGTCCTGACCACTGGATTAGCAAACTGCTTATGCGGAGAAGCATCTGTGGGTTTTGCTGTCTCTCTGCGGCGTGGTTCTGTGCTACACGTCTTGCACTTTCTCTCTCCGGAGCATACGATTTGATTTTATTTTCTGCGTCTTAATTTGTCACACCCCCGTCTCACTTTTTAAGGAAAGGATTTCTCAAAACCAGAGTGGTCTAGGGTGATTAATGAAACTCACATATTCTTCATAAACACATATTTCAGAATTTAGTAACACCACCTTGCTTCTTGTGCTCCTATTTTAGGGCGTCAGTGTTCGCACCACAAAAGACAGCATCAGTCCCTTCCTCAGATTTTGTAGCCGGTCTGCCCTGCACTGGAGATCCCTGGAGATGTCATTACTGAAGTGATGAGACATTCTGGTTTAAGTGCTAATGGTCTCTGCAGAGCACAGAGTTGGGAATTAAGCATGCATCTTACGAACAGTAGTGCAGAACAGCATCAATAAATGACTATTCTCCTCCTTAATGTTTACTTTTCCATTCAGGGGGACTAGAAGCAGCTACTGCCGGGCCAGAACTCCTGATTTTAAAATCCTGCTCGGGCCTGGATTGGTGCTGCTGAATTCCATTGTGCCTCTGGGAAAAGGACACAATATTAGCACTTATCATTGAGCTGTCGTGCTGACCAGGTACTGCCCAGGAAGTTCTTTGAGTGTAGAAGAGCTATATGGGAAGAAAGGATTATGGCTGTAATGGAACAGGGCTTTGGTAATGATTCTTGGCTAAAGGTAAGACTACCAGCCCTGTCCAGTGAAACCCTGGGTAGTTTACCAATTGTCTCAGATGGAGAATTATTCTATTTTTCATATTATTTCTTCCACTGCAAATACCTGTGTTTTTTCTACCAGTATATGGCAAGTAAATGTGTGTGTGTGTGTGCTCTGCAGCAGGTTCTACAATTTGGGTTTTTCCTTTGGTTTGGATCACACATTAAAACACAGAGGAGTAATCTGACAGCAAGGTAAGCTTTGTGTTGAGGTTAGCACTAATATATAGCAAGTACTCCTTGTGCTTAAAACACAGCTATGGTAGCTGAATTATTGTCCCTGTGCAGTTTTCACAGTTATTACTTGGTAGGTTGCCTCTTCAGTGTCAAATTAGAAGTCATTCGGCCAGAACCATTGCAGTGCTGCCTCTTGAGGTTTGTAGGTCCACATACTCGAAGTATATTACATATTTTTCTGAACAGTTGTGCTTTCACAGGGGTCTGTATTAGAACAGCATGAAATCTGCTGCTGTTTACACGGGTTTCATCTAAACCTCACTGGTGGGTTCGCTTTGTGCAGTGTCAGCAGCACTGAGACTCAAACTCTGTTTCAGACAAACTTGAAACTTAAAAGAAAACTTGGACTCAGCTGCCTGAATCTCTTCCAGTATCCTTCTCCTTTCCATTCTTTTCTTGAAGGGCAAATATGCTTTTTGCTTTCTGATACTGTGTGGACACCAAGCAGCTTTTTTTCATACTTTTCAAGAGCCATTTCATTTTGCAGTTTTGTTTGCACACATCCATGTCACACACTTGCTGGGGTGTACAGAAAGCAGGATGGGAAGCAAGTTTAAATTGAGTTCACCTTTTTTATTTTTTTTTAAATATTTCTGGCCGTGGAGGATGAGTTTTCTGTGTTCAAGTGTTTGTTAAAATGCCATTTGTAGAGACCATGAAGAAGAGGAAAGAATAGGAGGGTTGATGAAAGCATTCAAGGAACCAGCTGCCTTATTCAGGTGAAGAGGAATTTCAGGAAAGAAATGCTTAACATTGTACTGGGCATAAAGTTAGAAAGTCTTTCTCTGTCCCTTAGTAATTAATAATTGGACTGGCTGGGGAGGCAGAGAAGTGCTGTGGTCCTCATTTCACTGTTAAGGGATCTACAGCTGCAAAAAATGGATGCAGATATGAGAGAGATATCTAACCATTTTAAATTTGTGTAGAAAAATGATAAAAGAGCTAGGCACCAAGTTAAATGTGGAATTAAGCAAAATAGTGATGAATTTTCTTTTCTACAGGTGCTTCTGCTTGTGCTGATTTTATTTGATCTCACACATTTTTTTAAAAATAGTTTTTAATAAATAATACAAGTGGTGTCTTGTCCTTTACACTTGACTGAAAAGCAGCCTTATTTTTCATGTAGAGCTTTTGCCTGAAAATTGTCACTACAATGTCTTCTGGCAAATGAGAGAGAGATTTGGGGATGGTAAAAGACAAATCTGTGTATGGATTAAAACAGAGAAGATTTCCAGCCTCCCCATAGGGCTCTTAATCTTAAACAGTAAAAGCCAGATGAGATTAAAAGGAATTATATAGCAAATAGAGTTAATTCTTTTATCTAATACAAAAGGATGGGAAAATTTTAGACACAGATAAATAGTTTAGTTAAAATGATTAAAAATAAGCATTTTATTTATACATATATATGTTTTATTTTCTACAATGCATGTTAAGATGGAGTCTCCCGGGAACCTCTTAAAGTTCAAGATTCAAAGTAAAAAACTGACTGAAAATCCAGCTTTGATCATGGTTATTAAAACAGATAACAAGAACTGAATTGGTCCTTGTAGTTGTCTGTGTAAGAAGATGAACTGTCATAAACTGGAGAAAATATGATAACATTTCCTTCTGCTGCAGCTTGTATTTGCAAAGCATTATAGACAAGTGGGTTCAACGTGACCAAGATCCACTAAAATACTTACATTATATGTTAGGTGTAATTTTTTTGTGTGAAATCATGATAGATTGTAACAATCTAGAGAGAATCCTTATACCCCCTTTTCCATGAAAAGGACAGGCATAAATGTGGCAGTTGCTTTGTCAGACATGAGATTTTACAAACGCAGCATCTCCTCTAATTTCATTCTCTATACAACCACAGCCACACACATGCAGGTACACACATCACACTTTCCTTCAAAGGGCCTTTCTTCAGTCCTGCCCAACATTTTCCTTCTATATATTTCAATGTATTTGTTTAATTTTGCTGCCAGCAAGTAATACTACTTCTGGATGATACACAAATCTATCCAGAGTAGGGATGGAGTTGTACTGTCTAAAAGGGAGTTGTGATGGATGAGACTGATGAATATGGAATGAGACTCTTGAGACAATCCTTTAAGAGCTTCTCTTTGGGTACACCCACACACCAGTGCATCAAGCAGAAAGAAGAGTGTCCATGGAGCATCATTCTGCTGTTGGAGCTTGAAGTGCTGGGCAGGGAAAGCGGAGTTTCCTCAAGCCCCAGTTCAGATTCAGCAGGGATTACAGGAGGCTGGGCACTCTCTCCAAAAGACACGTCCTCAGTGGGACCGTGTGGCTGCAGCTACACCTCTGAAACCTGCCCAGAGACATTTTCATATACAACATATGATGTGCTGGCCCAAATCTTGGAAGTTTTACCAAGCATCTGCTCAGGCTTCCCAACAGGGAAGTCGTGCTTACACGGGAAGGTGCTGGGCAGAGTCCGCTGTGAGATTAATGAGGGTAAGTGGAGGTTTAACAGAAATGACAAAAAGAAGTATCAAATGAAATCTTCTCCAGGTCTCTCCTGTCTGCAGAGTGTAGCTCAAATCCCTCAGCCACATAAGAAACAAATATAAATTCTTTCTAGGTCATTTTATTGTTGAAGATTAACTTGAGATCAGAGACTCGCATCATGCTGTGCCCATGCCTCTGTATTTTGCAATATAGTTATTGGTACAGATTTTTGAGGACTAAATTGTCAAAATAGCTCTGTAGTTTTGTGAAATCTAATAATTTTGTACAGATTACAGTACCTCTGTGTTTGAAATGGATTTTTAAATTCCTATTGCTGAGACTGCATCTTTAGTTGTTCCCTGATTGTTTGTAGATATTGTGAATGCCTTTGGATCATGCCAGAGTGATAATGACTTTGTGCATGGAAATGGATTTGCAGCTGGATTTCCAGGAGAGCCTTCCACACAGGGTAATAGCTCACATATTGAAATGTGCTCACCAAAGAGGTGTTAGGGAAGCAGTAAAGAGCAGTAAAGAGAACCCAGAAATGGGGATTAGAAACAAGAGCAGGTAAAATGAATCTAATCTCTCACAGAAGTTCTGGTAAAAATCAAACCCCATTGTTTTCATCGTTAATTATATGCCAGGGTCTGCAGCCATTGCTGAAGGTACCCATTACCTTGTTCCCAGTGCAATTCCATATATTACAGTGTGTGTCAAAGAAACATGGACAATTGTTCTTCCCAGGCTAAGATGCTGCTTAACACAAGTGTGAGAAATGTTGAGCCTTTATTGATTAGGATTCTGAGTTCTTTCAGCCTAAGCAGAAATAGCCAATATGCTGAAAGGCAGCAGTAGATTTTATTTGCAAAAAGAACAGCGTGAAAGGATCTGTGCTGCAGAGATGTCTTGTTTTTGTTACTGTTGCTGTGGAGCTGAAAGCCCATCTGTCCTTCTTATTATGTTAAATTCATTCTGGAGTCACTTAACTGAAGTATCCTTAACCTAGTGCTTCTGCAAACTAGTACATCCAGAAAGAAAACAGTTATTAAAACAAACATCTCATTATCATCAGCCTAATGCAGTACCATTGTGAGTAATCAATGAGGTCTCTGGCAATCGTGAGAATTATACAATATAATCGAGTTATTTATAAAAAAATTGCTGAAGAGTTCATGACTTTCCTCAGTTAAACATTTTTTTCTTTCTTTTGTACAGCTTGCTGGTCTTGCTCTGGGTTTTCAACACATTATATTTTCTTTTTATCCTGTCATAACTTTAGAATAGAAATCTATTAAGGTAAGCACAGGTTTATAAAAGATCATGAAGTCACATAACAGAATCACTTTGTGTTCCTTAAGCTTTAAAAACATCACTTGAGGTAAGAATTTTATGCTATCTTCCAAAATGAAATAGAGGCAGAAAAGATACAGCACAAAATTTTTTTATGTGTTGCTTCCACCTCATGCTGACAGTTTATATTTTGCCCCTTTTGCTTTAGTCTCTTAGCCAGCCATGCAGTAAAATGGGTTTGAATCCCCTGCACACTCATTACAGAGAGCATGTAAGAGTCAGGGAAATGCTGAAGCCTCAGCTCTGAGTAAATAAATATAGGAATAAGAAGCCTCCAGGAGATACAATAAAGGCATACAAATGTCTTTGCTTTGCAAGCCTGTGCCACCCTCCCCATTTTTCCCTTCTCTTCCACTGCTCTTTACCCACAGACAGAAGTCCTGGCAGAAAGTGGTGGTTCCTCTTCTCAGATATTTCCACCTTAGCTTAAATTGGTGATGAGGGTGGTGTAAAAAAGCCCTTGCAGATTTTATCCAAAAATGAATGAAAGAATATTCATGTTCTTAGTTTCCAGAGTGATCTCTACCAGGGGGGTGTTGGTAATCATCTGGAAGTAGTAAAGTTATTAACCACATCAAACACTGGGTGTTTGCCCACTCCTACCTGGAAAGGGAAGGGATGTACATTCAGCTGTGATCTTGCCCTCTAGATTGTTTGACAGTCTAGAAGAACACAAATGCACTGGATATCTTTACATTTGTCACAAATATTTTCTTCTGTCCATCAGATGCTCTGGCAAATATTTGGACCCCCAAAATAAGATGGTCGTGAAAATTCAGCCCAGGTTTGCATCAGCACAACTCAGTTGTGAGACCATTGATATCAGGGGTTATATTTTTTAGGAAACAATAGGCTTGTCTCTTTTTCTGTGGGCACAAGATTTGCAGTGCTGTGCTCTGGTTCAAGATTGAGAGGTTAGAAGACACACAAGCCACCAGTGTGAAAATGGAAGGAATCAAATTCAGAGATCCTATTCTGTGCCAAGAAAAATGTCCAGACAGTAGCAGCTGAAGCTTGTGTGTTTATCAGGAAGCTGAATCTGTAGGTGAGCTGACTCTGAGCTGCACAGAAGTTGGGGAGCTTTTCTGTTGACTGACAGCAATGAGCTGAGGACACCTCAGAAGTCAGGTGGGAAGAAAACTGCTCTCTGCAGGCTCACTGGTCCTGACACTACTAAGAGAGCACTAAGAGAGCACACGTGTGTCTGTGGGAGGAGGATGGGAGGGTTAAAACATGGTCATGACTGCTATAAAACAGAAGTCAGACCCAGAGTCCCCCAGGTCTCCACCCAGCCTGAGAGGCTTGCAGGAGATGCTGCCTTGCACCTTTTTTAACACACGGGGGTGATAATGGAGGAAGGGTCTTGCCAGCTCTTTTCCCCCTCATTTGAAAAGCTGTACTGCTGTGTTTCATTTTACTTAGTGCAAAAGTGGCAGAAGGAGGGAGGCAGAAGAAAAGCATCTATATCAGACACAACAGAAGGAAATATGGGAGGAGGGTGGGGAGGTGGGCTGGTGGTGTCTGGTTTATGGCCCTTCTGTGCCATCTGAATGGTACAAAAGGCTAAAAAACAGCCTGAGCATCTGTGTTACTCTCTGCACCACTATGGTAATGAAAATCCACAAATGCTTAAAGGAATAAACAACATTCCAAGTTTCCTGAGGTTATATAAAAGAAATATTTATTCTATCTGAAAAAGACTATGCAGAGAAGTATTGGAGTTTAAGAAAAAAAAAAAGTCATAATGTGTTCACAATGTGAGGGAGAAGAGCAGCACAGCAAGCAACCTTAACTAGGCTGTTTCCAAACTTTTGACTGCCTAACCATGCAGCCTTAATGCTCTGTTACCATATTTGTCATGCACACAGAATTATATAGATATATATAATACCAACTGTCTGGCTAGATATAGATATCTTATTTTTATTGGAATTTTATCCTCAGCCTCCTCTCTGCTTCTCTTTTCACAGTTTTTCTTAAGCAGAATGTGAAACTAATACTTTCAAATTTCAGCTGCACTTTTGAACTCGTGATATTTGAAAGCAATTTTTTTCTCATCACAACCTGAAACTGATATGTTGTTACACAGGAAATGTTGCACATCTCAAAACTCTCCACTCACAGAAGAGGCAGAATGTATCCTTTTGAAGGTGTGGGATGCATGTGAAAAAGTATCAAGATTACTCGGCTCCTTGGAAATTATCACTGCAACTCTTCTCTGCCTCTCTTTTTTCTTTCCACAAGTGCCAAAATTGTCTCCTAAAAATGCTTAAAATTCATCTTCTGTCATGTAGATGCTGGAGTTTATTTTGAAATGCAAGCTTGTCTGAGAAAGCTGTATTATGCACGGGTTTATGATACATAAAAGTATCAACATAAAGTAAATCCAAACTCAGGTCCACATTTAGATCTAAGAAAGGAATTAGTAAAGCACTTAAATGATCCCCCAAGGTTAAATCCTACCTGCCCAATGAAAGCCAGTGACACTGGAGCCCTCCAAGGTCTGTGATGACCAAAGGATCTTAGCACCCAAGTAGTCTCAAAGATTTAGGTACCTAAATCTGAAATCTATAGACGGACAATTTCTTCCTATTTTATTACAAAGGAATTTGATTTTGGTGGCAAAGAGAAGGGACAGAAAATGAAGCGTCCTCTTGCCTAGCGAGGTCCATGTCTTGAAAATGTGGCAGTTAAACAATCTTCAAAGCAAGGAGACTCCTGATCCAAAAGGAATATCAGGAGAGAGATTGCTTTTTGTCACTTCTGAGCAGGATCAGATGCACGATAGGAACACCAGGGAAATTTCTGGTGAACATCCAAGTATCTTTATCCTTTTGGATGCCAGCGAGGTTAAGAAAGGGTTTTGTGGTTTTGGATTGAATGACTAAATCTCACATAAAACCTACCCAGGATATCTAACTGCTTCTGCTGAATTGATTTTGGTTCCTACTGTTTTTTCCTGATTACTTTTACATATATATATATATTTATTCCTTACACGTATGCATTTTAACCCATAACTGCTGCTGTGTTATGTGGCAAATCCAATTTTGATAAAGGTGAGACCAAACTCCTAATTTCTCTTCAGTCCTAGAGTTCTGTAACTCTGGATAGGAAACATTTGTCATGCATAGAAGTGTTGATTCCATCTCCAGTAATCACCCACCCATCTAATCCATCATACTCGATCAGATTATATGTAAATCTGATTATCTCACATAAGAATGTAAAGGGGTTTCTTACTCCCTTTGGTAAACACATCAGTCCAATAAGCTGGACATTAACAGAAGGAAGCTTTGCACTTTATGGGGGAGAATCAATAATCCTAAGGATATGCTGATTATAAGTGCTCACAACCACCAGGAAGGCTGTAGGCAGTTTATGAGAGAAATTCTTCATCTCTTAAACTGGTCAGACTTGCAGATTTGCTTGGTTAGCTGATCATGCTTTCTTCAGCAGACCTATCTGCTTAATGCAACAGCTCAATAACGCAGCATTAATTATAATTAGCAAATTGCTTGTACACCTACAGCTCTATCATATTGTTGCTGTAGCCAGGGTTAGGAAATTGTCTGAAGAAAATAAATTTGAAGCAACTCAAGCACAGGTAAATAGCCTGTTATTATCCATGAACCATTGTCATTATGGTCATTTCTGAAAAATCATGTGTTTCCCATGGTTCATTAAATCTGTTTTACTGCCTGGATAAATGAGCTACTTTGAGGTGTCAGCAACAACCCCAAGCAGGAGGCTTTATTCTGCTGAGAAAGATGGCAATCAGCAGCAAGAAAGGCAATCCTGAAAACATCTTATACAAAATTCATGGGTTTATTAATTCATAATGTTAAATGGTTTTGGCAGCTAACTAGTCACAGAATTTCATCAAAATGTGCACTTATAAATAAAGGGAAAGCAATAGCTTTTCTTCAGCAACTTTGCTCTGATACTTTTAGTCCTTCAGGTTAAAAAAAAAGAAAAAGTAACAGTCTCAATATGGAAATTTTCTATTTCAGCAAACCAGATTATCAGAAAATACCTTCAAAATGGCCAGTGTGAGGCTTCCACCAAGATTTATCAACAAATGAGGCAGAAAACACCCACATTATGGAACCAGAAAAAGGTAAGAAAGGAGAAGAGGAGGAGACAATGTGCCCATTCCAGCCAGGGATTTGTTCTGCCCACAAACAGATTTTATAGCAGGCCAGGCTGGTTAACATGACTTTAGTTCCTCAGCAGGCACTTACACGGTGGCACATGGAATTTATTTCATGTGAAAACATTGCTGTGAAGAGGGAGAGCAGAAACAAAGGCTGACACTGGTGCCTGTTCTGTGGTTTGAAGAGGAACACCCTAGAAACAAGAGAGGAAGGGGAATTACACCTTCCATTAGAGCATCCAAACAAGCCAGACTCACAGCTCCTGGAGGGAAGGGCAGGACAGGTGCTGGGAGAGGAAGAAAGCAGGGAAGAGTCTGAAAGAGTGGGTACTGGAGAATTTCTGAAGGGAGCAAGAGCAGGGCAGATGTACAGCAAGCCTCAGAAATGGCAGAAATTGGCCTTGAGGACTCCAAAGAAAAGTCAGGGGAGGGAACACTTTATCTCAAACACAGAAACACTGAAAGTTGCTAAAAATTTGAAAGATAGCCTGGAGAAAAGGACTCATCCTTCTCAAGAGGGACATTTGTTTTTCAATCAGCTTTTCATGCGATTTATTCCTCACATTTTAGGCTCTGAATTTTTCTTGCTTAGCCTGCTATCTTGCTTTATTGTGTGTGATGTGTTCTGAATTTTTTCCCCCCCAAATGAATTCTAATTTAAAAAGCTATAAAAATATTAACTTCAGATCAATGGGAAAGGTTTGGTTTTTATTTCAAGGCCCTCCTGGTGCAGGTTTTGTGAGCAGGTAACTCTACACCACCAGTTGTAGCTGTCAGTACTGACAAACCCCACAAAAGTAGAGGATAGGTAAAGAATAATGTTGAATTACTCTAGGAGGGCTGAACAGGGATAAGGAGAGGAAGCTGTTTCCCCCTTCTTCTCTCTAAAATCTGCAAGCAGATATGTGCTTATAAACAGACATGTAGCTAAGTGATACTGCCTAGCCTCTTGCATCTTTCACAGACAAAAATCCAGCTGGCCTTGGACATGTGCATGCAGTAGAAAACTGATGATGAGGAGACAAGGAATCAGTTGCTACAAATCAATGAATGACAGCCCTAAAAGCTGTCTGTGACTTTCTTGAAGGTGTGCAGTGAAAAGATTCCTGTTGATGTGTATCCACATTACATGGTGGCCTTTTGTACCCTCCCCAGCAAAGCAGAAACCTCCCTGTGACCCAACCCTGCCTATGGGGCAGCCTGTCCTCCAAACCAGCCACACTCAGGATATTGAACACACCATTTTTTTCCCCCCAGTGCAACAGGGTACATGTGGAATATTAGATTGGTTTCCAGCCACCTGCCAGAATCTGATGGCAGGAAATTTGCACGGCTCTGGCTGTGGCCAAGTGATAGATAGTAAGTGAGAGGTGCCTTTGTTGGAATTATCACTATCAGATTTTCTAATGCAGCCCCCTTGTAATGAGATCATGCACATTGCTCAAGCTTCAATCAGAACTTCTACTGAAGGAACAAGCCTGAATAATAATAAAAGCGGAAAGCATTTTAAGTAAATAGAATTTCCCAGATACTGCATAATGGTGTTTGTTATTGCTATCTTTTATGAGCCTCAAGAAATATTTTGTATAAGAATGATTTCCTTCAATATAAGCTGTTATCATGGAGGTCTCCTATGTCAATTCTTATTTAAAATATATTTCCTTACAGTCCCAACATTATGAAAGCATAAATTAATGCGACCTCTTTGCTTCCATTTCATGTTCTTATAAAACGTGCTGCGTTGTACAAAGGTAGCCTAACCCACTCCAAATAATAAGATCCATTTTGGCTGTAAAAATTTATTCTATGTACATCTTCCTGAGCCTCTGAAAAGCCAAGGTCTTTCAGTGAGGACTGCAGGGAGTGTTTTTTTCCTAAGCTTGAGTGCTAAGACGCTTGGAGCCGATATCCCGCTCCGCTCTCCTGATGGAAAACCTCCACGAGCCTCAGCAAGCTGCTCCTCTTGAAGAGTTTGTGGGCGCACAACCAGGGATCCTGACAGAGCAGGCAGGCAGTGCAACAACAGCACCCCAGCAACTGCAGAAGGGAGGGCAGACTAATTTCAGGAGCTACAGTAATACATTATTTCCCTCTTGCCTAAAGCTTGCCATTGGCAAAAGGACAAAGCCAAAACAAACTCCTACAGTGTGCACATTCCTGCTTAACATTTCCCTGTTAATGCCATTTTCCTGTTTTGCACAGTTTGCTTTTTGTTTTAGTATGTATTTATTATTGCTGGCAGCAGATAAAAATGATTTCATTATTTCATTACATGAAGTTCTGACCACTGGATCTCCATACTCTGTTTTCTGTTAGTGTAAAAGAGATGTATGATTTCAAAATTTCTTCCTTAAGTAGTTAAAATCTTGTTTACAGGCAAAGTGGAAACATGCCTTATACATAAAGTCAAAATTTATCATTAGTACAATTGAAATCCTAAGCGCCTCATCCAAGAATTGTTTTTATTCCATATAAAATTGTTATGGAAAGAGAAATACTAAGTCTGTGCAGAAAATATTCAGTAATAAAATAATAATGCAGTTAATTTTTTACATGTGCACTTAGTTTCTACCTTTTTTCATTACGTTCTGCTCACCCTTCTGGTGTTCCTCTTACCCCTTGGGTTGGGGGTTTCTTTCTCATGGAGTGTTGTTGTCAGCACCCAAAGTCCTTTGCCAGGAGGAATACAATGTTCACTTTGAAGTATTCTTCATTCTCTGTCTTGGATTCTTTTGGGGGGTCACTTCTATATGTCTGCTAACATGATTTTACAGCCAGGCTTTATTTCATTAATCTGCACCTTTGAGTTCCAGCCATTTTTAAAGGTGGATTTGCATGTGCTGGATACTCTTTGTTTGCTTGCTTATCCTAAAAAGCTGAGAAGACCAGCTCCAGGTCTGCATTCCTTTAGCTGTGGGGCCTTTGGTGTCAAGTCTGACTTCCATATTTCATAACCTCAAGCCTCTACCCCTCCACTGAACTCTGTGTCTCTCTTATCCACGCTCACCAGTACTGGTGAAACCACGGTGGCACCACAGAAAGATGAACGAAAGTTAAAAAATCAGCCAGAAAGTCCTAAAGAGTTGGAGAAACTGCTGTCACAACCCAAAACAACTGAAAAAAGGCTGCAGGCAGGTCAAGAAAAGTTCAGACAGAGAAAGTCCTGACACTTTGCAGATTCAGTGCAAAGTTTATGGTCACAGCAATACAGTATTGCAGATAAATATAATGACAGCATGTTCTTACACAATATCTTGTCACTTTTCTTAGAGACATGAAGCAGATTTACCTTCTTTATGTTTTTATTGTAAAACATGAATTTCACTCCCCAAATAATTCTACAGTTCTTATACTTTGTTTTGTGATCTTCAGGAAAATGACAATGATAACGAAATAGTTGTATAATGTAACATGCACAGCTTGGTGAAGTGTATCATAAGGGACAAGGTGCTAAATTTCCTGGTTGTCACCTTTCCAGACAGTGTTTCTCACTATTTTAACTTCCAGCATTTTTAATTCTATGATCCAATATGGCTCAAAACAAACTTAGAAGATGTAACATGTAAAGAAATTAAAGAAGCTGATAGGGGCTGAGCCTTGTATAAGCAAAGGCAACAACTGGTGAGACTATTCTGTACACTTTACTTTAAAAATCAGAAAATGCTCAGAGCCCATCACTGGATTATCCAGCACATGTCCACCACAATTAGATTTAATGAAAATTCATACTTTTATTTCCTAAAGAATGGCATTTGAAATCATGGTATCTATATGAATCCATTGGTTTAATCTGTTTCCTCTTTCTTCTAGAAAGTTTTTGGACTATTTTCCATACTTTGTCTATTTCAAAACAAGGCAACTCATCCCAGAAGCTACTGATTTCTTACTGAGGAAACATGGGTTCAATCCTTATAAAACACAAGAAAATCACCTCAAATACAAGAAAAATCCAGACACAACTCTGCATCTCTCTGGTCTTTGCTGGGCTGCTTCTCAGGGAACAGCTTGCTGGCCAGGTAATGGATTGCTGGGCAGAGTTTTTGGTGCTAATCATGGTAACAACCCTTATCCAAAAAAAATGTACCAGGAAAGACAGTGCAAAGCCATGAAGTAGCTGGTGGATTTTTCAGTCATAAGGTATGCCTTCTGTTTCCTTGGGTTTTTTGCTTCCATCTAATTTCCACTAATTTTTTTTAATTATCAGATTCCATATTGAAAAGTACTTCTGTTCTCTGTGGCAGATGCACAGATATCTTACCATCAAATACTGTATTGGTAATCTGTTCTGAGTGAAGAAAACCAGTTCTTACTCTGTTGTTTCTTTTCTACTTCAACAAGTTCTAGATAGGCAGGCAGGGGGAAAGGACAATACTGCAAGATGCTGCCAACATGTACAGTGAGCAGCAGCTTCTGTTCTGATAAATTTATGATTATCCACTCCATTTATCTCAATGAGAAGTGAACTTTTAAATTTGCATGGCCCATTAGGACCTCAAGTGAGCAAGGCATTTAAGCATGTGCTTAAATCCATCTGTATTCAGGAAACCAATTAAGTACATGCTTAATTTTAATGATGGATCCTGTGCTGAGGGCTATAAAGCTAAACTGCCTTTAAACTTGGACAAAGTCCCCTTTCTCTTTATTTCGAAAGAAAACAAGGAAGTTCAATGCAAGAGGTGGTTTTAGTGCAAAACAAGGCTTTTCAATGTCAGCTGTCAGGAATGGAAACAGTGAGGATGAGCTGTAATAACTTTAACCTGGAACAAGTAGGATTAATTCACAGAAGCTAGCTCTGCCTAATGAGTCAGGGCAGTTCTGAGTGGCAACACCAGGCTTCTGCCTCTTCTCTGACTACAGAGGCAGCCTGGGGAGACCAGCACAACTAAGAGTGGAGCCAGCAGTCGTTCTGTATTTGTGCTACCAGGCCTAGAATTCCACATCCTCCCACAGGAGACACTATAAAAGTACAAAGCAAATTAGCTAATGAAACATTTCTTCTCCTGTGCATTCTCATCTGCAGCTTTAATCATTCCATTAACAGTGTCATAGATGCCTTCATTTTGTTTCCTGAGCGCTGCTATCAACAGGACCGACCAAAGCTATGAGATATGTATGCTGCCTATTGATGTCACAATTAAAGGTTTCTGAGGAAACAGTGCTGCAACATAGTTCACTAATTGCTCATCATTGAATTGACTATGACATTTCATAATACATTCTATTTCACCCTCTTCACCAAACTACGCAGGGCAGCTAAGTACTTTGAAAGCTTTGAGGAGGTATTTCTATTTATGAGGGCAAAGGCAATATGTAGACATCCCTTTATAAAGTAGATCTGAATCAGCATTAAAAAAACCTGTTAGAAGTAAAGCAGCAGCTTATTAAAAAGGACTTTAGTGACAGATGATTTTAGCAAAGCCACCAATATTTGAAATTACTGGGAAGTACCCAGCAACACCACAAAATTACATGAGGAGACAAATACCACAGCCTATCTCTGCGGGTGAGAGAAGTAGCAGGCCAAGGCTGGCCTATCCCTGAAGGACTAATTTTGAGCTGTATTAACTGCTTAATCCATGGAGTTCAGTTTAACACCATTAGAAAAAGCAGAGGACACGTTTAACAAGTGAACAGACAAAAAAAAATACCTCAAAGCTCCAGCTCAGCTTGTACTACTCAATATAGCTGTTAAAGCAACACTGGCCTGGGGCACATGAAAAGTGGTAGAACAAGAAGATAAAGAGGTCAGCAACATATTTACAGATACTAACATTATATTTCTGGAAAGTATTTTGTGTTCCCTTAACAAATATACACATTGGCAAAAAGGTAAAGATTAATTTCAGAGCAGTGCATTGATGGGTTGATTTTTTTTTTTTAGGAGACAACTACAGTAAGAAGGACATTTTTAGTAGCACTTGTGCCCAAAATTCTGCAGCATGTGGATGTGCAATGGCAGGAAAATTCATCCTTACTTTGCCCCTCCCCTGCCTCTTTGTTAACTTTTCCATTTGGTACTCAGATTCCCTCTCATTTTCCCAACCACCAAGTAAATTGATCCAGACCTACATGCATGCTTTACTCTCCTCACAAGTGTTTCATGTCCTTGGCAGCAAGAGCTTGTGATGGCAGCCAGTGTGAGACCCTGTGTGCACTGGGGTCTTCAATTATCCCCCAGGAACCAGGAGAGCTCTCACAATTCCTTTTTTTTTTTTTTTTTTCCAGTCTTCAAGATTTTGCTGGATTTGCAACGTGGCAATTATTCCCAGGGAAATGTAAGAGATCTCTCATGTTCCCCTTGGTGAGAGATAGTTAAATATTTGCTGGGTCACAGGAAGCAAATGTGTTGCATTTCTCTTAAATTAACCCAAGGTGAAGAGAGCCAGAAAAGAAAGAGAAGGTCCCTCATTTCCAAGGGTGTTTATCCAATGTTGGCTTATTCCAAAGCAGAGAAAACACTGCTTCAGTCCTGGGAGCAGCTCCCACTTTCCTGTCTGTTGGGTGACTGCCCACACAACAAGGCTGCTGTGTGAAAAGGGGGCCCACCTCATCCTTTGGCCACCTTTTAAAAGAAGACAACCTGTTGCCTCTGTATACTCTACATGTCCTCCAAAAACCCACGGATCAGTCCTCATTTGGAGGGAGGTTTTGTTTCTAGGCCCCAGCTGTCATGAGCTTTACTTTGAACCTTTGAGAGATGCAGCAACCCTTTATATACCTACAGAGATGTGAGAAAGTTGCCAGTGGGGTTTGGGCAGGGCCAGAATTAGGATGCTAATCGGTGGGTTTGCTCCAGGGGATCAGGATGTGGGCTTGGATAATGTCCCTAAGCTTGCACGCAGGCAGGAGTTGTGTGACAGAGTTCTCATCAGCATTTCTCACTGCAGGAGCCCTCAGCCTTTGCCACAGAATCCCAGCTTTTTTCTTTATGCCTTTTATATGTTTCTGAAAGCATCCTAAAAACATATGCTTTTAATCTCCTTTGAGTCATCAAAGAGTTTAAAACAACACTCCTGAGAGCCTGGGGACAGAAGTGATGCTGTGCCACCATGAAATCTGACATTTTGCTAAGGTACCACATGAGTCAGTGTTTTACTGCAGATTTAATTATTTTTGCTGCTATCAGAAGTCTGAAGGCATTAACTTTTCAGAGCCCATTCTATAGTGAGGCTGGATATGGCTGATCTTGCTCCGCATTCTTCCCTGCAAAGGAGGAATAATACATTGGTGGTGGGGGGGATAGGAAAACCAAAGCTGTGTCACTGAGCCTAGGAAAAAAGGAGAGACCACAGAAAGCAGAAATATCTTTCTACCAATCCTATTTGGGTTTTGGTGAGAGGGACAATAGCTTGACAAGCAGAGGAGAAAATGCTCCCTAGCATCTGCTGTGACTGTGGGATAGTGAGAACACAGGAAAACCTTGTGTATCCTTTCCCTCTGCCCTGTGTGTCCACACCCATTCAGCACTCAGATTCTGTTGCAGCCCTGTCTTCACTGCATGCACTTTGTTCCTTTGATCCTGGTGGACTTCTGTTCTTTCAATGACTTTTTTTCCTTGGATAATAAAAAGCCCATATGTTTCTACGAGTCAGATTTTATGCATACCACTTCAGGACAGGGGCTAAATAATATCTTCAACATGAAAAGGAAAGTTTGATCCTGATAAAGTCATCCAGTGGACAAATGACCTCAGAGATGTGCCCAGGAACGTGCTGGATCTGCAGCCATTGGAAAGTGTGTGGGTGCCATGGGCTGCTATTAAATTGTGCTGCTGTGTTAAACTGCACTGGTGTTCACCACCTGTAGAGCTGCTCCGAGGTCAGGATGGAAGAATCAGGGCAATAATTAGACATTCTGGTTTTTCAATTAGAAACCACACAGTAATGAAAAGCTTTTTAGAAGATTGCATACTGTATTATTGGGTTGGGTTTTTTAATTGGCTCTTGAAATGAATTCTGCTTAAGCGACTAACTGGACAGTCACTATTCAGCTTGGGAAGTGCAAACAGGCTGGGGTAACCAAAGCAAAAAGGACTGAATTCATTTTCATATTAATAAGAGAGTTCATCCTAGAGAGAAAAGGTTAATTTGCTTTTCAGTGAGTTTATGGAGAAAGTGCTTGTGGTCAGGGTGATAATTTATAGCTAAATCACACGTTTAAAGGCAAAAGTGATTACAGAAAAGCTAGGAACAGCATTTTCAGTGTTATGCAATGGAACTGTCAACAATGTTTTCTGTGCTTTCTTCTTCCCCACGCACAAGGATTTGAGAAAGAAGCCAGCACAACAGCACTGTTATATGTGGCCTTATTTTTCCTCTGCACATCAGATATCCTAACAAATGCAGAAGCAGAGACAGTGTTGCCTCTCCCAGCTTTAATGCTGCTCATATTTATGGTAGTTCTCCTCAAATACACACGGCTTTTGCTGGGCTTGGCTTCTCCACAAAGTTGCTGTCTGTAGGTACTGAATTTTTAATTTATTTCTTGTTTTTGTGAATTTTTAGACATGCAAGTAAAACAATTTATATATAGCATGGTGACTTGACGTAGATAAAATTGTTTCAAATATGGGCTGGAGTTTCTTTCTTTAATTTTAGCCAAGAAGAATCTGTGATATTTAAGAACTGAGTATGAGATGGGCTAACTTGTTTCTTTGATGTGTCTAGGTTTAGGAGTTGAAATTCTGGATCATCACCTCCAAGGGTAAATATGAATAACAATGGTAACTGTGCTGATGATTTAAGAAGTGATGTAAAAAGTATGACTTGAGGAGCAGTGACAGCAGCTTGTCCATCCTACCTTTGATGCTTTATTAAAGGCTTAAGCAAACATACAAACCTAGACAAGCTCAGCAAACAATTACCCAGCAAAGCCTGACTTCTGGAATTTTTTTAATAAAAGTTGCTAAAACAGCACCTTTAGAACTGTGGGGTTTGCTACACCTGATGTAGTTTGCATTGCAATGGAATGGAAAGTCAGGGAAACATCCAAAAGGCCACACTTTAAATTTGTGCCCCTTCTTGTGTGAGAGTTTGAATTTGCAGGGTTCAAACTACTTGGAAGGAAACTTTTTGTTGTAGCTGTTCTGTGTTATCCTGGTCCATGGCTGAGGCTCATGGGCTGCTTCTCTCTGGTCTCTGCCCCTGTGTGGGAGGTCAGAGCATGGTTCCACTGCTCCATCTCATTGGCTTAACCTTTCTCCCCCATCTCTTAGCTCTGCCACCGTGCTGGATAGATCATTCTCCTGGTCACATCTTCCACAGCTTTCATCTCTCCTACTGTCCAACACCACTGCCAGGTTCTGGCATTCCCTGCAGTCCGAGAATTTGGCATCTGCATATTTTCCTGAGGGCTCCATCTGTGAGGTTATCTGAGTCTGGTTATATGGGAATGCTTCAGAATCAAACCACTTTAAACTCATCTTGCAGTACAGAAACATCCCTGATGCTCCTGAAGAAATGAGAAAGAGGAAAGAAAGCAGATATGCACTTTATAAACACTCTTGGATGATATGTACAAAAGTGCATACAGGGATTTTCACAGGCTATAAAAAAGAGAGTTCAAACTGACCAAGAAATAGATAAAACCAGTAATCTTCAGGATGCTATCTGCAGTAAAGATTATGTATTGCAGATTACAATCTATGCTAAAAAGGGTATCTTCTTTGCTATGGCAAAAGAACAGTTGAACCTTCCACATTTCCAAGCTCACATGTGGGCACGATAAAATCTTAACAACATGCCATTAAATATGCCTTTACAACATCTATTCTGCCTTGGCTAGATATATCTGTGAATCCTCCCTTTGCACTGCAGATTAAATAAACTCCCTGGACAGCTGAGAAGAATTAAAGTATGACCTGATAGTTTCTCTGCTTGACAATAATATTGTCTGTCAGTTTGTGCTGTATCCAAGATACTGTTCTCTGGTCCATGCTCAGAAAACAGATATTGATGGGTTTAGCTGATTAGCATCTCTGTATCATTTGGCCTTTCAGTCTCAAAATGCATTTTACAAAATGTTGCAGCAAGTGCTTTCTAGACTATGCACAGTGGTGCTCAATGCAAATATTTCCATGTTTTCCCTAGCTAAAGCCTTGAAACTTTTTTCAGTCTTAAACAGCAGCGCTGTCAAGTTTGGCCACTGGAGCCCAACATTTTGACTGAGACAGGGTTTCCACCCTGTAAGAAGATGTGGGAAGATTGTTTGGCCATTCCAAGCCTCTCTTACAGGACAGAACATCAGCTTCTAGCTGGTCTAAATGCAGATATGCTGATACCCCAGTAATTTTGGGTAAGGCATCTGGACAAGGGGTAACACAGGGAAGGAACTCTCTGGTACATGCTTTGAGGCATATTGACGCTTCTTAAAGATAACCATGGTCTTATCTGTCACACAAGAGGAATACCCAAACTTTAGTTTAGTGTTCATCAAGTTGGGACAAGGGAGAGGCTGTGAGTGCCCCTTTGGAAAAGGGTCAGAGGAAAGCTGGACACATGACTGCTCATGGGCTACAGCCTGCTCCCTGCCCTGAGATGCCTCTAAGAAAATGTTTGCTCACTCATTGTTTGTTTAATAAAATCTTCAGACCATTCATTTATTTAAGCTTTACATCAAAATTACCCGGAATTGCTTTAAACAACAATATTTTGTCCATAAGTGAAAGGAGAAGGTAACTGTGATGTGTCCCACAGGGACCATCACTCACCTCCAAGGCTGGTGAGGAAAGAGAGGGGATGCAGATTTGGGGAACCCAAGCAGCTTCTGAGGAGAGACCACAGATGGATTTAACATCCATTATCTTTCTTATCGTAAACAGATGGCCCAATCCCAACAGTAAGGGAGTGCATCAGTTTTCAGAATTAGGATCTGCGTGCCAAAAAAAAATTCACACTTCCCATAAAAAGGAAAACAGTGACAGCATCCTCAGAGATTTCCCCTCCTCACCCAGCCTGTGGAAAATGGATGGAAATTATAGGAAATAGGCAGCAGGAACAGTTCATCTCCCTCCAGCCCCCTGGATCTAGCAGAGCCAAAAAGCTGAGCATCACCCACTGATAACAACTCAGACTGGATCTACAGGAGCTGAGGATGAAAAGCACAGCCAGGAAAAGCCCAGGTCCTGCACTAAACACAGGGCAGCTGGGGAATGATTTGGGCACTGCTGAGACCCCTCCCAACACCAGCACTTGGCCCCAGACCCCCAGAGAGGCCCAGGGCAGAGGGTGAGAGAGGAGGCAGCTGTGGTGTTCTGGCTCCTGCTTGTTTTCAGTTTATGGCCCAGATGTACTGTCCCAGCTCCCTGGAGCCTGCTGTGCTGTGCAGGTGGAACCTGGATGGACAGCAGGGAAAAGAGGATAAAGTAGGCACAAAGTGTGTGGTGGCCATAACACAGATGATGAAATACAATCATGCTTGCATAAGAATGGTGCATGTTCCAGTAGGTATAACAATGAATTAAGGCTGCAATGAATATACATAAATTCTCTTCTTTTTAATGTTTTTGGGGTTTTTTAATATTTTAATTTCATTAACTTCTGATGGCTTGGGAGCCATTCTTATACACTTCCAAATGCCATAAAGTCATTTATGCACCACTGGAAATTATTTTAGATATTCAGGCCCATGATATTACAAACTGCAAGTTGATGACCAAACCATAGCTTTGGAATCAAATTTAAATTGGCCATTTTAGCACAAAGCTACACAGTTTTGTTATGGCAAATGCATAGAGGAGTTATTCTCCATTGTAAAGCAAATTGTATTTTGTTTATCTAGTGTTTAAATGTCCAGTGTTAAAGGAATACAAAAAAAAAAACAAAACAAGAAGAATGCAGAGGTAACAAACTAAGCAACATCACACAGCATTTCCCTCCAGTATGATGATTTTAAAGCAGTTTTTTCATCCATTTTCAGACACGTCCTAGCCTTCCACTGCAAACTGTTCATATTTGAATTCATCTTTCTTAGCTATGGCTAATTAACACTGGAGACAGTATTGCAGATGAGGTCTAAGTAGTACCCTGTAAAACAGCATGAACTCTCCCTCATCCTTACTGAAAGTAACTTGTCAGAGGCATTTTTCTATTGCCATTGCCTTTTGACAGCACTGGCCAGTCTCAGTTGTCCCATGGCCAACACCCTCAGATCCTTCTCAGCATCAGTCATCCCTAGCAAATGATCTCTCACTGTAGAGCAAGAAAGTGATAATAGTCCCCAAGCCCAAGCCCATTTACCTTCTCTACTATAAAATTTCATTCCACTTCTATTACTTTTCCCCCTGAGGTAGTGCAGTTCTCCCTCCCATGACAGCCTTATGCTCTTTACACCAGTGACTCCTCATGGTGCCAACAGCAAGTTTTGTTTGGGCCCTTTTTGGTCACTCACATGCCAATGCCCCTGAAATAAATATTGAAATAAATATTGAAATCAATATTAAAGTAAATATTAAAAAAATAAAATTAAATTAAACCAGACCTGGTCTCTATTGCACTGCTTTATTAACAGCCACAAAACCAGAGTCCATTCCTTTAACAAGGATGTTGAACAAGAAAAGGGCTTAGCCAAGTACAGACATCCCAGACATCCCTACAAGGGCCCCCTGGCCATTTCAGATCCTTCTGGGATCCAACCCTTACAGATCCAACCAGGGCAACATCACCAGTGCTGGGGGTGGACCCAGCAGCATCAACCCCACCTGGCTGCCAAGAGCAGGGCCAACCCCCTTGGGAGCAGTCAGAGAAGGAAACAGAGGCAGGGCATAGGTCCTCCAGGGGGTGAACACATCAGCTTTTCATTGTGATCATCTCCAACTCATCTTGCCACTGGCTTGAAATGCCCACGTGCAGGTGAAGCATCTTCATCCTCCAGCTCTCTCCCTGGTCATGTAATGCACACACTTTAATCTGAAGGAAGCCCAAGTAAGTGAAACTCTTCTGGCCTTGACTTTTATTCTGAGCACCCCATGCAGGTTTTCTGAAAAAGGACTGTTATAAAGATTTTCCAGAGAAATTGGGGTCACCTGCTGCAGTGAACTGAACATAATTGGAAGTACTGTAGATATCCTCTGTTTGGAAATGCATTGCGTGTGGATATGGCTGGTTCAGTTTTATACGTGTTTCTGGCTTGGCATGCTATTTTTAAGAGCTGTAAATGGAGCAGGTCCTGCCCCCCTCCTTCCTCCCTCTCCTCCTACTCACTGATTTCTCATCTTAAATTAAATTGGGTACAAACACTGTGACAAATAATTTTCTCTCTACATTATAAGAAGATAGGCATAGACAGAAGTTCAGAAACATACAGCATGGAGCATCTTTACAAGATAAGATCAGCACTGTGGCTTTCTGTCACAGGGTTTGCCTTTAAAAATTGTAATCATCAGCTTAGAATGTTTATCGTCCTGTGAGAGGGATACTCTTACCACTGCCTATGAAGAGAGATATCTGTGATAAAAGATTGTCTTTATGTTTATCAGAACCTTTTAATTGCCCACAGCAGGCAATCCTTGAGGATCTACACTGTGGTCCTTACAAGCATTTACACCAAGAAAGAAAGATGTCACTATCATTTGAGATGTACATGGTAAAGAGGAGGCATCTCCTTCAGTCTGAATTTAAAAGTGGAACCAAAAGGCTGCTGTCTTCCCCAGTTTCCTGTGTCCTCACAGGAGAGAGGAGCTAGAAAGCAAATATCCCTGCCCTGCTGGCTTTTGCTGTTTTCTGCTTTTTGCACTACTGAGGCAAGTCCAGCAGTCTTGGTTTGTTGGATCAGGAGACTGATAACTGCAGAGCAGGCACCCCTCTTGTCTCCCCCAGCCTTTCAGGAGTGTCAGCCCCAAAACAATCTGCAGAAGCTGACAGTTCCAACTTACTGATTTAGCCCAAACTCAAGTCTTTCTAACTTGTGCCAGATATTGCCTGTTTTGCAGAGCCAGATGCCAGCTGGAAATGGGATGTCCCAAACTCCACAAGTAAACGCTCTCCTTGTGCCATTTTGTACAGAAAAAAAGCACTTTGAGGTGCAGAGAGTGCTCCAGGTGTCTTTAGAGCACAGGTTGAGGTGATTTGGTATCATTATTGCTATAAATCAGACCTTCCAAGCAGCTGCCATTTCTTTATAGCCCTCCCCTGAATCCTTGACACTTTTTCTTCCATTTATCAGAGGTCTCAGGACTATTGCCATGCTTGGTCCAAGTGGTCAAGAAAAAAATTCAGGGTCTTACAGTCCATTTCATCATGGAGAAGAAATTGATTAGGGCATCAGATAATTTGGAGATAACTGTGCACCTTCTCAAGGAAAAGCAAAGTCCCCTTTTCTACCACTTTATGAGATCTGAAAAACATACACCCAAGTCTCCTTTCTGAAAGTGCCTCCCAGGGCCTTTCTTTGGGCCAGACTCACTTTGCCCACCTGGGCAGTGCTGGTTCAATAACCACTGCCTGCCTGTGATGTCTGTGTGCCACCCAAGCAGCCCAGCTCTCCACAGAATTGAAATGTAAGTCCACTGTTCTGGCCACTGGGCCTCCAGTTGCATACATCTCTGGACTGAACAGGGCTGAGGCTCCTTCCTGGCCTGTGGAGACAACCATAAATTCAGCTGCCTGCTCTAAGGTGCTCCAGAACATCTTGCAGCCAAGGACAATGATTTTTCCCACCATTTTGACCCAATCTGCAGCAACGTCCATGGTGAATTTCTCCAAAGCCACATGGCAAGGGAACGGCAATCCCTGGCTCTGTAACTTTCAGCCAGCTTCCATGACACAATTTAGCACCTGGGCTGTTTGCTTCCTAAAAAATGTAGGCTGATTTTGGAAGCAGGGACATCCTTCTTGATCTAAACTATTTCTTTGCCGTTTTCCTGAGGAATAACTGAACAATTTGAATCCAGTATAAAAGGTTCTTGCTGAGGTCCCATTTCAAAAGCTGCAAGAGTGTTCTTATTTCTTTGCTGCTTCTCACACACACTGCTCATGTATCCACCATCTACTCACCCCTCAGAGCTTGGCAGCTTTTATAACATTCAGCCCAGCAAAATACAGATGGTGGCACATCCCTGCAAGCTTCATCTAACACAGGCAACTTTAAGGGCACCTTCTTCAGGAAAAGCAGATTTTTTGCTCAAGAAATAGAAAATGAAAGGGTCCAGATACCAAGGGTTATGAATCTAGCAATAACATAGCTCTGCTGATAATGACAATGTTTTGAATAATTTTTATTTGAATAGATCTGCCTGCATTACCAATATCTATGGTGTTGCTTGGTAACTATTTCTTGATACCAGGAGACTGAAAAACGCTTTCTCAAAACTAAATTACAATTCTGATATTAAATTTCACATTTTAGCAGTTCCAGTCTGTCCTCTGTATGGCTGTCTAGCCACAGCAATATTCCTGGTAACATTTTTTTATATTATCCACCTTTTTATTTTTATTTTTTTTTAAACTTTCTTTCCTTTCCAAAAGGTGCCAAGTAAGGTTACAAGTAAATATTTCATAGTCCTTCCTTGGAAATATGTTGGTATTTTAAAAAGAGTCAGTAAAATTGTAAAGTGAGAGTACAGGTGATCTCAGACTCAAGTTGCATAATTCAGGACGAGTTTCAAAATTCAAGTAGAAAGCAATTCTAAATTATCAGTGGAAGGAAATAAAATTACCACATAAAGTAGTAAAGCAAATTATATTAAAGTGCTGCATGGAAAATAGGTGAATATGTTTAAATATTAGTCACATTTCTCTCTGTTTATTTTGCTAGTGGTGCAGTGCCAGCATTCACTTATTTTCCAAAAACTGCATTGTGTGGTCATGAAGATAAAGGAAAATAATAATAATAATAGTAGCCATAATAATAATAAAAATTGTAGTACTGTTGATAGGATCATAAATCAATAATGGATAAAACACCACAATTCTAAATTGCATGTTTATATTTACCTCAGAAAATAAGTTAATTAAAAAGAGAAGGAACAAACCCCGCTATGCTGCAGTTTTAAAAGTGTATCTGCTGATTTCCTCACATTGCAAATTTTAGTTACAAAGTCATTCCTTCACAATTTTTTGCAGATTAACAAATTCACTTCTGCCTTCTCTGCTAAGGAGGACAGCACTACAGAAGGTGGTAGGATGCTTGTAAATGCCAGGGTTTTGTTGATTTGTGGATGCTTCTGTGACTAAAGGAATGGAGCAGTTGTGTGAGACGACCCCTAATATCTCTTTTGCTCCCTGACAATGCCAGATTGTGCAGGGAGCTGTGCCTGAAAATTAAATTCCCACCTCCCCAAATGTATGCACAGTGACTTTCTGCAACATGATTTTCACAACAAGTGCCCACACTTTGTTCATTTGCTTTCTCAATGGCCTCCTTTGACTGAAGGCTTGAAACTGTCGGTTCAGAGCTGTAGAAGGTCAGAAGAAAGCAAGTAAAATTTGTTTAACAGCTATTGGTAGTAGCAAAATTTTAGTTGATATGTGGCTAAGAGGTTACATCAATTATATCCCGTAATTCTTACAAAAGAAGATAGATCCTTAAGATCACTTTAGAACACCCTTTCTCTGGCTTTTGGAAACAGCAAGACCTGCATGAGGTAGATGATTGAGGAGTTCTGCTTCCTGCAAAAGTCCTCAGCCACTGAATGCACTTCCTAAGAAATCCTCCTCAATTACAGCAAACTAGACAATTAGGAGAGCTTTTCTGTCAGAGCTGTAAAATGTAGAAATGCAGGACACCTCTAGAAAAATTGCAACCTAAAGCTTCCCCCAGTTCATTGCCAGGTGGAACTGACTTCTGACATTTTAAAAGAAGAAATGGAATGTTTGTTTGTCCCCAGGGCCCAACTGTGTCTTAGGTGCCACTTTCCTGTGGAGGCCATGGAACCTTCAGCACTGGAAATCTGAAGGAAAAAGAAAAAGTAGATTAGACAGAGCTATCTGGAATGACATCTGCAGGCAAGCTTGCTGTAAGATGAAGGAACCCAAAAGTCCTGTGTCTAATGTCCTCTGTCATTAGATTTCTAATATTATTAATATCATCTAGTAATAATTACACTAAAAATTGTCTTTTTTATGACAAATATGGGAAGAATTTAATCCAAGACCAGCTATCTTCCAGAAGGAATATTCTGGAAGAATATTTGGGCTCAAGAAGAGACTCACGAGGAGATTTTTGGTCTGTGCTACAGAAAAGGTCAAGGCTTATGGCTGCTGCAATGATCCCCAATACTTCCAGATTCACAGATTATATCACAGCAGCTCTTTATTCATTGTTTAACTCCAGAGATACTTAATATTGCCCAGAACCCATGGGAGCAGCACATCTTCACGCCATCCCCTCTCACCCAGAAATAAGGCATCTGTGATTCTTCAACTGGCTGGGCTGTGGTTTGTTCAACCACACAGGAAATTACTGAGAAAATAAGATGTCTCAGGTGTAGCCTTCAAGGTACTACCACCCCAAAATACTAAAAGAATTATGAACTCCATGCCAAGAAACAATGGTCGAGGAATTGTGAGTTCTCTTCTTTCGCTTGGGGTTGGGGGGGTAAACTTCTAGGGGTCATATCAACATTTTTTTGTTAAAACCACAAAGTTCTCCTGAGGTTGTATAACTCAGTCTGGTAGAGTTTTTCAAGCAGAATTATCCTAGAGTGAGCCATGCTGCTGAAAATTCAAAAACTAAATTCTCTTTTATTCTGAGGGGGAAAAGGGCATATTGTTGGGTGGCTTGGTGTTTAATAGGTGTGATAAGCTAAGAACTCAATAATCCTCCCAGGTTCTGGAAATTTGACATCTCAAGGCCTCAGTCCTTGCACAACCAGAAATTATTGTTGTTACTTTGGTGATCTTTTACAATTAGACGTTTTCTTCCTGGTTTTTTATGCTTTTGATCACTAATATTGCACTGTTTATTTCTCCACTTTTATTATTGCCAAGGCTAAAATAATATGTGGGAGAGAAATGTGCTCAAAGACAGACTCTAGTTTTATTCCTCTGCTCACACTGCAAAATACAGCTCACAACAAATCTGCAAGCAAATCTGGATTCGTGACTTATGTGGGCCATTAATATTTAATGCATGCAGTATCTACTCTTTTGCAGGTTTGTCCATATTCTATTCTAATGTCCTGTAAACAGTCTCCAGGTAATTTCTGACATCTCTGGAGCAAGAAACCGCTATGTATACAAAATTCAAACTGTGCCAGAGATGAGAAATGATGGCAGAAATAAGTGTTAGAGCCCTTTGATCCCCCTTCCTCTCTGCAGCAATAAATATATTCAGAAAGGCAGCGCTGTAGATTTATAAATGTTAGCACTCTGAGTGAAGTCAAACTAATTTACTCTATGAACTTCTCTGACATTATGAAAACTTTACAAAGAGATCATTGCATGTGAAGTATTAAAATACTACAATTTTAACTTAAAAACCCCACTCAACAGACATTCAAGGTCCCTTCTGTATGTCTGCTGTGTTTTGAAGTGTTTTAAGAATAAGTGGGAACACCATAAATACAGCAAAATAAATTATGCCTCTTGAAGTTTAGGAATAACACCGACATAAAATAAAACTGTATGAATCCATTTTTCATGGATTGAGGCTGTGGCAGCTAGGGAGAGGAAGAGTAGAAGGGGATCGTTCTGAATGAAGGGATGGTGATGAGGAGGAGAGAGGTGACACTGGAAATGTCTACCACGGTGACAGAGGGGTGGAGCCTTGTCCCTCTGGTGACAAGCTCATGCACCATTTGTCCTGGGGGAAAATTAATTGACTGGGTAAATTCAGGAGTGAAGAAGTTGCAGATTTGAGAGTGGTGAGTATACAGGCATCTCACCATCAGTGCTGGGCCACTTTCAAGGCTTTTGGCTTGAAGCTGCAGCGCTTGGCTCCAGTGGGGAAGGCAGGCACTGAGCACCACTGCCTGCAGAGCCACGGCAGCCCAGGCAGGAGAACCAGCTGCACTTACAGCTCCAGACCTTTCCCTCTGCTGATAGATGGAAAAAAGGGAGAATCTCCAAAGGAGACAGAGCCCAGAGGCTGGATCTGAGCGGGGGCTCGTGTCTGTCAGGAAGGAGGATAAACAATGGCTGGGGGAGTACTTTCCCCCCATGTGAAGCTCTCTGCAGGCAACAGTTGTAGGCACCACTAGGAAATCACTTAATTAGCCCAGAGCAGTGCTCTACATCTTCTGGGCTGTGACAGAGCCGTAGGAGCTTTGCTCTCTTCCCTAGGGTGATGCCCCATAGATTTTAAAATCCTGTTGTGCCCTTGGTTCTCATCTGAGAAGGTCTCAGCAGCCACCTGGGACTGAGCTAAAGGTCACACAAGACATCTCCATTTTCTGGTGTTTGCCTGGAGGACCCGACCTCTTCCATGTGCTGATCAGATGATGGCTCCCACCACTTTCCAGTCCTAAGGGAAGTAATTGAGTGCAATCCTAACCAGCACTGACTGCATCCCTGCTTTGTACAGCTAGCAAAGGTGGATATCCAAATTTCAGCACCCAGGTTAGGCTGCTGAGATTTAGCTTGGATACTTTTCTTCACAGCACCATCTAGTGCTACTAATGGAACCCACAATCTTCTTTGTCCTTGCCTTCTCTCACATAAATACACAAAAACACAGAAATTCTAAAATAAACACAGAATGGACCCCAGTCCTTTCAAAAAAACAACCCCCCAAAAAAACCCCAACCAAACAAACAAAAACCACAAACAAAAAAATACTGAAGTGTTTTTTTTTCTCCAAGAAAAAAATGAGAGAAAAAAAAAATCACAGCATTAGATATGCAGTGACTTACACTCTACAAACAAGGCTGGTGAAGTTGTTACAAAAACCTCAACAAAGCGGGAAGCTAAACTAAACTAAAGCATAAAATGAAAGAAAATGCTGCTTCTTTAAGTGTCCTTTTTCTAGTCTAAGAAACTCAGAAACTTTTTCTAACCTCTAACCTTCTGTTCAACATTGTTAAAACACGGTTAACTTCACTAAATTATGAATGCCAAAGATAAAGATTTTCTTTGCCAAAAGCTGAACAACCTCCATCAATTACAGTGTGAGTCCTTGCAGGGAACTTTCCTCCTTGATGATCATTGCTACAAGAGAAAAAAACCCACAACCTCTCCCCCAAAATTTGATTTGTCCTTTGCTGTGGTAAATGAAAAAAAAAGGGGGGGAAGGGAGTCAAAATAGGGAAAAAAAAAAAGGGAAAAGATATAAAGGACAAAAGGGAAAGGGGAAAAGAATAAAGGGAAAATACAAGAAAAGAGGAGGGAAAGGGGGAAAAGAGAAAAACTGGAAAAGGAAGAAGACAAGGAAAGGGAAAGTGAGAAAAAGTAAATACAGCCAAGGAAGAAAACTTTATTTTCTTAAATCCTGATTATAACAATTTAACTTTTTCAGCCATCCTGAAAATTGCCAAAATATGGAGAGGGAAAGCAGCCAGACTTTTGCCCAGGAGTTTTTCACATGATCACTTTGGGCTGCTACAATAAATTCCTACGGAGTCTTCCAGAGATCACAGTGGGAAGCAGCTGGAAAAAGCTGCAGTGAATACCAGAGCTCTGCATTGATGGGAGTTGGATGTGCAAGTGCTCTCCCTCCACTAAACAATGGCCAGTCGAGTCTCACCTTCATTTATTGCAACTTTGTAATTTAACCTTGACAGCTTGTAAATTTTCAGGACACTATTCTTAAAAGCAATTCTGTCGTGTTATGCTTTCAAATCACTGGTTTCATGGCTGGACTTTATGGGGAAAGGTGCATGTTTTAAATAGCTTTTGTGTAAAATCCCTGCAGGCTATGCCAAAGGCAAACTAATGACCACTGGTGGAGCTGCAAATGGAATTGGATAATATATTGATACCAGCAGTAAACAGTATTCGATTCTAACAGCAACTAGTATAGAATAACATGTCTAATTTAATTTATGAACCTAATTTAAACATTGGAGAGACTTGACACAGAAAAACTAGTCGCTGTGTTGTTCCTGCACTTTTATTTTCTGCCCATCAGAGAAGGGGAAGGATGTTACAGCAGCTGATGTTAATTTGTTAATCTGTTTATGCTGCTGGTATTCCTTGCCTGCTCATGGCCCTTTTGCAAGTTATTCTAGCTGCTCTTAATCCTGACTCAAAGAAATAATTGATTTTCTTGTTATGATTTATTATCATTGATCAGAGTGCAAATAACACATTTTTGCTTTTGGCACGTTGTACAGCCATAGCCAAAGTTACCAACCATTTTCTATTTCTCTCTGCAGGGAAGAACTATAGCTCCAGAAGAGCAAATGTTCTTTCTTAGTGAGCAGCTTTGCCCACACAAGTAAATCACAGAGGTAAATTCACGTGCACAAGACCGTGCCACCTGGGACCAGGATGATTGTGTACAGCTCAGCTCAAAAATTTCTAATTCTCTTTTTCCTTAAGACACATTTTTAAAGATTTTCAAACTATTTAGATTAGTAATTTAGAAAGCTGGGGGTCTGAGCCTGCCTGAACTGCAATTCTAGTATAATTTTGGAAGAGAGTAAGGGGTCTTTACTCTGAACAAACAAAAAACTCTTTTTTTTCTGGGGTATTTGAATGATGACCTTATGAAGTGTATTGAAATGAGTGTTCTCCAAGGTTTTGGTTTTTTACCAAATAAAATAACCATTAACAACTTCTATCTATCTCATTTTCAGGTCTAATAGCCTGTCTTGCTTTACATACTTTACCTTTGCTAAATAAATCACTATATAGTTGTAAAACACAGTTAAATGGGAAGATTTCACTCTGGTAACCACTGAAAGAGAATGTACCATAAAACATAAATATATTCACTAGAAGGTAACTTTTACTGACTAATAAGGAAAATATCTCTGGCTTTCACTGGGAGAATAATATTAATGCTTTTTTTAATACTGCTTTGTGCTGCTTGAGTGTGGCTTTTGCTTGGCTTTAGTTATCAAACTTCACCAAGAACTCTCCATCCTGTACAAAATTGGGAGCCCCCAGTCACTGAGAGTGAAAGGGAGGAGGTGTTTGACCTTCTGTGATGCCAAAGAAGGGATCAGTCAGGTTTTCAGCAGCAGTACCTTCCTCCAGGTGATTTGTTGGTATTGTGGGTGCGGGTCAAAATGATGTCAATAAAGAAAGAAACACTGCAGAACCATCAAACCCTGTATCAGCTGCACCCCCTGGCATTTTTGGTGGGCAATATTTTTCTCAGTGGGGCTCTTCTGTGTGTGCTTGGATATCTGCAAAGCCCAGCACAGCAATGCCAGGGGGTTCCTGAGCTTTAGCAAAGAAGCTTTTAACAAAGCATTTGCAGCTAAAGGTAGGTTTGCTAAAATCAGAAAAAGATGACCAGCACATTGATGACTGTCTGGTTTTAACAACAGCAGGATCTGGCATAACAACAGGAATTCTCCTGCAATGCTTCATTTATAGGATCAAAAACAACCAAATAAAAAAACCCAAACAAACTTAGACTGGGGAAATCACTCTATAGCTCTTCTATTTCTGTTTCCCAAATTCATCATTCATTATTCCCATTCTGAAAACTGGAATTTGTAACATTAAGAGCCTTTTTCCCTTCACAAATCTACACTGGGATATTGAGAATCCAGCTACTGATTCATGTACACTATTTGAGACAACGCTTAAAACCACAGGTATTTCAGGCTTAGTAGCAAAAAAAATAAAAATAAAAAAGTTTACTCTGAATCACCAATAGCTGAAAGCAGAAATTATTTTTCTCATGCAGAGAAAAAACAGATTTGGAGTGGAAACTTTTTTGACAAGTATGACTCTAACAGTATTTGAAGTAGATGAGATATTGATTTCCCAAAATAAATAAATAAATAAATAAATAAATAAATTCAAATTCCCAACCATTTTAAACTTCAAAACTATCTGCAAAGTTAACAGTGTCACACTTAGAAAACTGATAACAGAAAAAAAAAAAAAAAGTCCTTTCTATACAATTACCATGAAAAAGGATTTCTCTCACTCTTCCTTTCTGAGGACAACAGCATGCATGGCTGGAGAAAAAGTGCACAACCTCAGGAGTGGTTCCTGGACTTTGTGGTCCAGGTCAGATCAATCTGATTATCAAAGATATTAAAAAATCAGCATTCAGTGTCCAGACTGGTTACTATAACAGCAACAACAGCAAAAACAAATCCCAGCCCTCCAGCAAGTGTCACTCAGGCTGGAGTTTCAGCCCCTTCTCTGGGCTGTTCCTGGGACTGAGCGCTGTTAATTCGGTAGCATACACTTGAGGAGAGCAATAAGGAGATGTTTTCAGACTGACAGCAGGGCTGAGCAGTGCTGCACACTCCGTGTTCTCCAACTGTGAATCAGTTCCAGCCCACAAACCACAGAGGTGTGTTCAAGCCCTACGCTGGTGCCCTTTACCTTTCAGCTGCATTTTGTGCCTCATACCGAGCTCCATGTTCTCAGGCTGGAAAGCTCAAGAGGAGCTGTTGGCAGCTAGCTGCCCTGGCTCGTGGCAGCAGCATCTTTATTAGCATTTTTATGACTCCTAGGTAGGATCCCATGCAGAGTTTGTGTGCAGTAACTCTGCTTGCAGCTAAGCAGTGCTTTGGAATCAGGAGCAGCACGGATTTGGAACCCATGAGCCAGCAGCCCTGTGGGTCACAGCTGCCCTCAGCTCTGCAGGGCTCAGTGCTGCTTCACACCTGCCCCCAAGGGCTCTGCAAACTCCAGGCACATCTCCAGCTGTGCAGAAATGTCTCCATACACCTGCCAGGTTTCAAAACAGAGCTCAGGGTTGAGATGGAAAAAAGAGGAAGAGAGAGAGAGAAAATGAAATTGCCTACAGTGCTCAGTAATCAGAGAGGGACATACCGTGTAGGGGAGGAAAGGCTAAATTAGCTCTCCCAGGTTTATTTCATTAAAGGACTGCAGAAGTATTCCAGCTGCAGCAGCAACAGGAACCAGAAGGCTCTGCATGGGCAGGATTTGGTAGCAGGGGAGCTGCAGGGGCAGGTGAGAAGCTGCCAAAAGCTTCCTCCATGTCCAGCAGAGCCTATCCCTGGTGGCTCTGAACACGGACGTGCTGCTGGCCAAGGCTGTGCCCAGCAGGAACGGTGGGAACACCTCTGAAATAACAGATTTAAGAAGAAAAAGTTGTTGCACAGATGTAATTGTGGCCAGAGAAGGGCAGGATGAGAACGTGCAAGGGGAACAGCTCTGCAGACACCCAGGACAGTGCAGGAGGGACAGCAAGTGCTGGTCTAGCTCACAACTGGTCAAAGATGAGACTTGATGATCTTAGAGGATTCTTCCAACTTAAATTATTCTTTACTACCTAAACTTAGTTTTATTTAGTGAACTGAACATAATATACCATGAAAAAGGAAGCAGTTCTGAATCTTAAAAACGCAATTTCTTCTAAATTAAAAGCTTAGCCACAAAAAGTATGTCACCAAATGACAGGCAAGTATTATAAAAAAGGTATATCTGTGTGCAAATATAGTGCAGGTCATGTGGAAAGACAAAAGTGAATCAAATAAAAGCTATTAAAAAATAAACTGCCCCTGCAGTTCTTCTGGGGAGGGGGTGGATGAGGAGCTGGAGGAAGAGAATTAAAACGTGAAGCACTTTTAAACCCCTCCTTGTGGCCTGGAGTTGACTCTGGCAGCTGTTCTGGGTGTGTGGGATTGATTTCCCCACCCTAGCAGGCCATTAGGGATGGAGCAGAGCTGCTCTCTGACACGCTCAGGGCTGGGAACTGTGAGCAGCCATTTGAAATGTTGCTGCAGCTTTGCAAACCACCTGCTGCAAGGCTGAGCCCTTCTGCCTCTGCTCGGGGCAGACTTTGGGATTTAGCCTTTCAATAGAGTACCAGTCGGGTTTTTTGTATCCAGGGGCTTGTTTAAATTGCGTCTGATAAAAATGACCAAAAAAAAATATAAAAAATTTACATTCATGAACTTGGGAAACAAAGTTGATAAGTGGGAGCTTAATAGTTCCTACAGAGCCCTGTGAAGGCTCTGTGGACAAGAAAAATCCAGAGTTCACAATTACATGCTTAAAAATCAATAAATTTAAGTGATGAATCATGCCCTTAGAATATAAAAGCTTTCTGTTGACATTTTTTCCCTTCAGCTCCAAAAATTGAAGTCTCTGTATCTCAGTTACTGAAATGTGGTCTTCTCAGAAATACATTTTCTCAAAAGGAGAGCTAAGGCAGGAAAACATCTCAGGTATTCTTCTTCAATAATCTCTCATGAAAAACTACAATTTTTCTGTCATTGACTCACTACAAAGCAACTCGGGAACTTATTGTGGCCAGCAAGCCTCAAGGATAAGTAGATATTAAATTGCAAAATATGAAACAGAAATGAAAAAGGGAAAATATCCATCCAAAACATATCAGAGGGCCCTGGCCACCATAGCAGGGCTACTGTGTGACAGGCTGTGTTTTTCAGGGAGTCTGCTGGTAAATGGTCTCTGCACAGAGATTATATAAAGTACAACTGGAAGCAGGACAATGAACAGTATGGGGATTTCTTCTTCTTACATCAGAACTGGAGGAATGTAAAAAAGGAGAAATCTGACACTTTTTGGTTTGTTAAGTTTCTGCTTCCTTGAAGAGCTGGAATCTGTCTCTCTGGCTTGTTACCTACATCTTGCTACAATGCACAACATTTTAATTATGTGGTCCCTCTGCGAGCTCTGATGCATTTCAAAAGGTTTTGTACCTTTGAAAAGCTGGTGCTGAGCATCTTCACATCCACTAGATGTCACTCAATAGTCATCATTTTCAGCACTGACATAAACACACACACACAAATAAAAAAAGCAATATTTCTTTTTTCAGATGCAAAACAATGTTCTTTAAAAAAATATTTCTGTCCCTGTTTAAAGTTAATATGTGGTGTCTGAAAGGTTTGCATCATCACTTCAAAATTTAAAACTGGAATATGATTCCATTACAAGCCCTGGTTGCCACCTGGAAGTTACATATTGCTTTAATATAGTTCTTTGAAAGGAAATATATATATATATATATATATATATATATATATAATACAATATATTTATTATAATATATAATATTACATATGATATATACTATATATTTATAATATTATAATATATACAATATTAAATCTATATTATATATCTAATATATAATAGATATAATTTGGAGGGTGATGGACTGGATGTTAATGGCTAATTGTGCCTCTGGACCCATGACCATACTGTTCAACATTTTGATCTGTATGTTGCCTAATTAAATTTATCCTCAGTGATATTTTCTAGCTTATATGTTCATGCCCAGTGGGGTTTTGCCTTTAGGAGTTGTTTTGAATCTGTACCCCCCAAAACAGCCAGGATGGAGTTTCTCTTACTCTGCTTACAGTGGTGGGTTTCTACCTGGACATTCTCTAGCTCCCAATTCCAGCCATTTGTTCTTGGATGCTTTCAGAACTGTAATCACATCCCAATGCAGCTGGCTTTTCTTCAGGAACTAAACAAAGAAAATATTTCCCTAGCCCTCAAACAATTTCTTTGTCTTTTTCCATCCTCTCTCAAGCTTCCCAGAGACAGAGGAGGACCAGGGGGTCCCAGAAGGATCCATTGGACGTGGATGCCCAGAGGGGGCACTCAGGGAAAGTCAGGAAAGATCTTGGCAAATCTCACTGATGAGTGCAACTTTGGGGAGTAAAACATGTCAGGATGCCCAGGGTGGGCAACAAAGGAAAATTAAAATAGGGTTTTGAATATAGGGGTGATGATCCCAAAATACCTCTGATGGGTCCTTTGGGAGAATGTTGAGATGGTTTGCACATTCTCCCAGAGCTAGTTAAGGATGTGGACATCAGAGGGGACATTGAGGTGTTGGTTTGGGAAAGAATTGGTCAAAACAGAGGGTGGAGAAATATCACAAAGGCAAACAGCAGCAGGAGGCAGTGTGGTAAGGAAAGAACAGAGAGGACTGGGAACTTCTGTGCCTTATCTTCAAAATCTGCAGTCCAACACAGGGCCAGCTGCAAGACTTCTGTACTCCTGTCTTCCAGGAGAGAGAAATCAGGGAGGTATTGTCCCCACACCCCCACCCCTCCCCAGGCCATTAGGGCGGCAGGGTGGAGGATTTGGGTTTGTCTGCTTGCTATTCAGGACTTAAGGGGGTTCCTCTTAGTGAGGAGAGCCAAGGCCAGGTGTGAGAGCTCACAGTGGGAGCAGAGGCTGGAGAGGGGGCAGAGTGGGCCCTCCCAGGAACTGGTCAGAAAGGCATCTCAGGTATAGAAAAAGACATGAAAGAAGGGATGAGGAAAAGATAAGTGTTCAGGCAAGGATAATGGTACCTGACAGAAAAAAGCACCCTGAGCCCAAAGGGAAGGGGGCAGCCACCAGGACAGCAATTGGGAAGGAATCAATGTGCAATTTGTAAAAAAGAACATTAGAAATGGATTGTCAGGGGTGACAGGATCTGCTGTTGTACCCAGGCCCACCCCACTGGAGCCCTCGCTGGACTGAGAAGGGTGTCCTGGCGGACACGAGAACTTCTCTGTCTGACTGGAATTTTGTGCCAAAGGGGGAAAAATTGTTCAGGTGTTCTTTTGCTCATGGGGAGGATGAGCAGGTGCATTGATTCAAGCACTGTTGGTGAATGTGTGTGTGGATGGGAATTAGCACTGTGTGTGTTATATCCATAGACATATGGATATATAAACATGTACCTCTGCCCACTCCCTTCAAACACGTTGTACAGGGATGGGAGAGGCCAGGAGGAATGAGACACGAGCAGTCACTTGCCCTGTGCCCACTGAGTTGTTTTGTGGAACACTATTCATCACTTTTGGGTTTCCTTAAACCCAGTCTTAAACCCAGTTTAAGATCCTGTGCTGACCCTGTGCAGCAAAACTCAAGGGCCACCGTGAGCCTGGTGAGTTCTCTGGCTTGCTCAGGTCCTGCTGCTGAGGAGCCAACTCCTGGAGAAGAAGGTGGGACCAGGCTGGGAGGGAAGCTGTGAGAGAGATTGCTTCTTATCCTTGCCCCTGACACCCTGGTTCTGGTGTGCTGCAGGCTGCTCTCTGGTGGTGTGCTTTTAGTAAGTGTAAGATTTGTTGCACAAATGGTTTGTTCTGTTTTCCCCTTCTGATCTTGGTTTCTTCCAAGTTGTATCCTCCCCCTACTGCCATCAATCATTGTAGCCCAACCCCTTTTTCCAGCGCCTTCCCTGTCAGTCATTGTGACCCCACCTCTTTATCCCCGTCAGTCTTACTTAGCACCAACCCTTTGTTCTAGAACCCTCCCTGTCAATCACACTGTATTTGACATTCCATTGGATTTTGTTAACTGTTCCTGTCCCCCAAGCTTTCCCATTGGTTTATGTATTGTAGGTTCCGCCTTAAACTCCTCCCCTAAGGCTTCCCTATTGGTTCATGATTTGCATCCTCCCCTTACTCCTCCCCCATATATAAGATGTTGCGTAGCCTACGGCTTCTGTCTTTTGTTCCTGGCTCTTTTGGAGGTTAAAGCCATCTTCAAAACCCATACAAAAGGCCTCCCTTCATTCTTTCCTCCACACTGTGCCTGACCAGCCCACAGTGCCGTAGAGCTTTGCTCTGAGCCTCACCTGGGCTCATCCTGCTCCCGAGGTGTGTCCCACTCCCGACGTGGGGCAGAGGGAGAGCGCGCTGCTCCGGCACTGCATCGCTGCTCCCCCTCGAGAGCTCCAGCTACTGAACCTCAGGGGATGCCTGAGGACATCTGGGGCTACTTGAGGTCATTTGGGCTTACCTGAGGTCACTGAGGTCCCTGGTGCACACCCTCACCTTGGGGACATCAGTGTCACCCCCAGACCTGTGGTGGTAACACCCTCTTTTTCTCTCTGTCACTCCCCACTCTATCTCTTCCCCCAGTTCTTTCCCATTTTTCTTCCTCTTGCTTTGTCTTTTCTAGCCCTCTTCAGTAGGGCTTTTATTTATTTATATATTTTTTTATTTTATTAATTTTTATTTTATTTATTTTTATTATTTTTATTTTTTGTTTTGGTTCTCAATAAACAGTTCTCAGATACAGTGTTTGTCTCAGCTTGCTTAATTTCATTGCTGACCATCCACTACTGCAAGAACTCACAGCTCCCTGCAGTAGAACACAATGCTTGAGGTCATTTTGGGGTTACTTGAGGTCATAGGGGTAATTTGAGGTCATTTGAGACATTTTTAATTGATCTGGAGTTACTTGAGGTCATTTGAGGCCCTGATCAGGGTTCCTTGAGGTCATTTGGGGTTCCTTGAGGTCATTTGGGGTTACTTGAGGTCATTTGAGGCCCTGATGTGGTTACTTTGGGTCACAGACGTTACTTGAGGTCATTGGAGCATTTTTTCATGATCCACGGGTTACTTGAGGTCATTTGAGACTTTTTTAATTGATCTGGGGTTACTTGAGGTCATTTGTATCTTTTTTAGTTGATCCAGGGGTTACTTGAGGTTATTTGAGGCCCTGATCAGGGTCAGTTTGGGTCACAGAGGGTACTTGAGGTTGAGTCTTATTCAAATCAAGTTGCAGGACTCCCCTGTCTCCCTTTTGGACATAAAGCTCTGGTGTGTGTGGATTTTTCTGACACACCTGTATTGACAGCTCACCTGTTCCCCCAGAAATCTCTGAGGAAGCCATAAAACTTTATCATCCCTCACCCTAACCACCAGCAGCAGTGGCATTTCCAAATACGTGCTGCAAAGCCTTGAAACAAATTCTGCTCAGCTCCATAACACTCAGAGCAAGGAACATGAAAAAATATTTGTTTACCATTCCCTGCAAATTACTCCTGACATGCAACTTAAACAACATAACGAAAGGAAAATGCATGGGAGGTAGAGAATTAAATAATTTTTTTTCAGCCTCTGTTATTCCCTTTTTATTTTGTCACCAGAGTTTTAACACACAAAGGATGCTGTTTGGCTAATCTATCAGAGGGTGCTAACAAGGGAAATTACTAATGGGCCTTTTGATGGCAAAGGAAAACAGATGCTGAAGAGAGCTGGGTGCGTTGTTGCCACTGCTGTTTATGGTGCAGCTTGATCATCTTTCCTCAGGGACAAAATAAGCTCAAAAAGGGCCCAAAATAAGAACTGTGGAGATTTTAAAAATGCAGCTGCTGTTCCTGAGGCTGTCTCTCACTTGCTATCAGGGAGTGGCAAGTTCCCAGCACCAGGCCTTACCTTTAGTGACTGGACCTGACAAACCCCCACAAATAAGAGTATTTCCAACTCTGCTCGAGCAGCTTTTGTGATTACAGGCTCTCTGACATGCTACAATCCCAGCTACCAAGGGCCAACACTTGGAAAAAAATAAAAGGAGAGGAAGATAAAGGAAGAAATACACAATACACTGGGAAAATAGGGGGGGAAAAATATGGGGCATGTGGATGAGAAGAAAAAGCAGGGATTCAGGTCTCATAGTCTGGCAGTGACTGGAATTTTGCTGAAGCCAATGGAGATGTTGGTGGCACGTGGGTTCATTTTTGGCTACCCAGAGCAGTAAGAACACCATGGTTCAAGAGAAGGATGTTGTCTCCAGTTGTGCTGTATTTTTGATGTGAGATCTTGCTGTCCTCTGGCACTCTCCAGAAACACTTGTCCCATGGACATGAAGGTGGAATGATGGATTAAAAACCTCAAGCTTTCCTTACCTTGGTTACAATTTAAATGAATTCTCAGCACTCCAGTATTACTCCATTAATTTTATCCACACACCAGCTATTTACCCACATTAATATCACCACAGTTGTTCAGCTTATTTTGACTGGAATAATCCACGTTCACCTTTGTCCACCTTGAGCCCGTGGGCTGAACTGAAGCATTTTTTTTGTTTTGGAAGACTTAAAGCAGTAGCCCCCATGGAAGTACAGCCTGAGGCCACAGGATACAACAACTGGAACTGCACATCATTTTAATCCAAAGCACAAAACTGCTCTTCTTATCAGGCAAAGCTATTTACTCCAGTGGAATTGGAAGGAAACAGGTGGGAGCTGCAATGTTTCATAGCTTTGTTTAAATGAGGCTTATTTTAAGTCACCTGGAGACTCCGAGCAAAACAGAGTTTGCACAAACAAGTGCAGAAATGGTTTCTCCTCCACAGAGTTATTACAGTACAGTAGACACACAGTCAAGAAGCACAAGGATAAACATTCTAAATTGGCCCAAGTCAATGAGCCATTTGATAGATTTCTGACTTCCACTTCAGCGCTTTATCTGTCCCACACTGATAGGAAATGAGTGTTGAGGGCAATCTTACTGCTCTTTGAAATAATGGAGATTTGCTTTTCCAGTAGTTAAATCAATGCAGAATCTATTTTCTGAACAGCAGTTGGCGTTTCATCTGGCTTACCTGGCTGATGGATTTGATCAGATACATCCATTGTCCTGGGAAAGATGTAGAACACATCTCAGCGTGGTGAGGGAAGTTACTGCACTTACAAAAGAAGTGAGCATGTAGCAAGGAAAGAGTAAAAATCAATGGCTTGACTTTGCTGCAATTCCTCTGTCACTGCACTGCAATGCTGGGAAGAACAGTCAACAACGTGGAAGTCAACATGTAAAAACAATTGTCAAATGAGCCCAAGTCTGAGATGAAGGAAATAACTGAGTGAAAGCTCTTTCCAGTGAAGCAGATGTTAATTGTGTTCATCAGTCCAGCAAATGAAAGGGGAAATTAAGTGAACTCCTGACCAATGGCTCTTTGAAGAATTTCTTACTTCCAGTCTCATCCACTCTGCCTGCTCCAGGTGCCTGAGCTCAAGTGGCACATTGGGTGCAGGCTCTGAGTCTTTAATATGGGCACCACTTTTTGGACCTGCAGAAGTTTTTCACCACTTCTCTGCAGGATTTGAGATAAGAGGAATGCAATCCAGCACTAAGCCATAAGCCACCTGTCTCCTGAAATTAATGCCTGGTAGCTGCCCTGAGAACAGAGGGAGTGCTGCAGGAGCTGGGGCCAGCACAATTTAGGGAGTCTCTGGGCTGGTGCTGAAGGAAATAACTCAACCTCTTATCTGTCTCTGTTCAAAGTGGAGGCAGTCCAGGGGAGACACACAGCTAATTTAGCAAGTGTAGAGAGAGGCTGAGGGTTTTTGGCATACCCCATTCCTCAGATTCCATTATCTTTTTCTTCAAAAAAAAACATTTCCCCTCAGCAAAATCCTTCTATTTTTTCTGGTGTGTTGTCCCCTTACAAAGATTTAATTTCTTTTTAATTTCTTTTTTTTCTCTTATTTCCTATTTATCCTTAATCTTTGCTGCATTAAGGACTTTATAATCTTATGTTCAGCACAGATGTGAAGACGTTCAAATTGATAATAAGAGAGTCTGAAACCAAGTCATCAGTGACTGTCACAAGGCTTCTCTCGAGACAAGACTCAGCTACCACCACCTGGGGACCCTGGAGGCTCACACCTGAACTCCACCAGGATGTTCCCTGTGCAGGGGATGAGTCCCAGACATCCCAGCCCTCCTGGACAGGTAACACCACCAGGAACACACAGGCAAGCTCTTCACAGGCCCAGGCACCAGAGGGGGAAGACACTTCACAAAATAATTGCAGATGAGATATCTCAGGACACCCTTCTTTCCCACCTCCTTTGGAGCAGTGTGGCACAAATAAGTATTTGACAGAGAAAAGCATCTCTGACCAGGGAGATCTCCTAATCTTTGCTTATCTTACATAGCTATTTCTAATCTTAAAGGCTGTAATGGCAAAACATCAAATTTCCCACTGTTTTTAGAGAAGTCAGAGAGGAAAAAAATAAATCATAAGATTCAAACATACAACTGTTCCTAAAAGCTTTACAGGAAAGACATCAGCCTCTAAATTAACTCAAAACCTACAACAACTACACGAAAGGGATTAGAATAATATGAAAACCTGTATTGTCTTCTTGAGAACTGCAATATTGATTAGAAAGGAGATGCTGTCAAAAGGACTGCCCTGTTAAAGGTAAGTCTTTCTTTTAAAAGGCAAAAGGTTGGTGAAAATCAAAGCAGCTTTTAAGGAGCACCCTGAAACTCTTGCACTGCTGAGCTTTGTACAAGGGCAACAGAGATCCATGCAATAGAGAGTGCTTGATGCTAGCTAAAGTATTCAAAGGACAGTTTTAAAATTTAGATTTACAGATGATTTCATTAGTTGCTCACTGAGCAAGGCATACAGTGGATATTGAAAGTCTATCTGTGCTTGAACTCCAAAAGAAAATCTCTTAATCCCTCTTTTGGTTAGGCAAATGTGTATCTTTTCCATACTCTGCATCTTTGCAGCAATAAGTGGCAAGGGTAATTAAGTAGTAGTTAGGAATCTGCTGAGAGTTGCATGTCCTTAATGTGCTTTAAGGAAATTCCAGCATTACAGATGCATGGCATTCCTCTTACTTGATAATTGCATTTTAAAGTTGGGCACTTTAATTATGCTAATATGCATGGGATTATATTTTAAATTTAGTACCTTATTTTATGTTCCAAGTGCTATAAGTTCTTGCCCCTAGATTAGCAAAATTTTATGGAAATCTGAACTGTAACATCCCATAGCTTTGTCCTCATAGTCTAATTAAATGCTGACATTGTTTAAATGAGTTAAATCGAGTATGTTGGTTTTGTGTGTGTTTTGCTAACTCAAAGCAAATTTAAATTAAGAGCCTTTACGAGAGTTCCATATTCCTTCTGGCATGTTGCATTATCATATCATAATAGATGCAATTTAGAAGATTATATCACTCCCTAATTCATTCTCCCAGTTGTTTAGGAGACAAATTTGGGACCATCAATTTGAATGTTTTGTCGCCTGTCTCAGCTACGGAAGCAACTGAGTAACTCTCAGTGAGTTTAAAATCTGAACACAGGCAGCTGCTGTGGTGGGGCCTGTGTTTCCAGAATGGACAGGTGACCCAAATTCCAATCCCATTCCTGAAACACCTGTCCTAAGAAACAGCAAGCCCCCTTTTCAGCATAGAGGTGCTTCACATTTTCTAGAAAATCACAGTACCCTCAGTTTTCTCAAGTCTGGCAGCCAAAATGATTAGCTGTTTCAAAAGCTTAGGCTAAAAAGTATTTAAAAGTGAAATTCTTAGAACTGATTATCCTTCTTAAAATGGCTTACATGCTCACAAACACTGGCTCTAGGCTGTACTCTGCTATCTGCATTTAAAATCTGTCTATAACCTACGGATGAGAAATAAATTGGGACAATCCGTTACGTCCTGTCTGTTTTAATTCTGCAATTGTATCAAAACAGATGGACTGAACGAATGTGACTTGGCAACAGGAGCGTGGCACCACTTCAGTGGATCAGGAACCTTCAAAGGGGAGAGGAAGGGAAGGAGAAGGGGAAGTTACTCTTCCATATTAATGTAAGAAAAGCAATATACCATAATTCTGTAGTAGCTTTAATCATACTAAAAAAAAAAAATTATTAATCCCTCTGGGTAGGAAGGAGTTGGAAGAAAGTAAATGAAAGCAGAGAAAAGTGGCTAGAAAGGGAGGACAATGAAAAACGAGAACACTGAATAGAAAAAAAACCCCACCCATTTAGGTGATTGATGAATTCAAATACAATACAAAGAAAAAGTACAATAAAGCCATCCTGGGTGAAAGTAGATTTTGAGGTTTCAGGCTCTTTTTTAACAAACTGATCATCAGCTCTGAAGATTAGCATATGGAAGGCTGTACCTCATTTGAAGCCACTGCATGTCCACAAGAGGGAGGTTTAACCAAATGAAGCCAAATCAACTGCTGGCATCAAGTTACTGCCTGAATTCAACTATCACCTCTTAATTTCTTTTCATTCTGATTGACCTCATCCATGTTACTGGAACAAAAAACACTAAGAGGAAAAAATGAAATTTACCTCAAATTTTTCACGTTTTTGCAAATTTACCTTTGCATTTAGAGTATATTTCCCATTCTTCACAGTAACAAAAACCTCCAGTGCCAGAACATGGCTCTCTTAGTAGCTTCCTGCTACCATCTAGCATTTAATTGCAGTGGGGAGAATGCAGAACTAGGAATGATTCTGCATCTCCATCACAAGGGTTTGTCACCAAAAAACCTTAAGGAGGAGACTGAGAACAGGAACCATAAAGCTATATTGCTTTTCCTTGCCACAATTAAAAACTGAAAGTAAAGTTAGGATGCATCTAGAGAGAGAGAGAGCTGGTTTTTGTCTTGTAGCTGACATCCCAGAAAGGCAGGGAATGTTTCTCCTAGCACAGAACAGAGCCACTTCCCTTCTGCCTGTTCTCAATAGTGAGATACCAGCATTCTGTCTCCTGAAAGAGCTGACTCCTTGTTCCCAGTGCAATAAACCAGTCTGGACAGTCAAAGAGACTTGCACAAAGTGGATTCAGAAGTAATTAGTCCTAGTAATCATCTTTTGCCTTTTAGCCTTTTCCCACTGGCAGCAGCCAGTTCAAACCTAGACCAACCTAGATTGAACAAACATTTATCATTCATGAATTCTAAGCAGGGACAAAGTGGAACAGATTAAAATGCCCAAATCACATTTAATTCCAATGTTGCCTGGCTTCTGAGTACCCAATGAACATCTTTAACCAGAATGTGATGGTAAACAAATGCAAATGGTGTGCTAGAAATATCTGCTTCCTAAATCCCTGGGAGAATGCAGTCTGGACCTCACTGGCTGCCATTTGTGCAGCAGGTCTAAGCTTCCAGTCACTTTTTGGGTCACTTTATCCCTGTGGATACAGAGATCACACTTCCAGATCTTAATGGCTGAAACATTTTTATTTTTTTTCTGTTTCAATGCTGCACTTCTCCTCACACGGGGCACCACTTGTAACTTTCTTTTCTGTTTCAATTTTGCTTGCTTTTTTCACACTTGGATTTCTCTCTGAAAGAGCTGAGCTCTTTCAGAATACTCTTTCACAGGGAGTTCTGTTTATTTCAGTTCTCTGGGTCAGGAAGAAAACTCTAAAGTCCATTAGGATCTTGTTTCTTGTGTTTATTAGGATGTTATCACAGGCTTGGCAGGCTTTTCCAGACTTTCTGCACAAGTTTAATTCATTATTACTTGGCTCACTTTGGCTCTGATGGCACAAAATGGCTCTGAACTACGTAGTTCTTTTGTCTTTATACTTATTTTTATCTAATTAACAATAGACACGTAAATTATTTTTTTTAATGACTTAATGGCTTAACACCTGTGTGTTGCACTGCAACATTTTCTATCTAATCACCTACTACAACCCAAAAACTTCCAGAAGAAGAAAATGAAGAAGAAAGAAGAAGGAAAAGAGACAACACCTTAAATCTTCCATCTTGTCTTCTGTTTTCTAAACTAGTTTAAACTCTAACTTTTTTACTTAGTGACTTAAGAAGACTTTCTAATTTACACACTCACACCTTTAGCTTTTCTATTTAACAGTTTTTTTCATGTAACACTATGAAAACATGTCTATAAATTTCATGTTATATGAAATTTAGTGTTCTCTTGGATCTCAGAGCTAGGCATCAGAGACAAAGGCACACACTCTGTGTCTCTCCAGCAAATGCAAGGGGTGCAATGCTTGTCAGGGCTAGAAAAACTTTCTCTGCTTTCATTCTCTTTCATGTCCACACCAGGACCACTTGTTTTGTGTCCTTCTGTGGTCGAGATGAAATTGCATTTTATTTCAGACTCCATAAGTGATGAAATTGTCTGGTGTTCTATGTCTGTGTCTGTACCAACATTCATACAATCTTGCCTAATGCAGCTATTAAATTAAAAGATCCTACTGGTTCTAATTGGTCTTCCTGAGTCAAAGTGTTTATCCATCCCACTTTAGGTAAAACTCCATAAAGGGTCTATTTATAAATGTTGCCAACGTGGTTAATGCTTTTGACCTTTGATGGGGAGCAATTCTAATAGTTGTGCAGCACAGCAGCAACATTTTTTGTTACCGTTCTGGATGTTCCTGTTCGGGAACAGTCTGATGGCCTCTATTTCCCTCTCTCTTTCTCTGTTTTTTAAAGTCTGCCAGATAAAAGGCTTTATTTGCTCAGAGTGCAGACCAGCTGAGTTTAGCAGAAGCTCATGAGCAGTAATCCACAGAACAGTTCACATACCAGATTCTGAGAATGCACCCCATCAAAACACACTGTCCTCGTGACAGGTATTTTTAACAATTGGAGACAAAATGGACACAAGGGGAGGACAAGCACATGTGTCCTGGGGTAAAGTACCTGCAGTTACATCTCTCTCATATGACTAATGAAATTACCTCCTGGATTCTGACTTAGGGCAGCTGAGGGGAAATTAAGGAAGGCCAAATTAAAATGCTTAAATGGGGCGATTGCTTAAATTGTAAGCTAGGAGTGGGTCTACATTAAACAAAAGACAACACAAATTTTGAAGATTTTATTAAATTATCCCATTATTTTTTCATCAGCCAGTGTATTTATTTTCATTCACTGCTTCAGAAGTGCCCTAGCTAGGTTTTGTTAATGTGTGGTGCACACGTGATTTCAGAAGGGCAAGAGGCAAGAGTGACACACTCTGATCAACACAATGCTGGAGTTCTTGTGTGTCTGGGAGGAGAAAAAGCCTTGGATAGCAGAGGGGAAGCATTTGGCTGGGTAAAACCAGAGTTTAAGTCCCTCTCATGTAGGTGAGTGCAAGGGAATTGTGCTACAAAATAAATGGGCATGAGGGGATAGAGGGATTCCTCATCATCAGTACAGCACAGAGCATTTGCTTCCCATGTCCTGCAGTAACAAGAAAACTGAGTTCCTGGTTTCCTACTTTCCTGAAACTTTGGTTCAAGTCTTTCTCTGTTTTAGCTGTATTGGAATTAGATTTAAACCTTTACTTTGAATTACAGAGGGGAAAAATGATGATGAAAGAAATGTTGGCAATCACCCTTTTTTGAGCTGCTGGAGTGAAACAGGCTATGCCTTTCTAATTGTTTGAGTTTGCATTAAAAAAAAACCAACAAAACAGGATTCCCAACATGCTTTCAGGTCTGGGAGAAGGCCAGAGTCAGGAGTACCATGCCAACCCCATATCATCACTTAGTGGCAATCTGCCACAGCAGAAACTGCACTTGAAAACTGTTTGGTTACCCCAGCAGTACATATCTTCTTGCTGGAAGGAGGCTCATCTACTGTACTGAACATTTAGGAGAGTGTAACACCTCTAACCCTGGTATTTTTTCTAAGTGGGAGGATGGCAAAAAGATAAAAATTATTTTTTCTGTGTAATATCCTTCCTAGATTGCCCCTGGGATCCTGGAGATAAGAGCAAGAGAATAGCACTGTGTTTACCCTTTACAGACAAGTGGACCAAAGCATGCCTAAAGCAAGGACTACATCCCAGAGAGGCACTGAAGATGCCACTTTTGCAGTTCCAGATGTGCAGTTTAAATGCTCAAGGAGTAGGAGGATACCACAAGCATTTTCATGCTCTGTGGAGTGATGTTTCCTCCTGCCTTGGGAGCACTGTCTCAGGAGCACCCTTTGCTGGTGTTTCAGTCCAGACCAGGAGTGTCACACACACACACAGTGGTCTCCAGGTGACTCTGTCCCAAAGGATGAGGATGAGCCTCTGGTGCTCTCCAGTGCTGATGGGCTCCCTGCACACAGCCCAAGACTGGTGCCAGCCCACAGGGTCACCCTGTGTGGCTGCTGGCTCCTCTGCACCGACAGTTTTGCTCTACAAACCCACTCCTCTGGGGCTGCACTTTGTTGGGAGACCCTAAAACACAACTGCACAGCACCTAGAGGGCTTTCCCTGTTAAATGCAAGCCTTCAGAAGGGATGGAGGCCAAACCTCTTGCAATCCTGCACTGCCTGTGATCCCCAGCCCAGTTCACAGCTGCCTCCCTAGGGAAGGGCTTAGCCACAAGCACTCCTCTCCTGAACTGCTGGTGCTTTGAGGAGCCATTCCCTGAATATTCAGGAAATATTCCCTGAGTGGGCAGCCAGGAGAATTATGTGGTAGCCAAGTGCTAAAGACATTTCCCTGAGGAGAGACTCTGCTCACAGCCTGGAGGTGACTTGTGATGCACCACACAACAGGAGATGCTGGCCCCCTTGGCTTTAGGGACAAAACCCGAGATTCCCCAGCACTGGCATCCCCAGACCACCTGCCTGAGATGCTGCTGAGGCAGCACAGCCTGGGACTCCAGTGGATGTAAATCCATGAGCAGAGGCTACACCTGGGCCGTGTTTCCTGCAGTCACCAAATGCTCAGCTGGACTTTCCTGCCTGACCTGCTCCTGCTGTCTGAGCAGGATGTTCCTTCGGGGCATGGCCCTCCCCCTGTGTACTGTGCAGGCACTTTGAGCACCTGCATGAAGTTCCTTCAAATTCCACTCCTGGAGTTGCAGCTCCCTAAAATTTAAGTGCAGCAATACTGAGCAGAACTACTCTCAAACTCACTGGTGGATCTGGGCCAACACCACAGGTCCGGTGAAAGAACCAAAGCCAGGACTGAACTCAGTCAAAATGTGCAAAGCAAATGCCTAAATTATATTCTCATATACACAAGTCACAGACCAAGGGAAGTGCAGTAGAAACACATTGCCTTCCTTTCATTTGCACAGAACAACCAGAAGGAAAAGGTATTTTTAAAATGCCAGACTAGAATTTGGTTGTTGTTGTTGTTGTTGATCTCCACCACGCTGACAGCCTTTAATTCAGTGTGAATTTGAGTCAATAAGAGGCTGTGTGTGGCAGCAAAGGAGCCCAGATCCTTTGGGATCGTTATTCCTGGGGCACTGCTTGCAATATATGGTCTCCAAGGACACTCCTGTCTGATGTCTGAGCCTCCTTCAGGTGGGAATTGCAGCCCAGGAATTTCATTACACCTTCATCTGTAAGGTCACAGACAACAGAGTGACTTAGTCCACATGCCTCAGTAATGGGATGAAGAGAATGGTGGAAAAAGGAGTAATTGACAGCATTTCTTCACACTGCTAGCCAGACAACATCTGTTCAAATTAGATTTTGTGAATTTGATGCTGTCTGAACAGCAGGTCTGGTCCATAAGCCACCAATAACTCTTTTTCCTTCCCTCACCCTTTTATAATGAAATAATCAGCTCTAAAACAGATTCCTTGGAAAGAGATATGTGCAAATGGATTTTTTTTATGCCAAACAGAGCTTTACTAACCCCAGTAAAATCAACATGAGTATAAGGGATTGCTTGTTAAAAGGTGGAATCTCTATATTCTGCTCTTCTAAGAACTGAAATATTTTAAAGACAAACATATTTCTTATTCATCTTTTCTCCCTGGCGACAAGTTGCTATTGGACACCTTATTTAATAGTTTCACAGGCACTTCCTGCAAAGAAGACTGAGAAAATTTATCTCATCTGAAAATGGATTTTCTTTGAGTGGGAAAATCCATGGATGCAGCTCACTTGGCATGAGGATTATAATTCTGAGACAAGCTTAAACAGCCACATCCATCCAAGCAGGTTTGGGTTGGGGTCTTTTCACCAGAATGCTAAGAAACAGAAAGGGAAAAGGTATCCCACAGTTTAAGCTTCCTTGAATTGTAATTCTTCATCTTTCTTTCTCACTGAAGAAAGGAAAATCAAAGCAAGAGGAATGTCTCTATTTAATTTTACTACTAAAATTCACAAAATGCAACTTTCTGTGTCCCTTGCAGAAGACTTCCTGCAGACAAAATGAAGATCTTATGCAGGAGTATATGAATCAGAAGTGCTGGCACATTTATTTAAGCACTGTAAAACACACTGTGTTCACAGCCATATAAAAGAACAATTATACCAGGCCAGATCTAAGATCCATCTGCTCAGCCTGCAGTTTCTGAGAGCAGCAAGTAGGAGATATCTACAGAAAATGCACAGGGACACTTCCTCTGTACTGTCTTTAGACAATAGGGTAATTAAAATCATTCATGATCTCCATCAGATGCTGCTAACAAGATTAAATTAAAGTGTGACCTGGCCTTTGGCATCCCACAAGCAGAAAAATAAATCCAAAATTAGTCATTTTTCACCCTGATTTATTTGGTCACATCTAAAACAATTTCAACAGATGAGATTATCTACAGATTTTTTTTCTTAGCTAGTAATTACACTTCTAACAAAGTAAATTATTTCTTTCATGGTCAGCTACAAGTTAGAAAGTTTCTGAGACATTTGTAATCTTAGATCAACTTCTGAGGACAAGGAGAATTTCTTTTAGCACTTTAACAGGAATTATTTTCCCTTCTAGGCTAACCCAGAACAGCAAATCAATAGCACAAAGATCACGTTATGCCTCCTTTTGCTGCAGAACAACAAGCTCTAGATGCTTTGAATTCCATAAATGGCTCATTACATTAATAAAGAAGTCACATATTGTCTGACTCTCCAATCACTGTGCCTTTAGGATTTTTCTCCCTTAATGAAGTACAGTGGTTCTTGAAGCTATTGGTTGGAAGTTTGTTTGTTTTATGGAAAAAAAAAAACAAAACAACAAAAATTTACATATGATTTCATATATATGGCATCTTTCTCATGTTAGGATTGAAAATACTCCCCCACCACTGCTGATGAGGGTTCTCAGCTTTTTAAAATGCCATTCAGTTTTTTGGTTTTTACACGAAGCACGGAATGCCATATAACAATAAAAATTAAGCTGCTTACAGGAAATGTACACTAATCCATCCTCAGTCAAGATAGCAAATGAAAACTGGGATTCGTCAAATTCTGCTGATAAAAGAGGCTCACTGCATGCAGGACACATTTATGTAACACTCTGGCAACACATTACTATACAGTCTTCCTTTTGGTTGGAAAATCTGTCTCTGCCTCTTTGATTCCATGAGGCATAAACATGAACAAAAGTAGCTGCATGTGCTGACTTAGAAGCTCACTGAACAGGAGGGACACTTCCAAGACCTTTTTGGCTGGCAATCAAGGTTTCTGTGCTAAAACCCATTCAAAAGGAGGATGCCTAACCAAGCTCATAATTAAAAGGACAATCTAATAATTAAAATTATAAGGCAATAATAATTGAAAGCAGGCTGACCTCTCCTGCTGGCCACTATGCCAGCAACACCCCAGAAGAAGAGGTGTGTGCTTTAAGGACATTCCAGAAGTGTAGGCATGAAGTCCACCTACAGCCAAAGAATGTGGCCACAGCAAGGATAACAGCTGCAGAGGAGGTGAAAACCCAAAAAGGGAGTGGCAGAGCCTTCATTTGGAAATGTGCAGAGAGGGGGAAGCTCCCCTGCTCCCACACTGGAGTCAGTGAGGGAAGAGAAAGCTGGATCACCCTGGAGCCAAAGGGTCTGGGCAAAAACACTTGGCTATTCCAGCTGCAGCTGCTTGGGGGGCACAGAGGTGCTGCCCCTGCAGTTCTGCACAGCTTTAGCTGGTTATCAGGAAGAAATAGAGGAGCTGGACACCATGCTCTCTGTCTATTCTCTCCCTTTCCCTGCTTTTCTGCATTCTTCTATCCTTCCCTCCCTCTCCTGCTCCTCCAAGTTTTATTTTTTGGCTCTGCCTGCAATACACCGAGATTATTTTTCATTCAGCTGCACTGAAAAAGGCAGGATATTTGTAATGTCAGCCTCAGGTGGGGATGAAAGAGTAAATGAAGCTGGAGGCCATCTGCACCACAACCTGAGAATTTCTATCATGGATCCTATTGTTAGGAACAGTAAGAGAAATTCCTTTTGCTCTTAATGAAAAGGAGGGAAAAAAGAAGCTGGAGGTATATTACACTTCAAATCTGCAGCCAGTAGACTAGGAAAAAGAGATATTTTAGTAAAACTATAGAGAATAAACAAAAATGGGGCTTGCTGCTCCATCAGTCATGGAAAATCAAGCCCCAGTCTTTTTTTATGCTTATCTATGCCTGACAGAGGTGTGTGTATATATATATATATATAAGGAATATAGATAGATAGATAGATATAGATATAGATATAGATGATATAGATATAGATAGATATATGGCCATTGCTTTGGAATTGCAGGACAGGGACACAGATTTGATGAGATGGGAGAAAACTAGGGCCTTGTCTTACATCCCTAGGTTGTGACAAAGCCATTCCTGGAGCTGCAGCAGGGACCTGACTGCCTTGTGGTGCCCAGATAAATCAGATTTGGCAACACCTGGCCCAACTGACTTCCAGAAAAAAAGCAGTAAAACACAGCCAGTATGTTAAGAACAATGAAATAAGGCATTTTTAGACTGGTATGATAAATACCCCCTGGCACATTACATTGGTTTAGCTGTATTAGCAAAAAAAAAAATATAAAAACCAGCACCTTTAGCAGACTGACAGCCTAATCCATACCCAAGCTCCTTGGAAATTCCTCTAAACCAAATTATACACTTGGTAAACAGTACATTTTATTGCATTGGCAGAGGAAATGTGCCACTATACTGGCTATTGAACTACAGAAAGATTTCCATGCATTTTCTTCCCAGTGACACACGCTGTACCTTACAAATGTACTTGCAAAACACAAGAAGCAAGCAGATGTAGAGAGCACAAGTCATATATTTAATTGGAAATTTGTGGTGGCTTTTCTTTTTATATTGCTCAAACAAACTTTAGATAGCAGCTAAATATTCACAGGTAAGCCCTAACCTGAAATGCTGTCTGATTTTAAAATTAAGTGATGCTATAAATTCATATCTCAGAGTGTTTTTAAGAAGTACATCTTGTTTTCTGTGCTTTCAATATAAAGGAGGAGCTGTAAATCTCAATTCTCATGACATTAATTTCAAGTGGCTCTTGCTGGGAGACAAATCTTCCAAACCCTCCTGACTACATGTAACATTTTCCCCATTTCCTTCTTTACTGACTCTGACAAGTTTTATGTGGTGACAGAATAACGCCAGAGACACCGTGGCACTATGCCATGTGCTAAAAGGGTGCACATGGTCTCTCACAACACTTGAGCACAGCACCTGTAGGCTTTGGGGATGTAAAAGCTCCAGAGCAATGCATTTCATCTGAGGTGAGAAAATTTAAATTCTGGAAGGTGGAAGCCAGCAAGGAAACTGAAATTTTGAATCCAGATTCCTTAAATGTGGCACAGTTAAATATGGACTGTGCAGATACCCAAACTGCAGGCTCAGAGGGAGATTTTTACCATTTTCACATCATTTCTCTATTAATTAGTGGGGAAACAGAAGAAAAAAAAAGAAAGTTATCTTTACAAAAATAAAAGCCACTTTCACTTGATAAAAATTTTAATGACCTCCCGAGAATTCTCCAGATTATTTCCTTCTTGCCCCAAGTTTTGATGTCACAAAAATGTTCAGTAATCTAGTATCATTCAAATATTTTTCTATTTATTTCTGTATTACTGTATTTATTATTTATACTGTATTTCTATTTATTTCTGTATTACTGCTACAAAAGACGTAGCATAAGCAGAACAATAAGCAAAAATAACTCTGCTGCACAATTTAATACCAGTTTCTTACAGAAATGCAATTATTATATATTATAGAGGGAGGAATATTAATATATTAATATTAAATAAATATTTATTGTTTATCGTTTATACATATTTATAAATTATAAAATATTTTAATGTATTAAAAGAACTGCAAAGAACTCACAGTGTCTCTCTGCCTCAGGTTCAGTTCTGACCCTGGAACCCCTGAGTGTGACTCCTTCCAAGGCACTGTGAAGTCCTCAGGTTCACCACCCTTACCCTGGCATTACAACAGCTCTTAACCCCAGTGTATTCACAAAGAGAGAGTTATAGATTTCATTTTCTATTTAAATTTCTATTAATTCTGTCTAAAAGTTCTATCAGTTACAGAACTGAAGGTCTCTCAGCAGTGCTCTTGCCAGCTAAAAGCCAGAAAAGTCTGTGCCAAGGCTTGGTTCACGCAGATGAGTGCATTAGGAAAGAGAAAAGTTCACTAAAGAATGTTGTGGCAAGGTACAAAAGGCTACAGAAATGTCCTTGGGGTTTCTGATGACAAATGCAAAGGCTCTGCTGTTGAAGCATTAGGCCAGAAATCAAGATCTGAGATGGGTTTTAAGCTCACTCAGACTCCTTCCTGATTTTGTATTTTCCTGCTTTTTTTCTGCCATGCTGCCCATCCCTGTCCCCCGATGAGGAAAACAGACTTGCAACTTCCCTTTGGTGTCTCCAAATTGGTTTTTTCTTTCAGAAGTGCTTTATGGAGAGGGCATTTTGTGCTCAGCACATCTCCTCACATGTGTTTCACCAAGTGTGTTTGCATGATGTGAGCTATCGAATTACAGGCCAAACTCTCTTTTAAGAGAGTCCTTGACACCAAAGCTTGTAACTGACCCCTTGGGGAGTAAGAAGTGGAAAGTTACCTAAAGTAGTGCTTCTGAAGCTGCAAAATACCTCCCAGTCCACTGATTATACAGGTGACTCTCGCCCCACATGGAAAACATGCTACAGAAATGGGAAAAAATGTGAAGTCACATCCCTAAAGAGGAAGGGAGGGAAAACAGGTTACTTTCCTTAGAGAAACTAAAATGTTAGATTAGTTAAAAATCATATAGAGTTTTGTTCCAGCTCTTTAAAAATCTTTGAGAGGAAGAGTTGTTACTTTTCACTTCGGCAATATCGCATAAAGATAACTTCCAGCTTTTCTTTGCCATTGAACTATTTACCAAGTTTAATCTGAGTTGACATAGTACTTAGTTGCTCTGAGAGCAGCAATTTTAAGAGGTAAATCCACCATTTCTGTGTAATTCAGTTTCCACTGTTCCATTTCCACATCAGCAGTAGACACATTGACCTAAAAGTGAATTAACTTCTCTATCAGTAATCCTGAAGCAAAGCTCATCAATCACTGGGACACAGGACAAAGGAAAGCTACTCACTCATGTCTGGCTATTTTTCTGTGAGGTACAGCTCTAATATAGATTTCAAGTTTGATGGAGGAATTACAAGGTGTTATGGTCTGAGTTAGACCAGAGATAAAATTATATTGGTTTATTTGAGGTTTCACTCTCAAAGCTTCTGTCAACCAAGTCCATCACAAAAGGCAGCATCTTATCCATGCAAATTAAGAATATCCAGACCAGGGGAATATTCTAGAAGATAAGGAAGCCACTGTTTGCATGTCTCTAGTTAGTGGAAGTTAAGCACAAGAAAGTACAATTTTTAAATTACGTAGCAACCTGTTGATAAGTAGGGAAACCTTTTTGCAGGTATAAACCAACAAACTGTTTTTCTGGAATATGAAAGCATTGGAGACACACAACAAGGAGTTTAAACAAAGCAAACCATCATGCTAAGGAATTTTTAAATTTTAAAAGAAAATGTGAATAGTAATTGAGGTAGATAAATTCAATAAAGTTGATTTAAACCAATGAGATCAATGTATTCAGAAGGAACAGGGCATTGTGCTTGTTTATTTACTGTAGTGACTTCAGAAAATAGAGCATCTCTGATGATGCCAGTTGCAAATGACATCAGCAGAAGGATTTGCAGCAGGGTGGTGACATTTCAAAATCTGAGCATCCCCACCTTTAAGATATTAATTACAAAGACTACTCAAGGTCTATGTGACTCTTTCCTTACTCTGGTACCAGTGAAAGGCAGCACTGTCTCAGCTAGAAGATTCGCTAGCTAGGACCTGAAAGCCTTGTGCTGAGGGTTTTTTTGTTTTCACAGGAGTTAAAACATTTCTTTCCACTTTTCGGTATTCAGCTCAGAGTTGAGAGAAGTTTCCTGGGGAAGAAATGTAATTTATGGCATGCTTCTTATTACTTTATGCTGAAAAGGTGCTAGAAGGGAGGCTGAGATGATTTCCCAAGTCGATGGCTGTTGGTGTGAGGCTGCCTCAGGTTTTATAGCTGTGTGTAGGGAAAAGCTGCTTAGAGCCTTGTCCAGGAGGTGGCAGGAGAAGTTAACCAAAATTTCAGTGGTCCCTTCCTGCCAAGCTCTAATTCACAGAACCATTACGAGCTAAGAGTTACCATAAGGAAAGGTGACAAAATCTGGTTACTGGAACACAGAAAAGCCTCTCGCTGAATATTTCTTCCTTGAATCTGATATCTGTGCCTGTGTAATTTGTCCAGTTATAAACACACTACATTTTAAAGGGGAATACAATTTGCAGCAGCATTCCAGCACTGTAATTAATATCTGGAGTACAATTTCATTTTTATCCCTATTTCATTTCTGCTCCATTCTACAGAAAGAACTTTTGCAATACTCAATTTACCCAGAAGGCAAAAATTTAAAGGAATCCAGTGGTAATAAAGAAAAAAAATTAAAATAAAAAGAAAAATCAGTGACCCAACTGAGAACAATCCATCACTGATGTTCACACTTTGTAACTGGAACATTGGAATACCAAGTATTTTTATTGAGAAACCTCATTAGTACTTTTATATTTAGACATATTGCAGCAGCAAGGGAGCCCAGGCCACAACAACAGATTTGGTACAGAAAAAGTCATTCCCCAATTTGAGTTAAAAACAAAGAGTTATGAAAAAATCAGCCTCTGCCCATACTTCCTAGAATCTGTGCTTTGTTCACCCTCTTTTAATTATTTATTATATTAAACTCTGTTTGTCACTCAGTACATTTTCCTTTTCTTTCACAACCACTGTGCATGGGAAAAAGGATCAGTCTCTTGGGAATTTTATATTGGGTAGTTAAAATGAATCAAGTTTTCTGACTTTGTAGCAATTTTTAAACGGTAATCACTTTTTTTGCTCCAATAGAACAAAAACTAAATTTAGAGAAATTATTCAAATTTAGGCAAAATACCAGTCCTGAGGAAAAAAAAAAAATCACAGGAAAATGTCATTTATAAGTTGGTAACCCATGCAAATAGACAGCCTGACATAAGAATGCTTAATATTATTATTTATTCAGATATTTTAGTGATGATTTTTTTGTTTCTAGAAGCACAACCACTGTGGTATGCAAGTAGTAGCAGAAGAAGCATGAAGCAAACAAGTTCTCTTTTGTTATATGCAGCACAGAAATGCTGCCCCCAAAGTGCAGTGAGCAGTTTAGGAAGCCAGAAGAGTTAGGAAATATCAAGCCCTTATGATAGCAGAGCAAACCATGCCACAGGAAGCCTGTGACAGAGCTCTACTGCAGATTCCTGTGTGCCCTTTTCAGAGAAAACTTGTTAGATGGAGGTCTCTTAGCAATTAGAAACTTTTGCCCAAGCTGAATGATGAAGAATTAGCCTGCACAACGTTTTCTCAAACACTCCTCTCACCTTTTCAGTTCAGGAAAAATAAATGGAAATAAAATAAAGGTGTTTTCTTCAGAAACATGAGCTTTTGTAGGGAAGTTATCAGGATTTCTCTGGGTGCTCTGGGCTCTCCCTCCAGTGTAGTTTACTGAATTTGAATGGAGTGCTGTCACCTCTGTCACTGCAGGACAGACATAAGGTGACACACAGTGCTGGAGACCTCACCAATGCAAGTCACAGCAGGGCCAGCTTTCCCCACAAAACCACAGAAAGCTGGGAGGCGAGATGCAGCTTGGAAACACCGTGGCAGCAGTGGGAACAACAGCCCTGAAACCAGATTTCATCTCCTTCAATATCAACAATCCATCCTGGGACACCGGAATGCTGGGTCAAGGTCTCTTTTGTACATCCATGGGCAGAAGCACTGGGTGTGATGAGGTCACAAGAGCAGGAGACACAACTTTCACCAAAGCTGAGCATCCAGGTGTATTCCCCATTCTTCAGCTCTGGGAGTGCTTCTCAGCCAGAGGGAAAACCCAGTGCTGGGCACCTGTGAGAGGGGAAAAAGCAGAGGTAGGGAAGCCAGAGATGGAGGCAAGGCTGGCATCCAGAGCAGAAGTTGTAACTTTCTTTCCCCATCACAGCCCCGCTTCAGATCATCAGATGTTCCCCAGCATTTTATTGCATCATTGGTGCTTTGCTTCTAATCACATGGATTTAATTCTCTCATTACCACTCCTCTGCCTGATGAGTGCTGCTCTGAAGCCCTGGGAGTGCCAGATCCGCAGTGCACGGAGATGTGTTTGCCATTTACTGCGTGATCACAGCGCAGGACCTCGATCCCAGCCAAAGGCAAAGCCATCACTTCTGTAACATTTAAGATCTTGGGTTTTTCCCTTTCATTAATTTGCTAATGATCCTTAGGAAGATAGAAAGACAAGAGCTCAGCCTCATACTGCTTTGGTCCCCTAATGACACTGGTACACTAAATTCAGTTCCAAAGGGAAGGGAGTTCATGAAGTATTCATTTTTTCCAAAAATAGAATAAATGTGTTGTCCTTGCAGTATTTTCTCTATTTGCATCAGAACTGAATGCACTAAAGGGTAAACTGCTTTGCCTTGCCATTAACTTTAAAAGCATGCAATTTCAGTACTCCACCAGAGCAGAGAGGCTATAAATTAATCTGTGTTCAGCAGAGGAGTGATGGCCACATCTGAAGTTCCCCCAGCTCCTGTGTCCACGAGAGACCTCTCTGCAGCTGCTCCTTGGATGGGTACAGAACAAACCATATCAGCCCCAGCTAATTGTCCTGTCAGAGAAGGGAATTTTGTGTCTGGATGTTGGGAAGACACAATGGTGTCCTGAGTCACCTTCTCATTGGGAATGAGAGCTGAGTGGCAGGTCCAAAATGGTGTATTTAAAAAATATAAACAAAAAAAACCCAACCAAATCACTTAAAAGAGTTCTCAGTGATCCGTTTTCTAAATGGAAGGGAAAGGGGGAGGTTGCAGGGAGCCTGTGTGGATGTGGTGCAGGTAGGCAGTAGTTATCTACAGAAACCTGAATAAGGGGGGACAGTGTCCTTAGTTTGGAACCTGACCACCCCAGCAAGGACTTCAAATGCAGGAAGATACAGGTGGAGCTAAGAAACAGTCGGGTGGCAGAGGGGGAAAGGTTCAAAATACAAAGTGCAAAACTTCAAAATTCCTCCAAATGACAAGCACAGGATGTCGTGTTTGGGCAAGGAGAGGCAGGTCCACAAAACAGGGTGGGACTGGTCAGGAAGCAACTTTGGTGAAGATAACCTGGGGTTAGAGCAGGTTGCTTAATAAAACAAAACAACTCCCCAAACAAAACAAACAAACAAACCCTGAGATACAGAAACAGCAAGTCTAAGAGTCTCATACAGAAATTTTTCCAATTTATTCTGAACTGACAAGGCCTGTGCTAAAATATGTAGTTTTCAACATCTTCCTTAAAAAATAATAGAGATCAATTAGAGTTTTGACAATTATTACAGGCAGAGAAAAAAATGACTTATGAAGGAAGATCAACACTTTTCCTTACTTCTCTTATGAGAAGTGTATTAAGTTTATTAAGTGTATTAAGTCTTTGGATGCAGAATGGTTTTAGCAATGTTATTTTGCCAATTTGAGGCATTCAAGGAAACAGAAAAGTGTGGATCCCTTATGCTAGATCAGAAACATGTTAGACATCTAAGATAATATCGGTAAATTTTGTTACAAACTTCCCTCATCACCTCAGAGACAATAGTTAAAATTCTATCATTAAAAGGCATTAGCTTCCTCTATGCAGAGTGAAGAGCAAATGTAAGTAATAAAATATTCAAAATCATTTGAGCATAATGGAAAGTTATCTTTGGACTTTCACTAAGGAAACAACACTTTAGGTTAAGATCATGCAGGTTTAGAAACATTTTTGAAATGGACCTCAGGGTTAGCATGGACCTCAAAGAAAACCTGATTTAAAAACCGATCCTGAATAGAGCAACCACAAGTTTATATTATAATAGATCATAGAATCAAAATTCAAATCAAGATTTCAAAAAGGCAAATCTAAAAAGTTAGGGAATTCACCTGGATTGAAAGCTCAAACAGGTAAATGAGAATTTAACCAAGTGCACCTTGAGGAAGGGGACCACTGATGTTGCCCCAGCCTTGTGTTAACACAGGACCAAATGTAATTACCACCAAAATGTGAAAAGGATTAGGACAGCAGAAATAAGGATACAGCTCTCAAGATCAGCAAGGAAACTAATCACTAGGGAGACCTTCAAGTGAGGGAAAAACACAAGAATTTCTGGAAGTGGAGTCAGAACTTACGAAGCAAATTGCTAGAAAAAACAAATGGTTCAGTAGCCACACAAGGGGAAAAGTGTGAAAAAGAAGTTTCTTTATCATGTAGTGGAGGGGAAAGCTTAAGACAAAAATTAACCCACTGATATTCTAAAGCAAGACTAATATTTTGCCTCCATTCTCAATGAAGTAATTTTGAATGCAGAATGCAGGATGAGTAGCCAGCAAGATGAGGAGTCGTTCCATGTCATAGAGAAGCAAACTGCCAAAGATTGCCATGCAACACATTCCCATCAGAAGGCTTGGATCCCTTCTTTCTAAATGCTGAGAGATTTTATGTTAGAAAAGCCAGATCCTATAGAAAGGGCTTGAGAGGTGGAACTCTGTGCTTTAAAAGATGTCAGATTAAGGCAGCTAAAGCAAAACAAGGGCCAGTAATACCTGTCCATAAAACAGGCAGTAATACTCAAGAGCTGTGAAAAAGTCTTGGAGGAGATAATTAGAAACAGGGATAAAAACAGGGAAAAGGGAGAAAATGCAGCATGTGTTCACCAAAGTTATTCTTGATAAGCAACTTCTACTTTATTAAGATATCAGTTTGACCAGAAAAGGAGCTGTTTTAAGCCAAAATATGCTCAGCCTTTTGGATCTGGTCTAACACGCACAAAATGTATAAAATTCATTGTCAAATGCAAAAAAGGTTTGGAACACTTGAGGACTGACGTAAGTGAAATGGAAGAGAAAACTAAATCAAAGATCATTCACTTAGCATTTGATAAGAATATTTCCTGCAAATTCACACTCAGGAATCAAAATAGACCAAGACAGAGGGAGCCCTAGAGAATGATGAATCCACCAGTGATGTATCGCTGTGAAAGGACAAATATGACATCTCAGAATCCGTTTCCCACAGAAATAAGAAAATACAAAACATTGTTAAGCTCTTTCTTACAGATATCAAAAACCCAAACCATGAGTAAGTTAACCCAAAATAAAACATGGCTGTAAACCTCTTGGACCACGAGCTCTATAATCAGGAAATCTGTAGGATAGATTCACTAGGCCTACTAAGATGGAATTGTTGCTGCCCATCCTGATGAAGTAGAACCACCAGAGAAATAGGAAACACATTTAGGGTAAGGAACAGCATCACCCAATAAGCTTTAGGAGACCAGCAATTAATTATGGCAAGAAACTTGAAAAAGGTCAAAACGCAAGGAAAGTGATATTCTAAAGCAGGTGTTTATCAAAAGCACTCAGGACAAGAAATCACAGCAGTATGGTTCATAAAAGAGATAAATGACATGAATGCCCATGGCAGGAAACAATAAATGGATTTCCTTGGATAGGTGCTCTTTTAGGGCACACCCTCCAGATTGCAATAAGAACCTGTGTCCTTTTCTACTAAGAACAGCCAGCATAGTTGTGAAAGGTTCTCTGAACGAATCCAACTTTTGTAGGCTAATTTTGATTTGGGAGTTGGGTCAATCTTCTGTTCAGAGTTGTTTTTCTTCTCCATCTTAAATACGATTCACTTATTGCTAACATGTGCTGTGTCTGAGTAGCAGGAGGAAACAGTTCTGCCTCTGAAGCACAGGATAAAAAAAATACAGCTGGCTTGTGTATACACTTGAAAAAAAAAATGTTCTTGCTGTTTTTCTCCTTTAGAAGTGTTGGGCAGCTTGTACTTTTAATGCCATATCATTCTTTGAAGGCAGATTCTGATATCTGTGCCAGGAGAAGAAATAACTTTCATCTTTTAAAAGAATTAGTTGCTGGTGTAAGAGGTCATTACAACATTTTCCTGTGAATCATGAGGTGGATGATACAGCCAATAGTTTAACAAGGCCTTGCATCCCACTATTGCCATGGGACTCTCAAGAATGCACACTGAAAAACCCAAATGCAAAGTATTTGTGACTGCACTCCACACAATTGCTATTGTGAAAAAAAATAGTAAAATTCCAGAGAGAGATAGAAATGCTTATCAGATTAGCAAGAGTGATACACAAAAATAAATGGACTGGAGAGAACAATTTTTTTTTTTAATTTTGTTTTTATTTAAATAACTGGATATGATCAAAAATATTTATATCACTTTATGTTTGTAGCCTGCAATGTCAGTGGAGCTGTCTTGGGCCCCAGGAGCTATTAGAAGGTTTAGCTATTCATGTAAACATCCAACTACATTGTCCTATTCACTGTACAATTTCCCCTCTAGTCAAAAATTCTGAGGTACACCACATTATTCAAGCAATAATCTACAGGAGAAGACAAAGTCCAGCTCAGGGCTGAATCTGTGGCAAAAAAAATACTTGTGAGGCACAAGGTCAAAGGACTGTTATTTCACATTTGGGAGGAAACATAACTGAGATGTAGGAATCAAGGAACCATCAAACAAATAATAAGTACCAAAGATAATATGTATCAAACATGATTTTTTTATTTTTTTTTTAATAAAACAAATATACAAACAACACTCATCCCCTCACACCTCATGTTTATTTGTGTTCTCACAGGCCTGGATACCGATTGACTTCACCAGGAGCTCTCACTGTTCTTTGCCAACACCCCCACAAATAAACCTGTGTTTGTGACATTTTCACAGGGGCCTGGAATCCCTTAGTCCTAAATGTTAAGGAGGTGACCAAAACCACCCAGTCTGCCCTGCAAAAATCTCAGAAATGTGGCCATGGGTGTGCTGTAAGAGAATCCTGGATAGGAGCTGGAGGCAAGGTGGGCCCATCCTTCTCTCTTCTGATAATGTGTACATGTATCAAGAGTCAAACTACACTAAATCACCATATCTTTTTCTTGGCAAAATGATTTGCATGTCAACCATAAAAAAAATTTAAAAAATCACAATCTCTTTCACCACAGTGAAAAAGAGGAGTATCAGCTGATCTTCCTCTGTCATTAAAAAAATGATCTTTTAATCTAATTTCAAATTTGTCTTCTCCTTTCAAGATGACTTTTTAATGTTGATAATATTTCCATCACTTCAGGTGTTTTTTAAAGTAATTCTCTTTCTTAAAATAAAAAATTATCAAATTACTAAATATCCTACCATACCATGGCAAATCTCTAAACATTTTTAGCAAGTAGTTGACAATTTTTAGAGTTCTGGAGCAGATTGTCACCCAGAGAGGACACTTTCCAGATTTGCAAACCTTCTTTTTTCTAATTTTTGTTCATAACAGTAAAGGTTTTATTTTAGGGGCTTTGATAAATTCTCCAAAGAAATAAGTTTTTGAAGGCTAATGTGTAAGTTATGAAGCATTGATCTTTCTTCCCTTGTGTTTCTGCTCAGGTAGGCAAGAAGATGAGAAAACAGTGATTCTAACCCAGGGCACGCTTTATCTGGAGAAAAATGAAATCTGAAAAATGGAATTTTTCCATATATGGAATTATGAATCCATGGCCAGCTCCCAGTTTCATCCTCTTTGCAAGCACCATTCTCACGCTGGTGCAAAGTACTGAGGCACAGCTACTCCTAGGCAGAGCATCACAAGGTTTGCTGACTGATATTTCCATCAATTCTCACTTCAATACAGATGCCTCACTGAATAAAATTTTCATTTTGTCTAGAACTATGGCAACCTGGGCAGCTGCCAGAAGGCAGCTTTGGTTGACAACTCCTAAGAGTGATTCTCAGGCAAAACAATTAGTGGTAACTGCTCTTTTCCAGGGAGGCAGACTTCTTGGCAAATTGCACAGCTAAGTCAGAGAATTCAGACGAGGAGCAATCCAGCCTGCTTTGCCAAAGGAAGGAATGCAGGTTTTTATAGCATGGAAGGAGGAATTCTTTTGGTTTCTCACTGTAGCTCCAAATAGCAAAGCTGCCTGTGGCAAGGAGGGCACTCGGTGGTGGCAGGACAGGCACTAGCAGGGCTATCTAGGGTGCCTCAACATCAGCCCTGAAGCTTTCCTGGGGATGAATTAGCCCAGCAGTGACAGATTTGTTCCTTCCAGGCCCGGAGGTGCCCACCAAGGCACACCAGCTCACAGCTGGGTGATGTATCCCCGCACATCATCCCCTGCCAGAAAGGTCAAGCCCATCCTTCAGGGGATGAGAGCCCACCACAGCTCCCACCAGAGCAAGTGCTGCTACCACAAGCTCTGAACCACCTTGGACTCCCACCCAAAGCCTTTCCAACACCTCCCCTCTCTCTCTCCTCTGCCCTTTCTGGCTCTCACTCCTCCAGTGCTGCCAGGCAGCGCCAGCCGCAACTGGGGAAGCTGCTTTACTCATTACCAGCACAGTAGCAATTGCAGGTGAAACCCTTCCAAAAAATTGCTTAAATCATGCCTGGAGAGTGGCTGAAATTGCTTGTGAATTGCTGAGCTTAAACCCAGGCTTTCCTTACTTCCCTGTGCTTGATTTGCAAATTGCTTTTTGGTCTGACTTTCCCCTCCTCTCGTGTCCCCTGCACACACATCAGCAATTTCCAGCTTTTTCCATGAGCAAGCACTGAGAGGCACTGCCCATTTGTAAGCACCTCCCTGTTCTACATCTAACTCAGTGGCCTTGCTGAAGACACCTGTGTGTTACATTTTTATTTTTTTTTTAATATGTTTGTTGCCTTTTTAAACATTACAAACCTACAGTCTGCTTGTTGGTATCTTTTATTAAATACCTCTCTAGAAACAGTTTACAAGTGCAGCCCAAACTTACAGGCTGGTTTAAACAAGCTGTGAGGCAAAACAATTAAGAGGATTCTGTCCCCAGAGTGCTTGCAGTGTAATTCATGTACAAACAGTGTTGAGCAAGGATTCAGAAATCTAATGCTGTTTAATAGGACCTGCACACACAGAGAAAACTTTTTTCCATTCAAATTATCCTTTTTAAACAAGAGCAATTTTTGGTTTCCCTTCCTATATCTTTTAATTTTATCATTTGCATAATTCTGCTTCCAAAATGCCCATAACAGCTAACAATATCATTTGCTCTCTATTTGTTTTTGCTTCCTGCTGTTGAATGAACAACCCATGTTTACAGATTAGCAGCAGTTGTAAAGTGCCCTGACTTTCTCTCCCATTTCACAGTTATGAGTGAGAAGCACATTATATTGGTCGCTCTGGCATTTTTGGAGTAGCTCAGGCATTCACAGTGCAAACCACTGTTATTCATACTGTTATAATTCCTCTGCAGTTAAGTCATTACTAGCAATCAGAGCAGGCTTGTAGTACAATTCCTTTTTTGGGAATGTCATGTGAGATGCCCAGAGCAATATGAAAAAAAATAAAGGCCAACTTGTCTGGCTGTGGAGGGATTTATAGCAGGCCCACTGGCAGAGATCTGCTGGGAAGTATTAAGAGCTCCTGCTTAGCTGATCATATAAACACCCAAGCCAGCAGGTGCACTGCATTTGTACACTATCTTTTTCCTTCAGGTGCAGTATTAAAAATCCTGTCATCACAGCATGTTTATAGAAACGTGAATTATAGTGGCCTACTCCTGCAGATGGTTGGGCTGAGGTTTTTCTCTAGGTAAATGTGAAATTCATTTAAAATCACTTAAATATTTTTGTTCTGCTCTTTAACAAATGGCAATATTGCTGAGAAAAAATTTACTTCAGACATGTTCCTTTCAATAAGAAAGAAGCCTCTCTTGGAGCAGAAATATCTGATTAGTAGTTACTGAAGACAACATCTGAGGGTGTTTATTTCCAAACAGCTGCTCTCAAACCAGATTCCCTCCTTCCCAAAATATGGACATCTCACCCAAATGTGAAAATTTGGATAAGTCACTCTAAATTTGACTCAATCCTATAACTTATCTTGTTTGCAAATATCCATGTTATTTTAATGTGCGAAACATTTGATCAGATTAAAATATGATCTACTTCATATTAATCATACCCTAGGGAAAGCCAAGACTGAAGTTAATGAATGAAATTATTTGTGTTTAAAGATGCAGTAATAATTAAATTATTAGGAACAACTTAAAACTTACCATTTTACTTGAGAAAAACCCACCCACCCCATGTTAATGCAACCATCTGCTTGGACAGTCAAAGAATTACAGTCAGGAAATGGATAAATTAATGTTTTATATGTAATTTTAGCTTAGCTCTCCATCTCAAGTGCTCAAGTACAGAGACTTTAATTGCACAACCACATTCTTTCCTGTTCTCCCCAGCAGCCCTATGTAATACATAACTATTTTCTACTGTAATGCTTGATGAGTCACTACTGTAGAAGGAACTGAGTATGTTTGGGAGCATGTGTATTTAATGGAACTATAATCAAAAAATTCTCTCTTCCTGTAGTCTCCTTTTATGGAATTCAGAATAACAAAACAGAACAAAAGCTTAGGAGAGGGAGGAAGGATGATCTCAAAGGTACAGTGTCATCCTCACCCTTCAAGACTTGAATTCAATCTCAAACCCAGTCTGTTCAGCCACTGCACTGCTATAACCTGGGTTAAGGCACTTCAGGAGAAGTTTTGCAGCATGGATTCTTCCTTTCTGCTTTTGAACAAGTGGGAGGGCTGCTAAGAAAAGCCCCACTTCAGAAAATCATTACCTGTTACTAAATGAAGATTCTCCTTTGGTAACAGAAATAGCCCCACTTCTTGCATATTTTCTGCTTTGAGTTGCCATCACCTCTCTTGCCCTCATACTAGCTATTTTCTGAACCCCACTGACAGAAAACCAATCAGCAAGAGAGAGGAACACATTTCTATCAGTTTAGAGGGTACCTGAACTCACCAGGGCATGAGATGAATCCCAGTACCAGCCCAAGGGAAGTGGGGAGATGATTTGCACAAAGCAGCAAGTTACCAGGTGGCCAAATTTGGTACCTTGTTTTGACTCTCCAAGCCTCACAGCACCTCCTGTGAGCATTCATTACTTCATGGGGACCTTCTGAGGGTAATCATGCCATGGGGTACAATGCACTTGCTACAAATACAAGAGCCCTACATTGTCGCTGGACAAATTGTTTTACTGCACTGGTATGCCTTGTTCTGCAGAGGGAGAGTTTGTACATGAACCCATCATCTTGGTCAGCTTATTGTGACATTGCTGCTGTTCTGTCTCCATGTTGTTTTCCATCATTTTCAGAAGATTTAGCATTTATGAGAAGCAAGGGGCTTGAACATGTACCACTGCTCAGGGTTTAATTTTCAGAGATAAGCACTTCTTTCCAAGGAATTTGGAACAAGGAAAGTCTGTGTCAAATCATATGTGTTGCTCTGGAGACCTCTTCACCTAGCACCACCTCCCCCAGAAAAACTCATCCTGGCTTCTAGGATTTGTGTTGCAGCAAAGCAGACACCCTCCTCGTGTTCCCTAACCTCATATGTTATGCTGACTCTCCCATCTGGGATCTGCTCACCAGCTGCTCCTGGTGCAGGAGGGCTCCAAGGAGGAGGCACAGGGCTCTGTGCCATGGCCATGGCAAGGGCTGCACCACAGCCTGGCCTTCCTCATAGCCAGTGATGGGATCCACTTCCCCAGCTCCAGTGCAGCTGGGAGCGCCCCAGTGTGCTCCAGCACATGGGGCATCAGCTGCAGAGGGGAAAAGCAGCTGAGGTCTCAGCAAAGACTACAGGAAAGCAGACAGAAATAACCCAACACACTCCAGTGTGAGTCCCAGAGCCAGTGCCAGGCCAAGGAGGGAAGCTGGTGACAGTGGAAGCCTGGAACAAGGGCCCTTACCCAAGGCATTTGCTGGTGTGAGGACAGTGCTGTGTGTCCCCAGCCTGTTCCTCTCCCACAGACCTTGTAAGACAAGTCAGGCCAGCAGGGTTCAGTGACCTGGTAGTCATGCTGTATCTTTAACCAGCTGTCTCTAGATCACATCAGCTAGAAATTGTCTGACCTGACCTTTCCCTGGCAGAAAAGGACCTGGAAGTGCTGGTCACCAGTGCCTGACCATGAGCCAGAGGGTGCCCAGGTGGCCAAGGAGGCCAGTGGCATCCTGGCCAGTATCATGAACAGCGTGGCCAGCAGGAGCAGGGCAGGGATTGTCCCTCTGTGCTCAGCACTGGTGAGGCCACACTTCAAGCCCTGTGTTCAGTTTTGGACCCCTCACTACAAGAAAGGTGCTGGTGTGAGTCCAGAGAAGGGAACAGAGCTGGGGAAGGATCTGGAGCACAGAGGAGTGGCTGAGGGTGCTTAGCCTGGAGAAAAGAAGGTTCAGGCCTGGAAGTGTTCAAAAACAGTGTGGATGTGACACCTGAGGACATGAGTTAGTGCTGGACTTGGCCATGTAAGGCTCACAGTTGGACTCAATGATCTTAAAGGTTTTTTCCAACCTAAACGGCTTTGTGGTTCTTTATTACTGGCAAGAGAGAAAAAGGTGAAGCATCTGTGAGAGGAGAATGAGGATTTTAAGGGATGTAATTGCAGAATCTGCACAGAAAAGGTGTATTTTGCAAGGTTAGAAAGAGCTGAATTCATGTTGGTCTAAAGATAAAGGAAGAATTGAGCATGGCTTTCCTCACAGCTGAAGGAATGCAGAATAAGACAGGAAAGGTTTCTTTCAGAGCAAAAAAGACCAAAATTTTTATCATCTCTAAGACAAAGTGATCACTGAGTCCAGCCAACAGGAGTGATTCCTAGGCCTTCTTGTCAGGAGGCAAGGAGTAAGAATGGATGAATCAGGGACAGTACCTTTTCTACTAGTCAGTGACTAGAACTGAATTCCTTTGGTGGACTATTTTGTTCATTGCGCTAGTTCAGGTGAGTTTTTCTCTAATTTTCCAATAACTTTCAGTCATCATCACCTCACCCTGTGCCTGAAGCATGCACTATACAAGTCCTAAGTGGATGATTACAGAAATTTCTCTGTTTGAGAGGGATTTTTGCCTTTCATTCAATATATCAAGTTTATGTAATGAAGTGACAAGTGCTAACATTCTGCCCACATGCTGCTTTTAAGCATTTAAAAATAATTTCTTATGTTTCAGCAAAAACTCTGGTTTTACTCAGGTAAAGCAAAGTAATGATGCTAAAATAAAATCAAAAGAAGAAAGACCACAAAAAATGAAGAATAAGGACAGGAATACTATTTTTAGTCTGAAAAATTTTAGTTTTGTCCCCAAGCATGATATGTGCAAATTTAATTCCATGAATTGGGATGCCAAGGCCTTTACTGCAGAGTGGCACCCGTGGAGAGCTTTACAAGTGCACAGCCTCTCTGCTCTGCTGGCTGTGCCATCATTACCAATTAGCAGTGGAGAGGAGTCCAGCAACCTTCCAGGCAGGGAGCAAATGGGTGGTGGGGGAACAGCTCTACCCTGGAAGGTTCCAGAGTTGGCTGGGAGCTCAGCCTCCACAACTGCTGCAAGCTGTCTTCCCTCTCACTGGAGCTGCACCATGGTCCCCAGGCTTTCATTAGTTATTTTCCAGTTTAATGGTGAAAGCATGAGGCTGGTGGTGGTGGCTGAGTGTGGACAGAGTCTCTGTAATCTTCCCCTTGGAGCTCGGCTGAGCTTCCTCTCCCAACCCAAATGAGCCTCGGCGTTGCACAACTTGGGGTCTCCTGAGGAGAAATCACAGATCATGCCAAACTGCAGACAGTATAATGGCAAGGTGGGGAAATACTAATTAGGTGTCAGATGGAGACCACCAGCCTTATTTAACTGTGAGGTCAAGCTGACTGAAACCTTGTCTCCAAATTAGATATAGACAAACTCTTTTGTGAGCAACATTTCTGATAAAATCTCCTTTTCCTTCTGTTTGCACACAGGAAGCAGACGAAAACTCTCAGAAATGTGCTCTTAGTTGTTCCTTGAACCGATTTTTTTTGTGATCAGAGAGGCATGACTAAGGGCTAGGCTGTCTGGTTTTCTTTGTCCTGTCAGCCCCTCCAAAACATGATCAGATCCAAAAGTTAATTCATGCCTTCTCTGTCTTTCTAAACTCAAAGGAAAAAGGTATTTGGATCCATTTGCATCCATCCAGACAACACAGGGCATTTTGATCTTAACTCCTTGGCAGGAGTAGATTGCACTGTGAGCAAGCTGGGCTTAGAGACACACTCTGTACCAACATTTATAGCCCAGGAAAAAGCCTGTCAAGGCCTCCTCATTCCTGATGGTGTCTTGGGCATAGCCCTACTGGTCCAATGCTGTGCTCCTCCATTCTGACCACAGCCTTTGTCCAAATAAAATAAAAATTATATAAAAAAAATCGGTTCTCTGAAGGAGTTTGCTTCCAGCAGTGACAGAACCTCTTCTGCAGCAACCGTGGGGATGTTTCTGGCTAAACACAACAGAGCTACCTCATGTAATGTAGCCATAAAGATCCCAACAGAGCTAACATCCAATTAGAGGCCCTGGATGCCCAAAGAAAAATGCTTCTTTGGATAATGGAAGTGACAAGGGGGCTGCACAGGGCCATAAAGCTGAAAAGTCAAACAAGTAGAATATTGTTTTCTTCTTCCCTCTCTTTTTTAAAGACTTTCTCTCAAGAGGACAGGAAACCAATTTAATTCCAATGATATAATACTGCCTAAACTGGCCGTGGTTCAGCTCCTTGTAGTGACAGCACTGTAAAGCTATGCCCTTTTTTTGAGCTAAGCTTGTCTGACTTCAGCTTTCACTTCAAAAAATGTTGACTGGTTCAAAAGGGAAAAAAAAAAGTAAATTATATTTTACAAGTTCACTAATGACCTAATTCTGAACTATAATAAATGAAAGAATCAGAGAAGGAGCATTTATATTAACCTCTGAGAACCAGGTAAAGGAAGATTTCTCTTTCAAAACATATATAAAACCTTCACACCAAAAAAGACAAGAAAATGAATGTATCAGTAAATTTTGAGACCACAGGGGCCTTAAAAGATCCTTTCCTTCCAGAAGAATGAACACATCCTTAAGCTGTCTTTCTGTCATAAGTCCAAATGCTATTCAATTCAAAATTTTAAAAGTTACCAAATAGTCTGACTTAGAGTGTGTGTGTCTGGCATTTGAAAAATGGGACAAATCTCATAACAGACACAAGTAATTACGTTCCTCATGAAATTGCCACAGGAGGAGAGGAAAACTTAAGGCTACTTTGCAGATCATTTGAACAAATGAATTTTCATCCAGACACAATTATTGTTTTTTCCCAATGCATCACAGGGAATAAACAGAGGTTGTTTGCTTTGCTGTGTGGAGGAATAAGGGCTCTCAGTTTTGATGTGTTTCCCTTGACTTAGCTTCTTTTCAATTTCAACCAGTCACTGTAAATTGCATCTTTGACGGAGAATCAATTTTACATTCACCAAATGGTAAGGAAACGGGGTTTTTCTTTTTCATAATTATAAGTTTCCAACATATTTGTTAGTACATGTTGGGAAACTGTCACATGTTCCTCCAAAGAGGAAGAAAAGTTCCTCAGCTGACACCAAAACAAAGGTGTGGTATCTGCTTGTCATTTTAGAGTTGTAATTAAAAAAAAAAAAAAAAAAAGTATTTAAATTCATGGAATTGAACTTAATTCCACTTATTTAAGTTCATGGAATTAGAATTGCAGACAGGTTAGGAAATGTGCTTTGCTCTCTGCTAAGATACTTCATGTCAGATTCAACACTGAAAAGAGTGCATTAAAAAGAGAGAGATCTCTGATTTATTCTTGTGTTTGCAGCCTGTAGAGGAGCAATATTATACCCCAGACTACATCCCTTGCTTTCTAGAGCAGCTGTTCTCATGGACACAAAACCAGAGGAACTAGTTGGAACTTTTTCCCCAGATGAAAAACAAACCAGAGAAAAATGGTGTAAAATTCTGCCTTTTTATTTCTTTCACCTTTTGTTTAGAAAATGAAAAAAAAGTTACGAACCTCTAATTTCGTCACTAATATTTTTCTGTGGTGAACAAGTGGAAGCTTTCTGTGAAATGAAAAACAGGGAAAAAAACTGTCACCAGCCATCTGAAAATTTATTGCCAGCTATTTATCAGCTTTTGCCATGGCACATGCATCCTCTTTGATTTAGAAACCCCCTCCTGACAGAATGGTAACTCAACATCTCTTTGGGTGACCCGAATCCCCCCAGCTACCGCACACCATATTTTACATTGCTTAAGTTCACCAGATTTCCATGCACCACTTCCCCGAGTCAATGCAGAAGGATTCTTGGGGCTGGTCTTAGGACAGTGGCATTTGGGGGAATCTCAGTTATGCAGGGCATTCACAAATGTATGTAGTGCCACTCACTGCCTGCCACAAAGGGCCTATTTTTTGAACTGTCAAAGAAACACTTGTGGCATCGCGGAAACCAGAGAAAAGCTGTCAATTCTATTATTAAATTGACATTCCACACATGCTACTTTGAGATGATAGTCCATAATAAAGTTGCCCTATTTCTTTGCCCTCTATTCATGTCACTACCTAAAGTTTTCTCTTGCATCTTCCCCAGACACTGAGTGATAGAGCCTCAGACATGTAAGCTCAACAAGAGGTCGTCATTGTGGAGCGGTGACAGATGTTTACAACACCTGAAAAACATGAGGGGGTGAAGGTCCTAAAGCACCCTTGGTACTCCAGGCTATCACAATGCACGGAGCAAGGACAGTGACATCTCCCAGGGTATTGTCAATCAAGGAGTGCTGAAACAAAGGGGGACAACAGGGACCATTGTAATCCCATTGGAGGGAAGAGGGGGGAAGAAAAGCATAACAAGGCTTTGTCCTGGGCTTCAGAACACAGACCCATCTGTGTGTTTCTCTAGCTGCTGCAAGCTAACAGGATAACACGGGTTGAGCTGACCCTGATGGGAATTGATACAAATTGGATGCTAATTCCATTGTGTCCAGCCCTCCAGTGAGGCCACAAGGCTTCCCCAAAGAGAAAGGAGCTCCCACTTTCCACGCTTGTTTGTTTTTAGACTTGTCTAGAAAGATATGGGTTGCAGGAGCCTGGGTTTCCCAGGTAAGCTGTGCCACCCTGCTTCCTGCTGGGAAGCTTCTGTGGAAATGAGAGGACAACAGAGTCTCTCACCCTCAGGGGTGTCTGATTTAGTAAGGGCCTGTGATTGACAGCTGTTAAGAGGAATGACAAGATATTTTACATCTGTTTGGTGTCCTGACTGTCACCCATTCCTTCCCACACTGGCTATTGTCATTCTTCCTATATCCAGGAATCCTACTGCTGCCAATGCAAATGTCAGACCACTGTGGAGCTATAGTGCCACGCAGCATACATTACACAAGAAGTGAGAAGTGGATCAGGGTCATTGCATTGGGAATGCAACGAGTCCAAAGTATGTTCACTACCCCAGACCTAACATTTTGGACCAATAATTGGACCACCAGCTACTCAGTTGTGTATATCAAATCAGAGAATAAATCCAACACACATGGAGTTTTCTCTACTTTTTTTTTTTTCCTTTTCCTTGCGATTTATTTATTATTTACTCTGCAGCAAACCTTAAGTCTTCCTCCAGTGATGATGAATGAATAATGCAGCATATCCACAGTGCTTATTATGCACAGAAAACTCATATTTCTCCACTCCTATAGCATTCACAGGGGCTTTGGATTTCCATGGTTTTTATATTCACAACAAATTTGCTAACTGTTAAGCAGCACTTTTGGTATCCTGACAGAAACAGTATATTAATATGAAGAAAACCATACACTCATTTTGGAGAAACCACTAATTTTATCATGAATTGAAGTACCACTGATGATGACAGACAAAACTGAAGTACATCCTGCAAGGATGTTTTGTCCAGTTAATGAAGACAATGGGTTTTGCTCTAAATCTGGCCCAACAAACACAAGTAAAGAAAAGAAATAAAGCTCACAATGCAAAACCATGAACAACCTGCCCAATGAAGTCTATCTAAACTAGAAGGGATGTTTAACTGATTAAAATAAACAACAGTTATACTGAATCCATTCTGTCTTTATCACTCTCCAACCCACTCCAAGAGGAAATACTGTGTAAATTATGGGCTCTGCAGCATGCCTGGAGCATTAGCAAACCTGGGCCTTGGAGCAGTGGTGGCAAGTGAATTACAGAGTGAAGGATCCTTCACAGGATTTCAGTCAGCTTCAAGTGCATCATCACCCTTCAGCTAAAAATATCTCAAGCTATTTTAAGCAAATCTAAATTCAGCCCACCAGTGTTTCCCCAGGAGGGGTAAACTACAGAGCACCTGTGTGCTACGTTCTTGGTGCAGAATTCTAAAGCATGAGAAATACAGCACTTCCAAATTGTCCTTGCACCACAGGCATTGTCAAATTTCCAGCCTGAAATGGTCTGGATAACACCTCCAAGATCTTACTGGCCTTTTCAACCCAAGGAGTGATGGCAATATTGTTTATTTCAGGAGTTAACAACTGAATTGCTCAGATCAAAGCCTCTGGGATTCTGCATTCATGTTAGTCTGCTATGGAAGACTGACATGGACTAATCAAATGAGATACAGCCTCATTTCTGAAAGGGTGTGCCTGGTGATGAAAAGGGATGTGACAATCTTTAGCTGACAATCTTTCAATTGTGACAATAGACAATCTTTCAATCATGGCTGAAATATAGCATCTTCAAAGGAGAAACTCAATTCAGGTGACAAACCCTGTGGATCAGGTGCTATGTATCTACCAGTCAGCAGAAAAAGGGACTTCTCTACTCATTTCTATCTCTTTAACTCCTTCTGACTGATACTCTTCATGAAGGAAAGAAGAATAGAGAAATGTTTGTCTTTCTTTTCCCTATGGTTTGTATTTCTAGTTCTCCTATCTTTTCTCTCTTATCCTGTGCCTCTGGGACAGATGGTGAAAACAAAGCCCTTGAGCAGTGAACACTCTGCAGGTCACTTGGTCCACACATCATTGATGGAACTGCTACTGAAGACCCATTTCTTGCAAGTGACTAAAAACTTGGCATCCAGGCTTTAACTGCTGATTGGAACTCCATTCCATTATTAAATCAGAAATAATCAAAAAGTTCAATGTAGCTTCCAGCTGACCTGCAGCCCAGTCAGGTCTCAGCATAAACAGTGCAGTACAGCCTAACAATCTTAATATGTTCTCACTGCTGCACCTACTAAATAAACTAAAGGAGAAGATGAGTTCTTCTGAACATACTTATAAAACATAATGATAGTGAGACAAGGCAGTTTTTGCATTTTGCTCTCTAAACCTTGAGGTCCACAAAGAAAGCTTTGGCTCTGGATTTATTCCTCCAGCATGCAGCTTTATTTTTCCCGTAGAACATTGCTGTTGGCACAACAGAAGAACAGGAGGCTGGCAAAGTGGCATGAAACAAACAGCCCAGACCTTTCCCAAGCTGTTCCTGCTCCTACTGCATAACTGAGAGTTTAATAAAATGTGCTACCAAGATGCAAACATCTTGCACCCATTCAAGCATTTTCTTTATTAACTTAAGTGATAAACCTGCCCATTCAATGCACATGTTCAACTACAAGCAATCTCAACCATCTGAGCCAAAATCTAATATAAAAAGACAAAGTGATTTTCAGACAATGGTAATAACATTCAGCATACTCTTTCCCCAGTTCAAACACAAGGAGATGGAGCAAGATTCCTACAATCTGCTGGCTCACAAGAGAGAAGAAACTATTGTGTGGATTTGAACTCTAGTGTGTTGCCTTTAAGCATTTGGTGGTACTCACTACTGCTTAAGAAGATATTTAGAATTCCAACATGAAAGGTCTGTTTCATATTTTAAGCCCAATAAATCTCGATCACAGCTCTCAATTGAGACAGCAGTCTGGCAAAACTACACGGACAGCAGACACTGTACTGTGGCTCTTTCTCCCCACTCAGCCTCTCCCTCCCCCACCTCCCTCAAATTGAAGTTTATTGTTGCCAGAAAAAACAAGAAACAGCATATCTGAAACTTAATCTTCCTTAAATTTGCAGAGCAAGCCTACAGAGAAGATTAACCATATAAGCAGGGCATACTTTCTTATTTCTCTTGGGATATGCATCATGCTTTTCCCCCCACCCAGCTCTTTCTGTTGTTATTGATCACTGAGTTTCACCCCTCAGCCAGGCCAATCTTGGCAAAGTTAGTAGTCCTTTGTGGGGATTGTTTTCTTCTTTTTTAATACACCTTAGCTGTGAAAATAAAAACCTGTTTGATGCAGCTACTGCTGGAGAGAAATTGTTGAGAGATGAATATACTGGTAGAAGACAGCAAATTATTTTATGCCTAATTAAAATACACTGATTACAGTTCAGTCACCAAGGGTGTTAGGAAGCACACCTTTTTAGTATAATTCAGAAATGTATCTAACTACAGCTTTCATCTGGCCCAAGAAGCAGACAGCTTTCTGTCCCTCTCCTTGCCCACTAACACTCATCTGGTGAGGATTCTGGACAGATATCTGAAGGGTAGAGTGGTTTTGACTGGTGTTACTCTTTTTTGAGACCAAAACCTGCTCAGGCAAGATCTGGAGCCTGATGAAGCTTGTGAAACCCTCAGGTAGCCTCAGAGGGTGTTGGGAAATAGGTAGGTTTGTGGAGTCGATTCAATGTTACTGATGGAGCACTTGATGCTCTTCCTGGTGATGATCACTTACAACTGAAACAGGGAGGGTGTGAGAATACCCTGTGAGGTACTGAGGTTCCTGTGCTCTCACTGGAGGAGCATTCCTCACAAGAGATCCCAGTGCAAGTACAATCAAAATGTGGCAGCAGAGTTTGCCAGCAGATTGATGAAGTTGTTCCGTTTCTAACAGAAAGTTAGCATTTAGTTAGGCAGGACAAAATTGCAAAGACTTTGAATACAAAGACATATAAAATGTAAGTGAAAATGAGTTTGCTTGCATAGATTCACTGCTGCTTATGTGAGAAAACAGAGCATTGAACATCTCACTATCATCACAGGGAGAGGATACAGATTTGCATCACTTAACTCCTAAATCAACCCTTTAACTTTCCTCTGACTGAGACCATTTTTCCGTGGAAGTTCTGGTTTCAATACCCTCAGAAATTAATTATCTATCAGAGATAAGTTATTGCTACAACAAGGGACTAAACTAAAAGCAGTAACATCTTGTGTAAGCATGTGTAGGGCCAAACAATTTTAATTTTGGCAGAAAAAAAAAATGGCACACTTTGAATTACCGCTTTGAATTTTGGCTCTGCTATACCCTACTCACATGGCATATGTGAGAACACGTGTGGGTCCAAGAGAACAGGAAGAAAAGAAAACCTAAATCCAAGTAAGTTTCATCCAGCTTGTGCTCCAAACTTCCTGCAGATCTGGATGCAGAACTTCAGCTTTACTTGCATGACTGATTTAACAGTATGTGAGGAAAAACTCATGCTATCCATGATTTTGGCAATTTTATAAGGCGAGCTATTTGTGCTCAGAGGATAATCACAGGGGCAGGTTAGAAAGGCTGCTGGGAATGTTAAGGGAAGGCCCCTGTTCTGGAAAAGGGCTCATTCTTTAGTTGGTGCTTATTTCACACTGAAGCCAACGTGCTGAAGAGCAGATCCCATAGCAGAGGAGAGCTGAGCAAGCGGCTTCACCCAGAGGTGATTCCCAGGATAAATACAGACACAAAAGTGGGAATGCTCAGAAGTACTTGGAACTAAAGAGGAACTAGGTGATACCAAGGTCTTGGGCTCTACACCTGGACCATTCCAGTGTCATCAAGGGCTTTGGAGAGAGTTCAGCTCACCATCTGAAGGTTAGTTTTGTAACACACGAGGGAGTTACACATAGGAGTCACTCTGTATGCAGAGTATGAAGAGGTGGTCTGTTTTCCACCTGGCCTGATTTCTCATGTTATCAAGTATCCTGGAAAGAGAGACTTGGAAGAAGGTGCAGAGCAGATTAATTACCTATCAATTAGGTAAAAATCCCAAACCAGATCACAGTGACCATTTTTCTTCCAGCTGATGACTGAAAGAACTTTTCCAGCTTGTTTTGGGCACTGGGTTTTGGTTCTGATTTGTTTTCTACTTGAATATGTTGTCCTCAAAGTTTTAGTACCACACACAAGAACTTCCAGCCCTTCCATTTTTTTTTGGCAAATGCCACTTCAGCCCAAGAAAAGTGTGACATCTGCTGAATTCACTGTCTTTGCTCATCCTTATCACAATTGGATGCAATTTTTATAATAAAAGTACTGCAAGGCCACATTTCAGTGGCAGAGCCTATTTTTTTCCATGAGAATTATTTAAATCAGATAATGTCAGTGGGATTTTCCTTTTCTCTTAATGGCAGTAGAGAATGAAGGAAGAATATGGAAATCATAGGTTTTTTACCATTAATAGTTTTCATGGAAATATTCTATCGCCTACAGGCTGTGGTTTGCAAAACAATTTTTCTTTTAAGACATCTAATAAGAAGAAGGGGGCACTCCTCTTAGCAAAATTAAAGAACACCAAAGAACTTTTATTTCTGATCAGCAGCATTCAGAAGTCACTCAGATTACATTCTTTATAAAGCTGTTACAGTACCACAGGCCAGATTAAAGGGAATTTTCTAAAACCTAATTCTCTTTAGATCTAAATCTGTCTTTAGATGACCTTCCTGATTTAATCCAGATCATGAGCATGCTCAACACTCTTTTCTATATATTTGGTTGAAGCCAGTGAAATGGAATGCAGTATCAGAGCTGCCCTTATTTGTAATTTGTCTGGGAGGTGTTCCTATAGATGATAAGCACAGCTCTCCCTTTCTTTTTGTTATGCTTTTATGAAAGGCTCATCTAGCTTATTGATATCCTGAATAGGTGTTCCATTATAAAGGACATGGTGTTTTTGCTATTGTAATATTGTGGATTTTTTTTTTTCTGCGAAAGGTATCAAGTTTTTGAACTTAAAACTACTAAGAGGGGGAAAAAAAAATGAGAAAACTCCAAGAATTAAAAATAAAGAGAAACAGCTCTTTCTCTGGGATATTTTTCTCTTTTTTTACTAGAATCATTCTATATTTAGATGCTATTGGTCCAAACACAGTCTTTATTTCTAGACTTATATCGCTTTAATTTTAAGTTCCTTATCCTCTATATCTGAGAGTCAAATAAGCAAGACTCAGAGAAATACAATATTTAGATGTGAAAAAACATACTGTTATGCTGCTGTAGTGCTTCCACATTGAGTTTTGCTTACTTCCAGAATCTAGATCTTGCAGGTTGAAAGTTCCTCAGAAAAAAAAATGTTATATATATAAAACATATATATGTATAATTATATCCCTTAATTCAGCCTTGTGGCAACAAAGTGGGCATTTCAAAATGCATGGAAGAAACAGGACTTTAAAAAAAGGCATGTACCAAATAAAAGCAGAATCCTGCATGTGATGCCCTTAGATTTCTATCTTTTAGAAATGCACTGTTTACAGATTAGTTACTGGTATGATTTTTTTTCCCACAACCTGACATTACAGAATTAAGCTTTCCCACAGGAAGACCAAGGGTGATCCACAAGATCCACAAAACCCACAGGCCCAGAAGAAGGTGCTGAAAGGTTTTGTCCCAAGTACAACCCAAACTAGGAATGGCCATGGCAACAAAGAGAAGGAGAGGACTTGGCAGGGCAGTTAAATGCTTAATGCTCCCTAATGCATTCAAACATTTGATCATAGCTGTTTTCCCCAGACTGCACACCATTTTCTGTCATTACAATAATTGGGTGTATTTCTGTTGGACTAAGGGAATGCCTTCTGTTTAAGCTTCTGTTTAAATGATTGTTGGAAGTGCAATTGTCAGCCAACAGACCACAGCACTAAAGCCAGTGTTCGCTGAGCACTGCATTTGAACTCTGTTAGGAACTATTTGGGCAAGACTAGCTTTTTAATACACATTTTAGCCTGGGTAATTTTCAGAAAAGCAGTCCATGATGTTGTTGACTATGAAAGGCAAAGGAAAATTTTCCAATGAAGACCAATTTTGCAACCAGAGGGCTGCAGCACCCTATTAATTCTGAGTGCCCAGGATCCCTCGGGTATGGCTTATAGGAAAAGATTGATGGTGTCCACCTGGGAAACCCAGTGATATTCCTTATATAATTTCAAATATTGTGTTCAGCTCAGATGTGAAATATATCCATGGCAGACAGATGACCAAATATAAGAATAAATGTCTCAACCCACAATGATATATACAATATTTCCACATACATCCAGTGCTGACGTAAATGGGAATAAGGGTATATCTTCAAGTCATTGTTCATGAAGCACACATTGTACAAGAGAAAAACAAGTGTATTACTGATGCCAGGAGTTCTCTGACCCAACCTTCAGATTTGAACATCCAGCCTGCCTTGACACTATAAACATGCTTGGGGAAGGCAGCAGCTGTGTCTAAATAACTGCAATTTGCTACAACATTAGAAGATAGAAAATATTAAAAGCTCTTCAGAAAACATCCCTAGTATTATGTCATTAAAATTGTTTATCAGTTAGTGAGTCAAGAAATTAGACCACTAAAAAGATGGCTGTGGTGGAGGACCAGAGAAACTAAATCTATTACTGAAATCCAGGAAGGAACCAGAAAATATGCATTGTCCTAGCTCGAGACCTTGCTTTCTCTCTCTCCTTTCAACTTGCAATTTACTTCCCAGCTGAAGAATCATCTTCTTTCCCAGCAGATCTATAACCTTGTCCCAGTGTCTGCCCTTATTCTTTGCCTCCTCACATGCCTGTTGCATTTTTTTTTCTGTCTTTAGCTTGTATCCACTGCTGGCTGTGCTACACACCAAAGGTTGAGTTTGCTGGGTGGGTTTGGCCCAAAGTGAGGGATGGAGTGAGTCCTTCCTCTAAAAACGCTCATGGCACAGCCAAGGACTTTCTGTACTCGGTGCAATAATGCAGGTAGTCACACTTTTTCAGCCAAAGCACTTTTCTGCAAAAGAAGGGAAAGGCCTCTCCTAAAATGGATCCTTTTGGAGACAGGTTTTGTTCCAGTTTGTCTCTTTTGTATATAGGTAAAGGAGCCCAAAATATTTCAGTTTTGTTCCTAAAAGACAAGGTTTTAGGGTGGCATTTCAAATGATTGGAAAATAAAGCTGGACTTGTCGGTCCTCAGCTGCTCTAGCTGAACCTCTCGGTTGATATTTGCAAATAAAGCATTTCGTAAGTTTTCTTGTTGCATTTTCTTGCCATTTTTCTAACCAATCCCAGTTCTAAGAGCTATGCCTTTGGGCTGAGGACTCAAATTACCTTCTGGAGACAGTGAGCCCAAGAAGACCAGATTGTCTCAGAGGCTGGTCAAAGATCTTTGCTTTCTCATAGACCCCTCCTTGCCTCAGCTTGCTGCTCCTCCAAAGCCAGCTCTTACTAGTTCTGCTTCAGAGCAAGCATGCAGACAGAATATCAAAAGAGGCTTTCAGCAGCCTGCTCTGAGCCTTGGTTTCCACATAGATGGGAAGAAGACATTCAGCTCTTTATTTCACACGACTGAGGGACTCGGGCCGCGTTGCCTTGAAGAACCGCTTCAAGTACCGGGAGTTGTTGAAATTATCCAAGGCTTTTTAGCTGCTAAAATATTCCCTCCCATATGCTGAGTGTCCACTTTGAAAACCTTGCTCATTCTTTCCTGCATCTGGCATAGATTTCCAGGGGGGTGGGGTGGGCTCTGCGGTCGGCGTGAGACGCGCCCGGCTTCGCAGCTGCTGCTTCCTTCCTCTGACAACGCAAAAAATATCTTCAAGGAGGGAATCCCGTTTAACATGCAAGTGCTGATACCAAGGATGCTTCAGCTTCTCATCCTCTCTGTGACAGGGTCCTGAAGCAAATTGTGCAGCTAAAATTAACCCACAGGCCGCCCTCCTACAGGCTTCACCCCTTCTCTTAACTTCTGTCGCCGCTGAGCTCAGCGTAAACACCATAAAATTAAAATGTAGTTCAATAACTTGTAGTAAGCAATTCTCATTGGTGAGCTTCATCCCCTTTCAGATTTTATTTTTTTCCAGACAGCTTTGATTTTTACACATCCATTTACATTCAGTTGACATGTGCCAAGTATAATTTCAGTCACAGATTATTTTTCTCTGCTTTTGATAGTATTTCTGCGTACTGGCAAAACTGGCTGCAGAGAATGTTTTGCAACAGGGTAAAGAAATTATACAGGGGTCAGGGTATTGTCCATACATATAATGGAAACACTGGATGTTATGATCTAAACAGAAGGGACAGAGGCAGTACAGATGTTAAAGTTTAATCAGAGTTTCTTAGAGAGTTTATGTAGCTAAAACTTATACCCAGCATGAGGACACTTATATGTAGCAGACCTCAGCCTTGTTATGTTCTGTGTGGAAAGGGATTTGCTTAATTAGAATATAAACAAGATGCAGATTGCATTTAGCTGCAGGTGGGCAAGCACTTTTAAGAACATCAACCACAGCCATATTGTGCCCAGAGGGGGGATTTTTTTTCCTATACCTTTCCCTAGCTCTTCAACAGTGACATTATTGGGTGATAACAAGTCACCACTCTTTAGGGCATCTGTGGAAAATGATGTGTGGGGTTTCTTTGTGTAGGCAGAGAGAAACATGGTTTAGCAGGACCCTCTGTGTATCAGAGTTGGAAGGAACCCTCAAGGACCATCAAGTCCAACTCATAAGTGACTGGCTCAAACAGGGATTGAACCCCCAGTCCTGGTGTTATTAACACCATGCTCTAACCAGCTCAGCCAAGCTCAGGGTCACATAATCATATCCCAGAGCAGGGTACAGACAACTCATTTTTGATCCTCCTAAAAATTTCACTGAGATGCTGCTGACCTTAGCCAAAATATACCAATGAGATGAAAAAAGAAGAGAAATTAAGTGTATTCCATCCATGGGCTAAGAGACGGCAGTGCAGTGTCTCCAGTCCATGCAGAGTGAGGATTACCCTGAGCTTAAGGGAGAAAACTGATGGAATGGGTCAGGTTTAGCTGGGGGTGTGGACTCTGCTCAGCCAGACTTAAGCTAGATCTCCCTGTCAAGATCAGTCCCACAGCCAAGACACTTCTGTGGGCATGTCAACACAGCCACAGAGCAGCAGCTGATCTGGGCATTTCAGGAAGGGGCTCAGAGAGAAGCGGTGAGCACTGTGGGGCTGAGTGGGGAAGCAGGGGTTGCAGAGCAGTATTCTTGGCTCCTATTTAACCCAATTTCTTCCCTGCCCATTCCTCTGCACAGCTGAAAGCATCAGCCACAGGCAGGTCTGACATCTGTCCCAGGACACAGCAGGGAGCAGCAGAGCTTTTCCTTGCTCGCGCTCCCGCAGCCCAGCTGGGCCCAGCTGGCCCTGCACACTCACAGGACTGGGAAAAAAGATGAATTACTGTCACTTGGACTACCTGAATTCAGCACTGAGGGTCTGAGTCCTTTACAGGAGTTTTGCCTTTAGAACAGTTTTCTCTGCCTGTTATTTCTCAGCAAGAACATTTTTGATCCAACTGCTAGTCCAGCTTATTTTACATGGGGCTGTAATTTTCAGAGCTTTTCAACCAGTGCTTGTTATCTACTTAGATAGGAATGCCTGTTTGTCTTTTTCAAACAATGTAAAAACTATGCAAGCAAGTGGATTTTAGTCCAAATCCAAAAAGCTGGTACAGAAGATGCATAAATCTTAAGCTACCCCTATGCAACAAGCAGTCAATCTTCATTACTTCTATTGGCTTTGTGATATTTGCACCTGAATTTTAGCCAGGGGAAGTGTTACCATGGTTGACCAATTTTTAAGTGAGGAGTGACCATCTCCAGGAAAAAAAAAAAACTTTTAAAAAAATTTTTAATATAGCAATGATCAAATGCATTCAGGGCAAGGAATTATTATCTGCCTGTGAATTGCTCTGAAGGGATTTCAGTGAGTCCTGGATGACTGAAGATAAATGTATTAATTTCTCTGTTTGCCTCTAACTGGGAAGATTATCTGTGGATAATTTCTGCAAAGGTTTTCCTTCCTCGGCCCTTCCCAAGCTGTTTATTCTTGGTCATATGGAATCTACCTCCCACTATTGTGAACCTGGAGCAGTTTGATTTAGCAGCTGCTAATTACTGTGTGCAGCTTCCTTATACCTAAATAGAATTAAAATGTTATTAATTATGCTTATTCTCAGTTATAGTGTAGTCAGCTCTCATTCAATAGCAGAGTTTAACTCAATCTTCACAGAGTAGGATAAATGCACTAAGAGGAGGATTAAGGATGGCTGAGTGTTTGTGGCTTTGGTGTTTTGGTTTATTTGGGGTTTTTTTGTTGGCTTTTCTTTTTTTTTTTTTCTTTTTGATTGGTGCTTGTTTGTCTCATTTGCTTGGTGTTTTTCTAAGATATTCAGGTACTGAAATCAAAAGTGAAAAATATATTCCTCCCTTCTATGTTCCTCTTCCTAACAAAAGTCAGACCATTTAAGGGGGAGAAGTAGTAAACAAGGAATATTTCTTGCTGATGGGTCAGCCCCAGTTTTATGTAGGCTGAAAAGTAGATTGTAATCCTGTGAAACAGCAGCATACTTTTGTTCCTCCCTCCCTGCCCCCATCCTGAAAACACACATGGTTTGACAAAATGCCACTAGAACGTGCTTGAAAACAGTGATCTCATTGTGAAGGCTGAAAACTTAGGGCTCAGTATAGCTGGATGATTGAGAAGCACAACATGCTCAACAGATGTAAAAACTGTATAATTCATGACTTTCTCAAGTGGGGAATGAGCTTCCACAGCCAGTTACTAAACCACTGCAAGAGGTGTAAAATATCCAGCGATTTCCTACGCGAGTGCACCAACTATTTCAGATATGCACACACTACTTGTGAGTCTTGGCTAGTGGTCACTGGGGTTGTTTCTCTCTGCTCTGTTCCGTGCTTGTTTTGGGGTATTTTAATAAGAGAGGAGAGACTCAGCATTTTATCCTTCGTTTCCCTATTAAATGGCAGGAAGGTGGGGGGAAGGGGACAAGCAAACAAAACTCCAAGCAACTTAAGTCCAGAGAAAACTTAAAAGGAGATTAAAAACCTCGGACTTCCCACTTGTCCTAGTGAGCTGGCAGGAAAGCCAGTTTAATCCAACTGGGTTTGTTGCTCCCTTGGGTCTGCAATCCTGCACAGACCTCCCTGGCAGGCTCTGTAATTTTGGAAAGTTAGCTGAGGCTCGCACGATCCCTTTTCATTTCTTTTTTTTTTCCCAAAGAGTTTCCATCCCTTGGTTTCTTCTGAACCTCAGAACCCAAAGCAATTAATTTCTGAAACTTTCCTTAAAATTTCCATATTTTCTTCCTTTAAGCAGCTCTCTGCTACTGCACATAGTTTCTGCAGGGCCTCACAGGGGAAGGCTGCTGAAATTTCTCGCTTCCAGATCCAGCAGGCAGCTGGAAGGCATTTTACCTTTCCATGCTACAGGTTAGAACCATGTCAAGGCCGCTTCTAAATCGTGCCCAGAGGACTTCTTTCTCCCTAAGGATTGTCATTCCTGTCCTGGCTGCACCTTCTTCAGGTCCAGACATATTCCCCCAAATAGGAACAGCCGTCCCCACCCTTCTAAAGCTACCTTTTTTCAATACTCTCAATGGAACTATGTTCCAGAAAATAAATTATTTTCCAAATATTATTCCAAATAATAAATTATTTAAAGAAAAATAAATTAGTGCGTGGGTACAATCCTGGGTGTCAGATTGCCAGCATCTGGTCAGAAAATAGGGAATTAGCCTGGGAAACAGGAGAGAAAAAAATAAATATCAACCTTGGCCCATCAGCTGTGCCCCAAAATATGTAAGTCTTGAAAGAAAACCTCTTTACAAGAAGAACATGAATGAGACAGAATTATGGCATGCCCACCACCTCCCAGAGTTTTGAAGAAGTCTTCCCAAATTAACATGCCTCTTTAATTTAGACTGCAAAGAGCCTTCTCAGCAGCTCCCCAGCCTTCACAGCTGCTGGCAGGTAAAAGAGGATGGAGCAGGAGATAAGAGTAGAAGAGTGAATATTCCTTTTGGGAATATGCAGCCCCTGAAAGCAGAGACTGATTTAGAGATTTTCTTTGGCACCTGTCAGAGGTTATTGTGATGCTCGTGTGGCTGTCCCCTAGCATTAGTTTATCACTGCTGCCATGCAGTAGTACAGTACATTTGGGTACAGTATTTTCATGTGAAACTTCACTTTAAAAGACTTGTAGCTTCCCCTCCCTCTTTGCTTTTTTTGGGCAAAAATTTCTCATACTCACTGAATGCCCAAAGTGCATTATTATTTCTGGCCACGTCTGAAGACACCCACGTGTAAAAAATCATAGGTAGTCCAGCTGTTACATATGGTTAAATTCTTTATTGAGATGGAATAAATCATCTCCCCTTCTCTCTCTTTTTCTAAGGCTTCAGATTTGGCAGGTACCTACTACTGAATGCTGAACTCATGCCTTGTCCCAGTCGAAGAATCTTCATTTCACATGACACAGGAATAGCATGTCAGGTGTAGTGAAATTTAACCATACAATTAGTTTTCCTTTTTTTACTTGGACTTCATGGAAACAGAGAAAGGTGCATGACTCCAAGGAGGCACTGGGTCACGATAGACAAATAGTCTCTGGCATAGAAAATCTTTCTGTCCCTGTCCTAGGAGAATGGGGGGTTTTCCCTCCTCCTCCAAATAATCTTTCTGCTGCAGTTAAAAACACTTTTTCCTTCCTCCAGCTCAAGTAACAGTCACACATTCATTCACAGAATGAACAAGTACCAAAAAATCCCCAAAAATCAGTGAAGATTCTTATCTTTAGGTCAATGTTACAGAACTGTAAATATAGACAACCTCCCTGCCAACTTTTCAGGCATGAACATGCCTCATTGCTATAGGTGATGGTTTGGTGAGGTGAAGTATCAGATAAAAAGGTTGCAGAGCCTTGGCTTTCCTGCAGACTTCATAAGTTAAGCTGACTAGTTTGTCATTTGGAGAAATGTGGGCAAAAACTAAATGCACGTTTTGTCCCAAGTTTGAATTGGTATTTTAGATAATTTAAAAAAATAAAAAGGAAATTTAAAAGATTTATTTTTCAAAAGATTCCTACCTGAATTCAGCATGTCAATCCATATTCTGCATGTCTAATTATTGTATTCCACGACCAGGGACACCCATCTGAAAACTGCCAATTTTAACAAGGCTTCTCCACTTTGTCAGACAAACAATGACCTATATCCTAAAACCTCTGACCTTTATAAACACATTTTTATTGTCACAAGTGACATGAAATACTAAGACTGCAAGACACTATTACTTAGTGGTGATTGTATGAGAAAACTTGTATTATGTACACGTAGCTGTCCAAAATTATAAAAACTCTTCACAACTTTCCTGCTTCAGGAAGGACAGAAAGCCCAGAAAGAAAATACTTTAAAGCACAACTTAATTTAGCTGACAATCAAAGTGTATTTTTGCAGTGCCTTACTACTGAACAGTGACAACATGTGCACTCATATGTGGCAAGTCCACTGCTGAGGAAGCCATTGTGATTTTTTTGTTCATTTCAGTGCTTCTACAGTTGAGATGGCTTACACAGCCCAATCACAGCTTACCCACCTCAAAGTGGTACACCTTGAAGTGTAAGACACACGAAGGAGGTGTTTATTTTCACCCCCAGGTTGACTGTGAGAAACCCCTTGAGTTGAAGTTTGGACAAAACCCAACTGCTCTGATGTCAGTGGAGTTTGTCCACTCCATTGTGGGCAAAGCCATCGACTCCAGTGGAGCCAAACACAACCTGTGACTATTCCATTAAAGGAAAGACACACAAAGCTAGCCCTTTGCTGCACATTCAGTGTTAAGAAAACCACCATTGCCAGAATTTGCTTATCACCAGTGTGATCTCCTGAGCTTGTCTCAAGAACAGGTCATATCTTTTTAATTAAGTAAAAAACCGTAGTGGTTGATGTTATTGTGCATTTTCACTCATGTTCCCCCCTCCTCAGGAGAGTTTCAGGTATAAATAGGAAGACAGATCATCCATCTCCAAGGAAACCAGGGGGAAAAGTCAGTGCTGAAGGGCATATTCACATGGATAGAATCATGCTGGGGTTGGTGCTTCACGCTGAAGCTGTTGCATTTTCTGACTGTGTTACCTGGGCACTGGCTCTGCCCTGTGACAACAGCAAGGGTTAAACCTCCCAGTACAGGTGCTCCAAGTCACGTCTGGAGGACTGTCTTCTCTCCCAAACAGGCAGAAAAGCAGGGTTGAGAACACAGGAAGGAATTCTAGGAGACAAAATCTTACTCTGAACTTGCGATTTGGCAGTTTTGCTGTGGTCTGAAGCTTAGCAGCCTGTGAAATTATCTTGGAGTTGCTGCTACAGTCCAAACAGGCAGGACTGCCAATGTTACTGGGGTCCCTGCTGCAGAGAGGACAATGGTAGGGGTGATGTTTCCATTCAGGGTCACTCATCCCCTCCTCAGCCATCTCAGGTCCTCACCAAAATCCATTCACTTTCAAGGAACCCTGAAAAACAACTTTACCTGCTAACTTTTACCTCTTGTTAAGAGGAAAACGGTGGGGAAACAAGGTAAATCATAAAACTGCTAGAAGAGATCTGTCTTCTTGCTGGTTACTTATGTTTGGGGATCTGGCATAATCTGAAAGGCTTTGCCATTATTTATATTTTTCCTGTATTTATAATCATCTGTATAAGTATCTGGTGTTTGAGGATAGGCACTTTAAAAGCAAAACTAAACATTGGATCAGACCCTATTCCCAAATATTCTAAATAACAAAGTCCTTCTGAAAGCATATTGTGACCTTGCTTGGCATTGCTGCAGCATGATTGCCCTCTGCTCTCTCACGAGGAGAGGTGAAAGTTGGATACTTTAGTCAAAATAAGCAGCCTGGCTTGCTTAAAGACCTACTAAAAGTAAAGACTACTTAAAGACTTACTAAAGTAAACCCAAAATAATGAACTAACTTTGATTGTTAAATAAACATCTTTGAGATTGTTAATTTAACACATCTGGTAACACGAAATGACCTATTCTGAGTCGGTCAAGCATCCATGTATACAAGTAATCCTTATAAGCACAAAAGAAGCCATTCCACATTCTTATTTTCCCATTTGTCTTCTGATTTGAATAATTTTAACCAAAAAGTGTCACTGAACCTACAGCACTTTAAGTAGGTGATTGAAGAGGAAATCAGCATAAAGGACAATTGAAGAGTAAATCCTTCTAGATTAAGGATGAGGGAATAATTGCTGGAGTCTGCAGAATACTTCCATTGTATGGGAAAACCCAAAACAAGTCGGTAACCTTTATTCCTAGAACTATTCAAATTCACAGCACCCATTCACTGCCCTGCACTGCTGGGGAATTGCACTGCTGGTGTCCAGGTCTGGCAAGAAGGCAAGAGCTGCTATAAAGGAGCTCCTGCACTCAGGGGAACTCTTGTCTACTGAAAAAGTCATCCAAAACCACAACTGCATGGTGTTGGCCTCCTGTTTGAAAAAAAAAAGTTAAAATTCTCAAACCCTGTGAGTGTACCTAACCCAAATTTCCTAAAGTGCTTAAATTGACTGAATATATATTACTAATTATATATATTACTAATTCTTCTGGACTGAGAGCAACTCAGATAGATATGACTGTTTAAGTTTGTCTTAAAATATTCTAGAGATGAAATTTGTTGAAAGACAATTAAAGAAATGTGTGTGCAAAGTTTGGGTGAAAAATAAAAACTACAGGGCTCCTACTTGTCAAGAAACAATATATCAGATTATGGCAAATCCAATTATTGTAAGGTCTTTGTATACAGTAATATTACATATTACACTATTGGTCTCACTCTCAGCTTCCTGTACTTGTAATTTGGGGGCATTATAGAGCTATGAATTCCTCATATAATTTTTAGCTGTCCACAACTTCTGGCCTCTGCAACTCTCAGCAATCAAAACTAATCCTGAATTGAGAAAATCAGTTGGTGATATATCAGTGTGGTTCAAAAACACTTTGGGGGATAATATCTTTTTAAAATATGTACCAAAATACACATGCACACAATGTATACCCATCCCAAATGAATCTTTAAACACACATTCATTGATTAAAAAAATCCAAACATCAATTTCTCTACTTCCTTTGTATATACATACTTATATATATATTATAAACAAAGGCAACATTTAACTTTCAGTCTGCTGTAAATCTTGACATTACTTTTACAGAATATTAAAGTGACAGTAAATTCTTTTCTTTATAATAGCATAAAGTAAGCCTTTCTTCCCTGAAACTCTAAATTTCATGTGACCTTGTAAATCCCATATTAATTTGTTAGATTTGTGGCCTGGAAAAATATGAATGGTTTCCAGAAAAACCCATTCTTCTCTTGAATTGTTGTAATGAGCTTTGCTAGTCTCAAACTCCGAATCATCACCCTTTTAAATGAATAGTATTTCAATGCAGCTAAGGAAGAACCTGTTCCCAAAATGCAAGTGGATACTATATCCTGAGGCCTTCCAGATACTCTTTCCAATATTAATAAATATTCCCCCAAAAGTATTTAAACAAAAAATAAAAAGAAAAAAGAAAAAGAAAAAAAAAAAGAAGAAAAAAAAAAGAATCATTGCAAAAGTCTTTTTCACTTATGCAGTGGAAGTGATACAGAGAAAAATTCTGCAGCTCTTTCAGACAGATGTCTGGTTTGCCACAAAGCATCAAACTTTAGATCTAGACAAAGCAGTTTTTTGTCACTAATACCAATGTGGTATTAGGTGAGGGAAAGATTGCTCATTTGTTCAAGATGGCACTGTCAGTCCCCAGAACCGTCTTTCTGCCTGTGTGGTGACAGTGATTCAGGGAAGAAAAGAGAAGGAATTGTTTGATGAACCTAACAAGAACTGGCTGCTAGTGTAAAATAAAAAAAATAAAGGTGGCTCTATTAAACAAGTCTTGTGAGTTATTCCAGGTGCTTCAGCCCAGAAATCACACCACTTACAAGGGAAGCATTATCATTGAAATATTAATATTTTACTGTATTTTATCAATATTTTACACATCTTTGAATAACAAGCAATGACACTCAAGGATATCAATATCAATCCAGCAACCAGGAGCTAACCCAGTAAAGGCAGAACCACCTCCTGCCTTTTGCTTCCTGCTCTGCAGCTACAATTTTTCAGAGTTCCCATCAAACCCATCTAAAACAAGCAGCTGGTCCTCTGTGATCCCAGGGAAGGTTAATGACTCGCTTTAAACTGTGGTAATTGATAAGCATGCTTTTCATTTAAAGGAAAACAAGTATTTTCTTCATATTTCCAGGACACAGGGAATGCCTAGAGCCAAATCTCCTACATAAATTACTGGGAATACACAGCTAGGCCTGTTTCTATTGAATTTCCTCATCCTGAGTAGTTCCCATATATTGTAAAATATGAGTCAACATGAGCAAAGGTGGCAAAGACTGGCTCCGAGGGCTGGGTTAATCCCTGCAGTAGCAGGGCTGAAATCCAAATTTATAGTAGAATTTGGTCAGACAGCAGAGTAATTAACTCTGGTATCCCCACACAACACCTGCACCACAGAGGATGGCTGAGCACTGCACAGACAACTCCCTCAGCAGGAGGCTGCACGTTCTTTACTCTGGTCCAGGCTGACAAGAGCCATGGAACGAGATCTCAAGCCCTTCTTGGTTTCCTCAATTATTTTACTGCTCTGTTTCGGGGGAACTGTGAGAAGAACAGTGATTCAAGGATGTTTCTGGAATTCTGCAGTAACTTGGCTCAGAGTTACCCACAGGTGCCAGGTTGAGATCATCACACTGAAGAGAAACAATTGGCCAGAATCAAACCCAAGCAGAAGGAGTGATGTTTGCAAAAGAAAGAAAATTCCCTTTCTGGGAAGCAGTTGCTGCAGAGCTGTATCCAGTGGTTGAGGGTGTGCACCAAGAGATGCTGGAGGACAGACCACAAGTTCCTGCATGCCTGTCTGACAGACAGCACTGCCTGTAAGAGTGGTGGTAGGTCAGAGAGTCCATCAGCTCCTCACCAGCAGTGATCTGACTCCAATTACATCAACTCTTGTCTTTCCATACAAGATTACAGATGTGGAATTTAGCAGAATAAGTAACCTCAAAACAAACCAGCAAAACCTGAGATTGTCTCCAAGAGTCCTGAAGTATAAGTCTTCCTTTTTGTGACAGACTTCAAGGTTAGGCCTGGGTGCACCTGTGCACTCAAGATTTTCACTCTGTTCTCATTTGCTATCAGCAGCTCTATTTGGCACTGCCAGCACTTGAACAGAGGTGTTTCATCTTTGCCAGGTTCAGGACAAAATTCCACACAATCCATTGGCAGCTGAATCCCTGCTGACACCAGCCCTAAGGCACTGACACTTTGGTGGGTCTGTGCAGACACAGTCAGATCCCAAAACACAAGCAATCAGGTAAGTAAATACCTCAGCAACTTTTCTAAGGAAAGAGATGGTAACACAACTTCATAAAATTGGGTAACAGAGGTCATCTGGCTCATTTCTAGCTGGGGAGAGCATCAGGAGCTTCCATGGTGAAGACAAGACAATGCACAGAACAGGATTTGCAGCTACAGGTGCTTGGCTGTCAGGCTGAATTACGTTGTTTTTGTTAAACACCAAGTAGTTGCCATGAAGAATTTCAAGTCCATAACAGGTGGCAGCAGGAACCTGGGACTCCAGTGTTAAATTTGTTGCATACTCACTTTCTGAGATTTAAGAGCACAAAGGAGCCACTAAAGAAAGTCAGGCTGGCCTGGCAGAGCTGTCAATGCTGTAGGCAGTAAAGGTGCATGGATGGCTGTATAACATGTGTGAAATTATAAAATAATATGCAGTCTTAACATAGGTTTTTCTCCCACCCTAAAGCACAGGCCTTGGGAAGAAAAGAATGCACGTCAACCACATATTCTAGGAAAGAACTTCCTTGGGATCCCAAGAGTTTTTGTTTGTAAATTTGAAATATCCCGTTCCCAGTGGATTGCTTTAATAAGAACAAAATAACAAAAAGCAAGGACTCCAAGCCCACACTTAAAGGACCTTAACAGTCAACTGACAGAATCAATATGAAAATCTTATACAAAATTAATTAGAAAGAATCAGCCATGCACTAATTTGGTTTCTTTTCCCCATAATAGCCAAGCTAATGAGAAGGCACTTATCTAGAGAGCAAGTGGGGGACTGACTGATGTAAAAATAAACAGCTCCTATTGTCACCAAACACCATTTTGAGGTGCCTGTGCAGTTGCTTTATAGTAGAGCTCAGCTCTGTGTTGCCACTTCAGAGAGGCATTTTTTATGTGTTTTTCTCCATATTGCTCTCTGGAAATCTCAGTGTGGCACCTTTCCTCAACACCTGACCCCTCAGAGGAAGGAACATTTTGGACATTTAGCTGTTGTTTCAGTTCCCTTGCTTGCACAGCGAGGAGGGAGGCAGGAGGAGGAGGTGGCTGCTGAGCTTGGTTCTGATTCACAGGGTGGCACGAGGGCCTGTGAGTTCCTAATGCTCTTAGTGATAACTCTCACTTCAAATGGGGTTTTAAAGTGCCTGGGAAAGGCTGTGGTCACATTTAAACCCTTTTCCTGGCCAAAGGCCTCTACCACCATGTGTGCCCCACTCCAGCAGGCTATGTCTGCAGTTACATTAAATCAGCACTAAATTTGCCTGCTTTGCTTATTTTTGAGCCTCATCCTACTCCCCAAGGAGAACTGTGCAGGCAAAACACAGAGGGAGCAATGGGGGCAAATCCAGAATCAAACCAGAAACGCTGGTGCTCAGACACCATGCAGGAACTGAGGCCACAGCACAGGATAACTCTGGTTTTTTGCCATAATCTGCAATTTTTCAGCAGGAAATTGTGTCTTGGCTGTAGCTTTACCACAGGACATCACACGGTTTTTATGGCTGGGTCTCACAGCTTTTCAGCACAGCCTTTTCCACCAGGCAAGGAGCTACAGCAGTTTCTGTAGGACAGCCTGAACCCTTCCAGGATCATGCTCATCCTTGAGCTCACCTGTGCTCCAGGGTGGACAGGAGCACTCTTTTTAGTGTTCTTTCCCTCAGCTTCCAGAGCCATCACTTGTCCTGGCAGCACCTGGATGTGCAGGGCAGCATTTGTTGGGCTCTGCAGGATCCCAGCCAGGCTGTTGCCTCAGTACATCACCATGGCACCAGACAAATGGCTTTCAGGGAACAGCACCTAGAAGCTGGCATGCATGTCAGCTCAAACATTTTGACACTGGCCATTAGTGTGGGTTCAGACTGAAAGAATTCCAATTTTTCCATAAAAAGGAAATCCTGAAAATAATTAGTCTGGCCCCAAATTAATTATCCATTTGCTTCAAACAGGGCCCACTTTTGCTGAGCTGTGGCTACTTTTTCAATCAGAGACAGGCTAACAAAGGCCAGAAGGAAAAAAGAAATCGTGGATCTGTATTTTGGGCAAACAAATGGAGTGCTTTAGTCAAGAAATGCTATACAACCCACCCACCCCCAAAAAGGCCTGAAATTTATCTCTGCTAAACGCTTTTATTTGGACAAATGACCATTTTCTAGGAGAGGGTCAGCCATCAGCTGTGCTGGCATGAGGCAGGACCATATTCATGGGACCCACTGCCCAAAAATAATTGCTACATTGGTACCCAGCACTGAAATAAGCAAAGAGCAGAAAATCAAATGTGACAAATAGCAAAAGAGGAAACACTAGGTCAAGTAAATCTGCTAAAAACACTCAGATTCAAGCAGCCTGTGTCCTGGGTCAGGCAAATCACAGTTTAAATTTCTAACTCAGGAAAGGACTCAAGGTGCTGGATATTTAAGCCTTTATGCAAAAAGGCTTTGATTTCTGACTTGGGTAGTGATTTCTTTTGCACTGGAAGGGTTTGAAACAGCAAACCAGATTATGGAAAGGAAATAATGCACCAGCAACATTCCCAGGTACTCGTGTCCCCTGGGACACTCCAAGAACAGGTATTTCCAAAGGCCCATAGAGGTAACACAAAACACTGCACAGGCGACTTGTACAGATGTCTTTTAAAAAAAAAATCTACCAGACTGTAGGGAAAAGGATGGTTTCACTTCTCAAGGTGCCTGTCTTCATTAATCAGCCTCCCAGAACTGCTGCCATCTCCACAGGCTACACATCCAACAGCTACACCCTCAGCATCACGTCCGTGGGCCTAGACCCACTGACTCTAGAGTTTAATGCAAAGCATGCTTTCAGCATATTTTTGTGATCCTGCAGAAAAGTTGCCTGCCTTCTGTTCTTAAAACAAATGGGATTGTTCCATATTTCCAGAATATTGGGTATTTATTTCATAGCAGTGCCGTATTACAGTGATGTATGTTTACAATAAAAAATGCTGAAGTGATGTATTTCCTAATTACATTCTCAAAGAATTCACATCCAATGCTAGCATCTGAACCACCTCCCAAAAGTAATAATAGGGATCCTCTCCACTGGCCTGGGAGGGAAAATAAGCCCACAAATCATAAAAAATTATATTTAAAATTCTTTCTAGAGGGTAAAGTGCCCTCTTAGGTGGCTCTTGAATAAATGGAAAGGAGCCCACAGGATTCCTGTCATTAATTTTGACAGGGTTTGGATCTGTCCCTATTGTTTCATTAAAAACTGGAAATAAGTCTTGTCTACTCAGATAATTTGAACCATACTGTAGCTATGCAAGTATAATTCACTGCAGTCCGAGCCTCCTATGGGGATAGAGGCATAAATTCATATTATGTGAAAGGGACATAATCCATAACTGCATCCACAAGATGGCTCTGGCCAGAACAACATTTATTGATCAGAAAACCACCTGCCTTCCCCCTTCCCAACCCAGTCACGCACATGGCACAGCAGCTGTTCATCAGGGGCCTTCTTTCCCACACTCCTCTGATTTGTGCCTATCACCCATGAGCATGCACACAGAGCTCTCCAGCTCCCATTTGCAAGGTCTCTGCACTAATCCAGAAAGCCAGGACATAAAAAAAAAAAAAAAAAGAATTAAAAAAAAAAATGAAAAGTTAAAAAAAAGGCTGCTATTAAATAAGTGAGTAAAAAAAAAAAAAAGGCAAGCAGCCAAAATATTTTACACAGACTTGAACTGCTGATGCTACTTCTGGATATGGCCTGCGAGCCTCACAGTGGGTATCTCTGACAGGTTCCTTAAAAGTAAGGCAGTGCATGAGTGCTTAACAGAAGGATGCATTTTAAAATTAAAAAAAAAAAAAAAAAAAACCCAAACATTGGAAAAATAGCTTGGTCTGTTGCCTTCTGATCTGATATTCAAAAGTTGTCTGGACAGAGTCCTGAGCAGCCAAGTCCAGGTGATGCTGTTTGAGCAGGAAGGTTGAACAAGGTGACATTCAGGGGTCCTTTCTAATGTCAGGTTCTGTGAAAAAGTGACTTAGTCCAAGTCCATATGGATCTTTAGAGCCAACTCTAATATTCTGAACAAAAGCATTAACTGGGCATGTATAGTGATTATTTCCAAATCACTGTTGCCTTTTCTCTCCCCCACTAAAATTCAAAGTTGCCTCCTATAAGCTTTAAAGATTGTTTTGAAATAACTATCCAAAAATATACACATGTTGTGCATAGTCCTACAGAGCTTGCAGCAAAGCAAATTATAGTCTGGGGTGGATGAAGGAAGCTGAATCAAAACATATCTCTGTACAAAATGCTTGTGGCTTAGCAAAAGTGGTCTTTTTCTCTCCTCTCATGGTTAAAATATATTGTGTTATGAGCCAGTGTCATGCTATGAAGAACAGAGGAAAAACCATACTGGTCTTTTAAGCAGAGAGTTTTGGGACCCAAACTAATCCACAGAAAATTTCAAATACCTTTGAAATGGAAGTGTCTCTTCAGCTGTCTGACAATGGCCTCATAATAAATCTTTCCATGCTCATAACATTATATTGTGCATAGCATTCTGCATTTTAACAGCGTTCAGAGACCGGGAGAGGAGAAAACATCTCTCAATTCTGACCAGAGCCCATCCCAAGCAAAATTAAAAGGTCAAGTTTTACTCTCAAACCAGCCAAAAAACAGGTGCAGCTGCAGGTTGTGTTGGTTCAGAACACAACCAGATTATCTCAGGTACAGATATTTGAATAGCACAGAGTTCAATGCAGGCCAAAACTCACTGGTGCTTTAACCTGACCCTGCCAAACCTGATCTGTGGGGCTTCCAATGCCCTGGACCCCCCAGTGCCCTGACTACATTGTGATCAGCCCCCAGAAGGGTTTTTTTTAATCCCTTATATTTATATATATATATTAAATATATCATATTTAAGTTCTAAACTTGGCCTCTCTGGTTCATCACCCAGACATGAAAGACTGTGTCATTCAGTAAGAGAAAGGCTGAGCAATCCATACTGGTATTAGCAATTTCTGCTATGAAAATGGCCTGGATACTATTAAGTTTCCAGATAACTTCCATAAAACAATCTATATCATCAAATGCAGCTGGATGCACAAGCAAACATCAATAATTTTTGTATTGTGCACCAAACTGGAAATAATTTGTTGGCCCAGAGAGTCAGGTGTGCCACAAGGCTCTTGGCTGATCCCCCTCCTACAGAAAGGTCACATTTTGTCAGGTTCCTCACAAGGAGCCCCTGGACAACTTAATTAAAGCATTTGCACAAATCATATGGCCTTAACTTCTGTTTTGGCACCTCAGCTCCTTGCATTCCTAGTGTTGAATAGCTGGCTGAGATTTTCTCTCCATTTCATATTAAGGGTGCCAGAATACAGCTGTAGAAGGAGAGAATATACAGTCTGCTTATTTTTAATAGGCAGATATTGCTCCAAGTACAGTCCATCATGGATTTCTGTAGTACTGCATTTGCATGTCCTCAAAACAAGGAATTTTTCTAAAGTAAATAAATAAATACCAAATCCTTTACTTCTCTGGTACAGTCTACTTGGACCAAAATCCACCTTCTCTCAACAATCTTTGTGTTTTGCTTTAGATTTTCAAGCCTTAATAGCAAAAAAAAAAAAAAAAAGTATCTTTTAGCACAATTAAAAGAAGCCAAACCAAAATGACCACAGCTCAGCTTTAAGACTGAGGCCTAAAAATTTCAGGAGTTTCAATATTCAGCATGGCTTTCTCTAGGTAAACATGGCTGGGGAGGTGGAACTGCAGTTCTTTTTTGTTTGTTTGCTTTTTAATTGGTGCAACAGTAGAGCAGATAGATGAGCAAAATCTTTCTCAGAGCATCTCGTGTCTCGTGCTACACTACATGGTGTGCCCACTTCAGAGGCAGCCAACTGCTTTTAATCATCCCAGTAGGAGACCATCTTATTCCTAGCAGAAAAGCTTCAGGGAAAAATATAAAGGCAAAGAATAATTTAAAAAATGATAAAAACTCCAAGCTGCCAAAGGCACCATAATCCAGATAAAGTTTTACAGTGGGGTCCATCTATTCATGCACTGAATGCTGTCTTGTGGGAGTCAGTTTGTGCAGGGAAGACAAGGGTCACCTCAGAGTACTTGCCAGGATCTCCAGAGAATGTCTTTGCTCGCTTTGGGCTGTGCAGGAGCAGCTGCTGATGGGTTTGTCTGAGAGGTGTCTCTGCACTACCACCATGAAACAGGCTGCTTTGGGCCAAACTACGAGTCAAAGGCATTTAGCCCACAGCTAAATCCAAGAACACACGTATAAAAATAAATATATTTATAAATTTATTATCCATAAATACACAATCTCTCAAAATCTCCTGCATTGGGAGGGACTGTACTGCCCCAGCTCTGGCCACAGTCAGCTCCCTGCCTCCCCTCATTCCCATCTCTGTGGAGCAGGAGTTGATTTCTCATCCTGAAATGGTGCTTAGGATACATCCTGAGGGCAGGGGAGGGCCAGGCCAAAGCAAAGGAGTGTCACTGGGACAGCGGTGACCCTCAACAATAACTTTAGCATTTTTTAAGCTCCTCTGATTTATGCCAGAGGCTTGGTTTGCCTTTGAAGAGGATGGCTTTAAAGTTCCCTCCAGCCTTCCATTAAGCAATTAAACCACATCTTCTGTTCTCTAAATCTGTTGGATGTTTTAAACAGATTTATTTCTCCAAAAGGAGTCACTGAAGGTGAAATGATTTCCCATCCTGGAAAGTATTATCTCCCTAGAGTACCTACACAAGCTCCAGTGTCATTTTCTACACTCTGATCCTGCAGTACTCTTGCTGAAACATCTGAGGCCCAAATTTATGCTGGAACATGTGCAATGGGAGACAAAATTTGGCTCCCCAAGTGTGAAATAGCTCAGTTGTCTACTGACTCTACATCAGAAGAAAAAAAAATATCATCGGCTTCTTGGAAAGGATTCATTTTCAAAACTTAAAGTAATAAGGAGGTGAGGAGAGAGAAAAAAAAGAAAATAAACTATTTTTCACAGCCAATATCCATTTATAATGTTCTGTTGGAAACACTGACATGTGATAAACTTCTTTTCCCTCACAATAAAGCAAAATATTTCCCCGCTATCTTGAATTTCTCTTTCCTTTCATCCACCTAGCTAATGTTTATAAAGCAGTTGTCAATACAATCAGGCATAATTACAATTTACAGGAGCAATGCTCATCACACCATCTGAATTCAGGTACCTCTGAGAGCCAGCAGGAGCTAAGTTCTGCACTTGACTGGAGCAGCAGCAGCTTTTATGCTTACTTTCACTCCATGTTTGAAAAGAAAGCAGACTTGGCCTCCCAATCCTCTGATAGAAATGAAAGCAGAGATCATTCAAGGAGATTTGAATCTCCAGTGAAACCAGAAGTGTTTTTGGGGACCCCTCAGGGCTGACAAGGAGAGGCTGCTCCTGCTGCACATTCCCAGCCAGGCAGCCTGGGGAAAGGCAGCTCTCCTAAAGGTCCAGCCAAACCTGCACCACAAAACCCCTGCTGACAACCCCAGGCAGCGCTTCCAGGCTCAGTGACATTTTCCTGGCTCGGGAACGTGAGCATAGATGGTGTTTGAAGAGAGAAAATCACCCATGGTGTTCGTCTGAGGCAGAAAATGGCTTGTTGTGGAAGGTGGGAGCAGCAGGACTCATCCCTCTGTCCCACCACCGTGTCCCAGCGGCCAGCACAGAGCCTGATTCCATCCTGCAGGACCACGCCAGCTCCCAGCCCTGCCTCTGCTCATCCCTCCAGCCACACATTCCTCCCTCCCACCATAAACACGGAGAGCAAAGCCCGGGGATTTGGCTGAGCAGAGCTCTGAGTGGAGGGGATAAAGCTGTAGGACCCGATACCCCGCTACATGAAAGCAAAAGATGCCAAAGTCTTAAAGTACTTTGGCAGAAAGCTAGCTCTGTATAACTAAGAATGCAAGCTCTGTGGTTACTTTAATCCCTGGAATAGCTCTGCAGATTTCTGAGTAATATTGCACAGGGCAAGTTTGGCTGTATTTTCTTAATATATATCTTTAAATTACTTGCTGGTGTAGAGCCCTCTTTTTTCTTTATATAAGCTTTCTTCTAAAACATACAGGAGAAGTGAGAAAAAGTAAGGATCTGTCTGAAAACAACCTCTACTACAGAAAATTTGAATCCTGGTAGAGAAATTAGTTCCAGTAGCTGCCCAAGCTGCCATGCAGCCCCATCTAGAAAGGATTCATCAGCTGCCTCAAGGAGTTTTTCAAGGAAAGAAGCATTCAAAATGTTTTTATTAGTTTTATTGCTATTTTTATTGTCATTAATTGATTGTGAAGCTGTCAGAGCTGCACCAACCTGTTTCTGTATTATTGTCACTCTTCTGTCTTCAGAGAAATAATGTCAGGACCGAGATGGAGTAGAAAGTGGAATTGGAGTTGCATGAATGGTACAGATGAGTCGGAGTCATTACAGGGTATTTCAGAAATATTCTCTCTCCCCCCCTCTTTATTCAAACACAGGCTTAGCATCTGAAAACAAAACTTTAGTTTAACAGAGAAAAGAGAGAGAAATATTTTATGATTTCCATATGTTTTGGTACCTTTAAAATAGAGGCATGGTAATACTTACATAGTATTAAGCTTCAAACAGCTGGTACTGTGTTTGTTACTACAATCATCTCTCTAATTATAGTGGAATGTGACAAAAATAAAATAAAAAAAAAGTAAAAAAGGGGTTTGCTTTGACAGCTCTGCACTCAGGGCTCCCAAAAGGCCACCAATTAGCACCTGGAAAAAGGAAGGAACTTATAAAAACTAATGACTGCTCAGCAATGGGATATAGGCTTATTTTTGTTATAAAAGCACTTTTTTCCCCTACAATAAATCTAACCTCCTTTAGCTGCAACAACTTTATTTAGGTCACATTCTTGATATATAAACAAAATTAAAGATCTTTTTGTCAGTCAACACTTCTCTTCTGTTTTCTCAATTATATCCCCTTGTTTCTATAAACATGCAAAACCTGTCATGAACCTAAAAGTGAGCTCCTGATGATGAATGGAGAATATTCTGATTTCCATAAGCTCACGATCAGTCTGAAGGGCTTTAGCCTGTGTAAATTTGAACAAAATGATCCACATCCCACAGCATTCAGGGAACAGGTTTGCAATGCACTTATCCAACATCTAACCAGCAGTGAAGGCTTCTCTCAGACTCACTGACACCTCTCTTGCTTAAGGAAATCTATATATATACACTAAATAACATATACAGTAACATATACAATGTCATTTAAGGCAGGATGAAAAATCTTAACACACAGAATGAGATGTAGAATATGGTCCACTAAGGAAGTCAGTTATCCCAGTGGTGCAAGGTTTAATCCAGCTGCACAGAGGTAAATGGGTATTTTTTCCTTCACTCCAGTGCAGTTGGATTTGGCCTAAATTACTTTCTCTGTAATGAAAAGGGCTTTTTTTGCCTCTGCTGCATTTCTTTTCCTTCTCTGTAGCTTCCATATCTTGTCTTTTCCACCACTCTGCTGTTGACATTTAAAAATAAAATTACATTTCCAATGTACAAGCACAATAGTATGTGAATTCAAAACTCATTTAAGTGAAGGTAAATAAAGCTTTTCAAATGTTTTTGGTGCTTGGTTTTGGTGCTTGTCTGAGTCATTTCCACAGTACTTGGTAATTCAATTTTCTGTTTTGAAATTGCACAGAATGTTTTTCCATGGACAAGACTTGCCTAGGAAGTTCAAAGAAAGCTAAGATTGAACAGGCATTTTTTATTTTCAAATCCCTGCATTGAGGTTATTTGTGCCCAGGAGCTCTGCTCAATGGCAGCTGCACAATGAGAGCCTCAGCTGGAGGAAGGGTTTTGCTGGTATTGCCATTTCAAAGTGAGATGGTTCCAGCAAGAACCACTTATCTGTGAACACACATGGCATACAAGGAATTTTGGCCTCACAGCCAAAAGACTCCTTTTAATTTAGCATTTACAAACACAGCTCTGGATGGGAGAAGTTCCTCTTTTTTGGTTGGGGGGTTGTTTGGTTGTTCAGTGGCTTAATCCTACTTTACTTAAGAGCAACAATCCTGATTCAGCCCAGGACTTGTGTCTAAATACAATCACTTATATAAGCTGTAAAACTGCCCCAAGTTTAGATGATGGGCTGAAAAAGCTGTGAATTTGTAGAAGAAAAAAACACTTAGAGTTTATACTCCAATATATGTGGAAAAAATGTATAAGGAGTAACCAAATTGACATGTCAATAAGATTTTTCTGCTAACATTTTTTTTTAGTTAAGGCTCCCATTTTCCACTGAACTTCCTTCCCCATTTTGTCTAGATATGATAAAGCCCACACACCTTTGAATGCCTTGTAATGAAAATCAAAATATTAGCCTCTTGAATGTGTACAGGGTTTTTTCAGTTCTTTCAATATTCATATTGAAAGAGAGAATGTATACAAGAGATGAGAATGTAATCTTGAATGCCTGCTACAATTTAGAATATGCTATAAAAGTTCCATCAGTTAGATTGTCTCATTGGCCCATCAGATATTAGCATAGAACAGATGTTCAATTGCTCCGTTTTTCTTCATGGCATACCTTTGGTCACCAAAATTTTTGTATTTATATCTGCAATTATAGCAGATATGGAAGACATTTCCTGAGAGAAGTCACAGAAGTTTAAAACAGTATTAATTTTTAAAGGCTCACTATTTTCTTGCCATTGCACATAATAGGCATTTGGAGAATACATCCTTGAAACTGCTCTAATACGTATTTCCTATTATTTCAAACACTGCAACAGGCATTCAGAAAGCTCTGCAAGAATCTCAAAGCTTATCAAGATGTGTTCCTACACTATAACGTTCTTCCCAGTTTCTGCTGTGAGGTTGAAGTCTGTGGTTTTGGAAGTCCAGCTTGTGAGAGCTGTTAATTAACCTTTCCATTAAGTGTTTCACTGAACAGACTGAAATTACCCTCAAAAACTAACATTGCACCCTCCCACACTCTTCTGCTTCTCTCCTGCTCCCTGTGCTGCTGCCACAGTGATTCACAAAAAATATGAGTTTTGTGGGACACAGGAGTTAAAACCCTTTCCTTTATCAAAAGATGCCTTGGTCTTATTAAGGCTTTGATTGCAAAGGAAGCTTCTGAAGTTGATATTCACAATATGTATAATTTTAATATAAAAGTGTAAACAGAAAGGCAAACTCTTAACAACTATAGGGCAAACTTGCCACTTGGGAAGCCCCTATTTCCACTCAGGTCCTGAGGCTTAACCAGTTGCCCCTTGTCCCTGCCTGGTTGCCCCCAGGGATGAGCTGTGTGCTCAGCCTGCCATACCCACTGAGCCAGGCACGTCAGCTCAGCTGTGCTTATCTCCCAACAAACATTAACACAGAGAAATGCACCATCCCAACAATGCAATCCCAACCTTTTCTGGCCTTCAAACCCAGCCCTGGTGCAAGACCTGACTGTCCAGCATGAACAAAATGCAAGGTGCAAAAAGACAGATATGCAAAGGGTATTTTTCCCTCTTTTCAAACGTGTAGGACTGTATATTTCCACTGAACCTCCTGGAGACAGGCTGATACATCAGAGATTTCCATGCAACTACTTAAATCATGGTTTCCACTTGTTTCACACAGATGGAGCTACCAGCAAAAAAAAAGTTAAAAAACCCAAAAAACAACACCACAGAAAACATGTCAGAGAGGGAACCTGGTCTGCTGGCCTTCTCTAATAGTGCTGCAGCCAGTCAAAAGTGGTTCAAATAGGATCTTTCCAGGAAAAAGAAAAAAAAAAATAGAAATGACAGAGGGTTTGAATACATTCTGTGATACTTTTGCCAGAAAAGGCTGACATCTCAAAGAACACTTGCAAGGGGATGTGGTGATCCACACCCGACTGCGATGGCACCACGAGACTGAGCTGCTCCTTCCCCAGCAGCAGAGCTGTGCACAGGCACCACCTCTCCTGGTGCTGCAGGTCCAGCTCAGGGAAGTTATCCCACACAGCAAGCTTTCTTCTCACTTCAAAAGCCACACAACTCCCATTCTTTCCCCTGTTGAGTTCACCCCCCTGCATACACGCTCAGTTTTTGACTGACGTAAAAAATTTCATTTTTAAGGCCATATCTGAGACCACGCCATGCACCTCTACTGGCATAATGAGTTGGTTATAATAGCACAGATTTATCCTGCAGTGTTAGAGGGACCATGTTAAAAAAATAAAGTCTCAGAGCAAACCAGGGAGAGCTGTAAAGGCAGGTACTGGCAAAGCACACAGCTTTACTGAATGACCAGTTTCACAGTAAGTTACATCATTATCCACTTCACCTCCTGCTCAACAGCTTTCCCCTGCCTTGTTTCCCAGCTTGAATTCTTTAGATGAGATCAGCTGTTCATATCCAGTTCATAAACAACTGGAGAGGTTTACTCTACTGTGAATGAAACTTTGTTTGTGTCACTCAGGACAATTAGCTCAATCTTAATTCCTCTGTTAAGGACAGAAAAGTAGCCTGCTGTAATAGTGCACCACAAAAGCTAAGTACATATACAGGTATCCTGGAAGCAGTTGGTAAATATGAGAGCCTGTACATAGTCTTTAAGGGCAGGTTTACAGTTTAAATCACTGAACCTTACAAGGAAAATGAAGACAAAACCTCTATAGGTATATTCAGTCCAAAGCCATTTCCTTTCACTGTGATCACACAGCTACTTTTCACGTTAAGTTCGGTGCCAGCAAAAATGCTACTGCCTTCAATAATAATTAGAGAGGTGGCAGCAAGGGTTTTCTAATTAAAGCAGATTTAACTTTTGTATGTTAATTACTCTCAGTTAGTATCAATCAAGTAAAGGAATAATGGGGTCGTTTCGCATTTAAATCACAGAAGCTTCAAGCATAAACTGCCTTAGAGGAAATTAGCTTGTAATTTAACAGTGTTATTAATAATTGCTTGTAAATGGTAACAGCCAAGCTGTTGCACAGGCTGTGCCTAGTGGTTACAATTATAACCATCCACACAAAAACCGACAGAGGTAAATTCTAAATAATCCCTTCTCAGGATTTCAATCTGCTCACTTTGTTTACATCTCCTGCCTTCCTAATTAGCCCTATCCATCTCGGCCTGTCAGCAAGGCATTAGTTTGGCAGGGCAGTGTGCTGTGCTGTCTCACCACACCATCCCTCCCCTGCTCACCTGCCTCCTGACAGCAGGGGGACCTCCCTGTTCTCCCAGCTGGAAATTTCTCCAGAGTAGAGCTGCTTTTAACACAGTTAAACACAGTTAACACAGAGTGACACTCTGCTCATACCACAGCCCAAAATCTGCCACAGCACTCTGAGAAATAATTAACATTATTGTCCACTGACACATTTAAACTTGGTTTTTTTGCCCATGAAGTCTCTATTAATGGTCTAAACACAAAATCAAGCAACTGGTACATGTTGTCCACAGGAAAAAAAAATATATAATAGATACCTATCTTCATAAAGAGCTTAAAGCCTTATGTTTTGTGTAGTGTTTCCTGAAGGGGTGACCAGAATGTGCATGCATCTCACAATTAGAGTATGAGAAAGCAGATCAAAATTGATATCAAAATCAATTGATATTCAACTGAGCTATAATTTGACTCAAAGATTCTGGCAGCAGGAGATGCTGTGCTGTCTTATTCCAAGAAGCACACTTTTTATTGTGCATCCACCAAAATAAAAGACTGCAAGTCTTAAAGAGCTCAAGTCAAATGCAATTGTCTCTAAAAATTGCCCAGAGGAAAAAGATTTTTTTTAAAAAAAAAAAGTGGGTGTGGAGAACCTCTAATCCAGGAGACTGCATGATTCCCTCAGTAAAGAAACTAAATACATACGTAGAACAAAACAGGTGACACATCATGCCATGCCTCTAAGCTTCCTCCTACTTAACAATCTCAGGCAACTTTTTTTTTTTCAAGTTTTACTGAATGAGCAGGAGAGTTACTGCAAAGCCAAGTAACATCACCAACTTCAGCAACAGAAACACATAAAATATAAGACCCACTTATCAGCTTTAGATTATTTCAGTGCTCTTGACAGCCTACAGAACCTACAGAAAACAAAAAGGCCATTTTACTGGTGAAAAATAGATGAAACTTGAGTTGTAACCTTTTTTCAGGAACAGTCAGGTGAAATATTGCTATCTCTTCCTTCAACTTGGTTAGCAGTCAGCTCAACTGTGTATTTTTATGTAATTATCCTGACCTTTAATAAAAAATTAACCTTTTCCTTCTATTATAATACACTGATCATAAAGCACAATTTCATTTCTGCCCTGGAACTGAAGTCTCCTTGAATAATGCTCATTCAGTAAACCAATACATATAAAACCAGAGCAGCATCCATCACTCTATGTTTCCCAGCCACTCTTTCCTCCTTCCAGACATTATATCAGGGTGCTAAGAAGTCTGTCCATATTCAACTGTGTACTGAGAAAGGCAACACCTGTTAACAGTGCTCTGATGTGCACAAAACAGCCAAAATCAAGGGTGGCACTGCTTTTTTGTGGGGTTTTTTTTGTTGTTGTTGTTGTTAATTTTTTGTGTTTTTTTAATAAGTTTTTGGTATTAAAGCGTTTCCATAATAGGACAGAAAGAAGAAAGTGGAGGAATTGTTTTGCTGAACTTCTGGGAAGATTTCATAGACAGCTTCCCCTTGGTGAGTCAGTTTATAAGCTGAGGGGAAAAAACATAATCTGAAAACTGCTTTCTTGTACCCATTTGAACTTTTGGGAGCCATGACTGGGGTAGGACTACAGAGACAAGCACATGTGGCTGAGGAGCAGCACTGACAGAGCTGCACTCCTGCACAGCTCCTGGCACTTTGCAGGGGTTCTGTAAACCCTCTGTGTCTTTCTCAGAGGCTGAGCACGGTTTGTAGCAGACACAAATTGCATTTGGATCCCACAACACTTTCTCTACCATTTGCTTTTGGACAGTCTCACATTTTTCTCTCCTTAAAATGTCCCACATATCATTTGAGAGCTCAGTAAGCTGCTCTCTCTTAAGCCACTTTTTCTCTGAGGTTTATTTCAGGTCCTCTCCTTCCTCGAGCCTGTGGTGCTCCTCTCAGGGAGGGACAGGGAATGCTACAGATGCACCTGCTCAGAAATCACAGCAAGGCACTTGCAGCTTCCCATATGGGAATTAATCCCTTAAACCTCCAGACAGCAGAAAAACACATGAAAATGTACGGCTTTGAGAGACCAGGCCAGCCTCCCCTGACTGAGAGCAATTTATTTTATTTATAATTTAAAAAGATAGCGCTGGGTAGCAAAGGAATATAGGTAAAAGTGAATATTTGGCTTTTTTTTTTTTTTTTTTCCCCCATACTTTGAAAGAAGGAAGTGTAGAAAGCAGATAATCCTGCAGCAGCATCCTGCTGGGCTGGCTGGATGCTGCTCCCTCCCTCACTCACACTGCTCAGTGTGGGAGGTGACAGGGATGTGATCCACAGCAATGGCACATCTGTCCTGAGGAGTCAGCAGGATGCTGGGGATGATTTTCTGCCTTTTGGCCACTTTCAGGCTCCTTAAAGTCAGCGTGAAGTGAGTGTGAATGAGCATAACCAGTGCTGAGTGGGGACATTTCACAGCCACTTGCTGCAGGTGCAAAGAACTGTGCAAAGTGCAGAGGGGGAGCACAACACACCCCTCACAGCATCCTGCTGAGGCTGTGAATAGTGCACGAGGAAATAATCCCTTGGTGAGAGTGAGTTTTGGTGCATTTAAACCTAAATCTTTTTACTCTTTCCAACAGGAGTGTACTTCCCACATTAATGAGTGACATGAGTTGGATTTGGCCCCTATTCTTTATGTTCCACCCTTTCTAGGCTCCCTGTGATAATATTGCCAATACATCTCTGATTTCTTGGGTTTCACATTGAAGTTAGGATCCTGGACCCCAAAATGGGTGGGGGGGGGAAACCCCAAAACAACTGAAACATCTCCAGGCCTTTACCTTTCTCCCCCAGTAGCCAAATAATGACAACTGCAGCAGCATAGTCCCATTTTACCTTGATCCAAAGTTGGATGTAGAGCTGGGTCTTCTGAGCTGTTTTGGAGGACAAGTGTCTGATGAACCATTCCTAAAATTGTTTTCAATTTGTGCTTTTGTACAACACATCCAGTAACCACAGAATAGCGAGAGTGCAATTCGATTCTTGTGCACTGCAAGGGCTCAGATGGCTTAATGATAATAGTTCACAGTTCACAAATGTCTTATTCTCTTAGGTTTAGCTTAGTTCAAGAACATTCTGTCTACAGATAGACAGTTAAATTATTTAGGGGGGAAAAATACCATATGGATAAACACCGAGATGACAGTGTCAGCCACAGGAGATGGAAATGATACAGGGCTGTCAATTCAGAGCAGAAAAATACACCTGCCAACGGCTTCATAGTATTAGCACCCTCAAAACTCATGATGGAAAGGACAAAAGCTTTATTGTTAACTGTCTTAGCCCACGTTGCTGATGTTAATATCGAAAGACCCCAAGCAACAAACCAACATACGCCACCCCAGCACTAAATGGAAAAAAAGGCAGATATCAGGAAGGCATAGCAGTCACAAACTTCACATTGACAGCAAAGAATTGCACTCTTCATGTAAATACACTGGCAAGTGCGTAAGATTTGAGTTTTAGACCACTTTGGAAACTCGTTTATGGTTCCTGAAGATGCCCAGCTTGGTGCAAGCAGAAGGAATGGCCACTCTTACGAAGACTAACAACAAAAGCTCCAGCAGCAAGATGCACGAGCTCCCAGCGGTGGATCCAGCTCTCACAGACTGAATCCTTGTGGGAAGGACTGCTTGAAAAAGCAGCACTAGTGTTGGTATCCCTGAGGAGCCACTAGTGTTGGACATGAAGAAACAATCTCACCCCTGCTGGGAGGGTTTCAGTCACAGCTCCTGGTGTCCTTCCTAAAAAGTTCTGCTTCCAGCCCTTTTCCTTCGGCTGCAGTTGTTAATGATGGGCCATAAATTAACCCAGATTATTAAAGCAAAATGTCCTGGCAGGTACTGGGAGAGATTGCTGCTGCCCCTGCCATGGGGGGGACAGTCACAAAGCACTGTCAATGTGACATGTTGTGACTGTCAGCTGGAGAGCCACCGCCTCATGCCAAAGCCAAGGGTCTCACTGAGGCCCAGCAAAAGCAGTACATGATTCAGTGAATAATTCTCTCTGAAAAGCCCTTGAGTATGGCTAAATAATGACCTTGTTTACCTCACTTAGCCCCAAGTTCTCCAAGTAAGAGCTGGCCATGAAGAGTTCTTGCGCTCTCCGATATCCAGCCGGGACAACGTGTCCTGTCTTTGTTTTCAGCCATCAGGCTTGTGTCAAACACACCCTGACAGCTGCAAAATTTTTTGGTGAAAACAATAATTCCACTTTTCCTTTCCATCTGCCTGCAGATGGTTTAAATCTGACCCATCAAACAGCAAAAGGAAAAAAAAAAAAAAAAAAAGGAAAAATAATATTCCAGCTGAAATGAAATTATAATGATTACTTGATTTCATATAAAGAAAATACGAAATCTCAGGTCTAAGATTTGCATAGGAGTCTTTGTAATGGTGAATTAAAATGTGCACAGGAGAACTGGAGGTTTTATCAGTTGATCTGGGTTCCCTAGACTTCCTCTCAGACCTCTGCAAACTAGCAAGAAAACAGCAGAGGGAAAAATAATCAGCAATTTCTGTCATGGATGGCAGCTGCATCTTCTCCTTCACTAGGGAGAACCTTTGCTAAGAACCACAGAAACACAGCTCAAAATAGTAGAAGGGAATTTCTGACGGCACAGATCTGTAGCTTGGGGAACCCACCCAGTTTCAATGTTAAGTTTCTCCACGTTTCAAATCCAAATTAAAAAAAATTGGTATGATTTTCAGTTTGTTATCAATTCCCTGCACCACAAATGCTGTTTTTCAAGCACCCACAGTGAATGATGAGTTTGTTCATGAGGAACATCAAGGTTTTGCTGATCAGACACTGTCCAACTGGTCCCAGTGCCTGTTTGACAGGACCAGTACACACTGCAAAGCATCACAGACACAAAGCAACTAAAATTCCTTCCTGCCCAGGGATCTGGGGATGAATGAAATGCCAAGTCTTGTGCTGGTCTCACCACAACGTACAGGCATTGGATGGAAGAGGAAAGAGAGAAGTTCAGTGTGGGAGTGTTTCTGCCTCTGCCTCTCTGGCTCACCCAAACCTGGCACAAGTAGGGTATTCTGGTCTTTTGGTGTCCACTTTCCTGCAGAAAGCCACTGTTTCTCCCTCACAGATGAGAACAGAGCACCTGGCCACATATGAGCCACAAAGCAAGTAACTTTTTTTGAGCCATGGGCTTTAACAGTGATTTCAAAGACTCTACTGCATCACCCAGACTGGTGGCAATTTCTGGTCGTTTCCAGGTGAAACTAGAGGTGGAATATATGCAGTCACTGGAAGATTTTATGTGGGGTAAGAGCTGAGGAAACAAGAGTTCACTTGTAAACTCTGTAAACCAGGAGAACTTAGCATTAAAGAATTGCAAATTGCTACAGATTGCCAGTGTGTCCATCCTCAGGGTGATGGGGACACAGGTAAGGTGACATTACAACACAGGTCAGGTGATGATCAGGTTGAGTACTAGATCTCATAAAGATCTCCTCAAGGATGTTCACAGAGAAAAGTCAATGACAGCAAGACAAAGGAGATTTCCTGGGAGCGAGGGGAATGAGCAGCAGCAAATCTGATGCACTTAAGCTATTTCCCTGGACAGAGTAAAAGAGACTTTCCCTGAGGGAGCCAAAAGGTCTCCTGAGCTGCTGCACTTCCACTTTGTCCTTCACCCAGCTCCTGCCAAACACTTCCACTTGCTGTGACTGAAACCACCAAGCAAACAGAAGCAGCCTGCACTTGTTCTTTCACCTTGGGGCACCTGCACATCCAAATGTCCCAGCTGATGGGCAGGAGAAACTCAGTGTGCACACAGAAATGTGACAGAGAGCTGCTGCCCCATGGGCCTGGACATCCACACTGCCAGACAGCCAGGAGCTTGGAACACTGCCCTTAAAGCAGTGGGACTGGAAAACACGAGCAAGGAAAGAGGTGGAAAAAAATCAGTGAAAACAACAGGTGGCTAAGTCACACCAAATATCCTGCAGAACTTGGAAGTGGTACAGTTACTACGCATAGAGGATGAATTACTCTCTGGAAGGGTGTCTAAAGAGCAGCAAAATGCTCAATTTAAAAAAAAAGAAAAAAAAAGTTAAGAGTTTCAGTGATTTTATTTCTTCCTTCTCACTGCACTTCTCCCTAAGCCTGACATGTAGGCTTCAACTCTGGCTAAATAAAGACTAAACTGAGGTTGCTGAAGTGTCGTCCTCTCCTAAGCAACAGATTGAGCTGAGGAAACTGAGCCCTGTGCCCTGGTGACTAATGCTGCTGTCACGCAGCACTGCCCAAGGACAGCCCTGCTCTCCCACTGCCCCTCCTGAAGGGCCAAGTTCATCCAGACCCAGCCCTGGCCCAGCTCCAGTGAGAAGGGATTGCTGTGTCCTGCACTCAGATGCTCCGTGGAAAGCAGTTCCACTGTTCACCAGGAGGTTCTTGACAGGATTTCAGGCAGATTTCAAGGGAATCGCTCCGGCCCATCCAACCTCCTCCCTCTCTGTCCTGTGGGAATCACAGATTTTCTTGGAACAGACACAGATGCTTAAAAAAAAAAAAAGACAGGATGATGGAAGAAAACATTACACAAAGCCTCCTCACGTGAGCAATGAGTACACCCCACAGCTGTCAGCTTTGTTTTGCATATTTTACATATTTACATACACAAGATATTTCCAAACATCCTTGTGTTTATTTAAAACTCCATCAGAAACATGTCTGGTAAAACAGATCCAGTGCAAATATATTTATTGGATGACAGTTCCCTGCATTGTTTTTAAAATGCATTAAGGGGTCCAAGGCTCAAAAAAAATAATAAAAGAAAAGAAAAAAGAAAGGAAAAAAGTCACAGTTTTCCAAATGAGGAAGAGCTAACTCTGTAATCCCTCAGCATTCACCTTACAGCAAAGGCCCTCAGCCAAACAGTCTGCAAATGAATGAAGCAACACTTCTAAAAGAAGGACAGCTGCTACATTAGAGAAAGGGCTTTTTCTGCTCACATGTCACACATGCCAGTTGCTTACGGGTGGGTGGTGGGGGTGGGCTGGAATGGGAATAAATCCTTCGAGGGAAAGGCTGAATAGCCCTCCTCAGATGGAGCAGAGAAGTTAAAAAAATACGAGTTCAAGATCAGAAAGAGGGTGTGGGTGCAGGTGAGTGCCTCCTCCTCAGCCCAAATCCTATCCTATCATACAAACAGGCAGGGACAGCCACTCATCTCCAGGGAGCATAAAAGAAATGATTACCTTTTCCCGTCCAGAAAAGGTCAGATCAGCACCTGAGGAAGCGCTTTACCACAAACTTTTCTGCTTTTTCTCTGTACAGCACCTTTCTCTCCCAGCCCATCCAGCCAGGCAGGGGCCTGGGCAGCACCACTTGGACTCTGAGGGCGCAACACAACTGGGAAATCCTGGGAAAGAGCAGAGGGATGACTTCCCACATCCTTCCCCAGTTAGAAAACCGAGGGGGTAACCGAGGAGGGATCTTGGGCTGGCTGCTGCTCCACTTTACCTTGTCAAGCTGCCTTGTCAGGTGGAGCAGGGGTCTGTCCCTCACAGCCGAGGGATCAAATTCTCCATAAAAGCAAACCACAAAAGCAAATTAGCTTCTCCACAAAAGAAAAGGGTGCAGAGTGAGCAGGGGTGGTTGTGCAGTTTGTGGCATTCCCATTCAGCATGGGCCCTGCTGCTCACAAGACAGACAGGGCAGTGCAGGAAATATACACCAGCAAGCAGGGGAGATTTATCCAGACTGCCCAAAACCCCAGAAGGGCTTTACTGATGGCATTCTACAGAAGCCTCCTCATTGGCTTCTACACAGATGCCAAAAAATAAGTGCATACCTTTTACATTGGCCATTTGAGAGAGACCAGGGAGTTTCCCACTGAGAAACTGGCTTCCTTAAAGCTGAATTTTCTCTTTATCCTTCTCCATCAGAAAAGAATAGAGTGCTATTCTTAAGAGGGAACAGATTTTTTGGTTTTGGCCAGAGATAGAAATCTTTGTTGCTATATTTGGCTTCCAATGCAGGACTCTCTGCTAGCTGGTGGGAGGAGGAAATTAGAGCTGGTGTTATTCATAACTAAATGGGCACGAAAAACAAACCACCCCCCTTTGAACCTCGGTGCTACTATGGGCATTCACATAACAAATCATTTTCAAAGCCTGTGATACCTCTGTACATGCAACAGCCGACATCAAAACTTTATTACCCACTCATTTTCCCATAGTGATAAACTGTTGCAGATGTACAGTTATTGTCAAGGCAAACACATTGGTGCTGTTCCTGGTGTTGGTTTGTTGGGGTTTTTTTGTTTGGTTTTTTTTTTATTTATCTTTTTTAATATAATTTCTTTCTTGTCTTCAAAGAAAGCAAAAGTGATATTTTGGAGGAGAGACAGTTACTGGAAGGCTGTGGCATCCAGCCCTCCTCCTCCTCCTCCTCCTCCCAGCAACCCCAAAAAAGAAATCAGCTAAATTACTCGGCATCCCAGCCCAACGCACAGCTCAGCCGTGAGGAATTCTCACCAGATGTCTCGGTCCCCACCCGGCCTCCCACGTCACGCAGCCAGCATAACCCCTCCGAGCCTGAGGTCCTGCCAGCATGGCCCCACCATGCCTGGGATGTCATGGAATGTCACCATGCCAGGCTGGTGACACCCCTGTCCCACCAGGACACCCAGACCACGCTCGCCTGCCCCTCCAGCTCAAAGGAGCCCAGTCCCACTCCTCTCCTCTCCTTTTTTGTGACCTTTGTCCTTTGTGACACCAGGTGGGACTGAGCAGCCCTGAGGGCACCCAGGCTCCAAGGGAGAGTCCCCTGCACCCATCTGGGACCCATTTCCCAGCTGATAACACCCAAACCAAGGTTTATCCTGAGGTAACTGGTAAGATTCTCCGCGGATGTTAAATACACTAAAACCAAGAGAGTGCCAGTGACTGACATTAATGGAGGAGGTGGATCATCGTGAATAAAATCAGTCACAAAATAATGTGTCACATCCCCTGCTTTCATATCTTGATGCAGTGAGAGCATAGAAATAACCCTTGTGAGTACCTGGAAAGCCAGGTGTGGGGCAATGCAGCTGGAGACCTGGCAAGAGCAGAAGATACAGGGAGAATAAAAAGCACTTCATGTATCTCCTTCCCCACCTTAACACACTCCTGCTTCCTAAAGTACATTTCTCTCTGGGTGGTTGTCTTAAAGCAAAGGGGTTCCATGCCTCTTCTCCCTGACTAAACCAAAGGTGCACACCTCACTTCAAAGAAAGACATTTTCTGCAACGTTTATGCTGTATTTTCCTTCCAAATTCCTAAGTCCTCCCATTATTCTGGTATTTTTTTGATAGCTGCCACATCCCACTCTAGATCATTCACCATGAAGCATTATTTGCTTATTTTCCAGCAGTCCACATGTCATCTTCATCTCCACTCTTTGATATTGCTCGTGTCCCAGGCGCTCTCAATCCCATTCTCTCCCACAGAAAGATTTCTGAGCCCTCTCTCTTCCTCCCCTGGAGTTTTTGTCTGCCAGCTCTCCCCATCTCTTCCTCACAGCCTGAGTCAGGAGAACACCGTGACTCTGCACACAGTGCCCTGCTCGCTGTCTGGTCCGGGAAGCAGGGCCTGGAGCAGGACGTATGGGAAAAATCCTGCTCATCTCCCGATGCTCTGAAACAGACTACATCCCATATGGTCAGGATCTTCAGAGGATTTTGCAACTAAATTCTTAACAGCTCCCTGCTGATTGCGTGCAAGTGGCAATTTTTCAAAAGCTGAGTGCTTGGCCAAAGCTTGGAGGTTTTTTTTTTCCCCCCCACTGCTGGAGCAGTAAATGATGTATCTGTGACCAAAACACCAAACCCTCAGCCCTCCAGCCAGAACACAGACATGCAAACATTTCTTAATTAAACAGTTGTAAAATAATTTTAGCAAAGGCAGTTACCTCCTTAGCGGGACTTACTGAACTTTGCCAAAAAAAATCAATTTGAGGTAAATAAATTGCATGGAAAATCTCTGCCTGATGACTGTCAAAACTGCCAGGAAACAATAAAATTAAAAAGGGGTCTTACTAAGAAGTCTCAGGTTGTGATTCCACTAGGTCTGATTGTAAAATAGTGCTAATGTGATTTTTTTAAAAAAAAGATGTTAAGAATAAAAGAGGACATTGTAGCATAAGCACTTGACAGTGTCTGAGAAGGCAAGCCTGTGCCTTCACGAGATCTCTGCTTGAATCCCCTTCAATGCAAGGCTTTCAATCTGTTTAATTTTAGTACAGAGCCAGTTTAGAACACTTGTTTTACAACATTTTCAACAGAAGATAAATCCTTGGCTCTAAAAATTCATCTCATGCAAAGAATAGAAACTCAGGATACAGAAATTTACAAAGAGATTTATGAGCTCTTCAGTTGCATAAGAATAAAAAGAAGGAATTAGCTAATTGTTGAAAAATACAGACCAAACTGAAAATGCTACATAAAAAATATAACAATAAAATTCACATTAAATTATTTATTCAGTAATAAACAGTGACACTTTTCTTTATACAAAGCCCCCACCCCCAACCCCCCCATCAGTTTTGATCAGAGGGGCAAACATTTCAATGGAGTTTTGAGGGAAGCAAGGTGGGAAAACAGGTGGGGGGAAGAGAGAGACCCTGATTTGACTGATGGTTTTAAGCAACAGCTACAAAGAGCGAGCAGGCAAAGTGCAGCACAGTTCTGCAGATATTTCACTCCATTACTGTAAACCTCAAACTCCTATAAACACTGGTTGTCTATAGGTACCAAATACCTGAGCCTCAGCTCACCAGGACCAAGGCTGGACCAGCCCCCACTGGACTGCAATTCAAGGCTGGTCCCAACCATCCCAATGCCACTGAAGGTTTCCAAGGCCACAAAGCTGATTTATGTTGGAGGCTCGAGCCTTTGAGCAGGTGCATGAAATAACTGGAGTGTTTTTAATGACCCCCTCCCCATCCCTAAACTTTCTTTATTGGGAGCTGAAAACATAAAAGTGGTGCATTTTCCCAGGGAACTCCAGCCCAGCTTCCAGGGGTCCCACTGTGGTGGCATGGAGACTGCAGAGCAAGGACTGGGAGAGGGTCAGGGGCACTGAGCAGACCAAGGGCAGCTAAAGCACGGCTTTCCAAGGACATCTACAGCTCCCCTCAGCAACCAGTTCGCCCCATAAATATAAACCTGCTAACACAGCCTAAATTCAGTGTATTGAGCAGTGGCTGCCCAACCATGGGCATACAGTTCTGGAGAGGATCATCTCTGCTCTCAGTCCCACCAGCTCAACCTTTCTAGGGCCACTCCTGCCCCTCCTGCATTTTGAACCTTACTTTTTAAAGGGGCATCTTCCTGCACCACAACTCTCAGATTGTGCCCATAGGGCTAATATGTAAAAGCAGTATTTATTTTTAAATACTTTCCCGCTTTACATGAGATTTTAGTTCCAAACAACATGCATCATCTTTTTTTAAAAACCCACACACAAACAATACTTATCATCCAAATACCCTTTAGAAGCTCAAAGGCTGACATACAAAAACCAAGAATTCCACTTGAAAAATATATATATTTCTAAGTTGTTTATAAGGAAATATATGTGTTGCTGGCCCATTGATATGGAGCAAAAGCTTGTACCTGAAATTAATTAACCATATTATAGGCTTGTCTGCTGAAAGGCAATATATTGCACCTCTCTACATAACCGCTGATTTCATGATCATCTTTACAGATACAAATCAGGTGATTTGAAAGGGGTTTTTTAATGTGTTTTTGTTGTGTTCATTTTTTTTTTACAAGTAGGGAAAAAAAACCACTCCTGAGTTAACAGAGAATGCAATAAAATGCCTACATTTTCCATCTCAGATGGGATTTGATGAAGTCATTCACTTCATTTCCAAAGGACATGCATTTGAGGCACGAGAATGGAACCAGGCACAGCTACATGTGAATGTGTACAAATACATTTGTAGAGAAATATATCCATACACATTGAAGAATTGTGGGAGTGGGACAGCAAGACATGTGTAACAGCCTGGAAGCAGAAAGGCTGGGTGAGTCAAGGAAATCCTAAGGGCAGGTTGGGGAAATGTGACATTCCCCTCCCTCTCTGAACGCTGTGATGAGAGATCTGTTCTCAGAAGTCTTTTGATGGAAGTGTGGGTGATTGAGACAAAATGCCATTCACTGAGGACCACCTGAACTTGTGTGTCTGGTGAGGGAAGGAATCAGAACAGAGTCCATTTTACTACTGCCAATTATTCATCTCTCCAGAAATTCCAGAAATCCGATCTCCAGGGCAGTCAGCGGCTGCACTATTCCATCTTCTTCTTGGGATGGAAATGGGCTATTGGAAAAAACTGGCATCTGCCTCTCAAAAACTGGTAGACAACTTGAACTCTCCCAGTCTTCAAATGAAGACATAAAAATTGATTGAAGATTTCTCAACAGTAACAGGAATAAAATAAAATCCTGGAACACTTTAAGGAGGTCAGTATTTTGAGTTTCTTGAAATAAAACAATCATTTCCCTATGTTCTCCCAGAAACAGTGACGGAGTACAACATGTTTTATAAGCCCTCTCAAAATGAATCATCCATTTTCTTGGGACAGCATCAGAACACACCACACATAAAAAGAATGAAACAACTCCTTCAGTAACGCATTAAGACACAACTTATCTGTGACCTGATTTCAAGGGCCTTTTTTATTTTCCCCTATCTGCAGAAACACGAGCAGTCTCAACCTTTCTGCTCCTTCTCGCTGCCATCCATTCCCCACCACTGCAGGCTCCCCTCCTCTTCCAAGAGCAAAACCATGGCAGCATCTGCTTCTCATAAGCACTTCTGTGCGTGTGTGTAAGTGTGCGTGTATGGGAAAGGGGGAGAGAAGGAAATCTGCTGAATTTAACTTAAAAGTTTGTCACAGGGAAGGGTGGGGTTGTTTTTTTCCCCTTTTCCATCCCTCAAGTTGTAGAACACAGAAGTAGGGCTACTGCTACGCACTTAGGCTTTTCCTTTCTCACTCGGTAGCACAAGGGACAATTAGTGACTGAGGGGGGAAGAAGAATTTATTTCGCTTTCAAAGTTGAGGGACTTGAGCATCAATGGCTACAGACAACAGCAGGTTTTTATTGGCACTTGTCACCCAGAGTTTGCAGAGGTTCTGCCAGCTCAGTCCCAGGTTCAGCAGCGGAAACTGGGTGCAGAACAGTAGTCCTGGAGGTGGAAGAGCCAGCAGCTTCCCCACTTCTTCATCCCCACTAACCAACAACTCAGTGATACAATCCAGAAAGAAATTCCAGTGCAAACTGTGGGCCTGTTTCGTTCCTGTCCTGCTTTTCCTTTGACATCTATAGGGAACCAGAGGAGGTTCCCTCATAGTATGAGCTTGTGAAGGGGAAGGCAGTGAGCAGACTGCTTTTGCTGGGCTTTAAACTATTTCAGGAAGTCAAACACACCTCAAAAAGAAATGCTGCCCAAAATTCTTTTGCTAGCCCTGCCACCCAAACTCTCCATCCCTGAAGTTCAAAGAGGACACACTGTCTCTTTCATTTCAACCTTTGCCATGTCCAGGGAAAAAGAACAAAAAAAAAAAAAAAAACCCACAAACAAACAAAAAATATAAAACAAACACTTAGATTTTTTTTTTTTCCTCACAGTATTTCTAATACTGTCAACATTCCTAAGTCAGAATTCTTTTCCTTGAGATATTTCTTGAACTACACTGTCTTGGTAAGAAAGTGAACTGTGGCAGCTGGTACTCCATTCCCTCCCATACAGTTTTTCTACTGCATTATGAATTTATTGACAAATTGAGGAGCTAGCTCCACCAGAGCAGCAATAATATAGAGAACTGTCATGAGAGCATAATTTATTGAGAGAAAGAAATACTGATGGACTACAAAGATGAGGAAAAAAACCCCACCACATTTAATTCATCATCCCAACACAGAGACTACAACCTTACTACTTTAAAGCAATATTTAAGCATAGTCCATTCAGCATTTATACGCTGTCTCAAACTCCAAATCAGCAAGGTAGAAACTTAAGTGTCTTGCCAAACTGTGATATAATCCTAATGCCTCCAGTGCCAGCATGTCAAGCCCTCTCCCTTGACAAGGAAGAATGCTCAACACCTCATAGGATCAAGTTCAAAAAGCCTGGAGGGAAGCAGCAGTGCAGGGAACCTCGGAGTGGCATGCACTTCCCAACACCCCCCCGCCCCTTTCACACACAGATCCATGTGGTCTCCACCTGACCAAATTACATTTACAATGCTCAGTGCCTTAAAATTGAACTCTTTCTTATCTCAGCCATGTGTTTATATCTTGGTTTTTCCACTCAGATGGTGTGTCTTTCAAACAGGGATGTCTGAGAGCAGTGGTGATAGAAATATAATGCTTTGTGAGAGCCTTGGAAAATATTACAGAGGGACCCTGGGTGCACAGAGCAGAAAGGGAACATCTCCAAGCAACAGCCAGGACCGAGCAGCCCTGATCCTGGGCTCCCCTCAATCCCATCTAAGCTCATGCTGACACTGGCTGGAGTCCCCAAGGGCTGGGCATGGAGACTGACCCAGCTCCAGCCCACTGTGACCCCGCGGCCCTTACCCAGGATTTGTCCACGCTCACCTTGGCTCCAACCAAAGCCTTTATTACACAAGTCAGAGCCAAGGCCCAGGCCAGGGGGGTTTCCCAAGCAGAGGGCTGTGGTTCCACGTGGCCAGGCTGCCTTTCCCTGGCCAGGCCTCGGCGTGCAGGCTCAGCACCTGCGGCTGCTCAGGGACCGCAGCTGCGGTCCCGCGGCACAGCCCCGGCTAGGCAAACACATCCTGGAGACAAGTGTAGTGCTTCCCTTGAGCTGCTCAGCACACACAGCAGGCTGGTGGAAAACCTTTTGTTTCCACGAGACACACCTTTTTACACAAACCTGGATGTTTGGTTTTTTTTTCCCTGAATTTTGATGTTGTAAGTTACCACCTTGAAATGGCTTAGCTGAAAGTCCTGCCTGTAGGATGGTACTGATATTTATGAGGGCCTGCAACATAACCCACAGGGAACTGTGTTCAACAGCCTCAGTGGATCATAGATGAGGCCCATATTAGTGTCTGATTTAAGAGTGTTTGGTCCATTTTGAAAGAAGGGATGGGTTGGGAATGCAGTTGCTGTAACCTCAAGCTTTGCTCTATGCTAAAGGTGTTTGTGAGCTTCTGACAATCAGCACAGCACAAAGCCACCTTCAGAAGCAAGAAAAACAAGACCACTTTTACTACAACCTAACACCAGGAAAAAATATTTGGCTGAAACTTCAGGTGCGAATTATACTTGCTTAAGCTAGAACAAAAGGACAAAAAACATCAGAATCTAGTAATGTGGAAACAAAGGAGTTTAGCTCTTTAAAAAGAAAGGAAAGATAGACATTTGAGGTAACAAACAAAAAAACCCAAAATGCACAAATACATCACAGACATCTAAAAATAGCATTTTATACATTTTTGCCAGTGCTTCTCTGAGAGCAAGTTCTTTAAACAGAACTTAACAATTTTACAATTTTTTTTAAAAAAATATGTCATCCTAAAATAGCCCATCAATCCTTACCCAAACTTTCTGTATTTCTACAAAAATAGATGCACAAAGAGCTACAAAATACTGTATTCCTGAAAGAAGGCGCACTGTAGTCAAGGGAGAGTCTTTTTTTCCTGACTATTGAGACTGTTCATAAAAATATCAAGCTGAACAAAACGAAACACTGTTAAAGGAGCAGAAAGGAGTTAGGTTGCCCAGCTGCAGCAGGCTCAGATGAGGAAAGAAAGAAAAGTTAGGTTTCTGGTTTTGTTTCCAACACTGTGGGACCCATAAATGGCCTTACAAATAAAAGGCTCAATAGCAAAACCAGAATAGTTGGCTCTTCATCTTCATGTGTGTCCTTTGCTCCATGCAGAAGGAGTCAACCACTGCTGTGTCACCCGCCCTGCTCTGCCAACTCCAGCTCTAGCTGTTCTTAATTTCTCTGCACCTCAGAACCAAGCAGTTTCCTTGCTCTTGTCCTGATGCTGTAGACCTACATTTCAAAAGAGAAGAGGAAAATAATTAGTATTAATAAACATTTGTTGAGTTAATAAATTCGATGTTTTTTCTTCCCCCTCCACAAGCAACTGAAGTAAAGATAAACAAGTTTTGATTGAATAAATAAATATTAAAAAAAAAAGAAGAAAAAAAAACACCCCACAACAGTTTAAAGGACTTGTTAGCAATAGGGTTACTGCTCCAAACTTTTTGGTTTATGAGGGGTAAAATTAAACCATATTGAAGTTTGATTCTGGTTCAAGTGTTTCAGAAATGGTGATAAAGTTCCTGTATGTTCTTCCTTGGTTTGAGCTAATGTGGAGCATGACATGGAGTGAAAAAACCCTCCATAAACTCTGCATCAATCACCCAGTATGCAGCAAGTAGTATTTCCAGACAGGGTCCAGCCACAGACACCATCTCCTCTAGAACATGCCTGGGACACCTCAGGATTTCACAGTTTCTGTGGCATTTCACCTCGCAGAGGAGAGAGGGAAAACGTTCCTGCAGCAGGCAAAAAAACCCCAAACCATTTCACCTACAGAGTGCAAGATTTTCAGCCAAGAACGACTAGTGCTTCCACATGGGAAAAATTAATGGTTTTCAGCTTGCATTTGTTATGAGTTCCTCTAATATTTTCCTTTGTAAAAAAGTGAGGACTATCTAATAAATGTGGTGCGATGTTGTGGCTTTAGCATTACAGACTTGGAACCTGCATTTTAATCTGGGATTTCTCCACTTCAGAGGGATCCAATCTCTAGATTCACACCTAACGGGGCATAAACCTCAAATCCAGACAATAGAAGGGCAGGGGCAGATTAAATTTCCCAAAGAATGTATTTCTTGCTCATTTATAGGGAAAGTAAAGGACAGAGATGAAGGCACATATTTGCAGAGCTAGTAAGGCACTCAAGTCTCAATGATTTAAAAACGTGTCCTTTGAAGTTTTGAGGCAAGTAAATCACATTTCATGAAATGAAGGTACATTTCCCACTACAAATCATCATTCCTGCTATACAATCTACCAAGGCATCTGACTTGTTAAGAATTCAGGGTTACTTTCACCACTGATGTAAATAGGTGCAACTCCAGACCTCAGTGATGGTGTAACCACCAGAGCTCCGTGTTCATTTGATGTTCAACCTGTGAAAATTGACATATCCATGTGCTAGGCATGGATCTCATTTCCAAATCCAATCACACAGTGAATACGAAGGAAGACCCGTAAGTTTTCAAAAAGCCTAACAGGCATAGAGGATTCAGATCTGACAACTATCTCCTTGCTTTAAGGTTATGAACAGTTAAATATTTAATGATGATCAGCATTTCAGAGCTGAGCTGCAAAGCAATTAGCACTCACATAAAAGATGAGAGCATATGGCTCTGTCCATGTGAGAATTCCCAAGCAGGGTGAAAACACTTATGTGTCCAGCAGTGAAGAGACAGGGAAAACAGAACCCATGGGTGTGGTGTAGCAAACCTTGTTTAGTGCTTTCTGCTCCATTTCACATGCACTTCTACCTGTTTCTTCAGGATGGAAAAACTGGGATATCCCTCAGCTAGAGCATGCCTATAAAAACACATTCAGAGGCTCTTTACTCAATGAAGATGTCTCCTTGTTGCTTAAGAGCTATTTGTTTCCCTGACAGCATCATACACAGACAGTCATAATGAACTGCTGTGAGATCCCTTCAAAGCTCCCTCAAAGTCAGTGATGACAATTTGGGGCTATTTTTCCTCTGCTGCTTGCAATTTTTTTAAACAAGGATAACCCCCACCCCCCCCACCCCCAAAAAAAAGGGAGTCAGACAGCAGAAGCCTTTCAGAGCATAAAGGAGTCATTTAAGTTCACCAGCAGAGCACTAAAGGACACCAGAAGCAATGGAAACCTGTAAGAAGAGAAACAGGTTATATTGCTCCTGGCAGCTTAAAAAATATGACACACACACACATGTTTAAGAGCTCTTCCACCTGACAGCAGGGAATAACTAGCTGAACAGGCACCTTCCTAGGCAGGTGTCTTTTGCAAGACACAAATAATTGTAACAAGGAGAACTACGGACTCTAATCAGCAAGAGAAAACAATTCAAAAAACCAAAGTTGTCCTATTTACAGAACTGAACATGGAACATTTTCCATGCCTTTTCCTCATTATATTCCTATCTCCTTCATGGCAAGGCCATCTGCAGTCCTAATACAGAATCCAAGGCCTGCTACTCATCCAGAGCTTCCACGTGCAGTGCAAGTGCTGCAGTGCTTTCCTTTTAGCAAGGAAATCCTCACTTGCACTGTATGACCCAGCACTGCCACTCCAGCAAAATTCCCCTTCCCTGGGACACCAATATTAGAGCTCAGTGCCACACAAACGTTATGCAGGTTCTGTGGGGGGGCTTTTGTGGCAAATTTGTGGGGGGTGTGTGAACAAACATACAGAAAGGATCAGATTGGCCCCTCAAGCTCCAAACTCAATGTATCACACTGACACACAGGCATTTCCAAAAGGGGATTTTCCACAGTAAACCAGGACTGAAGGATGTTGGTTAATTCTTAGTTGGTTAACCCTAAATTTGAAGCTATTCACCTCAGGATAAAGAATGTGCACCTCAGTTTTAACAGATCTACAGCCGTCACTCATGCCAAAGTCCTGCTTTGCTTTTAGTGTGCTGGGGCTGCAGGAAGCCTCCTCCAGCACATCTGTCTGTCAGCAGGACAGGATATCTTCCCAGGCTCTGCAGCAGCAAGGCAAGCTGCTCTGCTCTCCTCCCCAGGGGCTGCCAGCACAGCTGGATCCCACTGCTCACCTGAAGGGCCTGGTGTGCAGGGCACCTCCCTCCCTGATCCCAAGGGAAGCACTGATGGCTGTAACCACCAGCAACACTGCAAGACAGAAATTTGCCTTCCCATCCCATGATTTTAAGTGCTGGATGTGGCTTGTGCATCCTCAGTGTAAGCAGTGCTGACACTGGGTTACAGCTGAGCTGCAGGCCACGCTGGGGACAGCCTGACCTCGCTTTGCTTGGCACCAGCAGGGCAAGGAACTGAGGCCTAAATCCAAACAATCTGTGCTTATTCCAATGTGTTTGTATCAATGGTTGACATGAAATGTACTCCTCTATTAAGCACTGTAGCTTTTGGAAGGACACTACACACCAGCAGACAAAACTTAGCAGCTTTAAATAGCTCTTGATGCAGACCAGCATTTTACCTAATCCCACTTGTACCGATACAGAAGCGTCTAAAAGGGTTAATTTGCAGTCTACAACGTGAGGATTAAGCCACATTTAATGGCAATCAGGTAGCTAAATCCTTCTTCATCCCCTAGAACAGGACCATGTAAATCCAAACAGATGTGCAAGAGAGATCAATAGTTTGTCAGCTCTGCAAAGGGCACGGTGCTGAGGTCCCACACTCCAAGAAACACAAATTCCCAAACTGCACCGTGCATGCAGTGGGAACCTCCTCCCAACCTGTGAAGTGATTCAGCATCATCCATTCCTGAGATGGATTATTTGGTTTGGCATGGCAGGGATTCAATAATGTAGCTGGAAGAGGGTAAGATTACAGCCAGCCTGCCCTGATCCCAACACCGTCATTCCACATAATTCAGCGTGAGGAATTTTGCAAATGTTCCTGTAATTCCATGTGACAGTAGCACAAGAAATGTGACCCATGGTAAGAAAAGGGGGAATCAGTTTGTAAGTCAAGGATTCCAAAAGGCAGCGTCCAGGTATAGACCAAATGAACTTTTTTAACATAAAAACCACCTGAATTTCATGAAATCTGATATATTGACAGCTCCACAGGTTATTTTCTCCAGGGATATATCAGCAAACACTTCCAGAACTGACATTCTTGTCACTATGGCCTTACCCTACTCTGGAGAAAGCACTTTATGTCACTAAAAGCCAGCTCAGTTTTTCCAGGCCCTTGAGTCTGTAGCCTCTCTGCTGAGACAGCTGTTTGACACTAGAGTTAAATGTAATGAAATGCTGTGTGATGTGGAGATTTGTCCAGTATAACCTGCTTTCCCTGGGACTGCCCATGAAGCAAGTGCTGGATGTGACTCCACGTGGTACTTGAGCAGCCCCCTCCTCTCCCCACACCTTCCCTGGGATGTGCACACAAAACCCTGAGGCAATTCAGCTCCCTCTTCTCTCCAGGCCTGGAGTGCCTGTAACCAAAGCATTTGTCTCAACTGCACAAGCTGCAGGAAAGGCTAACAGGGAGCTCAGCCTTCCCTGCCCTTCCCACCTTGGAAAGCACATGTGAGATGAGTGTGCAGGGGAAGAGAGAAAATAATTGTAATGTCACAGGTTTCTGTGTTCTTGCTGTGCTTTATTGCCTGCACCCCTGTTTCAAAAACTGGGGCTGCCTAACAGGGCACTGCTGTTGTGTTTCAGTATGTGACTCTTTTGAATAGTCTCAAACTAGAGAGACACTGGTCTGCTGAGATTTTCTGTTTCTTCAAACCAGTCACACATTTCCCCTCTTTCTTCTTCCCCACAGGAACTCTTAGACTAAAACCCACACAAATCAAGCATGGGTCAGAAGTTAACAGTTCAGATCTTTTCCACTGCCTCCCACGCTGAGCAACCAAAAAACATGCAAGGATCCTGACAAAATTAGCACCCAACTGTACCCCTCCACAGGGATTTTCATAAGGAGCAGGCAGCACCAAGCCAAAGCTGTGTTTGTTCTCTAGGGCAGTGCTATTACCCAGTCCTTTTTTTAAGTACTTGCTCTTAAAGAGAAAAACAACTCACAGTCTAGGCTGGACTTGTACCTGAGCCAGGCAGTAGTTTCCCCTGACTAACAATTCCTCACACAGTTCTCTGTTCCATCCCCAAAAGGTTACCCAAATACAAGGCCCTGCAGGTGGACTGCTGGGGCTGGGTCCAGGAGGGCTTGTCCCTTACACCAGGGGCAGTCACAGTCTGCTCCTGCCTCAGACAAAGCAGCTCACTCCCCTTATGGAGCTTGTCACACAGGAAAATCTCAAGATCCCAGTCAGTTTATCATTTTGTACCCAGAAGTGTAAAATATAATTATTCTTGTATTGCTGGTTTAGCTGGAAATGTTATTTATATATATAAATTGTCCAGTGTTAAGAATCCTGATAAGCTTTCTCTTAGTGTTATTGACATCAAGACAGCAAGTGGCATAGTATTTAGAGGAGATTACTGATTCCCAGTTGCTTTAAAGGGAACAGACAGAGCTTTCTAATAGGTTCAGAGTATTTAATCTTTAAGAAACAGCCTTTCTTCCCTCACCCGCTCTTTATTCCCCTGCTCACTTAGGAAGGCAAAGAAGTGCTTCCACCACGCATTGAACCAGTCAGAGAGAGCTATCAGAAAGGGAGAAAAATAGTTACTTTAAGGAAAAGGGAGCAAAGATACAAAGCCAGTGTTTTCTTAAACAGGTAACACACTGTCTTTACAAAGTACTAATCTTCAAGGATTGCTGCTGGTGAGATAAATATCAGACTGAAAAAGGAGCCCTCAGTGGGGCCTATGAGCTCCAGGATGGATGCACTGGGAACTGTCAAGAAACTTCAGATCCTGAAGGCTGCCAGACTGCTTCTGATACAGAGACAAGACTGCCACTCAAAGCTCACAGACACAGATGGAGTTCATGGTCTGCAGTTCAGACCCTGCAGTGAAGTGGATTTAATCCACACACCTCTGCCTAAACCCTACAGAAAGATGTTTAGTTTGATGGCAAGCACAGCTCAATCAGCACCTCTATTCTCCATGTGCTATCTGGATGCTACACAGGAAGGAAATGCTGAGCTGCTCCACCTCAAGATGCAGTCCTCATGTACTCCAAGTTATTAGTTTATTGGAGCTGTATATTGGTGGATGCACATATGAACGAGCTGAACAAGCTGAGAACTTCCCCATGGAAGCATAATTGCATAATTAATATTTTCCCACAAGACTTAAACAAAAAGAAACAACACAGATCATGTCACAACTCATCTGTCTTGATGGGACCAAGGCAGATAAAGGCAGGGAGAGCTGCCCTGACAGCAATTACAGGAGGGATTCCCACATTTGGATGCTGCAGGGAGTTCACATCTCTGCTCAAATAAGTCACAGAAAACAAGCAACCAAAAAAAACCCCAAACAAACACCCCAAAAAAACAAACAAAAATAATAAAACAAAAAAAAACCCTAAAAAACCTCAAAAAACCCCCAAAAAAATCCTCCAAAAAACCCCCAAAATAAAAAAAACACCAAAGAAACCCCAAGAAAACCCAAAGACCTCCAAAAAAACCCCAGAACAAAAAAACAAAGAAAAACAAAACAAAAAAACCCCGAAAAAACCCAAAAAACACAAAACCCACAAAAACCCCAAAACAACAAACAGAAAAAAACCAAAAACACACCAAAAAAACACAAAAAAAAACAAAGATAGCCCCCCCAAAAACACCCAAAGAATTAAAAAAAACCAAAAACCTCAAAAAAACCCAGAAAAAACCAAAAACACACCAAAAAAAACCCCCAAAAAATCAAAGAAAGCCCAAAAAAACCCAAAATAAACCCCAAAAAACAAACAAAAAAAAAAAACCAAAAAAACACACAAAAAACCCCAAAACCCCCCCAAAAATAAAAATAAAACCTAAAAAAACTTCCAAAAAACCCCAAATGAAAGCATCTCACCTGTATCAAAGCCAAAAGTCGGCACGATGTCCACCGTTCCGTGGAAGGCTCCGGCCCAGGCTGAGGTAGCGCCGCTGCCCGCGGCGGGGTCGGCCTTGCCGCCTTGCTGCGGGCCGGGGATCCGGGCCGCACGCAGCGAGGGCACCAGCAGCGAGCCGTAGCGGGGGTCCCGGGGCTGCCCGGGGTGCTGGGGGTGCACATGGGGGTGGTGCACGTACACCTCGTGCATGTGTGCGTACGAGGGGCTCACCTGAGACGCTAAGGGGTAGTGCCAGGGCTCGGAGGCGGCGGGGGCGGCCGGGCCGGCGCTCTGGTGGAGGCCGTGTCCCGGCCAGCCGCTGGCGTCTGCTGCCGGGAAGGTGCCTGGTGCGGTGACGGGGAAATCGGGGTGCACTCCGCTCAAGCAGGGAGGAGGAGGAGGAGGCTGGTAAGAGCTGGTCCAAAACGAGGTTGGGAATCCGCTCCTTTGGCTTGAAATTGCTGAGCTTTCTGGTGGGGAGGGAAAAAGCGAAGTATGAGCGAAGCTGAACCACGCGTTTCGTGACGAAAACCCCGCGACGATTTGCCACTCTCTGAAGTTTGTAACCCTGAAATCAAGCTTCCTCAGTAAGTAGGGAATCACAGCACATTTGAGGCAGGAGGATTGTCTACTCCAATTTCCCTGCTCCAGAGGGGTCACCTGGAGCAGATGTCCAGGACCATGTCCAGTCAGATTTTATGTGAGCTCCAGACTCCACAGCCTCTCCAAAAAATCCCCCAAAACAACAACCGACCTAAAAAACTCAACAAAACAAAAAGTTTTCTTGTGTTCAGATGGAATTTCCTGTTTTCTAATCTCTCTGCCTATTGCCTCCTGCTCTGTCAGCGAGCATTGCCAAAGGGAGCCTGGCTCCCCCATCTTCATTCCCTCCCATCAGGATTTTATATACATTAGATTTCCCCCCACCCCAAGAAGATTTTTCTTCTTCAGGCTGTAGAGTCAGAGCCCTCTGAGGATCTTGGTACAGAAATTGTGAGGAGAGGCTAACTCCTGCCCAGACTAGAGCACATCAGTCAGAAAGGTTGCAAATGCTTCTGAGGAAAGAGAACCAGCTCACACTGCAGAACAGGAAACATTTGGCTAGAAGAATCCCTGATTTTCTCAAACTAATTGCATGCTTTGATGGGATAAAGGTTGTATCTAACACAGCTTATGCAAGTCCTTTATAGAATAAATTATGATGCCCTCTACCCAACAGGATCATACAAGCAAGAACCATCTATGTAGCTCAACAAGGTTTTTGTCAGAACTAAAAGCTGCTTCTTTCAGCTAGGGCTCAGCTCACATTTAAATGGATTCCAATACCTCTACATTATGAAATCACATTCTAAAAATTCCTCTTTTGAAGGAGCAGTTAGTGTTTTTGATGTGTAGCAAAGTCTTGGCTTCTCCATTCTCACAAACCTCTTGCCAGCTCATGCTAGAAAGTACTGCTTCATGCAATATGTCTCAGCTCCAACAGCATTTTTTTTTGGTCAAAGATGGAAACATAAAAATACAGAACTTCACCTCTGATGAAAGAACGGTCATAAAAATAGCCTATGGAGAAATAAAGCCAGGGAAGTTTAATATTTGATGAGGCCAGGAATCCTCTGTTCCTCATAACTTTTGTAAAAGTGCTTTTTTTTTTCTTTAAATCACCTTTTGTTTTGCTTTGTTTAATAAGCAGCTGGAATGAGACTTGGGTGAAGACACCATGGAGAATGAACAGATTCTTCAAACACTCCTGCCTCTGAACTTTGCTTATACAAAAATATTTTTGAAGCAAAAAAACTTGAAAGTATTTTCTGACTGTGTCATGCTTGTGGCTCTGTTTTAAAATGCATTAAAATCACAGAAATTTTTCCATACATCAATTGGCTTTGATTTAGGCAGTTTATTGAGTCTGATTAACTTCCGATATTGGAAGCAAACTTTGCAAACATACCATGGACAAACGTTGTGGATGCTTTGTGCCAAAATGCTTCAGAGGCTGCAAACTTATCTGGCAAATGCTTCCCAACATGGTTTTCTTCAAAAGCTTGGGTAGTTCTTAGCAATGGATTTCTATTGCAATTCATGCTTGAAGACTGGAGAGAGCTTCAAGCATATTACAGAAGCCTCAGCACTCCCCCAAAATTGGTATTATTCCTTGTTTGTAAACCATTCCTTGTAATAAGGGATTACACTAAGGTGGAGAACGTGTATGGCTTGTGCTGTTGGCAGCAGGGCTGACACGAAAATAAAAAAAAAGCCAAACTTCATGTCCAGTCTGTTGTTTTTCACACTACTTAACAGAGGAGCACAGCTTGACAATGCTCTGCCAGTATTCTGGAAAATTAACCTCTGTAATTGAGTTTTTGAAAACTATCTGGCTGTTATCTGCACGGAAAAGCCCTAAATCCAAAGCGCTGCACTTCAAAAAGGCACAGAAAAACCACAAAGTATCCGCAGGACAGCTTCAGTAACAGGAGAGAGCACTTTAAACCACTCAATCTGCCAGCCTGAATTCATCCCAGATTGCATAACAGCTTGGCTTTGCCAGTCATGCAGGAGGTCTAGGCCACGGAAAACCTTTGGCCATCTCCGTTTTTCAAACCTGTGCAGGTTTCACAAAGCCATCGCTGCTGCCTGACACTGTCAGGGGCCAGCCCGTGACACCACCCTCGCTGGAAAGGTCAGTCCTGTCACTGGACATGCAGGTTCCATCCAGGTTATACAAACATGCAGGAGAATTCCACCCACCCCAAGCACTCAGGGATATCTGGCCTCTGTGGAACAGGGAGAAACAGCCACTTCTACACTGCCCTTGGGAAAGAAAAAAAAATAAAAATAATAATAATTAAAAAAAAATACCTCTGTGCTTCCATGGCCTTTCAGGAGGCCAGGAGTTTTTTTTAACAAAAACTGTCTGCCAATAAAGATGCTACAGTTACCACAATTTCCTACCCTAAGTACAGGGAGGCAGGGACAAGGCAACATCCCAGAGACCACGGAGTTGTGGCTGGTGCAAATGCCATGGTGGCCAACCCAAGTGTTCACAACACACACTGAAAACACACCAGAAGTGCACACGCTGGGAAGGAGATAATGCATGGATCTTTCTGTACTACAACATCAGCTCTCACTTAAGGCAAGAGGGAAGAAAAGTAAGCTAGAAAAACAACCCAACGCTTTCATCAAGGAAAAAACATGTTGATAAAAATACCATTAAAGTAATATTAGTGTCCAGGTATCATCAGCACCTGCAAAAGATTTCAGGCAGCTACCCATAAAATTGAATATTCACATTACTCAAGCCTGTTGTAGGTAATTCTATTTTATAAAAAAAATCAGCTTCAAAATAATTTTAGCCTAACTTGATCAGTAGTTTCAACAGAAAAATGATGAAAACAGGGTTTTTTCAGAACAGTAAGTTCTAATTTTTATATGTAAGTAAACTTCCTCCTCAAAACAAACTAAAAAAATCCCCTGCAATATCACCTTAATGACAAAATCAGAGTTTGTGTTTTCATCAGAACACCTTATAAAAAAAAAAGGAAGCAAATAATGAAAAAAAAAATTAAAAAAAGTCAAAAACATTGCTAATCTCTCCGATAAAGGAGAAAATGAAGTGAGCTGGGGAGCCAGTTCATGCTCACACACTTTACATTGGAACCAGTTCCTCCCAAAACAGCTATTGCAAAAAGCTTTTTTTCTTCCTAAAGTATCTCCAAGTAACTAAGTAATTGACAGCAATTCTGACTACCCAGGGTTATTTATGGAAGAACTTCAAGTTAATCATGCTTTAACTTCTTTAGGTAATGGGATACAAACTCACATTCATGTGCTGTAGCCAAGCATCTTTGATACTGTGCATAAACCACAAGACCAAGATGTCAGCGTTGGTCCTTCCCCATTGTATTCAAACAGGAATATCTCAGAAACCCATTTGGGCCTGATAAAGCTCATGTCAGCTTCTTTCCTCTGGAGCAGCACATGCCCTCAGCTCCCCAAGCCTCTCCAGGGATTTCCACACCTCCTCAGCAGGTGCAGGGACGGCACAGGGTGGATCTCCTTACTTTATTCCTAGAAGACGTTCAGGACACACCAACCTCCATTCCCCACTGAGGGCAGGGGGCACACGGGGTCAGGAGGCAGCGTGGCTGGAGAACCCTCACACCAGGCCACCCATGTCCCCTGCAGAGCCCTCTGGGGACGGCTGTGAAACCACAGAGGAGGGACAGGGAAAAACAACAGGGTACGTCTGAGGCCAAAGGGAAGACACACGACCCCACCCACGGAACATCCCCAAGCTCGCTGAAGAGGGCTTGCTGTGGGCATGGGGTCTCTCTGGGGACCGCCTTGATCCCATTGCTAAAACATTTATAGCCTGTCTGGGCCATTTATAAACGCTCCAGTCTCCTTTTTAGTAAGAATAGGTTCAATCCTGCTCTCAGTCGAGTCAACAGAAAATTTCCCATTAATGTTAATGGTCCCAGCTCAAGCCATAAATTCCTCTAGCTCCCCAGCCACTTGTGCTGACCTTTGCTTAAACTTCCTCGGATTTGTCATCATCCTTCTGGAAAGCAAGTCCTTCTGTGCTATTTTTCTCTTCACAGTTGCTTTTCAAATATCCCATCTCTCTTTAGTATCTGTGGCTTTCATCAATGCCTCCACACTGCTGATTGGGAACACCACTGCTCCTGCTCAGATCCCACCAGCACCTCTCTCACCAGCCCAGTGTAAGGCCACTGCTCATCATGCTTAGGTTGCACCCCTCTGCCAGTCCACATAAGGATGTGATCAGAAACAATGCAGCTGTGGGGATCTTAAAAAACACCCAGACTGCCACATCCAGCAAAATGGAAAAAGCATCTTACTGCCACGCTTTTTCCAATTTGGAAGTCTTGTCTGTAAGGGCTACCGAGTGTCTCTGGCAAAGATCTGCTCTTTGTCACACCAATGCATGAAAGGTATATAGGCATAACAAGGGGTAAGTGTTAGGAGAGTGAGGAAATGGCTTGCAGAACCTACCACATTTCTTCTCCCTGCATGGAGGCAGGGCAATGTCATGCCCATTTTACACTCAGCAAGCCGTAACATCGTCTGTACCTCTCCCACAAGCAAAGCTGCAATGGAAAACAGCACATGGCTGCAGCCACAGGAGCCAGGGCTTGCTCCCCAGCCTATTCCATCCTGTGCTGGCTCCTCCCTGCCTGGAAAGCAGCCGTGGACAAATCCTGATCACCTGGCAAAGTCACTGAGAAGGCTGCATAGGTTTCCTTCACGTCCAAGGCCAGCACCCCAAACAGCTTTGCTCTGGCCTCTCAGGCCAAGTTTCACACTTGGAGCTAATAAAAAAAAGCCTCCAACCTCGCAGCAGACGTTTGTGAAGCCACGTTGAGGTCTGCCCCCTCCCACCCAGCCCCTGGCAGAGACAGGATATGGCAGGAGCGGGAGACCCCTGCTCCTTCCATGCCTTTGGCTGCTCTCTCCCCCTTTAACACCTCAGATCACTCAACCCAAGAAGCTCCTCAGTCCTTGGAGATTCTAGGGGGATTTTTCCACTTCCACAGAGAAGTGGAATTTCAGCTGCAATGCAATGTGTGTTACTGCAATGCAGCCCGAGTCAGCCACGCCACGGAGAGCGAGCTCCTGCCCCCTCTTACCTCTCCACAGAGGATTCAGCCCTGCCTTGCTCTTGGAAAGGGCAGTCTCTGAATTGAAGCTACTGGCTTGGCTCAAAGCTCTCGAGAAGTGTTCATCCACCACTGAACCAATGTCTCCCTGGAAGTAAGTGAACAGGACACAGCGAGAGTTCAGGTACTCCATCTCGGCAGGCTGGTCTTTCTCATCCTCCTCCTGCTTGCTGGGAAGGGTCACTTCCAGAGACTCCTGCATCTTGTTGTACACAGCTAACTTCTTCTGGGATTAGAAACAAAACAAACAAGAGATGTATCAGTGATGGCACTCAGTGGAAGCTCAACACATGGTTTCCTTAACAAAAAAAAATAGCTGACTACACTGAATAATGTAATATTCACTTTGTTATTAAATTTGGACTTCCAGGATACTTCACACTGGCATTTCACAAAGAAGAGAATTCCAGTGCCCACTTAAGAGTCTCCATTCCTCTCACACAGATGGACCTGCTTCTCAGGCATGTTTCACAACCACAATTTATCAACACCAGCTTTCACTCCATACTTTCAAAAGAAAGCAGACAGGCTCTAACAGCTCCCTCCTGATTCCCACCTGGAGAGAATATTCCATCAATAAAGGCTACAGAGGTCAAGCCCAGCTCTGTGGAAGGGTGGCCAGATACACAGCATCTGCACTTCACACATCCAGCTGGGCAAGCACCAGGTTTCTCCGGGCACACTCCTCCAACTGAGCTTTCAGGGCCCTCTGGATTCCCCACACTTACTGCTGAAGCTGTGAAGGTGGGAGAGTTTCCTGCTTCCTGGAAAATTTTCTACTCTATTATGCAACTCCACAAAATGCATAAGTTTTCACTCACTGACGACAGAATATTTATCACAGAAGTTATACCATGGGGTCATGACTGGGACTTGGTCAGGGGTTTGAGAGCTTAGTTTTTTGGTTGGTTTGGGGTGGTTTGTTGCTGTTTTGAGGTTGTGGTGGGAAGGGTTTCTTTTCCTTTTCCATTTTTTTCTTTTTTTTAACACCAGCTTTTGGAAAATAAGGTAAAAAAATTTAAGTCATAAAAAATTAAACATGTGATCTGGGGGAAGAGGGGGATTAACAAGTCCACAAACACATGCAGAAAAATCCACCCCAAACCAAAAACACAGAGAAGCATACAAAAAAGTAAAACCCTCACAAGCCATCTGTGAATGGCTATTTCAGAATCTTCCCTCTCTCTCTCTCAAATCAAACCTAAATGTCAAAATAAATGTGTGTGAAGATCCATTTTGCATGGAACATATTTTTCAGATGTTCCACTTTACAACTGTTTTCACAGAAAAAAAAAAAACCTCTCCCCACAACAGTCAAGCTGCAGGAATCCTAGCTTTTAGCTAGCCAGCCATTTCCACAGCTGACTTTACACACAAGCACTTTCAGGAACCCAAAAACAACTACAGTCCATATGCAGAAGTATTTCATAGCATTCCTACAGAATTACAGTTTGACTTATCTTTAATGGTTTGCTTGGCAATACTCTAGCACCATCAGAATCTCTTTAAGTTTATGGCTTTTTTTACCCTTTTTCCAAAGTAGTTCTAGAGAAAAAGTTAAACAACTACACAGTCTATAAAGTTTCATTTTTACAATAAATATGCTTGTACGATTTTAAAATAATCAAAAGTCGTTTTCTGACCTTGTGTACCATCACTATATTTAAATTCGGTGCTTTCTAAATTCACACAATCCGATACAAATTTCTCTCACTGCAGTACAAAATAAATGCTCCGGGGCAAAGTCGTAATTATGAACGGTTATTTTAAAAAAATAACTGCAAGGAAGAGCTATTGGCAAGTGGAATTAAAACCAATTCTACTTAAGGCTCACAGCAACTTAAGCAACGTATCTGACATTCCAGTGGGTAAGCTGATAAATGTAAAACAGCTCAGTGATACCATTAATTCAGATGCTGTTGCACAAAATGCAGTGAGGGACGTATGTAATTTTGTTTCAGCTGGGGATATCCAGGCAAAGGCCTGGAATTCCAGTAAATCTGTGCTGCACAAAGCAAGTTATACCTTGTTATAACTTGTGGCTCAGTTTAGCACAATATTGCTTAGACTTATGGGAGCACCACTGGGATTCACTAATAAACAAACAAAAATACAGAAATGGCAAAATAAAGCAGTTTTACTAGAAACTAGAATTGCTAAAATGAAACAGTCTGAGGCTGTAAAGATATTTTTGCAAAATGCGGGATTTGGGGTAACCTGCACTGTTTTTGGAAGTGCTTAGTGCCTTCTGTAAACAAACAAACGTCTCAGGGAAGTTCTCCTAATATTTGCTACTAAAAATACTAGTAAATAAAAATACTAATAAATGCTTCCTAGGACATCACTCAATGCTAGCTTCATGGTTTTGCCTGAGTAATCACAGACCCCTGAGACTTCAGAAAGACAGAAACAGTCACAGGGCAAGGGGCTGGGGAGGGTGCTTTTCTCATTTTTGGTTTTGGCTGGGCTTTGTTTTTTACCTAGAGACAAAGCATGAAAGAGATCCCCTACAGAAATCTAAACAGGTCTAAACACCTTGAACAGAGGCAGCACAGGGTAAAAGCTGCCTCCCATCCCTGCAGGTGCTTGCAGTGATGCTGCAGTTATGCAAATGCAGACACGAGCACGCAATTACAGACAGACACACAGCGCTAATACAGCCCCTGGCTTGACTTGGTGATCAGGAAGGAAGTCTTTCAATGTTCCTATACAGGGACTGGAGCTCAGGAAATTAAAACTTATCTCCAGAGTCGCTTCTCTGCGCAGGAATGTTCCCCCTTCCACAGCTTAAGAATCTAATTCTTTTTCCATTTCAACTCTCTTCCCTCCCCTCCAGTCCACGGGCAGTCATTACAAGATGCTCTGAGCATTTGCTCCTTTCGAAATCACCAAATCTGACCTTTTTTTTAATGTAAAAAACCCAGATAATAGGATTGATGGACAAGAACAAGGCCCTGTGTGTGGATTGAAGTTATTTAAGTGCAAAGTTGTGGTTTGCAGTGAGTTATTTGCAAAGGATAAGAGTTCTAAATTAAAAGGTTTTTCGAAACAGCAAGCCCGTAATCAGACACAGATCTAATTAATTTGCATTTCAGGAAGATATTATCAGCCTGTAATTACAAAACTCTTTAAATCAGACACTACAGTGAGAGAAAGTGACTCAAGTTTTCCTTGTATGCAATGCATATACATCCTTTGATAAGGTGAGGGGTTTTTTTCTCCCAACTCACCTAAAATACCCTGTTTGCACAAAAATTCCCTAATTTTTGTTCTGACCTTAACAGTAACCTTCTCACAGTATTTTTGACTGCAGTTGCATGAGTGGAAAACTATGCAAGATCATCAGCTGCTAAATGAATTTGTCCCACAATCATGGGGTGTGAGGGAACAAAACCAAAAAACCCCCACAAACACTGGGTAGGTTTATGGCAACTAATCTCAGCTAGTCCAGTTTCACTTGTACTTTTTCATTTGAACAGTTCTGGTACATATTTAAACAGCCAACTGCATCTGTAATTATTTTGTAAAGAGTATGTTCTGACCAAACACGGTGTTATCTCTTGTCAGTGTTCAGTACTTGAATATATTCATTAAATATATTTTAATATATTCATTTAATATATTCATTAAATACAGCTTTCCCTTCCTTACACTAAAGACTGATATTAAGCAGCTTCTGAAAAACAGAAGCAACACCTAAAATCTTCTCTTGGCCAAGACACAGAATACAGAATTTAAATTCAGAATACAGAATTTAAGTAGAAAACAGGGAAATTCGATGTCTATATCCTTTAGATAACAGACCCTAGTTCATGGTTGAAATGGTTTCACAATCTCTGGGTGAGTAGAGCTGTACAGCCCAGGCTGAATTCAGCTTTGTCGTGGTTTTAGCTACCCCATGACAAGCTTCAACCAATATTATATTATTTTTATTTCATACATTCACAAACAGGTAATTCCAAGAAAATTTAAACCCTTCAAATCATACAACAAAAGGAAACTGAAGATCAATACCGTATCACTACTGCTATGGGAATATTAAGAATAAAGTTTATTCTGAACAATCATTATCCTGTCTTCCTGAGCACTTTTACACCAAGAAAACATTTAGTCCAAAATCTCGCACAAAACCCTCACCTTGAAGATTCCTGCTGTTTTCTGACATAGCCTACCCAGAACCAGGCAAAACAGTTCTCATGCAGCGAAATGTTGGCCACATTAAAGCCTGTGGCAAAAGTCCAACTGACTTCAAGGGTCCTGGGTCTCACCCAGAGTGTCTGGTAAAAATGTCAGAGCATTCCTCTTCGCAAATCGAAAAGAAATTCACTGCCAGCAGAAACCAGTTAGTAGCCAGCAAAACAACAACAACAGCAAAAACAAAACAAAAAATAAACAAAAAAAATCACACCAAAACAAAGAAAAAAAAACAAACCATACTTAGATAACAGAAAAGGTTTTACTTTAGCCAAGTTTGAATCAAAAATTCAGGCCAGCTCTTACTTTTCATATAAACTGGTTGCCTTTTCCTACAATTTATTATCTCCATACATGCCACCATACAGCATATGGTCCTTTATGCTCCCAAGCAACAAAGTCTGGTGTGCCTGTGGCCACCTGTTACAGATTTTCCATTAGAAAAAGAACAGGAACCAAAAATAAAGAATAACTACGCTGAGGAAACACTATATGACCCTATCCTGAGAAAAAGGCTGTCATTTGACATAAGCTTCTGAGAAGGAATTCCAGCAACAAACTCGAGGCAAATCCTCAGACAGTCCTCCATTTGTGGAGCTGCCTGCCAAGCAGGCTCCTATTGATAACACAGAAAGTATTCAAGGAAGAAGACGGTTCCAAGCAATCAGGGCACTCAGTGCTGGGCCTGAAAGATGTATTTATGGCACTGCCCTGAAAACATGAAACAGTAGCTTCTACCCACACAAATGAGCAAGGTGAGCGCTTGTTTTCAGCTGAGCCACTGGATTTATAGAGGTAGAACCTGGAGGTGTTGCTATGCTCTGCTGATGGAGGGACGTGGTGGAAAAAATAATGAATTTACACACCTTTTGCTGTACATGTAAACAGAAATGTACCCTTAAAGGTCTAATTTTATGTAGCTAGGGAAAGATAAAACAGAATTTGGTCCAGTCAGAATGAAAGAGTAAAGTGAGCCAAACTTTTTAAACCAGTGATGTCTCGTATGATTGAACCGAAAAAAATCAACCAACAAAACTTCACACACAAGGGCAAGATGTGACACAGGTTTTACATCCTGTAAATCTGAGAGGAGATGAGTTATACAGGTTATATAGCTTCCAGAGAAGTTAGCAGAGCAAACAGCAAAGGAAGAGCCTTGAAAAAGAATGTGAACTGCAAAAATTGAATGTGAAGCCACGCTCTGCTGTTACCTACCATCAGACGCTGCAGACTGCCACGCAGCATAAGCAGTAATAATAAGCCCATCCTCAAAAGCTGGGGGCACATGATGCACAGAATTTCACCAAAAAAACAAGTTACAGTGTGTGAATTGAGGTTTAGAAACAGCCAGCTGACACAGCATCAAATGTGACCTGTCCTTGTCTGCAAATCTGTCAGTTTGGAATGAAGAACCGAGCTAGTGACCTAAATTGCTAATGAAGACAAGGCCTTATCTGGACAAAGTCAGTCTACAGCACTGCCAGCAGAAAGTCTGACTTGAGCATATCACAACTCCTTATGCAAGACTTGATTTAGCAAGGACGGTGTTGGCTTAGACGTTGGCTTGCCTCTACATACCATGGAGAAATTCCAAAACTACCATTTACTGTAACTTCCCATTCCTAAGGCCTTTAGCTGGTGTGCCAGTGAGCCAGGGTGAGTCCTACCTGAGCCTCAGCCCTGCAGCTTGCTGTGCCCAGGCTGATGTGACGTGACGAGCCGTCCCCACGTGCCGGGAAAACAACGGGATTCTGCTCCAGTAACTTACGCGTTTCCAACGCCGCTCTGAATTCCCTTGCACCCATCCCTCACCCAACCCCTAGGAAAGCCAAAGCTCGCTACTGCATCTGCACAGCCCTTCAGCAAAGTGGACAGCAAAGAGCATTTTCATTTTGCCAGTCTGCAGGGTTTCACCCTCACGCCTGCACAGCTCCCCACCAGACTCAAACACGCTCGTATCCTGACACCGGCACGCACTCGCTCCGTCTTCTTGTGATGGAGTATGGTAATCCCGATTTATCCGTAAAATTAGGGCCACACCCCATTTTCATCAGCTCATTCTGGCACCATACGAGCATGTATATACCCATGTTTCGCTTGCTTCCCTCCAGCAAGCACCCTGGACTTGAGCAATCTCAAAGATCTAAGGTGCTAAGCCTCCACTCCCATTAACATTCAAGAGGAATTCAGGCTCCAGTCCATTTAGAGCTTTAAAAAAAAAAAAAAGAAAAAATAAAATCTCATCTAAATTAACTTGCCAGCAAGTCCTTTCCTGGCTAAGGACGAGTGAAAGCTACGTTTCCAGAAACTCTGCCTTTCTGTGCATGGCAAAAATCAACTCCGTGCTGATTTTAAAGGAGGAAAAAAAATACGGACACAGAAATACGGGAATAACTTTAGTGTGGGGAAACTTTAAAAAGGCATGATGGACCACCCCCTAAAGCTACAGCACTTCTGCACAACCCAGGTGCACACTAGTCCACCATTTAAAAGCAGTCTGAAACTTCCCATTAAAAGAAGAAAAAAAAGGAGGCAATCATTTGAACTGCCCCTGACCCACAGAAACGCGACACGCTCTGCAGAGAGATCCCAGGGTCCAGAACTTGAGCCTGCGATGGCAGCTCCACAACTAAAGAGCTGCTTGGCTCTTTAAAGCACACAGAACTGATTTCCAAAGCTGGCATAACCAATTAAACACTTGAGATGGCTTTGCTACAAATACCTGTGGAGATACGCAGGCTTTAGTTAAGAGTAACACGCCTGTGTCTCCTTGCCCTGAGAAGAGCAGGAAAACCAGCAGCAGCACAGCGTGGAAGAGCTTTCTGTCTCAGAAAACAAACTGAAAGACACCAGCATAGTACAACACCACTGAAAAATGCCTTGGTGGAGTCCACAGATATTTTAAGGGTGAGCTCCATTTTATCATGTCCAATGCGGAGACTTATTTTTAAGATATCCCACTAATTCATCTTCCCTCACTGTTATTTTTAAACCACGGCTTTAATTCCAGCAAAGAGGAACATTCTTTAAAATGGTCATCATCCTCACAAAGAGTGCAGGAGAGTTTTACATGTTGAACACATGTGTAAGAACCAAAAACCTGGCAACAGATTCTTCATCTTTTTTTGTTACATTCTCTACCAGTTGATTAAGCATCTCTGACAGGACAATTCAGAAGGAACGGACACTTGCAAAATGTCACTCGTTACCCAAATAAATCTTGATGCATGAGGAGTTCATTCTATATTTACTTTTTTTTTTTTTTTTTTTAATTTAGAAAACATTGGATTCTGAGAAAATACATAAACCACTCTAAAGTTAGCAGCTGTTAGAAGTAGAGGGTGCAACACTTTCTTCAGCAACGACAGCTCGGCTTTTCAGTCTGGCATCCAAACAGCTTGTGAAGACCCTCCAGCTCCAAGTGTGTCAGGAAAACCAGGGCAACCAGGATTAACTGAATTAAATCAAACTGTCAATAACACGTAGAATAGCCATGTTTAGAAAGCTTTTAGGTGGGAATGTGATATACAGTGCCAGCCAAGCCTCAAGAGCTGTACTGGCTCATCAGAGCTATCTACGTTTCTTGCCTTGCTTTTCTACCTTTACTTGTTAAACACCATAACCCACGAGAAATCAGTTTCCTTAAAATAAACTTGAAAGAAACTTCAGTGCTCATTAGGGCACCCCTAGAACATTTTATATATGGCCCTGCTTTTGGATGAGGAAGAAATTTTATACTTATGCTTAAAAATAAAAAGCACTTGCACGTGACACAGTCATTTAATAGATTTCTCCCATACTAAGCGTTCTACAGATCTGGAAGAAAAATACAGACAACCACTTCCAGAGTTAAATGTCAGAAAGCTCAGCAGAGTTTCAATTGCAGTTTTCTACTTCTAGGTCTCTCGGTCAGAGAATCAGGCTGTTAGTGATTATTTATTAATTTTCCCCCCAGATCACACAGGCTATGAACTGGAAACCCAGATATCCAAATAAAAAACTTCACAAGAAAATCACTGCACAGACAGAAGCTTCTGCTAGATGTGACCCAGATTAGCAAAGAAATAACAGCAAAGGCACTCTGCAAGAGACAGAACTCACAAGTTTTCCAGAGCTCGCGTTCAGAGTGAACAACATGAGCAACCTGGACGAGTTCACTGGGATATCGTTACTGTAAGCGAGCTCTCTGTCTCAATAAAGGAAAAAATCAGCAGTACACGATAGGAATTTTAATGTTTTAGCCCATACTCGTGTCTCCCAGGCAAGTTGATACTAGGGGTCACTTCCCATGTACGGAGAAAACAATCTTCATGGATAATAATGATAAAACCTTATGGAATGCAGCAACAACCAAAAAATGTATTCTCAGATGACTACATTAGGGCCAAGTCAATATTAGTCCCACTTCACCCACGCACTGCATAGTCTAAAAATGCTGTCAGCCCGATAAGAATTTCCTGATTCACTTAAAAAAAAAAAAAAAAAAAAAAAAAAAAAATACATCTGATCACCAAATTCAGCTGGAAACTCGCCGCAGACGATCTTGCAGGAGCGCCGGGGTGAGCGGCGCGGTCCCGTTCCGCCCGTGTGCGCTCCCGCGGGCTCGGGGCGAGCACGGCCGGCAGAAGGGGGACAGCAGCAAGGAAATAACTTTTTCCTCCTGCCCCGCGCCAGCCGAGCGAGCCAACATTCCGCCAGATGCAAGAATCTGGGGGAAAAAAAATCATTTCTTCTTGTCAGGAAGGCTCTTACCAGGCTCCGTGGCTCCGGGGCACCCTCAGCAGCTCCCCGCATCTCCAAATCAGGCCGGGGGCTGCGGAGCGCATCGCTGGCTGGCCGGGGCGGAGGTCTCCGCCCAGGGCACCCAGCGATGCGCCATGCTCCCGCCGAGGCGGGGAGGCTCCCCGAAAAGCCCCCGCGCCTCCCGGCCCTCGGCACCGCGGCCCCTCGCCCTGCGCTCCCCGCGGCTCACCTGCGCGCAGCCGGGCGCGGCCGCATAGCGGGGCGCCCCGCACGCCGCCGGGGCGGGCTGCTGCATGGCCGCGTCCGAGCAGCTCATGGCCGCGGCCGCCCCGCGCCACCGCCGTCTCCCCCTTCCTCTTCTCCCCCCTTCTGCCGCTGCTCCCCGGCGCGGGGCGGCCGCGGCCAGGCGCCGCTCGGCCCCGGCTGCCGGCGCATCTTCGGCGGCCGCCGCGCCCCGCGCCCGCACTTATAGCGCGGCGGGGCTGAGCGGAGCGCCCCGGCGGCCGCGGCGGCGGCGGCAGCGCCGCGGGGCGGGGACGGCACCGCTCAGCCCCGCCCGCCCGCCCGCTCTGCGGGAGCGCAGCACCTGCCCTGCCCTGCCCTGCCCTGCCCTGCCCTGCCCTGCCCTGCCCTGCCCAGCGCAGCACCTGCCCTGCCCTGCCCTGCCCTGCCCTGCCCAGCAGTGCCGTGCCGTGCCGTGCCCTCCCCTGCCTTGCCCTGCCCTCCCCTCCCCTCCCCTGCCCTGCCCAGCAGTGCCGTGCCGTGCCGTGCCCTGCCCTGCCCTGCCCAGCAGTGCCGTGCCCTGCCCTGCCCTGCCCAGCCCAGCGCAGCACCTGCCCTGCTCTACTCTGCTCTGCCCAGCCCAGCCCTCCCCTGCCCTGCCCTGCCCTGCCCATCCCAGCCCTGCCCATCCCAGCCCTGCCCTGCCCTGCCCTGCCCAGCCCATCCCATCCCATCCCATCCCATCCCATCCCATCCCATCCCATCCCATCCCATCCCATCCCATCCCATCCCATCCCAGCCCTGCCCTGCCCTGCCCTGCCCATCCCATCCCATCCCATCCCATCCCATCCCATCCCATCCCATCCCATCCCATCCCATCCCATCCCTGCCCATCCCTGCCCATCCCTGCCCATCCCATCCCATCCCATCCCATCCCATCCCTGCCCATCCCTGCCCATCCCTGCCCATCCCATCCCATCCCATCCCAGCCCAGCCCAGCCCAGCCCAGCCCAGCCCAGCCCAGCCCTGCCCATCCCTGCCCATCCCAGCCCGCCCGCAGCAGCCGGGCACTCCCCGTCGTCACCCAGAAATGCCACGGAGAGCTTCTTCCTTTGGAGCAGCGAGGGATCCCTGGAGTAGGTGTCACCTGGATCGGCCACGCTTCAGCTGCCCCGGGATTCATCCTGGAGATTCCCTTCAGCTGCCCAGGGATTCATCCTGGAAATTCATCTGGAAGGAAGGAGGGACCTATGTGTTCCATAGGAGGATGGCTGCATATTGGATGCAGGCTGAACCAGACTGGAGTTCTCTCTTCCCTCCCCACGTTTGGTCCACAATGTGTTAAAAATAAATAGATGGATAGATAGATAGATGTAGGTAGGTAGATAGGTAGGTAGATAGATAGATAGATAGATAGATAGATAGATAGATAGATAGATAGATAGATAGATAAAAAGTGTACTTCTCAACTTGAAAAATATATAGAAAACTCGGACCTGGCTGTAATGCCTTCAGTTGTTCTCAGCTATATTCCCAGCCTACCTCTGTGTGCACATTTCCTGTGTGCCCTGCTGCAGTGCCACGCTTGGAGGCTTTCAATACTATTCCTCACATGGAAAAGACTATGCCTTGTTAGCTTTATCCCAGCCTTTGAGCCTGGGAAGGATTTACACTTGTATGCTCTTGTATTCTTCTCATCAGGTCTAAAGTGGATTATTTGAAGTTTCTTTTTCACAACATTTGTTTTGAAGTTTACCTACATTTAACAGCAGCCAGAAATTGAAGCCTTTCATCAAAAAGTCTAAATTTATATTCTCTCCCTCTCTTTGTGTATGCGTACACACAAACACACAGGCACACCCCCTTGGCCAGAACAGTTAGATGAATACACAAGGTTAAAATAGCACTGTCTGACCCCAGTAGGATTCCCTGTTTGTAGAAAGCATTTCTCCAAAACATTCAACTGCAATACTTTGAACAAAGATCCAATTTCCTGCAGACAGATTTAGTTTCTTTTTTGTTGTTTTTTTTTTAAGTTTTGTGCCTGCAGATTTTAAGGTAGCTATATGCTTTTTAACCAGCACTCTGATAGCCTGTTCTTGTTGCATTTTGTAGATCTGCGTGCAAGGATCCACATGGATCCACCTTTGCAGTCACTGTGGGCTTTCTGCAAAGGTACAATGCACTTGTAGATACTTAATGCATGGGCTCCTGACTTGTTTCTCTGTCGAAACAGAGAATCCAGGTGCTGATTGCTATCTGCAAATCTCTGCTTGATCCCTATTAATTTCAGAAACCTCTTTCCCCTCATTTCCCGCTGCAGCAAGCCTAAGGCAGGACATCATCGCTAAGGCGGGAGCCGGAGGCCATGGGCTGGAGATGCCCAGCACCACCTTCTGAAGCTGGCTGTTCCTGGCCAGGATCCTGCTCCTGACCTGCAGGGTTTCACCACAAGCACATGGCCAGGCTGCCTGCAGGCGTTCCTCTCACCGCCCTGTCTCCTGGCACACGGCCCCCTCGCCTCTGGACGACTGGCTGCTCTCCACCCTCGCGGATCCTCCCCGGGAAGCCACAGAGGATTGTGAAAGATCTTTCCTGGTTTAGGGAAGATGTTGTTTAGCACGGTTCTGTCTGAGGTAAAACGCTTTCACGTGCAGAGAGAACAAGGCCTGGTGTCAGTTTATAGACAACGATGCCTGAAAAAGCCGGAACAAAGCCCTCCTACGCTTAATAACAGCAAGGAAACAAGCCTGTAAAATCACAAATAGAAACGAATTCTTTCAATACCAATTGATCATTTTTAGGAGAAAATCCAGTATCAGTCCTTAAAGCAGAACAGACCGAAATAGAAAATGATTTATCGTTTATTATGTTAATGTGACACATTGAAGTGGGAGTACATTAGTGATCATTTTTCACCCAAGTACATGAGGCATTTGGAAGAGATTTATAAATGCACTAACACAGAGATCACTGTTTCCACAAAATGCTGAAATGCTCCAATATTCAGTTAGCACACAATTCCTATGACCGGATCCTGATGGAATTCCTATCAGATGCCTTCGGGCATGGTACAGTGGCATGATGCATCATGTCAGAAAGCAGATCAGAACCATTATCATCAGGCAGATGTTTGACACGATGCATCATGTTACTCAGCCAGTGGCACACTGCCATTGCTCAAAAGGATTTTGACATGATACAGTGTGCCAATGCTGCAGCACAAAACCAGCACGGTCCAAAAATAGGGACAAATTCACCTCTGGCATGAGCAGAAGTAACTGCAGTGACTTCATTAGATTTGCATCTGCTTATGTTAACAGTGAGTTTGGCTCGTAATCTTGAATTTATATAAAAAGAGTGGTAGGTGGCTGCATTTTCAGGTATTTTCTACTCCCAGCATTCAAGCATCATGAGACAGCTGGGGTGAAACCTCCACCTTTCTCAGCTCCTTCCCCTCCACCCCACAAGAAGCAGCATCAGATTTCCATTTTTAACAGTGTAACAATACCTCAGAGTACACAGCGGGCCACTCTTTTCAGAATCTTGGGAGGTTGTGAGGTTGGGAATTTCACAAGCAATAGGAATTTACAGAAAGGGAAGGGAGAGGATCTCTGCTTTCTGCCTCCATTATCAACAGTAGCTGCAAGTGCTAGGTGCACAGCAGCAGCAAAATAAATTTTGAGTGGCAATTAAACAGTAAAAGAATGACATGAAAGAGCAACCAGGATGAAATGTGAGATCTGATAAGATCTGGAGACTTCTTAAAAGGCATTGTAATTTCTTGTTGTCCCCTTTCATCGCTTAGGGATGAAAAGCACAGCTTGCTAATGCAGATGCATAACACTGACAAAAGGAGAGGAGGGGAACCAGCTAAGGTATGACTGGTGTGAGATCTTCTTTACAGAAAAGAAACATCCCAGCTTTCTGCCTCAGTCTGTTTCTTTGGTGAGGAAAAGAACTGACTGCTTCTATTTTAAATAAAGTTCATTCATGTTTGCTGTGTGTTCCAGCTTCTTTAATCCATCAGGGTACAACTGATTCTTGGACCAGCTGAACTTCGGTGATGCTGAGAGTAACCAGAAGGAATGAAGACGAGAAAATCCTCAGAAAGCGCTCGGTAAATACCACCACCAAACAGGACTTGGTTCAGCTGCTACGTGGGTTGTAACATCAAGGGAAAATGGCTTGTCTGATACACTGGAGATCTGAAGGAGAGAGGAAGAGCATAGCAACGTGGCAAAGCAATCTGCACAGGCTCTTCAAGCATTCATCTACTTGCCTGCTCCCAGATGAGCTTTACTGTTGGATTTAGAGGTGCTCACACCTTCCACAGATCAGAAAAGTTATCTAGAGGACTAAATAAATCCTGGAAACTGTTGCAAGCATCTCAAACCTTTTGAACAATACAAGCAAGAAGTAAGGGTCTTTCCCCTGCTCTTCTCACTGCTATACAATAATTCCCAACTATTTCTTTGAGGAGACAGCTCTGTACAGTGAGCAGTCCCCCAAAGATTACACCCACCAAAACAACCACTCCACTGCTCTATCCTGCCCCCCATCCTTGTTTCACCCTCTGGTGGCATTCTGTAAGTATTTAAATCATTGGAAACCACACCCTAGCTAGCTGTGGCTAGCATTTACAGGCAAAGCCCCTTGGCTTTGTTGTTATGGCCTGCCCAACAGCCAAAAATGTGACATGTTAGTTCTTCCTCAAGGAGACCAAATTGGAAGTTACACACGGCATCCCAAGGAAATACACACTAGGCATTACTTATGCCTTATGTATAAAGGAATAGGAAGGTTAAAAACAATGTTTGTTCACAACTAGCTGGGGATACTCTGATGAGATGGACAATGAGTATTTTATTATTTTTTTTTTGAGAAGTCAGTTTTGATGAAACAGCTTATTTTTTTTTAATATTTTTTTTTGTGTGGAACAATCAATCCTATAAAAAAGCACTCTGTAAAGCAAGTTAAGTTTCTGGTGAAATCCGCCATCACACAAATTTCTGAAGGTTTCACACCAAACTGCTTTTTACTGGGTGGCCCAGCTGGGAAGTTTATCTTGACCTCAGGACTCAGGGGGCACTAGGCAGGTTCCAGTAAAACCACAGTGCCATCACCACTGAGATCTACACTTCCAGCTGATTCCAGCAAGTCCCAGAAGAGCAGGAGGCAACAGAGAGCTCAGAAGCTCCCAGGCTGAGCTCTGTCTTTCCTCATTCCCCAGGGAGGAAGCACAAGCTGGAGGCAGGCACTTGTTTTCATTTGTGAAGGAAAAGAAGGGAAACAGCCTGCCCCAAACACTTGAGGAGGGGGAGAAAGATGAGAGTTATCTCCATTCTGGGGGACAAAGCTTCTCTCTGTACAAACATATATTGCTCCCATTTGAAACAATACAGAAATTGAAGGGTTGATTGTTTAAAGGAAAGTGTGCCATTCATTTTGATTCTATTTTAATTCACACAGCACCTTGTGAATACAGGAAACATTTTCCTCATACTTGTAGCCATATACCCTCACCACCCCATTGGAATAGGAGGCAGCAGCTCATGTGTGGCAAATACATTACCAAGAGATTTTATCATCTCTTGATTCAAAAGGCAGCAAAGCACTGGCCAAAGTTATGGTCATGAGATGCACTGTAATCCTCCATAGGATGTGAGGATCTGGACACCTCTCTGGTCATCTCCTTCATATTTGGTAATAAAACCAAAGCTGCAGAGCAAATTACAGCAAATATCTTTCTTCAAACCACTAACAGCTTTCACATTTCATGCCTGTAATCTTCAGCAAATAGATCAAGGACTGTTATTCATTTTAATGCCTGAATGCATTATATTTATTCTTGTTATAATATGTTCTGTTACCACAGAAAATGTTTGGCTCCCAAAGAAAAAGAGGGAATTGTGTCAAAAGTCCAAATTCTTCCTTGAAATGCAAACATTTTTAATGGCTTTAATGGAAGATATGCATAGGAATCCCAGGGCACAATCTGGCACTAAAATCCTCCATCTAAACTGGATTTTTTCACCATGTCTTTTTCATAATCTATTATTAAGCATGTTTCCATCCCAGCAGTTGAAATCTGGGGCCCTGTTGCATCTGAGAGGGAAGTGCAAAGCAACTGGGAAGTAACTGTAAAGGAGAAGCAGAAAACTGATTGAAATCCTCATGTGCTGGATGATGCTCTTCTCCTCCATCCTTCTCCCAACAGGAAAAAAAAAAAAAAATAAAATTTGGGATCACTTTGGGGTGATCCAAAACTTCTAGCTGGAACAGCAGCAGCAAATGACCCAGTGCAGGGCAGCACCAGTGCTGTTCACAGTCACCCCAAGGGTTTCTTTGGTCCCTAACTGGCCACAGATTGAGCACAGATTCCGTCCCTGCTTTCCTTAAGAAGCTCCCAGGCTGCAGCAAAAGTGGTGAATGTGGAGTGATTGAGGATGAAGCCCAGCATCTCCTGGCTGCTGAAAAGCCTGGAACTGGTTTTCCTGTTCTGTAGCCCTGGCTCTGACACGGTCCTGTTGTCAGTGTAGCCACTCACAGAATATCCCAGCAAATCCTCCAGGCTTTGGCACAGCCCCTGTGACTGTGAGATGATGTGTATGGACACTTTTTGGATGGATTAGCCAGAATATGATACAGAATGTCTGCCAGGTTTATGCATCTATGTCTAAATGAGGACAAAGACAGGACAGAGACACCAGAACAAACCAAGACTAATGCAGTGAAATAATGATCCCTTTGATCTTGGACTAATTCTTAGCTTGAAAAATACCTTGCAGTCTTATAATCTTACTCCCCTCTGCTCAAGCAATGCTTAAATGTCCTACAGCCATCCCTGCTGGCACAGCTAACATCCCTGCCCATCTTGCATTCCAACACTGCAATCTTCAGGAGAGCAGGAGTGATTTTGCATTCCTGCTTCACCCTCAGACCGATATCACACTCCAGCAGCTTGTCACCAAACACTGAAAGTTCATCTTTCCAAGTAACTTCTCACGAAACAAAGGAATTGCTGTACAGTGTCCAGTTGAGCTGCATTCACTTTACTTCCTCCTCCTTTTCCTTTGCTTGACATAAATGCTTTCAATAATCTTTCAGCTAATAGCACTCCTTATGGTTTACTGGGTGTGAATAGTGACTACAGGAACATTTGAGGAACGCTCTGGTTTGCAGAAACAGGGCAGTGTGAACCCTTTCTTTGGCTCACAGGACAGAAAGCATTTACTGCAAGGAACACTGCCATGTTTTTAATACCACATACCATTTCCCAGCTCTAAATAAATATATGTTAAATGGAAGTGAAAAGTTGTTTTGCTGCAGTTTAATAAATGCCTTTAAAAATTTAACAGTTGCTTGGGTTTTTTTGGTGTGGTTTTTTCACTCCTTTTGCTGAGCATGTATATTAGAGTAATAATATAATTTCCTTCTATTCTATATTGTTATGATAATTGAGACTGTCAGCATTTCCCAGTTTCTTTTCATATTGCTCTTGTGATTTCCTTATCATAGGCTTTTCATTAGCTTTTCTTTGCTCATCAAAAGAATTTGTGTATTTGGTGAAGGAAATAGCTAGAAAAATACTTCTAGAGTATTACCAGTCTCTTGGTAAATAAAATACAGCCATCAATAACAATTATCCAGCTCTTCTCTTTTCTGTGACATTGTTCCTTTCCCATCACAGTGGGAAAGGAAGTAATTAATTCCTAGTGAAATAGTATGTGGCAGAATAAAATGTGTAAAATATTTATATATGATTGCACTAATTCTCACAATGACCATGGTGAGCTATCACCACTTTTTCCTCTTAGAGCTGGAGGTACAGAAGCTGTGGGCTTAATCAGCTCAAATCATGGCCAGAACTTTTGTCATTCAGGCATGGGCTTCAGTCATGCAACTTGTTTAGCTTCTTGTAGGGAGTAAGATTCATTGTCATGATTATTTCCTTCTCCAGGGGTACCACTTTGCTTAGGATGTGATTGCCTTAACACAATAAAGGAGGTCTTTAAGTGAGCAAAACCAACACCCTGAAACTGGAAAAAGGAACTTAGAAAGGAAGATATTGCTCACAGTGATGATCTGTCACTTCCCAGAAAGCCAAAGGAGATGAGAAATGCGGGAGAATTTGGCTTGCAAAAAAGCCAGAACAAACTATCAAATAGAGATAATATTCCCAAAGTCAGGAATAAGAGAGCTGAAGACTGAGCTCCGTCTTCTTTTTCCATAATGGAATTTTCTCACCAGTTCAACAGTCCCTACCCACACACACATTAACTCTAACATCGAGAAGAAACGCTCTGCCCATTCTGCAGTGAGTGGGGTCTGGAGGAGATGGGTCCAATGCAACAGTACTCAGTGTTTTACTTCATTAGTGTAAACTTTTGTAAAAATAAATAAATAAATAAATAAATAAATTATTTATTTATTTATTTATTAAACACTTTCTTCTAAACTCCTCTTTCATATTCCAAGATGAGATAGAGAATTACCACCTCTGGAAAGGTACATTTGAACCAAAATAACAAATGGGCTAAGAGCTCTGGAACAGCCTCTGTAGCTCAGTATAAATAAAATATGTAATTCTCCAAGTGTATCAGTATCAGAGTTCACATAAACACCATCAGTTTTTGGTGAGTTTGAGGGTTTTGGCTTGTTTCTTAAGCTTGCAGCAATAGAGAAATAGGAAGTGGTTAACAACATTAAAAATAAACCCAGACATTTGAATGGCATGCTGTAGTTTAAGTGGTATCATTACAATTTTGGTAAACCTTACTGGGGAGTCTCTCTGCAGCCTCAATTCCCTCCGTTTAAAGAAGTACTAATTGCCTTCCAAATTAGAGAAGGCTGCACCACTGGTGAATCATAGCATGGCTTTCATTGGAAGGGTCCTGGAAGATCTCCTATTCCCACCCCTCTGTCACAGGAGGGACGCTCCCTCTAGACCAGGCTGCTCAAGGCCCCGTCCAGCCTGGCCCTGAACACTGCATTGTTCTTTTACTGGAAGCAGTTTATTCTTTACAGGCCTCTCCCAGAGGTACCAAATACCAACTCTTTTTGCTTCCTATCCCAGCCCAAACGAGGGAGCAGCAAAGAGAAGCTGCTCACCTGCTCATGAAGCTCTTGCTGAGAGGAGCCATGTGAGAAGGATACACACCTGCAGTGGAGGAGAATTACCTTCCCCAGGACAGGGAGCACAGAAACACCCCTCCAAAAGCATTTTCCTTGGAGGGAGAATAGGAGCCTGTTTGTCTCCTGGGGTCCAGGTGTGCTCCTGTAAGTCAGGGCTAGAGGTGGCAAAGTCCTTCCACTCTAACTAAAGGCAGCTATTTCTTCCACTAATGGCATCTGCATATTCCCAATCAGGGAATGCTTTAATAAGCTGCTGCATCTGAGAGAGGTGGGCTGCAGGGTCCTAATTAAATAGTGACTGACATATCACTTTTCAAACTAAACATCCAGCTGGGATGCTCAGTGTAGCACACTTGGTTTGTAAACAGCAGCACAGAACAGCCCCTGTGCACTTTCTGCCGTGAAACACTGCAGAGGCTCCCTGAGCCCTTGTAACAAACCATCTAATGATTCTCAGGAGGAGGAAACAAGGCTGATTTGTGACTCTCTTCAAGAGGCTGAGCCAGTTAAGCAAGACTTCTTAATTGCCTGCCCTTTATTATTTAATGCATATGTTAAAAAAAAAAATAAATAAAAATCCTTAGGGCCAGATCCCAAAAAGGTATTGAGGTATCCAAGCCAGGCAGAAGCCAGCTTTCAATTATGAACAGTGATACTAAAAACTTCTGCTCAGCTGCTGCCCAGCTCAGAAGGCTCTTAAACATAAGTAGGTACCTATTTCAATTTTAAAGTTCTCCAGGTGCCCAGCACTCAGCTCCTGCAGATGCCAAGAAACACTTCATTCCTGACAGTGCTCAGGAAGCTCGTGCCAGCCCAGTGCTGAACCTCTTGAGAGCCAGGAGAAGCCCAAGAGGTTCCAGTCCCAAAGAACGTTCTCCTGGAGGACAGAAAGGTCTGAAAGCCTGCCTGTTTCTCCTGAATGGGTTATAGATAATGTCAGCCTAGTTAAAAGTGGCCAGCAGACAGGCCTGCTCGAAGACATGTCACAGATCCAGCAGGTATGTGAAGGAAAGCAAAGCAGCAGAGAGGCAATCCCAATGTTCTCAGGAATATTCAGAGCTACAACTTATTCAGAACAAATGAGCCAGGTACCCACAGCAAGGCAAGAAAGGTGTTTTTAAAGCACTGCAGCTTCTCTCTTCAGGCTGAACTGTGGGAAAATTGATCCTTTAAATGAGGTGCACTGAAGTCAGACTAACACTTGAAGTTCATCGGCTGTGGGGTCTGAAAACGGTGGGGCAGCCTCTGCAGCCTTGGCCCACTCAGGCTCCTGCCAGGAACGTGGAGAGAGAGACAGCAATGACAACAGGAATGAGCACTTTGTCTTCTCACATATCCTATCAGTGGTTCTACATACAGATCATTTGAAAAAATCTCGCTTCCCCAAAGAACGGCATTCATGCCGTGCAGTTTAGATATCACCATCTCGAAAAAAAGTTTGCTGTTCTCTTTTGTTGCACATAATCTTATTCTCTTTGATATCTGCTCAAGAGGGATGTGGCTCGCTCAGGAGAGCCTTTGGGACTGTGTTGCTCATGCAACAACATCTAATAAGATTTATTGCTTTATTTCCTTGCTTTGCTGTAAATTCAGGTACTGCATTAATGGAACAATGAGATAGACCCTTGACTTGGTAAATACAGAGTCAGAAGGAAAAAAGGGCTTATGTAAGAGCCTACATAAACAAGATGGTTCAGAATTCAGGCAGCTGCTCCATTCTTGATTCCTTTCATTGTGCCTGAGGATGGACAGACGTCAGCCAGCCAGAACTCTTACATGCATTTTTTCATTCTGTGAAGTTTGGGCATAGCAGAAACAATGGCAAAGATGAAATGGTACTGTTAACTTTTCATCTTCTGAAACACTTTAAATCACTTCATGTGGCATTGCACTCCTAAGAGATTTGGTTACTTTTAAAATTAATACTGTGTAAGGAAAAAAAAAAGTCTCTTATATTTATAAGAGAATAATTTATAAGAGTATAATTTGCAGTATTTATAAAGGTAATTTGTTTGTTCTCAGAATATTTAACCTTGGTAAAGATATTCCCCTTTTTGTGAATAGCATCTATAGAGGTAAACAATACAAAAATCATTCTTAGGGTCCAGGAGATGTTTTGTTCTATGTCCCACTTGTTGTTATGGCCAGTGCCTGGACATGGCTCCAGGATAATGGAAATGCTAATGCTTAGAAGCAAATCCTGTTTGGCATGAAGTTTCTGCCTCCTCAGAGTGAGGGGAGAGCTCCCATAGCTCCAGAATGAAGGGGACATAAATCTCTACAGAAGACAGACCCTTCTGCAGATAAAAAAGTGAAAGGCTCCACCAGTGCCCTTGCAAATGCCAATAATGGTTCCATCAGATATGAGAAATGGTTTTCTCAAAAACATTCACAGAGACAAGTATAGCTATTTTAGTAATTCAACCAACTCTTTCCCTTCCCACCTTTGCCTTTTTAAAGGGAATATAAACATCACCCTGCACAGCTGAAAGTTGCTCAGATCTTACTGTTATTTTTATATTTCTGTATACAAGGAATAGAAATGATGTTCTATGAATGCTAGTGCTAACTTCAGTAATTTATATTTTTAATTTGCTAAAGAGAATGATGTTGTTGCACTCATTCATGGTTTCCTCTCAAAAAAAAAAAAAAAAAAAAAAAAAAAGAAATCTGAGTGCACATAATGAATTTTAAATTAGCCAAATCAGGAAGTTAATCCATTGCATATAGTCAAGCACCAACACACACCAACATATCACTTACCAATTGTCTCACTATTTTTTTGGCTTCTGAAATGTCCAAATGACACCTTGAGTAGGTTTTTATTGACTTTCTCTACTTACAGCACCCTTAGAACACCGTTAGAATTAAAATTTGTTGAGAGCAGTGAGCATATTTCATAGAGAATTGCCAAGCTGGAAACCACAAAGCTTCTGGATAGAGATTCCCACTTCAGAGGAAGTAAGAGTACAAAATATCACAAGAGGAAAACATCTTGTCCAAGGGAAAACATCAATTTTTAAGAGAAGTGAGTGTTTGGGAATGCTGCTCTGCTCGTTCTGCAGAGTATTAGGGACAGCAGAGCTCACTGTAATTATGTAATTAATGCCCTGACTGGGCACTGGAAGGGGAAAAGGACACTTGGTGCTCTGAGACCACCAAGCAGGACTTAAAACTCACTCCAATTACCCTGTGGTTACTGCCCTTGGGTCAAATAAGCAGAGTGAGTGATCACTGTGTTGGCTGGGACTCAGAAACATGGACAGTTCAGTCAGACAGTGAAGAGGGGCACCAGGGAGAGGAGATGGCTGCAGCATACACAACCTTTCCATGCTGACGTGGGGGGACCATGTGAAATGCAGCAGGATTCCTGTTTCTGGCAGTCCAGAGCTGTGGTTTGGTACTGCAATACACTTTTGGATGATTTTGGTCTCAAAACAATATGATATTTTCAAGAGGGTTTTGTGATTTGTTGCTTGTTCCCTGACCCGTGTTTAATTCCATGGATTATGGTAGCCAACCTGATGAGGGACTTGGGATGCTCTGAATTATTCATCACAAATAAAACTGATATAGACCTGTCTAAAAATCATGCTAATTCAAGCTTTTACCTCTCTGTTTCACAAGGCTCCTATTTTAAATACAGCTCAGGTACACTGTGCAATTGCATATGCCAGTTGTGCATCTCCTAGGCAGCAAGATCTAGTCCACACAAGTAAAAAGATTAATTTAATTTTGTAAAATGAATGTAAAAATATTTCATTTCAGTCTCTCAGGAGCCTTTCCTGGTGTGATGTCTTCTAAAACAAATGGAGAGCTTTAAACAATTGGTTTTAAGATTGATCCTATCTGATTTTTTGTTAGAATACTGAGGGCTTCTGAGCCTTTGGATTCATTCTGGTTTGAGCTTTATTTGGGTTAAATCATTTGGAAAACAATTTTCTGATGTTTTCTCTGTAACTGTGAGAACCAAATTTCATTTGCATTTTAAATGAAAAGTAAAGAATGTAAAAAAACCAATAATCATGTGACTCAAAGAATAGATGTGTAAGTCAAAGAAATATAATGAGATTTGACACAAGAATAAATTTTTTTGGAAAAACTGGTGGAAGCAGATTTTATTTTCTTAATGTTTGAGGTTCATATTTGGCATTAGACACTCAGGCTCTTTGAATGAATGAGAATGCATAGCCCTGCTTGAATTATTATATTTATATTTATTTCTATTATTCCATTTCTAAACCAAGGGTTGAGCTATAAAGTCCCTTTTGCATAACATGCAAGATACAAGCTTAGCTTTGTCTCAATCTCAATGCCACCTGATTTCAAAAACAGAACCAAACTCACCAGTGGATTTCTCAAAAAACTCCTGGGATACACTGAACCTCTGAAAGTGGCATCCAGCAGCACAGAAATACAGTCCAGGCTTGAGGTAAGAGTGAATTAATAGAGTAACACATGGAAAACTTCAGGATCAGAGAGGTGAAAAATGCACTTTATGAGATCAACCTGCAGTTTCTTACATGACTACTGCTTCCACCTCCAGGATCAGGTTCTGGTTTGAACACCCTATTAGTGAACACCACAGAGCATCCCTGGCTGGAGAAGTCTTTTTTCCTAGCAAGGCTGGTGGTGCTAAGCAGCTGCTCAGCCTTTCCAGCAGGCTGGAAAAGGAACATGATGCCTGTGAGGATACTGGTTTTTGTGGGACAAACTTCATAATCCTGAGGTTCATGGGACAATTCATTAGTAAACCAGCCTGCATTTAGCATGGTTTTCAAAAAAAGCAAACAAGGAGCTTTAATAAAAAGCCATTTTTGTTTCTTAAGGAGGAAAAATAAATACTGTGTGTGCCAATTAAGGTTTCTGGACCACAGTCGTGCAACCTGCTGCTTAAATCAATAATACCCCCAAAAGCAAACATACATTAAAAAAATAATTAACCTCCAGGCTGCAAAATTTTAACAAAAATAGATCTTAAATAGATAAAGGGTTCCAAAACCCATGAAATTTAATTGTATTTATATTTCCTTTTTCGTCCTATAGCCTTACCTCAATATTTTCATTATCATTGCACCAGCAGTTCCATATTGTTATTCAAAGTAAATATTTCACAACTCAGGCTAGCCATGAATAATTTTGTTTCTAGGATGAAAACCCAAAACCTGGGCTATTTTAAGTGGGTTGTATGACCACTGCTCCTCAAGAGAAATAGAAATACCACTCCTCACTTTGGTTCAGGGTCATACTGAATATGCCTTTCCATGCTTGATGAGAGGAAGTTGCTCATCATGGGAGGAGAAATTCAGATGGTGACCTTAAACCCTAGAGTTCAGCAGGGCTGTGGAGTAATTGATCCTGACTCCTCCGTCTCCCAAGGCAAACCTGCATTTTTCTGGGAGCACAGGAACTACAAGAAACACAGAAAGGGGAACTGGTTAAGTATTCCTCTCTGAACAGCTACAGGAAACACCTGAAAATTGTCTGATTTCAGTCTTGATAAGACAGCCTGAATTGCAGGGGGAGGCAGAATTTGAAAATGAGTCTGTGTCTTCTTTGACATAGGTAGATAAAGTCAGTTTGGTTGAAAAAGGTCTGAATGCCTGATGGATCCCATCAAATGTGATCATAAAAAAGTCTCTTAAATATTGAATCTATGAGTAAGTTTTATTGTACATGGCAACAATTTTTTATTTTTTTTAAGAGGACACCTCTGTAACCACCCTGGGCCTTAATCAGTTGTCAGTACCATTCATGCAAGATTAAGAAGGCCTACTGAGGATAAGAGCAGGTGCTGAAGAAAATATTTTATCTGATTAAAAGTGAGTGATAAGGACATGCCAAATTGCTGGGGAGTAGTTGCCACAGGACAGTCAGTGATATGATATCAATCAGGGGTGCAGCAGAGAAATCCACAATGATGACTTAGTGATGGAAAGCCCAGAAAAAACGCCAAGTCTCTGCTAGGCATCTATAACGTGGATTTATAAGTCCAAAATGAAATGCAAACTACCCAAGTTAGCTGAACTTTATTCAATCATGCCTTCTGTCTACTTACCTACTTTTCTTTTAAGCATATTAATCTATCATTTTCATATTAATTCTGTAACTGGAAGCAAGGTTTCCTTTGAATGATGATTTCATTAGGATATGTTCTGCCAGACGACAATGCCTCCAGAGTTAGGTACTACATTAATTCTGTCATTTCTTTTACCTTCTATTTTTATTTCACACAAATTCTGGAAAAAAAACAAAAGTCAACCTACATGCTGATAAGGAGAGGATGCTATTTTCATGTATTTGGCATAATTTAGATGAAAGTTGAACCTTCAAATAACACAGAGTTCACAAAGTAGGACTGCTTACCACACTAACTGAATGAGGCTGTAACTTATCAGAAAATTATTACAAAAGGCAAGAATTACATTATTTAAAGGCAGAGCCAAGTAAGCCCTCACTACCTTTAGGAGCTCTTGGAAATGTCAACTCTTTCAAAATACCCTTTGGTGTAAGCTCTACGTGTTCCTTACCATGACCCAGTCATTCCTGCAATTATATTAAACAGCTCTCTCCATACGAGAAAAACCATGAGAGAAAGCTCATGATAAATCATGGAGTCACCAGAAAACTATGTAATAGCATCAAACTCAGTTTATCTGCCCTGGTGTAGGATCCTCCCATCTGAAAGGGGATGGAAGAGGACACACTCAGTATGAGGACTGAGAACTCAAAGCATACTGGTGCATTTATGCTGCCCCAGCATGAAGAGGCACATGCTGTCCAAAACCAAAAGTGAATTAGAGCCTACTTGTGTCTCTATTCCAGGAAAGAAATTCTGCCAGTTCAGTCAGAGCAAGAATATCTGGATAATTTTCATGTAGGGACCATTTGGACCCTGCCAACAGAGCCTGTGGAATAAAATGTAGTGCACTAATCTATTTCTTCCTGCCCTACAGCCTTTTGCCCACCAGGAATCCTGGGAAAAAGGAAAAAGAGGGAATACAACAGGCAATTAATCACATTTCTCAATCCTTTTAGGCTTTCACCAGCACCATCTGCTGTCACAAGTCTCCTCCAGAGAAGAGGGTTCTGACCACCAGGCTAAAGCACCAACCATCAGGATACCGCAGTGCTCAGCTAAACCCAGCTGTCCAAAAGAAACATCTCACATTCCTTCATCAAGGACACTGAAGGCAGCTCTATACAGAAAAATGATTGGTCTTATTCAGAAGAAAAATGAGCTTGCTTTTAAATTTTATTGCCTATGTTATATTAGCTGCAATTTGAAGTAGGAAACAGAGATGACGGAATAACTAAAATTTATCGAGAACAGGTAAAGCATTTGTGGTTTTCCTAGTTTTAGCAAGAATAACTTAGGTACTCCTCACCCAGACTCCCATTCTGAGCTGTGCCAGAGAATGATCAATAGCTTCTCATCTCTGCAAGGACAAAGTGATGATTTTTTTCTAAGCACACAAGGTATTGAGACATTAAACACATGGAACTGCATCACCCCCTCTGCAACTCCGCATCAGCCTCTGCATCATCCCTGGGTAAGTGACAGACTCAACTCAAATCAGTCCCCAAAGGAGGGGAATTTTCTGTTCAGTGGGTAGGATTTTGTGGATGACACAGTTCAAGATTTTCACCCTGCAATACATGGAAGCCCTTTCATTATACTAAAAATGTGAAGTTTTACTGGGCTACAGGGACTCTTTCTGTCTTTGTGCCATGAAATCTCCAGGGGAGGTTTCACCCTGCTGTGCTGCTTCTTTTGATGTACGGACATGGAGCAGGACCCAGTAACTTGTGGAGAACCCTAGTGAATAGCCTCACACCAACACACCAACAAAGTGTTCAGAAAGCTTCTGGAGGAATCACTGAACCCTCCTCACCTGCTTAAACACTGCAGGAACAGGCCCCAGCTATTTGGTTTTTTTCCTGTGTTGTTACATCAAGATTTTTTGCTAGCTAGGGGCAGTTTTTAGATTCTTCTGCTCTTCCCTCTCTGAATCCAGACCACTGATCAAGCATGGAAGGTGAAGAGTCACCTATGAAATCATCATTCAGTGCTATTCCTCAAACTTGCAGAAACAGAACTTGTATTTCTTTATATTTTTCATGTGCTTAGGCAAAATAAGATAAGTTTATAAGACTAGTGCCATAAGTAATAAATGTATAAGAAGTAACTATATAATAACTTCAAATCAGCATCTGATGTGTCTTCTCATTTTTTAGGGCATTACACTGAGTGCAATATGAAAAACAAAGTCTATGAAAAAGTCAGACACCTCATTAATAAGAATATTTTGTCAAGACTTGGTGACCAAACACTGATAGGAAAAAAAACCTATTAAAATCCTTTTCCAGCACTCCAGTGGAGTCAGCAATCACAGACAGTTCCCATCAGAAGATTTTTTTAGAGTTTTAGTTGTTTAGAGGTTAGAACTAGTATTTATTTGGTGAGGCAGAGGTCAGGTAAAGGTAAATACTGAGGTGTGAGAATGAGAGATGGAACACCTTGAGTAACTTTTGTCTTTTTTACTCTAATCACATGAGAACACTGGGATAAAGTCCTCAGCACAGATGGGAACACATCAGCATGCTGATGATAAATGGCAGAGAGAGTCAAAGAGGGGAAAAGAAAAGCCAGTGAGAAATACAAAGCAAGGGAGGTGAGACAGTGCTCAGCAAAACCCTGACTGTGCCAAACCCTTCCAGGCAGTTTGAAGGGGATCAGTGTTGGTTTCTTTAAGCCCTGTCTCAGGATGAAAACAACCTTCTGCTTAAAAAGACTGAAAGTTTTAAATTCAGTCATTGCAAGACAGCAGAATGAGTAAGAGTGCTGTCATACCCCCATAACTTGGTAAAAAAGAACACCCTGCCAAAAACCTGTGCCATGTGGAAGAGTCCTGACCACTGGAAACACTAAATTTGCAGAGCTCCACAAGAAAATTTTAGAAATGTTGAATGTTTAAAACCAAGACAGCTGATGTGAGGTTCTTTAAACAGCTTCAGCACAAGAGACTGCAGTCTTGACTCCCTTGAGAGGAGAGGAGAAATGGTTGCTTGTAGGATGGAGCTACTCACATCCTATGGTAGGTGGCTAAAGTAGATTAGATATAATTGAACACTGCTGGGATACAAAGATACAGGTACAAATTGAAAATGCCAAACTTCTATAAGTTTCAAAATAAACCCTCTTTCATTCAAAGTCCTCAGCCTTAGCACAGGTAGAAAAACAGCCTCAAAGTTTCATTCAATACAGCATTTCTCTAAGAACCAAAAAAGGCACTAAATTGGTGCAGGTCTACAAATTGCTGCATTAAGTCTGCTATACACAACCCACGCACAATAACATAAGGGTAATGTAAAAACATGCATTAGGGATGAAGATCCCTCTCTCCCCCTATGAAAGGATGAGCTGAGAGCCGATGGTGGGTGAGTACTGATAGCAAAGCAAACACTTCACTGTCTGTGGGTGAACATTTCATGCATGCTCTTCATTATAAAGCCCACTAAAAACTTGAAGCTGCTTTCCTGAAGGAGCTGTTGTGTAACTCTGACATCTGGGGTTTTCAACTGCTGCCCTGTTTGAACTGGTTATGGAACACATTAAACCCAGAAGGCTCCACTTCAGCTGTTTACAAACCTTCCCCACTCCTCCAGCAGCCCATCTTTTTCACCAGGCTCCAGTTGAGTGCTGGGACTGGAGGCTCAGGCCTGGCTTTGTTAGATAAACCACACCATGGACTGCAGCAGGAAGCAGGCCCTGGTGAAAACATCACATTTTCAAGAGTCCGGCAGAACCAAGACTAGTTTTCTTCAGAAGTTTAATGTGCTACTATAGCTTTGGAACCACCCAAACAAGCTGCTCTGGCCATGAAAGTGATCTTTGATTCCACATTTATGTGGAACTATGCAAGCCTATAACTTATATAACTTGCCTGGTTACATACACCATCCATTCTTTTGTTTGTGTTTCATTGTTATAATCAGGAACCAGGCAGCAGGTCCACGCCAATAGCACCACTAAAAAATTCAAATGAATAAATCAAAACAAATCAAACCTTCTTTTCTGTTCACAGCTCATAAGCACACTTTGAATTTGTTGCTCAAAATAGCTATGCATTTATCTGTGCAGTTCTCCACGTGCACACAAGGTGCTCACAGCAACTCCATGCAAATATCAGAAATTCAGAATTCCTATGAGGGGAACGGGCTGTCACAAAATGTTTTGGAAGCTGAGATTGTTGGGATTCAAAGAGCAACCAGATAACTTTGTGAAGGAAAATCACAGCAAGTTGCTATTAAACCCAAAGACTTTGAGAACGCTGAATTCTAAATCACTGAAACCTTTGGAAAAGTGCTAGAAAAGTATTATAATTGTTCCCTCTGCTTATCATCTACCTTAAGCAGCAAGGTGAGGGCTGGAAAGAGGTGACTGGATGAAACCTATGACTGGCCATACCATTTTCTGTCCCACCTCCACCTTTCTTGTGTTTCAGTGTCCTATGACAGGGAAGTATCACTCTGCTTTTCTTATTTTTCATGTTTTTTGCAGATATCTGCTATGCTAAAAGGCAAACTATTGACATATATTTATGGTAGAAATTCCCTTTTATAAAATATTCAAAAAGCTTGCTTATCTCCATGTAACCATGGTATTTAAGCTGAATTTTTCCATTCCAGACTCGCCATGGGAGTTTGTGATAACAAAGAGTATCGATAGGCTCAAAAAGCAGCTGCACACAATCTTGGACAACAGATCCATAAATGGATAATAAAAGGAACAGGCAGGAATGTTCCCTTGATATCCCTAAACTCAAAAGTTTTGACTCTGGGACAGCAGGAAGGGAATGAATCTCAGGATGTGAGCAGACTTATGTCAAAAGCCATGTCGGACTTTATGTTCAAAACCCTCATGGGCAGTGTTATTTGTTTCTTCTGATGAGGTCTACAAGACTCCATGAAGTGTAGAGTGGGAACCCAAAATGGGTAATACAATGGATTATCCAAGACAAAGGAGGAATAGTACATAAAAACCATCACTATTCTTTACAAAATTGAAAACTATGTTTTATATTTCTAAAAACAGTTAATACCTGTGAATAGCTACCGATGTATAATCATCTCATTAACTAAGACATAATACTAGTCATACTACAGGCAGGAAATTATCCAAATTGCATAGAAATTTATGAGCACATGGATAACATTGTGGCTTTTACAGAATTGGTGACACTTGGACCTGAGACTTTATTTACCCTAAACAAAAAAGGCTCGACTGCAGCTTAAGTAACTCTACTCAGACTTATTTAAGTAGGTCGGGTGGTAAGAGCTGTGTAGCTACAGTGGCATGGATCTCAGCTGGAGAGGAACCAAACCTCCCTGGCAGCTGCACTCACTTCTGTGCAGCAGCAGCTATTTTCCTAGAGGGACCCAGCAATTAGTCAAAAGCTAATTCGGGAGAAGCTACGTGAGCAGCAGTAACACCGTGAAAGCTGCAGCGTGCTGTTTGGTACTGTGTTACTCCTTACTTTCCTGGTGCTGGGTAAGAGGACACTTGGAACCAAACAACTCTGCCAGACAAAAATCTACATGGCCTACCAACACATTTATGGACAAAGAAGATTAATTAAAATTTGCCTGCAGATTTCAGATTTTTTATAGCTCCCAATGAAGCCCAGACTATTTTGAGTCATTAACCATTAATTTTCCAGTCTCTCACAGTTTCTGCTTTGCCCATCAGCTCATCTCTGCAACTCCACTGGACCTGACTCTGATTTTGCTTCTGTCCCTTTGAAGCAATGGAGCTGCTCCAGCACAAAGTCAGAGCAAAGCCAGAATCGTGTGCTTCTCACTGCAGCGCCTACATGCTGACAGGATGTTATGAAACCAAAATACCTTTGCAAAATGGCACACAGCACATTTCTTGGTACATGGAATATGTTCTACAATAAGCTAATTGTTGATAAAAGCCTCCATCATGTTGCTAATTTTATCTGTAGAAAAGCCACTGAGAAGAATGACAATCCTGACAGGTAGATTCTTGAGTGATGTGAAGTACTGAAGTATGTACAGGATGATGTGCTTTTATTACCTAAGCACTAATGGCAATTTCAGAAGAGGAATTCAGGTAAAGTAGCACATAAGAGGAGATCAGTCAGAAGAGCAATAAGTCATAAGTCAGGCAAGTGACTAACACTGGCAGGAATATAACATGTCAGCTGGCTGTGGTTTTAAAGTTAGGTATTATATTTACTGCATAAAACAAAGAAGATATTAAAGGATTTGGCAGAACAAAAAGCATTTAAATCCACAAGATCAAAGTCTATCACGTTATCACTCTGTTTTACAGAATCCAGGAGATGTAAGGAAACTTCTAAAAAGTCAAGCAGAACATCAACTGCAGATTCAACTCAGCTCAAGAATCTTGACACACACAAGGTGTGTGTGCCTTACCTACCTGAGGACAGTGACAGGAGCTGTCCGTGGGGAAGAGAGCACAATTTTCTGCCTTGCCTGACATATCACAGGCTGTGTTCTCATACAGCTGATCATAACTTAGCCAATGATAACCTAACCATAAGAAAACATTTCTTTAGAGAAATTAAATGTTCCCTTCAACAACAGAACTCCTCATCAAAATGCAGCTCTGCTGCTGGTTCCGTGTATCAGGAAGAAGTCTTGCAAAGTGCTGGATTCAGTCAGTCTGTAAGCACACTCTGTAAGCACGCCTCGATTTTTGCCTTTGGGAAGCACCACAAAATTCTTCTCAGTCATTTCACAGCTGGTTTTTCCAATGCATAAAAACTCTGCTGTCTTCTGGGAGCCCAAGAAGCACAGCTGCCTTTTTACATGGGGAGGAAGGAGTATAAAGTAACCAATACCTCTCACATGCAGCCCTCCACGGACTGGCTTTTGCCAACACAGGGCCACTTAGGGCCCAAAGTGCCTTCTTTGATGAGGTATGTCCATGCCTGGCGAGCACAGCCAGCCAGTCCTGATTCACTGTGGATTTTCTCAGGGCACACAATGATTCCAGGGGTCTGCTGGAGCATGCCTGGCTTGTCAGTAAAGCAGAGATTTGGTTCACATGCACAGCTCACCTGCTCTCTGCCTGTGCAAACAGCACCTGAAAAGAAGCTGGCAAGAGGCTGCTTTGACTCCAGCCTGAGGCCTCCTAGAGCACAGGTCCTGTAAATACTTGTGTGTTTAATGCTCTCCAGAGCTAAGACGTTTAGTGCTGCCCTGCCATGGGCATTTGCTTGGCCACCACACATTTCCAAACACTTCCAAACAGCTAAATGCAGCTCAGGGCTTGGGGTCATCCTCCCTGTAGGATCCAGGACATAGTGACAAAGCATTCATGCCCTGTCCTCTATCCTCTACTCTCTGCTCTACTTGCTAAGCATCAGTGTTTTTACCAAATTGAAATCCTCCAAGCACAAAATTAAAATGACACACTTTAAACAATGTGTGGCATTTTCCTATTCACTTTCACAAATCCAAGCATTATCGTCATTTTTTTTATACAGTCAAAACTAATTCCAACCAAAGCAACAGATTTCAGTCGATCCAAACCCAGAATGTTACAAAAAAGTTTATAATTCACAGAGATTAGCCAGAAGCATTTTCCCTCCTCCTCTTTCCTTACCTCTGCCCCTGCTCAGGTTAGGAAGCAGGGAGTTCCATTGCTGCAGGCAGTCTGGTCTGTAAAAGAGTGGTACATGGTAAAGAAGACACAGGAGCATAACAAATATAGATTTCTAGAAACATGCTGGAAGATAGATTTCTTTCCCTGAGTTTATTTTGGGACAAACAGTGAGAGCCTTCAAGCAAACAGAAGAAACCTTCTTCAGTGAAACTGTAAATGCCATTTCCCACATGGATTGCATACAAATCGTGAGAGAAGTTCTCATTGCCATCACTGCAATCTTATCTCAAACATTCATTTATTGTACTGCTTGCTTAGCAAGTCAGTCTTCACACTTTGCAAATAAAATGCTTTTATGTAGGAATGGATGGTGGTGAATTAGCTGGTGAATTTAAGAGAGCCAAAACCTGTGCAGTGAGCACTGAAAAGCAGTTTTCAGGTGATATGAGCCCTCAGCCAGGGCCACAAGGAGTCATGATGGAAGAGGCAGCTCCCAGAGCACTCACTGTGGTGCAGGTCTGGAGCCTGCAGGGTGCCAGGTGACATGGGGCACGATGATTTTGGCAAGTGTCATCCAGTATGTAATAACTGATGGTTGTACAGGCATTAATGAGAAAGTTTGTAACCACTTAAAGGAAATGGCAGTTATGAATTTTAGCCAGCTAATAAACCATGCCAGAAACCCTAAGTACTTGAGAAAATCATAAAAACTTCCAAAATGGAAGCATAGCACATATTATATAGAGATTTCATTAAAGTACCTGGCACAGATAATCATGCCTTTATATGTAAAAACATATTTTTCTGTTAATGACAGAGAGAATGAAGCTCAGGGAAGCTTTATGGGTATAATTACTATTGCTAGATTGATCATTTTCAAAAATAACTGAATTGTCCACAGCAAACAGGCCCCCCTAGCAGAAAAAAAATGAAAGGTTAATGCTAAGTTAGAAGATAAAATTTCACTAGAAAAGGATATGTAGCTCTACTTGCCTGGCAAAAACTGTAGGATGTACATGTGGACTGCACCACTGATAGCTCTGCCTTTTCATGGCTGCTGTGGTGGGAAGAGGTGCTCTTGAAAAGTAGAGTGTCATCAGGTGGGATGACAGTGGGAGAAAAGGTATGGTCCACCCTTCTTTCAAGATTGCAGTACATTAATTGAGGGATGAGCAACTCAGTAATGATGTATAAAAAGAGTGAAGATTGATGATCCTTTCAAGGACAGGCCATGCAAGCAATGACTGAGAGTGATTTTCATCTGAGAGCTCTTTACATGCTTACATGAATTAAATTATTCTCTTTCTGGGATGTTGCCATCCAGAAATCCTCACAGCTGGCGACTTCAGTGGAGTTTAAAAAATATCCAGACCCCTTTATCTGCACAGAGGTACCTATTTGGGGTCAAATCCCATGTGGGACATCAGAAAGGTAGCACAGGGAAATGTCTCACAGTTGTGTGTACTGGGACTGTGTGGACAGAGAAAGTCATGGTTCAAAGCTGGTGTTTATTAAAGCTTCTATAATTAGAGAATACAGATGTTTTCTTTATGTGCATAATGTAAACTCTACATTGTGTAAATGCAGTAACAGTGAAGTGAAAGTTTCCAGCACATAATTTTTCTATGCGACTAATCTGAACTATTTTAAGTATTATTTTCAAAAAACACCTATAAAGATAACTCAGCAAACTGTCTACAGTGAAAGCTGATTGACTGTGGTGCAGAGTATCTCACTCTTTTCATGCTGAAAAGATGAAAACATTATAGGTTTACTATAAAAGCACTGCATAAGTGCTAGGAAGCCACCCGTATAATTTGTTTTTGTAACTCAGCGTGTTGACAGAGAATTCTTGATCTTAAAGGATATGATTAATTGTGGGCTGAGGGGATGTTTCCTTGGTTTTATTGGTCCTGCAGAACACATTGGAGGAGGTTTGGTCCCATAACTTCACTGAGCTCCTGAGCAGAGGCAGCTTGCATCCGAGCTGCTCAAACTGGTTGTGCTCTTACAGATGGGCTATAAGGGCTCAGCCCAAGGATCAGAGGGAGGCAGGAGGAGAACAGGACAGTCTGACCCAGCTGCAGATGAAGCTGGTAACATAAACTTCTGTCTCATGCTGGACTATTCCTGCCTTGGTATGATTTGAGCTTACAAAAGACGGACCACGGCTGCCTGCAGGCAGCAAGGCGTGGCGCAGAGGTGTGCCTGAGATTATCTGTCAGTGTAGCAGCCCTGGCACTGCGGTGGAGACATCACAGTGCAGAGACCCTGGCTGCTCAGCAGGGTGATTTAATATGCAAGGGCTCTGTGCTCCTGTCACTGTCAAGGAGGCACACCCGACCCATTCCTCTTAAACTTCGCCTGTTTGGTATTAATGGGTTTCACTGCTTGAGGTATTTTAATTGTGTTCTATTGCCAAAGGCTTTGTAATACCTTGATGATGTTTTATGTAGAAGCAGAAGTTTCTGCTTGCTTGAAGACTGAGATGACACCCTGAGTAATTGCACAGCTTAGGAAGATGGTATTTGAGCATATGCCTGACAATTTCACATTCGCATTTGATAACCTCATAATTTATATGAATAATCTAAAACCACAACAGAAATGCCCCAGTGGCTCTGATGCATTTATTTTTAAAGGCAATTACCATACAGGCTTCCTGACACTCCCAGCAATCTAGCCAGCTTTTGATACCAATTAACTGGATGCTGATAAAGAATAAAGCAGCTCGATGTGGCTGGTCTCTCCTGAGTTGTCCTTTAATGGCTCTGTTCTGCTCCGTGACATTCCCATCGAAGCACGGACACTTTGTGGCAGTATTTGGGCAGGTGACAATTCCAAATCATCTATTCTGCTTTATTTTAAGGCAGACAGCACCCCAATCCAGGTCACAGGGTTGTCCCACTAACAGTTTGAAAGATGGGGATGAGATCTGTGCCACGGCAGTGGAAGCAAATTGGGAAGCTGGCTGCCTAACATTTTGTCCCAAAAATTATGCAACAAAAGCACAGTTCCTAATGAAGGAATATATTCAAAAATATAATCTAGAGTATATTTTCCTGTCTTTTTTTCTTTATTTTTTTGGGGGGGAGGGTGAAAGGTTGTTCTGTAACAATGCCATCTTAAAGTCTGAAGCAGAAGATAAACCGTGAATAAAGTTAAGTGGAAAATATTATTTATATTTTTATATTATTATAGATCTTATAGATTAATGAAGAGGCTTTAATTCTCCCTGCTAGCACTATTGAGTAAAATACACATTTCCCTCACATATGACATGGTCACAGCTATGCATCTGAGCAGCATTCCTGTTCAGATGAAGACTTCATCCAGTCCTGATAAAACTGCTGTTAATTCATGCAACACAAATACTGCTCTCGTTGAAACCCATCTCATATGCTCATTATATTTATAATATATGTACAAAGCCAACCACAAAAGCCAAAGGAATGCTGTATGGCAAGCTTGAAATTTTATTATTTACAGAGATTCTGCCACTATGTAATTTCAGTTTTCACCTCTCTATGGTTTTTTCAGACTTCTATGTGAAGATATACACAGATAAGATGCTCAGATAGTGAAAAACCAAATGTCTGGCCCAAGAAAGAGCTAAAATAATTTATACCACCTCAAGATTTGATCCAGGTTTTTGTTGTTCAAAAGCTTCTTGTTTCTCTCTGAAGCCAGCATTCAGAGCTTGCAGTGTTACCATGTGCTGTTTAAAGATAGTCTGGTTGCCAGAAACAAGGACGGATGTCTGCGTGAAAGAAATAAGCAGCAGGAGCAGAGGAACCTTTAACCCGCAAGGGTTCGTAATTTTCAGGAAAATGTACTTAGTAATTAAAAACAAATGGAAATATATGATGAAAAACATGTATTAACAGAACTGTCTTTTTAGAAATAAAATGTTTTTTTGGGTTTTTTGGTCCCCACTATTTATCAGCAATTTCAAACAAAAATTACTTAATTAAAACATTATTTAGATGAACAAATCAACATGGAAATAGATGACAAAGCTGAGATAAAAACATATGATTGCTTAGTGAAGAGTAAGTGTCCAAAATACAGAACAAGCCACAAGATAAAAACTGATGTGATATTACTAATTGACATTTGTGGAGCCTATTATTCTATATACAGCTAAATATGACTTCAATTTTCTATTCCTTCCACCATTCAAACACTGTATTACACTAGTGTGCATTTCCCTTTTTGTTGGCACCAAAAACCCCAAATACCATTAAAACACACAAATGAGTCAAAGCTCCCACGGAGTTTTACTACGTCAATACATTTTAAAGGATTCTCTTTAGTTTTGCATTTTAAATAAAATTGATGTTTCTCTCTGCTTAGAGACTGGGATGACTTTTCACTCCCAAAACTTCTTACCTTTGTTCGAATTGTTCCACCAGTATTAATCCTTCCTCTCTGGTTTTCAACTATTCAGGATCTTATTAGCAGATTAAAAATGATGATGATTTTTAAGCAGTTGTGAAAACCATGGCATACATTTTCCTTTGTCTTTTCTAACTTGATATGGATGTTGCTCCTCATGAATAAGATATTGTGAAAGCTGTGAATTATCCTTTACTGAATCCCACAGCCCTCTTGGTAAAGAGGGATCTGAAACAAAGTCCACTTCTAAACAGTTATTCTAGTCCTTGGATGAACAGATAATTTTTGCTAAAGGGAAGCAGGGCAACAAAAGGTAAGAAGGAATTTTCAAAAAAATACATTTAGTAATCAAAAAAAATTAATGCTACTTGATGCAAAGTGGCCATCATCCAGTACAGCCACAATAAGCTTCAGTAAGCTTCCATTTACTGACCAGAATTTTAAGGTCTGTCTATAGCAAGGAAATGTAACATATCTTAAAATATATTTTACAAGGCAAGTGCATCAGATATATCGATACATATAGATATAGATATAGATATAGATAGATAGATAGATAGATAGATAGATAGATAGATATTTGATGCATTTACATATATATATATATATATATATATATATCTTCTCATGCCACATGTTTTACTGTATTACAGAACTAGAGAAGGGGGAGAAATGCTCTTTGAAAAGAAATAGTTACTGCTGGTCATACACAAAAGACTGTACATACTACTAGTTAGAAACCATTAAAATATGTAATTAGGACCAACTTCAGTAATGCTTCCACAGGCTTAAGTTTGCAGAATTGTCCCAATAAAAAAATATTTTTCCATATGTGAGCAATCCTTTGAATTTCAATAGTCTATAAACCCCCCCTTACCTTGCCAAAGCATGAAAAAAGGAAAGAGAACTGCATTCCATCTCCTGTTTTGATTTATTAGTGGTTTATTTGACATTTCTTGTCAGATAAATGGCCTTCAGCAACATACACAACAGTTAAACAAATGTCAAGTAAAATCAGATAATTCTGCCATAGGTCCTTAGCTTTCAGTTGTGTCCTTGGCTGAAAAATTTTTCCATGTAACTTGAAAAGCAATAGTGTGGTCTTATTAGTCCTACTAAAAACCTGAAGATAATTTCCTCCTGATAACAAGGATTTTATCTGTATTTTCATAGATACAAATATTCACTGTAAATTCTGGTTTAGGGGTACACAAAGCCCAGTCTAATGCCGTTTGAAATCTGCAGACATAATGAAGTGCAAAACCAGATAATTCAACATTCCAAAAACTGTATAAATTATTTTTTAAAAATGCTGTGTTCTTTTATATTTCTTATAGAATAAGTCTATTTATTTTATTTAAAATTTAATTTAAAGCAGAAAAACATACATTAAGCTCTAACATTAACAAAATGTATTATAATTCTCAAAACATAACTTGGATTAAACATCTTGAGCAGTTCATGTTTGTGTAATAGGCCAAACCCCAGCATCAATGGGAAAGTCATTAAGTAGACTGGAAATTTATTTAAGGGATACTTTTGAGGTTTTGGCAGCAGCTGCCTCACTTGCAGGTGTAAAGAACATTCCTTCAAAGCAATTATTTCAATATCCATCTCATACAACTTTGTGAGCTAATTGGTAAATTAGTTCAGCAAGACTCACTTTTCTTTCTTACTCTAAAATCTGTAGTAAGAGGTTGTCAGCTTAAAAAATTGACAAATACTGTTAACCACAATATATCTGTTTACTGATCACATATAATGTTTCCTCTGGTGTAGAAGCACAGCAAGAAAGTTCAATTCAAGAACACTTCTTAAAGTTTTCGAAATTTAATGTTATTTTTCAATGTTTTCTCTACATTTTCACGGAATCCACTTTTGAATGAATGTGTAATTGGGTGGAAACTAAGTCCAGCTAATGCTCTTTCAGCGGTTAATGCTCTTATTGGTAAATCTCAATGGCCATTCACAATTGTCTAATAATGATAGAATGATAAAAAATGGTAGAAGGCATCTATTGTATTTCATAATTTCTTAAAAAATATTTATATTTCCCAATGAATATTTCTATTAAGAAATACAAGCTTTGTACTCACTTGCAATTGACATCTTTAATGGCTGCAAGAGAGAGGTAATCTACTTCCTCACAGAGAAATGACCAAATCAGAGCAAATGCAAGGCAAGTTTAGAACTATCATTTGATTTTAGTCTTCCTGACTGATTAGACTCATAAATGAAAACATCACTTGAGTTGCATCTTTGCAGCCTTTATTGCAATGCAATAAATGTTGCTTGAGTCACAGCTGAGACACTGCAGTGTGGAGACACCATGTTCATAAATTTCCTGTACCAAATCCCAAAACTCCAGAAACTGAAAGAATCAGACTAAAGATGGCCAGAAGAGCATTTTGCTTTGGGAGCTACAGGACAGTACAAGCTTCATCTGGAGACACAAAGATGCTTGGCCTTTGATCCAATCTTAATTTTCCTGAGAACCAAAACTATCTGCCTAGCTTTTCGGGCAGGATCCACCAATAAAATGCCCAGTGGATGAAATTGCTGTCAAGAATGCATATCTACAAGGTCACCAATTTTGACATAATCACATACCAGAGGAGAACATTTCAGCCAGGAACTTGGCCAGCATTATCCTGGCCGATTGCAGAGCTGGAAACGCTTTAAACCAAGGTCACTGCCAGCCCTCTCCAAGCCACAGCCCTCATCAGTGACATTTCCATGCCACAAACAGCTTCAAAAATAAAACAGCTACCACACAACACATCTCTGTGCCCCTTCCCCAGCACACAGGGTCTGCCCCTTCCCCACAGGAGAGCTGGCTCCCACGGCAGTGAAGCCACCTTCACCTCCTGTTTGGTAGCACATCCCCCTCGTACCACCCCCACCCTGGCACGCCCCAAACACATCCAATGTGCAAACTCCGGCAGATTTGTTAAAATTAACAGCCTGGGGGCTGGAGGAATGTAAACTCAAGCCTCCTCTCTCGGATGTAGATCGCTGATAACCCTCCCAGAGCTCGAACAAACAAACAAACGCAAGAAATGCCAACCATGTGTCATGGAGTTACTTCTTCACGTAACCATGGCAAAGTGTGGGCAGCCAAGCAAAACCGTGAGCATTTGGAATGGTTTAAAATATTCTTATTGTCATGAGGGAGGCCAACACATGGCCAAAACCCAAAGAGGGTTTAGAACAACCATGCACTAGGGACCAAACTGGGGTTGGTGTTTCTCTTTGCATTGGACCTTTTCAGAAAATGTCAGTCTGAGAGAATTCAAAATTATGTTTTGTATTTACACAACTCCTTTCCCTTTATCCCCCAGGATCTAAATCTCTGAGCACCCACGACCATGATATCAAAGTGAATGGGAGAGAGTGCAGGTCCCTCTGTCCCTTCTTTAAACTTTAAAAAGCCATCAGGGGCAGCCTGCTGGCTCCCTGGGCACTTCTGCACAGCTAAGGCAAAGGTGAAACATTTAGGAAAATGTTCCTCTGAAGATTTTGATGGCTAGCAGCTATTACTGTTAGGAAGTGTAATGGTAAACTAACATTTAGTGTAATGTAACTGCACATTTTTATGGCTTCTTGAAAACCTCTTAGTAGCTCATCTGAGCCATGATTTTTCCATACTATTTCTATTTTAATAACAGCGTCTCCACACCAGCTGACAACTTTCGCATGTTTTATTTTTCCCCTCTGTGCTGCAACATGACCAAGGTTATTGCAAACTGCCATTCTCTTCCTATTTTATTTTTTACATCCATCTTATCTAATATTACTCATCTGTTACAGCTGCGAAGCCACATCACTAAAGCAGGCAGCTACGCGACTGTGCAGCACAGCAGAAAGAAATTTATGGACACAAGGGTTCTTTGGAATTTTTTTATTTATTTTTTTTTTTGGACAGGAAGATGAGTAAAGCAGAGACACAGGTGCCTGCTGCCACTTGAGAAAATTGTGGCCTTTCTCTGGGCTCTGTTGAGTCACTCTGCATGGCAGGACTCACGGACATTTGGCTGTGTGGGCCCTGCTCAGCAGCATTATGAGGAGGGAAAATGGCTGAATGGCATCCATATGGCTGACAGCTTGCCGTGACGAGCAGCCAGCTAAACAATTTGTCAGCAGAGGAGGGCAAAAAATGCATTCTGAATATAACTCTTGCAACATATTCATTTAGGAGGAGTAGGTAGTTATCCAACATGATGTACGTTCATCTGGTGCAGAATAGCTACCAATAAAGCCCATTGTTTTCTGTGTGTGCAATACCAGAATAGTTTGAGGGGTTTGTCATCATGGTAAGACCTACAGCCAGAAATTGGAAACATTGTGATGTGACCTACAGGCTGCTGAGCTGTTGGTAGAAAATCAGTAGATTGCATGTAGAGAATAAAGTCACTGGAGTGAAAATACTGAATACAAAATAGGATTCTATAATTTTGTACCATTTATGTCTTTCAAAAGATTGTTTCCATATTGTATAATGAGCCCTTGTGTGCACAGCATGTTTATATAACTCCGTATCAGCCTTGATGCCTCAGATGTCTGCATACATCAAAAATCTTAGTTTAAGATTATACCTGCCCTGCCTTCTCACTTATAAACACACAAAGTCCACCTGAAAATGTTACCAGCCTTTATTTCCTCAGTCTCAGTCAGTACCTGACATGTCTTCCTCTCAATTATCTTTGAGCAAACTGGAGATATGCAAAACACTTAAAGTAACACTGGCCAGCCTCCTCTCTATTTCTTTTCTCCCTCCATTCCAAAATCCCTTTGCCTTAAACATTATTTATGAGGGAAAAAAAGGTGGAATTCTTCAGTGATGTCTGTGATATGGAAGTAGTAATAGCACCTATGGGAGCAATATAATCTTTATTATTTTATCAACTCTGAGCTAGAGGGTGACCAACAATAACAATCTCTCTCAAAAAAAAAAAAGACAGAAATAAATTGAGAAGTTATAGAAGAAGTAAAAGTGATATATTCATTCTTCTATCTTCTTTCCTTCATGGAATGCTATCCTTCTATTTATTACTCCTATCCCTTAATTATAATAGAACAGGAACCTGCAAATTAGAGTGCTTGACAGAGTGAGTTATACTTTCTCCTCTCCATACAACACTCTGCATTAAGGACCTCTCATTTCTGCTGCAATAGCTTTCCAACTCACAGTATTTTTTAAAAGGCCTGACTTTCATAGTGGATATTTTTGATGCAAAATTTTACACACACGAGTAATTGCAGACATAGTTGCAACTGTGTAACTAGTGCTAGGTGAACAAATTTCAGTGATCTGATCCAAAGGCTGCTATTATCCAGCTCATTAGTATTCTCAAGGATATGTCAGATAACTCCAAGAGTAGCCACAAAGAAAATCAAGTTTTGCTATCAATGTACTTGTCACCATGCATGATGGTGAGGGAGTTGCAGAGGCACTGATTAAATCTGAATTTATGCAGGATTTTCTTTTAGTCCAAATCATAACAGGGGCACAAAAGTACAGGTACAGAAGAAGTATCACAGAATGGTGATCCTTAATCAAAGTGGCCTTTTACTGGATTCTCTCTTGTAGCTTCTCCTCTTTTGTACTGAGAAAAAGTACAGAAAAATTATGCAAAAAGTAATTTTGATTTAAAAAAAAAAGCATTTTCTAATGCTAATTTCAGACTCAGCATTAGAAGAAGAATTAGGTTTTTAAGTCAGCCTCTGAATAACAGATGAAATCAAGGCAAAAAGTTATCTAGACTCAAATGAGAAGAATAGTTACTGTTACAGATGTTGTATAAAAATATCCCTTCAGTAATAATGGATAAGCTTTAGAAGCAGTGGAAGAGTGGTTTAGGCATATATTCATGGTTATTAAAAATAAATATTTAGCTTCTTGATTCATTTGTCATGTTCTTATTCTTTTAGTCTTCATTCTCTCTCCTCATACAGCTTATTAAAGACAACAAAATCAGTTACTGCTCAGTCTTCAAAAACCAAAATTCAAATCCAGTAAAACTCATAAGTGAAAGTCTAGACCTACTAAAAAAGTTGCTGTGTAATTCTGCACATGCACACTTCCATGTTTTACACAAGGACCCAGACCAGTCTGTTGTTTTCAGACATTACATATGAAAGAAGAGTCTTAATAAATTACTTAATGCAGCATCTAATTGCTACTAAATGTCCAAGTTTTATACAAGGGTTATTTCACCTCCTTGCATGTTCTCTCAGTACTTGGGTTCTCACTGTTTTGTGCTGTGTATTCTGTTCATCCATTAAATAAATGTGACTTTTAGAAGACAAGGATCTCTTCTTTTTCTGAAGTGCAGGGGTTTTAAAACACAGAACATGTGTTATTCATCAGCAGTAGTAGAAAAGAATATTTGAAATTCTCCCCTTTTATTTGTCTGTAAGACAACACATGTAAACTTCTTCTGTGTTTTGCAGCACTTAGATATGCAACAGCAAAAATGTTTTTGGAGTTAGTCACTACTTAACAAATGGCAGATATTAATTCCAAATACTTTAAGAGCATCACACAGCCATAAATAGATTATGCACAAATATCTGTGACCACAATAAATTCCCTAGGAAAGTTCTGAAACAGCATTAAGCACCGTGGGAACAAGAGGGTACAGGTGATTCTGACTGAGATCACAAGAAACAAGGAGCTGTGTGTGGCACTTGTTAAGAGCACTCAGTGCCCAAATGCATAGAAATATTTGTCTTCAGTGGAGCAGTTTAGTGTGGATTCTTCCCAGCAGTGCACAAGCAAAAGAGCCTGCTTGCTAAGCTGAATTTATCATCCTCATCCTCAACTACAACAAGCCAATAGAACAGAAATAATCTTGGACTTCCCCCGTACCTTTAGGCAGCTGCCCTCACCTCAGATTTAGTTGAAAAATCAAAACAACGAAGGTATCGGGCAAGGCTGGTAGGTGCTTGCTTGTGGACCTTCACAAAAATACATATAAATTTCCCACAATAACTAGACAACTATCAAACTCAAAATGCCACAGGTATCAATGACCCAGAAGGATCTCTTCAGTGGCCTACATGAATGATAACACTTCAGGTACTGGGATTTTTATTTTTTTTTTTCTTTTTAAAAGAAAAAGTTTTGAAGGAATGCAAAACGTTATTTTAAAAAGGCAGCATGCACCTCAAAAGACATGTTCTTCCAGTCTGGAAGTTTCCACAATGGATCAATTCAAATTTGTTTTTATTGTGAGATGGATTCTGAGTGTCTAAACATAAGGAAAAAATTTATAATAGACAACATTTTTTTTTTTTTTACCCTCTGAGATCTCCTTTCACAGGAGTAGTCAGGCAGTGGAAGTACAGATTCATTTCTATGGAGGCTGAAGACCTGCAGCTCTTTATAGGAGAAGGAAATTTAACATCCCTATATAAGGAAAGTCAGGGCTGCTTATGCTTTGTTATCAATGAAAGGCACCTTGTAAGGCAATTCTTCTGTTGCTCTACTGCTATCATTTTGCTGGAAGACTTATTAAATCAAAATTGAACCTGAAGTGTCTCGACAATCTGTGAAACCACAGAGACTGTTCTATTTCCACAAGTGCTCTGAGAGCCTTCTGGAAAACCAAGCTAAATGTTTAAATCACTAATGTTAGTCTGAATTAATTTGTTAACCTGTTTAATTGAGTTAGGCTGCTTTCATGCCCACAGTTATACACTGAGCATCAGGGAAACTTTTCTATGCTGCCTACAGCATAGTTAAAGAAAAAAAATCACATAAGACTGAGGCACAAGGTTGTTTTATAGTTGTTTTTTTCCTCCTCATCCCTCCTCCACACCCTCCTTCCTTCTTGAAGCACAATAGGCCATCAGTTCAGAGCAACTTATTCTTTTGCTATATGAACCTCTGGTCCCATGTGAGAATGCAAAATAATAGGAAAAGGAACAATAAAAATTAATCTCCTGGTTATAGTACACAAGGGGGAAGTTTGCACTTGGAGATGCTTCCCTAGCCCTCTTTTCATCTCTGCTCCTGCCGTGGTGCACAAAGCCCTGAAAACCAAGTAAATTTGTGCGTAAATCAGAAGCAAGGAGGCCTGACCCCGTAAAGATTTGTGGTTCAATCGAAAAGCCAGCTGATAATGATCCAGGTAATCCCCAAATCCCTGTCCTCCTCCCCACCAGTGTCCCCAACAACTCACTCTTACCGGCCTGTCGTGCTCTTTGGCCACTGACAAGAAACTCGTGGCCACATGGTCAGTTTATTTACCCAGGTCTGAGCTGGCCTGGCCTAGAAACAATTCATTTTGACCCAGATTAGCAGGTGGCTCTGGGGACCACAGAGCCCCAGGATTGTGAGAGCAGCACGAGGGAGGAAGCAGCAATGCATGGCCTCTTCTTTCCAGGAACAGCCCATGTTTTTCTTGAGGTTGAGCTAAGCCAGAAACAGCAAATATTGTAAAAAATATTGTAAACATGTAAAAATTTGTTAACATCAACAATAGGCTGAAAACATGAGGTAGGAGACTCAGACATGATCAGAGAATATGCTGAGTGGGAGGAGACCCACAAGGATCATCAGCAAGTCCAACTCTTGGCCCTGCACAGGACACCCCAAGGGTGACACCATGAGCCTGAGAGCACTGTCCAAACACTTGATGAACTCCATGAGTCTTGGTGCTGTGACCACTGCCCTGGAGAGCCTGTTCAGTGCCCAACCACCCTCTGGGTGAGGAGCCTTTTCCCTATATCCAACCTAAACCTGCCCTGACACCTTCAGGCCAATCCCTTGGGTCCTGTCCCTGGTCACACAGGGCAGAGATCAGTGCCTGCCCCGTCTCTTCCCCTCAAGAAGAAGCTGGAACTGCAGTGAGGTCTCCCCTCAGTCTCTTCCAGGCTGAGAACAACAAGTAACCTCAGCCACTCCTGACACAGCTTCCCCTCAAGGCCCTTCACCATCAGGAATGCAGAGGTTTCATCAGGCTAACAATGTTTAGTGGAAAAAAAAAAAAAAAAAAAAAAGATGATTCTGCTGTCCCAGGACAAGAAAACCAGACTACAGACTGAAACTGCACATCACTGCTAGCTGGAATTACTTTTTAAATAAACCTAACAAGATAGGAATTTCTTGGTACTTAACTGTTTGAATCAGAACATTAAGAACTGAGTATTTCTTGCTGCATGAAAAGGAAGTTTCTATCATCAAGAAATGCAAAAAACACCCTTGAAAAACCAACTGCGAACTTTTAAACACTGACTTTTAAAGACCAATAGATTTTGATTTCCCAAATCATAATAATACCACCAAGTGACCAACTTCCCTCAAGAAAGGGAGCAGAAACAAGACCTAATTTCTGAATGGCCAGAGGTAGAAGCACCAAGCACATGAAAAGCCTAAATCTGGAATACTGTCACTTTGACAGATAACAGAAAAACCCACATTCATTAAGACTGAAAGCAAGGGCATGGAATTTCATCAAAAACAGGAAAGAAATTAATTTTTGGTCAATAAGCATTTCTAAACTAGCTGGAGCAGTTTCTGGAGCAGTTAATTTCTTGGTTACTGAAAACATAACATGTTTTTATTTTCAGCAGATGTTGTTTAGTTTTTTAGAATCTCACTATTTTGAAATTCAAGGAAAAACAGCAACCTGGCTTCCAAAACTCTTAGACAAGACCCATTGTCATGAAATTTGTGATTCTTTAGCTTTGACTTTTCACTTCTGACTTTTGAATCAACAGAATACAACAGATCAATATTTAAAGAGCTCCTCTGCAAAGGCAGACCGCAGACATTCTTACAGTATTTACCTTTAATGAAAGACAATGTTCTCAGTGAAATTTATTGATTCCAATTATTGAATTTATGAGTAGTTGAGTCTTTAGGAAAAACACTCAAATCACAAAACTTATGAACAAAGCTGAAAAGGACACTTACAGATTGGAGGGGATACTTGGTTTTATAAGTACAAATTTAAAAAAATTAAATTTTTTAGAAAAATTTCATGTACAAATTGACACCGTCAGAGTTTTAACATCATCACAATCAAATCACAATGGGGAGACTGAACCAATTACAAAGGCTCTCTATCCCAAAAGTTGGGCACTACTGGATATTGTGTTTTTATCATTTATTAGAGAAAACTGGTCCCTGAAACTATTTCCAGAACACCTGCATTTGCATATGAAATTCAGATTTATTTCAAACTAACCTGAACATCCCCGAAAGCATTCTTCCTATGAGTTCTACAAGCTGTCACACTTTCTTTTTAAATTACACCTCATAGAGACAATATTTTAATTATCCTGAATCCAGCTGTTTGGAATGGGGAAAGGAAAATGCTTTTGCCACTTCAAAATACTGGAAAACCTCCTTGTAAGCCCCATATATTCCTAAATTCCCAGTCACTGTTGTAGACAGTCCATAAAAATGTCTTGCCTGAATGAAACCCTCAGCGCCAAAGCTCTCTAAACCAGAGATGATCTTAAGAGCCTTCACTGCTGAAATCCAGGTGGTTTTGTTTTGTTTTCTTTCTTCTAGAAACAATATTTTTTTCCCCATCACAGAATGTGATAAAATATATTCTAATTCAAAAAGATACACAGCTTCTTCTTCCTTTATTTCACAGCATAAAATAAACATACTGCTTTCTTTTTGCTAAAAGATAAAAAAGAACCATATAAAATAAATATAACTTCTTTAGAGTGGACAAGATAATCTTTTCTTAAACTTCAGCTATGTTAGCAACCTCTGTCAAGAGACGGTCAAATTGATTTCCAGGGGTCAAAGGCTGTGTTTGAGATGTGCAGGTAAATTTGTAATAAAGTCTGTGCACGATTGACAAAGCACCTTCAACAGAGCCCACTAATCACTGTCAGCTGAATGTAAACTGAAATACATTGCTGCACTTCCAAAATCGTTTGAACCAACACTTGCCAGCATTTTATCCACCAGAATACACCAAGAAAAGCTTTTAAAAATGTAGAAATGCCAAGAGATGCAAGAGCCACCAGAGGGAGCGTCTCCAGCTCCATAAATGTGATCCAACCCCACAAAGTCTGGCCAGGAGCTTGACACACTTGAACATTATCATACTTTAATGCACAAAGTTGCAGGGTTCAAAGGGCAATCCAGGCTTCACTCTGACCTTTGTTTATACAATCTAAAGGGTCTGAGAAATAAGATTTCATTTATTCTTTCCTTTCCTGTAAAAACAGATAGCACCTTCCATTATGTATTTATCCGTTCCTAATACAAATCATCAAATTTTTAGAAACAGTGCCACAACAAATGGTGTTTATATATCAAAAAAAGCTATAAACAGCTGAGATTGCCATGGCAACACCTTGGCTCCCCAATTTACATAAATCCTGGGTAACATTCTGATAAATCCCAAAAGAAGAATTTCAAAGGTAGCAAAGGTAGGACTCTCTGCCAAAAGAGATCTTGGGACAGCTGTGCACAAGGAACAACTGGAATTATTACTACTCATGCCTGTCCCACTGGTGAAGTGAAGCCATTTAATCTCTGCTGAAGGCACCATTGGTTGACATTTATGACATTACAGCAAAGATGTTAAATGCTGCAATTAGATTTTACGCTGTTTATAATTCTTGTGCATTGCTTTCATCTTCTGTTCTAATTCTCACACCCGGAGCTTCATTTTATTTTTAAAGACAGGGCCATCATTGGCATTTTCACAAATGTTTCAGCCACTCAAGTTCTCCTCTGGAAAAGCCCTAAACCAAAGATTTTATTATTCTTTCTGCCTTCCACAAAACCTCCATATGTTCCAGACAGTAATTCCAAAAGGAGGGTTCAGGGTTTGCTGCTCTAGCTAAAACACGAGCCTGATTTTCTACTTTCCAGAATTTTGATTTTGTTACTATATATGATGTCACACACACACACTCCTTTAATTTTAACAACAGTCATACACTCAGCACAATGGGTGTACAAAAGAACAGAGATCAAGCTTAAAAATTATATAGGAAATCAGATGGTACCTGCACATAAGATGAAGAGAACATAGGATTATGGAGCAATATATAAAAAGCTTATTAATACATGGTTTCTCCACTCAATGAATAAATTGGAAGGAACAGACCAATGTATGTTAAGTTTCTGTCAAGATCATGAAGAAGATAGTAAAAAATAATCCCTTACCTGTAATAAAAATGAGAGCAATAAAGATACAGAGTGTGAAAGCTCTAAGATCAGAGATTTATACCTGAGAACAGCGATAAAACCAGGCACTGCAATTTAATTATGAAAGGGAAACATCTTGGGCAACAAATTTATAGTGAGGTTCTAGCACATAATTTAAGATACAATATTTTGTATCCCATAGAATTATCTCTACTCACCATAAATCAATAGAGGATGAAGTTCATGTAAGACCCAGCAAAGCTAATCAGAAAGCTACCACTGCCTTCCTGGGCTTACAAACCAAGTCCTTAACTCAGTCCTTAAATATAGCCAATAGTCCTTAACTATTTCTTTTAGATTCAGAGGAACAGAAACATCTGCACCTTTTTTCCCCCCAACATATTCTCAAATAGTAAAGGACTGCATGCAAGAGAACTGCTGGCTTCTTTCCTTTTCAAAAGGTCTGATTAGAGAAAAGAACTATAACATAAAAATCAAGGACACCTCACAAAACCACAAAATATGCTGGGAAATGCAGAGTTTGGGCTGGTATTTTTTTCTAGATTTTAGAAATGCTGTTTCTTTTTCCTGAAGCTTTCACTCTGACCCTTAGCTTTTTATTCCATGAACAGCATAATTAAGAAGTGTTGGATTTCAGAATTCTGCATAAAAGTTTGGATTCACATTCACTCCTTTTGGACTTCTTCAAGGTGATATTAGGGACTCAAATTATAATTACATATGTGCTGAAGGAAATATAAGGCTTTCTGGAAAACTTTTAAGAATGCAAAAGCCTGATGCTGCTCCCTGTTGACTCAGAGGAAAAATTCTATCAGCTTTCATTGTGTCTTTGAAATCAGACCTAAAATGAAGAATAATTTGTTCCTGTAGTACTGATGATTTCCAGCACCTTAAAACCAAGTCAAACAAAATAACTATCAATTTTAATTAAACCTATCTAAGCAAAGCATTGATGGCAAATGGCTAACAAATCTTACCTTAATAAAGTGGGTATATATTAACAGTTTCTGATTTTTCTACCTTTCCTGGCACATAACCCAGCCTGACAGAGCTTAAGTACTTCATGCAGTCAGACTGGATTTGAGCATATGCTTAAGCAGCATGTTGACACGGGCCTTGGGGATCTCTAAACAGGATTTATTGTGGAACAATACATTTATTTCACTTCTGCTGAGAAAAGATTTGTCTGTCGTGGAACACACTTCATTATGATCCAGGAGAGGCTTTGGACGGTGCTCTGGTTGCTGTCCCTCCATCCACATCCCTGCTGGATTTCCATCTTATTAAGTTTCCACTTTAAACTCTTCCCTAATCCAGTTTAAAGTAATGTAGTGTGAATGGACAGCAAACGGGTGAGTTCAGCACTCAGTGAGGTGGGGAAAGCGGAGCAGCTGTGCAGAATTCAGCTGCATCACAACAGACTCCTTTTTAGCTACTTTTTATATTCTCTAATTATTCCTTACACTGTCATTCTAATTATCCAGCTACATATCCACAGTGATAAGTACTTATAATCATAGAGCTTAATTAAAACATACCTGTTCTGGTAAAAACACCTCCAGGAAAAAAAAGGGAAAGAAAGCCTTGAGTGTAAAGGAAGTTCACTTTATATCTGCTACTAGATCCTCTCTCTGCTTTTTGCACCCTAACAGCAGAGTTTACATAGGTGCTCTGCAAGTTTGTGTTTGTACTCAATCACCATGAAAAATAATACTGCTATTTTCCTAAAAAAAAAATACTGATTCCAAATTTTACTGACATTTTCTTTAGTCACATTTTTTTGTACATAATCAGTCAACAACTGGTGAAGCCAAGCAATTCAGTAGCAGTATTTTAGAGTTTCTTTGCACAAGTTACACACAGATCGTGCAGGGAAGACAAGCTTGGGCTCTCCAAAGCACTCAGGCTGATAAACATCTTTATACCGTGGCTGGCCTTTCAGAACAAATATATTTTTGCTCTCCACATATGGATGGAGTCCAGGAAAGATGACTAAAGGAAAGGAGCATCTCTCCTATGAAGAGAGGCTGTGAGAGCTGGGACTGTTCAGGCTGCAGAAGGCTCAAGGGGGATATTATCAATATGTATAAATGAGGTGATGGAGGCAGACACCTCTCAGTAGCACAAATTGAAGTACAGCAAATTCCACTTAAACAGAAGTAAGAAACACTTTGCATTGCAAGGATGGTAGACATAGCATAGCCTCAGCTTTCTCTCTCTTCCACACCACCTAATAAAAGCTGGATGTCTGCATGGCTTAGCATCCATCCCTTCAAAAGTGTATAATGGTTCCTTTAAATTCTGTGTTGAACTTTCTTTCCTTGTGACTTTTTGCTTTCTCTGTGTCCAGGCAGCTCTTATTCCTGACACATTCTCGGCAATGTCTCATTCTGAAAATCTAATTAGCAATTCAGATAATACAGGAGAAAGGTAGCTGCTATGTCATTATTTTTATCAGTTGATGGGGTTCTCTACAGACCCTGAGGATGCATCTTAAAGCTGCAGAATACAACAAAAACTTACTGTTAATCTAAGAGAAAAGAAAGGTTGTGTTTCCAGGAACCAGTGCAGTATGGTTTTTATGCAATTTACCTTGTTACACCAATTTCCAAACTGCATTTTTCCTCCTCATCATTGCATTCATCTGTGCCTTTTCTACTTTAATTATTCAAATTCAGAACTGACTTAGAAACCCCTCAAAAAGCAAGAGTCATTTAGTACACTAGCAGGAACATTACAGGTTAAATTATGAATATGTATCCTTATAATTTGTTTCATTGCACATGCAGGCATGCACAGATTTTAAGCGCTATTATAAGACACTAGGAATTTAAATGAAATATTAATTAGAAAGCAATTACAGGGTTTAGCAGCAGAGAGGTCTGGACAAGAGGTTGCAATAGGAGCTGTTCCTGAGGCACAGGAGAAAAGGAGACTGAGGGTGCCATCTGTTGGTCACTTTAAATTGGACATCGCTAATGGGGGTTTGTGGTCTCCTACACTGGAGGTAACTCCAGAAAGTTCTCACTTGGGGTGAGACTTGAGGGTCTTAATCATGATCCTCACTGTCCTCAGGCCAGGAGTGTGTGCAGAGCACAGCAGAGCCACAGCAGCCCAGCACAGACAGGGAATTGCAGCTCTGCTCCAACACACACAGCTGACCTCACACAACATCCCAAAGTAATTTTCATGCAATGGAAAAGGTCAAGTGGCAGCCAGGTCGTTAAGGTTCCACTCTGAATGGCCATGGTAGCACCCATGGAAATGTCTGTGTTTTGCTGTTTGCTTCACACACTGATTTTATGCCTCCCTCTTCACACATCCCATTACCTCCTGTGCTCTGTCTGTATTCATTTCCACACACTGAAAATCATGTTGGTTCTTGGGTTTGCTGACCAGATTCTCAATCACAGTTTTGGCCTTTTCACCTTATCAAGCAGGTGTTTTCTTTGTAATGAAGTAGAGGGGATTTAGGGAAATGGAATTGGGCTGTCATGAGGCTGCCACAGCAAAATCCCATTCCAAATAGATGTTTTTAATCTTTGCATGGGAGAAAGGTGTGAGGAGCTTGGCCAGGAAAGGAGCATTCAAACCCAGCCATCCATAGAGGCTGTTGGCACATTGTCAGAAGCATCATGTCTCACAGAAAGACAACCACAATCTGATGGCATTTCAGAATTAAATACAAAAAAGCCCATTTGGTTGGCCATGAAAGCGTAAGTCATGTCTATGTCCAGATGTGGACAATTTCAGTACACAGCTCAGGAAACCATGAGGAGTAGTGGTGTAGTCTGCACTTTCCACGCACTCTCTGAGCACTGTGCACTTGTGGGTGTCTTCTGGAGACTTTGGTCAGACAAAGTTCATGGTACATGTACTCCCATGGTACAACTGGTCAGCACAAAGTGCTTGGCTACTGGCTGCTGGTTCACCGTGCTCTGTAGTCTCTTAAATCCAGAAAGAGATTCATGGAATTGCATCTTATGGTTCTCCAGCTGTGGTGCCAGCTCACAGGAGACAGCACTGACTGGGCTCTTTAGCCTAAAGTTCTGCACCCTCTGCTGTTTTCCCCACTCCCCAGGACTGAGTTCATTGCCCACTGCCAGCTGAGGATGCAGTAACCTCTTGGCAAAGACTTACTGACAGTGTCCACCAGACAACAGCACATTTAAGATGGAGAGAAACATCTCCTGAGGTGAGGGACCTTCCCAGATGAGCTGCCCAAGCCTCAGAAGTGTTTCTCCAGGCAGCACATCTGTTTTCCCAGCGCCAAGCCCAGCATCAGAAGGTTGTTGAGTAGCACCACAGTGCCCTTTGTAAAGATGCAGGAAGCATCAACAAAACAACAAAAGGAAGAACAGAAAAAAAAAAAACAGAAAAAAAATTTGGGTTGCATGGGCACACTACCCATAAGCACACACATAATTACGGACAAACATTATTTCTCTGTCACATAGGAATTAAAAGATTAAAGAGCTAATGAATATGCTGGCAGAAAGCATGAGCAGTAATAGGCTTAGGTAGGATGCTGGGCAACAGCATGATATGAGGACTGAGTGAGGCTTTTTTACAGATTTAATGTCAAGGACATCACTTTTGAAATGCATTTACATATTTGGATTTACCATTGGTCTATGTTCTCTTTTTCCATCCATTGCCAATCTTAAAGCCAAGACACTGACCACAGGTATAGACAGGGAGGAGGGTGGAAGGGTGGTGATTAGTAAGGGAAAAAACCAGATATTTACAGGTATGAATTTCATTTCCATCCACAAACAAATAAACACAACAAACAAACAAAAACAACAACCAAAAAACACCACACCACCTTATTTCTCCTTAAGTACAGTAACTTTTCAGTGACTATTAGCATGCTTGTCTACATGAAATGAAGTCCTAGCAGGGAGAGGGGGAGGAAACCACTCTATTAATCTAAAATATCACTGTTTTGAATTCTCAACTCAAAATACTTACAGCAGTCTCTTGCACAAGAAATTGTCAGTGCACTGTATTGTGGCAAAGTGCAGGAGAGCACAGCAGTATGTTACACTCCAGAACAGCTTTTGGTAAAATCATCCAAGTATATAAAGGACTGGAAAAGCATTTTCATCATTTCACCAAATTCATTTTGTTCTCCATAAGAATCTGACTTCTTACATTTTCCATAGCAAATGTTACTAAGCATTTCTTTTTTTTTCTTTCTTCCATTTATTTAAATAAGGAGTAGCATAAATTGAAGAGGGTGGGGGGCAAGACAGGGAAGGAAAGAAGCTTTAGGCAATTGAATTTTCCAAAGTGTTTGGAGAGATAATTGGAAAATGGATTGAAAATGCTGCCAATCACCTTAATAGATGCAAAAAGCACAGGAGATACTCCTGGGGGATACCAGGAAAGAACTTCATTCTATTTGTTTCCATTGAAAAGAAATTTCAGGCTACACCAAAATTTCATTAAACTCTATTAGACTCCATATCTGCTCCCAATCATACTGCTAATTATTACAATCATTATTATATTTTAGACCACAGGAAAACATTAAAATTTAATCAGAAACACACTCCGAATGAAAACACTTTAAGAATTTTGTAGCATGAAAATTTACTTGATGTGGAGACAATCACAGCAGCCAAAAAAAGAAAAAAGAAAAAACAAGTGGTAAAGGAGATTGGCTGTATTATTTCACTCTTTCTTTACAATTTTCCCCTCAGATCCAAAATGTAAAACTGTTTCAAGTCTTTGGTCTTCATTTCTTCACTTTTCCAGGGTCTAGAGGACACTTTTCACGGACTACAGAACCACTGTTTTTTCAAGCATCTCTGCATATACTGAAACCAGGGCTATGAGATTCAAAAAGTGTTACAGATACTACCACAATGTTTTGAATTTAATAAGAATCATGGAAATTTTTACAGGTTTTTCTTTTCCTTTTAAGCTTTACACATAGAAAAAAAAAATTGAAATAAGAAAAACAAGTGTGTTAAGCACCCACATAAAATGATTAACACAATCTATCTTTTACCAGTTCACTTCTTTTGCAACACAGTTTACCTTCACTTAATATTTGGAACTCACCATCTTATACATTTGGGTTAGTCTTCTCTGGCTAAGTATCAAAAAGAAGAAATAAACACCACAAAGAAATAGACCTTCCAACCTAATTGGTATGTTTTTCAAAACAAATATTATCGAAAGCAGAGAAGGAAATGGATAATATGCTGATCACATCCAGCTGAAACTGTAGGAATTGAATCCAGTGAAGTGGAAGCAGAGCAACTTGCATAGAGTAACTGTTAATTTTCAGAAGAGCAGGTGGCTCACTATGCATGTACAAGAGTGCTGACTTAAAAGATAGTTTTCTCTAAGCCCTGCTGACAGTTAGCACAAGCCACATTTGTCAGTGAAAGCAAACCATGGCACACCCTGCTCTTTATTCAGCTCCTGTAATCCTGTCTCAAGCCTTTGGTGCGCATCAAGAAGAGGAGGGCATTTATACGCCAGACTAGAACATTGAACAGGATAACGTTGTACTGAGCTGTCATTCTTCATATGCAGAAATGAAACACGAGATTTACTACTGCCATCCTCAGTGACCTAGAGTAGAGCAGCCCCAACAGCGGGTGGTTGAGCTGTTTTGATTTCGCTCTTATCTAATAAACTCACATAAACCCCATTTTTCACATCTAAATCTTCAATACTAGTGCTGAGTAAAATTGTGGAGCAAAACAGGGTTCCAGTGTTTGAGCACTGAAAATGCCTGGGCAGAGATGTTATCCAGGATGACAGGAGTTAGTGAGGATCACACAAAACCCTGGCAAGTGCCAGGCCGTGTGTTTGTTGTCTGACAATCAGCACACAAACCAACTGCAGGCTAACACATTTCTGAGCTCAGGCAGAAGCTGTTTGGCTGCCACAGAACAAAAAGGCAGCAGCACACATATGTACAAAGAGACCCATAGAATCCGGTCCCCCCTCTCCAAAGGCAGTTTGAATGCCATCAGCTTGGTTTAATTTTTAATTAGATTTTACTGTAACAAATACCATAGATTGTGCTACAGCTTGCATACATGAGTACTGCTGCCAAGACTGCTAATAAAATATTATGTCTTTTCACGATTTAGATAATCACAAATCTGCCCTTTTCTTTCAGCCAAAACCCATTCTTAAAATTCAGAATGAAAGGTTGTTTTAAGTTGATGAAATAGGCAAGATAATTGCAGAAACAGCTCATTTCTCTCAGAGATGATAAAAAGGATACAATGGCCATCCCTCATCCACAAAATCCTATTTATTATTGCTTAGGACACTTGCACAAATTCTGGAACGCAGCTTTATGATGCCATTTCTTTTTACCATGCTGTTACATCCTCTTTCACACAGTGTTTTGAAACACATTCATGTTAGACCCTTTTGTCTTCTACATAGAATATTTATGGAAGATTTTTACTGCAAGTCATAAATTAATTAATAATGATAGACTGTAATACCAAGAGCCAAAAAACAGCCCCCATAAAATACTACCTTCTCAAAGAAGTTAATGACACTCCTTTAGACAAGATATCACCTATCAGAGATGATATTTCTATCCTGAAAGAGATTGCTTAGAGTACCTATGGGGTTATTTTTACGTATTCAGAATTTTTAGCATGATGATACACTACATAAAGGACATCTGAATAAAATAAGGAACTAATTTGGATGTGTTATTACCCAGTCATGAAACTGGACCTCATGTCTTCATGGCAAGGAGAAACTTTGCTTCTGATGCATTAAAATAATTTTGCATGGTGATTTTCTGAAGCTGCCATTTTTCAAATGTCATACAGATCCTTTATAGAAGGGCAGTGGTTTCCAGATAATAATAGCTGCTTTCGTGTCTTTCCTTTGAAATACATCTTAGTTGCCCACTAAATGCTGAAGTGTTATACTTCTCTTTCAGATAACTGTTTAGGATACTTACATTCAATTGCAAACTATCATATATTAATTGCTTGATGCAACTTATATCAGTATTAAGAATATTTTATATGTTGATGTAGAAGGGTTTTTTGTAATATAAGTTTTAAATGCAAGATGACATCACAGTACAAAACGCCAATGAACTGGTTAAACTGAGAGCTACATCAGTATAAAAAAATGTTTCTTTCATTGAGTTAATTAAACAGAGGGGTTGATTTGAGGATTTGGGGTGGGTTTGTTGGATTTAAATTGTCAGTGCTTTGCTGAGGTGATTAAAAACTTTTATAACCACTTTTGGGGTTTATGAATGTCTACTTGGATCTGCTTTCCTTCAGTGGGATGGAAAACACGAGAGAGTTGGGATTGTTCAGCCTGGAGATGCGAAGGCTCCACTGGCAGCCTTCCAGTGGCTAAAGGGGGCCTGAAATAAAGCTGGAGAAGGAGTTTTCCCAAGGGCATGCAGCGATAGGACAAGGGGAATGGCACTGAGCTGGAAGAGGGAAGGTTTAAATTAGATATCAGGAAGAAATTCTTTGCTGGGAGGTTGGTGGGGCACTGGCATTGGTTGCTCAGACAAGCTGTAGAGCCCCATCCCTGGAAGTGTTCAGGTCAGGTTGGATGGGGTTTTGAGCAACCTGATCTAATGGAAGACGCTCCTGCCCATGGAAAAGAAGTTGGAGTGAGATGATCTTTAGGGTCTCTTCCAACCCAAATCATTCTATGACTCTAGATCCAAAAAACAAGTTAAAAAATGTGTGAGATTCACTGCTTTTAAATTAGGTGTAGAACTACTAAATTTAATTTGCCTGGTTTTTTCATCTAGAGAAAAATTTCAAAAAATAAAATATTCACAAAAGAAACCCTCACAATTTTCCAGATGTACTCATTTAGAGGACAAGATTCTCTTCCAGCTTCCACCAATCTAAATTAGAACAACCGAAATTAAACCAAATGGCAGTATTGTAACAGAAGCATAAATGAAAAAGGCTGTTAATTTTATTGCCACAGCCTTCAGAAAACTGGAGACAATACAAGAAACACAGAATGTGTGAAAAGGCCTGCATAATACTTCATCTCCCCGCCTGCCCAGGGTGCAATCTCAGCAGTGCTCTGAGTGAGCTGTGCATCATCTATTACTGCAGCACTTGAGAAAATCCACACATCTCAAATCACGCAATAACCCAGATGCCAGTGATTAACAGAGGTAACTGTTTTATCCAGATCTCTGCCAGCATGAAAATGTGCACTCGTCTAGGAAAGCTAACTCTGGGCAAACAACTCTATTTCAAGCTGGATGGAGGCAGCACAAGGGTTAAGAAAAACTTTACCAGCCGTGTTGTGTTGGAGCAATCACTGTAATGCCAGTGCTCTGGGCAATGACAATCTGTTAGGTCTTTTCTAAACCCAGTACAAGCATTTGTAATGCAAATGTTAGCACGCTGAATATATCACACTGTTCCTACACCCATTGATACCAGCAAGGGGAGGAATCATGTGGCCCCATCATCCCTCCGAAGCAGCTTGTTCCCTTTAGCTCTTCTTTACTTCCCTGTGTTTTCTCTAGCCTAGTTCTAAATGTCTTTAAGGCAGTGTGTGTTGTTCAGGACTAGTTATAGCATGTTAACCTATTTTCTCCCCTTTCATGTGGTTTTTAACCTGGTTTTGTTGAGCTGTGTTTGTGGTACCCTGAGTTCAGCACTCTATGAACAACCCTCCTGTTGAAAAATTGGGAACAGGAATAAAGGCCAAGAGTTGTGAGAAAATTATGGCTCGATTTCCTTGGAATCTGGGAAAGTACTTAGAAAAACTGGGAAACTGGCTCTTCAACTGAGAAAAGTTCAAAGATAAAGAAGAATAAATAGTCTAAAGGAAAATTATTATAATTTGATACTGTCATTCAGTTTGCTACACAAACTATACAGATAAATAACACACATTGAGCCTTTTGGGTGCATCACCAACTCATTTGCTCTGGCTCACAACCATTTTTTGTTTAGAAGCCACCATAAGTATTTTACCACAAAAGTGTTAAACACTTGCAAAACCAATTTAAGCCTAGCAAAGCTTATTTTTCTGACTGACTTTTCATGGATGTGCTAGAAACAGGCCCCAAGTTTGTTGAGGGACCTGTAGAAACAGTTGGAGTTACATAAGAATATTTACTTTTTTCCTGACAAAATCACTCCACTTACAGCTTACCATGCAAATGAACAGGAAGGTTTTTTCCAGTTTCCCCTTGCCCTTGGTTAAAATAAAGAAATTCACCTCTCAAGAATAAAAGCGAATCCAGCTACTTATCTTGGAAGAAATTAGCAGAGACAAATATATGACAAAGTGTATTAGTCATATTCAACTGTTTAAGTCAGTTTAACCCAGAAAACTAAAATTTCAACTTATTTCTCCTTTCCTTTAAATGCATATTTGACAATTAGGGTTGCCATGACGTGTGTGAGCTGAACAAAACATGAGAAAAAGGCGCTAAGTGGTCGGCACAGAGGGTGAGTGTCCATATATCTAAAATGTCTACAAAAACCTCACAGAGAGGGCTAGAAAATACCCTACAGACGAGAAATGTGGGAACTGATCTTGCCTAATCCCAGTGTTCAGCAGCAGAAGAAATTCCAGTTCCAAGCGGTGTATTTGCAAAGCATCAGGAACTCACAATCCCCTTGAATTAGTACAGACTCATTGGACCAACCATTGCATAAATAAAAAGTAAAACAGAAAGGAAAAGCAGAGTTTTACCTGACACACTAATTAAAATTTTACTGCTATCCCTATGTATTTACTAGTTTAAGAAATCACTGCTTCTAAACACAAAGACAGAAAGTGTGAAGACCTATGAACACATTTTCAGCAGTATCTGGCACCAGAGCTATTCACAAAATCTGAAATATTTAATGGTGAAGGCTAAAGTTAAATTGACATAACCTTCACACAAGAACATAAGTAAAGCAGGAAGAAGTTTTATTTTCAAAGCAGGAATAAGAAACTATTTGCCATTATACCATAGGACTGAAGAGCTATTTGTGATGACACAGTAAATTAACAACTTAAAGACATAAGTCTTGTTTGACTGAACATCCCTTGTCCCTGAAATACACTCATGCACCTAATCAGGTGATTATTATGAAAATCCAACACTACATGTGAAAGTTTTCAATGATTAAATGAAGCACTATTTCTCAAATTCTCTCACTGACAATCAAGGACATTCCTGGTTCTATTCAAAGTGATCCCCAAGCATGCAAGTCACTAAGGATCAGTGTTCTTCATCTACCTGGCTGCATATACTGAAAACAAAATGAAAAACAGCCATTGAAGAATATAGGTTAGGCAGGACTTTGTACTTTATAGAGTAAAATAATTGAACTCATCAAAAACTACCTTAGAGGAAAAGAAATTTTAGAATGGATAGCATGTAATAACTTTCCTTATTGCATTTCTAAATGTATAGAACAATGCCATGTTGAATGGAAACAAACAAATTATTAATACTTTAAAACAACAAGGGTCACATCTCTTCCTCAAAGTATTTATTTAACATTATAATAATTTCTTAGGGAAAAAAAAAACCAAAGAAAATACAATTCTATTTAGCATATCAATGAAAATAGAAGGGAAGTCCTACTGAAGGACTAACTCTCCTTAATGCCCTTATTCTCCCTTCATTATGCCACTGATGCCCCATGACAGCAACATTAATTTGACATGGATGAGTTATGACCCACAGTGTCTTGCACAACTCTCAGGAAGCCTAAGGCAGGGTTTTTTCTGCTTTGGGTATTGGGGCCAGAAGGACCATGCAGAAAACCAGTAAAATAGAAGGAGCAATTAAGCTACAGGTTGTTTTGCTGTAAGCAGTTAACCAGCTGTGCCTAATAAATTATTTGATTACACAACATCTTATAGCTTTGACATCGATTTGTAACCGAGCAGAAAGCTAACATTCAGTGGCTTTGTATATTTTCTGGTGTGATTATAACTTTAATTCCTCCTGGCACTCGTTAGTGCACCCTGGCAATCCAAAGCACTGTTGGGTTTTCAATACCAATGGTCAGCATGCTCAGAGCACCTCAAAAACGTGGACTAAAATACAACAATCTTGAGAAGGAAGTGGGAAAAGATTGATATTACTATTTGCTGCTGAAAAACAAGGCCACTCTTACCCAGATGGGGGAAACTGAGGCACGTACACATTGTATGTGTGTATATTTACAAGGGACACACAAAACACAACTCAATAGAGTTATCCGAGAAATTCCTGAACTAGAAGCCTGATTTATTAGTTTTTAATAGACAGAACACCATGCTAATGTACACAGCTTGTTTGTGGCACTTGCACTACCTTCCTTAGGAACTCTCAATTATCTCTAAATGCAGTGCTCCCTGCTTGGGAGCTGTAACTATGGACTTCACATTCCCAGTCCCACACTAACCCCGTGCTACTCTGCATCCTCACAAAAGAAAGGGAAATTTGCTCTGTGCAAAGTCCTACACAAAACTGAATTTAAAGAAATCACTGCAAAACTGCCCTCACAACCACTACAAGTCTGAAGAGTTTCCCCTGCATGGTGACAATCATTTCCTAAAAATTGCTGGCATATGAATCCTCTTCATCTCCTCATGTGGCCACAAAGAGCTGTGGACGCTGTCACTGTTCTCTAGCTGAATGTCCCAGCCCTCCAGCGAGGACTCACAAATTGTCAAGATGACTCAGAGGACCATCACACATCACATATAACAAAGCAGTGAATTAAGCACACCTCCAAAAAAATTCAGACAGCAATTCATAAACTATTAAATGGAAGATTATAATAACAAATAGATGAACTCAGTCCTCCATGGATAATACATGTACAAAAATGCTAATCTTTGAGGCTAAATTATTCACAACGAATGAGTCAATCAGCCCTATTCCCTCATAGACCACTATTTCCGGGAGCTATTTATAAGTGAGACAAAATTGATGTGCTTGTATCATCTCTTTCTCTACAAGAGGAAAGTGCATGATAATCCTCTTTTTATTCCCTTTATTAAGGCATTCCATGAATGTGAATGGCAACAAAAACCACAAGAACCATGTGTAACTGATGCTGCAGTGACAGCTAAACCATAAGTTAGTGAATTTGGCCAACATTACAAATTTCCTTGGTTCTGATTGGGCACTTAATAATGAAATACCTCATTTATTAAGGGATGTATTCAGCAGAACTCTGAACAAAACAGCCCATGACAGAATGCTGTCACTGTCTTGTAAAATACCTGGTATACAGGGACTATTCTTTAAACCAAAATACCCAATTTCCAGGAGCAGTTACAATCAGAAATCACAGCTGCAAAAAAAAATAAAGCAAATCACACATATTTCTCCTCCCTGACTTCCCAGACAGCTGAATTTCCCCCAGCCACAAGACCCCTCCTAGTTGGAGGGACTTAGATCTCCAGGACTGCAGAGAAAATAATGCAAGTCCCAATAAAATGACTTTTCTGCAGAAAGAAGGATCAACCCCTTGAGTGCAGGTTTAGAGCAACTTAAAGGGACTGGGACATCAGAACCCTCTGTGGTCCATGTTCTCCCTCTGAAATAGGACCAAGTCCATGTAACTGTCACACACACATTTTTGGAAATTACAGCTCTATCAGAATCAAGGAGTAAGTGAACTTAATGATGATATTTTATAAGCAAACAGTTGCCACACTACCCATTTCAAAGGAAAAGAGAGCCAACCACAGAAAGACGCATTTCCAGAACCAATTTAAAGGTTAAGCCAGACAAGTTCCCTGAATCAGGATCTAATGAGATTCCAAGGCTCAGCTCAGGAGACTCGATGCTGTACTTGAGGCTGCCCACCCCTCTTCCGTCAGTGACAGCCAAGCCTCCCAGAAGGATACTGACACTTCCATGGATCCTGGCTACCTCATTTACCAACCAAACATCCCAATTAACTTCTATGGGGATTATGCATCGGATTCTTGCTGAAATTAATGTGCCCAAATGTCTTTCCTGTCTTTGTAGGATTGAATCCTCATTTACATGTGGCTGAGTGCCTCTCCCCAGCCCTGGAAATGGCATATGTTTTATCCTAGCTGTATAAACTGATGATGGCATTAAAGGGTTAAGAAAGGAACTGTTGAGCATGATGTAAAAATACAGTTTGAGCTAATCAAAAATAAATTAAATGCCTTTTTAAACAATGAAAACAACATTAGTTTAATTTTTTTTTTAAAACACTGATGCTCACACAGAAAACAAAGAGAGCATAGATTCAACTAAAATCAAATGAGATTCAAAATTGCTTCCAGTGTTGGTGCTGAAAACAAAGCATGCACAAGGGTCTACTACACTGCTCTCTTGCAAGACATAAACCAGGTCTGCAATAAACTGCTTGATACTGTCTTGCTGGTCATAAAGCTACAAAAAAAAAAAAAAAAAAAAAGGAAAAGTGGGATATGCCATTTTTTATAACACTTTAGGGTCCAATGCAATATAAAATATATCTTTCCAGCAGTGTATGCTTTTGGAGCAGATTGTAGTGACTTTGAGGTTTATATACACTTTTGTCAGAGTGCAACTGAACATATTTTTTGTTGGATTGGGCCATAGGCAGTTATAGCTGTACCCAAAGGACCGTGTAAGTGACAAGCATTCTGAACCCCTGGGAAAATATAAATCATTACCAACAAGACCAAGATAAGAGCTCCTTGAACTGACATTTCCAGTTTTAAGAGATAGCTTTCTATTCCCTTCATATTTAAAAGAGATGTTAACTTTCCTAAATATATTAAAATTACTTTATCTTCACAGGGATGCAAGAATACCACCAGAATGCCACTCAACAAATGTAACCCCAAAAGACCATCTCTATAGATCATTTCTTTGACCACATTGCCATTTTCATTGCCTCCTTCCAGGAGGCTCCTTTGGTTGTTCACCACAAACTGTTCAGGTGTCTTCAAGGCTTTCCCTGACCTTTCCCAAACTCCACATCCTCACAGACCACACTGACTCCTTCAATTCTTATCAAGTTTTGTTATTAATTTTGTTTCTAACAAACATCCTTTGTCTTCTCCTTACTGATGTTTATTTTCTAAAGCTTAACTTCTTTTTACCTTGACACCTATACAGAGGCAATATGTGAGGTACATAAACTAATTTCTGCTTTCTTTGCACTGCCCAGTTTGTTGACATTCACATACTATTTCTTACTATTTTGGGACAATATATCTCTAGGGGATGATATATTTTTCCCCCCACATTATACAGCATTCCAAACCCAAAGCAGCCATGTTCCTAGATAGCAATGTCAAACACATAATGAACAGCAATAACCTTAAGCTGGATTTTCTAGGTTTTCAAGGCATTATTTTAGAACAACTACCTGTAGTGTCTTTTACTTAAAAAAAAAAAAATTTGCTCACATGTTCTCAAATCTGAACCTGTATAACCCAAACCTTTATGTGTTAAATTTTGATGTGTAGTGGACCTAAGCTAAATTAAATATAGAAACTTGGCCACTAACACAGCACTTTTCCTGAGCAAAATACACTGTATTTTTTTTCTAAGAGACACATAGGCAGTACAAACAAGAATTACATTATCAAAAAGGTCTTCTCTTAGGATCCTAAGACCTTCTCTTAGGATCAACAGATCTGGGTTACAGGCAAATTATTTGAAAACAAGTTGCTGAGGCAATATTCCATCAAAATGACTACTATCAGCCATAAACATATGGGACCCTCTAACTACCCAGGGTAATAAGTCTTGTATATTATTGCTGGGAATTCCTCCAAAGCCCAAATCATTTTTAGTTTGTGAAGCTCCCTAATTTATTTTCCATGGTTGGGAGGAACCTACTGCTAAACTAAAAATACAGTTTTACCCCCCATTATCTCTGCACATAAAAAGTCACAGAGCTTTGGGCTAGAATTAACATGAGATAGGCTATTATGACTGCAAGAACATTTAGCAGTCCCTGTTGACTTTGCAGTTTGTAATAATAAATATCCTCCCCATAATATCTTACTCCATTTTTTCTGAACTTGATGCCTTGAGGAAGTCTTGAAGCTGGTGATAAAATGCTAACAGTGTTTACCTATTTTGTTGCTAGCCTGGATTTCCTTTTCTCCCTGGGAAAAGTCATTTAAAGAAATGATATTTGCAAGCAAAAGCTCTTAAAAGTATAACCTCTGATTTCATGAATGCCCTACAGAAATAGGATGTCCTACTGCACTTGATTACTGAAGCAAAACTGACTCTGCTTGTATAAAGTAATGTCACTTTTTTATAGTGAAGCATTTGCTCTTCCACAAAGGAAAAACCTTGTAATCAGACGTGAAGGTTATAAAAGATGCAGTCTGCAAGACAAAAGTGTCCTATTAGCACCAATCAAGGTGATAATTAAGACCAGATTTCTGTAAGGAGGGGTAGGCTTTTAGGGGGCTCCACAAGGTACTGAACTTCATGCACATAATAAACAGTTCAAAGTATTCTTACTTTATTAAGAAGATGCTGAAAGTGACTAAAAGCAAGGTTTACTCTTGCATACATAATTATCTTGCTTTGTTAGGCTAACTCTGTACAACAGGAAAAACTTCCCTACCCTCACATATATTAAGGATGAGTGATTTTGGCAGGATTTTTTGTTGTTGGGAATTTTTTTAGGTGTGGGGGTATTCTGGGTTGGGGTTTTTTGCCCCCAGAATTGTTCATAAAATACATTTAGGAGAAAAAAATTGAGATGGAAACAATATCCTTTATACGTTCAAGGCTTCAGTTCACTTAAACCTTTTCAGCAAACTAAGGTAGCGCTTCACATTTCAGGCACTACAGTTTTCCTTCAACTCATTCTTGCTGGTTTTTACTTATTCATAGGTCTGTCAAGCAAATTCAGCAGAGTATCAAGCAAAACATGCACAGCACAAATACCTTCTCCCATAAAAAGACAATCTGAATCTCCATAGATGTCAAGTACTCACAAGAACAAATTAAATCAATCAATTAATACACCCAAATGTGTATTTCCCTCTACCCCTTGCACCTTCTCTGATGTAAGGCTTAGAAGAGTAGCAGTCTATTGGCAATTGATTATTTTTAGGCAGGGAAAGCAAAAAACAATTAAGTTATGAAAAATGCCAACAACACACTCTTCTTCACATACATGCCCAGTTCAACTTAAATTGTGAACAGATGGAAAGCAAGACATTCTCGTATATTTCAGATTCACACATCCCTCAGTATTTTTCTAGATCAATAAAAATACACTTTTTAAAAATTTAAATGTTTAGAATTATAAGCTATTTCCAAACAGGTCTTTAGCTTACTGACTTGTTTCCCTTGCCACCTTATTGACTGTGGCATTATTCTGACTGAACAGCAATTCACTATGGTCATTATTTGTAGCTGGATAATTTTCTCTTATGAAATCTATTTCAATAATTTTACTTTCAGCATTTATTAAGGTTTTTTCATACCTGTGTATTTGCCAGATGTGACTCCTACAAATGTGGTATTTCTCAGCTCCCACAAGCTTTCCACAAACGTTGCTGGAAAGTTGTCTAACAGCAAGATGAAGGTGAGATATGCTGTATAAAACACGGTTTTTACACTTGCACAAATAAATAAGTGATTTATTTTTTAACAAAGCAGGCAAATGAATCTGAACTTGTGTGAACCCTCTAGAACTGCAGCACTGGAGGAAACTTCCACTGTCTTAGAGCCACAGCATTTACCCAACTGCTGCTCTTCACCTTCTCTGTCCTCTTTCCTAGAGCTGTCTTCATTTATTGCTACCATTTCCAGCTCCTTACTCTTCAAATATTCACACCCCAGTTTTGTGCTGGCCACCACCCCTCACCTGCTCTTTTCTGCTTCACCACCTTCTGTTCTGGCCAGATTTTGTGCCTCTGTATTTCCATGCCTTCCCCACCATGGAGAGCACCCTCATGTTGTCAGGTGTCATTACAAATGAACACAATTACAGGTAGCAGGATGACACACACACCCAAACCTCAGCAGAGACACACATTTAACACCACCACAATTAACATTCCCCTGGAGCAACTTCAGATCCAGATGCTGGGATGAACTGCAGCCTGAGCTCCATTAGGGTCTGGAATTTTCTCCCTGTTTTTTTCCTTTCTGCCCCTCTCCTAGCTCAGCCCAGCTTCACATGACAAGGTATAAACTCATGGAGCCTTTAGCACAATCTCACAAACTCTTACACAAGTTAGTAGCTTGATTCCAATGGAGCTCCTCCAGGATAAGGTAAAGCATTGCAGAATTTGGAAAGTAGCCACTTGCTGAGGCACCAAAGACACTTCTCATAACTTTATTTCACATGTAAAGTGCTGTGCATTTCATACAGCAATACATTTATACAGTATTTGATCACTTATCTTTCTCAGGCCTCTGTAATTTTCAAGTTAGCTGCTTCATTCTTCATTACACACAGCCTCATTTAATTTCCTTATATCTGCAGAGCAGGAATTAGGCCCAGAATAGATCAAACAGTGCTGAATGTGGGTCATTATCCACAAAGCATCCCAAGACAGTCTGCCTTACTTGTCAGTGGAAGTTCACTTGAGATGTTTTACTCACACTAGAAAAGGAGATAGGGAAGACTGGCAACCTTCATTAGACCAGAAATCTTAAAAAGATTTAAAGCATAACCTCAAGAGCTTCTTCAAGACTCACACATCTAAAACCTCACTTCTCCTTTTTTCCTAAGAACATGGTCAGGAAAGGATTTTTTTTTTTTTTTTTTTAATCAGACACTTTATCTACTATGCTATAGAACAGTACATGAAAGCACCAATTTTTAAGGGCCTCTTCAGAGCAATCATTTTATCTGAACACCTGAACGTGTTTAGATTTGAACAGAATGAACTTCATCACCTGGTTTAAATTAACTATGTGCTTAAATACTCCAGTGCACCAATGCTAGAATAGCTTATCTATATCTCTAAAAACAAACCCTCCCTCCTGTCTTTTTCTAAGTACAATTCTGGAGTACTGAACACTAGCTTTAATCTGTCTTTGTTATCCATTCATTTTTCATACTTTGGCTTGAAGGTTTTTATTTTCAAATTAATACAGGATATTGTATCATCCTTCTAAACCAATTTTTGTGTCCCAGTTCCACTCTAAATCCAACAAACTGGAAACACACAGTCCCTGCTTTGGTAGTGATATTTGCATACAGTCATTAAGGACAGGTTATTTATTCCATCTGATGGATTTTTAAAGTTTGTCTGTAGCATAAGGAACTAAGGTAATTTTTTTACATTTTGATTGGTGATTAGATCCTGCGCCAAGTCAAAATCTAAAAGAAACACTGATATTTAAGCATTATTAATTTAAAAGATAAAGTTGAGGGCTTCTCTTATCACTACTATTAATACATACAATAGCATTCAACCATTCAGGCTTACAACACAGAAAAGTAAGTATTGGCAAGCAATAGCTCAGACATACTGTATTTATTGCAGTCATGAAGCTTATTATGGACATCTTTGTTTATCTCATCAGTTAAACATTCATGAAGAAATATTATGGAAAAATGCATTTCTGGTCTCATAGCTAATTAGCACAATTTAAGAGTACCCCGTAGTTAAGCTGTCCAGCCTCCCTCTCAAGGAAAGTGGGGATCTGAATCTAAATTACAAGTGCTCTCCTCCCCCTCATCTGTGCATTTTCAAACCCAGGATTTCAGTCTTGCTTACTAACCCGTGTCTGAGTGGTCTGACCTAAAAAATAGTACAGACGTGCAGGAATAAACTTCTAAAGTGTATTTCATTTAACTTGCCTCAGAGAGAACCACCAAATTTCCACAGTATCTAGTCATCACACATGGTCTGGATTTCAGCCTAGAGCAATCAGCGAAAAATAGCAAAAGGGACACATGCAAAACAATGAAAACTTGCTATTTACAACAAAATCGGTGTTTTCAGAAAATCGAGGAATACTGAGAGCAAGCACATAGTCTGTACTTTCCCATGTCCACATACATCCTTACACTGCTATTACAATATTCTAATAGATTGTTTCTCCATGCAAGGTTATAAAAGCGTGGTTTATTAGGGTACTGCAACCATAAACTTACAATTGTTTCTCAGGGTGAATTTATATCTAGCCATCAAAATGCATTACTACATTCTAGTCGCTTTTTTTCCTCTCACATTAACATAATCATCCCCAACACCTCCAAGTAAGTGAAGTTACATCTAGCTGGTATATCTATGGTTATATCTATTCAAACCTACAGCTCTGTTTTAATAAAGGTCCTCTTTTTATTTTCTAAGGGCATGATGCATATGTAGGTAGTCACCAACGATGAAACCACAGCTACGTTATAAACTAGCTTATTAAATATTAAGGATTGTAATTACATATTGAAACATAAGAGAATTATTATTCATTTTTTCCATATTCTTGTGCACAGCGGTGCTTGTGACCCTCAGACAAAGGCATATCCAAGAAAACTAATGTGAGATCAGTTCTCCAGACTCAGCAATGGCTTGGGGTGAGAGCCCAGAGCCGGGATGCTCCTGAACAGAAAATCCCGAACCCCACGGTTCACCTGTCACGGACAGGCAGCGACCCCACTGCCTGATTGTGTGTTTCATTGGGACCTGTGCCCAAATGCCCCCAGATGCCACCGCACCAGGTTTCCTTACAAAAGCTCGCTGAATTCCCACAGCATCTGTGTACACATGATCTGGATTCCAGCCAGTGAAAAATAGCTAAAGGGACACATGAAAAACAGCGAGAACTTGCTACTTCCAGCGAGACCGGTGTTTTCAGAAAAACAAGCCGAAGAGCACCACGCTGCCGAATTAACTTTTGGTATGTTTTCACTTTACTCTTTAACAATTACACGCGCAAGAAGAGAACGCAAACCCCCGAGCGGGGCAGGGAGCGGGGACATCACCGCCCTGTCCCGGCTGCGGGCTGGCCCCCATATTGGTCGGGCCGGGGCCGCAGCGCCTCTCCCGCGGCTCGGGGCGGCCGAACGAGGGCGGCCGGGCAGAAAAACCCCGCAGAGAGGAGGAGAAGCGGCGGCCGCAGCCGCTGTGCCGGGCCAGCGGCGGGCCGAGCCCCGCAGGGTGGGCGGGCGCAGCGCGGAGCCCCGGCCCGGCCCCTGCCCGCCCCTCAGCGCCGAGAGGCGGAGCCGGGCGGGCGATCGCGGCCCGGCCGCTTCCTGGTCACCGGAGCAGGAGGCGACAGGAGCCCGCCGAGGCGGCTGCGGGGGTCCGGCTGCCGCCATGGCCTCGCTCTTCAAGAAGAAGACCGTGGACGGTGAGTGGGCCCCCGGGGAGGCCCCGCCGGCGGCGGCCGCCCCCAGCCCTCGCACGGCCCCGGGCGCTGGGCTGGTCCCGCCGGGGCTCCGGGGCAGCGGGAGCCCGGCGGGGGTCGCGGCCTCGGGCCCCGCGTCCCGGCGGAGCGGGAGCTCGCAGGGAGAGGAGCGGAGAGGAGCAGGAGGCCCCGGCCCGCCCGCCGTGACTCACCGGCGGCGCTCGGGGGCAGCCCCCGGGCCGGGCCGGCCCTGGCACGGCGGGGCGAGGGATCCCCCGAGCACCGGGACGGGTGGGAGCCGGGCCCGGCCGTCCCGGGCCGCGGGTGAGGGACGAGGAGGAGCAGCATCTCTCGCTGGCAGCGAGGGAAAGCACCGAGGCCCTTCAGGAGTTGCGGGGCCCAGGGAGAGCCGGGACGCGAGCGGTGCCGCTGTGAGGGAGCCGCGTCCAGGCTGCGGGAGCCGCACCGCCCGGCCCCGGGCTCCGCGCGGCTGTGAAAACAACTTGGTCTTGGTTCTCTGTAGCCAGTCTGGCATCAAAACGCTTAAACTTCGGCAGGAGTAGCGATCCTCCAAGTAAAGCCCCCGAAAGATGCCTGTAGGTGCCAGCAGGCCGCTGGGAGATGCTCAGCTGTCCGCATTGTGGTGCCCCAGGGTGGGCGAGGCCAGGGTTCGGCTCTCTGGCATGTTGGGTGCCCCACGTTCAGTCTGGTGGGTCGGCGTTTGAAAAGGGCTCGCAGAAAATGACGCTGCTCATCAACCAATTGTGTGTCACCGGAGGGGAACACGCACAATGTCCCACCTGGCTCTTCCCATTTTAGATGCGGCACCTGAGAAGGGAAAAAGGGATTTTAAAGGCATTAAGCTTCCATGACCAAGGAAGGATTGCAGGAGCCAGGGCAAGCCCTGCTCTTGCCCAGCCTGTTTTAAGGAATGCTTCCTCCTTGTCCTGGTGTGTGTGTGACATCAGTGTGACACACAGGAGTGGCTATTGCCATGAGACTATCTCAGCTAACCTGTAGTATTCTGTCTGCTCTAGTAACTGGGAATTTCCCTCGCTTATCAGAGAGAAACAAGAACCAAGTTCTCATCTTGGCCTTCACTTCTAAAAACAAATGAAACTGTCTGTAACTGCAGATAGTTGTTTTCAGTTTATTGCTATCCTTAGTTTAAGCCACTATGGGGGATCAGAAATAAGCAATGTGCTCACCCTTATTGTCTCCTAACTAATGTTCTTGTTTGCTATCACCTTGAAGCTCCTCCCTCTCAAGCTTACTATACTAAGGATTTCTTTTAAATAGTGTAGATAGAAAAACCAGTCTTGTACGTAGCTATTAAGCTTTTTCTTTCAATTTCACCAAGTGCAGCTGTGGCAAGTAATATACATTTATCTACCTTCAAAATTACTTGCCCGTAGCATTTTCAGAATGATTTTCTCTGCTGCTTTGCCAGTGTGAAGAATGCAGTTATATTCCATGCCATCTTCCAGTTCTTAGTTATTGTCCACTGAAAAGGATGCTTTTTGTGTAGTACTCACAGCAGTAGTAGCATTGTAAAAACAGGTGTCATTTTCACACTGCTAAATCTCCAGCAAGGTTGGAAGAGGAAGTGTATATTCTGTCTTCAAGATGCCACTAAAGGTTTGGGATTTTTTTCTGATTCAAATCTCTTAACATAGAAATGATTTCAGCAATGGATGTTCTACTGTATTTCTGGCTTTGAGAATGAAGAATGCTTCTTGCTGTTTGTAGAAAAATTGCCTCAAACCTTAAAAAGTGAAAAGGGTGGCCTGCAATTCTAGAATTTATCCTTCATGAGCTCTAAAGAAAGTTTATGTGACAGTCTGCTCCTTTCAAACTCCCACCCAAAGTGCAGACATGGAATAGGTGAATCTCTCCTCGATAATACCTGCTTCCCTCTGTGAAGGTCAGAGGATGCTGAGTCACATGGAGACATCCTGCTCCGCCTTTGCCCAGGTGAATCACACCCAAACAAGTGCTGTAAATCCTATCAAAAGTTAGTTGCAACTAGCATGATTGATGCCTAGACTTGTAAATAATACTTGCTTTAATAAGAGAATGTTAGCAGTATATAATTTCTAATAGTACAGTGCACAAAACTCTATGAAGGATAATAGGAGGACTTCAACTGACAGTGTTCAAGCTTTGCTGACATCAGTAGACTGAAATTTGTTGTGAAGGCCTCCACTTTCCTACCTTACTATTCTTAAGCATGTCCTAATTGGAAAGTTTCAAACACTGTTGTTTTATAGACTGACTTGAAGAAGGGCTACACAGATGGGGAGAAAAAGAAGAGCAGGATCCAGGACTTGCACCTGGGATTATTTTCACTGTTTTTTGGAGCTGGGAACTCCTCACCTTCTCTGAGATCTCATAAATCAAGGCTCCTTCAGCTGTCCTACCTGTTGCAGTTAGGTCTGGCTGGGGGAAAAGCAGTGGGATGGCAGTGACTGTGATATTGCTGAGTCGGTGGTGGACTTGCAGGAAAGTGTGTGTACAGATGTATTACTGTGGGCTTGAGGGTCTTGCTATGGTTATGGTGCAAAGTAACATCCTAGGCAAAACAGCTTTTTTATCTTTAACAGGATATAGCCCACACTGCTGATGTGGTACACACCAAATTGTATTCTGCTAATATTTTCTGTATCTGAAACGCTGTCCTCTCCCTCTGAACAAAGGGAGGTGTCAAACATGCTGCATGTCTGCAGGGTGCTTAGCAGATGTTCATGGAGTATTGAAAATCTTTGCCCAGCTATCAATGTTTTCTTTCCAGATATAATAAAGGAGCAAAATCGAGAGTTAAGAGGTACACAGAGGGCTATAAGCAGAGATAGAGCAGCACTTGAAAAACAGGAAAAACAACTGGTAAGTATGACAGGGAACTTTATTTTGCTCTTTAAAACACACACATGCGATGGAAAACTTGTAAGGTTTTAAAGATACAAATCAATGCATAATAATGGAATACTTAAGAAAGTTGTTTTCCCCTTTTTATTTCTCAGTTATTAAAATTATGTTGGAAAGTATTTACTGTCTAAAAATGTTTCTCAGCCTTTGACATAGGAAAAATCCTGAAATGATGTGTTTAGATAAAATAACCACGTTGAGTTTTCCCTAAAATTCCCAGCATTCTGTGTCATTCAGAAGGTTTTTTTCTAAAAGGTTTGTAAATCAGTGGTCTTGTGGTGGAAAAATTAAAAGAAGTGCTATATATGTTACCATGACTGTCCAGTGGGAGAGAGTACTTGAAAAACCACAGGATATCATGAGTACTCCACAGAGCTGTTATTTTCATTCATGTAGAACTTGCCTAAAATTAGCTAATAATAGTAGAGCTGTTTGCCTAAATTAAGATGTATTCAGAACTTACTGTGTATGAGCTTTCCAGTACTCAGTGGCTGAATGCTGCACCTGTGTGGCACTCTAAGAGGAGAAATGGATGTGCCAGATGGTGGGGTTTGATGCATGAAGAATGCTCAGAATGTGGGAAAAGCTGTGCAAATCCAGCCCGTTCCAGCAGCTATTGAGGTGGTGGTTCGTGGCAGCAGGTTGCATGAATACCAAGAGCTGGGAATAATAAACTAAAAGATCAGAGAAACTGTTTCTGAAAGCCTTGGACATATAAGATATAGTAGGTTGCTCATAAATAAGGCATTTTTCCAGTATGAAATATTTCAAATATGGAAATAACCTTAATTTTAGTGAATATTCAGGCTGAAGTGTTGATTACTTACCACACTAAGTGGTTTTCAGAAATGTTGGATTTCTGAGGAGAGGAAGAAAGGAGCAGTGAAATATGTCTTTGAAAAAGTTTAAATTTGCTGCTGGAGTGAGAGTAGCAATGGATAATAAATATTAATTTTCAGTGTCAGATCAGGTGAAGAAGGATCAGGGGCTTATCAGTCAATCTCAAAACATTTCATTATGTGCTTTCTCTAGAAAGACCTTTTCTTTTTTCCCTTAATTTAAAGGTACTTCTCTGAGAAAACCCAGTTATATTAATTCTGTGGATAAAAATACCTTAATGTATGCAGACAGTTCTGTTTTAGTTCAGTAACCTGATATAGCTATATGAATTTGGATTTTTTTTTTTTCCCAGAAGAATATAATTGACTTCAGTAAGCTTGCCCCAGACCTCTTAAAAGCAGATAATGTACCTCAAATTTACCTAAATTCTTTTTAATTAAGATTAAAATCATCTGTATATAGGGTTTGTTTTCTGCAGGTGGATTATCTGCAGCGATTTAGCAATGGTTTGTATTTTGCTTTGAAAAAATCAGGTTATAAATGCTATGTGGGTCTTCTAACTCATTGAGAAAAATCCCTATTTTCAAGCATTTGCTGTTAAAACTATGGGGTGCAGACTAATTCCTCCAACCTTCACAAAACTTTAGATACAAAAAAAAAAAAAAAAAGGAAATAATATTCTGGTGATGTTATAGGAATTTTTGTGGCTTCTGTGAACTACTTTCAAAGAACACAGCTTTACATCTATTTCAGGCCTCTAACATTTGAACAGTCTCATGCTGCTTCGTTGCCACTCTGTACCTTCTTGGATTAAAAATAGTGTGTATGACACACCCTTTAGAAATTATGAATCTGCAGAGGAGATTTTGTGCCAGAGCCATCTCTGTAATAAACTTAACTATGAACTTTTCTGGTAGTCAGGGTAATGCAGTGGGACAGTTTACACCTGCCTGTAAAGGTGACTGTTCTGCATGTCCTGGTGACTAGAATTCAGCTTTTCACAGCTTCTTAGGAGTGCAGTTTTCTGGATTAGCAGTGCACATAAAGGAAAACAACTGCATACCTGTAGCAGGCATATTCTGAAAAATCCAGGAGAAAGCTGGTCTTTAAAAGCTGCTTTTACTTAATGGTAAAAATCAAAATGGACAAATGGACATCTACAGAAAACTGAGCCACTGTGGCAGGACCGCCTTAAAAAGGCTTTGAAGGAGAAAGTAGTTGCAAAGTTTACATTACCAAGTCACAAATCAGAAGACATGCTTTGAAGAATCCCAGCTGACAAGATTATTTGTGCCAGGCTTTTTCCTGGTACCTCTGGGCTAAACAGATTGTTATTTCTCTTTGAATTGACAGATTGAGGTTTGGCTTTGGTTTTCTAAGATGGAAGTGTCTTTCTTACAGCATAAGCACATGTTAAATTATGCTATTTTTATTATGATTTAAGTCCAGCTAAATGATAAGGGTGAAGAGACTATAATTATTGATCATCTAAGTTTATCTACTTCTTCCTCCAAAAGGCTGTAAGGCTCTCTAGAGGCTGAAAAAGTGTTGAAAAGAACTCTCCATTTCTTACATGAGTGATGTCGTTTGATTGCAAGAAATCAAAGTTGATCAGGGTCATGGCATCAGTAGTTGATATCACAATTCCTGCACTTTCTGGGTTTTTTTTTTTGAAGTGTGGCTGCCTGTCCAGATGTGGGATAGAATGTGCACATAGAAGTTAATGTGAAATAATGCAGAAATTGAAGTCTTTGGGGGAACTGTGTGCTACCACACTATAATTCAGTTTTACTGAGTTTTTTCCTTGTGGTCAGATCATACCAGCATGACATTGATTCTGCTGAACAGCCTTGTTAAAAAAAAAGCAAGGAGCTATTTATAGAACTTCAAATGTCTTAAAAGATTCAAGAGGATAATTTACTTTTGAGTTTAATTATTAGCATTAAGGCTTAATTATAGTTTTGCGTGAATGGAAATTCTGTGGAATCAATCTCACACCTTTTTTCACAGGAACTGGAAATCAAGAAAATGGCTAAGACTGGTAACAAAGAGGCCTGCAAAGTGCTGGCAAAGCAGCTGGTGCAGCTGAGGAAGCAGAAGAATCGGACCTATGCTGTGAGCTCCAAAGTCACTTCCATGTCCACTCAAACCAAGGTCATGAACTCACAGATGAAGATGGCAGGAGCTATGTCAGCTACAGCAAAAGTAAGGCACCACAGGATCTTCTATATTGAAATGCAGCATTTGGTTGCAAAAATTTTGTTATTTTGTGTAATTGCAGGGCTAAAACTCACTGTACAGGGGTGGTGAGGATAAAGTAGCGAAAAATAATTTGGGTTATAAATATAAAAAAATATTATTATATTTTTGCTTGGTCAATCTACTCACATAGCACCTATGTACTTTCTTGGGCTAGACATCTGTCAAATGTTTACATGATAAAAACAAACTAATGCCAGTGAATGAACTCTTAGTACATAGAAAACCCCAAACACTGCTGCTACAGTGCCTTGCCTGTATTTATTGTCACAGGCAGTTTTTCCTGGGAAAAAATGGGGCATGATTCATCTAGAAATCAAGGCAGTGTGTCACAATAGCTTTATGGCTTTTGGAAAATGTAGGTTATTGCTTTGGATCTAAAGTTCCTAAAAAAATCTAATCTGGAGTCCACTGGCATTCTGTCTGTGCTCTCTCAGGAAGGAGTATTACATTAAGTTTTCTCCCAAATCTCATCTCATAAAAGAGTGAAAAATCTCAGTTTTCCAAGTTAGGTGTGAACTTTCCCCTATTTCCTTGTATTGATAAAGAGGGATTTGGCTTTTGGCAAGGAGGGCTGTTCAGCTCAAGGTGCAGGAAGCAGAATTAGTATGCATCACTGTAGACCAAGCTGAGCTTTGATCCCAGTCCAAGTTAAATCCAGTTAAACACAGCAGTGTAACTCGGTGCAGAAAAGAATTACCACAAAGGCTTGGTGGTCAGGTGCCTTTTACACACAGCATGAGGGCGGATTCCAGCCAGCCAGTGATACAGAGTTGTGGCTGTGCAGCAGATTTACAAACTGGATTTGTCTGACTGATCATCTTCAACACCTTTCTCAGTATTCTAACAACAGTGCTCATGTGAACAAGTTGGTCTTGCTTTTTAATTGTTACATGGGTGACTCGTTTATATCTGTGATAGATCTTGGAATAATTTTTTCCAAACCAGAGTGTCAAGGGAGTAGTTATAAAGATTAGGTCAGTAGGAAAAAATTCCAAAAACATTTTTAAAAAAATTACCCAGCATTCAGAAAAATTATGTTTTTTTGAAACACAACAGGTACTTGTATGTACAATTTGTGTAAAATTATTGGAGAGAAAGGTCTTAAATTCTTTTGATCACTCTTAAAGTGAATATTTTGCCTTATCAACACAGGAAACTTAAAGAATTGTTAATCTCATAAAAAACCGTTGGTGAAAAATGTGTAAAATCAGTTGCCTTAACAAATATGTGAATGCAAGGCTTTCAAAGTACTTTCAGTATACTTCTTAGCATATATGTTGCTAATTTTGAACGTAGTAAAATCCAGTTGCCTGTTTATTTTAGTCATGCATCTGACCCTTATTTTCTGAAGATATGTCAGTTTAATCTGATAGACTATCTATCTATCTATCTGTCTATCTGTCTATCTGTCTGTCTGTCTATCTATCTATCATTTAATCTATCAGTATAGATTTCTCTATCAGTGCAGATACTTTTGATGTCCATTTATACCAACACCTTGCATGTCCAGAACAACTTCTTAAATTCAAACAATGTGACCATGAGCACAGTCTTTGAAATTCAAGGAACATTATTATCATAATACATTATCACTTTGTACAAACTCAGACACGAAGGCAGAAGACCTTCTGTGAAGCCTGTAGTGGCTTGATACCATCTCTTTAAATTAACCAAGTCTTTTATCTTCTCAAAGATGCTTAAATTTTACATTTGAATAGCTCATGTCTATATTTAGATTCTGATATCCCACAGGAACTTGCTTTTTAGGAAGGAGGGAAGTACCAGAGCAGTGCCCACAAAGGCAATGCTGCACCTCTGTAATAAAATGGATTAAGTTTATTTCACTGTCACTGCAAGATCTCCACCCATTAAACAGGTGCCCCCCAAACAAGTACTTCCTCAACACTTAGACATTTTTTTTTCAGAGAAATGTAATTTTTCCATGAATTGTGACATCAAGAAACAATTTAAGGCCTGTCATCCAGTGGTGGTTCAAATAAACGATCCTTTCTGAATAAGAACCTGCAGCCATTTACTTCTTTAATATATGTAGCCTTCAAGTTAGGAAATGTTCTCCATTCTTTTCATTCAAATCAGTCAGACTTTTCCTAATGCAGGGCCAGGGGAGGATCATGGTGCAAGAAGTATACACACCTTTAAAAGTCTGTCTATTAGGACACTGGATAGCAATATTTCTTTCAAAGTGCAGGCTGTACTATTGATCTATCACTTATCTACAGTTCTCATGGGATGTAAAGAGACAAGGAAAGTGAAATTTGGATTAAAGCATTTTTCTTAATGAATGCACTGATATTTACTAAAGTCTCATTGTATGATTTAAGAGTTTTTTCCATATTAATAGACAATGCAAGCGGTTAATAAGAAAATGGATCCACAAAAGACACTACAAACTATGCAGAATTTCCAGAAGGAAAACATGAAGATGGAAATGACTGAAGAAATGAGTAAGTTCTGCACTGCAGGGCACAGCTGGCTGCTCCTGGCAGGGGAGAACCAGCCTCAAAACACTAATGTTTGAACTTTATTCCTATAGCTAATGAGACTGACAGCAAAAATAGAGAGCAAACAAAAACAATGTATGTCTGAGCAGGAAAGCTGAGCCTTAGACTTTTAGAAGCTCTAAAAGAATCCATGCCTTTCCATCTTCTGCAAAACATTCATTGTATTTTTAGAAGGAACATTCTGAGGGGGGAGAGGGTTTGAGACCTATTTAAGGCCTTGATAGTATAACTGGTAGGGGGACTTGAAAAATTGCCTTATTTTAGATACTGATAATCTCAGCTTCCTGCACATGGTGGCACAGACATGGTTCTGTCTCCTTTTTCTTAAATTAAGCCACAAACAACTTTTTGGGGGAGGCAGCAAGTTTCTTGTTCCTGAGTGCACTGGCTAATTCTTTGTGCTGCTCACAGTCTTCTCTCCATCCCAATTCCTGCCCCTTTGTTGGTGATATTAAGTAGCATGGACTCAAACCAGTGCTGTTGACCAAGTTGGAAACACCTCAACTGCGCACAAGTTATCTGAGTTAACAACTTCGCAACGTACTCAGAGGAAGAAGAGAGGAAGGGATTTTTATGTATCTATTGGTGTTTTGCAGAAATGTTAAAATCTAATGTGGGGGGAGATACAACAACTGAACTCTTTTGGTGGAACTAAACATTTTTACAAAAAGAGCCATGCCTTAGCCTGTTGTTGCCCTGGCTGTGCTCACAGGCTTTGCAAGGCAGAGCTAAGAGAGCCTCTCTAACACCCAGGTGCCTTCTAGTGGCATCTTACACCGTGGTATTACTGCTGTGTTCTGGGAGGGTAAAAAGATGGTGCTAGGTCATGTTAGTCACCTTTTTGCTTAATGCAGGCTGGACTTTGTTTTCTTTCTTCAAAGTTAATGATACGCTGGATGATATTTTTGATGCTTCTGATGAAGAGGAAGAAAGCCAAGATATTGTTAATCAAGTGCTTGATGAGATTGGGATTGAAATCTCTGGCAAGGTATGGCTACTTTTGTACGGTTCATGTGCTTTTTGCCCTGCATTCCATTTTTTAAAAAACCATTCATTGTAAAAGTCAGCTTGTCAAAACCTGCATTATTCTGACTGAAGAGAACTTCTTTCTCCTTCCAGATGGCCAAAGCTCCCTCAGCTGCCAGAGGTTTGCCATCTGCATCGGCATCGACCGCCACCACCATATCGGATGAGGAGATCGAGCGCCAGCTCAAAGCCTTGGGCGTGGATTAACTGATCCAGTTCAGAGTGCCTGCTGTGTGCTCAGCCCTAGACACATGTACAAAGTGCAAATACTCTTTCAATGCAACTGATTCCTAGGAAAACCCTGAAGTCTCAGAAATGACAGCTTGGAGATCAATTTGCAGAGAAAAGTACATCTTTTTTTTTCATCCACTGCATGGAGTCTTTTTGACTCTGGACCAACCAGGGGTATAGCTCTAACAGTAAATTTACTTACACCTGATCCAGATCTGTCCTTTGGATTCAGTTTTCTTCCGTCTCAGTTCCTGATCTGTCTCTAGAACTGGCTATTCTGTGGCTGGTCATGCCGCTTCTTAGGACAGCACCTATGTAATATTTATCATTTTTACAAAACTATCATTATAGAAACATTCTTATTCTTTCATCTCTTAGCACAAATGAAACTTTGCCTTGGCTGTTAGTTGGAAACTATTTTTTCCATGAGAAATAGCTTTGAAAGTCTAGCTAATTTAGGCAGAAAGAAAAAGCATTTTATGCATTTCTTTGAAATTCCTTCTGAGCTGATGAAATAATAGCTTGTTATTCTTCTTACCAGAAGGGAAGGATACACTTGTAGTGCAGTTAATTTTTATGGAAGAGGAGTTACATTTATTAGTGAACTTTGTTGCATGAAAGGCACTGATTGAACTCTATCGTACTGTAACATAGCTGGTTTCAACAGAATTGCTGTGCCTTTATGTATATAAATCTTGTACCTTTGTGATTTTCTTTCAGAATGAGTCTTTGAAAGGTGAGTAAACTTAATTATTAAGATGGTTTCACAAAATGCTTTGGTGAGACCTCTCTGTACACTTGATGGGACTCAGTGCTGGAGAGATGCACTCATTCAGAAATGCAATTTGTGCACTTGCAAAAAGGACACTTGCCTGAAGCAACATTTGTATATATTTTACAGTATTTCTTAATGGAAGATAACTGCATAATATTGTATTGTTTGCTGAGATGCAACTGATCACATTGATAAACTAAATCTAAATATTAGTTTTGAGAACAATTTTGGATCATAAATGATAACTACTTGTCTAAACACTATAATAAAAGCGTTCTGGTTCTGTGAAGGTTTTTCTATGGTCTCTGAACTGCATCAACACAACTCTAGCTTTAAATGGAATATGCGTTGTGCTAAGGAATAAGAACTGTTGATACTTGAAATAGTCAAAATGAGAATGCAGTTCCCAGTTATTACTTCCTAGATGGTGTGATATTCCTCAGCCCTGACTCTGCTGGAGATATTTACCCCTCAGTGTTGATTTAGTGGTGCTGCTCATTTGAAAAGAAGTAACGGTCATCTTGGCTTTAAAAACAGAAAAGCAAAATACCTCCCAACTGCAAAACCAGGAAAACTGGGGGGGAACAAACCTCATAAAGAGACTTTGCTGCTAGACAAAGCATAGCAGAAACCTCAGTGAATCTACTGTTGTTGCACCATCTACTGTTTAGGACTGAAGTCAGCAAAGAGAATTCATAGGAGAGCCTTCCTCAGGTTTTAGGCCTAGAATTGCAGGTATTCTTTCTCTTTCTTAGAAATAATGGACAAACTGAATCTGTCAGGTAGTGAGTAGGAATGTGTAAGTTAATATATTGCATATATCCAATATGGGGTGATTTTTTTTTACAAGTTATTTTGTAAAAATCTAATAAAAGGCTTTTTATTCCACAATGACTTTGTCCTCTGTAGGGTTAGTCTTACACATCTGTCTCTTACTGGGCTTTCTTTGTGAGCTCTGATAAATATTCCTTTGACTTGAGCTATAAAGCAGCGTAATATTTATCATAGTTGCTTGTGGGCCTTTGACTCAATATTCAGTAAAGACTTGTTTGTTTGCATTCCCTTGTCTGGAGCCTCATGCCCAAGTAGTACTCTGTGGTATTGAAAGAGAAATCATAATGTGAACACAGGGATAGAATGGCAGTGGTTCATTGTGGTTTGGTTGAACACCAAGGCTTATGTCCTTTCTGAATGAGGTGTGCAGTTGATCCTTTTAATAACTGTCAAAATTGGGAATAATTCCATAATGAGTTCTTTCCTCTGGGCCTTTGAGGAACAGGAAGAAAGGTATTGCTTTTTGGTGCCATTAGGACTGCTGAACTAGGGCTGGTGCCAGTATCAATCCCGTGGTTGGTTACAAGTTACCTTTTCAATCCTGCAGCTGTACCCTGTGTAAAAATCTTTCTTTGCAGAGAAGTGCTGTAGTTTTGCAGGCATGTCTGCAATTATGGTAATTATGTTGGATCAGTCTAAAAATGCTGCACCCCCTACTTAATTCCTTTTAAATCACATTGAGTGATTTAAAAGTCCTTTACCCTCCTTTATCCTTGCTAGCACCTAAATAGGAGCTGGATCTGAGTCTCCAGCTGGGGTCAATGACATAGCTGTGCACACACCTAAAAATGGCTCCACCCATACTCCTCGAGTGCCCAGAAGCAATTCCCAGGGGAGCACTGAGAACACGATGAGTGTAGATGATGCTTCCTCCCCTAACACTCTTCCAACCTCTATTTTTAACATAAAATACATCCAGAGTCATGTGCAAGTTCTACACACACCAGCTTTAAGTGGCTTTCTCATCTGAGAACTCCTCCATACAAAGGAGCTTCAGGCACCCACATGTTTTGTTTTTTTTTCTCAATCATGTTAAAAAAACACCCCTTTTTTGTTTTAAGTTTTCCATCTTCCCATATTTACTCCTAGTTCTTATATTAGGCAGGAAGGTGAGCAGCCTGCCTCCTTCAGCCTTTTAGTTCAGTTCATAATTGAGCAGACTCTATAGCAGTTGATGCACACACATTAAGTCTGGCAGAGATCTCTGATCAGGCTGTGCTTTGTTGGTTGTGTCCCTCACATGAGGGCACAGCACATCACAGGCTCTTCAGAGACAGCTGAACCTCAGATTTATACCTTGTGATGATACCTTGTTTTGATCTCTAGTTTGGTTGTAACACCCTGCCTAAAACTACCATGGGGAAAGGAGAGCAAGAAATCAACTCCACAAATATCTTTAAGAATAACAGTACAGCTCAGCTTGGCTGAATAGCCAAATAAATTCCTACAGGTTTATAGAGCTGCTCCTTGGAAATCCTGCCTTATGTGCAGTTTTTTCTCCCCCCCACCATCCCCCATCAACAGTAATTGATGGTAATTAAGTTGTTCTTACAGAAAAAAAAAAAGAATTACCACTTTCTGTAAGTAATGGCTCCAGCTGCAGCAGTTGATTTCATCCAGCTTTTCTTCTTTAAATAATTCTAATTTGTTTGTATTTCTGTGGTGGTTGGTAGGTGTGTTTAAATGGTGGCTGCTTCCCTCAGCCTTTTGTCATTCCTTTGAAACATGATTTTGTTCTGTGTCACTTTTCATTTCATTTTACTCTGTTGCTGCAGTTAGCTTTCACTTGTGAGACTTTTGAGGGGCAAGAGACCACCACGTTACAGTGAAGCTGCTTTGAAACAAAGTGTTAGGGAATTCTAAAATTACTTCAGGATGACACACAGCTAAAATGAGTAAAGTATTACCAAAACAAAATTTCAAACCATTGCCTGGAGTGCCAAAAGTATAGGGATACTTTACTGGATGAGGGGGTTGGGATGTGCAGGCTGATAGCAAGACTAGGAACCCTTTCATGATTAAGAAAATAATTTGGAATATAAATAAAGTTTTTATATATCAGATAGTAATTTCAACATACATAACATTTGACCACATCACATGAAAGGTTCACCAATGCATGCCACCACCTTTGCTGAGTGCTGATCCTCTCAGCTGAACTTTTTTTGTAAAGCTCATGACTTGCTGATAACTTGTGGATAAAAGTATGTACCTTGGTCTCTGCTGTAGTGGGTCAGCTGTGCTAGTGATGAGAGCAGCCTGAAGGGAGTACATGGCCACAGTTTCTCCCTTTGAGTAATTAAATTGAAGTTATCTTCTCAGTTAAGGGCTTTGAGTGCTGCATTCATCCATAAAAAGGTGGGTTTTTTTAGAAATCCAGGAGCCTGATCTCCATTGCTGAATACACTTACGGTCGCTGTAATAAGTATCAGAGATAATTTAATGTACACCAGAGAGTGAGCACTTAACTTGTACATGCTGCTCCTAAGTGGTCGTGAACATTAAACTCCTTTGGCTTTCTGTGGGCCTATTATAGAGACATTTTCTAAATCATCAGGTTTGTTTTATGGAAAAATAAAATGTATCTGGCCAGTGCTACTTGCGTGTACTCACTTAATTTCAGTCCTGGGAAAACAGTCAAAATACTTATATGGTAATGGACTAATTCCCATAACAATGAGCAGGGCTGATGAGATGGCTGGATAATCTATCCCTGGTGAGTACTACAGTCATTAATTCAGTTTTCTCAGTGCCTGCCTGATGGGTGGAGCTCTGGCATTGGTACCCTACCCCCTCAATTGTCTCTAGGCTAGAGGATGACAAATAAGGGATTATTTTCAATTAGTGGGGTATAATAGAGAGGGAATGTGCAGTGCAATAAATTCTTCTTTCATATACTTTTTAGCTTAACACACCATCTCTGGTGTAAGTATGTCCACACATGGTTTTAATCAGAAGAAAGTACAACACAGAGAAAGACCAATGTAATAAAACCCCTGATAATTATTTTTCTTCCCCTCAGGCCACAAGGTCTTTAGGTCAGATAAATGGTATCCCTGCTTTTATAGCTAAGCCTACCCAAACCAAACTTTGAGGCACATAACAAATTAGCAAGAATTACCTTTGACAGCACCCATTATCCAAGCCACTTCTATTTGACACCAGTTCAAGGCAGTCAAATGTTGGGCTGGGACAGAGCACCGAGGTAGGAGCAGCTCTGTCCTGGTGAGCTCACAGTGCCTTAATGACAGCAAAATCCTTCCTACAGCTGCTGACACCAAGCTTTGCAACCTTTCTGAACGTACAACACACGTACATTTAGTCATTAACTGGTACCACAGAGGCAGGAAAGGCACAGCACAGGGAAGCTGCAGCTGCCTGTGAAATTTGGGAAGCGTTCCCAGTCGAACAATGTGTGATGGGTTCCTTGCAGAGACCTCCAGCTCTTTAAACAGACACTACAGGATTTAGTTTCCAACCTTTTACATTAAAATTGAGTCTTCCACAAACACTACATCTGAAGCTGGTAGCTTGAAGGAGGAGTGAGTGGTTTACTGATTTTTTCTCTTTATTTATTGTTTTTTAACAACACAGTATTTACAGTATTTACAAGAAGCAAAACAGAAATCCACACCTGTACGTGGAAAAGCTTCACCGGCATTCATGGTGCTCCTTGATAATAGAACTGAAGGCATTCTGGTGTAAACTGGTCTTCACTCTTTTTTCCCTTTGTCTTCTGTTGCAAAACCAAACTCTCACGACCTCTTTCTCAAGATTGAGCCCCTCAGCCATCCTCATAATTTCCTGAGAAGAGGGCTTGCTTTGTTCTCCAAAGTGCCTCTCTAGGGCTTCTTTGGCAGCGATGCTGGATACAGGAGTAAAATTTCACCTTTAAAAACTTTTTAACATTAAAACATTCAGGCTTTCACCACTAGTTCAAGAGAAAGATCAAACAGCACTGAAGGCAGTGACTTGGTTTGTTTCATCTTTCTCTATGTAAAGGAAACCCAAAGCACTAAAAATACTCTGTTAGTTCTCTGTTGACAAGAGCGGTGTGACATCATACAGAATTTCAGCATGGGGTGATTAAAAGGCAAAAATGGCATCAAGTTCAGTGCAATTTCGATGTTAATTATAAGATATTTGTGTGCTTCTTGGCATTATCTAGGAGACACAGCTACTAACTAGCTGTAAGTGGGGTGACAGGGTTTGGAACAAGCCTGACCACTCATCTGCCCCAGCAAATGCACATCAGTAGTGTTACCTGGTTGTATCAAATTATTTGGGTTTACAGAGAGGAAGAGCTCCATCACTTAGATTTGGGAAACACTGTGTTTTGTATCTCACAAATTATAGAGACAGCACTAGAGCATTCCTAGAAATCACAGAGATTATTGCCAGCTGTTTTAGCTATCACCGCATTTTCCAAATGTCTGCCCTCATCTGTTCCTCAGTGTCAGCAGCTGACCAGAGTGGTTCACTAAACAGAATAATTTAATACTGTTATTTTTTTCCTTATTTTCTGATAGAATTTGCTTCCAATTTCTGTTACATATTCTACAAAAAACATTGTGACAAGCTTGTGCCACCGGGAGGCATCCAGAAACTTCAGCAGTAGCTGTAATTTCTTTGGACACGAGAGGGCACTTCATGCATTATTCTGGAAGTGAGGTGCAGGTATTTGCTACAGAAATACAGTATCTGCTTAAGTTCTAGTTGTTTCATCTCTTGGTCTTTCATTTACAGGTCAGTTTTTTCAATATTTGCTAATGTTTAACAAAACTGGCTAATTAATAGCATGGTGTTCTGCACATGCAGAAGTATAAAAACATCATTACTTTTGACTCACAACTTCTTAGGTTTTGAGTAATGTATGAAGTCTAATATTTTCCACAAATTCAAATTTAGAGGCTTTTGCTGTGGTCTAACTTAATTTTGTTCATGGGACTTTTCTTATACCATTAGTTTGTCTTCAAATATTCATTAAGAGTGGCTGAGAGAAAGGCTACAGAGTTCAGATAAAGCCCATCTCCCTGATTAGTTTCAGGTCTTTAAACTGAGGTGCTGTATGCCTTCAAAGGGGTAATTAATATTTTCTTACTACACAGGATTTTGTCCTCAATTTTTTCTCAATTATCCATGCTCTTGACAACCTGTCCTGTTTGTGAATCCCACTGCAGCGGGGTTAGATGTAAAAATGCTTTATATAAGGAGTGGTTTTATCAATCAGTGTTAAAAAGCAAAACCCACAGTGTTGGAGGAACAAATTCTAGTGGGCTCCTCTGGCCAGGGGCTCAGAGATGCTCTGAGCTCTCCTGCAGGCCATGCTCCATGAAATGGGGAAGGTCTTGGCACCGCCACTTGAGTCCTCACTGGCCTGTAGAGAAGCTGGGAGGAGAAATTGGCCTCTCAAGAGTAAAGCTTCATCTCCTGTGAGGTGCTGACGTGAGCTATGAAGCATTTTCTGTCCCAAAGTCACTCCTAATTGAGAAGCATCCCTTCAGAGGAACCTTTATTTAGAATCTGGGATATCCAAAGGAGAAGGAAATACTCCACACTCTCATTTTGCCTTTTTGATAATTTTTTTTATAGTATATTTTGCCAGCCTACTTAATTTCCACATGGAACTGAGACTTGAGAAGTGGTCACTTGAGATGTTGGCCACCAGAGTTGTGAGAAACAAGAAAAGGAACTTTCCAGAACAACTCTGTTTTCTCCCTTTAATTTATTAAAGTGTTTCTTTGGAACCTCAAACAATTTAGTGACAGGGAGACAGCAGGACATACAAAAGCTTTCTCTCAAACTTCCTAGATCTCTGTTCTCTGCCAAATTTATCTGGGTTTTTTTATTGTATCCAAATCTATATGTTTATTTATTACACCAAAATTATGCAATTTATTTTGGAATAATGTAGAATCTCCCAAAATTAAAATGAAGATGCTCTGATACCTTACTCACTATATAGATGGAATAAATTTTGACAGAATTAGAATAAAATATATTTACATATGAAAGTGTGTGGTTGAAGAAATGGGGAAGAAATAGTATCTTTGGAATGAATTTGGGGTCTGGAGGGTTATGCTGGTTTTTTTTCACTACAGAGTTTCTAACTATTGAAACTTTTCAAAGCACAAGATGTAGATATTCATTGAGAGAATTTGACAGAAGTAAAAGCATCATCTTAGCCAAAATAGTTTCTAACCTGTAATGACCTAAATATTCATTACCTTATGGTGGTTCTGCGCTTCCTCTTCCGTTCATTCACTCCAACTTTTTCATTGTACAAAGCTGTATTAAAAAAACAAGAAGAAGCCAATCAACAAAAGCTGGCAGTTACATTCCACAGGGACTGGAAAACAAGAAAAATCATTACCAGAAAAATAGTCACTGCCTTTGAAGGAAGAAGAAAGCACAAGAGAAGAGTGGTGCAGAATAAAAGGAGCATCACACACAGGATCTTTCCGTTGTTGGGATGGTTGGTCATTGTTTTACCTCCAAGTGTAAATGGTTATAGGCAGAAATTGTTAGAAGCAAAAGTCCTTTGCTTGTGAAAAATCCTTGTACACTGCTAAATGGAACTGATTTGCTGGGAGGGAACTAGAAAAAAAAAATCTTTCAGCAGTCCAAGAGATGTTTCTGCTATTCTGTACATTCCATGCATTTCAATTTTCCCCTCCATGCTCTTACAAAAAAAAGATAACTATACTTTAATGCAAGCACACCTCTGCATTTAAAGCCAGCAAAACAAAATCTTTAGTTTGCAGAAGACATATAAATAGCCCTAAAATATTTATATGGGATTCTGCTTGAAGTGCAAAACAATACTTAGAGGACTTCAGTTCTCTACCTCCCACTTGTTCAGCTTCCTCCAGCCACTTGGACAGGATGGATTTCAGTTTGCAGGCGTTCTTGAAGCTCAGCTGCAAGTTCTCAAACCGGCAAATCGTCGTCTGGCTGAACTCAGAGCCGTGCACAGCAGCCAGCGCTTCTCCAACGTTGGTTTGTGTATAACCTGCCAAAAAACAAAGAGGAAAAAGCAGCTTTGGAGGAGGGTTACTCTCCTTGAGATGCTCAGCCCTTCTCTACTGGCTCTTTTGGACAGTGTGTGCTGCAGCACCTTTGGGATGAGCTTCCTGAGAGGTCTCTGTGGCCAGCTGAGCTCAGCTCAGAGCCCTTCTCAGTCTCCTGGTGCTTTCTGTGGAGTGTGACACTGATTTAGTGGAGTTTCACACTCCAGGATTAGGGATCTGAGAAGGATCCAGACACCCCATGTCTTTCTGTAGATGGTACAAGAGCAATCAATTAGTCCCTAGCGGTGCTGCTGGTCTCCTGATATTTGTTGCAACAGCTAAGGTGAAGTCATCAGAGACATGCTGTAGTTTCCATGCAGTCTCTGACTTTGCATCAAGAGCCTCCTGTTCATTTCTCTGAATGTGGATCTGCTGTGGCTGGGGGACTGGATCATCATCCTCCTTTTCTGCTTTGGTGCCAGGAGAAGGTGGGATCTCTTTAAGCACTCAGTGTCCCATGAGGCACCTTTTAACTTCCTTTTTGACTGCATTAACCCTGTGTCTCTCAGGCCCACAACTCTGTTTTGTCTTGTAAAGCTCAAACTGAGATTATGTTTCCTGTACATATTGAATTTCTCCCATTCTACAGGCTCCATGTCATTTGATTGCACCAAAGGAAATTTTGGTCCCTCCAAAATTCAGGATGAAGATGCAGTGATTAACTATGTTTGGCCTAGAAAACGCTTTCCATCGCTGTGGCTGACATCAGATACAGGATATACAGGAAAATTGGCCAGTTTGCAAATGTTTTTTAAACCCTAATTTATTTTATTTCAGTTCAGACCGCAAATGGAACATACTGGCTTTCTAGCTATTGAGATAGCGCACACATACACCAAATAACCTTACAGTTTTTTTAGATTTATAAAATAAAAGGATTCCCTATAATTCTGATGCAATGCTTTAAGTGATAATGCCAAGAATGACAGGGCCCAGCCCACCTTTGTCCTCAGCAGTTATCTCACAGAAACAAAGATATCAATTGCTTCCCAGCTGTGTTGTGGCACAAAAAAATAAATCAGGAAGAGAAGCTTCCTACTGGTGTGAAGGATTTCCCATGGAAGTTCCTCAGTGTATACTGAAATGACCACACACCATCAGGTGAACACTCCATGGGGAAGGGGATGGGTATGAGAAGTTAGAGCACGTCCTGCCCTAAATTGCAGATAATTTGGAGCTGTGCAAAATATTGCACCTGACACTGAATGTGAATTATTGAACAGCAAAAACTTTCTCTGCATTTAACACAAATAATTTAAGGGCAGGAAAGGTTAAAGTCCCTCTCTGCAAACTAAAAGCTGAAGTGCAATAATTCCATTTAAACCTTCTAGGAATGGAGAAAGTTTTGCAGGGCAAGGCAGGATTAAGAGTTATGATCAGACAACGGCCGAGGCCAGACCATAAAACACTCAGAAATAATTGGGCTTTCACTGGAATCTTTCAGCCTTCTGTCCATGGACATAAAGCACGTACCCAGCTTGATTCTCCGCAGCTTAAACTCGTTGGCAAATTTCTCCAGCTCCCTGATTTCGGGGGAGTCCATGTCCACAGGCTCCTCCACAGACTTGCTTTTCCTGCGGAACTCCTGCTTGAAGTCGGTGGCAGAGGCGTCGTCCGTGAGCAGGGGCTGGGGCACGGGCGCGAAGCCGTGGCCCAGGGCACAGGGGCTGGCACTCAGCGCGTGCTCGGGGAACTTGTACAGGCAGGGGGTCAGACCACCTGGGCAAGGCCAAAGAGAGAGCTCATTGCAGCCATTCTCTGCTGCCACGCACACAAACCTCCCCTGGCCACCTCAGAACCTATGTCTGTAATATTAATTATACAACAGGCATCCAGGATTTCCCAGGATATATCTTCTCTTTCTTGTCCCAGCCCCTTTCACCAGCCACAGCCATCCTATTACTTAGTAAACTGTGAAGCACTTAAAGAGGAGGTAAATGGTGTAAACTTGCACAAATGAAAATCCATGCTCTAAGCTGGAATTAAGTGGCACAACAAGATAGATGCATCTGTGTGGTTTTGAGTCACTTAAAATTTGCCAGCCTCTGTTTTCTGGTACAAAGAATATTTCCATCTAGATGTCATTTGATGCTCCGACAAGATACTATCTTGGCTTAACTGCAGCGTAAAATTTCTTTCAGGAAAGTACACAAGTAAGAGCACAAAGGAAAAAAAAACAGGAAACCAGAACTCATTTGGAATGATCCTTCAAAAAAGAAATTGCTCAAGGACAAAACAGAACTAACTTTCACTACCTTTTGTTCAGAAATGTCAGACTTAACAAGGTGATTCAGTTATGAGTGAAGGCTGGTTTTCCCGTAGATATTGTACATAGAGCTGAAAAGTCTCTGACCTGAGGGAGGCATGGGGGGAATTACTGGAGAAACATTAACACTCCTCAGTGTATCTGGAGCAGCCAGTAAATTCCAGGTTCTCAGGTCATCCTTCCCAATTTTCTAAACTACACAAAACTGCATAGAGGAACTCAGAACTTCATTAACCTCCCTCTGCTTCCTCCATTTATTAGGGTTAGTTTTTTCTTCACCACCCCAGTTATTCCCATCAGTGTTGGAGGTTCTAACCCCATGAAATTATTTTATACACTTCACACAGGATAACCACCAAAAAAAAATTCTCAAAAAACAATGAAAAATACTTTAGAAGAGGGGGACTTGCTTTGCAAGGTGCTGACACCATTTACCACGTTGGGGTGGGGCATGCTGCACGTCTGTAAGATGCGAGTCTGGGAGAGACTTGCTGAGAGCATCTCTGGAGTTGCAGGCTTGATGCCTAAGAAAATAAAGAAAAGAAGATGAAAATAAGAAAATAAAGGAGAAGAATAAAAATGTGTTGATTTTGTAATTAAAGAAAATTATTTTCTAAGCAATGTAATTTATTGTTGCTTATTAACTTTCCCCAGGGACCTGGACAATGCCAGGAATGTTTGCAAAAGACACAGAAATGCACAATGAAATAGGAGCATTTGGAAATTTACACACCATGATGGAAGTTTATACTCTGTCCCTATGCAGATATATTAGTCTATGCTGATTTACTCTAGTATTTCCTTAATTCTTATTATTATTAATTCTGAGTGAGATTTTGGATTATTTCCAAGTCCCATTTATTTCCTGGGAGTTAAGTTAATTTGGTTCATGTCATTATCTCATTGACTGCTACTTAAACTTACACAGAAAAAAAGTGCCTCAGTCTTACTGAGCCTGGGACAGGGAAGAATGAGCAGGATGCATTCATGAGTGTAAAAATCCATGATGACATGGCTGATCTGCCTGCTGAATTTAGCTCTTTAGCCCTTCATTATGCCATAATTTTATTTTATAGCTTCAGCCAGGGCTGATCATACTGCTCTGGTGCTGGTCGTACACAGGTGCATTGGGTATGTCACTTCTGGTCCCTCAAAAAGTGATAATTACCAGGAGAAGTGGCCAAATGGGAGTAAAAAGAGCAGAACTTTCCCAGCCTTGTAGGGAGACATAAAATACAGAGTGATTCCACAAGAGATGCAGAGGTTTGGGAAACTCTGGGCACTGGCCTCCAATTTCCTAACCCTTTCTCTAGCACCTTCAACCCAAATCCCGTCTTCTTTAAAGGGCTGTCTTGGATTGGTCCCTCTAAAGGAAAGCTGGCTAAAATCCAGGTGCTGAGAGCTCACCCAGCTGAGGGTTAACCTCTTACCTGCCATCACCCCGTAGGTGGAAGGCTGATTCCCATAGTGGCAGGAGGGCACGGAGTAGTGAAGGCCTGGCCAAGGGCGTCCCGGCGTCGTCGCGGCAAAGCCAACGCGCGAGCACGCACGAGTCGGGAGCAAAGAGAAAACACATGGCACTCGTAAGAACTCAAGATTCAAGACACAGCCTTTGAGCTCGAGGCAGGCAGTGCCTTCTGCACAGCTGTAGCTTCTTCTGTGGGTATTTAACACAGGATCACAGCCACCAAGTTAACAGGGGCATGTCAGGGAGAGCTGGCACCAGAAATAGCGGGACATCCTCTGAGGCAGGACTAGGAATTGTCATGCTGCCTCTTGATGAGTTGCTTTTGTTATAATCTGTGGGCATAAGCCAGTTTCCACAAACTGCTGAGCTGGGGAAGCTTTGTGCTCCTAAGGAGGAGACCTGTTCCTCTCCTCACACAACTTCCACAGGCTGATTCATTCAATCTCACACAAAAACTGGTTCTGTGCTCTCAGGAAATTGCCTCCACTGTCGAGCAAATCCTGCAGTCAATGAAGGCCTTCCAAAGGCAGCAGTTTGGGACTTTTGCTTTGATGTGTCAAAAAAAAAAAATCACGATTTCTTGAGTGCCAAGCAACAAAAAGCATTTCAGAGTGCTTTGGCAAGGTGGTAGAGAAACAAGATGGTAAATTCTGGATTATTCTAAAAAGTCAGGGCTAAATAAACATTTTCCATCACCAGCACCAACAAACGCACTGTTAATTTATCTCTGGTGTTTTCACTGTGGTATTTCAGGTCTGTGCTCAGTAATAGCCAGTGCCTGAAGGATGAGACCATTTTTTGCTGAATGCAATATAGAAATATGACTGTTTCTCATGTATAAGTAGGAATAAAAATGCATGTATTGCCCCCTCTAAAAACTGAAATAAAACAGAATATTAAAAACTAATGTTCATGAGCATCCAGATATGTAAAAACACATTTTAAAGAACACATTCCTGTTGTTCAAAGCAGTCTATTTAATTAAGGATTGGAATCTGTGGGTTTTGCAACAGTAATCATAACAGTAAAGCGTCCTATTGAAATACACTTGTACAGATATAAAATCTACTGAGACAAACATGCTTATACTAATGTAGATGCAGTGAAAATAAAGATTGTGTTAATAACTGTAATGCATGTGGAGCAATTTAACTTTTCTGTTAAGATCTGAGTCCTTACTGGTTGCATTTTTCCACTATTTCATAATCCACATACTATAACTTTTATGCATGTGTGCTGGTTTTGCTTTAATTGATATTTGGTGAGGAGGGAAGAAGCCACCCACAGAAATGGTTTTTCTGATTTCATGCCACAGCATGAAAATACAATTTTTGACTTGCTAATAATGATTTAAAATTAAATAGTGAGGATGATGCTATGTAAATGAAATAATAGAGGTTAAAGTGTTGAGGATGCTGCAGAGCAGCAGCTGAATGACACAACACAGTATTTGAACAGAAGTATTTTCACCTTTCTTTTGATAAAGAATTGTTACATCCATTTTTAAAACTTTTGACATTTAAATTAAGTTGTTATTCAAAATCCTTCCAGCATTACATGGTACACAAATTCTCCTCACATGTGCTCAGCAGAGTGGCGCTTTTTATGTGTACAATTCCTTAATCTACGTATGAAATTTGTAAATCTTGACTCATTATAGTTACCACCCTCCGTCTCTGCTTTCCCAGGGTCGTTTTTTCACAGGATCATCTTCTGGATGTGACCCTGCAATCAAAATTTCCACTGACTGCAGTGGCATTTATCCTTGGGTGGCAGATAGCAAACACCAAAACCTAAACCTGTAGCAGGCGAGCAGATGCTCTGGGCCAGCCCTCATCGTGTGCTTTCCATCACAAGTCAGATGAATCTAGAAAATACTGCTGTGATACAGATACATAAATATGACCTCATACAAAATTTAAATTCTCTTATTCCCTGCCACTATTGCTAACCCACAGCTCAATTAGGATGTTTTGAGCTTCTTGCTTAGTGTATAGGATGATCCTGTTTTCTGTTACCGATAATCAGTTTTCATTACTTGCGTGCTTTTTCTTTTCATTAAAATGCTTTATTACCTGCTCATTTTTAGGAAAAATCTGGTTTCTTGTTAAGACCCCAAATAAAATTCTAATGTTAATGCAATTTCAAATAAATCAACTATTTCTTTTTCTGTTCCTGAAGGTATTCTATCAACAAGTCCTGTATTCCAGAATCCCACCTCTGCAGAATTAAGGCTGCAAGAAAACTCTCTCTGGCTCAGATATTCAGTGATAAAGTAGTCCTAGTATTTAAATGCATCTAATTGTATTACATACACATGCAAGACTCAAAAATATTGAAAAGGTTTCTACTACCCATTTTGAACATCCCACTTAAACTTTAGGCTTGATTCAGTTTGCAGTATGCCTTGAAAAGCAATGTTTTTCCTTCTTTAAAACAAGTTATATTTACACCTGAGGTCTTTTAAACATATTTCCTATTTAAGGTAATTTATAATATTTTAAATTATGGCTGCATAATAAACAAATTTTCATTAATTTACATGACAGTGGTTATACCAACAATGACAGTGTTTGAACCTAAATTGGCTGCATATTTGAGTCTAATCTTATAACAAACTTAGAGAAAACCACGTATTTAGCTAAAACACGAACATTTGTGATTTTCCTGATTCACTCATATGCAGAGTTTTGTGAAATTGCTTCTACTTTAGCATAGACCCAATCATACATAACACTGATACTGAACACTTTAAATACCGAGCACTTGATGAACTCGTTTATCACCCAAAAATTACAAATGAGAGCAAGAGTATTTTCAAAAAGTACCTGTAGACACAACATTGGTGGCATGGTTGGAGACCTGCAGGCACTCTGCAGCGCTGTGATGCATTATCAGAGGCAGAGAGTGAGAAGAGTCAGAATTCAAGGGCACAAAGGTGTCTGAGGAAGCAAAGGCTTGGCAGCTCATACCCTCCAAGAGGCAAGAGAGCTGCCTGTCCCCTGTTCTACCAGAGCAGATCCTGCAGGATTAATGGCACCTCAAACTCTATTCCAGGATTTTACCTGGATATACACACAGAGGAGAGCTCCAGAGCACAAGAGAGGTCGTGTGCAGGTATTTATACCACTAGGAAATCCCTTTATCCATTTTAATGTCCTTTTCCCAGCATTATTGCTACCCTGCTACAGAGCCTCCCTCCTTCCCACACAAACACAATACGTGTCCAATTAATGGGGGGGTAAGGAGGGAAGAAGAGGGAAACCAGAGACATGATTTGACAGGTATTTTAAATTAGGTCTTTTGTGGAGGACAATGACCAGAAAAAAAAATAAAAGTATCGTCTCCAAAGTCGGTGGCAACAGACAAGTGAGTTTAATACTAAGTAAGTTTCCACAGTTAACACCTGCCTCCAAAATCTCATCCAGGCAATTGTCTGGAAGGCAACCTGTCTGAGAGCTCAAACAGTCAATAGTCAAGAACCTATAGCAAAATAATCTGAATTAAGCTAATTCCCAGCAGTTGCACAGTGATCATTTGTCTTGACCTGTAGCAGTATAAGTCAGAGATGTGTAATATGAAGCAGCTGTAGCCAGAAGGATGTTTTTGAACAGATAGCCTTCCATAAGCATGGTGTCCTAAATGTTTATCTAAGATGAGCTCTTGACAGGGCATGGTTCATATTCCAAACTGGTTTAAGTGTCTGAACCAGAATTTTGACAACACAAACTTCAGACACATGAGATGGGAGCAATCATATTTGTTATTGCACTGTTTTTCATGTGTTACTGCAGAAAAGTGATATTGCAACGAGCCATTCTGCAGAACCCTTTATATTATCTTTAAGTGTGTTTTGGAAAAGGCTGTGTCTAAGATTGTGAAGCAATTTCAGAATGGCAAACTGCACATGTGCTTTAACAGTGGTTATCTACTACTTATACAGGCATTTTCAGATTGCAAAACATACAAAAAACATCAAAATAATTATTGTAATGTTATGGAAGATACTGTCATCAAATGGACTCCCATATGCATTACTTTGGGCTTGGCTCAATGTATCTTAATGTCTGTGGATTCATATTCAAAAATTATTTATTTTCACCTCCTTTTCTCCCTCAGCAAGGGACATGATAAATCTAACAGGGGCTCCCCTCCACATACCAGAGTTTTGAAGCCATGGGAGAAAAAGAATAACTTCACACCCCTGTTTTTGACAATTCTTTTTTTCTCAAATCTCAACAGGCATCACTGTAGATAGTGATTCAATAAGCAGAAAATTTGCAGTTTCACTGTAAACTCATGTCTAGACCAAAGAAGCTGTAGCCTGTCCCCAAGTACAAGATGGAGCTCCAGATTTCCATTTCTTCCCCAAAAATGGAAGGAGAAGCTTAGGAGAAGTAAGGAGAAGCTTACCCAGCTTTGCCCAGGTGCTCAGGCTTTCCAGACCCGTGGAGTTCATTAGAGGGGTGCTTGTGGGTTTGTGGATGTTGGTCACCCTCAGGAGCTGGGACTGATTTGGACAGGGAAAATCGAGTCACAAGGTGCTGAACTTCCCTTCAGAGTGAAGCATGAATGTGTTCTGTGATACCATTCCAGACCCCATCTCAAATGAATTTTTTCATGCCCTGGCTATTATTCATTATTGTGTTTCAGAGTACTGAATTAAAAACTTCCCGTTTTGCATGTTTGTGCTTTATCACCTAATTCTTGCTAACAACTTCACTATTTTTCATTTTGATTACGACCAAGTTGCTGTAGTTGCATTCAGTTTCAACTAAAGGCTATTTTGCATAATTTTTGAGGATCCTGGAAAGCTGGATTATTACAAATACTAGGTATTGGAAAAATTTCAAGTTCATCAGAGCTCATTTCTAATTTCTAATAGCACCTCTCATAAAGCTTTGCTACCACCCTCCGTGGATAGCCTGCTAAGGCTGCAGATTGCCTGACATAAAGTTACCCCATGGCTCCACAATTTGTAATTTCTTGGTCAGTTTTAAGACTTTGCTTCACAGCACACAGTTCAGCTGAAGGCTTCTGGCAGGAATTTTGGGCCACTGACTGAAAGAGGTCATTCCTTCTCTACACTTACAAGTGCTCTCAAAAGTTCAGTGGGAGTTTTCTGCCCTGAAACCCAGACCCCATTCTCCATTTGGAGTGTGGTATGATGCTGGTGAATGTCACAGTGAATCCCACCTGCTTCCAGATGAACCCTCAGTCCAACTGGCCTTTTGGGGGGCAATAACTTCTATAAGGAGGATGGGGGAAAAAGATTTTAATGACTGAAGCTTTTTTACACTGTCCTTTATTGGATAATTCTGAGCTTACCTTAATGTCTTTCCTGAGGTCGATTCCAATCCTTATTCCATGTCAGCAGGCTGATTCTTTGCCCCATAAATCTCTTCTGACTGAATACCAAAATAATGAAGAAAGCTATCAAAAACAAACTGAGGGTTTTTAAGACAGCATTAAACTGTCTTAGTTTCCAAAAGATCCCTTCACATGGTTTTTTCATCTCAGAAACAGCATCTAACTGTAAGATCTCAGGTCTGGCCATGAGATAGGCAGGGAAACACCATCATTTTCCTCCACAGGAGCACAGCATTTCTGTTCCCAAGAGATGATTCCATGCTGGTCAACAATGGAATTCCCAGCCTCACCTTTGCCAACAGCCACAAAATTACAAAGAAAATCTGGCACAGTGCAAATGTTGGCAGCATCATTGATTCATTCATTCCTTTTCCCTGGTCTCCAAGCCCTTTTGTAGATAAATTGACAACTGTAAGGCTTGTTCAAATACAAAGCTTGCAGAGATGGAAGTCTCTACAAGCCAAATCACTATGATAGTCCTGAAGCTGAAATATATCCCACTGGAACAGTCACTCACACATTTACACTCTGGGGAGGAGTGTATGTGTGTATCTATCTATTTATAGATATCCCAAAAATGCATCTCAGAGAACCTGTGGTTCTTTGGGAAGTGAGCTTTATTTTTGCCTTTGTCTCTTTTTGCCCCCAATAACACTGCAATTTTCATCCTGCCACCCCACACACTTTTGTACAATGCACTCGTGTGTAAATATTTGTGTCACGTTTCTTTATATTCTGAATACTGAAATTCCCAGGTTTGAATTCTATCATAATTTCATGGTTATTTTTCACTGGGTTAGGTAAAAACTGTAAAACTTCTACAAAGATCTGCACATTTTTGAATGTTTACCAAATTCTTCCCCTCGTTTTTCCTGTCCAAAAAGTCCTTGAACTGGAATGACCATGCTCATGTTGTTGAAATCCCCACAAGGCAGAGGAATATCAGGGATCCTTGCTTTACTTCCTACACTGTAAATGAAAAAAGACATCTCTAAGTGCACAGCACTGTGCACGGGGAAAAATAAATAAATCTTCTTTCTCAGGTAAGACACAAATTGACTCACAAACTGTCAGTGTATGCCACAGATAGTTTCATTCGCAGCTGATGGGGGGGAGGGAGGGCAGATTAAACATTTTCAAGGAAGACACTTTCCCAGGGAGCAGCACAATGCAATTTGCTTTTAAAAACCTATAGAAAGCGTATCCAGTCTTGCTGCCAAAGTCTGGCTCACTGGAGTCTGAGTAAAACACATGTGCAATTGCATTAGAGCAAACAAAAGCCCTAAAGCCTGATTTAGACCGAGTGGGACTACTTGATAAAGACCAAAAAGAACGTAAGATTACTTGTTTCTCCGAGCCACCTGTCCTTAGCTTTAGATCAGCTCTGCAGAAAGGAGCCCCCTGAACGTGCAGCACAGACATGATCTGTGATCTGCAGGGAAAGGTGGTGTTCCCACGGCTCTCAAACAACAACCTCAGCCAGGGCAGCAGCTCCCATCAGAAAATATGGTTAAACTTACCTCTCAGAGCCACAACCTGAAACAACAGACACGAATTCCACTGCTTGTCTCCATGCTCCCAGTCAGACTGGTGGTCCTCAAAATGATCCACATTGCAAATTACTGCTGGAGACCCTGACACTTCACAGAAGTCATCCAAGCTCATTCCAGCCTTATTCCAGTGAAAAATAGGGTAGGATCATTACTGAAAACAGTTATGACTGGGACCAGGCAGGGGACCTATATCAGGAATGAGTTTAGCCAAGTATGTGGAAAAAAAATCAACTTACACTCAACAGCTTTAAAGCATTTACAAAATATTACTACTGACAGTGATTTCACATTTGTTAAAAGCCCAGGTTTAAAACTCACATGTATCACAACTGACTCATTTTCAGTTTTTTCAGGACGATGTAACAACTTCAGTGGCAAAAAACCTTTTTCCCCCATGGTTTCCTTTGGAAAATCAGAACATTTCCACAGAGAGAAAGAAATTTATATACCCAGTTATGAATTTAAATCCATATGATGCTATTTCTACAAACCCAGCTTTTCAGGGAGTGCTTTTATTCTTCTCCAAATGACTTTTTTCAATTTTTCTTCTGTCATTTCAGAACAGGGATCTGTAACCCCAGGAAGTTTTCATCATGCTACAGTAGCCAAACTATTAATTCTTTCCCAGTTTTGTTTTTCAAGGCACAAGACAAATATTGCTTTCACAAAGCTTTGGTAAATATTCCTGTACACAGAATGCAGCACAAGTGATACTTTGAATCTTGATACTTTAAATTTCCCTTCACATAACATAAAATGGAGCAAAATATGCATCCCCTCCTTCTGAGTTTATACTTTCATTAGCAGAAAGCTTTTTCCCCAAATGCTATTAATCAACAAGTCTCATTTATTTAGAAAGCAAAAGAGGCGGGGTTAAAAAAAAAGGAAATAAGGAAAAAAAAGGGGGGTTAAAAAAAAAGGAAATTTCCACATGTGAAATGGCACAGAAATGCCCCTTCAGACATACCCTGAGACAACACAACGATGGAAAGAAGAGAAAAATTGAATGAGAGTAGAAGGGCAAAAAAGTAAAGGTAATGACTAGGACTTAAGGGAGATAGCTTGCCAGGGTAAAGCTGCTAAGCCAGATTGCTGAGGTGACAAATCTGGCCCTAAAAATGCCTTGGAACCACCCAGGTCAGCCATTTGAATATCTACCACATTAATACTGAAATTCATCAGCATTACCCTAAAAACACATCATCTATCGCTGCATATCTGCATAAATGTGTCCTTTTGCTACTAAAGCTGGCAAGAAAAGTTTCAGTCAGAAAAGCCAGAATCTAACCAGCAGTACAAACCAGTACTGCTAGCCCCCTGCCCACAGTGCAAAAATCTCCTGAACACAACTTTTTCTTGGAAACTGGGCTTACAGAATCAAGCAACTGAATTAAAAAAGGACAGTGAACACCCCTCCCAGATATTTTTCATGCAAGCATGAAATGCTTCATGTCCCCAAAAGCAAAATTTCTTTTTAGTTCCCAGTCAGGGCATTGAATTTCAGGGTTTCAGATACTTGTAGAGCTCAAAAATCCTGAAAGGTTCACAGTACATTTAGAGGTTCAAGCATATTTCCATGGCTGTTTACCACAGTAAGATGCCTTTGGCATTACAGCCTGTGCCACCTTTGAACAGCTTGCACCTCCTGCTTTTTCCTGGGAAAAAGAACTGCATGATTTCAGGGTTGGTCCAGCCCTTGGTGGGTCACAGAGAATTTTCTGCTACAGCAGGACAATCCTCATGAGCATCTCCATGCCTCATATGTAGCCTCATCTCCAGCTCTTAAAAATTAACTTAATTTAAAGGAATAACCAAGAAAGTTTCCTAGCCCAGGCACTTCCCAAAAGCTGCCAGTGACTTTCCATGATTCACAGGCAGAGGTGAGTGTGGGCCTCACATGCCCAAAGCCTCTCCAGGGAAGTGTCAGGGTCACGTAGTAGGCAAGGTTCTGTGAGACTGATTAATACTTTTGCCCATTTTTCAATTTTATTGGAAGTTTGGGACAAGAATGTGGTAAAATTCACAGGAAATGTACTGAATAGTGAGGATGCTCTTTTTTTTTTCCTCCCTCTTCTTCTCCCCCTAGAATAAAAATCAGCCTCTGCTGTGCTCCTCTGCTTCCCTTCTGTTCCATGCCTCCTGTCCCTACCAGTCCCTTGTCATGTGCCACAGCAAAGAGAAACTGGACTACACATTCCCAATTACATCTGGATATCTGACCAGCAGAACTGATGAACACTTTTCAGCTCTAAAATTTTTCCAAAACTAATAGCAAAATCTTCAGTTTCAACAGTTTTGGCAAAAAATCAAATCAACAAATTCAAATGGAAACTTTCAGCCTTGTTAAAAAGTAATTCTGAATTTCAAAACCTGTATCCAAGTTCTCTCCTAATGCTCTGGGTGAGCTTTCATAATTTTCTTTTTCTTTACTACCTGAGATTATTTTAGAAAAAAATATCCAAATTTTTTGATCTGCAGCATTGTGAGCACTGTATGAGGTAAATCATGCAAACAGAATAAACTCTGAGAGGAAAACTTTCCAGACAAACTGCAGCTTTAAACATCTACTCTTTTGGAATTAATTCAGATTTGTGATCATTTATACAATGTTACTTAATGAGATTAAAGTAGTAAGGGTACAAGATAAAAAGGAAATCTGTGGATTTTTTTAAATTCAATTGAATCTTCTGAGGTCTGGATTTTAATTTTTTTTAAACAACTTTAAGACTTCAGGTGACAACCTATGCAGATACATTTTGCTCTTTTTTACCAAGACAATTATAATGTTCATACTTCAACCTGTACCAACCTGTAAATTTACTTACATTCCTCTAGGTTGAATACAATGAAGATGAACAATCAAATTGAAAAAAAAAAACCAACCAAACACAAAACAATCCCCAAAAGACTGAAATTCATTCAAAATATTGGAGTCAGACTTTGATATCTTTGCTGAGCAGTGAATTAAGCATGAAACATTCTCACAACACTTCAGAAAAGTTACTCAGTAAAAGTACAAGATGTGGGCTAAGTAGGACTTTTCTGATTTGCTAAAATGATTAGTGATGAGAACTCAATTATTGCTGTATTCATGGAGACAAGTGATAGAGTAACACCACTTTCTCTCATTATCAGTGCAAAATAAAGGTCATCAGCTGGTTACAAAGATCAAAACCTAAAGGACATCACTATATGAGCTCCCAGAAAATCCTGGTCATCTATATTCATCCCTGAACTTTGCCTGCATACACTGCAGGGATGAATATTACTGTCTTAGACAGACAAACAGCAGCAGCCCAGCACGGTCAGCAGTTTTGTGTTTCATTACCAAACAAAACATCTTGCCAGCAAAGTGATTTCATTAGCATATTCAAACCGCTGGCTGGCTCAGTCTGAAGGTCATTTAAAATTCCTTGAAATATGAGATAAAATTTTAATTCTTAAATCTCACATAACATTTAAAATGCATTATTCTTTAGGAAAGTGTCTCATAACTCCCACTGAAAATTTAATCCACACAACTTGATTAATCATCACCAAGCAGTGTTAAAACTGAAAAGTGCAACCTCTCAGCAGAAGAGTAATCATCATGGTAGAGGGTGGTTTTTTGCCCTTCAGTGTTCACATCACCTAAAGATCTCATTTTTGTCCCTAAAAGTTGTTGCTTGAATATTTTGGGTGAGAAAACCCTGTGTTAAGTGGCTTGCCAAGAGAATATGAAACCAGAGGCCAGCCTGGGGAGAGCAGCCAGACCTATTGATGACATTTTGATCAGATCTTCACCTGTAAAACCACACAGCTTTTAAATATATTCCTGTGCCGTGGGTAAAAGTGTGAAACCTCTCACTAGGTTGAGATAAGAACTCAGAAATTCCACTTGCACTTTCTGGGGTGTGTCCACAGGAAAAGGAACATGTGAGTCCAGCCCTGAGAATTCAGAAGCCACTGTCCAAGATCTGAGCTGATTCCATGCAAGTTGACAGCTGAAAGAGCATTGTTTTCTTTCAAATAGAAATGAGAATGGGGACTGGGGACAGGGGGCTTTCTGGTTTTTTTTGAAGGTGAGAAGTAAAATTACATCATTTGTATACTCATGCCTCTTAAAATGTTTGCAAGGGTGTAGAAGAATTACTTACTCTTTAAAAACATTCAGATGTTTTCATTTCTGCCCAAGGCAGAAATTTTAATGCTGCCCTGCAGAACTGTGTCTACAGCCCTTTCACAACATCACTGCTCTGCTAAGTCCTTTTGAAGAGCCCAACCACACAGACACCACAGTAAGAGGGAGGAACTGCAGGGCTTTGAAATTTCCTTTTAAATCCCAGTGCTGCACTTGAATCTGACAGCATGTACATTTAACATGTGGCTGAAAGCTTATCTCCATCAGCAAATGTTCTGACCTGAAGAAGCAGAAGTTTATAAAAACCACCACGCCATTTTCCAGGTGTTAAAACAAAAAAAAGCACAACTGAAATTCATACATGGGAGGAGGAAAGCAGAAGAGGGGGAGCCCTCCTGTTCTTTACATAGGCTGACTCCAGGGAAATTAAATTCTAGGTTTAACTCAACAGCATTTAGACCTTTGAAATCTTCTTCTCGTGCAGGGAGAGCAGGAGTAGCTGTGGGTCGGGAGCCTGACTCTCAGCATGGCTCAGTCAGGGTGACCTCCTGCTTTGTACCACACTTGAAGCTGCCCTGCAATGGCAGTGGTGCAGGAGGAAGGTCACCACATCAGGAAGAGGCACAGTGGGCCAATTTCCATCTGCTCCAGGGCTGCTGGCCAGCCTGCCAGGCCACAGGCAGCCAGGGAGCGCAGCAGGAGACACGGCCACCCAGGAACCCTGACAGTTCACACGTGAGCTGCATCAGCCACAGAACTCCATGGGAATTCCCTTTTGGAGGGGGATTTTTTTCACTTCCAGAGCAGTCAAACACTCCCCAGCTTGTTCCTCAGTGCCTGAAGTAGCCCCTCCAGGAATGGATGTTTCCAGGCCATACCCTTTCCCTTCACTTTCCAGATCATGAGCATCTCAGGACTGCACAGCATCTCAGGAGTTGGGCTTTTAATGAGGTCTCTGTTAGGATATTCTTGCAAAAGCTGCTTTAATTCAGGGGACTCCCAGAGTACAGAGAACAGCACACAAAATCCAGGGATTTTAAACATGATTTTTCTCTGTGCACTCCTTCCTGTGTGGGCAAGGATTTCACCAGAGTGAAATTCTGCCACCTGTCATTGCAGCCTCCCCTGGCAGGGGAAGGGAAAAGAACATAAACTGACCACCACTCCCTACACCTTTTACACCATTTACCAGGACATTGCAGTGGATGAGGGGGAAAAAAATTAGTTTTTACAAGGAAAACAACTTGCTGTAACATAGGACTTAACATGAATAACATTCTTTGTAAGTCACTGTCAAACTACAGGGTTGTATTTTACAAGAAAAATAATCATCCATGTGTGATGCTGAACAACAAGCCAGCAACACAAAGGATTCTGTGCAGACTAAAAAAGTGTTATACTAAAAAGTATATATATACATATATATTAATACTAAAAAAGTGTTTCCTAACCACACACCTGGACTAAAGCTGTGAAGATGCAGATATAAAAGGAACCCTCATCCACATAACACTGCCTAAGGAAGAATTCCAAGAGAATTCCCCTTCCCATTCACCCTGTGATCAGTATGAATGAGTGTTCTCAGAAGCAAAGGGGAAGCAAGCACAGGGACATGATTTGTAAATAGCATCTCTGAGTTCACTATGGTCTCAAGGGCTCTGCTGATTATGGTGATCCCATCACTGCACTATAAAATGTATGTACAGGTGTGGGCTTCAACAGACCCCAGCAAACTTCAGCAAATAATAAATCCAAAATGAAAAAAAAGCAAAATAAATGGCCACTTTGCCAAAGCTTCCTGTGACACGATCCATCATAAACCATAAGAAAAACCTGAAGCCAAACACCTGTATAAAACATGTTACCCTGGAAAATGTGATTCATCTGAGTGCATCTTCCCAAAGCTCCTTGGATGATCGAACAAAAGTGGAAACTTTTCCCTTTTCTGTCATTATCTTATTAACTCTCTTTGTTGTTTTCTCCTCTTTTCAGACATTGCTTTCCCCCTAACTTGGAACTGGCTATAATTCCCTTTTCCAAACTCCCTCCAGCTACTCAGTTGACTCAACCACACAGTACAAAAATCACTTGCATTGGAGGATAGCATCTTCTTGTTGTTGCCCAGTAAAAATTAAAACTGCAGGTTGAACAAAAATCTACAGCATATTAAATAAAAGGTTGGCATATCTGAAACAAGGTCTGAGTCAGCACCATTTTTTCAGAGATTAGGCATAGTCTAACCTGCTTATTTTTAACTAGAAGTGAGTTTGGGTGGTGCATTATTGTATCTTCATGGGAAATAAGAAAGTAACAAAAAACCCAGCACATCCCCCGTCATAAAACTGTAGTAAACGAAAAAAACACCACCACTGTCTCTGCCACTTAGAATTTGGCAGAAGCAGATCAGAGTAATACTCTCATATTCTAATTATTTGTATTTTATGCTAGTTCTAAAAAATATAAGTGGAATTTTTCCAGAACTTTCCTTTGGATTTTCTCAGACTGACTAAATATCTATTTTCCCTGCAGGAGAGAGGCTTTCTTACATTGAATAGACACCAACTTTCCAATTCCAGTCCTGCTGGAGCTGTTTAAAATACCTGCACCACCTGACTGCTCCTTTGCAGAGAGCACGCAGGTGTTTGCCTCCCAAACACAGAGGAAAAAGGAACATGAAATCAGATCTCCCTTCTCTATTTCACTACACTCAGAGCATGGTGACTCTTTTAAATGCCTGGGGGAAAAAAGCAAACCCAAAACATTTGATTGTTTTAACGTCCCCATGCTGATATAATTCACAGCTATTGGCATTTATTCTGTTTTACAATTTTCATGCAGATCATCAGCCGAGCAACCTGAATGATGAAATCATGCCTTAATTAATTTCTACTTCTGCCCTTTCACGTTCTATACAAGCCTGAAAGAAATTTTCTTTCAGTCCCCAAAAAGATTTAACAGAGATTAACAATGTTAATTCTCTTTAACAAAGATAGCTAAGAAATAAGGAGTTACAGAAAAGAACAATCATTTTTAGCAATGCCTATAACTTCCCATCTCCACACAGCAAACACATACCTGAAAAGAAGATTTCCACAAAGCCATCTCTTACTCTCTTTCTTAATCCAACACTCAGCCTCATCTTCATGTTTGCAAAACATAACCACTTGTTCTTTTTTCCCCTCAAACTGTTGAAATCCTGTCCATATCACCTACAGAATATCCTTCTAAATGAATAGCAAGATGTATCCCCAATAGCAAGCCATTTTTCAAGAGGCAACAAACTTTATATAGAGAATAAATAAATTTATAAAATGAATACTTCATATCTAAAGAGAGAACTAATTGATATTACTAAGTGCCTCCACCTGTCAGAGGATTTTATTAATAGCTTTGCTTTAAATAATCATTCTGGGGTAAAGATTGCTTATTTAATTTTCACTGTTTGGTCAATGGTTAAAAATTACATAAATCGCCAAATTATCACACTGGGTTGTGTTTGTTTCAAAAATATCCCTTTGTAATGGAAGATACCAGAGTGATATTAGAAAGGAGTATTAGGAATTAATATTAGAAAGGAGTTTTATGCTGACACAAAACTATTTTTCACAGAAAAGGGAGGCAAGGCACCATTTTAATGTGAGTTTGGATTTAAACACATCAAAAATGCAGAGAGAATTTCCATGTTCTTACATTAAATTGCATGATAAAAATAAGGCTACTAATCTAAAAGGGGTTGTGGCAGCTACCTTTGCTCCTACTGCCAGCTCCCAAAAGGAGATTTCTGCAAGATCAGAATTTTTCTATGATGGAAAATCATCATTTAAACACAGGAAATCCATGGGGGAAAGGGCAAAATTTGCTACATATATTTGTTTTCATGCAAATGGATAAATGTGCTTTACAGCTTTGCTTTGGACAGAGGGATAGAGCTGATTGTGTGCTTATATTACACTTACAGCTGAAACACAGAATCTGTTCAATATCTGAGCAGCCTCCTAGAAACAGAGATGCTTTTAGCTCTATGAAAGGACACTCTAACTAAAAACTCTCACAGTTTTCATAAATATTAGCAATTTTGAGTAAAGTTGAAGAAACAAAAATATTAGAAAAAAAATAGCATAGTGGAAGTCATCAAATAAAAATCCTGGGACACATTTTGGTCACAGCAGTAAACAGAGAATGTGAGAAGCACACCCTGGTACCAGGGTGTGTTAGGTCAGGATAATTGGTACAGATTATAAATATCCATTTGTTATGCAAGGTTTCTTACTGTTCTTCTGCCAGTGCAAATTAAATCTGGGTTAATATTTGAAGTAATAGTTTTTCACTACTGTGAAGAGGAAAGTACTGTTAAAACCTTCTGTTTTGAAAGCTTTCCACTTTTTTGTGTTCTCTGGTAGTGAGAGCTACAGCTTGAAATTCAACAGCTCAAAACATGCTTCAAAAATGAGCAAGAGCTGAGGTTATCTAAGTGTAATCTTTGAATAAACTTCACTGGGGAATAAAATTTATTCATGCAGCATACAAAACTTTCTTTGCAACTGCTTCAACAGAGTGATCACAAAATTAAATTTACTTAGGACCCATTTAGTTTTAGATTTCTAATGTAAACCACACATTAACTTAAACTCCCTCTTAGGTCCTTAGAAACACTCTTCCCCACATTAAATTTTTAAAGTTTTTTGTTATTAATGAAATAGTTAATAAAACAGGATGATGATTAACACCATCACGGTGGTCAATGAAAAAAAAAATGCTCAAATACTTCAGTGTGATGATCACCTCTAGAAAAAAGTGTGGACCTAGGAACACACGTGACAGACAAGCTTTCATATCAAATAACTAGGAAAAAAAATAGTGATTTGGGGTTAGATGAAATAAAATGAAAGGTTAATAAAAGTAATTGCTTAGATTTTTTTCTTACTAATTGAAAGATAAAAGAGCTACAAATCTATTTCAAAATTCATCTTTCATAAAATGAGGTAGCTGGCAGCATTCAGTATGTCTTGAATTGCAGATTTTACAACACACTGCATTCTGTCTAAAGAAAAAAATTAGCATAAAAATGAATCAGTTGTTATGAAAACACCAATTAAAAAAAGGCTGTGTGCTTATGCACACACACAAACTTCTGCATTGCACTCTTTCCATAGCACTGGCTTGAATTTTTGGCACATCAGAAATCAGAAGTAAGGGTTCTTTCTCTGTGTCAGAGGGCATTTTGCACCTCCATTCAAACTAAAGCAGAGTGAATAAATGAATGCTGTCATACTCAATCCAATGTCCAACTCCATGTAGGTTTCACCTTGCTTTTCTATGGAGGCCCAGAAAAATTTCCCCACAGAAATTTTAGGTAATCATTTGCACCATTATTCCTTTCATTTAAGAACAACAGGGGATTAAACAATTCAGCAATGTTTCAGTGCTTAAATTCAATCAGATACTATAAAACTAAATTATAGGTCTGTTTCATTACCTTCTCATTTAATTGTATGTCAGCTTCAGGCAGAAGCAACAAATTCTTTGTGCTGTGCCAGCACCCAGTGACCCCACAACCTGAGGAATTGGTACCCAAGGGTTGGTAGAAGCTCCTCTTCAGAGCTGAGGTCATGATACATGAAATAATGAGTGGTAGTCAGAAATGGAGGCTGAGATCACCCAGCTGGGGATCTCCTGCTTTAGCAAGTGTTCCACACCTCTTCTTTCCCAGCATCACACACAAGCTGCTCTGTCTGAATACCTCTCCTTCATCATATATAGGTCGAGTTCTTAGAAAATAGAGCTTTAGTTGTAATTAGTTAGGTTGTTCACAGAGGTGCCTCATCTGCATTTGGCAAAGGAAAGAATGATTTGCATTCCCTCCCACCCTTAAATACAGGTGAAAGTGCACGACACCCTCCTTAAAAAAAAAAAAAGTCCTGTCTGCAGGATAGCTTTTCTGATGTATTAATAAGTCAGCTTGTGCTGTTTACCAAGATTTAATAGTTACAGGCAAATCAAAGCCTTTTTCTGCTCTATCCTAGGCACACACCTTACCTGCAAAGTCAAAACTCAGAAAGTGAGTACCTCAAAACTGAGGATGCCTTCACCTAATCACTACAAAATAAACATGTTCTAGGAAAGACACAAACATGCATGCTCCTCTCTGTTAATTCTTTATAGGTTTGCCCTCTTTTTGTCCTGTCTTCTCCAGCCTGCTCCTTTCTTATATTCCCATATTTCTGTCTCATTATCACTGCTCATCACCTTCACGAAGATATTAATAAATATGGATTATTGCATGCTTTTAACATGCAGAGGTTTGGGGATTTTTATTATTGTGGAGAAAATCACTGTCTTTTCAGTGTTATTTCATTGACCAAGCACAGGCCAGTTTCCATAGGTACATTAAAAGATATCCCTCCTTATTCCAAATTTTGAACATGGAGAAAAATAGATACAATTGAAAAGATGTTTTTTTTGTTTGGTGGGGCTTTTTAAAGATGATCAAAGCAATTTTCCCTTGCTCTTCTCTTATAAAAGTGGAACTGGTGAAAGTGTATATAAATATTCATCTGAGACTCCCTCTAAGCATAAAAAATTTGATCCTGAGGTGTCAAAGCCAGGCAACTCCAGAATAGCAAACATAACAAAGGCTAGGGCAGTCTCAACAACAGGTTATAGCTCAATACATTTTTTGAATGAACAGACATTCAAAAGTCTTCACAAAAAGAAAAAAGACATTCAAATGCCTTTAAAGAAACAGCTAAAAGCCAAGGAATCACCTACCCTGTATCCAGTGCCCACACACCCCAACAGGGAAGGTTGGGAGAGAAGTAGAAAACAATTCTTTCATGAACTGGAGGGAGAGAGGGGAAAAAAGGAAAAACCAAACTAAAAATAATGAAAATTAGAAAAAAAATAAAATTAGAAAAATATATTAAAAAAACCCCAAAAACAGAGGGAACCTTCTGTGCTCCCTGTCCTTATACCCATACAGAAAAGAGAAGTAGGCCCCCCCTTGCAGAACTGTCCCATGAGCCCATACCCACAATCCAAGTGAATCCACCTGAAAATTAATTCTGTGCTACTTAGGATGGAAAGAGAGGCATGGAAAATGGGATGGAGCAGGACCAGAGAGCACAGACTTCATGGCCACTTCATAAAACCACTCTGCTGTGTCAAGTCCCCATCAAGCACCTGCCCTGAAGGTCCTCACGGTGACATTTGGGTTTTGCCTTTTCCCTTTTACATGTTCTCTGTATCCTTTGCACATATATTTATAGCTCTGTCACTTATTGGATAAGTAGCTAGTTTTCCCAGTAATTTTCCATGGCCTTTCCTAAGGAGAAAGACAAAACAAATTCCAGAGCTCCAAGCCCTGGGAGGCAGAAGAAGTTCCCAGGGAGGTAGAAGAAGTTCCCAGGTTCTTCCTGGGAGCCAAGGCTGAGAACAACTCTTTGAGATACATTCTCATGGACAAAGGACAACCAGTGCTGAAGGGGGGCTCCAGAGAATGGGCTTGACCTGGGGAGAATTGCATCATCACTTGTCCTTTTAACTCCTGTTTTTTAATCAATTATGCTAATTTCCTAAAACCTATAAAAATGTACTCACTCCTGGGGGCGTGAGGTTTTGTGGACATCTTTCCACAGCTGCTCCTGAAGGCCTTCATTAAAAATCCCATTTCATATTACCTCCTTACTAAAATTATCCCAGGTTTCATTTCCAGGCTGGGAAAAAGGCAACACTCCAGCCTGACATTTGGAAAGTCTCCCCTTCCCTGCGGCTGCCACAGGGATGTCTCAGACCTTGCCTATGCCCAGCTCCCCTTCCCAAATGATCAAATGGCTGCTCAAGCAGCAGATGGCACACACTCCACAGGGTTTTACATCAGTGACTGCCAGGAGACAGCTGGCAATCCTTGTGCTGTGCCAAAGTCCGTGTTATGCAGAAGACAATGAGATTAGCTCCTGAGGCAGGCTGGCAGTGGCCAGCGCAGAGCTGTCACACACCCCACGCCTTTTGGAGCAGGGAACATCTCCTCACCCCTCTGGCACTATTTACCTCTGAATTTGAACATGGGTATAAAGCTTTCAATGCCACGTGGTGCAGGAAATCTTCAGGACAGCAGAGGTGCTGTAGGCAGAGGGAGCTGCTGGAGCAGGGACAGGTGTGAGGACAGGGGCTGCAGCAGCACTATAAATGTGACAACTTGCAAATCACCACAGTTTGGGTTTGGGACAGTAATAACATGGGCTCTTAGGTGGTCACACCTAATTCCAGGAGGAAATCCAGAGCACCTCTCTCTGCCTGCCACCTTAGTCATGCTCTGGAGGGTGATATGTTGGAAAATTGAAAAATGAAGAAGAAAGGCATCCTCCTCGGACAAAATAAACCTTGTGTATCATAAGATTTCTTTGCATGCTGACTTCAACTCTGGGCACAAAAAAAACCTGCTCGTTTCATCCTGACCAGCTTTTGAAATGCATTTCTGGATGAGCTCTCCCAAGCTGCCTTGGGCAAATTGAAAACCTGGAGTTTTAATGGGCTTGTCGAATTCAGGTCTTTCAGGTCCCTTTGAAAAAACAATTGTTAAAGAGGCTAAAAGAACCTCCAATAAACCAGAACTGAGCCTTGGCACTTTATAAAATTTAAGGGTTGCTCTTTGGATTTGCATAATCTGCAAATAAACCAGCAGCAAACCCACACAAATTATACTTGAGAAAAACAAGTTTAGTCCTACTCAAAACAAATTTCTGAGACAGAAAAAAAAGAAAAAAAAGAAAAAAAAAAGGAAAGAAAATGAAACCGTTTAATCAGAGGAAATACTCCTGTAGTTTTGCAGTTCATTTGTGCTTCCATGGAAGGTGGAAAACAAGTTATAGCTGCTCTTGCCAGCAGGGAGCAGCTCCAGCAAAGCATTATCCCGGTTTCCCAGCAGGATGAGGCTGCTGCAGCTGCATTTGGTGTGTGCACATCTGCTGGCACACCCAGAGTTCTGTCCCAGTGGCAAGGATTATTCCAGGTTGGGCTACACAGAATGCAAGCAGCTGAGCCCCGAGCTCTGCAGGGGAGAAGGAGCAATGAGAGCTCTGCCCATCAGAGCCGGCAGCTCACAAGGATTTACAAGAATTGATTTGTTCCAACAAATGAACCGTCCAACAGCAGGCAGAAACAAACAAACAGCTAACTGAAAACCACCCCAAATCCTACAATACCAAAAAATAAACCCCAAAAACACCATTGTAAGAAAGATACAAAGCCAGAGGAGCAGAGCTTGGTTTCAGTCCTCTGGCTAGTCTGGGGTCGGTACCTCAAGGTGGAGAAAAGTACAAAAAACCAGCCTAGTTGTTAAAATCAGAGTAAAGAATAGGGGGGCAGGGGGAACCAAACCAGCTTGTGGCCAAAGTGAGATTAATTTTCCATTTATTTCCAAGGCTGATTTGTTTCACTTAACTTCAGAGATCTACAGTGAAGATGCCAGCAGCTGGGCCTGGCGCCTCAGACTCTCTTTATAATCAATAATGAGAAATAAGTACTTGAGGGCCCAATTGTCTGATCCATTTTTAGACTACATTCTTTTTCCCCCCCAGATGAGTTGAATTGGAACAAAAAAGTGCTTATTTTCTCTGTTGGGAGCAAAACAAATCCAGAACAACCAGGTCAGACATAACAGGCCTATATACATATTTTCTCACTGAAAGTTCCCTCCTCGGAGCTCTGAAAAGCCATTACCATTTCTTTGAACAATTAACATCACTGGTTGAGAGGCAACCCAGCCACATGCTCATCAAATGCCCCTCCATCTCACCAGAATTAAAAAAGCATCTTCAGAAAGGTACTCCAAAGAATAAAACTTTTTTCCAACACTCTCAAGCCATTTTCATCACCACCCACCCACAATACTTTTACACCTCTCACACACTGGTTTAAAATATGAATGATTCCTAGCAAACCAGAAAAGCTTCATGCTTTAATTGCAATAAAAATCCATTTTAATTATGTGACCACCTGTTGAGAGAATAAGTTAACTGATGAGAACTGTATAAGCCAAGAACAATAAATCAAGCTGACTGATTGAGTAAAGCTGAAAGAATTAGCCTCTAAGTATTTTATTTAATCCTTCGATAGAAGCATCTCATGTACATATCAATAGTGAAAATTGTGAGAGAACAACAGGAAGAACTTAATTTTCTCAAGGGTTAAACTCTCAGGCTTAGATTATGTTCTGAATATAAAGGGTTCAATACTCCAAAATCTTAAAGATTGCTGGTTTCAAAGCTGTATTTATTTGATGTCTTGCAGAACTAAGTCATAATTGCTCTTAGATGAGCATACAGGTCACTGAGAAGAAAAGTTTCTTCATTCACGATGTTTCGTTAAATACATTAATTTCTATCTCAGCATAAGATGATAAACCTGTGGGAATAGTTTAATCCATCTCAGTTAATCACACCAAAATTACAACCCTTTTTCTATTCATGTTTCGAGGCAGTATTTATTTTAATCACAGTAGCACCTAGCACACATGGCCCCTCATGTGCTGACATTGTGAACACTCATATTTTGAAGAGAGTGCTTAAAGAATCTTTAGCTTTATTACTTAAAGAATCATGCTTTAGAGGCAGCCAAGTCATGGAAGGGTCAGTGAACCATTCAAAAGGATTCTCATATTGAAAAGTCAAGGGCAAGGAGACAGTGATACACCACTTGGTGTACAGTTTTGACTTTCTAAGAGCAGTAGGACACCTGTTACAAATGTGAACAAACACTGCTCAGCACTGATTTATTATTCTGTAGACAAACAGAAAAAGTATTTTAAACACTGAATAAATGTTAACAATGCCTGAAAGGAGGGCATTATATCCCTACAGTGATCACTGTCACAGAATCCCAGAATCACTAAGGTTGGAAAAGGCCTCCGAGGTCATTGAGCTCAGCCTCTGGCAGATCACCACCACATCAACCAGCCCACAGCACTAGGTGAGATTTCCTCTTGTTCCTTCAGCCCTTCTAGGGCTGGCAAATTTGTCACCTCCCTGGGCCATTCATTCCAGTATTTAACATCCCTTTTAATGAAAATATTATTCCTTCTATCCAGCCTGAGCTTCCCCTGGCACAGATTTGGGCTGTGTCCCTAGCCTGTCTGTCCTAAGTCACTGCAGTATTGCTTCCAAACTTGGAGACTGTGCAAGCAGAAAAAAACAGCCCAGGCCAGGTGTCCTGTAAGGGGGGATGTGTTTTGAACTCCAACTCCAGCAGCTGCAGTGCCACACTGCTAAGTTCATGTGCTGAATCAATATCTTAATTTAAGGGTCAGTACTAATGTTCAGGACAGCTGGACACTGCTCTTGATTCCATTTCCACACTAAGCTCTTCACACCTCCATCTTCTATGATATCTTACCAGGCAGGACTGAAAACAGAGTTTTCATGTTTTTATGCACAGTGAAAATAAACCCATGAGACCACAAACCTGTGACCACCTCAGTTGTTTCTGTATTTACCTTCATTATTCTCTAATATTCTTCTCATGCATGGCATCCATATTAATACAATCTGTCCTCCCTCCACGGATGCTTCATCTGATGTTCAGTCATTGATTTTCATATTTGTCCACCTGGAAAGACATCAAAAAAGAGAAACCACTGTACTTCAAGCAGCTGTTTAGTGACCTCATCAGTTCAAGGTTCAGTAAGCCAGGATCGAGTCTAAATAAATTCCAGTTGATTCCATCCTGGCTAGATAATGACACTTCCCAGTTCTCTTCCAGAATATAAAACATGGGGACAGCAAGGATTGACTCTAAATTGTGTGACTGTACATGAAAACTTCCTAAGCTTCTGCTCCTTGGACTGCTCCTGCAGATGGATAACTATCTTTATGATTTCAAAGGGCATGACTAGCTGAACAAACTGGGTTTTTTTCCAAGGAAATCCAGTCAGTTTTCTTGCTACTACCTCTCAGATGGATAGTGATTTCTAGTTATGGATCAGGAAAGCATGGCATGCTGCTAGGCACAGAAGGAAATAATAACCAGAGCTCAGATACTTAGGAAATCCACAGCTTCCCAGGGTTTAACAAGGAACATCATCTGTGCTATTTTTACCACTGTGATCCTCAGGTTTTCCCTGCTGAGGATTTCCTTAGATTTGAAAGTTCCTGAACCTTGGCTAATTTCCCCAACCCTTTCCCTAAGGGAGATCTCTTTTACTTTTGCTTTGTGATCTCTTCCCAACTACAGAGTTAGAAACCATCATCCTTTCTGAGCATTGAAAACAGATCTCTGGCAGAAATTACTCTCCTGGAAATTAAGTAATATAATTTGAAAAATAGTACCAGAAGGGTGCATATTGTAGTAGCAACAACTGATTATTGCAAACCCTAAGAACATTTTCTGAATCTCAGTGATTTGGGAAAGTAACCAGCTCATGAAGAAAAGAATTAAAATTCCAGAGAGCTGCATCTGCATCTAGAATGCTTTAGAGAATCAGAAAATGAATGCTCCTAACAAATAACCAGGTCTGGGAACAGGGAACTTAGTTACAAAACAATGCTCACTAGTTACGGATAAAAAACTGGATAAAACATAGGGAAATGCCCAAGAGGACACACAGAGCAATGTGTGTTCCTTCCAACAAGCACCTCAGTTCCAGCTGTTCAGGGAATGAGCTGGCTATTCTCTGCTAGCCAAGAAATCAGGCCTTGTGGCACACCAGCAAGATATGGTCAGTCAAATCTCTCCCTCTATTTCTCTCCAGTTGCAGACATCAGGCCAAAATTTTACCCTGCTGCTCTGCATGGTTAAACAGGGAGAGGGCTCCAGCCCAGTGCACTGAAATGTTTTTGAGCCTGTAGTTCATGGACTGCTGCTGGTTCACAAAACAACAGAAGGTGGACTGTGAAATGCTTGCTACATCAGCCCCTGCTCCAAATGCACATTCTCATACACAGAAGCAAAGAAAAAAGCAAAAGTGGGAATAAATAAGGCTAAGAGAATGTTCCAGCTTTCTGCTTAATATTTTCTTTGTTAAAAGCAAATGCTGTGGCAAAGCTGCAATCACAGGAGTTTTCCAGAAGGTAAGCAAGCCCACAGATTGAAAAACAGCTACAAAACCAAGAGAAAGGAGAGGACACTGTTCCCCTTAAAAGATGTCTTGTAGGCCCCTGGGCTTCAGGGCTGTCAAGTCTCTAAAAAACTGCTTTCTCTTCAGGAAAATAGTAAAGGAAAAAGTGTAGAAGTAACCTTCTCTTGAATTGTGTGCTAGCCTGCACTCACACACCCCTGTTTGTGATATGCAGAAGTAGAGCCTGTGCTGTTGCCACTGAAACCCATAAATGTTATTCTCAATTAATTCAGAATCTGGACTTTATAAAATTAATTTGTGTACAAATCAAAAAATATGACTCAAGCACTGATTGAAACTGACAGATTGTTTTTCTCCCTCAGCTCAATCCCTGTAAGAACAAGTTGTTCCAACTAATTTCCTGACAGGCAGGTATCCAGATCACAAACAAAACTCAAAATTAAATTAACACTGGCATTCTCACCAAAAAAATCTCGGTAGAGATCCAAAGAGCAGAGCAAGTTTGCAGGCCATCCTAAATACAGTCCAATATGAATACAGAGTCCCAAAATATGAAAATAGGATATTCAAGGGAAAAAGCAAAATATTTACTATATCTGCCTGTGTGTTCCATACTCCTCTAAAAGCTTCTGGTTCCAAAGCACCACTCACTGCCTTTAGTGGCAGCAGCTGGAGGGGGGCTGGTGGTTTTTAGGACTTTCTTTATACTCTCTGGAAGGGATTTTAACTGTGTGTCTGGTCATCAGTTGCTCAGTTTCTGAAAGGAAACCTTTATTCCTGAAAAGATCTAAGATCCCTGGATGAAGAGCTGTTTGAAAACTCTTCTTTTCTTCAGAAAACATAAAAAAGAAACATATTTTAATTTTTTCAGTCATTTCTGGTGGGACACTTACCTATTCCTTTTTTATTTCCATCATTCATATTTAATTACAATTAATAAGCAATGTAAGGCAAACAAGGGGAAAACACCTGATGTAACCCACAGATGGGATCATTCAATGCTACTGAAATGTGCAGGAACAGGAAAACTGACATGGGATGAACTCTTGGAGGGCTTTTATGAAAAGGCTGAAGTACTCCTCCTCCTCTCCCCAACACACAGAACCCAAAACACAAGTCAACAGGAGCATCTGTTCTCTACACTCCAGAATGCTGAAATCTGTCACAGGAAGAGCCCAGGGTACTTTAACTGTCAAAATGGCTCTTCTCTGTTATTTATAAAGTAGCACAAGTGAGGATTTTGAAAACAGAGGGTGAGATATATCCCAAACTCTATATTTAGATATATAAGAACATAAACTTCAGGTCATAGATTCAAAAACATCAGAAAGGTTGAATTGGTGGTTTCCAAAGACATATTTAGATGTATAAGATATATGTTTAGATATATAAGAACATAAACTTCAGGTTATAGATTCAAAAACATCAGAAAGGTTAAACTGGTGATTTCCAAAGATGTTGTGCTCATGCAGGAAGTGTTTTCACGCAGGACAGCTGAAGCCTGGACTTTGAAAAGATGCAAATCCTCTACATCTCTAGGAAGAAGATGAACATACAAGGCCAGCAGGTCCCCTTGAAGAAGAGGCCCCTCTGTGTGTCCCTCAGGAGCTCAGCTCCTGTCCTTTTCCTTCCCTGGGCCTCTGCTGATTGCCCAGCAAGCAGGCAGCACCCAGAGGAGGTGAATCCAACCCACACTCAGCACCGTGTTTCCGAGTTGCTGCAGCTTCACACCACTGGAATTCACCAGAAGTGGATTTTTACACTGCCTTCCCCCATTTTATCTGCAGAGGCACAGCAATCTGGCTCTGAAAAGTCCATCAGTGACACTCCCATACTTGTTTGCCTCAACTTCTCTGTTCATTATTTTCATGAAAGCACCGTCCTAGCACTTCGCATCCTTTCAAGGGAGCTGTTAACTTCAGCAGGGAAAACTTCCCACTCTTCAAGTCTACAGGTCCAAAAATCTGTCTACATTTTCTGTTTGCTGCAGATGAAATGCTCTTTGCTGTACCTCAGAACATGGGCAGCGATGGGGAAACGAAGCAAAGCAGTAAACACATTTCCTACCTTCACTGTTATGCAAGGCAACGCTCCTAAATATTCAAGTTCAATACTGAAATGATTTCCTTTTGAATGAAAGTCACTCAAATATATACATATATATATGCACACACACACACATATAGACATATCAAGGAAGTCATATAGAAAATGTTAGGTAAATTATGTCTCTAGCTTGGTTTGTTGTGTTTGTTGGTTTTGTTTTTTGTTTTTTTTCCCCAGTGGTCACTGATATCTGATGTATTTTCTTTAATTTCCAAACTCCATCAATTAAAAAGAATAAAGCCACATCTTTTTAAGCAGTGGTTGGGCTGGTTTTTGCCTTTATCTTGTTATAACTGGATATATCAAGATAGAAGCCACTGTAATACTGAGAATGTGTGCAGACTTTAAAGAGCCATGTTCTGGGTATGCTGACTGCTGAGGATGTTTAGCACTACACTAGCTGCCTCTTTTTTTGCCTACCATGTCCTACCAGGAAATTCCCTATAAACAGAGATAATGTTGCAGACAAGTTTGTAACAGCTGATGACAAAAAATAAGTCTGTAAAATACCTTGTAATTATCTTTAAGTAAAGAAAAATATACTATACAGCCATAGAATAAACCCTGATTTAATACCAGCAACTGAAATTATGACCAGCTTCAGCAACAGGCGTCTGCCTGCCGTCATCTTCTGTGTGGGATGCAATAAAAAAAGCAATAAATAAAATTACCTCCTCCATTTTAGAGTCTTAGAACTCCAGATTTCAAAAATGTGCTTCCTCACTCCCTGAGAGCAGGAATACAAGGGATTGTATTCCACTGCCATCTTCATGGGCAGATTCTCCTGGCTGTCTTCCCTCTCCCTTGGAGGCACCCTGGCCAACAGGGCCCTTTAGGCAGGGCAGTCCCAAGCCCTGGGCCCTGTCCTCAGTCCCCCACAGGTACAAAAAGGAGACAGGAGAGCAGCCCAGGGTGGTTCTTCAGCTGAAGGAGCTGAAGCTCTTCAACTTCAGGCAGAGAGCACCCATCAAAGCCAGGCTGGATGGGGCTCTGAGCAACCTGCTCTAAAGAAAGGTGCCCTTGAGCACATCAGGTGGATTGAAAAGAGATGGCCTGTAATGTCCCTTCTAACCCAAAGCACTCTGTGATTTTATGATCTGCACCACCTTGGTCATGTTGGCATGATGGAGGAATGATAGAGGCAGTTTCAAGGACGGGATTCTCATTTAATTCTCTGGTTAAGCCATTCTCACTGAATTTCTGGACACTCCAGGTGAGTAAATAGGAATTATTTCCGTGTTACAGTTTGCTTCTACAATTTTGGCTAGTGGTAGACACATCTTTGAATTTGGAGCGTTTTTTTTTCTAGAAATGTCCAGGGTTGAGCTGGACTGCCACACTTCAAGTACAGGTGTGATTTCTCCAGTGGAAAATGGTGTTTCCCTGATGCCTAAGCGTGCCTGCCACTCTAGAGGAAAAATACCCACTGTCAATCATGGCCTTTGATTTACAAGTGCAGGCTCCTTCTCTCTAATGGATCTGAATTAACACATTAGAATTCTCCCCCACTTCCCCACACCAAAATAAAAGTAGCTGAAAATTCCAAACAAAAAAAAAAATAACAAAACATTCTTCTACTTGTACTTTATGGTAATATCATACTTTGTGTTGAAATCAACTCTACCAAATCACATATATAAGGAACTTAGCTCCAGATATAAATGGTATGGGCGATGAAAAAAACTATATATATATTTAGTAAGGAAAAATCTCTGTATTGCTGATCACCCTGTCTTGTGATGGCACCTTACTGGCAGCAAGGAAAAGTGTGTAGGTGTTCCCCTGACAAAAACCCAACCACAAACCCAAACACAACACCCACACCAAAATCATATCTGTTTGTCCTGCAGCACTGGATTCTATGAGATGACTCCATGCTTTGCCAAAGAGTATTTATTCCCTTGCACTGCCTTTCAAAAAATTAATTGAATAACCCTCAGGTTTCAAGGGCTTCAATCAAGGTATGCCTAACCACTTTCCTTTCTGGTCCAAATCCTCTCTTTTGCAAACGTCATTGTCAAAGCCTCCGCCTCATTTTTGTGCACTAGACAGCACATCCAAAAAGTGCCATCAAGCCCTACTGAAACCTGGAATCCAAACCACATCAAATTTAGTGAACTGACTGCATCAGTCAATATATGATGCCCAATACCTGTTTCCCAGGCTGTTAATGTTCATGTGCTTGGACAGAAACAGCTTTGTCCAGATTGTGGCCATTACCTTCTGCAGAGATCTCCTCCATTATTTCACTCACCTCCCAAACACATGGTGGTTTTCTATTTCCAGTGAGCTCTTTATGCCTAGATAAGCTGTGGCCCTCTCCTGTTCATCACAGAGCATGCAGTAAAATAACAAATGCTCAGGATGGAGGCATGACAAAACAGAATATTTTCCTTTACCTTCCTAAACTTGGCTGTGGTCTCAGAGCCTGCACTGAAGCAGGTTCACTGTCTACCTTGAAGTGACAGCAAATGTTCTCCATAAGCCACAAACCCTTTCCTAACCCTCTCCAGACATTTCCTAGGAGGTAACAAAACATTTCACTTGAGAGCTGCTGTGGACTTTTATACATCACAGCTCTCAAGACAACTAGCCACTTTGCATTTTGTGGATTACAGTGGAAACAGTTAGCAAACACAGCTAGAAAGTGTTATTTTAAATCCCTGACAGGATAAATAGATGCAAAAAAGAAAAAGGTGGAAGGTCCAATAGCAGTGATATTTTTATCTCAACTCTTCCCATGGTTGTTAGGACACTGACCAACTCTGTGGACAAAGTGGAGATTGTCAGAAGCTGAGAATGGAAGTTAATTCCTGTAAGAAGCAGGAGACCATAGCATTCATTAGGTCACTGATATTTGACCAAATAAAGGTCAGCTGTCACAGCCAAGGCCAGAGTGGGAAGTCATCTACACATTCCCATTTGTCTGTGAGAAGGATAACCTTGTCCTTAAACAAACAAGTTATTTCTTTAGAGGATACAACTGAAACTAAATGAGCTTTTGTCGTGGAATTGAGAATTGAAGATGACTGAAGGCTTCAAAATCAGTTAAATAGCAGTGGTTTTAGAGAAATAACAAAAAGAACATGCTGCTTGTACATCTGTAAGCGCTTCCCTAAACTGCAGACCTGATTATAGGTCTGTAAAATGGTCCATAAAATAAGGCACAAATAACAGCTTCTGTCTCTCTGGACATTGCTGTGAATAACAGCAGCAGCAGGCTGGGATCAGCTCATAACCATTCTGATCCTTGCATTAGCAAGGTCATCCATGCTATTGCTTCCTCCCCTGCTTCTCTGCTGCAAATCTACTCAGCTAGTCCCTATTTAGTTAAATCCAAGGTGGATTACACATTAAATGTAATCTTAGAAAAAAGATGCTAACATAATGTTATTAGAATATATTATATATGCAAATATAATATATTAGGATTATATATTATATGTAATAATCCTAAAATAATCCTCCACAAGGTATTAGCACACTGCTTTAAACTACCCAAATTCTTAGTAATTATTAGCCAACTAATCCACACTTTGCTGGGTATGTAAATGGTGGGCAATGCACATTTCTTAGTTCCTCTTAGATTCCTTAGATCCTCTTCCCATACTTTAAACCATTACTAGAAACACACTGATTTTGAAATGTGAAAACTTTCTTTTACATCTGCAGATTCAAATGTAACACAACACACTTTTAATTGTCTGTTCTGTGGGAAACCCACATGGACATTGGGAAATACATTTTTGATTGGATTTTTTTCCAGTTTTTGGTAGAGCTAAGAGTCAGAATTTTATCCCACTGGGAGAGGAATTTTGAGTAGTGTGATCCTACTGGACCATATGGAACTCCATGTCCATGCTATGGTTCCCACACAGCATAGGAAAAAGGGATCAGATCAATCCATCCAGCATTAAACTGCTACTTTTTAAAGCCAAAATGCCCCTCTTGGAATGATGGCTCATATTCTATATATAAATATACATATTTGATTAATAGTTGACTGGTGTGGATCATTTCACAGCATGAAAAGTCAAAGCTCTTACAGAATTTCTGCTTAAAATTGTGAATAAAACCTTCATCTTCTCTTAATATACATTGATCTACAAAATTACAGCATGCCTAAAACAGCTATGCACAATCAAAATAACGTAGCTAATTTCTTAGAATATTTCTTGATTTTCTCCTGTTAATTTACTAGGGGAATATAAAACTTTCAAAACACTTGCTTCTGCAACCATTTCAACACCCTATTTATAGGGTTAAACAGAAAAATAAACTTGACATTTGTACACCTTCATAAGTTGCACAGCATTCTGGCTACTACTATTTTGATTTAATTACTCCTATTTATGCTGCAAACCACCAACAGTGAAAATTATGAATCACATAATTGATTCTAAAATTCAGAATTGGCTCAAATTCAGGTATACAAGCTAACCATTTATTTGTGTATTCAGATTAGTAAAAAAAGCAACAAAATCAAAACCAAAAAAAGCCCCAACTGATCCCCTTTTCTCTTGAATTTTGAAGTGATTGCAAATCAACCCAGATTCCAGCAGTAAATCATTTTTGTGTACTGTGTTCCTGTCACCATACAGACAATAGCTGAAAGAGGCACCATGCAAAGAATTTTCTCAGACTGACAGTATTTTTTTAAGCCTGGGTTTTCTCAAGAATAAAAGCCAGTATCAAACTGAATGTTTACATTGTAATATCATATACAGTCCTGCACATTAAAATTGGAGGTCTGGATTTCACGTGAGATACACATCATGGTAGACACTAATCAAAATGCCGGGGGAAAAAAAATAAATCAAAATGTCCATGTGTTTCCAGGACAGTTCAAATTCTTGAAAAATTCTTGTCTTGCTAGCACTTGGCCTTGCTAACAATATCTGCTAAATTAATTTCTACACAGGCAGACAAATTTTTTTTGCCTTCTCTAATGCATATTTCTCCTTTAATGTGCTGCTACTGGTGAGTAGCTGTCACTGTTCTCTTGCATTGGGGCTCCTGTCTCAGTCCAGTCATGCTGACAGTGGGGTTTTTACACACAGATTTTGAAAATGTTATTGAATTATTTGGCCAGGGATGTTTTTGGGCTTCAAATACCCTGTCAAACATCTTAAGTAAGCTGAGTGACACCTAAACATCATTTTCTCATGCACATGCAGTAAGAATTATTCTTACTGACTTATGCTGTAGATGATAAGAGTTCTGTCACCTCAACCTCACTTCTTTTTGCTACACAGAGGCTTTAAAACACACATTCTTAGTAAGATGCTAAATTTGCTGTATGTTGCATGTTTCTCTATACTTAAGCCATGTTCTATCTTTGACAAGAATATTCTAAAGAGCTTTGCTCAAGACTTAAATACTCTAAACAGCAGAAATGTGAGATTTTTGCTGAGTACCTTCTCCCTCCTAAATGTCAAATACAACATAAAGTGTGCTGGGAGGGGAAGACTGAGAAGGAGGAAAATAATTATGCTGTGCAGCTTGGAAGGCTGCTACATGTCACAGCTAAGGATTTTTTAGACCCATGAGAAAAGTTGCTGAGCCCTGTACTCTCAGATAATTTTGTGAGATGTGTATTCCTGTGTGCTGTACTGCTGCATGGTCTTCTGATATCTGTAGAGTTGAGGCATTGTGAAATATTCTCGTGGGCAAGGGCAGAGTTTCCTGCGCTGAAAAGCCAATTTCCTTGCTAATTCAGTAGGCCTTTGTGATCTTCCAGAAAGCCAGAAAAAAGAAAAGACTGCAAACATGCAACAGGTCTGGGGCACCATTAGAGAAAACGAAGGATGGACAGACAGCAGCAGAAGGAAGGATGGAATGGCCAATACTGTGCTGCACCCCTAAAAAATTAGAAGGTTGTATTCTATTTCATTGTCTCCCAGAGGAGAAGCTCCATTCACTCCCACACATACACAGAGGACTCTGCAGTTCAAGCTCTAGTTTTGCCAGGGGAGAAACCCCAAAGTAAGGGCTGCCTCCTGTCTGTTCCTATCAACATTTGAAACCACAAATCACTGAGTTCAGTACATTTTTCTTGTGCTAGAAATGTGGCCATGTCAGTCTGCCCAGCCTGCATGCAGCACACATAAATGCTATCCTGACATGTTTCCTCTCTTTATTAAATGTAAGGACTACAATTTACACCTGTGGCAGGAGATACAGGAAAGCCCTAAGGCTGGAAAATGGGTAAACTGAACGATATCAAAAAGTTTACAGCCCAATTTCCAAAAGATTTCTAAAGGCCAAAAGGTTCAAATGGACTGCATGAGGAACCATCACTTGTTTTTAAGTAGTGATTAGAACAAGAAGGCAACTTCTCCCATTGATGTCAGTGCACAGAAAGTAATGCTGTCATGTAGAAAGAAGTCTCATCATTCATCCTTGTAGAGCACCAAGCCAGAGAAAGTTTTCCCTGTTCAAGTCTGTGGTCCTCCTGCATAAAACAGCACTGTGCTAATTATATCTTTTGAAGAGAAATAGAGAGAGAAAACCTTCAGCCTCTAACCACACAGATCCTCCTTCAACATTTCTAATATACTGAGTAAAAAAAAATAGGACCCCCAAAAGACCATAAGTTTATAAACAGCACAAATTGCATTTTGTCACAGATTAAGAGATTGGAGATTATAAAGTCACATTTGCTCGAGAAAACAGGGTCATTATCATGGAATTTTGATCATGAAGATAAACATTGGCACAGTCCTGATGTTTTTGCATGGTCCAAATCCTGATCATCTCCATTCACACCCAAAGCCTCCTAAGTAAGTTAGACTCCTTGCAAATCTTAGCAAGAATGAATCCTCTCAGAAGATATTAAAAAGACCAGTTCTCATGAGAGCTGGTGTTCAAATGGCAAAATGAATGCCTTCACAAGTTGAAAGACAAAGAGAAGAGCATCACTGAATGCCCAGGCTCATATGCTCCCATTGGACACAAATCTTCCCGATGGCACTCCCTCTCCAAATATGTAAGAACCAGACATGAAAGAGAGGATGGTTCTGTAAAAGACAGGAAGGTGACACATAACTTTGTCGGGGTAGGAAGACAGATTCTGCTTTCCTTCACTCTGAGAAGGGGCTGGGATGACTTTGCAACCCATCCTGAAGATTTCCTCTCACTCCCATCCTGAAGTGCAGCACCACAGTCCCAGACCAGCTGTAACCACTGTGCCAGCACAGAAAAAGGGTAGAAATACTCGAGAAAAGCTCCTTCAGAGTTCAAGAATCTGTGCTTGTGAACTCTTCACACTCGAGGAGCTGCTGCCTCTTGAGGGAAGGCAATTACACACTTTCTCACCTGGCAGTCTTCAGAATGAGCTGATATTTAGGCAGGCAGCACTGGCATGCACTGGGCAGGAGAGATAATTAGAGTCAGTTCCCACAAAGGGAAGGCTGCAGACAAGAAAGTTCCAGTGTGGAGCATTGTCAGGGCAGCCACCTCAGCTCCTTAAAGCTGACCCTCTACAGCAAGTCACCTCTTGTTCACCACTGCCTTGAGCTGTTCGGGTGATTTTCTGTCCTTGGCAGGCAGATTTATTTCTTTTCAGAGCTGATCTTTTACCAAACTCCTCTGTATTCACTGCAGGCTGTCTTTCTCTGATTCACTGACAGAATCACCTGCAGGTGACATCTTCATGCTGCACTCTTATGCCAAATTCTGTTCCTGTGATGATATGATAGTTATTTATGCTTAATGCACAGGTTTAAGTTGTGTCCTTTATCCACAAATCCATGCCCACATGCAGCCAGCAAATTATCAGGATATTTCCTTTGCAAAGAACCTTGATCTCAATTAAGATCATCGGTAAGAAAAGACTGGGGAAACAAACTATGAAGAAAACAATCAAAAACCCACACCAAATAATGCCACATAAAAAGGAAACAGCCAATAGAGTTTCCCCTTCCAAAAAAAGAAAAAATAATTCAAAGATGAACCTAGGTAACTTTATAATGGAATTAGCCTTAAATGGGCTTCATAAATAATAGTTCTCCACACAAATCCATACTATTCACAGCCTACCATTCCCAGCCCTCTTGCCTCCTAGTCTGTGATTCTGCTTCCCATTTTCTTACTGATAGATGCTCCAAGAAAAACTATTCATCAACAAAAGTAAGTTTCACTTAGCAACAGTTTCCAGGTGAGATTTGCCATCCAAACCCACTGCAGAGGCATTTCTTCGACTGAAACAAAGGAACATCGAACCTATTAAAACGCTTAATACAAAATCTGTTCAAAATACAACAATCTTTCTCTGTCCTAGCAACTACCACTCTCTTAGAAAAATTACTTACTGGGAAGACAAGCAGGAAAGTAATTTTGCATCGCAGAAGGCAAGAGAATATATTTACTGGACAGCATTTGTCAGACAACCTGGGAAAAAAAATACAGCTGTATGAGGAATCTGCAGCTCAGACAGGAAGATTCAGCTAAGCCTTGAAACAGGAGCACACAATGCTAAAAAGTTCCCAGAGGATCCTAAACTACCTGAGTGCTTCCCAGAATTCCCACACAAACACAGGAGAAATGTTTAAAATGGCAGAATGGAAGAAGGAAAGGGAAACAAACCCATGGGCACTGATGGAAACAGCTAGAGGGGGAAATGGTGAATTCAAGACCAAAGGGCTGGCAATAAGAACCAAAGATCTTTACATAATAATATGAGACAGGTGTGTGGGATGCAGGGTGCCTTTTTAACCCTACCAACCAGCTTTTGCATTTTTTTATCCTCTGCTCAAACAAATGTAAACATCCTAAGCTCCAGCACTGTAAAATTACAGCATGCATGACAAAAGATGGAGTAATAATCGTTGCATGCAAATATATTCAGGTAAATCTGACTGAATGCCAAGGAAAGATTTTGTGGTTGTTTCTAAAAACAGTTGTAACAATGGAAAAACATCACTGCAATGACCACAGCAGAGCTCATGCAATCATGAGAACCTCCTTACACCACTGTTCATGGTTAGAGTAGCACTGAAAGCGAAATTAATGGCTATGATGGCCATTACTGCTGTTCATCCAGCCTTGCCCTGCTGCAGGACTCCATTTATTTACACCAGACACAAAAAAAGGATTGGGATTACACAAAAACCTGGGTAATGCTGAAAACAATCTCATGACATTTATAGACTTTTCAGAGTATTTCTGTCCATGAAAAACACAAAAGACAGCTTTCTTTTAATTGCAAGTTCTTTTTGTTGATTTTTCTTTTTGCCATTTGTTTCAGTTTTGCTTTAATTTAGACAATAACCTGATTCTTTTTATTTTTTTTTTAAAACAGCAGTATAAGGAAGTTTTCTTTGACAAGCTCCAATTATATGCTTGGTAAGAGTTCTTCACAGTAGCACTTGAAATTCACTTTCATTCAAGACAAAAATGTCAAATTCATTTAATCACTGAAATAAGAAGTTCTTCTGTCTCTAGTTATTCTTTAATGAAATACTCCTACACTCCAGGTAGTTATCACAGAGAAGTAGAAATGTAGGAAAAAGATATTTTGGTGTAACACAGATGAAAATTTCAAATCAATATTAGTTTATGTCTTCTACCTGCAAGAGTATCTTTAGCCAACCTGGGGAAAAAAATTGCTACTTTCAACTTGGCTGCCATGGTAACATGAAATGGTCCAATTTATTGCAGTTATCACAAATGCTATTAATCCTGGGGATAACAATGGGTGGCAATGAGCCGTACTGAGGAGGATTATTTTCTTTTAAGTTTTGCTAAGGAATTTTGGGAGAAGTAGAATAACCAGTACTGAAGATGATGGCTGAATAAGGACATTGAAAAAATGAGTTAAAACTGAAGAGCTAAGCAATTTTTTTGTTCATATTCCTATTCTGAATAGCATCAATCACTGAAAAGTTGAGGCACAAGTCTGCTTGCTTTTGGTAGGGAGTAGCAAGTTGAGACTTCAGTAGGTTTTTTTGCTGCTTTAGTACAGTTGGAAACAATTTTCTGCATCTGTAAGTCTGGTTTCAAGCATAGTTTTACTTCCCATGAGAAAAAAATGAGACCTGTAGCTGTTCTGTCTTTTCTTTTTCCTCTTAAACTTTTAAAGAAAGAACATGCTGGTTTACATACCCTCTCCCACCATACCAGGGAACTTGACCACATGTCTTGGGATGAGAACCACAAATCATTCTGGTGGAAAGTTCTGTAGAGATCACCCAGTCCAACCTTCAGGGCAAGACAAACTTCAAAGTCAAGCCAAATGGCTCAGAGTTTCATCCATTTGACTTTTCAATACAGATATGGAGGTTAAAAAGACTCCCTGGGCATCTGCTGCAGTATTAGACTTCTCTGGCAGCAAATCCACCCCCCTTTCTCTTATTTTCCATTGGAATTTGCCTTTTCATGACTTGTGGCTGTTGTCCCTTGTCCTTTTGCTGTGCCCTGCCAAGGGGAGCTCACATCACCATCTCCCCAGTGCCTCAGGTACTTGGGGACAGCGACCAGAACCTCCCCAAATCCTTCCTTCTCTAGGATCATTAAATCCAGCATCAGGACCCTGAAGGCACTAACAGGCCTCACAGAGCTCTCACAAGTAATTGCTGATCAGTACCAGGCTGAGATATTTTACTTATCTAAGCACAAAATTAAGAAACACTTCACCATAACTATATATATATATATATATATATATATATATATATATATATATAACCATAGAGTGTTTCTATGCTATGAGAGGGAAGTGTCATCATAAGGAAATGAATGCAAGACAATTCTGCAGCACAATCATTGTGAAAGCACAATCATTATTAGGAGCCAAGACTTGTACTGTGCTCGGTACAGATTGCAGGAAACATTTTATACCTTCTGCTGATATGATAGTCCAGAGTAATAGAAATACATAAAACAAAATTTGTAAGATCAGCTGAGGCACTTGGTAGGTGGACCCTAAAAAAGACCTCCTGATGCCCAGGGACTGAGCTCTCCTCTGAGCAAGGCTTTCAGGTCTGCAAAATTTACTGAGAGAGCTACTAATTTCCAGGTGTGTGACCACGGTGGAAGGTTTTCCAGTCAGCCCTTAGGGTTCATTGTCTCACTCCACACTTCTACAGCCTCATTTCTGCCTCAATTAACAGTTTGTTAGAAGCTGTTCCACCTCCTATTTCACAATATGTTTGTACCTTTGATGTGCAACCCACAGGGAACCTCCTTATCTTAAAACCCCTGGTTGTAGAAATATTTTTTGTTGCTTTTTTTTTTCCCCTTCTTTGCTTGTCTACAAGCAAATCGCCTTTTTCCTCACAGGTATGACAAGTGAACAACACAAATATAGGCAGCAGTATGTAATTTAAGAAAGGCATCTCAAAAAAAAAAAGGGAAATATTTTCAAATTAATTCTTTAGTCTTCTTCTGTGGATGACTGAAGTGTAAGATCAGTCACTAATTAAACATAAGAAGCTTCTGAAGTGTAATATGCATGGATTTCTACAGAATTATGCAGAGTTGATATGTGTTGTTTACTAAAAAAAAAAAATCACACTTATTAATGTATTTGGATATAAGGCTAATTGTACACTGGCAAAGGGTAAATCTCACTTTGCAAGTGATTTTGTAGGGCCTTGGAACCCCTGCCCCTGGAAATGAGTGCAAAGAAAATGCCTTTTGCTAACAAAAAACATTTGAGCAGAAGTCCTACTGAAGCAATTCAAAGCATCCTACTGTTTGGAAAAGGATATTCTTGTGTTAATTCTTTGGAATAGTGAGCAACTATACCCATGACAAAACCAAACATTATCCTGGAAAAATAAATCACAAACATGAAACTTCACAAAGTCAGCACGAGAAAAACAAAAGATTCCTCTGGGCTATATTTTAACTTCTCATTAAACAGGAGATTTTTTTTTATTATTATTATTTTTTTGACAAATTAAGTTCCACAATTCCAATGCAAATAGAAATTTGTAGGGGGCAGGCAGCTGGAATTAAAAGATTTAAAAAAGGTTTTTAATACAGGTGATTTTCTTTTTGCAAATCCATATTATTAACAGAAGATTTCACAAAGGTTAATTGTTGCCATCAAAAGGTGATAATTAGACACTTCTCACAGTTCAGCTTACTTAGAGAAATACATCTCTATTCAGGAATATAATCAATCATATTCTCAAGATAAAAGGGAACTTCCCAGCATGCACATTTACAGGAGAACATCTATCACTCAAACCTCCCAGAGAATTAATGATAGAAGCATTTCCACTATCCTCATATTACTTAATACTAGAGATTACTTCAAATGGCAGGAAATCCTCATTAACATTTATTTTTTACCTAACTTGAATCAGAGCATTTTTTTTCCAGCCACCTGGAATAAAAGGAAGCCAAGAAATAAAGGGGTGGGCAGCAGCTTCCTCTCACCCTCAATATCCATGGTGAATGGAAAGGAATGTTAAATTAGGAGACACTGAAGAAGTTTGGATTAGAAATGCCAGAACAACAAATACTAGAATATCTGATCTAAAAGAGATTAGGGAATTTTCTTCAGAGTTGGACAGCAGTAGTTCAAATGTACTTGAAGAAGAAGGCAGTCAACTTCAATATTCCTCACTATCCTTTATTGAATACATCATAAAACTTGATCTTCTGGTGAAGATTTCTTAACTAATTAAGCCATTTGATAAACATAATCCTAAATTATTGGGCAGTTTTAGTTTACCTAGAGCCCATGTTTTTTTGCTGATAAGACTGGTAGCTGAAAAAGTTCCAGGCTTGAACTACAACATTTATAAAGATGCACAGAAAAATAAATCAAATACAAAGACACCTTGTTTTATCATTACATTGTGTACGACTCCTTATTCTTCTATAGCTGACAGATCAAATCATTGAGGCTGGTGCTATCTATATCATATTTCTTTCCAAAGATGAATTTTTGGGGTAAGGAGGGTTTTTCCCTCCTTGCCTTGGGTGGTGTGGGGGTTATTTTTTACAGGAGTCAGCCATTTCAGAAAGAAAAGCAGAATAAAAGAGTTCCAGGTCTTTCAGAAAGGATAACACATTCCCTTATTTAAAACCTCTCATATCTACTTTAAAGGCACTAAAGCATGGGTAAAAAGAGCGTGTCCCTGATGTTGGAAACACATAATTTTATCTGTTCAGACCTGGCAAGTTAAATGACTTTCAAAACTCTGGGGTCATGAGTAGTCAGCAGAGACCATGGCAAAAGCAGCTCATTTCCAGGAGCCATCAGCAGCATTAGACAAGCTGGAGCTCTCTGGGGAAGCTGAAGGCTGACCTTTCTGCATCCATCACTCTCCTGCAGTGCAGAGAGCAGGACCACAAGGGATGGGCAGGAATTTCTCTGCTTCCCTCACAGATGCATAAAGAGGTGCAGGAACACAAATGCCATTTCACGTCTGTGAGCAGCCAGACGCTTCTGAACCCCCAAAAGGTGAGGAAATGAGGGTGTATAACAAAAGGCAAGATGGGTGGCAAAGCAGAGAGATGGAGAAGGACTTTAGCCCTGTCCCCAGTGAGACAGAGCATGGCTCAGGTGGATGAGTAAGGAGGCAGCTGGGTGGGACACAAGGTGGGATGGATTTCACCCAGTTTGGGATGTTCCTCTGTGGATTGACCCAGCCCTCATTCAGAGGGGACTGCTAGAATGCAGTCCCCTTGTTACATTTTAAATGCCATCTGTGGGAGGTCAGACAAAGCCTCCATTGTAAATGCCTCCATTTGGTTGTGTGGTCCTTCTGGAGCCTTTTGTGGAGAATGGGCAGAGAGCTAAGAGTCAAAATTGGGATTCATACTCAGCATGAGACCCCCAGAACTGGGAGGTTTTGGTTATTTTTCAGACAGCCTTCATTAAATAATGTTCTCCAGTCTGAACAGTGTTTCAGAAAAGATTCCACTTTTTGTGGGAGGGAAGTAGTAAATCAACATATTAAAGAAACATATATAATGTGTGGGAAAATAATATTTCTTCTTAATAAATTTTCAGCCCCTCTCCTTTTTTTTTTGGGCCTAAACCATTCATTGATAATCTGAACAAACTTAGTATTTTGTTCCTGGATATATATTTTTGTCAGCAAGTCCTTAAAAATTTAAAAATGTGTATTCAATAAACTAATCTGGTTTTCCTTGCAGAACACCTGCAATGCTTCATTTCTTTGTTGGACAGTGTTTAACTCCATCTACAAACCCTGTAAGGAGTGAAGGAATTGCCCCAAGGGTTACAAAATTATGCAGGTGAGATTAATTTAGTAATTTATCTTCACATTGGTGGGTTCATATCCAGCCAAAAGACTAATAAGTAATAAAATCTTTACAAATGCCTAGAGTTACATTAAATTTGTTTTATTCCTAAGAAATAATATATCTTTTGACATTTTGTTATCAAACATCGATCCCAAAAATTATTCAGACAAATGTCTTCAATGTGTTCAAGTTCACAATCTAACCCAGAGCTTTAAGTGAAAAAAGGCCAGTATATTAGGATTATTTGGATATACATAAAACTGTAAAGCTGTTTTCCATATGAAATTTTCCAGACTTGAATACCCTCTCCCTTCTCCTGAGGTTTCAAATAAATCATTAACTATGCAGTGCTTAAGTTGTACAGAGCAAGAAGATACCAATGACTTTCATAAAAACACCATTTCCCCCTCCACTAATCAATACAAGTCTCCATCAAGTGCACTACATTCTCCATTAAGCAATTATTCTGCACATTGTACATTCACTCCTTCAAGGGTTCCCTAACCTTCGTGTACTTCAATAGAGTCAAACTGGCTTTAAATGGCTAAATACATTGTTCCCAGAGAACTGAAGCTCATCCTGATGATCCAGTGTGCTGAGATTATTGAGCAGCAGAACTGAGCAGCTCACCCTGCATCATTCCTTTAATTTATGTGCTGGGAATTGGACATGAACCAATTGCAAATTTCCATGCAACCTGGCTAATTGCCAGTACTCTTGAGGCTCATGGAATAATTTCCTTATAAAGAGCATTAGAAGCAAAATCTACTGCATGTGCTTCAGGGTAGGTTTTCCTTCTGCCCCAGGCCTGCATATTTGTTTTCTCAACATTGCTCAAGTTTTGCTTGTTTTCATGCAACAATTTCTAGAGTTTCCACGTGCATGACACAAAGCTTTATTGGTGTTTGTAACATCACAGATCGCTTTAGGCTTTACAAAGCTTTCTTCATTAATTTTTTCTTCCACATCTACTCTTTTTCCTTTATTTTACTACTCAAAATTTGACAAGCAGCTTGAAAGTTTCAAGGATTGGAGGCCCTTTTTTTGTGTGTGAGCATGAAACAAAGCATGTTAGTGGACTGAAAATGCTATATGTACAGTAATTTCAATTTTTGTAATATTGAAATATTTATCTATAAAGTTTGTTATAACATGCAAAAACTCTTTAACAATCTCTTCAAAGGCCTTCAGTGCTCTCTTCTTGTTGCAGCTAAAAATACCCAAAGATGTGATGCACATTTAATTTGCCCTTTAGTGAAGCAAGAAATTCAGGCTAGAAAATCCACCTGCATAAGCACAGCTGCCTGTTGCACCTTGGAGCCAATTTGCTAAGCTGGTAGTGGGGAAATGCTCTTCCAGCTAATGGGATGTACAAGGAAACACCATTTTTTCAGACCAGGATTGGCTCCCCTAATGCCAAAGGGTTTAAAGAAGAGGTGGGGAGGAGAAGGAAAACTTGAAGCGACACAAAATTATGATAAAGGAAATGTCTGAAGCTCTGAGAGGATCATATTGGGTGTCATTGCAGCAATTTAAAAAGGTACTGCTCACAAGTCTTTTTAATCTCCCCATTGCAGGGGGTTCCAAAAGAACTCCACGTGGCTTCATTCAGAACCTGATGGGCTCACTGGGACCTGAACCACCCCTCTGACCTCGAGCTGTCCCAGACTTGCCTTCCCATAGTCCCTGCAGGATTCATGGCAGGTATCAGGCTTGTTCAATGGCTACACTAAATCTGTCAATCTGAGTTTATCTCTTCCCATTAAGAGCAAATGGGTCTAAGACACACCCCATCCTCAAGAACTGAAGTAGGCCTAAAGAACTAATAGGAGTAAGAATGAAATCTGAGTTCCGTACTTCCCTACATTCCCTCTCCCCTTCTCATTAGGCATTTATGCCATTCCAGTTATTTCAGACAGGGGCATCTGGTGGCCTTCTAACTATCAAGAAAAGGAATGAAACAGCTGAGGTTGTCAAGAGAACAGTAAGAGACCAGTAATGAGCTGATATTCGGGCAGTGCATCGTGAAGGATTTGCCCCATGACAGGCTTCTTGGTACCAAAGCTGTCAATTGTTCAAGACAAATTCTTCCAGACCAAAGATGGACATGATTTATCTTGATATTCAGTTATGTTCTATTTTAATCCTTCTGAAAACAAGAATATTCAAGAACATAGACTATGCAGGAAAGTTTTTCTGTTTTATCTGCCATCTCTCTCTTCACAGTGTTCTGGCAGGGCTATTTGCACTCTCATATACATTACTTTTCCTTTTTGGTACTACAAGTAGCAAAACCACTTCTAGACTAATAATATAGTCCAGTCTGCTATTCCTTATTTAGTTTCATAAAATACATCTTGTGCGTCATTTATTTTATAATAATCTGTTTCGTTTATGCGAGAATGCTTCATTGAGATTCAACACAAGTGGCTCAACAAAGCTTCAAGCACACATTGGCATTCACAAGGCTATAATTTTATCTCAGTCTTCCTTTCAATTAAATGCTATTGGCAAAAGTCCAAGGTACAGATCCACAGATCAATAAGAGCCAGGTCCTGTTTGCTTCACTCTCCAGCAGACACTACCTAATGGAGTTCATGGAGTTATTTAAGCAAGAGCACTGGATGTTAATCAGCTATAAGGTATAGAGCCAAGACATGCCCCTGCCCCAGTCTTTAGTCACATTATAGGTCTTTATTGCATCAATGGGGACTGCAGCAGCCATCAGAAAATTGTTTGCCTAAACCATTTCATCAGAGTCCCATTATAAAATACAGCAGCCTTCAGCCATAAGTTATAAAAGGCACCTAAAAATCATAAACATTTTTGGCAAAATAACCAAATGGTACCATACATATAATTTTGCATCCTAAATCAATAACCTGTCATGCTTTACTTTTCATTTGCAAAACTGACTTCAATTTTGCAGAAGAAGAAAACAGTCTTTGCAGCAAGTTTCAGTTCAGAAAAGGACTTTCAAATACTAAACACGAGGTTTGGTTTGCTGGTTTTTATTTGACTCAGCAGCTTCTTAAGGTTTAGGGTGTGCTCAAGCCCTGTAGGAGTCAATAAAGCATAAACTGAGTACACTCTAGTGAAGCTAGGATGGATGCATCCATGTCAGAAACAGTTTAACTGTTCTCTCATGTATAAAAAGTCACCTTCCTAGTCACTCTTTTCTTTGCTGAAGAAAGATGGTTTTCTATCACAGATAATTATTCAGCTAATAATAAGGAATTACTTAGTACAGGTTGCCAATTTCAATACAAGAAGCCTTGTACTGCTGGACCATCCATCACCTTAAACTCTTTAAACCCTGGATTTTTCTGCAGCCACTGCCACCTCTTTGCATGTGCCATTGCTATAAAGAATTTGCCGTCAAGAAGAACAAATTGCCTCTTTGATTAATGCTTTATTGACTCGTTTGTTCAAGAGGCCTTTCCTTCCCTAACGAGGATTATTCATAGGCTTTCCTTCCCTAACGAGGGAGGTTATTCATGGGTTTCCAGCTGTCTCTTCAGCAGTTACGGGAACTACTGTCCTTGGCCACTGAGAAATATTAAAATAATAAAGCTTTGGCATCTACTTTTTGAAGAGAGGTTTACATTTAACAGTGAACCAGAAATATGCTGTCAAGGCCTGAGTGAATGCTGGGCTCTTCAGAGTTTCATTTAATCCTAGACTAAAATCACTTGCTCTTTAAACAGTTTTTCTCATGCTTCTCTCTTGTAGAGGTAGAAAATTAGTTCCTGGACTTCCTGAACACATTCTGTGCAATAATCAATACACTGCCATATAATTATTTTTGTGCTATCTTTCTCTACAAGTGATTGTTTTCAAAAAATACCCAAGTTTTCTAAAGACTTAGTTTGCAGCAACCTTTTGATTTTAAACAGAGTCTCAGTGGAATGTAGAAGGAAAAATGTTGAGTTTCCAGTCTCCTCTTGCAGGTCTCCTCCGTTTGTGGGTGCAGGAAGTGGATAATGCAAAGGTGGGGGAGGAGGGCAGATTAAGAAAATAATTTTTTGAACACTATATATTTTGGCTTTAAAAAAAAGTAATTCTTGACGTGGTCCCAGTTTTATTCTCCACTGCTGAAATGATGCTCTCAGGAAGCAGCAACTTCCTCTGCCCTGTTTCATACAGAACAGAGATCTCTGGAGTTTTTCTTTGCAAGTGACTGAACAATTATCAACACCTAAAAGGCAGCCCTGTCATCAGTTGCTACAGAGCCTCACTTGCAAGCTGTTGGATTTCACTTGTAAAGTCCTTTTCACTACAAAGCCCATTTGGGATTAGGAAGTTAAATCTCACAGAACAACACGATGTGGTATCGGCTCTACTGATAAAACAACTTTGTGATTGCTTAAAAGCCATTCCCTTCTCCACTTTTATGTACTTATCAACTCCCCTGGGTATTTGTAGCCACTAAGTTTCATTTTACATAGAAATAAAATTCCTCTGAATGTCATTGTCAAAACTCCAGATATTTTCCTACTGCATCTACTCGAAGATGTTTGCGTAGATCTGTGATCTTCTCAGGAGGAAATAACTATATTTGTGTTACAGAACAGAACTCATTTACAGTTTAGAATATGTGCAGCATGCAAAAGATTTAAAATTGGTCCATGGGAACATAAGACCCACAAGCTGACAATAAGATTTTCTGAAGACTATACTGCTGAGCACGGAAATACACAAATTCATGAGTAGAATTGTTCTCAGTATTCATAATTAATATTTTTCCTCCTTTTCCTGACCTGATTCAATTGCAATCTCAGCATTACTCTTCCTGGTTTAAGTACACACACTGAGACATAGGAGTGGATATAGATATTTTTATCCCTGTTTCTGATCCATTTATCACACCTGTGATAAAAGAAATCTTTTCCACTTCAGCTTCTAGCTTGGTCCTCTTGCCAGAATTGCCTGCACTTACTAACTGCCCTCACTAGCTTACTTACTACAGTCCCAGTGACTCCAGACTCCCCAGGGAGGTAGGCAAAATCCAGTGGTGGCAGCAGCACCAGCAGGGAACAAAGGTACAGTAGGTGATGCTCATCTTCAAAGACTAAGGAAAAAAAAAAAGGAAAAAAAGGCACAAAACCTACTTTTTGGACTGCTGCCTACTCCAGCCAGCCTTAGCCAAACCACAAATACCTCAGCTATTTCAGACACCCAATCTCTTCCAGTTTCTTGCCTTTTCAATGAGCCAATGCACAATGCAGCACAACAGCAAGTAACAGAATGGGATTGTCAGCATAAGGGAAATTAAACCTCGGAAAGAGTTCATTTATTAAGTTAGAGAAAAATATTATTTAAGGTTTGAATATGTTAAGAACAATGAATTGCTGTTTTTAACCAACGTTTTGGCAAGGGAAAAACAAAACAAATTCTGTCCCAGAGCTCAGCCAGTCTCTCAGCAGAGGTGTCTGTTCTCACCAGGCAGAGCCTGTTTTCCCTTTTGGTGCAGAACCCACTCAGCAGCACCACACATCTGCTGCAGGGGAGCAGTCCTGCTGCTGCAGCAAATCTCAGGCCAATGGATTTCTGATCCCAACTGAAAGTTCAATGTCCCTTTGCATAACTTTTTTTAAAATTCTTTGTTTCTTTTTTCTCTTGATTCTGCTGCTGTGCTTCTTCTGCACTTCTCTTCACTCCTGGATTTCTCAGCTTCTCTGAGCTGAGCTCCTTGGGGATGTTCCCTCATGGGGAGTCCCCTTATTTCAGTTTTCCAGGTCAGGACAAAAAATCCAAAACCTGTTAGGATCTTGTTTCTCGTGTTTATTAGGATGTTATCACAAAACTTGGCAAGTCTCTCCAGACTTTCTGCACAAGTTCAATTCACCACAACCTGGCTCATTTTGATCTGATGGTACAGAATGGCCTTGTGGCTCACTTTGGGCTTTGAAGGCACAAAATTGCCCTGAATTATGCAGTTCTTTTATCTTTATACTTATTCTTATCCAATTAACAATAGACATGTATATTATTTTTCTTAATTACCCAACACCTGTGTGCTGCACTGTGGCATTTTCTATCCAATCACTTACTATTACCCAAAAACCTCTAGAGGAAGAACATGAAGAAGAAAGAAGAAGGAAAAGAAACAACATTCTAAATCCTCCATCTTATCTTCTGCTTTCTAAACTATTTTAAACTCAAAACTAGCTTTTTCACCCAGTGACTTAAGAAAACTCTCTAATCTACACACTCACACTTTCAGCTTTTCTACCAAACAGTAGTTTTCATGTTATATGAAATTCAGTATTCTTCTGGATCTCAGAGCTAGGTATCAGAAACAAGTGCACACACTCTGTGTTTTAGACTCCAACACCTTTTTTCCATGTTTCCATGCTAAAGATATCTACTGAGGGCAGTGAAATACTTCGGGGGCTAAGCTGAACAAAACCTGATAGGTCTCTCTCAGACAGCAAGCCTTCTGCACGTGGTGAGCAGACTTTTAAAAGGAATCACCTGGCCTACACTCGGTGCTGTGCAGCTTTTCTCACCTCCACTGCTGCCAGCCACTAGGTGGGAATGTTCACCCTGCAGACTCCTGGAGAGACAGAAGCAGCCCTGGCTGGAGTCCCGCATTCCAATAAATCCTCCCCTTGCTTAAAGATGTGCAGCCACGCTGAAAACCAGAAATGAATTTGTTTCCTTTCAGATAAACGATTTTATGTATTTCTAACTAATCTCACTTTTATGCTAAGCACAGAGGAGCATTGTCACAGCATCTCACATGCTTTTGCGATTGATTTTTCCTTGGACCTGTAAACTATTCCAAAGCAACTCCACCCACCAGAAATCAATTTCCTTCAGTGGAAGCTTCACAGGGCAGATGCATGTTGCATCACTACCATTCAAAGCTGATATAGGAGCATTTCCCTTTGTTCCTCTGATATTGAAGCTAAGAGATGAGCTAGGAAACAATGGGGATTTTATCCTCCCAGTAAATTCAGGGTTTACAATTTGTTCATAAAACGTTACATTGAAGTTACCATGAAAAGCATACAGAAGAGGTCAGAGAAATCATGCACTGAATTTAATGGAGACAGAATATTCCTCTATGCATCCAAATCCCTCTGTGCACTGAAGAGCTTACAAGCAAATGTGACAGAAAAAAAAGAGGACAGCACAAAATTCATATGCTCCAAGAATTGCTGAGAATGAAAATGAACATGGAAATATTCTGAGAACAAGAATGAAAAATTAAAGCTCTTTTTCTACTCCCATCTATTTAATCACAGTATTTTTCTGATATTACAACTTCCCTTCATCTTATACCTGTTTTGTGAAGTTGAAGAAAAGAGATAACTGCTGTAGTTGGTCACAATTTTCTTTTTTTCCCTTCTTTTCCCCCTGAGGAGCTGAGGAACAGGGAACAAAAGAAGATAAAACTATTTCTTATTCTGAAGCAGAAACAATTTAAATGAGGGTTTCTTACACAGACCAAGGGAGAAAAGAGAAAGCTAAAGAACCTGGTTAAGCTATTTTAGGGAGGTCCCTCATAGCAGATTTATCCAGGGTTAGACCTACACCTGACAGAGCAGAAACAGGACACAGAATCTCTCACCACACTGCAGAGTTTTATTCCTTCCCACAAAGTCAGCAGGAGAATCCCCCTTGCTCTGTGTGTTCAACTAATTAAATGTTTAGAGGTTGAATGGGGAAAATCTCCAAATCTCCAAACAGCACGAGTGAAAAACAGAACTTATCTGAGCCACACCCACTCCAGAGAAGAAATCTTCAAACCACTGCTGTGAAATTAAGTGACAAACACTTGTGTTCAGTCAGATCTCTCACTGGCAGCTATTTAGACCCTTGTGCAAACATGTGCCACATCCTCATGCATGTTTGCCTGCATTGGGGTGTGGAAGAGCCCTAGGTACAAATCCCCATTAAACAATCCACTATATTGGCTACAATCATCACCTTGTAAAACAAAATCAATCCCTAACCAGGCAGGAAGTTTGCTCAAACAGCAAACTTCACTCTTGGTTGTAAGTCTTGGATAGATTTGCATGAGTTGCTGCAATTACTTTGGAAAAATAGGGGAATAATTCATTTTACATAGATAATTCATCAGAGAAGACAGCCACTGAAAGCAGGGGAAAATTGCAACACACAACATAATTTTAGAGTTTTATTTCACCACTAAAGCAATCTATTTTAAGAGTGGTTAAGATAATTTGAATTGCAGATAAATAGAACTTCAGGTCTTGGATTTTTTTCCTGTGTGGACCAACCAAAATTTCAAAGGTCAAACTGTAGAATAATACAAAGCAAGGGAAGTTAATGGACCTACTTATACCAGGACATAATTCAGTGTATTTGTGGGGTTTTTCCACACATTTCCTCTCTGTGCATTATTAGATTATGGCTACCCTGGTACCCTTGAAGGATTCCTAACTCCTTGTCAGAGTCATGAGTTGCCCTTGACTGTACTGCTTGCTGAACCCTCTGATAAGCTCTCAGTAATATTTTCATGGAAAATTGTATCACACCTTATGAAAAGGAAATAACTCATTCCTTTTCTTCCATACATCTTCATTCCATTTCCCTTAAATAGCTGCAGAATGGCAGAAAGGTCTGGGCAATGTCCAGTGAGACAGCCTGGCAGCTGAGCCTGAAACTGCTCTCCACTCACATGGAACAGGAATTATTCATGTAAGCACTCCTCGCGTATTCATGGGTTGTGTTGCACGTACCACTTCACAGAAGCAGCCCTGCTAGCTAACACCAAATCTAAATATTCTCAAAAAGACATCTTGGCCATCTGATCTTAGAACTGTAGAATGGTTTGGGTCAGGAGAGACATTAAAGATCATCCAGTTCCACCCCCCCTGGCATGGGCAGGGACAATTCCCACCAGAGCAGGTTTCTCAAAGCCCCATCCAACCTGGCCGTGGACACTTCCAGGGATGAGGCAACCACAGCTTCTCTGGGCCAACACAGACCTTCATGATTTTATGGAAGAACAAGTAGAAAGCCCTGGAAAGAAGGACCTCTCCTCTTCCTGGGCACTGCCAGGCTGGAAGCAGCTCTAACCAAAGGCCACAAGCCAGCACTGTGCCCTGGAGAAAAGATGCCCAGCAGCATCCTCAGGTGTTACGAGAGGAGTGCAGCCAGCAGGCTGAGGGACAAACTGCTGCAAACATTGACAGAGTTCATCAGGGACTGGAGCTCTTGCCCTGAAGGAGAAGCTGAGGCACTGGGGGTTGTTCAATCTGGAGAAGAGTTGGTTTCAGGGGAATCTTGAAGAAACTTAACAATGCTCAAAGGTGTCAGGGAGGTGGAGCCAAACTTTCCACTGCAGGGTATGGCAGGAGGACAAGAGAGGAAAGAGTGAGCTGAAACATGGGAGGCTCAGGGGAGCTACAAGGAGAAATTTTTTCAGAGGAAGTCCCAATGGAGCAGTTTGCTCAGAACAATTGTAAAGATTTTCAACACCTGAAGAAGAGCCCAGAGCAACGTGCTCTGACCTCATGACTGATTGTGGTTTGAGCAAGAAGTCAAACTGGACACCTCCACATGTCCCTTGCAGCTTGAATGATCCTGTCATGGTATCAACTCACAGCTTGGACATTTTTCTCAGTCTTTCCTTTAATATTAAAAGTTATCTTTTACACTGGTTGTGATGAAAACCCAGATAATATAATGGGAGTTTTCCTGTCTCAGAGGAGCAAAAGGATTATGGCTCGTTACAAGCCATAATTTTTAAGATGATGGAATTTTTCCAAAAACTGCTAACAAATAATGGGAACCATAAAGGGACAAAAATACATTTGAACACCAAGCAGCTGTAAGCCAACTATATATATATATATATATATGGATAGTTTAATCAAACTGCCAAAGTGTTAAGAGAGATGCTAAGAGTTAGTGATGCAAAAAAAATCCATAATTACTTGCTAGACATAGATTAAAGAAAAGTTAAGAATTCTGGAAGTCCTTTGTAAAATTAAGATAAAAGATTTGAATGCATATGTTGTCAAGTATCTATTTAAAGTGTTAGTTTCATCTCTAAGATAGTTCTGGTAATGATTTAAGTAGGAAGGAACTGGGTTCTTGCAAAGCCAATCTGGTTAAAGCTTCAGGGTTTGGCATGATGATTTCTTTTTTATTAAAATGCATATGAATTTTCACTTACTAAAAAAGTGGATCTACTAAAATGAGGATCATAAAGTTATTTTGACATTACTTTTGTGAAACATGAATAAAATTACTAAAATTATTCGGGATTTTGACAGGAGATTTGAGAGACTTATGATCCCAGCAATGTGGCCAATATAACAAATGAACTATTTTTTTGGTTTAATAATGGAAATACACTACAAATAAAGCATAACAGTTGCACAAAAAAAGATATAGTTTTACACTCTAATTAAGTCACCTTATTCTGCCAAGCAAAGTAACACACGTTAACAATCTTACTGCCTCCTTCATATTCCAAGTATAAATTAAACTTCCAGCAAGCAAGAATATTACCCAGACATCTTGGATTCCTCCTGCAACTTTAACAATTTTAGTGTGACAGAATAAAAAAAAACACCAAAAAAACCCCCAAAGACAACCAAAAAACAACTTCAAAATGAAAAGCCAAGCAATGTATCAAAGACTAAGTTTTGTTTCTAGGATCAGCCCCAGCAAGGAAATTTGCTCCAAGATACCTAGTTTGTCTGAGGCCAAGAAATGCATGGCTTGTGATGGGTATTTTTCAGTTTGAAAATGCAGTTGGGGGTTGTATTCTCAGTAATATAGTTCTGTCTGAGGAATACTTCCGAGTGCAATAACCTCTTGTGTCCCACTAGATCATTGCAAATGCTAAAATAAAGGAACATTCCCTTAATGGAAAATGCTACAGTCTAAGATTTCATCTAGTTTCTGAAATAATGCTAACAAAATAATTGGCCACCCAGACTTTTGTAGTTTGTCCAGCAGGGTAACTTTCCAGAGAGAGATCTTATCATTCTCTCCTCTTGGTACATTTTTTTAAATATTTTACTTCTTAAGATTATTAATTGCTTTTAATTGACTACCATCAGATCCCCATTTGATCAGCACCTTCACTGTTTATTTTCCTAGAATAATTCATCTCCCTAGATGAGAGGGCATGAGGCATTGTTAGCCATTTCTTCCCCTATCCTGGCTCTTATCTCTACACACTGGATTCAGTTGTGAGCAATGTGAAACAAAGACAAAACCTGACATCAAAAGTTTTTAAGTCAAGTCCCTACCAAGGCCAAGTTTACATCCTGAAACATGAGATTTTCTCCAGAAATAGAGATATAAAGTAAAAAAGAGGGAAATGCCCCCAGTCTCCAGTTTCTGGATCCCAGTCCCAGGTACCTGAATGGTTCAGAAGCCTCAAGAAGAGGCATTGCAAGGTGTCTGTGTGGAGCCTCAAGCCCTTTAAAGCAGCCTGTGTCATTTATTTCTTTCTTAATGAAACAGTCCTTCAGAGAGGGATTAAATCTCTTAATATCTCACCTGATATCTAAACCCCTTTTTTTTATTTTCAACATCAGTTTTTATCAGCAAACTTTAGAATATTGGAAATTCTCCACGTAGTCACAGTTTTTTTCTTTCCCCACAGGAATTGTAGGAAGTTTGTTTGATGAAACTTTAGTTTTTCCCTCGAGCTTCAGGGTATCAGATATGTAATGTGCAATGCCTTGCCTTCATTAAAGCCTCAAGGTGACCCTAAATTAAAATTCAAAGCAAACATTGTCATGGGATATATACAGAATGAGCTGAATAAATGCTGACAAATTACAGGACAAAAAGTGAATAAAATGTCACTTGTCAGTGTCAGCCCTATGTCACTGATGCTGTTTAGAGAACAGACCTGACTGAAACATTAGGCTAATTAAGGGACTGAGATGATGACTCAGATAAGAAATATTTATTATTTTTAACCAAATCAATTAAGGAGAAGGTTTGCTGCAATTCACCCCTAAGAGATCTACACAAAAACTGCTTTTAAAATTATACTGAGGCCACTAAACCAGCAACACTAAGGCATTCCAAGCTGTGGTATGTTCTGCTCTTCATTCATGCCACTGTGTGCTGGCTGGGGCCACCCCTTCCTCAAAGCCACAGAACATTAAAAAGTTTCTATCACTTTCTGTGGAAAACCTTTTCACTCAGATTTATCTCCTACTTTTTAAGTAACTCTTAAATGTCTACTTCAGGTGTTGATCTAAGTTCAAAGACACTCTGTAATTTTGTACTCTCCTCTTTTCACTATAAACCACATTATCTGCCACCTCACTCTGGCCCTTTCTCCACTATAAAAAAAAGTTTGTGCCTTCCCTGCCATCTCTGGATCTCCCCAGAGTCAAGCTGCCAAAGACTAGACCGTACTATGTCATGAGGAAAACTTGTTCAAATAATTATGTTGGTTTTATAAATCATATAATTCTTAAATATAATATATCAAACGGAAAATCAAGTGGAATACTTTGAATTTACCTCCAGCACTGCAGGACAATCCTTAGTACTGCTGCCAGAGCAGAAGACATACAAATTTTGATGGAGGATTACAATCTAAACCACATTCCATGAGGAATAAACACAGTATTTTTGTTATTGCAACTTTCCAGGTGCTCAGTCTCATCATTCACAAACTAAAATTCTGCTGTTAAATTAGTTTATTTTCAATTAGATTATTTTCAAAAATAACTACCAGGACAAGTTCTCCAAGGAAAACAAACCCATTCCTGTTTGAGAAGATATTCCTGCTTACAAGAACTGCAGTACCTCTTTCAGCTATACAAGTAAAAGTAGCAACATTCAGCTGATGATTTTTTTAAAATCTCAGTTTCATATATCAGATTATGTTTGTTTTCATCTTTTTTTTTTTTATTCCTTGGTTAAAGGAATGGGCTGAGATAAGCAGTCTAATGGTACAAAATATTTACACAATATATACATAAATCTCCATGGTATTTATGTATTTCTATAATGAGCACCTATGAGCCAGTGACTCAACACCAAGGCTTTTGTCCATGGGCAGGAGGGATCTGGCCTAAAGTCCCTCAGCAGCTTGATTTAGATGAGGAATAAAGGACATGGAAATCTCAAGCTGAAGGCTGGAATGTAGGACAAGACTGGAGTCCCTTTTCCTCATTCTTCCCCAGCAAAAAGAAAACAACAGTGCCAACAACTCAGGCAACCCCTCTTGGGCTGATGTGAAACAGGGAGCTGTGAGAGGTGGGAGCCCTGGTCTCAGAGATGTGATTGTCAGGTAGCTCAAGTGTCTGCACCCTTCAATGGCTGGCTGCTTTTCTAGCCTCCATGTGTTTTAGTGTTGCCACAGGGAAGAAATTCACATTGGGAAACCTGTGAGGTTGGGAGGAACAGAAGGTGGAGACATCACCACCACCTCCTCTGGAGCGACCTCCTCCTGCACTGCAGAGGCTGACCCAGGAATTCAGTCACTTCAAGGGATTTTCTTCCTGCTGGAAGCATAGGACTCTATTATCAAGTTCAGGAAAACACAAATGGATTTGGGGAGGCAGAAGCCTGTCAGAAACTCAATGCCAGAGGTGGGGATCCTACTCCAGGAAAAAACAGGGAATGCAATAAGGCACGGGAACTTTCCTCAAGGAAAGTTTGGTGAGCGATATTTTAAGGAGTTTGGAGGGCCTGGCCAGCAGCAGTTTACCTGCTGGTGCCATGTGCTGCTTCTCTAACACTTCTGATCACTCAAGCTGCTTTTTCTCATGCTGCTGCCACACAAGAGTCTGTGCGAGCACCTGGCACAGAGCAGAGCCCTCTGCTCGTAGAAGATGCTACATCTATGATCAGACTGCACTGCAAATTACTCTGACCTCCAAAGAGAATGTGTCCAAACACATTCACATTAACAGATGTCCTGTGAACTGCTTCCTTGCCTCCTCCATCCTGGTTGTGTCCAGGCAGGTACATGGAGACTGCAGATTGTGCTTTGTCTCTGAATATCTCTGAATGCTTTGAAATACCCCAGAAGTAAAGGCAGCCACACTTTACCTGCCATGATGACAGACTCCTGTTGTATTTACACTCAGCCTCTCTCTCCATCTTCAGATTCCAGTGAGGGGAAATTGTAAATACACTTTTCTACTGAGCCAGTGCAGTACATTTTACCTGTGGTTTTAATCCACAAATTTTACTCCACTGTTAAATGTTCAAACCACACTCAGATTTGGTTGTATGTGCTTGGAAATGTTATTTTTTCTCCTCCTGTCTCCTTCTCCCAAGAGGTAACTGAACACAAGACAAATAACAACAGTATTTTTTATGTCTTTCAGTGGCAGATACACAGACAAACCCTACCCTGTGCTATAAACACAATGGAAATTAGAAGGTCATGTGTTCCACATTGCAATAATGCAGAGAGACCTCTTGTCTTCACAGGAATTTGATGTTCTGAAATGGATTTTAAGTGTAAGGTCTTGATTCATTAAACCTGTGACATTGCTCTCAAAGGAAAAAAACCACTTATTTAATTATAGCCCAGTCCTGTTTGCTTGCTATTACTGTGCTGAAAGAGTAATTGGGGGGTTTTCTACTCCTGGTCTGCATGGGCTTCTTGAGTAAAATAACATTATAAACCCTATTAAAGCTGACTAACAGCTCCATTAAAAAGAAGCTAAGGATCCTACTTCAAATTATGCAGGGTGAATTAATTAGTTGGGCTGACAAGTAGCTGCAAGAAGGAAACCAGCCCAAATCAGCTGCAAGTACATCTGCTGGGCTGCTGTGACCTTCCTGCCTCTGGCAGCAAGTCCTACACCAGGTACCACTGGCCTGGGATGGCAAATAGAAGAGGCTAATTTCTGCTTTTGGGGTAGACCCAGTGATCAAACACACATCAATGCCCCCTGAAAGGAACTTTCCTCAAGAAATTCACACAAATCAGACTTCCACTGTGATAAGTGCATTGGAAGGGTTTGCTGCTTTTTTTTTTTTTTTTTTTTTTTTTTTAGTAACTGGAAGAAATAAAAAACCTCAAAACTCATCAGCTGTCCCTATAAGTTTCCAGGGAAGGGATTCTAATTGTAATGTCAAATACCAACAGATTAGTTCTGCACTGCAGACAAAGTCTGTAGTAGAGGAGAAAGCCAGGAATTGACTCAATCCATGCTTCAAAGTACCACACTCTCCCACCTGCAATCTTTCCCTCTATTTTCTATTGCATGGCCTGTTTTGGCATAGACCCTTCTCTGTAATCACAAACTACATCCCAAAATAACCAACATTTGCACCACACTCAACAGTCTAACTCTGAAGCTTCATCTGTTGCTTTTTGCTTCCTAGGATTTAAAAACAAACAAAAAATAAAAAGGCAACCTGTTGGAAGTTCTCCTCCTCTGAACATACTGCATGTTTTTTTCTGTTTATGGTGCTTGCAAAATATTTTGGCCCAGCTTAGAGTAGCTTAGAGACCTCTACATTCCAAAATAGTAAATCTTCCTTGTGAAAGTTTTTTTTCTCTCTACTCTCCTTGGGTAAAGAAAAAAGACTGACTACTTCTCTGAGTTCAGTAGTTTAAGGAGTTATTTTCTAGGGAAGTGTAAAGGTATTTTGTGTGTGTGTGTCTTAATAGAATGCACACAGCTTTTACTATGAAAGCTCATGGGCTTTTTTGGAGCAATTCTTGCATGATTACCAAGAACTGAAATGTGGATAATGCAGAAAAACCCCTTTCTTGTTAGAGACTGAAATCTATTAAATTTCAATTTTCCATGCATTCTGGTTTAAGCAACTTGTACCACAGGGAACCAAACGTGTTTGGCTTGGCACTTCAGCACCAGAAGCTGCAGAACAGATAAGGAAGAGAGCCAGAGGAAAAATCTGTTTGCAAACACACATAAAACACTGACTCCTTTCAAGATCAGGTAGGAATCTGTGTTACTAAATACACATTTCATCTTTGTCACAGTCACTCATCTCAAGAGACGTTTTTGAACCACAGCCAGAGCTGTGTAACAATAGAATAATTTGTAGCTCCAAGGAATAAAGAGCTGATAATGGAAGCTGTTGACAACCTCTGCCCCCATCGTGGTATTCTTGCATCTTTATGCTCACTTGTTGCACTTTTAATCACATCACTTGAAAGGACTCACATAAAACCTGTGCTCTGTTAATCATCTCTCACTTCCAAACAGAAAAGAAGCTCCATGGCCACCAGCAGTGTAAAACACCTCAGATTTTACCATAAAACTTTTTGTGTAATTGACCATCTCTGAGGAATTGGACATGTGCAGGCACAGCATCAGAATGAAATATGTCTTTATTTTACCTATCTTTTTTTCCTCTTACACCATTAAGTCTTCTGATGCTATTATTAAAAAAAAAAAAATAAGATGACTAGCTTATTTGATATTAATAAACATAAAAATTTTCCAGCATAAAGTTGGAATAAACAGTATCCATGTATTTTAATGCAGCCATAGACCCCATTTCACCTTGTCATGGGACCTCTTCTTAAAAGAATTATATTGAAAACCTACAGAAAAACACATAATTATTCAGTTAGACAATACTGTATTTTCAAAACAGATTTATGTTTCAGACAGTTCCTAACGAAACACAAGCAGAAATACAAACAAATCTTAATGCAGGCACCTGAATATGGACATTATACACATACACCAGCAGCATTGCAGGCTACTGGTGGATGAGTAGTGAATTTAACTACTTCATTTGTCTTCTGTGGGAGCACAGTGAACATCCTGTGGGTTAGGATATTTGGATAACCTCATGCCCAAAGCCTTTCAGCTCAATGATTTGAGGAGAATAATGTGCTACTGGAGACATGTGTTGCAAAGTGTCCATTTATCAAACAACAGGCAGTCTGTCAGAGTATTTCTGTTCCTCTCATGGCAGAGCTGCAGGTAATTTGCAGAGGGAGCTGCCAGTAGAAGGAAAACACACAATTAGGTCAGAACTTTAAGGCAGGGCAGAGGCTAACAAACACAGCACTCACACTTTAGTAAGGTACTAACAGAAGCTACAAAAATCTATCAAGAGGAAATAACCTACTTGATGAAAACTCCCATGAATAAGTGAAAGAGATACTCTCTTCTGGACAGGGCTAGAGAGAGAATTGTTTTCCAGAAATGCTATTAATTTAGTGACAAGCAGTGGTGCTACTGAAAATATCCTCTTTACAGGAAGCTCATAGAGACTCAGCAGGGCATTTTTTGAGGGCACTAAAATGAATGCCATGACTAGACATGTTCTCCAGTGATTTACATGCATTAATTCATGAAATTATTTCATTGTAATCCTGTTGTATATGCAGTTAAGGCTTTTTATTTTTTTGAATCGTCGCATCGCTTGCCACAAATGGAGACTCCAAGAGACATTAAAATGCTCCAAAACTGACCAAAACTTGCATTCTTACTGATAGCAGGCAAATTTGCTTCCTCTTTCACATGAAATGAAAACATGAAGTCACATGAAATATAATTGGCTGAAAACATTAGAGTTCCATTTAAGATGAGGCAATTATTTGAGCTCTGATGTATTTCACAATACAAAGCCAGAAATATGCTATGTGTACTATTAAAGTATCTTTAATTCATCTCCAACAAAGCAAAATATTTTTTCTTATACCTCTATGGTGGGTTTTTGTTAATTCATGGAAAACACCACCATTAAAACATTGAAAGAATTAAAATGGACAAGTTTCAAATACGTCTCTGTATTTCTGCTAAGGAAAAGTAACACAAAAACCTCTTTCACTGGTCATCATTAAAGGCTGGCAGTTTGCTTAGTGTGGTGATCTAATATAAAATCATTTTAGTTACAGGTCACAAGTCAGAACTACCACCCCACACATACATAAAAAGAAAAGCTGGTAGAAAGACAAAAATATTCTTAGAAAAATACCTTGTGTTTAAGTAGTCAAAGTTTTCAGAGCAACTAACTTGGAGAAATTCTAGTTTTAGTAGTTAAATTAGTTCAAAACATCTGTAACATCATATAAAACCAATGAGATTATGCTTTTTCTTTTATCAGGATAATCACCCAAGAACTGACATAAATTCAGCTAAATAATGACACTAAGCAGGATCTTCACTTTTTTTTCCCTAAGGTGTGTTCCTCTATTCATATTAATGAACAAGATCCAGTAACCCTGCCCTTTATTCCTTGAGTCAGACACCTCATGAGACACTTCTGAGTTTTGCTCATGTAAAGATCAATACCTATAACTCCAGTCCTGATCACCATTTTTGCAGTGGTTTTCTGACTGCATCCTGAAAAATCAGGATGGTACATTTTATTTGCTGTTCCCAAGGAAGAAGTTATTCAAGAGAGTCACCATTAAAAAAAATAAAAAATTGTTTTCTACCCCCACAAAAGGGATTATCTTGTTTATGGATTTAAGTAGGTTTTTTGAAGTGTTTGCACAGAAATTGTTACACCAAGATAGCAAATAATGTTTCATTTCTATAAGTTTCTACTACTTATTCTGGCATTTAAGTTTCCAGAACTGGCATTCTCTGTAGTGACCAATTTAGGAATAAAGAAGGTGCAAGAAAATGTGGTTAAACCTTTCCACTTTGGAGAATGATTGAATTTTTCCAAAGCAAGCCCTGGATTCCAACATCACTTCTGGATTAACTCTTTTGTAATTTCTATGGTGTTACACAGGGCCTTTGCACAGCCTATGGGACAAATGCAGAAATAAAAAGTTTGGGAGTTGGGTAGCCACCCAAAGCTAACTGGATATGAGTGGAACTGTTACCTTCCCAGGTGGAGATGATAGGCCATGGATGGTTTTGGAATTGCTGTAATCACTGCAATTTTTTGTTCACACTGTATTCTCAGCTGGGCTGTTTGCTAGCAATCTTTTATCATTTTCAATATACAGAGCCTCCTTTAGTTAAAAACAATTCTGGTATTTTACAAAAAAAGATAAGAGCCTCAAATCAGCAAGTGCCAAATCTGTGGTTTAGAGATAAATTAGACATTCATGTTTGCTTAGAAAGGAGGTGAGTTTTAGTTTGTTTTCCTCCCACAAGCTGACTTTGAAGAGTTAAAACAATGTATTTTAACCCTTAAGAGCCACAACCACGAGGCCAAGGTCTTGACCATATTAGAATGTAAGACATAAATGATAAACACTGTGAGAGCAGCCAGGCATGAGGGAAAGAGCTGAAACATAAATCTCCTTTAAATTTCCAGGTCACAGAAGGTATTCAGGTGGAGTAGCAAAGGGAGGCCAAGGGAGACAGATTGCACATCAAAAGACTCTGTTATACCACATAATTTCACACAGCTAGGACTGGCAAGGAAGAGTTGTATATTAGCCTGTCCTACAGAGCAAAAATGTGAGAGACTGAAGTCTTACTACCCTGGCCACTCACACTGATTTTCCTCTCTGCTCTGAGCCAGAAGAATGTCCTGAATGGTCAAGTTTGATTTAAATGGGAGGAAAGAGATAATTACCCTGCCCAGCAAGACCTGGACAGCTCAGTTTTAATATCTTCAAAAGAAGTGCCATGTAACAGAGTTACATCCTTCTGCTGTGAGGAGAATCAAGCTGTTTAAGCCATGGGAAAAATCAACTTCCAATATCATTGCCTAGAGAGCGACAGTCCAAAGTAGAAAACAATTACATAGAACACCAGAAAAGTAAAAAGACTATCAAGTGTGCAAAAGTGGAAGGATTATCTCTCCATTTTCATAATTCTATAGCATTTGAAATAAGTACATCACAGGTTGGCTTTCCATTAAGAAGCTTGCTTACGCTTTTGTGTTTTAGCAAAGTAAAAACCACAACTGGCTACAGATTTTAGTATAAATTAAAACATACAACATGGGGAAAAGAAGTTGTAAATACTCCAAAAATACTATGGCTTCCAACATAATTTACAGCAATAAAATACCACCTTTAAAGTGTTACTGTCATCGAGGCATCTCAATAAAAATATTCATAGTAGGCTTAACAGTAGGACACTGTTAAAAAAATAAAATAAAATTGATTCAGAGACTAATTTATTTTGTTCAGAATGAAATATATCCCGGGGTGCTGTTTGTCTTGCACTATGTGACCTGTGGAAACTTTTTGGCATTTCTTAAACACCTCCTGCCCAGCAGCACCGATTTCCTCTTGGACTTGCATGGAGAGGGGAGTCAATAGAAATCCAGCCTGCTTGTCAGTGAGGGAATTTATTGGCTGGATGCCTTGGAGAGAAGCCAAGATGAGCCCTGAATTTCCACTTAACTCAAAGATGCTGGCACCTGTGCACTGACTGTCCAGGAGCAGGAGCACAAGGGAGCACAGAGGCACCAGAGATGTGTGAACATGCTCTGCTCCTGCTTTGCTTTGTTGGTTTGCTGCTTACCTGGCAACAGCAGAAGCACAGAGGGTTCATTCCAACAGATATTTACCTGAACATTCTAAAACACATCCCTGCCTCTCCCAGCAGAAAACAGAGCATCATGATAGAGAAAAGAAATAAATAAAAACAATGCAAAAGAATTGCTGTCAAGAAGGCCTCTCATTAAATGCTCTGTTTGGAGGCAGTTCTCCTAATTATAAGGCCTATGTATGAGCAATATTGCCTTTAAACATTTATTTCTGTCTGCTGTTTTTATTCTTTCTAGTTTATCTAGTTTCTAGTTTATCTAGTCCCAAAAGAAATGCAAGCATGATTCAAGTTTCATGAAGTGACCAGTCAAGCAATGTCTGCAGACCCCATGCAGGGGGTTGACAGGAGAAGCTCTGGTACAAGCTAGTGTGTTAAAAATCCCCAGAGAACCCCAACAAAAGGAGTACCTCCCCAAAGACTCTCATTTGGAGGCTGTTTCCTCATTTCTGGTGTTCAGGCTTGTCCTTGGTGACAGAGGCAGAGCACTGACACTGTCTGAGCACTGACAACTGCATTTCCCAGTGCACAGCCCTGCTCCCCTCATTACTGCGAGAGCACAGCCATGCCACGAGCCATCCTCCATCACCTCCTGCTATAAAGACATTATCTGCCTGCAATTACATTACTAATTCAAGGCAAAGCAGGTGGTAGCTTGGAAGTTAATGAGAACGGAGCGCAAGCAATGTTTTGTTTTCAGATTAAGAATCCCCTAGAGAAATGACAACTTTGTAAAATCGCTTGCAAAGCCAGGCTCTGAGGCAGCAGCAGCAGCCCAAAACCTGAGCAGAGTTATAGTACCTTTGCTGGGATTATTCCCACAGAGCATGAGTTCAAACAGCAATCAAATAATCTAAAGATAAATGTGAGGGGAGTCTTCATACATCAAATAAAAATGAGATCCTGGGAAGTAATACCTGCTAAATAAGTTTTACAAGATGAAAATGAGGAAGGGACCTTAGTCCTACAGCAGCTATACCTAAGTTTTTTCCCATTAATACTTTGGTTTGTTGTGCCTTTCACAAGGTCATCCTCTCAATGCTCTCATTTCTTTCTTGCTGGGCTTTAAAAAGTTCATTTTTGTAGACCTTTTGTATCTGCTGGTTACACAGAAAACTTTTGAGCCTTCATCAGAAGTTGTTTCTCAAGATGGTATCAAACTACCCTAGATATCAAAAGCAGTTTTAAAAGACAGAAGTTACACTGTAGCTTTTCACTGTGAGACCAAATATGTTATTGGACTAAGTATGTAATTTTTTATACCTGCATGACCCAAGAAACTCCAGAATTAATACATCTCTCACTTCATTTCTATTGACTTCAGAATAATTACATCACTATTAGAGTCTGTCCCAAAATCCCAAAACCAAAACCCAACCAAAACTCAGAATTTTGGGTTCTCAGTTTTTTAAGGATTGAGCCTTCCTGCCAAGAAAAAAATCCACTGCTGGCATGTGTATAAAAATCAGACACAGCAAAAGAAATGAACCTCAGTTTAACAGAAAAACGACTTAAAAACAAAACCACACCACACATGAAATTAATCCTGGAGACTAGCTCAAGTTATTCCAAGATTATTTACTTTTTCTGCAGCTTTTGTTCCTTGTGCTTATCTTGTGGGTTATTTATTATTCAGGGTAGGAGGGAGATAAATTAACCTCTATTCTGAGAAGGGCTTTGATTGCAATGAGGTACAAATTAATGAAATAACTGACTTATTGCAAGTCAATATCAACATTATTACAACAAACTTCCATCTCAAGAAATAAAACTAGGTAAAATGTTTTCAGAGAGGAAATATAGATAGGCAGAAAACAGCTGTTCAAAGATGCTATATTAAAGTAAAATCTTACTTCTTGGACAGTGTTAAAATAGCTACAATAAATCACAGGTGATAAAGACCTCAGTTTTACAGCTCTTTGGAAAAATGGTTTCTCTGTAAGAATAACACAATGACATCCTTCATTCACCCTAAAATGACCTAGAATCCACGAGGTGCCTATTGAATTAGAGCTTTCTGTAATGCTTCCCCAGAACTTCAGCCACGTGCTCCTTCCTCTTGCTCCTGGCTAAAAACAATTCTATTCTGGCAACATGGATGGATCCTGCCCACAGGTTTGTGTTTTAAATTGGAGCCCATAGTAAAACTTGTATTAACCCATTTTCAAAGTCAAACTAACATGCATGAAACAGAATCTTGCCTTTAGATGCTGAAGCACTTGCTACCTGCAGGGAGAATCCCATCTGCAGATCCTACTGCTGCATTTGGACCTGTAGCAGAGAGTTTCACACAAGACACAAAGTTAACATAAAGACTAATACTGAGTAAAAATATGATAATAAAACAAAAAAAAAAAAAAAAGTCTGAGAATGCACTGTAATTTTGGTTGGCTTTAAAATATGGTATAATTATTACTCTGCAGCTAAACACAACTACTGCTTTGTTCTCAGCGCAAGAAGATCCCCATATTTAGAACAGCCAGTTCTTGTGTGCTGCTGTCAGCTGACCTGATCAAACGTGATATTAAATATCCTATTTATGTGCCAAGGAAAGGAGAGTAGCAGACCTTTCATAGTCCAGGGCTTTAGACACTATGAAATAAGGCAGAAGTGGCTGCAGTGAAAGGCTGTGATAGAGAATACCCTGTGTCAGCAGAAACAGAAATTTCAAAGAAGTCCCACTGCCGTTCCCAAGGTCTGCATGCATTTAAGCTTGGCACAAGGTTCCAGCATTTTCCCTGGATGAGATGCAGACGTGTTCTACATGTGGATGTTGTTCACACCCCTCCCCAGCTGCTTACTGCTCCTGATCTTTTATGAAGAAACAATTTGTGCCCTTAGGACACCTCCTGTTGGTTACAGCTCAGAAACACAGCAATATCCACTTCTCCAAGACTCTTCCCTCAAAACAACAAAAGACAACTATGATACACAGAACCAGAAAATTTGTTCTTTCTGATGCCTACAACTCCAGAACAAACCAGTACAACCACAGTTACATTCAGCAAACCTGTGGGCTACATACAAGACCCCACAATTACTAATCTTCGAGGTTGGAAAGGTATCAAGGTACCATCATCAAGGCAAGCAGGCTCCTGAAGATGTCAGTGGAGGACAGGTTCAGTTCTACACCCCAGCACTTGAGTTCCTTGACTCCCTTTGCTTCCTTATCTCAACCCTGTGATCCATGCCTGGCCCTGCAAGGTCCTGTTATGCTGATAAAGGGAACACAGTACCACAGAAAGCTCCTAGAGTTTGCTCCTTCCTGTTTTACTGTCTATCTTTTTCTCTCACTGTTCATTTATTCCATGACTCACATTATCTTCAGATTTAAATAGGCATGGAGAGCAGAAGGCCTTTATCTTACACAAATTACATCCTTTATCTCACACTGTGAGATGTCACAGAGCACATTAAACACACACAGCAGCACCCAACCCCAAAAAGAGATGAACACTCTCTAATCTTCCAATCTAATCAGACTTAAACAGCAAAACAACAACTTCTCATGAAATCTAACAGTACAATCTCTCTGTTTTACTCACAAAATGCCACCAAATTCCGAGGCAGTACTCTGCACTTCAGATTTTGAAGCTCAAGACCCAAAATAACTTTGCTCCAAAGCCTCTTTGAAAAAAGTCTTTCTGTTCTGTAAGTCAAAACAGACTCTCAGAAGATGCAGCAAACTTCATGTTAAGCCTTCTAGAGAAGGAGATTTAACTGTTACATTCTTGTCCCAGCAACTTCAGCTATGTGGTCTGCTTGCCACAGACCTTGTGTTGTGCCTTTATCCTACGGACTGCTCTCTCAGACACCAAATGGAACAGGCTGCAGAGTACACAGAATAGAATCTATTCCATCTGCATTGACAAAATGCTATCCTAGTTTAAAAATAGGAACTAAGTGTCAGCAAGTCAAAATGGGGACCTAATGATGAGAAGAGAAGCAGCCACCTGAACAAAACCTGCTCAGGACTTGCTGATTGTTCACACCACTGTTCAATTCCCCCAGAATCAGACTCTGCTCTGAGTCAGGGACAATTTGGGAAGGTGTAGCTCTCTCCTGGCACTCACATGCACTAAATCAGAGAAGGGATGACTTCAAAGGACTGCAAAAAGTGAAAAGTTAGAGTAGTTGGGCGTTAACTGTTCCTTGTGAATCCTTAGGAAACAGAGTCCTGACAGATATTTCCCACAGCACTTTTGGAGACCCTCTCACTTTGAGCCTACCCCAACATGAACAGGCTTCAGCTCTATTCCCAGTTCAAGTGATAAAATCTTTCCAATACCTCAGTATGACAGCTCAACTTAGATCTCAAAGCCCCCTTTGCTGTACACTTTAGGTCACATTTCAAACATTATAATCCCAGTTTCCAATGGCTGGAGTAATGGTTTTGGCAGTTTGATCAATGAGGAGGCGACAGGGTGTTTAAGACAACCAGCTCTCTGTTCCACCCTTTTTCACCCTTTTAGAGTGTACTGCAAAAATATGACAAAAAATTTACTGCTGTAACTTGAAAGCAGGTGGCTGATTATTATGTGAAGCAGGTCTGGAAAGTAATTCAGTTGAAGTCCCACACTATCCAAAAATATCAAATATCCCATTTGTTCCACAAAAGGAAAGCATTTTTAATTTCAACAGTACCAATCAAATTACATCCTTCATGGATTTACTTTATGTTCACACTTCTAATTAGCCAGAAATACTACTTTTTTTTTTAATAAAATCACCATTATGCAAATAAAAGATGACACTCTGTCATAGCCTTGCATTGACTTCAACAAATCCTCAAAGGTACATCATTATAATTTCAAGCATATTTTGAAGATTTCTCACTTTCTGAACTCATTCCTTTCCAGTTAATCAGTAAAAAAAGCAGTCTCAAGAACATGATGAAATGAAGTTTAACAAAAAAAACCCACTCATAATAACAACATCATTCATTAAAATCTCCAGGTTAAAAACATTCTAAGACCTAATGTTTATTATTTTTGCCACTTGAAACTGCCAAGAGGCAATTAAATCCTAAATTATTTCCTGTCTCTTCAGTAATCAAGGAGCCCTGATTTCTGCTGATCCCACAAGACACATCATACATGTGGACAATTAGGAGTGTCATTAATCACACTGCTGCTGGCAGAGACTGGGTAGCTCTCTGGGAGTGGGGATATTTTTCTGAGCTGCAAATATCCCTGCACGTTTTGGAGCAGTTCCTTGGGCATTTAATGACATATCTTTAGTATTACAGGAAATTCAATTGTCATAATCAGGCTACTCTATTCAAAATTGTTCACAGACAACAACCACTATTCATCTTGTGAAGGAAATACAAAAAGGACCAAGAGGACAGTCCTTTGACATATTACCTGCTACAGGGAGAGCCACAAAAGGAAATTGAGTCTCTTAAAAAGAGAAGAAAAAGATCATCTGATGAAAAGTGCAGCTCATATGCTTAACAAATTAGAAACTTGATAGATTAAATTTAGCCTATGCTGTCATTGATTTTCCTACAAGAATGAATATGGCAAGGTGCATGTTGTCAAATTTCCCCTGATATGGCTCAAGATGAAAAAGCCCATTCTGACAGAAAAAAATCCTGTGCGTAATGTAGGGGTCTGGTTCACAGGGCAAAGCTACTCAAGGCAAACTAACACCACTAATGACTGCTGTCAGGGTTATTTACATGCTGAAATTCTCTTATTTTGTTCCAAAAAAGCTTTTATTAAAAGCTAAATTTCATCACACAAGCATGAGAAAATGACCAACTGGTCTCTGGTGGCACAGAGGTGGCCAAGTCTCACCAGTTTTCACACACTGATGTTCTGTATGAGCTGCAGGGAGAATGTCTTTAGAAAGCAATTCCTCCTGAGCCCATGTAAATGTAAAGAGCACAAAAAACTGCACTCTGAGAGCACATTCAGAACACAGCTAATCAAAACCTCAACACACATTGCTGTCATGAAAACGAGACAGGCCAAACAGCAAACCATCTTGCACAGCCAGTTGCTTAAAGAAGATATAAATTACAGAGCATATGCTGCTTTTCAAACAGCTCCCCAGCACTTCAATGCAGCTGCTCCTCCATCATACAGAGAAACAGAACAGCAATTATTTCCAGTGATGCAGGCCCACCATCTGAAGTTATTGGATACACTTTGGCTTCCATTTATCTGAAAACAGATTCATTTGTACAAGCACCATTTTCATTATTTTGTCACAATCAGACTGACTTAGTGCTTCCTGGACACAAAAAAAAAAAAAAAAAAAAAAAAAAGGCAAAATCCCTCCTTTCTCCTTTATCATCAAACCAAAAACTTACAGTATCATAAGCCTGGCCTGAAGGCCTCACACCTTGGAATCAGAGCCTGGAGGATAAACATCAGCTAGCAGGAAATAGTAACCACAATGGTCAGGGAAGCCTTATCTTTACACAGAGCCCTTTTCACCTGGCAGAGGGAGAAGGAAATATATTCCTCAGCCTTTTCGTGGTCAGGATAAAGCCAAGTGCATAAGCCATCCCACACAGTGGCACAGTCTGTTAGCAAGTTTAAGATTTATCTCAGGACCTTCAATGGCAACTGTGTGAGAGCCTAAAGCCTTCATGGCAAAGATAAAATGGTCATTGGCTTTTGTATATGGGCTCAGTTTTATATATTGATTTCCATTTAAATCAATCTTCTTTGATGAAATTTATTGTTCATTTGAAGTGTGACATGGCCTTAAAATGAGCCAGCATTTCATATATTCCCAATTATTTTTAAGCATACAAATTGATAATTTCCAATTATTTTTAAGCATACAAATTGATAAAAATGAATACACAGTCTTAAAACAATCTCTATCATTGCACTATCCTAAACCTAAAGGTAAATAAGTTGGATTCCTCTCTGCCTCAACCCTGCATTTTTTAAACACCCTTCCCTAAACAGGAGCAGGTGATAGCACCCAAATTTCATTTGTGTAAACCATAATTGTTTCACTCCTGCCAGAGATCACTTAACTTAGACTTTAACTGCACATGTATCCAGATCTGTTTGCTAGGAATGAATTTTCATATTGCATCTCAGAAACAAATATTTCAGCATTTATCTCAAACTGTGTGCCAATCACACTCAGAGCTAAGCTGTGCCATCAAGTTATGTCAGTCATATGAGATCTGAGCTCACAATTTCTGATAACCATCCCTGAGAATTTAATCTCTCTCTCTCTCTCTCCATAGCACTTCTCCAGTTCCACTGAAAAAGCAGGCCTGTCTAAAATGATGGTACAAGTGGAAAATATATTTCTTATTCTTCCTCTTCATGACACTGTTCTTTTCCCAGACATGAGGAATTAGAGGCTTGGTGGCTGCCTCTATCCTCTTTGGAACTAGCCCCTTCCACAGTAAAAAAGCCAGAACTGAGGGTTTCAGCTGGCTGCTATCTGTCACTGTCCTGCATCACTGCACTGATAAATTGACTTTTATGACTATTTGAGACCTTCACAGCAGCTGGGGGGAAAAAAAAAATCCCTTTTGTTTACTGTATGATTTATATTCCAAATGAAGACAAAAAATATGGGAAGCTTCTAGGGAAAGCAAGATGCCAAATAAAAGAAGAGTCTGGTATAAAATAAACACTTATTTGCTCTGCTTAACAAATTTTAAAAGAAATACTATTCCTTCACATATAAAAGGTTTCAGAATTGGCTAAAAATTGGCCAGACTTTGTAAGATTAATCTTATTTTCATTGATATTTCACTAATGCTTAGTGTGTTTAGGAGGAGGATTAACCTGTAGCCTCACCCATCAGATCAGCATCAGATTTCAGAGAGCCTCTCTGTAAACATATTAAAGGTTTTTGATTTGATCTAAATGAGAAATAAGTAAAAATCAATGTAATTTAAGGTATCATAAAAGCAAATGGAGCAAATATGATCAATGAGCTGACAATCCCCAGAAAAGCATCAGTGATTTATAGGAAAACACAGTTACAGAAAAGTTGAGCAGCCCTTTTCTTCCCTTGAGTACAAAACATCCTCCATGTCTGCCAAGCCCAGTGCTCTAACTGGGTTCTTTTAAAACTTTCTACACAAGGAGGGTTTAAGGCTGAACCCCAAATGTACCAATTTGTAGATATTTAATGCTACATTTTGATTTGGTGTAATACATCAACCTGCTGTAACCACAATAAAAGCACAGCAAAAATTACACCATACAGTTCAACCAATGTAAATCAATATAAGCCAATTGTCATTGCCAGCCTTTGTATCATCACAACACTGGACTTCTTTTCTTTGCCAGTTAGTTTTCATTCACTGTTATTGAGCTGAGCCAAGTATAGACTGCCTCCATGCTGGTCTGGGTGGATCTTTCAATCAACTTGGGCAAAAACATTTGCACAATCAGTTGAGCCACTCAAAGGATGCAGCTGGTTCATCTAAAAAGCCACCTTCTGGTGCTCTTTCTTTTGGGGTAAGTTCAGTGTAGATTGGGTTGGATGTTTTTACTGGTTGATTGCTTGGTTTGGAGTTTTGGGGGTTTTGGTTTGGGGTGGGTTTTCGGCACTTTTTTGAGGGTGGTTTGGATTTTTTTCTGGACCAGCTGTGGTCAGTCACACTCTCTGTTCCTCCCTGTGCACATCGCCCTTGCACATCTCTGAACCTTCTTGCACTGCAGGGGATTATTGAGTGGTTACTGTGCTGCCTCTGCACCCCTTAACCCTGATTCTTCTCACTTCCTCCTTCCTCTGCTCCATCACCCCTTTCCCTCCATTCACATCCTTCCTTCTCACTGACCTTTCCACCTGGATTTGCTCCTGAACATCCTGCAGGGCAGAAGAGAGCCCAGCCCCACATGGCCTGCACAGTCCTCAGCCAGGCACTGCTCAGCTGTTGGCAGATACACCAGAATCACTTTAAAACCCTCTCAGATACCCAGTAAAACACAGCCAACCTTATAAGCAGCCAGCCCAGGGTGACTGGGTGAAAAGTACCGAGTGTGAACTGCTGCCCTCAATCCCCAGCATCACCTCAGCCCTACGCCTCAACCAGCCTTTCACACATTGTGATGCACTCCCAAACTTCAATTTTCTCCCTGTCAGAATGTCATCACGAGTTTAGCTGGTCTAATCTTGGCCTACAGACACTGCAATTCTTTAAAAATTATGCTAGCAGATAGGCTACCTGTCAGACCATATCCTGATTTTAAGACATCTGCAAAATAGTTACATAACAACATATTACAGAAATTAAATCTTTTACTAAATAACTGCAATAGCATCATGCCTCTGATCAGTCACATCACACTGAGCTGTGTTTTCATGGTAAAAATTAAACAACATTCTGGCTAACTCGCTTTAAACTGACATTTTAAAATGGAAAGAAGGAATAAGAGCACTCCAAGGCAGTTCAAGAACCCTACTTCAGATAATCCACAGCTAGGCTGCCACATACAGCAAAATCTGTCAGGCAAATTTTCCCCAGATTTAGGCCAGTGACGTTTGTCTGATATTTCTACTCAGGAGACACACAGTGGACAATCTGTGTCAATTTGCCTGTGAGACACTAGGAAATGTTGAATCTCATATTTTAAGAATTAAGTACCAGGTTAAACTCATAGCAAGTTCTTGAGGCTGAGAAGATGGAAGCTTCCTTGCAAGGAAGTTGAATTTTTTACTCACTACCCATTAGGGGAAGAATGAAAACATTACTAATATTGCAACCTGAGCTTCACACTTCACACAAACCTGAGCTTTGTTTGTCCCCCTGCAAACACAGTGGATTATTTCACGTGCTGGCTCCTCGTGATCCAAGTGCCAAAGCTGCACAGTGGTGGTCACTGAATGCTCAGCATTGCTGCTTTCCAAGAGTTATTTACCTTGTTGTTTAGGAAACAGAAATCACATCCCACAGAACTAACCTTTATTATCTCCCTCTGACAATGTTTGCCAGCACAGCCAACGGCTTTTATAACAACTTTTACCTCTGTGCTGTATTTATCCCACACAGCACCTCACAGCCTCTGGTCTTACAGCTGCACAAGCTCCTTGAAGCTGTCACATTTCCCTTATTTTTGTACTTCTGCATTTTTGTACATGACTTTGATGTCTTTTCCTCATAACTACCACACACTGCTGTTTCTCCAGCTCTTTAATAAAAAACTCCTTACCTGGACACCATGTGAATATATTAAAAGTGCAGAGCTTTCAGCTCATTTAGTGTGACTAAAAATATCTAAACTTGTAAACTTTAATTCCTTGAACTAAAATACTCTCTTCCAAAACACCTGTATACTGAATTTCATGGAAATCACAACAGTATCCTTAAAAAAAAATAACTTCTCTATGAGAACTTTTTTACAAAAGCAACTTTTTGAGTGAGCCCAAATAATCAGAATGCATTAAGAAATTCCACCAATATGTTATAAACCATGAAGACCATCACAACAATTTTTCAATTCTTTTTGCAAGATGTAGTACAGCAGCTATTTAGAAAACTTTTGAATCATACTAAATCAAAGAAGAACTAATAACAAATTCAGTGAATGCTCATGGATGTCAGGAGTAGCCAGCAAGATTGAAGGATAAAAACATAAAATAAAAATTTGAAGCAGTCTTGCCACAGAAATGCCTTTTCCAGTACATTGCTTCTTAAATTCAAAGTTCATTCCTTCAGCTTAAATTATGCCATATTTTTTTTCTATTTTACTGTATATATTATCATATCATACCATGATCACTTTTGAGAATGCCACTTATTTAAAGAGCTTTGTAAGACTTGCTGTGTTTATATTGCTCAATGTATAATCAATATGAACATTGCCATCTCCTACAGCAGATGGAAAGTGCAGTTCTTAAATTATAGATTAGTAAGAGTTTGGGTTTACCTAAAAGAGCCAGGGAGAAAGGTATGGATTAAAATTCAGGTAAAATTACATAAAAAATAACTTAGTGACAAATCAGACATTTGGTGACATCAGCATTCCATGATTTGATATATATTAAGCTGAATTTGTATCTCAGGAAGATTTGGGCTATAAGAAATAATTGTGGGGTTTGAATCTTTTCCCGTTTTCTGCTGCGTCTTCCCAGGGCAGACAGAAACCCCACAAAAATAGTAATTTCTACAAAATGGTAACTCTTACATAGTACCCCATTAAACTACTTGTAATGTGTGTGGATAAACAGACACCAAAGTGCACCAGTGGAAATTTAATCTAGCTAATCTTACAAAATATGGCAGAATAAAACAATAGATAATGGGTATGCCCTATCTACAGTGCACATGAAGTACTGGGAAGTTGCAGGCAAAGATCAAATAAAACCACACCTAAAGCATTCTAACTTGAATTCAGCAAACCAGAGTTTGCTGGTTTTTCATCAGGAAGAAAATAATTTCTATTTCCTCCTGGTAAAGGTCAAAATTTTAATTCAAATTTGAGAATAGTTAGTTTTGAAATACTGAAACTTCCAGTCAAAACAAAACCCATGGCTTTTAATTCACCATTCTTTAAATAACTAGCCACAATGCACATAAAACTTGAATAAGTAAGATATTGCAGAGCTGATCCAGTGCTTATGAAGCATTATGAATTCCAGGGTGGGAGTTTTTTCCCGCTTTGGTTGAAACACATAAAATCTCCAAAATACCTGCCCTGTGGAAACAAAACAGCATGTGAGAGGGTCAGAAAGCAAAAGAAGGATCTGGAAAGGGCTTGTGGTATTGATTATGGAAAGCTAAATGTGCTCATGGAGCAGTTCTCTAGGGACTGTTGCTACACCCCTCGGGCAAGATCTGTCACAGCTCCAGGCCAGGAGTAGGAGGAAACAAAGTGGGAAGAGGTACACACACAGATAGTCCAAAACCCATGATATTTTCTTATTTGTTAATGCAACATCTCTACTAATTCTCTCTTGCACCTGTAGGAGCTGTATTATTCACTAATGAACTGGAGGAATCACCGGTTGGCACTGCCATGAAAAACCCTTGGGCGTTGAGCCTCAAACCTGAGCACCTGGGAAAGATTCAGCAAGGAAATAACCCTGCTATTTCTACTTCAAACAGCAAATAAAGATGCTTTGTGTCTCATTTCAAGACCATAATTTCCAAGCCAAAACCCAAGAAACCACTACCAATTTTGTGAACTAGCTCTCTTATAAATAATGGCATCACCAACAAATGTGAACATAATACACCTCCTAATGCAACACATCCCCTCATTTTGGATGGGAGCATCACAGCAAGAAGGGGACAGGACCATTCTGTGGCACTGAGAGTACTGCAGACATCTTTCCTCATTTTGCTTTTCTTTTGGGAAATTTTCTGTATGAGTACAGACTAGTGCTTTTTCCCACACACTGATGTCACTGAGATGCAAATGGACCACTGGGAATATAGTTACATGCACAGATGATTTCTCAGGCTTTTGTATTCTTCATGGGAAACAACTCCTTCACAATCATTTTCTTGGCACAAATAGTCATGTAATAATAGACATGAGCAAATCTCTTTTCAGCTCAACAAATCTCCATGCAAACAAATTTTTCCCATTTCAGAAAAATCCTCCATGTTTTAATATTATGTGCCAGAGTAACATGACAACTACCTACTCTTAACTAAGACATAATTTGACTCTTTGGATCTTCTTTGGAAAGGTTTAGAAAGTTTTCCCTTGTCAAACTAGGTGGAAGGGGAAGGGAGTGGGAAGAAGGCAGTGGAAGTCTGAGAAAACAACTTAGCTGTAGGAATGTCTCAGAATATGTCCATCAATGGATTAAAATCTATCTGTATGTGTTAGGGGGATAAGAAAAATATTCCACACTGTTCACTTGATTTAAACTTAGGCTGGCAGTGATTAAAATAGAATTTTTCCCATTATTATCCAGACAGTTCTATTTCTTAACTTTACATTGATAGAATAGTTTCAGATGGATAAATTACAACTGAAGGGAAGAGAAGATTGAACTATAGCTGCCAGAAGTTAGCTTTCAACTTATTTTGCTGGGGTTACAATATTTTTCAGTAGGTGACAGTTGGAGACAAAAGATAGAAACAAGTCATACAGTCAGTCTTGGCTTCTTGAAAGATAAAAATAAACCCTGGATTACCTTTTCCTTAATAAAGACACCAGCAATAAAAACAAAGAAAAAAAATTCCAATTAGAAAGTCTTGTGATTTTTGAGTCAGTGTCATGTGGTATTACACTCTAGGCTTTACAACAAACTGGTGTGAATTAGTAGTTTAAAGAAATATGTGTAATTAAGCAGTAAATTATTCATACAGCCATGAACAGCTGCTCTGTAGGATCCAAGACATGATCCATGATATTTATAGAACTATTATGCCTAGTTCTGTTTAAACAACTGGTAAACACTTCAAGTGAAATAATTATTAGAAAGCCAAAAATAAAATAAAAAAGGAGCAATGTTGGAATCCCAGCTTAAGCCTCTCTCAAAATAGGATGGGCTCATTCACCTACATTCTTGAAAATATTAGCAAGAGTTTGCTGGTTTAGTTTTGGACAACAGCTACAAAGATATTGCTAAATAAGAATGGGGCTTTTTTTAACTTCTAGATCAGAACAGAGAAAATAAAGGAGGAGTAATTCACCTCATAAGCAGCATTAAAATCAGGACACAAAAAGGTGTTGATGAATGAAGTTTGCAATAGCTTTGGCAGCTGTATTTTGCCTTCATTCTATAAAGATTACTTTCTCAGAGATAAGTTAATAACATAACACGTTATATCTCTATCTTCCAACCTAAAGACAGGAAAGCTTCCAAGCTATCACTGTCTTACTCAAGTTTTCTTCCTTTTGACAAAGTATTCATAGCTGAAACACAATTTTAGTGTGTTTAGAAATACTATCTAAGTTATTTGCTTTGTAATATTGGCCAAACTGATTTCTAGATTTTACCTCATATATATTTGCCTTTAGATTACAAAAATGGCATCTGGTTTTGAATGGCATTCAGTTTTTAATGTGGAAATAGATAACTAGTTGACTTCTTTTCATAGGGAAGAAGTAATTTTTTTAATTAAGTAGTCCAAAGATATTTATGGAAAAGGTTATTATTTCCGTTTTTCAGTTTCATTTTTATTTTTTAAATGAAAATGTGAACTGTTAGACATCAAAACAAGGGTTCAGCCATAGAGGATATTCTGATAATGTAACACTGCATGGAGGGGAAAAAGTGAAGAGAGTCACAGAAATTGTCTTTTAAAACTGTTTTCAAAATGGTTATTGAGTAATGTGATACTTTGAAATAGAAAATTATTATAAACCATTAAAATCATGACATTTTCATAAAAATCTTAGTACCTTTACAATAATATATTTATAATAACTGCCTGAGATGTGACTGTATAAAGCTGATGTTTATTCTTGCAGAACTGTCCCAAATGTCACTACAAAAATGTTAATGTTAAGTAAACTAGAATAATTTAAATGTATCAGAGCTCACTGCTGTACCACTTGGAGTTCACAGACCAGATGTCATAAATAGAAACAGAACCCTGGGTAATCCTTTACATAACACACCTATTTATTTGTCCTAAGCTTGTTTGTTGTTCTGCTACATCTTACACCAAATTAATCTTTTTTTCCACTGCTATGAGGATAGTAGCATTGGCATTGATGAAGAGACTAAAGCCCCCATGAAATAATCCTGCCCACTCTTGTTTCCAGATTTCTTTCTCCTACAGTAAATTCCTGTTTTCAGTCTTTCAGTTTCCTGAATGCTGTCATTTATTTTCATTTGATAAACCAGTCCAAAGCTTATTCACGTGCAAAGCTAAATCAGACACTGTTGAATAAATTCTGATTTATGCCCAGATTTTACCATCTCTGATCACAACGAGCACCATACATCTAAAATTATTTCCATGGGTGGCAACATAAGCCAAGGGGCAGAATAGGGTCTTTAGAGATTATCAGTGCACTTAGTTTCTATCAGAAATATGAAGTGTATTGATTCTTTTTTAGCCATATTTTGAACACTTGGAGCCAGGTTTATGCTAAATGTGTATGAGCACAAACTCAGGCTGGAGCAGATTTGATACAAAATCATTTTCAGCACAAACATTTCCAGGAAAGCAGCATAGCCTCCATTGTGGGAGAAAATCATCTCTGTAAAGGCATGTGCAATATTTACCAGCTGAAAGTGATCTCAAAATAGCAGAAAAGTATTTGCTTGACAACAGAAACAGCCAGCACACAATGCAAAAGGTACAACCCAGAAAGGTCTCTCCCAAATCCTAAGGGAATACACACTGAGGACTCCTGAAAGGAAACCTGTATCCTCAACCATCTTTACAGAAGTAGAAAAAGGAACATTTGTTTCTCAATCATCTCTTGGGCATCCTTTCTTTATCAGAAGAAGCTACAGCTGGGTTAAGAATGAGATGAGCCAGTGTGCTCTGTACACACCCAATCAATCTCTGCCTGCTCTTGTGTCATTTGCCACCAGACACAGAAGGGGAGATTTCCCTACTAAACAGGATTTCAAGCAGTATTGGTGTTACCCATCTATGCAAAATCCAGCTGGAGACACGGGAGCAAGAGCAACACGTTCACCACACTGACCAAAAATAAAACTGTCAGGTCATCACTTTTCTTATTCCATTTGTACTCCCTTCTCCTCACTCCCCTGTGTGGGATGTGTGATTAAGCAGCAGAAAACATGGGGTTTGGGCCCAAACATTTTCTTCTCATATCAGACAGAGACCAGCCACTGAGATGTTACAAAAAGCAAAGCAATGTAATGTAGTTCCCAATGAAGTCTTCTCTGAAGCTATAAAACATCCTCAGCCTAAATCCCCCCATGGTCTGTGCCTCTACTCTCCAGAGACAGGTCCCTTTTTAGGAATATGGGCACATCAGTGGCTCAGCTGGAATCAAAATACATAAAACAACCCAAAATTCAAACAGATCACTTGAATCAAACAGAGGAGCACGAGGCTTGATTTTACTTTCATCCCTTATTTGCTGCTACTTATACAGTTTTTCCTTAAATATTTGAGATTATCTAAGACAAATCTCCTGATAGACTTCATCAAGGTCTGAAAGGTGGCCCAGATTGTAATAGTATTTTAAAAAAATTGGAATGCAAGAAGTGCTAATAGAGGAGGAAATATTTTAATCTCATGAGCTGGATTACCATTAGGATTCCCAAAAGCTTGGCAATTAGATGTTTAACACGATCATCTGTGAAGTCTTTTTTGCTATCTCATATTTAGGAAGCTGAGCTGAACTGGAGCAGTTCTAACCTTGGATCTCCCCAGACAATTTCTTTCACCAAGTTTAGTTAGGAGCCACTGCAAGAGCACTCCCCCTCTGTCTCCTCGTGCAGGCAGGGGAAGGTCAGTGCTTGGCTTCCTTCAGGAGACTCTGGTGAGAACAGAGTTCAAGCTAACATCTCACTCCACACATCTGCAAAGTGGTTTATGAGCCTGAAAACCAAACTAAAAAGCAGCTTGCTAACTGTGAAATAAAATTTGGAAGGACTTCCCTAGCCTGCAATAATCTGTGTATTTATAATGCATTATAAATTTATAAATTTAATTTTATAAATTTAATTATACAAAATTATATTAATTATTATATAATAGTATATATTATTGTATTAATATTATATTAATTATATATATATTATGTTAATTATATATTTAATTATATAGAAATTATAAATTTATAAATGTAACTTTGGGGTCTTGCCATTCAAGAATCTTGCACAGTAGAAATGCAAAGTTTCTGTGGAAATAAGGTATCTGACACAATGGAGAAAAAGTTTGATGTTAATTGCTTCAATAACCTCCAAATTCTTCTCTTCCTTTTCATTAGAGCTACATCTAACACATGGGCTGGCCTGAATGTTTGCTGATTATGACTCAAAAGGCAAAACAAAAGAAATTAAGATTATGGAAGCCATAATACTGTTGTCTTGGGATAACTACTCTAATTAATCCACCACCTGTACAAAATCTTCTGTCCTTTTCCCTTCATTATATTTAGCTTTACTCTGCTTCTATAAAGCTTGGCATGTTAAGTAACCACAGAATCAGATATCAGCTGCTCTGACTGCACCCTAGGGTGTAAAGACCTCAAAAAGTATTTAAACTGGCATTATTTTTTTTCCTCCAGCCTTTTTGTAAATATTTCTGAGTCAATGTAAGGGTAGCACTGAGAAACAAAAGGAGGGGCAGAACTGTCTGAACACAGAATTCCAGCAATTCATACCAGGGGTAGGCAGTTCCAAGAGCTCCTGTAAGACTGCAGGGCCACATCCCCAGCTTTCACAAGCACAAAGCCACTGGCTACTCACACAATCTTTTATTTGTGTGCTTCTCTTCCATTGTGACATTTTAGGCACATCTGCTCTGATATGTTCGGGGTGAAAGTTTTTCATACAAAACCACTGACATCTAAGGGTCTGAATTTTTGTGTGCATTTTAGTGACATTTTCAAGAACCTCTAATATTAAAAGCCAGAAGTTAGACCTAACTTCAAGGTAGGCATTGGCCTGGTAGTGAAGTTTAATTATCCACCTGTTGAAGGCCCAGTAGCTGACTTCTTACTTGGCCATGTTTAAAAAAAACAAGAACTTCTTGGGCTGCAGGAAATTCTTCTGTTTAAATTTAAAATAAAAAAAAAAAAATAAAAAAGGGAAATAACAGAATTATCAGGTTGGATATCAGGAAAAGGTTCTTCACCCAGAGGGTGGCTGGGCACTGGAACAGGCTCCCCAGGGCAGTGGTCACAGCACTGACAAGAGTCCAAGAAGTTGTTAGGACAATGCTCTCAGGCACATGACGTGACTCCTTCAGTGTCCTGTGCAAACAGCCAAAGAAAAGGTATCTGCCCCATTTTGTGGGGTTCTGAGCCTAACAAGGACTTAGAACAGGACAGCATTGGGTGGCCACCCAACACCCAAAGCTGCCCTCATCATTTGTGCCTGTGAGCTGGAGCTGTGAAAGAAACCAGTATTACAGGGGATTATTATAAATACCAAAATAATACCTGAAATAAGGAAAGATGTATGCTCTCAGCCCAGCTCCAAAGAGAGATAAAGTCACTGCAAAGATTAAATAATCATCTCCCTAAGGTTTGGCCTTTTTCTCTACAGGCTTTCAGTTAATTCAGGTGAAAGAAAATTCCTGCTAAGCCATGCCTCACTACACTGCTCCCTGAGGAGTTGCTAAGCAGTGAAAGGACACCCAAACAAGGCAGCAGTTCTTGATAAACATCACTTATTAATCAATGTTTCCTATACCAAATAATGTATCATTTAAAGAGATAGCAATTAAGGATCTCAGTGAATAAGTGAAACTTAACCCATCACAGCTTGTACCTGGAAATACGTCTAATTACAATGTGTGTAACAAACCAACTTGTTTTGTATCCCTGCACTTTTGGATTTCACTGCACTCAAAGCACAAGGAATAAACGCAGATTTTGTATTAGAGGGTTCTTCTGAGCAACAGTGACCCTGCTTTACCTTGCACATGAAAAACAAGTTGCTACAGGATTAGTCCGCAGTTCTGGTCAGAGCATCCTGGCAGCAGCTGATGCTTCCCTGCAACATCAGTGCTATTACTTAATGGTTTCAAAACTACCAGAAGAATCTTAAGACCATTAAGATGATGACTACTCACATTTATGAAGATGAATATCTGACAGGACTTAAAGGTATTTAAGTCACTAGCTACTTCAATACTGAGCTCATTGCTGTTGCAATTTTAAGGCCTGTGAAACTACTTCTAGAGATGAAAGGATTGTGGCACAGTACTCAAATAGCTTTGATTCAAAGGGTTTGTTTCAAGAAAAGTGTGAGCAGCACAGCAGGTAAAGTATGGTACAAAATCAGCCCGGGATGTCAAGTGAATTTCACAGTAATGAAATGAATTGGGCATGCTGGCAGCTGGAAGCAGGAAAGATATGCATCAGTATGTTAATTGTGAGAGTCTGTCAATGACTTCATCAAGTTTAATCTGTTTAATTGCCACTCTCCATAGCCTCTGTGACAAGACCACCCCATCTGTCTGGAATTATCAGACACATCCTCTCCCTCCTCAGTGGGTGCAGCTTGATCAGACAAGCAGCAACTGGCATGGAGAGCTTGGGCTTATTTAAGCGACAGATTCCAAGAAAAGAGGCAAGTAATTTTCGAGGAGACAAACAAAAAACACTGACTGAGCTTTGAATGTGCACAGAAGTGCAGGAAAGCCAAATTACCAGGTAGAGCTGTAATGAGCAGACAGTAAAACAACTGCACAATTAGGCTACATAATTGTACTGAGGCTGGCTGGGACAAAGCTAACATTGCTCATAGCAGCCTGCAGGATGCTGTGCTTTGGATTTAGGTCTAAACCCATGCCAGTGTCCTGGCTATTGCTCAGCAGCACAGCAGGAGGGGGGGTTGAGGTTGGATTTTGCCCTTCCACTCTGTCCCCAGGGATGCAAGAAGTCAGAAGAGGACACAACCAGGAGAGCTGGCCTGAACTGACCAAAGGGATGTCCCACACCACATACCAATGTGCTCAGCAAGTACAGCTCAGGGAAAGGAGAGAGAGAGGAACATTTGTGGCTGTGACACTTTTCTTCCCAAGCAGTCACTACACGTGATAAGGCACAGCTTACCAGCAGCTGCCTGGACACCCACCTGCTGATGGGAAACCATGAATGAACTCCTTGCTTCAATTTGCTTGCACACAGCTTTGTTCCAGTTACCAAACTCTCTTCACCTTGACACACAAGTTTCCCTCTCATAGCTCCCTATCCTGCTGTGGGGAATGAGCAAGCTACTGGCTGGGAGCTTGGCTGCTAGGTGGGGTCTACCTAACACATTAATTTAGTAATAAAAATAGAAATAAGCTTGAGTTCCACTATCAAGAGATTGGCACCTTCTGGCTGCAGTGCCCACTAAATCCCTACTTTTTTTTTTCCTGCTAAATTCTCATTTAGATAAGCAGAAAGCACAACAGCAGCAATGCCAATGCAAGTATGTACAGCCTGTAATTATAAATACCATGAGAGGATACATGGTCTTCACAAACAATATGAAGTACTGGTTTAAAAGAATTTGGATTCAAAAGTGTGCAGATCCACACTGTCACAACATTTTTAACTTGTACATTGAGAAAGAGCTAGAAACAAACTTAGAACAGGAACTTACAGAAGGCTCTGGTTGCAGATTCTCAAGATCAAAACCAAGATTAGCTCCAAAATCTGAACATTTCTAACCCAGAGAGGCACAGCAGTGCCACCTCCAAGCCCCTGTCTGGCTGTCCCTGTAGCTGTGTGTCCTACATGCTGGGTTTTTCCATCATGAGGTGCCCACTTACAGGGCTACAGGACAAGGTTAACTGTCTGTGTGGCTTGTCAGAAGAGATGGATCACAAAAATCAATTTTTTTTTGTAGTGGATAGAGAAGGGCTCAGTCCCTCAGGATCTTCTGTGTAATTCCACAAGCTGCAATGAGGTGATTTGAGGGGTTTTTTTTTGAGGGAAATAGTTGAAAGAGCAGCTTTATGAAGTAGGAAGCTAATCAAATACACATTTGTAATAGGATAAAGGATTACAGAAAGTCTAGATATGAATAAGGCTCAGTTGCAAGCAATCACACTGATTAATCAAACTGGTGACGAACCTGAACTAAAAATACTGCGTTTTCTCAACAAAACCAGCAGTATGATTGGATTCACACAGAACTGAGAACTTCTTCCTCTTTTCCTAGTGTGGGGAGGCAAGCAGCCCCCTTGCCATGTGCACCATCACCTATATGAGCAGCCCCAGCACAGTGCAGCCCTTTACCCTCACAGCCATCCCACTGGGGCCAGCACCATTCCTTGCTGTGGATGTGCAGGACCTGCAGGGAACACCCATTTCCCTCCCTGGCTGCACCCCAAGATCAGAGAGGGCTGGCCCTGCTTAGGGTCCCCACAGAAAGCATTCTCCCCCACAGCTTGTGCCTGAGCTGAGACAGCCCCCCTAAAAAAAGGTTAGAACTGAGAACAAGATCAAGGCCACCCCCTGCCTGTTGGGGACCACAGTCCAACACCTGGGCATTCCCCAGTGGCAGAGACATCCATCCATGCATCCTGTCAGCAGGAGGCTCCATGTCTGGAGAGCTGGCACAAGCCAACATTATAATAAAAAGATAGTCTGAATTCCCAGTGTGAGAAATATTTTGATCAGCTTAAGACACCTGAGTTAGAAAGGTTTCCTCAAGGGCACAAGGATCACAAGCCCCAAAAGCTGGCTGTCCTGAAGTAGTGGTATAAAACCAGAAGTACTCTCTACCACTCCACATTACTGTCAGAGTCATCGTGAAAAACCCTGAATGAATTTAATTCACTGCTATTTTAACAAAAAAATAGCTAAAATCTTCACCTACACTCTGTCTTCATTCACAGCACCTGCCCATCAAACAGGCAAAAGGATGTGTGATCTTACCAGAAGTGACAGCAACTTTTCAACCAGATGCCCATCACATCTTGAGGAAATTAATCAAAGCAACAATTATAGACATTAACATCTCATTAATGATCAATAATCAAGGAGTCATTTTCAGTATAGATATGTTCAGTCTCATTGATTTTTCTCTTTTCATGTTGCACAATACATTTAAGAACAAATCCATTTGCACAAACCCAATTACATTTTCTAATGCCTGCACTGAAGTAGAAACAGGAGTCAAAAAAATAAATTTAAGTGAGAGAAGAGCTCAGTACCAGTGAAATCAGCACCTTGTTTTTCCTCTTGCTGTAACCAAGATTACAGTGGAACATCGAGAAACTTCAGAGGAAGCTACATTAAGAAACTGACTTTGAAATCTTTGCTCAACTTGATGCCTAAAGAGAAAGAAAGGTTAACAGCTGTCTTACTGATAGATGACTAAAAGCTACTGTAATTAGAGTGGCTGAGCAGCAGGTAAGATTTTTTTTTTTTGTATGAAATATTTGCTGCTTTGTTGGCAACATTTTCACAGAAGTTATTCACTTCCACACAGAATTATTCCATCTTCATAAACAACTTCTTTTTTAAAATTAAAATAATGAAAAAAAGTATCTCTTGTCTTAAATCAATTAAGAACCTACCTTCATAATCCTCATTACATATCCATTTTACTTTGGAATTGTTAAAATTCCTCCCTCCTTAGATATTATCCTACCAGTCACAAATTCATGACAAATTCATGACCACCTATAATAACAGATTTCTCACTAGGTTCAAAGTATTTTCTTCAGTACCCAGTAAATGGACAAGAAAATAAAACAGGATAAAAGACACATTTCTGAAATAGCCTGTAATATCCCTCCCTCTCTTCCATGAATACCCATTTTTCTTGATTTACTGAATTCCATGGCTTAAAGATAGGTGTGAAAGAGCTCTACTGGGTTTTTAAATTACTTTTGGCTAAACCAAGCACATTCCTTGCATGCAGTAAAAAACACAGAGCAGCCCCATTCCTGGCATGAGCCAGCACAACACACTGCAAAGATGTCTCAAGCGAGGCAGGAAATGAAGAGCTGAAAATTGTTCCACGTTTTCTAAGTTCACTGCAAAGTTTTAGTCCCCCTTTCTACACTTTTACAATGAAGACCACAAATATCAACAAATTTCTGCCTGTGCTTTTATGAAAATGCAAAACTACATTTCATTTCATTTCTTGATATAAGCTGCTTCATTCTCTGAAGAAAGATACTGCTATATTCACAATGATTAAGCTAAAATGGTTAGGAAGGATGACACCAAGCGCTGCTGTCTAAACCTGCAAGAGTCACCTTTGGTTCTCATTCCAGTCAGTGGAGAAAAATGGGAATTCACAGGGCGTGAGTCATCTTGTCCCTGCACCCACCAGGTCTGAACCAGGTCAGACAAAACATGACCTACAAGCATCCGTGTCTTTCCCCTGGCTGTGAAGTGTCTCAGCTGGCTGGAGCTGAAATGAAGGCACAAATGTTGTACAAATATAATGGTGGAGGGATGTGAATCCTGCCCGCCGTGCCCGGAGCACAGCGCAAGGTGTGACCGCCACCCCGGCGCTCTTCACACGAAGCTCTCCCTGAACTGCTCCTCTTGTGGTCCAGATCTCTCAGCCCAGGTGATTAACACCACGTGAATAATAGGTATGTCTGTTTGGCAGCCAGACTGAGAGGATGAGAAAGAAAAATTACATTTAGATTGTTCCAACAAATGTTAAAAACCCACCGGGAGAAAGCTTCATGTACTTTTTCCCAGCAAAGTGGAAAAACCTCATGCTGGATCTGAGACTACTCTTCAGAAACATTTCTGTATAAATGGGTGGAATAACAGAAAGGGAAAAGAGAATAAAAGGAGAGTATATTTCCAACATTATAGGAGCTGGGGAGACCTTTTGCTAGCCACAATTAACTTTGCCCAATAACTTTTTTTTTCTTCTTCTTAAATATGTTATCACAGAGGCCTTTTCACCATTTCTGATTCCATCTCAGGGCCAGCTGGCAATGGCTCTGCTGGACATGGGGGAAGTTTTGGCAGCTTCTCACAGAAGCCACCCCTGTAGCCCCCCACTACCAACACCATGCAAACCCAATGCACTGTGAAACTCAGAAGCACCTACAGATGCCCTAAATAATGTTATCTGTTTAAACTGAGCATTTTAACCCCCTGCTTTCTTCTATGTATGTAGTAGATTATGAACACACATCAGAGTCAGATCACCTCCATCTGAAGCTACAGGAAGGTAGCTCTTTCTCTTCAAGCATTGGACTTCACTGTCAAACTGACTCAAAAATCATTCACAGCAGTCAGGACTGAGCAGGACTGCTCAAGTATTGCAGCTTTCTTCTTTAAAGATAACCAACCCACTTTTCCACAATAGCCAAACAGCTTTAAAAAAAACCCAAACAAACCAGGAAACAGGAAAACCACAAAGCTCTTTCAAAGGTGTTTCTGAAGAGTGAATGTTGGGTGCTGCAGGCTCATTTTCCAAGTCTGTAAAATGCAGAGAGTGGACTGGTACCTATTTTCACCAGAAGTTGTTTAAAATGCTGAAGGAAAATGTCCTTTGTCTGCAAATCACACCTATACTACTGTGCAAGAATAATTGTAGGGATCCTGCTCTGTACAGTAAGTCATGATGAAACCAAAGCTTTGCAAGTTTCCTCTCCCCTCCATCAACTCCTCCTGACTAGATTCAGCAACAATGAATGAATGAATGAATGAATGAATCTCACAGGCAGGATTATAAACTTCTGTCAGAGGGTGCAACACTGCAGCCTTGCTGGAAGTCCTGTGAAGAGGAGCAATTTGTTCTTGCACCAGAAATCATCCATGAAGTTTCACAGCCCCTAAGCATCCAAAACTGCAGCTTGATTTAATGGATGGGAGAGTACATGGATACATAGTTTTGGATTAAAAAGAAACCAAACAAAAGAATTATGTTTGACTTACTAGCCATGAAAACAGAGGCACCAGAAAATAGGCAGTGATTTGAAAGCGCTGGCTGCTCAGCTGAGTAAACAGATCACAGATGTAACAACAGTACTTGAGATGCCCTGTCACTGCAAAAAGGAAGCAAAAGGGCACGTACCCATCTGTCTGCCTACTTCTAGATCAGCAACCAAAATTGAGATGAGATGATGGAGATGGAGCATTTGGACAGAACAAGGTGCATTTGGGTCAATGCTGTCTGCCTCCCAGATTCTGAGAAGACTTCTGAAGGAGCTTTCAAAGCCCCTTTTGAAACATGCCACCTTATTTCTGGTTATTTCAGAAGTTGTGGAAGCCATTTGAGACAGAAAACAATCACAAATATGCAGTTATTTTGTCTGCAGGGGATTATTTGCTCTTCATGTCAGTGGAACACTGTGTGGATGGGAATGCTGATAGTAAATTTGATTTTATCCTATGAATTTCCCACTGCATAAAGCTACAGAAATTGACATGTTTCAGAGTCTTACCCCCATGTTGTAGCAACTGCCTAAAGTTTAAAAGAAAAAAAAGGGTGTGATTTGTAGCTAACAAATTTTGAACAGCAGAATGAAAGTGACAGGAGGAATGCCTACAGGATACCTATTTAAAGGAGTTTTTAAAAAACTTGTCTTTCATCACATTAAGACAGCACTTGCAGAGGTATTACCCCTCTTCATTTGCCTACAATATTGCCTTGTTACAAATTCCAATGAGCAGTCATGTTATAAAACTTCTCTCAGTCAAAGGAAGGTGGAAAAAAAGAAAGATTGAAGCAAAATAGTTGGAGCCATTAAAACCTTCATACCTAGGAGACTAATTTTAATCCCTGACTTCAAAAATTATAGGGTAACATTTTCAACAAGTAGATGTTTTGGTGGTGCTGTAAGTACTGTAGATCAAGAGTTTCCTTCTACAGCCACATCCTGTCTAAAAATTGCACAGTAGAGGGGCAGAATGCTGGCAGGCACAAGACAGAGTTCACCCTGCAACAGAGCTGCCTCTTCAGGAAACAAAGTTAAAAACCCTTTAATGGTGAGCAAGAGTTCTACTGTATGTCAGAAATACGGTAAAAACCCCCAAAAGGCTGGGGCTGTGGTGTACAGCAAAATAAACAGCTAAAGGCAGGGCACTGCAGCACCTGGGCAAGGCTGAGTGCAGAAGGCAGAGCAGCAGAGAGCACTGGCACCCAGAGCACAGAGTGCAGGACTGAGGCAGCAGGACAGAGGAAAGGATGCTGACAAGGCTACCAGAAGTTGTAATTACTGTGATTACAGCAATTACAAGTGAGGAATTCCAGAGCTCATAGCACTGGTCACACTTTCTTACACAGCTTCAGTTCTGCTGCACGTCCCCACCTGTACAGCTGAAATCACAGCAATGATTTCTTTTACCTGGCTGTTGTGGGGATAAATGTGTTTATCAAGAGGTCCAGATTCAACCACCAAGGAAGCAGCTGTGCTGGAGGAGAAGGAGAAGCCTGTGCTTCTCCCCTCAGCATCCAGTGTAGCTCAGGGTTTCTGTGCTGTACCATTCCTCCCTTACCAGCAAATACTGCTCAGCCTCACTGAACTCCCTAATTAACAGAGGAGCTGCCCACTCCATGAAAGCCTTTGGTTGCTAAGGGACAGCTTCATTCATTCACACTGAAGATGACCTGACACCAGGATCAGCAGAATTTCTGTTCAGCCTTTGCAGTTTTTGGATGGATGAGCCACTGGATGCAGTGAGGCTGCTGAGGGATGGAGCAGCCACAGCAAAACTCTTTTGTGCAGAAATTGCTGCAGCTAGGGGTTCCCTTCAAGCATTGAACTTGATATCTGCTTTAAAGGTGCATAATTCTCCGTGCTTCAGGCACAGAAAGATCAAGTTTTGGGGACTTTATTCAAGGTTTTCAAATTAGTGGAGTTTTTCTTATCCTGATATTTCTGCCTCTCCATTTCCCCTTATGTAAAATGGGAAGGCATCACTTCACCTTGAAAATATCTACACTGGTGGTAGCAAAGCTTGTAAAATGCCACAAATAAAAGCATTACCAAAAACCATTTTTGTAACAAGTATTTCCTATTCAGATGAGGATTTGAATAATCTATGTGAACAACACAGAGGGCCACCTTAAAGAATAAAATCTAAAACTAATATTAACTTGCTTTAAATGTCATCTATCTTACAAGTTTCATGAGTCATAAATCCATGGAAGAAATATATGACCTCATAATTAAGAGCAATTGTAAAGTACATACACACAAGAGAGCTTGTATAGGGTAATTTTTGAAGAGAGAGATTAAATACAAATTTATTCCATTAAGAAGCTGGGAAAAGGTTTGGGAGCAGTTGTTTAAAATAAATAAGAATTAAGATATTACTGGACTAGTGGGAGATATAAAGAAAAAAGTATTCTCTAGATGTGTTTTTTTGCTGTGGTGTTGAAATCTAAAAAAAAAAAAAAAAAAAAAAAAGGCATTTCCCCTTTCTTATCTCTGTTGAAGACAAGATCACAGGCTAAATGTGTGACTCCTGGAAACCATCACAGCATCTCCCACATGGTGCAGTTAATCCCCTTTTTCAGCAGTGTGTTCTCACAGAATGGCTCAGGTTGGGAGGAGCCCCCGTGGCTCATCTGCTCCAGCCTCCCTGCCCAAGCAGGGCCATCCCAGAGCACACAGGATTGTGCCCAGATGGTTCTGGAATATCTCCAGTGAGGAAAACTCCACAGTGTCTTCCATCAGTCTGTTCCAGTGCTCAGACAATGCGCATTTAAAAACTTCTTCGTGTTAAGGTGCACAGGTTTCTGCCCATTGCCTCTCCTCTTATTAGCTTTAACTTTGTTTCCATGACAGCTCATTAGTTGCTTTGGAAATCTCAGATACAAACCAGATGTTTAACTCTTTCTAAATTTCATGGGGAAGCATAATTCCCACACGGCTGCCATCCACGTGCTGCCCATGGTGAGGCTAAAAATATTTTATTTAACTTCTACTTTCAAAACATGCTAATGACATAATGAAGTGAGAGAGAGAGAATGGAGAAAAATACTTCAGTGCATGATATTTTACACATGAGAAAGGCTAAGAAAATATCACAGTGCAGGGAACTGCTGCAAATATTTCAGTGAATTGAATTACACAGGTATTGCAGAGCAGGGGTGCAGTCCATTTCAAATCCTTTGATGCAGTGATCCCTAGTCCCAAAGCCAAATGGTCATAACCACATTGCTAACCAAAACTGAAAAATTTAATTTTAAATATAAGGAAACATTAAAAATACTCATTTTTATCAAAACTAAATGCAATGTTAAAACAGATATACAATTGTTATGTGAACTTTTTACTTTCTCTTTAAAGTATGGATGATATTTATTTTTCCACAGCATTTGCTTTTCATTGGCCATGGCTTAGAATTACATTAATTAAAACTATAAGCCACCCTCTTTTATGAGCAGGAGGATGCAGAGTTGCTAGGAAACAGAAAGTTATGATCCCATTGTAAACTTTCCTGACAGCTAGAGGAAATACTTCATTAGAAATCCAGCTGGGGCATTTAGGGAACAGAATAAAAGAGACAATGGAAGTGGGAGTCTTTTCCATATTTAGTTCCTCTAAATTAATAGGACATTTTGTGTAGGCAAATTCCTGCATCTTATGCTAAAAAAAAAAATATCTTTGAAGAAAACCTATTGAGAAATACTGAACAGGAAAGAGCTTCCTCCCTGACTTACCCCTCCAATCAACCAAAAGCCACTTAACACCCCACACAAAGTCATAACTGCAGTATTTGCAAACTAATAGCAGGTCTCTAGCTGGAAATTGGTGAGTTTAGCAGCTGAAAGGAGCTGAAGAGGTTCAGAACAGGTGTGCAACCACGGGATTGTGTGACCAGACTTAGAAATGGCATTTCTCACTTCTCTACGAGGCAACCAGAAGGAGGGATTAATATGGAATTAAGGATTTATGGGAGCTCATCTTCAACATTACACCCTTTAACCAGTGATGTTTGGCTTGAACTAATACAGAAAGGTGCAGACACCTATGAAAGACCCCTTTATTAAGGAAATGGTGTTATGCCAACGTGAGAGTTCAGGAGCCATGCTGTGCAAACAGAAACTACACCTATATACACACTCATCTTCATATGTATGGACTGGGACATGATTCTAAACCAAGGACACCGAGTGTAGGTCTCCTAAAGCAGATTTCATATCTACAAAAACCTCTCTCCAAATGGGCTGCTTCTAAAGAGTTCAGCTGGTTCTTTCTGCATTGAAATTACTTTTGCTCATTTAGGCAAGTGAAGCAAACAGAAATACCTCACACTGGGGGTAAAACACACGGGATGGAGAATATGTGCTCTCATATCCAACCTGGGACACCTAAAGGTAAATCATAATTCAACCCTTACCAGACCTCTGTAACCACTGAACCTGCTCACTACAGGAGTAGGTGTTCACTTGAGGTTTACTGACGCATCAGTGAGAAAAAAAAACCACCCTCCCCTACTTCCTATCTTACATGCTGTGTGTTTGGGTTTTTCCCACACCCACAGAAGAAGGAAGTCCTCCCAGAGACAAAATCATTCTCGCCTCATTATCAGTCCATCTGTGAAAGATCTGGTTTCTAATCTCAAATCAGCTGCTGCCGCTGCAGAAGACCACAGCACGCTGAAGGCACCCAAGAGGTTTTGGTTTTTGCATTCTTTTCCCTGTAGGAGGCACAGCTCCTTCAACATGCTACTTTCCCTTCCTTCAGCTTGGAGTTTCAATTAAAGAAAGCCTCACAGGAAGGCAAGGAAGCTGAAACTTAGTGTAGGATAAATCTAGGTACCTTCCCCAGGGTGTCCAAGAGCAGCCAAGCCCAGCCCAGGGCACTCCTGAGCCATGGAAATTCCACAAGGATGTAGCTCAGCTGTGTCAGCTGGATGTTGGTGGCAGTGAAGGGGGAGTTTATTCCATTCCACTCCATTCCATTCCATTCCATTCCATTCCATTCCATTCCATTCCATTCCATTCCATTCCATTCTCTCCAGCTACAACCTTGCCACCAGCCCTTCTATTTTCACCCGCCCTGCAACCTAGCCATCAAATATCGTAGGAAATCAACGTGATTTTCAAGTGCAAAGTGATAAACAACCAAAAGGCAACACAGAGATATTCCTCCTTTATAATCCATTTCACACATAAGGATCAAAATTCACACCCACTGAGGGTGGATCATGAGTCAGGCAGAACACACTCAACACCAGCAATGGGGACAGCAAACACCAGCAGCACAGCTGGGTGAGAGGCCATCACCACCCCAAGCAGGCTGCATGGATGTTCACTGCAGGACACTTGGATTCCAAGAAATACCTACAAAAAGCATGCCATTCAATGTTTTCCTCAGTGCCTTCCTCCACAACACTCATTATTTAACTCGGCACAATGTGACATTAGACAAAAAAGTGCCCAGCACTTCCCACATCCATTGTGACTTGGTTAAAACCATGGTTAGCAAAGCAGAGTGGGTGAAGAATAACAACTGAAACACAAAGGCTGCATCTGGATTCCTTCCAAGGTTTGTCCTAAAGCAACTTTCATATTTACAGATGTGTACAGAAAATCTCTAGTCTGGGCTCCAAATATTTTTAATAACAGAAGTGCATTACTCTAGAAACTTTACAGGAAAGAGCTAGTTTTCAGTAAGTCTAAAAGTACTGTTTCTGCATGCAGTCTTTGCCTTGCTTTTGTTCTCAGATCACCACTGCTATAACAACTCCATTAGCATTCTTTACAAAACCTGCTAACGATTCAGTCAGTGTCTATGTACACTTTGCAGTACTGATCTGACAGAAAGCTGGAATCTCAGACATGGCTATAATAAACATTCATCTTGGAGGACAGGATGTTTTCTCAATACCTTTGTTGCACACTATTGACTGCACAGAAATCCAACACTGCCAAGTAAAATCTGTCATTTCAAAGGCTATATGATGCTTTGCAGAAGAGGCTTGGCAAAGCTCCCCCCTGTTCCACAAGAAAATTCCCAAGCTCCTGAAGTTTGTCAAGATTCAGCTGATGCACAGGTCCCCTCACAGCTGAAGCATCAGATGAGGTAGGGTGAGCAGGCAAAAAGCCAATTTAAGTGAAGCTTGATGACGACAGAGCAAAGATTTATATTTGGAGCACTGTATGCAAAATATATTTAGGGTAGGTCTGCAGAGCCTGAAGTCACAAAAACACCATGTCTAAAGCCTAGGACTGAAATAAATAAAAAGCTGAAAGGAGTGTTCTAGCCCATATACAATATTTTTAAAAAATCACTTTTTCATAGTTTTACATCTGTGATGATTTTTGCAGACAGACAGCACTAACAAGGAGGTGAAAAGAGACAAAGGGGAAAGCTGAACATAGACTTGCTCTGCATTTGAACAGTGGCTCCCCATTTATCAAGACCATGTGGAGGATGTTCAGTCTTTCAGCAGCAGGAAAGCAGAAGTTTGTATCTGCAGGGATTTACATGCCAGGTAAATCTGCAGGGAATCACAGGCCTGACACAGAGGATTCACCTTCCCCATTCCCATCCATCCCACTGGGAGGGCTGCAATTCCCCAGGGCTGCTCTCCTGGAAAGGATGGGGAGTCCAGCATCCTCTAAAGACACCTGCTGCTAAAATTAGGGGCAAGGCAGCAACTCAAAGGCCATGGAACAACATCCAAGAGCTGCTGCTGTTCCTTCTGACTCAGGGCACGCAGCCACTGTTTCATTTAGCACATTTAGCTCTCTGCTCTTCCAATAAATGTAAAAATCCTCAGGAAAAATAAATCCTCTAATTGCTACTTGCTGATCAAGATGTTGTGTGAAAACTATTTAACCTTTTAAAACTAAGGAAAAAAAAAAAAAAAAAAAAAAAAGACAAAAAGAAGCCCAGCTCTCATAAAAATGGAAAAAGTGGAACAAGAGGATTCTTGCTGTACTAAGTCCTCTGTTAACCTGTGATTTCTGAGCATGAACAGTGGAAGTGAGATTTCCATTGATTATCCCTTGTGGTGCAGGGAACTAAATTGATGGCCTTTTCTTAAAGCATCACTGTTTGGGTTCCAAATATTAAGTCATTCCTCTGAGCAATAGAAAAATCCCTGCTGAGAAGGAAAGATTTTGGAAGAAATTATCTTATATTTAGTTCTGAATCACTGTCTGTAGCCAAGTAAAATCAGGGCAGAGATATTTGCAGGTACTGTAACTTAATATTTACTTTGAATAAAATCCCAGGAGCTATTCTGGGATATTGACACAGGGGAAACTGAAAAACACTCTTTTAGGTGGTTTATTTTAATGTGAATCCAGTCTAACTTGCTAGTCCACGTATGGCAGGGCTGTTTTGCTCATAATCCAAAAGATCCTCCAGAGAAACCTCCTGCAGGATTTCAACTAACAAAGCTTCATTCTAGAGTTATAAACAGCTTCTGGATGGCTGAAGAGAGCATGAACCAAGGGCACACCACTGACAGAAACATCCAGGTCACATCCATTTCTGTTGTCCATTTAGATTTGCTTCAGGCTTAAGGTCTAAAAAAGGCCAGCTTTTCCCTTCTCTACATGCATGCTCCAACCCTCCAAGACTAAATAACTTATCAATTTTCAGGGCTACATTAACTGCTGATTAGTTGGGTGCTAAGTTAATTAAGCTTGTCTCCTTTTCATTATCAGATATGGCCCAGTACTCCATTTACTCATTAAGCAGAATGCCAGGGTCATTAGAAGTATTCTGAGTGCAGTTTTCCATAGGCAGAGGATAAACAACAACCTTGTATCTTTGCTAAATGTCTAGCCATTCCTAAAAAAAAACCCAAACACAAAATCCCCAAACTGGGACATGATGTGGCAGCTACCTCAGGTGGTAGAGCAGGGATGGATATTGTTCTGGTTTCAGGTGGGGTAGAGTTAATTTCTTTTTATTAGCTGGTACAGCTGTGTGTTTTGGATTCAGAGTGGTATTAATAGCACACTGATGTCTGGGGGGTTTGCCAAATTACCTTTATCCTAAGCCAGAGAGAATTTTTTTCCCTTGTCTCACGCTTTGCCACTGAGGATTTGCGCAAAAGAAAACTGGGAGGGAGAATAGCCAGGTGACCCAATGGTCAAAGGAATATTCTACATCATAAAACATCATAAACTGGGGGGAGTTACCCAGAAGAGTGGCCACTCTGTGTTCAGGAAGGAGGTTCTAGTCAGTAGAATCAGTCAGCACAAGGTGAGCAGTTGCATTGTGCATCATTTTTTTTTATTCCCCCTCTTTTTTTCCTTCTTTGTCCTCCAGATCAATTACAACAGTCAAGAATATTCAAGTTTCTCAGTAAAAAAAGCTGTATGAGAAAGAGTCAAGCAGGACAGGGAGAGTAAAGAGGATGAAGAAGCAGGACCATCAGAAGGGTGACTTTTAGGGCCATCATCCAGGCCATAGTCAGAGCCAGAAGAGGAGACAGAAGAGATAACCATGACTTGATCCCTGTCCCTGAATGAACTGCAGGAGATATGGAAAGATTTCAGGTTTTGTCCATGTAAACTGAGACAGTGGAGCCAAGAGTGTGGAATTAGAGGGTAAGGAAGCCATCTGGGATTACTTGCTAAGGAACCAAACTTTGGCAAAACAACGGAGAAAAAACCACAAGACCTTTGTCTCTGGATGTGACTCTTAACAAGTGTGAGGGTAAGGTGTCCTAATAAAGAAGATATTCCATGTCACTCAGGCAAATGGACTGCAACAGAGAAAGGCATTTAATACCTGAGGGAATCAGCCATGAGAGAAATTATATATTGTGGAACCAGGACTTCCTCCACAGAGAGCTTTTTTATATATGATGCAATTTGAAAGCATCTTTTTCTGTCCTTTCCCATGGTCCATACTGAAAATAAATCCATCTGGATGGATCAAATTAAGTCTAAGTGAAATTAAGTTTTCTGTAAAGCAAACAACAAATGTGACTCTTGGGTAAAAGAAAAGGGTACCAGAGGTTTAATAGAAGCTGGGATCCACTGTGAGCTAAAATGGCAGAGGAAGCAAGGAAGTATTTGGGAGACAAATCAAGATCTGTGAGCAAGATACTAATTTTTAACTTCTGTTTGCATCTCCATTATCTGTAAAGTAATAAAATAATGAAAATTCATGGACTTGTGAAACTATGGTTAGCAGGGGTTTCATACACTGGCGTGGGTGTCTAGCTAAGAATTTTGCTGCTTGCCAAGGCTGGTGTTGAAGGAAACTTGTTGTAATGATTTTACCTATTTAAAGGCATATTAAATAAGTAACAGAATAAACAAATAACTATGGCTGAGGGTTGAAAAGTGTGAGAGTGAATGCAAGTTATTTGTGCAGTTGCAGCATTCCCATAGTGGAACTGTAGATTTGTCTATACTTTCCTTGTTGCATTTCAACATCTTGCAACCAAAACTGTTTAAGTTTAAAGAAAAAAGTATCTTTTCCAAATATATGGAAGTTGGATGAGAGAAATCTGAGTTACCACACCTGATAGTTTTCAGAGATGATCTATATTTCAGCAATACACTTATACACTTTTCAGTGTAATTTCAGTTGAAAGCATTACCAAGACAAAAGCAGATTGAAAATTGATTCAAGACCTTCTCTGCACTTGAATTCATTTTTCTTATTGTCAGAGCCAGTCTATTCATATAATGGTGATATGCAGAGAATTTAACCTGAATTTTAGGCCAACAAAGATTATAGTTTTAGGTTACAAGCTTACACAGGTGCTCTATCTGGTTGCTGTTATTACATTTTTGTGATTTATAGGTACAGTCTCTCCTCATGAATTACAGAGGCAAAGTGACACCCAGTTTATGATTTCTGTAATTTTTTTTTCTGTTATCTCACTGTAAAACATCTCTCCTATAAAAGAACACCAGAAATAATTTACAAAAAAATATAAAAAATAAAAGACACAAATTCAGGGTTGGGCTTGAGATGCATTGGATATAAAGAGCAAGTTCATCCCAGCATCGGGCTGAGCTATAATTCTGTGTTCCTGTGTGAGCTGTGAAGCACACAGAGGGCAATTCAGGACACCCCAGGAGTACAGCTCTCTCCATGGACCACACAGAGAGCTGCAGCTCTCCATTCCAGCCTTCTAATTTAGTTAGAGGTGGACTCCAAGGCATTCACGCCATCCAAGTGATAAAATGAGGTCATTTACATCTGTCTGCTGTTCACCTAATGTTCACCTAGGAGGCTTGAAGAGCAAAACCCAGTCCTGGCACAAAGAGAGGGAATGTTAATTGAGGTCACTAAGACAGGATTTTGCTTGCTGCAGGGCTGCCTTCCACTCCACGAGCACAGGGACATCATATTGCTCAGCTCAGAAAATCCTTATCTCCTGCCTTCTAGTTAAATGCTCTTCCACCCACCTCTTCCCATAATCAAGCAGTCTGTCTTCTTTTGCTTCCTCCAAGTTTGTGAAAATGGTCTGAGAAGGGTGTGAAAGGGAAGCTGAAGGTCTAAAGCTATTTTGACTTATCTCATTATACTTAGGAAAGTTTTTGCACAAGCTGTGCTCCCCAAATACCAGACTTATCTGACTTTGTACATAACTAACAGAAACAGCAGCTTCTACCTGACACCTCCATCATACCTCACCTGACAGCTTAGATGACACTAACATTTATTTCTTTCAGGCCCCAGAATAGAAAGAAAGAAATAGAAAGGAGAGAAAAAAAAAAAAAAAAACGAATAAGGGAATTTGGATTACAGGATTATCATTATCATTCTTCTTATTATTATCATTATTATTTAAGTCTCACAGTGCTTGCAGCATTTCACCCTGGTTTTGTAGCTTCATTGAAAATGCAGAAGAGCATGGACAAAAGTCCCCTATAATTTAGCAGGAAATGAAAGTCTGATGCTTATGCCTTGTGACTCAGATAGGAAGATGTGCATTTCACCATATACTGAACTAGCAGGATGACAATAGATATGGATTAAAGCTCAACCTGTAGAGTTTAACCTAAAGATTGGATTGCACTGGCTGTGTACCTGAAGGACAGAATTATGGTAATAAAGGGCTTTAAATCTATCTTCCAAATTCTAGAAACTACAGGCAACTATTCCATATTAGATGAAGGTACTTACTTTAGAATGCAAAGATAATTATTTAGCAAGATGCCTGGCTTAAGGACAGGGCTTTCATGCTGTAACAATTTTAAGACAACACAAGACATCCTGTAGAAGGTGAGCCAGGACTGGAAGCCCCTGACAAGCCAGGAGCCACCTGACAAGTGTCTACAGTTATTCAAGGCAGGGAGGTCATTGTGTTATTTGATTCAAATATCTACAATTAAATAAGAAAGGTATCAAGATGTGAGCATGAAGCAAGGTATTTTCATTCTCAATAGTCACCTTTATTTTAAAAGCAGGTATCAACCACGCTTGTGACTGCCCAAAGCACCTGCATACTACAGAATTATTTCTGCTCTCTGGAGGTGAGACTCGCTTCAGTCTGTTTCACTCTTATCCCAAACACTACACTGTCAAGGTAGGGCAGCCAAAGAGGACATTGAAATGTCATTCAAAGCATTTCTGTCAAAGGTTAAGGCTATGTATTTATTTATTTTATACCAAAGTCACTGTCACCATCAGTTTACCACGGAAGAAAGGTAGGACTTTAATTAAGAGAGCAGAAGCTTCTCAGGTAATGCCTGCATTGTCACCTCTGAAGTATCACTGGAAGCACCAGGCTTCTCTCACCAAGGATGGGACTATCCCAAACCACTTCACATCCCATTAAAGCAATATAGAGGAATCTGTAATTGTCTCTAACTCCAGATGACTCAGCACCAAGTTGGGGCTTTTTTGTTTCTATGAAAATCACTATCAAATCAGAGCATCTGTGTCCATGCCAACTGGACTTCCATAACCAGACTGTCAAAAAGCTGGCATTTTTTGTTCTGAGAGTTGAAAGATTTATATCCTGCCCCCACCCCCAACAGTGAGCTCTTTGCAAAAATACCAGATGAGTCCCTTAATATCTACCTTTTTTCAACTTCACTAAAAGATTTCTGGTACTATCCAACTTGCACTTTATGAAAAAAAAACAAACAACAAAAAACCCCTGAGAAGAAACCACCTGACTTCACCCAGCAATTGCTATATAAAGACCTGGCATTAGCAACATCCACAAGACATATGATGTCCAATCCTGAGGGAAAAAGCAAGGGAACTGAAGAACTTGAAGGTGGCTGTTTTTAGCAGCATGACAGCATGGACAAAGCTGTGGGTCTGACCAGGTCCTAAGATAGCAACAGAGCACTAATGTGCTCGTTTTAAGCACGGCTGGCAAGATTCAGTACCAGCCTGGATGTGAGGGAGGAAAGGGGAGAAAAGATGACAGCAAAACAAAGTATTACACAAGGACAAAGCATTAATAGGTCAGATCCAGGTGGGAATGCAGCTTCTGGGCTTCCACCAGCCCACAATAGCATCCTGATTCTGGGGGATACACACCTGGCACACTCAAGATATGATGCTGAACACAAGTGGGGCTTGATTCAGCACTTGCCTCAAGCACAGGCATTCCCCAAGGCTCACAGGGAAAGATGCAGCCAGCCAGAGTTTTGGAATAACCTCCATTCTGCACAAGTTCTTTCTGAACTGAGCAAATGAAGCAAACCCACTGCACTTTCCCTAGAAGCTACAGAAAGTCAGTTCAATTACTTGTATGAACACATCTGGGGGGCTGGGGGGACAAATACACCCCAGCACCCTCAGCCTCCTCATCAGGAGCAGCAGGGAAGCATTTGAGTATCAGGAATTGTAAACAATCTTCAGATTTCAAGGACAAAAGTGGCTGAGGGATATACAAGATCAACAATCTCTCCACTCCGCAGGTAAAACAAGACAAAATGAAATCAATAACTTCAGAATCCTTAAAAAGAATACAGCACATAGTTTTTCAACTATCATTTCAAAGATTACACACTTGAATGAAGTGCTGTCCAAGCTAAAGTGGGCAGCACAAGTTGCAGAGCTACATCAGGAAGATTAACTGAGGTAGATTAACTGAGTTTGTAAATGAAGTAGCTGCTCTAAGTTTAGCACACATCCCATACCACCATAATTGTAAAAACAACATTTTTTTAAGTCCTGAGTCAAGGAATTGATAAGAGCCTGCACATCACAATTGAAGCAGCATTACCAGAAAAATGCACACCTGTACCTCCTCCCTTCCTGTGGTGAAAATATATCTCATCAAGTGTCCTTAACAGGAATCAACAGATCAATTAATATATCAATTAACTGGGAAGAAGAGTGCACAACCCTGCAGCAACCCAACCTTTATTCACGTTGTGCTGCCTTACAGAGAAAGGCAACGATCACCCACCCTAAGTTAAAACAGATTTGTTTTCTGATAGATCATAAAGCTGACTCAAAACACTTCATGAACCTGTGGTTTTATTAAAATAAAATAAAATCTGTGTTAAGGCTGAAGGTGAATAGCAAAGGTTTGGCAGGCTCGATGCTGAACTGGATAAGGATCCAGGATGGATCGGGGATGGAACTGGGAATGGGGGAAAACCCGGACTGGATTTCAGCTGGGATATAGAATGGTGGAAAACCCGGACTGGATTTCAGCTGGGATATGGACCAGTGGAAAACACGGACGGGATTTTGGCTGGAATACGGAATGATAGAAAACCGGGACTGGATTCTGGCTGGGATATGGAATGGTGGAAAATCCGGACTGGATTTCGCCTGGGATATAGACTGGTGGAAAACTCGGACTGGATTCTGGCTGGGAATGGAATGGTGGAAAACCCGGACTGGATTCTGGCTGGGATATAGAAGGGGGAAAACCCCAGACTGGATTTTTGCTGGGAATGGAATGATGGAAAACCTGGACTGGATTTTTGCTGGGATATGGAATAGTGGAAAACCCAGACTGGAGTTTGGCTGGGATGCAGAAGGGGGAAAACACGGACTGGATTTTGTCTTGGATATAGAATGGGGGAAAATTCTCCCAGTAAATTAAATTCAGTTTTCTTGTTCTAAGCATTCACCTTTTCAAGGGCAAAGACTTAAAGAAATATCAAAGGATCAGGGCTGGGGTACAGAACAGCAAAAAGCCCAGACTGGATCTTCAGCTTGCACGATGGATAGATGTTGCAGAGATACAGAGAACAAGATTAGGTTTGCTTAAGCAAACAGAAAGAAAATACAGGGAGCTGAAAATTTAAAGGTTTCCTGAAGATACACAGTCCTTCACAGGAATGTCTGAGCATGGTGAGAAGGAGAAAGAAGCACCACATGGACATAAATTAACCCCCAGTTTCACTGTCTCAGGAAGAAGGACAGCAGTGTGTGCCTCAGTCTGAGGATAAGCAAGAATAAAATGAATGGCCATTTGGGGACTGCAAATATATTTGAGTTACATTTTTGTCTCAGACAGGATACTGAAGGTTCTCCTTGTCCAGTTTTATTGTGAGGAAGATGCCCTCCTTCACCACACTGCACTACCAGAGAAATAAAATCTGAGCAAGTCAAAGCTCCAGGTCAGGGGAAGGATGATGGGCAATGCCCTTTTTCTACATGCACACTCCACTGGGAGCCCAGCAACAAAGCTTGTAATTCCAGGGGTTTTCAACCCACCCACAGCTCCCTAGAAATAAAGGGACATGACCAGGCATGGTCTCAAGGTCAGCTTTTTCTATTGTTGAGCATGGCTCACAACACAAGCGAGTTTCTCTCTGTATTTATTCCCTGTTATGTAAATTTTTCCTCTGCTCCTGGTTCACAGTCCCAGGATATCCTGGCAAGGAAACACACACACACAGGGCTGCACTTTGAGATCATTTAAATAAAAGAGAATTATAATGAAGAGCGGAGGAAGGGAGAAGAGGAATTTTCAGAATGTTTAGTTTAAACATACTCATGGTTAAAACCTCCCACTGAGGTTTTCTCGCTTTAGCATTCACCTTTTCAATGACATAAAGACTCAAGGAAACACCAGAGGCAGCCAGTGAGCCCTTTAAATGATACTGAATCGGGAAACATGACCACAACGTGAACCACTTCAACATGGACATCCATCTCTGGCAATTTTTACTTACCTGAAGCAAATGCTCCATAAACCTGTTCTCTGAACAGAGTACAGCCATCAAATATTTTCTTCTGAGGATAAAAGGGGAAGATGCCTCTCTAACAGTTTTTTCTTGCTTATTCTTCTAACAATTATTTTTTTTTAGGAGAAGAGTTCCAAAAGTGTCTTTTCAGTGATGTTGCATCTGTCTCATGCCTAAAATTTTATTTGCAATGAGATTCTCATATTGATATCAATGGGAAAAATCTCAGAGCGGTCCTATATGAATCTTAAGCAACAAAATTGCAGAGCAACCTTCACAGCAGCAGTAACTCAGCAATTTTAACCTAGAAAATAAAAATTACTCTACCAAGTAGCCTCTGTCCCAAATAGGATCCCAATATAAGCTGAGGAGAGGTATTTTCAGCAGGTGTAGGCCTCTCCTGCATGCCATGCACAGAGCAGGCTAAAATAGCCCAGCAAGAATGGAAGGTGGAGAAATTGCCCTATGAAGACCTGTGCAAAACCAAAAATGCAGTGCAGCCTCCATAAGAAAGGGATCAGTGGCTCCACAGAACTAGAACATTCTCCTTCAGCCCTCCCATATCTTCCAGCAGGTTGCCACTGAAGCTCAGAAAGCCACTAACTGTCCTGAATGTCTCATTTTGATAGAGCTGGAAGGATCTTGATAAAGAACACATCATCTTTAATCTGATTTTGGAGAAAAAAAATAAAATTCAGACTTCCCACTAAAGGAGCAGAAGTGCTGCTGAAAAACATTGCTTTGTACCATCCACTGACATACGATGGAACTTGACTTCTGATATTTCTATTTTCCATGAATCAAAAGAGTATTTCCCTGGAATTAGAAGTGTGAAATGGCATCTGAAGAGAAAATAGTGCTTTTACCAATCAGTGACATTTCCCTCTCTCCCCAATGTATCAACCTAACCTGAACTGATGTTTTCTAAAATATCAACTATATGCTTTCATAATAGTTAAATGTCTTGGGGTTTAACTTGAGCTAGTGAAATAAAATTTACTCAAGGATGGTAAATTAAACTGGGCATGCAATATTTGAACAGGAAATTAGAGTGTGCAGCTATATTTTTTTTTAAAAAAAATGCAATGATTAGATAAATGTACACCTTCCTGTCTTTCTTTAGTGAACCCATACCCTATGTTCCTAGAAAATACGACAGCCAGGACAGTTTCAGGTCAGAATATATATCTGCTCTCATCATTACACTCCCTCCTGTCTCTGACACCTTGGATAATGCAGCAGCCCACACAGATGCATTTCCTGAGCAAAGTTACTTTAAGGGTATCTTTTTAGAGCTGAACCCAAATCATTGGCTGAACCCAGCACCTATACATTTCTAACCATTTGCTGATAAAAATATGCACACAGGCTCAATACTGAGGCAGGGAGATGTGATATAATGTAAAGAGAAAACTCATAGGAATGAAAAATAGTTTTGTGCTCAAGGACAAAGCTTGCCCTGGTAAAATGTTTTGTGCATGTGAAGTCTCTCAACCTGAAACATGACCAAGTCCAGCTGACTTGATGCCACAAAACACAAGTTCAGCATGCAGGTCACTCCTTTGACCCCAGCACTCAAAGTTGTTTTTTATAAATAGCTATGAAGTTCAGAATGTCAGGTAAAAGCAAAACTTTAGTTATGGAGGAAAAAAGATTTATAAAGTTATTTATCCTGACTGTGATATTTCCACCCTAAACCAAAAAACAACAGAACTTTTACTAGGAAATCATCCAGAATAAACCAGAGCCCTACAGGTCAGTTTAAAACAACAATCCTTAGCAAAAGAACCTACTCTCTATGTACAGACCAGACTAAAAATTACCTAAAATTTCTGTAAGCATATTCTTTAAATTAAAAACTTAATACAAGGAAAACTTCCAATCTAAGAAGTTTCTTGAATCAGAAAACTTCTGTTTTCAAGGGCATGAAGAAACAAAACTGAAAGATTAATCTTCTGCAGTAGAAAATTAGGCTTGAACATATCAGTGCTTTCATGCTGCTGAAAAAAAGATTCTTTAAATTTTCATTGATTTTTGACACCTTATAAAAGTGTTAATGATGCTACAGGAAAAAAATTATTCAGTGACTATGGCAAGCAAAATTCACTTTTGAGAAAAAAAAAGAAACTACTTTATTCCCTGTTTTTTTTACTTCATACCCATAATTTGCATAAAAGATTGCTAAATGCACCATCTGGGAAGGACACACAATGTGAAGGAAGAGAGATTGAAGATACATCAGCTACTTGTGTGTGGTCAGGGTGACTTGCAGAAACAGGGCTGAGAACTTGCTGAGCTTCATGCTACAGAAACTCTGTCAATGTCCTGTAAGTCCCAGGGAAGCTAGTAACTTATTTTTCCTTTGGAAATGGAAAATTTTTCCATTTTCCTGTGGTCCAGGAGCTTTCACAATTGGCTTCCCTTCCCTCAGGGCAGGATTCTCTTCTGCTGGTGGGAGTCATATGTATAATTAGAATTGTTTGCAGACATGCCAGGCACATTTCCAAGAAGCTGGAAAGTTAACATTAAAGCAGACTTCTTAGTTTCCCCTGCTTTTTTCCTGTCACAAAGACATTGCAGGAAAGCTGCCAACCCCTTCACCAGAACAATGCACTTCCAATATATAGAAACCTTCCTATTTGTATATTTTTTTGCACTGTACACATTTTTATCAGAGATTCTATGCCACAGAATAACATTAAATCACAATTTTCAGAATATTCAATACCTTGAAGGTACAGCTTATTTCACCACAGAATGACAGCTTCACTTATGGGATCTATAATCATACAAAACCAGCACAGAGCCCTGACACGAGGCATTTTGTGCAAAAGGGAAGTAACTTTCCCTGGAACACAGAAAAAAAGAAAAGCTTGGGGTTTCCCCACATCTGTTTCTAAAATGATGATCTGTAGAGACTTTCTAAACAGAGCAGGGTGATAAACACAACTGTTACTTGGGCATTTAGCAAAGGGATTATGTGAGTGAGCATAGTCCAGTGGTTACATACCCCAAAAGCCAATAGGGATAGGATCACACTACGAATTTTGGCAGTTTCTCCCCTCTCCTGAATTGCCCTGTCACATGTTCTACCTAGTAAAGAAGTGCCACTTCTAAAAACCTACAGCATCACACCAGGAGAACACAGAGAAATAATTAGATGCCAGTGCAAGGGCAAAAAGGCAAGAAAGAACCGCAATGTTTCAGGTAAATTAAGATGACAGGATGCTGCAGAGTTCAATGAACAGTCTGTTCAAATGCTATAGCACAAAAAGAAAATCAAAACTTTTTAAGCATCAGAAAAGAAAAATAGCATAGTTTTTCCCCCCTTTGCCCAGCTTTCACCAAGCAGATAAAATTCAGCCTGCTCTTCCACCTTGCTCTGAGAGTCTGAGGTAGTTTCTAGGTCAGATACTGAAACTGATGTTTCCAAAATAGCTACATGACCATTCTTTCAAGCATCCTCAAGCACATCTCAGTGCACAACCATGTAAACATATCCTTAGAAGCAGGTACAGACTCAGTCCTATATCCAAGAGAAAAACAGTGGCAGTGAGGAAGATTAGACAAAGCCACTTGGAAAAGAGAAGGAAAATACAGAGGAGAAGGATGAGGGAGATGTCTCAGAACACAGTGCAGTGGCAAAATTACCACCTGGGGAAAGGACAAGCAAGAAAACAGGATCAAAACTCAGCTGGCAGGCAAAAACTGAACGATCCTACCTTGTCAGGAAACAGGGAGCAGTATGGATCAGAAATGCGATGTGATAGAATTGGAAATTAAGGAAAAAAGGCACTGCTATGGGGAAAGTTAGGCAGGATGAACAGAATCCTATGCATGAGGAGAAGCAGTGGACATAGGAGAAGCCTCTTCCCTTCTAGCTCCCATTTTTCCCTTTCCACCCTTTCCTTTTTTTCCTACTGCTGCTCTTTTTTTTTTCCTCTGAGCTACCTAAACCCAGAAGTTATATACACATCCTCTCTGGCCTCCCCTAATTGAGCCTTGCTCAGTTCTGGTTGTCACAATTTAGATGAAAAGCATGTCTTGTGTTTGAAGTGGACAGATTCAAGCTCAGCCATGTAGAAATGCAGCAGCACAGCACAGTCTGTCCTGGAATGTGAGACTTGAAGAAAGGAGAAGAAAAATATCCTCTGTATTGTTCCTATTGTACCAAGACTTTCCCAAGGTCTCAGACCCAGTGCTGAATCATTTCAAAATACAGCACAATTTCTGGAGACAGCCCTCTTCATATGCACTGCCATATTATACAGCATTCACCATCTCCAAACAGCTGTCCTAACACAAAGTCATTTGTCAGTCAGGTCTGCAACTCCCCAAATTCCTGTAGAGAGCTTGGAATGTCTCATCAGTATTTTGCCCACCAGTATTTTAGATACAATGATTTGTTACACACTTTGGTTTAGTTAAATTGGAAATGCTTTTATTGCTGTCATGAAAAAAAAAAGACCACAGACACTGGAGTCAGGAAAAGCTGAAACAATGCCTTAAGAACCTGTAACTCTGCCAGTGGAACAAGTAATTGAAGCAACAGAAACTATTTACAAACACTCACTTTATACAGAGAGTATTAAATTTGTACTTGGTACTCTGGAAAGTACTTATAACTTGCAAATGAAACTCAATTTTTGTAATGCAATGAGTTAGAAGAGCCAGCAACCTGGTAATTCTGTAGAGGTTAAATGGTTAACAGGGCTTCTCTCAACAGATCAGTGCAATGATGGGATCTCAATATCAATTTTTTGTAATCATGAAGCAGTCACTCAAAGGTCCGGGGAACTGACTGCTATCAGCTCAGCTAAACAAGATATTGTGAAATGGCATCTTTTAAGCTTGTTTTTACTTAAACAGAGGAGAATTATACACTAAATCAGGTCAAGTGTAAGGGGTCCCTGCCCTCACTGCCTGTTGCCATTACCAGCCAACATTTATGATTAAAGAGCACCAAGCCAGGGCATGGCTGTGCCCATTTTTCTACTGAGCAAGTACTGCTGCCATTTGGAACAGAGATCTTCTGAAAAAGTGGTGTTGGTTTTTTTGCATCATATAATCCTTGACAGCCTCTCCCTCACCACCACAAATTCCTTCAGCTTTTAGTTTCCACAGCTTCCCATGGCAGGAGTCACACAGCTCAGTGGGCACCATCACAGTGCCACTCAAGCACCTCTTCTCTCTGCATTATTCTGAGAAGGACTTGAGGGTTTTCAATGCTTCTCAAGAGTCAGACCATGCTTTCAGCTGAAAGGCTTTTTCTAAAGTTCTCTTTTCTACTGATGCTACAATGAATTTACACAGCAAGAGCAATATCTTTAAGAACTATATCCATAGTTCTTAAAGGCACAGTCACTGCTGCTGCAGCAATGGGTCTAACAAAAACCTTCAGGGAACAAATTTCCATGTGTCTCCATTCTGATTTTCAGCCTTAGGAGGAGCATAACCTCCCCAACAACCTCAGCCCAAATCTTTTCACCTCAGGCAAGTGCAGATCCATGTGGCACAGCAAGTAATGACATTATTTATGCAGGAGCCACATCACACACAATAGCAACACTTGCTACTCAGCAATACCAGGGGAAAGATTTCTGGGGCTGGAGCTCTTCTCCTCTAGATCTAGAGGAAACACTATATCAAGTGTGAATTCATTTCCTTGGCTTAATGGTGTTGGTCTTTTCTTCCCAAGATGTTAAGTACTCACCAGTTACAACTCTTCTGCTTTAGGCATAAAAAATTTTAAAAAAATAAAAAATAAGGTTTTCCTGTGTTTATTAGAGGGAGAGATGGGGTGCTAAAATAAGAGAACAAATATTAGGTGATATTTGCATTCCTGTGAGGAGTCTTGGCATCTTAGTCAAGCAACTGGAGCACTTTACAGGCATAATGCTTCCATGGATTACAGGCATAATACTTCCAAGGATTTAAAAAATTCTGTGAACCATATACTACAGGCAACATAACTGAACTATTTCAACTCAGTAAAGCCAGAACATGCATAGTGTGTTCATCAGCTCTGAGAGTTATCCACCCCTTATCCATTTTCTGGAATAAATTACATAAGTAAATATTTCCATGCTCCTCTGATACACCTCTACTATAACTTAGAAAAAGCTAAAAATACTAACTCTAGTGAAAACCTGCTTTTGAACAGGTTATGAAGGTTTCTGAATATTTGAAGATGCAGAAGCCATGTGTTTTATAGTGATCTTGCTTTTTCTGGAGGAGGGTGTGAGGTAGAAACCCACTCTTGCTCTCAGGAGCTCTGCAGAGCAGGGAGTGCTTGCTCAGCCCCCAGAACTGACTCATGCTGTGCCATGGCCATGACTCTGCCCGAGGAGAGTGAACACCAGTGCCCAGGAAGATCACCCCATCCTTGCCTTCTGTTCAAACCATGGCTGAACACCTTCTGAGGGGCAGCTCTCAACAGCCCCTGCCCTTTTTTTCCAGGGGTACCACGGCCCAGAGCCCCTGCCCTTCCCCACAGATGACAGAGCCCTACCACCCATGGGAGCCAGCACCAACATGCCTAAGAAGGGCTCCTCCACCACTCCAGAACTACCATTTAATGGTCAGCCAGCCTCTCTCCAAGCAAAGACATGAACTGATCAGCAAATTTAGCCCTGTGGCTGAAGCAAACCCCTCTTAGCCAACTCCAGTTATCAGAGTCAGGCTGTTCTCAGCTTCCAAAAACAAACCTCGTGTTGATGGTGCAAAAAGCCAGACAGTGCTGAAATACCTTTCACAATGCTCTCCACTAAGCAGTAATAAAGCACAAGCAATTGTAAACAGATGTTCAGTCTTAAAGCAGCTTTCAGCTGCAGTATATAAACACAGCTTATGCTAAAGAAATGTCTTCAGTGAATTTTGTTAACAACAGCTCGTCATGAGAAGCCAGTATGTTTATGCAGCAGCATTACAGATTGTTAGTGTGGCTTTATGGGTAGAAGTAGGTCAAATGGATTTATACAGCAGCCCTGACAATATAGTTGTTATTAATATAGTGGTAGTTAAGTTTATCACCAAACAATGTGTTCTTATCTCATTTTCTCAGTACTCCAGAGCAAAGTCCACGATACGATGCACATATTATGTACACACCAGAGCAGCAGACAGCTGTGTTATTAAAGGCACTGCACCACCAAGAACACTGCTTTCTAAGCAGTTATGAATCAGGAAGTAAAACATTAAAAGTGATTTCTTTTGTGTGGACATAAAGAGAAGCTTTAATAGAATTAGATACTTCATTTGGTTGTTGTTATGCCACACAAGTGTTCATGTGCTATTAAGTAATTTGGCTGATTAACTCTTTTGTGTACAAAAGAGGAACAAAGCTGATAGAAACCCAAAGACAAATGCCATTACCATCTCATTAAACAGCATCAGAAACAAAGAAACTGTGTTTTGTTTTGCAACAGTTGTGTAAACAAACCTGATTCTTACCTACTCAGAATATAAAAGCAAAACATCAACTCAAGTCCTGTAATTGCCATTGAAAAATTCAGAGGGTTTTGGGAGGACTTTTATTCTCTTCTATACACTATTGACTTTTATTCTCTTCTGTAAAATATTGACTTTTATTCTCTTCTGTAAAATATTGACTTTTTTTGTTTGAAGCTAAAAAACTACGCTGGCCAAAAATCACTCATGTCACTCCCAAAAAATAAAACATTACAAATGCAGTCAAAAGAAGTTGCATGTCTTCTCTGGCTTTAAACCAAGCTAAAGTCAATGAACCAAGTCAGCAGTTCCTGAAGTACCTTGGGGCTAACATTTCCCACAACTTCTCATATGTCTGTAGGGACATCCTTCATCCACTTGTGGCAACACTGACCATGCTGAACAGCAGCTCCCACAGGCACAAGCTGTGAAGCCACCATTTCTAAACTGGAAATTGCTTAATTAAAAGGCAATTTAGAGCTGCCTACTTTTCCACAAAAAAAATCAAACCCTGCCATCTGATTATAGCACTATTAGGGAAATGAGGAACTTTTTCCCTGTTTAACATGCAAGTTACAAAATGCAAGCAGCTTCCAGCCTGGTTTGAGCATCTCCCAGTGTGCTCTCCAGGTCAGAATACCCAAGAAGCAGGAGGCAGCATTCAGCCAGGTGGCACCTGGAGGTGTCATGTCCAGGGAAGCTGCAGATCACAGAGGTTTTAGGGTTTAACCAACAAAACCACAGACGCCAGGTACATCTCAGACATTTCACAGCATCATCAGAGCTGTGCCAGCCCACAGTGCCCCAACACTCAGCTCTGCTGCTCCTCTGCTGAGGCTCTGGCTTGCAGGAACACTCTCACACTGCCTGTTCAAATTCCACACTGCACTCTGCCCTCACCTTTCCCTGACTATCCTCATCTCTTGCCTAAGATCCTGATGGCTTCCTGTGGCACTTCTTGACTAAACATGAAGTGAGTGCCCATGGAACTGGAAGGGTTATTCCACAGTCATGAGAGGATGGCGGAGAGAAGAGTGTTAATACTTCTGTTGCCCAGCAATCCAACAACACACAACTTAATCCCTTTTGGAGCTTTCTTCAGTGGTTCTCTTAGTCATTTTGTCTCCAGGAGAATGCTCCCAGACTCTGCACACCTCCTCTTAGCAGAATCTTTCCATACCACTAATTATTTTTGCTTGTTCCACCTCCATCTCTACGCTCTTGTCAGCAGCAGGCTAAGAAAGCACACACTGCTTTCCAGGTGGCTGCACACCACCCTGAGGGTGACTGTCATTATTTCCCTTCTTCTTTCCACAACCTGCTGGCAATTACATTTCTTTATGGTGGCAAACCATTTGTTATTTGTGGACTGCAGCTAGCTCTGAAGCCAGTAAATAAGAGTGTAAACAGCACACATTATTCCTTCTGCCATACACTAGCTTTCATACACCAAGGATCAGTTTGACCCTCCATGTGCTACACAGTTGTTTTGTTTGCCACGTCCTTGTAAAGCTCCTTAGTGTGGCACATATCTATTAGGCAGCAAACAGGATTCCTCAGGGTTGAAGAAACCTAACATGGTGAACATGCACCATCTGAAACAGGACCTGGCATTTTCTGTGATGTGGCTGAAACAGTAATTTTGCTCCCATAGGTTGCCACCTTCCCTCAGGACCCGTCCTCCATCGGTTTCCCTGGTATATTTGGTATACTTTGGCACTTTTCAGGGAACTGTGATGGGAAGGCAGGCACAAAGAGGAGCTGAACAGCAGGACTCGAGTCTGCTGACACCACCACCACTCTGGTGTGTGCAGCCCCTCCAGGCACATGCAGAGGCACACACTTTAGCCTGAAGCATTCAAAGCTCCTCAGCTCAGTTTGAAGGCAGAAGGCATCGTTTATGCAGATCCAAGGATATTTATACCCCTCCCACAAACCCCAAGCCCCTCTCCTGATATTTACTGCTACAGAATCAATGTCTGCATATGGTCCTGTCTAGAAATAACTTCCAACACATCCATTAGCTTCTCTCCAAATGGCATCCAGATACACAAACAGGTAGGCAGTAGATGACCCCACCACTGGAAGGTCTCTGCTTGCTATTCAACATGAGTGAAGGTGGCCCATAATTTGGCATTTGTTGCTCTTTACAGTAACCTCAATGTTTCACCTCTTGGCAGAGCAATCAGAAACAACACTGAGAAGTCCACCTGGCTAAATCCAAGATGGATCTCTCCAAGAAAATTCATTTCTCAGACTAGCATGTTTCACCTATCTAGCAATAACACTGTGTGAGCACATAACTGCATGAATTTATGTAAAAGAGCAACACAGTGAGGGTGTTGCAAGAAGAAAAATGAGAACCAAGGCAAAAAAAACTTCCAGAAGATTACTCAAGAATTTAAACATTTGCATGAAAATGCTTGAAAACGAATATAAAAAAGGAAAAAGGTGGAGGAGCTGTAAAATATTGTAGTTACCAAAAAAGAAACAACCAGAAGTAACAGCCAGTAGAAGACAATCAGACATAGAAATGAGTTTTGTTCTACAGGCATTTTGCATATGCCTTGGTTGCACAACTAGGAGATTGCAAAAGCTAAATATTGTTCCAAACTCTACTGAAGGTCATTTGAAAACACAGGGTGGGGCTGAGGGGAGCATGGGGAGAAAGCTTCTTCTAAAAGGATAAAAGCCTCGAAGGCAATGAAAAAAATCCAGGGCAATTTCTTAAAATAGCTGATGTTTAAAATGCCTCAGAAATAGAAAGATCCATTTAAAAAAAAATGCTTCTTCAACACCTTAATGCTGGAAAAGGCTACAAGGCATCTTTTGAACATGACTGTCATGAGATGGTGAAGTCCAGGATTCAGAGCAGTTTAGAACTAGAACTTCCAGGAGGCACACAAAAGCCTTGCAGTAATGGCAAGACCCCACGAAAGCAAAACCTTCCTTGGACTCTGCATGTGCTGCAGAGATGTTTGGCTCCTGCAGCTGGGTTAGTAAAAGCAGGATGCAAGGCTGGAGTTACCTTGCAAGAAGCTTGCCATCAATCTTCCCAGTGCACCTACAGTCAATAAATCCTCAGGCAGCTCTGAGAGAGACTCTATAAGCAGCACCATGTTAAGAATTCACCCCACACCCTTGCAAACTTCACCAGACTACCACTAGCATGGGGATTTCTGGTAGATGAAGTCAAATACAGCATTGATTTCCTTCTCCAGCTGTTCCCAAACCTTCTTATAAAAGCATCACTGGTATTTGTGTGTCAGAGGAAGCACACAACCCAGGGTTCATTTGTTTTGTAGATAGTTGATTGTGTCTTACAAAAAAAGGTTTCTCTTCTGTTTCCTGCTATCATATGTTGAAGATATAGGAAGAAAAAAAATAATAATACTCTACAAACACGGTTTGTGGTTACTTCATTTCTTTGGACTATATCAAGTGAAATGTTTTTGCAAAGTAATATTACCCAAGGCAACAACTATCACTCAGATGAAAAGAGAATTTCACATATTTTCAGCCATTATTTAATGCAGTTTAGCATCTCTACTGACACTTCCACCTAGTGTTTTGCATCCACAATGTCTTAAAATGATGTTTGTGCTGAAGGACATTTTCTCTCAATCCAAGGCAGGATCAAGTCCTCCTTTGCTCCTACAACAGGAGCAACAAGCAGACACCTCAGGATAAGCAGCCAGATCAAATGTCTAAGGAAGAAATAAAACCCCAGATTCTGAACAAAGAGAGCATCTGTTCTATAGCTGTGGAATCTCTCCCTGGGGCTTCATCGAAGTGCAGTTGCTTGTTAAAAGCAGGATAGATTCAGTTGTTTTTCCTACAGCTACTCTTATTCCAGAGGAGAAGCTGAAAAACAAGGAGTGTCTGTGTAAATCCCAGATGATGACAAAACTGGTGCCTTGGACACTTGGGCATATCCATTTGCTCTTTAAGAATTAGGGTTCAAATCAGCAGGGGGAGATCCATGAGCACTCCAGACAGATCTGTAATGGAATTGGCCTAAGGAATATTTATTTATATGAGGCAGCACAGAAAGAACAGAGGCTCAGAGATGCCTGCTGCACAAGTCCTAGCAGCACAGTACACCATGACATCCTGGCCATTAATTTTCACTGCCAGCATGTGGTTTTTTTCCTTTTTTCAAGGACAACAAGTAGCTTAGAAACATGAGGAGGGAAATCTGAGGTCTGCACTTTTACAAGGAAGCTGTTCCACTGAAAACCCATCCATTCTTCTTTCTGCATAAGAGAAGCCTTCCAAGAGCATTTCTGAAATTGCACCAGGGACACCTAAAACACTCACCACTCCCTCCAAACAGCTTCAGTTTGGAAGGCAATTCATAGAGTACAAAGAAAAACAAACCATAAAGGCACATAATAGGCTGAAATATTACCCAGCTGTGAGGAAACATCAGAATTGATGCCATGACAAACACCATATACTGAGAGATAAGCAACACAAAACTGCAGGAGTGAAAGAAACATCCTCACCAGCACACACAGATCCAGATTCTTGAGAGAGCTGCACTCTGAGCACTCTGGTCACACAAACTAAAAACACAAACTCCAGCAGAAAGTGAGAGAATGACAGCAAACCAAACTTCTGGGAAGCAATCAAACAGAATTAAACCTGTTTGGCTACATCAGAAAATAACTCCTCACCTTGGGAGCACCCAGCATGCATCAGCTGGTAAAAATAATGGGCACTGCTGCTCAGATGGATTTCTGCATAGGAGCTGTTTCTAGCTGCCTACAGAAGCACAGTTCTCCTCCTGCTTCACCTGATAGTGTATTAAGCTCTGCAGCTACAGGGAAAGCACAAGAAGCAGCACTGTGGGCACATCTCTTGAAGTAAATGAGTGAGCTGTTTACCTTGGAAAGTCCTGGCTGATTGAGCTGTTAGCAGAGATTTCAGTTTAATATCTTCTTGCTGTAGCATGCAGAAACTAAGCCATAGTTCACCCACACGAGATAGGGATCAGTTCAATGCAATAACAGCAGCATTTGTCTTTCTTTTATGCTTGATCAAATAAAATCACTTGGAAATCATTTATTAGCTTGCTTACTGTCTCAGTTGTTCTAGAAATGGTGTCAAACTAGGAGAAAAATAAATTGAAATACATTATAATGTTCGACTCCAGCTTGTGTCACTCAAGAATTGCTAACAGCTAAGACTACTCTAAAATCTAAGACTAGAACTAAGACTGCTTCACAACAGCATTCTTAATATCCAGCCTAAACCTCCCCTGACACAAGTTCAGGCTATTCCCTTCCCAGTACTGTCACTGGGCACCACAGAGAAGAGATCAGTGCCTGCTCCTCTTCTTCTCCTTATGAGGAAGTTGCAGACTGTGATGAATTTTCTCTCTTTTCCAGGCTGAAGAAGAGAAGAATAGAATCAATAGCAAGCCTGTTGGAAAGATTAATCCATTTGAACCATTACCAGTTAAAATAGCCATTATGAGAAAGTAAAATCAACTTTCAGATGCATTGTTTGTTGACCTGCTCTAAACATTTGCAAAAAATAAACACCACTAGAACACTGTCCCTGAGGGCACCTCATCTTTCTAAAGTGAGTTGGGGGTTTGTACCTAATGACTGTTCTCACAGGTAATATCTCTTTATGCACAAACCCTCAAAGTCAAGATGCTGAATGATTTGCATTGATGAAGCAAAAGATGAATGCAGACAAAGCAACTACTACCTGTTATTGTTTTGAATATCAGAGCTGAGAGCTTGAACTTGCTCCATCATTTCAGTTTGCCATTGGTGAATTAATTGTCTCCTAAAGACTTCACGGGATGCCTCTCAGCCAGTAATAATTTGAGCCATATTAAAGATAATTAGCTAACATTCACCTGAAAATAAATTATTTAAAGCATGGGAGTCTGGTTTAAAGACTAGAAATCCCACTGTTCTTACCATTGCCACAGTCATTTCCAAGTTCAGATCTCTTTTACTAGGAATAAGAAGGACTAAAGGCATGAGTGTGACTCATTTTTGACATAGCTTGGATTAGGCAAAGTGTTTTCTCCCCTTCCCTTTCAAAAGTGATGCCCTACTAATTCCTACAAGCAGGGCCACTCTCTTACCAGATCTGCTGTATGACCACTGACTGACTGCAAACTACACCCATCCTGAGCTCTTCTCTGAAGGCTGGATCAAATTAAACCAGAATTTTTGCCAGCTTCAACACATTTTAAAAATAAATACATCAGTGGTGAGTTGCATAGGCAAGTGCCAGCTGTTGGGCTCACTTTTGGGAAGTCCTTTCACCTTCCCAAGTACCCATTTCAGGGACAGAGACATGGCAGGGTTGCAATCAGTGGCAATCAATGCCATTTGTATGGCTTTCAGGAATCTGCCTCTCAGATGTCAGGAAGACACAGTCAGGTCACTAGAAGTACTGAACTCTTGGTACTTCAGCCAGCAGAATTATTATCCACTTCAGCCTGTTCCCCTCAGGTCCCTTTGAGAAAAGCAAAGCCTTGTTTTGCAGCAGGAGTTTTTCCAAGAACAGGCAGCAGTAACCTGTAAGTACTGCATCAATTACTGGGTGTTCTGGATGTTTATTCACAGAGTTGGAAATACTACAACACTGAAGAAATACAGTCCTTGTTTCTGGAAACAAGTCCTTTTATAGCCCAAATCATTAACTTCCCCAAAGACATGATGAGTCAAATATTTTCCTGCGTGATAACAACATCCACCGTAGCAGAGTAAAAATAACAGCTTGTGTGCTCTGGCAGCTGAAGAATCACCATTTCAGTGGTAACAGCTTTTCACAGTAAGGATCAACTAAAACTTTAATTGCTTCATGCTCACCTTTCCCTCTCCTAGTCATCTTTTTTTTATATTATACCCATCTTATCATTACGCTGCTGTACCACTGTATTTCTGTTCTCAGTTGAAAAGCAGAGCAAACTTAAATGGCTATCTTCAATCACTGAAAAGATGTACTTGCATATGACTCTACTAGTCTTACTAGTTCAAAAAGCAGAACTCAATAAATTAATTTTTATCTTGAAAGATCATTTCTCTGACCAGCATCACTCCAACAACTGCTCTGTCATCTTTCTTACACCATAAATAAAAGGTATTTCTTCTTCCATAGTCCTCCTCACATGAGACAATGTAGCTCTTTCCCCTCTTGCTTTACCTCATACAATGAAATTGCAAATAGAACATAAGAATGGAAGCAAAATCACACCTGTTTATAAGATATTGTTCCATCCTCCTCAAGCCATTTTAAATTAAAAGAGAAGCTTTTCAAACTTGAGGGTAGATATTGCACACCATAGGTATTACAGCCCAGCTCCCTTTACTCTTTTATTATCATCATCATTGTAATTATGGGGAGGGTGCAGCAGCAAGAAGGGAGGAGAGGACAGAGGAAGCTCTCTTACCCTTTCTTTCAGGAGAAGAAAAACTGACCAACTTTCTGAGCAGAAGAATTTGTTGGTACAGGGATGCTAAAAATGAATTTGACTCAATGATATCACAGTGAAATGAAGGTGCAGAGACTGTTGCTAGAATTAAATATTTTATAATAGCCCCTCTCTGTGTTAATGAGCCAACATTCATCTAAATTTCTCAAACATACATCTTTAGAAATCACAGAAAACAGTAACATTTCAAGATACTGCTAGTGCTGCAAAAGCACAAATCAAAATGCCTGCAGTTCTCCAGTCCCTGATGCATCCATCACACAGGGATCGAAAGATGACTGGCTTTAAATTAAGTGTCTGACAAAGCGCTGCAAAACGCAGCTATCATGGGAAGATTGATATTTAGTCTCTTACGCTAATGAAAAAATAAATGAACACGTAAGCCTTACAAGACAGATTCAGACTTTTAAAATAACTTAGCCCAACAGCACTGATGTGTCATTATTCTCAAGTTCAGTTATATTAATCCTTGCAATCTTTCCAAATGCACAGCTTAAAAGCATGTCTTCCAAGCAGTTTGCAGTACCTCTGATGACTGGAGGTTCATTCCAGGAGAAATCTTTATGTAATGGCCTCACCACCAGTCACACAGGTGAGAAAAAAAGGAGTCAGAAAGCCTTATTTGTAGCTGTGTCTTCCTCTAATGACTGTTATAGCATAAGGTTATACACAGGCCTAGCAATAGATTGCTACACCTCAGAAAAGATCACGTAAGTGACAATACAGCTTTTGTCCATGGCAACGTATACAAGGGCAGCAGTTACTAAAAGTGACAAGTGCTAAAAACAGCAGATGAACTCACAGATAAGGTTTTCCTTGTGCAGACAGGCTAAAGTCTGGAAGCCCTGTTTCATCTTCAAAGGGCAAAACTTTCTATTTTCTTAAAAATCACAATAGTCGTGGTTCATAAAGCCATCGTAAATCAAGATTGTTCTTTTTCCAGCAGTGACCCTACATTATCAAAACTTTCTTTCTTAAAGCACCAAGTACTTTGTTGTTAGTACAAATTTACTCGAGTACGCCACAACATCAAGAATTTGTGGATTTGAGGGGGAGCAAAGTAAAATAAAAATAAAGAGTATATGATGAGGAAAAAAAAAGCGTAGGCCACCAACAGGAAACACAATTAAGTGAAGAGCAAGTCAAAACCAATCCCTCCCATACAGATGGTTGACAACAGTGCCCTCAGAACTAGATTTGGGGTTGGTTTTTTCATTCATTTTCCTCCCTGCACTCCAGGATATCCAGGCTCCTGGGATAAACCATCTTCTAGCTTTAAGCTGAGTCCTACACGAGCTGTAGATTTAATTACAGAACAATCCAGGCTTTAAAGAACAGGAACACAGAGCACATACAGCTCCCCTGAGCTATCACAGCGTTGGGGTTTGGTCCAACTCCTACATACTGTCCTTGAGCAGAAGCATTTGGAATGCGTCTTTCCAGTTAAGAGCTGATCACATCAAAACACTCAGTAAGAAAAAATATCCCCCAGCTCACAGGAGTGCCACACGAGTTCACTTGTGGTTGCAGGCAGGATTTAGACAGCCTGGGGACACAGACTGGGTGCGTGTGGGGAGAGTGAAACACCTCCGACGGCCGCACAGATCAGCTGCGAAACCCCGCACACGCAACTTCTCCTGGTGCACAGCACACACTGCTGCTGGCAATTTGAGCCTTTCTGCCTAAGGCAGCATGCTTCTCAGCCTGTGCTCTCCTGGCTCAAAAAAAATCGCTGTTTCTCTACTTGCTCTCTGAACATAAATTCTCCACAAGCTGTGTTGAGACTCTGCCTCCCCACGGGGAGTTGTTTTCCAGAGCACATCGGCTTTCTGCAAAGTATTTCCTCCAGCAAAGGGCTGGCTTTGACTTTTGGGCAGGATACAAAGCTTAAACATATTAATCATAGATTTATTTACAGGATTAGCAAATCCTCAAGTTGTGGTTTGGGTGGGAAGGGGAGGATAGTATTTAGATGTGAAAACTATAAGACAGTGTTAAGATTAAAGTGTTAAGGTAGGAAAACCAGCATCTCTGCCTTGGTCTACTAAAATACCATTAACTATCTTTTCTCCTAGAAATCTAACTATTACTAGGAGCAAGATGTACTTTGAAATGTTTTCAAGCCTGCCACTCTGATAAATCCCCTCCCACATACTGGATTATTGACACAGAGCAGCCACTATGCTCAGTGTCAAAGAGGAGAAGGAGACACTGAGATGTGCCCCATAAACCTCTGGCTTTAGAGTTGCATAGGCAAACCAAACACCATTAAATCAACACAGAAGTCCCATGCAAACCAACCACCAGACAAGGTAAGCCAAGCAGAGTCCCAAGACAATCCCTAAGGCAGTTCTGTAGGGCAGGACCCAACCAGAGGGTCCCCCATGCTTCACTGAGTGAAGACAGGTCTCACTCCCACAGGCATTTCCCATCTCACTCTCCCAGGACAGTGTGAATGACTTTTTATAGAAAATTACCAACCACCTGCACATTAATAGCACCAAGAAAGTTTAGACTAACGCTCTCCCAGCAGCTTGAGGTAACCAGAGCTTAAAACACCATCAGGCCATTTTTCCATACTGGCAGAATTGCCACTATTGCATTATACTTTCTACGCTGGTAGACACACCTAGCACGAGTAACAGGTCAGGATTTAAGATATATTTATATATATATATATTAAGCCAGAAATAGCTACCACAAACCAGTGGATCACACTGGGGTAGAGCCTGCCCCAGAAAACCGTGGTCTACTCTACAGGCCACCAAAGCCATGGCTTCAGCTACAAAAATCATCCTACAGGAAACGTGCTTGTGACACTGCAGGCAGTCCTTTGGTGGATGATTTGAAAGTGACTAAAATATTAAAAAGAAATTCTCCCTTCTCTTGTGCAAAACAGTTCCTGTGTCTGCTTAAGCAAAAGGGAAGGTGATACCATCTCCTCTATCAACATTTGCGTCAGAGCAACAGCTTGCAGCAGTTAACACCACATTTCTGTGATCACACAGAATTTCTGGCCAGTACCATCTTCAGATTTTGTTTTTCCCCTTTCCTGAAGGGATGACAAGTCCATGCAGAGAGCACATCATTAGAAATAGGAGCAAGGGGCATGTAAGTGTCTGTTCAGTTCCATATCCCTCCTGATAAATTGGTAGTTCACAAATGTGTGCCAGCTGTTCACAAATGGATCCTCCTTCACTTGAATTACAATAGACACTTGTTTTGCAATGTTGCTGTGGATAACCAACATCCACCTCTTCTCATCCTCTAAGTCTTGCAGCAGCTTCAAATATGTGAAATGCAGTGGAAGTTTAGCAACAGCTTGTTTTGTAATGTTCCCTGTGTTTGTGAGCTGTACAAAAGAAACTGAAGTAATAGCTTTTTGTGCTAGCAAATAGCTCTGTTGGAAATCTTGGGATACAGTCAGTCTTCCATGCCATGACACCAGCAGTGGATGTTTACTTCCAAAAAAACATTTGGATTCTCCATGAGGATCATGCTCAGTGCCTGTAGCAGAGTCCTAAAGATTCAATAAAGTTATACAGATTTCTTTAATATAAGGGGCACCTGCACAAACCCAGGCCCCAGAATCAAGTGCATAACCAGTTAGACACTGCTGTGGCACAAAAATAGACTTTCAAAGCCTTTTTCAGTATCTTTCCTTCTGCTCATCACCCTCTGATTTTCATTTTCTTACTAGCTTTTTCATTCTCTCTTTCCAGTCTGACTGCAGAGCTTGCCAGGACGCCTCAGAAGATCCACGCAGAAGAAATGAGCACTTTGCTGAAGGCTCCCACATACTCCAGGAAGAGAGGTAAGAGCATCTTGAGATGCAAAAGCAAGCTTCTTCCCCCTTCATGGAGAAGTCAGTCACTAACAGCAAGGACTAGAGCAGAATCTACTCTATTTTGATACCATTTTCTCTGCTCAAATACAGGTTTCAGTGAGACACTGGACAGCACATCCTCTACCCAGGGTTTCTATCCCATCTCACTTAGCAAGAGCACCCCCTCACCTCCAGGGTCTGGAGCTCTCAGCCTTGTCAGGAGAGTTTGAAACCTCACAGATTTTCTCAGCACAGGAAACTGGTACTGGAGACACTCCACCAGACTCTGCTCTTTTGTTTTACAAGTGAGTCTAGAATGAATCTAGTGAATCAGTGCCAAGAAATGTGTGTTTTATTGCTCCCCAATTGAGACTTCCACAAATTCAGCAAATGGTATTTTCAGACAGTTTTCCAGATTGCAGATGTTGGCACGAGCATATCAGCTCTTGGATTCCTTACCCACCAGTTCAACCTTCAGATTTTTCCAAATCATTAGCATAAGATCTCCAAGTAAAATATTTTCCCTGATGTGAAATATGAAATTATTTCCACAGATATTGACTGCTGAACTACCACTCTCCTCAGAAGAACCCAGATATAGACAAGGATGTGCATTGTTAGTCTGATGACATACAGTGTAATCAAGCTAATTAATTTGACAACTTGAGATTGAAAGGTACAAATTGAGGCACGTGCTGTAACAGAAGTAGGAAAACATGACAAATTCAAGCCAAATACTGCATGCAGAACACAATGTTAAAAAAGGAAGTTTAACTAGAATCACCATATTTTTTTATTATTTTGAAAAGCAGTGCGTAGAAAAATTTCCAAATTGTTAATTAGGGAGAAAGAACTTTTTCATTTTCTTCACAGAGGTGGAACTGAATAAATCTACATACATGCAAGCCAAAAAAACATTGCATTAGAAGACTCTTATAAGTTACAAAATACAGTTCAAAATGGCACAAAAGACTGACAGCAAGAAAAGCACTTTTTGTTTCAGGCATATAGTAATCTATCTTGGAAAAACCACCAAACCAGGCAACCCTGCTGAAGTCAAATTCGCTGGAGGAAATATTTTTCTTGCTATTTTATTACTAACTACCTCAAATTGGCATTCACTTCCAGTCCAAAGCTACATCTCTACCATCCAAACATTTTGACACTGCTGAGTGGCACACACAATACTTACACAGCAGTATTCATCTTCTTAAGAGCTTAAGATGAAGAAATGCCAATTATAATGTCTCCCTAAAAACATGTTTAAACATCATTCCTTTCCAAAAAGAAAAATGTAATGCTAAAACACATTTGTGAAGAAAAGGTCACAAATTCAGAAAAGTTTGAGTTATTTTTGCAACCAATATCACACCAATTTCATTTAAATGATACAGCTTCTCAGTTAAAAGGAAAGGCTTTAAAATCTTCTACTTCAAATAGAAATTTCTGGTTCTCCAGCTCAAAACAATTCACTCATCAGCTCCATCCTCCCTCCATGATACACAATTCTTTCAGATCTTCCAATGATCAGAACGTAACAGAGGTAAAAACTGATCTTCCACCTTATAATTATTCATGTTGTTATTAAGTGTTCATAAATATATTTTGGGAAGTAAAAATAATAAGTAGTCTTTCTATTTCTGGAATGTGATTAATCACTATCAACAAAAAAACTCTGAAATTACTATATTAAATCAACACAGAATCTTTTTAACCCTCCTATAAAGGGGTTTTTATGAACTTCTGTGATATTTAACTGAAAATATTGAAGAAACATTTGTACATTTTACAAGAAAAAGTGGGTGATCAAAAGATCAGTGGATTCCTGCTACAGAAGATTTAGATCCCACACACTAAAGTACAACACAGTTGTGTTTACCATTACTCATGGTGAGTACACAGTGAAGCTGAAGAGAATTAGCAAAAAAATAAACAATGTGAAGAGATAAATGGTTTTCATCCAAATCCCCTTAGGTTCATATCCATACAAGACACAGCAGATAGGAAAGGGACCACTAGGTTCAAACATCACTCTGACACGTTTTCCTACCTATCCATTCACATTAGCACCAGAAAATCAGAATCAGAATTTCACACACTTCAAAAGCCTGAAAACAGGTGGGGGCAGAAACAGTAGGGCTCTCACCCATTCTAGAGACACAAAAAGCCCACAAAAGAGGTTTGGAGACACACTGATGATCTCTGCTGTCTGAGCCATACATTCATCTCATGACAATGCTCCAAAGGCTCTTCACTGAATCCAGAATTTATGGGATGCCTTGCTCATAATTTATCGGTGCCTCACAGGCAGCAGAGGTATCAGACAGGGACTTTCAGATGTAAAGTTTAATGACTGAACACACAAAAAACAAAATACCATTTTATCTTGCTTTCTTTCTTATGAAATCTTCTTCCAAACCATTTCAATATCCAGGCATATTTTTCCCCCTGATTCATATTTACTTTTTTTTTTCCATTTTAATCCTAAACCCATTTCTAGGGGTAACTGTGGCTGAGGTTAACACCACATGCAGCAGACAAGCACCACAAGCTCTTTCCTGTGCAGTAGCAAGATTATTTCTTGTCACACATAATTCACAAAGCAAATTAAACATGTCAGAGTTGGTGAATATTGTGAAAGTGACTCTTGGAGAGCAGTCAACAGATGGAAAACAGCAAGGTAATGGTGGCCCAACTAATTACTTACAGGATGAGCTTTTTTGGCCATTTCAAAACTATAGTCAATATGTTAAGGTGAGACTGGAAATATTTGGCAAATACTGAAAGAGCAGAAGTTCTTGGCAAGATCTCTCAAAAGAAAAATATAAAATTGTTCCTCTCCATACAAAAGGAGCTAAATTCTCACAAAGTGCAGAATCTGGATAATTTATAACTGGAGTGTTGCACTAATGAACTGAAGTAGAAGAATGTCCTATGTTTTTTAGTGAGGCAGAAGTGTTTTGTACAGATACCATTGCAGCTCTGCCAAACATGAAAAATTACAAAGGTGTGAGTGCAGCAATTCTGAAAACCTTTATGAAGGTTTGTATGTATAAAGATGAAAAGTTTGGCATAATTTTCTCTTGTTCCATAGCATTACTAAAATTCCTTCATCCTCAAAGAACTTGGCTTTTGCTAGTTCCAGAGCTGGATTAGAAACCAAACCATTTTATTGCAAATGCCAAGGCAAAATGAGGAAGAACTGCTAACTTGCTGCAAATTTGTATTTGGTCCTTCTCGTGAAGGGGAGGAGATTTTATGCCAACAGCCTTGGTATCTAGTTAACATTCTGCAATAAATCACATCTCCTAGTAATTACACTATCACTCATAATAAATTGTGTCATCTTTTCATTACTGTTATTGTCAATCTGTCTCACCAATCTTATAAGAAAGGATTTAATTTTCATTGGGGCAACAAAGAGTAAAAGAGAAAAATCAAAAGGGAAAACTCACAAAGAAGGGGATTTGGGGGATGAGAAGGAGAAAAGAACTGGTATAAGAAAGTAAGAAAAACAAGAAAATTCAGCATTTCGTACCTTTGTGAGAGTTGCTTTGTACTCAGAGTCAGAAGCTATTGCCATTAGTCCACGCATCCAAAGCAATTTATTCACATTCAAGTTGCTGCTTATCGTAAAGCCAAACCAAAATCATTTTTAGCTGTTGTGCTTTGCTCATCTCTGCTCGTGGAGAAACCTTTCCTAAGTGGGGAAATCCTTTCAATCTGAGCTAGTACAGCCAGTTCAGGGTACGAACCAGACTTAGATTCCTCCTTTACTAACATAGCACAGGAAGCTCTCCCACTTCTTTATTCTTTTGGGTAAATGGATGGAGAACTCGGCAGTAGGTTTGCTGACAAAGAATTCATTGCATTAAGAACAATGGGAAAAAGTCTTTAACACAGCTGGGAACAGCAGCATTAGATATGACTTTGTAATAAATACCTTTGATAAGACCTGAATGGATGTGTCACTTGCAGCAGAAAAATACCCGTGGCAATGAGACCTTACCCATTATGTAAGTACTGTTTAAATTAATATAAATTATATTGGTATAAATAATTGAGATAATTACTTCTTTTAATTTTTATTAAACTTAAGTGCTAGAATATGTTACCATTAGGGGAAGAAGACTAAAATATTTCAGTTAGACAAAGTGAACATCAGTGAACCTGCACCAGTGAGTACCAGAAACAGGTGACAAAGTTCTCCAAGAAGAAACAACGCAACACAAAGAAAGTTGGGTGTTCATGTGCATGTCCACAGAAGGCCTCAAAACCTAAATTCCTTCAGAGCAAAGACAAAATAGGCATCCACATCTCCACAGTGACTCAGTGATGAATTTTGCTGAGGGCCAAGGCTGCAGCTCAGTGCACTTGTACATGGAGCTGGGAACACATCTTTATTCATGCAAATTATGCAGCAGTCACGAAGCATCAGAAAAATCAGCTCTACCAACATCAAAGAGGTGCTCACCAGAGAGGACTTATCAGTGTCACCGTGTTCTACACACTCCTACAGCCAGTGGAAAGAAATGCTTTAAAAAACATTCCAAAAAGACCCTATCAAATCAGAAAGCAGAAGACAAAATTTCTATATTTATACTTTAATTGAAAACCTAGATACTTTCAGTAAGTGATATCCATAAAGTGGAGTCACTGCATTTTCCACGTTTAGCATCTTGCAGTATCAAGAAGAGAATCAAAGTTTTTAAGGTCCAGCCTCAGTTATTCATGACTGATATTTCAGCATGTGCTGTATGCATGCAGCAGCATTAGTGTTCTGTAGGCATCTTTTTCAATTTGCATCAAGAATACCTCTGCCATTGTAGTTCAAGCTAAAATTCATTAAAGCTATTATATTGTGCATAAAAATTGATGAACAGCAAAATTTTGAGCAAACCTAATCACCCATATATTTGAAAACATCTGTCTGATTTTTACAGGAAGGCTCAATGGAGTATATCATGTGGCATAAAGCAATGTAAGACTCGGCTGACTATAAATCCTGTAACTAAATCAGAATTACAACAAACATAACAAATCTGGGGTTATCCTGCAGTTTCACAGCAGACTCCTGCTGTAAATGACAGTTTGAAAATAGTGATCTAATCTAACATTTACCACATTGCTGCTCAGTCCTTCTCATAAGGAGTAACAGATAGCCTGATTTCATATCAGCACAAGACATAAAAATGAAGCATACTGTTCAACAGCTTAAGTCTCAATCTGAACTTCAAGGAAGCTGAGAGCTCAAGATTTCAGGTCAGAAAGAAATAATCCCTCAGTGAAGAAAAAAGAAAGGAAAAAAATAGGAAGGAAAGAGTTGTTGGTTGACCTTGAACTACTTTGGTTTGTTTTATTTTTTCAATCAGCACATTCAAGCACAATTAATTCCCATCTTCCTCCGTGTTACACAGCTATTTATTCTCCTACCTATGTTTTCGCCAGTTTACAAATTTACATTTCACTGAAAGTGTGGAGATCAGGCAAACTTAGAACAGCATCTATCTGCATTTGTCTTCCCAACAACCTGCTTGTGTCCAAGGAAAATCAGCACAGCATTGTTGAAAGAGGTGTTATAAAATGGGAAGACATGCCAGCACTCCTTGCATCACCCAGCACAAACATCAGCATTTCATAACACAAGAATGAACTTTTTCATGCCAGGATTTTACCCATCTTCAGTATGGGCACTTCCTACAAAGAATGAAATTTTGTCCTTAAACCAGTAAGAAAAATTGCCTGAAGACAACCCTCAAGAAGCTGTGTGACCTTTGGATATTCTAAAGAGAAAAACAAAAGCTCTTGCAAATATCTGCATTTATTTGGTTACAGAATTAATGGTGCCAGCCCATCTCACAGATGACACATGAAGCAGCAGCAGCTGCTCTTTCAGACACTGACTGAAGCCAAGTGACCATGCCTTGCCTTGAAAAATGGATTTCACTTCATCAAACTTCTCTGTGCTGTGATTTTATGAAGGCAGTGTGATTTAATTCCTGGCGTAGAAGCAGATACTTTCCTGCATGATAGATTTCACATCTAGACATCCAAGATGCTGGACAGATCAGGTTTGCCATAACTAAAATGCCAGCTTCTCATTAAATTGACGGCTGAGTGTGTGTTCATGCACATTCACACATTGCAAGGAGTTTAGGAAGCTCACAAGAAGCACATTCCTGTGTGTGGAGCCCACTCTATGGGAAACTAAGTGAAAGCCTCCTCTGGTCCATTCAGATTTCCCTGGGCACTTCAGAACCAGGCTGGTACCCTGGAGGTGGTCAGGAACATGCAAATGAAGAGCACACCAAAGAATTCGGTGGTTGCTACATCATCTCATGATGGGGTCCAGCAGCAAAATCAACGTGGTGAATTCAGCCACTCAGGGATGGAAAAGGTTTGTATGATTATGTTTTTCATGGTTAAGTGTTCTGTCTGCCAGCACGTGGACTTGTTTAAAACTCAGTTTATAAATCCATGTATAGAGCACTCTCTCCTTAATCATTGATTGCCTTGGCCCTTGCACTGTTCCCTCTCTCCTCATTCTCTGTTTCCTTACAGGGCACTGTCACTCCTCCATCACCTCAGTCCCTTGTAAACAGCCATAAACAATCTCACAGCCCACCAGAGTGGGCAGTGCTCCCTCCCCTGCAGAGCAGAGATAAAACCTGGTGTCTCCAGAAACAGCAGGCCTCAGGTGCTCAGTGACTGACCAGTCATTAATTATCCCAAAGGAGGAACTGAAGGTTTGAAACACAAAGGTGATCAATACAGTCATTAGAAAAAAGGATCACCAATCTTCTGTGCCATTCTGGAACTGCAGCTTTCAAAACCGTAATGGAAAGTATTCAGACATTGTATGTGCATTAATGTATTTACATTGTGTATTCCAAATGTACCAATTAATTTGTTTATTAAGAATTTTTCATTTGGAACATGAATCTGAAAACAGTCCAGCTTCCAAGTCTTCCAGAGTTGCTTGACTGCAGAAGACCTTCTGCCTTCTTCTTCTACTAATAAAGGCCTCAACTGATTTTGGGTCTTTTAAAGAGATGCACAAGTGTCACATCAGCAAACCCCATATGATGAAATCCTCTGGAAAGCATTAAAACAAATACCTGTCCATTCTGAGTAGTAACCAGAGCTTTTCCACTGGTTACTCAGAAACCCCAGTCAAATCCTCCTTATATGATGCAGTCAGAATATTTGTGCTCAGTCCTAAATTACCCCTAACAAAGCCTTACCACAACAAGGACCATCTATTTCTATTGCAGGTGGTTCTCCATTCCCAATTACAACCAGAAATTTTAACCAGGACACATTTCCTATTTAAGGGTCCTAATTAAGGACTGAACTGCACCTAAAAGAAACTTCCACTGCAAATTCACAGTCACCACTATTTTGAAACATCCTCACACAGCCAGCAGACCTCAGTGAGAAAAAGGGGTCACTGTGAAATTATTGCTATTACAAAGTTTTTTTTAGTGGGTGGAAAAACTGGGCCATTATTTCCATAAGTCATATTTGCCACACATTTAGAATTATGCAAGAAATCATCCTTACATCACAGAAAGCATTCTCCATGAAGCATTCCAAAGAATTATAAAATACCCATTAAAAAGATATTTCACAGTTTTTGTCGTTCTCCCCAGTGGTCAGTTAAGCCAGGTTTCACAGCATTCTATCTTTTAAGTCTGTTTTATAAGTGATTGAATGCTAGAGAGATGAGCAAAATGCTGCCTGCAGTATTTATGCTTATTTGTCACAGCTTGAAATTGGACTGGGATACTGAGAGCATTTCAGAGCCTGTGCAAATCCTCTCTTTGGATTATTTACAACCTGTTGATGCATATTTGGGAGTACACCATCAAATATCATTAAAATGATAAATCTGTCCTCAACTACTACGAGCCTTCCCATCTCCTCTTGCTCTTCCATATATTTTCAATTCTTTTCCTTCCACTGCTAACTCAAATATGACATCTTTTCAACAACAAAGCAGACAGAAAGTGCATGATGCTGAGATATCTCTGTGATATCCTCACCTCTGGTGCTGTGAAACTGAGGGGCAGAGACTGTTTTAATGAAAAACAACGATACTGAATGAAGAACAGGAGTGACAACTATTTGCTGTAAATGGTTGCTGCAGATATCAGCTGGAAGTTAAGATGCATTTCATTGTCACTAATTAAATTTGGATATACAAGTAGCAAAAAATAAAAACCAAACAACAAAAAAACTCAAAATGATACATGGTTCCCATCCATAGCAGAAAATCTGTTTTCTTGACATCAACCTCTGTGGTACTCACAGAACAATATTGCTGTTAAAAGTTTATAGTGCAAATTCTTCCTTCTCAAATCTCCAAGTCACCATCCTGCAAGCCTCTATTTTACTTTTTTCTCCCTACAGTTTTGATTCATTTTATTCAATAGACTTCTTTGATTAAAGTCAAGAGAGTTAAATTCTTAATTCTTGCCATCATTTCTGTTCCCATATTGTAGGCAGACATTTTTATGCCAGAAATATCCATATTCTAAAGCAGAAAAAAAAAAGTCAAATTTCCCTGGAGTGCAGTATTTCTTTATCACAAACATCCTGTATACTAAATGGCATCTGTCTCCCTGAAGAAGCAAGTTTTCCCTCCTTCCAAAGCAGTCAAATATGGAGTGCACTGCAAGCTGTATTTTGTGGTTATTACACAAAAGAAGAAACATCCCAACATTTATTCCCTTTCCCCAGGTGACTATCAAATTACAGCCAGCTGTAATTCAGAGAGAGGCGGGGGAGAGAGCAGAAGTGCTTTGTCAGCAAGCAGAATTGTTCACAAGTTTCAGGGAGAGTGTGCATTTCCAAGAGAGGATTTTGGTTGCAGGAGAGGGTGACTGTATTTTAAGTCATGTGCTGCTTCTGCCAACGCCACCCCTGATGCTCCAGGACTGCACACTTACACACACACACTTAAGGAGCAAAGATTAAACCAACATTTTATTGCTCAAACACTATGAGCTCTCAACATGCAAGCACACAGGGGGGAAAAAAGGAGAACTCCTGTCATTGAAAAGGCTTTTCTTTTCAAGAAAATTCAAGAAAATTTTCAAGAGATTCACAGGAGCTTTTGTCCCAGGAGACACAGCTCCATTACCATCCCAGGAAAAATGGCTCACTACCTCCTAACTGCCTTTTGCTTGACCCACAAGCTCCTAAAACACTCAGGCACTAAAATAAAAGTAAACTTGTCTCTGGTTGAACTGCTCCTGCGCCACGGTGCCAGCCAAACCCTGGCTTTGCGTCTCGTGCTGAACAACCAAATCATGCACACACACACCCATCACACAAGGAACATTACTATTATTAAAGCAAAACTTCCCAGTCCAGTGTGACAACAGGAAAAAAAAAAAAAAAGAACAAAACAAAACAGGCCATAAAAAGCCCCAAACCAAACAGACAAAAAAAGCAAATCTAACAACACGAGATAAGAAGACTTCTCAGGGTGTACATATTTAATTGAACAGAGAAATGCAGCATCAGGCTGATAACCCATCTTCCCTGATCCTGCCCAGGCCCAAGCATTGCAGCTTCCAGAACAGCTTGTCCCTTCACTGTGCAGAGCTTCTGATAACAATTCTACCCATCTCAAACTGCTGTTTGCTCAGGAATTAGCCTGGAGCTTCACCAAGGTTTTTTCTAAAGAGAAATTCTCTTTAACCTGTAATCTAAAGACTTGTTTTGTTTGTCTCATTTATACTACTGTAGGAAGGATACTTGTGATCAGAGGTGATGGTTCCTCCTATTTCTGTGATTAATAACTGCATTAAACATGATATCTGCAAAACTAGAACATTCGTCATTTATTGATGTCTTACTGGAAGAAGAAAAGCAACCAAAAATTTTCCATTTAGACTAGTGATCAGAAAATGGAAATATTACATGCAGCAGCTGTCAACGTGGCTTAAAGGATTTTAATTTTTTTTTTGCTATTTCTTGAAAAACTCTTTCAAATCCAAAAGTCAGAAGTCAAGAATTCATGATATTTAAAATGGATATATAACCTGCATCTTGAAGTTGTCATTATTTACTATCAACTGTTGCATGCTTCTTAAAGATGATTTAGATAATTTTAAGGCACATGCAGTATGACACAGGTCAGCAAGATGAAAGGTAATAAAAGCAGGCAACACAAGGGATGAGCCATATGAAAGGAAGAAATGTCTTCAGTCTTTTTAGATAAATTTTTAGATAATTTTAGATAAAGCTGTTTCATTTTTATTACACATCTATTTTCAAGCTAGATATCAGCTTTTCTTTACAGTGTTAGTCATTAAGCATTTCAAACAATTAAAATGGCAACTGTACAGAAAAATTATGTTTCTGCTGTAATTTAAAAAAGAAAAAGAGTTTGCAGCATCAAGAGACTTCCATAGTACTTCAAAACTATCATTGCTATTATCTAAAAGTTGCATTATGCCTAGTGATTTATTTACCTTGCATTAAAGTTGTTTGTAAGTAACTTCAGACCTGCAGGTAACTTAAAAACTACTTGAACCCAAAGTAAAATTACACATACCATGGAGGAAAATTTAAACAAACACATGTTGTATTTAGTTACTGGTTATTACCCTGCACAAGGGCATCATGAGAACAAGATCACCTGTATAAACCATAACTCTCCACCCAAACCACCAGCACCTGCACATCTTTAGGCTTTTCTGAAGCAAAATCCCTTTTTTCTGCATATCAGACAAGTTCAGGTGATAGTTTCACATTTACTCTAGGTCATATCACACAGTGAATTCCTCCACCCAAACAGGTGCTTGGGGATTGTGTGGCACTTCCTAAGGAAATTACTTCCAACTTTTTCACAGGAAAAGAGAAATTAGGATAGTTCATCTTCATGGAGGTATTAATAATCAGTGAGTGGTCTCAGGCTATTGCAGCAGGCCTAGGAGAGAACAGCTCCTCTGAAGAGCTGGGCTGCATTTCCACAGGGTAGGCAGATACTCATCTCACTGGGCACCAAAGCCCAGAAAGATCCCCTCCAGCTGGGGAGGATTCAGGGATCCTGACTGGAGCACATTTTCCAGAGGGGAGAAAGAAGAAAAAAAACCAAAAAACAAATTGTCTGCTGACAGAAATGATAAATATTTCAGAGACTAATGTAAGAAGCACTTCAAGAACTCCCTAGGATGAGGCAAGGTTCCTGAACAGAGGTGGTGAGGAGAGAGGAGCTGTGCAGAGTCAGGCACTGCAGCCTCACAGAGAAAATCCCCCAGAGAAGCCCAGGGCAGCTACAAAACAGCATTTACATTTGCACTGCAGTTCCTGACAGCACATCAATCCCAAAACATTCCCAGTGCAGTTCCTAACACCCACCCTGGCCTGAGCTTGGAGGAATGGCATTTGGAGTTGAATTTGGAGTTTGTTTTTGGAGCAAAGCACAAGAATCATTGACCCATTTATGCACAGACAGATGTTGGTATGAAGGCATAGTGTAACAGTATATTGAATATTGCACACAGAAAGGCACATGCAGACATGCTACACCAAGACTTACAGATATTAGGGGAAAAAAAACTTGGCAAAACTCTAAGTCTCCCAAGTTTCTTTTGTAGTGTTGAAGCCTTGAGCAAAATTCTAATAGCCTCATTTGGGTTTTACATTCACAAAATTGAGTGTGCAAATTCTGCTGCATACAAATAAGACATTTGCATACATTTGACCAAATTCTGTAAGTTTTGATAAAATTTATTAACTGCTGTATCTGTACAGTAAAAAATCCACCCTGACGTTGATAGGAACCACTTTGAGGATGAAAAACAGTAATAAATCAAACTTGGCAAAAATTGAAATTCAGGAGGTAGGCTTACCATCAAACTCGAAAATGTTATTTAGTGATACACACTAAAACAAATAACCTGCATTCTCCAATTCCCCAGTTAATGTTTATTGATTAAGTTTTGTTAGAAAAAAAGCTATTAGCAGTGCATATCCTTGGACAGGTGCTTAAAGCAAGTGGTGTAACTTATATCTAACCATTTGTTCAGTGAAAAGCATTTACAAGGAATTGTTTTTCACTCTTGAGGGGGTAAAAAGTGGGAGTACTTTGCAACAATGCAAGCAGAACAAATTGAAAAAAATTTGTTCTGTTTTATTGGGTTATAAAAACAAGTCATTGCCAAAGTTTCAGAGAGGTACAGTTAGTGTGTTCAGCCTCAAATTCAGTACTGAAAAGGTTGTTTTTCTATTTACAGACTTTGGAGCAAGCTTTGGAAAAGAAACCTCAACATTCCCTAATGCATCAGAAATAGATAATGAATTTTAAGTACATTAATTGCACGTAGCATTCCATTTACCTACAGCTATTCTGAAATTAAGCCAGTCTTGAAGATTAGAATTTCCACCACCATTCCTGCATGTTTTAATCCCACTGAGAGATTTTCATCCTAAGTGAGTCAAAGAAGGGGGAAAAAGAAACCTACAAACCATTATCAGGTTATATTATTGGTGTAAAGGCATCAACCAGGTGACTCACTTCAATCCAGACAGATGAGAACACCCTGTTCTTCAGTTCTCACCTTTCAAGAAAAAGGGTTACTAAAACAGCAGCAGGATAGTAATAAACTTGTAAACAAGTATGGGCATTCTCTGGCCATTCTCTTAATGACTTTTGCTTAAAGTAATCACAGGCTTCTGTCCCAACCAATCTTTGTCTCTAATTGTACTTCAAGACATCGTGGTTTAACGAGCTCAGCACAGCCCCACACAGCAGCTCCCTCTCACAGTGGGATGGGGGAAAGAATCAGAAGGCTTAAAGTGAGAGAATTCATGGGTTCAGATAAACAGTTTAATAGGGAAAGAAAAAGCCATAGATGGAAACAAAGGAAAGCAAGGAATTCATTCCCTGCTTCCCAGGGGCAGGCAGGTGTTCAGCCATCCCCAGGAGATGGGAGGACAAACACCATCACTGAATGTTCTCCCTTCCTCCTCCTCCTCCCACCAGTTTTACATGCCCAGCAGGGCTCCCTCTGCTCTGGGACATCCCTGGGGTCAGTTGGGGTCACCTGTCCTGGCTGTGTCCCCTCCCACCTCCTTGAGCCCCCCAGCTCAGCCATGGGCTGAGAGGCAGAAAAGGCCTTGGCTGTGTGCAAGCTCTGCCCAGCAGTGAGGAAAACATCCCTGCACCATCAGCACTGCTTCCAGCACAAATCCAAAACACAGCCCCACGCTAGCTACTGTGAGGGAAGTTACCTAAGCCAAAACCAGCTTGAGGCATGATTTTTTCCATCCACACTGCAAAGACTTTTGGACAAAACTATTAGGGCCTGAGAAAATATTATTATAAAACAGCTACTCAAATTTGCTATATAAACTTGCCAAGCCAAAGTAGAGAATATTGAAAACATTTTGCATATCCCTATAAGTGCCCTCAGCAAACAATGACTTTCATTTTCCAGAGACCACAGGTACAGTTTTACATTGAAATTAGTCATCCAACAGTTTTCTGTTGGGTGAGTTTTACATCAAATAATTAATGCACAACAGGTTTTGTGGTCTTTTCCTGCAAAACTGGTAGCATTTCAGTTTAGTATTCAGCAAAATAAATGTTCTTAAATACATGTTGTATCATCATCAATGAACATCACATTCTAAAGGTCAGTATATACAAGTTCACCAAGAAAACATAAAGGAAAGTCAGCTTTAAACAGTGGGAGAGCAGGAAGAGTGAGAAGGATACTAAAAATATTTCATTAGAGTACAGCATCCTCTCAGGAACAATCTCTCTGTAATACCACAGGTGCCACTCTGCTGAATCTTTTGTTTCCTTCCAAGCTTATATTAGAGTTATCACAAAGGGACAGTTTTACTTAGGAAAATAAGTGTGGGAAAAGCCTAGTGCTGCAGGGTTTGTACTTCCAGCAGTATTCAAAACCTTTCTCTAAGCTGTTATTAATTACAAAAAAATTGCTCAGAAAAGGAGCCAAGCACTCTTGCCCAAACTCTATCATGCCACACCAAAGCTCTTACAGATTATTTCACTATTTCATGTTTAAAAAAAAATTCATAAAGTCCAATTTATTCTTATTTCCATCTTCTCCATGGGCTCTGATTTAGGCTAATAGTAATACATTATAATAAGAGAACAGAAATGCTTTCACTAAGAGTTAAAATAGGGATGTCTCTTCAGAGCATCAAAGCACTTGACTGCCTTAATTCCAAATGTTTATCTCAAGGTTAATGGCAAAATTTTATGCTCTCAAAAGCATGTTCAGCTGAAGCTTTGTAGAGTAATAGTGCTGCCCACCCCTCAGTTATTGTCACAAATATTTCCATTCAAGGCCACAGCAAGATCTCCTCAAAAGAGCCAGATACTCCACACAAGATACTTCCCCACCTTTAAATACAAGAATCACAACAACAAAGCTCTTAAAACAAGCTCCAGAGTCAGGCAGCAGTGATGTGGAGATGACCAGCAAAGACAAGACTGTCCAGCCAAGAGGCGCCTGACACAGCACATGGTGAGGCTGGAGCCCATCCCTGAAGGTGATATCCCATATCCCCTGAAGATATGGGAACCAGGTGCATTCATCTGCACTTAACCTGAACAAAATGGAAATGTATCAGCCATAAACCCCCTTGCCTTGATTTCACTGAGATAGGAACGCTCATGAAGTCAGCAGTACTCGCCTTTTCCCCGCCATCCATCGGGCCTAATCCTTTCTCCACAGACTGAATGCTGCCACTTAAGGTGCCAGCTCCAAATCCCAAGACATCTTCTCTCTTCCAACAACTAAACTTTCCGTTTCAGAGCACCAAAACAAGCTGACAACTTACACAGAGGAACTAGAGTTGCCACTAAGGCATTACTTTTCGGGATAACCTCTACTGCTGAAGCAGAGAGGCCACCCAGCCCAGGCAGGCTGAAAGCAGTTCAGACCCCCTCACATCTGCTCCAAACAAACCCAACTCCTCATTTATGCTGCTGTATGGAAATCACTTATTTCCCACCTGGATCTGATAATAAAGTCAGCTGGATCCCAGCCTTGAGCTCCACCTAATCTGCAAAGCAGATCAACAGTTACATTTGTGAGCTCAAAGTAATGTGTTTATAGTTTTGAATGTGTTTTATTATTAACTTCAAGTACTTCTCTCACAAACACCTTCCAAAAGACTGGTGAATGATGTTCCCATGTTCATTTTATATGTACATACATACATATATACATATATATATATACATATATATATACACATAATATGTGTGTGTGTATAAAACATGTAGGAAGAACCTTGGTTTTCACTTAAGACTTCCTTTGTTCCTTGCAAAGACAGTTTCATAAAAGTAACACAAACCAAGAAAGATTAAAGTTCAAGGAAAGCAGCAGCTGAGCTCCACACAGATGATGTCAGGAACAAACTAATGAGACACTTGTCACTCCTATATCAAATATATCTCAAGATTATGGATGGTGACATATGTCTTAATTGCATTTTATGATTCCTCATAAAGATTCTAGGCTATTCTAGGAGAAGCAAGACCTACCCTAAGGGTATGAAAAAGATTTTGAGATGTTGTCCCTCCTAAATGTTAAGATTAAAGATTTTGTTAGAGGTGGAGGAGCAGATTAAAGATTGAAAAAGCAAAAAGCTTGTACAACACAGGACTCAGAGCAAAGGACATGCTCAGAAGGAATCTTTCTCTATGAGGGAGCAGGTGAAGGTCTAGAAGCTTTGGAGGCACACAAGGGTTTGTAAGGTAGAAGAGAAAAACAAGCATGGAAGGATAGAAAACATATGTAGGAAGTGGTTGCTGCCAGGAAATGTAGGAAAGAAAAATGTTTAAAGCTCCATGGTGACAGGGAGAGCCCAGAATCTCTGGGAAAAAAAAAAAAAAAGAGGGGAGGCACAAGGATGAGTAATGCCAGGCAGAAAATTTAACAGAGGTGGTTTTCTATTGGGAAACAATGGGAAAATTAGCTAAAGGTTTTCATGGCAAAAGCACAACTGCCAGTAACTTCCTCAGTCCTCTTGTCCTTGGTGAAAGGCAGCTATCCTTAGAAGTCTTCTCTCCATTTTAAATAACTGGAAGGCCAGATATAGTGAATGACCATGAACTTCATCATCCTCAGATCATCCAACATGCAGCTGATCCATAGAAATCTATGTTCACTCTTTTTTGAAACCTGCTCTCCACTACTGCTTCCCCATGACAATCTCATCATCACTTACAAAGTTACATTTAAATATCTCCTGAAAAAAAAAAGGCATAATCTAGTGATTTATGTAAAATAAAATAACACCACAATGCTTTATTTATATTCTTCCAGCAGGACTTTTTACAGATTGAAACTCATCTCAACTTCAAAATAGTAAGTTTTTCAGAGCTGGAGGAAAACATATAGATAGATGAGTGGGGGAGGGTCCTAAAATATGATCTACATTTTTACAAGTCAAGAAACTGAGGGGGAAAAAAAAGTGATCTTACACATTTTCAGAGATGTAGCTTGGTGACAAAGCTGCTTTTTAGAAAACAAAGACTTTTAAAATCTCCAACACATTCATTCTATAGTCTGTACTCAAAGCAAACACACCAAGCTTTTGCATAAAAGAAGGTGAATAATCAGCCAGCTATACACTATTCACTAATGATGCAAGAAGCTATTTCAGAGAGTGGGATCTTTAAAAGCAAACACTGTCATGGAAAGATGCATTTATTTAGAAGTCATTAGAATATTTGTCTCATCTATTCTTCCATTTCCTCACCTGAGCTCAGTCTGTTTAAGAGCAACACAGTCAAGCTGTTTAATAATGGAAAATTCAAAACCTTTGCAATAAATATGTCCCTAGGCTATTTATTTTCCAATGCAATTTTCAAAATATTAATCAAAGCAGCAGAAAACAGAAAGACTCAGAGATATCTGAGCAAATCTAATAATTTTAACTTATATTAAATGTTTTCTCTCTTGTATGAGCTATTTAATTTTTAGTCAATCAGAACCAACCATACACAAGGACTTCCTTAAGAGAAGAATTAGAAGCTATTTAGTGCCATGCTGGGTTGGAAATTTTTTAATATCTTTCTGGATGTGGTGGGCTGACACCAGGTGCCCATGGAAGCTGGTCTATCATTGCCCTTCTCAGCTGGAAACCAGAGAGAAAATATATCAAAAGGCTGATAGGTCAATAAGAAAAGGGAGAGATCACCCACCAGCAAAACAGATTTGACCTGGGGAAATGGCTTCATTACCCACCAAAGTCCTTTTTCTCAGGCTCCACTCACAATTTTCTCTCCCTCCCCCGCAGCAGCAGCACAGGGGTGGAGGGAGTGGGGACCATGCTCAGTTCCTCACACATCGTCTCTGCCGCTCCTTCCTCCTCAGGGAGAACTCCTCACACCCTTCCCCTGCCCCAGGAGGGATCCCTCCCACGGGGAGACATCCTTCACAAATTTCAGCAGGTTCCCCTGGGCTGCAGCTGCTCCAGTGTGGAACCCCCATGGACTCAGGAGCTCTGCCAGCAAACCTGCTCCAGCGTGGGCTCCTCTCTCCAGGGTGGGCTTCCCATGGGGTCACAGCCTTGTTTCAAGCTTCCACTCACAAAGTTACATTTAAATATCAGGCTCCACTGTGGACTCCTCCATGGGCTGCAGGTGGATCCCTGCATCCCTCTGATCCTCCATTGGCTGCAGGTGGATCCCTGCATCCCTCTGATCCTCCATGGGCTGCAGGTGGATCCCTGCATCCCTCTGATCCTCCATGGGCTGCAAGGAAATCTCAGCTCTGGGGCCTAGAGCACCTCCTGCCCTCCTTTTCCACTGACCTGGGTGTCTGCTTCTTCCCTTCTCACCTCTCTCTCCATCCACAGGTTGTTGTGCAGGTATTCTCCTCCTCATTCTTAAATCCCAGAGCCTGTTCCACCATCCCTGAGGGGCCTGGCCTTGGCCAGCAGTGAGTCTGTCTTGGAGCCACCTGGACTTAGCTCTGTTGGACACAGAGGCAGCTTCACACAGAAGCCACCCCTGCAGACCCCCACCATCAAAACCTGGTCATGCAAACACAATATGCTGATTTAAGAAGGGTAAGGGAAGGAGAGAAGGATTATTTTTAAATATGAAGTCCAGCAGTCTTTGTGGCAGTCAGCACTTGGTTGAAGCAAACAGTGGCAAATGCTGATCTAGCTGTGCAAAAAGTCATGCTGGTCTCATTCAGTCAAAATCATGACAAATGTCCATGGAAAGTGTAAAAAAAGCTTAGAGAAAGGAATGCCAGACTTGACAGCGCTGAAAAAAATGCATGCACACCATTTAGCCAGCTTGGAAGGCTTGCTTTATTACTGCTCTGTTGTTTGGCTGTCTTTTCCTGATTCTTCTCCAGCACAGATCCTAGGTTCATTCTGAATAAGGTTATGTAGAAACCTCCTTTGTCATTCCTGATGGATGATACAGATGACTTTTTCTTTACTGAAGAAAACAGATCTAAGTACTCTTAACATTTGCATTGTTAGACCTGCTTTTTTTACATCAGGTGGAGGCAGCTATTCCCCTCAGCAAGTTCTTACTCGTTTTAAAACCACCTTGAATATGACAGACTCTCATTCTCAGTGAAACTGAGAATTGAGGCGGAGCCCCTCAGACTTCAGTAAATCTTCAGTAAATTCTGAATCAGAACAAAATCAACCCAGTAGCTAACTGGTCAGCACCCTTGGGCAGAGACCAGAATGCTTCTTATCAAAATTTTTCTGGTAGCTCATTGGAGGGAATGAAGTTCTGGGTTTTCTAGATAGTAATGCTTCTAAACTATCCAAAGGGAAGGAGAGTTGTAACATCAGAATGTGTTTGGGTTTGTTGGATTCTTTTACCTCATCATCAAATCATAAAATTTTAATGGGTTTAATGATCTAAGGGCACTACTGCTGTAGCTATCACGGTATTGTATCACCATTTTGCTCTGTAATTAGCAATTTTCCCTTTTTCTGGTCAAACTCCTCCTTTTCCAGTTGGATGTTGCCCTGATACCAGGCTCTGTGAGTCTGGGTGTGTGAGAGTGTGTGCAAACGCCATCACAGCAGCTGACAGAACAGCAGCACCCAGCCAAGTGGAAAATACAACTTTCAGAAGATAAAAACATGCATTCCCAGAGACAACAATCTGTCTGAATAAGTCATCTGTTAAATGTAGTTAGCCAGTAATTGAGCAGTGAAAACTGATCAAGATTTCTAGTGGCTCTCATCTAAAATTTTCCTATGTTCTTTGTTATAATTAAAAAAAGATATCATAAAATCAGACTTATTACGGTTGGAAAAGACCTCCAAGGTCATTGAGTCCAAACTTTGACCAAACACCACCATGTCAACTCAGGGCTTTCATACCCACCTACCTCTTAGGCAGTTATTACTTTGGATAAATAATTGTCTTTCTATTGTATAGAATCTGATCTTAGAAATACATGAAATATGGAGGACATCCTCACTTTTGCAAGAAGAAGGAAAGTACAGTGATTTTAACAGCTTCTATAGTTCTTCCCAGTGCATGAATATACTCTGGTATATGCTGGTGTGAAGAAAGCCACCAAGTTCCCAGTGGACAACTGGAATGGAAGTTACTAAATCTAAGAAAGAGGCCATAAACCTCTTGCTGACATAATAAATTAGGATATAAGCATCCTTGTCCTCCCCCTCAGCTGTGTGTCATATCCAGTTTCCACATTCTGAAAACTCTAATGAATTTTTCTGGTAACAGCAAGACCCGTGCTTTTCTTCTGAGTGATTTCTCACTGCATTCTGCTTGTCCTGTCCATTGTGAGGCAACATTCATGCTTTTTAAAATTCCAGTCTTTTTCTTCAGTCCAAGTGCTGAGCATCTCCATTGCCACCGTCTGACTTAATAGGTGTGGCATTTCCTTTTTTCCAAGAGGCAGCCTTAGCTTCTCCAGTTTTCTCTGAAGAGTAACACACCATCCCCTGTCCCAGAGCCCCTGCTAAATGTGCTGGAGGGCACCCTTGAGCTTGATGCCTTGGCCTCTGTGATGAGAGCAGATTTGAATATGTGGAGTGTAAATATTATTTAAAGGGAACAAACATCTTCAGGTTTTTCCCTCTTTAGCTCAATAGCAGTGAGACACGCATATTTCATTAAGCAAAAATAATCATCTGCTTTCCTAAGCAGCAATCCTCATTCTCGCTTAATAATCAGCCTTTAAGTGTTTTAATTAAAGGATGCAGACAAATGGTCTGATTTTGAGAGATGCTGAGCACCTGGTATTGCAAACTGCAGATGGTCTGTCCCTGCTCCCCTGACCTGCTCCTCTGGCCCTCGTTAAGGGCACACCACAGCACATGATGGCTGTGCAGAGTCAACTCTCACCTCTCTAGACATCATCATGTAAATAATAACATCATAACCCCTGTCATCTAACTGAAGCTAACCTGGCATCTGCATGGCATAGTTTATCCCAAATGTGCAGTTATTTATGGTGAAGTAGGAAAGGCAAGAACTGAGAGGGATCAGGCTCTAGGTCATGCTGGGACTCAGCAGCAGCTATGAAAAATGTCTCTGATGCCAAATACTGTTCAGCCAGCTCCTTCCTATCTTTTCTTTCTGTGTAACACTGATTCAGTCTCCCTTAACCCCACATGAGATAGTCAGGATATGCACAACAGACAGATAGATATGCTCAGAAAGGAAAGCAAAGGAGTAGAGGGATTTAAAAGCAGGGGGGAATGGTCAGTTAGATCTCTCCTTAGAGCACAGCAGTAAAAATCAAAAAAGGATGCACATCCCCTGCAATGCTGAGTTATTGCCCTAATAAATGCCACTGCCAAGGAGGAGCTGCTTGCACAAGACAGTGTGGCCCTAGAGACTAAACAGTAACTATTATACTTGCCTTTCATAAACCCAGTGGGAGGAAATTTTTCTGACAGCAGTATCTGCCACATTAATTTCTTACATCAGTTCAAGCTGTTTTATCTTCTGTTTGGTGTCTTTGGTTATACCCACACAAATGTGTTCAGGGGCTCTTCTCTGCTCCCCAGAAAGCAAGTGCACCCAGGGAGGTTCTGATGGAGGGCATAGTGGTGTCACAACTGTAAAAACATCACTAAAACTTTCCTTTGTCCCTCTGTCACAGCTGATACCAGCAGAGGTGAGGTAATATGAGAGGTAAGGAGGAAGAACAGGAGGGGAAAAACTCCAGCATCCCAATCTGATTAACCTCTGACCTGCAGTTATAACACAAGAGAGGAAAGGCATCTGCAAGCAAACTTCAGCAATCTGATCCATGCAAGTGAATGGGAAAGGATGAAGAAGGAGGAAACAACTAAATCTTCTTAACATTCCAGGAAAGAAACATCCCAGAAAGGAAGAGAGCCTGCAGAGGGATCCATAGAGGAAATAAAAATTGCCCACCTGATTTATTGCACAAGGGGAATTTAAATGTGATAGAAACCACCAAAAGTTTCAGATGTATCAAGTCTACACTGCCAGGAAGAGAGGAGAGTTTACAAATGATGGTGGCTTACAAACAAGCTACAGTCTTTCTTTCACTCCATAACCATGTGAGGCAGAGTTTGAGAAAGAAAAAGAGAAGGAGGAAAGGAACCTGGACTTCACAGCTGGATACTGGAATTTCAAACAAGGTGTTAAACTGAGGGTTTCCTGCCCTGCTCTTCTCCAGCACCAGCTTCACACATCAGCTCAGAGACCAGTCACCATATCATTTTTTATTTTTTTATTTACCATTCAAACAAATCCACTAGTACCTTTTTATTTTCATAGTGTCTTAGAGCCTGAGTCCAGGATCAAGACTTTAATACAGCAGGTGTCACACAAACTCAGGGCAAAAAGATTGTTTCAAAAAGCTTGAGATGTAAGTACATAAGATGTGTGGACATTCTTTCCCAAATAAAGCCTGCATGAAGCTGTTTGCACTTCAATTACCCATTTCTAGGTTGCTTTTTTTTTCTTTTAAATTTCATGCAGGGGATTAAATAACTTTATCTAAACTAACATAAATACCACTTAGGCTAAGTAAAACTTTCCTACCAATTCTTGACTTTCAGTTTGACACATTTCCTTGAAAGAAGTTTAAAATCCAGAAATACTTTTCCATAATCCCCATGGTGTGCTGTAGAATGCCTTGCTGGAGTCACAGAGCAGATACCAAAAGCAGAAATGTGTTCAAAAACTACCTGTAGACACTCTTAAAAAAAAGATCTCTCAAGGTGGGTAGATAGAAAGGCATAGGCAGTGTTTCAAACCTGCATTGCCTAAGCTTCAGCCAGATGAGAGGATGTTCCAGGACAAGGATCTCCCTGTATTTGCTCAGGTCTTGTACTCTTTCCCTAGGTACCCACTGCCAGCCCTCCTCAGGGAGAAAACAATGGACTCAGAAAGAATTTCTGCCTGCCCCAGCATGACCATTCCTGTGTAAAAGACAATGACAAAAAATTGTCATTGCTCAGAAAAATAAGCTTGAAATTGCCGCCTGATATGATCAAAACAGAAAAGCCCCTTGCTACCATCAAATCTATTTCTGTGAGGCACAGCAGCTGAGCAAGATGTCACTACACTGAGCAGGGCACGATCTGAGGATGAGCCACAGCTTGAAACCAAAACAGCACACAAAATAACAACGAGCAAACTCTTAGCAAACACCACGGGAAGCAAGAGGTCCTAAGGAGATATTTGAAGGAGATGGAGAGACTACTTGCTCTCACTGTGACATTCAATGCCCTTTCATACTGTTTTGGGAATTACTAGAGAGTTTCTGCCACCACCAATGTCACTCAGGCAATTCTCCCTAGGATAAAATATATTTTAAAGGTTTACAGACACAGCAGAAAAATAATATACTAAATTGTCAGTTCTAGAGAGGCACTTTCACATTCCTGCTCAGTTGAGTGTAGTGGCATCAATCTGACATCAAATGCAGATTACAGTGCAGAGATTAATCATAAACAGTTGGCTCTTACTGGTCAAGAGCAATGGACAGAGCAGGAATGTTTTGCTATTATTTTTGCCATTTCTAAGGTCACTTGTGGTATAATACATTAATTCAAACAATAGCCAGTGATGTGTGTAGCTGAGAGAGGAGATTGTATTCACTAGTGCCAAAACCTGCAAAAGCAAAAACAGTGTTCAGCCCATATAAAACTGGAGCTTAAAAGGCTGCAAAAGACAGGTCCTAAGCAGCAAGTTCAGCACCCAGCAGGCACCAAATGACCCGGGGAAACCGCATCTAATTAGACTAATGAAGCTACAGCGTGGCTGTGTGATGAAGGTAGCTGTTAGAACTTCTGTCTTTAAAGGCTTTGCTTTTCTTAATAAACAACGTTAGAAATTACCTTCTAGTACTTTCAACTCTTAAAAGCTTTAGTGGAATAAATATTTGCAAAGGGATGTAGGGGCTGGTTTCACCGAAACACATTTTGGGGCTGCTTCAGAAACAAAAGCTCACATAAACAGAAGCAAACAATAAACACCATGAGCTAAAGGAAAGGGCACGAGTAGCACTCTGGGTTACTTGGCACCAAGGTAAAATGTGCACCGTGGCAGGGAACTGCGATCAGCACGCAAAGAGGAGCTCGAAGCAGTGCCTGCAAACAGGTTGTGTGTGTGTGTGTGGCACTCGGCCCCCTCAGATGACGGGCTGGAAACAGCCACTGGGAGATGCTGAGGCTGAGTCCCAGCGCTGAGTGCCGAGAAGAGAGAGGGAGGGAGGGAGGGAGGGAGGGAGGGAGGGAGGGAGGGAAGGAGGGAGGGAGGGAGGGAGGGAGGGAGGGAGGGAGGGAGGGAGGGAGGGAGGGAGGGAGGGAGGGAGGGAGGGAGGGAGGGAGGGAGGGAGGGAGGGAGGGAGGGAGGGAGGGAGGGAGGGAGGGAGAAGGAGGAGGTGTGCGAGTGTTGCCGGGTGCTGAAGAGCTGGGGCTCAGCCCGGGGACAGCAGGTCACAGCTCCCGGGCGTGTCTGAGCTCCTCGGCAAGGTATCACCCACTTCAGGGTCTGCTGGTCCAAATACACGGCTCTGACAGCTGCGCTGTTTCTCTGCGGAAGATCTGAGCAAATGCTCTGCGCCACTTTACCCGCACCCTGGCACCCCTTCCCCACAGCCCGGCCGTAACTCTCCGGAGGAGGCTAACAGCATCACCCACGGGCACGCACTTGTGAAGATCCCAAATCCCACACGAGTCGGGTGCTTGAAACATTCCTTCCCCTTCATCCCCGACCCAGGCAGCAGCCTTTCCACCCAATTTAGGATACGCCACCCCCCTCCCCACACCGGAGGACTCGTGTGGCCCCTCCCAGCCCTGGAGCCGCGGAGGCGGCACAAGCGCAGGGTCCGCGGTCAGCATCGCACCGGGGCTGCTGCAGGTGGGCGCATCCCTGCATCCCGCCGGGCATCCCGCCGGGCATCCCGCCGGGTATCCAGCCCGCCATCCCCCCGGACATCCAGCCGGGTACCCAACCGGGCATCCCGCCGGGCATCCAGCCCGCCATCCCACCGGGCATCCCCCAGGACATCCCCCCGGGCATCCAGCCCACCATCCAGCCGGACATCCCGCCGGCTCGCCCCCGGCACCTCCCGCCCCGCCGCTCCCGCAGGTTGCGGGGAGCGCGGAGCCGCCGCGGCCGCGGCGCCGGGCAGGGAGCGCTCGGGGCGGCACCGGAGTTTTCCCCGCCGGCTGCCGCTCCCCCGTCCCTCCCCTCTCCTCCCCTCCCCTCCCCGCCTTCTCAGCGTTTCATTTTTGGCGGGGGCAGCGCCGGCTGCGGAGGGAAACGCTTGGCTCTCCGGGACCGGCGCCTGCCGCGGTGCGGATGCGTATGGACGAATCCTCGTGAAAACAGCTCCCGACGTTTTCCCCCACCCCCCCAAAAAAAAAAACCAAACCCAAACAAACCACCCACTTGGATAATTAAAACGGTAAATCTAGCTAACTTTTCATTATCTTGCTTGCTGTGTGCTTATATATGTAGATATTCATTATTTATCTGGCTTCATTTCGTCATCCTTTGGTTTTTGTTAGTTATCTGATCTTGTGCTGCCGGAAAACTTGAAATACTGGGGTTTGGAACAGAGGAGGACTCCGTTTCTGCTTTTTCCTAAAGTTGGACTGAGGAATGAAAACGTTCCTAGTTCATACCAACCTTGTGAATGCTTTTACTTGCTTTACCAACCTGAACGTAGATGAGATTTCCTGTGGCAGCATCCTGGAGTTTGCTTTCCTTTAATTTTGGGCATAATACAGCAAAGATGTGTGCATGCTACACACATACAGTCCTGTAGGCTGATGGATTTTGTATGCTGAGATTCTCTTTAGCTTGTGATGTTAACAAGTGAATTGTCTTCTGTTTTCATCCTAATTCAACTTGTGGATTCTGCCAAGAGATCATCTAAACCAAATGGAGTAGTGTTTCTTAGCCCTGTAATTAGTCAGCTGCCTTTTCAGGGATAGAAGCATGCTCTCGTTTGTACAGGTCACACAATTTGTGCAGCTTCATAATCCAGAGGGCTTTTGTTTGAGAGGATATTAATTTTATATAGTCCCTGTATTGACTGGATAGTTTATGAGACTGGGCAACCCCAGGCTTTCTGCAAATTATGAAAACCAACTTTAGGAAATTATATGTCTTTGCTTTGTTAGGTATTATAATACCACAGATACTTATGGTTGCTACTATAAGATATTCTTCTTGGCATATTAATCCAGCAGATATTTACCTGAGGAAAATAAAATTGAGATGTTAGTTAAAAAAAAAAAATAAATCAACGTATAATGGGAGAAAAGACTGTCTTATTTTCATCAAATAAGAGAAAATGAGAGCATCAGTTGCATAGTTGGTAAAAATTACTGACCTGAACTTTGCTGTAAAACACGGGCTAAACTGCCAAGTCTGACTTGGGAAAAACTTAGCTCAGGGCAGACTCTGTTGCTCTTCATTGATTTTGTTTCTTCCCTTTCTGAGAAGTCAATCATGTATTGATCTACCTGCCTATACATGCATGGGCATATTCACCTGCCCAGGCACACACCTGATACTGTCCAAGTTCAGGACTTGTGAGCTGAGGTTTTCAGCCACAATGACTACAAACAATGCAGGAGAAAGGAAAAAGGAGGAGGGATTTACAATATTTGCTGTTGGGTATGTATTTTACAGACCTTACCTTGGAAATGAGTCTCAGTAGTCACAGAAGAGAGGCAGGACCTCACGTGCACTTGGCACAGCTTCTGCTCTGAGCTGCTGCCTGCTGAATTTTCATCTGTATTTAAAGTAATCTTTGAAAAATGCGTTTTCATCCATCATTTATCTTGTTAGTGTTAAAAATGGGATAAAACATGCATTTGCTGGTTAATTTGGTCTGCTAAATTCTAGGATCTGTTGACCCAAGAGACAAGTACTTTGCTTAGGGGCTGAAAAAATTATTTTTGCTTATGATCATACAAACTGCTGTGTGCTGATGCTGCACGCTTCACTTCTTGCAGTGTTGTATGAAACAGGAATATGGAATTAGGAGTCATTTTTTTCTCCTACACATAGGACTTCAAGGGGTTAAGTGATTGGTCAGCAGCACTGCTCAGAGCATTAGTAACTCCAAGGATTATTACTTTCTGAACACTTGGAAAGTTACAGCCTTTGCCTCAGGTTGTTTTAAGGTACTGTGAATAAACTGCTCTTGGTACCCCAGCCTCTTCACAATTACCATTCACAACTTTTCTCTTTGGTGAGATTTCTGCAAAGTCCAGATTTCCACCAAGCTTGTCATAAATATCTGGAAGTTTCTTCTTTTTGATTGTGGAGACTGAAGCACTTGGAAGGTTAAAGGAGTGGGAAAGGTCATCAGCTGCAAGCCATTGTGAAAAGCTAATATAATATCTAAAATTTGATTTCTGACTTACCTAAAAGTCTGGTGTTTTTAAGAGGAGATTAATCAAGCCTTCATTATTTTGGAGTTTCATTGTAATTATTATTATTATTATTATTATTCCCAGAAGTTTGGGACTCTACAGCTTTCACTGCCCTCAGTGAAACCTGCAAATAAGCAAGTTTCCTTGCATGCTTCCTCTTCCTTCTCCGAGAGCTCCAAATTGCCTGATCTTTCCATCCAAGTAGCAAATGAAAGGGCTTGCAGAATACACTCAGGCAGGAGGCACCCACTGCATGTGGAATCCGACTTCTGAGTACTGAGAGTCCCCTTGAGCTGGGGTTACAGGACATCTCTCAGGTGCTCACATCATTTTGTGCTAATTCCATATCTGAGGGTGACATACCACTTTTGTAGTGTTTGAGAGAGCAGGAGTGATTAAAATTCAGATATTTTTAATGACTTACTGATGCACAGCTGTTAAAAGTGACAACTGAATTTATTTGATCTGAAAGAGTAACACCTTTTTGCCCCAATTTTCTCTTTCAGGTATTTACTGGAAATAAGCCTTATATGCTGCCAGATTCAGTGTTCTGCCCTGCTATTAACCCCCTACCCAGAAACAGGGGAAAAAAGGCACAAGTTCAAAATGCATGAAAAACTGACTTTAAGACAGCTTTAGCTGAAATTGAAATCAGTTTTTATAGCTTTGTCTTTTAAATGACTAATCTCTATCTGTGGGTGTCCATTTAACCTGTGATATAACTTTAGAAGCTGCTGGAGGCAATTTGTACTATAGGATCTGAGGTGATTAACATTGGATACACATGTCCATAAAGCATTTCAGTATTTGATGGGTTGCATCTCTTGGTGTTGGATGCCTTTCTCCTTTTTTTAATATCACATTCTCATCTGCAGGGTAATTTATGAGCACGAGCAAAGGTTACAGGCTTCCTTAATTCCAGCTTCAACTGTTATGGCATTTTTATATAAATGCTCATTTTCTTTGTCATTTAGCAAAAAGGATCAATGTGATCCATTATCCTGCAACTATTGTGGTGAAAAACAGCAAAAAAAAAAGTGGTTCTATCAAAAATGTGTCCCCTGGTTGTATTTTTTTGTAAACTAATTATATATGTCAGACATAATGTTGCCCTCTGCTATGACATTATGTTTCCAAATGTAATAAAGTTGGGGTAGTTTCAATGCATGAAAAAAAACAAGTATTTTTTCCATGGGCATTTGATGTCCATGGTTTGAGATTTGCTCCTGGCAGAGGAGCAAGTCTTTCTGCCTATACAATTCATATTTTAATTAAAACCAGGGTCAGAAAACGTATATTATATATATTGAATTTCAAGTGTTATTTTCTTAGTGGTTCATCTTAAATATTAATGCTGGAGTAAGAGAATGGAATTGGAGGTTATTTCCTCCACATTCTCTTTAGGTCCTCAGTTCTGCAGTTACTGGAGGAAGAAAAGCACATGGGACTACAGTGAAATATGGAGACCTAGACATCCTAAGAACTGACTAAACACTTTTTAGTTTGCCTTGCCTGCAGTAGGAGTGTGTCACATGGTAATTTGGGAAGTTTGCTTGGAAATGGAAGAGTTATGAAACTGGGTTTGCCTCCGACAGCTGTGCATCCCTGTGTGTGCCTTTGCAGGTTTGATATAGGGGAGAGGTGAAAAGCCCAAAATTAAAAGCAGGATGGCTACTTTTAAATAGGCTTGCTCTGCCATAAAGCATCAGATCAGCACTACAAAAAGTCCAACCTAAGGGCTCCCACATCACTGGCTCCTCTGAAAAATGGGAGGATTGGTAAAGCTCTATCAGTACATGAGAAAAGCAGCCTCGTTGACTATGTTTAAGTATTGTTTCTTGTCAAAATACAAAATGAGCTTTGAAAGTTTTGAGTGGCAAGCATCCCCAAATTTAAGACAAGGCTTACCAAAGTGAAAAAAATGGCTGCCTATGTTGTTGGTTTGTGTTTTTTTGTTGGGTTTGGGGTTTTTTTTCCTTATTTGTTCCTAGAATCTTGTGCCTAATTCATTGTATTTTGTAAGAAATTACCCCACTATGTTAAATGGCAGTGTTACCTTTTCAAGCTTTGACTGAGCTGGAATTGTGTTGATTGTGGAAAATAGAATGGTTTGATGGTAAAAACATCCCAAAATAATCAGCCAGTCATCTGGCCCATGCACAGATACAGCAGTTATGCCCCAAGTGCCTACCTGTTAAAAAGTCATTCCCTGCCACAGGGAATATTGAATTGCAGAGTGACAAACCTGCTGCTGAGCTGTCTGTGAGGTGCAAAGTGGGGCCAAGATGATTTAGCTGCCTACTTGCATAAGTAGGTGTCTGTGCTTACATATGTGCACAAACACACAGAACAGTTCGATGGAGGCCAATACAAAATTCATGTGAATGAACAAAAGTTGTGGTGAATTGTGAGGCAACATTGGGACAGGACCTACTGGGGAAAGAGGAAAGGAAAGCAGAAATGAAAACCAGGAATCACAGTATGTAGATCCAGTACGTAGACTTTTGACCAGAGTGAGAAGGGTTAGAACTGGCTACCTCTCCCAGAAATGCTCGTGCAGTAACGAGAGGGGATTGTAATTTGATGGAATTCTGCCAAAGGGTACTTTGTACCTATTGAAGTGTGGTTTCATTTGGCAGCTTCTCCTGACTTGAGGAGAACTTCCAAACTCTGCTGCTATAAGTCACAATCAAAAATATGACGGTGTTAGAACACTTTGACCTTCAAAAGAGAATTTGAGAGTATTAAATAACTGTACCTGTAACATAGTCGTGTCTGCAATAACAATTACAGGCAAAATGACAGAAGTCAGCATCCCCTTCCCCCTTTTACACAGTGGAAATATAAGTTCATTTTAGTCAAGTTTCATTCCTTTTCCTTTCTTCCTAGAGCTGTCTGTAGTTGTTTCCTGCAGCAGCTGGGTGAGCAGGACAGTTGGCCTGGGTCTTTTCATGGACTGGAATGCCAAATGTCCCTGCTTATCATTCCCTCCCTCTGACAGAGGACACGCTGTTCAGTGAATCACTCTTATGGCCAGCAGCAGAACATGACTTCAGCATCACCTTGCATCTTCTGTCCTCCCAGTCCTGCTGCTTTTTGTGCCTCACAGCAATTAGGTTTCAGGCAGACCACAAGTCCTCATCCTCCGCTGTTTGAGTTTCCTGGGGTTTGACTTGTTGGATTGCTGCTGATTGCACTCACGTGGTAGCACTGACACTGCCCTGCCTGGAAAACTTCCTGTGTGGGCAGCAATAATCCTTTGGGCTCTTGTTTCTGCCTGAATCCAGAAGCCACTGTGCATGACACTTACTGGAGGGTGGCTGTAATACATCAAAACAAACATTTTCCAATTTTAAGTGCAGATGATTTATTTGTATTATAACCACATTAGTTAGTCTCTAGATGCATACATTTGGGCCCTAATTGGATCTTTCATTGTATAAAAGCGATCCTTCCTCTAGGAGGAAAGAAACACATTATTTTTTTATTTTTTTCTACCTAGCACTGTTGATAGCATCAAATCCATCCAGTTTATTTGTATTAAGCCTAAGATTATATCTAAATTTAATGGGGGTAGGGGTGGAAGTAGCTATCAATACTCATTTTCTTATCCTTAGCTTTGTGCTAGATTATAAAAGATCAGCCTGGCTTGGAGAAGCCACTGCAGTAGGCAGTGGTGGAGCCCACGGAGTACAAGTTTGCCACCTCACTGTGATGACTGTGGCTCACTGAGTCACTGACGAGAAGGGGGAGCTCTGAAACCAGCAGAGACAACTGAAACAGGGAGATCTGTGATCAAAATATGATCCCTGAGAGAGATTTTAGGCCAAGGTTTATTGGTAGCTCAACCACTAAAGGATGTAGGCTAACTTGGACCTCATCAGTATTACTCAGAGATGCAGCCCAGTCAGTTATCAGAGTATCTTCCTCTAATTTGTGTTATAATAAATCCTGGTAAATACAGCACAAGCTTTTAACAGGGCCACAGACACAAAGCAATAAATGTGTGCTGGGTAAAAATATTAGGAGTATGTACCATTGTCTGGAAAGCTTTTATCAAAAATGGCTCATTATAACAACTATTGTCAAGTTATAAACCTTACACCACTTGTGATTGTTCAGGAGACTCTCCTGGGTGCCCTGAAATGTTTTAATTAATAGTTTAATAAAAATTAGTGTTTAATTATTCATTAACAGTTGAGCTGAGGGAATAACCTGTAAAGTAACCGGTAAGCGTGCAGGTGATGAAAGGTTGGGGAAGAATGCAAATGGATGGAACAACTGAGTTAGAATTAAAGACTGTCTTAAAAAATGCAGCTGCATAGAACCAGTATCAGGGATGCTCTCGGGCAGGAACAGCCAAGAGTGCAAATTTAACAGTGGAAATGAGTGGCCAGGCAGAGGTGACACCCCAGCAATATCACAGAGCTGATTCATGTTCAGATGATGTCTCTGGTGAATCCTTTTTGAATAACTGCTACGTGGCCCTCCACATCCTGGGCACGTGGGAAACAGAGAGAGCAGGGCTGCTCTGCAAGGGGGACATGCTGGGAGCCCAGGTGACCCCAGCACAGGCACTCCTCACAGAGGGGCCACAGCCCAGCACAGACAGGCAGAGCCAGGTGCCCATAATGGGACCAGTGACAGCCCCAGAACTGTGGGGGAATGAACCAGGGGCCACCCCAGGGAGCAGCCAGGAGCAAAAAATGACAGACATTATTTAGTGACAGAGAAAAAAAAATCAAATGTACCAGAGAAAACAAGCAAATAATACAATTATCCTCTCAAGAAAACAGGAAAGTCAAACTTTAGAAGTCTAATAGCATTTTGGTCTCTGTGAAAGATGCATTATAGGCTGCTGATTTCTTTCCTAGGGAAATGACTTCCATTCTGTCCTAACACTTGTATCTGCATAAACAATCTTCTGTATTGGGCTTGCCCAACATAATGGCATCATTACCATCTCTTCCGCACAAAGAATTTTTACATTATGGTCATAAATCAAACTCCTTCTCACTCTGCCTTTTACTGAAGACTTTTAATTTTTTTCTTCCAGTCAAGTCTCTCTCCTCTCAAAGACTGTACTGCAGGTCTCATTAGGAAATTACCTGAAGATTGACAGTTGCCAGTGGCAAAAAAGAGCCCCTGCTGTTTTCTAAAAGGCAAAATGTGTTTCTTTTCATTTAGACCAAAGCCTTGTGTGATTATGGGGTTTTGGCTTTTTTTTTTTTTTAATTAATATTTTAGGATGTTTATATCCAGAATAAACAACCATTTTCTATCAATACTAAGGATCTATGTCTACACTGTCACTTTCTGATTTTCTGTTAAGTTCCTGTCTCCTGATCATCAAAACTGTCTCGGTTTGAGTTTGTTTGGACCCTGTTATGCAGAAAACCAATCCGTTCCTTTCAAGACAAAAGCCATGTGTGGATTTAGAGGTGATTTGTTGAGGAGACCATTTCAAATAAGCACAGTAGCCAGGACCATATCCAGACTGGGGTCTTTCTGTACTGCACAGTGTTTTCCAGCACACTTCCAGCAGATCTTCTGCTCTCAAGGGCTCGCAAACCTTTGTGTCGTGTCCAAGGATGTGCAATTTATCCCCCCTTTGATAACAGGCTATCAAACTACCAATCCACTGATTGAGCTCTCATGTCAATTTAGGTCTTTTGAACCATAAAATCTCTAAAAAACAGTGATGATGTCTTTCAGCCACATGGCCCTGTGTTACAGGCCACACAGAGTGGGCACTGCTGCTTGTTCACCCTGCTCTAGATGGAGTTAACAGGAATATTGTGGGCACCAGCCCCACTTCAGCTAAGGAGCTGGGAACTCGCAGCAAGAGAGACATTTTTCCTGTTTGTTTCAGAGATTTGTGATTCAGGATTAAGTTTTTTGTTTGCATTTCAGATTTTGTCAATGGCCTAGAGACACCCTAAGATTTCTCCTTGGGAAAAGCAGATCAGGCTCTCCTCAGCCCAGGGCAAGGCAGCTACCACTGGAAAGATGACAAAATGAAACAGCAAGATGAGCAGCTCAGGATGCATCCATTAGTTTTTGGCACAAAATTCAGTGATGCTTTGAACTCTCTGTAAAAGACAAATCTGACCTACAAAATACCTATATTTGGATCCAGCTGCCAAAGAAAGACAGGTAAAGAGCACCTCTAAGTGCTGTGCCATCCAGATCCCCTCGTAACAACAAAGAACAGGAGCCTTACAAATGCTGTCACTTCTCCAGAACATGATTTGTGAGGCTTTTGTGAGGCAGTTCCACAGTCCCTCGTGAACAACAGACTGGGCTGTGGGTGTATATGGTATTGGGACACAATGTGCTATTCACACTGGAATTCCAAATCCACTGTAGTCACCCAAAAGCCAGGAGTGTCATCTGCACTTAGATGTGTGATCTTTAAACAGCAGCAGGAGTGCTGGGTGTATATCTTGTTTTTAAGATGACCTATGAAGCTGTCAGCTGTAGCTGCTTGACCTATAACAGATAATGCCATCAGGAGGAGCAAGCACTAAAATGAAAAATAGCTTTCTTTGCTTTGCCTAACATTCATCTGACACTCCTAAAGGCTGGAGCTGGGCAGCACAACTACAAACAGAGTGTAAGTTCACTATGAAGGTGCCTCAATTGTCTCTTTCTAGTGGGCTTATGTTTCTTCTCTCAATTCTTAGGTAACAAGTCTGTTCCTCATTAGCCTTCTCCTTGATCTGGTGCTGAAATTATTTATTTGCTCTCTTGGTAGTTTGTTAGACTAATGGCACTCATTTCCTGTTATATACTGCTACATGTAAGAAATAAGCAAACCATGTTTTGTCATTTCAGTCATTTCAATCTACAAAATCTCCCAAACAGAACAAAGAAAAGAGATGCTTAGATGCACTGAAACTTCATCTGGTTTTTAGTCTTAAGAAGCTAAATTCGGAAAAGGTACCAAAAGAGCATGAAAAGTATTATTTAGGAAAACCAGACATTAGATTTACAGTGAGATTCTTTGAGGTTCTTTAGATATTATGCTTCAGAAGCAGCTGCTGTCTCAATGGCACACATCACTGGTTACATTTTCCCTCGAAAGCATGACATCTAATTTCAGAAAAGCAGCCATTAATTTCTAGCTTCAAAAGTCTGTAAAGTGTGTCAATCATTAATGACAATAAACAAAAATTCTCAATGTAGCAATAATTTAATCTCTAAAAAAGAAGAGAGGGTAAAAATGTGTCTTGGACATTTTCAGGCTTGAATGGTTAAACTAGAGAGTTTTTGACAACACATTCTGCCTTCAGCTTCAAAATGTTTATTGTCTTGTGCTCTGAAGAGCTAAAGAACCACTGCAATTGATAGAGGAAATAATTTTAGTGGGCCATATGTCCACCAAAATTATGCCATTTAAAGAAGTGAAATTATTTGCAGATACACTGAATTTTATGCCAGAACAAACCTTAACCAAGGATTATTGGGCACAGAGATTTGGGTTTTTTTAACAATCCTGATACAGCAGTAAAGGAAGATAGTTGCAACAGGATGGCAGTATTTCTGTTTCCATAATAGCTCAGTAACTGGAAAGCACAGTCCAGAGATAAAGTCTTGCTCTTTGGGGGTTTCTCATCATGCAACAGTTTTAACCTCACCAAGGACCACTGTCAGAGTCTTCTGCTCCTTCTGCTCATTACAGGCTGTTCTCAAACAGGCTTGGAGCCACAGAGCAGCAGCAAGAGGAGCTCTCTAACCATTTTTTATGGCAGTCCTGAAGACAGAGATGCTCTGGTTCAAAGCCCTTTTATCTCCGTTTAAGAGAAGGGCCTGAAATGGGCTTAAGTTAGTGCTGTGAGGGGCAGTGGGAAAAGCAGAGCTTTGTGTTGCAAGGTGTGCAGGCACCCACACTTTGAACTGCTTTATCCATCCCCAACACAGGCAGAGCTGACCTCTGCTGGAATCAAGGAGTATAGAAAGTAAATCGAGGGATTTATGTCCATATGAAGAGAGGAACACATTTTTTTGCAAACTCCTCATTACCTTTCAATATGTGTTTGCAGAAAATCCCATTAAATTCTTCTTTGCTGATGCCTATCTGTGAAGGCTGGTGGATGCAACACAAGATAAATGGAAAAAACAACCCACCAGAAACTCAGGTCTGTGTTGCATCCACTTGCAGTAATGGGCTTGGTCAGCTTGATTTGGACATATCCTGAGGCAAGGATGGAGAAAGAGGAGGGTGGGTCCTGATTCTCTTTGGAAAATGCTTTCCACTGCAGACCCACAGAGATGCTTCTCTCTCTCTAAAGACTCATGTGGTCTCCACTACTGCAGTATCACCTGAGTTTTACTGAATGTCCATCCCACTGCAGTCTGTGAGGTTGGAAATGTGACATTTTATTGATTCAGAGGGAGAGGCAGGCCCCTGTCTGTGGCTGGCATAGGAGGTCAGGGAGTTTGCCCCTCATCTCCCCAGATAACACAGCAATGATGCTGCTGAATTCTTGGCTGTGTGGTGAGTATAAACTGGTGACCCTTTGCTGTTCCCAGGGCCATTGCAACACACCCAATCAGCTCCCAACAGTCAAAGGCTTTGTTAGAAATTGCTCATCTCTGCTCCATTGGAAAAGTCACAAGAAAAAGCTCTTTATGAGATACTGGAAAAAAGGTTTGGCCAGAATTTATCTGAGCAAATATAGAATTAAAATGGAATCAAATGCAGAAAGATGACAAAGCAACCGTTTTTCTGACCTGAAGGCATCAGTCTGCTGAAATCTGATTTCCATGTATCAAAGAGGAATGTAACCAAGGAAGAAGGGAACAGTCCATGTATCTTCACTTCTCTCATAAAGAAGTGAAGATGTGAAGAGGTACCTTCCTCTGGGAGGTACCTCAGTGGAAGTGGCACAGAAATCTGGATTGAAATTCAATGCAACAGTGTAGAGCCTAAGTTAAAGTTAGGAAGATAGAGAGATGTGCTGGAAATACATATAGGATGAAGCACCATTTACACAGGAAGGACCACTGGTGACTTCAGGAGCAGCTTCAATTCATCAGAACTTATTTCACATGGAACTGTAATTCTGAATTTTTTAATGCCAATTCTTTTCATAAAAGCTGCATGGTTTGTTTTTTTTTGTTGTGACCAACTAGTTTGTTCTTTTAACTGTTATTGAGAGAACTACTCATGCAATGGCATAATTTAATGATGCCTTTTCTGCATCTTAATGTGTAGTACACCTGTGACTAAATGATTTTTATTTTCTCATTTTTTATTGAGACAATATTGTGCAGACTTCTTTGGCAGGAACCTGACATAAAGCTCTGTCTGTGGAGCCCAAACACATTTACTTTCTGGAAACTCATCCATTTAATCTAGAGAAGCATAGATCATTTGAAGAATGATAAAATTACATGGTCAGCCTGGAAATTAAGCCATTTATATGAAGAGGTTTGCTCTTATGCAGCTGTAGGTATGAGTCACTGACCTAAAAAGTTAAGGCATTGCAGGGATATTAAGAAAATAAAAATAAAGAATTTAATAAATTGGTGAAGTAATAAAAGAAGACAGGAAATAAAAGACTTGTTTGTCCTGACAGAAACAAAAATCTTCTTTTTGTGGTAATGAGAACAGATCATACCCCTCGTGTTTCCTGTTACAAATCTTCTGACCCAACGCCTGTCAAATGCAATTGCTGGATGTTCTCCCTTTTAAAGAGCTGTAGCAATCAAGGATCAAGAAGTACTGCTCTTGCTTCCAGTAAAGAAGACTTTGCCACTCTTTTCTTCAGACTCTTCCTGCCTGCAGTCATTGCCAGCTCAGAAACATCTGAATTGCAACAAGGAAATATCCAGGAGGGGTGGAGTGGGCCTTGTGGGCAGAACTGTTCTCAGACACAGACACCTCCAGCCAGGGAAGAGAAGGTAGTTGTGGTTGAGTGTAGAGATGGGGTAAACAATACCTTTCTTTCTTTCTTTGCATCCTCAGCTACCTCTGAAACCTAGCCTGAAAGTGAGAATCACTTTTTCTTCTGTCTCTGTAGTGGAGGGAACTACAGGAATCTGTTCTCACCTCTCATTTGGTGCCTTTGAGGGAGAGCTGTGTCACTCTGAGCTCTCAGGCAAGAGCCTCATCTCCAGCATCTACAGGGGAGCAGCTCATACATTACAATAAACTGGCTTGGAGTCAATTCAATTTAGATCAAAGTGATGATAATGCCTTAAAGGAACTAAAGAGCTGATTCAAAAGATGTTTCTGCCTTCTGGAAGGTTATCCAGCTAGCTACTCTTATCCCTCAGGTTTGTTTGCAAATTTAGGTTCCAAGTTACTTCTAAGTACCCCTTGCTCAAGTCACAATGTTTTTGTGTGTGTATGTGTGGTTTTTACCCCATTTTAGCTGAGTGATTGCAGAGGCCAGTGGGAGGTAGAAAGGTCCCTATCAGAAGGAAATAGGGTACCTCTGATAGTAGGTATTACCTTATCAGGGTAATACCTTAACAAATAAATTGTGAAGATAGAAATATTTCTATAAATATAGTGTAGTCTCTGTTTCTCAGATTTAGATTCTCTGTGGTAGGGAGGAGGCTGTACCACAGACTGTGCCATGGGTCTCTGTGTCTGATTACAGAATTAAATCCTTATTTAAACAGCTTTTCCTGCTGTGAACTTGCTGCCTCTCAGACACAGACACACCACCACCACCACCCCTTTATGCTCCTTGTCAGGGACTTATGAATGTGCTCCATGCCAGCATCTGCCAGTGGCTGCAGGATGCATCTTCCTTAGCAAGAGGCAGAAGCTGGGATGGGTTTGGGGACAGTGCCTGTTTGTGTGGGTACACAAAAGTCACTTCCAAGGCAGAGGAATCATTCATGGATTGCAAAAGTCCAGCAACTCTGAGCCAGGAATTCCAATAAAAATTGTAACCAGATTGCAAATATACATATTAATATACATATTAAACATGATCCTAAAGAAGCTTCTAAATCAAAATGCAATAGGATAAACACAGATGATGAGAAAAAGCTGGAATAATTGCAAGCCAGAGACTGAAGCTTCTGCTATATCATCTACCTGTTTTTCCCTCATACCACCCCAGCATTCTTGCTAGACCTTTCTGAATCACACTTGTGATATATTGTCAGTTCAGCAGCAGCAGAGCTGGGGATAAGGCACCATGATTAAATCCTCACAGAGACTGTAACAGAATAAATCAAATTATGTAAGTAGTTAATTTTCATAATTTGAAATTACTTGTCTTTTATGCAGTCAGAATCAATCTAGGCTATTAGCAACTACTTTGGAGTATTTTTGGGCATGGTTTATGAATGCTGTAAGGGAAGGCACCAAGCCATTTTTGTAAGCAGGTTTGTAATACCCAGTCTTACACTGGGTTATACTCAATCAAAAGTGATGGCACAATGGTCAGTTCTGGGAAACCTGACATGCCAAAGCAGAGTCAGAAATTGTAAGCAGGAATCAGAGAGCTGATTTGAGAAGAGAAAAGGGCAGAGAGCACATAGAAGAGCTTAACATCCTGCAGACAGCCCAAGGATGCCCCTTCCCACAGCTCTCAGAGTCACTGCCGGCCCACAGCTCAGAGGGTTTGGGTTTAACTTCATCCTCTGCCAAAATGTGTGACCTTGGTGTCACCATCTAGTCTCCCTGCATCTCACTGTCCTGACTCATAAAGCAAGGTGAGGAACATTCCCCTGATTAACAAAGAACTGGAAACAAAAAACACATTGAACAGTAAAAAGTACTTGAGCTCTGTAAGGATGGGGCATTGCTTGAACCGACAGATCTTCCTGTGAGGAGCTTCCCTGCAGCTTCAAGCCAGGGTTACTCAGTCTGTTCTCTTGGTATGGGAACAGGCAGAACACATGCAAATAAGTTTTAAGCAGGACATGCAGTTCTGGAGGCCTCCACACAAGAGGCATGCCTCTGATTTTCTCTATAGCCAGCCACAAGTTTAAAGGACGAGAATTCGCAAATGGTGGTTTGGTCTTACAGCTCTCCCCTCCCACCAAGCTGACAGAAGGCTTTCACAGCTGGTTCTGCAGACCTTCACAAGACCTTTCCCTCTTCTCTGCAAGCAGCAATGGCAACTGAACATTGATTTTCAATGTGGCTTTTCATCACTGAAACGCTGACACTTTAATTATCAGGAGGCCCTGCACAGGTTGGAATTAGAAAACAATTACAAGTACTTGTATCACAGAGCTTAGTACAGCAACTCCCAAAAACTTATCTGAGCAGCAACACTTCTGAAGCTTGCTTGCTGTAGTTTTTGTTCTTACAAAAGTTTTCAGTCCTTCTGTTCCCTCAGACAGATCCTCTAATGTCTAATAATATGTTGAACACATGCTGTGGCCTTTCCATTAACAGGGGCTTGCCTTGTATCTGCTTGTTTTCATCAAAGGCAAAGGGACTCTTGATCTCTGTAAATATAGTTGAAACTGGGCAATGAGTTCAAAAGGAGCTTATGGGCACTGACAATGGCACAATCTTGTAACTGTTATTTCCCAAGGAAACTGGATTAAAAGGAAGCATCTGGCTATGTGGTAGGCTAATTCTAACCTTCCTTTCTGTCAGGTTTTTTTTTTAAAAAAAAGGAAAAATATATTTTTGCACAATGTTTACTAGCTGGGTTTCAGTCAGAGGGAAACTGATTCCCCAAATTATTTTTTTTCTCTCATTACTGGGTCTAGAAGAAGGGAAGGTTTATGTCTTTGGACATAACTAGAAGAAATTACTCTTTTAAAGTTCCCTCTTTTATTAATTACAGGTAATTTGCTTTGTCAAGGGTTTTCACGGCATGGTGTCTCCTTTGAAATAATTGCAAAATAATTCTTTCTTTAAGGTTGTTGATGGAAGTCTCCCATAGCCTGGTCTCCTACTGGAATTTTTATCCTTCTTGATTATAGGCTGTGTTCCCATGACAATTCCTGTGCTCATGCATCCCAGAATTAGCTCCTAACACATTCCAGCCTGATGGTACATTAAGCCCACTCAGTGCTCTGCAAACTACATGTACGCTCTAGGCTCTGAATATGTGGGGAGAGGAAGGTCTCTAATTTGGGTATTAAGGCTATGGGATTTAAAGATGGGAGAAGGGATGGACAGAAGGTAGTGGAGGAAGTAAAAGATGCCCAGGTTTATTCCCTTTTTAATTTCTTTTTAATAGAAATGCCTCATGTCTGCAGGCTAAGAAGGGTATGTAACAGTAGTAAGTATAAACTTTTGGCAAAATGGAACACTTGCTTGAAAATGACATCACTTTAACTTCAGAGTCTGCTGACACGGAAAGGAGTTCTGTTTTGAGTTAACTTTCCTGCAGCTTTCCTTGACTGAGCCCTCAGTTTACCTGCAAGCTCCCTGTTTCCATGAGGTGCCTGTGTGGCATTCCCATTTTAAACACCACAGCATTCCAGCTGCAGAGCTACACACCTTCCTGGAGATCTCATCTTAGTCCAAACCTGAGGAATATTAGTAAAGACCTTCTCAAAAGGAACAGCTCTGTGCTCAGTCTAGGCTGCCAGAGCAGTGCCAGAGCTGATGGTAACGCCCAACAGTGCCAGGAGCCAAGAAGGGAACACCTGGATACTCCATCACTGCAAGAGAAGTCAAGGTCCATTGACAAAAAAGACTCCCAGTAGGTGCTGGTTTGGCTCCAAATGACACTGCTGGATTATTAGGAAGATCACCATTGCATTCCCATGTTTTGTAGACAGCATTAATGTCTCTCAGCCAAAGCACAATGAATTCCAGCCAGGACTCCTGATGGATCTTCATGGACACCCAGCACTGCTAGCAGAACATGTTCAACCACCACAGCTGCTGAGAGAGCTGCTCACTGACTCTTCTCCACCAGCAGCTACAGCTCACACATTAAAGCTGTTCTGAGGCTTTCTGGATGTTTTTGCCCCGAGCCTGTTCTCAAGAAGCTGTCCAGAATGGAGAAGCAAAACTCTTCAACATGTTTCCATCTGAGAACAGCTTACCATCTCACCATCTGTCACAACAGCACTTTCTAACATTTTCTTCTCCTTCTTGGTACTTCTTATGCCTCTTCAAAGTTTGCCCTCTGGCATTCTCCAAATGGCACAGCAGTGTTCAGCAGTGTTGGGACACTTGCATTTGTGGAGTATCAAAAAGTCTCCTCCCTCCCAGATTTTTCTTGCTCAGTATGATGGTACCACGAGGGTTAAAAAAACCCAAAGCTTATTATAATGCAAGCATGGTTACCAAGATATCAGGTATAAGAGAAAATGCAATTGAGATTGTAGTTTGCTTACAGTTTGAATGATGCTCTGAGCTTTCAGCCACCTTCAGCTTCTACAAGATACATTACCCAAACTAAGATATGTAAAGATACCTACAGATTTTAAGATACTCAGTTTGCATTAATCAATCTTACACTATTAATGCTTTGAAAATAGTGCAAAATGTCTAATATTTTGCTATGCGATTTGCTCAGACCTTCAGATGACCTAAACCCAAATTTCAAGGATAATACATTCAAAGGCAAGAGCATCTCTCTGAGGGGTCACCTATAAAAGTAACATTGACCTCAGCCTCACAGAACCTCAGTGAGAAGCTCCCCACAGAATAATGTACCAGCTGCCATCACCATCTGAACAAGACCCTTTCTGTTCCTTGGTGACAAACTTCCTGATCAGATCTGTCCCATACCTCAGGGGCAGCCCATAGAGTTGCACCAGGAGGTTAACACTGATTTCTTCAAATCTCATCCATTTTCCAGCAATTCAAAGGCACACAGGCACCCTCCCAGTCCCTGTGCCAGTGCTGGTCTCCAGGCTGAGCCCAGGAGGAGACCATAGGAGGGAAATTCCAGGAGTGAGGGAAAAACATTGCATTAGTGTTGCTATGGAGATGAAAATTAGCACAATAACTATTGTGTTCTGTTTCAATGCTTCCCAGTCTTCAGTTTTAACTCCTTCCCCTACTCTACCACTGTTTCAGTTCTGTCCCAGCAGCATTCCAGCACACCTGACAGATTTCTGGGCCAGGAATTGGAAAGGGAATGGCAGAACACATAAGAACCTGAAGTCTGGGCAGGGACCAGAAAGGAAGGAGAAAAAAGTGAGGGAAGGCCTTGTAGAAGGAGGGGATAAAATAAAAAAAAAAAAAAATAAAAACAGGGAAAAGAAATTAGCAGGGAAAAAAAAAGAGAGAGAGAGAATTGTAAGAGGCAGAGATCTAGAAAAAGTGCTTTTGAAGAAAGTGCAGAAACAAAATTGGAAAATACTTTGGTACCATATGGTCACCTTCTACCATTCCTTAATGAAGCCCTGCTCCTCACAGACAGCAATGCACAGGCTGTGCACACTCAGCAGTGAATACTGAGATCTCTTTCTTCCAGCATGCAACAGACTCTCACTTTTCTTCAGCACTAAGAGGAAGAGAAAAGCTTCTAGCAAAGAAATATAACATCATGCTTTCCTCTCAGAGGAAGAGCGAAAGTTTGAATTAATTTGATAATTTTAAAGTTTTCCACGTCCACATGGTTGCACTGAATTATGTGGTTGTGCCATTTCTGATAGGGTTTATGTTTCAGTTCCCTAAAGCTTGCACTTCTTATGGATGAGTTGTTGTTGACCTGAGTTCAATCCTTTCTTTAAAATCACTTGGGCTGTAAAAGTAATGCCCTGCCCTTCTTCAGAAAGCGGAAAAGCATTCAGGCAGGGTAATAAAGATTCAGTGGAGCTTGTAGATGAAAATTAAGAAGACAAGGCACTTATGATCAACTAGGCTTCACAACTACTCACAGAGGCACCATGGGCAGCATGGCCAGCTATGTAAAGTCTCTGAACACACCTTTCACCCATGGAAAATGTTGTCCTCTTGCTGCCACAGCTCTTGTGCAAAACCCAGTGAACAAGCCTTGCTCTGCTACCTCTGGCTCTGCAGCAAGCACTGCCTTTGTTCTTCCACTCTTCCAAAATCTCATTCCTTTGCAGCCACCAAGGGTACAGCTGAAATTTTATTCTTCCCAGCCAGCAAGAGCAAGCCTTTAAAAGCAAGGAGATGATGAATGTTTTCCCTCACAGAGTTTAAAGAGGAGGAAACACCTTCACTAATTTATTGATTTATAAGGCATATTTGTGGAAGTTCAAGAAAGTCCAAAACCAGAGGAGGGATCAGTGGGACTCTGACCAACTCCAACCATAATTCGACTGCTACCATCTCATTTCCATCTCCTTTCCCTCCTCCAGCCTTGCAAAGGAAAATATCTTCAGAAGAAAAGTCCTATATCTGTTACTTCTGAAGGCTCATTCCCTTGCTTTCTTGTGAAGAACTGTAGAAATCCTTTTCTGAGAAAACTTCAAACCAGACAGGAAACACAGACAGAAAAACTGTTCTTTGAAGCTCAGAAAGTTAAGGAAAAGGCTGTTGCAAATGAAGCCTTTCAATTAAAATTTCTCCAGTCAACAAAACATCAGGCTCTTCTTATTATTAAAAGATTATCTTATCTAACAAATGATCGGTTTAAACTTGAAACTCACATGCAATATAGAATGGCTGAAGTCTGAAAATACATGGAGTTGGGTGAGAATGCTACTAATTATCCCTTCCCTGAAAGTCTCATTTTCTTTTTCTGAAATATAATACATAAAACCGTGACAAATAACTAAGATCTTTCTAATTGAGGAAGTATCAGGAAAGGGAGAAGCAGCAGGGTATGGATTTTGTTCACATGCCAAAAGCATGGTATATGAAATGTCATTGTGAAGTTCCAAAAACACTGAAGAGTCTTGCTTGGCAGCTGGTTAGTTAGGATCTTCTTAACTCTAGCAGTGCTGAACATTTCAAGTGCAATTCAAAATCATCTTTCTACCATGTTTCCCTCTCACACTTTTGCAAGACAGGGTGATGAAATCCTTTATTTTGTGAGCCTTAAAGACAAGAAATTACCAAGAGATCTTTTTTTAGCTACTGTACTCTAACCTTTCTGGATTTCTGAGAAGTTTTGTCTTTAGGATGGTATACTTATCTTTATCCCTGGAATTTTATCTACCACAAAGAGAATGCAATTTTTTAACAACAGAGTACATGCTCATGTTTCGATTCAGGGGTCACTTCATAGACAAAACACTTGTATGAATGCATAAATTAATTCTCTGTCACACCGAAATAACCAAACACCCAAACTACAAACACAATTTTGGAAAATGCTGTTAGGCTGGGGCGATACTGTCTTAATCTAGATAATTCTAGATATCCTGATCATGTCACTGAGAGGATTGGTTTTGCAAGGATGATTAATCTCCTTTTCCCCCTAACATTATGAATGCTACTAACCACTCCATCTAAGTTTGTGCAGTGTTGTTATTACTATCATCTCACAAATAAAACCTAGCCTGACATGTTGATGCCTTAAGTTTTAGCTTTCATATTTTCCAAATTTTGTACTGTACTTGTACTCTATTTATTGTGTGACTCTGAACTTCATATAAAGTGTTAGCAAGTTCTCCTCACAGTTTGGTCAGACAAAACAATCCTTTTCTAGCCCCAGAACCATTGCAGCTTCAGGCCCAAAAAGTACAAACAGCAAATTGAGGAGGGCAATCTGTGAGGATGTGACTTCATTACCTGAAGCTGTAATTGGACAATTAACCCAATATGTAAATGGAACAAAACTTATAAAAGTGTGAACACTCGTGACCGGGTGTCCACCTTGGGTGGAGCCTTGGCCTGGCTCCTGTGCTGCCCAGGGTGTATCCTTTGAAGGCCTTTTAATAAATACTCACTTTATTCCTTTAACTCTGTCCAGCCTCTGCTCCAGGTAGCCTCTCCAGGCATCAGTGTCAGTAACTTGTGCATCATCTATATTAACAAATCCTTCTTACACAATATTTATTCTGTGCGTTTTTTAAGCCTTAAAACAACATGGTCAGTGTTAAGGTACTGGGAACTTTCCCACCTTTAGTGAGGGGCTGGAGTGAATGAGCTGGCATGTCATGAAATAGCTCAGATGGGTCACAGTGATGGTCTGGTACATGCAAAACCATGCCTGGATCTTTGGACAATGCCTGGATGAAAAGTAGAGCTTCTCAGGGTGCTCCATCCCACCAAAGCATCCCATAGGAAACATGCTGCCTTCCTGGGCTCTGGTTGTAATGCCACCTGATGGTGAGTGAAAATGTCTCAGGCGATATGAAAAAAACAGAAATCCAGGCTGAGCTGCATCAGTTTGACTCTTGAACGGACAGAGCCGTGGTCCAGCAGAGAGCTGCTGGATGCTGACGCTGTTTTCTCTCTTCCAAGGATTGCTGCACACTTGGGAAGCAGAGCTAAGCCTTTTGCACTCCACTGCCACGAAAAAATCATGAATGTTGTTGTGTTTTTTCCAAGCCCATTTTCGCTTTCCCTTACGCTCAGCCTTTCCAGCTTTGATCACAATGCAGCACAGCTAACAGCACCTGAGGAACATTGCTAGGCAACAGATGCTGCAAAGGACCGCTTCCCCTCCCCTCACACCGAGGTGGCAGCAGACCTTACAGTGCTCCACGCTGCCTGTCACCAAATATTCAAGGCAAAACCTGCTTAGTTTTATGATGGCGGTCAGCCAAAGCAAGAAATTACTCTGAAAGTAGGAGCTGGAAACAAAACTGCAGTAGGTAAAAAGAGGCAAGTCAAGGAAATGAAAGAGAAACACGATGGGAGACAACAAAAGGCAACATTAAATAAGGAGTTATTAGATGTGTGGGAGCGGGTGGAGAATATGAGGAATGAAATTGGCAAAACACATGTACAGAACTGAGTTGAAAACTTCTGTGTTAGCATAAATACAACTAAGCTTAATTTACTGTCCTTGTTGTAAAAGTTTATTTATTGCTGAAATTCTGGTTAGTGTTCATTTTACACCACCTTATCAAAAATTATGTCTACCATGAGGAAACCAACACTACTGTTGTGTTTTTCTTCTGAATTACCGGAGTAGTTCACATTCATTTTTGCTCAGTCCATAAATGTCATCCATGGAGTAAATAGAAAAATTTCATTTCATCATCATTTAGGAGTGAATATAGAAGCTACATAAGGCCACATAAATCTTTATAGAACACAAATGGGTATTTCACCCAGAATATAGCTTGAAAGGCACATAGAAAATGGTACATACTAAGCAATGCTAAGTAAGCAAGGGAATGTTGCATCTGTCTAATGAGAGTTTTCTTTAGGACAACAAAAACCAGCTGCTAGAATAACCTGACCTGGAAGCTGTGAAGCACAGTGCAGTATCACATTTAGGAAATGTGCTTCTGCATTGTTTGAATCTCTGATTGCTCTTTTAAATGTGTAAATAGGCTTGCCCAGTAGGATGAACAGTGGCAACGAAAACAGATGTTAGGTATGAAGAACCAACAAGAAAAGTTCTGAGCATCAAATTAAGCTGTGTGTTAGAAATTAACAAATGCAGACTTATGGTGAAAATTAGACTTGGCAAAGGATATTAAAGTAAACTGGGAGGAGGATGGAGTTACTATGCAGAGAGGACAGACATTAAAGATAATCTGGGTACAGTCCAAAAACTGGGTAGATACTCTGTGCCTCGTTTCAGTCAGAGGAGATGATGTGGAACATAGAACAAGAGACAGAATGGCTAAGGGGAATCAGGTTAGGAAAATTGTTAAGGAGCTTATTTAGTCTTTTGGACCAAACAATCACCACAGCAGAATTCTGAAAGAAGAGGATGCAAAATAGCAGGTAGAAAAATGCTTTCAGTAATTCTGTTGTCAATCCATTCTTAAGTGACCATACAACTGCAAAGAGGTTGATGAATGACTGAGTTTGCCAAAGTAAGAGCTTTGGCAGATAAGGAATCTGTCAACAAACTTACAGTTGAAGCAAAAAACAGAAAAGGGAAAATAATATTTTAGCTGAAGGGTAATATTGCCATGAGAGCAAACACAACATGAAGTTAGAAGAACATATCCAGCCTTCAGTACAATGAGGTTGGGTTTGGAGAACAGTTTGCTGAGGGTAATTGACATAGAAGTATTTAGAAATGGAGATTGATAGTTTTGGGTAATTAGAGATGAACTTGCCTGAGGTAGGAGAAGAGACCATTCCTAGACCAGAAACAAACAGGTCTGTTCTTTCTGTCCTCTCAGAAGGCAAAGGTTTAGGTTGAAGGTGTTGGCATGGCACAGACTGAGTCCTGCCAGTTGTTCCTGGGGAGAAGGGAGGAAATGGAAAAGTCAAAACCTGCCTGCTGTCAGAGGGGTTGAAATCCCTACATGGCTCACCCTCTGCTCATGGAATTGACTGTACACATGCTGCCCAGATGAGAGACTCACTTAGGGAAAAGCAACCAACCATTTTCCCTCAGTCAATTACTTTTTAACTTAACAGAGTTTATGCAGTTTGTCTAACCTAAACCAAATTATTGACTGTGTTGAAATAGGAGAATAGAATTGGAGGCATAGGTATCTTCAGAAAATTACTGTTATGCTTTTCAAGTTTCAAGTAAATGAAATATTCCCTCCAAGGGCTTAACCAAACTTGAGTATGTTTTGTTTGTGAACTCTTCAGCCAGCTCTCTCTGCCACTGACACATCACTTTGATAAGTCCCTTTTTAATTGCTTCAACACACCAGTTAAAATATCTGACTCATTTCATAAATGCACTTTAAGGTTTCTTATTAAAAATTTTTTCAATAGTCCAAGAGAAAACGGGTTCTGCAAACACAGAATAAAGTTTACTAATCTATTTTTGGAAAATGAGAGCAGTGCCAATTAGCCTGCAGCAGTCTGATGGTGAAATTCCCCATGCCCTACTGGGAAAGGTCACTGGAGTTGTGCCTGCATGTTGACACAACCTTTTAATGCATATACACATTAAAAATAATTATTTTGCATGCCAAGCCATATCTTTCTCTTCTAAGTTCATTTCCACTGTGGAATGGATGGTTTGAAATCCAATTTAACTAATTTTCTTGATGCAATTTTCTTCCATGTCTACTATTTTCAGTGTATATTACATCTTTACTACTTCTGAATACATCTTATTAAGTAATAATCACAAATATATATAAATATATATATATACACCATAAATTTCAATTCTGTAATTTTGCCTTTCAGTCAACTCTAATGTTTGTCATTTCTGAAAGCTTTAAAAAAAAAATCTGTTGAATAAGTATGCACTTCAATTGTTCTTCAAACCCACTGAACAAAGACATTTCATAGCTAACTTGCATTTATTTATCCCTAAAACCAATTCCATTTTCTATTGAATCTTCTTAATGTGTTTTGTTGGGGGTTTTTTTGCCTTTATAACAATTGATATGCAGTTATGGAATTCAATTGGATCACAGAATTTTTTTCAGAGCTGGAAATGAAATTTGCTAGCATCTCTTTTCTCATCCTCAGAGCACCAGTTTGATGTATTTGAAACGCTGCTACAAACCATAGAGTGAAACAAGAGAACTGGGGGCTGTGGGAAGGTCCAGAGAATCTGCTCTCCTTCTAACCCTGAAGCATGGAGGGGTCTGGAGGGATGCTGGGACATTGTTACCCTTATATCCCACATGGAGGAGGGTTCAGGAACTGGGTTTTGAGCAAGGGGGTTTTTGTTAGGTTTTGCAGTCCTCATATGAAGTTCCTCCTGCTTATGCAATTGTTTCAAAAGATTTAACTTTAGGAAGAAAATTCTTAGATTCATCTGCTTTAAAATAAAGCAAACAACAACAAAAAAACCCAGTCTGTCTTAAAACTGGCTACCTCACAGACACTAAATATTCACAGAAGGGATGGGCTGTTTATTAATGTTTATTTATTTTTTAATTATTTATTAATGTTTATAAAAAACATTTTTCATGATGCATTTAGAAGTGTTCTGTACTCAACTATTCCATTCTAAACAGATTTAACTCGATCACAATGAAATCTTCAGGAGAGTGTGGCAGTGCTTTCTGCTTCCATTTAAATGATAGTTCTGTCTGCAAAGTGGTCATAAAAGCAGCAGGCAAGGACTTTATAAGTTGTTGTCTGTCAGTTATTTCCATGTAAAGTATACGTTATCTGCAAGTTAAATTTGGTTTGGTTTCCCCAATCTGTCAGTGCTACCAACTCAAGCTGACAATCAAGCAAAGTCCTTCTCATGCATAATTAGCTTTAATGAGGAATCCTCTGGCCCAGTTGTTTCACTGACACTTGAGCACTGTTTCCTGCCAGTATTTTTTGCACAGACAGCACAGACCAGATCTCAACAAACAATGCCAGTGACATACAAGAAAATGCTGAACCTGGTTGACTCTCAGCACATCTCCTGTGCTGGGCTTGCACACCAAATAAAAGAGTTAAAACATCAGTTTGAAAGGCAAGCAAGTAACTGTGCCTTTGAATACACAAATAACATACCGAGTAGGCGGTAATTTTACATCAAAGTGGGAGATGTTAGATAAACTCTCTTCTCAGAGCAGCTTTTGAAATACCTGGGGTCTGAGTGCTGCTTTCACATTCACTTTACTCTGCCTTTTACTGAACACTTGTAGCACCTTCTCTTTACCAAACCCCATGGAAAAAAAAAATCTAGGACAAATAAGTTTTCAGGACTTGGAAAGAGACAATTAGTTTAGTTTTCTTCTTTAAGAAACAGTGTAAATTTTAGTGCTTAAACATCTCACTTTTGTTTTCGTCCACTTTTGGCCTTAGAAAGTAGGAAAGTTTTATATGCATTGTGCAGAGGTAGCAGCATGGCCTGAGCACAGGTAGAGTGTTCTTTATCTGATATAATAAGCAGTTATTTTAAACTAGAAGCAACAAACTGATAACTGCTACTTAAAAAATGAAAAACATTTCATAAAACACACTTTACCACATAGTATTTGTCTCATATCCAACCCAGTGGGCCAGATGTTGATTTTCATTTGGAACAAAGGTCAGGAATCCCTGCTAGTGTGAGGTCAGTATTAAAGCCCTTATGAGCAGGAGTGAGGTGATCTCTCCATTTTTTTCCTTTGTTCATACAGGGTAACATACACTGGTTCCTGCTGTCAGTATTTACTTTTATTGTGCTGCTATCTGCTTTTCACAGTAATTTATGGAATCACATTACACACCATTCATCTAGTAGCTATGAAAGACCCATAAATTCTGCTCTGATGAAAGACCACTGTGCCACACATAATATCTGTGAGACATTTGTGTTGTACCCACTCACATCCAGAAGTCAGGCAGCCCCTCATGCCTAAGTGATTGCTTTCAGTGGCAGATGAAAACGTCTTCCCTACTTCTCCAGATGCATGAATTTTTCAGCTTACTGCTTTTTTTTGGAGGATAGGCGATCAAAGCAAAGATGATGATAAATCTCTCTAACTCCATCCATATCAACATCTTCAGACATAAAGATGAAGAGCTTTAAGTATGTTTGCACAAAGATTCTTTCAGCATTATACTGATCTGCAAGAAATGATATATGCACTAGTGTCAGTGCTGCAGAACTTTACACTCAAAGATGAAATTGTCAGTTAATAGCAAATAATCCTAACATTTGCTGACACAGTCAATAGAGGACTGTTTGAAACAGATTGTTATTTACAGCTGTGCCAGATGGGACAGTTTGAAATATGTTTAACTGCTCTTTAGATAACATTTAAAATATATTCCTCATATCCTCAAACAATTTGAAGTTGCTGAGATTTTTATTTGAGTAAAATTTACCTGCAAACATTTTTATGTTCCTGCTGTTGACCACAATTATATGTGCCTGAAAATAAAAGACAAACTGCCTACAGCAAATTCTTACTGGAGCTCAGTAAGAGCTCCAGTATTAATATTAATTAATATTAATAAATATTAATAAATTAATACATCAATTTCATACAAACTGAGTGAACTTTGTGGGAAACTTATGTGTTAATTTATGATAATACATTATTTTAACATGACCTTTATCCTGTACTGTGCATTGGTGGGGAATTTGTGCCATCTGTGTGTCTAGCCCTCAGATAAATGGTTAATAACTAAACCATTAAGGAAGGGGCATTGAGGTGGTGCTGCTTTGGTTCAGTGTTATTTTCATATTTTTTTAGACCCTACATCTTTTTGCTGCTTTCTTCCACCCTTTCTTATCCTCTGAGAAATGTAAAATTACATTAACCAAAGATTTTAGCAGAGTGGCTGGAGTGATGGGGCAGAAACCATGGCCTGCAGAGCTGAACATAGCATTATGGCCTAAAACTAAAGGAAGTGTTAGCTTTTCTATAAAGCCAGAAGTAATCAGTAAAATACACTTGCAGCATTCTCATCAGACCTCCAGTGAGGCATTACACAGCCAGTTCATATCTGAACAGCAAGCTATACTGTTTTACAAGCTTTTAGGAATTTTCTTAGGAGTGTTTGTGTACAGGACATGTACCTGGTGAATATACCTGGGAATATATCTGTGTGAGCTGCTTTTTTTGTTTCCCTCCAAAACAGGTATGTAGACCAAAGCATCTGAGCTCCACAACTATCTCCCATTCCCCCTTGCATATGATTCAGCTCAGATCTCCAGTGAGATCTCTGGGGACACCACAACTTCAGTCTTTCGCTTGTCTGCTGAGACTTCTGGCAGCACTATCAATTATTTTAAGAGGTGCAGCCCAGGATCCACTGAAACCAGGGCAAAGTTAATTTTACATACACTGAAACAGCCATTGTTAGCTTGGGCTGGATTTGAAGCATCAGCCTGAAGCAGCAGCTTTAACCACAATTCCCAATTCCCTAACAGCCCAGGAAAAAGAATAGAGGGCGAAAAAAAAATTAAAAAATAAAAAAAGGCACAGATAAAGGAGATCATACAGGGAATAAGCTTGCCCTTCCCTGTGCTATTCCAAGGCATTATTGTTCTGTGTTTCAGAATGCCAAAATCATGTCAGCAGGGGGTTTGGGATGTCATGCTGAGGGGTGGAACAAGGACAAGGGGTTGCTGGGTTGGTACCCCAAGCACAGGGGCCAGCCCCAGATCCAGCCCCATCTTTTCTAACCCCACAAAACCACAAGACAACTAACTCTCTTCCCTGTGGCAGGGCTTTCTTTGCTCCTCCCGGCCTCACACATTCAAAGAGAAGAGAAAATAGTTTTTGTTTTTAGATGCACATAACGCATTAGTACCGTGCATCAATGTGCATAAATAGAAGCCTAAAGTTTTCATTTTGATGCATGCCAGTAGCTAATGTTTCTCTCATGGCATTGCCTCAAGCATGAATTTTAGCACAGGTGCAGAACAGAATCTTTGAATTTGCATTGGTATTTTAAGCACTATGTGTTCCCTTCAGAATTCTTATTGCATTTTTGGATGTATGTCTAAGAAAACCCAGTGAGAACTTGATCAAACCTTTTATTTGTACAAGTGGTTTGGACAGTCACTATTTTATTAGCTGTTAAATCATTTAGCCTTGCATTGTTTCTGCTGCTATGTGCTGGAAACACAAATTACAAGATCCTTGTAAGGATAAACCAATATTTATTCACTTTTGTTTTACACCAGGGCTGTATGGGGGTGGCACAGCTAGCCACTGCTTTTATACACCTATGGCTACCAAAAGTGGTTCTGGTGGGTTTGCCTTTCAGGGTGGGGGTTTTGTTTGTTTGTTTTAATATTGTGCAAATAAAAGTAGTCTTTATCACTCAGAAAAAATGTGCAATCAGAAAACCCAGCAGACCAGCTGGAGAAATTTAAGAAGAATATATCTTTTTCTTTATTTTCCGACTACAGGAGTTCTAATGGCAGCGGTAGAAGCATTAGCACATTGGATCGATAGCCAAATGAAATCTACTGTTCTGGTCCTTTTTTCACTCTTCAGAACAGGGAAAAGGAGGAATAGAGAACAAAAAGTTCAAAAAAGAACCCCTCAGAGACCTGAAAGAAGAGTTTAAGTTCTCTTGTTCTCATATTAAAATTAAATTTGCAAGATGATTAACACAGAGCTGTTTAGTCATGGTAATTTCAGATTTGGCACAGTCCTTTGTGTACTGTGCACAGATCAGGAAAGGTTTATATCCAGTTTCCAAAATTCTCACTTGAGACATTAACTAAATAGCATACACTCTCTATTGAAGTTTAGCACACACCTTCAAAAGAGATGCACTGTAAGGGAACAGATCCTTCCCAGGACTGTGGAAATTGCAGTCAGTTACAGCAGCTCTAGAGATCTGGGACAGTTACAGGACCCCTAAAAAACTTCATTTATGGTGGCTCCTGACTGTGGTGAGGAGCTGCTGCTCAGCACAGGGCTGTAGGCTCTGCTCACAGCTCTGAACTGACCCAAAAGTAGAACCTCAGGTATTTGACTCCTGCAGGAGGTTTCAGAGTGGAGACCTGTAAAAACTATGAGCTACCTAGCATCTTCTCAGCCAGGTGGACTCTGGACAACATGTTTAAGAATAAAAGAACTCCCTTACCCCCATTTCCTCAGTAGAAAAAAAAAAATCCTAGCTTAGTAGGGGAGATTTGCCAAGTGGTATTGTCGATCCACTTTAAAGCACACTGGATTTATCACAGCAAATTTTCAGTCTAGCCAGATATTCATACAAAAGATAGTAGTTCAGCAACCATATATTTTCTGTAAATCCAATTTTTTTTATGAAGTTATGTCAATTGGTGCTGTTGAGACAAGATTTTCATATGTAATTTAGAAACCTATCCAGGCAGGTCATCCCACACTCTCTTTGAAGCCAATAAAGTGAAAAAGACAAAATGAAAATCCTCTCATCTGTTTTAAACATTTTACTTTCAGATGTAAAGCACTGCACCCTGGAAAGACTATTGAACATAAAGAAAATGAAAAAAAAACCAAAAAACCCACCATCATAATTTATAAATCTTTGCATTACATGCATCCAAAGAGGAATAACAGAGCTGGAGAAGGGTTTAAAGCACAGAGGGTTTGAGGAGCAGCTGAGAGAGCTGGGCTTGTTTATCCTGAAGAAAAGGAGGCTCAAGGGGGAGCCTTATCACCCTCTACAACTCCCTGAAAGGAGGGTGCAGCCAGGGGTGGTTGGTCTTTTCTCACAAGTAACAGGTGACAGGACAAGAGGAAGCAGCCTCAAGTTGTGCCAGGGGAGGCTTAGATTGGATATCAGGAAAAAAAATCTTAATGGAAAGCGTTGTCAAGGCCTGGAACAGGCTGCCCACAGAAGTGGTGGAATCAGCATCCCTGGAGGTGTTTAAAAGATGTGGTGCTTAGGGACATGGTCTAGTGGAGGACTTGGCAACACTGGGTTAATGCTTGGACTCCAAGGTCTTTTCAAATCTAAACACTTCACTTCTGTGTGTCTACGTTTAAGGAAATTTTTCTCTTCCCTGGAAGTTTTAAGTCTGCTGCAGAACTAAATTTCCATTAAAAGTAGACACCACATCGCTTAAATGGATGGATTAAGGTTGTATAAAAATCATGCTCCTCTCAGAACTGGGTCACTGGAAATCCTGTGTTAACTTCCTCAAAAAGGGACTCTCTTACAGTAAAAATATTCTCAGTCACAGACTGAGCTGGTTCAGGATACTCAAAGTGGAATGGGGTTTTTATGAAAATTTACTCCTCCTAAATAAAATTATTTTAAAAATAAATCAAGCCAAAAATTAATTTCAAGGAAGCATAATATAAGAGCACTTCACTGAGCATAATGGATGTCTGCCTGATCTGAAAAACTTTTAATTTCACCACATATTTCTCTTCCAGATGTAAAGATACCTCACCCATGTCACTGTCTGGGATTGTTTTAGCTTCTAGCATTACAATATTAATTAGTTATTCATCAGCCTAGATGGATATATGACATCCTGCAAGATGATATTGCAATTATTGTGGCTTTTAAATACATTTCTGACATTTGATATTTGTTTGATCTCATCTCTTGCTTTCTTTCTTTCCTTGTTACAGCCCAAATTGTCTTTATTTACATTACTCCTTCAGTAACTCATACAAGAAATTCTTGGCACACCAAACCATCCTTGCATAGCATTTCTGTTCATTAGAAACGTTTTATTTCAGCACTTCAGTTATTCATTTTCTATGCAGCAATTTATTCTCTAGCTTTCTGTGAATTTGAATTTGTAAAGCTCTGGTAAAACTCTTAAATTTTCAGATAAACTTTTCTTCACAAGGCTGTTTGTCTAGTACAGAGAGCTGCCCACCTCTTCTATTATCAAAGCATCTGAGTGCACATGCTCCAGTGGCAAAAATGTTGTTTAGCTGGTGTTATTCTCAGCCATCAAAATACTTTGCAAACATTGTCTTTGGACACTGCAAGGGTAAGATTTAGGAGTATCATTAGTGCCTTTAACTACAAGAAATACCAAGGAGAATAGATGGCACAGAGCTTCGGAAGGAGCACAAGGCTGTGATTAGAGCACACTTCTCTCTGTATTCAGGCTCTGTTTGAATCTCTTCTTTCCTTGACGAGCTGTGCTTTGGTGACACACATCAGACGTAGTAACAATCCTTTTCTAATGCATTTTGAAAATATGTAGGTACTGAAAACACGTTGGTGTAGAATGGGGCTGTTCAGCTTTTATGCGTCTCGTCAGGGAGAGAAGATCATCTGCTCTTCCCTCCATCTTCTCATGCCTCCTCCATCCCACATTCTTTTCAGCATCCCTCACAACTCAATATTCTCTGAGGAGTGACTTGTGTTTAGTCCCTGCAAGCATATCAGATGTAGACTTGTGGGAGTCGTGAAATGTAATTTTTTGTAATCTGTCACTATTAGGGAATAGAACATGGCTTTTTGGCTTAGCTATAGTCCACTTTACACACTGTGAATAACTTCAAGTTTTTGCAATTAAATGTATTTTGTTTGAGTGTGCCATTTGTATGTTTATCTGCCTCTTCCTCATAACTAAAAATTACCTGATAAAAAGTCTGGTTTAGCTAGTAATAGCTCTGGGATCAGAGCAAGATCTTCAACATTTCACTATAAAGTTCTAGGAAAAGCTTCCAGATCATCTTCTAGTATGGCAGCTTGGAGTGGTGTTTTTAACACTGCCTTTGTTTTTGAAAACACCTACTCAAAAGAAAAATCAGGGATTAACTTGTGTATACAATCAGAATCTCTTCACTCTACAGTATTTCTACTATATTCAAATTCATGTTTGTTTTGGCTCTTGCACATATTAAATGCATAAAATATTCGTAAGTCTGAGTACTGTGTCCAACTTAATTATGTTAGTTCTGCCTTTTTATTTATGACTTTAATTCAAAAGAGTGGATTTGGCAACCAAACCCATGTCAGAGTTTGTCTTGTTGCTGTAATGAAGATCACCAACCTGCATGGGCCACATTTTAGGTTTTATAGGAGTCTCAGGAAAGCTTGGATGTTTTAGTTGGTCAATGAGTGAGCGCTATGTTTTTATCCTTAAATATGACCTTTCAGAATGGTGCCCAACATGACTGGAGCTCTTGAGTTTCTATGCCAAGAGGCAATAACACATTCTCACAAAAACAAAAAAAGGGAAGACATTTTACAGTTTAAGAGATGGAATTGGTTGAACCCTAATCACTGTATGATTAGAGATCAGTAACAAGAATACAGAATATTTCTGCAGAGATTACGTCAAAGAGATGGCTAAAAGGAGGAAAATCAGGTTGCACTTGTCAATCAGCATTTGGCTGCGAGTTGTTGGTGTGATGCAGGTGTGGAAGAAGTTAATGACATCAGAAAATGCTTTAGGCAAGATAATTTTGGAAGAGAAAAAGACTTGCTAAAGACTTCACTGAAATACCATTTGGACTACGTTTCTGGTCATTTACATTCTGAGGAAAGTAATGTAAGTTAGAATGGATACAGAGGAAGAACAGAAAAATGATTAAAGGACTGGAAAAGTTAAAAGAGCTTGGACAGTTTTGTCATGCCAAATTTGAAAGGGGGAAAACAAGAAGATAAGAGAAGATATGTTTCAAAGGCATAAGTAAAATTCAAGGAAATCCAAAGTCATAATGAATCAGCTAGAACTGGAAGCTGGGCAAGGAAAAAAAAAATCGCTTTCATGCTTATCAGCATAAAAATCTGGATCAATCTTCCAGACAAAGCAGTTGGGATGAGGAACTCTCATTGTTTTAAAACATGATTCAATCACATTATGCAGGGATTTATAAACCTAGGAATTGCTGCAGACTGAAAAATAAGTCTGCTACAGGTTCTTGAGTTGTTGGTGCAGCAGTACAGCCAAAAGAATTACTATTAAAAAAAAAATTACACTTATACTCTAGTAACACTGCATCAGGATTTCTTTTGTTTACCTGCCAAGAGCAAGGAAGTTCTTTTCCACCTTTGACACATCATTTGTTTTCCAAGTTTTTTTTCCCTCCTGCCCAAATCCTGTGAGATTAAGTCTAGAGTGTCTTTCAGCATTCAGCTTGACTGCCCCAAGCTTGGCCCCATTGACTGGCTGCAGCTCCAAACATGCTGCGAGTAACCTGTGCCAGCTTCTCTGCCAAAATCCAATTCCCAGGTCTAGGGGCAGCAATTCCCTCAGGCTAAGCCAAACCATTTTAGCACCAGCTGAGAAAAGCAGAAAACTGAGCCAAAAATAAATACATAAATAAATAAATAAAGCAGGTCACTACCTTTAACAAGAGAGAAAATATTTTGGAGCTCTGGACAATTCTTGCATCACATTACCTACTACTGCAAGTACTTGGGCTTTTACAACCTTTTGTTTGTCCATGGCTTCTGTCATTTACCACATATGGCCTGTCTTGGTAACAGCATTATCAAGCAATTTGCTCCTGGACCGCTTAGGAACATGCAAAGTAGATGTTTTGCAGACCTTCTAAATCAGACACCTGTGGTCAAACAGCCTGTGCAGGCAGGAGGCTGGCACAGGTCTTCCAAACCATTAATAGCATCTAAAAGAAATTTAATCCTGTAAAACAAATAATTGTAGATGTGGAACATATGTTTATGTAAGTGCTCTGAAACAGCAGTTGAGCTCTTCTGAAGTTGATAGTATTTACCTCAGGCAGGAGCACTTTTCAAGCTCTGTTTGAAAATAATTGGCAGAGCTCCCTATATAACTTACTCTGAGAATTAGGTTGCTAAAACACAGTAAAATGCCCACGTCAATTCCCCAATACCCTTCCAGCTCAGTATTTAATTTTAACACCTCCCCCTTGACCAGCAGCTCTGGCTGACAATAAACTCCTGAGACCTTTTCCTGCTTATGAAAATGCACTCAAGTGCTCACTGCACAGAGAGCTCAGCAAGCTTCTACCCCTCCATTGATGGCTCTGACTGGCCTTGGCCTCTCCCCAGCTTCACTTTGAAACTTCTCCTTCTCCAGGTGGCCCCCAAAAACCACCTGGTGCCAGCCCAGGTAACCTGGTTACCTCCCCTCCCAGCCCATTCCATGACCTTTCTCTGCCCTTGTCCACGGGGCCCAGTTGGATTCAGCAGGGGCTGATCTGCCCCCACCATGCTCCTTACCTGAGTCAACCATGTAAAGCAGGAGGGAAGGCACTCAGCAGACAATTTTATCGTGCTGCTAATAATTGGAATTGTTTTAACTGAACAAAACAGGCTGCCAAATGAGTAGGCAGTAATGGTAACTATTATCACTTGCACTATTCATGTGCGGTGACAAGGCAGTATGACCTAACTGCAGCTTTCCTGTAGTTCAGCTATTATAGACATCACAGCTGTGATTTCCAAGAATGGTCTTGGCAGTTTGGACGTGCTGCTGCCAAAAATAATAAGGGAATTGCAAGTCCGGTGTCACAGCCAGCTTTAAACATTAATTCATCCTCTGATTTTGTTTACAAAGTTCTAAGATCTCTGCTTTTACTTTTCTGTAATCACAGTCTTTGCTGAAAGAGGATCTTGGGGATGTATGCAGGAGCATTCTTTCTCAAAATAGGAATAGACCAAAAATTAAATCACCCTACCATATAAATGGAGGAGTGAATTCCACATAAAGGCAGAATTAGAATGCTGATTGAAAGCAAACATAGAAAGAAAAAAAAAAAAAAAAGAAAAAGCTATATCCTTTATTTAATAATGGGTTTTCATCACAGTTTTCAAATGTAATCTTCTTTAGCCACACATTATGGTTTAAAAAACGTGATGAAACTCCCCAGGTGTGGGAGTTACAATATAGACTATCAAGGAAAACAATATATAGACAGATAAAAATCAAAACAGAGAAAGACAATCTATTCAATCATTTACATAAGGCTGTATTACCGTATGATTTTTCCCAAATATCATTCCCTGTAATATCAGAGATTAGTTTTCTCCATAGGATAGTACTTTTAGAGGCAATCATCTACCAATTAGTATTAATTAAGATCATAAAAGATGAAGTATTGTATAGGAAGCAACTCTCTAGGGTGAGAAATATGAAAGCATCTGTCTGCTTAATGGCTTGAATCCTGTCTGAGCACTCAAGCCCACCCTTCTATCAGCATCCACACAGGCAGTCTCTTGCATCCTGCACTCAACCTGGTTCTTTTCTTGCTTTTCAGTTTAGAAATGGAGCCTGAAACACTGATTTCAGACATCCCACTGCAAGAATTTGGACCATGTTGCAAAATGGATCCCCTGTTTCCAGGCGTTGCTGATTACTTTTAACTTCAAGACTGAAAAATTCCTTCAAGCTAGGAAATCTGAGGGTAGTTGTGAGCTAGGAACATCTATTGGTAGGTCCTTCAGCTCAGAAATTTTCTTTCCCCTTACAGTCACATCCTGAAGATCAAGGTGGTCCCTACATACTGCAAGTGTGTCCTTGGTGCACTTGTTATCAGGGGAAAACAAAAAAAGGAGGGAAACTGGAAAAAGAAAGCGGAAAATCTACAGATCACAAACGATGATAACAATAGGGAAGGAGATTAAACAGGATCTTTGGTAGGGGGATCTAAGCCACCATCAGCCCCAGAGATAACATCCAATAAGCTGCAAAGAGCTGACAACAAATGTCACAGCCTTGTGCCAGGGCAGCCAAGCCCCTTGAAGTGAGAGGTGCCAGAGAGTGCTGATGCCCTCAGTGTCCTGACAGAGAGTCCAACCCTTCTGTGGAGAGGTCAGGGACAGGTGAGCAAGGTTCAGGAGAAAGACAGTTCTCATATATACATATACTGGAGGAAGGGGTGAAAAGATAGGTCAGTTTATTTGTAGAAGATTCTAGTGTCAAAACCACTAATTTGGAAGGAGAACATCAGCCAGCAGGTTGGACTGCATGCTGGGCAGAAAGCAATGAGGAAGATGAAAGGAAAAAATAACAAAAGGAAGCAGCAACTAATGAAATCTGAAGAGTTAGAGATGCATGTCCCTGACATGGAGAGGTCTAAATGTGTGTAAGAGGAGAGTGGAGATGGGAGTTCATGCAGGCAGAATCTGACATCAAATACTGACTCTGTCTATTGTCTAAAGTTGTTGAAACCCCACCCTAAAGAAAGCATGCTTTTACAGAGACACTCTTCTAACAATTTCTTCACTTCAAACACTTAACAAAAGAAATTCAGGAGGAAACTTTTTAAAATCGTGCTGGAAGTAAACACTTATATTATTGTTAAAGCAGGTATCACTTGAGTTTCTTTTCATTTTCTAAATCCCAGAAACAGTGTGAAATCAGAATATAAAAGAGAGAAAGAGCTCATTGCTAGAAGGTCATTTAAACAAGGAGCTTCTTAAGAGATGCAAAGTGACTTCAGTATTATGTAATCCCAGTCACTCAGCAGGGTGTCAGAGACCTACTCTATTTTAGCAGATATCCCTCCAGACTGTACCAATACCTGAAACACTGCAAAACACTTATTTATGCTTTTGTATTTTACAGTGATCACAAAGAAAAGCCTTCCCTGGTTTCTAGGTGTTAGGAAACAAATTCCATCCAGTTTTGTGAGGCCATCTCTCCCACAAGATGCTCTCGTGAACCCACAGAGCAGAGTCACAAATGCTGGGCCTTATTTGCAGCCATGTAATCCCACTATTCCCTGAAGAGGAAACAACACGTGCAGTGGAGATCAAAAACACTTAATGGCAGAGACCCAGATCCCTAGAGACAAACTAACAACAGAATAAATGCTCTGAGTCATGAAATAACTAAAAGGACTACTACAGAAATGAGGTAAAGCCGGAGGCTGACAGAGTTTGGGATTTTTGGCATTAGCAAAGAGGTTAAACAATCAAAAGAAATCTTGTTAAACACCTGTTCCTTGTATTTCCTGCTGTTGCATCTAAGTGCTATTAAAATTCTGTTCTTTCCTTAATTAGTTTTCAGGTTACAGTATCATGTCACCCTCACAGTCAGTATCCTGCTTCTCCTTTTATTCAATCCAGAAGCTGCTCTTCTTTTATTGAGAGCAGGAGACTCTTGGTGTCCCAGTCCTTCACTCATATGCAAATATATACATAGATATAGATACATCTAATACCCCGTAATGCATTTTCTTCATGATCTACAGTAGCTGATACTTTTTAAACATGCTATTCCTGTGCTTGTGAATGATGAGGACCAATATCCAGAAATTTTAAGACACACAAGACAAAAATATTTACTTAAAAATGCTCAGAACAAAAGTACCCTTTAAAAAAAAAAAAAAATCAGCTGTGTCCTGTTTTCTGCTAACAAGCAGGAGAAAAAGAGGTAAAGAAGCTTCACTGATCTCTGGATGCTGAAATTGGCCAGGTCACTTAATCAGGCATGAAATCATTTAGTGTGAACATAAAGGAAAGCTGTAGCTTTCAGTTTTTCCCTCAGTTTTTGAGAGGGCATGGGTTAAGTCAGGTTGTACCCAGAAGACAAGAAGGACAGGGATGAAGGGGGAAGCCCTTGGAAATTGCCCTTGGCTTTTGTCTCTTCCCTCTCGCTTCCTCCCTCCCCTTTCCTTCTTCCACTCATGTTTGTTCTCCTCACTCGGAGCAGCCTCCATCGAAACTCTGCTCCTACTGTCAGCATCCAGCATTCACCCTGCTTGTACCTACTCTCCTCCCAATCTTTCTGGCACATCTGGAGCCACCTGCTCTATTTTTTCATCAATCCTTCCCTTAACCTGCCAAGCAAATATGTTAGGAAGAAAAATAAACATAATTATTGAATTCTCATTGCCAAGATTCTTAAATGCAGAAATTTCTTTGCCTGAAATGCAGCCTTCACCAGAGTTCAGCAACATCTTCCTCTTTCAAAAGTATCCACATGCTAGTGGGTTTTCTCAGCAGAAGTCATAAAGGTCCTGCACCAACCAGCAGTAAATCTTAGCCATCAGACCAGCATCAGCTGTAGGCATTCACTATGTAGGTATTACAAATTATATGTTCAAGTCTGACAGTGGCTGAAGCCCCACATATTCCATTTGGCCTTGCCCCAGAAATGCAGAGTCTCAACATGCAGGGAGTCACTCCTCTCCCTCCTGTTTCCTGTAAAACAGCCAGAGCAGCAAATGTGACTCTCCCCACCCAGCCTTCCTCCCCACTCTGCAACTATCCTTCCCTCTGACTCCCCAGATCTTGACCAGACCAAACCCCCATCCTTGGGATCAAAGATTTCAACTGTGTCTCCACCACTGATACACCTTGAGCATGTTCTGTCTCAGCTGTTATCATCCCCACTACTAAACCAGGTATTAGTTACTGCAAGATTTTTTCCCACAGCAGAAATCCCATCTCCTCAACTACCCACATGGGTCCTGTGGTATTTAGGAGTAAATCTAATTCCGTAGGCCCTTTGAGCACAAATCATAAACCCAATACCGGCATTAACCACATCCATGCAGACTCTGGCTTGTTAGGAGCCATTTGCCTCATCTCCAGCATTGCTCATCCAAAGTTTTCTTCTGCAGAATCCTTCAAACTCTGAAGGTTATGGTTGAGATGAGAGCTAGCAAAATCCCCCTTTCTTGTCCAACACTGTTCCATTGCTGTGCTCTCTTTCCTGTGTCTCTTGTCCTGGCAAAGCAGCTTGAGAACAAGCCCAGTAGGGCAGAAGAGAATCTTGGCAGGCAAAGAGAAATCCTTCCCAGGCAAAGAAGAGCAGCCATGGGTGCATTTTCCAAGCCTGCTTCATGTTCCAGTCCCCACAAGCAGATCAGCTGCTGCCAGAGCTGGAGATGGCAGCAGTTGCTAGGAGCAGTTTTGAGGCGGTCACAGTCTCCACGGGAGCCACCCCGGGGCCAGTGCCAGACCTCCTTTGCATCACATGAAGTGAGATACAACGGCGACTATCAGCTCACACATCTCTGTAAACACAGCCAGGTGTTCCAGTCTTGACAGGTGCCACATTGGCTAAGAGAGGCTTCAAACAACAGGGTTTGTCTAAAAATCCTGGGATCTTTCCTGTTTCAATCTCCTTGCTTAGAGGATTTGATATTTTAAGACTATTTTCCTCCCGGCTAGCTGAGCTTGCAGCTCTGCCTTAACTCTCCAGTCAGGATAATGAGACATTTGGTTAGACCTCACCACTTCTGGCTGAGGTTGTACCTTGCTCCAACATTAGAAACTATTTTAAGAGGTAGGAGAAGGGTGTTTAGGAAAGGGAAGAATTACTCATGATTGACAAGTAAGCAGTTCTGTCTTCAGAAGGCAAGGGGGATGATATGAGCCTGAGGTTTAGGACAGGGAAACAATAAAACGAAACACTTATCTGTCTTTTCATTATACATCTAGATTTCTTAAAGATGTTTTTTTCTCCGAGGGAATCTGAATATGAAACTCTGAGATGTTCTGCACATTTCCTCTTTACCTCACAGCTTTTATCTGAAATTCTGCAGCATCAAATCTTGGCTTCAAATTCTTGAACTGTCCCTAAAAAATAGTGGAAAAATTATAGTGGAGCAAGGACAATAGAATTCTCATAAGAATATAAAAGAAAATATTCTACTACTCCCCAAAAAAATACTCTGTGGGCACTTCCATATTTTCAGTATAAATTTCATTATCTAATCTTCTGCACAAACACTGTGTACTTAAAATCAATAGCATTTTTCCATTTTAAAATGTCCAGATTTTGAAGACTGATCTTTCTTCTACCTCTACATTCCTTTCATTTGCAAGTAAAGGGATGCTGAGGACAATGAAAAATTTGTTTTTTGTTTGCTGGAATAGAGTAAGATCCTGTTTCAAGTATGATTAGTTTCAGTATCTTTGCCTACTTTTATCCCCTCCACTGCACACCCCATTCCAGCCTCTTCTCCTTCTCTGACCTCTCCTTGCTTACTCTCTGTCCTTGCCCCTGGCAGGGAGGCTGGAACTCAAGCCACTCTAGGATTCTACCGAATGTCCTATTCATTAGTAGGACAGGCAGGGAATGTCATGTCATTGGTATTTGTCTGCTTTGAAGAACTTCTACCACTTCTTGACAGATTGTGTGGATTTTTCCATTAAGAAAGGAACAGATTTACTTGCTTCTTTAAAAAAGCACTTTCACCCATTGTTGCTACCCACAGTTTCTTCAAGGCAGGTACTTAAATACTAAGAAGTTTTAGGTCCTAACAAGCTGAAAGCACTTCTGCAGGTCTTGTACTCAGATCAGTATCTCCCCCTCTCTCTTCCCTCTCCTTATTGTGAGATGCTCGGTTTCCCAGAAGTGCTATGCATGGTGAATTGAAGAGCTGTATCTTGAAAATTCCCAACTTTTCTGTAATATACATCTTCTCCAGAGAACTGGCAAGCCTAAAAAGTTCAGCTGCAAATACGTCAGCCTGAACCAAAGAGGCGCAGATTGAAGGCGGTGACTCACTAGCTCGCGATGGAGTGGCTTTGTGCACTCAGCTTTTTCCCACATTAAAAAGTTCTAAGAGAAAAAAGTTGTGGGGCTGGAGGCTATTGTGGGGTTTCTGCTCATGTGTAGACTTCTGCTCCGTATTAGCCTCTGGTTTTGTGCAAAATGAAGTAAACCTAGTAAACCTTTTTCACAAGAAATCATATTTAATAAACTCCTTAGCCTATCACCCATTTTTTCTTGGAATTTGCCAATATAGGCTCAAATGGGCACAGATACCTCCACCAACTCCACGAAGGAATAAAAAGAAAATTTCTGTAGAGAAAGTGATCTGACAAATGTGCACATTTATTTAAGCCTGGAGAAACCGGATGAGGTGCAAGTGACCATCCTTAACATTGAAAACTTACCTGGTTTCTGACCCATAGTGAAAAAGAGCACTGGCAAATTTCAAATCTTTCCACAGAGAATGGATGACAGGTAGTGCAGCTATCTCAGCATCTGGAACAAATGAAAAATTAAGTGGTTTCACCCACAGCAAAAGTTGAGCCATTAAGATTTTGCAGCTTGTAGTTGGAGTGGGATGAATTAATGTTTTTGTCTGAGAATAAATAATAGCAGCAATGGTCTGTGACTTACACTGGAATATGGTAATTACCATGCTGGATCACAGTGGTACCTCACCTTTAATCAAGAGCAGGCAGAACACTAAACTGGTCACCCTGGGCTGGAAAAGGACAAGGAAGAGAAAGGCATTTTCTACATTTGGTACTTGAACTAGAACTGTGTGGTTTTCAAGCCCTAACACATCATTTTGAAACTAAACCCTACGGTGAAGCGTGGGCTCTTTTAAAGGATAGAAAGATACGGTTCAGTGCACAATTCAGCAAAAGACTTTGGAGAGCTTGTCCTTGAAAATGTTGTAGAAAAATCTAGACATCTTTACCTAAATCTGTGGTCTCTCTATTTGATAATTTTTTTACCCCACAATGTAAAAGAAAGCTGGCTATTTCTCCCTCCACTATCTTTTAAAGAGAAATGCAATTACTTTTGTGCAACTTTCAGATACAAAGCCAAAATAAAGAGTGCGCAGCATTTTCAAAATTCCCTTATTTCTATGGCATTAAAAATTGATTTATTCATAAAAGTCCTATTTTTTCCTCATTTAATTACAAACATCTCTACAATGTTCTCAAATACATCAACAGAAAACATTCTGCATGCAGAAAGTTAGAATTGATTTATAACTACATATTAAAATGATGTGCCTGAGATGTAATCTCAGCCAGGCTGCCAGTGAATTTTCTTAAACTGACCCAGCTTTTGGATATGGCTTAAAGGTTGGGGTGCTGAAACAAAATGTAATTTAGCAGAATGCAGAGCAATTCTTTGCACATCACCATTAAACACATCTCTTTCAAAGGTACCTCTGAGAGCAGCATCCTTTGGAGCTGCATTCATCAGGGCCTCACAAACACTAGCCAGTTCTGAAAATATTGAGTAAAAGTTGAGATTCTTAAATTGACTTCAATTGAAAGCAGCAGTGAAGGATAACATAAACATTTATGTTAGGCCTTCTCTAAAAGAAAAACATAATCAGTCCCTTTAGTGGCCCTGCTGTACCCATCACCATTTCTGTGTTTCACAACTAGAACTCTTCCCCAAAAACTCTTCCAGCAGCAGCACCTGCATCAGGAAGAAAGGAGTTAAATAGTCTCAACATGTTTTTGTAAGCCAGCATGGTGTCCAGAACCCCAAACTCTGAGATTAAAGATGAACATCAAAGTTGTCTGTCTACCAAAGGGTTGCCAAGCTTCTGATAGAGCTTATGGCAAGATTCCCTTTCATTTTCCAAGAACTTTGTCTCTTTTAAGTCTTGCATCACCAATAGCTATACTTTAAAAGAGAATGACTATTTCAGGAAAGTTGGAGCCATATGATAACTTTGCTAAAAGAATGTTACATAGGACTGAAAGGCTGCCTGTTCTAGAGACATGACCTTTTGATATGTAAAACATTTGTCTGTGAAAAAGACAGCACACAGTTATACCACTCCAGAAGCAACATACACATTTTTTTAATCCCATACTTAGTTCTTTGTCTGTTAATCCCTGCTTTTCCTCACTAAAGGTGCTCTGCTTGAGCCATTAAATGGCAAGAAACCTAATCCATTTTAGCAACACAGCTTTCACAGAGAGATACTGGCGTGCATCATAAACTTAGATGACCAAGAGCCATCAGGTTACATCAACAAGTGTATTAATATGATGCTAAAAATGTTATTTGCCTGAGAAGACCGAGGCGTTTCATTATTTCCTTAAGTAAGTCACAGATTGTTCTCCAAATGAGTTTGAAAAAGAGACTTTTATCCCCAAAATGAGAGCCCAAAATTTGTCTCAGGAGAGACAGACAGAGATGTGGAATTGTGGTTACAACTTTGTTGGCAGTGAAGAAGGTAGTTTTACTGAATATATCTTTATTAATTAAAATAAACATACTTTCTTCTTGAAAGTGAAGTTAGGTTTTATTTTCAGTCTTAATCATCCTTTTCAGTTTCCTAATCTGTCAAGGTTTGACAGACAAGTCCTGAAAACTGTGACAAAACTCCGTGGCTTCCATTAGAAGTCTGAAGATAATTCAATTCACTCTGGCTCATCTTTACCACTTTTTGGAACTCTTGAGTCACTTTTGACCTTGTAGCAAGGCCTGCAGAATGTAGAATTGTTTTTTAAAGTAGATGAAAGGCCATTTCCATTAAATTTCCTCTACTTACGTGACTCACTGAGGAATGATCCCTACAGAAGAGTGTAAAGGAACTCTGACTACTTGGCTTTCCTTATTGTGTCTTATCTTCTCAGACTTCAACCTTTCAAAGAATGCTAGGGCTAGAGCAAAATGTTCTTCCAAGTAGTTCACAGCCCTAGATGGGAACTTACAGGTTCTTTATGACACAACTTTCATTTCCATGAGAAAAAGTTCTCTCAGTCATGGTTAATCAATGCCTGGGAGCCTAAATGGTTATAAATATTTGATTTATGTTTCATAATTGATTCATCCTGAAGCAAAAGAGAGGGGAACACACGCTGACATAATTTTGTTGTAATTCCACTTAAATTATGTAACCTTAACCTTATTAGCCAAACTGGTACTGGTTTGACATTAAGCAGTGGGAATGCTCACAGATGGTGAGGGCTTGCTTAGCCATTGCTTCTTCCACACTTGTGTGGTGTATGTGAGGATACACCAGTGACAGTACTCAGTTTACAGGTTAATACAAGCAGCAAAAAAAATTGAGGAGAAAGAAACAAACCCACGAGTGTAATTTGGCTTTTTTGGGGTTTCTTTTGGGGTTTTTTGAGTTTAGAAGTGATTCCTCCTTGCATCTTCACACACTCTTTTGCTTTATGAACCAACTTTATGTAGTCCTCATGGCAGAAATGGGTCTTGAGGAACAATAAAGAAATAAAGAAATCAGTCTTTCATCCTGTTCAACAACCAACAATTTTCCCTTGCCATATGATGAGGACAGATGTGGGAGGAAGACTAACTTCCTGGAGCAGCACAGGAGGTAGGCACAAAGCATCCACAATCTAATCAAGACAGGCCAGGCAATCTCATCTTTGTGCTTCTCCTGCCCCAGCCCTGCTTTAAATCCTCGTCTGCAATTAGTGATGACATGTTTCTAATCCTCTTCATACAAGCCATCAGAGGATTGTAACTTCATATGGGAAATGTCAGAGGAAGAAAAATACAGAACAAGAATCCTTCCTTCTTACAATAGCATTTAATACTGAAGAAGGAGGAACTAAAAATAAAAAACAGACAGACTGCAAGGGAAGTTTGTTTAGAACTAAATAACTCCAGCTGGGCTTTTGCCTGGCTTATTGCTGTTCCTTTGTGGGGCTGAGATCTTGTTTGAGGGTGCAGTTTATGCCTGCAAAAATTCATACTGAAGTAGTTGCACTTGTGAGTAGGTATTATCCTCTTTAGATAATAAAAGAAATAATGGTAACAGTCAGATTTGTTTCTAGAATTGAACAGTAGCTTAAAAACTGTCAACAGAATTACTCACAAAACCAACCATCCTACATATTTAACTCTTTGTTTTGCTGCCACTTCCTAGATTGCAAAGGTTTCTTTTAACTTCATGGCAATGAACACTGGAAAGGGATAATTAATTTATACACAGGTTATGTCATATAATGCTTCAGTCTCAGCAATATTTATCGTGCTCAGATAAATTTTGCTATTAATATTGTTATTATCATCATCATCACCACATTCCAATACAGAGGAAATAAATTTTGAACACATTTCTCTTTTTTTCACTTGTAGCTGGGAGTTTTTGACATTTGAGCATCAGCTCTTTCTTCTTATTTTATGCATTTGCCCTCTAGCCATTGTCAACCCCTGCAGTCCTAATAATGAATTCCTCTTTATTGCACTGTCAGTGTGCTGTCATTATTGCAGACTTCTTCTCCTCTGGAAGGCTGTTTTGTAAGTTATTTCTGAAAAGGTATATACCACATACGTGTTTGGGATTTATAGGACTGTACTGATCCATCATTTTCTGGAACATCTGATGCAGCCACTCTAAATTTAAACAAAAAGAGAATTTTCATCCAGCTATGGATGTCAAGCCATTCTAGGAAGTATTATCTGCTTCTAACTCCTTGCTACTTTTGTACAAGAAACACAAACTCAGCTTGTGATCACAGAGAGATTTCTGTTTGCCTTTGCAGTAAGATCATAACTTTCTTTATGACACCTTCACTTCTTGCTGCCTTTTGAGAAGACAAAAAACTGTGTGTGATCTAAAACTCAGGTCTTCTGCATGATAGGAAATGATGCTGCCAGCTGAGCTTTTAAAACAGATGTTAGGTTCATGGAAAGCTGTTTTCCTTCCATAATTATCCTGGAAAAAGGTAATATTTTAAAAAGTGTAATTTAGCATCCTCCACATGGTAAGAAAGTCGCTTTTATTCTTCTCATAGAATTATGGTATTTTTAATCACAAAGAAAGCTTTCCTTCCACACTTTTCACAAGATTTTTCCCGTTGTGTTTCACAAGACCAAAGCCTTCATAATATCAATGTCTTTGCTAAGAAAGGAGGGCTGGAAATGAAAGTTCTGTGTTTTGGTTACTGGCAGACTTCAACCTGCATAATAAATATTCAGACTTGAAGTAGGAGTACCCTGAGGCTTGAGAAGCAATGGAAACAATAAATGTGTTTCAGAGATGGAAGCACATCCAGAATTATTTCTGCTGGACTGCTTTCCTAGAGGAAGTTGCTGCCACACAGAAACTGAGGCTGCTGGGATTTTGAGCAGATGTGAAATGACTTTATATTGGATAAAAAGAGGTTTGGGTTTTGTTCAGAAATAGTAAGTCCTTATATGTACAAAACAAATCTGCAAATATTTTAAAAGCTTGGATTCTGTTTATTAAACAAAACAGAGTTCATAAGACTTGGGGTAATTCCCCATTTTTTTTTTCTTATGTGGGGCTGTTCTACTATAAAAAAAATTGTAAATTACTTATCAATAGTTCCAAAAACCCTTATTTCTGCAATTTTGTAATGTCCTCTTCTCTGTCCTCAGCCTATGGGAATCACTACTCTAAACCTGACCTCACTTAACTCACTGAACATTACCTGGGTTTTTTCAGATGATCTTAGAAACTTAAAACATAATTCTACATGAACATTGCTTGCCAGCTAAGATTCATCTTGGAGATGTCTGTTCAGTTCCTGTGCTGATCCCCTAGGTCCAGGGTGCTTACATTTCAATTAAGCTGAAAATGATAAGGCAATGATAATTAAATTATAATGATAATGATAAATGAAGAGGTAAAACAGCTCCATCCATTCAGCTGTATCATCAACACGGACTCCCACATCCTTCCCATCCAGACAAGGTTTTCACAAGAGCTTGTAGGCAGCCTGCAAATCTCCCTCACGGGCTGGCTGGCTGGCTGGCAGTGTTCCAAACAAGATAACAGAGAGCAAATAGTGATCAGAGCACCCAGGGGCCTCCAGATCCCCTTCAGAGGTCACTCTCCTCATTCAGACAAGAATGAAGTCATTGGATGGCAGTGCCAACAGTGAAATTCTTGACTCTGTAAGCACATGCATGTCAGAAATATTCCTTTTTGCATTAGAGGACCAGGAGAGAAACAGGGAATGCAACTGGAGATGGACTGAATGCAAAGACACATTTGAGATGAAGATGAAAATGTGAATATGCAGAAGCTGAAAGAGAAGAGAAAGGGGAAAAAGACATACTGCAGGGGTAAGGCATGTATGAAAAAGACTTTGAGTTTGTGAAGAAACAGAGACTTCTTATTTGTTTAGAAAAGCAAAATAAAATGTCTGAGGTGTTTAGGTGCTGCCTAGATGTTGTGATACTTAAAATTCCCAGTTCTCTTAACTGGGAATGAAGGTGCAAGGTCTCAAACAAGAACTAATGCCTCCTCACCATCCATCCCTTAAGATGGAAATACTTCTGAGGATTTTAATATCACTCTAAAATTATCCCAGCTCTTGTGCACTCCTGCAGTCTCACTCAGAACAGAGTTTTGCTACATCTGAAGGAGTGTGTTGAGAGAAAAGGATGGAGGCAATGGTTACACCAACAACTTCCAAACAAGACCAGACAGAAGAGCCACTCTGCCTCTACTTTCAATCACTTAGATCAGTTACTGATGGTCTTCTGGTGGATGCTTATCGAGATACAGCAAAGCAGATCATCATATCCTGAGTACTGCATATTCCCACAGTAGGTCATGCTGGCCCCTCTGCCTTCTGTCCTTTCTGGCCTTGCCTACAGAGAGAAATCTGAATTACAAGAGCAGGGGAAAACAGAGCACAGGCACTCATTTTACTTTTTAAGCTCTATTATTACTGCAAATAAGTTACATTTTGAAGGTTAATGTTCTGTACAAAGCAGGAGACTTAATTTTTGAAAAATGTCTTACATCTACCAGTGGCATGGGTACAAAAGTATAAGAGCTTTTACTTTTCCAAGTTTTTGCAAGACATGCAGCACTGATGCTGTAACTCATGATTTGCTCAGTGCTCTCACCCTTCCTTTAGCAATAAGGAAACCAGAACTTCCCAAAGTTGCACTGGCAACCTCAAGAAACCACATCACCTACTGTCCTAGCCTACCACACAGAATCATAGAATTAGTAAGGTTTGAAAAGAACTCCAAGATCATAAAATCCAACCCTTGATCAAACACCACCTTTTCAACTAAACCACAGCACTAAGTGCCACATCCAGACATTTCTTGAACACTCTAGGGATGTTGGCCATAATGCCAACAAACAGGCCAGTAACCTCAAAACCTGCCCCAGAACACTGAGCTGTAAGAACTCATCTGATACCAAATAACAGCCAATTATGTTCCAGATAAATTACCATGTTATTTGATAATGTGTGAAAAATTATTAGGTTTTATTCTCTTTTTTCCCAGGAAATCAATGATAGTTCCTTATTTTTCTTGTCACTTTTTCTTCTTTTTATTCGTTTTTCTCACTTATTGCTGCTCTCCTTTGAAACAAGAACTGCTTTTGTTATCTGATTTTCTACATTTTAAGCACATTAGCTATTTAAAGATTTTATATTTAAAATTAAATCAGCCTACTCTTGGTAGAATGATATATTTCTGCACTTCACAGTGCAGACTTTTCACAGTGCATATTCCTTTGCATTATGTTTCCTCTTTAGGCAGTTGCTCGCCATGAGACACTGCTAACTGGGAAAAAAAAAAAGATATTAAAGTTGGGAGAAGGCAAGAAACAATGCTTTGCACTTCAAACATCACATACTCTGGCATGTTTATCTCTTTAGCTTAATAACAGCAGGTTAATACAGCAAAATTCCAAGTGCCCCGTGCTCCTACTGCAGTCAGTGGGAGTTGACAATTAGCACCTGACAGATGCACTGGGGTGCTAAAAGCTTGAGGCACACTAAAACTGCTGGTTTGGCTAAACAGCACAGCCTTCCTTCCCCTTTCCTTTAACTGGTCATTTATCTTCAGGAAAGTACAAGTCAGGCCTTTCGATTTCTTGAGTTCCTCAAGTGGAGTCGATTTCTGAACTGTCCAATCCTGCAAGGCCCTTGCTGGTCATTAACTCCTTACAAAGTATTTCTGTCATCACCAGCTATGCTCTTATGTGAACTCTGGGAAGGGGGAGGTCCTGGCACTGATCTCTAAGCTTTTAAATAAACATTCCCAGTTATTTGAAGAGATCCTGAAAATTATTCTGAAAAATCATTTCCTTCCTCTGAAGTAGATATTGCCATTTATGGAGCCTATATTACGTTTTTGTGCTTTCTTGCAGGTTTTTGGCAGTATCCAGTGTTGCTAAGGATGATTTAATTCCTACTACCGGTCCTATTCCCAGAGGCAGCTTCTCCAAGGTGGCTCCTGATACAGGAAATGGTGAGTTGTTTTTTACCTTCATACAGAGAGACTTTATACATGTGTTTGTGGTGTACCTGCTTTAGAGACCAAGTTCATTTGGTTGGGTCTTCCATAGGGATTCTGCAAAGCAAGTTGAATACAGAGTTTTGCTGACCTCTGCCAGGCTGACCTTTCCTTAAAGCAGCACAAGAGGAGAGAAAAGTCTGCACTGCAAAAAGCCTCAAGTGGGAGCAGGGAAACACAGCCAAGTGAGGGTTGACCTGTGGGGTTATTGAAGGCTGAATGGGGCAATCTGAGCACACTCAGTGCAGTGGAAAGCTGCAGACCAGCCAGGAAAAGATGTCAAGGAGGACAATCAGTTGAGAAAAGGAGCAGTGGCTGACAGAAGGATGACTGAACAAATGAAGAATGTCTAGCCCAGTCTGAGAAATTCAGGCACTCCAGAAGCAGCTTAGTGTGCAGTCCTAGATCTGAGCGACCTTCTCCACAGCCTTGGACATTTAAACACTCAACATCTACTTTAACTGAGAGGAAAAAAACAATGGTGCCAATATAATGCTTCACTGCACAGATATATTTTAAAGACTTAACCTTTGCAAGACATTTTGAAGATGGAAAGCCCAAGAGCACAAAGATATTTTATGAGAAGACTTTTCTCAATTTTTGTATTAGCCACTGTATGCTCGATTTTATTTCTGGTTTTGCCTTGTGCAGATTTACCAAGTGACTTTTTCCATAGTCTTGTAGATTTTTAACAACAAAGATTAAATCCCAAAATCCTTGTTTCCTGTAGTTGTTCAAATACAACAGCTTAACATTGATAACATTTCAGAAAGGACAATTGGTTCAAATACAAAAATATTTAAAAACAGAAGGGTAAAACTTCTTACAACAGTAACAGGAAAAAAATTGTCATTTAACACTGAAACGTGAATAATAAAGCCAAAAGAAACAAAGTGAATCTTCAGCAACCATTTAATTGCCTGAGTAAATGAACATGAAATATGATTGCTCAGAAGTGAAAGTGAAAATTCCACATGTTGAGACAGAGTCATGTGCCACTCTGATATTCAGAGACTTTCTAAGGTATTTGATCACATTGGGATTTTTTTTGCTAGAGGAAGAAAAAGACTTTTAAGGCTGATGTGTTCCCATGCTCAGCTCTCCCTACCTTCACCTATACCTACACCAGTTCTGACCCCTACCATCTCAGGATTGTGTCCACACTCTCAAATATACAGCAAATTGCACTTTAAAGTGCAATTTACAGTGAGAGGTAAACACAAGATTGCTACATTTGTAATAATGGAACAAACAAAAAAGGTCACTGGGTAGCTGTAAAATGGACTAAAGTCACCCAGTTGGCTCATGGTAGTGTTAATACCATGAAACATACAGATTTTAGTGAAAAATAGGTCAGAATAGGGGCCAGTTTCAGCCCTTACAAGCCTTTGCTGCTGCCATGAAGAATATATACAGAAAGACAAAGTTCCCAAATTTGTATTATTTCATACTTTTAAATTGGATTTTGTCTTGGCCAGGAATTCCTCCAAGTGCCATCTGTATACTTAACAGAGAAAAGGAAGACTTTTGTACTGTATCTGGAAAGTTCAGCAGATTCAGGTGTGGGGAGTGCTTGATTTGAAAGCTTCTCTTTCCTTTACTCTTATCATTACTAAAACCTATTTTCTCTCTTCTACTTCCTGTTTTTTATGTAATAAGAGAGAAATTTTGGCTGTTCCTTAATTCTACTGTAATACCTGTGGTGACACTAGAGAGAGAAATTACCTGGTGGGAGAAAATGAAAGTGAGGTATAAACAGGGCTTGTTTCTGATGGAAATGGTTTTCCTGGGTGCATGCTGTTTCCCAAAAGACAACGACAGGCTGGCAGCTTGAAGAAAACAGGTCTTGGCAGCGCATGTTAGTGAGCCAAACATTTTCTAACACCTTGTGTCACACAAAGCACTTTCATACCATCTGTGCTCCAGCAATGAAGGGCTGTTCTGTCCCAGGCAGAACCTTTTGTCTCTGCAGAGTCACAAAGAAGCAGAGAGCAGCTTTGTAACACCTGTCTGAGGCTGGATGTGTGCAGGGTGTCAGCTCCTCCTGTGAATCCTCTGTGTGTCCCTGACTGCCCACAGCCTGCCAGGAGCAGCAGCACAGCTCGGCAGAGAGGAGGCAGATGGGCACTGGTTTTCTTGTTTAACGCTGCCTTGGCTGGCTGAATATAAGAAATAAAGATGGGAGGATGGGAGGAAGAAGGAATGCAATTCAAAGGCAAGCACGTGCCTCATTAGTGCTCACTATGCAAGTTCCTTAAACTCTGGGGAAGGCAAAAATATTTTTCAGCATGTTTTCAAATATTTATTTTAAAAAAAGGACTTTATAAGGACAACACATTTCTAAGATAAATAAAAGTATCACTATCTGCAACTTAAATAGAGACCAGGAGGGTAAATAGAAAGCATATCTTGATTACAATAAATTGCCTTCTTTGAGCAGCTTTGGTGTTTGTCATTATTAAGTTGTATGTTTCTCAGCACTGGAAGAAGGGAAATCATTAAAACTAACACTTATATAAGTAGCATAAAGGATTGTCCCTGATAATCACTATCAGGCACAGGTTTTGTGCTAGTAAACTCCCATATGCCTATGGCAATTTAAAACTAACCGTGTTGCCAAAATTTTATGTGATTTGTCAGAATTAAAAATAAAATAAAATAAAATAAAAAAATCTCTGGAAAAAGAAAACAGCCCTTTCCATGCAGTAAGCCCTAAATGCAATCTCTCCTTTCAGTATTGTCATCTTTGAGGCTCAATATTTTCCTCATTATCCTCCCTGTTTCATGGATTTTTTTCTTACTTTAATGAATTCCTGTTCCCAGTCACATAGCTATTTTCTTGGCTATCTTGCTTCATTATGCTGATGGAAGCAGCCTTTTAATTTAAGACATTATTATTAAAAGTAATGCATGAAAGGCTTATCTGAAAGATATATTGGGTTGGCAGTAGATGCAAATCAAAATGCAACTGTCTAGGTACTCAATTACATATTTTAATGGAAGACTTTGAGTAAAGCTCAGGCAGGAAAGGAAAAAGTACTTATCAGCATCTATCATTTAAATTACCAGCATATTGGTAGACTGTTCCTATATTTCCTACCCCTCAAAAAGGCTGAGACTGAATATGGGTCAGTGGACAGCAGCTGGCTTGTGAAGTCTCCGTCCTTGGAATTCACAGCAGTTTTCCAGAAGCACAAGATATTCCTGCATTTTTTTTCTCCCATGTATTCAATACTTGCATCTTCCAACATCTGGTAGGCTACTTCATCTTTTGTAATCCATGTAAACATTTACCATCTACTTGCCTTTGAATGGACCCCATACTTTTTTTCTTTGGTGTCTTGGGAGATTCTCTCTGTGACTTAGGCTGAGGGTACTCCACAAGAATGCACATGGAGTGATGCCTCCACTGGGGCACTCATCACACATTCAGCTGTCACAACCACATTTGGGGTTACTTTCAGGTTTCAAATTTGCAGGGCTTTTCTTCTCAGATCAGTACAGCACAAGTGGCTGAAGCTTATTGAAGAGGGTAAGAGCATCCTGCAGGCTCCTGCTGACCAAAAGCTCACATGACACAAGTCCTACATGAGCAGAAAGGATGTCAGCGAGTTTAACCCCTGCAGTGCTCCATGGAACTCAGCTCTTTGGAGATATGTTTGACAAGTTTGATAGGTTCCTTACTGCTCAGCTTCCTGGCAGCCACCTCAGTCCAAGTCCTTTGCAATGCAGCAGAGGTTACAGGGATCTCTGTAATGCTGGGATCTGGGATCAAGCATCCTGAACAGAAAGATCAGAAAATAGGCACACAGACACTTCTAAAACCTGAATGAAGATTCTCTGTAACTTACTCCTTCCTAAAGAGGAATGAAATGCAGATTTTTAGAGCCAGCATTTAAGCTCACGTATTTCTGCACATGTAAGGAAAGCAAATGTGCTCTGAAAAAAACCTCAAGGTCATGGAGTACTCTGCTTCACTGTAGAAGCACCTCCAGCAGGACAGAGAAGTAGCTTGTCATCTCACTCTATAACTGATTCATATCTAATACACAGCTTAATTTAATTTATTTTTTTTAATTGCTGTCCATCTTTTTTATTTTATAGCAGTCTGTCAGCTGAAAACTGGCATGATGGTCAAACAAAATGTCACCATATAAATATTAACTCTATTTGTGGTGGCTCAGCTTAAATGATTTCTGGAGTTTGTAGACAGCAACAATGCTGGTAGTGGTAAGTTTTGCCACTTGCTAAACTTGCTAGAGTTTATCACAACTTTTGGATCATCTACTTTTATTTCTGATCTCTGTACCTGCACTCAAAATTTTAACATATTTAACATTTTAACTAGACTTTTAACAGCAGCTTAACAATAAGTCATCAAAGCATAAAGTTAGGATTTAAAATGGAAATCTGAAATGAAGGGAAAGTTCAGATTGAAAATGGAAAACTGCAAAGAAGATAGGTCCTGCTTGCAAAAGGGTTTCATTTTGGCATGTTTCCTATTAATACAGAATAATTGCTTTAGCAGGGCTTTTTTGTTCAAATATTTAGGAATTTTCCTGACATTCACTCAAATCCTAGCAGCCTTAGCTACATTCAGAAGGACTGATAATTTAAAGATTGTTTTACTTTCACACAGTAGAGTTAATTCAAAGAGTTTTATCAAAATTCTCACCTGGTAAATTTGACTTTGAGCTTATTTTAATTATACTGGAACCTTCTAACTTGTTAAAAAAGTCACTGAGATGCCAAACTTAAATCAGAAATTCAGGACAATTGGTACAAACACTGAGGCAGAAGAAGAGGACCTATCAGAAGACTGTACTTAATGAGATTTCCACAAGACATCTGAAATGCTGACCTTTGCCAAGTGCTTCTTTTATCATGTATTGGCAGAAATATGTTACTTCTTTAGGTTATGTATCTGCAGTAGAGTCTATCAGCTAAAATCATGCAAGTTGTAATTCTGCTGAAGCCAGTGCACTCTGGGGAGGACAATTTTAGCTACAAATGAATAGGGTCATTTACAGTTAAGATAAGGGAAAGCAAGTTACTGCTAGTTCAGTAAAATGCATACACTTATAATAATAAGGGGAAGAAATGTTCAGACTTTGAAAATGTGTTTTCAAAAATTATGGTAACTACAATATATTTGATAAGCTTGTGTCCTGTTTTGAACAGAGTGTTGTCATCACCTAAACATGTTTAGTTGAATTAAACTAAGCTCAATTATTGCAGACAGAGTTGGTACAGCAAAGGTCAGCAGATTCACTTTCAAAAGGCTCAGCAGATGAATTCTCAAATTTGAGATTTTAGGACCTAAGATGCAGTACTAAAGGGTTTTCTCTCTTGCTCTTCAATCTCCTTCAGGGAAGAGACATCTTTTTCTCTTTCAAAAATGTGGGATTCTCAGGACACTAAACACCAGGACTATGCTGTAGTAGGATCAATTAATATCTGTTAGAACCTATTCCTACTGTCACAACTATCACAACACCTTTCCCACCAGAAAATTGCCAAATATCCCTTATTCTCAGACAAAGCTTAAAAACCTGAAAATAAAGGTTAGAACTCAACTGACCAAAGACAGACACCTTGAACCAATCACTCCAACTTTCTTTTTGCAGTCATAGAGAGAAGCAGACACTCATAAGGCATGAGGCATCTGATGTAAATAGGTCAACACAATCTCACCCCAGTATTTGCTTCACTTCTTTCCCACAAAGGGTGCCTAGAGTGCCAAAGAGTACCCAGATTGCTTTTAGCTTAGGCAGACACATAAAATGAGGTGAGAGGAATTCTTCTGAAAGAAGCTGAAAAACTTAGAAAAGAGACATTTCATTTCCCTTTATATAAACAGGTGCATGAAACTTTCTCACTTTAGTAGGAGCTGGTGGCTTCAGGAAGAGGATTTTATCAGAAACATAGGAAAGAAAAAGTGGGGAGAGAAAAGCTTTAATTCATAGGGAAGATTAACATAAGCAAATGCCTTTTGCAATGTCCCCAGTGGAGGGGAACAGGTAGCATGTTTTGTTCAAGAAACGCTGGCAAATCTTTAGTGAGCAGCAAATTCCATGGTTTCCTCTGTGTGACAGCTGTGATGTGCTTTCAGAGTCCTTGCTGCAGCGATTTTTGACAAGGTCTGTGCTGTTGTGAGCCTTGTCTCCCATGACAGCTAAGGGCTATAATCCCTAAAAATCAAAGCTTGCATGTAAATGTTGTCCTGAAAGAGTGTCTTGGGTTTTATCGGAGCCTGTCGTTAGAAACTTTTCCCCTGGGGTCTTTCAAGTCCTTGGAAAGAAAGATCGATATTTCTGTAGAGAAAAATACAAGGCAGCCGATTGAAAATATTACTTATTCTAAATACAGGATTTCTTGATGTGCCTCGGACCCTGAGCAGATTCCAGAGATTATCTGCTAACAAAGATCTGTTTGACTATGCAGGATCCTTTGGAATCAGCTGCTGACATGCTGGAGATGATGGAGCATCTAAGAGACTGATAATAGCCTGGAAATGGAATAGAAATACAATGCATTGTGTTTTTCCTATGAGGAAACAAAACTGAGCACTGGCATTCTTTGCAGAATTCATTTCTCAAAAATCTGTGAAGTCTGTACTAAGCCTGTAGACATTTAGAGATTTTCTTTTCTGTTACTCAGATTTAATTGAGCTTCCACAAAGATGTCAAGGCCATGTTTCTCACCAGCAAGGTCATCCATGTCAGATGTCAAGGTCATAAAAGACAGCTAGAATTTCTCAGCCCAGAAAAATATTCACAGACATTTTACATTGGCAAGAACAACTTTTCTCTGTCTGCCTCTGAAAAAACATGGCTGTTGGAAAATATTCTAACGTTTATTTCCTGGAAATGTTTCTTTTTTCTTTTCCTACGCTGAAAAGAAAATAACCCAAGGCAGACAGAAATTTTAACCAGCTGGTTAAGGTTAGCTTAGAAAGTAGAGAACAGTAGAGAAATAGGGCTTTGGAATAGAAATTTTGAGACAGTGGTCATCAGATCTTCACCTATCCCAGCACCAAGCTGGAAATTTAGATTTAATTCTGTACTCCTTCAAGGAGTTGTTTACCTGGCCAGGCAAACAAAGTTCTCTGAGGTCTGTTATGAGAATACTATTTCCTTTATTTTGGAATAGGATTTGGTTCTAACTTATAAAATGTCATAACTGCCAAGCTGGACAAACACATATACCATGCCTTCAGCTGTATCTGAAAGTGTACATAGGATAGCAAAAAAAAAAAAAATAATCAGAAGCTTGCCTGCTTAAATATGATTAATATTATGGCAAAGTAAGCAGTTTACATTTTGTTATTGCAGTTTACAAAAAGACAACCCTAAAATACAAAAATGCTGTGTTTGACCAGGAGGAGACATTAAACCCATATTTGAACTTCACATCTTCAAGTATCTTGGTCATTGCCTCCATGAAATGATTTCTAAAGTTCTAAAGTAATTAGTGGTTATTGCACTGATTAATTATGTAAAATAAGGAAGCAGCTGAGAAACCTGCTGTGGATTCAGGCTGGCATTTAAAATAATAGAAATGGACTGTTTGGCAACAAGGCTGATTGCCAGATGCTGAGCTGCTGCTCAGAGAGATGGATTTTGAACTGACCCATAAGAAGAAATGGAAAAAATTGACAGTTTTGCTGCTCTTGCTCGTCAGCAAAAAGAAATCGCTGGGTCTGGTCCTTTTTCTTTCCCATATCTTTCACTGCTTTAAGACACACAAACATTAACTTTCAACACTTGCAATTTACATTTCAAAAAGATAAAACAGTTCCATGACTTGGAAGCCACAGATATATGTCATAAGTAGGCTCAGGTTAGCTTAATTAATTGATGTACTGAGTAAGCTGTGAATGTGTCTGAGGTACCAAAATATGAATATGAAGGTCTGTATGGAATTACCCTGGAGTGGTTATTTGCTCATAATTGTGTTACTGCAGTAGTGCCTCAAAACCCAGGCACTCATACTGAACACAAATACAATAATAAGTGGTCCATTTGCTAGAGAGCTTTCAGTATGAACAGGCAAAGTGAAGGGCAGGGGAAAAGTGCTTTTGAAAACACTTGTGGTCTTTCGTAGGCAGATAAATTGTAACAATTTAACTAAAGCCCTTTAGAAGCTGAAGTTACACCAGGCAATTGAAGATGACATAGGTAAGGATTTAATAGTTTACATCTGCTGCCCATCAAACACACCTTCAGCTGTAAACTCGCAGCCCTAACAATGTTTCCACAGGCAGCTGTTCTGTTCTATACCCAACACATGGATGTTCCAGTACCCAGCTGTCCTCAGGTATTAACTCTAAGCAGCTCAAAATGGGTTTTGGGCTCACAATCCTTCAGAAGCAATATAATTGTGAAAACTTCACTGTGGTCTAATAAGCAGGTGGGCTTTTTACATCACAAGGGGACTGGCAAGCTGTGGTTCCAGCTTTTCATAACTTTTCTATCAAGCATGGCAGCTTCATGCTTTCACCAGCTTCTTATTGGAAAGCAGAGAGGAAAAACAAATAAAAACAAATGAACAAACCAAACTTTGCATGGGTTTGAAAGAACCTGTGCTCTCCACATTTTCTTTGCAAGCTCCAGAAGAGAGCAAGTGAGAGTTTGGAGGTTTGGTGCCTTGCTGCTGCTGCCAGTTCTGGGTGGCTGGGCTATGGCTGCAAACACAGAGGTCACAGCACAGCAGAAGTACAGAGGATACTCGTGCCTGTTTCAAACAAATCAGTCTTCTAATCTAAAGAATATTGAAAGAACATTTCTTGGTATCTTAGATACTCCAGTGCTAGAAAGAGATAGTGGCAAAAGGTTATCCTACAGAAAGGAAAGTCATAATTTTGTGGAAAAGAGGGGAGTATCCACATTCCTGGGATTATCTGAGGATCCAGCTAGAAAAAAAATAAGGCATACAGAGGAAAAACTAAGGAAATCAAACTAACTAGAGGCTTTTTTGTGCTTTGAAGTGCTGGGCTAACTTGCCAACTCTTGTATCTCCCTCCCATTCCCTCATGAGCCTCACATACAAAATGATTTGTGTTTAGCAACAGCTTTTATAGCTCAGTGTGCTACAAGCTCTGGTACAGCACAGCCCTCACTTATTCTCAGCTGAAGAAAGGCAGAGCTTACAGCAGCAGCTGGGGAAACAAGTCATTGTGCCAATGGAAGGGAGTGACTGAGCCCTCTGGCTCATCAGGGCCCAGAATCCATCACTAAAGGGGAAGCTGCTACTTTACCACAGAAAAGTTTTCAGCCTGGGCTAGAGGAATCCTTCCAGTCAATTAATAATCTGGCAAAAAGCTTTCCAGCTTGCATGCAAGAATCCCATGGCACTAAACAGAACATCATCCCTGTTAAGTTCTTTATAATTCACTGCTATGAACCAATAAGTTCTTCCTTGTCACTACACAGGTATTTTTCACTAAGACCCAAAAAACATTCACTTTGTGACATCTTCTAAATACAACCACACTGGAATAGTCCTGCTGAAAACAGCTCAGGAGTTCTGGGGATAGAGGTTACCTGCAGAGTCACCACATGCAAGTAACAGTGGTGGATGCTTACCCGTGAATTTGCTGTGATCTTTTTCAAATCTATTTTTATTGTTGGCTGTTTCAGCATCCTGTGGTGATAGGTGCTGCAGTTTTAATAATTTCATAGCCAGGCCTCATGAATTTGGTGGTAGGGCATGTGTGTTGTTATTAAAACCATACTTGCAGGTACCTTCCCTGATTCCACTGATTTCTCTGTAATTTGTCTTGCATAGTTAAAAGATAGATTTGCAACTTTGGGCCTCAGAAGCTGAATATGCATTATAGTGAGTTGAAAAAATACAGGAGAGGCTTTTGCTTGTGCACTTCATCTCTCAACAGTTCTACATCACTTACCTTCAAACAACTTACCTTCAAATAATAACTTTGCTAGTGGAAATTAAAATTCAGAAACTCTCCAAGTTTAGGATTCTCCTCCCCAGTGATGAAAATCTGGAAATAGCCAATATAGTTACAGCCCTAAAAATAATACATAAAATGCATATTTAAAATTTTAAACAAGTCTGACACAATTGTATAAATTTGACTTAAGGTAATTTGAACTTTGAAAACTCTTGTTTGAACTGCCCTCACAAAGGCATTTTAACACTGAAAAAAATCCCAAAAAAACAAGGTATTTGGTTATACTTTAGAAGCAAGAAAAAAGAGCTTTCTTAGGAAAGCTTTCAGAAATTTTAGGACCAGAACAGAAGACTAGCACTTACATGAATTCATTATCTGCTTCAAAACAATTTATTCAGAAGCAGTGGAACAGAAACAAATTAAAATGTCCCTTTAGATTTCACTCAGGAAATATATTCTTTTATAGGCCTTTGACTCCAACCTTCTAACAGCTAAAATTAACTTTGCATTACTGAAACAGATAATGCGTTGTCCTTACTCTGTTCAGAGATAATACAGTAAATACTGATTAGGTTTAACATATTAGGTTTAGAGCAGAAACATTTCTTGATTTATATTACTTTGTATGTGTGAATGATGTCTAGCTGCCCACTAGGCTTCACTATTTCAAAACTTTATTTAAAATCAACGTGTCAGCTTTAATATTTTTCTGTTGTGGGGAGTTTTTTAGTGCTTCTATGTGTATGTATTTATACAAATATTTCTTTAAGTCACTAAAATTTAATAATAACCATTCTCTTTATCTTCTGCTGCCTGCCAGACAGCTTGCTTGTACAGAAGAAAAAATCCTATTTTGGATTAAACCAGTTATGTATTTTTAGGGAATGTAATAATCTTCGTACAGTAGCAGAAAAGTGATGACTTTATAGTGCCATAAAATGTGTCCTTTTCCCAGGATTTTCAAGACTGCAATATGTAGGTTAATACAATCAAATCCCAACTACATAATGTAGCTCACAGTGATGAGAATGATGTAAAAGCACCAGGTGCATTATAGGTAAGGTGGATGGTTTGGTGGCTTTCTTAAGCAATCCTGTCCCTTTACACTTTTGGAAAAACAACTTGGTCAGTGCACGAATTTTTATGTTACACAGTGACATAAACCAACACCCCTGACCACCTCATTTATTCCAAAGTATCCTCAGATATATTTCTTAATTAAATCTTGACAATGAAACTGTAGTTCATGAAAACAATCCATGGTGGTTTGCAAGCCAGTGTGTGTGCATATTAAACCAGCACTTGACCAGATTGAATTTTTTACAGTTCAGTCAGATATAATGCTTTGAAAGCATTATCGGGGATAAGTGGTGGGTATTTGAAGAATAAGCACTCTATGTCTGCCTCTGGGATGAAATACAAAGCTCCTCAGGCAGACTGCAGGGTTGTAAAGCTCAGTCAGAATGTTTGGTATTTTGTTCTGCTGCAAGCAGCCATAGTTTACTTAGACACCAAGCTATTTTTCTGATCCTTTTTCCCTGGCAGCAGTGGTGCCTCACCAGCCCATGCAGCCAGAGGTGTTATTATTCCCATTCTAACTCCCCTCTCTGACCTATATTCACTCATCTGTTTGTTAGTCTTTCACTTACAAATAGACTTTAAATGTTACTGTGTGAATTCAAACCTATGTTAATAGATAACACCACCCACTCCTACTAAATAGAAATACTATTTTTCACCATCTTACAAGTTCAGAGCCATAATTAAGATAAATTTCAAGCACACTTTAAACATCTCAGTCCAAACGCATGCACATCTCAGAAGTGCTCTTATTAGTAACTTGGTGATAATTTTCTTCTTGCAGTTAGAGGTGAATTTTATTCCTGAAAAACAGAGTTGCTTTTCAAAGGACAAAGTTAATCTTCCCATTTATTTGAAATCCTATTTTTCATTTGAAACAGTGACAGTTTTGACCTTGCTTGCTCTGTGGTGACTCCTTTACAATACCAAATGCACCAGTCAAGCCAATGTTCAGCAGCATGTAAGAAGCCAAAGGGATTGGAAGTGTAGTACCTCAGCTAAAAATTGTCACCAGAGGCCAATGTGCAAATTAACATGGAAGACTTAAGGGTAATCAGGAATTCCCATTCCAGTTTGAAATATTCCTACAGAGGTATATTTTCTACACAGGAGAAGTAGATATCTAGAATTTATTCTTCATTTAGAAAATGAAAACACTGAAATTGTACAATAGGCACCTGAAGCCACATGGAAATTGTCTCTATGCTGCACACCAGCAAAAAGAAACACAGACACCAAACCAGCTGGTGTAGATGGTCTCAGGCTGCCCAGACCTGGCACCCTCTGGAGCAAACATAATTTGACAATAACTAATTTTTTGGAAAGAAAATCATGAAAAATTGTTGCATGGCCAAGATGTTCCTGAAATGTCAGGAGAAAATGAGGTAGACCAGAAAAGTTCCTGGGGGAAGTGCTGCCTGCACTGCATTTTTACACTTATTCATAGGTATATGTTTTCTGCCCTTTAGTTCTTATCAGGCCTTTATTTGCAAGAGCCAAGAACAGAGATAAAGACTGTCAGGTGTGAGTGTGCTTAGAGGACATCAGCTGGAATGAGAAGGCACAATTCATCACAGCAACTCATTTTACTCAGTTTCATGGTCAGCACAGGAAGCTGACCCCAAGTTTGAGCCCCAGAGCAATTTCCAGTGTTCTTCCAGAGCCAGACTTAGCACCTGCTGGGCCAGTCCATTTGCCAGGTTGTTATAGTGGGAAATGCTGCAACCATGACCCAGGGCCAAAGCAATGTTTGATTTGAGCCTATAACCATCTCTCAGATATTCTCCCTCAGGCTGGTAGCTCTTGTGGCACCAAAACACAGTTATTATATATAATTCTTATCACATGGTTGGGTTTTTTTCAGGTAAAATCTAAAAAGATGAAAACCCACGTCCTAACCTGGCAGAGTAGCATTTTCACACCATAACACTTGAATTACAGGGCTGTGCTATGGCATGAGGGTCAGAATTTGGATACAAAGGATGCTCTTGGAAGGGGACAGATGTGATGCTACCCTATTCCTATTGCCCTGAAGCAGGTTCAGGTATAAAACCTGCAGGCTTTGGTGCTCAGGTTTGTCCTGTTAGAAATTGGCTTGTTCTCTAAGAGAGACAATTTTAGTGTGTGAACAGTGTGAATAATAAAGCAGAAGGCAAAAAGGCAGCAGAGCCAGAGTGCAAGGGCAGCATCTCCTCAGGAAAATGAGGGAAAAATGAAAGAGAGCTTGAGTGAAACCATGACAGGAAAGGATTTATGAGGCATAACCGTCCACAATAGCCCACAATCTTTTCTAGCCCTCCTAGAGGAGAGATTGATGTTTTACACATTGGGTTCAGAATTTAGGAAAGGAACAAGAGGAATTCTAGAGGAAGTCCTCTCCCTTGCATCTCATAGCTAGTGGTGACAAAGTCAAGCAGTTATCATCATCATCAAAGTCATCAGGTCTGTGGGTAAGACAGAATTATATAGGAAAATTGTGTATTTCAGATTAATTTCTATAATTTTAAAAAAGTAACCTGGTAGTTAAATAAAAATAATAGATATTCTTTCTAAATCAAATAATTTTTTTCAGTTTTTTCCAGGATTCTAAATAAGATAACAGTAAAGGTCATAAAATTATATATTAATATTTATCTGTGTAAACGATAGGAAGACTTTTAAGGAACACATTTTACAAACAGTGCAGCCAAAATTTAAACCATAAATTTCCTTAAATAAGTGCATCTGTAAGAGATGCTGTTCAAGGAGTTTAGACAAATTATCAGACTGATATTTCTAGATACAAAGTCATTAAAAATATCTTCAGAATGATCTCCACATTAAAAGTGACACACTGAAGGATAACTTCATTTATTCTCTGACATTGAGTAAAGCAGGTTTCTCTTGCCCAGAAATGTAAAATAAATAACTGCAAACCCCCATGGTGGAAAAGGAAAAACAATCACGTCGTAAAAAGACAGAAGTTACATAAGCATCATTTTTAGACATATTTGGGAAGGTAATACTTTTACCCCACAGCAAGTTAGAAGTACTCAAGGTGTTTTCCAGTGGTGTTCATCACTACAGATTTTTCCAAAATCCAGTGGAGGCCTCTGCCCCAAGCTCCATGGGCGGTGGCCTTAGGTTTCAGTAATGCACAGCCCTTTGTTTTCACTCTACACCTCCCAGATATCAGCTTTTCACATCATCTTATCACTCCTGAAAATCAGAGATGGGCACTCAAGTCAAGCATTAGAGATAATACAGAGGGACAAGAGCCTTATGTAAGTGACTTCAAAGTCACTGATATTAGAACAGAAAGAGGATTAAAACTGATTTTAAGATCCAGAGGCAAGTGTTGAATCCTGAAATTTTTAGTTTCTTTTCCCTTTCATTGCCAATTCATCCTAAGGAACAAAATCAGCATGGCAACTCTTTTTTTGTTTGGTTTGGATTTTTTGGGGATCTTTTTTGGGGTTTTTTTTTGGTTTTTTTGCAAAGCTGCAGGAAGTAAAAAATCACATTTAGAGTGGAAAATACATGGATAGATTTAGGCATAGGCCTGAATTAATTTCACGATTATTACATTCCTCTCTAAGGTATGAAACAGCAATTCTATTTCCCTTTTCACTCCTCTCTGGCAAACCTGAAGACCCAATAATGTCATACAACATATTGCAATGTGACAGCAGAGTGCTGTTATGCCCTATACAGGCATTTGTCATTTTAGGTGTGGGATGATTTTTCAATATATTCAACAACACTTTAAAATATTTGCCTAAATTAGATTTTTTACCTTCTGTTGTGCAAATCTTGATTATTTTTATCCATACAGGGACATTCAAGCTAAAAGGAGCTGTTATCAACACAAACAGAAATTTTTTGTAGGAAACAGAAATCCCTATGAAAACAAACAGGATGCAGAAGGAAGATGCTATATTCTGTAGCATGTACAGTAATAGGGATGCCAGTTTGACCAGATGTTTATAATTAAATAAGGAGCAGCCAAACTACTACAAATATTGTAGTGCTCCTTGCTCTGTTCAGAAATCTGCACATTCAGAACTAAAATGCTCTGTTCATCCATTCCCTTTGAACACAAGAATTTACTAGGAGTACAGGTAACAGAACTGAAGGGATACCCCAAAAAAAAGGGTTTATAGACTCACGTTGAAGTTGACCTTATATATGGAAGGCAGTAGTCTGTAACCCAGATAATGCTCTTATTTTCGTGTGTTGCTCCCAGTGCTTCTAACAATGCTCAGGACAGATTTTGAAGAAATACTAATCTAGAATATTATGCATGCATCACTTTTCCCTGCTCAAAGCAGCTGGAATAACTGCAGTGCTTCTAACATATTTTCAGGTTGTTTGTTACAAGTGACTTCATAGCTCAGACATGACAAGAGCTGATAGAGAGCAGGAATGATTCCCAAAGTAATTTTGGAAGTGAATGAATTGAAAATTTTATTGTATATTTATTAACTATGCTCATTATCTAAGTCAGAATTTAGTTAAATTAATTAGATTTTAATTTAGTAGAATCATCTACCAAACAAAGTGCTTCCTTAACTTTTGGTATAGTTTACTTTCTGTTTTTTTCCTCAATGTGTTGCCATTTATCCTCGGTGTAGAACTAACTTGTTTATACTTAATTTATTTGAAACTTGCCATGACTTGTAGAAAAGATACTACTTAAAGACACTAGGCAATGAACCTGACTTTTAAAACTATATACTCATTTTTCCCCTAAAATACTCCTTTTTTAATTCTTGACCTTCCCTGAAGGCCTATGGTATTAATATCTCCTGAGCTGCAAGTCCTCTTCTAGAACAACAGCTCAAGCACTGACATTTGCCTTTTCCTGGTAAAATGTGTCCTTGATTGTGGCACAACTCTGACAACTCAGCCCTAAATCAAGAACATCTGTGGGCAAACTGGAGGAACAGCCCATTTCAAAAGAGACAGCCATTCATTGCCCACAGTGAATCTGAAAGCACTACATTGAGTTAGGAATAATCACCTGTCCAAAGCAGAGCTGTGAGAGACTCTGCAGAGAAGGATTGAAGGGATCACAAACAATGCCATGCTATTGGAGAGGAAAAAAACCCCACAAAATATTATAGTGTAATACATTAAATGTCACTCCAGACCAGTCTGTTTGTTTTTGACCACTTTAGGAGGGTCAAAGTCATACCGGAAAGCACACAGGAAAGAACAAGGAAAAAATTCAAATAAGTAGAAAATGTGGAGTAAGAAGAAATATCAAAGAAATCATGTTCTTTAGTCTAAACAAGGGAAGCACATTTGGAAGCCTAAAGGCTGGTGCAGTGAAGGAGGGACAAAAACAGTCTTCATGCCCACCCAGAGCCCAGCATGCCTGACAACAAGAAAGGTTTAGCTCCAAATTCTGACTGTGTTGGGAGATGGTGCCTAGGAATTGTTTATTTCTATTGCTGGAATGCCCTAAACAATAGAAACGTAAATATTTGTCAGATGTGACAGTAACACTGGCATGATGAAACACTGAAGATTACTGTTCAAAACCAGTTTTCCAGCAGATTATATTTCTGCCTTGTATATACTATGTTCACAAAGGGAATTTTGCCTTCACAGAAGATTAAAATTGGGACTGGCATAACTGGATGTTTGCTAGTGTAAATAAAAGTCTTTAAGGGGTAATAACTCCTTGAATTTTATTTTTGTCAACAGCACAGAGACTCTGGCAAAACATCAAAACCCAAACTTGCAGTCCTTGGAAGTCTTTCATTGCTCATTTCTGGCAAACTCAACAACTACTCAGACTTTCATATAAGCTTTTATTCTAGCTTTTATTTCAAAAATACTTACCTAGCATACTGACACCCTTACTTGTGTTTCACCTACTTCATGTCTTCCTTTTGATCCCTTCTCTAACACTTCACATTCAACATGTCGTCTGGGGACAAAACATCTTCTGCAGTTTACCAAAGCTAAGGTACCCACCTATGCATCAGAAGAATGCTCATGAGGAAGCAGGGGATGTTTTACATTCAGGGCTGGTTATTTGGCTGCACAGAACATAATTGCACACTTGGGCGGCAGTAACTTCTTAATTATAGTCCTCTGGGGACTGGGAGGAATCAAAGCAGTGGCATGTCTGAAAGGGACTTGACAGAAGTAGCCAAAGTGGCCTAATCCCATCAGAGGAGAAAGTACTTGATCTGTGCTCCAGCAAGCGCCCAGCCTTCCTCTGGCACTGTATAATTAACTATTTAAAATTGCTCCCCTCAGTGCACTTCCCTGCTTCTGCTCTTCTATCAGCTTCACCCCTGAAATCACCAGCCTGGTTAACCAGCCCTGATTTTTGCTTCCTGCCCCTGCACTCTCCAGTTTCAGTGGCTGGGGGTGAGATTGTGACTAAGGCACTGGGCTGGGGGTCAGCTCTCAGTTCCTGCATGGCCCATATCACACATGCTCTCAGTTTTGGGTGGCTGTCATGAGGCACGTCAGCTGAATGCCCACGGGAACTCTGAATGCATGAAATTATCCTAGAAATGATCACTTTTTTAAAAGTTAAGGCCTGGACGTTGGAAAGAACTCATGCTTGAGAACAGTGTTGGAACACATGCTAGTTTTATTTATTTCAAAGTATCATCCAAGTTTAAAAAGAACTAAAACACATTGCTGGATCAGGACATGTGACTGACTAAAAAAAGGGAATATCCACACCACTTCTAAAGTGTGTCATTTTAAAAGGAATGCAATTATTCATTCTTCAACCAGCAGCCAACCTGCAGCTCATGGCAGTTAGGAACAAGCACTTTCTCCAGGCCTGCTTTTTCCATGCATTCATTTCGTTCATTTTCCTGCTTATTGTCTAGCCCTAATGCCAAACAAAATCAGGATCTTGGAGTTGAAAGAGAAGACACTGATAAAATCAAGGGTGGCTTCCCTTACAAAGCAATGTGAAGCAGGCACTTTTTTTTAGCTGAGGACCAGAGTGCTGCCCAGCCCTCCAACCACCACCAACCCAGAGACCACTTTGTGAACTGTTTCAGGTAATTTTCCCTACAAACCCCACATTTCACAGTGGGAAATAATGTAAGAAACTTTCAGGGTTATTATCTGTAAGTTCTCTTTCTGGGAATACAGCAAACCACCAAATCCATAAGAACTAGGTACCATTAACACCACCAGAGAGGTCCTCTGATGTGGGTAAACTCACCCACAGCTAAAACAGGGTGGAAGACAATGAAACTGCAAGCACTTAACATCTCTTTATATAAAATGGGTAAATTTTTAATGCTACGACCAAGAAAGAAAAAAATGAATGAAATAATCTTTCTGTAAAAAATTATAACCTGCAGAAAACTAAACATTTTCACTAATCTTGAACTTTGGCACCAGAATGATATACTCCACAGGGCTGGTGCCTCATTAATACAGCCACAGCACTGCAATCCATGAAGGAAGAAATGGGGGAGGAGGACTGTACTAATTTAGCTCTGAGTTCCACAGGAGAGAATGTCACACTCACTCCCCCTCAGCAGTGGGCTTTTCATATGGCTGCATCCAGGATGGCTGGTGGCTGAAAAGAGAAATTGCTACTGCTGAGAGAGAGCAAGTCAGTCACTCATCAGGCCAGTGCCTTTTTCTGCTGTCCTTAACAACAGTACACCTCTTGCCCTGTTAAAATACTGTCCCTCTTACCTAATCCTGGGTCTGGGCTGAGATAGAACAGAATGAGGCACGTTGATTTCATCTTCTAAGTTTTTGTTGAAGATGTCTATCAAACTGAAAGAACTTTGTGGTTTCTCAAAAAGAGGTTTTGCTTATTAGCCCTTTATTCTTTAGTGAACAAAGGGAGTCAAATATGTGTTTTGCTGTGAATCCTGTAGGCAATATCAGCCAAATATATATTTCATGTAGTTATCCCATGTGGCTCTCTCTACTGTAAGTTACAGCCTAAGATTATTCCTTTTCTATTTTTCCATCAGATAAAAAAAAATGGTTGTTTTCATCTTGGGGTCTGTAAACCTTTATATGAACATCTTCTAAGAGAGCCATTCAAAACAATTAGGCAAAAAACAAACCCACCACACTACTAGTTCATGACATCAGTTATCACATGGGAACTTACATTTCTACTGAAAGATTTTTAGTAATCTACACATTGGCTGGTGAAAAAAATGAAGTTTAAAACCACTGCAGAAGCTAAATACACCAAAATAATATCTGCGTAGTCAATAGCAGAAGGCAGATAACCCTTGAGAGAGACTACAAAATTAAAAGAAAAGAATATGCACAGAAATATACCCATTGGGGCCTTATTGTCTAAAATAAAGTGTCTAAAATAAAATAAAAGGGAAAACTGATGAGAAAACAATAAAAATTGGGGGTTATCAGATGTTAACAGGAAGGGTAACAAGGAAATCCCACCATGGGTTAACTGGCCACAAGTTTCCCTATTTACAAATAATGGAACCTTAACAGAAGAGAATAGGCAGGAAGGCAAGCCAACATTTTATACCAAACAATTATTAATGCACCGACAGTCTGAACATTAAGTTAAGGTTCCATAATAAGGCTAACAGTCTGTGGAGATGGTTCAGTCATAAGACTGTTCTCAGCTTAATGGGTGCCATAACCATTAGAGATGAAACACAATATTTGGAAGGCAGAATAGACACAAAGAAGAAGAACATCACAGCAAACAGGAAAAAAAAAGCTCTTGTTCCATTCAGGCTTGGCACTGCACAGCAGGATGAAAAGAAAACACAATACTAGTTTCTCTATATCCCCCACTGTTCTCACTTCTGGAAACTAAGGCTGAAGACACTCAAAGCCAACCATAGCTTAGGGAATGTCTTCCATAGTTCCCTCTATAGTTAGTGGATAGAGAAATCTCCTTTAAAAGAATAAATCAGAGCAGAAACTTGCCTGAAGTTTTTTGTATCCTCTAGGATAATAGATTAGAAGTTTCTGACATGACAAAAGACAGAGCTTCAGCACAAAGGGAGCTGGCCATAAATTTGAGGACCGAGCAAACACACATCATGAAGTTCAAAACAGCCAAGTGCAAAGCCATGCATTCACGGAAGAAAAACCCCAGGTCCAGGCACCTGAAAGGGCAGGAAACCAAATGGATTGACACTAGTCCTGCCAAAAGGGTCCTGAGGTTACCAAGGGTGCCAGATTAATATAAACCAACACTGCACTCATGTCACAAAGAAAGCAAATGACCTCATTAAAATAAGCAAGTCCAGCAGGTCAAGAGGTTATTATCCCAATCCAGTCAGCACTGATCAGGCCAGACTTGCAGTACTTCAACCACTTCTGGGAAGAAGGGTGAGATCAAGATGGATGAGGAAAAAATGGAGACAGTCCAGTCTATGAGATGGTCAGGGCTTGGGGCACATGGCTTGTGAGAGAGGGTGAAAGCAGGGGTTGCTCCATCCCATCAAAGAAGGAGTGATCCATCAGACTAAAGAAAGGATGATCTAGTGCAAATACTATTAGGGAGGTTAAAGACCACACTGAGAACTTGTTTTGAGTGGCAGGCAAGATAATGAAGGATGACAACATTCACAAACGTTGTCTTGATAGGTTCAGGTTGGACACTAGGAAAAACTTCCTCACCTGCAGGACAGGGCAGTGCTCTTATCCACAGAGCTTGTAATGTCTCAGTTTTTAAGGATTTCCAAAACTCCTAAATACAAAGCCATGGCTGACCTGGTCTCTAATGCCAGCAAGTCCCCAGCTACATAGGGGAGGCTGGATGAGGCAACTTCCAGCTGTCCCATCCAACCAAGAGCTCTGTGACTCTCCACAGGAGCCTCACTATTAGTGGGTTTAGGAAGACAAGTGTCCCCACACAGAATCAAGCAGTGTGAACAAACCTCTCTGAACTTGCAGGAGCAAACAAAGCTTCAGATCTCTTCAGCCTTTCTATGGATTGTGTAAGCTAGAAAGAAAGCTGCTGTCTTCCCTGTTTCACCAAATTAATATTACAAACACTGCCTCAAAGTGAGAATCTGTAGGATCAGCCTCACACTTTGCAACAGGAAAAAGAAAGCCTTTGTAAACAATGTGGCACAGAATACAGGTATTCATCAGCTACATTAGGAATCTCTAGATAATAAGCAAGTTAATGGCAGCAGTAAATTTCAAGTTGGTTATTGCAGGCTGGGGAACAAGCTAAGCATAGGGGATGGTTAGCAAAATAGACCTAGACATCATGTGACTGGTAACTATAAGTTTCAAGTCTTTGGCAGTATTTTTTTAAATATTTTTCAATAGTGAGTACAGAATTTAAATTGGTTGGTTTTAACCAGCACTGCAAGTCCACATGGAAACTGCATATTTAGTAAGAAAGCTATCTGAATATGTGCCCAGAATTAAAGAAACAAAGGTGGGGGGGCAGGGGAGGAAATTGCTTGAGGTTTTTTTTGAACACATTCAAAGGTTTATTTAGTAGAATCCTTGCAGTCCTCTCCTATATTTGTGGTGGGGAATTTTGTATTTCTGCATTGTTTGGATAACACCAGATCCAGAAATGTTGCAAAACAGTAAGAGAAGGTATTTCAGGCTATTTGACTTAGCTTAAAGCATGAACTACAATATTTGACATCCAAAGAGAGCTTGTTTCTCAGGAAGTTTTGGAAGTTCAAGAAACTTACCCAGTATTCATTGTGTAAGCATCCAAAATTGCCGATGCCCACCTTGACAGAAGGCTTTGTGACTAACACAACACTGACCACCCATGTCATATCTAAAGATTGACTGAAGCATGGTGCAAAACACAAATTAAATAGTGCATATCTATCTCCATGCTTCTACGTCTCTCTTGGGACAAGTGTGGTATGAAGATTTTATCAGAAAGACTGCAATAGCTTCAGAGGCAAATGAGCTCTAAAGGCCATTCCATAAAATCACTGCTAAAACTCATTGTTAGCATCTCCAAAATGATCAGCCCTCATTTCTGAGGTTCAGAGCCCCCTTCACCCCCAGATCTCCTAGGGTGGATCTCAGTAGTAGTGCTCCTGTTTTTAAGGACTGCAGGCTAGAATAGCATTTCTGAATAACCCCTCAGGATACCTCACAACAGGGTAACTCCTGCCCTCTGTTTCTGATCTGTACAACTGTAGGGGGTAAATTAAGTAGCAATTGGTTGCTTGCTCAGATGTGCCACTATGGGCGGTAATATGGGGATAAAATTGTTCTGTACTGACCAAATTAGAAATGAGTAGCTGAACATACTTGAATTTATGCCAGTAGTCTCAGTAAGGTAGGGCAGAAACTGAGCAGTGACTTATGAGATCTGCCATCATCACCCAAGAGCTTGTTTTATAAATAATAGTTGATTGGCAGCAACTCAAGGAGTAAAAGACAGAAAGATTAAGCCCCAGTTAAAGGACTTAGCAGCGTTGCTCCTTGTGGAAGAAAGGATAAATCAGAAGTGACGAGGTGCCTCTGCAGCACGCTGCTGTGGTTGTGCACGCTTTGGAGAGGAAAGGGTTCTGGGGTGAGAAAGGCAACTCACACATTTTTACTGGGACAGGCTGGGAGAGGGAAGTGAGGGGGCTGTTCAGCCAGAGGCACTGCACTGCACGGGAAGCAGCAGCACACAAACCCAGAAGGGCTTTCTGCTGAGCCAATGTCAGAGTTTCTCACACTATCAGTGCAGACAAGAACTATAAACAGTGAACAAATGCCCACAAAATACATACACTGGAGTTCTGGCTTACACACAATAACATACAGGGAAACATGCTCCTTTCTAAATAATTTTGTGAGGCTCATCCAGAGCTGTAGCAAAATCCTGATTTTTTATGGGGAGACCACTGTAGGGAGAAAGAAGCAAAAGGCCTGCAAAGAGAAGTTTCTAGGGACTATGAAGTAAGCACTTCAAAAGAAAGAAATCAGACTTCTCCATCTGTTTTTACCTAGTACACAGGAAACATGTTCTTAGGTAATGCACTGAAAATAGGAAAAATACCTTGACTATTCTTCCAAGCCCTACAGCTGTCAGAGACAAAAATACTAATTGTGCCTTCACTAAATAAATCAGCGCCTTAAATAATTCAATCAATTAACAAGACAAGCCTGTAGCTAAAGATATCACCATGAACAATGGGTAGTAAAAATTGGGAGAATTCTCTTTTCTTCCCTCTGAAGGTCTCTGCTGTAAATGTCAGGTGGGAGGCATTATTGTATTATATGCAAATAGCTTTTCTCACTTAGAAAACGTGCCGATACAGATAATCAAATTCTAGCTACGACCAACCCACTTCAACACAGAGGGAAAGTCTCCCACAACAGGATCCCTCCAGCTATAAGTTTTTATATCCTGTGATGAGCAACAATGCTTTATATCCAGAGATCCCACACTTGATCTATCACCATAACTACTGGTGTTATTTGTGAGAGGCCTAACTGGCCTTTATGAAATTACACAGCTGCATTTCTGCTTAGCACTGATGAAGTACCAAGGGCATTGCAAAGACCTAAGTCTTAATAAAGTTCTACAGTCTACCCACTGATTAACTGAGCACACAGGATCCCCAAGCAGCAGATAGGTGTTGTTTGATGATAGTTTTGCAGAAATCTGGCCCCTGCACAAGAACAGAAGCTCAGCAATAGTTCAGCAAAGAATGCAGAGCACAAAACCACTGCAGGATAGATAAACAACTGAACTATCAGGCCATCTACTGCCCAAGAACCCAAACTAACAATCCTAAAATTACAAAAAGTTCAGTTTTCTTTTTGTTGTACCCTAAGGCAGAATTCAGTGTTCACTTCACCCTGCTCACAACAAAATGCAAATCAGCTCTCTTTTCCCTTCTTGTGCCTTCTCCACCTGTGAGATGAGCCATAGACAATTTGGGCTCCTGATCTCGAAGCAGATAGATGAAGCCCTACCTGGTGCTAGAAACATTTTGCATGCTGGAAGACTTGTATCTGCCAGCCTCTCATGGTCTCTTTCTTACCAAAACTACAATAAAGAGTTGTTATGACACCAAAGGAGAAAGAAGATCATTTTCTAAGTTATATGCCTGCTTATCATTTCAGTTTTGTTGCCTTTCAGGCTTTTTCATAACTTTGCCATTACTTTCTACAGTTCTTTAGAATTGCCATAAAGAAGTCAAAAGTTGCTGCTTAAAAATAACATTTCAAGGTTGAAGCAATATTCCAGAGCAAGACACCCTATAGTTCTTCTTTAGATGCCTGCAATCACCACTGACTCAATTTAAGGAGATGGTAAACTGGGGCTAAGAGCCATCAGCTGCAATAGTCAAATGGTCTTTTACTCAGGGAGCTGCACTTGAAAGCAAAAAGGTATTGAAGGGCTGCACATCTACCTGTCCTTTTCCTTTTCTTCCAATTCATTGAAATGTAGCCCCTTTGGGGCTTGTCCTTAGCAAGGCTGATTGTAAATCCATGCAGCAAGCAGCTACACCATGCCTTTAATGGTAAAGGACAAATAATCACTCATTATCACAAGTATCATGAATTTCATGAATACCATTAAAACACATTATCTTTGGACTAACAGATTAACAGAAATTTCAAGAATTTCAAGAACCTCTCGTTCTGTTACTTTCTGATATTTAAAAGTAAAGAATCTCTAACTCAATTCTATTAGAGTCTCCCACTCAGTATTCCCTTAAGTCAGGGGCAATTCTCATAGGGACTTTTAGCCAGGGCAAAAGTATTCTTTGAAGAGAATAAATAATCCAGAAAGAGGTGGAGATTTCTTCCATGGAAACACAAAGGGAAGAAACTGTGAAGTTATTTTGTGAAAACAGTTTGTTTCATTTGTATTGAACATGAAATTAAATGCTCCAAGCAGCACCGAAAACAGTAATTATCTTCACGTAATATCAGTGACATTTTTCACCACAGCATGCATGGTGTTGGGTTTTGAGATACAGCAAAATAAAAAGCAGCCAGGGGGCTGGCTGAGAGAGAAAGGGGAGATGCTTGATTTGGTTGGGTTTGTTTGAGTTTGTTTTGTTAATAAAGAAAAATTTCAAAGCTCATCACCCATCAGGTATTCTCAGACAGGAATTAATCTTTCTTGATGTGTTCTAGTTTGACTCAAGCAATTTAATTCAGAATGCTGATGCTCTTGCTGCAATCAGGTTGGTAGTGGAGCCTTCAAAACCCACTGCCAAGACATTGGAGTGATACTGCATCTGCTTCCCACCAGAGGTTTTTGAGACACCACCCACTCCAACTGGAATATCAGTCTCTAAATTCAGACCTGGACACATCCACTCCAGGGATTGTGCCCTGCACTCTGCACAGTCTGTGGCATTCCCAGAAGAGGAATTTCTTACTGGAGGTGTAGGTTGTCAGAGTACAAAACAACATTTAATGAGTTGGGAATAAGAAATCTTGCAACATTATGTAAATATTGTTTAGGATATTTTCCATTCCAGTGACTTAGAGGCAGAGATATAAAGGTAACGGATTTACTTTAAAAATTTTAAAAATCTACAAGACTTTCCAGAACACAGAAATTTGGCAACTTTTTCTGCTCTTTATCATTTATTTCCAAAGGTTTTACAAGCCAAAAGACTTTCTCCTAAGAGAAGACAGCTGTATGCTTTACAAGACCCAATAGATTACCCTGCCATGTTTAATAGGAGGTCACAGTGGTTTTGGTGTATCAGGCTGTCCTGGGCTGACAGAAGGCCATAAATCTGCTGTAGATTTACTGCCTCTCCCTCCAGGAAGGGGAGAAATCACCATAAGAAGGTTCAAGCACATAAAGGGGGAAGTCTGTCCAAGCAGGTTCAAGTTTCAATATTCAGGACAGGATAGGAAGGGAGGGATTCCTCTGGAGCTCCATCTCATAGCATAGGCTTTGGACTGTAGGAAGAACATGCTTGCAGCACCTCTTCAGCAAAATCCTTGTCATTTCTAGTGGTTTGGTTCCCAAGGGCAGTGACATAAACGAGACAGCCTCATGTTGTGGTGAATTTTCAAGAAAGGTTGCATTTATTTTGTCCATGTGTGGATAGTACTGCTGCCAGATCCACACAGCCAGTGGCAGAAGTTTCCTCCATTTCAACAGAATGGAAAAAAATACATGTTTTTAAAGATAAAAAAGTCACAGTGTGGGTAAAATCTGTCCTGTCTCTGGTTGTGAAAGCAGAGAAATAGAAACACAGTGCAGGATCATTGACAATAGATTGCTATTCATCAAAGCACAAATGTTTACAAACTGAAATTAATACTTTCAAAATACTAGCAGCATCATGTAAATTAAGCTGCAGCTCTAAGAGCCCTCAAATTTGAAGCCTCACAGTAGGCCATTTCAGCATAGAAAATATTGTTATTTCAAGCAGTTGAATCCTGTCAAGATTAACGATATTCATCAAATCAGAGATGGAAAAGCAAGAACAGGATCAGTACTGATGTTGAGAAAATAGGTTTGCAAATTCTTATACAATGATGAATAAAAGAACTGCTCCAAGAACAAAGCTGTCTGTAAGGCTAATGCTGAACAAGTACATGATGCTCTTAGCAGACAGCACATATTTGTTTACAGTAGCTGCAGGAAACAGTACTAAACCTCAATGTGACTTCAGGCTTCTGGCAGTCAGTAGTGCCAAATTAAGTTTGTCCTATAATGAACAAGAACTTGGCAAGTTCCCTAAGACACAAAGTGCTGAGCAATCATGTCCCTTCAGAAGGGATGACCACAGCCCTCAATCAGAGATCTGCACCTCAAATCCCCTTGGATCACAGTCATTTTGGGACCTCCATGTCCCTTGGGTTCCCCGTACAGCATCTGTAGCCCACGGGGTGAACTCAGTCAGTCCCAGCACAGGTGATCATTAACTATTCTCCCTGCCCTCTTTGGACTTGAGCAGGCTCTCCTTGCACCTTTGCTGCACAGCAAGAATTAATAATAAGCAGAGCAGAGCCAGAGTGAATCAAAACTCTGCCAGCAGGACCTGTGGGAAGCACTGAGTCTGAGATGAATGATGTGATGCTCACCTGCTGGATCCACAGAGGCCTTGGAGCGAGACAAGTGCCAGATCACTGTGCCCTGAGGGTGGATTGGGTGCTGTCTTGCTGCTAAACTCTTTCTTCAGAGTAGCTGCGAATACTTTGGCAATTTGTAGTGTTGGACAGACTCCATGGAAAGGAAAAGGGAACAATAAATCTCTGACCTAGACTCACACATAGCCTTAGTCTTCCCATTAATTAATAAATCAGCCTGCAGCTATCCTACCCTCAAGTTTTAAGACGTGATGGGCCAGAGAGGTCCCTTTAGACTGGAAGAGCAGTGCAGGAGAAGTTAAGTAACAATCCTCCAACTGCAGTTTTTAGTAAGAGATCTGTCTGTAGGTTACATAACACGTTCACCTGGATACATAAATCTTACAGGTAATTCCTACAAGCATGTCTTTTTGCATATCCAAATTTAACTATCAGTAAATCTCCCAAAAAAAGTTAAGTCAGTCTTAGTTTTTAGATTACTATAAGACTGTTTAAGGATGCTGTTCCAGTCCAGAAAGCTCTGGGAAAAAGAAAATGAAATTACCCTATCTTCATTTGTAACTCTCTAGTCTTCCATAAAGGGATTTGCTCACATAAAATAATTTAATTTTCATATTTTTCTCATCTTAGAATAAAAGAAACAAGTTCTTACAAGCATAGCACCTGGCCACCAAAATTATGTAAATAGCATGAGCTACTAAACATCTCTATGAATTGCCTCTTTCATCTGCAAAACACCTTCAGAGCCTTCATTTTCTTACACATTGGCTGTTTGTTACACGTCATTCTTCCTCCCCTGAGGCAGCTCAACTTTGACTGCTCTGATGAGTAACTTCTGCCCAAAGGAGTTTGCTCTCAGAGCTCTGCAGAACACAGTGATAACCTAAAAAAGTTCACCAGAATCTCATACTACATGCTCAGTGCTCTCCCCACAGCTGCTGTTACCTCCTGGCAGTATCTGAGCACACAACTGGGAAAAGGAATGTTGGCCACAAAAACAACTAAGAAGCCTCTTCCTTCTTAACTGACCTTTCATAATACACTTACTAGTTGTAATCCTAATGATTTGGATATTCTAAACTATTTACAGCTGAAAACTGATCCTGTCTGAGCACTTTATTCTTATGGAGTATATTGTTTCAAGCTGCCAAAATTGTCTTCTGAAACAAATTAATTTGTGTAGCTTTATAGTCTGGTAGTGTAAATCAAGGTAGTTGCAAGTTCTGGTCCAGCAAAACAATCTTAAAAGATGCAAGTTAGTTTCTTTCTGGAAAATATATCTGTTCTTTGTTTACAGCAAAACCACACTGCAGAAACATTCACTGTGCAGACCATATGTAACAGCTGATGCCCTGCTCAGCCATATTCCCCCAAGTAAAAGCAAATCTTACAGCATCTGATCTATAGGGAAACACAAGGACTTATTTCCCTTTACATTACTCTGAGATATTTAAATTCATGGAAAGCTGTTTGTGACAGCTGTCAATGGCTTCCTGGAACTGGCACCCATTGTATCGAGCAGAGAACAGCATTTCTATGGCAACTGTCTCATCACATTTCAAAAAACGGACGAACAAGAAGGATTCATCACCTTCTACATTCCCTATTTTCTCAGTAGCACCTTGCCTTTCCATTCTCCCAACTCTTAGGGGCCAAGATAAGAAGAGAACACTTTCAGTCAAGCTCTGTAGAAGTTTCTGGTTCCTTGGCCACTTGCTCATTAAAGCTCTCAATTAATGCTTCCAAGAGACCTGTATTGTTTTTCCTGCCTGTCCTACTGACTCACAGCAAGGCACTGCCAGCTATAACGTTAAGTATCCCCACTGTCCTGGGACATAAGCCTGCCAAGGATGTCCAGTTTATCTCTGCCAGGGGAAAACACAGCCAGTGCACACTGGGCTGGCTGCTACCACCAGCTGCATGAAGAGAGGAAGGCTGTGGTTCATCAGCTTTTTTCCCCCAGAGGCTCCCAGAAAGGCATCACTCAGGCTTGTTCTCCTCTTCTAAACGCTCCTCTGTAATGCAGCTCATGTAACACTGAAGAAATTGCTATGTGAGAAGGGCAGCCTGACAAGCAGGAGCGGCTGGGGAGGAAATACAGGACAGCAGCATCCCCAGGGAGACTGGTCTCTGTGCTGCATATTTGCACCTGTGCTTGCTGAGACTGCAATGATCTGAATGCAAGGCAAAGCTGCTCAAATTTTAGAGTTTCTGAGGAAGAAATGTAGTGGTTATTTTTCACAACTATTTCTCTGAAGTAGGAAGAGACCCAGAATTCTATCTTTTTTTTTTCTGTTTCTTCCCAAAATGGACACTTTAGTATCCCCAGAGAGAGAAAAGTATTTAAAGCATTATGTGCATATACTCCATTCCCCTTTGAAAAGGACTATAAACAGCTACATCTCATTCTGCAGTTCAAACTGGCTATCATGGAAAAGACAAGCAAACAGCATGATTCAATCATTCTTACTTTCAAGGTCTTTTTTGAAAGATGTTCAAACTTTTAACATTTTCAAGACTGAAACCTGTCAGTCACAACCCCCACATTTCTTCATGCTCTGTTCAAAGCACATGATATGTGATTTCTTCTGTTAAGGAACTTCTGCAATTTCTTTCAAAGAATGAGCAAATTCTGTCTTATTTCACTCTTTTGTTCACGTTCTTAATAGCATCAGTGTGCTCAGATTTAGAATCACTGCACTGACCTGCTCTAAACATAGACATGCATGGGATGGTGTTTGGGTTTCCAAACTTGCTGTGTGCCACATGAACTCTATTAACAGCTTTACATACTGTATTTGTACTTGACTTATTTGGCTTACTACTGAAAATGTCATTTTTAAATAGTTGTTTTAAACATTTCCATTAGATACCTAATGGATCGCCTAAACCATTAGTCCAGCAAATTTAAAAAAATCATCAAGCCAGTAAAACATGCTTCCTTAGCAAATTTCTTTCCTTATTTGTCCTCAAGGATCATTTACTTCGTATATACGCACACAAAATCTTTCACATAATCTCACTTTCCCCAATCATTTAGCATTAGCTGTATGCAAGGTTATATTCATTATATCAATTACATTGTTCATCCTTTAGTACTTCCCACAAAAATTAAAGCCATAAGTCTTGTAATTGCTGCTTTAAAAATAGCTATATATTTATCACTGAGAAAAAGGCTTGACTAAGGAAATGTGTAACACATTTATTGTTGTGTTGTTGCAGCTTCATGCTGCAGCATGGTGCTAATCAGCTTTCTTGTACAAACCAGGTTTATGGGATTTGAAATAGAGAGAATAAGCTAATTAGAGAATTGATATTCCATTAATGAACCAATACCATTATTGCAGAACTAACATGATTATTGCAGAAGCTGTTGCTCATCTGCACTGCACTGTAGTATTCCAGATGGAATTCTAGAGGACTGGACTGTTCTCAAAGGAAAAGAATGTCTGGAGAGGGCCTTCATCATCCTGTAATACTCAAAATCAGCAGGGAATTCGCAGAAAGTTTGTATGAAAAGATTTTATACATATATATATATATATATATATATTCCTATATTTATATAAATATATATATAAATTAAGGAAAATTAACATAAATATTCCAGTGTTGGTTGAGAGCACCCACTTAAGTGTTGGGTCCTGAGGGCAGGCAATTCTGGGAGCATTTTCGAGGAACTAACCAGTTTGAGGAAGGTCAAGCTGCTAAGGTACAGCAAGGTGGGCAGTGGTACTGTGAAATGTGAAACTTCCTCTGTTTCTGAGTGCACTAGTCATAGAAATCCCTGCCAGCCATCCTTTCTAAACACAAAATTACTGCACAATAACTCCCAAAGTTCTCCTTCCTCACAATACAGAGCTGTTACTGCAATGCAGGAGCTTGAGGATGTATGGAGCAGCAATTTGAGGACTCTTATTAGATAGAAACATTCATTGCATTACTTAATAAAGAAGAAAAGTCTTCTACTTACCAACATTATCAAAAGTGCAATGCAGGAAATATTTATATCTCTCCTACTAAACCAATAATTCCGACTAGCCTAGTGCTTATAACCTTTAAATCCCAAACTCTAGGTCAAAGGAATGAGCAGAAAATTGCAGTAAATTGTCAGGCAGCACAACTGAATGAACAAGACAACAACTAATCTGATGATGAGGGGGTAAAAATTTGATAAGCCCTTCAGAACAGATGTTTCTTCAACAATCCCCTGTTATGCTGGTAGAACAGTTAATGTAATTTTGAACCTGGCAAGAAATTTTAACAACTCAATTGGACATTTCCTGCAGAGAAGTTTATAAAATACTTCTGTCTGAACTGAGGAATAAACTCATACAGGACGTTGCTTGACTTAATAAATTTTACGTTGCTTTAAGAAAATTAGTATTAACTGATCTGAAACTACCAGGAAGCCAGTCTAGCAGCCTACATTACCAAAAGTAACTTTCTGTAATTGTTTGATTACAAAAAATGCTAGGAACAGAGATGGCTTCAAACACAGATTAAGTATCACTGTCCCTTGAAGCCTATAAAAGCCCCAGCATATTGGATCATCTGGGTCATAAAGAGAGCGCAAGACACTGTGTACCAGACTCCCACAGTTGCATCAGTCACAGCTGCCAGTTTAAAATAATGGCCCAAAGAAGCTTCTCCAAGTTATTCATGGATCACTTAGGAGGAAGGATGTGAGAGTTATTGGAAATTACTCCAAATGGTATTGGTGTGGGACAGGTGAGGTAACCAAAACCCACATGGGGAGAATGGCTCCAAGCCTGCCCCATTAGGCTTCCCCAAAATGCTGTGGGCACAGCAGGTGGGGGCAGCAGGGCAGAGAGAACAGGCACCTCCTCCCTACACATCACCTGGCCCAGGGCAGGCTGGAATCCATGAGCTGAGAACACCAAGCCATGTTGTCCAAGAGGTCTATGGAACAGCTGCTGAGAGGAGATTCCCCACTCCCCTCCATCCCTGACAGCTTTTGCTTTGTCAAAGACCCATGACATGCACTAAACTCTCAGAAGTCCCACCAGCAATGAAGGAGGAAGGAAAGGGTGATTTTACTCAGGATTCCCAGCCCTGGGAATCAGGGGTCCCATCTTTGGCTCCAGTTATCCCTTTCAGGCTGTGTGGTTTCCTCACAAATCCCTACAACAACTTCTGCTACCACCTCCCCTCCCACCCACCAGTGCTACTCAGAAATATGCCTATTCCTGAGTTTGGAGGGGGTTGTTTTGTGATTTTTTACTGTGTATAAAAACCCCTATATATCTATTTGTTTATAGACATTTTTCAATGTTATGCACACACAGCATTTGCACACAGGCACATTCCTCAAAACCACCAAGCAAACACTTCACAGTTAAAAGTTCTGTACCTTCAAATGCCAAGGTCTCCCCAGTGATCCCAAATACTCACACATCTGCTGCAATTTCCTTTGAGAGACATTTCTTTCATCCTGGAGGAAATTTATTAAAACACTGACTTCTTATTTAGGACACTTCCTAATTAATACCAATCTTTAAAGCTTCTGCCTTCTAAGACTTATTGTTCCTTGCACAAGATGAGAAGGCAGTCACAATTCATTGTCTTTATAGAGACACATATTTGTTCAAAAAAAATATATATTTAGCAGCTTGCAGTTCCATGTCCTTGAAGTTAGAAGTGCTTTTACAGTTTCATATAGGGAAATAGCAAACTTTTGCTGTTCTAGACACGGGCCCTCAACACATCCCTATGTCCATGGTACATTTTAAAAATATGTAAAATCTTTTATACTGTAATTAAATTGTTGAAGACTCACTGAAAGTTCTTCAGTTCCATAAATTGGGCCATTACCTCACATCTTATATTCCCACATTCTTGTTTATAGGAAACAGATGATTGCCAATAAGATAAAATCCAAGTGGCACTATATACAATTTTCCAGCTAGAAGAGAGAGGGAAAGGAGAACTTATTAACAGAAGTATTACAGGAAAGCATCTATCTCCTAAGAATAATACAAACAGGCTAAAATGAGATGAAGCCTAAATTCTCTTGCTTTTCCTTTGAGTGGAGGAGTCCACTTTACAGGGGTGTAAAGACAGCTGGTGAACTCAAATGGGATAAATTCCCCAGCAGAGGTTATCTCAATGCTGGCATTACTACAAACATCCTAATACATGCTCCTTTGCATGCCCTGCTATGTTGGTTATCTTCACTGATGAACCACTGCAGCTCTGAAATTTTTGTGCCATGTCTACAACCTTCTCTGGCCACTGTGTAACAGCGCAATGGACATGACAAATGATCTCTTTGGAAATTTTATCTGTTGACTTTCTACTATTGATCTCATGGGCAGGGCTCATCTCTTTGAGCTCTAGAGGACCACACTGCACACTTCTGTATCTGAGTCAGTCTTCCCAGGCTCCCTTTACAATCAGTGGGGACGAACAAGCACCTCCAGGCATAATTCACCCGATTCAACTGAGACAGCTACTTCAGCCTGAGAATAACTCTGCCCTGGAGATGATTGCTTCCCTGTGTAGGGTGACAATTAAGGATTGGATGGCTGTATTTAGTCAGTTAAATCCCACCATTAGTGGTTTAAAATGTTATTTTCCCCCAATGCTCCCAATGTGGAGCATGACACAAGGGTAGTGAAATCTCACACGTTCATAAATGGAGCCTGTACACAATAACCTCCGGGAGAGTTTTCCTTCTAAAGAGCTGATTTTCTTTTGAGAGTACAGACTCAACATTTCCCAGCAGAAGAAAATCATCAGTTTGTTCAAATTAATGTGGCTGAACATGTGTACTAAAATGGACTTCCTCCATTTTTCACCCTTATGTTCAATGATTTGACAGAATACTTCACGCTCTTAGGTGCCTATTTCAATCCAAAACACTCTCTGAATAGCACTTGTAGCTAATTGATTTGTCGTAATTTACTTCCAGCTTGCTCTCTAATGCTCCAGCATGGTGCTTTTTAAATTTGGAACACAGCAGAAGGCCCTCCTGGGACAAAAGCTTCTCTGAGCTTCCCCATGGGGTTTTCAAGCTGCAGTTCACAGATGAGGGAGCAATGGGAAGACAAAGACCACTTCCAGCCATGCTAGAGGTGCATGCAGCAGCTGTCACTCCCACACACCTCCTGAGTGACTGCATTTCATCCTTTTGACCAGCAATGACAAGGAGACAGGGTGCTCCCTGAAGCTTGTCCCTTTGGGATTTATAATAGGGATGGCTGCTAGGACCATCCCTCTCCAGTTTATAAATGGCAGTTTCCCAGAGGGAACAGAGAGGTCACTTTGGGAACTATCTGACTTTCCCAGTCCTCAAGTCCAGAGTCATCAGTGCAAAGACAGACACAGACAGGTTTTATTTTGTCCATACACTCAAGCAAGGCACCACAGTGTCAGAATAAACATCAGCTGTGGATCTTTCTCCACTACCAGGAGCTTAGGCCTAGGGATACCTTTCTCCAACAGAAAAAATTACTTTTAAACCTTCATGTAGCTTTTGCTAAGAAACCCAGGATCACTCAGTGTAAAGCATGGAGGTAAAGCTCAGCCTAAAAGAGGGAGATGACAATGCAAAATGTGCTTGAAGACAGCCTACCAACTACACAGATTAATACAACTTTCCTTCGTGAACTTCTCGTACTTGCTTCGTTTCTTGAGGTTCCCAGTACACTAAGGATAATCCAGATCCCTTTGTGGCAGGGATAATCCACCTTAGGAACAACACTGGTGATTCCTCATCTGGAGCTGGGTCATGTGCCATCATTGACAGAAAAGTCTTTTCTGGTCCCACTGCTTCCAAATAATACCTCTTACCAACAGAATCAAATCAACAGAATCAAATATGTCACAGTTTACCTTCAGCCATGTGAAATGGAAAAGGGATCAACTTTCAAGTACCAAGTCAATTCGAAAAGGAGACTGTTGTCCTTTGAAGCTCACTTGTTACTATTATGACAGTTATTTTCAGCCACACTCTTGTTTCTGGGAAAAAAAATATTTTCTAACTACACAATATAAGACTTGGAATGAAATTTTACAAAAATTGTGTTTCATGGATACATCATTGAGCTACACCTTTTTTTGTAAGAGATCTTCCACCTGTAGCTCTGCCTTGGCTAGAAGAAAACCCAAGAGCCTCCTTCTGTCTTGTTATTCTGAAGCACACCAAGAAGTACTTAATCAAAGAATTTTGGCTTTGCTTGGAGAGAAGTTTACAGCTGGTGGCCAGCTAAATTGCCTTTAAGTTATTTATACTCAGCTCTCTTGTTCACTAGCAACCTAAGAAAATTACTGCAGCCTTATGCAAGTCATGGTGGACATGTTGATTTGCCATGTCTGAATCCCTGATTTAGATGTTTAAGGCACTTGGATAGTTTCTCCTGGGAGGAGGCACCTTTTGGCAGGGGGATTGTGATGGATCAGTTAACAGGATCAATCAGCATTTGATTTCATCTCACCCAGTGCATCCATCAAGGCTCACAAGGACTGGTGCAAAGCGTTTGCACCCTGGACTTCATCTTGCACCTTCAAAAACCCTCTGACATTACCACCCCTGGTGAAACCGTAATTGCTTCAAGGTAAAAAAACCTTATAAATGCAAATGTGCTGAAACCAGTACATCATTCTTAATGGTAAGCTCCTTGTCTCAGACAGCTTTTGAGTATCCTAGACACCCATTACATTTCCAAATGGCTCTCCAGGCTTAATAAATCACCCCCTGAAGTTCAAGCAAGAGCTCACAAAGTCCTCTCTAACCTTTCAGTGCGCTTAGGCTGGATTTCTACCAGACAGGTCAGAAGCTGTGGACCTGAGAAACAAATCCCCTCCCCAGGAGATGCACCAGGAAGGATTTGCTGCTGGGTTCTCTGCTGCAGAACTAATGGACAGTGTTCATGGCTCAGACTGCTTACAGGCTGTGCACAGATTGGCACGGAAAATGCGACCAGCTCGCTGCTGCCAAGGGGTATGGATTGGGAAAGGCAGCCAAATGGGAGCATTTGGTCAAATTGCACGGAAAGATATTCTAAAAGCTCTGTGAAACCAGGGACTGGGCTTGGCTTTACTTCAAGACATTTTTGCCACTAGAGCAAAAGGAAAGTACTTATTCGACCTCTCCTGGGGCATTAAGTCATCCATTTTTTACATTTCTTTGCAGCTAAAGCAAAATGGTAAAAATCTTATCTCTAACTTTGCTAGTGTCTGTGTTTCTAGTAGATGAGGAAGGAAATGGGGGGCTAGGAAATATTCAACTTCTTTCCCTCACAGATGCTCTACGACTAATATCATCAAACATCTAAATGATTAATAAAATAAAGAAACCCAAAAATCAATTTAAGTGCCATGTGTTGTTGGCAATCCAGATGTCCAAAGACAAAAAAATGGATAATTAAATTTATATGTATGTGAATTTTCTATTGCCACCCATTATTAGTGTCATAATTCTATGTGCTGAAGGAAGGGTTATAACTCCTTGATAGAGAAGGTTCATTTCATTAACTCCTTATGTACAAGTAGGAAGATTGCAGTAGTGCCTAGAGGAATAGACGCACCATCAAGCCTAAGTATTAAAAATACAATTAAACAAATACAGTCCCTGACATACTGTTTGCAATATAGCAGAATAGTAAAATACTATTTAACTACATTTAATTCCTTTGAAACACTTCAATTTTAGATACTTAGCTATAACATTTCCTAAGGTTGAGACTCATTTGATTAAAATATCTAGGCAAGATGAAATGTTCTTTAAAGGTATGCAGGAAGTCACCTAGATGTTGAAAGGGTTTCTCAAGAAATTGATGCATGTGGTTTTTTATCCAGTTTCATGGAGAACAGGAGATCCTTATGAGCTTTTCTCTGGTCATAAAGAGAGCTTTAGGAAAATCAAGCTGATGAATCTATGACTTTTGGCTAAAGTCAATAAACATAGGCAGCATGGTTGTTGTCTTTTCAAAAACTCTCCTATATATGACTACAGTATTAGCACTAAAAGCTTCTTTATAGCCAATATAATATAATTTCTAACCACATAAAACCAAGTCCAGAAGGAGGCATGTGGATTCCTCACTCCCTAACAACTAAAGTGTTAGTTCTCTAGAATCTGTAGCATGCATATAGGAATAAAAAATATCCTGATTGAACAGGACACAGAATTTGAGCACGACTTTAATGTTCTGATCAAATGGCAGTAGAATTTTAAATGAAAAGCAAAGGCTTGAAACGGCAAGAACTGCTCAGACTGACACTTTTACTGTAGTCAGAAGAAAATTCCTGTGCTCATCAGTCTCTTGTTTTGATAGATAGATGATTCAAATAGTGCTCTCCCAGCAATCCCAAGCAGCATTTGTGACATTCTCAAAGGCAGTTACTTTTCAGACTACCTGCTCTGAGACCACACAGATAAATACTTAATAACACAGCTTATGAAAACTTTTCAAAGTCAATTGCCTTTCCTCTGACACACCTTTTGCTGGTTTTACATAACTGCTTTTAAAAGTGCAAATGCAGTAAACATCATCCTTGGTGAACTGAGAATATAAAAAGACCTATTCCCACATATAAGCCACTGCAATCTATAACACCACTTTTATTAGCAACCTGCAATGCAGCCAACACATGGAGATGAAGAAGCCTGAAGAGAAGTAACTGCTGTTATTATTATTATTGTTCTTATGAGTCTCTCATACGGTGGCAGTCAAAAATCCAAATACTTCCTTCAGTTCCAGACTGGAAAATAACTTTGTTGTGCCACAAAGTCAAGCAAATGAAGAGCCCCCTGCCACCAATTTCCTAAACGGATGTCTCTTCTCAGCAATTATTCTGCAGACTTCTGTTAGCACAATACTGTCACTGACGCAGCCCAGCTTCCTTCTCAGGCATACTTCTCCACCCACACAAAAACTCAAGAAAGTACACTCCCAGCAGTTGAAAAAAAGGTCAAAAGCACCTCTTCCCTACTCTTACACGTGAGCAAAAGAAGGGCCACAAAGACATCAACTTCTTGTAATTTGAAGGCAGCTCAATATCCTCCTTCTGGGTATGCTATAACAACCATCATGGCAGTAAAAGATTAATTATATTAGGGTGAAAAAACACATTATTAAGTAACAATCAAACAGTTTTTATCTTAAAACCTATTAAAGCTTACAGACCCTAAGCCTTGATCTGACAATTGTTCAGCCAGACATAGAAAAACGTGTATGAAACCATCAGTGGCACAGGGCAAGGAGCCCCAGCTGGAGTGCATCTATTTTTCCAGCTGTAAAGGAATTACAGGAAAATGACCGATAAATAACTGCCTTGTGTTCAAAGCATCTGATGAACAAACCCCCTTTGTGCTACATTTCATTATGCAAACAGGAGGGGATGAGAGAAGAAAAAAGGAGGACCTGCTGTGCCCCCAAACACAGCACTGCTGATAGCAACTCCCTGAGGCTTTACTCACCCTTTCAGAGACCCAGACTTCTCATCATTGCTTGTCTTTGAAAAGGTTACCTCGAGCAATATGCAAGCATTTGACCATGCTGACTGACACCTGTAAATACTGAGCACTGTTATTTTCAAGTGGTTCTGCAGCACAGCTTTCTGGGGGTCCACACCATGGCATCTTAGCAACCTTGAATGAAATTAAACAGATGTGACTAAAGTATCCCACACTCAGACTGAAGAAAGAACAACTGGAAGCTGTTACAGATTATTTGAGCTGGATACTTTCTAGCCTAAGTGCATTTCACACCTTAATTCAATTTTTCCATCCCAGGACTACCTGCAGAGCTGACAGTTTTCAATATATTTACAAAACACAAGTGCTGGATTATCCATTTTACATGCTGAAGTCATTCACTCACCAAGCTCTCCTAGTACATCATGAAGCACAATTTCCTAGCAGTCACAAAGGAGCAGCAGGGATCCCACCACCCTGCTTGGCACCAGCTTCTGGACACTGCAGGGCATGTGGGATCCTGGGCAGGCAGGGGGATGCCAAGGTGACAAAGAGGTGCCCTGGTACAAGAGAGAGGAATCAATTCAGGGAGGTGGGAAGGGGCCAGCACAGTTGCTTGATTTATATTGTCCTGCTCCAGCATCCAGGGACCTTTCCAAAATAGTTTTGGCACTGATACCAGCTTCTCCCAACTGAATAACAACCTCTAGCATTTAAACAGATTCATCTGTTTCACAGGCCTGAAGAGGCATATTTTAATACGGTTCTCTAAATAGGGCAGAGGCAAACCTAAAAGGGCAGCCAAGTTCTGTGAGTTGGGCAGATCCTGCTGCTTTTATCCAGGATTACCCACATGGACATTGGCTCCACCATTCCTGCTGCAACATCCACACAAAGAACATAATTCCTTTTTGCCACCCAAATTCAGCACTGCTCACTACAGGAAAAGTAATTATCTGTTAATCATCACAGAAGTCAGAAGCCAACATAAAAGCATAAGTTATGTATAAAAAAAACACAAAAACAACACAACAACAGACCATGTCAGGTACCCATTTATCTAAATTAAAATCTTTATCCGTTTCAACGTAATAAGGAGCATAAACCTACTGATCCCATTAAATACAGCTGAAAAACATCTTACAGTGATGCTTTTCATCATAACAAAAGGTTAATCTAATAATCCTGTGCCATATTTGATGGTTATAAGACCTAGTCAAGTTTTATTTTTGGGGGTTGGTTTGTTGTGGTGTTTTTTTGTTGTTTTCCATTTGGTTGGTTTTTTCCTTAGGCTTGTGGGGGGTTTGCTTCTTTCTTCACTGCTGTTCTGCACCTACTTTCCACAAAATATCTTGTCTCCAACAGAGATAAGAGAAACCTTCATGGTATTTAAAAGTCTGCAGCATTTTTTCCACTACTAGCTGAAAATAACAGGGAAACAAGGACTTCAGTGCATTGCATTTTTTACCTCCTACAACACTACCTAAAATCACAAATTTTCTGAAAGCTCCTATGCTGTTTGTTATAGGGTTCTTTTCCAAATTAAAATTTGAATTGTGACTTAGAATAGTTGATGAATGAATGGTTATGTCCTTGCAGTTTTCTTCCACACAGTGCTGCCTATTATCTAGTGAATAAAGAATACTGACAGTCAATATTGTGGTCAAACCAGGTCAAACTGCAGCAATCAAAAGAAAATGTGTAAGTGTATAATGTAATGTTATTTCCCACACAACTGATTCTAAGATTCTAGGATAAAGTTTGCTGCATGGCCTAAATTATTGCCTAATGATTTTTTTTTTTTTTTCATTTGGAGGCATTATCAGAAACAGAGAGAACAAATAAACTCAAACTCTTTGTGACTGCTTGCCTGGGTCTAAAACAATCCATTTGAATTATCAAAAAGGATAATAATCTTGCAGTAGAGGTCAAGTAACAGCAGAGCCAGGAACTGCAGCCTAATGGTGTTGGAACTTTTCAACCTCAAATTCCAGAGCTAAGCAAGTACAAACAGGTGGAGCTTCCATGTAAAAATACATATAAGTTCTTCAGATGCTGGCAACCACATCCATTTTTCCTCTTCCAACAGCTGGTGATCTGGCTATTTCTCTTCACTCTTACTTGAAGCCTTTGATACTCAGGTCAACAGCTTAGAGAAAGCATCTTCCTAATTTATGCAGATATAACCACCTGTGTCTTTTTAAGAAAGCCTCTCACCCTTGGGACTAGGAGGGGGAATAATTGGTATATATGAACTAGTCACATCCGAAAGATCATGAATAAAGAAACAAAGAGGGAAAAGAATCACAGAATGTAATGTCAGCATTTAGTGGCTGAAAATGGGAAAAACTGAAATGAGGAAAAAAAACTCAAGGTATTATACAGAAGTGGGCACTTGCCTGAATCTGTTCATTGCTCCTTTCCAGAAGAGTTAACATTATAACATTCTTCAGCTTCAAAGAGCAAAGAAGCATTTTGAGCACTAAGGAAATGTAGTTTTCCATGATGACTTCTTAAAATAGAAAATACAGAAATGATGGGGGAAATAGGATGCAATATACACATGTGTACCCACACAAGGGCAAAATGTAAGAACCAGTACTACAGTTCTCATTATTTGTCAACAGTTCATTTATGTTAAAAAGTTAAAAGCCTTTTTCCATAAATTTCAGTAGCTTCAGAGGTTAAAATTGAAAAAGCACTTTTGAGCAGACAGATTTGAAGTTATAATTTGGTCTTTTCCAATCTCCTAGCAGAAAAATAGTTTTTCATGCTATAGTTCTTAGGGGAATCCTCCAGCTTCCTGATGTGACAGTTGGGTTGTAAGCAACCCAGGGAAAGGAATTCAGCATTTCCAGCAGTGCTAAGCACAACGTTGTTGCTCCCATACATGACAAACAAGCCAGAGCATACAGAAGCAGGGGCTCATCTTTGATTTTTCCAGGCCTCTGCCAGTCTCTGAAGATCAGCACTTTAACCATTTGCCTCTGTCCTTTACTCTTGCTTTTTACCATGTTATTACATGAAAGCACATCTTATAATCTTGATCTCTCTCAGAAATTTAAAGGGCCACAGAAAGCTTAGAATTGCTGAGAATCCACTGGAGGTTTTCTGAACTCTCCTGCAGCAGTTGAGAGCACTGATGTGCCTTCTGTGGATTGGGGCAATTAGACACATTCTGTTCAATGCCTCTTTTCACAACCAAACTAATATTTCATATTATCATGTGCAAGTATGGTCAAACAGCTCTTTTTCAACAGCCCTTGTGCAATATATTGAAATACAATGCAAGTATGCACCAAGTTTTCAAAGAAACATTCTTATATAAAAACACAAATTTCATTTTCTCAGCATACAACTTAAGGAGAAATCAACTACTAGAATTATTCCCTCTTTATGTTATGATTACACTCTAAATCTAAAAGTTAGATTTGCACAACCCTCTTTAGAAACTACATAGGTGTTTCTTAATCAGGAAATGAAGAGCTAAAGTGCTGCCTACAAGAATCTCTAGGACAAAGTTGTCCCTAAACTTCTATACAGTGCTGAAGGCTTTCATAATCACAAAGTTATGTTTTAAAAGATCTTAGAAAGCAAACATCGATAGATTCTCAAAGGGAAAAAAAATTAACAACAGGAAACCCAAAAACTTTGAGATACTTCCTTAGTCTATCATTCAAGACTCTTTATCAATGAGAAATTTTGGGGATCATCTGGAGCTGGGTGATCTTAGACAATGATCATCTGTACTGAATTCCTGGGACAACTATAAGGTTGGTTTTCATAATTAATTCTGAATCATCTGTTTAAATTTTAAGGAGCTATTCTCAGTCATCTGTGCTGTGTGTCAAGTGTCACAACTATATCTGAATTATGCAAAGGAAAAAAGTTGTATGTGACAGTCTGTTATTTTCCTATCAGAAATGAAAATGAATTCATAAAGCATTAGAGAGTTTGAGAGCCGATTTTGTAATCACAGCATCTACAACAAGAGAGCTGGCAGATCCAGGAAGGTTCCTAAGATAAATCCTTGTTTCTGTGTTTGGACACTTTTTACACTGTCCTGCTGCTACAAGCTTTCTGGAAAGTGTTGTACCCCTAAAAATACACCCAAGGCTGAATGTTTCCAGGAATTATTCAGCAAGCTTTGTTGGCAGCTGACCACAGAGACAGTCATTCTCTGCCAAAACAGGATCTTTGGAGATGTTGTTGGGCTCCCAGTCCTGACCAAGCACAAGTCATTTCCAGACCAGCTGCCAGTCTGGGCTGGTGGCAGCTGCTCCAGTTTGCCTTCCTCTCATCCTCACTGCTGCAGACACACACTGAGCCAAGGAAACCTGCCAGAAATCTCAGAAATCCCACACGCTGTCTTCCACTGCACAGTGGATGTGCTACTTGATGCACCTTAGTTCTTCAAGGAAGTTGCTGTATTTGTATCATTTCAGCACCAGTGTGGGATACAGACACATGCAAATCTAAGCAGGGGTTACTCCAGCAGCCCTCCTTCCTAGCTGATCCACTTCCTCAAGTGCTCCTCACAACCCTTTCACTTGATGTACTCTCCCCTATCTCCACAGCTCTCCTCACCACACACTTGATTTCACACAGGCTGTCCTGAGACTTATTCTGCCTAACACTGGTGCTTTTCAAGAGAATCACATTGCAGTGCAGTAAGAAACTGAAGTAAAGAGAAAGACATGCTCAAGAGCTGCAGAGTAGCTGGAAACTGAAAAGGATGAAAGCTAAAGCCCAATCTGTACTAGAGAAGCTTTGCCAGTGTAGCTGCATCCCAGATCTCAAGACACAGATGGTTTAAACAGCCCTGGAACTAATGGGCATAAATTAGCATTTATGCCAATTCACTGATTGAACACAATCCTTCTGGCTAAAATATTCAGGTGTGTCAATGCTAGGATTTAAATCCCTAAAAAAAATAATTAAAACAAAACAAACAAACAGAAGAGAAAGCCCAACAGCAAAACCTTCACACACCTGGAAAAGCACATGAAAGCAGCAAATGAGGACTTCCTGGTTATCCTGTGGTGCTCATAGAAAGTCTGAACAGTTACCTGCCCACATTAACGCTCTGCCTCCATGCATGAGAAAGCAGGTACAAGAATAGCTCTCTGTACTGTATCACCAGCAGTGTGGCACCCCATGCAGAGCATAGCAAAAACCACATCCTGGTTAGTATAGATCTAAATTTGAAGGCACAGAATCTGAATTTTAGAAAGACAGCCCCCAATCTAAGTGTATAAGTCATCAAGGCAAGTGGAAGTTATCAAGGTGAGGTAGCCTGGCATCCTCTGGTGGAAAAGCATTGTCTGAAAGAACAAAACCAAACATTCCTCCACAACAAAATCTTCTGCCATGGATCCATCACTTTGAGAAAGTTTTCCACAATTTTTTCCAGGTTTCCTCTCTGTCTTTCCCATGGAGACTGGGCAAAAAAGAACTATCTTGAGTTCTACTTCCTCTAAAAGACTGATGCTCTTAATATTCCTGCCTATTCCAAAATCATCAGCTTTAAGGACTGTTTTGTTTGTTTTGCTTGAAGTGCTTCTTGGCCAGAGCTACATGCACAGCATTCAGGGGAAATAGCCTGAATTGTCTGTTAGTCCTGATAAAGGAAGTGTTAGAGAAGTGCTATTTAGGGAAAACCCAATGCAGAGTTTACATCTGATAGGATTATCCCATGCTATATGGATAATAAGATCAAAGGGAAAAGACCTTCAGTCTCCAAGATGATCAGGTGAGGACTAGAACAAAGACAAACGACACAGTGAGAAGTACAGAGAAAGACACTGGGAAATATGCACTAAGACAAATACTATCTAAAATAGCATCAGTCTCCAAAACCTAGTCAGAGATGAGATTAAAGATTAAGTGAATTTTGCCATCTCTCCTAACTGTAAGAGAACAACCACAGACTTGTGCTTTCTTGTGTCACACAGAATTCTGCAGCAGAAGAGGAGCACAGGGACGTGTCGCCTCCACTCCCCTTCCAGCAAACTCTTCTGAGACCAATTCTCCCTCAAAGCTGTCCTGGTGATTACACAGCAGAAAAATAATTCCCCAGCTGTTGGACCAGGGTACAGTCTGAAAACTATGTTTTCTTATATTATAGATTGAAATAGAGATCTTTTCCAGACACACATTTGAAAATATTGATTTTTTTGTTGCTGAACCTCTTTCTTGTAAAAGAGTTTCAAAGGGAGGTCTGTCACTGAAGGAGGGTTGGGATTTGCAGCTGCACACACAAGTGTTTTCAGAGGGCTGTCAAAGAACACATGGCCTCAAAGCATAAGGATGAGTGGGAAGTGGGAGAAACAAGGTTGCATTTTATGACTGTTCAAGCAAACTAAAACTGCATCTCAACCTCCTTGCTCCAGCACTGCTTTGTAATTCCTACAGGTTGCAATCCCCTACCTGAAAGGCACTTTTTTGGAACACAAGAAAAGCCATTCTGCATTTTCAACCCTCTGTCCAAATTTAGTTGATAACAATGAAAACAAACCACTTCTGTCTAGTAAGAAACTAGTTGTACAAACTAGATAAAAAATGGATTAGTCACTTTTTTGATTCACTACCAATCAAAAATAAATAAATAAATAAATACATAAACCCTTCAAATGAAACCAAACAGGAACTTTGCTTTTTCTTTACCAGGACTAAAGTAAAAATTTTAAACCCTTTCTTAATACAGATAATTTTTGGTTGAATGGAACATTTCAGGCATGTTTAGATCTAAACTAAACAATGGATAAATGCCAAAGAGCAGGGATGGGAAGTGAGTGGACCACTTATGTTATGGAGGGTTCAAGCTCAGATCCCAAGTCCAAGGGATATGTGCCTCTAAGGAGAGGGTGCTGGCCACGTGGTTACATGGCATTTTGTCTTTAGAGAACACTTGCCATCATGAACATGCCATTCTGCTCAGTGTGGAGCTCACACTGGAGGCTGGGGTGCTCAAACACTCTTTCTCACATTTATTTATTTATTTATTTAAACAGCTGTGAGCATCAGCAGCAGAGAAGATGTCAGGAAGCAGCTCCCATGGGGATTGCTGTCCAGAATCTGATCTTCTGGGGCTCTTCCACAACATATACAACACATCAGCCAACTAGCCAAGCCATTATCCTGAGAGATCTGGACTAGAGGTTCAGACCAGCCTCAAATAAGAGAGGAAACCAAATCCCTTCATCTAACAAATTATAGAAACAAATCACTGTCATCTCTTCTGGAGAACTATGACTAGGGGAATGAAATTTTCTCTTTCTCCAGCCAAAAATGATCAAATCATAACAGGTTCTGTCTGTGACCACCCAAGAACTGAAGCTGGATTTGGGAGTCGTGTTATATAAGCAAGTCCATCATCCTGTGTTCTTGCTGCTCCTCCTTCCCTCCCCCCCACACCCCTCAGCTAGATTAAAACAGATGGCAGAGGGACATGAAATAAAGAGCAAACCCAGGCAAGTGACTAATTTTCCAAAAGGAGACAGAAAGACAAACCCTAAACTTCAACATTAGAAGCAGCAAGGAATGCATAATTACCCTCTGAACATCAAATTCTTCCACATAAGCAGATGCAGTGGTTGCTACAGATATCATGACAACAGGGAGGGGAGGGATCCTCCAGGCAGGCTTGACAGGCAGTCTGAGATTACACTGCAGTCCTAGAGGCACAAACAGAGAACCTGGCAAAGGAATCACAGTAGGAAACATGAAGGTGAGTAAATCCCACCAAGGAGATGAGGACAGAGCTATTCCAGTGCTTTCATTTTACCAGAGAGCACTGTCTTCATTCCAGTCCCGCTGGAGTTGGTGCTTCCATCTCTCCTGTCAGCACCCAGTGGCAGAAGGCAAATTCCCCTTCCTTGGCAGCTTGAGGAAGGCTTCAGACTTTGCATTTCAGTGGAAGCACTACCCAGCTCTGTTGGTTTTGCTCCAGGAGCAATAACATGACAGAGCAGACATTTGGGGTGGTAATTTTCAGGGCTAAATCTATCAGACTTTGTCATTTTAGCCATTTGGGATTATTTCTGCTGGCTGAACAAATTTAAAGAGACATCCAGAAAATTTAAAGCAAGCATAATCTTTGTTATGCCTGACACAAAGCATACTGCAGCACATCATTTTGCCAACAGAAGGACTTTTAAGACTGTTACACAGCTAAGAAAAGCACCAAATCCAGGTTCAAGGCACAGAAAGGGACTTTCCTTTGCCATTCTGTAAGAAATCAGAGTGCCTGTGCTCAGAGATGGAGGTACTTATTCTCCAGGACTCAGATTTGTTTCCCTCCTGCGTTATATTGGTATTCAGGGCATGATGCAAATCCTATTTATTTGCCCGTGCTTCTCTTGAGGCGTGCTTGGGAGACAAAATTCCACATTATCTTTAGTTGATATTAGTTCAATTGATTTATCTGTAATTTTGCAGTTATTTGTCGTCTGTGTTTCTAGGTCTGTTGTGACCTTTTACAAGTGGAAATTATAAATAACTCCAGTTTGTGGAGACTCAGACAGCAAAACCTAAACAGCTTTTAAGATATTCCTCCAGTTGCCAATACATTTCAGGTCCAGACTGTGCTCAATCCCATGGACTGGACAGCATCACCCAAAGAGGGAATCTTAAGCATTACTTTAGCATGCACATACATTTGCTGACAGATTAAGAACTGGAAATAACTCCAAGTTCAGACATGGGGAAAAAAAGAAAAGTAAGGTTTGAAGCATGCAGAAATGCAGACTGGGAAAGGAGAGTTGGCAACCTTGTAATTTCTGCTTTGCACTTCAGTCTGCTGACAGACATCTACTTTTGATTCCAGGAAAGGCAGGTTTGCTGCAGCAGCCTTCAGCTGGCAAGGAGCTTCCCTTGCAAACCTTCCCTGCCTTGTCCCAGGGATACACTGTGGCTTTAGGAGCCTTAGCAAGAGTTACTGGTGGGAAAGAATTTAAGAACACCAAGAATCAAGTGAAAGTGTCCCTCTACCCTTCCTCCTCTGTTGGGATACCAGGGCTCAGGCTCAAAGAGCCTGTCCCCTATCAGATTCAAGCACAAGCTCATCTTTCTTAAATGGATTTTTTTAATCCAAAGCAGTAATATTTCCCTCTATTCACACTTAATATGATGGATGGAGCTAATTGTCATTAGTACATCACTTGGTCAGTATCTAAAGACACACAGTCACTCTAGGAAGACATTGTATACATTTCTAAAGTGTCATAAAAAATTTTACATCCAATTGGCTTGCACATCAGAGCAGCCAACAGAGCAAGGGACTCTTGCTGGCAAGTGAAGTGTTTCATTTCAAAGCCAGTTGAATCCTGGTGAGAGGTGGAAAAGTAGGAACTTTCTCTGCCCAGGCACAACTTTGTGTTTACTTAAAGCATGAAGGCTGCTATTGCTGCCTGCAGCAGTTTAAATGCCCTAAATTCAATCCTTGTCTGATTACTGTTACTGTTTATAATTAAGGCACATTTTGCTAATGAACCCAACAAAAAAAAAAAAAGAAAAAAAAAAAAAGAAAAAAGCAAACACCTTCTCCCACCCTTCACAGCACTTTCAGAAAACCTGTATTCGAAAGCAGTACTTAAAACCTAATCAGCAAGTTTTCTCCCTGCCAATGCTTAAAGCAAAATAAAAATAATAATGATGAAAAAAAAAAAGAATCAGGCCCAAAAATCAACAGCTGTACATTTCTAGCAGTTCAGGCTGCAGCCAGAACCCTAAACAGCAGACTGATGATGCCTTTCCCAAAGGTTTTCCCGGTCATGTTTCTCCAGCATTAGGGATTTTTATTAATTTTCCAGGTTTTCAAAGGCAGAATAGTACTGTTTTCCAAACCTGGAAGGTCAGACTAAAGCTGTTGAACAAGAGCAATTACATTGTTACTTTGTAAATCCTAGTCACAAATGGGGGGGGGTTATGGGCTTAAACACACACACACATGCTCAGGAAAAGCTGAAACACCAACAACATCCATTTTCCTTGAGCAGCTACTAGACAAATTCAATGTTTACTTCTGTGATAAGGCTGCACAGACAATTTCACCCATGCCTTCTAAACATGATCAGTAAGATGATATATGTGTGTGTTTACAGACCAGGAAGTATTTACATTCAGGTCACCCTAATATGCCAGATCTGGAAGGGAAGGAAGAAAGATTTGTCAAAGTGGCTAATTCCTCCCATTCCACAAGAGATAAATCATGCTACTAAGAGAAAGCAATAATAATAAACAAACTAAGGTTCCAGGGAATTCCTCTTGTTTAACAGTGAATTAGCAGAAGCACTGAAATTAATTTGCTCAAAAATTGACAAGGAAAGGCTAAAGCAGAGGGGCAGAGGCCAGCTCTCCTGCATCTTAATCCAGTGAACTGTCTCCAGGACCATCCTTCATACTCCTAAAATTGGGTTGGTTGCTTGCTGAGGACAGAACCCAGCCATGGCAACTGACTGAACTTAGTTCCTCTTAAGAAAAAAAACAGAATTAGGCCACTTTGGCCATTAACAATAGAGAAGGAAACAGCAGTCCTTAAATACTGCAAACGTTTCAACTCCACATATTTGTAAAACAATCTTTTTAGTTAATGATCACCCAGTAAAGCTGCACAAATTCCCACCAGTTAGAAAAGGATCCCCACCCCACTTGACCAGGAAAGCTCCCAAATTTTGTGACTGGCAGACCTAAGCAACACAGCCCTCTGCATGGCTCTGCCTCCACACAGAGTCATAATCACTGTACAGAAATGTGCAAACCAGCACATTTCTGCCACTGTGCTTCTCATAAAGAGCCTCCAAATCACAGCAGCATTAAGGAAACTACTTATTCCTGCAAGCCACTTTTACAAATCTACCCACACTATCTTCCTTACTCCACGGTCTCAAACTGAAGAATCCTTCAAAAATGATTAATCAGCTTTCATTAGCTCTAAATTGCTTTTTTTCCTTGCTTGCAATTAAGGACTAATATCCAAAGAGTTAAAAATTTATAAGGTGATTAACCATAATGAGTAACTGTTTTAAAGTGTGATCAACTGCTGAGTATCAACAGATATCCTAGTTTTTCCCAATAAACTTTTTTTCCCTATGTATTTGCACAAGCTCAAAAAGGAAGATTTATTTAGGAAAGGTTGAACACTTACCAGATAATAGCATATGTGTCTGTCCTTTCCCTAGAAGCTATAGACAAAAATATCTCCAAAATAGAAATCAGAGTGGATTCAGAAAGTTTTAAGGTGACATTGACATGATGAAAAATGTATTTTTACACCAGTAAAGTATATTTCAAGTTCAGAGAGAGGAACACAGAAAGCACACACATGTTGTGATCAGCTCATGTACAGGACAAAAATCTGCTCAGTAAATACCACCAGATAAAATGCATTTCCTTTCCTTCCATTCAATTAAATGTTGGTCAGCTGGTGCTAAAAATATTTTTGAGTAGTAAGTAGCACATTAAGCAGTGCCCAGGTCAAAATATCAAACCAAGTGAGTGAGTTGGGTCCAAGACTATAAGCAGTAAATGAGATTCTTTTCCAGCCACTCCAGCATAATATCAAAAAGCTTTAGTTATATTATTGAAACCAAATTTCTAAAAGAAAAAATAATTTCACATGTTTCCATACATGTGGCATCCAATGTAACACAAGTGCAACTCACTACACTCAAAAATCTGTCAGAGATAACCCCACTTAGGGGTATTCACCACTTAGGGATTCATCAAGCAGATATTACACAAAAAATTACAAGTCAACACTCACTAGAGGATGAAACCTGACCCTCTTTGGAGTAGAGCTTGCCACTCACAGTCAAAGCTGGAAACTCCAATTCAGCTGCACTCTGCAGGGTACTCAGAAACTCTTCTTGATAAGAACATATCTCCAGAACACAACCAAGAACTTATGTCATCAGTATTGCCCTGTATTTTTCTTCCTGAAGAGCCATAGGAGGAGTTAGGCTATTTCCATAGAGAGAGTCATCAGCAGAACAAGTAACATCCAAGTTTTCTGAAGTTTTCTTTGGCAGAAACCACAGAACAGCAAAACTTGAGGAAAAGTAGAGATGTTCTCAGGACTCTAATGTTTATATTATACTTCAATTAGACAATAAGTGAACCATTTGAAGCTTTAAAACATATTAAGCTGTTTCATTTTAGAGATGTGTAAGAGGAAGACATAAAATGACACTTTCATCACACAATTTTTTTCTTCTCCTGTTTGTACGGTGTCACCCTGGGACATACGGCAATGTTTCACATTTCTGTTTTCTCTTCAAAACTATGTCCCAGTTAAGAAATCCCATCTTTAGCTAATACACGAAGAATGAGTCATTTATTGATGGGGGAAAATGAGTCTATACGGGGAAAACAAGCATTATGCCTGCTGGATTAATGTTTTCAACAGCCATTACGTTGCTTAGTGGAGCAGACAGCATGAGCCTAAGAGTAGTATTAGTGCTTACTTTAGGATGAGGTTGTTCACATTTAACCAGGTTCAGGACTCCTCTACAAAGCATTCAGAATAAGTGCTTTTAGCTGGAGGGGAAATAAGTATTTTTAGCCACTTGACGAAACAGGCTGGAGTCTGGAGCCAGAATAATTTCTAATGATAAGTCTGAACTTCTTGCAAGCTTAGGGCCATCAGTCTTTTAAGATGACAAAAATCAAGGGTGCATTATCTGAATGTTTTTACTTTTCCAACAGGTAACTGCTACAGGTAAAGATCGTCTTTAAAAGCAAACATGGATTTAATAAACTCAACTGAACAAAACATTACATCAGAAGAACCTTTCAAATGGGCAACATCCAAGATTCTCATTTCCATTACCCTGTCTGTGCTTGCTCTAATGACAACGGCCATCAATTCTCTTGTGATGACTGCAATAATTGTGACAAGAAAGCTCCACCACCCCGCCAACTATCTAATCTGCTCTCTTGCAGTGACTGACTTCCTTGTGGCAGTCCTGGTGATGCCCTTCAGCATTGTCTACATTGTAAAGGAGACCTGGATCATGGGGCAGGTGGTGTGTGACATTTGGCTGAGCGTGGACATCACGTGCTGCACTTGTTCCATCTTGCACCTCTCCGCCATTGCTTTGGACCGGTACAGAGCGATCACGGATGCCGTGGAGTATGCCCGGAAAAGGACACCTAAGCACGCTGGCATCATGATAGCAGTTGTATGGATCATATCCATCTTTATCTCCATGCCACCTTTGTTTTGGAGGCACCAGACAACCAGCAGGGAGGACGAATGCATCATCAAACACGACCACATTGTTTCCACCATTTACTCCACATTTGGCGCCTTCTACATCCCGCTGGCCTTGATCCTGATCCTTTACTACAAGATCTACAAAGCAGCAAAGACATTTCACAGGAGAAGCGTCAGCCGGATTGTGAGGGAGGAGGGTGTGAATGGACAAGTCCTTTTGGACACAGGTGAAAGAAGCACCAAATCAGCTTCAATGCCCAGCACAACAGAGAAGACCTCAGATCCCGTGGCGAGCTCTGATAAAATCAACATCACCCTACGAAGCCCCAGGTCTGAATCCAAGCATGAGAAGTCCTGGAAAAAACAGAGAATCTCCAGCACAAGAGAGCGAAAGGCAGCAACGACGTTGGGTTTGATCTTGGGAGCATTTGTGATCTGCTGGCTCCCGTTTTTTGTAAAAGAAGTAGTTGTTAATACCTGTGAAACATGTCACATCTCAGAAGACATGTCTAATTTCTTAGCATGGCTGGGATATATAAACTCTCTCATTAACCCTTTAATCTACACAATCTTTAATGAAGATTTCAAGAAAGCCTTCCAGAAGCTTGTACGGTGTGGGCAATACCTTTAAGAGCTTTTGTTCATCTAAGGAGAACATAGTCATTGTTTTTTAACCTGTATAAATTTATATAACTGAGATGGCATTTGTTGTATTTAAGGCAAAGCACCAGGACTCTGCATTTACATTATAATGACTTCTTTTGTATAGGTAATATTGGGAGCATTAATTGCCCAAGTTTTAAAGAGATGGATCATCTGGGATTGGTTTTGCTCTAGAAAAAGAGGTATTATATTGTGGCTCTGATCCAGTTGGGATTTGCACAACTGCCTAGCTTGAAGCATAAGGTATTACTGTAAATGTCAAGGAAATACGCACTTCAAGTAAACAAAGAAACAAAACTTTTTTAAAAGTAACCCTCAGTCATCAATGAAATGTTAAGTAAAACAACACACACTTTTAAACCCTACTGATGGGTATAAGATTCTATCTTATGATAGAAAATACACCATGGAATGACAACATGATTTTAACAGTCTGGCACAGGCCTGCAGCATAAAGCCAAGTCATTCACAGCCAAGGGTAGTAGCTTTAAATATATCTACCATCATCCCATGTCAGCCAGCTGAGTGAGCTGCAGCCCTGCCTTGTCCCATAAATGGACTTCCCTGTCTTACACAGCACCCCAGCAGCAGGCAAGGGGCTGTCACAGGTTACCAGTTTCACAGCAAGCCAGTGTTGGGAATACTCTGCCACTGCACACCCACAGCAGATGTGAGCATAACCCCAAGAAAAACAGCCAAATATCTGGGGCACCCTCAGTGAGCTGGGAACACAGAGTACCCAGTGCTCTGAGATACCCCTTCTGTGGGGAAGGGAAGGCTCATAAAGGGCAGCTGATTCTCCTTGTGGAGATATTAGAAAGGAGAGAAGCAGGAGACAAGGAGACACTCCTTCCTCCATGTCCTCAAACCTGGCCAGGCACAGAGCCTGTGACCTGCAGCACCACACCAGCCACAGCTCATGGCAGGGCTGAGCACTGCTGACAGAGGGTGGCTTAGGGAGGTTTGAAGAACTAGGGCTGGCAGCTCCAGCTCAGCATGTTCAGCCCTCCATCCTCAAAGCCTGATTCCCCTGAGCCCCAAGCACCAGGGCTGTGCTCCCATTCCAAGCAAGTGAGAAAGCACCACAGGGCTGGCAGCGTGGGTCTCTGGAAAAGGCTGTGATGCACATTCTGCAGCAGGAGCAGAGGGAGTGACCTCAGTATGTACTGCACACCTGGGCAGGGGAGCCTGTGGGATGCTCACCTCTAAACCCCTTCTTCCCCCAGAGCACCCATCCACATCCCCATTCCCAGCAGAGTTAAAAAGGCATTACAAGAACTTCAGCCTGCCCTAACTTATTTAGTCAAGGATGGCTCAAACAAATCCTTTCCAAGGCCTGAAAGATGGCAGCTTGGCCAATCCTGACTGACATGCTCAAGATGCCAAGCCATAAAGTTGTTAAGAACCACACCAAAGCCCAGGTTTTGCACTTTTCAGGAAAAACATATTCATGCTGTGTCACTAAGAGCCCAGTTTCAAATTCTTTGTCAGAATTCAGTGCTGCCTCACAGGAACTGGGACTTGAGGGCCCTTACAGGGACTCCAAACCCCACTGTCAATAGCAGCAAAAGTGCTCCAATTTGGCACCTGGGCAGCAGCCAAGGGACACCACAAAGGAACTAAGACATAACAGCACCATGGTCACCTTCAGTTGGGGAAAGGTGTCACTGTCCCTTGAAGCTGTTCTTCCAAGAGACTTTCAGGGATTTGCATTAGACAAAAAAAGAAAAACACTGGAGAGAAGTCATCACTGTTGTTTCTCCCCCTCTCCCTCCTCTGTATTACAAAATCTGGAGTTTGTAATAATTTTTGTATTTTCCCAACTGACTACCAGCTGACACAACACCTGGTCAGAGGGGTTTCCTGCAAGACGATGAGGTTTGAAACTTGAGATACTGATTTGTTTCTGTCACTTGCAACTTACTGTATTCTGCTTTCACATCAAGGTCCAAATGAAATGCTATTCAGAATTATCAGAAACAGTGCATTTGCTTTGCCATTGATTTTAATGCAGCCAGGAATCTAATGGAAAGCTCACTTGTCACAACATGGAGCTCTAGCACAGCAGTGGCACAGCTAAATTTTGAAGATCCTGGGATGCGACAGAGTGGAATTGGCTCATGCTCAGTTCAAGCCAGAACACTTTATTACCATTGCAGTCAGAGCACAGTCTCTGCAGCCCCCATGACCTCAGCACTGGCTGCATTATGCTGAGAGAAAAAATTGCTCTCAGCATCAGCTATCGCCAGAAAGAGCCATGAAATTTAGCTTTCCAAAAGGATTAGCAGATTAGCAGTGGGCAGCACAGAAAACCCCACTAAATCACTCACTCTTGAAGACCTCTGTTTCCCACATTTCCTGAGCCATAACCCTGGGTGTCTTGGGGGAATCCATCCCTCTCCCCCTGGCTCTCCCTTTACGGCTGCTGGAGTACAGGCTATATTGTTTATCCTCTTACTCGTAAGATGCTTGACAATATCTTGTGAAATCAAATTGGAAGAAAAAATAGAGGCTGCTTTTCAGGAGAAAAGATACTTAAAACACTCATTTAAATAATAATGGGTGAAGTTCAAAGGAACCATATGTAGATAAACAGAAAATAGCTGTCATATGCACTGTTAACAGTATTATACTCTGAAACTAATTAAGCTGCTAAACATTTCTCAAGATGCAAGGTGGTTTCTTTTGTATAGTTTTCACTGAGCTGTATCTGCTCATCCTTCAACGCAGCAGTGGGAGAGGCAACTACAAGAAATCTGATCAAACAAGTGGGCAGTTATTCCATTAAAAGCACTTGTGGCTTGTGGACCATCATTTCTTGGTGTCTGACTGCGACTCATCACTCATTCCCTTACAGAACCCACTGTGCCAAACACTTCCCCACACAGCACCACACAGTTATCATTTCATCTCTAGCATTTACCCATGCATGTGATGCATCCAGAAAAAAAACAAGAATTCCCCTTTCAAAATGGATAAAGGTTAAGATGTCTGCAGGATGCTGCCTTTCCTCACACGAGGCACACAGGCTTCCACTGGACCTTAGCACCAGGTTCAAGGAGCACAATGGAGCAAGATTTTATGCACTGGAGCTAAGATTTTTTTGCAAGTAGCTCTGTGCCCTGTGAGAGTTCAATCTCAGTAAAGAGAAAAAAAAAAAAAAAGTGTCTGGTTTCCCACCTCTGTCAGAAGACTGAGTGTATTTCAGGGAGAGGGTTTACATGTTCTCCAGAGTTTGCACAAAGCTTCCTGGGTCACTATTTCTGCTGCAGCTGCCCTCCCCTTTGCTGTTTGCTGCCCACCCGTCGGTTTAGATTTCTTCCAACACCCAGAGAACTGGATTTGGAGCAGCTGACCCACTCTCCCACTTCAGCTTTCTCAGAGAATGGTTCCTAAAGCAGCTGTGAACATGATATCCAGCTCAGGTGGATGGTTTACTAACAACAAGCAGTTAGACACACCTCGTTATGCTGTACCCATTTCTTTGCCTTTCCTCCCTGCCAGATGCTTTATTGGTGTCCTTTTCTCTTGAGGATGGCATATCCCTTACAAAGAGCTTGGGGACTCAAAAATATATTTGTTTTAGTGATGCAGTCACACTTGTTAACACATGACTGTACCACCCAGAAACACCCACCTCATCCAAATGCGCTTTTGGCAGTCACTGTCTTCAGCTGGTGCCTGATTGTTCTCGGTGCTGGGGAGGTGCACGGAAATAGCTCTGTGCCAAATTATTTTCTCCAGTAGTTACAAACTCAGCACATTATTTCTAGGCAAGTACACATTACTACTCGACCTCTGCACGTCAGATTCCCCTCGCAGAAGAGAAACAGAAATTCACTGCTGTAGCTGCTGAAAAAAAAAAAAAACAACAAAAGAACAAAAAAGGGCTTTTCGGAAGTCTGCACACCAAAGAGTAAGTCCTGCAAGAAAGTGAGAGGAAACCCTTGTAGCAGCCCTGTAAAGATTAACAATCCTAACACTTGTGTCAGTTCTGCTATAGGGGCAGTACTACCAACAGCAGAACTGCTAAAAATTACCAGCAAGATGTTGATATCTCCTCCCCTGTGAAATGCTGAAATTAACTAAACCAAGTAATTTTTTTCAGATTTGCCATTGTCTTCTGGAGAGCCAGGATCAAATTTCTTATTTTGCTCCTCCACCAGGAAAGCTAAACCTCCAAGAGAAACATTTTTTATTTTTTTTATTTAGTGTTTCTAACCATCATAAAGACACTCAAAAAAGCTAAAAATTGATGATACTGATCTTGGCTAAGAGGAAAGATTACAGAGAACAGAACAAACAGAAGTCAGCAGCAAGGGCTGTGAACAGCCAAGGTTACCAGCAAAATTCAAAACAGACTTTCTGGTGTTGAATCTCCCACACATAATGGACATCAGTGACTGAAAGAAACTTTGTATCCTCACTTTCTATCCTAACTTACTAAAGTATGAGTTTCATAAATTTCAGTTGTTTACTTCACATTCTAATGAGTTACTTCTTAAGTAAGAACTCTGCAACTCAGGAAAATTTCAGAAGGGAATATTTTCAGGCAAGGAAAAAGTACTGTGTTTCATTAGTCAGAGTACATTAGTACAATTATGAATTCAAAATTCTGTTTGGGGCAGTGTAAAGTCAAAGATGCTGCTAATTGAATGCTATTGCTTTTTATCCACTAATAGCTTAAACCAATTGTATCTACTCTTGTTTATAATATAATACTATTATATATATTATATATAAGCCTAAAATATAGTTTTGAAGGTATTCACTGCTATGCACCAGATGGGAAGTACTAATAAAAATTAGCCTCTCTTTCCACTTTAAAGCACGTTACCTCCTATACATGGATGATATTTTCCCCTCACTAAATTAAGACTTTTTCCTTTCTTCCTGTACACCCATTTATCTGAAACTCAGAGCTGTATTTCATGGTTTGGGTTTAAAGATGAAAAACATGTTTAACACCACAAAAAGCGCTAACTGCTAATGCTAGAAGAGGGATTAATCTTCTCACTTTCGGTTTAGATCATGACTGGTGGTAGACATTTAATGCAATAGCTGGTTCTGTGCTGGCAGCACTCCAAGATGCAAAAGCTGTGGCTAATTTGTATGACAGCAAGCGTCTGCTAAGCAACTCACTCTTGGCTAAGCCTGGTTTCCCATCTTTCACAGCACAAAGCTGCATGAAACAGTCCACGGCCATGAAATAAGGAATCAGCCAGTTTGCACTCCAGCTGTTTCTAGTCTGGCAGTCACTGGAAGATAGTTGCCCACAAACTCACACCACTAACCAACAGCAGCAAAGCTGTGCCTGCATCCACAGCAAAAAAAAATATTTCATCTACTACTTTGGAGACAGCCTGAACTGACTCATGAACAGGTGGGATCAACACAGAGCAGCACTGCTCCCAGCCAGCCACAAAAAGAGATCCCTTCAAGGATAATGCCAGTGATTAGCAAAACTCTGTTGAATTAAAGCTCTGGTCAATACAGTGCTTGCATTCTCTGCCATCAAAAAGGTCACTTCTGAAGCCTGAGGTGATCCATCAGCTTAGATATACACAAAAATACTGGAATTTAAGATAAGAAAAATTCAAGCTAAATGTTTTCAGGTTGGGGATTTGTCTTCCACATCTACTTTAACATCCAGTAAACCGTGGTCATTTTGAACCCAAAACAGTTTCCCAAGATATAACACCTAAGCAAGACTTCATTTTTTCACACACATAAATATAAGATATGTTACTATTGGACTGTTTCAAATCTCTTTCATTGATGGTCTCTTGCATTTTGACAAGTATTTATTTCATCTGGTTTTCAAAGTGTAGAAGAAATATTAATTAATGAATTATCTTAGATAGGTCTTATCTCATTTTTATGGTTAAAAAACAAAAAGCTAAGGGAAGAAGGCAGCCAGCATCTAGTCCTGAGGTCCTGGGGTGGAGGATGGGAGGGGAAGGAAAAGAATGGGAAGGGAGAACAGGAATCCCTTTGTTAACTGCACAAGGAATCACACACACAACTGTTTGAGGGATGAAAATGAGAGCTGTGGAGCAAAGCAAATCAGGAAAGGGGAAGGAGGAGGAGAACAGGGAGAGAGGAAGACTGATCAGTTTTCTCCTTATAGGGCCTGGCAGCCTTGAAATCAACTTGCATGAACTCATCACAGCTCAGATCCAGCTAACAGAAGTGCCAGTTCACTTTGGAGCTGCCTGGCACCTCCTGGAGCTGAGAGAGGGAGAGGAGGTGGTTTTGTCACCTCCATCCCACACAGGGTCAGTGCAGCACTGCACAGCCCAGCACACGTCATCCTGCTCCAAGACTGCTGTGACAACTCTGGTCAGCACCAGCCGTGCTCAGCCAGTGAGGCTGGGGAACTGCAAGTACTGAGACCTTGAAAGGTAAAACAACAGAGAAAAATAAAATATAAAAAAAATTAGTAGTAAGAAAGGATATCTTAAAATCTTATCTACATTCCAATGCCTTCCCATCTTCTTAAAAGGTACCTCAAGTACCTGGAGAGCTGAATGGAGACTTTGTCCCTTGCTTTAGACATGGCAGGGATAGATGCTCAGCTTGTTTTGTATTTCAGAAGTACAACTTACACAGTCAAACCACTACAACATTTCTTACTCTTCTTAGTTAAATACCCCAGTGTATGCCAATCCTCCTCAGCCCCTGCCAGCCTGGCCCTCGCCTGTGTCTCCAGCTCACTGAACATGGTGTTAAAGCACTCCATAACAATTTACTCCAGCACTCCTCTCTTTCACTTGACTGGAGAAGAATAACAAAAAGCAACTGAAACACCCTCCAAGCTCTAAAACTGCAAATAGGGCATAAAATAGAAACAGAAGGAAGCAGTCTAGATTTAAGAGAAAATAAATCAAGTGACACTCCTGTGAACCGCCCTTTCTATTCACTCCACTCCACGCTCTCTTCTCACCCAAAAGTGTGCACTGTGAGGGAAGGGGGAAAGTTATTTCAGTAGCAGGTTTGACTTATTTTGTATAGATGGACTTTGTATAAAGATCTCTCGTTTAAAGATCCTTCAGGGGAACGAGGAAGGCTGTGAAATGATAACCTGCTTTGCCTTCTCTCATCCTCAGCTGTACTAAGAAAACCAAGGAGGAGCGAGGCATTGACTCAGGTGCATACAGGGAGACACAGCACAGACGAAAGGGAAGAAGGAGGAAGGAGCAGGCTCTCACTGAAGGCTGGATCTCACGGCACAGCGCAGCTTTGCCTCAGACAGGACACCGGGTGAGGGGGCAACCCCAGCCCCCGTCCGCAGGCAAGAAACCAGGAGGACAGGAACAGGAGGAACGGGAGGCGATTCGGGGCTGGGATCGCCGTGCCAGGCCCTGGAGCCGCTCGCTGGGGATGTGCCGGGCCGCGGAGCCTTTTCCCGGGCGGGCGGGTCCCTCTAGCGGCACCTGAGGCCGGCACTGGCCTCGGCCGAGCTCCCGGGCCTTGCCCGCCCAGTCTGGGGACAATCCCGCGGGTCAGCCCCGGCTGCCGTCCCCACACAGCCGCCTGGTCGGGGCGGGCCCGGCTGGCAGCCGAGCCCCGCTCCCCGTGTCCCCAGCACGGCAGCCCTGGCGTGGGAGCCAACGTGGCGGCATGGGGGGAAACCATCAGCACCAGCATGGGACCCCCTCTTTCACAGCACAATTCTCATGTCTACCCGCAGCCCCCTTCAGTAGGGTTTATCAAAGAATCGTAAAATACACTGAGCTGAAAGGGAACCACAAGAATCATCGAGTCCAGCCCCTGGCCCTGCACACCCCAATAACCACATCATGTGCCCAAGAGCTTTGTGCAAGCATTTCTTGACCTCTGGCAGGCTTGGATCTGCTTGGACCTGTTCCCTGTGGAACCTGTTCCAGTGCACAGCCACCCTCTGGGTGAAGAACCTTTTCCTGATATCCAGGCCACTTTCCCATCCCCAAAACAGCTCCTTGCCGTTCCCTCAGGGCTGGATGCCAGAGTGAAGGGAGCTGTGTCAGCCGCTCGGCTTCCCCTTGTGAGGGTGTTGAAGACAACAATGAGCTCTCCCCTCAATCTCCTCTTCCCCAGGCTGAACAGACCAAGTGACCTCAGCCACTCCTCTTAAGGCTTCCCTTCCACTCCCCTCACCATCCTCGTGGCCTCCTTTGGACACTCTCCAATGGCTTCATGTCTTTTCTTTTATATCAAGGCACACAAAAATGCCCTCAGGGCTCGAGGTAAGGCCACACCAATGCAGAGCAGAGCAGAACAATCGCCTCCCTCGACTGCTCAGTGCTGCTGGGCCCGATGCACCCCAGTGTCTGCTCATTTAGAGACTCGGTGCACCACACTGTACACAAAAGGAAGAAAAATGTCAGTGAAAGGTTGATTCACATAAGGAATCATTACTGGGACAACAACCTGAGAGGAGCCACTGAGCACAGAGCAGGTGGAAGGCTGGGTTAGTGAACAAGGGAGCTGCAATATAGCTTTCCTCTGGGTTTATACTCCCAAAGCATGAGGCTCCTGAGAAACCAGTTACCAGAGGCAGTGGAGGTTTCCAAGAAAGCCAACATGACATTTGCTCCCTCTCATGGCTGCTCCAAGACTGAGGTAGTAAGTAACATTTTGTGAGCTGAATGAAACTCCCTGGCATTCCAGTTAAAGTTGGCAAGTCTGGGTAGCTCAGAAGTGTGTGTACAACCTCCCAAGAAAAGGTCAGAAAAGACTGTCATTTGAAATGGTGTGTAGAAACACCTATGCAGTTGAAAAATGTACATAAGGGAGAAAAAATTACAAATCACCAGAGATCAAGGAAGCTGATAACACAATAATAAAGGCATCAGTGACAAGTAGAAGCCTTCTAAGGTGGTTTCTAGAGAAGCAGTTTCTTTCTGATATGTTATTCTGATTTCTAATATGAAATTTCATATCAGAAATATGATTCTATTTCTGATATGAAATAACATATGTTATATGTTATTTCAGGATTTAATTCTAAGTACTCACGCACAATACCAAGCACTACAGAAACAGCCACTTACCTCTCTATTTAAAGTAATGGCATTATTTATAATGTTTTATTCACAGTTGACACATACACAAAGAAAAACATATAGGCCACACAAATATTTGTACATGAACATAGAGATAAAGTGTCACAAACGATCCTTTTCAAGATTAGAAATTACCAAATATACGGGATTCATGATGGCAGATTTTTCTGAGCAAGAGAATGCATGAATTGTGTGGGTTCTTTCTAATTCCCTTAGCATTTTTCATGTTAAGAAATTGTCTCTCTTGCATTACCTAACCATTGATTTATACCCAAGTGCTTCACTTGGTTCCTGTCAGATGTCCAATTCCATTCCTGGAAAAGTGAATCTAGAATTGTTTATGCAATTCACTTGCAGCTCGAATTTTCTTTTTCTTCTTTTTTTTTTTAATATAGGCAGCACAAAAGCCACAAAAATACTTCAGCTGCTCTGTAAAGCTAAGAAAGAAAAATTATGACAGATTTTCTGACTCCAGTGCTTCTGTCAACATCTTTTTTCTGTCCTATGTGCATTCTTCACTGTCATATAGACACAAAACAAACAAAACAAAGAAACAAATAAAACAAACAAGGAAATAGCCACACCAACAACTTTACCAGACCTGGAAATTTCTTTCCAAGTTTTGTTCAATTCTAAGGGGAAGGGGAAAAAAAAACAAAAAACAATGATCAAAAAAATCAATCCAAATCTTTCATCACAGCTGTGAGGCCAGTTACAGTTATTTGTGCTGCATTTCCAAGGGAATACACAGTGGCAGTATGATCCCATCTCATTCCCTTCTGCTGTGGAATGTGTTGCTATAGAGGTGGTAATTACAAATATTCAGACACCCTAAAGGCAGGCTAGTTTTAAATAGTAGAGAATTTACATTTTCAGGTTGTTCAGAGAGATGTACAAACAGTAACTATGCATTCAGCAGACCACATCCTCCTATTCAATTGCCCAGAAACATGTGAGCAGGATTTCTTGGCAGATAGTGCTCTTTACAATGTTCAGCATTTGTTTGATGCAAAAATAGGACAGGGACTCTTTCTACCTGCAGTAGTTCACCATATAATAAGCAAGTATGGAGTAAGCTTCTTCCCTTATTCCCCTATCTCGATTTATTCATGTCACTACATGGCATATCCAGACAAATGTTCTGGCATGGGAGGTCTCCTTGCTCAAATGCATCTCCTGGAGTTTCACTGCTGTAGCAGGGAAGTTCAAATATTGTCACCATTGCAGGAGATCACAGATATAAAGTGAGTGATCATCTCTGCATCACACAAGGTGCCTGTCAAAAGCCCTGAGGTAAAATGAAGCAAATTGATCTGAAACAAATGATAGGAGTTTCCCCAGGCCCTGCTAAGGAAAAGGAAGACTGATGGTGAGCCAGTCTGCTGAGTGTGGCTTGGAGCACAACCAGAATGAGTGAAATCTACAATCCAGCATGAGTGAAATCCACAGTCCAGCACACAGGAAAAGCACCCTCCCGAAATGTCTGTGTTCAGCTGAGCTGGTGTGCCAGCAGCAACTGCAGGACAGTGTGGGCACACACTGGCTCAACAGGTCGCTACAGTCAGGGAAAGGCCTGTGTCCCCTTAGTCCTTGCACTGACAAACACTGCTTGCTAGGCAGTCTGCTGTCATTAAGGTATGGTCACTCCTGAGCCTTTTGAGGGCCTTTTTCATACAGGGAAGTCCCCTGCTGACTCATTAGCCCAGCTTGCCCCTTGCTTGGCATCAGCTGCGGAAACAATGCAGACCATGAATATGCTCCAGATAACTCTGGCCTTTAATGCCAGGAATGGAATGAGGAATATCACTGCCCTCAGCAATGAATTTTCTGATCTGGCTATCTGTACATATAAAGCACAGCTTAGTAACCCAAAATATAAATACAAAATAATCCTTTATTAATGCAGCAAAAGACTGACACGTGGTATCATTTCCTGCCTGGTCTATAGAGGTGTATTTCTATTTCTTTTTTTCACACTACATCCTCCACACTGTGGTCATTTCCTTGCTCTAACCCTATCATCATGATCTTCTCCTACTTCAGTACCACTTCTTAGTAGGTGGCCCACCGCTTCAGAGACCACAAATCAGCCAGAGTCTGATACGTAGCTTCTACGTACAGAATTACTGCCTACAGACTCATGAGGGCTTTTTCCATTTGCACATTTCCAAGTGTGTCAAAAGAGCAAAGTCAAGCACCTGAACTTTTTTTCAAGTGCAGAAATACAGATATTACCTTGTCCCAAAAAGGCTAAAGAGTGCTCCCCAAGCAAATGGGGATTAAAAAAATAATAAAAACAAAAAACCCCAGAAACTGACAATGAACCAGGCATTCATTTGAATGACAGCACTATCAGCCAGCAGTTTGTCCTGTCAGGTAGATGTTTTGTCTTGATGTTGTAGGGAAATTCCTTGCTTCCAGGCTGCTTCTGCCTGAAGTTCATCAAAACCAAAGGTATCAGCCAACACCATTTGTGTACAGTCTTGATAGCTATGGGAGATCAATGTGATGTGCCGTTTCCTTGCTGATCTACTCATTTCTTTTTCAAAGTTGTTATTAAGCCCAAGCTGTAGCAATCTAGGCACAAAGCTCAAGTAGGACAAGAGGAATTCATTAAGTACCTTATTTTCTATTTTAATAAGAACATTTAAAAAAAAAACCAAACACCAAAAGCCAGAAAAAGAAATAGCCATTTCATTCTACACTTCCATTTCACAGATGGGTGTATTTTCTACAGTCTTTTTCAACACCAGAGATTAACAGTTGCAAAGATATTTGTAAAAATGAGACCAAGGTTTGAATTGGCAGTAGAGGTTGGATCTCTAGCCCAGTAAGGTTCAGAGGTTATTGGTGTCCTCACACTTCTCATGTTCACAGAGAGCACAACAAATTGATAGAAATATTTAAACAATATTTATCCAGCCTTAAGTCAGGAGCCTCAGAGTGGCTTTGTGTTCTTTTTCCTCTCTTGTATTTAACACAATCCCCTTGCTTTACTGTCTGAGCTCTTCTTTGTCTTTTATAATGATTAAAATAATGCATCTCCAGGAGAAGCAAGAAAGTTTCCTTTGTTCTGTGTCCTCAGTTAGAGATAAAAAATTGTACCAGAGAGAGAGAGAGACAGAGAAGGAGAAACTATTGCCCAAGATCACAAAAGAAAACAGCTGCAAAGAATTAAACCCAAGCCTTCTCACCTGCTATGACATTATTTGATTCTCTCCTTAGGCTCCATTATGTCATTTTTAAAAGCTTGTAAAATGTTAAAGTCAGGAAACAAGCAAAGGAGCTCCTTTGACATAAAAGTGCAGGGTCTAGAGTGGAGATTTGATGAAAGGATATAGAAATTTATTATTTTTGGTTAGTCTCTTTATTGTTAACTTTTACTGTTTGAAGTCATAGCTGGGACTTCAGAAGATAGTACAACTGAGATTTGCTTAATTTGTCATTAAGAGCTGTGTTGTCAGATCCACTGGGTTTTCAGTCATTTTAAAATCCAGGAACCCTAAGCCAAACACCAAAACTGGGACTCAAACAAATGGGATTTTAAGGTAAAAAAAAGCAAAAACCATCAGAGACTCTGTGAGTAATCAGTAAAAACAAGCAAAGTTGAAGTCAGCTTGTGTTTTCAGAGATGGTGGAAAGGGAAAAATTATTCCACGTGAGGAAATTCTGCATGAATTGTAGGGAAAATGTTAAGTAGGTTTCTGTGGAAGGCCACAATGAAATTTTCATTTTGTCCATTCAACATCACACTAAGATGGCTCCTGAGGCTGGAACATTTTGTGGGTACAAAATTGTGGGGATCAAATTTGCAGAAATCAAATTTTGTAAGGAAAATCCACACACATTAAAATAATTCTTATTTTTCTCCATTTTTGACACCAAAAGTGAATGTCTTATGTTGCAATTCCTTATAAGATGGACACAAGTTTAGCTATTTAGATTACTCAAAAGCAGTTTAGGAAAAAAAAAAAAACATTAAAAAGGAAAAAAACCCAAAACTATTGCTTTGCTACAGATTACCATGCTTGTCCCAAAGTTCACAGAAAGTAAAGCTTCCCCATAGCTATAGTCTACACAATAAATGTATCTAGAGTAAAAAGATATTGACTATTAACTAATGTTCTCAGCTCTTTATAAGTAGCACTTTAAGGATAAGTAGTGCAATTTATCGCAAGCAATTGTAACCAAGCAGTAAGAGTGAACATCTGTACGCTGCAGATTTAAGCACACCAAAAATGTATACATTCACTTTAAAAAACTTTTTGCTTATCACTCTTCTTTGGTAGTAGTGAAGTAAGCTGCCTGCTCAACCAAGCTGCACAATAGAGAATGTTTCAGCATGCTTCCACTGAGAAGAATAGTCAGTGGCATGAAAGAAGTAAATCTCACCTTAAAACATGAAACTGTAGCAGAAAATGCATCAATGCCTTCTTCATACAAGAACTTGGTACCCTTGGAAGGGTATGCTTTGGAAGGGTGTGATCTTCCAAACATCAAGCAGATATCAAGCTCTTACCATATCCAGCAGTTTTCTGATCCAGATACAGCCACCACAGGATTTGAGGAGGGGCACATCCTCCTTAGGCAGGTGGTAATTTTTGGTGTGTCTGTCTATCCCCCCACACTCCCAAAGAATGGACACAAAAAACATATAGGAGCCATACTGAATGTGTACCTTGCAGCAGCACGGATTAATTTCCATCTCTGCCCAAACAGCTGCTAAATCCTCTGATGTGAAGCCATCAGACATCAAATTAGTGATGAGACTGATAACTAAAATCTCCTAACACTGCAATAAAAGACTTTGTTTGTATCACTTCTCAAGGCTTTTCACTGCTCAGACTGACCCCCTTCTGCCTCAAACAGGTGCCTCATATCACTATCACAAAGTTCTGGCCCAGCCCACCTTGCCAGGTACCAAAAGCAAACTTGGACTGAAATGCTCCACTCATTACAGAAAAAACTACAAATGTTTCTCTGTAGAGAACCCTTTTCCTACTTGAAGAGCACTGGCTGTGCCTGACTCCAAACACCAATACCACAAGATCCTCTGGCTGTCTCAAAGGACAGGGATGCAGAGAGCTTTGGGATTCAGGGCTGCTCCCAGCACAGCTTTTCTTGCCCAAAACATAGCAATTAAAGGTATTTTGCAAGACCAGTTGTGCACTTGCACAGCAGTTGGCAATTCCCTGAGCTTCTCGAGCCTTAGGACAGGCCTTTCTGCAGGGCAGTCATCTTTACCCATCCTTGCAGGGTTTCCCTTTGTTCCTAATGTCCATTTCAATAGACTTTACCCTTATTTCCAGAGCTGGCTGGGCTGATGTTTCCTTTGGTTTAGAAGAGAAGTCCCCAACATCTCTTTGTGTTTAACATAAAGAAATTCCCAGCTTCACTTAAAATTAAGTCTGGAGATTTTTGGTCCATTCTTCACCATTTCGTTCCCCCTAGTTATGCATGATTTTCCCTTTTTAAACTAAGATTGCGTATCCATGATCCAGGTGACAACTAAATCAACCTCACTTGCTCACTCAAGGGTTTTTTCTACAACTATCTCCTCTAAGTTGTTAATGTTAGACTCAGAAACAAATTTTTAAGTTGTATCAGCCCCTTGCTTCATTGACTGTGGAGTTAAATAGATCTTCTGTTGTCACTCCTGTGGCATATGATTGCTAATGGTTTTCAGTCTGGATGACTAAGAAAATTTCCTGTGACACAAATCTCTGGAGTATTTCACTCTCTAAAAGCATTCAGTAATTCTTTATTTGCATCCAAATTCAACTCCCCAGTCTATCCCAGGAGGGCTTCCTTTGACATCTTTTCCTGGAATAATTCTGATGGAAACTAATCTACCTTATCCACATTATCACTTCTTTTTCTTAACATCTTTAAAATATGTTTCTACTCCTCCAATACCTTTAAAATCATTATTCTATCATTTCTGTACAGCCCATTTCCAACATGATTGCTCTTGTCATGTAATAATCACTGCTGCTCTTCCACCTCAATGTAATTGATGCAGTTGATGTTGGTGAGGATATTCAGTTTGCTGCTCTGACAACACCTTCAATAAACATTTTCATGGTGTGAACACCATATGTGTTGCCTCCTGACCGTAGACCTCCTAGGCATATAAAAGTAAATACTTTGGTATTGATATTGCCCACTTAACTACAGTTGGCAACAGTTTTACTCCCCCTTCTCCTTGTATTACAAAAATAGCTGTAAGGACTTTACTACTTTTCCAAACAATTTTATTCATTTCGTTATTTATATTTCTTTTCACAAGTTTTGTTAAGTGTGATCCCAGGAAGCTGTGTCTTCAGCATTATCCACCCTGTCCTAATCCTTCCTCAGGGATGTGGTTCATGAGTCTCCCACTCATCAGTGAAAACCTGACCAATTTTTCCTTAGTCAGGGTTGTTTACACTCCTGGGTGTGCCCTTCTGGGAGCAGGTGGAAATCTTTGAGATCCTCTCCCTGCTATCCTTCTTCCTAACTCTTGCCTCTCTTTTGGAATGAGGTGCTTTGCTCCTCTTCTTTGCCATTACTGTTTCTTTTGCTGCTTATTTATTTCAGCTTCACCACAGTAATGCTTCCTCCTCTCAGCATTTGAATACCAAGAAGTGCGTTTCAACCACCAGCATAAATATTTTTTCACAGAACATAATTAAATTTGTGGAACTCATTGCTGCATTTTATGGATTAAAAATATAAAAAAGGTTAAAAGACACTGAAATAATTATGGAGGGCTGGTTTGTCAGTGTATGTTAAGAGATGGTTCAAACACAACCTCCATATCACGAAGTCCTAAACCCTCGGGTGTAAGAAGTTGGGCACAGTTTTCAAAGGGTCAGATAGCTGTGGTTTTCTATGGTCTTTTCTCCTCTGGCCATTCTGGACCATCCTGTAAAATATTACACAAAGTTAAGAATCTCAAGCCATCTCCAGGATGTTCCTCTGTGTTGCTGAAAAACAGATGCATTTCACAATGTCTGGGCTTGGTGCACAGCAACAGCTCTACTTTTTCTAGAAAAAAATATTCTAAAAAAATTCTAGAAATTCTACCAGTTTTTAATATATATATATATATATATGTATATAGAGAATAAAGGAAATAGGACTAATGCATTTGCAAATCATTGTGCAGATGGCTCTTAAATCATTCTATGTGGTATTTCAGCATTTGTGAAGAAAACGTGAGGCTTAGCCTGTAATAATGCCTGCATGAAGCCATGGCTGCTATGTTTTCTTGTCAAGCGATCCAGTTTTAGCAAGTCAAGAATCAGTCCCCAATGCTTTTTGTTAGACTGAAAATCACAGGAGCACACTCAGTAGTTGGCCCCATCTTTTCCACACACATCCTTTGTGTGAAGATCTTCAATACTTGAGCACTGCAAATTGGTATTTTTCAGCGCTTCCTTGGAGCTGATGCTGAAGTTATTTCTTGCATACAAAACAGCTTCCAAAAAAAAAAAAAAAAATCACACTGCAGGAAGAGCTTGTTTAACAAAAGAGAAGTTTATCTCATCAGCTGCGTAGCTCACCAGGAGTGATTTGACAGAGCACAGCACGGGTTGGGGATTTTATTTCGGGCTAGCTCTGGTCTGATCCTGTGAGCTGAACACCCGAGAGCAGCTGGAGAGCATTAGGTGAATCCCTGGGGTGCTGCAGAAAAGATGCAGCGTTTGCTGTGTGCTCCAAGGCTGCTGGACAATACCAACCCCACACAGTGAGCACGGGACCACCAGGAGTTTCTTTTCAAAAGCACATTCCTGACCCAGGCTAACACTGTGGGAATGCATCTGCCAGGAGATGACTGCAGAAAACAAAAGCTACAGGAGAGTCCCGAGGACAGAACATGGACACCAGCTCTGGTGTGATCCAGCCTCTCCATAGCAGAGCTCAAATATCTTTTTGCTCATTTGACAGGCCCTATTTGAAATGTGTTTTTCTAAGAATGTGCTGTAGAAGGATGATGACAGCTGCAAGCTGAGAGCTAAAGAGCATTTTGTGTTTAGCCAAACATTTCCTCTGTGCCTTAGCATCTTCTATGTGTTTCTTATTCTCTCCTCTATACCCTACCCCAAGCTGTCTCCTACCCCAAAATTAGCTCCAATTAAGTCATTAATATCATCAGTTCAAAACTGCTGCAGCTGGTCAGATGTGACCAGTACTGACCAACAAGGATTACATTTTTTTCTGCCTTACACCAGACTGATACCAAGGCAAGAGAAAGGCTTAAAATACTCACAGGAGAAGGGGAAAAAAAAATTCTGTTAGTCTGAGATGCACTTTATAGTCACTGTCAAGATGGGATTTCCATTTGTGTATCAGAAATTCAGATTCTTTCTAAAAGAGGGAAATGATATGCAAACAATATTCTAATAGAAGACAAAGACTGGGATTTTGAGTGCACAGAAGAAAGATTTATTTCAGGTTATGGTTTCCACAGCAACTTTTCATTTTATCCCTCATGTGTCTATCTGTCTTATAAGGTCTTTCACAACATTTATATATAATGAGATGTTCTGTTAATGGGAAATTATTAAGAAATTAATTTCTCAAGGAAAAAACTTTGTAACTTTTCCTTTGTATAATCACAGCTTCACACACACACACACAGCAATGTACCTACGGAACAAGATGTTTGCATATAGGTGTACATTTTTAGTTTTGCTATCTATAGCAGCATGAAATTGGCAGTCACTGTTGATTACACAAGAATGACAATGATGCAGGATGTGATACTAAGTGTAGCTGGTAGATATTCAGACCTGGAGGCAGGCAGTGTTCCTGAAGGTATCAGAGCTTTGCAGGCACTAACTTGCCTGATTAGGAGGCAGCCCTAACAATACACTGACTGGTGATGCTGGATTCCAGTCTTCCTGATTTAAATATTTCAAGTGAATTGCACAAAAAGACTAGCAGACAGACCAGAGCTTTTCAGTAGTTGGCTCACTTGTTTATTCCACGCAACACTCCTCTCACACGAGACGGAGTGAGTTACAAGACATTCATGTACTAAGCACGTTGTTCTGCAGCATGTGGCCGTATGTTTTGCACAGAGGAGGGGGTTCTACTTTTCATAAATCTAACACAGAAACTATTTCAGGGGGGTTGCCCATGGTTTCTTTTTCAGATATACACATGGAAATCTAAAATATAAGCACAGCTAGATACGAACATTATGATATGACAATATAAATGCTGTTGGACTGTGGCAGAAGTGAGACAAAAATCAATCCCAAAAGCACTTAGCCTTGTTTGCTCAGCAGTACTTATTGACAGCTGAGAGAATAGAATGAGTGGAAATGAAATTTTCAGAGCTCTGTACACAGTGATGAGATTAAAGTCAGGAGACCTAGAGAGGGACCATCGGCATAAAAATGCCTTAATAATGTGGAATCTGATGTTTACAGCATCCTCTTTCCTATAATAGCTCTGCTGGTGACTAAGCCTTGCCTGGTGCATTGACCTTGGCTGGCTGCCACCTGACAGTGCCCAGACAGACACTCTCTCACTCCCCATCCTCAGCACAACACGGGGAGAAAATACGATGGAAAAGTTCATGGGTCAAGATAAGAACAGGGAGATCACTGGCTAGGGTCATGGGCAAAGCAGACTTGACTTGGGGGAGTTAATTTAATTTATTAGCAATTAACAACAGAGTAGGATAATGAGAAATAAAAAACAAAATTGAAACCACCTTTGCTCTCACTCCCTCTTCTTCACAGATTTACATCACATTCCCCAGCCCCAGCAGTGCACTGGGGTGGGGAATGGGGTTGGGGGGGCAGTTCATTCCTCTTCACTTCCACCACTCCTTCTTCACACAGTTCCTCTGTTCCAGCAAGTTCCTTTTCGTGGGATAGAGTCCTTCACAAACTGCTCCACTGCTCCAGCATGGGTCCTTTCCATGGGATGCAGCCCTTCAGGAACAGACTGCTCCAGTGTGGTTTCTGCCAGAAAACCTGCTCCTGCACAAATCCCTCTCCAGGGTCACAGCTCCTGCCAGAACTGTTCTCCAGGCTGGGACCCTCATGAGCTGCAGGTGGAAGTGTGCCCCTCCATGGATTCCCATGGGCTGCAGGGGAACAGCTGCCTCACCATGGTCTCACCATGGGCTGCAGAGGAATCTCAGCTTTGGCACCTGGAGTACCTCCTGCCCTTCTTCTCCGCTGACCTTGGTGTCTCCAGGGCTGTTCCTCTCACATTTTTCTCACTCCTCTTCCTCACAGGTGCTGCAGAGTGTTTTCAATATCCAGAAAAGTTTCTTCACTGGGAAGCTGGTCAGGTATTGTAAAAGGCTGCCTGTGAAATCACCATCCCTGGATGTGGTCAGAACATGAAAATGTGTCACAGAGGAACACAGTTTAGTTGTGACCACAATGGTTCAGGGTTAATAGTTGAACTCGATGATCTCAGAAGTTATTTCCAACCTTAACAGTTCTATGATTCTGTAAGACAGATGTCAGCCAAGAACAAATAAAATGCTGCATATTATGCATTTGGATTTGGTAAGTGAGCTTAGATTCACAGAAGTCTAAGAACAGAAGAGGTTTCTTATCATAATGATTAATTTCCTATTATGCATTGGTAGGGGAGGAAAAAAAAGAAGGAGACCTGGAGTAAGTATGTGTCTTTGAAGAAGTTCAGTGAAAAGTGCTAAAAAATTCCAAAACAAGTTACTATTTGAAACCTCTTGCTACACACATACAAAAGGCAACAAAAGAATGAATAATAAAATTGTATTTGATGCCAAAAAGAGAAAGAAATAAAACTATATAATAAAATGCATAGAGAACATAAAAATAAAAAAATTAAAAAAACTGAGAAAACTAGTGCATAGAAAGACTGGGGAGGAAAAAGAAAAGTGGGTACTTGCATAAAGAAATACCATTGAGAGCACAAGTACAAACTAAGGCAGGACAGAGAAGCAATAGGAAATGTAGAATAATAACCCACTTGGTTAATTCCTGAGTTCCTCACTGCCTCCAGCCCATGACAGATGTACACAGATTGTGGACACAAAATCAAGGAGCTGACAAGTTATCATTAACAGCAAAGACTTCACAAAGTCAGAAAGGCCAGGTCACAAAGTCAGAAAGACCAGGTCACAAAGACAACACAGGTGTTACAGTTACTAGAGGAGAACCAGGAATGCATTTTCTCATCAGAGAAGAAAAGCTGTGACAAATTGATGCCAGGAAGAATAGACAAAACTTATAGCTGCTACTTCAAGTTTAGGAAAACTGAGCTCTTCACTGAACTGGAAAATCCCCTTTGGACATCTGCTCCATTTCCAAAATCTGCAGGAAAATTGTTTACCTTTTTCATTTCAATCTTGGTGTTGTGATTTTAAACAAATATTGCTCATAATGTGAAGTCACATTCCAGTTTATGAGGCTCTAAACATAATGCTTTGTCACCATTTTTTTCCAAATTCAGTGAAGAGAAAGAGGCATCACAACACCTGCTATTTCCAGAAGACAAATTGTTCATAGATTAATCAGAAAGCAGACATCATCATTATCACAAAGAGTGTCCTATGAACAATGTGAGTGAAAATCCACACAATAAACAGGAGCATTTTCATCTATAATCACGTCTGGTGCTAAAAAGCTCAAGTGACATTTGGTCAACTGTGCATTTGACTAAATAGTCAATCTGAAACAGCAGTGTCACGCTCCCAGGCTTTTTCTAAAATTTTTTTTCTTGTGACAATGTGCAAATAGTTCACTCCAATTCCCATCACTTTTTAGTAGCTCTTTCACAATGATTAGTCAACAAACAGTCAGCATTTTCCTACACATTTTGGCAGTCTAAAATACCTGCCTTGATTAAACTTTCTTTCAGTGCAAATAAAAAGAGTATAGGGTCACCAAAAGTGTACTTATAATTAAAGGGAGGGTAGGGGAATCATGATAAATACACTCATAAAAACCTTTCAAGTTGCTTATTTTTGAGACCAAACTGTTATAAGACACCAAACACACAATTTGAGTTGTTCTTTGGGTTACACCAAGCTGCCTATCCCATACAAAAGGAGCATGACAGAAAATATTTGAGTGATTTATTTCTCATTATCAAATACTCAACAGATCAGCTCATCAGCCCAAGAAGCAGGGCACACATGGCTCTGGTCATGGCACGCAGAGAGGAAGCCACCAAAGCCAGAAACTCCACATAAGACAAAACTCTTCCCTTCACTAGTCACAGCCAACAGTGAAAGTACCTATATAGAAACTTTATTGTTGTCCCAGCCTTTCTTGCAACCACCCCCATAGCCACACTATTCTCTTTGGCCTGATAACTTTTATTAATCATACACAACAAGTCTAAAAAACATAAGGACCAACTTTATTTCAGGATAGCCCATGTCATTGCCAGAGCACTTAGTTTCAGCACTAAGGCTGCTCAGAATTTCTACATTAATGGAAGTGTTGAGACATTGCAGGTGACTGGACCAATTCCACCAAATACAAATTAAAGGTGAAAATGAAGTTATGAGCGTGAAAACTGTAGTTTTCAGCCAGGACAAATTATCACAGATAGCTTCAGAGAGCTTTCCCCCCAACACATCATCATCTCCCTGTCAAGGTTCTATCTTTTCTGTCTCCATTAGATCTCACCCTTCAACATTTCACTTGGTGCAAAGGAATTAAGAAAAGGTCTTACATAACACCCTAATAATCACAGCACACATGCACTGTGATTCCCAGAAGCAGACTGCTCCACAGCTCTCTTAATTTTAACAGATCCTTCGGTCTGGCTGCAATGTTCCAGCTTCTGAAAAAGGCACAGATTGCTGTAGCTGTCCCTGAAAACAATCCATGCTCACTTACCACACTGACAAACACCAGCCCAGGACCCAAGGTTTAGACCTGACTGGGCAGTTCCTTAAGCAACAAGAGATCTTCCCCCCTATTTCAGAAGCTTCAAGTCACAAGTGACCCCTCGACTGCACCTTGGACTAAGGCTCTGTTGCGGATTTCACTAGAGCTACAGAACACTTTTCCTATCTAGAATCATTTCAAACCTATTTGCACTACTTCCAAGCTGTCACTTTTTTTCTCCCAGAGGTTTCACATGTGAAAAGTGCTTCTCCCTCCCCACAGAAGACAGGATGATGCTGCATACAGCTCTGAGAGTGACCCATCACTGACATTCAGCACTCCAGGAAAGGCTTTGCTTGTCCACCAAGCCTGGAAACCAACCTGGCTTCTGTAGGCCCTTTTTCTTCTGGCAGAGAGTCATTCTTCATGCCTTTCTGACTAAAAATGAAAGGCTGGATGTCAGCAGACATCCATGTCTATTTAGGAGTGATAAAGTGCAATTAAAAGGCACTGGGAGATGCTCATGCCTAACACTTAGGGAGCAGAGATGACCCTGCAGAAACAAGCAGGAAAAGGCCCTTCAAAACACACATTTCAGTGTGGTTACTGCTGCATTAGTGTTTGGAAGGGCTGACACACCTGACCAATGAAAACTGAAATTAACAACCAGTCTGTGGAGGTATTTTTAGCTTGGGGACATAAAGATGAGAAGAAATATATGGTGTGGTTAGGGTTGTCTTTTTTTTTTTCCTTTGTTTTAAATAAGCACACCACCTGCCTTTTGTACTACTTAACACTTCTGTTCTCAGGAAAACCATGCTGTGATCTCAGCTTCTCAGAAACTGGTCAACATTTACCCAAATAACCACAGAAATACTTGAGGTAAATATTTGCATTTTTGTGCATTTACTTTAAAGAGTGTCCAAATATTATCCATTGCTGTTTCTCATTTCCATATCCAGTATGATAGCAAATTGGTTTTATTTTCCATCAATTATCAATGCAAACAGAAAAATTAATTGCAAAAGAGATACATTAAAAATTCAAAAATAGACAAAGATGTCAAATACTAGCTCATCATGTGTCAGGTACAACCATCTACTCAGAAAACAAAACAACCAAAAAAGAACCCTAAAAATCTCTTATTTCTGCATTTCTGTTAGATGTATTGCTTTGACCTTCTATGTTTTGAGGTGCCCCATGTCACACAGAACTTTAAAGAGAATCCAGTTGCCAAAATGGACAGAAAAGTGCTGTATTTTCACCAGCAGTCTTTTACTCTGGCACAGAAATATGTCCATTATAGTTTTGAGGAAAGGCAGCACATACATCAGAGTCCACTTTCAAAGAAAATTAAGGTATTTCCCTAATTCAATCTTTAAAAGTTCCAACTTTTTCTAGAGCTGTACTGATATTTAGAGAACGAGAAAAAAACTTACTAAAATGGGTCTTTCTGCCCCACCATCGTCAGGTCAGGAAAGACAAAGGCTTTTGTGGGTAAGGTCAGAGGCTCAAGAGTTGAAGTACAAGTTTGAATAGCTGAGTATCATTAGTAGCTGAGCTGGCTACTTGTGCCTACACTGTTATAAGCATACATAAACAGATCTTGGGCTGTAGTTCTGATAGATTCTCTCTGAAAAGTCAGGAGGCTTGGCTGCTTCTCTTCTTGCACCTGAAGGTGGGAAGTTGCAGGTTTTAGTCTGCAACAGAAAGAAAAAGATGTACTATTGTATTACATTGTAGAATTTTGTGGGACCCTCAGTCCTATAGATCCCAAACAAAAAGCAGAAGAAACCTGGTAGATAACATTACTGTTGCAAAAGAAATGTGAAGTGATTTCTCTGAGCTCTCTGAGCAAGAGGGCAGAGCACAGAGGGTCGAACATAAACTGGCAGACAGATGCAAGAGCAGCCTTCACAAAGCCTCAACAGGACAGCCTTTGAAATTTCTTTTCTTAATATAATCGAAAACAAAGTTTGAAATGTTGGCATCTACAGCAAAATAAATGACAATGAACAATGCTAGCTTCTCTGAAAACGAAACACCAAAACAAAAACAAAACAGACAGACCACAAACAATCCAATTTAGGCACCTAAAATCATTGGAAACCTTTGATCTCTGCAACTCCCCCTCTCATCAATGAAATTGTCCTGAATGCCACACAAGAGCATGTCAGGAAATGAATCATTCTAACTTCAGAGCACTCTGACTTGTTTGCAACAAACAAGGCACACGACCATTAATTAAATCATGAGCAGAAAACAAAATAGGAAATAATTGGTCTCTCCATGTGCATTAAGTGAGGCAGAAGCCCTGAGGAAAAGCAGCACTTTTTCACTTTGTTAAATATATATCACAACACACTGGATTTAGAGACTAAAAGTTGTGGTGGCAGATTTATCACTGCTATTTTCCTGGCTTCCAAGTATATGAACTGCCATGTAAAAAATAAAAGTTTCATAGCTGTGTTTGTCTCCACTACAGCAAAACAAAGTGGACCTTTTTCCTCCATTGTAAAAGGCATGTCTGGTTCCATCCAACCTATAATCAAGTAGGCTTCTGCTATTAAGAATACACATTCTTAAATAAAACATCTGAGTAAAGACTACCCTGTGAAGCAGAAATATGAATATATTGAGTTTTGGGAGAGTTAAAATTCAGCATTGTAAATAGACAGGAAACGCACTACACCACTCTCTATCCAGGGCTTAAATGACTGCTCAAATACTCTGATTATACATAAAGATAGAGCCATCCAAACAACAGACATTGTCACAGATGATGTGTTCCTCATTCCCCACTGCAAGTGCTCACAGAGGTAAATGGGAGATTTGTCAGAGCAGACACATTGCCAAGAAATTACAAGTTTTAGTGAAGAATACACCAAAACCTGCAAAGCACACACAAGCACGAAGCCCACTTACTGTAGAGTGTTCTGCTGGGCCAGGTGCCTGTTTACGTAACCAGCAAGCTGAAAGTAGGATGTCAGGAAGTTAGGATGGTTTGATAGTGCAGGGTACACAGCTGTTATAGCTGGGGCTCTCCTCTAGCTGCCCCCAGCTCTTGAAAGACTTTCTCCAAAATATGGTTACCCTCATATGTTAAATTCTTATGTTTGTTTGTTTTTAAAACTTATCACTGCTCATGGAAACAGAGTTTGTGTTTAGTCATTAGTTTATGAACTGTCATTCTTAAGAATAGAATTTTGGGCCAGTAAATGCAGAACAAACAAAAATTTCTAAAAACTCAAAGCCTGCCCTATTCTCAGAAAGAACCCCTTTCATCCTGAATGAATCTCTGACATGTCTGTAATGCATTAATACCACAGTACCTATAGCTCTTTCAAAAATCCAGACTTATTTTTAATTGCCACCCCTTATTTTATTACAACTTCTCCAAAAGGACAGTACATAAATGAACATTTTCCTCCCTTGCCTCCCACCTCAGTCTCAGCAGTAAAGTGCTGAGGGTACCTTGTACCTGCACATAGTCAGCAATGGTATTGTAATATATTTCAGGTTCATCAAAGGACTCACCTCTGCACCTGAAAATCAAGCATAAAGCCACACCAGTGATAGCACTGACACCTGTAGCTGCTCCAACCAGGATGTAGAGAAGCCTATGGTACGTGTCTGATCAAAGAGAAGAGAGCAAGTTACAGAGCTAGATGTCAGTATTCATAAATTTGTGACTGTTAACTGCCTACCTTAACTGGAGGAAAAAGCTAATCCTCTGCTTCCAAACAAAGCAGAGAGAAACAGATGAGATGCCTGGGTGCAGCAATAACCCCTCACACCCCCAGTCATTTGTGTGCACAAACACATTTTCATTTTCAACTTGTCTGCCTTTACATTCTCATTTTCTTTAAGTACTACTAGCCCTGAACAACTGAGCAGCCATCCCTGCAAAATGCTGTTATTAATGACCAGTCTATGCTGATTTCTGTTCTTCATGCCTCTACTAGTAGAGATACTTTGGTGATACAAGCACTTATTTAGCTGTTCTTACAAATCCTACTGCAATAGACTTCCAACAGGTCCAGCACAGCCAGAGGAGAAGCTGAATTTTACCTTTTACTACCTTTGGAACACTTGCAAGTCACAGACAGATAGTGCCCAAGGAAAATCTCTCCAGACCATCACTACTGTGGAAAAGCTGGACAAAATGTTGTGGGGAAGGTGCTTTTTGATTATTTTTCGTTCTTGTTTCTTGCTATGCTATTCTGATTCGAGTGGCAAGAAATTACTTTCTCTCAAGTCTCTTTTGCCTGTTACAGAAATTGGTGAATGATCTTTCCCTGTCTTCACCTTGACCCACAAGCTGTCCATTGTATTTTTCTCCATGTCTTGTTGAAGAGAGGGGGAAAACAACAGAGCAGCTTGGAGGGCACCTGGCAGCCAGCCAAGGTGAACCTACTAAAAGAAGAGTAAGGACTTCTTGTAAAACAGAGCAGGAATTGAAAGAAAAACACCCTGAAAGCTTCTCCATACAGTGCCACAAAGCATTTGGTTTCAAAATTATTAATTTATCTCTCAACATGCCCTAGGACTTCACCTTAGAACCACACTAACCTATTTCCAGGGCCCTGGCATTTATTTGGAGCAGCTGCACAGAGCAGCAGAGAGGAGCCCAAAGCATGGTGAAAAGCAAAATAACATCAAAAAACAACATTTACATCTCAGGTCCATGACCAGAGTCTGGTTCTTGTTTGGGTAGGTGACCAGGCAGGTGACAGAGGGAAATGAGCTGTGGGCCCAGCCAAAGTAGCTCACTCTGGTCACTGTTCCATTGGGGTGGTGGAATTCTTCCTCAGAGCTGTGATTGCTTGCAGGGATCCAGGAGATGTCAGCAGGTGGCTTTCCTGCAGATGCCTGACAAACAGCCACCCTGCTCTTGTCATGGGTCAGAGTCACCATAGGAGGGACTGCAGAAGAAATTTTGAAAAGCCACAACCATTATTTCTATCAATATTTTATATTTTTATTTCATTTTTAATATTTCACTTATTTCAGTATAAAATCACCAACTGAGAAGCTGGCCAACAGGTGGTATTTTTCAGATTGCATGACCAATTTGTGAGATTTTAAATTAATATGAAATATTAGCACATCTTTAAGGAAGAACAATGCATCAAAAAGTCCAAGGTGAACATCTCAAAAACTATCTGGCTGCATCTAAAGTACTGCTTCCTCCTGTTTCCCAAAAGGTAATGACAGATTAGCAGGATATGGGGTGACAGAGAGGGGTGGATTAAATAAAGATTTACAACATGACTGAAGAAAAGGCAGATTGTTGAAGCTTCAGGTACATTATTTAGGAGTTTGAATATGTAGAATCAAAAATCTGATAGCAAGGAAATAAAAGAGGAATTGGGCAAAACTCTTCTGCTTGAAGTCCAACAACTCATATTCTGCATTTGGCAAAACAACACCTACATTTTCATCAGAAAGGCAAGATTCTGCAGGGAACAACCAAAAAAATACCAAAATCCAAAACCAAAACAAACTAATGAAATAATCCAACTAAAAAAAAACAAAAACAAGTGACTAAAATTAGTAATAGCAATCATAGAGTTGAAAATTAATTTCTTATAATTTTTAGTTATATAGAGACGATTTAACTAATATAGCCAAAACACAAAGTCTTCCTGTGGCTTGGTTTTTCTTTAATTTATGGAAACCTAGATATAGTTTACCTGACAATATAAAAAGGGTAACTTGATGTATTCATTATGCTTCCTAATATTCTTAAATTCCTGCCTATGTTGCAAATAGACTAATTAAATTTTTTATTTTAGTGATGCAATCCTACCTGTCACAGTCAGAGAAAAGAAAAAATGAAAATTCCCTTCACTGCTGGCAATTTCACAGGTGTAATTTCCCTCATCCCCGAGGTTCACGGGGTAAATACGAAGCTCAAGGTCACTGGCAGGTGAATATTTCCATGTGATCCTCTCACTGCAGTTCAGCCTGCTTGTCTTATTGAGATCCCTTCTATAAGACAGCAGGCAGCAACTGCTGTAATTCCTCTTCCATATCACCATCAGCAAAGATGCACTGTAGATGTTGGGGCAACTCAGCACAGCTTCATGGCCAGCCTCTACACTCACCCTGTTGTAAGTTGCATGCACTGAAAAAAAGATGTTAAAAAGATCTTACAGAGACATTGTAAAAGCCCAGGAAACTCTTGGCTTCAAAAATATACTTCCTGATTGCACTGGCAGCCTTGGGGCACATATTAGTGTTCAACTTCCAGATTCACCTTCCTGAAGTTTGGAAGTGCAGTGGAGATGGTGCCTTTTTGCTGTAGACAGTGATGAGCTGCAAGTCCTCCAACTTTATTTTAGGCAACAAGTTTCTATCACTTTAATACAGGCTTTGAAAAATTGATGGGGCAGGCAAAATTCATTCTTTAGGGAAAGGAAACTACTTTCAAAAAATTTACTGTGTTCCTGAATTAGATGCCTTGCTTCAAGTCCAGTAAAACCTGGGATAGCGATGGAATACACACCCGTGGCACGGTTAAAACCAGCACCATTCGTAGCACTAACTCAGTAAGAAATCTATGTGGATCCCTTTTATTCCAGAAATCATAGCTCTCCTGCCATTGTCCCAGCTGAACAGATGTGTCTTTAGATGACCAGTTTTGGATTCCTATCAGATTTATCATTCTGTGCCACTCTGCAAGGCACTCAATTATTTTTGCCAGCTGAGGTGACATTACTCTTTCCATTCCCACTAAACAATAGGCAAAATTTGCTCTGGTGTACTATGAAGCTTCAGTGTCCTGGAAAGTTGGAAATGCAGAGTACCAAACAGTGCTACATGCAGGTTTGGATCTTTCTTACTTACCTTCAACCAGACTGATTGGCAAGAAAAGGATCACAGCCAGAACTGACCAGTTCAGAGCCATCTTCAGCAGAAGGAATCAGCGCTACAGAAAATGAAGGCAAAGAAAATGACATGTAGTCACAAATTTTTGTGCTCATCCCTTCAAAGAGAAGATGTAGTAAAACCCCTGTTTCCTTTGAAAGCAGTTCTAAATAAGACCCCATGTCAAATCAGTCTTATACTGAAGAAAGTAAGGCAAAAACACAGTTGAATTTTTTTTTTAAAAATTTAAAAAAAGAAAATAGACAAAATAAAAGAAAGACAGCCCCAAAAACCCACCAAAAAAAACCCTACAAAAACAAACAAACAAAAGCTACTGTTTACACAGAGTTTTTTTAAAATCCTGGATCTCTGGTTCCTCTCAGGATTTAGACTTCATCAACTACTCAGCAAAGAAATTATTCCTAACCTTTGCATGCAGATTTTAATTTCTTGAAGAGTAACTCACTTTTTGGAGCAGAACAAAAAGAACAACCCTCCTACTGCAAGAGATCAAAACCATATGAGTTTGTTTCTTGCTTTCATAGGCAGGGTGGACTAAAAGAGGCATCTAGTAACCCCTGCTATTCTACAACTACATAAACCTTTTAACAAACCATATCTTATAAATGCTGCCATTTCTGTATCTTTAATAATTTACTTTCTGAATCAGGCACCCACAGCTAGAGATGATTGGAAAATTGTGCTCCTATCCCATGGGAAATACTGACACGATGTTTTCATTCCCAAGTCAAAACCCAAGATGCAGCAGACAAGCAAACATCTCTGTGCAATGGCTGATTCAGAAATGTCATATTTATAGTAACAGGACTTTCCTTGTGGGTTGTTTGCATCATGCACTGTTCTCACCCTTATTCAAACACAACAAGCAAGTGCTGGAGGAAGGAAAGGCAGTCAGGGTTCACTCTGCACCCAGAGACCCTAATCTTCATCTGGTACAAACTGCCATGACAGTAACAAGCTTTAATTAAACAGCATTACAGATTTCATTTCAAATGTGAAACAAAGCATGTGAGGATGCCTGGTGTACAGGAGAGAAGCCACAACACTGCCACACGTGTGGCACAGGAAGAGCAAACGCTGCCACAGTCACGAGCCAAATGCAACAGATGGTGTTTTCCTTAATACAGCGTGATAAAAGTGCATATTCAAGTCACTGAATCACAGAATGGTTTGGGTTAAAAGGGACCTCAAAGATCTTCCAATTCCAGCCCCCTGCCATGGACACTTCCACCGGACCAGGATGCTCAGAGCTCCATCCAACCTGACCCTGAACACTTCCAGGGATGGGGCATTCACAACTTGTGGATTGATTTGTGACTTGAATTGTGATGCATCTGGATGAAAAGCTTTCATTATCACCTGGTAAAAATGTCAGTACAAGCACATTGATCTATGTTCTGCTACTAATGTGCAATAAGGAATGTAACTATTACTTTAAAAACATCTCAGGTTTCATTTTCATTCACATAAAATCTTTGCCATAAAGGAAGCATATTGTTTTGTTTCATTTTAGTCAGTGCTGTCAAAAGTTTTGGGATTTTTTTTTTTTTTTTTTACTTTGCAATTTGGATACATTATGCATGCAAAAGTTGCTTTCAATCAAAAAGGTTTAAAACTTTAAAAGCTGAATTTTTTTAAAAACAAAAAGGTTAAAAATATACATTTTGACCAGACTTATGTAGTGAACTTGACCCAATTTGCAAAGAATTTCTCAGTCTCTTTCAAAAGGAAAGTAAAAGAAAAAACAATAAATCTTCCATGATTTCTATTAGCAAATTCAGTATTTTCCAGTTTTGATGGGTTCATAAATATTCATAACAGAATATTGTCATATTGGAACTTGTCCCAGAGAAGTGTCTTTTTTTTAAATGCATACAAATCTCATATATGGGGTTTATTTGCTCAGAAGAACAGGCATTAATGATTAAAAATGGGACCTTACAGAAAAAAAGAGAGTATATGACTGTTTAAATATTCATGTGTGAAACGCAGAATTTAATCTGCAATTTTTAAAATTCACAACCCTTGAACAGTCGTGCCTCTGAGCGAGAAGGAACTCTGAAAATCCAAAAAGGAACAACCAGGCAGAGATGAAGCAAACCCATTTAAAAGTAACAAATGAATACTTGTGGCTCGCCTTGTGTTATTGCCTTTGATGGAATTAAAACCCTTCAATAGCTGCATTAAAATAAATTAAATTTTTTACCCAGCCTCAGTGGCGGTGGCTGGCAAGATGTGCGTGTCACTCTTCCAGCTGGGGAATGGCACCACTCCCACTCGGATTCATCCCAAGGAGTGCTGAGGCTGGGGAAGATTCACTCAGTTACCAGGCTCAAGAAGAGGAGCCTTCCTCACCCCAGGAGCTTGGGAGAGGAGCAGCAGCAGCTCCAGCGTGCCCTGGTCTTCAATTCTCCTTCTGGGGTGAGCAGCCACTCCCGCGGGGATCCCAGTCCTGATGGCTGATCCTGAGGCAGCTCCTGCACACCAGGGAACTGCAGGGATGTCCCTGGAGCTCCCCTTCCTCTCTGTCCCCACGAAGGGCCCAGATGTAACTGCAAAGTGGGAATTATCTCAATTTAGGAGACTCCATCCCATGCAGTCCCCGAGTTCAGCTGTGTGGTCCATTAGTTTCTTCTCATTGTTGCTTCTGAGACCTTAACATGCAGCTGATTTTTCTCACCGACAGAGAAAGCCTCCACACCACCCCCCCGGAAAGAGGTGAGTAAAAAAAACCCTCTGGTGGTACACTGCCATGCAGAGGCTGTGGCAGAGCTAAACTGAGAGAAGCAAAGTGCTTTGTGACATGATGAACAAGTTGCAACCTTAGCTGTCTGCTACACGTCACACACCAGCCACAAGCCTTGAGCACCAACTTAAAATCAAGCAAATAAATGCAAAGTCCTACATGACTCAAATATTTGCTAACACAGCCTGAAAGAGAAAAAAGGTCTGGTATCCACCAGTACATCAACTGTCACCACAACTTCTTTAAGGATAACCAGTATGTCACAGAGCCGTTCCTGTGTTTAATTCAGCAAAATATGGTTCAGTTTTGAAGTGAAAGCACATTTTAAAAGGTACAAAAGACCCTACCTTAGAAGTCTGTTCTCTGTAAGACATCTGTCTTTAGGCAAGGAAGGGCTGGAAGGGGTGGCAAGAAGAGGAAGCAGCAACACACATGTATATCAACCCTCTTGCTTCCTCTTATAGGGATAAGGTAACTGCTCTGCAAATCAAGGCTACGTTATTTAAAATCCAAACCCACACTTTTGGCAGCCAGAGCAGCAGCAGCATCTTCTATGCAGTATTTGATGTTTCTACCTCATCACCGAGACCACACAGCACCCAACTCAAAAGCCTGCAACTTTTCTGAAGTGAGAGATGTTATGCTGTATTTTCAACATCCCCAGGTCAGCCTCTTCTGCTCCTGTTTCTCCCTAGCAATGGTCCTCTGCTGGGAATTCCTCAAGTCCCTGCACTGAAAATGAAGCAACAAAAATATAGCAAGACTCTGAATGCCCTGGGTGCAATACAAAACATATCAAAAAGGGCAGCAGGTAGATATTCCCAAAGCTGAAACTGAAAAGCTCTGTGGGGAGAGGAGAGGCTGTGTTCTTTCTCTGTTCTTAGCCATCTTCCTTAGCCATCTGTGGCTGGCCCCTGACAATGCTGCTGAGTAATGGACCTTTGCTTTGACTTTAGAGCCTCCTGGTATTTTTTTTTTCTCCAGGAAAGATATCCTGGCCCTGAAAACTGATCCCTGAATTCCTGTACTAGCACAGCAGAAGACTGTTAGTGCTGTCAGGGACTGATGGATCAGAACCTCCATAGTGCCTTTTCTTCTCAAACTCCCTGTTTGTCCCACAGTTGCTGGCATCAGTTGAAGCCAGAATTTGGAATTTAGTCCATCCAGTTTGTGAGCTACTTTAATTCAGCTCCAAACTACAAAGCTTTCTCTGCAAAATGGGAAATAGAGGGTGGATGACTTTCTGAAAGAGAGCATTACCCTAATAAAACAAGCTCTCAAAACAATCACAAGCAGGTTATACAAAACAACTGCAAAATTACAGTGTTTAGGTAAATATACCTAAAGGTAAATAGGTTTGAAATTTCCTCCACAGCAAGGCAGAGATTTGTGCTGTCTATTGAATTCATCAGGAGACCAATATTTAGAATACCAACATTAAAAAGTGTGGATTTTCCTCCAGGGGGAAAAAAATTTGTCATACATAGTAGCTGTAATTCCAGAAAGCAGTTGGACATCTCCCCTCTTCTCTGCTATATTTACCTTTTTATCACTATCTCATCTGGAAAATAACTTAGTCCCACAAAGTTGGTGCACAAGCCAAGGCATATTCTTCACATCTGTAGCTGCCTTGCAGCCAGTCCCCTCAGAGAGAAATCCAGTGCTGGGAAGGGACAGTAGGAGCATAAGATGAATGAGAGCACCACCACCCCTGGTAGCTCATTCTTTTCCTTTCAGAAAGAGAGAATTTGCTTTACATTTTCCATTTTATAGGGAGAAAAACCTCAGTTCTTGTACCTAACACCTTGACTTTCCCAGGTATAAACCATCTGTGGCTCTCACCAATGTCAGCAAACAGATGAGGGAAAACCCTGCTGATAATGAAGCCTGTAAAACCTGACACTTCCATGTTAAAATATCCAGAGGCAATTATATCACAATTTGCAGAGATCACAAAAATGTATTTCTTTTTTAACTGTAGCTAATTGCACTGGGCCAGCTGGGCCATGCTCAGCAACTTCTACTCCTGGCCCTAAAGAATCCCCTTATCACTTGTAGGTCATTAACCACAGCAGCTTTTCTCTTGACCCCAATACTGCAGCAGACAAATCTATCTACACATATGTTCATGATCTTTACTGCTTTAACTCCCGCCCCTTGTGGGCCTACTTCTTTTCGCTGCTGATTTCCCAGGAAAAAAAACTAGGAATTAGCAACACACAAGTGCAGTTATTGCTTTCAGGGCTGTGGATAACCAGAAAAAAAAGTCTTCCATACAAGTATTCAAAGATGAACAGAGAGGAAATGGTTTATAGCTTGTTGTTTAACTCCTAAAATACTCTGGTAAGAATCTCAGGCTCCCCAGATGAAAGCTTCCTCTCCATCTTTCAGTCAGAGGGACTGGCCTCCCACTCCACAGCCAAACATGATGGAATTGCACCACACATCCCAAACTGCACATAAAGAAGCTACAAACCTCAAGTAGTTCCTGCTTTAAAATGAACATAAATAGCAGAAGCCCTGGTGTATAGCAGAAATAAAACCCCAGGTAGTCCTTCCTCACTTATCAGTCAGTTTTACCTGTAGCATCACTAACCATGGTTTAGGAAGTGCTAAGCAGGGGTAGAGACAGCACTTGCCCGACCTCTCTCCTTCAGCTCTTCACTTCTCCTTCACACGTCAGGGAACATAATTTTCTCTGAAACCTACAGCTTCCCCATTCCATAGACAGCTGTGAAGATCTTGCAAGAAGCCCCAGGAGCCCCCATCAGCTGGGAGACAGCTTCTCCAGCCTCAAGGAGCTACATTCTCCAAGGTCATTGGAGTCAACACATAGAAGAAATGTATTTTACTTATTTATATATTTAAGGAAGGGGAAAAATTGTCCCCTGTGTTTATAGAGCAGCTAGATCTATGCTTACAAATATGAAATAGATACTGCTATTGTATGGCAAAAAAGGAATAGTTTTCTTTCATTTCCCTTTCTGTGTTTTTTTTAAAAAGTGGAATAAATTTGTTGTATAACGAAACATACCTAAAATAGAAACCCACATCTATATTGGAAAAAACTACACATCCCACCTCTCAAATGCCAACTAAAGTCATGACACCAGGGTCAGGTTGCCATTTATCACTGCCTACACTCTTTTGGTGGATGTAATACACCAAAGGGGATGCCTGTCCTTTTTCCTTCCTCACCATATGGATTTCCTCGCTGTCATAGTCTCCCTTTCTCATGAGCTACTTAGCACCTATAGATCTGTGTCAGTGGTCTAGAACAATTCTCCCTGGTGGCTTCCAGTAAAACTTCTCACCTCATTTCTCTTCTGCTTACAGGCACTTCTGGCAGATTTTAAGCTCCATTTGAGGCAGGATGATGCAGGAGAGTGGAGTTGCTGGGAGGAGTCCTATAACATGTCTTTATTCCTGTTTCTGCTAAACAAACTCCCCCCCCCCCAATTTTGTAGACCAGTGGTCTGCAGGTGAAAAGCACAGTATAAATTCAGGTCATCGCTCACAAATAATGTCATGGGACTGTGGGCATTGCTGATAAAAGATCTTAATTTTCTCATCTTCCCAGAGTGGCTTAAAGTACAGCCCAGAGGGGAAGCTCCTGAGGATGGGGTGGCAGAGCTTCTCCAGGGTGGGAGAACATATCATTGTCTTCTGATTCAATGTCCAGAGGCACTGTGTGAAAAGCTGAGGCGCAGCACTACAACAAAAATAAAAGAATGAGAAGATTAAAAAAAAAAAAAGTCAGCTAGCACACAGAATGCAGAAATGTCAGACAGAGACTCAGGAAGCTTCTAGCTCCTCACCACAAGGACTTTGCTGAATGCATTCATGCCACACACCACAGGCTTTTTGTCATCCCTGCCCTCAGGCCTTTATAGGCTATGTACATACATAGGCTACAGGCATATGGCTGTGTTTGTGCACAGCTAGGGCTCACTTAAAATACATGAAAAAACATGTCTTAATTTGCTAAAAGTGTCTGTGCTGTGGCCATGTCTATGTGTATTGCTACATACATGAATATTTTTTTAAATCATTATATAGAGGTATAACTTTGCACACACTTGGAGCTGCTGCACTCACAGCCCTCTGACACAGGAAGAAATGCTGACTGGCTTGTTTGCAAAGTTTCCATCATTAGAAATCCGAGTTCTGCACATTGCTTCCACGGGGTTGTCAGAGCTAGTTTATGGCTTTTGTAATGGTAGAGTCTCTGGGAAAATGATTTTCAAAATGCATCCAAAGGGATAAACTAGAGGCAACATTGAACCATACAGGCTTCCTACAAACCTCTCGTTGAAGAGGATGATCTTTCCCAAATAAGGCAATTCCTCACATAAAAGAAGATGACCTGTGGACCACTGATGGCATTTTACATGGGGGGTACCTGCAACTGAACAATGAAGGAAACAATCTCACTCAAAGTCCAGATTCAGCGAGTCCAGCACCTCTACTCCATTAGAGTTATGTACATGTGCTGCAAAACTTCTCCAAAGTAGTAACAAGGCCATAAGGAACATATGGGGTGAGGGATCCTGGCTGAATGCATACCTGGACAGTTAGATTGAAAATCCATTTTCACTGAAAACGACATTTTGATCTGGAAGCTTTGGACTAACAGTCTATATTCTCTATAGGTTCTAGAAACATGTATTGCACAATCTACTCAAAGCTGTCTTTTGCGTGTTTAGACAGGGCAGTTCTGATATGGATAAAGAACTTCCATTCTCCCTGTGAAACAGAGAGATGGCATTGCCCTGGCATGGGACAAGAAACAGGCACTATAGATTTCTGAGCAGGTCCTGAAAGAAAACCCAGCTCTGGCCCTACCGTTGTCAAGGACAAGGAGAGGACATACTGACTTGTGCAAGAGATTTTTACTGGGGAAAATCACTCTTTTCTTACTAGTGAAGGGCACCCACAGAACTCCTCGGGCTGCAGTATGATTTAAAAATGCTCATTAGGCCTTGGCCTTGATGAGCTGCATCTGGGCTGAGCTTATCAGAAACACTGTCTGCTCCCAGGAACTGGTGCTGTCTATAACAAGGTTTTGGTTTTTAATAAGAAGCTTTGGAAACTTATTTTCCTTGCCCAAATAACAGCCAGAGTTTAGGCCCAAGACATTGGCCTAGTCTGGGCCTAAGTCTGGCAAAGCAGACCTCTTTAAACATTGGGAGGGCCTTCCTCATTCCTTTTTATCCTTATCTTTTCCCACCCTTTACCCTTTTTTCCTTCCCCAGCCTCAGTGTTGATAATTTGTGGTTGATTTTAGTTTTAGATTGATTGATTTTACATTTTAGAATTATTTTTTCTGTACTTTAACCATCTAAGTAAGCAGTAGAGTGAGCCTTGCCAATGCATTTTGTCACGCTTTCACTTTAATATTAAACCTGCTTTTTGCCAATTCCTTTGATTCTTTGGGCCACCTAAAACACTCATTTCTGACAAAAAATTAGCATTTTCTTGTTACTCAAGGCTACTCACATCACAGAATTCATTGTCTTGACTATGTGTCTTCCATAACAGCATGTGCCTCTGTAACAACTGTTGTTCCTAATAGACAGAATGCACAGGTATTTGGAGCTGGAATTTCACTAGGTGTGTTTGTGTCTCCAGTTACCATGGATATACACTGATGCTCCTTCCCTCGATGTAAAATGTCTGTCTGGTGTCTCATTACTCACAGACCTGCTGCAAGCACCTTGTTTTTATGACCCTTCAGCTCAAGGACTCATATTCACAGTTGTTGCAGAGCAGGATATTTGGGAGCAGCTTCTATGCTTATGTACAGCATAGAATACTGAATGCCAAGGAGTTAAAAATCCTCCTGAGCTCAAAAGAACTGCCTCTTTAAAATTCCTACTTCATCTTCTAGTGCCTTGCAAAAACAAAAAAAAATTCTCCTTAATCTCTCCACAGCTATTCCTTGTAGCTGCCAGGAGGTGGAAACATAGCTACACCAACCTAGGGGAGAAGCATCATGTTGATGTGCAGTTGTACAGCGTGCTGCCTGCTGAAGAATGGTGCTAAAAATATCTGCAGTCCAAATTGGCTCACTGGAGCCCAAAACATAGCATCATACAATGCTCTCCCCTTCCCACACCTAGCAAGACATCTATTCTGCTTGCTGTGGGTGCCCTTAGAGCAGCTGGCTCTGTCAGATGTGACTTTGTACTAGTTTGAAATCAAACCAGTGAGAGATCGCAAGTCAGAATTATAATTTAATAGGAAAATGATAAAAAGAATAAATGCAATAATATCAAAAACACTGACAGAGTCAGAATACAGCCTGGAACCCTGTTAGGGTGATGGTAGTCGTCCAGATGAGGTGGTCTTGTTGAAGCGTGATCCTCTGGAAGAAAGGGGGTCTGGTCTTCAGTTGAAAGTCCAGCAGTAGCTCCTGTCCTCTGGAAGTCCCGTAGGTAAGGGCTGTTGTGGTGTTCGAATTCTCAGCTTATATCCAGTATGGAATGCTTGGCTCCTCCCTCGGGGAGGAGCATCTCACAATGGGATGGTGAGTCATGAGATAAGGCCTTGATGAGCCATTAACAGAAAACAGTCCAGGAGGAAGTTATCTCTGAGTCATGCAGCAAGGCAGTGGTGGGCCCATTAACAGGGGACAATACAGGGGGAAGTTATCTATGAGTCATGGGGCAGGGCATTGATGGGCCCATTAACAGAAGGTAGCCCGGGGGGGGGGGGGGAGGCAGGGAGCACTGCCTCACCTGGTTTCAACAGTACATGAGGATGGTGATAGAATATACTGCAACCCAGGACATAATCCACCCCTTATTCTATTACCATCTACATAATTCCAAATCAGTACCTTCCTTAAACTCTACACACACACACACACATATATATATATATATACAATGGAACCTTACACACAGTTCTCACTTAAAATGAGGTCTCCTTGTGGCACACATCGGGTTTCCCCATCTTTCCGCATTACCCACCAAGTGCAACCAGGTCCTTGAGCGAAGACAATCCCACGGATAGGTTTGCTCTTGCCTGAGGTGGGATTAATCCAAACAGTCTTTCCTAACATACCTCTCATGTGTACCACAGGGACTTTATCTCCATCCACCGTGTGCAAGGGTTCAGACTGGGCAGGACCAGCTCGATTGATGGATCCTCTGGTGTTAACCATCCAGGTGGCCTTTGCTAAGTTCACTTCTCAATTTTTGAAGGTTCCTCCACCAAGTGCTTTTAGGGTAGTCTTGAGTAGTCCATTGCACCGTTCAACTTTCCCAGCAGCTGGTGCATGATAAGGGATATGATAGATCCATTCAATTCCATGTTCTCTGGCCCAAGTACTTACGAGGCTGTTCTTGAAATGCGTCCCGTTGTCTGACTCGATTCTCTCAGGGGTGCCATGTCTCTAAAGGACTTGCTTTTCCAGGCCCAAGATGGTGTTCCGGGCAGTAGCATGAGGCACAGGGTATGTCTCCAGCCATCCAGTGGTTGCTTCCACCATGGTCAACACGTAGCGCTTGCCTTGGCGGGTTTGGGGAAGGGTGATGTAGTCAATTTGCCAGGCTTCCCCATACCTGTACTTGGACTATCTTCCACCGTACCACAGAGGCTTTACCCGCTTGGCCTGTTTGATTGCAGCGCAGGTCTCGCAGTTGTGGATAACCTGTGAGATGCTGTCCATAGTAAGGTCCACCCCTCGCTCACGAGCTCATCGGTACGTTGCATCTCGTCCCTGATGACCAGAGGCATCATGGGCCCAACGAGCTAAAAATAATTCTCCCTTGTGCTGCTAGTCCAGATCCACCTGTGATATTTTCACCTTGGCAGCTCGATCCACCTGCTCATTGTTACGGTGCTCTTCATTAGCCCGACTTTTGGGTACATGAGCATCCACGTGTCGAACCTTCACGATCAGCTTCTCCACCCGAGCGGCGATGTCCTGCCAAATCTCAGCGGCCCAGATGGGTTTCTCTCTGCGCTGCCAGTTGGCTTTTCTCCATCGATCTAGCCATCTCCACAGAGCATTAGCTACCATCTAGGAGTCAGTGTAGAGATAGAGCCTCGGCCACTTCTCTCTTTCAGCAATATCTAAAGCCAGCTGGACAGCTTTAAGTTCTGCGACCTGACTCGATCCACCCTCTCCCTCGGTAGCTTGTGCAACTCGTCGTGTGGGGCTCCATACAGCAGCTTTCCATTTCCGGTTAGTGCTTACAATTCGGCAGGAACCATCGGTGAAGAGGGCATATCGTCTTTCACTCTCCGGTAGCTCATTATATGGTGGGGCTTCCTCAGCACGTGTCACTTGCTCCTCTTCTTCAGAAGATAATCCAAAAGTCTCACCTTCAGGCCAGTTTGTTATAATTTCCAGAATCCCAGGGCGGTTCAGGTTTCCAATACGGGCACGCTGTGTAATGAGGGCAATCCATTTGCTCCAAGTAGCATCGGTGGCATGATGCGTGGAAGGAATCTTTCCCTTGAACATCCACCCCAGCACCGGCAGTCGGGGTGCCAGAAGCAGCTGCGCTTCAGTACCAGTGACCTCTGAGGCAGCTTGGACTCCTTCATAGGCGGCCAAAATTTCCTTCTCTGTTGGGGTGTAGTTGGCCTCGGATCTTCTGTAGCTTCGGCTCCAGAATCCCAGTGGTCGACCCCGAGTCTCACCAGGCACCTTCTGCCAAAGGCTCCAGGACAGACCATTGTTCCCGGCTGCAGAGTAGAGCACGTTTTTCACTTCTGGCCCCGTTCTGACTGGACCAAGGGCTACCGCATGAGCGATTTCCTGCTTGATCTGGGCGAAAGCTTGTTGCTGTTCAGGGCCCCAATGGAAATTGTTCTTCTTGCGGGTAACCAGGTAGAGAGGGCTCACAATCTGGTTATATTCAGGAATGTGCATTCTCCAAAAGCCTATGGCACCTAGGAAAGCTTGTGTTTCCTTCTTGTTGGTCGGTGGAGACATCGCAGTGATCTTATTGATGACTTCAGTGGGAATCTGACGCCGTCTATCTTGCCACTTTACCCCCAGGAACTGGATCTCCCGGGCAGGTCCCTTGACTTTGCTCCTCTTGATGGCAAAACCAGCCTTCAGGAGAATCTGGATGATCTTCTGTCCCTTCTCAAATACTTCTGCTGCCGTGTTCCCCCACACAATGATGTCATCAATGTACTGCAGGTGTTCTGGAGCCTCACCCTTTTCTAGCACAGTCTGGATCAGTCCATGGCAGATAGTAGGACTGTGCTTCCACCCCTGGGGCAATCGGTTCCAGGTATACTGCACACCCCTCCAGGTGAAGGCAAACTGAGGCCTGCACTCTGCTGCCAGAGGAATGGAGAAAAACGCATTTGCAATATCAATGGTCGCGTACCACTTTGCTGCCTTGGATTCCAGCTCATACTGAAGCTCCAGCATGTCTGGTACGGCTGCACTCAGTGGTGGCGTGACTTCATTCAGTCCACGGTAATCCACCGTCAGTCTCCATTCTCCACTGGACTTACGCACTGGCCATATGGGGCTGTTAAAGGGTGAACGAGCCTTGCTGACCACCCCTTGGCTCTCCAGCTCACGAATCATCGTATGGATGGGGACCACAGAGTCTCTGTCGGTGCGGTATTGCCGACGGTGCACTGTTGCTCTGGCAATTGGTACCTGTTGTTCTTCAACTCTCAGTAGTCCCACAGCAGAAGGGTTGTCTGAGAGACCAGGCAAGGTACTCAGTTGTCTGATGCCTTCTGTCTCTAGAGCAGCTATCCCAAAAGCCCAGCGATAACCTTTTGGGTCTTTGAAGTACCCGTTCCTGAGGTAATCTATGCTGAGGATGCATGGGGCCTCTGGACCAGTCACGATGGGGTGTTTCTGCCACTCATTCCCAGTTAAACTCACTTCAGCTTCCAGTACCGTGAGCTCCTGGGATCCCCCTGTCACCCCAGAAATAGAAATGGGTTCCGCTCCCACATACCTTGATGGCATTAGAGTGCATTGAGCGCCGGTATCAACCAAAGCCGTATATCTTTGTGGGTCAGATGTGCCAGGCCATCGGATCCACACTGTCCAATAGATCTGGTTGTCCCTCTCCTCTACCTGGCTAGAGGCAGGGACCCTCTAATCCTGGTCATGGTGCACGTTGCTCTCCTCCGGTGAATATGCTCTTGATGTCCCTTCAAGAGGATCACTCATATCATCATTTCTATACCTTCTGATGTTCTGGCCACGAGAGACCGGAGCGGCGCTGGCTCTAGATGAGCTCCTTGTGGTAGTTGTCCTTCTTTTTAGTTCACGTACCCGGGCTGCTAAGGAGGAGGTGGGTTTTCCATCCCACTTCCTCATGTCTTCTCTATGCTCCTGGAGAAAAAACCAGAGGTTACCTCGTGGAGTGTATCCTTTCTCCCTGGCTGGGGAATGCCTACTCCTAATAGCAGAGACTCTTGTTGGTTCTGGGGAGACGTGGTAAATTTCTTCCTTAAGTTCCTTTTTTAGTTTCTGATGGCCCTCTTCAATCAAGCTCCGGACTTGCTCAGCCAGCCTTGTTTCCACAGATGAGACATGGGTGTGAAACGGGGCAGTGACAGTGTCCTCGTAGATTCTTAGTTTATTGGCCAGGACACCCACCCTGTCCTCACCTTCCCTCCATTGCAGTGTTGCCAGGTAACGGGAGTACATCTCTGGTCCAAGCCGTGCAAATCTCAGCCACATCTGTGACGTGCACTGGACACCATCTGGGCTCTTAGGAAATCTCTCATCTTCTGCAAAAATGATCTCCAGCACAGCCAACTCCCTCAGGCATCGGATACCCTGTTCCATTGTGCTCCATTTTCCCTGGTGCACCTGGAGGTCTTCTTTGCAGAGGTATCTGTCTCTTACACTTGTCAGCAGTCGCCTCCAGAGGCTGAGAGTTTCTTGGGTTCTCCCAATCCCCTGGTCAATGACCACATCCCGGGACAGCGATCCCAGTTGCCTGGCCTCACTTCCATCCAGGATGGTGTCGTTTGCTGCAGCGTCCCAGATGCGGAGCAGCCAGGTTAGGATGGACTCGTTCGTCTGGCGGGTGAATTCCCTCCGCAGGTCACGCAGCTCACCTAGGGATAGAGAGCGAGTGATAATCTCTGGTTCTGTCTCCTCCGCTGCGTGTGAAGGTCCTGCCTCACCCTCATCAGTCACTATGCGGACTGATTTGCTTTTTGATTTCTTTTTCTGAATGGGGGCAACTTCTACCGGTTTAGGCTGCTCTGGTTCGGTGACTGTTTGTGTGGAGGTGCTCATGGCCCTTTTGGTTCCTTTCTCCTCTGTGGTAGTCTGCGTAGACATGGACGCTGTTGTTTTGCTCTTGGTTCCTTTCTCCTCTGTGGCAGTCTGAGTGGACACGGATGCTGTTGCTTTGCTCTTGGTTTCTTTCTCCTCTGTGGCAGTCTGCGTAGACACGGACGCTGTGGCGTTGCTCTTGGTTCCTTTCTCCTCTGTGGCAGTCTGTGTGGTCATGGATGCTGTTGCTCTGCTCTTGGTTCTTTTCTCTTCCTCCTCAAGAAGACGCTGTACCACACCAAACAGTGCTTTGTTTCTAAGCATGGTGTACATGGTGCAGGCCATGCAGAGAAAACAAAACAGCAAGACTAGGCTGTCCTTGGCATCCAGAGAGAACTCAATATTTTTAAAAACTGCTGTGCCTGACCTGAAAGGCTGGAAGAAACCACTCTCCACTCTTCCCACCAAGGGCAGGGTGCGATTGTTGAGAAGGTTCCAGATGTAGCAGCCCAGACTAGGACAAGCAAACAAAATTGAGTATATATTCCGAATGGTATTCATTGCCTCACAGGTTATCATGCCATAAGCATAATAAACCAATAAAGCAATTCTCATACCATTCCCTGGTCTCAACAGGAGCAATACAACAGGCAAGTAGTTCTCCATGTGAGGGAAAATATAGAGAGCAAGATACAGTACCCATATAGACAAGCCAACCACCATGGTGGATAGGTTTCTGTTAATATGAAATTGCAATTCTGACTTTCTCTCAGGTTCGTGCCCCACGTTGGGCGCCAAAATATGTACTAGTTTGAAATCAAACCAGTGAGAGATCGCAAGTCAGAATTATAATTTAATAGGAAAATGATAAAAAGAATAAATGCAATAATATCAAAAACACTGACAGAGTCAGAATACAGCCTGGAACCCTGTTAGGGTGATGGTAGTCGTCCAGATGAGGTGGTCTTGTTGAAGCGTGATCCTCTGGAAGAAAGGGGGTCTGGTCTTCAGTTGAAAGTCCAGCAGTAGCTCCTGTCCTCTGGAAGTCTCGTAGGTAAGGGCTGCTGTGGTGTTCGAATTCTCAGCTTATATCCAGTATGGAATGCTTGGCTCCTCCCTCGGGGAGGAGCATCTCACAATGGGATGGTGAGTCATGAGATAAGGCCTTGATGAGCCATTAACAGAAAACAGTCCAGGAGGAAGTTATCTCTGAGTCATGCAGCAAGGCAGTGGTGGGCCCATTAACAGGGGACAATACAGGGGGAAGTTATCTATGAGTCATGGGGCAGGGCATTGATGGGCCCATTAACAGAAGGTAGCCCGGGGGGGGGGGGGGAGGCAGGGAGCACTGCCTCACCTGGTTTCAACAGTACATGAGGATGGTGATAGAATATACTGCAACCCAGGACAGACTTACACATTTATTTCAACAAGAATCCAAAATCAGACTGCCTGTGATTGAAAGGCTCCCCCAGCAGCAGCCATTGCAGTCCTTCAGAACTGATAAACAATCAGATCCCTTGCAAAGTGACAAGGAGATAAATTTTCACTTGGTCTGTGTGTCTGCTTTGACACTCAAAATCATTGCAAGTACAAAAAACATGTCAGAGATTAGCAGTGCTCATCAGACAAGCCTTAGTCACCACAGAAAGAGATACAGGTGTAACCATCTTCCCCTTGACATTTGATACCAAATGTTAAGGTCTGAGAGAGAAGTCCTGTCAGAAAAGGCAAATTTACATTGATACTTGGAAAAGGGGAGAGAGACACAGGAGTGTTAAAAGGCTGTAGACAAAATAAGCTTTCAAAATATCACAGAGTTGAGTAAAATGTCACAACTTATTTTGGTTTCTGTTTATACGAGAGTGAGTTTGGTACTAACTTAATTTCTGCTTCCTGTGCATTCCCCACCTTAAGCTCATCCCACTGAGAGTGGTCTCAGTTTTCTCAGAGGAAGCTGAAGAGCACAGAGGATTGACTAGAAGTGAGCCAGAAGATATTTCAGAGGAGAAAACACAGGAAAAACACACTCTTCTTTGCACAGAGAGTAGTAGAAAAAAGGAAAAAATCCTCCCTGCATGGGAGGCAGGTCCCAGAAAGTACAGCTGGAAAAAAAAATGGGAAAGGGGTGTCAATAACTATATAGACAATGCCAGAAATCCACCCAAGAGACTTGTGATTTTATAAAATCAATCATACACCTTATTTTCAGAATAAATTAAATATATATATAATTATATCTTCTTACCTTTGCCATACACAATTATCCAGGATATCATGAGCACAGCCCCATCTTTTCCAGCCCAGAGTCCACCCTCAGAACTTCTGCCCCAGGTAAACCTCTGTACTCTCTGTGGAATTGGCAATGCCACACCTGATATAACAATGACAAACATGCAAATAAAATCTGTTATGCATAAAAGAACTGCATCTTTCCTTACCTAAAAATTGGTGTCAAAAAGGTGACTGAAGCTGTAATCCTTATTTTATTTTTAGCCAAAATATTTTGGAGAAAACTTAAAGGAGAAAAATTAATATAAAGCCCTGTGTTTTAACAAAACTGGGGAACAGCTTGGAAGGAATACAAACTGGTTTCTCAGCCCAACCCAGATCAGAATCAACCCACAAAGCTCTAGGAGCTCACCACCTTGGCTTCTTATGCCAAATAAATATTCCCTTCTGCTGGGGGTATGGAGCTGAAGTCACTGGGCACAAGAAGAGGACACCACACCATGTGACCACTTAAGACACTTAGAGAAATGACTGCACAGAGGCACTGCCTGTTTCAGTCTCCACAGCCTCTCTGCACAATATTTTCTTCTCTTCTAACCAATGAAGCAGGAGGATTAAAAAGGCACCTCAAAAAGAACACAGTAACTCCCAGCAGTGGCTGCCATACCTCCAGTCCCACTCCCCCTAAGCATCCATCCTCCCTGAGGTCTACATTCACAAAAATGTAGTCCAGAGGTGATAAGGCCAGGCTGTTTGCATACACAGAGCTCTCAATTTAAGAAAATTAATAGATCTTCATTTTAGATAAAATAACTTTGCTGCCTGTGAATGCAGCTGTGGCTATGAACCCAGAACAGATGCTGGGAGAGCTGGGGCAGACCTGCATCTAACCCGAGACTAACACACATTTTCCCACACTGCTTTTTTCACCCAAATTCATTCAGTTCTGGTAACGGTGCTCAGAGTAGAAATCCCATGGGAAGCTATTTCCATTAGCTCAGAGAAATCCACAGCAAATCTAAAACAAATCCCTGACATGTTTCATGTGTCAGCCTTGCATTTAGCATGCACAGATGAACAGACAGAGTATGAAACTTATTGCACATGTCACAGTGTGGCAGCAATCAATTTCATTTGCATGCCCTAGAAGGAGAGGATACATCTTCATGAACGTGATTTTTGTCATGTAGAAATTTCTGCTGAGACACCACCATGCAACCTCCCAACTCCCTCTACAAGCAAGCCCCTGGACACACAGAGCTTACCTGCTACACTCACCCTACTGAAGTGGTCCATAGCAATTAGGAAAACATTCTTTATGTTTATGTCTTCTGCAGTGATAGCAGGCACTGCTTGAGTAGTTGACTTCCTATACTTTCAGAAATTTTCAGTGAGGACGTGACATTTGCCATGGTTTCTGAGTTTTGTGAGAGGTACAAGATTTCCATCTCCTTTCCAAATCCAGTCTCATTTTTCTTGTTGGTTCTTTTAAGCCGTGAGCCTCGATTTGTGATTCTGTTGGTGCCTGATAAGGCAGCTCCAATTCAGGCTCTTTCCTTCTTCCAGGTACTTCGTGGCAGATGCATAAATGATTTCCAGCATGCTGGAATGTGTTCTGTGTCGGGAGAGTGCAGACATTAACTGAGCTGACCTTTGTGCCAGGCCAATCCCCCTCCCTCCCTCCCCATTCTCCACTTGTTCATGCACTGTAAAAGCAGGGGCTGTCTTCTGCTGCAGATGTGCACAGAGCAGCCAGGATAACAGGCAACACAATGAAAACTATACTTTTTCTTTCACATGAGAGGACAGAAAATCTATTTCCTAACATAGATCTCGCAGCAAAGGCCTTATGCCAACAGAATATTCTCTATAAGCCTTGCTGTTTTCATAAAAATGGAAGATGAGAAAAGCATCCTCTCTTTAAAAAATAAGCAAGTGAAAGCATCAGGGGAGAGGGATATTTTGGAGAGCTGTTTGTTTTTATTTCTTCAATTTGAAGGTTTTTCCTTTTATCAAATACTGAGCTGTTCCATTGAAAGATAATCTAAAAATACTGATTGGCTCAAAATAATTCTCTTTTGGGATCAGGTTTTACCTCGCAGCTCTATGGGCAAAATTGAGCATAGAGAAAACAAAAGACTGAAATACACCATGCCTCAACAGAAGCTTATTGCAATAGATGTTCAATCTTTCCCAGAACCCAGGCAGCACCTCCTGGCCACACTAATTCCTAAGCTGGACTAAAAAAGCAAAAAGCCAGCAAAATTTCTTTGTAGTTGTTTCTCCTCCTCCTCAAGAGGGCACCTGTATCAAATTATCTGGCTAGCACAAATAAAGTATGACTCCCACCAATATGAATATATAGAACAACATGCTACCAGGATCTCTTTTTCAATGATGTGAAAAAAATCAATTCTAGTTACTTTAATTTGTACTTCAAGTACAAATTAAATTCTGATGTGAACATCAGGGAAAAAAAAAAAGAGAAATTCTGAACACAAAAGAAAAAAAAAATAAAAACCACTTACTACTACAACCTCCTCTTTCAGACTAGTGTTAAGAGGCAGGAGAGCTTCTTTCTTTACTTCAAAAATATAGATTTTTCTTTTTCCTAGAAAAACAAAGCTGTCTTTTATAAACATCTTTAGGTCCCAGACCAGCAGGTGGAACTTGGTACACTGCTGGGAGAAAGAAAAACAAGAGTGGTTTGCTTGGCCTCCATTTTTCAAATGAGTAGGTGGCTTGAGAGCTTCTGTGATTCAATAAGAAACTAGAAACCAAAATACTTTTACTTGGGGATTGATTTTTTTCCCCCTCTCACCTTAGCCATGGAAGGATTTCTGGTTTTTCCACATTGTTTGGTCCTTGTAAGCTGTGTGCTTGTGTCCTGTGTGCTTGTGTGAGTTAAATCAGTTATTTTGAGTATGCTGTGATCTTCTTGTTGGCAGGGGAGGACAGCAAATGGGATTGAAAATTACACCCAAGCATTTATATGCACTTTTCCATGTTGCATAGAAATTCCTCTGTAGGCTGTACTTGCAAGAAGTTAAATGTCTGGTTGGCTTCTGTGTTATTTTAACTATTATATCTATTTTTCATTTATCTTTCAGCTCTCTGTTGGTGTTCCAAAAGGCTCCGTATTGCTGGTGTCTGGTGTCAAACTTCCAGTTATGGGTCAGCTACCCAGGACCAGAAGATTTTGTTGGTTTTTACTAACTTGGCTTAGACTTTCCTGATGGCCCAGTGATTTTCAGACTCTTAGAAGACTCAGGAGACGGTTCAACTTCGGACTGCAGGAAACAAGCACAAGTTCAGTTGCTCCAGAGGCGCACAGAGCCCAGTGGTTCGTGGAAGGGGAATAATGGGAGCTGCCAGTTCACAGCCTCTGCAAGTCACTGAAGCAATCAAAACCCTTACCACCCACAAAAAGCAGTTCAGTGTCCCAGACATGCTTACTGAAAATGTAAACTCTCTGTGCAGGAAAATATTCGCTTCCAGAGGTGATTCCAAACTTCATTAAGTGAAGACATGAAAGGAGTTGGCTTGAGACCTCAGATGCAAGCAGCACGTTCACAAAGCATGCACAACTCTGAGAGCAAAGCAAGATGGTTTTCCTCTTCTCTTTCCACTTTCTCATATCTCATGCCTATGCCAAAGCAATCCCTTCTCCTGCAGAGCAAGCAGTGGACTTTGAAGTCCATTCAGCAGTGGGTCTGTCAGTGCAGTGCAATCCCAGTTATTCCTCCTCCTCAGAGAAGCCTATGGATTCATATTCACCAGCAAACAGCACTGGACATGCCTCTGAGGTTTTTCCCTCACAAACAGGGTAGTGAACAACTTTTTTATCTGGGAAAAGCCTCAAGAGGCTTGAAGGCAGCACTGTGAGCTGCACACACATTCTCAAGAGCATCAGAGCTGAGTAACACAGAAGACAATGTGCTTAGGGCTTAAAAGAGGGGTGAAAAATCTCCTATTTCAACCACCAAGAAAAACCAAATATCAAAATAGCAAAGTTTCTCTTGGTAAGTAGATCCAAATTTGGATCTGGCCCATCTGTTTTAAGGCAAGTGAGACCTCCTCAGACAGCCCAGCTTTGGTAAGTCCCTCAGGTTCAATACAACAATTAACAAATTTCATTACAAGATTCCATGGCAATCAGGACTAGGAAAAACACAGATTACAAGATCAGACAGTGTGCTCTCCACTGTTCTCCTGTATCCTACATATGTCCTGCTTTAGGAACCTACCTCCTCTTGAAACAGGAAGGGAAAAAAAACCCAAAAACATAGTTTGAGTTCTTGGGTATGTTTATATTAAATCAAAAGATTAATATTTAGCTATTGAAATCCCAATATTTGTATCCTACTTTGTTTAAAAAAGATTCATCATCATGGGAAAAATACATATCTAAACAACTCAATGAAGACAAAAGGCACCTTTTTAGCCTCCTGCTTTACCTCAGTTTCAGACTTACCTCTTGGTTTGCTTTTCTAGAGTATCACTTCATTATTACATATCTTATACATTGTCTTCTAGATATGACAAATGGGCTGTCAGGTTTACTTTCTTACATCAAGATAGAAAAATAAAATTAAAAAATTAACATCAAAACCCAAGAGTTCTGTATTGAATTAAAACAGGATACCAAATAGCGAAAAGATGCACCTCTTTTTTTAATCAATATAACCAAATTAATTATGTCAATCAAATAACAAGTATGCAAACCTTGAGAAATCAACACTGCACTAGCTAAATGAATGGAATATATAACTTAACAGTATTACAGTGGAACAACAGAGTAACACAGTCAAGTGATCAAGCCCTCTAACTGAAATAACAGATTATTGCCACTAAAGTAGCCCTAGGAGAGTTTAAGACAATGACAACATCCTTCAGTTTCAATTAGCTTACTTAATATAAATGCACTTAGAGTGTGCATCAGGTACTTTTTCCTTTTATTGCAGGAGGGTTCATGATCTATCAAAAGGACAGAGTGAGCTTCAAAAAAAAGTCTAACAGTTAAGTCATGCAACAGATTAAAATGCAACCATTATTATGAGAAAATCTGACTTGGTAAGAAGTTGTGGTTTAAGTTTAGGAAATCATTAAAGAGCTCTGCTGGGAATCTTTCATGTGCATAGACAAATGAAAACCAAGAGATAGCAGTGTAACTGCTCTGCAAGGCAAAAAAAGAAAAAAACAACCTAAAAAACCCACCCACATGAGAGCAGGATAAATTATTTACTGCTTACCTTCTTGGGATCTTGTCACTGGCTGTAAGGACTCAAACCCTGAATTTACTGCCACACACAGGAGTTTCATTCAGGCTTATGCTGGCTTCCCCAGGGACACAGATCTTTAAATTCTTCCTCTGCTGGATGATCTGCCAAGGAATCAACTTCTGTTGTCTCTGTGGATAACAGGATTTTTTGTTTTTCCTTCTCTGGTCTTTACATCTTGAAAGGGCATGTCCCACTCACTGCAGCTCTCAATCCAGTTCAGCATTGCAGGATCATTTAGGATCCATTTTTTAGGCCCAGATATAATCATGTCAGGATGAACAGGGTGATTTTCAAGGGAGACAGTAAACTAAGATGTAGGTGGGTATTTTCTAGAAAGTTTGTGTCACTTTCCAGTTAAATCAGGGGCACAAATTCTGCCGTAACCAAAACCAGTTTTACTCTTAAAATCAAACCAACCTTATTTCCAGGTATGCATTTTATTGAGATTTATCCTGTCCTTAATACTTAGGCATGGTTTCCTGGTAGGATCTGTTGCTTATTTGGAGGGAATTTTGAAAGAATTAATATAAGTTCATACAAATTCTACTGGCTTTTACACTATATTAAAATAATTTAATTTTATACTATTTTTTAAATTTATTAATCTTGGGTTCAAATAGGGTCTAGATTTATATCCCTCCCAAAGCTTATAATAATGGTTTTCAATAGTTACACAGGAAAAGGGCTGCATTCTGCATTTCTTCAAGGCCAAACATAGCAGTAGCCATTTCCTTTTTGTGATAACAGATAACAAGCCTTTCAAAGCCACAAAGTGACAAGAACTAATAAAGACCAGGCATTATCCACCCTCACGTTTCTATTAAAAGTTCTATAAGCATCACAAAAGCCTCATCAGAGCAGAACACAATAGCTCTCCCAACACAAAAGCCAATATACAGTGGCCAAGAAGATGGAAACCTACAGGAAGTTTGTATTTCTCTTTGCCTTCAAGGCTACCTTCAGATTTTTCCATTATGTTCACTGATCACAGATAGAAAGGTAAATGAATGCTAGTCCAATTTAAATCCTTCTTGCTGCAAGAGTGAATGCACCCAATGAGAAATTTGATGCAGAAGTTAGGTCCTAATCAGCTGAGGCTAAAGCACCCAAGCACTCCAAATATCAGTTCAGCCTGATCTTAGGGTAATGGAATTTCAGAATAGAGTTTTTACTGGCAAAGTGAAATTAAACACTGACTACTACAGAGAGGTTAATGCAGAAATTAGGGGCATTTCCTTGAAGGATTATAGACTTGGGGATGGGAGTGGGATGAGATGGGACACAAGGAGCAGGAAGAAGAATGGAAGAAGAATTGAAGGGAAGAGAAAGCGAAATCAACACCTTAGGCCTGGATACTTCCTGTCTCACTGAGCTGCATTTCTGGAGGAAGAGTATATGCTTTCCCTGGTAATTGTATGAGCACCTTTTCACCATATTCCTTGAGCAAAATAGTGAATTAGACATAGTGGTTATTATTTATACATTTCAAAAGCTTAAAAGTAAGGGAACACAGTCTAGTGTCAAATTCAGAAATCTATCTCCAAAGGGCAAGAAATGCATGTGTATCAGAGAGGTAAATAACTTACCCTTCTTTCATAGGTTAAGGGAAAAAAAGCATTTTTTAAGGGTACATACTGTGGTAAAAAAAAAAGTGCCAAAAAGAGGACCTCATTGTTACTTCAGTAATAAATTCTGCACCTAAAAGCCCAAATTCAGGATCATTCAGAACATGAAAGAGGAGAGTATTGTTCAGAGTTTATATTCTCCAGTAAAAAGGGCACTAGGGAAGACAATTCAATATTTAAAGCACAAAGAGCAAAGCCTGGGACAAGAGGAATGCCACTGTAGTTCCTTACTGACAGGTCCAGGGGATAGAAAACCTTTTTTTGCTGCAAACACAGGGACAGCAAATGATTTTTTTTCCTCTCCTACTTTTTAGGGAGATATAAGCCCAAAATGCTCAAAGGAGGGGTATTCTCCCCCTCCTTGAGGATCCTGCAAACCAAGAGAATTGCAACATTTGCTTCCCCTCTTTTTTTTTTCTCTGATTCTCTTTACCGTGTTGGAAGCATGTGGTCACCAGAAGAGAAAGAATTCATTATCACTTGGCTTTGTACAGGATGACTGATGAATATTCATTTGGTAGCTCAGATGGACTTTGCTTCATGATTAAGGAGGACTTCAGTGAACCAAATACTTCTATTACCAAATCACATGGTGCTTTATACAACACTTGCCAGACTAAAGTGAAAAAACCATCACTGGCAAAAGAAGGGGCAAAGGGAAAGGGCTGCAGTGATTTTGAAAGGCTTAAATACAGGAACAAATAATGCTTCCAAATATTTGACAATGAATTTTCATTAATTACTTTGTTATGAATCCAAGAAAAGGATAGTACTGCCAGGAGAGAAGTGAGCCTGTCTACAGTAAGCCAAGAGTAAACAAGTCTACAAGTCTATAGTAAGGAATAGGTGAACAAGCACTGTTTGGAAATCCTAATTGTATCCATTTTTAAGGGATGTACATGCTCCTAGGCAAGAAGGTGAGTCACCATCATAAAGAAGGAACATTTTTTACAAAAGAATAGCCACATAAACCTTTTGTTAACAGAACAATGCTGGCAGTGTTACAGATCATTTGGGCACAACTGTATTTTCAGATCCAAACATATGAAGTATATTCATTCAATTTTAGGGCTAGACTTCTTATAAAATTGTGTTAATAACAAAAGGCACCTTTTAATTGATTGAACTTTGTAAATTTACAGTCATATTAAAGACATTAAAGATATGCTTTAGCTATGAATTAACTAAAGTCAGAGATCCCAGCAAGTACCAAAATTAAGAACAAAGGTGCTTCCCTCCATTCACCCAACACACTGAGGAAACAATGTGAACACTTATAACTACTAGAAAATGCTTATTTCTGATAATTTTTTGGTAACACAGGTGACTTTCACTGAAATTTGTCTAACCAAACATCAGGAAAGCTTTGTCAAAAAGAATTATGGGAAATACTTTGCAAATGTCCCACAGAATAAAGCCATGACACGAGAAACAAAGGTTCATGTGTTACTACAACCAGGCTACAGTTGGAAAGGGACATAATTTGGAGAAAGGAAACCCCCTAAGTCGAGTCCCTGTGCTAATAGAACCACACCACCTAAGTCACTGTTGCCAGCCCCTGCAATATAGGAATATTGTAAATGAAGACTTTTTTTTTTTCAGATTTTACCACTTTACACAGTGTTAAAAAGTAAGCTATCTTCTCTTTTTATTTTTTTAGTTATGTTCCTCATTTTTGTAGCTGTATGAATATGCTTGAGAACACTCCTGCAAAAGGCTCAAGAGCCAGAAAAGGAGACATTATAAGCTGCCTCTACTTATCAATTCTCAAATAATTTTCATTCTACTGGTAGAAGGATAGGAGAATCTGTGAATTTCTGCACTTCATTAACATTTTGCATTCATGTAGAACCTTTTTGGAAAAATCCTGTCAGGACCCAAAATTACCTCACCTGACTATAACAGTGGCACTACAATGAGAAAATAAATCCTGATTCAGGTGCTGTTTCCTTGTATGCTGACCTGAGATCCTTGTAGAGCTCCCATCTGCACTGTGCTTGGCTGATGAGGCACTCTGATGTTCTTCATCACCCAGTCTGTCTGACTTGTGTGAAAGGTTGAAAGCAGAGGTCAGGGCAGGTTTGACTTGTCTGGTTCTTACAACATCAGGGCTTGCTTACTTCACTTGGTAGGTTTGAAGTTGTACCAAAAGGAGCAACTCCAAGCCACAACAGCTTGCAAATCCACTTAGAATAAGTGGATTACAATAAGGCTTTTACAACATCAGTGACTGTCATGTTGCAACACATTTGGGTTATGATCATTTCTATTACCTTCCCTTTGAATTAAACAGAGCAGACAGCTGGGAAAAACACAGGTATTACTTCTAATAATCCAATTCCCCAGCAAGTCAATGAAAGAAATAAGTAGTTTTAAAGCTTTTTAAAACTGAATTAGATTTTTTAACAAGAAGTTCACACGGTCAGTTCAGTATTTACCTTGGTATTCTGAGATCTCAAATTTAGAGGCTTCCACCTGCATTACAATCACCATCATGTCAGCCCATGTCTGTAACTATATCCTGAACATGTTCATGGATAAGACATGCCTTTGTGACAGACTGACCCCAATCAACAGCCAAACACCCACCCTGACTCCCTCCCAGTCCTTTGACAAAATAAAAGAAAGGCTAGACTTGTGCACTGAGATAAGGATACTGGGAAAGGGAAAGGAAAGCTGCACATGCAAGTAAAGAAAAATGGGAGTTCATTCCCTGGTTCTCATCAACAGGCAGATCTCTAGCTACCTTTGTGGGAAGCTACACCTCAACATGCACACAGCTGCTTGGGAAGACCACCATAACCACAAACAACTGCCCTTCCTCCTCCTTTTACCAAGCTTTTAATGCTGAGCAATTAATTAAATGGTGTGGAATATGGAACATCCCTTTGGTCAATTCAAGTCAGCTGTCACCACTCTGTCCCCTCCCTGTAGTCTGAGAGGAGTGAAGGGGAGAAAAGCCACGAGAGAAAGGAAATACTATTCCACAGCAGCCAAAAAAGTGGTGTAGCATCAACACTTAGCCACAGATGCAAAACACAGCAAGACAAAGACTGCAGGGAGAAAGTTAACTCCATCCCAGCCAGCCACAGTACAATCTCAATCCCTTATTCCACACCACCCATATCATGTGTGATCTGTCCCACTCATACATTGCTTCATTTCTATACCCTACACAAACCTTTTCCTTCCATCTATTTATCTTTTCTAAAATTGCTTCTTACCAACACTTACAACTTATGCTACATACCTAAACTATCTTTACATCCAACAGTCAGGTTTATACATTTTCTATAACCATTATACCTTGTCCCTTGACATATATACAGATATTATTTTCCCATTCCATGCCTTCCCCAGATTTCTGTAAGAACAGCTGATTACTTTGGTCCTATCTGTCAAGGGGATCACTCAGGACAGCACCACATTGGATTGTTAAGCAACAGGACCACTTGGGGTGGGTCAGCACTGCACTCACGTGGTTCCTGGTGGAGCTCATTCTCTGTTGGTTCAGATGATTCCTGCTGTATTCTTTCCTATATCATGCAAGTCAAATAATGGATTCTTTTCCTCCAGGGATAAATCTCCTTGAGGTACACAGCAGATTTCCACTTTCTCCTGCACCGAGTGCACCTGGATCCCTGAGCAAAGTCAATCCCACAAATGCACTTTCCTTTTCCCAAACCCACACTGCTTTCCCCAGTGCACCTACAGTGTAGCCAGTTTGCCATGCCTCACCACATTGACATCACAGACACCTCCCTCCATCCGCTCCAGGGAGATTTTACCTACTTGGGTCACTCGATTGCAGGGCATGTTTCACATGTGTAACGGCCTCAACCATTAGGACCCACCCCTCAATCACAAACCCACTTTTTTCAACCCATCTCTCCCTGTTATGGCCCTTATCTTGAATTCTTCAAGCTTTTTCATCCTATTGTCTCCCCATGTCCTGTAGAGGAAGGGGGTGAAAGTGGCTCAGTGGGCATCTGGCTGCTGGTCAAGGTTAACCTGCCACAGTCCTTTTTTTTTTTTTCAGCCAAGAGTGGGCATAAAGATTTTAGCCAGTGTCTTCCTAACCTGCAAGCAAATGCTGCTAGCCCAGGCCAATCCAACACAACCCAAACCTGCTCTCTTTAAGACATTTCTCAGAGCAAAGGTCAGGCTTGCCTCAGGTAACCTCCTTGAGTGAGTTTTGAGTATAATATCAGTAGGACAAAATGCAAAGCTGATGAGAATTGCACGTGATTAGCACTTCTACCCACAAGGACAAGACAACCTATCAAGGTATCACACATTCAGTGAAACTTGGTTAAATAAATCACCTTTTAAATCAACCTTTGCCCAATCAAAGTCCAGCCTTACTTATACGTACAGACACAGGAGGAACAGCAAAAGAGAACTCCAGTGAAGGCTGCTCTACATAGATATACAGGTAAGAAATTCCTTTTTTCCTAATCCCTTTTCCCTTTGAAAACTCCTTTCTGCAATATAAATAATTTTGCACGGATTAAAAGGTGTCGTTTGCAGTGCATTGTAACCTTCTCTCCGCTTCTAAATATGAAGAAATAATTTTTCCTATAGAAGCCTACCATTTCTCCAGCTCTGTGTAGTACTGGTTTTGCATGTCAATTTCTGGAATTATCACAGATTCCCAGTGTTAGTCAAGAAAAGCTCCTTTGACTTGTACTTGCAATTGATAGAGTCTGATGTGTTCTAAACCATGTTCAAATAACAGGGAACTTCATCCCTTTATTAGTTAATGTCAGTGCAACACACAGAGACACAAAAATGCTCAAGGCACCTGACCAGGCTACAAGTGGATCACGATCTGCAGGCTGCATATCCTTGCAAGCTGAAATTCCCATGTTCTCCAGCTCCAGTGACATCTGTGCCAAACTCACACCACACATCCATGCTGTTCTCTGTGCTGCCCAAGTGACATCAACAGTGCAGCTTCAGCCCCCACAGCAAAGAGTCTGCAGCATGAGTAGCCACAGCTGTGGCTCTGCACGAAGTTGCTCTCACAGAAGGATTTGACTGCCAGCAGATCTAAAGAACTGACTTCTGTCAGTAAAGAGACAGAAAAAAAAAAGTCGTTCCAGTAAAATAATAACCAAGGTTGCTAATTACCTGGATTTTCCAACTGGATGAATTTGTCTTCTTTTGTCTCATTCTCCCATCTTCATGGATCTTTGGCAGGACATCTTGGGAGAGGTTCCCTGGTCCCACCTGTTATTTACCTTCCATATGTGGTATTCCTGCATGACAAGCTTCACCCAAGCCAGGTTTTCTTTACATCACAGAGTAGTTTAGGTAGGAAGGGACTTTTAGAGATTGCCTGGTGCAATGTCCCATAGAAAAGAGGGCCACCTTAGATCAGGTTGCTCAGGGCCCAATCCAGGTATCTGCAAGAACAGAGATTTCACAGCCTCTCTGGGCACTTCTAGTCATATCTGACTGCCCCCAAGTGGAAAAGAGGTCCTTATGGATGTCTGGTTGGAATTTCCCTTACTGTGCTGCAGCCTGTGTCTGTTGCCTCTCATCCTCCCACTGTTAATTTCTAAGAGTCTGGCTGTATTATGACACACAATCCAGCTGGGCAGTGGGAAGATATCAATAAGATCTTCCCTTTATTTTTTCTCCCCAATACTGAACAAATCCAGCTCTCTCAGCCTCCTTAAATACGTGCTTCAGAACCAAAACCCCTCTGTGAACTAGCTCCATTATGTCAATTACTTGGGGAGATCAAAACTGGGGACACTACTCACACATGGTCCCCCAAGCGTCAAAGGGAGGGGAAGAATCCCTTCACTCCAGTTACAGTCCCTTTTCCCAAAACCTCATTTCCTCTGTAAGACTGAATCCTGGTATTACACCGGCTCCTCAATCTTTATTGTGTTTTCACAGGCAGACTTTTCTTATTTCAGTTCTGCATTTTGCTTAATGTCATTTGCAATACAGAGACATAAAAAGCAAGAAGGGTCAGGAAAAAGGGTTTGGTTCTTCTCCCTAGCCGTGTTAACTAAACTCAGCTTTGCACAGCTGGATTTCCTCAGGCAAAAAAAAACAAGAACTCCACACCAAAAAAAAAAAACCACCCTAAGAATTCTGAAGCAAACCCTCTTGACATGTAATTAGAGGGAATATACCCTAGGTAAGTTTACTGTTCTTACTCACAGGTATTTTTTCCACCCTGTCTGGAAGAGATGACTTCTGCTCTGCAGCCCCGAGAGTGCAGAGTGACCAAGAAGCCCCAAAAGACATACGGCTTCTTCCTGCGTATCGAGCAGGACACCGCAGGGCACATCATCCGCAACGTGGGACAGCACAGCCCAGCCGAAAGGGCTGGCCTGAGGGACGGAGACAGAGTGCTCAGGGTTAACGGTGTCTTCGTGGACAAGGAGAAACATGCACAGGTACACATCTGTTCAGTCTGGGATCCACACCAAGCCCCCATCACCCAGGCCCACGGCTGCTGTGTGAAGCTTTTTCTTCCCGTTTTTACGGCTAGGAAATCCAGGAGCAGAGTCAGCTGTTCTGAGTTGAGCATCCTGCGTCATTCCCTACCCACCACAGGCATAGAATGTCTTTGGGGTGCCTCCCTAGTGCATGAGCAGGGGGTGAGACAACATGGACTGTGGACTGTGCAGCTTTTCCTGGGGAAAGCTTTTAGCTCCATCACTCAAGTGCCTGCTTCCATTTCCCCTTGTCCATTACAGGTGGTGGAGATGGTCAAAAACAGCGGGAATTCCGTTGTACTCCTTGTTCTGGATGCCGCATCCTATGAAAAGGCACAAAAGGAGGGAGTGAACTTGGAAGAGCTGGGTCAAAAGCCATCCACAGGACAACAGCAGGAGCAGCAGTGCCCACCAGCCTCTGTGGCCAACAGAGGAACCACTGCAGTTCCACAGCCCTGGCTCTGCTACCTAGTGAAGGAGGAGACGGGCTATGGCTTCTCCCTGAAAAGCACAGAAGGTGAGAGCCTGCAGAGAAGAAACTGGAGATATATATATACACACACATATATATATGTATATGTATAAGTGTATATTTGGCAGTAGGGACAGAGGCAACCACAGTTAACACGTGGGGGCTAATGGGGACACACCAACTGTTCCTGCTAACAGAAAGAATGTGAGAAGTAGCAGGATGAGTTCAGATCCATCTCCAGTACATTTCTGTACAGCATATGCAGCGCAAGGTTTTCTGAGGACCATACTTCTCATGGGCTGGAAAACAGATGAAAAAAAAAAAAAAAAAAAAAAAAGAGAGGGAAAAATAATGAGTTATTTTCTGCTTGTTATTTAAGCCCACTTAACAAAACCAAATTTACAGTCCCTTCTCAAACACTAGATATACCCTCAATGTGCTATGTTTAGTCCTGTTCCATACCTCAAAATCACCTCAGGAATCAGCACATGAGGTTCTAGACAGCTGTAAGAAACACTTTCTCTGATTTCTAAGTTAATTCATTTCAAAATAAAAGGATTTTGAACCTTTTCCATATATGCCTTTTTTTCAAGGCCAGTCAACGGAAGAGGGAGGTCTTCTGGGAAGCACCACCTCTAAAGAGCCCTCTAAAGGATATTTTGGAATGCAATTTAATTGGAGGACCAAACACAGAAGTCTTCCAAACACAGGAAATAATGAAATGTATAAAACAAAAATAAAAGCAGCTTCTCTTTCCAAAATGATGGGGGGAGAGGAGGGTAGGAGGGAGCAGGAATCAAATCCCTTTCAGCTACGTTAATCAGCCCCTTTGCACTCCTGGTAAGGAAATAAACACCAGTTTGAGCTGCAGATAGTGAACAAATAGCTCCCTCCACCACTGAAGTGATTTTTCCAGGCCAGAGTAAGAGACAGAGGAGTGTCTGTGTAGGTTTGTGGTGCTCCTGTAATCTGCATGCAAGCAGAGACCAGGAGTCTCTGAGGACATCAGTGCTGAGTTTCCTTAACCACTATATTCAGGCCTGTTGCAGTGACTTACCCTGTGTAATGAGTTTTCATTTATTTTAGGACAGAAGGGGTTGTTCATAGTAGAGCTTTCATCACAAGGAGCAGCTGCAAAGGCTGGTGTCCAAAATAACGATCGCCTGATTGAAATCAATGGAAAAAATGTGGAAAATGACACACACGAGGAAGTGGTGGAAAAGGTAATGATTTATCTTCTCTTCTGGCCTACTTTCACAGCAACCTATCAGGGTTACTGAGGAGGCCAGGCTGGCTGATTTAAACACTTCACAGTAAATCTTGGGAGCTGCTGTTCACGTACCATCAACACATCAGCGCAGCCCTCTGCGCTGGCTCTGTTATCAAGCAGCCTCTTGAACTGCCTCTCAATGAGCACTGCCATCAAGACAGGCCAAAGAATTTTACATAACACAAGCATACTGCTGCCAGGAACCCTTTTAAGTAAATTCATACCCTAGAAGTCCTGGAAATGCTTCTAATGGCAGGAGGGCAAGTCATCAAATGTGGTTTCCAGGGCAGGAAGAGGGAAGCCTCTGATGATACAGTCAGCATACAGCAGGGAAGATTTCATGATTTTAGACAGTAGTCCCTTTCTCCTGTGAAGAAGTCCAAAACTCATGAACATTACTGTGCAAGTAATTTCACTAATTGGCTGCAAGGAACGTTGCTAATGAGGCTTCCAGCTTTCTGCTGTTGGCACTGCTAAAACACAGCTGGAGCTGAAGAGATTTCAGAGAGCCATGAGGCTCCAGCATTCCAGCAGCATTCAGCGCACACCGCTAACTATGGAATAATGCAACACCTGTGTTTTGTTGAGCTACTGCAACACCAGCAGCACAGTGACACTGGTTAGGATGAGTAAAAAAGAGCACCCATTAGAGGAGAAAGGACTAAGAGAAAGACAGACTTGGAGAGGCTGAACAGACAGAAAGAAACCCCTCACCTCAGAATCAGTAATACAGGGAAAGAGAAGAGGCCCAAGAATGACAGAAACTTGACTCCTGGCACTATAATCTAAAATAGTGGTACAGATGGCACAGTAAGTCTATACTGTAGAGTTCCACACCAAATACTATCTACTCAGGCTCCTTGGATTCTACAGCACTCTATGCCACCCCCATGGCCCTTCACAGGTAATTCCCTCCAGGTCAGAAATACAGTATGAAATATGGAAAATTGCCTCATATATTACATGCCCCTGATTTTGTTGTGGTCTAAATTTCTTACTGGAGGGGGGGTAAAAGAAAAATCAATCTATAGTAGCATGGCCTGGACTAACAGCACCCAGACTCCGCTAGGTATCAGTGCACCAGTTACCCAATATCCACAATTCCCACATGCTGTTGAAGGGGTGACATCTGAGACTGTACATGTGCTGTCACAGGTAAAGAAGTCTGAAAATCATGTTATGTTTCTACTTTCAAATGAAGAAACAGACCGCTATTTCACAAGCCAGAGGATGGCACTGAGCAAAGAGAACGCCAGCCTAAGGTTGCTTCCCCTCAAACCACGACTAATTGAGATCCAGAAAGGAAAAAGTGGTTATGGATTTTATCTACGGATGGAACAAAATACTGGTGGTAAGATCCAAGTTAACACACAGACCATGACCTGTGCTGCACCATACCTTCCCATATGATGTTTGCAGCCCTCATTCTCTTTGGCTTCTTACTGGCCATCTGGAAATGCTCAGGGAAAACAGCCTCAACCTGAAGTGCAATTTTGACCATTTACCTTTGCCATGCTTTTTAATGCCTTTAAAACTCACCAAGCTATGCCTTCACAGGAATCTTTCTCCCCTTTTTATCTTAGAGCATGTAATCAAAGATGTTAATTCTGGAAGCCCAGCAGCCATGGCTGGTCTAAAGGACAATGACATCTTAGTGGCTGTCAATGGTGAGCGCGTGGATGGGCTGGATCATGAAAGCGTAGTGGGAAAAATTAAGCAGTCTGAGGAAAGAACCTCCCTGTTGGTGGTGGATAAGGAAACTGACAGCATGTACAAACTGGTAAGAAAATGCAAACTACTGCTAGGAATTGATAATTTATCACAATGAAATAGCCAATCTGCTCTGATGCTTTTTCAACTTGCAGGAAATATCCAAGAGATACCTGTATTCCAGCAACTCCACTTACACTTGTACAGGAAGTCACTAAATACCCAAATGTTTGGCCTCTTCCTCATTTTTATAGACACTATTGGAACAATTCTAAATTCAAACACATCACAAGGTTAAAGTTTGCTGTCAAATTTAGAGCTACATGACTGTGTAACCATTTATGAATTACAAAGTTCCCTTCTCACATAGAGATCAACACTGTAGTTTTCCACTCAGAATAAGGAAGAATTCTTCACTGCAGCTGAAGTCAGAGTCCTTAACAAAGTTTCAAACAAAATATGTTGAGCAGGAGAGCCTGAAAGATTTCCCAACAGAAGTATTTTTGTCACTTTTTTCAGGCTCAAGTTTCCCCTTTCTCATACTACTACAAAGCACAGGATTCAGCCCCAGCTAAAACGGAGGAAAGCGTGGAGTTGCACACTGAGCAGAAAGTGAACCACAAGCCAAGGATCTGCAAAATGGTGAAAGGACCTAATGGATTTGGCTTCAGTTTAAACATGATCAAGAATAAACCTGGATTGTTCATCACTGAGGTATTAATGAAGAATGAGGAACAAGAAGCTCAAGTAGTCTATTGGGCAGCTTCCTCCCCTCCATCCTGCAAACAAATGCAAGAAAAGCCACAGAAGTCTTTTCCAATGTTCTCAGATCAGAGCTAGAGTTGCTTAAGTCAGACTGACATTGTTGATCCAAGATAAAAAATGAGCACCAGAAAACATTCCTTCTTCTGTTAAGACATCTAGAGGGAAGGAGAAATCAGCTTTTGCATAATTTTTGCTTTTATTCATGAGTCTGGCACACTAAAATTAGTATTTTAGACAGAATTGGTTTTTAAGGTAGAACGGATTAATTACAGGAGAGACACCTTTGCCCTACTTCTCTGAATTCCACAGCTGGTGAAAGCCAAACTCCTGTCCCAAATTACACCTGTAACTTCAGCTTTCTTGAGAGGAGGGGTTCCACGCATTACTAAGGGATTTGTGAATGGTACTAAACTTTGAAATTATTGGATAGAGACCTCCAAATAGTTAGAAAACTGTTTTTCTACCTGTCTTCATAGTTCTACCATGCCACATTCCTATCTACCAAGATCAAGAAGCATCTTAAAATCTCAAACTGATGGGTTCCATGTTTATTACATCTGGGCCCATTGCCCATCCCAATTCCTTCCTGCCCCATGAATCTCCCCTTCCCCATGCTTATTTCACCATCCTCTAGGGAAAGCAGAAACACAGCTGTTAATGAATCTTTCCAAGTTTTATGCCAATATCCTGCTTTGAACTCCCCTCTGCAGGTACAAAGCCAGGGCCCAGCTGGTGGAGCAGGTGTGGAAAACAACGACTTCTTGGTGGAAGTGAACGGAGTGAACGTGACCAACGAATCCTATGACAAAGTGGTGGCGAGGATCCAAAGCACTGGGGACAGACTGACACTGCTGGTGTGCAGCAAAGACGCCTACAGGTACTTCCAAGGCCAAAACATTCCCATCACAGCCTCCATGGCAGAGTCAGACACTTCTGAACCTCCTGCTCACACAGAAAACCATCCATCAGAGCCAGAGAGGAACTCACCTGAGCCAAGGGAAAGGGTGAGTAATCCTGCATAAGGCAGATGCTGAGGGATCGCACAGGGCATAGGAAAAGAACTTTTTTTTCAGGTATTCAGTTTTCCAGAGCTAGGATTGTTAAATTGAGCCTGGATTCTTGCAAGTTACTGAAAGGAAAGCTGTTATCACAACTCTTCCCCGCCCCTAATACAAGTGAGCATCTTTAATGCAAGATTAAATCACACAAAAACGCACATACAAGAGATTTTATGGAAAAAGTATAATCCACATACAGTAATCCCAGTGATGGGAAACAGGCAATACAATTGTGGAAGTGATGGGGAAAGTGCTTAAATACACAGAAAACATAAGGTTTGTGAAAACCACATAAAATAATTTCAAAATGGATCATTTTGGAGAAAGAACAGCAATTGAGAGGTTATGATGACATTTTCTAGGCAATGTGCTGATTTGAAATTATTTTACTCACTTCATGCCACTAGAAAGAATCTGAAACATGACTAAAGTCAGAGAAGGTATTCCTTCTTGAAACACTTTTAACCCTCTGTATGGTCAGCCTTAAATATTAAAATGCTTATTTTCTGATCATGCAAAAGAGACAGACAAGGTAAGACCAATAGTTTCCCCATTTATTTTTCATTAGCCTTGTCTGCAAGTTTTTTTCAAGAAGGTCTTTGTTCCCCAAGCTGCATTTTGCTGTAGTTACCACTACTTTTGTGTTCAAATTGAGCAGGTGTAAGAATTCAACAACAGAAACCCTCTACTGAACAAATTTCTCTCAAAATGTACTTCACCAAAAAAACCCTTCAACAACAAAAATGGTATTTGTTGGTTCATTCTGCCATCTAAACAAGTGTGTTGATTAGTGCAGATGAAAACAGGAGTCTGCAACAGTGCAGACTATCAAACATGTTTACAAACTGAAAATAATCACAATGTCTTTGTTACTCCTCTGCAGGCAGACTCATCCTCCTCCTCACAATCAGCTGCCTCCACGAGAGCTGACGGCGACAACAGTGATGACACAAAGTTGTGAGGAGACAAAACTACGCCAACAACAACAAAGAAACGTGCCAAATCTTTTCTTCAGTTCTTCTCTGCTATTCCACCTCTCAGAACTTGGCTGTTCCAAGGAGTGCCAGGGCCACAAAGGACTGCAAACTCTTGCTGCAATAAACACTTCAGTGTAACTTCCATCCATTTAACACTGCAATTGTGCTCCACTGGCACAATTTCTGCCTTGTGAAGTGGGCACTCAGTCACTCATTTCTGGAAAGGCCTAAAGAACTTTATAACTTTAGGCAACTTTATAATTAAGTGTCCTGCAGCAGAAGCTGGCAATGTTTTATAGATTTGTAAGCGTCTTAGCCTGTTATGGATAAGCTCTTAATAAAGAGAAATTGATTTCTGCCCATCTCCCAGGAAAGTCAGCTCTCCCCCTAATCCAAGTCCCTCACCTCAATCTCTGTGGCATCTCTTTGCTTACACCACTACAGCTGCTCCGAAATGGCATAAGCCCAGGTACTCTGTGCGTTATGATCCTTTTTCCTGCTAACACTGCAGAAATTTCATTCAAAGCATCAAGCTAACTTTCTAACTCACAGCTCAAGATGTTTAATCACTATTCTGTCTCCTCTGCATCCAGCTGTGGATGACAATAGTATATGTAATGCAGTCATGCACGTTTGTCTAACCCCAAGTCACCACCATGTTGTCTTGAATGTGACATAAATGGTTCTGTAATACTGCTGCTGTGTACTTTGCCTCCGTGATGTACACCAAAGGCAATACAGAAATAAATCGTTTAGAGTGGTTATTTTCCCCTCTCTGAGTCTTAACTCTCACCAGCTACAATTTATGTTCCAGAACAATTATAAAACAAGGACTCAGAGCGCGGTCATGGGAACCTAAAAGTTTTAAGTCACAGGAATAAAATTTTTAACATACAATGTAAACAAGGCATGGAAGTGGTCTTTGACTTAACACTGAACTCTAGCAAAGAGGACCCCAAAACCTCAGCTCCACTTATGCAGAGAGAGAAAAGCTGACGCTCAGTAAGAGAAAGCAAATCTCCAGCTCCTGAGGATAGTAGGTACTAATGATACACACTAGCACACATTACATACAGAAATTGAGTTCTCTCCACTCCTGCCAGACAGCAAATCCTAACCACCTTCTGGCTCAAATCCAGCCAAATCTTTGGGACTGACAAAAAACAACTGTGATACTTGCATATTACAAAAGCTTATTTAATTCCACAGACTCAAACATTCAATTCCAGAATTGCTATCCTCCAAATCCCAATTATAAGTTGATTTTCAAAAGAAAAATCACATTTCTTGGTGCCTTCTGTGATGATGTTGTTCCAACAGTAGGAGGTGTTCCCTCAGCCAGCCTACCACACAAGTTCTGATGCCCCTGGATAGTGGTGTATCCAGGATTGCTTTGATTGCTTGGCAACGAACTGTTTCAAGTTTAATACACACACCCCCGTCTCTTCCAGCTGTGGCGCTGAACAAAATGAGCCACAGAGCTTGATGATGACACGTGTGGAGGTTCAAGGAGCCAGAACACACAGAGCAGTCCTGTCTCTCCAAGTTTTGCAGTTACACTGCCAGAACACACAGAGCAGTCCTGTCTCTCCAAGTTCTGCAACCCACCCACAGGAGCTGCAGCAGTGCAGCTGACAGGACAGAGAGCAGTGCATGGCTGCAGTTCTGCCTCAGAGGGCCATATGCTTTTCTGGGGCTTGTTTGTGTGCTAAATAGAGAAAGAGGATACTGGACAGGGCACTAACTAGGAATATCACATCAAACCAACGGTGATAGAAGTTGAACTGGAGCTCTCCCAGGACTTCTGTAATAATGGTGCGGTATTCTGGAGGCATGCTCATTCGGATCAGGAGCACTGATGACACAAAGTACATCCCCTGGAAGTTAAAACAGGGACAGCAGTTATTGCTCCATCACAGGCTCTGTGGCTAACAGGGTGCAGCACACAAAAATACTGTTATGTGTTTAAACACACACAAGCTATGCATGCAGAAATGCACATGGGTGTGCCCACGGCTCTCCATACTCACCATTATCTGTGCTAGCAGCAGAACAATAACATTGGAGGACTTGCTGCTGGAAATGGCATAGAAGAACTAGGGAAAAAAACCCAAAAATATTGGAAATAAGCAGTTAGATAAGTCTGATGTTCCTTAGGACAGTGTGAAAGGTACATACCATTCAGTATCTTTTCATCTAAAGATTCCCAATCAAAACCATACATTCTAGAGGGCTACCTGTAGCCTACTTTCATAAACCTCAAACGTGCATAAGCCTTTCATAAACCCTAGTCTGAAACATCAGTCTCCCCCAGCCAGTTGCACCTTGTGTTAAAAATCACGAAAGAGAAGTTTAAGCATAGGTACCAAAGGCCAGGTCAAGTCAAGGAGTCACATTTCTGTTAATTCCTTTCAGTCCTACCAGCAGTTTAAATTAAATAATCCAAATGTTTTTAATCATCATCTCATCAACCTTACCCATAAGGCCTTGCTACAGCACCTTTTTGAACACCTGCAATCTTCAGCATTTTATTTAACATCTAGATCCCTTCCTGACAGAGACTGGGGAAAAATCCTGCAAAAGGTATTCTTCCTACCTTCCTCCCTCTGCAAGAATTTATATTCAGATATTTAAACATAAATGCAAACTGAAAGTTTATACAGTACTTGTTCCTGTATCAAAAGGATAATGACTGATATGATAATTATTTTCTCTGTGAAAAACCACTTAATATTCCTGGTTCTTACCTTTGTAAGTGTGATTAACAACCCTCTGATAGAGGTAACAATGATTATTCCAACAAGAATAAAGGAAATATGCTGAGACCAGAATTTGACCTGTGTCAACAAGAAGAACACAGTTAAAGCTTTGACTAACCTCATGTACACCACACTGTACAGCTGTCAATTCTTCAGGGTCTTTGTCTCTCCTAACTGTACAGATGTCCATTGTAGACAGGTTTATAAAACAGACATTTTCACCAATATATTAGCAACTGTTTACTCCAAACACAAGAGATTTAGTTTATATGAAACACAAAGAACCCCATTTTCACTGGGATATCTTTTAGAAGTGTAAATGGCAGAACAACTATTTGCACAAACAATCAAAATTTACATCAAAATACTCTTTAGCTAAATATATTAATCTAAGAAGATTGTCTAAAGTGCTTCTAGTTTCCCAAAACAAAAAAAACAACAAATCACTGCCTCTCTGGCAAGACTACATCACCATCTCAGCATAAAATCAGTGTGAAAGCAACATTCATGGTGCATTTTCCTTTCCTCCTCAGTAAGTCAAAAGCCAAAGCCACATTCTCAGGGTCTATCACTTTTTCCCTAGCAGCAGGATTTTATTCAGATAAGATATGAATTGCTGAAAAGGCTGTAAGAATGAATAAAGGCTCACATCAAACTGGATTCCTAGGTAATTTACAGTGATCTCAATTCCTCTTGTGACTGGATCAGTCTTCCCTACACGGTCAAATACAATATTGATGGTTGCCTGCAAGAGAGATGGATTTACATTCAAGCAAAAAGGCAAAAGCATTTCTCACTCTCACAGGTGAGGATCATGCATGACTATTCTATTGTACCACCAAGGAAAGGGCAGGGGGTGGTCAGATTGCCAAAGAAGGCAAAAAAAAAAAACATGCATATAAGAATTACTGGTCTGATGCTGTATGGAAAAAGCCAGATCCAGAGTTTTATTTCAACCAAGGGCTAGCTTCAGAATTTCTGGATTTTAAAGAAACTAGAGCATTACTTAATGAACTGCATGCATAGCAAAATTTATGCAGGGTATATTTACATACATCCACAGAAAATGCAATAAAACATTTACATACCATGAAGATTTTCCAGACACAATAGATGGAGAAAAAATAACCCAAAAAGTTAAAGTATTTTCCCTGGAAAGTTTTGGAATACTCTATTCTTTCCTGGAAATACAAAAAGAGGGAGTAGAACATAAAAAAATATGTCATTTTCACAGTCACCCACAAAATAAATTATAATGTAGCACCAACAGCAGCAAATACAGCCCTGTCTTTCTACATCTTTTAATTCAAATGTTTCTGACGTCCCAAGTGTTAATTCATAAGCTTGTGAATGGTTATAGGGCCATGGGGCAGACTCAAGGATGGATCTAAACTGGAAGGGAACTGTCACCTACCCCAAAGTTAAAGAACCAGATCCTCACTCCACTGCCTTACATCATTGCACCATTTACCTATTGAACAGGTTTCAATTTCTCATAACACATGTATTCTTTCAAACTACTCTGACCTCCCAACACCCATCTGGGCAGTTACTTGCTGTGTACCTTTGTTGCATGCAAGTCAGCAGTTTCCAGGAAAAGCTGCCGACTCAATTCTTCCAGGGCATCCACTTCTTGCTGGATAAGGGACAGATCTGGCAAGCCAACATAGTCAAGGCTAGAACGCATCATGAATTGTTAATTACGAACAAAACATTACCCACCTTCAGCCCAAGAGCCACATCTAATGGTTTGGTCTTTTCTTAGATCCAGATCAGCCTTGTCATTCAGCCTTCATGCTCCTCATTAATACAGCACCAAAGAAATCTCAAGGATGTACTTCATGCACACTACTCCAGTTTAAGGAGGTAGGCAAGATGCACACTACTCCAGTTTAAGGAGGTAGGCAAGACACAGTATTTAGGCAGTTGTGCAACAAACTTTATTCCTCTCCTTCTACATCACAGAACAGAAGCAGAGCTCTCAAAAGCTGCTGCTCCACTTTGATCAGTATCCCCTGCCACTGAAGCGCATATCACAGTACGTCATCTCAGATCATCTTCATAAACAAAACTGCTGAGTAACTGCTCCAAGAGATTAGTGATTACTATGGAGAGTCTGTCAAATGACCAAATTCTGATTTTAGCAGCTAGTGTGAAAGGAGAGGAAGAAGAGTCCTCAGCCTCAAATAAGCAAAATGCACACTTCAAATGGTCTGACAGAAATCATCAGTAAGCAAATCTGTTAGAGAAGTACAGACCCTTGTCATTCCCAACAGATCCCTTCTACAGGGGAGGTTGAAACTGGATGATCTTTAAGGTCCCTTCTAACCCAAACCATTCTGTGATTATGTGGTAAGTGTGCACATCAAGTGTCCCCTGATCCACTGTACAGCTCACCCAGGGTGATGCAACACAACATTTATAGAGCAGGACAGAAACATAAAACTTCTGCCTGTGTCACAGTAAAACTGTGCCCAAGGCCTGGGGAAAAGGTCAGACAGGGGACCTGTGGACAGACTGGAGCACAAACTTCCCAATAGACACCAGTCTTGAAATGTGTTGAAACACAAATGCTTTGTGACTCTCCCAACACTCTACCTCTCAAAACAAAGCAAGCTGGATCCACCTCCCAAGGTAGGTGCCAGCATGCAGATGAAGGATACTTTCACTGCCAGGAACAGATGTTGTAACACTTTTTATCATTCCCCAGAAGCCAGTGGGTCTGTTATGCACTTCTCCTCTCTGGAACATTGTCCTGTGAGCCACTGCTATCCTGAAAGAACAGAAAACACAAGTTCTTAGGAATATAATATTTTTATAAAAAATCAAAACAAGAAAAAGGAAAAAAAAAATCGACCAGTTTCTTAGAAGATTCTGTGAGACTCAATTTACCGAAAATATATGTCCCATTTTTCTTCCCCTAAACACCAATCCCACTACCTAAAATTATCCTGATTAGCTCTGGAGTACAGCCCAGCACTAATCAAGTGAGATCCAATGAGACACTTCCCAAGTCTTCCATTCAGGATCCTGTTTCAATTCTAAAGGGATTAAAACCCAGTTAAAAATTCAGAATTCAAACTAATTTCTCAGTCATATGGTAAGTTGCTTTCCTTTCCTCAAACACATGACTGTGTTATCTCAAGCTCAGGAATTAGAAGACTTCTCATGCTCCTCCCTCCCCTTGGACACCTCTCCTTTATCACAGCACATCTGCCTTTTCCATGGAGCTATGAGCTCCGGATGGTGTGCAGAGCACTCTGATATGCTGTCACTCACTGCTAGGCTGCATGACAAGCTGTTATGAAGCAGAAACACACAAATCCATTCTTGGACTGAACCACTGGATGCTTCAGGCAATCTGAATGTGACTCCTGAAGTTAATTCCAACACTCCAGCAGCAGCTGCGTCTCATCCCTCACACTTCCACGTGCACCGCGGCATAATCCTCACGAGCAGTGTTGGCTTCTGGTCTCGTTCCCTCACATTCCTCCCCACTGAAATTTGTAAGCAAGTTATCCATTCCTAAGCTGAAAACTATTCACAGGATTCTCAGGATGATCCATGATTCTGTGGTGTTTAGCCCCTTTCTTGTAGCTGCAGCCAGCATCACTACATTTGGCACTGAGCCCTCTTCAAGGCTGTTGATAAGCAGTGTAATAAAGAAAAAAAATATTAAAAATCATTCCATCATTCCTTTCACATCAGCAAAAGAAACACCCTTGGGGCACCCTACATACACATAAAAGCACATATGGCCACAGACTACAAATTACAGAGATCTTGGAATCCTGATAGCTGCCAAATGTAAGAAATGCATTTTTAATCCTTGCTTTCCTCGCAGTACACAGATTCACGTGGTCCTGCCCAAATGATCCAGAGCACTGCAGAAAAAATGCAGCAATGTCCAGATGAAGCACAAGGCTATAGATACACAAAGGCAAATGTCTTTTGAGGGGTGGCAGGAATTGCTGTACCCACTCAGTGGGCAGGAGTTCTGAAGCCCTCACAGGTCAGACCCATAGGCAAACCCCACACACTCTGTGCATGTAGATTGGTAATGATGTTGTGTGGTATTTGTGTGTCACATCAGCTGATCTGACTCTAACATGATCCAAATGAAGCAATGCCATCAGAATGCTGGCATTTCCAACCTGAGGATTACTTATGCCACACCTGCAAGAATGAGCATAGAGAATCTGACAGCCTTAGAGGTGAGTTTCCATAAGGAATTGTGCTCAGGAAGGAGAGAAAAGTGATTCCTGTGCAAAAACCATCAGGGCAAACAACTTTCACCATCTCCTACTGACTAGAAAACCAGCATGAATAAGGGTTGGCATAAGCAATGTCAGGATCAGCAAAGAAAACAAAAAGCTTTATGTTCTATTGCCTTACAAATCTTGTGCTAACTGACAAGTTCTGAGCTCTCAGTAGTTCTGAGAAGGTGGCCAGCACATCACTGAGAATTTATGGATTATGTAGCATTTACCCTGTGCTGGAAAATACTGCTATTCCCACTTGTTCTGCCAATTACTTGGTTGCATTTGGACTGACACATATCTATGTACCTATGAATTTAAAGATTTTGAATTCAGCTTTATATGAGCAAATAGTCCAATCATGCAAGCCATTGATCCCCACTGAAGTAAAAAAGAGAACAAAATTTACAAAACTCAAACTTCTGCTATTTCTTGCACAATTCTGAGACTACTTAGTTTTGCAGTTTGTTTTGGGATTTTTTTTTTTTTTTTAACCCATATGCAGAAGCTTCATTATAATTCCCAAGTGATTAATACATGGCTCTTCATAATGGTCAGGAAGCTGCCATATTCAGATTTCCTGGCCATAGGAAGGCAAAAGTGCTAGCTAGTTACAAGCCTCTGGCATCCTGACTTTTACCCCAACATCACTCTCCCTGGACCAAAAGTCCAAAAACAAAACAAAACAAATGAGCAGAGTCAGAAACAGCACTATCTTTTAACTTCAAAGGCAGTCTTTTAGTGTGCTTCCAGTCAATTAAATCAATTAAACTTGAGTAATTAAATTCTCTCACTACTTACTATCTTACACACGAACATACATACAGAGTCAACAGTTGTTCACCACTTAACATTTTCAAAGGGGAAGGAGGTTATGCTTTAACTACACTTGCATCAGCTAATACTCATCAGCAGATACATACATGGTGATAAATTTGGCAAGGTTAGGCTATCTAAAAGCTCCCCTGCGCACATTAAAATGTTCCACTGAAACATTAAGGCACCAAAAGTAAAGTCTGGGAGACTGTTCTGTCAGACAGTCAAATCTTTAAAGTGACTCCAGTAACTGGATTTATTCTGCACTACTAGCAAGACATGAAAAATGCAATATGGGTATAAAATATGCAGACAAAAATCTTTCCAGTCTAAATGAAATATTTGTTTCTACATTGTTTCTCAAAGTAGGATTTTTTTAGCTTGGGGACATGGAATAAGCTAAAGCAATGCCAGCAGAGTTGTGATGGCACACTTGTGTACTACAGAATATTCACCTTAGCGATGTTTTACAATTCTGTAAAACTTAACCAACATAAACCTTGCTGTTTGCAAGATACAGCTGTGTCCACACCAGCTCACTACCCTGCTTCAGCTTTGACCAGGATCATGTACAGGATTATGTACAAACCACTTTCTGTCCTGAAACCACAATTAAAAGCCAGCTGCAGAGGCCTAAGGGTGCCTGACTTGGCAGGAGAGTAAGATGCCCATCCCACAGATTAGTTAAACTGCCAGCAGAGAGCTACAAATGGTCTTGGAAGCCTAATCTGTGCCACTGCAGCCACAAAGGGCGCTACTTAGTGTTAAAACCAATCATGTATCAGGCCAGAAAAAAACACGACACAGTTCAACCCACTTCAGATTTCAAAATCCTTCTTATACCATTTCAACAACCATCTTAGACCATACTGACAGCAAATCCTTGAGGTAAACAATTTGGTGCTACTGTTGTCCTCTCACCTTTTTTTCTTGCTAACAATCATGTCCATAGTCTGAAGGAGTCGTCTCTCCAATGCCAGAATATCTGCATCTGTTACATTCCTGCAAAACAGAGACCCCCCAATTAAGCCTGCTACCCCATTTCAGTGGGGATGTGCATGAGACAAAGAAAAACCTCTGTAAGGGGAATATGCAGCAGCAGTGGAAATGGTTCTAGCATGCAGACATGACAACAGCTAGATTCAGAAAAAAAGTAACAAGAAAACTTGAAACAATGCCACAGGAAAAGCAAAAAATAATCTCAAAAAAGCTGGACAAGTATTTCACAAGGCTGCAGTTACCTGAGAAAGTAGGACATGTAAGTGTATGGACAGTTGACAGCCCCAAATCCTGACAGCAAAGCCATGAGTGTCACCCCAATCACACCAACACGGCTGATGAGCTGTTCTATAGACAGGATTCCTGAGGGAGGGAAAAACATAGCATCAGCAACCTTGTTCTCTTCACTCTGCTCCACACTTGGTGCTTTTCTAACACAACACAGAGCTGCTTAATTAATCTGACTGCCTTCCCTCTGAAATGACCCCAGGTAACAGGAGGGACAGACAGTGACTAGGAGAAGAAAGGGGTAGGAAGTCTCCTCCAGAAATCACATTACCATGCTTAGAAACAGGGATGAGGAACTCCAGCTACAAATAAACTTAACAGAGATATATGGATATGTGGAGATGAATAAATATCAATATTTTGGTTCCAAACTAATAAAGAATGTTTGCCATTTGCTGAGATGGGAACACAGATCATCCACCAGGCACTTATAAAGGAGTGTCTTCCATAAAGACACTTCTGAAATTATGAGATATTATTACCAAAACAGCTGGTCCTGGCAAACTGGCCTAAAAATGTCTGAACCCCCATCCCATTAGAAGCAACCCCTCCAGATCAGATACTAGCTGTGCTTGTAGGACAGTGGAGTTGGGAAGCTTAAATTGCTCCTGGCTGTTCAGTGTACATCTGCTTGACACAAACACATTGTTGAGGTGACCACCAACAAGGTCTTCTACCTGAGCACCAAGTGGACTCTAAAACATGTAACTCAACATGAACATTAAGCCTGTGCTGTAACTATCACCAAGCACTGAAGCTGCACTTATTCTTAAACACAGACCTCAACCTGCCTTCCCAGGACACAGTGCCACGTGTAGTAAACACCACTCACTTTTTAGGGAGCTGGTTATAGAGCAGATGCCACACACAGCACATTTAAAGCTTACACGATTGCAAAGCTGAGATGGCTGAGCGCCAAGCCACATTTCATGCTTCAGAGAAGTGGAATGAATGATGAAAACAAGGCAAAAAGACTTCACAAAGGGAAACCGAGACACCCAGTCATGTGCAGCTGCACAGAGATTTACAGGAGCTACAGAATGTGCTACAATACACTGGCCTTTTGCCCCACACACTGTCAGAATGCAGCACTTAAAACAGAGGTGCCTTCAAAATGACATTACATTCCACTGGTTGGAGCAATGCTTCCCCCCATGAAACTCACACATAAACTGAATGAATGTTCCATCACCTCAGAAAAAGGTAAGAGCTTTGTTAGAATACTGGTGTGTCATTAAGCATAACCTTCCTTCTGCTACAAGCTCCCAAATTCACGTTTGTTAAGTAAGTTGCAGTCCAAGGGAACCCCTTGCTCAGTGGTGCACTTCTCAGCTGCAGGACACTGAGAATCCCCATCCCCATCCCCACCTGCCTGAATTAGGTCATCACTCCCTGATGAAACCCACAACAACCCTGTCTGTACATGTAGGACAGCAGCACCACAACAATACAGCACGGAATAAACATGTAGAACCTTTGCTCTAACCTCATGTCTACACCTGGTAGGATAAGGCACTGTAAAACTCTTAAGTGAAGATATCACACCCTGTACAGCACAATTAAAAACAGAAAACACCCTACTACCCGTTCTGGAAATCGGCAGGTGTCACACAGCCTCCCAGAACATTTTAGTGACCTGAAGAGGATTACCAAACCCCATGGCTAAGTTTCCACTGGATTATTACATCCTGCTAACTCAAGCACCTTCTGCAGCTCACAATGGATACAAGTCTTTCTTGGCAATGAACACTGGGCAGAGGGACCTGCACTATACATCAACTGCTGGATTTTGAAGGCAAATTACACAATTACAAAACAGACACACATTTTCTCTTAGGAAACTTTCAGGATCACAGATGAAAGGCTGAGTAGACCCTACACTCGTTGGTATCCTTCAGCTTCTCTTGTGAGCACAGAGTCAAGCAGCTTCCCACAGAACAGTAGGACTAAGCTGAGCATTTTGTATGCAGACAGACATATTCACCAATTTCTGTGAAACTGACTGAATTTCATCTGTTGGGAACAATATCCAAACAATTTTCCAGTGCAGGGGAAATAGAAGGGCAATATAAGTTACACAGGTCACAAATAGCCTGGTTCTAACAGTGTTAACAATCCTTCAGCACAGCCAGCCACATGCTAACTCTGCTGGACCCAAACTAGCCCAAGTGCAGAGTATCTTCACACTGTAAATACTCATGACCAGAGACACCCAGGCTAATTCTGCACACAAACTGCTCTGGCATCCAGCAGGATTTACCAACCCACACTCCACAGCCTCTGGACTCAGGCACAGCAGGAATATGTACCAAAGCCATTACAACTTCCAAGCCCATTGCTGGCTACAGTCTGTGCAGCTCTGGTGTTTAGGCACACTGCTGTGTTCTGGACATAAGTGGACAATCACTCGTGCTAAGCTCATCTGAATTTAGTCACAAAAAAGAAAAACCTGACTGAAAAATAGTCAGATGAAGAATTGGTTCTTAAATATGTTCTTAAATCTTAAATAAAGATGAAGAATCTGCTTCTTAAATAATCAAGGCTTAGACTCCACAATAGAAAGAAGTTAATAAAAATTGTGATCAACTTTTTATGTAGTTTCTGTGCCCTCAGAAGTACACCATGCCTCTGCATTGTCTAGGTTCAGTTAGGACTTGCTTCCTTCAATTTTTCCTGTGGTACTGAAAGAAAAATAATGAAAATAATCCAGGTGTATCCAACCATTTCTGTCAGTCTGACAACCTTTAAATTGCAGATTTCAAAGCAGAGCAGACCCTCAGCTCCAAGAACTACTTTCTACAGTCTCAGCTGCAGAGCTGAGATAATAACAGCTCCAAAATAAAAGTGAAATAATAAAGCCTATTTCAGGAGAGAAAAAATCAGCAAGAAAATGAAACTTACCATGTTTTGGGCTGAGGATAGGAAATGGATCCCCCAACTTCCAGAAGAAATACATGAATGTCAACCACACAACACACGCAAAAAGTAGTTTCTGTCTGTGCACTAATGGAGAGGAAAAAGGGAGTGCTTGAAATAGGTTCTTCTTTTAGGGCTTTTTATAGCTTGCAACATTTCTACATTGATCTAAACACTACTTTGAGAACAGGTGCCAAAGTAGGTGTCATCTGACAGAGCTACAGCTTGCAGTGTGCACCCCTTCACCTCCCATAAGGCTCTAGGGTCCACATGGGACCACTTCACTGCTTTCTTGTGTGATCTTGAACATGAATCTTAAATGTTTCATCTTCATGGCAAAACTACACATTCAATATTCCCGACCTACGTGCCTAAGCTGCACACAAAAGAGTGATGAGTATCAACAGCTCAAGAGTTAAGTGTCCATTAGCCCATGGAAGAGGCCTCATCCAGACAAGTGGAAACAAAAAAAGCAAAAGTAATTTATTGTGCTTTCCTGCTTCCTAAGTGATTTATTGAGCTTCTCTGCCTCATTTCTTTTGCCCCCTAGCAGAACAACACAGCCTTGCCAAGGGTTGCAGAGTTTGGCTCCAAGTTTAAAATTGCAAAGGAACAAATCCCAGTAATATTACTCTGAAGTGCTCAACTTTGTTGAAACCTGTGAAGAAAAGCAGCATTTTCTGGGGTCAAGCAAAGCATTTCCTGACTGTTCAATAAATGGTTCATGATAAAGCATAAAGTTCTAAAGTGAAGGTATTTAGCCAGAACAAAGACAGGTCAAGGAGCGAAGTACAAGGACAGTGACCAAATTTATTTCTCATTTCTATTCCTAGTCTCAAATTAGCAGCTCCCCTGCCACAAACCAAGTACTCACATAATCTGATATTGCTCACAACAAAGTAACCAATGTAGAAGGGCACCATAAAGACCAGGATGAGCAAAATGACACACAGGTTCAGCTTCCAATGAAAATATCGAGAGCTGAAATAAAACCAAAACACTGATTAGCACGATATCATAATACAACAAATTTCTCAAAGAAAACTGTATGTCAGTGAAATCTTTTCAATTACATCAAGCAATGAATAATATTGGCTTAGAATATAGAATGTTCTGGAATTTTTTTTTGTATTAGGGTAGAGGAGAGGGAGTTGTTTGGTATGGGGTTTTGTATGGTTTTATTTTTAAATACAGAGGTCAGGAATGTGTATTTAAAACTAAACAACTATCCAGAAAACCACATTGGGTATTTTATCAAATACTGTATTTTCTATGGTTACTAATGCCAGTTGCAGCATGATTCATGTGACTGACTGCTCATCTAGTTGAACAGTAAATCAAAACTAAGTAGAAGCGGTAATTAATTTTCTAATGAACAGCTGAGTGAGAAAAGAGCTAATTCATTTTGAAAGGACTAAAAATATTTAATGTTGATAATTCAGCATGTTTCACTTCAGAGTGAATTGTCTCATCTGCAAGACTTTGCAAAGCAAGGTTTTATAAATACAAATATATCTCAACATGATCAATACTCCTCTGACCAAATTACAGTAGTCAAATGCAGGTGAGATTCATCTTGGGTGAACTGACCTTTCACTTTACTTGAACAGAAAAATACATGTCCCCATTCCCAGTATTAACTCACATCCTCTTTATCCTCAGGGAAGAAGAAATTACAAGGATCCTTGTCACTTTTTCCTAACTAATTTAGAAGCAAACATTTTCATCTGTACTGAAGTCTAGCTCTTAATTGAAGCTTTTAAAGGCATTCTCCTCAGTAATCTCCCTGGCTGCCAGCCCCACATATTAATAACATACAGAACTAACATTACCTTTTATCAGTTCTGTACTTCTTGCCTTTCAACCCCTTTGTCTGCTCTCTTATACTTGTATGATGAGACAGAATAAGAAGAAACCCAACTTAGAACACTCACGTAGAGGCTATTTTCTCTTTCCTACTGACTTCCAAAGAAGACAGTTTTTAACATCCCCTTTAGGTAGAAGTCCTCACCCTATTGTCAAGAGAGGCTTCACCTTTGATTGACAAATCCTGTATTGTTAGAGATGTGGCTTTCACTTCACAATTATCTTCACATCTTATCCACTTCTCTGACCACCAAAGAAAAACCAGTGCTTAAAGTTTCTGTAATCTTTAGCATATGAAAAGTGCTCTTAGCATGATCTGAAGAGTTACAATACTTCCATAAAAGAAATTATTTCTTTTAACTTCACAAATGGATAAAGCCAAAGGCTAAAGCCCAGCCCTAAGGACCTACACCAATTGTTAATAGCAATTGCATGTCAGTAACCAAATTGGAAGCTTATGGCTACTAGTCCCACGTTCTGTCAAATAAACAACTGTTGCTGCACAAACATCTTTATTAAGTTGTTGACACTTTTCTCCCCTAATTTCCCCAAACCAAGACTAATCCATTAATTTAGAAATAAGACTGAAGATGCTGCAGAGCACAAGGCAGGCCAGTCCCTAGTGAGCTCCCAGACTCACCTGCTGTTCAGCACTCCCAAAATCTCAAAGATGATGAGCTCAAACATGGTACAAGAGAAGGCAAAAGTCACAGAGAAGATCACCTGCACCACATACTGTCGCACCTGCAATGCAGAGAACAATCCAGAGACATCAGGCACTTATATTTCTGGACTGGCATCCTGTTATCCCTCAAATAAAAAAACAAATCACAAGATATGATGGCCCACAACTGGGTCTCTTGCTTAAAGGAACCAAGCCCTTTATCTGCTTAGGAGGAAGCCAAAAGTCTCTTGGAAAACAAGAGCACAAACTCATACACTAAGCAAGCTCTTTGATATTAACCTTAGATTTAAAAACAAAATCCATATGAGAAAAACTGCTGGGGTCTTGTTCTGTGTCTCAGTTGTTGATAGGGTCTGAATTTGGCTTCCACTTAAACCATCTCTGACCTAGACTACAATCTCATACTCCACTAAGGATAAGAGAACGACATTTTTATCCCACCCAATCCTCACAACCAAATCAGCTGCAATTGACACATTTCACTGAGTTTAAAGTTAGCCACTGACTCTGATTTTGTCTCAAAAATTTCACTTTATATAAGGTGGGCTTACTAGGGCAAAAGGCAAAGCAGTTCCCTCCATTTCCTATTACCCCTGCATCTCCTCCATATTTCTTTTTATTTAACAGTAGCCAGTATAGAAACTTTCAGTGGCCACAGGAGAACCCATTTCCTCAGACATCTAGGAGTGTTTCAAATAGAAGCACAAGAGGAAATTTAAAAGAAAGTAACTGCAGATAAGATAAAAAGGGATTAAAGAGAGGAATAAGGCTAAATGCAGTTTTAAAAATATTTCTACACTTGGGAGCAATTTTTTAAGATACAGACTTGTAATGAAAGGTTCCTTCTCACCTCATAATCCTTGAAGAGCTTTCGCATGAAGAAAAGCCACCCAAATCCAAAGAACAGCACCTGCAGAAGAGACAAAAAACTCAACATTTGCATCCTGCAGCTTGCCAAACACAAACTCACTGCGCTTCTGACTCAAATGGAAGGAAAAGAGCTAACCCAAAGCACCCAAGATCCACAAAAGATTAAAACTTGCCACTGTACCATGGAAAAAATATAGTTTAAATATCCAAGTGTAGCAGACACCAAAGGCTATGGCCCTAAGGAAGATCTAGTCAAGACAACAGTTTGGTGCTCCTAAATTCTCAGAATTCCTCAGTTCCTGGTGTGTGAGAATCCTCTGCACTGTTGATTCTTGTTTCACTCTTGTAATCTACAGAATTAACGCCTATGTTTTTTTTTTAAAGGAAATACAAAAATGGAGGCAAAGCAAACACTTGAATGCCCACCACATACACAACTTCTAAGGATAAGTAAAATTTATAAAAATATCTGCTGCTTCTTGTAGACTAGAAGTGTATGTGAATTTTTTTGTAGAGGTCTTTAGAATACATCTGGTTAGGCACTGACATATTGTGGGTGAAAGGCGCTACAATAATTTCTAAGGTGAGGAAAAGGCAGTGCTGAATGCCTCGAGCCACAATCTGGAGCTGCAGAAAGCCACATGGACAAGGCAGGTGAAGCACAAAAAGCCAGTAACATTTTTCATTTCAGTGGTTGTGAAAGCACATTACAAAATTTGTTTAAGTTTCTTCTCACTCCTGAAGGGATCAACTTAATATCACAGCTATTTTGCAGATAACTTAAATGACGTAAATACAAATTGAACAAGGTGGCCAAAATTGCAATTACCTGTCTTCAGAGAGTAAAAAGGGTCTGTGTTGTCAGGCCTCTTATGAGCAGTCCCACCTATTCCTCATAAGACTGAAAGGGAGTGTAATGATTTAAAAGAACCCAAGCAGAAAGAGAATTCAGGAAATACTCAGTATTTTTTACAGAAGTAGTTTTGACCAAGGCAAAGACAAACTTCAATATATGTCAGACATCAAGGAACAAAGTCAGTGTATCTCTTCAGAGCACATGGAAAAGGCCAGAGCTTTCTGCCCACCCTGCTGTGGAGATGGGAAATATTCAAAGACAAAACCAAAGGAATTATTGTAGATTACCTCCCTGCACATCAGGAGTAACCACTGGGGCAAAGGTAACACACTAACATGATTTAAAGACAAGGAATACCTGGAATGCTGGGCAAGAAGATCAAACACAGCTGCCTTGAAAGAACATCTGAAATAGGGATGAGGTCAAATGAGTGATTGGTAACAGCTGGCAAAACTTGTTTGAGGAGGACTTCAGACTTTAAAGTAGCTGCTAGCAAAAAGGAAAGATATTCCATAAGCCTCCTATCTACAGGTCATAAGTTAAAGAAGTATGATAAGCAAATGAGATCTACATAAAGTAATTCCACATTCAACAGTGGGAAGGAGGAAAGAGACAAATTCTTCAAAAAGAAGTAAGTAAAAGATGAAGAGATAAGTAAGTACAATAGTAACAGAAAACTGAACACAAAGATTAGACTGCTCTTGTGTTAGGGACTGTACAAAAGCAAAGAAAGACATTTTGGTAAAAGTTCACGCTCCAAGACACTGCAGGGGAATGTGACATGTAAACTCAGCAAAATCCTGAGACTTTGACAATTACACACAGCGATTTGAAGCTCTAACTTGGTACTGTTGAAGATGATGAGAGGATTCAAAGCTGCGATCAGAAATGAATGAAAAGTTTTAAGTTAGAACTCAGTTATAGCAAAAAAGTCAGAGTTTTTGTTCTGGGTGAACTGTTAACAGTACCAAAGCTACACTCAAGCCACCAAGAGTGAAAAAGCACGTTGAAAGCAAAAACCAAAGCATTACCAAATGGGAGGGTATTGTTCTTCTAAGAAATGGCCAAAAGCTGTCATGAAAATTGTCAGGAATTAGAGTTGTGCACTGAAGTCTATCTAAGACAACCACCCGCTGCTGAGTGGGGAAAGGCTCCTTTTCCTCAACTCATCTCTCATCACTACAGAACAAAGATTTCACACCAGCTCAGAAGCTTAAATCAGATCCCTCTGTGATCCCCTTAAACGCATTTTCATCTGGTCCAACTGCCTAGGACCAGCCTTGTTGAGAAATACCAGAAATAAACCAAGCGCTCCACGTAAAGACCAACAAGATGAACTTCCCTGTCTGTTCCAACTGGAGAAACTTAAATTTAAACTTAAGCGGGGCTGGGCTCGCCTTGCCTGGGCTCGGCTCGGTCCGGCCGGGCCAGCCCTGAGGGTCCGCGCGCCCCCGGCGCGTACAGCTGCGCACGCGCGCCCCCAGGCGCCGCCCCCGCGCACCTCCGGCACGGACACGGCGCAGGGAGCGGGCAGCCCGCTGACGGCGGCACCTCCCCGCTCCCTCGCCCTTCTCCCGGCCGGAGGCGCCGCGCCGCAGCGGCGGGGAAGGGGTCGGTACCTGCGATGTGAACATGATGCTGGAGTCGATGAGGAAGCTCATGGCGGCGCCCAAGGCTGCCCGCTCCGCCCCGCCCGCCGCGCTTCCGGCTCCGGTGGCGGCAGCGCGCAGGCGCGTGCGCGTGCCCCGGGCTCGGCGCCCCGCCCTCCTCGCGGCGGGGGCGGGCCCAAAGGGCGGGGCCGGGCGGGGAAGCTCCGCCCCCTGGCGGGACCGGCCCCAGTGAGGGGAGCATGGCGGTGCCGGTCTGAGGGAACGGGCCGGGGCGCCTGCGAACCTGAGCCCTTCGCCTGCCCCTTCGAAACTCAGCGCAGGTGCTGCTCTCAAAAGCCGCGGGAAGGGCACCCGCTGCCGGCCTGGGGGCGGCAGGAGGTGTGCGGGGCACAGAAGGAAGGGCAGGGTGAACACCATCCTCTGGGGTCCCCAGCACAGGAGGGACATGGACCTGTTGGAGCAAGTCCAGAGGAAGCCGCGGAGTAAATTGGAGGGATGCAGCACAACTTCTATGACAAAAGGCTGAGAAAATTTGGATTGTTCAGCCTGCCAAAGAGACGGCTTAGGGGTGACCTAATTGCAGTGTTCCAGTGTCTGAAGGAGCCTGCAAGAAAGATGAAAAGGGGCATTATACAAGAGCATGGAGTGACAGGAAAAGGGGAATGGATTAAAACTGCAAGAGGGCAGGTTTAGATTAAACATTACCGAGAAATTCTTTACTGTGAGAGTGGTGAGGCGCTGGAACAGGTTTCCCAGAGACATGGATGCCCCATGCCTGGAAGTGTTTAAGGCCAGACTGGGTGAAGCTCTGAGCAACCTGGTCTAGTGGGTGATGTCCCTGTACATGACGGTGAAACTGGATGATCTTTAAGGTCTCTTAAAGGATTCTGTGATTCTGCCATTTGACCACCGTTGTGACCCCTCTGCGGGAGTAGGGCAGCAGTGAGTGGCACACCACAACTGCTCCTGGCACATCTTCCCCACTAAGGGGAGATTGATCTCCCACATGGAGGCTTCTTCATCCTCCCTCCACGCCGAGAACTGGGCTGCAGATGCCTTTCAGGACTTGCAATAACAATATATCAAGGAATGGGGCCAGAAGGGAAGCAAAAGTGCAGACAGGGAATTTCCTGATGGCTATCGGTGTGAGATCCAATCCTTCATGTCACAGTCGCGTTCCCACTTGACCTTCGTGGCGTCTGAGTCGTTTTCTTTTTTCCGCTTAAAAACACACCTTGAGGAAATGGCCTCAAGTGGCACTGGGGGACATTTAGATTAGACATTCGGGAAAAATAAATAAATCACAGAAAAGATTGTAAAACATTGGAATAGACTGCGCAGAGAACTGGTGAAGTCACCATCCCTGGAAATGTTTGAAAAACACGGATATGGCGCTTGAAGACATGGTTTGATGGTGCTGGGTTGGCAGTTGATCTTGATCTTGGAGGCCTTTTCCAACCTTAATGATTCTGATTCTATGATTCTAACCATTGCCACTCAAAACTCTGTATTCAGAATAATAAACAGGAAGAGAAGAATCAAGTTGTGAGTTTAACAAAGCACAGAGCCCCTGCTGACTGAAAATCAGCAAACTTTATTCATTACAACTCATTTCACTAGGAAAACAAATCTATGTTTGGTTGTGCCGAGTCACCAGGTTAGTCCCACAGTCTCTGATTGATTTGCATTCTGTCTTGCTCTCAGATTTCTTGGTTTGAAATTTGTCTCCTTGTCTGCAGCGTTCCAAAGAGAAGAGGACATTCAGCTTTCATGGAGAAATGAACTGAGGGAGCAGGTTATTGTATCTGATCTGAGACCTTTTATTTTACAGCTTCTGGTATCAGTGCCAGTTAATGCAGAGCTGAGATCAGGCCTTGCCTACTCTTTCTGTATCTGCTGCTTAGAAACTGTTTTTTCCTAAAGTGGTGAGATTCCTGAGTTTGGAGGGATTTGTGGTTGTTTTGTTCAGTGTTGGTAGGTTGTGGGGCAAGGTTAGCTGTTGGTTGTCTTTTAGAGGCCGAGGTTAACAGGAAATCCTTTAAAAATAAGTTATACAGAGCCAAATTCTGCTCTTGTTTATGCCTTGGCAACTCAGCTTCCACACAAGGGTAAAAAACAAGGCAGAGTCTGGTCATAGTCTTAAACTTTCTTCTTTGCATGTGTTTGGAAATAGGCTTGAAACATGCCTCTGCTTAGCTGTACATTACTGATCCCTGGGCCTTGGGAGAAACACAAAGGGAACGAGATAATTCCTACAGGAAAGACCCAGCCCCACACCCACCTCTCAGCCCCAGGACTTCTCTCTCTCAGGGAAAAGGTGTGAAAAGAAAATGGGAAATTTATTTTGTGCTGTTCCTCCCTAGATAGTCGCTGATGTCCATGTGTGGGGAGGAGGCTCCATGGCCCTCCACAGGTACAAAGGCAGCTTCTCGGTTGTAGTTGTTCTTCCACATATTATAGCAAATGAGGCTATTTTATGTTCAGTGTATAGAGAGAACCAAAATCAAGCCTTTTAAGTAAAACAGGAAGGTGCAGCATATTGAATTAAATCATGGGGTTTGGCCAGGAGTATATTTAGAAATCACACTGGTCTCCAGAAGGTGCTATGGGGCATATTTATGACAAATAGCCTCAGCTGGCAGCCGGCCACCCATTTTCTTTTCTCTCCAGAGGTTTTCATAAACAAGAACTCTGAAGCTGGAAGTATTCCCACATCGTTCTGGTTTCTGCATTTCTTTTGAGTTTATGGTTGATGAGTTCAGGTGATGATGTTCACTGGCAGTTTATGGATTCCTTTACAGGATTGGCTATGACTCGTTCGTGAACATGCATGTATTGAAAAACTTACCTGAGCATTTTTTTTAATACAGCTTTTCCACCTTGGAAGCCAATAAATGGCTGATTTGCTTTCACTGTGCCAAGCTGGATCTAGCAAGGCGAAGGACAACAGTCTTTGTTTTTTTCAAAATGTTCTGTCAGTAGCTCTGTAATCACCATTTCTATTCAGTGCTGCTTCATCCCAGATCTGCAAGCTTTAAAACACACAGGTTTTTGTTGACAGAATGTTAAAATGCACTCCTCTGCATTTTCAGATGGATTTAAAGGCACACTTGATGCTGAAGTTAAAATATGGAAAAGACCTAAAGCGCTATATTTCAATGATTTTATCTGTTGACAAGCATACTCTCTTTTTTCTTTTTTTTTTTTTTTTTATTTGTAATGCTTTTTCCAAACCAGTTACACAACACAATTCTGGCCTCAAGCAGCTTTTGTAGCTACCAAACATCAGTTCATAGAATCACAGAATCATAGAATAGTTCAGGTTGGAAGGGACACCTTGAAGATCATCCAGTTCCAACCCCCTGCCATGGGCAGGGACGCTTTTCATCAGACCAGGCTGCTCAGAGCTCCATCCAGCCTGGCCTTGAGCACTTGAACAGCTGATTCTGTGCGTGCCTCAGCCTCTGCTGGTGCCTGGAGAGGTGGTGTGGTCCTTGGGCAGCCTAAACCAGCTCTTCCAGAACATTCCGGGAGGCAGAAGTGCCCTACATGTGCCATTCCACCACGCAGTGGCTGCACTGAGCTTTCAATTTGGGATATCCCATGGGATAGATAGTTCAGGCTGGAAGGCATCACCTGGCCCAACCTGCAGCTCAATACAGAGTCAGAGTAGGATGCTCAATGCTTTTCCCAGCCAAGCTTCATCCCCCAAGGATGAAGATCCCACCATGTCTCTGGGCACCTGCTTTAGTGCTGAACACTCTCCATTTGAACAATTTTTTTCCTTGTCAGAGTTTTTTTAATGCAAAATTTTCCTTTGCTGCTCATTGTGATTGTTGCCTCTGGTCTTTTGCTGTGCACCTCTGTCAAGAGTCTTCCTCCATCTTCCCTGGAATTTCTCCCCCTTAGGAACCTGAAACTTAGGGCTCCCAATGCCCCTCCTCTCCAGGCTGAACAAACCTCCTGCATCTCTCTGTACAGCAGGCTGCTGAGAGGAAAGCTTGAATTGTTGACAGATACATAAGTCTTGCCTCTTCTACTGAAATAGGTTGGTGCCAAGCTAGTGGCAAGGAAAGGATTGTGTGCCAGGCTATGTCTTGGCAAGCTGACACATACTCGCTTGCCATGGTTACTGCTCAGCTGTGTAAGCACATTTGGTGTTGGCAAAAAGCCTTTCCTGAGCCATGTTAAAAGGTACAGCACACACAGAGCCCAAGGAATTCTGTTGGGGGAAAAAATTGTTCCAGTACTTTGACAAGTCCCCTGATTTTGGTACATTTATCCAGCCCTGGCCCTCAGGAAATCTGGCACCATATACTGTTTTATCACAGCTGCCTTGGGCTTACAGGAAGGCTTTAGTGTAGTACTCATGGATGTTCCTGTCTTTACTAAACAAAACTAAGCCTAGGCTAGGATTACTTTCGGTTGTCAGCCTGAAAAGCCATTTTCTATACAAAACAGCAAACTGCCACTTTTTTTTTCAGCATTGTGTGGCACAGCCGCTCTTTAAATGTAAAACTGCACAGTCAGTGAGTTACTGAGCAGCAGGAGAGATGGGACTTCCCCCCTCCAGTAAGTAGATTTGATGCCCACACAGACCTAGAGAGCAGAGATCCCCCAAATCTCTCCTCTCCTGCAGGAGGAGGAATCTGCACCTCACTGTGTTTCAGCACTGAGAGATTGTGGGTGTCGGTCTCTGTTGCGCTGAGTGGTTTAAAACAGAAGCCCAGCAATATTCTGCTTGATACAACCCTCTCCCACATGCCTTGCAAGCACCTCAAAACTGTCAGAGCTCCACCAACCTGAACCAAATGCTCCAGGAGCTGCCTTATTTAAGCACAAATGCTGCCCCAGAGTGCCCCAGGATGCTGGGGATGGAGAAGAGGGGTCCACGTCACCACACTGTCACCACAGCTTAATACATGGCCTTGGCTAAGGTGGGAGAGATGGGTGAGGGAGTCGATAAAGTCCTTTTTACCCCATGGCAAATCCACATCCATGTTAATGTTGTCAGTGCAGTGCAGTGTTCACATTCCTAATTACTGCCCTTCTGGTCGAGGAGTCATATATTACCCAAGTTAGCAGTTCTGCCAAGAAATAACAAGGATACCATGCATTTCAGCAGTGCTTTTCATCAGATCATTCCTACTTACTTTACAAACAGAATTAAGGAAGCCTCACAACATCCCTGTGAGGTAGGTGGAAATCCTTACACCCATTTTACAGGTGGAGAAAACAGGCACTGAGAGGTAAAGCGATTATCACAGCAAGTCAGAAGCAGAGCTGGAAATAAATCTAAGATTATTATCCTAGGTCCACTGCTCTAGACACTAGAGAACACCAACCCCACATGCTATTGTAAGCTAAGGGACTACCTTGCTCTTCTACTTTCACCTCCTTTGGTGATTTTGACACTTGTATCTTATGCTCCTTGCAGAGAGCCATGTGATCAGTCAGGAATTTATTTGCACGGGGAGCCAAGGGGGTAAACACACCTTTAAATGATCCAGGCATGGCTCTAATTGTCCAGTGATTTCCCCCTTCCCAAGGAAATAATATTCCCCATTCATCATATATATATCTATGTTTTGCTAAGTTATTTTTGGAGCAGAATCCACAGCTCTGAGGCTGTTATGCAACTTCACTAGGAATTCCTCGAGTAATCAATTAAGTTGTCTCACTGAGAGGGAATAAAGCACATTTATGTGCTCTCACATCCAGAAATAGCAATAATCCTTTGCTCATCTGTAGGACCCAAGGACCTCCCTTTCCACAACTAGCACAACACGTCAGGCCTCACATCATCATTGTAAGGTAGAGAATGATTCCCAATTGCACAAGAAGGAAGAATGACTTGGTGACAGTCCCACAGCGATTTCCTTGCAGAGGTGAGGCTGAGTGCCAGACGACCGGACTGTTCCCTGCCCTGCTTGCCGAGCAGCACTGTCCTGATGCCGTGGCCTGTGCTTGGTGGCTATGGGTTCACTGCCAGCCAGACAGAGTACTTGAAAACTGGCTTAAAAAATATCAAGAAGCAGTTGAGTGGATGCAGGAGGAAAATGCCAGCTTCTCCTTGTGCTGTTGGGACCCGCAGGAAGAAAGGAGCATTCCTGTGGCAGCTGTGAGAGAACTACAGTGTCCATGGAGTACACTGCATGTGGTGCATTTTACTGAGGCTCTCCAGTGGAAAAGGACATAATTAACATGTGGTGATTAGAGACTGCCCTGCCTGACAGCCACGTGGTGAACCACATACTCCTGATGAACAAGCACTCATCTTTAAGTAGTCCTGTAGTCTAATGAATGTATGAATGTCAGAGATCAGGAGTGGAATTGTCAAGTAATTAGAAGCCAAGAGGGGGTGGGTGTGATTCAAGCAGTCCTGTACTTTGTTATCTGGAAGGGTCAGAGGCTCTGATGCAAATACCTCATCCTAAACTCTTACAAGGTAGTGGTTTTTACCTGCAGGAAAGTATGTTTCCAACCCCCTTCAACGAGTGGGCTGGTTGAGGCTTAGAATCATTCAAACTCTCTTACCACTTTCTATGGAGAAATAAAAAAGATCCCATCTACTGTAAGTGTGGTGATTGTGTTGTTCATCTAAATCTTAGCTCTTTCTTTAGTTCTAGTATCTTGAACTGGGCACAGTGGACTCTTCCTGCTGAAAAACATTCTCTTTCCTCAGTTGTGATAACAGTTCTCCTGTTTCTGTATTAAAGGAGTGGATAAATGGTAGCCTCCAGGCTCTCTCTCTGCATGTATTGCTTTGTCATATTCCTTCCCAAAACTGAGGAGGGACCTTCCAGTCTTCCTTCACAAGGAAGGACACCCAACAGCCTTTGTCTAAGAAATAAAGGCTTTGACCTCAGGCTGCAAATCTTGGGAAAATACAGAGGCCCAAGAGAAGCAAAAGGATGAATAGTGTAAAAAAAAAAACAACCAACCAAAAAAACCCCCAATATGTGGCACCTCTGTGGCGCTGAAGAATCCCAATGCACCCTACAAACTTTCTACATATGTACAGCTTATCATCACTGGGCAGTGAAGTCCGGCCACCTTCGTGGCAGCGTGGCCAGGGGTGGGATCAGGAGCGACAGGACTGCCTGTACTGGGGCTGGGACAGGGCCCAAGCCTACGCCTGTCCTACCCTGGGACAGGGCTCTGCAGACACCCGTTTGCCTTCTCTGGGCTTTGAGTCAGACCCGCTACAATGGGAGGCCGCAGGGGGTCTTTTCTAGCTAACGGCGGGATGAGTTTGATGCATTGTGCCAAAGACCTTTTTTTCCCTGACCTGGATTAGAGCCTGCCCTGGGAACAATGGGATGGGCTGCAGCCCAGCAGAAAGAATTTGCTGAGATGGCAGGGTCTGAGGTTTGCAGAGCAGAGCAGAGCAGAGTGCATACCTGCACTTTTTTGGCATGAGGCTCAGTTTTGGGGGGACATAGCTGTTAACCTGAAGCTTTTGAACGCATTGCTGCACTGTCCCAGCCAAGAGTTGCTGCTGCAGTCCTAAAATTAGAAATCTATATTAGACGTCTAAACATTTGCAAGCACATCGTTTTCTGCCTTCTGTAAAAAAAGACTTTTCTGAGTCTCTGAGAGTTCTGTACAGACCTGTTGGCACAAAAGGTCTAAATCATCTTTTGAAAGGTATTGTCTTACTTGAGTGAGACTTTGGCATTTAATGGAGAAGTAGCGCACTGAATGTCTCCCATCGGTCAAATTAAAAACAAAGGCTGTCAAAAGACTTTTACCATATCAGTCTTTTCAAACCTGACCAACCAGTTGTGTGTTTAGAGGTTTAAAAAGTCACATAGTTACCCAGACCCCTGGTTTAGGTTCACAGGTGCCTTCAGGACTCTGTACCTGAGATGTGCTGAGTGCTTGGGAGCCTGGGAGCTCCAGGAACTGAGCACTTGTCAGGATCATACCATGAAGGCTTGTATTTGGTTTCATGCTCTAGGGGTTGTAGCTGGCCCCTCCTTTCTCAGAAGATTTTTCCCTCTTGCTTGGCTAAATCTAATTTCAGATTTAAGTTACAAGGCTACAAGTAAAAAATATCACTTGAATTTATTCTTTCCAGTATTCCGAACTGGTCTCGGGGCTGGATGACCCTCCTGGGAAAAAAATAATCCACCTCTGGGCATCTGCTACGTCCTAGTAGAGAGCTACTGTTAACCTTGCCCACTGTCAATGTCACTTGAAGAGCAGAAATATTTTTGACCGGGGAAAATATTTTTGCCTAAACTCAGATATGCATTCACAGAGAAATTTGGAACATTTTTGCCTTTATTTTCTGAATAAAGAAGGGAAATTTGGCTTAGTATTTTAGTGTGTTGATGCTAAGCATAGAATTCACTTTGTGAATTAAATAACTGCAATTCCATGCCAACAGCAAAGGGGAGATCTGCTCAGTGAGCCATAGGAGGAAACAGAAAGACTAGATACAGTTGTTGATCAGTCTTTCCTCTCACTGGCTGAAAGACAGATCCTCCCCACATTCCTAGAGAAATGTGGAACACAAGGCTTTCAGTAAATATGATCACAGTGGTGACATTTGGGTATCACTGCCATGTTAGGTTTTAGAATACATCAGTTATGTGTAGATATTACTGTAAGTAGTGAGCTGGCATGTGGGAACAGGGAAATACAGGGACATATGGGGCAAATAAGGCACAGTTACCATGGTAGTACCTTTCCAGTTGAGAATCATAAAAGGAAATAATATTCAAGTGGCCATTTTAGCACTTTGCTTAAAAATATCTTTTGATTCTTTCTCTATCTCTCCTTTTCTCTTCAACCTTTTCCTTTTCATGTGCTCCCCTCATCTTGCACCTTCATACAGTCAAATCATCTGACCTGGCCCGGCTGCTGGCTTTACTTAGCCTGCTCAGGGGTCTCATATCAGTGGCAAGTTCAGCAGGTGCTGAAGGCCCTTCCACTTCATCTCTCACCACCTCCTCTTCTGCTTTCTTCACCCCTGGCTCTTCCTGAGGCTGCTCCTCTTGTTCCTCCTCCCCCTCTGCTCGTACCTTCTCTTCCGGTTCCTTTGCTTGCGCATACGATGGTAACCTCTCATCGAATGCCCTGGAGAGATCTTCCAATGGTCCCATCCCAATCTTCTCCTCAAACTCATTGTAGGCTGATGGAAGGGGGCTGGGCTCAACCCCAACTTCCGTGAGAGGGAAATAGTGGGACACCGGCTTCTCTTCTTCCAGCAGCTTGTAGCCTTTGGCCTTTGGGATGGAGGGGACTGTGATGGCGTGGAGGGGCTTCTCTGGGACCTCTCCAAGCTGCTCCTCTGCTGGTCTCCTCAGAGCCCTCCGGATTCTTTTCAAGATCAAATGACTGATCTCCACCAGGTTGAGGAAGAGGGATACGGCAGCCACCACCAGCATGAACATAATGAAGATGGTCTTCTCTGTGGGCCTGGAGACAAAACAGTCCACAAGATTGGGACAGGGCCACCGCCCACAGCGGTAAAGGGGGAGAATTCGGAAGCCATACAGGAAGTACTGACCTACTATGAATCCCACCTCAAAGAGGGTTTTGAAAATGATGTGTAAGATGTACGTTCTCAGGAGAGTGCCTTCCAGGCGAAACTTCTTGGTTCCATCAGGGTTATTGCCTTTGTTTTGGTTTGGAGCCAGGGGCAGCTTCTCTTCATCCACCTCAGCTTGCTGGCGCCTCTCAGCTTCCTCCCTCTCTTTCCTCTTCTCCTCCATGCGGACGTGGTGCACAGCATGCCCGAAGTACATTAGTGAAGGGGTGGATACAAAAATGATCTGCAGGACCCAGAGCCGGATGTGGGAGATGGGGAAGGCCTCATCGTAGCAGACGTTCTCACAACCAGGTTGCTGGGTGTTGCACACAAAGTCTGACTGCTCATCTCCCCACACGAGCTCGGCAGCTGTGCCCAGGATCAGGATGCGGAAAATGAAGAGCACTGTGAGCCAAACTCTCCCGATGACAGTGGATTGCTCATTCACCTGCTCTAAAATGTTCCCCAAGAAACTCCAGTCACCCATTTCTTACTGTCTAAGGGAAGAAAAAACAAAGAGAAAGACCACAAATTATGCTCAGTTTTAAGGATTTCAGGTTTTCCCGCTGATGTCTCTTGTTGCTTTCAATCAGTATTTCCCTAATATGCTTTGAGAACAGAAAGATGGGTTGCTTGCCTGCTGATTTTCCTGTTTACAATGATTTATTAGCAGGATGAAGGGCTGGAAAGCCAGAGGAAGCTGCCTGCTAAATTCTTTCTTCTATGGCTCTAAATGGGCAATTACTTTTCAGCCAGGGAGTATATTTATCTCTTTTTGCAGGTGAGAGTCTTCTGTGGCGCCTTGTAGGCTCAGTTCTGTGAGTCTGCTTAGATTTTGTACACGTACAAACACTCACCAGCAATACAGTGGAACAGATTTATCAGCAGGCAGCTGCAGTGGTTAGAAGAGAGGGTGAAGCTTTCAAGCACACAAGCACTTCTGCACCAGAACCCCTCACGGGTCAGACAGATCTCGCATCTGCGCCCATCTTGCACCTAAACAAACCTGAATTCTCTCTAGGTTGCAAATGTCAATTCTACTTTAGCAACCACTCTTTTAGGTAAGAACAGCAATTACAACACCATTACTGTGTTAGTAATGCTGTATTAAGCTTAACAACTATTCTATAGATTAGTTTTGCTATATAGAATATGTTGTATACAATGTAATTATTTGGTGCTATCGGGGCTATTCTTTGCATGCCCTTCTGAAGTCAGCTGCCACACTGACAGTGGAACCAACCTGGGGAAAGCACCAAGGTCTCTGACTGGGACCTAAAATACTATTTGCTGTCTCTAAAATGTCAGTGCCACTATCTCAGGCTAACACAGAGCTGGAAGCCAGCTGCAGATATACTATTGGAAAGCTAAGACAGTCGTACATTTTCAAGTAATGCAAGTATAATATTACATTTGTCATTACTTTTGCATGATAACAAATTATTCCTACGTCAGGGCTTCATTCTGCATATCCTGAACTTCCCACTATACAATTTCAGGCAAGGGAAGATCTATGAATGAGGAAAATAGAGATGAAAGTTGTTTTGTATGGGTTGATTTAACACATCACAGCAGTCTGAAGTCTCTGAGGAATACAGAATATTACAGTGGCCCAGAAAGACAGACTTGTAGAGCATGACAAGTGAAACAGGGAACATTATTCATAAAATAGCTGTTCACAGGGATCTAGAAGTTCATCTCTTAGATACTACCTCCATCTATAGTTCCCTAAATGCACACACATACACAAACACTGGGAAAAGGAAGGTACAGTCAACAGCATGAAATTCTAAACTTCCCTCCTCCTCCAGATACCACTGGGATATATTTGTAATGCCATATGTTATGACACACCAACGCATACCAGTCTGTTTCAACTACTCCGTGTACGTAGTCACACATAGACAAACACACAAAATATTGAGAATTCTATGGCTCGGGGGAATTTCACAAATTTTCAATTAAAAAAAAAAAAAGAAAAGGTTTATGATGGCATTTTGCTAAAGCAAGATGGACTCATATTCCTTGCCTTCAAACCTCACAATATTTTTACCTTGGACACCCATGTTAATAAAAGAAGAACAGAACACAGTTCCTTCAGCTTGCACAAACACCTCGCATACATAAGCGGCAAACATATAATTTAATCACCAAGGAAAATTGCTACTTTCTCAGTCATTAAAGTCGTGTAAAGAAGTGTGTTAATGTCAGCGCTTACATTAACAAGTCTAGCAGAAGATTATGCTGTTTACATACATTATCTAAACTGATTTAAACATCCTCTTTCTGCAAATTCACAGAGCAAAGTACACCCAACAGTTACCAATCACGTGCAACTCTGTAAAAAACACGACTACACGCAGTACAAGCTTCATTGTCCCCCAGGCACCTCAGTTAACTCCATCCCTTTCTTTCCCTGTGAGTCACACTGATATCTACGCTACCATTTGAGCATTTCCACTGCAGCACGCACCAGCGACATTCTAGGTGTGGTAAACCTTATCACACGGAAAACTCGCTGTACAAGAGAAGGGAAAATGTTTCCCATCTAACTCCACCACACGTCTTGCTCACAGCTTGCTACATTTGGCTAAGCCCTCCCTGAGATCACTTCCAACTGGCCACGTTCTTCACAACTCTGCCATGCCCATCCCCTCTGTTTTCTGCAAGTGAAGTGGTTGGAGGTTGCTCAGTCGGTTCAGCTGTGAGCACCGATGCTGGGTGGACGGATGGCGAGTGGCACAACCAGTGCGAATGTCTGGGATTCCACCAGCAATCAGCCACTCCAGCCTCGACAAGAGGGGTAAGCGAGGTACTTAGGTAGTCACCTTTTCCCTGAAATTGCCTGGCACGAGGAAGGAGCAGGACTCTGCCTAAGCCCACTCAGAAGTCAACAGATATGTGTTCTGAACTCTCCCAGGCTGTCTGAAGACCCCCACCCTGCGCTCCCAGACGTCGCAACCTGCTCACGCTACCGGCGAAAGAGGCTGAACAGGTTAAGGATGTTGAGCAAGCAACTTGCCGCTGTGAGAGGCTCCACCGAAGAAATGTGTCCCCCTCCTCTCTTGGCACTCTGCAGGGAAGAGTGAACTTTTGTCTCTCTTCTTCCCTACCCTAAAAGCCCCAATCTTGTCGCACGACTGAGCAGATATGACTGAATTGGCTCTGATGGTGGGTTTTAGTTGCCCTGCAATATTTAAGCTCCGAGCCAGACGGCTTTATGAAGTGAGTGACAGTCAGTGACGTGGGGAACAATAGGGAGAAAAAAATAGAGAGAGAGGCAGAGACACAGAGAGGAGAGTCCAGTGAACATGAAAAAGCAGAGGCGGGAGAGGAACAGGCGGCAGGCGGTGAAAACCCAATACATGCATAAATGGGAGTTTGCTCAGTTAAGCAGGGACCAAAGCTTCTCTGCAATTCCACTGATGTTCAGTGTGTGAACACTGGCTATGTGTGTCCACACTTGCTGGTCTTCAGGTGCTGTGGTGTGGCAGGTGAAAAGGGAACGCCAACATCTCTGATAGTGGCAGCATTAATTGATTTGATACCCTACTCTTTAATTTGTTAATTTTAATTTATTTGTTACCAGCTCTGACTGACAAATTGCATTACTGATTTTCAGGCAGATACTGAAGTAATGGGTTTATATTTAGCATTGTCAAATATTTTGGTCTGCTCTTTATCATCTTTTACTTGGAAAAAGTAGCAGAATGGGAAAACAAGATTATCAGTCAATGTTAATCAAAGCTGAGAAAGACCAATTTTACAACTTCACCTCTTTGTGTCTTAGCTCTGCTTAGTTTTCTCCTCCAAATGCATCTTGCACGTGCACATGCATCAAGAATGTCTAAACCAAACTGTTTTGTTAAGGAGCATAGCTGAATTCCAGCAGCCCAGCACACAGGAATGTTACCCCAGGCACACTCGCCTACCACCAGCCACCTGCAAAAATGCTGGAGAGGCCGCAGAAGAGAGGAATCACAGGCTCAGTAATGCATCCACGAGTACAACTAAATGCCCTAAGAATTTTAATTGAAAGTCAGAAGCTATAATCTTTCTCTGAGTTATGGTTTTTGTAGTCTTTCTGGAGGCATTGCTCAGAATGTGCTCTTGGTGCTCAGCTCTGAAGAAAAAGAGGATTACTAGAAGCAGAATTTGCTAAGCAGTGATACAGATGCCAGGCTCATAAAGTGATGAAGCAGCAAGTAGCTCTCCTCTCACTTTATGCAAACTCAACACTGAATTTAATTTCACAGAATGGCATTGGGAGACACTCTGTCTCCAGAAATGCTGTCAAATGCTGTCATTTGAATGAGATATTAAAACATGAGGGCCACAAATTTTTGTACCTTCAAACCAATGGTTTCAGGCCACTCTTCTGTGTTTCTGGGCATTTGTGTCCATATGAGCTCAGAGCTTCATCTCAGGAGTTGTCTTCCCAAACAGCTTTTAGTCTGATTTGCAGAGCCCCAAGGTCCAAAGCACAACTGGAGGCAGAGATGATGTTTTTCACACTGGATTTCAAAGGAACTAAAGTGTAAATGATAGATGGAAAATAATCATATTTTGCTAAGAGGAACCAGTTTGGAGACACAAAAGAAAAGTCACCCTCAATGTATGTAGTTGAACTGAAAGTCATATTCTGAAAAAGTCGTATTTCTGATTAGGAAATCACTCTCTTAACCAGGGAAGCAGTAACAGAACATTTTTCAGCCCATGCTACATAAAGCATGGGAACAGCCTTCCTGGAGAGAGGACACACCATGGAGAATTCACAAGTCTCAAGAACACAAAGTGAGTAAGAAAAGGCGTGGTTGGATCAATGAGAGGAGGAGGGAGGAGGAAGGAACACCTTTGTTGTTTTGTTTTGCTATACATTATGGAGATAAATTAGTATCAGATACACAAGTGAGTGGTCATCACTGCCTCCCTCATCCTCCTTTGGGAAGCAGTAAGAGAGAGAGGACTAAACAGTACCACAGGCATTCAGCACTTTTAGAGAGCACCTGGAGGCCAGTGCACCACAGAGGGCAGGTGATTCAGATGTTAAACTGATCGTTCCTTTTCAGACCAAAACTGTCCTTTTAGAAAACTTAGCTCTAGCTGAATCCCTTTCTGGGCCTTTCCTCTCTAATATAATGAGCCAAACCCCAAAGCTGGTATGTAACTACATGGCTGTAAGTCCATCTCTAAATTACATCCCGATACTGTCAGAGACCTTTCCCGTTAACCTTCTATCTGCCTTTTGCTAGCGCTATCCAAATATCAAACATTGTCTGACAAGTTGCAGAACAGTTTGCAATATGCAAAATATATTCAAGTCTGTGATTACTGGGTCTGTGTTACCTTCATCCAAAGATTCAGGCTGACTATCTTTGGTATCACAGAGTGCAGAGCCTTTAGCATGGGGCACACCCAGTTTGCAGGACACTTCTGGTTTGTGGAAAACCAGAGTCCCTTCATCTGGAGGCCTTTTACAAAGGCACCACTGAGCTCTGGGTCATGTTCTTCGGCTCACTAGGGCCTCCTCCCTCTGAAGGAAAGGGTCTAAATGAAAATGAAGCTGGGCAGTGAGGAATGCCTCTTGTACTGCAGCTATACAGTGGTTTGAGATGGGCATAAAGACGAGAAGGCAGAGCACAAGAAGAGCAAGAAGGAGACTTGATTCTCTTAGGGACCAGGGTAATGCTGGAAGTCAGGGCTACCTTTGTATCATGAAAGAAGTGGCTGTGAAAGAAAGGAGTAGAGACAATAAAAGCAAAGGTCGAGAAGACTGGACCTCACATGCAGCATGTGACAATCACTGAGTCTGCAAAAGAACTGCAGCACTGACAGTGCCAGACTGAGAAGGGAAAACACTTCCAACCTGTGTACCTAGCTTGGTATTTATGCTCTCATTAATTTATGCTCTCTCTACAGCAACCTGTAGATGCACTGAGTACTTTCATCCCCAAAAATCAGTGCTAAAAATAGTAGCAACTAGTGAAAGTAACACTGTTAACTCACAGTGACATTTCCTTGCCTTTGGGACTTTTCTTGCTTTCAAAGAATCATTGGCATCTCCTGCACTTTTAAAATACTATTTTCTGTGGAAAGAAGTTTGCTTCATTGCTGACTTCTCAACCTTTAGCTGCTTTGAGGCTGGTGACTGAGCTCCTGTCCCTGGCACCACTGAGTCTGTGAAGTCTCCACTGCAACTCAGCCTTTTGCTCAGAGACTACGAGGTCACTTGGGGAATGTGGGATTTTTCATTCCAAACGGATTTCCAACACAGACATGATGTCAGGACAAGGCAGGGCCATGCTATTGAACAGCTCTGTTCATGCATGATAGCAGATTGTGCAATTATATAGCGCACAACCCTGGATAACGATACCCCTCCCTCAAACAAAGTTATCTTCTGGGGATCTGCTTAGCTAGGAAGTGGCACACGCTTCCTGTTCTTCTGCTGAACACACAAACCTCTCACTCATGCTGAGGCTGAACACTGGGCACATTCAGCCTCCCTGCAAGAAGCTGGGACCCTCACCCAGTGCTCTCCTCTGCCAGACACTCACCCAGTTCTCTAGTAACACGTGTCCTTGTCCATCCCAGAACCAGTGATCTATCCTCCCATCACCAGGATCTGTCTCCCTGATTTTATCATCTCTCTGCCACCTACCGGTCTCAGAGATCATGGAAGTGTAGCCAGCTCTGGACAAATCTTTAAGCAGACCTTACCATGTCCCTCCTGCAAGCCTGGCAAATATCACTGCCTATTTTTAGGGCTGGGCTCCCAGATTTTTCCAGGACTCTCTCCAGACACTGGTGGATATGAATTGCTGGGGAATATCTTTTGCTAGAGAGCTGCAAGCAAACCATAAAGAAAAAGGAGGGAGGAAGATATAAAGCATCAAGAAGGAAGAAAATTGGGGAAGTATGTAACAGGAGGACAGGAACACAGAAGAGCTGAAGATAGGGCTGGGTTGTGCTGAGCCTCGAGTGGAGGATGAATACTTATGGGAAACGTATTTTTAATTTAAGGGATGGAACCAAACTAGACAATTAATAAAGATAAGCAGGGCAAAAGTGGGATGTCTTTCAATATCTGTTAAATGCAGTTCTTCTCTGAAAATTACTGTTCTAGGAGGACCTGGGGAATTACAGGCCAGTCAGCCTAACTCTGATACCTAGAGAGATACTGGAACCAATTATGAAACAATCAATTTATAAGCAGCTAAAGGACAATAAGCTGATAAGAAACAACCAGCAGGGAATTTTGAAGAACAAATCCTGTCAAACCGAGCCAATTTCCTTCTTTGACTAACAGGCCTAGTAGATGAGGAGAAAATGGTAGGTGTAAAATACTTTGACTTCAGTGAACACTTAGAAAATATCTAGATTACAGTCTCCCTGGGCAGCAAGCAAAGTCATCATGCAGAGGGTACACAGGTTGAAGTACTATATAATCAAGGGTAATTATCAGGGCTTCACTTTTCCAGCTGGGAGAATTGTGTCCCTGAAGTTCTACCTCCAGGGCTGTTCAGTACTTCCTTTAGTGTCTTGGACAACAGACTAGAGGACAAAACAGAGGATGACAGCTGGGCTGGGGGTCAGCAGTCCCTCCTGAAGGCAGGCTGATTGGAATTTGAGGGGAATGTGAGACACTGGGGAGCTGGGCTGCCTCTGCAGAGGTGACTGCACCAAGATCCAGCTCAGGAAAGGTGGCTGCACAGACACCAGGTGTGCTGCTCCAAACTAAATTGTGACCGGTCCAGCAGAGAGAGCTGGGGTGATGTGTCTGTTGAGATCCCCACAGACGAGGACAAATCTCATTCTGAGGTGCTTTAATGCAGATTTTGTGTATAAGGCAACGGAAGCAATTATTTTGTGCGTTAACTTGATACTGCTGAGCTCCCAGCAGGAACAGTGTGTCCACTCCCAGGCAGTACATTTTACAGGAGATGCAGAAAAGTTGGAGAAAGTCCAAAACAGAACAGCAAAATGATAAGAGAGGTGAAAAAAAACCACATGACTTATAAGGAATGGATAAAATAATTGAGTTTGTTTTCCCTAGGAAAAGAACAACAGGAGGGGAGGCATGATAACAGTCTTCCAGCACATAAACATTTGTTATAATGGGTGGAGAGACTAAACAGTTGTCCCCTACATTCACCAAAAGTAGAAGAGGAAATAATCAGCTTAATTTGCAATAAAAATGATATAGCTAAACATTAGAAAAACACTTTGCAATGGCAAGAATAGCAAAGCACGGCAGCACACTGCTTGGGGAGGCTGTAGAATCACAGGAGGTTTTTATGAAGAGGTAAACAAACATCTGTTAAGGATGATCTTACCTCATAAGCAGAAAAACAAGCAGGGGGAGAAGGGGGCTTTTTGAGGTCTTTGGCTCTATGGTTTTGGGCAGGGACAAAGGGGAAGGGAAGGGAAGGGAAGGGAAGGGAAGGGAAGGGAAGGGAAGGGAAGGGAAGGGAAGGGAAGGGAAGGGAAGGGAAGGGAAGGGAAGGGAAGGGAAGGGAAGGGAAGGGAAGGGAAGGGAAGGGAAGGGAAGGGAAGGGAAGGGAAGGGAAGGGAAGGGAAGGGAAGGGAAGGGAAGGGAAGGGAAGGGAAGGGAAGGGAAGGGAAGGGAAGGGAAGGGAAGGGAAGGGAAGGGAAGGGAAGGGAAGGGAAGGGAAGGGAAGGGAAGGGAAGGGAAGGGAAGGGAAGGGAAGGGAAGGGAAGGGATAGTATCTTGCTACCAGTTCTGAAAACCCATCCCAGGCTCTCCGGGTTGCCTACACCACCCAGCACAATGCTGACCCGGGGGGACACCAGCTCAGGCCTGGGACCAGGCTGGCTATGCCAGTGAGGAATTGCACTTAATTATCTTTGGAGTGGGGCTAATCCCCCGTGGCAGTGTGAGGGACGGGTGGTGCTGTACTGCTTGCCACTGCTCACCCCAGGTATCTCCAGGCTGCCCTTCGAGGGGAGCTGTCCCCAGGGGGGTCACCAAGCTGTTCCTTGTCCCCAGCGACGCCTCTGAACGTGCCGCAGATTGAGAGGCGCCCGCTGCCCATAACCCCATTTGCAGCAGCTGGCTGTGTCTCCTCGCCTTTGCCAGAGGCGCAGATTCTCCCCGGGGGCTGCAGGCAGGAGGGCCCCGCTGCCCGTGCGGCTGCAGGAGAGGCGGCTCCCGCAGCCCGGGCCGCTAGCGGGCGCTGTGCTCTCACCCACGCTGCCAGCAGCACCCACACCGCGCCAGGCTGCCGCCAGCAAACTTACAGCCGTGCTGCAAGACTGCTCTGAACACTTTACAGCGCTTCTGCAATGGTTAAACGCATGGAGTTAAACTGACATGAAGATCATTTTGATGCCTCTAATTTTACCTATAGACTCAGTGTAAACTTTATTGACAAAGCACCTTTTTATATTTGTAAAATCTGTATTTTCACCTGAACCTGCACCCTCTTTTCCAGCAAATACTTCACAGGTATACCATGCCTGCATGATTTTCCCTTTAACAATAACATGGTCAATAGTAAAAAATTCGTTAAAAGTACAAAGAACAAGTAAGGCAAAAAAGATGAATTCTCATGTGTCAAAGGTAGGTGCTGTGCTACTGCAGCAGCAGCAGGGCCAGTAAGAGAGGAATACTCCTATAGACACATGATTTCATGGATCAGCATCATTTCAATTAAAACCTGACCAGACTATTTCTAAAAGCACAATCACAAGCGTGCATTGGTTAGAAATTCTAAGGTTTTAGAGGATCTGCAATGGCATTTCTGAAGAGCAGCACTGGGACAGGGGCCTGAGCTCATAGGCAAATTATTAATCATGCATTATGCAGCTATCACACACAAAATGTCTTTCCCTAGGTCCCCATATAACCTCCTCCTACCTGTCCCTTTCTCTGCCTCCTGCCTAAAACTCTCCCCCTGGTCACAGAGGTGGAGCACATCAGTGAGCAAATATAAAAACACAGGCATGCTGCAAACTTAAGTGGTCCACGGACTCAAGCTTCTCACAGCATGTATTTGAGGTTATGGCCCTTCCAGCAGCTGAGATCCTCAGGAGAGGAGCAGAGGAACTATCAGGAGCTGTGAGGTATCAGGCCAGTCAGGGAACATGTTACTTACAGCCAATCTGGGCTATGTGAAGTGGATCCAGGGAAAGCAGTGACAAGTACCTGATAATACTTCTGGTAATAATTAATTGCTCCAGGCCTGCCAGTAAAAGAGAAGCTAATAATATCTCCCAGCCTCTTGAGGGGATCTCCATATGTTTGTTTTATCAAGACTTTTTGTACAATCTCTTAACATTCCCAGCCACAAGGAGCTAGAAGGGACAAAGCTTCTGAAAGATGGGAACAAGTCTGTATGTCTAGAAGCATCCCATGTCACCTCGCTGTCCATGGGGGTTTTTCTCCCAGTTTTTGATGGAGGCTCATTCCCTACTCCTTCCTCTCTTCTTCTGGGCTCTTCTCACACCACCAAGGCCTGCCTTGCTGAGTGGTAGGCTCAGGGCTCTCAGGAACGTTGTCACCACCCACTCTCCACCTTTATCTCCCTGCCTTCATTTCCACACCACGGAATGACACAGTGGAGGTGCACTCTGCAAAGGTGGCCCAGGACAGCTCACCAGCAGGCCAGGGCAGGGATGGGGATGGCAAAGCAGGCCATTATCTGTTCTTCCCATCCCAAGAGATGTGCATACCTGCTGTGCACTTTGGCTGACCTCAGCTTCCCATTTCCCACAGCAGAGCGTGTTCCCAGCCTCTCTGGGGAGGACATCCGTGGGGATGGTTCCTGTTTCCCTGCCCTTTCAGTCTTCCTGAGCCTGATATCATTGTTTCTTTGGGCACAGTGTAAAAGATGCCAGCAAGGAACGGAAGCCTCTCATGCCTCAGCAATTCATTAAGAAATGAAGGAGGTTCCTGAACTTGGAAGCTGTTGAGCCAGTCATTCTCTTTTCCTGATCAAGAAGACAACCTGTCCATAGATACATCATTCATCCAGAGGTGTTCAGAATTCACTGAGACAATTTGGCTTCTAACTGATAAACAGCCAGATGGAGGGAGTCAAGGATTATGCATGTACAGACCTGCCAGAAAATATAGGTGGGAGAGCCAAAAGGCTTCTCCAGTTTGGAGGGGCCCAGAGAGTTGTTTCTTCATTATTTCCAGCACATTTGTATCCCTTGCAGCCCTGCTGCTGCTCAGTGGATATGGTATTCTTAGGAGGAATATGTTTTAAAGTATATCAGGATCCTTTATAAAAGAAGCATTAAGACTCTCTGGGGATCCCCTGTCCTGTGTGAAACCTGGCAGAATTTTAAGGAGCTACTTCTATAGCAAACTTCTAAATCCCACTTTGGCACAGCAGCTGGTGAATACTCTCCCACATGCCCTGTGCTATGAGGCCCCATTCTTGCCCTATTGATAAACACCATCCCAGTGAATTACAGCTAGTTCCTCAGCAAAATACAGGCTTTATGTTTTTTAAGGGGCTGTGTCTCTCCAGTCCCCAAAGCTCTGAAGCAAGGACACGAGCTCTAATTTCCTGTTTGCCTCCCTGCTTTGGCCCAGGGTGCAGCAGGTTTGGTGGGTTTCTACTCCCCCCCGAGCAGAGCTGAGTTAATGCAGCTGCAGCCCTGGCTCTGCCTTTCAAAAGCGTGCCCTCCTTTACAGGAACACAATCTAGAAGTCAAGTCCATTCCAGTACATCCTCTTTAGCTGCACACAATTTAGGCATTCCTCTGCAGTTTGTATTCATCAAGGCTTTGCCTGCCCAGGGGACCACAGCTGTAAGACACTGGAATAAATGCTGGCATGGTTTGTAAGACAATGTTAAAATCAATAGGTATCGCCCTAAGACAGCCTGAGTGGGGCAAAAAAAAAAAGTACTTGCTAGCTTGTTTGTGACTTTGAATCACAATTTCCTAGTTACCAGCATTCAGCATTTGTGAATTGGTGCTCCAGTGAGAGGATTGATGATTTGGATGGATAACACTGGAATATGGCAGCACTGGTCACTCAAGCACTCACCAGAGAAAAAACTTAAGTTATTGCTTAGTTTAATGCACGGTGATGTTGCTGACTCAATAAAGAGCCTTAGGGATTTTTAAGTGTTCTTAACAGCTTCCTCATTTGGCAAATTTTAAATCCAAATTGAAGAAAGCTTGTATTTCCCTTATCATGATGGGTTAAGTGATGGCAGAAATGAGAGGCTGGTTCACTGATCCCCAGCTCGCTGCACTCTTACATGAAAGCAGAAGAAGGTCCAAGCTGGTCACGCAATGCCTTAAAAGATGTTGCTTTAAAAAGTCCCATTTCTGAGCCCTGAAGAGAATTCTGGGCTAAATAAACACAAAGAAAGTATTTAAATACAAAAATATAAATAATCACTAGCAGCTGCTTAAAAATCCTTTATGAGGCACCAAAAATACACAACTCCCCAGTAAAGAAAGAATAGTGCAACCAAAAAAGCCTCAACTTGATATAAAATTGAAATGAGGCAGCTTTAAGTAAGTAAAGTATAACACATATAACAAATAGTATGAGAGAAACTGAATATAAATGAGAAGATATGAATTATAAAAAATGATGGAGGTGAAAGGGGGAAGAAAAAGACTGACAGAGGTATTTTTTTAAAAATTAAGACCAGAGCGAGTCTGACTCATAGTATTGATTTGTTATCAGATGGAAATCTTAGACTATTCAATAGCAATGCAGAGAACAACAAAAGAAATCAATAAATACTCCTATCCTACTGCTGAGAGGAAAGAAAGTAGTTGATGAAGACCTTGTTAATGACATGTCTATTCTTGTAGTATCTCAGAGGAGTTAAATACCACCTACTATAATCAGGCATTTTAAATCACCAGGACTAGGCAGCTTGCACTGAAAATTTCTAACTTTCTTTAGTTTTGGGGTTTTTTTTTACATAAGGTGCATACATAATTCCATGATTATGTTGATCTTCTGCACTTGGTGCAATGGGTAAGTCCTGGAGGAGAAGAAAAAAATCCCATAGTCTGGCATTTTGTAAAGACTACGTAGAAGGGCATAATTATTTTATAATTATCTCATAATTACTCACAGGTAACTACAGACCTGTGATACAATCTCAGACCTGAACTAAATAATGAAGTGGCTAACAAAGAACACAGGGAATAAAAAGAGGGAAATATAACTAGGGGCAACCAACACAGGTTCACAGAAAATTCACCCCCACTGAACTGTGTTCCTACTTTTCTCTGAGGAAATTGCATGTACAGTTGTTAAATATAACAAAGCTGGTACAATATACTCAAGATCCTGGAAGGCAGTTTCCCTTCTATCATGTGGCACTATGATTAAAGAACTTGCTTGGCATAAAAATAAGACAGCAGTCATTAAACAGACTATAAATGACCTATCAGACTGGCTCCAAAACACAATTGAGAACTAGAAGTGACTGGGTTGTTTTTTTTATAGTATGTTTGTACCAAGGTCCTGGAGGGTGTTTAGCATCAGGATATTTTTAGTCAATAACCTGGAAGGAAACATAATATTTCACAAAAGTCACCAAGCCCTGGAGAGGGGTGGGTCACGAGAAAGGGGACTGCTGATCTCGAGCACACCTGATGGCTCAGAGGGGTGGACAAACACAAATTGGGTTTGCTTTAGCACAGGGAAGGGAAGGTCAGTTCCTGCCATTCTGCAGGGAGAGCAGCTGTAGCTCTGCTGTGGAGAACTTTGTCCCAGGAAGTAGTGACTTCCTGGAGGGCTCTGAGCTCAGGGTAGCTGAGGAGCTGCATATGAACTCCCACTGCACATCTTAGGGCTGACACATGGAGGCAAACCTGCCTGCTTTATCCTCTGATTTTCATGGAAGCCCTCCGTTGTCAAAAGCTCCCGCTACACGTTCTCCATGACCCCTAATTCATCAAATTAGAAAAGGAGTGCTTATCTTCTGGTTCAAAAGCCAGCTTATTTTAATGACTAACTGCCAGCTTGAATGAAGGTGGTGTCAAGGTACCCCCCAGAAGTGTCTTCTTACCTCGTACTGATCACATGAGATTGCAGATCTAGACGTGGGCTGCTGGTATGTAATTTTAAGGGCTCAAATCCACGCAAAATCATTTATGATTTGTGAGGTAGCCCAGAAAGCAGAGTCACAAGTGGTGACTTTGAGGATTCTTTTGCAGCATGAGGGTGCCAGCAACCTCCTGTTTGGTGCTGCACCATTTCAGCTCCATTGGAGCACAAACACCACTCCTGGAGAGCTGCTGAAGAACCTGCAAAGACTTCTGAACAGCTTGGTGACAGACACTTGCATGAACAAGTGCCTTGCATCTCCCTGATACCAAAGACCAGTCAATGGTGAATCTCAGATGTCAAAGGCTGGAACCACACATTTTCTGCAAACTAGTCCAGTGTTGTTGCATTGTTTGAGTGCCAAAGCAAGGAAAACATGGATATCTTCAAAACATCAGAGCTGGGAAAACCAAAGTCTGCCAAAGAATTTAAGGAAAGGTTCTTTGTGTAAGGAAAGGATGCCCGAGCTTGTCTGGGCAGGAAGGTCTCACTCATGGAACAACAGAACAAAATAAACAATATAGGCTTTCTCCTAGTGTGGGGAAGAGGGCAGGCTGAGGCTGGGACTTCTAGAGGCAGCATTTAACCTACAATGTGTCATTAGAGAGAAGATAGAGCTTCTGTAGACTGCCATGAAAGGAGATCCGTGAAACTGCCAAGAGATTCTGATGATCCAGGCCCAACTCTCCCTTTTAGGCAAGGTATTTAAGAGTGACAAAGAAAAGATGGCTGTAGGCAGACCACTCATCCCTGACCCACTGCCATAGGCTGGACCTGAGCCCTGAAGGACTGCATTTATTTATCCAAGAGGTTTCTGTTTGTTTGCTACAGAGAGGGGAGTGGGCTTCTTGGGAAGGATTTCCATCTGGGCAGCAAAGTCCCCATGCAGCAGGGACAGAGTGTTCCTAATGACTCATTAACTCAGCTGTTTTGCACAGCAATAAGCCCTGGATAAGGAAAGAGCCAAGAGCAGCCCTGATTGCCAGAGAGGGGTGGGGTAGAGCTGAGGCCCCTGCTTCAGGTCCTGACAAAACCTTTCACCTCCACTCCTCACAAGCAGATCTCCACCTCGGTGGCATAAGTCACGCACGAGCACAGCCACTTCTGCTCCCGCTGGAAACAAAACCACGGAATGGGGCTGTGGCACATTCTGGCAAGAGCCATCAAGGCCAAGAGCTGTAAAGGCTGGAGAAAGTCTCCTGAGGCCCACAGTGCAAGCACAGCCGTCCTGACCGCGTGCTGGCTTGCGGTGATAACATTGTGTGCCGAGGTTGGCACGCAGTCCAGGTGAAGTCACAAGAGGAAAAAGCTTCCCACCCCGCACAGCCTCGACAGTCACATCCACAGATCCTCACACACCCCAGCCAGCCAGCCCTGCTGCCCACAGGGACACGCTGCCCTGGGCTGGGGCTGGCTCACAAGTGGCCATTGTGTTTCCTAGGAAGTCCTGTTACAGCAAGGACCTGGCCATGCTGGATGTGTACAAAGGCTCAGAGTCTCTGCTGGCACCTTCTGATGCTGTCCCAACCCCCACTGGCATCAACACCCATCCTTCTCCTCCTTCAGACCTCATTTCTAATGGTACATTGCACCTCTGATTCTTCCACAGGCACAGACTTGGCCTCTGACAAAGTTCAAGTTTTGCAGGGGATAAGGTAAGAAATGAAGTAAAATCTGGCATCATGGGAATATAGCTTTTCCACAAAAAAATAAAAAAAATTAAGATGTTCATTGAGGTAGCAGAAGGAAAAACTCATTCTAGTTTGGCTGAGAAATCCAAGAGAGCAACAAGGTTTAAAGCTCAAAATGGATGACAGTGCCATAGATGATGGTATGTAAAAGGAATGCCTTGATAATGCCTTTATTTGGCTAGAAGAGAATTAAAGCACCATTGATAGATGACAATTAGTGATCACTGAGCACTTCACTGGACGCTAATGAAGCTTCATTTACTTTGGGGTATCAGTGCAACATTATCCAATAAAAAGGTGAACCAAACACTGGTGAGTGTTTGCACAGGGCAGGGTGAAAAGGAGCGATGCCTGGGCTGAGAGGGGACGCCTTTGGCTCTTGCCCTGAGATCCCAGTTCTCAACCCCAGAGCTGCCAACAGCTGTGAGCCAAGATCTGAATGCAATGCCAGAAAGAAGTGGCACGATCCTCCAGACCCACATCTTCACAAACTTGCGTCAGAAAACTTGGCAGAAATCCTACCCTTCTCTACCAAGGTCCACTTTCTGACAAGAACCCAGCCACAACTTTAAAACCTCCTTGGAAGGATCCTCCAAAAGCCTCACTGAGTTTTTCTAGTGGTTAATTACAAATTATGTTTAAAAATAGTGCTGTTTCACATATCATTTTTGTTTTTTTTTTAAAATCCAGTTTTATGTTCCTGTTTTTGGCTCTTAGTGCCCCTCAGTCTGCTAGGCCATGGGAAGTTTGTTCTCCTTGTAGGTATATCTAGACACTGAAAAAAGTTAGCCTTCAGCTTTCCCTTTTCACTCCACCTCTTCAACCTCTTGTACTGGAAGGCACACTTCCAACTCTTTAACACCCTCAGGCATTGTCCCTTAAAACCTCTTCCATCCAGGAATTACCAATGAAAGCACTAAACAGAGTAGATGGGAAGTGACATGTTAGTGCTGAATCACATTCACACACACAGCCTTTCCTAGAACTATTCAGTTTGAGGTTATTTACTGAAAACCACATGAGTTCCCCCAGCTACAGCATCCTCCTGGAATTCTGTAGTCATCCAGTGTGCTGCATCAGCCCCCACTCCTTCCCAAGACAAACTTGCCAACTGATAAATGCAGCCTGTATTCCTTATTCTTTGACGTGACTTGCAGCAGCTCATGTTATGCTTGGCCCCATCTCTCTGAGTCATGCAAACTATTGCAGTAATGTTTTTTTTGGTTTGTGGTTGGGTTTTGTTTTTTTTTTTTGCAGATCACTGATTTTTGAATCATTCCTACTGATCAGTTACTATCTTGCTCGATAGCATTCAGCACAAATGACCAACTTTCCAGTGTTTACTCTTCCTTACAGCTACACATCTCCACCCATTTGGTGGAAACTGATGGGTTTCCTGTAAAGTCCTAACATCTGCTTTGCAAAAAAATCAGCAACAACAAACCTCTCTAGAAGCACTGTAGCAGCACCACCTATTCCTGGTTTAGCCTCATGTAATTTGATTCTCAGAGCTTTAAGTGAAGTCAGAGTTTGATGAGTGTTTCTGTAGAGCCTACCACAAACAGGCCCCTAATGAAGAAAGGTTTCCACACTCTGGCTGGGACAAAAACAAGCTTAAGCACACTCTCAGCTCCATCCTGTGCCAGAAAAGCCAGTCCCAATGCACACTGAAATACAGGATTTCCACAGGACTGGGCACCAGGAAGATGCATGACCTGCAACAAGGGAGGTAAAACAGGAGGTTAGGCAGTCACAGTTTTCTTTATACTGTTGTAAACCCAAACCTCTTCTCACATCATCTTTTCAGTTGTTAAATACACAAATACAGGATTGCATTCCCGTGCCTGGTTGCCTCAGGGGCAGTATACAAATTACAAATAAGCAAATATGTGGATCCCTTGACTGATTTTTTTAAGGTTAACTACTTTACACCTGATTACACCAACACTAGCTGGCTAATGAATGAGGTGAAGCAACACCCTTGACTGGTAAGATTCACAATGAAAAAAAAGGAATTTCATCCCAGGGAGGAAAAGGGCTCATGGATCTGGTGTCTTACCATGCAGATTTCCCATCTGGGACAGCATCACATAGTCTGAACCTACAGGAATATCTGAAGTTCCACATTTTATTGTAGGATCACTGTACAGGAAGGTGTGAAATCCCATGGTTTTGCTCTGTGTAAACAAAGGGTCCAGGTGAAAATAGGCACTTTTCTCCCCACTGTCCTAGCTGATGAGTGTGAGAACAACCTACCCCCTAGAAGATTTTATTTAGCTATGAGGGACACTTCTGTTCCTGCATCATCCAAGTGGCCTGCATTTTAGTAAGCTTCACTTCAGTCCCCTGACTAGGGCCAGGCAAAACAGAGCAATGCCTTACAAATAATTCCAAAGCACCAATACCCTGCATCCCAAGGAATGGCTGTGGCCTGTGGTGACAGACCCATGGAGATTTTTAATGCCAAAAGCCTACATGCCAAGAACAGCTTCAGAGACTCAAGCTGCAGCACCACTGTCTTCAAGCTAGCAAGAGGGGTAAGGATAAACTCAGCATCCATGACTACTGCCTACAGCACTTGCCCTGTGATCCACAAAGTAAAATACCAAATGCATTCCCTTGCTCATATCAACCTTCACATTACTTTGGGGAATACAGGCTTACTCAGAAATCTGATACAGAGGAGCCAGACCATGCTGGAGCCACAGCACCTCCCCCCAGATGAATTCAGGATCATTATATAGGTGATAAATTCTACTCTCATTGAGAGAGCAGCAGGGCTTGGGGACTCATCATTTGTGTACTTGCCCCCACAGAGGCCCTTAACCCAGCTAGCTGAAAAAATACAGTGTTTATGGAGTGTATTTGATGGCTGAGCCACTTCTCCATTGTACAAAACAATGCTGATAGTTATCCCACTTTTGCCTAACTATTTTCTTCCTCTTTCCTGCTTTCTTTTTGTTTTGACTCCTTCCCCTTTCTGCCTGTGTCTGCTTCAGCTTGGTGGGACTTTGATTCCTTCTTTGCCCCTTTGTCTTCAATAACATCTTCTTGGATGATCTACACCAGTAGCACTGGGCATTTGTGTCCTCACAAGTGATGGGCTTCATCCTCCCCACAAAAGCATATCTCAGTGGTATCAGACCTGTTCAGAAAAGCAGGTAACTCCTGAGTACTGTTAGATCCTTATTGTTTCACACAGGAAGAGCCTGTTGATAGCCTGGAGCTTGCAAGGAATTTGAAATGCCCTCTCCTTCCACTTGGAGGGCAAGCAGCTGAAGAGAGGAGGAATCCTGCCTCCCCTCACAAATATCTTGGCATTCCAGATATCAGCCTTACCTTTAGATCCTGCAACCCAGTAAATATGCTATCACATATCCCAGTGTTTACCCAGCCCATGCAATCTGATAGGCCACCTATATTGAAGGGGGTGATTAACATCTAAGAAGGGATGGGAGGTGACCTTCCACACAGCCATGATATATTTTTGGAAGGGCAAGGCAAAGTCAGAAGGTCTTACTAAACTCTTTGATCATTTAAGTTTCTGGTTACCAAATAACAACCAGTATCCTTTCCACAAATGCATTTATTCTTAGCTGCATGAATTCCCATCCCCACCTCTGCAACATTAGTGTCTACTCCTAAGCTACATCTTTCCTCCCAGCTACTTCATCATCTCCAGTAACCCATTCCCCAAATGCTCTCCTTTTCCTGACTGAAAACATATCCTGTATCTTGCTTGCTGCACCCTTCTCTCACTTTCTACAACATCCCAATCACTTGATGTGAGCAGCCAACAGGACACACTTTGAAAACTTCCACTTCTAAGACCTCCACACAAAGAAAGTAAGAGAATCTACTTAATTCATGGATTTGTCACAGCTTCTCTGGTTCCCCTGACAGTTGTACAGCTGTTACATTCACATCTGCTGCTGCTAACTAGACTCATTTTTAGCAAAGCACAGCAGGAGCTAAAGAAACCTAACTCTGGTAGCATTATAACACCAGAAATACTCCCCCACTTTCATTAACTTCATGCTCTGCTTTTTATTTTCTCTATTCCCTTTTTCTTCTCCTCCTCCTCCCTTTTTTGCTGGCATGGTGAGCTTTTTCATTAGGTCATCAGCAAACAGGAGCTCAGCTGGTAGCTCACATCCCCTCCCTGCTGCACAGAGAGTGGAGGTGGCTGGCACTGGGTGCCTCAGGAGAGCAGCAGCAAATACCAGCACCCTTAGGGGATGCCACATCAGATATCCATGGAAAAAAAGTTGCTGAGAGCGTGCTTTCATAAGGACAGGGATATCTCACACCAATCTGTAGCACATGGATCCACCTGAAAATGGGACTCACCACCTTGCTGTCTTTCCTGGTCTATGTACAAAATGCAGGGGGGGGGTGTCATAAAGCACTGAAAAAAAAAAAAAGAAAAAAAGATAAAATTATAGTAAGGCTGGTGGTGATGCAGCCCAATAGGTCATTAATTAGGATGTTTCACCAGAATGTGGGGGGAAAAAAAGAAAAATACAAGATCAACACTTTCTCCATTTGACCTCAAGTGTCTTGGACAAAAGGCTCTGCCCCTTCAGGCTGGAGCACATTCTAGAACAAAATCCTCTCAAATCTGAAGTGGAAGCTCCTTAAAATTTCAAAGAAAAACCTGTATGAGGTTGATCATTACAGAGGGAGAGCCAGAGGACCCCAGTGGACAGAAGCAAGAGCTAGATATCATCCTCAGCTTGTTACAAAACAAGACTTGAGGGCATTAGTGACAGAGACCAGAGACAAGGTGTCATCAGCAGCACTGGGAATCCAAGTACTGTTCTCAAAGGGCTAACAGTGGGTGCCAGGTGGCACACTGGCAACACCTTGGTGCTCCTTTGCATAACTCCTGGGTGGGCAGACAATCAGTATTCATGTCAAGGGGAATTAGTTATTCACTGTTTTCAAGGTGTTGTGGTCTCAATCCTGCCCAGTATGAAGAGAGTCAAAATAAAATAGACCAACAATATTGAAGTGCAGTATAATAAATTTTGAAGGCTTTGATGAAAAGGCATAAAGGAGATTTTCAATCAGACAGTATAGACAAGAAGGTTTCAGAGAAAGAAATAGTGAGATTTTATAGGTTCATATGCAAGACACAGCTTAGATACAGTAAAGGTGTGAGGATCTGAATGTCACTGTCAGGGAGAAAAGCGGAAGTGCTGTGGTGATGAAGAGTGGTGGTCTCTTGGGAAAAGCACCAGGTTTCCCACACAGAGTTCCAGCTGTTGGCAGGGGATGATGGAAGACTGGAGAAATGGCGAGGCTCTGAAATAAAGAGATGCTAATACAGGATGTTGGGCAGAAACAAAAGCAAGCAGAAGAGGAGAACACCTCAAAAGCACAGTAAAGATTAAAGTTGGTAGGAATAAAGTAAGAGACCCTAAAGGTGACTGGGATAACACTAGATATTCCTGTGAGAAGAGCTTTGGGACTATGATTTTGAAAATAGACTTTGAGGTATCCCAGCAAGCATTGGAGAATAAGGACTAGGCAAAGTTCACGTCAATACAGGGAATATGGAAGGAGTTTGTTCCGTTCTGCAAGTTTGCAGCATGTGGAAGTGATTACAGGGATGATTCCAAGAGCAGTGCTATATAAGAGATCTGGGGTAATAACATTCAATTAATAACATAGTACAGAGTAGAGCTGTAGCCAAAGAAGAAAAAAAAATACAACAAGAGCTGTGTAAGCCTATATTTCTGAATAAGATGTAAAAGAAGAACAGCAAGTCAAATTGAACATTGATTTCACTGCAAGTTTCTGTTGTTAACTATAATTCCTTTCTCTAAAGAAGTCCCTTATTTCACCTTTAATCACTTGGAATATTTGGACCAATAAAGGTGAAGTCAAAACTTCAACCACGAAGAAAAGTAACAGACTTTGACCCCAGGTTCTGTGGTAAAAACTGTAGAGGTTTTTCTTGGCAAGGAACTCTGGCATCATGGTTTTTCTCTCCAGTTCAGGAAGGACACTAAGTTAACTCTTTAATTTTTTTTTTTTTTTTAAAAATTAAATTTAAAATAAAAATAAAGGAAAAGAACATCTACATTTCACATTCAGAAAGAAAACTCTTCTTTCCAGACAGTCAGGTTTTATTGTTCTCCTGTAGTGGCAAGATACTGTTCACCAGTTTGGCAGCAGTTTCAGGTTTCAAAAATTACATACCTGTTCAGAAGATGTCCAGGGTTTTATATTCAGGGGCCTTCAGTTCAAATCCATCAAGAGGACTCTCCCAAGTGTATCACTGCAAGTTGCTCACCTATTAAAAAAAACAATAATAAAAAATTAAAAACTACTTTTAAAAACTGCTGTGGGCCCACAGGTAGGCCTAGAGGTAAGGTATATGTGGGAAAATAATACCCACTTTTAGTGATAACTAAGATTTGTACCAGAATTACTTAGGTGCTCAATACCCCGAGAGAGAGAGAGAAATGTTATTACTGGAGAAGAAAGAAGAAAATACTAAAAAAAAACCAACAGCCTGGGCATTTCTTCCCAACTCTATTGTTTCTAGCACTGAGAACTAACATCCTGCAATCACTTCACGTGGCTTACACTTCCAACTCTTAGGTATGGGAAAGTCACAGCGAGCCCAACTTTTGCAAACCCCTATTCTGACCCAAAATCCACTCGCTCGCATGCCAGTCCCATGGGACACACCTTGCAGATCATCCCACCCTCGCCTTGTCCCGGGTTAGGAGGGTTCCTTTGTTACCTTGCTGTGCTCTGGAGCCCCGGGCTGGTCGCTGGCAGATCAGGCTCCCAAGCTCTGCAGGTTTTTCTGCAGGGCTGCTCAGCAGATCACCCAGCCGAGGCATTTTATCAGCGCCCAGCGAGGTGAGCACGGACACGATAAGGAAGCGCTAAAAGTCAACGAGGTGCCACTGACAAAGATTGGAGCTGGGCTCACGCTTCCCCACAGGCCATGTGTGTGGTGACACTGAGCAGCCCAGGCTCCTTCTCACCAGCTGCTGCCTTGGAAGGAGGCACCTTTCACCCTCTCCTCCTCTCGGTACAGCCTCCTGTCCGTCTGTCCATCCATCCCATTTCCACTGGAAGCTGTCACAATGCCAGCCCTGCAGCAAACAAATTTTTTCTTATGAAACGCCCGTAGGTTCCTCGGTGAACACTTGGGAGCTTTTTTGTTGCTCAAACATGCTGATGGACGTGTCCCCTGGTTGCTTGATGCCTGCCCACCATTCCCTCCCAGGCAGGAAATATCTGCTGCCTGAAGTGACTTCTTTCCCAGGCAAGCACTCCCATATGCCTGGAGCAGAGCTCCCAGCAGCATGCCTGGCACACACCCCACAGAGATTAGCCCCCTGCTCAGGCAAGCCCCAAGGCCTGGGAAACCTGCTGTGACTAACAGCTTGGTTAGGACTTCAGTCTTGATCCACCAGATTTTCAGGGGAAGGTGAATAAGCTCATGAGAAATTGATTTCTGTTGTGCACCCACAGTCCCTGAGCCGAGTCACAAAAAAGAAAAGGAGGTTTAACCAGATCACAGGGCAATATGTGCTGTTAGAGCAAAAACATTCTGGACCCATCCTTGCCACGGTGACCTTTAACTCCACATGGCAAGAGCAGAGACAGCCCAAGTGACCACAGACTGATAGAACTGTTTCAAAACAGCCTGGAACTCGGGAGCCTGGACCCAAACATGTACCAAGGACACCCCCACTACCTGGGCTACCACAGGTGGGGCCCAGTGGCTCAAACACTACTCTGGAGAGCAACCAACTCACCACAGCACTGCTACCAGGCTCTGACACACAGCAAAGCCCCACAACCTCTGTGAGAAGCTAAAGGACTCCCTTGTATTCCCGTGGGGCGGGTGTGGTTGGTTCAGCTGCTCCCTTTCCCAGCTGCTGCCAATGAAACCCTTACAGCAGCCTCAGCACAGACACCCAGGTCTATAAAGAAATGTTCTGTTCACCTCCAGGGCGTCCCCAGCTGTGCAAGGCTGAGCTGCATTGAGTGTTTAACCAGCCCAGCTGTGTGATCCTCTGGCACCCTGAATTCACATTCACAGAGAGAAGAGAGAGTCGCTTTTTCTTGGTGTGTGATTTTTAGAAAACACCTCCTGAGATATCCGTGCTTTTTGTTTCCTAGTTTTCATAAAGAGGCCATGGGCAAAAAGAGTCTCTCCCTTCTCCCTGAGATCCAGTACAAAAACACATCAATGCACCTCACTGGCTGTAGCAGGACAGGCAGATCCTCCTGCTCGCTCCCAGGACAGCAGGCACGTAGGGTTTAGGGTGAGAGCTTGGTGTTGGGCCAGGCCAGCCCTCCCCGTGCCATACCATGCTTGTGTTGGCAGGCACCACTTCCTGTGCTGTGAAAAACACATCTGAGGCTCCCAGGAGACTTCAGCGCTCAGGGATATCACTAAAGGGAGATGTTTCTTTCCCAGAAGAAACAGATTTCCTATATGGGAACTCTGTCATGCACTTAGATGTGGAAGCTGACCTGTTTATATTTGCACAGGGGGAAGAAGCTGTGACAGTATCTGTCAGGTGTATTGCTGCAGGGATACCTGTGAGCAACAATCAGAGACTTCGTGCAGGAAAGGCCCTGCTCAGATATCTTGTAGATGCTGTATCAGCTTAATTTGAAATAATATCTCCATTGTCTGTAATTTCTGTTTCTCTCCCCACCCCTACCCTGCTCTCTGGTTCCTGACAGGCATCCACAGCTCCTGATTCCTCTGTGCTATCGGTCCTCGAGCATTTTAGCCGAGAGCCTAGCAAGCTCCTCGTGGACTCCATGGATGGTGGCTGAAGGTCTTCTCCCAGCCCCAGGCAGGAGCAGCAAGTTTGCCAGTCTGGCAGGCTCCCTCCCAGCATTTTCACAAGCACTGGCTTACCTTGTTTGAGCTTCGGAGAGTTCAGTTTGGGGTGAAGGGTAGGTCAGCTCTTATCTCATATCTGCACACGCAAATGTAACCCTTACCAGTTCCCTCTGCAGCTCCAACAGTTCCTGCCCGGCGGCACAGCCAGCTCCACGCTCTCCCCCTCTGCTGAGGCCTTCAGTGGGAGGCAAGCAGGGCCAAGGAGCCACTAGAGATGTCCTAGGGATCCTCCCAGCCCTGAGGAAAACCCCGAAGGCCTCTGAGCTTTCTCCTCCACAGCCTTTGGTGCAGGTGAAGGAGCAGAGCCACAGTTCCCCTGCCTCACTCCAGGCTGGTGAGAGGAGCTCTCGGGCGATGCTCTGGGACGACAGGAGCTGGATGAAACCCCCAGAGAGGATCCTGCAATGCCCTGTGAGATTTAGAGATTTCAAAAGGCCTCACTGCCCCCCTTCTCCTTCTGGAAAATGTTTTTAGTGCATCTGAGGTGGATCGGAGCTATTGGATCTTGCAGTTTGTTTAAGCAAATATCACTTCTGTCAATTTTCCAAATGGCTGTTCACACACAGACTGTCTTAGCATCCTGCCAGGGCTCTAAACATTCATCTATGGAGAAAGTTTCTGGAAACCTGCACCTGCATCCCTGTCTTGCCTTCTGACCATTTTAAAACCAACCTGATAAACATGAGCCCACAAGGAAATGTGGGTGTGAAAGAGAGCCTTGCAGCTGTGTGTGACTCAGGGTGCCCTGCTCAGACCACAGTCACCTTGTCCTGACCACAGCACATCCCACTCAGCCCCAAGTGCAAACCAGCAAACCATACCCACATCCCTCACTGCTGGGGGCCACCGCAGGACAAAGACAGCAGAATTAAATGGGGGTGGTGTGGGAAGGGAATGGTGGAGCAGGCAGAGACACTTGGTCCTGTGTGTTTTCTTTCCTTACAGATAAAACTTTACCCCAGTCAGATGAGAAATCAGGAACAATGTAGGAATTTTAAAGAGGCCCGAGCTGCCACCTGACTCAGCGTCTAGGCAGGATATCGATTAGCAAGGCCATTCTTTATTCCTCTGCTATTGTTCAAGGCCGGCCTCCCTCATGACAGCAGCAGCGTGGGAACACAGCAGCTTTGGTGTTAAAAAGTGCTTTTATCACTGAGCTGAGCAGAGGGGTCTCTGGGAACCAGAGATGGTTGTGTCTGATAGTCAAGGGAACTCATTCAAGCTGAGAACCTTATTCTGGGATCTCTGAGCTCCCGAGGCACAGCAGCACCATGCAGCACATCCCCCAGCCATTGTTTCTACTGAGCTGTGTTCAGGTTCTGGTGAGTTCAGAGAGCTGCAGGAAGAACTCTGCCTGCTAAAAATTCCTGGATTTCTCCTTGAGCTGCGGTAGCTGCCGCGATGGCTGCTCCTAGCAGACCTTGTTTTTAAACAAGCCAGGTTGAGTTCTGTAACTCGTGTGGCACAGCACCGAGAACAGGCTCACCACCAAAGTCCTTATCCCTCCTCCTGAGCAGGTTTTTTGCCAGGTTTTCGCAGGGTTTTTTTGCAGGATGGGCTCCAGCCTGCACTAGCTACCACAATGATGTCAGTAGGTGAGGGCATCTGCTCCTTGTTCAACAGACCAAACATCTGTAGGGTGTTACACATCACTGCCACTTAAATTACCCAGCTGCCTGCAGCCAGCCAGCAAGACAACACAAGTCCCAGCCAAGTGAACTGACAGATACTTACACAGCTTCCTGGGAGCTCCAGGGAATAAAGAAAATCTTGGGTTTCTTGGTAATTCTCAGTGCAACACTCTTCAGTCCTTGAACACTTCTGACTTGGCTGAGTAGAGGACAAGCAATGACCAAGAACCAGGTTTTCAGCCAGCCAGGAAATTTCTAGCTGGCCATAGAGCCATACAATTGGCTCCTGATTTTATATTCTTTGTAGGTTTGTTCTTCATTTGCAAAAAAAAAAAAAATCTCATCTGTAACCACCTTATATATACATGTGGTGATCATTATTTTCCTTCCCTTAAGATAAAATGAAAGAATGAAACTCCTTCAGGTACTGACTGGACAAACATCAATATACAAATTCACTTCAAAGACACCACAAATGAAAGAGCACAGTGCACTAGGGAGTGGATCTCCAGACACAGCATGTGCTCTCTGCAGACACAAGATATTTACTCCAGCATCTAGAAATGCTCTGCAACATTGTCTGTTGTAAGAATGAAGAGTTTGGTAATAGTGTGACTGCACCAACTTTTTCTGCAAGCTTTAATGCTCCAGTTTCATTCTTTCCACAAATTTTTCACCTTCCCAAAGTTGAAAAGCAGTCAGGAATCAGCCAAGATTCTCCTCCTCCAACTGTGACAAGTGGACAACCAAGCTAAACTTAGATGTTTAATAGGTGATGGCTTCCTTCTACAAAAAGCAGAGTTAGTGTGCAAAGAGTGTTTTCCAAAGATGAGGGACACGTTGTCTCAGGACTGGCTGCCTCCTGCCAGCTTGTACTCCGTGCCCAGCACGGAGCAAGCCATGCACAGCTTGGGAATTCTGAGGCCCAGAGCTTGGCTCGCTCTGCTCATGGAGATACCACAGACACAAAAGGCTGGAATCACTTGGCTCTGCAATAGCCAACCCTAATCCAGCACCAACCTGACATCAGTCCAGAGCTACACAAAGCAGTTACTGCATCAGCTCATCAGTTTAGCAAAGGTGTTGGTTATGTCCTTATCCACTTGTTTGGGCAGCCAGGAGTTGAAGAATCCATCACCTTATCCACTACCAAAAAAGCAGTCCAATAAATTCAATTTAAAGGATTTAATTTTTCCTCTCTCCCTGGGCTCAGTGGCATGTTCGTACTTTCATTGTTTACTTTGTGAACTTCCTCCTCTTCCAAACCTTGTGTGCTCTCAGACAGTGAAGGTCCATCCAAAACTCACAAACTAATGGGACCAAGGCACAGATTCCATTCTGATCCCACTACCATCAGTACTGTTGAACAGTCAGTGTGCTCCCTGACCATTTATTCCCAGGCCAATGATGCTCTCCCAGGATGATTCAGAAAGCTGGCTTGGTGAATAACAGCTCCCACATGGACAAAAACACCCAGCTTGGGGTTTGAGGGAGGAAGGGAGGCAGAGGAAAGCCAAATGGACATAAGATGTGCCGTATCAATTGTTCTCAAGATGAGCAGAGCAGTCTCTCTTCAATATTAAGACACTGTCTTTTCTCCTCCAGCAATAAGCCTCATGTTTAGGCAATCATGCCTCTACTCATGGAGCTGCTCACAAAATGCTTCCTACAACCTTTTTTGTGAGGAGTTAAGCTTACCCTGGAGCCTGGAGCACTTAAAGATCATTACACTTCCTCTGCAGTGCAGCAGCTCGTATTCCTCCCAGGGCTTTCCGCTGCTACTGCACTGCTTCATCTCCTGGCCCTTTTAGATTACTCCATCACAGGAATCCAGGCTACAGCCCCCACAGGACTTGAGCCATGGTGCCTCAGAGCAGGGGAGATGGCTCTTTGGGACAGCCTCAGAAATCCCCTGGCACATGAAAAGAAAGATGTCAATCTACAAGGCACTTCAGCAATTGTTCCCTAAATGGCACTGGAACTTGGAGGCAAGAATAGCTTCTGTGAAACCTGGGGACAAAGTATCCTCTGCCAAAGGAGTCTCAATCACAGAACAATGTTCCAGGGAAAGCCAACAAATCTAGAATGTCTGTATCCATTTTTCAGGTCTCCTTTTTGCTGAGAAAAGCTGGCCATAAAAAAAAAGTTGATACATTTATTTCTAACCAGGAAAACCTGAGCAACCAGAACAAAAAAGGCTACTCTGACAGATATGCACCTAGAAAAGTCAATAAAATGTGTGTTAAAACATGGAAGAGACCTCCTCAATGAGCAATTTAACCCCCCCAAATTAGGAATGTTATTGATGCCATGGGACATCTGTGCCTATATATATATAACACTACTTACCAGATACATATATCTGTAGGTAGATACATTTGTACTAGTTACGATTTTGGTCATGTTCTTGTTCCTTTTCAGGTCATAAAATATATGGATATTTTAAACAGTATCTGTGCTTTGGGATATGTCCCTTTATTTTTATTTTCCTGTGTTAGACTGGCAAACTACTTCATTAATTTCCTTATTTTTACTTATTCATGATCTGTAACAAAGCTTCCTTCTCAAAGCAAGGCCACTTGGCCCCCTTAACAGCCTGATCTGAGGAATTTTTTTTAAAAAATAACACATATAATTTCTCCTTTTATTACTACTTTTCTTGAGATGCTGAAGAAATTCTCTACACTGATATCATTTACCTGTAGAGAAGATGCTGCATTGACCTTGACCTGCTGCAGACCATCTGCTCCCAACAGTTTATAATCACAGCATAATTCAGGCGGGAAGGGACATCAAGAGACTTGAACTTCTTGTCCTTTAATTTTATCAGCTGAGACCAATCTTCCTTTTTGACACTGGTTCTTCCAGCAGCCTATCTTTTACCCAGGCAGATTGAGCCCAGCCTGGATGGTGGCAGAGCTGAGGAAGGGCATAGCTCAGAAAACAAACTGTTATCACATAGAGCTGCTCTGGGTAGTAGAACAAACAGCTCCAGAGCTCTGAGGGCTTTAAGATGCCTTCAGGTAAAGAAGTGATGGGTCTTCTCTGTTGTGTCCCCATTCTCCTTCACTGCACCTCACAACCCAGTCCAGAATGAATTTCTCCATTTTATCCACACTGACTGTGTCACCAGAGTCACCACAGTTCTTCTCCAACAGCTGGAAATGCTGCAGGGCACTTCTGACCATCACCAGCTGGGATCAGACACTTGGACAGGAGCTAACAGCAGAAGAGTAAAGGAAGCAGAAGGCCCAGAAATTTCCATCTTTGGAGAACTCTGACCATTACCGAGGCCAGATAATATTAATGTTGTCATTACAGTTTCTTCATCTCCATCATCTTTTTTTTCATAGCTGAACCATCTCACAGCTTTGTTGTGCTTGGAAACAAAATGTGAGTTCCCGTGCAGACAGCACAGTGCAGATTGCCTGCACAAAGCAGGCCAGATTACCAGTCCACAGATCAGCACTGACCTCTGCATGGATTCTTCTAAGGCTGGTCTATTTGCTTATAAAGCTGCAGGCTCCTAGGTCACATCATTTTGGTAGCTGAAAGATAATTTTGCGTGGTTCCTGTGCTGGAGTTTTCACATGAGTCCATTTTTGAGGGTGGAGAATAATTCTTTTTAACTATATGAAGTAGTTTATCAAAGTATCTTTTTTAATGCAAGAATGATCAGAGTTCTGAGAGGAGGAGGAGAAATTGAAAGGATTGCTCAGGTGGCAGGAAAAGTTGTGTGACCTGCATTAGAAAGAATTTGACTGGAAGACTGGCTTGGATTTGTTTGCACCTACCAGACAGAAATGGGAGAAGAGCTTCTCTCAGAAGTATTTGGGAGAGGGTTGTAAGGAGTTCTGGAGAAAGCATCTCCTGAGGCCAGCATGGACACAGGGGCTTCAGGAGAAACATTTAAGTCAGGTTTAGATTCGCCCTAGATTGTAGCACTTTGAGTTCTCCATCTCTTAGGAATCTGATGGCATTAAGGCATCAGCCTCTACTCTCAAGGCAGCATTCCTCATGTTTTCCAAACAATTTGGGAACTGCAAATCGCTGCAGATTTCTCAGCTCAGTAATTATGGTGTTGCCTCAGCATTTTTCTATCAGGATTCTTCAAAGCCCTTTAGATTCTCTCCCCAAATGCAGCCATCCATCCTCCTCCAAGAAATCCCAGACCTTACTGATTATTACCAATAAAATTATTGATGTTGGAAATGCTGATACAGGAAGATGAGGCTATTTAGGAACATTTTACCAGATGCTGGTTGAGCGATACTGCATCATTTCATGCAGCACATCACAAAACCTCTTTCTTCCCTGCTGTGTTAAATTGTTACTTTCCCTGAGGGAGAAACATGGTTCTTCACAAATCTGGCCTGAGAGGCAAGTGGGGAAAGAGTGTGGGAATAGCAGAAAACATCAAGGATTCCCATTCCTCTATTCTCTGCTTCTTGTGAGCAATCTTGCGTGGCTTTTAACCACTGCCACTCATTTTCTGAAGTGCTCTTTCAGTGCCCACATCCTGTGGTGTCTCTGGTTTGGTGACAGCACTCCTAAATACTGAAAGCATTGTCAGAAAAATCAGTCTTGGGCTCCTCTTGGGCTGAAAGAACCAATTTACTGGTCTCCTTCAACAGGCGTAGGATAATTATAGGAAGTCCCTCTGCCACATCACATGGGTATCACATGCAAAAACCATATATCCTACTAATATGCACTGCTTAGGTATCTCTGGTTCTCACACACAGAAAGATGAATCACCCCCAGCCAGGAAAAAAAATTGCCTATTATTTTGATAGCTATTTGTTCATATCCCAATTGAACCTGAGGAGTAGATTTTAAGGAAAATAAATTTCACATTTCTCACCAAGAAGCCAAACAGAACTGCAAGATTCATAACAAGAACAATGAATTTATAGCTACATCAACTTGTTTCAATCAAGTCTAAATATTTCTTCCTTTTCCACCATTTCAAGGAAAGCAATAAACATCAGCAAGCAAACACAATCCTGTCTGACATCACTTACTGGTCAGATTTTATCCCCAGGTTTCTTGATGAGCTTGTGCAGGGGTTTTTCAACAGTGCAAGCCCATTCTGAAAACATCTGTGGGTCACTAAATCAGAGAGATAAAAGACATTAACCCACAAATGAAACACTTATGTACAGGTAGCAATTTTGGGGATAGTTTTCTCTTATGTGTCCTGTGGTCGTACTTCATCTTTGCCTCCACTTAGCATTATAAAAACAAGATGCTCCAGCATGCAAAGGACTCAGTGAGAATGCAGTGCCTGGATTTACATGGAGCAGGGCATCATACTATGTATGAGCACCAAGAGAGAATTTAAATTAAATTAAATTAAATGGGAAGCTAAGTGGGGAAAGCTCTATGTTAGGCCGCTGGCAGGACTTCAGTCCTCAAAGAACTCCCTAGCCTCCTCCCCACTCCTTGTAACTTTAAACATGAGCTTGTGGCCACCTGGAGAGCCAGCAGGGCTCCCTGTGTGGCTGTGGGGAGAAGCCAGGGCACCACTTCCTTGGCTTTGTGGCTGCAGGTGACTCATGCACGCACCTGTTTCCTCTGCAGCCTCTCACCTCTCCGGGTGGACAAGACAGGGTTTTACCAGGAAACCCAGGTGTCCAGAAAAACAATTATGGAGATTTGAACTGACCAAATCATTCACCCTTCCAGAAAGCAAAACTGGGTACAAATCTTTTCCAAGTTTTCTTCTGATAAATCTGCAGGACACCACATGCCTGGTGCATGCCTGTGAGAGGATTTGCCTTTATGCAGCCACACAGAAGTGCAGCATGAAGGAGCAGGGCTGCCTGCTTCTCTCACAGGGCTCATGGCACACTTTGGAAAGGAAAGCCCCTTAAAAAGGCATTTTCCCTGTCCCACAGCACTGCTGGGCTTGTGAGCTCTTGCACACTCATGGATATTTGGTCTTCTAGTATAAAATGCACCCTTCTAATCTGCTTGGGCCAGCAGTGCCCTCCTGGCCCCCACCATTTGCTGTGATTTACTTCACAGAAGGCTTCAGAATCCAGCCAACACACATCACAAAATTGGTGGGAAGAAATCATGATTCATGCATTTTTTTAATTAATAACGTTCTTAATTTTACCCAGGAGGTCATGCCTTGAGATTCTTTCAGACCATCACAAAAGAGAACAAGCTGGCTGGGAGCAATAAGCACCATCTGAGAATCCTCCCATAACTCAGACTGTTTACTTTTCAGTTTCACTCAACATCATCCAAGCACATGTCCCTTTTCCCTCAAATCCTTTCAGCTGTTTCTTCCTCTGAAGCTGACTTCCAGGGAAAGCTCTAGAGATCTTTGCCTTCAGAGCAGATTCACCTCCTGGTTTCTCTTCCCTCTGTGGTGAAAGTATGGAGCAGGCTGAGGTCCTCCTACCCCAAAGCTTGCTTTAGGAAGAGACACGTGCCTGTGATTCCTTCTACCTTGGCAGACTTTTCCTAAAGCCTCAAGGTTTAGAGCTGGGGGTCTTGCAGCAGCACAAGTCCTTAACTCCAGGATGGGAGAGCACATCCCAGAAACCTGGTGCCAGCACTGGCACCACGTGGCTTCATGTCACAGCCTTTTGGGGTGAGAAATCCTCCCAGCAGCCATGTGTGCAGCGGGCTAGGAACTGCTGTCATTCCAGGAGCTTCTGAGAAACCATGTTGGGTCCTGGAAGGAAAAAAACAAACATGAGTTTCAATAATCTGCAGCATTTTCCAGTCTATGACATTTGTACATGGAGGGACCTTACCCACACAGATGGCCCCAAGCTGTAACTATATCAAGTCACTCACATGACCAAGACTTTGCAGGATCTCAGCCTCAGGGGCTACCAGGAGTACAGCAGGCCTGAGAGACGGACAAAAAACTCACAGATCACATTCAGGATCAAAACACTACTCACCAGAACAAAGCACAGATTAAGTGATACCAGTCCAGATGACGCAGACCCCAAATAAGGGCAAATAAAATATTTTTCTGCTGCCAGAACACCATCATGTGATGTGGCATCTCTTCCTGCAGAGGCCGTGGAGAAGTATATCCACTATCTGCTGTCTGCCTTGGAATTGCCCCAGGAAAGCTGGTCTGGCTGGCAGTGTAGGGTGCCTAACTTCCAGACTATTAAATTACACTGCAATCAATGCAACTCAAGAATGTACTTAATTTGAAGTAAACGCCTACAGACTGTGATGAACTGGGATGCTGCATTGCTCAGCACACTTCTTTGGCTGATTTGTTCACTAAGTCAATATCTCAGAGGAAAAGAAATTACAGAAACCTTCTAAAACCTTCTAAAACCTTAAATAAAGGAAGGATTGTTGCACTTACATTAAAATTACCAAGTTTTTAAGACCCAGTTTCTTAGGGCCTTACAGAGATAATGCACTCAGTTTGACTCTTTTATAAACACCTAACCTGGATAAATTAAAGGGAACATATAAACCAAGATCTTCTATCACTTGCCAATACAAGATGCATTATTGCCCCAGGCCTCAGAGAAAACTGCAGCTTTGCATTCCCACTTTTAGTTAAGCTAATGAGGAGAAGAAGGAAGAGAATTTTTGAGGTGGGTTCTTCTTCCTTTCATCTGAAGAGTGGTTGCTGAGCTGTGCAAAGCGTCTGTGCATAGCTCTGCGAGCTGAGTACCTCAGCGCCCGAGTTCCTAGAGACTGCACTGCTGAAAGGAGAGGTGAGTTCTTCCTATATCCTCCCCGGAAGCTGGTTAAACACTCAGTTAGCAGAGGGCCCTCTGAACAAGGGATGTGGCATTGCACTGGGTAGAGTTTGCAAATGCTTCTCAGTTACCTGTTCTGTTCTCTTCTTGTTTCGTTGCAAACCATGAAGCTCCTCAGGGAGGCTCAGGCTCATAGGCACTTTGATGATTTGGCTGCCCATTCTTCTCACCAGCCACGTGCCACTGTGCATTCAGTGACTTCATGGTGTGGCTGCTTTGGGGGAGCTAGATGGGGAAGCAGACTGCAGCTGCTTCTGTAGGATATAAATATTTTTTTGCAGTCCAGGGGCTCCAGCAGTCCAACAGGGTCAGGGACACCTGGGCTCTATTCCTGGCTCTCCTGCAGACCTGCTGCTTTGTTTCCCTCCTTTAAGTAGCTCTAAATGAAGACCTTTTCCTGCCAAATTTGTTTTCTTAGGTGTGAGGCTTCCACTTGAAAATAGGAGCCACAGTAAGGAATCTGGGATGACGAGACTGGCCTGTGAATGCGAGTCCAGGCATTCATTTGGTAACAAATCCCACAAAAGCCATTGCACTGGTGGAACACCAGGAATGGCTCACAGGCCAACCTTACACCATTTACCAGTTAGCCATCTGCTCCCTTCAGATATTATTTTATGGCTTTCCTTTGTTTTCACTAAGGCCCAAACAGGAATGAAATCGTGGGCCCTTTTAAATAAATAGTCCTGCCATCACTCTAATAAGTTTGACAAGTTGGTCGCAGGCCCTGGGCAGGAAGCTAATAAACTTCAAGTTGCTTTTCTATTGTTTTCCTAAAACAATTTGACTTCCTTTCTGATAGCCACAAATTCCTTCAATAAAAATAGAGTAGCTGGGAGCCAGAGGAAGAGCTGAACCTGAGCCAAGTTGCGCTTACAATGCCGCCTGCGTAAGATCACATTTTATCCTGATCCACGAAGACCCTTTAAAAGAATAGCAGGCAGACAGCTGCCAGTGCATGTCAGGAACAGCTCAGGAGCGAGTCTCCCCCAGCACTGGTCCTCCAGGCTGGAGGGGATGTCCAGCCAGTGAGACAGTGTCAGACCACAGGCTGAGCTCCTGGGAGCTGACGGGGCTCCGCTCACCCTGCCCCGAGTGTCCTTCCCCAGACACTTCAGGATCTCTTCTGGGAGCCGAACACTGGCAGAGAGGTGGGCTCCAGCAAGACCAAAGGGCTGTGCTAGAGCTCTCCCACCCTTCAGTCAACTTTACCTGTTCCTCTCTCTACCTGTGCAGGCTCAGCAAAAAGAGGTAAAGATCTGTTCTTTCTTTTCTTCTTTCGGAAACATATTTATGTGGATATGTATACACACATATTTCTGTCAAGCAGCAATCCATCTAGCTGGAAGTTTGCAGGACAAGATGAATGTCTGGTGACTAGGTAGATGAGGACTCCTTGCTTAAAAATGACTTGCTGATCCTTTGGACAAATCCTTTATGCCCTCCATGGTCTGGTTCCTTCCACCTGTAAAACAAGGAGGGTGTTTATAGGAGCTGCAATTTCATTATCATCTGAAAAGCACTTCTCAACTACTCAGAGATGCTGCAGACTTGAGAAGTGGAAGCAGGAGGGGTGAGAGGGCCTTACTTTGTTTGCAGTAACATCAAGCTGACAGCTAAGCATTTACTTTGGGATAAATGGCAATTTCTCCTCAGTGAGATAAAAACCTCTTCCAGTTTTTCTTGCTGAAAACTTTACTGGCAAATGAGTCTGACACAGAGTGATATTTCACAACTTGCTGTTTCTTGTTTCCTCTTTTCTCACTCTGTGCTAGTACGGTACTCTGGGTTGGGGAGATGAAAACATCCATCCATATGGAATAATTTGGGGTTTTTTACTAAATGAGGAACTGTGACTATAAAACTGTTCTTATTCAGGGGCCTTTGCTACTCCTCTTCCCTTGGGCCCAGCCTGTCCTTGGGAATTTGCTTCCTGCTGGAGGATGCCTTCAAGCTGTCTCCAGAGGTCTAATGTATAACAGATAACTTCCCTCTCTGGCCTTCTCTTTCAATCATATCCATGCATGGGGATTTGAGATAAAATGTCTCATCAGGAAGGTACCATCCTTTGGTGCTTTAGAGAAGGTACCAGAGGTGCCTGTCCAGCATGGAGCATTATGAAGAACCAGAATAAGTGCAGTGCTGTGGCCAGGCAGCAGAGATTAACTCAACCACTGTTGGGTGGTGGTTTTTTCTGAAATTTCCCAATGCAGTAAACCTGACATCCTCCTCAAGGACAAAGTCCTTGGTAATGGCAGGAATGTACAAGATATTTTCCCTTCAGACTATATCTTTAAGATTCCACATCTCAAGAGAGAATCTAGCTGGATTTGAAGCAGCCTTCCAGCATAGCCAGCTGCTCTGGGAACACCTATTTTATGTGAAGAAGCTCTTTCATATGTGAGCTCTCGTCTATACTACCGCACATTTGCAGACCTTCTCCATGCATTGTCTTTCTTGGCTTGCTCTTTTTGTTTGTTTAAATCTCGGGCACAGAATGAATCCCTCCATTAAATATCCATGGGATCAATGCTCAAAAACTCATCACACAAATTCTGCTCCAGATTTACCTGGCTTTTGTATGCAAGGCTGCAGATCTAATAAGGCACTATGGCAAGTACAGGAAATAGAATGAAAAAGGGACCTCTTGGTTTATCAGGTTCAATCCCTTTGAATAACAGGCAAAGTACAAAACAAATGGCCTTTTCTAAACTTACTAAACTCTGTCCTAAATCTCATTAGGTTTCCACCCTAACTTGTGCTGCTAAAATGCTGTTCCAGCACCTCCTTGCCTGCTCTGTTGCTTAGAAACCTTCTGATTTCCAACCTAAATTCATTCATGGACAATTTATATCTATTTATTCTTGTGCCACATTGTCCTTTAGCTTATGTAGCTCTGCTCTCTCCCGAGCACTTACTTTCCCAACCCCCAATTCCTAAAAGTATTTATAGGCAGCAAATCTCTCCTCTCTTAACCTTTGTTCTGCCAGACTAAGTAACTAAGCTCCCTTATAGTATTCACCCTGCAGGCACATCACACCATGGTTTAATTACTTTGTGTAGCTGCACTAGCATGAAGTTCAGTGCAAAATAATTAATGCTGAAAAGCTCAAGCTGGTAGCACATCTATTTTCAAATCAGCTCAAATATCTCTGTGCAGTCACTGCTGTGACTGATAAGCAAACACACTGCTGGCTGAGACCCTTCCATCCCTCTGACCACCCCACTGCCTTCCTCTGTACCTGCTCCAGGCTGAATATCCTCCTTGCATGTGGGGGAGCAGCACTGCAGACACTATTTTGGAGAAGTCTCATCCTCTTGGATGACATTACTTCCACTCACTGCAACTGGAAAAACTGCTACATCCTCAAAGTTTGCTTGCCTTTTTCACCCCCACGTAGCATTGCTGGTTCCTCCTCCTTTGAACCAGGAACCTTCCCTATCTTTCTCCATCTCTCTCTCCTGGGAGATGGAGATTCCTGTTACTCTTCAAGCAACAAGTTCCTAGTGTGTGACTTCACACTCTCCCATTTATCCTCACCTTGATCACTCCAGTCACAAAGAGCCTTCAGCTCTTGTAGTGCTGGAATCCACCTCTGCCCTCATGATACCTCTCAGCTTGGTTTCATCAGCAGATTTCATTAGTATTTCTACATTCTGTGCCAAGGTAATTAACAGAAATATAAAAAAAGATCAGTCCTGAGAGCAATCTTTAAGTAGCCTCAGAGATAATTTCCCTTCAACCTATTAAGGAACTGGTGTATCAATTCTGTCAGTCTCTTACTCACTTGAGGATTTATTTAATAATCCCTGTCTTCTTCAGATGAATCTTCTACACTAATTTGCTTCTTCTGGGACACCATATCATATGGTTTACTGAACTCCAGGTAGATAAGGTCTGCTATGTTTCTTTTACCTAGGGGGTCAGGAATCCTAATCCAAGAAAGCTCTTAAGTTTTGATCAAAAGATAGTACATGTTGTTCTATTTTCCCTTTGCCTCCCGCTCTTATTTCTGCTTTCCTTCGAAATGCATTGCACAGCCTCACAAACTGCTGTGATCTGTGAGCTGTACATGGCAAAGCTGTCAGCTGTTCTCCTCATTCCCACTGTCTGGGGGAGCATTCTCTTCCACTTGCTCTCCTCACTCAAGTCAGACAAGTTTTGCATAATAGGCTCTTGGGGAGGGTCGTTCAAAATTCTTCTTCCCTGCTTAAGATTGAGCAAACCAGCTATTTTTCTAGCTGAGGGGCTGGAGAAGCTGCCAGGACACCTCTGTTTTCCCTTGAAGAGAGTGCAGTAGAGAAGGGATGATACATTGAGGGGCTGGCTGAAGTATCCATACAACATCTCTACTCCCCTGTCTGCCTTCTACCATTTCCTTTACGTGCATCAAAATCCAAATAGTTGCCACCAGCAGCAAAACAAAAAGAACTCGTAACAGGTACCTCCTGTGCATCATGCATGTGTTGGACAGAAATCTTCTCCCCTCCCTCATAAATTCAGCAGAAGCAGACTGTATCTGCTGGGTTCAGGATTACCTCTGTATGCCACTCAGGAGCAACACTTGGGCAGGAAACACAAAGGAGTGAGCAGGGAGAATCAGCCCTGATCACCCTGGGTGTACAGCCGTGCAGGGAGGTGAGTGTAATTCAGACAGCTCTCTCACAGGACCTGTCTCTCTGCAGCATGTGAAAAACACTTGACAAGCCTTATCCCTAGCCTATCCCAAAGCCATCTGTGAGCTAGACCTGTATTATTAACACCTTTTTTTTGGACATTTCTATGATGAAGTCCTTGACAATCTCGCTGGCATAAAATCAACATGAGTTTACATAATAATGCTTTGTGGAAATTACTCTAGAAGGACAAAAAGCTGGAATGATATTCTCCTTCCCGTGAATTTCCATTGCAGATACACAGCTGCCACACAGGAGAGGGAGAAACAACTCCAGAAACAATTCTATTTTCTTAAAAGCCATAGAAGGGCTTTCAATAAAGTTAGAAATGAAGCAGCAGATGACTATATGTGTCTCCATACCAGGTGGTTACTGAGCTGCTGTGGGAATTTACTGTGCACTCTTTGTCCTGCATCCTGCACTAAACACCAGTGAGGACACAGCCCTCCTGAAAAAGAGTTGCACTCCTAACTTCAAAGTGACAGTGTCCACACAGGACATGCTTCCAGAGGTAGCCTCTGCACAGCACTGTCCCTTTGTAGACTGGCTTTCAATCTTGTGACTAAACGAGGTGTTAAATTAGTGGGAGAAAAACTATTAGAAGAGTTGCCAGCATTGTGTTTTAGTCCCTGGACTGCTTTTGTTTCATGATCTGCACTCACTGATGCAGAGAGACCACCAGGCAATGTTCTGGCTGGGAGATACCTGTGAGGGATTGCTGGAGGGATAACCACCAGAGCTTGTGTGCAGCAAGTCTTTCTCAGGTCAGCAGAGTCTTCTGTGCAAATCTCGCTCTCCTGCCTCCGGTTCTTTGAGACCTTTATCAAAGCCAGAAGGCATCTCTGATTCTGCCTCCTCGCTGGGCCATTTCTGATGTGCAGGCCTCAGAGGCTCAGTTTGACACATACATGAAATACAAGACCTTCAGACACTTGGTATGTCAAAAACATTTTTAAGAGAGGCCCAAATGCTCGTGCGTCTGTGTGTGCGGGGAGGTGGAGGTAGGGTGGCGTGACAAAAAACACCTCTCTTGACAAACAGGTTATTTATCAGTACAAGGACATGTAAAAAGTCTCTGGGAAGCATTTGGTGCCCTTTAGGACAAGGCTGCAGCTTTGCTGGGCCCCTGGTCCAAGCCAGCAGAGCAAGTTCTATGTGATTTGAAGTGGTGGAAGACCCTGCTCCACATGAACTCTGCTTTGCCAGATTAAGCTTGAACAAGTCAGAAATACGTCCCTTGTTGGTTGAACTATCTTTTGTCTTGCATGGAAAAAGCTTTCCAGGGTCTGGCTGGTGTAACTGTGGGGCAATGCTGTCTCTTTTCATTTGGGGAAGGCTTAGACCATGGAATGTTATCTGTGGGAAGATGTGCAAAGGAACAGTAGCAGCAGTGACTGGAAGGGACTGCGCGAAGCCGGCAGCGAATGCATCCTGTCGGCATGAGGAGGGTGGCACAGGGAGAGGCTGAGAATGGAGAGGGAGGACTGAGATCCATGGTCTTTAAAGGAAAAACAACAGGAAACCAGGTTTGAAAATAGAAAGATTCGTCTGGAGGGGGTGGGAGAGACGAGAAAAGTAGGTGAAGAAAGAAGAGGGGGAAAGGCGGAGAGGCAGTGGGGAAGAGAGAAAGTGACACAGAAAGGGGGTGGAGAGAAAGAGAGGAAGAGAGAGAGAGAGAGAGAACCATATTAAAGTAATAAAACGAAGCAACTGAGGAGAAGAAGGAGTTCAACTTCATTACAAAAAGGGGAAGTGCTGAAGGAAGGAAAGGAGACTGAAGACAAGACACTGGAAATCAGGTAAGAGACTATGAGGGGGAAATAATAGAACTGCAGAAGTGCCGATGGTAGATCAAGTTATTACATTCAAGGGGAAAGCAGTATGAGGGGGAAAAAGGATTTGGAGAGGCAGGAAAAGATGGCCAAAAATAACTTAAGAAATTTACTTTTTATTTCATTTTCTCTTCAAAACATTCCCACTAGTAACATGGTGGGCTTGGGACATTTTAAAAATTAAACTGTTTTGCCACAGGCAGCTACAGAAATAACAAGTAACTTCCCTGCAATGAACATAGATACCAATAGATTCCAATGTATAGGAAAGCACGGTAAGAGCCCCAAACATCCTCCCTCAGACAGTATAAAGTGCAAATTGTCATTTCTGTCAGATCCCATTTCAGCAGGCTGTCAAGCTGCTCGGGGGACAGTGGTGAAGGGAGCTCTTACCTAGGAGAGGCTCTCGGGGTATAAACACTTTATCAAGCGTCTGCATTATCCACCTATATTCTGAAGCGTGCAGGACGCTTTCAGAATACTGCAGTTTCTTTTCCTAGGGAGTATTGTGTCCTGGCTGGTCTGTGACATGGAGCCTGGGAATGTAACTCCAGTGCAGACAAGTGCCTTGCTGGTATTTCGCAGTCACACGTCCTGTGCGCGCCGCCAGGGAATGAATGCCTTTCTCCTCCATCCTGACACTGCCCGTGGCAGCCTCAGCAAGGAGCCACACAGACCTGAAGGGACAAATGTCCTCTCCCACACCAGCAGCTGCTGACTCCTTTTATTTGCCTTCTTAACTTTTTTCCCCCTTTTTTGTACTTGGAATAATTATGCAATTACATTTCCATGATTTAACGCTGCTTTTTCAAAGAATAGCCCACCTTGAGAACACGGTACCCCCGGACACACACCCACCTGGAAGGAAGCAATCTCACTGAGTGTAAAGGCTGCTGACTAATTGCCACCTCAGATCTGTGGTGGCTCCTTTGATTTCCTGAAGGGTCGTTTGGTTGCCCATTTGTCATGTCTAAGGAGCTTTGTGGCATTCTGGTTTTAACTCAGGTAAACTGAGGCAGTGCCCCTGTCCCTCAAGTACCCTAACAACCTTTAGAGGATTATATAAGTGGCTTTTCTGGACAAACCTCCATTAAAAAAGTCTTGTGCTGAATGAGCTGTAGGCATTGAACTCTCCCTCCATTGTAACAAACCCATCAAAATTCCTTGGTGAAGCAGTGTGTGAGAGTTTTCCTCTACTGCTGCCTAAGTTTTCCTCTCTTTAAAGAACTTCATGCACGTAACATATGTGTGCACATGTGTGTGCAGCTAGGAGAGGCTTAAAGAGTTATTCAGAAGCCTCACAGTATTCAGTATTTCTATCAGGAGCCAAAAAATTCTGCATTTGCTGGTATTTTCAAAATCTACTCTGAGACAAGCACACATTTCTGACTTTGTTCCCCTTTTCCTTGGGAGCAGAGCAGTACTTTAGTAGAATTCCTGAGGCTTCAGGGTTTAAAATACTCATCAGGCTCTGGTCGCTTGGGAACTATGTTAAGTATTCCTGTTACTATAAGTATTTAGGGTTGGTTGGTTTTTTTTTTCCACTCAACAGTATATATTATCACAATATTTTTAGTACTATATGGGCATTAAAAAATTCAAACTCTGACAGAAAATACAGGACTTCATACCTTAGCCTCTCTTCTTTTTTTGACCTTCAGACAGATTTCATAGATTCTGCACACATTTGCCCATTTTCTGATTTATCTTGCAGCACTGAAAGCAGACAAGGAGGAATGAGTAATTCAGCACTCCCTATGTCATTAGGGAGCACAGTTTGGAGACTGCTCCATGCTTTGGGTGCTGCTGTATGAGGCACAAGGATAGAGGCTTAAAATTAGAAATAATTCCCAGAAGACAACAGAGAAACTTCAATATTTGGGCTAGGAATTCATAAGGGTGAGGGGGAATTAATTTTATTGCGATTGATAAGCAACAGAGAGATCTCTGTGAACAATACTCAGCATGCTAGCTCTTCCCTGAAACAAAGATATATTCATGCCACACAGCATGCAATGAGCAGAGAGATACACTCTTTTAAGTCTCTCTAGTGTATCTTTGAAGAGAGGTCAGGGGGGTTTAATGTAAGAACTACAGGGTTTACACTTATATTTCTGCCTTTCTCCATTTTTTATGTCATTACGGACATGCTTTGAGAATGGCTGAGAATTCCCATATGAAACTGTTCTCCCTTAGAAGCAGAAAAGCTGACAGATGCCTTGGTCAGGGCACAGGGTTGCTTGGAAAGTGAAGCAGTCTGGCAAGCCTGCAGAGCTCCAGGGTCTTCTGCTGCACTCAGATGTCTGGTGAAGAAAGGAGGGAATAGTGGGGTGGGAGAAAAACTGTCTCCAGTTTGTAGTCAGACAAAGCTACCCGAGAGGACTGGGGTTAATTCTTGTTTCTTAGTCCAATTTCCTCTGTCATGATGAGGCAAGTTTCCCCACAAATACCCATTTCTTGTCTTTTGGATATTTGACTTCTACATGTGGCACAACTGGTGGAAGTGATAAACTCTCCCACTCCAGCACAAACCAGACAGAGCTCTGCTTTGAATACACATTATGCACTGCTAAGTACACTGGAAAAAAAAACACCAACAGATTAGCCACATCACCAAAGAGCTTCCAAAATTAATGAATAGTTTTTATCTTAATCTCTCGCTGCCTTAGTTCCTTGGCTGATCTAATATCATCTCCTCACCTCTGGGTGGTAATGAAAGCAAGTAGATTTATAATTGTGAAGCGATCAGATACTGTTGTGATGAAAGCCATAGGAAAACCCATGAGGAAACTAATAATTCTGTCTTTAGAGCTGGACTTGAATAATGTACAGTAAATGAGGCACAGGCCACCCACTGAACAATGAGAAGAAAACAAAACATTGAATAGCTGCTGTTCAAGAAAGCCCCCGCCAGGCTGGCACAGAACAAGGCAGGCATCCTGTGCAAAGAATGAGGTGACAATGTGAGGATGTGGTTAAGGACTCTAAGAGGCACAGGCACAAAGAGATTGAATTAAGATTACTGAGAACAGTAACCCCAGCATTTCCTAACTCCCTACTGCTGGGCTTTGCCAATTATTAGTTGGTCTCAAAGGGGGGTGTATTTTTGTATATATATATATATATATATATATATAGTGCATACACTGAGTACAAAAAATAATCCACTCACATAGTCAGACTGAGGCAAGGATACAGCAATGAGGCTGGAGTGTGAAAAGAATCCTACAGATTTTTGGAAAGAAGGAAGAAATGAGATTTGACAAGGTACTAATAAGTGGGAAAGAGTTGGTGAAAACTTCCCATTTCTAAGGCTGAAAGAATTAGCAATTTGGGTGCTGTAGAGGGTTAGCTGGTCAAAACTGCCAAAAAACTGAGGCAATGCTCTCTGGGAGAGCTTGACTGTAGGGAAACCATGGCAGGGAGGGATCTGATAGGCAGGGAGGTTTTGGGGTGAGAGGAAGGAAGAAAGGATGGGAAAAGTCTGAATGAGAGATCTCCCCTTCTCCCATTACCTCTCCAGTCTGTTTTACTTCAACACTACAACAAGTTGCATCTCATGCAGTCTGTGAAGCAGCCTATAATCAGATGGGCAGGTTTAATTGCTGCTCTATTGTGCCCAGTGTGAGGCTGCCATCACTGCACATCTCCTTACACCAGCCTTCCCCACAGACTGAGCAGTGCTTGACATCAGCTTCTCTCAGCAGAGCTCAGGGACAGCTTTTACTACAGCAGCCCACAAGTTTCACAGCTTGTTTTTTTTTTCCCAGAGCTCCTTATGCCCTCCTTGGCTATCTCCTCACCTCTATTTTGCCCAGTCTAGTATCATCTGCAAATTCATACAGGTCAGCTTCTCTCTGCAAAGGGAAAGATACTCGAAAGAGCATCAAGTTTCCAGCATTTACATTAGAGAGAGAATTTATGGGGGTTTTTTTCCTAGCAAAAAGCACAGTGGCCCTGCATTTAGTTTATCCCAAGTCCAGTTTTGTCACATCTGTTGTTGTCTCTAGGGACCCACATTTCTCTAAGGAAAAGAGAGAATCCCAAGAGAATTAGAAGATGCTCCTGCATTTTAAGTGTAAGCCTGGATACCACTATCATGTAACTATTTGATGCTAGCTTTTTTAAGATAGTGGGATAAATTCATCCCTCAGCTTGACTCATCTGAGTTCAAGGTGTCTTCTGTTCTTGGTCTCTTGAGACTACATCAGGCAGAGCTTGGGCCTAATATTTGGATATATGAAAGCACAGGGGGAGGAACAGCATTAGATTTTCTGGACAGACAACTAATAAAAATTCAACTGACTGGGAGTCTGCAGCTTCCACCATCACTTCCGATGAAAATATTCTACATATTATTATCATCTGTGCATGTAACACATCCCTGATGTACACACTTGAAGGTGTTGAGTGATTCCTCTCTGTGTGTGTCCCTGTGTGCATCAGGGTTGTGTGCCTGTGTGTAGGAGGTGACAGGTCATTCAGCTCCCTTATCTTCTCACCCACTCTCTTTTTCGTGAACTCTGAGATTTTCCACATTTGGAGAGGAGGGGGAAGGCACACCTCGTCAAGGAATAGCAAGCTGTCTGCAACTACAAGTAGGGCCAGTGGTCTGGATACCAGTATGGCCCTTCCAGAAATTACAGTGAACTTGGGAGGAGCAGAAAGATAAGAAACACTGGATGTCTGTCTTCTAAGACAAGAGCTGTTAACACAGAGCTGTCCTTCTCCCATGATATTTCAGCTCTAAAGTCAAAGTCACTCTGATACTGGCTCAACACAGGACTTTGAACCCAAGGAAGTAGAATGGAACCAATGCAAACGTCAACTATTTTTCTTTAAAAGCATAAGTACTACAAAGCTGTTTATTCCAGGCTCATGTGAAGATCAGAGTTACAAATTTGGTCAAAGAACTGGCCTGAAATTTATCATAAGCATATGCATGTATATATGAAGCCAGAGAGATAATGTTTGGACAAAAATGCCTAATAGGTTGTTGTTTGTCTCTTGCATACCCATAGGAAGGATGGTAGTATACTCTGAACAAAAAGATCCCTGTTGAGGTGGGCTTTAGCATCACAAATCATCTGTAATCCAAAGCACTGCACCCACTCTGCACAGTGCATTTCTAACTCTATTCATCATTTAATGTTGTGAGCCACGTGTCCCCAAAATGCAAAACAAAACGAAAACAAAACCAAACATCTGTGGTTCTGCTAGGTGTACCTGCTATAGAAGGGCAGCAGGAGAGGGTTTTCTTTCAGATAATTAAGACAGTGCTGTCTGAGGGCACAAGAGAGAAGGGCTGTGGTCTGTAGAAGCAGATGTGCTGTAGAAGTGTTGTATTGCTGCCATGAGATTGAAGGTGCAGTGCTGCATAGAAAAAAGGACACAATCTTTAAAGTCACAACCCCTGAGCTGTCTCTAACACAGTGACCTCAAACAAGCAGTTAGTCCCTTCTGTACCCCAGTGATCACCATCTGCAAGACAGAGGTGACAACATCTGCACTGCATGGGATGCTGAGGCTACTAATAAGGGGCTGGAGATCCTTAAGTAGCATTAACCAACCTCCAGTGCAGAGCTTGAAGTGACCTTCCCAAGTGCACAGTTGGGCAGTGTGGGCTCCACTCCTGTCTGGGTTCAGCCTAAAAAGTGTCAGCACATGGCAAAGATCTTTGCCCAGACACCCACCGTGATCTGCTGTGCCACGTGCTGGCCTGGACCTGTATGAGATAACACAGCTGGAGGGAGGAAAGCCACGAGCAGTTCCTAGGCACTGACCAGCTGGCCTGCATGCCCCACTGCAATGCCACTGCTCACATGCCTAGTACCCAGAGGGGACAGCTGCCTCCTCACTCAGTAGCTTGGAGGGGATGCACTCCTTGCATGGCCTCCACACACAGCCACGTGTTCGGAGTGTGAGCTTCTTAAAACATGCTGGGCCCTCCACTTCGTTGTGAAATCTCATTAATTCCCAGAGACAGACATTTGTACCTGAGTGAGCAAATCACACACAGAGATTGGGCAAAAACACAATGGCTTTGAATCGGATACTTTCCCCCTCCCTGGGAACTGTGCCTGCCTCACACAAAGGAGCCTTCCTTGGAGAGCCTCTCCAGGTGCCCCTGGGATCTGCCACGGGGAAGAGGTGAGCCCAGCAAGGGAGAGCAGAAACAGTGTAATAATCAGACTCTCCACTTTATTTTAGAACCATCCCGCAGAGATGGCGACCTCCTGTCACCTTCCTTGTGGGAAAAGCTAGCTTGAAGTGTTGAGCTCAGCTATTTATATCACTGCTGATAGCCTCGCCTGTCTTCTAAAGAGGGGAAAACTTTCTTCCTAGCAACCCCCAGGGAAATAAACTCATATAAAGATGATTGCACAGGAACAGCCCTCCTGGCTCTCTGGTGTGGGTTTGCTAGCTGTTCATCAGAGCCCTGGCTAGTTCCAACCAGAATGAGCGTGCTGGCTGGAGCGAGCAGCAGTGATGTGAAATGCTCGCCCGTCCTTCAGAGCACGTGGCATCACCAAGAGGATGGGCAAAACTCCTCAGAGGGCAACAGACACTTCCCCTCCCGCAGATAAAGGCAGTGCAAAAAAGGAATGGCAGAGAGCAGCCCCTAGCTGGCGAGCCAGCCTGGCGTACTAGCAGGTGCCGTCCCCACTGGGGTATTTTTATCGTGGAATTTGGCAGTCACAAGGCAGCCTGGAGCTGAGCAGACTCCAGGCTTGGCCTGTGGGGTGATGCTGAGTTTTCCTCGGCTTCAGTGGCGCTCCAGGTGATGATTGAGCCGGGCTGGCCCCGTTGCTGGGTTTGTGCCAAGCTGCACTGGTCTGTGTCACACACGCGTCCCCCGGTGCCAGGATCCCGTGACAGTGCCCAGCTCCCGTGTGGATCCAGCAGAAAGCTGCCAGCCAAAAGCATGGAAGGGCAGTGGCATGGCCCACGACTGCTCATGAATATGCATGACCCTGCTGCTGGTCTTCCACCAGGTGCTGAGTACTGGTAGAAGTATTTGAGTACCACAAGAATACCCAGAGCTGTTTTTTGCCCAGCCACACCAGAGTTAGACAAGATCTGTCCAACTGAGCCCAAACTAGGAATTTTAAAGGCTGCAGATGCTCACTTGCTGAGAGGTCAAAGCATGTGAGGGCAACAGTAGTCTGGGAATGAGGAAAAGGAACTATATGGAAAATTCCCAAGAATAGTAAAGCTATGAGGAGAAGGGCTAGGTCAGGGGCAGCTCTGCACAGCCAGGAAAAGCTGTCAGGAGGTGACAATCCTTCTTTTCTTGCTGGCAGGAGAGAACTAGATGCTCTCAAAGACCCTTGATCGGGCACTGCAAAAATAGCTCGCTAATAATAAGTATCAAATGTCTAAGCCAAAAATGCTGCTCTAGGAGGGAAACTCCTTCTGTTGGTTTCCAAATCTGTTCCACTGTGGCCACCTACGCCCTTGCAGCAGCCACCTCAGCTCTCTACAGGGCTGTAGCGAGATGATCAGGAGGCACCTCCGGCTGTCCCTTCTTTAGACAGGCTGTGCAAGGGAGGGCAGAGGAAACGCCCCTATTATCTAGCCTAAGCCTCGTGACTGCCAGCCTCAGATCCTTCTGATTTACAGCTTCTTGAAGTATTCTGTGCATGTGTGAGACAGGTAAATTGCTGTTCTTCTCGCATCCATTAACATTTTTTATTTCTGGGTTCCTTTTGCGCTTATGTTTGCTTTACTTTGTGTCCTGCACATCCAGATTTTTACAATCTGCAAATGTCTAGGCTTAGAAGCCTTCCCTGGGGAAAACAAGCTGTTGTAAAGTCCCAAACAACCTGCACACAATAGAATAAATGGGAAGGGGGGGCTCAGTTTGTGATTGTACTTCCCTACAGCAGTAAGAAAAAACTCAGCCTTTGCACAGCCAGGGAGAACTGTGTTCATATTTACATTACCAAGCAAGGTGAAAAAAAAAAAGGCATGTGTGAACAACATAAACTCACCTGGAAATGTGAGGACACCCACCACTGTTCATGCTGCCTTGTAAGGAATATTCCACACATACAGCTGTGCTACAGCATAGTGGTGTTGGGGACACATAACACAGAGCTGTAGGTAGCTGCTTGCCTTTCTGCACTCTGGGGAAAAAAAAAAGCAAACACACTCATTTCAGTGCCACAGTCTGTAAATATTTCCCATCACTGATTTATCTGCCTGTGTTTAATCCCCTGGTGCTCCTGGAATGAAGCCATATGCTAGTTTCTCCAGAATGTAGTAACTGCACCAAAGCCATTCTGGAAGGTAAGACAGACCCACACATTCACCAGTTTTCATGAGTGCAGATGAGAGGAGTCAGAAAGACCAGCTGATTTTCTGTGTTACCGCTCCTCCAGCTCTGGGCTGGCAGCAGATCAAGGCTCCTGCATGTGCCAAGCAGCCACCAGGACATCCATCAGCATGACTGCAGCACGCCTGCCAGGGCAGGAAAGCACCAAAGTCCATCCTTTGCTTCCTGTATGCCCCATCTCCCTGCTCACATGGCTTCTGACAGGTGGTGGGGTAGCAAGTGGCCACTGCCCTGTCTCCATACCTGGGCAATCCTCTCCTTCCTCAGGGCAGCCCCCAGCAGCACCAGGAACTTGATGGTTCGACTTTTGATCTTTGTTCCATCCATCCTTGCAGCTGGACACAGCACAGGAACAAACAATGCTATGAATTATGGTGTGTACTGCTACATTAAATTATATCACTCTTATAACTAGAGGAGGGGATATTTTTCCCTCAACAAGTGTATCTGTTCTCCAGCTTTTGCTCACAGGCAATCTACACAATATTGCTACAGTAAATTTTCAGCTTTTAACAGTGTCTGCTCTCCACAAATGTTCTTTGCACTATAAAAATAATTGGCTCCTAAAGACAGGACAAGGAACAATAAAGGAGAGTTAACAATTTGGTCCCTGTGGCTTTGGGATTTACCTTGACTAGTGCTTTTAATATTTCATTATGATGATTATTTTTACATTTACTTATTAAAATGCTATTTTCTAAAAGAATGACTGTGGGAGGACATTAGCTCCAAGGTAATAGTGCACACTTTATAGCACCCAGCCCTTAACTCTCACCAGGGAGAGCTTTGCAGTGCCTTGGGAAGGTAAGTATGGTGAGCATAACTGGATCAAATGATTGCTCAAGCACTCCCACAGGGCCCCACAAAAGATGGATTAAACCCACTGCTCTCTTTTTATCCATCAGGTTAAGTGACTTGGCCAGAAACAGTCAGTCAGAGTCAGAAACGAAACTGAAGCAGGCTCTCCTGCATCTCCACTTTGCAATCTTACTCCCAGTCCAGCAAACCTTTCCTGTCATCAGACCACCTACCAACAGCACTTCCCAGGAGTTGCTGGTCCTCGGGAGGCACTTCAAAGGAGGCTTTTTTCTTTGTCTGTTTCATTTGAACGTGAATTTTTCCTCAGAATTTAAGAAAAGCAGAAGGAGCAAGTCTCACCATTTAGATTCTGCAGCAGTTCCCTTTCAGAGAGGCATGACAGGGTGGCAGCAGATTAGATTTCCAGGACTGGCACAGCCCACCAAAGTCTTTACACTCCCCTAAACATTTGCAGCTTGTAAATGAGACACTTGCATCTGGTAACGCTGCAAACCCAAAGCAAAACCTAGGGACAGGGAGCAGGTGGGCAAGAGAAAGGTTTTCTCTGCACTTCAGTGGTGGCACTGAGCTCCTAAAGGAAACCCAGAGCTGCCAGCATTTCACATTCCAGGTGGTGGTGCAGGTATAACACAAAGGCAACATCTGACAGTGCCACTGCTCAGGCCAGGCTGTAGATTCCAGTCTTATCTCCCAGGGGATCAGCCCACTAAGGATTTTCCAGAGCGCAGTCTACGGACAGATGAATTCTGCTTTAACTACCCAGTCCACAGAGGAGGCAATATGCAGATCACAGTGAAAGGACTTTCTGAATCAAAAATAAATCTGGCTCACACTCAAAGGTTTTGGGAACTCATTTAGCAGGCTGTAGATGTAAAAGAAGATCACTTTTTGTTTCAGTGTCTGAGTTTTAAAAGAAAAAAACAATCCTGAACACAACACAAGGTTTCCAGTGTATGTGAAACAAAGTTTGCAGCAAACCAGACCTCGTTCATTTCAGATCAAATGAAAACATTACCTCTGATACAAAACAACAACAAAAAAAAGACCCATTTCACTCCATCCATTACCAGCTGGGCATTTCCTAACCCTCCTTAGAACCACTCTCTGTTTTCTCCCAACAGAGGCTTGCGCTCAGCTCTCAAGACTTCTCACCCCTCCTGGTGAGCAGAAATGGGGGAGTGGAGTTTCCTGGGAGACTTCCTTGAGAAGGTCCACAAGCACTCCACAGTGGTGGGGAAAGTCTGGCTGACCGTGCTCTTCATCTTCCGGATGCTGGTGCTGGGAACAGCCGCCGAGTCCTCCTGGGGGGACGAGCAGTCGGACTTCATGTGCGACACCCAGCAGCCCGGCTGCGAGAACGTCTGCTACGACAAGGCCTTCCCCATCTCCCACGTCCGCTTTTGGGTCCTCCAGATCATCTTCGTCTCCACCCCGTCCCTGGTGTACATGGGCCATGCCATGCACACGGTGCGCATGGAGGAGAAGAGGAAGATGAAGGAGGCAGAAATAGAGGCCCGAGAGAACAAAAACGGTGGTGACACGTACTACCAGCAGAAGTGCTCCGTGGCAGAGAAAGAGACTAAGCTGTCTGGCTGGGATGAAGCAGGAGGCCAAATCATACTCAGGGGCAGCCTGCTCAACACTTACGTCTACAGCATTTTGATTCGAACTGCCATGGAAGTGGCCTTCATCGTGGGGCAGTACGTCCTGTACGGGATCTTCCTGGAGACCCTGTACATCTGCCAGCGGGCACCGTGCCCCCACCCCGTCAACTGCTACGTGTCCCGCCCCACCGAGAAGAACGTGTTCATCGTCTTCATGCTGGCCGTGGCAGTGCTCTCCCTCTTCCTCAGCCTGGCCGAGTTGTACCACTTGGGCTGGAAGAAAGCCAAGGAGAGGTGCTCCCGGTCCTACAAAGCCAGCCCCAGCACAGCCCCCGGCAGGCTGGAGTCTGCCCCGCAGGCAGAGAGGGCACAGATGTACACCCCGCCGCCGGATTTTAACCAGTGCTTGTCCAGTCCCAACGGGAAGTTCATCAGCCCCTTCAGCAACAAGATGGCCTCCCAGCAGAACACCGCCAACTTCGCCACCGAGAGGGTCCACGGCCAGGAGGATGCTGCTGCGGAAGGGCCCTTCATTAAGTCCAGCTACGTGGAGAGTCCAGAGGCGGCCAGTGAATGTGCAGCACCTGCCTTCCCCGAGAACTACTTCAACGAGAAACGCCGGTTCAGCAAGGCCAGCCGTGCCAGCAGCAAGGCTAGGTCGGATGATTTGTCTGTGTGACCTGTCCCCAGCAGGGACGAGGAGAAGGAGCTGTCCTAGTGCTCAGTAAAACTTTGGCAAAGTGGACTCCAAACTCTCACCCCTAACCTCCCTGTCTTAATATCCTCTCTCTATCCTTTCCAAACAGCACCTCTAACAGCTCAAGGCAGGGGCAGCCACAGGCACTGAAGAGAGACACCAATCTCGGGATATGAAGCCCTCAGCTGTATTTTCACCATGGAGCCCACAGGGATTAGAGACTCCCCACCCGTAGCCTGGTAGAGCACAGGCCAGCAGACTCCTGCCCAGTGGGTATCCACTGTGACTCTGTATTCAACAGACTGACTGGACCTCTAAATCTCCTGTGGTCTCTATTCAACGTTTGCAACATCAGCTTGGCGGTTGTACTGAGCAGAAGCTTCTCTCACCTGCAGAAACACACCAGTCAGCTTTCTGAAAGAAAGATTTTCTCATCTCTTCATTTTGGCTCTTTATAATCCTCCCTTTCTCTACCTGAGCCCAGATATTTTATACCAGGTTACCTACACAATAGATCCTACTTGAATTTTTTGACACTGTGTATAGAACAACTCTTCCCCGTAAATAAGGACATCTGTGGTCCCCAGTGCACAGCTGCCTCATGTCTAACATTGGAATCCCTTCCTCATTCCTAAGTCAGCGGCAGCAGACTGGCCCCAGGGAAATCACTTAGATGACCAGTTGATGAAGACTGGGAAAATTTCCCAATATACTTATGTCATTAATCCTAAGCAAGACATCTATTAACAGAAATAGAGACTCTCCAGTGAGAACAGATATCTCACGGGTATCATGTAGAAACAAAGTGGTTTTCCCCTTTTTGAAACCCATCTTTCAAGCAATCTGAATTCTGCTGAAAGGGTGCTACCAGCTGCCCACTTGAGAGAAAAGCATCCTCTGTTTATCTGCAGAAGAGGTACGGCCTGTGTCTTCTCACCAACCTACCAAAATGCTTCAGCATCCTCCGCAAGCAGAAAGAGCCCTGCTCAGGTCCTGCACGTCATTCAGCTCCTGCCTGCTCTCTCAAGCTTGCCAGCCAGCACAGGTCAAGTTATTTGTCCCCACAGCAAGTCTCTGCTCTGCCACCAGGCCATCCTCTCCACTCCATCCCTAGCACACATGGTGCCAGAAATCACCATGGACCAGGTCTTTCCACCACTGTAACCTCTCAGAGCAACCACTGTGGCCCGAGGCTGCACTGTGAATCAGGCGGGTGAGGTCTGCAGGCAGCTCCCACTCAAGATACATTTTCTCAGTGCAGAGCTGACATCCCTCTGGGAAAGATCTGCTAAACAGAGCCACGCTGCTCCCTGTTGTTTACCCTGCACTGCTCTTCCAGACACAGGCCACAGCTTCCCAACACTGGACTGCACAAGCGAATGGCCTGGGACCAGCTGATGAGGGAACTGAGCCATTCCCTCTCTTTGGGCCACTGAAAGTGAATCCCTGCTCCTGATACACAGCTTTGGTACAGCTCCCTGTGCATTTAAATACACATTCACACTCAGACGGGGGAAACAGTGTTTTTGTTTGTAAGTTTTTATATATTTGTATTTTTTAATCCTGAAAAGACCTGTGTGTTTTCCTTAACATGAGATTTTAGTCAGTCGTGTCTAGGTTTCTCCTAATAAAGTTCTAACTCCATCTCTCCTTGTGGATGTTTCTCCTCTCACGTGGCTGAGGATGAGCTGCTAGCAGAGAACAGGCTGCCCACCAGCCTCTGCTGCTCAGAGATCACAAAAATTCCCATTGCCCAGAGTGGTAGGAATGAGGGGAGGGCTTGGCCAGGGAGATAAATAATAAACATAGGGAAATGATTGATTGACTGGATAACAGGAACGCCCCCCCAGCTCCCCTGCCTGCCTCTGCATTATCAAGGAAGGAGGAGCTGGTCAGGGAACAGAGCTTCCATCCTCTTGCAAACACTCCCTACATCTCCTTGCATATCCTAACACACCTCTGTACCCGGAGAGGACACCCGTGATGTGAAGCCAACTCAGCAGGAAGAGGGAAGCAAAACCTGTCCCCCAGGCATCTGATTGATTGTCCATGCAGTAACCGAGCCCTCAAGTCCTTTTAAGAGACAAGGCCTTGAGAGAATCCACTGCTAACCATTTCTGAAGTTTTCCTGTAGGTACTCAAATCTCTTAAGATGTATTTGCCCAGCCCAAAAAAATTCCTTTTCTTCCCTCAGCTGCGTCCTTCCTCTGAAATTTATCATTTGCTCTCCCACTTTCCAGCTTTCACAGGCCTTGGATTCCCCTGTCCACCCAAAGGAAGTGCCCTTCTTCACTTTCTCCACATAATCTGCCATCCCATGGGACCCTGCAGGCTGGGAAGCTGGAGATCAGTAAAGTACCAGGTCCCAGCAAGCAGCCTGAGAGGGGACATAAAGAATGAATCCAGAATTGAATGAGGACACTGGAACAAGGACCTTTAACTGCATTAGAAACTACAGGCACCCTTTAAGATTGGGGAGCTGTGGTTTGGAGGTTTCCAGCTCAGGAGTGAGGATGCCACCTGAGCAGTCACAATGCAGCAAGAAGGCAGGACTGGTCCTGCAGACCCTGGGTTTTTAACTGGCATGAGTTAAAATGAGCATGCCTGTCCCTTAGGGTGCCACCTTGCTGCGAGAGACAGGCAATGGGCAAGCCAGGAGCATTCCCCGAGGAACACTTGGCCACTGAGTGACATTAATGTTCAGTAAAGGCACTCAAGCACGAACACAGACCTTGTTTAACAAACAATTTGTGGTTTAAAACAAGCAATAGCCCAAACTTTAAAAGCTCTGAGCTACAGTTTCTGCTGGAGGGCATGGTAGAGCTGAAAAAAGAGGACAAGGATCTCCTCTGTGTCTCAGAGCTCTGTGATCCAACCATGTTCAGGGGTGGGGTTTTGATGATCTTTGAGACCAGGGGAGTACAAGATCTCTCTCATCCTAGAGACTGAATGTATCAAAGCAGATAATTTCCCTCTACCACCCATTTCTTAATGCCTCCACGGTTCTGTCATCTAGGTATAACAAGTGGGGGATATTTGATGGATGGATGTTTGTACTAGCTGACAGACCATAAACTTGTGATTCTTGGAACCCACTGTCAAGGCTGGCCAGGCTGTCACACCATGAAAGAAGCACATTTACTTCAGGCTGGCCTGTCCTTTCAGACAGATTTAGTATATATTGCTTTGCACCAGATGGATGGGTAGACAATCTTATAGTAGCAACTTGAATCAACATTACATATTAATTTCAGTCCCTGGGTAGGTATTCAATCTTTAAATGGCAGCATTACAAAGACAATGCTCTGAGAAGGAGAAAAGAGGAAATGTGAGAGCTTTTCATTCTGTTCTTACCCCTCTTTTCTCCAATTTTACCTGCTGGGACTGCTCAGGCTCTCAGAACTGTGAATTCTCCAGCAATAGCTGGAACCAACCTTTGACAGAAGTGCCAACCCCAGTAATCTCCTTGGTCAGCACACCTCAAACCATTTCCTCCTCTAGCTGGTGTCTGAAAGAGCCAGAAGTCACTTCTGATCTACAGCCTTGTGCTGATCAGCTGCTGAGCCTGAGATAGGAAGACAGAGAAACATGTTTCAACAAGCCTTTAAAACAGAAATACTTAATCCTATAAAAGGAAAACCTATATTTAAAAATACATAGAATGCCAAAACTAATAAAGTATTGAACTGAGACAAGGTCATGCCTCTGAGTTCTTCTCCACGAACAGCACAGTGGGACAGCTGAGCAGGCTAAGAGAAATCTGAGGGAGAAATTGAGGGAGAGACTTAAAAGTAATGGCTGATTTAGAGGACATGGGTGAAGTAAGTTGTTTCCTCTTTCAGAATATGTGGGCAAGACAATACTCAAGCAAATGCAATGCTGATAGTGTTTCAGAATGTTAGAAGAGAATAGGTAAGAAGATGACAGCCTGTACAATCCCCCTTCAAACACTTTTCCATGAAACATCACTGAGGCCAAGGAATTAGGAAGACCCAAACCCAAAGAACAAAAGCACTGTATGCTCACAGGAATGAGACCATGCTTGACTGGACTGCAAATGGGCAAAGTACAAAGAAGGCAGAAATTCAGAACTCAAAAAGTCAGTGTAGCATAGCAGAGAGCCTGACACACAGCAATGGCAGGTACTCCAGAGCAGCTTCCCTGCTGGCATTGCTGCCTCCTGGGAAGCCTGGGACTAACACAGCACAAGGGAGCTGCTGCTCCCAGGAGAGCTCCCTTGGGAGGCTCACAGCAGCCATGCAGCATGGACAGAAGGCTCTAAGTGCCCCTGAGGGAATCCAGCACCTCCTCCCAGCAGGGGTGACAGGAGGGGATCCTGTACAGGGCTAATGCAGGTTCTGCACATATTTGTGAATAAAGAACATAGCAGCACCAGAGCTATGGATAGACTGAGAATGAGGGTGGAGAGTGGCAGCTCTATAAGATACACTTTGTAGGGGGAAAAAAACTGTGACTTTGAAGTGCAAAATTAATAGCTTTGCTTTTGCCTGAAGTGTTCGTTGCTTATATGGTCTAGATGATTAAATATCTTTCTGGGGAGCTCGGGATTTGTAATACCATACATATATAACTTTGTCTTGAAAATCTGGTGACAGAAAAAGAAAGAGGACCAAATCAGCTTGTAAGACTCACTGTAGCCAAATAATGCAGAAATGCTCCATTTTTCCTCCAGTGAACACTGGTTCACATTTTTAAAAATGAATTTTCTGAGGCCACATTCACATACCACCACTGGTTTCCCACAGACATTTGAGCAATTGAGTTTGACGGGCAACAGAGTTCTCAGAAAGTAAATGTCAGTCGAGGAAACCAAATTTTAAATTCACATGGCCCAACATCCACCCCAGAGGCAGCTCTGTGGAAGCTCTCTGTCCTCCAGCCCTCGGGAAGCACAAACAATATTGTGTAACCAATCTGGTGCTGTGTGGCCAATCACAAAGCAAACAACACACCTCCAGTGGAGACTTTATGCAATAAATACTCACCAAAAGACATTTTAATGCATTTAGGTTAGTAATAGAAAACACCTAAGAGAACTGTGATGTGCCTGGTGGAAATGGTGGTTACAACACCAAGCCTGACAGAGTTCATGAAGAGTCTGGATAATGGTCTCAGGCAGATGGTGTGACTCCTGGTGTGTCCTGTGCAGGGCCACGAGATGCATTTGATGAGCCTGATGGGTCCCTTCCAACCCAACACATTCCATGGTTCTGTGGTTCTGTGAACACACTCCAGAACCAGCACAAAACCCGCTCCCCTGTCCTCTAACATGCCAGGCTTCATAGCCAACCCATTAACACAAACCCATTGGTCTCTGGATGAATAAAAGCAATCATTCCACTTACGTTGGAAAAAAGCATTCCCCCAGAGCAAGTCAGAAAGGAAAATGCAGAAAAGCTGCAATATTTACATATCCCTTCAAAATTATTCCCTGACTGAGGCTTGTAGGTCTACTGCATTAAGCCACTCTCCTCCCTCGAGGTGGCTACATTTTATTAGAAGATTAGGCAGTTTTTCCTCTTTTCATTTCTGTGTTATAAACTCTGTTTGGCTGACACATGACAGGCAAGAAAAACAACCCCACTGCAGCATTTGCAGGAGCCAGACCAAGTCTGCTGCAGACCCCTGCTATTTTTTGAAAGGACATCTCCACCTTCTGGGGCTGGATCACAGCAGGAAGCTGCTCAGGAATTACTCAGAATTGGGATTTGTGACTCACTTTTCGCCTGCAATGAGCTCCTCTTTACGATAAATTTGTTTTAGACAGGAAGGGGTAAAGCAGATGGGGCCAAGATAGGGGTCAAAATTAACTGGTAGGGACCCATGATAGAGTTAAATTTCATGCTCTTATTGGACATGAACATAATCTTAAGAAGGCATGTCAGTGATGGTCAGCCACATGACAATATAAAGAATGCAAAAGATACATCGGAAGATTTTCCTAGAAACTGGATATGGGTGTGTGGCCATGACATTTTTATCAACAGCCCCAGCAGAACCCAACACTCATATTCAGCTGCAAGCAGGGTTTCACTAGAAATCATGTTCACCACCAGCTCCTACCCTTAAAAGGAATCAGATTAGCAGCAAGAGGCAAGCCTGAGGTCAGAAACTTGCTGCTATTTGTTTGGGTTTTGGAGTAAATGCCGTGCCAGTTTTTCAGCCTGGGAACAAAGTTTGAGGTTGAAAAGTGCTTCTGACAGAACCAGTTTGATGTATGCCAGGCTACAGGCAAGACTTTTCAGAAATAAGTGTCCAAAATTAGCCACTGCTAAAAAATCGTGTAGTCCACTGAAACCATTTTTTCTTTCCCACCTTGCTTTTCTTCCACTTCAGCCCAGGCTCAAGGAAGCACTTAGGTACAAATACACACCAGAAATGACCATCATCTTTGCTGCATACTCATAGAAAAATGCACTTTTTTTCCAATTCATATTAATTTTTCACATTAAATTAAATTCATTTTTTTCAACCCTTGCAGGTCATGAGAACTCTCTTCTGACCTGGTTTTTTCCTCTGAAATGAAGTTTTGGGTTACTTTTTCCCTCTGTGGCCTTGTATTTTCTTAGGATATAGTTACACTTTGCTCTCCCTATTTCTAGCTTCACGAGCTTCATCTCTGACATTTCCAGAGAAATGCCAAATTTGAGGACTTTCTGAAAAGTTCATTAAAGTAGTCAGTCCTAAATCAACAATAAAGACATGCATTAAATGAAAGAGAACTCTGAATAATCCTCACTGATTCCTGATGGACATCTCTGACCACTTGAACACATTACAGTGAGGTACCCGGGAGCTCCAAATCATCAAAGGATGATCTTTTCCTGCCTTAGTGCACACCTGGCACTCTCCAAAGCACTCCTTCCACACCCCAAATCACCCCAAATCACACCTGCCATCACACCAGGTGCATTTCTAAGCAAGCAGCAAGGCTGCAGAGCACATCCACCTCACAGCATCACACACCCACGGCATCTCAGACACACAAACACAGACACAGACAGGCCTGGCTGCTCTGTGATTCCATGCAGGGTCATCTCATGTCACCTCCAGCATCCCTGCACCACAGACTGACCTGCAGTGGGAGTCTGCTTCTTGCTCTGTTTCATTTCCCAAGACAAAGGTGAGAGGGATTTTAACCCTGACATGGGAGTTCTTGCCAAAAGGAATGTTTCTGACAGCTGACTGCTTTTCTAACACAAGCACTCTAACAATGAGAAGTATTATTTTAATTAACAATTGGAAAGCACAGTCTAGGGATGAGGTAATTTCTAATTATTGTGATGTGATTTCAAAAGGTCTACACTGGTACCAACAGAACTTACTGACCCCATCAGAAATTATTGGGTAAGGTCCTCTCCCCTACACTAAGCAAACAGCCAGACCAGTCACCCAAACATTAAAATCTACAAATCTGTGAAAAATTCACTGTGGTTGATACACTGCAGCTCATAATGGCTATTTTTTGCCCCCAGTGCTGCTGTTTGTTTCAAACCATTTAGCAATAGTCATTAGCTCCCCACTTCCAATTAGGGTAATTGAGAGTAAGAGAACAGGCAATCTAGTTTTTTACTAAGGGAGACGTGCCCCCATCCCTTCTCTGACTCAGATGTTGACTCTGTTGACTTGCAGTCAGGCTTTACCAGGAATTTTTCCTCAAAAATGCCAAATGCATCATGAAAAATGTTGTGCTGCCTCTTTCTTAAAATCTCATCATCACTGGAAATTTTAAAACATATGTTTCTCCTCCCATATATTCTATTTATTTATGTGGGAAGGATATTAATCTACAATACCAAGACTGTTGTGCTTCTGACCCTATTTTATAGCTGAAACCACAGATCCTGAAGCCCAAGAAAAACTCCTGTGTGTTAACAATCCTTAAAATTAATGCTAAAAAACATAGTCTTACGACAAAAACTATGTCAGCCATACCATTGTCTGGGATACTTCAAATTCTTCCTCTCCAGGAATCTCAGTCACCCGCATTAAATGACTCCCAATTGAGACATGAGAACTGGCAGCAGCATAAATACCCACGGAGCACTGGCTGGTACAGCTGACAGCCAGATGGGATCAGAACAGCAGCAAAAGATAACACTGAGCCTGGACAAGCAGCTCAGGCACCAGCCTGGAAACTTGGAGAGAGTGCCCTCGGGTTCCTGCTCCAAGAAGTTTTATGTCTGACAACAGGCCAGCCATCTTTGGCTTTGCCTGCCTGAAATTCCCACCTGAAAAAATAGAGTGGCCCCTGCCTCCCACTAAGGAGGTGCTGAGAGCCTACAGGAATGCCATGATCTGGGATAGGCAATAGATGTAACAAGGGAACCAGAATTAAAAATCTTTGTGGCTTCAGAAAAACCAGTTACAGGGGAAGACAAATCAGGATAAAAGTTCAAACTCTGTGTCGTCAGCAACACTGCGTGTGTACCCATGCAATATGCACAAAAGCAACCCAACTATTTCCATTCTGTAATAGCAGTGTTTTCATAACCATAAGGGTCTGGAGCTGTCAGAAAAGACCTGAAGGAAATGTTGTATCTGTCATTCAAACAGCTACTAATATAGTGGGAAAAACCAGCTGAGGTCTTGCATATACAAAGCCTTCTGCATGTACTTTTGCACCTCACAGCCTTCCTGGAGAGACAGGGAATAAGTGTTATTCCCATCTGCCAAAAGATAATCTGAATTTGAATGGCCTGCTGAATGCTGCATGAGAAATTACCCTAACTTCGATTTAGCTCAAGTTCCCAGTGTTCCCTCCACGCTCCTCACTGTGCACCAGGACTCAGTTTCAAGTTCATTACCTTGGTGTTTTGAATTAGTGCCTACTGCCTGCATACAAATGTACTGTTTGCAGCCAACATTCCAACAGCTTTCCAAACCTGGGAAAACTCTCAGAAGAGGTGCAGCTCACTCCTAGCACTGTTGCATGAGTCAGGCTCCTGTGTGCTGTTGCCTGCTTTGCTATGGACTCTCAGCAGCACCAAGGCAATCCATTAAATCTCCTCAAACACCATCTCTTAGGGTTGGGCATCAGGAATCGTCAGGATGTGTGTAGGACTACACCAGGTGCAGATTAACAACTGCCACCTGCTTTGCACTGCATGGATGGGAGACACCTCCAAAGTATGGACCAGAAAATTAACAAGGGACAACTGTGTATTTCTTAAAATTACCAACTGCTGCTTTGTACTGGATTTCTCTGCCTGATAGCATTTCTCTTACTGATAGCACATGATAGCAAAACACATGTCCTTTATTTATGAATATAAAAAAAAAAAATCATGGTATGTTTCATCTGTCTTCTAGTTCTTGATATGAGGAGCATTCAGCCTGTGATTCTGCAACTGGTGTCACCCCAGATGTGGAGATTGCCCAACCTCTGCCATAATTCAGCTGGTTTTATGCTTCCTCAGAGCTGGTGATGAGATAACTGCTGTTGGCTCCCTGAAATTTTACACCATCCAGTGCCTGTATCAGCCTGATATGCAAAACAGCTTCTCCATTTGACCACATGAAACACATTAAAGAGACCTGCCACACATTTGCAGTTAGGTGCTGAAAAACAAAGTGACAAGACTCAATGTCTGCTTTGAAAAAGCTCCAGTTTAGGCCAACAAGTCTGATTTCCACAAACCTGCTGGGAAAATGTAGTTTTTTAAAAGTTCCTTGGTTTTATTTTATCTTATTTTATGTTATCTTATTTTATCTTTTCCAGGGTATGAGAGCTGCAGCACCAAGAATAGAAGGATGAGTTATAAACCTTCCAAAGCAGAGATTCAGCATGGAAATTCTGACAACCATCAATGTGTGCAATGCCGCCAGGCACCACTCACAATCCACAGCATCTTTCAGACCTGTCGGGGGTTTTTATAAAGGGCTAAAAATAAATGCAGAAATGCAGCAACATACAGACACACACACATATTACTGTTAAAAAAAACAAACAGGTGGTCCTGCCAGCAGTGTAAACACAGACGACTCTCAAAAACAGCTAACAACACCCAGCTGAGCAGCCCTTCCTACCCATGCAAACAGCACTTTGAGAACTCTCCTTGAGTTCTCCCCAGCCAGAATCATCTGGGATCCAGACTCTCTGTCATGACAAGGCCTGGGTACTCCCAAGCGTCTTGATTTCCTTCACCCAATATATTCACACAATTCCACCCTCTTGACCTCCCGTGGATTATTGCCCTTCTGAAAATAACACACATGGAACAGCTGGTGGGGCCAGAAATGTCTTAAATGTAAATAGCACAAGTCCCTGTTTTCTAGCTCCCCACCACTTGATCTGACCCCTATCGTCATGTAATGAAGAGGAGAATTTACTGAAGGGGGAAAAGGATCAGGGCACTATGGACAGCCCAGGAGGATTCAAACAGCAAACAGTGAGTGGCTCCATGTTGAAATCCATCAAGTCCACTACCTGCAGGGAAACTGAAGAAGAAAATGTGAAGCAGTCCTGGAGTCTCAAAATTTATCATAAACCTGCAGAAAAACAAAATAAAGAAAAAAAAATAGAAAAAGGAAAAATGAAATAATATAACATAACCTAGATTTTGGTTGTCTCCTCTGCCCACCACAAGAAGAAGACTGATGTCACAAGCTGAATCACACACATAAATCCTGCATGGTCACTTCTCTCTGAGTATGAAAGCATAACAAAACAACTTTGCTAGAAGTCCACTGTAAGGATAAACATCATCTCTTTGCAGCCCTCCCCTCCTGGCTGTTTTGAAAAAAAGCAAATGTAATTTACACTTGCACCATCTCCTTTTTAATTTCATATCATCCCAAAACATTTGGTTTAATAGAAATACCCTTGGTTTAATATATATCCACGAAAAGTAAATGAGGTGATAAAGCTTAAAAGTGCCAAACACTTAAGTGCTGCCACAAGGGAGTACATCTGCCACGGCATCGGAGCTCCGAGTCCCAGGATGCAGCATCTCGGGCACGGTGACAGCCTGGCAGCTCTCCCACCACACCTGGACTGCACAGACACAGAGTCCACCTGACATGGCTGGGAACAGCTTATCCAGCTTGCTTCTGGAGGCTCCTACTTCCCTCAGCCTTCCTGTGCAAGGGAAAAACACTCTTTCAAAGCTGAAGAGAAAACCAGCCTGCTGTTCTCCCAGAGCGGTGCATAATTGAGTCGGCATGATGCCGCAGCAGACCAAATGCAGCAGATGGCTGCAGGCATCATCCAGTTTAGGATGACAAAGTTGGAACAAAAGAAAAACAGAAGGCAGGGAATGCATCTTCTGCGCTGGGTTACTGGGCAGGGGCTGAACCTCGGCGCAGTCGGTCCGTCAGCAGCACACGGCCGGCTTCCAGCTCTCCCACTGCCACACCGACAATGACCAAATGCCCAAGCCTGGAAATGACAAAGGAAAGCGAGGAAAAGCCACATCTTCCCAAGTAAAAGGAGCAGAAAACTACCAACTGTCTGGTGACCTGTTTCTAAAATACATAGAAGAAAATTTCCAAAAATCTCCTCACTATGCCAATCCTAAATACCCTGACTTCCAGGACTCTCCCACACAACCAGCAGGAACTCAGAAATTAAATTATGACCTCTAAGTATCGACACACATCATTTCACTGCTGGAAGGTAAAGCACTGATGTGAAAGCATGCAGAAAATGAGACAAGTTGCATCAGATTTGCACAGTGTACCATGAATGGTGTCTTACAGGGAGGGCTTGGTTTGTGGTGGCATTTAGGGATTTATTTTTGCCAATTCCACCCCAAAGGATCACAGACTTTAGGAGTGGAAACATTCCTTCCATTTCCCCAGGCGCCTTGCTCACAAAGCAGCTGGCTACAACGTTCACCACAACAGACAGACTGGAGGAGACAAGAGTGATACAGCTCCACAGGAAGCAGCACAGCACACTCAAATAATTTATAAATAAAGTCCAGCCCTTTGTGAAGGCAATACAGTTTCCATGCCCAGACTGGTTTAAAACAGCCACTGTGGTCAGCAGCCCTTGCAGGACAAAGAGACATCACCATTAGCTCCAGAGATGAGAATGGAGAAAGCTCTTTTGGCCGCAGGATGCAGCAGCCTGTGATTCCAAACATGAATCCTGCACAAACTCCTGCTCATGTTGCACTTGAGATTTCAGTACCTGTGATCATTTCAAGGGACCAGAGCAAAAGCATCTTCATTGCACTCAGGAAGCCAGCCATGGGAACATTTTGGGGTAGGAGAAGTTTTTGGAAGGGCAGGAAAACACTTTGTGATAGAGCAGAGCAGCCCATACTGCACCCAGAGGTGGAGATGCCCCCAAACAAGGCTGGCACACAGAGGTATCACGCTTGGCAGGAGCTGCTTGTGGCCCACTTTGAACAGTCCCACCAGGCTGGTTAAGCCACCCTTCTCCAGCAGCCAGGCTCCCAGCCCAGCTGCAGCCTGTGCAGTGAAGAGCTGTGGGAGAACATTTCCAGTTCACTCTCCTCACAAAACGCACTTGGGAAAGGAACCAAAGAAGTCATATCTCTTTTCTGACTCCTACCAGTCAGGGGAAATAAACCCAGCTCCCAAAGGGGCATCCAAATGCTATTTGTGCCTCTATCATACGAACATTTTATGTAAATCTCTGATTTACACCACAAAGAGATAAAGATCTTTCATAGCATGACGGAATGATAGAACGGTTTGGGTTGGAAGGAGACCTTGAAGATCATCCAGTTCCAAACCTCCCCCCTCCCCATGAGCAGAGATACCTTCAACTAGACCAGGTTGCTCAGAGCCCCATCCAACTTGGCCATCCTCTACCTTTGTTCAGGGACAGGGTGTTCACTTAGTCCAAAAAACAATAAAACACACAAACTCATTAGGTTAAATTGTTTCTTTAGTGGGTATTTTTTAAGTATTATTTAATTTTAATCCACCTATGGAACAAAAATATCTTATCATGCTAGTTGGCCTCACACCTTATCAAATTATCAGCCACACAACAACTGCGTGACTTGGTCAAACTACAAAACTTACTATGACTCACTTTCCTCATCAAAAAAAGGAGGATGTAAATGCAAACTTATAAAACCAGAGTGTTCTGAGGTATGATACATTTTTGTAGCCCTGTAAAAGGCAAATTATAGCAATGGTAATATGTCGCAAAGATAGCAATCATTACAATTTGGTTAAATTCCAACCAGGAGGAAATCTGTGCTCTGCTTTCAGAGTGGAAAGTTTCCTGAAACTTGTTTGCTCATTAGAGCTCATTACTTTCTTTCAGTGAAAAAAAATTTCACCCCTGCTGGCCATTGGATTAGCCTTCTGCTCCTCGTCTGGTCACAAAAAGCAACAGAAGGGTAAAAATAACAGGTCCTTTGAAAATGTTTCTGTAAAGATGGTGCATCTTAGAATAAATTTCTACACAGTTGGACAAAGAAAAAAAAAAAACAGGGCAACACCATTTGCTAAAAAATTGACAGCCGCCTGCTATTTTGGAGATCTCTCCTCTAATTGCACGCACCTGCTGTGGTGTGGTGTACTCTAAAATATATCTCACCAGTAATGCTGCTTGGCAGCAGCCAGGGCCACCCAGGAGAGACCCTGCAGTCCCAGTCTTCACAACTTCACAGGAACTGGGGTTTTCTTCCACGGTAACATTTGAATGGAAATATGAATAAATTCACTGTGAGCCTCTCTCCCTGCTCACTTCTATCACATCACCTCTATCTCTCTTCTGCCTTCTCTCCCTCTTAACTACATTTTCCTGCTCCCTCTCCCCTCAGCATTCTTGACCCCTCACTCTCCTGCAACACAAGATTTAGGCTTGATTCCTTCATTTGGTGTTTTTTGGCTTCTGAAGCATTTTTTTTTTCCCCGTCTCTCTCTGCTCTTGTTGTGCCTCTGTGTTTCACATACTCTTAACCTCAGAAAACTGAGGTAACCCTTTCAGAGCTGCAGGGCTTTGAGAGACACGAGGAATTGACCAAAATACCCCCTCTGCACGTCCTGGTGTCTGTGCCAACCTCGCACCACTTGCAGCTGCTCCTCCTCTGGCCTTTGTGCAGGTCACCATCCTCTCCCTCCTTCACCCTTGCCCTGCTCCTTGAACTCCTCTGGGGACTATGACTCCAACACCTACCAGGCAGCTCATTCCAATATCTAATCACCTTTTCTGTGAAGAAATCCCTCGGAGTGTCCAGCCTGACCCTCCCCTGGCACAGCTTGAGGCCCTGTCCTCTCATCCCGTCGCTCGTTCCCTGGGAGCAGAGGCCAAGCCCCAGCTGGCTACACCCTCCTTTCAGGGAGTTGCAGAGAGCAGTAAGGTGCCCCCTGAGCCTCCTTCTCCAGACTAAACACCCCCCCATCCCTCAGTGGCTTCTCATAATCCCTGTGCTCCAGACCCTTCCCTGGACTCGCTCCAGCGCCTCAATGGCTTTTCCAAGTGAGGGGCCCAGAACCGAACACAGCACTCGAGGTGCGGCCTCACCAGTGCCGAGAACCGAGGGACAATCCCTGCCCTGCTCCTCTGGCCACGCTATTGCTGCTCCAGGCCAGGATGCCATTGGCCTCCTTGGCCTCCCGGGCACACCTGGCTCAGCGCAGTCGCTGTGACCAGCACCCCCACGTCCTTTTCCAGGTCCTTCCAGCCACTCTTCCCCAAGCCTGGAACGCTACACGGGGTTATTGTGCACACTCGCGCCCGGCGAGTCCCACAGGGACGATAACTAAAGGAAGACGGCGAGCAGAGGCACACGAGCGCCGGCGGGCTCGGCTGAGGGCCGTGCCCGGACCGGGGCGGGGGCGCCGCCGGTCCCGCCCAGCGCCGTATGGTTCCCCTGCGCGGCGCCCGCCGGGAGCCGCAGTCCGCGCCTGGTCCCCGTCCCTGCCCGGTTCCAGGCGGGGCTCCGGCAGGGAACTGCGCTTCCCATTGCTCCCCGCGGTGCGGCCGGGCCGGCGGGGCCGCCATGGGCTGGGGGGTTCGGCTGTGGGTGCTGGGCGGCCTGGCCGCCTGGACGCAGCGGCGGCGGGCGGCGGCGGCCGGGTGGGACGGCGGCGAGGGCGGGCGGCGCCAGGATCTGGAGCTGAGGCTGGTGCAGGTCGTGTTCCGGCACGGAGCTCGTACCCCGCTGCGGCCGATCCCGGGGGCAGCCCCGGTGAGCTCGGGGGAGACGGGACGGGACGGGACGGGGGTGGTGCGGGAGGTGCCCCGAGCCCGAGCCGGCGGCGTGCCCGCTGCTGAGCTCCTGCCTTGCTCCCGGCAGCCTGGTGGGTTGGCGTTTATTCCCCTTCCCGAGGCGATACCGAGAGTAATTTCCGAGGTGAAAGCGTGGGAATCTGGGAGCTTGCACCCCATGCCGCACTACAGGTTTGGGTGAGAGTGGCTGGAAAGCTGCCCAGTGGAAAAAGGCCTGGGGGTGCAGCTTGACAGCGACTGAACGTGAGGCAGAGTGTGCCCGCGTGGACGAGGAGGCCAGTGGCATCCTGGCCTGGAGCAGGGCAGGGATCATCCCTGTCCAGTTCTGGGACCCTCAGTTCAGGAAGAACATGGAGCGAGTCCAGAGAAAGGCCACGGACCTGGGGAAGGGTCTGGAGTACAAGTGCTAGGAGAAGCCACCGAGGGAGCTGGGGGTGTTTTGTCTGGAAAAGAGGAAGCTCAGGGGTGACCTTATCACTGTGCAACTTCTTGAAAGGGAGTTGTAGCCAGGTATGGGTCAGGCTTTTCTCTCAGCTGCAGGATGAGAGGAGACAGTCTTTAATCTGTGCCACAGGAGGTTCAGGTTGGACAATAGGAGGAATCTCTTCACAAAGAGGGGTGAATAGACAGTGGAATGGGCTGCTCTGGGCAGTGTTGGGAGTCACAGTCCCTGGAGGTGTTTAAGGAAAGATTGGATGTCTTTGTGGCCTGGTTGACACAGTGGTGTTCAGTCACAGCTTGGACTTGATCTCAGAGGTCTTTTCCAACCTAATCAATTCTGTGATTCTTTAAAGTGGAGTGATGATAGTGCATTAGTGAGACAGATGACAGCAGAGGGAACAATTGCTGCAACTACAGGGAGCCCTCAGGGGCAGGATGTAGGGATGGGCATCCCTGACAGCAGAGGGAACAATTGCTGCAACTACAGGGAGCCCTCAGGGGCAGGATGTAGGGATGGGCATCCCGGGACTGCTGTGCCCATGAACTTTACTCCAAGGCCAAGTTCTGCACCTCACAACAGGTGCTCAGCAAAGGTGTGGCTCCTGCCTTGGTGTTACCACAAGTGATCCAACTCCCCCAGCTGCCAGCGAGGTGGCCTGGGGATCCAGCAGGGATTAGCTCAGGTAGTTTCCTACAGCAGCTTTCTGATGTGTAACAAACAGTAGCAATTGTGATTTTCTACAGATGCTTTTCCTGCAAGGGGAGGAAAGTAAGTACTGCATTTCCTGCACATCAGATCTGCAAATCCAGAGAGCAGCACTGCTTTTATTTCTTTCTGAGCTGTGTAAAGAGCACCCTTTGTCTCCGTGTTGTATTGTTGGCAAGGCAGCACACTGTAATACTCCAGCATTAGTTTAATGCTCTTAAAAGTCCTTGGTTTAATGCCCTTGAAAGTTTTCCACTGAAACACTGTTTGTTTGTTTGTTTGTTTTGAAACAGGTGGAATGGCATCCCACTCTTTTAGATGTACCTGCTAAGACTAAGTTTGATTACGTGGTCACAGACCTAAATGGAGGACCTCAACCCCCCTCACCCTTGGATGCGGAATACAAAAAGACTGTATTTAAGGTGAGGTTGTATTTCCTGGTGGGTTCCTCTTTCATCTGAAGACTTTTTTATTTCCATGATCCACTGGAGACCCCTCCTTTTCTTTGCTCTTAGGGTGGTGTAGTCGCAGGACAGCTGACAAAAGTGGGGATGCAGCAGACATTCGCCCTGGGGGAGAGGCTGAGGAGAAGCTATGTGGAAGAAGTCAAGTTTCTTTCACCAACATTTAAACCTGCTGAGGTCTTGTGAGTCTCCCAGTTTCCTCCTGGACTTTCCCTTTCTTCCTGTTTCTTAACAAGTAGCCTTGTGCTAGGGAAACTCTGGCTAGCATAGCCTTCTCCACCCCACAGCAAACTGCCTGACCTCTGGGCCTTCATCTTTGCTCAGCAGTCCTGAGAGTGATGCCAGGGACAGATTCATCTCACCTAGGCTGAGCCATTGGCAGTGCTGTTACTCACTTTCGTGGTGAGCAAAGAGAAACAGGCGTTTCTGGAGCACACTTTAACTCACTGTGAACAGCTGAAATTCAGTAAGATGAAGCAACCCCTGCTGCTCACATCAGTAATGCTGAGAGCATCTGGCTTAGGATGAGATAAAAAAATCACACCAGTTTGTTATCTCCACTATCTCTGACGTGCAGTTAAAGGGCAGTTCAGATTATAGGTGTCTGCCTAAGATATCTGTAGTGACAAAAGATGAGTCCCACCACAGATTTCTAAAGCCATGATGGAAACAGAATTCTCAGGTCCAGCAAGACCTCCCCAGCTGCAGCCACGTTAACATGAAGGAGAAAGTTCTCCCTCACAAACTGCTTTCTCTCTTTCAGCATCCGTTCCACTAATATTTTCCGGAATCTGGAGTCCACACGGTGCCTGCTAGCTGGGCTGTACCAACAGCAGAAAGGTTGGGGAGACTTCTGAATAGTGCTTTTCCTTGCTTAGTCTTCCCTAGATGCACATGCCTTCTGCACCCTAACTCTCTCTGGCTCCTAGTAGTTACTTTTTCCTTGGCTCTTTGCACTTGGCTCCCTTCCCCAGTTCTCCTGGTCCTGTAGATTCTTTACCAGCTTGTCACTTGTTCCATCTTTTTTGCATCTTTCTGCTGCTCTTTCAGACCTGCTAAGGAGGTTAGTGTTAGCCCTCTTGAAAATCAAGATGGCAAAAAGTTCACACATCTGCAAAAGGTTTCTCAGGGAAACACAAATATCTTGGATACAAGTTCAGTACCTGGAGTAACTTTCACCTGTATCCTGCAGTTGGCAACTCGTTTTATGTTCTAAAAATATGCTCTGCATTTTAAATATCTCACATTTTCTCCTTCCATATTCAGTTCCACAAACAAGTAGAAGTGACTTGCCAGAGCTCCTTACACTTCATGATACAGACACTAATTTTTGGCACTAAGAAAAATGAACACACAAGTGGGAACACCTTTACAAGGTGCACAGCAGGCATCCCTGTGGAAATAAATGCACAGAAACAAGTACAGTGGCTCGTGTTGCAGGTGACAGCTCAGGGGAAATTGCTAGTTGATAACACTGGACTCGAGCAGAAAGACTGGCAGTGATTATAAAGCAGTCTAAAGAAATTAAAGAAACACAGATGCACTACTGATCACAGAAACTTCCTTCTTGTTCCACAGGACCTGCTGTCATTGTCACTGATGAAGCAAGCTCTGAAATGCTCCACCCCAATTACCAAAACTGCCCGCGCCTGAAATACCTGACCAGGTAATTGCCAGCAATATCTCCCTGTATGATCTCAGTGCCCTTCTGTCTCAGCAGTAGTAATTTACAACAGCACAATTTCTTCCCATTTCCCAATTTCTTTCCTTACCACTTAACTGTTCTTTGGGAATGGTCAGCTAGTTGTATAAAATACTTGATAAGTGGAATTACACACCAGGCAGTGGCAGCAGAAGAAAATAGAGACTTTTCCTTGAAAGACCTGTTTAATTTAGTCTGTGTCTAGCAAACACTCATTACTAGCTAATGTACAGCCAGTCTGTGGCATTGCTGCAGGGCAGAATTAATGTCATCTACATCCTTTAACAAGCCTTTCAAGTGTGAACATATTGGGCCTCCTTTTTATATTCAGCTTCTGGTTTGGGGGTTGTTTCAACATTCTCATCACATTCATACCTTGAAGAAACTGAAATATACTCAGCCATGACACATTTAATGAAGATTAATAAAGTGAAATAAGGAAGATGCTACAGACAACACTCATGTTTGCAGAGTCAAGTACTCTGCAATGCTTGTGCAAGGTGTGGGCACAGGGTGGAAAATGATAAAGAGAGGCAGATATATTACAGGTTGGCTAGACTGTGCGTTAGCATATTTTTGTCCAAAATTCAAGAGCTGTCAGACTTTGCTTGCAAGAGCTCATGTGCAATATTTGACTCTGCAGGCAAAGGATTGGTCTAGACAGTGGTAATGTGACAGCCCCTAGAAGCAGCAGCCTCCTGTTCAAAAAGATGAGTAAACTGCAGGGTCTGCTGCTCCCTGCCCTCCCCTCTGCCCACCAACTGCACCTTTTGTGACCATATCAAGGTAGACTCTTTGAGCTGCACTGAGCACTGCCTCAGCTTGCAGGCTCCCTAGGGGAGTACATGGCCAGCATGGATATTCTCAGCTGAACTTTTTAAAATAAAATTTAAAGCAGCATAAAGATGCAAATGGCTTCTAACAAAGCAAAAGGTAGATTTAAACTACAAGCAAGTATCTAGGTGTTTCCCATTTCCCACACCATACAGCAATCAGTTCAAAGCTTCTGCCCTTTCTTCTTTCATGAGGCAGTTAAAGGCTACTCCCTGAAGACACAGACCTGTGCTATTCCAGTATGACCAGATCTGTTAGCTGATGCACAGCCCTTGCTTATGGGAAGCACTTCTGGGATGTTCACATCTCATCTTAATTTTTTGTACTGCCTTTGCGAGAGCAGAGCCAGCTCTGATCCTTGAAATCTCGATACAGCATCGGTCCTTCCTGCAGCTCAGACTCCCAACATCAGGAACCCCTTCAGTATGCTACAGTGCTTCTCCTCTACCCCTCACTGATGTGGGACAAGTCCACTGGGCTGGGTGATGAGAAAAACAAAAGATAGAAAGTCTGGTATGTGAATTATTTTTTTTCTTAATTCCTTTGCAGGAATAGGTCAGAGAATGCTAGGCAGCAGCCAGGTATCTCTGATGACTTGAAAAAAATTAAGAAGAGGATGGGTATTGATGGTGATGAGTCTTTGGATTTTTTTGTCCTCCTCGATAACATTTTTGCTGAACAGGTAAGCTGAGCTGTTCTGTTGCACTGTCACAGAAAGAAACATCCCCTTTCCTTGCACGTGGAGGAAATCACAGTGCCAAAACCCACAGATATTAATGTGCACTCCAGTACCTTTCTATGCAACCCAGAATGCTTAGAGAAATAGCATGGCCTTTTGAAAAAGCAAGATGTGGAGTCAGCCTTGCTGTAGAATGGATGAAGACTTGTCACCAATGTTTTTGTCCTTACCTTGAAACCCAGTATTTCTTTCAAGTGTAGAGCTAAGAGAAGCATTGGGCCTTGCTTACCCATTACAAAATGCTTTCCCTTTTTTGGCACTCAGCACCCAATAGTCATCTTAATCCCAGTTCCAGCACACTAGCTGTGAGCCAGACTGCTTCTGCTACTGAAAGGAAGCTGGGCACATTTCTACCCCTCCTTAGTACCTCTTTTTTGCTGGAGCTAATTATAACTGGTCTGTAAGCTGAATGGCCCAACGTATTACACTCCCCATAGAATTGGATCCTGAAGAACAAGCATTCATCCTTTTGGTACACAAAGCAAGTCTGTGTGTTTAAAACCATCCTAAAAATCCTCACATTAATATCATAGTCCTTCTGGTACACAGAGCAAGACTATTTGTTTAAAACCATCCTAGATATCCTCACATGAGTATCGTAGTACAATACTGTAGTACCAATGGTGTGACATGAGCAGCTGTTTTCTGTGGGCAGTCATCCACGTGTCTTCAGGCTGGGTTCAGAAAGGATCAAACCCTACCACACTGCTGCATCTCCTCCTTCCAGGTGCACAATTTGCCAAGCTGCCCTGTGCTCAAGAGCTTCCAGCAGACAGTGGAGCGCCGAGCTGTTGACTCCATGCTTTTCCTTCTGGAAGACAGTTCCAGGTGATTGCCTGTGTCCATGCCTCAGCCCTCAGGGGCTGTCTTACCCGGGGTGGATGTGCTAAACCAGCTTACTTCAGCAGACAGAAATGCTTTCCCATCTGCTGCATTTCCCCATCAGAGCTCACTCTTAAGGTTTGTGCCTCAGCCGTCTCACTGTAAAATTCAGTGCCTTGAGTCAGTACCGTGAGCTGGGAAAAAGGAGTGCACACTGAAGAGCACAGGATGTGGGTTTGCATCCTGTTTTGTTGATCCTCACAGAGAGAGGGTGGTCTCCCAGGAGCAGCAGTAGGCCACTGAGGTAGGCAGTGAAGGCCTCAGTTGCCACAGGGGTTTAAGTGAACCAGTGGCAAAAACAAAAGAAGAAAAGAGGAGATGCTTTGAGCCCATGCCCTGAGGCTGCCCTTGCAGTTGCACAAGTACAGTCCAAATTCCAGCCTGGGAAGCTTATCCCAGGGATGGCACCTGCACAGCTCGGCTGAGAAGTGCTGGCACTAGCGGAAAAAGTGATGCCAGGTCCTGCACACATGTAACTACTTGCAAAGAGAATCTGCTGCTACGTGCAGCTAATTGCCTCCTCCACAGTTGTTTGTAAAGGCTGGCTGAGTTGCTAGCCTAGCAGTCATTTTCCTTTTAGATTCATTTGCAGCTGCCACATTCATCAGCTCTTCTCAGGTGGTAGTACAGGACTGTCTTTTCTTTGCCATGTATTAGAGAGCTCACGTAGTGAAAGACTGGTTCCCACAACACCCAGGAGAGTTAGTCACACTCATCTTCCATTCCACTGATGTATTCATTAGGTAGAGGGAGTTTCTTCCCACCAGACATTGTATAAAGATCATCTCTTTATTCAATAAGAGGATAAAAACTACTTTTTGAATATAGCAACCACTTTCTTGAATCCTGCCCTCCTCACCAAAGACCCCCAGCCACCTTCAGCTGCTGTTCTGCAGCAGTCATCTTCCCTAGCTGAAACCCATGCACTCAAAAACTGTTTCAGGGAAACAAAACAGCCTCGAGAACAATCAGAGTTTCTAGATTGCCATTTACATGGCCACACCTCATGAGATTGCTTGTTAACACCTCTGCCCTCCTGTTCTGCAGTCACATTAGAGTCGTGACTGCACAACAGCTGAACTAAAAACTGGCCATGTTAATTGCATTTAATAGTTCTTAACTACACTCAGTTCAGGTTATCAAATCATAAGAGAAAAGCAGATTCTCAAGTTTTCATGTGTAATTGTGTGAAAGTTTTAAAACTAATAAATTTATTTCTGCTTCTTTTCCAGAGAAATCCTTCAGATGAATATTGGCCTCCTGTTCAATACCTTACAGAAGAACATCAAAGCAGCAGTAAATCCCTCAAATCCAGCTGAAAAGGACAGGTATGGCAGAGAACTCCTCCTCTAACTGTTATAAATTCTAAATTGATGTCAGTGTGAAAAACTGGTTCAGAAAGACATTGAATGTGTGGGATAAAAAGAAGTGCTCACCTGCTGGAAAAAGCATGAGTGCTACTGCCTATCCATGGAGGAACACAGCTGATATTCCAGGTCTGTTTTTTCTTTTCCCTTTTTTTTTTTTCCAGAAAGCTCTTCCTCTATGCTTCTCATGACTCCACTCTTATTCCTCTCCTGCTGGCACTGGGCACCTTTGATAACAAGTGGCCACCTTATGCTTCTGATGTGATCCTGGAACTTTATCAGCACCGGCACTCCAAGGAGTGGTTTGTGCGTGTGTCTTACCGTGGAGAGGTGAGATCCCTTGGGAAGTCCCTCCTACAAATCTCGGGCTTGTGGTTTCACCATGCAGCAGAAAAAGGGCTTTGGCAGTGCACAATATCTGTGATTCTGTCTCTTTGCCTTGCAGGAGCAAATGGTAAAAGGCTGTAAAGCAGGTCTCTGCCCACTTGAAGAATTTCTGGAAGTCCTTTCACAGTACTCGCTCACACCAAAGGAGTACAGTAACCTCTGCTCCAAAACGGACAGTAAACTAACTCACTGACTTAAGCTGTCTTAAATTAAAATTAGTTTATTGTCACAATCTTTGACTATTTTTCTTTATGTCCTTGCCAGCCTTCTCTATTCCAAAGGTATTTTAGATGAGGGGACATTTTCCTACCAGACACAGGGTGGCACAGTGTCACTTTACACTGTTAGCAGCAAGCTGAAAGAAGCCACGTGACAGAATGGCTCAAGTTTACTCCTGAGGTGACCACACACAAAAGCAGGGAGAGGCTCAGAACGGCAAGGGAGAGAACAGACCATTTTACATTGCCCATCTGCATGAGGAGTACGAGACAAAACATACCTTTTCCTCACATGCTGGGACTGTGGGATGAAGCCCAGCTTGCTTTGTGCTACCAGACTTGAAAGCTTTAACATTGATTTTATGTTTGGTAAACTGCAGAAGCCATTGTGTCTTTCCCTTTCTTTTGGCATGTTGGAGGGTTGCTCTCTGCAGACAGATGAGCCTCCCTAATTGCATAGCATTTAGCTACCCCATCTTCTTGAGGGCATTTTCATGCACAGAAAACATCTCCAAAGGGACAGAAAGCCTCCAAACCTCTCCCAGCACTCCTCTAATTATGGAAATTCTGTCATGAACATGCAGAACAACCACAGTGGGCCACGTACAAGCGCACACAATCTTGGTGAACTCTGCTTAATGTGCTTTAAACAAAGAAGTCTGGGGAGCTGCTATCAACTTCAGCTTTGGGTAGCAGTGATCTATTTTACACTTGCTGAAAGAGGAATACAGCACTAGCCAACAGCAGCACTTCCGGCTGACATGACAGCTTTTCCTGTAAGTACAAGAAATTACAATGTTGTCAAAGTCATAGAATTGTAGAATGGTTTGGGTTGGAAGGGACCTTAAAGATTATATAGTTCCAACCCCCTGTCATGGGCAGGGATGCCATCCACTTGAGCAGCTCAAAGCTCCATCCTACCTGGCCTTGAACATTTTCAGACAGGCATGGGGCATCCACAGCTTCTCTGAGCAATCTTGTGCCAGTGTCTCACCACTCTCACAGTAAAGAATTGAACCTAAACCTTTTTAGTTTAAAACTGTTCTCCTTTGTCCTATCACTGTCTACCCATGTAAAAAGTTACTCTCTCTCTTATAAGCCCCCCATTAGGCACTGGAAGGCTGCTCTAAAGTCTTTCTGCAGCCTTCTCTTTTCCAGGCTTAGCAACCCCAACTCTATCAGCCTGTTTTCATAGCAGAAGCTTTGTGGCCTCCTCTGAACTGATTTTTTACAGGTCCACATCTTTCTTGTGCTGGGTGCCCAGGAGCTGGATGCAGCACTGCAGTGGGGTCTCACCAGAGCAGAGCAGAGGGGCAGAATCCCCTCCCTTGACCTGCTGCCCAGAGGGCTTTGGATGCAGCCCAGAACATGGTTGGCTTTTTTGGGCTGCGAGCACACAGTGCTGGCTCATGTCCAGCTTTTCATCCACCACAACTCCACAGGGCTGCTCTCAGTGAGTTCTCCCAGGCTGCTCTCATGTCTGGGATTCCCCTGACCCTGCAGCACCATGTACCAGGACTTGCTGAAGCTCGCTACATTCTCACTTCTCAAGTTTGACCAGGTCCTTCTCTTGTGTCAACGGTACCACCTGACTTTGTGTCCTCTGCAAACTTGGTGAGGGTGCACTCGATCTCACTATTTCATTGAAAAAGACATCTACTTTTCAGTAAGTAAATAAAACATGGTTAATAAATCCCTACTTTCTTTGGGATAGGCAGAGGTTAAAATAGGGGGACCATTTTTTAAAATGGCACTGTAGTTCAGATTCTGTGTTACCTCTTCTCGCTTAGTGAAAAAATCACTTAATGTAAGTCATTGACAGATATGTGATGGAGGCACTACAGCACCTTCTCCCTGAGAAGAATGGGCTGGGTTTACCTCTACTCTTTCATTAGCCTACCCCCACCACAATTACATGTTGACAACCATGCACAGTGAACAGAATAATTTGAATACTAAATACATTGCTGGAGGTCCCACTGAACTGCTATTAGAAGCTGTCAAAAAAGCAAACAAAACATTGTTATTTTCCATCAAGCTTTTATACAGCCTAAAACCATAATGCCACTATATAAAAAAATCAATGCCTACCCCTGCTTGAGAACAGTGTGTTCTGCTCTAATCAAGCTCTCTCTTATACAGTTTCAAGTATTTGGGGAACAGTGATGAATATATTAGGTCTACAATTATAAGTTATTTGCGAGGTATGGACTGATTGGAGAAAAGCATCAGAAGCTTTGGCCATACAAAGGGGGAATTCACGTACCTACTCTTAAATAACAACTAGGAGCATCCCCAACAAAACTGAGCAGTAGCCAGGTTAAAAATTGCAACACAGACACGAGGCAGAGCACTCAGCAGTGCAAGTTACTCCAGAGCAGGTAAGATGGTTAAAGGGCACAGCTTTTACACAATTAAGATCCTCCTATCACTCTAGGCAGGGTAACACAAATTTCAGTAACAGCAGAAGACCTCAGAAAAGCAGGCCAGCTTCTTGGCAGTGCCTTGGAAGACACCACTGGGAACAGGTTACTTCACTGTCTGGTATCTGCAGTGCCCCCTCTGCCCTGTTCTAGCCTTACCCATCCCCTCAGTGTGGAAGTGGTTGGGCCACACAGTGGTACAACCCCACTGAGCACTTCCACTGCAGTTGTGGCCCACAGGATGAAGGAGTTATTTCTGACCACAGCTAGTGTAAATTATCATTTCAGAAGAGGATTGGTTGGACAGTGGAAGGGTTTTAATACTGAAGTGTTTCCCTGAGAATCAGGCCTTTCAATATTGTTTTCATAATTTCTAGCCACTTTCCCAGGAAAGTAACTATAAACATAGATGTTTATACATTCCATTAAAGATATGCCTTTTGATGGATGTCTCTCACAGCCAGTGTGGTTGGGAAGGTGGTAACCTGACTATCCAATCCCTGGTCCTTGTCAAAAACCTATAAATACTGAAAGAATAAACTTTCTTCTTTCATCACACTTCGAGCTGTGTCTGTGTGAATCATTTCATGTCTGACAGTGACACTGAAGGACACAGGTATGTGGGAGCTACCGTATTGCAAACACAACATGGAAAAACTGAGACATTCCTGAGAATGTGGAATAAAAATTCCTAGAAATCAACAATTTCCCAGTATCCCAAACAAAACAGCATCACTTTTTCTCCTATTAACTATTTTTAGGTCAAGAATTACTACCAATTGACAAAGTGAAGTACATTTTAGTAAATACAAGCCTATATCAAACATGGTTCATTTTTCCTCGAGAAGTGTCACATTAGGGAACAGGTTTTATCCAGCAACCTGGTGAGGCTGCACAAGGAAAACATTCACCATCATGAGTGCAGAAGGATACCACCAATAAAACGTAGCCTGTTCTGACACCTGAGTGAAAACCAGCATAGCAGAAAGCACACAAAGCACCACAAAATTAAGCCTTGCATATACCATATTTATAATAGTCCCAACACTCTGGGGCAACAAAAAATGCTGGATGTCAACTTACCCTCAGGAAGATTTTGGCACCCACATCTACTCTGAGTCAGGACACATGTACTGTACCAGAAGCACTCCCAGCATTCAAATCCCAACAAAGAGAGATGCAGATCAGATCTTCACACACTGGTCTGTCTTCTAAAATGTGACCCATCAGACACCCCAAGGATGTCAGGACTAAACTCCTAAGGCTGACTCCTTGCTGTCATCTTCTTTGGCAGATTAGCTAGCCCATGATACAGGTACAAATCTCGAGTTTATTCGAACGGTGCTTAAAACTGCCAGTGTGCTTCACAGATGACCTGAGTGCAAGTCTACTAATTTAAAACAAACAGATTTCAAATATTTTAAACTTTTGATTTAGCAGGCACATTACTTAGCATTTCAGAAGTTCACCATCTGCTGGGTTTACCTTTTAAGTCTCTCTACACTCCGGCTGCGCAACCATCTGGGATGAGATAATTTGAACAGCAGACTGTTTCCTCCCATGTTACTAGAGAGGAAGAGCAGCCAAGCATGTATGAATAAAGTCTATTTCATTCTTTCAAACAAAGGTGGAGGAGGATGATTTGAAAGCTTTAAAAAAAAAAAAAAAAAAAAGCAGGCGGGGAGGGGAAGAAAACTAGAAATGGCAACCCACTTTCCATCTTCAACTGTACCATGACTACCAAAGCTGAGTCACAGTTACTATTGATAAGCAGGAGGGAACAGAGCCTGGCTTACAGATCCTCAGGTGAATCTGCAAGGCTGACAGCTAGAAAGCTTTTCAATTTGTAAAGCAAAAGGGGAAGAAGTAGAATCCAAGCGAAACAAAGAAGTTCATCGACGCATATCTACAGAGTAATTTTCACAACTGAAGCCAGCTCTTAGCAACCCTTTTCCATCTGCTGGTGCAAACACTGAGTTTAAGTGCACCTACGTGGACTCAGGTCAGGATCCACATCTTCTGCACTTTCTGTAGGAAAAATCTCATTAAGATACCAAATGCCAGCATTGTAAGTTAGACAGACACAGAAGGAACTTTAATTACACAGCATGTTTAAGATGTATCCTCTCGCTGTTCAGTGGCTTTGGAAGAGTGAATTCCCTATGCTAATTTTCCTAGAATAAATCACAGCCACCTCAAATCCTTTGCTATTCAAAATCTCAACAGGCATAGGAGGCACTAAGACAGTTTCAAAAAAATCCCAAAACCTCTGGCTCATTTCTATGTCAATCAAGAACTTTGCTTTGTTCAACAAGGTAAAAACAGTCAGGAGTGATGGCAGAAGTGGCAACACTTAAAAAGGTTGCATTGTGACAATTTCCATGCAAGGTCCTCAAAATGGAGCTGTGCAACCACTAAAAGAAGAGGTAATTCCTCTCTACAGAAATAACACTTACTGTGTCATTGTCAGCTCTTTCTAAAATCTTGACAAGCGTGCTTCAGGCACGCTGCCTGTCTTGTCAGAGGGAAGCACCACAACAGACATCCTACACTTTGTCAAAAGAGTAATTCTCACCCAAAATCATCGTAAATTTGCATGACAGCACAAAGGTGAATTTGGAAGCAGACAACAGAAGGCTCTGAAGCTTTCATGTCTCCAACTGTGCATGGCTTCACTCATTTTATAACACGGGCAACAAAAGTTTAGTAAATCAGCCACCAAGAGGAATTCTTTTTCCACCTGTTAAGGATCAGTTAACTCTAAAAAATCCTCACACACAAGCATGTTAAAAATACTCATTCTCCACATGATTTTCACACTAATGGCCAGCCCTCTGAGGAAACTACTAATTGAAATCATTTTAAGTAGCAGTAAGTGGAAGGAAGAACGGATTACACATATACAGTGCTGGGGGACCAGAGAACAGGCAGCCACAGAGCCCACACCCTAGCCTACAGATCCGTATGTGGCTCATGTTGATATTCTCCGGGAGCAGGGCTCAACTCCCAATCCATGTTTTGTCATCCAGCCTTTCACTCCTCATAGGCAAGACCATAAAACCTCCTTGCTGAAATCCTCTCAAAAGGCAGGTTTGAAAAGACAGGGGATTAGGAAGCAATCGATGAGAACTGTGGCAAAGCAACAATTTACTCAGCAGGGCTGTCTTGATAAAAATCTGCTCACTGACAATTTCTCTCTCACCTTTGTTATTAAAGTTCATCTGCTCCCCACCATCTCAGGCTCTCAGTGCTGACAGAGACCTGACCCAATCCAGAGTCCCCAGAGAGGGACACAATCCCAGTGCCTCAGCAGACTGACACTGCTGCTCAGGGAGAGCTCAGACCCACCTACCTTGCAGTGCTGCAAACATTCTCCAGGAGGAGACAAGTTTCATCTGTTCCTTGACCCTCAACAAATTGAGGAAGTCTTTAAGTATCGCTCCTGGGGTGCTCTGAAATAAGACCTCACTCCAAGGGAAAACAAGCTCAGTACAGGATTAAGTTAACAGAATTGCCTGAAAAGGAGCACGCAGCTGCCTACTGACCACTTTTAGGAGCTGTCATGGTTTACCCCACCTGGCCTCTGGACTGGCTGTGATCACAAGCAAGAAGAAACAGTCATCTGTCCAGCTGTTTGATGTACACAGAAACAACTGGACTGGATAAAGGAGACAGTTCATTTTTGTAAGAAACAATATATTTTATTTTTCTGACACCACAGCCCTGGCGAGTGGTTTTGTACCAAATTTAATGGAGGTTACACAGAACGTTTTACGCTGGGGAGGAAAAAAAAAAATAACCACAAAAAAAAAATCCTGGATAACTTTTAGTGTCTGTTCCACTCCCACATTAATAAAATCACTTGGGGTTTCTAAGAAAAGGAGAATAGGAAACAGTGAGAGAGACTACTGTAGGATGTAACAGTGTCCAAGTCCAGCCCCTTCCTAAAAGTGGGAAGAGTCCCCACGTGAGGAGAGGCTCTCCTAGATTTACTCCCCAAAATAACACAATGTATTGCAGCTGCCATAGGAGGAGACAGAAGGGGACGGAGAGAGAGAGAAGCCTATTTAATAAAGAGTGGGAGGGAGAGACAGAAGGTGCTGGACAGCACGCCATAATTTGAAAAATATGTCCTTAACTTATTATTTATTTCTTTTAAAAGATTCCCCTCACTGAACTTAAGTTCCTTTTTTGTGCTTTTCATTAATACTCTGCTCTGAGGTCGTAGTTTGGTTTTTCTATACATTGGAGTTGAAGGAAAATAGTCCGAAGTTCTGAAGATGGATTCTCCACCTAAAGTAAACAGCCTAGAATCCCATTCTCCTCTCACCCCAAAGACTAAAGTCTCTGCTAAAATCCCTTTTACAATATAGTACAGTACACAAAAAACCCCAAAAATAACCGAGAGTCCTGGGAGAAGCCAGTCCGAAGGACGTAAACATACAGAGAATGGTGCAACTTGTGACAAATGGCAATTCTCAAAATACAGCTACAGATTCTCAAAGCAGGTGCCGTCACGGGATACCCAAGTCCACAAAAATAATTTTTAAAAAATAAATCTTAAAAAAAAAACAACCTGTTAAAATGAATATTTTTTTTTTTTTTTTTTCAGGTAATTCCATACATTCGAGATTTCCCAAAGTGTCCTCTGGTCTCTTTTCACCTATTGCATGGCCAAACTGTATACTCCTGAAGCTCCCAAAAAAGCCCTCAGGACTTGGAATCTCATCTTGACAAGGATCAGAACATCCAGTCTTATGGTAGCAGCTTAAAACATCATGTTCCCTGGGTTTCCAGGGCCTTGGCTAAATCCTCCCATGCCAACATCAGCAGCCATACCTCGGGGCCTCATCTGGGGGGGAATCATGATGTTTTGTTGGGGTCCCATCATGCCCTGCATTGACATCATCATCCCAGGTGACCCCACAGGGCCCGGGTGGCTGTACAGCCCGGCGGGGGCTCGGTCCTTGCCCGGGATCATGCCCACGGCTGCCACGGGGTTGCTCATGAGCGCGGGCTGGCCGGGCATGGCGGGCTGTGCTGGTGACATCATGCGGTGGTGCGGCCCCATCATGCCCTGCTGCAGGAAGGCCGGCGGCCTCATCGGGTTGTGACCGGGCATGGACGGAGCCGTGCCAAGAGGGATATCCGGAGTTCCCACCGGCCCGGGGCCCCCCATGCCGGGCAATGTTAGTCCCATCCTCGGGGTCTGCTCTCCTATCATCCCCTGCATGTGGGAGAAGCCGGGCCCGGGACCCTGCGGCTGCTTGCGGCCCGGCACCTCCCCACGAGGGAAATACTGTAGTGTCTGGCTAGGCTTCTCCGATGGGATAATCCTGGACAGGTCAAACTCGGGTATTCCCGTGGCTCCAGGACGGATCACCTCCTGCAGCTCTGGATCAGTGAAAACCGAAGGCATGTTGTTTCCAAGAACAGTGAAGGAGTCTGGACCGCCAGGGCCTCCAGTCTTGCAAAGTGCTGGATCTGTCGAACTTTGGGGCAGGTTGGTAGGACGCCCCAGAGGTCCTTCTCCGTGGAAGCCCATTCCAGCTGGAAAGTTGCCTTGTCCACCGCTGGGCCCGTTGTGTGGAAATGGCACCTGCTGTGGAGGGGACTGTACGGGAGGGAACCCCTGCGGGAAGCCCAGGCGTCCTTGAGGTACCATTGGAGACTCCTGGGAACCATGCCCCATCATTGGGTTGTGTGACATCAGGCCGGGTCCCACGGGGACCCCGTGAGGAGGTATATTGGGTCCCATAGCATTTGGAGAGGGCATCTGGTTGTTATGGGAAAGAGGCTGGGTCATTCCCATTGGGCTAAGGGTTGGCATTGGACCCACTGGGTTTGGACCTGAAATTCGAGGATTCTGAGAATTAATACCCATTCCTAGGGAAGAAACAAGGAATCACATTTAGACAACAGCCAGTAATAATCAATAAAGCTATCAGAGATAGCTGCAAGGTTACCAAGTCTGCACACACAAAAAAACAGTGCTAGTAAGAAAAACATCAGCAGTGGCTCTGAACAGTGTTATTTTAACCAGAAATTTGATGTCACTCAAACAGCCATTTCCCTAAGCTTGTCACTGCCCTATCAAGCAGTGTCTAAGGCCTGTTCGATAAGCAGGATTTCAATCCAAACCATACTTTCACCACCTCCCTGGCAGTCTGGATGACACAGGCAGTAACAAACATGTCTGTGACAGATTATCAGCATATGGACACTTGTCCACTGGGAAGTGGCCGGAACGCCTTTCAAAACTCAGCAGTGATAAATCAGGTAACCCTTGTAAGGCTAAGAGGCAATGATCAATGAGGTTAATGAGTTACCATCATGAACTTATTCAATTAGCCAGCTTCCCCCAGATATATTCAGCCACTCTGATCATCACTGTGTGAAACACACTGCAAAGCTACAGGTAAACTCATCAAGAATTCATTACCAATTGCCACTCTTGAAACATCCACTCATCCCCTTTTTCAACTATTAATTAATAGGATGGAGGTGCTACAGCCTACTTTTGTATTTTTGATGATTCAGTGTCAAAAAAAATCCAAACAACCCCCCTTAAAAAACTGTGAAGTTTCTATGGCACTGCCTTAAGACAGGAGAGGTAAAGTTTCTTCTGGATAACACATTGTAGGTCTGACCCTTAATCCCATGAGCAGCCTTCATTCACACAAGTAATTCCCATCTGCCTGAGGGGAAAATCTCCCCCATACACAAGTGTTTTCCATGCTAAACACCTTCTGAAGAATGCACACTTTCTGGACAGAAAAAAACCAGTTGCAAGGAGAATTTCCAGTTATACATTTCAGAGAATTGCAAATGCTTTCTCAAAAATGACCCATGGCTACATATTCCTCAAGTTTCTTCCCATCTCACTGTTTTCATTTGACGAGGCTTCCCTAAAATCACCCTGATACCTTGTGCTAATGTTCCTTTGATTTTCTTACCTGGTACGCTGTTCATAGGTGGCAAGTTTGGGGAGCGTGCTGGAGGGGAGTCGTCATCTGAGCTGGCCACAGTTTTGATGGCATCGTGATAGAGCGGTGTTGAGCTGGGCATGGCAAATTTGGACATCCTGGACATCATAATGGAGAGGGGATTCTGGGAGAGGGTTGGCTCTGGAGGCATTGTGTAAGGACTGCTAGAGGGAAGATTTCCAGGGAGAGTCACAGGAGCAGACTGGCTGACTGTGGAAGGAGGTGGACCACCTTAGGAGAAAAAAAAAAAAACAAAAAAAAAAAAAAAACAAAAAAAAACAAAACAAACAGAGAGCGAGAAAGAATTTAATTTTTTCTCCTTACCGTTTTCCTTAAATCAAACTCTCTTCCCCTAGAAATCTCAAAAACTAGAAATTATTGCGAGACTTTACATGACTGATGCAGACAATGACTATGAAAGGTAACCAGAAAAATAAGCCTATTGGTCAAATTGATTAACATCTGTTATCCTACTGCATAACATTTCTAAGTAGAACTATTTTGAGCCTACACAAATCCACGTGAAAAATTACCAGTTTAGTCTGAAAAATCTTACTATTCAATTTCCATACACTGAAGACAGACTTAGGTTCCAGAGCTAGCCATCAAAATCAAAATCTATAATCAAAAAAGACACAGGCAGCACAAGGAAAGCTGTAGCAGATATTATGCTGAGACATGTGAACACATTTCTGACAAGCTACATCAGGAGCTACAAGTAAAACTCCCTGTTTACGTTGCATTTCTTGTTTCATATAGAGATATTAGCTGCTTATTCCAGCGAAAGAAACATTCTCTGCAACTGTTAGGTTAATGTCATCCTTTGCTCTCACAAAATTAGAAGTAACTTAACTGCACTTCCAATCTCCTTTGTTTCTCACTGATAAATTTTATGCCATCCAGACCAATGTGAAGGAAAGATGCTAAACTGAAGCTGTACTCTCACTGAAAATTCACTGCACGTTCCTCAGCCCCTCCCAACCAAAAGAGGAAAGCAGAATAGGGAATATAAAAAACTGCAATGCTGAAAGATCCATGCTTTGGAAGAGCTGCATGTCATTCATTAAGCACTAGGTAAGGCACAGACTGAAGCACTTAGGTGCCTTTCCTGAGCCACCGGCCCCACAAGCACGTCCCAGTGCCGGTCCCGGTTGTTACCCGCGGCAGCACTAGAGGGCAACGTGGGCAAAGGGCTCCTCTTTCCCAGCCGGGAGAATCTCCCGGGTGGGAAGGCAGCCCAGGGCTGTGGAGGCCTGGACCGAAGGGTGGGTGAGCTTTGAGAAGGTGAGGGCAGAGATGTGCCAGCACCTGCACCCCGATGTCCCAGGCACAGCACGGCTCAGCACACAACCTAATGTTATTCACAGTGGTGGTTAGATCACTCCAAAATGCTTGAAGCCTGATACAGGGAATAAAACAGAGAGTACAATAGAACTGATAAAGGAGGTTAATATCTTAGGCCTGATTGAGCAGAAACTGTGGGAGAGGCTTCTGATCTCGACTCAGATGTCCCCGTCTCTCAATCGCCCATACCCGAACAACCGCATCACAACTTCCTGTCTTCAGTGTACACCTAGAAAAGACCAACCATTCCTGACCCATGCCTAGATACCCAGCAGGTTAACTGCTCAGCATGTCTTTGTAGGAACCTTCCATACTAAAGTGCTTTAATAACATCAACGGGATCTTCTCCGTTGAGCTACAGTGACTGAGCTATGAAAGAACAGCAAAAGACCCCTTCAAGGAGAGGCTTCTCTCATTGATCCTCCACATCTTTTCACACCTCTCAACCCCATCCTTTTGCTTTTATGTCCTCAGTGACCATGACCAGCTCTGAGCTCGACACACGGGAAACAGGGTGCAAACCCACAAATATAACAGGAGGAGGAGGAGAAGCCCTCACCCTTCATTTGCATGGCAACACAGTCCCCCTCAAATAGGGAAAGGGCCATCCAGCTCTCGTCCTGCTGCAGGAGCCCTCCTTCCTCCCTTTGCTGCACATTTTGGATGACCCGACACAAACCAAAGCACCAAATCCGGCTAGCGGAGGTGGCACTCACCCGACTCCACGTTCCCCAGCATGGCCGGAGAAGACATGGTTAGAGACGCCTTGTGGTTCGGGGGAATCCCAGGGCTCTGCAAAGGAGGCTTCGGAGATGAAGTCCATCCAGGAGAAGGTGCAGGGAGAGACGGAGACTTGAGGTGGACAGGAGAAGCAGCAGCAGACCCCAAGACAGGGGGGGATTTAATGGAGGCAGCAGCAGCTGCGGCAGTGGGGCCCGCGAGCATTCCTGCCAGCTGGGAGGGTGTCTGAGGGGACTTGAGGTTCCCCGAGGGAGACCCCATCATGGGAGACTGGACCTGGCGCATCGTGGGGGACTTCAGAGGGTTGATTCCTGGCGAATGCACCTGACCAGCTGCGGAGATATCCAAGGGCTTGCGGCCGAGGCTGCGCTGCGCAGGGGGAGCAGTGTTGAGGCTATTCGGGTTACTGGTGGGATTGAGAGGTAGTGGCGGCATGTGGCTGAGCCGGTTGTTAGTCCTTTGGTCAGGCCCGATCTGTTCTCTGAGATTCCGGAGACCGACTCCTGGGCCCTGAGACATGGGAAGGAAAGGCCTGGGACCCATGCCATACTCCTGTTGCGGGTGCTCCCCAAACGGCAGCGGCACCATTTTCTGCTGAGAGGAGAGCATCTCCGAAACACCAGGGCGCAGCTTCATCATCTCTTCCGGCCCAACTCCTGCCTCCCTCAGCTTCTGAGGGACCAGGGGTGGGTTAGAGCCCATGCTGACATTCATGCCCATGTCCCCCTTCATGCTGCCAGGGCCCATCCCAAACTCCAGCTCCCTGCTAGAAGCCATTTGTGGGGGTATTCCTTTTGGAAAGTCCCCCCTAGAGGGGCTCATCGGTCCTTCTACCGGCATGCGAGGGAAGATGGGGTTGTTCCCAGGCTCCATGTGTCTCTGGGAGGGCATCATTCTGTTGATCTCCATGCCGGGCCTGATGCCTTCCATGTTCAGACCAGGAGGGAGGCCCATCTGTTTCTCAGCCAGCTGCTGCTGATAGAGCTCTTCAGGCAGGCCCTGCGGATTGGGGAATCGCTCCCCTCGGCCAGGGCCGCTGAAGACACCCTGACCAGGAGGGAAGTTTCGGCCATCTGGGATTTTTGGCACATCATCTGGCCAATTAACTCCTGAAAGCCCAGGCCGTGAGGCGGGATTCGGGACGTTGGGGCCTTCCATGTCAGGGTTCATCATTCCTGCAAAACCAGGCAGGCGCATCTGGCTCCCAGGCATGTTGGGATGAGGGGCCATGCCCCTGGGGGGCAGAGAATGTGCCATGTTCATGCCTTCAGGGAAGGGCTCTGGACCCCCAGGTCCCCAGCCCTCACCAGGGGTCATCTGGTAGGGAGGGGGAGGACCTCGGACCACCCCACGAGGTCCGTGCTGGTGGACCATCATGTCCTGCAGGGAACACTGCTGCACAACCACCTGCTCTTGCTTCCTTCTCTTCTCCTCATAAAACTCCTGCTGCAGCTTAAGCCAGGCCACCTGCTCAGGAGTCATATGGTCCAGGTGGTCTGGGCCTATGGCTCCTGACTGGGAGTTCATTGGTGGTGGTCCCATTTCATCTGGGGAAAAAGGCATGTCCCTGTGTCCTTGAGGGCCAAACGGAGCCCCTCCATCTGTCCGAGACCCCGACCCTTTGCCTAAACTTTGGGATTGAGCCATCATAGCCTGTATCGGCCCTTCGGGTTTCTTTTGGGGACCATCCAGCACTCCAGCATTTGGGGGTGGCCCCCCACTTTGCCCTCCTGCAAACTCCTTCTCATCAGGGAAGAGCATGCGCTGGATGTCTCTCAGGGTCTGCAACGAGCGCTCTCGGTGCTCCAGCTGCTCCTGTGACAGTCCGTCGGGATTCTCACCCAAACTGGATGGGTCCCCACCAGACCCCTGCTGGGGAGGACCTTTGGGGTCTGCAGCAGAGCTATTGCTACCTTGGGAAACTGGGCTAACTGCTCGATTATTGGGGGTTGAACTCTGCCCAAATCCTTCTGTCTGCAACGGGGTAGAGTTGGCAGGGCTGCCCACAGACATCACTTTGCTTTCCACACTGGGACTGTCCTGATCTATGGGACATGGAGGGCCAGTGGGTTTGGATACTGGTGCTGACACAGGTGGAGTCGGCTGCATTTTGGCGTTCTGGGGAGGGTTCTGGTCCTGGGCAGCAGGGGGCTGGGGCTGTGGTAGGGGCTTGGGTTCAGTCCGAAGTGCAGTGATCTGGGGGTTCTGCAAGAGAAAGCCACACTCAGTCACTTGCTCTTCTTAAAGCCATGTCACCTAAACAGCAGTGCAAAAAAACACCCGATCTCAATCCCACCAGCCCAAAATTTGCAGGGAAGGGTAGCCTTCATGCAGCCATTACATAGCAGCCTCTTGGCAATGCAGAAACCTGCTCTGCTCAAGGCATTACTGCAGGGACCCCTTTCATCTGTGACCCCTCTGCATGACCAATGGCTTGGAAATATACTACCCAAATATTGCAAGACTCTTCTTTGGAAGAAGAAGATATTTCAGGCAGTCTGAACAACAACTGAACAACAACCTAAAACTTGTTTCAGAGTGCAACTAATCATCCATCTCTCTGCATCACACACAGGCACATTTACGATTTCCCCTTCTCGCCCCCATGCAGGCATTCCCTACCAAGGGTACAGTGTTTCGTTCCGCCTTGCTGTTTGAGATGTTCTGGATATGAAAGGACACAATTGTTTCCACCTGTCCCTTCAGCACAGCTTCTGCAGCCCTGCAAAGACAGACAGGTAGATGCACATATCCAGTTGAAGCTAAGAATCAGTTTTTCTTAACTGACCTCCTTTCCATCTTTCAGCTGGCAAAAGGGAGAAAGACTTAACCACACATATTCACTCTAGTTGAGTACGAAAAGAATAATTATTACATCTACAAACTCATCAGCATTCAAGGTTCATGTCTCAGTTTAAGCTATCCTGGCTCCTATTCATTACATGGATTGCAAAACAACATCAACCAGCATTTGCAAAAAAAAAAAAAAAAATATAAAAATCCCCATACCGCAGAGGAGTAAACAATTACTTCAATTACTTCTCAGAGAGGAAAAGGTAGGTACATTGTCCACTCCAACCCCTTCAGCTTCCCCAAAAGAAGTAACGACTTTTTGCTACTTGATGCAGAAAATGCCCTTGATAATCTCTTAAAAGATGAGCACAAATATAATTCCTGCTCCCAGAAGACATTCAAGCATCTACCTACTTACTTGTTGGCCATCTCAGTAGAAAAGACGTAAACCACTTTGGATGGAGTCTTCTGCCCGCTTGCTGGCTCCAAAGTGGCAGTCAGACCATGGGAAGGTGTGGAAGACCTTGGGGCTGAAGCATTTGAAGGAGTCATGGAGTGTGGTGTGTGCTGAGACTCCTGGGACTTCACATGATCAGCAGAATTGCAGTCTGGAAAGGGACAAAGGGGAAAAGGAGGGAATCACTATCTTGGGATCTCTTTGGAAATCAATTCTGGAAACTGATCAGAGCTTTTTCTCCTCTGAAATTTCCTGTTTCTTCCTCAAGCACCACTAAAGGCAATTCTTCTATTACACCACACATCTTTCCTCTAAAGCCCTGGTGTCCTTCAAGCAACCCTGGGAGAAAGATCCTCTTGTGTCCCTTTTCAAGGAAAGTGAAAGTTCTCACAACTCATCTCTTTGAATTCTCTAATGACCACATAGAAAAGCAGGAAAACTACACCTTCAGGTAGGTTATGTCTGCCTCAAGAAAACACTCCTGCTACTTTTTTTTTTGTGCTCAGCCACCTTAGCTAGGTGACCTAGCAAATGGTCAACAAAGATGGACAGCTGAATATGCAGTCTGGTTTGGCATTGCCTCACAGAGGCAATGGTGGAGCCAGGAAGAGAACACAGAAATCCCAACTCTCTGGCTTGTGTTACCAGTCAAGGTGCTACAGGTTATATATCTGTGTTGACAAAACAGACCTGTATATTGTTTAAAACCCCAGTTACAACAGAACAGTTCCTGAAAGGCCAAAGGCCAAAAGCAGACCAACAGGTTGCATTTGTACTTTTAAATCCTCTGGGGGAGTTTAAGAGTTACAAAGGAACTTTCCCACCAGGTCTGGGCTCTAACTGAGCGTGAACAAGACATTTACCAAGGCCAGCTATGACAACCTCTCCTCTTCACCTGCTCTCGAGACCTTTAGACTTCATTGGCTGGAACTTACAGAACCCCAAACAAACAAATGTTTCACTAATACTTGCATAGCAATTCTCCATCTCACAGAGGATTCAGACTGATTGTCTGCCCTTGCACATGAACCCTAGCAAACATACCTTTGATTTCCGGGTCATCATTAGGAGTCCCAGCTTCCCTCTGTTCAAAGGAGTCTGCCGAAATGCTCCTCTCTCTCTTCCCCTTCCCCTTGGCACCATTTCCAGCCCCATTCTTCAGCCCCATATTCCCACCCGGGCCCGGGAGCACTTTGGGGGTGTGACCTCCACTTTTGGGGTCACAGGGAGAGGGCTGGGATTGGCTGGTGGAGCCCCCTTGTTTGCCTTGGTTGGAAAATTTGGAATCCAGCTGAGGGTTGCCAGACGGGGACATCACTGTAGGGGGACGGACCATCACCTCCTGCTTTGATTTGGGGCTACTGAGGAGAGAGGAAAAAAAAAAGAAAGAAAAGGAAAAAGTGACAAATCACACCATTGATTCATTCAGCCCTGTAGGAACAGATTAGAGTGAAGCAGAAACAACCACTGTCACCTTTACAAGCTAAGACAATTGCTGACAAATAAAAAATGCCTGCAAGCTTAGAGTCATGCAGGTGATTTTTTGAACATGCCCTGAAAGGGTTATTATCCAAGATGGGATCTCATTGCTCAAGAAGGCACCAGGGCAAACCACAGACCTGCCAGATCCCAGAAACTGCTGTCACATGAGGACCCACCTCTGGTGCTTCTGTCAATAAAGACAACGGTTTCTATGTGCACAGAGAAGCACCTCACACCAAGACCAGCTCAGAGTAAACAAACAATAAAGTTCCCCTCACCATTCTCCTGGACCCCTACTACGCTGCAGCTCTGATCAGAGCAGACACCCCCCCACCCCTCCTTCCACCTCCCCATCCAGTTCTACAGGGAGCACAAGGAAAACCCAGCATTACTGCAGCATTCGTCATACACTGGGGCGAGCTGCCAGAGAAACACAAACCTCTGACCGTGAAAACAATTAAACCAGCTACAACCTGCCCCTGAATAAGGAAAGAGAAGGATACCATCTCCAAGCACACTCCTGCAAAATGGGGCAGATGAATCCTCCTCATTTTGACAAAGGAGTCTCAGGATTTTCATTCCTCCTCCATCCAGCAAATTGCATCCTAAAAATATTTTGCTCCTCTGGGTTCTACAGATAATAGGCACCCCTTCCCTCCTCACCCTTCACTTACTCCATTGCTATCAGATCTTCTGCACTGTGTTTTCCCATCACCACTATCACTTCCAACAGGCAGTGCTTGCTAGCATCCTCACTGTGGGATTCACACAAGCTGTTCCTTCCTTTGGACAGACATCTGACTCAGAAGCATTCGCTCTGAAATACTGTTAAGCTCCAGGTGACCTCTAGGAGTAAATAATCAAACTCAAGAATGCTGTCAATCAGAACCATCATAAGTCCCTGGACACTGCTTTGCTTTCATATTTTTCCCTTTCCAAATTAGTGGAGAAGAAATGCTGACCTGCTGCACTGGCAGGTGACTGATGCAGAGGATCTTAGTGCTCAGCTGATCAGTTCTTCAGGCTGTTCAAGCCAGTAATATGGAGAAAGCATTTTGTGTGAAAGTACAGACAGAGAGACCTTCTGCTTCCCAACTACCCCTTGGGAAATAGATAATTAGAAGAGGAGAAGAGAGAAAAAAAAAAAACAAGATAGAAACGGCAGGTTTACTCTCCTACAGCCTATCCAGGCACCTGGTGGAAGGGAGGAGAGCACAAGGAATGGAGAATCCATGCCTCACGGATTTACAGCTTTCAGCTCATCCTGAGCCTTGCAAACACGGAGACCACCAGCGCTGTGCAGCCACTGCTCAGGTACTCAGCAGGTCTGATGGGAGCACAGATGGACCAGGAAGCCACATTGCCCCAGTCCTTGGGCTAATCCAGCAGCAGAGCAGGGATGGCAACGTGCACTAACCCACGGCAACTGATTGCAGGCTCTTCTCCTTACCTCTGTGTGTTGCCTGACGGGGAGTTCCTCACTTTGGGGTTACTGGAATGCATTGACAGAAATCCTGAGCTCACAGTCTCACACACACGCAGATGGGCTCTCGTCAAGTTCCTCTGGGGAGCGTGCCGCCAGAGGCAGCGTCGAAGCACTTTCTGCCACCCGCTTCTCTCAGCGCTGGCTGCCTGCTTGCCTTTTTTCTCTTTGCTCCTCGCTGCTTTTGCACTGGGCACTTCCCTCCTGCAGCTCCAGCATTCTCTAGATGCGTGCCTCCTGCTGCCCAGGGGAAGTCTCGCATCTCCAGGGCACACTGCAAACCACCCCACAAGCACAGAACAGAAAACCAATGAGGAACTTCCCAAGGAGATATGTCTGGTGTGAAGCAATGCATGACAATTCTTCCCCCATTCCCAAGAAGACACAGAAGAGCTTTCAGACAGATGTGTATTTTAGACAAGAGGCAGACCTGGCTGGCCATTCATTTTACAGGCAGTAAAGCCATCTTCCCTTTGTCCAAATCAAATCATTCTGGAGTCAACAAAACAGGGAAGCACCTTGTATCTGAATTCTGAATCTGAATTCTGTATTTGATTTTGCATCCATGCTCAACTTAAAGACACTTCACAGCAAGTCAGTAGGAAGCCAAAGGTACAAATCCCCAACATGACCTAGCTATCCAAAATTCCCCTAGGAATGGCCATAACCTGATATTTCTTAAGAACATAAACTGCTTAAATCTTTGGTCTCTTTGGTCCAATATACCTAGACATGTGTTCAATGATGTGTGCTAAGGGTTACACAAAGGGAGAAAAATAAAACAAAATGCCTTCCTGACCACCTGTGAGTTACTGCTCTGTGTGATTACTCTGAAAACATGAGGGGTTAGTCATCATATCTATTAAAATGGCCAAAACACCACTGGAGTAGTACCCATCTAAATTTGCTCAGCAACACTCTACAGATTATTGAAGTTTGTTTTTTTTAAAAAAAAAGGCAGCTGCTTTTTCAGCTTCTTTCTAAGAAACAATATGCATGATGCAGGCAATAAGGCACATAAAGCTGTTTCTGGAGGTGGAAACTATTGAACATTACTGTTTACGTGCTTTGGGCTAAATTATTTTGGAACAAATTTCTGTCTTGTTTATGTTTCAACAAAATCTCTCCTGTTCATCTCACCTACTCAGATGCAAATCCACTTAATTTAGAATCTAACCAAGATTTATTGTTAATGTATTAAGCATTGCTAGTTAAATATTATTCAAATGTAAATACTCCCGATATTCTTTCTCAGCACCAAAGAAGTTGTTTCTTCCTATATATACAAAATGAAGCAAAATAAATCTTACTAGGATGGAAGTGTCTTGAATTTTATGAAGAAACTACAGTTCAAACTGCATTTCAAAACAACAAATTGGCTTATGTGCTGATGACACCAGAGGATTAAAAGACATGGGCACTCTACGACCACCTCTGGCCAAGTAGTTATCAGCAACTCATAGTATTGAGCACCACGGTTTTCCAGTTCCCTAAATCTGTACAGTTGTCACGCTGTTACACATTTTAGTGGCTTTGAGCTGCCCTACTTTAATATGATAGTGATCCACACTGCAGCAGTTGTGTGAAGTTCTGCATCACCTCCAAAAATTCTCCTCTCTACCACAAGTCTCCTTCGTGAGCCAGAGAAGTCATCCTACTCCCTATTCTCATCTCCACTGTGCTGCACAAACCTATTAATGTGGGGAATGTTTCTGCAGCAAATGTCTCATTTTAAAGGCCTCATATCAGGCACAATCAGATGAACTCTACTCTGAGCCACACTCCAGAGGGCCCACATGCCTCTCTGGGGCTATAAGTTTGTTATCCCACTGATTTTGGGAACAATGTTGGAGTTATCCTGTCACTATTGTTCCTACTATCATGTTGCAATTACAGCTGGTTCTGTGCAGATACATTAAAGAGGAGGGAGCACCTCTTCCCACACAGCTAAACTGTATCATCTTTTCATGCAAATTTGGCTCCTGTGTCTGTTTTGTTAAACAAAACTGTAACATTATCAACAGCACCCTAACTGCTTTTCAAGAGATTGGTACATCTGTAAAAGTCAGTGGAACTCTGTGAAGCTGCAGCACCCTCACTTAAGGTAAAGATGTGACTGCAAACACAGTGAATTCCAGGCTTAAAAAAAGTAAAAGAGATAGAGAAAAGGAATAACAGCATAAAAGTGAGCAGGGCTTGATGCTTACAGTAGATGCCTGCATAATGAACTTAAGTATTCTGGTTGTTTAATCCTCTGCTTTTCCATTTGGACATTTATACGTTATGTTACCTTTTATTACAAGATGAGAATTGTCAAGAGTCCCAGTCTTGCACAGTGCAATGAGAAAACATGAAGAGTCACAATCACTGACTACATGGTATTCCTGACATCACCAAACTCTCAAGTACTTCACCCAGGGGTGGGAGGAGAACCCTCCAATTTTTTAACCTTACTTTTTTATTATTGTATATACACGCATCTTCCATATATTGGAACTGATGCGCTGTGCAAGGGAACTGTGTTTTCCAATCTCAGTTTAAATTTATTCTTACCAGAGAGAGCTATAAAGGATACATCACTATATTCATGGGAGGAACAACAGCAAGTCAACTTCCTCAGCTTCTTATTTCTGCACAGGGGAACGTACCATCTTTTATAATGTGAAATGGAATGTCTCATGATTTTTCTCAATGCACTTCTAACATATATATGCCTGGGAATCTAGGGTTCAATAATGGAAAAACTCTAGAGAAATGTATTTTTGCAGCTGGAATCTGACTACCATAGCAAAGCCTATATCATTGCTTCGAAATTAGAGGCAGGGTCAGTGACAGTGAATGGTCAAAACACTTTAAAAGACATTTTGGAAAGCTACATCCAAGGCAGTATTTTCAGGATGGCTTTAAGGTATGGCAGGCAAAGGTTGCAGAGAAAAGGGATGGTTCGATGGGCTACTCATTCTCACCACCTCTCCTGACCACATCAGGGAAAGATCTGAATGGGAACTAACCCAAGGGAAACAACAGAAATTTCTATTCAGCTGGATTTGCCCCCTGACCTGGTTCATCATGTAACCACATCACTACCATTACAAGCTCAGAAGAGGAGGTGAGAACAGGTGAAAATGTAGCCCCACCCCACTTGCTTGCAGCCTACAATTTGGATGGTTTAAATTAATTCAAACTTTAACTGCAGAGACAAAAGAGATAGATCTGCATTCGTGGAGATATTATAGGTCCTTGTTTTTCCAACAAGAAGCTTACCAAGACCCCTGGTGTCACGACACTGCAGTACTCATCGTGGAGGCCATGAGTTGCAAACCACTCGTCTCACAAAAAACAGTCACCTGGAAAAAGAAGAGAAGTTTCACCAACAAAAACTCACAGCCAAGCTGTGCACCCCCTTCCATGCATTCAACCACAGAAGCAGAGAAATCAAAAGTTGCTCTGAACCACGAAGCCTCTGCTCAGATTTATCAGCACACAAGAAGCCACCATCGGACTGGAAGACTCAGAAGATCCACACTGGCCACAGAGGGGAAATAGGGCAGACCTGCTGTAGCATTCCCATGTTTAGCCAGCTGTATTCCCATGAGCTCATCTGTGCTTAGAGAAGCTGGCACAAAACTTGGACATGTCACCTTCCCTTCTCTGCACCCACCCCTCTTCAAAGGCTCACCAACCCCTTACAATGTGCCCAGCAGCTCCTGCCAAACCCTTGTGCTTCATATATGCAACCTCCTCCACAGCCAGACATTGTATAAACAGAAACATCAAGTATCAGGTAAAGCCAGGCAATCATATCTAGGGGAAAACCAGGAAGGTTTTAGAAGGAGGAAGCACTATCTACTGCTCTGGCAGCTCCAACTTCACATCATTGCATACCCTACAGGAAGAAGGGAATCCAAAGCAAATTTAAGTGCCTGAAAGTTCAGCAATATAAGGAAATGCAGGCTCTGAAAAACAGTTTACTGGTAAATTTGAGGTTAGTAAAAAAAGAGCAGTGACCTGCCAGCTTCTCCCTCACCCACTGTGAAAACTGTAGAGGCTGCAAGAACAGTATGAATCCAGACAACACTCACACTGGCAGGGCCAGCGTGGTATCTCAGAGCACTCTCAGCTATTTACACAGCATGGACAGCCTTGCAGTTAAAGTACAATTGCAAAGTGAAACCACTACCAAAATTTTTCTGTGTAATCCCAATGCATTCTGCTGACCAGATCTCCCAGCAGAAACAGGGGAGCTGGAGGCTCAATTAGTTAGCTCAAAAAAAAACGCATTGTGAAAGCCTGTGCATATTCTCTTCCCTCCAACAACCTACAACTATTATCTACTGCAGCTTCACCTTAATAATGTAGCAATGTGCTGCCGTGTAATCCACTTCACAAAACCAAACTACAAAGCTAGTCCCTAACAATACAGCTACATTCTCCACCCAGACCAGCCAAATCAAACAATGAAATCATCAACATGATAGACCATCCTTATCTAGCCAAGTCACACCTGCAGACAGAAGCCGAAACAAACACCTATCGCAACAAGCTGCTTTATCCAGTAAAACTCACCACAGCAGCACAATCATCCCTGAATCCAATTACCCAGTTATATCTCCTCTCCCCTTTCCCCCACCCCACCCAATGAAACAATACAGGCTAAGCCATGCCAGTGCCAATACTGACACACCTCTACCAAAGCAGGGACAGAAATCACTTTTTCCCTTCAAGAGGAAGGTGTGTGAACACCAGCACACATAAGGATGGAGAGAACCTATCGCAAACATTGCTCAGAGCTCTATTCCTTGAAACATTCAATCTGAGCTTTGCAGGGAAGGACATCCTTGCAGACCATAGCTCAGGACTGCAAGGGGGGCATCATCCATCCTTTAGGACACCCAGTTACTGCACTGCAATTCCATTCCCTAGGGTACCATCACTGCTGCTCACCTGCACGGTCTTAGGCCCGTCAGCACAAGGCAGTTTGCTCCACAGTGAATTTAAGAGCAAAAGGCTGAGAGCATACAAAAACAGCTACCACAGATCAACTAACAAGATGCAAAGACACATCTTAGTTTACCTTTCAGTTAACTATTTTGACCCCCTGTACTTCTACAAACCAGCTACCATATTACTGTACTGTAAATAGAAAGTTTAAAAAAAAATTCAAACCAGCAAATTCTTATTTTATGGCCTTAAGCTGAAAAGCTTGATCATGACAAATGGTCAAGTACATGGAGGTGTACAGCATTATGGCTATTCCAGCAGGAACAGCTGCAGTTATCACTGATTCACTTCAGTCTTTTCTCCCTCTTTGAGAAGGAGAATGTGGAGAGATGAAATAAAGGCATACCAAGTAGATAAAAGTATCAGACTTGTGGCCTGACTGTGACATGAAGCATTAAAGGCAAGAAACCTTTCTCTGCATACAAGAAAGAGCACACTGCTATTTTCCCCATGGCCTTTCTGAGACTGTCAGTCTGTGCTGGACTGAGGGTGGCGAGAGCTCAAAATCAGCATGGAGAAAGAAAAAAGGATGGAGACCTGCTGCTGCAGAAAACAAATGATAACTTTGAATGCAAGCTGAGCCTGCACCCTGAATTGTATCTGTGACAGTAAAGAGGGTAAGGAAGGAAAGAGAGTGGAATAAGAGATTGCTCAGGGAGGAACAGAAGCTTTAGGGCAACCAAGAATAGCAGCAGCAGGAGGTATTTGAGCAACCGCTGATCCTGACAGCCACCAGGAAGCAAACTTCTGTAAGTGCATCCACCAGTGGATTCCCTGTGTGACCTGAGAGGTTGGGCAAGGCAGTGAGTGAATCAGCCAACGCGCTCCTTCAGCACATTTTTACTGGGAAGGGCACCTCCAATTTCTCCGACCCTCATTCAACCACATGAGAGGGAGAATAGCTGCACTGGCAAAAGGTGACTCCACTACACCCAAGAACTGGTTGGAAAACTGGAAAATACTGGTTTTCATCACATGCTGCGCTTACCAGTTTTGTTGAGCATTTGCTTATTTTACACACTTGCAGCTAAGCTGCACGCTACTTTTTAATAAGCTGCTGTTTAATAAAGTACTTGGTTACACACCTCATTGATAAGGAGAGCAACTGGGAAACAAGGAGGACACAGGGCATGTTATTCAAAGCTTTTATTGAGCTGTCAGACGTCCTTACGATCATGTAAAAGCAAATAGATAAAATGACACGAATATTCTACATCCCATACATCTCCCTATGACACTTGAGGATACAGGGACACAAGACTCTTTGATCCCATGAAGCAGTCCAAATTTCTAGATAGGGCTCTCTACCAAGGGCTAGTAAATACACCCTTAGATCTGCCTCTGCCTCCTAGCAAAAGCTGTCCTCCTCATCCTTTCCCAGGATAAAGCACATGCCTGTCACACTACTAGGATTGACCCCATCACCATTCAAATAGGTCTGTCAAAAATGCAACCTTACCTTCTGCTCACTAGCTCTGTTCTGGACCCAGGAAAGCAACTTCAACCAGCCTAAACCTATCCAACTCTATCCCTTCCAGCACTTGTGATACAGCTGAAAACAAACTCCAGATAAGATATGAATAATATTCAGGAGACAATTTTCCTGTTTCATCCCGCTAGGTGTTCATGTGCTCACTGGCACAAAGGAGGCAGCACTGACTGATGGCAAAGGCATGGACAGGCTTATGCTTATTGAAATACATTTGTGCCCATCTTCTGCCAGGTCCCACTACCCTTTTTCTTAAACAAGGACAGAAAATACCTCAGGTACCTTCAGATAGGTAACTTGGATACCTAAAGATAGGTAGAGGTAAGTTGTTCATCTAAGGTGATTAGATAGCAACTCACAGCCAGTCATCAGTTTCTAGATGGTCCTAACTTACCCTGAAACAGTTTGGACTTTCCTATGTTTATGCCATAACAATAAAAAATTATATGCAAAGTTTTCACAGTCTCCCAGAGAATTCCATCTTACCACATCAGAGAAATCACTGCTATTCCAAAGTCAACACAGCATTATCTCTCTGCTCCCAGTTTTATACCAGAAATTACTCTCAGTAAACAGAAGAATCAAGAACTTGTAGCAAAATAAGTTTAGGTGACATGAATGTGGAGGCTACACAATCTCCACCAGGCAGCATTGCAACCTCCACAGGGAAAATACCTTCTCCTGCACATGTGGTGTGTAAGCATCTCTCTGTTAAACTCCAAATGAGTAGGTTATTGCCCATTACTATCCCCAGCCCTGAAGCACAGAGAAAGGGGCTGAGCAAGACAGACTCGCCTAAAATTAGCTCCTTGAAGAGCAATAGACACAGACAGGGGAAGGGCACACAAGATTCTATGCCATTACATGGAGAGAAGTTCCCTTGGGTTGCTCCATTTAATGTAAGAATTTAGGACCACAGGATAAGCCTCCGAGAAACTGTGAGAATATTTAATCAGGCCCATGGAAATGCAGTACAGTGTGGTCACACAATGCAGCTCTGCTGAGCCTACCTGTGCCTGCCCATCCACAACATCTCTCAAATAAGAGACTGTCTGTACAGACACTCTTCCTCCCATACCTCCCCCCCAGCCCCTATCACCACACACATGGACCTTTCCCAAAGAACAGATCTTTCCTGAAGTCCATTCAACACAACAAAGGCCACAGAAAATTCAACCTTTTGCTCTACATCCTTAAAATGGACAGTGAAGACAATCACTGACAAAGCACAATACAAACCCAAAGGCTCAGAGAATTAAGTGTCCTCTCCCTTTTTTCTGAGAAAATCTAGCAACTATTCTCTTCCTTCTGACAAGTACATGGATAATCAACAGTAGCCATGATATAAAGGCTGCATAAGTAATCAGCTTTTTTAGGTACTTTAAAAAATCATTCTAAAATAGTCTTTTGCAACAGACATGTTTCCTGCAACTCTTACAAGCATAACTTTTCAGTTGTGAATAATACTAACACTTCTTGTCAAACAGACAACTATATGTCCACTAAACGTTATTTTCTATGTATTTAACAACACTTCAGTGCATTATTAATCCAGTGGGGATGCATGGCTGTCCTAGACAACTTCTGACTCTGTACAACTCCTTCCCTAAAGTAGTGGAGGAGACAGACACTTATGGACGCTGGTGATCAAACTCAAGGTGTACAAAGACAAACACTGAGAGCTTTTCAATTTCCTATCTGCCATTATGTAAAAAACACTTGAACTACTTGGTTCACTTGGGACTGGAACAAGCTCTTGGCAGATTCTGACACGGTTCCAGCAATCAGTCTGGGGAAAAAGCCAAGAGAAAAATTCCTTAAAAAAAACCCTCAAAGCCTAAGCTGCAACTATCTGCTTCTGTACAGGAACATGATGAACACTTCCCCTCAGTGTTCCTGCCATTTCAGCTTCACCAGCAGCAGTGGCACTGGCAGGTGCGGGTCAGCCGGGGTGTCTGGGGATGCCACCACACACCCTGTCACGACATCGTGCTGACCTCAGCTCAGCCCTGGCACACTCTAGCACAGCTGCCAACCTCACTTCAGTTCCACCTCTGTTAGCTGTGCTGGGAGCACTCTGTGTACTTTACAAGTGCAGTTTGGAGCTCCCTACGTGGAGCGTCGCTTACCTGAGCACCAGCTGGGCTGCTGTGACGTTCCAGCTATTCTTAACACCGATAAAGATCAAAATCTCGAGCAATAAGGGGATTTTTCAAGAAACATTTTAACAGTGTTTTCCTAATATATGACAGGCTTCTGCTGCTTTCCATATCAGGTTAACAGTTAATAGCCTTAGCATCAGTCAGCATTGCATGCAGGAGTCCAGTGGGTAATGAGAGTTTTCCATGGCCTGCTTTCATAGCTTTGGCTTCTGTCAAAACTTCATTTACTTTTCAGGAGTTAGGAGAAGCCACAGGCAATCTCTTTCCCCTTACTTTTCTGAGCTTATTTTTTCAAAAATTTAAATAGGGACATCAGCATGAACAACCACAGGTAAAAGACACCTGCATCGAGCTTGCCAGCAGCTCATTCTCTAGAAACTAATCTGTTGAAAGGGGCTTGGGGAAAATATGCTGAAATACTGGATGGGGAGACAGGACCAAGGAGACAGCAGTTTGTTCTTCTACAAGTATTAACACCACACTGCTTTAACAGAAGACTTGGGAGAAACAAGTCACCAATCAGTTCAGCACAGAAAAAAACCCAAGTGCTTTTTCTTCCCTTTTGGTGCCCCCTTCAATAGGCTTCCAGAATGAAAGATAGGAAGCAATCCTCAGGCCTAACTCCTTGGGCTGCAATCTTGTCAGTTTTCATAAGCTAAGTGGGACTGGGATGGGTCAGTACAGGACAGAGCTCCTCTGTGAAAAACCCCAGTGCTACAGCAAGCAGTAATTCCCCAGTCTGCTGCAAGGGGACATGACACACGACACCAGTCGGAATTGCTGGGGGCGAGCCATACACCTTCCTTCATGTTAACCTTCACCTTTCCAGCTCTCTGGTCCCTCTCTTCCCAAATGAGCACTTTCCCAAGGCTCCCCTGAGCATCACTACCTTCCAGCAGTGCCTGCCAGACCAGTTTTCGTTCAGGACTGTCACCACCAGCCATCCCTCTGCTCTGCTTCTTTACACGAGGCCTCCTGCTGTTCTCAGGCACCTGGGGAGCTCAATGCCACAAGCCCGGCACTCCCACGGGAGCACAGCTGAAGAGTTACTACATCCCCTGCAGCTTACTGCTGGGTAAAATGTGTGCCAGGGTGTGCTTGTCCCTGGTGTGCTGAACCTCTTATTTCTCTGCTTTTAGACCCACACTAGGCACGGGAGAGGCAGCATGACCCTCAGTGACACAGTGCAGCGATTCCATACTGGTTTCCCAGTCGTTAAATGTAGGATCTTCCAGATAGCAATAACTCTTCTAAGGAGTAAGGCACTTCAAAGAACTCCAGCAAGCAAAAACTGCATGTACACAGTACTCCACGATGCTACATGATTATATCAAAGCTGCTGGGATGAAAAACTGACATTTGATAAATAACATGAGGTCACCTCAAAGATCTCAGAACGCTGCATGTAAAAATGTTATTTTGACAAGAAATTAAGCAATTGTATAATCAGGTCTATTATCAAATCTACTGCTTTGACACGATCTTATAAAAGTACGAGGAGCATGCAATTCCAATTGCTGCAGGATCCTCCCTCACTCAACACAAGATGTAGGCATTTAATATTCCTCTAGTTAGCCACGCATGTACAGCACAGCCTAACGCACTTCAAAGTATTTACTGTGCTGTATAAACACAGCGCTATTTTCAAAGCCTCATAACTGTCAAATCAAAGCTGGCTTTCACTAAAGCATTCAGAAGCATTTCTGCTGGATGGTGGCTATTTGCCTGACAGTTTCAACCTTCTATCCCCCAACCACAAGAAGGTTAAATATTTTTTTTTGTATATATGCATATGTATATATAAAAAATTATTATTTTCAAGAGGCAGAAGAAAGTGTTTTCTTGCTAACAAGCTGTCAAATAATTTTGACCTGATGTTTTTTACTTTTTTTCCTCATACATACATATAAAATATGGTAGAAAACTTGCATTCCACCAGCAGAAGTCCTTGAAAAGAGTTTCTCTGTACATAGTACTGCCTTAACTGTCCATTGCACCAGCTGTCCCTGTTGAGGCTGTGGCTGCTCACCTCAACAGGCTACAGCCTGGTTTTATATTACACTGCATGTACATTTCTAATCAATCCTCAAACAAATCCAGATTGGTACATAGATAAAACATTGCCATTTCACAGGCAGTGGAACAGTGATATCAAGACACCTGAAGAAGTCAGTTTAGCAAAATGCAGAAACCAGAGCTCTGACCAACCTGAAAAATGGTCTGCACTGCTTGATCTTACCTGGTGTTTCTATCAGTGAACCACTAAACCAGAATTTTTGCTCAGGTCTTCACAACTGCAAAGGTGGCAAAGAAGGCTTGACACAACATACACAGGCAGTCACAGACTTAAAGCAATTTGTAGAGCGTAAGTAACATGGTCGAGTAGATAAATCACAGGCACCTTAAGAGCCAAGCTCTGTTCCCAAGTTTGCCACCAAATCCAAGCAACCCTGGTATTAAAGGAACCCGTGGGCCCCAGCCACCCCGCTGATAAGGTAAAACAGATACCTGCACCCTTTGTTCAGAAGGCAGAGAGGACAACCACAGGCACATGGAGATCATCCAGTGACAAGGTGAGTCAGTGATTAAAAGCTCTCTTGCTCTGCTACTATGCAGACAGAGCCCCATCAGAAAGCCAAGGAGGAAAAACACAGTGGCACTGCTTTCTTAAGAGGCCAAACAGCCATGAAAACAAGACACCCAGCTCAGAGTAATTGCCAGTTGAAGAGTTGAACAGGCAGCTGTGTGGCTATCTGTGCCTGAACAACAACTGCTCTGAACTCAATAGAGAAAACAGCAAGCTCTCCCTCGATTCCATATGCAGCTAAATTATTGTGTATGTCATCCACTCTTTATGCCATCGACTGTACCACTAAGGAGCACTTAAAACCAGCATTGTTTTCAAGACTACAGCACCCAATTTTCAGTGAAATCTCAGAGGACATTGCTCCATCTTTCTTTGTTGAAAGAAATCATGTCAGTGGTAAAAGGCACTTTCCTTTTTCCTTCCTTCAAAAGGATTTCATTGATTCTGCCTAGGCTTTAAAAAACAAACAGGCCAACCACCCTACAGTTCCACTGTTCATCTCCCTCCCCTATTCCATAAGCATTTTCTTGGAGGCCAAACAATGAAAATCCCACTTCTGCTTTAAAGTCTGTCTGAAAAAAAGGGATCTCTCTAAAGAGATAACATTCATTCTTCAGATATAGTTAACTGCAATTTCATAACAGTATTTAAAATGAATTCAATTAGTGTTGTCAAAGTAGATCAAAACCAGAGCGCTCAGATTCAACTCTGCAAAAAAAAATAGGTAAGAACAACCCACAGAAGTAGGAATAAAGCAAATGTTAAGTTGTGAAGCAGCAGTTCACTACACAATAGCCACAGTTTAGTAACTCGGACCAGATTTCAGGGTGGTTCACCAGGATCCAACCCAGAAGCCTATCTGGACACATCTCATACACTGGTTCTCAATCAAGTTTCCAGACAGGAGTGTGAGAACCCTGCAGCAAACCCAGGCACAACAGGCTATTCCATGCCTCCCTTCCCCAATATAGAAGAACAACTGCTAGAGCAGAATAAAAAAGGTTTAGATCACAGGCTTAATACCTCTTCCAAAATTTCTACTGTCACTGATTACGATAATTGAATATTCTTCATATTCTTTAAGACATCTGATGCTTTTTAACTCTTGTTGAATTCTTGCTCCTCAGCAAGATACTCACAGCATGAGTTTCACTGCTTAATTGCAACCATACTAAATAGTCTATCGTCACTTTACAGTACATGTTGTGTACCATCAGAAAGTCTTGAGGCAGCAGAAACTCTTCCATAGCAAAGCCACCACACTCTTCTGTTGGCCCTACTTAAATCTTCTTAAAGAGAGCTACTCTTTTGATACCTTGCATATATGTTCAGAGATGATTTTTGGCAAAAAGAGCAAGGTAAGCTGGAGGAACTGTTCTCCAGCAAGGGAAGCTGTAACAAACAGGTGTAAAAAACATTTAGCACATTTAGCAGACTCTTAGGGGTATAGTTAGATGAGCATTCCTTTTGGCAGGAATGCCAGCTTAGAGAACTGCTGCTACCAATATTTACTCCCACCCCTGCACCACACTGTCTGATGTGCCCATGGCCAAACAGCAAACCAGTTTGGCAAACCGATGCAGGCTAAGTATCATCATTTCTTTGCCAGGCTACTTCTAATCCAAATCAGCTCCCTGATCCGTTCCAGCATCCAGCTGCTCCAAAACAGCAGCACCAGCACACACAGCAGGGTGCTGCAGAGTCAAAACAGAAGAGCACCAAAGACTCCTCAAAACCCAGCTCTAGCACTGAAGGAAGTGATCACAGGATTAGAAACAGAGGGCAGCTCAGCCCACAGGTAAGAATGCTATCACAAAGCACACCCCTGCTTCTTTGAAAATATAAATCAAAAGTTAACACTGGAACAGTTCACTTGGATTCAGCACATTAAATGTCACCTATTGTTGCTAACCAGCATTTGTGATCCTGCATGGTCTTAAAGACAATCCTTCAGAAATTTCCCAACAGATAGATTTTTTTTTTTGTTCAAGTTCTTCAAGATAATCTGGACTTCCTAATTATGAATAAAGTTCCTGTTCTTCTGGACTTGTATAGCACAAAAGAGGTCAAGCTCCAAAACAATTAAACCTTTAAAGCAGTCAAAAAAACAAACCTTAACAGACAAGTAAGAATACTTAGGGGAAAGCTCTTTTAAATTCAATAGGCAGAGCAGTGCTTGAAAAAAAAATTCAGCAATGAAATCTTCTTCCATTCACAAATTGCTCTGAAAAACTGAGTTAACACCTTTATTTTGCCAGCAGGAAGACTAGAGGGACTCCAGCAGAGCTTGTAAGCAAGAAATCCAAGCCCACAGCAAAACTTGCTGGGTTAAAGGACTTCATATCTATGTAAACAGACCACAGACCTTAGGGAGGCACAGAGATTTCTGTGAAGTCCAAGGCCACACAAACGAGTTAGAAGGATTTCATGAAGGCTGCCTGAATTGCTATGAAGAAACTCTGACAAACTTCTACAAAGCAGAAGAGATGAAGCCCTGCAAGGTAGCACAGCTCACATTTAAGATAGGAATTAGTTTCAATACTCACTTTAGTGTAATTGCTTCACAGAATAAAGCTGTTGTTGTTTGGGGTTTGGGTTTTTTTTCCTATTGAATTTATAAAAGACCAGCAAAATTCCTAAGCCATAGGCACAGTTTGTAAGGCAAGAGAATTGACACACCATGTCAAGAACTCAGAGGAAAAAACAACATCTAGGAAGAAACATGTAGAAATAGGTATGGGAAGTCAATGTACTGCAGAGTAGCAAGCCTTTGAATAGCTGGGAAATATGGATCAAAGGTACTCCATTCTTATCCACATCAAACATATAAACTGCTCAGAAAAGCTGTAGTATATGAATATTTTAGCCTCGTGGCTTACAGTCGCCTTGGTTTCTATATTTGGATATTTGGTGACAAATGCAGTTTGGCTGTGGACTAACCCTAACTGAAAACAATCCAAGCACATGAACTGTAAAGATGAAATGCCAAGATGGGGAGGAAGGAGGGGGAAAGCACAGGGAAGAAAGAGTCCACACCCTTTGTATTCATAATATACAGAAAAGATCTACGAAGTTTCTGGCTGTATGAGCAGAAACCTATTTATTTTCTTTCACATTAAAATTCAGGTCCTGCCTAGCTTAGAAGATTGTGTTGACCAATAAACAAATTAACTGATCACAAGAGAGCAAAGGAAAATACCTCCCCAAAACAAACAAGAAAATAAAAACCCTAGCATACAAAAAGATGGTCACAACAGTACCATCATAGTCCAGCTACTCCCCCACACCAGAGCAAACCACAATTTCTCCCAGAACATCTTTAGATATGTAGAAGCTAAATAACCTATTGGGAAAACTACACTAGGAAATCATAAACAGAACTTTTACCAAACACTGCAAAAACCAAGTGCACAGGCACAAAATACACCCCCAAAAGAATTTATCACGTTAACCTGACCAAAGATGAGCAGCTGAATGGGAGGGGGACTTACACAAAAACTTGTTTAGGGTGGGTTTTTTTTTTGCTTGGTTTTGTTCACACTTATTTAACGTCAATGATTGATTAACATTTTGGATAAAGGAGGTCTTTGTTAGTGATTCAGCATCTCCACCCCTTCAATTAAGGTGTTAAGAGTTCACACAAGTGCAGCGAGACCCAAGATCCCCAGACCCCTCTCCACAATAAAATCCCGACCCCAAAAAAAAACAGATTTAAAAAAAAAAACAAAAACAAAACAAAACCGCACTCGCCCCACTGAGAAAATTCCAAAATCCCAAAACTAACATCGTTGCTAACTCCAAGTCAAGAAAAGAAAGATGCCTTTCTTTTGTTGTTTGAGGAGAGGCCAGCAAGGGAGACAGGGAAAGAATATGAGCCCTTGAGCCATTTTTATGCACTGAGTAAGAAAAAAAAGGACACATTCATTAAAAATAATCTCTTTGGAGATCACTGTTAAAAGAAAAAAAATCCACACCGCGTAACAGAGCCATCATGCCAACTTGTCCAAAATGGCTATAAAACCTCAGGAAAACAACCCCTGTAGTTCAGGCAAGAAAGCAGATCCCTGTGCCATGAGGTGCAGGCGTGTGCACTCCTGCAAGCACAGCTCCTCTGCCTGGGATGGACACAAAACGACTGTGTGTGTGTGCCCCTGATCAACTTCCCCTGGTTCCACACCTGTAACACCACACTTCAGCCAGAAATTGGCCATTACAGACCTCATAGGAAGCAGGAGAGAGGTAAACAAAATGAAGTGGGAATAAAGCTGTTTAAGTATGTTAATTCTTTCATTTGATTTCATATAATGCCTTGCCTAGCTTTCCAACGGTTGCTATTGTAATATCTCAGGCAATCACTGATCAAATAATCCAACAAAACAGAAGGAAAAAAAAAAACCTACACCACTTTTTTTCCTCGTGCTTTTAAAGCTTGATACATTTAAGTATGCTTCAGAGCATCCTATGTCTGTGTGGGCTTTTCACAGAGAAATCAAGGACAAAATACTTTCAAGGAAAATAAAAATGTAACTGGAACCCCTAAAAACAGAGAGAGCTGTCTCCCCCGCTTCCTCCAACTGTGTTTTGACAGAAAAGAACCAGTCGCCAATAGGGAGGCTTAGGAAGACAAACTTGACTTGGCACAACCTTTCCTTTACTGCCCAAACCAAGGAGAAGGTGTTACTTTACCAGGTAAGGACTACAAGGCTTGATGTTCCCTCTCCCAAAAGTGAGGTTCATGGTTATTTCCAGACCAGCTTCAGAGTCCATGTTAGGTTTGGTATCTGAAGAATAAAATCTTCCCTTTCACCTTGGTGGGCTTTGAATCACAACCAGCTCCCATCTGACTTACTTAATTCTTTCTTGCCTGCATGACAATTTTCTGATTTCTTATGTAGTTTACTATTGAACCAGTAATCATGTAATCATCCCGCCTAATATTTTACACCCAAATAGCAACCCACAACTGACTGTCACATCAGATTCTTCCCATCTGTCTCCTCATGCTTTGTCTACTCTCCCTGAGTAAAAGCCACCTTCCACATCTCAAACACTCCATCTTCAGAGGCCTTTTTAGACCCATCACCTGCACAGAGAACTTGGGGACACGGAGCTGGACAACACAGGGTTCTCTCTCATCCTAGAAGTGGAGCCTTGCTGCCTGTCTGCATCCACCTGTCCTACCATTTCCCTAAGCTTTTGAGGTCTCCACTGTTCATTTTTTTTCTCATCATCCAACCCCTAACCTCATGAAACTTCAGATTTAGCCTCTCATCCCCCTTCGCAGCCAGCCACAGCACAGACTCCCCCTCATGCATACACACACAGAACCTCTCCTCTACCTAGTAGGAATCCTTCCAAATAAACACATTTCCCCTGCCTTGACAGATACTGCTCTTCCCCACAATCCCCATATACAAGATCCACTCCCACACTTAGTATCCCACCTACTAGTTTGATACTACAGGCTTAGCATCCCTGGATTCCTGCTCCCCTGATCTATCTACACTGCTTCCCAGCTCTGGAGCTCTACAATTCCCCTCACGACCATGTGCACCACCTCCTTCACGCTGAAAGCACTTCCTACCCCATATTCTGGCTCCTGGTGCTTCCCCAATCCCACTCCCATATCTCTTTCTTACAATGACTCAAATCCCAGCTCCTCACATGCTTCCTTCCATGTACCACTCTCCCCAGCAAACCTCATACTCATTTCTTCATCCAGCTCTCCACATTTTTTCCTGCAGATGTCCATAGGTCAGTACTTCCTGCACCACAGCCCCCCATCCCTTCCTCACAGCACATCCCAGGTGATCTAATATCCCACACACCATCTCCCACCTTCTCACTGCATATTTCACCTCATATTCCACTCCCTACATCCCTACCGTCAATCTCTATGCCCCAGCCCCTGACTTCAGCTCAACCACAGAGTTCACACAGGCAGCTCCCGCCCCACTTTTACACCAGCTTCGTTCTCCTAGGACAGTCTTCACTCCCAATACAACAGCCCCTCCCATCCTGTGTCCCAGCCCCTCACTGAGATTGGAATCTCACAACCACCCTTCTAGCCCACCCAACACTGTCCTCTTCCACAGCAGGGCCCGAAGGCACTTCCACACACCTCAGGGCAGCACACATCACCCCAGTGCTGCACCCCACAGCCCCAGTGCCCCCAGCACAACCCAGAGCACCCCACACACAGAGAGCCTCAGCGCATCCCCCGCACCACTGAGCATCCCACACATCCCTCCACCAAGCACAGCTCTTGGAGCATCCCAAGCACCACACTGCGACCCAGGACAGCCCACCCATCCCTCCTCCCAGCACATCCCCTATGGCATCCCATACATTCCTCCATGTAGCACAGCCCCCGGGGCATCCCCTGCACCACAACGGAGCACAGCATTCCATGTGCTGCTCCATACAGCAGCACAACCTCCAGGGCTCCCCAAAGCACCCCACACATCCCAGGGAGCTCCCAGAGTATCCCTATGCCCCACACCTCCTTCCATGGAGCACAGTTCCTAGAGCATCCCCTGCTCCCAGCACATTCCATGGAGCACAGTTTCCAGAATATCTCCTATGCCCCACACCTCCCTCCATGGAGCACAGCTCCTCCAGGCATTCCCTGCTCCCCACACATCCCATGGAGCACAGCTCCCGCAGCATCCCCTGCTCCCCACACGTCCCTCCTCGGAGCACATCTGCCATGCCCCACATATCCCTCCATGAAGCAGAGTTCCCAGAGCATCATCCCCTGCTCCCAACACATTCCACAGAGCACAGCTCCCGCAGCATCCACTGCTCCCCACACATTCCACGGAGCACAGCTCCCGCAGCATCCACTGCTCCCCACACATCCCCTGCTCCCCACGCGTCCCTCCATGAAGCACAGTTCCCACAGCATCCCCTGCTCCCCACACATCCCTCCATGGATCACAGCCCTCCAAGCACCCCCTGCAACCCCTGAGCTCCCCTCGCCGCCTCCTTCGGGGCACCCCCGGGACCCCCCCAACTCCCGAACTTGGGGCGGGCGGTGCGGATGCCGGTGCCCGGTGCCCGCCCCGCACTCACCGCGCTCAGCCCGGGGCCGGCGGGGGCGGCGCGGCGGCTCCGTCCCCCTCCCGCACACACACACAGGCTCCATTGTCCGCCGGCGCCTCCCCCCCCCGCTCCCCGCGCACATGGTACCGCCCAGCGCAGCCCCTCGCGCCCGCTCCCCCCGCCCGCTCCCCCCCCCGCCTCTTCCCCACACCGGTTCTGCCCCCCCCCCGCGCCCCCCCTCCCGCCGCGTCCCGCAACCCGCGGAGAGAGGAATGGTACCGCCCGTCGCGCGCGCCCCGCCCCGGCAATGGTACCGTCCCCTACTCACTCGGCCGGCGGCGGGACCGCCTCTCGCTCCCCGCGCCGCGCAGTGGTCTCGCCCGGCCCCCCCCGCCCCGCCTCTCCTCAGCCAGAGGGAGGGGACTGCGGCCCTTCCCCCCTCGCCGCACAGTGGTACCAGCCGGGCTCTTAAAGAGACAGGCTCCCCTCGGCCGCGCGGCCCCGCCCCTTCATTAACATAGTTCGTCCCCCGCCCCGCGGCGGCCACGCCCCCTCCATCCCTTTTAAAGAGACCGCGCTCCCGGGGCTTTTCTTAAAGGGGCCGACTCCCCCCGCTCCCCGCCCCCACCGCCCCAAACTCCCCTCCGTGGAGTCGGGCGCCGAGAGTCGTCCCCACTCCCCCGGTTCTCCGGGAGGCGGGAAGGGCGCTCTCCGTGCTCCCGGTGCCCGCCAGGTACCGCAGGGGAGGCGCCCCCGGTGGGGCCGGGGAGGGGCCCTCGCGCTCCCCCTGAGGCGGCGCGCGCGGGGGGCCCGCCCCCACCCTGCGGCCCCCCCCCCCCCCCCCCCCCCAACGGCGGCACCCCCTTAACGGAAACGGCGCGCGGGGCCCCTGAGGGGAATGCGGGCTGTGGGATGCGGGATACGGGATGGCGTCGCCCGGCCCCAAGCCGATGCCCTGCCCGCCCTCCTCGGCACCGGCCTGCCCAGGCCCACCCCGCTGCCGGGGCCGTGGTACCCCCGCGTCAGCCTCGCTGTCCGCCCCGCCAGGGGGATTCCATGCTCCCTGGTGAGCCAAGGCGACCACGGGGAATCGCCGCCAGCCCGATGGCACGGCCCGGGGGAGCCGCTGGACCATCGTGGGGCGGCCCGGGCCGCTGGCACATGTCCCTTCCACACGTTTCTGAGGAAGGCGGGATGAGAGCGAGGGGGAATGTACGGCGGAGAAGCGCGTCTCTCCTGGCCGGGGGCTGAGCACCCCGACTGCCCACCCGCCGAGCGACCTGAGGGCTTTCTTCTGATGAGAGAAAGCGCCGGGATAAGCAGCAGCTTGGAACTGAACAGGGAGGGACCAGGCAGTAATGGCAAACAGACACAACCTCTCAACTCCTAAAAAATGCTCAAGGGCCCCATCCTGGACAAATGCTCCGTGTTTGGGGGATTAGACATCAATGTAGTTTGGTTTCAAACTGGCAATGAAGAGTTTTGAAGATTTGTAGCAATCCCCCGCCCTTTTCAGTCTGAGACTTACTCTGTGAAAAGACGGCTTTCAACATCCACTAATCCTTCTCCTTCACCTCCACAAAATGTTCTTAAAATGGGCGATCTCGTGGCTGTAAGGAAGAGGTTTCCAAGCCACCGGTGGCACACAGATGCAGCCGAACAGAGAAAGTCAGCGGATCAGTTTTGCTTATCCGCGCTGCCTGAATAACCTGTTTAGCCAATACAACATCAGTGAACAGAAATGTAGTGTCCTCCCTCCCCCTTTATCCTCAAACGACCCATTCTTTGTCCAAATCCCACTTATAAGTAACTCAAGTCTTTGGAGGAAGACCCTTTTAGCGCAACATTCACGCTGGGCGTTGGTCTTGGCAGATAAAACCACCTCCTCTCTTTGCTCAGCCCTCAATCCCTTTTTCTCTTTTTGTCCCTCTCTTCTCCTCCCCTTGTCCTTGCCCACTTGCAATCACTTTAAGAGAACTCTTTACAGCTTCCTGAGCACTGCAACAGTAGCTAAATATCACCTCTTAGCCCGTAGAGATACTCTTCCTTCAGGGAGATACTTCTTAACAGTGGGGTTTCACTCCCTTCTGATTCACGGACCAGAGACCCGAAGCATTTCCCGCTGGACAGACTTTGAGCCCGCTGACATCTCTTCTAAACAAGTCCCTGGGGCTACGAGTTCCCAGGATCCACGACCCGAAGGTGGAAATCTTTGGTCTCTGATAAGTCTTTCCACCCACTGACGCCAGCCCCACCTGCATCTTTCCAGCGATCGCGGCCAGCGCCTTCTACAGCTGAAGTGTCCGTGAAACTGAGCCGCCACCTTTGCTGCCATCAGTTCCACACGCTCCTTTACCTGATGTTTAAACCTTGCCCATTTTTATGTTGATACGGGTCTCTTTTAATGCAATACCTGCAATTCCTCCTGTCCTTCACGCATCCCACCATGCTGGCCAGGCAGCCCAGCTTGGTGCGAGGAAGACAATGTACCTCACAGTGCTTCCGACAGAAGATCCATTCCCACTTTCACCGACGCCAGGAGCCCATCATGGTTTGCTTTAAAGAAAGTTGTTTGCCCTGGGAAGTAGAGGCTGGGATTTTTCTAAGGAGCCTAAGGAAGCCAGGCACCCAACTTCTGTTTTTCAAAGGTACCCTTTGAAAATCCTGCCCTGTGCCTCAATCCCAACACACGGAACAGCAGAGGTAAAATACGAGGAGTTAACAAACTGCCTTTTTTGTTCTCCTTCCTCCTCAACCCAGTATTTCGCTGCCTTGTCCCTTTAGGACTTAGACCGGGGAAAACAAGCACAAAATGCTACTAGTTTGCAGATGCTGTGGTTCCTCCGACTCCCCTCCCATCCCCCCCGACCCCATCCCCCCACATTTCAAACAGTTATAAATGACTGTGCAACTCTGCAGGCAGCGGTCTCAAATAACCACACCAAGCCTCTCCCCTCCAACGGCTTTAAGTCTCTTCCTTCCTCTCTTTGGGGCTCGGAGAACAGCGATCAAGGTGCTTTGCTTCACTCTCAAGAGTTAAGTTGCTACTTCAACCCACCACCTTTGGGAATCTGCCACAGCAGTGAATTCCCAAGGCTGTCCCTGAAGGGTCTAACCATGGGAACTGACAACGACAGGCTCCAAAATGATCCTAACTTCGAAAACAGGTTGTAAGTCGGGATTTCAGGTAGCAGAGCCCCAGATGGTGGGACCATCCCCACCAGCCTCCAGAACAGCCCCCTGTACTGGGGCCTTGCCCTCCCTTGGCCAAGCTCATAAAAGCTGCCCCAGAGAAACCAGCTGTCCCGACGCTTTAGAGCGCTCCGGCAAATCCAAGAACATCTTGGAAGCATTACAGCTCTCACCACACTGCGTACGCTTTCCTCACAACTCCCTGTCTGCAGCGAGGGCAGGAGATCAGCCCGTCTATTCAAAAGCAGGGCCCTCTTCTATTGGAGCAAACCAAGCCTAAGGAAAGCTGCCATAGGAGCCCTGGTTCTGCGGAATAGACAGATCAGACGAGATAGCCCAGCTAGCAAAATACATTTGCATGACACTTTCTGTACATGGTTCAGAGCATGGCACACCCCAATCGCAGCTTTTATTCTCTTCAAGGGCCTGGCCCTGCAAACACTTAATTTTACATGTGTAAGTAGAGTCCCACTGAAGCACAATGGAGCTACTCATGCAAATAACATTGAGAGCGTGTAGGGCTGTGGCTCTGTTTCACTGTTCCATCTGCAGCAGACCCAGTTTTAGAGGATCCTGCCATGCTCTCTCAGTTATTGCCACTCACTTGTGCCAGTTAAACTATTTATGTAGCCACACACATAGGTGAGCTGTTAAAACGATCCAACTTTTATTTTTAAAAGTCCTACTAACAAGAACAAAACCTTAACACCAGACCAGCTCTGATGTAGATTTCATCCCCACAGGCAGCTGAACTGGCACAACTGGAGGAGGTGGAAACATCTGAGAAACACGAACTTTTGAAGATGGGACTGAGAGAAGGCAAAATGGAGACACAGATCCTTAGCGTATGTGAAGGCTGGAGACATTACCCTTTTCTGAAGTCACACCCTGCTCCTGACCATTGTCTGAAGTGGAACCACACACACAGTCATTCCACATGAAACACTTTCACCTCAAACACAACAGTACATTGAGTCTTTTCAATCAATAATGTTTAAAAAAAAACTTGCCTCAAGGAAAGCTGTCAGCAATAAGGAGAATCTGCCAACAGTCCCTACACCCAGGATCAGGGACAGGCACCTGTCCTTGCAGGCAAAGGATGTCCACACCATGCACCCTGTAGCTAGTACATTGCTGCTTCTGCAGTCATGGAATCTCTTGCTATTAGCTTTGACTTGGCACATTTGGGCCATGCAAAGTGTTCCCTACAATTTCTTCTTTATTATTACTTTTTTTATTATTATTATTTTTTTTATTTTTAATTTTTTTTTAGTTTATGGGCTATTCTATCTCCAGCAACTCTGTGCTGAAATTGCATCACATATTTGCTGTCTGCCGAGGCAAGATTTCCCTTTCAGTGCGATTATAACCTTCCAGCAGGGAAGCTCTACTAACTCCTTAAGAGCTTTGCTCTCTACATTGCTTCCCGACCCGCATTCGTGTATACCTGCACAAAGTGGGTGTAAAACACCATCACTGCTGGAAATTAAGAACATACACCATTAGGAGGATGTTATGCTTTGTTTGTTTGCTTCAGGTTTGGAGGTTTTTTGCCCTCTTTTGTGCTCCCGTGTAAATGATCAGAGGAGCTGTGGGACAAGAGAGATCAGTCTCTATGAAACCATTTTCTTACAAGCTTTGAGGTTTACACTGCTGCATGCTCTAATGAGCCTTCTCGAAAGGAAACAACCCATTTCTGTAAGGAATCCAGGTGATTATGGTTTGCATACCGCCGTGATCTCTCTGCATGGGCACAGGGGAGTTGCCTTCATGAATCTTGCTGCAAGATGAAGTCTAAAGCTGGACAGTGTGAAAGAAATGGGAAAGGACCACAGGGAGGGGTAGTTTAACATCCATTGTTAACTTGGGAAAAAAAAAAAACCTTCTTTCAGAAAGTCTTTTATTTATTGTAAATCATTCCTAAAAGATTAGGAAATCAGGCCTGGGGGAGGGGGAGAGATTGTTGTGGCTTTCTTTCTTGTAGTCCAGTTTCTTTTAGTATTAGACATTAACCCGAGTCTCCTCAGTTCTGCCGAGCCTCCGTCCTGCAAACCACCAGAGAGTATTTTTAACATACTGTGGGTGAACAGTCCCTTTGCATCCCATCATGGGTGAGACTTCACGGCCTCCCAGAGGAACAAAATGCTTCTCTATCCATGCCAATGTCAATATCCACATACAGTCACCCACATCCCCCCAAAACAAACACATGTGCAAACTCCACTCTGTCCCCACCGCTGGTGATGAACGACCTGCAAGTCACCTACAGCAATGACTACGGCCTGGCTGCACAGGGCATGGAGCTGTGCTGGGAACGAGACTGGATGATGGATCTGACCAGCACTGGCTGCACATCACCCCAAGGCAACAGCATGCAGATGCCAGCGTGCCAAATTCACCTGGGCAAGAAAGGCCCCGCTCTTGCTTTCCTGTCTGCACTGAAAAGAGAGAAACAGTTGATGTTGTGTTTTCCGGTTCACATGAACACCCAAACAATCTGAGCCTTAATCAGGTTTGGGCTGGAACATGGGATTGTGCCTGTGGTTAAAATATTCTTCTAGACATCTAGAGAGACTTATAGTTGATCTGCCCCACTTGAAGACAATATCTCATATCAAAAACTCTGGTTTGAACAAATCCTGTGTATTAAAACATTCCAGTTGCAGGACACTCTTGTCCTATTTTGAAGTCTTTTCCTCAAGTCAGTAAGCAGGTATGAGGCAAATATCGAGCAGCCATAGAGATAAATGCTCAGCTCTATCTCCTATGTTTAAAAAAAAACCAGCGAGAAGAAAAAGGAGAGAACAGATACTGATTCAGAAGGGAAATCAGGTAAACAGAATCTGGGGAAGCATATGCTCATGCAACACAAGAAAAATATGAATTCATACCAAACAAAGGTAGGAAATTTTGGCACAGGGGAGACTTCAGAACCAATGACTGTCCAGGAATACTGTTTCCATCACACTGTCCCCATTTACATTCCTTTACAGGGAACTGCTAACACACACAAGAGTGCTGTGGTGCTGCCAGGAGAATTTTTCTGTGGAATTGCCTGACCCTTGAGCCTTTTAAGATTCTCAGCCATGACTTTATAATTCCTTTGTATGTGTATGGCCATCTTTGACATCAACAAGAACAGACATGGCAGCAGCTCACAAAGCTGCCAAACTCATCTGCTTCCTTTCAGCCACCTGTACCAGCTGAGCCTGGTACAAGCCACCAAGCCCCCTTACACAGCCACGTTCTCTGTCTGCCTGCCCACACCACTGGGGCACGTATGTGCACCTTCATGGTGTCAAAACGAGCAAACAAAATTTCATTCCCAAAGCAACATTTCTGAGAAAGCCATGACCAAACGAAAAAAGCACCTCTCATGAGAAGCATCCTTCTCACAGGATAAATAGGAGGCTAAAACTGCCCTCAGACAGAAGAAGTCATCTGTCACCAACACATACAACAACTCCCCTGGCATAACGAGCTTTTTTTGCCTTCCAGCGCTGCTCCTCCAGCATCCAGCTGCTTAGGGTACCCGCCTGCTGCACAACTGGCCAGCAACATGGACAGATTCCACCTACGCTGCCCTTACAGTCAGCACAGAGTTGTTTGAGGGTAAAATTTTGCTCATGTCTCTCCTTCAAGGCTATAAAAAAATAAAAACAACTTCAGCATGAATTTCCCTCTAGACTGTGCACAAAGGAACCAAGCCCCCACTGTACCACAGACTGGCCCATTAAAGCGAATGGTTAAATTCTTGCTATGAAAAAGTGGGCGTTGTTGTCTGTTTTGCGAGGCAGAAATCAATATTCCCGCCTCCTCTCCTTCTGCTATTTCACCTTGAGATACTCATGCTCAGTTAGATGAGATCTGAGTCTTACTCACTGTTACTGCAACTTTTCTCTCTCCAGCATTTCACAGGGTCACAGGTTCTTGGAGTCCTAACCTGCCTGTAATTTACCACTCAGCTCCCTAAACTGATCACCACTGGTGACTGAAGCAGTGACTGATTTTCATTCCAAATCACACCACTGCAGCCATTTCTAACTATTTATCTACACCCTCCATCTCCGTCATTTTCCTCCCTATGTCCTCCAGTAACAACCCCCTTTCTGCCACAGCCTCTCTCTTCTCTGTACCCCTGTAATTCACTCCCTGGTGCTAGCCTGTCCATACTGTGGCCATCTTGTAGAAATGATGATTTACTGTGAAATGCCCCTCCTGCTTTCACTCTCTCTCTAATCTAACTGTGGGGGGTAGCTTGGTTAAGTCTATAAATTTGGGGAATGGGGGGGGTTGGGCAAGGGGGGGAAAGACCTGGGTGACTGATACTCAGCCCAGGCAAGCCTGCAGCAATGTTGGCTGGGGAGAGACAGGCAGGGGAAGATAAGCCAGTACCATACCTCAACAGCTGCTCCTTCAACCAGGTTTCCCTGCGGCAGTTCAGATCCAGGGCCTGGACCGATTCCCACAGATCAGGTAGCAATAATGCCAGGCTGACTGGGCTGTTCTGATGAGTCCTCTTGGATGCAGTTCTGCCTACAATCATGCCTGCCTCTGTCACCTAAGGATTAGACAACTGCAATATGGTCTGTTTGGCACCACGCTTCAAATCCATTCATAAACTGAAGGCAGTGCAGAATTCGGCGCTCAGTTAGATAAGCTATGTCTCTCACCCACGATCATTCTCACATTTGTGCTCCATTTTAATGCCATCTGACCACTGGCTCCCAGACAGATTTTAATATGTTCCTGTCGACCTCTAATGCCTTGCAACGCAGAACCTTTCCCACCAGACATATCACCTCTTATATTTCCTAGAAGCTGAAAAGACACCAGGTACTCTAGTACAGGTACCTAGAAGAGTAGAGGGCTGTTCAGTCTTTAGTTTGCCATTGTTTGCTGGTGACAGTCTGATGAAATTGCTTGAGTTATAATGAAGACAGTTTTCATTATCTGTCATTTAAAAATGTCAAGGGAGCTTAGACTGAATGGATAGGTGCAACCTGTTGTTTCAAACAGCTTTTGATGAAAGAAATACATTTCAAAAGTACCAGCCACTGATTTACAGGTGTTGTACCAAAATTACATAAAACAGAGAGATGCCTCCAAAGAAAACAAGCAGATTTCTTCCCTTGCTCTTTAGATTAGACATTGGCTTATCATCAGTATGGTGCTGACTTTCTTCTGCAGCAATCACCAGCTTTCAGATCTGCAACGTCTTAGATGATAGAGGACAACACCAACAAAAGCAGGACTCTTCATTATTAGAGGACACTCGAGAGTTTTGGCTTAGCTATATAAACACTTCACTCTTTTTTTTCCATTTTTACTTAGGCACTTTTATGGTGCCAATGGCGGACCACTTTACCAACAGATGTCATGACTGGACATACTTCTGCCCAAACATTTTGCTAGTCCCTCTCTGCTAATGGTGCTGGCCTCTCACAGCTGAACTGCAATAACAGACTGTGTGAATGTTCCTAGTCCATCTGAGCACAAAATCTGCCAGCTTATTTTAAATCATACCGGGCTATTCCCCAGTGGGAATACATCTGCTGACAGTACCTGCCTCACAGGTCCTGAGAGACACCTAGGACAGCATGCTTCTTTCCATCTATATCATTTTATTTCAGAGCATCCATTTAACACGTGAGCTGGGGCTACACAAGAGACCAGCCTTGGTAATGGAACTCTGATGGGACAGTCTCTGTGCCTTGACTTGCTTACAACATGAGCTGTTCCTACACACAACCTGCACCTTTTGCCTGCCCTCTCTGTCAAACCGAGACAAAATCAATGCCAGAAGTCCATCCAGCATGCAAGAAATGCAGGTAATACTGTGTGCAGTGTCCTTAGAAATCACTTGTATTTTTGGTAATTGCTTTTATATGAGCATCCAGCATCCAAGAGTGTAGCAAGAATCTCCTGTAAATATTTAAATGCTGAAGCATGGACACCTTCCACTTTAGAATCCAATAACAGATTGCTGCTGCTCTGTCCAGTGACACAACTTCAGCCTGCCTGGTTCCCATGCAGGCTGAAGTTGTGTCATGTCCCATGCAAGCCAGCTGGCTTCCTCTTCCAAGTCCTTATTTCCCCCATGTTCAGAGACTGAAGTGTCCCCTGGGTGTTCCTGCTCTTGGTGGTGTTCAAAACTAAGATGATAATGAGGAAGAAGGGCTGAGCCTTAGGATGGTGGCTTCTGAAAGTCACAGATGTTAGGATGAAAGAAGAGTTGTTCTGAGACCTTATCATTCCAATGCCTTGTTTCCATTAGGACAATGTTTCCCAGGCATTTACTTGAGTCATCCTTACAAAGCATCTCCCAAAGAAAAGGGTTTATGTTCCTGGCAACACATTCCAAAAAAACACGTCCCCAGCTCCCTGCTGCCATAAGCAAGTGCAACTCCTATGATTTCAATAAAGCTGCACTTTCTGTGGCCCTAAGGCTATAACACTACAGTAAACAAAGCCAAATTCCGTAAGCCAGATGCTTTAAGGTCTGAATCCAAGTCTTCAACATCTTACAGGTACAATCCACCAAAAGATGGCTGAACTCAGACCATCAGCTGGCTGTCACTGAGATGTTTCAGCCAGAAGCAGAACATGGAACCCAGGGCCTCATTCTGGAGCACAGAAATGGCTGGTGGACACCAGCCCACACCTTGAAAGGGCAGTGGTACCTTGCTCCTCTAGGATCTGTGCTGTGCCAGCACTCTCAGCCTCTCTGCTGAGTCCTCTGCCCTCTCCAAAAAGAAATACCTGTTCTCCACTCTAGTGGCCACAAGGATGAGTTTGAGAAACAAAATGCTGACACCAAAACCATACAACCTTACAAAATCAACTTCTTTACCACTCCGGTTTCTTCATCTCCCCATCGTACAGCTTGTTCTCCCTTTGCATCTAAAACATCCAACAAACACCACTCACAGTCCAAGGAAGGGCTAGCTCAACTCTCTTGCCAGATTAGGTGTAGGATCCACTGGCACACGGTGAAAGCACACCCATGGCTCAGTTAGATGACAATGCACATCCTGGAGTAATAAGGATGTAATGCCAGAGAGTTGCTCAGGACTGAGTGAACAAAGCAAATGAATGGTCTTTCCAGCTTCAGAAGTGGTCCCTGAAGAGCAGCAGTAAGGGACTCTGGCTTGATAGCATAGTCTGGGGGAATGGACTGCACACAGCTCCAGTGAGTAATGCTGAAAATCCATAGGCAAAGGAAATGTTTTAAAACAGAGGAGGAAAATCTACTTGAAATCAATACCGTGAAGGTCTCTAAAAGGAAACACTCTGCAAAAAAGGACACATTTGCCACATATAAATCTTTAATGATATCTTGTAGTTTTAACAAAGCATTAAAAAACCCAAACAAACAAAAAAAGAGAAGCCCCAGTTGCTGTAATACACCTGAGAGAGCAATCATCCTCACATGGCAAAATATGATTTTCACACCTGGTAAATGAAATAACTCTGCTGCATCCCAAGGCCAGGGTTAGGGTCTAAGGTGAGCTGTTAATGGAAGGTTAGAGACCACAAAACAGCTCTTCGGGGAGCACCCTTCAGATGCTCTTTTCATGTACAGCAGTGCACAGTAATCAGAAGGCAGTGGCAGCACATACTAAAGTCACTGTCACTGACAGTGGTTCTAACTGTGCAGTCACCAGTTGATAGCTTGGATTAAGATAGCCAGCTCACATGCCCGTGCTCCTCTGACTCAGGAGAAGGCTCACACCTCCTGTAAGAGCAATTCTGTATTCTTTCATCTCCCTCCTGGCGTGCCTTCTGCAGCACACCAGGGTTAACCACTCGCTCTCTTCTCTTAGATGAAGAGTGAAGCTGCAGAGCTGAGACAACAAACTTTAGCATACAGCTAAAGCCTCTGCAATGTTAAAAGAAAAGCAAGCACAGAAAATCAAGGAAAATCCTGATCACAGGCCATGCTGGAACCCAATGACATTCAGAATCTGTCCTGTATCAGCATGCTAGACTGCTGGATCCAGGCAGGATGGCAACACAATTTGCCAATCATCCAGGAACATGAGAGAAGTGAGGCCTGTGGGAAGCCAACAAGCACCAGAGGTACATACAGATATTTGCAACAAAAAATCCAAGTGGAATCCGCAAGAGGAAGAAACACAGCAAAAAACACTACATGATCTAGCACCAAAGAAGACACATGGCTTAACAAGAGGCTTTAGAGTATCTGGCTCCATAAATTAGACTGTGATTCCCAGATCTTTAACTCCCAGCTCCTGCTGATTTCTGAGTATAAAGGGGATGTTTGTCACTCCCAAGATCAGACGCCAGCTCGAATGCCTTTCAAGAAGAACACAGATGAACATGTTCCTAGGGAAGAATGAGCTAGAGCTAAGCCTTCAAACGAGCACAAGGAGAACCTCCTGCCCACAGACAGGAAAGTGGTAACCTCCTTCACTTCCTTTGTGGCTTTAACCTAAACCACAACTCCTCCCTTTGGGTTAGAAGTCTCTTCCACTCATTCAGATGTTTGTCAGCTTGTCTCTCTAATACCCAGCATTCGTCACTGCCACATAGGAAAAAAAATCCCAGATCTCTTTTTTCCCCTTCTCTCCCACACCCCTTTTGCAGTTTCTTCCCTAAACAAGAATGGCTTCAATGCACGGGAGAGCAAGTCTAAACTACAGCTCTTCAGGCACAGGCACAGAAATTAGCAATTGCAACATGAGGGGGCAGGGAGAAAGGAGACGTTGGCATACAGGCTACACCAACATTTGGGAATGCTGGCAGTGAGGAAACATTGCTGCCAGCAGGAAGAGTGATGCCAAAATAACTCACAGGGCTTTTCCACGAGTGCAATCACTCCTTCCCAGCCCAGGGTGCAACATCCCTACTGCTCCCCAGGAGAGCTTCAGAGCATGGGTGAGGAGCACAGGGAAGAGCTGTGCCCTTTGTCAGTGCAAGGACAGTCCCCATTATCCCCAGTGTGGGGCAGGGAGCCGATCCCCCTCAGAGATCCCATCATCTGCTGAACGGAGCTTTAACGACGTGACAAATAGTGGCTCCCACCCAAAACACTCCAAAGGCTTAACCTTATGATATCCAGGTGATACTGGGGTTTTTAGAGACAGCTGAGCCTGGTGAAAGATTGGAGCCGTTTTCTGAGCAGGCATTTTTTGCTACGTGCCTTTAGCAGGTAGTCAGAGAGGTATTCAGTGGGAAACCTCTCCCACAGCTCCCATTGCAACACGCAGCCGGGCAGCCACACACGGTGCTGGGTGATGCAGTCACTCCCTGGTCACCTGCCACTCCCAGGACAGCTCAGGACTATGTGCTGTGAAAGAACAAGCTTTTTATTCCTTCAAGATTCTCAGAAATTTCAAATAACTGTTCTACATCTGATCAAATGGGGGAGGAACAAAAAACCAAAAAAAAAACCCGAAAAAAGTAGCTTTCAAAATTTCTACCTAGAAAATATGATTAAATGGACTAAATACAAGGTTTCATTTTACCTTCTTGAAATGTTTTATTTTGACAGCTTTAAAATTTTTCTCCAATTTTTTTTTTTTTTTACACGATGAAACACAAAATTGGAGTCAACTTTTCCTGAAAATAGCAACAATTCTGGCAAATCAGCAATTTTCTAAGAAAAATTTTCTCTGGAGAAAAATCCTAGCAAAACCTAGTTCTGTTATTTCCTCCCAACACCACACAAGAATATGCCTCCATGGTGTAATTCACCCTTAAGTTTCATAGCAACTCTGATTCAGACATATTGCACACACAGATATTAGAATATGCCTTTGACATCACCAGCACAATGCAAAACAGTGTATATACAATATGGCCAAGCAACGCTGCTATGGAAACCCTTGCTTTGAATTCCCGTGTATGGGGTGCTTAAATTCTTATCCCTAATATTGCTTTAACAGAATTCTGTGTACTTTATTTGCTCAAGTCATCTTCTTTCTGGGAGGACTCTCCCTCCTGGAAAAGAAAGATGTTTTTGTGGGTGAAGCAGAAGGTGATGAGACCTGCCCTGTTTTCCTGGTGCTGCCATATACACCAGGTGCATGAGCTGCAGCAAGAGAAATGACTGATCTGTGCCTCAGTTTCTGCAGCTGTAAAATGGAAATAAGATGACATGTTACTTCGGATATGACTCGAATATGCTTAGAAATCCTTTGTGACAGCCAGAGGATACATGCATTCCTATTTGTTACTTTCTGTAGGCGAGGAGTTACTGTCCTCTACAGACCTATGCTGATGATCTCTCTATGTTGGAGAACCAAATCAGGAAGTACAGTCACCCACTCATGTAGCGAACAGATAAGTAATAAAGCAGCACACTTGCCAACTCCTAAGGAGGTGGTTTCTTAAAAAGACATAGGAAGCTTTCGTGTTTTGATGCTGACTAATTTCAGAAAGTTCCCATTTCACTCTCTTAATTTTAAACTTCTTCAAAAAACATGTTTACCTGATATTCTGAAGGGTCTTCTGCTAGGGAGGATCAGACCAGCCAGACTGAAGGTAACACTGCTGAAAGAGGACTCTTTATCTGCCCATCTCCTCCAGTTGCTCCTGATGGCCCTAGCGGTAAATTCCAGGTCTTTACCAGGTCTCACCTGGACAAGGAGAGGACACTGCAGCCAGCAGTGGCCATCTGAAACTATGCCAACTGCATCCTGGGATGTATGGCACCACCTCCCACAAAATCCGGGATGAATGTGCCACCTAATAACCATCACCCAGCAGCCAAACTCACCCCTGCAATCCAGTGATCGCAAATGCAGATTAACTCACTTGCATTTGTCTGATGGTGTAATTGCCAGACTGCACATTCAAATGAGTATTTGTTTAACTGTGTGATACACAGATAGAGCTGATACACTTGAGGCCAAATTTACCCCTGTTGTAATTTCCCTAACTCCAGTAGCAATTACTCAAAGGACTAATTTGGCCCACAGTGTTTCCTAGTACATGTGATTCATCATTTCTTCCCTATAACAAAGAATAATACACTGTTTCAATCAGTGGTGATGTCCTGGCCTCCTTGAGGCTGCCGGACTCCCTGCTTAATCAGACATAAAACAAATCACTTGCAGAGGCAGAGGCGTACAAGCATGCTTTAATTACAATATTGTAACACCAATTAGAGATCTATCTAATCGAGGACTCAGTACTTCCTACTCGAGTATTACTCCCATGTTGGGATAATTACTGCTAATTAAGCTTGGAACTAATTAGGCCAAATGATCTCATTTATACCAACATAGATGACTTCTAGGAGTTCACACACGCACACAAAAAAAGTCCAAGGGTGATTTTATCATTCCTGGACTCGTCAGCACTCCACTTTCAAAACGGACTGTCCTTTCCCCATGGATAATCCCTTTTAGAACTCAAGTCCCAGATCTCAGATGATCACACGTTCTCCCATGGTGGAGAAACACTCTCTGAAGGCATTTCAGTTGGTTGGCCCAAGTCACCTTCTTTTCTAATCGACACAGTGGATTAACAGAGTCATGTCCCATCATGGCCTGGTTAATTCCAAACCTCCAGGCCACTCTCACACAGTTATTGTTACAGTTCTCAGGGCACTTAGCACTCCCCACGCCCCCAGGATAGCTGCGCACAATAAGGAGGTTTGCTGTAGGGTGCAGTGCAGTGTTAAGACAACAGCTGTGAAAAAAAAATCCAAAACAACTCTTAAACATGCCAACAGTCACATACTGCAGTCAGAAAAATAAAGGACAACCCATGAAGCTGTGTTAATGTTGCAGTTTCTCCTCCTCCCCCCCAGCCCCAAAATTCTGCACCAGCTCAGCACTGAGATTTTCAGGTTGAAGTGTCACCAAGGCAACTTCCATTTAGACCTGCTCTTGGCTCATGGAAACAAGACACAAGCAGTAAAGAGGGTGTTCCCCACCCAGTGGTTGAACGTGGTGGGGTAAAACAAACCTTAAAAATAAAGCCTTTACATTTTGTCTAGGTATTTTTGGGGACTGTGAGTTAGCTTCTCACCCAAAGACAGTTTGCACCAGTGGCATGATTTCCTCCTCCATTAATGGCTGATTTCAGATTCATGGCTTAACGAAAGAAGAATGCCACCTATCCAAACACCAGTCCCACCTCTCCAAGTGACCTGACATCTTGCAAATGAAAGGAAGGTCCAATATCCAAGAACCGGCTGAGGGCACCCTGCACTATCTGTCTGCACTACAAACTTCACAAACCTGGGTACCTCAACACCTCTGCTTTGCCTGTCTCGTCTGCAGAGGCTGCAAACCAGCAGGTCTGTGCTAACAGACACTACAGGTAACTCAGGAAGGGTTCTGTCACACTCACTGAACATCTATTCTTCCAACTCCTGCCTCAAATCAAGCCTTACAGGACCCACTTCAAGGTGCAGCATTGCTTCCTCCTCACTTCTGGCTTTCTCTCACCAGCCGCCTTTATTACTCCTAAAGCTTCCTCCTAAACACTTCATTTTCTCACGCTTTCTTGTACTTCAGGCTGGAATCCTGAAGCCGCTGAACCCAGGAATTCACCATTGTCTCCAGGTCTTCTTCCAGCCTGCCCCTTTATCCTCACAGCGATCATTGTTCCCTGGTGAGTCACAGACACCCCCCCCCTTCTCCCCTCCAAATGCCTCCTGAACAATCTTCTCTTTTCCAAAGCCTGTCAAAACTGAGCCCAGCAGGATTCCCTACACCAACCTGACCTGGTTACAATACCTCCTGGAACTGATCCTCCAGCTGTCTGTGAAATTTCTGTAGAAGTGCCACTTCTTTATGCAGTACCATTAGCAGAAGACTAATAAATAATGCACAGGAATAACACAATCCCCAATAAACAATGTACTGCTTCTTCTCCTATTTTCTTAAGTGAGCAACGTGGATCCTAAATCTGATCTCCCCCTCCAGTTGTTACCCAATCCTCATCTCAGCTACCAAACTCTCTCCTCCCTCCTCTAGCAAGCCTGTCATTCCTTTCTTCCCAGCTGCCAGAGGCTTCGCTGCTGCCTCCTCCAGCCCAAATACACTGGCAGACATGAATGCAAGCGTCCACACAACACAAACGCAAACATGCAGGCACGTCTCAGGTTGCATGTTGAAAATGCATGTTTCCATGCACTGCAGTAGGGTATGGAAACATGTGCTCAGCCCACTGAATATCATATTTAGTTGGGTATCTGCTGGAACCTCTGCAGGAAGAGGTGAGTTGGAGATCTTCTAATGAAAACAAAATCACTGAACCCAAAGTCTGGGCAAGACAGTAGTAGATATATGATCAGGGCAGTCTTCAGCAGAAGCACACATTGGGCCCTGGGGGCCTCTGAATGGCTTCTTTAGCTTTAAAAGGGAGGAATTCAGGAGCTTTAGATCAGAAGTACATCCCAAACGGGCATTAGACTCTAATAAATAAGGTGTTTTACACTGACAGAGTGCCAGAAACCTCCCAACATCCTCCCCACGGTCTGCATAGAGGCATCTCTACAGCTGCTGGTGGTTTGGATGGCAGAAACCAAGCAAACAATCTCCTCATGTCACAGAGGAGGGAAGCAATATCCTGCCAAAGGAACATCAAGCCACAGCCACTACAGAAAGCACCATGAATGCTCTAATTTGGGATTGCAGGAAGTCCTTCAGGACAGGGACTGTCTCTTTCCAGGGCCTGGACAGCACACTGCACAATGGGACTCCAGCCCCATATCAGCACTTCAGCATGCAGTGGACAAATATTTACTGTCACCAGCGGCCTGCAGAGAGAGGCTGTCTCAGATGGACCTCCCCAGGGGCATCTGCAGAGATGATGGAAGTCTGAGTCAGTGACCTAAGACCCAGACCTGGGGAGCTCACTGCAAGCCACAGTTCAGCATGTCCTCCTTCTAGACAGGTTCCCTTTTTTTTTTTCAAACACTCACTGATTTGGAGGTTTTTAGCACTTTTTTTTTTCTGAGTAAATCCCATGCAGGGTCTGCATACATGCAGAGTAAGTGGCCAGCCCTGTGTGGCCCTAAATGGTCAACCCTATATTTAAAAATAAAGAGGCAAAACGTGCAAAGAAACACACAGAGGCAAGAAATAAACAAATTCTCATTCTCCCAGCACATTAGCCATGGGAAAACATGCACGGTCCCAGCAGCAAGATGGCAGGAGTGTGGGGATGTTGACCCTGTCCCCTCACATCCTGAATATCTGGACTGGTTCCAACTCCTTTAACAAAATGAGAGCAAAGGGGCTGCTGCTTACTGCAGGCATCTACCAGGTTCATAACCTCAGCCCTTCCAGGAGCTCAGGCTCCTGTTGAATAAGGCAGGGACATATCCCCTAAGTCTGAGCCTTAGAAAAAAGATGTATTTATTTGTTATTATTTTCAGTTATCTGAGTGCATTAAAGGTCAGAACACTTATCTTCTGAGGTTGGATCCTCCTCCCACTCATGTGGTTCAAAACCAATTGAATGATTTTCTGCATACTTCTCAAGCAGGAGAAAAAAAAAAAATCCAGGGGGAATGAAACCTGATCCAGGGCATTTTCTAAAGAGGATCTGTGGGAAACAAGGATCCACCGCAATGGGAGGAAGGGCTTGTGGGCATTCCTGGGTACCTCCTCTCCAGTCCCTGTTACACACAATGAAACATGAATAAAGATGACTGAGAAGGCCACAGCTTTTTTACCTACATTTTAGCCTCAGCTGATATCAAGAACTGGAGTGCACAGTATCACCTATGTGATACTCCCAGAGCTGCATTTTGGGTGACAAGATTCAAGGACATAGCTGCATATCCTGTGCCCTGTGCACCGGCTGCTCCATAATCTCCAAGATTAATTTATGCAAAACATGGGAAGATGTGCTTTTTCCTTTTGCAGTGAATGACTTCATTAACCTTTCAGGAGCTTGCCAATAGTGAAGTAGAAGCAATGGGAAAATCACACTTCTGGGAAAAAGGGACTTCTGCCATGCATCTAAGAGCACATACCTGGGAGAGGCCAAAGACACCAGCAAATGATGGACTCTGGTTTAGGGATCTGCCTTGCTCTGCTCTCCCGCACACCCTCCAGTCTTTGCCCTGCTCTTGCAGTGGTCCTCCTCCCCTGGCTTCTGACAGCTCAGGGCATGACCAGGGAGACAAGGAAACCAGATGGAAAGGCAAATGAGGCAGAGGGTTTTAGACAGAGTCTGGAGAGAGACCTAGCCCAGAGGCAGACCAGGAGGGAAAAAGCAGGTAAAACAGGTGAAGCAGGTATGGAGAGGGAGAAAAAAGGCTGTGGGAAAAACAGGAAAAAGTGCGCAACACCTTGCATGGAGCATGAGGGAGATCCTCCAGCACACTAAGGAAAGGTTGGAGTGCTGCAGGGACAGAAGGGAGAAATCAGGAACCGTCTTGTCAGGAGAACTGAGGCTCATGACTTTAATGAGCCTGGACTGAGAGATACCTGGTAGGGGGAAATGCGCTACCCAGGAGCAGAGCTAAACTCCACTGGAGGCCAAGAAGTCACCATGGCCTGTCCTTGTAGGACACGGGATGAACTTCAGCACGTGGCCATCTGCCTGACCCTTTGTGCCTTGCTGTCAGGAACACCTCATGAACCCTGATTTGGCCGTGTCTCCCATCAGCCTAGATACTGCCACCTCTCCCTGTCCTGAGAAAGGGACTTCTCCGTGCCACATGTCCCCTACGTGGGAAGAAAACAGAGTCCATGAGGGGATATAAAAACCCACCAATTCAATTGCTGCCTCTGGATCCTTGCAGCCAAAACCCTGTCCCTGAAGAGAGGTGGTTAAATACACTGCAACCACCCTGGCTGACTTGGAGGAAACTCTATCCCACATCAGATAGTGGGACAGCCTCCTCCTGGGATCAAGTGGCTCTCTCAGGCAGATGGGAGAGGGGATCTCCCTGCCACAGTGACCCTGTTGTTCCTGTCCTGTTACAACAGCAGGACACTGAGCACAGGTCTCCCAGGAACACAGCACTCTTGTCTTGACCTGCTGGGCACTGGCTTGTGGGCTCAGTGCCACTCTCCATGAAGATGCACAGGGCTTCCCAGACCTTTGGTGCTCCTCCTCTCCCTCCTGCATCATGGCTTTCCCTGGCAGAGCACAGAGCCCTGAATTCAGCTGGAAGTGACACGTGGGACAGCCTCCTCTCAGCAACCAGAGATGTCAACAGGCAGCCAGGCACAACACAATCCATGTGTTTCAGGACAGAGTGTCTAGAGCCAGGGGAAGGTCAGGGGAACGGGAATAGGACAACGGGTCAAGACCAGAGTAAGTCACAAGGTCATGTCCAAGGAGGTAAGGTGACATCAGGAGACAACATTTGAGACTACAGACTTCATCAAGCTTCCAGGCAGCAACAAAGTCCTCAGACATTAAAGTGACAGCCGTGCTGCAGCTCCATCGAGACTCGAGGCAGCTCCATCCAGAGCCGGCAGCACACACATGGAGGGAGTCTCACCTTGCTCCCTCGGAGGGCAACCCCCACCCCGCCTGGCTGGCCACAGCTGCAGCAGGGGCCTGGCCAGCTGATCCCAGCCCTGTCCTGCTCCCTCAGGCCTGGCCAGCCAGCCCCAGCGGCAGCTCCAGGCAGCCAGGCTGCAGGGACACGCAGCCGGCAGCAACAAAAAGGGGTCTGCGGTGGAGACACACATAAGGGAGGAATTTGGAGGATAAACTAGAGGGAAGCGATAGGAGTGTGCGGCGCATGAATAGTGGGGGAGGGTAGAAGATACAGGGTGAGAGAAGAAAATGACATGAACAGAAGGAAGAGAGCTGCAAATAGAAGGGGATATGGAAACAGCAGAGAGAGACAGATTGCAAGAGCAGTGGAAGTAGAGGAGACCTAAAGGGACAGAATATAATAATAACAACTCTTAAAATGAGAGGAAAAGGGGAGAGAGGAGAGAGGAAAAAAAGGTAGAAAGGAGAAGGGAGAGGGGTGAGGGGTGAGGGGAGGGATTTATGATTTCCTGGAGAGGGAAGACAAATGCCCTGCATGTTTTTCTCCTTAGTTTTCAAAGGTTTTGTGGAAGCAGAGTGAAGACTTGTCATCCTCATTTGAAGAGGGGAGGAACTACGGCACAGAGGCAGTCAATGAGTGAGGTGGTAAGAAAGAAGCTTGGCTCCCTACTTTGAGTCTTCCATCAAAGACACAGGTGAAGAACAGTCTAGACTTTCTTCTCCTGAGCACACCACAGAGAATCCGCTACTCAAAGATGGTAGGAAGAGGACCTGCTAGAAAAGTAAGACATAACCCAAAGTAAAGTAAGAAAAAGAGGGGTACCTGTTTTGTTTTTTTTTTTTGCTAGCACCACCAGTGTCTCTGGAGATCTGTGTTTAGACGTATTCAGAGTAAATTGATCTAGAACACACCAAAACGAGCACTGTGTGCTTACGTGGGGAACTGTGCCCAGGGAGGTGTTGCAGTGTGGGTTCAGGTACTTGCCAACCCTCCCAGCCCACAGCCAGCTGCAAGGAAAATGGAAGGAGGGTGCACAGGAGGCTATGTGATGGGGGCTCTGCTCCTGCAAAGCCGACTGATGTGTTTTGCTTGCAGCTTTTTTTTTTTGGGGTGTCTAAAATTTATCCAGTTTAATTTGTACCACCTTTGTGTTTCAGCTGCCACTATGGAAAATAGGCTTTTTGTGCCTACAAACAAACACCAAGCCCCCAAGCACACGTACACCCAAGCCAAACATAGTTTGTAAGAGCCTTGAATAAACCAAATACCCGGTGCCTGCTTGAACTCCCGCACGCACTTGGGCAAACAGAGCCTCCCAGTCACTCCCTGCACACAGGAACCCAAAGGATCCAGCATTTTCCTAATCTCAGACAACACTACTTTATGGCTTGCTAGCACAAGAATTGTCTACGATTCCCTCATCAATGAGTGAGGAAGGTCTCTCTGCTATAAATTGATGTTAATGGCAGGTTGTGTACCTTGTTTGTTTATTGCCAAGAAGGAATGTTTGCCGTGGCTGTCAAGTTTATAAAAATATTTCCATGACTTCAGACAGCTTGGCATTTTTACATGCAGCTGAGAGAGTGGGTGAATGTACAGATGAAAAATTGAAGAAACATTATTGAAGTTGGAAAAATAGTATCTCCTAGCACCACCAAGGTGGCTTAGAAAGGCCAGGAAGGTCAGCTATATTTCTGAATAAAATGCATTTTTTTCCCACCAGGGGTTTCTGAAGAGCTGGCAATAATTAAGCATTACAACACCTTTCTGAAGTAGGTAACCCAGCTGAGGCCATCTGAGGCTAAAGGACTTGCCCGTGATCACACAAAGCAAATCAGTGGCAGAGAAGAGAATTAAACCCAACAGGCTTAGCTTCCATGACCCAAGTCCTACACACCTGGCTGAGGTCCAGATGGAAGGACAGGAGCTGTACCAGCTGTGGACCTGACTGTCAAGCACAGGTCTTCCCAGGCAGTCTAGCAATTGGGCAAAGAGCTGAACGACAGGCACCCACCCCAACTTCAGACGGTAATTGTGAAAACAAGCGACAGAAGGCTGGGAAGCAGTGCCTAGTTACCAACCACGGTGCCAAGTGGATTAAATATACATCGATAGATTCAATTACAAAGAGCAGCATGCAAAATGGAAGTGATTGCAGTCAAGGACCCAGGATGGCAAGAAATAACCTGAAAATAAAATCACGGGTTTCAGAAAGAAGAAATCCACGCTTCCAGAACTCGGGGACAAAGTTCAGCTGTCAGTCCCCAGGGGTACTGTCCCAGGCCACCCCAGGCTGGGAGGGTGCAGTGACACCCAAGCCTCGAGGGGAGTGAGAAGCCTGCAGGACTCAAGTTTAGTGTGCTGAGAGAGATCCATATCACCGAATGCTGAGCAGCCCTTTGTTATCACTGTCACCAGAGAAGCTGGAGAGTGAAGTGCAGAGAAAGTGAGCTGTTCTCCTGTGACCCCCCCACCAGCTGCCTGCATCTCGCTGGGGCAGGGCTGAGACACAACACTGAGTGAGGAGGAGGAGACCTGCTTCAAACTTTGGGGGTCCTGGGCTGGAATATCCAAGGACACCCTTCCCAGCATGGATATTCAGCCTTGCAACCACTTGTCCCCAAAAGCACATTCTGTTTTGGGGGCCCTGAAAGTACTGGATTTAGCAGAAGGTAAGGTCAGATCCTGACAGCACTGCCAAACTCAGCAGCTGAATACCCCTCGTCTGTAGGGGGAACAGGAACTCACTCTGCTCTCCTTCACCCATGCATTTCCCCAGGATTTCAAAGTGTGGTGGAATCTTCATTGCAACCCCCCAGCCACCTCCATCCTGGACTTATCACGACATGTGCACTGCCATGATCACTAGTAAAGATTTAATTTTATTCTTCTTGGAGCAAAAATAGAAAGGATAATCATTCAGCACTCCATACACACAGCTGTCACCTGAAAAATGTAGGTGAACACAGTTAAATGGAAAGGCAAGTACAATCTCAGACCATTTTTCGGTACCTGGAGAACTAGACCAGCAGTATTTTGCATGCAAGATTACAGGTCTGTGTGTAGTTGCATTTTCACATTCCATTACTGCAATTGCACACAGCCAGTTACGTGCCTTAGCAGCAGCTTACAAAAGCAATTGCTGCTAAACATACAAAATCCAGCCCCCAGATGCACACGCGCAAGACTGAAAAACTGGTCCTTATTTTTCTGCCACAGAAAAGATGTGTATTTGCTGGCTTCGCCTGCTCCCCCTGCAAACACCACACCAGCATATTTCCTTGCATTTGTATGTTGAGCCACATATTCATTCAAGCTTTGCAATAACTCAAAATGTATACAGCATTTTGCAATTAGAAGCATCCCAAAAATGCAAAAAAGGCCCCAGTTTTTGCATAAAAAATTCTTCTCCCAGCAAGCAACTGTAACCACCTCTCCAGCCAGAATGTACTGTCTGTTTAAGGCTCCAGAGAACACAGTGCTTACCCTTTTAAGACAGTAAGAGATGAATACTTTTTTTCATTTAAACTATAGGGAGTTTTACCTAGATAGACTGCAATTTCCTGAGCTCGAATCTGGCAAAGTGCCCAGGGCTAAGACCACTCCCCCTTCTTCTTTTGGCAAAAATTACCATGGCGTCTTTAACAGTCAGAAGTAGTTTTTAGGGTTTTGTTTTCACAAAAGATGCTGAGAAAAACCCAGCTGTAAGCAAGCAAGCAAGCCTGGGTACTGCAGAACTTCTAAGAACTAGAGCGATGTTCAACATCTGAAGAGTACTATCCCCAAATATCCTACCGAGGGATGGTTCAGCTCTGAGTCACAGGGAAGTGGACTGAATCACCAATAGCCATTCCTGCTAACTGCTCTCACCCCCCCACCCATCCCAAGTTTACAATCCAAGCAGTGACCAGGTTGAGGTTAGCTTGGGAAAGCTGATGAGATCACAGTCTGGGGAGATACAGCCTCAGACAGCCTCAAGATTTTGTTAACCGGCTCCTTGTTTGCGTGGAGACACGGGCAGCAGTTGTTACACCAGGTTTACCATATGTTTATAATATTGTTGTTATGGGAATACATGTCCAGTCCATGTCACTGGCAAGTTGCACGGTTTTCTGCTGGAAGGACAAAACAGAATTCACTGTCCAACAGAGCGCCGAGTGTGTGCATACTTCGAGTAGAATTTATCGTCGCATGAGTCACGCTCGGTGCAAAACCACACGCTTTGTCCATGGGCTGGTGTGCGAGCCTGCCGTGGTGGCTGCACAGGCACACACAACCCTTTGGGGTGCTGGGCAAGCATTACCCCAGCTCACAGATTGCAGTAGGAAACTCCACACCAGCTTTAAGGCAATTTGCCCAAGGCTGCCCATCAGATCAGTGCCAGGATCTCGAGTCCCATGAGACCTCCGCATCCAATGACCATTTCTCACATGGGATAAGTGAAGGATAAAGCAGGGCCAACCTTAACTCTGTTAGGATCACAACGCTGCATCACACAGAAAAAAATATCTGCTTCCCCACGTGTCCCAAAATGATCTTTAGGGCAGTGAGTTGGCTTACGGGACACAGGAGTTACATGTCTGTGTGTGAGAGACTCTTGTCAAAACTACGGTGCCTGGGCTGCCTGAACCCTTCGGCATGGGACAGGGAGCACCACTGGGGCAGGAGCAATGCCAGTGGCTCAAGTGGCTCTGCCATGCAGATGCAGCACTGAATAACTAACTGCTGGGGAGAAATCTCTTGTCTGACAGCCCCCAACAAAATTCAGGCTGAAGGAGTGAAATACATTTGGTTTATTGCCAGCCCCACCAACTTGTGAGCTACCTCTGAAGCAAGAGCAGCTGACTGGAACGGCACACCACCAGTTCAAAGGAAAACCGATCTGCCCATTTAGTCTCCTTCTAGACATCAGCAAACAGCATAAGAAATGGCCAACTCCCCTCCCCGCCTCCACCCCCCCCAGCCCTGACACGTTGCCATTTTCTGTCCCCGTCTCCATGCAGCTCGTCACATCCCATGCCGTAGTTGAGGAACGCCGTGCAGGGTTTAATTGTGCACACGTTCTCCGGGGAAGGGCGGCATGGGATGTCCACAAAGGAGCGAAGGCAGGAGGCCAAGGCTGGTTATTGGCCTCGAGTCATACTTGCTGATTGGCGCGTCAAGGATTTTAAAGTGCATAGCTGATCAGATCAGCAGCTTGTCCTAGAAGGAGAAAAGTGACATAAAATATGCACAAGCCTTCCTTCTGTCCTGACAGCAGGTTGAGTTTTCAGATGATGTGGAAACAGCAGCCTGCTCTCCTCCCCCCAACATGGTCTCCTCTCCTGCCTTTGCTGCAGCACTGCCGTCTTGTTCCCGAGGCCAGAGACTCTGCTCCCTCCCCAGCCTTCATGCCGAGGCTCAGGCTCTGGCCAAGGGGCTCCATGCCACTGTTTTTATGCCCACTCAGCCCTTGGCCTTTCTTCTCAGCATGCCAAGCAGGGGCTCATTAGTGTTCCCTGTTGTTTAAGCTTTTGTGGCTCAAGTCCGTCCAGCGCCAAGCTGGAACAGAAAGGCCATCAAATCGCCATCCAGGAGGGTGCAAAACTTCCCTCTGCTGCTAGACCTGCTGGAATTCAAACAGGTGATCCTGGAGAGGAAAGGTGGAGCGTGCACACGTGTGATCTGCGTGTGTGGGAGCAGCCTGGGAGCTCTCCCTGCAACGAGCTGGTGCTGCTTCAGCTTCTTCCCAAAGAGAGTGACTTGGGGTGCGCCTGACCTGAGGCTTGTCCTCTGCACGTGAGTAACATTTTATTTGTGCATGCGAGACGCCTGTGGCACGTCCCTGCTCCATCATGGGAATGCTGCCATGAAAGGGAAAGCTAAAGCATGTCACACACTGGTTTTAAGTCTCAGCCACCTCACATGCAGTTGGTGCTATCGCAAAGTCGGCTGTCATGTACTACTGCTACCAGGCTGAGGGAACAAGCTATCCTGTAAACTGAGGAAAACACAAGAGATGGGCCATGTCTGTGCAGGAACCACGCTCACAACACATGCACATTGCCCCTCAAGAGGAAGGATGTGCGACACAGGCAGGTGTGTTTGCACAAACTTGCTGTTTCCATGCATGTGGATGTGCTGGGTGCATGGAAACATCGATAAAGCAATAAAAGTTTATTTCTTCCCCACACTTCTTTTCACAAGGGACAGATGACTTTCGCCTTGCTATAGTCACATTCCAGAAAAATTAACAGAAATTTACAAAGACATTTTAACAGAAGGCCCCTCTACCAGGGAAGCCACCTATGGAAAAGGGCAAGCCACATGCTCTCCCCTCATTCTCTCAAATGCAATTCTTGCCCAAGTCACAACCACTCCAGCTACAAAAATCTCTTCCCCTCACCAGATGCCCCAAACTCTGCCAAGTCAGAAAACTCAACCTCTGTCTCAACCTCAGCCTTCCATACTGGAAAGTCCTGCTACATCACACTTAGCTTAGCTGCGCTTTAACCTTGCTCGTGCCCTGATTCAGTTCAAAATCTCCCCTCTTTAAAAGCCCTCCAAGGAGACGGTCCAAGGTCTTCCTCAGACATGCTTCCTCCCTGCTCCCCCATCTGTCCACATCCCCTCTCCACAGATTTTCCACCCAGCTTCAGAACCATAGGTGCTGGAGGCACCTCCTTCTTCTCCCCAGGTCCAGCTGCCTAGAACAGGCATTTTTCCTCCCTTCCTCATTGCCTGACAAGTCTCCTTTCAAACATGATCTGATACTTCTCCCCCTCCTGTGATGATAAACCTCAGAGTCTCTCTCCCTGCTTCTCACATACCTCCATCACTGGACTGACTGTAAGGCATGTGGGATAAAGGTATCATGGAAAACGTTACAGCAAATCACAGGGTTTTGCTTTGATTCCTTTTCTGCTTATTTATTTATTTATTGAAGGGAGGTAACAAGTCAGAGAGAGAAGCTGGCTGAGATTTCTGCCGTACATTTTTTTGCAGCAGCAAGATCCTCCATCTTCCTTGCTGGATTGAATAGGGTCTCAGGACAATTTAGACTCCCTCCCCCATCTCCCATTCCTGCTCATATTCTTCAACACATGATGCTCTCCTCCCAGCCTCGACTGGGAAAGCACATATCCTCACTCTCTCCCCCTCTTGCAGCTCCTGCCTCGCATAGGTTGTGCCAGGACATTAGGATGACAAACATTCGTGCGGCTCGGGATCTTGTAGGTTATTTTTTAACAAAACAACTAGAATCAATGAAAGCTGAATAATGGCACACGACAAACTTAAAAGACCTCGTGAGGATGCACCTAGCATTTCAGGAGGCTTTCTGTGTGTTATGCCACAAGGAAAAAAAAATAGCCCTCCAAATTTAACCAAAGCCAGTACCGATACTGCGATAAGCCCGGGTGTGAGGAGCAGGGATTCTCTCCCCTCCGCTTTTTTTTTTTTTTTTTTTTATTTTTTTATTTTTTTTTTTGGCTCTTGCACATTATCACCTCACCAACAGTAGGATAACAGCTACAAAACCTCCGGCAAGAGAGCAAGCAAGCAGCCTTCGCATTGCTGCTCTCACGCCGAGCTCGATATTTACTTGCTGATAAACGGCAACTGTAAATACATCTCATCTAATCTCCCGACATCCAGGAGGGGGAAAAAACATCTCCCATCCCCGCGGCGATCCGCCTGCCTCCGGAGGCAGCGGGATGGACGGCTGACAAAAGACCCCGGCTTTCCACCCTCCCCCGCGGGGCTTCTCCCCGGCGCGGGGCAGCGGCGCCGGCGGCAGCCCCGGGCTCTCCCCCCGGCCCGCCGCCCCCACAAAAGCCGCCGGGACAGAAGCCAACAGGTGGAAGGCGCTTTTTGTCCCTTCCGCGCCCGCTGCCGGGATCCCCACCCCGGCCGGCGCGGTCCCTCCCCTCGCCCCGCCGGCGGGGACGAACCGAGACGGGGAGGAAACTGAGGCACGGCGCCGCGGCCACGGCCGCCGCAAAACTTTCCTCCGCCGAGCCGGGGGCGGCGGGCAGCGGCCCGGGGCTGCCTGCGGCACACGCGGCCGGGGGAGCGGCGGCGGGCGGGGAGCGGCCCCGGGGGCGGCGGCGGCGGCTCGGAGCCCGCGGCCGGCGCTTACCTGTCTCAGGCGGCCAGGGCGCGGGGCGGCATGGCGGGGGCGGCGGGGAGCGGGCGCTGCTGTGCCGGGCGGGCGCTACGGCAGCATCGGGGCAACTCACGGGGAAGCCGTGCCGGGCCTTTTGTCTGCGCGGGGCGGCGGGGCGGCGGGGCCGCCTCCCCCCGCGGGCGCCGCGGCGCTTGGTACGGCCCAGGCATTCATGCCAAGCGGCTTTCACACATGGAGGCTTGTCTCCAGCGGCTGCTGACAAGCCACAAACAAGGCGGCCCCCTCCCTCCTCCTCCTCCTCCTCCTCCTCCCGCCTCCCGCCTCCCTCCTCCTCCGCCGGCCTCCTCCATGCGAACTCCAACTCCGGTGACAGGCGCGGGGCAGGCAGAAGGGCGCCCGCCGCCTCCCCGCCGACATGGCAGGCGGCCGCTTTCCCCCTGGCCGGGAGGGACCGGGGCATTCCGGGCTCCCTCCGGCAGGAAAGGCAGCGCCAAACACGCCGAGGAAAGAGCACCCGTCCGCCGCGTCCCACCCTCGGCAGCGCCGCCAGCAGCCATGGCTCCCGGTGCTCCGGCTCCCCGAGGAGCCGGCCGGGAATTCGCCCCGCTTCCTCCCTTCCAAGGTCCTGCAAACAACCGGGCACGCCGAGCGGCGGAGACCCAACGCCAAGAGAGAGCCTCGGGGTCAGCTGCGTCCCGCGACACCGAGCTGGTGGGAGGCAAGGGGAAAAGGCGAGGGGGAAAAAAAAAAAATCACAAAAAACCGAGCCCTCGTGGACTCCCAAAAATTTTTGCAGCCACCCATTACTGTAAAAAGAGGGAGAGCCCATTTTTCCAGTGAAAACTGAGGTGCCACAAGGCACGGCCAGCTCTTGGAACCCAAGACATCCGAAAAGGGCCTGGCCCAATGGCGGGGCCATGTTGGGTCCAGGCTTACGGAGATTTGAGCCAAGTTTTTTTCAGTGACTTGAGCCGAGAGGGTTCCCTGGCCATGCAGGTTTGCACGGCCTCCGTTCAGCAACAGCCAAACCAAAACATAGCCCCTGTGAATCATTAAACTCTGCTGCCTCGCGTACGGGTTCAGCAGGGTTCAGCCGGCCCAGAAAGCAAACCACATGACCGACTGTCATAAGTTTCGTAACAAAACCACAGAACTCAAATCTCAAAAAACACATCCCTGCCCAGGGATAACAAAAGATTTTTTTTTTTTTTTTTTTTCCTCCGAGTCTCAACAGTAAAGGTCTGTGGAGCCCAGAAGAGTGTTGCACAAGAATCAGCTGGTTTCATTTAATAAAAGTAATTATAATAATCTTAATAATCACCAGTTGGATAGCTTTTGTTGTCCAATGATCTCAAAGAATATTTACTAACCCAGACAACTATTTTTATCTAAATTTAACAAGTGGTAAAACATTTGGGTAGATGATGTGACCTACTCTAGGTCATCTTCCAAACCTTTAACAGAAGGGAGAATGCACATTTTTGAACTCCAGTACTCAACAGAAAAGCCACTTCCCAAAAACAAGAGCTCCTACAATTCCCCTAAAACTCAAGAAAGTTTTATTCAAGTCACAGTTTTGCTGAAAGAAATTTTAACCAGGTCTAATTTGTAGCTTGGATACTAGGACAGATGCAAATGAGGTTCTTCCCAGGAAAGAGAAATAGAGGTCAAGTGGTGAAGGAAGACTACAACCAAGGTTGACTGAGGAGAAGGGGAAGAGCAAAGCCAGGAGAGAAGGCTGGAAAATCAGACACACCTACAAATTTCCCAGCTGGAAGAGCAGGATAGCTCCAAGAGATCTGGGTGAAGGGTTCGGAGGCTCTGTGAAGAATATAAAAAGGTGGAAGAACGCAGAGTCTGGAGTTTGACCTGCAGGAAAGCCAAATCAACCACTTGCAGCCAGGCACTTGAGACTTGGTGGGGCGCACTCGCACCAAAGCTTTGGCCACGGTGTCAGTGAACCTCCCAAACAGGCTGGGAGCTGGCACCGCAGGTCCTCCAGAGAGGATGACTGCCACACTCAGCCTGATGGAAGCAAAGCCAGATTTTGGACAGGGTAGTCATCACGTCCAGCTTCATGTCTCAGTCTCCACAGTGGGACGCAGGGCAGCAGCTGTGGCCGCTGGTGCACAGGGTCCTGCAGAGCCCGACATCCATCTCCAGGTTTGGGGGTCTTTAAAGAGAGAAAAGCCTCCCTGTCTTGTCACAGGTTGAAGCCTGATCATTTCAAGTATCTGCTAATGGGGTGAAACAAGCTAAGCTTACCTTCTCTAGGAATGGCTACCCCCAGTGGACAGCCTTTCTTCACTGCTCCAAATCTCACTCTTTCCAGTCGCTTTTCCACTTTGATGAAGATGGCTTGGTCTTCCATTCCAGTCCCTGGACTTCCTAATGCCTAACCAGCTCTGGGTGAAACCATACCTTCTCGTTACTGCTGAGAGCTGCTGCTCTTGGCAGGGTGGATTTTCCCTCTTCCTTCATTTCCATAACGTTTCCCTTCTGTTTACTTTCCCATTGCTCTCCTCATGGCCGCAATTCAGGACAGCATGTAAGCACATGTTTAATCTCATTGATCTCGTGGCACTCCGCGTACGAAGGAAAACGCGGGTCCCTTTGCCCAGCTCCTGCTTATGAATTTTTTTGTCAAAGAGACATGAGGTAAAAAGTTAGAAGTGACCACCCAAGGGCAGACTGGGGCATGGGCTTCCCCCTTCTCTCTGCTGAAAGCTCAAGCAGCCGGGTTGCTGATTCCTGCAGATGCTTCCTCTCCTGGGTGTGTGTGTGTGCACCCAGGGAAGCCACAAGGCTTTTAGGAAAATTCATAATGCCCTCTCCAAAACAGGCAGCACCTTGGGAGCTGGAGCACATCCACAGGACATGCAGACTGGAAAGCCCTGTGGGAGAGAAGGAACTGCAGCCTGGGTCTTCCATATGTCCTCCGTGGGGGCTTTAACCTGTTTGGACGCTGCACCTTAAAAAGAAGGGTCATCCTTTCTGGGGGCTCACAGAGAGCCCATCCTGGAGTTATGCTCCCCTAGGCAAGAGGAATTTCATGTCTGGCCTCTCCTACTGCTGCTGTTGTGCCTAGCCTTGTCAGGTGGGAGCCTTTCCCAGGTGAGGTGCAGAGCAGAGCCATGGGGCCTCATTCTCAAACCTGGTGGGTGTGAGGGGTCTGGGCATCCCCAGCACATGGAATGAGCTAAACAAGGATTTGCAGGATCACATTTTGCACTCAGGTGTCTAAACTTCACCTGGGTCCTGCTCTAGGAGACTAGGAGCTTCCCTTTATTTGGCTCATCTCTCAAGTAAGAATTGTGATGTCCCTTTCTTGTATTTCTCTAAGTTTAGATCATGGTGGAAGATTTGGGGAGCAGCAGGAAAAACAACCCCTTTTCACTGTGTGCAGGTACAATGTCTTAAAAATAACGGGACCCCAACCTCGGCTCTGTATAGGTGACTGCTGTAAAACAAACAGCATGGGATAGGAGAGTCTGACCCCCAGACACAGGGAATATACCTAAGTTTCCTTGCCTGCTGCACTGAAGCTGTTCCCTCTTCTACAAATACATCAAGAATGTGTAAAAAATCCCCTGTGTTTGTCCTGTTTTCCAAGTAGGAATACAAACACCTGCACCATGTAGCTGTTCTGTGAGTACAGGGTAGAACAGACACCTTCAGAGCACGCTGGGCAAACTGTACATATGCAGATCCTCTGCACAGCAGGTCTGACCATTTTTGGATTCATTAGACATAGTGTGTGAATGCTATACAGTTCACACTCCCCAGTGTGCAGTCAGCCTATCCTGAATTTCTGGATGTTCAGCAGTCCAACTATCTGAAAGGCCTGATGGGCATGTGGAAATTCTGGATAAGCATATGCAGTACTGAGATTTCATCCCAACCAAATTTCCAGGTGGAGAAAGACGAGATGTCCAAGGAAATAGGTACATATGGAAGCTCACAGTGCTGAAAAAGAAGAGGTGGTTCACCTCTACCTGTGCAGCAACCATCCTTATCTCTTCTGATCTATGCTGCTCTGCCTTGCCCAGCACTTTTCTTCTCATTGATTGCCCAGGCTGTTCCAAAAGCTGCGGTTTTGTGTTGGCTCTGCTACCCTGAGCTTGCATGGCTTTCTGTGGTGGCCTGTGCACACACATTCAGTCTCATAATGTGTGGACTGCTCCTGTTGGCTGCCTGTCCCTCTCTCCCTCGGAGTAAATGTCCTGAAGTGGTCACAATTTGCAGTGCTCCAGTCGTTTGCCCAAGCCCATTTCCCCTTCTCAGTACAGACCACCTATATCACTGCTAGAGATGTTTCATTCCCGCTCAGACCTCAGACAAAATATTCCCAAGAAAATCTCAGGAATCCCATTATTGCGAATTTTCAAGCCATCTGTTACTTTTCTTGAAGTCCCTGGTCTTCGGTTCATGGGCTTATGCAAGAAGATCAGCCTTCACTTAAAAAGGAAGAGTAACTTCTGCAGCTCGTGAAAGGCTCAGACACCGGAACAGCAGAAAAGGACCCTGAAGTGATCATGTGTGTGTGTGTGTGAGTTTTCAAGGCAGATTTCCGAGGCGATGCCCTGATTTCCCAGGTCCTGTTGCTCTCGGGGGTGGCCCTGCCCGGTCGGGCGGGGTTTGTCCCGTTCTGCTGGAGGCAGAGGATGCACGGAGGAGCGCGGCAGGAGGAGGGCGGCTGCGGGGCGCTGCAGCAGAGGTATCCCGAAGCGGCCCGAGCCGGAGGGGGCTGTTCCCTGGCAGCGCATTGTTTCCCGGTGCTGTCATGCCGTGAGGTGGTGCCGGCTGTGGTTGTAACCAGCAGGCGGAGCTGGGCTGGATAAACAAGCGAGAGCTATTCATAGCCATGAGGAGGGCAGAGCGCTCCTCTCCTAGCAACACAGCCAGGAGAAGAGCAGGAGAGCTGTGCCCAGCTGGTGGAGAAATGTGTGTGCGGAATGTTGGTGTTCTCCCCTTCCCCAGCGGTTGCCAGTCCATCGCCAGGAGCCCTCTCACCTGCCGCTCTCCCTCGCTCCAAAGCCTCCCTTTGATCTCAGTGATGTGCCCGTGCAGGTGGTGGCCAGCTCTGTTTCCTGGCGTTTGATCCGTGAAAATGTCCCTGCCTGCTTTAAAACGAACGAGAAATGAGGGTTGAAAGGTGGGGTGCAAACCTGCGCCCTCGGGCTGCCGCAGCTGGGAGCTCCTGGGAAGGGCTTGAGCAGGGACACCTCTGCCCTGCTGCCTGTCCCAGGGTGGGTGCTGGACCCTCCTTGATCCAGCACACCCTTAAATACCCACAAACAGCTAGAGAGCTGCTGCACTTTCACTGTTCACTTCTTACCAGAAGGCCAGTTACGTCCAAACCTGCAGGTAGGGTCTGATTTATTTTCTTGGATGTGTGGAGTGAGGCACTGAAACAAATTGTCCAAAGCAGCTGTGGATATCTCATCCCTGGAAGTGCTCAAGGCTAGGTTGGATGGGGCTCTGAGCAATCTGGTGTAGTGGAAGGTGTCCCTGCCCATGGCAGGTGGGTTTGGAAATGGATGATCTTCAAGGTCTCTTCCAAACAAAACCATTCTATGAAATCTTAGGTCATAGCTCTGGAAGCTTTGGTGCAGGAAGGTGATAAATCCATGGCAGGGAAATTATACCAGGTAAGTGTGCAGAGACAGCTTGTACAGGAAGCTAGCACACCCAGCCATTTGAAAAATCAGGCATGTAGTAGCAAGGTACTGACAAGTGTTCCACACACCTGTAACACTGCCAGTAAATCAAGCAAAGGCATTTGTCAGCTTGTCATTAGGAGACTAATGAGGTAAGTACAACAGAATTTAGGGCAAGCAATGAGGCCAGCATCCCTCTGCAGTAGATTTGGCCAGAGACAAAGAAGAGTCAAAGTTTAAAAGCAAACAAGACTCCAAGCAGAGGGAGCTCAGTCCCTTAATGAAGAGAGTCCCTTGCTCTGACCTCTGCGTGGTGCAGACTGAACTGGATCTCTGGGAAGGGCCAAGGCTGCCTTCGTCCTGCTCCTGCCACGTAACGAGAGAGGCAGACACCTCAGGACCTCACACTCTGATTTCACCACTCCATACCCATAACAAATGCCCTCAAATGGGCATGCACGTGTTTTCATCTCTGGCAGACCGTGATGAGCAGATTGCTAACATACACAATAGTTTTCCAGCAAGGTTTCAATGTGTGAGTTTAGTAAATTGTTGGGAACAAAAATGGAGGGGAAAAAATCAGAAGCTCAATTACAATGTCTATCTGAAAGCTGCATACTAGGCCTCCAGATCTCTCACAAAACATGCCACCACTTGAACTCCAGGAGTAATTAAATTTTATGGAGTTTGGCGAGAAGAGAGGGCCTCAACTCATAGTTTACCATTTGGTTACAAACTACTTGCTAAATAGCAGGAGAATTATCAAATCCAGGAACACTGGGTTCTGCTCCTAGCTACAGGAGCATTAAAGCAATGAAGGGGTCAATCTAGTCATGTAATTTGCCCCATCCAGATGAAAGGCAGAGTAGCTGAAGGAGTAAGAGAAATGCATTCTAGTCTCAGTTGTTGCCATACTGTGCAGCTTTTTTCTTTATTTTTGCATTGCAGGATGGTTAGGGCATGTAAGGGGTCACAGACCGAAGCCTTGGCCAGCAAGTAAAGTTAGGAAGTGCCCTGTAATGTAAGTGAAATAGCAGTAGGGGAAAGCCCGGGATGTAAGGTGTGTTTCCTCAGGGCAGCCTCCCTGAGTCTGCAGGAAATTCAGCCCGGGACTCTCACTTAGTGATCTCATTGAATCAGCTGAAAAAGCAAAAGCCCAGTACAGCTAAGAGTTCGTGATAGAAACAATGATAAGGCAAGAGAGAGGGAAGAAAAAAGAACAATTGATTTAATGCCTTCTTCATTTGTATTTAAATAAATAAAGATGCCAATAGAAGGCTCTAGGCACCTTACCACACAATTAACACAACCAAAGAGAAACCAAACTATGCACCACTCCCAAGCAGCATGAAATGATTATCCAGAATGTGCTCTGCCACCTCCCAGAGGAAAAAAAAAAGACTCCTCACAGCCTCCCTCTCTAAAGGGTGACATTTGCAATGTGCTTGCCTTGCAGGCATCTGCAGGGAAAGGGGGACAGCACATCCCTGAGAGCCGCTGGTGCCCTGCCAGGGACACCCCTGCCCGTGGCCTGAGGAGACATGAAGTGCTCCCAGTCACTAGCACATTGGAATGGGATACAACTTACTGCTCTTCTTCCTTAGCAGAAAAAATGTTGGCTCACCCGGGCCTCTGTTGACACTGAAGCTTTATTGCTGGCCCTGGTATAACGAGCTGGAAAACTTCTGTGTCCTAATGAAAAAAGGGGAAAAAACCCGTAATTTCACCAGCAGTTGTTTCACTAGCAGGACTGTTACAAGCTCCAAGCCATAATGTTGTTAGTGTTTCTCCCACCACCAGGCAGTTTGAATTGTTTCTGTTTCCCATTAGCATGTCTTGCCCAACGCTGCAGCTGCACACACACACACACCCACCCCTCCCGCTGCCGGTGGAGCCAGGGCTGGGGCTGACAGAGCTCCAGCTCCCAGCTCCAGGGACACAGCCTTCCCCTGCTGTGCAGGGGCATCCCAGGGGGGTCAGGCGTGGTGCCCGGGTTCTTGCAGCACGCCAGCTGCTTGTCCTGCACAGCAGCAGATTTCTGCTCGGGTTCAGGTGGATTACACCTGGTGAGCAGAGACTACTTCTGCAGCAGTCATGCTCAAATGCTGAGCTAGTCACTCTCAGAGCCGGGGCAGGGTGCCACAGAATCACCTGTGAGTGAATGTTTTGTGCTGTAGGAGGGTCCCTCGTGTCCTCACTGGCTGGTCCCAGTGATCCCCAGCCCCACCTCTCACACAGGAGCCCCCAAAAAGCTACAGTGCTGCAGGGTGAGCTCACACCAGCAGAACACACCAGGGACTGGGATGAGGCAGGGGAATGGGGTGTACCTGTGTGTGTTGGTCCAGAGAAACCAAGTGAAGATGGGGCAGATAGGAGCCAGAGTCAGAGGGCAGAGGCTGGGTGTTGTGAATGGGGACAGAGCAGGAATCAGAACTTCATAGAATCACAGAATCAAAGAATCATAGAAATGCTGGGTTGGAAGGGACCCATCAGGCTCCTCAAATCCAACTCCTGGCCATAGGCAGGACATTCCAAGAATCACACCATGTGCCTGAGAGCATTGTCCAAACACTTCTTGAACTCTGTCAGGCTGGTGCCCTGGGGAGCCTGTTTAGTGCCCAGCCACCCTCTGGGTGAAAAACATTTTCCTGATATTCAAACTAAACCTCCCCTGACTCATCTTCATCCCATCCCCTTGGGTCCTGTCACTGGTCACAGAGTGAAGAGATCAGTGCCTGCCCCTCTGCTTCCCTTCATGAGGGTGTTGAAGACAGCAATGAGCTCTCCCCTCAATCTCCTCTTCCCCAGGCTGAACAGACCAAGTGACCTCAGCCACTCCTCTTAAGGCTTCCCTTCCACTCCCCTCACCATCCTCGTGGCCTCCTTTGGACACTCTCCAATGGTTTCATGTCTTTTTTGTATTGTGACACCCCAAGCTGCCCCCAGCACTGGAGGTGAGGCCCCCCCAGCCCAGAGCAGAGCAGGACAATCCCCTCCCTTGCCTGGCTGGTGATGCTGGGCCTGGTGCCCCCAGGACAGGTATGCCCCTCCTGGCTCCAGGGCACTGCTGACTGAGATCCAATTTATCATCAACCAGGACCCCCAGGGCCCTTTCCATGGCACTGCTCTCCAGCCTCTCATTCCCCAGGCTATACACACAACAAGGATTGTCCTGTCCCAGGTGCACAGTCCAGCACTCTGTAAATCTCCATACAGTTGGTGATCAGCCATCTCTAATTTCTCAAAGTCTCTCTGCAGGCTGTGTCTGCCCTCAAGGGAGTCAGCAGCTCCTCCCAATTAAGTCTTGTCAGCAAATTTACTTAGTATTCCTGCCAGTCCCATGTCCAAGTTGTTCATGACAGTGTTGAGGGTCACTGTTCCAGCATGGAACCAGACTGGTGTCCCCCCATTCACTGTCACTTTGTGCCTGACCTGTGAGCCAGCTACTCACCCACTGTGTAACACCGACACTTTGTCTGTGTGACTGACACTTTGTCCAGAAGGAGACTGTGAGAAACATTATCAAAAGCTATGCTGAAGTCCAATAAGGTTATATCTACTGGTTTTCCTGCTAATTGGTGTTTGATTGTTGACTTTTCCCTGCCCAAGTATCAGGGAAATGAACAACTGCAGTTGCTGAAAAAAGTCCTCTGCTGCATAAAGGCTCTCTGCTGTTGTGCTTCTGAACTACCTGCTCCAGACTGAGCATGAGCTGTATCCTGACCATCTGGGTGACTGCAGAGGTGCCGTGGGGCAAGCTCAGACTGGCATAATGCACAATTCTGAGCACTGGACAAAAGAAAGAGCTTGCCTGAGTGGGCATGGGAAGGACCAGTGTGTACCCGGTTCTCCAGGCCTCTGGCAGATCCGGTGTGCAGAGGAGTGCAGCCTCCAAGTCATGTGCCAGCCAAGTACAGGAGACAGACATCTCCTCCAGCCTTGGTAGCTTGGCAGGACTTGAAAGCACAAGTCTTGAACCACAGATAGTGGTTTTGCCAGGTTTAATCTTTGCATCTTCTCATCTCTGGCTCTGCCCTCACAGTTGACATCTGACCATCTGCTCTGACAAAACCCTAAATTCTCGCAGGATGAAGTTACAAAGAGGAGACTTTCAACACTCCAATAACTTTCATTTGTCTTTGGGATCTCTACAGGTTCACAGTCATCAACTACAGCAATAACCAGAGTGATCCTTATGAAGCAAAGCAGGGTTGCCAAAGCAGGGGCAGATCTGCTGGTACTTGGGAGTCACAGTTGGATGCACCTCCACAGCGATGGGGATGACACCTGGCAACAATGCTGCCCTTGTGAAATTACCTCACTCATCTGGCAGGTCAGCCACTGCCCTGCAGAGCCAATCTGCATTGTCCCACAGTGTTTGCCACCTTGGGGACCCTGACACCTATGCAGTACAGAGCACAGGGTTCTGCTGCTGCTGCTAAATCTGTAGCAGAGCATGCAGGCATAGCGGAGCTCATGGGACATGAGCTGGCTTGGGTCCAGTACTAGTCCTGCCTCCTCGCTTCAGCAGTGTGCCTTCTGCAGCAAGCCTTGCCCTTATTACTTTGTGCACGGCTCTAAAAAGGTACCATGACTTCATGGGATCAAGGCCAGAGCTTTGAAGTCTGCAGGGCTCCCTGGTGCTGCATGGGCACAGTGACTTGGATCTTCACTGGCAGGACGTCCTTGCACCACCTTTCGCTGTGTGAAGATGTTTGCAGTATCCAGAGGATACAAAAGGAGGAACGAGTGACATCAGGAGATCTGCCTCTGACTGGGAATCCGGAGAGTTCATTCCAAGGTGCTCTCAGGTATGCTTTGTCAGCTATCCCAGTGCCAGTTTTGCCTCAGTACACACACCCCCATAATCCCAGCCCAGCAGCCATCATCACCCTCCTCTCAGAGGGCACTGCCTGGCTCCGAGCCTTCTCCTCGAGTTTCTGTCAACTGCCAGAAAAGCTCCCGCTCTCTTCTCCCCGGTGGCCAGAGCTCACATTTGGCAAGCAGAGCCCAGCAATCCTGCGAGAAGGCATGCTTAAACAGAGGAGCTGAGTGTATCTCCTTCCTCGTCCAGCAATTATTCTGCTTCCTTTCCTCATTCTAGGTCCCCAACCTGAGTGTCTCTGCCTCGGCGCAGGCTGGATGCGCTCCCAGCAGTGCTCAGCCCTGAGTGTCAGCTGGGAGCGCATGCAGCCACAACATCAGGCATGATCCCTGATCCCAAACAGCACCAGCTGTCACCACCTCAGCCCACTGGGACTCGGTGGAATTGGGTTTTTCTAGTGTGCACATTCTGCCAGCCCAAAGCCTCAGAAACCCACCCAAGCTGTGCATTACTCAGCAAGCCCCAGTCCTAACCACCGTCCCAACAAGGAGAAGCCGTGGTCACTGTGCTGCCTGCTTGGGGGCAAGGGCTTGGCAGAAAGAGAGGTGACCCTCCTGTGGGTCAGGGCAGTTCCTGGCAGTCTCTCAGCAGGTCTCTGGGCAGAGGACTCATCCCATCCACAGGTGCAGAGATGCCCAGCAGAGCTCCCCAGGGAGCTTCAGAGACGTGCACGGAGGGAAGAGTGAGCCAGAACAGGCAGTGTGGATTCTGTGGGATGATGCACAGAGGAAAACCTCTCCTATCAAACAGCTAGCCTTGAAATTGTCTGAGTGACCTCATCTGGCTCCCAGTGTACTCCAAACACGTGGGTTGATGTTAAAACTATTCTGCATAGGGTAGAAAAGCCTGGTCCACTTCTAGTGAGTTTCTGACAGGAATATTGCCACTGGCCCCAGGCGGGAGTGGGTTTGCGCCTGAGGGAAGGAGAAGAGATGGAGGAGGAATCAACCAGCACTCCTCAAAGCCATGCAGCCATCATTCTGGAGGCAGAGGCAGTAAAGGGAGGACATCCAGATGGGAACAAACTGACATCTGGAGCTATCTGCCTCCATAACTCTTTGTCTCTACAGTACTTACTGTTTTCACAACAGGAGCGATTAGTGCCCCCACCAAGGCCAAGGCCTCCCTGCACAAGGCACGGAACAGGCACAACAAGAAACAGCTCCTGCCCTGATCAGCTGAACTGGAGAAGAGATCAAGGGCATGGGAAAGAGGGACAGAGGTGGGAAGTGACTTGCTAACCATGGCAAGGGAGAAGAGCTGGGATCACAGACACAGGTCTCTCCCCCTCCCTTCCATCCCTCTCCCCCAGCCCAGTGCCCTCGGCAGTGAAACCACAGAGATGCTCCTCCACAGCTCCGTGCTGCTGCAGAGTTAATGAGTTAGGTCTGTGAATTAGTTAATTTCCAGGAGCGGTTCTTTCATGACAAACACCACACAGCAGGCATTTCACATCTACAGCTACAAGAGCAGCCTCTAAGCCCACAACCCTTTGTCGAGAGTAAAAATAGAAAACAGTCACAGTAGATGGAAAGAGACAGGACTAAGACAAGGGCAGGGAAAGATGGAAGCACTACAAGTTCTGCAGAAGAATGAAGGTTTTGGAAATGTCCAGTTATCTCCAGAATCTGCATGCTGCACACTATTTTCAGCAAGATGGTAAGGAGGGTGGCTCAGGGCTACACAAAGCCATCTCTAACACTTACTGGGATTCAAACACGTTAGACTCATTACACAATAATTAGGGAGCCCATCCTAGAAGTCACATCTTGCCATAGTGGCTGAAGCTGAACGAGGCCCTAGTGTTTCCATCCCACTGGGACCAGGGGGACCATCAGTGTGGTGGCCTCAGCAGTGCTCAGGGCCCCAGAGGTGAGGAGCAGACAAGGCAGAGGGAGGCAGCTTCCAGCTGGGCAATGCAGAGGAACAGCAGCTGCAGCCCCCAGAGCCTCTGTGGAGGAGCGATAAGGAGCACTGGGGCAAATTCATCCTTGGGGAAGGATTCCTTCCAGGGGAGAAGAGGTTACAGGAGGGGCACTCAGAAAAGAGGACAGCTCCACCTGTAAGCACAGCTGTTCTGGGCCAGCTCAAAGCTCTGGCAGCCCTCTAATCTGTCTCCAAGTGCCACGAGAGTTGGCATCTCCATGTTGGGGAACAAGAGCAGCCTTCCCAGGGACAATCCTCCTATCCTGAGCTGAGTTTGCCAGCACAGGGATGGCAGTGGTGCACAGCCTGTCCACAGAGAGCACCAAGTGAGCACGAGCAGGGCTGTGAAAGGCAGTGCTGCTGCACAGTTGTGGTGTACAACAGGCACAGGGGAACTGTGACTTTGGTGAGCAGTGTTTCCACGGCGGGGAGCTGGGGAGGGCTGGTGAAGGCATGGGTAAGTGCCAGGCAGTGGAAATGAGGGAGAAAAAGAAGACACTTTAGAAAATAGTGGAGGGGATTGATTAGGAATGGAGCAAGAGGGAATGGATAGGTCTCTAGATGACACAGTAGGGAAGGAAGAGACTTTGGTGACAGGTGGTGGTGGAAGAACAAAGCAGAATGAAAGAGAGGCGGTGTGAGGAAGAGAGCGTGAACACAGTCAGGCTGAAATGAGAGACTGAAATAATGGTGGGGAGAGCACCCCTCAGACATCCTTCAGAAAGGAAGTGACAAAGTGAAAAAGGAAAAAAACCCAAAAAACCATAAAATGCAAACGGAAGAAGTGGATATTTTATCACTGAGTGTGAAGTGATGTACAGGAACCCAGTAATTGAAAAGCACAGGCAGAATGGTAAATTCCTCTCCATGTGCTTGCACACCATGGGGACAAATAATCTGGAGATGCAAGGACTGCCTGTTAAATTGGGGTGATGCCCAGAAGAATGGCCCACCATCTTTCCTACTGTGTTTTCTGGGCTGGGCCTAGAGCTCAGGCATCAATCCACCCTAGGCAAGAAATCCTGTGTCAGTGCCCCCTGCTTCCACAGCCTGCTGGGGAGGAACCTACTGATCTGTGTCTGGGGATGCCAGCCTTGGAAGCACAGGAATCCTGCCTGCAGGGAGCCAGGGTGCTGAAAACATTGGGCTGCTTTGAACAATAAGGAGGTTCATCTCCTCACCTTCAGTGCTCTGCCTTTTGCCTACACTGAAGGCTTAAAATAGACACAGGGAAACAACAGCAACACTCTCAGGGTCTGCCTGGGCTCCCCAGGATAAACGTGAGGCTGCTCCCAGCACACAGAGAGGAATCTGAACACCGTATCGGTGGCTGTGGTCCCTGCTTCAATGCTCTTACAAGGAGCATTTTATGTATTAAAATAAGATTTTCCCTGTTACTTCCCTTTTAACACTGCTGGCTGTTCAGCCTGGAAAACATGACTCAGGAAGAGGCTGTGGACATCTCCCTGAACAGAGGGGAGAGCAGTGAACATCAGAGAACAGAAATCACATCCCTTGTCATACAGACACCACCCAGGAAGGCCAGCCTGCCGCTGCTCTGGAGGAGGGCTTGGGCAGAGCAGGGTTTGTATGCTCTGCCACATGCAGCCGATTCCTTCCTTGAGAGGATCAAACGCATCATTTACAGCTGTGATTATCAAAGCCAATCTTTTGGTCTCGTTGGTCAAACTGGGGAAATCTCCCAAGTGCTTGTACTGCTAAAATAAGATCTTGTTCAGTGGAGATTATGCAGAACCATCTCTTTCCAGGCACATTTTGTTAGCAAGGGATTAACTAGGAATGTTGACATTTAAGTTGTTGTCACTGCATATTTGAGGCTGAGTGTACATTAATTACAGGGCAGCACAGCTCCCAGCCTCAAAGCTCCTTTTTTTAACAGAAGAAGGGGCCGAGGCTGTGCCTCCCCCTGAGTGTGAGAGGGGTCGGAACTGTGAGGTGCTCCAGGAGGGATTTCAAGGGGGAAGATCAGGAGACAAGGGGAGAGAGTCTGGAGCTACAGAGGCAGCCTCATCTAACACCATATTCAGGTGAATGGAGCAGTGTGCACTGATGGCAGAGACTGTCATATCAGGCACCATCTTTTCATATTTAAGGAATTGGACAATTATTAGTGGTTCTTTGATTGGTTATTTGATAAATCTGGCAGAACCATATTTATCTCCATAAGGGAAAGGGGATTAAAAAAAAAAAAAAAAAAAAAGATAAAGAGAAAAGATAATGTCACTTCAACGACTTGGTTTGACCTCTTGGTGCTTGGATGGCAGATAATGTTCAGGTCCATGCTCTCGTTTACCCAGCCTGGGCATCTCAGATGACTCTGAACTAAACCGGCTCAAAATATCAGTACAGCCGTCCATCACATCTCATTCACGCTGGATTTCAAATCTCATTATGATCCAAAAAGGCACAGGCAGAAATCCACAGTTTTGCTATTGTTCTGGTAATTCCAGCACGAATGCATCCAAAATACCACAAGAACAGGGGCACCTCGGCACACGGACACACGGCAGGAACCGAAAAAGCTGCTCCGGTGCAATTGTTCAGCTCCATTTCATGGAGAGAGCTGCTCAGGGGGAGGGCTGAGTGCCGGGGAGAGGAGCAGAGAAACACGCCAGGCTGCACAGAGCTGACAGAGGGAGCAGGACGAGAGGGAGAGCAGGGCAGCGAGAGACGCATGCAACTCCAGGGGAGAGACACCAACAGCGGCACGCACCCACGAAGGAAAGGAAGAAAAACGGCGGGGGTGGGGCGGGGGAGTGGGTAACTGGAATGAAAATACAGGGGAAAAGGCGGAAAAAGGTGGGAGCAGGGAGGGACGGAGGGAAGGGAAGGGATGCGCGCTCGGGTGCCGCGGGCAGCCCTGGCCCGACATCGCCCCCTGCGGGCCGGGCGTGGAGCTGCGAGCGGGGCTCCCCCTGCAGGGCGGCACCGCCGAACCCCCATCCCAGGGTCTGTCCGAACCCCCCCATCCCGAGGGTCTGTCTGAACCCCCATCCCAGGGTCTGTCCGAACCCCCATCCCAGGGTCTGTCCGAACCCCCATCCCGGGGGTCTGTCCGAACCCCCATCCCAGGGTCTGTCCGAACCCCCCATCCCTGGGGTCCCTCCGAACCCCCCCATCCCTGGGGTCCCTCCGAACCCCCATCCCGGGATCCCTCCGAACTCCCCATCCCGAGGGTCTGTCCGAACCCCCCATCCCGGGATCTCTCCGAACTCCCCATCCCGGGGGTCCCTCCGACCCCCCCCCATCCCTGGGGTCACTCCGAACCCCCCATCCCGAGGGTCTCTCCGAGCCCCCCGCCCCGCCCTGCCGGGGACCCTGCTCCGCGCTATCTTTGAGTCTGGCGGCCCCGCTCCTGCAGCCCTCCCTCCCTCCCTCCCTCCCTTCCTCCCCCCGCCGCTTGTCAGAAGGCTGTAGCTGCAAGCTGCTGCCCCAGTCTGCGAGGGATCCCAGTCTCCTCCATAAGAGGAGCTTTCTGGAGAGATGAGACCCTCCTCGAGTGGCGGTGAGATGGAGAAGCAGCCTTTGAGGAGAGACTCGGAGGGGGCTGATACATGCCCTGCACCACCGCCGGGCACTGAGGAAGACGCTGCCGGAGGAAGACGGGCACACGCTTGCAGCCCACAGCAGTGGCACACCTCAGCCTGCCCCTTTGCTCCTGGCACACCTCAGCCTGCCCCTTTGCTCCTGGCACACCTCAGCCTGCCCCTTTGCTCTTGGCACATGTAATCCAAGGACGACCCACGGCATCCTCCCGTGGGGTAAGGGTCACAAAACCCTGGCAAAGGGACTGGGGCACTGTGATGAGAGAGGCCACCAGAACTGAGCAGCTCGTACTCCACCGCAGTGGAGAGGGACATCCTCGCTTATAAGGATAACATGGGGTGGCCATGGAGGTGTCTTGAGTCTTTAACCGAGCAGCACAAGCTTTGGGCGTTTTTCCCTTCCTTCCGTGTGTAAGGGACTGCCACATTCCTCCCCGTCCTCCGGCAGCCTCGGCCGGGCGCTGGGAGCCCTCGGCCGGGCGCTGGGAGCCCTCGGCCGGGTGCTGGGAGCCCTCGGCCGGGTGCTGGGAGCCCTCGGCCGGGTGCTGGGAGCCCTCGGCCGGGCGCTGGGAGCCCTCGGCCGGGTGCTGGGAGCCCTCGGCCGGGCGCTGGGAGCCCTCGGGCGGGCGCCGGGAGCCCTTGGCCGGGCGCCGGGAGCCCTCGGCCGGGCGCCGGGAGCCCTCGGCCGGGTGCTGGGAGCCCTCGGCCGGGCGCCGGGAGCCCTCGGCCGGGCGCCGGGAGCCCTCGGCCGGGCGCCGGGAGCCCTCGGCCGGGCGCCGGGAGCCCTCGGCCGGGTGCCGGGAGCCCTCGGCCGGGTGCCGGGAGCCCTCGGCCGGGCGCTGGGAGCCCTCGGCCGGGTGCTGGGAGCCCTCGGCCGGGTGCCGGGCGCAGCAGCAGCGGCGGCAGCGGGGAGTGTTTAAGTGCCCCCCGAGGCCCTCCCGCCTGGGCGCAAAGTGGAGAAGCAACTGGCTGTTTACAGTGGGAGGGTGCAAATTGGCCTTCGGGGAGAGCCACAGCGCACATTTCCCCGCAGCTCGGCTCGGGCGGGAGCGGGGGGGAGACCTCCAGCTGAGGAAAACAAGCAGGAAGGCGAGTATCTGCCATTTCCTAGGGGGAAAGGATTCAGAGGAGAACTGTCTGAGTCTATTAGCTGATGCTGGTTCCTGTGGAGAGATGGTGGCACACTGGTTTACTTCAAATAGTCTGTTTCCATCTCCAATACCACCTTCAAGTATTCAGACCCAGACACACAGAACTCCCTTCCTGCTGCCTTCTACGGCGTGTCTCTCACAGAGGATTTTATTTTCCTAACGGGAGACACGAAGCAGGGTTTGCAGTAATTGAAAAGAACCGTGTCCATTTGCATGGTTGCATAATCACGTTACAGGGATCTTTCAGACTCTGGAGAGCAGAGAGAGAGAGAGAGAGAGAGAGGGAAAAGTGGGACGTCATGAGCGGGAGCTAAAAGCCAGATCTCTCGATGAGATCAAGGAATAGATGTGAAGTCAGTCAGATGGAGAAATGTCTGGATAGCTCTTCCAAACAGTGAGAGTCGCAGGCTTAGCTCTGAACATAAACAAAGCGAGATATTTCTGGGGGTTGGGCTAGGTTTTGTATAAACTCAGTTTCCTCTTCCATCATTGAAACCGGATGAGAAGAGCAGCCTGCAGCCAGGATCCTCTGCCTCTCTGCTGAGGGCTTACACGGGGCTCAATTCCCAGGGTGCTCAGGCCAGGACCTTTCACCAACATCATATTCACTGCAGAGTGAAAGAAAAATCGCTCACTTCATGCTGCTGAATGAGAAGCTCTATTTCCAGAATACACGTTTGCCTCTTAGTAAATGGTAATTTACCAGCACTGGCAATATTCCCTTTTGGATCCCCTGGTGACTGTTGATTAGTCCAAGCCTCAGCCCGGGGTCACCAGAACCGCAGCCCTCTGAGAGAGAAAGCTTCACTCTAAATACAAATGCTGTTAAATCGAAAGGACAAATTTTCACAGAAATTAAGTATTCTCTTAAACAAGGGAAAAGTATAAAAACTTCAAAAGTCTAAAACTGGACAAGTATAGCCTTTCTTTTGTAAGGATAAGTAATTAATTTTGAAACTTAGCATCACTCATTTACTATCCTGTAATTCTAATATTTCCTCCTCCCATTCCTTAGTCTGTTATTTGTTCTGATGTGAGTAGCAGGAGGGTAAGAACATCTCCATAAACATTTCATGGTCCACTTTGTAACTCAAGTACTTTTGTGGAATTTAAAAAATCTAGGACATTTAGCCATCCAAACCATTTGAAATGCTTAACCATCTGAAGGATTTCTCAGCTGCTTCCTCGAGTGCGAAGTCAAACATCGCCTATCCTGTGGAAAAGGGAGAGTGGGAGGACATGTTTTTTACATGTTGTACCTCTTCGCCTCCTTTGCACAGTCTGATTTCTTGCTCGAGGAGTAGTTAACAGATACAGTATTTAAAGGAGATGTATCCTCAGCCAGAGAGGACAAGGAAGCAACAGGTGCCCAATCTAAATTAACTGTCTCACCCTTAGGAGCAAAGCTGTCATCACCAGTCCCGAACTTGTTACAAGGAATAAAAGGCTAACCTGAGAGGCACTAGAGAGCCTTCCCTCCCCAGGCAACCTGCAGCATATGGCAGCAGGAACCTGCAGGATTTCCAGTGACATGGAGCATGACTGCCAGGGGCTGCCTTCCCTTTGATGCCTGGACCTTTTTGCATCATTTGGGAAGTGTGAGGAGGAAACGGGCGAAATGCAAACCTAGCCCACTGTGCTCACATTAAATTTCTCAATATGTGGTGTTTCGTGCGAGTGGGATAACTGTCAGACATTGCCTCTAGAGGACACATTCCTCAGTGGGCTTGGACTGCTAGAAAATCCTGGATTCCTCCCCCAGCCAGCTCCTGGTTACCTGTCTCTGCACTGCTGTGCCACATTCTGCCTGCCGCAACTGTACCATGAAAACTGGGGCATTTATCTGTACCTCTGTGCTCCACATAGACACAGTTTAGCTAAGGACATCTCCTTTCACGTCCTTGCTGCAGCTGTGAGCTCCCAAGAGAAGCACCTAAACCTCCCAGGGACCATGAATGGTCCCAAGAGTGGGACTGAAAAGTAAGCTGAGAGGAATACGGTGCCACAGAAGGGATACCTGAGATACTGGCAAATGAGCTTGTGCAGGCTCTGGAAGAAGACTAGGAGCTCTGGAAGCTGACTAAAAGCTACATGCAGATGCTGGTTGCAGCTGCAAACTACTTGGCATAAACCACTAGGCACTGGCAGTAGAAAGAGTGGGTCTTACAGATCTTGCAGAATATAATATATTGCAGATTTGGTGCTAGAGATGTAAGGGGCCAAATTATCCACAACATAAAAAATGAGCAGGACCTTTGCATCAAATTTTCTTCTAGTTTTCTGTCTGGAATGTCAAGAGGAGGAACAAAACAGTATTTTTTTCATTATGAGAATGTTCTTTTTTGGCCTGTACTGTGCCACATACACCTTAGATGCCAAAACAGGGATCAGGTACTAAGTAGAAGAAAGCTCCGAGCAGGACTCTGTAAGAGGAGCAAGGGATTAGTCTGAAGTTGGGAAGGGGCAGAACTGGGGAGAGAAGGTGACTTACATTGTCTCAGCTTGCTCAGAAGCTTCTGCTTTGTTTGTGGCTGGGCATGTCTTCTGGATGGCACCCATGAAACAGGTACAGAAGGGCAACCAGGAGCAGGCTCACTCCAACTAAAGCAGGATCCATGTGGAGACAAGCTGTCTGAGCAGGAGAGCTCCAGTAGCAGTGGCAGAAGTGTGGAGCTGTTAGGAACTGCTGGTGGCTAAGCCTGATGTTCGAGAGCACGTACCAAGGAGCTCACCAAGCCACGCAGCCAGACAAATCCTTCCCCGCTGCAAACTCACTGTGCTGCTCAAGATACACAAGTGGTGTAAATACCAGCAGACAGCTACAAAACTGCCACAAGCCATGAGAGCCAGCAGGACCACTCCATGCCAGGGTAAGTCCCAGTGAATCAGAGCTGCGTGGTGCAGCCAGTGGAGGAAATGGTTCTTGTGTTTTGAGAACGTTTGCCAGTGCAGCTGGAACAGAGGTAGGCAACCGGCAAATGCCTATGGAACAAACTGTCAAGGCAATAACACTTGGGGCAGCTCTAAAACTGAGCATTTTCCTCATCAGTGTCGCTGCAAAGAGCCCCAAAACTGCCAGGAAGAATAACACCCAAAGGGAGATGTGGTATGGAAACCCTCAGAAAATGAATATCATTGTCAAGCTTTGATTTCCCATTTATGCAAAGTGGTTTTTTTTAATCTACTGGCAAAAAAATAATCAGTGTGGAGACAGTGGGAGTATCCTGTGGGAAAAAATAAAGCTTTTCTAAAGGAGTTTACAAATAATGGTTCAATGGTTCTCCTTCAAATTAACATTGAATCAGAAGAAATAAATGGAGCTACTCAGATTTGGTAAGGAAGTGATCCTATTGTTTTAATGCTATTTTATTTTAATGATGTTGGAAAATGATAACAAATTGGCTCCCTCTGGTTTGAATTTTTCCAGACTGGCACAGGACAGATCAGCAAATGAAGAACACCAGTAGGACTATAAATGGAATAGAACTGTAGTTCCAACACTCAGCTATGCCTGTATCTCACATACCAGAACCAAAAAAAAAAAAAAAAAAAAAAGGGCAAAGGGAGGGAGCTATGATGACATGGAATTAGGGCTTGTGTTAGTAAATTTAGGGTAAGATACATCTCAGAGCACTGCAAGCCCTCAGGGCTTAGCATTAATTTGAAAAGAATTACCATATCTCTGGAAATGCAGTGCTAGGGGCACCCAAAATAAAGTGATTTTTGTCATGCAGTGCCAATGCTGGCCAAGAGCATGATTATAGTTAGGTCATTTTGACACTGGAAACCAAGGACACTGCCCTCTCCTGCCAGCCACCATGGTAATTCCCAATGGCAGTGGGAATCCATCTCTGCATTTTCAGATATCTGCTTCTTTGGTTTACCCTTGAGCCTGACTTGCGAAATTTCTATTCACAGCACATCAAACAGTTACTTCCATCCATCCACAACAGTTCTCTGTGAAGTTTACATTTCCATCTTCATCAATATATTTTCCAAAGATGTGCGCTTCATACGAGGTGGGTTCTGCCTTGTCAAAGATCTCATGCTCGCTGATTCCAGCCTGTCTCAATACATACTCACATGAGTATTTATTTTACTTAACCTTAAAGCAAAGCAGCTCAGCTTTGTTGTGTAGACGATCCTTATATTTTCTTGGTTTTGAGAATTTGTATACAGATAAACAACATTCAGGATCTGACATTTCACTTTGATTGCAAGTTGCTGTAATTAAGAACCAAAGCTTTATGAATTTTAATCATCAGCTGTAAGTGGTACATTATCTCTAGTTCACAATGAAAGCAATCAAGTGGACAAGATATTTTTAGAGACATTACTGTGGTAATATTACATTAAGTAGTGGTTAGTACACTATTTTCACACCCAGTGATTTCACACATTAATGCGGCTATAGATCAGCGTTAATGACAAGAGAAAGTTATTTTTCAAGTAGCATGAGAAGGGTGGTTAAAAGAGCTGCTGGGGATTTACACTCCAGCAGCAGGAGGGGCACCTCAGCAGGGCTGCAGCTGAAGATGCTCCAGCAGCAGGGGCTGTTTCCACTTCTGCTGGAGACAGAGGGAGAAGCCCCTGAATGGATACAGGTTAATGACAGGGGCAGCATTTCCTCCCTGCTCCTCGGGAGGGAAGAAAGGACAGGAGGGGAGGAGAGAGCAAGGTAAAGTATGCTGGCACTGAACCTTAGAGCTGGTGAGAAGAATAACACACCACATCTTGCCTAAGGCTGCAAGACAACATTACTCCCTTTCAAAGAGGGCACAGTAAAGAACAAATCAGAAACACCCTACGGCTTAAAGGCAGAAAAATAAAAAACAAAAAACAAAACCAAAACAGGGAGTCTGGCACATTTTAAAGTTTCAGTGTATGCTACTCCATGTGGATACAACGTTGTCTAGATAAAACTGTAAATACAGACATTTCTTCTTGCAAGGCAGGAGAGACCAATGCACAACGCACAGGGCCCCAAAAGGAGCACATTTAAGTATTATCATCCTGCTGAAGGATGCCAGTTCATCCAAAAATTATTTGCCTGAAACGAAAACTAATTAGAAACACTGTTCTGGGAAGGAGAAATTCTTCCTTCTTCCTGGAGTCTCAGATCTGGGATAATAGAAGCTCCAGCAGCCTCACCCCAGACCTGCAGGCCATTTTATTTTACTGTAGAGGTCCTATGGGGATGGTAGGACTGGGATTCGGAGCGCTCAGCAGCCAGCTCTGCCAGGCAGGGAGTACATGCCAGAGAGCTGTCTGTGTGCCACAGTGGCAGACAGCTGTTGTTCACTGCATCTTGGATGCTGTTGGAAATGCCCTCAGAGAAAGCCAGTTCAGCTTCACAGAAGGTGGCACTCAGGGGTTGATGCCTCTGCAGCCAGAACATGCTGATACCAACATCATTTGCAGTTCCAGTCCAAACCACCTGGTTACAGAGGGCAGCTGTTGACAGCAGGAGCTGTCTGTGGCATCCAGGTGCAGACACAAATGGCCCCTTCTGCTTCTCTCCCCCCCACAGCACCTGTTACATTCCAGTAACAGGCCAGCCCTCAAACTCAGTCCAGAATTTTTGCGTCAGTGTAGAAAGGTTGGACCACTGCTGCTCTGTGATATAGAGAAGCTGCATGGAAATACCACTCAGACCTTAGGTACACGTTAAAATGGCCCTTTCACAATGTTTGCCTTTTTTGTTACGGTGTAACCCGCGCAGCTATTAATTAAAAACAAGCTGAAGTAGGAGCACTAGGTTCTGCACCCCACAGCAGGAGAGGAATCTTGTACTTGAGCAATAGATAATGCCCTCTGACCTACTTGTGCACTGAAGAACTATTTCTTCCTCAGGATCCTATAGATGCCTTCAGAAAGCAGCATTAGCTGTATATCAGAGCCTGTAGGACAGACTATACCCACAGAAGTGTCACTGCACTGCACACCAAGACTCTACAACTTGGAGAAAAAGAATGTTGAAATAAGATACAGACAGAACAGGAAATATTCTACCTGTGAAGCTGAGGAAAATACACACTGTTAATGCACCTTACATAAAATCCTGAATGCTGTTTGCTCACTGCCCAGCTTTCCAGGCTCTGCTGTTTCTGTGTGGAGAAGATACCAGTTGCAGCAGCAAAGCTTTTCTTGATACACAGCCTCTGTCTTCTGTTCCAGTCCCATTCCCCTACACCCTGTAGAAATGCATGAAGAATGTGTTTTTCCTGCACAGAAATTGGAGTCTGCCTCTGGAGCAAGCTCTTGTTCCTCACTAGGCAAAGCTCCCAGCTCTTGCTATGGACTTTCCAGGTGACAGCTCCACAAGTCCCTATCACGTATTTTTCAAACAGGTCATTTGAACCAATGGTACCTTGTGTCAGGGCTGTGGCTTTATCAGTGTCCTCTCCCACTATGGGAAAGAGAATGAAATTGCTTCTTCATTAGTTCAGACAGGGGATGATTTACATATCCATCTATGCCTGTAATTAAAAACATAATGATAAGAAAAGTCTATGATAATAGAGGATGAAGTGTCTAACAGAGTGAGAGATTTCTTGGTCACGGATCCAGACCTATACACATGGAAAGGTGTGCACTTACATCACACAGGGCTTTCTTCACTGCCTCCTTCTGCCTTTCCAGAGTCAATTATGTGTAAAATGCAAATTTGGCATCAGTTGGCACACACAGAGGTGTCTCTGCTAAGTGTGAGAGACACAAAGAACAGACACCTTCCTCTCATTCCCTTACACCAAAATGTGAACTCCCTTCTTTGGATTTTGGTGCAAGCTGGGGCTCAAGTCAGTGCCCTGTTTCTGATGATGCCACACATGGATACTCAAGAGGAATATGCAAGAGTATCCCCAAGACACAAAAAATCTGGGAAAGGACCTCTGAAAATTGCCTGTTTCAACCCTAGTCAAAGGTGCTTCAATCAGAGCAGCTTGCTTAGGCCTGTATCCAGATCTTTATTAGCTCTTTATCACATCTATATCAGATCTTTAACATCTTCATGTGCAGAGACTTGGTAACCTCTCTGGACAACTTGTTCCAGTATTCAACCCATCATCACAGTGAATAAAAAAAAAAAAAAAAAAATAAAAAGAAAGAAAAAAAAGAGAGTTTTTCAGATAAAACTTGTTGTGTTTCACCTTGTGCCTGTTGCCTCTTGTCCTTTCACTATATACCATGGAGAAGAGTCTCTCTCTGTCTTCTTTCCATCAGGCATTTATGTACATGTGTAAGATCACACCCATCTCCAGTTTGGACAGTCCCAGCCCTCTCAGCCTTTCCCCACATAAGAAGTGCCCCAAACCTGTAACTATTTTCCTGGTCCTCTGCTGGAACTGTTCCAGTAGCCCACATATGTTTTGTACTGAGGAGCTCAGGACTGGGCATCACTCCAGGTGTGCCTCATCAGTGCTGAGCAGAGGGGAAGGGCCACCTCCCTTGATCTGCTGGTGATATTTCTCCAGGATGTTGGTTTTCTTTGCCACAAGGGCACATTGCTGGCTTGTGTTCAGTTTGGTGTCCCACCAGGACCCATGGGTCCTTCCCTGCAAAGCTGCTTTCCAGACTCTTAGTCCCTGGCCTGTTCTGGTGGCTTGGGATTTTTTGTCCCCAGGGACAGAGCTTGACATTTTGCTTTGTAGAACATTATGAGATTCTCACTGGCCCGTTTCTCCAAGCACAGGCTCATTTCAACTGCATCAGAACCATTTGGGATAACCTGCCTTCTACACAGTGTCTTTCTGGTACCAAAGAGTTGGTACCAGGTACCAGTTAAATTTGGAAGGTACAAGGCATCATTATCTTGAAAATTTTAAGCTCTCCTGTTGGCCATTTAAATGTCTAAGCACCCTTAGAAGTTTGTCTGAGGAGGACTTAACTCCATGCAGATCACTGTATCATCAGTACGAGATGACTGTGCAACCCAAAAGTCAAAAGCACCAAACCATGCGAACTTTTTCAAATAATAAAACCTTTAAGGAATTTCCAGCTGCTCTATAGAGGTCATGCCCGTTCCAAAAGGCTCAAATCCACAGTTTTGTGGGTTGGTTTTTTTTTTTTTTTTTCCCCTTCTCTTCAACAATCTGCTGAGAGTATTTCTGTAACACTGCAGCATTAAGGCCAGGAGGTGTCTTGTCCTGCTGGGTGTCTAGCAAAGTACCATAAATACTTAAAGAATTTCCTTGAGCAGATCATGTCCCTTTAAATGGTTATGGTCTTTAAGGCTAGAGCACAGTTCCTCTAAAATCTATGAATAAATTCTGCTGTTAGGCATTCTGTGCTTGCCCGGCCTGTGGAGACTTTTCTTAGTAAAAGATTTGAAACTTGGAATGTTTCACAATATGCAAAAATTATTGTTCTTGACCATCAGTTGGAGGAAAGAGAAATTTCTTATCCATGGAAGTTACTGCTCCTTCTCCATCAAACAGGAAAGGTTTTTATAGAGAACTCTCCCAGAGCTTGTATTATTCAATATTTTCATTAATGAGAAGAATGAAGAAACAGAGGCTGAGCTTATTAAACTTTTAGATGGCATGTTGTTGGGAGAGGCTGCAAATATGCTGGAAAACAGACTTAGTATTCAAAACATCTTTGATTATCCGAGAAAGTCTGGGAAGAAAAAAAGGATGGAATTCAAAAAATACATGTAAAATTCAATAGTTGCTTAGGGAAAATCAGCTATTCAAATTTAGTAGGCAGGGGTTGGACAGGAGTTAGTGTCAGCATTGGAAGGCAGGATTGAACTCACAAGGAAAGCAAGCCCAAAATGAGCCCAAAACTTCTACAAGTCTGAGCAGGCTCCATCACTGCATGTCTTTAAGAAAAGGGCAAGTGTTGGTCAAGAGTGGCAGACAGAGGCCATGATTATGGATAGAGAAATGGACTAGAAGACATCCCAATGCACCCTTCAGTCCTGTTTTCTGACTTTTCAGTGATATCATATTTGATTAGAAGAAAAGTTTCACTGCTTGTTTCAGACTGGTGGGTCTCTGAACTTGTACCTCTTTTAAAACACACCTAGCTCTCTGACAATAGGAGGTGACAAGAAAACTAACTTCTGCTTTTGGAAGTCTCTGATCAGCAAAAGCCTTTCTCCAATTTTCTACCTCAAGGGAGTCAAAAGCAGCTTTTCTCTTGGCCTTGCAGCCAATGTCATTTAAAGAGTGTAGGGGGATGCAGAGTGCAGTGGAAGACTAAGTGTAAAAGAGAAGTTCAGCTCTGCTAATTGTTCAATTCAGTGAAACTGGCATAGGGATTAAGTTAAGTTACTTTCTTCACGGCACCTTGTTCTCAGAAACCAGGTTGGTCTCTTTCCTCAACTCATATAGACATGTGTGCTGAAGAATCCAACAGGTTTATAGGCAAAAAACTGTGCCAGACCTGAAAGAAACCTACTATAAGCAAAACTTTGTGATTTTTTTCAAACAACATTTTTTAAAATCCCAGAGTTTTGGTTTGAATTTGCTTCTCCCTGACTTTAATACAAGCTTTAGCTGAACCAGATAGAACATTCAAAATGTCCAGCTAAGAGGGCTATCACTGTGAAGGTAAAGCCTAATTTTGGGAATCTGGGAATGATCTAGTAATGCTTTGGAGACCCTCTATCCTATTAAATATGGAGTAAGAATTTGTCCATATTACTGCCACTTGAGACCCAGCTCTTATAAAGTTTGAGGAAACTAAACTAATCACCATTAGAAAACAAGGGTCAGTAAGTGATAATTAAGTAGCTTGGGGATCTATTAAAAAACTTTAGAAATCAATGTTTACACTGTGTAGTTACAAATTAGCTGCAATGGGCATTGTTAAGGAACCATTTTTATATGACAAACACTGGATGTGTGCACATTAGAAGAGTACTCCCGTGATTAGAAATCACAGCACAACTCATTTTATCCCATCCCTAAATTAGAAACTTAATGCCTCAGTTTATTAGCAGAAGGAAATTCTATTACAGTCAAGCAATGCTAGGACAGAGAAAAGCATGAATTTTGTGCAGCTCTGCAAAAAAGTTGTAACAAAGATGCTCACAATTACAGTTCCATGCTTCAATGATTTAACAACTTCAATGATTTAATGTCTGTGGAGTCACAAACATCTAGGAATTCTCCAGCAATGATGATCTTCAGGAAGCAAAGTAGCTGCAGCAATGACAGTGGCAGTGACAAGAACTGGGACTTTAGGAGGAGGAAACAAAGCCCTCTCAGTGCTCAGCACATTGTACCTGAACACGCCTTTTGTCGCTGGCTGAAATAGCGTGGAAGAACTCCCATGTTCCACGTTGTCCAGGAATGCCTCCTAACCAGGAACCCCAAAGAGCTCTGCATGGATCATTGTCTGAGCTCTGATGGGTGCTGTTCACCCAAGCCTCTGCACAATGGTACTTCCTCCAAGAGCTTCTGAAAGGTACAGATCCCCAAAGCTCCCCTAGGGACACAGGTTCAGCTGATAGACACTACAAGTACATACAAGGTGACTGTTCCCCTAAGAAATGTCCTGTTGCCACAGATGTCCCATGTTCTAACCCATGTCCTCTGGAGAACTCATCCCATGGTTAGCAAAAAGCCCACTGAAAAGCTGCCTACTTTTCTAGCATAAAGCCACTCTAAGCCGACACCTGCATGGAAGGCAGCAATTTACACTCTCCCACTGGCCTGTGGAATTCAGGAAACGTGAATCTGTTCATCTATTCCTCCAGAGCATGCACTGCCTATAACAACCCCCCTCATGTGATCACAAGGTTTGCACAGAGCACAGCCCATCTTCAGTTGTCGAGTGTCTCTGTTACTGTGCATCTCTATCACTTGTGGAACACTGCCAGTCCCTGGCTACAAAATCACACCACGTTTTTGTTCCACTTTTCCCATTTGCTTATCTCAACAAACCCACCCTCACTACGATATCAATTTCTGCTAGCACAGATGTGACAATCCACTGCAACTGAGTAGTGCCAAGAGTGCAACAGATTGACACTGCCCCCTTCCTGGCAGAGTTTTGGCATAGCTTTCCACTGTTGTGGTAAGTTTAGGCACCAGGGATTAGCTGGAAACACATAAGGTTGCACTGACCTGCAGTGCATTGACAGACATGTTGTTATGAATATGAAATCCACTATTAAGAGATACCAGCGACCTGCTCCCTTACAAAGCTGCGGTGTCTACCCTCAGAGACTACTCTGCAATATGAAAATGGCTGCTCAGGATTCCCATATCAAGCTGATGCCAGCCTGCTTCCCTAACTTCCTTCCAGAGGGTGAGTGTTTTCTACCAGCACGCACTCCTCCATTTCACATCACTTGTATTTCTGACTATTGAGGGAGGCAGAGATGTCTCACGCTGCCTTCAGGCTCTAAATGGCTTTCTGTGTCTTTATTTTCCTGCAACACTTCAAGGATCAGTTTTCTTCATGCCTCAGAGAAGTGGTATCTAAATCGTTTTAAACTGAAACAGGGGCAGAATAAGCTGTGCAAATCATTTTCTAGTAGAACTTTAATTACATCCTGCAGTGTCTCGTCCTCAGCAAACCAGCAGCAATAAAATTCTGCATTTCATTTTAAAACCGACAAGGCTGGGGTTTTTCTATTTTGTTTTCCCCAATTGACATATCCATAATCTAGCCTGGGACTTTGTTCCACAGAATTTTTGTCAAAGGCTCTAGAGAGTGTGCCTGCAACTACTAAATCTTTCTCAGGTTCGCATTCAATTTGCAAGTTATACAACTGCAGCTAAAGAAAGAGACGTTCTGTTTGCAGGAAGGTGCTTGCCAGATCCCCACTGGCAATGGCAAAAAGTGATTTATGATCAGTTTTAGTTAACATGGCCTCTCAAACAGATTTTTAAAAGTCTTTACAGCCATGGCCTAATGCCAAGGCTTTTTCTATAGGAATGTGCTCAATTTCAGCTTGTGGTGATGTCCTGTGACTCAAATGCAAATGCAAATGGGTACAAATATTGAATACATCCTCTTGATGAGGCTTTTTACTTTCAAAACATTACCCCCCGCCATCCTCCACTACTACAAATTTGCCTTTTCCAGGTTTTGGTTTGTGCAGGGGTGTTGGTGACTTTAGAACCTCAGTTCACAAGATGCTCACAATTACAGTTCCATGCTTTGATAATTTAACAACTCCACTGACTTAATGTCTGTGGAGCTACAAACATCTAGGATTTCTCCAGTGATGGCAGCCTTCAGGAAAAATAGTAGCTGCAGCAATGAGACTGGTAGTGACAAGTGCTGTGTCTTTAGGAGGAACCAGAACTCAAGTTCATCCTTCTGTTTCCTAGAGTCCTAGGTTTTCTTAACTCCTCCAAGAAAGATGGATTTATCTGTACAGTTTCTAGGTGGTACAAATAAAAAGCCTTAGATATATTCCTGGCCCAATGTTTATAAGTGTATTTACATATTCAATTCACACTAAATAGGTGTCCTTCTTCCTCTTTGGGACTGCTACACCCTGCTGCCAATGTGAAAAAAGTTTTATGACACTGTCATCACTGTCATGAGCACAGGAATCCTCTGGCACACACAAATCCCTCAAGGGATGAAACCACTGCAGTTCTTGCATCTTCTCCCAAGCACCAGATGTAGTTGGTTTGTGTTGCTCACACAGCATGCACAACTACTTAAACTTTGACCTTGGGCTTGAGCTACAGATGCCTTTCCCACTGTTTCTTGGAAGCTCCATTGTTTCCTTTGCCTTGGAAAATCCTCAGGCTGGGTTGAGGGCTGGGTTACTGACTTCCTTCACTGGCACACTCTGATGGGGTTTCATCAAAACGGAACTCTGGGGTCTCCAGCATTGTTTTGCCCAGTCCAACCCCAAGGTTCTGCAGACCCTGCAGTGTCTTAGTCTGAGCCTTCATTCATGACCCGAGCCCTTACTGGGTGTGCTATTCTGGCATTGCACTTCTCTGCAGTGCTCCAGTTGCTGTAACACTTTTATAATTCCCCTCCTTTGCATAAAATAATTGAATATTCAATACCAAACATCCCCAAGCCATGTACTGCAGCCCTGAATCCTGACAGCCACAGTCCAACACCTCCACAGGGCTGTATGTTATGGGCCACAGCTCAGAGCCAAGGGGAAAAGAAGCTCCACAAGGATCTCACCAACAGGAAACAATCTTGGCTCTCCAGAAGCTGTGTGGCTTCTTATGAGAAAGACTGGACCCATCCCCAGAAGCCTTGGTAATGTAAATCACAGGTTTTGAAGCTCAGCAGCCTGTACAGCTTCCTTCTTCCCTCTGCTGAGATGGCCATTCTCCATAGGAAATATTCCCTATTATTTGAGGAATTCAGGAAGCCTAGGATTCCTTTTGGCACAAAAGGATGAATTAAAGGAGGACAGCCTCCACTGCCACCCCTACTCAAGCAGATAGCAGCAAAGAAAAGCCAGACCACAGAAGAAACTCAACATGTAGGAAGTATGTTTTCTTCAACTCAATCTTATAAGCAGCTTGGAGAACCAAACTCTTCCCTAGCACCCTTCTTCTAACCAATGTTGAATATGTAAAGCAAGGACACCAGATTTACAGCCAAGTGATTTTCCACTCCGGGCACATGGAACAGGATGAAAGTAAATTTGTGGGTGTTTATGCTTGATTTGGCAGAGAAAAAAAATGAGGGAGGGGCTGTGTTTGAGGGAGGGTATCAAAGATCAGAGCCAGATGCTCCTGCATAGAGCTCTGGATTTACAGGAAATTAAGAAGGTAGAGAAGGTGAGGCAAAGGCTGTGTTTGAAGTGAGAGTCAAGGGGTTCTGAGGCTTACAACCATCCAAGGTGCTTGGGGGGAACTACAGCACATGCCAAAACCACACCACAGTGGCCTGGGGTGCTTTCATTATACAAAGCCTGGGAGAGCAGAGGCTGCAAATGTAGCTTCAAAAGGAGCTTCATCTTAAAGTCTTAGCTCTCAGGGCCTATTAAACATTTATGCTGACTGCCACTCCTACTATTTGCTTCAGAGAAAGTACCCGAAATAACCTTTGCTACAGAGTGAACTACTACAGCTCTACTGGCTGTGTAGGAGACTAGCAGAGAGCTGTGAGAAACAAACAGAAATGGTGTTGGAAGAGAGCGCTGATGTCTCTATTCAGTCAGCCAGGAAAGAAGCAGGAAAATCTGGTCTGGAACCTGAGAGGGAAGACAGAAAACTTTTCTAGAACTAATGGGTGGATTAGCAATGTTAAGACTGAGTGAGGACAGTGGAGGTAAAGATCGATATTTAAGAGTATTGACAATTTTTTATTTTTACCTTACTAAGGTTCACACTTTTGGGGGTGTCTTCAGACCAGCCTCTAGTTGGATCTGTAACTACTGCAGCTCTGAGAAGGACTGTAGAGGGAAAGAAAGAAAGCAGATCCCTAAGTAGAAATCAAAAGGAAGACAGAGGATCTCGAGGAGAAGATGAAAAGAAGGGATTAATTTTCCTGATTTGCTTAAAAAATGTTTGGCTATGCAACAAGAGTTTAAGATGAGACAGCCAGAAATACTCAAGGTTTTCACTCTGGGAAGCTGTTACTAATAATAGCAGATAACACACAAAAATCCCTCATAGGGACAACCTCAGTAGAGGGCTGTGCTGGCACTAACACCTTCCAAGCAGGTGTTCAGAAAGTCCCTCAAAGTGACTAATTTCAATGGGAACACGCATGATCCCGCAGACTTTGCCTGTAGGAGCTGCTGCCCTCCAGTCACGCAGCCAGGGCTTGATCCCAATATTCACTAGTGGCCCTGCACAGAGTGAGCAGACTTGGTGCCTGGATTTTATCAGCTCTTGCAAATTCAGTAGAACTACTGGTCTCTGGAGTTTAGCAGTCCTTGGGAAACATTCACACTCCTTGTCAGCACATGCTTTTCCTCTTTGGTCTGTTTTCTGGTAATCATTTCTCCACCCAAATCTACAAATACCTACAGGACCAATTCAGTTTCACACAAAAGAGGCCTATTCCTCATTTTGTGAGGAATTTAGTCTTGGTGTGCTCCATCATTTTTGGAGAGCCAGAGCACAAGGTGAAGTGAGCTGACTAGTGGAGTTGGAGGCTGTTGTTCCTAGTCAGAGTTCACTCCGTAGAAACTTAGTGTAAATGTGGCTCCTTCTTATTTATGAACAACCACAGCTCCTCTTCCTGAAATCCAAAGCCGTCAGGCTAGGAAAAATGAATGTTTAGTGTTCACATTTGAATACACAGACTCTATGAAGATGTGACAGACCTTCCCTGATTGAGCCTTGTGAAGAAACATTGATTGACTGGTCTGGACTCATGTTTGGATGGTATCTGCTTATCCCCAGCCCCTCTGACCTACGTTCATCTGGGTGCTTTTCAGCATGGGTATTGCATCCAGCACCCAGTTGATAAGCCTGTCTCCTGAAGGATGGTCAAATATGAACAAGTGGACCCAAACTCAAATGCCAAGCGCTAAGCAGAGGGTAGCTTTCAATACGGCACTTACAAACCATTTTGCAAAGTGAAAGTCATGTTATACATTATGTTGATGGTACTCAACCACTGATTCTCAGTTATCTTCTTTCACAGAGCATAAAATAGCTTGAGCTGGAAGGGATTTTTAAAGGTCATCTAATCATTGGAGGACATCAACCTGTTGGAATGAGTCCAAAGGAGGGCCACCAAAATGGCTATGGGGATGGAGGAGCTCTCCTACAAGGAAAGGCTGAGAGAATTGGGTTTGTTCAGCCTGGAAGAAAGACACCCTAGGTGTGACCTAATTGCAGCCTTCCAGAGCCTGAAGATGGAGAGGAACATTTTACAAGAGCATGTAGTGACAGGAGAAGGAGGAAAAGAGCATGCGTTTAGATTAGATGTTTGGTAAAAAATTCTTTACTGTGAGGGTGGTGAGGCACTGGAACACGTTGCCCAGGGAAGCTGTGGATGCCCCATATCTGGAAGTGTTCCAGGCCAGGTTGGATGGAGTTATGAGCAACCTGGTCTAGTGAAAAACATCCCTGCCCATGGCAGAGGGGTTGGAACTAAATAATGTTTAAAGTCTCTTTCAACCCAAACCATTTGATGATTCTATGATTCCTTGCAGTCCACAGCCCTGAAGCTGCAAAGAAATTTATACAAATCAGCCTAAACCTTTATACTGAAATGATGAGATTTGTGACTTTACCCTGGATGTTCAAATTTAATTAGGCCTTTGCAACAGCGAGTGGTCGGGCCAGGAGAAAGAGCTGGACAGGAGCTTAGAGGCTGGACCAATTGCTCGATGAATCCAGGCGCCCAGGGGAGTTCTCCCCCAAAAACGCCCGAAGGGAGCGAGGCCAGCAGGCAGGCGCGCAGCCCCGTGTGAGGCTGGCGGGATTCCTGAGGGCGGAGCTGGGCGGGTGTTCGCGGGGGCTATCCCAGCTGCACGCTCCGAGCTCCTCTGGGCAGCGGCCGCTTGTGCAGCACGGCCCCATCTCTCTCTGGCAGCCCGCCGCGGCTCCGTCGCCACACGGCCATGTCCGCCCGCCCCCTCAGCGCTCGGGCGGGAACTCCAGCTCCCATGGCCGCGCGGGGCGGGCGCCGCCGCCATCTTGGGCCGGGCGGCGGGGCGGCCATGGCGGCGGGGCGGGCGGTGCTGGCGCTGTGGGCCGTGGCGGCCGCGCTGTGCCGCCTGGAGCCCGCCCTGGCCGCAGGTGAGCGGCGGCACGGCGGGACGCGGCTGCGGAACGGGGCCGGGGGGCCGGCCGGGCGGCTCCCCCAGCGGACCGCGGGCTGGAAGGCACGCCCGAGCCGCCGCCCGTTCCCCGCCTTCCCAGCCCGCCGCTTGTTCTGCCGGCGGAGGGATCGAATCCTTTGGCTTTTCCTTCCTGTGTGTTTTAGATGCCAAGTGGAAAACGATAACTGGCCAAATTAAGAAAGCTGTGGAAGCCTATGAGCCGTGTGTAAAGGAAAATTGCAGCTGCCACCAAAGGTGAGAGACTGATTTCCTTTCGACTGCGCAGGTCTCCGGACGCAGGAGGGAATACTTTCGGCAGCACTGGTGGATTGGGGATTAGCTAGGGAATGTTTTGGCCCAAAGGTGTCACATCTGCAGCTATGGGACCGCCGCTGGTCACACACCTTGTTACCCTCTGCAGCTGGACGTACAGTGTGTTGGCATTTCATGTATGACCACATAATAAACCATACAAATAGCTGGACATTTCTCTTAACAAGCCACTTCTGCCTTCTCACTCAGTAGGAGTGGGGGGGGGTTGATACCTATAAGCAGCCTTTTTATTTAAAGGAGGAAAAGGAATTTAGGAGTTATCATATTCTTCTGCCTTTAAGATTAGATTTCAGATGCATAAACACAGATGCCCAACTTCAAGCCTCCTATTTAAAAGTATCAGATGTGCTCACTCATTTTGGGGTTTGAGTACTATGTTGGCTTTTAAAATCAGATGAGTCATATTGAGCAACTGTTTGTACACTCTGTTTGGAGTTTTTGATCTTCATTGCTCTTGAAATATTGATGAGGGAAAGTCTCTTCTAGCTGAGCCTTCAGGCCTTTTTAAGTTCCAACCCAGATACAGCCTAAAGACATGTCCTAATCTTTAAATGTACACCCCACCAGCTCCTGCCCACCTATGGGCAAAACACCTTCCCAAGTGGTTACAACCTCCAAAATTTCTGCAGAACATAATAGGCAATAGTAACATGAAGTGAGGATGGCTGTGGATGTGCCATGGCACTGCAACTCTCCTCCTGTTCTCAGGCTCATTCCGTTTGCATCCCTACCCGACTGCTCATGCTGTTGTGGTCAGACTATGTACAATGGCAATTCCTGGCATAGTTTCACTGTTCTCTACCCAATTAGGAAATAGCAGAATTCTGGAGGTTGGAAGGGACCTCTTGAGATCATCAAGTCCAACCCCTCTGCTCAAGTAGGGTTGCCAGGACTGAGACCAGTCAGGTTTTGAGTACTACTTGACATTAATATGTCAAAGAAACTCCATAGCCTCTCTAGGCAACCTGTACCTGTGTTTGACCACCCACACAGTGGGATAACCCTGACAGTAGTTTCTAAAATTGAAACATTGATGCAATCTACCTAAAAGCAAAGAATGTTTCCTTGGCTGTTACAATCTGACAGTGTTTTTTACATGCTCCAAGCAGTTAGGTCACTGGACTTTTAGACTAAATTTATGTAAGTTGAGTCCTTCTTCTGTGTTTTCTCATATTCATTAGGTTTGTGCTTCCATACTATGTTCCTGGAGGTCACTGGTGATGTGCAGAAGTCACAGGACATGTGCTACATAGGCCTGTCCTTCTGGGCCGGCTTTCACTCACCCAGTGTTCCTGGGTGATGGTATTTAATGTAACTAGACTGTTACTTACATTTTTAATGTCTACATAACATGAGATTTTGTGAAGAATTTGGCCTTGGTGTGCCCATCATTTTTGGAGTGCCAGAGCACAAGGGTGAAGTCAGCTGAAGGATTTTACCCAAAATGTGCTAGGCTATGTCAGGTACTTTTGTGGGAGAGTAACTAGAATTGTCCTATGCTGGGCTTTCTGTTCAGGCAAACAGCACATAGGTAAAAGCGTGAAGCTTGGGCCTATGAGTCTCTAGGGAACTTCCAAGTGACTTAAATTCTCACACCAGAGCTCCTAGAAGCTACATGGAGCTTATTTTAGCTAGAAGACTGTTCTTCACACCGCAGTAATTTAATGTGCGGTATCCTCCCTGTGGTACATAATAATGGCTGATGGTTTTGTTTCAGTGTCTGGAAGCAGGACCTGGCTCCTTTTCGAGGAGGCATTTCCAAGGAGACAATATCAGATGTGGTGAGCCGGAAGCTCGGGACCCACTACCAAATAATTAAAAACAAACTGTATCGTGAGCAGGACTGCATGTTCCCTGCAAGGTAAGAGCTGTGCAGAGGATCTGCTCTCCCTAGCTGGGACAGAAGAGTACTTCCAACACTGCCAAGTTGGAAGTTATTGAGTACAATGATATTTCAGAGGTCTGAATTCCTCATCAGAGCAGGAGACCAGAAAATAAACTCTTAGGCTTATTTGCATCAATAGAAAAGTGTCACTGTTGCACTTCAGTGTACAAAGGGTTGGTTGGTTGTGGGATCCTGATCAGATCAGCCCAGATTTAATAGGATCTGTTGCCTCATTGGTGTCCAGTGAGACTTGGAGGCTGCTGTAGTCAGTTCCCAGTTTGCATCATGGTATGGCTTAGACTCACCATCTCTTCTGTCTCTGTGCAGAGGAAGAGCTGCAAGAGACTGCAGGAGCCTGCCTCCTTATAGCTCTCTTGCCATGTGTCATTTCCCCACAGATGCAGTGGAGTTGAGCACTTCATTCTGGGGGTCATCCACCGCCTCCCTGACATGGAAATGGTGATCAATGTGCGGGACTACCCCCAGGCTCCCAAGTGGATGAAACCCATTATCCCAGTCTTCTCCTTCAGCAAGGTACACACACCTTTAAAAGCTGAACATTTCCAAGATGTGCATGTTCTTCTTTCTCATGGGAACATATTTCTGAGGATGGTTCTCTGCAGGTTTTGCATGCATCAAAATTGCTTACTACTTCTTGTCCTTCGTTTCCTTTTGCTTCCAGTTTTCTGGCAGACAGACTTGCAGATCAGTTTGATAGATCAGCTTTCCCCCTCATTAGCTTCTCTTCCAGGTCAAAAAGTGCACCTCTGCTGCAGTGGAATCATACACAGCTGTGTGGGATATGTGGCAGTATTCCTCCTGCTACAATGCCTCTCTTAAAACTGTAGCCATAGTTTATCAGCAATATTAAGGATTTTTGAACATGTCAGTTGTCGTACAGTAATCTTATTTAATGTGAATATTTAGTCCTTTTTTTTGTGGTGCCACAGATGTGTGTTTCTATAATCTTGTCATCTTCTCTGAACCCTTTTCTCTTGGATTCCCTTTTCTACCTGCAGATGTGCACACACACACACAGAGGCACATGCATGCATGGGGACAGTCACTCTTTGCTTCTCTGCTCCCAGACTCAAGAACCCTCATGCATATTTTTCTACCTCTCCCACTGTTAAACCTGACTTGTAGCATAGTGTCTCATCCTTTACAACAAAATGTCCTTGCACCTCAAGCTTTGGCTAATCTTGCTTTGCCTTAGTGTATGTTCTGTATGCCCAAATCCTGCATTTTTACAACAAATCCTGTTCTTGTCTGAAGTCCGGCAGACAGTGAGGTACAAGGAGAAGCAGTTAATTATTTGGTCTTGCTAGTTCCAAACCCGACTCTGTTTCTGCTACTTTTCAGCATCTTACTCTGAACCTGAGTCTTCAGCTCATGCAATCTGAGCCATAATATGATCCATAACTATTGCCTACTCCTCAGCGATCCTAAAATTCTCTCTAGATTTTCAGTACAGGCAATAACATGTTTGCTGCTGGATGCAGCAGTAAAGCAAACCTGTCTTGCCCCTTGACCATTGAACAACCTTAACTCTAGCCAGCAGAACCCAAGCTTTTGCAAAGCAGGTTGCGGGAGTTTAATCTGCAGTTGTTTTCATAATTCTGTCCCTGGGTGCCCTGCAAGACCCTGCAAGAAACGGAGTTTCTGTGCTCACGATTGCCCAGTATCTGAACTGTAAGCTCAACCCTATCTTAATTGAAACCCAGTGACCAAGCACAGCTCACATTTCAGCAGCCAGTGTTAGGAAGACATTTCAGCAGCTAGTGTTAGGAAGACTTCAGGGTGCTGGTCCCATGTGCTTTCTAAAGCTGAAAGTGTAAGATATTGAGGTATTTTCCTGTTGTGCATCTCAGAAAGTTGATCATGGAGCTGTTGTGGTCTGTTACCAGTGCTTGGTTGTAGCAGGACTGAGAAGATAGAGAAGCACACGCTCATTCAAGTTGGAAAGGACCTCAGAAGGTCACCCAGTCCAGCAGCTTTGCTCAGAGTAGGAACAGCTCTGGGCTGCATCCTTCTCAGATCTGAGCATCCCAGGGGACAGGGCATCCACAGACAGAGCTGGACCTGTTGTGAGAATGAAAACATATTTCCCACTATCTAACTGGAATTTCTCCTCTTGTAATGAAAACTTGCCACCACTCATTCTGGCTCTGCACTTCAGAGAAGAGTGTGTCTCCTCTTGAACTCTCCCACTAGGCAGTAGGAGATGGCATTTACATTTCCCCAAGCCTCTTCTTCCTGTGCACAGACAAACCCATTCCTCAGCCCCTGTTCACAAGTTGTGTGCACTAACCTCCTGATTACCTCATTGGCCTTGGACTCTCCAGTATCTCCAGGTGACAGATAGATGGATAATTGTGTAGGAAGTTTACTACTAGTGCAAGGAAGTTGCCTATAGTCTGGTTTCATGGAAGGGTTTAGTCTTAAGTGCTGGTCTTCCCTTCAATAATGTATGGGGACTTAAGCAACCAAACAGGAGCGAGGAACTGGAATTCTTACATGACCTGGATATTTGTTACGGTGAAATGTTAAGTGATCTCTAGGAAGTCTGGAATGAAGTGTTGGAAACCTTAATGTCAAAGTGTCTCTAAGTGCCTCTGTCTCTGAGGAGGTAGTAATGCCTCTTATCATCAGAAGAAAACATATTTAGCTACACATAGGCACAAGCCTTTAGTGAGTTGAGCTCAGGTCTTTTGCTATTTACTAATCAACTGCATCATGGATCTCTTTTGCTATTTACTACATGAAAGTCTTGTGTCATTGCACAAGTAAAAATCATTGAAGCATTTCAGTATCAAGCTGTCTTGATATAAATGCTGCCCAGGGAGGTCATGGAGTCTCCCTCTCTGGAGACATTCCAAACCCACCTGGATGTGTTTCTGTGTCACCTATTCTAGGTGACCCTGCCATGGCAGGAGGGTTGGATTGGATGATCTCCAGAGGTCCCTTCCAACCCTAATAATTCTGTGATTCTGTAAGCCCAGCAAATGGTGACTGCAAAGCTCTTGTGGCCTCTTTTGGACACATAATGGAGGAAGCCAGCAGAGCTCCCAGAAGGAACATTTGTTACTGGTGGGCCCAGTCAGTAAACCAAAGTAGATATTACTCTTATTCTTGCATTACTCTCCTTTTTCTCAAGACATCTGAATACAATGATATCATGTATCCTGCCTGGACATTTTGGGAAGGAGGACCAGCTGTTTGGCCAATTTATCCAACAGGTTTAGGGCGCTGGGATCTCATGAGAGAGGACCTCAGAAGGTATGTTTTGGAAATGGTTATGTGTGGGGGGAGGTTTCATGGAAGAAAAAAAATCCATCTTGCACTGGGCAGCACTGGGCCAGTGTTTATGTCTAAGACCATAGGTCTGTTGGCCTATGCTCTGTCCTGCTGCCTCACATTAACTACCTACAGCCTAACTGCTGTATGGGAATTCTCCATGGAAACCTTGGGTGATCTCACGGGAAGTTATAATTAGCTCTTCTGTTTGCAACCCTTTAGTAAGGAATGCAGAGGACAAACTATGCACATCCTTCATGCTGTCAGGGCCAGATTACTATCGAGTTTGGGGAGAGCAGGTTTGTCAATAAAGTAGCAGTTATCTTTTGCATGCAGAAATCTCCCCTGATATGCAGAAACATTTTTCTTTCTTTTCAACTACTTCTCTAGGAGCTGTGTTTTTTTCACTGCAGGGATGATCCAGGATGTTTGTATAAGCTTCTGGAAGGCTAAAGGAAAGCCTTCTTTAGATCTGCTTTTATTGAGTGTCATTGTGCAATAGAAAAACCTGGAATCATTCCTAAGAATCAAGAGTAAATACTGGGCTGAACAGAAGACATTTCTGGCTGGGAATCTTCCTGTTGGCTGGATCTTTTGACTTATTAGCAGAGTAAGGGGCTGCTTCCCATGGAGAGTGACAAACCAAGTGTTCAACAGTGAGTGAACACAAAAAAAAATAAGTAGCAATAAAATAGCAAAAACCAGGTCTATGTAATTGACTTAACATCTGAACTCAAGGCTGAATCTTGCACTTTTCAAAATCTGAAGATCCATGTGATTATTCATAGCTAAAGCTTAATGTGTTGTAGTGTAATACATTTACTCATCCTCGTGTTTTCACTTGTTATAAGGAGATCAGCTTGGGGGTCAGGACCTGCATGTTCAGCAGCTGCAGTAGGAAAGTATGGCAGAGTTCCCCTGAGAGGTGGTGAGGCAGGTGACTGCACTGGCAGAAAAAAACCCCAGGTGAACAGCTATTTTGAAGGATTTGATTAGGTTTAAAATGAGAGTGATTAGGGAAAAACAATGAACTCCTGTGTTTTAAATGCAAAACACTAGGTGGGTTTTTTGTTTCTTGATTGGTAGTTTTGCTTTGTAGTGGGAAATGACTGATTAGAAACTCTCTAGTCGTTCTTCACTATCCATATTCAGTGAAGTACAGCAAAATAAAGCCACAGTACAAAAAGTGGACTCAAATCTTAGGTAGACTTTTAATACCTTCCAAGGTTTGATCGGGGGCTGTGTGTAATACATTGTTTTGCCTGAAAGGTTTTCTGGAAAGTAGCCTATATTATGTTGCCTTAAACACAATATTCACAGGAAAACCTGTTTCATTGGACCTGGCTGAGAGATTTTTTATGTTATAATGAAGAGAGTGATTTTCATCAAAAATGAAAAATAGAAAAAGACATCATGCTGTGAAAGCTGATGAGAGTGTTGTTTCATGGTTATATGAAATCATTTATTGCCACATATAAAAATTATTTTCAGATCTGCAGAAAAATGGCCGTGGGAGAAAAAAATCTCTAAGGGATATTTCCGAGGATCCAGGTGAGCGTTTTTTCCTGCAACAGAAGATTCTACCAATGGAGGCTGTGACAGCTGTCTATATGTAGAAATTTCCATGTCTCTAAGACCTAATCCCTAATTAAGTGTAACTCAGAGTGTGTTTTCTGAAAGTAAGGAAAGTGAGACATGTTGTACAGCATTGCACTATTAGTTATTCTCCACAAGAACTGCCATTTGCAACTAGTTTATTATAATCATCTAATATTGGAAACAGAAGTTGTGATGGATTTGCCACATTATTTCTTAATGACTAAAACTGTCACCTCAGGAACCCACTTGTTTTGTTCTGTGAAGGGAACTGCAGGTGCATGATACAAATTTAAAGATTTAATATTACTTTTCATGCTTTCTACCAATGTGAGTGCTTTATTTGCTGTGCAAGTGCTTCACACTGAATGAAAAGTATTCTGGCCTTGACTTACCTGAGTGGTGGGGGATAAGAGAAGATTGTTTTTGGCCTCTCTCCAGTGACAGTTTGAAATAATACTTTGTTTCTTTCCCTTCCCCACTAGGGAAGGATTTGATGGCTTACTAGGTAGACTCAGGAGGTGATGAGGAATGTGTCTCAGGGATGTCATAACCTTGTTTATCAGCAGTGTTTTAAAGTCCTGTCAGAGGGATCACTGCTGAAGATGCTGAGTATCTCTTAACTCTTTCTGACTAAGGTGGGAGTTAAAGCATTTGGCACCCATTAGGATAAAGGAAGCAGGATTTGTCCTGGAAATTGTTTAAATAATAGTGTTAAATATATAGTCAGTCAAATAATTTTGGTACCCGTAACGTTAATATGTTAATATACCCTTAGACAGAAATTACACTGTGGTACACACTTCATAATGTTTTGGGGGGCACACAGGGAGGTCAGCCTCAGAAAGAAGCAGTGCCTCAAGTCTGCTAGCTTTGTTGAGTCAGGGGGATTGGCAATTAGTGACAGCATTTCTTTTTCAGAACAAGCCCTGAGAGAGATCCTCTCATCCTGCTGTCCCGAGAAAACCCGGAACTTGTTGACGCTGAGTACACTAAAAACCAGGCTTGGAAATCTGAAAAGGTGTGTGGGTGTTTGTGTGTCTTCTGAGTGTGAAGGCCAGAAAGGGTGGCATTGCAAGATGGCTTTGATGAGAGAGAAACATCTTGTTGGAGAGTTGTGGGTGATCCTTTAGAGTGGGGGAGGTTTGTAGTTCCCTTGATGGCCGCACCTCTCTGACAGATGAAAGGAAGGAGTCTCTGGAGCCTGGCAGGCCAAACACTTTTCTTCCTTCTACGCTTGTTGTTCAAGGAAAGGAGAACACATAAGAAAATGAATCTCTGCCAATCTCCTCCTCTCCCACAACAACAAAATTGGCCAACCCTTCCCCTTCTGTCTCTGAGCTGCCTCTCTGGTGTTGTCAGTCTTCAAACCTTTTTCTGTTTTCTACATTTCTTGATCCTATTGCGGATAACTTTCTGATAACTGTTGCTGATAACTTTTTTAGTTCCTTACTTAGTCGACAGTCCAGCTCTCTCCAGACAGTCTTGGCTAATCCAGTTACACTTGGCTTCACACAGTCCATTGTCCCAAGCTGTTTTCCACTCTATAGCTGCCAACAAAACATTATCATTTAATGTGTTTGTGCTGGCATTCACTTACAGGCAGTGTGTAATTTACTGAGCTTTTTTTCATGTTTGAAGGGCCGGGAATTCTTTACAATCCTTCTAACAGCCCACCAGAGAAGGTTTTCTCAGAAGTGGGAATGGAAGGTTTTGACACATCACCTTTGTTTCTAACTGAGAAGGAAAACAAATCACCATTTGAAGCTTACTGTTTTGTTTTGCTTTGTTTTTTAATTCTCTTTATTTTAAGGACACCTTAGGAAAGCCTCCTGCAAAGGAAATTCCATTGGTTGATCACTGCAAGTACAAGTAAGAATTTTGATTAGTAAACCTGTTCAAGGGCTGTAGGTTATCCTTTCCTTGCATGGTGCAGGGTCTCATTTTATTTTAAGGTCTAATTCAACGTCCAGCTTCATGTACGTATGAAAGCTTGTGAGCAGATATAAGACAGTTGAAAATTTGGGAGCTTAGCATGACAAGTGCTGCCACTGGGCACGTGTAGTAAAAGAGAACCTGAAATCTGATTGAGCAGAACTTGTAATAATTCAAATTTTTATGTTGTTTGGGAGAATGTGGTTTGATTTACAAAGGTTTTTATTCTTTAACTACTTAATGACAGGTTTTTGGTGCAATACTCTCATGGGTTTCTATGTACAATATAAACTCCTAGTGTGTATGCACTTGTATGTCAGATGTTTTGATTTTTCTTCTGCTAGTTGTGATTCTGCCAGCCAGAATCTGCTGATATAAGAGCTCAGTCATTTGGCTGAATCTGTGTTTTTGTGCAAATGTGATTGACTTGTCTCATTTTATATTTCACTAGACTGTAGCCCAGATTTCTCCCTTCTGTTACACATACACTGCCCAACTCTGATGCTCCCCAGCTCATCATATGGTGTAGGCTGAGACCTTCTCACACACTTTTGTTGTAGCCCAGGGTGGTAGGGTCAACATGAACTTTTGTCTGCTCCCTTCAGTGTAGGTGTTAGAGCAGGCTGGTTTGGCTGAGGTCACGGATGGTGGGAGCTGTGTCTGACATTGGAGAGAGGCATTTCCATGCTTCCAGATCATCATTCTTGTTACATCTCTACATGTGTTTGTTGAGTTCCTAATACAGTGAGCTCCTCATCCCTGCCTTGAGATCCTGGGTAATACAAAGGATGCAAAGTAATTTCAAATTTACCCTTTGTTATTTAATGCTGAACTAAGTTTAGCTGTAATTCCCATCATGTTCAAAATATATATAATATATAAGCTCCAGCTCACCCAAAATAGCTTAATTAAAGGAAGAACTCTCTTCCCCCAGCTCAAAATGTTTTACTTCAAAGATCAGTTATGTGTTCTGGGGAGGTTTACCCGTAGGAAAAACAGCTTTCCATATAATAGGAGAAATGTGGGTTTGATAAAGAAAACAAGTAATCAAACAAACATCCCTATGAGTTACAGTTTGCTAAGAGAAATACCCCCTTGCCACAGTCAAGCCCATTTTACTAACTTGGCAGAAAATACTGAAAACAAAATTGTGGATTCTTTGTTATCTGCAAGGTCCATCTGTTGTGTGCTGTCCCATTTAACCTCCTAGGGTTGCATTCCCTAGTTAATATGAAGCAATTACATTCAGATTAAAGCAGAATCCCAGAGGAAAAAATAACCTGAGATAGATGTGGCAAAGCACAATGATGAACAGAAAAGCTTCACTGCAAGGCAAGAGAGAATTAGGAAAAATTTCCTTGTGGTTGACAAAGCCTCTGGGTGACCCCATAGGGTCATAGAATCCATGTTTTGACCTTCCATGCCTTGTTGGCAATTGCCCATGAGACCTCGGGGGTTTTTCATAGGCAGGGGCTTTTATCAGAGATAAAGCCTCATACCTTGAATTTCTCACTGAGTTTTGACAGACAGCAGAAACTGACCCAGCACACCCTTAACTTCAGCTCACCTTTCCTGTGAACAGCATCAAATAAATGCCTTTCCTCTGTTGTAGTGACCGGTCTGCTGCTCAGCTGCTGCCTGTCAGGGAAGGTTTACTGCTACCTGGGGACCAGCACACCTTAGTGCATTTCCTCACACAAAATATGTAATCAGGACCCTCTCTTTGCTCATCCTTTTAAAGGTACCTGTTTAATTTCCGCGGTGTGGCGGCCAGTTTCCGCTTGAAACACCTTTTCCTGTGTGGCTCACTCGTCTTTCATGTCGGAGAAGAGTGGCTGGAGTTCTTCTACCCCCAGCTGAAGCCTTGGGTCCACTACATCCCGGTGCAGTCGGATCTCTCTGATGTCAGGTGTGAGACCTGAATGCTCCATGGAGCATTCCATAGCATGGGGAAGCCTTTGGGAAGGTGGGATGGTTTGTGTTAGGCCATGAAATGACTCCACTCTGAGACATCAGGCAAAGACTCTTGGAGATTGTGATCTTTTCTCTTCATCACCACCCCCAAAGAATCCTTTGCTGATATTACTTGGGGAGTACAGTTTCACTGGAGTAAGTTACTGAAATCAACAGGCATTAGACACTTAAATTTGCAAGTGGGCAGCAGAGATAAGGGGGAAGAAGAACTTACCAGTGGGCCAAAAATGTGTTAGCTCCCAGATTTCAGGATGTTGTCCAGAACTGATGTGAAACACTCAAGAGGAGAAGTTCCTTCTGTGCTCTGAGGTGAGCAGCACCTTCACTCACTTGTAGACTCAACCTCACCCTCCCCAACAATTTAGCTAAGGGATGATGTTCTCCACTGAGCCAGTTGTTTCATAGTTGTTTTTCTGGGGTTTTTTTGTGTTTTTTTCATTTTAGGGAGCTCTTACAGTTTGTAAAGGAAAATGATGCCATAGCACAAGAAATTTCAGAGAGGTAAGCAGTGTGTCCTTCCTGGCTACTAGGCAGTCTTCTTCCAAAACATTTTCTTACACCTCTTTTGAAGGAGTTGCCCATCAAAGACAACCCAGTATTAGTAGGGTACAGTATAACTGATCTTCTGCGATCACAGCAGGAGGGCTGGAGCACTCGTAACAAGCAGAGGGAAGCAGAGAACAGGATTCTGTGCTCAGCTCTGGTTCACATGTGACCATGTGTCAGGAACCCTGTGGAAAGCTGGCAGAGGTTGGGAGCTTTCGTCTCAGTATGAGGCAAGCTGGCTCCTGGGAGCTGTATCTGCACTGTAAACATTATCTATCCAGGCTGGTCTGAAGCAGCATGCATGAGTGCTGCTCTAGCTGTATGTGATAAGTGAAATCTGATATTTATTATCCCAGAGAGCAAATACTGTCTTGAGGATAGCAAAAGCACTGCAACTGTCAGAGCTGTGAGCATGAATGAAAATTGTGAAATTAAAGTAGACGGTACAGAGCAGTGCATGTTGTTTCTCATTTGAAACAAGGAAGAGTGAATGTTGATATACATCCAAACCAAAACTAATGACTCTTGTAGGAACTGGAAAACAGTCCTGACTGTGCCTTGTGTGTCTCTAGGGGACGTCAGTTCATCACTGAGCACTTGGAGATGGAGGACATCTCTTGCTACTGGGAACATCTGCTGTCTGAATATTCCCAAACCTTGACTTATAAAGTGAAAAGGAGGAAGAGCTACAGCGAGATCACTTCTGGACAGCTGAAAACAGAACTGTAGAGACTTCCCTGTGATCACTGTGGAAATCTGAAGATCAATATTAACTTATCTCTTGGTCTCTCAGACTTACCTTTTACACTAGAACTACAGAGGACAGCAGTAGGCTGACTTTGACATTGCTTCCAGGCAGTGGGACCTGGTTATATTGTCACCACAAGAATGTTAAGCAGCATGTTGAATTATGGCCATTTAACAGGGTGGTCAGTCATGCCTAGAGGAGGGGTGCTAGCGTTTAGGACTTAGTTACTACCTGTCTCAGAATGATCCTAAATTCCTTTCAGTTGATGAGGAAAGTCCTTACTGGACTTTTTACCAGAAGTCATGGCAAAGGACACAGACTGTGAGCTGCACTCAGCTGGCAAATACTTGCCCCTTCGGTTTGGCAAATGTTTTCTCAGCTGGGTGGTAGCACTTGGGGTTTTAGGTGTTCTCTGACAGAAGCAGGTAATGGGATTTGGGGGTAACCTTTTTTGATAGCTTAGAGTTGATGTTTATGTTGGGCTTTAGAGGTGAAAGTTCTTAAAAGTATCCTTGGAAGGATAACTGATCCTTGCAGAGTTACCCTACCTACCTCACAGGGGAGCAGCAGGTGCTGGTGATGTGCTTGACAATCACTGATTTGATTGCCAAGAGGTGGTTCATCCTCCAACAGATGAGCTGGGTGCCTGCACAGCCCTGCACAACTGAGCCCCTGTTAATTATCTCTCACCAGCTGCCTGGCCAGACCTCCTGGGACCCTTAGGAACCCAGAGGAAGTATTCACAGAGGTAGATTCAGCACTTATTTTTTCCAAAAGTGCAGAGTCTGCTCTGATCCCCTTCTGTAATCTTTCTAGGATTATTTTGGATGTTTTTTGGTTTGGGGTTTTGTTGGGTTTTTTTGAGATTGGTAATACATCTGGTCACTTCAGTACTTGCTTTTCCTCCCCACAGCTGTACAACTTCTTTTCTCATCTCCTTCAGCCTGGTTGAGGGAATGTCTTCAGTCACACAGTAGCAGCTACTGCTCACATTACCCATTTTGAGTTCAGTCACAGGCTGCTTGTTTGTGCTGTGTTTATGCCCACCACAGCCTCTCAGCCCAGGACTGTAATTCCTGAAATGCTCTGTGCCCCCTGAGGTGAGAGGCTGGGAGGGAACAGCATCTTCTCTGGCACCCAGACAGGAGAGTGGGTGTCAGGAGGGACACAGGAGCCTCCCAGGGGAGCACCCTTGATGGTAAAGCAGCCTCAAGGCTGAGAGAAGCACATTATCATGGAAGAGGATGATAGCAACTGCTCTCTGCCAGTCTGCAGTCTGTGTGGATTAGGGAAGAAGAAAATTGCATGGAACAATAACATTTAAGTGCACATGTGCCCTCACAGAGGCCTTGCAGCCCTGGTACAGGGACACAGCAGCTGGCCCTGTTGATCAAATGCAGGTTGCTGGGGCAGTGTGTTGGTTTTGGGACCAGTGCTGGGGTTATCCCACCCAGCAAAGGAAACAGAATAGGACATTAAAAGAGCCTGGTTTCCCAGGAAATCTGTGCCAGAGTGGAAAGGGTTTTCTGGTTTTTTATTTTTAGCCAATGGAGAGACAGCACTCCAAGAAACTGAGCAGCTCTGTATGATATTTTAAAACCATTTGGAAAGAAGTGCTTTTTGGAATAAAACAAACAAAAATGAAATTTTGCTGAGTGCTTGTTGCTTCATCAAAGAGTAATAAAAGGTCTGCAGAGCCCCAGCTTTTCCACCCCTAGATCTTGCGATGATTTCTTGCACCTTAGATGGCCCTTGGCTGAAGTGATGGTTTGTCAGGAATGGGGGAAGAATCCCGGGAATTCAAGTCCCATGGGTTAAAATACTCACAGGCTCGGTGGGAAGGCCCAGGCACCTCCCCTGGTGGGGAGCTGTCACTCCTTTGGTGACAGGCCTCACAAACGAGTCTGGGGCGCTTCGGGGGGCGTTGATGGTTTATGACCCTGACACGACAGCTGCAGTCAAGCCAGGAATGCCCCCTCAGCCTTCCCCGAGGGTCGGGGGAATTCACCACAGAGTGAGCAGTTTAAGGGAGGCAATGAGCACCATGAGAGGCACCATCTCACCGTGCAGCATTTACCTCTTAGCCCGGGGGCTGCACCCCTCTGTCCAATGCGAACCGGGCATCGCAGCTCCCAAAACTCAGCTCCCCTCTGGGGGGTGTGAGGGGGGAAACAAACCTAGCCCTGCACAGACGGGAAAATGTTTGGAGTCATTAATCAGTAATAATGCAATCTCTTACACGAGCGGTTCCGAGCCCAGACGAGCCGAGCCGAGCGGTTCCGAGCCGAGCGGTTCCGAGCCGAGCCGAGCGGTTCCGAGCCGAGCTGTTCCGAGCCGAGCGGTTCCGAGCCGAGCCGAGCGGTGCCCCGCCGGACCGCAGGGGGCGCTGCCGCAGCTGCCGCCGGGCCGGCCATGGCGGAGCTCCCCGGCGCTCAGGTGGTGGCGGGCCGCCCCTCACCGCTGCCGCAGACGGGCTGGGAGCGGCTCAGCGAGCTCTGGCGGCGAGAGTGAGCGCCGGGCCGGGTTCGGGTGGGCTGGGCCGGGGTGGGCTCTGCGGGGCTGTGTGGTGGCGGTCCCGCCGTGCCGACCCCGCGCCCACGGCTGCCCTTGCCTTGCAGCGAGCAGCAGCAGTTCCCGGAGGAGACGGTGAACATCGCCAAGTCGGCGTTCACGGCAGGGCTGGTGGGCTGGCTCTACGGGGGGCTGCCCGCCTTCATCAGCGCCCGCAAGGCCTTCATCGAGAGCAGCCACGGCGAGATCTTCCAGAACCGCGCCGATGCCGTGGTACGGGCCCGGGGTGCGCGGGGGAGCGCCGGGCACCGCCCGCCCCGGGGCCCGCAGCGTCCCCGGGAGGCCGCGGCCTTGGGAAGGCTCCGGCGGTGGAAGTTGCCCTTGGAGGCGCGGTGTGAGGTGACACCGGAGCCCGCAGGAGGCCGCGTGGCCTCGTGTTCGTGGGAGGCGTGTGTTAGCCCGGCTTGGGTACAGAAAGTTCGCTGGGTGTGTGCGAGTGCGTGCAGCCGGGCCGGTCGGCGGCTGCGGGAATTAGCGCACCCCATTACCAAAATTGCACGCGATTAGCTTCAGACAAGTGTCCTTCGTTAGACAGAAAGCTGGTAACAAAGTTTTACCGGTCTGTTAAATGGCTGATTAGTATGTCTCGAAATTTTAAATTTTAGTGTGCTGACAGGAGACTTCATAGTATCAGACTGTGATTGTACTCTTGTCTTATTAATGTGAGTCATTTTTGGACCATTTAAAATTCTCTTACAACAACTGCACAACAAAGAACATTTGTGACATTTTATAGACGTATTTGAACTTCCAGGTGTTTGTTATTCAATTAAAGTGTTGGTTACCTGGATTATGAGGAAGGAAACTCCTTTAAAAATCTGCATGATGTAAATTTTGCATCACCTAAAATTAGATTTGGCCTCTCATGTGGTGACTGGTTAATTACCACTGCCTGGCTTCGCTCTGGTGACTCTGGTATATCTGAACCCAGGCTAAGCACCTACACCACAAAAACTGGAAGAGAAAATTTACTTACTTTCATGGTAATAACTGCAACATTTTTAATTTTTTGTGAAGCTTCTGTTTATCACATATTTTAAAAAAACCTCAAACTTTTAAGAGCCAGTGTTAAACGGCAGAGCTTGATGGTATCTTAATATTTAATGTAGAGGGTTATTATTTACTGACTATTATTTATTGATGGTTATTATTTATTAATATTTGTGAACTCATAAAATGAAGTAGTTTCTAGTTTTTCTGTCTTCTCCATAGATGCTTTTCTGTACTGTCCTCAAAAAGCCCTTCCAGTCCATCCAGATGTCTTTCAGCATCAGGATTAGAAGGACCAGTTGACATTCCAAACTGGAATCGATTCTTGGTTCTCCTGTTGGTGGCTGGGAGCAGCTTTTCCTCCAAAAGTGTCAGGCTTGATCAGAGTTGGGGTCCCAAGGGACATCAGTCCCATGAGCTGGCTTGCAGCGTGCTGGCAGGAGGAGGGGGCTGTGACCTGTGCCATGTCCTCTCTGTCCCCTCAGCAATCCGCACACCGTGCTGGTCTCCGCAGTTTCATCCGCTACGGCTGGCGCTGGAGCTGGAGGGTCGCGGCTTTCACCATGATATTCAAGTGAGTGTTTGTTTCCTGATGGCGGAGGGAGCACAGCTGCCTTGTGCTTGTCCTTCAGCACCAGTGGCCAAGAGCTTTCCGTGCCAGCAGTGCCCACAGCTCTGGTGATTGATTGAGGCTCCTGGTGTTGCCTTAACGTGAGTCTGGTTGATCAGCCAGGAGCGTGGAGAAGTTTTAACCTTTTAGAATTGCCCCAGAATGCTCATCTACTAATGAATCAACACAAAGGCTAAATGTGGAAAAGCCCTGATTGTACATCTAATTCCTGGTGTTACTGACCTGAATACTGTTCTTCCGTTTCTTGACAGCTGCTTTCTGCTTTTGCTTCATCTCTTTTTGTGCTTTTTCTCTGAGGGAGTGTTGAAGCTTGTTGGCAGTTTCAGGAAGTGTTTTCTAACCCACACTGATTTTTGTCCTTTCTGCTATGTCTCATTACTCCTAGTTTGTATATGCTCACAATTGTCACTACTCCTACTTTGTATCCACTGCTGTTACTCACAAATCTTTGTTCTCGTCCTCAGACACTTGCAGAGGATTCCCTTGTTCTTGAGCTGAATATCAGACCTAACAGTTCTGTGTACCTGTTTAAGCCTTCAGATTTTTCCTACACGCACAGCACCAATGCAGAGAGTGTTCTGCTTCCCTGATTTACTTCCTTGGCTGTTTCAGTGCACTCATGGCAATAGAACATCAAACTAAGCATGGCCTTTTAAACTAGAAATACCTCCTTCTCTGTTGTTCAAATTAGTAAATTTATAAATTTAAACCTACATTGATTCTCTCTGCAGGTATGTTCTGTTTAAGTTGTCCTGCTTTTAAGATCCCACAGTATTGACTGGAATTATTTTATATTTCTGTCTCCCTAATTTTTTTGTTCTTTTCTGAACTTCTTCACTGTCTCTTGTTTTTTTGCTCTGGCTTCCTTTAGTTTAGTATCTGCTTTTAGGCTTAGTTAGCATGCTGTCTGCTTTCTCTCCTGGAGCTTTTGATTTCTTTGAGTTTTCCCGGATTTCTTTGGATTTGACATGTAACCTCGTCATCTTCCACCAGGTGTCTCTCCTGCAGTCAGATCAGCCCCTTTTTCACCAGCCCTTTGGAAAAGGTTCTGAACAAAGCTATTTGCTGCTCAACATGATTTCTGTAAAGCCCAAGTTGAAAACTTCATCCTGCAGTTGTGAAAACTTTAAGTTTCACAATTAAAACCCAAATTGTTTGGGTTTATCTGTGTTGGGAAGGAGAAGAGGATTGCTGTTGGCTTGTCATTGTAATGCAGGAGGCTGGGGAGTATGTGGCTGCTGAACTGAGAATAAGCACTTTGGGGCTTAGCTGATGTTTTAGGAGGAGGTGGTTTACCTACCCCAGAGAGAAATCTGGTGCCACAAGAGTAGATGACCCTGCTGATGTCACAAGTGTGACTTAGGCTGTTTACTGGCGACTGTTTATAAGGCAAGATTTTACTGACACATGGATCAGCTTCTGAAGTAAATTGTCCTGCATCCAGTCTGACTGATAGGACTTTTTCATTGCTCAAATTCTTTTATCCTTGACTGACTATATGTTCCTAGGCACTAGAACAGGTAGTTCTGAGAAGCTGTGGATGCCCCATCCCTGGAGGTATTCAAGACCAGGCTGAATGGAGCTCTGAGCATCTGGTCCAGTGGAAGGTGCCCCTGCCTGCAGTGAGGGCTTGGAACTGGGTGATCTTTAACATCACTGCCAGCCTAAACCATTCTGATTCTATGATGGGAAAGAAAAATCTTTGATTAAAAAAAAAAGGAGGAGTATCTCAGATCCAGTTCAAGAACTCTGATACTCCCTGGCCTGTGTCTCTGCAGCTGCCCGCAGTAAAGTCACAGAAGCGTGGCTGGCATGTGTGTGCTCTGAACAGACGGGCAGCCAGGCAGTTAGAGGCAGCCTGAGGGCTGGCTTAATGAAATCCAGCTTTATTCCAGGCTGTGTTTTGATACCTCTCTTTTTCCACGTGCAGCTTCTGACTTCTGTGCCTTACCTTTGCAGCATGGTGAGCACGGGCCTGTCAGCATACCGCAATAAAACAACCATCAGTAATTTTGCTGCAGCAGGAGGTAAGAGTGCTGTTACCTTGTATGCTTCTGGTTGGAAGCAAGGGTCGTAGCAGAAAAGCATAAGCAAGTATCCACATCCCTTGGGCTTGAGCAGCTTCTGTGCTCTTGGGTTTTGCTTCTTGTTCTACTGACTTTGCTCTGTTGTTTGCCTGCTGCGTGCCTTTATTTGTAAGAGATATTGATGCACTGCTGAAACCATTGGGAGTTTTGTGGTTATCAGTTCATCTTCAGGATACTTGCTGGGGTATTTTGAAAAAAGTGAAAAATGCTTGTGTGGGGTTAAGGCAACCCTTGGTGCATAACCTGTTCTCATAAGCATTTATTTAACAGGGAAAGCATCTTTTATTTCCACTCATGGTAACAATTCAGCACACTGTTTATAGGCTGTCCTTTTCATGCTAAATTGTGCATGCCCACTTTTGGCAACAGGGCTCTGGGTAAGTGATCTGCTTGTTCAGTTTTACAGGCTTTACTGCCCTTACAGTTGGATACACTTTTTACTGATCTTTCTGCCTTACATGGCAGCTACTATTATTAGCTGTTGTCAAACAGAAAAAAGAGTGAGGATCTCATGCTCCAGCCTAGAGAGAGCTTGGTTTTACTTTTATAGATGCTTGTGTGGTACAGGAAAAACTTTGTCAGTTTTTCTGAAGCAGAAGGAACTTTGTGCAATGTTTCAGTGCAGAGGCCATGGCGACTGTGTGGTGAGGGTCTGTCCCACTGGCCATGGCACTTGGTTTCTGCTCTGTTAAAAGCAGATGTCAGCTCATGGAGAAGAGAAATGCAGCAAAGCAGCTCCCTGTGTTGATATGAGATGTCTGTGGCGGGGCTATTTCTAGTTTCAGTGGGTTTGTTCTTTTTTTAGCCTTCACAGGAGCCCTGTTCAGAATGCACTTGGGCCTGCAGGGCCTGGCGGGCGGCATCGTGTTTGGAACGGCATTTGGGTGAGTTGTGACTGCTGCACACACCGAGCCTGGGATCATGGATGGGGCTACAAGAGCTTCCCTTCCTCTCCTGCCTGGAGGGATTTTCTGTATCTCTCTTGGGACCTCATGATGATCACTTTTCTTCCAACCTTTAAACAGCTTTTCTTTTCTTCTTTGTTTCTTGTTTTGTGTTTTGCTGCTCCCAGTAGTGAGAGCTCAGTGCTCTCAGTAGAGCATCTTATTTGCTGTTGTTTACTTACTAGAGGGAACAACATAGGCTCCACCAATGCTAAAATGTGAAGCAGCAGCTATTAGGAAACACTGAGGGAGTAGCTGCATGGCTGGGCTGTAAGGTGACACATGTCTTCATGTGTGTTTTGCAGCCATGAGTCTCCTAAAATTCCCTGGGGCATGGAGGAACCCATGGTTCTCTCTCAGAGCCTCTGTGCTTCTGGACAATCACCTCTAACTCAGGAGAAATCTGACTTTTCAAGCAGGACTGGGATTTCTTCTCAAAGTGCTGACCTGTACATATCCCCATAAGTGAATCTGGGGATCCTACCTGAAGAAGAATGAGCTTTATTTATGCTGCTTTGCACCATCAGGATGGTGTGAGCTGTGGGCATGCCTGGAAGCAGCCTAGGGAGCTTTACCTGTGAAAACACAAGTACTTCCAGAGCTGGATGGAAGCTGAGCAGGGGTGTCCCTGTCTGAAATATGGTTTAGGTGTCCTATGGGTTCTTCATAGAGCACCACAAATGCTTTCACCCCTTTGTCCTATGTGTGCATGTCAATGAGTAAATTCAAAGTATGTTATCACAGGGGCTCCAGTGAGTCACAGCTGAAGAGAGGCTGTGGTTGGTGGGTGACAGTAGAACAGGAGTACCTTAGTCTGTGGTGTGATGTGATTTTTGGGGAATGTGACGCTCCCCTCATGAGGCATGTGGCCCCTGCATGCTCCTTCTGCTGATGCCAGAGAGTTATTGCTGTTGTGTGTCCCCTGGATGACTGCTGACATCTCTGCTTCCTCCTTCAGGGTTCCTGCAGGAGGCCTCCTAATAGCAATGTATGGCTTGGCTGGTGAGACCCTGCAGGAGAAGAGGAATCGTGAGCGCAGGGAGCTGTACGAACAGAAGCTGTCAGAGTGGTGAGGAACAGCTCTGCCCCTTCCAGTCATGGACTGGAGGAGGGTGTCTGGGGCTGTGTGTTCAAACATTTAGAGAAACCACGACACACTAGGCTTTCTAAACCTCAGTTCTTCTCTTGGTTGTTGGTGGTGTTCACATACCAGTCTTAGAAATGCAGATTTAGTCTTCCCAGTCTTTCCTTCACTGCTGCCTTCTTTCCATCCCTATTAAAGAGAGGAAAAGAAGGATAGCTGAAGGCTTGGGGGAAGAAAGGTCATGACAATGGTCATGTGAATTACTGAAACTTACTCACTAATTCTAGGAGAAATTTTCAAGAGCTTGGATTCTGCAGTGATGTCTCTGTCTGGAGGATACAGGCATAAAATTGCTTTGCACTCTTTCTTCTCTTCTTTAGGGAATCCAGGCTCAGTATGACTGAAATCTTAGGCAAAACAGAAAACAATGCCCAGGGAAGACCAGAGACGGAGAGAGCAAGAGAATTGAAGAGTTACTGAGTCTTTCCCAGATCTCTGTTGTAAGAAGCTACACAGCATTTTGATCCTGCTTGTAAAAGCCTTCAGTCAAAGGATCATGGGAGTTGTGAATGCAGTTGTATCCTGTGAAAAAGTGTTTTGCTGAAAACATTGTAGAGAGATGGATATCGCTGCACAAAGAGCTTGGAAGTGCCAAACCTGTTCCACCTGAGAAGGTGGAAGCACAGACTTTACAGAACAGAAAAAGTCACCTAGCTTTGGCAGGAAGTGGAGGCTCCAGAGCCTCATCTAGGACCCATTTCACTGCTGGAAATGTCCAAACCACTAGTGATGTAGAAATACTCAAGATAAAAGAGCCTATAAATGGTTTGTGTGCTAAAAGTCCCCTGATTCCAAAAGTTAATTATGCCCTGCTGAAAGCTGTTCTTCAGACAGTGCTTAAAGAACTTGCTGATGGTAGTTTCTTACTTGGCTCCTAGAGTATTTGGGGTATTTTGCAGTCAGTGTGGAGGAAGTATGGAGGAGCTGGAAATTATATGGGAATACCCTGAAAAAGGCATGTTTTGGATTCCTCAACAGAAGCCTGAGGGAGCCACAGAAAACATAACTTATTTCTGGTGTTGATGGTGGAAGACTTGGCACTGTGGACAGTTTTAATAATGAAAAGGCCTCTAATTTCATTTGCAAGTTGGAAATCAGGGGATTTCCTTTGGGGGAAATGTGGTTTAAGACAATAAAGCCATCCAGCAGTGGTGACTGTGTCCATAAGCTCTTTATATCAGTACAGCAGGTACTTTATGCTAGTAGTGTTGGTACTAGAGGAGCATCCTTGAGTGACATTCCTTGAGAAGAGCTCTGAGATCCCACCAGACATTCCTCTACCCAGGCAGTAACAAAGGCAAGAGCCACGAGAGTGTCAGCTCTATTATTTTGTTGCAGAGATTAACTGTTAAGTCAGAGCTGTTACCTGTGGGTGGTGCTGGAGTTACTCTAAAATGGTCTGTACTCAGAAGGGTGAGGTGGCCCATCACTGTTCCCCCAAAGCAGGACATCAGAATTCTTGTTCCCTTTCTTTGTTGGAATTTTTTCTCCTACTGAAAGGAATTACAGGATTTTTGGGTGTTCTCATAAGGAAAGAATCTGTTCTGGTTGAATGCTTCTCCAGATAATTACTGTTGATTGAAATACGAACAGTTGATCCCACAGAGTGTATTCCACCCACCCAAAGCAGATTTTTGGCACAGTTTGCTTTCAAGAAGGTGTTGTGTTTTCTGACTCCTGAAGTGAGCATTTAATTTTTTTAAACACCCCAGTGTAGCTCATTTTTCCATTGAAGAAATGTGTATTTCAGGGTTGTCATCAACCAGCTCTGATTTTCCCTTTCTGTGTGTAAGTGAAGAATCTGCATAAGCAGAGGTATGGATATATCTTTCCATCTTTCCTCAGAGTTTTAAGCTCTGCATGTGTTGGTGATAGTAATGGTGTTGTCATTGGCACCCCCCCAAAAAAAGGAAATGGGCCTTTCTAAGTCACATTTTTGCCATTGTGCTTACGCAGCGATGTCTTCTTTTTTATCTTCATTTTTATCTTCTTGCTATTACATCTCCACCCAATATCCCACACTCTTATCTGTACAGCAGCTCTGATGACATTTAGCTGTGCCATTGCTCTGTCTCTATTCCTGTTTGGTGGTATTTGATGTGATGCCTGAAGAATACTAATTTTCCTGTGCCTGACCATTGATGCAGGGATGGGAGGGAAAGCAGAGCCAAGGTGTAGCAGTTGTGTGGATTTTCTGTCTGTGCAAGGGAGGGCTGCTACATGTTCTTACGCTGCCTGTTAGCCAGGGGAAGCAGAGACTTCAGCTACACTCAAGATTAGCAGGCATTTGTTTCTCAGTTTTCTGCTGAATTTAGTTCCCTGCACTTCCTTACTTCTTAGACTCCCAAATGGTTCAGAGTTTGTTTTTTACATACACCTGTAAGGAATTCTTCACATTCCCACTCCCTCCATCCCCAGCAAAAGCACAGCATTGAAATTACTGACCCTCCACTTTCAGAGTAGGTAACCCAAGTAGTAGGGGTGCAGCGAGAAGACCTTACACTGCATTTTGCTTTTGCAGAGAACCTCCTGTTTGGAGGGAGAAGGATGATCTGTAGCTAAATGGCTCAGGTAACCCCTGGCAGTGACAGATGTGAGGGGTGTGGAAGTCACACGTTGGGTTACCGGAGTGTCATTTTGTCACTGCTGTTGGCACACAGAGCTGTGGCTTGATGCCAGCTGTACCTGGTACAGCTTTGTCAACAGCTGCATCACCTACCTGGATGCTGTGAAATGGTGGCTAACATGAGTAACAGAGGTTCTTCTCAGTGCATAGACAGACATCTTTTATTACTGAGGAAAGGAAACTGAGTTTACCATTTATTTTTTAATACAATGAAAGGAGGAACCCCAGGAAACAACATTATATACAAAACACCCATGGTAAACAGCAGCTCACTTGCTACAATGACACAGATACGAAGCTGAGAAGGTCTCACAGAAACCATTTGTATGCAATTCACTGAATACAGCATAAGGCAATAGAAAATGTGATCCAGAGTATTATTGCTTAATGAAAAATGAACCAAATAACCTGCCCATCAAGCATATAAAAATAACCTGATGCTGGCCATATTTGTCAGGGACTTTTTGTTTCTTTTAGAAGGAGTTACTGAAAGCGTTACTGGAAACTGTGGTGATGTAGAGAGGTTTGGCACACTGCAAAAGACAAGCCCTTCTCTGGGAGGCTGCACAGTCACCAGCCAGGAGCAGAAGAGAGAGCATGGGATAGTGAGAGGGAAAACATGCTGGTACAACTGGCAGAGCTGTGGTGTGGCTGGCAAGGTGCAATTGCAGTGTGGTTGTGGGGAAGAACAGTGCTGGAAATCAGCAAAACTGGAAGTTTTGCCAAGAGACAGTGGTCAGCCTGCAAGGAGCTGGTGGTTTGTGCTGGAACAAGCTGAAAGAACAGGAAACCTGAAAAGTGTGAGACATGTCACTCATGCACCAAGTCCTGCCTTTTAGAGACAGCCTGATTTCTGTCACTTGTGTTCTGTTTGCAACCAGAACACACAAGTGCAATTGTTTTCTTATTCCCCAGTTTACCTCTCCTCTGTCAAAAACTCCTCTGTAAGAATGTTCTGAAGTTCCCATTACACTTGGTACAGTGGGAAAGCAGTAAAAAGGTGATGGCACAGCATGACTCTGCAGGAGTAGAAAGGGAGCATTGTCTATTTTTTACTTAATCTCAGTGCTCAGTATCGTCTAAACCACTTTTAATCCTATTTTTTTCCAGCAGTTTCTCAATATGTACCGAGTAGAAAAAATGAAATGGATGGACTGTGTCTTTGCTGTGTTCTAGGAAGATAAGCAGCTCAAGTGACAACACATCCCACAAAGAGGATGGCATTGTGCCTTCAGACTTTGGTTTGCCCTGATAATGTGGATGGAACAGTGAGGAAATGGGTACAGCTTGCAGAGCAAAAGAGAAAAACATTCCAGTCAAACTCAGGGCAGAGTTAGGTTAGTAGGCAGAGTTGCTTAGGAAGCTTATTGGGGGTTGGGGCATTTTCCTCCTTTCCCCTCAAAATGAGAAACCTTTTTTTCCTACACAGTAGGCAAGAATGTCACCCGGATCCGATGAGTCCTGTCCAATGTTAGCATCCTGTAGGGAAATTCCTTCTAGTCCTGGCTGGGTAGAGAGAACACCGGCAGAAAGCAACGTTCAGTGCAAAGTAACTGTTTGCAACCTTACGTTGCTGTGAGAAACACCCAAAAATCTGCAGAGCTTTCCCTATCAAGTGTCCCATGGCAGATGTACACACAGAGGCAGACCCATGTTTCTAAAGCAAGGCCCCGAGTTACATTTGATCACAGTAGCTACACACGAGATCACCACTGGCTGCCACACAAGTTCCAATGGGGCTTTACAGGTGTGCGTGGGAAGGAATGCAGGTGAAAACTCGGCCATGTGTGTGCTCACACAGCAACTGAATGGAGGAGCTGTGCCTCAGTGCTTGGGGTGGCAAGGCTGTCCTTTCAGGAGAGAAAGGTTATGAGAACTTTTGCCACTGCAGTGGATAAGCAATATTAATGAGCTCTTAGGAGTGCTGCCAGCGTGTGTAACATTCCCTAGAAAGTCTTGTAGCGCTGCAAAGAAGCATGAGGCGCATAGACTCACTTCCAAAGTGTCTTTTTCTCATGAAACAATGTGTCCACTATTGCCTCTTTAGTGGAGAAGGGATGTGTACCTGTAATGGTCGAGTCCAAATCCACAATCTTCCAGAAGGGAGAACAGATACCTGTGTGAGGCTGAATATAAAAGAAGTTTTAGCTTCTCCCACTTGCAACATGGAGGCACAAACTGAAGAGATTGCAGGTCAGGGTTTGGGGTCTCCCAAAGGGCAGCTCTGTGTTACTGAAGGGGTAGGTGGGCATGGGCTCCCTGCTGGGCTCTGCAGGCCCCTGATTCTCACAGAGGCAGCGTCGAGCCAGAGGTTCCTGAAGTCTCGACCTGGTGTGCCACCGATGACATCCTCCTGTCCCGCGGCAGGAACACGGAGGGTCCTCTCAGCTGGAATCCCAGCGACCTGGATGCAAGGAAGGCACGGCACAGGCAGGGTTTGCATTCCTTCGCAGGAGGTTGTGCTGTCAGCCGTGGTGAGCAGTTTGCTGCTGCTGCCACCCCCTCGCAGAGAGCCAAAGGGTCCGTGCAGCAAGCATCGCTGTACAGTGTGGAGTCTGCAGTGCGGGATGCACAGCGTGAAGAACCTGAGGAAAAGATTTCACTGGGGTTTGTTTTTTGTTTTGCACACCTTAAATGTTCCCCAGTAACGCTGCAGAGCCGAGGAACAGGTATCAGCTGCGGGAGCCCTCCACAAGAGGGCTCCTGGTCCCTAAATTCGGAGCTGTTCGGAGCGGGCAGTGCAGCCAGCTGCAGCCTGGCCCAGCGCTTCCTGCAAAACCCTCGGGAACGGAGGGAGGATGACTTAATGAACGTGATTCCCTATTTAAGCAGCAGCAGGACATGGCTCGGTGCATCACGAGATGGCAGTCAGGCACTAAGGAAGCACAGCTTCCATCCCAGTCCACAGAGAGCAGCTGTCCTAGGCAATGGAGTCGAGAAGCACCAGCTTCCAGCTACACCAGCTACAGGAAAATCTTGGCAAACTTTTATAATTTTAAAAAAATGGGTTTATTCTGTAGGTGAACTCCTGCCACTCCCATCACAAAACTCCCCAAAATTCTTGCTAACCAAGGCTCTAGTATCTGTTCCAGACAGGGCCTTCCCCAGAGGAAAACATCAGTGGGTGGTCAGGTTTGGAAATGAGACAAGTGGCCCAAATGAGAGTTTCCCCTCCTTTCCATCTCAAAACTATTAAACTTCTAGATTCTGCAGTGCACAGTTTGACAAAGACTTCCAGGACCCCACAGCTGTTGCTCTAGGGCATTACCCTGGCAATTCCTCAGGCATTATCCTGGCAATTCTGCATGCTGCGGTGAGAGCAGGAGATGCAGTCACCTGGATAATGATGTGAATAAAAACAGTTAGCTGCTAATCTTCCCTTAAGTCTCTTCACTTAAGTGTCTTTTTGGAGGACACAGCCCTGAAAACTGCTGAGCTTTCAAGCCAAAGCAAATATAATCCTTTGTAATCATAAAACCTTGGCAAACCAGATTTCCCCAGCCCATCTTTTGTAGCATCCCATTATCGAAAGTAACTCATTTTAAAATATGAATGTTTTCTGGGAAAGTTTGAGGGAGGAAACTTTTCCTTCTCCTTTCCTCCAGCTGCTGAAGGGAATGGACACATCTCAGGATTGGAGTCGCGTGTCTGATCATTCTGGGAAAGCTGGAGTTGTTCTTTTCTTCCTCCCTCCCTTACCACCATTTGCTCAATCCTCAATTTCTATCATCAGTGATGCTAAGGCATCAAATCAGGCACATGGCTCTCAGGGAATCAGCCAGAACCTCTGCGGGGTGAAGCCATATGTGGCACCTGAGGTAGGGATGAGTAACTCACAAATGAGGACAGGCACTGAAAGACTGCCCAGTGTTTATTTGGGAAGCCCATAAAATGAGTACAGGGGCAATGGCAGGGGATGTCCCTGCAGATCCTGACAGCTGGATGACACAGGGTGTTTTGAGCTAACATTGCACAAGCATTTAATACTATTTGAGGAACAGTTTTGCCAAGAGAAGAGTGAAAGAAACTACCTGCAAATGTGATCTGGTCATACAGATGATGTTTCAGCTGTCCCTTTAGAGCTTGTGGGTGCCTTTGTATATTCTTTCACGCCCTCATCCACCGAATCCTGGTGCTTACAACAGTGAGAACAAACTGAAAAAGAAGATCCATTGTTATTGTATGAATATGGTCATAGTCTGATCTGATAGAAAGCTCTGTTACAAATAAATATTATCTATATAGTGTCATATTGGATAAAACTGCTCTTGTTAGCACAGGGCTAGAACCTCAGCTTGGCACAAAAACAGGTTGCTACATGCTGAGATAAGGTCAGAAGGGAAATAATGATGGTTACATCATTACATGGTTACATGTCACTAATTGCAGTTTACCTATCGAGTGAAAGAATGCTGGTGTTAAAACCAACAAACTCTTTCAAGTGCTTTAAGAGGATCTCAGATTAAGCAGATCCCCTTAATATCTCACCATCTATGACTGAATTTTAGTAGTTCAAGTTGAATCTTGTGCAATTGTGCTCGCACAAATTATGCAACGTGAACCCTAAACCATTGTTTAGGTGACCTCTAATCTTGGTGCTTTGTATTTTCATTCTTAAATTACTGCAAAACAGGCTGCGAGCTCCTCAGAGTAGGTGGTTGTGAACGTCAACAAAGCACCTGATTGTTTTGGCCACCACAACAATGAGGCATCTGAAAACTCTTACTTCCGTTTTTGTTTTGCTCTGCTTTTCTGTTCTTCCCTCCCACACTTCGGCTCTTTGAAGCATGGCTTTTTGAGCGCAGAAAGCACTCTTAGCAACTCCTGACTCAGCTTTCCACAGCCCAGAACAAGAGGTGCTCTCAGACCTATTCTGCACTCCCAGGAGAGCTCTTGAAAGGTGACCTGCAGCAGCACCCACATGAAGCACCCTTAGGGCAGAGGTTTCTCTTCCCAGACAGGTGGCATGCACAGGAGCACTGAAATGGGACAGCTACACAAACTGGAAAGCTGGATGGAGGCTCTGGCTTTAGTTTCTTACACTTCATACAGTTTCTTTTACAGTTTTCTTCCATGCCTGGCCTGGAGAGTGGCTGAACCAAATAGCACCACCTGACTCAGCAAATCTATTCCCTGTGCATATTATGGAAGTGGGACTAAAAGGGAAATTCTAGTTAATGCAGCCATGTGCCATGCTGTTTGTAGGTGATTGCATTCTACCACATGGGTCTGCTTTTTACATCTGCTTTAAAAGCAATTCCGTTCTTATATAAAAGGCTATCTCAGAGTGCTCCAGGATCTTGCTAATTTAATGGTAAGGAACCTTTTAATTTCCAGCCTATATTTGTTGAGAGCCAAATCTTCCGATTCCAGTTCATTTTCTCCTATAATTAGAAGTTCATTATACATGCAGCTAACAGCACAGGCTGTGATCAACTGTGATTTTCTTGGTTTCAGCCTGCTTGTTGCTTTCCTGTTGACACAGCCCCAGGGAACAGCAGGGGAGAAGAACAGGCACTGGTGTCATAAGGGCACAAGGGTGGAAAATGAGGAGGTGCACAGGTGTGACCCAGAGTCACTGCCTTCCAGAAGCTTCCTTTCTTTGTGATAAAACACTGAAAGCAAATTAGCCCAGCTTGACTCAATGGTCACATTGGTTTTTGAAGGGATGTGGTTGATGAAGAGGGGAAAAGAAAAATAATAATGAGACCTCCACACATCTGACTTGGGAGTGAACTTGTCTGAAGTTGAAGTAAAGGTATCACAAGACATAAGCATGGCAAACTTACAGGTATCTGTAAGTGGACTGAGTCCTTGCTGCCCAGAAAAACCTTTTCCAACAGGGAATACCATGGCCAGATGGTGTAAGTGGCCTGAGCATAGAGCCCTCAGTGTGGGATTCTTGTCCCCAGATGTGGCTTCCCCAGTGACCTGACAGAGCTCAGCTGGGTGTTATTTATCCTCATGCGTTGCAAGGCCTGCTGTCATTCTCCAGAACTGCTCTGCAAAGCTGATCGTAGGGTGTGGATAAGGCACCTGCTGCTCCTGCTGACTTTCAATCTTACCTGCCTTTATAAATCTATTAAATGCCTGCCCACATCTTCAGGGACTTTCTAGCAAGGTCAGTTTAGACATGATTAGGAGCAACAGCTAACAGATAGGATTTTTTTCAAGAGAAAAAAGTAAATTACTCAGCTGTCCACTAACCCTGAGATATTTAAGGTCCCCTTTGCCATTGAAAAACTCTTGGTTGGAGACTTGTCTGGAGTTACTGAAGACTTCATAAGATGGGACCAGACACTTTACCTGTGCCGTTTTTGTCCATACAAAGAATATAAATCTAACTCTCCTGGTTGGTGTTCTCATAAAAGTAGGACATTGCTATGCTTTCCTGTGGCCCTAACACTAGGTATTTTTGTTACTTTGGCTCAGTGACTTTCTGGGAGATTAAGTAGGGTGTGGAGAGAGATCCTATTTTGAAACTCTCAGTGCTCAGCTGTATCTATCATGATCACCAACATTCTTGGCATTTTAAAGCATCTTAAAGCATCTTAATACATAAAAATGAGCCCTTGTGAACCTCTTCATTATACCTGATTTTGGAAATATTTTGATCTGCTGTCAAAACTCCCTGTCACCTCTTCACCCTCAAACCTGAACTCAAGTGTTGCCTGCACACAAAATGTAGAAAACTCATGAGCTAGACTTAGATTTTGTGACAGTGGATGCTGAAGAGGAAAAAGGAAAAAAAAAAAAAAAAAAAAAAAAAGGAAATGAGAAAAATAAGAAGGTACAGAAATACCTAGTGTGACAGTAAAGTTTCTATAAATGTGTATCCTACATAGAAACTCCATCAGCACCGAGACACCTTCTTGAAAAAGGAAGTGCACTTACCATGCCTTGGGAGGTATCTTGCTGCCAGGGTGATAGCCAGGAGGAAGGTGATAACGATGATAATTGAAGCAGTAATGACATTATAAGGTGGAGGCGCAGGAGGAACAACACAATCGTTTGTTTTTTCTGAGGCAGGAGAAATAAAACATGATATTGGCATTTTTATGTGAGAGCAGGTATGTGAATTTCAGGGGTTCTGGCCAAATTCTATCTCAGCTGTTCAGCCTGAAAATGGACTTAATAAACAAGCAAACAAAGCTGGCACCTAAATTTCTTCCATTCACCCACATTTGCTATGGGCTGAAATTTTTAACATATCCACAGAATAAAAAAGCTGTGTCTTTGTCCAGAACAGGACTGAGACAGGGAATATTTTAAAACACAGAAGCTGTTTCAGGGAAATGAGCTAGGCTTGGTGGGAAAGCCTGCATTCACAGCTAGAAAATTTCTGTTCTCAAAGGTACTCTGCAGTTTTCCTTACTGCTTTAATCAGATTTATGCCTAATTCTTTTCCCTTTGGATCTACAGGTGAAGGAGAATGATGCATTTAACAGTCTAGAATAGAACTTTTTTCTGCATGGCAGGAACTGTGGCAGAGTTCAGTTTTAGCAGGTCTGGAGACTTTGGCTTTTCACCATTGGAGATGGTGGAAAATCCCATTCTACCACTGGGATTCTAGAGATAGAGATAGATAGATAGATAGATAGATAGATAGATAGATAGATAGATAGATAGATAGATAGATAGATAGATAGATAGATAGATAAATACTGGGGCATTCTTGCACAGGACAGGACTTGCTGCATGTCCATAGGTCTGCAGACCTATGTGCACAAACCTTCAGTTTTCCACCATCTGCATCTGGCAGAGGTAAGCATCATCCCACTCCTAAGCCATTAATTGGCCTGATCTGCTGTTCAGTCCTCCCCTCACTCTGTAGGGGTTGCCTTCTACATTTACCAGAGGCTCTGTTCTGTCTGTAATTCAGTGTTCATGAAAGGTTTTTTTGGAGGATCATTTACACCATGCCAAAATGGGAGTGGTTCCACATCCCAAAAGTCAGAAAGTGGGGGGTTTGTGACTGCTGTGGCTGTGTCACTGTTGGCTGCACCCTCCTCTGATTACTGCTTTTGTTGTTGTTGTTGTTGCTTTCTTTTTCTGTGTAGTGAGCTATTCATAACGTTATTCTCCCTTCATTAGGGACATTATGCTCTACATCCAGCAATAGCCAGTATTCATAAAGCACTAGTTCCTGGCATTTGTTCTGAAGCTGAATGGCACCTCTCCCCACAAGCCCCTTTGATTTTAGTAAGGTAGATGAATAAGCTACCTTGATGAATAAGGTATAATTCCCTAGGAAACATACTGCTTCTCTATCTTCCCTTGAAGGTGCCCTTATCTCTACAGTAAAAACATCAGGCCCAGAGACATTTCAGAGTACTTTTTTGGTAACAACATTAAAAAAAAAAAATCCTTTTGGTTTTACGAATTTTCTTGCAAATCCCCTTCTACCGCAAAACATCTGGAATGTAGTGTGCTGCTTTCCCTCATGCTGTTTCCATTTGTGCCTCAAGCTTTTCAAAGCACAGCCTTATCTATTATGCCATCACTTCTGAGCCATGCTCAGTGATGGAATTCTTTTCGTATGAGTTAACCCCATGTTACATTTGAAAGCAGAATTTTGTCTAGACCCCAGCTGACAGTTTCTTTCACTGAAGCAGGGACAAACAAGCTTGTTAAATGAGGAAATTATTTTAAAGTGCAGCCTGTGGCTTTTAAAGCACGCATGTTTCTCTGGTCCCTCTGTTCAAATACCAGGTCTGTGTCACACAGCTGGCAGCAAGACTGTGCTGGTACAGAGGGGCACGGGATGGTGGCAGCCCCAGCCTGTGGGAGCCACCAGGTGTGACCAGATCACAACAGGATCCAGTTCAGCTCCCAGCCCAGCTGCAGCAGAGCAGCAGGGAGACAGAACTGCCTCTGCTTGTCAGTCACTGTTGTAATTCTCCCTTCCCACCCCGGCTATCTCGCAGCCTTTGAAATATTTCGGTGTGTAGTTCACAGGCAGGATCATTGGGTGATCTTTGCATGAACACTTGCACAAAATCTACTGCATTCTCAGAAAGGCAACCCAGCAGATTCAACAAAATGGTTTTGTTACAGAAAACATTAATAAAACATACTCAGAAGCAAACTGGTGGACTTGGCAAAGCCACTGTATTCAACGAAGCAAGTGATGTTGACGTCTTTGGTCACGTTGAGCAGCAGTTTTCCAGTGACATTGTATGGGCTGAGGCTGGACTCGGACACCCAGCTGGCATTCCACTCCATGGACACGTTGTTGAGGGCTCCAGAGATTTTGGGCTTGGGGAAACCTCCGTGAGAAGAACATGTTATCACCATCTCAGTCAGCTCGCAAGAATCAGCGGACACTTCTGCCGTTATGTTGGGCTTGCTGAAGTCAGCTGAAGTGAGAGAGATTTGGTTACCATTCTGTCAGGCCACAGTGAGGTTTGCAGCCCCCAAAACCCACAGTCAAAGCAAGGATCCCACTCTCACAGAGCAGTCACCATGGGAGTTTTTTCTGCCCATGGTCTAGGATACCATGCAAGCAGTCACTAGTGAAAGAAACTTGCTCAGCACTGTGTGGCTGAGCAGTGGCAAGCAAGGAGAGACAGTTTTACTTCCAGGCCCATTGTCTGTTGAGCAATATGACACTGCCATCCAGCCTGGAAAATCCCTTCAGGCATCCCAGCCTGGTTCCAGCATTTCCCCTTCCTGATCCCCACAATAACTTGATCCCACTTCACCAGAGGGAGCAGACGTCTGCCATAATTATTACAGCTGGCCTGTTAGGACAGCAAGGGGATTTCTGGCTGTAAAGAAACTGGAGTATTTGCAGACAGGAAAAGAGATACATAGTTTTATATTTTTTATGCAGTTAACTTCTCAACCCTCATGGTTAAAAAAGGGTGCTGGCAGTACACTTCCCTTTTTTCATACCAATTCCCAGAAAGATCACTGAATTTATTTCATTGCACATGTGCCCTCTCAGGCCAGCAGGAAATGGCCAGACCTCAGGAGCTTGTCTTTTTTTTTGTTGCCCAATCTCCTTCCAGATGAGGCATGCTCCTTCACTGACTTCACTGACTGGAAGATTCATGTAACTATCTGCTGTTATAGGTATTAAAATACATGTATATATTTATATATGTCACCAGTATCCTTGGTTGAAATCAACTGTCACAAAAACACTGGTGGAAATGGAAAATGTCAGTGGAACTTTTTGTGGCCTCTAAGAAAAGATTCAGATTCATTTTGAACAAAGGAACTCAGTTTCTTTAATGTAAAAAGCCTCAAAGCTCTATGATGAATTCGGCTTTAGGCTGTGGAGCTGCAGTGCAGCCAGTTCCACCGGGGTTTGGATGCAGGGCTGGGATGCTGCCCTGGCCACCCTATTTCTTTTTCAGCTTGAATGCTTGCCAGGCACTAAGGGCTTGGTCTTGCTTTGCCCCAAAGACAGCAGGGGCTGCCTCAGGCACCCATCACCAGTGGTGTCTGGGGAGGGCCCCAGGAGGGATCCTTTCACAAGAGGAAGGCATCAAGGGAAGGAGGTTGGGTTGGCGGTGGGAAAAAAAATTTTCTGTACCTGGGGTAGCTTTAGAAAGGTAAGAAGGGAGGCTGCTGGAATGGAAGCAGATAACACACCTTCCACACCTTCCACACCTGCTGCAGTATGGATAAGCTTGGAAGAGCATCCTTCACCCCCAGAGGCTGGCACTGGAGAGCCTCAGGTGTCAGGATGCAATCCACCCACCTGTCACAAAGAGGATGACAGACTCGTCACACACAACAACGGAGTTGCGCTGAACCACACACTGGTAAGAGCCATTGTCCAGGATTTCCACGAGGGAGATCCACAGGGTGAGGTTCCAGGGGTCCATCTCTATCCGGTTCCGGTACCGCTCGTGCTTGGAGATCATATTCCCCTCTGAGTAGGCCAGCACCACGTCCGTAATGTTCTTCTGCCAGTAGACCCGGTACTTGTGTAGGCTTTCTGAGCTGGGAATTTCATGGCAACAAGGCAGGCTGACCTTCTCCCCCACTTTGCTTCTGACTATTTTCTTCTCCAGTGCTTGGCCTGCAGGTGAGGAGCAAACAAAAGTCAGTGAGTCAGTGGTACAGCCTTGTGCCAGGACCTGCTGCCTAAAGCTCACCCCTTTTGGCTGTGACTGCTCACATCCCTCATCAGCCACCGAGCTGTTTCACAGCTTCAGCTCTGCACTGAGGGGAGCCACCCCTGGGCATTGCCTCCTACATCATGCTCCACTGCTACTCAGGATCATGACCCAGCAGGTACACAAGGACTGCTGCATGGATTGCTGAAGGCAAAGGCAGGAGAGTTGCTTGCCTGAACATAAATTTTGCTGGCCCCTGTAAAAGTAGGGATAGAAATGCACATGCACAAACTGCTATCTCCTCTGCTTCCCTTTTCAGAGTCCGGTGTTTGGAAAAATCTGTGTCGCTCTCCAATGGCTTCTCTTTATGCTTAACAGGGCCACAGTGGACTATTTGTTCAGGGGCACTGGGGGACTTTTGGTAGTTACTTTTTTGTAAAAGGAAAGAGACCCAAAACTTTCAAGATCCCAGAAACCAGAATCAACCCTACAATGATACACAAAGGTTGCAGCCACACTTGTCATCAGCCTTCCAGCAATAGCAAGTGAACAATTTTGCCTAGTCTAGGTAGAACAAATTTATCTGTGTGAAAGCTCATGGGACAACTTGGAACCAGCACAGATGTTCCCCAACTCCTGGTCTGTGACTGTGCCAGTGGCACACCTGGAGTACAGCCATGTCCTGACAACACTGAGACCCTTGCAGGGTGCAGTTAGGTACAACTCTGGCCACGTGAGCAGTAATTCCCCTGCTAAGCACCCTGCTCCCGGGACCCGCCTTGCTTTGCCACTCCTTCCTCTTTCCAGTGGGTAAAGGTTCACAGGGCTGCCATCCAGGGAGCAGCCTAGCAAGGAGTTCCTGCTGCTGCTGCAGGGTGACCCAGCATGGACACACAGCCCTGTGCTGCACCACAGGACAGGTGGCTGGGCTTTCAGCTGAGTTAGGGCAAGCCTGGGGATGATGTGCACTAGGCTTGGTTAGTCCAGATCAGGCTGCTCTCTGTCCTGCTTGCCTCGGCCTCGCTGCCTCAGCATCATCTCCAGTGGTGGAAGTGGGATATCAATCTGCTCCACTCCACTGACTGAGAGCAGAAAAACAAGGAAATAGCTGTCTTCAGGACAGAAGAGATTCAGATTCCCTCTTCTTTCCCTGCAGAACACATCTCAGTAACCACACCTGAGAGGGGAAGCAGGAAAGTCCTGACAGGCGGTGTGTCACTGATAGGGACAGCGCAGCATCACCCATCAGTGGAGGGGAGAGCCCACGTGCAAAGCCTCTGCCTGAAGTGTGAGCTGAGCAATGCACAAAGCTGAGCCTCAGAACTGCCACCTCCCCAGCAAAGCCTGGCTGGTGCTGGCTCACTCTTGATAGTCCCAGCCTAGCTGCAGCCACGCTGTCCAGAGGCAGAGTGCAGCGCTGTGACCGGGATGTTGCGGCATTCGCATTCAGCCGCTGTCCAAGGCGGCCACAAGCTGCTTGCCTGCCAGGCCTCATTTGCTTAGCAGTGACTCACAGACCCTGGGGTGACACACAGACCCTGGGGCCACTGCCACAACAGGAGCCCTGTGGCACAGCCCTGTGACTTGCTCACAATCCTACAGCTGCCTGTGCTGGGGGGAGACAAGAGGATGCTCAGCCAGTGCCCTGCCGCAGCTGGAGCTCGGGGCTGATTGCTGGAGTAGAGCCCAGACACAAAGCCTGGGACAGAACATTTAACGTGGTGTGGCACTTAGGGACAGGGTTTGTTGGTGGACTTGGCAGGGCTGAGTTAAAGGTTGGGCTGAAAGATCTTAAAGGTCTTTTCCAACCTAAATGATTCTGTGATTCTGTGGAATAAATTTCACTCCCCTCCCCCGCTGCACACCCACCCCTGTCCCACTTGAATATTTGACATTAAATCTGTAGGAAACACACCAAAAAATACTGTGGATGTCCTGGTGACACTATGGAATGTTTTAATATTAGTTAAATAAAATAGAATATGTAATTAAATTAGAAACTTCTTATTTAACTGGTTTCCCTCCACTCAGCCACTCCACTGGTCTTCCAAAGGGAAAGTTTCTATATTTCCCCCTTACTTCCTGTACTTCCCCTTCTAATGCATTGCAGATCCTGAGCAGCCAAGCTGGGGCAGACCAAGAGTTGCTCACAATGACCTCTGTCAGCCATCAGCTGAAAGCAAAATGAGAGAGAAATGAATTCTTCCACACAGGAGAAAATCTGCCTTGTCTTGCCAACCTTTGCAGCCTAAAATTCAGGATTTCTTGACATCAGCATTTAAATTGCTACTGCTAGATCTACCCTGCAGGAAGAGTTCTTGCCCTTTCAGGAATGCCCTTTCAGGAATGCACATATAATTTTGGCATTCACAACATCCTCTGGCAATGACTTGTGCAGTTTGATTACATGCTGTGTGAGAAAGCATTTCCTTCTGTTCACTTTAAAAGCAGCCCACTTTAGGCTGTGATTCTTTAAGTTCCTTCTCCTGCACCTCTGTGTTTGTGTGTACATGTGCTTTTATCTTTGACCACATCTTTGCTTGTTCTCACAGTGCAGCTCTTATTATTATTGGAGAGTCTCGAAAGAGCGGCCAGTCAAACATCCAGTCAAAATCTGGGATTGATAAAGACCATTTTCTATTTTCTTCAGCAGCAATAGGGGAAGAGTAGGCGTATAGAAAATGTCAGGGTGACATCACATCATGAGTTGCATGAGGTTCTCCCTACCTTGCCCCTCAGAGTCTCCTTTGCAACCAAAAGGAGAACAAAAACCTCCTTGGGAGTACATGTGCAGGGGCTGGAAACTCCTGCTGATGTCATGTCTACCCTTAAAAGGCTCTGCACCCTTGAAACTGCAACCTGAATGCTGCAAGCCTGAAGGAACCAAAGTCCATGAAGAGTCATTCAGCCCTACAAAAGTCCCCTTTCGCTTTAGAGGTGAACTGCAAAGCAAAAATGAAAATCCAGTTCTGTGCCGAATGCTCTCTGCAGCCAGGCTGTGGGGAAGGTATTCACCATGGAAATAATTTTTAATGACTTTTCAAGAAAAAGATCTCTCCTCTTGCCATCCCTCTGAAGCTCACCACTCTCTTGCTGTGCACACACATCACTCCATTGTTGAAAGTGGCATGTGGCAATGCTGAACTGATGGAAGGGCTGACTTTCTCTTCCCTGGGCAGAAAAGCTTGCTTCCTTCAAACTATGTCTGTGCTGCAAATGCCCCAGGCAGTGGGGCTAGCTGGAACAGAAAGGAATATAGCAAAGAATTGTGTCTTCTTGCTTGCTCTGAGAGTCAGGAGAGCTGTTGAGCCCATATCCCTATTTCCCTCACTCTTTGCCCAAGCCTTGACTCAGAAATTCCCCATCCACAGAGAGCTTTGTTATCCTGACCACAACTGCAGTCAGACAGCAAATGAGAGCAGATTTCCTCTGGCACAGAAGTCTTGCAGACATTTGACAGTAAAAGGCAACTAAAGACCTCGCAATGCTCTGGAGAAGCAGCCTCAAACTGTTGGAAACCTCCAAATAAGTCCTGGTTAACAGAAGCTCCCAAGCCATTCTTTTTCTCTTGCATTCCCCATTTCTCTGCCCTTCTGAGCCTTGCCTTGCTTTTTTCCCTTCTGGTTCCCTCTTTATCTTTGCAACAGCAGCTGGTATCTCTACTCGTAAATTACTGGCATCACTGACTTTGCCTAGGACTGTGCACCTGGGATTCCCACTCTGCAGGTAATTCTGCAGCTCAGACCCCTCATTTTCTGGGAACAGCACATTCACCCCAAACTTGCCTGATTTATTCTTTGAGGGCAATGCAGTATTTTGCAGGGATTTCCAAGCAAAACAGACAATGAGTCGAAAAATCAATTTTGAAAAGCTGAATCTTTAAAAGACTAGACACTCCCCCTTGATCTTGTCTTTATCTGGGGTGATTTTACCAATGAGGAATGAAATTCTCTCCAGGCTTTCCATGGAGCCAAAAGCCAGCAAATGTCCTGTGCTACATGGGGGTATGTGGAATGCTTCATGTTTAAATCAGTGACTCCTGAGAACACACTGATGGCAGAAAGACGCTGGTAGATGCCCAGATAACTTCTATGTGGAGACACTGGTTCAGAAGTGCATAAAAACACTGCCTTCCCCTGTGTTTCATTGTAAAGACTCTGTGCCCTAATAAATATGGGATGAAACAGAGAAAAGTGGGTGCTGTAAGGCCCTGCTGGCTGTCCTCTTTACGGAGCCTGTGGCTGCAGATTAACCCAGGTGTGAGTGCCTGACCAGCCTCTGAGGCTCCTCCTTCACAGACTCCACTCCAGCAAGCTCAGCATGCAAAGAGATGTCTTGGCAGACATGAAAAGGAAGAGTAGCCCTTTCCCCTTGCATAACCCCAGGCCCAGCCTCTCATCACAAACCATAGCCCTGCTGCTGCTCTGGGCCGCTGTGGCGAAGCAAAGCAGCTGCAAATCCAGATGTTTTGCTCAGGTCAAGTTCCATTACCTATCCCAAACGTGGTTAGAGAGGGGAGCAGAAAAGAAGGCCATCCTTGCTTGCCTCTGTGCTGTAACCTCGGGGTACCCCATACACGGTTTTATGCACTTCCCATCTTTACACTGCCACATTCCTGCTAAACAAAAGAATAACCCTGGCTTGCCCAGCTCTAAACTGTAGATTTGGCAATTATTATAACACTCCCAGGGTGTTTTGGTGTCCCTCTCCATCAGCAGTCCTCTGTTCCACTGTAATGCTGTTTTATTTTGTGTTTGTTTGCATATCTTCACCTTTAGTGAAGAAATCTTTGAAGCCATGAAGTGGCTGTGAAAACCAGAGGGCAATCTGCAATTAGCATTTGAGAAGACAAAAGGGAATCTGAAATACTTTGGTAGAGGGGCTGGCTCCAGCCAGCTGACACCTCTTGCTCCAGCTCAGTTTTCGGTACTTGAGGAGATGAAAATCTGCTTTCTGAGTCAGCCTGGGACAAGCCCGCTGGCCGGGTATGTCCAGCCGTGTTTGTCATTGAGTAAAATCGCAACTCTGCACAAATCACCGGCAATTCTCCCATCTTGGCACAGGCCAGGAGGTCAGATCCAAGCAAGGAGCTGGATATGGAACCAGAATGACTTGGAGATGGGGACTAGATCGTGTGTTAGATCTGCTCCCCCGCTGTAGAGTGCACCACACGGACGCTGCTCAAGGAGGAAAGGATGGAGAGACCTCGCTTTGCCCCCTGCAAACCAGCAGGGACACACGGCCGTGGGGACAGAAGGACATCTTTGACTTGGAGAAAGGAGCAAAAGAAGAGTCTGAGCCTTCTCCCTTTCTGCACTCCCAGCCCATGGAATGTCACCCTGCTACAATAAACAAGGGCAGGGAGGGCCCCTAAATCTGGATGTCCTCAGATTTGCATATTTTAGTTCCTTTAGAGATCAAATTCCTGTATCTTGCTCAGCACTTCTTTAGATTTCCCAGTTTGGGAGCCGAAACTAGATGTGGCATTTGTGTAAGACGAGCTGGTGGGGGAGATCTGTCACAAAGACAGACAAAAATAAATTTGTTAATTTTTCCCCCTGCAGTCTCCATCTCTTGCTGACAGGATCACTTTGTACTTCCTCTATATTCATCTCCCAGCTGAAGATGTTCTCAGATAATTCTCCTAATTCCTCCAGTACCACTGCCATGCATGCTACTGTCCTCACAGCAGTTTCTGCAATTGAGGTCCTCCCCACTGCTTAAGGCTGTAGTTTTCTTCAGAGCTTACTAAATCTCTGTCTCACATGTTCCCCAAGCAGCCAGCCCTCTCTTGAAACTGATAGAAGGTGAAAGTACCCAGTAACTAGGAAAATCAAGTACGATACCTCTCACAGAAGCCCACTTCAAAGTCGAAAAATTACAATTTTTAATTTTTTTTTCTTTTTTTCCTGCTGAAGTACTTGCCCACAGCCATAGCAACACTCACCAGTGCAGCTACCAACGCTGCAGGCCTGCCAAGCATTATCTTGTTAGAGAAACTGGTCTGTGCTCAGGCACTGACTCACAGATGCTCTGCAGACAGCCCCGACCTCACCCGCTGCTGGAGCAGGGATTACACAGCCCTAGATAAGAGCGTGGCATGGAGAATGGTGATTAGCTGGAGGACACTGGGGAACCAGAGCAGAGCAGAGGGCTCTGTCAGCTCCATGAGCTGCAGAGGGAGTGGAATGAGAGGCAGGGGCTGCTGGAGGCACCGTCCAGGAGCACTGAGGGCAGGGAAAAGGGGCTCTCTTGTTTTTAGGAAGCGGTGTCTGACAGAGAGCTCTGTTCTCTCTGAAGCACTTCCCCCGGAACAGGGACCAAATCCTTGTCTGCAGGGCATTTCAAAGGACACCAGAGGGTACCAGCTAAGGCAAGAGCAGCGCTGTGCAGGGAGACTTTCTTCAATCGTCTTTTCTAACAGCCTTTTATGCGATGTGGTAGGAATTGGAGCCAAAAGGTGGCTGCCCTTTGAGTGCAGGATAGGTAGAAATGCCACCATTAGCCATCAGTCAGCACTTTCTTTTCAGTCAGGGAGTCCCCTGGGACCAATGATATTTTAAAAGCATAACAGTGAAAAAGCAGAAGCAAAGCCTGTGGCATTTTTTGAGTTGGGAAAGATTTACATATTCTCAAATGAACTCCTGAGACTCCCGATGCTGATGCCCCTCTGAGGGGACAGAACAGCTACAATTAAACATAAAGTTAATCTATTTTAAAACAGAGCTGACCTCCTTCTGCCAAATGAACAGAATTCACTGCATCCTGCCTTGCCACCCTATGGAAGATGCCACATCCACATGTGCACAGCATTTGTACAGGGAAACACGTTTAAAAAGGAAGGAGAAGCCTTCAGCCTGGAGAAGAGGAGGTTCCAGGGGGACCTTAGAGCAGCCTTCCAGTGCTTAAAAGGAGACTTAAAGAAGGCTGGAGAGGGACTTTTCACAAGGGCATATAGCAATAGGACAAGGGAGAATGGCCTCAAGCTGAAGGAGGGAAGGTTTAGATAAGATATTAGGAAGAAATTATTTATTATGGCGGGGGTGAGGTGCTGGCTCAGGTTGTCCAGGGAAGCTGTGGATGCCCCAGCCCTGAAGGTGTTGAAGGCCAATTTGGGAAGGACTCTGAGCCACCTGGTCATGTGGAACTGTCCATGGCAGGGAGATTAGAACAAATTGAGCTTTAAGATTCCTTCCAACACAAACTCTGTAATTCTTTGAGAATTTCTCTGAATGTGGAAATCCTCTCCCAGCTTGGCATGACCCTGGGATGCAGGCAGACAACAAACTCACACTGATCTCATGCCTTTCCCATGTAAGCAGAGGGAATCTGGCTCCCCTTTCCCTTCCAATCCTCTCCAGAGTCTGGTTCAAGATACCAGTCTTAAAAGAAAAGAAAAAAGAAACTTTCTGCTAAGCTGGAAGATGAAGTAGATCATCCAGGGATCAGATATGTGCAGAGAAGAGGAGGATCACATAGCCAGAGAGGAGCAGGACTGCATCTTTTGGTGGCAATGACCCATTTGTACCCCTCAACTGTGACTCCTGTCAGCATCCGTCCCCCTCCAGGGTGCACAGCATAGGTGAAAAAGCAAACTGGCTCAGAAAAAAACTAACTCACCACAAGAGAGGCAGAGGGATAACATCAGTCATTTATGTCAGATTAATTGACCCCATTAAACCACACTTGGAACTCAGAATCAAGGCAGTGATGTGCAGGAAAGGTGTGAAGGCGTAAGGGTGGCACCTTCTGCTTACCAGAATTAATCTACCACAATTAGTAAAAGCGTCCACTCCGAACTTTGCATGTTTAAATGCAGGAATGTCCAACATGCACACTGCAAAAGTCTCAGTGATCCCAGAAATGCAAAAAAGCTGTTGCAGTCAGAGCAACATGAGGTCACTGGAGCTATCTGGGTTCATTCCGATCTAACTGGAAAAAGGAAATTATGTGGGTGAAAGGAACATTTGACCCATAGCCTTACAAACTTGGCATTTAGACTTTTGACTGTATTTTGTGTGTAAAAATGTAGCTTGTCCAAGTTTAATTTTCTGTGGTTTTTTTTTTTTCCTAAATAATTCTTTCATTTAAGAAGCAGTCAAGAGAAGAAGTAAAACAGTCTCTATAAGCAAAAAGCAGTAGGGTTTAGCTGTGTTTCTGTTTCCCCTCTTACTGCAGGTTTCACTCTGGCTGGACTGACAGACAGAAAAAGGAGTTCCTTAGATCCACTGCCCTTGTTTTTGAAGCATGTCTTGTCTTTTTCTGCATGTCTGGAACAGGAGACAGAAACTCTTCCGAAAAAAAGAAATTAAAACAACAGCTGAAAGCATGAAGAGGAATAAGTCAGAAACTCAATTTGCATCCAGTGATCAAATGGGCAAATCCGGTATGTAAAGAAAAATTTGTGCCATCTCTGCCGTAAAATTGGCCCCAGCACAACCCATACCAGAGCTGGCACAGAAATTAGACACCAAGCACCTAAAATTGCCAGACACTTCAATATTTAGGGCTGGCCACAAAACAGGGATTCTTTCTCAGCCCTCATTGTCCCTTTCTGAAACCCAGCTCCACTCTGAGCTCTTCACTGGGAGTAACACAAAGGATTCCTGGAATGTGTTATTTGTGAGCCAGTGCTCTCTCACACAAGTGTATGTTGCCCCTCCCTTCCCAACCCTCCAGTAACTTAGAAAAGCTGTAGGGAATTTTCTTCCAAACTTCTCAAAAAATTTCACCCCTGGGAAGAAACCGAGAGCTAAGTGGTCCCCAGCTAGAAGAAAATACTCCAGGGAAGTTTAAAAATACTCCATGGGCATAAAGCTGGGGTTGCTGTGTCACTGAAGTCAGTGCCTATGCTTTGTTTGCACACAGGGCAGGGAAAGGTCATACTGAGGGGCTTCAAGCTATATTTTTCTAGATAAACTGGGGACTGAGAACATCCTACAGTTTGTAGGTAGCTGTGAAGGTGCAATGGCTTGACGAAACCAAGCCCATGGGGATACCAGCAGTGCATTCAGATCATAAGTAAAAAAGTTTTTGCTGTAACTAAGCTGTTTTGCCACTTTGTGCTGAGACAACAGGGTGTTGTTCATGGGCATCAGTGTCTCCAGCAGCAGTTGACATCCCAGACACAGCTCTAATTTACACTGGCATTTCAGGGGGGCACCTCAGGTGAACGTCAGAATAGCAAAATTCAATTCAAAGGAAAATAAATGGATCTACATAGCTTGCACATACATGAAATTCCTATGAAAGACAACCATCAAATCAACCTTCAACCTTTCCTATGAAAGACAACCCTCAAATCCCTTCTAATTAAGCCCCCCATTAATGCCTTCCACTGCTACAATATGAAAATTCAGCCTAGCATCCCCTCTGTTACTATTTCGCTCACATGGGCTTTACAGAGGGCACCTGTTTCCATCCTAGAATGCTACCTGAACTTTGCAGTGCTACATCAGGGAGGTGTGCCAGCATCAGGACACCTGGGCCAAACCAAGGGCACGGGCTCTGGGAGCCAGCCCTGACTGTGCCTTGATGTGGCCACGAGCAGCCCCATGAGGGGTCAGTCCTGGAAATGCTGGCTGTGGTGACTCACTCGGTATTGCATGGGAAGTCACTGCCAGGGTGGTGGCAGACACCCAGGGCTCCACTATTTCACCACAACAAGGTCAGAACCCAGTCCTTGTGGTCCCTGTGGGCAACGCTGAGAAGGCATCGCCCACAAGCACCAGGAAAGCTTTTCAAGCCCAGTCCTTTGTGGGCACTGCACCACGTATTTTCATGGAGCAATCTAATGCAGGAATGCTGATCTTTGGAGAGAAAGGGTTCAGAGTGTGTGTGAGTGCATGCAGAGAGAGAAGTAAGTGCATCAGCTGTCCTGTTCTTATCATCTGCCAAGCCCCTGCTCCTGAAGCACCGTGACTTCCATTGACTTGTTGCTAGAGAAGCATCTAAAAATTGTGTCTCAAAAGTACAACTAGATAAACACTTAATTTTCTATTATCAAACTTGTATTTCTAGCAGTGGATATTAGCATGCATCAAACTATACATCCAAGTATACATCCTTTAGCCAAGGAACCAGAATCATTTTCAGAGAAATTACATGAGTGGAGAATTACCATATGCTCATAATTACATTATTGACATACCACAGGCTCTTAAACCACTGAGAGAGAAACAGTTCTGCTCATGATAGATTGTTTGCCTGATGCAAATACAAGCAAAGTATATTTGTGCTTGATAAATGCTTTGCAAACACAGAGACAGGGGAAAGAGTGAGGGGAAGACAGAAGAGCAGAGATCCCAGAGAGGCATTTGAGGTTGTTGCTTTCTTTACAAGTGAGTTCTGCAATTCATTCCCTGCTAAATTCTCCAAGTTTTATCTTAAAATTCTGAGACTGCAACTCGAAACCTGGCATCAAATATCTCCCAGTTTCCCAATAGCAGCATGAAAAGTTCCTAATTTTGCATTGCTTGATTTTTAAGGAAAGCCTCAGTGCAGCCCAGGTTTGCTCTAGAGGATTGTTAGCTGCAGTGAAACACTAAAATTTACAATAAGCATAACTTATCTTGCAGCCACAACAAACTCCAGCTCAGAAGTGAATTTTGTGTGGTTTCCAGGTTAAGATTTCACACATCTGAGAAGACCCATCCCAAGCCTGTTGAGGCGAGGAGCGATCTGCGTGAGCTTTGTGGCAAGTCCTCAGAAAAGGACAGGGAACAGCTCAGGCAGGACTTCACCGGGGATTTGTGTTATTGGAGAAAGAACTCACTCTGCTCTGTGCTGAGCTGCCCAGGAGGTGCAGAGCGCTCAGAGCTGCCATCTTTCCCTGTCATCTCCACCACACACCCACTTTCAACCACCCAAAAAGCTGCAGAAACCACCCCGCCACCGAGGCCGAAGCCCAGGGGGTTGCGCCACGTGCTCCCCACAGACATCAGCTGACCAAAACCACCCTCATTTCTCTCACCCTGGCTGCGATGGGAGCTCACCCTGCCTCTCTGGGAGCCAGCAGCCTGGTGCAATGGGCCTGGGAAGCTGAGAGCTGGGGGCTCTTCACTGAAGTGCCAGCACCCCAAACCCTGGCCTGGGCTCAGCCCTGGCAGAAGGCACCAGGAGTGTCCTGAGGAGAGCCACCATCCCCTGTTGACCATCACAGGGGCGCTGCTGCTGGTGCCCAGCCCCTTCCCACACTCCCATTCTGGTTCCTGCTTACCCATCCCAAGGCAGAGCAGCACGAAGAGCCCGAGCCCCAGCCACGTCCTCGACGCCAGCGCCAGTGGGGAGGCAAGCAGGCACATCATCTTCCTGTAGCTCCTGGGCTGGGAGGAGAGGGCAGAATGGTTATGGCAGCGGAGCCTGAGGAGTCACAGCACCCTGCACTGCGTCCCTCTCCTTCCTGCCTGCTGCCAGCACCACAAGCCCCGAGCTCAAGCCCAGCCTGCCCCATTTCCCTGCCCCGGTACCTGTCGTTTCCCTGGTCCAGCAGCACCGAGGCCACCCCTGAGGCCGGGAGGAGGCAGGGGGCTCAGTGCCAGGCCATGGGGGCCTGGCTGCTGTCACAGGCTGCCAGAACCCTCTCTGACAGGCTGCAGGGGGAAGTCTCGGTGCCGGGAGGCTGCTCGGCCTCATAAGTCACCTCACACCGCCCACGGCTTCCTCGCGGGGCGTGCGCCAGGATGCAGCCACCCTCGTCACCCCGACTGCCTTCATCCCTTGGGGTGCTCCGGGTGTCCCTCCAGCCCGGAGGGTGTCAGGCCAAAGAACCCTGCCTGTGAATGTGTCAGGCAGTGCTGGGGGCTTCGGAGGTTCAAATGCAGCTGAGTGAAACCCTGACGCTGCTTTGGGAATAGCTGTATAAAGTTAGGTTTGAAATGAAACAAAACGCCCGCACCACCATTTCAGGCCCGGCAGGGTAGGATGCAATCCACCAAGAAATGGATTTTCCAAAGAAAATATAAGAAGCATTGCTTAGGCTGCACGTGATGGATGTCATGGCTGAGCACCTGGACAGGGAGTAGGATGTGACAGCAGGGCTGAATTTGGATGGCTGTGGTGTCACCAGAGAGCATCCACCAGCAAGGTGGAAGTGCAAGGAGCACTTGCTCCCCAGCACCGTCCTGCCTTCCCCAGAAAGCACCCAGAGCTCACCCAGCTCTGGATGGGGCCGGGGACAGGCATGGACCATCCCTGCTTTAAAGCCTGGAAGGGCAGAGCCATCACCAGCACAAGGGGCCAAACAAAGCCAGGGCCAAACACAGCCAGTCCAGAGCAAATCCTGGGCAGAAAAACAAACCACTTAGGAAATAAGAGCCTGAGAGAGTAAATGCATGCTAAAGTGATGTAGATTTGTACAGATACTGCACACCTTCCTGCAAAATAAAATAAACCCTGGTACAGTGTAAGAAGTTACAGTGTGAGGGGTTTTATTTAGCTGTAATAATCACAGCAAGAGGGTTGCATACCAATAAAACCTGATATTCTTCAAGGAGGAAAAAAAAAGTGCAAATACAAATGAAGAGTAAAATAATTTATTTAAATGCAGATTTCTGGTTTGCTGGTTTAAATTATTTTGATTTAAATGAAATGCATCCTTTCTATCAGAAATGATTTGCTGCTACATTGCTCCAGGTTTTCTTCAGTACAGGTCCCTTGAATTAGATAGATTAGATGGACTGGGTTGAATTACAAATCAGAATTTTATTTTGACATAATTAAAACGATGGTATTCTGTAGGGAAATCAAATGCAGGTTATAACATTTCTGTAAAAGAGAAAATCATTGTATATGAAATGGCTGAGAGGAGTCTGTTACTGAGTCAGACTGGCACTTTCTACATTGCAGGGTTTTGAGTGCCTGTGTTTTGTGTTTTGGGCTATGATCTAAATCCTGTACATTTGTACTCCATCCTTGCATTTTCTAGCAGCATGGTTTGCAAATGCAGATGACAGTAGCACCACGGGTTTACGTAGAAGTGTTTCCATGGTGCTCAGAGAAGAAGAAAGTATCACTAATACAGCCAGCCATACACAGCTTCCTTAAGTCACAGCCCCAGCTCTCAGGCAGGGACAGCCTCTCTGTGAGTCAGATGGAGTAAACTTTCTCCTGCTAGTCCAATCATGAATCCATACCATTACAGAGTTACTGGCAACCCTGTTACAGCTGTACAGTTCATCACCTCACTTTCATTTCAAATTCAAGCATTTTAAAAATGCCTATTTCTGCCATTAGCATATCACAACAAGAAGGAAACTCCAGCTTGTTACATTTGCACCTGTATTTCTTCCTCAGGACTTAACCTGCTTTTGGATGAGGAGTCACAGGGAGAGTAACAGAGCTCATCAGCTGCCAGACTGTAGTAAAGGAAGTATCACAGCCCCTTATTACACACAGAAGAACACGCACCAGCTAAGCCTGCCTAAATTTTAGATAGAGAGCTGAACTCAAGGGTGTTATTCTCACTCAGGGCTCCTTCTCTTTTCCTAGGCATTGCAGTTCTTGGTACCTTCTCCTCTGGAGATCTCCCTGACTGCAAGGAGACTGAAGTAACAGAGAGAGAGGAGCAGCCAAGTGCTTTGTTCGGCTTTGATCAGAGGCAGAAGTCATAATTTTTCCATCACCTAAAGCTTCCCTAAGCATATATCATGTCCTTGATTCATGGAATCCATCAGTTCAAGGGAAGAGGTGTTATGCATCTTTAGGATGTTAACAAAGTTGAAGGACTCCTATATATTGAAGTCACAGTACAGAAGACACTGCTTTTTTGAGCACTGCAGAGAGTAGTATAAGCCCACCAATTCACAGCAAAATCCCCATAGAAATAAGGTTTCTTGTGCACTTGATTAGGCCTTCATCATTTCACTTCTGTGTGCTCCAGAAACAGCTTTAAATAGGTAGGAGTATTGCAGAAGAGAAGCTAAGATTTAATAAGAAAGGATGGTTAAATTCTGCTAAAAACATTTACTGCAGAAAAGAGGAAGATGTGAGAGCATCACACAACTACATTTTTCCATTACTTACCCAGAAAACCATTAGGGAAAAAGCAGAAAAGACAAGCGAAATTTTGCAGCATATGTGCTGTGTAGAGGAAATTAATTTTGGTAATCAGCACTTGTGGTAGAAATCCTTTGCGCTCAAAGGGAAGTCTTTTCAAATACATTGCTGCAAGCGTTCTCCTGCAGACCCACTGACATCACCAACTTTTTCCACCTCTGCAGAAATGCACTTCCAGTGCATTGGAACATTTATTGATTGTCAAGAACATACAAAGAAGCCACAACCTCCCTCTCTTTCTCAGTCGACGTCTCAGAGAGATATCAGAAAGGTCAGGACTGGGTAAACACTAAACCAAAACACAGCACCTACTCTCCCACTGAGGATTCATAACCACACTCCCTCCTACAGGACTGGGACACCTTTCACTGTTTTCAAGGTGAACAGCCATTCCAATCTGTGTTAATCTGAACTAAAAGCACATCTGTGTACTTTTAATACCAGAACATCCAGGTTGAATGGGAAGTACCCAAGATATGTTTCCAGAGATGTACATCACCAAAACATTGTTGTGCAAATGCCCTAAAAGCATCTTTGTCAGAGAAATGATCCCATTGCAAGGCAGAATAACATTTTTAGTGGTATTTTTTTTCATAAAATCATAGAATTAGGTTGGAAAAGACCTTTAAGATCAATTAGGCCAACTGTTAACCCAGAACTGCTGGGTTAGTCCATGACTAAACCATGTCCTTAAGCACCATGTCTACATGTCTTTTAAATAACTCCAGGGATGGACTCTCATACCCTGGGCAGCCTGTTCCAGGGCTGGATAATGCTTTTGGTGAAGATTTTTTAATGATATTCACTCTAAACCTCCCATGGCATCACTTGAGACCATTTCCTCTTGTCCTGCCAGCATTTGATGGTTCCAATACCAGCACCAATAAAATGCAGAGCACCTGGAGTAATGAATTGAATTCAGCTGGTAATGCTCATCTGTTTCTCAGTGGAATTATATAACAGGTTTTGGGTTTTTTTTTTCTTTTCCTGTAAGAGAAGGGCAGAAAGCAGCCTTATCAAAGTGGTTCCAGCATCCTGAGAAGTTAGGCCTTTCATACAAAGACTGATGGTCTCCTATGCAATATCAGTAACAAAATAAAATAATTTTGTGAAGTAAGAAGAAAATCCAGTGGTTTCAGGTTACAGAAAATCTCTTTTATCTTACAAAGGAAAATAACAATAACAAAATTCCTACAGCTCCAGAGACTTTTTGTTCTTGTTTTTCCCTTTAGCTCTCCCCAACCTTCAGATTCTAAAACTGGCAAGATTTGAAGAAGTGAAGTCTCCATCTTGGCACAGATTGGAGCACAAGCATCATCTTATTTACAGAAATAAAAAATAACAAGAGGGAGGGAGGCAGGCAGGAAGGCAGGCAGGAAGGCAGGCAGGCAGGCAGGAAGGAAGGAAGGAAGGAAGGAAGGAAGGAAGGAAGGAAGGAAGGAAGGAAGGAAGGAAGGAAGGAAGGAAGGAAGGAAGAAAGGAAGGCAGGAAGGAAGGCAGGAAGGCAGGCAGGAAGGAAGGCAGGAAGGCAGGCAGGAAGGAAGGAAGGAAGGAAGGAAGGAAGGAAGGAAGGAAGGAAGGAAGGAAGGAAGGACATGGTACATTTGAAAGCACAGGTAGCATGTCTGGTGTGCCATGGTAAATCAGGAGTTTATCAATAAAATTTAAAAAAAATCTTCTGAACTCAGAAACAGAGAAGGGGGTAATGTGGAAAATTAATCTCAGCAATGCAAACACAAAATGCACCAACATAACTTGACAAGTGTAACTTTGACCTGATTACTGTGTGGGTGGATATTTGATTTTTACTGCACAAAGCACCGGGGCTCCTTGACAAAATTCCTTAATAATCTGGGATTAACATTCCTCAATTACCTCACAGCAAATTACTGTAAGGAAGTCACTGGATTGCTGTGCTTTGCTGTAGTGAGACATCCCTGTTTGTGCAACCACCGAGCTCACACAGTCCATGAAGGAAAGAGTGACAGGCCTGTGCATGCAGGCTGGCACTCACAGCTGCCCTCATCCACTCCTTTCCTCCAGGGCAGCTCCTGCAAGCTCTTCCCTTGTAGCAGGGCTGCTCATAAAGGAGGATGCAATCTCCTGTGGTTTCCACCCCTGTGAGTGATGACAGAGCTGCAAACACACTGGTTTCCCTCACAAAAGCAGGATGGGCTGCCTGCAGTGGTTGTGCTAGGGAGTCACAGTCCTTGGCAGCACCAGGCTGGGAAGAAGACACAGGCTGATTTTTATTGCTTTTAATATTCCCACCAAGTATTCCAGCACACAGGCAGCTTAAACTTTGTGTCTGGCTATGACTTAAATTACTGTTTGTGCTGGGTGCATTGCAGGCTTTGTTGGCTCATAAGGGGCTGTGAGCTTTTGTCCTGTTTTCATAAGCAGTTTAGGCTGGCAGGGAACAGCAGCTCCGTGGCTGAGATGGCCTTACCATGAATACCCTTTTATTTCTTTTTCTCTCTCTCTCTCTCCTTTCTTTTTTTTTTTTTTTTTCCTTGCTATTACATGGAAAAATGTAAATGCAACCAGGAGCAAGCATTGCACAGGGTACACACTCAGAGCACTCAGAGCACTTTTCCTGCCCTGTTCCCCCACCTTGGAGGGCTGCTGGAGCCTCTCCCTGCAGGCAGGGTACCTGTGCTCCCTGCTCCAGGCACCAGCAGTGCCAGGGTGCAGCTGAGGACAGCCAGATCCCTGGAAAGCCTGCCTAATCAGGCATTTTGCTATTTGTCACACACAAGTGACTGCATCAAGGGGAAGGTGATATTCAGGCTGTTTCCTATCCAGGACTGTATTTCTCTGTGTTACCTTTACATTCACTGGGGAAAAAACTGTAAGGTTCTGAGCTGGCTTCAGAGTGGATCACACAGAGGCAAAATCTGAGGATCTTGGTCCTGCAGAGGACCTCCAGAGGTCTTGCAGATATCTGTGGAAATTCACACTGTCCTAATCATGAAACCACAGTGGCAATGAGAAACTGACACAGTGCAAACATGAGCAAGTATATGTTTAAGCCTGTGTGCCAAGATGATAACATGTGGATATGAAAATGCCCTGCAAAAGGAATGCATCAAGGTGTGCAAAGTACCATGTTGGAGAAGCAGCACTTTGGATCTGCCTTCTCCATGAGGTCTGCTGGGCATCTGTCCTGGCAGCTGGAGGAATCTGTCAATATGATTAAGGACTGACAAACTGTGTTTTGCTCATCAGAACATTGTTTTTGATTTTAGTAATCCACAGTTGATTCCCGTGATGCTTGGTTTCTAAGATGCAGGCTTACAAAAATCCCAAGAATTACTTCCATATTGTTGATCAGAGGCAGGGACAAATCTCACCCCTGAACATTTATCCCTCAGTGCCCCCTTGGAATCTGGTTCAACATGCTAACCCTGCAAAGAAAAAAAAATTAAACAAACTTATTATTCTTGGCTATCTTTGTGAGTTGCATTGATTTACTAGAACCAGCATCAGGAGCAGGACATGGTGGAGAAAGAGAGAAGGGACCGTTGATAAAAAATGGGCATTAAATCAGCTCCAAATGTTATATATTATTTCACACAAATCATTGTGTTCAAACCTCTCCTGCCTTCAAGAGTGAAGCAAAGTAAATCCCCCCTGGTGCCCACAGGAGCACATAATCAAGGAATTAATTAGAACCAATGAGCATGCTGCTATCTTGCAGCCCAGCTTCCTACCTGCAATTTTCCCATATGGACAAGCACCATATTTGTAAGTGTGAATGCCATTCTGACACAGATTTGTATATAAAATGCAACACTGTTTGCAATGGAAATCATGCCCAAAAAGCAGAATTATATGCTCTGTTAAAAGCAGAGTTGAAAGCACTACCTGTAATCAGTGCTGCTAGGCATTGTTGTCCTTCTGCTTTGGCTGTGGTTAGGCTTCATTTTAAAAATTTAATCTGCTGAGATGATTTTTTTAAAATTTTTTACCTGAGATATGGTTTAGACAGATTTATTAAAAAATCCACCAAAATAAGAAGAAAAGAAAAAAGTATTTCTACCACTAACAGTAAGAAAATAAAGTTTTTTTTTTCCTTTTGCTGAGGCTGTGATTGCAATATCCTTATTGGCCTCTGGCTTGTTTCTGTCTTGGAAGAAGAATTTCAGTGGTCAGAAGAGCATTGTCAGAGCCCCGGCTTTTTCCAACCCTTTGAAAAATTATACCCATATGTGTGTTAGGAAACATTAGCTGGTTTCATTGTGCATGTGCTCAGGAGAGGGATCAGTGTAGAAGACCCCCAAAACCTCCATCTGCAGCAAGGTTGTGCTGGCAACCCACAGACTGGCCACTCTTCATGTTGGAGCAGTTTTCTTGCCAAACACAACGTTTCTTGGCAGGTTTGCTTTCTTAGACACAGCTATGTATCTGCCCTTGCTGATGCATCGACAGACATAGCTCACTGTAGTGTACACACAGATCAGACAGCAACATGGGAAGTGCAAATTCAGGGCTTTCAGGAAGCAAAGCTCAGAAGGATTCAATTCCAGAAACCTGCCAGCTTGACATTTGGAGGTGGGAGGGGGAGTTCAGGAGAAAACAAACAAAAGCAAAAGCCCCCAAAACCTAAAACAAGAACCAAACCTGAAAATATTCAGAACCTCAAACCTAAATGTGGTGTCCAGCTTTGGTTTGTTTCTTTTCCATTTGAACATAAAGAGAGTAATTTTTCGTAACTGTGAGCCATGGGGTTTCCCCTTTTAAATGGGTATCACCATTTTTTTAATGGAAACCCTCAGATTGCTGGGGCATGAGTGCCTTTGACTTGGATCTGTCTTTCTTCAGAGGCCACATCCACAATCTGCGAGGCTCAGGTGAGGCTGTCTGGACCATGCAGCCTCTCCATCAATGTATCCTGTCTTCCACTTAGGGCAAAGACTGAGGGGAGGCCCGAGATCTAAATGTGCTCATGAAAAGCTGCAGGAGAGACAAAGCAATGCCACAGCAGAGGTGCTGTGTTTGGCTTCTTCAGCAGATGTGCTCACCTTCCTCTTTTTCTTGGCTACATTATGGTGATAACTAATCCTCAATCAAACTCTGCTTATTCCGTATTTTCCAAATGGCAGAGGACAAGCTGGGAGCAAAAGTACAGCTACTGTCTGCATTTGCAAGCTTGCACTTTGTGCTGCTGCTTTTTACCCTATTTCCCCTATCCCCATCCTCGGTGCCATCAGTTCCTCTCTTCCTGTAGCCTAAGAAATCTTTGCAGTGACTTAGCCCTTCAAATCTGACCAAATCTGATTACAGCTTGTTTTCCTGTTGGGTAAACAAGATCACCCTTTGAGGAGCATCATTAATAACCCCTTTCCACCCAGTTCGCTTCCCTTGAGGCACAACCTCCTGACATCCTTTAGGTAAATCCTTACAATGCTCACATTAATCCCCTGGTTCTCCAGCTTAATGGCTTTGCCTGTAGCAATGTAAGTGCTGCCTTACTGAAGTCCATTGACTACATAGTCTATTATCTTATCAAAATAAACCTACTAAGATAGCCAGGCATGAGATAGCCTTGGTAAACTCATTTTGTACTTGATCTCATTTCCCATTTACTGAGGTCAGGCTTGTTGGCTGCTTGGGGATCCCAGCTTGCAGAGCTTTCCAGCCTTAGTTTCTTAATGATAGCAATGACCTTTGCTACTGGTAGGAAGTCTCATTGCTGGGCTGTTTTCAACATGCCAGTTCCTAGACGGGGCAATTATATTGCCCCTCATTTCCCTTTACCACCACCCACACCCTTCTCAGCAAGGAGCACCAGCAGATCTTCTGGTTTGCATCCTCCTGGCCACAGCCCAAGGCTCAGAGGGGTTCCTCACAGCCAGCCTTGCTTTTGGCTGGACACAGTAACGTCAGTGCAAGCGTGGCCTCACAGGTTTCATCACAAAACAACTCAAGCCACGCATGAGCAGGTTACATCAAAGCGGCTGGCACGTCAGGGATACTCAGTGGAAGAAAATGAGAAGGCTCTGGGGACTGAGGGCAGGATAAGCAACATTTTGCTTTCCAAGCACTGGTCCCAGTGCAAGCAGGCGACTGAACAGCATGAACAGCACGCAAAAAGATCTCACACTCCTCTGCCTCTTACAGCTCCCCAGCTACTCCAGTGTGACGGCGGCGCTGACAGAACAGAGACCAACACATTTCCCACACCCAGAAAATGTCTGTGCTGACACAAAGCCGGAGCCCTGGGCTCCTGCTCTTGTCACATCCATGTCAAACAAGGAGCTGTCCTGTGCTCCTGCTGCTGTGGGGCTGGGGTAGAGCACAGGGATGGGGTCTTTGATACAGGATGAAAGCACAAGTGTGATTTTCTCCTCTGCTCCAAGCAGAAGTGACTGCTCGGAGGCAGTGCAGAGCCACCGTCGCCGGAGAGGTACGGATCACAGCAATTCTAAACCTAAAAGAAGGGCAGCATCCTTATTCCCATGCCTCTCTCTGCCTCTTGGAGTTATTTTCTTCACTTTCAACAACATGAGGTCTGACACCACATCAAATATGCTTAGTATTTTTTCCCCAAATCAGATTCTCTTACACTGTCTTGCAGCTTTGTGCAGCCACAAACCTGGCAGATCAGGGGCCACGTCCTCCTAGACCTCAAGTGCTATCTCAGTTTTTAGAGCAGAAGTTTCACAGTTAGCAGCTTCCTTTGCTTAATTATTGCTGTCAGGGGCTTGCCTGTCCTTTCTGCTGGATCAGGCTCATCCTGAGAACACACCAGGGGACTGAGCATCAGTGTTTTTGGTGACCCCTCTAAAGCCTTCATTGCCCTGCCGGTTTGGGTAGGTACACAGGGTGAGGGTTAAAGCTGGAAGAGTGGATGCCACTGTCATGTCCTTGCTGCTCCTTCCAGGAAGACTTTTCCATGCATCAAAACAATGTCACCACTTAATTGCATCACACAAAGCACGTAAACAGAGAAAGGAAACATAGGCAGATAATTTTAAGCCTTGTCATATCAGTGGATAAAATAGAGCATTCAGTGGTGTTGCTCACATGTTCCTTTTCCGTCACAAACCAGAACTTCCCAATTCTCTGAAATTCAATTAATGAAGAATCAAATGAAGAAGTAACTTTTCAAATGTCAAGGTTTTTGCTGTTCCTAAGTTCTTTCTCATTAATTCTCATGTACTTTTGTTCTTCTGGTATATGTTCAAAGGCAGGAGTAGTTCCCAAGAATGGCAATATTACAGAGGGAGCTGGTGAAGAAATAACCACAAGAGAAAGATAAGAAAGAAGGCCCTGGTCACAACCCAGCATCAAAGAAATCCCTGTGGTGGAATATAACCACCCAGTCAAGTAACTCAAATCCACCACAGGGCTTTTCCTAACCTATCATACCCACAATTTCGCTTACTCTCAGTTTAAATCATTCAAGCTGAGGAAGTCATCCTTCAGCCTGCCAGGTCCTGGTACTGTAAGCCCTCCCTAATAAGCTAGTAAGAATTTCTGAATATCATTCCCATCCACCTGCTTTCCTAAACTTCAGCTACTGCCTCCCTCCCTCCCTCCAGCTTAGCTCTTGTGCCTGTACACAACCCATGATTTCCTCAGGCATCCTGAACACGCAACTTGCTGGCAGAAGGAAGAGAAGATCTTACTCACCAACCTTGTTCTTTTCTCATCCTTATTTTTACACTACTTCTATCCTTGCAAAACCAGGAGCCTCAGCAGAGCTTTGGCTGGGATTGGAGGACTGATTTCTGTCCCAGAAGACTGAGCTCCTCCTGCAGGTACTCTTCATTTTCCTTGCATGTGGCACATCTTTTCTACACAGTGTACTGCAATCATGTTCCCCAGACTGTCTCTTTTCCCACAGAAAGGAGACACCTGCTCTGAAAGTGGAAAGCACATCTAACACTTCAAACATCACTGCTTGCACAACGCAGGATGAACATCACTGTTTCAAAATCTACACCATGATGAACCTTTCTCCCCTCCCATCACTAAGCACCACATTCCATTAGTGTTTATTTTCATTGGCAAGCACCAAGGACCTCCAAGTTTAGCCTGCTGGTGCTGTAGGGTGAGTTGAGAGGGGTTGTAAGGCAGGATTGATGGGCCCCTCTGCTTGCAGACATGACACACCTCTGATGGGCTCCCCTCCACCCTGATACTCTCTGAAAGGACAGGGACTCAGCTGCCAGCAGCTCCTGCAACGAAAGCACCTGAAGGGACAACCACACAGGCCCTCAGACACTGCCCCCATGCAAGTGGGGAGCACAGTGCCAGCACACAATCCAAAATGAAAATGTCACTGATTCACAGCAGGGAGCAATCAGCCTGACAGCCCTGGAGCTTCAGATCCACCGCTGGAGCCAGATATCAAGTCCACAAGAGCTCTCTGGGATTGCTTCACTGATGTTCCCAGGCTCAAAAGCAGGATTTGGAATGTACTAGGGAGGTCCCTCCCACACTCTCCCATTTTCCACCATGTCAGTTGAGAACCTGATGAAGGGGCAGCAAAGATGAGTTTGCAGTTCCATTTTATAGATGTGGGCAAGGGAAAGGTGATCACAGTCCAGGAGATGTTTCCAGTGTCCCTGGCCTTCCTGGTTGCCCCAAGATGGCATTGCAGTGCCCCTCTCTGTGGTAAGGCAATTATCCTGCTTATCTTCTGCCCTGCAGAATTCTAGTTATTTGTAGCAGTTAGACTCTGTTGTAGTTTTTACATTTTTGTTTTTAAATCTGAGTTAAAGACAGCTTTTGAAAGCATCACAAGGAGAGCAGTAGGTGCCATAATGAGGAGAACACACTGATTTTCCACCATTTCCCTTTTACCTTGGAGAGTGAGTCAGGCCCACTCTTGGACAGTTTGTGGAAGAAGACGAACCTGGAAAGAACAAGGCTGATGTTTCTGCTATAATTCTGTTTTCTTCAGTAAGAGACCAAAGTCCAGTATTCCCTGAAACCCAGTTGCCCAGTGGCACCTCTGGTCCTGCAAGGACATCCTGGAAGGGTGAGTGCTTCCCTTAGGTGGGAAGGCACCACTGCCCCGCTGGGACTCTGCCCAGGCTCACCACAGAGATCCAGACCTCACGTGGAACTTGCTTTGAAGTGCCTCACTGCCCCTGCTTTGAATGCAGCCTGAAAAAAGTGCTATTAAAAGAATGAGAGACTGGTAAGGGTTTGGCACTGGTCCAAAATTGACATATTTTTAGGGCCCAAAAAAATTCTGTGGAAAGTCTGGGAGGTAAAGAGAATGATGAATAGGGGAGGTGAAAAATGAGAATTCCAGATGTGACTTTACAGCCCCATTTTTGTGACAGCTGTAGGATCTAGAACAGGGATGCTGATGTGTTTAAGTGCACCATGCATTTTTAATGTTCATCTTTTTTCTAACTCCTGGCCTGAAGGCCTCATGTAGTTCTGAGGAAATGTCCTATCAACCAGTTTGTAGCTTCAGTAGCTACCCACTGTAGCTGCAGTGCTACCCCTCACAGCCCCTCAAATAGGAGCCCTCAACCCTTAGCTCATCAAGAAAGGCACATTGTTTTAGTCAGAAAGAATAAACTTTTTTTTTTTTTCTCCTGATGAATGTGAAGGAAAATTCTAAGCCTTAGTGAGTGCTAACCACAGTGTCCAACACATGGCAGGGGCAGGTCAGCAAGCTGCTCCAATATGGTACTTTCCAGAAGGCATATCCTGGCCACTGGTGCACAGAAGCCTAAATTTTCATTAATAAAAGATACAACAAACCCCCCAGAATGGTGCAACATAGTGAGTCTTAACTCTTTGCAGTGCTCAGCATCAGAAGGCCATCTTTGCAAAGGGGGAGAATTGTGCCCACCACCCTGCACCACAGCCTGAGCCAGGGCAATGCCTCCCTGCAACATCTTGGAGATGGAGGTGCTCCCTGATGGAGAATGCTCTCCTCACCCACTTGTGGACATCCCATGGGATTCACAGAGATCCCTTTGGGATCAACGCATCTCTTTGAGCTTGAAGACTGCTGCTCTCCCCACCCTTGGTTTGCAGGCTCCTGCTGATGGTTCCTGCTGCTTGGTCATCATCTACTGTCTGTCTGCGAGGAGCCCTCAGCACTTTTCTCTGACATCTCCTGGATGTCACTTAACTGCATTGCACATCATGTTTTCATTTTTTAGGAAGCTGAGAATTCAGGAAGCTGGAGGCAATTATGAGAACCAAACATCTTAGTGCTGCAGGCAATTTTTTACCAATGTAGAGATGCTATCCCATCTTCCTTCTCTGTTTGAGAAGCCCTGCGACTTTCCTCTCTGCTCCTCTGTCCTTGAGGCTGGAGCAGAAGCCATCCCTCACAGACAGCAATTCAGCAAGACAAAAACAGGAGGGGTTTTCCCTCTCACAGGCCCAAACTTAGGAGCAAAAAACCCCACTTTGCTTTTGAGCACTGCACAAACCTGGGTAAATTCAGAGCTGTTCTAGAGAAAACAAAATGAAGCAGAGAAGCAGAAAAGGTCATCAGACACTGCTGGCAGTGTTGGAACACTGGCAGCTTCTTTTTCCACTTCCTTTTCTGTTACTATTTCTACTGCTAGATACTTCTCAAACTCCACATTTGCAGCATGGCACAGAGGAGGAGCAGATCTAGGAATGAACATGGCATGCATGATGAAGCATCGAGGCCAACGGGGCTGATGCTCCCATGCAGACCTGTGCTCTCAGCTACCTGAATTCCCCCAGGGCACCCTCCAAACCACCCAGATTTTCCAGGGACATTGACTTGCCCCCAGATTCCCCAGGGACTCTGCTCTGACCCAGTGCTAAATTTGTGATTGCCCTGAAATCCCCCAGGGCTGCAGCTCCAAAACTACCACTGCTTTCTCCCACAGGCACCAAGGGGGAAATTTTTGTTTTCCCTCCATATAAGAGGTGCTGGTACCTTCTGGGATGTACAAGAGCTCTGGAGATCTGGTGTGGAGGTGACCACCAGCTGGTAAAAATATCTAGCTTCCACAAAGTGCAATCCCAGCCATGCTCAGTCCTGTTTCTTGCTCCTGTGTTCTGCTCCTATCCCTTCCTCATCCACTGACTAGACTCCTTCAGCTGCCAAACCACTACCAAATAATAAAAACAAAGGATAAAGCAAGGCAGCGGGATCATGAGACGCCTCAGGACACTATGTAAAGCAGCACTGCTGGACATAGCAAAGATCAGCCCTGGCTTGGGAGGGGTTGGGGTCACCAGGGAGCTGATCTGGGCCATGCTGGGGTTGTGGGGAAAGCGTTGCCCCCAAACACTGAAGGAGGTTGTCTAGAGAAGAGGAGGTTCAGGAGTGACCTCACTGATCTCTACAACTACCTCTTCTCCAGTCTCTTCTACCATGCCTACAGGAAACAGCCTTAATTTGGGACAGGGGAGATTCAGACTAGGTATTAGAAAAGGTTTTTCACTGTTAGGATGGGCAGGCATTGGAATAGGTCGCCCAGGGAGGTGGTGGAGTCACCACCCCTGGCGGTGTTCGAGAAGTATCTGGATGTGACACTGGATAATGGTTTTGTGGTTAAGGGGCTGAAGTGATTGTGCTGGGTGAATGGCTGGACTTGGTCATCTTGAAGGTCTCTTCCATCCCTGATGTTTCTGTTGGAAATGACACAACTTTAAAAGTTTTTTAATGTAACTTTAGTCAGAGATTTGTTCGCCTTTGCCCAGGGGGAGCAGAATTGAAGTTTCTCTTTCAAAGATTCTGTTCATAGAGGTTGGGTGAGGTCTGTTGAGTTTAATGTCTACAGATTGGCAGCTGCCAGAAAATACACAGGAGGTAAATGAACATTAATGAACATTACCCCAGGCAACATCAGAAACATGTGGTCTGGGAAAAGATTGGTAAGAGCACCAAAGAATGAGGACCTAATCAGCATCAAAAGGGATGAATAACCAAAAGGCAAAGGGATCAATAACCAACAGGAGATTGAATACTAAGTATTGTGTAATTTAGGACCAATGAACCTTAATGTCTTTGGAGTTTCTTAATGTATAAAGAGGTGAAAAGTCTAATAAAGAATCACGTATGGTGGAATGATTTTCACTGCGCAACCCGGACACGCGTGGATGACATAATCTCTACTGCACATCCTGGCCAGAATTAAGTAATGTCGTGATTTTCTAACACGGAAAAGATGTAGTCAGAGAGTTCCTGTTTTCCCCGCAGTTTCAGTAGCAATTCTGTGGTTCTATTAAGGGAGGCAGACACAGGGGCAAAGATTCCCGGCAAAGGCTGGAGGTTCTGCTCAAGCTGCAGCAAGGAGGGGGAACATAACCCAAAACGGAGGTAAGGCCTCCCGAAATCTGTCCCCAGCGCAGACACAGAGCGCGATCCTGCCCAGCCAGCAGCGGGGCAGGGCTGCTCATTCAAGGCCAATGCTGTCAGCGCCTTTTCTTTAAAACGAAACCGTTCGTTTCCGCGCGTCCCCTTCATTTCTCCTGCGCCACTTTCGATTCCGAGGGCTCAGCCCGGCTCTCCTGAGGGCAGCCCCGAAATGGAAGCCAGCCAGACCCTCCGCGACCGCAGGGCTTGGCCAGGAGGGCCCGGCGGGGCTGCCGAGGAGGAGCCGGGCCCGGTGACACCGCCCCGGGAGGCCGCGGAGGGACGGCCCGAGAAGAGCGGCCCGGGACGGGTTAAACAGGCCGGGCCTAGGGCTGCGGGGGCCGAACCGCGGCCCATGGCCCGGGACTGGTTCCCGTGGGCTCCCCGAAGCCTGCTGGAGGTGGTGGCCGTGCTGGCCGGGCTGGCGGCGCTCGGGGGGCTCGCTGTGTAAGTACCCGCGGGCCCCGCCTCGGGCCGGCCCTCGCCGCTTCCGCTCCTCACAAGCGAAAAGGAGAAGCGAGCCCCGAGCTGGGGAGGGCTTCTGGGGGAAGGGCGTGATTGGTATTTCATGGCTGAAGTACTCGCGGAGTGGGAGGCTGTCTGTGTGAGCAGCCTGCCCCAGGAGCAGGGCCAGGTGTCACCGCCATTGCCTGGCCCTGCCAGAGCTGAGCAGCTCAGCCAGACCTTACCCCATAGCCCTGAGGGTTGGCCTCGCCTTACCCAGGGTACAAAAGCCGCTGGGTGCTGATCTGAGCTTGCTGATGCACTCAGAAAGGTGGAGAACATGGTTGCGGTAACATAGCCTGCACATGGGTCAGCAGTCCTGCCCTTGGTTTTTGGTTTTTGAGCCGGGTACATAAGATGCAGCGTTATCCTGGGCTGCTGCCTGTGTCCCAGCAGCACATCTCCAGGTGCCCCTGGCCCAGGGCCGGCCTGCCCAGGAGCTGCCACACACCCATGGTAGGTGCACAGCGTCCATGTGCTGTGAAGAAATACATCCCCTGAGCGAGGCTCGTGTGCCAGGCAGGGTATCCAGCCTGCTGGAGCTTAGCAGGACAAGCTCATGCTGAACTGGGAAAGATTTAATTTGCATTGTCCTTCTCTTTTCTTCTTAGTGTCTTCTACATGGAAGTGGTCATGGGACAAAGTACGTGTCCTAAGGAGGTGGAAAACTATGTGGCATCCATGGTGCTGAGTGCAGTTGCTGACACGCTGGGATATAACAACGGGAAATGGGAGTTCCAGCAGAGTGGCTCAGTCATTCACAAGGAGCTGGCAGAGAAGGGGGGACTGGGCAACTTCAGCATTCAAGGCTGGAGAGTCAGTGATGACACCGTGATGCACTTGGCCACGGCCGAAGCGCTGGTAGCTGCGGGGAGAAACCCACGCTTACAACATGTCTACTTTCTACTTGCAAGGAACTACAAGGAGTGCATGAATGACATGGAGGGCAGGGCTCCAGGTAACTCCTCCATCGTGCTGTCTGGGTACAGCTGTGCTGTCACTCATGTCTCTCCTGCAGCTTGGAGCTCTGCTTTTGGCTGTTTAGAGTGCTAACTGTATTTCACGTAAAGGCAAAAGCGTTCCACACTCAGTAGCTGTTTCAGGATGAGATAAAGAGAATAAAATAAGGCAAGCTGAAGTGGTTTGGGCTTCTCTGAACTAGATGAAAAAGGTATTGTTTTGCCCACATTTACAAAACATTTTTATAGGTGTGTTTGAGGCCTAGCTTTAGATCGAGTAGGGTGATGGCTTTTGCACGTGGGATTCCTACATTCAGTGGATAAAAAAAATGCACATTCAGCCACTGTAATGCACACCCTGAGATGCTGTGTTAAGCAACACATTTAAACAGAGAATTAATACAGAACTTACAAGTGCAACAAATGATATGTAAAATATATTAAAAGGCACAAAGATCCTTGGTTGGAATAATTACACTTACTAAACCCAAAGTCTACTTGTGGCTAGCTCTGCATTCCTGCTTTCTGTGCCAGGACAGTCAGGCCACAGTCTTATTTTCTGAACTCTGAATCTTTTTCTGAAACCCTGTACTTCCATCATCTCTTTTTTCTGCATAGACACAGTGGTGCCAAGTTTGTGTCACAAGCAGTGGGCCTGGCATTATTCAGGAAGGGCACCTTGACAGGCTACAGTAGTCAAGATATATACAACATATTCGTGTGTTTCCTAGTTCACCCAGCCCTCCTCACCCAGCTCTTCCGTGAGGATTCCATCTTCCTCTGTGCTCATGGCCCAGGCTCTTCTGGGTGCCTGGATTACATTTAAATTGGAGCTGCTTAGGTTGGGCCTCTAATTTGACCAGCACAGGAAGTGTGAAGTATCCAGAAAACACTCGAATTCAGCAGTCCTGTGCAAAGTTTATACATTGAAATTGTATGTACACTTAGACGTACTTGTTTGGAGTGGCCAGAGTATGTCAAGAGTGTTCTGTCTTGACATTAAACATGGGAAAGGCCAAATCTTGCCACTGAGCATCGTGTACTGAAGCTGTGCATTTCCAAAATAAACCAGGTTGGAAACCTGAACAGGAATTTATTCTGCTTACCTTTCCACAGTGGGCTCCTATCCTTGTGTAAAGAACTAAATGATCAGTCTTTTTTTAACACCCATATTCCCAGTTGTTGGAGTGGCCTAACTAGTAAAATATTTAGGAAGGGGTAATGATGCTTTTCAGGACAGCTGAAGTTGGCAGATCAAACTTCCAAGAGATTCACTGCAGTTTTGGAGAAGCAGCATAGTTTAGTTCCCCCAGCCAAGATGGACTAACCACAGCTGGCAGTGACACAGCATGGTGAAGGATTTTCACCCTCTAACCTCGGTGACTAAAACCTAAGATGAAAAGCAGAAGAACCTAAAATTTAAATGTTAGTAAATAATATCTAAGGATAATAGGACACCTACTGCACTCCTGTGACTTAAGTGAGCTGCAATATGCCCAGAAGAAGTTCCCATTTGGAAGTGAAGAATTTGAAAACAAACTTGCTATGGACATTAAGAGGAGTGACAAGGAAAGGTCATATTATCTAGGTAAAAAAATAAATACATATTGTTTAGTGGGTCCAAAGACAATTTAACATCTTACAATCAGAATTGCTCCTGCTGCAGCTACAGGAAAGGCATTCAGCTCTGAGAGTTTTAATCCTGACCCTTAGCACTTGAATTCCCATTGAAGGGAATACTTAATCCATACCCTGAAAAGCTGTCTGCAGTCTGGAGTCTCCATGCCATATTGGTAAGTCTTAATGATAAAAGTTGCATGGCACTAACTTCTTTTGGCAGTTGAGAATAAATAGATTTTAACTGAGAACATAACCCATCGTGGTGCTGTTCTGGCCTAAGTACTCACCAGGGAATTGCAGCCCTGAAAGCTGAGAATGGAAAGTTGCTGTTGGAAATTTTGCTCAACACAGAATTCAGAGATTTCCTTAGAACAGTGGGGGAAAGTCACATTGATGGTTCACATGAGGGAGTCCAGACCTGAAAACCCAAAGCTGCAGTAACAAAGGGATTCCCACAATGTTCTGAGTCACAGGACAGCCACAGCAGACTCCCTCAGGGACAAGAGAACTCTGGGGATAGTAATTCAATGACAAGGTAATCCCTCCATCCACTATTGCTATTTGTGATGTGCCACAGCCCCAAATTCATTGTTCCTTGCAGATTACAATGAATTAAGCAACACAAATGTAGACATACTTCTTTTTCCATGGTGCAACTACAGTGCTTCTCCAGGAAACCTGCTTCAAAATTGTCTTTTGGTCCTGGTCTTCTCTTGGAATTACTTACCACTGTGTGGTTTGTTTAACTCACCTTTTTTATATGTACTGTTCAACCCCAAACAGCTGTTAATGTCTGTGCTCTTGAAGAGTCTAGGTAAGTGGAATGAAAGCCTATCCCAAAAATTGAGTCCAGTTCTTGAAACTTTTTCAGGTTGCCTTAATTCACACACTACTTTTTCCTTGTATTTCTTCTTCCCATAGACCAGTACCATGCTTAGGTTACTTTTAGTTTCCTGTTGCTAATACAAAGGATTCCTAACCTGGATGTGAAGGATATCTAAAACAACTTCCTATTTCAAAAACTCCCTTTTTGAAAAAAATCTGTTTTTTAAAAAAAAGATCTGATGTGATTCCAGCTTAGTCTTCCTAAAGTTTTTAATATTTCAACTGTTTAAAAGCATGAGGAGTAATACTTGTAATACTTCATAAATCGTAAGCGTCTTAGCTGTCATACACTGGTTTGTTTCACACTGATAACTTGAAAGTTATCAGTAGTCATCCCCTAAAATAATATGCACAGGCTTAAAGTTGCAAACAAATTGTACTGCAAAATAACCAGTCTTTCTTTCTATTTAAAGCCTTGTCATCTTCCTTTTTATTTTAGCTACAATTAGTGCAAGAACAATCTTACTTTTTATCAAGGACTGAGGTGTGTGGTCTTAACCTGCACAGACATGTCCTGAAGAAATGTTTTTTTTCTCAAAGTTTCAGCAAGAGTAATCTTTGCTTTTGTTATTCAGATTTTGATTTTATGCTACCTTAGTCCCTGTGCTCTCTACCCTCCCCCTTGTTTTCCTGGAAGAAGTTCTCTTTTACCAGAATATAGAGAGTAGTTGGAACAGCTTTTTAAAAACGTGGTTTTGTTCATTTTAATGTCCTGTTACAGGTCATTGGGTACAATGCTTGGTATGGTGAGATTTTGAGAAAAATGCCTCAATTTTCTGTTAGTCATCATGAAGTTGGAAATCATGCTGATGGCCCTTGTAACAATTTTGATACACAGCAGCCAGCACTGAATTAGTAAACTACATGAAATTTAGAGGCCTGACCATGTTCCCACACTGAGACACCCTAAAAGCAAACTCACAGGCACTTCACTTAGAGGTTGGTGGTGACTGGTCCGAGCAGAGCTAAAGATACTTGGCCCAGCACATGACACTATTCCTGAAAGTGGCCAGCTGTTAGTTATTTTTAGCATATGTCCAGAAGCCAGTCTTCAAGCTGTGCATGGATTTGGAGATATTTCAATTCCAAGGGTGCTGTAAATGCAGGTAAAACAGGCTGCCATAAACCAAACCCTACTGCCAAACATGTACATGGAAGGGCAGAAGCCAAGAGCTCTGCAGGGGACTTAGTGCAGTGCCTGGCTGTGATTAGCAAGGTCACAGATCACGGTGACTGAGTTGCAGCAAACTGAGGTGAAATTGCTTTGACCAGGCTTCTTCCTTGCTGCTTTACTGTATTTAGTTTGACTTCCAAAGTAAAAGAAAGAGAACCTGCAAGTTCACCAGCCACCTGTCCCCAGTGAGGGAACAAAGCATGGGAGCAACAGTCTAGTTTTGGGGGAGTGGTAACAGCCAGCTGCTGCTGTTAACCCTGTGTGTCTGAGAGAGGACTGAGCACACTGGGGTTAGTCTACTGAGTCCACCTTTGCCGTTGTCCAACCCATTAAAACTTAAATGAAGCTGCTTGAAACCTGCCTTGAATTACCTTCCTACTGGAAAAGAAGTATTTCAGATTGGGCCAGATGAGAAGACTAGGAGAAAAAAGCAAGGTAGAAGAGAATCAAAGATAATTCAATGATCCAAACCTGTTTCTTTACACACAAGCATTTGGGCTTAGCTCTCAAAACATTTCACCATCTTGGCTGGGGAAGCTGGCTGGGCTCTGAAATTTGGGGGTGTTTTCTTTGTCCTGTGAATGTGTTGGACTAACAAGTGCTAGTCTGAAGAAGCAGCACTGGAAGAAGCAGAGTTAATTTTGATTTCTTTAAAAAGTAGATAGCAGAAAGAGATGGAGGTGGGCTTGCCTCATTCTTGGAGTCTTTCTGTAGTTACCCTTTAGTGGCAGTGTTTGGAGATGAACTAGTGAGCTGGATAGTCCTTTGGTCTCACCCAGCACAGCTGCTCTTCAGCTTGTGGAAGAGAAGTACAGTAAAGCCAGTAATGCAGACCGTGTTGAGGTGAGAGAGGTGCTACTCTCAAGGCTTTCTGACAACTTCAACTGCAGCAAGGGAGAGCTGGAAAACATTTTCTGCCAGTACATTTTGTATTAGTGAGGCAATGGGAAAATTCCTGAGGAGCCTGTGCGGTCTCTGCCTTTAGAAGTCCTGTGAAAAAGCAGTTACCTAGACTTGCCTTCTGTAAGAGATCTGACAAAACTTTCTGTTTAGAGAGAGAGAGAGATATCTAGGTGTATCTAGGTGTATATATCTATGTTTTATGGATAACACAAAATGTAAATATAGACCATGTCAGTAAATGAGCAGTGAAGTGTTTCCTACCCTCTAGGCCTTTTATATATTTTCCCAAACAAAACTTATTGGGTCTGCTGGGGAGGATGCAGGATGCTCCAGCAGTTTAAGACAGGATATGTATGTGAGCAGTTTGTTTTTAAAAGGAAGCTCAAATCCCTTGTGCAGAGCGATGCCTTCTTCCCCACTGCCCTGCCTGTCTTCCCCATCCCCAAGCTATCTCCTGCTGATGTTTCTGTTTCTTCTTCCTCCTGGACTTTGCCTGTCTGCAGGTGCCATGTCTGTGGAAAGCACCATGAAGCTGGATCCGGAGCGGCCGAACGGCTGGCGGGTCCCGTTCAGCCCGCGGGCAGGAGGCTGCGGGGCCGCCATGCGCGCCATGTGCATCGGGCTGCGCTTCTACCGCCCCGACCAGCTGGACACCCTGATAAAAGTCAGCATCGAGAGCGGCCGCATGACCCACCACCACCCCACCGGCTACCTGGGGGCCCTGGCCTCAGCCCTCTTCACGGCTTATGCAGTCAACAGCGTGCCCCCCGTGGCCTGGGGGAAGAGGCTGATAGAGGTGCTGCCACAGGCAAAAGCCTACATGCAGGAGTCTGACTTCTACGTGAAGGAGAACATGGAGCAATGGTGAGCTGCACTCCCTGCACTGCCATTTCTTAGAGGCCTCGTACGATGGGGCAAGCTCTGCTCTTACTTAAGTTTCAGTAATCACATTATGGTAAACTCCTAGGACAGCATGTACCTGCCATAGGATCAAATCAATTCAGAATACCTTAACGTGGGGGAAAAAAAAAGGCAGGCTTGTGTTTTGTCAGGTAGTTGTGACCATTGTTTGGATCCAGTATGAAGTAGGTACACTTGTCATCTCATGCAACTGTGATTTTGTGAAAGACGGCAAGCAGGGCTGGGGAACAGCATCAAGCTTAGGTCTGAGCTCAGTTTGAAAGTTATAACCAAATCTGACTGTATATTCACTGCACCTCTGTGTGCAGGGGCACACACAGAGGTAAAGCTGCTCTGAGTTTGGGAGGATGACTCAGTTCTCACTCTGAGCCTCTGAATCCTGCAGGTGCTGGGCTGCCTTCTCCCTTGTGACTGGAGGGAGGGGAAATCTCACTCACTGAAACGTCCTTGTGCCTCTTACTGTAAATCACATCCCTAGTTTTGACAAATGGGGGCCGCCTGCCATTTTGCTGAGCCCTGGTTCGGGGCTCTTGACGTGGCGCGTTTTCCGCTGGCGCCTGCGCGGTGCTCAGCTGTGTGCTGCTGCCCGGGGACAACTTACAGCCGCTCCATCCCATCCTGTTTGGCAGGTACTACTTCGAAGAGCAGTGGAAAAAATACCTGGCGGAGAGAGGCATCTCAGACGGGGTCTCATCACCCAAGTTCCCGCCCAAGTACGGCGTGGAGGAGAGAGATGCGTTCTACACCTCCGTGAGCTACAGCGGCTGGGGGGGCAGCAGCGGGCACGACGCGCCCATGATCGCCTACGACGCCCTGCTGGGCGCGGGGGACTCCTGGACAGAGCTGGCTGACCGCGCCTTCTTCCACGGGGGCGACAGCGACTCCACGGCTGCCATCGCCGCCAGCTGGTGGGGCGTCATTCACGGCTTCCAGGGGGTTCCTCCCTCCCTCTACACCCACCTGGAGTACAAGGACCGCCTGGAGAAGGTAGCCAGGGACTTGTACAGCATCGTCTAGGCAGGAGATGGCAGGGACGCTTACCCAGCGGCTGTCTCGTGCTCTCTTGCTTGGTTTGCAACCCCCCACCGGATTAAACCTCGTGAATGTAAGCCAGAGCCAGAGCCAGAGCTGCTTTTTCTCTGTGTGTTAGCTTCAGTGGGGAGGTCATGTCGGTGCTACTTTGGGGCTGGTGGTTTGATGGGAACACACAATGGTCCCCCAAGACATCCCTCGTGCACTGCAGCAGCAGGACAGGCAGAAAACCCCACTCAGGCTGCCCCAAACCAGCATCTTGCTCCTTCAAGGGGAGCAGGGGGCACAAGTAGCCCATTGTATCTGGGGATAACAGAGCTTTCTTATAAAATTAATTTAACAAAGGATATTTTTTGTTTCAAATGAATGTGGAAAAAGTCCCTAAATCCGACCTTAAAGCTGTGTGAACAGCGCATTTTACCCGGTTCCACACCACTTCTGCAATACAGGTAGGAATGCATCATGTTACTTCCCCATTTCAGTGATATGGGAATTCAAGACTCTTGCCCAAATCCTTACTTAAGGCTAAAGTGGGTAATGAGAATTAACAGGTTGCATTTTACATCAGCTTCTGTTGTGAACTGTATTCTATTTTCATCAAGGTTACTAAAGGTAATTTGCTTAACATTTGTTATGCATAATACCATTAAAATAAGGTTTTTCTTCAAATCCAGACTATGACACAGCAAAGTACTGTTTTCAGAACAATTTCAAAACCAGGGTATCCCATTCAGTAAAAAGACCTGACAGGCCTCAGTTAAATGTTATATTCTGTTATGGTATGGGTTGAGGGATGGATGGGGTATGAAATCAGAGGTGCCAAGTTGTCTGCAAGCTCCAGCTGCAAGAGAGAAGATGTGCTACCAATAGTAGGGAGAGAACTTATTGCATCAAGGAGTAGGGGCAGAGGGAGAATGTTCCCAAGAGAAGGGCCTCAGCACACCTTTCTGCTGTGAGTGCACAGAAAGGCGTAATAAAAGCTGACAAAAACCAGCAGCAATAGGATTCACAATTTCAACACAGTTTACTACAGCTCTTGGGTGTGTTGTATAAAACATGTTTTAGTGCAACATAGTACAAAGTTTTTGTTGGTTTTTTTTTCACTTTTTTCTTTTTTTAAAAATCCCAAACATTTTTCCACATCATGCATGGACAGGGTCTCTCTCTTCTTGGGTTCGTTACAGAAAGTTACCACAGAGAGAGTGATTTGAAAAGCTTTGTGTTAAAACTCATATAGGAAGAGTCTGCCTTATAAAAACCAAAAGAAGTTTGAGACTGGGCAAGACACTGCCAGAGCAATGGAGAAATGTCACCAGCAAGGTACATTCAGGGACCACCGTGGGAGCCATTTCCCAGGAAATCCTGGGCTCTGTGCAGGAACTGCAGGGCTGGGAAGAGACCCTGTCCACCCAGGGGGGCAGGGCCATGGGGCAGGCCTTCAGGAGAGCCCTGCTCTGGGGCAGACAGGTTGGCGAGGAGGAGCATGGCTCGGGTGCAGAGCAGAGCTCTCCCAGGAAAGATCGGCTCCCGCTGACTTCATTTTCTCTTCTTCCTTCAAGCTGAAGCGAGTCGTGGTTCCTGTCCGGGAGCAGTACGTCCAGGAGACAGTACAGTCAGGAAACAATACCCACTGGCTGCAGCTGCAGCTGTTTGCACCTCGGTTCTTCATTTCCATTCACTTCTCATCCCACTCCTCTCTTTGCAGGCGTCTTAGTCAGAAAGGGAAGACAAGTGTGCGGGTGTGTGATACATACAGATACAGGAGTGTGATTTTATGCATATGCTGGGGCCAGTAAGCATTTATGTCTCGAGGAGGCAGACTTCACAGAGGGACGAGTGAAACTGGGGCTTCCCAGCAGAAGAAGAAACCAGTGCTGTTCTGGTGGAGGTGCAGAGGTGGCCAACTTCAAACGCCTTAGCACAAGATGATCTGCAGCCACGTGGGTCCTCTCCCAGACAGGAGTGAGGCTTCACGGTGCAGATCTCCTACCTGAAGCTTCACCACCTCTGAAACGTCAAGGCATCAGGGTCTAACTGACTTAGTGCTACAGAGCATCTGCTGAGGTCCCCTCTGCTCCCAAGGAGCAGTCCGACCCTCCGGAGAGGACAACGGCTGTGGGTATGGCACCTCTCACACGTGAGGCAGGGGCGTCTTGCGGCTGCTCCCGTCTGCCCCTGGTTGGCTTCAGCCATGCTGCAAAAAAATAAATGGCCGGATTTGCCAGGAAGACATCAAGGAAGACAACAAAAGGCCATTTTTGGCAAACATTTTCTTCCGCCAGACGTAACGCTTATGGGGGAGGAGGCGGTTTCCTCCACGGGACAGGGCAGGGGTTCTTGGCATTAGGGAGTGCAGGGGGTCAGGTGCCCCACGTGGCGAGAGCCCTGGTTTGGTTCACAAGAGCCATATCTTTCACAGAAAGAACAGCATTTCCTGCCACAGCGACTCTTACGAGAGCAGGTGACTTTGCCAGGAGGGGGAGCTTATGGAGAAATGGATTCTCTTCCTAAAGTCTCAGAAACAAACGGCAGATGCACATAACACGCAGGGGGAAGATTTCTCTTGGCCAAGGGGACAGGGAAGTCCCCAAGGTGCTGATGTGCTGCAGGCCCCTTGCTTTGTCCAGGCTCACACTGGGGAGTAGTGCAGCCACAAGGAAAACTCGTGACACGTGGCGGTTTTTATATGCAGATCCCCACTACGTGGCATGTTTGCTACTGGGCTCCTTGGCTGAACCATCCAGGGACTGTGAACCTGACCCGTGGAGCTTCTCCTTTCCTCCTTCCTAGAGTCATTACTTTGGTCATGTTGAAGCCTTCAGAGACTGGATTAAGCCTCCCATTCCCAAATGACTGGGGCACAGAGGAGATCTGCCTCATCAGATGGCAGCAGGGACACCAGGGAGGAGCATGACTGGTGAGACCGTACAAGGACCTGCTTTGCTATACAACATAGTCAGGGCTTTCAGGTGTCCTTCCTTTCCTCCCTTCAGTTCCTTGAGACAAACTAAACTGCTTTTGTCCTGACCGCAAGCATGCTCAATATTCAGTCTCTCCAAGACCTGGGAACACTCCCAAAAGGTGAATTGCTCCCTCCTGAGAAAACAAGTAAGATGGAGGCAAGAAGATGCTGAGGCTACAGCCAGTCTTTGAAATGGACCTCTTGATAGACAGCCCAGTTAACCCCACTGGGGACAGACCTGGCTTTGTCTGTTTTGGAAGAGGGGGGAGTTAGCTCAGTGCACCTTGAGAAAAGACTTTCTTCACTGAAGCACTGAGTCAAAGAAGGGAAAACAGTCTGGTTTGGAAAACATATACATTTACTGCCAAAGAGATCACTCCAGGACCAAATACCCCCTGGGAACTCCATACTGTGTGGAAGGCAGGGAATGTCTACAGTTCTTTGAGTGACCAAAAAAGAAATTATAAAAAAGTAACAGCCCAAAAGACAGCAACTGATGTGAATCAGATTAGTCCGAGAGGAACATCCGCTATGTACAGCAAGTGCCTCTGTCCATTGGGGTGAGGGGGTATGTTCCCACAGGTGCTGGAGGAAGCCTTGGACCTTCCTGTTCCTGCTGGCTGGGCAGAGCTCAGCCACTGTGTCAGAGCACAGACAGTGAAACAAATGAAACAAGAACAACGAACCCCTGTGTTCCTCAGGGCTCCCGGTGTATCTCTGCTTCTCTCCCTCTGTGTGTCCCTACAGCTGTCTTTGCCTCTTTAGTCTATGGTTCCTGGGTGGATGCTGAGCACTGGTGGCTCTAGGCAAGTGGGAGAGTAGTTGAGGTGAGGCTCTTTGATCCACAGCAAGGGAACCCCATTCTTGCCCTCCGAGTTCTTGCTGGAGTTTCGGCTCTTGAACCGCACCAGGAGGATGGTGATGATCAAGATGCCGAAGATGGGGAAGGGGTAGAAGAAAACGAAGTAGAAGAGGGCATCATTGGAGCAGATGACAGACTGCAGCGTGGAGCCTGGAAAGAGACAAAGGGTGGTCACATTTCATGGTTTCTCAGGTAATCAGGGCATGCAAACTTCCTTAGAAACATGGAAAACCAGATGCTCATTATTCTATGTCAAAGCAGGAGGTGGAGCCCTGGGAAAAATAACAGAGTTAGAACAGAAGAAAGCTGGATGTAACAGGGCATGTTTCAGCTTTATCCCCCCAAGAGTTTCATGAGTGACAGAGTCCTCCCTGGTGGAGATTTTATAGCATCTTATAAAGCAGGGAGCCTTGCAAAGCTTGTATATTCTCGGTGGTGCAACGCAAAGGCAGCAGCACCTCAGGATCTCTCTCCCTTGAGGGCCCACAAAACCCTCATGACCTCAGTTCCCTCTGGGGCCTCTAAACCATGCAACAGCTTCTAGAGTTCATGTGAGAACTCGTGTGCTACAGACTATGCTCTGGTGCAGAGCTAATCCAACTTCCCTCCCAGGGGAGGGTTAAATCCCAGTGAGTGGCAAGGTCCATCCCCACTGGCTCGAGACACACCAGGTGGTAAATGCTGTGGGTGAGCAGCCCCAGTACAGAGCTAAGTGCATTGCAGATACTCAAAGCAGAGCAAGAGCTGGCAAGAACCACTGAGCTGATTGGAAAAGTACCAGCACCACCGACTTGCACCAGCCCCACTCACTCCTTGGCCTTTTCATCTTGGTTGAACCAAGGATGCAGGGGATGCCAGGGCCAGACAGTCATCACCTCCTCTCACCTGCATCCTGCACGTGCACAGCGACCATCCCTGACTCCTCCTCGGCCAGCCGGTACCAGACGCCGTTGGGATCCGCCAGCCACTCCTCCACTCGGCACGAGTAGTTGCCGGTGTCGGCACCGCCGGCCTGCAGCACCGTCAGCCGGAAAAGCACCGCCGAGAGCCTCTGGAAGCGCAGGCGGCCCTCCCAGCGACCAGCCTCGGGGCTGAAGATGGCATCAGGGCCCACACTCAGCACCGCTTCCCTTTCCTCCTCCTCCTCCTCGCCCTCCTCCGCGTGGTCGCCCGCCTCCTTGGCCCGCAGGTTGTACCATGTCACTGCAAAGTGGGACTCTGGGCTGGAGCGGGACAGGATGCTGCAGTCCAGTGGGAAGGACTCCTTCTCCTGCACCGTGAGGTTGGCAGTGGCTGTGTCCACCTGCAAGGTGGGATCTGAGATGAAAAAATCAAGAGGTGAGAGCTGAGCTATCATCGGAACCATCCTATCGCAACACAAACTGTCACGACTCTGGTGCTGGGCACGATCCAAGCAAAACCAAAAGCTTGATGGAGCCTGCCAAGACTCACAGGGACCTCTGAGGCCAGCCCCGCAGGCACAGCATCCTCACCTCACCGTGTACCATCTGGCATGGGGTCAAACAGGCACGGGCTGCAAGCACCATCCCACCCTGGCCCACCCTCACCCCAACTAAGGATGAGAGGAGAAAGCTGCTGCAGCTCATCCAGACATGCTAAAGTCAGGATACCAAGGTTTGGTGCATGTGCTGAGGAGCAATGTGCTATTCCTCCTCAGCTACCGCTGATACAGCAAGGATGCTACCAAAGTCTTCCTCTCATTATTTTTCCTCTAGTGCTTGCTGCAAGGCTAAAGAGATGTTTTTACCTAACTGAGACACAGTGGCCAGAACCCACGATGAGTTGATTAAAGGCTGACTTCAAGAGCAATTAACATTTGGTTTAGTCATCTTGCCAGGGAGCACATACTCCAGGGATCCCTATCAGTCTGGATCTAAGCTTTCATTTAAAGATTAAAAAGCCCTTTCCAAAGTGGAAGCTGAGCAGGAAGGGCAAGTCAATAGCTCACTGAAGACAGAGGTACTTCCTCCACCAGTGAGGAGAGCTGGGCAAATCCTCCCTTATGCACACCCTGCAGGAGAGGGCTGCTGTCCCTCAGCTCTCGTCAGCCACCAGGGCTTCTCATTACAGCACCTGCCCAATAATTTTTAAATGGTCCCATAAGGAAAACCTTCATTAAGGCCAGAGCTCTTCAGGCCGTAAGCAATATGAGTATTTGCTGTTCACATCTTCCCAAAGTCCTGAGCAGAAACAGGAATGAGTTAAGTCATGAAATTTTGGGGACTACAGAGGTAGTAGGAAAGAAAAAGAGGAAGGAAAGGAAATGGCTTGTCCAAACTAACACAAAGCCTCCTTCACCTTTAGCAGGTTAAGCAGAAAGAGGAGAACTGATGTCTGAAGGTGCTGAGAGGTTTTCCCCCATCCTTGCTGATGATTATAGCCCTAACAGATGAGGCTGGAGATCCTCACTAATGAGACATGAGTCACAAGCATGATTAGTCATTTTGTTAAGTACTGACTGCTATGAAACAAAAACAAACAACAACAAAGCACTTTAAGAAAAAAAATCTTCAATTAGTGCACTCCCAATTCCCTCTCTTCTTCCTACTCTACATTCTTCTGCAATTCAAGAGGAGCCTCAGAGATTTTTCCTGCTGTTCATCATCCCCTCCATCAGGGCTGGCAATTATCACACTGGATGGAGAGCAGTACTGACAACCCAGCACAGCACAGGGATTGCCTGGAGAGGTGTCTCTGCTCAAGCCACTTTGGCCAGCAACTTCCCAAGCAAAAACGCGGCAGGTAAGAGTTCTGCTGTCCCCTGAGAATGCTCCTCCTCCCCAGTACAAATCTCTGCCAGGAATGACCACTAAAATCTTTCCAGAACCTCAGGCTTTTGCCAGCTCCACTGCAGTTACAAGGGTGACATCTTGCTGGAATGGGCAGGCATGAAGCACTGCAGAACAAGCAGAGAGTGGCTGCTTTAGAAGCTGGGAAGTACTCAGTGAAGGAGGACTGTACTGTTATTTGTCCTACAGCCTTTGAGAGAGACATTTAATCTTGAGTCATATACCTCAAAAACTAGGGAATCTGTATTTTCCAAGGTAAACTGCCTTTGCATCTTATCTGCTGTTAAAACAGACAAAACTTAGCTGAGTACTCTGGAAATCTGCTTTTGAGGATTTAGGAGTCCATCAGTGTTGGTCAGTCTTAAGAACCACCTTTTGGAAGCACAGGAGCAGAAACTCCACTGTGTCTTAAGTCAAGCACTGTTAGGTGAACAGCAACTCCTTGTGGAGCTCAAGAGGAGACAGAAATCGTATGATCTCTGGAAGTGAGGCTCTACAGGAAGATTACAGAGCTCTAGTCCATACATGCAACAAGAAAACACAAATGTCAGTGCTCAGTTAGAGTTGAAATTGGTCAGTACTGTGTCAACACATTTTTAAGGCTGTTAATAGCAAGAAGATGTCTGAAGCAAATGTTGAACTGATACCTGTTGAAGACAGTTACCTATTTAATAGGGATGAAGAAAAAGCAGAAGCATTCAATGTTTTTTTTGCCTCAGTCTTTAATAAAACTGATAAACCTTGGGCTGCCCAGTCCCATGAGTCAGAGGATCACGAGTGCAGGAACAGTAACTTTTCCACCTGCAGACTCTGAAATTGTGAGGGATCAGCTGTATGAGCCAAGTGTCCACAAGTCCATGGGGCCTGATGGGATTCATCAGGTGTTATGGCAGGACCCCTCCTGAACATCATCCAAGGGCCCAGGGAGTCTGGGAAGTGCTTTTTGGCTGGAAGCTGGCCAGTATATATTCCAATTTACAAGAAGGACATGAGGGAAGACCCAGGAAACTACAGACCTGATAGTCTAACCTCAATTCCTGGTTAAATAATTTAATATCTTTGTGTCACCTGCTCTGTCAGAGGATGAAGCGAAGGCAGTGGATGCAGTTTTTCAATTTCAGTAAGGCTTTCCATATTTGTCCCTCACAGCACCCTTCCAAATGTGGGATGGGGGGGGTTCATGGTGCACTGGGTGAAGAACTGGCTGAAGGGCAGAGTTCAAAGGGATACAGTGAATGGGACTACTTCTGGCTGGTAACTGGTCACCAGTGGAGTTCCTCAGGGTCCAATTTTAGGGCTGGTGCTGTTCAATTTATTTATCAAAGATCTGAATACAGGAGTTGAATGTAACATTAGCAAATCTGCTGACAATATCAAGTTGGGAGGTGCTGCTGACTCTCTTGAGGCCTTAAAGTGATCTAGATAGACTGGAGCTCTGGACTTTCATTAATGGAATGGAATTTAACAAGTTGAAATGCCTGGATTTCACACCCAGGTCCAAGTAACACCAGGCACAAGCAGAACTGGGAGTGGAGTAGCTAGAGAGCAGCCCTGCAGAACGGGATCTGGAGGTGCTGGTTGACAGCAAGCTCAGCAGGACTCAGCAGTGTGCCTCCACTGCCCTCTTCTCATGAAAGGACCTTGCCCCTGGGGCACACACCTGGGAAGCACAGGTAGCTTTTCCATTCTATTCTCCATCAAAATATGAGTAAAATCAGGAACCTACCCTATTTAATCTGCCAAAAGTGCTGAAAAAAAAATTGTAGATGCAGCAGTGACAAAACGCCAAGCCCATCTAGTTGTATTTGCAGAACTTGCTCTACACACTTTCCAGAAAAGCAGGGGTGCAATCAAGAAGACACAGAAAAAGGAATCAGCATGGTCTGTCCTGTGGTCCTGCCCTGTGCCTGGACCCACTGTCACTGACAGACAGACGGTGATTCATGTTTGCCCAGGAGGACAGAGGCTGCTCAAGGCAGATGGCACCAGATCCCACTCACCTGGCTGCTTGACTGTGAGGGTGATGAGCCCGGAGAGCTCCTCTGCCCGCTTGTACCAGCGGTCGCTGGGGTCGAGCAGCCACTCCTCCACGCGGCAGCTGTAGGCGCCGCTGTCCCGCACGGTGGAGTTCTGGATGGAGAGCAGGAAGAGGCCCGGGGCTGGGCTCTCCAGGTGCAGCCGGCTCCGTGGGTCACCCAGCACTGTCAGGTCCCCGTAGTGCAGCGTGCCCTGCCGGCTCAGCCAGGCCACCACCTCCTTCTCGGCGCGGCCCGGCCGCCGCACGGACCACTCCACCAGCAGCTGGGATGAGGGGCTGGTCCGGTTGCTCACCAGGCACTCCAGGGTCACCCACTCGTTCTCCAGCACCGTGATGTTTTTGTGGGTCTGCTTGACCTGCAGGCGGTTATCTATGGGAAAAGCCCATCAGAAATGCAACGTGACCAAGGGCTGCAAGGGTGCTTTGTCTCCCCACAATCCTTTCCTGCATGGCCACAATCCTGGGGTGTGATGAAAGAAATAAGGAAGTAGAGGAAAAAGTGATGGGGAAAGGAAAGGACAAAAAAAACAGAGGAGGAGAAGGAAAGAAGGCTTGTGTTTTTTAGGGTCTTCAGAAAATCTCAGGCTAGCCACCAACAATGACCCATCCAGTGCAGGGAACTGTAAACCTACAATCCCCTGCAGGACCTGGGAGGTCCTAAGTGCACAGAGACCTAATGAAGGGAGATCACACCTCACTTTTTTCTTGTTCTCCTCCTAGGACTAGGCAGTAGCCTGATCACACCCCAGCAGTAAGCCGCCCCCGTTGTGGGAAAAGGAAAAAACCAGCAAGATGGAGAACTGACAGCTGATTGCAGGGAACCCCCACTGCAAAACAAGAAGTGGCACAAGGGCCAAGTCACACACAGTGTTTTGCTGCCTTGGGAATGTCCCTGGTTTTTGCTCCACAACTTCATTGATACACAGGAGGGTGACTGGAATCTGCTCTTCTATGTGAAATGACGTGTCGAACTCTCCTAAATCCCTCACAATTTTTTCCAGGGCCAGTCTGGACTTCCCTGGTACTGCTGCTGCAGCAAGCACCGTACTTCCCAGAGAGAGGGGGGCAAAGCAAAGGAGGGGGCAGTCACAGCTCCCCTGTCCCTGGCCACCCCTCAGCCATCTTGGGACTTTGCAGACAGAAATGAGGAGCTGGCACTGGCAGCAAGCCATGGCTTGATGTGCTTCCTGCGTGTGTGACCAGGCAAAGCTGCACTGGGGACCATATCCAACATCCCCCTTGCACCCTTGTCCACAGAGTTTGTGTCTAGCCAGCTAAATCCACACAGAGAAAATGCAGTGAGCACCCTACTCCAGCCCCGATATCCAACTGCCTCCATCCTGCCTGCGGGATTTTACCTTCCAGACACAGGCAGCTGGAGCAAGCAGGGATGAGGCAGGCTTCCTCATCAAGTACCAAGGCTCTGGACAGTACTTGCCTCCCTGCCTCTCCCCTTTGTTCCAGCTTGTGGGGGCTGTATTTAGCTCCTCCACCAGCTCACCTTTATCAGTGTCATCCACTGCCACAGAAACCACCCACAGAACAGATTTCTCCTTTCCTGGCAGCCAGCTCCCCACCTCATTAAACAGTATTCCCACCCCATGTGCAAAGGGAAGAGACAAGGCTCCCTGCATTTGCCAGGATACAGGCACAGAGTAAAATTAAACTGTGTGCAAGACATAAAAATGCTTTCCCAGGCAGGGACACAGGGGTTCTCTCTCAGTAAGTTGCTAGTGCTACAAGATGCTCTCAAGGATAATGAAATCTGGCTGGATGCAGTGGCCCTACAGACTATGGGGGATGGACAACCCTCATGTGGGGATGCTGAAAGGCACACAAGCTCAGCCTAGAGGGACAAGAGTCACATCAAAGTGGGGAAAACTCTCCTTCCACGCAGGGACGTGCAGGCACGAGGATGCAAGGACAGGGTGGCAACCTCACAGGCCGTGTGTAGGAGCCAATGCCAAGAGCACCCCACCTGGCTGCTTGACGGTGACCTCGGTCCGCCCTGACACCTCCTCTGCCAGCTTGTACCAGGCGTGGTTGGGGCTGAGCAGCCACTCCTCCACGTGGCAGTAGTAGCTGCCACTGTCCCGCACCTCTGCCCGCTGCACCGTCAGGCTGAAGAGCCCGCCCGCGGCGGAGCGCTCGAACTGCAGCCGGCCCCGCAGCCCCTCCTCCTCCGCGTAGGTGCCGTACTCGAAGGCTGAGCTGTGCGTGGTCTTCAGGATGAGCTTTCCGTCGGCATCCGAGGGCTTGTGCACGTACCACAGCACGGCAAAGTGGGAGTCGGGGCTGGTCTGGGATTTCACCGAGCAGTTCAGGGGGATGGGCCGGTTCTCCACCAGAGTGATGCTCCGCTTCGACTTGCTCACCTGCAGCTTGGTCACTGCCAGGGGGAAATGGAGAAGGATGAAGAGAGGTGGGTCATTAACACAGGCAAGAAACTCGGTGGATCTGGGGTAGACCCCAAGTCCATTCTTGCTTGGGTCCCATTTGCCTTTAAGACATTTAGATATTCTACCAAATCTCTCAACCCCTCTCTACTCCTGGATCCTCTCACTGTGTCCCTCAACAAGAGAGACTGCTTTTTTACAGTCTGACCTTTAAAGCACTCTTTAATTCATAGTGGTCCAAGGCACCAGACTTAGTAAGACGACTACACCCAAACTCAGTGGTTTTTCTCATGATAAAATCATTGCACCTCAGGGCAATGAGCTGTTGACCAGTTCCAGAGAAAACCACTTCTGAGATAGTGAATGAAATGAGACCCTACTGCTGTCACATGCCAGCCATCTCAGTGAGATGTATCCCACAGACATGCAATAGCTAGGGGGGGAAGTGCAGGCACAACTGGAAAAGGAGAAAGAGCACCAGACTGGAAGGGATCAGCAGGGAACAGGCTCTGCTCCCACAGCCAGGAGATCTGGCTCCAAGTCCACCACAAACTGCACAGCCTAGGACAAGCCACAGGCCATCACCTCTCTTGGCTTCTCAAGCTCAAATGCAGTTCCCACGGTGTTGAGGATGATACAGCAGAATCATCAGCTCTAGTTCCTGCAAGGAGAAACACACAGTCTCCCAATTCCTCTCTCCCTGTGCAATCACAAGACAGAGCCTCCACTGCAGTGTGTGCTCACGCTGTGCTTGTCACCTGAGCCCTGGTGCCCCCACCAGCTACAGACAGGGGAGAGGGGCAGCCCCCACCCAGCTGGACACACCAACACACTGCTCCTCCCAGTGGCTCTGCCACCATGGCCCACCCCTCCTTCACCTCTCCTCACACAGCTGCTCCCCTCTGAAAGGGGGAATGCTGCCTTGCTGCTGACAGGCTGCAGATCTCCTAAATGAAACTTGAAGAGTGCACGGGTACAAGCGGCACGACTAAAGCGTGGCACCACAGGCACCAACAACTGAAGGCTGCCAGGGGACTTGTGCCCATCCACACCCTGGAAACACATCCCACGCATCCTGCGTTTGTGAGGAAGCAATGTTGTCTTCTCTCTCTCACCGAGGCACGGGCTCCTTGCTTTGCATCACGCTTTGCTTCCAGCTTCCCTCGGGCACCTCGGATGCCGGTCGGCACAAGTGATGAGTGACGGTGCCCAGGGAGAGGATGGGCACAAACAACTTCAAATGGGAGGAACTCCCACCACAGCAGTGCTTTCTGCGCTATCACATCTCAGATAGGCATCCTGTATCGCATCAGACATTCCCCTGGAGCCTGCATTGCCCGTGGCTTTAATCAGTATGCTAATAAAGACTCCGTGGCTGTGGTATGGCATGCAGACACTGGAGGAAGGAAAGGAGGGAAACTGTCCTTGTTTTTCCTCCCTAGGGACTTCAACCTAATGTAAAGAGTCAGCATCACTCTCCTGTATTTCTGCCATATCCCAGACACATTCCTTCCCCTTTGTTTCACTTCAGGACAATAGCCTTAGCCACCACACCCACCCTCATCCCACCTTTTTGGCTCAGCATTGGTTAAGAACGGTTATTTTGAGCATTAATCAATCTTCCAAGTCCCTAGGAGATGAACCAATAAAGGAGAAGGTGGTTCTCAGCAGTTTCCTTTCTCCCCCAGCCCCCTTTCCAAACAGTTTATTTTTAATTGGTACTGGATTATTTTCTGCAACCGTTACTACGGAAACCTTTGTTACTATAGCAACTGTGTATGTTAAGTCAGTAGCCCTATATCTATTAAAATGCAGTATATACACACGCTGCGTGTGGTGGGTTGCTCAGTATCAACACACACACACACACACACACCAGACAAAGCCAGGGTACACACAGACCAGAGCTGCTGAGAGGCAAGCACCCCTCTCAGCGCTCTTCCCACATTGCAGCACCTCCAGGAGATGAAAATGAGGACGGCTGACACGGAGTAATTTTGATTTTAGTGTTTGGGGCAACAGACCTGCACCTTGTACATGACAGATGTATTCCACTGAAGCAGTGAGGGCTTGTTCCCAGACCATAATCACAGTAATTGTCACTGTGTACAAACAGCACAGACCCCTGGGGACATCCAAGGACTCTTAGATGGCTTCTCAGCAGTTTTCCCTGCTCCCATGCAAATCTTTGGGAAGAAATCTTTTTGAGAGTAATGGGGAAGCGATCTTATTAACTCTGGCAAAAATGAGATCTTAAGTTTCACACACCCTCCCCATCCTTCCAAGCCATCCTTGGCAGTCACTGCAGCCAGCAGTGAGGAATTTGCCCACATCTGCACTGAGTCCCCAAGATATCAATGAGGTAGCGCTTCTACAGCTGCTACCAGTTGGAGCAACAAAACCTGGCAGGGAATCACAGGTCTTCCCTTTGCCAGATTGCGCTCTTGCAGAGGTTCATAGCACTGTGCACAAAGTTTCCTCTGGATTATAGGTATCAGTGATGTGTAATGACATCCCTGCCAATGCACTTTTCATCAAACATGAATTATTTTCCTAAGGGAGACACACCACAGAAGATGCAAGGGCAGGTTCTGTTTCCCTCCCACGGAATTAGAGAGGACATTCTCAGTCTTTTCCAATTCTGTGAATGACAAATGCTTGCATGTCCTTGTGCTGGTTCCTGCATAGTACACAGGCACCCCTCTCTTCTTCATTACCTTTTGCAGATCCTATAGCAAAGATTCAAGGCTTTGATGGACCACAGACTGATAGCTGCTAAGCTGGAAATGCTGTGGCACACAGGATACTTTGGGGCAGCTTCTCCCTCAGGCTGGTTTGCTTGTCCATGCAGGGGAGAGATCCTGGTTAAGACATGGGAAGCTCTGTGGGTAACTCACACTTCTGCTCTCCCACGAGGCTGACCATCAGCCACGGCTCACAGATAAGCAAACAAACCCACAAAGCCCATTTTACATTTGGGAAAAAATATTTAGAAAGGGGAAAACAGATAATATTGGAGTTGGTGGTCCAGGGTAATGGGAATGGTACAATACAACGCCAGGGAATCCACCCATCTCTTTCCAATCTAGTGGTAAGCCTATTCCAGTGCAAGCTGAGTCGCTCCAAGCCAGGTGCAGCTATCCAGGTCAAGTTTAAAGATGCTGCCAAGACATGGAAGTGGTTGTAGCTGCTGGTGCATGAGTGAGGTTGCAAGAAGTCTGACACCCCAGGCAGTGAGCCAGTGAAACCTCACCCTACTGACAAGGGAGAAACTCCCTTTTCCTGGCTTGAGGATTTGCCTGGGCAGAGAGCCAGGAAAGGGCTTGGCCTTCAAATGCTGAGCTGATCTGGTGTGCCCCAGGGGCTGGGGTTTCGGTGAGGCAGGGCAGGGCTGCTCCAGCCCCGTGCCAGGCAGCAGAGGTGGTGGGTGCAGCAGTGTGAACAGACACATAGCATTTTTTGCTGCACTGTCAAGAAGTTGATGTTCTCTTAACAGCCTCCCGAACATCTGCTCTGTGAGAGGAACAGGTGCCTGTGTCTAGGTGAACTTATCGTGCATATCATCTGCAAACCATAATCCTGTTGCCACAACGTCTCCTGGCTCCCTGGAGAGTGCCAGTAAAGAGGATATTGTACCTTAATGTACTGTAATTGGCCCTACATATGCTATTAAGGCTTTCAATTTACACTGGCAACAAGTCACGGTTAGAAACCTCTTAGCTTTTTTTATCATTATCTCAAGATGCCTGTGGCAGCTTCTGGTCCTCAAAGCTCGCACCTCTGGCTGGGAGCTCAGGTCAGACACACCTCACAACCACAGCAGGCTACACAGCCTGATATGCAGGAGGGGTTTTCTCCACACCATCAGTCAAGGCAATCAGACTCCTCAAGCTGAGCATGTGGTAAGCACAGTTATACAAATATTTGGAGGAAGGGAGAACAGTCATCAGAGGAGGAGGAGGAGGACAGAGACAGTGATGTGATTCATGGTTTTTCTGCTGACTTGCTGCCTCTTGGCTCCCTCCCCTCTGTTTCCTAATCATCAAACTGTGGTTACAACACTTACCTTTAGCAAAGCACTTTGCAGCCTGTACCTAAAAATGCTGTGATAAGAAGATGCTCCGTATCAAACACCTTACATCATTTTGCCTGCTAGGCAGCAAGAAAACACAACAGCAGGAGTGTACTTCCCACCTGGGAGCCACTACTACTACCACATCCTGGGAATGGAAATGTTTAATTGCGCCTGAAGATATTGTTTCCCCCAAAAAAACGTCCCCACACAAAACCCCAGAACGTTGCCCCTGCAGCAAAGGAGGAGGGGGCCATCTTCTGAGGAAGGAGCCAGCTCTGCATGAACCAGCAGCTGTGGCACAGAAGGATGGGCAGGAGGATGGCCACCAGCATCCCAGAGAGTCTCCAGAAAGCTCTGTCACCACAGCAGGGAGGCCGTGTTCCACTTTGGAGGCTGCTGCTCTCTGGGGAGAGCTCCTCCAGAGAACACTTTTGCTTGGAAAAAACTGATGAAATGTTGCAAAAAGTTTTCTGGGGGAATGTCCTACTTTTAAAAGCCTCCACTGAGACTTTGCTGTGCTGAGGTGTGTGTGCAGGGGGAGCAGAAACGAGGCCAGCCCAACCTGAGCCCAGTCCTGGTTTAACACCATACAGTGGGTTTAGCAGGCTGATCAGGAGAGATTTTTTTTCCAGGAGCACAGCCCCACGGTGACTTCCTACAAGGAACCTTTCTCTCTCCAGCACGCTCAGTGTAGCACCCTGAAGGGCACTGGCCACAAACTTTGGCACAAACTCAGCCATTCCTTTGGCCTGTGGTCACAACCCAGAGCTGCCTCATCACTTCCCTCACCATGGCCTGAAAAGCACTCGGTGCCAGAATTCCTCCCGGAGGATGTTTGCCTGGGATTCAAGACACCAGTGTGCAGGTTACTGCCACAGGCTCAGACATGCACTAACATCCAGACCTCTGCCAGCTCTTCTCCCTTCCACAAAGCAGGGCTGAGGAGCCTCCTCCACCTCCCCAGACACTACAAGGACTCCTGCTTTAATGACTGAACAGAGTCAAGCAAGTACACGCCAGCCTACTGATTCAGCACGGCGAGAGCTGGGTGACTCACGTTTATTAGGTTAGCTGAAAGCAAACCAACGTTCAAAAAGGAAAGATGTGCAAGCCCTTTTGGAGAGGAGGCATCAGAAGAAAAGCACTTACAGAAGGGAAGAAAACGAGATGCTCCTAGGAGGACTGTGCTCATTAAGCTTAACCACAGCATAGAAATCACAGCAAAGTAAAGACAAAGGCTTCCAGCACCGGGGCAACCTCCCCAGAGAAGGCAGGAACATGGCAGCACAGCTCGAGACTACTAAAGCTATTCTCTTTTAACTGAACACAATTCCTCCTGAAACTGGATTAGTGAGGTTGCAAATTGCATTAGCCAACATGGGAGGCTGCTGGTGCAACAGGAGCAGCAGAAAGGGAAATAGCATTAGACTTTGCCTGCCATTATTACTGCCATTATTAACTTGTCACTTTACTGTAGTGTTCCTATAACAATGAATTATTGCCTGCAAACAGGCTGACATGATTGAATTACTGGGAGAGCAGCTCTGTGGGAAGGAAAGACAGTGTTAACCCTTTCCTGAGAAAGGCTCAGCTTCAGCCCCCTCCCATGTGGTCAGACAAAAGAGCTGAGGCTGTGACTCTGAACACCACCAAGTGACCTGCATTTCAACATGTTCAGCAAGTTGCTGCAAAGTCCACAGCCCAGCAGGCCCAGACACTCCCCAGCCTCATAGCTATTGAGCCTCATAGCTGCAGCAAGACCAGCCAGGTATTTAAGTCTCTGTGCATGTCCATGCTGACCATCACCCCTCCAACAGCCCTGCCCAGCACTCAGCCCCAGGCACAGGACTGAAGGACACTGTGCTACTGCAGCCTGGGGAGTGTTGTTTGGTGCTCTCAAAATGGTGCCAGAGGGTCCTGTGGCGAAGCAGAACAGGCACCTCACCTCAAACCTTGCGGTGGATCCGCTTGGATCCCCCACCAGCTCCAGCCCCAAGCAGTTTGATCATCCCAAGGTACCTACAAGAGGCCCCATGCCCTGCCTCTCCCCAAAAGCAGCACAGTCAGACTGCAGACCCACCAAACACTGGGGGAGTGGGTCATGTCCATCTCTGCATGTGAAGCCTGCAGGCAGTGACAAGGACATCTGCTTGGCTTGGGAACAGCCTGGGATTACCAGCCGTGCAGGAGCCTGTGGAGCAGCTAACAAACTAGCAGGTAACCAAGTGGGGCCTTGGGGAGGAATGCATGTGTGACCCAGAAAGGCTCTTTAAATCCCAGAAGCCATACATCTGCCAGCACATACAGGAAAGGCAAGGATGGAAAAAGCTGGGAAGCTCACAGCCTCCCAGAGACCACCAGCTGGGACATTCCACTAGCCTGGAAAAACCAGGACTTTGTCCAAGAAACAGAAACCATGCCCCTGTAAAGAACAGCAAGAAACAAATATACCCCAAAGCAAAACGCCTTGCAAACTTAAACCCAGAAACTTTTCATCAAAACCCTGAAATGCACATAAAAGTTCTGCAAGAGACAGAGGAAGGGAGGGAGGAATAAAAGATTCCCAGCATGAGTTGTGCCTGCTGTCAGAAAACAATATACGGCTCACTGATCACTTGTAAATTAAAATATGGAGATAGGATCACTGGAAGATAAATTCAGTACCAAGCTACAGCCACTGAGGATAAAAAACGAAAAAAAATAACATACCGAGATATTTAATCAACTCCTCGTCAGAAGGATTTCAAACAAAGGCGCGCTCCGTCAATTAGGGAAAAAAAGTAATTAAATGCACTTGAAGAGCAAGTTGTAACACACACAGCAGCACCACACACCAACTCCCATGCCATGCTGAAGGCTGGATTTCCTCAGGTAATTTTTCCCTCACGAAAAAACTTGACAGTTTTGTGCAGTTGCACGCTCAGAGCACAACTGCACCCTGTAGCGCATGGCTGACTTTCGCACACGCTGTGTTTGACTTGGGCATTTTAGGCAGCTCCTGCTGAAAAACTGAGTGCTGGGCAGACAGAGATGAGCTGCTTAGGGTGGTGTGAAATGTGATTTTCTTGCCATCCAGAGAGCAAGCTCTCCAGACAGTCCTCAGGCAGAAGTGCATCTTTGGGATACTGCACGTACCAGCCCTCTGCCAATGTCAGGTGCTGCTCCCCATGCAAAGAGAAGTCCCCTGCGAGCTGAACCCATCCAAGCACTAACTCACTCCACTGACCTTTAACTCTCCTTTCCACTGGGCTTGCTTTCTGCAGGGGTACTAATCTGCAGGACTTGTGCCAGCACAAGAAATGGGACAGAACCATGCAGTCAGCAGCCCACATTGGGGATGAGGATCACCTCCTTCTGTGCAGCAAAGTGCCAGATCAGCTCCACCTGCACTCTGAACGCTCATGGATGATGCTGCTTCCATAACTAGTGAGTACAACTACTGCTGGGAGAACAACCAAGTGAAATGAGCCATCTGTCATTTCTTAAGGAATTGTGTTCTTGAACTTCTTAAGGAGTGAGGACATATTTCAGCATAATGGGCTACAGATCTATCATCATCAGCACTCCATGCTTCTTGGTTAATTGGGACGAGGAAAACTATAGTAATTTTGTTTAGCAGCATCCCAAATGCCTATTTAAGAAAGTAAGATGGCTTTGAGATAAAACTTTTATGTATACATACATACATTAAAATAAAAGACCCCGAGGCACAGGTTCAGCATGTTTGGAGCCAGTTTGCCGTAAGGAAGCAGATATCTCAGGTTCAGCGAACCCAGGAATTCAGTCTTTGACCAATGTCAGAACTTGCAGTTCCTCCTGCCAGGAGAAGCATTCCTCAGGATACAGAACACAGAACAATGGTGCAGGTCCCATGCACAGGGATGGACTGCCAAAGGTGCTGCTTGGGCATACGGGGAGGGACCCCTGGGCTGGGCTCTGGTCTGCCTGGAGGGCTGAGAATGCAGCAAGAGAAATATTGTGCTGCTGCAGCACTGAGCCTGCTGGCCCCAAGGCCACTCACCTCATGGAGGGCTGGGGCTCCATGCAGAGACTGGGACAGAAGAGTCGTCAACACCTGGCTGCAAAGCTGCTCATCACCAGTTTCCCACTCCCTCAAGGGCTTTTGAACTCTGCTTTTGAAATCCTCAAGGACAGGAGGAGGTACAAAGCTTTAGAGCTGGACACCATCTAAGTACTGCTCACTGCAGAGTATTTTAGTCCAAGGAGAGCAAAGAGGGAATCGATGAGAAGCTGAAGTGTGGGGAGAGAGAGAAGCTGTTCAAGACAACATCAAAGAAGGTGCATGTGCAAAGACTGCAAACAGGCTGACACCATGGTTTTGTATATCCATGCTGCAAACAGGAGTGTGGAAAACCTCTCAGGAGGTATCAAAGAGAGAAAGCAAAGAGTACTTTGAAATGGAAGTGAAAAAATTGGACCTAAAAAGTAACCATGGAGAGAGCTAATTTGAAGAGAGCAGAATATTCTGGATATGGCCCAGGTCTCTTGGCATTGTCAGTCTTGTCAGGGGGCTAAAAGAAAGACTGCCTGCACCAAGATCAGTGGGCACACACAGAGCAGGCTGAGTCAGGTTAAGGTCCCACGAGGTGCAAGGATGCATTCCCACGCTCTTCACCCTTGTGAAATGCATCCAAGATGCTTCATCCATTTAAAGTTCAACTTCTTAGGTCATGCCCCTGGGTGCATTTTCCAGGCTGGAGTCCCAAGAGAAACCTTGAACATAATTGCAATCAGCTCAACACACCTGGCTCTTACAGAAGGCTCTCCCAGGCAAACCTGTAGAGGAGCCAAGCAGCACCCCTCCCAGAAGGAAAACCAAATGCAAGGAAAGGTGAATCACAGCTCTTCCCACAAGGCCAGTGTCATCATCCTCATTACAGCATCAGGAATGCAGCAGGAGCTCCCTCCCCTGCTGCTTACAGCCAGGAGGACGGGGATATTTGGAGGAGGGAGTGATGGCTAAGTGTGGAGAAGAAGCACCTTGGGGTGCTGGCCTGAGATAAATAACTGTGCCAAGGAAGTGACAGCAAGTCTAAGCAGGGAATCTGTCCCAGAGGACCTGGCAAGTGTGGCAACAGAGCTCCCCAGGCAAATGGGCAGGAGTAGGAGACTACCTGGGGTGCAAGGTAGGAGAATCAACCCCACCTCTGCTATCTGCAGAAGAGAAAGGGCTCCAGCTGGGTCACTAATGCAGGTACGTACAAGGGGACAGCTCTGGGTCATGCAGCACTGAATCCCTTAATTTCATGTGCTCAGTGTGCCAGAAGGAAGGAGCAGCAGCTCTGAGGAAGAGCAGCAGGTCTTACCCCACTGGCAGTGAAGGGACAGGAGCAGGTCCCCGAGCACACAGGGAAGAGGAGACTGCTCTGTGCCACAGACACTGCTGCTGCTGCTGAGGAACAGCCTCCTCTGTTCCGAGCAATTCTGGAACTCCTTCATCACTCAAGCAGGAGTACAACCATTTGCCAGATGGAGCAGGCAGCTGTAAAGCAGGGAAGCAGCGCTGTTCTACAGAGCAGAACCACTCTGGGATCAAGCAAGCCGCAAACTTCAGTTTCCAGACTTCACTTCGGTAAGGAAGTTTCCAGCTCATTAACTTTCCTTGCTTAACTTTATTGCTGGATGCTGCCAGAAGCAAGAAGTGTCAGGTTGAAGCAGAGACTCTGTGGCCTTTGAAAACACTTGTTTGAGCCTCCACTCAGGAGTCTGGTCAGTATCCCACTGGCCACCTGTAGTAGAAAATGCATCTTTCACATCCATCCATGAGAGGACTCCTTAAACACAGAAATCACTAAGAATGACTAAGATGAGATGGAATAAAAGCATTAACAGTAATATCTGAGATAAGGAAAGTTTCTCAGTATACTCCACAAAGGTCTTGGTAATTAATTATTTGAAAATCAGTGCTCCTCTCCCAGCACTAAGTGTGCTATACAGCAGCCTCCTTTTCTAGTTCTCCTCTGCCTTGTGCCCTCCTCATCTTCCAAGCAGCCTCGGTCTGCAGTCACAACCATCCACTGCTTGGCTGCTCAGTGAGCCTTCAGAGTGAAGGAGGAGCATGAGACTGAATGGTCTCTCTGTGGCTGCCATGGATGGGCTTGGACAAAGAGGTAAGAGTCCTTCATTCTCCACTCCTTAGGTTTCTCTGACCATCACTAGCCCAGCACACCCACTCTCTGCTTTCCTGTGGAGAGCAGAAAAGCAGCAGAGGGCTCTGCACCCACCTGAACGCAGGGCTTCAGAGACAGCTGAAGGCTTGCCCCACTCCTAAAGTCAGGTTCAGAAAGAAGCCACCTCCAGCTCCTCCAAGGCCAGCTTCATGAGCCTCCACCCTCCCCCTTCATGATGGTTTCAAGTTAACAGCTCCTAATAAACCAAACTTTAAGAAGCAGCCCCTGGAGAGCCTCTGGAAGCTAATTAATGCTCTAATGAAGAGCATGACTGCCTTGTTTGCTCGATGGCTCCCAGGTCAATCAATCTGCTGTAGACCGGCTTGCAAAAAAGCAGTGAGGAGCCCAGCACCCCTGGTGTCTGCTCAGTTATCATCCCCTGCCATCCCTCCTCCCATGTTCATTACTGTCAAAAACCCAGCAGCATGAGGACAGATTTATAGAGGCGACTGCAGCTTCTCCCTGAGCGCCTGATCCAGAATTAGTCAGGAACAGGACAAGGGACAGCGCAAGGATGGAGGTGTGGGGAGCTGCATGGGAAGGTGCATGAGTATGAAAGGGGTGAGAAGGTGCTCTGAGGGTGGGGATGTTATGTGAAAGCCCTGCTTTCTTATTCTGCTGTTGCCAGATACACTCTCCAGCACTGAGACCCCAGGACTTTGCCGAATCGCCCCCTCATTTCTGCTGTGGGGGAATTGTAAGTGCACTAACACACACAATGACAATGGCAATTTAATAGACCAGCACAAATCTGCTCCAAGCCTCCTTGCCAAAAGAGAGAGCACTCCACAGACACCCAAGCCTGCCCAGATTGCAGCACAGTCCCTGTTGTGCACTGTCTGCTGCCCTTGTCTGAGTCCTGCAGACCACACGGACACGCACGGCTCCCAGACAGCACCTGCTGTCTCAGCACTCCATCCCTGGGACACCTGGCAGGGAGAAGCAAGATCCAAGGAGGAGATGGGAACAGAGCCTGCCTGACAGCCCTGGGGTCTTCCCCTTGGCCTGTCTGAACCTATCTACCACAGGCAGGAGCAGAGCCCAAGCACTGTTTCCCCTCTATGCTGTGCGAGGAAGGGGGCAGGGAACAGTGAGGTCAGTTGGCATCTCAGCGTGAACACTGAGAGCTCAGCCTGAATCCAAACGCTTCCAGGCTCACTTGGATTCAAAAGGAACCACCTGCTTCCCCTAAAACCCAAGAGAACTCCAACTGCCAGGGAGTCACCTGGCAGGAATGTCCCTCCCAGGACAGGACACAGCTAATCCTGACGGATCTCTCACACTGGCCCACTAAGCCTTGCATGCTGGATGATCTCCACCTGGAAAGGGGCAAAGCAAAGGGCAAAGAAATGTCTCTAGATGGGAAAATGGTGGTGAACCGTCAGGGGAAAGGGATGACGGCCTTGGGGATGAAAGAGCCACGTTTTCAGAAGCAGGACACATACTGCAGCAGAAGGGGAACCCCAAACACAAAATAAATCTCCACTCCTGCACTTGGGGCTCACTTCCAGCTTGGGCTGCACTACTGTGCACGGTCTCCTGCCAGCTTTGGTTTCAGGGAAGCAGCTGGTGTGAACTGACATGTATTCTTCCCCTCCTGCTGCAACATGAGCTCACCAAGAAAGAAACGAGGCATTTTGAGAGATGGAAGTAGAAAGGAGAGCATTGCATTGTAGGGAAATGAAATAGCCACGGGCTACATGGTCTGGACCCCAGTTGTGTCTAACAGCCCACCACACCAGCCTGGATTTCTGCCCCAGCCTACAGAAATTAAAACTCAGCAGTGGCCCTAAAGCAGAGCAGGCTTCTGTCCCTGCAAAGCACACATGAGCTTCCAACCCAAGGTGTGCAGGCTTGCAGGGCACCGAGGAGCAGGCCAGGAAAGGGAGCTTCGGATCCCAGTGCTACTGCTGGTGAACTTACATGATACCTAAATTCTCTATAACCTCTCACACCTACAGCCAGCACCCTTTATAAGGAATTTCCTCACACTGCCAGCCTTTAGAACAGCTTCACGCCCAAGAGATCAGGAATGTCACTCTCAAAGGCCAAATCTGGCTCAGATGCCACAAAGGAGACTTGTGCCATCCCACCTGGAGGCCTTGTACTCAGAGCTGGGTTAATGCTGCCACTGCCTGCCTTTCTTGCTCCCTCCTTCAGCCACTACATGTTTCATTTCTCAAAATACCACCCATTTCTTGTTGGAGTAGGAAAGGACTGGATGTTTCAACTGCTGGCATTCCCTCAGCATTATCTGATAGCCATGTTAACACATGCAACTCAAAACCAGCACTGCCACCTCTGCAACTAGCACTCAGCACAGATGACATCTAGAAACACCACCCTGCTGCAGAGTGCCAAGGAGAGGCAGCCTGAGCGCTGAAACAGCAAACCAACACACCAGAAGCTCCAGCACCCTACTCCTCAGGCCTGTGGGATTTCACAAAGCAAGGAGGCCGCCACTAATTTACCTTTCTCTCCTCAACACACTTCAAAGGCTGATGTATACCGATTTCCATGTCTGCACCTGGAACCTGTCAAATAGAAAGGTCGCCCAAACAGGGAGCAGGGTTTGAGAGGGAACCAGAATCCTCACATTAACTTACAGTCTAGAAACATGTGCTGGCTCCACTTGCCAAAAGACCTCCAGACATGCCCTCTTTATGGTGTCCCTTAGTGGACTGGTAGTGGAGATAGGTCACCCCAAGCATATGGGTCGAGGCAGACACCCATGGCTAATGGAAAAGGAAAAGCTAGGACTGAGACACCAAATAGCAGCCTGAAGTCATCTCAGATTAAGGTGACTGTTGTGGAACAGAGGTAGACAGACAGTGCTCTCAGCTGTTTGGTCATTTGGGGGTCCTGAATTACCCTTTTTGGAGAAGCCCTGGATATTTATCTGAAAACCAGCGCCCACTTCATCAGCACAGGTTTGATTGGTAGGGCTCTAGGACATTAATTCAGAAGTCTCTGGGGAAGGAGTCTCCCATATCATCCTGGATCCTCTCTGGAGATCATCCAGCCAAAGACCCAGCAGTGACACAATACAACCTTCTGCCACTTGCAAAACCAGAGAACTCCCTGGTCTGACTGCCAACATTTAATTCATGGAGAACATCAACCACCTGCCCCCAGGGGCTGCCTGGGACACAGTAAAAAAACACAGAGAGGGTGCATCCATGGTGCTGGGAGAGCTCTGAGGAGTCCTTCTTCTCTTCCATCCCTGCTTGTAAGCCATAAAGCCTCAAACATTATGCAAGGCTCATTGAACTGACAGCCAAGATTTATTTTGTAGTCGTTTGCTGAGCAGCTGGGAGTCAGGGAGAGGTAAAAACCATGGAGACCTGGACAACTTGTTCTGTTTAGGCATCACTTGAGGGTTACTGCTCCAGTAAAGAACAACAGGCTGCCAGAGCACGGTTTAAGTGAGCTGCCTGCCACCCCGAGCTGTGACACACTGGAAGCTGTTACCAAAGATTTCTCTTTCCCTCTCTGTCTCACACACATGAGACCTGTGAAGGCATGCAGAGACCTGTGAAGAAGCATGTTACTCCAGGGACCACATCCATTCAACACTGTTTCCTAGGGAAGTAAGCTAAAATGATGAACATCACCAACTCGACCTTGCAAGCAGTAAAACATGTATTACAAGGCAGCATAATCAAGATAAATGGAGAAGATTAACCTGGAGATGAGGGCAAGGGAGAGAGAGGGAAGAAAAATGGAGAGCTCATGAGGTGGCTGGAGCTCACAGCATCCCCTGAGTTGTCTTAAGATAGGGTTGGTGAAGGTGGAGGGAGTATGAAGAGGGATACTGATGGGAAAAACACAAAACCCAATCAGGAGCGAACCTAGGGAGCAGTCCATCTGCACAGGAACACGAAAGGAGGACTAACATGCAGCAAGGACCTGAGCCAGTACTTCTGAAGGTGTTAAAACTCCAAACACCAACTCCATTCCTAAGGCCAAGACAGCAATTCACCATTCTGCTCAGCAACAGCCCACAGCTACCATGGCCTTTGCATTTTCGTGCACAACAGGGACACCAACAAAGTATCAGCGACAAGGCCTACAGAAGGCCCCTCACTCTCTCCAGAGGCTGCACAGAGACAGAACCTTGTGGGTTTTCTGACAGCCCCTGCCACACAACAGGTGCCTGTTGCTTATCTGTTGCACACTCAGTGTGGGCACCTGCAGCTATGGAGAATTTCAGCTAAAAGGGCTCAATTTCTGGTGAGGATGAAAATCAGGCTCTTTGATCACCATCTGTTTTTGAAGGTGCCTCCAGCAGAATGAGAAATGCACCCAGTTATTAGACCAGAGCTGCAGCCCCCCATGTATGGTGCATGTGCAGCTTTGGTGGGAACACATCTCTCTCTTTGATCCTGTTTGCCCTGTTCTTCTCCTCTCTTTTCAGATTCTGCCCTGATAAATGGAGGTAGCAACCTGGAAACCATCTCTGTCTCACAGGAACACTCCAGAGACTGGACTGAGCTCAGCCACCTCACTTCCCAGAAGAAAACCCCAGGAATAGCATACAAGAGGCAAAGAGAGGACCCACTTCCCCAGAGGTGGATAAAGGAGCTCCAACATAATGACAGTCGAAGAGCTGAGCCAGCTACAAGTGAGAAACATCAGTCATGGCCAGAAGAGCAGTCCTAACTCAGGGGACTCTAACTCTGCGGCGCCAGCACATCCCCCCAACCCCCTCCACACACCCTTGGCACTCACCTGGCCGCAGGACCCTGATTTCCAGCAGGTTGGAGGTCCTGTCCGCCAGCCTGGTCCAGCTGCTGTTGTAGTTCTTCCTCCAGAGCTCAGCCACGCACTGGTACTTGCCGGCCTCGGTGTCGCTGGCCCTGCTGATGCTCAGGCGCACGTTGTTGCTGGACTCGGCCTTCTCGATGGCGGTGCGGGTGCGGAACCCCGCGGCCCGGTCGCCCCACTGGACCCCGCCGTCGCGCGTGAAGGTGACCAGGTCGTGGAACTCGGTGCTGCCCGCCGGCTGGAAGCGCCACGTCACCGACACCGGCACCCACGATGGGTAGTGGGGCTTGATGATGCACTGCAGATCGAAGGACTCGTTGTAGGTCACCCCCGGCGTGCGGGAGATGGCTGTGACGGCAAACCCGGCCTCTGTGGGGAGAGAGGAGAGGGCTTGGAGACACCTGCCTAAGGAGGCCCTGCTGTCAGCATGCAAAAGCCGGAGTGTGGACATCCAGAGGTGTGATCGGCCACCCGACTTGTGTCAGCTTCTCATTTGCTGTGGCCAAGTGAGGTGAAAAGCAGAGGCAAAGACACAGAAGCGGTGACTGCCCGAGCAGCAGCGGCTGCCTGAGTGAGCACGGGCTGCAGCCGTAGCAGGACTGCCCTTGAGTTCTGCCCAGAGACACAGAGGGTGTGCAGACAGCCTCTGCAGGCTGCCAAAACCCCGTATGGAAATGCAGCAGCACAACAGCAAGGGAGCAGCACCTGGCAGAGCAGCTACTCAGCACCAGCTCCATCTGATTCACATCCACCTCTTGGGCAGGAGGTCCCACCCTGTCCCCCAACCAGTCTGCATCTGGTTGCTGCAGCTGGAGGAAGAATGAGGAAAGCAAGAAGTACCAGCCTTCAAAACAGCATAGAGGTGGCAATGGTTACACAAACCCAGGATGGAGGCAAACTGAAAGAGAAGCTGGTTGTTCCTCCTCTTCACACAACACAGCTTTTGTTCTCTTCCAGATCAACCCCAGAACAGCTTTACAGAGTTATTCTGGCAATGTCTGCCACTCTGCAATTGTCCACCCCCAGCACTCTGGCTAGAAGAGTTGAAGTCAGCGGTCTATTAGTAATTAAAAGATAACATATTTCAGTCAGTCAACTGCAAGCCAGTCAGGCTCATATATTCAGAGTATTTCCATTGCTCATTTGCTCCAAGCTGCAGAGAGAAACACTTTCTTCTCTTCCAATCACTTCTGCCAGCAGACTTAGCAGGGACCTTGTTTTCTTCTGCCAGTGTCCCCAAGAAATGCTCCCTCCTCAGAGGCTCCATGGGGCGCCCCACATGGGCTGACAGTTCTCCCTCTCCCTGCAGTGCTGACCACCCCAGCTCTCGGCAGAGCTGCTCTGCTTGAGGAGACCCCAGACAGTGCCCAGTCAAAAAAGGAACATCTTCTGGATCAGCACGAGGCTTTAGCGTGCCACTGGCTCGAAAAGATGAGCCAGGAGCTCCCTGCTGGCTGCAGGCAGACCGGGCACAGCATGGAGCCCACCAAATCCACACACTTCCAGCAAGTGTGGCCTCTGCAACCCCACGGCGTCACCGTGCCAGAGCTCCAGGACATGCAATTCCTGAGAAAACAGGTCAATCTTCAGGATTAAAGCCTCTCACAGCATGTTCAGTGAATGCCCAGGAGGGCAGTGTGAGACCCAGGCTGCCTCCCCTGCAGAGCTGCTGCATCTCAGCCCCACACAGGCCCTCACCTTCACACCCTGCGGCAGCCCTCCTGCCCCAGTAAGTGTGTTACCAGGCCCAGCTCAGAGAAATCCTGAGCCAGAGAAGGCCCTAGAAAACAAACTTAATTTCACCAAGACCAGCTGACTTCATCAAGTTTACTCTCCAATTGGCCTGGGAAAGGACACTTCATGAAGTCATGCAGAAGCCTGGCATGTTTCCCAGGTCTTCAACTCTGTCAACATGGTCATGGCATTTAGGTTAACAAACAAAAGTTCTTCTTCTTTTGGAACTTGGTACAAAAAGCATAAAAATGGATTGATTTTCTGTAAAACCTCCCTACAAAAATACACGAGCACTCCCTCGCCCCCTCCTTCCATGGCAAGACAGGGACTTAAGCCCATGCCATGCACTCAAGAGCTTCAGAAGTTCAGGAACATCTGGTCTCTTCTGACAGCACATCCCTCTCTTCTGGCTGTTGCTTCTGAAGCACCCTGTGGTTAGATTTATGGGTTTGAACATCATCAGCTAAGGAGTTTCTTACCCTGGCAGGCTGGCAAACAATAAGACCTTAACTTGAAATGTGAGTGTCACTAAATTTACTGCATTTTTTTTAAAACAATGGTTTCTGAAGCCATAAACTTCTCTTGCTTTTTCTTAGCACCCTGAATCTGAGTTTCTCAGGACATTTCAAAAACATTAACCTAACAAAAAAATACCAGATCCAGCAGCAAAACAATACTCAATAATTTCTCCATGATATGTTTATGAGGTACTTCAGCTTTGCTAGTTAAAGAGACCTGGGGATTTCTTAGGACTAGACAGAACATGCTCAACAGCCGGTGATTGAAGAGCGGAGGAGGAGGGACAACCTTTCCATCTGGAACTGCTGTGCACTTCTGAGCATCTTAAATTTTAACAAGAGTAAAGGTGACACATTTTAAAATCTCAGTGCTTAATCTCAAGACTTCTACAAGTGGCAGAGTAAAGGGAAGGGCTGATACTTGGGACTTGTAGCAGGCCAAATGCTGCTGACCTAATGAGGAAGACACTATTGAAACTAGATGAGAATCTCCCTTTAGTTCTTTACAAAAGAACATCCCTACCTGCTTTTGGAAGCTATACAGAAAAGATTTCTAACTCCAGACAAAACAGCCTCTGAAATGAGGTCAAAAGTAAAGGACAGGAAAGGAAGAAAAAAGCAAGATTTTCATCAGAATATAATATGACTTTCAAGTCTGGTCTCACACACATCTTGTCAAAGCTTAAGATTAATACTTCGGAGTACCAATAAAAGCCACACAATCCCCACCCTCCTGCCAAAATTCCTATCTCAACCTTTCAATAGTGCTCCCTGATTGCCTTAGCCTTGGCATTCCAAAAATCAGTGGCCTCACAGAAGCAGTCATCCCTTCTTCAGCCTTCTGCAGATCACTTTTGGAACCAGCCCAAGAGGACCAAAGTAACTCACAATCCATGCAAAATGCCAAACTCCCTACCTGCCCTCTCCTGAACTGGTTTCACTGTGTTTGAACAGAGGAGCCCCTTGGCAGAGCAGAGTACCAGCTGCAATGATCCCAGGTACTGGTTTACTTTGGTCATGGACAACATGGTGCTTCCGGGCCACCAGTTCAGTGCCCCCCTGCAGGGGCAGCAAAGACCATTCCTGACTTATGCTTTCTGTCAGAGATGCCCACCATTTCTGCTTTTTGGGCCAACAGATGCCCAGCATTTTGCACTCCTCATCTGGTGTGGGCAGAGGTAGCGCTTACCCAGGGCGGGCAAGGAGGCTTCGATGCCCATGGGTGCCAATGGAGCATCATCGCTGCACTGCCCAAAACCCAGCTCCAGTACTGGCAGGACGCACCACGGGACTGGCAGCCTCTCTCCTCTGAAGGGCACTGGAAGCCCTATCCCTCTCCTCAGCCACTCTCTGCTTTGCTCCTGCCACAGCCACCCCTCACACTTTGCCTCCACACACAACGGCGTACGCAGGCATTTTGCACCAACCCACGAGGAGCCGCGGGCAGGCTGCTGGGGGTGCCTCCATTTTGCTGGCAAGCAAAGGCAGGAGCGCTGAGAACAGCCTCAGAGATTTGCAGGTGACCTTCTGGGGGACGGCCAGGCACTTGGGGGACCGTGGCCCCAGGGCCCCCCATGCCTCAAGTACTCACCCAGAGCAGTGATGGACACCAGGGTGCTTGTGTGCCGCTCCCCAACCATCTGCCACTCCCCATCCAGTGTCCGTGTCCACTCGGCCACCCGGCACTCATAGTGGCCCTCGTCGGCCTTGACGCTGTTGAAGATCTCCAGGGTGAAGGAGCCGGGCCGGACCTGCTCCACCTGGATGCCCCCGTAGCTGCTGCGCTCCGCGTAGGCGGGGCCGGGGTGCAGGGTGCCCTCCCGGTCCAGACGCACGATTTCGCTGCGCCGGTTCAGCTTGTCCAGCAGCTGCCAGCTGACCGAGAGGCGGCTCTGGGGCCCCAGGCCCGAGCGCACGTTGCAGCCAAAGCGCAGGCTCTCTCCCTCCAAGACACTGCTGGCGTTGTTGATTATCTCCAAGGAGATGCTGGTCTCTAAGGAGAGAAACGCACACACACAGGGGAGATGATACACACTCGCCACTGCTCGGGCTGCAAGAAGGACGCTGCTGGCCAGAGACGCTTTCCACCAGGTGCAGGAAACTGCCCACGCATTTGGGTCCAGGCACGTCTTAACCTCATGCGTGACCACATCCAAAAACAGCTGGTGGGCAGCGAGCTGCTCCTGGTGACTTGCACACTCCAGGCAGGCGTAGACCAAAGCTGGGAGAAATCTCTGCCTACGGCTCAGGAGACATTGCCGTGTCTTCTGGTCACAGGTCCGGGATGGGATCTCGGCAAAACTTGAGGGAATTTCTGTTGTTACAGTATGCACTGTGTGCAACTGGCTCTGCCAAACAAAAAATAGCTTCCAGCTCCCTGTGGAACTTTCAATTCACGTCATCCTGATCACCATCTTGCCACATCCACTCCTACCAACACCTTTTGGGAGAAGCTCTCCCAAATTCCCGCTGCTAGTGACACTATAGGTAGCTATCACTGTTTGGTAACGTTCAAAAAAAAATCTGGTATCTTGAGCTTCCCAGAGGTTTAAGGCTTTGTGGCTGGTTTTTCAGAGACACTGAGTGCTGGTAACTCCTGCTGCCTTCCATCAGAGTTATGGACACCTAGCACCCTTAAAAAAATCATCACGTTTGTTCCTACAGCTGGTGATTTATCAAAGGCAAGAATCAAATCTGTCTGAAAGTTGCCTGGGTCTAGAAACAATACATTTTCGACATTTGTCCAATGCAAGATTTCTAGCTAGAGTGATTTCCAAAGCCAAACAAATGAGACCAAATATTGGTAGGAGAGAAAAGAAATAGAATTTCTTTTGGAGAAATGAGGAGGGAAAAAAAAAGCTAGAGGAAAGGACTGCATTTCCCTACAAATCTAGTATACTGGAGGCCAATATAGCACAAAATCCTCTTGCAGCTGGGCAACCCATGCATGGTTCACCGTGCCATGGCTACCAGAGTTTCAGAGAGCAAAACAAGGAAGGAGTCAGTGGAATCTCTCCTCTCAACCTCTTATTTCTGTATTTACCATGTTTATCTGACAAATATAAAAGACGTTCAAGGCAAGTCTCCAGCTGTTTTCACCAGAGCTGGCTGACACACAGTGACCAGGACAGAGCTCCATGCTGAAGAACGCTGGGGCTCAAGGAGCACACCTAGTTTCTTCCAGTACAGCTGTCTTGCAAGACAGCTGAATCACCATCACATAACAGCCTGCAGGAACCTAGCATAAACCAAGGCCAAGCTGAGCACTTTACAGAGCACCCAGCTCCCTGCAGAGCAAGGCCAGAAGAGAGATGTGAGGAGCAAGTCAGAGGCTGTCACACGTACCTTCAGCTCAAGAACGGAACTGCCAGCTTGGTGTCATTACCAAGGTGGGGAGATGACTCCCCACCCATGAACCTGACACACATCCCTCCTTTTCACCCCCTTCCCAACAACAAAAATACATCTTGCCAGCTGGGATTCCAAGCCCAAACAGGAGGTGAACTCTTACCCTCCCTCTCCAGTACTGCTGTGGTCTGGGCACATCACATCCTTCCCAGCTACCTGCCCAGCACAGCAATGCCCCCAGGAGGGGATGGGCACGCCCCTACTTACTGAGAGGCATGACAGTGATGGGGATGTTCTTTGGCCGCTTGCTCTCCTTGTCGATGAAGTCTCCCGTGACGGTTTTCTCCCTCTCGGTCACCCGGCAGTTGTACTTGCCGCTGTCCTCCAGGCGCAGGCGGTAGATCTTCAGCACAAAAACGTTGTCGCTTTCTTTGGCCACCTTGAGCTGGCCCAGGGCCTCGCGCTGGGCAAACTCATTGTTGAGCACTGGCACAGCGTTGGGTCCCAGGCTGGCGATGAGGGAGCTGTTGAAGGCCCAGGAGATGGAGAAGTAGCGGTCAGGGACGTTCTGCGCCTCCAGGATGCACCGGAACTCCACCGGCTCGCCCACGATGTACATCCGCTTCTCCGTCTCCAGCCGGACACTGAACTCCTTGTCTGGGGACACACAGACCGACCCGTGTCAGGATGGCAAAGCCCACCAGGAGAGCCAGCACACCTCATGTTCACAACACCCCAGTGCTCACACCTTGCTGCTCCCTGCATAGCCAATATCCCTCAGACAAGCACATCCAGAGGTGTAAAGGTTAGGGACTTGCTTTTGCTGTGGGAGATCAGATGGGCTGTGCTGCCAGAGAGGCACCTTCTTGCCCATCAAGCACAGAGCAAGCAAAGGCTTCCCCAGTCACACCCCTTTCCTCCAGCTAGCAGCTCCGGTGTGACACCAGCATCCAGTACCACTGAGGAATATGACCTGGAGCCTAGTCCTGCTCATACCCTGCTTAGGCAGAGTCAAGAGGCAGAACCTTTGGGGATATCAAGAGCTTATCTGGTTTTTAGACCCTTAGCAGTAGCCTGTGCTGGGGGCTAGGAGAAGAATTTTGACTTGTAAATGGACCTCATGCAATGCAAAAGCGCTTGCTGAAGTTTTCAGTTTTATTCCCTGCTGTACCACTCTTACCAAAATCCTCACTGTCTGTGCTAGCACCAAGTGCTAAAGATGTATGTTTTAGTTTCTGTGCCAGCCCCAGATCCCTGACCACATCAGGAGACAGGGCCTGCCACCCAAGCCCCCTTGCTGCCCTTTGCTGACCACCTCCCTTGGCTGCAGGCAGTGCCCTCCTTTGCCGTGTCTCAGCCCCCCAAGTGAGACAGATGGCAAAGGAGGGAGCCAAACCCCAGCCACCTAACAAGGCACAGCCCCATTTCCCATCTCTTCCCGCTGCCCAGCCAAGGAAGAAAAGGCAGAGGGGACACTGACCAGTGGCTTGCACGTTGACGACGGCGCCCTGGGAGCGCTTGCGGGTCATGGCATACCAAGAATCGTCCGGGTCCTGGATCCACTCTGCTGCCTCACAGTAAAACTCGCCCTGGTCTGATGGGTGGAGGTTGTAGATGGTGAGCTTGGAGGTGGTCTCCCCAACTTTGTCCAGGCGCACGTCCCCCGTGGCCTGTCGCTGGGCGTAGGCGCTGCCGGCGCGCAGGACGAAGTCGCGGCTGAGGGAGATGATCTCAACGGGTGCCTCGCTGCCTCGCTGCCGGTACCAGGCGATGGAGACGTGGCTGTGCTGGGCTGTGCTCTTGGACACCTCGCACTTCAGCTCCAGGGAGTCGTGCTCCACCTTGTTCAGCGTCTGCGGGACCGCTGTCACCCGCAGCGAGTCCGGGATCACTGCAGCAGAGCAGGACAGAAACAGCCCAGAGTTAGCAACGCCAAAATGCTGAGTGTGAAGCTCTCTTAAAAGAGAGCTGGGGGAGAAGTTTCTTTTTACAGTTGCAAATAAACACTAAGTATTAGCGAGGCTGTGTTAACTCACACGTTTAACACTGTGTTTAGCCCCTAAGATGAAGAGACTTGTCCCCAAAGTCCTTGGCTGGGAAAGACCATGACCTGCAGCACAAACTCCAAGTGTGGTGCCTAAATTCTTGCTCAGTGGGCCCCAGCAACTGAACAAGGTTTTCCGTCACGCTGCAGAGCAGCACAGTTTAATGTATCCATTTCCCATCAAGGTTTTGTCATGAGGAGCCTCTCCTCCATCATGTGCCCCCCCAGCATCTTCTGTGACCTCCCTCTTGCCCGCATCCTTCAGCCACTCCTTAGCTCTGGCATGGTCCTCACCCCTCCTCAGTCACTGCTGGGGCCAAGCCAAACATATTCAGTTCCTTTAATCTTCCCTCATAAAAAAGTCAGGAGAGCTAATTCCCTTCTCCTTTGTTTATATCGTTTCATCTTCTAATGACCCCCTCAGGCCAAAGGAAGGGGTTTCTGCATTCAGAGGGAACTGGCTCCTCTAAGGGCAGCAGTACAATTGCATCCTCACCAGCGCTCACTCCCAGCACACAGCCACGCCAAGGCACTTGGTAGTAAAACTGCTGCCTTTCCGGTTGATTAACCAAAAGAAAGGAAGTATAGCTACTAAAATCAGGATGAAAACCCAAAACTGCAGCCCCCCAACCTTGCTTGGATTTAGCAAGAGGTTCTACCAGCAGAAGATAAGACTTTTTAATAAAGAAAGCCTTTCTAGACTTTGCTGTCTCAAGATGCAAGAATGTAAACCTTCTCCCCAGCTCTGCAGACAAGGCAGTGTTAGTGAGCCTGTTAATGCCCACGGTTTTGCCACATACCAGTGGAATATAATTAACATCTCTCAGTTTGGTTTCATTGACAGCACTGGATGGTTTGACAAAATTAGCTGAGCTGCCAGAAGCTGCATCTGTTTCATTCAGGCACTGCTACAGAAAGCAATGAGATGCAGTGAAATCAACCACTGGGATTATTTACATCAGAAAAGTCAAAATCGGAAGAGGGCAAATCAAAAAAGGAACAAGTTGGGAGTGAATGAGAGGGAAATCTTCCCACATCCAGTATGGGTGGGAGCATTTGCTTTTACCACACACTCACCACCCAGGTTACTGCCTGACAGGAAAAGCATCTTGTAAGGCCATTGCATTGCATGGCAATGACACTGCAGGTCATTGTCTCTGTCCCTGTGACCACCACATTTTCCACTGCCACCCTTCTCCTCATTTCTCTCATTGGAACCCCCACCCCCTGCTCACTGGCAATAGTTTTTGGCCAGGATCCTTCTTACCTCACCTTTCCCCTTAGCCCTGACTCCCAAACAGTGGTGACAGCAACAACTAACCTTGCCAGTTCACGCTGCCTGCACGACAAGCTTTAAACTTCTCATTTCAAACCTTACTGAGTAATTCTCACACTGATACACAGCTCCTTTCTCTTCGCCCTCCAGCCATGGGCTTTTACAACTTCTCTTATGTTATTTAAATAAATTAAGCCTCATCATCATCTTGCTGGAGTGACTTTGCTGCAGAGATACTGTGACTGCAGAGCCTCACATTTTATGGGGTGAAAGCAGGTACCTGTGAAGCAAGTGTGCCTGTCCTCTCTCCCCACATCTGAGAGCCCTGTGTGCTCCCCAGCCCTGCTCTGCAGCACAGCTGCTCTCTGGTTAAGCACAGAGAGCTGCTGACCCCAGGAGCCTGTCTGGCTTTGCAGGACAAGCCAAGGTCACACTCCGAGAGGGGACAGGCACCTGGCTTGCCAGACGTGGAGCTGCCCACTTCCAAGGTGTAATGCTGGGAAGCCTGTCTGAAGGCTGGGTCACAGGCAAACACTTGCCACACCATTCCCTGAGCAGGTTGGAGGCTGGCACAGACATCATTTTGCCAGCTGGAACCATGACTTTGTATTTCCAGGTCATAACCCAGCTGGAAGGCTAGCATCCTTTATCCCACATAGGCAAGTTTTTGCGAAGTGCACTCCTGGAGAAAAATCAGGAGGTGTCGGCGTGTGGTTAGCGCTGTAATTTAACTGTGTTAACACCTGACACACTGTGCTGCATTCCTCCTGCTACTTTACTTAAAATAGCCAACCAAGATCCTCCTGGTTAGAGGAACTGGTAAGACCTTTTGGGCTGCACACAGCCTTCAGGCTGTTGTCTTATGTCAGCATAGCAGGGACATACATTCACTCAGTGCCACCTTCCCAATCAGGAGGACTTGAGACCCGTTTGATAAATGAAAGTCCAGTTTTTCAAGGAGCAGATGATCAGGGAGGAACAAGCCCAGAGGTGTCTGGGACAGCAGGGAGGCTCTGTGCTTCACACCATCACTCTCATGCTTGGCCAGCAATGCACAAACAGCTATTTTATTTACACTGCAAGATGTGCCTCAGGTACTGTGTGCAGTGAGGGGGGAAGTTGGCAGGAGAACAGAAAATGCTATTCCCAATGCACAGACCCCACTGGCCTGCACCAACAGAGGGTGACTGAGAGGGGACCTCATCAATACATGCAAGTGTCTGAAAAGGCAGGCGTCAAGAGGGTGCAGCCAGGTGGTGCTGAAGAGAATCATGAGGAAAAACTTTTCTGTGAGGATGACAAGAGCACTGAAACAAGCTGCCCAGAGAGGCTGTGAAGGCTCCTTCTCTGGAGATGCTCAAAAGCCTTCTGGACACAATCCTGAGTAATGAGCTTTGGGGGGATCCTGCTCAAGCAGGGAGATCGGACTAGGTAACTTTCAGGAGTCCCTTCCAATCTCAGCCATTCTGTGACTCCATGTAACAAGAGAGCTGCAGGCATGGCTTAGCCCATCAGGCTGAAGTCACAGAGAAAAAGGGAAGCAGGGAACACCGCCAAGCTGCTCACCAGGGCAGGACAGGGCATGCAGGATGTGCATTCTCAGAAGAGAAGTTCCTCCCAAGGCAGTCACCCTGCTCAGGCTTCAGAGACATCAGTTTGCATATCAGGATATGAGTGAGGCTTTGCAGAGTGCTCACCTGGGAGCCCTGGCTCTGCTGCCAGCCCGCCCACACTCATCCCGCAGCCACCTGCCGCGGGAAGCACCAGGACTTCTGGGGACACTCTGCAAGCTGAGCCTCACTTGAAAGCAAGGACAAGCTTAGATGAGAGTCACATCCCTGCAGGAAAGGGAGCAGAGCCACACCTGAGTCAGAGCCAAGTGGGACGCTGCAGGACACATCCGTTTGCTCCTTCTTTCTCACCCAGCTCCTGCCTGTTTCTCTTCTCAATGTGCCGTCCAGGCAGCCTTTTTTACACTTCCCCCAGCATCCAGCCTTGCTTCCTCCTTGTCCCCAAACACAGGTCTATCCCTGCAGCTGTCATGACCCTCTGCAAGCACCAGTAGAACTGCCTTCTCACCAGCATCAAGGCTAGGTTTGGCAGCAAGCAGCTGGACAAGGAGAGGAATGACTGAAAAGCAATTCCTGGGAACAAACCTACTGTGCTATCATCCCTGAGCCCGTCACAGCTGACAGCTTTGAGCTTGTACTTACAATGCTTAAGAGCAAGGAATACAGCACCTCCTGTGAATCCCCAAGCCACAGGTCACTGCAGAGGGCACTGGATGGGCTGCTGAGCACAGGGTGCTCACAACCACCACCAGGTTTTGAAAGCTCCTGAAATACTAAATATAATTATTTCCACTAGAGGGTGTCAGGGACCCAGCCAGGGAGAGTCCCAGGGCCCAGCTGCCAGGACCAGGGGCTCAGAGCTGCTGCCCACTGGCCAGGGCAGCCCTCCTCAGGAAGCCTGCATCCTGAAGAGCTCCAGCTCCATCAAACCCACCTCAAATGCACACACCTCAGTAGCACACAATCAACGAGAACTCAGTGAGCTAATTACAGCTGATTTCAGGACAAGGAACTGGCTTACAGTCTCCCAGAGAACAGGCAGGGAGCAGAGACTGGAGTTCCCAGATGTGCACTTGCTGCACACCTCAACACACTTTTCTCCCAGCTCCAGGACAGGCTCCAGGCTTCCAGCAGCTCCCACTGCCATGCTGAACTCTGCCCACGCACACAAGGATGATCCAGGTGTCTCACTTTTCCCCAGGCTGGCTCTGGTTCATCCTTGGTTCTCCAAAACCCCAGACACCTCCAAGGGGTAGGCTATGAAAGCTTTTACGAGCCAACACAAAGCAGAGCTCTACCAATGTTTTCTCTACTCCCAGGCAAGGCAGCAAACCTGCCTGAGACTCCCTTTCCTTGCTAAGTGATGCAGGAGGAGCATCAGGCTGGGAGCCAGAGGCTCTCTAGCTCAAGCTGGTGAAACAATGCTGTGAAAATCACTTAGCACCACAGCAGCCTTACACTTCAGGCTCTTCAGGAGTAAAACAACTTAGGCAGGCTACCCAATACAACTGGACCATCTCAGGGCCACTGCAAAACAAGCAAAACTCAGCAATCTCTTCTTCCCTTGGATTTCCTTATAGCTTTTACCCACTGATACATTTTAGAGACACTCTGTCGTGGTACCCTGTGTCCCCAGCTGCCTGCTTCATGCCACCTGGACAGAGCCAAGCTTACCAAGTATCAGCTGTGAACTTTTTAGGAAGAACAAGTACATGTATTCCCTACTCCTAAAAAGAAATTTCTGGCTAAGACACCCTGCATTTTGCAGGGAATTAGTGCAAAAGTTACATTTCCACCTGCCCCACAACGTCTTGTTGCCCCACAGGGATCACAGCTCAGCACCATTACACCTTCCAAAGCCCTCCAGGTCTGTGTGCAAGACAGAAACAAGATGTTCAAGGGGAAAAGTGGTGCCAGAGTTATCCTGGTGAACCCAGAGGTGAGCACTGGGAGGCACCTGAATGGCAGTGAGGGTGGGGATATGAGGAACACAGCGCTTTGTTATTAGTCTGCAAAATCTGCTAACCCTTCTGTGGCCACCCATGCCACCCCAGGGAAGGAGGGAGGGTCTGCCACCAGAGACTCCCCATCGCTACAGGAGCAGCAGGAAAGGACCTGCTATCTCCCAGCCACTGGAAGCTCTCAGGGATCCATGTTCCTCACATCCCTGGCCCACAGCACTATCGATTCCTATTCCATACAGGATCCAAGTACGTGTGCAGGTGTGCGGCAGGAGGGAGGGAGGGGGTGGTGATAAGGCAGGAGCGATATCTAGATTAGCAGTGTAATCCTCTGGAGCTCTCGTGCCTGGCAATTAGCTGTACATGCTGATCCATACCTGCTGCAGCACACCAGGCACTCCTCCCTGTCAGTCATGAGCGCCTGCAGCAGGGAGGAAACACACGCCGTGTCACGCTGCAAAACCCATGGAGACCCTCAATGTCACCTCTGCAAGTGGGAAAAAATCTGAGCTGATCATGCCACTGGTAGCATCTCTTCAGCTTGTCTTATTTTTAAGCACCACCTAGAAACTGTCAGGTGGCTGCAGGCAGAGGGAAGCTTTGTTTCTATTGTTGCTGCTTCTAAGTTCCCTCCACTGCCCAAGGTCCTACCTGAGGACCAGAATTTGAGAAGGAAAACCTACCACCTCAAAAGGTATTTTTATTGGGACTGAGGGTGCAGGGTCTCTGTGCAGAACTTTCCCTCTTCTCTTCCTTGCCTACCAGCACATAGCCACAGGCTCTGGATACCATGGGGAAAAACAAGTATTAATAGTCTGGTTAGTTGGGGATTATTTTCCTTCAGCAAAGCCCCATCTGCATTGAAAAATAAGGATAGTTAAAGGCAGATAAAATACTAGTAATTGTTTAACTTAACTAAAAAAGGAGTCATACATTTCTCTGAATAGTGACTTCCCTTCAAGGTTCTTTAGGCCACACTACTGCTGTGACCTAAAGACAAGCAGTCAAAAGAAGTTTCATCTTCATGGAAATGTTTAAATTTTATTCTAAATGAGAAGTTTAACAACAAAGTCCAACACAATCCAGAAATGGATAGTGAAGCACTGAACTCACTCTCACTCGAATCACTGCAGCTTCCTACGGTAAGAGCAGGAAAAAACCAGAATAAAATAACACATCCCCAGGTTGCATGCTTGCAGCTTTTTTAAAAGGGCAGTTTGCTCCTGATGGAGCTGCTGGCAGAAGAGAGGAGGGGAGCTGAAGAGTTAAGTGGGGCGGCATGGCAGTTGTTTCACAGCAGCAGTAATAAATCCTCCCATTACAATGGTATCCTTGTTGGTACATTAACGACTGCCGGGAATGATTATGCCAATAGAAATGCATCCCCCAATGCAACTGGGTGAGTTCAAGCAGCAAGTGAGAAAGGGCACAGGAAAAAAACCAAAAAAACCAGAAGTAGCTAATGTAGGAGAAAGGGGAGAAGAGAATCCGACAGAAGATGCAGAAAGTGGAAATTAGGTCAGCTTTCCGACTCAGGGCCCGAACTTCTCTGTGCCTGCCGTGGGCTCTGCCAGTCACGCGTCCAGCCTACCATCTGAGGCTGTGGCTCTGCTCCCTCCCCAGCAGTGGCAGAGGATCCATCCCACTGCACAGCCTGCTCTGTGTCTCCACAATGCCCCCTGCAAGAGGTGCTTCCCAGACACAGCCACACACCTGAGCTGTGTGAGACCCCTCAGATGTCACAGACAGAAGCCAGCACGCCCACACCAGGCACATGGGACAGCAATGCTCTCCTGCAGCTTCCCAAGCCCCACACAGAACCCACTGGGGTTGGCAGCAGGTACCCCAGGATCCTATCAGAAACCCCCTCCCTGTGTGCAAGGGGAGCAGATGTGCTCAGCACCAATTCTGGCTTGTCCTTGTTGTACCGGGGGCAGTTGAAGCTTTCTAAACTTCTCACAAGTGCTCCAGCTCCAGGAAAAAGGGCACCTGCCGTCCCCTTTTCTCTTGGGCTTTACTCTGGGGATCCAGCACTGTTCAGATCATTCCCCTGAGTGGATGTTCCTCCAAAAATGCTAGTCCCCTTCCCCTGACTGCTTTGGAGCAGTGTGGCAGGTGCTGGGAGCACATTCACAGCCCCTGCCCTCAACTAAAGCTGCTTTTGGGAACAGCAGAAGCCAGGCTCCTGCTAACAAGCTCCTTCTCTCTATCCACCCATGTCCCAAAGCATCCCAAGGAGTATCTGGTTATTAGGACAGCTAATTTAGGTGGAAAAGTTCAAGCGACCTCATTAAAATTATAAAAAAAAAAGAGAAAAAAAAAAAGATGAGAAACCAGAAAGGGGTGGTAAAAGGACAAGGCTGCACCCAGCAGTGAGAGTCATCATTTGTTCATTAAGCAAGAATTATCTGGAGCGTCAGCAGAGCGAATCCTGACGACAGCAGCCCAAAGGGCAGAGACGCTGGGGACGGAGAGGCGGCCAAGAAGTGCCGTGAGCTGGGTGTGTGGCAGAGAGCACAGGATTCACCCCTGCTTCCATCTCCCAGCCAGCTCAGGGAGGAAAACCTTTACTCCCTCACACATGCACAATTTTTTTTTTTTTTTTTTTTTTTTTGCAATCCTGCTCTGAGAGGTAGATGCGCTCTGCAGGGACTGTGCAAATCAGTCTGCAAGTAAAAAATAGGCTTGAGGAGGTGGCAGAGATGACATCCAAAAGGACACGGATGTTTGCTTCTCTGCAACAAGGAAACCTGTGCTTGGTAAAAGGCTGGATGTCCCTTTTTGACTACCCAGCCCTTGACAGGAGGTGGCTCCTGGACAGGCTCTGTGGTCACAGCACACCCAGACACGGTCCAGGCACACTGGGCACTGCCCTGCTCTCACAGCTCTCCCAAAGGTAATGCTCATGCCCTGGCTCTGCTCTGGGTGATGCTGGCCCTGGGACTTGTCCCTGCCCCAGCTGCTGTGCTCACTGACACATGGCCAGGCTTGCCAGCACAGCCCAGCCCCACCAAGCACCCCACAGACCTCTCCAAAACAGAGCCTGGGGGAGACACCCAGGGAGAGCAGCAGTGGGCTGCAGACCACCATGTGCCACAGCAGCCTCTCTCACCTGTGGAGGCAATACCCCCCAGCAGCAAGCCAAGGTGAGACAGACCACAAATCCCCCCTGTGCCTCCCTCCCTCTTGCCCAGTCTCACCTCTGTGGGGGTTTAGCTCGCCTGCTGATCCCGAGCACCAGCAGCTACCGCAGCTTAAGGCAAGCCTAAGCCACTGCAAACACCAGGGCAGAGCGCATCAGCACGCGACTCTTCCACCCTGGGTTAAGCTGATGTCTTTTACTTAACAGCACTTGTGAGCTGAGAGCAGGGATGTGGGAATTTGCTGTGGCTTAAACCAGCACAGGGCAACCTGCTAAGCCACAGCCTCCTGGAGCCTGGAGGACAGGCAGGGAAAAGCAGAAAAGGAGGAAACGCGGAGCTGACGCAGCCCGGGCTCCTCCAAAGCTGTGCAGGCAATAGTGTCTTAATGTTTTACACCTCTGAAGCTGAAGTTAAGAAATGACAGAAATAGGAAGCTTAGAAAATCCTCTTTTCTCCAATTTTTTGAAAAGCCTGATTTCATTCCACCTAGTGTGCTTGGGCAGGCAGGCAATACGAACAGGGAGAGTCGTGTAGTATCATTTCAAAACACATCCCAGACCACATTCCCCCTGGACTATAATAATGTTTGTGGTGCTTTATAGTCAGGTAAGTCACCCTTCTCAAAAATCAATTTTCAAGGAGGATTCATTCTCCTCTACCTCGGCTATACAAGCAACACCAGGAGATAAGAGTGCAAGAGCTGCTTTCAGAGATTAGTGCCCCCGCTTCAGGAGCTCGGCAGAGATCACACAGGAGGTCAAGGTGGGCACGTGAGAGCTGTTTTTCCTTCACTTATTCAATAATGAAGGTTTTGAGACCTGCAAGCACCTTTCCCCATCTGCCTTTGGGCACCTAACCTGTCCCTAGAGGTGCGAAGCCCACGATCACAGCTTCCAATATCCCCTTCTGTCCTACGCCTTAGGCTCAGCAGTGATTTATTTTTGCCTCCAGGGCAAGACAACACAGACCAAGGCACACTTGGGAGGTGGTTTTTGTAAGCAGAATGTGAATCTGTCCTCTCCAAAACCCACTTTTCTGCTGAAGACAAAAGAACAGACCATTTCAACCCTTACAAGCAAAGTACCAAAGAATACACAGAATCAGGCTTTTTTCTCTATTATTATAGCTAAAATTCCTGTTCAGCCCAGGTCTGGGTATTAAGTTCCCAGGGAAAGACAAAGAGGGAACACTGGCATCCTCATGCACAGGCAGGGAAGGAGAGAATCACATCCTTCACAAGCAGATTACTGAGAGACACAGGATAGTTAACAGGTAGATAGATGAGAAGAAGTTTTGAAATCTAAGGCAAAAACCAAACCCATACAAACTAAGACAGTGGAAATCTTTTTTTCATCTGTCAGTCCTGTTTAAAGCATGGAAATTATTTGTAATGTATTATACAAACATACATCTTCACCAGACAATAACCATCTAGCGAGCCACAAAGTCAGCATGAGCTGGAGGGATTTCTGGAAGCTGGAAGGAAGGGTGGTAGCTCTTTTGCATATTTCCAAGCTACTTTCTTCCAACAAGGTTTTGGCAGGTCAGAACTGTTACTCTGAAGCTGGCACTCTCATGATGAATGAAAGGCACAGTCTGGCTCTTGCAGGATGGAGTCCAAGTTCCCTAGCCACAAGGACCACCTGCTCTTCTCCTTTACTAGAAAATGAGGAAAGCAGAATTAAGATGAATAAAGCAAATTCAGCCAAACAGTTGACAGTCTTCTGCCATCTGCTCGAGGTAAGATAGATGAAACAAGGTAACATCCACTTCTGCAAATCTGTTTCTTTGAGGAGTTTTTCTACTGTACTTCTGCAGTTTGGCCTCACATGGATACCATCATCTCTCCTCTCCGAGCTTTGTCTAGTTCAGGTGGTGGTAATTTGAGGGACAGAGGATAAGTAAAAGGGAGGTGAAATAGCCCTGCTTGAAACTTTTGGGCTTTCCAGACTGCAAAAAGTGCAACTGTATAGCAATGAGCTAGCCTGGAAAAGCTAATGTTGATATTCTGCATGAGAGTGTCTGGCATCTCTATTGGTATCTTTTAATAAATGAGTTAATTTTTATATGCATTGATCTCAGCAGCACAGACACTCCACTGATAGTTACAGTCAGAAGGGAAAGCTCACTTTTCCAAAATACAGGTAGGTCTCCTAGGGAACAGTGCTCCAAGTTTTCCAGGACACCCCAAATCCTTTGCAGGGAACTGTGAGCTTTTAAAAATAACTGTTCAGGAAATAAATCTCTCATTAAAATAAGGAGAAGATGCTTTTGGCACACCTATCATTAACCCAAAGGCACACAATGCATCAAAGCAGTGCATTAAGAAACCCACTCAAAACAGTAAAGAAAATAAGTCACAAAATAAACTAGTAAATAGGAAGTTCCCCTGATGTCTCCAGTGCAGGATCAATAGCACTGACTCCAGCAGAATTCAGCATTTTATTTATAGGGCCTCCAGCCCTTCTACTGGTAAAGCCTCTGAGTAAGAGCCAAGCTCAGCTGACACACTCCTGTCCCCAGATCCACAGACAGCTCCAGTTTCCCCACCCTGTGCTTGTTTCCCCCTTGCATCCGAGTGCAAAAGGCTCTGCAAGCTGCCAGCTTCCCAGCTGCTGCTCCCTGCCCTGAAGGCAAATGGCAAAATGGCCAGCATGAAGAATTTCATTTGGGCTGCTCCCCAGGAATGCCCTGGGCAGAGGTAGGCTTGGAGCTTTAACTGGCTGAGACACCCAGAAATGCCTGGGAACAGCAGCAGACACTCTGCTGGCTGCTGTCAGCTCAGCAGATGGAGGAAAGCACAGCACAATGGAAACACCACCAACTCACATCAGCCTGAAATGACTCTGGAGCAGGAGGAGGGCGAGGGAAGCTCTGAGCAGTTACAGGGAGAGGGATCTCTAAATGTCCTGGGCTGCTATGAAAGAAAAATGAGGGAGCAAGACAGAAGGTAATCCTTTTAAGACTGTTGAAAGCCAAGAGTCTTCAGGAGGACCTTCTCAGCACTGCAAAATTCTTGGACAGTATCTTTTTCCATCTTCACCTTTTGTACCAGCCTCTGGCTGGTAAATGTTCTCAGGCTGACCTCTCCCTACAGATATTTAGGCTTCCACAGGAGACAGCACCACCTGACAGCGTAGTGTTGGCACCTGTCTCCCATCTAACTTTAGCCACTGGCCACTACTTTGAGAAGGACTAAAGTTCTCAAAGTGAAAGGAAAGTTCAAGAGTAAGTTCCACAGATTTCATTAAATAGCTGGAGAAGCAGAAGAGATACTCACCACACACTAATATTTCACTGTGGAAAACAATGAAATGTTTGGTCAACCCTCAGATACCAAAGAAGTTACCTGGAAAATAATGGCAATCAGGGAAAAGTAGGGACTGCACTTTATTTTAGATACTTAGCAATTCAACCATGAAGCAAAACCCACAGGAAACCAGACTTCAGTAGTTCTTCTGCCCACATTTCTTCTTACTTCTTTTATAAAAATCTCCATCAAAGTCAGCACTAGTATCAGCATTCTATCCTGCCTAAAACATGGGACCCACTCAAAAAAACCCACTGAAGGTAGATTCAAGAGCCTTGTTCTGTGGCATAGCTAGGACATGTCCTCCCTTCTTGCCTATCACTGTTTTGTACCCTGCAACAAAGCAGCACAGTTTTAAAGGTATCATATTTTAGATCACAGTTAAATTCCTATAAACACAGCCTTCAAAAAGGAAGAAAAGAGCTTTCTTTTCTTCTGTTCCTTTTCTTCTGTTACATTAAAATGGTATGAAGGTTTTTTTATTTTTATTTTTTTTTTCTTTTTTTCTTTTTCCATGTAATTATTCTGGTGGGGGTTTTTTGTCTTCTAAAATCCTTGCTTGAGCACCTTAGGTATTCAAATCTCCTGTGCCCTGGCAAACTCAAGGGTGACTGAAGAACTAGTGGAATCATGATAGCACAGATGGGAGAGTGGGGAAATCAATACATAAGGGAAGGGGGCTTCAGTCAGACTCTTACAGCTCCCATTAACAGGCACACCTGGGAAAGAAATTCCTTGGGAAAGACTCTCTGTGGCCTGATAGCAGAGATGGCCACACTAGAGGCTCCAAAGAGCTCTTTTAGCCTTGTTCTTTGAAATGCCACCTCTCTATAGCAAAACAGACTACACAGCAACACTGTACACTGCTGCCCCAAAATAAGCAGGGAAGTGAGTGTAAAAAAAACCAAACAAACCAAACATCCTTGCTTAAGAAAAATGTTCATTCTTCTAGCCATCACTGGGAAAAAAACAAAAAACACCCACAACATAGAAGGGACAGAAAGCTATTTTCCCATAAAATTCATTGCAACTTTGAGTAGTGAATCATCCTCAGACATTCTAAATCTATTAAGGTCTGGTTTATGCCAGGGAAATCCACACAAAGTAATGCAGCCTCTTATCCTTGGTGTTAAAACAGATATTTGTAGGAGACTTTAATCCATGCAGTTCACCTTGATAATTTCAGGAATTTAAAGGTATCCACAAAGGAGTGGGGGCAACAAGACTGCAAAATGCAAAAATTGCAAAATGCAGAACTCACTACTTCACACGTTGCATGTGAAAAGCCAATTACTTTCATGCCACCAAAAGCAAATTCAGCCCCCAAGAGCACCCAGAAACAATATGAGAAAAATGTGAAGATTAAACTCCTAGGAGGAATTTAAATGACAAATGCCTCTCCTTTACCCACAGATCTGCGGAGGTGCACACCACCACACTGAGAACACCGAGAGCATGGCCTTCCACTGCCTTTGGAACTCCTTCCTATGACCCACAAGATGTCTGCCTGTGGAAACACTGGCTGAGGGTGGGTAAGAGGCAGACACATCCCCAAGAAATATGTCATATTCACCCTGAACACAGAAGTGGAGTCAGAGTGGGTGGATGTGCAGCCTAACAGGGGCTACCAGCACTGGCTCACTGAGTTTCACCTCCACCAGTCTCCTCCTACCTTTTTTTTTTTATTTTTCCTGCATTTATTTTAAGCAATTAGGTCCTTGTGATTCAATGTTTTTCCTTTAAGGAAAAGAGTCATGTGTCTGTTTTCCACCTCTACAGCTGGTGGTGAGTGCTGTGGTTTTGCCCTAGGTGCAGACCAAGACACTGAGAGAGATTTTGAGACAGGACTTCCCACTGAACTACGAAGCCCTGGCTCCCTCCTGGAAATGTTATTTCCACAGAGGGACTGATGCATGTGTGGCTGGCAGCAAGACTGTGCCTGCTGGCAGTCAGGCACACCTTGCTCCACCGGGAAAGGAGGAAAAGCAAGGACAATGAACTCAGCCCTTCCCCATTTCGCAGTGCACAGCTACTCACAGGGATGGGCAGCACTGAATGCCCCAGCCTGCTCTGCACAGTCTGACATCTTTATCCACCAGAGCCATGTCCTACCAAGCCAAGAGATCTCCCACAGTGCCAAGGCCCTACACAAAACAAGGTGACCACCTTTCAAATCCCTAGTAGCCCAACAGGAGGTTGGCTCCTCCTTATAAAGCGGGGTGCCCTGATCCTTCTTTCCAAAATCACCAACCACTTCCACTGACACAGCAGAGCAGACCAAAACAGGGCCAAGAGCCCCACACAGCACAACACATTTGGGTGGAAAATGACAGGATTTTCCCAAGGCGTGATCAAAGTCCCTTTGCTGGTGGTGGAAGTACCTTGATGGCTGTTCAACCCCAGGCAAGCACTGAACCACTGCCTCTCCAGCCTCCCTGCTCCTGGAACAAAAGCCAGCAGTGCCCTGGGAGAGGCTTTGCTCACTGTCCATGCAGCAGCTCCTGACACATCCCAGAAAGGAAAGGCTGGATTGTAACCTGCAGCCCCGGAGATACACAAAAGGAGGACACCGTCAGCTTTACACACTCAGGAAACTTCACCTCACTGGAAAAATAACTGCAAGGTTTGGGCTATGTTTGTTATTCCAAAGCCCCCAGTAGCTGTCACATTATTAGAGCAGATTACAGAGCAACTCTGCTGACATGCTCAATCGCACACACCTGTGAAAACCTCTCATTTTCCTTTTAAATATTTCCCTTCTTCCTGTCTTCCACTTTTTATTATTTTCATTGTTTCTTTGCAACCTCATTTATCTTCAGAGTCAGCCGTTTAGATTTTAATAAAAGGCTTCACTGTCTATCCTCTTTTTTCTTCAAAGGCCCCCATTTATTTTGCTGCCTCTTCTTGGTTCCCCCCAGCCTAATTGTTATTATTTTTAACCTTCAGTAGTTTCCTTTGCTTTCTTCTCCATTCTGATCACTCCCTGCTCCTGTTTTCCCCTCTCTGTACCAAGTCCCTTTCATCCCTCACCTCCCTCTCCGCCCCTGGCCGAGCATCCAAATACACGCAGAGCGAGCGTAACCAAACGTAAATATGAAAGGATCATCCAATTTCAGCAAAATGCTTGCCCCTACCTATTCAAATATTTAACTTGCAATGGCTCAAGCCCAAAACGATCATATATTTTTTTTTTTTACAGACCTCTGCAGGTCTTTAATAAACCTCAGCCTGCACCTCGATGACAGCCAGAGCTGCACTTGCTGAGCTGTTTCCTATGCATTACAGCAGATTTGCTCCAAGCTAAGCAAGAGGGACGCCTGGGCTGGAATTAGAAGCAAGGAGATTTCATTCCCCACTTGCTGGTTTATTGAAATTCAATGCCTCCCTCTCACCTGACACTTTGTTATGCTAACCCCTACCAGCCAGCAAAGATTTCCAGTCCATGGGGAAGGTTCCCCAGAATTCCCAAGGAACACAGGGAATTGTGTCCTGCAGGTCACACTCCCATCAAACCTGGGAGCTGCTGCATCCTGCAACTGGACCTGTGGGTGGAGGCACTGACAGGGACTCTTGTAGGGTCCCACTGCCCAACAGAGGGGCCATTCCTCCTAAAGGAAGGTAGACAAGGGGGTGCCACCAAAGGCAGGTGCCAGGAGCCACCGGGTGATGGCCACACTTTGCCCCAGATTATGGCAAGGGCTGTTTGGGGCTCCTCTTGCCTTAGAGGGACAAGACCTCATGAGGTTCTGAACCCATCAGGGTGCTGCACTGCTTCTGCATGAAACCTGCTATCCTTTACACAACCATTTCATCCCCATGGGCAAGGAGAAGGACAGGAAGCCATCTCCTGCTGGGAACATACAGCTCCCACTGCATTTCCACCTTCTAAAAAGTGCAGGAGCTTGCGGAGCTGACGGCTGAGCTGGAGGAGCTCAGGGCTGAGCAGCCAGCTGGGACACCAGCTACCCCAGCCCATCTCCCCCAAGCCCTGTGCTGTGATGTCTGAGAAGAAAAGATTAAACCTCCAGGCAGCTCACAATGCCCTGGGATAAGCACTTTTGGGGAGCTGCCAGCCCCTTTTGCTCACTGCTCTGCCTGGGGAAAAACGCAGAGGCACAAAGGTACGGACAAGGAAACACGTGTGGAGTGTAACAGAGCCCTCACCGGAGCCATGCTGCACTCTGCAACATTTCATTACAACTAAACCCTCCTGAAGGGAAGGAAATAGCATCTTTCTTCTCCAAAACATGCAAAAGCTGAACCATACATGCCCCTGGGTGAGGCAGTAAGACAGCCTATACTATAAATGCCTGCCAAGGAGTTCTGACGTGGCACTACCACAGCATTGGCAAAAATACTGCATTTACAGAGTGGAACAGGGCTACAGAACAAAATAATCTAACTCTTCATGTCTTCTCCCCATTTCTAGAGGAGACAGAAGGCTGCTTCAAATGGCAACGAAGACTTTACTTGTGGCCAACCTGGGTGCACAAACCCTGCTGAAAGAGAATGTATCTATTTTTTGTTTTACCTATACTGTGAGTTAATTCCTGTGTTTTTACACTGGCTGTTTACACCCACCCTCAGCCGTGGAGATGCCCTCAGTAATGTGGAAAGCCTTGGGTGAAGTTTTGCTGGAGTAACCCTACTGCACCCTTGCAGATGCTGCTGCCCTACAGGAGCGCTGGAAGGGGCTCCTGCCTGCCCAGCGCACACCCAGGTACCACCAGCAGGGACCTCAGGCTCTGCTGGGATAAAGGTGCTTGTGTTTAGCATCCCACAGGAAAAGCAGGTCTCACCAGTACAACCAGCCCCACAGCAGGCAGCTGAGAGCTCCGCAGAGGGAAAGTTTTTAGAAACACCCCGAATTCCCCAGCATCCCTCTGGCTGCTTTCCCACAAAGCAGACCTCAAACCAGTCTCTCACTAGGAGGAGATAAATAAATAAAATAAAATAAAATACACCCGTGTGTGGGCTCATGCAATTTTAATCAAACTAATGTCTGCAAAAAGGGGGGGTAGAGGGGCGGGGGCAGGGAGGGATTACGGTGCCACTTGTTCAAAGCGCTCCCGTTTATTCCACATCTGCGATCCCTTCTGAGCTCCCGGCAGCAGCGAGGAGCGCGAGGTGCACAAAGCCAGCGTGGAGCTGTCTCTGCTTTAGTCACCGTCTGCTGCTCGTGTCACCCCAGGGAGCCACTCCTCTGCGCTGTGCCAGCTCATTACACACCCACAGAAGCACCTGCAGGAGCGGAGCCAACGGGAGAGGAAGCCCAGCATCCTAAAAACCACAACGGGTAACTTGGGGCAGGAGCTAGGGAGAGCAGAGCTGCTTCCCATGGGGCTGGGGAGAAGAGGCAGGGAGAAAGAGCACCCACTGGGAATGGTCTTGCCCCAAAGGAGCAAGGACACTGGAAGAGGGGAAGGTGACAGTGTGACAGCCTGGACCAGGAACCAAGGGAAGTGGGAGGCAGAGAACACTGAAAAGGTAATTGTGGACATCTCTGGGGTGGAAGGAGAAGGCAGAAAGACAGAGCAATGGCTTGAGAAGTACTGGGTGCTATTACCTGCTGAAGTGCCAGGCAAAAAGCTGGAGCTGCAGGAGGGTGAGAGAAGCTAGTGGGGATATAGTGATGTGTGGCAGCTGTGTCAATGCCTGATGTGCTTCAGAGGTGAAGGAGAGGAGCTCATGGCAAGAGCAGGGGAAGGGGAGCTCCATCTCTCACCTGACCATGCAGCCTTCAAGCTCCCATCCATGTCTCTCAGCAGGCCTGCTGCTGAGAGGGGACCAGCAACACCAATGCTCAGCAGCCTCGAAAAGGAACACAAAATGCTTAGTAACAGTTGGGAAGTGGCCCATTCACCTCAATGCCTCCCTCGGGGATACCCGAGAGCCACCGGCTGCGGGGAGAGGCAGAGGCACTGAGCTGCTCAGGGGAGCTCAGGTATTAACCTGCCCCCAGCCCCTGGGACCTGGACACAGCTCCCAGACGGGGATTAAAGCCAGCTAAATGAGAATTTCAAACACACACCCTGCAGCAGCAAATAATCAGGTGCCAAGAAGGAGATTAACCCTGTGGGGCTGAAGGAAACAAAGGCATAAGAGCCGGTCTGTTTAAGAAGCTGCTGCTGCTGCTTCTCCCAGACGAACACAAATCCGACCAGGAGGAATCCGAGGGCAGAGCCTGCGTGAGAAACACTGATTGCTAGGAAATATAAGCCTCTGATTTCATGCAGATCCACAACAAGTGGCACGAAGATCCCTGCAATAGCTGCTAGGCAGAGGCGGTGAGTCAGGTAGTCTCCCACCCAGGTTGTACCACAGCGAAGGATGCAGCGCTTCAGAGCTTATTTTAGCTGATGGTGAGCAGAGCACAGAGCCTCCTGCAGCAGTCCCTGCTCTGCCAGCTCCCAGACCTACAGCAGGCAGCACACAGAACCCTCAGGCACCGACTGCCATGCCCAAGAGATGGGCAACAGCTCCTCATCTGGGGTCAAAGCGACACAGGCCACTGATGGAGCAGCTATGGGGCTATGGGGATGTCCTCCACAGGTCACAAAGCCTGCTTATTTTGGGGATGCTGGAGGGGGCCACTGCACCTGCAGAGAGTGCGGTGCCCTGGTCAGCATTTACTTCTTCAGGGGACCATCCACTCAAAGCCAAGATGGCAGAGAATGAGGAACTGCTCCTCATTTGCAAGCAGATGCAGCCGCTGCTCCTGTCGGGAGGAGGCTCTCCCTGCACTCTGGAAGTCAGGACAGCAGCTGTGAGAGACATTCCCGTGCTCCTTACTCAGGGGCTAGCTGTGTGTCACGACAGGCTGTGAGAGACATATCCCTAATGCTCGTGCTGCTGCAATGGGAACATGGTTCCCAGTCAAGCAGCCTCCAGCAATACCACCTTGGGCTGTGATCCTGTCAGGTTTCATAAGCTTCATCAGGCTCTGCTCTGGCTGGTGTACAGGGGTTTCACTGACAGCCTGCCTGGCTGTCCTACTGCTCCACACAGCATCCCTGAACGCTCAACAGCGGTGCTAAGTCCTGGCAGGCAACAGGAGGACTCACATTTCACTCCTGTCAGCTTCAACCAGAAGATACTAAGGGACAGGATGGGTGGCCCTGTGGGCATCAGCTCAGTGGACCAGTAACAGGACTGGGACTGTGGCGCCTGGCTCCAACTTATGACACTTCAGCAGTGATGGAAAGCACCTTCTAGCCTTTCAGTGAGAGATGTGAGGAGGGGAGGGTTCTACAGTGGCTCCTGGGGGCACACGTGTCATCTGAAACATCTCATTAGTGCAAACTGTCCGCAGTTACCCAGCTTAACTTAGCCCTACCGGAGCACCCTGTGGCCTGAACACACCACAGGAGACAGCAAGTCCATCTTGCTGTACTGATGATTTGTGACAGGGCTGGCTGCAGAAACTCATCCCACTGCTGCCACGGGGCAGCTCAGCACTCACGCAGCACCCATGCAGCCAGCGCTGCGCTTTTCACAGCAACAGGCTCCGGCACAACCCGAAACCACAGCACTGCTGCCCAGCCCAGCACACCTCTGGTGTCCTGGTTCCTTCTCTGCCCTTCCCTCCATCCACATCAAACCCCCACCACGAGCCTCTCTGAGCAGAGGAGATGTGAGGAGTGCGGTGTCTCCGAGGCTGGGCACGCAGGACACACCGCTCTGGCCACAGCCACAAGGGAGCTGAAAGGATCTGAGAGTGCCGGGCACCAGCGTCTCACTCCCCACTGCTCACCATCCCTGTGACTCACAAAGTCACTTCAAAAGGAGCTCCTCAAAGCACCATCACTGCCTCTGACATCCCAGTCACAAAGGGAGAGGAATAAAGGGTAGGAGGCAGCAGTGCAAAGGTAATTACTGCATCCTGACAGTCCTGATGGAAGACAGCACTGAAACCCCCGTTGTCTGCTCCGGAGTCAGAAGCCTGAAGCAGCATCTAGGGCACTTGAAGGACACATGGAAAGGGCAGGAGAAGAGCTCCCTCAAAGCCCTGCAGAAGGAGGCCAGCTGGAGAGAGCCTCATGTCTCTGGCAGTTCTGGGGCCACCTGCCATTGCAGGAGGGAGCAGGGACACTCCTTCCACCCCAACCACAGTCCCTCTCTGGTCATCCCCATTTCAGCTCTCCCTGCTTCAGTACCTCCAAGATGCCAACCTACACACCCCACTGCTCTTAAGAGCACAAAAACTCCCACCCAAGGTCTTCCACCTGCCACTTCAACGCTCCCTCCTCCTCTTGCCTTCCCAGTGCTGCTGCTCCTACTTTTCTTCCTGCTCCCTTTCTTCCCTCCTCTGACCTTTTGTTTGGTTTATAACCCACTCACCTCCATCTTGGCCTTGCATGTCTTTGTTTCTCTCCTTCACACTGCCCTGCACTGCGATGACCACAACCTTCCCTTCCCTCAAGTAAGGGCAGGAGTGCCATAATTCCCTATCCCATGGCAGCCAAAGGGCTCCATCCTTGGCTCAGCTTACCCTGCACCCCAAGTCTCTGCCTGGAGGAAGGAATCCCTCATGCAAAGGGATGCTTTTCCCTGTACCAGTCCTCTGGATATGCTCACACACTCATCTGGCTTCGGCTGCTGTACTTGAGAGGGGCTGTTTGGATGATGGGCAGTGCTCCTAACTTCTGCAGAAGGGAAGACACTGGAAGCATCCCCGTGGCCACAGCGCACCTTTCACACTGCCCCAGAGCACCTGCCCCTCTCAGGGTGGCCCCTTCTGGCTGCACCCACAACAAAGGAGCTCCTTCAAAGCACAGAATCTCTCCAAATTATGCTCCCCCCTTCCAGCCAGTGCCAGGTGGGCCACCCATCGGGCACAGTCATCACCTGCAGTTTTGCAAGGAGTCCTGTCTGTGGACAGGTGGCATCAGTACACCTGAGAGAGCTCAAAAGGTGACAACAGACTGCCAGAGCACCTGTGGTCATCTGTGGCATGCTGATGCAATTTTTCAGAGATTTTTTTTTTTTTTTTTTTGCAATTTTGGACAGAGAGATCAACATTAACCCTCTGATAAGTAACCTGCTGCCTTTGGATCTCTTTGCTTCCATGCAGCAGCACAATGCCATGAAGAAAACTGGTCTCTCTAAACCTTCTTGCCCTCAGCATGCCTGGCATTACGAGTTACAATCAGGAAATGCTTTCGGTAAGGAATGGCTTTATAAAAATCTTGCTGTCTTGAATAGGCAGCTAAAAATGAAGGATGACAGGGTCTGAGAAAGTTAAGTGCTCAAAGCACATCGTGCCTACCAAAGAGGCATTCCTGTCCAGAAAACCCTGCCTGCCATGACACACTTCCCCAGGGCAGGCATGCCCAGCTCTACATTTCTTTGGAGAGCCCTAAGTTATCATTTCAACTCTCAAGCAGCAAGGAATAAAGCCCTGAAGGGCGCAATATGTTGAAACACAACGTTAAGGAGCAGGAACAGGGCACAGCAGGGACACTGAAGGGCATCCAACCCATTAGCACCAACTCAGTCATCCAGGATCCCTTAAGGCAGAGGCTCATTCAGACTTCAAATGGGGAGCAGAGCAGCCCCACCTCTTGCCTCCTCAGGGTAAAAATCACGCTTCTCTCTGCATTCTAAAGCGCCTTTGTTCGGCTTTGCCCTGTTAGTGCTGGCTTTTCTTTGTAGGCTCTCCAGAAACATCTCTTGTTGATGGCAAGGGCAAGTGGGGCGGCTAATCCCATTCCATTAGCATCCTCTGAAATACTCCAAGGACTAGGATGCTGCTTGGGTGCAGGTGGCCAGAAGGCGGCTCTCACTAAGACAGCACGACTTCTGGATGCGTGCACACACATCCAGCCCCAGAGCCGTCTGCCATCAATAAACCCTGCCAGAGGGAGGGAAGAGGATAAAGAAACAGCCCACATGTGGCTCGAAAGGAGATTTTTCTCCTACAGGCACAGCTTTCCCAATGCCAAAGGTCACCACCGCTCCTCTTTTCTGAAGGTGACACAAAGTTCCCAAACTGGGGGGAGCATGTTGTGTGTAAAAACAACTGAGCACCATCCCACAAGGGGACACCCCCAGCCCCCCATGCTCCTGGGGGCTGCAGCGGCACAGCCCCCGATACCCCAGGGAGCAGATACAAGGTTGACAGAAGCCATCCCCATCTCATATGATGACCCAGCAGTGCCTGTAGCACTCTCATGTTCCTTGCAGCCCTCCTTCCCATTACATTTCCCATTTATAAACAGCTGTTTGGCAGTATTACTAATCAGTGCTGCATGGAATAATGTTACGTTTCCCACCACATTACTATTTTATCTTCTATCCTCCCCACCTCCAGCTGCTGCTTTCCTTCCACCACCCCCAACCTGGAAAGCAATAATACATTTCTTCATTTTATTCAGGCTCCTACTTGTCTGATAGCACAAGCAATTTACTTACAAATCATGCAAAAAAAACCAAAAAAACCCAAAAAACCAAACCCAAAAGTTTTTTTTTAAATTAAATACTGTTAAACCCACTTAAAATAAATACTTGCCGAAGGAATATCAGCTGGAGACTGCTCTCTGACTTATAATAATCCCACTGCGCCCAGGGAAATCCTCTTAAACCTATATCAGATAAAGATTGTAAAACTGTTAGAGGGCTAAACTGATGGGGCAGACACAGAATCAAGATGGGAAATTTCTCTCCCCAACTCCTCCTTACCAATGGGCAGCTCTGTCCCAGGGCACATCAGGTTTCCCTCTCAGCACATGAAGCAAAGCCCTGCAGCACCTGGAGCTGAAGGGAGAGGGGAGAAAGGCCTGTCCTGCTGGGGCCTTGGGCTGAAGGAGAAGGAATAGGCTGCTGTGGGACTCTGAAGCACCAAAGACTTGCCTTCCCTTTCCCACCTCTCCTGTGGGCAGCAGAAACAGGGAAGAGACCCTCTGGAGCTTTAGAAGAGAAGAAATCTCCCTATCTCCCCAACCCTTCTCCCCCCAATGCTCAACAGCAACATCTCTAATTAGAGATAAGGATTCCAAATCATCAGAGCTAGGGGCGAGACAGGAGCAGTAGGATTTCAAGTTCAGTGCTGTCTTATCTGAGATGACAAAAAGGATCTGATGCAGATTGGTAATGCTGCTAGGAGATACTGGGCTTGTGCTGCTCTGCAGTTTGCCTGAGCACTGGCCACCAGTTTGACTTTGTTGGTTTTGCAGTTTTTCAACAAGAAGATGTGCAACCACACCACAGGGAGCATTTTGTGGCACAGAGCTGGGCAATGGGCACTGCACTCACCCTCTGCTGTGTGGGGACTCCACTGTTCATCACCAGACCTGCTTGCTCTCCAAGAGAACTCAAGGAAAGCATCAGCATCAACAGCAGAAGCAGCTGCCCCTGCCTCTCAGGGCAGCAGAGCGACAGAAGTGCAGAGCAACCAAGTCTGAGGGACTGGAACTAAAGAACAAATAAAGCAATCCTCCAGGGAAAACAAATTAAAGAAAAAAAAAGGAAAAAAAGAAGAGTGGGAGGAAGAGTAAGCGCAGCAAAAACCTCCCCAGGGAAGCACAGCAGGAAAAATAGGCAATGTGGAACGCAAAGTTTTCAGTGGTAATCAAGTAAGGGGCCGCTCCACTGCAGGATTTCTCAGTGCTGCAGCTGGCTGGAGCCACGGGGACCATATTCCACTTTCAGAGTTCACTGAGCAATTGCTAAGGCAGGGGATGGGTGCCATATGTTACCAGCTGCGCTCGCAGTCGTCGCTTTCCCCATTTAACGCCGAGAGACTCTTTGGAGGCACAGAAACCTGCGCGCTTTGTGCCTCGCCCCCGCCAGCCGGTACTCCAAAAAGGCTGCCAGAAATGCCAGCAGGCCCTGCCAGTGACACTGGGAGAGGGTCCCCGTGCCAGGGAGCCACCAGGCCGTGCTGGCTGCTCAGTTGCAGCACTGGCAGGGAGGTGCAGGTGGAAGAAGAGCTGGGTGTCCCTGAGCTCCCCTCCAGCCCCTGGAAAGCTGCCGAGTGCACAGGAGGTAGGAGGCAGGTACCAAACTCTGCCCATCCCTCTTTACAGCCTGCTGGCTTCACCACCTGCTCACCCAAGCCAGCCCAGCTCCTCCTGGCTCTGCTTTTGTGCACAGTGATTTTCTCTTTCGGAGCTTCTCTTAGTTGTGCATATAGTGAACAAGTCATTAATTGTGGGGGGAGAAAAAAGGGCTTGGCACTGCCCAGATAACATTAGGAGGAATTGCTGAATTCAGAAACTGTTTTCAACACCAGGCTTGAACTTAGGATGCTGAGTAACCCACTGGTGGTAGAGGTGGCCTTCAAATGCACCAGGATCTCCAACAAAAGGTTCTTCTATCCTTCTTAAAAACCTCTGCATCCCTTACCTCTTTCCAGCACATTATGTCAATATACACAAACTGTCTATGCCACCAATCCCTCTACTCAGGGGGACAGACTGAAAGGGATCCTATAAAACATGGCAATTAGGATTACCAAACACCCCCTTTTACCAGGAACTGGAAAAGCACATGGGAAGAGTCAGCAGGAGGAGGAGAAAGAAGACCTGGTCTGAGCAGAACTGTGTTTTCAGCCACTTCTTTCAGGGCAGCAGAGGACACCAAGCCTTGCAGCCTTATTCAGAGGGCTCAGCAAAGAGCAAATGCCACATTCCCATCGACCTGAGGGACGCCTGAGAGGAGCCAGACACGGATGGAGAGCAGACTGGAGGGCACGACTCCGAGCCTTCAGACAAGAAAAGAGGCTTTTTCAGGAAAGACTGCTTTACTTTTCAAAGATCATTTTAGCTCTTACTGTCCTCATGCTATGATTCAGTGCTGCACAGAAACCCACCCAAACAAAACACCGCAGCTCTTAGCAGTCTGAAGGCAAGTCAGGGATTCCACGCCTGCCTTCCTGACAATGAAGGGATGTAGAAAGTCTGGAAACAAGAGGGCTCATTTTAAAGACAAGCCTAGGTCTGTGAGCAAAGGGCTGTGCAATTGCCTGCGGCTGTATTAATTTACATTTTTAGAAATGGTTTTTTGAATACTTTTTTTTCCTTACAATGCATCGGTACAAGTGTACAGATATGTTCAAAAAAGGACACATATTCTTATCATAATTGTTCTCCACAAGTAAGCTAAATTTAAAAAAAAGTACCTCTGCCTCAGAGGGGACAATATAGGGAAAACATATAGAATACAGTGATGTGTTCCAAATGTGTCTAATGCCAGGTTTTTGAGAAATGGGTAGGTGGATGGCATTAAAAAAAAGAAAGAATCAGTTCCCCAGCTGAGAGCCCTTCCCACAAAGCATGTCATGCCACCAAGATGCTTGTGGTTTTGAGGGACAGGGCAGAAAGGCGAGGGAGGGGAAGAAAAAACTGAAGAAAGAAACAAAAGAGTGGATACAATGGATTACCCATTTTTTAGGCACAGTCTGCCCACAATTTGTTCCATTTCTCCCGCACATTCAGAGGCACAGAAGCGATGCAATGTAGTACAACAGTAAGAAAGTAAAAATCAGGGAAGCAATTCCAACAGGAAAGAATAGGTGATGGCACACTGCAACAAAACAGGAATAATTGGAAGTGTTTAGCAGGAAAGTACAGTAACAGTGAGATGAGATAAAGACACACAAAACGAGTGAGCTCTGTCCCTCTATGCAAGGACACGCACAGAGATTTCTGTCTTAAGCCATCAGCTCTAACCTGACTGGTACCTACAAAAGAGTGGTTTAGGAAGCACAAGGAATAACCAGCCCAGGCAATTCACTGCCAGATTGTACATGACTAAAGCACAGGGTTGCCTGTGCCGGGCTCCCACGTACCTGCCCACGGCACTGCGGATCACCGGCCCCCCAGTCTGGCAGTGCCTCTCAGCCTCACAGCTTCTGCCAGGGGAAAACTGGGTGAGCTCAGGCAGCTACACTTTCAAGACAGCAGAAATGACTAAGCAGGACAGGACATGAATCCTATTCAGCATTATTACCAGGCAGAGCTGAAATATAAGCCTTTGTTTTTAACTCCCGCTATCCAAAGAGCTCAAAGCCCATCACAATTATTTAGCTTAGACTTTGTGAAAGGCTTGTGTGCTATTATCCCTAATTTTACCAGCTGGAAAATGGTGAGGGAGATGGATTGCACCATATCCAGGGACATGCAGCAAGCTGGCAGCATAATAAGGCCGAATGCCTGTAGCATCACAAACCAGGTGCAATTCCCCAGGCCCCAGGAACTGCCAGAGGTAAATATGTTTACTCCTCCCCACTCCTCCCCCATTAACTGACAAGCACTTCCTTTCAATCCACAGCAGGAACAGAAAGGAAAAGCAGAGGAGCACAGGTCAATTTTTTGGTGAAGGTTACTACAGAGAGAATTAGGCATGAGAAGGAGGACAGTAACAACAAAATGTCCTGTGTCTAGTTGCAAAGGACCACCTATAAAAAGGCATTTGATTTTTTTTTTTTTTAAATCCCTTTTTAATGTCAGCTAAAGGGTAATTTGAAAGTGAAGGACATTTTACTCCTCTGGGGACCTAATTACTGCAACAAGCACAGCCCAAACAGGCAAAGATGAATGTAACTCACACAGCACAACACCAATCCTGCAGCTCACTTTGATTAGCTCACACAGCTTGGCCAGATAAGGCACACACATGTTTCATGGAGGTAGCCAAACCACCGAGACAGACTAAGAGAGATTAGGACATCTGTGCTTAGGACTTCCAAGTTCCATCTTCACACACAAGAGCAGAGCAATAGAGACAAACTCCTGCAACCTCACTAGAGAAATAAGAACAATATGAAATATGAAAAAGGTACCAGAAAAGAAATAGAATTTGTGGATGTAAAATAGGTCCTTGGTGTTCTCACCTGGTTGAGATCGTCATTCTTATGCCATTATTTTAGCTGTGACCCTCCAAACTCCTTTATTTAGCACCAACCCTCCAAAATGCTGCCTATCAGTGGTTCCTTTCTGCAATGCAGCCAAGCAGCTCATCGCAGGACAATTCAGGGTGGAAGGGACCTTGGGGCTCTGTAGTGCAGCTACAGGGTCAAGCAGGGTCAGCTATAAGGTCAGACAAGGCCACTCAGAGCTTGATCCTGTCAGGTCTTGAATGCCTCCAGAGATGAAGCCTTTGCAACCTTTCAGGACAGGCTGAACTGCTCATTTCGATTTTTGCCCTGTTGTTGCTCATCTGCAAAAAGCCTGGTCTCCCCAGGACACATAAGAGACTGCTCACTCACAGCGACAAACACTTTTCCCTGTCTCTCAGGTGAAGACAAAGAAGAAAAATGCAGCACAGGAAGAAGAGTCCCCAAAGACTTCTATCAAAACTGGTAGATCCTTGTCTCTGGGATTGCCATCTCTCTCTTCGACACCTGCCTCAAGCAAAGCCACCTTCAGCCCTGTTGACAGCTGGAAAAAACTAGCAGCCACTGAGGTCCACGTGCCCCACACGGAGAGAAGTGTCTGCTCCCATCCAGGCTGCCAGGAGCAGACTGTGCTCTCCCAAATCCAAACTGTGACGTGACTTTCTCCCTCTGCTCTGTGCGCAGACAGATCACGTATGGCAGCACTTGACGAAAAAGAAGGGAAGCTGCTGGCAACAAGCTGCAGCAGCTGGTATGGGATAATAAAAGTTCTTTTTTTTTTCTTTTTCTTGCCTGCTACATGCTCTTTCGCTCTCAGCAGAGGGATCCCGGAGGTTTTTGGTGGCAAGTTCAACAGAAGAGACCTGATTTCTTCTCCTGAAAGCTTGTCTAAGATACACTGAGCTCCTTTCTTTCCAGTGCTAAGTGTCTGGCCTGCATAAATCCTTCTTCCACCTCCCATGCCACCAAAGCCTCTCAGACACACCCCACACATGTCCTTCCTGTCCCAGCCATGGGATTGCAAGCAGCCACAGAGTTACATGCCACAGCTGCAGGGCACAGAGGATCCTGAAGACAAACTCCTAAAGGCATGGTTCCAGTGCCCATGGACTGAGTCCTGGTCTGCAGGCAGCTGCAAGTGCCTTGGGCAGCTCAGCATCAGGAGACAAGACCCCACCATGCAGAGCCAGCCCTGACCTCAGGCAGAGAGGCAGATGGCTCTTCACCCCATCAATGCCCTTGCCCACCACCACTCCCAAGCTTGGCATGGGGTAGAAACCTCACCACAATGGGGTCACCAGCCAAAAAAAGCACACAGAGCCACTGGGAGCCATCACAGGTAAGGCAGGACACAGGAGAACAGGGCAGAGGCCAAGGCACCAACCTGCCCAGGCAGGATGAGACCAGTGAGAAACAGCAGAGAGCAAAAGTGTGAGCAGGCTGACAAGGCAGCCACTGAACAGCACCCAGCCAGCACAAGACCTCTGCCCTCTGTGACCTAAGCCTGGCTGGAGGAAGGTCCTGGTGACCATCCCTGCAGGCACTACCACCAGCTCCACAGCACCTCCTGCCCGCTGCAAAGGCAGCTGTGTTTGAGCACTCCTTGTTTCTCAAGTCTGCACTGACATTGCTTCCTCCCAGTCTGTGGTACCGTGGGGACTGCGGTCTCCTCCCACCCAAACCCCTTTCATTTCTTTGCTTTAACTTGTTTAGGATTGATGCTGTACAGCTGCTTCCCCCAAAATAAAGACTAAAAGAGCTGCCAGCTCCTCAAGTGCTTTGAAACCTTTCCTCCCGCTCTATCACTACCTGTTTAAGAAAAACCTCAAAGCTTGATTTCTTCCCTCAAATCACTTACTCTGAAAAAGATCTCAACGTTTTTGGGAGCACAGATGAAAAAACATAGAGATAAAAGTCTGAAACTTCTGAAGAGGTTAGACCTGGGCCTCTTCACTGTTATCTAAGTAAGGGTACAGGCACACAAACAATTCATCGCAGAGATATAGTGGAGTACAAATTTGCAATGACTCACGCTCTTTGAAGGAACTGCCACGTGCTCAGTTCTCCCCTGCAGCAAAACACAAGTTTACCCATCAACAGGAGAAGCACAAACCAGCACCTCAGTTTGAAAAGCACTCCTGCAGCTTCACCAACTAAATTACTGTGCAGAAACCTCTTCTTCTGCCCATCTTTCAAGAGTTAAGAAAAGGGATAATTCCTATGACAACGTGGAAAACACTGTTGTCTTGCCAGTGGGTAATGATGCTGTGCTTCTGGGATGCTGCTTTCCTTCACCTGCAAACTGTGCTGTCCTTAACTCCTTAAAAAAGTGAAGGGACAGCCCACATACTTATCACAGCCAGCAACAAGCAGGACACAAATACAAATGTGTGCATTGTCCCCAGATCCACGATTTAATGAGTCCAATTTAAATTTTGTAGCTCCCCTCTTCAGTATGCTCAAGCATATTCCCAATTCAACCACAAAGTCAAAATTCCCACCCAGTTGCTTAGAAGCCTGCCTGATAGGGCAAGTCTCCAAAAGCAGCCAAGTCTTCAGCCACTAGGGCTTAACTCAAGTCTAACATGTAGGATCTCTCTTTAGTCAATACAGAGAATGATGCACTTAATTTAAACAAAGACTGACTGCTCTCCAGATTTGTCCTTTTCTGTCTTCTGATGGCAGATATTGCCTGGACATCCACCTCAAGCAGTGAGTCTGGTGTTAAACGGGTGGCAGACAACTCATGAGATCTTCCAAAATATTTTCCTGCCACCCTAAGTAAAAGAGCATGAAGTAACCTCAGCAATTTTGTGTCAGCCTCAGCGAGCTGAAATCTGAAGGCAAACAACAGAGTTGCAGACTTTGTACGTGGGCTAATCCTTTTTCATAAATCAATCACAAGGCCATGGTTCCACAACATCCTGAAGAGCTGCACCCCCTCTTTTCTTTTTACCTCACCTCCCTCAGCACCTGAAATTCAATCTGAGATGTCCTAAATTCTTCTCCTAACACACCCTGCAGCCCAGGCACAACTCCTCTCTCCCAAAGATGCAGCCCAGAGGGGGATGAGAAGAGGAGCAGTAAGGTACAGAAAGGCTTGTTTTTGAACCATTTGAAGGAAATTGAAGACTGGTGAAGAAGATTAAGCCTTGATACACAGGCTCACATGGCAGAAGGCCTTTGAACCACCTGACTGGCCTCATTCCGAGCTTCAGTGAGATCAGCACTCATGTTTTGTGCTTAAATTCAGATAAGAGTCCCACAGAGTGCCTGGGGAGCACTTCTTGCTCCAGGCCATCACAGACATCAGGTCCTCAAAGCAGTACTAGACCATACTTAAAGTCTCAGTGAAGGAAAAGGAATCTGGAGCGGTGACACTAATAATGGGAGAGGGACAACCAACCGGGCATGCTGTTCATGAGGTGGGGAGAAGTGTACTTTCAAGCCAAACTGATATGTCTCTGAAGCTGACAAGATTATTTTTTAGCAGCCTCAGAGCCCTGGAGACACAGCCTTCAACAGTGCTCAGATGGCAGGAGCAGAACACATCCCAGCTGCTCTGCTGCAAGCTGAAATGCCCCGGTGCAGACAGCAGCCCCACGTGTCCCACCCAGTCACGGGGCTGTATCATGAAGGTGGAAAAAAAAAGGGAAGAAACTCCTCCTTCAGCTCTTTCCTCAAACCACGGGACACAACAATTCCAAGGTCCCAGAGCAGCAAGCCTAAAATCAACACTGCTTCAAACCCATTCGCTTCACACGTAAGTGGAGAGAATAGAGATGCTAACAAACCTGTCTCCCTTCAGGCTTTGCTGCTGCCAGGAAAGAGCCACTCAATCTAATGAGTCAATTAAAAATTCATCACTGGATGAATGAAAAAATAAAAAAGTTTCGTTCTTTATCTAAGAAAATGAGAACAGTAACTCTTTTCTGTGCCTCCCCTTGCACATTGTCTGCAGGAACAAAACCAGCCTGAAAACCTCCAACCTATAGGTGAGAGCTAAAATAACAGGAAAACAAAAAGGACATGCGATCTGCCCAGCTCTGCAGAGAGGAGCCCATTTCCCCAGAAGGAGTTCAGGGTCCAACAAAGTTGAAGTCAGCACCATCTCCCAGAAATGGGAGGCAGAAAGAAGGGTCTCCGTAAGGACCTGCTGTCTACAGGTCATTGTTGGGAGCACTCTGAAAAATTCAGCTTCTGTCAGACTTTGGCTAACCCACAGAAGGAAAGCTACACAGATGCACATGTTCAAAATGCAAGTGACCCCAAGTCACTTCCAAAGTGAATTTTCAGAAATGAATTAAGCTAAACCAAATTAGGGCCCAAAATCCTGAGCACAAGCATCCATGAAGGGGCATAATGTGATTTAACTAATCCACTAAAAGTTACTTTAGATCAATTTTCTTGAGTATCTCTGACACATGTAAGCCCCGAAGCCAATGTCCTCCAAGCACTGCTCATGGGTGTCTACAGACTCCCAAATCTTACTTTTGTAAGGTTTGTAGCTGTGGAAAGGGAAGGACAGAGCAAAAACAGATCAACCCAGACTCTTGGAGAGCAGTAGAGGAGCTTCCCGCCACCCAGCCACTGGATATGCTGGCTGTACTCAACCCCAGCTCCCTGGCAGAGCAACCCAGAACCCATCCAACCCCACCCTGCCCCCAGGCACGTTTTTTCAGCGGGTGTTGGTTTCAATGGGTTTCCCAAGGTGACTCCACAGCAGCAGCAGTGCTGACTCAGTCTTGTTTGAACTGCAGTGGGAACGGTAAATGCAGACACCTAAAGCAAATTACAGAACTACAAATAAAAAAAGAGTACACTGTGCAGGCAGCTAACCCCGCAACTACTCATGGACATCAGATGGCAAAAAAGGCACCTAAATAAGCACCTACACTCGTGCTGTGGAGCTTCACCTGGGAGAGTGGCTGGGCTGGCACCTCTGAAGGAAACAGGCCAAGGCCAAACAAGCTGGAGGCAAGAAGCTCAACCCAAAGGAAGGCTATTGTGATTGAAATCATATCCTGGCTCCGTTCACACTGGATTTCTTGTGTCAACACAGCCTGAACCAGCAACACCTCCACGGGCTGGATAAAGTGGTGTCCAAGCTGCAGGCTCACAAATACCTCCCAAGGAAAGCAAGCCTACTTGCTGCCAGTGGGCTTGGATTTGCTAGAGGGGTGTCTGTGCTGCGAAGGAGCTCTTTTAGGGGTCTTACAACCAAAGACTTGGATGGTAGCTACTTGACTGCTGTTAGCTGAGTCAGACACTTCAAATACTGTTTTGAGATACAGAAAGCAAGCTGAAGCTTGAAAAGGTCAAATCTTCTAGTCAAAAAGGTGCTGTGGAAATACTACAGATTTGAAAGCACCTGTTTTAAATTTTTCTAATGCAAACCAAAAAAAAAAAAAAAATAATAAAAAGAAAAAAGCCAAAATCCCAGACCAGCTTCTCCAAACTCATCCATAGACAGCGCAACCTGCTCAGTGGTTTCAGGATGTATTCAGCACTGCTGTTAGAGTCTGAGGATGACCATCTCTCCTGTTCCCTTTTATGTGCTGCTCATTACTACTCCTCTCTTCCCTGCTCAGTTATTTCACCACCTTTGGCAAACAGCTCTCTCGTCTGTGACTATTGCCATCTGATACAGACTCCAGCTCCTTTCCCTCTGCGTAAATCAGTTCCACGGCTGTCTCGCTTTCAGCCACGGCTTCAAACATTCCTCTGCCCAGCCGTGCTGCCTGCTGCCTCATTTTTGTAAGGGCTTTATTAGCGAAGAAGGCTTTCTATTTCCTTTCCTGTGCCTCTCTACCGTGATTCCCTGCAATTCATACCACTGTGCCACCTGCCCTCCGCTCCGGTTCTCCCTCACAGGGTTTTCATCTGCCAGCCTCTGCGTACCACACCGCACAGGGGGGCTGAAGGGTTTGGCATCCCCCTGGCCCAGCCACGCCGCGAGCAGGACAGCTTACCCACGAGGTTCATCTTGGCGCTGTAGCTGCCGAAGTACCTCTCGTCGGTGTTGGGCGTGTGGCACTCGTACTGGCCGGCGTCGCGGTCCTGCAGCTCGGTGATGTGCAGCAGGACGGCGTCCCCCTGCAGCCGCTCCACGAAGATGCCCCGGCTGCGCACACGCTGGGTGTAGATGGCGTAGGGGAAGGAGGGGTCCACGGTGCTGACGATCTGCACCTCCCGCTCGGGGGCCGAGGGCAGGTAGATGGACCACTGGAAGTTCTGCTCCGCCGGGCCCTGGTAGCCGCTCACCTTGCACCACAGGGTGACGTGGGACCCCTCCGTGCGGTAGAGGGGTCCCTCCTGCACCGTCACTTGCCGCTGGGCCAGTGCCATGCCTGTGGGAGGAGAGGAGGAGCCCAGCGTTACTGACCAGCAGGCAATCCCCATACCTGCTCCCAGATATATCCTCGCCCTTCCGTGGCCATGCTGGACAAAGTGAGTCCTCACACCCCATTTTACAGCTGGCACATCAGGCTCTGGCACAGCACCCCCGAGTCACATCGCAGAATTCTTGCTGACTCAATGGAAGTGTTTTAAAAAACACCCCAGGAAAGAAGCAGCTTTGAGGTAACATAAACCCCTTGTTTGGAAGCGATAAGAACCCAGGCGTGAAAGGGCAACGCACCACGTTGTAATATATCAGAAACTCAAGGTGACAGGTCTTTGTTTCCAGTACTTTTACTTTCCAACTCTTATCACCCCATGGGGAGAGCAAGCCAGGGGTCTGCATTCCCTCTCCTCTGGTTCCTGGGCAACCCAACTCCAGTGGCCCAGGCACCTGTCCTCCATCAGCAAACCTGCCAGAGGCTTCAGCCGGTACCAAATCCCATTTTCCCCACACCCAGCACACCTTCTCCATCCGCTCTTATGCTTGTAAAGGCACACAGAGAAATACCAGGTTCCCGGCGCTGCCTTCTCAAGTCTATATGAAAGGTGTGCATTTGGTACATAACAAAACCAATTAAAGTTAACAGAGGGAGCAGGCACACTGCACTAAAGCTCAGTGCCCCTGGCTGCTGGAGTCAGGGCCCAGCGCCGTGCGCTGTACACGCACACAAGTGTGCAGAACAAAACAAAGACAGCCCCGCAGCTCGGGGACTGCGATCCGCTGTATTTTTACACAGATTATGGATGGCTGGCCCTTGGGCTCATGGCACATTACCAGCACAGCCCTCCAGGGGCCAGATAAATTACAGCAATCTATCTTGTTTGTTGCTACATCAAAGGCTCCAGGTCTGGAGACCACGGTGGGTGTTCATCGGTTATTGAGTTACCAGCAGCATGCACACATGGCAAGGCCAATCACCCTGGCTTCTGTGACTGCTTGCTTGCCATCATAAAACAGCAATAAGCCGATTTAAAGCAGGTCCTGCATAATCACGTTTGCAAATTTTATCCTCTCTGTGCGTGTGTATGTTGGGGGTTTCCCCCCCGCTCTCTAATTTTCAATAACAATGCTCAAGTCCAGAAAAGAATTTAAGCTTTCAAAAACTGGCATCTTGCGGGTGAAGAGGTAGCCTTGAATCTGGGGTTTATTGCTTCAATCCCGCCCTCTAAACATCGACGCCCAGAAACGAAGTTTCTCTCCACAGCCAGCCTGGACCGGAGCCAGGAGAGATGGTTCTTAGCAGCTTAAAACAAATTGTGAAAAATGGGTTCAGCACATCCATCAGGGCATGCAGCTGAACAGATGGAGTGCAATTCCAACTATTAACTTGGGCTCAGCTTGCTGCTGCTCCAAATTATGTTTCTTTTTACTCTTTATGAAATAATGTGATTTAAGGGGAGGACGGGGAAAGCTAGCACATTTTGAAACAAACAGGGAGAGGAACAACAGAGGCAAACACTCCCCCACAGTTTGCTGTACCAATCTCTTCATCCTGGGGATGTTAGAAAACTAACACATCTAAGGTGCAGGCAGCCTCTTCTCTCACCCCACAAAGGCCAAGGGACAAAGCAAATACTACGGCCTTTGAAGTGAACTGTTTTCAAAGCAGCAGGAAGGACAAGATCTTTATTACACACCTAAAGACCGCTCATAATCCAATTTCTGTATGCACATGTAGCCCTGCTACAGCATACACATATCCCACCTGCAATGACAATTAAAACTGCACCACAAGGCAAACGTGCAGTGGTAGGAATTAAAAGTTCCACATGCAACACTCAGTCAGGTATTTCTCAGGTAAGTGCACAACTTTGTTAATCAGGCTTTTAACACGGTGCTGGATTTTTTACATTGGAGTTTTCCACCTATCTAGTTAAAAAATAACATTTTGTCAGAAATGGGTATCTGACTTTCCAAGGTTCACTGGAAGACCATAACCCTGGGGACCCACAGCACAGATTTTTGGTAGATGTCAAATCTCACCACCCTCATGGCCAGCACTAACATGGGCTTCCTTCTTCCCTTGCCAGTGGTTTTTAGGACCTTCACTATAACTCTGCCTGCAGTCCTCCTCCAGGTTCTGAAGAGATCCACTTTCTACACTCCTCCTCTTCTATTTCTCCTTGCACTGGATTGCTGCACCTTCCTAAAGCAGCCAAAAGTGAGAGAGTTAAGAGTCAAAGAGCTCCTTGCTTCCTTTTCTGGCTCCAGGAGCCTAGGAAGCTGAGGGACAGCATCAGACAGTGCAGAAAATAGTCCTGCCCAGCTCCAGTGTGGATAGAAAACAGTCAGGCTTTTGGTACAACTTGCAGCAGGTTGCTGTCCCAGAGGTGAGACATGAAGGCTCAGAAGCTGGATGAACAGACTGGATCTCCAGAGGAGCAGCACATCTGCAGTGCTGCTCCCTGTGCCTGGCTGCAAACTCCTGCTCCAACACAGATGGGCACAAATGCTTTTCAACACTTTAAAAGAATCCCAAACAGCAGAAGCAGAAATACTTCTCCAAAACTGTTTTAATCAAGAAAGGAAAGAAGAAAAACAATCAGCCTGAGGCAGACATCCAGCAGTACATGTTGTGCTCAGTTACCTTTTGCATGATGTTTGGCATTTTGCAAGCCCTGGGAATTGCTATACCTACGACACACAGTATTAAGAAGAGAACTGCATTTCTTAGTGAGCAAGTGCTCTGATTAACAAAAATAACGTGCCTGAGATCCCATTTAAACCCTTATCATTCCCTCTTGAAGTGAGAGAAGAGCTCACTGCAGGAGGAGCTGTGTGCTCCACACCTTCCTTAGGACACCCAGGAGACACTGATGGTGGCATTTGGCTGGCACTGCACTGGCACAGCTGGCTTTTAATTGCAAATCCAATATAATTTACTGACAACACAAGGGCTGATAGGGAGGAGATAGCAAGCCAAGTGCTACTTTAAAATTAATAAGAAATTATAGGTTTGTGCATCTGTTTTTTTCCAAAAGACAGCAAATCCCATGCAATAAGGTGGAAGCCATTCTCTGATCCTTATCCCCTACAGATCAGGGCTATTGTTGCCAGCCTTTTGAGCTAGGAGCAAGCCAAACAACAGGCAGGCAGCTCTCAGCTTACCCATCTCCCAGGCCCTGGAGGTGCACAGACAGGGGATAACAGCAGTGGCAAGAGGGGACAGTGCAGCCAGGGGATTAGACTGAAGCAGCAAGGGACAGTGCAGGACCCAGGAACCCCAGATGACCAGTCCCTGCACCTGCCCTATGCCAGCTCACCCAGCAGGGCCACTGCAAATGTCATGGGAAACAGCTCTGAAAAGCACAGGAAAGGCAAGAGAGAAATGCCATGTCAGAGGCATACAGTCATTCAAGTCTCCCTTGTCACAGCCAGGATCTCAATGCCTCTCCATGAAAAAAAAGGAGCAAGAAAGGAGCGTCAAGCATCCCTGCCAGGCAGTCATCTCCCCAGCAGTGCTGCAGCTCAGCTTCTGAGTACACTGTGTCTTTGCAAAATCTGTACCCTCACAGCAACCTCAGATGATTTTGGCAAGATCTGATCTTTCCGTGGAGATACACACAGAGCTGAGGTTTTCCACACGCAACTGGTCATTTCAGGTGCCTGATTTGAGGTACTTTGAAGTTGCCCCATTTCAGAAAGTGCCAAACATTTACCCTCTGGGAAGGAGGTGGACTTACAGGTCCCTTTCAGAAGAACAGGCGTGAAAAATTTTAGCTGAGAACATTGACTCAAGGCTTATTGCAAGGGACAGGTGGGTGTAATAAAAGGATGCCTGAGCACACAGAAACTCTGCCACAGCATTGACAGATCAAAAGAATAAATAGAAACTCATGACAGAATGATGAAGAGCCTCTTGCACAAATTTCTCCCCATCTCAGACCATATGGGTTATGTCTGCACCACATCCAAAAGCATTGCAGCAGTTGCACCAAGTTATCTTAGATATCAATAATCACTGCCAGCAGTCATTTAATCTGAAGGAGAAACTTGAGCTCTTATGAGCATTATCCTGGGTCTCTAATCACTAGACAACAACTAAAAGAGTCTTGTATTAGGTATCTTCTTGGTATAGATATCTTCTATAGGCACCAGGGCTAACAGTGCTGAACACCAACATTGTTTGAAACACCATATTTCTACCCCTGCAGCTTTACAGCAGATTTCCTTCAATGAGAATCTCTAAAGTACTATTTGTCAATAACTGACAATACTAATGCTAAATTTCCTTTAAAAATTACTTTGTGCCTTTGACTACAGATATTAGACAGAAAACATTTCCAAGGAATCCCTCTCCCTCTCACAAATACACAGCACACATCTGGGTTCTGTTGTCGCTATTGTTTGTTCAACTTACAGGCGCTCCTGAGAAAGTGTCAAGAGAAGAGCAACAACGATGATAAACACTAGGGAATGGCTTCTCTCTCAGAAATAATGGAGTCTGGAGGAAAAAAAAAGGTGACTTGAAGGGGATCTGGTATAGGTTTTTTCACAAATATATATAGCATAGCAAGGACGGTCAAGAATTTGACCCTTTACTGTCTCTTCTAGTTTAAAAATCAAGGGCCAAGAACCAAAAGTGGTTAGATCCAGATTTATAATAAGTGAGGCAGTTTTTGCAGCTGCACAGAGCAGACCTTGACAAAAGCAAGGCAACCTGTGGACACCCTTTGCCAAAGGATACTGTGGGTAGGGAAAAAGTTTACGTGGGCCAAAATCTGAGTGGGACAAGCACATGAAAGAGGGCTACTAAACAGGTCTATCACATGAGGTTTGTAAGGCTCCCAAAACAAGCTACAATTGCACAGCCACCTGCCTACAGCCTTTTGAGACATGATGCAGAGCAAGGTGCAGGATTTACTCTGCGCTGGTACAGTCCTTGTGCCCCTTCCCAGCCCATGTCATTGCAGTCTGTACTCTTCAGCAACGTGGGTCACATCTGGTCTGCACACTATGCCTTGGTTATACTACAACAGAAGCTAAAAAAGGTACCATTTCAGCTTCTCTAGGAGCATGACTGCTTCTGCTCTGAGCAACCAAACTGGTTCCCTCAAAACATCCTTAGAACTGACACGAGAGCTTTTGCTCTATGCAGGGAAGGGGAGGGGAGTGTGCATAAATCCTACTTGGCTATGACAAGTTAGCATCTGTGACAGACCACAGGACCTGGCAGAAAGTCCCCAGTAATGAAGACAATTCAGACAGAAGTGCTAAAGGGCAGTTATGCTAAAGCATCTAGTTGTGAGCTTGAGAGATACTCTGGGCAAGCTCAACACAAGAGCAGGTGCAAGTGCACCACAGGCTGCGGCCACTGCTGCCCTCCTGCAGATCTGAGGGGCAGGGGAGCTGCAGGAGCCCAGGCTGACCACCTGGCCAGCACTGAGCTCCAATGCACGGGATGGTGCTGTCTAAGGTGAGGCAAGTGCCAGCAGACTTTGTCCTGCTGCTCCCTGGGAGCTGCAGGCTGTGCCATCGCCCCTCCTCAGTGCTCTGACCCCCCTGCCCCAAAGCCCTGAGCCCTGCACAGGCCTGTGCTTCCAGTGGATTACTCAGGGATAGTTAGCATCCTCCGAGCTCATATTCCCTCTTAACTCAGATTCATTTTTCAGTCTCACTTGCACAGGAGGCCTTCCAGGGGATGGCCCTTCCTCTGTCCCTTCTGTCACCCACGGAGGATGCAGACACCTCTTGCCAAACCCTGCCCATTACTTTAGTCTCTGCTTTTTCTCTGGACTCCAAAGCAGGGCTGACTCCCACAAAACAGTCATTCATTTCAAGAAGGCTCTTCCAAGCTCACCACTGTCCAGCCACTGAGAACACTTCCTCAAGCAACCATAACTTTTTCTGCTATGGGCTCTTGAAGACTGATTAAATCTCTGAGGGAGATTCTGCCCCACCAGGCAACACCAAAGCAGAGACAATCTTTTAGCAACACACACCTGCTATTCTGTGAAGCCTCCTGTTAAGGCACACAACCAAAAATTAGGTTTGAGCTTAATTTTTGCATAAATGAGTCACAGCAGGAACAATCTCCATACACTGCAACCTGCTGCCAGATGGAAAAAAAACAATGCTATCAGAACAAAACATGTGGTAAACCCCCACCATTCCCCCAGTACGGTAAAGCCTCATTCTGGGAAAATATAGTGATTTCTTGGTGTATATTTTTTCTCATGCCAGGAGAGCTCAGTGTACTGAAAGGCTGGCTGAAGCCACCTGCAGAACAACTCTGTCCCTATCCCCCATCCTTCTGCTTTAATGTTTAAACGGTGCAACAAAAAGGATGCCTGATCGCCTATCCTCCCCCACTCCTGCCACCATCCCACCACTCCCAGCACGTGGACCATCATTCCTAAACCAGCCCATAAAGCTACTCATTCCTCATTCAAATTCTTCCCACTGCTGCGCCAACTAAGGATGGCTAAGTGGCGAGGTCAGCCAGGAGCAATTTATACAATAATTGGTATGGAAATATTAGAATCAGTGGGGAAATATCAAAGCATGGGCAAACTAGACAGGAGCCGCCAATGAAGCTCTTTGTTCTTCCAACACCACTGCCTTCCCTCATCTCACAGCCACTGACTTCCACAGCAGATGTTTACTGTCTTTTAAGAAAAATGTTTTCAATAAATATGAAAGAGATGACATTTCTTTTAATCACCATAGATTGTTGTGGCCTGTGACTAGCTTCCCAAGTTCTGACTGTAAGAGAGGTCTTGTACCTCTGCTATAATTATGCATCCAGTCAGACATCCAACTCCCTCACCAAGATCAGAGCCATTTTACATCCTTTGGTTCTTCTCAGATCTGGCCCTTATATTGACAGAAGACTTCCTTATTTTCCCCAGCATGGCATTGGTATTCTGCAGATGCACACTGTGAAATGTGATCTGCCCTTGTGATTTCTTCCCCCTCACCTTTTTTAAGCAAACTACATCCTATATGGATGTCACATTCCTCTAATTGCTCCTTCCCTGTTCTACAATTAGCCATGTTAAAATATGCTAGTTTTAACACCACCTTAGAACAGCATATTCTTGAGCCACAGATCAAGGCTGTTGTATTACCACAACCTTTAAACTTCTAAAAATGCTGAAAGGATAAAATGTTAATAAAGATAAAAAATAGGAAAAGGATAAAGAATAAATGTTATCCACGTCAGACACTGCAAAGACAAGAAACAATATGCTTGGACTTTAAAAATTGAGATTCAGGCTGGTCATGGGAGCTTGCTAAATGCTCCATTTCCCAGAAGCTAGGAAAGTGAGGCACCAGAGAGACTACTCTGTGAGACTGAGGCATCTCACACTACAGCTTCCTCTAACAGACACTTGCTTTCTTCAAGGATACAATAAGGCAGAGATGAACCAGCCCCAGGGGATGCATGACACAAGATCTCCCTGCTCTTACAGTTCTATCATTCTCCATCATCCCACCAGAAAGTATATTTAAAGTTACTTTGCTGCACAGAAGCCTGAAACTACTCTTTAATCTAGTATAGCTTTACTTTGAAGAGTCAAAGTACTCAGCATCCAGAAGCCAGCCAGACATGCCTGTGGTCAGAAGAAAGAGCAATACCTATAATAACCAAAGGGAGGAGGATGGCTGGGCAGTTCTTCTGCACACAGATCCCTGTGCTCTGAAGCTCATGGTGCTCAGCCTCCTTACTTCACAAGGGCTTTGAAGCACTTGGTGGCACAAGATGTACCTGGATGTAAAAGGTAACAACACATGCTGGTGCACGAGGGACAGGCTGAGCTGGCTGCCCTGCTGGTTCAGATCCATAATGGTAAATGACTGTTGGGGACCCAAATATCTTTTTGCAAACACACCTCCTGCTTATTGCAGTTCCATTATTTTCCTGCAAAGATGCTGAGAAAAAACAATCCTTTATAACCTGCAATCCTTGTATTCACCAGAGCTTTGACTAACCCCACAGAATGCCGGCTCTTTTCTCTACCTAAAGTAGAGCTTGTCCTGTGAATCATTTAATCAACAATTTCTCTTCCTCCAAGGTCAGCACACGACCTTTGCAGCCCTTTCCCATCACCCAGATCAGCGTGTTCTTCACACACAGTACCACTGCTCCCCTTATCATTATGGGAAGAACACGCCAGCAGAAGCTCCCTGGCAGATTATGCTTATATTGGGAGTATGCAGGCAGCAAGTGTTGGATTGCCCACGCAGTACTTCTAACTTGCACTGCTCCTCGTGCCTTATCCTTAGGAGTTTCTTCTGCCTCACAGCCCACTGAATACCTGCCCTACTGACTTGTACCACTGCTGCTGGTTCCAGGTCTGGTTAAGCACTACAATACAAAGCAGCATTTACAGTGGCCTGCTGGAATGCCCAAGGCAATGCCTACTTTTATATTTTCCAATGAAAAGCAGTGATGGCTTCATCAGTACATTCCCAGCCTGAGTTTTGAAGCTGTCACCACAGGTACTCCCTGTAAGATTTAGTGCAGACCTGCACAAAAAGTGAAGTCTCCCAAGATTCCTATGTGTGCTTTTTCTTCTGTTCTTGTAGCTCTTAAAATACATGTAAGGACACACCATTTACCCTGGTGTCTCTAGTACTGCTCCCAGACCTCTAAAAGGTTCAGCATTGCCATTTTAGTACCAAAGCTATGAAGCACCAACACTATGAAGCATTTTGGCCTGCTCAGCTCTTGGCTGGTATGTGCTCCCAGCCCATCAAGAGGAAGAGGTAAAATGAAATTGTTCTGAGCATCAAAGCTAGGCAGGAAATCTCTGACATAGTTCATTTTGCCCTCCAGCCCCTGTATTTCTTTTTATTATCCTTCTTTAGTCTTCAAGTCCTACATGTTCAACGTCCAGGGCCACTCAAAGAATTGTCAAACATTATTCCCTGTGCTATCACTCACTCTCAGACAGTAAGAAACTTCATTTTGTTTCACAGTCAATAACGTTTTAATGTCACTTCTTTTTTTCGTTTTCCTGCATGCTCTGCAATCCCTTCCAATATTAAAAAATAGAATGAATGTCCCTATTATTGCTGTAATTCACCTCATAACATCCCAGATGCTTAAATACTCTCCCAGGAGAAAAGAGTGTAGAGTCCCAAATCTCACCTTCACATTATCCTTGCCAAAAGGAAACAGCATTTACTACCCAGGCTTTCATTAAAGGAATTCCCTTTCTTTCATGAGATCTCTTAAAATACTTCTGATGCATGGAGAGCCTGGTTTCTTACCTTCCCTCAAATTTATTTTTCCTAAAGAAAAACAAAGCTTCTTCTTTTTATTTAAAACACAGGGAGGAAGGACAGACATACAAATGCCTCCCTCTATCTCCAAAGAGAAACACCAGTGTTTCGGCCAACCTTTCCATCCTCCTTGAAGTTGCTTATTTGGTTTCCTGCCCTTCCCCTTGCTACAAGTGACTCCAGATTTCCCCTTACCTTGGTAAGGACAACACTTAGCAGCTCAGTACCCTAATTTTTCTCTATAACCTTTACTTGCATCTTTGTTCTTCTGGGCAGGGCTAAAGCATCTCCTTTTCAACCTCTAAACTGGAAGCCTCAGGCAGCCATTTATTAATTGCTTAACCCAGAATTGATTACCTTGTGGAGAGAGAAACTTAACAACAATCTGTTAAATATTGACAGGCTGGAAGAGCTGATGACAAACTGCCCTGCTGCAGATTCCTTCCTTTCTCCCAGAGCACACCATTCCTCCAGCACTCCAGCTGTATCCCTAGGCACAGGATCTGCACCTGCTCCCCACCTCATTTAGAGCACCCAGCTCTGTAAAAATAACACTAAAAAAAGTCTAAAATGTAATATCTAGAAAAGAATGCAATCCCTCATCCATTTGGGATGCTAAAGAAACTTCTGTGCTCCTCAGTCATGACCATTAGCATGAGAGAACATTCAATTTGCAAGGCAAAGCTGCCATCTTGTATTTCTTCAGCAGAAAGAGCTTTCAGATTAACAGCAAACTGACTTATTCCCAAAGTCAAGTGTACTGGCTAAAATCATGTATTTTTCCAAGATGGTTTTCCCACCCTACCATAAAGGATCACAGGAATATGAAGTATAGCCATATAGCAGCAGCTAGTTTCCATTTCCTCCCCACAAATTCATCTAGATTCTTCCCTGTTCACTAAGCAGGAGCAAGATGCTGCCTCTCAAAACTTCTGTGATTCAGTCAGACAGCATCCCTGAAAGACAGATAAAGATCCAGGGAGATTCTTCAGCTACCTGCTATCTTTTATTGCTAATTAAGATGTTAGAACTCCTTGCCTGCATACACTGTAATTTATTAGTCTGACGTGCCACACAGACTATCAGCAGTTGTCACCAAACTACCAAAGCTCTTATTTCAAATGGGAGGACAGGAGTTTTCTGGCATTTGGAAAGGAAAACAGAACAAAACAAAACAAAACAAGGGATGCAGAAGCATTTATGTTACTATTTTTCCCAGGGTGGGAGGGAGAAAGGTACAATCATTCCTCGTAAGCAGAGTAATATTATCAGTGAGTAAGAAGGACAATCATGTAGTTCTCCTCCCTGAGGAGGAACAAACCCATGCACCAGGGGGAACTGATCAGCTGGAAAGCACAGGAAAACACCTTTTTATACTAAACAAACAAAACCAACACACAACAGCAAGGGGTAACTGCACATTGACACAGGCTCCACAAGAAATTGTGGAGTCTCCACCCTGGAGATATTCAAAGTCACCTGGACATGATCTCGAGCAACCTGCAAGGGGCTTGGACCAGATGATCTCCAAAAGGTCCCCTCCAACTTCCACTTTTCTGTGAAGGACTCTCCAAAACGACTGCATTTTCACCACTGCTGCAGACTCACCTTAACTCAGCACCAAGCACCCACACAGAGCAACCTCACTGCACCAGCTATAGAGAAAAGGTGGTAGAAACACCCTCATCCCAGGAGATTCAGTTTAAAAACGTGGCTTCACAATGCAGTTAAGCTGATCTAGGTACCAGCTGCCACAGCAAAAAAGCAGTCTTGCTTTCCCACTCACTTTATTCCTGGCAAAACACTCACACTCCTCTCCCCATGCTTGACCTCTACATGAGATGAAAAAAGAATGACCCAAGGAAGGAGTTTTCACTCAGAGAGCAAGAACACCTTTTTCTTTGGGGGACAGGGGCAAACAGCCCTTTTTATTAGCAGCTGGGATATTGCACCAGCTCAGCCACACGCTGTGAGACAGCACCTTCAGCCAGCCAGCAGATGGGTCAGGAGAGGGCAGGGAAGGAGAGCAGGGCAGAGTGTGAGGAAGTGCCAAGGTCTGTCTCTGCTGGGAAGCCCTGGGGGCAGGTCTCTAGCAGGCCTTGTGCAAAGGCAGCAAGTGAAAAAGTGCTGCAGGTGCTCGCTGCAGGTTACTCCCCATCACACAGAGTAAAAGAAAAGGGTTCCAAGCCACCACTTTCAGCAAACAACCCTAAGAGCAGGAGATTTAATGAAGCCTAGCTTCCCATGCCTTCAGGAGAAAGAGGACTAATGACTGCAAGCTCCAGGAGCTGCTCCTACAGCTGGCACAGTCATTTTGAGGCACTGCTGAAGCCCTTAAAGAAAAGGGTCTCCTTCAGTCCCCTGTCAGTGCCCTGACTCAACTACCCACTCTTCACAAGGCTTGCAGGAACTCGTTCATTTCCAAGCTCTCTGGGCCTGTCAGATTTGTGTAAAATTGGCCAAAGGGCTTCCAGGTTATCTGGAAAGGGGTGGCAGAGGCAGCATGATCAGATAAACCCTCTTTCTCTGAGAATCCAGCCTGAGGAAACACAGTGAGAGGCAGAGGCTGGGAATCAAAACCACAGAGGGAAGAGGCACTAAAAAGAAAAGGTAGAACAAGGCTAAGAAGGGCTTTAAAAGGGAAGACACACATTTTGCATTTGGCACAGCAGAGGAGAAGGAACTAATTTGAGAGTAGAGGGGAGCCAGCAGACAACAAAAAACCTGAACGAATTTCAGAGGCAGAGATGGATTGGAAATGCTGCAGCTTACACTCTTTGAGCAGAAAGACCCAGGTGCGTGCACATGCATGTAACTAAGCACCAGAGACAGAGGTTAAATTTTTGAATTGAACAGAAATAGGAGCCTGTAGCATCAGCACAGAGAGGCCACTCCAGTTTTTATGAGTGGACAAAATTACAGAGGGACTGTAGGAAGATCTGGACAGGGTCATAGGATAGACCCCTTGTAGCCACACAAAAACAAACCCTGAAGCTGCTATACAGGGTAAACTCATGAGGTCATAAGAAAAGCTCTGTCAGAGGCAGGAAAAGACAAAGAAGACAGAACTTAGAGGAAATCTCTCCAGGAAGAGACCAAAACTGTCTAGTGCAAGGTCAATTACAAAGTCAAGAAAGGTAACATTTGATCACAACCCAGATGTAGAGCAATGGGGGCTATTAAGAAAGCCCTTGCGAAGTAAATCACAGACAGACTAAACTGGCAGAGAGCTGGGAGGCAAAAGCTCCAGACAGAGCATCCCTTGGGGCTTGCAGAGGACACAGCAGCTGCTGGAGGAGGAGGGGATAAAGCAGCTTTGCATCGAAGGAGAGAGGCTATGAGTAGGAAAACAAATGACAGAGACAAGGGAAAATGAGTTGGGACCCATCAGACAAGCAAAAAGGTTAGAAATTCTACCTTTGTGAAAAGCATGGAGAAGGAAAGCAGGACAGAAAACCAACAGGTAAAGACACACCATCATTTGTACACCAGTTCTCTTCATAAAGTTGCTAGAGTTTGAGAAGCAAATCTGAGGGTGGAGAAGGGGCTATCCAAGCTTGAGGGGGAATACCACCATCAGCTTTCAGTGAAACAAAAATTAAGAGTTTACGAGGGACAAGGCAGAGGGGGAAGAGGCCAAGCTCTGAGATGGGGAGGTCAGTGTGGTCAGAGGACTCATGCCAGCCTCATGCCGCTGCACAGCAGCAGGAGCAGAAGCAGCAGATGGTGGGGCTGGAGATGGGAGAGAGGGTAGAAAAAGCGTCCTGGGGATGGGGGGAGAGATGCCACTGCATCAGTGGTGTAAACAGCTATGGGGCAGAAAAACTGATAAAGGGGAGTGCAGGAAAATCCAAATCCAGGGTGCACAAAAAAAGCAGCAAGCAGGGGAGGAGAAAAACAGAAAGACCCTGAAGGGGAAGAGCAATGCTAACTGAAAATCAAGACATGCAAAAAGGCTAGCTGGCAAGCCAAGTACCTCGTTGTGGCACAGGTGATGCAGGCACAGGGAGGAATGACTCTGGACTAACCAACAGCATCTGCTGAACAACAGAGGCCCCAGCCCTCAGCACCAAGACAGGAACTACACACGAGAGGCACAACACAGAAAGGGACGTGACCTTAACGACTGCGAGTCTCATTTGATGTATGGAGTCTGGGAAAAGCTGCAAGTTGGATTTTTTCAGGATTACAGAATCGGCAACACCACACCTTGGGCACTGGTCCAAACGCCCTCCTGCCTCCCAGAGCAACGCGCCTCGGCATCCACGAGATGAGATGGGGCAGCACGGCCCCAGAGATGCTCCAAATGCGGTACCCCCTGACTTCAGCAAGAGCAGACTTGCCACTTTGTAGGGCTGCAGGCCTATCTGAAGGTCTGAAAGAAAGGAGAGTCCCAGCTTCTTGACACAGATGATGTGTCTGAGGGTGACTAAACAGCATTTGTCACTAAACAAGAAGACCTTTCCTAATCAACTGAGAAAAGGAAGGCTGGGGGATGAGGTAAATCTTTCCTCGGCTGATACACCACTCTGAGCATCCTCCTGCCTGTGATCCCCAATGAGTAGATGTATGCAGAAGTTTTCATCTTCAGCTACTTACTTAGCAAAGCCTAGTCCCCTCTGATCAGGGAGTTAAGGAAAGGCTTACACAGCTACCAGGGAGGGAGGGTTTTATTTATCTGATTTCAACATGCCCAAGTTATCAGACTCTAGAGGAATTCAATTAATGAGAATAAAACTCTTGTTTGATGCAAGTCTGGAAGGGTGCAGCGGGTTGTTTTTTTTCTGTAAATAGCTGCACCCCAGAGATTTTACACTGATTATGAGCCTTAACAGCGACCGACTGATGCAAGCTGAGCAGATTCAGCAGCTGCAGCGAAACACCACAGGCGCTCCAGGTCTGACACAGCTGGAGGAGACCAGCACAAAGACAGGGAGAAGGGAGGGCTGGGAGTGCAATCCCAGGGGAGCTGCTGAGCCATCCCCCTCCTCACCTCACAGCAGCAGCAGACTGGTGGTGAGGGTTGGCACGGGTTGCACCCACCAGCACAGCTTTCTGAGCACCTGCCTGCAGCAGCTGTGAAATGTCACTTCCCAAGATGAAGGCAAAATTAGATGTCCTGCAAAGCCTCATGAGGCAAGGCTTGGGCACCACAGGCACTTGGCTGCTCCTGGTCAATGTCCCAAAGCACACAGAAGCCAGTGCCATGCCCAAGCCAGGCTGTCCCTGGCTGGGAAGGTGCCCCCACACCCAGAGAGCCGTCTGCTCCCTGCCAGACCCTGGGACCTGGCACTTGGTCAGGGCTTCCCTCCACCACAGCATCCCCTGGGGAGGGGGAAGCATGACCTGTGGGGGCAGCAGGGACAAGGGGACCGTGGCACACACTGCCTCGGATTCCCTTCTCAGGACGGGCCACTCCTGGTAAAGGCACCAAGCTGTCACCACGGGGGACAGAGCTCCTGCCCCTCCTGGCTGTCCCCACTGGCTCTGCCCAGCCATGGCCACCCAGTGAAGGGGCACAAATGGGGCACAGCCTGTCTCCCCATGGGCTTCAGCAGTGCCAAGGGTCGGCCCCAATGTTTTACATGTGGTCACACCTGGGCTGGGGCTGGCCTCCAGCACTGTGAAAGAGAGGGAAAGAATTCTGATGGCAATATAGGCTTTGGAGAATTTTACTCAGATAATCCTCTCCTAAGGTTGGCCAGCTGGCTTTAAAGGGAACAGACGGAGGAACATTACAAATCACTGAACCGATGGGAACCAAACACAGGGCGCAAAACTCTTCTCATACGAACGCTTCTTTTTAAATCCTGCCATGAAGATAAGCACAGCTCCCAACACTGCTCCCAGGCGGTGCCAGTCCTAGGAGATTTACCCAATGTTTATTCAACGCACATTTCTCCAAAACCCACACGGTACATCCAGCCAGGAAACCGAACAAACATCCATAATTTCCTTTGACACCTCCTAGCTACACTGTTCTGACAAAAGCAACCAGAGCCATCCAGTACCACTGCATGCCAAAAAAACAACAACAAAAGAAAAAAAAAAAAAGAAAAAAGAAAGAAAAAAAAGAAAAAACCCAAGAATCCCTGTTTCCTTACTAAACCACTTCAACACAGAGAGCCAGCAAGAGGGAGAAATCACAGGTCAAACCAGCCAGAGTCCATTAGCTGGTTAGGACAGCACCAATAATAATTCCTGGCTGTATACTTGGGAAAGACATGTAGGTGTTTCTGTAGTCTACTTACACAGAAACCTCAGGAACTCTCCCCTCTCTTCCCTAAGGGAGATTCAAGACATTTGAGGTTTAACAGCTGCAACAAACAGCGTCCTCTTACTAGAGAAAATATTCAGGAACAAGATAACAAGAGACATGGTTACTGAAACAGGATGAAAACATGGAAAAAGCCTCTGGGGTCTAAGTGCTGCCCTAATGACTGCACACTGCTACTCAGAAAAATCTGAATTCAAGTACACAGCTCTCATCACCACTTACAGATCAAATAGGAATGGCAAGATGCAAATCTCGCTGCCTGCAAAAGGGGTAATCTAAGACACCATTTGTGAACAACCTGCTAGCAGTGCCACAGCCCCTGCAAACACAAAGAAATAAAAACCTGCAAATGCCCTTGATCTTGCATTCATTCCCCAGTAGATTACTGTGCTGAACCCAAACATCACCACTTTAATGTCTAGAGCAGTTGAGGGCACAGTTATTATTACACATGAAATAGCAAGGGTATACATTCACTATTCAAATTTGATTGGAGACATGGCAGATGGGTTAAAAAGATGAGTTAGAAGGAAAATAATGCCAGCTATTCTCTTTAAAATAGTTTTAAGACCAGTATCTTATTTATTTCACAGCCAAGAGGTAAAGCAATTCTATAAAGCCAACTCAAAATTAGCAGATATATTTTCCCTTTACACTAGAAAAGAATGCAGATGCTAAACCTATTATATAGACAGTGAAGTGTCATCAGAGCAAAGAAGGCAAAAATAGCTAAGTTATCTGTAAGATGACTAAGCAAATGGATTTTCAAAAATATGCTTTCAAATACGACACCCTTTTCTTAGAGCTGCATACATCCGTTTAGCTTTGTTAATTTCTCAATTCTTTCTTTTGATAATTTATTTTTAGCCTCCCACTAGCATACTTCCCCAGAAGCCTCACTTCACCCTACCCACACTCAAGATTCGCATCCACATACGGAGGATGATTTAGAAAATGCTGCTGATCACCCCAGTAACTATGGAGAATCTCTACTGCAGCACTTTTAAGATCACGTACATGCATTTCTTTTACATCTGTCCATCCACCGGAAAACTGGATTCCTGCTGTCTCCCACCCTCATTTCTACACCCTCTTCATCATCCCCACCCATCTCAGGGGTCTTCACAACTCCACTGGTACCTTCCAGGCCTGATCAACCCTCCTTTCTCATGTGACCCTTGCTCCCATCATTTTTGCAGGTAAGAAACAGCCCACCTCTTTCCCAGGCCACCACCAGTGCCAGGAGGAGAAGGCTGCTTGATGCCATCTCAGGAAGGAACAGCAGTGGTTAGAGGAATGTGAACAGCAGAGCTGGGTGCTGCTCCTGCAGCTGGGGTGGGGGCCACATTCCCCAGCACATCTCTTGAGCACATGTGCTGCCAGCAGCCAGGTTTAGAGGCTGCTGCTGTCAGTTATGGTCATGCTATCTGCACATCTCCCTCTTCCACCAACACCCAGATATCTCTGTAAGGAAAATTACCCTTTCCTCAGATTACATCTCTTCAGGGACTTAGTTGGCACCCACACAACTGCAGCCTCTGGTAATCTACATTTCTGAGGTAACAGCAGGACTTGGTGCTTGGCCAAACCTCCCACCGAGTCATTTTTCTGCCACACCAAAGCCCTGCATATGTCTCTCCTCTGACACTTCCTCATGGAGGGATGGGTACCCTAAAGAAGGTGATGAAACCCTGCAATGGGCTGCCCAGGGAGGCGATGGAGTCAGCACCCCTGAAGGTGTCTAAGTGGCACTGGACACGACACTCAGTGCCATGGGCTGGCTGACAGGGTGGTGGTCAGTCACAGGTTGGACTTGACAACCTCAGAGGGCTTTTCCAGCCTAATTGATTCTGTGTTTGTGAGGCAGCTCCTGCTGCCTGCCCTGTCTGCTGCCAGGAGCCCAATCCTCAACCTCCAGGAGCCAAGCACAAAGCTCTGGGATCCCCTTCCCAGCAAGCGGGCTTCCAAGGCTCAAACCCATTACACTGAGATCATTAGGATGCTTTCAGTAATGTATCCCAGTGGATCTGCTAGAGCAGCTATTAGGCATTTGACACACAGCAAATCCTTCCTCACATTCACCTCCCTCCTCCTCCCTACACCCTCCCCCAAAACAAGCCAGCCTAAAAAATCAAGGGGATCCAGATGAGAGCCAGAAGAAGGGTGACAACAGCTTAACAGGGGCAGGCTTGTGAGAAGAGGTGACAGACCTCTCTGAGATCAGCCCCTCACCTCCCCTACCCTACCCCATGCTCCTCAGGGCAGTCTCAGATAGCTTTCCCCACCGTTCCAGAAGGAAACAAACCTCCTACCCCATCACACATTTGCAGCCACATTCTTCCCTGCAAGGACTGAAAGAAAAAGAAATACAAATAGCTCAAACACCAGAGCCAGGCACAAATCAGAATAACCACTGAGTAAAAGCTGCCCTTCCTCTGCTTGGCAGCCACAGGGTAGCATCTGCAGAGGGACCCTGCAGGCACAACTGGACAATCCAAGAGGAGAGGATGAGGTGTAAGAGCAGCAGAAAATAGGAAGTAAAAACAAAAACGAGATGTCTCAGGCAAGACTTGTACATATAAAAGAACCAAAGCAAGGTTCCTCTATGCTCTAATGATGATGGCAGTGTCTGAGAGATCACCTCCAAACACACCTCTCCTCACATGTAAGCAAGGGATAAAAAGCAACGTGAGATGAGAAAAGCATGTTTTGATATCTATATATGAAGATGAGCAGGTAGATTTACACCCTCCTTGTAGCCCTTTGGACTCTGGACAACTTTTGCCCCTCTACAGTAGAGGTATCTGAGGCTGGACTCTGAGTTCTACTCCGAGGAAAGGCACCTGAGGCTGAATCTTGTTCAAGTCCAACTCATTTACGGCAGAAAGGAGTAAGTGCTTGGCAAACTTCAAGCATTTGGCAGCTACACACTCTAGATTAGATTTAACTGCCAACTAGCTCATGGCATGGGACTGATTAGACGTAACAGCTCCACAGGTGCCAGCGACCCAGAGATTAACTGTGCTGCTCTAACACTGATGGCTGGGATGAATCACAGACAGCCACATGGGCTGCGCCCCACGAGCTTAATGGGGCGCCAAGGAGAGCTCTCATTCACGTAGGATGGGCAAGAGAGCTTGTGCAGGTAAGTAACACCACAGAGCTCCAAGTAAAAATCAATTTTCTTCTTTTTCTAACACCAAGAGAAATCAATCAGGCCGTAACAATCTCTTCCACGTATCAGGAAAAAAGCAGCCTGTTTGCTTGCAGTAAGGCAGCAAGCGAGACCTCATCCCCAATGCTGCGTATCTCCTCCCCAAAAGATCCCATGACACTTTTCAAGCCACTCTCTCAGCAGCCAAGAACAGAGACAGAGCGACTTGCCTACAATTACAAGTCAGAAGAAAGCACTGGAATTTGCGCGCTGTGACTCGTGCTGTAGGTGCCAGGTAACACTGCAGGCATAAAGGTCAAACCCTGCAGCAGGAGCTCTCAAGATACTGTCTGCAGGCCACAAGCAGGCAGCAGAAAGCTGGGAGATGGCACAGTGCCAGCCCAGTTTCTCTTGGTATCTTGGCATCCTTGCTTGGAAAGCGCCTTAGCACCTGGCAGGGCGGATCAGCACTCATCCCCCACAAGACAGCAAACATCCCTCCTCTGTAATGGGATTAGACAGCAGAGCAGGAAAACGGGATATGGGAACCTCCAGGAGAGGAAAGCAAAGCTCGACAGCGTATTCAGGACGGTGGAAGAAGCTGAGGGCCAAGGACTGTATGAGAGGGGAAGGAGCAGAAAGCACTGAGTCAGGGAGATGAGATGAAATGATACGGTGAGAGGGGGAAGAGCACCTTGAAAGCACACCGGAGATAAAGGCATTCAGATAATTGCTCAGAACGGAATAAATATTAGTAAGTACTATAATTACCTCGAAGACTTTACAAAGCTGTAAGAAGAAATATGACTAGAAGAGAGGCTGGCACACAGATGCTTGTTGGGAAGCTCCTATTTCAAGCTATCAAGAAGGAACCAACAAGGCCTGACACCCAGGTTGGTAATTTCAGCTTGGCAGCCAGCCAGAGCCCTTTGGCTGGATCCTAGGTACTGGGTAACTCGAGTTAATAAGTGCCAGATTCCAGCAGTATGATTTTCCAGAGTATTGAGCTTCTGGATGACTTCTGGCAACAAACAACTGCCTTCTCATACTCATACTCAAGGTCCAGCTTCCCTTTCAGAGAGATTCGGAAGAACCTGGGCAGATTCCTATGTTCACGGTGCTGATGCTGAATGGGGACAAAATGATTAATAATCCAAGATGAAAAAAGCCCAATTAATCTAAGCAGCCAAATCTTAATAACCTTGCTGTCATGAGAGATCAGAGCCCCTCTTCCCCAAAGAAACAACCAAAAATTCTGCTATGTTGGGGCTCAGTATCTCATCTTCAAGCCTCCATTTCTCTAAAAGCTTCAGAAACCACCCATTTCACAGCAGCCTGGGTCAGTGCTGAGCTCCTCTCAAACACAGAACAGACATTTAGCACTACATACTCTGTTGAAAAATTGATCTACCTCACCCCCTGCTCCCATCTCCCTTTGGCAAGCTTATCAACTTCCACACAAAGCCCAAAAGCCATAAAAGTGACAGTAGGCCTCAGGCAGATACATCAGGAATGCAATGTGGGAGGAACAACCAAAAAAACAACCCCAAAAATCCCCCAGACACACCATCATTCCCTGTTATTCCCCTTGTAATCACAATGACTTCAGGAGGGAGTTTTTGCTCCCTTGCAAAAAAATTTTGGGCAACTTTAGTTGCTGGAAAGCAAAACTAACAGCTTCTGTGAGCAGAGTAGGGAATACCAGGCAAATGACAGCAATTCCAGACTCATGCCACTAGTTAAAACCCCCCCAAAACTTAGCAGTGCCACAACAGCTATCAAAAACCACATCCAAACACGTCAGAGCCTGATGAGCTGTTTTGCAAGGGGCAGAAGAACAGTATCAAAACAGCAAAGCAAACAAGTGGCATTAGTGAAATGCTTGACAGTGCTCATGGCTGTGCAGCTGCCCCAGGTGCTTCTCTGGATCCCAACTGGGACAACTTTGTCACCAGAAATTGCGCTGGAATCTCCTTATTCCTGCACTTCAGCAGCAACCTCATCCCCTCCTGACCAGCAAAGTCTTAAATCTGCCAAAATCAGAAGAGACAGAAGAAGTGCTAGATGATTTTTCAAGTCCCAGATGGAATCAATATCTTGTTTGGAAAGAAGTCAGCTAAGAGGAGTGGTAAGTACACTGCTCAGGAACAAGACAAATACAGACAGATCCTCAGTATCCGAGTTTCTTTTGTACTCAGGAGTCTTTGACACTTGAAAAGCTATGGGCATGCTGTTAGGCCTGGCGTTTGGCAAGACCCACCCTTCAGAGCCTGTTCTCCCCTATCTTTCTTACCAGCTGGGTTCTTCACCTTCCTTCTCCTCCTAATGCTTTCCCTGGGCTCATCTTTCTTACAGCCTGGAGAAGAGAAGGCTCCAGGGAAAGATCATGGCAGCCTTTCAGTACTCAAAGGGGACTTATAAAAAAGATGGAGAACAACTTTATAGACGGCCAGACAGTGACAGGACAAGGGGGAAGAGTTTTAAATGAAAAAAAGGGGAGATTTAGATTAGAAGTTAGGAGGAAGTTCTTTATTCAGAGGGTGCTGAGGAACAGGCTGCCTAGAAAAGCTGTGGATGCCCCATCCCTGGAAGTGCTCAAGACCAGGTTGGATGGGCCCTGAGCAACCTGGTGTAATGGGTAGCATCTCTACTCATGGCAGGGAGGGGGTGTGGAACTAGATAGTCTTTAAGGTCCCTTCCAACCCAAATCACTCCATCAGTCTGTGATCCTTTTCCCACTCCTCCACTTTACAGCACACCACCTTTTCCCTCCCTGCGAATCATTGCCCAGTAAGAGCTGTAAATGGACCTAGAAACACCAAGGAGCTACAAGAGCAAGATCAGGAAAGAGGAGCCATAGGAAGGTTCAGGCAGCGGTTTCAGCCAGGAACTACAGATTAAACACTAAGCAGGACAGAGCAGGCAGCCTCTGCCAGGGGCTGGAACACCTAAGAGAGTGGCTGGATCAAACACTGGGCTCACTGGAGGGCTGAGTGGTCACACATCCTTGGACCCACAGTAATGATGCCCTGAGACATGGAGCAGGCACACCCCAGCAAGCTGGGTAACCCAGACAAACGTGCCCTGCAGCCACCTGCCTCCACAGCACCCCCCTGATCCCACAAACATCTGCAGCACCACGTGAAAAACAGATCTGCTTTCATGCCAGACACACACACACATGGTCCCAATATGTATTTACTGGGTTTGCCAAGCTAGCTTTGAGATCAATCAAGTCCCTCCAACTGGTCCTCATGTGAGCACCCTGACCTGCACCCTCCCCTGCCTGCCACACCAGGCAGGAACCAGGCTGGAACATCTCCCTTCGTGAGCATCCCTGCTTTTTGGCATTTGTTTAAGTAGTGTGCAGCAATGGTACAAGTCCTGAGTGTCAAAGCCTCTCCCTTTCCAAGAAGAGTTTCCCATCACTTAGCTGAGATGGTCTGGTTTTGTACCCATGTCCAATTACTTCCTGAAATGTGACTTTAGCAACAGTCAGAAAGGCAAGGCTTCCTCTTGTCTCATTGCCACTTGCTAATTAAACCTAACAAGAAAAAGCTTACTGGCTTCCATCATTTGAAACATGTTCCTGATGGAGACAGAGTGAGCAACAGGTTAGAGCTGGATATGACAAAGATGCACAGAGACACCCCAGACCCACCCAAGGCAGCTGCAGACTCAATTTCTTTGCCTTGCAATGTGATCAAACCCAGTTTTGTCAGGAAAGGCTCCATTTTAGGCTCTCCATGGCTGATAAGAAACAGATGCTGAACGTCTCCTAACAATTTAACACAGAGAACTATTCCTTAAGAAGATTTAATATAACTAGGAAAGAAATACCAATATAAAAATGGAGTCAAAACCCATTTAGCAGGTTATCGTGAATAAGTATTTAGGAACTTCAAAGCCAGAGGCAAATCACAATACAGCAGTTTTCCAGACACTGGCTGGAGGGCCTGAACGCCCTTGATACCTTGACAAGTCAAATCATGAGCCGAAGAACCCTAGCAACAATAAGAAAACCCTACTGTGCTCAAAAACCTTCCCCTTCCTTTCAGGTGACTTTCCCGGTGCTTTAAGTTCCTGGGCAGGAATCCTGCAGATTGCTAACTATCAGACAGCAAAGAGCACTCTTTCAGGTTAGAGCACTCTGATTCACCCAAGGTAAACCAGTGAAAACACCTCTGGCTTCAAACTACACTGTATAACCTTTAAATCAATGACAGAACCCATGACTGATTTTATACAGATAAGAAAGAAACCAAGAAAGACCAAAAGAAAAAACTTTATTTTTATTTTTTTTCAAAAAAGGCAATTTCCTGATTAAAAAAACAACTCAACAAGCCTCCCAACACTGAAGTGATGTTCTCCCTATGACCCTCTCTCTCCTACCTCCTTCCCTGTGGTCTGCAGCACTGTTTATTTTGCCTTTCACTTCGTATAATGGGTCTGGTAGAAGTGTCCTAAGTACCCATTCGATTTGCAATAAAAACTGCCTTAATAAAGACATCTAACTTGACGGAAGGTCAGCTAAAAGACAACAATTCACATAAACCAAAACCTCCTGTGTAAATAAACAGGATCTGCAGGAGCCTCAGGATGTCAGACAGTCTGGCCAGGATGGCAGGGAGGGAGAGATGAAGAATCGCATCTGGGGACGTGCAGGAGCGGAGCCTGCCAGCCCGGCTCCGATGGCTGCAGCAGTGTCCCACCTGAGGGACACCCAGAGAGCCACCACAGCCCCACACAGGCAGGAGGCAATGGCCAGAGCCATCTGCAGAGCATGTTCCCCACGTAAAGCAGAGTCACAGCCCACCCCAGCGCACTCGGACAGGGAATTGGCTCTCAGAACGGAGCTTGCGGCGGAGGACTTGGGGCAGACGCAGATGGAGAAAGCGCGATCTTGGCCACTGCCGCTAACAATGCATCGAGGAGCAGATGAGGCGCCAGCAACGTTCCCAGGCCTCGAGCTGCGGTAAACAAAAACAACCCCAAACCCCCTGTGTGCAAACACCCACTACACTGTTTTCTCCATATGTTCCCCTCCAGCCACGCAGTCCTCAGGTCCACTGCACCTAGACTCGAGTGTCAGCCTCCGGCCCCCGCAGCCTGTGTGCCTGGGCAGGCAGCAGAAGAGCAGGAGGGTGCAGGAGCAGAACTCTTGAGCAGCAGCCAACTGCACACTGCTGCTTCCCAGCCAGCATCCCTTCCCCTCCGGGAGACAGGCCGGGAAGATCATCCCTTCGCTCTCCAAGAGTCACCCCGGCATGGGTATTTCACTCCAACATGCCCTTTGCGAGTGAGCTGCGGTTTCGAGACCTTACGCATGCTCTGCTCCCCTCTAGGAATCGCAAATAAATCACCAATTACTATGCATGAATAGAGAGAGGAAGAGGGTAATGAGTCTATGTACATATATACATATGCAATGTTTGAACACAAAGAGCAGTAAATTGCATTCACAGGTGGTATTCTGGAGACTGCAAGAGACTCAAAAGCAGAACTATTCATAAACCAGTCACTGACATGAATGAGTTCAGCGTTCCCCAGAAGCCTATTGTGTTCCCTATATATTACACTATAAATATGAGGAGTATCAGACTTTGCATCCCTGCAAAAAAAAAAAAAAAAAGGAGGTAAATCTTGCAAGTACACATAGGATTAGCACTGGCTGGCACAAGTATTAATGGTCTCATTGCTGCATGAGGATTATTTACAGCACTTGCTCTATTTTCCCATTTTGTACTTGCTGTGATGAAGTGCCACTTGTTTAAAGAACCCTGTAACAAACACGGCAGCAAGAAGGGGGGAAAAAACCAGCAGAGATCTACAAACGTTACACCCACGTGCCAGATGTGGGTTTTCAGACCCTGGTTTCAGAGTTACTTGGATTTTGGTAGGTAGTTAACGCTTGATATATTATATTAAATCACCCACCATCTCTTACCAGAACCACAATTCCTCCTTCAGTGATTTTAATGAGTTTGCAGAACGGGAAGGGAAGAATCAGTTGCATTTCTTTTTCTGCATATTTGACCTATAGCATCTTATCCCCATATTCTAGAATTAACATTACTTGTTTGGGATGCAACCGCCCTTTTCTTGTCAGTCCCATTTACATTACAGAACATGCATTTTTACTCAACCAAGTCAAATTACGTCTCAGTTTTACAAGGGGCAACCTAAAGCACTTCTGTGTGACTTGTGGCTCTGAGGCACTGTCACACATCCCCAGCTTTATTAAAACTGGCAGCTGGGCAGACGCGGACCAAGCAGCTGCAGAAGTCCAGGTGAAAAGAAGGAAAAGTAACTCCAGGCACACACGTGGCACACATCCTACCCTCAAAAACAGCCTCACGTTCACCACAGGGAGGCCAGCACGATCTTTTTACCCACTAGATATGCCCATGGGACTTGGGGACCACTGAAAAGAAACCGATCCTCCGAAGTGGCAGATGACAGCAGCTCGTCCCCCGGGGAGGATCAAGGCAGGTTAGAGCCAGTTTTAGGTCACACAGAAAGGTAATTCCTGCAAGCAAGGGGTCGGGGCGGCCTCAGCAGCAGGCAGGGCTCCGGGTGAGCATCAGCATGGGCTGTGGAGCACAGGGCTGGCGGGTCCTGGGGCGGGGAGCCCTGGGCAGGAGGAGGGGGTGCCCTGGGCAGGAGGAGCGGATACCCTGGGCAGGAGGAGGGGTGCCCTGGGCAGGAGGAGGGGGTGCCCTGGGCAGGAGGAGCGGATGCCCTGGGCAGGAGGAGCGGATGCCCTGGGCAGGAGGAGCGGATGCCCTGGGCAGGAGGAGCGGATGCCCTGGGCAGGAGGAGGGGGTGCCCTGGGCAGGAGGAGGGGGTGCCCTGGGCAGGAGGAGGGATGCCCTGGGCAGGAGGAGCGGATACCCTGGGCAGGAGGAGCGGATACCCTGGGCAGGAGGAGCGGATGCCCTGGGCAGGAGGAGCGGATGCCCTGGGCAGGAGGAGGGGGTGCCCTGGGCAGGAGGAGGGGGTGCCCTGGGCAGGAGGAGGGATGCCCTGGGCAGGAGGAGGGGGTGCCCTGGGCAGGAGGAGGGGGTGCCCTGGGCAGGAGGAGGGATGCCCTGGGCAGGAGGAGGGGGTGCCCTGGGCAGGAGGAGGGGGTGCCCTGGGCAGGAGGAGCGGATGCCCTGGGCAGGAGGAGGGATGCCCTGGGCGGGAGGAGGGGGTGCCCTGGGCGGGAGGAGGGGGTGCCCTGGGCAGGAGGAGGGATGCCCTGGGCAGGAGGAGGGATGCACTGGGCAGGAGGAGGGGGTGCCCTGGGCAGGAGGAGGGATGCCCTGGGCAGGAGGAGGGATGCCCTGGGCAGGAGGAGGGGGTGCCCTGGGCAGGAGGAGGGATGCCCTGGGCAGGAGGAGGGATGCCCTGGGCAGGAGGAGGGATGCCCTCTGCCGCTCCTCCGCCGCAGCAGCTGGGCGTGCTCCGCAGGGAGCGCGCACCGACCCACAGAGCCGAGCGCTCCATATTAGGAATCCCTAATCCAGAATGGTGCTATTGTTCTTCAACAGCAGAGATGGAGCGAGCGAAGCCACGGCAGCAAGCGCTGTGCCCTTCGCCTCCACCCATCCCGCGGGTTGGGACAGCCTCCCCGCACTCCCGGAGCAAAGGCACCCTGGATAAACTTAGCTCGGAGATGGCTTTTTTTTTTCCCAGGGAACCCAAGGAAGCAAGCTAGTGGTTAGGGGAAGTTTGAACCATCTCCAAAACCATTTCAAAGAGTTCGCTCTCTCTCTTTGCTAAAGAAAGGCAGAGCACATCAAACCACCCCCCAACCAAATTACAGACATGGAAGCATGAGTGCAATTCTAGTAGAGATCTTGTTTCCAAATTGGCAGAGCAGGTACGTATGTGACAGTTCTCAAGACAGTAAAATTGCCAGCCCTGCCTCTTCTTCTCTCAATAGCATTAATGCCAGCAGAAAATCATACCAATGAAAAGGCAAATCAAAACAGCTCCGAGGGTGCTCTGTACCTACACAAGCAGAAAGCAGTGCGAGGGTGCCCTGCTGCATTTTCCCAGAAATGTTCCTTCCTATCAACTCATCAGTACTTAAGCCTCGCACATTGGTCTGCAGCAAAAAGCGTAGAGGCGTTTTTAACTGTTTTATATTCCGCTTTCCCCGAATTTGTAGGAAAGAATCTCGCATCCCCACAGCACCTCTCTGTGCAGGCAGCACTGGGATCCCAAAGGACTTGACAGAAGTGCATGCAGTCATCCCTGGGGCAGGCACTTGTGGGACGGGACAAAACCACACGTTTAGCGGTTCACGGGCTCCAGAACGCCGGCAGAGAGAAGGGACTACAGGGGGACTTGGAGAGGCAGCACAAAGCAATCAAATCACTGCATTTCACGGCAGCAGGGACTGCCTTCCCTCTACATTTCAACGCGCTCTTGGAGAGCCAAGCAGAGCACTTTGTTTCTGTAGCCTACCTTACCCCAGGCATTTTCTCAGCTTTCATTGTGCAAGCTCAGCACAGACCCGTGCAAGTCCCTACCCTTACGGTTCCCCTCCGAGACAGCCCCGAGCCCAGCAGCAGCTCCTGGCCGGCCGCTCGCCTTCCCAAGTTGCAGCCGGAGCCCTCCCGGAGCCGGAGCTGCCCGTCCCCTCTGCTCCCACGCCCCGGGGCACGGCACGGAATGGTCACCGGGGGACAGCGGCCGGAGATCAAACCCCGATTTATTTTATACATATACATAGATATACACACGCATATTTACGGGGTTTTTTGTTCCGCCGCTCCTCCCTCCGACCGCGGGAGCAGCGCGGGCAGTGACAACTCCTGGCGACAGGCGCCAGGCACTGACAAGGGCCGCTCCTCCCGCACGCCCTGCTCGGGACTGCGCCCACCTGGGGTCCCGTCCCGTCCCGTCCCGTCCCGCCCCACCGGGGCAGCCCCGCGCTGTCCCGTCGCGCCCCTCCCCGCCGGCGGCGGGCACTTACCGAGGAGCAGCAGGGAGGCGAGCTGCGGCCGCAGGGTCCGCATGGCTGCCGGGGCGCGGGGCGGCGGCCGCCCTTACCTCCCGCCGCGGGGCGCCGCGGGGCGCCGGCTCCCGGGGCAGGCGTCGCGCCGGGCCCGGCGGCACAAAGGGAAGGCGGCGGGGCCGGCACGGGGAGGCGCCAAGGCAGGCGGGGGCATCGCCCCCGCAGCGGGGCGGCCGCCGCGCCTCCCCTCACCGCCGACGGCTCCCGCGGGAGAGGCAGGAGGAGAGCGAGCAGAGAAAACCGTCTCCTCCAAGGGCCGGAAAAAATAAAAATAAAAAAAAAAAAACAGCACGGGGAAGGTGCGGGAGAGAAAAGGCGGGGGGGCGGGGTGGGGGGGAACCAGCGACAACAAAAAGACCCCACCCCGGAAAGTTACAAAAATAAGCGGGGCGCCGCGCCGCCCGGCCCGCCGCCCTCACCTGCCCGCCCACCCTCCCGCTCAGCGCCGCCGCCGCCGCCGCCGCCGCCGCCGGGTGCCCGGCGCTTCCTCCGCGCCCACAGACCCCGCCCCGGCCCGCCCCGGCCCGCCCCGGCCCGCCGCTGGGCTCGGCTCGCCCCGCCGCCGGGCTCGGCTGCCCCCGCCGCCGGGCTCGGCTGGCCCCGCCGCCGGGCTCGGCTACACCCGCCGCCGGGCTCGGCTGCCCCCGCCGCCGGGCTCGGCTACACCCGCCGCCGGGCTCGGCTGCCCCCGCCGCCGGGCTCGGCTGCCCCCGCCGCCGGGCTCGGCTACCCCCGGCGAGCGGCGCTGCTGGGGCGGCGCTGCCGAGCCCGGGGGCTCGCGGGAGGTCGTGAGCTGCAGGGATAAACCGGGTTCCTTTGTTTTAAGGGGAAAAAAAAAAAAAAAAAAAGTCCTCTTTTTTTCCGCTCCTCGGAAAGCCGGCGTCTTGGGACACGGTATAAATGCGGCCTTTTGTTCCCATGCAAACCAGAAATAACAGGCGGGCTTTCCAAGTTTCGATCAACTCGTGACCGTCCCGCTGCGATGCGCTGTTGCCCGGAGGCGAATGAATTCGGGGCTGGTATTAATGCCAGGCTGCCAGATGTGAGCCCTCCCCGTGTGCGGGCACTGCTGCTGCGCTTGGGATGCTGCCCAGTCAATGAACACCGCGGTGTGTCAGTGGCAGAAGTGCGTTAAAAGTACATCCAGGAGACACTGAAAGGCATCGATATGGCAACACTAGGGACTGGGGCTGAGGTTGTTTGTAAATAAAACGAGAATAAGAAAGCCCTTCTCAAGGGCGCAGACGTTCAAATTGCCTTCCAAATTAAACTCCTAGTTGCTTGTTTGCTTACAAAAATAAGAAAGAGGCCAGAAGTGACAGCAATAGCAGAATGAGATACCCTCCCAGTGCTCCCATCCTGCGAGGATCCTCTGTAGGAGACCCTTCCGCCTACGTACGGAGTGTCCCCAGTGAAGTATTGGTGATCCAAATGTAGGAACCCAAGCCTTTCATGCCATGGAAAAACAGAAAACAGCACAAACCCAAACTGTCTAATAAAAGATGCCAAGTCCTTAGAAGCTGTACCCAGCAGAAGTCAGAAGCTGTCTGGATTACCATATGGACTTGCTTCCTAACGTGGCTGTCGTGGCAGATGCGTTGGTAGCCAGCTCCTAGTGACCCAGCAAATTCTGTTTCTGCAGGCTAATAATATTAAGCGTGCCGTTTTCAGAGTGGGAGGTTTAATTTGAAGCTTTGCCACGCTCTCTGAGCAGAGGAGCCAAAGAACAGAATAACCAGAGATCTGGGAGAGAAAGGGTTAGTGTTGTACTTGCACCGAAAATGAAGCTCACGCTTTGGCCCTTAAGCTTTAATTGCATCGAGGCTGCCTTCAAGTGAGACTTGGAAAAGGAACAGAGGTGTTGATAAGAGTTCATAGAAAATACCAGTCTATTTGGCTTTTCTCTTAGGTGATTTGAGGACTGAAATGTCATCCACTGTAATATTTCTCAGCTTACCCAATATTTGTCACATTTCTCCTACTGTAAGTCCTCATGGACAAGTCTGTGAGTATTTGGAGCAAGAACTGTGGAGCTACTTTGAAGTAAACGTCCAACATCTTTAAATTGGTGCAGGATAAAGATTATTTACTCACGCAGGATAAAGATCATTTATTATTTTGCTTCAAAAGATGTATATCTAGAGAAATAAATAACAGCAAAAGGAAAAAAAACAAAAGGCAAATTAAGAAGTATAAGGCACAGGCAGGATAAACTCAATGAAAAAGGAAGTATTATTAAAGCTTTGAGATACACAAGATGGTTTTTCTAGATGGCAAGGGATACAGACCTCAGATTCATGGCATTCCTATGTGGACACATTATTTCCATCTTGAGATGAAGAGCCAGAGGTGAAAACACTGGCATGATTCAGGTGAGCTCCCGGGGCAGGTCAGGGACAAGCCTGATGTCTTGGCTGTGAATACATTGCTTTTGCCAGTGGAGCCTGTTGGAAGATAATTCAGGATGAATTTATGTGAATTCTTGCTATTTTCCAGGCACTATGTGACTTTATAGCATACAAGCCTAACAGGAGCATAAAAATGCCCTGCAAAAATGTTATCAGAGATTCACTAAACTCACATCCTCTTCTCAGAGCTTTTGCAGAGTATTGCATTAATGCATAGTAACAATAAAAATATAAAAAGACCATGGAAATGACATTATAGCATTATAAGATTAATCCAATTCCAGTCAAATTAGATTATAATAAGAACTGTGTGTGCTGAAGACTATTAATGGGAACCTGTGTTTCAAGAGCTTCATCACCTTTGCGCGCGTTCTCCTCCCTGACCCCAATAATAAAAATAGCTTGGTGTTCACGAGAGCGCCCTTCCTCAGAGGACTTCACGAACACCTTCTGGTCTTTTGGGGGAAACACTGGCCTCACTTCTGCATCACTGGAGAAGCTGAGGCTCGGGCAGGACAGCTTTCTCTAGCCCAGGGAGGCAGGCAGCCCTCCCTGGGGCTTGGCTCTGGTGTTCCAGGCTCACGTGGTGGGGCTCTGACTCCCCATGGACGTCTGTCTGTCTGTCCGTGTGGTTTACTCACGCGGCCGAATGGAACCGAGCACCACAGCCACCTCAAAGACAAAACCCTGTCAAGCACAAGGTTACTGTGCAGCAGCTTTCCAGGAAGACAGATCTGGGCTGCCTTGTTCTCCCAGCACAACTGAGTCATTCAGGAGCGCCGTCCTCGGCAGCAGCCCGATCATTTTGGTCGGGCCACGCGGTTGCTCTTTGGCGGTGGGGCAGCTGGGAGAGCTGGAGGCAGACAGGCGTGACTCAAGCCCTGCTGATGATACACACTCATCAGGTCACAGCCCACAGCTCTTTCTTGGTGCTGGATCACCGCCAGCAGTGTGCTGGGACTTGCTTCCCCATGGCTCGCCTTGGCAGCCGGGCTGGAGACTGGGCAGAAGGGGAGATGATCCCACGAGGTGCCGTTTGCTGGGCTGCTCGGTGCTCGTACCAGCTCGCTCCCCATGCTCCTGCCTTTTCTAGCAGAAGCACGACCTGAGTGAGAGGCGAGGCTGGGCGGCTGCTGTGTGGCCGAGGGACATCAGGGTAGATGCATCCCGAACCTCTGGATTGCCAGAGGCTGGTGTAATACAACAGCTGTGACCGAGAGCTGCGTCCTTCGCCCGAGGGAAGCTGAGTGACATCAACATCCAGGCTCTGAACATGCTGCTTGCCCGATGTGCACAGGCTCCCCGTGGCCCACAGATGAACAGTGAAGTTAAACTATTGTTTGGCCCTCAGAGAAAAGAGGCTTGGCAGAAATGCAACTTATGTACCTTATGAAATAAGAATGCTGGTCGTTTTTCAGGACAAAACTCTGCACACCCTCGAGTTTGGACCCAGTGGGGATCTACCCTGCTCCTCTGATTAGCAGGTAGGAGAGGGAACAAGGCACAGAACAGATTTGCAATCCATAGATTTTAGAGCAGGCAGTAACCTGGGTGCTAATGGTATCAAACTATAGCAAAAAGAGGGACTTGACAGAGCAAGGCAGGCCCCTGTCTTGCTCTCAGCAAGGCAGGAGACTCCTGACTCCTCCATAAGTCAGGAGAAATTATTTCCTTCCTGTAGGGGAGGGAAAGAGATCGTGTGGGGAGAAGAGGAGGGGGAGATTTAACCGCAGTTGCAGGAGTGACTGTCTCCCTGAGGGCACTGAGTCAGGCCAGAGCTGGAGAACAGAAAACACTGTATGGCTCAAAGACAGGGGGCTGTATCCACATCCCCCTCCTCTCAGAGGCCACCTGAGCATTTCATGTTGAGCAGAGTCAAACCATCCAGAAACAGAAAGCACTTAAAAAAAAAGTCCTGTGTGATTTGCCCAAGATCACACAACACAATCCACAGAACTCAGGGTCTTAAGCCTGAAGATGTGCTTGGGGGATCATCACAATCAGGTCAAATGTCCTCTGCCACACTGTGAAAGGGAGAGGAGATACACCTAGAGCTCTGGTCTGATATGGGGAGGAATGGCCAGAGACACTTATTTTGACAGAATCATTGCCTAAAACATTCTCTCCAGACCTTATTTACACTGTGAAGTTTTGAACATCAGTTTCGCCCAAAGGAAAAAGAAGATATTTATATTTAATGGCCAACATTTAAGCTCCTTTCAAGTGAGCTGTGAGGTTGCAGTTGGAACAGAACAAAACCCCTAACTGCCCTGGCACAAAGCAGCACTGCTGTCATTGCAGGAAAGCTGGCATCTAACGAGACTGAGCTTTTGGGTTTAACTCAGCCCAGATTGCACCCTAGAACCCGTATGCCAATCCATGGATGGCATCAAGGCAAGCCCCGTTGATTTGAAGGAATTCCCATTTGTATGCCCTGGGAAGAGGGATGAGGAGAGGGAGAAGGAGAGAGAATGAGGAAAAAAAAACTAGAAACCCTGTGTAAAGATAGATCGACACATTTCCAGATTTTCAGGACATCTGTCAGCAAGCCCCAGAGTGTATGGCAGCTAATCCCTTTGCAGATTTTCTTTTAACTGTTGCTTGACAGAAGACTATGCCAATTTTTTTCATAAATGTACCCACGTCTGATGTTGCACTCAGCCTGAGGTTATGATCTATCTGCGAGGAAAAACATTATACTACCACCTTGGGAAATAACATTAGGGAAACATCACTCCGAGAAACACACAGCAGCTTCAAGCTTTGGAGTATGTGCAGAGTGAAAGATGTTTCCTGAAGATGAAGGAGGCCAGAGGCGAGGTGGCTACCTGACTACATACCTGCAGTTCTCCAACACCCCTGAATCCTGGCTGCTGGATCCCTCCCAGGCTGGGCCAAGTGCAGGCGAGAGGGCTGGTGCTGCCCAGCTGGGCCAATGGTCAGCTCTGGTTTCAAACCCCTGCTGGACGGCTGCAGGAGTCCTGCCACATGTCCCCTCCAGACACAGCTGGAGCATTAGTGCAGCTTGGTGAGCACTCTGAGAGAGCAAAGGGCTACAATAAGGCAAAGCTTTGCTTTTCCTGATTTAACTCTCAGACGCTGTGCTCTGCGGCGTTCAGCTGTTGCATCCCTCCTCTCTAAGGACAGGCAGAAAGCAGCCCATAAGGCTGTTCTTCTGTGCTGCAGTGCTAAAATGTCTTGGTCCCGACATGGGCATGCACAAATTAGAGGGGCAGAGCCCTTCAGGGCCAAGAAGACTGGGCTCATTAAGCACAGATGACAGAGGCGAGGCCCCAGGTACTCCCTGGCATCTGCTGTAAGCTCTGCTCCATGGCCAGCCAGACCTGCAGCTGCTGCTGGGACCTTCCAAGCTTCTGTAGGCTCTGCCTGGAGTACACGCTGGAATGAACACATTCCTTTTCTGCTTTCCAATCCTACCTACCAAAATCAAGCTCAGGTCCCAGTTTTGTGCTGTTTTGCCAGTTAATTCAGACCTCCCCGTGCTTAGAGTGAGTGCCAGAATAAAGCGTGTGAGTAAAAGGTTGACTCCAAACCTCAAAATCACTTATGGATCTGGGCTTTATCTTTGTTTTCTTTCTTCCCTGGAAGAAAAGTGGCATAGAAAAAGGGAAAAATGGGAATTTCCATTATCAATTTCATCATTGGCAACCAGCAAAATAGTGGGTATTTCAGCAGTAAAAAGCAGAAGAAATCACCTTTGCCAAGTACACTTTCAGCCTCTCATCTCACAAGACTTTCAGCTTCTGGTTGCACTTCCCATTTTTCCACCAAATCATTTTTAGGAAAGAAAATCTATTTCTTGGCCCAATATAACAATGTGAGATTCTTTGGGTGTGTCTGAATTCTTTCTAAAGAGTTCTGGGCAACTGCACAAAAAAAAAAAAAAAAAAAAAAAAAAAAGAAGGAAAGAAAAGAAAAGAAAAAGAAAAAAAGCAGTTTCTCAGCTGCTGTCATTTATCTTAAAACATTTCTTTCATCCAGTTAGCTATCATAAGCATTTTCATTGTTACTCTGGAAGAAATATGTTATCATTAGGTTTCAGAGTCCACACCTTCATTTCTGTGACTGCAGCCAATTCATACCTCTCTCAATATTGGCCTGACAGCAAGGTAGCAGCTGATACTGGAAGATAGCAATTCTGCTTGCATTCTGCTGTGGGTGTTGGTCACCTTTATGTAATAGAGAAATGGTCTGGCATTCATCTGAGAGAGAGAAGTCCAGGACACCATGCCCTTACTCCCACAACTGTTTTGCATTTTACATTCAAGAATCATTATAGAAACCTTGAAATATTCATGGCATCAGGAATGAAAGCCCAGGAGTTTCACTTTCTGCCGAGGTTCCTGAATGTTACATTACTCGACTCGGTCCCCTGTTTATCCCTCCACCACCTTCTCCTTTTTCTCCCTTAACATTTCATCTCCCACTCCAGGAGGCTGCCATTCCCAAACACAGCAGGCTTTGCTATCTCCCTTCCAACCTGAACTGCAAGCACACAGCACAGGCGGCCAGATATCGTGCAGTGCAGGCAGGCAATGAATGGCTTCTCTACTACACTGCAAATGACTCATCCCCTCAAACATCTCAGCTCCCAGAGTCTCCCAAAGGAGGCAACAGGTTTTGTGCATTAGTGCTGCAGCCAGGTAATTTAAAGTAGTGCACTGGCAGGGTAAGCACTGCCCCTTCTCCTTGTGGTGAACTGTAGTAGGAGCTTGTCCAGGCATCCCTGTGTCACCCTTACAACGTTAGAGCAGGGCAGGCTGTGGATGGAAAAGCACACTCACATTTCCACAACAAAATGTAGTCAAAAACCCTCTCCAGAGGAGCAGGAATACCTTTCCCCCCTACATTTCAGTGTCACCCCCTTAAATTCTGTGCAAACAAGAAACCATGCTGGGGACAAGGCACCGGTTTCGGTGTGGGGCAGGGGTGACCTTGGTTCACAGCTTTCTGTCTTGCCCACATGACAATACCTTGCACCCCCAGAGGTACCAGGCTGGGGGAGGTGAAGGGGCCATCCTGCTCCAGGGTTTTCCTCAGCTCTCTCAGCTGAGCCTGATGGCACCGTGCTCACGAAATGTCAACTGCCAACACGGTTTTGTGCCGACTCTTCACTTCCCGGTGCTGTTCGACGCGTGCTGAGAAGAGCTTTTCCATCACGCAGGTCATGCGATATTTGCTTCTCAGGAATGAGGAAAAAATAACTTTGTGAGTCTGGAAGCTTCTTTGGTGTGATCCCCCTCTCTGCACCCTGTCACTTCTTCCCTGGTGGGGGAGGAGGGAGTTCAGGGAAGCCCTCTCCTCACTCTGCCTCCTGCACCAGCAGCAGCTGCACAGATGGAGATGAAGCAGGAGCAGGGCAAAGCTGGGGGAAGAGGCAACAGGTTTGCAGGATGGTTATTGTCAGGATGATTTGCTGTCCTCAGCAATTTCCTGCCTGAAAGCAACTGCTGTGACTAAAGCTGGCCCCGACACAGATGGTTACCAAATCCTAAGGATATTATCTTACTCCCGCTTTACCTTGATGGAAAAGACAGATCAGGGGACAGAGCAGGAGAGAACTGAGGTCAGGGGTTCCCCTGAGGCAGGACCCAGTCACGGCCCCCTCACACACACCCAAGGGATGCCAGCTTTGACTTGCTGCAGGCCAAATGGCCAGCCAGCACGGACAGGTTTTCTTCTGCAGCGCTGGAGCTGCCCGGATCATCCCACCCACATGGAAATGTGATTTACAGCAGGGCTGCAAACCGAAAATCTGAATCATTACTCCACTAAAACGTACACCAGATTCCTTTCCTAACCTCCCATTACAGAGGAGCCTGTGTTGTAGCAGATCCTCCTTCCCTAAGGGAGAAGGGGAGCAGTCACTTGCCCTAAAAGGGCTTCTGGCTCCAGCCAGGGGAGTGCACCAGCTGCTTTTCAAGAAGAGCCGTTTGCTCTGCTTTGTTTCCTTTCAAGTACTGTTGGAATTCCTCTGCAGACACACATGCCAGGCAGAGCTAATGCTACCATGGGCAGTTGGAGCTGAGGAAAGAGGGTCATCTGCTGCCTGTCCAGCAGCACCGGCCCCCATCCCAGGGGGGACAGCAGAAATGGCAGCAGTCAGCCCCAGCATGTGGGAAGAGGTCAGCCCAAGCCCTGTACTCTAACCTTACCTTTCCTCCTGGTTTGCTTTAGGATAATCACCTGGATACTGCACCCCTCTTTGCTTTGGTTTCCACCCCAGCAGGAAAAAGTAATGTTCTCTGAAGTGTCTCATGAATTTTCTGGCAAGCACCCCTCCCAGAAGGGGAAGAGCTGCCAGCACCTTTACTAGCACTTGATCTGGGATGCATGGATGCAGAGACAGGCCTCATCTCAGAAGTCTGGACAAAGACCAGATTTGACATCTTTGTACTCCCAAGACAAAAATAAAAAAAAAAACCCAACAAAATAAACCACACACCAACCCCACCCTCACCCCTCCAAAAGAACTGACCAGAAAAAATACCCAAAGCACTCTACCAGAAATGGGATTTTTGGAAGTGTGTCACAGAGCAGTGACAGCACCTGAGAGGGAGCAAGGCAAGAGTTTTGCAACCTGGTTATAAGCTAGTTCCACTTTCCCCTCAGCCAGCATAATGCCAAATACAATGGCATTATAATGCAAGCATGGTGTCATCTTGCTGTTTCGCAACTCCTGTGGAGGGATGGTCCCTAACATTCACAAAAGGAAGCTTCCTTGTACCAACAGGACCTGAGTTGCCCTGCCTGTGATAATGGGGTGACTTTGGAAGCTGTCATAGCCCCTAGGAGAAAGAGGCAGAGATTGGGGTGGGGTGGAGAAGGGAAGAGGAAATGCCCTGATTCACAGTTATCGATCTGTAAGCAAAGCAACAGCAGATGGCTGTGGATAGAGGAGCATAAAGAAGCCAGGAGGCAAAGTTAGTCATCGTGATTAAACCCCAGGAGCGTCTACATTGGCAGTTACTCAGTTTACTTGTTTGTAGGCACACATGACAGGAACTTAGAGGAGATGTGAAGTGGGATGACAAGAGATGACTGTGGATGTCCTCAGCAGGCTCCTCCCTGGCAAGAGCAGTCATACAAGTACAGCCCAACAATGCTGGTGTGAGCAGTTGCGAAGGGAAGGCTGGCACAGGCCCCCTTGCCCCCCAGGTCACTTGGAACAGGCAAACCCAGGAGCAGCTGAAGAGCTGGGAAGGCATGGGAAGTCAAGGCACATGAGAGGAAGCCAAAACACCAAGCATGAGGGGGATGACCCAGTCCAGCATCACTTTGAGGGATTTCTTCAAAACTCTCCTATGAAGGGTAGAGGAAATGGGCCATTATGAGATGTCTGGATGAGACAAGACTGCACAGCAGCAAGACAGGACAAGGCTGTGGGGATGGGGAAGACAGCAAGGCAGCCAGGATGGAAGGACCAGTTGTTTGGTAGCCCTGAGTGCAGGCCATGTGGGGAGACCACAGTCCCCCACAGGCAGTGGGGATTGTGGACAAGAACATTAGTGTTGCTGAGCTTGAGCTTTTGGGAGCCCTCCATAAAGAAACAACACAGAATCAAATTTTAATTTGGACTGGAGAACTTGTATTTAAAGGTGAGACACAGGTTGACTTGTGTTCAGCATAAAGATAGTGCTTGGACTTTTATTTTGGACCTCAGAGAGGTTCTGTTCTACCCTCTCAAAAAAGAAAGAGAACTGTTGAGGAAGGAAGGCGGCAACCTGAAGGATAGCAGGTTTACTTAATCTTCACAACAGTATTTCCACCTGATGTGCTCTGCAGGGCCTGTGCTGAGAGAAGGAGAAACTAAGAGTGGGATCTGTGGCTTCATATTTTATGGATCTTTACCTCTCTTTCAGGGGAGTCAGGAGAAGCCCTGCAGCAGATGGATCCTGGAAAGAACAGCAGGTATCCATCACCCTCAGCACACAGCAGTCCTACATCTGCTTGGTGAAACTACCAGCTCTCTTGCAGGGCAGCACACGCTCTGTAGGATGGGGCTTGGAACGGGATGTAGTGGGATACATGTTAGGAAGAACTCGTCACACTGAGCTCTCCCATTTGCAGCACGGACCTCCCAGTCCTGCCAGACAGAAAGCATAACTAGGTAGAGCTTCCCAGAAGGGAAATTACACTCCAAATACGTTTTCTGTATAGGAAATCCAAAAGAAGAAGAAGAAGAAGGAAAAAAAAGAAGCCCTTATCTATATTTATAAGATGAAGCTTTTCCTACACGAATAAACCTCTTAGCACATTTTTCTGGGCGCTGAGGTTATATATTTAATAGGTTTTTCTGGTATCACTTAAAAGTAGATCACCACCATGCAATGACGCCTGCTGCACTCTTTTTCTGGCATCCTCACTAGCTCCCTTCACCCGTGCCCCCAGTAACTAGAGCACCGTGTGTTATTCTCACCAGACTGAGGGAGAGGATTTTTCCTTTACTTAGGAACTTCTCCTACAGAGCTGCTTGGTCAACTCCCTTTTTTTTGGCCCTCCATGCTTCCTTCTTTCCAACTCAACAAAGGACAGTGGAGGCACGCTCCAGAAGAGGAGGGAAAGCACGCACCTGACTGAAATCCTCCTCCCAGCTCGTCCTTAGCATCCTGGGCGTGCAGATCGGCTAGTCTGCCCTCGAGTGCAGATCGTGGATAGCAGAAACACACACAGTCCTCTCTGCAAATGAGAACCTGGCCTCTCATGCCGTGGGCAGTGTGGCTAATACCTATGCTGCACCTTTACAGAAGTTTATAGAGCAATGAAAAAAGAAGCAGCTTCCTTATCAGCATTCCCAGGTGTCTCTGACTACCTCCTTATCCAGAGAACAGCTCTCAAGGCCTGAGGAGCCTCTCCTGTGCATTGCTTTGGTGCCCTGGTGAGTGCTGCAGCACAAGCATCTTTTCAAGCAAGGCACTACAAGTTAGTGGCAGACATACTAAACCAGTCCTTAGGAACTGAGCCCTGCAGGGCTGTCTCACCCCTCAGCCAGGACTGCTTGGGTTTCCTTCTTCCCAGTGCCTGCAGTTCTGCATTGCAATGCAGAGAGCACAGCTCTTCTGCCATGGCAGAGAATGTTGACAGGAGTGATGTTGGCTGTAGGCAACCAAAAAGAAGGTGCATCCATCGTGTTCAGGGCCAGCTCTGTGGAGTAAGTGATTTGCAACCAGCACACCCCTGCTTTCCACTTTTCAGACTTGGCATTTGGACTTTTGTCTAACCTCTTTCCCCTTCTTGCTACGTGGTGGGCAGAAGTTTCATTTTGTTGCTTTATTGTCTCTCAGCTCCTTATTAAATACAATAAGTTAAAACCACTGCCTTTACAGCCATCCCTCAGGAGGGAAGAAGTGAATTACTGTGGTGTCGCTCCTGTGTTCCTGACCTGGGAGAGGAAAAATTGTGGGACTGCTCTCCTTTGCCTCTGCAAGGAATAAATACCTTGAACTGATTCTTGAGCTGTGGCGTGCTGTAGTCTGTTTCCTCCATCCACTTCCCACTCTTTAAGACAAAATAACTGCCTCTTCATCTGAAGAGATTTATCTATTCACTTTCGTGCATGGACAGAAAAAAAAAACATTTCTTCCCCCGCAACAATGCAGCTAACTCTGGGGTAGAGCTTGACAGCTATTTCACAGCACAGAAGGAGTGGCAGGGAAAATGCAGTTGTTTTTGCCTGCAGAGATGGAACAGCGGATTGGAATGGCAAAAACTGCAATTTAACTGGAACCTTGAGAAATCCTTCACGGTTTTCATAACTTAGCCCAAAGAAGAAAAAAAAAAAAAAAAAAAGAAAAAAAAAGAAAAAAAAGAAAAAGCTGCCTGTAAAGGCTGAATTGCCAAAGCAGAGGCTGATTGAAAGGGAAGGGCCCTGTTCAGTGAAGTGCAGCACTACCTACTAGAGCACCCATATATTCCTTACAAGTCCTTTCATCTACCTAGTGAGTAAACCCATTTCTGCTTACTTGTGAAAATGGGCAATCTCAGAGGCAGGAGCAGCAGGGTTGCAGGTGAATAGGAGAGGTGTGGGTCACTGCTCCTTCACAGGACCCAGATGCACCTCACACAGCAGCCATCTCGTCTTTCCTGATTAGAGGGTGTGATACTCATGTGAGAACTGGTCACAAGCGCTTTTTCTCCTGGTATCATATCTAACATATGCATCAACCAACATTTCCCCTTCCCACCTCCCACCATTTCCCTGCCCAAACCTGCTCCAAAAAATGAAAGCTTCAGCAGAACTGGATCTCCACCAGAGCTGGTTCAGGGACTGTGCCTCGCTGAGGGCACAGTAAGGTGAAAGCGCCGAGGAATCACAGCGATAAGCTCAATATAATTATGTGCTCAAGACATTACAGATAATTTGGGGTTTCTGAGCTTCTGACTATGCAAAAGCAAATAATCTCTACACTGTTAAGAGTGGAAGGTCAGAACGCAGGAGAGGTAGGTGAGTTAAGCAAAAATCAGCCTTCAGTGGGACCTCATATATCAATGTCATTCACATATAAAGTAGTAAACAGAGCAGATGTTCTATGCATATCCTCAAGGAGAAATCCAGCTAACAGCCCTGTCTCATCCCTGTCTGCCAACCTCCTTCTCTGCTCCTCCAGTGGGAGGCACACCACAAATTACACACACAAACATCCCTGCATGACACTGTGAGTCAGAAGGGGGGATATGCTCCTCATTTTCTCAGAACATCAGGAATCCCAGCTCCTCTGAGTTCTGGATGTCCTTGCTCTCGCTGATAACATCTCTGTGGTCCCAGCCTCCTCCAGAGGCCCCCAGGAGCAGGGCTGGGCTGGAAGTGTTTGGCAGAAGAGATCTCTGAGCAAAGAAGGGTGGATCAGAAGGTGAAGGAATGACTCTTGCATTATGCAGCATCCAGTCACAACAAGGGAGTTAGATTTAGATCTGCTTGCTGAAGTTTGCTATTTCTACTCTGGTACCTGGTGGTCAGCTTGGTGCCAACATCTGTATAACATCAAACATTTGCATCCATATGGAAAATGTATAATTAAAGCTTTCTGCAGACAACTGTGAAAACTTTCTCATATTCTCCCTAAATTGCATTGCAACCCCCAGATGAGGGCTGGGAGCCAAAATCTAAAAAGTCTGGCATAAATATTTAAATAACTTGAGCTACGTATTCTTCAACTATTAGCTAATTATTTTGTGCCAGCCGTAAATGGCATCTGGTTCGTTAGCACAGGACACACAAGGATGCTGCAGGTTGGGCACATGAGTGGGAAATGAAACGTGACTTCATGCTAATTAATATTAATGAATGGATGGAGAACCAACATCTCTTTGAAAATGTGAGCTCAACAGGAGCCCAAGTGTGATTCATTATGATTATTGCTGGGGTGACAGCCATTACCAAGCTCAGAAAAACCTCTGTTTCATGTAGCATCTCTTCGGGAAGGACTTAATTGGCTTCCAGAAGAAGTGAGGGTGAGATGTGGAGGTGGTTTCACACCAACCTGCAGGCATGTGGTTTATTATTGCCCTGGAATAGGAGTAATAGTAACAATTCCTTTAGTGTACTCTGGTTACTTTCCTTTGCTCGGTTTGCTAAGGCAAGAGCTGCAGCCTGCTGTCAAAATCCTGCCAAATTCACTCCCATCCCTAAAAATGAAGTCCTTCATCCCTCAGTCCCTCTCCCACCAAACTCAGCCCCTTATTCCCTAGACACCACCCACTTTGCTGCTGTTCCAGCCTGCCTTGGCAACCAGCTAGCTCAGCTCTGAAGCCTTGTACCTGAAGTGAGCGTGTTTTGCCTGGGAAGGAGAAAGTTTGTTCTCTTATTTCACACACCACCTCTCTGGGATGTGCACACCATGATGCCAGGGGAAAGTCTGGATGGTTACCTGGGCAGTTTTCTTCCTCAGCTAACGCACAGCCATGTGATGGGGATTGCCAGACGTTTCTGGTCTCTTCTTTCACTCCTAGGGGGTTGCTCTCCATTCCTGGAGCACACCTAGTCCTTACCTGGGAGTGCTTTTCCTCATATGGAGATCTTTGACAATTAGCAGTTGGTTAGACAATTAGCCCGTGGCTTTGCTTAGCTGTCACGTTTGTACACCACACTGAGAGCCTGTGCTGATAGAGCTGCACCTTTAAGTAGGGCTCAAATGGAAATGCTGGACTCTCTTTCTTTGTTTAAGCCTGTTGAGTTAAGGAAAAGGTCTCCAAGTTGGTTTCTGCCCTTGAAGCAGCTCTTGAACTACCATTATTATATACATTTGGGAAGTGTGTTGGGCTTTTGGATTGCATCAATCTTTTTGCTACCTAGGAATTACCACTCATCACATCATTTGCCAACTATTTCTCTGCTGTGTTCTCTATTTCCCAGTCAATTTTCTACTAACAGCTGACTAGTCCACCAGCTAATTTCCCTCTGGTCTTGAACAAACATCAGCAAAAATCAGCTGAAGCTGGAAGCCTGGTGCAGCTTTACACTATAATTTTCCTGAATCAGGCAAGTACAAAGACTCAGTAGGACCAATCATAGATCTCCAGAAAGGGTAGAGGACCACCACATCTGAATCATCACTGCAATTCCCACTAGCACAGCTTTAACACTGCCACTCCTGCATTGTCTTCACCACTCCCTTAAGTCCTTGTAAAATCAGTCATGTCACTGACAACTAACAGAAAAAGAGAGAGGGCAATTGGTGTGTAACTTGTGCTGGGGCTTGTGGTAGGAATTGGAAGCTGGGTCTAGGAATCCTTGCCCAAGGTAGTTCATCATGTAGAAAAACCCTTATATTTCCTCCCATCTTGCTTAAGACTGGATGGGAAATTGGGTTAACAAAAATGTAAGGAATCTCTGAATGCAGCAGAGACTGCTTCAGAGCCAAGTTTCCCAGGGGAAATAAATGATGAACAAAAACAAACAACAGCACAGCTCAAACGATTCCTCCCCTCACCACAGTCCTGAGATTTCATAATTGCTCCCTTCATGGCCATTTTGGTTTGTAATATGCAGAGTAAAGATTTCCATTATAGCTGTGTTTACTTAATCACTATAATTTTTTTAAGTGAAGTTCAGGCTGTTGAAAGCACCGGGCTGCCAGCCCCAAGCAAATTAGCCATCAGCTAGTTGCACTAGAAGCTGTTCTGCTGTGATCCTGAGCAAAGGGTTTGCTCCCCAGCAGTCTCTTCATTCTCAGATGGATCACCCACCTCTGGGAACAAGAAGGATATTTAGCATGTTACCCCCTTTGCCTTATCAGGCAAGAAAAGGAGGGTGTTTGTGGTTGTGTGTAAAAAAATCAGTCTCTCGGAATGGGATCAGCATGTGGACATTTGGGACTAGTCTGACATTTATCAGGGAGAAGCTAGAGAATGGACAAATGTAGAATTCATTTCAGAAAGCAGCAGGACATTGACTACATCTGCAGAATAGTTTTTCCAGTGAGGTTACATTGAATATTCTCATCGTGCATGGCACAATATCCCAGCATGAATATTTAATCATGCAGGGCAAATACAACTAGGCTGAAATTCTAAGTGATGACAACTTTCAGATGACCTAGGCCCAGACTAGAATTTGTGATTTCAGATGGGAAGGTTCCACCTCCCCTTTCTGTCCTCCTGAGATACTGATCTCTGTATATGGAAGGTAGGAAACACCTTAGCCTTTATAAAAGCAGCAACAGCTGCTGCACAGAGGCCTTCAGCCAAATGAGACAAACACATGGAAACAGTCAGTACCTGCAGCTGCTGGAAGGGAGGCACTTCCCTGGTCAGGATGTATGAGATCTGCTGTCATCCAAGGCAGTCTGCAACATCAACATTTTCGCAACATCAAAATTTTCTTGGCACTCTCGTGGTTTCCAGTGCCCCAAATCAAAACCAGGCTCAAAACCAAACCAAATTTCTATTGCCATTGTCAGGCTGGATTAGGCTGAACTGCTGGGCAAAGCCACCCCACTCTGTGTGCTTGTAACCTTTTGGAAATGAAAGATCCAGCTTCTGAAAAAAAAAACAACTCAGGAGTGCAGTAGATGGTCTCCTTTGGCCCTAGTGGATCTCCAGCACAGTTTTCAGGGTATTCTAATGGGCACTTTCACACAGGCTGTTCTGCAGGTTCTCCACCCTCACCTGCCACACATCCCAAATTCCCTACAGATGACAGAGATAGGAGAAAAAAAGAAGTGGTTGTGCATTGAATCACAGAATCACTAACATTGGAAAAGACCTCTGAGATTATAAAGTCCAACCTTTGACCAATCACCACCTAAAGCCCCTAAACTCAATTACACCATAACACTAAATGCCACATCCAGTCATTTCTTGTACGCCTCTAGGGATGGTAACTTCCCATCTTCCCAGGCAGCCCATTCCAAGGGTTAACCACTCTTTCCATTAAATTCTTCCTGATGCCCAACCTGAACCTCCTCTGGTACAGCTTAGGGCCGTGTCCTCTTGTCCTGTCACGTGCTGCCTGGGACAATAGGCCAAACCCCACCTGGATACAACCTTCTTTCAGGTAGCAGAGAGTGGAAATGTCTCTCTTGAGCCTCCTCTCCAGGCTGAACACCCTCTCAGCCACTCCTCAGACTCATGCTCCAGAGCCTTCCCCAGCTCCATTGCCCCAACACTTCAATGCCTTTCTTGAAGTGAAGGGTCCACTGATTTTGGGAGAGACTACAGACCTACAGACCAGCTCCATCACAACAGGTGCACAAATCCCATAGAAACAACAGAAAGGAGAAAGTTCATTTCTCCTGGCCAGAAGCTACCACAGCACTGGGACCCAGTGCATGATCAGACAAAAAACACAGACATCATCAAGAAAACAGGGTGTTAACAAGCTTATTCCTTTTTGTAGTTAGAAGGTCAAATTCCTCTAGTCCCGCGTTTAAATCTCTGTAACTCATTTCCTACTTTCTGCTGATAGGAATAGAATTCAGTCACTTCAGCAAGGTTGTGAAGCACTGGTGAGTGGTCCTTGCATTGACAGCTCCAAGCACTATCCCCATTTCCTAGTGGGAGAGCTTCAGAAAGTTCAATATCACCTCTCTTTGCAGAAACAAATCCACACAAAGCGAAGCTATCAGAGCAAATTTTCGTGCACGTGTTCGCATCACGGAGAGGTGGAGGGGGATGCAGGAGAGATTTCACAGGCAACAGGCAGAAATTAAAAGAGAACCAAGTGGCCAGGTGGTGAGGGAGCTCACTTCTGATTTACAATTGCAATGATTGCGATGAATAGGGAGAGGCTGTGATTAAAGACGTGTCTGAAAATAACAGTAATGATTTCCACTTGTATGCCTTTGATCAGGCAATCTCACACTATTGTATAAATGAAACCTCCCAATATCTCTGTGAGCTTGGAAAGCCTTCTACTGACACGAACATGTCAGAAATAAATACCAGCTGAATGGTGTTAGACAGGTGATGGTTTAGATATTTCATCCTCTCTTGGAAGAAGAGCTTCTAGAGATGGAATTTGTCCCAATTATAAAAGAGGAATAGATCCTCAGTATGAGCTATATTGGACTACATGCATAAATTACAGTGCAAAATGATCATTCAGTCCTCATTTCTGCAGGTGAAAATGCCAATAAGGGAACTAATCACCTGCCTGTAAGGGTGATTTTAAAAGATGGAGACATTGCCCATCAAGAACACCACTGGGAGTCATCAACTCTGTTCAGACAGGCTGCTGGTAACCATCAGGAGGTAAGAACTGTACTTCCAGTCTCACTGACTGCAGGATTAATTTGAGTGAGCCATCTGGAGTGGAAAAAATGCATATTCGTTACCGTGCCCTTGTGCACTACATTCCCCAACACAAAACTGTGCAGGACCATCGCATCCAGCCATAAGCCTGATGTGGAGTGTCCTGGACACCTCACCCCACCTGGCTCCCTGTAAGCCAGGAGGCATCTAGGCAGCTTTTTTCACATGTTTTGCAGCTAAATCCCATCCGAGGGCAGGACACATCACGGAATATTTCCCTTGCAAATAGCAGAGTGGACCCAAAACTGAACAAAGCGTAGTGTAGTTTTCTGTGGTCAGACTTTTTTTTTTTAATGTTTGGTAAGATTGACACAGTTATGTTTGGTCTTGATGGGGTGTTGAGAGGGTTAAATATGGCTCAACACTTATTTTACTTATGATTATGTTCATCATCCTGTCAACAAGAAAAAAACCAAAATATACCCTGATATTCAGATCTGGTTATTTTAGTTTGCACTCTTCTCTGTTATTCAGTGAATATGAAATTACTTTTCACCAGTTCAGAAGATATTTCTATAGTATTTTTCAAGGATAAGTTGTTGAGGTCAGACACCCCAACTTCACTGTTATGGTTGATAACCATAATTCCTGGCCTTCCTCAAGAGCCAGTAATAAGCTGCCTGCATTAATCCTATTTAGATGTTTGATTTGGCTATATCTGTCAGCAGACAGATTATATAAATACGAGATTTGAAGGAAAAAAAAAAATCCTCATGCTGCATTTAATTAAGAGCAGTTTTACCTTGGTCAGGAGAAGGAAAACCATTACCCAGCCAGAGATGCTCTCCAGGTGGGCAGAGGAACCTCTCTCCAAAAGATGAGGCAGTCCTTAAGCTATTTAGGGCAGTGTCAAAACACCACCCTTAAAAATGTAGAATTTAAATATGTTTTGTGAGGAAAGAAGTCTGCCTGAACTCTCCAGAAGCCTTCACGATGGAGACCAGGTCTAAAGCCAGGGTGTTGGTTCTTTCCTCGCTGCTGCTGGGGACAGGACAGAAGGAATGGGGTCGGGGCAAGCTGCTCCCTGCAGCAAAGGCTCTCCACCAGCAGCAGAGAGGTGTTAGCTGTGTGAACCACCCAGCCCAGAGCATCCAAACACCCTCAGCTCCTTCCCTGCCCAGCTTCCCACGCTCCTGCTTGAGCAGGGTTTGTTAGAAAGAGTAAAGCTGTGCTCAGGTATTGCTCTGTCTGCCTGCTCCCCTCACAGGTGCTCTGTTAAGTGGATCCTGCTGTGTTTAATAGGCTCCCCCACCCCCCTGTAACCTACTTACATATTTTCTGGGAGGCTGCTGGCCTGGTGATCCTGCACTAGTACAGTCTCTGGCAGCTGCTCCAGGAAGGGTCACACAGCTCCTGTAATTAAAACAGGGTGGAAAAAGGCAATTTCTCTGCTTACTCAAAGGAAAAAAAAAATGGTGATGAGGGGAAGGATAGCAAGACAAGGCTTGATGATAAGTTGCCTCAAAGTTCTTCTTTGTTAATACAGAGTAGCACCAGAAGCCATCAGGCCCTGTGCTATCACCAGATCACTCAAGTGACAGTAACAATTATGGTCATACGTGGAAAAAGTGTGGTCACGTTTGATTTCTCCTGGCCTTCTTCCTTCTCCCTGACTTCCCTGGAATAACTCAGCAAGGCACCTCAAGTAGGGACCTCAATTACACGCCCCATTGGCATCCCCAGTTCTGCAAGCAGCCGAAGCAGTACTCCTTAGAAACATCATTAAGCACAAAGCTCACTTGAGTTTGTCCTGTCAATTCATTATCTGGGATTTTTATACCTATATGCATGTGAATATGTACAACTATGCCTGATCCTGGTGTATTTCAAGTGGAAACTTCTCAAGGCAGATACCTCTGGGTACCACATGCATACCAGAAAGGGGCTGTGAGCTTAAAATTCTGTCCAGGCTGATGCTGACAGCTGGTCCAGTGTGAGGGAAACCTCTCTTCCTTACAACCTGACAACGGGGATGAGGGTTCTGTACCAGGGGCTGAATCAGTCAGAGGCATCATTAATACATCTGATACAGTCTCTGTGGGAGTGCACCAGGGTAATTCAGGTTGTGGGTGTCAGAAATAGTGCATTAGTTATGGGGAGGTGGGGGTTGTAATCAGAAAAAAAGTACAGGATTTTTCTGCAGGTTGTTATGAAATCACTTAAAGAGAGCATGTTGCAAGTCATTCTGCTGAGAAACAGAGCATCCAAAAGAGAAACTGCTGTAGGATGCAGAAGAACTCATATTCTCAGTAATTGGGAGACTGGTGCAATGAAAGTTTATCAACTGGCTGAGAAGAGATGGAAGCAGAGGCTGGAGAATAAGGATTACAGAGTCCCTCTTCTCAGCAGAGCTCTCTGTTTTCAAATAAGCTTGCAAGCACTGCACTGGGAGTCTCACAAATGCTGGGGGGCTGAAGCCACAGCCCTCTACAGACACCCTATATTAGCATAAAATAAGGGGATTCTGGAGACCTGCACTGAAACGTCACAAGCTGCTGTAAAATCCCCAGGTTGCCCTTCAGCACTCTATTTTCACTCTACAACTCTCCTGAAAAGATAGGGACATAAATAATGGACTGTAAGGAAAGGAGGGGTGGCTTCTTGAAACTTCCCTCTGCAGGGAGAGTGTTCCTAGAATAAACCTCTTGGACACTGAATGAAAGAAATCTGGCTCTGGTGGGCAGGATGGTGTTAAGGTTGCAGGCAGATGCTGGTGGAGCCTCCTGCTCTTTCCTCTCTCCCTAACATTGTTTCCAGAGACAGTAATTGGACATTTAACTTTTATGTTGGTGTAGTAAACTAACCTTGCTGTTAACTCTGTCTGGTAATAAAATATGGTCTCTCTATAAAGAGGATTTTCAAGACCCTTTTTTTTTTTTTTTTTCAGAAAGAGTAAAGTGTTTTTTAAATCTTTCCCAGCCAGAGTTAATTGTGTCATTACCAAGAGTCGGGACACAAGTTTCACATTTTCCCCACAGGGGTTGTAGCCCAGTCACACTCGCTGCTTCACCATGAGAAGGGAATTTCCATTCAGTGTGCGGCAGGATCATGGATTCTCATGCTGAGAATAATCTGTTCACAGAAAGGGACTGTAAAGGATCCTCCAGGCTGGTGGAGCTGAAGGTACTGTAAGTGCTGGACAGGCTGGCCCCTATAGATGAGTCCAATGGGCCATGAGGCTCAGAAGGAAATTTGGCCATTATTTCTTCTGACAGGGATGGAGGCAGCATGGGGCCCTAGACACTGAGTTACCCACCCTGCCACAATAATTCTTCCCGGAATGCCACCATTTCTGAGACCATTTAGCATTTCGGTGGTTGCTCTGATCTACTCTGGGCTAACCCTTGCTCAATAAACTATAATAAACCTATTAGATGGGTTTGCCCAAGTGTACTGCCAGACCGGGACAGAGTCATTTTTCACTGCATTCGGTTTCATCCAGAGTAACGGACCAACAGGAATTAATGCTGCTGTGATGGAGTGGTGTGGTCTGAAAATGACCTTTCCCTTTTATCCTCACACTCTTTTCTGAGAGCTCTTCTTCAGTGGGGCACAGCAGGTGTGTGTGCCACTGCAGCGGGGTCCCCTCCCCAAACGTGCTGTCATCCTAGGTCCGGGGAGCCATGCTCTGGCAGCTTCTAAATTATGGGCAAAAGAGATTTTTTTTCTCTCCTCAGTGTTTGAGGGCTTTTAGTATTTACAGTGTACCCTTTTCTTTATTAATTAATGTTATGTTTAAAACATAAGCAGGTTCTTATTTCTGCTGGGTACTTATTATAATGCCTCGTCAGCATCGAGTGCCTTTCCCTTCCCGTCAGCCTCAGAGCTGGGTTCAGCTCCTGATGTGTCACTCTGGTCAGAGCTGTGTTTTGGAACAGCAGCACCTGTAGCAGCGGGCTGGGGGTAGCTCACAGCCCGGAGAGGAGGGGAGCCTTGCAGGGATGAGGAACACCCGGCCATGCCTCCTCACCTGGCCCCAGGGCTGCTGCAGGGCCCCTGTCGCAGGCTGGGAGGTGGCAGCAGCGGGGTGACAGCCTGGGCACGGTGTCCCCAGGTCTGCAGCAGGTGGCTGGCACCCGCAGCAGGGGGAGAAGCGAGAGCGTGTTTGGTTTTAGCATGGGGATTGCTGAGGTGACATCAGTGCTTCACCCCAGTCCTGGTGTTGCCCCTCTGCTCGGGCAATTGCTGCTCTCTTTGCTAAAAGCACAGAAGCCCGGAGAGAAGCTTCCCTCGGCAGCTCACTCCCCGGGATGTGGCCAGGACACTGTCGCCAGGCTGGGCTGGTGGTTAAACACCAAGGAGAGCTTTGTCTCTCCTCACTGCCCTTTTCCACTGAGGCAGGGCGTGTGTGGGATGCGGGATGCGGGATGCGGGATGCGGGATGCGGGATGAGGGATGCGGGATGCGGGATGAGGGATGCGGGATGCGGGATGAGGGATGCGGGATGAGGGATGCGGGATGCGGGATGAGGGATGCGGGATGCGGGATGAGGGATGCGGGATGAGGGATGCGGGATGCGGGGTGCGGGATGCGGGAGGCGGGATGCGGGATGCGGGATGCGGGATGGAGAAGGTGCCACCCGGGCGCACCCCGGGGTGCGGAGAGACCCCGCGACAGCGAGGGGCAGACGGCGGCCAGGAGCTCGCCTTCCTCCCTTAAAGCACGGCTATATTTAGAGGCAAACTGCAAACAAAGTGACGGTGAGCTGCTGCCGCTGCCCATAAATTATCCAGCTGCGTGGGATGCGGATGGGCTCACCGACACCTCCTGCGGCAGCGCGGGCAGGAGAGGCGCCCGGAGGGAGGAGATGCTGCCTTCCCAATACTCTCAGGCTCCCCCCGCAGTGCCCCTGGCCCCATCGCAGCCCCACTCCCTCTCCCCGCCGGTTCCACGGATGGTTGCCATGGGTTACGTGGGCAAGAGATGCTCCCTTCCGAAATAGCAGCGCTCATTGAAAGCTCCGCGCTCGCACGTCAGGCTTTGCTCCAGCAGGATCACACGGGGCAAGGAACACAGCTGGAACTCGCTGACCAGCAGCACCGGGGCTCCTGGGCCCCAAAACCTCCCCACAGCCCAGGTGGCCCCGCAGCATCCCCGCAGCATCCCGCTGCTTGCCCACAGCACCGCCCGGCCCAAAGAGAGGGCTCTCCTAGCACAGAGCCTGGGAAACAGTGCCAAAAGAGGGGGAGCAGGATGGAGGAGCAGCGAGCCTTGGCAGGCAGCGGCCCCAGCACGAGATGCTCAAGGAGCGGTACCCAAAGCACAGCCCAGCCCCTGGGTGAGCCAGGCACACGGATCTGGTCCCCGGCAGCAGAGCTGGGGGCACATCCCGGCTCTCCTGGATGAGGCTCTGCGCTTGTGTTCCCCCTGGCGAAGCAGTGCTTTCACCAGGAGCTCGGCAGGGCTTCTCCAGGCGCTTTGCGGCGCTGACAGGAGGCCGGCGGGATGAGGGGATGCTAACTGCAGAGGAGGTGTGTGCTGGGGCACCTCAGGGACCAGTGGCAGGCCTCGTTTTAACCTACTCCCTTTTTAAGATGATTAGAGCACGATCAATAGGCTTGCAAAACTTAGATAGCATAACCTGCTGCCACCAATTAAGTGAGGTATTTCAGTCCTGCAGGGGACTCAACGCGTGGCACAGACTGTCAGTACAGCTCCTGCAGGCAGGAAGGGAAGCTGGTCTCTTGCTCAGGGGGCTCTGCCTCAATCCCACTCCCCATCCCACCCCCGGGGACTTCCTGGCTCCTTTTCAGGCTCTGTTTCCCCTGCCCTGCCCGAGGCTGCTCTGAAGATGAACGCCCCTCTGCCGGGGGTGAGCACAGGAGGGTCTGTGCAGTGCTGTTCCTGCAGCCTGAGCACTGGCACTGCTGTTTCTGCATTATTACACGTCTGATCTCTTCAGCTCCTACACCAGTGATGTTCCACCTGGGGCTGCACCACTTTGCATGCAGAGAAGACTTTGCCTCCCAGGTGGCAGAGAGACTGTTCAGTGTATCCCTCCTTTTGTGATCCCTTCCAAAGGTTCAGCCCTGCCTTCCTTGATGCCAAAACAAACCATCTCACCTCCCTCTGGTTCGGCCCAAAGCACCTCTGGGTTTGGTCATCAGCTGCTGCAGGTTTCTCCAAGATCTTGTCAGGGTTTCTTGGTGTTTGATGTGAGCTCAGAGGGACGTTTGCAAAACTCTGCTGCCAAAATCAGGGCCTCAAGGCTACCTTAGCACCCCTGCTTATCACTCACCTAAAATCTGAGAGTATTAAAAGAGGTGACTTCAAATATTTTAAATTTATCAATCATTTTGGTGTTGCACAATCTTGTTGGGAGATTTGGTGCCCTTCCAGCACTGCTCCTTTCATTTAATTGCCCCAACGCTGCAGGCCCCACATTGCCTTTACTCCACAGACTCCTTACAAGATTTGCAGGAAGTTCTGCTCCAAAACATAAAAAAAACCCCACAACCCACCAACAAAAAAGTGCTACTCAAATTATTCCTGTGCAATCTTAACCAGCCCTCTTAGCTCCTGCAGGGTTTGCTGCACTGGAGGTTGACCAGTCTTTGTACACAGAGGCCCCTAAATACCATCCCATGTGCTGTACTGTCAAAAAAGTATGATGCAGCTAGGAAAGCTCAGAGGAGGCTTGACTTAGCAAAAACTGAAAGAGTTTAAGATGTCTTTCCTGACCAAACATCAGCTAAGGCTGTATAAAATTCTCTTCCACAAGTATCCTAGGAGGTATAATGACCACAGTGGGAGAGTAATTGCATCCAGAAGCCAAAAGGAAAATTGATAAATGGAGCAAGATCAAATTGAGTTTAAAAGAAAAAAAAAAAATAAAAAAAAAATGGATAAATATTTTTCCTAACATGGAAATCTGTTGAGCCAGAGAAGAAGGAAGCTCCTCTGGCTGAGCCATTTCAGAACAGACTAGAGAATATGGCCAACATTGCTCTCCAGAGCAGAGCAGAGAGTACACACCGAGACACAGATCCTTCTCTTTAGTCACAAGCCTAAGGAGATGACAGCATCTTACCTCGTTTTTTACAGCCACCAAAGGACCCACACTGGATTTCCATGTCTACCTAGCTCAAGTCTGGCAGGACATGTGCAAGTTTTAGGGAAAGGAGCCAAATTTTACAGCAGAGCCTTGCCAAGTGCTCCCCAGAGCAGTCCTGCCTTGCTCTCCGAGGCACAGGCTGCAGTGAGGCTGAGAAGAGCACGGCCACCGGGCCGGCTGGCTGAGCGAGCACGTCTCATTAACAGGGATTCATCAGCACTCTTGTTAATAATGCAGGAGCTGCCTGTCTCTGGGGGAGTTCCTCAGCAAAAACCGCACTGCTCCTGTATTTCAGACACAGCCTGTGCTGGTGTGATGGGCTTCCATGCTGACAAAGCACTTTGGTTATTTGTTACTCTCAAGAGGCATCCTGGTGCTGAGCAGTGGCCCAGCCAGAGAACAGAGGAGAGAAAAGCCATTCCTGTGCCTGTCTGGGACCCTGCCCTGTCTCAGCATCAGCAAGGACCAGTCTGATTGCTGATGAGAGTGCTCTGGCCCCGAGGCCATCTTTGGAGAAGCCAAGAGTAGGAGGTCAGCCTGTCCTGGCCTTATCCTCTGTCCATTCTCTCCACTGCAGGGAGAGGGGATTAGCACACAGTGGTCCTGCTATCTCCAGTCTCCTCCCCTTTTAAGATAATCTCCCTGAAGCCTTCATCATGGCCTTCACATCTCTGCCAGCACAGGAGTGAGTAACTGCAGCTGGGCCCAGACTCACATGAAATTGCTTGGTCCTCCCAGTACTGCAGCCCATATCAAGGGTGGAGCAGATGTAATTCCCTGTTGGGATCACTTGCAAGCGTTGCTTTGTCAATGCCCACTTGTGTGTGGCAGCACATGGGATAAGGGATCATTCCATGATGCATGACAGGGATACAGCACCACGCCCTGCCCAGGGACAGCCTGCCCACCGCCAGTCTGAGAGCTCTGCACCTCCTGATGGAAGAAGTGCCCTTTAACATTCACCCTGAGAGAAAGCCTAATAGGAAGAGACATGAAGTCTTCAAAAGCAACCTTGCAAAACAGACTATAAACTCCCCCCATAAAACAAAGAGAAACTCCCCCCCAAACTGCCCTTTGGCAGCTGCAGGCTGTTCTCCAGCCAGGCATCTTTGGGCATGCACAGAAGCAGAAATCTCAAAGAATGGCCAGGGCCTGTACCGAGGAGTTCCCCAGGAAATGTGAACCTCCAGCCAGGACAGCATGCCTGTTAAAAGCAAATTATTTGATTGAGATGAGATCAAATCCACCACCATCCCCTGGGAGGAGTGAGCATCTCCAGGCCTCTCACATCCAGACCTGGCAGGTGGAAACAGCCACACTTCCCAGCTGAGGGACATCACACTCTGGGGTGGGGACAGCTTTCCTCTCCCAGGTGGGAATTACCGTGGGCACCCAGCACAGCAGCCAGCTCCCGTGCAGGAGGGGTCCCTGCTCTGTTCCAGCTCTGGTGCCAGCACAGAGGTGACAGCCCCATGCCCTGAGCCATGATGGCTGTGTGGATCACCTGGGACTTTGTCATACCCTGTCACCTCTCACAGACAGAGCCTTGCTGGTGGCACCACGGGGTGAAGCCAGGGAACGTGACCAGCTTCAGGGTCAGCTTGGCCTCTTCCTGCAGTACAAGTTCTTGGGACCACCCTCATTTCAAAGCACCTTTTGTGAGTCATCCATAGAAAGATGAGACCTCCCTTTCCAACATGCAGTGCACACAGATGGTTCTCCTGTCTCAGGAATAAAGGCTGGGCCATCCTGGCCACACTCAGATCAGTATCTTTCTCTGTTTCCCAGTTAGGCCAGCAAAAGCAGGGGGAAGCATTGCTCACAGCTCTCTCTGAAAGCTCAGGGGAAACTAACAATGTGATTGTGAAGCCCTGCAAAAATTCAAAATCTTTGTGATGACTTCAGTGGGAAAGAAAAAGAAGCCCTTACCCTTAAGTCTGGTAAACGCCCAGGCAGCTGCTGAGAGGGACAATGGCCCTGAGGCACATCTTGGAGGACACAGGGAGGATGTCAGAACAACTGTTGGGGCCAAGCTGGTCCAGCTGCCTGGGAGGAGATTCATCAGCTGATTGTATATTTCTGTAAGGAGCCAAGGGCAGTATGGCTGGGAGCTCTGTGCACTGCTTGTCTGAGGAGCTGGGAAGTTCCCCCTGTTCTAGCCCAGGGAACAGTGTCAGGCTGCATCAGGAGGCATTGTTGGTGCCTGGAAACCCTCTGCTCTCCTCTCCACTCTAGCAGTGCTGTTAAGTAAACCGTATCTAAACATAGAAAACTGGCTAGCTTGGGTTTGGGAAAGCACCCAAGAACTCAGATCATTTCCATTCCCTCATCACACCCACAGAAAACTCACAAGCTCTCCATCCCAGTGCACCAGGCACACTATGTGCCAGGCTTTGAGAAATTGCCATGCATTCTCATTTTGGCTAGGTGATAGCACAACAGCACTAGCCTCTCACCAATAGAAAAAGAGAAATATAAGGAAACCACAAAAAAGAGTGATGTGAGAAAACCACCATCAGATTCTTCCTAAAAAGGTTCAAACATAGGCACCAGTCTGAGCAGTAGATCTTATTTTCTAACCTCTACCCACTAATGTAAGTAGTAACTTGGATGCCTTGAACTCTTTATCTGTGGCTGGCAGCCCACAAGAGTCATGCCTTGTTCCCACAGGGACTTTCCAGTTCAATGCTTGGAAGAGCATCCATTAAGACCCTCAATTTCTGTGGAACCTTTGAATTTGCATGCTCCCAGACACTGCCTGAGGCTCCCTGGGAAAGCTTGTGGGTCAGTGGTGGCAGAAGCACTCCCAGGCTGCTCCCATTTCTCAGGCTGAGGTGGTGCAGGAAGACAATGAACAATTGTTCTTTCCCCATCAAAGCCAAGACTTCAACAAGTAACAGTAAAAGATAGTCCTAGGCACTCACAGGAGCACTTTGCCAGGTGCCCACTGTTGATTCAAGCTCTGGAAAGACCCATTTTCTCTAGTGGTTTCCTGGAACAGGAAGAGGGAGAGCAAGGTTCACCCTGCCAGAGGTTAAATTTGGGAGAAGGGAGGCAGAGGAGAAGCCCTCGCTGTCAGCCCTGCCCTGCTGCCAGGGCTGTACTCTACGTGCCTGCTTTCAGAGGCCAGATGCTGCCAGGCAAATGAAGATCTCCTTATGTTTGTTTTAAAGCTGGAAGAATCTCTTGAGATAAACATTCTAAATTAAAGATAAAAGTGCTGTGGGTTTGCTGGCAGCCTCTGTCCCCCTCCCCAGGGATAAGCTCTTGCTCACATGCATCTTTCAGCCACGTGCCCTGACCAAGGGTTGCACCCAAGGTTCCCTCTCTTCAGGGGCCTGGGAGGTAAGAAAATCCCTCTGCCCCACTGCCTCGGCTCCCTCTGATGGCAGGTCCACCCAGAGCAGTGCAGTGTCCCAGTTTTCATTTTCAGGATCTCTTGGGAGGATGTTAAATCCCAGCTAGCCCTGGCTGTACTTAAAGTGATTGTAATTCACATGGATTGGGCTGTGGTTATAAGCTGAATTACATTCTGATTTAGCAGCAGGGATTAAGGCTCTGCATTTTAACTTATTAACCCAATCCAAGTTAGAAGATTCCTTCTTGCTGCCCTGCTAAGCTCTGCACAAGGAGAGGGGAGGCTGCTGAGGAGATGGAGTGGGATGGGCAGGCTGTGCCCAGGCTGTGTCACAGCTCCTGGGGCAGGGGAAAAGTGGGGAAAAGAAAGCACAAAAAATAAAAAAAGGAAGCTAGAGCAGTTGTTCAGGACTCACTATGCACAGGGAATTTGTGTTAAACCTGGTGGAAAGGGGGTACCTGAGTGGTAAATTCCCCATCCCCAGCCAGCAGCCAGGGAAGGGTTTGCTGCTTGCCATTGCTGCTCCAGCTCTGCACCAGTTGTCTCCCTGTCCTGACCTCTTGCTGGAGACACCTGCAAGAGTTAACTCCTCTCTCTGGGTGTATCAGCACTGGGACAACTGGAGGAGATTTGCTGCTGTGGGTGAAATGAGTTCCTGGGGCAGCCTGTGGCACACAAACATCACAGCTCCTGAGCAGGAAACCCTGCACCTCCAGACACAGGGTTCACCCACTTGGCTTCCCTCTCATGCCATCAGACAGACAATTGAAAACAGCCCAGGCACACTCTAGAAAACTTCACTCCATTTAATATTTAATGAAAACCCAGTGTAACTGTCATGTCCTTTTCTGTTTTCTCTCACTAACACTGCTGGCTGCACAGGTATCTGTATGTAAACAGAGCCTGTCTCCTTTCCACTCCATTGCACCTCTCCAGATCAGGGCACAGCTCGTGATACCTGTACTCACCTTCAGAGGAACTCCTGGGGCAGCCCTGTCATACACAGCACGACCTACTGCGTGCTGACCTCTCCAATTCGGGCATCTGAGGGCATCCCAGCTCAGCCCAAGGGATGGCAGGCTCTGGAAATCCCATCCACCATCAAGGAATTGCAAGGCTGCAGTGATGATGTGGCATCCCACTTACCTCTGTGCCATGAGCCTTTCATCTCCAGGCCCTGCAGTTATTGGCAAGGAGGGGGAGAAGGCATTGTGCTTTCATTCCCTGCCTGTGCTGAGCTGCTGGGTTCTAACACATCCTGGCTGCTCCCAAGAGTGAGCTGCAGCCAGAGCTGGGTAGATGATGGCAGGAGAAAAAGCAGAAAGTCGTTTTATGAAACTGTTTTTCATCCTGCAGCAAATAGCAGGGGGAGGTCAGACCCAGAGGGAGGTGGTCCATGGCTCCAGATGGACATCAGTGACCCTAAGGGGTCCATACTGGGACAGGCACTGTTTGATATCTTCATCAATGCCATAGACAAGGGGATGGAGTGCACCCCCAGCAAGTCTGCAGGCGGCACAGGCTGTGTGGGGTAGCTGGCACACCTGAAGATGTGCACCAAAGCTGCTGTCCAGGGGAACTTGGACAAGCTGGAGAAGTGGCCCCGTGGGAATCTCAGGATCTTCAACAAGGCCAGGTGCTGGTGCTGCACCTGGGTTGTGCTGACTCCTGCTATCAACACAGGCTGGGACAGGAAGGGATCAGCAGCACCACTGAGGGTAACTTGGGGTGCTGGTGGCTGAGGGGATGGATGTGAGCCAGCCAGGTGCAGCCCAGAGAGCCAAACACGTCCTGGGCTGCATCCAGAGCAGCGTGGGCAGGGGGTTGAGGCAGGGGGTTCTGCCCCTTTGCTCTCCTGAGACCCCACCTGAAGTCCTGCACCCAGCTCTGGGGTCCCCAACAAAAGAACAGGGAGCTGTGGGAGCGAGTCCAGAGGAGTCACAAAGATGATCAGAGGGCTGGAGCACCTCTCCTGTACAGGCAGGCAGAAGTGGGGTGGTTCAGCCTGGAGAAGAGAAGGCTCTGGAGACACCTTATTGCAGCTTTTCAGTACTTAAAGGGCACCTCCAAGAAAGATGAGGACACATTTTAGCAGGGCCTGTAGCGACAGAACGAGGGGTTTTACACTGAGGAGTGTCAGCTCAGATTAGATATATGGAAGAAAGTTTTTTACAATGAGTGTGGTGAAACACAAGAGCAGGTTGCCCAGAGAGTTAGATGCCTTATCCCTGGAAATATTCATGGTCAGGTTGGACAGGGCTCTGTGCAACCTGATCAAGTTGAAGCTGTCCCTGCTGACAGCAGGGGGATTGGAGTAGACGACCTTTAAAGGTCCTTTCCAACCCAAACTACTCTATGATTCTATTAATAAAAATATTTCACGTTTTTCACCATTTTAAATTCAGTTAAAAACAATTTTGCTTTCAAAAAAACCCACAAACACTCAAAATGCAGCACGTACAGAGAATGTTAAAAAGGCAGTTTCCTTCCATCCTTGCAGCTGCTGCACAGAGACATCTCTGAACGATTGCCCTGAGTCAAGGGGAGACCTTTGGAGCAGGGCTTACACTGTAATTTGGAAGCTGGCACCAGACTGAGGCCCAAGAGCACAATTTCTGTTCTTCACATGAATGCAAAGCTGACTTACTGGGCTCTGTGAAGAGCAGGGGGCTCTGTGGGGAACTGAGGGCACTGCCCAAGAAGGCAGGAGAGGATCCTGAGAGTTTTCCACGGCACTAAGGTTTTCCCTGCCCAGCATATGGCAGGGAACTCAATCCAGGGCAGGGAATACACTTAATTGCTCACCAACAAAACCCCCTTTTGTCCCCTCACACAAGGGCAGGGCAGCAGAAACCCCTAAGGCTTGGTCTAGAAATACTAAATACATTTGTTTGCTCCTTGAACTCAGTGCCTCAGGGGTAACTCCTGGCATTAGGGAAGAAAGAGAAGACCTCATTTCACACACCCTTCCCTTTTTCCCATCCCCAGAAAGGGATGCGTGAATCCTGGTGTGGGATGCTCCTGCCAGCACCCCCCTCTGCAGGGCAGACAGGAGCTGTGGGGAGAAACCCCTGCCACACAGCGTGTAACCCTCTCAGAAGAAGCAGACCTGAAAATCACGTCTGCCAGGGAATAGCAGAAGCGAAAGCCACACCTGGGAAGTGCACAAGGCTACACCCTGTGGCCCCCATCCTCCTGAGCTCAGTGGCAGAACAGCCCCGTCAGAAAGCATTAAAGAATGCCAGAAAACCAAGCCCAAGCCCTGATGGGTAGGGGTCTGGCCACAGACCCACACAGGGACTCTTCCCCACGGAGGCAGCTGCCACTGACGGGATGCCAGGACGTGCTGCTGGATCTGCCGGCTGGCAAGCACACCCTGCTGAGGTCTAGCATGGCTCAACAACAGCAAATTTACTTAAAGAAGAAGAAAATGGCTTAACTAATCTTTGGTCACCCAGCTTTACTTCTGCCGCTGACACAGCAGGAGGTACTCGCAAGCCCGATGGCTTTATTTATTTAAGAGTATTGATTTTAGCCCAGATTGGAAGAAAACAGGCGGATAAAGGGCAGGAAATTCCTCAGCTGTGAGAACCACACAGAGTACTAGAAATCAGATTTAAACTAGCAGATGAAAATACATTTGCCAGAACAAGGTAATGAATCATTCTGCCAGGAGCACAGAGATCTGGCCTGAAGCCAAACCCTGCCCATTTAAAAGCAGCAATTTGGGGTATTAAGCGATGACTGCGTTCCTATCGCTGACCATCATTTAATATAGCAGCAGTGCTCAGTGGCTCCCAACCAGAACTCAAAGTCTGCTGCACAAAGCCAGAGCAAAACCCTCAGACCTTCCCCCAAGACCTTATTTAAAATCAATGGCCTCAGAGTCAATCAGATTCAATGAGGGAGGGCTAAGCAAGAAGAATGGAGCAGGACAAACCACACCAGAAGATGTGGACTCAGCTATCAGGGCTGCTGTGCACAAGCAGTGCAGAAAACCACAAAAGGCACCGGGACGTGCAGGAAAATGACAAGGGGAAGACTTTTGGAGGGCAATATTTTGTTTTCCTGTCAGCTCTGATTATCTCATTAACTTTTTTTTTGATAGCCCAGTATCTGGGGCTCCACAAGAGAGGTCACCAGCTCTGTTGCCACAGATCTTGCTCCTGGTGCAGTGTGACACTGTCCTGGGGAGATGGGCAGGCAAAGCCAGGCACCTGAAGGGAATCCTAAAGTTAAATCCCAGGGTTGGTGTCTGAAACCTGTTCCTACCTTCTCTGCCAGCAGGGAGGCCTTGAGCAGTCCAAAATGAGAACCCAGGCTCCAGGTGCAAACCCTTTCCTTGTACAGAAACCTCCCAAGGGGCTCTGGAGATACACTGATGTACCCACCCTGCCAACAGAAAGGTGCTGTAGAAGCTCACCCCACGGTGGAGAGCCTGTCCCCAAAACCTGAGGGCCTCGAGTGTCCCCTCTGCAGGGATGACAGGAGGCATTTTGCTGCAGAAGGGACAACATCACCAAAGCCAGGGGAGGGGCAGCATTCAGCAGAAAAAGGAAGCAGAAGGAGCACCAAAACAGGCACCAGCTAGGGGGATGTTTGAAAGCAGGTAGCTCGGGTAGAGTTGCAGCAGAACAGAGCACAACTTTTTTTCCAGCTGTATCGGGAAATTTCTCTGTTTTAAGGTAAAGTTTTGGATGGCTGTGGACTGTTCATGCCTATACTCACAGCAAGCAAGCCCACCAGCAATTCTGCTCCTTCAGAGGGCACAGAGGCAGGCAGGGAGAGCCTCCCCACCCACAGCATCTCCCCATGCCCTCTGCTGTGAAACTCCCTGAAGGCAGGTGACTCCCAGCTACAGAGGGAGACTCACTTCTGTCTGGCAAGGGCAGGAGGGATTCTCCCCAGCAAGGTCGGGCAGGTTATTAGCCCAGCTAACCAATCTTCCCACAAACACTCATTACTCACTGCTCTGCAGGCAAAGGGCAAAGTCTGTCCCTTTGCTGAAAACAAAGATAGGTGCATCCGATCTGATTTTTGCAATCTGGAGCCCCAGTGAGCTCCAGACCCATCTAAGGCAAACACACAGCAGGAAGCAGCTTTGGGAAAACCTTATCATCTCTGTGGAGCCAGAATTCAAACTGAGATATGCAAAGCCAAGGCACCTTTCAGGCACCTATTCCTTACACATTTGATAATCGATGTGCTGAATTGTAAAGGTAGTTTCTTAAGCAAATTGTTGATTTGCCTCCCTGGTGAACCACAGGTGAAAGACGCCCAGTCTGCACTTTCCAAGAGCCTCCAGTTACCCCAGAGCTGCAGGACTGGGTGTTTTCACAGGAGTTCCAGATTCCCCTCGCCCCTGAGCGTGGCTGGGGATGAAAGCTCCGTTCCCAGAGCCAGGGGGAGCTGCCTTATCACTTGGCAGGGTTTGCACAAACCTTATTCTCAGTCAACGCAGGCTCTCAAGCTTTGTTTTGAATTCTGTATTCAGGACAGGTCCAAAACTTCAGAGCAGCTGCAATCCAAAGGGGCAGATTGATCTGCTCTTGCATCACAGTTGCACCCAAGCCATAGTTTCTTACGAGGGAAGGCGCTCTGATGCAGTTCATCCAGCACGGTGGGAACTTGGCTAAAATGCCAATCTGCAGGCAGGGTTAAGATTGAACTCTGTTTTAATCTGCCATTTTTCAGATCTCACCAGACGTGATAGAAATGCCCAAAACTCTGGATCTAACCTGTCAAACCCACAGCTTGTCCACAGAGAAGTCAGTGGGAATAGTGCATGCTCAGCACTTCTGGAGAAGGACAGAGCACGCGAGTCCCTGAGCAGGCAGCAGGTCAGCCCCTGTTGACATGGACAGCTATTTTCTCTGCACAGAGGGACCACCCCACTGCAAATGGTGCCCCTGGAATGTCTGCCTTGGTGCTGTGGGGAGGATTTTTATCCTGCCAGCACCGCTTGGATTGGGGCCCAGGCTGCGCCCCTTAACGAATCCGCAAAATTAACCATGGGCAAATTTCTCTTTGCAACAAAACCTAATGCTGGCAGAGTTTAGCTTCGTTTTGAATGCTGCTGATTTCACTCTTCAAGGCCTTGACCAATTGGGAGAAATTGGCACAGGGCTCCGTTTAGCACTGCACACAGAACTGTGCTCTGCGAGGATGTGACGCAACGACCAGGAACGGGGAAAAGCGCTTTTTAATTATTTAAACACGTCCTCTTACCCAGTACCTCTGCCTAAGAGAACATAAGGGTCCAGGCTCTTATTTGCAGCAAAGGTACTGTGAAAAGGGCTGCCAGAGATGAATACCATGCCCAGCACTCAAAGCCTGGAGGAGGTGGTCCTTTCAGGATGCTGTGAAACAGCGCGTTACTGAAGGGTTTCACTCACGGACCTGCTGCTCTGCGTCTCACAGCTGGGTTTTTTAGAGGTGCTGGATAACCAGAGCACTCCAAAAACCCTGAGTCACTGGCAGAGCACCCCAAGCTCCTCAGCCTCTGAGTGGTCTTCCCAGATTTCTGCAAACCTGGCCTCTTTGCCCAAGTACTTTCTATATTTCTGGGCATTTCTGGTCTCTTGGGATGTTCTGAAGTTCTGCTGAGAGAAATCTCCTTTAACAAGAGGCACAGCACACAGCTGAGAGCCTTCATGGCTTCCAGAGGGGTAGGAAAGGCACTTCCAAAGTGTCCAACACCAGCAATGTCTCAGAACCAAGCGACACCCAACAGACACCCAAGGAAAATCCCAAGTTCTTGCCAATTTACTTACCAGTGCTGCTGAGCTGCCCAGGAACAGCCTCTTCAGAGACCTTGCAAGGGCTGCTGAGGAGAATTGTCCTTGCTGCTGATGTACACAGCTGGTTTTTCCCACACCAGTTCTGCCATGGGGTCTCAGGTCAACGTGGGCTCTGCCATCCTGCCCCAGCGCTGCCCCAGAGTGCTCCTGCCAGCTGCAGGCAGTGGGGAGGTGAGCAGCAACAGAGGTGGGAGGATTGGGAACAAGTACAGCAGCCTGCAGGAAAAAAAACGTGTGGGACTGAATCCAAAACTTGAGGAGGTGGTCTGAACCCACCTTTGCTTTAAGCAGCCTGGAATTGAGCAAAGAATGGGGTTTTGCTAAATGCTGAGGTGGCTGGCAGCAGAGAAACAAATTCTGGCAGGGGAGAATTTATCCTCTAAGCTTGTTATCCTGTCAAAAGAAGAAATGAGGTTAGTTGAGGCTCATTTGTTTGCAAGGAACTCCTGTCTCTCACTATTTATCACCGCATGTGATTACCAGCTGGCTTAAACCAAGTGCATCAGAGTTACAGTGGCAGAGCATCACCTGTCCCCTGTCCCTCTGGGCACCTCCAGAGCCCCCAAAACACAGCCTCTCCAGCCTCCACCAAGGGCCGTGGAAGCACATGGCATCACTGGTCTTTTCACAAGGAAAATGTTTGGTTGGGCCCATCAGTCTCAGGTTTAGCTCTGGGATGAGTGAACATCTCCTGCAGGACTGGGTCCTCTTCAGCATCCTCTCTGCTTCCCCAGAATCCAGGTTTCCAGCTTGTGCACACCAGAAGGAGCAGGGGCATTAGATGGATAATTACACCTTCAACTGCCTCTGGAGACAGAGGGTATGGAGGACCCTGCACGTCTCAGAGCTGAGCATCAGGTTCATTCCCTGGCTGAGGAGAGGCCCACAGTGATGCTGTGTGGAAACAAGATGCAGCAAAACTCCTGCTCCAAAGGATGTGGGGGCACACAGTGAGGCAGCAATAAGCTTGGAGAGACTGGAACGCAATTCCCAAGAGTTTCTTGGTGGTAAGTGATGGGAGAGGATGGGAATATATTTAACAACTGGCTCAGCTAGATTTGTGGGCCTTCCCTGATGAGATGACACAATTATTTGACACATGTCACACCTACCACCTGACTCCAAGGCTGGCTCCAAGTCAGCTTTAGGGAGGACTGTTGTAAGGCATTTGACATTCGGCTGTACAACACTCTGATTAAAAAATCAGCAGTACATAATATCAATAAACCACACGTTTACTACATTAAGAGCTGGCTGACAGATCTCAACAAGAAATTGTCAGTGGTGAATCATCCACGGATGGGAGTGTTCCAGGCAGGGTTCTTTGGGGAGCTGCTTGAGGCCTGACACTTTCCAGCATTTTCCTCGCTGGGAAGGAGATGCAAATCTCGGTGCTGTTACAGTGCATAAATGACAAAGAGATTCAAAGTGGTGAATAATGAGGAGCACAGGGCAACCATGCAAAGCAGTCTCCCCAGTTCAGTGAGCAAAGCCCTCTTAAACGGCATTTTACTACAAGGAGTTGCTCCTGGAATATGAAATTCCAGGCGGACTCCGAGGGCGCTGTGACTGGAAAGCAGAGGCTCTGGAAGGGGTTTTGGAGCTCATGGCAGCACATGAGCTAACTGCATAAAGATGTGGCGAGAGGTAATGGGCATTCCTCCGGGAATAGCGAGGAAGCAAGTCAAGTACACCTGTGATCCACGCTGGTAACATGAATCCCAGCCCGCTGCCTCCAGTGTGGTAACAACGCTCTGAGAGTATTGATGGAAGAAGAGGATATAGAAAGGAGCCAAATGATCTCAGTGGTCCGGGAGGAAAACCCCCCAAAGCTGTCCAGCAGGCACGTAAAGCACTCAAATTATTTTGTTTGTCAAGAAAGGAGATGGAGAGTTGATCTTAAAGGAAAGAAATAGCAGGTCAAGTTCTCAGTGAGGAGGAGGATCAGGAATAAAGGAAGAAAGGTACAAAGGTTGATGGGGAGGAGGACTTGGATATGGGCATTTCCAGTAAAAGATGGATGTGCTTTAACTGAGTGAAGGAGACAGTGAGACAAACTCCAAACTCAGAGGGAGATAGCAGAATAAAACAAAGTGCTGGTAGCAGGGGTTTCTAAAGGATCTAGCAAGCAGGGCAGGGAGAGGAAATGTGGTACTAGAAGACTGGCATGTGATGGATACACAGACTAAGCCTTGCAGACCTCCTGAGGAGGGAAGGCCTAGATGGAAGGCAGAGATTCACAAAATTCAGAGGCAAGGTGGGTTTTACAACAAGGTGAGTCATATTCTGCACAGATGGCACTGCTTTGGTGAAATAGATCCCTAGACAAAGGCATGGCAGCAGATCTCACCTGTTTGGACCCCACAGAAAATGCCTGATGGTGGAAAATCAGCAGTTAAACCAGCAAAGCTGAGAATTAGTGCAAGCACTGGAAGATGAGTAGCAACCTGACGAGAAAGGGGCTGGTAGTGCACAGTGTCGAAACGAGGATGGGATGAAACTCCTTTCAGTCTGCTGGCTTTCTTGTTCCTTGGTTTTTTAAACAAACTTAGCACAGAAAAAAACAGATGGATGCTAATGCAATATTTTGGTGACAAAGGGGAAATCACTGCCCATAGGGTGGAATAATGGAATACACAGGAAGAAATAGATCACTGTGAGGAGCCAGGCAACTAACAACAAATAAGAGGCAACAGCCCAGAAGCTAAGGTCTGACAGCCAGGAACAAATAGCTTGAATTCCTCTCACTCACTAGAAGAATAACAGCTGGAACTGGAGGTGGAAAAAAAGAGACTCAGGTTCTTTAGCAAGTTTTTCTCTGCTGGTTTCCTACCTGGCTCAGTTCTGGGCTGGATGGGACTGCCTGACAAGCACAGGGTTTAGCCTTGCTCTTCAGAGTGAGGTTGTATCCCTTGCCATCTGTGGGCTGCCCAGCAGTCTCCCCAGTGACAGCTCTCCTCACAGGCTGTTCTCCTGAGGTCATGCTTACAGCATCAGGGTTCATATCACAGGTTAAAATGAGCTGACTTTTCACTGAAGCCCTGTAGAGCAGAAAGAGGGGTGAGACTAAGACACAGAGATACCCACTAGTCCTGGCAGTACAAAATGCAAAGGTAATGAGTTTTGTTGCCTTGATAGGCTCAGACAGCTCTGAACCCCTCCAAAGGAGACCCCAGGGTCCAGAGCACGAGGAACAGCACGTGGAGCAGAGGTGGCCAGCTGGGCATCTCTTGATGACTCCATGTGGGAAGTAAGAGGAGTGGGGGTGCAGATGTCCACTGGGGCCAGAGGCAATGCATTTCTCCAGCATAGCAGGACTTTTTTATGAACATATTTGTCCTTAGTCTCACTCTGAGAAACAACAGATCCAATTATTGCTGAAGCTTCTGTTTAAAGGAAAAAAGATAAATCAGCCAGGGGCAGACACTTGGCATTGAAATGTTCAGCTGCAGCGCTTGGGGTCTGGCAGAACAATAAGCAGCTGAGAGGAAGGCCTCAGTCAGCAGTGTCTGACTGGTGTTAATGGAGACCCAGACCTGCCCAGAGGAGCAGCTCAGTGCCACCAGGACTGTGTGGGCACCACAAGCCCAGAGGCTCACTGGCTCTTTCGTGCTCCTTTGTTGAAGCCAGAGCTTTCAGAGAGTCAGCACTGCCTTCTGCCAGAATAATGGCACTTCCAGCAACAGGGCTGGGAGGGGGCAGAGGTCTGGCATTGATTGGGAGGTAAGAGCTCCTTATTGAATTAAGGCTGTATTTCCTAGAGCAGTTTGCTCCAGCAATCCCTGCCCATGAGCTAGCTCTCCATAATGGACCAGTCCTACAGCGAGGGCCTCCCACCAAGAACCTCTCAGCTCCACAGCCACCAGGATCTGAATTTCCAGAGTGTGACCTGTTCTGGGCAGGCTTCCCTGTGTTAGCTGGGACTTGAGAGCAGCACGGCAGAGCGTGCTGCCCCAGCACACCGAGGTCAAGGATGCCGCGCGCAGCTGTGGGAGAGCAGCACTCTCATCCCCATCTCCTGGGCATGCAGGAGGTTTGGGAGAGCCAGGAGGTTGCTGGTGCATGCCCAGAGGCAGACATTTGCTCAGCAGGCTCTGCTGCTGGGGGCAGGAATGGCAGAGCCCTTTTGGGAAGATTTCCAAGGCAGGATGCTGTTTTGTTTCTTTAATAATCCAATGCGGTTGTGAGTCAGAGTCATGCCTGGTCTCCCCTGTGGGAGCTGGGCGGTCAAAGCTTGGAGATCAAGAGCTTCACTCAGCCACTGCTGTGTTTGGGGGAGTTCTTCCTCTACTCAGCAGAGGTGGGAAAGGCAGGAGGGCAGTAGATGGCCAGAAACTCATCTGGATTGCTGTCTCCTGAGCCAAAGCCTCCGACCACGTCCACAACACAACGGGTCTCTACACGTGCTGCGTCTGCATGAGGCAGGATGTCGAGGAGGTCAGGTGAGACACAGGAGAAGCCAGCCCTGATGGTTGTTTTTGTTCCCCTTTTGGAAGCAAGTTCAAGACCTTTCCCTCCAAATCTAGCCTGCACAAGTGTGACAAACCTCCCTCTTTCACCCAAACATGTGAAGAAAGAAAAGAAAAGCCCTCCATACCAACAGTAACACCTTGTTTTGGAAGAAATCAAAATAATTTGCCGGCTGAAGTTGCAATTTTCTGTGAATAAACACATTCTGCTTCCCTGCATCCTACCAAAGATCTGTTGTGATCTACCCAGGATTTCTGATGTGAGGATTTGCAGACATGTTTCCCTGTTGAAAAGCAAACAAAAGTCATGGGTTCTGGCCACAGAGTTTCACACTCTTATGAGCAGTGTATGACTCAAGTCTCCAGGTTTTGAAAAACTCAAGGTAAAACTCCAAAAACTCTATAGAAGCCAGGCTGTCAAGACTAGGTAGGTAGAAGAAGGAGGCTGAAGCCCTTAGGGAGAGAGGAAGAGAAGTAGAGCATTCCAGTTCTCCTCCCAGATGGAGAGAAATAGAGCAAAGAACAGGAGCTGTGGGTAGGTGATGAGGATCTGACACCAGCCCATGTCCTCTCTGCTTCAGCTGTACAACAAATAATGCACACCAGCAAACCAGGGCTTCCCAAAACATCAGCACAAGGCTTGCTGCCAGCACTGGGACAGGCCAGCTGTGCCAGCTCCTTGCCTCTCTCCTTGGAAGGACATGGAAGAGGACAAGGACAGCCCTGGAGAAAGCACAGGCAGGAGCAGCTGTTCAAATGTGTGCTTTGATATCGTGTCACCAAGGAGCTGTCTGCCTCCAAACCCTGGGCTTGCTGTCAGGAATGCCCTGGGGAGGAAGGTAGCCAGACCCTGTCCAGATGTCCTGAGGCACAGGGCAGGTGAGAATGTTGCCAAGTCATGACAGGGTGTTAATTAAAAATAGTAATAAAGGTGGCAGCATTATCACCCACTGCTGGGAGCGGATGGCATCACTCCTCTCATGGGACAGCTCCCACAGTCCACCCAGAATGTTCCCATCTGAGCAGAGGGACAGGTGATGTCCATGCTAAAGGTGTGCATGAGAGACCCACAGAGGTGTCACAGCCAGCAGGGCTGCCAATTCTCCACGTTTCCTAAGACCTTTCATACAAGCCATAATTCACCTCTGTAACCTGACCCTGAAAGCTGTTCCTGCTCTTGCAGGTTTCTGTGCCAGACTTGCCTCCTGTTCCTTCTGGGCCTCACATGATGGAGTAAGAGTTCAGGGCTGAAAACCTGTGCTCAAACCAAGCATTTGTGCTGTAGCCCCATTTCTCCATGCAGGGGTAATATTCACATCCCTTTGTGAAACCCTCTAGAAGAAGTAGTGCTGCACAGGACTGAGACATTAAAATAAATGGGCAAGGAGAACAGTAAACTAGCCTGGAGAAATGATGACATTCCCAAGTGCTCATTCAGACAAAGGAACACCTCCTGCCAACAGCTAGCACCTTTTCCCAGCTGAGGGATGTGCCAACCAGCTGGGCGGCTGCACAGACCGAAACCGAGGCAGATGCTCCAGCTGTGGGCTCCAGGGACCGCCTGCAGGTGCCCAGTGCAAGTGTGGCTGGCTATTTTGGGGAGATGCACAGCTTCCCTTGCAGGGTGGCCCTCACTGTGGGCCAGCCAGGTGCTGCAGCAGCAGGCTGTGTGCACAGACATGCAGAACCTGCTCTCTCTCCAGCTCTGGGTGATCATCCTGGGCTCCTCGGTACCACCACAGGTCGGGTTCTCCCAGCATGGATGCTGTCACTGCATCATCTGTTTCCCCACTGAGGTGGACAGCAGCTGCATGGCTCTGATGTGACAGCTCCTGGACTTGCTTCCCCGCAGAGCTGAGCTGGGAATGAGGTGTAGAGAGCCCCACAACACCAGGGGCTGATGCTGGTGAAGTACTTGGTGCTGTGGGAGCAGCTGCTTTATTAATAAGGGAGTGAACTGCTCCAAGCAAGCCTGGCTGCATCACATGGACACCCCTCACTCTCCTCCCTGCAGAAACAGCTGCATCCCCTCGCCATGTCGTTGTCCTCCTCTTCTCTGGGCCCATGGCAGCCCACAAAGAATCTGTCAGACAGCTGGGGCAAGCACCCACCTCAACCCATTACTCATTTTCCCATCAAAACCACGAGGACCAGCTTGGTAACTGGAGAGCCCAAGTTTCCCAGTGCACATTGGTCTTCCATGCAATTTGCCCTGCTCTTTCTCACAGGGATGGAGGCCCCATGTCCAGCCCATTTGGATCAACTCATGTCCATGCCATTTGCCCTGCTCTTTCTCACAGGGGTGGAGGCCCCATGTCCAGCCCATTTGGATCAACTCATCTCTCACGAGGTGCTTGGTGGTGCAGCCAGCAGCCTCCAGGTGCCCCTCTGGCAGTGGGGCAGCTCCCCACAGCTTTCATCAGGCAGACCCTGCTGGAGATGCAGGGACCTGCTGTCCCCAGAGCCCTCCAGCATGGATGTGCCTCGCTGCTCAGCTCAGCTGTGCACCCTTGAGATCAGGGAGCAGCAGGTTCCCACTGCTCTTATCCCCGCACGGCTCCAGCGCCAGGACCCTCCACAACCCTCCCTGACAAAGAAACACAGCTCTTGGCAGGCCCTTGTTATTTCAGCTAAGGCTCATCAACCATCCTTCTGTCACTAAATGCCTTATTATGTGCAATTAATGGACTGACTGAGAGCAGCTACAAAGTCGTTCTCCCCGTGAACCCAGGGAGGCAGCTGGGTTACTTCTAGTGACTTTCCAGCGCTGCCAGCTTCATTACTAAATGCAGCTGTGCAAAGGGAGAGAGGGAGGGAAGATGAAGGGAACGAGAGAGCTCAAATCCAGCAGCCCTGCCTTTCAAACAGTGGCAAAGAGCTTCCTGCCATCCCCGGGGCCAGCACGTCCCTTTGAGGGGAACTCGAACGCTGGTCACCATCCACAATTACTCGGAGGCAGCGGCTGCCTCCAGCCCTGCCCCACGCAGATAGCTCTTTACCGCGGTCTTTAACTTTTTTTCATTATTATTAATAATACAACAAGAGGAAAGGGAGATAAGAGCAAACTGACAGTGTAGGCTGAAACAGCTAATTTGACTGTAGCCAAACTGCACTCAGATGTGCAAAGCAAGAGAATAATTTCCACTCTCTGATCTCTCAAAGATCATCCTCTTAGATGTCACGATTACATTTGAAAACAGTCTGATGGTACTTGAAGTCGGTTTCCCTTGACAATTAACCTATATGTGCACACCCTTCATGACTTCTTGCTGCAGTAACAGATATGTGTTTTGAACCACTACTACAGCCCCCACACCCATGGCAGCAAAACCAAAAAAACAGCAAAAACCAGATAGCAGAGGGCTCCTAAGCAAAAACCAGGTAGCAGCGGGCTCCTAAGCAAAAACCAGGTAGCAGAGGGCTCCTAAGCAAAAACCAGGTAGCAGAGGGCTCCTAAGCCAGTCCCAGACAAAAGGACACTGGTCTCATCGGAGCGTGGCACTGAATTAATCTGCCTTTCTGCCTTTAGTAATGCCTTGTTACCAAAAATAAGAGAGTTACAGCTGGCATTTATGCAATCAATTCTTCCACTGTGCTAAGGCAGTTCCCAAGGACTGAGTGATAAGGAATTTGATGTAGCTTATTTAAAACAAAAACAAAACAAAACAAAACAAAAAAAGAGGCAAAAATCAGCATTTCATGAATTTCACATCACTCTGCCTTATTTGCTTTGTGCAGAAGCTATGGTGCCCTTTTACCAACGGGTATTTGATTTTTTTAGGGTTTTTTGAGAATTGGAAGAGCAAAAGAAGTAGATACTTAAATTCTGGGGCCAAACTCATCACTGAGTGAAATGGGCCTAAGCCCTCTGAGGCAAAGGGCGAGGCAATTGCTTAGATTAATCCTAATGACCCAAGCCAAAGCTCATGGACAAACCCTTGCAGGGTTTTCAGCTCCAAGCAAACGTAGCCTAAGCAGCTGTTACACTTTGGAAAGCAAAATGAAACCCCAAGGATTTGCCTTAAAACAAATTGCATCCACCCTAAGAGCAAAACACCCTACTTTGAATGCTAAGAGAGGACTGACCAGCCTGTCATGGTTACAGCTCTGGGGGACACAATCAGGTCTTCTCTGCTCTGCTGAGCTTAGAGGAAAGACTGCAAAGCAGGAAAAGCCCCTTCTAAAAACCCTTATTGAAGCCTGAAGGGAGTTAGGATGGCAAAAATGGGTTCTTAGAGTAAAAGTTTCTAACAAAATGAAATAATGGGAACTTTTCTTAGAGAGGAAAGAGATTTCATGAGACGAGGAGCCCTGCAGCTGCACTTCTACTCCAGCATCAGGTGATGATGCCAGCTGCACTGGTGGGAAGCTGCAGCCTTCTTGCTCCTTCCCTCTCCCTGTACACCCAGGAAATCCTCTCCTGTTTATGGAAATGAGGAGAGGAACCACCGATGAACCACAGGCAACCACTGAAGGAAAATGACGGGACAAACAGGAGGTGTTAATGGTAATTACGCCGTCAAGGCGCTCTCCTGCCCGAGTGCACAGGGCTCTCCAGCACTGTGCTCCCAGGTGTGCTCACAGTAATTCTGGCATGATCCAGGGCAGGAGCTGTCTGCCTGCAAGGTAGTTTTATAGCCCTCTTCTTCCTCCTCCACCTAGAGTTTACCTTTCCTCATCAGAGAGGACTTTTCACAGCACCAGCTAAAAGAGCGGCAGAGGGGCTTTCTGCGCATGTAACCCAAAGGAAAGACATGAGATGCTGTTTTCCACTTCAGCCACGATGTCTTTTTAATCCCATGCAAGCTGGGAGCATCTTCAAGGCTTTGTTGTTTCTTTAGCAGAGAGGGAAGACCTAAAGTTTGAATATGAACACTGAAAACATTCCTTTGAACCGGCGAGATTTACCGATGTGCACATGGCTCCCAATACAGACGCACACTTGGAAAAAAAAATAGAAAGAAAGAAAACACATCTATTCCCCCACTGGTTTCTGTCACCATCTGATTCCACTGCACTGCAGTTTTACCAGGAAAATTATTGGGGGAAAGGGAGTTAGACAACATTTCCCTGACAGCAGCTTGTCAACTGGCTCTTTGAGTGTCAGGGAAAAGAGCTGCATCTCACTTCTTTAAAGTGCCATTCTGTCACACCAGAGAGGGAATACACACTTCAGGCTTCCCCAGGGCCACGTGCTCATCCCCCCTTCTCCCTCACCAGAGCCAGCACAAGAGGCACACCCATGGTTTGTGTCCCCCCAGCCCCTCTGCTGCCCAGCCCCAACCCAGAGCTCACCACCACCTGTGGCCAGGCTGCTGAATCTCTCCAAGGGATGGAGGAACAGGCAGAGGTGCTTGGGACTATCATTGCTTGCAAGGCAGGATGTGGTTTTGCCTTCCCGAGTGGATTGGCCCTGCCTGGCACAGAGGGAAAATCAGAGTAGATTCCCTGACATCCCACCTCCACCTGACAGCACTTAGCATAATATATATGGGGAGAACAGGAAGGTTCCTGTTGGGAACAGCAGCTTGAGGTTCCCTCACTGCAAGAGGCACTCAATCCCTGACAGCCTCTGGGATGACTCAGCACAGCCCTTTTTGTGCCAGGTCATAGGCAGGAGGCTCCATCTATCTTATCTGGAGCTCCAGCACTGACTCCAGCCTGCGATTCTCTGAGCTGATAGTTCCAGGGAGACCGAGTTTTTCAAATCCCAGGCTGACACTGTACAAAACCCCCCCAGTTTATTCTACCCCACATTATCTGAGCAGGGTTGTGGCCGTTCCAGCAGACACCGATATTATTGGAGCACAACAAACTCTCTGCTGCCGAGCCCAAATTGCCTTTGAGCCCAAAGAGCAAGTCCCTCCAGATAGCTCCATTGCAGAAGGAGATACCTTCTGGACTGAAAATAACCTTATTTTTCAAGCCTCTGCCTTCTAAAGATGAAATACCCCGGGTCAAGAGCGGGCATTTCTGGAAGTGCGGGTTTCACACCAGGAGAGGGAAGGATGCAGTTCACAGCTGCGATCAGGTTATCTCCCATGATGTTTCCCTGGCAACCACAAAGCTCAATGTCTGGGTGACATTTGCAAAGTGTAATAGTTTTTGAAAGCCAAAATATACATATTTTGTCAGTTAGTGTTGTGTTTCCCTTGAGACAGGCCAAAGGATCAAACAGAAATTCCATGGAGAGCTGATTAGTCTCCGTGTAAATAGGGCAGACAAGCAGCTCAACAACATGCCCCAGCACCTGGGGGCTGGCAGGCACTGTGTTTCCATGCTGCTCACACACTCAGCCACCATTTACTGAGGACCTCCAGGTATCATTTAAAAAGTGCAATTAAGGGGAACAAAATACATCCAGGATGTGCTTGGGAACTGCTGTACAAACACCAGGCTAGAAAGGCAGGAAGGGTGCGAGATGGAGAGGGGGAGAGAAGAGGGGAGAGAGAACATTTGCCTGCAGTGATGGAGTGAATGAGCAGCAGTTTCTTGGTTAGGACTTGGTAGGTTTCTTCATCTCCTCCCACCCTGCAGGCAGCCCAACTAGTTAATATCATGGTTTTCACCAAAACAGTCCAGTCCTCACCCTGAGTGCTCTTGTAGGACCACACAGGCTTTATCTTGGGCTGTTCTATCATACCTTGGGTTACAGCTGTCACAGGAGGTGGCACAACAAGAGCACAAGTCCAGTTGTGTTCCCTCCCCTTCCATTGCTGCAAGGGATTCAGTGAGTTATAGCAAAGACATTTCTTTTTCTTCCTTCTCCTAGTCTTTCTGCTGGGATCATGTGGAAGTCAGCAGCTCCACGTGGTTTCTACCTTGTTTATACAGGCACTAGGAGCAACCGTTCTTTGGGTCTTCTGCATCCAGGCTAGGTCAGCTTTTCTTCACATGATCATTTCTCTGTGTTTTTATGCCCCATATTCCACTGGAGCTGCTGCCCTTCAAAAATTATTTTGCAGTACAAAGTTTCCCATCTACTTCTGAAGAGCGGCAGGTGTGTGAAGAATCGCCCTCCAGGTGATGCTGCCCACAGCCTAATAACAGGGTTACTCATTTCTTCTCAGAGGAGGTTCTGAGGTGTGAGTTGTAGCTTTCAGGACAAGAAGGTTTTGTGAAAACAAACTTCTGCTGGTGGCTACATCAAGGGCAAGAAACTCAAAGCTCTCCAAAGCCAGTGTGGGCAGAAGTTGGCTGCAGCAACCTAAACATCTGAGCATGTGTTTCTTTCCCCTCCCTTCCCTGCCCCTCTTGCTTGGCACGTTTTTGCTCTGGAAGATCTGTGAACAGGAGCTCCCAAATGCCCAACAACCTGATCAGGTGTTGTTCTGCCCCACAAACATTTGCCTCTGGGAGGATAAACAAGCCCACGTCTGGCTCCACACTTCAAGCCGCTGTCTGGTTGTTCTGGGTGAGGCTGGGAGATGCTGAGGATGTGCAGATAAGGGATGCTGGGCTCACCTGGCTGCTTGGCTTTGAGGAACTTTGCTCAACAGCAAAGTGCAGACCACCCTCCTCCCCATGGATATGCTGGGGCTGCAGTGCAGAGTGGCGGGCGTGACGCCAGGGCTGCGCAGCTCCCGGTGCCTGCCACAGGAAAAAGCAAAGAATGGTGCTGGCTTCCTCCTCGGGCACGGGGCTCAGGTGCCAGCCAGGCAGTCTGGGGAGGACAGTGGTGCCCCTGGGGAAGGGCAGTGCCCAGGTGCACGGGAGAGGCTGTGCTGCCCCTTTAAGGCAGTTTTGCTGCTGTGGAAATATTTATAGGGAGGCTCATCACCATGGTATCTGAGCACTACTGACTAATGGGGCGGATGGAATGTGCCTGCTTGTATTTGTTATTAATTTCTTTAAGGGTGGCTTTTCTGACATTCTGGTTTTGTTCTCTGCTTCAGTGTGGATGTAGTGCTTGTGTGTATAGAACCTTTCACAGGGGTGTCCCTTGAAGGCACCATGGAAGAGATGAGTGTTGGGAGCGAGGATAATTAAAGGAATCCTGTCAGCCAGTTCCATCCCCTAGGTTTCGAGGTGGTTTAAAAAGGGAAGGAGAAAGGAAGGCAGGGGTGTCATTACAGCCATCAAGAATTAAATTGTTCTTAGCATTTAAAAATAGGAATTCAATGAAATGGGGTAAGTCATCATTTCTCTCCACTTCTGGGATGAAAGAAAGTGGCATTGCAAAGGCATTGACCACTTGGATCAAAAGGAGCATAGATGGGAATCAGCAGTGCTATCAGCCAGGATGGGGGATGCTTTCAAAGTGTATGGCTTCAACATGGTAGGAGCTTTTGGGGTTTTTTTTGGGATTTTTTTTTTTTTGTTTCTATTTTTTTTTAGCTAAAAAAAAATAAATTATATTGGCAGTGGTCCTGGAGTAATAAACCCTGCTGAAAAAACAGAGTCAAAACTATGACTTTTCTTTGAATAGACAATTTTGCTGGCATTAACTGTGTAGAGCTGAATACTTTTGTTAGCCCCTTGGCCAGATCTGGCCAGCTGGCAGCTCCCTTTTGCCAAGGAAGCCTTTTGTGAAGACGAAAAAAAGCACATTGCAAAAGGGAAGTGGTGTAGAGCAAATCCTTGCTGCAAGATTGCAGTCACAGAGAAGTATTTTATGGTTTTGGCCTTTCCATAAAGGGACTGCTAGAAAAGGCATCTCATGCTCGATAGGCATCTGTGTTCTGGGCTATTTTGTGTGATGCTCCCCGAGGGCTGTTCCACTAAAGGCCTGGATCAAAGCATCCCAGCTATGTCCACAGTTCTGGTCTTTCCAGCTTTTCCCAAACACATCCACACTGCCCCTCTCAGCCCTGCCATGACCCTGCCTCACCCACACCACACACATTTCTGGATGCCATGTGGCTGTCACTGGACTGACAGTGCTCCCATCAAGAAGCAATGGAGTAGGAAATCCACGGGATTGCCCCAGGATTTTGACATATTCTATCTGCAGTAGGACACAGTAGGCAACAGAGAGGCAAATGCCTGCTGCCCTGAGCTTGCTTGAAAGCTTCTGGAGCACAAACCCCATGCTGTTCCTGGTGAATGATGGAGGGGTGAGGCAGCTTCTTTCCAGAGTGCCTGCCCTCTTCCTTGCCCAGAGTCAGCAGATCTCACAAGTCTCCAGTGCTGACAGGAGCCCACATTCTGCAAGCCTCACTCCCTTTGGGCTTCTCTCTCCTGGTGAGGAACCAAGGGGGCCAAGCACCCAGCAGTTCAGGGATGGAATAGCCTGTGTGAGGATGTGCCCTGCAGCAGAGGGCAGCTCATTCCACTCCATCCCTGAACTGCCTAAACCCCAGCTCTGCTCGTTTCTTCCTCTGCCTGTGAGCACAGGCCTGACTCTGGCTTTCCTTTACTTTGCAGGTGCTATCAAAGTCACAAACTTATCAGATCCCTGGGAAATGCTAAGCAATTCCACCTTACTGCGACTGTGGGAGACCTGCAGATTTGCCTCTGCTCAGAGCCATCTTCCAAGCTCTCCATAATGGAGTCTTTAATGTTGTGTCTGAAAGGTGCAGGAAAGTCAGTCCAGATTGTGAGAAAAGCCTGACAAGTCTCTTGCTGAGCCATGTGAACGTCCACGCACTCCCTTAGCTTTTAACAGCAGAAATCAGATCCTGAAATAGACTGGATGAACGTAATCCATCATTTTCACAGGTCTACCTAAGCCACAGGACTCCTCACACACATCTTTGGAGAGGTCAGGCTGCTGCCAGAGACCAGAACTGCCTTGCAGAAGGGTACAGATCAGGGAATTTGGATACAATGGCACACCTGCGGCGCCGGCACTTCTGGAAGAAGCCAGCATGGTCTCCTTGCCCTGGAACAGCCGTGTCCAGGGCTCCTGCTTACAGCACAGAGCTGAAGCATGCCCTCAGCTCCTCACTGCCCACCTGCTGCCAGCAGGACCCCTTGGGAAGCTCCAGGACAGCCCGCGGACTGGGACGCGGCAGACGGCTCGCAGAAGCGGTGACAGCTGAGAGCATTTGAGGTGGGAAACCAGTAGGTGAACCCGGATTACCCCATCCTTCCCTGGCTCCTCAGCACGCCTGATGTGCAGTGAAGCAGCTGAAATGAGAGGAGACAGCTCTGACCTGGAGCAGCCAAGGAACACGTGGGCACACGCGGGGAGACTGCCAGATCACAGCTGCTGGCACTGCGGGCAGTGCCCACGCCAGAGTGACCACAGAGTGGCCACAGAGTGACCACAGAGTGACCTGCTGCCCAGTGCCAGGGGCTGAACCCTGCATGGGCAGGCACCAAGGGGTTTCTCCCATCTCCAGCGTCATCACAAAGGCTGACACTCATAGCTGCAGGGCACAGGAGGCTGATGAAGGTCTCTGTCCCAGCAGAGGTGTTGGGGTGATTTCCATGATCCTTGGACCAGGGATTATATCCCACGTCTTTGCCCTGTGAGAAGTCATCATTAGTGCTCCGTGGTCTGATCCTCCACCAGCTCCTTCTTGTATGTTACCCTTGCTCTTATCTTTATAATCCTCAGCTGCTGGGCTTCACCAGTTATAGCTTGATTGTGAGCCCTGCAAGGCTCAAAATCGTTTTAACTCTTTCTTCCCGACAGAAAGCTCATTTTAAGGTGCCTGTGTGACAGTGCTAAAGGTATTCAGTCTCTCCTAGATGACATGCAGCCCCTCCTGTCCTCTTAGCTTGGCTGCCCCAGTACTTCCAGACTCCTTTTCCACTCTCTGTCCTCTTAATTTGGTTTAATCTTCAGGCCTACAGTCCTCCTTTCCCTCACTTTCCCTCCTGCCAGTTGCCTGCACCCCAGGTCTGCACCAGGAGCAGCTCCTGCCCCTCCCAGCAGCCACAGCCCTGGAGAGAGAGCAGGGCTGACACTGAGGGTCCTGCCAGCCCTGGGGGATGACAGCAGGCAGACCCACCAGCCCCAGAGAGAAAGCCTGCCACCTTTTCTCCCAGCTCCCTGCTGAGCCCCTGCCTCCCTTGCTCAGGGCTCAGGGGGGCAGGCAGTGGTGCTGCCACAAGGGGCTGAGGTCTCTGTCTCCATCTAATCAAATCCATGTTTTCTTTTCTATCACACAATCCTCTCAGGAGCTCATAACCTGGGAAGGGCTGCATTCCTTAGGCAGATGGGTTATTCCACTCGGAGAGGGTGGGGGAGGCAATAAAATTCCATTTTGCAGCAGCTATTCTAATGCAGCAGGTTATTGGTAAAATATTTTTGGATTTGTTTAGTTGTTTCCCCAAACATCTTGAAGTGGTGGTTCAAGATGATGTTCTGAAAGAGAGAGTCATCCAAAGAATGCAAACAAAATGTTATTTTAAAACCCAGATGTCTGTTTTTCTTCATTCCAAATTTTTCATTTTGTCACCAAGCAGAAAAAAGATGATAACCCACAGATTTTCACACAGCCTTATTCTGTGAAAGGCAAGGTATCAACAGGAGCAAGAAAATTCTGTGCAACTCACATTCTCACCATAGTGCAGTTGTTTCTAAAAGCACCTGGGACAGATTAAACATATGAATGCTCACAGCACCTCAAACTAGGAATGCAATTAGTAATTGATTTATGTCTTCTGCTAGCAGGGCAAAAGCAACTTAAGCAGCAAAATAAAGCAGATTCTGTTTTCTAGCTTTGCTGTCTGCTCGTCTTCAAACACACTAGCAAAATCTAATAGCAGGGAATTAAAACATTCTCGTGTTCATTAAAACAATAATTTTCTTACCATTTGTTACACGTCATTTCACAATGCTTTTGGTCCAGCCACACAGAGAGGGGACACTGATGACCCCACTACTGCTTTTACTGGGGATGACATCTTGATTGGCTCTGCTTCCCATCCTCTTACCTTGTTTGGTGAGAGAAAAGTCCCTCCACAGGGACTTTGGAGGGGAGTCCAAAGGGACATGTTTTGGGACATGTGCCCCAAATCACTTTGAATACCTGGCTATGGACTCCTCCTATTCCTCCCAAGCTCTGAGGAAATACCTAGAGTTTAGTGCCCATGAGGAAGAAAAGAGGAGGTGCCACATCCAATACATGCTAACCTGACAACATTTTGTATTGCTAAAAGCATGAAAATGTTTCCACCACCCTTTTTCAAACCTCTTCCTAAAGCACCCACTACGCTGCACAGATTTTGCCTGCACAAGCATACCCTCCTGAATAGGAGAGACTTACTTACAGAAGGACAATTGCTGTGTGGATGTGATTTGAATTCCTCTGCTGCCAATCATCACAGGCAAAACAACAGGAATAGCATTTGCGTATTGACATCGGGGATTTTGCAGCATAATGCATAATTCAGCCGGCGAGGTGGGTGATATTTCCCTCCTGACACTGCTAATTCTCACCAGCAAGACTCACCTTCCCACCCTGTGATTTGCTTTTAGCTGCTGCTTCCATCAGACTGTCCAGGAGGACACAAAGAACGTATTAAAGAGCTTACAGTTAAATCAGATCCCGCAGAAACAGGCGCGCCGTGCAACTCCCCCCCGCCCCAAACGTGAATTTCATAGGAGGGAATGGTATTTATTAGGATTTTCCACATTTACTGCTCCCCATTAGGAACCCCTTTAGGTTTCTTTGAAGCTGCTCAGCATTTTTAGGGGGGTTTAAATCCCAGCACACCAGCAGGAGCTCTGGCAATTCAGTGGTCCCCCCTTTAAAGCATTTGCCTGATAACAGGGAAGGATGTTTGCTCAGAAGACCTGGGAGCCCACCCTGGTGTGAGCTCTCCTAAAAGGAGAGTTCATCTGTCTCCTCTGCTCTGTTTGCCCAGCTCCAGAGATCAGTTATCAAAAGTGGTTTCTTTGCCATGGGAAGAGGGAGAGGAGGAAAGGAGGAGGAGGAAGGAAATCAATATGGATACCATTTGTCAAAACATTCGGCCAGCTGATGCTGTCTGAAGCATCTGAGAATGAGGGCAGGCTATTGAAAGGTGTAGTTTTGCAGGACTTGATGATTTCAGCCTGAACAAGACACAACTGTGAAATGTGGCAAACCACAAGCTTGTGCCTAGGTGAGCACAACCCTTGCCAGATGGGCGACGTTCCTCCTCAGCAACCTCGCTGGCACCCAGAGCACACAAGAAGTCCAAGAGAAATTTGCCTGACAAGCCTCAGGCTCCACCAAAACACGAAGGTAAGAGGCATGGGGTGCCCTTTTGTAATGGAATGCCACCAGTAATACCTGTCTTGCCCTCTGCTCCCCACCAGCCAAGGCTCAGAGGCATTGGGGTGCATCACCCCTGTATCTGCAGCTATCTCTGCTTGCAGGGGATGTGGGGAGGGCAGGTGCCCACTCCATCCCTCAGTTATCACTTGCTCCTGATGCTTTGTCTTCACTCTGGCTGCCAGAAGCTTCATGCAAGGCCAAGTGCCACCAGCTGTGTGGGGTTTGTCCCCAAGGCCTGTGAGGAACAAGGTCTCCTCCTCTCCCCCCTCACCCTCACCGTGCCTGCCCTGTGCAGCTCGGCTCTGCCCCTCTGGTTAGGGGAGCCAGCCCATTCTCTGCCTGCCTCAGTCACCAGGTAGCATCCTGTGGCTGACATGAGCAATAAGAGCCCAGCCTGAAAGCTGGTGCATTATAAATGATTTATTGTCCTAATAAAGAGCCTCAAATTATCCGCCGCCTCCTTCCTTTCTCCCCTCGCCCCAAGGACCGATACAGCTACCGTGCAAACATTTCCTACCTCGCATTATGTAATGTCACAGAGAAGAAAAACAAGTATACAGCCCCCCAGAGAGCCCCATGGCTGGCAGCCCCCCCGTCCCCAGCACAGCCTCTGCACAGGCATCGCTGCCAGGCAGCTGGGGCAGGAACCGAGCGCTCCACGCTCCGTCACAGGATCCATTTTGCTGCTCTTCCCTTCCCATCCACGGTGCCCCTTGCCTCCAGCATCCCAGAGAAAATAGGAGTGACCTGCCCTCTTCCCACAGCCTCGCCGTTCCCTCCTGGCTGCCAAGAGCCAGGGGGATTCTCTCCTGCCTGATCCCTGCCTCTCTACCCTACGCAGAGATGGGGCTCTTGGGGTCGAGGGTTTGTAGCCAACACAAGCTGGGCTGCACTGGAGGGGTGGCCAGGCTGGCAGGTGGAAGGCCTCATTAATTTTAGGATTTTACCCCCCTGGTAGCTCACCCAGCCTCCCACTCACCATCCTCATCTCCAATCCATATACTACTTCTCCACCGCTGTCCTTTTTCCAGCAGTCGATACAAATCTGCAGTTGATAAAGTCTGGGAGCTTGTTATCTGCTGTTACACGTGTAGATTTTTTGTTCAGCTCCTCAGGGACCTTCCCTCCTCCCCGGCTAGCCTCACCTCCCGCCTGCCCTCATGCCAATTGCTCCAGGAAGGGCCTTTCCTCGGGACATGGAGCTGTGTGAGCCACGCTACGAGCTGAGAGCACTCAGGGTCTTTCCTGCCCCGTAGTTCAAGCCCACAAGTCCTTCCAGCTGACTTGGACAGGTCGCAGCTTCTCACGATACACAGAGCAGGAATAATAAATTAACCCACTTTGGATGGCTTGCAGGCCTTAACAAGTAAATGTTGCTGAAGGGCTGGCGGAGTCTCGGAAAGCGGCACTGTGAAACAGCGGAGAATTATCATCATCATCATCATCTGCTATTACCCTGAAGATCGTGAGGTCAGGTGAGGTGAACTGAAGACAACAAAACAGTCTTAAATATTCAACATCAAATTATTTGGAGTGTGGCAAAGGAGAGGAAAAAACCCCAAAAGGATAAAGCAAAGGTAGGGCTAAGTTGTCCTTCCAGGCACTTTAGCTTCAGCGTGTGACAGGAGCCCCACGACTGCGAGGCTGCCCGCTCCTCTCTGCGTTTGGCAGGGAGCACAGGAGCTCTCCTGGGCATCCCACAGCCTCCATAACTCCCAGCAGGACCCTCACTAGGCTTGACAGATTTCCAGGCACAAAGATGTACCCGAGCCCACGAGGTCTCCACAAGCTGTGCTTCTCTGGTGGGATCCAAAAATGCTGCTCACCAAACAGGAAAAACAGAACTGGGGGGCGATGCGAAGATGTGGGAATGGAGTGGCACCTATGTAGGGCCTGAACTGTTTGGCCAAGGTAAATAAGAGAACAAAAATTCTGGGAATGATGTTATAAAAGGTGTATTTTGAGTACTTGCATTCCCTGCGTGGCTGACCTATTTAACAGAGGGACTTTAGCCCCTAGGAAGAATTAAATAATAAAGTCAGGAAAATTAGGAAAGAGGGACCATAGGGACTGAAGAGCCCCAAGGTCTTTGCTGCTCTGTGGGTGCCCAGGCAGCCTTGGGCTACCACACTGAACCATCCAAACAGCTGACAGTCTTCTCTTACCTTGTCCCAAAGGCAGAGCTGCACCTCAGCCTGTGCTGGAGCCAAGCACAGTAAGCAGAGCTGCCCTTAGGGAGGAGACACCGTCAAAGAGGAGACTTCAAAGCCTTTTCCCCAGTGCCTCTAGCCCTCCCAGCCCTCCCCATCTTGATTACACTTGGCTGGTGCAAGGGCACCTTGTTTCCAGAGTCTTGGTAACAGCAGGCCTCTGAGGAGACTTTATTTGTGTGTTTTCCCCATTTGAATGGGCAGATGGTTGAGATATATTTTACCACCACGCTACTTCATGGCTCCTGATGGCACTGATAGGTCCCAGGACTGAAATCCCCAGCTTGGGGGCAAGAGAAAGCCTCAAATGAAGCTGTGACTGGACAGCTGGGGCTGCTCTCCCTGCCTTCCCAGACATCCAGCCTGAACCTGCCACCACCAAATGAGATGTCTCCTTTGTGATTTATCTAAGTGAGCTTCACACTCAGACTGATTTCAGACTTGGTGGGTTCCATTTAACTGTATACAGTGAAATACAGAGGAAGCCTACTTGCCTTTGCTGGGAGGCCTTGATGTGTGGGTTTGGGTGCTGGTGGAAGGAAATGCAATTTGATTTTCTAGCTCCCTCCTATCCACTCCCCAAGTTCCTTTTCAGGGGGGATAAACACATCCACACAATTTCCAAAAAACTCTCCCCTGGGTATCTGAGATAAGAGGGACTCTACACCTCCTCTGCTCCTACATCTCGTCTCTTTCACCAGGGAAGTGCCAACTCCTACAGCTCACATGTGGTATTTCCAGACATGCTCGCTGGTGCTTTGTGCCTTGTTGTCCCTCACGCTGGAGAAAACTTCCCATAAACATCTGAAAAACTGCCTCCCCCTCCTCCTCTAAACCCCTACTAGAGCCCAGCTGAGGGCTGCAGAACACTTCACAAGCCCCAGGCTGCTGCTGTGCCCAGGCTCCCACACACCCTGGTGAGCACTGCAGTCCCCTGGCCCTCTTGTGCTGCTCCTCCTCTGCCTGGAGCCCTCTCCTACCTCCCCAGCACACTGCGAGGGCACCGTGTGGCAGAAACACCTCAGACTTTGGGTACCTTACAGAAAATACCCAGTTTCACGTTCTGAAACACAAATGGGCTCCAAGGCAAAGAAGCTGGGCCTGGATGTAGCTATTCCAGCAGGGAGTCTGGGCTCCTCCTTTTGCTTGGGAAGCATTTGAGCAGGCTATAGCCCGGAGACTGAAGGTTTGCCTGAGGACACTTTAACCCTCTCAACACCTTCCTTCCCTAAGCAATTCCTACCACTCTCTGACACTACACAACAGCTACTGCAGGGTAATGGTTCAGTGGGCTCCTGGCTGCCCATTTGCATCCTCTCTTAAGTGGATGCAAAACAAAAAAGCAGGAAGGAGAAGTCTGGTTATTAATAATTGCCTGTGCCTGCCTGCTCCCTTCTGCTGCTCTCCACTGGGTAGGTGGAAGAAGGCTGGCCAAAGCTGTAGCAGTAGATTTCAGTGGCCAAAGGGCAAAATTTTAGAATGCTAATTTCTCTTAATCTAATCATTTGTCTCAAGGAGAGAAACTTCTATGGGAAGCACCCAGACACCAGAGCGTGATTTCTTATTACTTTATATTTGACAGCCAAGACAGAGTAACTGCTAAATGCAATAAGTAGAATATAACTGCTACCAAATAAAAACACCTCTGCTCACTCATGAGCTCAGTGTGAAGGGCTGGGTGTGAAGAGCACGGGATCAGGGTGACTCCAGGGAAGAAAAGGCATCACAGAGGGATGCTTCCAGTGACAGCCATGAACTCCTGCGAATACGTGGGAGGTGGCTCTTGCAGCACCTCCAGCCTCAGTCAGCTGCTGCACTGAACTTCCTCCTGCAGGAGCAACCAGCCCAACAAAGAGCCCAAGGTATGGCAGCAGCGCTTGTGCAAAGCCCAGGGACAGCCTGGGTGCGCAGCATGGGTCACAGCGCTGCAGCTCCCGTGCCAGTCTGCCCGCTGACTCCAGCCTTCACATTGCTCATGAAGAGCTGGCTGTCCAAAAAAACACCCCCCACACTGTCCCCAGAATCCCCTCCCCGCCGTGGTGGGGGCATCCCCTTGAGCAGGATCCCAAGTTAGGGCTGAGCTATCACCCCAAAGCTGCAGAGCAGAGCTGGGAACCTGTGCCTGAGCACATCCCGGTCTCAGTGGCCTCCCACATGCCACAGGCAGATTTACTGCCTCCTGTACCAGCTAATTGGTCACCTCCCTGACAGCTCCAGCCACATTGCTCACGCTCCTTTACAGAACCTGGGTGATATGAAGCTTGCTATGGCTGGTTTGGGATTGCTAGGGAGCTGCTGCGAGTGCTGGTGGAGTTTTATTATTGCTGTTATTTATCATTATTTGCATTACAATAGTGCCCTGGGGCCTCTGTTAGGATTGGGATGCAGTTGTCCTGGGTGTGGGGAATATTTAACTGGAGACTCTCAGCTGGGAACAAGGTGTGTGCTGAAACTCCCTTGGAGAAGCATTGTTGTGCATACAAAAGAGTCTCTAGCCCAGTGGGTTTTAGTCTTTCCTAGTGCCTTAACACTGACAGCTCTGAACACTGCTCCTTCTGAGATCCACCAGCCTTTGGAAAGGCTTAGGGGCCTAGCAGGACTGCTTTTATTTCTGATTAATGGACGATCCTGGCCGTTCCACCACCACCCACAAGATCAGAAGGAAGTCAAGACACCAAGGACACACATCACAAAGTCTGCCAGGATCCCCCAGCCCAAAGAAGAGCCCCACCTGTGTTCGGTTTGCAGCCTGAAGGAAGGTGAGGAACAGCTCTCCTCTGGCAGGTCAGCCCCTGAGCTCCTGCCCAAACTGCTCAGCTCTCAGCAAGGCTGTGGGGAGGGAGAACAGCGTGGCTGGAACACGATCAGTGCTGGCTGCTGCCGTCTCCTGAGCCTCCGCGGGAGCTGCACGGACAGAACCGAAGCCAGGAGAGCTCGGCAGTTGCTCTCATTTCTGCAAAGCAAACACCCCAAAGACCCAGGAGCTCCTAAGACATAATTTAGCAAACACCTAATGGCACACAGCAGCACCAGGCAACAGCTTAAGAAACGCAGTAATGAGCACCCTGTTACATTATGGCCACTTTTTGCTATTTATTTAGCGCCATTAGCATTTTTCAGAGCAAATGGAAACCGGCTACTGTCCCAAGGAATTCAGCCTCTTTCAATTGTCAAAGCCATAAAAATTCAAGGCGTGGGATGCAGGGATAAGAGCTGAAATCTCAGCTGTGGGGGTGAGGAGATTCAGTGTAACGTGAATGCCACTACACACATTCAATCTGAGCAGGGCATCAGGCTGGTTACCACTGTGCTTTGGGCATCGACCAGACCAGCTCAGATGACCAGTTTATTTCTCTACACCATTACACCCTTCATTTGGTCACCAGCACTGCCACTCCTCACAGGGGACAGGACCTCTGCTGGGCACAGAGCAGGAAAAAGAAGCCTGTAGGCCTTGTGGAATAACTACAGCATCAAGGCACTTGGGGTCTGCCTCCCACCCAAATGCTGGGCCTGGCCAACCCCTGTGGGCTATTAGAAAACCTGCTGAAATTGTGCCTGCAGGAGGTCAGAGGCCAAACCAGGCAAAGACTTTCCAGACTGGTCCCAAGTCACAGTCAGATCAACACTTGCACTGTTTACATCCTGCAGCTGCCCGGGAGCAGAATGAAGTGGTCAGGGATCTAGATAGAGGGGTTGGACGCCTGACTCCCCTTTGCACCCAAGCACTCCTTCCCCTGGCTCTGAAAGCAACCTTCCATGATATCTGCCATGGGCAATGCTTCCACATTCTGCTTTCTCCTCTTGCACCTGTGGGTTCCCTCCCTGCCTTTGGGACCAGCAAGGGAACACTCTCCACACAAGAGAAGCTGCACCCGGATACCTCACCCTGCACTCCCAGACACATGGCACCAAGCCTGATGTGCTTGTATGCCTCTGGATAAAAAAATCATTTAACGTGCTCAGTGCTGATGGGCAGCCAAGTAAAAAGCTTGCCCACTAGGCTCACTCTGCAGTAAATTTATTAGCAGTGGGACTTCCTAAATAACATAGGTGGAAGAGGGCAACTTGGTGGTGTACTGGGAGAGACAGATTTCCACTGCTCCATCAGCTGGCAAACCTCAGTGGGACCGTGCCTCCAGCATTCAACAAGCCTGGCTCAGCATGGAGTAAGTGAATCTTGCTGTATTTAAAGAGACAGTCTCAAGGGTTCCCTTTTAATCTCATCTCTGTTTGCAATTCCCCCTTCTGAGCCTGTGAGCAGCATTTCTTTCCCCTTCAAGTGCTACTCTGCTCTGTTCAATTTTCTCTTCATCCCTCCCTGCCCTCCACCATCCCCATGTTTCTTTAATGGAGCTTGAAATTATAATTCGGTGATTCAGCTTCCTTTCATGTCTGCCAAGAGTCAGTGGCACAACACTGAAAATAGGGTTTGCTGGTCTCCCCAGCCTGGGCTGCAGCTACCTCTGCACCTTGGGGCTGGGGATCTTGTTCCTGTCACAGCTGGCAGGGAGAGGAACTTCCCCAGGAGCTCCTGGGGTTGACCATGGACCACTGTGCAGCCACAGGAAACGATGCACCACGTCCAGAGCGTGTTACTCTTTGCCAGGCATACACATGTGGATTCTCTGGGGGTGTTTGAAATGGCCTGGGAATGTGCCAGCTGGAGTCACAGTGCTCCCTTCTCTTCCTTTGCCTTAACCTTCCCATCACTGCCCTGCCCCTTGCACATTGCCTGTTTCAGGGATGGGACTATCCCAAAGTCAATGCCCAGGCCTGTTCCCTGAATAGCCCTCCCTCCCTCCCTCTCCTTCCTCCCTCTCCTTCCTCCCTCCCTCCCTCTCCTTCCTCCCTCTCCTTCCTCCCTCTCCTTCCTTCCTTCCTTCCTTCCTTCCTTCCTTCCTTCCTTCCTTCCTTCCTTCCTTCCTTCCTTCCTTCCTTCCTTCCTTCCTTCCTTCCTTCCTTCCTTCCTTCCTTCCTTCCTTCCTTCCTTCCTTCCTTCCTTCCTTCCTTCCTTCCTTCCTTCCTTCCTTCCTGCCTTCCTGCCTTCCTGCCTTCCTTCCTGCCTTCCTTCCTTCCTTCCTGCCTTCCTTCCTTCCTTCCTTCCTTCCTTCCCTCTTTCTTTCTCTCCCTCCCTCCCTCCCTCCCTCCCTCCCCCCCTCCCTCCCTGTTCTTGTGCCGCCAAAGGAGTTCTTGTGTCACCAACTCTCTGTTCCTTTCATTCACCAGCTTCCAGGTATCCCAGCATTGGACTCACAGGGTTGACAGTGTTCTGGATAAAGCATGTACAGGCAGTCCAGTTCCTGTCAGTAATCCCTGCCTGTCTTCATGTTTCCAGATGAGAATTTTGTCTTGGCTTCATTTTGACCCCTTCTATCCCACCTGCTTCTCTTGTCAGCCCTTCCTCTTGCCTTTCCACCCAATGCCTGCACTTTCCTACTGTGCATTTGCCCATGCCTGTGCTCCAAACCTTCTTTCATACTTCACAACACTCACCAGTCCATTTTCTCTCTTACATCTTCTTCATTTGCAGCCTGTTGGCATTTCTCAACCCCTCCCACCGCAGCTCTCTCTCCCCCTCTGAGGAGGTGCAGGGGACTCTGGGGACAAATGTCCTGCTCCACTTCTTCCCCACGCCTGGAGGTGTTGTGCTGGCCTCCGCCTGTGCTCAGTGCTGGAGGCTCTCCCGGCTCGTGAGGGCAGCACTGCAGCCAGCTGTGCTCCCCTGCAGCCCAATACCCCAGTGTCACCCCAGGATCCATGCCAATAATTAGCACTAATGACTTCTGCCAAATTCCCCATCACTTCCCATGCCAGTGATGTCTGTCAGCAGGCCGGCAGCCTTTCCCTGCGTGCAGCGAGCAGGAACAAAGAGGCTTTAGAGGGATAGGTGTGCACACGAGGTGACCATTACCTTGAGCACCTCTGGAGTCAGACAACACCAAATTTCTGAGCTGGAGCCTGGGGGCTGGGCTGCCTGCTAGAGAACAGGCACAGGTCCCCCTGGGTCAGTGGCTGCCGAGCCGTGAGTTATGAGCGCACGTGCAGCAGCAGGGACGCATGGAACGGGATGTGTAGGTAGGAAATGTACATTTCTGATGTGGGAAATGTCATCCAGCAGACTGCCAGCGTGGTTGGGACCACATGGGGAGTGCTGAGCGTGTCTGTGGGTGCACTGTGGTGTGTGAACGTGAGCGTGGGGAGAGCAGCCTGACGTGTCTTCTGGCCTTTTGGGATAATTGATTTAGGAAGTAGTTAGGCTTTTCCTCCATTAGTGAGGCAGCTGTGCCTCCCTAGAGCTTGCCCAGGAACACTTTCCAGTAACTGTTCAGATACCAATAAATGATGCATGAGCTAAAGATGCTATGTCAATAAGGAGAGGTTGTGTAATAAACAGGAATTACATGAAAGGAAGGGAAAATAAAACCCCTGCTTCAAGTCACAAAAGGGAAATCCTCGGTATGGAAGGTAGAAAACTGGACTCTTTTGAAGAACCAGCCATTTTAAAAAATCATCAGTAATCCATCTCTTCTATAATTTTTTAAAAACCCTGTGTAATTGTAGCTCAGCCAAGGCAAGACTGCTGTTGGTCCCCTGTGTGTGCCCTCAAGGGATGAGTTCTCTAGGTGCACTCAGGATTTCCAGGCCTAAAACAGCTGGATCAAGTTTGGGGTGTAGCTGAAACCAACCCCAAACCAACACACAATTGCAGGTTGTGTCCCCAGGACACAGCAGAGCCATGGCATGGAAAGCACAGCAGAAATGTCTATATGCCTCCCTGCCTCCCCTTTGCTGCACAGCATAGGGGGCAAGGACTGTGGCAGTACACAGAAATCCAGAGATTTCTATAATCAGATTAATGATTATGATGCACTAGAAACAGAAAGGTTAAACTATCTGAAAGTGCCTTTCTTCTCCTCCTTCAGTTCCATGAAGAACCCTTCTTTATAGGGGACACAAAAGGCAACAAGAGGAGGAAACCATATGCATTTATGAGTCTCTCTGGAGCTGTAATCTTAGTGCCCAGCAGATCAAAACCCTCATTTCAGATGGTTTTAATTGGAGGTAGAGTTGCTTCAGCAGGGAGTGTCAAATGACTGCTGGACATTAAGGTTATGTTGACATGGGATAGGTGCTCTGATCTGGCTTAGTTTCCTTGTTGCAATGCACAAGTTGCTTTACATTAACGTGTCAGCTTCAGCAGCGTGTGTGCAATCCAGGGCTGGCGTGGCAGGGCGAGGAGATAGAGTCCCTGTCCCTCTGATAGCCTGCAGGCCCAGAGACAGAAGAGTCCATCCAGCCTCAGAGGTGATCCTTTCCCATGCAAGCCTAGCTAGCCTGCAAAACAAAAAGGAAACACTTTATTCTTACTCCACTTCTTTGCAGCTGCTAAGAAGACAGCCCTGCTCCTGCAGACCCGTGGACATCTGCCAGAGCAATGTCAAAAAGGAATTAATTATGATGACAACCATTCTTACCACCATATGGCTGTCAGACTCACTCAGGGAGGGAGAACACCTCTGTTTTCTCACCTTCCTTTCGCCCCAGGAGAAGTTTCATTTCTGGATAGTTCATGACAAGGTACTGCCTGTCCTTTCACACAGCCCTTACTCTTCACCCTTTAACATCAGGCTGCTGCTTTCCAGCCCTCTAGGTGCTAAAATTTCTCAACACCTCTCTTCAGGAGAAGGCTGAGATCATGGGTTGGCCAGAGGCTCATTCCTGCTTGCAATCCCTGCCTAGCAGAATTTTCCCTTACCACTGAACTGTTTGCTTTCCTCTTCCTCTCTCCCCTGCTGTTATATCAACATTCTCTCCTGCTGTCCTCTCCCAGAAGGAAGTGGGGGAGTCTGGATGGATTGAACCTCATCTCATCCTCAGCAAACCTGCAAGAAATTTTGGTTGTGGCCAGAAATGCTCCCCCAGGTCTGTGGTGATGGGCCAGCCCCTGGTAGCCTGGCTGGTCTTTGCCTGAGCAGCCCATCTCAGGGCGTGGGAGAGAAATTTCTGGCTGCTTTAGTTGTGCAGTGCCCTAAGTGTCTCCTTAAAATCAGCCTAAAATTTGAGCAGGGAGGTCATTCCACTATATCACCTTTTGCCACACAGTAAAATGCCCTCACTGTTTTTTCTAACCTGTTTTTTGGGGTTTTTTGAGCTCTAGCTAGCCCAAGAAGCCCCTTTAATGTATTCCTCCCTGGTTTCTCATAACCTGCAGCTCACAAAGCCCTGAGGTGAAATACCTTTCAGAGCAAGAAGGTATGTTCTTGTTTTTAATAGCCCTAGGAGGTTTTTACCCATTAATTTGTCCAAATGCTTTTTGAGCCATGTAAACACCATAGCATACCGTGGCAAGGAGTCCCCAGATGAACAGTACCTTGTACTGGGAATTTCTCCCTGTTGTTTTGAACAATCCTGGCACCCCTTTATTCTTCTAGGACATCAGTAAGGTAGTGGTGTTCCTTGCTTGCCCTCTTGCTGTTCCTGATTTTACAGACCCCTAGCAGAAACCACTCAGCAAACTCTCAGCTGAAGAATTCAGCCCTTGTCAGGCAGACTACACTGATTTACAGCAGCCGAGGTCCTGGCCCTCTATCCTCTCTGAAAATGCAGGATGACCCCTGAAGTTTATGTTTGTAAAGCCTTAAAAAAACCCACTTTATGTAGTGAAGGTCAGTGTGCATCTCAGGCATTTTCTGTTCCTGCAATGCATACACAGCTACAGTTTTTATCACAAAGATTTCCTTTCAAGACAAGAACAGCAAGACAAAGCAGGCATGAATCCACTGACCAACGGCTTCTTACAGAGAAAATTGCTCCATGGCATTCAAGGGATGTTTTGAATGAGATGATCAGAGTAGCTCAAACTTAATACAGCTTGACATCATTAACTGTTAGTGTTGAACCAGAACAGTAGAGTAAGCTGTACTTATTGCTAGCCAGATAGTCTCCAATGGCCAAGGAGAAAATAATCACTAAAGGCAAGAGGAGATTAAAGTGAGGTGACAATGTCAGAGTGCTCTTTTTCTACAAATTATAGATTTTCTTGGCAGTGCTCACAGCCTGTTTGTTCACTAGCACACACAAGAGGAAGTATAATCCTTTTTTTCCTTCACCAACCTGTTTATACCAAGCCATTTTCCTTCCTTAACCTCAGCTGGAGTGGCTGTTGGACACATATCAGGGACAATCCTTCTGCTTCACAGGTGGCATCAGAGGTCCAGGACACATTCATTTCCCTCGAGGGCCAAGCTTCCCAATCTTCTGCAACCCAAAGGAAAGAAAGGCTGAGCGACAGCAAAAACATAAGAAAAGCAAGGAGGCAGCGTGGCAGGGTTTTGTGCTAATGATGACAGCCACATACCTGAGCAATGGCCACCCCATTTTCTTGCAATTAGTCTTATTTATAAAATAAAAAGGAAAGCCAAAGAGCTGGAAGCCTGGTGATGGTGGCTGTGCTCCTCACCCAGAGCCGTGTCTGACCTCCACGGTGACTGGCTGTAGTGTGCCTAACCACGAGCGGTCAGGCAGCACTTTTTGTGCCAGAGGAGCAATTCAGAAGGGGAATCAGCCCTTCTGCTGCATTTGCAAGCACAGCTTAGCCAGCAAACTACACAAACCTGGGGCTGAGAAATAGCAGTGGCTCCCTGCAGAATGGCTAACAGCAGGCAATACAGCCAGAGCATCCAGGATGCAGCTGGGGTTTTATCCCTCCAAGCTGCTGAACTCAGGGCTGCTCTGCCACCAGAGAAGCTGCTTGCAGCAGAGAGCAGAAACAAAAAGTCCTACTTGCAAGAGTGGTTAGGGAGGGAGATGAGACGTGGACTGTCTCCACTTGGCTCTGTTCACAATGGGGGATCTGTGCTCCCAAGTCCTCTGCACAGGGCTGAGATCTGTGCTTAAAAACTACAGGCTGTTCACAGCATTTCGTGATGCTGCCCAGAGTTTCCAAAGACAGTCTCTGGGTCAGGGCAATTCATCTGCAAAAGATGCAGATGAATTTCCTGACAGCTACAAAGCAGCTCTCTCTCCAGTCTGAGGAACTAAAACAACTTAGATCTTTGGAATGGCCCTAGAAAGACAGAGCTCACTTTTGGAAATTTGGGCTGTATTGCCAAAAAAGACTGAGGCTCTTCACAGGGATGCAAGGAGACACACTCTCTCCTAGGCAGGTAGATATTTGGGCTTAATTGGCACCATCCAATTGGCACCAGAAATAGAAACTCTTGCTTAGTGCCTGCAGTCAAAACATCTGCTTCACACCTCTTGGCCCTGGGACCTTGAGCCAAAATTCAAATGCAGCTCTCAAGGGCAACATAGACCCAAGTACATCTGTAAGCCGTAGATCAAATCAGGATTTCTGCATGCCCAGTGCCTTCACCGTGATGATTACTATTTCCAAAGCACAAACCTTTCAAAGTATCTTAGAGGTGAGATATCCAGCAGCAGGACATTTGTATGCCCATGTTTCTGTGACAGTAGCTTGCCCTCCAGCTTTACCCATTAGGTGATCCTCACATGTAACACACCACTGGGCTATGAAGTTCACATATAAGGGGTCTCTTCTACGTAACAAAGAGTTTTATTGAGGCCCCTTTACCCCTTCACCAATGGAAGTGCACTGCTTTTTTGTCTTTCAGCTTGTATCCCTTACTAAGAACTCGAAGAGACGGTAATTCTGGTATTGGAGTGCCTTTTTATTATTGTTGTTATTTTGCTTATGCAATTTGTGAAGGGATTTTTTTTGCTAAACTGAAGAAACCAAGCCCTCAGTGTCTGGCTCCTCAGGATGGAAGAGCTCAGGGCAGGAGGTGGGTCACCTCCTCTAACCCACCTTCCCCTCTCTGTTTCCCTGTGCCTCCTTGGCACAGAGTCCTCTGATCTGGTCCTTGCTGCTGTGACAGTGTCTGCTGCTGCTCTGGCCACTGTTTCACCAAGTGTCCTATAACTTCAACCACAAAGCATATTTTTCATGTGAATCCATTCTTCCTTTTCCCTTCCTTACCCAGGAACCTCCCGGAGACACAGGGAAAGTGAGAGATGCCACACGGGCTGGGATACTGGGAAGCCCACAGTGCCCTCGAAGGGTTGGAAAACCAGGAATTCCTGGGCTCTAACCCCCTGCTCACCTTTGGGTTTTGTACCTTTGGGCTGAACACTTGGGTTCCTCCATCAGATGGCAACGCAGCGGTCCCAATCTGCTTGGCATCGTTGCCGCTGTTGTTTCACATCGCCCTTGTGCAGAACAAACGCCTCGGTGCCTGCCCAAGACACCTCCCTTCCCCACAGCCCCCTGCCAGCGCTGGCTTTCGGGGTGCCAGCTGTCACCCGCTCCTCTGCACCCTCCCTGCCGGCATGCAGGCGCGGGCACACGGGCAGAGAGACACGGGAAAGGCATTTGGAGAGCTGGAGCGGCACCAAGGGAGCGAGGAATAGCGAGCGAGGAGAGCTCTTCAAAGAGGAACATCAAAGCGTCAGAGACGGGGAGAGAGCTGGGAATGACAGATCTGGTTTAAAGAGCCATCTATCTCCCAGCTCTTGCTATGTAAATGACTCCTGCTCGCTGGCTGTAATTGCTGATGTTTTTTGGAAGCACCTCCTCCGTGCCAAGGCTCCAGGCCTTGTGCCCTGCTCTCACGGAGGTGTTGGTGGCAGGGATGTTCCCCACCGCGTGCCAGGGCTGTGAGCTCCTCCTGGGGATGGGGCTGGTAAGGGTGGAAGGCTGGCAACCTGCCCCTTGGTTGGCCCATATCTGCCCTCCCTGGCTTCCAGGTTCCTCCTCAGCCTTTGTGACCCTCAGACCTCCCATCCTATCTGTCCACGTTACTGCATTCTCTCCTTCCCATCCTACTCCTCCTTCTGCTTCCTGCTCCTCACTGTCCTCCTCTGGGGCTCCCTCCCACCCTGGCCCCTTTCTGCCTGCCCAGCTGGGCACAGGGCTGACAGAAAGGCATCTTCCTGCACAGCCTGACCAGCACAGTGTGGGGAAGCCGCTGCTGGCCAAGGCTGGAGCCAGAATCATTCCAATGGAGAGGCTGAGGGAACGCCCTGCTGGCCCTTGTCAGGTTTACAGCAGCTCAATCTCCCAGCTGAAACGGGGTTAGAGCACAGCACCCAGCCCAGGACCAGGGAGGTGAATACTGTTTTTTGGAGTCTCTCAGGAAACCTGTTTACCAAAGTCAGAGCTTCTTCGGAGAATCAGAACTAAGCACTTTGCCAGTGTCACTGCTTTGAAGTGAGCCAAGGCAAAGCTGTTCAACAAAGACCTCCCCTTTCCCTCTCAGAAGAAGAACCTGACTCGAAGGCCAACCACACAGCCCTTAGTGAGTCCTTCCTTTCTTTCCACTCACCCATTTTTCCTCTTTCAGCTCCAGTGCCTTCAATGAAAACTGGGTAACTTCCACCTCCCTCACAAGGACATGTTCCCGTGGTCACTTTGCCCCCTTCCACACCTCAAGTGCCCTCAGGATCAGCGTGAACCATGGGGTTAGAGGGGAAAAGCAGAAGAATCTCTGGGGAGGGTGGGAGGCAGGGGCTTACTGCAGGAGGAGGTGGAAGGACACAAGTTAGAGTCGCTGGGAGTCTTCCTCACCCTTGATGAAAAGTCAGAGACAATGGCTCCCCCCAACCCCTACAGAGAGCAGTGAGTTTGGATGCACAGCTCTCCTCAGGGTTAAGATGTAACACATTTCCTTCCCTCACCTCATCTATCTCAGTGGAGGGAATGAGGTCCTGAAATTCACCTTATGGGCTGAAAACGAGCATGAGAAATTGCAGCCCAAAGGGTCAATTTTCCAGAAATATCTAAGTACCCAGGAACAGGGGCTCAAAATGAAAGTGTCTCTTGAGCCATCTCTTTCCTTCACTGCTGTGGTGTGATAATAAGGTGCTTTTTATGTAAGTGACCTATTTTCCTGGGAAGCCAGTTCTCCAAGTGGGGAATTGGAAAATGACTAGTGCAGCAGTTTTGTACTTTAATATGTTTTCATTCTCTGTGAGCAACAAGCAGCCACTGTACCCAGAGGACAGAGGAACTGTCTGCTCTCATCAGAGATGCTCCCTGGTGCCCAGCCCAGACAGGAGGTGAGAGGCAGGCCCAATGCCATGTGCTCTGCAAGCCCCTGGCAGGCAGAGCTTTCCCCTCATACCTGCTGACAGAAAAGCCATACCTCCCTTCTTTTCACAGAAAAACAGCTGGTTTTTTTCTGTGAAAGCTGCTAACATGAGGCTGGGGGAAGAAACTGAAGGAGACCAAGTTGCATGAAAGGGGAAGGAGTTGCTGGCTGTGGGCTTTGGGATGAGTTGGGAAGGAAGGGGTCATGGCTGGTGGTGAGCCCTGTCTGCTCACCCACAGTAGGGTCACATCTCAGGGAAGGTGGCCAGGAATGCTGAATAAACAGGGGGCTGTAAAAAGGAGGGAGGTGTGGATATCTCTGTGGGAGGCTGAGCACCAAACAGCCTGCTGGGAGACAGGTAGGTGTGCTTCCCATTTGGTATGAGCCCAGAGCATGGCTTTAGGGCACAAAAAGGGTTATTTTCCCACATTCCCCAGAAATCACTCACTGCCCTCATCTCCCAGCATTCCTGCGTGAGGTGAGGGCCACAGAGCACCAGAAATCAGCAGTCTCATGTCCCATCTTCTAACTAAAATTTTCTATAGTCAGAACACTGCCCACGAACCAGCCAGGTGGCACAAGCAGATGACGCTCACAGGGACGATGAAGCCAAATTTCCAAGGCATGAGAAGCCCTGTTAAGGCTTGGGGCCATCCCATAGCTGCTGGCAAGAAGGGAAGCGAAAAGGGGAGGGATTGGCACAAAAGCTCTGTGCTGAACACCTGTAGTTCATTCCCACAGCAATTCTGGCTGAGGCATGGCTGTGTTCTCACACTTCCCCATGTGGTGCCTCTGCCTCCAGTGCTTTGGCAAACACAGCAGACCCCTCTGCTTAGGAGAGGCATCACATGAAGGAAGAGGTATTGGCGGTCCCCCAGCATCACCCACCACCCCAGCATCGTTTCCTGTGGAATTTGGAGAGGTGTGAAGCCCCCTGAGAGGAGCCTTGACCTTCCTTGCCTGGTGCAACCCCTGCTCCTGCCCACTGGCAGGTTGGCACGGGAGCTGCAGGATGCATGGCATTGTCCTCTGCCCCTCCACACCAGCCTGGCAGGAAACTGCAATGAGATTTTGCCCAGCAGTGAAATAGTGCCAGAATTATAACTCAGTGCACCCCCAGGAGAAGGGGGAGAAGCATGAATCTCTCTCCCAGAGGAGCTCCCTTCCTACCCAGGCACGCGGCACTTATGCACCGCTCACATGCTAAGGGTTCTCCCTTTGCTAAAAACTTACATTTTTAAAAATTAAAAGCCGTGATTCTGGCATGAGAGATGCATTCACCAGGGACAAGTTTCAGCTCACCAAGCTGCTGTGAATCAGTAGACCCCTTCGCCCCTAGGCATCAAGAGAGATTAAAAACCATTAGTACACTAGAAAGACAACTGTGGTTTAATCAAAACATCTTGGGAGCAGCTTATGAATACTGTTAGCAGGCAATATTTTCTAGTGTATTTGTCTCTCATTAAGAAGAGCCTAACTTAAGCAGCTTCCTTTTGAGTTTCTGCTTTCTTAGACTTGAATTGAATTGCTAGCACGCAGGCCTGGCTGACCACTCGCTGCCTTCTGTTCCTCCTGTACGCATCACTGCAGTCCAGCATTCCAGAATTTTAGCCATGATGCCGATTGCGGCCTCTTTTGTTTACTGGTTTCCTTCCCCTGGTATTTGCAATTCTAAATAAATTGAATATTTATTACCAGCTCGTCACTTTACGCCGAGGACTGAGCTTCCCTCGACACGCACACCCAGACAGGATTCCTGGGGTGAGGGGCACCTTCCTCTGCTCTGCTGCGGCCCCGTGGGCTGACACAGCTCTCCCAGGGCACAGTGTCACTGCTGGGCTTGGCAGAGCTGGCTGCTGTGGCAGGGTGTCCAGAAATAAAGGGGCTTGCTGCTGTTACACAGGAGAGGAGAGTCAGGAACCGGCTGTGGGCTGAAGGAGGCTATTGCTGGAGAGGAAGAGCCTTCATTTCCAGCACTAGAGAAAGGGTTGCTTTTGCTCTCTGGCCAAATGTTTCCTGCTGGCCTAGCTGACACCAGCTGGCAGCACCATGTACAGGCTGGGAAAAGCCATGCTGGGACTATCTGAGAAGCAGGGACAGGTAGGAAGGGTAAGGATGTGCTCGGGGATGGCTTCACAAGAGAACAAGGCTGGGAAATCACTGCGTTGTTGCTCCCCTTGTCCGCTGTGCTGCAGCTTCCCTGTACATCCACGCACAGGGAGAACTGGGCAGCCCAAAAGGAACTGCCACAGAGCAGCATCCAGCAAGGTGGCACTGCCCTTGTGCCATGCACCAGCTGATGGGTGTCCAGTCTGTGCCAGTCTCCCCCTCCCATTCCTGCATCTGACAGCTGCAGAGAGGCATCCTTCAGCACAACCAGAGGGACCAAACCTCTGCTGGGGAAGGCTGTCCCAGTGGGGTGCAAATTACCTTCCTCCAGTCCCTCTTGACTCCACAAGAAAGCGCAAAAGCTAAATACTTCAGAATTTAAATATCTCTCTTTTTTCCCTCTAAGACCGACAACTAAAGAAACCTCCTCTTCCCAAAGAGAAAATAATGAAACAACATGCTTCCTAGCTCTCCACAGAAAAGTAAACAGCATTCAGAATAATGCTGCTGAAAATGGAACAGCATGCCCTTCTGTCATACTTTTTCTGACAGAATTGCCATGATTTTCACACCACCAGGATAATACACACCTTCTAATATTTGTCCAATCTTTTTTTTTTTAAATAACCCAATCGTGGAGAAGCTTCCACGAGTTCCTCCAGAAGCTATTTTACAGCCCTGATCTCACCACTATGAAATTCTCCCATTCTTCAGTCTACATGTTGTTATGCTTTATTTCATTGCTCTAGTTAGTCCCCTGCCAGACATCCAAAACACCATCAGAGGACTGCTCGCTTGCAGCACCTTGACATGCCACTGCGTGACTTCTGTGAAATATAGGACTGAAATTTAATCTATATGCCTGTAGCCCCAAGCCATTAAGGGCAGGTTGTAGATTTATAACAACACACTTTTTCTCCTTGTCGTTGGCCCAAGGACTCTGTGGCTGCACCTGCACCGCTGTGACCCCGTGGCTGTTGCTGCCTGTGCCGCCCTCCTGCCTGCTAAGTGCAGGCCAGGATGGCTTTGGGTTCATTGGCTGGCATGCAGGAGGAGCAGAAAGGGGATAAGAACTCTTGTAGGTGCCACCTATATCCCAGCAGGCCTGTCCTGTCTTCCCACTCAGTGCTATCAGCCTGGAGTCTCTCCCAGGCAGGCAGCAGGCACAGAGGAATTTGGGCTCAGGCTGACCCAAATGGGAGCAGCACAGGAGTCCCTTCCTGGATCACACCAACTCTGGCAGTTTAGTGGTGCAGATGTTTGTGTGCTCTGGGTGATCCAGAGCATGGAAGGTTCACACTGACCCTCCTTCCCTGCTGAGAGACTCAACACAGATCAAAGAGGCTCTGGGTATTCAAGGCTCTCAGAGGAAAAGCTGGGTGCCCTTCTCCCATCACCTGAACCACAGAAGCCTTCTTCCTGCACCTCCCAGCCTGGCATGCTGTGGGAGAGGTTGATCATGGCACAGAAAACTCAAGCTACTGTATTTATCAAGTTGTAATCCATGTTCTGCCTCCTTCAGTAGGTCCCATCTCAGAAAGTCCTCAAAACGCAGATCAGGGTAAGTCCCTGGGTAGTAGTAATGCTCCTGAGGTCTTTGTACTTTCTGCCAGCAGAGAAAAACCTCTTCTCTTAAGGAAACTGCCTTCGTGCCAGTTTGCATTTCACAATCTGCCAAAGAGCTGTGTGCTAGGCAGGAATTCAATCATTCAGAAACTGAGCATCTTGGGCATCAGTCAGGGCACATGGAAGCTACTGAAGAAAAGCGAGGATGCTGCAAGTGCCCAAAAGGCTTTTAATTCATGCCAGTACGGAAGATCAGGATCCAGGAGTGGTGGATCCCAGATTACACAGTGGCATGCCTTGGCACTCACAAAACCTGCTTGGCTTTGTAGGGCACAGCATGCCGCTGGTGCACACCCCAGGCCCACTGCACAAGGTAGCTCTGGCTGTGCAGATGGGCCTGAAATGCTTGGAAACATCTGGTGGCCTTAGAGGCTGGGATTAGCCACTCCTGCCTCACAACACAAAGCGTTTTTTCTAGGAATTAGGGGTGGCATGGGGAATTTCCAAACACATGAAAGAGCCCAGCTCCTTGGAGGCACCATCTAATCTGCTGCTTGGCTGCAGCTCTGGCACTGGTGGGGCAACTCCACCCTGCAGACCTCCTCTAATGAGAGAGCCTTCTGCACATTTCACAGATCTGCCACATATAAACAAGTAGGTCATTCCTGTAATCTCTTCATCTGGGTATTAAAAAGCTTGTCCAAGTTTAAGCTTGGGGTGTGTCAGTTTTATTACTCCCAAGGGCTTCTGTTGAGTTTGGCAGGGGAAGCACCGAGGCTGCCAAGGTTAATGAGAGCACTCCCAATGGCAGGTGAGTGCTCTGCTTTCCCAGACTTTCCACCCAAAACGTGCTTGCAGTCCCAAACTGGGGAGCAGGGATTTGGGGACTGGACAAAAGCAAGCTGCTTTTTTCCAAAGCACAGAGTGCTCTGAGTCTACAGCAAGGGACTCACAGGCTCCTGCCAGGAAGACGGGGGCTTTTCTGAAAGAAATACTACCTGGAATTTAGCTGCACAGACCCTGATTTTATCACAGAATATAGATGTGTGTGAATGTGTGGTGAGTGATGGTGTGTGAAAGCAAGAGGGCAGTTTGTTAGCAACCCAGCCTCTGGAAACCAGAGCCTGTAAGGGAGCTGACTCCAGCTTAATATTGCACAGCAAATTGAGGGTGCTTGTTGCACACAAAGCAATAATTGTATCTGGTCCAAATGAACTCAGCCATCACTCCAGGATATAGTTATTATTACTGTTAACGGGAAGCTAACACCAGTTACTGCTCTGAAATGAACTCTTTCCTTGTCTCCTGATTGGATACCATCACTCTCTGGCTCCTAACAGTGATTGCTTTCCACAGCCTCCATCCCTTTTCTTTGCCACAAATACAGCTGCCTTGGTTTTTTGACTCGTTCCTCATTGCACCGATCAAGCTCACATTTCTCTCCCTCCATCCCACAGGCATCCATGGCCTCCAAAATGTGAAGCCCAGGCCTCAAATCAAAGCAGTGAATATTTGCCAGGCAAATGTACATCCAAATGCTGTCACTCAAACACAAAGAACATCAAGCCACTGTCAAAACCCATTTACAAGCCAGCAAGTGCTTATATGCGAAGAACAGCCGCAAAACTGCGTCCCCTACATAAATCCTGCGCTCTAGCATTTGGATTTTTATTGCCATAACACTGCCTATTGTGGTCTGCTAGATTAAATCCAGAGATTTTCCTGCTCTACCGTTCTTCCCCAGCACGTAGGTCAGTATTAATGTCACCCCTTACCAAAGAGGAGAGCAGAGCCCCAGAGTTCAGAGGCCCCCGAGCTCAGCAGCTTTCTGGGGGATGCAGAAGGAGCTGGTGTCACAAACCCTTTGTTGGTTTTTCCCAAATGCAAAGCCTCACCTTCTACTTTCAAACATTCACTTTCAAACACAGTATTCTCTCTCAAGGAGAAGACGCTAAAAGATTTCAGAAATCAACACGGAATCCTTTTCATGCTCTGGCTGAGATTCTCCTCCGAGGTACACACTGACCCTGGCTTCACCTTAAATAATATATACATTTCCATAAGTGTTGCCGCTCCTCTCAGCGGTGCAGACAGCTGTTTAAAGAGCAGGTGGCTGGTTTGCTCCATCGGGGAGCAGCACCAGCGTGGCTGATGCAAGCCTAGAGGGTGGATGGGCGCTTTGGCTGGTGACAGTCCCTGCCTCGGCCCTTGAAGGTGCAGGTGGAGCTGGCACAGGGCTCACCTCCACAGAGGAAGCTGGTTTGGACATTCCCAGCCATGGCTCACGACCAGAGGGCAGTTTAGGACACAGACATGGCCCGGCTCTGAGGCTGGGGGAGAGAAAGGCAAGGGAGAGCCCTGCCCTATCAACCTACACAAAACACGGTGTGTTGTCCCCAGACCTGCCCTCTCCTTGAGAGGGTAAGAAAGCCACCGGGGAGCACGGTGTCCTGTCCCCTCCAGCAGCAGCCTGCTCCACACACGCCCGCAGGGAGCGCCCACAAATGCTGGGATGCACGGAGAACGGAGCATGTGCTGCTCCATCGCTGCGGGCACCGCAGGCGGGCTGGAGCAGACCATCACCATCACCGGGCGGCGCTCCGTGGCTGCAGCAAGCCTTTCCCCCCGGCTCCGGGCACCCCGAGAGGCAGAGGCGGCAGCCCCGAGTGCCGGAGGAGCCCCGGGGCTGTCGCCGCCCGGCCGGTGACGGAGCCTCTGCGCCATCTCTTGGCAGCCGCGCTCGCATCTCCTCCTCGGCTGCTGCCGGCCGCTCCTGCAGCGCCGGGGGTGCTGGAAAGCAGAGCAGCAGCGGTGGCACCGGCCATCCCGACAGGGAAAGGTGCGGGACCCTCGCCGCCCGCTGCTGGGGAAGTGTCGGCAGCAAAGAGGAGAGGATGCGGAGCTGCATCTTCCCCTGTGCCAGCGTGGAACGGGACACCTGTATTTGTACGGGAGGCAGGACGTCAGACCCCTACCAGGGAGAAGGATTAGACCTTCACAGCTGGCTCGGAGGGGAACATCCAGAAAGGGGAAGCTTTCTCTTTCTGAACCCAGGGGTTTCCTAAGCGGCTTCCCCTGTAAAGCAGAGCTAAGGCACCGTGGCTGATGGGTACCCCCGGAACAATCTGCAGGCTGCAATGAAAACCCCAGGCTGCCCAAGCAAAGCCCTGGCCTGGGACGTGCCAAGGCTCAAGGGCTGCACTGCAGCTCGCCGGTGGCCGGGTTCCATGGGTGATTTTCCCCGGGCAGCCCCTCTGCCTCCGCCGGGCTCACAAGGGACACCACGAGCGGAGGTACCGTGTGTCACCGGCTCCCTCTGTCAGCTGGCAAGACAGCCCTGCACGCCAGCCAAGTGACTTAATCAAGCAGTGCTTAGGGGACCATAAATAGTTCGCACCAGTGCGATTTGTCAGACTGCACGGGGTAGATATGCCATCAGCCAGCTTGCCCACGGAGCCAGAAAGGAACCAGGCAGCCACGGCTGGAAAAGCCCAAGTGCAAAGTGAGGCTGAGAGAGGGGAAAAAAAAAAAAAAAAAATTAAAAAAGCAGAGAAAAGACTGCAACACTGACAGATGAGGGTTTTGGCAGCAATCGCTGCGTGCTTTGTGTATCTCACAGCATCGTTGCAAGGCTTAATTAAACAATAAAGGGAAGGTCAGGTGCCGTGGGAGAACAAGGTGATGGAGCTGATCCTGTGACCACCTGAAATGTGAGCTGCTCTGGGGAGAAAGGGAGGGGGAAAAGATCCATCTTATTTGGATCAGAGCAATGCCAGTGGGCTTGACTGACATAGGAAGAGGAATTGCACCTCTGCTTCAAGAATATTCTTTATCTGCCCGTTTTGGGTACAAATAAGAGTAGAGAGATCATTTTGACAGCAGCGATGAGATTGCTTAGAAAATGAACCTGTGAAAATTGATTTCTGAGCTCTCTGTTAGGAGTGGAAAAGAAGAATAATTTCAGGTTGTCCAGAAATGCAGATTTTCCAGTTTGCTTGCTGACACCTACCATGGAAAAAATAAACACAGTGGGTTGGCTAAATCCTTGCTTTTGACACAGAAATTCAGTGCCATTTACTTCATTTTGAGGGCTTATGTTTTGTTTTATGCTCTTTTTTTAAAAAAATCATGTTTCATAACATTATTTCAAAATGAAAAACGAAATGTTTTGCTTAGGAACTGTGGGAATAAAACACTTTGATTGGGGGAAAAAGCCACCCTCCATTATTTAAGCCCAAACTATTTGTCGCACTTGACATGCATTTGCAAATGGATTCAGCTGCCCTGAAAATTGAGGGTTTTTTTCCTTGCTGATAGCTGCTTCAGGGGGGTGGAGGGAAAATAGCCTATTTCTTCCTTGGAGTTCATTTGTTCCTGAAGCTCTTTAACTCAGCTGGAGCCAGACATGTTCATCTTCACTGTGGGAATGACCAGGCTGTGCAAACAGCCTGCAGGCGAGGGGTGCCAAAGGTGCGCTGCTCTGTGCTCTGGCATCAGGAAGGCTGCAGCCCCTGCTTTCGCTCTGGTATCCTCACACCCAAGGACATGACAAAATTTGGGATTGCATCAGGAAGGCTGCAGCCCCTGCTTTCGCTCTGGTATCCTCACACCCAAGGACATGACAAAATTTGGCATTGCACACCTGTTGGGAAAGCCTCCGGCAGCCTGGAAATGCTGTTTGGCCAAAAAGGGCTGCAAAAAGAGTATTTTTTTTTTTTCCTAAATGCAGCAGCTCATCAGAGCTCCCCTCTGCACAGACCCCTGCAGCATTGCTGGGTGGCTGTGCCAGGAGAAGCAGCAGCCAGGTGTGAAGCCCCAGCTGCAGGACACAGCGAGGCAATCGCTGGACCCAAGAGCCCTTCCTACCAGGAGGGCAGCATTTCTCTTTGTGGAAATGGTCTTCAGCGCTTATCCAACATTTCTGCTGCTTATTCTACTTTTGCACTTCTAATTAAGCTCCTTATTAAAGCAATTAATTCTCCAAACACAAAACTGCAGTGAGTGAAAATTATTACCGACCGAAGGCTGTGTGGTGGAGTGTGGTAAATGAGTCGTGGAGCACTGTAGCTTAATCCTGGTCCCCACGGATAAGGATTGTTGGAAGAAAGCCTTCCCCTGCTGCTGGAAGGGTTTTTTGCTGGGGCTCAGCAGGTGACAGGAGAAAAGAGAAGCACAGACACACCCCTCCCCTGAGAGCAGCACTACAGGAGCCTCCCAAACTCATCCCTGACAACGCAGCCTAGGCATCCTCTTATTTTGTGGAGTGCTGTGTACATTAGGGTTTAATAACAAGCTCAAGATTTAGGACTCCAGGGCCTGAGGGCTGCTCTTCTACATTAGCATAGCAGCCATGCAAAAACAGACAGGGGGCCATTCCTCCCTCCAGGAGCCTTCTCCTCCTCCTCCTCTCCACACCTTTCTCTCCCCAGGCTGCCAGCTCTTCTAAACCTCACCCTGCCAGGAAGAACTAAAGCTGCTTCTTTTTCTATTTAGGTGTGATTACCTTTTAGACCATAAGGAGTCTTCACCCTACAAATCCACCATTCCCAAGGGCAGGCTGGGATAAACCCTGCCCTTAATTCTGGTCTGCTTCAAAAGAAAAGGGGTGGGGAAGAAACAGCAATACAAGAAGGACAAGAAGTAGCTGAGGCTGACAAGCAGCTCACCTGGCACAAAGAGGGCAGGCACAACACTGACTGCCTGGCTTAGAGCATCCCATGATCTGCCCTAGCCACAGGGCAGTAAGAAATACTCATAATACCTGGGAGACAAATGTAAGAAAAGTCCTTTTCCCCTTTTCACCTTGTTGACACTCATTATGTGGTATTCAAAGAGTACCTGCTCTTTTTTTAAGGGCAGACCCTCTTGACCATCTAAAGTTTTCTTTCTCTCCCTTAAGCACCTTCCTCCTCTCCCCACACCTGTTGGAGTGCCTTTCCAGACACCCACAACAAGCACTGAGCAACCACAGGGCCTATCAACAAAAAGGGGTAAGGATGAGCTCCAGCACTGCTGAGCCAAAAGCAGTGCCAGCAGTTATCCTTTAACTTCATCCATCCCTTCCCCAAAGCTTTTGTTCTCTGCCTCTACTACAGTATAACCTCCAGCTGGCAAAAATCCCTGTCCCACCACACAGCTCCATTTTCCAGGGGGACATTCCCTGCTGTGGTTTGGCAGAGAAGGCAGTCCCTGGACTGGAAGCTGACTCAAGGCTGATTTGTTGCTAGTCCAGGACAGTGTTTCCTATTCCTGTCTCTAATCTTCATCCCCAGCTTTACTTTCTCCAGTACCTGAACAGCCTACAAAGGCCCCATCACCCACATGATTTACCTTGTCACAGCCCTGCTTCTGCACCAGCTCAGGTCTTGCTCCACAGAGAGGGGTGGATGGCCAGCAAGCAAAGCCTTGCACCAGCCCAGGGGTGCTACTTGGATTATCAGGCACAAAAGACCACTGCAGAAAGGAGGAGCGAGCCTCTCTCTGTGCATGAGCACATTAGAATAGGGTATTTCAATTGTAAGAAACATAAAAGGATCACCTAGTCCACTGCTTGTCCTCTTCAGGGCTCACCAAAGGCTAAAGCATGTTATCAGGGGCATTTTCTAAATGCCTCTTAAACACAGACAGGGATGGGGCATCCACCACTCTGAGGAGCCTATTCCAGTTCTTGACTGCTCCCTCTCTAAAGAAATGCTTCCCAGTTTAAATTTCCTCTGGCATAGCTTTGCACCCCTGCTTGGATATACTTTGCTCCCAACCAGGCTACAAGCCTGCATGCCCTTTATGTTGATAAAGGGCTTTACACTGATTAGTGCCCTCACCTGTCTGTACTGCCACACCCAGCACCCACATGTGAGGTAGAGGCTCATTTCTCCTACACTATCAGTATTTCATGGCTAGTGTTTTCTCCCTCCTGCTTTTATGCCAGCTACAAACACAAAGCACAGCCCAGCCACGCTGACACTATCCCAGCAGGGCTCAGCAAGAGGGGACACATCTCCAGAGATTAACAGGCTCTCAGGCCAGTCAGGAGCAGCTACAGCTCCTAAACCCTGTGCAAAAAGCTCCAGAAAGACCCTGTCAGCAGGTGAAATTCTCCCCTGGATTTCTGCTGTCTGAGCATTGTCATTCAGAGGAAAACCAGGCTGGAACACAGTTGGCCCATCACGGGCAGACAGCCATGTGTCACACACTGTGCCACATGTTCCCTGGAAAGGACCCTGCCTCTTGCTCCAAGCAGAGGAACAACACATCCTATCTGATTTTATTTGTTTTATTTCTGGGTGCCAGCCATGGAGCAGTGGTGCAAGGGAAAGGCTGCAGAGGAGCAGGCTGCAGCAGGGCCAAACTGGTGTCCAGCTTCTACAATTCCTGACGGGAGGCTCACCTCATGCATCAGCTGCAGGGTTGTGAGGGGGAGATAAGCTGCAGACAGCCTGCCTGCTGCTATTAGTGTTGCTGCTTTCCACTTGCATTTGAGACCAGAAACTCTGGGCTGCCCTGCTGCTTGTTCAACTCGTGTGCTTTGGGTTCCTCAGGCAAACACAAGATGGGCAATTTTGTGGAGCTGCAGAAGGGAAACCTCTCAGGCAGCTGTGGCTAGAGCATGGGGAAGGGGAGGCTTTACAAGGCATTAAGAACACGTGTTAAAGCCTGTCCAGTCTGTGGCCATTTGGGTCAGCTTGTGGCACGCTGGCATTGTCCCCCAGCCGCTGCAAGCGAAAGCAGGAGGGAGGTGCCAAGCCCTGGTGCGCTGCAGTCCCCTGTGCCAGGAGGCTGAGGTGACAAAAGCCAGCTCAAGGCAGAGTCATTAGTCCCATTTCCTGCTGGCATGCCCTGCCTTGCACCACGGATTGCTCACAGCTGCAGTTCAGCTCCTCCTTGGCTTGCAGGGCCCCGCTCTGCCAGGGGCACAGCTCACAGGGACAGTGATGAGGAGCACAGCCTCTACCAGTGCTGTGTGTGTAAGAAAGGGGCTCTGCCCTCCTTCTGGGCCTGCAGGTACCACAGTTGTTAAACCTGTGGACAGAACAAGATAGAACCCACCCAAAATGCTCCCAAGCCACATGCTCTCTCCTGTCTCTTAGATTCAACAGTAGCAGCTGTAGCTCCAGATTTCCATACATGGCCAAAGCCAGACCTCCAGACTCTTTCCTTGAATGGTTAACAAGTAGAGAGACTTCTCAGAACTGCATTGCAAGTGTTAAGTTCCTCCACAGTTGACTCTGGCATGTTGGGGACCTCTTTCCCATCAAGGCTTGAGTGATCCTTTCTTTCTAACCCCAGGCAGAGGCTGGGCACAGCAGCAGGGGACTTGCCTCTCCCAGAAGTTCTGTGCTCCACATGCCTCTGGCTGCCAGGGGCTCTCCTCACGTGTCCTTGAGCAAAAGATGGCAACTTCCAGTCTTGACATCAGTCCAGGGCTCTCTCCAGTTTTGGTGGAATTCAGGAGGTTGATGCCAGCTGAGGGAGTGACGTGTTGGATGTGTCAGTGCTAGGGAAGGTGGTGCCTTTCTTTCACTGCCAAATGGATGACCCTGTCCTAAGGCTGCCACCAGAGAGGCTGGTGCTAGAAAAAAACCTCCTTCAGCCAAATAATTCCACTCATCTGTCTGTCAGGAGAGGAAAGAAAGCGGCAAAACACTTTAGGATGTCAGCCAGGCAACTGTCATAGAGCAAACAGCTGCCTGGCTCTCCCCCAGTGACAAAAACACAGCAGCCTTGGCACAGGGAGTAGGAGGATGAAGTGTGAGCCAAGAAACAAGCATTGCTTGGTCTTTGGTAACCGGGGGGAGCACTGTGCTCTTCCAGGTGCTGCTGTAGCCCCAGGTGAATGTCCAAGAGCAGAGTCACATCAGTGCTGAGGCAAATCCCTTCCTCCCTCGTGCCCTGCCATGCAGGGAGGAAGGCAGCCCTTGTGAGAGCAGCCAGGAGAGACACAGGCAGCAATCCCAGGGGTCACATCACCTGAGGAGAGACTGAGCCTGGGCATCAGCTTCTCTACTAAAAACCAGGAGTGGAAATAGCAGAGCAGCACCAGTGCTTCCTGCACCACTGCCTCCTCCAAGGGCCCCTCGCAGCACCTGCAGATGCTGAGGAGCCGGGAGGCAAAGGGCAAGCACCCCTGAGGCAAGCAAGTCCCAGGAGCTGACAGGATCACAGCCTCTAGGACACACTGCTGCACAGGGAGTGGGGTGGAGGAAAGGTGGCCAACCCAAACCAGCTGCCATCCTTTTGTCTTTACTGGTTGCCTCCTTGCCCTGGGGAAGAGGCAGGAGCAGCCAAGAGCTCTTCACGTGACTCCCAAGTAAGTGCTTTCCTATAAGTCAGAAAACAAAGAATCACTACTTCAGGAGGCAAGGCCATAGCAGGGCTCTCATCTTTCATCAGCCTCTGCTAGCCCACAGCTCTAATTGACCTCAGCAGAAAACACAGATGCTCTGCACTTTAAAGAAAAAAAATCACTCCTCTGTGTTATCTTAGCTACTCCCAGGGGAGGTTATAGCCAGGGAAATCTGGTTGTTCACACGTATCCACAGGAGGTTTGCGCCCCCAAAGACATTTCTGTTGGGTTTCTGGCTGATATCAAATGCATCTTCTTTGATGTGCACTTTTGGGTCAATGCACACCGACATCCTCCAGGTCCCCTTTCATCCTGCAGGAGCCAGGGAATCGCTTCTGATGGGAGAACTCATTTAAAAGTTACACCAGAAAGTTGATGTCTGCCTGCACTCTCTATCCCCTGGGAAAATGAGACCCAGCAGACATCCCAGGAGGTCTGCTGCTGCTCCTGGCTCTTACTCCTTGCTTGGCATTTCTTCCCATTGCCTAAGACTTCCCTGTTGCAGAGGAGGTTTGAAGCCCTTCAGCTTTGAGCAATGCCAGCTGAATATTGAGGCTGATTTTCTTTATATAGATGCTGGTTTTCTCTTTCTATTAATGGTCTCTGGAAGCTCCCAGGCCAATTGTTTGAGAGCAGATTTTATAGCTGCATGTGACAGTAAGGAGAGAAAATATGCTAATGCATTCCCAGCACGGGAAGAGAAATGCCAGGTCAGGCTGTGGGAAAGGCAGCAGCTTCCCTAAGGCAGCAGCCCCGCGAGGAGAAGCGGCTTCGCACAGGCGAGGAGAGCGGGTCACCGTCATGCCCGTGGCACACCTGGCTAGGAGGGGGCCAGACTGGCTGAGCTTTCAAGAAAAGTGTGGCTTTCCCTCGTGCAAAGAGAGGATTTATCATGGAATGGGTGTGGAGGCATGAGGGAGCAGCAGACCCTCCCGGTGAGCTTGCTTGGTGTCCGTCCCTCTTGGCTGTGGGCACTGGAGCGAGACACAGCTGGAGACAGGATAGTGTGACTGCCTCAGGTGCACAGCTGGGGATGGCACCTGGCATCATTTCACACTCAAAGGAGAGAAATGCTTATTCCCTGCCCCTCAGAAAGGCAGCACTGAGATGGAGATTAGCTGCTGGGAGAGGGTGAAATCAGACAAGGGGTTTCTGGACAGCTCTGGGGGTCAGATGGCTGTTGGGAGAAGGAAAATTGTAGGCTGAACTTTCCCCACACCTCCTGGCTGCACGTAATTCAGAGAAACCTGAATCTTCACAGGCTTCCCAATCAGATAATCCACGGGTTACATGCATGGAGGCACACCAGCTTCTTCTCTGCTTCCAAGGGATTCAAATGGTGAAATTGATTCTGCACATGTCAGGGAGTACCGAGTGCAGGATGTGGTGTTTTCAATCACTGCTTATGTCTTGTTTACCATTCCAGCCCTGGGAAGCACACAGCCTCCTCATTGAAAAGCTCTTCTTCCCCCACATCTTCATTCATCAACTAAGCTGTCGACAGAAGCCTGTAAGCACAAAGCTCAACCACAGCAATGGGCTTGGGAGACTGCTTTATTTTTAAAAAAAAAAAAAAAACAAACAAACCAAAACAACAAAACCAACCACTTAAAACATCCATATTCCTCTGGAGAACTGACTCCAGAACCATTACTAGTAAAAGCTGCCTTGAAATAAAACCGTTCCTAACGACGGCATTTAGCAGCAGTTTCAAGAGCCCAGCAGTCTCCCAATTTTATTAGAGGGGAATGCATTTTTGGGGAAGGCATTTGGGGCTAGTGAGGGACTGCAGGGTAGGCAGCATAACTGGCCCTAGCTTGCCTGTCACCACTCACAGCAATCTGTGATGCCTTTGCTCACAGGACCCAGCATTTCCCCTCTGGCTCCCCGTAATGCACCGAGATCTCCGATTCCTAAGTGGTTTGCAGTGCACAGTTCTTTTTTCTCAGTAACTCTCTCATTATAGGCCAATTTCAACTTATAAATTCATTTATAAGCCAGTCCATTTGTGGAGACTGTCTTGCTGGAGGCAGACTTCTGCCTTTCTCCATCTCCCAGGCTCCCTGCTTCACTGGAGCCTCTAATAAGGACAAGTGTGTGTGTGAATCCGGGACATCTCTTGTCTGCTGCTTGTGCGGGGCAGAGGCTGGGGCCAGGCACAGCCTCACCCAGCAGATGTGGACGAATTTGGGAAGGGGCAGTGTAGCTGTAACTGGGAGGTGTTGCTGCTGCCCAGCAGGTGCAGGCAGTAGAGAGGATGGTGCAAACACAGCCGTGCCCAGCCCCTGCTGCCAGATCAGCAGTCAGTGTGAGCTCCTCAGTGTGTGCTCACCTTGCTGCTGCTCCTTCCCAGACCTCCCCGAGGGAGCAATGCCAGCCCCAGGACACCTCCCCAGCAGGGGCCCATCTGGCAGAGGAAGAACTTGCTTCAGTTCACTCCATCATTCCCAGGACCCTCCCTATCCCAGTGGCCCTGGGATGCCTGTGTGTTAACACATCTTTGGAGCATAGATCAAGAGTGCTTGGGCAGCAGGCCAGACACTGGGACAGAGTAGCCACCACCTCTGGGCAAGGAGAGGCAAGAGGAAGGGAAAGGATACAGAGGAAACCCAGCAGCAAGAAAGTTGACCTTGCCAGGCCCAAGAAAAGGCAGGCACCTTCTCCAGATGTGAATGGCCCCAGCCCCTTGGCTAAACCCAGTGAACCAGTGAGGGGTCAGCAGGCTGATCCCAGCTGGAAGCTGATTCCAGGTCCATAGAAATGGGCCATCATCCTTCTTCTTTCCCACTGTCCTACCAAGGACACACTGACTGCAAGGCAGTGACCAGGAGGAGGAGGAGAGGGTGATGTAACAAGCAATAGGACAAGAGGAAATGGCCTCAAGCTGCGTGGGGGACAGCTTAATGAAGGAGTCAAGAAGACTAAAAAGACTTCCCTGGGTGGTGAGGAGGAGCCTGGTGAAGAGGTTCATGCTGTGGACAAAGCCAGGCACAAAGCATGGCAAGCACCAGGGAAGGAACCCGTGCCAGGCCAATCTCTCATGGCAATAACACAACCATCACTATCACACAGAATCACAGAACCACCAGCTCAGAAGAGACCTTCGAGATCCTCAAGTCCAGCCCAGCCCTAACACCTCAACAGGACCATGGCACGAGTGCCACATCCAGCCTTTTTTTAAAACACATCCAGGGATGCTGACTCTGCCACCTCCCTGGGCAGACTGTCCCAATACTTTATCACCCTTTCTGTAAAAAACTTTTTCCTGATATCCAACCTTTATTTCCCTGCAGCTCGAGACTGCATCCTCTCGTTCTGTCAGTGGTTTGTTGTTGGACAGCAATTGTTGTAGACAACAACTGTAGTTGTCTAATCAGCTCATCAAGCCCCAGTTGTGCGATGCTCATGAGTCGATGGCAGGATGATCACAAGCCATCCAGGTACCCGGAGAACGCTGTGGAAGGGTGGGCAGGCATTGGGACAGGCTGTCCCGGCATTCATGGAATCCCCCAAGGGCTTGGGGATGCGGCGGTGGGCACGGCGGATCCAGTGGGTCCTTTCCAGCCTGGAGGACTCGGTGTTTTTGGGATGTCCGGCTCCCGGCATCCCGGCTCGGTGTCCCGGGAAGCCCCAGCAGATGGTGCCAGACTGTCAGGAACCCTCCGGGAGCCGGCCCGGCTCTGCCGGGAGCTGCCCGCCGGCGCCAGCCGCAGGCGGCGGGGCGAGGCTCTGGGAGACCCGGCACCAAGCGGCAGAAATTCCTCGGAGGCTGTGAGAAGACCGGCATCCACCTCCTTCCCTTCAGCCAGCACTCCTTGGCCAGCATCTCGTTGTTTCCGAGGTTTTCATTTTTCCACCGCGATGTTTGCTCCTCGGAATGGCCAGAGCGATGCAGTTCCCCCCCTCCCTTCTCTTGGCTGACTTTGCTTTGGGCAATTTATCTCCATCCTCAGTGTAAAATTTTCCTTTGCACCATTTCATCCTGTTATTCCAGAATAAATCGCGATCATTTCCATGTCAAATGCCAGATGTCTGAGGAGGGAGAGGGAGAGTTTCCTTGCTAAGGAGACTTTTCCCCGTGCTCAGGCAGGACATCAGGCCCTTCCTGCTGACCACAGGGCTCCCTGAGCTTTTTAGAGGTACCTCGGGCTCCCACAGCAGGGATGCTTTCCCAAACCTCTCTGTGAGCAGCACTGTGCCAGAGGCTGGTGAAGATGCAGGAAGCTGTGCCATCCCAAGGACCAGCTGCCTGGGAAGCCACACAGGGGTGTTTCAGGGGCAGCCAGAGGGGGTACCTCAATAGCCAGCACTGGCCTGGCAGGACTGACAGCAGACAGCAAATTCAGGGGCCTCAGACCCCAAAAATCAGGACACATGTCCCCAGGGAGCTGCACACCAGGGATGGAAAAGTGCTGATCTCCAAGCATCCACACAGGCTCTGGTGCTCCCAGCTGGTGGTGATGCAGTCACAGCTAAACAAAAGTCAGCTTTTAAATCACAGAGCAGGGAGCCCACCCACCCCTCATCTATGCCCAGCAGCTAAGCTCACCCACGTGCTATGAAAACCACACCACTGCTCACCCTGTGACCAGGAGCCTGGGAGAGCTGAGTGAGCAGAGCCCCCTTGGAAAGCAGGGAAAGCCCCCTTGGAAAGCCAAAGCTCCAGGAGGGGACTAAGTGCTGGAGGCTGAATGTGGCAGCTGTCTGGCAGAGAGCTGCCTGCCCAGTTTTGCTTTCCCTGGCAAGTGCCCTCACCTTCCCCTCCACTCCAGGTCCTCAATTGTATCACCAAAGCCTGCTCTCTGCTCTGAGGCCTTGTCCCAGACCTGCCAGCTGGAGCTGGCTTTGCACGCTGAGCACCTTTCCCAGTCCGACAACCACACTGCTGCTGCCAGAATGGCCAGGGAGCACAACAGCCCCAGCCCTCTCACACACAGGAGCCTCTCTTCTCTCTGTACCCACTGCCAAGCAGCATCCCAGGCCTCTCCTCCAGCAGGCAGCTCCTCTCTGTGTCCCCAGCCCCTCCAGCCCTGACCTCAGGATGCAGCTCCCTTCCCTCTCCCCTGCCTTGCACTCTACAGGCACGAGCATCCACAATGCTCTCCTGCTTTTGGGGGGAATGCAGGTGCTTCAGCCTTGCTTTATAAACATCCCTGTCTCTTCATGAGGTTGGGCCAGTGGTGCCTCTGGCTGCCAGGGTCCCTGCCCCACGGCTGGGGTTCCTCCCTCCCCTCCAGCCCCTCCTGGCTGACACATCTGAGCAAATGCTTGGCAGCTGCAGCCTGTGCAGGTTTGTGTGTCAGGGCAGGCACCAGCCTGGCTGGCAGCAGGCAGGCAGTGCCCCTCCAGCAGTGCTGGGAGGTGTTTGCAGCCACCACAAGCAGTCCTGGATGAACCCTCGCCCCAGACAAGGTTTGTTTCCAGGCTGGTTTCATCAGTAAGGAGGCCTGAGAAAGCGTTTTGCCCCTCCCCATGGATGTGTTCTCGCTGCCCTTTCCTCACGTTGCAATGAAATTTGATAGAAAGGGTTGCAGTCTCAGCTATATTAAGGTCCCCCTGACTTACATCCTATATTTCCACAAATGTGGGTAAGCAGGTAGAGGATTGAGACCCCCACCATCACACTGGCCTTTGCTCAGCTGCCACCAGGCAACTACAGCTCCCCAGGGCACAGTTACGTCCTCCCTCCCCACAGGGGCACTTTTAATCAGAGGCTTCAGCTTGTTCATTTCTCTCTGGGTCAATGCCACCAGTGGGGCCCTCAACCACAAACCACGACCTCTGTGTTGCAGTGAGGAAAGGTGAGACATCAGCCAGCAGGAAAACACTCAAGCTTGAACCTCGCCAGAGCAGAGGAATTGGGAGCAGAAAAATTGAGGACACCAGTGTGATTTCACATACTTAACCTCCTGATAATTCCCTCTGTCTGTATTACCTCTCAGCTTCCAAATCCTCAGTTTTGCTCAGAGAGAGGGAGATTTCTCTCAAGGCTTTAAGTCTTGGGATTAGATTCCCAGGAGATGCCTGTCCAGGTCACACTGATAGGCTGTCTAGCCTCATCTCCCACTGTAGCCATGGGAAAGAGCACACAGGGACAACCACTCCTGGGTTCTGCCCCACCATCCTCCCACAGCTCCCATCCTCTCAAAGGCTGTGAGAGGGCACTTCCCATCTTTTGGAGTACCCCAGGCCTGAGCCTGTTGTCCTCAGATTCCTCTCACCATGCCCAAACCTGCTGGGGCTGCCTGCCCCCAGGGGACAGAGGGCCAGGTGTCCAGGACCTGCTGCATGAAGATGTGCTTCCTCTTGTAGCTTCTCCCAAAGAAGTGTAGGAGTTTCAGTGACACAGTGGCTGTGCTGCAGGGTTGGGTGAACAACAATTCCCTGCTTGCTGCCTGTGTGGCTTAGCAAAACTCGTCTGTATTCCTTGACAGCCTCCTCCTCTTCAAATACTGAAGTATTTTCACATCCCTCAGCTTTCAAAGGACACAGTTAGGTTTATGTGAGCCTAATCTGCATCCCTGAAAGTGCCAGTATAACCATGTCTGATTCCATACCCTTGCCTTGGTATTCAGCTAGTGGCCCCAGGCTGAAGGCAAAGAAATATCCAAGGTGACCAAAGAGACACATCTGTGGAGATGTGAGAGGACTCAGCCTGAAAATCACAGTATAAACTGGTGTAGGTCTGGCATGCCTCCATCAGCGTTAACCAGGAGACAGCTCTAGGTCCAGCACATGGGTCTTTGACTGTGAGGACACAGAAGGTTTCAAAAGAAGTGAGATAAAGCCACTCTGAGCACTGCTGCAAGACTGGGAGTGTGGCATGAACAGCTTGTGCTGGTGCAGCGTGGTTCCAGTTGCTTGTAGCCTGTGTGGAGGTTTCGCATCACACCACAGGGCTCTCTCTCATTGTGTGTAGCCTGACATTTCTAGAGCAGGCAAAGGCAGCAGTGAACTTTAGTGCATAAATAACATGCTGGAGATATTGTCTGGATCTCCAGATGGGTTACATGAGGCAATTATGAAACTCTGAGCTGGCTAGACTTCTGTGACAACGACAAGCAAGGAAAAAAAAAAAAAATCAGCAGCTTGTTGGCTTTTCCCTGCACCTCAGGCCTTTGAAGGGACAGAGGTCACTGGTCCTTTCCTGGACAATCTTCAGAAGTTTTTGTCCCTCCTTGATGGGTTCAGCCCTGCTGCGATGATATCCTTGATAAGGAGACAATTCCATCACCAGGAAACCTCTTTTTCCAGGCTGATATTTAAACAAAGGTGTTTCATGTGTGTGCAGGGTGTGGAAGAGAAGCAGAGGGCACAAGGAGAGGTGTTTGTGCAGGGCTGGTCTGAGAGATTTACCCTGGCAGTGAAAAGTGAATGTGCATGACACAGCTGAAGGCAAGCTTGTGTGTTAACAGACAGACAGGAACACAAAATGAGATGAAAAGTGAGCTAAGGAATATAAACACCAGGGAGCTCACAGCATTCAAAGACGTGGTGTGATCCTATAGCAACCAGAATCCCCCTACACCTGCTGGCACCATCCTGGTGGATTCAGACCTCCCTGGGAATTCGTGGTCCTGAGGACCTGAGTGGCTCCAACAGTGAAAGGTTTTTAAAACACTTGCAGCCAGAACTGTGGCCAGAATGCTGCACTTGAGAAGGCTTTGGAAAAAAAACATCCCAGAGTCACATCAAAATTACATTAAGAACCTCCAAACCTTTGTAACATGTCAAGCTCCAAATTAGCCACCTCTCCAGCTCAAAGCATGTGAAATTTTCTCCCGTCCTTGGAAGGGGAGCACCCCAGGGAAAAGCAGATCAAGAACCCTTAGAAGCACTAAGGAAGCCTCAGCAGGCTGCCAGCAGCAGGGATCTACCTTCAAGGGCACAAAATTTGATTGCCTGGGGTAAAGCAGCAGGTCTCTCAGCCTGGGGGCAGTGGTCAGAACGAGTGATGTTCTCTGAAGCCCAGAAGAGGGATGTAAGCTGTCACTTGTGTGCTATGCTTGCCGTGACCATCAGCCTGCCCAGGATGAGCCCAGGCTCCTCTCAGGCTCCATGTGAGGGGCACCACCGAGCTAATGAGCTGCTGAGCACCCCATCACTGCTGGCCCAGCTGCCAGTGTCCTCAGTGCAGGGAGGTTTTCTGTACAGACACACACCTTTGCCAGTTCACAGCCTCAGACATTCATCCCTTCCCTTGAAACAGATTTGCACGTTGAAGCTGAGGAGGTTTGCAAAGCAAAACAAGCAGGGCACCTCTGGCCTTGGTGAAGCAGGTGGCTGATGGCCAGCAGTCCATCAGGCTGGCAGAGAAGAGGAAGCTGTCATTACCTGATATTCGAACAGCTCATGATTTAACTTGCTTGTGCTCGCCTGGATTCGGTCTGCCGCAAATCAAAAAACCCACACCCTCAGCCAGAACTGAGGGTACTGAAGGAACTTGGGAAACTCAGGAGCAGCAGAAAACCTGGGGCCAGACAGAAACATTACATACAGCTCACCTTGCCCATGTGTGAAATCAGCCATGCCCCAAGTGTCCCTGCAGAAGCCCAGGGGTCCCGACGAGCAGCTCGAGGTGGGGAGAACCCCACATTCACGTGCCGGTGTAAAACCAAAAGAGACAGCACCACCACAGCAGGGATGGCAGGAATAAGGTGGAAAAAACATTTTTCATGGCCTTGACAGTGACCCAGAGTTGCACCACAAGAGGAATTGCTTTGGAAAGCACTCTCGCTGGGGATTTATGGGCAAACATGGCTGTATATTTTACAGTACATTCTTATGGCCTCATCGGTCAATAATCTGCATTTAACTCGGTCCCTTCAGAGTGTGATGGGCCATAACGCTTGTGAAGCAGCTGCTACATGCTGAAATAATAATCAAGGAAGCAGAGGGCAGAGCTGATAATTGACTCTGCTAATGTGCAAGTCGGGACTTTGAGTTATTGATCAGATGTGCTTCAGTGGCTCAGCAAGAGCCCGGTCCTCTATGCCTGGAGGTTATCGACTCAGATGTTACCAAGAAGGGGGTACTCTCTTCTCCCTACAAACTGCTTTTTTGGGTTGTCTCCTATTCCGGATTTTTCCAGCATTTCCCCTGGGACTGGTCCAACAGGGACCCCTGAAATTGCCTGGCAAAGCAGTTTTGTCCCTGCATCCAGCCTGCTGGTGTCCTGCACAGCCAGATCTTCAGCACCAGGGACATGAACACACAGTGCTGAGGAGACAACTTTCACCCCTCAGTAGCTCTTTATAGCACCATCCTGGGCATAGGTACCCCTTTGAATCCACTGCTTCCTCCTCCAGGTCTTCCACCTACCTCTCCTCTTTCTTGAGTGACCTTCCTGAGCTTCCCTGCATCTTTGGCAAGTTCCTCCCTGTCCCCAGAGGTTGCCATGGCCGATCAAGGCATGTCACCACTCATCCCACGCCAGCTCTGACCACCTGCTCCCTGGCCAGTGTCAGAGCCACACTTCCTCTGATGTTGGCCAGATGTCTGCAGCCACATCTTGAATGTATACTTGCAAAAAGCCTGCCAAAAAAGGTAACTAAGTTATGTCAGGCGGTTCTTCTTCTCAGCTGGTTCACTGGTTTGTTCAAAGACTCGCAGGAATGCAGGAAATGTGGTTTCCTTTCGCAGAATCTCTGCAGGTTGCACCTCCGAGCAGTCTTACCCATGTAAGCTTCATGGCCAATTCTCCTAATTTGCTAGGCATTGCATTCATTTGCATGCATGTCAGTCAGGCCTGTAATTCTCCAGATCAGCCCAACAACTGATAAAAATGTGAGTAAAACATTCTTCATCTTTTTTTTTTCTTTCTCTTTTTTTTTTTCAAGTGTGTGGGGGGCTCTTTTTTTCTTCAATGAGAGAAATATTTCTTTTTGAGATATGGCTCTTTCATCCTCATCTGCCCCAAGACCTCTTGGCTGTACACCATCATGACCTGGAAGCTTAATGATACTTACTGGTTGTTCCAGCTCCTCCTCTCTTAGTCTCTGATGCTATTTTCTCTTGGTGCAGAAAAGGGCAAGATCTGAGTAAGCACCTCCAGAGCCATTTTCATAGTGGATACTGATGTGAAGGAATTATTCAGCCCTTCAAGAACATATTTAGTTTCCTTAATTGCTCTCTTTTAAGTCCAGGTGACTCAGTCCTCAAATATTTAAGCAGACTTCCCGGTATGGGTTACGTGGGAAATCAATGTTTTTACACCTCTAGGTTTCTGCATATTTAAACTCAGTTTGATCTTCTAAGACTGCTAAAAAATGTTGCCCAGTGAAGAGAATGAAAAGCTTAGTCTGACTTGTCCAAAACCAGTTGTGAGATGCTCTGAGCAAGTGCTTTCAGAACAGCCTAAGAATTCGGTGGAGAAAAGCAAAAGAGGATTCAGTGACTGAAAGTTAGAGTCAGAGAAGCCATGTGCTCTTAGCTGGGGAAGGTAATTATCCATTGTAGCTCTCTCCAAGAGGAGGCCTGGGGACTCTCCACTCCTCCATCACTGCAGCATTACAGACAACAATGAGATACCCAGGTGAGAAGCCAAAACCTTCTGGGGGCCTTGCAGGGCTAACCGAGACCCAAGAGCTGCGAGCTCCCAGTAAAAGCTTTTAAAAGGTGGCTGAGAGAGCTGTGACATGTGGCCTGGTAACAGGGTGGGGAAACACCCTCAGGGCTGAGCTGTCTGCCAGGTGGCAGCTGCAAGTCCCACCACGAGTGACAGCTGGTGGTGGTGGCAGTCGGCGGCGCTGGGTGCAAGTTTTGGCTGCTCTGCTGCTCCTGGCACACGCAGCTGCCAAGGCTGGGCCGGGTGACGAGCCCCTGAGCAGCACTGTGGTGCCCAGACATGGCCAGGGGGAAGAAGAGGTGCTGGACACCGGCCCAGGGGACACAGGACCTGTGCCTGGCAGGGCAGTCACCATGTGTGAGCCAGGGGCTGCGCTGCAGGACAGACGGTGCCTCACACTGTCCCCTCCTGACCTGGTGCCACTTTCTCTGAGCCCTGGGTTAAGCAGATTCTCTTCCAGGCCAGGACAGAGCCCTGCCCGAGGCCAACAAAATACTTCACTCTTGTGATTGCTCAGGAGGCTGGAGGTAATACTGATTTTCAGATATTAACCCCTTCAGCCTCTCAGGTTCCTGCTGATCATTATGTTAGGTGTTGACCACAAACCAAAATCCCATTGAGTCTTTCAGATGGCAATTTCTTCTAGTACTGCCATGGTTTGGTGATTCTCAACATCTTGAAGCAACAAACCAAGGTTTTAATGTGAGTTTCTTGTAGCTCTCCCTGCAGCCTTCCTCTCTGTTTCTTGCCCAGACACCACAAAAAGGCCCTCATTTCCTTGGATCACTCCTTACTGCTCTGTAGGTCATGGCTCTGGGGCCACTCTCACAGGTCTCCAAGACACCCTTCTTCACTTCCTCCTGAACAACATCCAAAACCAGAGGCTCATCCTCTTTCATTTCAAAGGAAAAGGTGGGATTCAAGAGCCAGTTGGGCTGGTAACAGCTATTCACAGACTCGAGGTGGAAGCCTGGCACTCGTCCCTGCCCACCATCCTACCTCTTTGAGGGGAGGATGGCACAGGTTGCGCTCCCCAGAATTTCACTGCAGAGTGCAAACATTGCTTCCATCAGGTGATAGGTGTCCAATGGACTCTGCTTCCCCCCTGTCTGCAGAAGAGGAGTGGGACAGCTCCCAGTTCAACCACAGCCTGCTGGATGCTGTGGGATCTGCCCTTGCTCCCAACTTCCAGCCAAGTTTATCTGTTGCCAGGTGTTGCTTACCTAGCTGAGTGTGCAGCTCATGCAAGTGCCAGATTTTCATCTGGATCTGTAGCAAAAAGTTGACAAGCCTCTTGCAGGTTTGCTGTCACTGGCAGGGTGCTGAGTTGCAGCAAGGGAAACAGGAAGGCTCTTGTTCTGCTTACTCCCATGATGCGTGAAAATCTAAGAAAAAGCCAGGCAGGAAGGAGAGTGATGGTTCCATATGGAGATTGGGGATGCCAGGGGTCAGCCCTGCCACTCAGAGGCGTGGAAGATGGGGATTTTGAAAAGAAAAACGGCATTTTACAAGCATCAGGAAAATGCTTTCCAAATGCCCATGCCAGGACAGAGCCTTGCTGGAAGATGTGTAAATCCAGGGCCTGTAGCAGCAGGCAGCAGACTTGCAAGGCAGAAGCCACAGTGTGGGTGTTGCTGGCCTCCCCCAGCCCCACCACTTCCCATGGGAAAGGAGAAGCTGCTTCTCTGCAGGGCTGGGAGGTGACACACCACGGCGCCTTGGGGTTCCTGTTGCATCAAAATCTTCCTGACCGATGTTGCAATTGCTTTGTCCACCTTCAGCAGGCAAACACGCCCCACCACCCATGGCCAGTGGCCAGCTGCCCTCTCTGCAGGGGCATGTGGAGGTGTGGCAGTGCCCCTGCAGTGACACAGACCCTGCACACAAAGCAGCTGCTCCCTGGGGTTCTCCTGGCTTTGGCTGCACAGGGGGACTCAGAGGGCCAGGAGCTCCCAGTGGACAGGCTGGACATGGGTTGGGAGTGCACCACTGCAGTGGTAAAGGCAAATCAGGGCTGCATTCCACGGGGACACTCCCAGCACAAATACAGGTGTGATGGTCCCACTCTCCTCGGTGCTTTTTCAGACCACACCTGCCATCCTGTATCCTCTTCTGGTCCCCACAACACAAAAAAAGGATGTTGACAGAGTGGGAAGGAGCCAAAGGAGGGCCGCAAAGATGATCGGAGGGCTGGAGATCCTTCGGTATGAGGAAAAAAAAATTAATTAAATCATTAGAACAGAATTAATTAGGTATTTTCTTCCTGGAGAAGCTCAGGGGGAGCCTCATCACAGTTTTCCAGGACCTAAAGGGTGGCTACAATTTAGACAGAGGTTCTCTCTTCAAAGGAGCCACATGGAGAGGGAACAAATTGGGTACAAGCTGCAGGAGGAGACATTTCATCTTGCTATAACAAATATACTTTTTACAGCAGGAACTATCAATCACTGGAACAACCTCCCCAGGGATGTGGTGGAGAAGTTTTTTGCCGGAAGTTTTCAAGGTGTGACTGGACAGGGTGCCAGTTCTCTTTCCCATGAAAGGTTGAACCAAATGATCTTTCAAGGTCTCTTCCAGCCTGGGCTGCTCTGTGCTTCTGAGACTGGTCCTGTCCCCAGAGCCCAGCCTCCCTCCAGGTCCTTGCACCTCCTGACTCCTGTGCAGGCTCCCTCCCAGGCATTTCTCCTGCTGCTCAGGGACACTGCCTCCATCCATCCATCCATCCATCCATCCATCCATCCATCCATCCATCCCTCAATTCCCCTTTCCTGCCTCCTACTAGAGGGAATCATGACTGTGCATGACCAGACAGCATGTGTCCTTGACAGGAAAGCATTGTCTCTGCTTGCAGACCCCTTTTCTGCTTCCTTTCTTCTGCAGAAGAATTTGTTCCTTTGCTTCTCCTCTCACCTCCTCCTGAAAAAAAGCAGAGAATAAAAGAGGAGACAAACCTGCCACTTTGTCATCCCTAGTCAGAAGGGTGCAGGGAGTGGAAGAGGATGTATTTGAGAATGCACCTGAAGGATATTGGATATTCCACTGACATCCACACTCAGTTCTTGGATCCAGAGTGTCATTTATCCTAATCTGTGCCTTTGCACTTCACAGCAATCACCCTTCACATGAGATGACACAACTCCTACACCCACAGCAGCACACAAATCACCAGTCCCAACCCTGTCCCAAATAAATCACAACTCATCTACTTATTGTAGAGGAAGGGGCACAAATCACCCCTTGGCCAAAGGGACCAGGGAAGTGTAAAACATTCCTAACATGGAAACACAGACTGCAGCTACAGGGCAGCTCCCAGGATCGGAGGGATGGTGTCGGTGGTTACCAAAGGGTAACACACATGTGTGTGTACACATTCCCACTGCCCAAAATGCCCTGCCTGAATTTGGAAACAGCTCCCCTCCAGCTCAGCAAGGAACATTTCTACACTGGAGCTTCTGACCTTGGTCCTAACAGGTACCAGATCTGGGGATATTGTTCTGGATGCTCCATCCCACACTACGGCATCTGCAAATGGGATGGAGACAGAAATGTCTGATCCAAACCCAAAGCAACTGCCTCAATGGCTCAGAACGAGTTTTTGGTCTTAATCCACTACTAAAAGCTGGAATGCTCAGAGAGTCTTGCAAGCCTGCTAACGAAGCAAGTGAACCAAGGAGAGAAATATGAATCCCATTTTTGTGCCAAAAGTGAATTCAATTTTGTAGAGAAACTGCACATTCAGTGCAGCGCATACAGTGATCTCTCTGCTCCAGTCTGCTCTTTTCCTCCCCTAACAGGATTTTCCCAGCACTACTTACCTCATCAGCCTTTCATTGGGACTAAGCCAGGAATCCCAGACAATCCCAACAATCTGTCCTGTTGCCTCCAAACAGCTTTCTGTCTGTCACTAACAGGTCTGCAGCATCCATATGTCCCGCAGCCTTCACTGCTAACAATCCTAATCTTCTTCCTCGACACCAGTTATCAAAATATCCGAGGCAGAAATAGATGCTAAATTTCAGATCATTAGCAGAAAACAGAACCAATTATGAAAAAAATAGCCAAGAGTAAGAGATCCCACACTGGATTAAAAATAGATTGGTTTTATTCATTCCCATTGCTTCAACTGAGCATGCAAACTGCAGGCTTTGCAAGTTCAAAGGGGAAATGTGTCTGGCTTGGGGGCCAGCAAAGCTGGTCTGTGTGGGGATGTACTCACCTGGCTAGGGTCTGAAGCACAGAGGAAGGTGTGTGCAGCCCCAGAGTTTGTGTCATGGGCAGGGACAAGCCTGTCTGGGGAGGGAGCAGAGTTGGCTTCTGCACTGGGTGCTTGTCTCTGCTCGGCTCGCGGGGCCAGAGGTCTGAGCAGGCAGCAAAAGGGGGGCAAAAGTTGCTTTTCCCATGCAAATCTGCTCAGCATTTTGGTCTCTGAGATAGGTCATGGCTTCCTCAGGGATTTGAAATCATCTGAGAAGAAGAGCTGTCCATTAGGCTCCCCTCAGTGGTTTTGCTGCAGGAATGTAATATCCTTTGACAGCATCCTTTCCTCACACCTTGAAAAGCGTGGAGCTGAAAACCACCACCAAAGGAGAGGCATAACTTCTGCCACCACTAATGTGCCCTTCTGATGGTACCAGCATGGCAGGCCCTGACTAAACAAAAAACCTGTCCCAAAGCAGGGAGGAGGAGGAGGAGGAGGAGGGGGGAGGATGCCAGCAAAGCAAGTGTGGCTCTCAGCAAGCACAAGGAACAACTGAGTCTGCAGGAGATGAAGTGTGGCAGAGGAAATTTTGGAAAAGAATGTTTTCCAGCTGTAAGGGAAAAATTGAAGCTCAGTAGTGCTAGGGGACAGTTTCAGCTGCTGCTGCCCCCCTACCAAGGATTTGGGCTCCAGCACCAGGTTGACCATCAGTGGCCATCACCACCCCAGGGCAGGGTGAACCCCCTGCAGGCACAGCAGGGCTGGTGGGCGACAAGCAGGGGGAAATATTTCATCTGGACCCAAGCAAAGTCAGGAGCTTCCACATTTAGATGGAACACTGACATGAACATTTTGTGAAGATGGATTGTTTAAATGCCTTGAGAGTTTATTTTGGCTGGGACACGCACAAGGGCTCAGAGAAGGGAACAAAAAAACTAGATACAATTTCCATTAGGATTGTTTGTTCTGCATCATCTCAACAGAGTCCCAAAGCACTATTATCTCTAGGTTTAAGTTCATTTTTTGGGCTCTGTAGTTCTGCTGGGAAATGATTGGAAGGGGGTCTACAAATACACACCTCCCCAAATAAAATCTGGAAGACGATGTGAAATAAAAAGGGAATAAGGACACGGAAAGTTTGCATGGAGAAGGGTAAATGCAGCTTGGCTTCACAAGAGCTTCATCTATTCCAAGTACAGTAAATGGAAATAAAACTCTGAGTCAAACTCTATTTGTCCTATTAATTCAGCTAAGAATAAAGTCACAACAAGGGTGGGGGTGAATATATATACAAAACAGTCTTAAATAGCTTAAACTAAACCAAATCACTTCCCAGAACACACAATAAAAGCAATTAGCATACAAAATATTAAGAACCTATCCTGTCTTTAAAATATCTATGGGCCACAAATAGAGGTGCACAAAAGACAGATTATGAGCAAATCTCAACCTCTTATACCATCAGTTCTCAAATTAATTATCTGATAATCACCATGGCATTCATTTACAGAATAAGTATCCCATTTAAAATTAAACCTGCACGTAAATAGAAAAAAAAAAAAGTTAATTAACAAAACAATAAAGTACCCAGTAATGTAAAAACTCTGCTGACTCCACTCCCCAGCAGTGGCAGGTCTGATGGAACTTTGTGCTGAACTCTCAGACTGAGGCACTGGGACCTACACTTTTGGCAGCAAAGCAACATGTGCTGCCATAAAAAATAAGTTGCAAGTTAGTCAGTGACAAGGAAGCACAAGAAAACCTGGATCCCACTTCAGTGCAGCTTATCCTTATTTCTACCTCCATCAAATAAAGCACATAAGCCTCCATGGAAATCACATGCTTGCATCTTGAGCTGAATAGGGATAAGCAATGAACATGCTTAAATATTTTGCAGAATTAGATCCACAATCTTAATTTCATACTGCAGTAATTCATTCTCTGAAAAATCTGTTTCTATGGAAACTTATTTTGGATCCAGCAGAGAGATTTTTCCCTTTGATTCTCACTGTTAGAGTCAGTCTCTTCTCTTGTCTCTTTCTCTAGAGATATTAGAAAAAAAAATAGATTTCCTATTTCTTTGCCTGTTTCACAGCAAACCACTATGTCTAAGTTCCCTCATTTGTTAAGCAGAAAAAATTCTCAACTATCTTATTTTGATAGTGTGAAGTCCTTGAACAGAAGATGCTGGAGAAAAAGAAAGGATAGTGGATAATCTAAAAGCTTCATTTTGCCTAGTGGCCTACAGATTAGCATGATTTACTGTACTGAAAGAGGATTCTAATGCTTTTAAAAGCATATTTAGGAAAAAAACCCAAAACAGTTTTCCAGCCCTCTCTGTGCCCTGGTGTGCTGTCCTTTCTGGGGGAGGAACAACCGTGCATGGAAGGTGTGAATGCTCCCAAGGCATACACAGCAGTAAAATTATGATTTTGTCTTTATTTCCTGATAACTTACTCCTTTTTTTTTCACTATCTTTGCTGCTCTCATCATCTTGCAGATGTTACATACACCTGGCTATTCTCACATGAAGGTTTTGCTTCAGAATGACAGTGGTCAGCTCTGATCCCATTGTTTCATATATGAAGCTGGTTCATTTTTGCCACCATGTCCAGCTTTACAGTCACCTACACAAATGTCATCTCCTGTTTCCTTACCCAGGAAAGACTGACCCTCAGTCTCATAGCACCCTGTGCATTTCATCAGAGTCAGCCCTTGTTGCTAAAGCCTTGATTAAATTAATATTATCTTAAATTAATAATATCTTAAATTAATATTATCTTAAATTAATATTATCTTTTTTTGTTTAGCAATCGTCCTCTTTTCCAGACCATTTCTGTGTTTGTTGAGCAGCACAGGTCTCATTGCTGGTGACCTCCCTTTTCTGTCAGAACCATTTACTTTCTTTTCTGCCTGGTATTTTTAACAAATAGCTTAGCCCTGCGAGGAGCTGCCAGTTTTGTCCTATTGTCATTTAGTTTCTGTAATAACGATGGACATCGTGGAGCCTCCTTTGGCTCCACACAGACTACAACCACGAGACTTTTCCTATTCACATCCTGACTCCTTCAAAGGACCCAATAGATTTGTGAGCCATGCCTGCCTTTCTCAACAGCCAGACCATTTCTTCCTGGCTTAGTGCAGAGGTCAATCCTCTCTGCAGGTCCCTCATATTTCTCATGTCTGCCTGGTCAAGCACATCAACAAGACATCCAAACCTCTGAATACCCACAGGAGGCATGCAACAAACTCCAGCCTCCTCCTAGGACCCAAAAGCCTTGTGTTAGTGAAGAGAATAATAAATATCCCTTTAGACATTCATTCTTCGAGACAATTCAGATCTTCCCCCAAAAGAGTCTCAGGAAGCTGCTACTGTCCCATATCAGCTACCAGGCTCCCAGGTCACTGCTTCTGGATTAATGACCCCATCTGCAGGAGCCTCTGGGTCTGTCCCAGGATATCTTTGTCAGTTGTCCTGCTCGAGTTCAATTAAATGCCCAAGTGACAGCACAAAATGAACAACACCTAACCTCCCATACCTTTGCCTCACCTGGAGAAGGCCCCAAATGGATGTTCATGCTCTGAGACCAAAGAGCATGACCTTGCATTGCACAGGATGCGTGCCTTAACACATGGGCATGTGACACCAGGACAGCTCAGGCTTTTCTCCAAGCACAGAGGGGCCGGAGGGGGCTTAGCCACAGGCACGGCTTCCCAAGGACAGAAAGCAGGGGACACTGTGCCACACTGGGAGTTAGCCTGTGACATCCCCCCTGTCCTTGCTCCCTGTCTCTTTAGACCTTCAGTAATTCCTCTCTGAATTGCCTGCCTCTCCTAACATTACCAGGCAGCAGCGTGCGTCCCACTTCATTAAGCCTGTAAGCCACTGGCTGGATGATATCTGACTTGCATCCGTTTGCAATTTAAAACGGGCATTTGCTTCAGATCAAAGCAGCAGCGGCAGCAGGAGCAGAAATTAGCATCTCACAGTCTCTCTCTCCCCGGTTTCATTGCCACAGTGTGTCTCCCTCATTACCAGGGAAATGAAATGTCTTTACAGTTCAGGCTGTCTCTGCCTTTTTATCCCGCGGCCACCGCGTGAGGCATTACTGCCACATTTAACATCGATTGGTCATGGCCCTTCTCTTTCAAATGGGACAGTGGACCTCTCCTCTCTATTAGCATCCCACGAGGGGGCTGGGAGGAGTCACAGCCCCTCCTGGTATGCCATACTGCTTCCAGCAGACACACATTAATTCCCTCATGCTTAAAATTATGATAAAACCAGTGTTCTCCCCGCAGCGGGTCAATTGTCACACTTGGCCGGCAGCCCTAGAGTTGAATGTTCCTCTCACCCCTACAAGGAGCAGGTACAGCACAGGTACACACATTAATCTTGTCAGTCCCACACCACCACAAGCAGCATCTTTTCTGGGGAGTGCAGCTGGCTGAAAGGGCGCTGAGCTGGTCCCTCCTGCCAGCTGTGGCAGCGAACTGAGCCAGATTCCACACTACCACCTCTCCTCCAGCCTTCCCACCTCGAGCCTCACAGCTGTACTGCTTCTGCCCTGCAAAGCATTACTCCTTTCCTGCCCTGTGCAACTGCAATTAAGTGTAACTGCAACTAAAACAACAATTATGTAATGCCACTTTGTCTGCAGGAAGAAAAGAGGGAGGAGCAGGTCATTTGAAAAAGACCAAAAAATCCAGCAGCAGGCAGATCCAAAGCAGCAGTTCCTTAATGGCTGAGGAAGGTTCTGAGTTCTGTGAGTGGTTCTGCTTTGTCTGAGATGCCAAAGACCAAGGCCAAAGGACACGTGAAGCAAGCAGGGGCTGCAGGAACTAGCTGGAATGCAAAATGGCATCAAGTGAGACCAAAGCACATAATAAAAAAAAAAAAAAAAATGCTTCTCTTTTTTCCGGATTTTAAATATTTCATCACAGGAAGAAAACTGAATGTCAGATTTCAAAACAAACTCAGAGTTAATAGGAAGTAATGAAGAGATGCTACTTGAGCGGGAGCATCCCAGGAGAACTCCAGGTCATTTGTTTGGAATAATTTATCAAAAGTTTGGCAACCTTGCTCAGCAGCCCTGCCCCAGCAGTCCAGGACAGCACGCTGCTCTTGTGCCCACTGCTCCAGGGCAGCAGGGCAGGCCAGGAAACGCTGAGCCACCAGCCACAAACTCTCTCCCTGCTTGCAAACCACTTCCCACCACTCCTGCACAGCGACCAGCTCATCACCCACCCTCCCTCTTGCCAAAAAAGCTCCTCGGTGCAGGTTAGACACTGGTATGATCCTTTGATCCGCTGCATGCTGGATACATCACTGAGCACGGGCTTTCTTCCTGCCAGAGGAGCATTCCAGGAAGGATACACAATGCAGGGGTTCTATTCCCATCCATCCCACCCCACATCATCCATCCAAGCTGCAGGGGTGTGCTGCTCTCCCCTTGCCTTGGTTTCCACACCTTCCTATGAAAATCTTCCACACACGGCACAGCACTTCTATTTTTACAGCCCCATGCAAACACTTCCCAGTGGATAAATTTCTCATGGACCAAGCTCTGCATTGCCCTGTAAGCCTTTTAAACTGCTTTAAAAGCTGTGAAAGGACCCTGGATTTCCCTGCCACACAGGACATTCATTCCCTGGACAAGGACACGTGTTGGGGACGGGGTGCAGCAGGGGCACTGCTGTGCTGCTGCACTCTTTTCTCCCCTTCAGGTGGGGAATGGCTGTAGCAGCCAAATATCTATTTTATCAGCTCTTCTAATTTATATCACAGGCTGAATTGGAAAAAAGGATGGTGATGGGATTGGGTGAAGGTGGCCAAGAACCTCAGCAGCAAAATCAACACCCTCCCCCTGTCCCACTAAGCACACACATCTCTCTCCCTTCTCATACATTTACCTTAGCTGACAGAATTGTTCTCTTTAAAAACAGGCTTTGGAACTTTTGCTGTGATAAGTTACAACTCTAAGTTCGCTCATGGAAAAAAATACATCTTAAACATTTAGCTGAAAGGTTTGGCAGTGACCCAGCAAAGCCAGAAGAAAAAACAGGGGGAAAAGCCCACTGCTGGAAAAACATACATTCTCCTTGCAGACCCCTTCATCAAGGCCCTAGCCACACTTACAAACTTAAATTAAAACCTCTACACCTGCATGAATAAAAAGCTGCTATTTATGGGGCTCTGGTTAACTCAGCAAAAATGGCACAGAAGAAGAAAGTGCCCTGTTGGTGGAGAAACCTCCCTCTATCCGCCCACCTTTTCCCCCCTAGTCCACCAGACACAAAAATCTCGTGCTGCAGCCATCTGCAGCTTTTTGTGTGCAGATCAGATGGCAGGAAAGATGCCTCCACAGACCTGCCATGGGCTGCTGAGGTGGCTGAGTGAGGGGAACAGCACAATTCTGGGGGATGTACCAAACCCAGGTCACTCAGAGAGCTCACACTGCTTTTGGAGGCTGACACACACATGGGACTGCTACAGCAGGGTAGGGGCCACCCCCAGCACTCTGCTAATGAGTAGCGACCTAAATAATTCAGATTTTTGACTGGGAAGATGGTCATGATGAGGCTCATCCTAAGCCACATAAAGAATGGGCTGTCAAGACATCTATTAGTAGTTTGCTGTGGTAATATCTGAGGAAGTGTGAGACACCAAGTGAGGCGAATAGGGCAAAAATTTGTTTAAAAAGAAGTGGAAACTGAACACCATCTTTTTAACTATAATCCCTGGGGAGATACAGGGACAAAGCAGTCAAAAGTACTAAAAAGAATGCAAGAAAAAAGCCAACACACTACTTTTTTTTTGTTTGTTTTGAACAAAACAGATGTATCTCCCTTGCAATAAGACCTTGTGAGAAGGGATAAGGCATCATACATTCTTGACTTCGCCAAGGTTCGTGGAGTAGGCTCCCAAGGTATTCTTGGGCAAACTAAGGAAACAAGCCAAATGCAAACCTGGGTAAACAGCACAAAATTAGCAGATAAGCTACGTGCACAGATTTATTGTTAACAGCTGATAGCCAAAAGCAGTTCCTTCTTTCCTTCTCCACACCCTAGTACACTTACATCTCCTTTCCATATCCCCTAAACACAAGCCAGGTACCAGGTGGTCAAGTCACACTGCAGCCTTCCCTTGGTGGCACAACTCGCCTGCCCCCTCTCCTTCATCCACCTACCATTTCCATGAAACCTGTAGGAGTTTAATATCCTGGGAGCATCTGCTTCTCTGTCAAACAGTCAGAAACCGGCACGTGAGTTAAAGCTTTACTGAGACAGGGCTAAGGCAGACGGCAGGATCTTCCACAAACTGCTGCAGAAAGCTGTTCGACACCCCCATGGAAATGGGGCTTCATTCAGAGAGGAGAAGTCAACAGCCTGAACATGAAGTGGAGACACAACTTGCCAGGCAGCAAATCTGCAGGAGAGGAGGCCGAGGATCACGAGCCAAGCACAAACAGTGGCGCGCTGTCACACGCAAAGAGAACATCAAACATCCCAGTGGGATGTGTAAACGGCACATAACCCACAAGGCAGGGGGGAAACCTCTGCAGAGAGCCCCACGTGCAGCTCTGAGCACTCACGCTGTGGGAGAGGCAGCTGGGGTCAGGACAGCAAAGGGAAAAGCTGCACGGGGTCCAGAAAACATCCTGCAGGGAAAGACTGAGCAAGCTGGAACCAGCCAGCACAGACAGAGGTGGCTGAACAGGGAAACAGGAGCAGTCATCCTCAGATGTGTGCAAAAACTGCATTTTCAAGGGACTGTAGCACCTGCCAGTTCTTCAGGATAAAGCCAGGCAGCTTTCCTAATTGCAAAGAAAGTGAAAGAACAGATCATCTAGACAGGCTGTGGTGTCTCCAAATCTCTCTGTGGTCACAGGAAACAGGTTTGTAAGTCTGCTGTGGTTTCTATAAAGCTACTTTGGTCTGAGGACAGTGCTTAGAGTGTTGCTCTGATACCTGACCTTCCAAATCCCTGGGACCACATCCCATTTTGCACAATTAGGGGTGGAATATCCCTTGGCTTATCAGGACTGGATAGAAATCTCCTTTCTTCCACGCATAAGACACTCTTCAGATAGCAAAGCTCCTCAGCCTTGAAAAGGTGAGCCCAAGCTGGACTCCAGAGTATAGAGGAGCTGCCCCACAGCACAGACATGGCTTTTTTATTACATGGGACAACCTGGATGTGTCTTTAACCAGGTCTCAGCTTCCTGACCCACAGACAGCACAGGTACCAGGGGCTGGATGCTGTCTTCTCCTACAGTGGAAGCAAAGGAAGGAGCTGGGAACTTTGTACCCTCATCTCTGAGATGGTTTGGTGTCCACATCTTCCTTGTGGGCTCCAAGACTCCCTGAAAATCCTTTACTGGGTCAACAGGATTTGGTTTTTTGTGGATGGTTATGCTCTGGACTTTGTTCAGGCCCAGCCAGCCTTGCTCAGTCCTCATGCTCCTGTGACAGGTTTTGTGATGAAGACCCATTTCATTTTGGAGATGATGCTCTTGGAGCACAGGCACTCTCTGAACGTGAAAACAGTGGTGTCCAAGAGTTTCCTGAGCAAAGAGTGGGCAAAGGTAAGGGTGATGACTTAAATGGGATATTCCACTTCCAGTTCTACCACTGGTTTTTAGCCTGGATACCACATAGATTTTATCAAGACACCCAAATTTAGTAGAAATGTGGTGCTTTTGTGTCACAGCGCAGAAAGAGCTGTTTTTTCCCTTATTCCTGCAGGGGAATAACACCACTTCCATCCACAGTGGGAGATGCATAATGCAGGGACCTCAAATGTACCACAACAAACAGAGTAGGAAATGGGTGAGTATCTAACCTAAAGGACAGAAACACTTGTTAGGAAAACCCTGTTTGCTTAGTAATTCCAAAGCTGCTTCGTTCCATCAAAAGCAAACACACAATCTCAAGGATTTATTGCAAGAGCTACTATAAAACCATAAAAAGCCCCTCTGCAAGTGCTCAGTCCTCCTCAGCTGTCCAGCTCTGCTCCTCCAAGTTACATCTGCCTCTACAGACCAGCTAAGTTTTCTTGACCTCTTCTTTCCCTTCCAGTTCCATCATCCATCCTGTGATGTTGCCCTTCTTGTTTTTCCTGGATTTGCAGTACCAGCAGAAGACAGCAAGGGCCAGGAAAAGGATCAGAACCAATGGTAAGTATAAGATGAAGTTCAGCAGTGGTGGGGATGAGCAGATCCTAGACAAAACAGTTGACTCTGAAGGAAAAAAGAAATAAAAAGTCAGGCCCAAGCTAGTTTGAGTTTCTCTCTCCTACTGTTTGTCTAAGTTCTATTTTCTTAAAGCTTTAACCTGAGTCTTCAACAGCTAATAATTTTTAAGAATTCATACAGGCTAACTGAGGAGAAGAGGGAGAGAAACCAGGCAATTTGCCTCTATTTCTTGTCTGGGGAGGTCAGATAAGGCCCTGATCTGTTCATCTGAAACATATCAACAGAAAGCACCCAGTTCTTCTGCTAACCCGCTCCAGACTGGGCTCAGTAAGGGAAAGCAACACACCCTGCTTGACACCAGTGACAGTGGGATGAGGTGCAAGTCTGTCAGAGGCTGCACCACTGAGCAAGATGGGATAAGAGGAAAGCAAAGGGAACCAGATCAAGAGGTCCCTGCTCCCACCCAGACACCTGCCCCTCCTTGTTACTGCTGTTCTGCTATTGTATTTCATCCCCAAGGCAGCCGTGAGCACCATCCTCATCCCTGGCAGCTCCTGCAGAGCAGCTCCCCAGCTGAGGTGCAGGCTGCTGGGTACTTGAAAGATTCCTGCATCACTGGAGGAACAGACATACACACACATAGCCATCCTTCCAAAAAATAAAAAAATTAAATAGAGAGGGATAAAGAAAAACCACCCAGCTAATCTTTTGCCATTTGTGAGAACCATGAAAACCACTTGGCAAAAACACTAATTCAAAAACTGGAGGAGGATTTACTAGCAGTTACTGAGCAATTTTAGCAATGGTTACTCTACCAGTAATGGGTAACAAGAGATAGAGGGAGATGATGAAGGAGAAGTCTTGAGTGCTGGGGAGAGCTGTGATGGAAAACAGCAGCAGCACAACAGCAGGGAGGATGAAGTGCTGTCAGTCCCTCTCTGTGCAGCTAAACCCAGATTAGCTCTGCTGTAGGTGCAAAGTCATGGGAGCAGGCTCTGTGCCTGGCTGTGGGAGGCACAGGGGAGGGCTCTGCAGGGTCACCCTTTCCATGCTGGCCAGCACTAGGAAGTCCTGCAGAAGCCATAACTCGTGTAGGCACCCAGGCTGGCTTCAGGCATGGCAGCTCCAGGGCTGAAGGAGGGTACAAGTGCAAGATCCTCTCAGCTGGGTGCATCGTGATTGATTTCACAGTTTATATTTTTTCCTCCACGTGGGTCATCTGAGCCTCCTATTTTCCCAAAGCAGCAACAACTCCTGTGTATTACCTTCCTAAAAATGCCGCATGCACCTGACTGAAACCTTTGCTTTTATTTACTTAAACTTTTGCATGCAGAATCCAGTCCTACCTTTGCAGCCAACATGCACCCCCACTCACCCCAAAGGGAACAGAGGCTGGTTTTAGAGACCTCAGTCTAGACAGACTTGCCAGAGAGGTCACCCCAAGAATCTTCCCCCCAAAACATTTTGGTTCTGGCCCCAGCATGGCTATGGGAGGATGAGCCATGCAGGGTGATCAGCCCCTGGCACCCAGCAGCGTTACCTGGCGGGATGGTGGCGAGCTGGGTGTACCCAGAGCGTGCCAAGGCTCGCAGAGCCCAGTCCTTCCCCTCACTCTGCTGCTGCCATTCCTGCAGCTGGCAGTAATAGGCCCCAGCATCTCCCCTCTCCACGCTGAGCAGCGTCAGGCTGAAGTCACCAGCGGAGGGGCGGCGGAGGTACAGCCGCCCTGCCAGGCGCTCCTGCGGGTACCCCACGGTGCCATCGTGGTGCAGGGTCAGCAGGCAGCTGTCACCACCACTGCTCCCCACCTGGAACCAGGTGGCTGAGAGGTGTGTGCCGGGCAGGAGGGCACCCTGCAGCCGGCAGGGCAGCGTCACCTCCTCGCCCTCCCTCGCGGAGATGCTGCGGTTGGTTCTCTCCATCTGCAGCTCGCGCTCTGGGGGAAGAGTGCAAGCAGAAAGAGATGTTGTGGTGTTGTACTGTTGTAAAAACCGCTTCTGCCTGCACCCACAAGCTGATAGGAACCTTCTGGAGCAAAGGGTGAGGGATTGGAATGGCCTCTTGCAGAAGCCTCTGCTGGATAGACAAAGGCCCCTTGCTCCTGTCCATTCTCCCTGGGGAGTTGTGTCCCCACCTTCCCCATCATCTCTGTCCCCCATGCAATAATACTTCCTACCCCCTCCAAATAAGTGATAAAGGCATCCTTTAGACCAACAGCTATTTAGGAAGCTGGAATTCTCTGATCCACTTTATTTAGAGCTGGAGTGAGGCTGAGGGAGGGAAGAACTGATCCAGGGAGACCCACCATGCACCCCAGAGGTGCAGTGATTAAGGTGAGAGCAGCTGAATCTCCAGTCTTGTTTCTTAGCAGCAGTGTGCTGCAGGGTAAGGAAAACCAAGTGTTTTCCTTCAGGGTGCTCAGGAGCATCAGGTAAGGGCTGCTTCTCTATTCAACAGCATTGTACAGCCACCCAAGTGCACCAGGTGTTGCAGGGAAAAGGAAAAGGTCACAGTTCACTTTGTTATGAAGCATTTGACTACATCTGCCAGTAGCAAAGAGAGCAGCTCAGGTGGTTTGGGAGGATGTGGTAAATCTTCCTAATTCCCTATTTCCCTTTGAGAGGCACTGACAGCTCCTGTATCCCTAAGCCTCAGATCCAGCACAGGAGCTTCTGCTTCTCCTAAGCCCTGCCAGCTTAGGAGAGGCCTGGCAGGGGTCTGTCATGAATTGATCCAACCTTCTTCAGCAGCACCTGTACAAGGGACAACACCTGCTCACCTGGGAGTCTGAACCTCAGCGTGGTCCTTCCCGATGCTCCCTCTCCGAGCTTGTACCAGCCATCCACCAGCCAGAGCCACTCCTCTACCACACAGTAGTACCTGCCCTGGTCCCCGAGGTTTGCAGACAGAATCTGCAGCTGGAATGTGTTGCTGGACACCCTCTGGCTCAGGAACCGGGACTTTTGTGCAGGAGAGCTGAATTCAGACCCGTATTCCAGTATGCTGCTGTAGCTGGCCCTGACGATTTGCAGGGGCGCCGCATCTGCCAGAGGAGGCAGAAGGTACCAGGTAACAGCAAACTGCGAATTTTTCGGGGCAAACACAACCCTGCACTCAATGGCTGCGTTACCACTGGCAATTTCCACAGAGCTGTCTTGCGTAGCAACCCGAAGCTTGCTTTCTGAAATGGAGAAAGAAAACAGTCATGCCAGCACAGGGATACTGACAAGGAGAGGAATAAAGCTGTCCTGAGAGAAACACACTGAAAGAGAAGTAAGGAAGAGAGTGCACAGACAAAAGACATGTATGGGGATGCTGGAGCAGAGGGTGAAGGAAGGAGGGGAAGAACAAATCCACACACCCTTGTTCAAACAATAGCAGGGAACCATAGCTGGGTGTTACTGGAAAGGAGAGTAGCAGAGGAGGTGCCTTGGAGGCCAGGGAGCAGGAATGGGGGATAGAGGCAGCCACTGTGTTGGAGCTTGGAGGGAGAGCCTCTGTCTGAAGCAAATGTGTCTGTCTACCATTGCTTCCATCAGCAGGCTCACACGTATGTGACAAAACCAGCCCACGCCTTTGGAGACTGTGAACAAGTGTCTTTTATCACTGAGAGACTACAGAGCCTCTGTGGGTCTCACTAACAGTTGCCATCTCCGATGTGGTTATTAATCCAAAACCACAGCACAGTCCTGCACACCCTCTGAGGTCACACCCAGTGATTGTTCAGTGCTGTGCAGTTGAGGAGAGCAGAGGGAAGGTGCTGCCTTGGCAGCAGGCATCGCTGGTCCTGATGTGTCTGTGCTGCTCCTGCTTTGAGGGAACCTCCTCCCACAGTGCATCACCTGTTGCTGGAACCTCTCCTCCAGCAGTGAGAAAGCTGCAAATCCATATCTGTAAAGGTCCTCCAACTGCCTGCATTTCCCCTCCACCCTCCCCTCCATGCTGAGACTCCACCTCTGTCAGATGGAGTCAGCAGTCAGGGGAAGGAAAGCACACAGGGATCCACCCTTGGGTAGGGAGAAAATACTCAGCAGGAGACACCAGCGGGGTTTTAGGGGACCATAGGCTGAGTTTCCATTCTTAGCACTTTCCTTGCATATGAGCTGAGCAGCAGGACACCCTCTGCCACAGAGGCTTTGGACAACTGAGCTTCCTTAAACCTCAGCCCCTGGGCGCTGATTTGGGGACAGGCAGCAGAGGACACACTGAGATGGTCCCTCAGAATGTCTCAGACCCCTGCCCTTGGCCACAGGCTCAGCAGGGCATTCTCCTTCACAGTCCTCTCCCAAGGGATGTGATGGCAGCAGGTTGTGGAGAGGGCTTTGGGACAGGAGGGTGCTGCAGCTTCTCCCACAGGAGCTGAGGGGAAAGAGAGACGCTGCAGGAGAAAGCTTGCACATTTCCTCTTCCTTCAAGCATTTCTTCTCAAAACTCAAGCAATCCATTTCAGAGGCCTTCACTGCCTATCTTGAGACTGGTCAAAGCAAAATATCCCAACTGATATCTCTTTACATCTCTGTAGAGCCTCTGCCTCTTTGTGAAATCCACCAACAAAACCCTCCCTGCTTATTCTTTTTTCTTTGTAACCCATTACTCTTCCTTCTCTCTGCAGACAAACACATTTTCACCCAAGGGTTGGTGGTTTCCTCCACAGGGGCACTTGCACGAGTCCCAGTATCTGCTTACTGCCTCACTTTAGTGGTGAGGATTTCCACAGCAGCACTCACCAGGATGTCTGGGAGGTGGATGCTCCCAAGGGATCACAGTGCTGTCCTGCACTTCACAGTGTGTATTTACTGCTCTGAAGAAACAGTTATGGGCAAAAAGCAGAAGAGAGGGGACAGTAGTCACCCTAATTAGGGCACTGTGCAAATTCATCAGATCCACCATGAAATTCACACAGACTTGAGCACACCTGGCAGCTAGATGCAAGTTGATATCTTAAACTTCAGTGCTTAAAAGCATACCCATCCCAGAGCCGGCTCTGTGGGAGCACAAATCTTCAGAGGGAGGACACAAAAGCCATCTGGAGATGGTTCTGGGCAGCCCGCTCTAGGTGGCCCTGCTTGCACAGGGAGGTGGACCAGGTGACCTCCAGAGGTCCCTGCCAATCTCCACCATCCTGTGTTTCTGTCACAGGTGAAGTGATCACACTGGAAAAAATAAGATACTTAATTCTTAATTCATCTGCTCAGTACCAAGGATCCCACTCAGCCAGTCACTGAACTGCCAGGGGACAAGGGGGCAGGTAGGGTCTTGCTTGAGTGTGGCCTAGCCTGACACTTTCAGAGGCAGAAAATGCTCCAGAGAAGGAAAAGCTACTAGAGCTCAGAGAGGAGGCACAGGAACCACTGCCTTGAGTGCTTGATTTTGATGAGGAGAATTGTTACACTCTCGGAGATCACCTCAAGAGGAAGCAGAGCACTTGCTGCAAAGCCCCTTTGTTTTAGCTCCTCTCTCTACTGCTAAAGATCAATTACCAAAAGGGCAGAGCAGCTGCCTGCCTCTTCCTTTCTCACATAAAGCCATGGTGCTGTTTTCCCTTTCATTTTCAATTCAATTAACCGAGCTGAGCATCTCACCACCCGTCTCCCTGTGAACCTTGCCTGCTGATGCTTGGTTTTCCGCCTGGCCCAGGAGCAGTGGAGCAGGCAGAAGGGCACAGCCCATGTGGGCTGCTGGCCTGAGGGACACAAGGTGAAAAAGCCCCTGCAGCTCACCCCAGAGTGGGGGAAGCAGCTGCACCGAGAGGCTCAAGGAGCACTAATAATGAAATCCCACGTAAGATATTGGAAAGGGAAAAGATCTCTCCTCCTTCCCCACCCGTTAAAATCTTTCATGGGTGCCCCTCCTATCTGAAGATGGCCTGCAGACCACAGCAACACGTAAATTCCTAAAGAACTGACTAATATCAAGGAGTAAACAAAGCGCTGAAGCAAAAAGTCAAGAACTCCAGTATCTCTGCAGGCTCCAGCTATAAGGTTTTATAAGAGGAGAAGCAGGCTGGCGATTTTCATGATTTGCAGCTTCATTTTCTGCAGCTTCACCCCAACCCCATTGCTGCCTGAGCCAGCTTCCTCCCCAGACTTCCCGACCCTCCCAAATATCCTTCACTGGGTCCTGCTGCCTTTCCAAGGGAGGTGTCACTAGAGCCAGCAGGGACCTCCCACTGTGCATCACCGTCTCCCAGTTCCACTCTTTACAGCACCACAGTCTCCAGCAACAGCTGCAGCACGTTTGGAGCCAAATGTTGTATTCTCACGCTGCTACCATCTCCTCTGTGTGGATGCTCTGCCATTAGGCCTGCTCATCTTAGTGCCATTTGCACTAGAGATGTGTGCCCAAAGGTGCTGATTGTTGTCACCTCAGTGCCACCCTGCCCCAGCTGGTGGCAGCTCCAGTGTTCAACAGAGCATCCCAGCAGTCAGCTCCACAGGGGCGAGGAATGAATAACAGCGGAATGGGAGAGAGCACCAGAGAAAAGAGCCCAGACAGGGAAGAAAATGTATTAGCTTATGCCACAGCAAATCCATCAGTTAAAAAACATGAAAAATGCATAATTTCAGTTCACTGGGTTGTGGATTCTAGAAATCCGAGGATTTTAGAGGAAGGAGCACTTAATGCATGGGGAAAAAAAAAAAAAAAAAAGAGCAAGAACTCTCCTTTGCTGGCAGAACAGACACAAGGGCAAAAAAACCCTAAACCAGCCCATATTCTCAGGCCTGCCTCCAGAGGCTCAGAGGCCAGGACAAACTCCCCAGCTCCTGCAGCAGCCCCAGCTGCGAGCAGGGCACACTGACACCATGGTGCTGCCAGGGACGGCAGGGAGCAGGCTCATGGCAGGGTGGTGGGGTCTGCTTGCAGCATCTCTCTTCCATAAGAGGACCAGGCTCCCAGCGGGATGCTGGCAGGAGGGATGGCAGCACAGACCCTGCCTGCAGGGGTGGCCATAAAAGGGAACCCTGGGCAGAGCCTCAGCCGTGCTGGGGAGGAGATTCCTCCCCATCGAGTCCCTGGCACCCTGAGGCTCAGTGCTGGCTCCCAGCCCGGCAGAGAGGCCTGGTGCTTTCTCTGCATACCTTGAATATTCTGGTCAGGGAACACAGACATATCCCAGCATCAGCTTCAGGGGCTGGTCTGTCTCCCAGAAACCCACACCATGGGGTTTACCTCACACCCCAAACATTCAGCTGGGCTTCCTGGGGGGGCACTGCTTCTTTCCAGAAACCAGGCTTAAAATCCTAGTGGCAAGGCTGATCCCTGTGTGCTTGGTGTAATCTGCAAACAAAGAGATACTGCTGCTCACCAACACCAAATTTGTCCCCAAGGTTTTGTCAGGAGCTGAGGAAGCACCAGAACAGGTAGCACCATCTCCTGCAGCCCTGGGAGGTGACCCTGCTGGGGACACTCCAGACATCAGTGGCCCTGGTTACGTTTGATGGATTGAAAGTTGCAGGAGAGACCTCTGCTGAAGGCTCTGCTTACCTGGCAGCACCACTTTTATTCCCACGGCATTGGAGCTGGTGCTGGCTGCTGGCTGCCCCAGGGGCAGGATGTTCCTTCTCCAGACCTCCACCTCACACTGGTACGTCCCCTCGTTGGCAGGCAAGGCGCTGTGGATGTGCAGCCTGAAGGAGGTGTCAGTCTTCACCAGCTGGGCTTTCCCCTGGAGGTGTGGCTGTGCTGTCCCCCAGACCACAGTGCCACTGGGAAAGGCCCTGACCAGCTCCTGAAAGGGACCCGTGGGCAGGCTGGGCTGGAAAAGCCACCTCACAGACGCTGGCACCTCCTCCAGGGTGTAGCTGGCGTTCACTTGGCAGAAGAGCTCAAAACTCTGCCCGTAAGTGACGGTGGCAATTCGGCTGCTCAGCGTGGCGTGCAGACCCAGACCTGCTCGGGAGGAGACAGCCCTTGGCATGGGGACAGAAGTCCTGCCCTGTGCCACCCCACCCATGCAGCCCTGGGCACCCCAGGGCCATGGCACCAGCACTGCTGCTGCTCCTCTGCCAGTGCTGCTCTCCACTGTGCTCTGCCAACCCCATGCAGCCCTTGGCCCTCTCCTACCTCCCACTTTCCCACCCCCCAATTTCCCAGAAAACTCTGTGTATCCTCTTTTCTAGGGTCCCCAGTCCTACACCAGAAGAGCCAGGGATCCTCTGCTGATGCTGCTCTCCTGTTTGCTGCTTCCTTCCACTAAAGCTTAACAATTCCTGTGGCCTGACTGGTGCTCTCAGGCACCCAGCCCAGCAACAAGAAAGGAGAACCATGCCAAATCACAGCCAAAAAGCTGCCTCTCCATAAAGGCACCCCAGAAGGAAGGACATGGTCACTGCACACCATGGAGGTTAGAGGCTCTGCACTCAGAGAAGAGGGCAGGGGAAGCAACCAGCAGCAGCGGTATATCTGATCAATACCACCAGAAAACTCAGCAAGTAGCTTTGTTGAACTTGATTACTGCAAGTAATTATGCTGCTAGAATAGGTATTTTGTATTTCAGCTTAAGGACAAAGGCCTGCTGAGCAAGGTGCTGCCCTTCAGGTCCCCCAGCATTTCAGCTGTTGTCCCAAAACACACCATGGAGGACTCTAGCATCCTGGTAGAAATGGGGAAACTGAAGCACTGCAGGGCCGAGTGAAAGACTAGATAAATCTTGATGTTGGAAAAGGAAAGGAGTTGGGGAAATGCCTGAAATTTTCAACCAGGCTTTCCCTGTGGATTTGGAGAAGGCTTTGCGGTTGTGGTTTTTCTGTTTTGTTTTGTTGGGTTTTTTTCTGTTTAATGTCTTTCTTTGGGATGTGGATACATAAAGAATTAGTTAAGAAACAGAGTCCCAGCAGGCAGCTCCTGCTACATCAGAATAACCATTATCTAGTTATGACAAGGAAACCAAGAGCCTCCTACACACTTTTCTTAGAGTGGTTTGTCACAAATCATCCATCTAAAACAGGGAGAGTTCATTCATCATTTCCCTGATGGAAATGACAATGATCCCCGCCCCCATACATACCTCTTCTGCTGGGTTTTCCTGTGATTTTCAGGAGTAGCAGCAGATGTTGCTCACAGTTTTCAGTACCAAAGATACAGGATGACACAGACTCCTCAGAATTCTACCTATTTTCCCCAAAATTTACTGCAGAGACTGGACTAAAGGTTTACACTTTCTTGACAGCTACTGTGTCTGTCATGCTAATATTTGCTAAAGCAAATGCTTTTCCCATTATCTATCAAAAACCATATGGCACATTTGCACTCTTGCTGCCCCTGTCAAGATGAGGCCAGACCTAAAGAATTCTCCAGCCAAGGATCCTGCAGGCTTTACCCAGAAGAGCAGCTGTTAGGATTTACTAACCTACTGGCTTCACGTTGACTTGTATGCCTGATGACACATTGGTCTGGATGCTGTGCAAGTCTCCAGGAGTCTTCATTTCCGACACAGAGCACTGGTACGTGCCCTTGTCCTCCAGCCCCATCTCAGAGATGCTGAGCACATAAACTGCGTTGCTTGGCTTGAATGCTCGGAGCTGCCCCAGCTTGGCTCTCTCCTGGTATCCTTCCTCCCAAATCAATACCCCATGGGGGTCAACCTTGGCCACTTCCATCTCATTGAGGAGCCAAATCACTTTAAAGTGCCTGCTGCTGTTCTTTGGGGCTCCCACCACACAAGTGAGCTGCAGGGTGTCCCCTTCAGAAAGGGAGCGCTCAGCAGCGGCGATGTCCACGGAGAGGTCTCTGCCTGTGGGCAATCAAAAACAAGGAGGGTGGTGGGTGGTCCTGCCCGTGCTTCCCTCCTGGCCTTGCAGAGGGCAACAGGAGGGAATTCTCTGTGAAAACGTTTTCTTTCACAAGAACAGGGATCAGGATGGAAAACTTTGACCCTGGGGGGAGCAGTTGCAGGTGAAGGAAGTGCCAGAGCCCCGGGGTGCTGAGTTCCCCTGATAAGAGCAGATAAACCCAACAGAGCAGAGCATCCACTGGGACAGCCTTTGGCCACAGCCAGCCCCTGCTCAGCTCAGGCATCCAAAATGAGGGCTGCCCTAACTCAGAGGCATCAGCTTTTGCAGGTGCTGCTCTGTCTCACCCTCCTGGAGCTGTTTTACCTCATGGAACACCTATCCTGTAAGCTAAAAAGGGGCACAAAGGGGTTTCATCACAGTGGTGGTTTGAACTCTGCTGCTTGTGGCAGAAAAAAGTGCATGAAGGGCTGGCATTCAAGTGGCTTGTCTGAATCTACTGTGGCTGTTCCTGCATGCTGAAGCCACCAGTGGCTACTGTGGGTTGTAGGCAAGAGATGCTCTCCAAGCTGGAGAGGATTTGGGTTAAGTTCCTACAGAAAGCAGAAATATCAAGACTTGTCACAGCATGGGGAGGCAGGAAGGAAGCAAGAGGAGGTGGACCCTTCCCCCCATAACAATTAGCAGTAGGTGCTAATTGCAAAGAAGGCAGTAACAGGGGGAACCTAAAGTCTTCTTCCCCTTGGCAGACCCTCTTGGGCAGTCAGTCAGCTGTGTCTGAGGTGAGGACCCCATCTCTGGGTCCTGTGATACCATTCACCTTCCTCGCTGGGCGTTCACCCCCCTGGTTCCTGGCATCAGCCTGGCTGGACAGTGGCTGCAAGCAGGAGACCCACTGGGTACCCCAAAACCCTGTGCCATGACCTCACAGAGCACTGGCATGGCCAAAAGCTGGAGGAAGGACTGAGCCCAGATTCCCTGGCTCACCCCACTCTGTCTCCCTGGGTCACTGTGGTGCCCCCTGAGACTCTAAACAAGGGAAAGGTTACATGCTGTGGTTTGGAAGTAAAACAGAGCAACTCCCAGACCACAACTGGAAGGGCTCAAATAATTTATTGGAAATGAGTACCCTGTGAATTTAAACACTGGTTCATAAACAGTTTGTGAACAGGAATCCCAGCTGCTGCAGATATGTTTGGCATTCCTAAATATTTGCAACAGAGTTTACAGAAACCGACGGAGCAGTTAGCCACGGTCAGAGTGGTCGATGGCTCTGGGAGCGATGGGGTGCTCAGCCCTGCAGCCTGGGCTCCCCCACTGGATGCTGGAGGAAGAAACCAGCCCTGCATCCTTGATGGAGGGCTTGCACAGCCACTGCTGTCCCACCATGGCAGTACCAGGAGCATCAATACTGTCACCATCACCTCCCTCCTACCTCTAACAGTTACCACGGGACAAATACCAAGCCCTGACAAGGCTTCTCTATTTCTAAATGATCCCATGGCTCTGAGGCCTGAATCCAAACACTGACAAGCCCTCTTCAACAAGAGGATGCATGGAAGTGCATTGACTGCCATTGCTCCCCAAGCAACAGCAGGCCTGGAAAGCCCTTGCTGCACACAGTGCACAATGAGGGGAAAGAATAAAGCTTTGCCTGTCAGACAGGTTTCAGGAAGCAGACTGACAAGAGACCACACTTCCCTTCCCCTCCTGCTGATACCTTGCTCCCCTGAGCCACATACGAGCGCTGTTTCTTTGGTTTCCTGCTCTGACTCACCACCCTGCCATGAGACATCAGTTCCCCTCACTGCCCCAGCTCTGCTCTGTGGCCTCCTTCACCCACCCTGAGGTGTGGGGACAGCGTACACCACCTCCACAGGCAGGCTCTCAGCGGGAGACTTGCTCCAATTTCACTGCACGCTATGTTAAAGGACACCAACTATCCACAACCTTCTCTTGGCTGCTTTGAGCTAAAGCTTAGTGGAGAGAGAGAGAGAGAGATTCTCCCTTCCCCTGGGCACTCCCACACACCTGGGGGAAAAGCAGGGTGAGGGACCACAGCCAGCAAAGGCGTGTGGCAGGAGGGGTGGCAGGCAGGGTGCTCAGAGGAATGGCCTAATGAACAGCAGCACCAGCTGCTCTGGAAACCAGCGGGCTGGTGGCAGCGGGGACAGACAAGCCAGCCCCAACAAGAGGCCTGCAGCACACACAGGCCATCCCCGTCTCCCTCCGTGCCTGTGGCTGTAGCACAGTGATGGGCAGCTGACTGAGGAGCACTTTTTTAAGGCCACAAGAGCCTCGAGGCAGCGAAACAGCCCCGGATTTCCCCACACTGGAGGATTTAGGGCTGCCAAGGATGATCCAGGCTGCTGTGGGCACGCGCTGTGCCCTCTGCCAGCGCCTCACACGGGTCTGTGAGGCTGTGGGCTTGCTGCTGGTGTCGGAGATTGGGCTGCATGAGCAGCCAAAGCACCAAGAGCTCCTGGACCAGGGGCTGCCGTGGCCCTGAGCCCAGCCCACCCCCTCGGTGTCCAGCCAGACCCACCAGTGTGGCCCTGGGCTGCGTCAGAGGCGGTGAAATCTGCTGTAGAGCCTTGAATGCACAGGGGAGTCTGAAAACCCGAGAGTTTGCACAGGCCTTACCCTGGCTCGCAACTGCCAGCGAAGTCTTCTCTGTTTGCTTACAGGAGATGTCCTTCCACGTCTCGTCAGGATCCTCAATCCACTCGGCTGCCTCGCAGTACAGCTGTCCCTGGTCAGATGGCTTCACCCTCCTGATGACAAGCTTGTAGGTGCTGTTCCCAACCTTGTGCAGCTGCACATCCCCCTCCAGAAACCTCTGCTCATAGGAGGGCCCTGGCTTCAGGATGAAGTCCTTGGAGAGGGTGAGGATCTCCTTGGCACGGTGCTCTCCTGCTCCTCCCTGAAGAAGGTGCCAGCCAACTGAGAGATGGGTGTGCTGGGCCGTGGACTTGGACACCTCACAGGTCAGCTCCACCGCATCCCCTTCCATGCGAGTGAGGGCCTGGGGGGCCATGGAAGCCGAGAGTGTGTCTGGAATCACTGAGCATGGGGGAGAAACACAGAATCACAGAATATCCTGAGCTGAAATGGACCCACAAGAATTGCTGAGTCCAGCTCCTGTCCCAGGACAACTCCCAAGAAACTGCAACCACGGCCTAAGGGACCTGACAGCACAGGAGAAAAATCTTCTGTAGCTGACTGACAAGGCTTCCATCAGCTTATGTTGAGGTGTGAAGTGACTAAAACCTCAGCAAACAAGAAAAACAGTGAATCTCTTTGCAGTGCCCTCTTCAGTCAAACTACAGTCAGTATCAATTAGGCAGCCCCAGGGAGATTAGAATCCATTCCCTCACTATTCCAAATGTAAACTGGTGCAACACCAAGATAAAGGAGAAAACAGGGCTGAACACCGAGTGGAAGTACCGTACCACCACGTAGACTTGGTGTGCTCACAGTATGGCCTTTCCCTCTGTTTCTCCACCCCATTGCCTTCCTCCCCAGTTGTCTGCAAGAACTGCTACCTCCCTCCATCTGTGGGTATCCCACTTGGGTCAATTCCCACACCCCAACCTGGGAAGACAACAGCAGTTAATGCACAGAGCCTGGAAATTCCTGCCTTCCTAAGTGCCCAGCCGCGACATGCTGTGTCTGTGTCAGGAGCTGAAGTCATGGGGGAGAAGAGGCTTCCTTTCCCTCCCCTTGCTCTGGCTGGGAGGCAATAACCAGGGAATGCGTGGACAAACCTACCTCAGCCCCACTAACCACCCCTTCCCCCAGCTGTCCCTCTGACAGATGAGCTCTTCTCCCCAGTGCAAAGGTGGGGACAGTAGAGACCTGCCCCACAGGGCTCTCAGTCAGGAGATTGATCCCACACCTGAGAGGTTGGTCTTGGCGCTGTAGCTGCCGAAGTACCTCTCGTCGGTGTTGGGCGTGTGGCACTCGTACTGGCCGGCGTCGCGGTCCTGCAGCTCGGTGATGTGCAGCAGGACGGCGTCCCCCTGCAGCCGCTCCACGAAGATGCCCCGGCTGCGCACACGCTGGGTGTAGATGGCGTAGGGGAAGGAGGGGTCCACGGTGCTGACGATCTGCACCTCCCGCTCGGGGGCCGAGGGCAGGTAGATGGACCACTGGAAGTTCTGCTCCGCCGGGCCCTGGTAGCCGCTCACCTTGCACCACAGGGTGACGTGGGACCCCTCTGTGCGGTAGAGGGGTCCCTGCTGGACAGTCACCACCCGCTGGCCACTGCTCAGACCTGTCAGCACACACGGTGTTTGCAGGCGTACAGTTACAAGAACAAGTCCTGTCACTACGGAGCCCTGAACTTTCTTGTCTCCTGCCACACCGGGGGTCGCACGACAGAGACCAGAGCTGCATGGCCAGAGGGCTGCTGAGCCCATTCGTGCCTGAAGAGCCTTTCACAAGCAGGAGAGGAAGCAGCAACCAGGCTGAGATCAAGGAGGAAGCTTGTGGTGTGTTCAAATTAAGTGGGCCAAGATCTCAGGTCCTGCAGAAAGTGTGGGGGACAGGGAGGAGGGGTCAGACCTGATCACTGCCAGAGAAGGAGATGTAGAGATGGCTGCTGCAGAGATGCTCCACAGAAGAAACAGAGGACAGCACAGGAGAGGGAGTCAGCAAGAGCAACTCTGCAGGCAGGGGACACCAGGAAGCATCAAGAGCTCCCTTCATTTCTGCTTGCAGAGGGTCTGGGGATTGCCACCCACAGACCCTCCCCTTCCATATAGCTCCCAGCAGTGACATTCACTCTGTGCATGCTCAGCATGCACACCAAGCGGAATGCCCACAGGACATTCCAGGACATGGGCCAAAAAACAGCCGTGATGGCCAGGGAAGAGAGGTGGTGACAGCACTGCCTAGGAAACCTTCAGAAATTCCCCCACAATGGAAGAGGGAGCGAGGTAACACCCTCCACACCGCAATCAGCCACTCAACGGGGATGTGGCTGTTCCCACACCAAAACCCCCTTAGGGTCTGGGCTCTCATTTTGGAGTGAAAACACAGTGCAAAAAGAGCACATGCTGATGCACCTCTTCCTATGGCAACTGAGCCACAGCAGTGCTGGCTGAGCCCCCCATGCCCTGCTTTCCCCACAACACTTCCAAGAAAGCTCTGGCCACTGGGCAGGGTACTCACCCAGGAGAAGGAGGAGGAGGAAGAGGAAGGCAGCTGCCAGGCACTGTGGCAGCCCCATGGGAATCCACTCTGCTTGGATCCTCTCCCAGAGGGGCGGTGGTGGGTTCTCATGGGCGATGGCAACAGCCGCTCCGCTAAATACAAGGTGGCTGGGAGGAAACTGTCTGTCAGTGGTGGTTTCCTCTGCTTAGAATGGCAGGGAGAAGTCACGGAGCAGAGTGCATCAGCAAAGCAACACCCTCTGGGAGGTGGCAGCCAGTGTCCTGTCCCCAGGCCACCTGGGCAAGCGTGATGATGCCCAAAGCCCCTTCTGTCACTGTGCCCATGCCAGATGCCCACCTGTGGGCACCTGCTGGCTGTGGCTTTGCTGTCCAACAGCAGCCCATGGGCTAAACCTCCATCTCACTCCTCCCACTGTACTGCACAGAGTAGCTTGTCCCTGCTAACAGCGAGGAGGGGACAAGGGGCTGGATTCCAGGAAGGGATGGGAGAGGATTTCTAGGGCTGAAGGTTCCTCCAGCTATTTATTTCCCATGGCTGCAGACAGCAGCATGATGCCTTAGGTACAGGCTAGGGTGGCACAGCGTTCCTTAAGGATGGCTGATGAAGCTCTGCCTCACGGTGCATGGAGTGTCTCTCCCACAGCACCCCCTCCACTGCGTGGTCAGGAGAATCCTAACAGCCAGTCCAGCTGCCTTGTTGGCTCTTGAAGGATCACCACCAGGAATTGCCCAGGGACTCTGTCCTGTATGCACATCCCATGGGATCCTGGCCCAGCACTTCTCACAGGAGCAATGAGACCACAGGGAGCTGCACTGCAGGGATGAGGTCAGGGGACGCTGGCACATTCACAGAGATAAGTGCTGTGGCTGCATTGCCTGGGACATGCCTCTGCTCCTGCTGGCAGGTGCCAGGGGTGTCCTGGGACATGGTGGGAGGCTGATAGGGGCACATCCTGTGCAGGGAAAACCCAGTCTCTGAGGCATGTAGCCAAAACACTAGAGACAGGCTCAGAGACACTGCTGAAATTATTTGTTTGGTTTTTTTTGGTTTAGTGGTTTTGATTTTTTTTGTTGTTGTTTGGGGGATTTTTGGGGTGGGGTTTTCTTTGTTTTGGGGTCGGTTTTTTTTCCCCAGGTGGCACAAAGCATTTCTCCCTAAGCCATGCTGCTCCTGCTGCAAGAGGGATTGACTGAATGACTTAATTAGCTCAGGGATTCACAAGCAAAAACCAACCATAAAACAGCTCCTCTTGCTTGATCCCAGGGGACATCTAGAGGGAATGAGATTCATGTAAAGACCCAAAACAAACATGAGGTCCCTCCTTTCCCCATTTATAAAACCAACTCATATGACAGCCTGAGGGGCTGGGAAGTGCAGGCAGAGGGCCCTTGCAGCAAGGCTCAACCCCCCATCAGCTGGCTCCTGATCAGCTTCCCAGAAAGCCAAATCCAGACCAGGGCATGGGCTGTGGCAGCAAGCAGAGGTGCCTGCAGGATTCCACATGTACCCCGAGGAGGCTCTGTGCCCTGTGGCAGCAGGGCACAGCCATGCACAGAGCCATAACTGTGTGGCAGGCTTACGTTCCCTGCTGCAGGATTAAACCTTCCCATTTCAGAAGGAAAATGGAAAAAAAGGAAAAGATGGAAAAGGATGGAGAGGTTTGCTTTCCAAGAGCAACCCACTGCCAGCAGTGCCCTGGGGGATCATCCCATTGACAGCAAGCCAACCCACTTACCACTTTGGAGGAGGGAAAAGCATCAAAAGCATCTCTGCTACAGTGACAGAGTAAATGGAAAGGAAACTTGGAGTTCAAGCTCAGTGAGCTTCCGACAGTCAATGTGCAGATAAACACACACTCGGGGACAGTTTAACTCCAAGCTTGCAACTCTAATGATGCATGAGTCGCAGTTTACATTTGCAGTAGAGAAACTGGGGAGAACAGGATTGCCTGGCCCAGCCCTATCCCTGGCAATAATAATGCTCTGTGGACAAAACCAACAGCTCCCTCTTCCAGGGACTGCACAGTCTAAAACTCCCTCTCTTCCTCCCTGGGAAATCAGTGCAACCAGACATACAGCAGGGCAGAGTGAAGGAAAGGGGATCAGACAATTCTTTATAAAGACAGAATTGCCATTAAAAGCCACATCAGAGAGTCCAAATCCATGGGGAGAAAGATTCCCTTGCCCTATTTTCCCAAGCATGACACCAGACAGGAAATAACAGGGAAATATGCTTCTTGGATAGCACAGGGGGTCCCTGCCTGTACCTGCACAGAGCAGAGGACTTGATTCTTCTGAGCCAGATGGTGTATGAGCCCAGGCACTCCACTTGGTGAACTGAAGGCTCTTAGGGATTGAACACTCTTGGCCTCTGGCTCCTGGAACAGCCTGGCTACTGCCAGCACCACAACAGGGCCACCTGTCAGCACACCCCAGCAGGGTACAGGTATCTCCCACCCCAGAGCACAGCTGGAGATTGGGCTGCCCAGAACACTGGCTTTGCCTTTCACGCTCCATAATTATTCTCCTTCCTCTTGCCTCTCCCTGGACCCCTTCGAAGGTGCCCTTTTTGGGCTCAGCCACTCTGGGTCAAAGTTTTCCAGAAAAATGCCACCAAAAATGCAGCATGGAAAGTTTTACCAAGCCCAGTGCAGCGAGGTGGAGGCTCTGCCTTAAAGAGCAGAACAGCCATCAGCAACATCCACAGTGACTTTGTGACCTCTTGGCTAGACACTCAACTTACACACTGCAGTGAGCCTGGGGAGAGATGGGAATCAGGCAGGATCAGCCCCACATCAGGATAGAAAGGCTGAGGAGGAAGCTGCTGAGGATGAAGGAGGTGACCCAGTAAACAGTGTTTATTTTTAGGGGGAGGAGTCTGTTGAGACCCAAATACTACAGCAAGCACAAGGGAAAGGCTGTAACCCAGATCCCAGTCTGGCTTTATGTCTCCCATGAGTTCTCTCACCCCATGTGGGCGCCTGGGGTTAGGGAAGCTGTGGTTTCCTGTGCCTGCAGCCATCACATTCATTGCTGCCTTCCACTGAAAAGTCACAACAAGTGCCACCATCCAAAGGAGATCAGACCTCAAATAGTGTCACAGGCAAATCCAGCTTTGCACAGGAAGGGTTTTCAGCCACTGCCAAGGTTGATTGCTCAAGGTTGATTGATAGGAAATAAAACCTAGCTCATAAAAGGGAGAGTTTCCCCATGGGCTTTTGTCATTGTTATGCAATATCCCAGGTGAAAGCAAACTGCTCTGGGAGAGGCAGGAGTTCCAGGGCCTCTGCTCAGCCCCAAGGATCTGCCACCTCCTCGCCTCATCCCAGCCAGCCCTCAGCAGTGCCCTGCCCAGCACAGCTCTGCCAGCAGCCTGGGGCTCCCTAGGCACCAGAGCAGGTGGCAAGAGGAGCCAGAGACTCATCTCAGGCAGTGAGGTCCAAGCAGAGAGGCTGAAGGGGAAAAAGCCAACACAGGCCTCTCCTTCCAACCCCCTGAGCTTGGTCATCCTGCCCTGAGGCAGCGTGGGTGGGAGCCCTGCTTCTGAAAGGAAGGGAAAGGCACCCCAGTGCCTGTGGAAACACCTCTGTGCCTTGCAAAGAGCAGCTGCAGACAGCTCCCCACATTTCAGCCTGCTCTTGTGATCAAATGGGGAGGGGGAATGCAGCCCAGGGGTGCAGGCTATAGGCAAGCTCTCCTCAGCAGCTCTGTCTCCCACCCAGAAATGCCATTGAAATATGCCCACGGTGGTGACTGTGGAGAGGCAGAAGGACAGGGAGGGATGGAAGCTGCAGCTCTGAAAGCAAGAGGCTGGCGCCAGGCAGGGTGGGGGGACACGTGGAAGAGCACAGCATTAGCCGGGATAATCTGGCAGTCTTGGGGGACGCGCCAGAAGCTACAGATAATCAGGGGAGCTGGCACACAGACTTTGAAGTCTGCCATCAGGTTTTCTCAGCCCGGCTCAGACATCAAAGGCAGCTGGTTACTGCCCCCAATTACAGAGAGAGCCGGCCTGCTGCCTTGCCTTCCCCAAGGCCGGCGGCTCAGCCGCGCTCCCCCGGGCACACTCTCACGGCCAGAATCCTCCTGACGAAGCAGAAATGCCCAAATCCCTCCAGCTCCTGCTGGAGCCAGGCTCGCTTTGCCGGGAGCTCGCCTCGCTGCCACGTGGCTTTCACCTTGGGCTGTGGGAGCCAAGTGAGATCTCGGTGGATACACATCTCCCCACTGATGTGGAGCCTGTCAGTCCCAGGAAAACCAGACAGCCACAAAAGATAAAAGGGGAAGATGAGCAAAAGTGAAGAAAATAACAGCCTTTTCTCATGGTGGTGGGAAAGTTTGCTGCCTTTAGTCAAATCTTGCGTGGCCCTCATGGGACACGTATCAATGCAGGGCAAGGTCAGGATCTTCATGAGCAAAACCCCACGGCAGCACAGAAAGGTTGTTTGGGTCGGTTTGCACTGAAAAAAAAAACCAACCACAATACAGTGCAGCAACTGAAAACAAGTAATTAAAACCACAAACAAAACAATAGAAATTGAAATCTAAGAGCAGAACTGGCTGAGAAGCAGGGAAACACCTGTCTCCTACAGCTGCAGCTTCTAAGGACTCTGGCCGTGCTGAGCAGCAAACAGCCGAGGACACGCACATCGCTTTTTCAGTGAACTGGAGTTTGCTTTTATTTGCACCATCATTTCCACTGGGGGAAAAAAAAAGTCAAAGAGTGCAGCCTCCATAAATCCTGGTGATCCCCCTCACGCAGGGCCCGATCACGTCACTGTGAAGTCTCCAAGTGCAGCCCCCCTGCCCAGCCCGGCAGCACCAGGAGCTGCTCCACGCCGCCCCTGGACCGCTCTGTGCTGGCATTTGAAGCAGCATCAGCATCTTTTACGCAAGCAGCATCATGAAAGGCTCTTTGAAGCAGAGCAGCAGAGGGATGCGCCTGGTTGTTTCAGCTCCCGATGGACAGGGAGCCAGGGCAGAGGCCGGGGAAGAGAGGAGGGAGGTTAACAGAGGGATAGGAGAGCAGTCACTGTGGGCTGGTGTTGGGGAGGAATTTCAGTAGGGGAACACAGGACGGTGTTACGTGTTGGGAGAGAAACTAGGTTTTCATTTTAAGCTGCTTATTTAGGTCTCTAAGTTATGGAGATTCTGCACTTCAAAACTAATTAGATTGACAGAGCTTGGATTCGATTACAGGATTTCCAGAAGCAAGAGGGTTTGAAAAAAATAAAATTAAATAGCTGGCCTGGAAATGCTAGCAAGAGAATTAAACACCCGTTGCTGCAACCAATTGTTAAATACATCTAGGCTGGGAAAATGACGACTCCAGTTCCCAAAACCCACTGCACCACTGGCTGCAGCAGGGAGGTGCTCTCCTAACAAACCCAAGTAGAATATGCACAAAAGCATGTTTCCCAGTCCTAGAGGCAGGCACCCTAGAGGGTTCCAAGGCACTTCAGGAAGCACGTGCCTCTCCAGAGGCAGTGTGTGAATCTGGAAGTGCATGGATTGTTCCCTGACCTAGGCTACTGCAGTGAGCAGAGAATCCAGGAGCTGTAGGCAACTGCAGGGCTGGGGCTGAAGAGGGAGGAGATGGAGGTCACATGGAGCAGCACTTGGGCTGACAGGGGAAACCTTACCACATAAAACCCCACCACCTACACAGACAGAAGGTCCCATCCTTACCAGCCAGGACACTGAAGTGTTTTCTGCACCAGAGGGGCCAGCCCAGCACTGCCCAAAACATGGGACCATTACACAGCTGTGCTCCTGAAATGACAAAGCAAGGGAGCAATGGCAGAACTACTCTTACAGCTCGCCTTTCATCAAAGCCTTTGCTCCTCTTCCTGAAAGAACTCCCTCTTTCCCACTCTGAGATCACAGGAATAGCAGTGGCTTTGCAAGGCTCAACAGCAGAGCCAGAGTGGCCCTTTTTAAAATCCCAGAACTGCCAGCTTCAGTACCTCTTGAAACTCCTAGAGCTCTCTCCTCTATGTGCAGGTGTCCAAAGAAATTCGGCTTGGGGCCTGAGGGGTTGCCAGGGGAACCTTGCCTCCCAATGTGGCATCAACATGATGGGCTGGGTTTGTTTAGCTACTGGAGAGCTGCACCTGGCCATGCTCTGGTTGCTATATGTCACCTTTTCACCCTCCTCAGGTTTGGGAAGAGCACTCTGGACAGCAGCACCCCACACAAGCACCACAAGAGCAGAGCACGCTGTAGGCAATACTGAGGCTGTTATCCTCCATTTAGACTACAGAACGACGTCTTGGCTATCGTCACAGAAAGGCTAAGTTATATTTACTCTGAGCCAAACAAATTCCCCTCAAACAAAAGGCAGGAGCTGCAGTGAACTCCAGGGAAAGCCTGCAGGGTACACTGCTTTGATTAAACAGAGATGGCAGGAAGAGTTGCAAATGTACACAGTACATCTCACTTGTTTGTGCTCGGATTGTCAGTCTCAGTGTGAAAGCAGCTCCCCCTTCAATGTTGCCACTGAAGGGCTTGATAAAGGATGTGCTCAGTACTGCAACACAGCAGCAGCAGCTATCTTCCTTTTGCCTGACACCTTCCACACAAGAGAGCCTGCAGAACTCCCCTGCCACTCCCAGGGACTTGGAGAACAGTTCTCACCACTGAAATGTGGGTCTCAGTCGAGCTGGGAAGAGGTGACACTCTGGCAACACGCTGCTGCCACCACTGACACGAGGTAAAGGAGGGTTTAAAGACAGCAGTGCCATGCCCAAGGGTCCTGAGAGCTGCCTTGTTAACATTGTACACAGTCGGGTCGAGGAAAGGGAATTTAATGAATAGCAACTTACAAAAGACCTTTATAGACCTTTTCTGAAAAGACCTTTTCTGCATTCATCCACGCAGGGAACTGTAGGAGACAGAAAGAAGAGAGGAAAAAAAAAAGATAATGGCACAAGGCAAAGACATCTCAGCACGGACCTGAAAGGCTACAGGAAAAGCCATCAACTTCAAAAGAACCTTAACATCTTATTTCTAATGAAATGTATAATTCTACCAGTCTGAGCGCTCTGAGCTGAAGGGACTCTCCCTGAAAAACCAGAGATGGACATTTCTGAGCTAGAGGAAGAGGCCATGCTTGTCAGCCTGCAGTGATGGGGGCAGAGGAGAGAGTGGGCAGTGACACAAACCACCTAGTAAGGTCTGTCCCTGCAAAAGAAAGGCAAAACCACAATGAAGTAGAAAGACACATTATCCTTTTTTTTTTTCCTTTTTTTTTTTTTCTTCACTGTAAGACTCACCTTATGGCAATGTTTTTGCTCTAAATACTCCAAGAAGCCTGGTCACTCACTGTTGGTACAGCTACTAGGAAAGACACCTTCAGAGGGACTGGACACTGTGGATAACACACGAGGGATCTCAGTATGAGGCACGGTCGACTCCAGTAGCCACATGGTTGACTCCAGTAGCCACACAGCAGAAAAGCTGCCTGGCTGAAGTCTAGGAGCCTGCAAAAGGATAAAAAAACACAGAGTAGACTGGATTCATCCTGATAACCATCACCCAAGGACTCTTACACACAGGCAGAGGTGTTATACAATAACAAAATCGAGATCAGAATCCATCCTGGAGGTGTTTTCACAGAAACATAAGCTATGTTTGGAGAGAACTTGAGGACCCATCGCCTGTCTGATGGTTGAATAATGACCACAGCTCCCTGCTGGGTCTGCTTCTCTCCTCCCCAGCCCATCACTAGAGGGAGCTGCTATTACCTCGTTTCTCTCAGCCCCCACCTGTCTGCTCAATACTTTTATACGAGTATCGTGCCAAATTCTCAAGTCTTAGGTGAGCTGTGCTTTCCTCTACAGCAACAGTGAGAAACAACTCAGGTTCTTATTCTGAGATGCCTATCTCGAGTAGCTCAGATAAATTACATTCTTTAATTACCTGTTTCTCAAGTCGAGGGTAGCTATCCTGAGTGTTCACAATGAATCATGTTGCTGTTATCCTGAAAAATGAAAATGTTCAGCACAGTGGTCGCTTCTCTGGAGCTCCTACATACAGAGCAGAATTTGTGTTATGACAGCAAGCAGATGGAGAAAGAAGGCTAAACCATCTTTCTTAAAAAGAAAAACTGTTCCTTCTGCATTAGCAAAGGGAATATAAATGTCTCTTTGGAGTCACTTCCTCATCAGAAATGCTTACTTTCCTTGCATATTGCCTGGAGCTCCCATGAGGAATGTGGCTAAAAACCATTTGTGTGTATGTGCACAGGGTGCCAGCCTTGCAGGTGATTCTGCAGTGGGCACTGGGCTGGAGTTCTCTGAGCTCTCAGCAGATGATTCAAGAGCACAGTATAACAATGTACCTCTGCTCTCCTCCAGAGAGAGGAGTACAAAAGACCATCATCCTTTAGATGCAGAGAGACAAAGGCCAGAAAAGGGCCTGAAGGGAAGAACGAAAAACAGAAGAGGTAAGGCAGAGGGAAGAAAACACAGATTAAATCAGCAAACAAGTTTCAGGACAGCAAAAGGATGTACCTGAACACCCAAAGGGAGATTACAACTACTGCACTTGCATTCAGAACCTGCATTTGGCTGTAACCACACACAGCTTTCATACATCCAGCAGACGCTAAGCAGCGTGGATATTCTCCCTGTTAACCACAGTCCTAGCATCACAGCCACTGCACATTATGCCAGGGCCTTTGTGGAGCTGAAGTCAGCATGGAGGCAGCAAGAGCTACAAAGGCAACACCAGTCCCATTCTGTCAGACATCTCTGGGTTCTCAGATGCCCAGTAACCAGCATGCTCATATTGCCAGCTCTGCTGCAGGAGCTCTGGAATTGCATCCTCCCTTCTCTCTAGCTCCACCCTTAAGGAAACTTTTAGGAACTTGGTGTCTTTGGCACTCCTTACCTTCCATTAAGTATGTCAAACCATTGCCAGGATCATACAAGCAAGGGACTGGAGGGCATAAGCCAGGTTAAGTTGCCAAGAAGAAACAGAATTTTGTGTCCATTTTTCTGCAGCTTCACTGCTCACCTCTGACAACAGAGGTGTGCTCAGACTAAGTCTGTGGTCTGGTGCAAGGCCCAGCACATGCTGCAGGTTACAAAATCCCAGATGAACAAAGTATAATATATTGCTTCCTTGCTTTCACAAAGCCTGTATTGCCTGCCTTTCTACCCCCTTGGCAGAGGTGGAAGCAGTCATGCTCTTACGCTTCTGGCACTTCATGGAATGCAGCTCTGCTGCCAGGGAGAGGAGAACAGCTTGTGCCTATAGCAGCTCTTCCGAGGGACCTGGAACTCCACAGAGCCTGGCTTCCTCAATAACCCAGGCATCCCCCTGGAGCTCTCAGGATCAGTCATCGGCTGGCTACAGCACAGTGCCATTTTCCTCAGTAGCAGAAAATGACTGAAGGCTACACGTGGCAGTTAAGGTGTATTTGCCTGGCACAAGCATGAGCAGTTCTCTTCCTTCAGGTAGCATATCCCACATCTTCAATCAGTCACTAAAGACTCTCTTGAAAGACCATTTGTCCTGATACCTGCTGTGCAGACCTCAGCCTCCTGTATTCACACAAGTGTGGGAAGTGCTGTGCTACAGCCACACATTTCCTTGGAAGATTTGCATGACTGGGCTCTACCTGACAAAGAGGCGGCAGGTCCTCTCATGCATCCTGCTTGGCACCAGTCAGCTTCAGCCCAGCCAGGGTTTTTGGAGTGGCCCTGACCCACACAGGACAGTCAGCCAGAGGCACAGCAGCACCTCCAGGGTCTGTCAGAGAAAAAGGACAGCCAAGCATGTTTCCAGAGCCTGGTGTTATGAAAACAAGTAAACTCCCAGGCTCTGGCACAGAAGTGCTTTTTGGCCCATGGCAGCAGGCCATACCTCTATCAGCAGCTGGCTGAGCTGAGTTCCTGGCAGGTACAAGGCAGTGTTAAGAGACTTGACACCTCCCATCACTCACTGCAACACCCAGGCACTTACTTGCCATAGCCCTTCCATTTCCAGGCTCACATTTTTCAGCTTGCTTTCTTATGAAAAAGTCCTAGCACATTTACAAGAACTGTATTAAGAGCCAGGGGGTGGGGGAGGCAAGAGAATTTCATAAAAGCTAATCCAAGCTTACCTGTGAGCTGTAACCTGCACAGCTCGAGGCCAAGGACTGCTGTCCCACAAGCACCCCACTCCTTGCTGCTGCACATGTGTGTGCTGGACACCTACAGCTGGCACAGGCTCTGCTGAGGCACCATTTATGACATTCCTGGATCTTGGCTGATGGCTCCTGCTGCTCCTTAAGGATTTAGAGGTTGGTGCTACCTCCCGGCTTCCTGCAAGCACGCTCTGTAGAGCACACCTTTCCATATAGAAAGAAGCCAAAGTTACACACTGCTCTCACCTGGCCTGCACTGCAGCCTGCTCAGACAGAGCACTCAACACTCTGAACACATCTCACCTTGCCAAAGCCTGTCTTGGATTCCCAAAACCACTGCTGCCTCAAACAACTTCCTGCTGGAAAGCAAGTGTGCTGGTTTTGGCTGGAATAAAGTTCATTTTCTTCACAGTAGCTAGCGTGGGGCTGTGTTTTGGATTTGTGCTGGAAGCAGTGCTGATGGTGCAGGGATGTTTTCCTCACTGCTGGGCAGAGCTTGCACACAGCCAAGGCCTTTTCTGCCCCTCAGCCCATGGCTGAGCTGGGGGGCTCAAGGAGGTGGGAGGGGACACAGCCAGGACAGGTGACCCCAACTGACCCCAGGGATGTCCCAGAGCAGAGGGAGCCCTGCTGGGCACGTAAAACTGGTGGAAGGAGGAGGAGGAAGGGAGAACATTCAGTGATGGTGTTTGTCCTCCCATCTCCTGGGGATGGCTGAACACCTGCCTGCCCCTGGGAAGCAGGGAATGAATTCTTTGCTTTGCTTGAGCACATGGCTTGTGCTTCCCCTATTACACTGTCTTTATCTCAACATGTATTTCTTTCACTTTTACCCTTCCAACTCTCTTTTCCATCCCACTGGTGGGGGAGTGAGCAAGTGGCTGTTTGGGGTTTGGCTGCCAGCTGGGATTAAACCATGACAGCAAGTCACCTCCTTGCATGATTTTGGTGTCATTGCATGGTTGCTGGGGGTAAAAAAAATCCTAAATTCAGCCACTGGCAAAGAAAGCAGGAAGTTTTCTTCCAGCACTATTGATTCTCCTCCTGGTACCTTGGAAACGAGAAGCCTCGGGAAGGGGTCAAGGAAGACTCCACATCTAACACCAGGTTTTACAGCAGATATTAAATACAGACTCCCAACTGTGACTCCTGCCCTTAGCTAATCAAAATAAAACTCTCCCAACAAAAAGGCTGACTTACAGTGGGGTAGAGACACAGTCGACTCAGAAAATAATTATGCTTCCCAATTCATCCCAGAAATGTAGGCAAATATTTAAAATTTGCTGTAAAATAAGGCTCATGCTTATTTTACAGGGTAAACAGTGCTGGAAACAGGACTGTGAGGTTTACATTTTATACCTTCAACAATAGTGTCTGCATACATGCAGGGAACAAGGAAAGCTCAAACATCCAGACCCACAGCACAGCCATAATCAAAAAGGCTCGCTCTTTATTTTAAACATAAAAAGAAACATTGTACACAGCATTGTTAGAACTATTCAGTACCTGCATTCCAGAATTGTGCCCAAAACTTTATTTTATAACTTTGAAATTAAAACAAAAGAAAGAAAATATCTTGCCCTTCTGCTGTATGATGTTCAAGGTTGCCCTGGATCGAAATTCCAAGTGCCTGGAGGAATTTACCAGCTTAACCAGGAGACGTGGCAATGCAAACAGAGGAAGATCAATGTGAGCCCTTAGGATACTTTGACAATACCACAGGTTGCAGCAGGGAGAATATGGATGCTTGTACTGCACCACAGGCAGCTTACTCTTCTGATACTCTGCAGGTTTAATACACAACCAGATGCACACACACCTTCACTCACACAAACCCTGGTCACACACAAAATAATAATAATAATAGCAATAATAAAAACATGAAAAGTGACCTAGATTTTTTTTTTTCCCTTAGAGAGAAGACTCGCACTCTGTTTTTAAAAAAGGGGATAATACAAAATTGGCACAAGTAGAGGGAAACCTGGGGGCTAGGTGTAGCCCATCAGCTTCTAACCTTCCAACTACAGCAAACACAGGGTGGAATGGGGTGCAGCATTGCCTTCCAAGGGGCTGTCAGCAGTACAAGCTAGTGGCAAACTTCCTTCACTTGGAGTGACAAAGATGGTTTGTTATGGGCCGTGAAGGAAGGACAGCATTAGATAAGGACACGGGGACCTTACACTAGAGAAGAAGGGAGCCCTGACCAAAATAACCCTGAGTTTTTTTCCAGCAGGGAGGAAGTGTGCTATATTGTGTGTTTGGGAGGAGCTGGCGGTTCCCTGCTCATCCATTCCCTAATTATTGCATTATAGTCATGATTCTCTCTCCCTAAAACTTAACCAAGGGCATAGATAGACAAGGAGTCAGTCTGCCAGGACAAGAAGTGACTGATGCTGTGCTTAGAACTTCACCACCACTTCCACCCCTCCCAAGATGCCCCAATGCCACCAGCCTTCTGAGAAGAAAGCAGATGTTACTGCAGGAAAGAAGCTGCTAGATCAGCCAGCATCCCAAACATCATAATGGTGTTTTATAACATCCCAGGAAAAAGCAAGATTTCACTACAGCAGAGACAGGAGAGGAAGAAAAATTCTTGCTGTCAAAGTAGTATCTGAGTGAATCCTTTCCTGAACTCCCTTTGGAAAGCACTGCTACAGATTTCTGGGCTTTCACAGTAGAAGCTAGAAACTGCTTCTGCCCTGTTCTTTAGGAAAGGCAATTAAGTCTGCCTGCAACAGAGGCCTTTTCAGAGCTCTTCCAGAAAGAAAAACATCTTTATGCCAGAAAGAAAACTTATTATGTACCTTCAGGCCAAAGTCTTTCAGAGGTTCATAGGTCTGGGGGTCTCAGTTTTGGAATACTACATGAAATGTCTTAAAAAGTCAAATAAAAACTTGCAAGCCCCAACTCTGCAAATTAAGCCTATTTTGAAGATGTTTCATATTAATCTTTCAAAAACCCCTGGACACCTCTATGCATACAGGTGTGACTGCATGCATGTTCACACACAGAGCTGCCTTCTGGAAAACCCCTTCACGTCAGCCTCAGGACAAAGGTCACAATGCAAGACAGAAAAAAAAAAAAAAAAAAAATCAACTCCACAGTAAGAAAAATTACCACAAAAAAAATCTTCATAGCCCAGATACCAGACCTGCAGCTCCCCTGGAATATGCAGTGGGATGAGCTATTAGAGAAGCAGATTGTCTAGGACATAACTAATGTCTAATCAGGCAACAGCACACCACAGGCACTACCTTCCATGGATGCTCTTCTTTACCATCCTTCATCTTAAAAACCATGGTAAGGATTGAGCCCTGGCCTCAAGTCTGCATTTCTCACCTTTCTTGACGCAAGCCAAACCACGTCTGCGACATCAGACTGTGGTGAAGTCCTACTTCCTCGCTTGTTTGTACACAATGTCCTTGTTCTGACCTTTATTGCTTAGAACACCAGCTGTGCTGGGAAGACAGAATTGATAAAGATGCTGCTCCCTCTCAGGAGCCAGGTCAGTGTATTTGGAAGACCATAGCAGGACTTCTGTACTATAGCACCGAGGAATAGGTCTCAAGCCCATGGGGAAAGCCCTGCTGCAGGCCCATGCTCAAGACCAGGGCTGTTGGAACCTGAAGGATTCTTGCTGCCCTCTTGGGCTTGCTCTTATTCCTACCCTGAGCTGCACTGCAGCTACTGCAGATCTCAGATTCTGCTCACAGGTTAAGGGTTACCAGTGAGTGACTGGCAGAAGCAGCACTGAATTCTGGTCTGTGCATTTGGTAATACATAGTTTACAAGTCTCTAAACATGATCAGTTGGCCAACTGCAGATGAAGATCCATCTCATTACTTTTTGTAAGCCACACTATCACCCGGGGAGCAAGGTCTCCAACCTCTCTGCTGAGGCCAGCAGAAGGCTGAGCCTTGTCCCTAGGTACCACGTGCCCCCCTGCCACAAGCAGAACAGGGTCTCAGGCACGATGTGAGCAGCTGTAGTGGGGAGAAGAGAAGGTGGAAGGGAGGGGGAGAAGGTGGCCATAGGCAGACATCCATCAAATGCTTGTCTGAGGATTGACTCTTCAGGGTTGCCAAGTTAGTCCCTACTCACCACAGCTAAGAGCTTTGAGCACTGAAAATAAAAGGTTTAAAGAAAGTGCTTCAAAGACCTACAGCAGGCAAGTTACATGTCAGGATTAACTGCAATCTCTTGGAAAGCCAGGGAAGAGAAGGCATGCTGACAACCATAAAACAATCCTTTGCCGGAACAGCCTCAGGATGGTTCCGGCACAGGAACCTTCCCTGGCCTTCAACCCAACAGAGAAGTCTCTGAGATACCAAGGTGGAAAGAGAAAGGGAACAGGATGGTGTGATGGGGATAGAGGGGAAAGGTAGATTGGTTAATACAGTGAAAGTCTAACACTTTTACCAGCCTCTTTCCCATTCATCATCCTGCCCACCTTGCTTTCATACAGGGACATCTTTCCAAAACCACGAGGGGGAAATAAAACCAATGAACAAACAAACGAAACAGTAATGAATTTTGTCACAGGGCCCTGCTGAAAGAAGGCTCGACAGTTTGCACATTAGAAGGACATGATCCCTATGCAGAAAGTGCTGCTGGAAAAGGAGAACTCCCAAGTTGCTAAATATGGCCTGATTGTTCTCGGGACACGACGTGTAACAAGGAGAAGCTTGAGGTCCAGGCTGAAATCAGAGAGCAAATGCACTGTCTTGTCTGGGCCTGTGAGCAAGTGTCTCAACACAATCCAAGAGCCCTGTGAGTCTCTCCCGAAATGCAAGTGTGTCCAGCTCCCGCACTCAGTCCATCTCCATCGACATTAGCCGGCGACGCTCTCGTCTCGTTTCCTGCACTTCCTTCTTGCAGCACCAACGGGAGCTACAGTAGCCAATAAGGCAGGATAGGAGTCCAATGACAGTGGCCAGACCGATGCCAATTAACAGGGGGTACTTGAAAGCATCCAGGACTGAAAAAGGAAGGCACAGTTGTTAGATATCACTGAGAAATTCAGACATCCCCTTTATTACTTCTTGACTGAAGAAGGAGAGAATACCACATTATTCAGTCAGGGACAGATTAATTATTTCAGAAAGAAATTACACTAATTTTCCTACTTGATTTCCATCTTCCCAGGTTTGAAAAATTGGTCTTTTACTGGTCTCTCTTTCCTCTCCACCCTAATTCTTTCTCCATCATTTCAAAGCCTTGGAGAGGCTGGAAACTCCCAGAAGAACCTTGGAGTGAGTAGCAAAGTAGAGTTTATTCCAAGAGTCATCCAATTTCTCCAAACAAAAGCATTGGACTGTTTACCCATCAGAGGCAGAGTATGGCTGCATTCTTTGTAATACATTTCCAAAAAGCAAGGAGTGGACTCCTTTATGCTTTGAATTATTAGAATTACTATATATTTACCCTGTCTAATCAACCTTCAAAGCTGGTGCCTAAACAAAAAAAATTGATTTTGAAGTACCTACTGCTCAGTTAAAAGGCAGTAAGAACTGAGAAGGGTTCAGAAAGTACAGTTATAATAGTTATCAGCACAGTGGTGAGAACAAAAGCTTCTTGTTCATTTCAAGTTCCTGGAACTTCCAAAAATGACCTCTCCCGGAAAGATCAAGAAAGCAACTAGTTCAAAATCCCTCCTGTATTAATTTTCCTCCTTAGCTATGTGCTGAATGCAGTATCTAGTGTGCAACTTCCTGCTCATGAAGTCTGGCAACACTTGCAACTCTGGGTGGAAAGCAGACAAGGTATAAAGTGCAGGGAGCAACCTGTCTTGTCATTAGAGAGGGAGGAAGGAGTCAGAGCTCTGATTTTTCTCCTCTCAGCTTTGACACTAACCACAATATGACTAACTCACGTGCCCAATCTGCAAACCAAGGCTTCCTCCAGCAGGCAGCAGAAGGGTTAACACTTGGAGAGAATACCGTGCCCTTGACTGAAAGATGCCTCAGCTACACAAAACATCACCAAGAGGTGATCAGGAAAGAAAAGGCTCCAGTCTTACATCTATTGACTGTTTAGGCAGAACAGATTCTTCTACTCTGAAGAATCCTGAATCAGAAATTGCTAACCGTAAAAAAAGATGACAAAATCTAATGAGATCACCAGAGGCACCTTTAAAAGTAGTTACGGGGAATGTTTGCCACAAAAAGACATAATAAGGTGTTAAAAACTAAATTGAGAACACATGTTTCAGTCTCTTACCATCCATTTTCACAGACAGAAAGATGGGTTTGGCTTTGATGTCAGGCTCCCGCTGCCACACGCCCGTGGCAGAGCGCACCCACGGGGTCACTACGCAGTAGTGGTTCCCAAAGTCATGGTCCTCGCAGCCGTGCACGCGCAGCCGGAATTCCAGAGGGCTGATCCTCTCCAGGCTGAGATCACTGCTCCCATTCCTCCTGCTCTGTGTCACAATCCCTCTCCGGTCCAGCGAGGCCAGCAAGACGGGCTCTCTGTCCAGCGCAAAGGAGCGCACAGCAAACCAGGAGACATCGAAGGACATATCATCTGTGTTTGTGGACAAAGAAGAATTCAGTTGGTGAGTCCTGAAAAGTATTCGTAGTGCCATTTCTCAGCAGAAAGGTTAATCTGTAAGCAGCACAGCCAGCACTGGGCTGACAGCAGAGGCAAGAAAAAAAAAAGAGAAAACAGGAAGAAAAAGAGAGAGTCCCCTGAACAAGTCCTTTCAAGGAAGATTCCAGCAGTGAACTGCAATGAAATGCACTGACAGGAAGAATGGAGTTGTACAGAAAGGGTGACTTACCACAGGGATGACACAGATGTGATTTCTTGCTTTTCTGCCTGCAATTCTGAAATTTGTATTTATCTCTAAGTTTTTACCAAGCAGGCCTAGTATCATAAGAAGTGCTACAGTTATGTTGCACCCATAGTGAAAGAAGGTGGGAGTGCTAGATATTTACTAGCAGAAAGTGATTTGCAGTCACTGTCTTCATGAGGGCCTACACAGCCACAAGATCAGAAGGCTCTATCCTGAAGGCCCCTTCCTTACATTTAGAGTTTGCCTAAACAAACACAAACCCTGCACAGTGCACAAAAAATTACCTGCAACAGTACAAAGCATTCAGGAGCAAAGCCTGACCATGCTGCTTCTGTACACTTTTCCCAGAGTTGTGGGTTACTGTGACACATCAGACATGATGCCTTGTACAAGTTTCACCACCCAAAGACACAGTCTATAATATGGATTTGCAGGAACTTACACTTTTAACACAGCTGACAGGTAGTCAGAGTCCAGCAGCACATCTAGCTCGCTGTGTGTTCATGCAAGGTCCTACTGATCTCATTAACATGTCTCAGTCTTAAGCCTATTAGGTAGATGTAGCTCAGCATCTACTTTAAAAATCACCGCTATTCTTTGCTATCATGAGCCCAGCAACACCTGTCAGAGTCTGAAACCTGGCATGACCTGCAGCCCAGACAGGAAAACCTGCTCCCTTGTTTCCTCACAGGTCTTCTTTCCTGGCACACGAGCAAACCGACGGGCTCAAACTGGAAACAGAAGTTGCTATTTCTGTCCTGAGTTCGGAGTACTGGTACAGTGTGTGCACACCTAAGGCAGTCCCACTGATTCTTGGCAATGTATCAAACCTCCATTTTCTTGTATTGAGAGCTCTGAAAATAAAGTACTGGCAATCTGAAATTTAAAACTGATCTTTTGTCTAACTGAGTTTGCTTTTCTCTTAAACTTTCACATTTGACATCCAGGCTAATGGAGTAACTGAAGCCCTAAGCCTACTGTTGTACTGAAATTGTTTACAGATCTAAGTGAAGATAATTTTTAAGTCTCTATCAGTCAAGCTAGCTCTTGGGCAAAGAAGGGCACCTCCATAATTTAAAGTAAAGGGATGTAAAGGGATAGCCTCAAGTCTTTTACTTGAAGTACATTATCAGCTGGCCACGTGGGACATTCGTCCTTACTACAGAAAAAAACTCAAACAAACCAGTGTTTGGAGTATAATCAACTCCTTCCTAAGGTGCACTGTTTTTACACACATCTACAAAAACAAAACAAAAATATGAGAAAGCACATGTTACTAGCAGAGACAGAGTCTGACCAAACTGCTTTGGGACACAGGCCAGTTTCCTGCCCTACCTGGTGTTCTGGGCAATGCACAGAATCTCGGGAGAGCACCTGGCCTGCTTTGCAGCCCTACAGCAGGAGCAAGTGCCCCAGTCCTACATGGGGTTCAGCACAGGTCACATGGACCAGCAGCCCTCAGAGGAATCCCTCTTGCCTCCCATCCTACAAATACTCCCATGAGATACTTGGCAGAGCACTCGGACCACTTCCCTTGAAACCAAAGTTAATAAAAATTACCATAAACACATGTTCAGTCAAAGAGAGCAAACTCTGACCTCTGCTTTGTGCACTCATCCAAGTGTCTATGGGAAACAGGGCCTCTGCTGGAGAGAGCTCTGTTTATAGAAACCACTCTTCATCCCTGCTGTCAGTTTATGCCAAATACGGTAATAGCACTGGGAATGACCAATTCCTTCCGAAGATCCAAGACTGACGCTTGCTCTTGTGTTTCCAGGTGCTGTAGGAGCATTATGGACACCTTTCAGGCTAAGTCAAATTACACTTAAACACACCACTGACCTTGCTGGAAAGGGTTTAAGTAATAAATTTTGATATTGAAAGATAATAATCTAGTCTTCAGATCCTCAGGCAGCTTTGAAGAATTCTTTCCTTTGAATCACAGATAATTTGAGGTTCCCTTCCCTTCACATGGGTACAGGCACTTGCTGTCATTTTGAAATATTTGAATCTATCTTCTGTAATTACAACATGGGACAACAGTATTATGCCAACATATTTTATTAGCCAGTATACAGTCTGCAATTAGTGACTCACCACAGACAGTCAGAGGGAGGATTTGGCTCCGAGTACTCTGTCACTATCCTCCTTGAAATAGCTTAATGCAGCAAAGTCATCTGATTAATTTCTATATATCTCTGGGTTTCATGCAATAAAAACACAGGCAAATTTAGCAAACACAGGACATAAATCAGGTGCTCTCTAAATACCAAAGATGAACATGCCTAGCAGCTTCCAAGTGCTAATAAATATGTACATTCACTGGCATAAACCAGGTCACACACTTGGCATCTGCACCATTCCACACACCTTGCATCAATGTTGACGAGTCACTCTCAATTTTTGACCCAAATCTACAAAAACTCCACTTCAAGAACCACACTCATACTCAACAAAGGTTTCTTTTCCTGGCTCTTTCTGTGCCACGGTCAGTAGTGTGGGACACCTGGCCAAGGTGAAGGAGAACATCCCAGTGCTCACAAGAGCATCAAGGACCTCAGTGCCACCAGCACATGCAACCCTAAAGGAGCAGAGAGCACTGGGAGCTGGACACTTCAGAGCTCTTTGAGCAGAGTTAGCAGTGCTGCTGTGCTTCCTCCCCTCCTCAGCCAGCGAGGATCATCAACATGTAAAGCACATCTTTATGCACATTTTGATTTGACACACAGGGCTAAGCTGTCTGGGTCTTAGCTACTTCCCTGACCAATCACTCCTCAAAAGAGGGAATCCTATTTCTAGACCAGCTTCTTAGGAACCATACACTTCCACTGCTTAGAATGGAACTCTCTCAGCATCCTGTTACAGTGTTGAATCACAATTTTGAGACCCTTTTTGTTTACCACATTTAAATGAGGTTGAATAGGGCTTCCTAGAGAGCTGAGCAAACCACTTCAAGCCATATAAGGGGTAAACAAGCTGGTTTTGTTAAATTCTCTGGAGTGCCCACTGGGTCTGTCTGGAGCAGATAAAAAACCCCCACATCTCCTTTCAGACACAGTAAGTAATACTTTTAAATCCCTAAGCACACAGCCCAAGAATGGGTGATCTGGGAAGTCTAGAGAGATCATTTGTGAAAATGTGTATTCAACAGAAGTATCAGAAGCAGCTTTTATATCTTCAGGGCACAGAAGAACTACTATTCCCCACTGACACACACACATATTCCCCTCGTATCAATTCAAAACACCAACCACAGCTGCCAAGCCAAAGGAGCACTTCTTTAGATGGAGCAGTTGCTGCCATGTACTGGGCTTAGTAACACACACTCGATTTCAGCAGGGTCTCAAAGAAGCAGAGGAAATTAAAGCATGTAGCAGTCACACCAAAACCTTTTCTACCCTTTTGAAAATTTCCCACAGGGCAGATACACACACTGAAAGCATTGTGAGTTGCCTCTACCAGAAAAGGGTTCAAACCATAAGTGATGCCTCTAGAAAAAAAAAAAAAAAAAAAAAAGGATCGATCTAACAAATGGCACTGACAAAGCTAACTGGTCATTTAGCTTTTCTTCAGCTCCTTGGAAGTACTTTAATTTTTTTTTAATTGTGCATACAAAGAGGGAGGAGAGGTGGCAGCTGACACCCATGTACTACAGGAGGCATATGTACTAATCCACATGCATGCCTGCAAAATTGAGTGTCTGTGTGCACAAGAACAGAGCTGGCTGGCATACCAAATATGATCGAAGGATGTGCATTTAACAGGCCATTTTATGAGGCATCCTGCTCCTCACTTTGCTCACAGGGGACCACAGACCACAGCCCTGCAGCAGGTCTGACATGAGAAGTACAGATGGCCTTGAAAGCCACCACGCCCCTCAGAAGGGAGTCAAATGAATTTGCTCTTTTCTCCTTTCTCATCACATTCCCAAATGGAATGACCATGTCTGTAGTGCAGTCATCTGTTTTCTGCCAGAAGATGCTGATAACTCTTGCCCTGTTTCTCTAAGTGCCAGGTGTAGGCTTTCCCTAACAGTGTGCCTCATGTCCCCAGTGGGATGAGACAGCCCTGCTATTTTCACAGTCTGTCTAACATTTGGCACTAATTTAAAAAGCAAGTCCTCCATTCCAGTTGTGAATTAAACTGTGATACTGACACAGCATAAAGACAGATCAGAGATGAGATACAGAGGAATAAGGTCACCAGTGAGGAACTCCATCTGTTTGCTACCATGCAAGCCCTTCAGCCCTTCCTCTAACCTGCTCCATTAGGAGCCTCCAGCTTCCAAGGCCAAGAAGGCAGATGGATGAGGGAAGTCTGCACACCTTGCATAAATTCCAGCTGTTCCCTGCAGCTCTTTTGCCAGTCTCATCCAGAGGACCAGCAAGGACTGTGTTTCATCACACAGCATGACTGGTTAGGCCCCAAGTCCTGCTCATCCTGCAATTGAAGCCTCAGAGCATGGACTGAAAAGCCCCCTCAAAGCTTGCCACAATACCACATTTTACAGCACTCTAGGTTCATTTGTCTGTGCCTCATCTGCCCCATTCCAGAGTGAAAAATAAAGAAACTAAACAAACCACCAACATGAAAGAAACAAGATAAAAAAACACCACAGAGGTTTGCCATGTCCAAGATGACATTACCCAGCTATGGAACAGATTACAGTGCTGACATTTAAGACTCTGCTCTGGCTGCCCTTGACTGCTGGAAACAGCATCATCTCCAGCTCCAGGGATAATCTATCAATTCAACAGACACCCACAAACCCTTGTGAAGCTGCCCAGTTAAAACTTAACTGTGCTGATCAGCAGCTCCTCAAAAGACAACAGCTTTTTACTTCAACCTTTTTGATTATCCTTACCCTGTCTGTGTTCCTCCCAGTCCAAAGGTACCAAATACACACAAACCCATCCCAATCTCAACTTCAGTGAAGAGACAGGAGAGCCCCACTACTAAGTGGCCTCTTCACAGCATGGATAAGGCTGGAAGGGACCAGTGGAGGTCATCTGGTCCAACCTCCTTTGCTCCAGAGTTATCCTAGAGCACATGACACGGGATTCTGTCCAGAGGGCTTTTGAATCTCTCCAGAGAAAGAGCCTCCACATCATCTCTGGGCAACCTGTTCCAGTGTGTGGTCATCCTCACAGTAAAGAAGTTCCTCCTCACATTCAGGTGGAATTTGTGTTCCAGTTTTCAAGTTTTGAGTCAGGGATGCTGAGTCCTCTTTCACAAGGCAATGCCAAGCTTCTTTAGGCTGCTGAACACCAGCAGAAGCAGCAGCTGCTCCCTGTCAGCAATTATTGCTTTGGAAAGGGAGGCAGCTGCTCTGGGTACTGCCTTGCAACAATACCTGCAAGAGCTTGAGCACACCTCAACGTGGAAGAGGCTTCCTGCTGAGCAGCAGGCACAGGACAGGCTGAGGTAGATGCACAGGCACACATCACTGCTTGCTGTGCCCAATATCCCAGGCTATGACTCTTTTGACAGCAATAAAGTTTACTCAGCTCTTCCTCCCTAACAAGCATTTCAATAATACAATCTACAGACTTCTATCATTTTTTCACAGGCAGCACATGACTGTAATCTAGCAAATTGCTTCCCTGCCACGCACAGATTTAATGTAGAACAGACATCTTGTAATTTCAAAGTGATGGGCCTTTACTAAGCCTGGTACTTTATCTCATCAGCTACTACATCATAAGTAATATTTTCTGCACAGCACCTCTTTTGTAGTGGTTCTTGCGTAGGCTTTTAGGTTTGGCATGAATCACAACAACTTTATATTTAGATATATTAACACATATTTATATTTACATATATATTTGTAGATTTATTTTAAAGAGATGCTTATATTCATATACATAATGACTCAACTCACTCCAAACCCAAATTCTGGGTATAAGAGAGTTACGCTCACAGCATTTTGATGAAAAGCAGCTCAGACAATGCTTGGCAAGCAGCTAGGTTTTGAGCAATTCTTTGAACTCTTTAGCTCTCCATAAAAATTTGCTTTCGTGTCTGCTACCCTTCTCACAGGAACTAGGTACTGTATTTCTTTCTTCCACATAAAAAAGGATGCTCAACTCTGAAGTCCATGAACATTCACTTTGACATTCAGGCTGCAGCAGTCAACTATTATGATTTTTAGATTTACCTTAAGCCTTAAATTCACCCTGAAGGGAGAAGCTGACTGACCAGGTGTCTAAGATTTCTTTACAGATGACCATTTCCTTCTAAATGGCTTAGCTAATGGAACTCCATTCCATTTAAAGGGAATAGTTTTCATGGCCCATCTGATGGCTGTAGGTTGAGATTACCTGCATTGGGGTCAGTTGGTGGGGACAGCAGAAGAGGATTTGATGGTAAGAACATTTTTTCCCTCTCCCCTCAGGAGGTAAAAAGGAAAAAAAACACTTTAAATTGAGCTGTGTAAAAGCAAGCACACTGTCCTGTTTTTATCTAGTTCTACAGAATTGTTCTCAACTCTCCAGCCTCACTCAAAGGACATAGGGTTGTCCTTCTGAAGGCAGATGAGTTGCAAGTGAAATAATTTTGCTGAAATACCTGGCTCAAGTGGCATTCCTTCCGTTGTGATGATACACAGCAAATCTGCCACCTCGCCCTGGTAAATCGTTGGGCTGTCAGAATGCACCGAGACATTGAACACAGGACCTGGAAAAGAGTAACCACAATTATTCATGACAGGCTTTACTTCATGGTCCAACAGCCTTCTTGCACATTTTTGAAGTATTTTCTCCTGGTTTCTAGAGACAGAGCTCTGAAGTAGGGATAAGCAGCCACTTAAGTTTTTTGTAAAATAGTTTTTCATTTTTAGCCATTTAATCCTGTATTAAAACAAAGTACCCAAACCATCGGACCTTTCACCCAGCACACAGGCTGCTCCCCAGATCTGCCTTCTACTCTCCAGCACCAAAGGAGCTGCTCTTCCACTGGTGACTCCTTTAAGAGCATGGGACTTAATATCTTCAGGCTAATCCAGAATGGATCTTTTTGTTGAGGCTGTCAATAGGAATTCAAGTTAAAGCAAAACAGTATCTTAACCACAGCAATGGTTCTACAGTGGAGCTGGAACAGACAATACAAGTAATGCATCTGATAATACTTTTCTGTGGGTTTTCCTTCAGGCTCTGCCACAGATAGCTTCTTCTGTAGATGTCTCAAAGCCCAAGGGTACAGTAACTCCTTCAGCTGCAAAGTGGTGATGATATCAATGAAAACCATTAGGCTGTTTTGAAACACTCAGATACCATGACAACACTGAGATGTTTTAAAAGACTTCTGACATGCCTAAGTTAAAAACCCAAAACTTCCCCAAATTTTGACAAAAGCTGCATCTCTTGTAAAAAAGTAACAAAATCACAACTCCTCAGATATACCAGCATTGTTAATACTCTCTATTTCACAGGGCAGAAACTGAAGAATGTACCAAAATGCCTCTGTGATTTCTCTACTAATCAAGGTGAAGGAGACAAGCAGAAGGAAAGCTAATCCCAACGGTGACCTCCAGGATGCCTTTGGGGGAAAAAGCCAGGGAACCCAAGAAGGAATTTTGGACTCAGATTAAGAAGTAACCCTTTTTACACTCCCTGGACTCCCATTATTACTTGGCTTACCTATTTCTTCTGCACAGCAGCAGCAACAATAAGCACAGAAGGGTGGCTTGGAGGGAGGAAAGAAAAGCTGTTTATTTTCTCTCCTCCACTCTTACCTGCTAATCTTTTAGTACAAGAACCCTACATTTCAAATCCAGTGAAGATCAGTGGCAAATAATGCTTTTAATGAAGAATACTTCAGGAAATCATCCAAAACAACCCATTTGTGCCTTGCCCTCTCAACAGGTTTCTGTGGAAAGCTACACTGATAGCTCACCACATGGCATACCCCATAATTCCCAAACTGAGGTTCTGGAAAGAAACTTGGATGTATCATGAAGCTAGGGCTTTAATTTTTGGTGCTGCTTTTCTAGACTACAAGGGCCTGGCTTGTTTTGGTCAACAGATAATACACAGCATGATAAGAAATCATTTCCAACTACAATGCAATAGTTACTTCTCCAGCTTTCAAAATCCCCTCTCCTCCAATTTTCACCAGTCCTCTGCCCCAGAAGCAGTTGTACTTTTGTACACAGGGGGAATATGCAGACATATCATGTAAGAGTCTGACACCCATTTTGACACTAGAAGGTCTTTCTTAAAATTAACACTGCAAATTGCCCCCCAAACAAGGATAAAAGGGTGGCAGAGATGCAATATATGGATTGTACATGCATTATCCACCAACATGTTTATGCTAGAACATATTTAAGGAAACAAGAGAACAGAATACTGAGATCAGCTGCTCAGGTAGTGACTTCACAAGCAGACTGCAGCCCTAACTTAAGATCAGCATGATGGGATCCTTTTCCTAGGAGATGAACAGAGATTAATCTGAATGCTTCCTCAGCATCTATCTAAACTGGTTTTGTGTGAATTCAATTTGTTTCCTGACATTCACACATACAAACCAAACGATATTCCTTGCAGCCTATTTGATTATTTGTCCTCAGACAAATCAAGACATTGTCCATCCTTTCATTTGGAGTTGGGCAGACAGAAGTTCAAGGTCCTAGGGGATTAAAGGCAGCATGGACCAGGGCACTCCAGCCAACTATAAGCAGGAAAGTCTCAAGCTTTGTGTGAACTGTCAAAGAAAAGAAACAAAGAGGCCGTCAAAATCTGCTAGGAACATCCCTGCATTCCCAGCACAGTCCCTCTGCTGCACTGATCAAAGGCAGAACAGTCCCACAATAATCCTGATACTGTTCATAGCTCAGTCTTTCCTAAATCTATCCTGCAGCAAGTGGGGTGACATCACATCAGGAATACGGGACATGCTCTACTCCAGCAGACAGGCTGGGTGCTGGGAGGGGCTGAGCAAGAGATGAACTGCATGATTCCAACTCTGTCAGGCAAAGGATGGGCTACCTTACCCCTGCCCTGGCAGGTTAAACAAGGAAAGACAGAGGGCACATGGAATTTTTCAGGCTTTATTTCTAGGCTGAAAGTCCAGGTACCTCCTGTATTGAACAGACACTGCCTTCAAACCCTGGCAAACCAACAAACCATAATGTGGAGCAGAGTCAGAGCATTCCTGGACACTGGATGTCACAAGGGTAAAAGCTGAGCTTGGTTGGTCACAATCCAAGGCCATGGATCATGGAAATGCAGCACTCCCAACACACTCCTCAGTTTGGGTCACCAAGCACTTCTCCACCGAGCCTCCCTCATGAAGAGCCAAAACTTCCTAGGCAGGAAGGCTACAAGGCATCAGCTGCATTGGCATTTCAGGATTGTGCTTCCCCTTGGGAAGGCACAAACAGTTCCTTCCTTTTAGTTATTTCCCTAGCAGGTAACATCTCTTGCAAATTACTATCTCAACCTCCAGGGAGAAATCACTGTCCTGTGCTAGAACTGGATATCAATAAAGAGTCAAGAGATGTGTTGGGGGTTGTGCTCCTCCTTCTTAAGCTGAAGAGGGAAAACAACATTTAATTATTAATTATTTAATAATTAATTTAATTATTAATTATTTCTTTTAAACCTAAGCAAGATTAATTACGGTGGAAGTTCCTCAGTTCAGTCTCGAGAACTGAGTTGTGTGGCTGCAACTTCCTAGGGTTATATGTCTTCTTTGGGTGTAGCTCGGGCCTCCTGCCCATATGACCCATGCCCTGAGCCTCAGGCTGTCCTCAGGCATGAAAGGACAAAATAAAGCACCTTCAGAGATTTATTCCCTCCCTTAAGAAATCTGAAAAGACAGGAGGCTGTCTGAGTGCCCCATTCCCCCACCCAATGTTCAAGAGGCCCTGGATCTGGACCACACCGAGCAAGGCTCAGAACACAAAACCCAAATACTTTTCTCAAGTTTTTGCCCTCCAAGACAAAACAAACAAAAAAACCACACAGAAAAGAGGCTGAACATCTCAATGCCAAGGTTACAGATACAGGCATGTGGTAAAACAGGCAAGTCCCAGCAGACACTGATGACACTGGCTCAGGGTCCCAGCACCGTCACGCTCAAGCACTTACAGTGTCACTGGAAGGGTTGGGGAGGTGACAGGAACTCTCTCCTTCAGTGAGATATGAGTTAGTGCTATACCAACACCAAGGAAAACAGAACTCTGCAGATAACAGACCATGTGGCTTTGGCCATCTTGCCACCTGCATTTAATAGTTTGAAGTACTCTTATTGGCACCTGCTGGTCACTCAGGAGAACAAACAAACCACTTTAGTTTCAATTGCAGGGCTGACAGATCAAGCATGACCTGTAAAACTCATCAAGAACAAAGCAAACTTAAATGATTAAAAGCTGTTCATGAGCTTGAAAGCTGAGAAATAACTGGATTTTAATAACTTCAGATTTGAAGATAAGTGCCATTCCCTCAGATAATTTGGAAGCAAAAGAGCACAGATTTACAAAACAAAGCAGCATTCACAATTCTAAGAGCTAAGCATCACAAACTGCCATATTCTGCTGAGATCTTTGATTTACAATAAGCCAAAATATATGTTCCTCACTGTAAGTAAGGCCTTAAGTAAGCTTAGATAAAACCCCCAAATAAGTTTTCTTCTTTATTAAAGTAATAACCATTTTATATTAAAAAGCATCTGCAGTCAGAAAAGTGAGAATTCTCAGAGCACTTCTTGACTCCTAACACTTGAAAAACACCACACAACTTTAAACAGAAAGTGAAGAAATTGAGGTTAGAAGTTTACTAGTACAAATCCAGAAGTGCTTAAAGAGAAACTAGCTTCCAGAATCAGGATTTGTTCAGTGTACTTTTCTCTGAATGTTCCCTTTTATGTTAGATCTCAGTGCTCAAACTGTTGATTTCATGTTACCAGGAACGTATCTCCAGGACTCAGATCCAATAGTGATGCAGTTTTCAGCTAAAAAGTGCTATGCTAATTCTTCTACATATAAAAAGGAAAGGAAAAAGTGTTTTTAAGTTGAACCAAGATTTGTTTATTACTTTGTCCTCAATCAGATTCACACTGAAGGGGCTGCAGGGTGGGAAAGAGCTGTTGAAGTTGATCGAGTTAATTTACTCAACCTAAAAATTTACAAATTAGAGACAAATTCTGAGCCCTCTTTATGTGATGTCACCCCATTTTCTACCCACTTTCCTTCCCTGTTCAGTAATCCAAACACTTTAAATCTGCAAGAAAAATGGGAAAAGGAAAGAGAGTAAAACCAAGAGCCAGTTAAAATCCAGTTCTGTAAAAGAAGAGGTCCTAATCATCTAGGGTCCTAGGTGATGTTTTGTCTTCTTTGATTATCATTTTCCCCTGTACTTCTCTGCAGAAATCAAGTATAGTCTCCCCACAGACAGGAGCTACTTTTATTTTCCAGCCAAGCAGAGAAGAGAAAGGTCAAGTAATCTGATGGCAACAGAGACCCAGGGCAGACTGTTCCCTCCAAGAAGTCCATGCCCAGTCCATTACTGACCAGGGGGGCTGGAATTCCTGCATGCAGCTTCCCTGCTTCCAATCACACAGCACCACAGACCACAATGGGAAAAACAACTGATGCAACCCACGAGTTCTGCATCGTCCAAAATATTACTCATCTCTGCCCTGGCACCAAATCATTCACTCTTCAACCGAGAATTCCATGACCTGCTTTTCTCCAGGTAATGAGTTCCTTCACCTCCACTTTTCCAGACCCCTTCTTGGTGAAGCTGTTCCCTAACAAGCTTTACCCCAAGCCTCATAATGGCTGTTACTGGAAGAAACCCTCAGTAGTTAAGTCTGTGGTTTCTACTTCCAGCTACAAATTAATGTGCACAGGCACAAAGGCACACAATGACAAAGCACGTTCCTGCCCATTAACAGTGGCTGGAAAATACCAGCATTTCTTGCCAAAGACTTTCTGCTGCACTGCTTTTCATTCATTTCCGTGATTAAGCTTTCTTTCCTTTAAGAAACTTTCTATTCGCCCTTCTTGAAATTGAGTATCTCTCGGGGTCATTGGAGGGCATCATTTCATTTTAATTGCAAGTTCAACATCAATACTCAGCTCATATTTCAGCAGCTCTTGGTTTATCTCAGCTTCTTCCAAAGTGAATGATAATACATTGCTGTGCAATGAGCTCACATGCAGATGTAATCCAGAGTTGAAGATTTCATTGAGATATTTCCCTTACAAGTTCTCTTTTATTTTTGCCTCTCCAGAACTTTCTACCCTCTGCTGAGTGGCACAGAGCAGAAACAGCTCAGAGCACAGCCAAGCTCCAAATGGTTCCTTTTCATAACACACTCATCAACATGAGATTAAAAGCTTCCTTCTCCCTGCTTCCTTCAAGAGAAAGGAAAGTAAGTCAGTTCTGTGGAAATCCCTGAGAGTGTGTAGCAGGCAAAGACATTCTGAACACTAACCTGGGTTGCCCTGCTCATGGTGAAAGGGTTTGAAAATTAAAGGACAAATGCCAAAACAGAGTTTATGAAGCTGGCTTCATACACTGGAATGACAAGAACAGCAAGGGACAGAAGACAGGTGTGTTCCAGGCTGAAAGAAAGGCTCTGTACACATGCATCAACCAATAGCTCAGGAGGAGAGAGGATGCACTGGAGTAGAAACAGTGCAATGAAATTAAGAGAACATTTCAAGACAGACACTGGCAGCTGCTCTTGTTCCTCACATCACTGAACAACCTTTTAAAAAAGACATGGCAGAACCTCTCTGTCCTACACTGTGAAGACAAACAAAAAAGCACTGAGGAATATTAAATTCTTCATATGGGACAGCTTCCCCTGCCCTCCAGATAAGTTTATTTTGCTTACAGCAGCTGGACGAAAGGCATTCGTTCCAAGAAAGTGGTCTAGTGATCCATGTTATTCATGAGGTCATACCAGAAGATTCACAAGATCCTCTCTGGTCTTAAAATATATCCAGCAAAGAACAATTGACCAAATATTTGAAAACTAATGGCCTAGAAGGCTCCTCCTCACCACACTCCCGTACCCTTGCTTCCAGTTCTTATAGTCCAGTGGACAAAATTTGTTTTTTAGTTCTGGATGTTTCAAACAAACACCTTTATATTAACATTTCAGATCATTAACCAAATGGAATAAATACGTCCCTTTGCAACAGCAAGTGAAGAGGAGAACTCTGCTTGCAGCCAGCAAGTTCTGCCTTGGATGGAAAGAATCTGAGCAAGACATTTTCCACAGATGTTCATGGAAAAACATTTCAGAGCACTGCCACATTTCAAACCTATTGTGGCAGGAAACACAGAAGTTTCACGTGTGCAGTCCCCAGCTCATATATGAAAAGCTCACAGGCCCCTGCCACTCAGGGAGATCACATTGCACAATGTGTATGCATGCTTAAAAAGCCCCCTCTTTGAAACATCACTCAGCTCAGAGAGATCTGTGAGAGAGTCAAATCGGAGAGGAGGATTTCCAGTCCCAGCAAGCCTCACCATCCCCCATCAAAGGGGAATCAATAAAAACAACTGAGAAAGAAATTCCTCCTAGGACTAAAAGCTTCATGTAAAATCCTTTAAGGGCTTCCTTTTGCTGAAAATGCTGCTTCCTTATTGATCCCTTCCCCACTCCAACAGCCATGATGGAAGCTGAAAATGCTGCCCAAGCCCAAGATTTCAAAGCATGGAGGAGACTGGATAACATTCTATTTTTCAAAATTACACTGTATTATATTCCCTCCAGCAGTTATAGGCAAGTTGTATTTCTGTTACACTTTGAAAAAATCAGTGCAATTGACCCCTTAACAGTTTTCCTATCCAGGACAAACGTAAGATCATCATAAGATAACACACCCCACCCTCCCTACAACTCAGGATTCAGCACATTGGTGCTCCACAGCTTTTTTTTTTTTCCCCAGTTGCCTGGAAAGCTGCATGCCCCTCTTTTTTCCTCCACCTTTCCTGTTAGTATCTTCCCTCCAATTTTGGGGAAATTCTCCCTGCAAACATGGAGGGATATTTCACCATGCCCATTAGGGAAATTCTGCCTTTCACCAGGCCCATTAGGGAAATTGTGGCACCAACTGATTTTTTCTGAAGAACAAGTTTGACAGCTGCTTGTGCTACAGGATGCAAGAGAAGGGTGTGATATCTGAGCTCTGCTTTCATAGCAGCTCCACAACTTTACATTTACCTCTGGCTCCCTGACTCAGTCTGCATCAAAGACAGGAGGCTTCAGCAAACAAAACCAAAGTAACACACCCACAAAACATCTTCTGTCTTGTATAATTAATTCCAGATGATTCCCCAAATAGTAATTCCACAGTTGGTTCATTCTAGCTGTGCTCATGGCATGTTCTCATCGTGCCCAGAGGTGAATATCCAGCAGGGATATCTGAGTAACAACTGAAGGACACAAAGTTCATCTATCAATTAAAGAAAATTGCAGGTATTTCAAGACAGATTTTGCTACGTGCCAAGATTATTTTGGGAAATAGCACTCCAGCAAATTGTGCCTGGGATCTCATTTCTTTCTTCATTCTTTTGTAAAGAATGAAAGGCTGACAGGGCTTTAGGACCACCCCTCCCCCTGCTCCAGCCCTGCTACTGGAATTCACACATTCCCAGGGCACTTCTACACGCTGCCTCCCTTTCTTCACTCCACGCTCCAGAAATCCTATCTGGGTGAAGGGGCTGGGAGGAGAGGCTGACAGCAAAATAAGTCAAGACTACAACACGCACACTTCCCTCCCTCACATTGCTCGCAGGTTTCCCTCTGAACATTGGGTATCAAAGCATCCCAGCAATGGATGGGAGTTCCAAGTGACACAAACAATGTTGGGAGAGGCACCATCCACCACTTTTGTGCAGGAAGGCCTCCACATAGGAACTTGGAGGGGAAGGCTGGGGCTTGGGGCTTATTTCATTTTTGCTGGTTTCTTTTATCACCCCCTTTGGAAAATACTACTCTCCCGCTGTGTCTGACCCAGATAGAAAGAGCAATAAGGCTAAAACTGCAGTCCACTAAACCATCTTGAGAAATTACCTAAAACTGAAAGAAGCTGAGTCAATGTCCTCTGTCTAGCCAGCTTAGATCAAAGCTGCATCTCAAAGCTTCCTATAAAATGACATCCTCGTTGCCAGGCTGTCCTACTGTGATCTGCCCTTGTCCTTTCCCCGGTGTGCTATATAAGCAAGTTCAGATCCTAGGAACCACATCATCTAGAACAATTACCTTAGCTGTGGATCCAACCAGAAGTCAGGCTGCTCTTGCCTAGACACAGACACATCTCCTAAATATGCTACAGCCTGTTACTACCAGCAGAATATGAGCACGAAAGCCCCATCAGCTCAAAGCCCCACCAGCTTGGTTTATCAAATCAAGAGAGGAGCCCTTTACTCACATATGCACCAGTGTTACGAAAACAGCTCCCACGGCACTTCCCAATAATATAACGTGACAGAAGTCAGGGTTAACATGCATCTCTGATGATCCAAATCAATTCTATTTGTCTCTCCCTCCCCCCAACATTATATCAGGACCAGAATATTTCCATAGAAAAGTCTCAACAGGCAGGCTTTGTTACAGCTGAAGGTAAAGGTTTCAGCAAGCAATTGAGGAACAGGATGTCCTTCTGGGTACTGAAATTCATCCCAATTTGTGGAGCTTTGTAGTTCAGCCACGAGGGACCTCTAAGGTCTTGCAGTGGCAGGATACACCGACTGAGATGGCTGAAATGTTACCCTGACCTGACCATTTTCTGCAATTACATCAACAGCGAGGTGTGCTCAGGGAATTTAATGCTATGCTAATAGAGTCTGTTTTGGAACAGAAATCTAGTTTATATTAATGTTCTTCCAGAGCAGCCACTACTAACAATCTAGTGATACAGCTGGCAAATGCGGCAGCAGTTGCTCCATACTGAGAACCAGCTCTGAGCCTGCAGGACCATAAAAGCTGCATTAGTAGAGAAAAACCCAGGGGTTATGATTACAGCCAATTCATTAAACATCTTTCTGTAAACAATCAATAGCACAAAGGACACAAGTACCACCAAAGAAGACAAGCACAGCCCTCAGCCATCGCACCATTTGTTCCAAAGAGTATGTATTTCTGAGACACGGGGAAATCAATGGGAAAGCATCACGGAATTCTCTCCCTTTCTGGCTTAGACACACGGCTGCCAGGCTCTGTACCAACCTGATGTCTGGAAGTCTATCTGGATAGGGTTGGATAAGCCATTCACTGCTTCACGCCACATGCCGCCACCGCCTGGAGACCAGGCGGTCACCACGCAGCGGTACAGCCCAGCGTCAGAGATCTGGGTCTGGTACATCCTGTAGCGGAACTCGTTCTCCTGGACCTTCTCCAGCACCACCCCATCCACACGGGTCTGGTCCGTCCAGTCTTCCAGCCGCACTACCGAGTCCTGGTTCAAGGAGATAATGCGCGTGGTTCCGTTGGGGCTCGACTGATCCGTGAGGGGCTTCTCGGCTGTGATGAGGACGGAATAGCGCGGGGTCTTGATGTTTTTGGAAGACACTTTGCATGTCATCTCAAAGGTGTGGCCTGCTACAAAGAATGGCTTCAGTTTCACCGCCTCCACTGTAAGCGTGTAATCTGAAGAGGGAAGGAAATAAGCAGCAAGAGAGAGTTAGCAAATAACTACAGGTGTTTCTGCAGCACCATTCAACCTCCAAGATTTTACAGACAGGCAAAGTTCCTTTTTTGGTGGAACAAATCCCAGCACATTTATCTAAACATGTGGACAGCCCAGAATGCTACTCAACAGTGCACACACACCCACAAGTACACAACAGTTTGGGTCAAGATGCACAAATTCAAACACCAAATACTGAACAGATAATAGAATACAGAGGTTGTAACAAGACAGGATTGTTTTATTCACGAGTAAAGATATTAGACAAAATTCAGAGTCCCAGTTTTATACTGGACCTGGAAGAGCAGCCTCAGTGATGGGGCAATACAGGCACTGCTGAAATACTCATGACTAATGACAAAAGCTGCCACTCACTGAACTGGCAGCACTTAGTGTAGCATCTTTTATTTTCCATGAAAACACACTCCTAACAGCAACCCAGACACATTCAGCTGAAAACACATGACAAAAGTTTGTGGTAACAGAAGTCTACACCCCAGGCATCCCAATATACACACACACACACCACCCTGTGCTGAAACGTTTAGGCACACCTCTGCCTCCGTGTCAGTCTTTCCTCCCCTTGCTTCTCATACATTTACTGTCATACAAGCCTACCAGAAGCCTTGACATTTCCCATTTGACACCAAGAATTCCAGCAACACTTACTGCTTAGTTTCCTTCCTTTCTCTACTGGCTCCTCAATCCCAAGAATCCCTTAATTACTGGGTTTGGGAAAATTATACATCTCAGAGCACAGCTCCAAGATACACAAAATAGAAGCTCACAGTGCGAAACTGAGAAAATGAGGAGTGACTGAAATCAGAATCAGATAAAAGGAAAGGGAGTTGCTAGTTTCCTGGCATTGTGATGAAGAGACACCCTGTACATCAAGGTTGCTCTTAAGGAAGAGAGGGCTGGGGCAGAATACATAGAAGTAACCGTATTGCAAAAATACAGCTAAACCAACTCTCTGGACTTACTTTGCTGCACCACAGTCTCCCTTCCCTCCTTTATAAAAGGAAAAAAAAAAGTGTAGATCTGTTAAAAAACTCCACAGAACCTCTTTATGCAAGATGAAACTTCTCAAGAAAAGGAAAATAAGTAATGGTGAGATTGAAACACATTTCCCAAAATTGAACTTAAATGCAGTAATATTTATGTCCTCCCCACAAGAGCAACAAGATACTTGTCAAGATTACATTTTGCAGTGTTTTGCCTTCAAGCAGCAGTTTTCACAATGAGTAAACACAGCTCACAAGATGAGAAACCCGCTATGACAACTTTAAATCAGTACTGTATAAAGCAGATCACAGTACAAAGCTATATAAAGAAACAGCGGGAGCAGTGAAGGCTGAGATGCTTCTAGTGGTCTAGCTGAGCACAGAATTATTTGATACTCCACACCAAACCCCCTCACACCTCCAACCACTAAGCAAGTGACAATACAAGAGCTGCACATTTAGGCACTCAGGGTACAATCACAAATGAGGATTGTATAGAGTCATTCTCCTCTCCCTTGTGAAAAGACTCATCAGATACCAGATTCCAGACTTCAAAACCATTTTTTTCCTCATTTTGTGTCTATGACACTGATATTTCCTTCTTCATATGGCTGCGGTATTTAGGAGTCCAGCACAGATCAGCTTTTCACATATTTTTAGGAATATAGTAGGCAATTATATTTTGTCCCAAAAGCAGAAGCACAAACAGCTAGTTATACTTTTCTGGCACATATTGTTGTTTTCTAGGCCATATGAGGAGGCTCTGGGCAAAAAGCCCTCCTTATTTAATGTTCTTTACATTGTTGATCTTCCCATCAGAACACTGGGTCCTAGACACCAGAAAAGAAATTTTACATTTGGTCTCTGATATATGTGCTGAAGATTAAATACCCTCACATGTTCAGAGCAGTTCAGCTACAGCTGAGAAAACTCTCCCTACGACCTGGGCTTCAAATACCTTAACTTCCACTGCTCCCTGAGCCACAGGTCAGGCAGCAGCAGGAAGGGCAGTGTCCTGTCCCCAAGAAGTACAGAGCAAATTTTGTTCCTAGACATCTTTTATTAGTTTTCCATTTGAGGGCAATAGCAGATATTTTTACTAAGTATTTCTGCTAAAGGAAAAGGAGAAAGGAGTGGTGGTAGCATGGGACAACAGCAGAAATGCCCTTGGTAGAGTTTGTGGAAGAGAACAATTGAGGCCCAGAGATGCAGCTGGAGAACAGTGATAGAGTTCAAAAGGGTTAGAAATTAGGATGCTGAACAGAGAACAAGGAGATGTGTTCTTATGAAAGTCCTTTCAAAGCATTTTTCTACCTTTAAAACCCCTGAGATCCTTAATTTAAATGAACATGCAAGGCAGAGGCACCCCCTCTTCTGTTAGACTGTAAGAAATCTAGAACAGAATAGAGAAAGGGACACACAACCCATCACATACAGGTGTTGAATGTTTCTTTTTGCAACAAAGTCAAAAAAAGATCAAAGGGATGTTTCTGTATGTGCCATAATATTAGAGACCTGCATATGTAGCAAAGTAAAACAACAACAAAAAGGCCCATATCCTATCAACTAGAAAAACCTGGGTCACCATTCTTAATATTCTGGTTCAGTGCCAATATTGTTCTCCTTCAGTAGCAGCAGATGAAATGTAATTAGCACTCCTTCACCCCCACCTAGAAAAGCATGTAGCTAGCTGTCTGTGTGTGTAAGAGTGCACATTATGAGAAAGGGAGCAGCCCTAAGATTTGGCACTTATCTTAGAAAAAACAGTAATCTGCACAGAAACTTAAGAAGGAAAGTCTCTTCATGTTTCCCATGTTAGCAGAAATTACTCATCAGATCTCGCAGCATAAGATGAGCTGGAGAGGTCAAATTAATGTTTTCTTCCAAGAACTGCAGCCTAAGGTCTCATTTCTAATCTTCTGGGAATTGCCAAGGAAGAAGTGTGTGTCTTAACCACTACCCCAGACACTTGCCTGTCTGAATTCATGCCTGCAGTCCCATGTGGAGTCTCATCTCCTTCTCGTAAAGCTCCATGAATGAAAAGCACAATAAAACACACCCTGCTTGGTTACATACTGGAGGCTGCAATCTGCAGTTTATTCTGGAAAGCAGTAGGGAAAGAGCTCCTAAGTAAATCATACCCAAAGCTGGGGCACTACTCCAAGACAGAGGGCTAGCAACAGAAGAAACCCTAGCCAAATGACTCAAATAAAATTTGAGTAAACTGTACTTTGGAGCCTGGCAGTGCAAGCTTCTGCCTTCCATCACTGGCCAGTCCAAGTGGTTAAGCCACACTGTAATTCTCCTGCTGCTCTTCTACCACAAAGTGCGTGCTCAGCTTCAAGAGCACTTCCTGGGTAGTGACCAAAACCAGTTTTCACCTCATCAATGCCAGACAAATTTCTAGAAAACCCAAACAGCTACAAGGGCAAGGAGACTTTAGAAAACAGCAAACACCTTTCCTGCACTGCTCTGACACCAGCTGGAAAAGCAGCACAACAGCCAGGGCTGACAGCAACCTCGGGGCCTCACAGCACTACTTGAGGCTGCTGACAAGAATCTCAGTGTTCATAGGATGCCTTGAGAAGACTGACCTAGAACAGAGGCTAGACAGAGTTAAAAATAAAGTAGGTATTTATTGAAAAACCTTAAAGGATACACCTTGGGCAGTACAAGAGCCTGGCCAGGGCTATACCCCAGATGGACCCAAAATGGTCACAAAATGGACGACTGCTCTTGAGGCCTCACATTTTTATAAGTTTTGGTCCATCTGCATATCAGAGTTAATTGTCCAACCACTGCTTCAGGTTATGAAGTCTCACCCTTCTTGTTTTTTCTCTTCAGCCCACCATTGTTTCTGCTTTTGGGCCTGAAATTTGGAACAATTGTCCTTGGTATCAAGCTAGAAATGGAATTGTTTTGTCTACCTGCTCTGTGAAGAGAGCTCACTAACACTTCATCTGAAGCTCAAAACTACTCACATAGGGAAAAATACGAAAGCCAAAACTTAAGGCACCACATAAAAGCCCCTTCATCCCCCGGTGCACTACCAAGGCAGCAAGTACAGCGAATGCAGCAGACACTGAGGCAGAGACAGCTTTGCTGTGGCAGGAGAAGGTGGCTGTACAACATCCTGAGGTACAAGTGCAGCCCCAGCAGCTCTGGAAGCACAACAGGCACACCAAACCCTACACCCGAACACATGAACTACACATAAACACACACCTGACCTCAGGATCTCTTGTCCCTACAGCCAAACTGGACATACACACACCAGCTTAGTGCCATGGGGATTTCTTTGCCAAGGAGGAACTGTGTGTCTGTACTTCACCCCTGTCTGTGATGTATCAGCGATGATAAAGAAAAGTAAGTGTTAGACATATTATCTGTTCTCTACTGCAGGACTGTCTGAAACATTAAGACACCCTTGCTCCCAATTAAGTGTGATGGGAGGGCCTGGGCAAACATTTAGGACAACTAACATTATGTTAAATATAATTATTTTGTAAATTAAAGACAGAAGTATTAACAAAACCGCAAATAATGGTACCTTTGGGATTTGGAATTTCAATTAAAAGATAATGTACTCTTCTGCTAAGTACTCCATGCAGATCCAAAGCTGACAACACTGGTTTAGGAAAAAAACATTGATTCCACGTTGCACTGCAAACAGTATCTGTGTTCTAAATGTAACTCTCATTCAAATAAATAAATAAAGTTATCTTTTAAAATAGCAGACTTTTTTTTTCTGGGTCAAAAGTCATTTACAGAGCTAGTCAAAAAAGGTTCCCTCCCTTCCTTTACCCCTTTTAACTGACTGGAATTTGCACTCTAAATAAGCAAAACATAATACAACTGATGTTTTTAATTTCTGAGATGAGACAGATATGCCTTCTTTGTCACCTTGGCAGGGGAGAAAGTAGAAGAGGGGAAGAAACATGTCAGGCAGACTATGTCAAAAACAACGGTGATCTATGATAGCAATTGGCTGCATTTGCAAAGCTGAGTAAGCAGAAAGATGTGTGAGCATTATTGGTCCCTGTAGAATAAAACAGAAAACAGAGACAATAAAACCCCAAGTTCAAATGGGCAAACACACAACTTATTACACAATGCACAAAAAAGGGGTTTTGACATCTTTATATGAAGTTTACATTTTGAATAAAGGCTCTGAACACCCCTCTTTGCTGAGAGACCCACAGACAAAATATAAATCCACTTCTCCTTTCTCAAGAACTCAGAACAATTGTTTTCAAAGTGAGATTTCTCCAACGTCCTCCCTCCAAAGCACTGCTCCAGTGTCAACAAAGAAGATGCAAGCAATGAAATAGATGGAAGAAAAGTCTCTCTATAGGCATAAGCTATCTATGGAAGAGGCAAATTTCTGTTCTCTCCTTAGGCAAACACGTGGGAGCCTGGCTGCTGGCTTTTATAAAGCACTGGGAGCAGTTAGGGACTCAAATCACCAGAGATACTTGTCAAAACAACAGTCAGAGAGCACAGGCAGCAGCAGATTAACTCCTTCATAGTTGCTGGCTCCAGCACTGGGCTCTCAGCTGAGTCTGGAGTTCACAGGAACAGGATATGGCAGGGGACAGGGCACATGGGGAGAAGCATCTGGGGCTGTGCTGCTGAAGGAGGAGTTGATGGGTTGAAGAGAAGGGGAAATCAAACCTATATTTCATCCTCCCCACCCCATATACACATAACATTCATTTTCAGGAGGGGCAGGATTTTGTAGGAGAGCTCACTTTCACGTAATAAGTCCCCCAGCCCCAACTTTTGCCAACAGAACGTACTCCTCAGCATGGGGACTATAACATTTACATTTGTGCTGCAAAATTAGCAGAGTTTCTGGAACAAAACCAGAAACAAGGGAATGTTCACACCTGTCACGGTTTGTTTTCCCTCGGAAATGTCAACACAGGCTGAGACTTTTCAACTCCAGCTGGTCTCTCTAGCTGCTCCAAAGGCGACGATCCATTACACTGACATGCACATACACACACTCCGTGTTGTGGCATAACACTGAACTAATTGTGACCAACACTCAGCATTAATGAGACTTCTCAGTCCTGCTGGAAAAGCCGGCTTCAGGGGTAAAAAAAAACCAAAAAAAAAAGACCTTTCCCTGAACCACAGGCTTGGTCTGGAGATGCAGGGAGTACCGAGCAAGCAGCCCACCACTTACCACTTCTCTCTCCACTGAAGCAGAATCACAGCAGATGATTTCCAATTTGCTGTTCAGGGATTATCCCTAAACAATTTCAAAATTATTTCAAATTGCTTGTCTCTGAAATATAGTTCTCTGCCTGTGGATGCCTAAGCTAGACTGTTAAACTATCTATCAAGATAAATGCAGCTTAGCTAAGCACAGATTTTTGAAAAAGACATTACATCCTAGGTTATCCTAACCTTTCTGATGCTCTCCAACAGACCCCTCTTGCATGATTCACTCTGAGCCAAAACAGTATCACTCTATAGCACATCCAAGAAACACGGATTCCATTTTAAACCACAGTTAAGCAACTTCAGGTAACTATTAAGCTTCTAAAAATGTTCCCAGAAAAAGTTAAATACTGACTAGAGCTAGTCACTTCTGCCTAAAAAAGGTCAAGATCCAGGCAAACCACTGAATTACTTTGTTCAGCTACCCACTTAATTTTTGATACCCTGGTTGTACTGTGCCCATGAACTTTCTCAGAACTGCCTTTTAAACATGGGCTTAGAGAAGAGAAAAATAAAACCACATTTCTCAAACTGTCAGACAGAGAAGACAAATTGACATTCCTCTTTTCACCTCAGTAAAACCCTGTTGATAGCAGCAAGATGCATCCCAAAGAGACCAAAATACTCTGAGCCACGAAAGTGGGCAATGACCACAGCAACGCTGCTGGATTCCACCCCTGCCACTTCCAGCCCAGCTCCTGGAAGTCTCAGCAGCTTGATGGAAAATCTCTCCTTTGATGGTGTCTCTTCCTTTGCACTTCCACTCCAAACTGTTGCATAAAACAGGTAAAGTAGTGATGTAGTTATTCTCCTCCACAGATAAGAGGCCTTTACACAGGCTGACAGTGCTTTTAAACCTTCATAAACAGAGAACCCCATTTCCAAAGCCCATCAGCAGGCCTTCTGGCTGACAAGCCTGCTCTCAACCACCCAGCTGTAAAGGTCCTACCTTGTGTAGCCCAGAAAATGTTGACAGATGCAGAAGTCACTTCTTTGCTCTTCACCCAGCTGTTGTTGCGGTGCCTACTCCACGCTGAGATGACACAGAAATAATCCCCTCTGTCACTCTCTGAAGTCCACTGGATCCTCAAACTGAAGGTGTCAGCAGACTTTTTAGAGAAGATTATTTCCCCATTCTGAATCCGCTCTCTGCCCCTGTCCCCAAGCAGCAGGGTCCAGTCTGCATCCATGGAAGCCAGGAGCTCCTCTGCCACCACATCGTCACCGGGCAGGTGCTGCCTGTAGTACCAGGAAACGGTGAAGCGGATGTTCGCTTCGGTGTCCTGTACGTTTGTGATCCTGCAGTCGAGCTCTGTGGGGTCATCTGAAAACTTGGGTGTTTTAGAGGCATTCAGGAACACATCATAGTCTGGTTCTGCAGGAGAAGGAACACAGAAGAAACAGGTTAGAAGCTACAAGAAAGGAGAAAACACCAGAATTAATGAAATGATACACTAACTTGTAACACCCAGTTTTAGCGTCTGAGCTAAGAAGCCAAGTGCCACCGTATGCATTTTTCTTACAAGACCTTGGAACTTGGACTCTTGTTCTCAGACTTGCACCAGTCTGACACAGGTACCCCTAGGTCTGCATTTCCAAACTGGACGTTCCATTTCATAGGTCTAGTAAGACCATTTCAGAAAAATCAGGACTAATAGATCTTGTTGAGCAAAATAATTCCTTCCTTAAGGTCTGCTCCCAAGAACCCACCTGTAGGCTCAGTTTTAACCCAGATAGCCACTTTTTCCACCTGTCAAATGCCTGGGGCAGCCTGCAGCAGGACACTGGTTATCCTCTAGCTTTGGACTGACCAGAGACACCCCGTTTCCCCAATATCTCTCCAGGATAAGAGGCCATCTTCCATCTTGAAATGCCTCAATTTCCACACTTAACCACCCCATTAACTGGGATGTCTACAACAGTTTGAGAATGGTAAAAAGCAGCCCTTTAAAAGGCAAACACTTCACCCACCCAGACACACAAACCAGGGGACACAGAACACCACTGCCACTGGCCACAGGCAGCATTGAGAGCTGAGCACAGTAAGTTTCAGTGGTCAGCAGTTTAAATGCTTCCTAGGTCAATAAATACTAAGTAGGATAAGAGTTGAAGATGTGTAGATCAGAAAAAGCTTCACAGTCTGAATAGTGAAGTATGTGCTGTACAGCTGTGAGGCTGGAATATCTCACGGTGGAAAATCAGTGTCTGAGTTTTACGGGTTAAGAATGGGGCTGCTGTATTTAAATCTGAAATAGCTGGCTGCCCAAAGCCTAAAAGCGATAAGGGAGCCGCATGACTATTTTCTCTCAGACTACAGAGATAGTAAAGGAAAAAGATTACAGCAAGAACTTCACACCACAAACAAAATACATATTTATTTACTAGTATTAGAGTATTTTTGTCTTGTTGTCTACTATAATTCAGAAAAATGACCTGCTTCCCAACTGTTTGGCCAATACTCATCACACAGCTTTTACAGCCTAACTGTATTCAGCACTCTGTATTTATTTCCTGCTTTATGTTTTACTTGGCATTTTGCCCTCCTAGAAACAATTAACTGAAGCTATAATTGGGACAAAGAAGGCAATCCAAGGCTAAAACTTAGGCTTAGCTCACCAATGAGCCAAGATAATAAAGCATCTTAATAGAACTGCTGTGGAAACTCTGTGTGCATATGCACTTTTGGACTTGAGATGCAAAGGATAAAAACAATTGTAGCAAACAAGCTGGGCTGCTTCTTTGTCAGCCTGCAGAAAAGATCTCTCACCAGTGTCCTTGCATCTAGCAAGAACAAGGGCATCAATACACACCAGACCCCAGATAATCTGGTAATACAGACAGTGAGTTTCTGTGACATTAGGCAACATAAAATCATAAAAGCACTGCTTACAAAGTCTGTGGTACCTACTACCAGTAAGCATGTGGAGATTTCTGCACATTTTCAGGATAAGTAAGGCAAAATAAAAAGAAAATGCACAGAATTTTGCTACAACCAAAGCACAGATTAGTAATGATGGCCAAACCCCACTTTTGGTGTAAGATCCTACAGCTACACTGCTCTTCCTTTCTCTTTCACAAAAGACAAATTTACACCAGGGCCTCATGATGTATTGCTCGCACTCTACAACTCTCTTATCATTCTCACTTTGCCTCCCCTCCCACTCAGAAAGAAGGCATTCAAGACCAACTAATATCTTCACAGCAACAAAGACTATGAAAGCAGATGCACTTCTCTAGACAGGGACACAAGAAGGAAAAAGCCGCAAGAATCCCAAGTTCTTAGAAAACTGCTCGAGGTTTGTTTTATTTGTGGGCAGAGGAAGGACCCTAAGAAGAGAGTTTTCTCTTTGATAGCACCACTCCAGACAGGCACTTCACCCTGACAGACACTCAAACAGAGGATTTAGAAAGAATAAAAGGCTGGCTGGATAAACCTCATTCCTCCACTCTGTCAGCTGTCAAAGAACAGCCTCACTGACAATTCAACGACTTAATACTCCAGGAGCTCTTAACTTCCATTAAGGAGGAGTTGGTGAAATCTGGATGCAATTGAAAACCTCAAACACTGAAAATTTATTCTGCTTTCCCTCTCCCTAGCAACCAAGCATCTGCATCTGCTGGAGAGCAGATTTTATTTTCTCCTGTTCCCAAATAATGCTAAATTATAATGGAAAGAGTAAAGAGTAGGTACAGGCACGCCAAGAGAGCACACGAGTGTGCATCTGTACACACATGAACACACGTGCATGACCACACATGCACACAAGTGGGGGAAGGAGGGAACACTCACAAGTTTAAGGTACAATGTGAATGGCTGAATGAGGAGAGGAAATGAAGACATTAATCACTTGTGCACTTCTAGTACACATTACAAGTGTACTTGGAGACGGCCACGGCTCAACTGCTCTGCACAATGCAGAAATGCAACGTTTAAAGTCATTGTCAATGGGATTTAACCTTATGGCACAGCTATTTATTGCTGAAAAACAGGCTCTCTATATGCTAGCCTCATTCAGCACGTTCATGTTGGAGGAGCTCTGCCTTTGTAACTGGACAGTACCACCAGTTTCTCATGACAAGAGGATCTGAAAGGGTACATTGAAAGGGTTTGGGCCTGGATGCTTGCATCCAGTCAGAGCTGGGAACAGGCACCAAGCACTAGAGTCTGCCAGTTTACATCCATTCATGCTTCCAAATTTTGCTTGCAAATTTCAGCAGGTGCAGATACCTTACCTACACCATTCTGCAACAACATCCTGAGTTTCACTGCCTCTAAATTGAAGCTATTATCTCCTCAAGAATAAACTACAGAACAGATTGGGTAGGCTGACATATCGAGACCTATCTGTAAAACAACAGGCTTTTAAAGTAGTTTTACTTCTTAAAAAGGAGTTTCATTTTTAGTACTTCTCTCAGGTAACTTTTTTCCTAAGGATATTTGCACAAAGAGAAATGTATGTGAGAGAGAGAGATCCCCACATATAGATAATAGATGCAAATAAGAGAACCATTCATGCAGAAGAGATTCTGCAAGGTACTCTCCCTTTTCTGATGGAGCCAAGGATGGAGGGATATATTACCCAAGAAGTCTGACAGCACAATCACTCACCTAGTGCTGTCACCACCACACTGACTGGTGCAGAGGTCCTCTCCACCACCTTATGCCAGCTCCCATTGTGCAGGGGCACCCAGATAGCAGCTTCACAGAAGTAGTAGCCAGAGTCCTCCACATCCACATCACGCACCAAGAGGCGATAGGAGTTCCTGTCCACACGGCTGAGGCTGATGAGAGTTGAATCACTGACAACAGAATCGTGGTCCATGCTCAGCAGGAGCTGAGCATCTGACAAAGTGTCATCAGGTGATGCAGAAAAATACCACATCACCTCTGCCTGGAAAATACCACTTCTGTCTGTTGTGATGTTGCATGTAAGATCCAGGGAGTCTCTTTCGGTCACAGACACATTGCTGGTTGAGATGACCACATCTAGAGCTTGGAAAGAGAGACACAAAAATTCAAACAAAAAAATTTTTTTTATTTGTTACTTTTAATAAACACAGCTCACTCTAAGTTATCCAGGACTTCACATTCTCTAACAGGAGCTTCTGAAAAGGCTCAGTAGCCCAACCTTCAAATGCCTGTTGGATATTGAGCCGAGTGATCTATTACAAGGGCAATACACATTATCAGTCAAGCAAGGGATGTGTGATGAGGGCAGAGGGGAGAAAGGGAGGGAGAAGAGCATTTTTATGACTCAACAGCAACTGGTCCATGAAGGCTTTCTCTCATCCACAGACCACACATTACCTTTGCACAGCAGGAAAACGTGTACAGGATTTTTCAGTCTCACAAGAGTGTCAAAGTGTTTTGGGACTGCCTCAAAAGACCAAGCATCTACAGGAATCACTAGGAACTACACTGGAATTCAACATGGTTTCCTGCTGACATTTTTGAGCTCCTCAAACAGAGCAGATTTAGATGAGAAGCAGCCATGGCCACATGTGGGAGTCCTGACTGACCTCAGGTGTGCTGGAAAAACATGAAATGGAAGCAAACAGAAGGCAGCAGTAACTCCCTATACTGCTGATCTCTCCACTTACTGCTCAGAACAACACACACTGGAGACTCCAAAGCAACTCCAACTGCCACTCCAAACACACTTAGCAACCACTGGCCAGTGAATATTTTTAATATACATGGCCAGCATTCAAACAGGACCAGATACAGAATACTAAAAGAAAACCATGGAATCACAGTGTCAAGACCAGGCTACCATGTGTCTTCACTTGCTCACTCACTTGTTCTACGCTGCCTGAAAATTAGATCTGGGTCTCAGTGCAGCACCATTCCCACAGTGTGTCATGCAGCTGCTCTTAAAGTCTCCACTGAGGCCAGTGGACAGGGCTGCTACAGCAGTGGCTCTTCTCAGCACAAGCAAGAAGAAAGACACCTGCTTTAAACCTGCAGATGTGTCTCTGCTAAAATTATGTTCTACTACATAAGAGTTCCCCATCTGCACAAACCTCCTCAGATAATCACCTGGAATTAGACAAAACGCGTGAATGCTAGAGCAAAACTGAGTAGTCAGAACTACTGCAAATAAAACCAAGCAACGCTCATTTTCACCCCTCACCACCTGATAACACAAAGCAGTCAAACTGGACAGAGGGTAGCAGGCCTCACTTGAGGGCTGAAACCAAGCCCAGATGAATCTCTCACTGGGACTTGCATCACTGTCTTATCATTGGATTGGAATCAGTAGGAAAGCCTAGCTAATTTAACAGGATAATACCAGAATACAAAGTAAGACTCATCTGCAAGGTTAAGAGCAGCAATTCTCCAAGCAACATTTCTGTCTTCATGAAAGTGATGGGCATTCACAATCTGGCAATGTATGCACATAGAGGGACTTGGAGAGAGTTTACCCATAGGCATATAACCATTTACATCTCAAATTCTTTTAGCATTCAAGTGCAGAGATTTTAGATGTCAGCACAAGATGCTCTTATACAGGATGTGCATATAGCATTTTTCTGGAGAATAACCTATCCCCTTTAGCATAACTTTAAAAAAGCCTTCATGCCCCTGACAAAGTGCCAGTGCTGCTTATGACTGAGCTTAAAATGAAGGCAAAAAAAACACAAAGAAAAACAAACAAAAACCCCTACAACAAACAAACCACACACCCAAACCACATCAAAAAACTGTACCACTACTGGTCTTGGCCAGCCTTATGCTGTTTTCATCCAGTGATTAAACCCCACCTACTTAAACCTACTCATACACTGCAAAAGTGTGACAAAATCGAGAATTACAGCTCTTAATTAGGCAAGTCCTGTGTCAGCAGAGAGTACCTGCAAGCTTTGCTGTGGAACAGACACCATGAAAAAGAGGGGGCAGATTGATCCTGTCAAATTTCACTGGCTAAGTACCACCAAGACGTTAAAAGACTCATCCAAATGAGTCAATCAAAAAAATCCAGACTTTTAGGTTCTCTCCATAGTGATTAAAGGATTACAAAAACGAAAAGATACCCTTCCTGTCTGAACAGTTCTAAAATACCATGATAATCTCATATTTCTGAAAGACCATCACTGCCTGTTTTTCCACCTATTGAGTGATAAGGTGCATCACCCCTACTCTCTCTCCTCCAACCAGCACTGATAATGCTAATGCAATCAGGTGCTTAGTGCATCTAGTCCTGATATCTGTATGGGCAGGGATATCTGGATATCCTCAGCATAGCACTGCATGTGTTTTTGTCTCTTTAGCCAAGCATGCAATGATGTGTTTAACAGAACCGTTACTGTCCCAGACCCCTGCCAAAACAGCAGAGCAATCAGACCAGTGATAAAAATCATTGGGTAATTTGCCCTGTTAAATTATCACTGTCTTCCTCCTTTCTCTGGATCTTTCTAGGCTATTTTAACAAACAGCATACAGAAAAGCTTCAAATCTATCACTGAATCCACTTCCACAGAGGAAGTGCAGCTGTTTAGTGCTATGGAACCCTGTGTTAATAAGAGACCAGAGGGAAGGCTTTGGGTAACCAGGTGTTAAACATAACGTTTATTTAAGAAATATAAAACATGAGCACTCTGAAATGAAGGAAGGATAGAATCTGGGTCTAGGTATCCAAGAGACTCCAGGCAATCCTTCCATGCCATCAACCCCCTTTTCCCCAAAATAAAGCTAGAAAAATGATGTCACGGATGTAAACAGGCCAGCTCTCCAAACAGCACTCCAGCTTTTGCTGGAACGCACCCTCACTTCTTTCAGCTTACCCCAAAGCACCAGGGTCTGGACACAGCCCAGCGCTGCGACCGCAGCCCACCAGGAACACTCACCGGTCCTCTGCACCGACACAGCGGCGATCTCCACGCTCTTCTCCTGGATCTTCTGCCACGAGCCATCTGCCCCTCTCACCCACTCGCTCACCAGGCACCTGTAGGCCCCGCCATCCGCCGAGGAAGCCTGGGACACGGATAACCGGTACGTGTCGTTGGCTCCCGTGTCCAGGCGGATGTCCCCGCTGCGGTAGCGCTCCTCGTAGCCGGGGCCCGGCTGGAACTTGCCCTCGTGAGTCAAAGATAGGATGTCCCGCCAGGAGGATCCGCTCTTGAGCTGCCAGGTCACGTGCAGGTGAGTGTGCTCCGGTGAGGTGGTGACGGCTGAGCAGCGCAGCTTGAAGGAATCGCCCTCAGACAGCCGGAGAGACGTCGAGGAACGAGCTTTGGAACCACTCACGGACAGCCCGTCGGAAATCACTATTAGAATAAAAAACAATAAAAAGAACCAAAAGATACAAGCATCATGAAACAGAATCAAGAAGAGAACACCCACAGTGAGCTGTTCAGATGCGAGGCAATAAAACCACCACAGAGCAACACCTTGCCAATCATTCCTTCTTCCGCACAAATACATTCCAGGAAGAAGGAAATTCAGCTGAAAAAATTTCAGCTGAAACAAGCCAAGACAAGAATTCATTTATTCTTCCACTCACTTTAGTTTCTCATTCAAACATTATCATTTTGACTATTCCCACACAAAACTAATCTTCATATTCCTCTGAGTAAAAGATAAGACATGGGAAAAGACAGTGTCCAAATTTAATACTGAAAAATGCTAAGTGATAGAGCAAAGCTAGGACAAGACTGTACTATCAACATATTAAAGGAGAAAAGGAAGATTACCTCCTTCATACAGAAAGATCCCTAAATGACACTGAAACTGAGAGAGAAGACAGCCTGTGGTTTTTACCTGAACTTAGCTTCTCTATCCAGAGGCTTAAGGACATGAAATATTTGCAGACATCTTAGAAAACCCACCAGTTAGTGTTTTATTTACATATTTACTAGGCAGAAAAAAAGAAAAGTGGTGTTTACAGTAAACAGCCTCTCTTCACTTCTTCACCTCATCTGCCTTTGCTATCATATTTCATATTTTAAACTCTGGCTTCAGGAGAATTAAAGAGAAATAAGAAGAAGAAAAAACCAAAAAATCACAATGATCATAAACAACAGAAAGTCAACATTCTTATGGGTACATCTATAATCAATATCAAAAACAAATTTAAAGCACACCTCACTCTTCAGAAATACCTTTCACTTGGACCTCTGCATCATAATTTCCCTGAACGGTGGCATCAGTGCTGGGCGTGGAACATTTGTATCTCCCTTGGTCAGCTGGCTGGATGTTCCTAATCACAAGTTCCACAGCATCGTTGCTGCTCCGTCTCAGTTTGATATCCCCGCGGCCCACGCGTTTTTGGTACTCCTCAGAGGTGAAGGTAGAATCCCAGGTACTCACTATCCGCACGAAGTCAGTGTCCCGGGAGAACTCCCAGTCAAAGTTCTGTTCACTGGGTCCGTCATAGTCACTAACGCTGCAAGGGATCGCCACCTCCGTGCCCACCACCCGAATGAGGGGACCTTTGGGCACTCTCACAATGCGCCCTCTGCAGAAAGCTAGGCAGGAGAATAAAGAATAACACATGGTTAAGGATAGGCTTCAACCAGGAAAAAAACAAAAATTAAATATGCCAAGGTTGGGCATCCCACTCTGCAGAAAGCAAGAACTAGTAAGAGCAATTATTTCCCATTAACATTTAATCTCACTGAAGCAGGAGCCTCTAAAAACACCATTTTTAGTGTGGGCAACCTTTTTTTCACTCCTTACATAACAACACATGAGGTAACAAAATACTGACTGAGAGAAAATTGTAAAAAGAAAAAAAAAAAGAAGGGAATTAGACATAGATACAATGGATAACAATTTCTCTTCTACAAGGCAAGTGTAAGATGTTTAAACAACATTAATAAGCGGTTTTTATTACTACAACGAGGGCATAATCTAATCAGGAATTTTTATAAAGACTTCTGCTGATACCATTAGAGAGTCTGAAGTAGGAAATTAATTCTCCCCTAGACTGAGGGCCATGAGAACTTTAAGTTGACGGTGTCCAAAAATGAGTACAGTCACAGCTGCCCTGAAGGGTCATGGCTTCTCTCACACAGGTGAGATTCCTTGCCCTCCAAATTGAATTTAAAAGGAAGAAATGATTACAGCGGACACCATTTGCTTGAGTGGATTTCTGCAACCACAAGTTTCCTATCTGGTGAAGGCCTAGAACCTGGGAACATGAGCAGAGCAGGCTCCCTCTGAAGCAGAGGAATACAGAGTGCTCAGACCGTGTTTTCTGGTACCATCTCAGCAGAAGGAAAGAAGGACAACAGCAGTTTTCTGCAGAAGGCTGGCAAAGCAGTATGCTATGCTCCAGGCAGAAGTGTGAAGCACTTAAACAAGCCAGAGGACCTGGCAAAGACACAGCAAGAAGAGACTCTTTTGGTTGATTTGGCTCTGTAGTCGAGAGAATAACCCCAGCAGCTGCACATGGATTTTGGCAGGTCCTTACTTCTCCAAAGAGCAAACTGCTTTGATTCGTAGTTCCAACCAGAGAAATCTCTTAAGAGATGAGTACTAAAACTCAGCCTCCAAATATGAACAGCTTACTGCATCCCACCACCTCCGCATCCATAGCAAAATATTTTAGCAGCCAGGTAGAAGCCAGAACTCTGAAAGACACATCTTGATACAACCAAGTAGACATTTAACAACACCAAAAGCAATTGGACAAAAAAAAATTATCTGAGATACCACAGAGGAAAAGATAAATTTAAACAATCAACCCCCCAACACACAAAGTACAGCATCCCACATCTGCTACAATTCACCAAATCCACTTGGAAAGCCACCTGCTAGTGACATGAACACCAATATATTTGCTGAGCCTTTCCCTCCTATCACTCTGCACATCTTCTTGCTGCAGATTAGGACTCCACTTGCTGGCTCAGGCCCATCATGCCAATGGGTGTCCAAGTGTGGGCAGAAGAGTCTTGTGAACAGAAACCCCCCACTGGGGAACCTGCTATAAAGCACAGCTTATCCCCTCCAGAGCAGTGTTGAGAAGGATGTGTTAAAGGGTAAGATTGCTGTGAGCATTTAAAAACTACACAAGCAGCTGTACACTGTACTGAGCACAACTGCAAGAGAAAAATCATAATTTTATTTGCAGTTACACTTCAGCAAACAGTTGAACCAAGGACTGACACTGCCTTTGCCTCCCCAGTTCAGAACTCTTATCATGCTCTTTACTTTGCAGGCTGTTCACGTGTACAGGCTCAGTCATAATAGTCCAATTTCCTCACTGCCATGACCTTCTGTATTCAACATTAGTACTTCATTAAACTTATTTGTAATGCAGACTGGGGTTAATCTCCTACCCCTTCTATCCCTCCCAGGAGACTGTTATATACCTGATCAAGTGATTGACTAGTCCTAATAAGGGAGCTGGACTTTGCTGCACCATTCACATGTGCATTGGAGAGGAAAACCTCCACTGACAATGTATTGTTCCATGGACAGATGTCTTCAAGGACACATCTTCTAACCTAACCACCATGCTAAAATCATAAAATCATCCATACAGAAAAAGAATCAACAAAAAATAAAGCAAGCTACAGGGCTCTGATATACTTCCTCTCAAAGTCTTAAATTGCATTCAATCCTTCAACTTATCCTCTTACAGAAAGCAGCAGCAGCAGGTAAAGCTTTAAAGCCTGGCAGTCAAACCAGCTTCCAGCAAACCACTGTGAGAAGTCAGCTCAGGATCCTGACTGAGGGCACTCTTCAAACACTGACATCTCTCTAGAAAATACTCTCTGGTGACACTAAAACAAGCAGACAACACTGTTCTGCATTTGTCTTCAGCTGTAGACCCACATACCATGCACTGCACTAATCCAATCTAGAGGTGACAAAGGCATGACTAACGTGGCAAGGGCTGCGCATTTGTGTTTGAGATTAGTACCGACAGCTCTGTTTCCCTTCCTCCAAGGTCATTAAAGACCCTTTGACACTAAATGAAGGTAGGGGGTGATTAGCACCTTCCTAGGAAAAGGCAAAGCGAAGTGAAAGACAGGAGCACAGGGAGTCCTCACCAGATCTGTAAAGCCAGGACTATCCCCCTCCCCACAGCACAGTCCCACAAGCTTCACCCAGGGCTGGAAGGAAGGCAGTGGGACAGACTGCAGGAGAGAAGAGGGATGAGGTGTAACCGAATTTCATACTTTCCAAATAATAACATTTGTTATTGCTAAGATCAATCAGGATTCTGGTAAAGCTGGAGCAGAGGCAACATCACCAAACAGGAGAATGAGGAGCTGCTCTGCCCTCCCCACAAGTGAGGAGGAGTGTGCACAGGGCAGGCACTCCAAGGATAAGCTGTACTTCTAAGTGACCCAGCAGGCTGTGAATTCAAAGTTCTGCCTTTGGTCCTGCAGCAAGGCTATCCCTAAGAGACTAAACAAGGTGTTATGTTCTTTGCTGTGCATCAGGGATTAACATTTCACGTAACTGGCAGAAGTAGCTACAGACACAGAGCTACAGACACCAGTCTTGGCAAAAGGTGAGCTCCATATTACTCCGGCAGATAAGTGAGAAGCTTTTGCAAGTATTTTATTCTTACAGACCCCTGTGTTATGTTGCATACACCCCCTCACCTTCCCAGTGCAATCATGATACAAGAGCTTAAAACTATGTAAATTTGTTGGAAACATTTCTTTTCCATGACACCCAATATACTTCACTGTTAATATAAGGTGACAGGTTCTTAATGAATTCATCTGAATCCCATTTAACTATAGAAACAGATGGAGGAGGACAAAACAATGTATACACTTGTGAAAGAAAACAACAGAACTTTGACAATTCTGTATTTCTCAGTATCACTGATCCCACCAATGATGTGTATTTAGTAAAAACTCGGTAACTGGATCTGAGTTAGCGTTGGACATCAAATTTGCCAAAGCACAAGGTTAATTGCCTAAATACAAAACTTTATTTTTAATTGAATTACACAACCACCAGAGGAAATTGCAAGGAACTATTTTCCAAAGCAAAAGGTAATGGAGCCCGTGTAAGGAGGAGAGCACACAAACACAAGGCATGGGACATATTCCTTGGGTTCATGAAACAGGTGATAGCACTACCAGGCAACACTGGTCCTTTGGCAGGGCTGGGCCAGAAACACACAAATGTAAAAAACCACAAAGCCCTCGTGGGTATTTGTCAAGCACTTGATTAGAGGATTCTCCCATGGGAATGCAAGAAATACTCCACCAGAAGTATGGACAAAGTGTGGCTCAAAGTAGAATAAAAATACACTGCAGTCTGCCATATTAGTGAGACGGAGGCAAAATAGCTCAGACATATCCAAGGCAGCTTTGGGCTAGTATTTTTTCCCTAGCAATGGTTCATAAATTTGTACCACCACTCAGATGCACCATCACGTTGCTGGCATTAAATGAAATCCTTCCAAAAATGAGAACAAGGAAAGGAGATGATTGAATAGATGGGTTGTGAAGTCAATCTGAGTACATTTAATAGCAACCTGTCATTTTTAGGATAACCAAGAAAACAAGGCAACAAAACTGTGCAGGATCTACAGAAGAGGTAGGCTGTTTAAACTCTCAACAAGCTACAAACCTCCTCAAGGAAAGGGCTGGTTAAGGATTTCCCCTTGCATTAGGAACATGTGGAAAGTTTTCTAGGAGCTTCATTTCCACATACAATTTGCATCTATGCATTACTTAGGAAAGAACAAGATGAAAAGTAACCTGTGGAGTCATCCACAAGGCTGAGAAGGTATTATTGTTGCAAAGAACATACTTGTGCTTCAGCACTCTCTTTCACAAGGTGCTTCCTCCAGCCTGCACTAGACAGCTCTATCTAATAAGAAAACATGTTCTCGTAGCAGCCCAGAGAAGGAGGTCGCCTCCACATCCGCCAGCCAAAGGAAAATGCAATCTGACATGCAGTAGGAAGCCAATTAAAGTCAAAAAAGTAAGAGCTAACGAATGAGTAAATTGGCTCAGACTAAGCACTCGAGCCTCTGCATCAGAAAGACTTAGAACACGCAGTCCAGCTCCTCAACCAAGGCAGTCACAGGAGACGCAGCGACAACTTTGCTGACGCCTTTCATCTCAAAAGAGCTTTCCGAACAAAAGGTTGTTTCATTTGCCAGCTAAACATTACCATGTCTGGGAAGGAAATACCCAGCAGCCCTTTCAAATTCACAGCAGTTTATGACTGGGGAAAAAAATTCTGCAGCAAACTTTGCAAATGGTGGTAATGATCCTCCCTCCCTGAACCCCTCCATTTATTTCCAGTCCAAGCAACACTTTGCTGCAGCACCTGGGAGTGGGCTGAGCAGGGGCAACCCTTCTTGTGCCACACTGGAGTGTGAGCAATGGATCCCTTACCATTAAAGATATTTCTAGCAAAACCTCATTTTTGTACTGAGCTGCTTAACTATAGTGCTTGTGATGCATGAAGCCATTTTCCAAACTGAAGGAAAAAAATAGTTTTGCCTTTTTTTTTTTTTTTTTCCCAGCCCACCAGAGTCACATCCACTCAAATACTCTTCCTCCATTTTCAGAAAAGAATTTATCAGGCTCCTGATGGGAAGCATTCAGCAACTATCCCTAGCAAGCAGGCAGGTGAGGGGATAGGCAGCATGCCACACATTCACAGGCTCTCCTCTTGGGAAGGAGAGCCAAAGCATATCAGCACAGGAGATTATAATCCTTATCTCCAATCTGCCCCTTTCCTCCTTGCCTCTCCTCCCAGCTTCAATTATAATCAGGCAGCTACACATCAAGAATGTCATCAGTGACTACCTGGGAGAGAAAGAACAGGTTATACCAAACATTTCTACTATATTTGAAAACCTTTCAATACTGTTACAGCAATTTTTTTTAAATATGGAAATAACATTATTTTCCTAGAAAGGGCACATTTAAACATAGATTTTCCTTTGGTATTTCCTCTATTTTTTAAATGCAGTCAGTTAAATTTTCTACACTACACTGTGTAGTCTGCGAGGGAAAGTCAGTGATTAAGCAGAAAAGGGAAGTTCTTGAAGTACCAGAAAGGCAGCTAACTATCAAAATTTCCATATTAGTCTCAAAAAGAGAAGAAAAAAAAGCAAAAACTAAGTAAGTGAGATGCCTTACACCATTCCTGCTTAACCCATGACATCATCATACCCTTCCTTCCAGTGGAGATAAACACACAGCAGGGATTGGGATGTATGCTAAATTAGGTGGTAGGCTATTCCTATTCTTTCCAAATTACAAAATTCAGACTGCCTTAATTAGCAGAAGCAACCCAGACTTTACAACCAGCCAGCCTGAAAGGGAAGAAACAAGAGGCTCCTTTGAAAGAGACCAAATTTGATTGTTTATGTCAAAGCTGTAATCACCGCAGTAGACTGGGATTGTCTGAGGCACACAGGGTTCCCCCTCCACACCTTGCAAGAAAACAGTTGTGTTTCTCTGACTGCAACATTCCCTTACCCAAAAAAAAATGGATAGATTTTTATGGCTTGAAAGATCTGCAGCCTATCATCTGAAGATATCAGAGAAGAGCAAATGAAAGAGTCCGTGAGAGAGACATTTACATTGTTCTTTCCCAGGCGGCTAGGATTCTTTTTTTAGATAATGTAGAGCTCTTATCAAAAGGAATTAGCCTGGGTGTAATTGCTTAAAACCCATTATCTCTATCAGGATGAAGAAACGCATACTGCATCTTAAGTGGAGCCTCAGAAAAGCTATCAAACTGCAAGGCTGCTGGATTGCTCTAATCTCCATACCATCTGAGATCTCAGAAATGCCACATCTCCAGCACAGGGTGAAAAAGCAAGCACCTTCACAGCTGAACTCCATCTATACCATGTGGACTAACAGTCATGTGAAAACATGTGAATGTTAATTCTGCAGCACAGGAACAACCTGCTTCCCTCACCACTCATCCCCTCACCCACTGCCACCAAGCCATGGGATTACAGAAGCACCTGAACAAACCATGAGGCTTCCACTAGGGCACAGCTCCCAGTTATCACAGAACCACAGAATGGTTTGGGTTAGAATGGACTTTCAAAGACCATTTAGTTCCAACACTCTGCCATGGGCAGGTACATCTTGCACTAGACCAAGGTGCTAGAAGTTTTGGCCAAACTGACTTTAAACACTTCACATAATGGGGCATCCACAGCTTTTCTGAACAACCTGCTCCAGTGCCTTTCCACCCTCATCATCAAGAATTTCTTCTTAATATCCAACCAAAACCTGCCCTCTTTCAGTTTAAAGCCATTATCCCTTGTCCTGTATCTACATGCCTTGGTCAAATGTCTCTCTCCATCCTTCTTACAAGCCCCCTTTAAGTACTCAAAGGCCACAACATCATCTCCCTGGAGTCCCCTCTTCTCCAGACTTAACACCACCAATTCACTCAGCCTTTCTCTGCAGAAAAGGGGCTCCAGACCTGACAGGAGTCAGAAGATCTTACTGTCTAAAAAGACAGGGACAGTAAGAGAACAGTACATCACCATATGAAACACATTGTATCACTGCAGATAGTCAGCAGTTCATCTGATCACTGCCCAAAAAGACTCATTCTGGAAAAAGTCACTGAACCATCTCACAAAAATGAAAGCCACCTTCTGTCTCTCTGCTAAGGCAGCTGCAACAGGCAGCATTGCCTCTCCTGCCATCTCTTAGGCTTTTGGGAATGAAGCACTGGTCACCTGTACAGCTCTTCTCTTTTGAAGACAAGCTGACTGGCATCTTTCACTCTGGCACATCACTCATTTCAATCCTGTGCCAAAACAAGCTACAGGAATTTGCTGCAAGTGCTTGTGTGGATTATTCATGCTACAATACAAGGAGAAGAGACCAGTAATCTGCAGTGGAAGCTGTAAGGCAGAAACCAGGTTGCATGTGCAGGTAGAGTTTAAAACACTATCACTGGCTGCTGACAGCACAGATCCCTCTCTACACCACTGATTCCTGGCCATGGGGAGAGGTTTGCTACTGGAAGGTAGACCAAGGCATATAGCAGGCAGAAGGGAGAGGAGAAGCCATACAGACCTTTCCCAACTGTGCAAAACAGGAGGCTACCTTGTAAAACCGAGCAGCTCTTGGCAGGCAAAGAACTGTGGCACCACTGGTCCAAAAAAATAAACAAAACAAAACAAAAAACACCTAGCAGGCAAAGATAATACTAAAGATCATGTTTTAGATTCCCTGGATGTCAAACAATTCCATCACATATAATCTCTATTCCCTTTCCCTATCACTGACTGACAGTTAAAGATAAAAGGCTGTATCTAAGAACTACTTTTGACAAGTCTCTAAAATGCATCTGGGAGCAAAAAAGAAAGGGGATGGGGGAAAAAAACCTATGAAATACAGGAATTAACATGCCACTTCTTCCTGGGTCTCACCTGACAAACCTGCCCCTGCTAATGGCCTTCATTTACTGTCCTCCAAATTGTCTCACAGGTCTCCATTTTTATCCTACTCTGACAGAGCAGCCCATTCAAGTTACCTGGTGACATCTGACCCAAAAAGTCCAGGGATTCTGGAAGTGGTATTTAGACTGCCACACAAGACAGGTGATTGTCTGTTGTTCTTCCTCAGAAGCAATTTGTGTTGCAGAGAAGTTCAATAAGTTACATTCTAAAGAAAACAGTTGACAAAGCAGTAAAGCCCACAAGTCAAGGCTTAAGAGCGTAGTTGGAAACCGGGCTGCAAATATTTCCAGAAATGCTGTATCTACAGTATCTTCACATTTCCTTTAGTGGGAAGGAAGGACACCAGTTAACAAATACCTATTACTAGTGCCAACTTGAGCAAGAGCAGTATTTTTAAAAAGTCCCCAAACTGGAATATACAGAATTAAAATCAGTGCTATTCTGCAACATCATTAACTTGCACTTATCTCTTATCTTAAATCTTTCCCAAAGCAGTTGGAACTGAGCAGAGCAGTCCAAATCCATTTGTTCTATACTGCAATTTCCTCTGGGCAGAGACAAACCATTTTCTTCGCTCTGTGTGGAATGCAGCACACCACTAGGATTAAACTGAACTTTTGGGGGATTTAACTAGAGTAAACAATCAGAATAGATAATTTCTAAATCTGCATCTATATTAACTAAAAATCATACATCGAGTCAAAATCCAAGAAAAAAAGCATCTAAATCCTAGAAAGATCACATTAAAACTGTATAAGCTACTACTTTACCAACATGTCTTTAAACAGGACATAGCACATAGCAGGTTGATAAAGCTGGAAAGCTAAGAAAAAGCATTTGTCAAAAGACCTTTTCAAAAGATGCACGAATAGCAATATCCATGTGTTCCACAAATCTGTGACTTGTATAATGTATATATATTTTTAAAAGGAAATGCTTTAGCACTCTCTCCTCTCCCCAAAACAATTTCCATTATCAGCACCTTTTCCCCTCCCAAAGCAGAAAGCACTGATTTTTATTAGTGTGAAATAATCATTAGTTTTCCAAGTTATCGTTAATGCTAGGTAATATACAAAAAAAACCCCTTTAAAAATGCTAACAAATACAAGAAGTTCTGAAACCAATATAGTCTTTTACTTTTCATTAACAATTACACTAAAACCAAAAAGCAAAGCAAGAAAAAGCACAAACAGCTGTTTGGAGTTTTTTTGTGGGGGATGTTTCTCAGGTGAATGTATTGCCTTGCTTTTAGATGTGAGCTTTTTATTTGGCATTTGGGATGAAGAGGGGCAGGCTGCAGAAGGTTTTTGTTGGTGGCCTTTTGTGTTCTTTACCTGCTTCAATTTGGTGGCATTGTTCCACTGCAATTTAACCCAATGCCCCACTCATACAAGACAAGGTCCGGTCTAAAGCCAAGTTAAATCTAAAAGGGATTTGGAAATTAAATTTTTAAAGCCAAATACTTTCATAATCCAGATATTACTAATCTTAACCTCCACCTCCCCATTAATTATTTTGGGGTTCACTTCAAAACTCCACACACAGGCACTCATTTCATAACAAGCGTTTCATCGGGCGAGCAAAGGCATCCTGGAGGCTTCAGCAAAAGCAGCAACAGAGGCCCATCACAGAAGTCAACAGCCACAACGCCAAGTGACAACACACACTCACACTTGGACTCCCAGACTCTCCAGTTGGGATCCTGAAGGGCAGCTTCACTCTGCCTGCATCTGCTGTAGTGAGAGATTACAGAACGAGGTGGCTGGGCAGCCAGGCTGCTGGAACTGCTGAACAAGGCAGCATATGGCACTGGCCCACCTTGGCTCCACACTTGACAACTGATTTGCAGCCACAGGAGCCAGTGGGGGGATGGAGCTCAGTGTTTTAGAGCAATCCTTTTTGCCTGTAGTTTAATTTTTTAACGGTCTCATCTTCACCGTAAATAATCTCCAAGCAAGCAGCCACATTAAAAATGCCAACAGCAGATGCACACAGAATGGGTGTTGTGACATGGAAATGAGTGCCTGTGACTCGTAGGACCGTGTAGGTAAGTGCAGTAGCACAGCTATTGCCAGGTCTTTCTCTAGCAGATCTACTTGGGCAGATTAACCAACTAGACCAAATGTAAAAACCAGCAACAGTTAGGAACAGATAACAGGCATTCCTGGTTTCAGGCCTAGTGCTCGCTGTATCACACAGTTTCTTTACATAAAAACAAACATAAAGATGTGCACAGCCAGGCAAAGGTAACAAAAGCCAATGCAGAACAGTTACTTAACTTGTGCTCTAGCAACTGGTACCTCCAGAGCACTTCACTTGGGCCCCTACACAACCACCACATCCACACTGCTGCTTGAAACCTGGAAAACTGGAGGCCAGTGTTTTCCTAGCCCTTCTCTCAAAGCCTACAGATCCAATTAGCACTCAAAAGCCAGTTTCAGGTCATGTAGAGCAACAGAATTTAGTATGCTAATCTCTGTGGAACCCATTTGGTATTTTTCTCCTGGACAACAAGGAATTGCCTGCATGCGTGCACACAGAGTATGATTTAAGAGACATCAGGGCTCTTCCTCCTTTAAGACAAGATTTACATAACTAATTCTGTAATTGAGAACAGGACTGCAAGGTATTTACAGTACTTGATGCTGCTGAGCTTTCATTATTTGCTATGGGAGAGACAATGAGAGACTCTCTTGCCCCAGAAAAGATAGGTAGTCTCATCTGTAGCATTAAAAAAAAAAAAAAAAGAGACACATGAAATTACCCATTTCAGGAAGAGATATTTTCCATTACAGAATCATTTCTCTCTTCCAAAGCAGAGGGTCAGCAGTTCAGTGGGAGCAAGAGAAGAAAAGAGGTCTGGATAAGAAAAAAGATGAGAGGTCAGGGACATAAAACAACATCTAGAAGGAACACAGGGATTCCAGTCAAGGTCTCTGTGCAACCCCCACACAGACTGTTAAATAAAATTACCCCCAGATGGGTCTGCAAAACAGCTGGCTTTGAAAGCAGGCATGCCACAGCACTCTTCATTATTTGAAAGGGACAAATACCAACACAAGACAGTTCTGGAAACACAGGAAAAAGCCTCACAAACAGCATTCAAATCAATATGGCTGGTTTCATTAAGACTCCTGAAAATTCAGAATAAAGTTTTAGGTTAGTAGACAAACTCAAGATGGCCTCCTTATTTACTTCACTAATATTTAAACAGAAAAAAAAAAAAAAGTTCTGCATCACAAAGAAAATTAAGACTAGCAGAACTGTCTACTTTGGCACTAGCACAGTCTCAAAAAGAGAAAAGGCTGCAGAGGGCAGCTGGTGCTAAGCCCCCAAAAATCACATTGCATCTTTGGGGGGTTGCAGTGTACCAAAGATCCAAGACACCTGAAGGACAGCAGATATGCTCCTGGCGTAGCACTTCTGTTCACTTAAATCCCAAGGAATACTTAACAGTACACTCAGGTTGCTTACCAGTAAAAAGCAAAGTGCAGAAACCGGGACAGTGAGGAGACACCTCAGAAATTCAGACCTCGACAACCAAAAAGATGATGAAGATGCAACCTGTGCTCTTAAAGGATGCTTAAAGGACTGTGCATATTTGAACTTCAGTGTGGAAAGAGAAAAGTCTTCCCTAAATTACAAATGTGAGCTAAAGCCATGAACACATGTGTGGCCAGGATTTTAAATCCACCCACACTTCGCATCATCACTTATGCCTGCTCAACAAATCCAACAGCCAAAATTTCCAAAAAAAGCATGCAAGAGTCAAGAATTTCCTGGCATTCAGTGCCTCCAAGAGCTTGAAGGCAAATTAGCTGTGTAATTAGCTGTCTGTGGCCCTGAATCCTACCTCTAGAAAGCTGTTCTCACACGTGAAAGGAAACAGTATTGCATGTGGCTGCTGTTTAATTTCCTGGAAGATTAATTTTACTGGACTGAAGAAGAGACTTTCTGGAACAGGTGGGCAGGTATGTGCATGTGGGCAACACAAAAGAGATCCAGAAACCAACAAAGCACTGAGCAAGCACCTGGTGAAATTCCACCCCCTAATTACCCAATCCTGGAGAAAAACAAACATTTCTACTTGTGACTTATAGGGTAAGCAAAAAAAAAAAGCGCTCTGCTCTTGTGTGACCAAAGTTAGCTAGTTCTAGAAATGAAGAGATTCAATTATCAAAAATGCCTGAGCATTAATCTCCTGGGGAACCAAGATTCCTTTCTAAATGTCCAGGCTCACAGTCCCAAGCCTTCCATCACCTCTGAAAACCCTGCCCTGAATTCAATGAAGGCATTTTGTTACCTCCAGCAGCAGAATAGCAAGGTTCATCAATTCAGCACCTGGCCAAAGAAGACCAGCAGTCTTTTCATGGTCCCCATCACAAATTTAGTCTTTTCTCCCTTTAGATTATATGCCAGCAAGTTATCACTGTTATCTGCTTTGATTAACTTGCAGCATTTGCCGCAGAATCTACTTTTGCCTCCGCAATCAATCCTGAACAGCCTCCCTGGTACACACAGGAACAGGTAAGTGCTGTAAAATGTCACACACATTTAAGCTTCTGGGAAGAATTTGATGCTATTAGACACGAGAAAACCCACATGTAATAAAAGACAATCACAGTATAGTACCACTTGGAGTCTTAGCCAAGTGGGGTTCAGCCTTCAGCTACCCACTTTCATTTGAGCACGCCCAAATACACATCTTCCTTCAAATGCTTCCTGTTATTCCTGCTTTTAAGAAATGTATCTCTCCTAAGTAGACACTTTGCTGCTGTCATTGGCATGCTATGCATCGGACAGTCACTGCCAGAGGTGATAACAGAGAAAGGGAAAGGTAACACAACAAGATTAGCTAATAGGTGACAACACCCAGAACATTTCAGAAACCAGCTTCAGAAGGTAGCCAAATGCAACGCCCATGAGCCAGTAAATACTTGGAGGAATTAGACAAGGTTAAACACACTAAAGCCAGGTTGGATGGACCTCTGAGCAACCTGGTCCAGTGGGAAGTGTTTCTCTCCATGGCAGGGGGGGTTGGAACTAGATGATCTGTAAGGTCCCTTCCAACCCAAACTACCCTATGATTCTGTGAGGATACCACCTCTAACTTAGGAAGCTTCCAAGCTACATATGATCATGAAAAGATACACTAGGACAGTAACGTGTTCACTCTTCCCTAGGCTTCCACTTGTGGCCACGGTCAGAGGCAGGACCTGAGGCTAAATACATCATCCCCTCTCTTCCACAGCCTCAGGAAGCAGGATCTTGGAGGCACTACCCTTTTACCACTGCTGCTCCTCAGTGGAGCCCAAGCAGGTGACTAGGCTGGGCCCAGCAGTGAGAACAGAGACAAAAAAAGGAATGAAAGAACACAGAATTTTCAAGTAACTCCAAAATCAGAAGTGAGGGAATCCTTTTGAGCATGAAATAAGAGTGAAAGGCGGGTAGAGAACCAACATGACATTAAAATAGCAGGAGGAGGAGAATACGATTTTTGAAAGACACCCAGAGGGAGAATGCTTAATTGTTTCTTTTCTGCTCCAGTCTCCATGCAGAACTATTCTAGGTTACACTATTTAACAAGACAACCTACGCACAAAATAAGTAGCTGTTAATATTTGGGTGAAACTTGGGATATGGTGAAATTATTCGGTAACTAACACTTATAATCAGCTTACATTGAAACAGACAGCAGATTGCATTCACCCCAGGCATCCTCATATTTGCTGTGCTGGAAAGAACAGTTCTGTCCCACAGTACATTGTTCAGCAGAACAAAAGACTCTGCATCCCAATGGACAGCACACCAGCCATTTTGTGGATCATGCACTGGTGCACATATGTAGCACAACCACAGACAACATCTCAAGTACACTTTGCAAAAGCAACAGTGCAGTGCTGACTAAGCTTCAGTAGTCTCCACCAACCCCTGGGTTGATGCAAACAAAATTTTCATATCAATTGAAATTATGTCTAGTGCAAACACAGAAGCTGCCTAACACCGTAAGAACAGAAGGGGAAAGTACACCACCAATTTAGAAAGTCAAGGGTGCTAAAACTCCCTTGGAGAGCTGTAGATGGATTTGGCCACAAACACTGGAATTACCAGTCCATGCTTTAAAAGCATAAGGGAAGAGCCTTAGTAGCAGCTTTTAAGTACCTTTGGGATTTCCAGTGAACAGGTGTCTCCCTGAGCTGTGCCCTTCACTTGAGGACAAACGGCCCTTGGGTAACAATGGATGTACTCACTGCCAATATTCCCCAGAGGCACTTCTGACTGGGCCCAGAAAACCAAAGTATGAAACACTCCTGCCCAACGAGCAGAGCCAGCCCTGATTCCCGTGTCAGAACACATCCTGGAAGCCATGCCAAGCCAAAGAGACCTGTTCACCAGCCTTAGCACTACAGACCACATCAACTGACATATCCCTCCAAGTGCAAGCACAAAACACAGACCTATATGTAAGAAAACTGAAAGAAAACAGAAATGTGATGTATAATTCTACCACACCAACCTAAACTGGAGAGGTGTTCATTTGGCACTTAAGTCCTTAACTCAGGTGGTAAAAAAAAATGAACTGAAAGCTTGATCTCATAAGCATTAACAAAAAACATCAAAAAACCCAAACCAACAAACAAACCAAATAAAAAGATAAGCAAGAGACTGAATTCCATGCAGCACCAAGTTCTCCCTGCTCACATACTTCATGATACATTTGAAAAGACAGCATTGCTTAAAAAGTCAGTGCTATATCTAAGCCCCCTTGGGCAAAAGAAAAGGAGTTATGCCTCCATTAATGTTCAGAAAGAAGCACGGTATACATGTACTCAGATTTCTGAATGGATGGATTAAAAATAAAGTATCCTCCTCCCAGGTCTGCACCTAGCCATCTCCAAAGTCAGCAATACATAACAATAAGACTGACAAGCCTTTCATAAATAAATACAACAAAACTCTTTATTTCCCTTTTAATTTCTTCCCTGTTTACAAATTCACACTTTAAAGCTTCCAAGTACTACTTATACGCCCTGCTCAATTTTTATTTTACTACACCACATAACCAACTGGGTTTCTGTCTTGCTGGAATGGCAGTCATAAGTCATGTTAACAACACCACTATCCTATAGAAAATTTGTTTATTATTAGAGTGCAATCAGTATTACTACTGTTACAAGAAAACAACTAAGTGCCTAAAAGGCACTCCTGCTGCTAGTGAAGATCTAAATAGAAGGTACACACAGAATTTACAAGGCTGTAGTTAACTATACAACTCTGCTCTCACCCCCTGCCTCCCCACTTATTTTTTCAGAAAAAATAACAGGTTTTTAGAGATTAATAATCTGAAGAGCATTTCCCAGGATCTTAAACCTGTTAAAATCCACAACACCAAATTATGACATTTCAAAGAATTCAAGCAGAAGAGCACCCGCCTTAATGGAATGCAAGAACAGCCTATAAATGCCTCCACTGTTTGTAGTTTTATAGCCTAAGCCTACCTGGAGTCAAAATGCAGGGTACAAAGCACATAACTAGATCATGCTTTGCCTTTCCCCAGACAAAACACAGATTATTTCAATATTTTTATTACCTTCAAAAGGAATAAGCAAGCTTTGGACAAGGGATTGCCAGGAAGTCTTAAAGTACACAAGTCCAGTCTGTCCCTAGATGGAAAAGCAGCACTCTTTGCCTTTATTGTAAAAGGATATCCTCTCTACCAAAGAGAATTGTGTTTTTTAAAAAATTCAGTTTAATATTTGAGTAATTATCTTCTCTGGGCAGTTTTCAGGTATTCATATCTCTGCCTACCCTGATCACACTACTTCCCTTTCATCTCTTAGCAGCTCAATGCAAGAAATTCACTACCTGTCCATCACCTACAATTGCTCAGTACAATCAGTCAGTTCTCCCAGAATTCTCCTAGATCCTATTGAAAAAATCTCTCTACTGATGAAAAGAACCATCTTCATTAATCTGCCTGGCAGATGTATTCTTCCCTTCTAATCATTATGTGAGTTTACAAATCTAACAAAGCTGTACTCACATCACATTATTCAGATTACAAATTCTCTGGGAAAAGAAAGCTCTTGGGCATGGTGCTGTAAATCATCAATAGCACGTCTTACTCCTAGCTGATACCTGCTTTAAGAAAAGGTGTGTACACAGCTGACTGCTAGGGAAGTCATAGGCATGGTCAGTCAACTGGTTATCACTGAAACAAGCACCTGTTAGGCAGCAAAACTCAATAATCAGAACCCTATTTTCTGCAGGAAGGATACATATTTATACTGGGCAGCTCAAACTTTGAGTGAAACCCACCCAGAGTATTGTAAGCCAAGGCTGTAAATTAACTGCAGAGAGCCTGAAACAACAGCAGAGCCAAAAGCTGCATCGTTGAATGTCAACACTAGAAGCCAATAACAAATTTAACATCGGTATTGTGGACTTTTTTGGGACTTATGTATTTTTATGGAAATGCACAAGAGTTGAATGTTCAATTGCAGTTATCACAGTCAGACTAAGTCCATGAGGCAGTACTGGGGTTACAAGAAACAACCTGCAGGAAAAGCTTAAAATGAGGCTCCCTAGCTTCTGCCAGTAAAAGAGAACAGACTTTAACAATCTAACTTCACAAGCTCCTGCTAAGCCTGGATGTCAATCAGTTAAATGTTTGTCCCTATTTCATCCTTACATGGCAGAAATATCAAAGGACAAGGAAAGAAAGAATCACAGAGTATCCCAGGCTGGAAGTGAAACATGAGGATCACCAAGTCCAACTCTTGGCCCTGCACAGGACACCCCAAGGGTGACACCATGAGCCTGAGAGCACTGTCCAAACACTTGATGAACTCCATGAGTCTTGGTGCTGTGACCACTGCCCTGGAGAGCCTGTTCAGTGCCCAACCACCCTCTGGGTAAGGAGCCTTTTCCCTATATCCAACCTAAACCTGCCCTGACACCTTCAGGCCAATCCCTTGGGTCCTGTCCCTGGTCACACAGGGCAGAGATCACTGCCTGCCCCTTCTCTTCCCCTCAAGAAGAAGCTGGAACTGCAGTGAGGTCTCCCCTCAGTTTCTTCCAGGCTGAGCAGAACAAGTAACCTCAGCCACTCCTGACACAGCTTCCCCACCAGTCTCTTCACATCTTCATAGCCCTAATTCCAATTAGTTTCTATCTCAACATAAAAAAGTTCTGTAATAATCAGAGGTCGATGATGCTAAGGAGGGGGAATCCAGAAATGGACAGTAGAATTTCTATCTGACTCCCCCCACCACCATAAATTCAAAGAATGTTCTGCCAACTACTCCGTTTTTAGAGCATATTTGGTTTTAAACTCCAGTTTTATTATTACTTGGGACTTGTGACAGGAGCTTCCATGCAATGCATAATTCAGCATTCATGTGGCAAAAATCATCAAAATTACAAGTCACAGAATAACTGTGTAACAGAGTAGCAGTATTTATGTAACCACAGTACTGTAAGGCAATATTCTTTAGATATCTTTCATTAAACTAGCTGTTACAGTAGGAAGAAACAGCAAACATGTCCTTTTTCTGAAACAGATACAATGAGAAACTTCTGTAAAGTTTCACAAGCACCAAGATCCTATTGAAAAAAAAAAAAATCTCTCTACTGTTAAACCTTTGCTATCATTCTGCCTCAATGAGCTCAAACACAGCTCAGCTCACGTCCCACAGCCTCTCACAGTTCTGCCCATCACAAATGTACACTCCAGTGCTTCTACTCACAGTGACTTTCCTGCAGAACAAAACACCCAAGATGACCTGACAAAATCGTTGCTGGCGTTCACATTTCTGATGCTGCAAAGTCTATTTATGTAGAAGTGGATTCAAATGGAAGAAAAAAAGGCAGGCAAAAGATGACTTCATGCACAGAAACAGATGTTCTGAAAGAGGGCAAGAGAGATCCTACTCTCTTAAGAAAGCCAACAATGTATACCACCAGATGAGCAGAATTCTGTCCAAGTGCTATTCAGGTTTCCCAGCAGGTGCTCGCTGCCCTTCGCCTACTTCAATACAAAGCACACATGCCATCTTTTCCAAGAACAAGCAGAACCTCCTCAGTACAGGCAGGCTAGCTAGGAGACAGTCTCAGGCTCCTGTGGCAGAGGCTGCTGAAGCAGACCCACAGGTCCCTGAAGCTCCCACCAACCCTCCAAGCTACACTCAGTGCATGAACCAGGCTCCTCTAAGAAGTGCCACAGCAGAACAAGAACACTTGCTCATCTTCAGAGTGTCCAAACCCAGTCTGACTTACCCAGACACATCCCTGCCTCTGAGGAAGGACTGAAGATCTATTTGAAAGATGGTAAATGTACCAGGAACAAATTTTATATTGAATTAAAAGAGAAGGGTACATGAAATTGCCTGTGAGGAATTTAGAGATCTTGCAAAGACACAGAAACAATCATCAGACCATTTCCTGTCACCATCTGGTGACATACATCCAGGACAATACACAGGTCATAAAGGTAGGGCATTAATTACCACAAGTTAAAAATCAACTTGGCTTCATGTATTGAAAACAATTGTCACCTCAAGAGTCTTTTAAGTTTCTAATGCATGTAAAAACACCAATTGCTGGGGAGGTGAAGTAGGAAGTGGTGGTGTTATCTAGTGACAAGAAGCATTCAAACGACTTCGAAGGTCGAAGTTCTTCACTCACCCATGCAAACAGAACAGTCAAAACCGGGGCAGACAGGGCTGTCCCTCCCTGTGCATGTGTCAGCCACAGCCAACACACACCTGGCTGTTCTACGTCTCAAACTGGGTTCTGAGCTCACTCAGGAGCCAACCTCAGCTGCAGAGTTTTAATTCCAAAAAACATCTGTGTACTCATGACAGTCACCTGACCAAAGCCCAGCTCTGGACTGCAGTCAAGATCCCACAGCAACAAGGCAACCCTGACACTGGAGGATTAGTGCTGAGCCCAGACTGCCACTCATGTGAGAGCAGAACTCACGCTGGACTTGTGCCAAACCCACACATGCAAAGTGTGTTCTCACCCCAATGCACCAATACCAGAAGTGCAACCAAAAAAAAAATAAAATACAGAAGAAAGCCAGCAGATTACTCTGATGACAAATACACGCTCCATCAAAGTTCAGGTTAGGGGACTCATTCCTTACCCTGGGCTAGGAATTGTTAAAACAAGGAAAGGACCCACCTCAAAAGTTTCAGTACAGAAGTGTCCCATGCACTGCCCTGCATCCACTAGTAAGTTACTACCCTTGCCCAGATGCATAAAAAAGTTTAAGTGTCCCCACAGCATCAGACAGGACGAAAAATCCCTTGATATACAGACAAACTAAAAGCTGATGGATCGTATCAAGAGGGGGGTCAATGAAAAATACATCAAATTGCCTTTAACAGATACTTTCTAAGCAGCTTTGGCCTATCTCTGTTGATCCTTAGAGGTTTACACAGCAAAGTCTGGAACAGGCACACGCCCTGCGGCCTCCAGTCCTAAGCAGGAACAAGGGTACCATGTGAAGCCTCATTTGTTCTTCAGCTATTTTGGAAGGACATCCCCACCCAGTAACTCTATTCACAGCACTGCAGCCTCCCCCTCAACTCTCCCTTTCAGACTTAAAAAGCACACACCAGCAACAACTCAGATGCCACAGCATACCCTGCAGCCACATGCACCGCACTTCAGTCCTTGTTTTAAACTCTGCAGGAGTCTACAATTAGATATTCTATTTACCTGCCAGTGGTGAGCAGAAAACTTTTGCTTAGAAAACCAGGGTATTTCAAGATTGAACTGCAGAGCTTTGCGAAACCTGCATTTTTTTTACCAAGGCTGTTTTGTGGTGCTAACTGCCCCAGCACCACCATCTGATGCAGACATACCTTTAACTAATTCTTCTATTTTAAACAAGCCATTCCCCCACTTCCCTTTCTCTGTGGAAAGCATGCCCTGCTCCAGTTCTCTCTCCTCCCCTTCCTTCTCCCACATCTAATTTCAAGCAACAGCCATACTTCTGTGTCCACTGACCCCTGGGTATTTATGCTATTTTTCAACTATATATATATATTTTTAATAGATAAACTCACAGGCCTAGGGATGTCAGCAGCTTTGCAACTATTGACAGGTGCCTATCAATAGAGTTGCCAGCACCAGCAGACAGGGCTCAGTCGATAGCTTTAGTGACCATCCAACCCAGCTTTCTGGTAAGAAAGGGAAGACCTAGTCTTGTGTTACTTCCCACCTCCAACCACTGAGTGGTTTTGTCTCCAATAAGCTGTCATGCTCTTTATTTTCTCACTGATGAGGCCACCTCCAAGCACTTAAGCTCTGTTTGCCAAAAGGTACCACAAGCCTTGTCTAGAACCAAGCCCTGGGATCAAATAAAAGCAAGGCTGATGTGATACACTTCTTACTCTGCATTAATTTAAACCTCCACGTGAACTGGATGGGAACACTGCACATACACCATCCACTGACATCACCACCCAACACACAGTATGTAGCCAGGCTTCTAAAGAACGTTAACATCTCTTTTGGGGGAAGGTGGATGCTATCTGGGTAAATGTTACAGGTGGTGCTATGAAAGCACTAAATAGTCTGTGGCAAAGGCAAAAGGCAAAGGAAGATACATCACCTCTCACTCCCTCCAGGAAGAGGATTAGAGTGCAGACAGAAAGACTAACACCTCGCTGCTTATTCTAACAGTTTCCATTAACAAATAATTGCCTATTTTCACCTCAGTATTACTGTCTGCATTCAAGCACAAATACATGTACTGATTAGACATGCGTTTCTGAGGGGGGGAAAATGGGTATTGGAACTTAAATTATCATTCACAAATCAAGCAAATTCTGGATTTTTGCTCAAAAGTGAATATGTTTGGTACCCAGAAAATCTAGGAAGCATCCTCCATCAGTTCAGCATCTGTTTCATATTTAGAAGCTATTCTTTGCAAATGCAGGGGTCACACTGCTTTTAAAGCAGCCTCTGCCAATTCTCTTTTGCGGGGCAGATTTAATAGCGAATTCCACTGCCACAGGATTCACTGTGTAATAATGAAGGGTAGCGTGTCAATAGATGAAACTGCACACATCAATAAGGAGCTGGCAGAGGTCCCCGTGGATGCCTCTCTTGCAACAATCATTTTAATGCGCGTAGGAGAACAATGCGTTACGGCCCGCTCAAAGATTCCCCACAGCCACGCCGCATCAAAGGCCGACTGAAACGCCACGCTAAATCTCCGCACTTGGAGCCAGCAGTGGAACATGCACGGAAACAAAGTCCTTTACACTGGCAATTATTCTTTTTAAGACTGGAAAACCTAAGCAGAGCCAGCTTTTGTCGGAACTGGACTCTTGCTAACCAACACGACCCCAGCAATGGTTCCACCAAACTCTTTTTAGAGGCTACTGATACGGTGAGAAGGGAGTGACTCAAAGAGCATGGGAGCACACAAATTGCAGTCATGAAGCAAGCACTGAGCAGCACAGCTAAACCACGTCTTTAAGAAAAGCAGAAAGGCAAGTCCGGACTAATCAAGCCTGCTAAACGGAAAGAGTGGAATAAGAGCAGCTACAGCAGCAGGAGTTGTTTTACAGCCAGTGTGAAGTAAAGAATGGTGATGGATATCTGGGAAAAAAGCCTGAGAGAAGAACTGAAGCCAGAGAACAAAAGTTAAAAGCAACACAAAGTATACATTGATTTTTTTTTTTTCCAAGCTACATGTAAGAAAGATGATATATATATACTCTGTGTGCTACAAGCAGCAGACTCTCACAGCAGCTCTGAACAGTGATCCACACAGACCAGTACATCACTCCAGCATTGGCCAATTTGGCAAAAGGAGAGAAAAAGAGGACAAGAAGGGGGGGAAAGGCCTTAACACACATTCACAGAAGTCTAAAACTGGAATAAAAAGGAGGGCTCCATTTCTCCACCCCCAACTGCAGTTGTAATCCTTTGACACCTTACAAGCAATGACAGAATGCTTTCTCTAGGGACCTGAGACTAATTCCCTATTAAGCTTTTACAAACTGATGCTTTTCCAAGTCTTATAATGTGGCCAAATTTGGACATTTTCCTAAGAACAGCAAAAGCCACATTCTTGATGCAGAGTTAACACTCCAGCCAAACTTCCAGCTCTTGTTCTAAACCATGGTTGTGCTAGAACTTCTAAACTTGGCAGCTGAGATTATTATTGATTCAAGAGTGACAAGGAAGAAATAGCTAGAACCTGCAAGAATCAAAAAGGAAAAAAAAAAAATGTAATTCACCCTGCTGCCTTCCCAAGTGTAACTATTAGAAATACTGGAGCTTTTTAAGGAAAGAGGGGGCGAGGGGAGCAGCATTTCCTGGGGAGGGGGGGGAAAAAGTCAACCTGTAGTAGACATCCAGCCCAGAAAACTTCAGCATGAATGCCTGAAGTCCTGCAGAATAATAAACAATTTAAGAGATGGCACTCATAACAAACAGTAACCAGCAGATATACTACAGGCATTGCTGCCAGCCCTGCTTATTGGCAGCTGTGACAGATTGCCTGGGAGCTCCAGTCTTTAATTAGTTCTCATTCCTGAAGTTCACAAGTCAATTAATTCTAAAAACCACCCTCAGAATCTTTTTTAAAGGAAATCCTGTCCAGGATTCTCTGCCTTTCTTACCTCTTCTTCCCATAGCTCAGCCAGCAGTTCAGATCCTTTAGAGCATCCATGCAAATTCCATCTGGCCATGGAGATTATCACTAGTTAAATACTTCAGCTTGCTTCAGCAATTCTTATTTCTGCAGCAGTATTTTGCCGCTGCTGCATACAATAGATACTGTTCCCCAGGCTGCTTCTTCAGCCCCACAACTTGCCTCCTCCAGGGTAATGAAAAGGAGCACCAACTGCAACACTCCAGCACCACTTTCTGGCAGTCCCCATGGCAATTACGTCGACTCAAATCTACAAGCATTACCACACTGCCTTATAACTTTTCCAAGACTCAACAAAGGTATTCAGCAACACTGGTTCTACCTTCTACCTAACTCACTTTAAACTCTGTGAGAATGCCATAGTCAAAGTTGATTAGAGTTTCCACTGGAAACCCACCTTTGAAACCAATTCCAACTCTGGAAGGAATAAAAAAAAAAAAAAATCTCCTTTTTCCTGTCTCGGACTTCATTAAGAAGAAATCAGCTATTCTTTACAATTATGAAATCTTACATGTAAATGAATAAGCCAAATTACTCAAAAAACTTTAAGTTCCTTAATTTCTGTCTCGCTTCTTATCCTATTTCACGTATGCTGATCATCTGGAAAGACATTATTCACAAGTTTTGGCACCTTAGCAGCTATATGTCAGTTTATCCAAAAGCAATTTGGTCTGAAACTGATTTTATACCTTTGCCCCTTGCAAAATACAAGGTGTATTAAAAGTTTCTCATTATTTTTACAGCCTCTTCTCAGTAGATATTCAAGTCTTGAAAGATAACTGGAATTTGAGGTTTTCTAGCAAATCAACTGACAAAAAAAAAAAAAAAAGTAAAAATTGAAAAATTAGTATCTCCCTGATAGAAACTCATTTCTTCTTCAGAACAGGAAATTCTAAAAACTTCAAACCTGCTTGTATCACAGTCTTTCCCTGCCTTGTTCGATCCAGTCTTGAGGTACCTTATGCAGGTTAGGAACTGGGGTCATGAAAGAAACTGCTTATTATTCTTGGACAGAAATGGAAACATCGGTATGCCTAGACAATTTCACCTCACAGGTCTCTATAAAACAGACTTTATCACTTACTATCACAGATCTGAGAAAGCAGAACAAATACCAGGGGCCTGGTAACACCTCCAATAAAAATCAAAACCAAAGTATTAGACAGCTATTTTTATTTGTATTACAATATACAGTCTGACTTCATATATCATCTAATACCTTTCTTTTCAAAGTAGTAGAGACTTTTATAGACACTGACATAACCTGTACTTTGACCCAGCTCATTTTAGTAATGTTTTCCTCAAGTTCAGTCCAACTTGATTTTCAATCAATTGCCTTCCATAATCTGAAAGATTATTCACATTTTCAGACAATGTGTCCCCTTTTCCTTCCTTCTAAAATACAGAACTTCACACACCATAAAATATATCACTGAAAGGCATCTAAAACCAGACAATTGAAATGCTCACTTTCTAAAAATTCCTTATTCAGGTATGTACCCATTTCCCTTCTAAAAATAATGTACATTTATGTTTTGCAGGTTAGTGTTTGACAAGGATTATGGAGATTGGAAAAAAAAGCCCCAACACACAACATCAAGAAACAACCACACAGAAACAAATCAACCCATGAATATATTAGATATGAAAGCTGAAATCTCAAATGTCCCTGAATGTTTGTTTATATAACTAGACGCATGGATATATATTATTTCTTAAGCACATTCCCCTCTAATCAAGCATGTGGCTGCATTTTTAAATGACCCCTACTGCTTACTTCAAATCTTGTTCAGGCAGGTTTATACCTCAGTTCAGGGATTAGAGCCAAATACAACAGAGGCTACCTAAAGAGAGCAAGCTGTTGCTATGTTGAAATGTAGCCATCAAGAAACCTGGGGAACAAGGTCGGAGAAATTCAGAAAAAGCACCTAGACTCCCTAAAAGGCAACCCCAGACAGGCACCTACAAAGACACAAGAGAGCCAGAGAAGGTGACTAAGCTGTCATCTGCCAGCCCTAAAGAACACAGGATGTAAAGGAACAAACACTCACTACACTGCTCACCCTTCGATTCCCACATGTTCCCACAGCCTACACACCAAGCAAATACTTCAGCATGACAAAGCCACAGGGAAAGCTCTTCCTCCTCAGCAACACCACCTGCCCTTCAGTGCCTCACCAACCCAGTTCCACTACGTGCTTCTAGTGCCTTAGCAGTCTGCATTTCCCCTTTGGAAGCCTTTTTAGCCACCTCCTAAGTCACAAGAGATAAGCAGGTCTAGCTGTAAGCTTTCTCTGAGTACCAGTGAGGATCTGAGCCTGCCTCCTCCCAAGAACAGGCAGGCAAAGGCCACCGGGGCCAGCCCTGGGCTCACCCGCAGGTGGAGCAGGCACCAGAAAGGAAAGAGGGAGCAGATTCCACTCTAACACAGCTTGAACACTCCTTAGGCAATCATCCTTACATTGCCTCCCTGCCCTAAACCTTGAGGCTCTCTCGTTTTCTAATGCTCCCACTTTAGCTGCAAATGCAGGAAAAGATTAAAGCGCGCTTTTCCTTGAAGTGCACGATCACAATAACTTACACTAATTACCAAAAGCCTTCTATTGCAGAGCGTGAATTAAACCTTGATTCAAATGACTAATTGTTGTAGCTTCTGAGGAAAAGAAACAAAAATCATTTCAGACACGAGATGCAGGAAACAACTCCATTCATCTAAACACACAGCTCCTGGGGTTCTGGCATGCTGGAACTGACTTTCATCATCGCGGACAGTGAGCGCCACACAGGTCTAAAAGGTGAGTAAGAAAAAGACCATCTCTGGGAAACCCATTATCAGTGGTTTTCCCCCAGGATCTACTGAGTACATGCTCTCCTCACGCCCTATAGCATTTAAACAAAAAACCTTTTTTTTTTTTTTTTCCCCAGATCCGCTGAAATGATTCCCAATCCACCTTGAACCTCAAACAAGAACCAGGAAAAAAAAATCCAGGAGGTGGAATGCTTATTGTTTACTTTACTGTTTGAGCCCTGGTAACAATCAGATACTTGTTTCGGTTTTTGGCTGTCTTGTCCTAGGAGAGATGTTTTGGTTTCCAGAGCATTTCACAGGTTGATTAGGTAGATTGGCTGCAGAGTGAAATTACACATGAAACAGACAGAGCAAAATGCTCTCACAGTGCCCTTCTTTCTCAGGATCTAACCACACCAAAGGAGGGAAGAAAAGAGACTAGATCAAGCCTTAGTATCAGGATCCCACAAATCTTCTTACCAAACAGATTATAACTGTACTGGATCCAAAAGAAAGGATGATAAAACATTCTCATTTGTCACAGCCAAATACTTCAGCCATTTGCATTCTTTTGCTGGATTATTTTGTAAATATCAAAAGAAAACAGTCAAGTCTAAGTACTCACAAGGGATAAACTTGTCTATGCTTCAGGTCCTTCCCTCCAGCTCCCTTACACAAGAATTCCTCAACACTTGCAGCAAAAGCTCCAACCCATCTCTCCATTAAAGAGCTGCTAGAAACGGTTCACAGAAGCGTACTTCTCCCATCCAGAGTGAGAGAATGACTGACTACTTTCCAAACTTCTTAACCTTTGGAATATCTCATAGAAGTGACCAAGTAATGGAATCAGAAGATAGGCACTCTACAAAACATACAACAAATAAGACTGTAGTTCAGAGATTTCTCTGCACACAAAAACACCTTCAATTTTAAAAGTACCATTCCAATAACCAAAAAAAAAAAATTCCCAAGAGACAACTCAACATCTAGACAAACCAGATCATGAACAATGGCCATATATCTCTGCATGAACACTTTAAGTTCTTCTAGTTATTTCATATTGAATTAAGAAGGAAACAACTTTCCTGTTGTGCATCATCCATAATAGTTTTTACTTTTTTGCTGCATGACCTTGAGCATCTGAGTGTCTTGATTTTCCGCTTGTCCTACTAAACCATTCTCTTGAAAAATCTTATTCCCTTTCTGTTTCTAAACAAAAACACTGAAGGTGAGCTCTCCAACTCTTGACTGCTTCCCCAGCTGGCAGAATGCCTATAATATAAAGATAAACAAGATGACTAACGTCAGCTGCAAGTAAGAGAAAGCACAGTGGACACCTTTGTCTGGTAGGATCTTGTAGACAGAACACCCTCTGCCCCAATAGCTTGCAAGAAGCCTCAGGAAAAAGACTGGGACAAGACCAGGTTTAGGAAGATGACTTTTCAACTGCAACCCTCAGCTCTGCCAACCTGGCTATGAAAGATCCAACAGCCAAACCATGAGGAAAGTGCTCAGGCAGACTTAAGGAAAAAAAAAAGTCGCAGCAAAGTCAAAAGTACAAGCACAAACTACGTCAGCGAGTCGTTTTGTTTAAAGGAGAGTGTTGGCAGTGTGGGGCTGGGGCACTGTGTAGTTATTCCTTCCACCTGAAATTTGGAAAAGGCTCCCACTTACTACCTGCAATTAATCAAGTGTTCTGAATCATGAACTACGTAGAGTAACTTGTGGGACACGCTTGCTCACCAGCACCTGATCTCTGGCTGCCCAGAGCCGACATAAAGCCACTTAAATACTACTACACAGAGCTATCTAAGCCGGTCAGTCTTCTGGCTGTCTACTTTTACATCCACTACTACTTCTGTAACAGGGTTAGCAATAATGCTACAAGTACAACGTTGGGAAAAAAAAAAAAAAAAAGAAAAGAAAAGAAAGAAAAATACTCATGACAATCCACCACCCACCCTTTTGTGTAGCGCTTGCTTGTCTTTATTCCTGCACTCTGCCTGGCTGGCACTGACACCAGTAAGGAACAATGCCACATGTCACGCTAACGACAGCTACACAATTACCTGAACACGGCGTAAACCATCACCTACACAATTACACGCTATCTCCTAGCGGGAGAACTTCCCGGCAGAGGCAGCAAACAGCGGGAGCCCGGCGGGGAGGGTGCAGGGGAAGAAGCGCCGCTTCTCCGGCACTCCGTGTGCCCGGAGAACCCGAGCAGGGTGCGGGGCCCCTCCCGCAGCCCCCCGGGGGACCGGCAGAAGGAGGGTCCCCGCCACACCGAGCGGCTTCACCTCCGCCAGGTGAGGTTTCGGAGAGCGCTCTCCCCTCAGCGCGACCACAGCCCACGCACCGGGTCCTTTACGAGCAACTACGGCTCCACCGCCACGTTCCGCGGCCGGGGCGCCGCGGGACCCCGGAGACCGCGGGAGCCCCCGGGCAGCACCCCGCGACCCACCCCCGCTCCGGGGAGACCCCCTAAAGTTTCGGGGAAATGCCCGGCAGCGATCCCCCGGAGGGAGCAGCGGGGCCCGGGGGGGGCTGCGCCGGCCGATTCCTGCCGCGGCCGCGGGCCGGCACAGCCCGGCGGGCAGGCGGCACAGCCCGGCCCCGCCGAGGGCAGCGCCCGGCCGGGCTCCGCCGCGCCCCAGGCGGGCACGGCCCGGCGGGCGGCTCCCTCCCGGCCCCGCCGCGCTACCTGCGGCCAAGGTGGCTCAGCACGCCCCGGCCGCCCTCCCCGCCGCCCCCGGCCGCGCACCCCGGGGCTCACCGAGCAGCAGCAGGACGAGGAGGAGGAGAGGCAGGCAGGACGCCCTCTCCCCGCGGTGCCCCATGCTGGCAGGGCTGCGCGGCGCCTCTCCTTAGGCGAGCGGGACCGCGGGCGCGCAGGCTGGGCTGGCCCGGGGGGGAGCGGCGGCGGCAGCGCTCCTCGGCCGGCCGCTCGCTGCCCTGCGAGCGCACGGAGCCGCCCGCCCGCCCCGACCGGCCGCGCCGCGCGGCGCAGCCAACCACAGAGACAAACTTTCCCAGCGCCCGCCCCCGCCCGCAGGTAGCGGGGGCGGCGCGGGGTCCGGCCCGGCCCGGCCCCTTCCCCTCAGGCGGGAGGGAGGGAGGAGAGCGGCCCGGGGCGCGCGGGAGAGCGCCTCGCCGAGCGGGGCCCAGAGGCGGACGGCGCTGCTCTGGCTGCCTCCCTCCCTTCTCCCCTCCCGGAGCTGCCGCCGCCGCGCACACGTGGCCCGGGAAAGCCCCGGTGCGGGGAGGGCGGGCTCTCCCGGCCGGGAGCGTCCCCCGAACCCCCGGGAACGGCGCTTGGGCAGCTTGGATCACTCGTTCCTGCCCCGGCCGCGGAGCCCGTCCGGCCCCGCCTCACGGGGGTGGCGTCCCCTGGTGTCCGCTGCCCTGGCGGGGGTCGCCTGTGCCCCCTCTCCTCACATCCCTGCGCACTCGTGTGGAGTCCCTGCTGGCCCTGTCCCCCGACGCAGCCCCAGCCGGGGCACCGGGGCCACTCGTGCCCCCTTCCATGCCAGAACCAGTGCCGGGTGTGGCGGTCGTGTCCCCTGCCCTTCCACGGGCAGCACGGCAGCAGCGGCCTGCCCGCGCTCCTGCGGGGCCACCCTGCTCCTGGCCTAGGGTAGGAGGGGACAGCACAGACTCCTCGTGCCCCAGGAACTTCGTGGACAAGGCCGCCGCTCCCTCCCCCGCTGCTGCCAGGCAGCCCCACAAGCTGCATTGCCCCTTTTTTGAGACTCGGTTTCTTTTCCCCTGCCTGAGATTCCAGTTAACTCAATAAGGGGCTGCTGCTGCTGCTGCATGGCGTTCATGCCACCAATTCTACCGCCTTTCTTCCCAGCCTGCTCAAAGATTTTTGTTTGCTCGGGGATTTAATTTCCTGTTTGTTTGTAAAAACAAAGAGCGGGGACACTGGGCGGCTCTCTAGTAACTCGGACCGGTTATCTGCTCTTTCAGTCCGCTTGCCACATCCTCTGCGAAATCTGTGCTCTCCTTGGGCACGTCTTGCTGTCTGTTGTCCAGGCTCTGCGGTAGAGGGGTCTGTGTTACACGTTTTCCTGTATGGGGAACCTCTGGGGGCTGTGCATGGCTTGGGGCAGCTGCTCCTGCACAGAATGGCTGGTTTAGGCTTTATTCTGGCATCTCCAGGGCACCTTGGTCTTGGGCATGACTTGGCTTGGGCGAGGTCGTTTACTCCGAACAGCGGGAAGCATGTGTTGTGTTCTTGACCGAGCATGATTATCAGACCAGATTTTAAACTGGACTTTGTTATTCCTTCTGTTATGCTTTATGGGAGAGAGGGTGTTGCCTGATAGGAATGAAATGAGACCATCCTAAAACTGATGAGGAGAACTTTCGCCCTCAACCACAGTTGTCTGAGTTCCTGCACAAAGTAGATCGACCTCTCTGCAGAGCTGCAGCCACCAGGTATCTTGGGGATTCTTGGTCCTGTGCACAACTGAAGTCCTCCCAGACAGCAAATGAGGCTGAATCCACCAATGTGACTGAGAAAAAAACACCCAAACAAAACAAGGCTGTCTTAAAATATGTTCACAATGCCCTCATATCCCTGCTTGTTCTTGCTGCCTCTTTCCAGTCATTCTGGTCTCCTCCTTTAGCCAGCATTTAAACACACCTTTTTTTTCCACTGGAAAATGTCACTTCCATAAACCAAGACGTGTCCCTTACATCAGATTCAGAAAGCAGGTTAGAAGATGTCTCATCCTTACCAGTCAGCTTCCATCATACTGGGTAAACTCCTGATCCTTCATCAAGCTTTAGTCCTGAAACTCTGCTACCCTGAGCCCTGGGGGTTGTGTTCTTGACAACCACCTCTCACTCTTTTACTTCAGTAAGAACCACTCTTACCCCACATATAGTCAGACTTCCAGACAGAAGGGCCACTACAACCCATTAATCTGACCCATATACAAAAGCCATACATTTTTTCCTCAGCAGCTGGATCAAAGCGAGTTAGGAAGACAACACATCTTGTCTTAAAGACTCCAAGTAATGGCAACTGCCTTCTTCCACCTACTAATTTATTCCAATGTTTAATTATCCTTGCTGCTAGAAAATTGCTTCTTTCAAGGTTGAATTTGTCTAACTTCAACTTGGAGACATCAGAACTTGTTACGCCTTTGCCTACAAAGCTGCACATCCAACCCATTTTCATGGATAAGTAACTATACATGGTGCTTCTATCACTTCTTGTTTAACTGAATAGATTGTTTTCTTTGAAGCCTCACATTGTAAGATTTAGTTTTGGTCGCTGCAGGTTTTTTGGACTCCAGTGTTTCTAAGAGTTTTTTTTTTTACTTGCAGGCACCCACCATGAGTACAATGTCATTGTGGTCTACACACACATGCTGTGCACAGAGTAAAAGTCATTTCTCAGTCATTGTTTTTCCCTTTCATAACTAAAAATGGAAGTAGACTATCTCCTGTGCTGTACAAAAACCTTGTGGAGTTCATCACCCATGTGGAGTCCCCAAATCTCTTTCTGCATCTGTGTTTTTCCTGAGAGTGTCTTTACCCTGCCATTCATCACTATGCTCTTCCCTCCTCAGTACATGGCCTTGCAGCAGGGTGTTTTAAAATACATTGTGTAACGTTGTGACAATTTAAGCAGGTGTCTGAGATCCCTCATTCAATTCGAGAGCCATTTCTCCAAGGCTGATAAATCGCCAGCACAGATGACAGAAAGAGCAGGTCTGAAGCTGACCACTGTGTTAGCCTACCTTCTCCTTCAAAGCCTGTTTTCTTCTACTTTTTGTGTGTCCTACTTTCAGTGGATTGTTACATGTATGTGATTATGTCATTTTTCCCCCTTGCCAATTCCATTTTGTATCGTTCAGCTATGAGAGCCAGTCTGAGCCAGAAGCTTTCTCCAAGTTGAGACAAATATCTTCCTCTGTTTTTGTGCATTTTCCATGTTTATTCATGAGCTGCAGAGTAAATACATGGTCAGTTGTTTGTTTCTCAGGAAGGCATCCCATTTGACTTTCAGTGTTTAGCATGTTGTTGATCTGAGTAGATAGCACGTACTTATTTATTGATGATGCTGTAAAAATGCTTGCTTTACGTTTCTTCGTACCTACATTTCTGCATAATGTATAGGCTGAAAGCGTCTCTCATTTGGGGGTAACTGGGTTAGCCAGCAGAATTTCAGGGAAGGATCAAGATTGGGGTGTTATATTAAACACATGGTTATGCATGCACACACTCATGAAACATGAACACACCCTGATCCTAAAGAAGCCCACACGTAACCACACCCTGCTTGCACCACTCCCCCCACATACACTTGCTAGCTTTTGCAAAGTTTCTCTCTTGGCAAACATGGATAAACAACTTTTGTTCTCCCCACCTTGTTGCCTGAGCAGTAGAGGACGGGGTGAAATGCCTGTGTGTGAGGCCCACATCCATCACGGAGAGCAAGGGTAAGGAACATTTAGAAGGGCTGATCAGCAGCAGAAGGACCTGGCCTGATGAGGACCCAGCACCCTGCTTAGGGGCAGAGGTGCAAAAGTGCTCCTCTCATGCAGTGTGGATTTCAGGCTGCAATCCTTAACCAGAGGAGAAATCTTTTGGTGCCACTGCCTGGCGCGTGGCGGCCAGGAGCTCTCCACAACAAACGGGAGGCGTAGGCAGACAGACAGGTAAGGCCATGCTCGACTGCCCCGTCAGCAACACGGCAGCCTCCAAGGCAGGAAGGGGGCTCTCAGTGGCTTCCAAACTGTTTGCATGAGAACCCTGGGGAAAGGGAGCCACAGCACAAGCGTTGTCCTGGAGACATCTGCGCAGGGATGTGCCGTCTCATTTAAAGACCCTTTTCTCAAGAGCTAGGGACTTTATCCCCAGCATGCTGGCGAAATTCCACGTTGCTTGATTTCATTCCGCCCCTAGGTTCCCTTTGTGTTTTCAAGCAGGCACAATACTCGTCTTCATTTCCTCTTCTCAACTCTTGTTAAATTTCGCCTTGCTCCAGTGAACAGATTGCGTGTTCCAGCCAAGGGGCTGCCCCATCACGGTTGTGGCTGACGTGAGCCCCGCACACTCGGAGCCGTACGCTCGGTTTTGTGAAATGTTTCCGAGCGTACCTGGATGGAAAATATATGCCCTCCTGTCATTCCCCTTTAGCAGCTGAACAGAAATACGGGCAATAGTAGAGAGCTCACAAAGAACTGTGAAAAACTCCGCTTACCCGTTTATGTATTATGCATTAAAACCTGTCTCTATTGAGCTGTCCAAGATAAAGTTCTACTGGCATGTGATCAAAAGCGTAGGAAATTACCTTGATTTGTCCTGGCTAGAGCTGGCTGCCTCATGTAAAAATATTTGTGAATAAATTATTTGCAGATTGATGAGGAAAAAAGTGAGTGATTTATTTGATGAATATTGTTCAGCTGGCTCTTGAGCTAACCAGACCATGAGGAAAAAATATTGGTGAATGGTTTATTTGAAGATCTAGTTGAAATTTGACAGGAGAAAATGGTCAAACAATCTGCCACTATTATTCAAATTCCGGTAGACCTGGATAATGTTCACATGCTACTAAAGCATACCCCAATGCTTCAAGCCATGGCCATAAAGAAGACACTAAAATATGAATTCAAATCTTCAAATCTATACTCACCTTCTCCTTACAAGAGATTCTCCTCAACCACAGACCCAAAGGTACCTATTAATGAGCACAGAACAGATTCTACATTTGCAGTTATTTATTCTTATTTATTATTAAGACGCTCTGGAAACTCTCTTGCTTGATAGAACAGCAATGAAAATTGAGTACCTTTTACTCCTCTACAGCTTCCCTTCAGTGGATTTCTAAGCACTTTACAAATTTCAATGGGTTTAATGTTACAGCTGTTCTGAGAGGCAGGAAGGCATAATGAAATCCAGGAAAAGCAGAAAGCACACACCACAAGCTACAGGTTTCTTTATATCATAAACTCTCAAACTTCATGAGCATCTTTAGACTAGATTCCTTTCAACAGAACACATCATTCAAAGACTGACTAGATTTTTCAAATCTGACTGCCTGAACTTTGGCTCCTAACTACTTAAGCGCTCATAAACACACTACTGTTGAAATTTGGTGGAATTTTTGAGCACTAAGCACACAAGGAAAACCCCCATGCGTTGTGATATTTCCATGCATATATACAGATTTAGCAGCATGTCTCTAGATGATTGATGGTCTCACAGGTTAGAGCCATAATATCTGCAAGACAGGCAGGTTGCAGAAAGCTGCCTGTGGCTGCGGGTTGCACATCATGTCGCTGTCACCACATGAGCAAACCACATGCAAAAAGGTTATCCAACCTGTTATGCAATAAATGACACATCCTCCTACCTCCTGCCTCCCTCCTGCACTTCCAGCAGCAGGGCTGCAGCCCCTCTATTGCTTCTTGGTTGAAATGGTGAATGAAATATGAGGGGCTGCACTTCAAAGCGCTGGAGAGATGTTAAAGATCTGATGTTAGATGTTATGGCAGCTCCCACTACGGCATGAGCAGTAGGGATAAAATCAACACCCTATTCAAACTACCGGACATTTTCTTGTCAGCTTGAGTGCAGACAGGATTTGATCTCTAGCAGCAAACTGAGCCTCAGCAACCAAAGAATTAGGGAGCAGAAAATACATTCTAAAGCAGTACATGACAAAATTATCCCCCACCAACAACTGGCACTCTGAACTCCTACAGAAGTAAATACTTAAATAATCAATTTAAAAGACACATATTTTTATATAAGGAAGACTGAATATCAAATTTAAAATCTGCTGTTAGCCTTAATACAAATAAACTGTAAAACCAGAAATAAATATTTGTATGATTGCTGTTGATCATTAGAGACAGTTTAAAATCCAGATTTACTCAGCGTGATTTTTATTCTCCTTCCCACTGGCATGTCTCCTCTCTTGAACTAGGAAAAATCAAAAGGAGTCAATTTTGCTTTCAGGTTTTCTCCCTTTCTGCGATGTGACTGCAAAAAATCATAGGGGAGGATATTGCTCTGTTTTAAAGGAACAGATTTCATTAGATACAGAGAAGGAAAACAATAGAAATATTTCTCTTGGCATTTATTTGTTTTTATATGGATTCTCCTAGGCAAAATTGAAGCCACAAGAGAGGGGAGTCTCTGCTTATAACATGGGCAGGTACAATTCTACAATTCTTATCCTGCTCCACATTCACTCTCTTGATACTGACCACTTACACTCCATTTTGGGAGCTTGTTTTTTTTTTCAGTAAGGTCAATCTGAGCTTAGCTCTTCTTTGTGTTTCTTACCTGTGGGATTGCTGTCTTCCCACATCAGAAGCAGGCTCAAATTCATTTCTGACCTTGATTGCAATGAGTAGGACATCCACGCGGTGAGAATAAATCAGATTAAATCAGAAGCAAAAACAGTGCATTTCTTTGGCAGGTCCCAGAACTTCATATATTGTTGCCTTCTATTACACAATGTGTATAACCCAACCTTGACTTTGGGCCATTCTGAGACACAGAAATTACGGAAACAAGAGGCCAGGAGGTGTCTGCCTATGCCACACTGAAATGCTACATATAATATACACTGAGCTGTCACCTATTATCCTGAGTTGATTTAAAGTAATCTATAATCCAGGGATGAGAAGTGAGCACCATAGGATGTGGCAAATCCTTCTCATACAGCAAGACAGTGTTGTCATTATACCAGACCCTGAAAGGAGAAATACACTGTCTCTTCAAAGAAGGACTTCTCATTTCTTGAACACTACTGCTAAAAGAATCTTTTCGAGTCCATTTACATTATCAGGAATTAATTAAGAGATTAGGCTAAGGCTGGTGATTAGGGCCCTGTCTGAGAATGTGGGCATACTCTTTATTAACAAGAGCCTAGAAACAGGAAGAGGCTCCACACCCCCCCATACATACAAGCTAGTGCAGTCACTGCATTCCAAGGAACTGAGATCTCAGTGCAAAGGATGATCCAGAAGTCAGTCTTCTGGGGATCTTCCCTCCCCTCGATGGGCCTAGAGGAGATGCTGTGAAGAGAGCTTTGTGTTCTCAGACAAAAAGAATCTGGGAAAGTCAGTGAAGCCTCAATGTGTGTTTTTCAGGTTAATTTCTAACTTGCAGTGCCGAGCAAAAGAGAATAGAGATGCAAAATACATGCAAAATAAAACCAACATAAAAGTTCAGTGACAACTGGCTTATTGAAAACCCTGCTTTTAGCAGAGTTCCAGAAACCAACTCAGAGAGCTTAATGCACAAATAATAAAGGAGAGCAAGACAATCTCTGTACTTATATATTTCCAGTCCTTTTGGCATCCTAGTAGTCCAGCATCTCCTGCCTATCGCAATTTGCTCTCCTTTCCTCTGTTTTGTTTTCACATCGAATGACCAGCTAACTAGCTATTGAGCCAGCAGAGACAAAAGGAAAAAAGGTCAAAAACTGCAGATGTCTCAGTGTTTGTGCCCAGGGGACATCAGATAACAAGCTGTTACAGCCTGCCTGTAAATCCACTGGTTGACTTGTTATTCTTGAGTGTCTGCGTAAGGCCTCATTGATTCTAGTTTGGCACTGTGCTGTTGACCCTGCAGCGTTTTGAGGAGATCTGCAGTACAAAAGGCTCATCAGCTCATCCAGCACATCTTCTGTGAGTTTTGGATAATGGTCAGAGAAGTGAAGCTGTATCTCACCCCAGACCTTCAGCTGAGATGTCAGCGGAGGGCTCCTGTTCTCTGCTAGGACGCTCCGTACACCTGTGCCTTGGCAAACCTTGCATCCTGGAAGATGGGCTCTGTTAGAAGGTGCTCCTGTATTGGCAGAACAGGGAATGTGCCTGCTGGTCACGTGGCTCTTCAGGACACCCCAAAAAAGCCTGAAAAGTCACAGTGTAAACCACGGCACAAAGTCCCCTTGCCTGCTCTGTGACCGCAGGGACTGCGAGCAAGGAAACACATTCAGATCCAAATCACGATATATGAAAGCCTGACTAATTTAGACCCAAGGGACTTCAGAAGAGGGCAGATTTTGGCTATCTGTGAGAGTGCAGTGTGTGCATATAAAGTCACTGGAAAATGTTCAATAAGGCTACACATACTGTGTCCCTCAAACTACAGTTCTGTGACTGGAGAGTCAGTGGCTGTTATTCATAAATTGCATGTCTTATAGCAGAATAAGAAGGGTTGATAAAAACAGCATGAATAAACCCTATTAGCATTGTTTTAAGGAGACCTCCACTCCAGCCCTTGCACAGATGAGTGAGCAAAGCTTGGCAAGTCTGCACGGGGGCTCTGGCTATTTTCCTGTATCCCTGAGGGAAACAGCATTTCTCTGCTGGTGGAAGGGATGAGAGCCTCTACATTCCCTGCCACTAAGATTTCCCATGGGCTTTCAGGCCAGCTCCTCACCCACCACCATGCTGTGGAGTGATGTTTCATGCGAGCAAAATGACTCCAGAGTAGGGGGGATCGAGGAGCAGTGAAGGACTAGTGCAAAAGGAAGTATCATTGCATTTCCCGAGCTTGTCACGGAGGATCAGGACAGCTGGGTAGCCTTGGAGACAGAAATTGAAGGTGTGTTACGGGGATTTACATGCTGGTTTTGGAAGTCCTGTTTCAATTTAAGATGATTAGCAATATCTGGGAAAGCCCTCAGGAAGCTGACTCCTTTACGTTTTCATAAAGGCATCAGACAAGGCATAGCCCCTTTCTTTTAGCAAGAATTTCCTAGCCAGTGGCTGGAGAAATGTGCTGCTTTTCTCCTTGCTGTGACTAGGCAGCTGCTGTGCTCACTAGATTATAACCCAGGCTGCATGGGAAGATTTGATTTAAAGCAAGCCTGGCTGATGACTCTCTGCATGTAAAACTTCCAAACAAGGAGGAGGGAGCAGCTGCAATTACACTTTTCAATTGGGAAGTGAGAAAATAGAGATAATTTCCGTTTCTACAGCAATGTGAATAATTATCAAAAAGAAAATGGTTGACTGGCAGCTAGAAGCCTTCTCCTGCTACCTAGAGCAATGGGCCAGTAGCAGCAGCACAGATGAAATCCTTGGACAGAAGAGTCCACTTCTAAATTTTAAATCTCCTTTCCTCATTCTCATGTTTGTTTGTTTTTCATTTTCACTTACTTAGAATTTACATTCCCCCACCCTGCCCTGAGAACACAGTGTATTACAAGGTTTGCATGTGAATATCGCTTCTGAGATTTCATGTTGCCTCTGCTTACATCTCAACACCAATCAAACAAGACTTCAAGGCATTCAGGCACTAAGCCTCCATAAAGCATCCCTTCCTAGATTAAAATCAGCACTGTTTATTCTCAAGAACGTTTGAAAACCAGCCATGTTTAGCAGGTGATGGGCACTCCCCACGAAGTTGCTTTGACACAGCGCTAGTTTTCAGGTGCTCTCCTGTCTCAGACAGGAGCTCCTAGCAAACTTCATGTATCCAGGGACTGACAAATCCATGGCAATAGCCTTCTGAAGTGCTAATAAAATGCCAAGCCAATTCTGGAATCATACTCTGGCATACCAATGTGGGCTTATTTATCTGAATGTTGCGATGCTTCTGCTGCCAGCTAAAAGAAGTTTGTGCCCCCCTGTGAGTAACACCGGCTCAGCTGAGCTACCTGGACACTGCACAACAAGAAGTCCAGTGGTACTCAGCTGGTCTAACTGAAAATGCACTGAAATTCACTTAGATAGCTACACTGAAAATCCACAGGATCCTAATTAGGATGATCAAGTAGTCTACTTTAAAACATCAGTACAATCTGCTACCGAGCCCACAGGCTCTCAGAAATAATGAGCATTAAAGGAAAAAAAACTCTTCAGAAAGGAAGGTCTCACTGATACCTTAGATAGCAAGCAGGTCATGCCTTTTGCATTTCTTGATGAGCTTCTGTAGCCAGTCTTCTCCAACTGCTCCTGCCAGCACATGTTGGAGCACATCTCATGCCTATTCAAACAAACAAAAGAGGATGTCTCGTCTTTCACTTTCTCCTTCCTCCATACTGTGGGGAATTACTGCTCTTCTCCATTCTGCTTCTCATGTGGAGAGAGTAATTTTTAGTTTTTTATTGCAGTAAAAATAATACAAAGCTTCATGAATGAAGCTGGCAAAATACAGAATAGGGCTTTACTCTTCATGCACAAAGATAAAATGGTAACATAATATTTAATCAGGGAGTGAAAGAAAGAGAAGTGAGTTCATTAACTTTTCCCTTGAGTGAAAACTCCTGTTTTCATTCTTCTTTTATTTTTATTCAAATAATTTCCAAGAGAACACCATCCATATGCAAATGCATATGTGTTCTCAGAATACAGCTTTCTTTTATATAGATGATCATGAACCCACTTCAATAAAGGGAAAATGTCAGGATTTTTTCATAGAAATAATCGGCCCAGCAGCCAGCAGTAAAAGCTCTATTACCCTCCAATTATCTCTCCCACACTCCCAAGAGCTTGTATACTTTAGTGGACAGTGTTTTGCAGTGCTGGACATCACAGATCCAAACTGCTTTTACTCAGTCCTTCTGTGGGAAGAATCACATGCTACTTTTTGGGGTTTGTAGGGAGTTTTTTCCCCCTGGTCGCTAATGACAGCAGCAGCAGCAGAAGAAGCAGCAACTTTTTCATTGAGTTTTCCATTAAGCAAGATCCATGCTCTTTGGAGGCTCCATAATGCTCTGTGAAGATCCATGTCTCCACTTCTGGATGCTGACAGGAGGTCTGGATTTTTGCCAGGAGTGAACTCAGAGGCAGAGCTGCCTGTGACACAGAAGGACAGAGGAAGGGCAAAGATGCTTTGATGTTGAATGATGGGAAAGCATCATTCAAAAGATGTCATTTGAATTGTGCCTTCATGCTCCAGAGACCTGGGAATGGGAATGTGATTTGTCCTGTATCCAGGGCAATGGCAGGGAAAAGGTCTGTTTCCAGACAGATTTTGAGGGAATTCTGAGCCTTGATGCAATTGCCCATCTCTACCCCTTGACCTCTTTAATAAGCACCAGTTGCCAGATCCCTGAATGGGGTCAGGCACCAGCTCTGCCTCTCCTGAGGCATGCACATTATGGGGAGGAACGTTCTTGTCGAGGAGGCATCCCAGCTAAAAGAAGCCACACAAGAAAGGAAAGGGAAGTTCAGCCCTGGGAGTGCCTGCTCAGAGCCCCTGATCTGGACTGTGCCACTGAGCTCCACCCCAGCAGCTTCCCCATCCAGTCCTAAAGCACAGAACCCAACAGCACCAAAATAACTCCAGAGTTAGTATGTCCTGAAGGTATCCTACTTTCAGAGGAGCATGTGTTATGTCTCTCCAAATGATCCCTCTTATGGGTGTTGCCCCTGGATACGCCCATTTGGGAAGCAGTTTGGTTGTGCAAAAGTTTTTCAAGAGATGCAAACACATTAAAATAACCGAAGCAATTCCCACACCCACTATGTGACATAAAAAACCTAGTTGTCTCCTATCACGAGGACATGTTATTTCTTTATTTTTCCTTTTAAATTACCACATTATCAGAATCCACTAATTTATGAGGAGCAGAGAAAGACCAGGAGAGTTAGTCCCTTCCTTGAAGATGTTGCTTCTGTCAAATTATTATGTGAAAAACGGCCAGGAACTTCTCAATGAATCTTTCTGGAATATTTCCTAAGCAGCTGCTGATTCTTTCTGGGTAATAACAGCAAAGAAATCTGAGAGGAGAAACTGCAGCTGCTGCCACAGCAGAAAGAGCTTATTATGAGACATTGCACTCTTTTGTTTTTTCACTTCATTTGTTTGGGTTTTGTTGAGATTTTTATTTTTTCTGAAGTGATAAATTGCTATGGAAAATCCACACCAGGAAATTTTATATATATGTGTGTATGTATATATATACACCCCTACCAACAGGCAAGTTCCCTTACAACCACGGATGATGTCAGCTATTTTGGTTAGTCATGATTTTGTCCCCTGTGGTGTTTTGATTCCCTTGCTACAGGACTCAAATTCTGCGCTGGAGGCACTAGGCTGGGATTTGAATGATTTGCCACCAGTGCCTGCCTCTTTCCAGCACAGTCTGGCTCAGGTTACTTCCATTTACAGTGCCACAGTGCACCATATTCCCAGGTATCTTCTTATCTGCCTCCATGGTTACTGTGTTCCGATACTAAACCTTCCCAAGAAAGGATCATATCTGCGTTGGGTTTTTTGGCCCTATTGCAATGCAATAACTGATAACAGGGAACACCGTCTGTGGAAAAATACAATTCCCAAGGCTGCACTTAGGGCAACCTTTCAGTCCTTAATTACCCAGCACTGGATCAGAGAGGAAAGAAGGAAGAAAACCAGCTCCAGGCATCTGCTCCCTCAGTCCCTGAGGAGGAAACCTGAGCTGCCAGCCCGGAGTCCACCACCATGCAACATTCCTCCTGCTCGGAGAGCATGGGGGTCTTATGTTTGCCTTATACCCCGAGCTGGTAGGAAGCAAGGGATTATGAAATGTGATGTTGTCAGGGCAGACTCAGCAGAGCACTGCCAAGAAAGGACATTCAGAAAAGCTCAGCATTTTGAAAAGACTCACCAAAGCTTTTTGAGTTCCACGAAACGCTACTTTACATTCACGTTACAAAACTGTGTGACACTGAGGCCAAGAACCAAAACGAGGGGGAATATCTGATATCATAATGTAGTTGGAATTCAGGTGGCTGTGGGCATGCCACCTGCATGCTAACAGAAATAAAGATATTTCTAGTGCTTTTCTGAAGCACTTCTGACATCCTCCAACACCCTTCTTTACTGTCAAGCTTCTAAATAAAATTAAATAAATGCTGCCATTAAGCAAGAAGGTTATTTACCCTCTTAGATACTCCATGCCCCCCTCTGGAGGCTGTGCACTCTTTTCTCCACCACAGTTCACTTGCTGTGCAAGTTCAGTTTGGCATTTGTCAAATCCTTTCCAAATCTGGAAACACTGATGTGTCACGGAAGTATTTCCTTGTTTGGGGGTTACTGGGTGGATTAATTGCAGTGGCTTCTCAAAGGACAACTTAATCTGCATTAGCAACTCACCTGCTTCTCAGTGCAGCTACTGTGCATGTGTTGGGAAGGATGGATGGGAAATTAGGACATTTAAATCATTTTTGCTTTGTGTTTCTTGATGTGTCTTAAGCTACGTGCCTAAATGGCTGGCAAGCATTTGCCACACTACTTAAATGTATTATGAAAATGAGTCAACAGAGAACCTCAGGCTGGTTGGGATTTTTTTTAACTTTCTCAGGCAATCAACTAAACCATATCCTCCTAAGCAGCTGAATCCCTAAATTATTTGTCCATTAAAAAAAGAAGAAAAGAAAAAAAAAAAAAAAAAGAAGTCGTTTTAGCCAGCAATGTGACTTTGCAAACAGTCCATTGTATGTCTTGGAATCAAAACTGCTCTGTGACACAGACATGTTTCATTATTGATTCAACAAATTTCAATTCCATATGGCTTCAGTTACAGAAAAACTAACTGGAGCCTTTCCTTCCTTGCACAAAAGCATCGTCAGCTAAACTCCAATAGCAGAAGCTTTATTTCAGGCATGTGCAAGGGGTGGAAAGAGGCTAATTGAATCTGATCTGATAGTTTTTCCAGTTTAAAAATTAGTGGGGATTACTATTTCTTCTAGATGAAGGAGGGGAAAAAAAAATCTAAAAGAGGCCAGATTCTGAGCTGGTGACCCTGTTGACGACCTGGTCCCATTTTACAACTAGGAAAATAGTAGTTCTAGAAGGGTCCTGCAAATGGGACAGGATGGTGTGGGTAAGTGGTGAGTGTTGTGGACCAGCATGCAACTCCTCTGCAGATCAGCAATTATTTGCAACACCACAGCATGGGGATTTTGCTAAATCCATGCTTCTGATTTGGCAGCCATGGGCTCCCAGTTCTGCTGGCTCTGACATCAGTGGCTTCCCAAGGAGGCAAAACCCTTCCTTGACAGAGTCCTGTGTGGGGTCACAGTGATTCAGACTTCCTCTTGCAGCTTGTGGTCCTCAGCCAATGCCCACTCAAGTCAACAGAAACCTTTTTGTTGTCTTCAAAGGTCAGTTACTTGGCCTTTATTTGTCAGTCTTTGAGTGCAATTAAAGCCATTTTGTGTACAAATGCATGGTGGACACTGTTCCTTGGATGATGCTTGTCTTCCTCACTGCTTGCTTAGTAGGACTGGGGATGGTAATACCAGTAAATTATTTTGCCTGTGCTGTGAGCCTGCCTGTGGCTTCCAGGGGTTGGGTGATTTGAGGAATCAGGGCTTTGCCTCAGTTCCAGCTTTACAAAGATTCACGAGGAGGGGAGTTTAAACCTTCCTTGCCTCTGGCATCCCTTCACTTAACTGCACTGTCCCTTTCATTTCTCTGGATTGTCTCACTGTTGCTTGAGCCCTGTAAAGCAGGACATTACAAAAATCTTGGTGCTGGAAGCCAGTTTTGCTGAGATTGACATGGTTTGTCAGGGTGGCAGTGGGGTCCTGATGGAGGGAGCTGGGACCCAGATCACTCTGAGAGCCAAACAAAATCTTTCTGTGGGCAAAAGTGAGGTCTGAAGAGCTCCCTGCCTACAAGCCTGATGTCTGCAAGGTTTCACTCCAGCTCTTTTCCTGGTGACTCTCACTGCTTTCGACAAGTCACCAGGCAATTGCAGATCAAAATCACAGTCTGAGCCCCAACTCCAGCTAGCAGTGCCTTAACTGAGACTGGCAGGGGCTGATTTTCAAACCAGTGAAAAGGTATAAGAACCTCACCAACATATTGCTGGGAGGGACAGGGCTGTGCTTGAGGCTGTGGGCAGCCAGGAAGCATCACAGCTGTTCTGCATACAGAGCCAAGTGTGGAGACTCTCATGGCCAAGTCCTGCTTTCAGTACTTCTTCAGTACAGAGGAAACCCTGTGGCAGCTCCTGTCTTCTAACCAAGAGCAAGTGCCAGTGTCCTGCTTTCCTCCATCAGCCTGCAGGATGTGGGGACAGCCAGTCTGTGCATGCTGCCTCTTGATGTCTCATGGCACAGGTTACACAGTGCTACTCCCACCCACCTGAGCAGGGTGCCCATTCCCACAGAGGGACTGCTGGTGAGTCCTGTGCTGCACTGTGTTCATTGCAGGAATGAAATGTTTAGTTATCTCACAGGGTGCACACATTCAGAGCTGAGCTAAAAATCGACTGGATGTGTTTGCTGCATCGTGAACTGCCTGGGTGCAATAAAACATGATAGGATGTTCCAGTTGTTCAAACTTGTATCTGTGTTTAATCAGCCCAGGTGCCTGGCTGTCTGCTAAAGGAAATCCTTCTGGAAGCCACTGAGATGGGCTTTTCTTTATGAAATCTCATTACTGTGATAGGTGGCAGCACTATCTGTTATGCAGGTTGGCATCATATTCAGTTTCTTCTAACGCTGCCTGACTTTAACTGGCTGGGCTGACATCTTTTGTGAGAGGTCTTGCCTAGGGCTGATGGATTCCTCAGCCTTTTGTAAGACATGCTATTCAAATCTGATTACTCTGGTCCTATTAATTTCCTCTTAGGTTCTTCTATAATAGCATTTTAACGCTGAAGTGCTTACAGCAACTCCTGCATTTATTATCACCAGCTCACCTGATGAGAAAAAGCAGCTATTTCTGATACCCCCTTTGAGCTGCCCAAGGTCTGCCTACCCAGGGACCAGCACAGTGCATGGAGGTTCAGAGCAGGACTCACTGATTTCCATCACTGCACCCCTTTGATTTCAAGATGGGCACTGGGCAATGAGAGCGCACAGAGGCAGTGATTACCTACAAATGCCTGATGAAGTGATGTCCATGATATCCCACAGGCAGAGAGAAAGTCCAGTTCTCTGGGACAGAACTCTGGTGTCTTCTCAGTGAGATGGAGTCTTCTTTCAGCCTCCATATCAACTGTTACACACATCTCCTCCAGAAAAAGGAGTATAGGTCAACTGGCAATAGCCTCCTCTGTCCTCACACTTTGCTGTTCAGCCCCTCCACAGCTGCAGTCTGTGCACTGAGAGAGGCAGGGCTCCAGGGGCTAAAGGAGCAGGCAAGTTGGACACTCATGGGGCCCAAAATTAGATTGCCCAAGGCCACCATTATTCTGGCTCTCCTCCACTGCCTTCCTGCTTGTGGAGGGTTTGCTTTCGCAATCTTTAGCATTGTGCTTTTAACATCTTTCTCCTTGGGGCGGGTGGTGGTGGTTAGAAAGATGTCTAACAGAAGCTGACCATCTTTTGTAAAGATTTCTCAGTGGTAGCTCAGGAGATGACAGGGAAAAGCCCAGAGACATGTACCAGTGTCCTTGGGAGGCCTGCCCCTCCTTGGGAAAGCAGGGTGATGAAATCTCAGCTCCTCCCTGAGGTCAGGCTGCCTGGGAGAGGTGTTACATGCCTTGGAGATGTGCTGTGGCTCTCCTCATGGTCCTGGCCACCCAAATGAGCTCCCACCCATGGATCTGACCTGGAGCTGGCACGTCCTCCTGCATGGACATCAGGTGTAGGGAGGTGGAGACCACTAATCTCTTCTGACTGAGAAGGTGATACACAGCCAGGAGGGGCACCTAAATTCAGCTGTCAAAAAGGTCATTGGCTTCTGGCACCAGCGATTACATATCCAAGAGCACTACTACTTATCCACCCTGGCATCAAGTCCTGCTGGTTTTAGTATTTAAAACAATGTTTAAAGCCTAAATTCTGCCATGAAATGCCATTAATGGAGGCTGCCGGCTGACGTACAATCTCTTCCTTCTCTTTCATTTGTGCCATGAATGGTCCTACTTCATCAAGCCTAGCACCTTTGTCTTCCACTCAGAAATGCCAGTCGAGATTTTACACTTACAAAAACGCATCCTAGTGGATCTTGCAGTCTGTCACAGCATGTGGCACCCTGTATCCTGTGAGCCCATCTTCACTGCTGCACTGAGCAAAATGGGCAATTCTCCTTCTGCAAGGCAGCTATTCAGATCCCAAACAGGGCTGATTATTTTTTTCCTGACTTGCAGTTATTAAAAGCTCTCTCTTTTGCAGGCGTGTTGTTGTGCTGGATCAGAAATAGCGACGCAGGGGCACTGAAGGTTGAGCCATGTGTTTTGCTAACACTTTGGAAGACGATGCCATCTGTGACATGATTTAGATCAGTGGTTCAGTGAAATTCTGTTGGCAGGGAGTTATTCACCAGATTAATGTTTCAGAAGTTCTCATGCTTCCAAAATGATGCTTTGTCTCCCTCTGCTATTTTCTTTCACATCTCCAAAGGTAAGCCCTGTCAGAGTGCCTCATTAGCATGTCTGGACGAGGCAAGAAATACAATCTTTGCTGGCACAAACCCGTGATGCACAGCTTGAAAGGGTGCACAGAGGTCCAGATGCTTTGAGCAGGTCATGCAGATGTCACCAAAGCCTGTCTCATGGGCCCACAGCAAGAGTCCCCTCCCAGACACCTCTTCCCCACAGCATCCTAACACAGGAGGCCATCCCCGCAGCACATGCAGAACACAGTGTGGAAAGAAAATTTGGTTCTTTCAAGAGAAAAAAATTTTGGCCATCTGAAGACCTCCATGGCAAATCATCACATGCCTCTGGAAGTGCCCCATTTGTGTAAGCAAGAACAAATTTTAAATGCCTTTGATTTTAATACTCTGTGAGGACTACAGCTCCCTACACACACCAGACTTCTCTGGTTCACAGGCAACCAAAGTAATCTCAATTCTCCCTTGCACAGATAGACTTTGCAGAGGTCCCCTCAGGCCCGGAAGCCCCGTTGCTCTGGGTGCTGGTCAAAGACCTCCAAAGCCAGTAAAGAGCTCACAGCCCTATGAAACACCTCACAAACATCCTCCAGACAATCTAGACGTGGGAAATAAAATTCTGCAGTACCTCTGTGGGCATCTCTCCCCAGCTATTTTCTGAAATACATTTTCCCATAAAGCACCAGCAGTGTCAGATACTTCAGAGTGGCTGCAGCATCCTAAGGATGTGGGGGTTGCTTTGAATTCCAGCAAACCTTCTCTGGGTAAAATGATCTCTACACAGCATTATTTGTAATTGAAAATGAGAGGTTAGAGTAAATGAATTCTCATCACCATCACAGATCTTCATAAGCTGCCCACTGCCACAGTAATTAGGCACAAAAATTAAGCAGTAACAGCAGTTGTTTCTGAAGTATTCTGAACGTCATAAAAATAGTTTTAATGGTTAAAACCCAAAGTGCTGGGAGCCATCACTGTGACAGCTCCGTAGATGAGAGCTGCATCCCAGCAGCGAGATGCAGTAAATTTACTCACAGTAAATCTGGATCACTGGAAAAACAGTTAGATAAAACAGAACATTTTCATACCTGTTAGTTTCTGGGTTGCTGTTGATTGGACAGTGTGTCTGATCATTTGTGCAGCAGAGTGACAAATAACTTATAAAATTATTTCTTTGAAATGGTTTGGAAATATAGCTCTTCTTGCCATATATTTCATCTGGAAGGCAATTTTTTCCTGCCCTTCTGCACATCAGCCTGGAGTTTCTGTTAGAGAGAAGTGGTAATACAGAGAGACATCAGCATCATTCATTGAATGAAAATACTGAAACAGCAAACAGTTTCTAAAAATAAAAATACAGTGAATATGTCTTTAGGTCTCTAAGGCATTATATGGTGACTAATCAGAGCGGTTTTCCTACGAAAAAGGGACAGAAGCAATAGAGATGGCATCAGATTTAATAGCATAAAATGCAAGGTCGTGCCCCGAGGGAGTAATAATGAGAATTTCTGCTACCAGCTGGGAGCTCATCAGTTGGAAGTGACAGAGGAGGAGAAAGACCTGAGCGCGCGAGCTGATCAAATGTCTGTAAGCTGGCAGTAGCATGCAGATGTGAGAAAGACAAATGTGAGCCTAAGACATGTCAGATGAGGGATTTCTAATAGAAATAGCAAGATTTTAATGCCATCACAGAAGTACAGAATATTGTATGTCCATATAAAAGATGAATTAATTTAAAATTGCCCCTTTTTTTGTGCCTTTCTCTCTTGTCATGACCTGGGAGGAGAGAGCTTTCTTCCACAAGGAGAGACTAAATGAGCTTGGCTTCTTGAGTCTAGCAAGACGCAGCCTGGGAAAATATATATTTGTTGCTTACAAATACCCTGGAGGGAAGTACCAGGAAGAGAGAAGAACTATTTGAGTGAAAGGGCAGTCCTGGCACAAGAACAAGTGCCTATGAATTCACCAGGAATACATTTCAGCTGGAAATTAGAAGAAGGACCTGACGATCGAAGAACTGCATCTCTGGGATTGACTTCCAGGAGATTTTATGGGGACAAAAATCCCAACTTGTTTTAATGCAGAAGTGAGTTCTTTACCACAGCTACCCCAAGCAGCAGGGGATTGGACAATGTGGTCCAAAAGGTCCCCTTTTGTCCCTATTTTCCACTGTCCTCATGTGCCTATCTTGTTCAACAACCTAAGACTTCCCAGTGATGGTATTCAGCTACCTCTGAGTAGCTGAATAACCAAAAAAAAATTGTTTTCCTTATTTTGCTGACTAGAACTCACAGCCAAGGCCTGATACTGTCCCTCTGGGTATTCTCTGGCCCATTTTGTTGAAGAAATTGGTGAGGACAATCCCAAGCCTGTTTCTAGTGGACACATGCCACGTGAGTCACACCATCCAGCATGTCTGTGGAGAAATGGGCCAAAGGCTCCCAGCTGCCCTTTGCACTGAGATCAGCTCTGCTCCTGCCCGGGGTGGAGAGAGATCACACATTATCCAAATGTTTTCATGCAGAAAGTGAGGCATTGCACATAAAGGCTTTGCTCCTGCGGTGTGAGGTGCTGCATGAGCACATCATAAATTACTCTCTTGGTGTCTTTTTTTGACTCTTCTCTGTGTTGAAGAGCTAGAGATGAAGCTTGAGCTTGGAGAAGGGTGGAAAACCATGATGTGCACGTGTCAGGTAGGTGATGAGCAGCTTGCTTGCTACCTGCCTGGCACTTCATGCACCACTCACCTTTTAAGGTCATCTGAAATTTGAGGAAGCCCAGCCCAGAAGCAAAATCGAAACAGATATGGCAGCTGGGTGAGGTTAGACATTTGACATTGAAGTCCTCACTTGAAGCAGCTGAAATGGAGCCATGGGTAGAACTGGCAGGTGGGAAGCTCAGTCACAGCCTGGAGGAGGTTTGCTAGGTGGCTCTTCTGGTCAGGATGATCTGACCACCCCTGAGGGACAAGGAGCTTTGTCCTTCCTCTGCCTGTGACAGGAGACTCTGGGCAGATAATCTCAGAAAGTGTCTGGATACAAAGCTTTAGATAAAGACACATTTTACATACATTTCTTTGCTTTCAGACTTAATAAAACACCACTGACCTTTGTTTTCTTTAACCTCTTCTCCCTGGCATATTATGTCTGTCAGATTGCAGTACCATTAGGGGGGTTGTTTTCTTCTTGTAGCACTGTAACCTCACACAGCAATTTGTCACCGCAGATAAAACATCCTTGCTGTCCCATGCTGCATGCAAGTTAAAACAGGCATGGCATGCAAATCCAACTGAAATGCAAGAGTTCAAGTTCAGAGGAGTCTGGAGGAGAGGAAAGAAGGGGGACTGTTTTGTGACAGTTTTGCAGAGGACTGCCAAGGCAGAGTGGTAGTGCAGTCACAGGTGAGAGGAGGGAGGGCTGCCCGGGAGCAGGAAATGCAGAACAGCAAAAAATGGGAGCAAGGGATGCAAGGAGGGATGTGGAGGAGAAATGGAGGGGAAGGAGGTTGGAGGAGAAAGTTAGAGAGCTAAAAACACTGCTGCTGTGTGCTCAGAAACGAGAAGGAGCCCAAGGGCACTGTAGATAACAGAGTATGGCTGCTACATCCCACACCAGAGCCTCCCTTTCATTGCTGGGCAGACGATCAAATGTACACACAGACCTACAAAGCACTTGGAGAGGCTTCAAGGTAAAAGGCACCTATAACAGGAATTATTATTGTTGACATTAAGTAGCTGTGGAAGTTTTCACTTGGAAATGCACCTGGGTTTTTTCTCTTCTCAGCACAGTTGTTATTCAACTGCAGATCTGCGCGGGAGTTTCTTAAGTGCATATCTTTGTATTTAATTCATCCAATTGGTTTGGGTTTGCAGCAGCAGAGTCCCTCCTGTGTGTTTGAGCAGTACACACATAAAGCTGTTACTCTTAGCACAGCAACTGAATGTATATTCTTTGTTCACTACTATATTCCAAGCACTGAGTAAACCCTCAACAAATGCTGTCTTCAAAAACTGGCCACACAACCATGCCAGTCAAACTTTCCATGGAGTCAGAACCTCAGAAATCCCTCACCAAGAAGGAAGCACTGGCCTGGTCTGAATTCATTTTAGGAGAGGAAGGAAGAAAGAAAACACATTCATCAAATTTTGTGTCTAGGCTAATGATACTGGCCTGAAATTCAGCCCTCTACTTTTGTTAGATTTTATAGCCTTGCTAACCAGCAACATCTTAATCTGAAACCCTACATGGAAGCAAACTTGGAAGGCTAAAAGAAATCATACTCTTACTCCATCTTTTTGGGCACAAATACACCCCTCTACAATGAGCTCCCTGTGCCCCTGAGGAATTGGGGTCTCCAGGGAACCCAGTTTGTGAAACAAACAGGGATGGGGCAGCCCTTCTCCACAGGGCCTTGGGTTGTGCAAAACAGCTCTCCTCCTCCTTCTCCCCCCGTGGGAAGGGAGTTCATCACAGAAGTGGTGCCACCCTGCAGCAGGGCAGGCAATGAGCAAAGAGAGGCAGGCAGAGCACGAGGAGCGAGGCACGTTCCAGACATGGGAGCAGGGAGGGAGCCACAGGGCAGCAATGCAAGCAGGTATCTGTTTGTACATGGCTTCTGACACCCAATGAGCTCAAAAATCCCTTCACTGAGTACCCAGGGACAGCCTGGTGAGCACAGTGGGAGCTCACGCTGCTCTGTCCCTCTCCTGCACTTGTGACTCCAGCCTGGCTGGGAGATAAAGGTACCTCTAGGCTGGAGTCCTAGGAGGAGAGGACTGATGGAAAGCCCACTGTGCCCTTGGGAGGCCTCAGGTCTCCAGGGAAGGCAAGTTTCTGCTGTCAGGGGGCTGTGTGAGGGCACAGAGCTGTGTGGGCAGGCAGGCTGTGTTTGAATGATGCAGTGCACAGCAGATGTCCAAGAGACAGCCAAGAGGTGGGACTGAGGCAAGGCACAGGGAATGAGTCACCCACAGCTGAAGCCAAGCAAGGCCTGAGCGTTGAGACAAATTGTCTAAGATGAGAACAGGGCCAGAGCCAAGAGGGAAAGAGAAGAAGTCTTCCTATCAGGGAATCAGCCAGAGAGATGGAACAAAATGAGAGAAGTGCAGGATGTAATAAGGACCACCCTTCACCAGACTGGTGGGCATCCAGCTTGGTGCACTGTCTGCAGCAGTGGCCAGGAGCAGATGTCCAAGGAAAAAGTGCAGAAAGACCAGAACAGGCAAAGAGTGTGACTTTCCCCAAAGGACCCTCCCAGCCTCTGGGAGCATGGCATAGCAGCTCTCTGAGCCAGAGGCTGTGCCTGCAACGCTCACAGCCCTCAGGGAGTTTTCTCCTCTGAACCTGATTGCTTTGCAAACCCCACTGTGCTTTTGGCCTCTGTCCGAATTGGCAGGAGTGAACTCCACAGCCTGAGGGGAAAACACAGGGGAGGGATGGAGGAAAGCTGCTGAGAAATGAGGGAGGATGGAGGAGATCCTTCTGGGAAAGGACCCATTGCATCAGCCACTCCAGCCATCTGCAGAACCCTCCTAAAATGGCAAATTGAGGTCACGTCATTGTGGTGCACTCCTAAGCTCTCATGTCAGCCCCTTGGAGGGCCCAAGACATCAGCAGTGCATTTGAGTGGACTGCTCCAAGCGTAGCACTGTCAAAAGGGAAACTGTTTCTGAGAAAGAAAATGCCAAAACCAATGACTTTCAGCACCAAGAAGTTTGTTTTCCCTCCCAAAGAGCCTGCAGTCCCTACAAGGCCAGTTCCTCTACAAGAGAAGAGCTTGGGGCTCTTGGTCAGCCTGCATTGGTGCTCCTTTCTGGACACCTCTGTGCTAATCTGTGTTGGAGAGATATAAACTTGCTCTGGGCACAGCAAGAGGATAGGACAAAAGCTTTCTCTTCCCCAAATAGTAGGGCTTTTTTTTTCTTTCCTGCAGGAAAGGGGCAGCAAACGAAGGTATTATGCCGATTAAAAGAGAGGAGGAGGCAGGATTTGAGTTACAAAAGAAACCGGCACATTACAGCAAGGGAAGCTGCAAGGTACAAGGCCATGCTGTAAAAGAAAAAAAAAAAAAAAAAAAGGAAAAGGCATTCAAACCCTCTCCAGCATCCATCAAAGCGATAACGTTATTGCATGGTACGTTTATAGTTCCCTTGCAGCTGCGGCAGCAGCCTTTCAGTGGGGCTGGGCTTAAAACGAGACCAGAGCCAGTTCTCTGCTGCTCCAGCACCAGCAGACAGGCCTTTTCCACTCCCTCCTCCATGCAGAGACATGCACAGCCTGTAGCAGTGACTCCAAAATTCATTTCACCCTTTAATTGGATTTCATGGAGGAGAGCGAGGCGCGGAGGGGGAATGGCCGGGGCTGCAGGGGTCCCTGCTGCCTGGTGGGACGGTGCAGAGAAGGAGGGTTGGGACAGGGCTGCTGTGGCAGGGTCCTGCCTCGTGCACCCACCAAACCCTGCGTGGGCTGGGTGCTCTGCTGGCCGGGAGAGCAGCACACACTCTATTTCTGGTGTCAATTTTCAGCCAGCGCAAGTCGCTTCCATTTCATCGCACTTAAAAACGTCTGGGCTTAACTAGGTCACATTTCCTACCCGTATCAGAGGCAAAGGCTTCTCTTGCTTGAGTGATTGAACTAACCACCCCAGAAGAATTTTACCAAGCAGTGCCACGAGAGTCCACAATGAGGGATGACTCCCCCTGCCTTGCTCTGGAGGAGTGAAGATAACCTGTGCAAGGGACCAAATGCTGTTTACAGTCCCACTGCTTAAAGGTGCTAGGTGAGAAGCAGCTCCTTTTCAGCAGTATGAGTATGTGTGTCTCTCAGACAAGCTATTTCCACCTTGCATTTTTACCCCACAAGTTTCTGAGTTGTACAACTTTTGTACGCTGTGTTTATCTTGCAGACAACAGCGAAAGCTACGGGGAAAAGAGATTCTGCGCCCCTGGTGCAGGTGAAAGACCAAACCTCAGTCCTGGGTGCCAATGAGTAGGCGAAGAGGCAAGAAATAGCAGACATTTCAATGTAAACCCCAATCTCCTCTGCCTGTTTCCTCCACTGCTGTGGGTGGCTGAGGCCAGCACCTCAGCCCTCTTTAGTGAAGAAATCGGATGGGTCCCACATGCTGGCTGATGGGGACCGCTCACCTTCGCTCCCAGCTCAGCATCACCTTTGCACTGTGACCACAGCCATGCCATTTTGGCCATCAGTGTCCATGGATGTCTCTTTGATTGCGGCTCATTTAGGGGGATAAACGGATTTGTCTTTGTTTTTCAAACACTTCACCTCAATCCTCCTGATACAGGTGGGAACAAGACAGTCACTCTTTTCAGCCTCTCTGCATCCATCACTTTCTCCGCTCGATTTTGCTCCGCATTCTTCATCTGCTACTCGTGCAACAAGAGGGTGTCTCCAGTCCATAATTCACCTGCTCTGCTTAGACAGCAGAAAGGTGGTATTTTCAGTGTGGGGTTTTTTTTTTTTTTTTGGTTTTTTTTTTTTCTTTTTCTTTTAATGCTGTTCTTTATATAGCCAGCCATTTTGTTCTCTTCTGAGACAGCTGCTGCAGACTGAGCAGATGTTCCCAGTGAACTGTGTGTGGTGACACCCAGTCTCCCCCCGCCGTCACCCAGGCAGCTGCGCTCGATGGAGAAGCCGGCGATGCCGTCGAGGCAGCCCTCCCCACTGTGTGCCTCAACAGCGAGGGGCACCTGCCCCTCACCTTGGCTAAGTCCCACTGGGCGCCTGCACAGTCTTCTCTGTCCTAAATTATTTCATGCCATCTGCAAAACTTGCTGCTTCACTGCTTCCCCCACTTTTCCAAGTCATTAATAAATATTAAGCACCAGCAGTATGCTCACAGCTCACTGCCCAGCCTGCTCTCTCCATCCCTGGAGGGAGAGTTCACACCTTCCCCCTTTTCCACCAGTGAGACCCCCAGCATCCCCTCCCAGGTACCCCCACACCATCTCCAGCTGGCTGCAAGGGGCTGCAGCCTGTGCAGAGCAGCTTTGGTGGGCTGGAGGGGCGTTTTTGTCCCTGGTCAGCCCGTGTTTCTAAAAATGGAGCACAGGTTGCCCGACCTCGGCTGACTCACTCGCTCAGCTCCTCCACATTGCGAAGCACTCAATAATTCACAATGCTAAATGGCCCCTTTGGTTCAGGCTGAGCTTCCCATCCCACGGGATGACAGACACGGCACCGCCAGCTCCTGTTACCCTTTCTGTTCTCCAGCCAGAGCAGGAGTGCAGCACATGACAGAGGCCCCCAGACTGACCTCCCGCAGGTCCCGAGGTGCTCCTCGGCCCTCTGAGGGTGCTGTACCCCTTCCCATGGGGGAAGGAAGCTGCAGTGGGCTCTGGGAGGGAAGAGGTTGATAGATCCAAAAAGACTGGCTCTAGTAGGGATTTCTCTGCTGACTTATTGGGCAGGAAGGATGCGAAGCACCCTGCCCTGGCTCTTGGGGGACACTGAGGGCACCCACCTTCCCTCCCCACACCTCTGCATACAGCCCAAGAGCAGGCTGGGTTTGTGACAGTCCCCCTTTGTCACCCAGAAATCCCTCTGTGGGGCTTGAGACCCTCCTCCCCCTTGCCCAGGGGCTGGTGATGGCCACCTGCAGAAGCTGCTCTCTGTAGGGAGCTGGCATCCATTTCATCTCTGGTTTGCAAGGAAGAGAAGGCTTCTTTTAATTTTTGTTGCTGATTTATTTTAAAGAAAAACATAAAGTAGGAATTTTGGGCTGTGTGTGTCTCTGAAGCACTGGAAGTAGCTGTGGGCATCATGTCTGCTTGCTCAGAGAGCTGAATATCCCTCAGAATTCACCACCTCCCAGAGCTTTGGCTTTTGTATCTCTTGTCCACCTCACATCCTTCCTTCCAATATCTGAAGGGAGCCCACAAGAAAGATGGAGAGGAACGTTGCACAAGAGCATGCAGTGACAGGACAAGGGGGAACGGATTCAAACCAAAAAAAGGGCAGGTTTAAATCAGATATTAGAAAAGACATTCTTTACTGTGAGGGTGGTGAAGCACTGGAACAGGTCATCCAGAGAAGTTGTGGTTGCCCCATCCCTGGAAGCTCCACCAAGGAGCTACAGTGCCAGGTCTTCTGCCCCTCTCCAACCTTGTCAGGGGGTCAGGCTGGGGCTCTGTCCACATTTTGCTCAGCCCACGATACATTTAACCAGACTTGTCACTGTGCAGGGAAATCAGCCACTCATGCAGACTGCAAAGCCTTGTTCAGATGTTCACTTTGAGAGCTTAGCCACAGAAAAAAGTACCGTGCACACACAGTACATGACTTTAAAGCCATCAAAATGTGCTCAAGAAAAAGTCAACCTTGCAGACATAAGATGAGAGAACTCTTCATTGCAGAGGTTACTTCCCTGACTAATTTCAGCTTTTCTTTCTCAGGGGTTTTGTCCAAAAATCTGCTAAGAACATCTCTACTTTCTTCCTAATTGGACGAACCACATCTCTTTTCCAGAGAAAGCCTCCTTCCCACACAGACCCAGGCTGGAACAGTGACCAGAAAGACAAACATTTTGAGCAGTTGGGGAACAGGGGATTAGAGGGAAAATGAGTGTCCTGGCTGCCCCTCAGCACCCCCCACGCCTGGTGCTGTGTCCTCACAGCCTGCAGCAGGGCACTTCCCTCTCTCCTTGTGGATGCAAGCATGGTAAAGCCTGTTTCCCTAAACACAGCAGGGAAACAAAGGAGAGATTTCCCAGTCACTCTTGCAGGATTGTTTCCCCTAAAACTCTCCAAAGCAGTGCTACAAGCCCTTCTTTGATGTTTTCTTACATCCTCCTTTATCTGCTTCTGTGACACTTTTGTGGCTTTTCTGCACGAAATGACACAGCTCCCTCCCGTGCTCTGCAGTGGCCTCCTGTGCTTGCATTCAGTGACTCTCTCCTCTGGTCACACCTCTCCTGACCCACTGTCTGCACTGTTTGCAATTTGGATAGCAGCTCCTATCATTTCACCTGTATATTTCATAAAGGGAACCTGTTTGGGGGGTTTTATATGTATCTTGAAAGAGAGTAGCTTTTAACAGCAGCTTTTGCTGACCTCTCTGCTGCATCCAATTCATTTTCATATAACTCATCTAGCAGGACTAAAATCTATACAGAATATCACATGCTATCCATTCCTGAGCGTTTTTGCCTAAGGTTTTCTGTTGCTTTGAGGTTTTTTTCTCAGGTAGGGTCAGGAATGGTACTACTGAGAGAAGGTTTATAGATATTGTGTTATTTGTATTATAACTACAAATCAAACAGGGGAGAGGAGGATAGAGGGAGAGAGAATGAGTAAAAACTCCTTCCTTTCTTCCAAACCAGCCTGTAGTGCAAAGGCAATTATTTCAGGTTAATCTCCTTGTCTTGGACCTCTCTATCAAACTTTTCCTATACAGATTCCTTCCCATTTGGTTAACATTCATTACTATGATGAGCCTGATCACAGACTTCATGGTGCTCCTTGGAGAAATTCATGCCCCCATGCTATCACATCTCCTTGATCACCTGATTCTGCATTTGAATACAACTGCATATGTGCTTTTTCTGACACATATTCAGATCTGATGACACCAAAATCTTCACGTGCTCATCACAGACCTGTATAGGTGTTGATAATTTAAAAAAAGAAAAGTGGGGGGAATGACCAAGCAACTTCATGCAGCCAAAAGATTTCATTTCAGTATTGTCAAAATGAAACATTCGGAACAATTTTTCATTTCTTTCTAAGCCAGAAGGTCTTAAATCCTCATAGATGGAATAAAGAAAATGAAATACATGGCTTTGCCTCTTTGCTTTGCCATGTTTTAAGTTAGACCATGTTTTTTTAATTTATTGTCCTGCCATGGGGTTGCCAGGAATTGCCAGTCACTACACACTGCTGAGTTTCCAGAGCAGAGGAATGAATTGCTCACATCTTCCCTACCCATGGGCTCTGCTGCAATCCACACTGCCCTATCCAGGCAGCCACCCAGCTCCCTGGAAGTGTTTCTGCCTTAAAAGAGGTGTTCTTAATATTCCATTAATTTCTTAATGCAGGTGCTCTGTGCATCTCCAAGCACCTTCAGCCGGTGCTGTGCTGCACAGCAAACTGCTTCCTGGGTCTGAGCAAGGCTCCTCTCCCACACTTTGCCAACAGGTTATTCCCCCTGGAATGCTATTCCAGCCCAGCACTTCGCTGGGCTTCCCTCCACAAGTGCTCAGCACTTGGTCAATACGGAGCTGGCCTTGGCATGCCTGAAGGACAGCAGCGTTGTGGTTGCTGCCCGTAAACCCCATCCTCCCTTGCCCACTGCAGCAGAGTCCTCCTGTGCCCTCTCCAGAGCCCATAATCACCGAGTGCTGCTGCCAGCATCTCAAAAGTTTACAGCCCAGCTAAATTGGCCCGTGCTCCCCACAGTTCTCATTCAGCATTTCCACCGTCACCCTCTCGCTGGATATCTGGTTCAGATTAATTGGCCTGAAGATGGGGCAGCCTGCATTTGTCTGGATTGTTTCCTGCCCGAGCTGCTAACCTCAATAGATATAATTTTTTGAAAAGGAACACATTGGCAGACCATCAGAAAGGAAAACTCCCTGACGGTGCAATTATAGTTTAATGTGTAATGGCCATCTGGGAGATGCAGGGAAAGCCCAGGCATTTTGGGCGTATGGAAATGCAACCTGCTGCTACACATGGAAAAAAATGAAAAATCCACTGGAGAGGACTTTGCAATAGCCAGGGGTGAACAGACTCTGTGTGAACCAATAGCTCATTTCCATCTCCACCCCTGATACCTTGGCCAGGGAAGGCTGACAAAGAGAAATGTAGGCCAGCACAGGAAAGGTGAGATCACCTGCAGGCAGGGAGAGCCATTCCTGCTGGCGACGGGCTAAGTGAGAAAACAACACCAACTTGCCCTGATCTTGGGTTCAGTGACATTGATGGAGGGATTAATTCAAACTGATTGACCACAACTTCAGACCTCACATTGCTGTCACATATGATTAAAGCTGATCAAGTTGCTCACTGCAGATAAACCCTCCGACAAAGGCAGCGCCGCTCTCTGTCCCCGCATTATCAGCCGGCAGCCTGGCTGCTCACGGGCGGGCTCGCTTCTCCAGTGCCTGTGACAAGCGCTTTGCATGAAGGCATTTTAACATATGGCTGAGTAGAGACCCTTTGGAAAATATCCTGCTCCTCACTCAGCATTTATGTTGTGCCACTGGTCATGGAAGTCATCCTACATCGCTTCTAGTGAGGTGACATCCCCTCCTCATGGCGGGTTATTTGCAATCACGCCGGATTGTTCCACGAGCCCATTATGCAACTGATAGGGCTCTTCAGCCTGGCTTTGAGAATAAACGCCAGCCTGAGCATTCAATTATATTTATTCACATTACTCCAAAAGATAGCTTGCTTTCGTGAACATCTTTGTGGGTAGGAAATTCTTTTTCAGCGGAGTGTTTGGGAATAAAATGGGTCACAATCACCAAGGAAGACAGGCCGCATGTTTTATTCACAAGCACATTTTGTGAACGTTTATTGCTACATACACCCAGCTCTAGTGAAGATGGACATCTCTAGTTTTCCTTCTCATTTGCCCTCCCTTAGTTCTTATTTTTGTCTCCAGGTATTAACTGCATCCTATTGACATTTTCAGCTAACAACTGAAGGGGAAAAAAAAAAAAAAATCATTCTGGGAAACTATGCAAAAAAAGTTTACTCCCTCCTAAACCTTTTCCTTAAATTCAATTATATCACTCTCATCCACAACAGTCTAATGGCCATTTACAGAGTCCATATCAGATGCAGCCACACGGTTTCTGCTGAGCAAAAATTTCTCTGGCAAAATGCCACTTCATTTACCGGTGAGCTGGTTTGCTCAGCACATCTCAGCTTTGACAGATTTTCACCAGCTACAGCACAGGGTTGCAGGATGAGATCAGCCACAGTGTTGGCCCCATCCTTGCCTCTCGTGGGGTGCAGGGACCCTCTTTTGCCCTCTTGGCCCCAAAAGCTCCCCCAGAAATTTATTTTCCCTGGCCAGGTAGGAGCAGCTGGGGGTTTATGGACATTTCTGTGCAGGGTGCTCACACTTCCAGCTTTTCAGGCCAGGCTGAAATGGTGGGAGACACAGTCTCTGACCAGATGCACACACCACTGGTCACAGTCCAGCTCACCTGCTTTACAGGTGGCTTTGGGCACCAGGAGAGCTTCTTACAACCCCTACCACTGAAGACTGGAGAGGACCTCCTGCGTTACAGGAGCCCAGACTTTCATTCCTGAAAGGTCTTGAACTTCAAGCTTATCTCATCAGTGTGTTTGGCTCAGCAGGAGTAAAGAGACCCAAGAAAATATAAACCAGCACAGGGAGGGAGTGTGTGTGTGTGTGTGTGTGTGTGTGTGTGTGTGTGTGTGTGTGTGTCTTAGAGCCTGTCAAACAGGAAGCAGAAAGGAGCCCATCTCCTTCTTCTCTAGAAATCAACACCAGGAGTGAAGGATGGAGGGAATGAAGACACAGTGCCCTGGATGAGGAGGAAGAGAAGGCAGAAGGGATTTCTGGCTTAACCAGCTCTCTTGTCTAAAGGCTGTTCCTTTCGTCTGCGTCAGAAAGGTCAGTATGGAAAAGTAAAATAATTTTTTCAAAACAGCTCTAAGATAAAGATAAGTTAGGCAAAATAAAAACTTTCCCATAAAAAAATATGGAGGAGGAAGAGGAAAAAATAAATAGATTCTTGGCTTTTACTTTAAGTTACTATCTGGGGAAATATTCCTATCTTCCAAGATGACTTTTTTCCATGCTACTCATATCTCTTGGAGCAGGCATTGATGTAGAGCACGCATGTGCGAGGACGGCTGCAGGGGAGGGATCCAGTTTTCTTCATAAGCGCTGAGAAACAGACACAGATGGCTACAGGGATGGCAGGGCCAAGAGAAACCACCCAACACCCCCCTGGGTGGGACTGATCTTGCCCCGAGTAGTGTCACCACAAGGGCTCTGGGGTAGCCACTGTGCAGATGGGCACAGAGGGGTCACCCTGCTGCAATGTCCCCATCTGGTACAGCAGGGCCCCCAGGGGTCCCTGTGTGGTCAGGGACCACTGTGCTCCAGTGCCTGCCATCCAAACAGGCCACCCAGCTTCTCCTTCCCACTAGGAGCAAGGGAGGAAGACAGGCTGGCAACGCTCCTGCCACTGAAAACACGAGCCTCTCCCGCCACCCCTCCTGGACGAAGGTCTATGAGCATTACACAAACCAACTCATTAAGCAAGGCCCACTGCTCTTCTCTGAGGTACTGAATTCTTATTTCTGTTGTACAGGCAGGGAAACAAGGACAGGGCGAGTGAGGGTGTTTGCATGAGATCCCATATGTTCTCCATTACGGACCACGGCGCTTCCTGGCTGCAGCACGACCTGACTGAAAGTGCTAAATAACATCCAACATTTGTTCCTTTCATACATCCACACCAAGCAGTAGCAGGAAGCACAGTTGCAAACTCATGGAAACCTGGGAGGTCTGGGGAAGGGTTTGGGCTCCAAAATCCAGAGCATATGTGCTCTGGGATGCAGAGAGATGTCGGATGCATTAACCTTCTCTGCAATGAGATGCACCTCCCACCAAGGGTCAGACAGGACAGGATTGCTTCTAGCTAGCTGGAGGGTTTGCTTTGCAAAGAGGCAGGTTTCTAAACGCTCTCCTTTCCTCCCCTGTCTGCAAAAGGATGGGAGGAGAGGTGCCAGGACACCATCAGGAGAAGGGAGCAGCAACAGCAAGGCAAAATGTGAAGCCACAGAACATCAGTGGTGGTCCCCTCACAGCTTCCAGGTCCACACGTGCCTGCCCCACACACCACGTTCCTACCACCCTTGCACCAGGAGGTGAAACCTGCAGGTGATGCAGCTCTCGTGTAAAAGAGGCCATTATTTATCCAGCCTAAGCCAGGAAAGCACAACCATGGTGATGGGCACGCTGTCTGTCCCAGACAGACATGGCTGAGAGTGGTGAAGGCAGCAGAATTATTCATTATGAACTTGGATGAGCACCACCATGGTTCTGAGGGGTGATTTGGGCCTGCAGGAGTCTGGATGTGATCCTCAGCCAATCAAACCTCTGGCCACTCTTATATTACCACTTAAGTCCCACTGAACCCCAATAAGCCAAGATTTATTTTCAAAGTTTCTCTACTTAGAAACATGATGATGCCTTACATTCTACCCATTGCATTTGGGGTTCATTAGGGATTGGACCAGATCACCTCCAGGGGGTCTCTTTCAGCCTAAATTAAGCTTTGATCCTACAGTTCTCCAATTTTGAGGGAAGAGGCCTGAGCCAAAGAAATACTCAAGCGACAACACCGGTCTTTACCGCATAATCACTTTTATCCTCAGTGCATCTTTGAGGGAATTGTTCTTGGTTTCAGCTTGTAAAAACAACATCCCTGTGGAGACACAGCTGCAGCTGTGTTAACATGGCTGGTCACCCAGAAACTTCTGAAGGGAAGCTGAGCCATTTCAACTCACTTCACAAAGAGGATGCTGCCTCACCCTCTGCTCTGAGCCTCAGAGCCATGGCAGGGGTATGAGGGAGGGCTTTCAGTGTGCGAGCCAGATTACCCCCAAAACACAAATGCAGAGCCCAACTGGATTTCCTAAGGAGGCTAAAAAGCTGTGGCCTCCCCGTCAGCACCAACGAATGACCCTTAACACATGTGTTTCACAGTATCCACAGTCACATCCAGCCAAGACCCCAGAGGAAAGATTGTGTTAGAAACAACCTTTCAAATCTCACCTCCTCAGGATGCAAGGGGTTTTACAGAAGGAGATTTTCTCTCCTTGGGCAGCCTGAATGCTTTTCTGTCACACAATGTCAGTCCAGAAGCAAAGGGAGGAGCTGTACACCAGACAGCAATTGCAACTGCCCATGTACTGGGTTTGTACCTTTCTGCTGAACATAAAGCTGCAGGTGACGGGAAACTTGTGCAAAGACTCAGCTAATGGTTAAAACAGAAACATGCTGCCCTGTGAGCCTCCTGGGGCCGTGGGATTTCCATCATCCTTTTGCCAAGACCTGACACCTACAGCTCTTTCAGCTTGCCTTGAAGGTCGCCCCACAAAGCACAGCCCAGCACCATCGACCCACTTCCAGCCCAAGCCACTCATCTTCTCGGCCACAAGACAAATAATGTGCTCCAGCTCTGGCTGCCCTTTCTGCTCTGCATCATCTGGGCTAGCCTCCTGCCTTCCCACGCAGAACAGCTGGCTCCATCCGGGCTCACGTGCTTCCTAAGGACCTTCTGGGGGCATTTTCCACTAATGCTGCTCCTTGTTTATGCCCAGAGGTCTCCAGGTCAGCAAGCTGCTGGGGGTGGGGAGCCAGAGCTGTTGTTTTACTGTGCACGAGAGAGGAGAGGCAGAGCAAAGCGAGCTGGGGATAGTCCCCATCGTGGTTGCACCAGCTGCCTTCCCCTGACTGAGCAGATGAGAGAGCTCACTGAAAAATAAAACAGCTTATGCAAAACCTGGCTCTGTTAGACATAAATATAACTGTTGTGACTCACCATAAGGTTGGGACAAAGGCATGAAAAGAGGGATAGAACTGGAAGTAGCACTGGTGTCAGTCCTCTGAAGAAGCTGTCCTGAGGAGACCATGAAGGATGCACAGAACATCTGCTGGACATTGCTTCTTGCCTCATGTCTGTTCTAAAGAGAAAAGAATAAATATAAAAAGTCAAAACAAGGTGAAGAGCATGAGCAATTTAGGACCCTAAAGCCAGTGAAACACCCAGCAGGCTGAGACCAGTAGGGGAGGAAACTGGGTTGAGTATCAAGGGTGCTGGGACAGCACTACAGGAACAAGCCAGTACCTTTAAATGTATTTTATTCAAGGGCTCATCCCCAGTATCACTCTCATGGCAAAAGTGCTGCTTAGCACAAGATGCTCCCACCCTTAGGGTCACCACAGAGCCTGGCCATGCCTTCTTCAGAGGAGTCAGAGACATCCTCAGACTCAGGGCTCCCTCCCACACCACATCACATTGCACCACATCCCTTTCAGGTGAGTTAATATCTGTTCATTCGCTTCAGTGGAGCCTCTCACAACATGTGGATGCATTTGGGGTCAATGCATTTGGGGAAGAGGGATGGAGACACTTGGCACAGCTCTTTTTGCTGCATGTTGCCTTAGCACTGGGGCAGGTCACCACTACTGTTCAGGTATGCAAAGCCATAAGCTGGTTTTGCACAAGTCAAATTCCATAAAGCAAACACTTCTCAGTGTCATCCACATACCTCCTCGCAGTTCTGGTGTCTCAGTCAGAGACAATTCACTTTGAGCAGCAGGAAGCTCTTATTTAGATGCAGAACACAGCTGGGGAAGTAGCTGAACTCTGGCTGGAGCTGATGCCCTTTGCCCAGGGCTCAGGCCCTGCCCCTCTGCAGAGACTGGCAGCTCTGGGCAGGGACACTCCATCACTTGCAAAAGCCCCAAAAAGGCTTGAGAGCCCTGGGCAAACCAGGCAGCAGAGCGAGGTGCAAGAAACCTCCCCAGGAATGGCTGGTGTGCAGTGCTGAGTGCTCAGCATGGGAGTGAGGGGATATCCCCATGAGCTCCCCTTCCCTGCAGCACAGCACAGCCTGGCTGCCTGCTCCCATTCCATCAACAGGGACCCCCTACCACAAGCTGTGCCTTCATAACAGCCACAAGCCTTTGCTGATGCCAGCAAGCCAACCCTGAAACCCCTCCTGGCCACTCAAGCACCCACATCACTCGCTGCCGCTTGTTGCACCCCAGTTTTGTGCTCCTGCATGTGAGCAGCACCCCCTGACCCTTCCAACACCTCACTCAGGGTGCAGGTGTGCTTAGGCAGGTGTGCTTAGGCAGGTGTGCTTAGGCAGGCTGGGAACAGCCACCCTAAGCACACCTGCACACCCTAAGCACACCCTTGTCCATCCTGGCAACAGCAGGAGTCTGCAAAAGCAGTTGCCAGCTTTGAGCTCTTGCAACACAGATGGATATTGCACCTCCCCGAGGGGAGCACAGCACAGATCACCCCACGAGAGGAAAGTGTTTTTGTCAAAATGCTGCATTTGTGCCCTTAAAACAGGGCAGGGGGATTCACTGAGGGAGCACACACAGAGCCCATTTCAACAAGCCACACGTCACCCCAGGAAAATGCCTTGGACAAACATGATTTCGAGCGGCACATCTGCAGCACCTTGCAGCTTCAGCTGACAGCCTGAACAAGCAGGAGAGACAGGCATTAGAGAAAACAGAATCAGAAACAAGGAGGGAAAGAAAGACCAGAGGAGCAAAGACAGCCTAACAACAAAGGTTTGTCTTTTCCAGAGAGAGGAAAGCACGTGTGTGTGTGTGTGTGTGTGTGTGTGAGCCTGTGCAAAGAAAATGAACATTTTTCTTAACTTGAAGTTGTGTGGAAAAGGTGCCTGGATACACACAGTCCGTGGCAGGAATTTAGTACAGAGCAGGCAGTGCCTTTGTGCTTAATAAGTGAGGATGTACACGTAATGTGAGTTACATGTGCACTATCTGGGCACAGCTATAGAGCATGAAATGTTTGTTGTGTCATGCATTGACTAAGAGAGGGGGTGCTCACCTGAGGAAGGGAGGTGCAGGGAAGTGATGAAATTAGGGTGTAAGTGTACACAGCAAAGCCGCACAGCAGAGCGTGTGAAAAGCATTTGTTGGTAGAGATTTCATGCCTGAGTCTGCAAGCACCCATGAGAAGTGAGGAGGAAACAACACATGTTTGGGGACTGGGGATGAGAAGAGTCCATCTCTGCACATGTGAGAGAGGGAAAGACCAAGGGATGCTCACGGTCCCAGAAGGGAAGCAAGGCAGGGATGCTGCAATGTGCCTGCATGTGTCAAAATTCACTCCGTACAAATAGCCAGGAGCTTCACTATCTGGCTGAAATTGGTGTTGCTCCCAGCCACCCCACAGTGCAGCAGGGCTCTGAACATTTCCCCAGCCTGACACCTTTGATTTGAAATCTGATGGATCAGTGTTTCCAGCCTTCAGAAAACCTGGATTTTCAGGGAGCAACATTCCACCAGTATCAACACGAAGAATGAGTCACAGAATCACCTAGGCTGGAAAAGCCCTCTGAGATCCTCGAGTTCAGCCATTAGCTCAGCACTGCCAAGCCCACCACTAAATCAGCTCCCTCCACATCTACAGGTCTTTTACACACCCCCAGGGATGGCGATTCAGTGCCTTCCCTGGACAGCCTGTTCCAACGAGTGTTCCAAAAGCCAGGGTGTAGTGGCACCTCAAAAAGACATCCAGGCCCGGCACTGCTTCCAGCCTGATGTTTTTGCTCAGTGAGATGGGGGGTTTCTCTCCTAGCTCGAAACGCTGCCGTGTTTTTTTTACTTGAGTAAAAAAAACTTTTACTCAAGTCTGCGCGTTTTGCGGGAGAGCTTTTCGGGGGGAAATAAAAAACAAAAAAAAATAAAAATAATAATAATAAAAAAAAAATCAGGTTTTGTCCCTTGAATTGCTGCGTGGTGACAACACCCTTGGATGTGCCCCTGTGTTTTATATGGGGGCGAGCATGGGTGTGTGCGTGGAGTCGGGGAGAGGATGCGGGGCAGGAGGAGAGGGGATGCGGGCGGGAGAGGCGCGGCCGGCTGCTGCCCGCACACCGAGCGCTGCTTTGGGCTCTCCTCTGATGGCACAAAGCCGCCAGCTCCCAGCAAGATGGAAACGGCTCGCAGGGTTAGTGCAAAAAAAGGTGGGGCGAGGGGGAGGCGAAAATAAAAAGAAAAAGGGAAAGGGAAGAGCCCAGCAGCAGAGCAGTGCACAGAACAGTTGTTTCCAGGTGCCCTCTCCTGGCCTTGCGGGGGTTTCTCCTTGGGGCTTCTCACTCTACAGCTGCCTGAAAGGAGGCAGGAGCCAGGTGGGGATAAACGATTCTATAAACCCAAAGATTTGTGCCGCCTTGCTTTTTTTTTTTTTTTTTTTTTTTTTCGGTCTTTTGCTTTGGTTCCACACCATCCCCGTGTGTGGAAACAGAATAACAGAATCCCATCAAGACCTTCCCCTAGTCACCATCAACTTGTGCCACTGAGTTTCTGCAGCCTCCACAGCTGACACCATGAGCTGGAATAATTAATTAACCAGGGGGCAAGGAGTGATTTGCACAGCAGAACAAAGTAAGAGAAATAAAGTTAGGAATCCTTCAGAAAATAAACACTGTATTTACACAGACGTCACCTGCAGATTAATGTGCTTCCCAAAAAAAGGAGAGCAAGAAGGAAGGGTAGCGAAGAACAGCACGTGGGTTGTTCTACAGTTCTATTTAAAAATAAGGCTAAGAAAACCCTGCATCTTTAAAAACAAAAACATGACAGTGCTGCTCATTTGGGGAGAGTGCTTTCACTTCCTCGTTGCCCCCTGCCCAGCTGTGGTCCCCATCCAGTTCCTCCCCCAGAATTAGCAGTGTCAGATGTTCCAGGATTCCTTCTGCTTTGTGAGGAACGAGGAGGTGCACACAGGACAAAGCCATTAGAGGCCAGGAAAGACCTAAGATGAGCTGCATGGCCCCAGCCCCACCTCTGCCCTTCTGTTGCCACTCAGCCTTGAACACATCCCAAACGCTGAGTCTCTGACATCGGTTTTTGTCTTCCGGGAAACAAGTTTTCACAAAGCACCCTCTGGGAAATCTCGAGGCAGCAGACAGGGACGTTTGCCATGTGTTGTGGAAGTGGTTAGAACATGTCTGAGCAGCTGCAAGAGGAACCAAAACCTGAAACTGATTGTAGTGAAGATCACAAGCAGAAAATAGTGATTTGTGTCTCAAATACAAGTAACAGGAGTCAAGAGCTTAAGAGAAGTCTCTAGTCTTGATCACTTGTATCTCTCTGGGTGCAAAACAAAATCTTAATTAAATGGGCAGTTCAACATTATTGTTTGTGCACTGGGCTGATCTCCTCTCCAGGCACAAAATGCACTCTACTGAATGAAAGTATGTGAGGGCCATCAGAGTTCAAGAGTTTGGATGAGCTCCCTTTAAGCCTGGCCTGTGATAAACAAGCCTGATATAAACTGTGTGTGAAGCTTTTAACAATAACAGCTCTCACACTGCCTATTCCAAGGAAATGCTTTATGGCTGCAAAATACAGGCCTAATAGTCAGGATGAAAATTAGGGCAAGGGAGGAGTAAAAGGCATAGGAGGAAGGGCACAGAGCCGTGGCTGAGCTGTGCTCATGTGGTCCCACTAGATGACAGCACCAACATGTTCTTGTGCACCCCACGCTCACACCAGCACCAAGCAGGCTGCTGCAGGCAGGGCACCTGCAGCCTGCCCTTCCTGACCTTGGAGACAGCCGAGAGCTTGGCTGAATGAAGCACCTGGGCCAAATCCTGCAGGACAGGGCATTGCTCTGGAGCTGTTAGATGGTTCTGTGCTGCAAACTGCCCCCCCTGCCTACAGGTATGCACCACAAGCTGGCTAACAAGTGCTGCATCCCTAAACTGTTGTCTTTATTGTATGGCCAGCCCACAAATTCCCCTTCTCCTCCAGTGAGTCGTAGCAGCTCCCTGAGCAGCTCCTGGGTCCAGCTGCCCTTTGAGCATGAGTCCAGCCTTGTGTCCCCCCCTCCAGCCACGCTGTTCACCAACCAAGACAGAGACTGTAGCCCAGAACCCACATAGCATGAAATTCCCATTCTTTGTGCGTACAATCCTCCCCAGGAAATGTCTTCAGAGGCACATTTGAGGTAGGGCATCCACCCCGGCCCACTCTGGGCTGTAGCTGACCAAAAGGCTGACCCTAAAGTGGCAGCAGGTAGGCATTCAGCCTGCCAAAGCTGCCAAGAGACCCATGGCAGAGATCCATGGCCTGTGCTCCTGGCTGGGTGCCACCAGACCATCTGCAGACAAGTTTCTGCTTCCGAGACACGACTGCCCCGTGACAGCACCCGCGCGCTCTTCACGCAGCCACGAGGCACCAGGAGCTGGGAGAAGGAGCAGAGCAGCCGGGTCCCACGTGGGAGATGGGCCAAGTGTCCCGGCCCAAGTGCCCACCCTGAGACTCAGCCCACAGAGGTTCAGCACCTGCAGAGCTGGGCTAAGCCTCACTTGGCCCACAGAGAAATATCATCTGCATCACCTCTTCCAGCCTGGCTTCCTGCAGCCGCTTTCTTCCAGAAGGATGCAGCATCTTCCTTTTACACCTTGGAAAAGCCGAGTTTTTGCTTCCCTTCTGGGTCCATCTGTAAATCTTTCTTCTGCACTGTTTCTCATGAGGCCTTCAGAAGCACGTGTCCTTCAAGACTCCAGGAGAGGCAGAGGACCAGCAGTTCCCACTGCTTAACATGTGTGCACGTGTGTTGAGTCAGTTGAGGCAGCTGCTTTGTGGTGCTCTTTTTCATCTCTAGGTAAGACATCACACCTGCGTTCGCCTAAGGTGCTCTGTCACAGGCGCTCTTCCCTAGCACAGATGCTTTGAGACAGAGGAGATTCACACCTATTTCTTCTAATCTGGAAATGCCTCTCCTTATGCTGTTGCCATTGCCTCTAACCCTGGCACCTGTGGCTCTTTGGAGATGCAGTTTGGAGGTTTTCCAATTTAAGGGAAACCCAGTTTTCCTGATGTGATGTTCCCAACATCAACAGGGAGGCCTGCTGCAGGCAACATTTGATATTCAGAGACATACATGTCCACCCTCTTTTCCCTAAAACATAGCCCAGCCAAACTGTACCTGTGCCAAGGAAGAGGGGTGAGAAGGACAAGAATGAACCTGATAAGAGAGTGTAGTTTGGCAGCAACAGTCAGGGACATATTTGCTGTTTTCCTCAGCATCAGACAAGGCAGCCCACCTGTGTCCTGAATTTCTAAGCAAGATGTCTGAAAGAAACACGGTGGGGACACCTTTTATTTCCACCCTTTCTTCCTTATTAAACACACCTTCCTTTGGAAAACTTTGGATTCTGATCAACTCCTTGGCATTTAATTTCCACTACAGAGCCTAAAGGCTCCTACAAATCACTTGCTGTGCAGACAAGTTTCCTTCCTGACAGTGCTTTTTAAAAATTTCCATGTTACTCGGTTCCTCTTTTGCAGTGGTAGCTTTAGGCTAAGCTTGTCTTGTCTTAAGCGTTGTCATTTATAAATGGCTAAAAGAAAAACTGAGTCTGTGGAAACTGTAGGCTCAGCAGAAGGGCATTGGAGGTTTTTCTGGTTGAATTTTGGGTTTGAGATACCAGCACTTCCTGCCAGCAATAGGAACCACATCCTCATTCTGCCATTCACTACAGCTTCCCTGGCTGCTGAAATCACTGAGGCCAACTGGAATTGGTCACTGCAGTGCCCAGTGTGTCTGCAGCACACAGGCCTTGCAGTCACCCTGGCTGTTTATGCAGCCTGGTGTTGGACAGCCATTCCTGGTGACACAGCTCCCTCAGCACAGCCATTCCTGGTGACACAGCTCCCTCAGCACAGCCATTCCTGGTGACACAGCTCCCTCAGCACAGCCATTCCCAGTGACACAGCTCCCTCAGCACAGCCATTCCTGGTGACACAGCTCCCTCAGCACAGCCATTCCTGGTGACACAGCTCCCTCAGCACAGCCATTCCCAATGACACAGCTCCCTCAGCACAGCCATTCCTGGTGACACAGCTCCCTCAGTACAGCCATTCCCAGTGACACAGCTCCCTCAGCACAGCCATTCCTGGTGACACAGCTCCCTCAGCACAGCCATTCCTGGTGACACAGCTCCCTCAGCACAGCCATTCCTGGTGACACAGCTCCCTCAGCACAGCCATTCCTGGTGACACAGCTCCCTCAGCACAGCCATTCCCAATGACACAGTTCCCTCAGCACAGCCATTCCCAATGACACAGCTCCCTCAGCACAGCCATTCCCAATGACACAGCTCCCTCAGCACAGCCATTCCCAATGACACAGCTCCCTCAGCACAGCCATTCCTGGTGACACAGCTCCCTCAGCACAGCCATTCCTGGTGACACAGTTCCCTCAGCACAGCCATTCCCAATGACACAGCTCCCTCAGCACAGCCATTCCCAATGACACAGCTCCCTCAGCACAGCCATTCCTGGTGACACAGCTCCCTCAGCACAGCCATTCCTGGTGACACAGCTCCCTCAGCACAGCCATTCCTGGTGACACAGCTCCCTCAGCACAGCCATTCCCAATGACACAGCTCCCTCAGCACAGCCATTCCCGGTGACACAGCTCCCTCAGCACAGCCATTCCCAATGACACAGCTCCCTCAGCACAGCCATTCCTGGTGACACAGCTCCCTCAGTACAGCCATTCCTGGTGACACAGCTCCCTCAGTACAGCCATTCCTGGTGACACAGCTCCCTCAGCACAGCCATTCCTGGTGACACAGCTCCCTCAGCACAGCCATTCCCAATGACACAGCTCCCTCAGCACAGCCATTCCCAATGACACAGCTCCCTCAGCACAGCCATTCCCAATGACACAGCTCCCTCAGCACAGCCATTCCTGGTGACACAGCTCCCTCAGCACAGCCATTCCCAATGACACAGCTCCCTCAGCACAGCCATTCCCGGTGACACAGCTCCCTCAGCACAGCCATTCCCAATGACACAGCTCCCTCAGTACAGCCATTCCTGGTGACACAGCTCCCTCAGTACAGCCATTCCTGGAGACACAGTTCCCTCAGTACAGCCATTCCTGGTGACACAGCTCCCTCAGCACAGCCATTCCCAATGACACAGCTCCCTCAGCACAGCCATTCCTGGTGACACAGCTCCCTCAGCACAGCCATTCCCAATGACACAGCTCCCTCAGCACAGCCATTCCCAGTGACACAGTTCCCTCAGCACAGCCATTCCCAATGACACAGCTCCCTCAGCACAGCCATTCCTGGTGACACAGTTCCCTCAGCACAGCCATTCCCAATGACACAGTTCCCTCAGCACAGCCATTCCTGGTGACACAGCTCCCTCAGCACAGCCATTCCTGGTGACACAGCTCCCTCAGCACAGCCATTCCTGGTGACACAGTTCCCTCAGCACAGCCATTCCTGGTGACACAGCTCCCTCAGTACAGCCATTCCTGGTGACACAGTTCCCTCAGCACAGCCATTCCTGGTGACACAGCTCCCTCAGCACAGCCATTCCCAATGACACAGCTCCCTCAGCACAGCCATTCCCAGTGACACAGTTCCCTCAGCACAGCCATTCCTGGTGACACAGCTCCCTCAGCACAGCCATTCCTGGTGACACAGCTCCCTCAGCACAGCCATTCCTGGTGACACAGCTCCCTCAGCACAGCCATTCCTGGTGACACAGCTCCCTCAGTACAGCCATTCCTGGTGACACAGCTCCCTCAGCACAGCCATTCCCGGTGACACAGCTCCCTCAGCACAGCCATTCCTGGTGACAGTTCCCTCAGCACAGCCATTCCTGGTGACACAGCTCCCTCAGCACAGCCATTCCCAATGACACAGCTCCCTCAGTACAGCCATTCCTGGTGACACAGCTCCCTCAGCACAGCCATTCCCAATGACACAGCTCCCTCAGCACAGCCATTCCCAATGACACAGCTCCCTCAGCACAGCCATTCCTGGTGACACAGCTCCCTCAGCACAGCCATTCCTGGTGACACAGTTCCCTCAGCACAGCCATTCCCAATGACACAGTTCCCTCAGCACAGCCATTCCTGGTGACACAGCTCCCTCAGCACAGCCATTCCCAGTGACACAGCTCCCTCAGCACAGCCATTCCTGGTGACACAGCTCCCTCAGCACAGCCATTCCCAATGACACAGCTCCCTCAGCACAGCCATTCCTGGTGACACAGCTCCCTCAGCACAGCCATTCCTGGTGACACAGCTCCCTCAGCACAGCCATTCCCAATGACACAGCTCCCTCAGCACAGCCATTCCCAGTGACACAGCTCCCTCAGCACAGCCATTCCTGGTGACACAGCTCCCTCAGTACAGCTATTCCTGGTGACACAGCTCCCTCAGCACAGCCATTCCTGGTGACACAGCTCCCTCAGCACAGCCATTCCCAATGACACAGCTCCCTCAGGTGGTGCCTTGAACAGCTGTAAAACTTCCAGGAGAGCAGAGGTGGAGGAAAACAGCAGTGCCAGCACAAACTGATAGCTACAAGTACTCCCTTCTCATACAAGAGGAGAAATCCCATTACCAGCAGGAATATGAATAGGAGCACCACAGGAGCATCCCCAGCCTACTGCCCTTGCTCTCCCTGGTTTGCCATGTGCCTGTTGCTCAGGGCAGGGCAAGTCACAAGGGACAGACAGGACACACCAGTCACCGTGAGATGAGTCAGGACTAAGAGCAGAGCCAAGGCAGAGCAGGGCAAGCCCCCAGTGCCCTGGCACAGAGTTCCCTGCTAGGAACTGCCCAGCAGGATCCTCTAGAAAACCTGCCAACAAGCACAGGGGTCTCTGGGGCACCCAGCCAAATGAGGAAGGGACTGATGTGGGCTTTGCGAAGAGCCCATCGTGGAAGCACATGATGTGCATGCATGTTTTATGAAAGAAAAGCTGGAGACCAGGGCACCCTTCCATAGGAACTTGTTAGCAAACAAGCATTTATTTCATTGCCATTATTCATGGGAAAGCTCGCTTTGGCTTTGGCAGAGGAAGAGGGGTTTGCCTAATTCTGGCTGCTCAGAGCAGCAGTCCCAGACATTTCATCCTGAGGCCTCTACAAGGGCTGGCTCTCCAAATGCACCAGCCTTACTGCCTGTCCCCATTTCCCTGCTGTTGAGCCAGGGAGTGGCAAACATAGAGATGCAGTTTGGGGATGCCTACAGGCAGTGTTGTTTCAGAGCTGATCACCTCAGCAGACAGCAGTGACGGTCTCTCCTCACAGCCCCCTGCCTCGGCACCGTGCTCGCTCGCCTGCCCCATGCCACACAAAAGCACTGGAAATGAAAGCAAGCATTTGTGTGGGAGGCCAGGCAGCAGCCCTGAAACCCTTGGCTGCTGTTTTTATGTAGACAGAAAAAGTGTGTGGGAAACACAACCAATGAGCGTCTCTGTTGTGGCGTTATCTCTTCCTGTTATCTCAAAACTGCGCTTCAGATGCACCCCAGGCAGAAACTGTCGAACAATAGCGCCCAAACCAAAGGCAGGCGAGGCTGTGGCACCTCTCTGGGGCCAATGCTGGTGACAGGCAGGTGGGCAGGATCAAACACTGCCTTAGCAGGGCCTGACAGCACCACGGGCTCCGCGCCCAGGGTTCACCGCGCGCCCAGTGAGACTCAGCAAGGGAAGGAGGCACAGGCTGTGCGCTTTCCATGGCAGAAGGCAGCCAGGAGGTTCCTTCCAGAGCCAGGAACCCTTCCTGACAGCACTGGCAAAGGCAGCCAACAGCAAAGCAACCTGGAGAGGGCCTTCTCAGGGTAGGCATGATCATGAGGAGCCATGCTCTGAAGCCATGAGGACACCTTGGATGTCCCCTCTCCTCCCTTAGATGTGTGCATAGTCCTGAGGTGTCATTCAAAGAGGAAGAATAAAGCATCCAGAGTGGGAATTTTGTAGGAAAGGAAAACTAGAATAGACAGTAATGATGGGAAGTGTCACAGGAGGTGAGAACAAGGCTGGTCCTCAGATGAAAAATGGAGGGGGAAGCAAGAGGCCCAGCAAGGCAGACAATTCGTGCCCCTGCCCAAAGGGTAAATCACACTTCAGATGGGAGTTCTGCACAGAAAGAAAAGCCACACCCCAGGACTGAGAGTGTGACAAAGTTATGTGACTCAAATCCTGCTTCCTGGTCATCCAGCTCATCTTCTCCAGCAGCCATTTCCATGTCTGCCCATCCTCTTCAGCTGCCCTGTTGTCCTGTATGCCCCATGCACTGAGCCTGGCTTATTCACTGGGCCAGCCCAGCTGATCCTTGCCATCCTCCTCTGTCCCTAAATCCCAGCCTGGAAGCCCTGGACAGTAGGTGGAAGGTGCTTTGATCATGACATGAGGTAGCTCCTCACACACCTGCTCTTTTCTGCTTGCCCCCCTTCACACACTCCCAGCTCCACCAGAAGGTCCAGGGGAGCAGCAGCCGTGTCGTGCTTTGGGAAAGCTCCTTCACCTGTGTCCCTGCTGTTCTTAGGGAGAAAGCAACTCCCCCTCATGAAGGAAGAGCAGTTCTGCTGAGGGGTCTGTAGCAGAGCAGAGGGGAATTTCAGTTTGGGGCAAGCACCAGAGGCCCCCAAGCAGCTGGTCTGGCACCTTTCCAAAGGGGTAAAGGCTGAAGCTGCAGCTCTGAGGAAGGGAAAGGCTCCACACTTCTGTTGGTCCATAGCTCAAGGCAGCCAGGCTGGAAGGATGGGAGAAGGTCCTGTGGTAATCTCCCATCTACAGGGGGGGGAAGGAGCCCTTTGCTGGGAGAGAGTGAGAAGGTTGGGTTTGGCACTCCTCTTCTGAGATGAGGCTGGCAGAGGAGACCAGGAGGCCAGATCATTGGCACAGGGCTTCTTCCTGTCCTCTCCTTCGAGTAACCCTCCTCTTACTTCCCACAGCATGAGATAGGATTGCCCAGCAGTGGTATTTCATGAGCTTGATAGCTACCACAAACTGATCTTTTCCAAAAGCCTGAGGCCAGACCTCTTACATTATCAGCTGCAGCACAGGAACAAAACCCTCAGTCCTTCAGGGTGACCATCAGCCAGTTTGGGTATCAGGAGGTGCCAGGCATGCCAGGATGCTCGCTGCAGGGCTGGCACCTGCGAGGAATGCAGGTAGAACACCTTGCCCTGCTCGCTGAGCTCTGCCCATGAGGGCTGCACTTTGAAACACAAACCCAGCACTTCTAAGCCTTTTCAAGGATTCAGGACAACTGAGATAATGCCTGTCTGTCAGAATGGGGAGGGAGCTGATGGGCTGGAGTTTATCTCCACATCAGCACCTGAATATCTGCTACAGAATCAGTGTCTTTTCCCCACAGCATCATTTTGGCTAACTTCTCAAGAAAGACTTGTACTAGCCATGGTTTCCTACTTGACCTCTTACAGGTTCAGAGCTGTAGTTTAGAAATTAAATTATCTAGCTGTGTCCCACACTGCCTGTGCCAGAAGCCTGAGAACCTCCCTCTGGACAGGCTAATAGCCAACAGAGATACAAGCAGGTTCTGGCTACTTTACCAGAAGGTAAAGAAGGCCAAGTTAGGGCAGCAAGCGCTGCTGTTTTCACATGGATTAATGCTGGGATAGAAGATTTATATCTTCTACAGAGCCAGCCATTGCTCTTTTGGGTGCCTGCTCAGTCTGCCCATCTGGTGAGTGCCACAGGACCACAGCACAACTACAGACCTGCTTTGATCACTGCCCCTCCCTCCCATTCCTTCAGCACTGGCTCTGGAGCCCACCACCAAGCAAAACTGATCCCTGCTAATACAGGCAGCAGAAACTGCAGCTCTCCAGACAGGGGGGACGAGGCAGCAGACAGACAAGGACAAGACCAGCACATTCATCATCTCATCCCTCTTAAGGAGAATAGGAAAAAACACTTCATCTCATGACTCAGTGGTAGTCTACAAAAGAAGAACCAAGAAAGGTTGCAGCAAGAACCACCAGAGCCAAGCACGTCCTGTTATGTCTTAAGTCCCAATGTCAGCCCATTTTCCAAAACTGAAACATCTACTACAGCATAAAAGACTGAGATTTGAACACCCCACAACACATACTCAGAAAAATGAAGTTCTGCTTGGTGCTTATTTGATAAGTCAGCATTTTTTCTGAATGTGTCATGGAGCATTGATACTCATCATGGTTTTTGTGATGTCTCAAAAATATTTGTTCCTGATGTGCTGTAATGGACAATACCTGTACAATGAGACATCACAAAAACAATGGTGACTATAAAAAAAAAAAAAAAGGAGTAAATAAAAAATAAGTATTACCATGATGAGCTTTCCATTGCACAGGCATACTCTGTGCTAGTAGTATTTCCTTGCCTGCCTGCCAAGGACTGTGTTTTGGTGTAAATCAACCCAACAGGGTTAAATCTTCTTTCCCAGGCCTCAGTAATCCTCCCTCTCTTCCAGGAAGGACCCCCATACCTGTAACCACAGAGCAGCACCAGTATAGCTCTGGCAGCACAGGACGGGCAAAGCAGCTGTGTTCATCCACACCAGCCTGAGCCCACCAGCTCCTGGCACCCCAGCACCTCCCAGGGATGGTGTGGCACCTCCTGCATCCCTGCTTCTGTGGCTCAGGGACCCAAATGTTTTTGTTGTCTCCTTTGTGTCAAAGTGAGATACTGAAGTACCAGCACAGCTGTGAACTAAGAACCTCTGCACCCAGTCTTCTCTTTATTCATTCAGTACAGGGATATAGCATATGGTATGTTACAAAATAAACCATGAAACATTCACAAAATGCAATTTTAAATAGCAAAATCCCAAAAGTCAGCTGCAGAAAGCTAAGGCAAGAGCAAGGGGCACTCCCAGGGCTGCTCCTGCTGTCAGAGTTCAAGTGAAGTGACTGAGCTCTGGAGGAGGCAGACACTTCCTTTTCCTGACAAGTTGCCTCCTTGCCCTTACAGTAGAAGATAAAAATAGTCATATTTCTCAGGAGAAACAAAGCATGGCCATTTTAGCTCCCCTGGCATATGTGCAACAGGCCAGCCTGAAGGAGGTATCAGGTGCTCTTCTGCCTGACACATCAGCTGGATGTCTCTGTGGCCCTTGTAGCCCTCTCCTCCTTCACCTGCCCGGCCTTTTAGCCCAGGTGGGTCAGTGTACCCATCCAGACACTGCTCTAAAACTGGCCTGTGCTCTCAGCTCCTCAGCTGTCCTGTAGAGGCAGCTACGGACAGCCCCAAGGCACAGAGGAGCCAGCAGTGTCCAGCACGTGGAAGGTGATGCAGCTGCACTTATTGCAGTCCAGCTTCCCCCCTGGGGATGCAGATCTGTCAGCAGCTCTCTGTCATCCCCTGGCTATACCAGCAAAATCAAGAGACGCCATCCCTCGCCCTCAGCAGGAGCTCTGAGATGTAAACCCCTGACAACTCAGTGCCACCAGTAATCCTAGTGGCTGGCAGTTTATAATGTTTTGTTTCACAAGCCAAACGAGACCAAATCCTCTTCTATGCAAAATAAAATAAAATAAAATAAAACTGTCTGGATAGCCACACAGACTTAAGCTGAGAACAAAGGTTTGTTTTATTTGCATAAAAGTCACAGAAAATGTGGTTGAAACTGTCCCTGAAGAGGCTGTGTAGCACATTCTCCTGGCCCTTGCCAGGACAGAGGCTTCACAGGATATTCTCATTACTCATTCTCATCCACCCTTTGAAACCCCAGTGTTGGAGAACCTCTCCCAGAGATCTCTCTCAGTGTTTCATTAAAAAAAATAAAATAAAATACTGACCTAACTCTCCCTTGCTGCAATTCAAGCCCACAGTTTCTTTTCTAAACACAGTGGAGAAAGGGGAAATGTTTATTCCTTTCCCATTTGTGTTTTTCCCACACAGGTGCTTCAAGGCTCTCACATGTCCTTTAAATATTTTCTCTGCATTATACAACACAAATCCTTTCAACTTCAGACAAATATTTAATTACATACAATTATTTTTTGGTCCAGGAGGCCATGTATTTGATGCTGGAGCCAGAGAGCTGTCCTAATGTGTAGCAGGAGATAAAACCCCGTAAGATCCATGGGTCCATTTTGTCTCAGTAGAGCTTTAGCTTCTTCTTGGTGAAAACCATCCAAAAAGCACAAAGACAACAAGGTGCAGTGAAAACAAGTGAAAGACACAGGTTTCAAGGCTCAGTGCTCCATATCCATATCCTAACATGAAGACAGCTGTAAAAAAATGTCCGCAGGGCTGAATGCCCATCACCTTGAGCCTCCTCCACTGGGTCTCTTCGTCTCCATTTGACGCTCTCTCTCATTTTCTGCAACGAAAGCCGCCTTTTCATAGCTGAGCATTGCACAGGCCTGGGCAGGAGGGGCTCCTGGCTGTGGGAAACCTTCTTTTCCCAGGGAAGGGTGGAGCAGAGAGACCAGCATCCCTCCTGCCAGGCTGTCTGCTCAGGGCCTTTCTCTGGGGAGGTTTGGGGTCCGTGGCTGTGCGCGGGGTCGCGGCTGGGGCCGTGGGGGCTGTAGGGGCTGCTGGGGCAGTGGGGGCTGTGGGGGCTGTGGGGGCTGTGGGGGCTGTAGGGGCTGTGGGGGCAGTGGCCGCTGCTGCACCCGCAGCCGCTTTGGGGTGGGGGTGGATGGAGTCTGAGGCAGCTCCCGCATCCCTCTCTCGCGGCCCACGGGCAGAGGCTGCATCACTCGCTCCTCCTCTGCAACGACAGAAGGACCCCACGGTCACACACACACACACACTAAGAAGGCAAGAAGCCAGGGAAATGTCCTCGGCCCAAGCAAGGGAGAAAAGCCAAATGTTGGTTTTTAACCTGCCGCTCTCAGGTGTTCCTGCTGTCCCAGTGAACAGCAAAAATCACCTCTGCCTCCCCATCCCAGGCCAGCATGAAAGATTTTGGCTGCCTGGCTGAGATCAAGGTACCTGGAGCATTTGGGGCAGCTCTGCCCTGTCTCTTGGGGGAACCAGCATTTTCAAGCAGGCATCAATGGACACCCCCATTCTGAGCTGCTCTGACCCCTTTTGGAGGCTACTGAAGGGAAAGTGAGATCAAACTCCAGGAAGCAACATCAAAGCAATCTGCCCTGCCATCGTCCATGCTGGGATTTCCAGACACCTGGAAGCCAGAGATCCCTTTGGCCAGCATTAATTTTCATACACAGAGAAGAAGTAAGTTCATACCAACTGACTTCTGATCACTGGCTCATCATTTCTGAAATATCACTCATCTTAACTTAGGGATTGAGGCCCATTTTTGGTTTTGATTTGCCCATTGAGTCACTGAGTTGGCCTTAAGCACACAGCAAACTGTTTCAGAGAGGCTAGTCACCATAAAATAATCACTAAAGTGTCAGTTCTCATTTTTTCAGGCTCATTTTCTTAATTCCTGCTGAATCCAGGCCCGAGAACTGAGGATCTGGTGTCACTGCACAGCTGAGGCAGTGTCTCTACCACTCAAAAGAGAACAGCCGTAATGTAAAATAATACTCAGGTGGCTTTGCTCAAAGCACATATCAGAAAGCGAGACTGGCAATGCCAGCTGATCTACACAGATTCACCAGATGCTAAAACCAGGTTGTTGCTCATGTCAGGGCAGAGAGAATGCTCCTGGCCACAGGGCTGCTGTCAGTGGGAAGCTCTAATATTTTAGGTGGCTGGATAGCTAAACAAGGGCCCTTAAACACTTACCATAAACTTCACGCCTTTTTATTTTCTTCCTTCTGATACAATAAATAAGACAAATCACAAAGATGACAAAGATGACTGCACCTCCTGCTATGTATAAGATGAGGTAAAAGTCCATCTTGCCTAGTTAAGGGGATGAAAGAGGATGTTAGATGGAAAGAAATAACTTGCACAACATCTACGTAGAATTCTGTATTTTCTTCCATTGACTGTAAAGGCAGACCAGTACCTTTGCCTTTTCCCTGTACACAGCAGAAAGTTGCTGCTCCTCACTGTTGAGAATTTTGATTGCTCCTTGATGGAGTTTTCAAGTTCTGCAGAAAATTGAAACCAGAGCATTCATATGTGCCAGCTCACTGTATTTAAATTGCCAACTGTTTTAGTCACCAGTGTTACACCGAGGTGTATTTTGCTTTTTCTGTGCTTGTTTCTCCCAGATGAGTGCAAGAAGAGCCCAGACAGATTCACATAAAATTACATTTCCATGAAAAGCTGGCTGAGCTGAAGCCCACCTGAAATGTACCTTGCCTGTAAAGGTCAAAATTCAAGGTGATTGGCCTCAAATGCAGGACCAAGTGTTCACAGAGGGTAGCAGGGTTAGGAGGAGGTTTGACTGCAAGATGAGGGATTTTTAATCTACTGTGGAGCTGGCAGAATCCTGTCACTACACAGAAAACTTTGAGAGGTATTTAGTTTGAGTAGGAAGAGTAGTGCTCCATGGTTTAAGGGGGTTTTTGGTGTCTGAGAAATGCTGTTTGTACCTTAAAGATCGCTGGTATTTCTCTGTTAACGATGTGAGAAAAAAACCAAACTCTCCGACCCAATTCACCCTGTGAAAAAAGAGCATTTCTCAAGGGTGAGAAAAAGTGAAATCAAAATTGTCTAGATGACAGCCAATGTCTGCCTATAGCAGCAGTGTAGGCAGACCTGTCCTGGCATGGGCAGCTTCAGCCAGCATTTCCTCATCCAGACAAGGTGTTTTGGATAGTCTGCCCTGTCTTAAACACACCTAATCCAGCAGCACGCTTTCATACCTGGCTCCAAAGTCCATGCCACATCCCACTCACCCCTTCCCAGTGCTGTCATCAATGGCACTCTGCAGTCCATCAGGTCAGGCAGCAGCAAAAAAAATACATTGCTTGGCTATTTTTGAAATCAGGAGGATTATTCAGGAGGCAACAGCTGCACAGGAGAGCAGAGGCCATCCTGTCCCTCAGCTCTTTGCCCTTCAGTCAGCCTCAGCAGACCTGGGATCACTTCAGTAAGGCCTTTATGCCTTAAGGCTTGCTCCCTCCCTTCTCACACCGTGGGCTGTCCTTCAGACTTGGACTTTCCCTAAATTCACTACAGCAGAAACAGGTAAAAATTGGAAATATTGAGCCAGCTCTTGTGAGCCCCCACCCAACTCTCCACCAGCTCCAGCTGGGATCTAAAGTAAGAGAATGCTTCAAGCAGAGCACTTGTGGTTGGGTGGGATGAACCCAAGCCCAGCAAATTCAGGGACTTTTCCCCAGCACTTCCCTGGAATTCTGATCTTTGAACTGAACACCACGCCCAGTGTCATACCAGTGTGATCTGTCCTTTGTTTGTGCCTTAACTTTCAAAACTTTTACGGGGGAGGATGACCCCTGTGATGACTTTTTTTTGCCTACTGAATCATTTTCAGCATGACTCTCCCCATTCAAAATGCAATCCTTCCAGCCCTTTTGCTGCATCTGTGGTTTGGAAAGATGAGGCTTCAACTGAGTAGGAAAACCATGGTACATTTGAGCCATGTTTATCTGATCCATGTAAGCCTGAAGCAAAATTCTCCATAACTTCCCTCCTGATTTCTAGGTCAAGCTGAAGAGTCCAAGAAGCTTATTTTTCCCCTTGTGAGAGAACACATCTACACCCATGGGTAGCAGGCAAAAACCACATTCATAGACATGATTATGGAGAGGAGAAAAACCCAAAAGCTTTCCCCACAGGAGAAGGGGAGGAGCAAAACCCCTCTCTCATCCCACTGCCCTCATAGGGATGCCTTGAGAGTAGCAGTGGGGCTGATAGCAGCAGGATGGGGAGCAGGGGGATGTGACAAGGCTGGAGAATGCCAGGCAGAAAGCATGACTTGCACCCTGGCTACCACAGCAGCATGAGATCCCAAAAACAGTACTGGGTACTCAGGATCTCTGCGCTTTCGGCACCTGGACCGGTCCTACCGATGTGTGCAACTGCGTCAGGCTGTGTGGTCCACCCTAGCACATTCTGATTAAAAAGATTTCTTACCTGGGCACTTAATGATTTTTTCAGCCATTTTTTCACTGACTTGGTTCTTAGCGATGCATCGGAACGTCCCCGAGTTCCGCCCGTGCCATTCCAGCACCGTCGCATTCTTTTGGACTGTTCTGCCGTTGGGTTGAGTCAGTTCCATTAGAAATGCTTCATCCTTAGCCTTCTCTTTTGCTTCACACTTGACAGATACACTTTTATTCCCACATTCAGCTGTGAGGATTGGCTGAGGGACAGGTCCTAAAATGAAGGGAAGGGAGGAACATCTGAGAAAGTTTTCTCCTCTTGAAAGTCTCTGTTATTAAGCAGAACAGAGAATTAACCCCAAATCACCAGCTAATGAGATCACAGAAGAATGAAGAGAAAATTAAACCTCTACTACAGAAGCAGCAAGGCAATAATAAAGAAAATGCAGTGCAGTAGCCTACATAGTTGGCCCAGTAGAGCTGGACACCAGGCAGGTGAGGGGAGGAAGCTGAGTCTTCAGGTGGATGGAAGGGACTCAGAGCCACAGCCCCCTCCAGCCCTGGACCCTGTGTTTTGGTGCAAGTGAAGTTAGTCCTGTTCTGCCTGTGCTCATCGGGAGAGATTTTCTCTAAATCAGGAAAACCTGTGAAAAGCTGTTTATGATGCTCTGTGTGCTACCAAGAGCACTCAGCAGGCATGACAGCACAGCACGGGAGGCCATCAACCCAGAATGGAGAACACAAAACAGACACTTCAGCTCTCAATGAGGCTATGGCACACAAAACCGGTTTCTGTCTCTTCTTATGCCCTGCAAACAACTTGCTGCCCTTTGGTTCCAGTTTCTCTGTCACTGGTGGCGCTGAAAGAGACAGAAAAGCCTGCAGGGTTTTCCTCAAGTAAGGGCAACTGGCAGGGACAGCAAATGGAAAATAAGTATTTCTACCTTTAAGATCAGATACACAAAAACATGCCAGTGCCACCTCTAGCCCATAGACCTTGTAAGTTATAGAGATCATAAATTCTAAAGCAAATAAAGACTGCTCATAGCACATACAGTCAAGGTTCAAACCACATCTGCAGCCACCCTTTCCTCGTTAAACCCACTCCTCCTCTGGAAACTGGAACCTATTATTCAGGGAAACATCCCAGAGGGAAACATTAGAGTCCAGCTGCTGGTGATGGAGTTGTGTGAGAATATCATTGGGGCTATTTTATTTTTTTAACAACAGTTTGTCCAGCCCTAGTAACAAAGGGCCAGCCTGGCTGACAAATCATTCTAGCACCCGACAGTCGCTACAGGACTTCCAAAACCGTGTGTCAGAGGTAATGCACTCTCTGCTGCTCAGCAGAGGAAATGATGCAGCACACAGCTGGGCTGGAACATTAACCTTGACCTGAAATGAGGACACCCCAGTGACAGTTCAGTGGCTTAAAACATGAGCAAGAAGCATCAGGCCCTGATGACTTCCTGCATCTGTTTACAGTAATAGCTCCCAAAGCAGTGAGACGCCCTCACTGCTCAGCAGCCCCTTAGACACGGGGCCTCTCATTGCACAGAAACCTGCTAAAACCATTCCAGCTGTCATTGCTGCCTCAACAAGGCAGCATTTCCATAATCCCAGCTGGTGCCCACAAACTCAAGATGTTGGCAAAGGTGTGCATGCTGGGTAAAGAAGGACAGAACAAAACTTTCCCCCTATTGGGGAAACAACCCATGCTGTCCTACAGCTTAGAGGTCTGGAGAGGTCACAGCAGCTATTGAGGAGCAAAATAGCCATTCCCATCATCCCCACTCACCCCAAGAACCTGCTACTACAAAAACCCCAAATGCTACTGCTCCAGTCTCTTAGGACAAGATACAGCACAGGAATGGAGGCTGCCCTCATGCTTTGAACCCATGCAGCTGAAATCCCCAGGTGTGTGCTTAACTGTGCTTTGAACAGCACAATCATACTTTTTGTTGTGTTATGCTCTTCAAGGATAGGGTGCAGGAGTCTTCTTCCACTGCAATTTCAATTCCTTTTGTGGTTTATCTCAGGGGAGGTGACTGCTGGCTATTATGTATGTTAGAGCAAAAATGGAGTGGGATTCCACTGCCTAAATGCAGGCAGCATTTAGTGCCATCTGGACTCCTGAGCTCTCCTCAAGGGGTTGGCAACACAAGTTGCTCAGCTTGCTGGAGCAGTGGCTGTTGAATTTTTCGCAGGTCTTGGGTCTCAAAGAGACAAGAGCAGTTGTTGGTTGCTGTGAAGTTGTTTGTTGTATGAATGCACCAGTCCCAAAGGCAAAGAGTTCAGAGTATTGGAGCCCATGCTAAAAGCTTCCTGGTGCAAAGTCCTGATGTTCTGAGCAGCAGCAGCCACAGCAGCAGCTCCCTTTCTTCTTTCTTGTGTGTTGATCTGTTGTTGTTCTGTTGTTGTCCTTCCTCTTCTTTCTTCTTCCTTCTTTCTGTTCTTCTCCTCTTCTCTCCAATACAGGGGGATTTTATTCTTAAATCATCCAATCAACTAAAAACACCATTCTAAAACATTCTTTCTACACCAATCTAAGCTTAATTCTAACATGCTAAAGTAGTGTCAGTTCTTACCCAAAATCTACCTACAGAGCATTATCTATTTACATAAATAGCTTTATCTGTTCTATCTAGAAATGCAAGCTGTGTTATTGTTATGTCTAGAGCTAAGTTAATTCTGTGAAGGGTAACACTACTGAACTTTAAACTAGGCTTTAGGGCTTTTTAGTAGCTAGCACAGTCTCTTAAGGCACTTGAGATATATTTCTACTTACTTAAAACTAAAATTTACTTCATGTCTATGTAGTTTAATATATTTTATCTCCTTCCTCTCTCTGAGGGACTCAGAGAGGCTTCTATTTCGTGTTCCAACAAGTGGCCAGAGAACAAAAGTCATAACCCAGTGCCAATAAAGTGGCACCAGAAGTACCTGAAACCCAGAGTGCATCAGCCCCAGCTGTACCTCACATAGGCTGCTGTGGTCCTCCCAGAGGTTTCTGGAAGCAGGATGCTGCTGGGAGCCCAGTCCCTTCTCAGGGTCCATCCCCAGCTCAGAGTCCTGGCACTGTTTGTGGTGCTGCAGTAGGGCTGACCACCCTCACCCTGCTGTCAGCGTGAACGTGCTCACAGCTGCGTTTTTGGGCACACCTGGAAACCTGCTGGCTGACAAACACGGCAGCCAGAAAGAAGCCAGGGATTTGAGGCCATCAACAGGAGCAAGAGAAGGGAGAAGAGAGGCAGACTACTGTCAGTGGCGGGAAGCCAAAAGTATGTCCTGCAGAAGTCCTCCCACTCCAAATCAGAAAGGAGGGTGCTGAGTAGGAAAGGCTGTGGGAGAGAGCAGAGAATAACAAGTCTTGCTCAGCTGTGCTGAGAATGGCATGGGAAAAGCAAAAACTCACCCTGAACAAAGAACATTATATTTTCTTCTGCCTTCAGTTTTCCATCCTGCTGATAAGCCATCACCGTGTAGTTCCCACTGTCCCCTTTCTCCACGTGCCTGATTTGCAGAGTCCCATTCCGGAGTATCGCACACCTGCACTGGTCCTTGTTCACAAAGTGCCTGGCGCTGTTACCTTTGATCTGCACCAACCTTTGTCTGCCCTTGGTCCATGTTGCCTCATAGAAGCTCCCAGGAGCAGCGATGCTGAGAAGAGCTGTCTCATTCACTGCCTTGTAAATCCAGCTGGTGCTGGAGCCTGTTGAGGGAAGCACAGCATCAGTTGTCTCCAGCAGCCACAGCAGCCACCCAAAAGGTTGTCATTTGCTATGCCTCCCCCTTCCTGAGCTGCCTAAGCCTCTCTGCTTTACTGATGCCATCTTCTTCCCCTGCTCCAAAGCACTTCTTGATTGTTCAGTAGATAAATGCCAGCATCCAATTTAATTCTGAGAGGCAAGACAGCTGAGAGTCCAGCTTTCAAAAGCTGAATTTATACCCTGGCTGACTTACTTGGAGCGACTCCTGATGCCAAGATTCACGGCCTCCCATTCACTTTAACACAAACTTAGCCCTTCCTGAAAAGAAGGTCACTTCTGTGTTCTACACATGGCACAGGCTGGTACCCAGAGTGCCCATCACTGCAAACATTACTGCAGACAGCAAAAACAGTCATGTTCCTGGACAGCAGAATCATTCCAGTGCCCTCGGTGATAGCAATGACGATAATAATAGTAGCCCATGTCAGGCTGTGAGTGAGTGTAAGGCACTGAACTAGAGGCACACCCACAGCAGTGCATCCCCTCTCCCATCCCAGTTACTCTGCCCCACAGGAATGTTTCCACTTGATTTTTCTAGCACAGGATCCTGATGGGGCAAGTAAGGCAGGAAGAAACAGCTACCAGCATCCTGTGAACTGACGGGGTGCAGGAGTCGTTACAAGAAAAGCAATTGCCAAAAGAAGAAAAAATATTTCCTCTTCCTTTGATTTTCCAGTTAAGAGTAGGAGCTTCCCAAAGGTGTTTTAAGGACAGGGAAGCACCTGAGCATGGGGCTGCCAAAGGGGATATTCAGAAAAGCCAAGGCTACTAAACATCCATCTGGTTTCCAGCAGTGGGGTTGACGCACTCCTGCAGCAGCGTCCGGCTGCTCTGCCCGCTCCCCTCCAGGCTGCTTCAGCCACCGTCCCTGCAGGCCTCATTGCTGGTGAGCCAGGACTTGGGAAAATTGGCTGGGAGGTCATTTCAAGTGAGGCTCTGTCCCCACCCCCCTGGCAGGTGGACCAACCTGCAGGAGGAGGTGGAAATCTGCGTGCAAGCGTCAGGTGGGATAAGCTCTCGGACACCCGAACGCACGCGCTCAGAGCCACAGCTTATTTCCTCTGTCATTCTGTTCATTCCTCCTCAATTTACAGGGTGAAGCCAATCAGCAGGAGGAGATTTCCCTCCCCACCACCACACAGAGCTGATTCTGCTCTAATTTTATATATTTTAAGCACTTTTTCCCCACAGAGAGAAAAACTGTGTTTATGCACATTTTTATTACAATCCTTCAGTCCTTGTATCTAGGATAATGATAAATGGCACCACAGAGGGGAAACTGAAACCCAGTGGCTATTTCATTAAACTAACAATATTAGAGATAATCAGAGAACTAAAATAGCACGACTCTGCAACAAGAACATTAATGCTCTAGTGCTTCTGGCAATTCACTACTTCTAAAGAGAGGTTGTTCTTTCAGCACTGCCTTTCTTGCAAGGTATTTGACATACCTAATGAAATGTCCTGAAATAAAGCTATCAACTAAACAGCCTTGGAAGCAGCTATATCCCACAAAGACCACACTACACCCCAATTTTTGAATTCTGATAGCTGTTTCTGCTCATGAACAAGTATTTAGAGCTAGTAATGGGATTTCATTGCATACTCATGTTTTCTCCCTGGAAGTAAAGGAAAAAGTCATCTGAATTTTCAGGGATAATTCAATGGCATCTCTGGGCATCTCTAGACATTGGTCTGGTCTCCATAGTCTTTCTAGTGGAAAGCTGAGTATCCCACACACGTGATATTAAAAATCTGTTTAGCTAATGAAGCAGCATTTCTGATAAAAATGCCAACTAAAATGTGCTCCAAAGGGCAGAAAACTTTTAACTGAGAGCCTACAGCTCACTCACAGTCACAAGAAAGAGTTAAAAGAAAAAAGCTCCCATAGTAATTTTAGGAAAGGAAGGAAGACTCTGAAATAATTTTCCGTTCAAGGGAATAATCCTTATTTCTGCTGGGGAAGATGTTTTATAGATTGTGTACATAAAAAAAAGGAAATCGTTATTTATCTATTAATTTTGTTCTGAAGGAAAAGCAAAGCATTAAACAGCCATACATGCAATCTTAGTGAAATGAAACAGAGAAAAACAAAATTTATGCAGGCTTGCATTGTCTCCATCTCTTAAAACCTTCCCTAATCTATGAGTTAACACCTTAATTAAGTTTTTAGATTAATATTTTAAAAAATAGTGGCAACAATAATATGCAAAATATAAAAGATACATGCAGCTGCTTGCTGTTTTCAATCTTAAACTTCAGCTCCACTGAAATATATCACTCTGTTAATATTTATGGAAGAATATAAATTGCACTTTCTAAAGATTTGCACATCTTTGATAAGAAAAGGAAATTACATGCGATAATGCACAGTGAACTGGATCTCTAATGTAGTACAAGCTACCTCGAGGGCAGAAACAAACTGCATGCTGACATTTCTCATTATACATGTGTCAAATTAAGGCTCATTAACTTAAAACCAAAACTCTTTACAGCTTATTATTATAACTGGAGTAGGAAACTCAGGTCCTGCCCTCCCCCTGGCTGAAAATTAAGTCAAATAATAATAGCAATAACCCAGATGTCTTCCCTCACTGGAAAAGTGGAACAAGTTTCTTATCAGTAGCAGCCCACCAAGTTGTAAAGAGTTTACAATGCAATTTTAACATCAGCTGAAAAGAGCAAAAGATGGTAAGAAAAACTCACATTTTACACTGGGAAATAAAAGCAGCAAGCACTTGACTAGGAAAATCCTCCTAAAGTTCATTTTCAGGGTCAAAAAAAATCCAGTGTTGCCTTGTCTAATGATAGCTCCTGGCAGGTGAAAAGATTTTCTGCTGTGAGCAAGCAGGGATGGGACATGTCGGTGCAGCCCTTGTGCCCTCCTCCTCCTCCTCTCCTCCAGCACTTCTCATTTCTAGCAGAGGCGGAAATAAGTCTCAACAGGGTGTTTTGTCTGCATGGAGGCAACATGGAGACACAAAGAAAATGGGCACTAAAATGCAGGAATGCCCTGAAGGTTTGTCCACCCAGCTGGAGGGCCAGATGGGACCCTTGTCCTCCTCAATGCTCACCTGAAGAGCTCAGCTCCAGCATCCACATGCCACCATCCTAGCAGGAGGGGTGCAATTTTTGGGTGGGGGAGTGATGGGAATCCCAATTCTGCCCCCCAGCCTCAGCAGCAGCAAGGGGAGACAAGCCCAGGACCCCAGTGAGGAGCAGGTGGCTGCTGGACAGCGCTTGGAAAGGAGACACACTTCCCTTGGAAACCATCAGGATCAGCTTTGCATCAACATCTGGTGTTTGAGGGGCTGGCCAGAGCCACAGACACTTCCTGCAGGCTGGGCCAGCCACTTGAGCAAGCTGTGAGATGGATGGGCATGGAAGGGGGGGTGAGAGCTTGCCTTGATCTACAAACCAGCCCTGAAGCTGGCTGGTGTGGGAAAGACAGTGAGGGAAGGAGCTGTGAGGAGGCATGGGAGCTAGGTCCAAAAAACATGTGAGAAGCTAATGAAGTCCCTATTCCTCATTCCAATATGAAACAGATGGAGTGGTGAGGATTTTGAATCTTATCCTCACCAGCATAATTCCTCTGCTAGAGTAGCCACTGAAACCTTCCAGCTTTTTGTCACAGACGCAGGCCAGAAGAAAATCTGTGGCACTAGAAATGTACAATAGTAGGTAAATCTTTCTTGTTCATTCATGTCATTCCTCTACCTTGAAGTTAAAGGAAGGTCTTGTAAGACACCTCCCTTCTCCAGCTTAATCATTTTTTACTGGTACTAATGAGATAAAAAACATTCCTTACAGGAAAACCCAACTTTTCTTCCTTCTTTCTGCTATCATTTCCCAGCAAAGAACACACAAAGGAGGCACACACGAGAGGAGAGAGGAAGCAGCAGCAGCAAGATCACATTTCTGTGCCTGACTTCCAGCCTGTGTGGCAAGAAACAAGCTGAGGGCAGGGGCTGCCACACTCAGGTATCTCCTCAGCCATGCAAGCTGTGTCAAACTCCTGGACATTCCTGCTTCCAACCTGAGTCCCTAAAGAAATTTGGGCAAAGGCAGCAATCCTGATTTCTCCTCAGTTTTTTGGAGGTTTATTTGCTGGGTCCATCAAGCAGAGTGGAGGGAGGCCCAGCATGCTGAAACCACTGTCTGTGCTCTGCTCAACTTTGTCCCCCTTCTTCAGGGCAACATCCCTCAAAGCCACCTTTCCAGGGCACCCCTGCACGTTGTCTGTCTGTCTGTCTGTCTGTCTGCATGATCACACTGCCAACCCACTGGTGGGGATTGGCCATGGTACATATGAAATGCAAACAGGAGGATGAGTGTGTGTGAATGTGAGAGAGACAAGACAGGTAAAGCTCCATAGCAGTAGAACCAGGTGTAAAAGAATTCCTTGTGTTCGTAATGAAGGCCACTACGTCCAGTTAATCAGTTTGGCATGCCAAACACAATCTTCTAAACTCACAGCTGAAATGCATCAGACCAAAAGCCCCTATGGTCCAGCAGACCAGCACACCAAACATCCTTGTTTCTGTTAGAGCAAGAGGTAGGCAGGAGCAAGAAACCACTCCTAAAGGATGGGAAAATCTGTTCCAAAATGAGCTTACCATGAGCAGTGAAGGAGCACTTGAGCAAAGGCAATGGCTGATGTCCCATGGTCACTGGGCATCACAGAAGTGACACCAGGCCTAGGTATTCCTGAGTACCTGGGGCATGTGCACAAAGTCCACTTGCTTAGAGATTTTGTGTAACAAAAGCTAAAAGCACAGCCAGACCTGCACAGAGGCACATCACTTACCTGCAGCAAGAATTCCCCATGAGATCCTGGCATGTGCATGGTCTGTCCCAAAAGCATTTCTGACAGTTCTAACATTTCTCCTTTCTCTAACCAGCATCAGAAACCTCCTGTTCCATCAGACCCAGCTGGACAAAGACAAAGCAGCCCATGTCTCTATGCTCAGTCTTCCTGGGGAAATGTCAGTATTCTGCCAGCTTTACCCTTCCTCTCTTGAGGAGCAAGACAACGTCCTGCTGCAGTTCTGACAGGGCTTTGATCCCCATTTCGGAAGAAGGAAGGGATTTTTTGGCTGTTACTTGGAAGGAAGCACTCTAAGTTGTTGCACTGACATCTCTGTTTTCCCTTTATGGAGAGCCCCAAGAGAAGGCAGTGAGGAGAAGGTGCCTGAAGGTATCCCTGAAGAGCACAGCAACTCTAGAGGAACTCTAGAAGCCAGCATGTACCTTCAGAGGTGTGTCATGGCATAAACATGCTGAAAACAGCTGCAGCAGACAGCACTGGCAGGGCAGCCCCTGCACCAGCCAGAAATGCCCTCCAAGGTGGAGGGAGTGGCACAGAAAGAGCTGTGGCCAGAGCTGCGTGTGGACACAGCCCGGACACCGGCCCAAGCTGTGCTGGGCCAGACAAAGCGTAGATCCCACTGTAGATAACAATGCTCTCACACACCTCTCCCTCTCTCCTCACACAGGAAGTAACACCACTGGACTGAACAAAGCCAGCTAGCAAACCCGGGCAATGGTAGAAAAGCAGCTGTCTCCCAGCACGGTGCTGCTGGGCCTGGCTCAGCTAGTCCTTGGCATCAAACTAAGGATGCTTGAGCCCTGCTTAGCCCATTGCATTGCTACACATCCCCATCCTCTGACACACAGGAGAGCAGAGGACTGAGGCACCACAAGGGGCCGGGCCTTTGCGCATCTTTGCTCGCTCTCTGCCGTGTTGTTTCCACTGCAGAAGCCACAAAGCGCTCTACTCTTACATTTGCTTCTGTGGCTTGTTCTTTCCTTTACACTTCTGCTCTTTGTAAGGCAGTACACAGTCTCCTCACAGGGAATGTAAGTATTACACTCGCTTTTCCTTTCAAAGGTGACAGAGTACCCCACATCTGAAGGCAACATCTCAAGAGACAATATGCAGCTGTTCCCAGCTCTAAGTTCTCAACTTAGCAATGAGCCAATAAACATTCATGCCTGAGGCTTATTTAAAAAAGAAAAAAAAATGGAAGATTTTTATAAAAAACAATGCTACTTGATCTACTAGAAAAGGAAGACTACAAAAACTAGATTTGTAGCCCATCTGATAGTTTGAGCCATCTTCTCTGGTACGAAACTTAGGTTATGGTAAGTGCTATTCGCATGTGAGTCAGACATCCAGCACTGAGCATCACTCAAGACCTTGACACCTCTAAATTTCTCACCAGGCCTTTCATGAGGCACAGTGCATGAGGAGAAGTGAAAATGTGATTTAAATTGGAATGTCAGACAGGTAATATGTGGAGGGGAAGCTTTGGGGAAGGGTAACCTTACTCTTGACAGCTCTCCTGGGCTTGACCCTGGCCTGCAAGACTGGTCTGCATCTTGGGTTGCCCTGGATGGCAGCTAAGGACTTCCTGATGGCACATTCCCCTTTACTGTAGCTTTTTACAAAGCAGGAGGAACTGTGGGCAGTGGCTGGAGCAAGGAAGAAGCAAAGTCAGCCCTAGAAAGGGTTGTTGCCCTGAGCTATGGGATGCCCAGGAACTGCTGGCTCCCATGTAGAGTTTCAGCCATTTGGTTGATGAAGGACACATCCTCTTCACTTCTGCCTTACACGGGGCCAAGAAAGGAAAAACTCCAGCTTGAATAAAGTGGTGGAAATATGAAGATAAATAACTCAAAATAGGGCTTTAGCCAAGGGTTTGGCAGCGATGCTGATTCAGTGTCTCAGGGTGAAGTGAGAGCCCTGAGCTGCCTGTACACAATGGAAACCTTACAGAAATAGCACCAAGCACACATACTGATACTGAAACAGTTGTCTTGCACAAACTTTTTTCTCCTTCTCCCAAGAAAAGTTTTAATGTTTTCAAGCCATGAATCATGCAGAATAGCCCTCAGCTGATTATCAGAAGAGCCATGAGTCCCCTGTGATGTCCATAATCCCACGTAGAATCATAGAATATTCTGAGGTGGAGGGGATCCACAAAGATCATCAAGTTCACCTCCTGTCCCTGCATAGGACAGCCCCAAGAATCACACCCTGAGCCTAAAAGCATTGTCCAAACAATTGTTCAGCTCAGATAGCTTGGAGCTTCCCTGGAGAGCCCATTCCAGTGCTCCAAAAGCCCGTGGGAGAAGGGCCTTTCCCTGATATCTAACCTAAACCCCCCACCCCAACACAACCTCATGCTGTTAAACCCCCAGGTGTTCTCTCTCAGACACATTTCCTTCTTTTCTAGCTGTAAGCATGTGTCAACAGCCAAACCTCACAAAAAACACCCTTTCTTTCTGGTCTGAAGGAACATAACCCCCTCAGACCAAGCAGTCTGTGGTTCCCAGCAATGACTAGAGCAGATGGCAGCATCCCATCAGTTATTCTTGCAGATGGTGCATTTCAGTCTTGCTGATGCTTTCTGTCATCTATAATGGCCCTAGATTTAGGACCTAAATTCCAGCATCTTGTTCTAGTAAATTCAGTGACATTACTACCCCTGCAAAAGGTGTTGGCTTGCTGGCATGCTGCAATCAATCTGCCTAATGCAAGAAGCCAGATAAACGACCATAAAAGCCTCTTCTAGTCTTGGCAGTGGTAAATACACAAAGACCTGTATTAACTACAATGTTCCCCTTCATTGTGAGGCAGTGGATGGACTGGCTACCCAAGAAGGATACTAGGAGAACAGCTGCTCCTAGAAATATATCCAGGAAAGACAAGTTGTTGCTACCATCTAAGTAATCTTTTGGACCAGATCTGACACTCCCCAGAAACTATCAGTGTAATAAATGCATATACACCTGATATTTTGAACAGTATTTTATTCTACTACATTATTATAAATTCAGAGAGGAGTGAGGGACAGCTGGAAATGGGCAGGTGGGAGGTTGAGAAGTGATGCAGGAGACCGAGCACAAACAACTGGATAATGAATTTATTCCTAGGAGTGGCTATGAATGGCCTTTATAAAATTCCCACAGACAAAGGAAAGTCTTCCCTTCAAATGCAAGACATTACTGGCATTTTTCCCACTAGTGCAGCCCCTGGTGGGGGCATGTACCTGGGCACAAAATGTCCCTCCTCCTAGAAGACTTCTCATAAACCTCTCTGAAGCATCACTGTGGATCCTAAAAGTGTCTGTAGTTTATTTATTAGAGAGTGGACCTGTGATAGCAAAAAACTAAAGGCCCATTATGTGGTCTTTTGCATACATTTAAGGAGATTTGGCTCTTATTACTGGGAAATTGAGATGTGAATTTCTCAGAAACACCTGAATGACCTATCAGCACGGTCCTGCTGCTGCTCTTTGAAGCAAGAAAAAGTGTCCTGGTGTCTTTCACACCACTTATACAGATGCCCTTTGCACCATGTATACCTGGGGCCATGAGATCCAGTGAAAATTCAAGTCTTTTCCTGCTCAGCGCAGATCCTGACTTAGCAGCTCAGTTTCCCTTGCTTCTTCTCTGCAGGTTTCCTGAGCCCTGTGAACATGGTTGTGGCCTCTCTGATGTTTGGCTGTTCCTGCATTTAAATGCACCACCTCACCTAGTCCTGCCAGGTAGCAACCTCAGCGTGCAGGGCCAACAGAGTGGCAGGATGGGCTCGGCTCTGGGGCCAACACCCCACATCTGCAGCACACCAGCCTTGGCAAAGAGCTTTTTCCACAGCAAAGGAAAGCACAGGCACAAAGCTGCCCATCCTTCTGAGCGTTTACATCTCGCAGCTGCTGTGGCCCTGCCAGGAAGAGTAACGGCTAAGGTGCTGTGTCATTGCATTTCTGAGAATTTCTGCTTTTTAAGATCTCAGTAAGGCAGGTGCAGGATGTTCTGTGTGACGCAGGTGAGCGCTGGGGCAACTGTGGCAACCTGTGGCTTTTCACAGTATTTCTACCAGGGCAGTACTTGCAGCCCAGCTCCTTCTGTTACACTCCTGACAGTCAGATGGTGTCACCATTCTTTTCCTTTTACATTTCCATCATGGAAGAGCAGCATTTTTTCTTAATTACATGTGTCTCATGTTTCCTACATACACAGCTTTCAGCAAGTGAGTAAAAATTTGCTGAACTTCAGGGGGCACTTTGCAGAGCAGGAAGTTTACAGTGCAGCCTCAGTGGAAAGTTCCTGTGCATGCCTTGTGCCCTCACAGGTAGGATGCACTGGGTTAGAACCACAGCTGCCATGGTTGTTTGTGTTATATTGATACTCCTTTAAGATCTTCAGCCTCAGTAATTCAGTATAAAAACAGGCATCTACTTTCCTCTTATGCTGAGGCTGCTTAACCATTGGGACTTTTTAAGGTAGATAAAATTTATTGCAGTTATTGACTTCTCCTGGTTTTCTCTCCAGCAAAGAAGGGCCTTTTCATCTGCATCTGGTTCTCCAGAGAAAGCTATAAACAGATTTTTGTATTGGCCAAATAACAAAGCTTTAAACACTCAACAAAAGGCAGGGAAACAAAGCTCCTTATCAGATACTAAATCATCCGAAGAAAAAAGTCCCAAACTCTGGACAGCTGGGCAGAAACGTGTGCAAAGAGAAGCTGAAGTTGCACAGTTTTCACCACTTCACCTCCTATGGCAGCAAGAGGAATCCTGACCCAGCTTGTGCACAGGACAGAAGGAGAGCTGGCACATTCTTACCTGTATTCAGGGTACCTAAAAGGCTGGCTGGAGCCCTGCCTTTCCATTACCCTTCTCCCATCTCATCTAGCAAAACCCATTCCAGAAAGTGACATCAAGATAAAAAAACTGGAAAGGATTTGCTGGAATGAGGAGGCGGGGGAAGAAGAAAGGTTATTTCCTGTTTGCTGCTATCAGATTTGGGTTTACTCCCCTTCCTGAGCTTATCAAAACTGGCACAGCACATCCCCTGCAAAAGGCTCAGGAGAAAGACAGGAGTGAGGAGTCCCTGCAGCCCCAGGCAAAGCATGGCCTGAGGGGCTCAGTGGGGCTGTGGTCCACCACCAGCAGAGGAGTGCATCTGTCTGGGGAATGCCATCCATGACAAATGCCAGGGAGAGCAGGCATGAGGAGAAAGCAACAGCAGCTGCAGCTTTCTGGAGAAAAACATTTTCTATTGCCTGAAGAGTTTGCAGGATGATGGAGGACAGACCTTGCCTGAGACCCCTGCAGCCTCCCCACCTATTTAAGGGATGAAAAAGCATCTCTGTCTGCCATTACTCACCACCACTTCTGTACCCTCAGTCATTAAGTCTGTGCCCTTTCTTCCCTTTGGATCCTGCACAGCAGTCACTGAATCTGTGTCATCACACTTTTCCTCTCTCTGTCCTGTCACAGTTCATCCTGACACAGCAGAGACAGCAGCAGAGGCTGTCCCACCCAGCACTGCTCCTGCTCCTGTTCCTGGCTCAGTGTCCCCCCAGCACTGCTCCTGCTCCTGTTCCTGGCTCAGTGTCCCCCCAGCACTGCTCCTGCTCCTGCTCCTGCTCCTGCTCCTGTTCCTGGCTCAGTGTCCCCCCAGCACTGCTCCTGCTCCTGCTCCTGCTCCTGCTCCTGCTCCTGCTCCTGTTCCTGGCTCAGTGTCCCCCCAGCACTGCTCCTGTTCCTGTTCCTGGCTCAGTGTCCCCCCAGCACTGCTCCTGTTCCTGGCTCAGTGTCCCCCCAGCACTGCTCCTGTTCCTGGCTCAGTGTCCCCCCAGCACTGCTCCTGTTCCTGGCTCAGTGTCCCCCCAGCTCTGCTCCTGTTCCTGGCTCAGTGTCCCCCCAGCACTGCTCCTGCTCCTGGCTCAGTGTCCCCCCAGCACTGCTCCTGTTCCTGGCTCAGTGTCCCCCCAGCATTGCTCCTGTTCCTGGCTCAGTGTCCCCCCAGCACTGCTCCTGCTCCTGGCTCAGTGTCCCCCCAGCACTGCTCCTGCTCCTGTTCCTGGCTCAGTGTCCCCCCAGCTCTGCTCCTGCTCCTGGCTCAGTGTCCCCCCAGCACTGCTCCTGCTCCTGGCTCAGTGTCCCCCCAGCACTGCTCCTGCTCCTGTTCCTGGCTCAGTGTCCCCCCAGCTCTGCTCCTGCTCCTGGCTCAGTGTCCCCCCAGCACTGCTCCTGTTCCTGGCTGAGTGTCCCCCCAGCACTGCTCCTGTTCCTGGCTGAGTGTCCCCCCAGCACTGCTCCTGTTCCTGGCTGAGTGTCCCCCCAGCACTGCTCCTGTTCCTGGCTCAGTGTCCCCCCAGCTCTGCTCCTGTTCCTGGCTCAGTGTCCCCTCAGGAATGCCTCCACCAGCTTCTCCAGTTGAGTGAGTTGACATTCACACACCTTCCTGAATGTCACCTGACACATCCCTGAATCCCTGCTGTCCCAAATTCCCTCACCACAGGTTTGCAGGTTGTTACAGAGGAGAAATCTGGTGCCTATTGCTCTGTGATTGAAAGTTTTCACAGGAGTGCAACACAAACTTTTAGTGCTCATTGCTTCAAGTCATGCTGCCAATGTCACTACTGCAACTCTCTTCACACAGACAAAAACACCATCACAAGTTCTTTTTATTTTTATTTTTTGTTTGTTTGAAGATACCTTGTTACATGTTTCAGTATCAAAAAAAAAAAAAAAAAAGCTTTTAAAACTCCTTTATGGAGTTTATGGAAAATATGTAAATATGTTTTGCCCTGAAAGAGGAAGTTGTATAAACCAAAAATGAGACAGCAAGTCTGGCTGGAGGATAGGCACCCAGCTGTATTTCTTTATTCCATTTGCATATGATATGGGAGTAGACAATCATTCTCTCCAATGTACTGCATTTGCAATTCCAAAAGATTTGCTGAGAACTGCCTCCAAGTAATTCTTGGTCTGAAATACATCTAGTTTCTGTAGTGTTAGACAATACTAAAAGTATCAGTAGCCATCATCAGTTTTAAAAATTCTGCATAGAATTTCCAATAGTAACTATATTTATATTAGCTATAAAACACACACTTTAGACTATGGCCCCATTCAGTATTTTATCATGGATATTGGCTAAGTGTGACACGGAATATGCTAAAAATAGATCAATTTAAAAATAAGCTGACATCGACCATCCATGTTTTCCACCTCTGCAGGTGGGAACTTTCCTTGCATTAGTGTTTGGCACTACAGCTGTGCCAGGTACCTGAACTTGAAAGAGTAATGAATGATTTTACAAAGTCAGGTTCCTGCCCACCTCATGGCTGCTTGGGGCTGGACTCCCACATCAGGCAGGAGATATCTTCATGAAGGTGACAATGATGCCAGCAGCATGCACAGGCAGAAAGACTGCTGCACTTCCCTGTGGTCCTGCACAGCCCAAAGAAACCTGCTGACTGATCTTACCAAAATTAAATTAATCTTGGTATAATTAAGCCAACACCTGCCAGCAAGGACATGCAGTGATAGGACATGGGGCGAAGGCTTCAAACTGAAAGAGAGTAGGTTTTGATTTGGTATCAGGGAGAAATTCTTTTCTGTGGGGGTGCTGAGGCACAGGTGGCCCAGGGAAGCTGTGGCTGTCCCATCCCTGGAAATGTTCAAGGTTGGACAGGGATTTGAGCAACAACCTGCTCTAGTGGAAGGTGTCCCTGCCCACAGCACGGGTGTTGGAATTAAATGAACTTTAAGGTCCCTTCCAACCCAAGCCTTTCTATGATTTTCTTGCTGGAAAAGTACAAATATTTAGAAAGGCTTAGGACCTTCTAGGTTCTCAGTAAAGATGCCCCTGCTGTCTCTAGCCACATCCTCTGCTCGAGATGAGTCATGCAATCTTGCAGAAAGGAAATGCAACATTTACTCTGAACAAAACAAATGCAGGACCCAGAGGCTGTCAAAGGTCCCAGGCACTGAGCAGCCTGGCAGAAGGCACAAACAACATCCAAATACTAATCCAAGCTTCTGTCATGACACATCAAGGAATTCTGCTCCTACCTCAGACAGAAATGGGTGATGCTGCCATTCTTGCCCACTTCTGCTACCAGTTCTGTGTGTTTACCTATGGAAATCTGTAGGGCATCTCACTCCTGCCTGCCTGGTGGTAATAATACCAGTTTGGATTTTACAGCACCACCAGAATTTGCTGTTTCATTTTAAGAAATGGCTTTAAAGATGTCTGTCTGTGACACTGGCTGTTGCAGGTTCATTAAACATGAACCTCTTGTTTGTTTGTTTTGAAATGAGCTGCAATAATTCATAAAAGGTGATGTGAACTTGTACATGCCTAAAATCTAAAAGTTTTTTTTTTCAGCTACACAGAGACTTCTATCAGAAGTTCACACAACCACTGCTTGCACATCACTTCAGTACAACAGATGTTTGCTGTTGTAAACTGGCCATTATCAGTTTTGTCTATCTGCTCTCAGACTCACCAACTTCTGCTCTTGTTTCTGTAGAGCTGAGGGCTGGTCCTGCAGCTCCCCATAAACTGCTGGCTCTGGCCCTGGTGTCTCTGCTCCCATGCTGGGCTCTGAGGCAGCACCCCAAGGGCTACATACACTGGGACATCAGGCACAGCAGCCTGAGGCAGAGGTTGAAAAACAAAGCACTGTTTCATTGCTGGGATGTGGGAGCTTTTCTGTCATGATAGTTCTGTGGGGATGAGTTCACCCTGAATGCTAAAAGAAATCTAAGGGGATCCTTCCATTTTCTCTGCTCACCATTCTACAACAGTTTTCTTGCTTTCACTTTGATCTTAAGTCAAGTAAGTTCATCCTTTGCTCTCCTTTTATATTCATAAACTAAATTAACTACATGATGAAAAGATTACATATTGCATTTCATGTCAGTTGTTGCTCAGCACATGCCACAAGCAAACTCCTCTCTTCCCACCATGAAAGATTGACATGGATTCAAATCTAAACCTCTGTTCTGTACAATGCTACAAACCACTGATGGTTTGTCTTAGGTGGGAGGCTATCACATCCCAAAACATCCACATTTCCCATAGAGCAGAGCTCCCCTCATCCTGCCAGCACCTGATTAGCAGAGGGATGGAAGCTGCGCTACTCCCAGCCTTCCCCAGTCAGGACCAGTGGCCAGAAAGGATGCTGTGGTGGTCAGTTCTCATCACCTGGAAAGTACCAGCTCCCCAGAGGCAGCCAGAGGCACCTGGAGGCACCAGGACTCTCTCAACAACCTAGAGAAAGCAGGGCTGGCATGGCACAGCCTCACTGAAGGCACCAGAAACCCCAAAGAGGCAGCACAGGCACCTCTGTTTCTGGCTAAATTCCTGATAGCACCATCCACATCCTACCCTGTTTTTCTGTCAGACCCAGGCTGGAAAGTGTCCCTGATCTTTCCTGGGAGCTGCAGCACCATAGTCAGCCTGGAAAACACCTGGAAATTCAGACAGATGACTCCTTGGAATGCTGGGCTCATGGACTGCAGGGCAGGATCACCCATGCCCAGTCACACCAGTGTTCCAGGGATAAACCTGTTATGGTAAACTCGAAGGATTTGATACAATCATATAATATTTTACCCATAATCTGGGGCCACTTGTCTAAGGGTGAGAATGAGCCACCTCCTCCATGCAAAAGGTGCTATGCAGTCCAGTTTCCTCTCTCACAGCTGAGGTGGCTCAGGTGTCACAAAAAAATCCAGATGGATAAAGATGGGTAAAGCCATCACCCTGCATCCCTGCCCTGCACCTCCCAGTTCAGGCAAGGCACCAGAGCAGGGCTTGGTGAGCTGCTGGTGCACATGAATGTACTTAAACACTAACACACATTCCAGCAGGGACAGGCTTTGTGCCAGTGTCCTACAGCCTCTCCTGAGGTGACCTACAGGTGAATGTCCTCATGATCTCTGTGCCTTGACCCCCCAAGTCAGCTCTAGTCAGCAATAACTTGTTATCACCTTTCTTTTGTTTGGCTGTGTATAAATTTGAAAATAAGCCTGTACTTCCTGTAAAAAACAGAAAGAGACAATTATTAAATAACAAAACTTAAACAGTTCCGAAACAAGGTAGAAAAACAGATCCTTTTATTTGGAACAAAATGAATCATGGGGGGAAAGGAAAAAGAAATAAAACACCAGAAAAGAACAATAGCTGGGCATGAGCACATACAGTTAAAGGAAGAACACAGGCTGCATCACTCTCTCCTGACCTCGCAGTAACTTTTGTCCCGTTGCTCAGTGGCATTTTCAATGGTAAAGGACAAAAAATCAGCTGTGGTCCAATCTGTCTTACAAAGACCTCTCACATCTCTATGGGAAAAGTCCTTCCAGGACCAGGATCATAACAGTGATGGTGTTCACAGCTGCTGGGCACCCCCAGCCCTCCCAGGGCTGACAGCAGGAAGGCAGCCCTGGGATAAGCTGGAGCTGGGATGCCCCAGCCCAGCAGGACAAGGCTGGCCCAGCTCTCACCCTCAGCACTGAAACACTGCCTGTTTTCTCCAGTGCAGCTCAGAGCAGTATTTCAGCCTTTGAGGGATGTGCTGGAGTTGAGTGTCCCCTCCTGCCCCTGCCAGAAAGTGCAGAATGAAGCAACGCTGGCTACATCCCCCCAGTTTGGTGACACTGGCGTGGTGACATTCACCTGGCATCGCTGCTTCTGCACTGCCACCCCCAGGCACTCTGTGTCACTTTTCTGCCATTAAACTCACAGCCTCTGAGGAATGTTTATACTGAAAAGAGTTAGAACAGCACCGTAAGGAAAAGAATTATCACCTCCCTCTTACCGTGGAAAATCGGATTCCTACGGCAGCCTTTAAAAGCGGAGACAGGCTGAATCACCACCAACACAGCACACAAGATCTTCTAAAGACAGTCACAGGACAAGGAAACAGCGAGCACAATCACCTATGGCTGGGTGTCACTGATGCAGAGCCTTGGCAAGTACACAGAGATGAAGGACTCCCAGGTAAGCGTGCAGCCATCCCACCAGCTCTCTCACCTGGGAGAGAAGCTTTCGGTTTTGTCTGGATTCTGCTGGGGTGCTCACAGCCCTCCTTGGATGGCATTCACCAGGCTTATCTTAAAGCCATTTCCAAGGAATTCACAGTCTCAGCACAATATAAAACAGGGACAAAATGACAGGGGAGAAGAGGAATGCAGTACACACCTCCCCATCCCTTTTGGTCCCAGTCTGTACCATCTCTGCTTTTATTACCACACTCTCTAGCCCATCAGGCTAACCGATTTAACACCTCACTCTGACTACTAAAATTGTCTTACACCGTGGCAGCACATCCTGCAGCACTCCCTGCAGCCTGACAGCCCTGCAGTCCCTGGCAGCTTTGCTGGGACTCAGCTACCTGCTGCCTGCATCCTTCTTCCCTGCAGGTCTCCCCCAGCTGCTCCACAGGCACAGCTCTCCTCTGAGCAGAACAGGACATGCATAGCAGCAAGACTTACCTAAGAGATTCTACAAATTGCTCCTGTCTGTGCAAATAACACAGCCCCAAACAAGCCTACATGCACAGGCAGATGTCCAGCTTCATCAGCTTGCAGTAGCTAAACTATCACACTAAAGGCACTAATGCTTGCATTGATCAATAACCTCAGCGTTAAAATCAAGGTTTCTGCCAAAATTGCAGCCCCAGGCCCCCTCCTGCTGCAGGCAAGCGAGTGACAGCGCTGGCTTAGCTCAGGGACAGCCCAAGCAGCAGAAGCCAGCCAGGGTTCTGGTGAAAGGTAACCTGTCCCCTCTGTCACTTGGGGCACCAAGGGGGGAGCAAAGCCAGCATCACCCCAGGTCTGCACACAGCAGCTGCAAGTCAAATTTCAAGCCCCCACCACTGCTCCTGCTGCAGGCAGCAAGAGGTGAGGCCAAATCACAGGGTCTGGAGCTCAGAGGAGCAGCTCAGATAAGCACCCAGGACAGCAGATACCGAGCTGACACCTCCTTTGAGTTTCCTTGGCGGGGCCTGGGAAAAAAATGCCCTGAAGTCTCCTGAGAAGAAGCTTTCTCAGGAAATTTCTGGCAAGTCCTTGGTTTTTCTGCCTGGGACTGGCAGGGTACCTCAGCCTGGCTGTAGTGCCTGGCCCTGGCTGGCAAACACATGGCAAGGCATGGGGTGGGCAGGGAGCAGGAGGAGCCGCCTGTCTCGTTCCAGGCTGGTCCCTGGAGCTCCCAGGTTTAGCTGCAGCTCTGATGGCAGGCAAAGCACCAAGGAGCTGCCTGCTTTTGTTTGTTAGTGAACCTGCTGGGCCACAGCAGTGCGGCCTTGAAGCCACGTGTGTGCTTTTCTCTGTATTTCCTTTTTTCCTTTTTGAGTGAGGTCAGAAGCTCTGACACCTCTCATCTTTCCCCTGCTGAAATGTTCCAGACACAGTGAGACTATGGGATGTAAAGGAGTGTCACAGGCCTTGGGGTGGAGCGGCAAGCACTGTCAGATCAGTCATCAGTTGGATCTGGGAAGCAGTCTGAGGCGTCTCCCTGGCTTTCCATATCGACTATGACCTCAGGATCTGGCATTTCCTCAGCTTCTACCTGCCCTGGAACGTTTTCTTCCGCCAGTGGCTGGGGCTCAAGGCCTTGAGCAACCTGGGCAGCGTCTGGAAAAGGGAGAAATGGTTTGTAAGTGCCCACACTATGGCTCACCCTCGTGGAAATTCATCCCTTGGTCCCTAATGCTGCAGGCTGCCTAATCCACTCAGTCCCCTCGCCCCAGGCATCTGCAAGCCAAATTTCAATTTCCTCTGTAACTGCTCATTTACTGAGCTATCCATCATGCCTTAGGGCACTTTGGTACTGAAGCCATCTGGATTCTTAGGACCAAAGTACTTTAGTACTGCTACTACCAAACCTTTAGTACCAAAACACTAAAACCAAATCTGTTCACTTACATCTGAATAATTAAAGCTAGCTAGCAGCACACATTCAGTTCTCACCTACTTTCCACATGCATCTCTGCTTTTTACTTAATTGCAAAACAATTTAAATATGGGCTACTTTTTAGCCAAACTTATAATGTTTGAATTTTTTATTAAAACCTCTACACTTGAAGTATATTAATATTAAACAATGACCTGAAAGACTTTTTATTTTTATTCTCTTTCTTGTTCAATGTTCATGAGTAGCATTTAATATTTTGAAAGCAGAGCAAAGAGCATCCAAGGTTAGACATAAAGCACAGCAGAGCTATAGAAGGCTGTGCACGGTGCAGTGAAGGACACCAGAAATGCAGTGCTGAGACCAGGCTGTGACCTATGTAATGTTGCTCCAGTTCATGATGTCTCTGCTAAACCTACTTCAGCTGATGATGGTGCATTACTAGGCCAGGCATTGCCAGCTTTTGTGTTTGGGAAGCAAAACTGAGGGAAACATAATGCAAAAAGTGGAGTATTAATATCAAGCTCTTACAGAACAGGACATTTCTGGAGGGTTTTTATCACCGCACTCTCTTGACCGTATTGTGCTAAAGCTGTGGGGGTTTATTCTCAATTTCTTTGAAGAATTTAAAATGTGACCAAATTCCCACTCTAGCCCAATTTAAGAAAATACACAAGCCTCTGGCTTTGATGGGATTTAGCTGTGTCTACAGCTCAGCATATTGGTTCCTGCTGTCCTGAAGATGACTGCTTACAAAAACAACACTGATTTTTATAATCATATATAAAAAGGGGAGAGGGATGAGAAAACAGCAGGAAAACTGCTGAGTTCTGGGGGGCTGCTGTTTTTGAGGAATGTGTTTTAGCACAGGAGATACCGGGACAGCCAGCCTGCAGCCTGCTGGCAGCACCCTCTGTGGGATGCTTGTGGGACGGCTGCCTCTGCCTCTCATGGCATGAGCAAGGTACTGAAAAATGCCCTGCTGCAACTCCTGGAGAAGGTACAGCACCTCCCCTGTTCTGGTGTGTCCCAGATCCCTCTCTACTGTCACCTCCACATCCACAAACACCGTGCTCCTCCAAAACAAGGTATCTGTCCGACTTCAGACAGGTCACTGGACTCACCAGGCTTCGGAGGACGGTCGGTTTGGGCAGCCTGAGCCTCGACACGGTCTCCATTGGGGGGGCTCTTCGTGCCTTCACCGGACACCACTGACATTGTCAGTCCATCATCCTTCTCCTCCTCTGTGAAACCAAAGCCGGAGATTTGAAGGAAGAGGCGTCCCACAGCCCCAGCCTCAGCAGGTCTGCTGTGAGACCAGAGCCCCAGCACGCGTTTGTGTCCCCGGCCCCGCTCCCGGAGCAGGCAGATGCCAAGAACGGAGAGTCACTGCCACCCTGCCAGAGAGCAGCCTGGCCATGCTGGCAGGATCACAGCTTGAGGTGGCACGGGCAGATTGCACTCAGGGACTGGTGCTGACAGAGGACTGCCATCAGAAGCCTTGGGGTCATTTCGGGATCACACCTGAATCAGGTTCAGTTTTATTGCTCATAGGAAAGGTTTTGCTGTGGGTTTTTTTTCAGGCCAGGAGCACAGGGTGAGGGCACAAGTGTGAGGTGGATAAAGGAAAAGCGAGGTTTCATCCAAGACCCTGCTAGCCATAGAATCTGCCTATCAACAAGCAGACTTGTGCTCCAGCAGGTCAAGGGAGGACAGGCTGGAGGACACACAGACACCCAGCTGAGCCCAGGTTACTCTAAGGCCGTGTCAACCCCAGCCTGCACACACACAGTCCTCTCCAAAATTAATCACAGGGTGGGTCACAGCACTCCCCACTCACCTGAAGGCACAGGGATGAACTTGTGTCTCCTCTTCATACAGCAACATATGGCTGCAGGCAAAGCCACCAGCAGGATAAGCACACCCGCTGCACACCCTGCCAGGATGTAAATGAACCCCGGGTACCGCAGCAGGTCTGCAAGAAGGACACAGCATTGTTAGGTACCAGGGTGGACAAACTCCTTTCCCCCAGTGGGAGCAACTCTGCAGCCAGATTAGAGCTTGCTGACATCATCTGTTGCTTTAGTTTGGATCAGGGCAGCTGACGCTGTGAACCGTGGCACTTTGTGATTTATGTCACATCACTTAATTATGGCATGGAATTTTTCATTGTGAGCCTAAGCTGCGTGCATTTGCTTCTGCCTGCTCTGATCACTGACATCTAAGGTAATCTGTAAGTTTTAATCAAATTTAACAGAGAAGGTGGTGGTTTGAAGGACACTACATTTCAACAAGATGCATGAAAAGGGGCAGGTGAGGAGGGAGACCTAAGGAAACACCTTCCACTGAAGGAAAAGCTGCAGAGTCTGTCCCCAGAGCTGGTATCAGAGAATCCGCTTAGGACAGTCATGTAATGACTGCACCAACCTCAGAGCAATTCCTATCAGAGCCTGCACTGTCTCAAAGACTGTGACCACTCGAGCTAGAGCTACAGGAAAAAAAATCCTTCCCTGTCTCTGCTGCTGCTCAGGGAAGGATTCCGCTCTGTTCCCCAGCGCGGCCGGGAGCGTGCGGAACACGCAGCAGGAGTGGGGGCTGCAGATGGCTGAGCAGAAGGGCAGCACAAGTCAGTGGTAATTATTACCCAGCTCAGCAGCCCTTGCTCAGGGTTGCTGTGACGGGGCAGAGCCGCAGGTTGGCTGCTGCTGAGCAGGCAGCTGGTAGAGGGCATCGCAGACTTGCACAAGAGAGACCCATCCAGGCTGGCTCCTTCACTGAGATCACCTGCTCCAGCTTGGGGCAGCCTCTTGGAAAACTTTCTTGCCATGTGCAAAAAAAACCATACTCCATGTAGTTAAAGCTCCACTTTAAGGGTAACATAAATTCCTTAAAACTCCTTAGGTAAGCCTGTGCCATCCCTTTCTGAATAATTTAACTCCTTTTCCAGCAGCACGCATGCCTGCACAACCAGCACAGCACTGCAGCAACCAACAGGCTCATTTGGAGCTTATTTTCAAGCCCTCAAAAGCACTAATTGCTCCATATCTCCAGAGACTAGGAAGAATTTTAAATGTTCCAGGATATACTATACACCATCATACTCCACCTACTCACCAGGACAGTAAAAACAACTGCTTGTGGTATTTTCAGAGTGCTTATTCCAGTCTTTTTATGAACAATTTGAAAAAAAAAATATTCAAAATGAAGAACTTTCAGCAACTCAGAAATAATTTCCCTAATTATTTTAGTTTATGAAAGCTTGAGAATCTTGTCAAAATTATGAATAGAAGTTGGAAATTTTTTCCTGGATCTTTTTCCCAAAAATTTGCCACTTGTTAATAAAGTCTTTTTGAAATAAAATATTGTATTATAAATAAGCAATGAACAAGTAATTAATCAATAAAATCTTTTACATATGTTGACTTTGTAACTTCTGAATCCTGTGTGTTCAGAGCCCTGTGTTGCCTGGAAAGTTTACAGAATTTCTGCCAAATTGGTCTTTGGTAATGTTTATTCAAAATTAATTTCATCAGCCCAAGTGGATGTTTTTACATAGATCATCTACCTACAGTGGAAAAACTCAATTCAGCCCTTTGCCTGGAGCAAATAATAACCCACAAAAATAATTAACCTTCTATTAAGGGAAATGAACCCATTTCTCTCTTCAATTCATTTTATTGGCATCCAGAATTGCTTTAATTCGCTTTTTACAAATCTGGTTGCATTTGGTGACTAAGAAGTGGAATCACTGCCACTTTCTTTCTTTCAGACCCTTCCAAATAAGTGTTTATGTGCGTGTCCATCCCCAAAGAGATATCACTAAATTCCCTCATGAGCTTTCCAAGAGGAAATGGGGAACAGATATCACACCCAGGGGCCTGGGCAGCCGCCCAGGATCAACCATGGAATCTGTCAGCACTTGTGTGATTTATCACTGAGCTTGCCTGGACAGCTCATGGATGTTCACATCCTCCTTCCCCAGGGCCTCGGCCAACTTGGGTCTGACTACACTGAGCAGCCTCCAACCAATTTGACTGGGCAGAATTCAGATCACTGCTCCACAGCCACGAATGCCAAATCTGCACAGACTGGCTGGTGGTGCCAGGCACGGACAGCCCACAGCATTTCTGCTGAATGCCACCACACTGGACACAGGGACTATGTCAGGAGGGCTGCTTTCACACCAACTGCATGCCAGCCAGAAGAAAAGACAGAATCTGCTGTGAAGCTGGAGTGTCCCAGACAATTTCTAAAATCCTACAGTACAGTTTTTCTAGTGGCAAAAGTGATTAAATTAATTACAGCAAAATTTGTCAAAAAACCTTATGGTTAAGTTATGCCTGTAGCTTTGATAACCATCTTTGCTGCCAGAGAGTAAAAGAGCCTTCACTACTGGAGGTGCAAATTAAATGATACCCAGGGATCCAGATTTTCTGTCTCATTAAACTCTGGCCTTATTCAATCAGAATGCTCAGCATTTATGAATAGTTTTCTAATAGATGAAGTCCCAGCCTTCTCACAGACTTACATGTCTGAGCAAGGATACGGAGAGGGAAAACCCTATATTCCCTAAGTAAATGACTTGTGTCTTTACCCACTTCTAATGGATGGGGCTGATGGAGAGACATTTGTATAGATCAGAAAATCTTTTGTGCTTTTGGCCCAGATAAAGGGAAAGTCGATGAGGCAAAACACCTCACCTGAGTCCAGCAGCTGAATCAGGGCTGAATTACTGGAAGGGTTTTTATGGGCATGCACAGAAACTGGAAGGCATCTGGGTCACAGATGCACATCAGAGTAGAAAGCAGCCTGTGTTCCTAAAGCACAGAGGAGCAGTGCACAGGAGGGTGCAAATCTCCGTCACCAAAAAGTAGGAAAAGAGACAGATGGAGATCCATCCTTGCTGCAGAGCTGGGTAAAAGGACTCCTCGACAAACTTATCGCATCTGTCACTGTAGGCTGTGCCAGTCCAAGGCACAAGAGGGAGAAGGAAATCAAGGGGTCACTTTCTAAAGGCAGGACTTAGTAACTCTGGAAGAGAGATGCCAGAGGACAGAAGAGTTTGATGTTTTGAGGGCACCAACAACCCCTGAGTTTGCTGCTGCAAGAGACCAAAAGGAAGATTTTTCTGGAGATGCCGTTACTCACCGTAGCTGCAAGAGAGCGTGATGGGCCTGGTCCTCGTGACACTGTTCCCCTTCAAAACTTCACACACAAACTCTCCAGGCTCAGTTTTGCCCAGGTGAACCTTCTTCCCGGCATCCTTGATGCAAGCCCCCTCGGCTTTCAGGTGGGTGCCATTCAGCAGCCACCGAAAGACCAGGATCTCGCTGCTGGCCACGTTGCAGGACAGCTCTGCGGTCCCATCAGGGAAGCACTGGATACCAATGGTCGGCTCTGGTCACACACAGCGTGACAGGGAAAAAACAGAAACAGGGAGAAAAGAGGTGAGGAGAGGGCTCAGCAGTGAAAACAGAAGCTTCCCTTACCAGCAAACCCAGTAATACCACATTTACTGCATCAGGGGAGCACAGAAACAAGTAACCAGACTCTGGAGTGGCTGCACTCTGCCCTGAAATGCTTAACAGTGCCCACCCCAACCCTGCAAGTGACTTTTGATCCCTGCTTTGGGGATGCCACCTAAATCTGGCATCTTTTCACTTTCCTAACTGACATTGGAAAAGAAAAAATTAAAAATAAAAGCCCCTGGTCTGAGAGGATGGTGGAAATGTCCAAAGCATGTGCCAGCCAGAGCTCTCCTCTCAAATCAGCAGGTAATCATAGCTTTGGAGGACACTCAGTCCTCCCCTCCACCAGAGGTTTGTGCTTTTGCTGTTACTCTGCCCCTTCTTCCATTTTAGAGAGGAACTGGTGCAAATCATGGCCAACACGGGTACAAACACAAGATGCCTGCAGTTAGATATGATACCCAGAGTGGGACATTTTAAAATTAATCAATGAATCATTACTCTTCCTACATTTTCCTCTATTTTTCACTTTCAGTCTACTACAAGGAGCAAACCTACTTCCTACATTTCCTACTTAGCAAATACAAACTTGATAGAGAACTGGTATGGTTTTCTGACAACAGGAGTAACACTGACAACATCCATCCATGGAAATAAGCTCAGAAATCACTTTCTTGCACTAGGACATCATCTTCAGTTAAAATTCCCTGCCTCCAGGAATGTGTTGGCTGTTCAAGTTTTTCCCTGCTTTAGGGGTGGCAACAGAACAGAAGGAGGAGGCAAATGTTCCCAAAGTAAATCCACTGAAATGGAAGTTAAACCCAGGACACTCCTGCAGTCTTTGACTACTTCCAGTCTAAGCCCCTGTTCTTCATACCAAGGAGTCACATCTTTGACCTCCTGTGCACAGCAGTTCCGCCTGTTTGCACCCAAAAGGTGTAAGGGTTCATTTATCTTCACTGAGACCGGTTTGCTCAGACATTTTCATTACAGTTTCACACGCTTCAATTTATCTTAGAAGCCTGAGCAAGTGAAAGCCCTGCAAAAGGAACGGTGGTGAGGAGGACCGGAGCAACGCTCTCTGTCTGCCTGGAGCACAATTCAGCAGGAGGACAAACCCTCCTAAGCCTTCTCCATATTAACCCAAGCAATGAGCTGGATCCTGTACAGAAGTGACTTTGTTTCTGCCTTTGCTGCCTGCAGATGGATGAGTGGGCACACAAAAGGGAGCAGGAATTCTGAGGCCACAGGGGAGAGGAGACTGACGTGGTTCCCAGAGGCACCTATAGCTCCTGCAAGCTCAAGCAGTTTCTTTGGAAAAAATTCAAGGCATCAGGCTTCCAACCAGGTTCACAAGTTGAAATGCTTTGTGTTGCTAAGAAGGCCACTTACCAAATACTTCCAGTGTAAAATTTCTGGTGGTGTTCTGAAAAACGAATCCGTATTTTCCTTCATCATCTTTCTCCACGCTCCTCAGCACTAGGGAGCCGTTCTCTAAGTTCAGCCATCTACTGGCAGAAGTGCCACACTTGGCCAGCAAAGTATCATTTAGGACAGTTGTAGAGCATTTCTTATCCTCCTTGCTCATACTGGAGAAGTTCTGCAGGCTTTGGATTTCCAAAGAAAAGACTGCTGAGTCGCCGCTGAGCGCACCAGTCCAGATGGCAGAGCCTGAAAGGAGAGCAAGCTTGCCATGTCCATCCATCCCCTCCTGGCTGCCTCCCAGGAAGGACAATGCCCAGGTGAGACAGAGGAGGGATAGACCCAACCCTAGGGACAAGTTGGATCACCAGTGATTGAAAATCAGAGGAGTGGGATGTCTTCTATAAGGTCCAACTTCCCCCACCTCAACAGCACAGGAACGGTGTGCACACCGTGCACACAGGGAAACAAAAGGCTGAACAGCTGGTCTTTTCTCCCCCTAAATTTAAAATGAGCATCTACCAGCCCCCAGCAGAGATGAGAGACTGTGGGAAGAAAGGGCATCAGTGCCATGGACCTTGCACAGAGGGTAGCAGAAACAACAGCTGCAGGTGCACAGCTGCCTTCACCCAAAGAGTAAGGTCACAGTTTTAACTTGAACAGGTCTCACAGTACACTTGGACATTATTAAGTTGTGGTGTGTAAATCAGAGATGGGTAAATGGCAGGGTGACAGCAGCCTGGGGACTAACCCAAGGTCACAGCGAGTGTTGGGAGCTGGACCACGACGCTCTCCAGCCAGAACTCTGCATACAAGGACCTTACATTCCCTGCTGAAAAGCTTCTACAGACACAGGACACTCAGAAAGTACAATATTTTGTTTAGTAGAAAAAGAATCTGTCTTACTTTGGTCTGACTTCCCCTTTCATGCATTAGCAGCCACACTATTTGATGTCGCCCGAAACCTGGTGGCATCCTTAAAAGATCTTGGAGCAAAATTAGGGTGTCTGCTCATCTAGGCAAGTCTGTGCCAACCCCATAAAGAAAAATCCTCCTTACCTTGAGTAACAGTTATTATCACCAGCAAGCAGAGCAGAGTAAAAGGAGAGATGAAATCCATTTCAAAGAGCTCCTTGCATCATATGCTGAGGAGATGATCTGGCTACAGAGCTCGGTGAATATAGCGCTGGGGAAATGATGTCAGAAGCAAGAGTGAAAAAAAAAAAAAAAAAAAAAAAGAAGAAAAGAAGCTCCATAGTGGACAGATTGAATGATGTTTCAAAATAGACCTGCAAGGGTTTTGGGTGACTGAACTCGGGCTGAGCCAATGCAAGCCACAATGTGCTCTGCAAAGTCCCGCAGCTCAAAGGTAACTGCGAGTGTGAGAACAGGGCTGAGAGGTGAGGGGAGACAAAAATATCTCCTGGTCAGCTCACTCCATTTAGGGAGAATCTAATGCCAAGAGCAGGCAAAGGAGAAACACCTATTTCTTTCATCCTTTCCCAGTTTATCAAAGTACAGCATCCCCACCCAGGGAGGAGAAATTAGTGCAGTCAGAGAAAGCACTGCACATGAAAACCAGCTGGTTTTCTGAAATACTAAAAATGATCATTCCTCGACATCTCACCATCAGGAAGGAGGTGTGGGACAAGGCTCTCCTTCTGTTCCCAAAGGCTGTGTTGCCAATGTGAACTTTGCCAGGCTCTTTTAGTGACTGGTACCACTTTTTGAGTGGTATCTGCCATGCAGGAAAGGCTCCACACAGCCAGGCAAAGAGTAAAGCTTATGGGAAGTTGAGCTGCACTGCAAAACTAAACTGAATGTACCCCAAAAGCCACCTCAGCTTTGTTTGGAGTGTAGATCTCAGAGATGAGACTGGAAAGCTGATCCTGAAGAAACACTGTGAACCAGTTATCTGAAGAGTCGGGTAGGGCCAGAGACTGCACTTTTTGGGATGGCTTAAAGTGCACTGGGTGTTGCCCCGAGTGCCAGGGTGGGTTAAACAAACAACACAGGGGGAACTGTCTCACTCACTGGAGGAAGTAGACTGCATTAGAGCCAATATCTGGATGCTTTCAGATGCTTAGCAGATGTGCTGGGGAATAACTACAGCAGTTGGGTTCAGGATGCAGCTGGGAAGCCTAGACTTTAGTGCCATTTCTCTGGACAGACATAGACACAGCCCCTTAAGGAAGCTCCACGCAGCGGATTCACGTGTACACACACATTTCTGAGAAGTGGGTAAAACCCTTGTGTTGTGCTCTGCACTGTTTTTCAAACAATCTGGCTATGCTTGAAAAATTCCATATTTCAGCCACTGGTTTGGCCACTGTGACTTCTTATCAATGACAATTGCATCTCACCTCCTGCTCCCAGTGTTACAAATTTGGTTCAAGGCTATCACAGCAATATGCTGCCTTTATCATATGTGCATAGGACAGGCCTAAATTGATCTAAGATGAGACAGAAATAGACTTCTCTGAGAAAAGCAGCGAAGTGAGTCTTCAGATGCTCACAGCAGTGCAGAGGAAGGGAGAGAGAAAAAAGTATTTACAGTAAGAAACACTTTCATTTCCTTCTGTGCTGCTGAAATAAGATGAAGAAAATCTCTCTCAAATACCACTGCAAGACTGGGGCTAACCATCTGCCTCGGATGTGCACATTCAACTTCATTTCACCTTCATGCTTGAAGGGCAAGCTGGTAGAGCTTAGGGTTGCAGTGCTGTGGTGGAGACACGAGACAGAACAGACAGCACGTGCAGGGTCGCTTCCCAACAGCACCCCAAAACATCCAGAATCTCAGCAAAACTAGATGCAAAAGGGGTCTGCATAAAGACTAATCCAGCAAAAGCTCACCTTCTCTTCCAGCCAACGAGAGCAGAGCCCACTTGCACATTTGCAGTAAAATCCCAGAAAAATACGGCCTTGCTGCTGCCGCTCTGTTGTTACAGAAGTGACTCTGCACGACTGTGACATTGCGGTGTCCTGCATTTCGTCTCCCTCTCAGTGACTCCAGGGCAAATGAGTACATTTATGAGTTCAATATTCCTGACTGCAAGTGCCCCATACATCACACAGTATATGAAGTCCCATTAGGCTTCTTCTGTCCCTCACATCCTCACTAGCTAAAAAAAAAATGCCAAAAGGAACCACGGCCAGGATAAAGATGACAGCACACACACAATCTGTGTTGTCATCAATCAGCAGCCTCTTCTAAGAGCAGCACTCTCAAATTTCACATACAATGAAACTGTTAGATGAGATCTGGCATTAATTTCTAATTAATTAGCATTGGCTAATGAGTGCTCTCAGCACCCTTGGCTAGGCAGAGAATTCAGTTCCCCTTTTTATATAAAGACACAGAGTTTTGTATGATTACTGTAGACAAAAAACACCTTGTAAGGCTTACCAGAAATCACAAGTAGAAAAAAGGGGGAGGGAAGGTGGACCAAATAAAAAAAACTAAGACTTTGTAATCAACCAAGAATTTGTAGTTTGAAGGTGAACTAAAACTTTTTTTACTTGGTGAGATGCAAGCTCACAGGGTCATTTTGCCCCTTCATGCTGAAGGCTTCATGAAAGGGGAATGGAGATTCATTCCATAGATGGCATGAGGCCTTGATGGAGCTTGGGAGATGGGAAAACCTGAGCTAGCAAGTAAAGCAGGAAATAACCCGTGAAATATTATGGAGAAATCTGTACATATCAACTCTGCACATCTCTTTCCACAGGCTGGTAAGCATGGGCAGCACACCTATTTTTACTGCCATTAATGTGTGTCAGTGCTCACTGGGGAAACACACGGGCTCAGATTCACTCAGAGGCAGCCAGCAGAGCTAAATCCAGAAACTCAACACAAGCAAACAGAAGATAGGCCTGCAGCAGCAGCAATGCACTGCTACAGCAGCCCTTCTGTCCATCCATCCCCTGTGGTGGAGCAGCACGACCATGGCTACAGCCCAAACTGCCAGGGCAGGGACACCCAGGACTGGACAGCACTGGGAGAGGGAGAGGTTTGCAGCCACAATGTGCTCTGCAAGCTTGAAGAGAGCTGCAAGTGTAGGAACAGGGCTGAGGGGTGAGGGGAGACAAAAATATCTCCTGGTCAGCTCACCAGTCCAACCCACACCTGCAGCTATTCATGCATCAGCCATTTCCTTTAAAATGGGCTTTGAGTGGCTCACAGGAGACTTTGACTGTGGCACACACCTAAGAAATGCTTCTGTGGGGGGCAGCAGGACCCAGAGACTGATGAAGATTCATATTCATATGAACTCTGTTACATTAAACTAGCCAGAGAGCTATGCTTATCCTCAAGATCTTTCTTGATCATAGCGATAGAGATAGCAAGCAAAAATAAAAGCAAATGCTAATGTCAGAGTCTCAGCTACAGATGATATCTCCGTGACAGGGACATTAAAAAACCCTGAAAATTAAAAAAGGGATGTTGCAGAAACGTGCTGAGATCACAAACTGCTAAGGAAAGGCTCCAGACCTAATTATGGACATGGTACGTGTGGTTTTCTCCATCCTGTAGTACCTCTGGGGAAGGCACAGCCCAACACTTGCAGGAGCCAGGGCTGATAGGACTGCACTCTTTTCTTCAGAGCACCCACGGATATTTTAATTTTTCTCTTGCTAAGAGATGGAAGGAACATCCAATATCCTACAAACACATACAGTTCCTCTGACATGGCTCTCCCAGCATGGCCTGTGATGACAAATGAAAAACAAGAGCCCATACATGGAAAAACTGCTAGAAATGACACAATTTATATTTAGCTGCATGCAGGGTGAAATGCTTCACATTTGCTTGAAAAAAGAAAGAAACAAACAAATATCTTAATTATTGCAGAGCTATTCAGACATATGGGTTCAATCCTGTCACTGCATGAACAAAGCTTAACTGAAGGAACACATTCCACTTCCTCCTTGCTTTGTCTTGCCTCGTTTTCAGGGGAAAGAAGACTTTGCTAAACCCCAACTTGGAAGGTGAACTTGGGAAATTTCACTAACATTGCCACCTTTAATCATATAAACATTATTTACAAAGGCAAAGAGATTTCACAGGTTCAAATTCTCTGCAGGATTCACTGAACAGTGTCTGAGCATTACATCTGCCGTGGTGAGGAGAAAGTTAATGCCAGGTTCAATTTTTAAAAAAAAATCTCCAAATATGGTGCAGAATGGGGACAAAAGCCACCAGCACAGCTGTACAACCACAAGATTGCAGGTGGCTGTGACAGGGATTCCCTATCTGTCACACTCTAGCACATGAGTAACCTAAGGTGACAGCCAGAAGACTTGAAAAAGCAGCAGAAAACACACTTTGTGCCTTTTCCTGAAGCTTTGCTACCCCAAAAAAGAAACTACAGCCACTGATACCTGCAGCAAATTAAAGCATTCAAGAGCTTTAGAAAGTTTCTTTTAAGCAGCAGAAAATATTCTTTGATTAAAAAAAAAAAAACAACAGCCAAAACATCTGGGTCATTTAACTTTATATCACTTATTAGAGGTGCTTAGAAAATGCAGACATTTGGGATAACGGCTGTCTTGACAACAGACTGAAATTCATTGTACAGGCACCAGAACAGCACTGAAAAAAAATATTCAGGAGATCCACAAACTGAAAGAGGCTGAAAAATAGTGTTTTATAGGATCAAAGCTGGAAACACAGCTTCAGCATCTAAAGTAGGACTTGAAAGGCAGATTGAAAAGTCATTGGGCATGACATTCTTTAACAAGGTAGCTCTGGCTAGGGCCAAAACAGCAAATAATTGAGGCCTTTCAAGATTAAATTAAATTTCTGCATACCCTGAAATTGTGAAATGAGTAAGATTTTCAGAAAGTGCAAGCATGGAGGGCACTTACCCCACAAAATGAATGTCTGACCACGCTGTGAGAGCAACCCCTGGGCCCTGGGCAGTGCAGAGATCCAGATGACACTCACCCTTGGTTCTTTCCTCTAGAGCCCTTTGCATACATATTCCTTTTTATCTCCTTAGAGATTGAAATCTGGGTGTATTTATCAAACATTTGAATCTCAGGGTCTCCCCAGTAATACTAGTGATTAAAAAGGGGAAATAAACTGGAATATTTTTGCAGCTAAGATTGTGTTCAGAATTTGAATATTCCAGCCACATAACACTTGTGCTGGGCCAGCCTCAATTTATTTGGCCTTTACACCTCATGTGCATTAAAGCAACAGGAATATAGGTGTAGCATCTGGTCATTTAAGTTTCTGCACAAATCTTTGATGTCTTTAATGCTTCAGTTCATTCTTTCTTCTTTCCCTGCTGATTGAGGGTGGTACAAAGAACACAACTTTGCTCTATTCCTGAGCTGTGGGCTTAGACATATCTTGGAGAGGTTTTGTTCAGTCATGTGGTACCTTCCCACCCTCTTCTGACAAAAAAACTATCTCCTAAATGGACTCCCTTCTCTTCACAGAATTTTAATTTTTAATTTGGTTGGATAGACTTGGTAGCCTTTAGCTGTCAAAGCAACCAGCATTACATGTGTATTCCAATTTTCCCTATTTGTACTTGCCATTAGCACATCATCCACACGTTGTATTAATACAAAGTTATTGGTTAACTCTCCTCTAAATCTGCCTAGGATTTTCAAAAATGAAGCTGACAATCCTGCAAACCCTTGAGGAAATCCAGTCCACTTTTACTGTTTTCCTTCCCAAGTGAAGACAAAATTATACTGAGATTCTGGATGCACCATTATACTGAAACAAGCTGGGAACAAATAAATTACTGTAAAACAATTTGCATTAGCCAGTATCATATTTATAGTTGTTGAAGCATCAGGATCTAGAGTCCTGGATGAATCTATAAACTAATCTTCCATCTGAGCTTAATTTAGGGTTTTTTTATCAGCAAGACAGGAGTATTACAGGGAGACTCACAAGGGAGAAGATCCTCAATTATTTGTCTTATACCTCCCCTTGCTTCCCAAGAGCACAGGTACTATTTTAAGGAGGGAGGTTTGCCTCCCTGCATTTTGAGCTGCACTGGATTCGCTCAGGACACCTCTGAGTTCCTGGGGTATTTCCTTCCCCCTTCAGTCACACAACCATCATGATGTTTTGGTATGTTGCCCACTGAGAGTCGCACACACAAATTCCTTGTGGTGAACACCGCAACTGTGCCCAAAATTGTGTAACAAATACCTCCCCACCAAGTTTGCTGGTGCTGATTCCAGCAGCAGGAAAAGAATGATTATCAGAATGTGGATGTCTCTGTGCCATCATGTCCTGGGTACAAAGCTTTACCTTCTATTCATACAACGTTTACTTTACCCTTAATTGTTGATCCTTCAACAATTGGGAGGGTGGGGGGATTGTTAACGTCACATAAATTGTGCTGGTATCTATCAGACATGCCTTAAGTTTCATCTCCAGTTTTTTAATCTATAATTGGTTCACTAAAGTTCCCCAGGGTGATTACTTTTGTATCTCCTTCCACTGCTGGGGCTTGGGGGTCTGGTCTGATCATTGTTCATCGCTTTCATTCGGCTCCCGATTGATTTGATTTTCGCTTTGTTGCTCTCACAGTTCCTGTCTCAGGATCACAGGACATTCTCTTTCCAGTGTCTTGGTTTTATTGCAGTAATCCTTTGGACTTCTCCAATTTAAATTTCCATTTCCCTTCTTCCCATTATTACCCCTCTGTCCTGTGAAATTCCTGCCTTGCAGAGCAGCTAACAAGCCAGCCTTCTCTTCCTGCTGTTTTCTCCTCTGCCTCATCTTAGCCTCATCCCTTACATTACACACAAATGTTGCAATAATTAATATCTCCTCTATGAGCTTCCCATAACAGCCCAGGAAACACTGGTTAAAATGATTAACATCTGGGGTCACTTGATCTACAAATAAGGAGACAAGCAAAAACCCCTCCTGCAGGGCTTCTGGGTTCATTCCACCACCTAGTGAATGCCTTGTCAGCATTATTTTCCCTTTGTCCCATTAACTGCTTCTTAAACCCTTTTCAGCATAATCTTAAGGCACCTGATCCTGCCTTGGTCTGGTGATAGGAACTGTCTGCTTCTGCCCACACAGTCCTACCATCCAGCAGACTGTTCTCTATTTTCCTGCACAATCAACACTTTCTCTTCATGGGCTAAATAGAGTTTCCAGTAACCATCAAGTGTCTGAACAAAAAAGGTCACATGCAGTAAAAATTCCCCCAATCACTTACTGAGCCTTTCACTCCAGACTCCTTTCTGGAGCCTGAGCATTTGCTGCTGCCAAACCACCAAATCTGCCAGACCAAATAACACCATTGCTTCTGCCCCCACTGCTGCAGGAGGAATGGGGGGCTTGCACAGCTGTTGAAGGGAAAGCAGAAGGTGCAGAAAGAGGAACAGAAGGAGTGATAGAGCAAATGGGAAGCAAAGGAAACAGAGGCACATCTGCAGCAGCTGCCTGAGCTTGTATGAATAGCAGTGACTAAGGAGATGCCTTGGTTTTGCTCTCATTCTTTACTTTACCTTGTAAGGCTTGTATAATGGCCATTAGACCCATCACGTCATCAATTACTCCAAACATGCCAAAAATCAATCTGAGCTGTGAAAGGATCTTCGATGTTAGCATTAAACACGTCATGTAGTCACAGTTAAAACTGCCCACTGGTGGCTCCTTCTGGTCTCTGCTCCCAAATGCAGTCACAGCCAGACAGGTATCTCAGCACAAACCCAGAGTCCTTTTTCCTGACAACCCATCGTACCCACCAATTCTGCTGCAATTACTCCAGAGTTCTGATAATGAGGTACCTCTCACTAAACTTTGTCTCATTTCCAAACTAAATGAAGTATGTAGAATTACAGAAAGTCACCACCTCACCTCTTTCTGGTTAGGCCCCTGCACACTCCCTGTGACAGAAGTAGATGAACTCACCTGTCCCATGGATCAGACACTTCCCATGAGATGCCACAGCCAAACAGTGGATGAGGGGATTCCATCTGGGTTAAAAATCCTGCTGCAAAACTGATTTGAGATGTTTATCAACTGAGGAAGAAAGGGACACAAGAACAGAACTACAAAGTGTTTATTTCATGACCATGAGACCCCTCCTTCATCAGAAGGGATTTTTAAGGAGTTTATATACAACTAGAAAAGAAATACTATGCATAATCATCTGACAGCACACAGGCACACTTTTGCCTTCTCCCCTCATGCTGAGGACCTTTACAGCATTTTCAGACAGGCAGCTCCACATTGCCTTTGCCACCCCGTGGTTAATGCAGGCACGGCTCCAGACCTTCCCCTTTGACTGCCCAACACAAGTTGTTTCTTACTCCTCTTTAGAGCAACCTGCCAACATTCCACCTCACAGCTGTTACTAGATCAAAATTCAGCAAGGATATTGTGGTCAGTTTGGAACACCAAGAGTTAATAAATCTCAAAATGACATGATCAGCCTTCAAATGCTCACATCCTGGAGGGCTGCAGTAACTGAATTCTGCAGAACAGCCATCAAACCCCAGCAAGGACAGTTTGTGACCAGTACCTGCAGTTTTAAAGCATTTTCATCAAAACCTCCCCCTGCAAAGCATTCCCATAAAAGCCTAACATGTTTTCCTCAGGTCCTCATTGATCAGTCTGGTGCTGGCAGGAAAATAACCAGCATGGGGACTCACAGGATGGTAAGGACTAACTGTAGGATGCTCCATAAGTAATTATGGAAATCCGAGCTGAGTAACATCCTCCATGAGGAAGTATGTTGTTTAAAGCAGAAAGCAAACAAAAATGTCTGTTCACAGCTGAAGCCAAGTTTCTACAGTTACTAGATTTGTCTGTTTACTGAAAACTCAGAAAAAGTGTAAATTGAAACCTCAGTCTTCGCCGCGTCTCTCAAGCAGAACATCTGAATTTCACTTCGCTTTACCCACTACCTCCATCACTTCCTAGAACTATAAAACACAGCAGGAAAGGAGCCCAAGAGGACACACATCTGTTCCCTGGACGGCCCAGCTCACACGTGATGCTCTAGTGTTGCAGTGCTCAGCACTCCAGTGCAGGAATCACTTCTGTCCACACCTCAGGGTGCCAGCAGGGCCTCCTCCCTTTGCTTCCTGCAGATCACATCCTGGTGTTGAAGGGAGAGGCTCTGCCTTTGCCTCTGTAGAGTATTCAGCCAGTGCCATGTTCCTGCATCCTGCCTAGTGTGAGATGGCTAAAACAGTCACAGAACTCTTCACATATCCCTCGTGGTACCAAAAACATGAAGCACCAAGCCATTTCTGTGTTTTCTTTTTTTCCAGACCACCTGAAGAAGTGCTTCAGCTTTGTCTCTGTTAGATTCAAGAGTGTGGATTCACCACACTCAAGTCCTGTAGTTGACTTCACAAGTTCTGTAGTTGCTTTAAATGTTTATGCTCCTGAGGGAAGAAAAACATATCTACTCATTATTGGGATACATTCCACAGATAGTGACCACAAGCAGGATTATTCCTTTTATCTCTTGTTAATTGAAAATGTTCTTCCTTTACTATATTTGTTTGAAATACTAGCCTGAAACCAGTACAGAGAGATTCACTGTGAATGCTTTAATACCTTGCCTTGTAATAAAATACCTTTTTTCATTTTAACAGCTTTTCTTCCATCCCACATGCTTACACAGATTTTTCCTCACTACAACAAGATGTGCAGGAGGACTGTACAGGAAACCATATATATTTAGTCTCTGAAATCTCCAACCAGCTTGGAAGTCCTGCCACACAGATTTACAAATTATCAACTGGGAGCCTGCACACAGCCAGGGCTTGCTGTTCAGAAGCCAGCAGGTAACAAATGAGGTCCCTGAACAGTTCCCCCACCATAAGAAGGTCCATTTCCTTGTCAAGCTGAGGAAGCATTTTACTTGGATTTGATTTAAAAAGAGAGAATCCTACTGGGAGGTCACAAGTCATAGCAAGAGTGTGTTTTGAATCAGCGTCCATCAGATATATTAATGCCTAGGGACGCATCTAGAATATTGTCTTTGACACTGTCAAAAACTAAACCAGTCATTTTTAACAGCTTCCCTGCAAAACTGAATCCTGGCATTTGCAACAGCTGCTATGTCAGAAGCAGAAGCAAACCCTATCCTTTGTCATAAGTTGAATTTGGCACGTCTGAGTGATACAATTACTGTAGTCTGAATGAAAATAACTCCCATACAAATGATAATTGCTTGCTTCTAAAAATCTAACTGCTTCTGGGCAAAGATTTTGTTCTGACTAGCAAAGATTCTGCCCACATTGAAACCACCTGCCTCAAGACATTTGAGTCCTTTAGCCATTTCAAAGTAAGATAGGACACATTTCAAACAGCCTCCTGTTGGTCTGTTCTGTCTTCTAATCCAAAGCAGAAGGAAAATAAATTCCCTGGTTCCCATTTCCAGGAACCAGAGTAAGAACACTACCTAAAGGGCACAAAAACCAAGTCCCCACACACAGCAGCGTCATCAGAACTCCTTTTCTACTTCATGTTCTTGTATTGCTCTGGCTTGAGTCAGAGATGGCAAATTCAAGCCACTGAATCACAAAACATGAGATTTCCTTTGACATCCAGGGCTACCAGGAGGACAGGGCAGCTGGAGTGCTTCACTGGGTACTGACAGCAGCAAGGGAGCAGTGCAAGGAGGAAACTCACTTTCATCCTCTACTCCAGCAAAATGCTGGAACTAGAGGGAAAGGTGACTGGGAAGACAAGGAAAAAGAGGCAAATACTTATTTGTGTGGTTCTCCAACAGCCCTGAAACCACAAACAGAGGGGGGTGTTGAGACAGGGAAGCAGGAAGGCAGAACAAAGCATAACACTCCAACTTCTGTGCCAGGTAAAAAACAGTAACATCTCACAGGCCAGGATGCTCACAATAGGGGGAAGAGCCCTAATCAGTATTTTGTAGGCCCCAAAATCTCTGTGTTATTCCACTGTGGGTCAGACTTCATGAAGGCTAAGGCAGCTTTCAGTAAGCCTTGCTGGCCTGGGTTGACCTCAATATCTAACACAAATATAGCTGGCAAAGTCAATCACTGTACAGAGACAAAAAAAAAATACAACAACATGTGGAAGAATTTAAAATTAGCACCCAATAATTAACCAAGGAAGCTCAATAAGAGCTCAGCACATTTAGGAGCTTAAATGGCTGGGTTTAGAAGTCTAACTGCAACATCTTGTTTTCAGTCTTGTAGCAGAAGCGTAAATGCTAATTGCAAGGGTAACAAACCTTAAATCAAGAACATAACACGCAGGAGTCTCATTTCAATTATCACATGAGCTCAAAAGGAACTGACATGAACTTTTGCCAGTGGAGGTTTACACTAAATATTTTTTTAAAAAAACCTACATCAAAAGACAGGCAGTGGAATAAGCTGCCCAGGGAGGTGGTGGAGTCACCATCTCTGAAGGTGTTAGAGACATCTGGATCTGGCACTTGGGAATGTGGTTTAAGAGTGGTTATGGTTGGTGCTGGGTTGAGAGTTGGACTGGATGATCTCAAAGGTCTCTTCCATCCTTGATGATTTTTTGAACAACAGAGGCAGCAGCTGCCAACTTTAACATAATCTATACATCATAACACAAACAAGTGTCTGATCCACACAGCCCAGCACAGGAAGACAAGGACTTTATAGTGAGAACTTCCACCCACCCTACACACACACACACACACATACACACCTTGAACTCTCTTTGGAGAAGACAAAGCTGTGGGAGCTGTTGCACACCATGGCCATCCTTCATCCTCTTTCCCAGCCACGTGGAGCCCCAATGTTCCATTAGGGAAGACAGGAATGTGCTGCCCAAGCTCGGTGTTCCGGTGAATCCAGCACTGTGAGGACCTATTTCTTGCTGACAGCGGATCCAAAAACGCTGCTCCAACTGGGGATAGCCAAGGTCAAAAAATAGCAGCCATGTGCTCTCCCATCTATCATGGACACATCACTGGGGGTTGAAAACATAGCACATGGAAAAAAATCACTAACAAACAGTTTGACATGATTATAGACATCAGGCTGAAACTCTGGTGATGATGGAGGGTTGAGAACGTCAGCTGGGAGCTGGGATTTAAAAGTGAAAAGTGGGATTCACTTCCAAATCCTGAATACTGAAGTGTGTGGTCTCTAAATAACCTCTAAAGCCTGGCTTGTCCGAGATCCACGCATTATGCACAGAAGGTTTTGCACCAGTCTTCTTCCTTAGCAGTTTAATAAAGCTTAAATGAGAAATTTCTTTAAACTCCTGTCAAGATTTTTTATTAAATAAAGCCACAAATGGCATAAACTGATGTTAAAAAGTATTACTGACAGCTAATGAACCAGCTATTTTTATTCTCTGTAAACACTAAGACACAACTTTCAACTCATACTCAATTAATAATATCTAATAAGCCAACTCTGTCAAATTATATTTGTTTTATTAGTATTATCTTGCTAGAGTTTATTACAGCGCTCCTTCAAACACTAAATCTTTAAGAGGAAGCTGTAAGATTAATTAATTAATATTCTATTTTTAATTGCTTTCCTTTTTCATATTCCAAATATACTGACGTAATTCCATTAGCCAAGGTCTTTTATTTCCCCATGGAATTAATTTCAAGCAGAAGCTGCTTAACAACAGCAAGTGCAGCATGCTTAAACACTTCAGGAACATAATTTTGTTTCATCACAGCACTCAAATGTTATTCTGGTCCTGCAGCTAATAAACCCACAGCCTAAACCTCTAAGAACACATCAACACCAAACCACATATTCCAAACCAGATTAGCATAAATACATGCTGCTACTAGGGAATTACTAGGAATTAAATAAATTTTCTTACCTTCAAAATTAACAAGTGCACACAAGGCAGTCTGTAATGAGTAACATGCAACATTTTTAATAATTATTATAAAATATAAATGATTATAAAATAATTTTCAAATAGGTGACACTTCAAAAGTGACTTTTCTTTGCAATCATGTATACATTTCTTCATGGGTTTGTTCATCAGGAAACCTTCAAATCCCATTAACTTAGATCCAAGTATTCTTGCATACTAATTATTTCCTTACTGAATCTGAGCAGAGAATTTTTAGATAAAATACCTGTATCATTAAAAATAAAAAAAGAAAGCCACCTGTAGTTTCATCAACTGCCAGCAGTGTCTGCTGTGAACTTGTGGGCGAGTTTCCCTTTTTTCCATGCCACAAGTGCGACACTGGAGATTTGCATCGTCAGGCAATTTTTCACAGCCAAAAGAAATCCAAAGGTGTAGCTGCAGGCTAGGAATATTTAGGAATATTAATTGCTAGAGATGGACTTGTACGTCTGTACTGGCAACTGCTCCTCTGGACTTCAGCAAAAATACTCTAACACTTGCCAAAGCTCCTGTTTGTGTCTGGTGCACGTCTTTATCATCAAAAGTGTGAAGATGGCTCAGAAAAAATGCTACATTACAGTTACCTGCAGCATCAAAGCTTCCCCCAAGGAAACAAAATTTATGTAAAATAGTGTAACCTCATACAGAAACCCAAAGCAGTGCCATGCATCCTCCTCAGCTTCCAGTTTTGCCTGTGGATGTGACAAGCCATATGAAGCCACAGGAGACAGTGCAAAGCACTCCTTTATATGCCAAGAGAGCATATGTGAAGAAGCCAAACTCCTGCAAGTCTCTAGAGAAGCCCCTGGTTCCCAACGCCTCTCTGCCAGCTGAGCAGTCACCTCAGAAAGAAAATTTATTTCTGCAGTTCACAGAATCTGATTTCCCAGCCTGACAGGCAGCCTGCAGGAGGGAGTCTCCTTTTGCAGTACATGCACAGCACCAAGGCTGCAACTTGAGCAGCAAATTATTGATTGAAGCTGTCTTTGCTGCCTCCTGGTCGTGCACAAATCACTACCTTCAACAAGGAAAAGTGCACACAGGGCAGGGGGTTGACACTCAGGATGAGCACCAAAAGAGAAGAAGAACAGGCTGTCTCCCTGCTTGTCAAACAATGCCTTGAACCCCAATTCAGCAAGTACAGGGTCAGAGTACACACTTCCAAAAGCCTTAAAATGAAATAAAAATCAGCTGCCTCACAGTGACTATCCAAAAAAAACTACTTGCTGTTGTTTACAGACACACAGAAATGAGAGACAAATCTCAAAGGCAACCATCTGAAAGATTTCAGCCTGACTAAAAATATCTGTTACCATCCAATCAACAAGTCAAGCACCTCTCACAAGCAAACTTTACCAGAGCCTCCATAACTTTCATTTCTGCCTTCATGGGATGTGTCTGCCCACAGCTTTGTGGGTCTCTTTACTGCTTGATCTCTGCAAACACAGAGACTGTTCTGAAAACCACAGCACTTGGAAAACAAACCACCTAAGATTACATATTCATAAGAAAATGGAGGGGAAAACCACAAACCGGCTCCCTTCAACACAAAAGCAAGCCAATTAAATATTAAAATAGCAAGAAACGAGCACAAAAAGCCAGCAAATACAAGAAGTCTAAACCATGTGCAGTCCTGCATCAACTCAGAGATCTAAATGAACAGGGCTGCTTAATGAAACCAGATAAATCTGGATGTCTGCCAGTGCCATTGGCAGCAAATGTCATTCAGCTTCCAGAGATCTCTGAGGGAGAGCAGCTACACCAATAATTAACATATTTTGCTGTAAGGAGGATGGACAGAGTGCAGCCTCAGAGACGCCTTCCCCAGTATCAACCCTTGCACCACAACCCACACAAAGGCTCTCTAAATGACCTCCACAAGCACTGCAGCTCCCCAGAGGCACCAATCCTTTCACCCTCCTGCAGAGGTGCTGGCCATGGCACAGCTCCTCTGCCTTCCCTCCGCACTAAACTGGGGATGCTCCTCCTCATGGAGCCTGTTATCCCGTGGATAACACGTTTCCTAGGCAGCCAGTGAGTGGCTGAGCCTCTGCACAGCCCAGATGAGCAGCAGGACCTGCTGAGCAGTGGTAGCTGGGGTTTTAGCTACAGCTGGATGCCGGGTTCAAAGTGGGGAGATGCTGCCTTGCACCGCCAGTCTTGCTAAAATCACTGTGCCCTTCATTATCCCCCCTCTCTGAAGAACTGTGTGTGCCTGTACCTGTGCAGATGTTTACAGGCAGCTCTGTCTGAGCTTTTTGTTCTGAGCTTTGTCTCGTTTGTCGGATCCTCAGGCAGTCACTGTAATTAGAGAAGGCTCAGGAGAAAACCAGCTGAGTAACTCCAGCCTCCCTTGGCTGCTCAAAACTCTGCAAAACCTACACAGAGCACCAGCCTCCAGTAGTCCCATAATCCTAGTTAATCATTTCTTCTCAGCACCCACAGACCACTGGAGCCCAGATAATTTGCATGTGCCATTACCTTTGGGCAGCTAAGGCTGGAGTGTGCAGTTTTGGGTGCACAGATGCGCTGGGAACTTGTCAGCCCACCGGTTCCAATTGACATGGAGGCCACCCTCTTTTATTTTGCATAACACGATTACCCTGATGAGGCCGGGAAAATAAATATTTTAACAAATAATAGTGGCAATATAGCTCAGTCCCTGGATCAGCCGTAACCTAAAATGAAGGAATTCGACAACACACTGCCTGCGGAGAAAAGTGGGGAAAGACTGACCCCTTCAGTACAAGAATGTCTTATTCCTCAGATATCTGGAAGCAAAACACAGCTTTCTTTGCACACCCCAGGACGTTTATGTAATTTTAAAAATTAACAAAGCAGAGTTAAAGCGATTAAAAACGAGTTTCAAGATCTCTCTGGTGAAAAACAAGCTTTCAAATACAGATAACAAGCACCTCGTTCATGCCTCTCCTTCCAATTCTCCCACAATTGTACACCACGTTTCCCTTCACCCATTCTGACTGGCTTCCCAATGCTGTTAACTGCCTGATGCCCTTCCTTACACAGGACTACATCAGAACTGCTTTGCTGCTTCCCCAGAAGCTGCTGGGAAGATGCTGGGGAAATGCTTGCATACTGGGCACTTCCTTTTGCCCAACTTCTGCCGCTCACCTTGATCTTTTGGAATGCTCTCCTCTAAATACCTAATCAATGCTCTGACACAGGCTCCTCATCCCTGGTGAAACTGATCTCCTAAATTCAGTTAGCACCAAGAGAAAAGAATGAGAGAACTGACTCACAAATCACCAAGTACAATATTGAAATCTGACTGGGTATTACAAATACGCTGGCAGACAGCAGCAAGCTTCATCAATGCCAAACTCAAGGGACAATTGCAGGCCGTGATCTATGATGGGTTTTTTGCCTTTTACTTGAGGGTGTTTCACCCATGTTCCCTAAATAAGCTTTTTTTACTCCCACAGGCAAGTGTCAGGTAAGTATGGGAGACTGAATTATAATTCAAGCAGTCCGAAACACCTCAGTGAAAAACATGAGGGACAACCACAGGGTTTTACTGCAAAACTTACACATTTGAAGGGCACTTTACCCTTTTTATATTGAGTTCTTCCTCTAGACCTCCAAGATTACATTTTGAGCTTAATTAAAACTAAGAAATCCCTAGGTAGTATTGTTTGCAGATACAGAAAGCTCGAGAAAGAAGTTCACTAGAATATCATGTTCAGATATTTACAAGGCAAACACTATTAAAAACAAATGTGTAAAACTGTGATGTAAATAACAATATAAATTAACACAAGAGAGCCATGCCACTGCAACCACATGAACACAAAACTGGGGGCACAACCTTTGGGCAAAGCAGTCAGGGCACAGGTAAGCTGGATTTAGAAGGGTCTCAACAAGGAAGCGTCACTCAACAACTTTCTTATGGACAGAACTTCCCCTTCAGGAGGATCTTCAGTGTGACTCACTATGACAGTATTCTCAATGTGTAACCATGCTTTCAGTGAAGAATTTTTTTCTAAAGTCCAATCTGAGCCTCTTCTGGCCCAAATTGGGGTCTATTTAACCAACAAGCTACTTAAACCTTGTCTTTCTTCTAAAGATGTAACAAAACTGAGCACCTGCTGCAAGAATTCTCAGTGCAGTTTCCCTGGTTGCTTTTCTGGGGTTTCTCCCACTTTCAGCCCTTGACTGGTTCTAAGTGCATGGCCAAAGCCATAAATCCAGGTAGCAGGTAATTAGGCAATCAGAAACTGAGATAAGGGAGTCACTCCTGCAACTGATGAGCTTTTCTGGGGATACAAACACAGCCTCCATTGACAAGATGCACCAGTGTGTTGGCCAGCTGTCCCAGGAGCCCAGGTGTGATCACTTGTTCTTTGTTCTAGTCTTCTTTTTAATTCTTTTTTTCCAGTTATTCAAAGCTGGGAATGTCTCTGCTACCCCTGGTTGATTCTCCTCCCCTAGCTGTTACACTTCTTTATGTCTACAAGGGTTTTTTTCCCTTGAATTTTACTAGGGGGTCTTAAAAATCACACAATGACAGCTACTTTCGGTTCTGTGTGAGGGAAAGGTCCCTCGAAGATTCCTTACCTTAACCTTCACACGTCAGCTACAGACTGCTGGCACACAAGTGTGTACCTAGGAAAACCCCCAATGATCTCCCCCCATGTTTTACAGGGGAAATTATATATCAAATACATTAAATCTCCTCAAGTACATGTCACTTGCCAAAGTGGTGAACCTGGTGCACAAATATAACTTTGATTTTGCATTTCATATATAATTCGCCAAACACAGAGGTCAATTTCTTCATAAAGGGAGCTCAGGTCATCATTTGTACAGGGCATTAAAAATAGCAGGTCCATGGATGTGCACACATTTTCATCTCTTTTTATTTGGAAAATCTGCAATTTATCCAGTCTGGGTAAACTTGAATCAAATCCAGCAAGAAGTTTGTGGCACCCCTTTGTTGCCCTTCCCGTGTGTTTGTAATCACTTTGATGGCCATCTCAGTCCCAGTCTGTCACAGGTGTCCTCGAGTGTCCTGACAGAAAGCTCTTCTTTCTGCACCCATTTTTAAGGCTGATAGTAGATTGACCTTGAAGCTCAGAGCAGCAGTTATTAATCAAACACAATATGAATACCTTAAGATGGAATCCTCTCACAGTACTGACACCTATTGTGGTGTGAAGAACATGCATCTCCTCGAAACACACTGAAGGTGCCCTGAACTACAAAAAAGTGGAACGTGACATGGTGATGCTGCCAAGCTTTTGATGGTTTGCTTGTCCACGTGTTTTTCCCACAAACACATGCCTAGGTCAGGGTAGTTGCATTTTAGCATCGATACAGCAACTGTTTGCTTTCCAATTTTTCAGTCAGTCTGGTGTCAGTTTGCTTTCTGCGATTTTTTTCTCCTTAAATGCCATGGAGGTGTGAAGATCCTCAGAACTTGACTGGGCATGGCCTTCAGCAGCCTGCTCTGGCTGAGCCTGCTTCAACAAGGAGTTGGACTAGGTGGTCTCCAGGGATGCCTTCCAACCTGCAAGGCTGTAACTCCAACATCACAAGGTTTAATACTTCACATCCAAACCAAGGGCTGCCATTATCTGCTCGGCAAGCACTTCACTTAACTCTCTGCAGTGTTAACAAGCAATCTTCTCCAGGCTACGGAAAACTGCGTGTGTTGATGGAGCTGAAATGCTCAGAATAGAGTGTCCTGTCAAATGGGCTTGAAGAAGAGTAAGACAGCAAACTGTTCTCCTTGTTTATTTCTCTTTTAGCAGCTCTTCAGAGTGTTGGTGCTCTCTGCATATAAGTGATTGATGCATCACTCCATGCCAAAACTTCTTTCAGCGCCGGTGAAAGTGGTTGATCAATACCTAAGTTTAAGAAACAACCGTCCGTGGGCAGCCACAATTCTTCAAACATCTTTATTAAACTTACTTCCCTCTATTCAGATGGCAGCTTTGCTCAGTGTAGATGAACTTCTATAAAAGCTGCTGGGTGGGTACAATGTTCCTTTCAGCACTACAATACCAAGAGAAATGCAAAGGCTAAGACTAGCTAGAGCTTGCTGCAAAATGGAAGAACAGTTCAGTACTTCTCCTTACTCTATCATTCCCACCAGGGTTTTTTCATTTCTTTTCTCCAGCATGGGGGTTTGATCATTTCAACTATTTAAGCACTGTGGAATTTTTATAGACAAAATACTTTTGACAATAAAAGCATAGAAACTTTTGAAAGTGATATATTGGCCTTGTCAACACAAAACCAAAAATAAAGGAAAGGTGGCTGTTAAATCACCAGCCAGCTGATGTTCAAAGTAATCAAAGACTGAAATTGCTCTGATGTAGTAAAAAAATGGAGCCAAGGCTTGATTTGTGGTGTTTCTGAACTATTACAGATATTTTAAAATGCGAGATGGTTTTTTATACCTTCTGTCTAGATTCAGCCAGTTTTATTTTAATAGTGATCTAGTAAATGTTGGCCTGTCATTTTTATCAACCTGGAGTTACTTTGTTTCTTTCCCTTTTCCTTGAAATACAGCCATTTTGTACATTTCATTGCTTCACAGGTTTTCAAGACAGCCAAATCTTTTTCTGAAGATTTCTCCCAAATTACCAACTTTTAATTATTGAACTGTCTGCAGGGTGGAGACAGTGTGGTATAAAAAGGGTTCCAGCATTTCAAAATATCTAATAGTTGAGAAACTGCCGAAATAATACACAGAATGCTGATTGGAAGAAACCTCTGGAATCCAACCTCCTGCTCAAAGCAGGACTATCACCAGCACCAGATCAGGTTAGGCAGGGCTTTGTCTGGCCACGCTTCAAAAACCTCCAGTGATGGTGATCCAGCAGTTCAAGCCAGTTTCCCCTTTTGTCCTTTTGCATACATTCATACTTTGACTGTCAGCACAGCGATCTCCACCCCTCCACACTTCTGAGCAAACATGCTGTATGGCACAAGCATGAAGAGGATACAGCAGTGTGCCTGTCAGTTGTAATGTTTTCTAAATTGATGGGGTTATGTTTTCCCTTTCATTCTATTTCAGTATTCCCATCTTCTTTTGTTGATGACTGTTTCTCCATCTGTACGCAGCCATCGAGTCTAATGAGCCTGTATCAGTCATCATTTCTCCAACAGAAAAGGTCTTTAATGCAAATTTGTATTTTAACCTTTGCAAACAAAGCCTCAGCAGGACAACACTGAACCCTGTTCATTTGCCTCTTACTGCAATTCCCATACACTTCAGGGTACGCAGTGAGTAAGGTTGCTGACTAATTCACATGGTTTGTGCCCTGCTAACAATAGCTTGAAGTGAAAAGGGACTCTGGAGGCTTTTAGAGCATTTTTCTCTTTGTTAGCAGGAAAGATTATCAGATTCCTGAAAAAACACTTTTCTCTTTGTCATCCTGTGGGTCCTCAACTCATGGCCATCCTGTTTTGTACCACTGCTAAGCACAAACCACTTACTTGGTGGTTTAGCTCCTAGAAAGGCTGGGTAATTTTCTGTATTATAACCTGGGATCAAAACCATCACACATAAATGCAGTGTATTCATCAGTTGGGATACAGGAGCCAAGGTGAAAAACAACTTGGTTTTTTTACGGCCTCGGGAAATCCATCTGCTGTCTCATGCCTGTGGCCACAGGGTGGCTTCCTCTGTCTGCAAACCTGTTCTCGCTCCTCGGGTAAGGTGGCAGTGTGTAACCCAAGTGTTACCATGCCTAAGCAAACCCTTTCCTATGTCACCTCCTGTGTAGGGAGAACTGCGGTATCAGTGTGGGAAGCGCTCAAGCGAACACCCAAGCTCTGACATTTTCCACCACACTTCATGAAAACACACAGAGCCAGATTCCTTCTTCCCTCCAGGTATGTGTTATCTGGAGAAATTAAGAAAAGCAGGCACCACAATGTAAAAACGTGTGTACATTTCATTCCACTGGGGAAGCTCCACATAAGGAAATTAATTCCAGAACAGTGACTTCTTATCTCTTCTCTCACCTTGCACAGCATGGTGTCCTCACAAGGAACTCCTGTGTATCCTGTTTTCTAGCCCTGATTAAGTACTATACCCCCCACATCAGCTGCTTTCCTTTCTGCCCTGAAGTTAAGCCTGGCAGTGAGATGTCACTGCTCCTGCTTGTTCTGTGGTTTAAACCCAGCTGGATGTGAAGCACCTGGCAGCCTCTCGCTCAACCCCCTCTCTGTTCTCTTCAGCCCGGTGGAGTGGAGAGGAGAATCAAAAGGAAAACTTTTAGGTTGAGATAACAACAGTTTAATGATTGAAAAGGAAGTGAAATGTCATAATAATGGTAAATAATAACCACAATATAAAAGGAAATAGGAAAGGAAAACAAAAAAAAGCAAACACAACGCAATTGTTCACCACCCCCTTCCTGAACCGGTCCCACTTGGTCCCACTTCCAAGTAAATCCCCCACTTTATACACTGGACAGGAGTTCTGTGGTGTGGAATATCCCTTCAGCCAATTCCAGTCACCCATCCCAGTTATGCTCCCTCCCAGTTTTCTTTCATGCAGCTCCTCAGTGGCAGAACACCACACACACACACACAAAAAAAAAAAAGAAATATTATCACCTTTTGATTTTACCACAGTCATTATCTGTCCCCAAAAAAATAGCTGGGGAGAGGAAGATTTAAATGGGCCCAGCATGAGCTCTCAGCTGCTGGTGGCACGCCAGGAGCATGGGAAGCTGAAACTGTGGAATTCTGCACTAGGATAAGTCCCATAAGCTCCACACCTTGCTACAGCCACAGCAGGAACACAGGGCTGAGTGGTCAGAACAGAAATTGAGTAGCCAAGGTAAAGAGCACCCATTGTAGGACCCAGATGCAAAAACAGGCTATGACAACAATAAAGCCAAGGTCCTGGGAGTAACAGGATGTGTTTGCAAAGCCCTCGATGGAGTTCTGGATTGGGTACCTCTCTACCTTGTTTTAGTAAAGCTGTGGACATTGCCTGCAGGAACCACACGTACACAGATGATCTCCCTGGTTTGCTTTTCACATTCAAGCAGTAACTCAATACACCCAAGGCTATGCTTCTGCTAGTAACATATGAAATCCCTGCAGAAATTTCCCCTCTCTTGATGCAGCTTGTGCCCTTCTTGCACAGAGACTGTGGTCCTGGGAAAGGACGAAGCTCTTTCTTCCTCCTGACCAGCCTGTTGCATGGAAGTTACCTACCTGTTTCCTCCCATAGCAAATCTAAGCATAGCAGCAGTGAGTCAGTGGCAACCTGAACTGGGAATTTTTGCAGGGTCAGAAGGGAACTCCCACCCTGCCTGCCTGCTGAGATGCTCCTCAGGGCAGTGGTTGTCAGGCAGTTGTCAGATGCTGGTACCACCTCTGAAATGCTGATGGATTTGTTCCTCCAAAGTTCCTGTTTGTTGACAGCTCTCAGAGCAAAACCCGTGTGTTTGTGGTGAGTTGGGAAATATCTGTGTGTGGACATGGTTCTGACTGCAGCTCTGGAGCGGGGGCTGCCCATCTGGAGCATCTTGCAGCATGTAAATAGCCTGGGCTGGCTGAGCTGCCAAACTGTTGCAGCAGAAACACTGGGGAGAGGCAAAATCCTGAGAGCTGCAGGGCTGCAGAAAGCAGCCTCCCTTTATGTATCAGCTTGGAGCTGCTGGAAGCAGTCCATCTGCACAGGTGGTCCACTTCAGCATTCAGCAAACACTTGAAGCAGGGACTCGGATTAAGGTGCGCTTTTTTTGTTGTTATTTTTGCTAAAGCTTCCATTTTGCTCATCTGTTTATGCTTTCCTTCATGATTCTGCAGCTCACAATTGCAGCCTTTCTCTTTTGCTTACTCACTTTCCTTCTGTCCAGCTTTGCCATGGAGAATAAAAGATTGCAAGACTGGTGGTTTTGGAATCCCTGGCATCTGAGGTCCAAAACTGTTCTATTCACCTGAGCTGTCTTCTTGATTCTGACACCATCCAATCCCTTAATCCCATCATTAAATAGCTGGTGGTGGATGAAGTGGTCTGGGCACCCATCAGTTTGCAGCGTTTTTCCCATCTGTCCAGTAAGTCAGTTCCATCTGGAGCTTGAGTGGTTGTGCAGCATCTGAAGTGATGAAAACAAGTAACTCTAAAGATTAAAAGCAGAGTGGGGGAAAGTAACATCTTAAAAGTTTTAAAAATATTTCCATGAGTGATCTCAGCTTTATCTGTGGTACAAGTTGCTCCCTGCTCCTAGATTTATTCCCCCAGTATCCCTCTCCTGCTATCTCTGATTCTTACGTTTTAAAATAAAGTGGGATCTTTCTTACCATTATATTTTCCCTATTCTTCTGCTTTTTTTTTCTGCAGCAACTGCCTATGCCAGCCCTCTTGGTGCTAACTGCTGTTGCTTACTGTTTGGCTGGTTTTGGACTCAAAATAGTAAATACTGACAGAAAAATTCTTGTCTTGGGTGTTGATGGTATTTGTAAGGGCAGCCTGCCCAACAGTTGAATTCATGGTGGTTGTTGGAGCTCAGCAGGGATGCCAGGCTGGGAAGTGACAGAATCCAGCTGGAGTAGACAAGACATCAAAACGGTTTTTTTGTTGGATCTTTCTGACTTAGCCTGAGCGTCTTGGAGGAGAAAGAAGAGGTGAGATAGCAAATACAAAAATCAGGTTCTGGTGTCTAAAAAGTAATCTTCTATTTAAAATACTTTTAGGAGAGGAATTAGACTTCTGGCTGTCATTATTGAAGAAGTATAAGTGTGGCTGGGTTTTGCTCTTTTCTGACACCTGTGTCTATGATTGCTGTCAGCCAATTCTGAGCCCAGCACGCCTGGTGCATGTCCTGAAGAGGGGCAAACTTGAGTCTCCTTTAAGAAAAATACCTAACACCAGATGCCTCAGTAGCACACAAGATGTCCAAAAAATGTTTGTTGCTCGGTTGATCCCATTCCTTTAAGTCACCACTCTGTTTATTCCCAACATTCAGGAGGGACACTAGATTTTAAGACAATAAATTTAGGATAATTAGGACAACAAGCTCTTGCTGAATATTCAACTAAGATTGCTTTTGTTTGTTCCTGCTAGGAGGGTTCCTGATTGCTGAACCTGATGTAACTGCACAGATGGACCAAGGAGAAGAACAAGAATACAAAGCCTTGGAGGAGACACGCATGGGTGAGGAAAAAGTTATGTGGGTTTATAAACACAGAGCAAGCAAAATGCTCTTTGGGCTGCCTCAGTGCTATTTGAGCCACTCTATTTTATGCAGGTCACATTGAAACTTGCTCTTTCCCCCTCGGGGAAGGCAGCCTGCTTGCCTTTGTCAGCTTGCAGGTAACGGTGTGTAGGAGGAGGGAATATTTGGAATGTGTGTAGGTTTTTTGGGGATAAGGAGACACCTGTAGCATTGCCCTTGGCTTTGCTGTTGATGCCACGTCTGCTCTGGGTCCTATGATGAGGCTGTAGAGCCTCTCCAGCTGGGTTTCCATTTGCTCCCAGTCTTCCCTTTACTGCTTCCTCTATGTGGTGCAAACAAGGCTCCCTAAGGTAACAGCTTGCCTGTTTGCTGTGCCAATTCCCAGTGGGAATCACAGCCATACTTTCTTTTCCAGGTGGTGTGCTGGGGCCCCTTCCAGATCACCTTGAATGCAAATATCTCAGGTCGTGTTGGCAGTGGGCTCCAGAGGAGCAGAGGAACATTTTGGGGACAGCCGTGGAAGTCAGCGGGGTTGCTCAGAGGCTCGGCAAGGTGGCTGTGAGGAGGAAGAGGAGGTTAAGCTGCCCTGTTCTGACATCAGCCCAGTGAAAAGGCAGGTGAGAAGGGCAGCAGCTCCGTGGTGAGCCCCTGGTGTGGAGTGTCCCACCATCTGCTCCGAGTGTGGCGAGGCCTTCAGCCAGAGCCAGAGCATCCACCTGGTCCAGCAGCAGTGTGTGCACAGTGGGGAGCTCCCCTTCCAGTGGGGGGAGTGTGGCAAGGCCTTCAGCCAGAGCATCCACCTGGTCCAGCAGCAGTGTGTGCACAGTGGGGAGCTCCCCTTCCTGTGGGGGAGTGTGGCAAGGCCTTCAGCCAGAGCATCCACCTGGTCCAGCAGCAGTGTGTGCACACCAGGGAGCTCCCCTTCCTGTGGGGGAGTGTGGCAAGGCCTTCAGCCAGAGCTCCAACCTCCTCAAGCACCGGTGTGGGCACACGGGGCTCAAGCCGTACATGTGCAGAGAGTGGGGGAGGTTCTTCAGTGACACCTCCACCTGTGTCAAGCACCGGCATGGGCACAGGGGCGAGCGGCCCTACAGGTGTGTGGCCTGCAGGAAGAGCCTCAGCCAGCACTGCCACCTCCTGAAGCACCAGCAGGCCCACACCGGTCCGGCCCTACGCGGTCCTGTCCTGCAGGCAGAGCGGGAAGCGCTTCAGGCAGAGCTCTGACTTCGTGAGCCATGTGGGCACCCACACCAGTGAGAGGCCCAACGAGTGCGGCCGTGGCTTCAGCGGCAGCTCCAACCTCATCAAGCACACCCACATCCACATCAGGGAGCAGCCCTACCGCTGGTCCCACTGTGGGGAGAGCTTTTGTTTCCAGCCCCAGCTGGTGCGGCACCAGAAGCACCACGCGGAGGAGCTGGTCGAGAGGAGAAAGCTCCATGGGTCATAGGAAGCTACCTGGTGCTGGGAAGACATAAAGCTGCTCCCTAGACATCTTGTACAGGACATGAATTTTGGTGGAGAAAGCCCTCAGAGCCCATCCCTTTTTTTTTTTTTCATTTTTACTTTTCTTTTTACTTTTTTTGTTGGATTTATCCAAATCTGTTAGTGAGCACTGGCCAAACACTCAAGCAGGGAGTGAGGCCGCTGCTGAATGAATTAAATGAACTAAAGCACGTTAGCTGTGGTGCAGTGGTTGTTGTGAGCCTCTCTTGGGGATGAAGAACAGAAGGTACTTACACTCTATGATACATTCAAGGACAGAGAGGACCTAGAGATGTTCCAAGGATTAGTGTCTTTTTCTGTTATTTCTAGAGAATAGAAATAATTTCTAGAGAATAGAGAATAATTTTCTGTTATTTCTGTAATTTTTATCCCAGTAAAACCAGCTAGAAATTGTACCTGTTTCCTGTACAAGCTGCCTGTGTTTTCCCTCACGGTAAGGCCACAGCCTGGGATGATTGCTTCCCATAGAATCCATGTCTCCCACATGCCAGCAGACTTGGTTTTAGATGGTGCTTGCATCTATTTATTTGAAACCCCCAGCAATGCTGTGCCGGGTGCCTCTGTGTGCATATTGTGGGCCCAGCTGATGCTGTCTATGGAACAGTGTGTTCATGGGGTTGTATCATTGTTAAATTGACAATTCCACAAATCATGCTGCTGTCTTGACAGCTTAGTCCTCAGCAGCTGTTAACTAAATTAACATCTTAATAGGTGTTTCTCTCAGAATCTTGTTTAGGTGGCACTTTATGAATGTTTTTATAAGGCTTTAAAAAGTATTTAGAATGACTTTTTCGTGGTCTTTTAATTGTCTGATGAACTGAAAATGAACAGGAAAATGATGAACAGAAAAATGATGGTATTTGAAAATTAAGCTGTGTCAAACAGATTTTATATTAAATGCTAAACATTTTTTCTTGCATAAAACTTTTGAATTCAAACACCATGATTTTGAGTTGTTAATGATTACAAAGAGGTAATTATGATTTCTCAATTGGTTCCAAGAACTTCTGTGATGTTTTTGTGAGTGGTTTTGACAGTTTTAATAATTACTTTCTAAGGAACATGAAGGATGGGGGATTCTGAGAAAGCAGAAGGATCTGACCTCTGAAGAGATCTTCTCCTCTTTGAGGAGGAGAATACTACTACTGGAAGTCTGTCCTTAATAGGAATTCTAGCTCAGGCGACCGTTTGGTACGGAGGAGGAGGAGGGAACTGGCAGTAATAACAAAGATGTTAATATCTCTAGCATGGAAGAACTCCCTGTAATGAGCATGGCAGTATATACTGAAATGCCTGTTCCACCCACGAAGACAAACAGGGGAAGAAATCACAGTGTGCTTCAGGCAAGAAAACGAAGCCATCAAATCTGTTGTGCTGCAGAATTTTTATTTTCAGCACCACACACAGGCCTGGTGCGAACAATGAGCTTTCACACCGGGTGAGCTCCCAAATAGAGGAGATCACTTAGGGCAAAGAGAATGCCCAGCATGAAGAGCACAGGATCCCTAGGAAACAAGCAAGCTGTGACCAGAATATGACTGGAATTACTGTCTGAGTGATGTGGATACATCCATGCCTCCCTTAGCCACCAGCTGCTGCCACAAAGGGCACAACTCCTTGCTCCACTGGCAGCAGACCTGGTTTAAGTAATTTGGTTTCTACTCCCACCTTCTCCCCGGGAGCTTGAATTAATACAGCTGTGCTGAGTAAGTGTTCACATGGCTGTGTTTTAAGATCCATGAGATGATCCATGCTTTTTAAATTACAGACTTTGGAGAGTTCATTCCAAACTGGATTAGCCCAGTCAATACCACAAGCTCATGAGGAGCAGGGTATGTACCACTGAGAGGCTTGGACTCAGAGAAAAAAGACAGGCCAAAAAAGGAAAGAAATAATGTGGTCAATACTGCTGTTAGTTCCCAAAAAAATACATCATTTAAGAGGTTTGTTGCTTTTCTTCCTCTTTTTTTTTTTTTTGTTTCTAAGAAAGACTAGACCTGAAAAAGCCTGACACATTGCCTTTGTTGTTTCTTCATTCCCAACCCCATCAGAAAGTCCATTGCCACCAGAAGATGGAAATTTTGGTGGTGTCCTTGCTGCACATGCTTTTACCAAAACATTTATTTGTTTTGAATTGTAATTGTGCCCCCATAAAGTGGCTGAAAAAATGTCTCTTGCCTTAGAGTTGGAGTTGGAGCCAATTGTGGACTGGACAAAGCAAGGCCAGGGTGGTGACATTTACAGAGTGAAAGGTGCCAGGGGCACAGAAGCCGAGCAGTATTAGCCCAGGTGAACTCTTCTAATTCTGTTTCTATTTATTTTTCAAAGCAGGCAAGAGGAGAACCTGCTGATGGGCATTATTACCCAGTAAGTCCTCACACAGACACTGCTGCTGATCAGCCCCTGTGCCCTCACTCTCCACTCCTGCCATGACAAGCCAGGGCACTTTGCGCTCTCTCTGTTCAGTCGCTACAAACCCCGTAGTTCAGAGCCCACAGCATCCAATTCTGCTTCAATGCACAGTTAATTCAGGTTCCCTTAGCTGGGAGCCAGGCAGAGTGGGAGAACTATGAACATCTGAGGACATTTTCTGTCCCACACTTTTCATATCCTCTCTTAGTCATTCATTGAGGTACTGGAAGAACGGGCAGCGGGCCATTTTGGGATCAGCCTCTTTCTAGAAATGGCAAACAAAACTGCTGTGAGGACTTGCCTGGCTGCATCACTTCTCAGAGAACTGGCTGTCATGCTCTAAAAATGCCAGGTTGCCACCTTAACTAGCTGTGGCCTGGACCACATGTTGGTTTTGGTGCACCTTGTGCCCTGGTCTTCTAGGCTTGTAGCTCTTGCTGCAAGTGTCCCCATGGACAGCCTTGTTCATCTGCCAGTGAGAGTGACTGCATGTGGGCTGTGGCAAGCAATTTTACTCTAGAAAATACTATATATATATGGAATATAGTACACTGATACCTTATGGAGAGCAGATGGGCAGGGGCAGCACCCAAGTTCACTCCCTGGGGCTGTATTACACATGGGTGTAGACAACATAAATACGAGTCTTCATCAGCTGAGTAAGATGATCCATGCTCATGCAGCATTTTTGTGTTGCCACTTGATGTGCTGAAGCACACCAGCGTGTTACCCTTCACTTTGCTTGTGATTTAGTGTTCATCTGCAGGCAGCTGCTTTCCAGACTCTCCCTGCTGGCTGCTTCACAAACACCAGTGTTCTCCCTCGCTCACCTAAACAGTTTGTCCAATATTCTGACCATGGTTCTGTTTTCCCATTAATCTGAACATGTTCAGTCATGAAATCAAGTGTAATTGAGATGCTCAAACAGCAAATCAGTTAAGCTTAGCTGCAAGGGCAGTTTTTTAATTGATTTTCTTGCAAGTAAGGTTGAGCTTTTCACAGAAATGTGTGGATCTCAGATCTTCCCAGAAACACTTGGGATGCTATCCACACTCTGCCTTTCAAAGATCTTTTGAGCAGTACAAAACTAAGCTTCTGCTCTTCAAACACATTTTGAAATGTGTTCTCTGCATGCTGCACATGCTTAAGTGTTGAACTTCTATAAAATCCTCTAAAGCCCCTTGTTGTTGGGAGCTCTGTAACTCCGGGCTCATTGATATGAGGGAAGTTGGGACACCTAAGAATTGTTTCATCTACAATGCAGCATCTTCTCTTAATTAAAAAGTGTCTCTCATCATGATGACAGGCTGTCCGTGGAGACATCTTGATTACAGAGCTCTGCTACAGTAACTTTCATTTTACAGCAATTCACAAGAACCAGCCTAGGTTGCATTTTACTGAAACTGGGGAGTGAAATTTTTCATTCAGGCACCATACTGGCCTGAACAGAAGGCAGCCTCAGATCTCTCTTCTGAGAAGCAAAGACAAAAAATTATGTATATATATAAATATATATTTCTATTTAAAGAGAGAAAAAAAAAGAGAAAAACCAAAAATACAAACCTCAAACACATTTCATCGCTTCCCTCCCCCAACACTAATTAAAACATACCTTAGGCTCTGAGGCTGCTACCCACACAAGTTCTGCCAATCTGTCCATGGGGTGAAGGCCTTTTAGTGCATGGGACCCAGGGCTCTCCAAGCCTTGGCAGCTCAGCTCCACAAAGATGCAGATCCAAGTTGCATCAGCTGGTTCTGGCTGCCAGAGTTGCACATTGCTGGCTTTGTAAGTTGGCTGCACTGGGGTGTTGTGTGCACTGTGGTTTAACCAATTTGAGCAGTTTTACTTTCTCAGAAATCCTGAGCACCTGACTGTGCTGAAAGCTTCAGCTCAAGAAGCTGGGACTCCAAATTAAAAATAAATGTGTTCCAGGTACCAGGGTCCACACAGTCTGTGTGCACTCAGTAATTGTGGCCAAATTAATGCATGAAGATTTGTAGGACCTGCATTTTAGACAGGTATTGCTCAAACTTTTACTGCATAGGTCTACTCTTCAAAGTCTAATATTGCCAAAAGCCTGAAAGAGAAATCCAGGATGGCTAAGATAGCCTGCATTTTAGTGACCTCCTTGCAGAATCAGTGATGTGAAGATGAGAGAGGGGTTGCAAACCCCTTGTCAGGGATGCTGTCAGCAGCAGGGCTGTTCCCTGAGGGCAGCTCAGAGCCAGCAGCAGTAAATTCTGTTGGGACATGTCCTTCCCAACAGGGCACAGTCCCAGGTGCCAGAGGCCTCTGGGCATTCTCACTTGGCTGACCTGCTTTAACCCCTATTTCCCCCTACATCCTCCTGTCAGAGGCCCATTTACAAGGACCACGGGTGTCTTTCCTGTCATTGCACATAAATTTAGTAATGACAAATACACATACTGGTCCTTAGGAAGGACATGGCAGTGGGCAGTGTATCTTTACACTTTTTACAAGCTTTACACATCTTTTACACACTTTACACAAGGTAAAGCTTTTAGCTTTTTGTGCTACTGCTTTCCCTGATCTCCACCCTACTGGATGTTGAAAGTCCTTGCCAAAACTTGTAATTCCAAGGTGAGCAGGCCTGAGACCTGTAGAAACACACACTCTGGTTTTGCCAGTAAGCAGAGGACTTTGAAAGACTAAATGATTTAGCAAGCTCTTGAGTGCAAAATGCAACCAGTTGGAGCTCTGCCTCTCACTACGCTGGAGTACCTATTCAGAGACAAGTGCACTGAGTGATTTGTTGCTCAAAAAGAAGATCTGATAACTGGGACATGAAAATCACTCCCACCTGCTCTGGAGAGGCTGATGGAAACCAACTTGACATGTAAGCAGAAAGGATTTCTGTCACACAGCAAGGACTAAATGAAAACACTACACCTGCTGTAATAACTGGTCCATTTGAGACAGTTCTTTCAGACTCCTTTCTCTAATTCAGAAATGGCCCTGAATCACAAACCTGTACCTACAGCCAGGTGCTCATGGATAAGTGTGACTGGGCATGGAAGAGTGCAAGTTGTAACCAGGAATTACTGCAAGGCTTGACTGGCACAAACACTTTCCCACCCAGAAATTACTCCCTGCAGAGCCCTGAGCTTGTCAGCCTCTCAGTGTTTCTGCTGTCAGGTCTTCCTCACCCTCATTAGTCCTTAAGGTATGGATGGGCACCTTTCCTGCTCCATGTTGGCTTGGAGACTTCTGCAGAGGGGGAGCATTGAGGGATGGATGGAGGAGTGATAAAGAAGCCCAAAGAAACACTGAGTACTTTTACAGGTGGTAAAATAGAGGATGAGTGACAATTTTCAGGGCCAAGGGATGCTGTGACTTGCACAGGGAAATACAGAGCAGAGCTGGGAGCTGCTTCTCCTGCACCTGACTGCTGATAACACCTATCAGACAGGATCTAAACATGTAAATGCTGTTCAGGTCACACCTGCAAACGGTGTGAGTCTTAATCCATTATTTACGACCCCGCCGAGACAGGATCCGAATGAAGTTGCATGTTTGTGATACAAAAATCATCAGTCCAGAGTAATCTGGATCTGCAGATCTAAGGACAAAGAGGCCAAAAGGAAATAATATATCTGTTCTAAAAAGATAAAAGTTTTCTGAATTAAAAAAAAAAAAAGTAAAAAAAGGGTTTACATTTGCTTTTGAGAAAAGAGCAAGGGCAGGGAAGAATTTATCCTTTCTCTGAAGGATTGTGGATTTTCCTGCATGGATTTTTTTTGGTATGAAAATGCTGGGCAGAATGTTTTTGTACATTATCCTGTGAATGGTATGAGATTTATGAAGGGTCTGCTGCTCCGCTGGAAATATTTGGTTTATTGCCCATTAATCAAAAAAACTGCTTGAAAACTACTCATGTAAACTGCTCATATCTTAGCAAAAATTGGGCAAATTATTTGCCTGCAGGATAATAAAAAGGCAGATTGGTGGGAGCTTTTCCTGCTTTTATTCTCCATGGTGACAACTCAAAGGCAACGACTTCAATACTGTACGCATGGAAAATGTCTAATGCTTGGTAATTGGGGATGTGGATGTCTCCCAAAAAGCTATAAAAGTGTTACATTTTCATTATAGAGTACTGTTACGTCCTTCTCCCCCTCATATTAGAAAAGTTCATTACAGGGGAGGACAATCTAAGTAAAAGAACAGCAGCAAAGAAAGCCACTCACTCACTGTGTAATGGCTGGGAAATGGCTGTGGCAGGCAGCAACAGAGACAGGAAAAAAGCCCAGCCCATCTGTAAACAGCAAGAGGATTGTACCCCTGGGCCAGGGCTCAAGTTTCCCTGGACTGAATTTCGCTTTTAAAGCCAAACCTGTCGACTTCTAGTTCACACTTCTAACCCACGTGTAAGTAACAGCACCTTGGAACTCTGTGTGCTGCTCTCTCTGCCACTGCTCTCACCAAGGACAATGAAACCTGAATGCATTTGCTCCTGCTGTTTGCACTCCACAGCTCTGACTGCAGCTGCCCTGGGGTTGAAAACAACACTGACCCCTTTTGAAATTATGTTCAGCTTTAATTTTTAAAAATGTTTCCAATAGCACCCCTGCTTGGGTTTGATAGAATATCTGGAGAGCCCGGGGTTTTGTCGTGGGCATTCTGTAATTTTTGTTTTTATAAGGGGTAAAAGTGCCTTTTTACAAAATGCCACTCATTCTACATCCAAACTGGTTGGAACCCCTAGGCACCACACTGAAAGCTGACTGGAAATAGCCAAAGGAAAGCAGAGGGGTCAGAGAGGCATTACAAGCATGACAAAAATTGACAAGCAAAAGGGAGAGGGGGTGATGGCCTCCCCTGGCAAAGGCCCCTGTGCAGGCAGGGGTGAATGTCAGAAAGAATTACAAAGGTCACAAGAGAATTCATATGGGAATCATGGCAGGTTCCTTCCTTTAGTATTAGCTAACTTTATTCTTTAGATTTTTGCTGTTCCTAATGCTGGTAAATCCAGCTGGCATTTTTGAGATCATGTCAAAATGATAGCTGTTTCTTCACATTATGCAATAGATTCCTTTTCTGATCTTCCAGGAAATGAGAAAGGGACTTTAGAAGCCCCAGGTGACTGTGAGGGTGGTTTCAACATCACAGCTGTTGTAGAAAGCATGTATAGCCAGTAGAGCCTGATGGAGATGCTACACCACAGAGGTTTCTGGAATTTTAGGGGCAAATCTGAAGCACCAGGCAGATGCCAAAGGTGTCTTTGCTCCAGTAAAAAATGGGCTAAAACCTTTTAGCTTTTATTTTCACATGTTCCAAACCCTGTACTTGGCAACCAAGAATGGATCTTCACACACATCTTGTGTGAAAGCTGCCTGGAGAGAAAGACAGCTCCATGCAGCTTCTCAACAATCTCCACATCATTAAAATTATTTTCAGAATATCCCAGGCATGATAAACACCGTGGTGCTGCATTTATGTACCTGGAACAGTTTGAAGCAAGGTTTGACTTCTGAAATATTTTGTGATTGCTCCTTCTCAGGGATCTCTCCCAGCAGCTGTCCTTTGTTTCTCAGAGGTGCAGCTCTGGGGTGCACTGCTGATGGCCACCCCTGACCCAACTCCAGTAACAAAAGTGGGGATGTTACAGCTCCAGTCCATATGCCAGCAAAAAGACCTGAGTAATTCTGGCTGCCCATTTCAGCTTATAAATGTGGAGAGTTTCTCAAAAATTTAAAGTATTCAAAGTGCTAATTTTGTTAATTTTCCATTTCAGTGGAAATGGAGTGTTCTGAGGATGTTCACACTGAAGCCACCCATTGGAACTTTTACAATGTACTTTAAAGGAATAATGGGATTGAAGAGAAGTAATTACCACTGGCATTTATTTTCCCATTCCATTATGTCAAAACCTTTTTTTTTTTCAGTAGCCCAGATCACTTTTTTTTGACAGCACAGTCTAATCTACTGCTAAAGCTTGATCCTGCTTTTGCTCTGGGGCTATCTTAAATTTTTACAGGATTCTCTCATCATCTATTTTCTTAGCAAGTCACTGTTGTGATGCTGTGATTTTAAAACCACAAAACTCTCCATGTCCTTGACATGACCCAGACATCCATATCCAGTAAGAAAAGGATTTTAATTTTATGCCAGCAATAAAAATTCATCACTGGAACACTTATAATTTGAGACCACACAATAACCAGGCTCATTTATTTCCCAGTGCCAGCATTCTGCAGGTGCTCTGAAAGATGGCACAGACACAAACCATTACTCCTCTCCTGAAACATGAGGCTCCTCTCGAGCTGTCTGTCAGTCTCTGGCCCCCTTCTCCCCTGCTGCAGGAGTCACAGGTCATTAGGGTTGTTTTGCTGTGCAGATATTCTAGTCACCCCTCACTTCTTGATTTGGTCCATTTGTTGCTGCTGCAGACACACTTCTAATGGGAAAAATAAAGGTGGCCTGAGGACAGACATGATCAGTAACTGAAAATTCCTGCAGATTTGTACAGAGAGATATGAAATACAAAATTTTAGAGCAAGGTTGCTGCTGCTCATATCTGACTTCAGGGAATTAAGACCTCCTTTTTTTCCTGCAGCTGAAACTTATCATCTGGTAAAATTCACAGAATCACTAGTCATAAAATCTTCAATACTTTTCCAGTTACCTGGATTCAAGAGATGTTTCCAAATTCTCACAAACAGTTGTTTGTACAATTAAAACAGTTTTCTTAAAAGAATTAGCTTGCAACTACTTATTTATAAGCTAGATACACAAATGGCAACTCCTTACACACAGTGTACAGATGCCCTAAAGTACCAGCACTGAACAAACAAAACTGACTCAAATAAATGAAGACTCGTATTTTTAATACACACAACTCATTCCTGAGGGCTTGATCAAATAAACTACAGTGACTGAGATAAGGGACAGAACATAACTGAAATGAGAAGATTGTAATGCTTAGGCTGAAGTATGATTTAAAAGATAGAGGTATTCAGAGACTGTAAAACCACTGGTTTGGGCCCTTTCTGGCACAGCCAGATGCACTTTCAAATTTCTATGTCAACTGTTTCCTGGGTCTGATGGAAATGATAGCAGGCTAAGATCCCTTGAAATTCATGGCACAGGGGTTGCCAAGGTTTTCAGACTAACAAAACATCAACTTGCTAGAATCCTCATATGTCAGGAATGAAATGTTTGATTTAAAACAGCACATAGTGTAGCTCTGTAGACTTCTCAAGGCCTCAGCGACCTCAGATGGCAGCCACCTGCCCACCTCTTGCAAACTGTGCTGTGATTTTCCTAAGAACAAACAATTAATGGTAAAAAAAAAAAAATGAAAATACTTAAATGTTAGTCTCTCCAGCCATAATACAGGTAGATGGTAAATGCAGTTGCTAAGTTGCTCTCACTTTTTGAAAAATCATGGCACTCAGGCAGTCAGGTCCCCAGTGACTGGTAAAAGGGACACATCAGACCCATTTTAAAGGGATAAAAGAACAGGGCCCTGGGAACTCTTGACCAATCAGCCTCACCTCTGTGCCCTGAAAGATCCTCCTGGAAGCCACCTCAAGGCGTATGGATGGGAGAGAAGTGATTAAAGATAGCTGGCTTGGCTTCACCAAGGACAAATCACACCTGCTTACTTTGAGCCCTTCTATGACAGAGTGACTGCGCTGGTGGATAAGGAAAATCCATCTGATGTCATGCACCTTGACTTCTGGCCTTTGACAGTCCCACACATTTCATTTCTAAACTGGAGAGGGATGGGTTTGATGGATGACTACCTGATGGACAAGGAATTGGCTGGATGGCCACATGCAGAGCATCACTCGGTGGCTCAGTGTCCAGAAGGACACCAGTAACAAGCGGTGTCCCTCAAGGGCCTGCAGCAAGGCTGACGCCGTTGGACCTTCATCAACGGCACGACAGTGGGACTGAGCGCCCTCTCAGCAGTCTGTGGGTGACACCAAGCTGAATGATGCCATGGAGTCACTGGAGGCAAGGGAAGCCATCCAGAATCACCCTGGGACAGGCTCGAGGAGTGGGCCCATGAGAACCTCATGAAGGTCAACACAGCCAAGTGTGGGGTGCTACACCTGAGTCAGGGCAACCCCTGGTATTGATGCACACTGGGGGAAGAATGGACTGGGAGCCCTGAGAAGGACTTGGGGAACTAGATGATCTTTAAGGTCTATTCCAAACCATTCTACAATTCTGTTTTTTTAGTGGTGGATGAAGACTGGACAGGAGCCAGCCACATGCTCTCACAGCCCAGAAAGCCAACCATAACCTGGGATGCATCAGGTGAGTGACCAGCAGGCCAAGGAGTGGAATTTCCCTCTCCTCCATTCTCCTGAGACCCCACACAGAGTACTGTGTTCAACTCTGGGGCCAGCCACATAAAGACATGGACCTGTTAGAGCAGGTCCAGAGGAGGGAGACAAAAATGGTCAGAGGGGCTGGAACACCTCTTCTCTAAAGACAGGCTGAGAGAGTTGGGGCTGTGAAGAAGGCTCTGTGGAGCTTCCAGTGACTAAAGGGACCTATAAGAAAGCTGGAGATGAACTTTTTACCAGGACATTGATTTTCAAGTAAAATAAGGCAATTTTAGATTAGATACAAGGAAGAAATTCTTTACTGTGAGGGTGGTGAGACACTGCAACATATTGCCCAGAGAAGCTGCAGATGTCACATCCCTGAAAGTGCTCAAGGTCCAGTTGGATGGGGCTTTGAGCAACCTCATATGTGGAAGATGTCCCTTCCCATGGCAGAGGGTTGAAACTTTAAATCTTGAAATCTTTAAAGGCTACCTCCTGCACAAACAATTCTGCAATTCCACAATTGTATGTTCCTGCTGGCCAATCTCTCTCTGGCCAGGAAGACCCAGCACTGGGATTTCCAAAACTACAGTCATCAGTAGAGGAGTATGTGAGAAGAACATCATCCTTTCATCATTTCACCTTCTCACATGAAAACTGTCATCAAATCCATGGAGATTATTTTTTGTCTCCCCTGACCATTCCTGGTGGGTGAACTATCTTGCAAAGGAGTAATACAGAAATTAATCTATAATTTTTATGGAGAACTGCAGTGATGTTAATATACCTTGTGTCCTAAACAGTACTGCCAGTATGAGCATGTGAAGCCAGACAGCTTCCCAAATTCCCAGAGGAACAGCAAAGATGTCATTTCAGAGGGTGATAATGTCCATAACAACAGGGCACTAAGTTGTTTCTAGATGTAATAGGAATCAAGATACTGGAGCTTAAAATGTTCCCATCATTTTTCCTCACATGATGATTTTAGCAGCTAAATACATGACTGCATAATACCCTATGAAAACCAGAATATCAGGCTTCCAAATGGTGTGAAGCACTCACTTTAAAATAAAGCTATGCCTGAGACAACAGCCACTAAAACCACATCCCAACCAAAGTGAATGGAATGGTTTTAAGTGAAAAGGGTGACTTCCAAAGCTTGTATCCGTCCACAGTGCTTGTCCTTTCCCACTGCTGTTACTGCTCTCTTCAGTAGTAGTTTCTTCTGGGAAACTATTCCCAGAAAGGAGTGATACCAGTGGCACAGGATGAAGGTCTGCAGCTGCCCTCTCACTGAGACTGTCCCCTTCTTGCTTCCTTGAAACAAAAAGGCCACTGACTAGAGTGGCAGAGGTGTCTGGTGGTGCTGAAAGCAGAGCACTAGGAAGGCTAGAGCACTGCTTTTAAAAGAGTGGAGTAGGTACTCCAGCTTGAAGCTCCACAGTCACAGTTGAGCTGCAGGGAAATGCAACAGCATCAAAACAAAACACAGTTGGGGGCAGGGGGGAAACAAATCATGCTCTCATTACAATAAAAGCTACTTTGACCCACTTTCAAAACAATACATCCATCTCACCTGCAACTCTCATCACACAACAAACAGAACTAAATATATTGAACAAATCAGCTCATAATTGTCCCTTTCCCCATTCAGCCCTTATCAAGGTAACATCTCATCAGTCATTTTCTTACAGTGTCTGAAAGAATGTGGATTTTCTTTCATGATTTAGGGCCTGATCAGCTGAAGGCAGTCTGCAGTTGTAAGAACAAGGCCTCCTCCCAGCATGGGAATGATACAGAAAAGGCTTTAAGTATGGAGACAATTTTGATCCAAACAGAGAACTGAGACAGAGAGAGCAAGAGGCACACACGCCTCCCTCTGCACGTGGGACAGAGCAAGAGGCACAGAGGCAGCCTCACTTGTAGTTCAGGGCTGCAGGGAGGGCTGCAGGGGCAGTAGGGACGTGGCTGCTGTCCAGTGCAGAATGGAGGGCACTGGAAAACAGGGTGCCAAAGAGACCCCTAGCCTCATTTTCTGGGCAGACTCCCAGAGCCTCTGAGATCGAGTGCTGTCCATGGGAGTTGGTCTCTTACAAAAGCCTCAGCTCCCCTGGATGAAGCAAAAAATTGAAACAGTCCATGGCTGATGGCTGCAAAGGTTCACAGAGGCATGTTTAGCTTGTTGTTCTGCATCTTCTCCACTGCAGTCACCTCATGATATCCAGCCCATCAACATGACAGGTCCACAACTTCAAACCACAAGGGACATCCTTGTTGGGAAATCATTCTGAGAGGAAAGAGAGAAGATTAAATGTCAACATTTAACAGGAAAGCCATCATTGGAACAGACAAAGGGACAGACAAAGCTTCGACAGAGACACAACTAAACAGCAACAGCTTTGTCCACTCGTGATCCGGTCCTCTCTCCCACAGCCAAGCCACTCTAATGATAAGATCTTCCTCAAGGTGCAGACTTCCCCATATGGGTTAGATGGGGAACATCCCCTCCCCCAGCAACCATGAACCCATCGGTCCTCACTAGATTGGACTGTTACAGGATATTCTGCACTTGCTGGTATCCTGGGTGAGGAATGCCTTTGGCATGAATGATCCACATGGAAGCCCATGGGAGTCTCTCTTTTCAGAAAGGTGTCTCTTATATCATCCCCTGCTGCCAGCCCTGTCCCAGTCCAGAAGAACAAGAGCCTCTCAACCCTTCCTTAACAAGGCCAAAGCAAAGTCCTGTAATTTCTGTAAGGCCTCGGTAACTTCCCTACCACAATCCTCCTCAACTCTAGATAAACTCCCACCACCTTGGTTTACCAGGCCACAGATGCCAAAGACATTGCTTACCTCCCCAGTCCCAGGCACATCTGGCTTTCCTCTCTATCCAGGACTCCATGTAGGAGCTATTACCCCTTCTGGCTTCCTACCCCCACAGTTCCTTCCCCCTTCCCACAGGAAGTGACACCCAGACTCCAGGTGTTACCATCCTGAAAAACCCCATTGCCCATCAACTCTGGTTAGTAACCCCTGCCTGGTGGCTCTCCGCTCAGCCTATTTGGACCAGGACCACCAGACATGGCCTCACTGTTTTCTTGGGGTCCTTTTTCCTCTTCTTGTCAGAGGCATTGAGGTAGGCCTGTTCCCTGGCCCTATAGGAAGGGCCTCGGCTCAGCTCCCTCTCGCTGTAGGGGGGCAGGCTGTCCTCCTCCTCGTCCTCCTCGTCCTGCTCGGGGGACGACGACTGCTGCGGCTGCGACTTCTCGGCTTTGTAGGTGGAGGGCGGTGACCAGGCATAGTAGGTGCTCCCTCCTCTCTGGCTGGGCTGCGAGCTCAGCTTCGAGGGGGTTGCACAATGGTCACCACTCTCGTCGTAGCTCCGGGATTTCCTCTCCAAGACGCTGCTGAGGTAGGAGTGATCGTATTTCTGGCTCCCTCCGGGCGTCCGGCTCACCAGCCTGGGGAAGTGCTTCTCCTCGTGGGCCCGTCTCCGGGGCGGGCTGTAGGACCAGCCCCGATCCGAGTCCGTCAGCGGCTCCCGGTTGCCCCTGCAGCGCTTGGTGTAGTATTCCTCCATGGAGCTGTCCTGGTGGGGCAGCCCCCCGCCGCGCCCGCCGTGCGACTCGGAGCGCTCGAAGCGCCGCATTTCCTGGCTGTCCGCCCGCCGCGGCCGCTGGCTGTAGGACTCGGCAAAGGCCGCCAGCTCGTCCATGGACACGGCCGGCACTCCCACGGAGAAACTCTTACGGGACAGCATCTCCGACTTGGATCTCTGCTGGCTGGAAGAGGGAGGAGGTAGAGTTAGAGGGCAGGGTCCAGCTGTGCTCATCCCCTCGGCTGCCTGCACAGACAGTGGAGGGAAGCAGGCCCTCCTGGGGGCACGAATCGTCTGAGCTGTTTTCGTCATTTTCAATAGGAAGAGATCTATCACATCACTGAAACCCTGGGTTCTCTCTGCTGACTGTAAAGGCAGCTTAGTGCAGATAGCTCAGGTCCTTCATGTCTAATGTTCCTTGAGGTTATCCCCAGAGTACACCTGCCCTGTCCTCCAGTATGCAGGGCTGGACCTGCTTCTCCTTCATCCTAGACCTTCTAGGTATATATCTTGCTGGAAAAACCCAAGAACCCAGCCATAGAAGCTCACAGCAGGGCAGTTTTGAAGAAGGTTTAAAGACAGCTAGTACAATAGCCCAGAACTGAAGGAAATCCCTGCCATTGCTTTTGGGATACTGGGCTGCTTGAGGGAAGGTTGTGCTATCTCTCTTCTAGGCACCAGAGTGCAAGTCCTTGAGGCCTGGAGCACTGGTCTAACTGCACCAAAGCAGGAGGGTATGACAACTATATAATAAAGCCCACCAGCACTGGGAAGTGCTGGAGGCATAAGATACAAAGCTCAAGAGAGATAATTGCACTTTCCCACTGTGGGCAGCTTGGCTTGGTTCCCTATTGATCTCACTTTTACATCCCACTGGGACTGGGGCTTGTACCTGGCTTTACCAGCTGGGTAAGCTTCAGCAGGCTTGTGGCAATCAGCTTCATTCTGACCTCATCTAATGACACGTCCAGATTTCCTATTTCTCTCTAGCCCCTCTCTCCTGCTAAGCAGAGCAAGGGCAGCAGGAAATAGGGGAGAGCTACCAGTCCATCTGTCCCTTCTGCTTTCCTCACCACTTTGCCAGATAGAGCTGCCCCCCGGCGCGGTGCCCCTCACCTGTGCCAGTAGCTGTCGCGCTCATCCCTGTACTCAGACACAGCCTGTGATCTGGAGGCGCTGCCCCCGCCCACGACTCCTGCCCAGTACTCGGCATCGCCGTCCATGTCCCCCGCGGGGGGCAGAGGTTTCCTCCGCGCCTGCCGGTAGGGCTGGCGGAAGTTCAGGTCCTCCTCGTGCAGCGAGCTCAGCTCAGAGACAGTGTTGTTATCTGCAGGGGAGGATGCAGGAGAGAAATGAGATGGGCATCGCCTGATGGCAGCCAGGCGGGGATTCTGAGGGTACCACAAATGGCATGAGATGCCTGTGCTCCAGATAACAGCCTTCAGGAAGAGCTTCCCCCCAGTAATATGTGTGAGCTCCCTGCCCTTGAGAGGTGGTCACCAAGCTTGGTGGGACACCACTACAGCACAGAAGTTGTGCCACCTCCCCTCTTCCCGGTGTGAGACAGGCTGGCTCTGGATTTGGCCTGACTTGCCCAACCCAAAACAAAAGCAACCCCCTCAAAAAAAGATTAAGAAAAAAAGTAAAAGGCTGTCTGAATCACTGTCAGTCTCTACTCCATCAAGCACACTGACATCTGTAGGCCTGACATACCAATCTGCAGAGGTCTTTTTATAGTAAATCTTGTGGGTGGAGAAGACAGTGTGCTCAGCAATGACTGTTTTAGAAGTATATATAATTTGTTCGTTATGCCTAATCTGTAGAGAGCTTTGATGTGGTGTCATTCCTTAAAACCCTTCCCTCCAATGATTTTCAGGATCCCAGATGTCTGTTTTAAGTGAGCCTCTAGAAGTGCCTAACATGGGTTAGCTCTGTGTGCTACTCACAGGAGCTGAGCCCCCAGCCTGGCACAGGACAAGCAGCAGCACTGCAAGCCCTCCCCACGCACCTTGTCCCATTCTGCACCTCTGCCTCCTAATGTAGAAAGATCCTCACTTGGGTTTGTATTCTCACACACATTAAGTGCAGCCTCGGCCTTTATTTAAGGAAATAAAGCTTACAAGTGGCTGTGACAGTGAGGGGTTCCACACAATTCTGAGTTTGCACCATGCCCCTATTCACCACCCTGCTCCTTCTGCAGGGCAACAGCCACTCCAAACAAACTTCCTGCTTCCTTTAAGCCATGCTGTGGTCACTGCAGCCCACAAAACACACTTTCAATAAAATCATCCCTCTCCTCTTTTGCCATGCTGGGAGTTTACAGACACCACACTCTTAAGAAATTGTGGAAAAAAAATATCCCAGACATTATCATACCACAGGCTGTAGAAGGTATGAGTAGGGACCTGGCTTTTCAGATGCTGATGATCCCAAAGTTCTATTATATGAGTAGACAATTTTCATGAGCTTTTCAGTATCCCTCACTTTGCTCCAAGAATGATTAGGTAAGCAACAGACCTTTAAAATTGGAACATACCTGTAAGATACTTAAAATCCAGACTTTATCTGTCCCAATTGGCTTATCCTGGATATCATATCCTAGGGGCTGACCCTGAGGCACACCAAGTGAACTTTAAACTATGAATTTCCCAGTCTTTCTTAGGTCAGTGGGGAAAAAAAGGAAAAAAAAATCAAACCATGCTTGTTTCTCACATCGTTCTCGCATCCTTCTAGCCGGGTCAAATTGAGCCAATTCTTTCTCCACATAGTACAGCACCTTCATGGAGTCCCTGTCCTTGTCAGCCTGGATCCTGTACCCTTTGCGCACTGCTAGGGAGAAAAAAGAAAACATTAGAGGAAAACCCATGTAAGAACAAGGAGCCTTTCCCACAACACTGCTTCTGTAGTTGAGCTCACGTCTCAGCAGGTAGGCTGCGTCAAAACACACTGAGTCAGTCGCTGCTCCACAAGAAATTCGTCTACAGTGTGGGATGTGAAGTTGTAAGAACTTGCATCATTTTGAAAGTTTGCAGGAAGAGTAAAAGAGGTTTGGAAATGCCCAGTTTGTACAACCATCCAGTGATGGACACTGAGCATGGTGGGCCATCTTCACAGCACCCCACCCCCGTTGTGTGAGACAGGCTCACTCTGGTTTTGGCCCGCTTTTGCCCAGCTAAAACAAAAGCAACGCCCTCACAGCTGCAGAGTGATTCCAACTCCCACAGATGATGGCAGAGAGAAAAGAAGAACTCATTTCTCCTTCCTCAGCACTACTGAAAGGATTCCTCATGGTATGGGAGAAGCAGCCCCAGAAGATCAGGGTTCCTCTAAGCTCTCAATCTGCAGAAGAAGCAAGCACCTGAGCATTTGGGAGCTGTCACTGTGCAAGACCACTCCACCCTCCCACCCCCATGAATTCTCCTCACACAGGTTGAAGAGTGTGTGGCTAAAGCTCCAGAGAATACAGAAGGAAACACAAAGTCCCACAAAGCACATCACACTGCTTTGAGATTTATACTGACTCCAGGGATGAGGCCAATCAGGTCTGCTCTGGAATTCTTTACAAGCTTTACTTTACAGAAAAGGTGTGAAATGCTTGACTTCTGGGAAGTCTGGACAGCTTTTTGACTTGTCCATGGGCCTATGTGTAAAAAAGAAGGCCCTATATACCTGGAGCCAAAGCAGATTTAACTCTGGCAGGTTAGCACCATACACACTTTACCTACTAACAATAGCTACAAACAGCCTGCCTACCTTAAGGCAGGTCTATGGTCAGCAAGCAGAGAACTCCACCTTTCCACTCTTTCTTTGAAGAAAATAAGGTTTTTATAGCAGATTATTTAAGAAAGGTCTCAGCCTGGAGCTATTACAGGATTGATAGAAATTCAGGTCTAGGTACAAGAGAGGACTACAACCCTCAAAAATTCAGCCTTATTAGAGAACCATCACAAGGACAATTCACTTAGCCCTACAAAATGGAACCTGCCTGCCTCGAATGGGGTTAACATGTTCCCTTGCGGGAATACTGCAGTGTTGCATGAATGCTCCTGCTGGGGAGCAATTTAAACACTTGGACAGTGGTTCTGAGCCAACCTGTTCCTTCTGTTTTATCCCTCACCACCGCAACACATCGAGCTATTAACATATGGGTTCGGTAGTACGTCGCATAGTATGTGCTGTGTGGGCTGAGCAAGGACTTGGCAGAGGTATTCTTAGGCACCTCCTGCCCTAAACTGCTGAGAGTGTGTCTGTGCACTAGGAAATAACCATGCTCTTCCTCAGGAATGGCTGTGCCATGGAAATGGGTAGAGTGATTGATTCCTCCCATAACCCCACAGATTGCTTCAGCGTTCCACTGTGGGTTTGGACTGAGCACGTGTAAGGTAAGTGATTGAGATATTGCCTTGTGTGTCTGCACTTGGGAATGGCATAGGATGTAAAAATATAGTAGGGGTCTATCAGGGTCCTTCTTTTAACATGCCTCCAGACATCAAGGCTGACAGCAGTGTGTGCTTTATTATCCCTGTGAGTGAATGCACAGCGGCTGGAAATGCAGACACTGGTTTACAGAACACAGGGAATCCTGCCCCTGCCCCCCAAACAGGAAGAACAGCAGGTCTCCTCAAATGAGGCTGGACTGACTGGCCTCCAAAGTGACAGCCCTGGCTGCACTGCATGAGCAGCAAGGGCAGTTCTCCACCCCCACATCGTGGCTGGTACCTCACTTCTGCCTGGTACTGTGCCAGGAAAGAGGCCTCTCACTATTCCTTCTTCTAATGTGTGGACTGGAGCTCAGCTAAGCTGCCACCTCATTTATACACAGGCCAGCAAACCACTCTGACCTACTCATAACCCTTGGGGAACTTGAACAGGCAGCTTCCAGACTCTTCCCAGAGCCACTGCTCACATTGAGGCTGTGCCAAATATCTATTTGGGCAACCTCTATAGCTCCTGGAGCTGATAGAGAATTAGCTAAGCTTCATGCTAGCTTCATACTAAACTTGCTACTGCAACTCCCTATCAAAAGGCAAATGAATTTCTTGGTTAATTCTGCAAGCACCTAGAAATCAACTTTGGATTTAAATCTGCAAAGATGACTGCGAGCAGCTCATAAAAAGTATTTTGCACTACAGAGAAAGTAGTTTTGTCTCTGTTTGTTTATTAGTTATTTCTCATAATGATACTAAATATTCAACTTATTAAATCTCTTCTTTATTGCCTCAGCTGAGAAATAGAGATATTATTGCTTCTTCCTCACACTCTTCATCTGTAAGTTGCTATAATCCTTTAATCAGGTCTGAATCATTTTAAGACCATTTTAATTATAAAGAAAAAAAGATGCAGAGATGTTGACCACATGTCCAGAACCACTTGCTGAAATCAAAGGGAATGGAACATTCTTCCCATATTTTCTTCTTTTGAACAGTTCATAAATTTCTAATGTTTAGTTTGTATTTAACTAGACAGTATTTTTATTCTTCTGTGGGTGGAACCAACTCAGCCAAAACTGCAAGCTGTCTTCCTGCCCAGAAAGGACATCACTACTATTTTTTTTCAGACAAGTATGTTTAGGAAGTAAATGATGTCTCATGCTTATACCCTTCTCATGTTAAAGATCTAGGACCAAAAGCTTCCCTGTTTGCAGAGTTTAAAGGATCAATGCAAGAGCCTCTAGGTAACCACTGCATTTAAAATAGAGCATAAATCCTAACTTATGTGTTGTCAACACTCTTCTAAATAAGAGAGATAAATGTTTTGGGTTTTTTTTCTCCATTCCTATTATATATTCCATATCCTAAGTTTAGGATAGAGTTCCTAGGCTCATTCTGAGCTTTGCCACATGGCTTTTATATAACCCCAGACAAATTTTCTAAATATCCTCAGGCCCAAGTTTGCTCACTCAATCCCCTCACAGGGGTCATTTATAAGCACAGAATCTATCTAGGGAAAAGGATGTCGTTTTTAGCCAGAATTACAGAATCCTCCAGCACTTTGGATCCCATTTTTTTTAAATGGACTTGACAGAAAGGTTGAAGTCCTAAAGATACATAGTTTCAGATCAGACCTACACCAGCTGTGTGGAGGACACAAAGCCTTTTTATTCTCTTTCTGAGAAAAGCTTTCATTATAAACTCAACCATCACCTGTTTTGTTTAGCTTGCTGCCTGGCCAACAAGCAAATAAGTAGCTTGGAAAAGCCACACAATGTTTTCTCTTCTACAGCCTGTCATTAGGGGATATTATAGCATTGTGGAGGACCTTATGTGTAAAAGAACAGAGTACAGGCTGTAACTCTCCCTTAGCCCCACAGCACCTTGAACAACAGGTCCATGATCTAGACTAAGGGTTTGTCCATATTATTGCAAAAAAGATTACCAGATTTTTAAAAAAGCTTAAGAATCTCTGTTGTCTTGCAACAAAGGTTAAAGCTCTGTGATAATGTTTTTATTTGCCATATATACTATTTCCTGTCAAGTCCTGAAGTGAGGGATTGAGTCCAGACACTTTATTTGGAGGCATTATATATTAAATGCATCCTTCTGTATAAGGATCATGGCATCCTAAGAGCCATTCCATTTGGCTACCAAATGTATACTCTGTTTTTTATTCTGAACTTGTGCTCTGCTAGTAGAGACAAGACTGGGAGCTGTGATCTATCTGACTCTTAAAAAATCCCTGGAGTTCCCACAATCAGCACCACACTCTATGTGCAGTGACATTTTTCACAGGAGAAAGAAATTGAAGCACTGGGGCGTCATTCATCATTTTCTGACAAAGGTTTTTGAATTGGATATGTTCTGTATTGGATCAGTGATTGATTTATTTCCTGTTTCAAAATGCTCCATTCCAGAGTTCTGTTTTGATTTCAGTGGCCAAAAAAAAAGGTGTGATTGTTGAAAGAAAATATGTTTTGTAATTCCAGAAAGGTTAATTTCAGAAAGGTTAATATACTGACTGGGACAGCAGAAGCATCTGTAGTGTTGTTCCAGAAGCTTAATTAATTATGCTATTTAATCTTGTCTTTTCAGATGTGTTTTATCAACACTCTGTCGTGAGTTAATTTAACAATTGATACTTAGTGTGGTGCTTTGAAATCAGACTGTAGCTGGGTCAGTGATGACTCTACATTGGTGAGAGTTATTTCTGCTGCAGAATGTTTGAATTTAGACAGCCACTCTGATTCTGGAATGCATGTGGCTAAATTGCTGCCCTCTTTTCTCCTTGATGGCAGCTTCCTTTGCAGCAGCAGAAGCAACCCTCCCTGAGACAAGAGGCATCACACTGACACTCTAGGTCTGACACAGATCCACAACTCCTTTCTAGTCACGAAGCCTTTCATCACCCACGTTTCACAAATGCAAAGGCTGAACAATAAAAGTGGCCTATTGACTTCTGTAAAGTAGAGGACAGGGTCCAGCCCCAAAAGATCTTGGGCAGAAATATCAAGGGAACAGGTTACTTTGCCCAAAATGCCATGGGGACAGTAAAACATGCTGCAGCAAAACCTGCTGCCAGAGGCCAAGCAGTGACCTGCAGAGGGTTGGAAGGACAGTTTACAAAGAGAAAGCAGCTTGCAGCAAGGCATCAGTTCTAAGGGGAAAATGGCTCCTGCCTCTGCTCTCCTGAAATCATCTTTGTCCTTTTGTCCTCTGCAAGCCAAATGTCTGCAGCAGTAATGACAGGGGTCCTGTGCAGAGACTCGGCCTCCCATACCCTCCTGACCTAATTAGATACCCACAAACTGACTGTGTTGATGGCCCTAGAAAAGTTAGACCATGTGGCCCTAATGCAAATGTCACTGTCAGAGAAAGCATTAAAATTTCCCTGTGTTCCTTCTCCTCACACCACTCAATCAGTGACAATCATTCCTGCCCTTCCCAGCCCCACTCCCAGTAAGAGGACTGAAAGTTGTGCCTGGCACTGCAAATTACCATTTTGGCTCCCTCCGCTGGCCTCACTTGGGGCTAAGGGAGGAGGGTGTGACTTATCCATCAGCACAGCAGGAGATGGGACACCAGCTACAGGAACACTGGGGATGTAGTATGGACCTGGCATGGCAGAGACTGCAGGGGGGTACCCAGCTTTTGCTGCTTTGCCTGCTACATACACTGAAAAAGAAAAAAAAAAAACAAGAGTCAGCATCACACACCAGCACCCCACAGATCCACTGGACATGTGGATGAAACCTGCACCAACATTGGTGGCGACCCCACAGGAGACAACCAGACAAATGAATTAACAAGGACCTGCCTGAATTTCTCTAAGCCTCGAAGGGTACTGAAGGGAGTTTAAAATATGTACTGCATATAATAATAATGGCACTGCGAGATGCCCAGAAAGACACTCAGGGTACGACAGCCAACATGATTTAGTGGCAGTTCAGCTTTAAAAATAACTGATGACTCAAGCAGCAGAATGAGGCTCATGGAACTTGACAGATCTGACTGAGCCTGACCAGGAACCTTGCTGGGTTGCAAGGATTTTGCCCTCTCTGTTGTAGAGGACATCTGATTTGCATTGCCAGGAAGAAACCTCCCAGGATGCTCTTAGCTCTGACCCTCAACATTCACTGACACAACAACAACTTTGGAATGGGAGCATGACACTTTGGAAAAGCAGACACAGCTGCCAAGGCAGGGAGGGCTTGGGGAATTACATTTGTAATTAACTTTGAGCATTCAACCATTGAGTAATAGGTCAGATGCTTCACTCCCTAAGAACCAGTCCTTTAGCCAAGCAAAGTGCTCAGGGCAAAAGAAGCAATATTAGCAGATTCTCCCCCTGTTCTGCCAGGGAGCAGAAGTAGCAGGGCAGAAGATGTGCACCAGGCTTGGACAGGGTCACTCACGCGCCCGGGGACAGCAGCAGGACTCAGGACAGCAGGGGCAGCGGACGTAACAGCAGCAGCTGTGCGGGCAGCACTGGCACCAGCAGATCCCCACCAGGAGGAAGAACAGGAACGCTCCCAGGATCACCAGGCCCACAAAGACCCACTCTGGAAAACAAGGGGAGAAAGGGAGATAGTTACAGGACTGCACATTGCTGTGGAAGAGAACGTCAGCAACATCCTCCCAGTGGAGAGCATGGGGACAAAACACACAGGTGAATAACAGGAGTGGACCGACTCCCTGTGGCTCTAGGACTAGGACTACTCCTCCTCTTGTGTCAAAGCAGAAATGGCAGGTGACAGTGAGAAATGAGCTACAGAAATGTGGTCCCTTCTGGCAGCATCTCTGGCTGGCTGAGAGGCGAGCAGCAGAGACAGGAGCCCCGGTTCCCCGGCCAGAAACCCTTCGTCCCACAGCAGACCCGCGCCAATGCCGCGGGACGCGCTCCATTAGCACTTGGCCCTCATCAAAGACTCATTCTTCTTGGCCATGTTCATGCCCTGCTTATGTGTTTGTTCCCTACCAACATTCCGGTTTTAATGGGACAAACGATGGTGAAAAGCAGGCTATAAATAGCCCAGTAAACGAGCCAGGCCTGCCCCTTCACAGCGAGGCCTACGCACGCAATTATCCGTTTGAATGTTTCGAACGAACATCCTATTCAGGCGCCACAGCCAGCCAGCAAACCTAACAACCACCTTTTTTCTCCCCCACCGAAGCCTCAGATGATGTGTCCCAAAAGGGAGCAGCTGAAAAGCAACCTACAAACGAAAGCACGAAAGAGCTGGCCCACAAAAACCAGGGTGGGGCTTAAAGGGGAAAAGGTTTCTCAAACTTTGCTGCTGGAAAATCTGGTTGGAGCAGGGCTCAGCCTGTGCCAGAGCAGCACCTACTGCCCCATAGGAATTCCAGACTAAGGGAATGATCAGTGAACACATCTGGACCAAGAAATCACAAGACCCTGAACATACAGGAGGCCTGGAGCTGGTTTTATGTCAGAGAAATGCACCAACCTATCTCAAAGCAAGACTGCTGGTGGGGAAAAGGCTCCAGGTGTACCCAGGTGGTTATTCAATCCCCTTGGAAAAATCGCAAAAAGCAAATAAAGTGGGGCTGCTTTGCAGTGGGAAAGGGTTTATCCCCACTTCAGAGAACAAAAAAAGCAGCATACCACTATTTCCAAACAGAAGTCCAGCGTCCACTAAAGAGTCTCCTGGTAGAGAATTATTTGAGATGAAGAAGTATCGATATGAGGATTGCAATGTGCATGAAGAATCACACAGGGAAAACAGTGCACCCCTCACCTGTGTTGCTAAGCTAAAAAGTCAAGGAAAAATGTTTCACTTGGACCATTCAAAATAGAATTTTTTCCTAGTTCTTAATGCAGCACAAAAATAAGAAGTGTCATTTTTGATCCATCGGAAGCGTTCTGTTTGAACAAAAGTATGATTCTTTACTTTGTTGGAGTCTTCCTTAACTCTTCTACAAACAATTCCCCTTTTTAAAAATGCCATTTTAAATCTAGAATTTAAAATTTACTTTGAAAAATGTCAGTCAAAGATCTGGCATCTACAAATCAAAACACTTCAGAAGTGTGAAGTGAAATATTTTAATTTTTTTTAATTCTTTGTTTCTTTTTTGGCTGACACAGATGAATTTCATTTATATTTGCATTTAATTTTGGTCCCTATTGAATATTTTTTTGGGGTTGAACTTACTATATGCTGAGAAAAAATGAGCTAACAAGTAAGGAAAGGGCAGAAGGGAAGCATTCATGAATAGGAAAGCACGAGCTGAGAGATTACTGACACAGTCCCTCAAGTTCTGCTTCTAGCAGCTGTTTTGCTTAATATTTTCATAAATTACTTTGACACGGAAAATAAGAATGTGTTAAAATATCATGACAGTAAGCAGTAGGGATGCATTGTCAATAAAGGCTGGGACATGTACAAAGGGTCTACTTGGGTCTACAATAGGAGATGTGAAATGCAGTATTATCCTGAATTTCAAAGTATGCAGCAACATTGTTGCATACCTGTCACACCAGTATCACAAGTTCAAAGATCAAGAACAATTTATTTTCTGAACAGGACTTCACTGGTTGAAAAGAACTGAAAAACAAGAGAAATGATACAGTACACATAGGATTACTCAGGCAATACAGCCACCAAAAATGGCAAATGTAACCCTAAATATTTGTAATCGGGGAATGTAATAATGCAATAAGGGAAGAATTTCCAGTAGTATTAAGGAAATATCAATGCCATCACACAAGGCCTCCTCTCCACTTGACTTCATCTGAAGTTACTGATGTTATACAGCTCTGGCCATCTTTGCAGCAGAAAAGATGAATTTAGGTCGATGGAAAGCAGGGATTTGAGGGATGAAGAGACTCTGGAGCCTGCTTGGCAGCAGGGGAGCTGAAGCCTGCTGAGTTACTCTATTAAACAGAAGGCTGAGGGAAGATGTAGCTCCTGCCTGTAAATATAGTAGGAGGATAAATGCAGGAGGAAAAGCAGGTATTATAGTTAAAAGATCTTACATAAATGGACAGAAATAGATGATCAGTGATGTAGAGAGAAGCTAAAAGAAGCCCATTAAAGAAAGTGATCCAATGGGAAAGAGAAAGGCCAAACCTTAGGCCACTCCTAAGCTTGCCAAGCTTACAGAATGGATGAAATTACATGGTGCTGGGGATGGAATGCAAGATAGGGAGCCAGACTATCCTCTCCAGTCCTGTATTTCCTAATCTATGCCAATCTAAGCAACAGCTTAGTGGCTTTTTCTTTGTTGTGTTCTCATCTTGTTTTCTACAACCATCATGGACACAGAAAAGGAGGTGAAACAGTACTGCTTGATACAAGTGGCCAGCCACAGCTATCCAGTGAAACTCAGATGTCAGATGTCCAGAGCTATCAGTGAACAGTTCACAACCACTCCATAAAGGATAAAAGCCCGGTGGAGGAAAAAACAGACAGCAAGTCCATTAGAAGTGTGTCTGTGGTCTCTCTGAACACATTCTAGCAGTACAAAAGGGGGTCAGGTTAGTGTGTACATTGCACATTGCAGGATACTCACTCAGCATATAAAGTGGATGTTTGAAATCAGTGTCCCAGCCACAGGGACCTGTGAGTCAGGATTTTACTGCACAGGAAGTTAGACCATTTCCTTTTCTGATGAGGTCAAGAAAACAGCAAAAAAAGGCTGCTGGCTCTTCCTTTATGCACAGAACTGGGATTCAACCAGCTCCCCCTGTGTAATGCTGAGATTCAAATGTCTACCAAGCTGACAAGCTCAGTGTCCTTGCTGTCTGGAAACTACTGGTTTGTGCTTGCAGAAGTATCTGCTTTTTTTTACTCGGGTAACATCAAACAGCAACTGCTGAAATGTGGTTTGCTGCTGCATCTTACACTTTCTTCTTGTCTACCCATGCAGCAAGGGTACCAGAAAGATATCTGGCCAACACACCATAATTTTATACCCATTCAATAAAATTCTAAATAACAGAGGGAAAAGTGTTAGGCAATAGAGAATCAACTGTTATCTATGCTGAAAAGACCAATCCCTCTCCTGCCATGCAGGAATTCTAGGGAGCTTTGGGTTACATTGGAGGTGGGTGAGTGTCTGCCTTCTCTCCGTTTGCATCTCTGGGACAGGCTCGAAAATAGCTTCACACATTTATGTGGAATTGCATTTTTGCACAGAGGTGTGAAATAAATGCTCCTTGGGCACCACCGGGGAATGATCAGATGACTTGAGGGCTAAATATTCTCACAGCTTTTCCCTTTCAAGAACAATCTGTTGCACAGCCTCTGTCTCCTCTGCAAGGAGTGCCAGAACTGGTGGCTCTCACTAGTTTTGGCTAGCAAGGGATTTGTCACGGAGCTCTCGCGTCGGGGCCAGCCACCCGGTGTGGCCGAGAGCACGGCCTGGCCATGCAGCACAAGAGGGGCTGGGCCACTGATGGGTTGCTAGCCAATGCTCTGTTCCCAGCACCTCCTGTGCTACCATCTGTGGGGATGGTGGAGAAGTGGCACAGGCCAGGTCTGGGGAGCTGAGTGACTGCACAGGAGCAGCTGACCCCACAGAGGGCTGTGGGGTCTCACAGGCTGCAGAACAGATTCCTCTGTGCTAGCAGGGAGAGAGCAGAGAGCTTGATAGAAAACCTCCCCAGAACAGCTCTGGCATTTCTGCTCTCACACTGATCCTGGCATGGCATCAACCATCTCTGCATGCTGGCTCCCAGCACGGCCCGGCATCAGCTCGCTCAGATCCGAACCCAGCGCTTCCCCAGTAAGTGACAGACTCTTCTCTTTAAATCCCCAGATAAAACACACACACAAGTGAAACATACACCACATAAAGATGCTGCAGAAGGATAAACAGACAAGATGACAGAGGAATAAATGATTAAGGGTGAAATGACTGAATACCTGGCATAATCTCCACAGCAAAACTGGGCAAGAGATCAGCAAGCAGCCCTGTCCTGCCTAGAAAAGACAGAAGGAGGAGAAGAAGGAGAGAGGTTACTGCAAGAAAAACACACTCCCCAGCCCCTGCCTTAGCCTCCAGTTCCCTTCCTCATCAGCCCACTTGCACTCTGCTTTATGTGAATTTCTATCAACCACAGATGTCATCCTGCTCGGTGCCTGGTGTCTGCCTCTGCACTTCTGCCATTTCTGTGTCCTTGCATTTTATCTTTATCAGCAGAGCTGGGGGGAAAGAATCTGGAACAGAGCATCTCCAATCTAGACACAAAATGACAAGAAAAAGGAGTCCCTTTAGCATGGTTACATGGTAACATCTTCCTGGAGTTATGCTCTACACATGCAAAAGCTCCTGGAAATGCACAACAGCCCTTAAACAGAAGGACACGGTTTATTTTAAAAAGTACTGATGTAGTCTCTACAGAGATGAAACATCTTTTACCCAAGGCTATTGATAAATCAGCCACATGCTTCCAAAACCCATGGATGCTGCTGTCCACGTGGGGCTCAGTGAGTGCACTGACAGCTCCAGGAAAGGAGCCTTGAAGGAATGTTGTGCAGATGTGCTAATTATTTGGAGATGCACGAGCATCTTGGTAAGACTGCGTGACAAAGGCCAACTCCCAGTGGAAGCAAACCAACGAGGGAAAGATTTGTGTAGAAATTTGTGGTATCACTTTGCGAAGGAAAAAGGAAACAAACCAAAAAAAAAAAGGCAAGTCAACTTCAAATTTATAATTCACAACCGAATACAAACAAACTCCAAGCCCAAAGGCAGCTCGGTGTCAGTTTGTTTTGGCACAGAATGTCTGGGATATTTCCAGTACACAGCAAACACCCTGCACAGTGCTCAGCTGTAATTTACACACACCTGTGCATTGGCAGAACAGCCCTAAGTGCAGCTGTGCTGTGAACTCTCCCATAGAGCCCCAGGATCATGCTGGGATTTTTAAAGACATGCATATGGTAGGAGAGCTGCAATCTGAAGAGAGACACACATTGTGGGCATAACAACGGGAGCAGCTAAGGGTAAGCCAATGCAAAAGTGGTAGAAAGCTACCTTTAACCTCCCCACATGCCCTCCAGGTCCTGCACTACGCAGCACTCAGACACAGTGATGAACTGGATCCCAAGTTCCTCGGCCTCTAGTCTGTCCTTGCAGGTTATTACAATCAAATTCCCACCATCCGTTTTCTCTCAGTGCTTCAGCAGAGACTCTGTAGAGATCAAAAATCCACAAGGAAGCCTGCTGGAGCCATAATGAGTATACCATGGCTTCAGGCAGTGCTTTGCAGCCAGTTGCAACTCATCAAAGCTGACTGGTACTCACAGGAACGCCCATCCTGATGAAGTGGTGCCGAATCCTTAGCAAAGGATAGCAGGGTGATGCTTCACATAACTGCTCCCCATTTACCACTTTGAGGGAGGACTCCTGCCACCAGTCTGCTGCAACATTTTTATCTACATTTACAAAGAGTTTCATGACATTCTTTGCAGTCCAGTTCCTGGAAGGATCAAATATCCAAGCCTCTCACAACTAGCATGTCATGTTCCACGTGCACATTAAGTATATTCCTCATTCTGATAAAACAATACACAATTCTTTTGCAGGCCTCTGTGTGCATATGTGAACAGCACCCACGTGAACCACACGCATGCAGAATATGGGCAGACATGAGCATGTAGCTCACCTCCCTTGTGTTATTACCTCTGCACAAGCTCACATGCAGCCTGTTTGAGAGCAGATGACACTGGGCAGATTGCTGGAGGTACATAGTTAACTTAGGGCTTTTACTCGTGGTTAAAAATGCAAGGAAATTACACCTTTAAACAGCAGAAACTCCTTCTCAAATGGGCACTGACAAATGGGTGCCTCTTTATTTAAAACCTACCTGGAGAGGCTCGAGCCCTGCTAGCGGTGGGTACTCTCTGATCTCCAAGAGGAATCACATGTCCAGCAGGGAAAAACATCCCTCAATATAACAGTGCCTGAGAACTTGGTGAAAACAAAGAGAACCAAAGCAGCTCCTCTGTGCTACCCCCAAGCAGCCAGTACTTCCCTGCTTGCGCAGCCTCACTTGGCTTGTCAGAGTGTCTGCCTGGGGAATTTGCATCCCTGCCCTGCCAACGGGACTCACACAGCCCTGGGGGCCCCAGAGCCCCCAGCAGGGATGCACAAAGCCTGGGAGGACCCAAGGCAACAACAAACCCCACCACAGCTCAGCCTGAACTCTGCCTGCCTGGCCCAGCCCAGCTGACAGCACAATGCCCACCCCTGGACTGCTGCAGCTTTCCACAGCTCAGCCCCCGCCCCGGGCTGAATTAATCCCCTGATAACCTTTCCCCAAACCATTCCTTCAGGGAAGCCAACAGGCTGAGGCTGCCCGCGGTTGCCCCAGCAACGGGAGGCTCCCACCACTGTCCCTCACTGAAGGCAACTTTCCTCCCTCTGCTGCTGCTGCTGCCAGCAACAAGTGCAGCAAAACCCCTGGGCACAGGGACAGGGTGGCTCAGGGCAGGGCAGGGCTGCCACTGGCTCTCACCTCCTGCCCTCTGCAAGCCTGGCCCACACGTGGGCACAGCCCAGAGACAGCTGGTGGCCACAGAGGGGCTCCCAGGGCAGCACCCTGGTGGGTCACACACTGCCCCAAACACAGGGCAGGGTGTCCTTTTGGATCCATGGCTGTAACAGCAGGCAGGAGGCAGGCAGAGCACCCATGGCCAGCACCCACCCATCTCTCCTTGCCTTGGATGCTCCTTCCCTGGGCTCTAAGCTCACCTCCTTCTCTCTCGTTTTTTTGGGGTTTTTTTCAAGGAAATTTTAAAGTGGATGCTGGGGCTAGATAGCAGTTGGTGGGGAAGAAACAATTCAGTAAAACATCCTGCCAAGAGACCATCTGGCCACACCACCTCTGCACAGCAGCTCTGCCCTCCTGAGGAAGGGCTGCAGGAACTCCAAGCCATGCCTGGGCACCACTGCTGAGTCACAGATCTGTGTCCCCACCCACAAGAGCTTTGTGTCCTCTGTGCAGCTCCCACCACCGAAGGGATAGAGGGAATAGACAATGGCCCTGTTTTCCAGGGTTATCCCAGGTGACTAGGTCAGAGCTAGGAGCTTGTCCTCATTCTGCAAGGATCTGGGACATGTGCCATCTCTATTCCTACCACGCTGAAGGGTTTTACCTGCCCAAAGTGGCCTCTCAGCAGGCACCTCACACGCCCCGGGCCCCAGCCAGCCTTGAAATGCAACGGAGCTCACAAGCCCCCCAACTGCACTGGCAGAGCACAGGAGGAGGAATGGGAGAGGAAAAGCTGAGGGGATGCAGAGCAGCTCCAAGAGGTGCAGACACACAGCAGAGGCGAGCGAGGACAGGAGTTAATACACAGGAGGCAGGCAGGCGACAGAGCAGTGAGCAAATAGCAGCGGAGCAGGGGAGACCTGGAGTCAAGCACACAATTAGCAGAGAGTCTGCAGAGAAGAGACACAAAAATAATTAGGGTAAGTGCTGCAGCTGAAAAGAAATGATGGCATGAATAAAGTAGGCGCAGGTGCAGTCAGAAACGTGGCAATTGGGTAAATATGGGAACATGGTGAATACTGGCAACCGCATAAATGTGATAAATATTGGGTAACTATGCTAGTAACTGCTGAACTGTTCGCCTGTTTGAAGGCTGCTTCTGCAGCCCAGCCTGCTGCAGTGGGATCACAGCACACAGCAAGTACAGAGGGAATTATTTCCTTCTCGGTGGTGGAAAACTTTGCCAAGCCATGCCACAGCAAGAGGCCCCTGGCAAGGGACACTGTCCTGAGGAGAGCCTGGAAAGCACAGGAAAGGAAGTATAGTCCTTGTAAATCAGACACTTTTCCAAGGCAGCTGCTGTGAGATTTATTGGGGGAGCATGGCTCTGCAATGAGTTCCTCTGTGCTCCCTCTGCTTGGAGTAAACTTTATCCTTTCTTCCCATCCTTCTCTTCAATTGGACGGAGAAACAGCAGCAGCCCCTTTTGGAGATCAAAGTTTTAGCAGGCAACAAAGACCTCCAAGGAGGCTGTTGCCATGGCTGCCTTAGTAACCACGGCCTTTTAATCACACCAGGTCTCCTTTGTGAGCAGCGTGTGGCTGTCGCTGGCAAATAAGGAGGAAAACAGGGGTAAAAAGCCTTGGCAACAAGTAGCACTTCTAATCGGTGTGAAATAAATAACCAGGAGTAGGCTGGGATAGGACTGGAAGCAGGTTACAAAGGCACAGTGGTCTGGGGCAGTGCATCAACACTTTCCTGGGATTTTGAAGAGGAAGGCTCCTGTGCCAATCACTTCCTTCCCCTGCTGGCACTACCCACCTTTGGTCACAGCTCAAGGTCAGCGAGCCCTCCTCCGTGGGGCTGCTCACAGACATTTTCCCAGCTGAGATGTGGGCCAGCACATCCCCAGCACAAGGCCACCAGCACCACTCTGCCAACTCCTGTGACCGAGCACTGGCTCAGATGCTACTGGCAGCTTTTCAGCAAACGAGAGCAAAATCCTAAAACCAACATCATGTAAGGGAAAATTTTGCCAAGAACTTTTCAATTTCCAAAATCATGTCAAATTTTATTATACAGTCTCTCCTGGCATAAAAGAGACTCCAAACCTGGCTATATTTATACCAGCTATTGAGTCACTTTGCTGAGTAAGAACTGCCTTATTAGCATTGCACACCATACACACGTGTCCCAGTGGAGATTTATCCTCACTGAAAGTCAACACATGTCTCTATTAGCATATTAATTACTGTACAATATGCTGTGTGTATATGTATCTACTTGCTCTACTTTATATCCTTTACTACTTTTACTATGGGCGTGAGACTTTTTAAATTTTGGGTTTAGTCTACATGTATTCTGACTGGTAATATAAACTGCAGAAGATGTCTGTTTACCAGTGTTAGTTGCCAGCTGTCTGTAGAAATTAACACAAACCTCAAGTGCTAATTGTTGTTATTTAAAGCATAATAATGGGAGATGCTTCAGCCTGGAAAAGATTTATCTGGGGAATTTCAGGCCTGTCAAATTGACCTTGGTGCCCAGGAAGGTTATGGAATAGATGATCTAGAGTGTGACCACACAGCACATACAGGACAACCAGAGGATCAGAAGGATCCAGCATGGGTTTAGGAAAGGCAAGTACTCCTTGATCAGGAGAAGTTTTGTCACTGAGAGGGTGGTTAAGCACTGGAATGGGCTGCCCAAGGAGATAGTGGAGCCATCATCCCTGGAAGCGTTCAAGAAACAACTGGACGTGGCACTTAGTGTTAGGGTTTAGTTGAGATGGTGGTCTTCAATCAAAGGTTGAACTCAGTGATCTTGGAGGTCTCTCCTCCAACCTTAATGATTCTATGATTCTGTGATTAACTATAAAATAATATTTCACTGATACATGGTTTCTGTAATATTAGCTGCTGAACTGGATGGAAAAGGAAAGCAGGCAATAGCTGTCTAGCAAAGCACATGGATCACTAACCAAAGCGTCAAACCAACAACTGGGATTAGTGGAGTACTTTCTGGCCTTTTCCAGACACTTGACAGGTCCTGGCAAATGGAGCCACTGTTTTGTGAAGCACATCTAAGCTATGTAAAATCTCAGATTGCAGACATCACCAAGGTTGCACAAACCTATGTGTTCCAGGGTGCCCAGCTGTGCTGAGCTGTATATACAGGCACTACTCTGTAGCTTTTACAGCTTGGGAAGGGAGCAGTGTAGCAGCTTCCATAGGTCCCTGCACCTGGTTAGTAAAATCTGGCCCTTGGGAAGGCTCATTGGGTGCTGTGAAATGCCATGCAATGAAGCTGGACTGGCTCCTGGTGTGAGCTGGTGACACGAAGCTAGGATGACACTGACACCACACTGTACTTCTGGTTTGAAGGTTACTCCAGGCACACTGCATCCCTGCACTGGTACACGTGCAGTTCCCTTCAGAAAGGCTGCAATAAATTACTTTACTGAAGCCCATTGACATTCTCATATGAAAAAGCAATACACAGGGGCTACAAATAACAATATGATTAATAGCACTGTCTGTGTTTCTAGAAGCAGGACATTAGCTGCCAGCTACTACAACAGAAACGCAGACCTGCTTCAAATTAGGATTCAGCCTTTTAGATTCAATCACATTAAAAAGTTTAAAAAATAAAATGCATAAAGTTGCAAATGGATCCATTAGCCCAGCTGTAATGTCAGCAAAGGTTCTCCTTTTCTAATAAAAACACACAAGTGCAGGGAGTATCACTTGATTCCTTCTGGGGAATTGCTAAGCTCTGGACTAGTCTGCAGCAGAAGCAGAGTTCATACAGTTTCCAGCACACTACACATCCTGTTTGGAGATTCCAAATGCCATCAAAATGCACATAGATCACAGAATTGTTTAGGTCGGAAAAGATCTCTGAGATCATTGAGTAACCTGTGACCAAACACTACCAGACCATGGAACTGAGTACCACATCCAGTCTTTTTTAAACACTACAGTGTTTCAACACCTCCCTGGGCAGCCCATTCCCATGTTTAACCAACACTTCTGGGAAGAAATTCCTTTTGATGTTCGACCTGAGCCCCTCCCCGGCACGCCTTGAGGACGAGCCCCCACCTTGCTACAACCTCCTTTCAGACAGTTGTAGACAGTAATAAGGACTAAAGAATATGTAATAGTATTTTTTAAATTTCAATTCTCTCCTTACTCTACAGGAGGTTCCCTACCAGTCTGTGTTCCAGAGGCTGCTATCCCTCTTCCCTCACCTGCACTGATTCCCTTAGAGAGGGTCCCTGACTAAGCAGAAGATACAGAATGGTCTTTTCAGCAAAGCACATAATAAGCACATGCTTAACATCAGGTATGCTTTACAAATCCTATCAGCTTTGCTGAGCAGAAATGGATATAAATAAATGCTTGTGTGCTTTTCTGAAACAAGCGTGACGTGAGGACAGCACATGGGGCTCTCTGCTGTTACCCAGAGCTGAGCAGCAGCTCTGTGTGTCAACATGACACAGCCAGGTAACAAAACCCAACATGCAATCCCACCATGGCACAGGCTCCCTGGCTACTTAAGAGGTGACTACAGGTCTCTGTGATCGCTTTCCTAAGAAAGAAAAAGAAATACTGTAATTTGCCCAGGTTTTGGATTTTGCTCTAAGTCATGATAAAGTGCCTTTTGATCAATTTTTCATGGTATGATTCATTGTATAAAAGCAGGACCCTCCACTTTTAGCTAAACAGACTTCCATGAATTTATTGATGCTATTAATATGATATCTACCATTTTTGCCTCTCAGTCCTTTTGCGATTTCAACGTGATATTAAACTGCCCTTTCATCCTGACATTAATATTAAACCACTAGAAGGGATATTTTCCTATTTCCTTTTCCATTTTGATTTTTCTGTCACCCCAAGGTTAACATGAGTGGGTAGAACCCCTGCTCTATTCAGAATTCTAATTTATGCTGGAAATCACGCAGCAACCCCAAAATAAGCAATGTAAATTTTATCTGAGAGACCACTGTCAGCAGGGAGCAAACAGCAATGTGCTCTGGGAATTGTAGCATCTCACACACACTATCCCTCTGCTGCTCCAACCTCCCTAACAGGCAACCTGGGTTCCACCCAAAAAGCAGCAGAACAGCAAACAAAACCCTTTTACCACATGTTCCCTAGGACTGTAAAATTGCTACGACCTACATCTGTATTCAGTGTCTCCCTCCAAGCAGTGGGATGGAACAAAAAACATCCCAGAATATGCAGAATATTAAGAAATGGTATTTTCATCGCTAGCTGCTTCATCCTTTAGCCATCAATAGGGAATGATAAAGGAAAACAAAGAAAAAGTAACAGCAAAGGCAGAAGGAAAAGATTAAGGTGGGAAGGGGAAGAGAGGGAAGGAGGAAAACAGGTAGGTAACCCTGGAATTGCACCAAAAGCTGAAATGCTGCCTCTACCCAGGAAAAGCAATATACAGAAGCTGCCTAACAGCATGAGGCAGAAGTAAGCCCACGACAAGTCTGCTTTCATGCTGCTGCCAAACTTGGCAGAGAGCTGAAAAAAGTGCAAGGTCAGACACAGAGGCCAAACAGAAAAGCAGATGTGGTCAAGGGTGATGCAGCCTAAGCTACACATGCCCCCCAGCATAACCACAATGAAATGGGAGCAGAGACATCAAACCAGCTCCAGAGGAGGGGATTTCTGTGTTTTCTCCCCACAGTCTTCCGTACACACTGAAAACCCAATTCTTCCTGTTACCATGGCACTATTTCATCACTGGTGTCTGAGCACAGTTGTAGATACACAAGAGGAAGACACCAAATCCTAGACAGGAAGGTGAAGAAGGGACAAAAATTCACCAGCTCATCACAACACAGACACAGGACCTCAGGAGAGGATTTTAACAGCTACCACTGTCAGCTGGCAGAGATAACCTCACCTGAACTCACACATGTGGGTCCTGGGCCTGTTACTAAGTGGCAGATGATACACAGTCACACTGTGGATTTACACAGACGTGTGACACTGCTCTCTGGAGTGACCAGGCTGACCTTCCACTTTCTGACTTTCCACTCCAACTGTCCATTGTTTGACTGACATTAAAGGGGAAAGGAGAGACAATGGCACTGTGACAGCCACTCACCCATTCAGTCTGCTTTACTTGGTGATGATAACTCCAGCTCCAAATATAAATACCAATTAAACTCTGGCCTTTGGCAGGAGATGAAGGGAACGCTTGACAGATCTCTTCTATTGTCCACCTCCACAGATCACCTACACACTATCAACTCAAGCTTTTTAATATTTCCATCACAGGATGCACAGATCTGTACACACAAGAGCCATGGTGAGGTCTTAAGGTAAGTTGGGGAAAACTCAGCCTGCCGTCCTGGGGCATCTAGGGTTGAAGTACTACAGCTGTCTCCAGGCTTGTCAACAAAAGTTCCTGAAAGGCCCATTCCACTCTGCTTTTCTCCTCTAGCTGGAATGGCTGCTTTTCTGACCTTTACAGGAAGCTGTATCAAGGAAGCCACCACTGAAAGCAAACCCTGCAAACAGGGAAGAAACTGATCCTGCTCAGCACACTGCTCAAGGGAGCTTAAGAGAAAGAGAGCCAAGCACACACACCACAGAGTGGGTAGGTCCTGTTAGTGGAAGCACCAGCTCAGACCTGGTTAGGATGACTGTGAAACTGCACCTCTAACTGGACAAGTGTTATTAGGCACACAAAAAAATCTCCCAAACCGACACATTCAACACAGTGCTTCTTGACATGCTCACAGGTCAGAAGAGTGGGATGAGGACTACAAAAATCACAGGATCTGATGTCTTCTGGGTGTCTGCTGTTAAAAGACTCTTGTTTCAAGTGTTCATTTTGCTGCAAGTTTTTTGTTTTATCCCTTAAAAAACAAGGGTTCTGCCTTTCCATAGCCCCGCACTTTCTGCAGTCATTTACGCCTGTGTAACGTGTGAGCAGTGTGGGTGTAAACATTACTATTCTGGTTTGGTAGCATTTGCCACCCACTTTGCCTAGGTGTGAATGACTGCACAAGGTGCAAGGCAACAGTGACAGTGCTGCAGGGACTGTTTTACATAGCTCTTACACCCATAGTAATACAGTGCACAGGGATGGAGGGGATGGAGAGACATTAAGAGAGCAGGAGGAAAGATGCATCAGGTATCTGCCGGAAAAGCAGCCCGGCAAGAGGCCTCACCAAGCACAAGCAGCTCCACTGATTCTTCATTCTTGCCCTCCACATCATCTGGTGTGATAATAAGGCAGTAATAGAGGCCACTGTCTCCCCACATCAACTTCCCAATCTGCAGGTCTGCATCTGGAAGGCAGGAAAAGAAAAGTCAGGCTTTCCCTCCAACACTTACAGGAAGGATGGAGTGCTGAATGCACTGCATCCATCTCTGTGTCCCAAACCCATTTCCTTCCCTTACTAAGAAGAGGGGTTAACCTTATCCAGAATCTCACAGTATTCAGGAAAAACAAACAGACTCGGGACTTGTAGCTGTAGGTGGGAAGACGGATAATGCTGCAGAGGCACCTCACTCTGCAAGTGCCAAGAGCAGAAGAGGTCACTAATGTCCCTCTCTGTCCTTCCTGTCACCTAAGGCTGGGCTACCCACACTCTACACGAAAAGACATGAAAGAAGGGTTTAGCCAGTGTCTCCTCTACAGCACCTCAGTCATTTGTGAAGAGGTTACACAGAGACAAAGGAAAACACTCCCTCTTGTGAGGCTGATCACATGCTCTCCTCACCAAGGAGTCTCCATTTCTGGCAAGGTGGTCACCCCAGTCAGCTGGACACCTTGTAGTTTCAAGGGAGAAAGTCTCTCACACAGCCTTCCAGATAAAAATGTTTCTTTTTATCTGTCGTTCTCCATCTCCACCCAATCTGACTTTGCCTCATGGAAACCTCTTCCTTTCACTCTGCCCAAGGCTGTGTGGGTTTAGGTTCATGACAGGGTAAGCTGGTGAAGTCTGCGGCTGAGCAAACATGAGATCTAGGATAATCTTGGTATTTCAAAACTAGGAAAACACCAGTGGCATTTGCAAGCAAGAGAATCCTATCCTGCAGAGACTGAATTTGTATCTCTCCTGCTGCCACCCCTTTGCTTAAGAAAATCTACATACACAGCAATATGCAGAAGTCAGGAATAAAAAGCTTCCACTTCATGGAAGGGGAGAAAGGATTCTGTATCTGAATTGAAGACCTACGTGGAGTCAATCAAAGGGAAGTGCCAAATTACCTTTGGGTCTAGGACTGGTTGGCTGAATCCGAAATGTCTGACAGACAACAGCTCCCTTCCTACAGCCTTTTCTGAGGGAGCCAACTGAGCAATTACTGCCAGACTCCAGTATCCCAAATTGCTACAGGTCCATTCCAGCCCCCACCATGCACCACTGGGGTAGGAGAGTTACCATGGACAATGCTGACGTCTCTTTCCTTATAGAAGTCTCCTATGGTGATGGCAGATCCCTGTTTGGAGGCCACGACACGCACTGTCCTCCTGCTGTCCACACAGTCCAGGTAGGGATCCCAGTCCAGGTTCCTCTTGCTCATTGTTTGCAAACCAGAAGTCACCATACCCAGAGCTTCTCCCATCCGGTCCTGGCAGTAGGATTTGTACCTCCACTGTACCACAGCTGGTTGGGTGGAAGAAGTAGAGAAATGGCAGCGAAGCAGAGCAGGCTGAAATAACATGGCCACCTTCTTCTTCTCAGGCACGGTGACCTGCAACCCTTCCACCTCAGCTAGAAGACAAAAAACATGAGTATCATACACCTTGGCACTGCTTGAAGAGGGAGCTACTGCATTTTATCACAGCATCATTCTCCCCACATACATAAAATTGTCCATCTGTTTCAGGTGCTAGGGCACAACACTCAGTGTATGTAAGCAGGGATGTTGGCAGCAGAAATAAGTTTGCTTTTTCATAGCTTACAGTCACAAAGAAAAACACAGCATGAAGGGGCTGAAGGCTCAAATGTAGCATCCTTATGCTGTAGAAGCCCTAACACAATGGTGTGATGATTCACAGCTTCTGTGGCAGGTTCAAATACAAGAAAGAGGTATTTTAGGGATGGCCATGCTCCACTTTTACAGCAGGTCAGTCAAGGGGCCACAATCCTGAGCTCAGAATAAGTCACCTCCCTCCCCATTTCAATGGCATCACACCTCCTCTTTATAAGTCAGGCAACACACAGTGCCTGGACCAGCACATTCTGCACTGGTGCCCAGTTAGTGCTGTCTGCTTTGTGCCAAACTCCAGAGATGCATGAAGGAGTGGATCCAAATCACAGAGCTCTTCCCAGGGCTGACAAGTAGCACTGAGGAAAATCGCTCCATGTGGGAGGTGTGGAGAAAAAGGGCCCAAACCCTCAAGTTTTTCACATTCACAGGGAGGAGAGGGATCTCAACATGTAATGTTTATCTAGCAGCTGACAGGAGAGCTGCAGCCTGGACCTGATGCATAGAGGCCCCAGAGAAGATGCAGGGCACTGCTGCTACATCCTTGTGTAGCTGAGGGAGAGTCAGTGAGCAATGTCAGCCCTTGGGAGAGGGAGGCATTCCATCCACCTGCAGGGATATGGCCAAAACTCCTCTGCATGCCCTTCATCGCTTCCCTCCTTGTGCTGGAGGCAGCAATGTCTGAGAGCACTCACACAACCCTGGAAAAAGGGAGTCAGGTTCAGTACAGAACATGTCAGTGTTACCACACACCTCGCCCAGAGCAGGTGGAAAACAGGGAGAAAGAGGAAATACAAGGAAGCACCCAAGACAACAAAGCAGAAAGGAAAGTCTACACAACATCTGGAGAAGGGACTGGTGGACTTGGGGAAGTTTAGTGAGGAATGAAAAGACTGAGGACAGAGAAAGACTTCCTGATATCAAGAAGCAGTAGAAGAGAAGAGAAAATGCAAGAAAGAAGAAAAAAAAGAGTAAGGATGAAATAGCAGAGCAAATATAAGAAGCAGAAAGATAAGCAGGATGACAATCAGGAGGCTTGCATTCAGCTGGAAGAAGCTGGAGAAGGTGTATCAGCCCAGGTCAAAATAAGTCCAAAGAGCTGCAGTCAGGTTGCAGGAGATTCAGAAATGTAGAAGAGAGGAAATGGAGTCAGCAAAAATAACCCACTCACTCCAGAAAGCAGAGATGAAAAGAGATGGAAATTGGCAAAAGAAAGTGAAATGACAGGAGATATCTTTAGAATGGGGGGAAAAAAAGGCATAGACTAAAGTGCTAGAGCTTGAAGCAGACAGAGAGAAATAAATGCATCAACTGTGTAACAACAGCAGCCATGAAGAGACAAGGTCAAGCTGGAGACAGCTGCAGACCTGAAAAGCAAAAGTGAGCAGAGATTGCGTGATCAGGATTCAGAACCAGAGGAAAGTGAAGAGGCTGGAAAAACAGTGAATGTTAAATTCAACAAGTTATCACTGTCTAAACTGTAAAGCACAAAGAAGTCTATAAATCCCAATTGGAGAAGAAAACACAGTATGGACAGAACATAGGGGCAAGCTTATTTCAGAGAGGCAAGGTGGTCACTGATACTAAGAGATTTATGAATCTAGGCAGGATTTGACCTTGGGGACTACTATGTGGAGGCTTGAGGAGCACAAGGATGCTCTGGCACTTGCACAGAAATGCTATATTATGCATATAATGAGTGCAGGACATCCTGCACATTGTACTTGTGCCATGTGAGAGTTGCACAGGAGGTTATCAGTTTTGCCAGAAGTGCCTGGACCCAAATCAAATGCTGAAGTGTGGCTGTTCTCCAGAGTACCAGCAAGCACAGCTGAGGTCTCCCACAGGACAGGCAGGGGAATGAGGCAGCTCCTGCACTTTCCCAAGACACAGGCAAAGAGATTATTCAGGAAGTGGCAGCTGGGACATTTCTGCCAGGCTTCCTTTACCCAGGGACCAAGCATAGGGGGCCATGTGGCACTAAGGGAACACCACCACTTGCTTCTCAAGGTGAACCAAGTGGTCTAATCCTTCACTCTCTAGAGATTCACACTTTCTGAGTTGCACCTGAATGCAAGAAACATGATCAACATCTGGAAAAACCAATGGGTCCATGTCAGACCTGTGTCTGGCAGCTCCTTGCCTGACCCCTCCCAGCCTGAGGCCAAAGCCAGCATGTGGCATGAGCTGATCAAGTGACTCATCACGTTACCTCAGCTTCAGGGATAAAACAGTGACACACTGAATATTTAAATCTTTCCCTTGTGAACCAAGTACGCTGCTTAGTAAACACAGTGCTCTCAGCTAACCATGCACCATAGCCCTCCTTCCCTGCTAATGAGATTAATGAGTTTGGCAAGCCAGGGACTGCTTTAATAAATGATTAGCTGAGCTTTAGCAAATTCTCATCTGACTAACTTTCCCCACCCTACCCCCATGTGAAAGTCTATATCAAGGAAAAGCAGCTTTTGGGAAAACACAGGAATTCTTTTCCTACCGAAAAGCATTTTGGAGATGTGCAGAAAATTATCTGGCATCTTCTAGATCCTATCCCAAGCTCTTTATTAACTTCTTAAGTATTATTTTCAGATTCCTTCCAGGAATAGCATTTAAGAGCAACACAGTGCCTCAGATTGGGAGACTGGAGCAGAGGAAACTTTCGATCTATTTAAGTCAAATTATATATAATTATATATGGCTGAACTGGGAAATTATACACCTGTTAATTTCCTCTGCCAAAAAAGGATTACTGGAATTGATTCATGTAGTATGTCACTGCTGTAAAAGTGTCCACCAGAAAGGCCACCAGGATGTTTGACTGCCTGAAGACAAGACGGTGGCTTTACACTGAGCAGTGATGTCCCAGGCATGGGAATTATAGGACTTCCTCACCCTCAAGAAGAAACTGCTGGCTTCAAAATGAAGTACAATAAAAGCCTCAGAAGTATCACAGGACACAACTCTGAGCTGTTAATACAGCAGAGGAAAAAAAGACTGAAATATGTGAAAAATTATGAGAAGCTTAGTGACAGCACCATGGTAGCTCTTTGTCTAGTTCAGTACAAGTAGGACTAAAAAGAAACTGAATTGTGTTGTGCTATGTTTTGACTAATGCAGACAGAGCAAAATTAGCCCTTACTTCAAAGTCATCACAGAAATGCAATTCCTGCACTCTAGAGAAGGAACCTGTTCATTGTGAATTTCACAATGTTTCAAGTTTCACAAGAAATAAATCTAGCTCCTGTAAGTCTCATGACTACATGACTATCTTACTTTCCTCCCTTCTTGCTCTCCTAAACCCAAAGAAAAAGGTCTGAAAATATTAATCAATTGCATCTTCTAAACACAGTTATCCTTGCTATTAGAAGATAAAAAGAATCCATGGTTTTGTGCGCCTGTACAAATATATATATATATATATATATATACACACACTCCCGGAGAAAGAACTTAAAATAATCACACTTCCGAAATATAATTGTATGGGGTTTGTCTGTTTCAATTGGCAATGTGCATTTGTCTCCTTGCTCTGATTCCTTTCCTGAAACTATCCTCAGATTATGCATTCAAACTATGCAATCAACACTACACACAAGCTATCACTAATACATTTCACTGGTGATTAAAGAAAATTCCAGGAAGCGATTACAGAGGGGATATTTGTAAGAGCCTGATCTTCCTAAGCGCCTTCCCTGAGCAAGAGAGAAGGCAATTGAGAAGTGATAACTGAGGCTCTTGCTTTGCCATTGACCTCCAGAGAAGCCTCTACACCTCCTTGAGGTGAAATGAACCCCAGGAAGATTAAGCTTCACTACACATTTAGCCTCTAGGAACAGAATCACAGAATGGCTTGGGTTGGAGGGGACCTTAAATATCACATAGTTAGAATAAAATTGACCTGAAGCACCGAACCCTGGAAGTAATGACCAAATACTGTAGTTCAGTGGAACATCTCAGGCTGCATCCTTTCTGGAACACAAGACTTGAGTCCAAGAGAAGGCAGCAGACATTATTCTTCAGGTCACATGGGTCTCCCTATCTGTGCATACATCTCATCTCTTTCTTTGCAGTTATTTGGCTCATGCTACTGCTTGCCTGAGGGAGTGCAGCTGCTTCTATGAACGTACAAAAATTGCATCCTCCATTTTCATGTACCTTTATTGACAGGAGTGCTGGTTGTTCAGACAGGGGAATGGAAATCACTGGGTCCTGAACCAGGCACCTCAGGAAAGCTACTCCTAGATTTACCTCGGAGCTTTGGCAGAAAAGCATTCGTTCACTGGTAAGAGACAGTGCCCTTAGGGTAGCTTATACCACTTCCCAAATAACTGTTGGGCAAAAGTATGGTTGTTTTTGGCACCTTGGATACTATGCATCATTTCAAAGTGTTCTCTCCCACACTGCTGGAGACTGGCACACCATTCACACTTTCACATGTGGATCAAGCTTGAATGAGGAAGGGCAAGATCTGGGCTTTGAGACCAGAAAGTCAGAAATTATAAAGAGAAGTGTAAACAGAATGGAGTGTAAAATTAATGGAGAGCTCTTGCCTACTTGATGTTCTTGCCTACTCATGTTGAGCTAAATCAAACCCATGCAATTTATCAGCAAAAGCCATCACCATCAGATTGTGTCAAGTGCCTTACGGCAAATTAATTGGATGTCTTGGTCTGGTTCCTATCAGACTTATGTTCTTAGCAATGTGAGCACTAATTGTCAACTTTTTTTGGAAGCAAGAAACCAATGCCTGAACAAGTCAGCTGCAGCTGAGGTGAAAGCATGACTCTTGTTTTTCACAGCTCCATAGCAAAACCAAGAATTTCAGCTCTCCAGCTACTTAACCTGGAAAGGGAAAAACCCAAAGCAGCTGCAGAAAAGCCTGGCCTTGCACGGCCAGCACTCACAGCACAGAACCTCACAGAACCATGTAGGACAGCCCAGGCTGTGCAAAATGACTGCAGTAGACATCGGACTATTCCTTGCTCTTCCCCATTCTCTGTGGTGCTTCCCCCAGGCACCCCCTGCTCCTCACTTCATTCTCTTCACCAGCTTCCCTGTGCTCCTTACACTCCCTCACCACAGCCCCTTACACACACTCACAAAAGTCACTCTGGACGCTCTCAGGTGAATTATCTCAGCTCTGGACACCAGATCAAACCCACCCTGTCCTACTGCCATCTGAGAACTGTTACAGTTGTAAGATGCCTCCTGACCTAGACTTGGTTCAGCATCCCAGAAATCATTCCCAGAAACACCACTCATCAGAAGCCTGAGAGCAAAGCAAAAGAAATGCAAAGAGTCTCTCCCAGCCTCGTAATTCCAAGCCACAATACCGTCCTTGGGATGGCATTGGGATTTCCACTGCTGCCAGTCTCACTCAAGGTGACCTCACAGGAATACAAAATAAGAAAAACCTGAGATTTCTTCCCAGTTATGCTACACTTACGCTCTGTGAAGCCAGGCAAGGGGACTCAGATGAACATCTTAAATCAAGACAAGTAAAATAGTCCAACCATTTCTCAAGCCTTCCCAAGAAGTGTGATCAGCTGGCCAGAAACAGCAAAGCACAGCTGTGCTCCAGCATGCCCCCTCTGCCTGCCCTCCTGAACTATGGCAGGGAAAGAGCAGGTACAGCAATAGCATACAGGGACTGAGTGCTGAATTACTGGTGGAAAAGTACTTATCAGGAAGAAGAGATCCCATTATAATGTGGACAGTCTTCTAATTGTAATTTTTCCAAGCTTAGCCCAAGTTGTGAGGCAGAAAAAAATTAATCTGCTTGTTCTGTACATAAAACTGGAGTTCAGCCTCCAGTGCAGCACTATGCTCTTGTTTTAAATGCATTAGAAATGATAACATTAATAAGAACATGGTAAACACGAGGGGAGGGTTCATCCCATAATCAAGCTGCAATTGGTAATTTACAAGAACAGGCTTTACACAGGGAACTAAGGATATTTGGCAAATTGTATCTTCTTTTTATAGAATGAGAGCACAGTCCCACACATATCTTAACCCGTGTGACCTCACGGGAAGGAATAAAGAATGACCTGCTCTTCATCCGCTTGCAGTTGTTATTAAAACACTCGCTTTAGGCACGTGGGAGAGCACGACAGGAGGGGAGAAGCCAAACTAAATCCATTGTACCTCACACAGGATTTTTTGCAATTGCCGTAAGAACTCACAATGCGCAAAACCAAAGATAAATGCAAGAGCCAAAAATTAAAGACAAACAAAGGACAGAGAGGAATTGCTGCTGGGAGGAACGGGACTGAAAGTGCTGATTAGAAATTTCTCAGCCCACCCCGAGGAGGGAGGAGGGGAGGGAAAGGAACGAGAGCCTTCTTTTCGTGCTCCCTTTTGTCTCCCTGCTTCTTCCCCATCTTGCACTCTGTCCTCTGGCCCCTCCACCTCCCAACCCCCACTTCTCTTCCCCAGAGTGGAGTGTACCACTCTGGCTGGATTAGGGCTCCTTACCTTGACGCAGACCTTTCATTCCTCTGCACAGCCACTGGGGAGAGGAAAATGTTGAATCCATGTTTGCTAGCCCCCTCTTCCTTTTCTGTACACACACACACACACACACTCACACACCTTTGCTCATTTGCTTTTTCTCGGCTGTGAAAAAGGACATCAGCACCTGATTTTAGGCTGGGCTGGAGGCTGGAGGGGCGCAGGCGAGCACCGAGCGCCTCCATCTCTCAGCACACAGCTCTGGATAACCTGTTGCCTGCCGGAAGCCTGTGCCTGCCAGCTCTCCACAGCACCAGCAGCACGCAGTCCTGCCTCAAAACCACAGGGCTGGAGGAAACTGGAAGGTCTTCCCACTGCAGCGGTACCTCTCGCTCTCTCTGCATTGACCCTGCGTGCTCCAAGCGAGTGCTCGCTGCCAGCAATCCTGAACTGCCCTCAGTGGAAGGAGGAAAAGTGTCAACAGCCCGGTCTTTTAGCTTGATAAAAAACTCCTGATTAGCCTGACGTGTCCAGATAAAGAAGCTCTTTAAAAAGAGGGAGGAATGTAATGTCATGTTTAGCTACACCCTGTACTCCTTTGCCGGTCCTTGGATGCTATTTATCGGCACGCTACTATGGCTAGTAGGGAAGGAGGCGAAGCTGTGGGTGCGCTGGCACTCCAGACCAACTCACTGAAGTGGGATACATTTGGAAGCAGCCAAATGGCAGGGAGGGAGGAAGAGAGAGAAGGGAGGGTGAGCTGGAAGCTGCTGAAGCCCCAGATGAGGCCGTGAAACCCTGGAAGGGAGCAGTAGGCAGGCACCGGTGTTGGAGATGACTCAGAGTGAAAATGCAAGGAAAGGGGTGGGTGGGTGGTGGGAGAGAGGTGTTATGACTAAAAGCCGAATTTACTGCTTGCGAATCCTAAATCCGAATAGGAAGAAGGAAGAGGCTGAGGTCTTTTTTGTGGGATACATAGGTGACAGTGGGAAATATATGCCACTTAACCCAAGCGTGTCTGCTCCTTCTTTCAGCTAGCAATCAGCCTGCCTGGCTAAGTCATCCTACTGCAGCTTTTCCTATACAGCCTGCTGCTCCTGCCTGTGCGTGGTTGCTGCACCGGCTCACAGCAGGCAGATCTTGCCCCTGACCCGACACGGCTTTCTCTTTCTCCCCGGGGTTCTCCGCCGCTCTCACCCTGCTGTAATCCCCTCCCTCGCTGCCCAGCTCTCAGACCCATCCCCTTTTCAGCTCGTCCCCCCTGCCCTCTCCCCATCACTGAGCACTCTCTGCTCGTCTCTCGGGCTCCCCTCCCCCTGCCCTAGGGGGATCTTGCCGGACCTTTCCGGGGGCCGGCGAGGCGGGCGGTGGGCGGCGAGCTGGGCTGGGGGCGACCCCGTCCTGCGCCCACAAAGGCCTGGCCGCAACTGCACCGTCACGGGCAAGGGCCCCCAGGATTCTGCCCCCCTGCAAGCGGGGCAGGGGCAGCCCCCTCCTCTCACACCTCTGCTGAGACGGCATGTGCGGCCAGGACAGCGGGTAAAGGAGAAGTTCCTGCAATTGTTCCCGGCACGGGCGGGCGGGGGGAGCCGGGGGTTTGTCGCCATCCCTCCCGCACGGCGGCCAAGGACACTCCGGCTCCCCCGGGCCGGCCGCCCCTTCCCCGATGCGAGCGCTCTCCGCCCGCGGGGAGCGGGGGCCCGAGGGCCGCCGGGGGCCCCTGGCACCTGCGCCCGCCCCCGCCCGCAGCCCTCTCCGCAACTCTCCGCAAACTGCACCGCGGGACGGCCCCGAGCAGCTCCCGGCCCCACGCCGGCTCCCTCCGCGGCATCTCCACAAAACCCCCCCATTTTCCCCTTCAGGAGAGCCGCGGAGCCCGGCGGGCTGGGCACGGCGTGCGGACGTCGGGGCCGCCGGGCCACCCCGCCCGCGGCCCTACCTGCGAGCCACAGGAGGACGATCCATCCCAGGACGTGCCCATCCATCTTCCCAGCGCTCCGGGCGGCGGGGGCGGCGGGGGCGGCCCCGCTCGGGCAGCCGCCTCCCCGCAGAGCCGGCCGGGCTGGCGGAGCGGCCGCGCCGAGTGGCTCCGCTCCGCTCCGCTCCGCTCCGCTCCTCCCCCGGGCCGGCTCCCCGAGGCCGCCCCCGCCGCTGTCCGGGCTCGGGCGGGGGGCGGCGGCGGCGGGGAGGGGAGGGGGACGCGGCTTCCCGAAACTGCTTCGCTTCCCGCCCTCTCTGCCTCCGGCAAAGGCGCGTTTCGGCTGCCTGATGCCGCTCCTCAGCCTACGGGCACTCCGGCACGTTCCTGGGCGACTCCTTCAGCCCCCGGCACCCCCGCTGCTTAGCGGGGCTCGTACAACTTCTCTAGTGAGCGCTTAAAAATGTCCCCGCCGATCATCTGTCCTCCCCAAATTAGCCAAATGTATACCTTGGGAAATGAGCGTAGACGGCTCCTGTTCTAAATTTCCCTGGAGTTCCCACTTCCAGCATGGGCACAGCAAGTAATTATTGTAATTTTAGATAAAGGAGTATAATTTTAGGTGAGGAGGTGTTCTGGCTGTTAACAATGGGCAGCCGAGTTGCGGGTGTTAAGTTTTCGTGCCAACATGATACTGGAAGGGGATGGGAATTTTTGTTTGTTTTTGGTTTGTTGTGGGTTTTTTATTGTGAGAAAGGGCTCGCATACAGCCTTAAATGACATTTTAGAATATGGATGTTGCTTAGAAATTAAATGGTCCTGGCGGCAGCAAACCCACTGGATGCACATTAACTGCAGTTAAAACTTTTAAAGTTTCTGTGAAAACTTAATGAGTCGATGGAATTATTCATGGGCCTAAACAGCTGGCTAAAATAGCATAATGTTTTCTTTTGTGGCTCAGCACCGGAGAGAAGCACCTTGCGAAATGGCACTCCCCATTCACAGCATCCAGCACAGCTTCCCTTTGAGTGTTGTGCATCCTCAGGCACTTTTCTTACGGGGTTTGGCTGGTGTTTGTAACTAAAGCTGGGATGCTGCAGGCATCAGTGATCCACATGAGAGTTGGGAGTAGTCTCCAACTTCTTCTCATCTGGAATCTGCCAGAAAAACATAAACGATTGTGATTTTTCTAAAGCAAAGCGCTTGGTGTGTCCTGCTGCTTAAGGCAGGGTGCACAGGGATGCCTGCCTGCAGGAAATCTGTACAAGCTGTCTACATTCTAGCAGGCGTTTTCCAGTTGCTTGTAGATTCCTCGTCATTTCGCCTTTCACACTGAACTGCTCTACAGGCAAGAGAAGCTTTTCTTAAAAAGTGTGAATGAAAAAAGATCAATAATTTCTGAAGGGAAAACCAAACCAGCATGTTCGCTGTGATAAAAGATGTGTTGAAACATCTTTGGTTGTTTTCAGACAGGTGTAGTCCATCTGTTAGTAGAGTTAAAATGGAATTAAGCAAAGAGACAATCCCTAGGTAGGTGATCTGTTTCTAAGTGTTTTGTTTGGAGCTATTCAGTGTTTAAAAATATTTTTTCACATGGAGGTTTATTTTTATTCAGCATTGCTTTAAAAAAAAATACACACCCACCCCAGACAGAGTCCTGATGTTCCTCTGACTTGATACATAATGAATTTAATTTAACTGTTTTGCAGTACTAGCTAAAAGTTACTATTAAGAAGTCCCTGCTACACTAAATAATGTAAATATGTGCAGTAGTGCTATTCTCCTTCAGCACACTGATCTGACACCCCACTGACTTTGTGCATACTGGCAGGTGGAAGACAAAGCAGAAACTCTCATTAGGGCCACAAATTCAGCCTCCAGCAACGTGTGGTTCCAGAAAATTCAGATGTAACTGTAATACTTTGCATCAGCACAGGGCCTGCCTCACCACTGTTACCCATCTGTAGGGTATAATCCATGAAAGTTTGTATGGGTTGAACTAAGACCCCTAAATGGTAAACAAAAAGCTATTTTTCCCTCCTTCCCCTAACCATTTTTCCTGATAACCCTCAAAATTCCAAATGAAATCCTGGTTCCTTGCCTTTTTGTAATTTAGCTGACCAGGATTCTGATCCAGAATTTCCTGAGACAATGTTGATGTCGATATTATCTCATCTGTTTAACACTGGGAGCAGTACAATCCCTTATGCGTCACTATTGTTAGCTACTACTGGGGCTTTTTCTTAGTGTTGGTTTTTTTTCATCTACTGCAGCTTTTGCAAATAAATTTGGCATGCATCACTTTTGCTAAACTTTTGACTCACGACAAAGGAAGGAAAGATTTTCAATAGAAGGAAGCACCATTGTTTCGCATGTAACGTTGGATTTATATCTGCTTTGAAATTCTCATAAACTTACTGTAGGGTCCTTTCTCATTTAACGTGAGCTGTCATTTGTATATATCCACCTAAGATGGATGCCCGGCCGTGAATAGATGTTCCAGATCTCTGTAGACCTTTGATCCTTTGATTGCAACATCTGAACTGGCTTAATAGTTAATGTTGGGATGTTGTCTTTCCTTTTAGCCCAAGAAAGCTGCATGCCTGCAGTTAGCCCCACTTCACCTTCAAACGGTGGGGAAATTCCTATGCAATTAGCCAGATGGCTTCAAGCCACAGCCCAGCAGGGATTCTCTGCCCTTTGAAAAACAACACACTGCTGGATTTAAACCTTCATCTCCCTCAGTCACTTGACAACCTTGACACCGGATGAGCAAATTACCGGTGTTTGCCCTGCGTAATTTAGTCCCAGGCAGAATCGGAGAAATACCACACTGTTTGATTTCACTGCTGATACCGCCACTCCGCCTGAAGGAACTCTCTAAGCGATGGGATCATGAACAAATTCAGCTGAACAATGGGGAAACAAACAAACTAATTTTTACTCATGCTCTAACAGCTGCTGGCTCTTTTCTTTCCTTGCCAAGTACTTCATTCCTTCCTCCTTCCCTCGTCTCATCTTCCAGCACCAATCTTTTGTGGTCGCTTCCTCTGCTGATACGCAGTCAGCTTTTTTAAGCTATCACCACGTGGAACGATTTACACCAGCACCTCAGTCAGAATGACCCATGTCAGCAAGATCCCTGAAAACCCACCCTGCTGCATGAAGATTTCCACGCCGTTCAGCCCCCTGGATTTCCCTTGTAGAAATTTCCATAGAAACAGTGATTTCAACAGCTTTTCTGGGATGCCATGCTAGACTCAGCCATTAGACACTTGATTTAGTAGTGAGATGAGCACGCCGCAGAACTTACTTGGTGACACACTGTCAGTTCACAGCGTTCAGTGAGTCTCTGCAGATAGCTACTAAGTAAAACTTTACCTCGATTGCTGTGTTACACTGGAATCTCCTGTTCATCCTTGACAGCTTCACAGCAAGACATTGCTGAAATAAATGCACTCCCTGTGTATGTTGTTTTTTCCAGAGCTGCCTGGCTACATTTGATAGCACAATAATACAGTTTTACGTGCCATTAACATCAGGAATGAGTGATATGTATATAGAAACTGCTATTGTTTTTTAATCATGATGTTTGTACCAAGAAATGGTTAGAGTATTTAATGGAGAAATTTGGCTTTCTCAGGACAATCAATCTTCGGGTCTGTGATAAAAATTCAGTATTAGGAAGAACCCAAGAGAACAGCATCCTCCTATAGTATTTACTCCTCTGTATAAATTTCCTATGTTGCTCCTGACTCCTGGTCAGACACCAAAAATCATAGTATGCCTTTGCTACACTTACAGAGTGAACCTGAAATTTTCATTTAAAGCACTAATGGCACGTCAGCAATAATGTTTTGTGAAGTTTTCATATAGGCAGAGGATCCCAAGTGAATCATCCCAGCTAACCATCTTCTGTGTGTCACTGAAGGCAAAAATAGGACAATAGGATAATAGGACAAACTCTGTTTGCAGATAACCTAGGTGGTAACAAGCTGTTAAGTCCTCTAAGGTTTTGGCTGTAGAGGAAGTGTGGGCAGCACAGATCCCTTCAGGGACTTGGAGTTCATAACCTGGACTTTTGTTACTGTCCAATCCAGCTTTCCCAATAAAATCGGCCACATCACTTTGCCACATTACATCGATTAGTTTGAACTACAGCCTGTATGTCACAAAAACGAATCAGAGATTACTTTGGGTGAGAAAGGATCTCACCCTGCCCCTAATTTAATCTAACTTCACTTTCTAGTACTGCCAAGCCAGAGGGCAAGGTACTCTTAAGGCATTTCTGGACAGGTAATGGCAGGCTGTGATCAAAGCACCCATAACATCCTCTCTGGAAGTTCAACAGACTGTTAGTTTGTTATATTGTCTTGAGCTAACACCAGAACTGGAGAGAGCATCCCAGGCCCAGATGCTAAAAGCATGAAAGCATCATCATCCCTGCTTGATATTTATTTATCCTTCCAGGGATGATGCTGTTAGTCCTTTTGATGCAGCATCACATAGAGAGCTCCTCTTTGGTTGATATCCCGCTCTATCATCTACCTTATTAAGTATCCCTTCAATCTTTGTATTTTTTACAAGTAACTCTGATGACTACGTGTTTTGTTGAAAGCTAACAAGTATTTAGTAGTATGCAGCCAAGAAACAACCTAACAAAGATCTTAATAAAAATTGTGATGACAATTCCTCATTTAAAATTTGAGACACCTTAAAGTAATGCTTTAACCAGAGACTGGATGGTCTTTGTATCATAGATCTGTATCCTTAATTCAGTGTTGTGTGGTTGAGTCACATGCTTCACGTGTCTGAATGCATTACCTTTAGTAACCACACTTAATATCTTTTTGATGCAATTACAAACCAATATGACAGAATGTATTTGCTGCAAACCCATGTTGATTGGCATTAATTACGTTACTTTTCTTTAATTCATTATTGAAGCAAATCCTGTATCAGTGATTCTATTCTTTTGCCTGGGATCCCTGTTAGTCTAACAGATCTGTAACTACTCAGGTCATCCTACTTAGGGCCAGATCCAAAACAGGACTTTGGAAAATTTTTGGTACCTAACATTTAGGACTCAAATCTACAAAAAAACCTCATTCAGCAGAAGACTGAGACTGAAAGCGCACATGTCAAAGTTGCCTAAAGGCTTAGAGTTTTCCTTCTCTGCATACACAGATAGTCCTGAGAACAGAGATGTCTAACAAACACCCAAGGCAAGACTTTCATACATTTGGGGTGTCACAGCCAGGTCCTTGTTTTCTGCCTGAAAACTTGGTCTGATCTGACATTAAGGATTTCCCAGACTTTGTCCAGGATACTTAGAACAATGTGGTGGTTCCACTGGAGGCATTAAAGGTGTTTGAAGCTGATGGCACAGAGCAGATGCAGCTGTAGCACACCTGGGCAGCTGGTTGCCATATAGCAGGTTTGTGGCCCTGGGATGTGCTGGTCAGCAGGGTTACAGCACTTGCCCAGTAGGTCCCGTGCATCCCATAACAACATGACCTGCTGCACTGCAACCCCCAACACAAACACTACCAGAGAAGAGAGAAGCATTATCAGCTCTCATTTGAGTTGCCTGAGAAACCTTAAGAAAGGTGCTGATACCACCCATGAGGCCTGGTCCAGGACATTCACAATAGGTGCAACACTCAGCAAAACCCTGCAAACACAGGCATGCAAACAAGGCAGTGTGAGCTTTTATAAAAAGGCCTCCTGACTTGAATGAAATTACATTCTTAATCACATAGGTTAGGTGTAAGGCACCCTGCACTCCTCTCACAATCGTGGCACTGTTCAAAAAGAAACCCAAGATTCACCAAGTCAAAAGGTCAAAAGAGAAGCTGGCAGCTGTAGCTGACTGGTTAAATCATTCACCTGGGAGAGGGAAGCCTGCAGGCCCTCATCCCTGAGATGTGTGAAACAATAATAATTACTGGTTTCCACTTTGTATCACTCTCCAGAAAATCTGTAGGTTTTAAAATCCCCATAACCGGGCTGAGAAAGAAACCAGCCGTGAGATTATGTGAGGAAAGCTTGTCACCAAAGCACATAAAGGAGTGCAGAGTGACAATGGCACTTCAGTGGTTGGTACCCAACTAACACCCTGCCCTGGCTCCTCCCACACCCATCACAAAAGCTCATCAATGGCCCATTTTCACAAGTCCAAACAAACACAGGGACACAATGGCAGATGAGAACCCTAAGATAGGAGCTCAGAACAAAGGAAAACCATTCCAGGCTCTTCCCAGGGCTGTCCCAGGAAAGCCTCGGCCCTAGGGTGCAGACTGGAGCCTATCAAGATAAGCCAACACTACAGCAACTTTAGGACTGAGGGAAATTGCATCCTACAGATTTGGGACTCATTAGGTGATGCAAGGGAAGACCATTTCAGGGTTGCATCCCTTGTGGGATGCTTAGGGAAAGAATCAAAGGCAAAGAAAGGGAGAGATCTTGGTGATTTGGGAAGGAACAAGTAAGATAGATAGGTAAGGGGAAAGAAAGAGCCAGCTTCATGTGAAGACTATGCTGGGTGATGTGCTTATCCATCATGCATACTGCATTCCTTTCCTCCTATTAAATTCCTTTATAACCCTTTTTCTGAGTGAACAATTCTCTGTTTTGGGCATACTCATGTGTATGGGGGTCTGGTGCCAGCCTCTAGTCATGCCATGGGTGGGAGAGTCCATGTGCCTGGGTGACAGTGACTGGACAGGGAGGAGTAAGCCGACCTAAATGCCAGCACCTGGAGTGGGACTGCAGGTAGAAAGGGCCCCCACGTGTTGCTGGGGCCAGGAGCTGGGCCTGGACTGCAGGCACTGGTGTGGCTCCATGCCAGCAGCTGGAGAGCCCCGAGACAGTGACCAGCATTACTGTCCCCTAGAGCAGACCTGCAGCCAGAAGCCCTCATGCCAGCAGTGCCAGGAGGGAGCGAGTGTGACAGCGTTAGTTACAAAGTCCAGCTGGACTTCTTTGTGGGAAGGTGGCGTGCCCTGAGAGCCAGGGAGGGGATGGCTTGTCTCTAATGGGAAAACCACAGGAGGAGCTGGGTTAGGCTGGGAATACATACTTGACCTCCCTTCAGCTGGAGCTGGGAGTGTGGAGCTGCATCAGCCTCGCCTCTCCTGGGCTGATGGATCTGGCCTGATTCCTCCAACGTAAACACCAAATATTTCCCTTTGTGGGGGAGTGCTGTAGCCCCAGACCAGCAGGTAAGTGGGGAACAACAGATGTAGATTGCTGTGCTTTTTAGAATAACTTTGCTCATTCTTTCTGACAAAAAAACCAACAAAACTGCAAGGAAAGCTTATGGCCTTGAATCCTGAATGAATGAAAATACATTACTGGCAGAAAAGTTTCAGATAGTTTTTCTGTCTGTATAGTCCCAGGGTACATAGACCCTATTTTGAGATACTGGCAAACTCCATGCATTGGTGGAAAAGCACTGGCTGGCAGAGGAGTTCTCTGGACCATTTATACTGATCTTGTAAATTCTGGAGCTGCATTTCCAAAGCCAGGTACAGAGGACTTAAAGTGTTGGCGTATCAATTAACTAAATTAAGTGCTTAAAAGAAAAAAAAACAAACAAACAAAAACCAAGTAATATATAAATACTGGCACAACACTTGTTATCTGCTGGAAGGGCTCCAGTGGTACAAATGCTATTTTCAAATCAGTGCAAATGGTCCAGAAAAGTCCTTTTCCTGCTAAGTTAAACAGCAGATAAATGAAGATTTAAAACATGAGTTCCTTCAGAGGCACTGGGCTCTCCTCAGGGCCCTGGGGAAGAATACTGATGGTATGATGCTCTGAAGATGATCTGTTCCTTGTTTTTATAATCTGACCCCCATCCCACACAGGAAAATCTTCTCTCTCTCTACTGCTTATGAATTTTATTTTTCAACCACACCTCTAGCCCTTGGAGAGCTATCACTGGAGCCTTGTGTTTTTCAAACAGTTGATGCACACATTATCTGAATTTCTTTAAAAGGAAGGGCTGCTGAAGGGTGGGTCCCAAAGCTGCACACGAGAGAAAAGAATATGAAGAAAAATAAAATGCAAGTGCACAGATGCACTCCTAGCAACAACCCTTACAGTAATGTAACAGTAAACACTTGCCTTTCTGCCTGAAAGAACTAGGCTCTGTGCAGATGTTTGTATTTACAAGATACAAGTCATTTCTTGCAGTCTTTCCTCAGAGACTCAGCATTAATGTATCTGGAACTAGACTGGAATATAAATTATTTTCCACAGTAGTAACAGTGACTTTAAAAATGCTTACCTGTTCTCACTGAGGTTACATCACGATTTTCTACATTTTTAACAATGTGATTGACTCTTCCTGTATGCTAAACAGCAAATTTCTGAAGTGGAACACAAACCAAACTGTTTCACAAGATTTGAGCAAGACAGAACTGCCCCCAGAATGAGCCAGCATGTTTTAACCCTCACAGGAACCAGCCACCAGGGAGATGCAAGAGCAACCTGGTCTGACCTTACCTGACAGCAGTTCCAGCATTGACAAACATAATCAGCTAAGTCAAAGATTTAAGCCTGAACAACACCTACAGAGACTTCTTTGGAGCTGAGTAGACTTACCCAAAGATGAAAAAAAGTGGCTAGATTGAGGAAAAGAGGCAGATTTTTCCAGTGATTTGGAAATGCATGGATATGTTTCATCGCTGTTTTTATCCTCATGCCCAAGGTTACAATAAATTCAAGAGGATTCTGGGATGGAGAATTGCAAAGAATCTTCCAAGTCAGTGCTGCACTATTTATTTTCATGGAGACTGTCTGGATAACTCCACTGAAGATGGCTGCATGAGAATGATGATGAAGGAGATTCCCCAAAAAACGTGGGACCAGTGAGGAATGTGGGGGACATCACATGGCCTGGCCAAAACTTAATCAGGGCCTATGCCAATACTGCCACTTCAGTAACCCTGTCTCGTGCTAAATGCAGGTTCTCTGTTCCAGGCAACCAGATCTCTGCAAACTGATTAAACTTTGTTTTAAAGCAAATTGTGGTTATTGACCTGCTGTGATTATTGCCCTGCTAGCTTCTCTTTATTTATTTATTTATTTATTTTTACTATGGCCAGTGAAGATCATTTGATTTTTGAGAGAGATCAATAGAAAGCTTAAGGCAGGAAGTAACTCTGTGCCACTTATCAAAATGATGCAAATTGTATTATTTCCAGCTTCTACTTCATCTGAACTGTGGCTCCCTATGCACTTTCACTGAAGAAGTGTCAGTTATGTCAATGAGATAGATGGAAGGAAAAAACCCCAACAACCACAAAAAGCAACCCAAAACCACAAAAAGAAAGTCTGAACAGCAGACAGCTCAGTTTTGTTTAACATGAGCTCCCAAATAGTTTTTAACAAACATGTTTGCCCTTCCAAGTGCACACCTGCCCACTCAACTCCTCCACTTTCCTGCCATGTATCTCGAAACTAAACCCAGGGTTCTGACCTGAAGTTGGTCTCTGCTTTTTCCCCCTTCTCCTTCCTGAACCTGGTGCAAGCTTCTGCTCCCATGGTGTATTTCTTATCCTTCAGCACCAAAAGAACATTAAAAAAACAATAATTTAAGAAAACCAGCCATGCCACACTCTCATCAGGACCTGCTGTGAGGTTTCTGTCCACAAAATTCAGACCCACCTACGTGGTGCGCAACAAGCCAATAATTACACACTTGGGAAAGACATTATTTCCTTACTTTGGAGTGGCACAAGCCTGGGTGCTTGGTTTTATTTTACAAATCAAGCACAGCCCAGTGGGCTTTCCATGCCATTACTTACACACAAAAATGTTGTGTTAGTAAACACCCAAGTATAACTGGTAATAATTACCGAACAATTACGTAGTCTCACTTGACTCCTATGCATGCTCAGGGGAAGGATCTTCACCTAGACAGGCATCTTTTTGACCTGTAGACGTGATTTTTAGTACTATAATGAAGGTAGTTCACCTATATCCAGACACAGTCATCTTGATCTGACGCTGGATTACGTGGTTTTGTGATTTAGAGGTTACACTGATAGGGTTGATGGTTGGACTAGATAATCTTAAAGGTCTCTTCCAACCCTGATGATTTTAGGGTTCTACAGGATGCATGTGCCTTAAGCCTTTTGCCAAGTCGGCAGTATATCCATCAACACCTTTATTTACTTCATCCATAGAGCTTGTTTGCCACAGAATGTCCTTGACTAAGAGGTGCTAACCACTTACCCGGCTCTACTGACATACAGTATCTCGTTTTATTTTATGAAAGACCTAGGTTGGTTATTAGAAAGAAATTCCCTCCTGTGAGGACGGTGAGGCACAGAACAGGCTGCCCAGGGAAGTTGCCCATCCACATAAAGCATTCAAGGCCAGTCTGGACGGATCTCTGAGCAACCTACTCTGCTGGAAGGCAGAACTACATTATCTTTCAGGATCTTTCAGGTCCATTCCAACCCCTTAACCCTTATTCTATAGTTCTGTAATCCTTGGAGCTTGTTGGCCGCTATCTGTCCCCCTGACAAGTCGCCTTTATGGCCGATAAAGAGCACGCAAAGCCCAAACACGGGAGCGCAGCCGAAACCGACGGTGCCACCCGCGCCGGGGCGGGAAGGCGCTGTCATGGCGGCGCTGTCATGGCGGCGCTGCCACGAAGGCGCTGTCAGGGTGGCGCTGCCACGAAGGCCCCGTCCTGAAGGCGCTGTCGTGGCGGCTCCGCCACGAAGGCCCCGTCCTGGAGGCGCTGCCATGGAGGCGCTGTCGTGGCCGCCCCGTCGTGGCCGCCCCGCCCTTGCCGCCGGACCGCGCGGGCGCCGCCCCGCCCGCCCCTCATGAGGGGCCGCGCCGCTGCCGCGTGGTGGCAGCGCCCTTCGCCGAGGCCATGGCTCGGCCCGCCCGCTCCCGACGCTCTCGCCGCTCCCGCAGCGCCTTTTCGTCCTTCGAGCACGACCAGCTGCCCGAGCTGGAGCGGTGCGGGCTGCCCCTGGAGCAGGTGGCGGACGCCGTCCCCTGCTGCTCCCAGGTAGGGGAAGCGAAGGTCGGCGGGGCCTCTCCTGGAGGGTGGGCTGGCGGGCGGCTCGGCGCCATCTCGAATGGCTGCCCTGTGTGGCCTCAGCTGGCTGTGCTGGCCTCCCCTCAGCGCGGGGGCAGCTCTGGTTCCTGTGCCGAGGGTGGGTGTTGCCATCCTTGGCTGGCAGGAGGAGTTCCAGGAGGTCTCCTGCCTGTGGTTTGCCCTCGCTCCGAGGGCAAAAAAACCCTTCGCCTTACTGCATGTTTGTAATCAAGGCTTACGGTTTTCTTAGGAAAAAAGCACTTGTGAGTGTTTAAGTCATTCTTGGCAGCCATCGATAATGTCCTTTGGAAGTGCAGGAGTGATTTCTTACACGTGGAGTTTGTTGGTTTGCGGGACTACTAAAAGGAAGTGGTAGAAACCTTTTTATAACAGCTAATTTTCTTTCAAGTCCCTGACAGAAGAAGAGAAGACAATGTTTGCAGAGAAGGCTCATAAGCTGAATAGCAAGAAATGCTCTCAGAAGACAGTAAAGGAGGTAAATGCTGAGAGAATGGGATGCCCTCAGTAAGGAGGAGTAAACGGTGTTTGGCTCTTTGTGGTCAGTTCCACAGGATGGTGAGGAAGTTCCACCTGCTCTCCACATCCTCCAGCCTCTGCAGGTTACAGCTGCACTAGCAGTACTTACCATTATGTGTGTTATGTGCATAATTGTTCTGGTTTGAATTGAAGGTAAAAATACTTGATGACTCTTTAAACCATCACAGCTTACTTGTTTGGGCTCTTCTATCAAGTGAAATGTAGCTCTCTAACACCCTAGCTTTATGTTTAACAGTATTTTGCTATGCCTGACCTTTTTTTTTTTTTTTTTTTTAATTTATGCTGTAAATTTGTGTTATTTCTTGTCATAGGTTCATGTTGCTTTTGTTTTGTGGGTGTTATTGGTTTAGGCAGTTCTTGACTGATGACCTGAAAGCACATCTTAGAGACAGCTGATTAGTGTTCTGGAGGAGCTGTGTGGTGAATGAAATGTCAGTATAATGTTGTGGCCTATACCCAAGATGAATAATTACACCCTGTCGTTATTTTTGGGTTGGTTGGATATGGGAGAGAGTAGTAACACTGTTACTATTGAAGAACAGTATAGAATTAAGAGGTTAAATGTGTATGGTTGTGGTTGGAAATGCTGCTAAACAGATAATTTCTGCTATGTACTGCCTTGAAAAGGTGTTTGTCCCGTTTGTTTGTTTCTGTCTCTTTTCCTGTCCCAGCACTTCACTGAAGCAGAGTTACTCAAGAGTTTGAATTGTGTAAGGTGTGAACTTACATTATTGAAATCTTTGTTGGTATGTAAAAAGTTGTGTGTCTAAGGAAAGACACACATAAGGAAAGAAAGTCACATTTACTGATGGAGTAAATGGAGAATACTGCATTTACTTTTTAATGCTCTCTTACTAGATAATGACTGTAAACTGTGAATTAACGGTGAAGATGAATTCCAGGACTTTAATTCACTTACGTGGTGGTAGAGGGAATGACAGGATGGTCATAGCTTGGAGTAACTAGTAAAAATGGGTTAGTTAAATTAGTCAGTCTAGACTAGAAAGGAGGTGTTAGGCAATGTTTCCCTTTTTGGGGGGCCTGCCTGTCTGGGAAAAAGCTGTTTAAAATGTGGTCATCATTGTGTCATTTAGCAGGCTGAGCATGTGTAATTAATGAAACTCCATTTTTATATGTCAGAGAGAGCTAAGTGAAATGACAGGTAATGGAGACAAATGGAGACTTCTGTGTTTCCTTCCACAAGTTGTAGCATTTTAGAAGATTGAAGTCAGGGAGAGGAATAGTTGCTTTACCAGAATAAAGATCACCATCCTTACTGTGTCAGTGGAAATAGGCAAATATGGATATATGAGATTATGTGCTCTCATTTTATTAATCCCAGCCCTGTACACAGACAACCACGGTCACTTTGTGTAGTGAAAGGTCATGTTCCTCTTTTGGAATGGGTTTTTTTGGCCAAAGCTTACTCAGGTGGGAATAATTCCTTATTTTGTTTTAAATACTTCAAACTGATAACCAATTAACTTTGGCTAAGATGGTTGCCTGCATTCAGTTCACCTGGATGTGGATGTTACTCCCAATCTGGGTTTGAATGATCAGGTTCTATAAGGCTGCCAGGTTTCTTTTCCCATCCTATTAGAAGCTTATTGTTCATGAACAGATTTTCAGAGCAATCCAGTGACTTCCTTAGGTTGTATCAGCTTTTAATGAACCTGTTTCCTAGTCAAAGGCAACTAACAAATGTGCCAGGTGCTTTTTTTCATAAAACTTATGGAGTAAAGTTTTAAATTCCAGTTTGAAGAGTTCCTTGCCTGTGACAAGTGGTTGAACCTAAGAAAATACTTTTTTTTCTATTGCATTTTGTAAATTTAGGTGTAGTTCTTTAAAGCTGTAATGGGTTGACAAAGGTGCTAAAGAGAAATCTTGCCTTCATGGCCTGCAAGTTGACAGGCACTTTTTTTATATGAAACTTTTCCACCTAACCACAGCTATTCGTGGATATTGCATCTTCCTCTGATATAAGGAGCTGAAGGGCTTTTTTTGGGGCGAGAAGACTGTTATTGTTTTTTTTAACTATCTCGACTTTTCCAGACTTGTAAGGTGCCTGATCCAGTTCCTTTTGCTATGACCACAAAGATGCCCAGTGTTACTCCATCGCCAGCTGCCTGTGCTCTGTCTTGGAAGAATGATCAGGGTATGGTGATTTTAATGCAGTTGATCCTGGTAAATGAGAGCTTTCCCTTTGAGGACATTCTTAGTGATACCTGTAAAAGACTGATTATATTTTGCTAAAAGCCATCTGTGTCAGATGTTTTACACTACTGGGCTGCTGTTGTGAAAGCTAGAGGGACATCAGGGAAAATACCGCTCCTCCTCCAGCCTCTAAGAATTCTATCCCATTTTTTAGCTCAATGGGAATATAGCCACCAACAATTTCATAACTGTTATTTCAAGGTTTTAAGGAAATAGTATTTTTTCAAGTTGTACATTTATGATTTGACAAGGCCTAATCCAAGTTCAGGGTAAAGGAATACTTGTACTGATTTCAAAAGGTTAAGAATTGTTAGATATCAAAGTTAGAAATTTGTATGATAGAGGTATTAAATAAAACAAGGGTGTTGGCCTCAGTGTGGGAGAATAGGAGGGAATATGCACTCTGTCAGTGCTTTTATAACATCCTGACTTCCTTATTGAAAGAACTCTTGAAAACGAAACCTTTCTAACCTCTACCTGTCTTCAAATGGTAGTTCTAATTAGAGTTGGGTAGTGAATACATTTATAATCTTCTACCCAACGAATATTATGTTATTCTGAAAAATGATAGAAGGTAGTGCTTATGAAGTAAGTCAAGAAGCCAGTTCATATAAGCTGTATCTGCTGTGCGGTTAAGTCTCAGGTCCAGCTTTTTAGCTCAGACTCCTGAACTGTTTTCATGTTGTCATGGTTATGGGGGAGCAAGAAACAGTAGTTCCAGAAAAAGTGAAATGCTTATTAGTGTCCTCTGTGCCAGGGGTCATGCTCTGCTGTCATTGTGATGCAGATTTGATTGGGCTGATCATGCTGGCTTGAGTTGACACAACTGATCTTTCAGCTCAATGAGAGGCATAATGATAAAGGATAATTGAGATATGTTTCATGATCCTGCTTTTAATATTTCTCAGTTAAAGTTTTGTATGGTTCCCTGGAGTTATATCCATTTTTTCATACAGTAGGAGAGGTGTCTTTCCTAAGACCCCTCAGCTCAAATAGTTTAAGACTCACATGAGGGAACATGGCCATTTGGGCTAAGGGCAACCGGTGTTAAATGTCCTAAAGTCTGGCATGCAAAATTACTTATGTGTAAAGACAGTTACACATATCTAGTAGAGCAAGTAGGATTTTTTTTGATGAGGTTAGAGTAAGGATTGGACAGCTATGTTAAATTTCACTGAGGGCATTATGACAGTTGTGAAGAGAAAGGATTAAGGTGTATCAAAAGATATTTATCATAGCTGGATACTTTTTAATTAGTAAATGATAAATCTATTCCTTAACATTTGTGTTGGGTATTCTTGCTGCTTTGGGAGCTCATTTAGTGGAGATGAAGCAATCCTTTTAATTAGCAGACTTCTCATCTTCTTGCCCTGTAAGATTACTACCAACTCATTTAAGTGGTGTAAGCTGCCAGATTTAGCTTGTGAGGCTGTTTTGCAGCTACTGATTTGGTTTTTCCCTAACCTTATTTTCTGAAAGGGCAACGAGATCTATCCTTAAAGAGAACAATTGTTCCTGTTGGATTGTAGGCCTCTTAACATCTCCTAGGTTTGGAGGCTGGCTTTTTTTTTTTTAGTTGCCTGTATTTGTTGGGTTTTTTGCCCATCTCCACACATAGTGGGATCTCTAGAAGGTGTATCAGCAGTACCAGTGTGCCTGAATTCTGTGTAAGTGGTGTTATCTTGTCATCTTGGATACAGAGGAAGAGCTGTGTGTTTTGCTTGATTGTTACCCTTCTTCACCCAGTGACAGGAGAAAGTTCACCAAAGCTTTGTCTGGATGAGGTGAGACCAGCATGGCTTCTGTAACCTCTGGTGATTTGTCTGAAGATGGCTTTGTTCTTTTTCTTTCAGATATGCTTGCAGATATCTTCTACTTCCTGGACATTTACAGCTATGGGAAGCTGCCACCCCACTGCGAGCAGCGCTTCCTTCCTTGTGAGATTGGGTGTGTCAGATATTCCCTACAAGATGGCATCGTGGCTGATTTCCACCACTTCATAGATCCAGGTGAGTTCCAAGAAAGTCAGAGAGGTACATGGGTGAGAGGGAGGCTTTCTGGAGTCACTGCTGCCCAGGTTAGACTTCTGGTATTAAGACAAGTTTATTTCTTTCATTATAAATAGTCATTTTGGATAATTCCTTAAAATACCAGAGCAGTGCTGAGCTTGTTTCTGAAGAGGATTAGTGTCAGAACTTCATGTAACTCTAAAGAGAGTAGGCTAAATCCAGGAGGACCTGCACATGTTTGTGCTTTATATTTCATGTGAATGAATGTTTCTGTCAATTGGACCTAAACACCCTCTACAATGCACATTTTAAAAATGCATATAACTGAAAATAACTTTCCCAAAGGCAGTTGTGGCACTTTTACAAGGCTACAAGGGAAGATGCTGTTCCTTTCTGCATATGGAGCTGTGGTGTGTAATTGAGAGTTAAGGATCTGTTGGTGTTGGATGATTGTGCTTTCTCCTCTTCTTTTGCAGAAGTACCACCACGTGGTTTTCGCTACCACTGCCAGGCTGCTGGTGAGTATTAATGGAGATAAGGAATGGTGTGCAAAGGTGTGCAGTTTTAGACTCAGCCTATCTGACCCCTATCCATATGTTATGTAAGTCTTGATAGTCTGTGTGTGTATCTTTGGCTTGAAGTGCTAATTAACAACAGGGTAACTCAAAGATACCGCTTTATATTTAAAGGTTACGTTTTGCAGCTTGGCATATATTAACAAAATTAAAATACTTAGACCATTGTTGTGTCTGGCTTGGCTTGCCTGTTTCCTCTGTGACTCTCAGTAATGTTTATAGACTCCAGTTTGTTTCTTTTAGGACATTTCCTCTCCTTGTGTACAGAGGGAACAAACTTGGCCTGTTTTCCTACATGTGATACTTGGATAATGGCTTTTTAAAAGGGGCAGGAGTGTGAGTGTTTGCTCACAGCCAGAGCTGATGACAGAAACAAGGTTTTGGTAGCTTAACACAGACCCTGTCTGTGGAGAGGAAGAGTGTGTGTGTTTGTGTGCATACACATATGTATACAGAAAGATAAAAAGGAGGAGGGAACTGTATCTCTTAAGGAAACTGAACTTCTCACAACTTTGTGGGTTTTGTTGATTTGTTTTTTTATCCTGTCCCACTTCCCCTCCATTAGGTGATGAAACCCATAAGATCCCCATATCTGGATTTCACCTTCCTCGTTCTTGTTATGCAGTTGTCCTACGGGAACTTCTTGAGTTTGCCCAGCCAGCCACAGGTGCTCAGCCTCGCTTCTTCTGCAGGGTATGGTCAAGGTCAAAGCTCCAAATCTCAGCTTCTGCTTTCACTCTGTTGGATGACTTCACTCTAAAACCTAATCAGTGTGCATATAAGTGGGGAAAGACATTTTTTCCAAAGTGTCCCAGTTCTGTGCAGGAAGAAATGGCCTCTAGAAGCCAACCTTTTTATAAAGCAGAGACCTAATTTCCTGCCTTCTTATTTTCAGCCTGCACTTCTGGCTCTAATCTACTGATGAACAGGGTCTATTGTTCTCTGACATTGTTATGACTTTAGTTAAGGGCTCCTAAGATTTGATTTAAATTGGATGTGCTCAATAATAGTCATAAATCCTGCTTTTTTGAAAGGATATTTTTACGTTTTCATGACTCTTTTCCCCAGGAGAATAACACGTGTCTTAAATTTTTGCTCAAGTTTCATTTTCCTGGGAGCAGAACATAATGTTAGGATTCAGAGGTGTTTAAGTTTCATAACAGGTATATTATGTTTCAATTCAATTCAAGCCTAATCTTAATCCTTAAAAAGTAGAGAGGGACAGGATCTTTGGCTCCATCCATAAATACAGGGCTCTGAAGAAATATGCATGAAATTTGGTCCCTCTTCAAGATAGTTGTCAGGGAGATTGCATTCAGTGCCACAAACAATTTGGGTTTGGAGGTGACTTTTTCAGACCTAGACAGAAGTCACGGAAGTGTCAGAATTTTATACTGTATTCCTTTGAGATGACAGAAATCTTTTTTCCTTCAGTCTAATGACAAATTCCGAATTAACTGGTGTCTTGGTCGAATGGTCAGCATAACAGGTAGGAAATGGAGCATTCTTGTCCATCCTTTTTCCCTCCTATCCCCAGAAATAAGGGCTGTGTAGTCATGGACAGCTGTATTTGTCTCAAAAGCATGTCTCAAAGTTTTCCTAAAAGCTGGTGCTGATAGCTAGAACTGGTTTGCATGCTCCTTCCTCTTTCTTTCTCCTGCCACTTTCTAGGAATCCAGGTTTTATTAAAACCACTGGTGGAACATCTTTGAGTTTTGATGCTATGATAAGAGGCTGGGCTTTGAATAGGGACTGACTGAGAAATGAGCTGAGCAGGATAATCAGTGACTCCTGTTCTCCTGGCCTGGATTTTCACTGAACTATAGGTATTGAGAGCCACTGGGAGCTTTTTACTGTGGAAGACTTGATAGTGAAACTGTACCAGAAGAAATACCAAAAGGAGCCATCCAAGATCTGGGTGTATAGAAAACTGGATGTCTGCCTCTGGGATTTCTCCTGTAATACCAGGTGTGTTGGGTGGTTCTCTGTGTAAGTGTGCCTGTTTTCAGATTCTTCTGTGTTGGTACAAAAAGTGATACTTGCTTGCAGTGTTGCAGGAGCTTATTGAGTGATGATGCAGTTTATTTAGAAATAGACTGTAGTGCTTCCTCTGCTACTAATTTAAGAAAAGAACCAATAATTCGATTGTAAATTTCAGTAGATTTTAGAAAAACCATGTAAGTTATTCTTGGAAGTCTGCTTGGAATATGGATTTTAAGATCCATTGGGTTCATCGTTGTCACTTTGTCTTTTTATAGTCAGGCAGTTTTCTGTTTCCATGAATGTCTTCACCCTAGAGGGAGACCTTAAGGAGAATGGAAAAATGTACTTTAAGACACGTTTGGAGAGGAAAGTGAGGATGTTTATGCTATGAGGTACTATTTCACATTAATGGGAAGCTTGAAATGGTTCAAATGGTTTAAATTCCATTTGTCTCTTAGGGTTCTCTTTTCACCCTGCCCCCTACCTCAGCACGAAGCAGATTGCCTGATAAGCCAACCTTTAAACTCTGCATCAACTACTAAGGGCAAAGCTATTGAACCCTGTGAAATTTAAATGGTACTGCATGGTCACTGCAACAAAAAGATAACATTTTTAATATTTGTTCCTGTTCATCTGGACAGACCAACTGCTCTTGTTGATTAACAAATGTAGGTGCTTCTGAAATAAGCCTGAACTTCATTTCATGTAGGTGCAAGTGGCATGAGGAGAAGGATATCATCTGCTGTGCGCTGGCATCCTGTAAGAAAATGGGGTGAGTGTTGCTGAGGAGTTGTCTCCAGTGTGATGGCTTTCATATTGCTAGCATTGCAATGGTGAGAAAAGTGTTAATCACATTAGAATTCACTGTTTGACTTCAGAGGTATTCTCAGTAGGCTCTGGCATAGCTCTGCTTTGGAAACTTCTATACACCCTGACATACAGTGTAGATACATAAGGTTCTGCTATCTTTTTGGTGGGGAGAAAAGGAAAAGTAAATAGTTGGGAAACAAGGAAATGCCATTTTTGACTCTGTTGACAGCAGTAGTAGCACTTAGAGAGACAATAATAAGTAGTCTTTTCGTTGGCAAAAACTCATCATGGACTGCTATGCCCCAAAAAAGAAATTGCTTTTCACACTTCCAAGTGCTGCGTTTGATTATGTGGGGGAGCAGTTTGTTTTTATTTCATGTGTAGTTGTACAACAGACTGGTGGTCTTGGAAGGATGCAGGGATGCTGCCTTAAGGTCCTTCTGCCCTCTGGTATCTGTTTGCTCTGTGCCTATCAGGCTTTGGCTGCTTTTGTTTGCCAGTTGAAGAACATAAAATGCTGTGCTTCCACACATCAGCATTCCAGCCCTCTAAGCCAAACTTTTCTTGTTTTCCTTTTTTTCCTTGGTCAAGTTACTGCATCAGTAAATCCTTTGCTAGTGCGTATGGAGTCCCACTAACAGCGGCTCACCTCCCTCTGCAAGGCTCTGATTGTGATCAAAGCACAAATACCAGGATTGTGAAGCTGAATGCTAGACATATCCAGGTCAGATTCTTTCAGTTGATACCCTGATTTATGTCCAGTTGTCAATTTCAGGTGAGCTGTTTTGTCTTTGGATGCTGTCTTTTGTGACATATGTTGGGCAGACGGATGAACTTGAAGGGTTTTGACCATGATTCTTCGGTTTGATGGATCGTGATGTCTATTTCATGTTAGCAGATACATGTACCTCATTTTGAATATTTATTTTTTTCATACAGAAAACCAAAAGTGAGAGTTCTGGATGTGACAAAACTTTGGGTCCTCCAAGACAGGATCAAGAGTTTGTCCCCTCAAATTGTGAGTTTGAAACTTTAAAGATCTCTTTCTGCTTAAAAAAATGTTAAACTTAATCCAGTTGTTGCTTTTTGAAACTTCTGGGTTTAGATGTTGCTTGTAAGTAGCGCACAGTTCTGTGTGAGCTGTGCTTATTCTCGTGTGTGGATTTCACTGAATTTCTGAAGACTCAAGCATTAAGAGCTGGCTTTTTCTTAATGGACAATCTTAAAGTCAAAAATGTCTTTTAAAATTGAGTTTTTCATAGAAATGTTGCTCTCTGATTTATGCCTTTCTGTTACATGAAGCCATTCCCATGCCAAGGTGTTTTGAAGCCGGGGCCATGTTGAAAATATGTTAAGTCATCATATGTACAGATTGAGCTGGTCCTTGTTGCAAGTGTTCTTGTCACAACTCAGTTAAAACACTTCTCTTTTTGCAAAAAGGATTTTTTTGCTCAAAGGCCTTTGAGCTCAGTTCATCTGGGTGCTTTGTAGCTAATCTTCAGAGGAGCAGAATCAATTTATTTGCAAAATAAATAACTGTAAGAATTCTGAGTTTGCAGCTTGATTCCTTGTGTATAAGATTCATGCAGAACTAAACTCTGATCCACTTGGAAATTTTGATCTTACAGTCTTGGTGTTTATGGAGGACATGATCTGCCTGACTTTTTGTATCAGAGGTGTCGAAAAGGTTCAGCTCCACAGCACATGAAGGACAATTCCATTAATTTATGCAAGCTTTAAAGGCTGATTTGATGTGCAAACTGTGTTTAATTTAATAGGTGACTCTCCATGTGGTGTGAAGACCTCCCCTTGTGAAGCAAATGTTGTACAAGGAAGAGGAGTTATTCGATTGCTGAGAACTGCACCTGATCTGTCCAAGTCTTTCAGTAACTGAAAATCTCCTACACATCCAGGACAGCTGTAAATTATAATTTTGTTTCCCTAAGATAAATTGTAGTTTCTCCAGACTGCAGCTTTTCGTCTTCTGTGCAAATCTTGACAGTTGAAGTTCTTGTTAGAATGGTAAAACTATTGAGTGGATTTAAAGAAGATAAAAAAAAAATCTTGTTAGTTATCTACAGGAAGACTTATTTTGAAGGGACCTGACAGTCACATCTTTAAAACTGCATGCTGTACTAGTTGTATTTCTTAATGAATAGAGTGCAAATTCAAGATGGATTAATCAATGTAATTGAGTTAGAAGAATTCTTTAGGGACCAGTTTGACTTGAAACAATTTGAACTTTTTGCTTTATTTCTTTTTTTAAAAACCCTCCTGTCTACTGCATGTGGAAGATGGAATTTCAGTAACAGTCTTGCTTCAAAAACTGATGCAGGGGGGAAAGCATTGAAGGTGTGAAGGGCTGCCATAGGGGAATTAATTAAAAGTCAGTAGTCCAAAAAGTTTGCTGTAATATATCAGTTTTAGCCATGGAAAATTTGAGTGGTCTTTCAAGGCAAAAAAAGCAGATTTTGTATAAAATGTCTTGAAAGAGATACTGTGGAAAACTTATCTTTCTGTTAATGTTCTTAGAGGCACAGGCTGTATTATATACATCAGGAACAAGTACAGCATAGGTTTGGGTTTTTTTATTTGCATCAGTTTTCTTTTTAAGGAATGCATGTCCCTCAAACTTAGAGGCTGAAGAGACGCGTAGGTGTTATGGGGATGGTTTTTGTTTCTGTTTGGGTTTTTTTGTTGGTTTTTTTTTTTGAAAGAGTATCAAATTCAAACTGATATATTTCACAAGAGTTTAGTCAGGCTGGGTAGATATCAGCCATCATTATTTGGGGGCACATAAAAAAGTGGGACACTGACATTTTCTAGGAAAGTTAGATGTTGCTTTTTGTGGAGGTAATGCTTGGACTAATCCCCAAAAAGTTGTCTGTCTGAGCCTTGTGCTTAGTCCATGTGTCTCCTAAGCAAGTGATTCTGAGAAATAAGAGCTTATTTTGTTAAGTTGTTCCCAGATTTTGTACCAACAGATGTCCAGTTTTGAAATACTATTTCCATAGCAACTAACTGTGTGAAGATTTCATTCCTTGTAGGTAGTGAAACTCAAGATGAGGTGGTTCATCCCCTTGAATAAAGAAAAAACCCAACAAAACCAATGCAAGCAAAGCCCAAAATGCAGCCAAAATAAGAGGTTTATTGTGCATGTTGATCAGTGTGTCAGAAAAGGCCAAATGCTGGTTTAGTTTGAAACCTGTTGCAGTTGCTGTAAGGCCAGTTCAACCCTTTCTTCCAGTGTTTTAGGATCACTGAATCATTTCTGTTCTTTCCTAACTGTTTACCTTTATCATTGAATTTCCTCAACTGACTCAGTACTTCCTTCCTTGGAGGCTGCTGTCCTACCTGCTGATTTTCACCAAATAAAAGACAGTAAAGTTCCAGGGCTGAAATTTACCAATGAAACATCTGGGAATGTTGTACCAGACTGAGAGTGTCTATCAAGTAGTGCTAAAGGCTTTTCTGTATTTGTATAGAGTTGTCCAAATCCCTTAAATGACAGCCATTGCTGCATTGATATTTCATAATATATAGAACTATTGTTTTTGAAGTATTTTCAGAGTTCACTGTTGCAATAGAAGTTTGTTTCAGTTCTTCTGTAGGAGAGAATTAATTAAAAATTGTTAAAATACTTATTCAGTGTTAAGTACACAAACCTAAGAACATTTTTTACTAAGCTTAATTGCATTACATATGAAGGCTGAGATAAAGAATGTGAGCAGTAGTGGGAAAATGCCATTAGGGTTCCATGGCATATCTGTACCTTATCACCTGTAAATTAAAATAGCACATAAGATGTAGAAGATCTAATTACATGCTGTAGGCAGTGGGCTGTTAACTGGGGCAGTAACTGTCTGAACTGTAATAACCAACAACTCTGGAGGGGTTTTTTAATAGTAAAAATCCTAAGATCTGTGCTTTTTACTAATGCTTATTTCGTATTGTTATTCTGCATTTATTGAGAGAGGAACCCTAGCAGATGTTGAAGGATGACAGAAAATTCTTTTATTTTGGAGCTCTGCTTCCCTGGCTGTTCTGCAATTTGTGACTCTGGTTGTTTTCTGGAAAAATAAATTCTGAAAAACAAGCACAATAAAGTAATGCTTCTCTCCTTTAAGTAAAGGAAAGTAAAGATGAAGGATTGCAACCTTAGGCCACTTCCTAAGTGCAAGGAGCAGTACTGGCAAGGTGCAAACTGCCAAAATCAGGACAAAATTCTCAAGGAGACACAAAACCAAGAGAGGGCAGAATGGCTCTAGAACAGAGTTTGAGTGGTGCAGCCTGGGAGCTCTAAAGATTTACCTTCCACAGGATAAAATGTAATGGTGCCAACAGTGCATGTGGGTGTTCGGTAGCACATCTGTTGAACTGGCTAAAGAGCTGTATTTGTCGAGGAGACATCTGCTAGATTCTATCAGACCTGACTTTCTGCCCTCCTCTTAGAGCAGCTGACTCACTCCCCTGACAGGAATGGGTGAAAGTCATCCTGGTTTAACACACACATTGCAAAGTTATTAGGTGTTTTTGCTCTTGTTACAATAGTAGGAGACAAGTGGTTGAATTGTGCATTGCTACTCCGAAGGTTTTGTCTGGAACAGTTGTCTGAGGGTCATGAAAACACTGACTGTAGTGACAGCTTTGCTGATCTAGTCTACATAAGTACATTGATCTGTAATCATATTCTTTTACATCTTATTTAGAGTATGTAACATACTGAAAAAATAAAGTATCTTAACACAGACTAAGCAGCAACTGCTGCTGCTTTTAATTTAACTGTTACTTATGCATTGCTGGCATAAGTAACAGTTAACTTCTTCCACTAAACTGCAGGAACCAGGGATGTGGCAGAAGTTCAGTGTTCTCTCAGATACACATATGCAAAACTTGGTTTTGCTGTCTTCAATTAGCATTTTGCTTTGGAAGGCTGATCTTACCATTAAAGCCCAAGGTGAAGGTGGCCTTAGCCTTGTCCTTCATGCCCAGCTGCCCATTCCCACTTGGATGCACCCACAGCAATCCTTCTTTTTGCCTTCCATGTGTTTCACCAGATGCAGCTCTGGGTGTGCTTTGGCTTTCCTTTCCCCATACCTGCACACACACAGCACCTCTGTGTTTCTCCCCAGTCACTTGTCCCTGCTGCTGTCTCCTGTGAGTTTCCTTTTCAGGGTGAGTTCTGTCAGAAGCTCTTTGCTCAACCTCTGCTTGTTTTCCTGTTTGTCTTGGAGGAGGTGATACTTGAAAAATTACCAGGCTTGCCTCGACTTCCAGCACTGTGTGCCACAGGAGTCTTCTAAGCAGACCTCTGAACAAGGCCAAGGACTGCTCCTGAGGGAGAGGCAGCACAGCACGGGACTGTGATGCTGCTTTTTGCTGTTCTCCTCCCTCTTTGGATCCTAGACTCCACTATCTCCTGGTTATTGAAGCTAAATTTTCCCTCTGCCCTTCACGTCCCTGACCAGATACGTTTGTAAGGATGAGACCCAGCAGGGACCACCTCGGCTCCTCGGTCACTTGTGTCAGGAGTGTCTGGCTCCTCACAGGAGTCTGAAGGTGTTGACAGCTTCCCTCTGGCAGGGCTACCTGCAGCAGACATCCCCTGGAATGTCGCCCATGTTGGCCTGTCCTCTGTGTCCAACCCAAGGGCTTTGACTGGCTCATTGTCTGTTCCCAGGTGGAGCTCCGCATTCCAGCTGCCCTCTCACATGGAGAGAGCTCTCCCTCCTCACCTCCCAAGTGTGAGAAAAGCAGCTGGACAGCGAGTGTGGGAAGGGAAGCCACTCTATCCCTTGACTCTTGATGCCTGTGCCAGTTCTGGGATCTGCATTATAACTGTTACATTACCAGAGAGTGTTTGCTGTGTCTAATCTTTATTGCATCCTTAGCAATGTGTCTCTCATCCAAAGCCTAGAAGATAGAAACAAGGCAGGAATTTGGTGGGGATTTTCTGTGTGGAGGATCTGTCGGGTGTCAGGCTGGAGGAGGCAGTGCTGTGATCCTGGATCAAACAGCAGCAGAGACTCATTCCATGGGCTGTGTCCTGTGCCAGCTGCTAGAGGGAGTTCCATGCTGAGTCGTTCCTCACTAGGAAACTTGCTGCCATTTCAGTGATTCTGGGTCTTGAGCTGTCACAGTCAAGTGGTGGTGTGCTGAAGGTCAGGTTCTTCTGAATAAGTACTTGTTTTGGGTGAATGAAAACCACTGTTCTAGGAAACCCTGTCTCAATCTTCTTGTAAAACAGTTGTATTTTTCTGGTAAGTTTTTTAAAAACCTGCGTAATTATCATAGAGGGGCTGTGCTTTTGGACCTGTTAGTTGAATTTAGAAGTGCTAAACCTTTTTGCTAGCAAAGATTTCAAACTTTACCCAAAAGTGAAGTGACTCAAGTATATATGTGTGAAACTGGGTTTGTTTTCTGGTTGAAAGATGGAAGTAGCTGCAGCTGACTGCAAAGGTTTTAACAACATCATTCCTTTTGGCAGACTAAATGTACTGTGGTGGAGAAGGAGAAAAACAAGTTTGTTATCTAGTTTCTGCCCTCTTGATGATTTCTGCAGAATTCTGATCACTCACTGTCACCCTAGAGTGGCGGCCAATAAATTTTATTGCAATGATTTAGTAAAATGAAGAAGTTGGCAAACACTTCTATTAATCTAACCCGGTATTATCTCTGTTCCCTCACTTTTCTGTGGTTCTGTCTTAGAGGCTCCCATAAACTTCTCTAACTGCTATTTTTAAATAATTCCCTTCAATGCCTAGTGAACAGGTGAAGTGCAGTAGAAGTTACAAATTCCCTTATGTTGGGCTGTAATAAATTTAGTAATAGCTCCAACACATCCAGAATTAATCTTGGAGGTTTGATCATTGCACTGTGAACTTCATCAGCCAGAACATTGCCTCGGTGTCTTTCCTGGAACAGTTGATGCAAATAAACAGAAAAGGAGTGCAGTTGCTCTAGCAACAGGGATGGTGAGATAATTAACTCTTATCTTTCTGACAAGTTGTGAATTGTGCGCTGCACTGAATCTTGAAGTGGGCTGTGGCAGCACCAGATTTTATGTGTCTGTAGTACTGGAAATATTTCCCAAGATCCTGAGAAGAGTGGGGAAGGCAGTGAGAGCAGATCTTGGATGTTGTGTGTGGGAAATGGGGAGGGCTGGAATCCCTGGGGCCAGCTCCGTGGGGTAAAGGAACATTAAGGCTGGCAGTTCATTAAGGACAGTGTCTCCCAAACACCAGGAGCAAGTCAGGAATACAGGGAGATTTATTGGGAAGACTCTCTTGTCTTGACAGGGATCTTGTGGCTGCATCCTAGTCCTGGTGCAGAGTAAGGGAGGGAGAAGCAAGTCTGAGCTACAAAGGAAGAATCCATAAATAGGGGCCAGGGCTGTCAGGATGTTGTTTGGAAAGCAAATCTGTACCCAGAAAGGGTTCAGGGAGGAGAGCAGCAGCAGTGGGAGAGTTCCAGACCCATGCAGTCCCTGGAGCCAGATGTGCTGCATCCCAGGATGCTGAGGAAGCTGACTGACAGCTTTTTGAGGCTGTTCTCTCACCTTTGGAAGTCCACAGCAATGGGAGGCAAATACTGCACCCATCTGTCAAAAGGGTGATCTAGGGCTGCTCAGTTCCACTGCACCCCTTGGAAAAATCATGGAGCAGGTCCTCTTGGAATGTGTTTTTGGGTACATGAAGGAGAAGTGGGGGACTGGAAAGAGTCAGCATGGATCTGCCAATGCTAAATCATGCCTGACCAGCCTGTTTGTTTTTTGTGATAAATTTGTGAATAAAGAAAGTTGAACATAACTAAACAGTAGTTTACTGTTTGCTCTGTAAAGGATAAAAGTAGGAATTTCTTTTTCTAACTGGTCATACATTTTCTCCCTCCTTCCTGCCTTTTGAGGGAAGTGGTTATTGAAGTTTGGTATACATACATTAACTCTTTGGAATTAGTTAAGTTTCACTAGCTTAATTTATCTTCCCTCCAAAATCATTATTGCTGGTTTAGTTTTGCATAAGGTTGTGGCTATACTACAGGTAACTTATAGTTATTCCTGCTTCAAAAGACATACAAGACAGTCAGGAAATTAATTCAGTCACAGGAAAACCCTGGAATAAGGAATGAGCTTGAATATGTGTGTTTGTGTATTTCTGGCTGATGGAGTAGAACAAATTGGTTGAGGAAAAAACACATAAAGCATTCTGATAAATGCACTACTTCCAAGGTATTTTTTAAAAGGTAAAAAATGATAAGCAGCACTGAATTGTCTCAGCCATATATCTCCATGTGCTATCATTTAGTTTATTTCTCAGCGCAGAACTGAGCTTATCATTGCAGAACTTTACGTGTTTTAAATGTTGTCAAGTTGGACTCTCTTGTTTTTCCTCTGCTGGTTCTTATGGAATCTGCGTACAGAGAATTAATTTCATGGGTTTGGGGGATCATGTAAACTACTTTGTATTTTGTGGCTCTGTATTTTTGTGTATTTTTCTTTAGACAACTTTGTGCACTTGCTTACTGCTAATCTGTATTTTCCTTCATGCCTAAAATGACCACTGTGCAAGTGTTACTTGAAGAATAATAATTGATAATTTTCAAGTCCTTTTGCTGGACTTTGCAGTTAAGATCTTTGAGAATCCAGACTGTTATCCCTCAACAGAAGCCCTCTTGAGCCAGAGGGTTTTGGTGGAGGAAACAGGTTGTGCTGACTAATGTCTGTAACATTTATAAAATAAGTAGCTTTTGTTTCACAGTAGAAATGTGTTACAATGGTAATTAGATAATTCACACTGTACTTGCTTGTTACAATGAGACTGGAATACAGACCAGCTCTGCTTCTGAGCTGTGCACTTCATTTTTTATCTGCCTTCAGCTTCTCCGTGCAATGTTCTTTTTTAGGCATCCATTTTTGCAATGTTTTGTCATGCATCATGAGAAAAGGTCCTCAGAATGTCTTGCATTTCAGGTTGTCCATTGCCAGAGATATTTGTGTATTCTTTCTAAAGAACTCCTATCACTGGTCTTTGCAGTTGTTATTATTACAGATGAGTAATTGTACTTTAAGTATTATGTAAAACAAAGGCAGCCAGAAAGCAAGCCAAAATTACAGTTCTGGTAGGGTGATTTTCATAGTTTAAAATCTAGAAAATGCTGGTCATGTGTAGGAGGATGGCTGGTTCTTCTTTGAAGTGAAATTTTAGATTTTTATTACACTAACTGTTTGGGGGGTAAAGGGTATGTGGGAGGCACTGCTGTAAGTTTCTGAAACTTCCAAAGTTGAAGATGCAATAAGGAGTTCTGAAAGGATAAAAATTTTATTGCAAATGTATCTTAAAAAAAAAAAAAAAAAAGCAACAAATCCCAAAAAGCTGTTAATTAGCTTTAATACCCTTTGATAGTCCTTGGGGATGGACAGTCCATTCTTTTCCGAAGATACCAGTGGTAGGAGTTCCCCTCACATGCTTCTGATTAAATTTTTTCAATTTTGAATAAAAAGTTATTTTTCCTTCTCCCTTCCCTCCCCCTTTTTTTTAAAAATTAAGGATGTACTTGCCATGTACATGCTCTCACATTGTCATTTTTTTCAGAAGCAGCAGGAGCAATGGATTGTTTCTGACTTGCCCATGCAACAATCAGAAGGAAAGGGTAATGTAATGAAAATTAGGAACTCTGGGAGCTAGAACTCAGAAATTCAGGAGTCTGACAGTAAATAGGCTAGTAGAGTGTTTCTAGTTCTTATCAGCTGCCCATCTAAATTCTTACCTTACCTGTGACATTCTTATGCATTGTTGTCCCAAACAGGAGATTCATTGGTCATCAATGATTTTTTCCATATCTTTATTTATATGTGCATGTATAATATATACAAAGAACACATTTAATAAAATGTCTTTAAAAATCATCTTGCTTCAACCTCCATAAAAACAGTTTCTGTGTTGGACAGTGGTGAAAGCTGTGACATTTGCATGACTCAGTTAACAAGACCACCCTTCCTTGATGAAATGCAGCTGGTGACCTTGAAACCTTTTGTACATCTGGGGATACATCAGCAGCTCCGTTCCTCTGTTCTCCAAATAGACCTGACTGGTTTCTTTTTTCAGAAAGTTGCAAGTCTGGAAGACTGGTTATTTTTGGATGACTGGGTGCAGCAGTGCTCCACATGCATTTTCTGCTGTGAGAGTGTGTGTTAGTGCTCACTGTACATCAAGCACTTCTTTCCAGGGAAGCAAGAATGTTCTCCCAGAACTTGAAGGCAGAGCCTTTGGCTTTCATTTCATAATTCAACTTCTTGAAATAAGAAAGAGGGATTGATTTCTTTTCTTGCAGGGATGTTGTGCCTCAGCAATCCTGGAGATGGCAGTGGCTTCTTCATTCATGCATTCTCCACATCCTCCCTTATGCTCTCATTCCTTGGTGGTGGCATCTGCCTGGAGGGTTCATTTCTGTCTTCTTGCACCCTAAAACATTGTTCAGGAGTAGAGATGTTAATCAAAACCATCAAATCAGATGGTTAACATCATCATGGTTAACGTGATGGTTAACAACATCAGATGTCAGAACATCAAACCAGAAACCTCACTGAAGAGATTTTGCCTTAGGATGCTTTTAAACTGCTTTAAGCTGATCTAGAACTGTTCCCAACTGAGGTCCAGAAATTCAGTCTTGCTGGTGATGCAAGAGGTTTTTCTCATAGCATGTGTGCTAATTCACATCCAAGGTTTGAATAATTTGGTTCTAGCCAGAGACACAGAGGTGTCTGGGACTCCATGGGGAGAGATGGGAGCCAGTAGAGTGGACACTGAAAGGAGAAAGCAGTGCATGCTTTCCCAGATTTCTTTCCTCCCCAGCTTTCCACTCCATCTGCTGATGCTGGAGGGAAAAGGAGAACCCTTCATCTGTTCCATTCACTGCTGTAGGGAGAGGTACTCACGTCATCTCATAGTCAGTGTTCTTCTCTTTCTGGCAGCAGCAGCAATAGACAATGATCCCAATCACCACAATGGCAGCAACAACACCCCCAATGATGCCAGCATACAGGGCTATGTTCATGGATGCTGCGTGGGAAGGGAGGAGTTAGCAGGGGGAATGATGGCAAATGGGCTCAGCACGATCACTGCATCTCAAACCCCCCACCAGCTCCAGAATCAGTGGAAACCACATTTGTTTGACTACAGCAACTGGAAATAGTTCTGTACTGGGTAGTACAGGAGTGTGGTCTACTGACAGGGAGGAGCTCCTGCATCTGAACAACTGCTCTTCTTTGTCTATATAAAGTTTAGTTTCAGACATCGCAAATTCAGCGTTGTCTGAATCTACAGAGCTTTTTTTGTCATTTTTGAACTAACCCAATGAGTTGGTGAGGGCTCTACCAGCATGTAAACCAGTGGAGAGGGTCTCTCTTAAAGGTGTGCAGAAACCAGATGATAACATTCCCCTCCTTTAGTGTTTTGACTCTGAGCTAAGCTCTCCTCTCCTTTACTTCTCTTCCCCGAGGCAGCCCCATCTCTTACGTGGCATGATGCTGACTGTCATGTTGCAAAATTCCGTCCCCACGGTATTTGTTGAAGTGCAGATGTAAAAGCCAGAGGTGTCTGCTGAGACGTTCTTCAGGGTTATTTGTTGCCCTGTTGTGAAACACAAATCAGGCCAAAAAAGAAAAGAATTAAAGCAGGGAAGGAAGTGGCAACAGCAGCCCTCCAGTTCCAGCCCAGGGTGGTTGGAGTGATGAGAGGTTATTAAAGTTGATGGATTGCTCTGTCTTGCTTAGGGGCTGCCATGCTCATCCCTACCTTTTAGAGTGATTTGTGGGAGGATAAACAGAAGTGTGCTGTTTTGATTACAGGGAACATGTGATATTTGAACATTCCTTTTAGAAAGAAGATTGTAGGTGGAGGGGAGAGAAGTGTCTGTGCTTAGAGAAAGCTTTCTTTTTTTTGGTACTGGATTTTGAGAAATGTCAGATGTGCAAAGCAGGACCTGGCTCTGAGAAATGGCCATCTTGGTGAATTAGCTTGTTAAACAAGAGAAAGCTCCTCAATCCTGCAACTCTTAGGATTCCAGATATGAATTATTTAGCAGTGAGGGGAAATATTTTCTAGTCTGGGAGAGGCCACACAGGCTGTGTAAATAAATGAGGGAGAACTGCAGTGGCACAATTGCAGTGATGCTGATGTTTTCTGTCCAGCCTCACGTGGCTCAGAATCACAGGCTGAAGCTTAGCTCTGTCTGCTCAGGCAGTCTGGTTGTTACATCTCCAGCTGTAATATGATTTGGGTATGTGTAGTCCATGCTTTTTGCTTGTGACAAAAGTCCAGCTTCCTGCTCTGATAGCAAAATACTGAAGACTTTGTCATGACACTCCTGTTTGCCTGCGATCTCATTTTTATGTTTAGGATTTGCTGGCACCTAGTGCCAGCTAGTAGAAGAGCATGCAAATTGAGAAATAGACCGTATGCTTGCTTGATTTTTAATTTTTATTTTCTTTTAGTCTCTACATACTCCTGGTGTTGTCTCCCCACCCTTTTTTTTGTGTGTGTGGGGGAGGTGTGTGTGTGATCTTTATAGCTCTCAAAGTCTCAGTCTAGAAGTGGAATTTAAATCCTCCTAATAAATCAAAATAATTGAGTGAAATGGGAAAAAATGTGGGTCAGGTACTGTCAGCTGTGGAGTGTCTCCTGACTGGGTTCTGCACACTTTGCAGCAGTGGTGCTTAGCACCGAAGGCAATTTCGTGTAGTGACAGTAGGGCACGCAGCCAGCCTGGGGCACCAGGGGACAGTCGGCACATTGCTTGGCATTGAAAGCAGAAATGAGGTGGGAATGGGCCAGCAGAAACTCCTGTCCCGGGGAAGAACAGGGTGAGAGCAGAAGCTGCTGCTGTAACAATTCCCGCTGTGCTCAGGGCTGTGCGTGATGCGCTGGCACCACTTAGTGGCCAGTGAAATGAATGAAGTTCCTGGCCCTGGTGATACTTTGTCCTCTGCATATTTTATGCAAAAATCGGCTCCTGAATGTAGAATATCCTGTGGAGTCTCATAATCTTGAGTTTACTTCCCTTAAACCAGGAAGGGTAGGTACAGAAACTTAGTTTCCCCGAAGCTGGACAGGCCAGGAAAAAACAAAGTTGTTTAATGAAATAAATCTGAGTTCTCTGTCACTGAAACACTTAAAAGAGCATTAAACACTCATTCCTGTATAAATAGTTCTGTCAAAGTCCTGTTGTGGGAATTCAGCTCCTTTTTCCTTCCATATTCTGACTTAAAATGAAAGCAAATGAAATATTAGGGACTGTGTGTCAGTCCTAAAGAACCAGAAACCTACTTCGTGGTCCAAGCAGGAGTGCTGTAACTTTCTCATACGCCCTTCCTCTAGGTGAGGGGTCCTCTCTGGAAGAAAGCTTCTGGAGCCAACTTTTGTTTCCTTCTCTTTAGAAAGAGATCTGCTCTTTGTCCAGCAAGCTGGGATGTAAAGACAGTTAGAAACCTCAGTGTTGTTCCTCATGTTATGCCTTACCCCAGCAATTGAGAAATAATTATTTCTGGCTGCTCCCAGAGCTTTCTCACCAGGGGAGAGCTGAAGCTAAAGTCTGACCATTCTTACTTCAGGTAAAAGTCCTTTTCCCCCTGCTATGTTACTGATGAGCACGTGTTGTATCAAAAGGACAACTTTTCAAAATCCTGTTCAGAGAACATCCTTGAATAAGCCTTAAGAGTGTTTATTTGCATTTTAAAATCTTTCCAGCCCTCGACTGCAGAAACATCAATGCCTTTGTGTCTTTGGCTTTCCCATACCTTTTGTGTGTGGTAGCGCACGGGGCTGATTTTGCACATCGAAGCTTTTCCAGCTGTATGTGGGCGTTGGGGAGCCCTCGTGAGAAACACAAGTTAGGTTGATTGTCTGCCCGTATTCTGGTGTCCCCAGAATCTTGCACTCAGGCTTGGATGGTGCGACTGAAGGAAGAAAAAAGGAACCGTATTAATCAGAAGCAGTTGCATGTTTCAGCCCATCTGCATCTGTGGTTTTTATTCTTGCAGGCAGAGGCTGGTCTTGCACCTGTCACATCCTTAAAGGAGCTTAAAGTGAATTTGGATCTAATTTGTTCCTAATTTGTTTCTCCCTTTTTGGGAATGGAAAGCCAAGGAATGAATTGCAACATGCTTTTTGGGATATGTCTAATAGTGTGAGGTGACCTGTCTTTTGATAACTGTGTGACAGGCCACAGGGGGGGATGAGGAAAGCCCTGTAATGCTGCCTGGATTAGTAGGAAAGCGAGCTGTACAACTCCAAAGGCTGATCTACAGCCGGGTGTCTGGGGGAGTTGCCTCCTCTACGCATCTCAGCGTCCTTCCACAGGAGTAGGAAAAGACCAAAGGTGAATTAGGGATGACAACTTTTTTTGTTGTTGTTTTTAGAAAATCTGTTGTTTAAACTAATGTGGACATTAGAGGAAGGGCAGGTGTGCCTAACAGGGGTGTGGCATTGCCTGTGTCACCTCACCGAGGACTTGGAGATCCAGGCGTACGGACTTTGGGGACTCGTCGTTGCGGAGGCGGACGGCGCAGACGTAGGTCCCGTTGTCCTCCATGGTCACAGCACTCAGGGTGATGCTGATGTCCCCACTGTCAACATCACCAGTGAACTGGATGCGATGGTCGTAGCCCTCCGCATAGCGCACGAACCCGTCGAAATACCGTGAAATAATATCAGACTGGCGGAGACGGAGGGGACAGGATCAGTCTCGGTTTCTCCTGTGTGAGTCTGCCACCTAACTCGATGAATCAGCCCACTCTGAAAGAGCAGCTTGGGAAAGAGCACCTCAAACTGCACCAGTTTGAGGAAACGCCAAGAAAAACATAGAAATTCAAAAGGATCTCTGATCTCTGTTTCTGTCTGGAATCCCCTTCTCACACCTCATCTCAAATCAGAGACAACTGATTTCTTTTGCTGGGGCTTATTCACTTTTCCTCATCATGAGGAGAGGACAGCATGAGACTTGTTTGAGGCCCATGTCAGTCAAATTGCCCTGTGGTTACACAAACTCTCCCAGCAAGGATCTCCAGAGAAGAAACCTTTGGCAGTTCCTGCAAGGAGATCTCCAAAGGCTGCTTCCCCTCTCACTAATTTCCAATAAGTCAAGAACTTTAAAAAGTTTCTTAACGTTCAAATACTTTAAATGAATGACCTCAAGAATCTCTCCATGTACTGTTATCAACTTGAAACTTTCTATATAGTATCAAAGATACTATATGTGTATTAGACATATATATTTATATATATGCATATCTTTTTAGAAATTATCTGAGTGTTTCGCATGTTCTAATAGATGTAAACCCCCAGGACATACAGTGATGTAGCCTCAGTAAAGAGTTGTGAGACCAGGAGAGAGGGGTGGGGGCTTGCCTAGTGTTGTGCAATAGATTTGAGATAAATTACATCTAGACTTAGCATTTCTGTTTGCACGGCTCTGGGATTAAAAAAAGTCTGGAAGAAATCTTTTTTTTTCCAACATCCACTCCCACCCACAGCTTCCACCTCCTGTCCCTTCTTGGATGGCCTCTCATCTGTTTCTTTATGCAGCTCAGTTTACCTCGGTATAGATTTTCCTCCAGAAAACCATGTCTCCTCTGTCAATAATAACATTTGTTTTAAAATTACAGCGCAGGGTAGCATTGCTTCCTCTTGCCACTTGGATTTGCTTCGCCGGTGCTTCCACAGTGAGGGCATGAGCAGACACCAGAACTGGAAAGAGAACAAATACCACACTCAGCAAAAATAACATCTGGATCCCATGGCAGTCTCTTTGGCTTCCTTACATGCCACAGTAACCCCTCTTTCCCTGTCATCCAGGACATTCCCCACTGAGGTGATGTGGGCTGGGGCTGATTGGCTCTGGGAAGTTGCTGCACAGGATGGCTTAGAGCTAAACTCTGCTCTCTGTCCCTTGCTTCCCTCGTCTTCACCTACTCATATATTGCCATGGAGTTTAGAAAGACTCTTATTTTTTTTCCTGAGCCCTCCTTCAGCGTGACTGACACCCTTTGACAGTTCAGAATGTACAGAGGGAGACAGATAAACAGATACTACAAGTGCATCAGGAGTCTCAAGGATTCAGGCTAAACTAACAAACTGATATTGTCAAATTTCAAGGATCAGGAAGACTGTCAAATAACTTGCCTCGATCCAAATCCATAGAAAAGTGACATTTTGTGCTAAGGAATCAAAACCTGTTCATGTTTTTCATCCCTGAAAACAGAAAAACCTAGAGAAGCAAAGAGTGATTGAAAGAAACAAGGAAAGAATAGCTCTTAGGTTTTTTAAAAAATGAGTAAGGTAGTAGTCACCTTTCTCCAAGAAAACTCCAGCTCTTGCCTCTGGAGCACAGGAATAGCTGAGAGCTGACTAAAACAGAAATCCCTCTGTGCCCTGGGGAAGGGCACAGGGCAGGTGTTTCTTTTACACTGAATTCCCTTTGACTTGCTCTTAATTCATCGTGTGTGAGCATTGCCTGGTGGGCAGGTCTTTGTTCATCTCAGAATTGAGCTGGACATTTGTGTCTGCCCCACCATAGGTGACCTCCATGCCTGCAGGAATTCATGGTTAAAAACACCTGTTTTCTCCTAACAGTTTGTGTGGGTTCTGTGTTTGGGTTTGTTGGTTTGAGGTTTTGGGGTTGGTTTTTTTTGTTTGGTTTTTGGTTTTTTTTTTTCTTTGTTTTGTTTTTTGTTTTGTTTTTTTATGGCACCATCATTTGTGGAAATCATTTGGGAAAACTGTAAATGGCCAGGAAAGAAGTGCTGCTCAGAGGTGGTCCCATGGCAAAGAGGAACCTGGTGCAGTAAGGAGGGAAGAAGAGGAGGTCTTCTCCCATGAGGGGCATGCTGCATGTAGTGGTGAAGGTTTGCTTCTGAAAACTGAGTCACTGTTCCCTGGAGAGGATTCATCTGAAAAGTTGCCACTGAGCAAACCTTGGATCCTCATTCTGCCATATCTTTGTCCAGGTTAGATCTATAAGGAAGTGTAACGTATAAGGGAGAGGGAAAAAGATTTCTAGATTCTGCCTTGAGTTACAAACTGGTTGTGGATACCCACTTTTTTAGACAGGAAAAGCACACAGCCCCGTGCACTAGGTCAGTAAATGAACGCCATGGGCAAGGTGAGCACTGCCAGATCCTTGACTAGCAGTGAACAAGTGTCCCTTAGAAAATAACACTGTTGGGACACAAAAGGTTGTGTTGTCACTGCACTAGGAACCTGGGGTGACAATTCAGGCAATTAATTACACAGGGTGCCGTGGGACAGCTGGCACAGGGATCTGCTTTTAGCCTAAATTCCCATCTTTCTGCATGCCCTGCCCCACGACCGAGTTGTTCTGTGGGCTCCCACAGTTCATTAGCAAGGTGTGTTCACCTCTTCCTCTGTTACATGGCAGGGGTGACTTCTGTTCTCTTGGGGATTATTTAATTTACAACTGCTGACAGTTATGAGAAGGAAACCAGGGCAAAGTATTTCTAATGTGCTTTTATTGCAGCCACTCCCAGATCTTTACCTGCTCTGGAGTACCCAGGGCAAGGCCCATGTTTGCATAGCCCCGAGGCACTTTCTGACTGCTGTTTTCATATGCCCTCCATATGAGAGACACCTGTGAAAGCTTTCTCCTCACTTGTTGTGACTGGATAGAGATATTTCCCTGCATTTAGGTGAAAAGCAACACTGTCTGTATTAGGAGATGGAGCAAAACCCATTTCCTGATCTTTTTGTCACTCAGAAACTGGTTCCACTGAGCTGGGGCTCACTGACAGGTCATAAACACAGCCCTGAGGCAGAGAAGAAAACACCTAACCCTAAGACTTCCTTTCCTTCTTCCAATTGGATGAGCCAAATCCTACAATAAATGAGATCTTTCTTTTCTTTCAGACATGTTTGGTGCAGAGTTGGGGAGCAGCTGAGCCCAGCACTGCCTGTGAGGCACAGCCTGTAACACACTTATTCATCTGCTGCTATCACCCTCACATGCCACTGCGTCTGGTGCTCTTCATTTGTCACCCACCTCTCTTTCTGCATCCCAGAAAGAGCTTCCCTCTCTCGTGGAAGCAACAGTTTCATTCTGGAAGGTCACTGACTTGGGCTGATTTCCTCCTTCCCACTTCTCACCGCATTTCACTTCATGGTCAGCATGTTTAAAAGTTGTGTTTATTCTTCAGAGATTGGGTTTGGTTTTTTTTTGAGGGAAAACAGAATCTATTCAAAATATGGCTGAAGGGAAGGGAAGCAAATTCTGAAAGATCTCCAAAAAAAAAGAGAGAACAAATAGCCTACATGCTACTAGAGAGACAGAAGGACAATATGACCTAGATTTAAGCCTTAGAATTACTTTTTTTTGTGCTATCACTTTGTATGTTTATAACATTTTAAGAAATTGAGGAAGGTTTTATCTCCCTCTGCTTAACTTAGAGATTTGTACTTGTACAAAAGAAGAAGACAATCAAAGTGACATTTCTACTTTCCTTACTCAGTAGTTGTTAGCTGAACTGAAGGGCAATTATTGCAGGAATATTTTGTTTGCTGAAATAAACTGATATTCTGATCAAGCAAAAAAAAAAAAAAGCTTCATTTTACATACTTACTTCTCTCTGAAAAGTTCCCCATACTTAGTTTGCATAGTGTGAAAGGTGAAAATAATGAAAAAGGAGAGTGAATACCAATGGCATTGTACAAGTTACATAATGATCATCAAACCATGACCCAAGTCACATTTGTTGCATGTGGAGTCCATCCACTTTTTCTGATTACTTTAAACTTTGTGAATTTCCTTTTTGTGGGTCTTGTTGATGTGAGGTTTTCAGGATTTTTTCATTAAAAATCCCCAAGCAATTCCCATGTGCATTGCTTGGTCTGAGGCCTGGAATAACATGTAGGAACATTGATATAAGAATATGAGACTGGATAAAAAGCAGTGGAACTGAGACTTCCAAAGGAGGATTTTCCTTTTTCAGAGATAAATATTGTACTAACAGAAGCTTATAAAGTTGTTTATGGAAAATACTTTGTGAAGAACAGCATCTTTTCCCATTTCTAACAGTTTTAGAAGAAGCCTGTGTGTCTGGACATTCAGTACAGAGATGGTACATACACTTGTCCGGCCATAAACACAGAGGAACCTTCACTAAACGGAACAGAGACATACAAAGCGTGCTGGAGTCCTTGTACTTTGTAGTGCTGTTTCCTTCCACCCAACCCTTGAGGACATAACCAAATTAGTACTCACTTGCACTGAAAATGAACAGTCCCAGTCCTTTCATTGCCGGCCCCCTCATCTCTCCTTTGTTTCACCTCAAGGTGCTCTTCCTTGTGATCTCCAGGAGGCTGGGTAGGTAATTGGCTTTCCCTGAAGGGCTGCTTTACAGTGGCATCACAGGTTCACTTCCTCATCTCCTTTAAAGTACATGTGTCCCAGCCTGCCCCTCCCTTCCCAGCCAGAATGACAAGCCACATCACCAGTAGGCTTTGACATCACTTGCTGCTCTCTGTAAACTCCTTTCCCAGTTGTGAACTTTCTCCCACAGTTCAGTGGCTTTTCCCTCCCAACGCGCAGGTGCATGAAGCAAGGGAAGGGTGTGGTGGGACTGGGAGTGGTGTGCAGTGCAGCTGAAAACAGACTAAACCTCTTTTTTTCTCAAATATTTATTAAGGAACAGAGTTTAAAATGTATTAAAGTGTTCCACAGTGCAGGCAGCAGCCCACATCCAGGCTTTAAGGACCTGAAGGGCCTAATTCCATTAAGTACTGATATGAACAAGTAGTTGATGGGAATTGGGTGACTAATGGGTTATCTATCTTACTAAATATAAGTAAGATGCATTTCAGCCAGGTTCTTACTCTTTTGTGCCCACTGTTCCACTGTCCAGTGTGTGGCTTGCACAACAGCCACAGGTACCAAGGGTACTTCTCCCTCTCTGCTGCAAAATCTGGGATTACCCGGCCCGTGGTTTGCAGCACTCTGGTGATGGGTCTGTCGAGGTGTGGGCACTGCACAGACAGCACTGCTCACATGCTCCAGCTGGGCACTTGGAAGTCACAAATAACTCCTGCTATAATTGACTGAAGAATAAAAGGGGGACTGATGGTAGCTGAGGCAAATATCTGACATTGCTTTCAACTGAGGGCAGTGTGTCTTCTAAACACTTCACTGCACTAGGCAGCAAGGGATGTTTCCATGTGGGATAGTCATCTATGCTCCATTTCTAGCCTTTTGAGGGACAAAGTTGTTTTTAGGATGTGAAGGATCGCTTCAGACATCTTAGATGGGGACATCAAATTCTTAGACATCATTTTGAGATGATGTTGTATAATGCAGTATATTATTGATGAACTTTGTTGTGGATTTTGAAGGAGGCTTCCTCAGAAGTAGTCTACACTGGATACCTGTGTTTAGTGCAGTAAAGCAGATCTGTATCTTGCTCTTGTGCTGACATCAGACTTGTGTGGTAAATCTGCCCAAAGCCATGCTGAAGATTTGCCTTTTGTTCTATATGGCAGTTGTTCAAAATACCTCCAAGACAATGAAACTTAGGAGTGACTGGAAATCCAATCCCTCTGATAGAAAGGATCATCTATCTATACTTCTGTGCTTGATGCACAGCTTCAGTTCTCTTCAGACTGTTAGCACAAAGCAAAATAAAGCATATAAAAGTACAGAAACTTTATTCTTCAGGAATCTTCCAAATGAGGACAGACAGTAGAAAAATTCATCCTGTTATGTCTCATTTTTGGCAGGCTGCAGGAGATGGTAAGGACCCTGCAAAGAGAAGGGGAGATATTTTCCAAAAGCAGCTTGTTAACTAACCTCAAAATGTTAACTGTAAATTACTTAATATGTAAACAAAGCTGGATCAAGGTCAGTAGTCTCCTTTCTGGTCTTTGGAGTCCACAAGGATAAGGTTCCTCACAAGGATGAGTTTCTTAAATGTTTACCTCCCTTAAAGACTTAAAGATCTTTGTCACTTGATCCCACGTCCTCCAGAAAGAGACATGCAGGATCTTTACTCCAGCTTCCACTTTCAATTTTGCTCCCATTTAATATTTTGAGTCTGATGAACAGAGGTAGTGACAGAAATGCTATCACTGTACACCATCTGCCCACACTTCCAGTGTTAATTCTCAGTTCCTCACATAACAGCTTCACATAAGCAAAGGAAGTTAGTGAAGTGCAGAGATTATAACCAGCTTGGTCAGCTTACTGTTATCCTCTTCACAGGATCGTTTATACAACCTCTCTTTCCTCTCTTCTTCCCAGTAACTTCAAAACCCACTTGACTGATTTCAGTTGAATTGGATGGACAGATAGCAATCTTAAATATGGGAAATTCTTTCAGTCTCATAAAAATCAGTAATCCAAATCAGTTGGGATAAGAGAGAAATCTAAATGGTACCTCTTAGGCATTAATACTTGTCTTCCATTCCAAGAATCTATGGTTCCACAACATGATGGGTCTCACCTTTAGTGCAGCCAGGCACACAGGGAAATGTGGTAGAGTGAGTAGTCACAGAGCCTGCCTCGTCTCATGTTGGTGTGGAAGTGATTCACTGGTGCGAGATTTTTAGCCTGCTTCTATCAACCACTCTGATGCATCACAAGTAAATAAATTGGCACTGAGATGGATTATATTCTGTTGTTTTGGAGACTTGGCTAAAAGTGGTTTCCTAGCTATCATGGAGAGGGTATGCTTCAGCACCTGATACTTACATAAATCTGATATTAAGATGTTTGTTTTAGATGCTCTATATTTATAGCTTTTGTTAGTTATTTAAGCCTAGATTGGAAAAGGTAGTTAGGCACATTTATTCTGTCACTTTTCCCTGACAGCTTTCATTGGGGGTCTCAGGAGCAGGCTGCTTTAATGTGGGCAATTTTAAGAGGTTATATATCTGTTTCTGGGTTGATTTTCTTTCTTTGTCTAGCATGAGCTGCCAAAGCTCACAAGCATTGATGCCACAGCTAAAAGAGCTGCCACAGGTACCAGCAATGCTGCCAAAGCTTTGCATATCAGCAAATATATTCTTCATCCCTCACCTGTGGGCAGTGCAAACCCTTGAAGTTTTTTTTTTGTGCTGATGGCTGCAGCTCTAGGGAATCTTTTTTGCTGATATATAGGATTTTTAGGGGATATTATTATGTTATTTAAATAAAACTGCCACTGACATGAAAAGCTTTAGTATGAAACCAGGGTGACTTCATTGTGTTGCCAAAAATACACACTCTGATAAGGCTGGCCTCTGAAAGCCAGTGAGGAGTATGCATAGGTAGCAGTGTGCTCACACTATAAATTTTGTAACTCCTGCCAGTAAAGAGAAGGAGGAACATCAAGATCTCACCTTTCCCTCCTAAGAGGGCTGCACCTGTTTGTGTCAGGTTCATCTATGAATGAATACATTAACCACCAGTGACAGGTGCCCAACCACTTACAGCTCTTTTTGCTATGTTTGCACATGAAAACAGTCATTAGCAAAGATTTCTGTCACCTCTGCTCTGTGTTGTCACCTTGATCCCAAAATCCAAAACTGGGGCCAGCAGTGAGAAGGAGCTGCTAGGCTGCCTGCTCTGAGTGTTCTCCACAAGTCTGTAAGCTACAGAGTCCTCTCACCATCTGTACATCTGAAGGCTTGCAGTGGGGATGGCAGGGCCTCCACCATCCTTGTCTGCACTCGTATCCTAAAGATTCACAAACAGGATTTTCAGAAGCAGTTCAGTGACTTAAAAGCATCTGTTTTTATTGGATGCCAATAAAAAATGTGTATGTGCTACCACAACATTTAGGTCCTTTGAAAGCTCGTCTCCAATATAAGGCAGTCTATAAGCAAATATCTTTAGATCACTTCTTGCCACAATTAGCAGTAATTAACAAGAACACATGGTCACTGCATTGCAGAAGCAGCTAGAAATTGCATTACCCAGAGGAGGTTTGACACAATTCATCCTCTTTTTGTGCATGAAACTGTTAGGATCTCCTCAAGCCCGTAATCAGCCATCCCTTCCTCTCCTTGCTGTGACACCCAAGATTCAGTATACCACCTTCTCTTTTCCCTGCTCACTCACCCCTGTACCTGCATGAACACAAGTCTGGGCTGTGAACACACCAAGACTCGAGTGGCTGTGTCACAGCTCCTCCTTGCCATCATGTGGCATCCCCACAGACACAGCTCCCATCCCCATGTGGGGATGCAGCAGTCAGGCAAGAAGGAAGGAGGTGTGCAGGCCCTGCCCAGCATGACACAGCAACAAAGGTATCTGTGGTATGAGGTAGGTGAGTTTTCTTTTCCACTTCCTTTCTAGTTTGCTTGTTTGTTTACAAAGGGAATCACCAGTGGGATGTTTTTGCATGACTCACAACTGGAGCCCCCAGTGCAGATAAACAGCACTCAGACTTTCATCTGGCTCTGTCCTGGGCCAGCCTGGTCCATGAGCTTTCCTGGGGGGGTCAAGAGATGGGAACTAGAGGCTTCCTTTTTGAAAAGACATTGGAGAAGACACAGCATGGCTCAGTCCTAGCTCTTCCAAGAACAAAAACCAGCAGATCTTACAACCACAGAACCACAGAATCAGTTTGGTAAGAAGGGACCTTTAAAGATCATCCAGTTGCCACAAGCAGGAACATTTTTCACCAGACCATGTTTCTCAAAATCCCATCCAACCTGGCTGTGGACACTTGAGTGGTAGGGCTTCCACAACTTCTCTGGGCAATCTGTTCCAGTGTCTCACCATCCTCATAGTAAATTTCTTCCTTTTATTTAACCTAAATCTACCTTTTTAGTTAAAATTGATTGCCCTTTGTTCCATTGTTATAGGCCTTGGTAAAATGTCTCTCTCCTTCTTTCTTATAAAATTCCCTTTAAGTACAGAAAGGCTGCATTAAGATCTCCCTAGAACTTTCTCCAGGATGAACAGACATGACTCTCTCAGCCTTTCTCCATCAGAGTGTTCCAGCTTTCTGATCAACTTTTGGCTCTCCTGTGGGCCTTCTCCAAGAGAACTGTTTTGTGCTAGGGGTTCCAGAGCTGAATGTTGTACTCCAGGTGGGGTTTCACAGGAGCAGAGTAAAGCGGGACAATCCCCTCCCCTGACCTGCTGGTCACACTTCTGATGCAGCCTGGTTGGCTTTATGGGCTGCAGGTGCAGCTGGCTCACATCCAATTGTTCACCCACCAGTACTCCCAAGTCCCTCTCCTCCAGGCTGCTCTGGATCCATTCATCCCCAGCCTATACTGGTATTGAGGACTGCCCCAACCCAGATGTAGAATCTTGCACTTGGCCCTATTGACTTTCATGAGGTTCACATGGTCCCATTCCTCCTCTGTATGGCATCCCTACCCCTACTGAATCCAGGACACCTCTCAGGTTGGTGTCCTCTGCAGAATTCCTGAGTGGGACTCAGTCTCACTGTCTGTGTCATTATTGAAGATACTGAGCAGTACTGGTCCCAGTGCAGGATCCTGAGGGACACCACTTGTTGACGATCCCCATTTGGATGCTGAGCCATTAACTGTAATTGGATCCCATCCACCCTCCTATTTATCCATCAAATAGTCCATCAATCAAATCCATCTCTCTCCAGATTAGAGGTAAGAATGTTGTGTAGGACCATGCCAAAGTCAATACAGAAGTCCAGGTAGCTGACAGGTAGCTTACTTTCCATTAGGTTGGAGTGGTTCATCCTGCACTGCTTTTCCAAGGATATCAGGGGACATACCTGCAATTTCAGTTTGTGCCTGGTGGGATCTCCCTTGCTTGGAGGCTGGCTAGACCTCTTTCCTGCAGCTGAGGAATGAGGATCCAGCCCACAGCAGGGAAGGAGTTAAGTGCTTGACCAGCTGCTGTCTGTGAGGCACTGAATTCCTTCCCCGTGCAGTCCAGCAGCCAGTGTCAGGACAGATATATTTAGAAAGCTGATAAAGGTTTAGTGCCAACAGTTGTCCTGCCCCTCGATGAAGAAGCTGTAGAGAGAGTGAGAGGGGGGCAGCTGATTTCTTTCCCCACAGTACTGTTCCTTGCTGTCTTCAGTGGACTCCTTTGCTGTGCCTCCAGCAGAGACCCCCAGTGGAGCCATCAGGCACAGGGGGTAAGTTCCCTTTCCTTGCTCACCCTTCTCCCTGCTCACTGCCCCGTGAGTGACCATGCGGCCGCGATCCTCCGGCCTGAGCCTGGCTGCCGGGCCCTGGGGAGCTGCCGCTGGCTCTTGTGGCACTGAGGCAAAAGTCCCTCTGCCTGGCCAGGGGTGTTGGCTACTGTGTTTCCATGCTCCTAGCTGAGCTATGGTGCCCTCACTTTCCCACACCCAGAGTGAGAACAGCAACCTCCACACAAAGGATTACAAGGACGAAGTCCCAAGCCTTCAAGCTCCTTTGGCCTTAAGCTTTAGGAACATTTCATTTTGGGGACATGAGGTCTCATATTTCTTGCCCCTGAGCCTCCTTCCAGCCTGGCTCTGGCTGTGTACGGCTCCTTCCAGCCACCATGCACGGTCAGGGGAGTATAGAGTTTCTGCCTTGCCACCCCTTCCTTCCAGCACCCTTACTCACAGGCAGAAGAGCATTGGCGCTCGCTGGGCAGCAGCCAGGAGCTGCATGAGGCCCAGGGAATGGCAGGTGCCCTGCTGGAGGAACCAGTGCAGCCCTTGTGGGAAGGGCTCCTCACAGGAGCAAAGTGTGGGAGGCCCTTCTGCTGTAGCCCCTGCCACTTGTGCCCCAGAGCCAGGGAATGGCCTGCTGTGCAGCCCTGTGTAATGGCTCTCCCTCCTGCCCTGCTCCTTGCAGCAGACCCCCAGCAGCCGCCATGGCCAGCGGCAGAGATGCGGACAGCGAGCCGGCGCTGCCTGAGGAGGAGGAGGAGAAGGAGGGCCCGGACGTGAAGGCCGTGCAGGCCCATTACCTGCGCAGCCCCTCGCCCAGCCGGTGAGTCCACAGGCACTGCCACGGCCTCCTGGCAGCATGTGGGAGATGCTGCCCTTCCCTGCTTTCCCTCCCTCTGCTCCACACTTGGGCCAAGCTGAGCCCGGGGATTCCCTGCTCTCCCTGAGGTGGGGTCAGTGTGCCAGCTCTGACAGAGCCTGCACAGACAGGACTCCTCCACTAATTAGTCCTCCCTGCTGGGAGAGTGCACAGCAGGGATAAACTGCAGGAAGGATTACTATGGGCTGCTGTTGTCCCTCTTCCCTGTATCACCTTCTCACACCCCTATGCTGAAACTTCTGATCCAATTTCAACTCTTTGCAAATTCGGCTTCATCTTTATGTTCGTTGTAAGGACTTGTGGATTTATTGGATGTTGATATTAGTCTTTGTCAGCCTCAGAAAGACCAAGGGTCTTGGGATTTGGGTTTGATTCAGAACCAACTTTAGCTACAGGCTTCAGGCACTGAACATGAGGCTGTCACAGCACAAGCAGAAATTGAGTTACCTCAAGCAAAACAAGCATGATTAGATGTGTTTTCTCCTAATACAAGGAAAAATACACCCCTTTGCTCTCTTTTCCTAAAGCAAAATGCTCTGCAGGGCTTTCTGTACCCTTTGAGATGCTTGAACTGAAAGCAAGGAGTAGGGATAGAGTTTGAAGAGAACCTTCCCCAGTGCCCCTCAAAAAGTAGGAGGTTATGAAATGTTTCCTGGTAACTGTGGGACACTGCAGAAAAACTGAGTACTTACTTCATTTAACCACGTGTATTTCAAAATTGTTTAGGAAGATCACTGAGCTCACATAAAATAAAATTATGTTTTGATGTCTCTTCTACTGCTCATCAGTCACTCAAAATGAACAGAAACATCTGTCCCCTTCCCTTCCCTTCCCTTCCCTTCCCTTCCCTTCCCTTCCCTTCCCTTCCCTTCCCTTCCCTTCCCTTCCCTTCCCTTCCCTTCCCTTCCCTTCCCTTCCCTTCCCTTCCCTTCCCTTCCCTTCCCTTCCCTTCCCTTCCCTTCCCTTCCCTTCCCTTCCCTTCCCTTCCCTTCCCTTCCCTTCCCTTCCCTTCCCTTCCCTTCCCTTCCCTTCCCTTCCCTTCCCTTCCCTTCCCTTCCCTTCCCTTCCCTTCCCTTCCCTTCCCTTCCCTTCCCTTCCCTTCCCTTCCCTTCCCTTCCCTTCCCTTCCCTTCCCTTCCCTTCCCTTCCTCCCTTTTTTTCTTGCTGTCAATGGTAAAACACAGTGATGAAAATGGCAAGATCCTTCCCAGCCAGAAGAGGGTCCCTGAAAGACCCAGGTTTGGGCAGTTCTGTGTTTCACAGATGCTCAGGGCAGCTACAAGTGAAACATGTTGAGGCTGTGGTGGCAGATTATTACCAACTGTTGTTACCTTTTTACTGAGCTTGGAGGCGACCTTTACAGCAAAAGGAATCGAAGGCAGGGCATAGCTGCAAATTTGTGTCAGCTCCTGTAAATGAGACTGAGACTCCCCTTGCTCATCTCATAAACTCCTTTGAAGAACTAGAAAAGGATTACTTTCAGTCACGGTTGACAAGTGCTGGAACTCAACTAAATGACCTGGATGAGCCTGTTAAGTGGTTTCCGATAGCTGTGCCCTCTGTTTTGATTCTGGAGCCTGAAAGCAGTTCAGCTCTCCAGACACTGCTGCACCCTGACTGCATATTAATCACCCTCCCTCTCCTGCTTGAATTAAACAAAAACAAACAGTGTATTGCAAGTCTGCAAGCCTTGCACTGCCAGAGAGCTTCTGTGATGGCAGCAAACTTGTCCTAGTGATTTGTACCATCTATTTGGAAGGAAGTGTATAAGGTGTAGGTCAGGGAAAAAGCTCTAAAATATTTTGTAGAGATGGTCGAAGAGACTGAATTTTCTTGGACTGTATAGGTGGACCCAGAGGGAAATGTACTTGTTTTTAAGGTTGTGGCCTTTTTTGCTTAACAAAAACTTATTACACTATGTCAAATAACTCACTTCAAAGGTGTTTGTGGGTGTCATAGTGGTTTCTGACCCACATTTACACAACACTGAGAGAGTGGAGAGACTGACCACAGGTTCATGCTCTGAAGTGCCCAAGGTACAAAGTACTGAGGGAGAGATTCACAGGCTTCAGTCTTAATGCTTGCACTGCAGCTTGTGGTAACTCAGAGAATGCTTGCTGGCAATTAACCGGCAGAAAGAAAACCCAACAGTTTTCTAGTGCAATCTGTTTTGAATTATTTAATAAATTCGAGTTAGGACCATGTTTATGTCTGTCTGTCTGTGTGAGAGTTAATTGTGAGACTATTTCTTGTGATCCATCCCCATCCTGGTCCCAAACCAGACACTGACTTTCTCTATCCATAAACTACCCATAACTTCCTCCACCAGGCAATTTTGATTGCACTCCGAGCCCACTGCAGCTTCTCCCCATGGGACCTGTCTACATCCTGCAAACACTGGATGCCAAGGCATCTTTGAAGCCTGTAGTGACATGCTAGAGATTGGGGTGGGCATGAGATGTGGGAGAAGAGCTGCAACTTCCCTTCTACAATCACAGAATCCTCCCTGCTCCAGTTCCCTGCTGTTCCTCTCTGGAATGGGTGAAGAGGGCTAAAGTCCTGGGGATGGGACCCCAGTGGAGGGCATTTGCCTAACGGGCAGTGTGGTTGGTTGGCAGGTGTTCAGTGATATCAGACACTGATACAGAGAGCATCTACATGGAGCCAATCCATCTGTCATCTGCTGTGGCTGCCAAACAAATCATCAGTGAAGGTAAGAGAACTATCTAAGTTACAAGTTGCATGCAAGTTGCAGTTGTTTTGCTTTTCTTATCTACAGATCCTAAATGATAAAAAAGCCCTTATGCGAAAACTCTATCTGAAGCAGAGAAGGAAATAACTTACAGAAAGGTTTGGTGACTTCCTTTGAAGTTGTCCAATGAATCTGTGGCAGAATTGTGTACTGCAGGGGTAAAAGTTTGAGTGCTGGCTGCTTGCTGCATCAAGCTAAATTAGAGTAGAATGGAACAGAGCAGAACAAAATCAGTTTAAAGGACATACATGATCATCTAAGTCCAACTATCAGAGCTGACCAAAAGTTAAATCATATTATTAAGGCACTATCCAAAACCTCTTAAACACTGTCAGGGATGGGGCATTAACCATCTCCCTAGGAAGCCTGTTCCAGTGTTTGACCACCCTCTCAGAGAAAAAGTGCTTCTCAATAGCCAGTCTGAATCTCTCCAGCTCAGCTTTGAAGCATTCCCACATGTCTGATCACTGGATACCAGGGAGAAGAGCTCAGCAGCTTCCTCTCCACTTCCCCCCTTCAGGAAGGCGTAGAAGCTGCGTTCTTCTGGGCCTGGAGTAAGGGTGCCCTTAACTCCCAGGCCTTGGGCCAGAGTGGGACCAAGAGGACAGTGCAATGTGCTCTTCTCATTGCTAATTACCCTGAGGCACTTCTAGGTGAGCAGGTACCTGCCCACATTGCAGACAGAACAGGGTGATGTTTCTAGGGAAAAAAAGCCACAAGGCTTGTCTCAGGCACAAGTAATGATAGCTCCTACATTTGCATTGTTTTTGTGTACTTTTAATTACAATGTCAGTTTATTCCAGAGCTGAAGACCAAGGACGTCAGGGTAGACTCGGTGTGTCCCAGGATGTTGGAGTCTGCGCAGCAGCTGATGGTGGAAGACCTGTACAACCGAGTTAAGGAAAAGATTGATGACACCAGCTTGTTTAACACGCCGTGTGTGATGGACTTGCAGAGGGCACTTGTGAAGGACAGGCTGGAGACCCCCAGGGACGCTGTGGATGAAGTCTGGCCTAATGTCTTCATAGCAGAAAAGTGAGTGTCGGCTTTTGTCATCAAGCTGCACAAGATTCCCAGTAAAGGGTCAAATGGAACCATTGAAGGCATAACATGTATTACATGCATCTAATACCTTCCATCCCTAGAGAGCCCTAAAGTGTTTTTCAGACTGTGCTCACAGAAATCTCTATGCACTGGAAAGTAAATACTTCTGGAATAGAATCAGCTTAGATGCTTCAACACTTTAAGAGAGGAAAAGATAAATAAGCCCAAATTCCACCACTCTGATTGGAAGTTGGCCCTAAAATTTGAACTAAAATCTTTGTTATGTAAAAGGGAGTTTAAAAGGTAATGTTAAAGCAAATGTCAAGTAAACATGATTAGGTCTCCTGTACCATAGTTCAGCTGTCTGAGATACCTGTGTAAGTGACCAGACAGAATTAGAAGGACATATACAGTGAAGCATCAATTATGGAGTGATAAAAATTGATAAGTAAGTACATGACCTGAACCTAGGATGGCAGTATGAGTTTCAAATCAAGCTGGAGTGGAAACAGAGCACATGGCTCTGCAGATGAAGGCAGACTTATTTTCTTTTCCCAGTGAGTATTGGAAAGAAATACCTGTAGAACTCTCAAAGGACATTAAGGTCTGAGTGGTGCCTCATGCTGAAAGAACATGGACTGGGAGTTATGTAGACCTTGTAGCATACAGCTTTTTTCCAACCTAAAATAGGAGCACTGATATCTAACGTGTTTTTTTCCCTTTTCTGCAGAAGCGTTGCAGTGAACAAAAGCCGTTTGAAGAGACTGGGCATCACCCATGTCCTGAATGCAGCTCATGGAACAGGTGTCTACACAGGTCCAAGCTTCTACAATGGTCTCAATATCCAGTACATGGGCATTGAAGTGGATGATTTTCCAGATATGGATATCTCCAAACACTTCCGCCCAGCTGCAGAGTTCCTTGACGAAGCCCTGCTGACTTACAGAGGTAAGAGAAGATTGAAGTGGTTCCAGGTTGTGCTTGGGAATTAACAGGGAGAAACCTTACTCTGATAAACAGCTGATATGCCACATTTGTAATGGGGTAGAAGGCAGAGCCTTTGCCCTCTGCATGCAGCTACAGTGAACAGCTCCTGCCCGTTTCTGCCCGGTCTCACTGGAAACAGGAGGGAGCAAACTGGTAAAGGGGAGGCAGCTCACGGCCCCATGGCTTCAGGTTCAAAGTGGCTGCAAGTCAGCTCCTGCAGCTGCTTTGAAAGAACCTGACTATAGTAAAGAGTAGAATCCCTGCTCTAATACATTTTTAAAAAATATTGATACCCTATAATACTATATATAGAGAGAGATAGATATATTCCTGTACCCTGCACATTTCAGTCTTGCCGTGATGCAAGAAACCAGGCTGATTTACTAGAACAATCCAAGTGGCTGAGTTGAACCTATGGCTGTCTACATCCAAGCTGCTGTCAGATTTGCTGGACTTCAATTCCATGGCAACTGTTATTCTGTGCACACTGACCATTTTGTTGCAAATTTGGTGGACAGTTAGAAATACCTTTTTGCAGTTCAGTATTGAAAGAAACACCGGGATCTGTGGTATCACTGATATTCTTCATATAAATTGTCAATTAATCTAATTTCTGTAAAGAAGCAACAGATTGCCTCCTAGCAGTAGTGACAGTAAGAAAAGTGTGAAGTTTTGTTCATATACAAGGAACGTTGAGCCAGTTTTAATAGCTCAACAACACTAGGAGGATGCACCAAGGCAGAGGAGCCTTGGAAGAAATGAAAGGAGGGAGATCTCCCCCTCTTGGTGAGATGTTAGATTGGCTTTGCTGGCTAGTTAAACACTTGGAAGGCAACCAAGACTTTTAAAGCTAAGAAAGGTGTAAAAGAGATTTCAGGATTGTAGGAAGAGGTTCATTAGGTAAACCTCTTGTGGTAACATAGCAGCAGTCAGAAAGGTGGTGCTTAAATTGGCTTCATTAAGTTTCAGTGCAAACAGATTGATTAAACTGGAGTTTATCATACATTTAGAAACACTAATTTCAGTTGTTTGCAAGCTAGCATTTACACTCTCTTCCTATTTACAAGCTTTTCTTTAGCTATAATTTGCCACACAAGTGACTTAAACCCCAAACAATTTGTCTGTGCCAAAGCTAGGTTTTCTGCAAGAGATAGTAAATGCTATAAAATAAAGCAGATCCTCGGTTTTGATTCTTGCTCATACAGTTACTGGTGCAGGACAGTGGGTCCCAGTAGTTTGAAGCAGCTGGATCAGTTTTTCCAAATCAAAATTAGCTCTTTTCTGATAGTTGCTTGGTTCTGCTCTTGTAAGATATAATAGGACTTTGGCCTCCAGCAAGTGTTCAGTGTAATTGTTTGGGGGTACCTTGCAAAACTGATTGAGAGTCTGGCAAAAATACAATTAAATTAATATAAAATCGTTGTTCAAGTCCTGTAATGTCCCTTAGAGAAAAATAACTTACTTGCTTATCCTCCCAGTACCTTCCTGAAGGCTAATGCTAATATCTCACTTTTTACATATTGAGAAAAAAGCACGGAAAGCTTAAATGTCTGGCCCTATGTCAGCCAGCAAGTCAAGAATGTCTCACTTGCCTTTCTAATACCTCTTATAAACTTTTTGGCTATTTGAGCAAGTGAAGTGTGTAGACAAAAATACAAATACTGTTTAGATTATTTGGAAATATGCCTGCCCACAGTTTTTGAAACGAATGTGTTTTTTATTTGAATATATCCAGATTTTTATTAATGTAAAGCTAGCAAATATTTAATATTGGTTTCAGTCACTGAAACATATAATCTGTGTAGTTTTTAACACTATTCAGAGAATGCTTTTGTGCTACATACCAGAACATCCTGTCTGTTGCTGGAAATAGCTGATTCCTTTCTTATTCACCATCTGTAGGCAGAATCCTTGTCAGCAGTGAGATGGGGATCAGCCGCTCAGCTGTGCTGGTGGCTGCCTACCTGATGATCTACCACCACATGACTGTTCTGGAGGCTCTGATGACCCTGAGGAAGAAACGTGCCATCTACCCCAACGACGGCTTCCTGAAGCAGCTGCGGGAGCTCAATGAGCAGCTGTTGGAGGAGCGAGAGCTGGAGCGTTCTGGAGATGAGGACATAACTCCGAGCCAAAGTCCTCTTGCCTACCCAGGGACTTCTTCACGGCTGTCTGGAGCTGGGGACTCAGGGAGCATCAAGGGAGCCAAAGCCCACTCCATCACAGTAGAAGAAGAGGATACCAGCAGCTTTTTGGGTAGTTTTATGAGCTCTTCATCAGTGGAAAAAACTAGTTGGGTTTCCAAACATTCCACCCTGATCACTGAGGAGGAAGAGGAACAATTGTATGAGGAATGGAGGAGGAAACAAGGCCTATCTGCAAAGGAAGCAGGAGCTCACCATGAAGGAACATCTTCAAAGCATCTGGATCAGGAAGAGGAACAATCTGATGAGGATGTGGAACGGAGGATCCATGACTGGCAGCGCAGGAATGAGAAATACCAGATGGCAGGTGCAGCCAGGGAGGAGGATGGTGAATGCAGCATGGGAGGAAGACCTTACCCATCAGGCGAGTTCAGTGATGTTGAGAGTGTGAGCAGTTTTGAGATCCGAACCCTAAAAAAACAGCTGGAAGCCAGTAGCTTCAGCAGGATGAGGAGGAGCCGCACAGGCTCTATGTCTTCTGAGAGCACCTGGGACATGTGGAATGAGAGGCTTCTGGAGATTGAGAAAGAAGCTGCTCAGAGGTATCATTCTAGGAATAAAACTTGTGGGGAGAGACAATCCCCAGAAACAGGAAGAAAGGAGAGGGATGTGGATGAAGAGAGTGTGTTTTCAGACTCCTCCTGTAGCTCCTTCTACAATTTCTGCCAAAAGAACAAGGACAAGTTGACTCCTCTAGAAAGGTGGAAGGTCAAGAGGATCCAGTTTGGCTTTCACAAGAAGGATTTAGAACCATCATCTGCACCATCTCCATCAGAAGATGGCAGCCAGGCAGGTCAGGAGGAAACAGAAGGGAAGAGTTTGTCAGATATTGATCTGACTGCGTACCAGGCTTGGAAAATGAAGCGGCAGAAGAAGGTGGGCAGTGAAAGCAGCAAGGAGGAATTTGTGGAATTTGCCAAAACTGAGGATTCTGCTTCAGCTAAAAAGAAGCAGAGGCGTGTAGAGCTCCTTGAACGTTCAAAGAAAATTTTAGAAGAAAGCCAGTCCATGTGCAGCTGGGAGACAGAGAGTACAATGAGTGGGAGTATTCCCCTGTCAGCTTTCTGGTCTTCAGCGCCTTCTGCAAGTGGTGCTGACGATGCAGCTTCTGCCCTGAGCATGCAGACAAATCATTCATCTTTGTCACAGGCCAGGAGTTGTACAGGACCAGTGCAGCTGCAGATGCCAAATATACCCCTTCCCAACCTCCCAGTTGGCCCAGGTGACACAATATCCATGGCAAGCATTCAGAACTGGATCGCTAACGTGGTCAGTGAAACCATTGCCCAAAAGCAAAATGAGATCCTGATGCTGTCCCGTCCATCGTCCGCCATGGCCTCGCTGTCAGGAGACCTTGGCAGGCGTGCAGATGATGACAAAGTTTCTCTTCTCAGTGCTCAGAGTGGCTCATCCCTCGCTGCCTCTCAGCTCCACCAGCAGGACCTGCGCAGGGCTGAGTCTCAGTCTGTGCTGTCTTGCAACACCTCTGTGAGTGCAAGGACAGAAGGGACTACTTCAAACATGAAGACAACCCAGACAAGCAAACCACTGTACAGCCTCTTTGCTGATGATGTTGACCTAAAGAAACTCAGGAGGAAGGAGAAGGAGATGCAAATGGAAATGAGAGAAAAAATGTCAGACTATCAAATTGAAAAGGTGATCAGCGACAATAAACGCAGCACTTTATTTAAAAAAAAGGTGACCAAAGCAGAGGAAAATGAAACAGAAGATGACAGAGAGAGTACAACAAACAGCTGCAGGCGTCCCTTGCAAGCAGACTTTGACAGAACTGATGCAGACTTTGATCTGTCCAGTCAACCTGCAACCTCAGGTGCACCGAAGTCAGAGATAGATACTGATATTACCAAGTGGCTCAATGGCCTGAAAGCAGAAAGAGAACCACCGTCATATTATGATCAGACTGAGAAAGCTAGAGAGAAATATAGCAGATCATCCAAAGTTAGACAGATGGATTCTGAGACATCCAGTTACAGATTCTGCAGATCCCAAAGAAAAGAGCTAGATAGCTGTTCTTCCTACGAGTCAACGGGAGATTCACTGAGAACCATGTCAAGATTTTCCTCTGCTTCTGCAAAAGAGGACAAAAAGATGTACAAGTTCACAAGGTCCAGGGTCAGTGAGACAAGTTCCAGAGGAAACAGCCCAGAGCTGCATGTTTTCAGCCGGTCACCTGAACCACCCTTTGACTCTGAAGCCCCGGAACAATCTACACAGAGCCGAGTTAGAGCTCATCATGTGGAGGCATGTGAAGAGGAGGCCAGGTCAGATGTGTCAGAATGTGGAGCAAAAAGAAAGTTCACCCAGAGCTTTTCAAAGTCTGAAGAGGATGGAAAGAAGGAGGCAAAAGTGGAGCAAAGTGAAGAAAGGTTTGCATCTCGGCAGGTCTCTCAGTACAGGCGAAGCATGCGTAAAGAAGAGGAAGAAATGGATGATGATGCCATTATTGCTGCTTGGAGAAGCCGACTAGAAGAAACTACAGCAAAGCTCCAGCGGAGAAGGGAAGAGTGACCAAGATCAGACTACAGGAACACAAGCAGAGCCACAGAGTCCCTGAATCACTCACTCATCATTATATTTTTGATAATCCTTTGTGGTTTGTAGGGCATTTCCTGCAGATAGTTCTCTTCTTAATCAAAAGCGATGAAGGGAAGAGGTCAAGTTCTGCAAGTGTTTGTGGCTTGTCAGAAAGAAGATGCTGGTATTAAATGATCAATGTAGGTAGAAACACAATGTTAGAAGCCATTAGGAGCCAGACAATGTTTCAGCAGCAAAAGCAGGTAACGGTGACACCTCAAGTCAAAAGACCAATCACATCCCACTTTGGTTATTTCAATTTCCTAGTGTTGTTAAAGACTGGACATGTTTTTTCTAGGATCTTTTTGATCATAAATGGAAGAAGCCAAAAGCCTTTTCCAGGAACTTAAAGAATGTTTTTCTCTTAATCAGTTTTACTTTATATGACTGAGAAGATATTACCAGGTAGGCTCCGTTTTCTGCACCAGCCTTAAAAATGTCTAGAGAAATAAGACAGTTCAGGGGAACATATGTTCTGTTTTACTTTACTAAGCAGCAGGAGTGGAATACTAGAAAAAAGAAGATGCCTCCTGTTTACAAGTTCAATGCAGTAATGAATGTATTCATTGTTTTCTATTAGATGGAGTAATCTCTGCTCCAGTATGGTTGGTTCCTGCTAATAACTTCAGGTCAACAAAGGAAAAATGCAGTAATATTAACAGCCATCCAAAAATCATTTTTTGATGTAGTTAAAGAGATAGCTAGGATTAGTGTTAGTGCAGGCTAGGTTTCTGAGTATTGACTTCACTTTGGTTTATGTATGCAGCTCAGCTAAGTTGGTGCTTTTGTGTTATAGTCAGATTAATTTTCAACATGATCGCCTTGAAAGAAAAGAGCAATGCACAAAATGACCTCATAATAAAATTGCTTGATTAGACCATGGGTGTAAGGCATCATGCACCTAAGGAGAAATTGTGTGTCTGTGAAGGTGGCACCTGGAAGCTTGTTTTTAGGAAGCAGTGGTAGGTTCAAATGGCTCCTTACAGTTAAAGTGTTCTTTGTATCCTGAGCTACAGAGGAAGAAGCCCAGCCTCCATGGTAACTCCATGTTAAGAGTCTCGGGTCTTTCCATGCCTTGCAGAGCCTTGTGAGCTTGTGTGACACAACCCACCACCTTGCCACAGCATCACTTGTGTGTCTTTCCACACCACAGCACCCAACCCTCACCCGTCAACACCCTCCACCTCTCTCTTATAAGCACATAGGCCGATTTTTACTGACTTTGACTCTGGAATTATCAGTTTCCCTCTTCTGTACAGACTGTATTTTGAACCAACAAAGCCCTCTGGCAGAGCTGAATCTAAAACGACAATGGAGGGATGATGCAGAAGCACTCTCCCACAGGAAGTTTGTCTTTTTCTTGTAATCTCTTCTCCCTCCCACTGTGATGCTTAGAGCTCACCATTACCATTATGCTAGTACCTTTCCCTATTTTAATTGTGTAATACAGTCAGCAAGCTCCACAGGGCAAGGGCCTGCTCTTTGTCCCTGTCTGTATGGTGCTATACACATCAGCAATGCTATCTAAATAATGGTTACTGATAACAAAATGCAGCTGGCAATTTTCCTAAACTTAGAATCATTTCTCTCAACTATAACTCACTGATCAGACATTATCCCTGCTTCTCTGAAGATAAAGATGATTCTTTCTGACAGCCAGGACTGGGGTAAATGATAGCTACTTATTGTCAGGTGAATGGAGTCTCACAATCAGGTGATTAACCAGTAACAAAGGTAGAAAAATTACTTGTGTGGGTTGTTTTGGGGTTTTGGGTTTTTTAGTAAACTCAGATTACGTTTCTGAAATACATAAGGAACATGTTCGTGTTAATGTTTCAGGCATGCAGAGATGCTCTAAGGTTTATAATGCTCTTCTACTATAAAATAATATATAATACAATGCATCCCTTGTTTCTGCATATTTCTGTGAGTTGTTATTTCTTAAAGTAGAGAAATTCCAGGCTTTGAGTCACATTCTGAGAATTTATATTGAATTTCTGCAGTGTGTGTTAGGATAGGCATTTTCCTCTTTCCTTCATCCCTGGTAAGGTTGCTGCACAGAAAACAGCTCTGCATAGACATATTTGGAGCTTGCTTTAATTTCATCCTAGAAAAGGTCTTAAGTTTTGATGGATCAAAGTGGAAGTGTGCAATACCTTCTGGCACTGAATTTACTTTTTTATCAAAGGCTGATTCCCTCTGAAAAATCCCTCTCCTTCTCCGTGCCTGGATGTTCCCAGCAGACAAGCCTGTCCTCTGCAGTACTGTAGGGGGCATCTCGCGCTGTAAAAGACGAGCAGTAGATGATGTAGTAATTGGTTTCATTTTGCACTGTACAGCACAGCCTTTGTTTGGGCAGCATTTTGATTTAAACACTAATCTAGGTCTGCTGCACAAATAAATTATTCAAGACCGAGGGGCAGAATATGGTTCTGTAACAAGTCTGAGCCAGACCATCCTGATAGCGAGTTTTGACCCTTGTGAGAAAGGGTTAAGTGGGTTCTGCTGACTCATTGAGGTAGGTGGCTTATTAGTTCACTTGTGTAAAAGAGAGATAAAAATGGTTTGCTGTGGAAAGGCCATCTAAGATGCTGGCTGAGCAGCCATGAGGGAGAAGCCTTAGAAATAGCTGAACTTTATTTTCTTATTGCTTATATCCTTGTTAATAAAGCCAAACCCCCAAAGCAATAAGGGGGTGGGGATCATTTTGGACTCCATGCAGTATATGGCCAGTGCTTGAAAGCAAGATGGGAAAGGCTCCAGCTCACAGGTATAAATTACATGAAACAGTGACATAAAGACCTTGCATGGTGAAAATATTAAAGCATTCAGTCATAAGACCAATAACCAGGAGAGACAGAAATGGAGAGGTTGAAGGCAGGCTAGAAAGTCAGGTTTTAAGATGAGAATTTAGAAGGAGATAAGGAATTGCTGAAAGGGGAGAGGTCTGCACAGATTGTTTCAGGTGACCAGAGCTGCAGAGTGAATGGTTTTTCAGCAATGACACCAGTCTGACAGTAGATTAAAAGAGTAAATAAGTACCCAAATTTATCTAAGAAGGATTTTTCAGCAAAGATGTGCTGGGACTGTTATTTTTTCTCCCTCTCAGTTTGCTGCTATATGCAGGAGGGGGTTTTTTGGCATTGTATAGTGGAAGGTGAAAGTGCAAGGAGCATCCATACGGTCAGTTAAGAATATAAACACAAGAACATAAGAAAGGCTGTATGGGGTCAGACCAAAGGTCCATCTGGCTCAATATCCTGTCTCTGATAGAGAACAGCAGCGAATACCTAGGGAAGAATATATACAGTGATAAAAGTGTTATTTCCCCAGCATGATCTTCCAGCTTCTAATCATTTGCAACTCAAGGACTTCCTAAGCCAGGTCTGATATTTTTGTATTTAATAGCCCTTAATAGATTTTCCTTCTATGGAAGTGCCTAGTAATTTTTGAGTTATAACCACTATAGCCTCGTATCCGCTAGCCTCTGTGATCTCTTGTAGCAAGAAGTCCCACAAGTTACTGTACACAAAATACTAAGCCATCTTCTTTCTGCCTGTTCTGAACCTTCTGCCCACTAGCCTTCAATGCCAATGAAGAATGTCTGTTTAGTATCTACATGTCCCATGAGATTTTACCCCCGCTTCTGTCATTCTGTCCCATCTTTAGTTCTGGTTTTCCGCCTGAGTTACTTATTCCTCATATAGGGGCTCTTCATTATCCTGGCCATTCTTCTCTGAACCCTTTCTAGCTCTGCTTTGTCATGTTTGAGATGAGGGACCAAATCCTCACACAGTATCCAGGGTGCAGATGTGGCAGGGGTTTATCCTATGGCATATTGATCTTTTATCCCCTCTTTTCTGTTCCTTCCCTATTGACTCCTAACAGTCTGCATATTTTTTTGGCTGTTGCCGAGCACCAGAGTGATGTTTTCTTAGAACTGTTTATTATATACAGAAAATCTTGTTGAATGGCAGTGGTCAGCTCTGAGATCATAATTTTATATTTTAAGTTTTCTTATTTGTAATTCTTTACCTTTATGAGCCTTGAATTTCATCTGCCATCTTAGTTCTCAGTCTGTCTGTCGCATTAAGTCCTGGATTTTCCCACAGTTGTCCTCCCATTTCTACTACTGTTTCCTTAATGTCCTTTGAACGAGGTAGAAGCACATAGGATGTGGGAAGCAAAGAAGTTAAGGAGGGATAGATGAGAGAGAAACCCATTTGATATTGGTCTGCTTGAAGTAAGAAATAAGAAAGTGATGAAAGTCAGAGAGCTAGGAGATACGTGTTCAAAAAGAGATCTGAAGACAATAGGCAAATTAAGAAAGGGACCTACAGTGGTCAGAGACAGGAAGATATGAATGTAAGCCAAAGAAGCTAATGCAAAATATTAATATGTTTAGATGTATCAAAGTTTGGGAAAAGGTTAGGAGGCAACATCTGTGGGAAGAAAGGAGATTTGAAGAAGTTACAGGTCTGTGAGAAATCTGAAGGCAACTAGGAGAAATGGAAAGAGTGAGAGACATTAGTGGGACACTGATGAATAAAATGACATTGGTGCTGGATTGGGAATTCAATGTGGTACAAGTCTGAAGGAAATGGAAATGTACCAGAAATACATGTTATTCCTACTGTAAGAGCTGAGTTTTGCATTGTAATACTGATAGCTGTGGGGCCATGGCCCATTTCCCCCATCTAGGAATTTCAGGACAATGTGATTTACTGCATGCAGCACTAGCTTAGACTGGATAATTTTAAAAGGAGTTTAGCACCATTTCCTTCCTTTACAGCTCCTTGAGAAATGCTTACGCATTAGCTGTGGTGGAGACTAGGTGAATTATGAGACAAAAAGTTTTATTTGGGGAGGTTATGTTGCATTGCCTGCCTTTCCTTAAAGGGTGTAGCTGGAATACATTCAATACAGACATTATAATGTGAAAACACAATATCCATGACCTGCCTAAATTTATAGACAAAGCAACAAAGGTACTGAAAGCATGTGATTAATATAGTCTAGGGCTTGGAAACAGACGCAGCATACTCACGTAATCCAGCAAAATCTCTTTGAGAGCTACCTACCTATTCTCTGGAATTTCACTTGTCATGTAGAAAAATGAAAGTGGGTCAAATCTCTGGCTGTTCTAATTGTGGAGAAAACTTCCAGAATGGGAAGAATGTGTAACAAATAAACTGTTCTCTAGAGAGGTGAGAGCATAGGTCTAAATGGTCTGTGAATTGCCCCAGTCATTTCAGCAAGGTTCTAACTTATTTGGCCAGAAGTAATAATTTAAATGCCAATAATATTTGTCACCCTGTACTTCATGTAATAAATTGAGAAAGGTTCAAAGTGCATGTATTTAGGTTGTGTATTGCCAATACCAGCATAATCTGCTTGAATGAACACCCTGTCATTGTGGTTGGTTTTGTTGTTTTCTGGTTTGCTGTTTTTTTTTTTTTTTCTTAGGCTGCCTTTTGTTCTTTGGTACATTTCAACATATTCAGGAGCTGATTTCATGTTGTTTCTCTCTAACCTCCTCTTAAAACCATTCATTGGTGTTTTCCTGTGACCGCTGTTCCTCTGCCACAGGGTGCACACACACACAAAAACACACACAGATATAAAGGGAAAACATTATTTGTGACTTATAAAAGCAGGCAACAATATGAATTCAGTTCTTCCCAGGACTATCCAAGTGTGGTGATGTGAAAACTGTCTTAGAGAGCAGAAGAAGGGACATCCTGCTTGTGCTTTGAACCTTCCCCTCTGGATTGCATTTCATTTTTATTTGCATGTATCTTTAAAACAGACAATTTTAATTCTTATACAAGAGCATAACTGCTTCCACATCTGATTCATATCTGCAGGTAGACTGATTAACTTAAGACATGTGTACCCAGGAAGACACAAATGTGTGTAATAGAAAACTAGCTTCGTTGTTAACTATGGAAAGAACAATGTCTCTACATAATCAAACAATCAATCAATCAATCAATCACTTATTTCTTTCCAGTGCACCCTTCATGCCAACATGCCTGAATGCTTTATGGTCATTAAATTAAATCAAAGAACACACCACAGAATGGACAAGGCCAGATCAATAAATCTTGAAACCTGATTCAAACTTACCAAGGACTCTGCACAAGTAACCATGACAGGAAGGATGACTCCAGTCAGGAGGGCATGTGTGTGGGCATAAAAGTGAAACAAGACTTAGGTGATTGATACTAATTAGAAGACAGAAAAATTTAAAGGAACTGTAATTTTTATAGCATCACCCAACTGCCAACATCTCAACCTGCAGCTTAGCGTCTTAAGAGTATTTTCGGATTTATGAGCGATATAAGAAAATAACAATGGTGGCAAGAACTTTCTGCAACTTTTTACAGCTGTACAACTTTTTACAGCTTCAGGGTACCTCTTGCCTAATTTTAAAGGTTTGCCTATTTGTGATCTCTCCATTTGATTATTGCAGGGCACCATATTAAAGAAAGATGCAGTAAACTCCAGCTGGCAGTAACCATAGTATGACTGCTCTGTCTTCATGGACCATCCCAGCAATTTGATCTTTGCAATGACTCCATGCTGAACTCAGATCCAGTCAGAAGTCATCCATTAGTTGGGCAGAACATTTCTTTCTCCTTGTTTGAGAGGAGAGCTTTATGAAACTGCAATACCCTTTATGAAACTGCCAATTAATGGGGAGCTTTGTACATTTTGCTCATAGAAATATCCCAGTAGCTGCCATAACCTATGGAGGTTCATTCCCAAAGTGCATAAAATGACCACAGGCCTAACTACATTCAAAACTAAAAGAAAACCACAGTTCTTCAACTTAAACTTCCCTCCCTCAATAATTTCAAGGCATGTGCTCCTCAGTCTGTGAATTGGATCAAAAGCATTGCCTAGAGGCAAAGGGTCAGAGGAGATTCCACTTATGAAAAACAGGAGGCCCTCAAAAGGGTGCAACCTCAGTTGCTGAACAGACACCACAAATAGGATGGATAAAAGCCCACATGAGACTGGTATGTGAGCAAGCAGAAGCTGACAGTTGCCCCTCAGGAATACAGTATAAAGCTTTCAGTTCTGCAGGAGATATGATCTGAAAGTCTGCTTCCTGGAAGCAATCGCACCTGAACTGTTGCATGGTGCTGCAGTTGCATAATTTAGTAGTTGTCATGTTTCATCCCAAGGTGAGTGTTTTTGGTGGTAGTGTACATAAAAAATTTGTATGTCATTAGGAATAAAAGGGTCTATGCCAGACAAGGTCAGATATTAACCTCATGACTGACAGAAGAGGTCCATATTAAAACAAAGAAGGTGTTTGATTCCCTTTTGAATGTGGGCAGATGATTCAGACCCACGTGCCCTTCATATGCTCTGTCTCTCCCCTTCCTATCTCCTTTCTTTTGAAACAGATTTAAGTCCATCTACTTTTATATTTTCAAACAAAACCCATAAAAGGGCCATAAATATCATGACTCGCTAAAATGAAAGCTGTTTTCTTCTTCTCCCAGGAGACTCCTGCCTGAGAGAGAGACAGAAAGAGTTCACCTCTTTGAAAATTTCCTCCTCTGTCGAAGTAAAGCTGGTATCTAAAAGCAGCCTTCAAGGCTTTGTTCTTATCATCTTGACCTGGCTTTGTACTGGCTTCTCTCTGTATTGCTTGTGGAAGTGTGAAGGACAGGGCTAGGGGAAGGAGTTTTGGCTATCACTGGCAGAGCAAGGGTCATGCTTGGAAAGGGATTTCATTGTGGTTTCAGAAAACATTATAAACTCAGCACACTGGCAGAGAGAATGAAGAAACTCATTCCCCTCCTGGATCAGACCAGTGATCCACCCCTTATGTCTCTGATGTTGGCCAGAACCAGATTCACCTCAGAAGGTATAAAGAAAGTTTAAGTGGGTAATTATGGAATAACCTGCCCTGAGTAAAAATTTCTCCCCTTCTGGCCCAAAGCCCTCCTTCATCTCTCCTCCTTGGTTAGAGTTCAACTCTATGCCCTGAAGCATGACGGCTTCTCTCCCTTCCAAACTGCTTTTCATCCTGGCCTGTCTCATGTAACTGCCTATGACAGTGATGGGATGTATAGGTCTTGTCCATTGAGAGTCTGTGACAGATCATAGCCTTATTGGAAAGAGAGGCAGAGAGGCTGAAGAGAAGGCGAGGGAGGAGAGCATAAACTCAGATGAAATATCCATCAGGAAGATGGAAAGAAGAGTGAGTGGCTGGGAAACTAATTGCTGCCTGCTGATCTGGGCTGTGGAGATAGCTTGCAAGTGAGCATTTTTGCTTTTCAGAGATTTCAGCCTGGAGCACACTAGGAAAGTCAACTCTTGGTTGAAACTACTGTTCATCAATACTTCCCCATATATATATCTATATACATTTTTTTAAAGCTGTAGAAGTATGACAGTAGTCCTAAGAAAACAATTCCATTATAGTCTAAGGGAGCTTTTTCTTCCACTGAAGTTCACTAATAAGGTATTGGCATAATTTGGGGTTCTTAAACACTGAACATGCATGAAAATCAAGCTATTTTTCTACTACCCAAAAACTATTTAGGAATCCAAACTCAGATATTCCTGCCTAGGTCCTTATCCCTATTGTACAGAGATAGCTGCTCATAATCTCGAGTCCAGCAAAGCCCAGATTCTGTGGATTTGTTTGGCCATCACATAGGACATCAAGATTTATATGACACAATGCCAGATGCCTCAAGGTGAGGATTAGAATTGTGAAGGCTCTTGACTTTTTAGACATTGTCAACATTATCACAGGTGATAGCACTATACCACAAAAAGCATTAATGAAGTTCCAGGGAATGCTTAAATGTACTTTCTAGATGGACTTTCCAGTTGTATGCATGTTGAATGACAGCTTTCACTTATTTGTCCAGAAGTCCAACAATTCCTAGGGAAAGGGAAAGAAGAGATAGGTTTTGTATCATATCCAAGTCTCAGAAATTATTAATTTCACTCCCACAGTATCCACTGTTTCCTATATTCCTTTCCCTCAAAAGTGTGGCAGAGGGGTCTGGAGTTTTCCAAGTGATGGGTGTTGAAATCACACCCGATCTCCTGGATACCAGGCTGAGGTGTTCAAAGCATCCTGCTGTTGTTGGCTGAGCACAGGAGATTGTTCATTAAGAAAAATGACTGTGTCATTCATACAAGGAACAGCTGCAGTGAGCAGCTCAGTGGCAGTGTTCAAGGCTCTGTAATCTCCTGTTAGTTGCCACTTGCCATTAGATTTTTTTTACTGGTCATAAAGGAGAATTGTAGGGGAAATGAGACGTGACAATAATTCCCTGTTCTTCCAGCTCCTTTATCAATTCAGTAACAGGACAAATAGCACCAGAAGGTAATGTGTATTGTGGAATATTAACTGCCTTACTATGGGGTGAAGGAGCAGCTGTTCGCAACAGATTAGCAGTCAGAGATGTATCTGTAGGAGATAAGCTTGGGGGCAGAAGGGGTGATGTCCCTATTTCCCATTTTCCTCACACTGACCCTTCAATACATCTATGCCCAGTATATTAAGGGCACCCAAAAGTAAGGTCGGGTGGATTTGTCTGTCCCTTAGACAGAATCAGCTTTGCCCTGACCAGAGGGTGGTTGCTGGGTTTCCCATTTTGGCCTGCAATAGAAACTTGACTGCTTGCAAAGCAGAGGCTGCCCTTTGTAAGTATACTGACGTGCCATGGATGTCTGGATTCTGGATTGTGTCAGTGAGGAATGTTGTAAGGTAGGGATGGATCATTAACTTGGAACCATCATCTTGGGACTGGGATCCTCAGCAGTGTGAGTAGCACCCACCTTAGTTTCCTAAATATCCAGTCTAGGTTTCGTGCTGGTAGGTTTGTATGTATCCCTGAGTTCACAGTACTTGCATGCTCTATCCCTTTGTGTAAAACAAAGCTTACTCTTCAGAATTTTTAAAAGTTTAATGAGGGGATAAAAGGGGACAATGTCTAGCACTGGGGTGTTTTAGCTATTGGCCAAAGGACACAACAGCAGATTAAGACAGTGTTATCTGTATACCGTTACATTACTGAGGTGCATGCATATTCATGTGTTTCATACATTATTCAAGCATTCTTGTGAGCTTTTTGATGTTTCAGGAACTCTTTTGCTTAATTTTACACTCTGACTTATCTGCATGACATCCTGTGGGCTAAGTCCATATATTTTATTTCTTCTTGTGTTTCCATCCTGTTGTTTCACACTCCCTGATAAGAAGTTAACAAGTTCTTCTATAATTCTTCTCCATGCTCTGGTTTGTGTCACTGTTATCTTATCACTTGGAGAGGTCAGTCAGCAGATGTGGGGGAAACAAGCGTAATTGCCCTACACTATTCCCTTAGTTACACAGGAGCATTTTAACATTTTGTGTTTTGCTAAGGCCTACGATAGAATACATTCATCACACCACTACTTCTACAAGCTACACAGTGCAAAAACTAATAGATTGTGTTACACTAATAAGCAGCCAAAAGGAGTTACAAATTGTACCATATCTAAATATTTATGATCAATAACAACATGTAAAAGTTAGTACATAAATGTGAAAGCCAATATTATATTGTCATTTTTAACACCTTTGAACATATGGTGTTACCCTGTCTCCAAACACAGATCCCAGAGGGTTATGAGAAATAAAAGAGGAAAACTTGTTCATTGCCACAGAAGGAAAGTTGGCATCTCAGAGACAGCTTCTTCTCTAAACTCATCTTTTACACTCAGTAGTAACTGACCATGTTTCTCAATTTTCCCTTTTGTCTTTCACATGGAGATAGGCTGGCTCTTTTACATTTTCTCAGCTGAGGATCTCCCTTGGTTTTTACCGTCTGGGATGTATAGTGGTAAATCTGCCAGCCTACACTGAAGGACCTCTTGGAGAGTAATACCACTTAAGCTTGTCTTAATGGCCAATGCTAAAGATTCCCACATCCCCTCAGCTTCCATTAGACACATTTCAGAAGTGTGCAGGCTCCCAAATCACCTCCCAAGGATGCAGTTCAGTTGGGCGGGGTTGTCAAGCTCCTGGAGCAAGAGGTGCTATTCCTTCCAATTCAGCTAAAATCACTGTTTTCACCATGGCTGCATAAAGGCCCATTAGTTCTTCCTGGCTCCCTGTCCTGCCTACGTGGCTCTGCTTCAATCCAATGCTGCTGCTCCCAGCACACATGAGGCCTTAGCATGAGCTGGGTTGGCCAAATCAGGAGCTTGAGTCACAGAAAGCCCGGGGTCTTAAGCAGACAAACAAAAACAAACAAAAGTGGTTGTTGTTACTGTTTATCAGGAAACGTAGTGATAGGAAGTGGGGTGACCATTTAAAACTGAAAAAGTGTAGATTTATATTAAATATTGGGGTAGATTTATATTAAGTATTGTGAAGAAATTCCTTACTGTGAGGGTGGTGAGGACCTGGCACAGGTTGCCTAGGGAAGTTCCATCCCTGGAAGCTTTCAGGGTCTGGTTGGATGGGGCTCTGAGCAACCTGGTCTAGTGGAAGGTGTCCCTGCTCATTGCAGGGGGGTTGGAACTGGATGACCTTTATGGTCACTTCCAACCCAAAACATTCTATGATTCTATGACTGTTCTCTTCTAATCCAGTTACACAGGGCTACTGTCTGGTATGTAAAGGGTGATAAGAATATTATTTCACTGAACTGACCTTATACATGTATCCACAGCTTGGTCTGATGATGCTTACACACTGTAAAATAATCCCTTATTTCTGGGCAAAACTGGCAAATCTGTCTTCTCTCCACAATTAAGTACCCTTTATTCCATTTTTTGGCCATGTTTACAACAGCATAGCTGTTGCAAGTGTATAGAAAGTGTAAATAGCTTGCCTAATATTTTTCCTAGCCACCTTTCTCCTTGTTTCTCCTTCAGTTACGAATGCCTTGGAGAAGGGATCATTCTTGCTTAGTGCCTAAAAATGCCTTAGCTTATAGGGGGAGCTAGAGTAAATAAAAAAAAATAAAAATGCTGGATTCCATTTTCACTAAAAGAAAAAAATAAAGGCATGTTATAACCTTGATTTGGTGTGATTATACTGTAAATAGGCCATAAACAGTCAAAGGGAAAATAACCCACAATATTCACACCTTTAAGAGACTGTGAGGTGGTAATCGCTATTCTTCCCTGCTGTTCAAAATATTTTCCGAGTGTGCTCAAAACTGCATTGGCAGCAGAATGTGGCCCAATTCAAGGGTTTTAATGCTACTGCTAAGTAGAAATGATTTTTGTCCTCGAAATTTTCAGTGAAATAGTCTGTATTTTGCAAAAAGAAAACATAGCCATTCATTGCAAAAGCACTAAGAAAAAAGGCAGAGACCATCAGAAATCTTTCTGATAAGATAATCCTATGTTTAACAAAAAAATATCCAGTTAAGGAAAAAGTACAAATGTTGAATTTCAAAAATAGGCATATTCCATCTGAAGATGCCAGAGAATCTCAGTATTGTGTACTGAAGTTAATAGGGAGCATAATGTCCACTTTATTCATGGGGAAACAGGAACAGAAATTTGCCTTCAGCTCATTTTTTCACTTGTCCCCAAGAACTGTTGCACTTTGCATGCCACACACAGAACTGGCATTTTAAACTGGCAGTATAGCTTACCTTTAAGACCACAACCCTTCTTTACAAGCAGCATGGCTACCCCTGCCTGTCACAACGCTACAGAAGGGCTCTGCCAGAGAATCGTTCCAAAAGCTTGCAGGGAGATGCTGTGATTTTCCTGCCCTTTGTGGGTGAGAATCTTTTTCATCTTACATCCATGCCCATACTAAATACTTTAAAAATATTTTGCCTTTATGACCTATTGTTTCTCAGCATCCTTCTGGGCTGATAGATAGCTAAGGATACAGATATTTACTGTCACTACATTAACATCCAGAGGTCTTAACTAGCACCAGGACCCCACTGCAGCATGTACAGCATGCAGCACAATTCTAGATGTTCTCACCCTAAAAGACTTGCAAGTTAAATGAATGAAACAGACACAGGCTGGGAGAAAGAGACTGCATCTGTCAGGGTGTTTGAGACCCAGAAACGGAGCCCAGTGCTGTACATGGATACTGCAGCAGCAGCAGTCTGCAGGAAATTTCAAAAGATAGGGCAAAATTCATCTTGCTAACAAACATTCTCCATGAGCAATCACTCACCTCTCCATGGCACAATTAAACATGCACTGGCTCCGGAGAGCACAAGCACAACTTTCTAAACTGGTGATTAAGGCTTTTGCCTGTGAGGGGCAGACATATGTTTCAGGAGAGTGTGTGATGTGAAAGAGTATTCGTCAGTGCAGGCTTTTCCCCTCCCAAGTTATGGCTCCTGGCTGCTACCTTGCAAAGCAGCAGCACTGTGCCTTTTTGGCCCAAATACTTAAATAACAATTTCAAAAGGAAATATTTGATTTGGGACTCTTTAACAGAATAATCAACAGCACAGGGGAAGAGCCTGACACTTCCTTGGACCCAGATTCAGGTTCTCTTAGTGAGTTAAAATGCTGTCTTCTGAGACAGCCTGAACACTGAGCTACTGAGTTGAAAAAGGCCTTTTGTCACCTGTTGCTTATGGGCTATGTCTTGTCTGTGGATAATGTTGGTGTTAGAACCAAAGGTAACCTCAGGTCTGTGAGCACAGGCTGGGGATAAATTTCTTATGGCAGGTTCATGTTTATCCATCATAATCCAGTGTAATTGCAGACTGTCCCTAAAATATGCTGCACTGAATTTTACAGCGCTTCAATCATCTTTCGGATCTGGGTCACACTTATGGTACAGGTGGTTTCAAATATAATTATAGGCCATCACATGGATGGGACATACATTCCTGGCAAAACTGGCAGTTTTATCTGTGTTTTTCTGTTTGAGAAGTGATTCAGAAACAATCAGATTGTTCCTGGCTCTGTGTGGCAGATTGCACTTGAGCATGCAGCACCCTCCTAGACAGCAGAAAGCTGGGCTAAATCACTGGCTGGAAGTACTAGCCTGCTTTAGCATTTAACACTTCCTTAGCATTTAACAGTGAAACTCAGCAAAACGACAGCTTTTATTTTTGCTTTGTCCTAGGCTCAAAGGCTCTCAAGGCTCAAAAGATTGCAAATGCCTCTGGAGTATCAAAGCTTCAAATCCAATGTAGCCTGGCTATTATTCCCTTCAGCCTGAGCATGGGCAGTTACAGAGATGGGATGAATGCTCCCCATCTAGATAATTTAAAACCTATGTTTAGCATTAATTCTGTCAGTTTGGAGAGCAGGCAGCTGACAACACAGGGCGATGCAATACCCTGTGCTTCTGCTGGACTTGAACATGGTAAGAGACCATTGTGTGTGCTCTCTGGAATGGGAGGGGTTTAGGTGAGATGAGTGAATGGGCAGAAGAACCTGCTCTGAGGGAAAGGTCTGGACAGGATTTATGCAGGCAGTGACACAATCAGAAAGATACTGCATGAGGCACATTACAGTGGACACACTAAAAGTCATCCTATTCCCATATTCTACCATAGGGACTAAGTTACACACTGTGAATATCATGTTCCTTGCTTGAAGAAGAATAAAATACTGTTTGGCTTAAATCTATTCCTGCTTGTAAATGTAAATTAAATCTGTTCTCCTCCAAATTTCTTCTATTCTGCTGCTTTTATCTTTGTGTAAATTTTCTTTGGTGATTCCTCTGCTGTCAGTCTGGCCCTTACAGGTGAAAATCATGAACCCTTCTGAAGTTACAAGCTCTAGGAACATGTCCTTGGCTGGAGAGAACATGGAATTACAGAACCCCAACCAGAGTGCACTGGTACACTGTCTTTTTCTGCCCTCTTCTGTGCAATTATCTGGAGGGAAGTTCTCTAGGCCAGAGAAACTATATTCATAACATCCACTATTTAAGCCTCTCACTTGGATTCTTTCCTTGCAGTGAGAACTGACATACTGTCAAAGCTGACAGCACTATGCCAGTTTATTGCACCAGAAGACCTGGCTTTTCCTTTCCTCCCTTCTGCAGAGCTTGGCTGCTCCCATTATGTGAACCCTTTCTCACTCCTGCCCCTAATAAAATCTCCATGCTTCACATGCTCCCTCAGCCTCCCTTTGATTCGTGCTCCCAGAGTCTTCCTCGCTGCTGACGTCGGGAGCGTGCACAGCTCTGTAATTTCCCGACAGCCCTTTTCAAACACTGCCTTTTAATCAGGTGCTGTGTTTTACCAGCACTTCCTTCTCTCACTGAATGCCTTTGAAGCGAGGCTGCCAACACTGGTGGGGTTCCTTCTCCACTGCCTTTTTTTGTTGTTTCTATACAGAATTCTAGGACAGAATTTTTTAGCTTTTTAGAAGCTCTGATTTATTTTTTTTTTTAATACTTTTTTTTTTTTTTTTTCTGTGTTGTGATCCTAATTTCCTTCAGGATTTCTTCTTCCTCTCCTGGGAAATTTGTCTCTATTTCTGGCATCTGTCCTTCCTAACCCTTCCCACGTTTCTTCCCTTCTAAAGACAGGGGAAAAGAATCCATTTAATATTTTTCTGTAGTAACGTCTATCTCATCTGTCAATAAATTACCCTTTGCCATCTCTGGGAGACCCCTTTGTCTCCCTTCACTGACCTTATTCTGTACCTTGCCTGTTTTTTTTTTAAGGGAGGATGCAATATCCCTGGGCTGTCATTCCATGAAGAACAGCTGTCATTCCTCCCATAGTGTATGCGTATGTGTTTGAGGAGGGAGGGGAAAGGGAGGGGGGAATTAGGGGAGGATGGGGTTCTGCTGTTGGGAAATATGATGGTCCTATTCAGAGTGGTAAATGTTTTTTCATTCATGATATTCCGCTGCAATTCTGTCTTTTTCTTCAGTGGTTTTAGACATTCATTTTCTTATTAATCTAACACTATCTGACATATAAATACACAAATATTTATTAAACATATTTTAAAAATTTGTTATGTATGCATTTTATAAATGCCTAATTTCTGCACATTCTCTGCAACTGTGAATGCTATCTCACTCTCAGAGCTGCAGTCTAATACTACAGAGGTGGGTTCAGAAAGCATTATCTGTGGCTAAAAAATGTGACTTTTCCATGTATTTTCAGCATTACAAGCTGAAAAGCTCTCTGAGAGGGTTAAAGAGCATGGTATAGTCCTGCATGTAACTAGCTAGCTGTGCAGACCTGCAGAAGGAAGAGACAGATCCACAAATCCAGCAATTCCTCCTCTGTCCTTACTCCTTGTGTTTTTTGAAGCTCCCAGACTCCCAGATAACTCATCATGGAGCATTCCCTGCATTTCTTGTGGTCCAAGGGCTTTGTGCATAGCACAGGTACAAGTTCCTTTCTTCCTGCTCCTGCTCCCACACACAATCGAACCAGATATTAATGCAGTTTGAAAAAACAAACACTAGTTCAGATCAAATTCTACCAATGCGGTTTAAGAAACAAAGGAAGTAAATCCACCAAAGATGCTCTCACCTCCGTACCTTCTGGCAATTACACTTCTTAATGCATTTATTTTCACAACATGGGCGTGAAATAAGGAAATGCAGTTATTGTCTATGGTGTGCATAGAAACACACCAAAGCGACCTCAAGGCACATGCTGAGGCCCTTATTCTCTGAGTACCTGACTCAAAAACCTGCTGAAACACACTGTGAGTCTTGTTTGATCCAGCCTTGGGGATTCCTTTGTTTGGAAACCAGCAACAGGCACCATGTTTGTGTCACAGGCCAGGTCCAGGCATGGCCTCTGGACCTGTGAGTTCAGAGGTGTTCCAAAGGCCCAGATTAGCAACACTAGAGAAAGACTGAAGAGCTTAAGACAAAGAGAATATCTAGATCAACATACATACCAAGCTCCTCACTTCCTTGTCCTGTGCTAGCAGGACATCAGCAGAACATCTTTTCTCTTAAAAGCACTATAGTACATGTTTTACAGCTAGTTTGTGATTGATGTCCACTCTGGTCCTTTCTCTCTCATCTGATGGCTGTGGCAGTCCCTGCTTGATTTAGCCGTCCCAGCCGAAAAGGTAACCCCTCTCCACAGCTAGAAGTAATAAATTCTTTAGCCACCACAGCAAAATACATTGATATGATCTTGAATTAAATCACTCATGTCTGCAGTTCTCAGTCCAGGATATCACAGTAAATTGGTATCAGCTGAAATCAGATTTACATTAGTAAATGTATCAGGCTGTGAGCTGAACAGTTTGCACTGGCCACACCACTCATTCAGCCACCTCTTCTTTGGGATAACTATCTCCAGCACCTTAGTAATGCAGCCAGCTGAACAGTGGTATCTGTAATTTCTCCAGGGGAAATCACTGGGGCTTGGGAACCAGAGCCTTTACTTCCCTAGAAACAATCCGTGCCTTCAAGGACTAAGGCTCTGTCTGCATATGGAAATCAGGTTTTCAAATGTATTCAAATGTTGGTAATACCAATTCTGCTCCAGCATCAGGAAGAAGGTGTGGAGTCTACTGAAGAATAGCTCTTGGCTACTGCCATCTTCAGGACTATCCCACATTAATTACTCAGGTCTCTTGTAAGAAGACACCTGTGGCAACTGGCAGAGTATCTGCACAAACATTAGCGGCCTTGAGGCTGAGAAACTGTTAAATAGCCTTAGTAATAGAATATTAAAATCTTGATGATGAGTGAGCGTGGGTGGAATAATTGTCTGCCCAGAAAGAGGCATCTTTTTCTCATTCTATTCCTGTTGTTGAATCCTTATCTCCTGGATAAATAAAAACAAACTCCCCAGTTATTGTTCTCGTTCACCTTTTGACTCTTGATTAGATTTACTGCAGATACACCCCTCTGGCAATGAAAATGGAATCAACACATTTCTGATGTACTCCAGTGGAATTCTCAGCTCCTGCTCCATCCTCAGACCACCAACGTCCTCATTTTCTGAATGGTGGTTACCTGTCCTTCTAGCACATGAATGAGATACAACTTTCAGAGAGATCACTTGCCCCGATTAACAGACGATTCTCTTTCACTTTGAATCTTTATCTTATTTTTAATCCTCAGCACTTGGAGCCAAACCTGATACCTTTCTGAGGAGAGAAACCCACGGTGATACAAGCTGCCTTGCTTGGATTGCTTCTCCTTTCTATATTTTTCAGTGTTTTCCCAGATGAGGCCCCAGGATTATTGCAAACGAGTCCCAGGAAGAAATGCTGCTCAATTAGGCGAAAAGAAACTCGAAGGAAAAAAGGAGTAGAGCCAGCAAATTGCTTGAGATAACAATCTCCCCCCACCCGTGTGTCTCTGTAACTAAGAGGATTAGCTGAACTTTCTGTGTCACACCAAAACTGACAATAAGCAACAGTGACTTCCCCCCGCTGGCACTTGTACCTTCACATGTTTCATTTTCTTGCCCACACTACTGCCTTGCCCCTTGCTGATTGTATGACAAACTTGGGGATGAACATGATGGCTCTTTCCTTTCCTTTAAGATTTATGACTCAAAGCCAAATAAAACCCAACTCAAGTTATTACATGCTCTGTTTCCTCCTAACAACAACTCACTTTTAACAGTGTAAGCTAAGCAAGGAAACATGGAAATATGGTCTCCTTGATCTCACCTGATCTGTCTGCTGCTAGAGATGCAAACAGCAGCCTCGGGTCTGCCAACACGGGAGCAGGCATAAAGACATCCCTTGGGAGCAGGACCAAACGTCTGGAATATATAAAGAAGAAGTCCCATCAAAATTCAAAGTAACTGAGGTTCCATGTAGATACAGCACTGCCAGCAAGGAGCTGGATGTTTATTTCAAGTTAAGATTTATCATTCTGTGGTAGGAGGACTACCTAGGGTAGTCTTGCAGTGAAAGGAAATTAACTTTGTTAAAGGACTGTGTCACCAGTTACGGAGTCAGCCCCATGTTCCTCTGACAATGGCGTACACATGATGAAAAGAATATTGCTCGTGGCTGAAGATGATCAAACATCAAATAATTCCAGTTTCTAAAGTAAACTAATTCCTTTTGCTGACCTGTGTAGAACATCACTCTAAACCTGGTGAACAACTCCTTTCCCTGAGCTTGCCAGAGAATTTGTACAGAGAGATGAAGTTCTATGAGACAAGGCAAAGGAGGAGCATTCTCCCACCCGCACATGCTCCCTCCCTTCTCTTCCCTGAGTTTCCACAGAAGACTACAGCAGAAGGTGGTGGTAATCCAAAAGATGAATGTCTCTGATAACTGAAGGGCTGCACGCAGGCACACTGACTAAGTAAGCGCCTGTGCCACAGTGAAGAAGGAACTTGAAAACAAGAAGGAGGCAGAAGAAGAAGAAAGAAGTAGAAATGATTTCACACTGATGTAAAGCAGATACCAACACACAAAAAGGGAATGTTGTGATAAAACAAGTTGGGATGTGGGACTCAGGTGATCACCACCAGCATAAGGATTGAGGGGAAATGCTGACACAGCAAATTCTGCAGGCAGTATTAGGGTTGGGTCATAAAATGCATGGGACTTGCCAGTTCTTGTAAAGCATTTTACTGAACTAGGCATCTGTGCTGTATGCCCTCTCATTGCTACACAACTCCCTGGACCTAAATTAAATCACTATGGCACTTCTGCCATGTTAAACGGTGCGAGCAGGTACTCTTAGGCCACATAAATTCAGTGAAGTAGTGTTTTGGGTGTCCCTGTACAGCTTTATTTGTGATCAAAGGGTATGGTGTTGTGGGGGAGAAATACTTCCAGACAGATTTAGACTTTTACTCCAAAAATCTGTTCAGACTGAGGCATTGTAAAAACTGCCCCGTGTATTGCCATGGGGCAAGACTGCCTTGTCACTCTGTAGCAACCCCTGTCTCGCCTGTATGGAGCAGCAGTTTTAGTTCAAAGGGATCCAGGTCCATTCTCTTTCCCCATTTACATGAAATGGGACTAGAGTGGAGCGTGGCAGCCTATTAACAGTGCCCCACAGCACTGCAAGAGTTCTGCCTAGAGAGTGAAGGACACCGTGTCCAATTGAAATTACAGAGGAATTTGGGGTAGGCAGAATGTAATTACACAATTGGAATTTAAACTGTGAAATTAAAAGGAAATATTCAAGGATGAAGGGGCAGAGAGAATCCCTAATCTCCAGCCAGGCTAGGCTGTGTGACAGAAAAGTCCCTTTCTGAAGAGGGAATAAGCAAAGAGCTGTCCTGGAAGAAAGGGAGGTAAAGAATAAAGACAATGTTTTCAAAAGCACCCTAACTCCAGCTGTGTGTTTGTTTCATAGCCTATGTCTATTCTACAGAAAACCTTGCGGTTGCTAAAAGGCATCAGATGTGTCCCTCTTGGCCCCCTCTTCACTGAGGTCAAAAACAATTTGGTTCCTCATGTAAGCAGCACCAAAGCATTCCCAAGGTCTACAGCAGAAAGCATGCTGTACAACTGGCCAAAAAAAGGAGTTCAGCCCTGGTTTTCATATGGGTACAAACCAGAATTTGCCCTTCTACCCAAGTTTGTCACACTGCTGGCACTCTTGCTTTAGTATCTGAGCTTTTCCCAAGTCTCAGCTAATAATCATCCTAACAAAAACAGGTATTTTTAAGGGTTTTGCTGTAGTAAGGGGAGGAAGAGGAAACCACTGAAAGCAGATCTGTGACAGTTTTGAGTGGCAACTTGAATCAGGCAATTGCAAATCCCACTCTTTAGAGATCTGAATCAAGTTGTAGGACCCCATTGTCATCCCTCTCAGATCAGAGAAACAGGTAAGGATGCAGCCAGCCTTGTGGGTCTCTGGGAGAGGAACATTAACGGCTGAACAGGGTCCTTCAATCAAGGTACAACAGAGAGAACTGGGGGCCCGTCTTCTTGTGCTGCCCAGCTACACCTGCAACCAAAGACAAGTTTCTTAATTTCTCTGCTTTGGTTTACCATTGCTAAAAAAGCACAGCAATAGTTTCCTAAGTCCTCAAAGCTGGTGATTTGTAAGATGTAACTGGTTAAAATCAGAAGGTTCAGAAGTTGCATTGATGACAACTTTTGAAATGCATACAAAAAAAAATGAGCTAAAGTAAGTGCAGGCTAAGCACCAAGGAGTGAGAAATAGATTGAAAACCCCACATGAAAAGATAAGTGTTCTTTTAGTAATTACCTCTCCCTTTCTTGAGGATGTGTGAAGGTTCTGATTTACAGGGTTTTTTAAAAAATATTAAATGAAAAACATGCTTCTTTTTTGTCCATGCTCCGCTTCTTATCTCCAAAAAATCAGTTAACTGCACTTGGGAGGGGCAGAGTTTTATGAGATGGTACAAATTTCCTGGTATAATTTTATTATCGTTAAGATTCAGAGGAGTGGCGACAGCTCTCACAAACAGGAGATTCAGGGTCATCTTTTCTCCAATCCAGAGACAACAGAATAGGGTCAGAACCGAAGGCGGAAAGCAATCTGGCCAAAGGCAGCCAGAGGAGTGTGCAAGGGGAAAAAAACAGCCAATATATGCAGTGGACAGTCTCCATTTCTCTTCTGCTGTTCGTGCTCAGCACTCACAAGGTGCGTAGGAAGGAGATCTGAAGAGGGGGAAAACTATAATAATGGAAAGAGACAGTACTGGTGGGTCCCAAGCCTTGGGGATAAGGGTAGATTCTTTTCCATGCTTGGGAACAGGAGGAGGGCGTGGAACAACGCAGGAGAGAAAGGAAAAACAGCTTTGTGGTTAAAGTACTGAACTGCACAGCATCAGAGCACCTAGGTGCAAGTCTGTGTCCCACTAATGTCGGCTGTGACACTGGAGGGACTACGCACAGTCTTTATGTTGCTTTTCTTCACTTCTCCTCCTCAACCAAAAAGGTACTAATCCTATTTTTCCCTCGTTCTTTCCCTGCCAGCTCTCTAAATTGCAAGCTTTTTGAGACACAGTGTCTTTTGCTATTGATAGCATGTTCAAAAAATAACGCTGTAGCAAGAAGACTGCCCGTTGCTCTGTCAGGTAGTGTATGACGATGAGAAATAGGAAACAGACAGAAACACACAGATAAGTTTAATTAAATGTGAGACAATCTGTGCAGTCCCCAAGTGAAAGGAATACAGTGGTTTTTGAGGATGTATGTATGAAAACATAAGGGGCAAAGAAAGACTGTTTTGAGGCAGAAGCCTCTAATAATCTGGATGACCAAAGGGAAAGCAGAAGCAAACGTAATTTTAGTAACAAGCCCTCCTGTAGGAGAGAAATCTCATGTGAAGAAAACAGCATAGAGAGAAGGGGGACATCGTGTGAGAAAAGCAGCATCTGGGATTCACATCTGAGTGGCACGGTGGAATTGGAGCAGAGCAGATAAGTTTGCTCTTAATTTCCCTATACACTAGAGCTGTTTCGTGAAAAGGATAATTTCCTTCCCACTGTGCTTTTTGCTTAAATACTGTGATTTCTGTTTCTTTTGCTCCCTGCCTTCCCACCTCATGTTTCTTTTGTCCTCTGCCTCCCTACCTGAAAAAAAAAATAAAAAAAATTGTCTGTGAAACACTACTGAATTAATTCTAGCAGGAGATAGAAAATTCAAAAGGTCACATAGCAATCAGAGAAAATTTGGGGTTATGGGCACAAGTCAATCAGGCCAAGGAGGGCTAGGAATTAAGAGGTATCTGGTTCACCATCAAAACAATGGACGCAGATACGCTGCAGAGCTTTATAAGATCCTCAGATACCATTTCTTCCCTTTACATGTGGTGTTGATTTTGAACACTGTATTGTTTTTCACCGCCAGAAAATCTTTTTAAAGCAAAATCCCTGTGAGAGGCAAGTCTGTGTGGCTGACAAGTCCAGCCAGAGAACAGAATCACAGGGTCCTGCTCGCTGCTCGCTGCCCTGGGCTCTGTTTCACCACCAGTGTGAGCCCAGTCTCACTGACTGCAGCTGAACAACCAACTTTCTTACTTATGTCTTTTTGTGAAATGAATCCAGAGTACTCAGCTCCTCGTAGGACTAAGCTTTGTATTATCTTTGTGCCCAATTATCTCAAATTTCAAGTATTTCCAGCAAGTTGCTCATGAGTAAGACACCAGTCAGGCACTACGTGGCACTCACAATTGAAAGAGAGGTAAAATTTATCTGATAAATTATTCATCACTAATGATTTGGCCAGCTTTCCTGGATATATAGCCACAGGGATGTATGACACCTTGGGGAAGGCATCAGATAGAGATGCATTCAAAGAAAACTAGAGGAGAGGATGCAGACATAGATCCAGACTAATCTTTACAGGGAGAAGGAGAGCACCTATGTGGCTTGACTGAATTAAGTTCTCTTTATAGGTGGTCAATTAGAAAACACAGAGCAGATTAATAACTACCAGAAAATGACCAAAAAAAAAAAAATCACAAAAAAACCACCACCAAAAAAATCCACCCCCCAAAAAAAACCTAAAACCCAAACCACTAGCAACTACTTGTTTTCAGACATCTTTTCTGCAGCAGCTGTGGGTTCCAGCTAAGTGTGCAGAAGCTGAGCGAGAGCAAAGGCTAAATCAGGTGTGGTAATGGGAGCAAATTCTCCCCAGCAAGAAGCTGCTGGGATCAGGGAAGAGGCTACTGAGAAGTGGCATGCCAGACTGAGAAGAGTCTTTGGGTGAGATAGGGAGATACGGGAGAGAATATTCAGCGTAGGCAGGATTAGAGCTGCGCAGAGTCTTAATCTAGGCAGCCCTTTCTCTACACCTTTATCTGTCCTGGTGCAGCCCCTGCGTGCTGCAGTGCTGGTATAACCTGGCCATAAAACTGGATTAACTGGCCCACGAGGATCATGGCTGAACTGAAGAGGAGCACGACAATATGCCTTTGTTTACATGTTCGCTCCTGTGTGTGCAACACAGATCTTCAGGAGACAAAGTGCTTAATTGCTGGTTTAGGGTGTCAGCAAATGAATGTGCATGAGTAGAACTGGTGTTAGGGGAAGGTTTTTGCTCTTTCACAGTGCAGTCCATTTCTGCTAGTGTTTTCTGCAATAACAAGAGGTTATTTTATAAGATGGCAAGAAAAAAAAAATCCCATTACCAGAGGACCTTACTTTTAAATAAAAATGACAAAATTACCTTTCAGATTCATCCCTTGGAGATACACCCTGCTGTCTCCCTCGTCCAGCTTTTCCTTTTTGGCTCTTTCCTACCAATGAAAAAATCTAGTGGCTGTCTCTGATACGACTCCTAATTTCTTCAGCAACAGCATGCAAGAACAGATCCCTGACAGCTCCTCTTACTCCACAATGTTTTGCACCTCAGAAGAAAATCCGGCTTGGACTCTGACCCATCTGAGTTAATGACTCTTGGAAAACGTTAAGACTGAGTCCTTAATGAATGCCATTCTATACCAGGCTCCCTTTCTTCTTTTTCTGGAAGTACATTACAAAGCTCAGGGATAGTGTGTATTTACGCAATATTAAGAATGTGAATAAGTTTTACTTTTACTCTGCCAAATCTGTCAAGAATTAACAAAGTTTTGCCACTATGGCTGATTGCTTGTCCTAATTTGAAAGCTTTGAATCTAAAGCTAATTTTATTTGTTGGTCCCTCTGGTCTCATATTTACTCCCCTTTAACGAGGGAGGCATGAAACCTGACTCCCCTTCCAGGACAATTTGACGCGGGAAGTGTAAGAGGATAAAGTATTTGAGAAAAGCACCCCAGGAGCATTGGGTTGCCCAGAACGAGGGTATGTTGGGGTGGGGTTTTTTTTTGAACAGAGGAGAATTGCTTCCATGGAATCGCTCTTTTCTGGAGGAAAAGCAGACCCTCGCTCAGGCACCTTCCTCCATGGGAACCACAGGTTCTGCGATTCCATTTTCCCTGGATGCAATTCCTCTTTATTCACAGGGGCTTAGTCCTGCCCAGGGCTTGGGCAGTACCTGGGTGCAGGTGAAGTCCAGATGGGTATTTCCACACCACCGCTCACAGAGACAGCGCCTTGGCTCTTCACAGGGAGGCTCCTGAAAGGCACCTGTCCCCCACAGATTATTTCAAGCTCAACCCCTCAAAAAATGTGTCCACTACTGATTACCTGTTTACCTCAAAATCTTCATTCCCTCCCCTACAGATCACCTCAGATTTCACCCCCAGATATGAATTTTGTCCCTGATAACTACCTAGATTGTACCAGCATGAAAATACAATGGCTACATTTACCTTATCCCCAAATTGTTCATTCTGGCCCTAAAGATTCAATCAGATTTTTCCTGCAAAATGCTTTTTCCTTACAAATGACCTGAAGTTTTTCCCCAGATTTTTCCCTGTCACTAGTGATTACCTCGTTTTTTCCTCAATACGTCCATTCTCTCCCCTAGAGATTATCTTAAGTTTTAGCCCCCAATTTCCCTTCCTATCCACTACTGACAGACAGCTTTGGTTTTACCTCAATATGTCACTCCTCTCCCCTACTGATTAACTCAGATTTTACCCCCACAATTTCCTCTTCCCGTCCACTCCAGTTACCTTAATTTTATCTCAAAATGTTCATGCCCTCCCCTCGAGTTTTACCCCCAAAACCCTTCCTTCCTGCCCACTACTGATAACCTTGTTTTTACTCCAACACGTCCATTCTCTCCCCTACAGATTACCTCCGACTTAACCCTCAAAACATTCAATTTGTCCTCTGAAAATTACCTAGATTTTACAATCACAAAAAAACCCCAAAAAACAAGCCCGAGGACTACGGGGAGGACCTTTGGGGAGGGGGGGGGCGTGGGGGTGTCGGACCGCCCCGTGCCCTGAGGGGGCTCGCGGGGGCGCCTCAGTGCGCACGCGCCTCCCCCCATCGCCCGTCGGCGGGGGGGGGTGGGCGAGCGAGCCGGTCCGGCCACGCGGCGCATGCGCGGCGCCGCTCCGCGCCCTCGCCGGGAAAGCGGCCGAGGAGAAGGAAGGAGGGTGGGGGGGAGCGCAGAGCCTCGGGCGCATGCGCGGAGCGGCGGCAGCGACGCGAGCAGGGAGGGAGGAGAGAGGGAGGGGAAGGGGAGGGGGGAGGGTTTATCGCGCGGCCGATTTTTGGTTAAAATATTCAAAATGGCGGACGGAGGAGCAGCGAGTCAAGATGAGAGTTCGGCGGCGGCGGTGGCGGCGGCGGCAGGTAATCATTACTGCGTTTTACATATTCATATTCATACTCGCGCGCGCGGGGCGCACCCCCCCCCTCGCCCGCCCGCCCGGCCCCGCTTAGCATAATTTATTAGTACTCAGGATTATTATAATTAACGGCACAGGAGGGAGCGGGGGGGGGAAGGAGAAGGAGAAGCAGAGCAGCCTCCCCGCGCTGGGGAGACACACACACACACACGCACACCGTCCCTCCCGCACACGGAGCCCGCACGCCGGGGCACCGGCCATGGGGGCGATGGGCGGCGGCGGCGCGGCGAGGCGGAGGGGTCGGGGCGGGAGGGAGGGGGGACACACACGCCGGGAGGGAGGGGGGAGGCAGCCCCGCACCCAAAAGCGTTCGGGGGTGGCTTGGCCGCCACCCGGCCCGCACTCCCACAATAAACCCGCTTTACATATTCATGGCGGGGGGGGGGAAGGGAGGGATGCTGAGGGAGCGATCCCGGCGGGTCGCCCGAGTGGGGCAGGGTCCCCCCGGCGGCGGGGCGGAGGGGGCCGGGGGTGCTGGCCCCGGGCTGGGGCCCGGGGAGGCAGATAGACTCGGTTTCCTTATGGCTCCCCTCGTTGCCCCCCCCCCCTTCTCCGCAGCACCCCCCCCCCCCCCCCCAGCCAGGGGTTTATTTCCCCAGAGCCTGGGCCTTGTAGCGTGGGGTGGGTGGGTGCGGGGAGGGGGGCAGGAGGCGAGCGTGGTTTGGCTTTTTCATTTAAAGCTCCCCCCCTCCCCTCGCAAGGGGCGGGTTCGGTGGCGGGTGACGGCGGGGTGCACGGGCAGAGCCCCCCCCACGCCTTTCTCCGGCGGGAGAGGGACCCCCCCGAGGGCCGGGCTTGCCCCCCACCCCCGAGGGCCGGGTCCGCAGCCCCCGAGGGCCGGATCTGCCCCAGCGGTGTTTGCCCCGCTCCCCCTTTGCCCCAGGGCACGGCCGTGCCGATCCCGTCCCTCTCCCCCGCGCTCTTCCCTCTCTTCCCTCTCTCTCCTTCTCATTTGAATAATGTCTAATTCGGGGAGGTTTATATTATTGAAATGGCCGCCCGGCTTTCCCCGCCTCTCATGTTTAGTAATTCAGACCTTTAATAACAGCCACTCAGAGCCCAACGCCGTGTTTATATTTTACATTCGCCCCATGTGCTTTTGTGGTTCAATATGATTCTTCTTTCTCGCTCTCTCGCTTTTTTTTTTTAAATTTTCTTGGCAAACCCACAGGGCCCCGAGATCAAACCCAGGCTATGTGAGGAGAGGAGGGGGAGAGCCAGGCCCCGGCTCCTCTGGCAAGCGCCTAGGCCTCACTCTGCTGCTTGATTTATTTACTAATAACCAAAATGACCCCCCCATCTCCACTCCACCCCTGCCAGCAAAAACAAAACCCTCCTGGGGCTTGAGCAGCATCAGATCTGCTCATAGATTCTCAAACACTCATGTCTTTTAAATAAGGAGCTTATTTTTAATTTATAGCAACTCAAGACTGTAAAGCTGTTCCTTTCATATCTGCTTTTCAGAGGCTTGGGCATTTTTGGTCCCTTTGTCCTTGATTCTTTTCCTTAAAGGAGAGTTGCTTCTAATTTACGTTTCCTGGCACTGAGAGAGCTATAGAAGACACACTCAAAATCTAAACAGCTTTCCTCCTCCCTCTGAACACAAACAGAATTGAATACATTGAAGATAATCTTATTCACCTTCTTTTTGCTTAATGTGGATGAGGTTTAACAGTGCAGTGTGTCAGATGCTTTTGTCACTGCTTGTATCTTTGACTGTTCTGGGTTGAGGTTTTTTTTTTCTCTTTCATTTAGATTTGGCTTTCAAGACAGAAGATACCACTAGGCAGTACAGGGTCTAGAAAGGAAGATAAGTTTTCTGTGATTGTGTCATAAGAACGCCAAGTGAAAATTGAAATTAATCCTCTTAAACTGTCTGGAGTAATTCAGTTTTAAACCAGATATTAGTCTACTTAGAAATAAAACAAATGGGCTACTTGATTAAGGGGAGGCAATAATTTAAAATAGAAAATATTTATGCAGGGATGGGTTTCAAATAAAACTGTGTAGGTTTTCATTAGTGACCATTGTTTTCACCCTGTGGAGAAAAAGGACCGAACAGCAGGATACTTCAGAGTAGCAGTGCCAGATTAGCATGTAAACATCTTTGAAACACTACTAGGAAGAGCGTTCACGTGCAAGTGCAGATGGCGTATTTCGTAGTTTGGTTCTAAATTTAATTTGTCACAAAATACTGCACTGCAGCTAATGAAAAGCATTTTGATTTAAAAAATAACGACTCAGATTATTTATCCTTTTTTCTTCACCCTCGGCAAAGACAGGCCTTGAATACAAGAAGGGGGAAAAAAAAAAAAAAGCTGTAGAAGCTGTAATGAGACTGTTCAGGTGACTGACTGTTTCACAGACCAACAGCACAAGGCTGGCTGGACAAAAAGCAGTAATATGATTTCATGCCTTAAATAGCATATGTTTTTGCACTCGCTTCACAAGATGTGGTCAAGCCGATGATGTCATTGGCCAGAGGACAAGGTGCAGTTAATTTGATTTATTGACCTGGGGTGAGGTGTAGCACTGAAACCTTCTCATAGGGAAACCATTTATCTGAGGACAATTTCCTTTATAGCAGCAATTTAACCACTGCTGAGACTGTAGATATTTTATCCAGCATGATAAAAATGTACATTGCATCTTGCAAACAAAATTTCTTTGTCACTGGCGATTTAGTAATTTTTGTAGAATGGAATACCGGACAGTGGCCTTGTGCAGTGTTATGGCTGAGCTGGGGTTTATCATGCTGAATTCAGGTATTTACATGCCAAAATACAAATGTATTTCTCTCAAACGTGTATCTGTGTTCCTGTGTTGCAGCTCAAAATTTTACTGGAATGTGCTGGGGGTAGAAATACATCTTCACCAGTGAGGCCCGTAGGCAGCGTGTTAGCGTAATGCACCTTTTCCCAAACCTTGGCATCACCTTCACTTGTCAGAAGGTTCCCAGACTGCTGTGTGGGTATTACTGCTCTGTCTTGAGTGTTTGTCTGAATCTCAGAGTTCTGTGTTAGTTTGTCACAGGTAGTTGTCAGCTCCTTGGACCATCTCTGTGTCTGTTGGGTCAGAGAGTAAAAGAAACTTTTTCTTCTCTATTGTCTACCTGTCTGTGGTGAGAATAGAGGCGTGTGCAATTGTTAAGGTATTTTTATCAGGAGATATATCAGGAGAATATACTCTATTTTGGCTGTCTTTTCAGCTTTTAACTTATTAGAGACAGAAGGAAGTGTCCTCCTGTGAAATAGTTCCACTGCCTGATTACATCTACCCAGTTATTAAGGTGATGCTGCGTTTTTATCTTTTCTTTTTTTTTTCTTCTCTTTTTCAACACTAACCCAAACTTAGCAGTCTGACAGCTGGTTGGAAAACAGGGCAAGCTGTGCTAGTAGCCATGCTGCTGCATGTGGAGCAAAATTGGGGAGGTGTGTGTCAGGATGGTTTTAAAACTGGTGAAGCTAGAGCTTCCCTCTTGCTTCCCAGAAGGAAGGGGGGGAAATCTAAGCTTCTCACCCTGTTATTTAAATAGGAAAAAAAAAATCTCAGGTTTGCTGTCACTATCAATTTCTCCAAGATTAGCCTGCAGCCGTTATTCAAGCAGTAAATGTTAATACTGGCTCCCTGATGCCGGATGTGGATGCCTTGTGAATGCTTGTCTTGGCGAGCGACGGTGGCGATGTCTGGAGGTGCCTCGTTTGACGGGATCGGTGAGGTTGCCTTCACCTTGGTCTGTCTGTTAAGCCCAAGGAAGAACCAGCATACTCTGTGTTGGGAGTCCCTTGTGTGTGAAGTACTGTTCCTACTTTGGTTTGATCATAATAATTTATAGCCCAGAAAAATGAGGTTTGGACTCAAACCAGTGACCATTGTCAATGAAATAATAGTTGTCAGATTTCAAGTGGTAAATTCCACATTTAGAGTAGCACACTTTTTCTGTTTTCTTTATATCCAGATGTGTGAGGATGCAAAGAGTTCTGGAGTAAATGTTTTGCCCATGCAGTCCAGGATGTTTTGGTTGGGTTGATCTGTCATCCAGTTTCTTTCTGTTAAATAGGATGCAAGTCCCGCTTAGGCAGATTTATTTACTCTCCTGGTTCTCTGGCAAATTAGCAGTAGGTTTTTGAGGCATGCACTAAGTTTCCATTTGCTTTCTTTACATTTTGACTCCTGTGGAGTTCAAGATTTCAAAACAGGTTGCAGCATCATTTTCTATTCCTCTTAAACTCTTGTTGCCCTCAGGACAATAGTCTTGATACTTCTGTTTTATACAGCTGACAATTAGGCAGCCTCTGCTCCTTGCACTTACAGCTTTATTATTTTTATCTTGAGAGAATCAGTGACAGTCCTGGCAAATGACTGTCTTTTTTGACATACGTATTTTGAGTCTTGGTGACAAAGCTGTTGTCAAAAGAAGGTGTTGAACAAAATTAAGTATGACTTGAGCGTCCCAAATGTGATGTGCTTGGCTGTGCTTAAGCTGGAATGTGAATGAAAGACTATCTGGTGTTGCTGAATAGACTTACAGTGATGGCTGTTCACTACTGCAGAGATTTGCTTCTGTGTTAACAAATCCCCCCCCCCTTTTCCAAATGTGCTTCATTGTTATACAGAGCAAGTTAAGTGTGGGAATTGTTGGGCCAAGTGTAGGAGATAAATTTATAAGGGAAGATACTAGTTTCTGGTTAGGGTGTGTTAAATAATAGCTAGCATTTCACATGAAACGGTTTTACAGTGTTAATCTGAGGAAAAAAAAATCCATAGATGTATTTTCCTTTCTGTAACTCTTTGCATTAAATTTCTTGAATTGTGTGAATAGGGCCTCATGCTGCTTCATGTGCACTTATTTTTCTCTGTAGAAAAGGAAATAATTACTTAATATCTCAGTATTATTCCTTTCCCTAGTTTCTTATTTCACAACTATCTAGGATATATCCACATTTGTTAGCTGTATTATGTATGTGAGCTTTATAGTGCATTAGGAAGTCTTTGCAAGAGGAATTTTTTGTAGACTGCTACTGACTAATTGAATTAGTTTAGGGTTAATAGCACAGTTGAGTGATGAAGTGTTGGTTTGGTGTAGGGGATTTACTGGGTTCCAATCCGGAGTTTGTCACCAATTTTGCTTGCTTTGCTGTAGTGGGCTAAATCTGTGTAATGGGAATTATAGAGCACATTTTCACAGGGATGTTGCTGGGGGAAAAATTAGCTAATGTTTTCAGGTGTCTCTGAGGGTAACATAGCTGTGATTCTTCTGCTTTTACATGCAATCATCCAGGCTGGTGCCCAGGCTGAACTTTGCCGAGGATGTTTCAGTGTTGGCACACTCCTGTCAGCGATGAAGGCCTCCCGTTGTACAGGCACAGATTACTGTCAGTTCTAACTATGGTGTGATGCAGATCTGCTCCAGGGTATGCGGTTCAGTGACAGCTTAAATCAGCCCCAGCCTGTCCTCATCTCCCTGTGTGTTCCTGCCTCCTTCCCTGTGCTGGTGCAGATGCTTGCTGGATTCCTTTGCTGAACTAGTTCAGGGAATTAAATTGGCAGAAAACAAGCCTTGCCAAAAATAATGAATAGTTTTTTTGTTGGTTTAGCTCTTTGAACTGGCTTACAATGAGATTAGACAAATAGCAGTACCAATCAAGGAAGGGAACAAGAAGCACACGTGTTGACCCAAGTCTTCTCATAATTTCATTCTCTCTGATGGCTTTCCTGTTGGCATCAATGGGGACTCAAGCTCTCAGCCATGTGATCCTGCCACTTACTTGGCACCTGTCCTAGTGCTTAACTGGATTCCAGGATGCTCTAGGTTAACTTGCTAACATGGTGGAAAACTAGCTCCAGATCGTTTTACGTCTTTGTTTTATGAAATTGGCTCCACTAAGACTTTCAAGTGCAAGCAAGGGGGAAGAGCCATTGAGTGAAAGTGGAGAAAAGGGAAAGAAGGAAGGGAAATGAAGCTTCCTCTTTGCAAAAGCAGCAATATTCTGGTTAGCTTAGTTATATAGTTTTGCTTTTAGATTAATATAAACCACTGCGAAACCACAGTTGATTGAGGTGATGAGCTGAACTTGATTTAAAATTGTACTGGCCAAAGGGAAGCAGTGGGAATGTACAGCTGTGGGCGCTATGCTGGACCTTCTCTTTTAGCAGTAGGCTGTACATAGATCGTAGAAGCCAGAAATGAAGCTGCACCTAAGTACAATAGTAGCTTGGAAACCAATAAATGCTGAAAATTTGGTGTGGTTTGTGCTGTCATAGGTATGATTGCATTAATGGTAGCAAGGGCAGAAACTCCCAATAAAAATAGTGGATGAGACTGTTAAGTGGTTCCCATTATTTTAGTGCTGCTTATAGTGAGACGTGTCTCTAGAAAGGACTGTGGCTTTAAAGGACATATTGACAAAAGTACTTGGGAAATTACAGACACCATTACTTCTGCTAAATTTTGGACTGACATCCTTGTAAAGCAAGCTTAAAGAAAACCCTACCAAACCCCAAGCATAAGTGCTTCAGCCATTTAATACGATCACTCTGAGGCAGATTTATCTTTTCTATAAATTGTAATATTGTGACAAGAAACCTTTTGCTCATCATTCCTTTTATTTTTTTCTTCCCAGAAATCTGATTTAGCTGTATAGAGATGAAGTAGCATATATAGCATGTTTGACACTGTATGACAGGGCATGAAGCTTTGGAAAAGGAAGATATGAACATCCGAGTTACTAAAATAGTAAATACAGTTGAAGACTTAAAAATAAGTGTAGAAAAACCTGTTGAATCAAGCTGGAGGTGTAGCTTGCTTCGTTTTCCTCCTCCTTTTCTTTGAGGGCTGCTAGGAAGTCACCATCTTTTTTGCAGCGAGCTCCTTCGCTGTTTGTTCTCTTTGTCCTTTCGATGATTCAGTTTTATTTGAAAAATACCATGTGACTTAGTAATTTGTGCCTGACCATACCAGTGTGAAGTTGTGGCTTTATACTACTTGGCTGCAGCAGAGGGAGAGGAGTGTACAGTGAATACAGGTAGAAATGATTCACATGTTTGAATCACTCGTTTCTACATTATTAGTTAATAGAGTATACTGAATGGGAAATGAGATTCAAGTTTCTTTCAGGAATTCTGTTGGCAAAGGTTCATTTCTAAGTGTTCATAATTTTGTTTCTTACCTGCTGATCTTTCGTAGGTTATTGCTTTTATTTGAATTTTCAGATGTAAGTTTAAATAGATACTTGAATTTTTCTAAGGCTGCAGAGAGATGGATGTGCCAGTAAATGCTGCCTCCCCTCCCTAACAGCTCCTCTGGGAACATTTCCCACCCCAATGCATGTACACACACCTGCATGCACATAGGCTTTTGGAAAAAGTAACAGAAAGCTTGGGCTGGGGGCTGCTTCTTCTAGCTCCGACTAGTAATAGAAGACCTTACTGTTTCTGATTGTTGGTGTTTCCTGTTCCTCTGCACCTGTTAGTAGGTATTTCCATTTGGTACTCTTTAATCCATTTCAATTAAAATCAGCTGAGTTATTAAGGGCTGTGATCTGAATTGCCTAAAGTAGCCCAGATTATTGAAATGGAAAGCTATAAGGGATCCTTGGAGTTGGTTTGTTATCACACCTGAGGGTACAGTTCATGTTACACTTAATCCAATTGAAGGGTGGGCTGCTACCCAAAAGAAGAGGAAACATAAGCATGGTAAGTATTTGGCCATGGCTGTGTGGACTGCTGTCCCTTTTGATAGAGACTCTGTAAAACTTCGTTCTGGCTTCTTGCAGAAATCTGTTGGGATTGTATGAGGAGACTGGATGTAGGAGAGCAGAGGGAACAGTAGCTTTACAGTTGTAACATTTTTTTTCTGAATGGAGAGATCTGTTAGCAGTGTTGGAAATGCGTGTCCCTTGTCGGGTATTATTGACTTGGCAATGATACTTTCCTGGTTTTAATGAATTTATGTTGATCTGAACTACACAATTTAAGTTGTTGTGTTTCCAGTATCCCAAGTGAAGCATGCAACTTACAAGTCATTTCCCTTAAATGGACTTTATAATAAGAACATCTTTACCTGCTGTTCCATTTCAGTCCCATTGCAGATATTTTAAATAGCTTATGGCAGCAAAGTTAGCTAAATTTGGGTGCTTAGGAGTATCTTTTGGGACAGTGGAGAACTGCATATTTAGTCTGACATTTAGTAGGTTGACTTCCAGTCAGTTACAATGTGTCACACATCCCAGCTTGAATCTCTTCGTCACTAACCTTAATTCAGCTCCTGTTCTCCTGCCAGGATGGCTTTGCTTTGGTTGGGATGGGTGTGCCAAGGTAAGGAAGAGAAGACATCAGCTGCCAGGCTGCACTGCTGCCTGTGAACCCTGGGCAACCACTGCCCTAAACAAATGTGGCCAAGTAAGACATGATTGTAAGACAGGCTTCTAGTAGAAGTTCTCATGTGGGAACACATTGGGTGTAAGAGTGTGAGCTAGAAACCTGATTGTTTTCCAGTTTAGTTTTCCTGTTTGGTTTTACTCGGTTTTGCGAAAAAGCAAGTCTCCTAAAGTTGCAGAAATTTTTTGTGGATTTGTTCACCCTTTTTCTTTTTTCAGTTTGTGCAAGGAGGTACAAAGAAGGGCTAAACATGTTGTTCTTTACCTCTGTCTCAGTCATGTGCTTGGCTGCAACTTGGTATTTGGGAATGCAATCAAAGGAACTATCCCTGTGCTTGTCCTGTTTTTATACTCTTTCATAGTTCCCTGTTGTTGGAGGAGAGTCAGGTAGATAGATCTCTGGTCAGAGCCAGGATGGTGATGTTAGTTCTCTTCCAAATAAAAAGAAAATACCTTCTCATTTATTTCCCAGTGTATCCTAAGTTTTTTACCTGACTCCTTTCCTAAAGTGTTCAGGGGCACCGTGAAAGAGTTTAAGCAAGATGATGTTCCTTGTCTGCTCTGCACATTTCCAGCTCAGGGGAACAAGTGTGAGATTGCTCCAAGGGCTTTCCTAATAATTTTTGATTCCCTGCCAGGGAGTTGGAGAACTGGCAGCTCCTTTTGCTCTCAAAGTTTGTGCATATAAGAGGGTGGGTGTTAAAAATTCAGTGCCTCTGTTACTACTTCATATAAGAGATCCACAATTGAGCAGATTCTCAACTCCTTAAGACAAGTTGAGAGTCTTGAGCATGAGAATTATCCTACAGACGGGGTAGAAATCTGTAGATTTTGAGTTATTTTTATTTCCAGGCTATTCCTTTACTCATTACACTGGGAGATAGTGACATTTTAAAGAATATCTCTTCTCAGTTCTGAGAAATTAAAATGCTGCGTTTTGTCATTTTGTGAGTCAGTTTGATTTGGAACCCAGTTGCAATATGGGAGCATCTTAAATGGTTCGGTTCAGTGATGCATAAGGGAATGGTTTTGAATATACTAAGGTGTGAATAAAGGCCAGTGCCTCAAAACTTGTTGAGATCATGCTTTAGCCATGCCTGTTTTAGAAAAAAATTATTTCATTGATATCATTCTCAGCACAGTTAAAATTGAAAATGGATCCAGGCGCATGTTCTAACACATTCTAATGGTATCCTGAGTAAACATAGCTATTTCTAAACTAACAGTTAAATTCAGTGGATATAGCATTGTATTTAAGTGCTTTTACACTCAAGTTTCCTTTAATTGTGGATGATGGACTCCCAACAGCGGAAAGAATTTGCTATATGGAAGTTTGAACAAAGGAGTTAAAATAGTTGTTTGGCATCTTAAATCCCGTTTTTCAACTTGATTTGCCGGGGGAGAGAGGAGGGACAGGTGGTGTTTCTTTGTCTTGTGGTGTCTCTAGTTAGGTTTACAAGTGGTTTGGGCAGCTCTACAGATCCTAGCAGAACATTTTTAATTGTTGCTTCTGTTACAATAGTGATACATGAATAATACAAGAAAAAATATCATGTGCAGAGGTGGGCCAGCACCTACATCTTTGCATTTCCCAGTCTAGAATTAACATAAAAGTTAGACTTAACAGGAGGACTGTTGGGGAAGACCTAATTTAACAAGTTCATTTTAAAGTCATATAAAAAGCTTTGTAAAGTCTTGAGATAATCCATAATTTTCTGTATGCACTCAGAAAAGACACATTAGTTGCTTAAGGGATCAATTAATCTGTCAATCTTTCAAACAGCAAAATCAGCTGCAGACATGCTGGGTTTTTTATTACTTGTTAAGCAGTGATTTCATATTGTGTAAGAGCTGGAAATGCAGTGTGTACTAATGAGGAAGGGAATGTCATTGCCATTTGTCCTGTGTTTATATCACAGATAGGTTTGTGAATTGTATCATGCAGACACTTAAATTTATACTCAGTTGCAGAGAAGAGGATTCTTCATATGTAATGTACCTTGCTAGAGGTTTTATCAACTTCCTTGCAGTTTTCTGCATTTGTGGCAGTTGTTTTAACTGTATTTGGTGTATTAGGATTTATGGTTGGAATCACAGTTGTATTCACCAAAGGCATCATCTGTTCCTAGGGCTGTTAAAAACTTACAAAAGACTGTTCATTTCCTTGCATTTCTGTGGGAGGGAGTACATTGGCACACTCAATGATTTTCTTAAAATGTGTTGTCAACTCTAGTAATTTCCCAAGTATACTTCATATTGTGGAACATGAGTTAAAATTGGGATTTTTATGGTGTCGTCATTCTTGGTTGTGCGAAGTAAAATTAAGAGAATGCTGAGGACAGAGGCATATGGGATACAACTGTCTATAATCCTCAGTATCTGGAACTCCTGATTTTATTGTTTGTATTCTCCTTCTCCATTGCTTACTTGTTGAGACAGTCTTTATAAAGAGGCTGGAGAGAACAGCTTACTGCAGTACTTCTGGCCTTTTGTTTTGGTGTCATCAGTGTGCTTGATACCAGTAGAGAAAGTGTCCTAGAATGGCACCAAGCCAATGTGGAAATGTGCTGTTAATTGGTAACTAGGGCAGTTTTGTTTTCTTAGAAGCTGAGAAAACCCCATCATCATGTACTGAAACTGTTCAGGCACACTGACTAATTACATGTAGTTATGTGTAAGTGTTCTTTGGTCCAGCAATAATTTATAGATTGCTCTTTAAGAACCATTGAGGTAGCAAATAAGTATACTTTACTATATAGCATGGTCTGTTTGTTAAAATTTGTTTTGAAACAATTTCTTTGGGGTTAATCAACCATAAGGTTGAACTGTGAAACACTATCTGCTATTACTGACCTGCAGCTCTTGACTTTTGTATTCAGCAAGTTAATTTGAAGAAGTTAATTTTCAGATGTGCTTTCCTTCATGTGCCTTTTTAATACTGATTTATTCCCACAGATATTTCAGCTTGCAACATCAGATGGGGCACTTGTGCATTTTATATGTAAGTGCTACTCACAAACATAATTGTGACCTGATAAATTGGCAACTGCTTCTTTGTATTTTTCTAAGCTTTTATATTTGTGAATGGGGAGGAGCTGGAAATAGCAGATCACCTCATGTGAAATAGGGCTGTTCAGAGGAAAAGGGTTGAGGTTTTTATTTACAAGGAGCCTGTTGTGGGAGCCCTGCAGATCTGAAGCTCTGTATTTAGTCAGTGTGTAAAAAACTGCGACTGGGATTCAAAGGCACTGCTGCTGGTGCACTCCTTAAACAAAAGGAACCATGGCTCCAAATGTGGAATATGTTCTTTATCAGTTAGTTCTGCTGCTGTGTGACAGTTCCAGTTTGACTATCTCTGGCTTGTTGAAATAAGAAATGGAAAATGTTGTTTGCTGGAGGATTTTTGATTATTTTTCCCTCTGTTTCATATCTAAATTGAATGTTGTATATGTCTGCAGTCATATGCATAGGAGAGAAAAACACAAGAGGAGTTACTGTCCTGGAAAAAAATGAGGAATGCTGGAAGAAAATCATAGGTTTTTTTCAATTAAACTATTTTTATCATGTATATCAGACTTCTTTACATGTGCCACCTTGTTAAAAAAAGTCTCACACCAGGTGAACAAAACAAGAGGTATGGAAAAAGCAGTCCACTTGGAGTAATATCTTCTTTCCTGTGTTGTTGACTGGGTTTTTTTTCAAATAAAAACATTTATTTTGTGGCAGCACGGGTGCTCCTTGATTCTGCAGTGAAGGCAGTATTCTGTGCTTGATACTAGCTAGTTGCCATGGCAACAATTATGATGTCATGAATTCAGTACAGTGACTTCACTGCAGTGTATTTTATCTCTATTCTCAGTTTTCTTCAGATCTTTCTAGCAAACCAAAAAGCACCTACATGTCATGGTGTGACTTGTTTATAATGTGATTCAGCCCAAAAAGTTTGCTGATAGGCAGGAAGAGGAGAATACATTTTTTAATCACTCAAATGTGGTGGTTTTTGTCCAAGAGAAAAGTATTTTTAAAACTGAAAGTGTGAGAGTAGCAGTGTCTGGTTATGTCTCTTCTACCAGGACTGCTTGTTCAATCCCGGCTTGCCTTTCTTATTCCTGTATTCTGTAGAAACAGGTGAAATGTTTTCTTAGGCTCTTTTCATGGGTTTGTTGACCAGCAGATTGTCGCTGGAAAGTTCCTGCCCATCAGCTTTTGGAAATGGTCAGCTGCTTTCAGTGCTTCTGAGCACTTGCATTTATCACCAGGTTGTGTACCTCCATTTCACAGGTAGCAGAGCTAACTTGAGTTCATATGCTGTCCTCTATTGCTTTCTGATAGCCAAAGAGAAGTATTTAGCATTTTTTCCTATTTCTGAAAATGATACTATTTCCAAATTTAGCCCCAGTCAAAATGCCAGTAAAAACACTGAGTTTGACTAGCCTGCATTTCTTTTGTTGACATAACTGTGTGTCTGTTTAGAGCTGGCTTATTGGCTTAACTCAAAGGTTGCCTGAGACTTCTGGGCCATCTGACTTTACATTATTAGTGAATAATGCAGTGTGTGTTAAAGTGGTATGCCAGGTATTTTTTGTATGGGTTTTTTTTCACCCTTGGTATGTAAAAGGATCTTCACCTTTGGCTTAGTTTGACAAAGATAGTTTCTTCATATAGATGAGGCCTAACTGTGTTGTAAGTGTCCTGGAAAACCTTTCTAGTAACAGGAGAAAATGTAGGGTGTGCTGATTTCTTCACATGGCTTCTTACTGTACTGCTAATTTGCATTAATTATATTGAGCATAAAGCTGTTTAGGCAAGGTTAGAATTAAAAGGCCTCTTCAAATTTTTCTTCCTCTGAAGAAAGATGGAGATTTGAAAAGCACCCAAAAGGAAGGACACTTCCACTGGGACGGTGTCACAGACAGTGCATAAGGAAGATGAAAAACATAATGGGAAAAACAAAGTTGCAGTTGTTTTCCTGCAGAAGAGAAATAGTACCCTGCATAGCCTGTCATTTGTGATAAACATATCACAGGAGTTGAGTTGTGACATGCTGCAACTGCAGTTAAGAGTATGTGATTGAGATGTTTTTGTTAACGAGCTACTGACAGAACAAACTGCAATGTAGTGTCACAGGTACTGTTGCTCCCATCACCTGAATGCAGAGGTCTTGTACTTCAAGATTTGCTGTTTTTTGTTGCTAGCAGCTGTGCTTAGTAGCTTTTCTTTAATCAGCATAAATGTGCTGCTGATAGGGTAACTTGTGTTGAATTCTCTAAATGCTTTTTCAAAATTATTATCTTGTTATAATGTCTGTGCACATGGAGGGGTTTATTTACTTAAAGAATGTGCCATGATTTGATTTGTTGAAGTTTTTGGTCTTTAGGCTCCTTAGTCTAACCTTTTGTCACTTAGGTATTGGTTTGTTGTTTTTTTTCATGTGTTTCTTTCTGTTAATTTCTTTTCTAAATGTGTACATTTTCAAGATGTGATTGGACATGAAGCTAAAGAATCTTACCTAGGCTTTCCCTTCCACAAAAGGTTGGACCAGGTGATTTCTTGAGGTTTCTTTCAAGCTGGGTTAGTCTAGGATTCTAGGATTGAACTGTTGGAAGGAAGAGCAGCTTTCTTTAACGGCAAACTGATGTAACTGTGTGTGAAAAAATTGCTAACTCAAACCAAACTTTTTAGTCATGAGATGGAGATGAGATCATTTAGATCTTGGCAGCATTTGCATGAATGAATGTTGCATTTAGAAATAGTATTATGGCAGATAATACCAGACTGAGTATATATGGAATTTAAAGCTCTGGACTGTTGATAATGGCAATTTCTCTGAAGGGAAGTGTAAGGGCAAGGGAAGTGCAATAGTTATTTGGAATACTTGGGAAAAGTGATCAGATGTACAGTGCTACAGTATGTGAAAATGAAAGGAAACTTGAAATGGAAAAAGCAAATCCAAGGTTTACTGAGTGAATCCCTTGTTCAGTTTTGTGAATGGATGGGCACATGGCCTGTCTGTACCAGATGGAACAGAAAGGAGCCTGCTGCATTTTCTCAAACTCAACATTCAAGAGACTGGGATGATGATGTGATGGGGAATGACAACAAGAAAACACCCACCCCCCCATTTTCTTTTAGAATTATTAAAAATAACAATCTAAACTTCAGTGCTCTCTTTTATTCCACTCCAAATGCTTCTATGAGAACCAGTTATATTCTTGCCCACTGGGACTTTGAAAATAAATAAGCAAATTGGAATTTGCCTCAGTTAGTGCTCTGCTTCTACCTAAACATACAACATAAACCCAATGTAGAGCATTGGCTCCAATTTCACATAACAGGGTTTTACAAATTCTGTTTATACAGGGATGCTGAAACCGACCTTTTAAGTTATTACCAATACTGATAGTTCATGGAAAAATGGCAGTATTTGTGGAAATATGGGAAAGTATTTGTCTTGCATTTCAGGATACAGTGACAGATAGTGGCTTGAGACTGTGTTTAATCTAATGTTTTTAGTTTGGCACTTTTTTGGTTGCAGCTTTGAAGACTTTTCTTCCAGGTGAGTGGTTTCAAGAGGATTTCAGTGAAAAGCATTAAAATGCTTGGATAGATCCTCTTGCAGTGCCTTCTTTGCAGTTCAGAACCAAATTTGGTTCAGAATTGGAATGTGAAAGATGAGTCAACAGAAGGTGGAGACTTGAAGGGCTGCTTGCTACTGTAGATAAGTTAGGAGGCTGGAAGTGCCAGAGAGGTGTTTCAAGGGTAGTACCTGGGGAAAAGCTGAGCTTCTAAACTTTGTCCTGCTCAGGGGTCCCTTGTGACCTATTCACCTGTACATGGGTTCATCTGTCACCTTTCTGGGTATCAGGTGACCTAATCCAGCAATCCCCCAGTCTCCTGGGTAAGGCTCTGAGCAGCATCAGAGGTAGATGTGTCCTGTCTTCAACAAAAACTCTGTCTTCTATAGAGAACAGTGTTTTACTGAGTTCATAAATTGCTACATCTCTTGCAAAGACTTATATAGAAAATTCTACATGGCACATTCAAAGCAGGTTTGAAATTTACTGTTTTGAAAGCAGTTGGGAGAATCTTATCAATACAACAGGGCTGGTCTTAGCATGCATTTGTTAAAATCACTAGAGGTGAGCTTTGAATTAAAAATTTGCGATTATTGGGAGCCATGTGAAAACCTCCATGACAAATTTGTAAATGGAGATGGGTGCTTTTCCCCCACAGCCAGGTCTGTGACTGGGAGTGCAGTGGGGTGGGGGTGACATGGTTATCTGGGCCTCAGCAGGCTGCCTGGTTCCCTTTTGCTGCAGCTCTGATTCAGATTACCCAGCAGTCCCCGTGCTTTGCTATGATCAAACGATACAGCCCTCACGGAAAAATGTGCTACTCAAAGCTCTGTGTGGCTCCTGTAGCCAACTTGATCTATACAATAGGAAATAGGAAAGCCTTCTTTATCTGATTAAACAGCCGACTTTGGCATGAAATCTCCTTTTTAAAATCAACTTGCTGGAAGTGCTATGACAATAAAAATGCCTTTTTTTTTTTTTTGCTCTTGTTGTGAAAGCAGAAAAATTGACTGACGCTTCCTCGTTTCATGTATTACTGCCAGAGCGTTCTCTGACATTCTTTGAGTTTAATCATCAGATGTGATACCCTGGTTGTACTTAAGCACAAAACTTTTCAGTGCTCTATTAACTGCCAGTATCTGTGCTACATGTGGTTTCTTCACGGTGACATCAACTATTGTTTCTTCTTGCTTGCTGTATTGGTGTTAGAGGTATCCATAACAAATTGAATTATGTCTCGATGGTGATCATCAAATTACAGACATCAGCTCAAATATAAATGGTGTCAGGATAAGCACGTTTAAGTCCTGACTTTCTCCTTAAAACAAATGTAAGTTTTGGGAAAAAACTTTTAAGAGACAAATTACATTTTAAATGTAAAATATATGCGTGGTTAACAAAAAAAAGTTTGACAAAGTTGACTGTATACATCAGAAAAAAAGAAAGGCAAGTTAATTGTGTATCTTTTTTTTTTTTTTTTTGAGAGCTCCATGAATGTGTGTATATCTCATTTGAACCTACTGGATCTTGCCTACTGAAACTCCCCCTGCAGTCAGTGTAGCTGATGATTCAGATGATGAAGTTGGTCTTTACTTCCAAATAGCCATGAAGCAGTGGTCCTTGTGTATCCAGATCACCCAGCATAATAAGTATTCATGAACTTTCAAAGATTAGCCTAGCTTCTGGTTCTGGTCTGGTTTCTAGTTTAGGTTCCTTTAGATAATTTTGATTACTGGGGACTCAGGAAAGATGATACTGTTTAGACACTTTTCTTTTTGATATCTTGCTTAATATTCTCTCCTTGCTTACCAAATACACACATTCTTGCTTTTGCTGCAGTGCAGTGGTGGAGGAAAGATTTGGGGGAAAGGGAGAAGAAACACAAAGGCAGAGGAATAAGCCTTTGGAAATGGTTTGGAGAAGGATACAAGAAGAAGAGAACAGCTCTGTAGGAAAAGAATACTCTGCATATTCTTTATAAATAATGCATCATGTGGGTGAGCTTCATGTCTGCATCTGTGGTGTAGCAAATAGAGATACTTGCCTGGCTGTAAATGCCAAGTGTTGCAGTAAATGAGAGAAAAGTCACAAACTGTGAAGAAGTCTTAGGATCAGTGAACTTTTTATTTTGTCATTCAGTTATCAATTAGCACCTGTAATTAAAAAAGAGCAGTTGGAGTAAGAGCAGTGTTCAAGTCATGGAACCTCAAGATTTTAGGCAGAGATTGGCATTTCATCTGGCTCTCCAGATTTGTGTGTTTGCGTTGGCTTCTGCTTCTCAGATAGCATTGATTCAGTAGCAAAAAAAATATAGATGTTTACAATAAACACTATCTTTCATATAGGGATTGTGAGCACTGTCATTAATTGTAAGCACAATTAATTATAGGATGAGGATAATAAACAAAGTTGATGATGAATAAGGTTGGTATCTTAGTCAGACTGAAGGGTTTCATTGAGATGTTATTTTAATAAAAGCAGTTGTCCACAGCTCTTAAAGCAAAGAGGGCAGTATTCTTTGGGCTCTGAGGGGATCACAAGGTTCCAGGTAGGATTTCTAGGGATGATTTCAGTTTTGAGAGTATGTAGAGCATTATATGTGACACATATCTCTTCCAAGGTAAAGGAAATTATCATTATGTTTTACTAAACACACATACATTATAATAGTTCTGCTCTTTGACCCAGAATTAAATTAAAATCTAGAGACTATACAACTCAACTGGCTGTGCTCTGTTTGTGGGTTTGTATTTTAATTTGGGCAGTGTCTATGATGGGGAAAAGACAAACAGACTTCTTAGGAAGAACGTGGATGTTTGATATTTCCTGTTCCAGAACCTTTGCTTGAAAACTGCATTGGATTTATTTCCCTTTTAGATTTATAAAAGCTATCCTGAACACTCAGCTGTTTAAATACTGGTGTGATGTGCCACTGCAGAGGCGTTTTACTTTCATATTTTTCATTCAATAAGATGCGCATTTTTTCTGTATAAATGAACTCATATTCAGTAGTGCAATTGATGAATTCTCCTCCTCTTTTTTTCCTTCTGTAACACTGGCAAGCAGTTCAGTTCATCCAGGTGTCAGTGCTTTTAGCTGTGTGATCAGAATTTTCTAATGAGGGGAGGAAACAGTAAGAACTGGTTTGAAATCACTTTTCAAGGCCCAAAAAGAAAAAAGAAAGCAAAGCCATCTTAAAATTAACAGCTGGAGTATTATTCTTTATGGCCTTTCAGAAGGGAAAGAATAGAGGTGGTTTTTTTCTTTTTTTTGGCTTGTATAAGTGCAACCTTACACAGTTTTCCTCTCATTTTTCTCTCATGTTCACCCCTCATCTTTATCCTAGAAATGTAATTCCTCTTCTGATGTCTTTCCTCTGAGGTTTGTCCTCTGTGACGCAGACTTAGTTCAGTCGACACAATCTCTGATTCTGTTCAGTTCTGTGCTTTTTTTTTCATCATGTTTCACCTTACTTTTGGTCAATTAATTTTAATGATCTTTTTAGAGAAATTCTTTCTTTTATTTCAGGGTTGTTTGGGGTTTTTTCTGAAGCCCAAGTAAATTGAAAGCAAAAATAAAGCCATTCCAAGGTTTCAGGGTGCTTAGGACAGAGTAGTTTTTGCACAAGGGCACTCCACCCCATCTTGTGAATAAAGAACTTAAGTGAGACATGTATTTCTAGGCTCCAGTTTCTGTTTTCTCTTGGCAATGGAGGCGAGATTAACCATATTTAAATAATATTTTGAATATTTTGGGGTGGACTCCTTTTTTTTGTGTGTGTGTGTGAAGATACTTCCATAAGGAGAGTCAATCATTTTTTTTCTTTCTTTCCCCATCCCCAAACCCACAAGACAGAAATGAGGAAGTCCTTCACCTCCAGGCTTGCCAGATCATACATGAAATATTGTGCTACCTGAAGTGACTGGCTTCTGACCTTGCTCAGTGGTCATAAGAGCTTTTTTTACCTTGATACAGGATACTTGTATCCTGTTTGGAATGACTTCCTAGGCTTTATTTGGGTCTACTTGGGCAATGCTGGGATATAACACTTCTGCTAGGCAGCTCTGATTTTTATGCCGTTGAGTGGTTGAGGCACATGTCTTTCATTTAACTTTCTTCTTCCTAAAGCCAGTGGTTCTGATGACTTTGAGCAGCAGCACTGATGAGTATTTTTACCTATAACTGAGTAAGAAGTATTTTGAAGTGGGAATTGGGACAGGAAGCTGCATAATCATTTGGTATGATTTCTAGACAGATGCATGAGTTCTGCAGACACAGATTGGTCAGATGAGGATATTTGGTACTGTTAAAGACTCAAGTGTGGGAGAAAAAGTGTTATTCAGGTTGCTTTGCAGCATTGATGCTTCCAGTGAGCAGAAACAAATGTTTGGCATACAAACTCCTATGACTGTGATTTCAAATGATAGTCCAAGTTTACAGTAATAAAAGCCTATTTTATATTTATAGTGTTCTAGCAAGGAAGTTTTTTTGCCTTTTAGAAAGTCCCTGTAGGACTAGAGAGTCTGTAAATGCATTAGAAGTTGTGTCTGTAAACTGGCAGCACAGTGCAAAGCTGCAGTTGAATGCCAGAACTTGAATTTGTAGTAGAAACAGATTTTCATAGGCCTGTGCTGCAAAATGATGTGTTCTGATATTTAAAGCTGTTACTTGGAAATGCCTTCCCTGGGTTTTCAGAGGATAGCAGTTGGATCACTTTTCAATTGAGTAGCAATTTGAAGGCATTCCTGAATGAGAAGTTAATGCTGCAGGAATGTGCTCTGCTTGTTAGAAGAGTCTTATCAGTAGGCTGGGCTTTAATTCAAGGTAAAAGTGAATGGACAAATACTCAGGAATTATATGACACTTGCAGGCTTTCTTCCTGAGAAGCCAGCCTGCTATTCTGTCCCAAGGCTACCATAATCCGTGTTCCTCACATGCAGAGAAAAAATGAGGACTCTCTCTGAACCCCTCTCTCATTTGCTGGAGGTTTAGCTGTTTCATGGAAAGACTGCTTGCTCTTATACAACAAATATCTTACTAACTGTACTATTTAACAACTGAGGGGAAATTATATGGCGGAGTGAAGACTGGTCCTTTTGTGAAATAGCAATAGTTTCAATTACTTTGTTTCATTTTAGAATAAGGATCTTGTCATTATGAAATTTAGGGTTAGCCATGGCTTCCTTCAGCACCATGCTATGAATATGTCTAATCCTGCAGAAATGTGGAGTACACATACTCTTCATGTAAAAGGAGAAAGTATTTCCAGCTGTAGTAGCTCTAATTAATTTAATGACACCGTGACAGTAACAGAGGGTCTAGGAATGCTATTATAATTCAGTCATATAATTCATGCTATTATAATTCAGTCATAGTTAAAAACTCATTTTAGCATGTAGATCTTGGGGCACAGCATGTCCATTCATCAGGATTCTGGTAAAACTTGAAGATCTGTAAGGATGAAAGAATAAGAGCTGGTGGAGGGATGAATAGGGATATTTAGAAATTCCTTTGTTGCACTGTACAGAAGTTCTAGCCAGGAAAATAGGTTGGATGTTATCTTCTTCAAACAAGGAATTTGGTGCGCTTGTGGAAATTTGTTGAAAAGTTCAGCCTTTCAAAGGGACATAATAAACCAAAGGTCTCAGCATTGTCTTTCTGCTTTTCAAGTCAGAGTCTTCCAGGTCTCTGAGCTTTGATGTTGGAGCCAGCAGTAAGAGGCGCTGCCCATTGCAGGATCATTGCAACTCTTGGCACCATCACCAAATTTTAATTTTATTGTTGGTTAGGGATTCTTTTTTCTCAACTTCAATTCCTTGAGGTGTTGTTTCATAAGTATTAGCACATCTTCCCTATTTCCCTTGAACACAGTGCTGCCCTGAGGTGTTGCTGTTTCTTCCCTACATTAAGGTCGTGTGCATTTACTTTGAACATATTCAGCTCAAGATATTTCATATCCATAATGTAGTTCCTATTTAAGGTTTTGAATGTTGTGAGATAAGAAGTAGGACTACCTAGGAAATAACAACTACCATGTTGTTAACTGAGGCGTGAAGAAATCAGATACAGAATATCTAGTAAAGGAAATGGTTTGCAATATTGTTTTGGCAATGAACTTGTATCTTGACAGGGGAACTTTGAGGTACTAGGTTCTGCAGCAAAGAAAAACATAAAATGAAATTAAATCCTTAAAATAAGGGTTGATTGCCAAGCCAAATATTAGGATGCTGCTTTTCAATATGCTACTGTGAGTAAATTCAGACAACTGAGGATGGGACTTGAGAGATTTTCATTGGTTTATACTGCCTCCAAATGATATCTTAAGCAAGTTTCCATGTTTACATGTTCCTCAGTTTCTCAAGTTGCAGTGTTTTTGATTTACATTTGTTGATTTGAGTTAAAAAAAAAAACAACAAACCGAACAAACAAAATGTCAAACAAATAGAAATCAAGCAAAAAATCACCCACAAACCAATATCATAAGTAACCTGCCTTGTTGGGTGTTTGAGGTTTTAACGTTTGGGATGTATTTTGTGACCATTGGGTAAAATATACATTCCCTTCTTCCCACTTTCATTCAAGCATTGCTGGAGTAATTAATCCCTAATGTTGCCCCGCTGATAAAAGATACTTCAGACCAGATAGGGAGCCACAGACAAAGGCATGTTCTTTTACTTTTCCTGCCCAAGAAATGGCAAGTGGCATAATTACAATTTTCAGATTCAGGGTCTTTTTCCTTGAAATCCTGTCTGCTTTATGTTATTCAGTATTCAATTTGTAGTTTTCACAGAGTGTTATTCAAGCTACAACCCTTTGCAGCAGTTGGCTTGTTTTGCAGTGTCTGTTCAGGTTTTAGTCTTCTGATTGCTGTCAAATATCTGCATTGTGTTATTTGGTTAGCTTTGAGATAGCTCTCTTAGATTTTTTAGAGCTTACTTATACTTAAAAAATTTATTTGAATTCTCAAAAATAAGAATTTGTAAGAACAGAAAAGCATGGTTTCCAAGGAAGCTTTGGCTCTGTTACATTAGATTCTGAAAAGGGAAAGCCATACAGATAGAAAAGCTATTGTGGCAGCTTTTCTGATTGAATTAGTAGTGAATGCTCTTCTAAAAGCAGCTTTCATTATTAACCCAAATCAGTTACTAATACACAGGGACAGCTGAGTGAGGAGTCACCAACACTGCACTGAAGAAGGTGAGTAATTGTAGGAAGGACTTAAGGAATGCTCTTCTTAAGTGGCATGGTATGAGCTGCTGCTGTGGTGAAGCAGTAACCTTGTACCTGTGATATCTTAACTAGTTGCTGTTAAAATGAAAGTGATGTCAAATGTTTGCTGTTGGTATTTCAGTATAGTAAAAGAAGGTTGAATAAATTGAGAGGAAATGACCCAATCTTTGCTTACAACTCATGAGTGTGTGGTGCACAAAGCCTTTTCATGAGGGAAGTTGTTTCCTCTACTCTGGTTTCCTTTATGAGTCTCCCAGCTTCTCTAAAAGAAGCATGATGTGTGTTTTTTAGTTGCCATGGAAGTTGTCTTGTGCCAATGCAAAAGGTAGAACTCTTCTGACAGAGCAATTTTAGTCAAGATATGAGGAAGATAATGTTCTTCTGGTGCAAAACAGACTGCGGTGTTACCAAGACATAGTAAACCAACACAGAGTTTTTAGAGCACCATTTAACTTAACTGAAGCCTTTGAATTACACTGAAGCCATAGGTCTCAGAACTACTGCTTTTATAAGCTTCATTTGGCTGCTTGTGGTAAGGATGTGGTTACTTGTTTTTCCACCCTACCAGATTTGGGAAGCTTGTGATACCAAAATTGGCCAGGAAATAAACTTTCTAACACAATCTGAAGTATTAGAAAGCAGGCATTCTTTATTATGGACACACTCAGAGGATGTCTCCTCTAATCAGATGTGTACAGTGAGGTTTTACAACAGGGTGTTTATTCCACCCTGATCAAACACTCCTCACAACATACTTCTTAGCTAATAAATAGACATAATTTTCTCCTAGCATTGATTTCCATGCATCTGCCTCCATGGGAAGTCCTTTTATGGTCCTAGAGGGTCGTCTGGTGCTTGTAAAGGGGTCTCTGGTGCTTGTATTAACTGCGTTCTTCAATATTAAAGGTGACCTTTCTTTGAGCATCTTCTTTGGGCATATGCTGTTGATTCTTGTTACAAAACTTGCCAAAACCCCCACTATATACTTGTTATCTGTTTATCCCCTAGTTCCAGCTATGTTTATCATCTTGTGTGCATACTTTTACCTTCTTTTCTCTTGATGTTTTTTTTTTTTCTACTTAAGTCTTTAAAATCTATCTAGCAGCCCCAGGGGAACTGCAAATGTCTATTCTTTTTGTTATTTATCACTTTCACAAGCTCCTTGTCAGACCATGAGACTATTTCACAAGTTGTACTTTGTATGGACCAAACCTTACTTATTTGGGGATTGTGCTCTATCCATTTCTATATATGTGTAAGCAGTAGTGTGTCCACTTCATCATTCAAACAATAGCTTCTCTTTTGCCAGCAGCCACAGCTGCTGTTGAGAGAAGGATGTAGAGGCCAAATAAAAGGGCAGGCTTACAGCTCTTACAAATCTGAGGATGTGTGGCAGTGTTGGCTTAGGGAAAAATCATGCAGCAATTCCTTTTTGTTTTTCTACCTCCTTGGTGTCAGGAGCAAGTCTGTCCCAGGGTAAGTGTATTCATACAAGAAAAGCTGAGCTGCTGGACAGTGTTTCCTTCTTTAAGAAACATTCTTGCAACAGTGGGAATAGCTTTTGGGCACATGTTTGACCATACTGACTTTGTGTTGACGTTTGAACTAAAATAACTAAACTGGTTTAATATTGCTGCAGAACCTCATGTTCATTCAGGACTTGCTAATTCACAGTGTCAGGGTCAGAATTTGTCATGTGAAAGGGTCTTGTACCAACCAAATTGAGGGGTTTGTATTTTGGAATTTGATGAAAATGTTGCCTTTTTTTTCCTCTTGATAATTCCTGTAGTCACATCGGCTTTAAATCCTGAATAAAAGTTACCTCTAGCGCAGTTTCATGTTAGTTTATCTGGCATCTGGCCCTTGATGAAGCAGATCCTCTTGCCTCTTTGAGTGATAGTTTTTATACCTTTCCTCCCTGAATGTTTTATTTTGTAACTGAACAATAAAGATCTAGATGTTTAATTTGTTAATTAGGCGAAAATCTGTCCCTCATTTCAGGGTTGATTTTTCACTGTATCAGGTGAGGGAACCAATTCTGGTGTTGCCACATAGCAGCTTTCTGACAGAGGGAAGCAGTGGTAGCATTTGCTCTTTTGGATAATTTTATTCCTTCACTTTGGTACAGCCAACTCACACCCTTGGCTTACCTGTTTTGGGGAGCTGGTGTTCATCAGTTCACCAGTGTGATGGCCAGCTCTGTGTGGTGTGTTTTGCTTTTTCTTTTTTTTTGTAATACTGACAGGAGAGTGGGTTGCTGCTGGGCAGAAGGGATCTCATGTCTCCATTCCCTTCCAGCATTCCTGTTATTTGTATTGCCACACACCCACCACCAGGCTTCTGCTAGGCAAATTCCTGCTGCCACTTGGAGGCAAGTGCAGTGCTGAGGTCAAGTGTGCAGAGACCAAGGGAGGGTGGAAAGTCAGGAACTCCGTGTAATAACCTATTTGTACTTCAGTTTAGAATGGTGCTGTTTCTGGCCTGAGTGAGGTTCTCTTTAAAGAAGCAATCTGATACAAGTAAAGTCTCTACCACAAAGAAATGCTTTTGCCTGATTGCTTTCAATTCTGGTTTGATTTTGTAGTCGTGCTTTTTCTACAGACACCTATAGGAAGTGGGACTGTGCTTTGATTAGGGAAGAGTGCCAGAAAAGTAAAAAGGGGATGAGAATGTGGAGGGATGATGATGATTATTGTTATGATTATTACTAAGTTGATTTTTGCTTTTTGCTGTGGGTCTAGTACAGCCCTGAAATCGGATGTGTCTTAAAGTAAAATAAAAAAGTGAGAGCAATTACTTGTTTTTGGTAGCATGGCAACATTTATGGGGAGATTCTCTGAAGTATTCCCAGTGGACATGCACAATTAAGGGAAGTGAGTAGTCTGGGATATAATATATAGTCTTACATAGTGACTTCTAAAACAGAAAGCTTCTAAGTAGACAGGTGATTACTGTGTGCATCACAGGAGAAGGAGGACTGTATGAAAGCTATTTATGCAATATACATATTCCCTGTCTGAAAGCTATGCCTGGGAGCTGCAATAACAAAATAAACAGATGAGATTTCTTTTTAAAATAATACAGCTGCTGCCTCCAGTCAGTGTGAGGATGAATGACTTTCTCTTTTGTGATCTGTATGCCGGACTAATGCAGTATATCTTATTTGGGTTGCTTTCTGAGCTGTTTCTTGATGACTGGTTCAAGTGCTTCAATATGACTGTACTCTGCTTGGTACCCCAAATATTAAGGGATAACTGTACTCTAGAAGTCTTCTCTTAAGAAGGTGTGCTTAACACCTCGATCTCCTGTGTGCACATGATAAAATTATTCAGGACACTGAAGGAGTGGTGACTCTTATGTCAGTCAATACCATTGTGATGATTGTTGCTTGCCAAGTATTTGATATTTTTGTTCCATGTACTTGAAATCATCTGCTGCCTAAAACTAGTTTTCCCATCTTTCTTTTGGTTGAGAATTGTCAGAAGTCAGTTGCTGGAACTATTAGGCTTAAGCCAGAGGAAAGGTTTTGTACAAATTTAATCTCTTTTTACAGGAAAAAATTAATTTTCTAGTTTAGAAAATTAATAGTGGTGTGTTTCTAGTTCCCTGATTAACTTTCTAATTTTGGTTGATTTTGAGCAATTTTTCTAAAAGGCAGATGTACTTTTTCTGTAAGTTCCATGAAACTGAGCTGGGGCAGGAGAGAGATCTTAGGAATGCTCAGAGAAGACAGTGAGATGGACTCATGTTACTGGCATGGAAGAGTTAACATCAATAAATCTGTCTTTAAAAATGTCCCAAAGATAAACTGTGGTCAAGCATAATGTATGTGAATCTAGCATTCCAGCCAGCGTTCTCAGAATGAGATTTTGAGGTGGTCAAAGCTCTGGGTTTTGGCAAAATAAAAGTAATTTTAACAGATTTCTCTGGGTATTTTTTAAACATAAATGAGAATTCTCCTTAGCAGCAGTAAACCTCTGTAGTCATTCATGTATTTGCTTTGCCAGCTGTAGGAGCTTAGGTGCTGTCCAGTACCACCAGGGACTTGTGTCTGCATTTCTGTTCAGGTAGGTGTTCCAGGAGAAGACAGTAGAATCTTTGGATTCAACTATTTTATGCACTGTTATGTTAGTGGTTGTCTCAAGTATTTTACATTTCTACTATTAGTACCTCAGAAATATTCCACTGCTGGCTGCTTCATATGGCTGTAACACTGTCAATATTCAAAGTGTTTTATAAATTTAATTAATACTCAAAGACACTCCTGGTACACAAAACAGATGGAGGGTTTTTTTCAGTTACTTAAATTGCTCTGTAAGTTCTTTGCTTCCATCTTTATTTTTCTTCTACTTAGTATCTGTAATGTGAAATATGTTCAGTCTGGTTTGTAAAACTGACATAATAGTTGCAGGTTCTGTAATTCTCTCTAGTGGAATTCCCCCAATTTATTATTACTAAAAAACCTGCACAAAACTCATATACTTCAGAAACAGAGTTTTTAATCATGGTAAACAAACCCATGAAAAAGAAAGGTTTTTACCAATTTTTTTTCACGGTGTTTCCCAGGTTACCTTACAGGTGGTGTAATAGTATATAAATATGCTGCCAACGTGAGACAGAAACCTCCCTAAAAAATACAACAACTGAAATCTGCTGTGTCAGTGGCAATCTGCTGGAGATGTATTTGTCTGTCAGCTTATGACCTTGCATTTTTTTGTAGAATTTTCATATTCTAATTGTGCATTGGATTTTTAAATGAAATTAACCTTGTGCAGGCTAATTAAGATTCATATCCTTAAAACTGGGTGTACTTTACCTCCTTGTTTGGAAAAGAAAAAGAAATTAAGTTGCAGAATTAACTTAAAACTTTTGATTTTGGGTACTGTTTTTGTTCAGATGAAGGAAAGATCTGTCCTCAGAATAGTCAAAGAGAGCATTATCGAGTAGCAAAGTTAGATTATCAATTCAATGTTCCTTTCTGTGGTTCCTTTCTACGTTCCTTTAATGTTCTGGAAATAGCGTGCTCTAGGTAGACGCTTATGGTTGTATGAAGATGTAAATCAAGATGGAGATGGCTTAATTGTTGATAAGGGACAACTTAAGATCATTATGCATTAAAAATCTATTCTTGAATTAAGTTAAAACTATTCACTATTAATAATTTATCGTGGTATTGACACAAATCTGTACATTTTCCAATCTCATACTTTATTACAAATACTATTGGCAAACATTTTCAGCATATACATCACAGCTAAAAACCCACAAAGGAATATATAAATTACGTGTAAGTAGTTGATGCACAGTACCAAGGGGAGGAAGTGGTCTAGAGGACAAAAAAATGCTTGAGAGAAGCACAGTCTGCAGTTATGAATTATTTCATATAAATATTGCCTATGGCATGGATATTTAAAGGGGGCGAAAAGCCGAATATATTACAGGCAGCTCATATCAGCTGCTGTGGGCGAGCTCTGGGAGCGATTCCGAGAGGAGGGACCCAACTTGGGCGCCGCAGATACAGCCGAGTGTTTTGTCTTCTGGCCAGCAAAGGCGCAGGGCTGGGTCTGGTGAAGAACGGAAGGGTGCGGGTTCCTGGCGCTGCGGGATCGCTGCGGGCACGGCTCGGGCGCAGCCCCGCAGATGGCGCTGGCCCCGGCGCCGCTCTCCCGCCGCTGCCCGGGCAGGAACCGCTGTGCCGGGAATTCTGATGGGCTCCGTGCACAACGCGTGCCTTTCAGGTGACTGCTGGAAACCAGATGTTTTTGATAAGATTTTGATAAATGTATTGGGATCCGCTGAGAATAAGATTTAACATGAAAATAAATAAAAAGCACCCAGGGGAGTAATTCTATTTTATTTATATTCCTTAGCTCGGATAGATTTATTTTTTAAAATTTTTGTTCCGTTCCTTTCTTCTAGCCTTCTTAATAAGAGCATTGGACAATTTATCCCCACGATGAAATTATATGAAATGTTTTTTGCCCTTTTTTTTGAATCTAAAACCTTCAGCAATGCATACATCACAACTGAATTTTCAAAGGAAAACTCTTTGAAGTCCTTTTTTCTTTTTTCTTTCTTTGTGTCTCTGTCTCCCCCTTTCTCCATCTCTCCCCCCTCCTTCTCTCTGTCTGTCAAGTTCAAGAGCAGCTCAGATGCCATGAATTAAGTGAAGCACAAAAGGGGAAAAGGAGACCCTTTTGAAGAACAAAGGCCTCCCATTAGGCTGCCGTGTTCTTTCTCTGACCAAAATTGCTCCCTACATGGTTTTTATTGCTGTCCACATGCTTGGCACATAAGGTAAATACAGTAGGACCCTCGTTACCTCACACTCTCTCTTCCTCTTCCCCCTTCAATAAATGTTTTGTCTCTTTGATGTCCCTAGTAATTCTTATACTGATTGTTCCCACCCTCATAAAAGCCCCAGGGGTAGTCATGGTGGTGGATGGCATTAGATACTGTGTAAATGCTTCCAGAAAAGAAGACAAACTGCAGCCAAAGAATTTATTTCAGGTGGAAGAGAATGGGAAGGAAATACAGATGTTTTCTTTTCAACATGTTGCCTCTTTGCCCCAGCTACGCTTATATTTCCCAGGGAAGTCCGTAATTTCTTCCTGTTTGTTTCAAAAACAAACAAGGAAATAGGGCTAAGTCAGAAATATGAGAAAACGCATGCCACAAGATTTTAAAGTGATAGGAACCTTCTCTTAAACCTTGATTATTTATTTTTCTTTCATTTGGACAGCTCTCTGTTTCAGAGCTCTGGTGAAAAGTAGCAGCTAAGACTGAGGTGGATTTCAAAATGCGGACTGTGCGGTGCCTGCCTTTTAAAAATAAATCAGTCAGGCCCTTCCTACTGAAGAGAAGTTTAAAAATAGCACTGAAATGTATGCATGCATATAAAAAACTGGAACCAGTGTGAAACGCTATCTCAAATCTGAAGTTTTAACAGAACTTTTTAATACTTGAATGACAAAATTTGCTAATAGTTTCATAAGACATCTTTTGGTGAGTTAATTCTTACAGCAGAATCCTGAAAGGTGAAAATAATTGATGTGAGATAGCATAATCCATGGTGAAGTTGTCTGGAAATCATAAAGTATTTGAGTATTTCTTGTCATTTGAAATTATGTTCTTCCCAAATAAATTGTTTTCAGAGATATCTATTTGTTTTGATATTTGTACTTGTTTTCATCTCCTGGTTCTGCATTTCCAGTGACATGAAGTAGTTTCATTAGGTTGTGTAACACAATTTAATATGTAATGATTAACAGAACATGTAACTGTTTTTATTTTTGGCACTGCTTCTTACTGCTACCACCTCACCTCCTGGAGTACATGCTTTTATGAGCATCTACTGTTATGAATATAGTAATTTCAGAGAAAGTGTCAACAAGGCTACTCAAAGAAATAACAATGACTCTTATCAGTCTATTCTGTAGATTACAAGGCAAGGAAAATCCACCTTGAAATCTGACTTTTCATGGCAAGTTAGATTTTTTTTTTTACGCTGCTTTCCCCCGCCACCCCCCCCCCCCCCCATGTTGCTCATATTGCATAATAAATTTTAAAATAAATTATTGATTGTAATCAGTTGAATATTTCCTCACTCTGTATGTGCAAGGTTTTACATACACATCTCTGCAAAGGAATTAAATTTGCTTCCCCATCCCCTTGTAATTGGCCTACTTAGCTTCCTGCTGTGGGGGGGACGGGGGAGGGAGGTGATGCTGGCACTTAATGAACTTTCAGTGTGTAATTGGCATATTTTGATTCATATTTCATGCAAGGATGGGTCGTCTAAAGTGGCATCTGCACCTTCAGGTGTTCCTGTAGAACGTCCCGTGGGTAGCAGTGGTGCCTCTGCTTGTGGTGGATGTGGATGCTGTGATTAATGGTAGTGGCTACAGCTGCCTGAGTATGGAAGATGAACCTTTGTTCTACCTTCCCCCTCCCTCTTGCCATGCCCCATTTGTCATGTAGCCTCTCCTGTTGTCGTTTAACCTATGTCCCCTTGCTCCGTGGAGCTATACCTGCACTCATCTTCCCCGGCCTCACAAATCTGTGCCAGACCTTCCCTTCCTCTGTGCCTGCGGGCATGGTTCCGTTCACAGGTCAGAGCTGATGCTCACCCTGGTGCTGAGCAGCAAGTGCAGGACCAGGCTGTGCCAGGATGGTGGCAGCTGCGGCTGGAAGTCGAACCGAGGGAGAGGAGGCGCAGCTGCCGCATCCACAGTTCAGCCACAGCATCGGTTGGTTTGCATTACCTACCGACCTAGAACACTGGGATGATTTTCTGGGGAACTGGGACAAGCCTGGGAACCACTGGATTCTGCTTCAGGTTGGGCAGAGTAAGAGGAAGACTTTCTGAGGGAGGTGGGGCTGTGTCACACAGAATCACGGGATTAATGAGGTTGGCAAAACCTTTGAGATCATTGAGTCTCACCTATGGCCTAACACCCCCATGGCATTGAGCATCACATCCAGTCTTTTCTTAAACACCTCCAGGGATGGTGACTCCAACACCTCCCTGGGCAGCCCATTCCAATGCCCAGTCCCTCTTTCGGTGAGGAGCTTCTTCCTTATGTCCAGCCTAAACTCTCCCTGCTGCAGCTCAAGGCTGTGTCCCTTAGTCTGCCCGCTGGTTTTCTGGGAGAGGAGAACAATGTCATGCAATTAAGTAACATGATTTTAATACGACTTGAAATTTCTATGAGGATAAATAGGAACTGAAATATAAATCAACTTGACCAGCACAATAAAAAGTGAGCGTCAGCTTCTGAGTATTCCTTTCAGCAACAGTAAAAGGATTTTCCTGGGCATGTGTTGTAGGTAACTTTTTTTGAATTCCATCAGATTATTCTTCCTTACACTTTTTCTTTAAGAATATGTAATATACACCTGGAAGAGAACACTGGAAATTTTCAATTGTATGTCTGCACAAAACAGACTCACAGCCTGAATTTTGAATTTTACTTGACAATTTCTATATAAATACCAGTGACATAGTAGACATAAAGATTTGGTGGCTTCCACTGAAGACTTGTTGAAATAAGTAGTGAAAGAATGTTTTAGCAAGAGGCTTAGTTTTAATTATTCAAAACTGTTCATTCCTTACATAGGAACTACAAATTTGTAAGAATAGTACCTAGTGCCTTGGAAACACTGCACAGTGAAAAGCATTTAGATTGCTATTCTTGAAATAACTTCAACATTTTAAAGAAATGATGATGTCTTCAGAATGGTTTCATTTCTCTGGCACTGATGCTGCTGAAATTTACTCAGGTTTGTCTTAATTTTGAACTCCCAGACATTGAGCAACGGCTTAGCAGAGCTCTGAAATGTGAGGTTGGTTATTGTAGTCATTGAATAGTCATATTCACAGTGTTGCTTCAGGATAAGGGGTTCAGTACATCATCTATTTCTTCCCAAAGGGCTAATATTTCTTATTAGATTCTTAGCAGAGCCTTGAAGCTGTGTAACTACTCTCATCTTCATCACACAAAATGTAAAATCTCTTGAGGTAAATAAAATTTTCTGCTCTTTCATTCTTTCATTTGCAGACAACAGTAAGCAAGACTCCTTGTACTTCAGGTTGTAGCTTGCATTCTGAGTTCTCTGCCACTGGAATGTGCTCTTTTTCACTAGCTTGCTTTAGGTTATAATACGGAGATTATTCTTTTTATGTTTACCTTGTCTGAGTCTTGTATTTAGCATTTTTTTCAGGCAGAAACATAAAATGGAAACTTGTGCAAAAAACCAATGTGTTGCATGTTGAATTTTGAACGCAGAGTAGAACTTTCATTCATTTGTTACCATTTTTCTGCAAGAGATTTTGCATACTGACACTTGATGTTTTCTTCTTTAGAGGCTAAACAAAATATTAAATAAATTAGAAATTTGAGTAGCAAAATCCATTCAATCACATTCAGTAAAGAGTCTTCTCTGGTGGGTGAATTTTTCAGGCTGTAGTGCTTTAGGAAATGATGATAGTTTTGCCATGATGGTGCTGTGTACCCTGACTGGCCATTAGAAAAGAGGAGACAGGAATTTACATAAAACAAGTGACCTTATGGTAACCACTTGCTCTGAAGGACATACAGGAATTATTGTCTGTGAATAGAATTGTCTGTGTATAGAAAAGTCAACACCTTTTGGACTATAATCTAGTCTTATTAAGGGTGAAGCTAATCTAAATGATTCTGAATTATTTTGTACAGCTGCAAGCACACAGCACAGGTTACTGACACACTGTAACTTGTGCTGCCGGAGACTTAGCTTTTTATTTTGCATATCATTTTTGGATAAGGAGTCTGTTGCGTTGATTTTTGGGTATGTGTGTAGCGTTCGAGTTTTGGAAGATCGATTCTCAGGTGAAGAATTTAAATATGGAGGACTTAATAAAATGTAACCCTGAGAGGTCACTTAGAGAGATGTGAGGTATCTACACTTACCCGTTCTCCATGGTTTAGATTTAGGGACCACCCCCCTGATTTTTTTCTGAGCTGCCTACAAATTTATATGAGCATATATTGTAATACTGTGAGAAGCAGCTGTCAGTATTCTTGGTAAGGTCTAGAGAGTTGTGTAAATAGCTTTTTCACTTTGGAGCTGTTGTATGAAATTCACCATCTGGGATTAAGCACTTTGATCCCAGATTCTGTTTCTGGGCAGAGTACCCACATTGGAGGAGAGCAGCCCTGCAATACTCAATTTTACATTAAAGTCTCGTGGATGTCTTCCATATCCACACTTGGAGAGCTTAATTAACAGAACTAATTACCGTTCCAGATAGATCTACATGTCCTGATGCAAATGAACATGGAGTTTAAGAAAGTAGAAAGGAAATGAAGCTGTCATGTTGTGTGGCTGCTTATCAGCTGTTGAGTCTGTTTTAGGAGTGTACACTTGAGTGTGATCCTCAGGGCTGAAAAGTGTCCATGGCTGTGCTTGGCATTAGGACAAGCACAGAAGCCCTTTCTGAGCCCAGTCAGCTTTTCCTTTTGCTTGCCTCATAGCCAGAGCGTGGCTTTGCTTTGTCTTCCTCAGGAAAACTGCTGCTGCTGTTGGCTGTGCGGGTTTGTTCTGCGGACACAGGCTGGGAGTCTCGGGAGGAGGGAGACTCGCAGTTGTAATCTCTCCTTGCCTTGCCTCTGGTCAGGCAGCCGGTTGTTTTTCTGGTTTGGTTCCTCCGGGTGGCATCTGTCTTCAGGAAAAATTTCCTTACAGCCAAGTGTGGGCTGCTGAACTGTGGCTGTCTCAGCGCCACTGTTTCTGACTGCTGCACTGAATTAATTATGTGAGCAGTTACGGTGTAGGTGCTGGAAATGTTTGTGGCTGTTCAGAATAGAGGAGCTGCTCTTAAATTAATTTCTTTGTCATCCTCTGGAGCCTTTGTTTGGGTTGGTTTTACTTTACTTCTTTTAAAATCCTGTAAAATAATAGTTCATATTTCATATGTATAAAAGTTGGATTTGTGCCACTTAGAATGCCTCTCCTATCCTGTGATTTTATTCTTAATATTGTAAGTGGTTCATATGTCTACACAGCATTTCACTCTCATCTCCTAAGCTTTATCTTACTGTAACTTTCTAGTTGTAAATGCTTGTTTAATACTAATCAACTGTTTCTTTGTTGTTCAACTTACTATATTTTAATATGATGTGTGTTAGTGACACAGTATTATTCGAAGGTTTCTCTTAAATGCCTGTTTTAAAGATCTGGAAAACAGTGTTCTTTAAAAGATTGGGTTAAAATTACTTGTAGAGAATTAAAAATATGTGAACAGTGTGGCTGTACACAGCCAGATGTTGCAAGATCAGCATGAACCTGACAAAAGCCTAGAAGGGATTCTGCTCTTGCTAGGTAAAGACTTGAACAAATACATGGGACCTGCAGTGTTCCCCCAAAGGCCAAAAGAAATGAATTCTCTCAAATCAGAATGTGATTTCTCTGGAAAAGTTTACTCCACTGAGAACACCTTCTCAGCATCTCCTGGGACTTGAGCCATAAAGGTCTTGGGTTCAAAGCAAGCTGGAGTTTGCACAAGGCAAGTGTAGAGAAATAATTAATCTAGTGAAGGCTGGGGTACTCAGTTCTCTCTTGTTTCATGGAGAGAATGGGGCTGTGTTTTTGCTGTATGAGTTATTAAACTGTTTTCTGTTGCAATATTTTCATTAAGAAGGGGAGGGCTTTAAATGTTCACTTTTTTTTTTCCGTGTTTAATTTATAAGAAATCAATTTTTGGCTGGCATAGTGATTTATGCCATTCATAGCTGTGAAACTGAAGTTCTTTGTAACACAAGAATCAAACTCGTGTAATGGCAAACAGTTTTCCAACTACAAAACAAATGTGTATTATACACTGCTTTTATTGCTTTTCCTACAGTTACCTGTGAGGTGCCTTTGCTGCTCAGCAGCTTCACTGGTCAGTGGCTGAGTAAAGTTAATAGGACTTGCAGGTAGCAGAACCTCTTAAGGTGTTAAACAAGAAAGCATGTTCATGTTCTTGTTTTTCTTCCTAGGGAAGCCATGACTAAAGGCACAAGTTAAAAGTATGGAAATTGCAAAATGCTATTAAAATAACAAAAACGTTTTTTAACGTTTATCAGTGCGTAAAATATACAGTGTAATGTCTGCTCTCAGAGATAACAATTGTATTTTTTATGGTGAAAATGGAACACAACTGAACTGTTGTTCAGCAGATACTTAAAGCATTACTGGGACAGCTTTGCCTACTTGTACGCCTACTATAAATTTATGTAAACTGTACCAAAATCTGGATTTTAAGAAAATATGTGTGCTGAAGTTTCCAGTATTGTTTTTTTCAGATGTTTTGAGCTTGTCTTATGTGCATAGAAGTTCCTACTGCCAGTGCTGCTTTAAAGTTAAAACAAATCTTTTGCATTTCAGTATGTGCTATTTTAAAAGAGTGTAGTTCCAGATAAAGGGGGAGAGCTCTCTTATTCTATTTCGGAGTGTTCCTTGAGGAGGAACGTGTAAAAATGCTGCTTGTGTGAATTTTCTCCTCTTCATGGGCAAGGTGGGGAAGTAGAGACGAGCAGCAGTTGGAACTTGAAAATGGATATTTCCGTATAACTAATAAAATTACTCTTCAGGTCACCAGGGCTGCAGAGTCAGCTGTTGTGTCCAGTGGATTTTGATTAAATTGGAGCGCAACATTTTCTTTTCCTCTTTGTGTGAATCTAGCTCTTTGAGGCATGCCCTCCTAGAGCATGTACTGTTTCAGTCCTTATTTCAAGCATTTCCACTCTTTGTACCTGCTTTGAGCCCTAGGATTTTTTGCCTTATACCTTGACCTTGGTGTACCGTGCATTTGTGAAGCTAATAAGGTGGATTTAAGAGAATAGCCTGTCCCTCAAGTTAGGGGTGAGAGGCTAGGAAATAAACACACAGCGTGCTACAGAATGGAAGAGAACAGAAAGAGGTATTTAAGAGGAGATTTAATACACCTTTACATACTTTCTAGGTGGCAGGGAAAAAGATGATGTACTGACAAAAGGTCATATTTTTCTTTCTTTGGTAATGTATTTTTGTTGTTTGTTAACCTGTTTACAAGCTTTAAATTAGATTTTTATACAAAAAGTCTCTGAGCTTTATTAAACCTCAAAGGGTGGCAGGAGTTTTTGGGCAGGAGATGTTTAATCCTTTTTTTCAAAGAACATTGAGATTATTAGGTTATGCTGTCTGTTAATTCCATTTCTTGTCTTTATTTTGCATCCACTGTCCAGTTGGTGACATTTTTCAGGGGCGTGGAAGTCTCAAGGAGACTGGTTTCTTAGGGATTCCCCAGTAAATGGGCAGGTAGAAGAAACTGCTGCCATTCACTTGAAAGGAAAGAGTTCAGTAACAACATGAGATGCATCAGCTATTGGAAAATTAATGCAGAGAAGAGACATTTATAAACATGCTTATTGCAGAAGTTCAGTATATCAGAGAAACCCATCTTTAATCTATGCTATGTATATATATATAAAATGCCTTTAAGGTAAACAAGTCTTTTGAACGGTGAACTGTACAGTTTTAATCTCTATCAGTTCTTTGACTCTGTTTGTGGAACACTGTAGAAATGATCATACTGGTGAAACTGAGGGAGTAGAGTAGGGCTGGAACAGTGCACAGAATTGAGTTGCCAGAGAGAAGTGCTTGCCAAAAAAGGTGGATATGCTGCCACATGAATTCTTATTCTGAGAGTCTTTTACAGTCTTTTAGTTTTTCTGGAAATGACTGTGCAGAGCAGCTTTTTGTAGGTTGAGTCTCTGAAGTACCTAAGGGGGAAAATTCTTGCTTTAATCATAATCTGGTTAAAAAAAATCTCCAGAATATAACAATTGCAAGATGCAAACAATTCAGGAAAGAACCTTTAGTAGTTTCACTGCCCAGTGAATTACATTGCCACTAGTTGTGTTCTAATAATATTTATATCTTGTGTTGCTTCAAGGGGAAAAAAAGTTTTGTCTAACTTTTAGCTGAAATATGAAAACAGTATCAATTAACCATGTTTTCTCAGAAGTTTCTTGTCTCACTCAAAGGAGGTAGTGTCTAAATAAATTGAGATATTAAGGAAAACTGAAATTGAGCAGTGCTATGCCAGCTTTTTTTCTGTGAACTTCCTCTATTGGAGTATTACACATATCAGATACTAATTCAATCCAAAATAAATACGTTTATGGTATGGTGAGTCTTGTTCTTCATTACCATGGCAAGTATTAGAAGCACCTGGAAAAAATGAAGGGATTATGGGTATCTTTCCATTCTCTGTCGCTGGTAAGAGAGTTGAAAGAACTCAGACTTGTTATTTTTCGGTCAGAGCAATCTATCAGCTAATTTTTAACATACTTAACTTTCAACTGTAGTTCAAAATCTAACTAGTAATTCTAAGAGATGAGAATTGCATTGGATATCTTGAGTCAGTGTTGACAAAAACACGTCCCAGTTCTGTGGCCACAGCTTCAGTAGGTTTCTCTTGGCATTGCCTGATGCATTGCATTTTGCACATTGTTTTGTGTTTGAAGGAAGCTGAGAACATAAAGGTGCAAGTGTATTTTGCAGTGTAAGACCTTTGGGTGGTCACAGTTGATTGCTTAATTTAAGGGGAAGGCTAATACGTTACGTTAACTAATGTACTGGAGAAGAGCATAACTAATGTACTGGAGAATGATGGTGACTTGAGTGACTCCTCTGTATGTATATCTGATTACAACTCATTTTTTAGGCACTTTACAGTATAACAGTACATCTCTCTCTGAAACAGAAGTATCTGTACTTAAGTTTTGGTTCCAAGCTCAGTTAAGCCAATTTAACAGCTCTCTGAAGCTGAAATGAGACTTTTCTTGCTCCTTACCTTCAGCTTGATTATCTTGTCTTTGCTCTTCTTCCTTTGGAAAGTCTTCTACTGTTCTAACAAGTTATATACCCTTCTGGAAGGGTGTAGTGACAAAGCCAGCACAGTGTAGCCAAAAAAGGTGGGAAATCTAAGTGTGGAGCGTGGCCTCCTTTCAACAGCCCTAAGCCACCACGTTGCTGTACCCTGGCTCTTCACCCTCACGCCAAAGCTGTGACAAACCTTTTTAAGTTTCCTGTCACTGGAAGGACAGGGCAGTTCTGCTTTCTTTCCCACTTCTTCATGATTCAGACTCTGCCCTTGTTTCTGTTTTCAGTCTTTGGCTACCACACATAGCTGATTAAACTTGAAAGGGAAATATTTTTCTTGTAGATTTTTATGAAGTTAGTTTTCTTCTGGACTGCCAAGTAAAATTGTCTCCCCCTCTGGTTAGGTGAGCACCATGGAAAGGCAGTGTGAGGAAAGAGGTAGAGCCAACTTGCTGTGATTGGGGGATAGAAAGAAAATGAAGCTTTCGTTTTTCAGTGCTGGACAGTCATAGGATTTGCTTTGTTATAAAATCTGAAAGTATTGTGAGGCTGTGGTTTAAACAATTCAAACCAAACTAGATTGATTCTGCTTGGTCTCACCTTCGTTGGCATTTGCTCTGCTGGGGTTGTCTGATTTTGCAAGTGTCCAGGTTGGGAGCTGAGCTGCCAGAATTGTTTTTCTGAAGGGTTAATTTTCTCATTTCAGTTCTGTGGGCTAGTCATGGCAGCCATGGGTGAGCTGAATGTTGGTGTGACCCCATGGGAGGGATGGCCAGGGGAAAAAAGGGGATTATTGCCCTACAACTTTGTCAACTTTGGTTGTTTTCACTATCAAATTAATCAAATGTTTCAACTACAACTACACCTACATATGTTTTGTAGATGAGATAATTGATATACATGATTCAAACAAGAGGGAGATGTTCTGTAAGACAAAGTTTCTGCAGCCCTGAGGAAGATTGAGTTACAGTGAGAATAATCAGTGTTTTGTTAAAAATATGAATCAACAAAGGAGATAAAGGGGGCTCTGATAGATAGAAGGTACTTGACTGTGGCTTCTGGGAGTCAATATGAGACGTTCTTGGTATGTTCCTGGCAATCATGTTCCCATGGTGATAGGAAAGCACTCAGTTATCTGTGTCTTGTTCTGGACTTGTATTGGACAGATGGAAATCAAAATACAGATCTTATACTTCTTGCATAATTAACATTTGCATCTCACTGCTGTGAGATGTAACTGAGGCCAAAAGATTAACAGGATCAGGAAAGAAAAGGGATTATTCATTTACAGTACATTATGCTAGGTTAAATGAAAGCTTTGTAAAGCCTTTGTAAAGAATTGAAAAACCATTATACAACAGGGAACAAATAAAGTGCTAACCAAAGGGGATTAGGAAGAAACTTCTCTGGTAAGTGGGCTGTTCCATGGGTGTCCGCTGTGAGGTTTCTTGTACTTCATATTAATCATAGTCAGGCAAGTTTTGGGTTCAGCAGTTCGTCTCTTTGCAACAATTCTTATGACCATTTAAACAGATGCTGTCTGTTGATTCGAGGAGAAATGTATAGCTGGAAAGACTGCTTAGGGAAGCAAAGTTTAAATTTATTTGTGCACGAGATCTCTTTCCAGGAGAGAGAGCCTCTGGAGAAAGGCCAGGGTCTGCCACCATCATAGTGTAACCAGAAACCTGACAAAGAAATAACAGGGGTGATTATTTGCAGTAGGGGTGTGTGGTGAAATTTGTAAGTGAGGAGCATGTGGAACATCAAATTGGTGCTGGGGAGGTTTAAAAATTCAGCTAAAATAGTGGGCACATGATTAAGAACTGAATGTATGTCTGATTTCAAGTGTGATAATAAAAAAACCCAAACAACTTAGTAGTAAAAATCGGTATAAAAATCAAATAAGGTGATCTCAGCAGCAATAAAAAGGGTCTTTATAGTATGATACATATGTTTCTGTAATTAGCAGGACAAAACCCATAGTAAATTAATCATTAATTTGATTGTTAATTTAATAGGCAAACTGATGATTCCTTGCACACATAGAGTAGATTAGTTTTCAACCGAAGTAATACTGTAGGATTTTGAACTTGCACAGTAAAGTAAAATGTGAAAGAGGAATTGTGAGGAGTGCTGTTTGAAGAGACTTCCTGATGTTGCAGTATGCCTGTTAACTCTTGCAGCCAAATAATCTCTGAGAGAACAGCTCATGGTGAATGCACAAGTATTGATGGTTGATATTTTAATACAAAAATGAGGAAGATGAAAGAATGAACTCACATGACTTATTTAAAATTGTACCTCTGCTACTTGGTAATTACTATCCATCAGCAAAAGCTGCTTGACAGACAAGTAGCTGTCCATACTCTGCTATTTAGAAGGATGCTATAGATTTTAAGATTCTAAAAAAAAAAAGTTTATTGAAGAATAAACATAATAAATACCTTATATGGCTTCCCTCCTCCTGATAAGGCAAAGAGGAATCCAGAGGTCTGGTCTTCAATGTCTTTCTGCTGGCTTAGGAGGATTCCAGCTCCAGCTTTGTCAGTTTGCTGTCTGTACTCTCCTTCTGAAATAGCAGTCTGTGTTTTTGTCTCTCCACAGTGGTCATGTCCTGGTTAACAAATAAGGAGGAGAGGCAGTGGCATGGCTTGGGAAGCACTGTCTGATGTAGTCATGTGGAATTACCTTTCTCAAGCTAATGAAATACAAATACACAAGGAATGGTTTGGAATACCCTGATCTAGTTTTCCTGAAGGTGTTTATCAAGCTGATAAAGCTCAAGTAATACCATTGAATGCCTTTATCTCAAAATTCGCATACAACACTTGCTATGATTGCATGATGTAGGATGAATGTCTCTGCAAATAGGACTTCATGAGCCAAGGTGAGCCACCACAGCAGCACCTCTCCCCCTGCTCCCCGTTTATCAACTTCTGCACTAGTTAGACACCTCTCTGGCCTGAAAAAGTAGTGCCAAAAAGCCACACCAAGCCCCCAAAATAGAGGAAATTATGGAATTTCCATTCCCCTCTTTGGTGAAAGACATTTATTAGGTTGACTGACCAGCCCATGAAGTTGTAGTCCCTGGGCACTTTCTGAAATGTGCAGAGGGATGAGGACCTCTGTTCTTAACACAGATCACCACCTGCTTGCCTGCTTTTGAGTGGCCTTAAGTGTTTCCTAAAAATGGGGAGAAATTCTCAAAATAAATGGGAGTGGGGAGGAGGAGGAGTGCTTGAGAGACTGCATGAGGTGGATTTCTAAAATCCACAAGACAAGGCAGCTCGCAGTTAGTAATTTAGACTGACTGGAAAGAAACCTCTCTAATTTGTTGATGTTATCTATTTGTTGATGTCAGTAAATCTTAAGTGACCAAGGAAGCTGCAGGGAGGGGGTGGAAAAATGAGTGAGTCAATAATGTCAAAAAATGGGGCAGTTTTATTTTAAAAGCTAGAGGTCAGTTGCACTCACTTGAGTAACTAGATAATTTTATTTGCTGATAGACAATTTTTGGTCAATAAAAATAATCTAATGTCAATTCATATAATTTTCTGGGGTAGGAGATAAAGTATTTTCAGATGAATTTGCTGTAAGCCTTTTCAGTTCTTGTTAAGATTAAAGCTCTGTTTTGTAATTGTATTGATAAAATGCACTCTTTTATAATGTATGTGATTTAGAATGGCTTACTCCATTGATTACCAAATTAAAGTGATACAAAATCAATAGTAACACATACTAAAAGGATTAAGGACAGGATAACTGAAAAATCTCAATACAGTTGTTAATGGAAAGTCAAAATCTACTGGCTGTGTCTTTTTCTTCAGCAAGTGCTTTCCGTATCTGCCAGTGATCAGGAAGGAGTATGGAAACTTCAGCGGTGAAGTTTTCATTCGATGCAAATATTGGTGGAGTTGCTACTATCAGGTTCATTACTACAATGGGGTCTAAGTCACCAGTTTTTTTTCCTGGGGACTTACCCCATGTATTTTAATTCAGCTAAATAGAGTATCTGTTAAACACCTAGCAAAAAAAAAAAGATGTAGGTTTCACTTCTGATAGAGGAGCTTGTGCTCTGGAACATGTACACTCCAAAAATGAGTAGAATTGTGATGAATTACAGTCAGGAAATGGCTTTTGGAGTGAGGCAATGCCTATGATAACACAATACTTGAGTTACAAAAATGGTTGAGTCTAACCTTTATGGTGCTGCTAGGAAATTTGTAACATCAGTAGAGTTGCTAACAAAGCCAGAGATGTGGTGGATTCAGAATGTGAAAAGCCTGTCAAACTGAATTTAAAATTCAGAATCTTTGATTACACCAAGTTTGACCTAGTGAATAGTGACTTGCTGAGTGGGTACAAGGGATCTTATGGTTAAGGGAGCCCCTTTAACCAGCCCAAGGTGTACAGCAAGATCCAGTTGCTGGAAACTGATGCTGGTGATTTTAGTCTTAGGGCATGCCTTATAAAAAATGAACTGCAGTTAACAGCTGAAGCTAAGAAAATGGTTTACAGTTCTGTCTAGTACAGTGTATTAATGAGACTGTTCTTAATCTAATCTTAATCTAATCCATCAACCTGGAAGTTGAGGCTGAAGTTACACAGGAGGTGCTCAGTGGCCTCTTTTTATTACAGAAATGTTGTGTTTGTCTCCAGGTCTCATCATAAGGCAAAACCTTTACTCTTCCCTGTTACCTTCTCCCTTCCCCTCCATCCCCTATTTAAACTGTTCATAAGCAAGTGCCCTGTGTAGAGTTAGAGTTGGTCAAATGACATTTGAATTCCACATGGGCAATTTCTGTGCAAGTTTGTCCTTGGCATGCAACAAATATCGTGAAAGAAACCACAGCAGAGATAACAGCTGTAGAGGACAGAATCAATATATATTTAAATCTTCTATATTTTTGAGATGTACAAAACTTGCCTTTTTGTTGGTGTAAGGGATATATATGAGTGAGAGCAGAGAGCATATGTGTGTGTGTGTGTGCTTGAGTAAATTTGCATTTAGAGTGTTTCCTCCTTAACACCTGACATTAAATATTTATTTCTTATACCAGTATTAGCTGGTATTACTACTAATTCTTTCAAAATTGCATGTTCACTTCCACTGTAAAATCTCTTCATTTTTGAGCCTCTCAGGTTCCAGACTTTGCCAGTTGTATGCCCCTTTTGTTTCTTCCTGTAAAATGTGCGAACTTTTTTACTGGCTTGCAATACAGATTGAGTGCCTTCAGTTTTTAGGTCTTTGGCTTTTATTAATATGCAGTGGACAGTCAATGTTAATATGGTGTGCTTCTTAAAGTGCAAATTATGCCAGGTGTACAGAGGAATACTATTTTTTATTTCCTTCTAATGAATTGTGATTTCCACCTCCCCCCCCCCCCCCACCCCAATGAGTGAGCTTAGAGTCATCATTTTTAACACTAAATGACATGTTTCTCTTGCTCAGTGGTTGTGCCCTGCTAAAGCTTTATGTGTTTCCCTGGTCATTTTAATGCCACCAGCTCAGCTGTTTCTTTGAAGTGCTGCTGATTAGAAAAAAGAAAAGAAATCTGGAAGGCAGAAAGAGAAGAAAACCAAAATTACTTAAGCAAATGAGCAGCTTTCAAGTTAGTGATGGATTAAGGCTAGTTCCCACAGGTTGGATAATGGGAAGAGCTCATAGGTGTACAGTGTCTTATATATGTTATGGAGGAATAAAATTTATAGCCAATGTCCAGTATGCACATTGAACTGCTCCTGTTTGTTTATATTTCCCCTCTACTAGATAGATGTACATTCTCATATGAGACAACTGGCATAATGCTGGCCTCTTGTAAAGTTACAGGCTGAATGTTTCCTGGGTAAGCTTGTCATGCCCTCCTTGAAGAATAGGAATCACTGAGAAATGGTTATGCCAGGTACAAGGACAGACATTTTGTAAAGTCAGCACAAACAGGAGTGACTGATACTGAGTCTGTTTCTTATCAACCTCCTGCTCTTTTGGGGACTGATCAGCATCATGTTGTTATTTCTACTTAACCAGGTTTCCAAAGGAAAGATAATCTTGTGTTGTGTCTTTCTGTCTTTTCCTTTCCACTCTCCCTCAAAAACAGTTGTCCAATTTTAACCAAATCAAACAGATTATGATGTTTTAATGATATTAAGTTCCTGGTGAATAGGAGATAAGATCCTGAGTTTATGTGCTGTTAATACAGGGATTCCTAATGCTTCAGGTTATGAGATCTTTCATGTTACATTTTTTCATGGAAATAACTGCTGTATTTTCATGCTCAACAAGTAGTCAAAAAGTCCAAGCAATCAAATGCTAGGACTTACCAAGAAAAGATCAGAGTGCAAAGCAATATAAGAAAAAATAGCATTGGGTCACAATCCATTAGTGTTTCTTTCTCTTTGGCACTAGACTGTGCAGTTCTTCTCCTCAGACATTAAAAAAAATATGTAGAAAAGCAGCATGAGGAATTATTTTACGGAACCTATTCACACTTTTAATGGACAGCTGTGTAGATGTGAGATGATCATCCTAGAAGATAGAACTGGGGGGGATATGGCAGAAGTCAATGAAATGTTGTGGAGGGGGAATAGAAACTTACAGTTAATGGATTCTTTTTGTGCAAGAAGTAGGGGACATTAAAGTAGTACTACAGAAGAAGATAGATTCAAAGCAAAATAGAAAAGAATGTTCTTAATTGTGTGCTTAGACTGTAGGACTCCTTGCCGCAGGCTGGTTCCTCAAAGTTTGTAGGACTTCAATGGGATGTTAGCGCAGATTCATGACAGAGAAAAATCTGTGGAGGTTACTTCATGTTTAGCAACACCCTCTGCCCCAAAAACTCTTCGATTTATAATTGGTGGTGGGAGAGGGTGGGCAGTGTTTTAGATACCATTTGTGCTCCATGGCTCCCAAGAGCCATAGGATACTAGCAGGGATACTTGGGCCCATCATTTCCCCATAGCCTGTAGGGGCTGTTCTTACCTGAAACTGCAGTCTGAGGAGAAGAGGGATTTCTTGCTTGTGGCTGTGCCAGAGGAAAAGCAGAGAAAGCCTGGTCCTTATCTGTATGGCTTTTCTGATGGGCTGACCATCCAGTACACATCTGTGGCCAGTCAGTCCTCCCCAGGTTCCAAAATCAGCCCCATTGCCTTCTCCAGGGTTGTTTAGCCAGCTGATATGGAATGAACACTGTGAGAAGGCTGGTGTGAAGAGCTGCAGGCAAAAGCAGTGAGCTGTGCGTGCAGGATGCAGAAAGGTGTGGAATTAAGAGAAGGAGGGGAGGGATCCGTGTTTGTAGGTAAGGAGCAAAGGGCAGGTTTTGCATGGAATGAACAGCTGTTTGTCAGAGTAACTTTAGACTTTTACACTGAGACTTAGAAGGCTGATCCAGAAAGAGTACAGTGAATATTTGAAATATTACAAAGCACTTGTCAGAGAGGTATTGTCTTGTGGAAGTCTTATAACTTGTCCAGAAGGATTTGAGTTTCTGACTTTTCTCTTCCAGCTGTGTTTTTTTCTTGATGGTAAGGTACAGAATGACAGGCATTTTCCAAATGCTGTAGTGATTCTTAAACTTCAGTTCCTTGCAGCAGAAAAGAGAAGCCATTTCCTTTGCAGGCATCGTCTCTTATAAATAACAGATATTCACTTTACATGCTGAGCAATTGCTGGACTAGGAGCATATCCAGAGGTTTATTTTCCTGTGTTAATCAAGGAAAAATGGATGTGCTTTTTAGTAGATGTTTCCTTTACAAGATGCGGTAATTGGTGTTTCACTTGCTGAGTGTTTAAACTCTGTAGCCAATATGAAGCAGATACAACCTCTTTCTCGTGGCCAGCTGTGCAAGTTGCTATGGGAACTCGGTGGGGACTATCTGCAGATTACTGCTCTAGGGACCACACCTGGCTTATTTGCATTCAATTTAAGTTGGGGAAAATTCAAAAGAAGAAAAGAGGAGTGTAGACTCGCTGGTAGGCAGGCAAAAAAGGGCTTGTCATTTTGAGACTGTCAGATTGGATGGAAAAGATGCTTGTATTCATGCTTCTTGCAGGCTCATGTGGGGTTCTGAATTTTGTAGCCTTTTTACATGCATTTCACCAGTGTTGTAAGGCTTGTTGGAAATGGAATGTCACAGAGGATTTTTTTTATTCCCTCTGACTTAGTTAAATCCCATAGAATTTGCTAACTTTCTCTACATTTTTAATGAGTAATCTCTCTGTGATGGTGAGGGATTGTGAAAGCAATGTGGAATACAGGTCCTTATTTTAAAATGGCATGTTAGATCAACTCAGTGCAGTATTAAAATGTCAGTGCAATATTGAGTGTTGCTGGAGAGCTTAGCTTGGGGTTTTTTTTCCTGAATACTGAATTGCTCTTCTTTCAGTGGTGACTGACTTCCTAAGAAGGCTGGGGGATGATTTTCATTCAAGTCAGCAGCAGTGGTCAGTTGGTAGCTCTTGAGCTGTTTCTGGCTGGATTTTTGGGGATGATGGTATCCAGCCACTCAAGGGCTTTACTCTTTTTCTTGCTTGTTCGTTCCTCGCTACAGCAGCTTGCCTTTTGACAAAGACTGGACAAAAGTGATGGAAACAGCACTGTATACTGACTTGCTCTTTATGCTGTTTCTTCCACTAGGTTGGCACTGTTGTGGTACCTTTCTGCAGGAAAACAGAACATGTAAACTACTTTCAGAATCTGAGATCCACTACCTTATTAAAAAAAATTAATATAAACATGTTATATGTACTGTATATAATACAGTATGTATGTGCTACATGAGGCACAAAATATGTATAAATAAAAACTGTATGTTTATATATCAATATGAAGAATTCTGAGGGTTAATGTGTGGTTGCTTGTAAACAGCTTCAGTTCTGATCTGTTGTTAATGTCACCAGAACTGTGGTGTCCCTTGAGATTTCCGGTTTTCAGCCTGGCTTGATGCTCTGGATCAGCCTACAGTGCTTTTATATAGAGGTCTCAGACATTTATGAGGTGGACTTGTTTAATTTCTGTAGATTGGTCTACTATGACATATTAGGGTTATTAGTAGTTATTTTTAAATTCTTATGTGAACAGTCCCTTGAATTTGGGGTTTAGTGCTCTAAGCTGGGTCTGTGCTAAACTACTTACTGGCACAATTGTAGCTGTTACTCTGCTGCTGCTTCTGTCAATCAACAACTCCTCTTTTTTTACGTTCAAAACCTTGCAATTCTAATGCCTTCTTCAATGCATGTGATGAAAATAAGTGATTCCATAGCTATGTTTTATGGTGCAGGATTCACATTTCCATTTCTAAGCATGGCAATGGCCTGTGTCAGACCAGAAATCAGAGTATTCTCCAGAGTGGCACTGGAGGGGTGTGTGCATAAGTGTACTTAATTGATACAAGTTGTCAGCATTAGGCCTGAGAGTCAGTGTCCCAAAGAGGAAATAAAAAGTTGTTGTGAGATTCTAATTTCTTCTGTTTGCCACACAATTTGCTTGACAGAATTCATAAGATGGATGTGTAACACAGGAGTGCCTTGAAGCTGTAGACAGTGAAAGTTTTAAGGCAATATTCCTGCTGAAACCATCTTTCCCATTTGTTTGTTTCTGTGTCCTCGCTGCCTTTGTGTTTCACCAGGGTGAACATTTCTCCTCTAGGATTAAAAAACAGATTTGGGTTAGTATTTCTCCTTGTAGCTGGAGTAGTTTTAAGACAGACCAATTCTCTTGTGTAGTTGTGTGAGATGCAGCAGGGCAGCAATGCTGCTTTTTGCTGCCTCAGCATTCATGGCTTATAGTTGTGGTACTGACAGGGCCCCAAATTAAATGTCCTGGTTTTAATTTCAGATTTCTCTGTGAAAAAAAAAATGAGATACACATATATGAGATTTGTGTTTTATTGAGGAATCACTTTTGAAAATTTTTAGATAGGCCTTTTGACCGTATTTTTTGAATTGCCTTCGTTTACTCTAATTTTTAAGTAGATCATGAAGTGGTTTTTTTTTGAGAGGATTCTGCACCTGTCAAGCTAACAGTTCTAATCAAAATAAGTTATAAAAAGTGAGGCAGTGCAGAAAAGTTTACCTCCTCTCTGATTTACCTGAGAAATAAACAAGACATTCCCATCTTCAGTGGTGTGTCCATGGGCCTGCAAAGAAAGTGTACATGTCTTCCCAGCAAATCCTCTGCAAACACAGCCACAGGTGTCAGTCATGCTGCCTGCCCCTCAACACTGCTTCTAGTAAACCCCTTCTTGTGGTTATTTCCTGGAAAAGCTGATCAATGCTTTTTCTGCTTTAGCATGGCATATGTGCTAAAATGGACAAAATTGGGCTTGTGAACATTTCCTGGAAAAGCTCACGTTGATCATACTTCATAAGAGTAGTTATGCTGTGGTTTTCACTTTCTGTTGTTCTTAAATTATTATAAATTAAAGACCCAGGTGCCCAAGAACTGTATTTTTTTTTTTTCCTGGCTGATAGCAAATACAGTCTTATGTTAGCTCTGAGCAGCTAAAATGATAGGTACTTGGATTACCTATACTGATGGATGGAATCAGTGTCTGCAGTGTGAATAACTCTGTTTCTTTCTTCAGATCTTGCATCTGGCAATTTTTTGTTCAATTTGTAACATACAAAGCAGCTTGTCTGGAATTTGGCCTTTTCCTCTTTTGAGATCAAATAATTTAAGCTTCAGAAAGAAGCATTCTCATGACATGTCTTGTGGTTCCTACAGGTGTTAATAGTGTCTGGATCAGTGTGCTGAGGGCATTAAAGCAATATCCTTCCTTGGATTTGAGATAGTTATTAAGGAAGAGAGAGCAAAAGCAGTTCCTGCAAAGCGTGGACACAACAGCCATGCAACTTGAATTCATAGGTTGAACTGCAGAGATTTTACATGTACTTTTTGCTATTAATTTGTTTGTCAAACACTCTAATTAACTAACTAGAGCTAAATACGATCAGGGCTGCTGATATTGATGAATCAAGTTGGCTCCAGCAGGACTCATTGTAAGCTTAAACCCATGCCTTTGATCTATGTTTTTTTAGAGTGACCTGTAGTGTAGTTAATGACAAGGGGTGTAGGGACTCTGGGATTTGAGCAGTGCTGTATTGTTAAGTCATACAGTGAATTAGTCTCTTCTTTGTAAAGCCCCCGTTCATCAAACTAGACTAATAATTGCTACTTTGGCAAAGTGGAGAACAGGGAAAGCAGCATGTTGGCATAAGGCATTATGTTTCAATTTACAGGTGAGTTTGAAAATAACGTTTTTAAGCTTTGAGGGCCTGTCCCTGTTATGTGACTGGGCACAGGGTGGCAAAATTAATGCTTTTGGAATGCACAAACAGTGATGCTTCCAGAATGTAATAGTTCATACAGCTCCTAAAACAAATATTTCTGTTCAGTATTTGAGCTTGGCATAAGTGCTCTTCATATGTCAAGGCAAGTCACTTGTGTTGTGATTTGCATATTAGATAATATTTATTTTTCTGAAACATTTGATATTTTTAGTGTGTATTGCAGTATTAATTTATGTCACTTTCATTGCTTGGTGTTTTGGTAGTATGAATTGCATTTACCTTTCCCATTCAAATGAGTGAACAATTTCAGTAGCATGTGGGGAAGACACGTTCCCATAAATGTCATTTGTGGGAACAAATAACCCCACTTTAGGTCCAGGAGGTACATGAGGATTGGCTGGTGTTCCCTGCCAGGGGAAATTTGAGGTCACCCCATTCCTCATGGGGCTGGTCCCTCATGGTGCTCCAGGTTCTCCAGCTACCTCAAGATGCAGCATCCATAAAAACTTGCAAGCTTTTCATGAGATTGTTTTGGGTTTTGTTTGTTTGTTTGGAGCAGGTGGAGAGGAGGGGGAAGTAACATGGCCCTTTTTTTTTCCCCTCAGTAGTACTATATCATAGACCTGCATTCTTAAATTGTCTCTTTTTTCCTAATTCTGATAAATGTTGAAGTTTTACTGATCTTGTTCTCCAGCCCTCCCTTGTGTTTTGTTCGTGTAACTTCACATCAGTCTTCTTTTCAGACTTAATTTTGTCCTGCAGCTCTTTTTTGAAAAGCAAGGTGAGGTATGCAAATCCTGTAAAAGTAATAAAATACAAGAGGTGTTAACTAATAGGCAATATACATCTACCCAAGGTGTTCAGTACGTGTCAGTGTGAAGTATTTTAGATTGGACAAAACAATAATTTTAAAGGAGAATGAGACCCACAGAAGTGACAGAAATTCAAAACAGGTGTTTCCCATACAATAGTCACATTATAAGAAATTCTTGTGTGTGTTTAAAAAAAAAAAATCCTGCTAAAGTTTATATATTACTTTTCATATACAAGTTTACTAGAACAAAGAATATGTAATGGTATTAAACCATACCTGAAGTGTGGTGGAATCAGCATGATTTGTTCATTTTCTATGCTAACATCAAGTTAAATTGTAAGGAAATGAATGCCCTGAAGACAGTAAAATGTGCTAATGTGCAATAGCTCTGTGGCAGGTGGAACATGGTAGTTAAACAACATAAATTGGTTTTCAAAGGTGTGACACTTCAGGTTAGTTTTAGAATTAAGTTCCTGGAGTCATTGCTTATGATGCATATAAATAAACAAAAAACACTCAAAACAACACAAAAGAGAAAAAGTCTCAAGCCATTATGAAATAGTCATCAAAACCATGAAAACATAATGAGTGGAACATGAGAGCTTAATTCAGGAGATGTAAAGAACTAATGCATGCTGCTCTTCAAAATATTCCATCATTTCTAAGTAAATGTAATGACAACAACATTTACTTAGACAACAAGGGTTGAATGCACTGAATTTGTATCCTTTGCTACTGAAATGAAAACATTCAACAGGATGAAAAAAAATCTTTTCTGTAAATATAATTTGGATGCTTCCTTACATGCCATGGCTTGTAGACAGTAAGGGTAGGGCAAAAGTGTTCATATGATTCACCTGAATGACAGAATTAGCTGTGAGTTTCAAATAAGGCTGTTTGCTTGTGGAAGTTATAATTTGTATTTTCGAGTAAGTCTTTATTTTACTTTCTCCCATCTTACCACTGCCCCACTTTTTTCTTCCCTCCTTGAGTAGTGGTATTGTAAATTTGTCATGAACACTGTTTTCTTTCTATTAAAAAAAAAAAAAAAAAAAAAGACTTAATCCATGGTAGTTGCTACTTTCTGTGGACAAAAATAAGTTGAGGCATAAAAAACCAAACCCACAAACAAACCCTTTTGTATTAATGTATCAGGTGCCTACAAGTATCCACTGTCCTGCACTGATAAGATAAATTAACATTCCTGCTTAGCTCTCCACATGCTTAATTTCTATAAAAATGTACACAAAGGAATTTTGAAAGGCATTTTGTGTGGTTGAAAGTTTTAAAGGATAGTTCTGATTTGAGTTTGTGAAAAGTAAAATTAGATGTAGACTAAAATTCCAATTCATAGCAATTGCCTAATGACTGGTAATTCTAAACCAGGCCAATTTTATTTAACTTTTCCATACAACTGCTCTTTTTGGCTTTCAGAGCAAATTTACCAATTTTCAGATAAAATCAATTCTGTTAGCCACAGTCAAAAGTGGTGGCTAAAATTAGAGTTAGCTTGCAACCCTAGCTATGAACAGGCTGCTGTCTGTCTGTAATTACTCTGAGAGGATTGTGCCAACTTTGGTAACAGTTTATTTTGTTGAAGTATGTGATTTTTAACAATTATTTTTAATAGCTCATTGGAGTTCCATTTGTTGAAATTTTTGTTACGTTTCATTTGGCTTGTGGGATGGAGACTTGGGAATGTCTTGAGTTAAAATGTGGTGCCTTCAAGGTAAAATGTCCTGGGCATTGTTACACTAATGAAGGCAGAATGCTAATGTTGCAGTTAATAGTATATTTCCTTTCCTTGTATTTTGTATTCCATTTGTATGTATTCCTTTGCACTTCACTCTAAGTACACTGTTTAAAAGTGAAATAATGAGTTTGCAGATTGGGTAATCTCATCAGAAGGTGCAGCCCTGAAGTTTGCAAAGGTCATGCTTGTCACTGAGCTTTGTAGGGGCAGCAATTTCTTACCTGTCATTGAGGGCATGCAGTAAATGACATTTTAATAATATATGGAAACACACCCATATAAAAGAAATCAAGAGCAGCATAGTCTACAGGTAAAAATGATGTTCCCTTTCCAAAAACAGAGTTATTAAGGAATCAGGCATCGTCATTAGAACTGAATAAAGAAAGTGACATATTTGTGGGACAGACTGCAAAAGGAAGACATTCATTTGAAGTGGTATGGTGTGGAAAATACATAGAAAGTGACAAAAAGAAGTGAATGGGGTAGAAAGAGTCTCCTGAAATGTTATCTGCAGGTTCCAAAGTGTTTCGCTGAAGAAAATCCACCTGGCTCTGTGTTAGTTCCTTTGGTTTTAAGGAAGAGTTTGAATATGATTATGGGGGGAAATCATAAATGTAAAAAACTGTAGAACTGGCTAAAGAGGAGAGACATATTTTTTGAGATAGCTGAAGTTTCATGGGATGTGGAGAGCTTTTTACTTATCACAAGGTGCAGCATTTTCTCTTCTGAGAGGTGCCTTTGGAGGAAAAAATGAAACTGAGCAAAGCCCAGAGCACTGTTTTACTTAAACATGAGTACCAGAAGTATGTCCTTGGTTCAGGGTGTTAAGTAACTTTTAAAGACAAGAATGGGCAGTGTTGTGTCAGAATCTAAAGAGAACATTAAACTAATGTATTCCACCACTGGTTTTTGGAGCAGTGGTAGGCACCGTTCCTGCCCAGACATTTTCTTTCTCTGCTACAGCAGAGATTAAAAGGCTGTCAATGATAAATTTAAGCAAACAAATACCAAAAAAACCCAGAGCAAAACAAAAAGTGGATGCCTCATTTCTGGAAGCGTTCATGGCCAGGCTGGATGGGGCTTTGAGCAACCTGGTCTAAGGAAAGGTGTCCCTGCCCAAGGCAGGGAGTTGGAGCTGCGTGATCACTGAGACCCCTTCCAACCCAAATGATTGTATGAGCTTAGATAAAAGGTATGATAATAAAATTGTTAAAGAATGAAATAGTAGTTAAAGAATGAAGGAGTCACGGAAAGACCCATTTGGTTTGTGTTTCTTGTGGTGTTTGGTTTTGGTTGACTGGTTGGTTTTGGGTAGGTTTTTGTTGGTCTTCTCTTTTTTTGGCCAGTTGTTAGTTTGACAGGGCAACACATAATTTTTTATTTGAATTAGGCTGGTAGTGGATGTTGTAGCTCCAGTGAAGATCTTTGTGGGGGTTGCTGTTTGTGAGGCAGATCAGCCATGGCCGCACACGTGCCCGATTCCAACGGTCACTTCCTGCGCTCTCGGGGCTGCACCTGGGTTCCACCAGCCCAACACACTCTGCTTTGAGGAGAGCACTGCTGTCCTGCTCTGCTGCTGCCTCAGCTCAGCCACTCCCTTTGCAAAGTGCTTGGTGTGTTACACCATTGGTGTCCAGGCTCTTCCAGTAAAGCAAACAGGTTATCTCCCAGTGCACTCCAAAAGCGTGTGTGCAGGAATGAAGTTTACTGAAGGTCTGTGAACCATGAAGGTGTGCCTCAGAGGTCTCGGTGGGACACGTGAACGAGTAGAAAACCAAGTTTTACAAGGTATTAGGAAAACTTATTCAGCACATGCAGTTGTTTCCCTGTAGTAGGGATCACCTTCTCCCTCTCTTCTTGCAATCTTTTTCAAGTGTAGATCACTCATGTTAAATATATAGCTGGGAACATCTTGTGTTAAGTAGAGATATGAACCTGAACAGAAGAAGAGGTCAAGCGTGGAAATAAATTCCAGTCAGTACTGGATGATTGAGAAGTCCCTTTTCTCTCACTCCCTCTTGTTTAGAGAGGTGGTGCTTGAATTCACTTCAGAAATGAGGAGAAGAAAAGTACAGCTAGGGTATTTTTAAAGCAAAAAAAAAAAAAAGAGAAAAACAACTCATTCTTTAAATTCACATTAGCACCTGGAAGTGGGTGGCTCAACCCTGTAATCATCTGCATCATCATATTACCTTTTCCTGATCAGAATATAGAGTAATAAATTTTGTGATGTCCACATCATGCTTGAATTTTTATATAAATGTTCTTCTTGTTTAGGATACGAGTTGTTTGAGTGGCAAACAAACAATTTGAAGTAGTTTAATAGAGCTTCCTAGTTAGTCCACTTACTTCTCTGGACCACTTCTGGATAAGAAGATTGATTTCTCCATAGATCAAAGCATCTTCTCAGTTCTCCAGTGCTCCAGCGTACTTTGTGGTCATAGCAGCAAGCGTGTTCTGGTTATGTGAGTGGTTCAAAGATGCAATGTGGGTGTGACATGCCCCTTTCAAAAACCATAGCTCTACAATAAGCTTTCTTTAGCCATATTGTGTATGTGTTTGAAGGGATTAGTAATAGATTTTTGGTTTTTTTTGTGGAAGTCATTGGAAAGCAAAAGACTAAATCTATTTTGATTTCACTCGGGATAGATTAATGGGTGTCAAATGTTACACAATACTTGACATATCCACTGCTGTTAAGTTGGCCGTGGCAAAGGGATTACCCGATAATGAATCACCAAGCTCTTTAGCCGTTTAAAGGGAATCGTGCCACTTCCTTGCCCTGGTAGGACACTCTTCCCTGCCCAGGACCTTCCTGAGACAGTGCGTGTTGGGATGTGGAAAACTCCACGCAGATGTGCAAGCACCGGTTTGACAGCTTTGTGTTCAGCTTCTACCTTCCTAATTGTTTTCGTGGGATTATTTGGATTGTGTGGAAAGCTTTTTCCAAATCCCCTTTATTACTGATGTTATTGTTGCCAGCAGGAATAAGATTAAAGGTGCTTAAGTCTGTAGAGTTGTTTCTAATTTGTACGTGTCATTTCAGTGGCATTTGAACAGAACTCTGTCTCTTCCCCTCCCTGATCCCCTGTGGTACTGTGCTTGAGTTAGGGCTGAGAAGCCAAGCTATTGGAAGAAAATTCATTTTGTTCCCTAATTATTATGCTGGCACTCGGGAGATAATTTTTCCCTTCATGCACTGCCAATTAATATGCAAATGAGCTGATAAATATTTATACCGTGATTTAAATTATGCAGGGAGCGCTTTCAGTGTACTCTGCAAATGAATTGTTCATGGACTTCAAAGTGCTGGCTGCTGTGCTAACGAGAGGAGATTTGCATAAGGCCCTAATCAGGCGCATACTGATTAAGCTTCATTATGGAAACTGCCAGCTGCAATCTTTGTTTCTATTTTATTACAAAAAGGGGAACTTTTCACGCTTCAGTCGCCTTGACAATGTCAGACACAGCTAGTAGGAGAGACTAAAACTCCACACAGCAACTGAAGTTTCCCTGTTCAGTTGAAGATTGCTATGGTGTAACTGAAGTTGTATTTCTCCCCCCACCTCCCCACTCCCTTTCACGTTCAGTCAGAGCAGTAGTGTAGATTTGATAGAAATTGCCATTCTCCCGTTCCTTGGACTATCTGAGCCTGTAGAGGATACCACAGCAATGCTGGACTGCAGCGACTACGTTCTAGGTGGGTACCAGCTCAGCTCTTTCTTACGGACACCGAGGCTGGGAGATTGACTATGCATAGTGGCTTAATCACATATGCAGAAGGTATTTGTGGGGCTGAAGCTCACCAGTGAATCGGCAGCAAGTAGCTGCCTGCTAGATGGATAGCTCGATCTGTAGCAGGGAAATACATGCTTTGGTTTGTTTGTTTGTTTGTTTTCCTCTTTTCCCTCGCTCCAGGAGAATTTGTTTCCTCTGCACAGACTTGGGTGATATTAATACAGACCTTTTGATTTTAGGATTTCAGTCTGAGAAGTATTTGCCTTCTAACAAACACTGGACTTGACTTGCATATCTGTGTGTTATGAATTTTAAAGCATTAAAATGAATGAGAGGGAGCCTAAGTGTTGAAGGAATTTAGTAGCTGTATTGAACCATTCCACAACAGAATGTATGTTATGTCTGTGTATTTTTAATATAGCAAGGTTCTTCGTGTGTAATAGAAAATAAGGGGGAGTGCACAGTGGTTGCCATTGATACCGTTGCAAGCTGTGCTTAAGGTTACTGGGATAATATATTTCCTGCGCTGAGATTCCATCAGGACTGCAGAACAGACATGCCATAATTCCTTCTTCGTGTCTTTTAAAGTTATTTATAGTAATGGATCATCTCAATTTTACAATAGCTTTTATTTATTCTCAAGGTTTTGCCCCCGTAGCTAAATGCATATATATATATATATATATATATATATATATATATATATATATATATATAAAATTTTCTTGGTTTTTTTTTTTAATTATTCTTTTCATTCTGTCATGTATGTTGATGTAAGAACTTACATCTCTAAGTAAAAGAATATATTTTTGGATGGTAAATTTTAAAGCAGATGTTTGAGTATGTTTGTTTCTAAATATGATGTGGGTTTTGAAAATTAATTCCTAAATAATTCTTGTCATGTTTTCACTCTCGTTAAACTTTGTTTATTCCATGCACACAAATAAATAATTTTTGCTGGTGCAAATGAAGTATTAGGTAGTTCCACTTTATTGGGTGAAAGGAAACAGTTAATGGTATATATGCCATGTTAAGATTTTCTTTGCTTTGCCAGCTGTGTACAATCCTTATAACGCTTCAGGTTGGTCTGGTGTCCACTGCTTCTTTCTCCTGAATGCCTTTGGAAATGTTCCTGAGGGTGTGTGAAAGGCTGGCACAGCACTGCCTGGCGACACCTCAGCCCTGCTAGCAGAGTAGCAGCGTGGAATGTATTCACTCCTGAGAGTTTGATTTCAATCATGCACCTGCTGCTTTCGATCCTTCCTTCTGGGGAGTTTGTTTTTAGATAATATTGGCAGAAGTTGTAGCCTAGGGCCTTTATTTAAAACCCAAGGAAGATCTAAAGGAAGAAAAAAAGGTGAAGGCATTAAGGTTTGGGGTTTTTCAGCCCACTTCATTTGTTTATTCTTTTAAGTTTGAAGCAGAAACTGTACGAGCACATATAAACCAAGCAGCCTTTTTATTTGACATAGAATGAATTGGTAGGTTGGGTATCCCGCGGATATGAGCCTGTTTTGCTGGTAGCAGTTTTGTGCTTCAGATGGATGTCTTGCCATTTGCAATGGAAATAGCGGCATTGTTCTTGATGCTTTACATACAGAAGGCCCAGAGATTGAACAAGAAATAGTCAGCTGGTGAAATAATGGATGCTATCCTTCACTTGAACCTGAGCACTACCAGGAAGATGCTTCTTCTTCCAACTTACTGCTTTATTCAATAGCAATGTTTGAGGTCTTTGTTAAAGATGAATCTTTACAATAAAATATTCTTCATTTAGGCAAGCTTTTGGTAGTTAAGTAAACTTTGTGTGTGTCTAGTATTAAAAACCTGTTATAGCAGGATTTATTTTGCAGCATAGCCCAACAGAAAAATATGTCCTGGCTTCCTTTTTGGAAAGAGGTCTGTACAGTTATAACTTTGTGTGACTGAGAAAACTTGCTCATCATGTAGGGAGGCTTCTTGTGTGAGCTTCCTCATGGGATGGAGCAGTGACTACCCTGCTTCAGTTCTGTGCACAGGACAGCTGTGTCCCCACTCTGAGTTTAGTTTGCTTTGCTTATTCTATCATTAGTATCCTACTCCTTGGCTCTAATACTTCAATTCCTGCAGCAAACCACCAACAGGAGGCCCTCTGTTGTTTTTGTAGTATGAATTTCCTGAAGTGGTTCATCAAATGGATTCCATGTTTCTGAGAGACAGCCTTCTCAACCTGTGCTCTTCCCTTTTGCAGTCAGCTGTATCTTGAATTCAAGCTATTCTTCTGCTCTGGGCTTCAGAATTGCATCCTGTGTCAAATAGCCCCATGAGTTAGCCTGGTTTCCACAACCAAATGCATTTGATTTGTAAGCACGCTTTGCTCATTTTCCTGTTGGATGAGGACTTTTCATGTTTGTGTCCAAAGCAAAGGACTCCCATTTGCTGTCCTCTAAAGTGAAATTTCAGTAGCCATCTGTGTGTAAAGGCATGAACTAATGCTGCTTATCAAATGCACTCTAAACAAGTGTGCTGTTGCCACAACAATAAACTCAATTTAAGATATATGCAATGTCTAGATAGAAACACAGACCTCCCAGCAGAGAGGGCCAAGTCAAGATCAGACATTTCTATATAGTCCTTGGAACCCATGTTCTGTTTCTAGAGTGTGATTCATGCTGTCCAAATGTGGAAAATGACAAAATAAGGAGCCTAGAAACAATATGTTCTGTACCTACAACCTCAGCAGAGATCTGTTTTTCAAGACTGTAAATTTGTAGCTTGAATGTGCTAAGCAGAGGTTGTGAAAAACAGGGCAAAACTTGCTGAAGTGTGGGCCAACAGCACTCAGCTGCAAAGTTTCTCCTCATTCCCTCCCCCTTTCAGATAGCAGTTTAACATGTCTGCCTTTATACCAAGGGTAACATTGATAGTCCAGATCTCTTTTACATGTGGCTGAACATTTGAAAGATTTAAGAATAGGCATAGGAACTTCCTGAGAAGAGTTGGGGCTCTGGAGAGGTTATGTTAACTTGTCAGGGGAAGTTTTGTGGTTGTTAGAGTCCTCTGGATTTTCAGGGCTCTATTGGGTTCAACTGCCACTGTTGTTTGTGTGAAAAATTATATTAATTAAAAAAATATTGATCACAGAATTATTTGGTTTGGAAGGGGCCTTAAAGATTTTCCAGTTTCAACCCTCCAACCCTGCTGCCGTGGGCAGGGACACCTTGCTCTAGATCAGGTTGCTCAGAACCCCATCCAAACTGGCCTTAAAAACTTCCAGGATAGGGCATCCACCACATCACTGGGCAACCTGTTCCAGCATCTCACCACCCTCACAGTAAGAATTTCTTTCTAATATCCAATGTCCAAATATCTAAGTCTTAATATCTAAGTCTAAACTTGCCCTCTTTTCTGTTTAAAGCCATTCTCCCATGTCACTATATGCCCTTCTTAAAATTTTCGTCTCCAGCTCTCTTGCAGGCTTCTTTAGGCACTGGGAGGCTGCTGTAAACCCTTGATGGAGCCTTCTCCAGGCTCTACAACCCCAACTCTCCCAGCCTTTCCCCATGGCTGAGGGGCTGCAGCCTTCTGATCATCTTGGTGGCCTCTGAACTCACTCCAACAGGTCCCAGTCTTTCCTGTGCACTTTCCTGCATTCCTGTGGTAGCAGGTGATGGTACATGTCCATCTTCTCATTACCAGCTTTCATGGTCTGCCAAACACTGAGGTGTCTGGGCAGTCTTGGAATTGTCTGGGGGAAAGATGCAGTACAGTTAATGCTGCTCCTGTATTCTTCTTCAGCCTGTTGGTATTTTGGAAATCACTGCTTTGATGAGAAGTACATGACAGAGGTAACCTTTTAAGCACCTAGGAAGAGAATATCCTGGAGTAAAGGGTTCATTTTAGGCTCATTGAACTTGGTTTTAGCTCATTATGGGAATGGAAGAGTGTGCTCAAGGATTTGCTTACACTTCATTTTATGAGCTGTTCTGTCTTGAGATTCTTTTTGTAATTTTGGTTTGTGATAATGTGGCACACTGGGGTCGGTGGCAAGGAATGAGGAGGTAATAAGCTGGAAAGCTGATGCTGTACACAGAACATCTGTATAGATTCCTATATAAGGAAACTATATTCTCTGTCTGCCATCTGGAGAGGCCCTCTGCATTGCACTGTATTCAGCTGACAGGCTTTGAAACCAGGGACAGACTTTTCAATTCATCCAGAGGGAGAAAAAAGAGGAATTGTTTTATATTTGTATAGTTTTGCATGAATATATAGGAAATATAAAATAACTTAATGTCAGTGACATTCCAGTAAAATAGAAATGCAGTATTAGGAAAATGGCATCCATTTAATTATAATGACTGAATTTCCTTCCTTTTGTTGGGGTGGGGCAGGGGGAACAAACACAAGAATAATGTAGGCCATGATGGTCAGACTTAATGTTTTTGAATCTTGGTGTAATCATTGTTCCTTCTTCCCCCCTCCTTTTTTTTCTTCTATGACTCTCATTGTATTGAAAATTAAGTTCCTACCTATCATTGCCCTCCAGCATGCTGTCTTTTATTCCCTTAATACCACGTTATCACATATGGGAATAATGTCATAGAAAATTTTGAAATAATATTTATCTGGAAGATTCAGTATTGTGTTCTGGTTTTGGTTGTTCTTATTTTGTGTGTTATAATCTGAATTAGGGTAAAGTGCATAGCAAATTTCTGCTGTTCTGTACTTCCCTTGAACAAAAAGGTATGAATAGATTTGGGGATTTTTTGCTGTTTTGTTTTATCTTTCTTTCTGTTTTATTGCAGACTCAAGAATGAACAATCCGTCAGAAACCAGTAAACCATCGATGGAGAGTGGGGACGGGAACACAGGTAAGAAATGATCGATTGGTGCACAGATATTTTCTGGTGGAATTGAATGGGTATTAAAAACAAAATTTATTTACCCATTTAGTGGGATTTTAAAAACCCACAAAACCAAACAAATCAAAACCTACACCCTTTGATTTTAGAGACCTGGGAATGACTTCTGTCATTAACCCTACTGCATACAGGGCATTATTCAAACCTACTTTATTGGAGCACCATCTGCACTTTTTTATATAAGATTTCCCTTCCCCACTTTTCTTATCTGTAATGTTTCTGATACTACTGAAGCTCTGGTGGCACTAGCTCTCCATAAATAGTCTCATTTTTTCCTGGCAGAGCATACCTTTGGCACTTCTAACTTCATAGTTTATTTTTGGGTTGAAATTTTCCCTGGCAGATGTGGGCCACTGCCTGATCTTGTTTCCGTTTTAGATTTCATTCAAGCTGTCACAACAGTTCTCAAGAAAAAGTCAAATGGAAAGCATAATATATCAAAATCAAAATTTAAAAAAAATGTTAGCCAGCTTTTCTGTAATTTCTTAGTGTGTTAGAACAGAACCCTGAAATATGGTGGGGGAGAACAGATTTTATGTCAGGGCCAGTTTGCCTTTTGGCACACTCTTAAGATGTGACCAAATTCTAAGCCATTGAAGAAGCTTGTTGAGCCACTATAACTTAATCATGTTATCTCATGCTTTAATTCCTTTCTGGAGGTAATATAATGCTCATTCTGAAAGCAAGAGATACGACAGTTCTGAATGGAAATTGAGTAGTTTAACCTAGCTCAGAATCGTTTCTCAGCTCAGAATAGCATTTAGGAAGAGAAAATTCTGATGAGAGGGAACTTGTTGCTTTGAGAGAAGCCTGGTTACCTTGTATGAGGAAATCAAGTTTTCTTCTTCATGATTCGATAATAAGAGTTTTATTTTATACTCTGGAGTTGTGATGAAATTAACACTATTTAATTTTCTTTATCTGAGAGACTGGATTTTTTCTGCCAATATATGGATTCAGTCAAAAGGAATTCTGCCTGCTTATTAATTCTGCCTTTTATTGAAGTGTGCTGCTGGCATCTCAGGTTTTAAAATTGTCATTGTATTTTTAATGGGAGAGGTATCAATTATTTTTATGCACAGAAGTGTTTTATTATGTATTTAATGGTTTAAGATTATACAAAACATTATTTCAAAAACATATGGGCTGTAAATATTTCATGACCATAAACAGCATCAAGGGAACAATGGCTTTAGATATCCCTCTGGACTCCTTGTAGCTGGAGAATGTATGCAAACTTCTGAGAAAATTCAGATTTCCTCCCCTGTGTGACCACAGTTCCCTGCACGTGCTTTCTCCAGAGCACATTCCCAACACACTTCTCTCAGTGCAACTTTAGCAGTTTCACCTCAGCTGAGCTGGTAAGGAGGAGGATTTCAGCAGAGCTCAGCTCTGTTAGGCGAATATACCATCATTGTGAAGGTGGGGGTCATGACATAAAATGGATGGATTGTAAAGCTGCATGTAGGTTCTTTCATGTTTAAAGGGGATAGAATTATTACTGGCTTTTTTTTAGTACTCTGACATAAAAGCTTGTTATTACAGAAGTTTGACTCTGGTGTTTAAAACTTTTGGAGTATTTCTTCTTTAGTTTAAATGTTTTCCATCTTCCCTTCCAGTTTTGTATCCTGATTTTTAAATTACATGAGCTAAAGTAATCTAGATTTTTGAGGACTCTCTGTTCTGCAGTCATTGCTTTGTTTTAAAATGTAGTGCTCCCAAACCACTGGAGATAGTGATTGATGGCATTTGTGATGTTCTTTGGGAGCTCAAGCATCAGTTGTATTAGTCAACTTGGCAGATGTTAGGCTCTGAAAGGAATACTCACAGAATGTAATTTTAAGCTTGTGATCGGGGTACTTAGATTATGGTTCTGGGCTCAGTGCATACTTGAGTGAAAAGAAGTCAGCTTTCAGCTCGGATGCTGAGGAACTGGAAGTGCCATTGATTTTCTGTCAGTGCCTGTGCTCCCCAGATAATGCGTGATGATGATTTTTATAAACACTCAGAGTTCTTATTTTTGTAACTTTCTCTAACTGTCTGCTTTCCAGTGACATTTGTAAATCACTTGAGTCTGCTGTGTAAACACTAATAGTCTATCGTTTAAACTTCAGTGGATGCTTGTTTGGGTCATGCCTGTTTTAAACTGTAGTGAGATAATGCAATTTGAAAATGTTAAGAGAAATTACAGAGTGTGGAGCATGAATTTACATTTGGCAGAAATGGTGTTCTCAGGAAAAAAACCAGTAACACTGGTTAAAGATGACATCAGTAGTTCTCAGAGCTATCAGCTATATAAGTTTCGTGGATGTTAACAAACTTGGGGTTTTTATTTTGACTCTGACTATTTAGGAAACATCATAAAGTCCCCTCAATATATTGGTCACAATACAGTGCCTGAAATAGTTTTGACTTTAAATTTTTTGTGCTAACTGGACTTTCCATTTAAGCGTCTGAAAAGCCAACCCATATTTCAGACCAATTAAAAAACATCCAAAACATATGACTACAGGAGCTGTTGGATGGCTGTTTTTTTAAGAACATGTATTAACCAGCTGGTTACCAGTGTGGGAGAATTAGAGAAATCTTTTCTAGGCTTCAGTTGTGAGCAGACAGTCTACATAGCATCTGCTGGAGAAAGGTGAAGTAAGAAAAATATCTTACAGTAAATGGATAGCCTGTTTCATCTCCTTTTTATAGGCAGCATAAAATTTTTGAAAACATCTCAGCCTTTTTGTTTGTTTAATGCATCTTCTCTTGTAAGAGCTGTGTGAATGCAGAGCTGTGAAAACCAAGGTTATAATGACTATGGAAACTGTACTATTATGGCATTTGTTGACATAGCAGCAAAATAATAGTTAGAATTCTAAGTGTAGTATTTGGAAGGATTCTAAGGATACTTGTTTGCATTACTTCATTTCCAAAGATTGATTTTCCAGTTTCCATAAGAAGAAGAGTCTGTAGGAGAGAGACCATGAGCTATTCTTCAGCTGCTAAAATTGGGCAATTATCAGTGCTGAACTTGTCATTAGGAAGTGTGGATAGGGAAACAACAATTTCTGAGTACTAGGGGTATCTCTCTGTCTTTCAGCAGAAGGGGAGAGAGACAGTGACCTGGGAAAATATGGTGGTGGTGCTGTGAGATGTCTCCCAGAGCACAGTGCAGATACCCACCCTAGCTGGCTTTGAAATATTCTTTCTCCTTGACTGCCTTCCCTTCCTGAGTTCTTTACTGTGCCTTATTCCACATCTCCCCTGATCTGGAGTTCCTCACTCCTTCTCTAATGCAGTTTGCAAACTTAGGCTGAAGTCTGATGATTGTAATCTGGAATTTTGAGAGTAAGTTGTTTTCCTGACTGCAGGTGCAGTATTACCTTGCCTGCTCTGCTTTGTCATGCCTCTACCCGCTGCAGGTGCAATTCCAAAATGCCATAAAATAATCCATGTTCAGAATCTACTGTTCTGTTCCTTTCCTTAGAGTAGCACTGTATTATTTTTCATCCAAACCAACTCTGTGAAGTAGCTGAGCACATGGCTGAATTTATGCCAAAATTTAAACATACTTGGGTTACATTGAGCCTCCCGTAGCTCGCTGGGGGTGGAGCACCCAAACCAAAACAAACTACTGGTGAACTACCAGCAAGGGCAGGACAGGGAGGATGGAGATGGAACCAAGAAGAAAGGAGAGATGGGGCATGGAGAATTCCCACTCTTTTTGGGCTGTTTTGGGTACTGGCAAGCTCTAGCAGTTAGGAAAGTTGGGATGAAGATGGAAAATACATTAATACCCTGGACTGTTAAAATCAGGATACATGTGATTGTATCTTCCATGTCTGTTAATCATCAGTCAATCATTGTTTTTGTATTTGACTCTTACCTTGAGCAAGACTGGCATCCTAGTTCTTTCCTGTCCTTACAATGGGCCAACCTTCTGCTTCTGACAGCTCCATTTTCCAACTCCTTATCAGATTTCTTGGATTCCATGGGAGTCATCTTCCTGAGCACCTTAAAAGCCAGGCCTCTCATATGCTGGACTCACTTCATTTTTCTTGCTCTTCTTCAAAAGTCATAGGCATCCTGTGATAAATGCAAGCAGCCAGGGTAACATTCCTTCCAAAGTTAAGGCTGCATCTAGAGTGGGAGAGACATTGTGTTTCCAAACATCAAAGTTTAAGATGCAGTTAGTAGAACAGAGAGTAAACAGGGGTGGTGTGGATTTTTTCACTCTGAGTTTGGTTTTGTGAGGCCTGGGGAGAGGGAGTTGATGTCTTTCAAGACTGTATTTAAAGAAAATGTTTTCTCACAGTGCCTAAGTTTACTGGGAGCCATGAAGATTTTTAAGATCAGTCTTGGAGCTTGCTTTGTTCTAAACTATCACCAAAGAGGCTTGTTTCAGATTTCCATATTAAGAGTCAGCAGAAGTGCTAACTGGAGCATTTCTTCTGCACACGTGCACAGTAGTGCTCTTTTAATATGGTATGATTTTTTGAGGCTGTTTTTAGAAGATAGTTAACTAGAACAGCTTCACCTATTTACCTAAGGTGAGGCCTGCAGCTGGTTGTCTCAGAAATAGATATTTTTTTTAATCCCCCACAAGTTTCCTATTGGAATGAGGAGTATTTGCCCTCCAGTAGGTTTTCTTATCTGTATTTTTTTCACTCCCTGACCACTGAAAACTCATTCAAAACCTTTGCTTAAATGAGAAGGTGGGAGATTGTTTCCTTTGACATACGGTAGCTATTTGTCAGGAATTACTTTTATATATTTACCCAACCACTTTTTCATTCCCTTTGTATTTCTGCATGGAGAGAATTCTGAAGTTTACTGGAAAGAATGAAGATAGATGAGATTCTTCTGGTTCTTCCTTCAAGAGCAATTCAGACCAGTGAGAGTCCCTACATTCACTTTTAATTGGAATTTTAGTCAAATTGAGCGAAAAAATCTGATGCAGTTTAAAATTTGAATATTTTTAATGCATCTGTGGATCTTTGGTTGCATGTACATCTCTTAAATTTGTAAACATTGGCCCAAAGCATAGAATTGAAACCTTGGGAGTCAACCAAATCTTCCCACACAGAACCCCCACCAAAGATGCATCAAAGGGCCACCTTAGGTATACTTTACATGGATGGTAGAAAGCTTGATACTATGTCTGTATTTAATTGAGCAATGGCTCAGACTTTGGAAATGTTACCTGTGTAAGCTGTTTGTAGGTCAAAATAGCAGTGTAAGATATTGGACAGTCTATTTTACTAGTCACATTTTATGCTTGCTTGCTTCTGCAGATGTTTCCGAGGAATAGCAACCACCTGTTGTTGTTCAACAACTGTGACTCTTTTGCTCAGTAGATAGCCTAGGTTTTTGTGACAAAGAATATAGGTGATGGAAGGAATTTTGAAGTAGGAGTTACTATGCACACCCGCCCATAGGCACTGAACAAAATCTGATTGTCATGATGAGTAAACATGCAAGTCTACAGCTTGGTTTTGCTTCATTTCAGTCACGCAATTTTAAAGATTGCATCATCTGTTCTAGAAATTCCCTGCAGCCCAACACACTTGGAGTCTCCCTTCTTGTTATTAGCCACTGTAACCCAAAAAAAGAAAAGAAAAAAAAAATGGTTTTTTTTCTTTTCCTTTTTCTTCTCACACCCAGATTATTTTGGGATAACAGGAGGGTTTTCATGTTTTCTGAGCAGTTTAGGAAAGGACTGCAAAAATGTAGGAAAATAACTAGGTTTTAGTTATATGAGAGTAAGTGAAAGCAGAAGCAAGCCCAGGCAGTTATCTTATCTAAAGAGACCTCTGAACAAACTTTAACGGAAATGTAGAGGAGTCATTTCTGGAAAACTGTGGCCCATAACTGCTGTGTATATATGGGTCTTAATCAAGTTTTCATCAAGTGTTATTTTACCTATCTTTAAGGAAAGGTGGCTTTTATATGAACCTTGCTGTTGGCACTTTCTGAACTTGAAGTTAGTCTTCAGTTGTTGGAAGGAGAGTGCACGGAGAGTGGAAACACAGTTTAACCATAGGAGCAAGCAGCCATTTGGTTCCCAAACTGTGTAGAGAGAGCTGGGATAATAGTGTACGAAGAAACACAGGTCATGGAATTATTTAGGTTGGAGAAGACCTTTAAAATCATCAAGCCCAACTGTTAGTACTGCCAAGTTAAACCCCATTAAACCATGTCCCTAAGTGCCACATCCGCACATCTTTTAAATATCTTCAGGGTACAGAGAATAGATGATGGAAGCTAAAGAGAATAAATATGATGTTGATTTTGTTCAGCTGACAAATGCTTTATTACCAAAGCCTCAACTCTGCTTCCCATCCCACTTTCACTAAAAAAATGCAATTCTTGTTACACTCAGAGTGTGTTTTTTTACTATATGATGTTGAGAGAATAGCAGGAAAGTTGGAGTGATAATTCTTATTCCACTTACTAAAAGTAGTAATTAATAGTTTTCAATATCTCTTTCTCCAGGCACGCAAACAAATGGCCTGGACTTTCAAAAGCAGCCTGTGCCTGTCGGAGGAGCAATCTCTACAGCCCAGGCCCAGGCCTTCCTTGGGCACCTTCATCAGGTAAGAGAAGAGACGTTTCAAACAGGAGACTCAGGCAGCTGTGAATGGAGCTGCCCTGGTGTGTTCCATGTTCTCTCTTTCTGTGAATGATGGGGAGTCATTTATTAGAACATAAATATGGGCACACCACCTGGTTAAAGAGCGTGGACGGGAAAAAGTCCTAATTGTGGCACTCACTTTATTGCATTAGGCTGCAGAACATGTCAAGATAGGGTGATATCTCTTGGGAGAACTACAGATCACATTTTTGGGGACTTGAGAATGCCTAAATATTGTGGTGTGATTTTGAGTAGGGTGTTTTTTTTGTTTGTGTTGTTGTTGTTATAACCTTAATAGAGATACCATGTCAAAAAGCAAGACAAAATTTAAATCTTTTAGGAAAGGATTGTGTTGGCACAATGGCTGCCAAGGTTCCAAAACTGTCACTATCTACTTAAAAATACTTCACTCTTACAGATTAAGTAGAAGGAAAGTTGATTGTACTTACTAAGCATATATAGCTTGTGAGGTTTTCTTTTTTTACAAAAAAGTTATTTCAGTGACCTGTTTGTCAGATGATATTCAGACTTCTAATACTATCCCTCTGTTCTGCTGCTGCTGTGTTTAGGGAATCAAAGCTGAACTTCAGATGCAGGCTGAAGCAAAATGGGGCATCCCTAGGTGAAGAGAAGTATAAGGGGCATTTTTTTGTAGTTTTTTTATCTGTTCACACTTGATGTATGAAAACAAATGTCCTAATTTCTTTCCCTTCCTCTGCACCAAGTTAAACTTTAAAATACTGTACCTAATTGGATGACCTTGAATGTTTGAGGTCTGAGGTTGCACAGTTATTGTGGTATAATTGAAGTACTGAAGCTTTTATGCCCTCTTTTAAGAGCTCTGAACTGCAGTTTTATTGTATGGAACATTCCACACGTCTTGTCACATAATTGCAATTTTCCTAGCAGATTGGTTTATATAGGGCCTAGGGAGTGCCACTGTTTGAATTTGCTGAACCAATAGGCTGTTGTAGGCTGCCTTTATGTGGAGAGAAGCTGACTAGTTCTTATGGCTTGCCAGTGTGTGTTTAACATGGAGACAGATACAGCTGTTCTGCAGAATCCTGTGTGTTTGTTTTAGTCTTCGTTTTGTTATATAGATTGACCCAGGACAGTAATTGGGTTTTGCGCAGTGCTTTATCCTGCTTTGGAAATGTATTTATTTAAACAGTTGTCAGGATCTTTATAACTTCATGTTTGATAAAGTGTGATTCGTTTCTTGAAACTGGTTCAAAGGAAAATCTCGGGTATTCTTTTATTCACCTGCAGGTGTGTGGGAATCTATTGTCGAACTGTCCTCTGCTAGTGAGGCGGCTTTTAGTGGGGTATTATTATTCAACCTTAACACAGTGCTTTGCTCTAGACTAATGCAAAATACTGGGCTGTAGGCAGCATTCAGGTACAGTTTAATTTCTAATTTGGAGAGGTTGGCTGTGCGGTGAAAGGGATGTCCAAATTGCATTCACAGAGATTTTCAGGAATATGCTGGCTGTACCTGAGCAAAATACATTTGCAGTCTTTTACGTGGTGTTTGTATAATTTTAAAGTATTATTTTGCGTGTATCATTTAGATGGCAGGATGGTGTTATTTAGGCTATTCTCTGCTGTTAAATCCTACATTACACAGTTGATTACATCAACTGTGTCAAACTGTATTTTGCTTCTGATGAGGAGGGGCTTTTCTGGGTGTGTTTGCTTACATGTAGATGATGCTTAGTATGTCTGTACCTTCATCTAAAGCAGTAGGAAATATTTCCAAGGTGACTCTTCTAAGGTTGGCTTGTTCAAAATATTCACTTACTAATTTCATGTACTGCAGTTTTTCCTGTACTTGAAAATATGTGGACTTTTTATGTGGGGACCATATAGAGGTCCTCCATCTAGAGGCAAGATTGCTACATTTTGCTTTGCTTTATTGTATCCTTACATATCACCTGGTTTTCAAAAGAGCGGTGGTTTTCAGACATGGCCAGAGATGGAATTCTCTACAGGCTGTTACTCTGACCTTTGAAAGTGTTGGTAATTAATTACAGAGCATTCCTTCTTTATAACCAGGGGTGCCGGTAGAAACAAGGCGAGACTGATTCAAATGGGTTTCAGTAAATGAAAATATAAATGGAAATCCTTATTAGAGATAAAAAAGCACTCCGAAAATCTCACTTTCTGAAGCATCTGTGTTTTCATTGCTGCTCACCCACAAGACCTTCTTTGGGCCTGCTAATTACAAACATTGAATTCAAGTTTTAAGCATACCCAAATCAATACAGGCTTTGTGAAGTGTCTCCGGTCCTCTGTGTTGAGATCTTCTTTTCAGTGGCTGAAGGCTGCAAATACTTGAATGGGTTAATGTGGGGGAGAGTGGTTATGTTCTGGGTTCTGTGCTATGCACGTGCTTGCTCATAGCAGAAAGCTGGTGAGTGCAGTGTTGGGGTAAGACCCATTCTGAAATGAGGGTAGGATGATGATGAGTAGAGCTTAATGCCCTGCCCTGTGGCCTGGATTTTTCCAACAGGGATAGGACTAGTTGGCCTGTCCACCCCAATATGCTTCTTTTCAACTCCATCCATGGCAGTATCTACATCCTTAGGCAGGGATACCATCAGTCAGTGGTAGATAAACATCGTGAAAGAGTCTTAGAGATCTGTTTCAGCCTGGAGTACAACCCCCATTCCACTGATTCAGGTGTTAGAGGGGCATGCACTGTTCTTGGGGGAGTTTTTGTTGGGATGCGGGTGGGGAGATTGTTCTTTTTACATTATTAGTTTTCTGTGGATTCTACATTATTTCATTTCCATTTTTGCACTGTTGTAGGTCCAGCTCGCTGGAACAAGTTTACAGGCTGCTGCTCAGTCCTTAAATGTACAGGTAAAGACAGTTACCTTCTGCTGCTCATCCTTCTCTCATCCCAAACAGCATCAGTAGAGATAGTTCTTAACCTATGATACATTCCTCAGTTTTGTCAGTCTGACTAGTTTTGCAAGTGACAGGTATGAAGGAATAACACTTTTACAAGTGTAAATCAGGTTCAGGATTTGTAAGCATTCAGGCTTTGGAGTTGTTTAAACCATGGAGTTTAAAACCGTAACTTAATGCTGAATTTTAGTCTGGTGTGGTATCATGAAAACTCCAGGAATATTTCATGTTCTTCTGTTTATTAACTTGCTTTAAACACGTAGTGAGTATTACTTTGCAATTTGTCCTTACTTCTGGTAACTGAATATAGGAATATAATGTAGCATTAGTTGTGTAATGTGGCTAGTTTAGACTGCTTGTGTAAATAACACACAGTGATTTCAAAGTCAGAGTAATTGTTGTTTAATAATGTACGTGAGACAACAAAGCTTTCAAACTTTCCTGTGATGCTGAACACTTCAGTTTATCTGTTAACATTCTGCTTCCTCTCTGTACTATATTAAGGGGCAAGGGATGCAGTTTTATTGAAAACTGGTTTCAGTATTGCTTGTTATTAAAGAATGTAGGTAGTGCATTACATGAAATGCAATAGAATGTGGACCCACTTATACATAATAACAATTTGGAAAGAAGAGGAGGTATAGTGACCTTCCTTTCTAAGAGGAAGGAGGCAGAAAATTGCCTTGGTTGCCATGGTAAACTTCCATCCCTGAGAGAGATGTTGGCAAACAGGCTGTATCTCCAGTGCAGAATGTTTACAGTCCTGCGCTGTAATTATCGCTCAATGACTGGCAGAATTAATCAGAGCCTTTATGTTAATTAGCCCGCTCTGCAGTCCCCAAAACAGGTGGTGGAAAATATGCAAATCTATGCAGAATTGTAGTGTTCTGCATAACCAGTTTTAATTATCATAAAACTCTCTCCCCCACTTCATGCACTTGCATTTCCTCCCTCATGTCTTCACAATTTCTTCTGTTTAAAAAAACAAACAATCAAACCACAAAAATAAATCAAAATAAGCTTGAATCTTTTAAAATAAAACAATATTAAATTAAATAAATTCTTTGATTATTTAAAAGCACCGTACATATTGCATATTTTGCTGTAGGTAGAGAAACTTGTGAGGATTTTTCAGAAAGGTTCTGTATAAGCCAACAGTTTGGTGAGTTAGGGTACAGGATGGAGATAGGGAAAATGGAAATACAATCTCCTCTCCCTCATTCCATTGTTCAGGATTTTAGGCAATGAATAATTTTAACAACCTTCTCTTTCTTCATGGTGAAAGGTAGCATCAGCTTCAGTTGCATGGTGTAAAATGAAGTGAGACCTGGAAATAATGTCAGAGAGTTACAGGCGACCAGAGAGTCTCTTTGTTTTGTTTAAACTGCATTACCTACAGACGTGTTTGAGCAATCATAGCTGAGATGGTGGGCACACAGAGCCATTGCTTAAACACACTCTTAAAATAAACCCAAGGGCTTTTTGTATGCAGATGAAAGATTTTTATTGTGCAGCGTTGAGATAGCAGTGTTAATACATTTACATCTGTTTTACACTATAAAGAGTTGTATTTTTTTTTGACTAGTCTAAATCTAATGAAGAATCTGGGGACTCTCAGCAGCCAAGCCAGCCTTCCCAGCAGCCTTCAGTGCAGGCGGCCATACCCCAGACCCAGCTCATGCTGGCCGGAGGACAGATCACCGGGGTAAGAGTTACCCAGGGATGCTGCAGTCCCACGCAGCTCTCACTGAGGGGCACTGCAACTTCCTTTCACCTAGGCAGGAGCTTGAGTGGAAGAGGCAACAGAAAATACTCTCTTAGAAAAATAAGCAGACTGCGATATTTGGGGTTTGTCGCTAAGGATTTGCTTCCGAACAACAACAGCAAAGATTTCTTCCTCTGTGTTCTCAGTATCCCTTTTGACTCTGCAATGAAATTAAAACCTGTTGTTTTGCAACAGTTACAAATGAGACAGTCATAAAGAGAATTTTTATTTTTTTTTCCAAGATTAAAATGAGTCATGGGAGAACAAGACTGAATCTTATAGCTGGGTGAAAAACAAAAATTATGGGAATTGTTAATTTTTCGTCTTCTCAAAAACATTTCTTTTTAAGTAACTCTATTAGTACTTTCCTTAAGCTTACTGAACCTTTTTGTTTTAACCTCCTGATTTTGAGGGGTTCTTAATTGCAAAGCTTTGGGAGTAAATAAGGGATAATTGTTGTTATTTGGTGTTAGACTTTCTTGTGTTTCTGAATCGTTGTAAAGGCTTTCAGTCATTTCAAACAAGAGCAAGTTTTGTGAATGGGCTGGTTAAAGAATTTGCTTCCACATAATCAGCTTTGCAGTATAAGAGTTTGTGTGTTAATAAGCTTAGGGCAGTTGCTCCAACAATATATTTATGATTTGAAGTGTTAGGTTAGATCATCCCTACACTTACATGAAGTGACTTCTTAATCTCAGGTTCAGTTGTTAAATCTTCTCCTATGTTAGTATGTAGAAAAACATCCTATATAGTTTTCAGTTAAGCACTGAAAGTTTTAAAAGTGAGACTGTTTCGATACATTGTTAAAATCTGGTGTATTTTATTATTTTTTATATTCTCAGAAAATACTGGTTTGTTTTAATTCATTATTGTCTGTTGTAGTGAAACATTCAAAACTCCAGGCCTGTGCAGATAGGGGTTGTAGTAAATATGGGCATCAGGATTCATTTACATGTAAAGGAGAGACTGCTGCCACCTGTTCCACAGAGATAATGTGTGTTTGGGAAAGGGAAGGGATGTAAAGTTGCCAACTCTATTCTATTTAAAAAAAAAAAAAAAAAAAAAAAAAAAAGGCAGATGGGGAGACTTGGAGAGAAACAAATGGAGCTCATGTTCTTTACTTATATCTTAGGGCATAATGGAAATGATGGAATATGGCAGGGATTCATGCTAATGTGAAGCAGCTGGGGCGTTATCAGTTTGTTCAGTAGCCATAGCCAGCATTCCTGCTTCACATTCATCTGGCTAATCACTTGCTGTTCTGCTGGGTGTAAATTTCCTTTCAAATCCTGGCAATACCGATTCTTTTCTTTTGCTTGCTACTTAATTGCTTTTTCCCTGAAACTCCTGGTAGAGTTGTGAGGAAAACTTAGGAGCAGAGTTAGGTTCTGTCAGGTTCCAGTAAGTGCAAATGTTGGTGGTGGTGCAATTTGGTTTGTGTCAGGCCTGTGGTAGGTTGGTTCCCACACTGTGTTGAGTAGCCAGCTGTCCTTCCTTAAGGCCGGAGCCCTTGGCCAGTTAGTGGAATAGCCCTAGGATTGCCTGGTTAACATAACTAGTACTGAGCTATCTAATGACTTTGTAGCTGAAGTGGCTCTTCCCATTATTAATGGCTGTGTTTTCTAATTGTTTATAGCTCACGTTGACGCCAGCCCAGCAACAGTTATTGCTCCAACAGGCGCAGGCCCAGTTGCTGGCGGCTGCAGTGCAGCACTCAGCCAGTCAGCAGCACAGCGCTGCTGGTGCCACCATCTCGGCCTCTGCTGCGACGCCGATGACGCAGATCCCTCTATCTCAGCCAATACAGATTGCACAGGTGAGCCTTGAGGCTTGAGAGGGTGGAAAACAAAAGAGGTTTTTTGACTGATTGCACCATTCGAATAAAATTTGTCGTTCCTCGCTCAGTGAGTTTGTAGAGTCCTTGAGTATTGTTAGTCTTTCCTCCTGCATCTTTGGATGATGAGGTTGAAGGTTGTAAGATGGTCTTAGCAAGGAATGTGTGCCAGCTGTTCCACTGGGCTTCTGAGCTTGTACCAGCATCTGAGAAGATGCTTTGTTTTCTGAATTTTCCTCCTTGTAGTTAGCATGAGAAAGGACAAAATAGATTATGGAAAGATGCCCACAGAAACTGTATTTCCGTGCAGTTGCATACCTGTATGGATGGGAAGTGATGCCTGTGTGTCAAAAAGGATGCTCCTTTCAGACCCAAATGGCACTTGTTAGAAGCTAAATGGTAGAGCTCAAGAATGGCAGTTTGACTTGACTCATTTGTGTGCTTTTTTGGATTGGTGGTTAGTGCTGCGAGTTCATTGACAAAGAATGGACACTTCTGTGTGTCTGGAGAAAAACTTGGAGAATGAATTTGGTGCTGGAATCTGTCCAGTCTCATGGTCTGGTACTAAAGACTTGTCAGTTCTGAAGAACTGCTTGCTGTGGATGTTCTGCTTACTAGAAGCAGTAAGGAGCCTCCTGGGTCCTCCAGGACTGGCTTAATTCAGTGTGGAGATTGCAGTGGCACTAATTCTGTGCTTAGTGTATGTAGTGTGGAAAATCCTGAGACTTGTGGACAAGGATAATCAAATGTGCAGCTTAGATATCTTGAGTACTATGAGTAGGTGATTGTCTTGCTCATGCCGAGGTCCACCTTTCCAGAGATTAAAGTTCTTGGTACATAATAGCAGTTTTATTAGTCTAGCTGTGCAAAGTGTGTGGGGGTATATAATCTTCAAAGTTGCTGCTTCATAGAGTGAACAACTTCTTCAAGACTGTCTGATGCTTTCTCTTCAGGCTGTTTTCTCTTGCATTCCATTGGGATGAAGCATCTAAAAAGTGAACATGAGGTCTGATTAAGGACAAGAATGGAAATGTTGAAATTGTCTGTGAAGTCCAGTGGTGAAATGTTCAATCATTTGCTGTGCTCTTACACTAGCTGAATAGCAGCCTAGCTGTGCTATCAGGTTTTCATTAGCTGAAGTGACAAACTTTTGTGGTGTTGGTCTAGAAGTTCTGACCTCTCTGGCTGTCCTTAGAGAGGCCAGAGTGGTGCCATCCTGTTTTTAAAGGCCAGTGCTGATGTTGCTGTGTTGTTGAGATTCCTACCACTGAAGCTCTTGTTGCACTGTGAGAAGTCATATCACCAAATAACACCTCTTTTAGCAAAGGATTCCACTTCACTGGTGTGGTGTGGCGATGACTGAAGGATGTGGCATTCAAGGAAACTTGTAATTCTCAAGATCATCATACCTTGATTTTGTTAAGGCTGTCTGCAGGCAATAATACAGACAGATTTCAAGAAGAGAATGGGGAATGTCCTTGTCAAGGAAGTTGTTGGTTATAACACAATCTGTACCTTGAACTTTCTGGCCTTAGGTTTGTCCAGTAGGCCACCAAAGCAGTGGATACCAATGTGATGTGTGTGTGAGATGTTTCTTTTCTCCCACCTCAGTGCAAAGCTCTGAAAATGTGTGAAGCATTTGCAAGTATTAGTTTTGTACCGGCTTTTTCTCCAGAACTTAAGAAATCTTCAGAGAAGTGTTTGAGAGGAGTTGAAAAGATCAGGCATGTGCTGTCAAATAAGAGTTTCTGAAGGCAGCATTGTCTGATTTGTGCACATGAGTGAGCTAAAGGCTCTCTGAAAAATAGCACGTGATCATGTAGTGGCCACTTGCAAAACAAATTAAAGTTGTACTTTCTAACATTCCAAATTACTTAAATGTTTGACTTTGCAACTAATGTCTTTTAGGATAGGTTATTTTGATTCATAAAGGAGCTTGGTTGAATCTTGTTAGCTGCTCCTTCTGATGAAAGTGCAGGGCATAAATTGTGCAGGTGCTGGATATAGCTTGAGGTACTTATGGAAAACATCTACCATCTAGGTTCATAGGTAGATAGCACCATGCTTTTTGATCCCTCTTGGCAAGGATTTGCAAGCAGTGCTCAGCTTTGTTTGTGTTGCTATTGTAAACATATAGCTGATTATACAAATAGCTGAATGTTTGTTTTAATTGATGATTTTTGAATAATTGATTAACTGACAGGTCTCTGCAGCAGGGGGATTACCATATTTATTTTAATTAACTAATTGCAAAAGCATGACTTCTTTAATATGCACTGCAGTTCACATAAGGTTGCACCAGGCTGCAGCAGCCTGGTGAGGAGCTTGTGCTGCTCCTGAATCGACACTAAATAGTTGTGTATCAGATTTTGGGGTTCTTCATAAACTTCCTTGTTTTCAGGATCTATGCTCTGTACTTACATGATGTAAATCTCAGAATGACACAGATGCTTAAGTTTGTGCTGAAGCTGTAATTGGAAATAATGGCATTGAATTTAGAAATGTATTTAATTTTTTTTTTTTTAACAAAAAAATCTTCCTCACAGCAAGACATAGCACTTGACAGATTATTTTGCTGGGATAGGATTTGGATTGTTTTGATCTTTCTAAATTACTAGGCAGCACCAGAAGACATGCATGTCTCCCTGAAAGTCTTTCCATCTCTTTCTATGTGCTTGTGCTAGCATACAGATTTTTTAACACTGAGGGAAAAAAAAGATCAGTATAAGAAAACAGTGCCAGCTTTGTTCATGTGGTTGCTATTGGGAGATTTATTGTAATGGTATAATTAACTAAATAATAAAACTTTCCCAAGGTGGAAATAAAGTTGGATTTCAAATGCATTTGAGGGGCTGGTAGGTCTATTTAGGAGTGATTAGCCTTGGAGGTATCATTTTCATTTTGTGTTGCAGAATTATATTTCTGTATTTAAACAAGACTTAGCCAACATACCATTTACCAAGGCAGATGCACAGAATAAGATTGCTTATATCAGTTATCCCTGAGGCCTCAATTTAAAAACAGTTTTCTCATATTAAAGTGTAAGAGCCTGATGATAAGAGCTGTCATGTCTTAGCTGGGTAGCCAGTGTTATGAATACTATAGTCTTAAACAAAAAGCTCTCCTCCTTTGATATTACAGATACTCTGCCACCAGTTCTTTGTATTCTTTCTTGCATGTAAGTCCATCTCCTGTGGGGGTGCTTCAAATCATCTGAGATCTACTTGGTCATTTGGGGTGATTTCATTTGTTTGCTTTTGATTGGGAAAGGTCCTTAACCTATTTGTTTTTCCATTGATACTTTTTTCTTCTACAGTGTCTTCCCAACTCTTCTTTTTGTGTTTCTGGTTTTTTTCTCTTATCTACCTCTCTTTTCATCCTGAAGCCTCTCTTTATTTCCATTTCTTCTTCCCAGTGTTCACAGCCTGAGTCAGCTTGCCCATCTCTTTCCATTTCTGTTTTCAGCTGCATCCAGTCCTCACATCCATTCCAGCATGAGCCCCCTCTGAGCTGGAGGTAACCAGCTGACCATTGAAAATCAGTGAATAAATGAGTGGAGATCCATGTCATGTTGAATAAGAGGTTTTGGTAGCAGTTCTGACCAATGTGATATTAGGATATGAAGTCATAAGGAACATGGATTTCCATGATACAACTGGAGCAGTTATTTCTCTTTCTCAAGAAGGAAATTTGCCTTGTTTTCATAGGAATGATTGCATTATTTCTGCAATTTTCTGAAAGCAAACAATACTATTGACTTTTTTGCTCACAGGCACTTTTTAAAATTTTACCATTCTTTTATAACATGAAAGTTTCGGTTTCTTAAAGAGCATTGCTTGGTCAATCCATCTGTTGTCTGTCTACCATATTATTACACTGCATGCTTTTGACTTAACAGGGCTAAGTAGCCCAAGTGATTGATGGCCAGTGTCTGTGTAATGCGGGTTAAGTAGTGGTTTTCTTATAATGCCTGTCTGTGGTCTCATAAATCAGTGGACTCCCTATTTTTTCCCCCTGCCTCGTCTTCCTTTCTGACATTCCTCACCCCTCATCTCCAGAAGGAGATTGCTGCAACTTCTAGGTTACAGTTTTAACAGATTTAAAACAGTATAAGGTCACAGATATCAGCACTGTGTAAGAAAGAAGTTCTCCTTGTCAGTCTGTCTCAACTTCTCATCTCCAAATCCACTGCTGGCAGTTAATGGCCTGTCCCATCCTCTGGCTGAGCACACTGTGGGAGTGCTGAGTAACCTGCATCAGTGCAAGGAGCAGCTTAAGAAGCAGCTTTTTGTTACTCTGGTTCACTTGAACTCGGGTGTGTTTGGGGCTGTGTGAAGATGAGCAGCTCCTAGCAGCCGCAGCGGGCACTGTTTCTGGCACCACTGCACCTGAACACGGTTTCTCTGCAAACAGAGCTTTGGGGGAATCTTCTTGTCTGCTTGGTTTGGTTTGTGTAATGAGAGATTGCCAGTGTGGGAAGTATTTCTTTCATTCAGGCTTTTCCCCACCTGTTTGGTGAGTATTTTGAAACAGGTTCTCCCTGGAAAGGTTGGAAAAATACGATTGTTTAGATAGTTTTCATGGATTACCACTGTTATGTTGGCTGACTTCACAGTGTGTTTTTTAAATTTCAGTTGCTCTTGTTATTGTCCTCTTTTGGAGATGAAAAGAAAAAGGCTAGTTAGGGGGAACAGTATTTGAAAGCAGTTCTCTATGTTTTCACTCCCGAGCTAAATGTCAACTTGAAGCATTTTTTCTTGAAAACTCAGTTTCTCAGAGATTAACATTTTACATTGAGACCTGTCATTTAATTATGGAATATTAATACTCCTAAATGGTTTAAATACATAAAAGTAGGGTTCTACAATAATGAAGTGTTTTGGATTATTCCTTTTAATCTTTCATTATTGTCATATCTATTAAGCTTATTTCAATTTATTTCAGAACAAATCAAATATATTTACTAATTGAGTTAGCCACTTTCTGAAATTTTAACTGAACAACCAGAGTACAATCAAGGAATATTTTGTCTTCCTGTTCTTGATTCAAATGGTAATTGTGACTGTTGTTACAAAAACAAAAAAATGCTCCCAGCTAATATGCTTGATTTGTAGCAGAGTTCCATCCTCAAAAGTAAGTTTGAGAGATCTTTGTGCTGATAAGTCTAATGTATTAAAAAACTCCTGAATTTGGGGTAAGGGAGATTGATTTGTTTGTTTTGTTTTGATTTTAAAGCAGAATAGTTCTGGATATGCTTTGCTGGATTATTTAGTAAGTAAGTTTGGCTTTATGAATGAGAATGAAATTCAAATTGCTGTTCTGAAGGATATTCAGTAGCAAGACTTCTGCTGTGTTTGACATCCATTTTTGTCTCTAAATGTTAGAGTGTAGCTGGCTGATAGGAAATCTTATATTGGGAATCATTGCTGACTTAAATGTCTAACACACAGCTCTTTCTTTTCTTCTTTTTTCTTTTTCTTTTCCTTTTTCTTTTTATTTTGTTTCCTCTTTTTTTTTCCATTTTTTAATTTTTTTTTTCATTTTTTGTCTCCTTTGTTGTTTTTTTTTTCCCCCCCTTCCCGTTTCCTTAAGGATTTGCAGCACTTGCAGCAGCTTCAGCAGCAGAATCTCAACCTGCAACAGTTTGTGTTGGTGCATCCAACAACCAACTTGCAGCCAGCACAGTTCATCATCTCACAAACGCCGCAGGGGCAGCAGGGTAAGTGCTCCTTGCCACAAAAGCCAACCATACACAGCGTTTTTTAGGGGAGAAAGTGAAACTCAGGTGGTTCATAGCAGTGCCCAGCCTTCTCCCAGGCAGTTGGCTCCCAGCCAGCTTTTCCCTTCTAGGTTTATATCCTGAGCGTGACAAGACGTGGTGTGGAATGTCCCTGTGGGCAGTTTGGGTCAGCTGTCATGGCTCTGTCCCACCCCAGCTTCTTGTGCCTCCCAGCCTGCTTGTTGGTTGGATGTGTGAGCAGCTGAAAACTCCTTGACTCTAAATACTGCTTGGCAATAACTGAAGCATCAGTGTGTTATCAACACTGTTCTCAACCAAAATCCAAATCACAACACTGTACCAGCTATTAAGAAGAAGATTTAATTCTATCTCAATCAAAAGCAGGACAGACTGGAAATAGATTGCAAAATCAAAAGTCCTTGTGGGAGTCTGGAGAAGTACTTAAGCCTAAAGAGGTTACAATGAATTTTGTCATAAACTGAAATAATTCTTAACACCTTGGGAAAAGAACTAGAATGCTGGATTTGTGTAACAGCTCTTATAATAATATTTTGGCAATGCACTGGTTACGGCTTACATGCCAAAGACAGACAAGGCAGTGGTAGGTGGTGCTGTGTCAGAGCAGTGAAGTTGTACAGCAGCTTTGTTCTGAGGACTGATGTGTTCAGGCTGCAATGCATCACGGTGCTGATTGCACCCCATTTGTTGATGCCCACGGAAAACTGCATTTAGCCATGGCTTCTTATGCTGATATACTCCAGTGGCCTTTTTTCCCCCTTTTCTCTTCTACATGAACTCTACTCAGTTGTTCAGGTCTGGTAATCCAAAGATTCTTGCTCAGAAGGCAAATCCTGTTATGCTTGAAGAGTCCTGCAGAGCCTGGCTGTCCTATAAAGCAGCTCTTTGCACCTCATTTTCTTCTGTTCCTTTCAATTTTTTCATGCATCATTCCTTCTTACATACTATGACTTGGATAGAACTGGCTTTCCATTACACTGAAGGGCTCTTACTGTCTGAATGCTCTCACATTTGAATAAAGGGTTAGTCAAAATTACCTTCCTTTTAATAGGACTTGATTTAGGAGAGATTTTATACTAGCACTGGTAAAAAATGGCTGAAAGGCTATTCATGGAAGCATTTAGTGATGTACTGCTTTCTTAAAATTAAGCAGAACTTGTAAACTTAAAATACTGTACCAGAAGAAATCAAACCACTAAAATTTAGTTCAGGAATTCTTCCAAGTAGGTGCTTGTTTTATTTTTTAATAAATTCCTTTAAGAAAACAGCAAGCACAAAAGCATTGTTCAGAAAACACTCATTGGTATTGATGTCTGCCTACATTTTTCAGCTAAATTCTGCTGGTTTTCTAAAATACCCCTGAGGATGCTTTACAAGAGGGAAAACTAAGAGAAGCAAATTGTATTCATCCTCCAAAATAAGTTTGCATTATAGAAGGGGAAGCAAGGCTTTCTTGTTTGTTTAAAATCTGAAGTAGAATAAGTACTAGATGAGATTTTCATAGTACCTTTTCCAGAGGCCATCTCTGCAAAATTATTTCTTCACTACAATTTAAGACCTGCATATTGCTGTCATCAGTGACGCAGTGTAGGTAGAGACATCATGTTTTACTGGTTATGTGCAGCCTGGACAACTGAATAGCTCAAAAATGTAGGAAGATATATATGCTGAATTCTGACCATAGGCCATTAGTGTGTGACAACCTTCCAAACTGAAATGCTTGAATAGATCTCATTTTCTTCATGAGCACTCAATGATAAAGCAACATGTATGTCATAATACCCCTTATAGCACTTTTTAATATGTTTTTTTTTTGCAGTATTTCATGGTTATTGTTAGAAGATCTCAAACAGCACATTATTATTTATGAGAAAGATTGAGAAAGTGTGTATTTTTATTTTGTTATTTGCTGGTGCAGCTGACTTTTCCATGTTGTTCTTGTCCTATTGCTCCATTAGTCAACTTCATAAAATAGTAAATATTCTGAAGAAACTGGCATAGAGTTTTCTTCAAAACCAATGGCATTTATATTTTTCTTTGATGCTTCATTGGTACTATACAGAGCTTTTTATATGTACACATTTAATAACGAACATAAACATTCAGATTTGTGTATAGATTATGTATTCTGGAAGAAATTTCTTTCTTTGCAGACTATGCTACATATTTTGTGTATGCCATGTAGTCATGTTAATGAGAAACACTGTTTTTAAACGAGAAGAGTTTTGAGGGAAATAAGTGAAGAATAGTGTACCTAAACAAGATTGTAGAAGATGTAAGCATTTTGTTTACATTTATTTACAATTTTTATTTAAATTCTTTTATTTACAATTTTTTACATTTCAAGAAAAGTGTTTTGCTTGAAGAGGCAAAGGGGCACAGAGTAATGCAGTTATCAGCAATTCTATTTAGATTCTTTAAGGGGTTGAACATTGTGAGCTGAGATCCAGCTTCTGAAAAAAATACAGGAAATTCAATACCTAAAATATTAATCAATAATCAGGATATTATTCTACTATCTTTCTTCAGCACACACATTATAGCTCCCAGCATCAGATAGGAAATTTTCCCCATAAATCCACTGCCATATGTCTAATGTAGTCACCTTTCTTTTCCACACGATTTCTGACTATTTAGGGGCTTATAAGAAACAAATTTTAAAGTTCCCATTTTTCATGGCTGGTAATTGATAGCATCATAACTGAAAGAATTGTTTCAAGCTGCAGTAGATATGCAGGAGATTGAATAGAAATAGAAATTTGGAATGTTTTCTTATTCAGCGCAACTGTTGTTCATATTGTTGTTGAAGTCACTACCAGGAATGTAGCACCTTGTAATGTCTTTATACCTCTTGTATCTGTTCTTGTATCTAATAGAGCTGTCTCTAAAATAATCAATTTAACATCCCTTACAACAATTAGAGCTGCTTCTTAAAAACATTACCCTCATCAGGTGACTGTTCACCTTTTTACTCGTGAGATATTGCTAATACAAATCGTATCAGTAAAAATCTGAATGGAGGGGGAAATCGTGCTGCATTTAATATAAATAAATCTTGCAAACAGGAGTTGTTAAGATCTAAACAAAGACTGTATCACAATGAGATTTAGAAATAGTACTTACAGAGAAAATATCCAGAAAGGCAAATGTGGAAGACAAGCTACTTATTAGCTATAAACATTGAAACTGGGTCTACCTATCTCAAGCTATTGTTATTTATAATTAAAGACTTCCTTTATGATTTTTTTTTTTTTTATTGTGAAGTTGTCTGGGCCAAATCCATTCCTATTTTCTTCTTTCATACATGTTATGCAGACTTTGAGACCTCACTCATGTGGCAGTCATTGGCTTTGTCTTGCAAGCTGACTTCCAATGAGCAGCTTTGGCAGAGATAAAGCAGTCAAGTTCTTACATGAAAAAATTCACTCTTTTGGGAGATCAGTTTGGGATGAATTATGTATTATGCTTCTGGGCCAACTTTTTTAAAATTATGCTGAAAAAGTCTGTGCTTGAATGTTTGTTTTATCTTTTGTTTAATTTTAGATAGAACTGAACCCCAGATCAGTCCTAGGGGACTCTTGGCTTGCAGGAAGAGTTTTTTGGCTTGGAGCATTATTCATGCTACTCTTAGACATTACAGGAAAAATCTTGAATGATGATAAATATGTTTATTCTATCTATTAAAAAAATATTAAAAACCTCTAAATTATCAAAACTTCTGCATAGATCCTTTTCTTTTAGATTGCCACATAGGTGATTTGTGTGCCATATTTAATGCAATAATACCACGAGGCTCTTAAAACCAGGGCAGGGGGTTGGGAATACAACATCTGTAAAGTATACAAGTACAATATCAGCTTTTACAGGTTCAGAAAAATCATGTGGGTTGGAAGGGACCTCTAGAGACCAGGTAAAATTGTTCAAAGCGGGTCCAATTACAGCAGCTATTCAGCGCCTCCGCCAGTTGAATTGAACGTGTCCAAGAATGGAGTTTCTGCAACATTTTGAAGTACCTGCCCCATGACTGCTATCATGTTAAAAAAATAAAATTTTTCTATGTCTAGCTGGAGTTTTCCATGTTCTGACATCCATTGCATCTCATTACAGTGTACCCTTGAGCAGAGTCCTTTTCTGTCTTAGAAGAAAGCAGTAGGATACCACCTTAGTCTTCTCATCAGGCTGAAAATACCAGCTCACTTACCTGTTCCAGCCTGTTAGCCACCCTGGTGAACCTTGGATGTACAAAGTCCAGGATGGCCATGTGCCTTGCAGTGGGAAACCCAAGGCTGGCAGCAGGACTCCAGCTCTGGTGTCACAGGTGCCAAATGAAGGGGGAGAAGCACAACCCTTGACCTGCTGGCTGCACTCCTGTGAGTACAGCCCAGGATGTGGTTGGCTGTCTTGAAAGGGCACACTGCCAGTTCATGTTCATCAGACTCCAGGACTTTTTCCTGTGGAACTGCATTCCAGCCAGCCAGTTCCTACCCTGTATTGTTGCACAGGGTTATTCCAGCCTCCACACAGAACATTGTATTTTCCTGCATCAATCTTCATGATGTTTAATTTGTCCAGCTAGTCTAGACCCTGGCTTCTGGCCTGTTGACCACTTCCCCATCTTTGGTATTGTCCACAGGCCTGCTGAAAATATATTTTGTCCCATCAGCATTCTTGGTAATAAAGATGTTAAGCAGTAGTGGTGCCAGCATGAGTATCTAAGGAAACAGCAGTGTTTGAAATGCCAGGATCTCAGTGGGTGCCCAAAAGATGTGGGTTTACTTAGAAAAGGCAGTGCTATGTACTCTGTAAGTTAAGTCACTGAAGTTATATTGGACCTCAGTGATTTCTTGTCAGAAAAGGAATGAAGGAGAAGCTTAGGCTGGTTCAAGTCATGTCTTAAAAGAACACAACAGCAGCTGCTCACCTGTGAGAGCCAAGGAGTGCCCAAAGTGTGTTCATGGCAACTGCCTGAAAAAGCTGTGTTTAGGGGGAGAGACACATTGCCAAAACAGTCTAGCTGCTTTCCCCATCCCCTGATCATTGCTTCAGTCAGCTGTCTCCAGTTTCTGCCTGTGACACCTTGTGTCAGCACCTCTTACACAGGATAAAATTATGTGAAAACAGAGTAGATTAAGCATCTGCAGATTATTTTATACTGATAATTCCATGATAATCACTTCAGACCATGTGAGTGAGAATAAAATTAGGAAGAGTGTAGTCATCTTGTGCTCTTCAGCAAAATTGTTAATGCCAGAAAAACATCCTCTGGGATGTCTCTGGGGACAAAAAGTCACAAAAGGCCAGTCCTAATTACTCTGATTGCAGTCATAAGACAAGTCAGTAACTTGTAATCGATGGTGTTACCAATAGACTAGAACTCAAATGTCATCACTGTCAGCTGCCTGGATTTTGTTTCATTGTTGGTCAGCCACTCTGTAGTGATGGTGTGATGGGTTTGTCCCTTTCTCTTTCAAGCTGTCAGTTTAAAATTCACTATTACTGAATTAAGGTCAAAAACTCTGCACTTAGAGGTGACTGTTCACTAATTAGTATTTAGATTTCGGCAGCTAAAATCCTCTTTCGAGTGAACAAATACTTGCATTGTAAAAAGCAATGTGTAGCTCTAGTAGGTGGCTGTCTTGGAAGTTCCTGGAGCAGCTCTGTTCCATCACTGGCTTTTCAAAAACACAGCTGGAACATGTTGATTATGTGGTGCAAAGCAAATTTACATCGTTGTCTGTGCTATTATGTTACATAAGCAGCTGGCTGTATTCTGTAGGTCCTGAGCATCTTGATAGAAACACATTCTGTTTGAAATACATATTCAGCTCTTTGTTAAATAAAAATCAAGTATCACTGTCAGATGATAGTTCTTCTGTGCTTGTGTATCCCTTACTGAGGAATGTTTTCTCCTTTTTAACCATGGTAATCCTTCTTTCCATATCTTTTATGGCCTTAACCTCGCATAAAACATCCATTTCCGCACTCAGTATTTATCAAGTCCTAAATTCTGTTTTCCGTGCCTTTATTCTGCTAAGAGGTTGTAGATCAGGCAGCTGATGATGTTGAATTTAAGTGGTACATAGTTGATGGTGGCATAGCAGTCCATCCATTTGTTGTTCCCCCCTGGTTTTAGGGACTAGGTGTATTGAAGTGTAAGTTTAATTAGTCAGGTTCTTAAATTGTTGTAGTGGAAATTGATGTAGCCAGGAGGTACCTAAAAAATAACAGTTAACGTTTTTCACAGTAAAAGCAAGGCATTTGACTATTTGTAGGTATATTTTTGTCAAGATTCTGTCCCTTAAAAATAGATGCATTTTTGCATTAGAAATTAGAATTTAGAATTGTTAGCTTCTAGTTAAAATATTTAGATGCAGGCATGTATCTCAAGTTCATCAGAGATTTAATAAACTGTACCAATAGTGGACTGTAAGGGAATTTATTTGTAGATTGACAGCATATTATACATATTGGTTCTATCAACTGTTCTTTGATGTTGTCACCTTTTCATAGTAGCAGAGTTTTTCTATATTCAGTGTAGTGTTTATTCTCTTTGTTAAAACTGAGCAGTGTTCAGTATCTTACCTAAACTTTAATTCCAATTACTTTTCCAAAAGACTGCTACTTTATTTGACCCAGGAGGGAGTTATTTAGGTTTATTCTGTCTTGTGCTGTGGTCTTTAAGTCTGCCAGAAAGCTTCCTTCTTGTTAGGCAGCTGGCATAGGGTGGTTTGGAGAGGAAGGAGGGTGATCAAGAAGCCAAATTTGTAGGTTTGATTAGTATTCAGTTGTTGAATTTGATCTCATTAGTGCTCAGTACTTTTACAGGGTTCTGCAATTCTTGGTCAGCTCTTGGTTACCAGAAGAGGTGTATCCAAACTCTGCATGCTGAAAGGGGTAGTAAATGGTTCCTGCACACAGAACTGGGATGACCTAGATCATTACCAACTCTTTCTGGAGAGGAGACTTACACACACTTCTCCCTCTTACTCTTCTGTCACCACTTACACTTTAGGGAAATGCAAGGGGCTGAAAAATCCGGTCTGAAGATTTCTGTGCAAGGATGAAACGAAAGCTCACATCTCAATTTTTTTGTTTGTAAAAAAATTTTGTTTTTCTGTCCATCATTTGGCAAGAGCTTTGTTTTCCCTCATTTCATGTGTTTTTGAATGATAAACCAAACGCACACTTTTCTCTCTCCAGGTCTCCTGCAAGCGCAGAATCTCTTAACGCAACTACCTCAGCAAAGCCAAGCCAACCTCCTGCAGTCTCAGCCAAGCATCACCCTTGCCTCGCAGGTCAGGCTTTTTCCTACACTTCATGACTTGCTTTGAGGGGGTTTAAACCATGGCAAGTGAATGGACCCTTTGTATTAGTTACCTGAATAGATGTTGTAGCTATAATAGGAAATTTGTCTTTCTAGATTGTTCAGGTTTGTAGCTCCCACCCCAATGTGTCTCTTTCTAGCTTTAACATTCTAAAGTGGGTTTTTAGCTGGAAATTTTCATGATTGATATCTTGAGTTAATGGCACTAGAGCATCATTTGGTTGCCTGCAAGGTTCTCTTGGAAATTCAAAGGAGCAAGGTGTGAGCTCCTTCAAAAGCTCCAAAAGGGGATTACTGACAAGTCTCTTTCTGAAGATTGCAGTGGTAATCTATTTTTATTTTAGTGTAGTTACTTTGCAATCACTGCTAAGTCATTGCCAGTCTTACCAGTTCCCATCTGTGAAGCTGAAGAGATTGTTAGAAATGAAATATTTGAATATTCTGATAGATGTATATTAAAATATTATAACTCTGTGATTAAGTTTTCAGACTATAAGAAAAGCAATTTTAAGGTTGCATGTGCCTGTAAATTCAGTTGTGCTTGGCTCTGGGTTTTACTGTGCAGTTTAGTTTCATGGCTGCATGCTGTTTCTCAAATACCATGTAATATCACACAGTATCTTCCTGCCACCTCTGTTACATATAAGAATTTTCTAGTCTGCAATAAGGTGCCTGAGTCTATCAGTCTTAGAAAACTACATTTTCTATTATACCACCTCTAGTATTTTTCATGCACCATGTGGAAAATGGAATTTGTCTCACCTCTAGTTCATACCTCAGCTAGCAGCATGATTCTCCACTAAAGATTATTCTTGGATTAAAAAAAAAAAATAAAAAATTAAAACTACTAAGAAAGAATAAATTATGTAAAGTGGGTGAAATAAGCAAAGACATATTGCAGTAATTACCCGCTATGATTAATGTAAATTTAAAAATATTAAAAACCTGTAAGTGTGACACATGTATCTGCAGTCCTAGAAAGATCATATATGATTATATTATTTATCAAGTAATGGAATAATAGATCTTGACCTCCCTCTACCATCTGCTGTGCACTGCAAAACACTGCACTAACCCAGGAGGAAAGCAACATAAGGAGTTATGTAAAGACTGAGCTATATGTAGGCCATTTCTTTTAGAAGGGCCTTTTCTGAACCTTTGCATAGACTTTGCATAATACTCTGGTGCTGCCTGGCCTTGAGGCTGTTCATATTTGCCCTGAAGGAGTCCAGAGTTTCAGAACTGGGTGTAGGACACAGGGGCATGGAATCTCCTTTAAGGAAGAACCATAGCTAAGCTGACTAGAATTTAACTGGAGTAAATGATTTGTCTCTGCATCTCAGCTGATCATGGCATGCAAGGAGGTAGAGCTATGCAATCAAAACATGTTTCCAGTGTTCTTATTGCACATAAAGCCTGAATTGTGCAATACTGTGAACATTTTCCAAGTTGCTAATTTTTTTCAGATATTTATTGTAGTTGCTTCGCAAAATGCCATAGTATGCCAGTGTTCAGGAATAGTGAACCTTCCATGGACTTCCTAGAAAGTTACCCTTCATATAGGAAAAAAGTGTGACCTAAAAGGAATCATTTTTTGCAGATTGCCTTTGTTTAAATTCTTGTATCACCAGTATGTTCATTTTATTGTTACAACTATCAACAGAAGGGTTAGAGCTAAATCTAGTTTTTTCTTCCTGAAGAGTTGAGTCAGTCACAAGAGATGGCATTGGAGGAAACTTGTCATGTTTTCTGCATCTGCATGTGCTCACTCTTCCAGGATTAAATAGGAGATTTGAATCTTTTGGGTTGATGAAAATCTGCCACCTCACAAGACCAATTCAATTTTAATTTTTTTAAAAGGGATGAATGCCAAGTAGTCTATAAGTGATAGAAGTACTCAAGTAGAGTGTGTTCAGCCTTTCTTTGAGCAGCTTCTGCAGCAAGTGAAAGTTGTTGGTTACCATTGAACATCTCTTGCTTTGCTTTAACTGGTTATGACAGAACCTTTAAAAGCCAGTCATACTATTGTAGTTTTCTGGATTGCATTTGCTTGTTCTGGAGAGGAATGTTAATAAATTGTAGGAACTTCCAGATTGCAGGAAATGTCCAGTTTACTGACCTCTCTCACAAAACCATCACATACCTTTTAGGAATTTAATTTCTGTTGATTATCCTCCTAAGTCTGATTTTCATCTTTTCCTTGCTGTCTCAATAGCCAGCAACCCCAACACGCACAATAGCAGCGACCCCCATTCAGCCACTTCCACAGAGCCAGTCAACACCAAAGCGAATCGACACTCCCAGCTTGGAGGAGCCCAGTGACCTTGAGGAGCTTGAGCAGTTTGCCAAGACTTTCAAACAAAGACGGATCAAACTTGGATTCACTCAGGTGAGACTGCGTACCTTAGTGCCTGCCAGTGTGGAACCTGAGGTCTCATCTTTCAAGTCTGGGGGGAGACTACAATTCCATCATTTCCTAGGAGAACCTGCTTAAATAGGGTTATGCTCTGGCCTTTATGTGGGGGATTTCTAAGAAATAACAGAAAAAGCCATACATCCATCTTACTTTTACTTCCCTGTTGGTTTTAAAGCATAGCCATTTTCCCAGCAGGGGAAAACGTGCATTTACTAGCTCCAGATGTCATTGCATGTGCACTATTCATTCTATGGGATGTGACATGAATGGGACAAAGCACTTTAAAGCTGCCTTCAGAAGTACAAAGTTCCAAAAATCATACAGTACAATTAACTGCTCCGTGTGTTTAAAAAGTGTATCACATCTGTGCAGTTGCTTTGGATGTCAAAAGGTTTTTATCTCTCAAGCGTATTTTCCTATTAAACATCAATGATTTCTGTATTTAATGCTTTTGCTAAGGTTCCTAAACAAAACCTGAAAGGACTGTCACCTTTGAAGTTTTCTCCTTACAAGGGTGAACTGGAGTTGTGGTTTGTTTTGGTTTGTTTAAAAGCTCAGAAATACCTGTAGAGCAGAAGAAAAGTAATCTTGAACGTAGTGAGGGTGGTTGAATGAAGACCACAATTAAAAGTACAAAGTGCATTTATATGTTCCATTATTCTGTTGAAAGGAACTTGGTTCCAAGAGTCCTTTCTTGTTAATATCAAAATTATTTTTTTCCTCGGCAAAATTAAAATATCTCCCCAGGTAAACAATTAGTTTTGGCAGGAGTCTGTGGTTAAGCATAAGCAAGTTTTTACTAGAAGAAAGAGCATGCAAAAATCAAAGTGTTTCAAAGTCTGAGCTCAGAGCAGTCAGTCCAACATATGTGATGGAGCAGAATACGTAAATCTACTCTAGCTGAAAGTATCTGCTGAAGTCAGATTTATTTTTCTGGCAAAGTCCTAAATTGAAAAATCAAAGTTCATAATGAAAGTTCCTGGCAGCATCTTAATTATAAGTCAGGAACAGAATGTTCTTAGTCAAATGAAGTGTGTTTTGCTGGCATTTGTGCCTCCTTCCCTCCCTTCTTTCCACTAGAGGGAGGCACAGAAATACAAGTGATGGACACACACAAAAGCTCGAATAGAGCAGCACAGAATAGGGTAAAATACAATAGGTTCCCTATAGCTTGACAGAGGAGGTTCGTGTAGATCTCTCATTATTATGTTTAATCTGCCCTGCTGTGAGATGATTATAAAGGCTCAACTAGACTTTTTAAGTTACGTGTTAACCTTTCTTTATTGACCCTGTTATGAATTTTCATGGTGAGGAAAAATGAACACAACTGCTCAGGCTTACATTTCAGTATTTGCTTTTCAGATTAAAAAAGGGGAATCTTGAGAATGTGATAAAATTACATCTGGTCATTCCTATCCTACTCTGAGTTTGTATGTGTGTAATTAGGCTGTTCTAATAACTTCAGCCTAATTGCATAATTGGATGATAATTAGAGACCCTGATTACTTTGGTTTCCTATAGTTGGATAAATAGACTGCCTTTCAGAGGATAAAAGAAATTTATTTCCAGCAGTACTGTAAGCTTTTTCAGACTCATGCCACCCCTGCCTTTCAAAAATAATTGTGAGATTTGGTTTGCATTGCAAACTAATCACTTACTGCATTCTGTCGTGTGAACAATAAAACAGGTTTTGAATTTCAGCAGTTCTGCCTCTTCTCCCACCCTGAAATGTGGGTGATGCATTTAAATCCTTTTGTTTATTTTCCTTAAAAATACCTCCATGTTTGACATACAGGGACACAATGAGCAAACTGCACCTTAGCATCATTGCAGGCCTGGGACTAATTGCTCAGTACAGATTCAAGAGACGTGAGTGAGCATTTTAGACAGTGTTATTTTTATTCTGTGAAAAGTATTGCCTCTGCTAGACCATCTGAGCTTCTTAACAGACCAGTACACACAACAATGATGTACCTTATAATCAGTTTCAGTTCATTACCACAGCTTCAGTCAACCTACAGAGTAGATCAGATGTGTACACAGTGCCTTTATACTCTGTTCCATCTTATGCGTGGGCCATCCCAATATATAAAATTCTCATCCCAATATATAAAATTCTTATCCCAGTATGTAAATTCCTTCGCCTGCAGCTGAAATGCTGCCACCTTTTGGCATTGACAAAGAAATGGTTAACTATTCATTTTAAATCAGATGGCAAATGTTTGTAAGAACAACATAAATCCAGAATTAAATTTAGTTGGGGGACTGGAGCAAATTTCATAACTCTTTCCTGCCAAGACATAAATCAACTTATCTCTAAAATGGTTTACATAGCCAGGTTTTCTTCTTCATAAACCCAGAAGAGCATCCACGTTACTCCTCTTGGAATGATTTATGAGTTTTAAAATGCACAGAATCCTGGCGTATGAGTAGAGGCATAAATGTGAGTTCCCACGTGTTTCCTCTGATTGAAGGGCTCACAAACCAATTGTTCTGGTCCTCTTCTAGGAAAGAAATTGTTTTCTTTGCTCAACCTGCACAATTTACTAAGCTTCCTGAAGGTTGTTTTCTTCCTGGCTTGTGTGTGGCCACTCTGCATGCTGTCAGTGTACTCATACCCAGCTGTGGTTGTGGAGCTGACCTCAGAGAAAAATGAGCTTTATGCCCAAACCAACTAACCCATTTGCAATTAAACTCCACTAACTGTGCTCCAGCTTTTCAGCCTCTTCTTCCAGACTTCTCATGCTTTGTTTTGTGCTTAAAAATCTAAATAAAGCTACTTTAGACCAAATAGTATAATTGAAATATAAGTGCTTTTTTATTTTTTTCAAAGGGTAGGACCTTCCAGCTTTAAAACAAAGCATGTACATATTACGGTGTTTTTAATGGTCACACTTAAGAATGGATTGATTTTTTTTTTTTAAACACCACTTTCCAAGTGTATACTACATAGCTATATAATATATACATAGATATTAGAATAAGCAGAATGTTTGCTAGCAGAATAGCTAGCTGAAAGTGAGTTTAAAAAGCAATAACAGACGTAAGGAGATGATCATCTGCCTGTAAATCTCCTGGATAGGTTTGTGGCAGATGGGTAATGATAGTCAAGACTGCAGTTAATCATTATTTGAAATGGTTCAAGTTCTTGTCTGCTCTGAAATTTGTATCTGTTGGGGAGAAATTTGATTTGAACCTCAGAAGATACTAACAGTTCAGATAAGGATATTTCTGCATCTATTTAAATATGATGTATCTTTGCAGACATCTTTTCTGGTGTATTTTCTATAAATTTGAGAATGTGAATTCATTGCATTTCTGCTTATTTGAACTTTCCTTCTTTGGTGTGAAATATGCAGAAAAACTTAAATCTGCTCCTAAGGAGAGCTTGGCCTTTACTTATTTTAAAGAACTAAGAAAAAATTACGAGTTAATATTCAGTGGAATGTGCCTCTCAGTGATAATGCTAAGAAGACAAAGCATCAGGGATTTCCTGGAAAGAGTTACACGGTTAAACTGACTGAGGTTTGACATTTCTTTATGATTATTGCTTTAGCATCAATCTTGGTAGTGCTAAGAAAGCCTCTGTGAAACTGAAATCCCACACAGCAGTGGAGTCTCTAAGAGAACACCAGAATGTGACAGGATTCCTTGCTTTGGAAGTGCCTGTGTCAGTGAATCCCTTTTTTCTCTTTCTTTGTCCAGGGTGATGTTGGGCTCGCTATGGGCAAACTCTATGGAAATGACTTCAGCCAAACTACCATCTCTCGCTTTGAAGCCTTGAACCTCAGCTTTAAGAACATGTGCAAGTTAAAGCCACTTCTGGAAAAGTGGCTCAATGATGCAGGTGAATGAGTCTGTGTATTTCTTCACCAGCCCACCAAAATCAGTAGCATTCTGAAAAGCTGCTTCGTTTGTGCCCTTATGGTTTTATGAAGCTATCAGCCTTTGTAGCTGCCCATGGGACAAATGAGGGTGTAGAAATAAGGGTCTGTAGTTCACTTTCCATGTGCCTATATGCATCCAAAATAGTTGCAGTATGAACTTTCAGAAATGTGTTCTCTAGATAGCTGAACAATTGCATGGGATGAGGTACAATATGTGTCATGGTTTTCTTCCTTCGTGTATGTTAATGCATATAACTTCTAATCCTCTTCTAGCTTTCTTTTTCAGATGTGTAGTAGAGGGTTGCATGATTTGTTGTTTCAGTAGGCAGAGCTTATTGCATCCATCTCCTTCCATACCCCTGTGTGCATTCCTTTTATCTCTCTCCAAGGGTTCAGATAAATAATCTTTTTCCCTGTAGGAAGTTTATCGTGGGTTAGGTTTTGCTTTTTCCCTCCCATATGAATTTTTTTCCTGGGTTACAAGTTATTCACTATACCAGTGCTGGTAGTGTTCTCTTTTTTTTATCTCCCACCAGCAAAAGGAGCTTGTGTGGTGGTGCTAGGTGTTAGGATAGGAAGTGTTTTGAGAGTGCTGTCAGCCACTTTTTTCTTCCAAGTGTGCAACTGTACATAGTATAAAACTGATGGATATGTTAAACAGATGGCAGGGATGGTGTGTGCCTTCCTATTTTTACCAAAATGGAGAGAGCTTTATGCTGGCGCCTGCAGCATTCTCTGAAATTTTGAAAGTAATTTCATGCGGTGTTGAAAATCTGTCCTTTGTTGAGAAAAGGAAGTGTCATTCTGTCGTGCTGGCAGGGGTTATCATTAGGTGTTGTAGGTCTGTGACAGAAAACATAAATACCTCCACACTGAGTGCTTAAGTCCACAGGACAGCGGTCCCCAAGCCTTTCAGCAACATTGGATGGATCCAGTGCTGCAAGGAGTGTCATAGGGGATTTTTTCCCGCTAGCCTGAAGAAATACTTGTGTCTGTAAAGTTAAGGACTATGAGCAGTGTCCTTAAGAGGGTTCTTCACATCCTGCAAGTGGGGAACCATTGTCTCTGACTCAGTTTCATGAAAATCTTTGGAAGATTCAGGCAACTTTAGAGGCTACTGTTTTACTTTTAGGTAAAAGCAGGCGGGAGAAGCATACCAGTGATTCCAGAATTTATTGCCATGGAAATCACCTGGTTCTCAGTGGAGTTTTCAGTCTGAGGAAGGGTTTCCACATGTTTACAGGTGCCATTACTATTAAAAAAAATCTAGAAAATACTTGCCCATTATATATCTATATTATCTATCAGAATAATGGTGGGGATTGTGAACTTTGTCACCGGCTTATCACCCACAAACCCCAGCGCAGCGAGGAAACTCCAGCCACTGTTAATCATTTTGTTTAAATTCCCTGCTGGAGCTTACCTTTTGGTTAGATTGCTCTTCCTGCTGCACAGTGGGGTTAAATGTTCTCTCTTTTCTCCTCTGTGAGGCCAGAAAGACAGGATTAGGGGTTAAGAGCCCTGGTGAAGTAGAAGGGAGCTGCTCGCTGTGTAGAGTGGTTGGTAGCACTGAGTATCTGCTGAGATGTCCTGAGAGAAGAGACTGAACACTGTGAAGCCATTTATGAACTTCTCTTCCTTGAGTGTTTTGTAGAGTGGGTAAAAGAAATGTCAGGCTGCTCAGATTTTTTCGTAGCTGCATGTGACTTTCAGCTATGGCTCATGGATATCAAGTACTCCTTTTTCCTTTAAACTGGGGCTTGCAGTGAGTGGGGAGTAGAATGAGATATGGGAGACAAGCTCTGTATAGGTATTATAGAAGGGATACTGTGGTAGCATACAAGAGCAGAAGGAATCCTTTGGGCTTACTTGTAGCTTTTTTAGTTTCAGGTGTATGATGTCATTTGTAAATATAGTGATTAATGCATGTGATCTTCATGAACCTCTATGTATTTGGCATAGATACAGAGCAGGTCTTAACTTACTTTGCACAGATGAAGAACACTTGCATTAGACTGCATTGCATTCAGATGAAATCTCCTGATTTGTATTACTTTCTTCTTTTTCAGAAAACCTCTCATCTGATTCAACTCTCTCCAGCCCAAGTGCCCTGAATTCTCCAGGGCAAGGGATCGAAGGCTTGAACCGTAGGAGGAAGAAACGCACCAGCATAGAGACCAACATACGTGTGGCCTTAGAGAAGAGTTTCCTGGAGGTCAGTGGTCCTGGTGCTGTGCTCAGCCTATGAACAAATGGAGGAGCTTCACTTAACAATTAGATGTGTCAGAGTAAAGCCATCACTGTGCTATTTAAGAAGGTGGGAACAGTGGGAACACAAAAGCCGTGCCAAGAAACATGCATCAACATCTGCTTCACTGTGAAAATAAACACAAACCCCCTCAGAAAAACTCATTGGCTCTTGCAGTTCACTGACTTTGTGATTCTGCATTCCAGTATACTCAGACATAGGTTTAAACACTACCCTTCATGAGGATAGATAAATGGGACAATAGTCTAAGCACACATAATTTGAGGTTTTTAGCTGGAGGGCAGAAACATCTACTGTGGTTTGTCTCTACTGTACCACTGACCAGATTCTGGATCTAAATCACCAATTCAGATTTCTGCCTACTGGAGAAGAGGCTATGATGCAGAACTTCAGGAGGTAATTTCAGAGCTTTTCAGATACCATTTTCTTTTGTCAGAACCAAAAGCCTACCTCGGATGAGATCGCCATGATAGCTGACCAGCTAAACATGGAGAAGGAGGTGATCCGCGTTTGGTTCTGTAACCGGCGCCAGAAGGAGAAAAGGATCAACCCACCCAGCAGTGGTGGAACCAGCAGCTCGCCCATCAAAGCAATTTTCCCTTGTCCAACCTCACTGGTAAGAGTCAGCAACTGTGTTGACAAAGATCACTGGCAGAGGTAGTTCTGCTGTGCTCGCTATGGAAGCTACACATGCTGCACCTTCTTTGTACAGCAGACTTGTTCTCACATATTTATATTTTACTGGCATTTTGAGTGTTCCACCTGGATACTGTGTAAGAGAGATAATGCTTACAAATCAGGCACTAGTCAGGCCTTCAGTGAGGGTGTTTTATTTAGCCAGTTCATGAAGAAATATTCTGACTACGAAATTTGCACTTGGGGTTGTTGCTTTGACCTTACTTCAGATAATAACAAGTTTATATCTGGACTTTCCTTCTTTTATGCCTTTTTTTATTTTAAATAAAATAATAGTAATTTTTGCGAAGTCCTTAACAGCTCTCCCCCTCCCCTCTTATATTAGCATCTCTGGTCAGTAAATGAGCAGCAGTAAGATGTACCATGCACTGGAACAGGTTGCCCAGAGAGGCTGCGGAGTCTCCCTTACTGGAGATACTCAAGAACCATCCAGGCTCAATTCTGTGCCATGTGCTCTAGGACTGACCCTGCAGGGAAGTTGGACCAAAGGACCCACTGTGGTCCCTTCCAGTCTTACCCATCCTTTGATTCTGTATCATTTGGAGACTTAGGTCACACAAATCCAGCGATACTATTGTTGTTACTTCTAGTCAGAAATGATTTATATAAAAGAAAGACATGGAACAAAAGAACAGTTTAGCTAATACTCTTGTAATTAATTTCCCACACTTGTATTTACCTCAGGTAAACACAAACTTCATGAAAATAAGAGTAACAAAACACATGCATCAAGGTTCCTTCAGCACCTTTGCTACCAATGTCCATGGAGGTCTGTTTTCATAAATAGAAACAGTAGCTATTAGATTTCATAGTAGCTATGCTAATAGGAATGTGGTGGAATTTATGTAGCCTGTAGCTGTCCTTTTGTAGTATTTATTCCACCCTCATCACTGTAGTAGCTAATATCTTCCAGTACTTCATTAAACCATTAATTTTGGTGACGTGTTATTCTCTCCCCTCATCCTTGTCTCAGGGTGTGTGCATGCAACCTTTTGTTTCAGGGGAAGGGCCGTGTTAAGTGTACTTAGTATTTTTTATGATTGTTGTTGTTTTGGTGGGAGGTTTTTTTGCCCAGTTGCAAAGCAAGGTTGCATGCCTTGCTACCAAAGCAGAATATAGTGAGATTTGTGATAGAGTGTTTTAGTAACTGTGCAAGTTCCCTCAGACTGCAACTTAAAGGAGCTTCCCTACAGAAATTTTCCTGTTGCTATAATCTACCATTGTATGTAAGAAATTGAGGTGTTAACCACAGTCTCCCTTTCATCAATGAAGTTTCACTAGTGTTTTCACTCATTCTAAGCTTCTCTTAAAACTGTGCTGCTACTACTCAAATGGATGTTCCAGCCCTGCTGCCCCCAGCCTTCACTGACCGTGTGCTTTGTTGATTCCTTGTGTCAGCTCTGGAGATTGTGACCATATAGGATGCTTGGGCTTAGTTTAATAGTTGGACTGCAAATTAGCCATGTGAGGAACAATGATGAATTTTCAGTATGGTTAGATAACCATTGTGACTTGCAGCCTGGCTGCACGAGGGTGAGGGCTCTGCAGCAGGATTGGAGGGGAAGGCTCCTTTTGGGGGCAGCCTCCTTTTGCATTGGCTGGAGTCACTCACTGTAACCACGGGGGTGAGCTGTATTAATTCCAGGTCATTCTCTGCCCTGGAATAGGGATTGTGACCTTGGCCTTAACTGCTTGCTGGGCAGATGACAGATGTGGTGGCTGGGCTGCATTAGTGGGAGGTGTACTGTGTATCCAGCTCCTCTTAATTTCATACACTATTTGAGATGGGCAGAAAGCTTTCAGATCTGTCCCAGTTGCCCCAGTCTTGTTTAAAATGCGTGAAGCATTTGACTCCCTCTAAGAGGATGTGTAGCATGAGAGATATTTCTCTGATAATAGACTTAAGGTAAGAGAGTGGAAAGGAGGAATTTTTAGCCTATATCCTTGGCTATGTTCTCTTGGGCAATTCTAAAGGATTCATTTCTCTCATTGATGTATAACAGCCTTCAGATATTACTGTTGGATGCCATTTCTTGTCCATAAAAAGTCCTTTCCTTATATTTCATTTTTCCTCATAAGCTAGTTTCTCCAGCCTTAAATCTTTGGTGTTTATCTGTAATGTCTTCAGTTTATTGTAGCTTTCTTTTAATAAGCCATCCACAATTGAAAACTCCATTTGTATGTTTTAAAATTCAGAGGTACTTCCTCTGGCACAAGGAAACTTATCAAAGTAAAGCTTATAGTTTGGTTGAATAAAAGTGAAATGTTATTCTGCTTCTCCATATAAACACATTATCCTAAATATCTTTGTTAATGCTGGGGCATTTACATAATTTTATCAGAGAAAGAGATTTGGAGCTGAAAAAATGTTTAAACAAACAAACAAAAAAAAAGTAGAAATAATATATTTTGTAACTCTTTCTGTAAGAGTGTCTCTATTAAAACAAGATGCTGTCTTTGTGGGGTGGCAGAGAGAGAGCTAGCTTGCAGTCTTGAGACGTGTATCTCCTTTCAAATACCGAATTATTAGGAATAAAGATACTGCTGGTAATTAGAGATGTTGCTGTGGTTGTTTCATTGGATGATAAAGTAACCAAGTTACAAAAAAGATTAGTTTATATGCAGTGTTCTCCCTGATAACTTCCTCAGCTGAGGGTGGAAAGAAAGAAACCCAGGTGTAGCATGTGACTCTGTCTTTGAGCAGCTGAGCAGTTTTATTCGTTTTTGACCTCCAGGTGGCAACCACGCCAAGCCTTGTGACTAGCAGTGCAGCTACAACCCTGACTGTCAACCCCGTGCTCCCTCTGGCCAGTCCTGCTGTCACCAGTCTGTCAGTCACAGGTAAGGGCTGATCTCTGCTGCCACCACATCAACCCCTACCGGTTTTCCCTTTTGAATTCTTAAAAGAGTCATTCACTGTTGGTCACTGGTTGTCCCAGGACATTATTGTCGTTGTTCCTTGTTGCTGCACTAAGAAGCTCCGGTTTTTGTCACCACTGAGTTGGCTTTTCCAGGAATAAAATCACAGTGGTGCTGAAACAAGATACACTGTTTTTCATTGCTGGCTTCTAGAGCTCCTCAGCCTGCCATTGGGAAGTGTAATTTCATTTTTTCATTTGAACTCTTGGTGCTTCTTGGTACTACAGGAATGTGTGTGTTGTGCCTCTTTCAGCTGGACATGCAGTTGAGTTTGGGTGGGCAGGGGTTTCTGGTGTCTGTGTTTTGTACTGATCTGACCAGAACCAATCTTCCAGGCACAACAGAAACCACCTCCAACAACACGGCAACAGTGATTTCAACAGCACCTCCAGCTTCTTCAGCAGTGACATCACCCTCCCTGAGTCCTTCCCCTTCTGCCTCAGCCTCCACTTCAGAGGCATCCAGTGCCAGTGAGACCAGCACAACACAGACAACCTCCACTCCCTTGTCCTCCCCTCTCGGGACCAGCCAGGTGATGGTAACGGCATCAGGGTTGCAAACGGCGGCAGCGGCCGCGTTACAAGGAGCTGCACAGTTGCCTGCAAATGCAAGTCTTGCTGCCATGGCTGCTGCAGCAGGACTAAACCCAGGCTTGATGGCATCCTCACAGTTTGCAGCTGGGTAAGGATCAATTTTGCGCTCCCTTTTAGGTGAGGTGACAGAAGAGTGAAGGAGAATTCTTGGGATAAATTGCTTTTATGCATCACTGTCATTTATCTCAGATTCTGAAGGTTTACTCATAGATGGCAGTTGACCATTCCCATCACAGTACACAAATGCTGTGTTCATTTTAAAGGTGAAAAAGCTGTGTTAAAGTGATGCTGTTGTTTGATAAATCATTCACTCCACTGCAGAGCTTGACTTAAGGACTGCAGCTTACCACTGAATCATAGAAACTGTGCTATTAATTGTAAAATGGAGAGATAGTCTAGACACACTTCACTCCTCTGTATTCATTTCTCCATCATGAGCAAGTTCTTAAAGATGAAAGATGATGTATTGTTGAAATTGTAGCTTTAGAAATGTTGCCTGGACAGATGTTTCTTTAATTCCTTTTGATTTGCATATTTCTTATCTGCATTTGGGAGAGGATGATAGTTCTCTAACAATTAACAGTTTTCCGAAAATACTTCACAAGAATATTTTACACCAATGATCAGTGCAAGTCATGTATTTACAGTGCTTGTACTTCAGACATGTTATGAACCCCTCATGGAGTTAAAAGTAAAATAATCAAAAAATAGCCCTTAATCTTTGGTCTTTCCTCCTTCCTTGCCCTCCCTCCCCCATTCCCCCTTTCTAAAAAATATGATGGTGTGCTTTTGAACAGTGACAACCTTTTCTTAAAAATAACACTCTTTCTCTTTTCCACTTCTTCCATGACCTTGTTTGCTGCAGAGGTGCCTTACTCAGTCTCAATCCAGGGACATTAGGTGGTGCTCTCAGCCCGGCCCTGATGAGCAACAGTACACTGGCAACTATTCAAGGTCAGTAGTGTTCCTTCTAATGCATCTCTGTCACACAGCTTCAGTTTATGCCCTCTGATTTTGTCTACCAGAGAACACTGACTCCTCTGCACTGGGCATAAATTGTGTAGGAGTAAAGGTTTTACAAAAATTAAATGTGCAAATATGTTTTGTGGATCACAGAGATACGAGCAGGTACAACTTCAGATAGGGAATCAGAACTGTGTATGATCTTACAGTGATTTGAAGGAGGCATTTAAGATACTGAATATAATCTGGAATTTATTGTCCTTGCCTCATTGGCCTATATCTCTAGCAGGTTAGAGATTTGCTTTTTATAGCTTCTCTATAGTCTGCTTGAGCAGACTTGCACCATTCTGAGGTCTCTTGGGAGGGCAGTTCTGAGCAAGTCTTGATCTTGAATTCTTGTCTTCACATGTATTTGAAAAGAACCTACAGCAAACATCCTGCCTCCTAAAATACTTACGTAGAACTTGTAATACATAAATCCACATTCAGAAGAGTAAATATTTATTTGTTTTGGAAATAGCACAAAGCCAGAAGTTACCACTGGCTTCAAGCAAGAGTTGTTCTGAGTTCGTAGTTTGCCACCTGTAAAAACTGGGTGGTACAAGTGTCTAAAGAGCTAGGTAACCTGTGTGTTCAAATATCCTTTAAACTAGCTGAACAAATCTTGTTTCTAGGTTGCAAGAAAGAACCATTTCATAAAGTGTCACAGATAAATTTAGGAGATCATAATCTAAGGCAGACTGAACACTGAACGCTGTAGACCCGTGAGAGTAAGTTGTAACAGTGGTTGGTTATATGTCAACATTTAAAATGTTACGCTCAAGGTTACATGACCTTCTCCATCTTGTGATAGCTGTCATTTCACATGAACCCTCATCTCAACCCTTCCCAGTGCAAGTTGCCTGGATGTGCAGGCTCTCTGTGGTAAGAAACATAGACCAGTATTGTGCTAAAAGAGCTGAAGAAAGGCACAGTGGAATTAGTTTAGCAGCGAATGAAAGACGCTTTTTAGTATCTGCAAGATCTTGTCTGATGGTTATTTTGAAAAAAAAAAAAAATACCAAAACAGCCTATGATGAGACAACTGCCCTCAGTGATTTAGAGAGCACACGTATCAGAGAAAGGCAGATGCAGAGACCCCTTGCTTTTAGACACATTTTGCATTGTTGCTTGCTGCTAATGTTATCTCCTCCCTGCTCGACTTTCCCTTTTTTTAGCTCTTGCATCTGGTGGCTCTCTTCCAATAACATCACTGGATGCAACTGGAAACTTGGTGTTTGCCAATGCTGGAGGTACCCCTAACATCGTCACTGCCCCTCTGTTCCTGAACCCTCAGAACCTTTCTCTGCTCACCAGCAACCCAGTTAGCTTGGTCTCTGCAGCTGCAGCCTCCGCAGGGGCCTCTGGACCAGTCGCCAGCCTTCACGCCACCTCCACCTCAGCCGAGTCCATCCAGAACTCTCTCCTCACCGTGGCCTCTGCCAGCGGGGCCTCGTCCACCACCACTACTGCCTCCAAGGCACAGTGAGCCGGGCTGGGCTGTGCTCCAGCAGCCTGGGTCACTGTGCGCTGGGATCGGCTGCCAGCCCGGTTGATGAACTGAAAATGCCATGGGCATCCTCTCACCGTGTTGCTGGGGACAAGAGAGAGAGAGAGAGAGAGAGAAAGAGAAGGAAAAATATTTAAAAAAACAAAAAACCAAAAAAACACAAAAAAAAAAAAGGAGAAAAAAAAAACCGAAAGCAAAACAGGAAGGATTTAAAGCTGGGACAGACATTTGCCTAATTTTATAATAAACACTGTCTTTTCAGGATCGCTTCATGGATCGGAGAACTTTCTAACCAAAAATGTAAAAAAAAAAAAAAAAAAAAAAATCCACAAAAAAACTAAAAACCACAAAAACACAAAAAAAGTGAAAGGACTACTTATCATTTCCAGCAGTCACAATGACAAGTTAAGGTGGGTTATCAGTTCAAACATAGGAAGGGGATTTCTTGGTTTTATTGGTCTAAATATCTTTCTTTTTTAATTATCATTTTATAGGTCTGTTGTACAGGCCATTATGTCATACAAGGTGTTTATAATCGTATCAATCATGTTGGGGGTTCCTTTCTTAACTGGTACAATTTAGGCAGGCCTGTATTACTGGTGTATCTCTATTATTATTATTATGATTATTATTATTATTATTTTTATATATATAGTTTGGACGCGTTTGTCTTTTGCTCCTGGATTATTTTCAGCGAGCTCCCACACCATAGGGGGAGGGCGGGGGGGTGGAGAGGAAGAATGGAGCACAAATAGACTTTCTGTCCTAATCTTCTGGAAATGTTCTGAACAGTTTCCTCATCCTTGAATTTGTCTAATGCCTACTTGTAAGGGTCAGAAGAATTTATGTCCATCATTTGTGCAGGAAGCTGAGTGCAGCAGAAGAGATCACTGTGTGCAAACTTCCAGGCTGGTCTCTGCTTTTTAAGCAGAGGTAAGAATTAGCTCCAAACTACCATTCTCCTTCTCTCAAATATTTAGACAAAACAGCCAAATTCTGCTCCTAGCTTCGTCTGCTTGGTTCCTTTTACTTCAGAGAGCGGGATGTGACCTCCCATGTGTGGATTGTGTGACAATACTGATGGCTCTTCTGTTCCAGTGATTTCGTTTTGCTGTGCAAGAGCACACAGAAATATTTGAAAACCATGGTGACCCGGGCTAATTGGCAGCATGTAAAGCAGCATTTACAGTCCTAAATCCCGTCTAGGTGGGTTGGTACCAGATTTCAGAAGGTCACATTCTCCCCGTTCATAGCAATATTCCTTTTCTGATGCTTCCAACACTATTGAGAAGAACTTCCTAGTAAAAAAAAAAAAAAAGGGCTTCTGGCTGCAAAAGACAGAAGCCAGGAGTATGGGAACAGAAGGTGCCATTGTTAATGCCAACACAACAGAGGCACTCTGGGGCTTTGCACACCCTGGGCTGATCTGGTGTGGTCTCTGAGCTGCGGGGCTGCTCTCGGGGTGAGGACGGCAATCGGCGCCTCTGGCCGGTGTCCGGGGCTGGCCTGCCACTGGAACTCACTTTTTAAGGTTGATTCTGATCCGTGGAGCAAAGGATATTTTTGTGGATGAGGAAGAAGTAATGAGCTGTACAGAAGTTAGATCCGTATATTCTTAAATATACAATCTAGTATCTGAACCAAAAAAAAAAAAGATTTTTAAAGAGAGAAGACTGGATCACTGCAATGCAGTTCACGTTGAACTTTCCATTCCTGATGGATTTAAAGGTTTCTGCCATGTCTATAAAACTAAATTACTTTTAGCTAGTGAGGGTATTAGAAGAGTCCCTTTCCCACCCACCCCCTTTTCTTTTGTCACCAGAGTGTCCTAAAATAATGAGCTCATTGTTCATTTTGTTGATGATTCAGGGGGATCCTGGAGCTTCTCATCCAAGATCCAGAAGGCAGCAACTTTAAACTCTACACATGCTTTGGTCTGTGCCTGAGCATGTGGGATTTGTGTTTGCACTCAAGTGGCAGAACCCCTTATCTCTCCCCCCACCACCATGGTTTTGCTCTGTTCATCTCTAACTCTCCACCTTCCTGTTTTACTGATATTTAAACCAATTACCCCTAAAACTTCAAAACTAGTGAACTGCAAGCAGGGAAACTAACAAATGTCCGTCCACCGTTTCTTATGTGTTTTTGATTTTTTTATGTTTTATTTTTTTAAAACTAAGCTTGAACCAAAGTCAATTTCTAGCAAGCTGCTGTACTAATGGACTAGTTTGTGTAAGTGCAGTTCAGATGCAGAGAGGCGATAGATGCTACTGACAATTTCTTTTTCATTTGTCTTTTGTTTTTATTAATTTTATATAAAAGTTGCTGCTTGTTTTTAATCTTTTTTTTTTTTTTTTTTTTTGGTTGGTTGGTAATTTGTGTTATCCTTGGGGCAGACTCTTAACTTGATTTTAATTTGTTTTCTTTTATTTGATGTGTAAATAGAATGGCAATGTCAGAGGATTGTTAATCCAAGAGGTCCCACCTTTATCCCCCCCAGTATGGATGAATCTCAGTATTTTTGATGTGTCTCTACGTCTTCAGGCTGTGCAGGAGACTTTTAGGGCTATGAATATTTCTGTAAAAATGGCCCACAGTAAAAGCTTCAGAGCAGCAACAGGTACAGCTGGGTGAGCTTCAGGGAGGTAGGGAAAAAGTAGGAGAGAAGATGCTGGTACCCAGTGTGCTGGTCTGGAGGCCAAGCACAGTCTATAGTTTCTACCAAAGGAATGCAAGTCCTTGGACTTGTTTTGAGTGAAGTAAGAGGATGGGGAAAACCGCAGCTGTAGCGTTTGTTCCTGACTCTGAAAGTCCCTGCTTACTTTCACGCCTGTGCAAAAGTACAATTTATCAGGAAGCTTTTTTTGTTAGAGGGGGGAGACCACCGGGCTTGTCTCCGATGGATCCCCTCCTCCCCAGTGGTTTTGTGGTGGGGTGGGGGGCGTGGTCCTTGCAGATATCTAGGAAACACAAAGAAAGGTGGGCCTTAAATCAGTGGAAAATCCTCTCTCCACAGTTCCAGGAGACTGTGCCATTAGCTGTCTGAATGAGTTTTCATGTCCCATTCTTGCTGGTTTGTGGTTGGGAGAGGGTCTTGTTGAGTACATATCTGGAACACTAATGCAGCTTGGATGGTTTATTTATTATAAAAATCTGCTTTTTTTCCTGACTACCTTTGCATTGGTCACATGGCTTTGGTGTGAGCACCTTATTCCCCTTTACCCTCCTCTTCTCTACCCCATCACCCTATCTGGGGCCCAGATTCCAGGGAATTTCTTAGCGAGTTTTGTTCTGAGAGAAACTGGAAGCTCAGAGTAGTCACATATCCAAAAAATGCTTGGTTTTGTTGGCAGAAGCTGGCATAATTCCCAAACATCACATATCCCATGGCATCCATTGCCAGTGTGTTCTGATTCATTGTCCCCTGAAGCATCCTTGTGACTGAAGGACTGTTGTTCCTGGAGCCTACGTGTCGTCCCTATCGGTGTTTTCCCTCATGGATGCTGGATACCTCCAGTGTTAGGTGAAAGACAGAAATCAGGCTGGCAGTGGGCGTCCATCTGCCAAGTTAAGAGCACATGTGCTCCTTCAAAGAATGAGAATGTGAGATCATGTACCAGAATTTAGCAGAAGTTTCTTTCTTAAATCACCATCATGCTGGCAGCAGAAATTGATGCTTCTGAAAAGAAACAATAATAATTGTGTACAGACGCAGTAAATATGATTACAAGAAGTTTGGTGGTGTGCTGGAAAAGGATAATAGCATCTCTTTTTCAGAGTTTCATGTCTCTGTATTTAAAGGTGAGAGGGTTGCTTTTCATAGTTGCAAGCATGTCACAATACCCAGGCAAGAAAAGAGAAAGTGAAAAACTCTCCCTGCAGACAGGGACAGTTCAAAAAACAAGAGATTTCCAAGGACACAAACACAGATATGCCCAGAAGGTCAAAATTTATTTAGACAATGGCTTCAGGAATTGGTCTTGTAGCTTGGTGATGACATTATTTTCTGATCTTAAGAAAAACACGTTTTGCTTTAGCACACTTTGGCTTTAGCACACTTGGTCTCCTTAGAACCCATTCTCCAGAGTCACGGTGAAAGGATTCATGAACAGCCCAAAGAAAGTGCGCACAGGCGTGGCTGCTTGCACTCGTTACGTCTGCTTAGATTTCCTACAGAGCATTTATTTTGTTTCTGAGTTACTGTACTGTGTTGAAGTACATTTTTATCATTCACTGTGAGGTGATGTGGATGTGCACGTAGACATCTCTTGGAACTGTGACCTAATGCTCAAATGCCACCTCTGTAAGCCTCACATGGGGTGCTTTGACACATTTCTGCAGCTGAGTTAGTGAAAGACCATGGGAGAGTTAATTCCTTAACTCTGTGTACATTCCTGCAAAGCAAAAGTTCCTTAAAACAGGGATTCCCTCTTTTTGTGTTGTTGTTGCAAATGGAGCAGCACAACCGTTACAGCTGGAGCCATACCACAGATACTAAACCAAAGCAACATCTAATTTACCTTAAATATCAATTCATATTTTCTTAGATAAAGAAATATATAAAGATACAAAAGGATCTTAAAGAGACAGGTAGCTTCTCATGGTCATTAGAGTGTTTTAGGACGGATAAAATAATGCATGGTCCAAACTTTCAATGATACTTGGTTTTAAACTGGAAGTTTAAAATATAGATGTTTTTATTGCCACATTAACTTTATGAAGAGTCACTATTCCCTATTCCTGTTCTGCCTGAAATAGTTAAATGCTGTTTCTCCATACCTTGTACCCCAGCAGGGCCTGTCTGACCCTGCTGGATGTTGCCTAGGGTGGAGTGTTACCAAAGGAATAAGCTGGCCTGCTGTCCTCCCCACTGTATTTATGGTTGTCAGTTCTCACACAGCCAACTCAAATCCCTTTCTATTTTTGCAACCAGTACATCTGCCCTCTCCCTCCCAAAGTACTATAGCAATAGAGAATTCAAGATACTTACCTTGCACAAGTTCTGCCCTTCTCACTCAATAAATCTCTTGTAGCTGCTTGTGAGTTTCTCTCTTCTTTCCAGAGGGGAGTCCCCTAAAATTCTTTAAAGATATTTGACAGGGGAGATTTTGTCAAAAAGTTGTTGGCTCACAATTCACAGTTTCTTAAGATGTTCATATCTCTGTCTCCACAATGTGAGTGGTACCTGTTCCCTCTGTATCAGTGCAAGTAGTTTCCGTGCTTTTGGAACGATGAAAAGCAATTCCTCTATTTGCATATCTTCACACATGGACACAGTAATGCATGGAAAAAAGACTTGATCTTTTCAACTTATCTATCTGCATTTGATCCGTCTGCCACTTCTCCCAGGACACTCCGAGTGGGGACATGCTCTGAATTTTCACCCCCGTTGGGATGCTGTTAGGAGGGCGCTAGGGGGATTGCACTGAAGTTACAAACAGTTTAACTGTGGGAGAAAAAACATCTTTTACTCAAGTAGACAAATAAGTCAGCATGTAGAACGTATCAGGTACTTATTTTCTGACCAAATTCCTAAACATGAAGCAGCTTCTGAGCTTTGACCTGGGGCTGCTTTTGGGTCCATCAGTGATGCCCTGCTAAGAACCGTCCATAACTGGAATAATCTGGGCCCCCTTTCTCCCTCCCTGTCTCCGTCCCTCTGCCTCTTTCCCTCCTTGCTCCTTCCCCGTCTTCCCTCAGCGAAAGGTAGCACCATACAGCTCTGAGAACAATACTTGTGGGTAGCAGCTGGCTTCTGGCACCTTCATAAAATACCTCAGCATAGCTTAGCATTGTCGCAGAACTGGTTTTAAACTGAAAAAATCAGAAGAGAAAAGCAAACTTTATAAATAGTGGAGATAATTCTAGCTGTAGAGTTTAGTTGAACTGATGGTTTATTATGATTGATAAACATGATTATGCTGTATGTATTTGAGATCCTGTTTATAGGTTACAACTTTATAGGGTCGGGTGGGGGTGGGTGGATGTTGGGGGCAGAGAAAGGGGGTTTGACTGTGTTAGAAGGAAAATGTTTGCTCATAAATTTTTTTCCTTGTATCTGTCTTGCCAAAGGAAACATTTTGTCGCTCCTGGGTTTGGGATTGTTGTTTGGTTGGTTTATCTGTGGTCTAATCTGCAGCACAGCACGTGGTGGCATGCAGGTTACTGATGGGGTTGCTGTTCAGGGTCCTTTCGAGTGTGCGCACACTTCCCTCCCTCTTGGCCTTTCCTTGCCCCTCGCTGGGATCTGAAGATGAGGCAACGAATATCGAGGAGGCTCGGGGGAGAGATGGCTGTACTGGGCTAGGATCGACCTCGGGGCTGTAAATCCATTTCAGTTGAGTTGAGTTGCTCCAGAGCTGAACTGGGTCCGCTGTGTTTAACTCCAGGGAGGGACAAGAATGGTTGTCGCATCTTAATCTATCTGGGAGAGCAAAAGTGAAACAGGTTCCTTTTATCCCCCTTGTCTTGTTACTGAATGTAGGGCTTGTAGTGCTTGATAATAGGTGGAAAACTTTTTAAACACTTCCTTTTCTAATAGCAATGCTAATCCTGTCTAGACCAAAAACTATGAAAGAAAAAACCAAACTGAGAGAGGTGAAAGCTAACCTACTCCTAACACCTGGCTGGTCTGCCTGAAAGGGTTGAAATACTGTGAGACAGTTGTGGGAGAGGAGCTTTGAGGCGTTGTTGGCGAGGGACCAGGTCGTTCTCCTGGCCGATGTCTCGGTGTTGCGGTGGGAGTAGCAGAAGAGCGAGTGGTTCTTGCCTTGGGAGGGTGTTGCAGCCAGCTCCGTGTGGGCTCCAAGGCTCCCTTCCCGTTTCCCCTGAGGCTGCTGGAGCGGGGGAAGAGGGCAGGGTGTGCGTGGGTGGGCGTGTGTGCGAGTGCGTGTGAGCGCCAGCCGGCACCGGCTGCGTGCGGGGAGCGAGAGCTGGGTTTCTAAAGGAGCTCGACTCCACTGGGGAGGGAGAATTCCCAGTGGCCTCGTAGGGAACCAAAGGCACTGATAAGTTGTCAGCTCTGCTGTTCTCAGAGCGGGTAAGAGGAAAAACTGGGTGGGGGTTTTTTGAGCTTTGGGTCAGTGTCCCTTCCTCTAAGGACCTCATCTCTTGCGGGTACTCCCACCTTTTCTGCATGGAGTTGCTTTGGCTCTGTGAAGACAAACGGTGTCTGGGGTTTGCCCAGTGCTGCAGGTCTTAGGCTGATGTTGGGATACAGTCAGGGAAAACTGTTTCTTTCCTTCAAATGTGGAAGCAGTGTAGTCCAAGGTCAGAGTCTGTTCAACAGCTTTTGCATATGGTCTTTCTCTTGAGGGAGGGACCTTGAAGACTCCTTTCTTTGCTCCCCAAAGTAGCCCTGTACGTGTTCATGTATCGTGCTATTGGGCTGAGCTGTTTTATCAGTGAACTTGGTGAGCTCTTGTGAAGAAAGGGAGGGAGGAAGGGGGAGAGCGGGTTGCCCAGCTACTCTTCCTCCGGACACCAATCGGGTTGCAGAACTTCACTGAAAGCTTTACTAATAGAATTGTTGTTCTGACATTATGTAAAAGTGGTATTAATATTGTGTGACTTTTCAAAGAGCTAGTTAGATTTATAGATAGGTAATAGGGATATTGAAGAAATGACTTCTCAAAGAAAAGAGCACTTGGAACAAAAGAAGTGGAAAACAAGGTGTGCTTTATGGAAAACAAATCTGAGGAAGGAAATGAAACAGCTTGTGGGAGGCGAGGGAAGATGATACCCTTTGGCGTTCCTTAGTGCTGCTGAGGCTCGGCCCCAGAACTGGAACATACCCCCTCTGCCTTACTTCATCTCTCTACCAAACAGGACATTGTCAAGTAGCTCAGACCAAAATGCTGATCTGTCTTAAAACTGTGTCGGTCTGCTGGGGAATATCCTCCGGCAGAGCTTTACATAATACCGTGAGATACTTAATTTATCACATTAGCTTCCCCTTCCCTCCCAAAATCGTCTTATCTGTTGTAGGCCCCACTTCAGGATTCACACTGCCTTTGCCGAATTCTGTGGCTGCAGCTACGGAAGCCCCGTTCCCTGAATGTCATAGCTTCGTGTGCGTTCCAAGCCGGCATGTTGCGGTGCTATAAATCCCCGAAATTATTGAACAGTAGGAATCCCCAAGACCTTAGGGAACGGCACGCCAAGGGGCAACTCGTGGAGATCGCACAACCCCCTTGAGAAACGATTTAGGAGCAAGAGCACCCGTGACAGTGTCCTGAGAACAAGGCAGTTGAGACAAAACCTTTAGTTCTTCCCCCATTCACTCTCCGTGTGTCGGCCTCCGCGAGCCCGGTGCTCCCCGCGCCCCAGCGAGTCCGAGGGAAAACGCAAAGAGCAAGGCGTGGAGCTCAGGGCGCGCCTCCCTGCAGCGCGGGGAAGGGAAGGCACCGCCGCGGGGCTGGAGAGGGCTGGAGCAGCAGCGGCCCCGTGGGCACCCCGTGTGCCCCCCTGTGCCAGCGCTCCGCGCGGAGGGCCCGGGCAGGAGCTCCCTGGTCCCCGCCAGTGCCGTTGTTCCATTTCCTTCCTCTGTGGTAGTATCTAAGGCTAGGTGTGAGTAGGTGTGGGGTGTTTATCCGCCACAGGTACAGGAGCTGTCGTATACCTCATTTCTAACTCGTAACTGAGTAACTTGCTTTAACTTTCTCCAAACCCCACAGAGTTGCCAAGTCTGCCCTCCCTCCTTTGATTAACACTGAACTCTGGCCTATAGCACCCCGTGACCTGCAACCTGGGGAGTGACCCCCTAACGCCTCTGAATGTCGCTGCTTAAAAGCTACTGCAAAGTGAGGGCAAATTGCAATCTTATCTTATTTCCTTTGGTTACAAGGGGTCCTCTCGATCAGTCTGTGAATATCCACCCCCTCCCCTCCACTCTCCATGGAAAAGGGCCACCCACGCTGCCTTTTCCCACCCCGGAGCCAACGCTGAGCCCCCGGGCCCGGAGGCGCTCTCAGCCCAGTGCTGCGTACATGCTACTCACTTTTTAACATGACCAAAAACACAAAAAAGCAAAAAGAAAAAAAAAAAAAAGGAAAAAAAAATAGAAATCTCCAAATACTTAATTTTCTTCTTTATTATTTGACAATCCTGTATCCCTTCCCCACTCCCCAACCTGGCCAGAAGCTGCATCCTTAACCCGGTCCATCTTTATTTGAATGTAGTTCCCCCTACCCCCATGGGAAAGAGAAGCTTTGTCAGGTCACGGTGGCTGCTATAAGTCGGGAGGGGGCGGTTTCTTTGTTTTGTTTTGTTCTTTTAAAATTTCCAGCCAAAACCAAAGATTTCCTAATGATTGTATAAACTCAAAACAAACAAACAAACCAAAGACAAAGGGCGTCTTCAGCACCAAGCCCACCTGTGAGGCCGGCCTGGCCTGGGCTGGCTGGGCGAGGGTCGCTGCCAGCCCGGGGCTCCAGAACACCCTGGGCAGCAACTCCCAGCTCCAGGGTGAGATCTGGGGCGCAGGCGCTGGGAGGGGAGGCCGGGGCTTCGCAGGTGGGTTGAGGAGCTGAAGACTTGGGTGCAGGATTGGCTGCTCTGCTGGGTGCTTTAACCCTCTGGGGGCTGGGTGATGTTGATTAATACACGCTGAGGTGCACTTCTGAGCTTCCCCCCCCTTCACTGCTTGGAAGAGGCTGTCCTGTCGTGAGAAATCCCTGAAAGAAGAAGAAGCAGCTTTTCATTTCTCCTCTAGTTCCTTTTTTCTAGATTTCTTTTATTTTTGCAGCACCACTGTGCAACTATGCATTGTATTTCTCAACCTTTTATGCTAGGTAGATGCCTGTGACTTTTTAACTTTTGGGGGGGGATTGCAAATGGAGGAACTTTTTACATGGATCTTTTTAATCTCAGTTGATTGGGGGGTGTTTGGTTCTAGGGTCAGACAAGCTCTATCCCAAAGCAAAATCCAAATGTTAATATTATTAGCCTGATGCAGATACCAAAGATAATTTCTTTCCTGCAGAACCTTAGACTTGTGTATTAAGTACGATTACCCAGCACTTGCATTAGTCTAACCTCAGTAATTCCAAAGCTTAGATGTATATTTTGGTATATTTCTGGGATATTAAAAAATTGTCGTTTAAATTCTTGTTTGTTTCAGTGTAATGCTCTTAAAGTCATAGCATGGAGATAACTGAACTTGTCCTATTCTTAGTAGTTTGAAATAATAGTATTTTTGTATGTTTTGGGTGTGTCTATGTATGTATTAACATAACAGTTTTCACTGCCTAGGTGTTCATAAATAATAATAAAAGAAAAACCAACTACAAAGGTTTTTAAACTGTACATAATATTCCGTGAGGAATTTCCACCAGACCGCCAATTTGGATCGCATTTTCACTGATGGCCGCTCCCAACTGGGATTCTTTCTTTCTTTTTAAAGAGACAGCATGTTCTTTTTTTTCCCCCACTGACCTGAGGTTCTTTCTCAGTGCAGAGGGGGGGGTTTCACTGTTTTTAAGGGGTGGGCCAAAGAGGAAGTAGCTTAAATTTTGTTTTTAAAAAGTATTTAACATGTTAGTTTGAAAACTACCCCTTTGTATGAAGAATTGGGAGTGGAAAACCAAGCCCTTTCTTCTAAATCTGATAGTAATTTTCAAAGAAGCGAGGATTTGTGAATGTCTGTAGTGTCTGGGCAGTCCCTTTTTTGCTTTTTTTTCCTAAATAAGACAAGTTTTTGGTCCTAATGGTTTCACTGCTCTGTGCAACTGCCTGCTTACACTGGCTGGGAGGTTTTTTTTTGTTCTCTTGCCCTTCCTCATACACTGCATTTATAAACTTGAGGTCAGCAGAACACTTGAAATCTAGGGCCATTGTGGGAGTACCCTACCCAAACGCAACCCAAGCTTTTCTTGAGACTGAAATGTGAGAGTCCCACACATTTCAAAACCTTGCTGATCACACTAAGGGTGAGGAGGAAGGCGAAATGCTGTCTCTTTAAAGATGTCCTTTATTATTATTATTATATTATTATTATTATTATTTTCCCAGTGGTTGCCTACAGATAGCTGTAGGCATTGAGAGATTGTGTAGATTACAGTAAATCAGAATGAAAAGGTAGATTTTGTGTAGATGCATTTGTCTGCTGTAATTTTTTATATATATTAAACTTACTGTAATTGTACAGTTCATTTCTGTTGTAAACATCATTAAACCATTTTCCAAGTGTTTTAACATGTATGCACTTGTTTGTAGTTTTTAAATGTGTCGGGGGGAGGCTGATTTCTCTTCCCCTGTGCATCAAACCGGGCCAGCAGATTGATCTGTGGTGCCCTTTGTCTTGTCAAACTGCAGGAGAGCCTGGGTTTCATGCACTCTGCTTGAAGCTTTTGTTCTGATTCTGTATTTATCAGCTCTTCTCCTAAAAGCAGAAACAGCTTCAGTCGCTTCCTGATGGCAAAGAGGAGACTCAGCTCAGCCCCACCGTGAGTGGCCCCAAAAGCAGCATTAGATGCTTTTTGAAATCAAGGTCTCCATTGATATTTAAAGAGCATAAAGGTGATTCCCACCCCCCCCCCCACCCCAAAAGAATTTCATTCCTATTGTTTGGTGGTTGGTATTTCATGCTGCAAAAACTTGTGACTTCTACATCTTGAAGATATAGTTATGGTGATTTTAAAAGAGAAAGCTGTTTTCAGCACTCTTTGTTCTTGCATCAAGCGCTTTTTGCAGCATAACTTTACTGTAATTTTCAGCTCAGCTGTCTCAGTTATCACCCAGTTCTCTCAATTTTTCTTGTCACTGCAGAACAGTAAAGGATCTAGCAATTTTTTTTTTTATGTGAGAAACATTCATTACCATTTCTCAGTTTACTTTTTTTCTGCTTTAATTTATTGCAAATATTCCTTAAAAGCTACAAGCACCTACTGCAGGTACAGTTTTACTGCTAAAGAAGTAAAACTGTCTTGGAACTTGCAAAGCACCCATTTCAACAAGTTTTTCTGCTGCTAACCCCCCAGTCCCTGGAGAGAAGACACAACCTCATCTGGGCAGCGCCCAGAGCAGCAGCTCTTGTTCCCACAGCCTTGCTTTAGCTCTCCTTCTTCCGTGAGGGCTGGTGAGATGGCTTGGTCAGCTCCTGAGTCGAGGTGAAACGCCCCTGGTTTTGCTGGGCTGGATTTGTCCTTGCTGAATTCCTCCAGGCTTCACTGTGCAGCCTTGCGAGGCACGGGAAAAACTGAGGCTGCAGCAGCAGCAGGTGAGTGTCCCTTTGGTACCTGGGTTTGGGGCATTTTCCCAACAGCCCATCCCAGCTTCTGAGATGTGTGTAGGAGCTCCTGTTGGCATCCTGTCCTCCTCAGCTTCCCTGGGAGATGCTGCTGCAGGCTGCTTCAGACGGCCTGAATGCCTCAGGTAAGGAGCTCGTGCCATTCCCGCCGCTGCTCCCTGCACACGCACACGGGGCTGCGGCACTATTTTATTAATCCATCAGAAACACGTGGCATTATTGAACTGGTGCCTCTTTGGAATGATACCCACACCTTTTAGAGGCAGCCTGATGAGAGACTGGTTTGGAAAAGGCATTTGTGTTGGCTTTTGTACAGTTTGTTGTCTGGAAGTGGTAACAGGGGAACCCATCTCCTTGTTTTGTTTTTCTGCCTGCAAAGAAGTCTCTCACTCAGCTTACCTGGCTCATATTTATGGATGAGTGGCAGTGGCATTGCTTGATCTTTTTTGGGATATTGGTGCTCATTTTCTTCCTACTGGAAAGTTGGCATTCAGCCTCCCTGCTTCACTGCTGTAGCATCATGTCACTCTTTATAATTAAAGAAAAACAAGTTGCCCTCCACTGAAGCAGTTTTTTAAAGGCAAATTTAAAGCAAAAAGGGAAAAATAGTCTTAAGATAAATACTACAGGAAGTAAATACAGCCCCCCTATCTCTGCAAATTGTTTAAATGCAATAAAACTATAATTCCATGTCTTAATACTCTGGAAGACAAGGAAGAGCTATGGAAATAGCAGTGTTTGTTACCAGGTGTGGTCTGGTCACACAACACAAACCTTACCAAAAAAAAAAAAAAATCAGCCTAATACCCACTAAAATTGGAAATAACTTTACAGTTATGTACATTCTAGTAGCAGAAGCAGTTACATGATTCAGGAGGAGAGGGAGAAGGGCCAGGTCCAGAGTCTGTGCACCAGCCCACGGAGGTTCTTGCACACAGAAAACACACAGTGCTTGTGTTGGATGAAAAAGACTTTTCCCCTCTCCCCAAAGCAGATGGGCATCTCTCACTCCTGCCCATCCCCTCTGAGGCTCCCACTTAGCGTGGGGGCAAAGGCTGCATTTGGAGAGCATCATAAGTGTCCTTGGTTGCTGCACTGAGCCCCTGAAAAAGAGAAAACCAGAAAAAGAGGTGAGGGATGAATGTGAATGCTTCTTCCTGGCTGACTGGCAGCAACAGGGTGGCAGGGGCTCAAGTCAGGAGCATCTGATCTTTTTTTTTTTCCCTACAGAGGTTTTTACTCCTGAGTGATTCTTTAGTCTTTGTGTGGTGCAAACAGCTATTACTTACCTGAAGGCAAGGTACATCCTGAATAATTGTTATGAAAACATGACTACAGCAAATCATCCTAACTGGTTCTGCAGATCTTTGGAGTACATTTTATGTGTGTATTGGTAAGAGCTAACTGATGCTAGAGTGAGCATCGATAATTAAATAAACTGACATCAAATCATGAACTTTGGACTTCTCCTCTAAGATTTGGAAGGAAAATCAGGTGCAGCTCTGGGTAAGTAAGTTGGCAGTGGGACCTCAGGTGGTTTTGAATCCTGGGAAGCAGCCCCTGACAGCCCTTCCAGCGATACCCAGTCCTTTGCTGACAGCCTGCTCAGGTAAGGCAGCTGTGCCCTATGTTGCTCATCCCAGAGCAGGGATAGCTGAGGCTTCCAAGAGTGAGGAGTTAGTGAGACACCTGCTGCCTGCTTGGGAAAATTCCAGCTGCCTTTCACTTCCCTGTGCCTTCCTGACAGTGCCATTGGATATCCAACCACTCAGGAGGACACGTGAGGGGAGCAGCTGTGGGAGGTGGTGCCTACCTGGTAGAGAACTTCATTTCCTTTGCCTCGCCGCCTCTGCTGCTTTGGGAAAAGAAAACGATTAATAGATTAATCGATTAATAGGTAAGATTAACAGATTGATTAATGGTGCTTTTCCGATTATGCAAAGATAAAGCAGCCCCTGAGTTCCCTCATGCTCTGCTCAGGGTGTACAGGATGTACCAGCTGTGCATGGCCTGGACTCTGCACAGGAAAGCACCTGGTAAGTCTGGACCGGCCCAGACAAGCTGCAAAGGATGTTAAGGAGAAAATAGAGGGTAGGAAATAAAAACAAATTGGTTTGGTTTGCTGACATATTTTCCTGTCATACTGTTAGAATGTTGCTATTTCTTTGATTCACTGTATGTATAGAGATTTGGCGGCATTTCTGTAGACACTATTTAATAATAGATTGTATCACAGATGTGTCAAGGAATAGTGCTTGTTACAGTTAAAATTGCAGCAACCTATTAAATGATCATATATTTGGAATGGGACAAGGCCTTTGGTGTTCTTGTCCCTCCAGAAACAGAAACATTCAAAAAACATGGTGCAACTTTATAGCCCCATATCTCTTAGACAGAGCTCGACTCTGGCAGAGAAGCATTAGAATAAAAAAGGGGAAGAGATTAAATGTTGGTGTTGCTTCAGCATTTCTCAACACTAAACTTTGTTTTGCAATGCCCTTTTATCATGTGTCGGAAGGAAATGAAAGGTTATATATATATATATACGTATATATATGACACTTTGACATAGAATAGAACCTGTGTAGGTCAGAGCAATTTTTCATTTTGCCATAAACAAGTGTCCCCAGATGGTTTGTTTTTGACACAAGCTCCCCTTCCCCAGCAGTGCACAGAGCTAAAACTCTCTCTCTGCTGTAGCTGGAGACGTGACCGATGTGTGTCTTCCTAAACATTTGAGAGCAGAGCTCTTGGAAGGACATTTCCCCTGTTCCTTGTCCAAAGTCAGGCACAAGGAGGGGCTGCCAATTGCTCTCCTGATCCTGGAACTCCAGCCAGCCTCAGCAGCCCGTGGAGGGGAAACCATAAACCTGCAGCTCTGAACTGCTCTGGAGAAACATGCCCCAAAATCTTCCAATTTTGCTGGACCATTGCAGCACTTGACACCAGACCTTCCTTCAGCTGTTCCTCACCCATCTCACGCCCTCTGCCCCCTCAGCCAGGGCAGCTGTCAGGGGTTTTCTGCCCAAAAGCTGAAATGTGTTTTGTTACCATGTTTTTACCAGGAAGAAAAGTAAGACTCACCTCTCCCTTCATTCCAATCTCACTGTATGCATCACCCATCTTGTCCTTCTGCAGTGACTGCAGGCAGAGAGGGGGAAAGAGTCAGTGTGATAACAGAAAAGCCAAGCCAGCCCCTGGGTAACCACATTTAAAACCAGGTGCTCTGAGTGTCTCAATAGCAGTGAAGGTCTTGGAGACAAGCTCATTTCTCAGGCACGGAAGACCCAGAAAGACCCAAGATGAGACATGAAAATCAGCATTCCTGTATCTGTGCTTTGGTGCACAGACCACTACATTTAACCAGAGTCAAATCAACTCTATCAAGAGGTTCCTAAGCAGCCCCTCTTAGCTGCACTGGCATTTGGCCTTTGCCAGAGAGCAGTCACAGGGGCTGGAGTCCGTGCACAGGAAATACTGCAGCAGCAATCACATGGGATGAATGTTGGTTAGGCACTAGCATTAGGCATTAGCAGGTATCTTGATCCAAGCTCTTTTCCACATCTCCCCAGTGTTTTCCCTCCTGTCACTCAGAAGTGAGCAGAAATTTTTTAGCAAAAGCAGAGGATCTGGGGGAAGAGTTGTGTGGAAGGGAAGTCTTGAAAAGCAGCTGTTGAGTTTTGAACCAAAGCTGAAATTGGGTAGTGGGGGGGAAAAGCCTCCTATGAACCCGTGTCTCCTGTTTCCAGCCATCCCTCCCTCTCTGCTCCCTCCAGAGGGCTCTACTCACAGTGTAGACAGTGTCCTGAGGGTTCTTTCTCCTCTGCTGTAAAACAAGAAAAAAGTTGCCCATACATTGCACTACCAGCATCCTCTGCCACCTTGTATGTGCTTATGCATTTGCTCCATGGCACAGCTACGGCTCCGTGGGCTTTCCCTGCCCATTCCAGTCCATCCTGCCTCCACCCATAAGGCTCTGTTCAGACAACTTGTTCTGGGCAAAATTAATTTCGTTTTAACAATTGGTAAAACTTAGCTCTTCTCTGCTCGCTCCCTACAGCCGTCACCTGCTGATGCAGGAGGTTTTCCCTCCCTTTTCCTTTGAAAGTGATGGGCTCTGCAGCAGAAAGGGTTGTTTTGGCTGCTGCTCTGCTTTGTGGGCGCCTGTTTGATGGCATCAGACGCAGCGAGCTCTGTGAAACACCCACCGCTGCCGGGCCTCCTCCGCATCCGTCCCCGCCCGGGTGGCTGCGAGCTCCCAGCCGAGCGAGGGGGGCAGAGAGCGAAGGGGAGCTTTGTCCCCCCGCGCCGCCCCGGTTACGACACAAAGCCGTCCTTCCCTCCCCAGGAAGGCGCTCGGGTGGCCGCCTGTGCGAGCAGAGCTGTGACACGGCGTGGGAGGCACCGGATCAAAGCACAGAGGTGCACAGAGGTTGTGCCAGGAGGTTACCTGGTGTCTCCCGCCCAGCTCGGGGTCTGCTCCTCGCTTCCCTCCCAGAACATCGTAATCGTCTCTGTGCGAGCGGGAGAGCTTCTGAAACAGGAGAGCAAAAGCAGTGGGTGGACACCGTGGAGATGAGATAATAGATCTTGACACAGAAATTGAAGGGAACCCAGCTCAGCTCACAAGGTCTATAACTGAACTAGAAATTATTTTTACTCCCTAATGCCACCGTCGACAAAAATGCCTACATTTAAGCCATGGAAATGACACAAAACTGCAAGCTGTTGCATCAAGAACCTTTCCTAAGTGGAAATTAGTTGAAAACTAGAGAGCACGAGGAGGAGGGACTCTAATTTTCATGCTTTCTCTCCCACTGGAGAGCAAAGAGCCACGAGCTTCGTTTTCCTTGCAGAGCTGCTCATCTAAATATGCATCAAGGAGCTACAGAAATTTCATGCCCAACACAATTCTTAGCTGGGAAAGGTTACTTTGGACAAGGACAAAGGAGAGATTTCAGGTCAGAATAGCACAGTTAACAGAATGCTACTCGAAAGGTGACAGGCTAAAAAGAAATTGTATTAGTGTTCATACATTACAGAGTTAAACAGAACTCGTCACAGGATGTGGCTATGGTCAAAAGCATGAGAAAAAAAATTAAAAGCCAACTAGACATAGCAAAAATAGCTAGAGTTTAATGCTGCCATGAATGAGCAACTTAGTGAGAAGGGTCAGGCAGAGTCTTTTCTCTGTCCTCTTTCACTGCCTGAAGATACTGCCCATGGTCAGGGCACCAGACAAGGTACATCTCTGGTATGATCTGGTACAACAGGGCTTGCTGTGGGGCAACAGGAAAGCTTGGGAATGGAGGCACAGGGGTGTGGTGGCTCAGGCTCCTCACACTGGAGAGTGGAAAAGCTGCAGATGCCCAGAGTCAGCTCATCAGCATTCCTTGGCATTTATCCTTTGCCCAGTCCACATCAAACAGCAGCAGCAACAGGGGCCGTGGCTGCACACACGCCCAGAGCTCTCACAGGCCTGTTTGTTCCATGGGGCAGCACAACAAACAGCCTGGGCTCCAGCCAACCTAGGGCTCAGTGTGCCAAATCATGAACAAACAGCCCAAAGACCTCTCCAGCATCTGGCCAGAGTGGTGACACCAGCAGCTTCCCCTGCGAGGTTTTACCTTTCCTCCTCGCAGCTGCCATGCTGCACACGTGTACAGCCGACTCATTAGTACAGCCTACTCATCCAAAGGTTTTCTGACCAGCAGGCAATTCACTGTCTCTAAGTGTCCCAAAAAGTCTGTCTGGATGGTGGATTAGAAAACAAAGACCAGCAGTTACTCACGTTGTACACGTCATCCTGTCCTGGTCGCAGCTGTGGCTCAGAGGCCTGGCTGAGCTGGAAGAGAGACCATTCTATGAGCAGAGAGACAGTGGCTCCCTTCAATCCTTTCATTCCCTCTCTCCTACCAGCTACGCTCATCAGAGACAGGGCAACCCACAAGCAGCTCCCTGTGGGGCTTCAGGCAGTGCAGACCCCTGCTGCAGCAGCACTTTTATCCACACACCAGCCTGTCCTCAGCAGCCAAGTCATTTTATTGCACATATCACCAGCTCATAAACATCTGAGTTTGTTCCCTACATACCTGCCCTCCTCAGATTTTATCTCTCCATTCTCTTCCTGTCATAATCTTGTGCCTCCCTGGGACTTTGGTTCTCCAGTTGCCTGAAAAGTTGTTTGGCTTCCTGCAGGGAATCCCTGCATCCCTCAGGAGCAGCACTTGGCTTGCAGGGCTCTGGTGCCACCACAATAAGTTGATGTGAGTGGCAGCTAACAAAGAGGTAAAGGATTATCCCTCCTGTAGCTGCTCTTTGGCTCAGCTGCTCACAATACTTATGAGCAATCAATTGCTAAGCCAAAATTTCAGCTAAAAAGGGGCAGTTTTGGGTCAATGAGAACAGCTACTTCGTGTTGTAGTCTTTAAAAAAACCCTGTCAAACTACAGTCTGTATTGATTTAGCCTTCTTGAGTTATTATGGCATTCAATTCTTTATTAAAAGTAACCTTCTAGCTCGGTCTATATTTAGGCATAGAATCATGTTTGTAGCAATTACACAAGTCCTCTCCTCTGGTTGTTTGGGTTATGTCATTTACAGCATCACACTCATTGTATCAAAGATATTTGAATTATTGAGACATTTTAATACATTCTTCACAAGCTTGCTGTTTTCCCTGTATTTTCTGTGTATCCCCTCCTCTCTTTCCAATGAAAAAGAGGAGAAAAAAAAATCCACATTACTCTTGAGCAGTCACTTCTCCCATGTACAAAATCCAGAATCTCTGATGTATCCATAAGTGTAACATCAAAACACTCTCATATACTCTTTCTCCCCTCCATTCATAAACCTTTGGAAAGAACTGCCCTGGGTTGCCCAGAAGACAGTCACTTGACAGTCTGGTGTCAAGTGGACACCAGAAACAGAGTGGGGGAAAAAGGGAAAGAAAGAAAGCAAAAGAATGGAAAGGTCTCATTTTAAGAGATGTTCCCCTCCACTTTCCAGCCCAGCTCAACTATGTTACGCCACCAAATCCAAATGCATCTGTGTTGGGTTAGACTGACCTTTGCCTTCACAAAAAGGGCTGTCATGACCACTGCATAAATGAAGAGGAATCCATCCAGCACGTAGCAGAGCCTGGGATCTGTGAGGCCAAGAACTGATGCAGCATCTGCACAAAAATATCAGATACATCAGCAAACAAAGTCATTTGTGTCACTGAGTGCTTGGCAGCATAAATGTGGCAGTGCTGCATAGCACTCCATGGAAAAGTAATAGCCAGTGTGAGGGCAACGTTGCCCCTTTGCAAAGGAGATGGAATTCTGAATATAACAATTATAGGATTAATCTGGTCAAAAAGGACCACGGCAAGTCCAGCCTTTTCTCTAAACAGGTTCAGTTAAACCAGACCGTCCAGGATCTCAGCCAGCTGAAAGTATCTCCATGGACAGAAATGTTTGCAAAATCCCCCAACCAACAGAGGACATTTATTTTCTGGGAAAACCCATCAGCATTTCCTGCAGGGATTCATGGCTGGGCCTGTTTCAGGCTTCCTTCATCATGTATGTGTGAGAAAATACATTGTTTGGACAAAATTTTAGGGAAGGGCTTCTCAATTCTGCATTAAATGTAAAGAAAGGTTGACACCATCAAATTCAATGCTCCAAGAGTAACTTGAACCCATTGCCCCTCATGTTTTCCATGTGACTCCGAAAAAGGGAGCCTCCATCTTTTCAGCCACCATTTAAATATTTCTACACTGACCACATCCAGTGGGATACGTTAATATTGTTGTGTTTCTACAGATTAACCTGATGAAACTGCTCCTGTATCAGTTCATAAAGATGTGGTAAGTTCACAAAATACAGCTAAAAGAATCAAAGGATAAGTAACTGTAGATCCAATATGCAGCTCCAGGTCCATCCCCAAGGAAAAGCTGTATTGCATGATGATATAAAAAAACAAACAAAACAAATGCTGTAAAATTAATCTGAGTTGTGCTTTGTGCAGATTTGGAGGGAGTTCAAAAGAAAAAGACAAAAATTATCAATAACCTGAAAAGTCCTTTGATGAAGAGAAACAATCACTGTTCCTACTGACAGTCTCACTGATAGCCAGAAAAAATACCACAGAGTTGATTTGTTTGTCCGAACTAGGAGCTTGAATTCATTTTTTCCTAAATCGTGTATTTAGAAACAAATCCATGGAAATAAATTGAGAATCTAGATGTTTTTCCTTCTTCCCCCCTCTTTTACTATCATTTAAAAATATGGTTCAAAGCACTTTATGAAAAATATTCTTCACCACTTTTCCTCAGGACTTTCATAAAATTTCATATATGTAAACAGAGACAGAGAGATTACATTATTTGCCCAATATTTTATATTAAACCAACAAACAGGCTGAGATTACCTTCCCTGAGCTTTTTCTTTAAACAGTTCACAGGACAATATTTTACACCAGCCTGGAGGCATCTGAGATGCTGCTGAAGGCAGAATTTTTGGGTACTCTTTTGGTATGCTGGCCCTAAATCCCCTCTTCATGTACCAAAGCCAGGCACATTCATACAATCATCTCAAGAACAGTATTTCTCCAGCACTAATAAAATCTCCAGACTGGGAGAAGCCGAAGCAGGAGAAATAGAGGACTGTGGAGGAGATGTCAAGAGATGTGCAGGGGATTTAGCTGTGGCTCTGTGCCAGCCATGGTTAACCTCAGCTGACTCTGCAGAGCCAACCAAGTGCCCACATGGTGCTTCTGTAGGGCAGCCTGGCCTCCAGCATCCCAGGTAATGGATTAAAGCTGTCCAGCGAGGGAAGGCCTGCTACTCTGGCTGTGATTGTTCCTGGGAAAATGTGTTTTGAGACTATGAGAAAGTCCAGTGTTTAGAAACAAACCAATAAAATGAATGGAATCATTAGGGCTGGAAAAAACCTCAGACATCATCAAGTTCAACCTTCAGCCAAATACCACCATGCTCACTCAACCATATTGTGAAGTGTCATCTACTCATTTTTTAAACACTTCTAGGGATGGTGACTCTGCCATTTCCCTGGGGAGCCTGTTTTAATGCTTAACCACTCTTTCAGTGCAGAAAATTTTCCTAATATCCCACCTGAACCTTCCCCAGTGCAGCTTGAAGCTAATTCCCCTTGTCCTATCTGTTAGCTCACGTTATTTCCTTCCTTAATACGTTTGACTTCTGTGTTCTTAAACAAAACAAAACGTACAAAGCACTTTCTAAATAATAACCTTTTAAATGGATTTCTGGATTAGAAAGTGAGAGAGAGAAAAAGACAGAAGGTACAAAGCCCTATTGAAAGAAAGGTCAAGGAGACAGGAAGCACAATGAACAAGTGATAGTTGAAACAGTTTTCATCCATACAGGTGAACAGGACCGGTTTAGGTTTTTAAATGGCCAGAGGAGGGGTTTCTGCCGCTTCAGAACAGAAGGCCAGTCCCTTAGGCACCACCAAAATGTACTTTCTGTCCCTCATCAGCCATGGTCTGGGGGCTGAGGCCAAGATCACAGGGGAGGAGCTGATAATGAGAGCAAAAGGTGCCAGGCCTGAGGGAGCAGTCACACAGAGCAAAGCACAAACAGTAAACAAATAGCAAAGCACAAACAGCAAATATTTCACTGCTGATTCCCACTCTGTTAACCTCACAGGTTCCCCAGCATCTTTCCAACATTCACATACCAGAATTGAGAGGAGACAGTCACTCAGTAGAGCACTGCCCAGGTTTCCAGCCCTCCTCAATCCCACTTGCCAATACCTGGAACTCTGTCAGCAGCTGTGCTTCTGCCCCTGAGAAGTTTCCTCCCAGCACCTCGTCCTTCCAAAGCCTGGACTTTTGTTTCCCCTCTTTTCTCTGCTCCCACCCAGCAATGCAGCCCTGCTGTCCTCTGTGCCAGGGCACTCTCTCCTGCTGCTGCAGGTCCCTGCACTCCCAAATCTGTACCTGGGGCTGGCACCTCCCTCACCCTGCTCCACACTCACACTCCCAAAGCAGCTCTGCCAGCACCTCTGCAACAACCCCCTGTGGCCTTTTACCTTCTGAAGTATGGGGAAAAAAAAGAAAAAAAAAAAAAGAAAAAAAAAGAAAAAAAAAGGCAATTTTTGGCCAATATCTGGCTGCTGTGGACAAGCAAGCAAGAAAAAACCAGTAGTGAGAGCCCAAGAGCAGCCCCAGGAGCTGAGGAAGAGGAAGCCTGGGTGCTGGTGAGAGAGGTTGCGCTGTGGGCGCTTGCCTTGAGAGCCCTGCGTGGTTTCACAGAATTTCGAGCCCCTGGCTCAGGCCCAGCACCAGATGTCTTGCACAGGGCAGCAAGCTTATCTTCAGCCACCTGCCCACACTGCCTGCTGCTCCAGTCCTGCAGAGAGACAGGGAGTCCCAGAACCCACGTCCAGACACAGCCACCCTGCACCAAAACATGACATGAGGGAGAGATGCTGCACCCCAAAGCTGGCTGGGTCCAATCCACAGGGCTGGCCCAATGCAGCCAGTACCAATGGGGATCAGCTGAATTGAATCACTAGAACATGGTCTGGACCCTTGAAACATGCCAGAACATTTCTTTTTAATATTTTCCTCCTCCAATGTTTTTAGTGTGCATCTGGATCGGGTTAGACCATGATTCCTGATAATAGTTGAGAATTACAAACTGTAAAAGCTGAATTACTTGTAAATCCAGATGAAATCTGTCCACCATAATTTTTTTTTCTCTCCCATGGCCCTTATTAAGTGATTAATTTAAGGGTTTTACTCTTAGGGGTTACCAAAATTCATTAACACACCTGTAAATGAAGCATTTTATCTTCCTGGAAACAGAGTTTCTCAGTGAAGCCCATGAAAACCAATCCAGCCCAAGAGATTTATTGATGCAGCTGTGGTTACACACAAAGGTGTTTAAAGGCAGATCCTGTAGGCTCTTCTCCCAGCAGCCCAGAGCTGCCACAGCTGCTTGCTGGGGTGAAGGAGGCAGCCTTTCACAGACACCACCATATTCCACCAGCAGTGATCCCTGTGACTCTGGACTGTTGCTTTTACCTCACTTCTACCTTGTATCATCCAAGAGCCTCTTGCTCTCGTGTTTCCAGACCCCTGTGGGGACAGAATTCCACAGCTGCAGGTGCCACTGCCACATCAGGCACCTACCAGCCTTCTTTCTGGAGGCTGACAGCAGGGAGATGCTGGGTGTGATGGATCTTGCCTCACTGCTGCTGCTTGGGAGCAAAATTCTGAACCCAAGAGAGCTCCCTGGGCTGGGGGCAGAACGAGGAGAGAGATGAGCACCCTGCATGGTGCTTCACTTCAAGTGTACACAGGCCTGCAGCAAAAAAAATAGCCCAGACTAATTGCCTACAAGTTAGCCAGCTAAAATTATTACAGATAATCCTGTTCATAAAGGATATATCTATCATGGGGTTTGTTTACATTTATATATTTCTATGGCTTTTTCTCACAGATATAAACAACAAACAAACCTGTGATCCTCCAGGGCTGAAGAAGCAGAGGCCGAATTCTCCTTCACTTGCAGAAGGCAGAGGGTCAATTAATTTGTCATCAATATTCCATTACATATTTGTGAAACAGCACAGCCCAAAGCAAAGCTTGTGCCCTTGAAGTTCAGCATTTGAGTTCATCATTGTTGTTAGAGGAAACTGCTGATATGTTCAGGATTCAGGTTACAAGACTAGATGTTGGGCAGCCCAAATAATTATATTTAAAAAGGAAAGTATTTTAGGCCATTAACTCCCACTGTTTTACACCAATGAATGTTAGCCCTATGGAAAGTCAGGGTAAGGTGATTTAGGACTCTTGTGAGCTCTTCATACTCCTTTTAGGATCCCTTTCAGGGATGCACTAACACAAAGTTCAAATAATTCAAGTTTCCCTCTGATTTATTTGGAAGAAATAGAGTCAAAAGAAGGAAAATATTATAATGCCACAAAGGGTTAAACATCGGTGTTCCTGCCCAGGGCAGGGCATTTGGAACTAGATGATCTTTAAGGTGCTTTCCAACACAAACTTTTCTATGATTTTCTAGTGCATCATGGAATAAAGACTAATAAAAAAAAAGTCCAGGGTACTGTAACAGGAGCAAGACAAGTGGATGTCCACCAGCTGTTCGATATGTGTGAAAAGGCAACATGTGCAGAAAACAATAAATTATCTACCTTTTCAGTCTGAAGGTGAAGAAGATTAACTTTGAATATATAATTAAATTAGACAGCCTTTCACCCTCCAAATCCTTCCAGAGCCTCGTCAGAAACAGAAAGGAGGGGAGTGCCTTGCTCATCTCTGGAAGGGGACTCCTTGCTTCATCAAAACAGTCAGTCAGTCATTCTCAGAAAAAGCAACTGCTTTCACTTCTCAGTTTAGCAAGGACTCGGTGGAAAGGGCTTTCCTGAAGCAAGCCTGATGTTGCCTCCTAGAGACAGCAAACCATGCACAGTGCAAATGCAGACATGGGTATCCAACAGGCTGGGCTGACAGATGCAAGCTGTGCCGCTCTTTCAGCTTTTGTAGGGGGTTTAGATTAGGCACCAGTGCTTTTACTAAACCCATCTTCATCAGGGACAGCAAAAGTTTAATCCAGTTAATGCAAAAGGTGTTCCCCGCTGTAAATTTTCTAATTCAATCTGGTGTTAAATGTACAAAGAAGCAAGAATTATTATTCAAATGCTTCTAGGTCACTTAGCCTTTCCCTTGCCCTACCGACTCTGTCCCACAGCAGTAACTCACCCCAGACTGATTTACTGTCAGCTGGCCTTTTCATTTCAGCTCCTACAACCCCGTGCACATGAGGGAGGGCTACATAAAAGAATTGAGCCTCCTTGTCTCCTTGGGAATCCCAAAGAGACTTCACGCTGCAAGGTTGAAGGAAGAGACACCGAGTCAAGCACAAGATGCTGCTGATCACCATCAGATGTGTTTCTCTGTTCGGTGAGCACAGAGTGACAGACATTTCCCTAAGTACTTTAAATTTAATTAAATTTTTAAGTTAGTCTTCACAGCTAGCTCACAGCTCATGGCTCCAATAATCAAATCTACTGATAACAGGAAGAACAATTCCCAACCAGGAGATTTTAAAGGCATTTCCACTCCCTTTTATCCTAGTTTCAAACTTCCAAAAGTTATTGAGCTAATGGGATCTATCCCTACTGGTGGGAAATGGTGGGGACTGAATGCAGAGGTGCACAGGCCCAGCAAGAGCCTTACCTGGGTTCTTGTCTCAGCCTGAGCTTGATTGCAGCTCCCTTGGCTTGATGCGAGCAGAGCAGTAAAAAATCCCTCACAAGAACATGAGGGTGGAGGTGCTGGAGGGAGAATTCAGCTACAAGGCCATTTACAGAGAACAGTCAGCCCATGAGAAATTCCTTCCCCTGCAGCCAACATGGACCAAAGCTGGGACAATTACAGGAGTCATCCCTGATCTATGGGCAAAGCCATGCCTGGACATTTATCACAGCTAATCCTACTGGAATCAAATCAGGGATTTTTTTTTTCTTTTTTCTGGGATCAATTTCCACCTAAACTCACCACCAGCACCAGGTCTAATCAGTGCCAAAAGAGCCAGAGCAGGGAAGGATGCCAAAGCCCCAGTAATGAAAGTCATCCACTTTTTTAGGTTAATAGCAACACTTTTCAAAACCAAGGCAGCTGTCATTCAACATTTTCAACACATTTCTCATACAATATTTTTCAGCAGGTAAATGACTGAATCACAGGGAAGGTAGATAACACAGGGTAGAAATGAGGTGAGAAGGCTGCAAGATTTACATTAGCAGGACAACTAGGAGCAGACTGTTTAAAGGTCAGCAAAGCCTCAAGATGTTTTCATTGCAACATCCACTTGCAACGAGGCTTGTGAGGGTGAAGGAATTCCTGGTGAAGCTTGGTGTCAAGGATGGAAATAGTTAAATCATCTGCAGATGCTGAGGCTCGGATTCTGGGGCAGGAAGGAGGTGACACCGGCCCCAACGGCTGAGGCTCTAAACCCTGCAGTAGCTGCACACAGCGGGAGGGAGAGGTTTCAGAGCAGTCCCCTGCCACTGACCCACTTAGTGCAGAGACGTGTGTGTCGTGTCCTGCCTCTGCCAGGGGATGCACAGGCAAAAAACCCCAAATAACCTCTCCTGTACAACACCAAGTTATGTACAGAGAAGAGAGAGAGTGTAATTAAGGATTTGGGCTAATATTAATTCCCTGCATATTTTTCTTGCAGCATTGCTCAACCAAGCTTAGCAATAACAATATTAAGACCACTGGGGAATATTCCACTCTGAAAAGAGCAACATGAAGTATTTCACAGGCCTCATAAAAAAGGAGACAATCTCTCACAAAATGGAAATATTGGAAATATGGAAAACAACAAACTTTGCCTCGGTCCTCGATGGACTCCTTCAGCAAAGGGGCTCAGAAAAAAACCCTAAATCCTTGGACCCTCACACATTCCACTTGAAGAAAGAAGGAATTGCTTCTTCCACCTTCTTAATCCCCTTCCTCTGATTTGGGAGCATTCACATTTGCATAGCATGTAGCAACTATGCAGCTAAAATTTTATGGCACTGCTGAAGAGAAAGGGTTTGTCATGGATCTGCGAGTGGGGCACAGATTTATTTATCCCTGGTAACACCTCACTGCTGAGGCCCTGCTCCTCTGTCAGGTGACAAAACTGTGGCTGGTGCATCTCCACTACTGCGTTTTGTTAAGAGCCACCTGAGGGACTACACCCAACTTCAGAAAACCTTATCTCAGATGGCATTACAGGATAAAGGGGAGAAAAAAGTACTGTATTTTAAAACACGCCTCCTCACACATAGGTAGGAAATGGCAAGAATGAAAAGCTTATATATAAATTTTGACTTAAAGACTGAATTAAAGACTTTTGAATTAAAGACTGTTAGAAAGCAATACATTCCCATGTGGGGAGGGAGAAATAGGAGGAAAGAATTTCCTTATCATTAATGACTTCATGTAACACCTTTATTTCACCACCTATAAGATGAAAGTAATACATTAACTGTCAAAAATACTGAAATCCTCTCAAAAGCTCAGGCACTGGAAGCTGGTACCTTCTTAATTGTTTCTCTGTGGAAACAGACTTGTAGGAAAAAAAATCCAAAAACCCAAGGAAAAGAACCCCAATCTCTCATCACAAAGAAAATTTCCTGTTTATTTACATTATGAGTTCAAAGCATCCTATGGCAGTATTTACAACTGAGATGAAGTAATTATAATTTACCCACTACATGCAACTAATATTAAAATTTGTCAAGTTAATTCCAGTAATTACTTGGGAATACGCTGAAAATTAGGAAAGCTGTGCTTATTTAAATGAGTAATTTAAATTAATTTCATACACAGCACTAAATTTACCCTATTGTTTTTCTTCAAGATTTTTTATTAAAAGATTTTCCAGACATTTAGCAAAGAGAAATCCTATTCTGCTGCTTATAACTAGATTTAGTTTAGTTTTGTTTTTCTGGAGGAATGGCACAGCTGTTTCAGAGGATTTAGATCCCTTGTATTTATTCTTTCCATCTTAACACAGACAAGCAGCTCTCAGCCACTTACCAGGTATATTTTACAGAACAATTCTGTTTATACCTTCAAGTTTCAGAGCACCTATCTGAAGCAGCCACCTGAGATGGAATATTATGTTGTCTCTGATTTTTCTCACTCCAACTAATTTTGTAAGTGTAGAATCATGCACTTGTACTGCCACTGCACTCATCTAATTGCTTGTCAGCCTCATAAAACATGTTCCTCTTAAGATCTTTAATGCTGCTTCTAAAATGGAAGAAAATTTTGAAATTAGGTTTACTTTAAACAGCACCTCTCTTCCACAACAAGCCAGATTGGGAAGCCTCTGGGATGTGGAGAGAGATAAAAAGGCCGTGTGGAAACTGTACTTGTTTGCTTTCTGTGTGCAGCTGAGATGGATTTAGAATGCAAAGGAAATTTATATGTGCTCCATTTTTCATAGCACTGGGAGCTTAGGTCAGCTTTATTGAAAGCACAGTTTGAGAAAGTGCAGTCACAGAACTGCTGGATGGGGTGAAAAATTGCCAAGTGATCAAATGCCCACAGAAAATAAATTTTCTCCTAAAAGGATCCTTAGTGTTTAATTTACTTTTTGTACTCTCTAAGAAAAATCTTTCTTCTACTTCTGTCCATGACAAGTTTTTCTTGCCACGGAACCCTTTACTGGGTATTGTACTACCTAAAATATGTAACAAAGGACTGGGTGGCCAGACAATGCATGGGATTGTACAGGACAAAACACTCTTCTCCCTTAATATAAAGCTTTTCTGAGATTAATTGTGATCAATCCATAGTCCATTCGCATCTGGACTTGGTGTGTATTCCTAATAGGACAGAGGGGAAGAGGGAAGGTACCAGGGACCTACTTCGAGGTGCTTTGCAGTGGCCTCATCCATGCCACCGGGAATTTCTGGCATGTGCAAGGCTGGAATTAATCCCATTAAGGAAAGTGTTATCCCACAGAATTAGCCATTAGATGTGCATTAATTATTTCAATCTATCCCTTGAAATCCGTTTGGAGAAGCTACCCTGCTTTTACAGACAAAAGAAGCTACTGGAGCTGAGAGCACTCACGAGGATTGTGCTGGGGCTTATTGCATCCAAACGGAGGAAGAAATGTAAGTGAATGTAAACAAATGTCCTGGTTTTCTCCCAGTAAAGAGCAGATTCCAAAATGGGTGAATTCATTCCCCACACCACTGATTTCAGATTAGCAAAGGCCATTTAATTCAAAGAGAACAGGTTTAGCCACAGAGCAGACACATGCACACCTTCAAAGGTGCACAAGAAACAGGGAGTGTGTGTCAACAATTAAAAGACAAAGGCAAATGTTTTTTCTAACACATTATTCATTATACTATAAATATTTGCTCAATCTAACAAATTTAAGTTTGGAGGGTATGACCATACACAATTCTTTTTCTGGAAAATAAACCTTTTCATTACTCTTTATATTTGTTGTATTCTACCCTGCTTTTGGAGTAACCTGACAGTTTGTTCCTCTGCAATTCATTTTCACATGCCTACACACTGGAAGTCAGGAATAAAAAAAAAAAAAAAAAAAAAGTAAAAGAAAAAAAATTTCCTCTGAACTCTTTAATTTAAAAAGTTTTTTGTTTTTTTTTTTTATAAATATATCCCAAAGCTGTATTTCTATTTTATCAACAAAAATTATCAGTGGTTTACTCCAAGTCCATTTCAAAAGCTGCATTCAAATGATTTACTGCAAGGCAAAAGAGCAGGAAGGACCAGATGGTTCAGCTCACTGCACAGCACCAAATATATATATTTAACTCTCCAAAAATTTCTGCATTTCCACTGAAGAAGAGCACAGCACATGCACAAAATACAAAGGTCTAAGGAGAAAGTCTGTGCACATGAAGCAAAAGAAGTCTGGCTTTGTAACCTGCTCTACCTGATACTGTTAAGGATATAAAACCGGTTCACCCAAAAATGATGGAAAAATAAAATCACTATGTATTTCTCCTGCCAGTCGATTTTGTGCTTGGACAGGACAAAAAAGTAATTTCCTAACAGATTCCATGCACCTGAAATTTATTGAACATGACGGCATCCACTGTCACATAGTGGGCTTTTTATCTAAATTAAATTACATAGAGATGTAGATACAGCTATAGAGCAAACATTATCTTAATTAATTAATTTAATCTCATAAAGATACATTTAATTTCATATGCTGGGAAAAACAATGAAATATAAATAGTGAAATCATAAGCAAATCTGCACAGACCTTCAACAATTTTATTTTACCAAACTAGTGCCACAAGCCCCCTGAAGCCAAATTTCCCTGCTAGCAATACCCATCCTTCTCCAGTGTCCCACTGTTAAATATCTCACTCTTGTAAGTTTATGATCAGAAAAAAGTCCCTAAAAGAGAAAAAGCCTGACTGGGACAGAGAAAATCTGTTCAGTAATTTTATTACCATGCTAACAGTCGGCGATCCAAAAACGACGGTTTTCAGACGTACTTTACAACAATAAAAGCAATTTCTTCTCTTTTCCCTGTCACATTTCTAGCACTATCATGATGGTGGCAACATAAAAAGTGAAAAATTACTGATCAAATCCTATGCAAAATTATGTACTCTTTAGAAGCAGCGATTGAGTGGCAGTTTTATGCTGCTATTTATAATCTAGGTAAAGCTAAATAAAGTATAACACTGAACATACTACTTCACTTAAAATTCTCAGCTGGCTACGACACAGAAATACCCTCTTGGTGGGCTGTTCAGAGATTAGTATTTTTGCAGCTTTTAAGAGATTAGATTCTGCAGCTGGTTATGCTACCTGCAGATATTAGATGTTGGACATAGTTAGAATTCATGCACAACCAATTTGTAATTCAAGACACAACTCTATAATTAAGATTTTTCAAAAATCGCATATCAAAATTAGTTGTACTTTCAGTTTTTTGGGAAATGTCAGTAAGTCATGGTTTAAAAACAAAATAAACTTTGCCATTTGAATTTCTATTAGCAGATAACTACAATTGGAGTGAAGAGGGTATATTTGTCTTGCTTCTGATCAGAAATATCTTCTTCTGCAAACTCAGAAAGATCGAGCTCTACTGGTAGATGGACAGCTTAAATTTTATCATCCAGAAGGTTACCCAGCAGTGCTAAAATCAATAATAAAAACTCTAAATAATGTTATTAACACATGTGGATCAACCTGTGAACTCTTGACTCCCAGAAACCCTGACTGACTACTGATTTCTACAGAAATGTTTTGTGCTTGTTCTGGTGTGGTGGAGTCTGATGGCACCAGCATTTTCATGGAAATAATACAGAGTAATTTTGCTCAATGATTACTCACTTTACAACTGAAGACGCAAAACTGATATCCTTATCTTCAGTCAAGATTTGTATTTTATTTTTATTACTGAGCAGAAGTGTAAAAGTGAAAGAAGGCAGGTCTACATGTTCCTTGCAATACTACAGAAAATTTGGCATTATTCTCCCCATTGTTTTTGTCCAAGTTCCTCAAATCACAAATGCATCACTAGGTCAAAAGAGAGTCCCAGCAGTTTCTGCAAAACCATCTTTGACTTCATTTTAAAGTAACCTTATTAGGTCACATAGGAATCAAAACCTATAGCACAAGGATATTCATGGAGATTATTATAAGGGGTTGAATTCAAATGATCCTACTCAAACAACTGCTGCACAAACTTCCTGAGGTTGTCAAAAGACCAAGAAAGGGCATTTTATGCAGACAATCTTAATGGTGGGAAATGGCAGAAAACAAAGTGATGTCATCAAATTATTTCCTATAGTTACCAGAGTGTTCAGTGCTGTTCTATTCGTTAAAATCACTCTGTGCTGTAAGAAGTTAGACAATATAGGACTTTGAGCATGGAAAAGTACTTGCAGTGTAATGGTGTTCTCAATGCTTGTCAGGAAAAATTCAGGGAGGAACAGAAAACCTGGAGCCATGACATCAGCCAAGGACACTGTTTTATGTTTGCTGTCCCCCTGGGCACTGCACACCAAACACTCTCCAGGCTGGTTTTAATAATAGCTTTATAGCCATAGTTAAGGAGAGAATGACTGCTTTATTATCCTTTGCAGACAAATAAATCACATTTCATAAGAACCTATCCAACTGGCTCACCTCTGTGTTACAGCTTTCCATCCTGATCACTAGTTGTCCTTTTATCAGGTTTTGTTAACGATACACTTGTCTTTGTATAAACCATAATACAGATACCATATGACTTACCTTTGCCTTTCTTTTACATTCTGGATGTGCTGTACTTTGGTCAGAAAAGATCAGGTCTGTGTTTCAAGTGTGGACCATACAAATCAGAGCTTGATGCCACACTCTCAGGAAAACAAATGCATTTTCTTGCTCCAACACGTTGCTGCCACATTCCGGTGCAGCCCCAGAAAATCCTGTCATTTACCACAGAGCAGCTGCACAAATCCAGCCAGGCCATTTTAAGATCTGCTCAGCAGATCACCTGTGATTTTTCTGGTTTATTCTGGCCTGCCAAGGGACAGGACATGGGCTCAGTGGAGGAGGAAGCCTTCTCCCTGTATGCTCCCCTTCAGCACTGCACCAGCTGGCTCTAGGCCCCATTGCCACACAGACTGGCTTCTTCTGTCAGAAATCTCCATCCTTTTTGTCTCTTCAGTCAGGTTACTATCACTAATCATGTTTATTTTTTTTCCTATTCCTTTTGTTCAACCTTTCTTCCTTGTTCAAAACAACTGACTTCTGGGAGACCTTAGAGTATTTTGAAGATCTGGCTATGAAGGTGACTATGAAAAGGCTTGAACATTTTACACGGATTTGTTCCCCTGCGGAGACACTCCTGGGGGCTGTGCTTGCCTGCCTGACAGCAGCCACAAGCTCCATGCCCACTGAGTCCCTTTCACTTATGAACTGTGGTGACAAAACCAAGCTCCTGGTCCCTCACTCATGCACACCCTGGCCCCCTCGAAGCCTCAAAGCACGATGTGACGCTTCCCTTTGACAGATACGGATCTACCCCCCACACACCGCCCCGGCAAAAACACATCTGAGGCTCTCCTGAGCTCAGACAGCCAACGCCAGGTGTGTCTGGGAAAGCACTTGCTCAGAGCAGCTGAAAACTCCTCTAACTGAGATAGAAATTGTTACCTCAAAATAAAGTAAGTGTAGGAGCAGGTTTTATAATTTCAGGGCTCTTCAGCCTCTCTTTTTTTACAGCAGGTATGAAAAAAACCAACCAAACGAAAAAGAGCTTGACTTAAACAGGGCAACACTTTAAGTCTGGGTAACAGGTATCGTTTTCCTAAACTTGGGACCTTAAGGGGACTGAGCAAGCAAGCAATTCTCTGAGAAACACATGAGCAGGCAGACAGGTGACCGCAGGGATGCGAGAAGCAGCAGCAATATCTGGGATCAGTGTCCCACCTCTGCTCCGTGTCAGACCCTGCAGAAAGGCTGCACGGGTTTTCAACCAACCCAAGAGGTGTCACACCAACCCCACTACACAGCATGAGCAGGCACTGCTTTTCCTTTGAAGTATCTGGCTCCAAAGAAAGCCCTTTTGACACCCTCCAGGCAATACATGTATGACACAGTCTTATACACCAACACTTTTTTTTTATTATTTTAAATTAAAGGGGTGGTGAAAAAGGTTGTTTGTTTTGCTTTCAAAACATGACTGTCTTGTGGGAGTTACACGCTAGCAGACCTCAGCAGAGCAGACCCAATGCCTTGGCACAGAATGTCCTGCACCTCTGCTGCCTGAGCTGGAAAATTTGGCTCTCAGCACATCCAGGGAGCTTAGAGAAAAAAGAAAAACACAACACTAAATGATCTTGTGTCGTAGGGCCAGACTAAGGCTGCAACAGGGCAGTGTGAGTCCAAATGCTGCCAGACAGGCTAAGGCAGAAAGGGAAGGTGATAAGCTGTTTCTAGTCCTTCTTCCATTACTTTTAAAGGACAAATACTTTTTTTTTTTTTTTTCTTTTCTGGATTCAAAATTGCCAGACACAAAACCAAATTCACATCCATGAAGAATAACCACTAATACACAAACTCTCTCTCCTCTTTCAGGAGCGGGACCATGAATTGCAGCATTAATTTTCTGAATATTTCTCAACAACTCCCACTCCTTCATAATTAGCAACTGGAAAGTTTCAATCTGAATAATTGACTTTATAGATTTAGGGAAAAACAAGTCAATTTACTATGACAAAGGGCAAAAAAAGCCCTGTTTGTGCTCTCTGGAACATACTATATTGGCTCCTGTGAGCAAGCAACAAAAGTCAGCTTGTCAGTCAGAAGTTAAAACTCAAGTCCTATGAGGTTAGGTTATATCTTTCTCATAAGAAATACAAATTCTAGGTAATCACAAAGTACAATACTGCTCACAGAACTGTGGTATTTTAGAACTTCTGAGATTAGCTGCTGCCAGAGATGCAAAAGCATCAAAATATCTGTATTTGAAGGTTTTCTTCTTATTCAAGAACATTTCACCCCTTCATTCCAAACACGTGGTGGAGTTGGAATAATCAAAATAAAAAATCTATGCTGAACTTTCGATAAACATCTTCAATTTGACAACGTTGGTATTGCCTTTGCCCCATTATTTTGCATTTATGTAGCCTCAGAGCATTCTCCTCCCGAAGTGACTATTGATAAGCCAGTGACAGGTACACTGAAAGAAACACAAAGATATAATAAGATTCCCTTCCTGCCACCTTCCAGAGCTGCAGGACTTGGCTAAATCAGTGATGCTCTTCAGTTTAAGTGAGTGCCTCAAACTTTTGGGTTCACCCATTGCCATGTTCACTCACTTAGGTGCAATGTGCTTGCCGTTTTTCATTTCCACATAAACATAGGTACAATGCCATAGACCAAGGGTGTTTGTACATATATTTATATATATCTACATTAATGGATACACCCACATAACCCTCACACATGTTTTTATATGTGTGTATGTATCTGCATACACTCACCCAAGCCATTTCTTCTCTCTGTGGAAAAGAAGAGTAAGCAGCTCCGAATGGATTCGTAAAAACAGACAATAACATATTTTCCACTTGAGTGGAGAGGAACTAGAGATTAATTTATAATTTTACTCCTCTATTTAAAGGAAGAGACCTAAGCAATACAGACAAAACAGTGGAAAATTAAAGCATTTAATCTGTTCAGCATTTTCTGTCCTGTTCTTGCTAGTGGTAAACAGCCCTACCAGTGGGCAAGGCATGCTTGCAGCTCAGGAAGCATCCCTGAACACCCTGGTGTAGCCAGGGAACAGCTGGTACCCCAGGCACACAGCGAGGATACATCTTACAAAGAGAGACAGGGCTCTCCTCCTTGGCCAAAATCTGTTTTTCTGGGCGAGAGTGTGATGTTTTCCTGCATACAGTCTGGGCTTTGCCAGCACTCATGGAGTGCCGACTCTACATCAGGGACAGTGCTGAAGCTTAAAACAACATGCACTTCTTATTTCTCTCATCCATTAAGCCCTGCCTAATTCACAGTTATCTATTTCAACAATCTATTATCTGGGATATTTGTTACCACAAGGCAATCAAAAATGCTGCAGACTATATTCATTCACACCTCATATCCTAAGATCATGACAAAGAGCAACATCCTCTGTTTTCTTTCTAATCAGGTTCTTTGCCATGCACACTTCCACATTTTTCTGTCATTGAGAAGTTAAAAGAGGGGTATATTTATTTTTTTAAGAAAAATCCCTAAAGACCTGGTCAACCACATGAACCCCAGCAGTCAAGGTTTGAAGAAAAATCATCAGTTTTTTGAAACAGGTGAGAAATTAATGAGAGGTCAGAGATGTGCTCTTTGGAGGATAAAAAAATCAGGGTAATAAACGAAGGCAGCACATGATATCTTAGGTTACTGGGGAGTTTGTGTGGTGCCTTACAGTGTATCCTTAACTGCATGGACAAAAGAACCATGAAATCGGATGTTTACTTCCTTCTCTGTTTATTTATAATGTTCCTACCTACTGGATACTTGTCAAAGCCCAGCCACCAGTCACAGAAGCTAAATAGTTAATCAGTAAGCTGAAAGCAAAGTCTGTGGGAGAGCAGAGTTGCATCTCCTTCAAAATACTGCACTAGGAGAGCCTAAAAGATAGCAGAGTCTCAAATATCAAAGTTACAGGGCACCACAAAGCAAGACAATAAAGTACAAAATCTACATTATGTAGGGGCTGTTAATGTTTGCAATAAAAAGGACTAAATTGTTTACAGAAGCAGAGAGAAAGGACTTAAAAATAATAGTATTTTTAAAAAATTAACACATTATTTCTCGCTTTCTTTCAACCATAAAGTCTTCACTTGTGAGCACGTATTATGTTGCATTTGGTATTTAGACCATGTTACAAGAACATTTTTCTTTGCAAAAGTAAGAACACATTAAATTTCATGCTTGACGTGTTCATTTGTGCTAAAGGAGAAGTAACTGCCCAGGGCCCAGATTACATCCTCCTCAAAGCAGCAAACCAAAGCTTTAACTTAAACTGCTAAGTTAATTGCCTGCTTGAACATCCTTTTTGACCTTGAGATGAACCTGATAACTCACCCCAAAAAAGCTGAAAAGCTCAATTATTTTTGTCCCAGTGCACCTTGCAGAAATTGGTATGTGAGCCCTAAGACACGCCAGTGATGGAAATTCATATCTTGTGGTGCCCCAGACTGTTAGCTGAGCTTGCATGCTAAAAAGTTCAAGTTAGGTTTATCAATTTGCTATAAATAAAAATGATGTTTTCATTGCAAACACTCCTGTTGGTTTTATTTTAAAGAAACAAGATCTTGTGGCACTAAAGAGTGGCAAAAATGCAGTCTTAATACTTCATGCTGCTGACTTGCATCCATTGTATTATTAAAAAAGAAGGAACACTCTGTCTTTGCTGAAAAGCCCACAACAGCTCAGAGCAACCCTTTGGAGGAGATTACAATTTGCAAGCATTTTCTTTCTGAAAAATTAAAACTCAGATTTTTTTGGGGGTTGTTTCTCTGAAATAACAAAGGAAAGACAGAACCATGTACACTTTCATGCAATACTTCATTTTTAATTCTCATGAAGTCTCATTTTAAAATATCAAACAATACATCTTTTCTAAATCAAAGAATCTTCTGGTTGTTATTAGAAAACTCTTTAAAAAAACACAAAACTAAACATATAAAAGGTTTCTACTTGACTCTGGAAAAGAGTTTTTAAGTCTCTCTTTTGGGGTCTAAGTTCTGGTAGGATTTAGTAACATCTCTTTGCTAAGCTGGTATTGAAAGGTCATAATTTATCTATTTAATTTACTACAATTGTACAAGAAACTTTGCAGCATCTTGAATTTTAATTTTGTCTATGCCATTTCAGATGGAGAAAATTCAACAACTGAATGGGTAAAAACCCATTTATTTAAAACATTCCCTTGTTTAGCGCTCCAGGATCTTCTCTGGGACATTTCTCACCTTCATCCTTATTGCACAGACCCATATCCCCCAGCCTGCAATCCAAGGGGTGAGTGGGATCCCCAGAGTGCAGATTTGACCTGGATGGTTCAGCACAAAGTCAGCCCTGAGTTTTGTGTGGCTCAGCTCTGCCTGGCAAGCCCCAGCCCAGCTGTTTGCTGCTGTTTACGATAAAAGGCGACCCCACGGGAGGCAGCCTCACCCACGGAAACACCCCAGTTCACAGAAGTCATCGTCCTTCTGACTCTGCCTGGGGTTTTCTGCTGCTTGTTTTCAGTCTCCACAGTGCCAGGATGATTGTTCCACTGCCCAGGTGTGCCCCAGAGTCACAGCTGGGGGTGCTCTGGCTATTGGTGGAGTTCACAGAACCTTCTCCCACCTCCTTGCCACTACACCCCTTCCCACTGCAGAAACCTTTCCAGTTCATCTCCACATCTGCAAATTTCAGACCAATATCCAAGAGGTGCAGTAAGGTCAAAAATTTGAGACAGACCACTGAGAAGCGTATTTATCAACTCCCAAAGCTACAAACACAGCAAGGGCTCCTGTGCCAGCTACAGGACAGAGAAAAATGTGTAGAATCAGGCAAGTACATGACTAGTGAAAAGGTAAAAGCAAATTGAGATAGGATGTGGTGGAAACAGCACAGGCACTGAACTGCCAACCCTACACGCTTAAAATAAAAATAAAAAAAGCTAGGGTTATAATTAGATTGCATTCAAAAGTAAATGAAAACAAAAGCATATGACACTTGCGAAAAATATGACACACTGGCAGTTCTATAACAGACAGAACTGAGCAAATGTTTCATGGGACTGTTTAGTGATGCAGCAAGGCAGGGATTAATGCCCATTTTGGACACTCTCACAAAAGCCAAGCCACCACCTTTCATTTACCACCTTCCTTCCACAAGCCACACTTCCCTGCAAAATTGTGCTTTCAGCACTGACTAAAAATACAGGAAAAAAAGTTGGATTTGACTAAGATTCTCATCCTGCTCCCTCCAAATTTCACAGTAAAGAACAGGATCCATTGTTGGACAATTAAGTATTTCACATTTGATACTATTAATTTCTTTTGATAGGCATTGAAACACATTGAAGCTAAATGCATGCATGATACATCCAATAAAAATCTCTCGGGGGAACACTGAGCAGGGCACAGAAATCCAGGTTAAACTGGCAACAGGCTTGAAGTGGAGGAAACACTAGAACACTCCTCTCTGTTTTTGTTTTAAACAGGAAACAGTGATCTCTTGTTTACTAAGGCAGAAGGCAGCACAGCAGCAAACATAAGATCTGACATACCTGAATTACACTGACCTGATGCCTTGTTATTGAGTAAAACATAACTAAGGATACAAAGCACTGCAATACTTGTATTCCATTTTTAAAGAAGTTTAAGAATTATGACATTCACATAGCAGTCAGTGAATTCCAACAGCACTAAAGCTGGTGCAAACTTTGGCTGTACTTCAGATACCAACTTACATCTAACTTTTTCTTGTACTTCTGACAGGAGAGAAAGGAACCCATGAACTAAGATTACCACTGATTTTGATTAACTCTAAAGACATAATCTGCAGGGAAATAAAGCAGTCATATTCTAGAATTTTTAAAACAAAGATAAATGGGACACATTGGATGAGTTTTTGTATGTCTGTAATATATCCATGAAATTCTGTCTGATATTGCAGACTGCTTCTGTGTTGAAGACATGTTCCTAGCCTATGTCATCTATAAGTTTTATTCACATACTCCTACATTTTTCTGCCAGTGTTATTAAACATGATATTAAATGCATATCAGTTCTTACAGATCCTCACTAATCATCTCTTCAGACCCAAATTTTCACCTGCACATCCTACTGACACTTTTTTGTGAGCTTCACTGTGCCCTTTTCAGGACCTATACTCCATCAGGTACAATACCTCCCTTGTCTCTGTACTGTGTAGCATCAGGAAAAGTGGTTCAGATAAATCCATCATCCATTTCTTTGTGGAGATAATTAATAATAATTTACTGAGTAATCAGTTTAGTTATCCTCATACTCTTTGGTAAAGCTATTTTGCATTTTATCTCTCTTTCCACATTCCTCTCTTGTGCATTTCCCAAAGAATTTATCCTGAAACATTTCAGCCCAGTGAGGTGCAACATGAACAGATTTGATCCCTGCTCTTCCATATCCTGGGGAATTAGCAGCACATTTGCTTCTTTTTGTGTCATGCACAGAACTGACCCTGTAATAGTTCAATCCCAATTTTACCAGCCAGTGAAGGAACAGTAAGGATTACTTATGTGCAAACAATGACTAAATGAAATACCTGAGGACACAAAGTATTCAAAGGTAGGAAAACAAACCCTGGTGTGGACAGTTCTGATGGACATGATACATGTTTATCCAAACCTATGTACTCACCTGCAAGGAAGGTACCACTATCACAACTTCATGCTGTGTGAGATTCAACCACCACAATCCACAGGAGGTGAACCCAGAGCTCTCTCTGGGATTCTGTGCTCGTCCTCATCTGTGTAGGCAAAACTTTAGGAAGGTCATTTCTACCTTGGCCTTAGGGGTCACCATCAAAGTAGTGTTTGAATTGCATCTTGCCTCTGAACCACAGCTTGGCTCCTCAGGATCATTTCTAACATGAAAAGGGTGATATAAAGGTGAGTTACTGGGCCATCATCCCTACAATTCTCCCCTTAACCGTATGCTTTGCTGCTTACCCTCTGATGCTTCTTCCCCTTTTGTTCTCACCTCAGCTGTCTCTGCAAGAAGCCTAACCTTTACAGAACATTTGCCTCGTTCTCTCCTCCCCTCCTTTTAATCTTACCCTTTCTCCCCACTCACCGTGCATCCCACAGGAAAACTCTCCAATTTTAAATCAGCCAGTAAAAAATTCCAACCAAACTCAAACCACCTGCAACCACATAATCCCAGGTAACAACAGGGGGCCTGACTCTGTGCAAGCATTGAGGTCTCACTGCTCTTATCCACCCCAAACAGAAGGTCTGTGTCCCTCACCATGTCAGGCTGAAAGTTCCACCTGCTCTGCCTTATAAACAAAGGACCTGAACAAATCAGGTACTTGACTGAAAAATTTTAGGACATTCCTAAAAACTATCCCAGTCTACTTTTGCAGCATTTTGGCCAGCAGAGAGAAACTCTGGTGATAAAAGCCCTTTTGTTCAGAGCACTGAGGGAAAGATGCAGGTCAGATGACTGATGTTGCTTTTCTGTAAGAAAAAAACTCCTTATTTTAATGGCCATAATAATAAATACTTGCCCCAGAGCCCAGCTTTGAGACACAAACTGTATATTCTCTTGGAAAGCCTCAACATTATTAGAATACACTTATTTTTAGCATGCAGCTTATTGAGGTATTTTATATATCACTGTTGTATTCAAAATAACATAAAATAAATGTAACACATAATTATATATATCTTCAATGCTTTTTTATCTATATTAAACCAGGATGATATAAGAAAATACACTGTAATAGGTTATACTGGTTTAAAGCTTGAGTTACTGAAATTGCTTAGGATATTTGGATAATTTAAAGTTATCCAGCAGCAATGAATAGTTGGTAGTATTGTCAGAATCTCAGTAATTTAAATTATAAAAAAATACACATGCACTATACCCAGTACTTCAACATACTATGAAAATTAAATCAAAGTTTTAATGCACCTGTAAATGTTTCCATATTAAAAAAAAAAAATCTATCATAGAGTATTTACTCAAAATAACTCAAATGCAGACATTTTCTTTTCAGTGGCTGGGATAAAAATAAATCTAAATCTAATTATTCTATTCTCCCTTAGCAATTCAGGGAGTAGCTGTCTCCCAGGAGTCCAGGTGGGCTTTTTACAAATAACAGCACAGTACACAATGAAAAATTTAAAGATACTCTTTATTCCCACTTAGCTGTAGTAAGTGCTAGGCAAAGCCTGCCAGTGTCAGACTCAAAACAAGATTCCCACTTCTGAGAGATAAGGCACTGAATAGTATTGCACTAACACTATAGGGCCAAGATAAAAAAAAATAAGTTTATAAACCAGAGACATAAAAAGTAAAAATTAATGGTTTTGGAATTATGCTGTTACAATGTGAAATAGGTTACACTAGCTGAGCCCACACTATCTCTTCTTATTTATATATTTGCCTTTTTAAACTAAAAACCTGGAATAAGAATTCATAACAAATTTCCTTGAATATATTCCAATTAGAACATCAAGGATTCTTAACAAAAAACCAAAAAAAAACCCAAAACCAAAACAAAAAAATCCCAGCAACAGTTTCATGTGAGAGAAAGATACAAGAGGAAAATGGAAAAGCAAAGTTTCCAGAGAAGTCCAAAATTAGGGTATATCGAAAGCAGAAGGAAATGAGAACTGCTTTATAATTTCATTTAAACAAACTCTTGATTTGACAAAACACATTATCCCTGTGAACTGCAGGCCCACTAATTCGTGTCCCCACTTGTTTTCTCTTTCAGCTGAGTCTGCAGCTCCCAGAATAAAGCTGTCACTTGAGCCAGCAGGTGCCTCCATCCCCGCCTCCCACCTACAGCAGTTATGACACGAGATTAAGAAAAACAGCCACCCCTGGCAGCTGGGCTGGCGCGTAATGAACAGTTTAACCCTGGATAAACCTAATGACAAGTGTGGGTGGCTTTGATTGAAATGACAAGGCAGTTTGTCACCCGTGGCTCTGTCACAGAGATCAGCAGTGCTAGCGTTTTCTGCTGAGTTGAGGGGAAAGCAGCCTGACACTTGCGCATTTCAGAAGGGGTGCACAAAAACATTGAAAACAAAAGGAGTCACGGTCTTGGTGTTGAAGCAACTCTCTGACCCTCTGCAAGTGGAAGAGATGCAGTCTCTAAGATGCTCTTATGAGAAAACAGCACTGTCTCTGGAGACTGATGGAAAATTTTAAACAAAAACCCACACCAAACCCACAAAGCTCTCTTACCTTAAATTACCCAGAAGCTTTTGACAGAGGTACTCAGCTATCCAGCTGACCTCCACATGAGACTCCCAACAGCAACCTGCTTTGCTGTAAGGGTTGTATTTCTCATTGATGAATGTTCAGTGCCCATAAAATGATAACAGCAAGAGCTGATTGCCATTGTAAATCATTAAATAGTCTTGAAGCCCAGCCATCAATCTCTGCAGTTTTAGATGATACTGCTCATGGTGTTACATGTGCACCTGCTTAAATACAGCAGCTGTCCTCAAAAGACTGCATGTGCCTTAGACCTGCAGAGACCTGTGTTTCTGGTTAATCCTAGCTTCAATTAGTGCATTAATTAGTACACCAAGAGGTACAACACAATCAGAACCCGAGTAAACAAGTAACAAGACACAGAAACAGGCAATGGCCATTGGATGTTCATGTGGCAGATCAGCGACTGTCCTGGATCCAAAAGGACCACAAATGGGAAAGGCATGTGACAGCATCATGTGATAACCAGCAATGTGAGAGGCACCGTGGCTTGCCTGTACAAGAGGAAAATTAATATCACAACCTCAGACCCCATGATATTATTGAACTTATTCTCTGTATTAATTTGAAGACTGTAGTCTAACCATACTTTCATTTTCTACACCCACACGTGGCTTTCCTGAAAGCCCCTCTGATTCTGGTCCTCAACTTAAGGCAAACCCGAAGGGGAAGAATTCAAAACATTTTCAGCCTCTGTATCTGGAGAAAATTTATGGTGACTCTTCTGCCACCCACTCTCCCCATTTTCAACACCTTGGAAAACCCCTGCTGTTTTAAATTTACAAACCTTTCCAGTTACAGATGCCAACATTTTGAGGCAGTCAAATGTTCATCATCCTGCTGCTCTGCTAAGATCAGTAGCAGCCCACCTGAGGGTTGGCTACCCACAGTAATCCTAGGACAGACATCTGGGTTGATGCAAACACACTATCCAGTCTCACAGCAATCCCCTGGGAACTCAAGACTTGATTCCTGCTTTTCATGTGTATTTTGCTTGGAAACAACAACAACAAAAACAAGTACTTCTCTATTCAAATGTTGCTAGAAATAAAAAACAAATCAAGAAGGTCCATGAATGCACTTTCTCTACTGAAGCCTCTAATTTAATGCAGCAGTTGCAGCATTGCCTTTACAAGAGAAAAGCAGACTCAAAGCAAGATTTCCCTCCTGGCCATAACACCCTTCTGTTTCTTTGCTACAGAACACATCCATGGCAGTTTTTTTGGAGGTTATTCTCATCTTGATTCCCTTCAGATGTCAGCTATTCATGTCCAGCTCCTTCAAGGTAAAGCCAGCTTCACTGTTTTCTTCCAACAGACAGCTGCTTAACGAAAATCCTGCTGCCTTGTGGTTTCCAGCACATCTTTAGCATTCCCAGTAACAAGGACAATATCACAGAGAGTACCACTTTAACAACCAGACTCAAATCTTGTATCTAATATCAGTTAAGGCTTTTCCAATGCCCTATCTTAACCTAAATCCTCACTGATGTATCTCATTTACTCCTTATCTTCTTTGCACGTGTCCTTTTGAACTATACTATTTAGTAAAATTTCAACATTCCCAGCATCCTGTTATGAGTCACCAAATGGATTTTAACCATATTCTGTGTCACACTGCTGTGTCTGGGCTTTTCAATACTGGACATGACACTTAGAGGCATCTAAGTGCTATCAATTAGGTTTGCTCTAGTTGATGATTTTTAAATGTCTTTCAATTTGGTGACTGTAAAAGTATGTAGAGTATCTAACAACTCACCTACTACATGCTTCAGCACTGCTTTTATCTTCCATTCCTCTTCATTCTTGCTGCAACAGGTTTTGTGGAGATACTTCTCTTATTTTAATATGAGTTTCTACTTGTATAGCAGTTTTTATGCAAAACAAGCAACAGGAAACAACTTCCCCTTGCTTTAGCTGAAAGCTCATGGACAAAGCTCCTGAGATATACTTTCACGTAAAGAGTTTCTTGCCCACTCTAGTCTGGTTTTCCATTCTATTAGTTCATCATGAATTCAAGCATGGAAAGATACCATATTTAATGGATAAAGCTATTGGGAGTTCTGCTGCTGACTTTGACAGACTTTCTGAAAAACAATTAACCATTCTGCACTTTGATTTACCCCATTAGAATAGAAATTACAAGAACACACTACTTCAGGAGAGGAAGGTGAGGACCTATTATGGGTTATGAAGTATTTTCAATTCCTATGGAATCATTAGATTAATGAAAGCAATGAGATGAGTAGCAAGTCCTGATTCATTAAAAGATTAAAAATAGTCTTCAGTGGGGGAGGATAAGGTACTCATCAGATATTTGTTCAGTCATGCTGGGAACATAATTTATTCTGCAGCATAGATGGTGTCAAGCCACATTCCCAAATCACGTTACAGCCCAGCCAAAACCAAAGGCTATCGCATAATTCAGGGACAAGGTAAAGACACAAATCACAGTCCTGTCTGCATTGCAAAACCAAAATGTGTTAGATTCACTGTAATGTCAACTGTCAAGAAGCCAATTTTAGCATAGCTTGACTAATTTGCAGCATGGCTTCTCTCTGTCTGCTTTCACAAGAGTCCATTTAGGGTGATGCTTTTAAGAGATGTTCCATTCATACTGCTCAACACTGCTGTGGTGCTGATAAGGGCCAAAAGTCTGGTGTAGCCAAACTAGACTAATTTCAGCACTCACACAGCTACTTTTTGATCCACAGTGCTGGATATGGAGGTGACATCTCACACATTGAACAGGACACTGAGGTCTCTGTCCTTCCATGAGTCCACACAACCCACCCACCAGCAGTGGTTCCCTTGGAAAAGAAGGAACGTGGCCGCAGCAATGACCTACACCTTGGGATAAACAACATGAACAAGCCTCTCTGACCAAAAAAGACACATCAGAGGTGTATTTCCTTATAGCAGAACATCACCCCTACTCTTCTCTTATGAGAGGTCACAGACACTTAGACTTGTCTGCTCCTTACACTCCAGTATGTCTCACTCTCATACACACAGCCACCTAGATGTATGGCAATGGTTTAATGGTTTGTTCTCTTGACTTACTTCTCCCCTAAGAGAACAAGCCATCAACACCTTTCTGCAGCTGACAGAACTGCCATGGTTATGATCAGCTCTCTAGATATCTCCTGTCATGAACTCAGACATTTTATTGAAGAAGAATCTAAATAAAACATTATGCTCTTTCTTAAATTTTGAGTTCAACAGGCAAGCTGTCTGTATTTAATGGTAACTGCACAGGCAGTTACTACCATGCCAGAAACTTCAGACATGTTATTCAGAAAACTAGGGCTTGATGTAAATTTTAGAACCTGCATGTCACAGAACTGCATTATGTTCACACCTGTAAGCTGGCTAACAAGGTCATCAGCAACAAAAATTCAGGAATTAAACATACTCGTGTCCATCACTGTTTGATGAACCCAAGCAAGAAGGCTGCTGAAAAGCCCTTTCTTTAAATTTAGTTGCAACTACCATTGCTCTTCCCACACTACTGACAGTTCAGAGACCCTCTGCATGAAAGGATTACAAAGGGAGGGGGAAAAACCCAACTTGCATCTCACAATTCCATTAAAAGGATCTGTATTATTCCTTTCTCCACTCACAGTTTTAAATTCTCTTGGCAGTTTTAACCAGATCTTTCTTGCAGCAGGGAGGTTATACATCTCTCAAATAATATCAAAGGTGTTACTCCTGTCATTCAACAAATTCAGGATTTTAAAGATGGGAAATTTGCCAGCCCTTAAGTTGCAATAATGTAATTCTAAAAGGTGACAGGCACACACACAAAGCCTTTTTCTTCTTATACAGGAAACATGTGTAGGAGAACATCCAGGGATATACATGTATGGTCAGAGAAAGACAAATAGAATGAAAGTTAAAATTATATTTATGAATTCACATTTCTGGATTTCCCAACTTCTGTTTGCATTTTTCAAACCATTTACTACTACAGAAATGATAACAAACCTCAGATGGTGGGGAGGTAAATAACTAGGAAGACATACCCACACCATTTGATTACAAAACACAAAATCCTGGTAGTAAAAAAGGGAAGAAGTAGGAGAGAAACAGAGGAGGTCCCAGCAGCAATAGCCCTCACTGCCTTTGAAACAGTAATACTAAGCTTAAAAAAACAAATATTCCATTATTCCTGGCACCTGCTGAGAAAACATTATTCCATCCACCTTGAACTGCATGTATCTAATAGCAGAACTTCACTTACTCACAGAAAACCACTGTTTATCTGATAAAAGATGAAAGATGATCAATAGATTTTGTGATTTTAATACATCTGCAGGCTGCAGTAAACAAATGTAAAAGATCATCTTTGATCCTCATGAAATCTACATTTAAAAATGGTTTTGAAAATAGCCATGGAGCACATTTTCATGCTGATATAGCAAAGAGCACATGTGAACTTAGCCATTAAATTAACATAAATATGTCTGTAATGTGATGGATCAAACATTTCTGTTCTCATGAACATTTCAAATGTGTAAATTAGAACAAATTAGGACTGAGGAAGCTCTCCTTGGCAAACTTTGGCTCCTACAGCCAATCTGAAAAGGTCCATTCCATAAACTCAGCCAACGGTTCCCAAGTAAGGATTTGAGTTCTTACCCCCTTTGCTTTATGCCAAACCTACGTGGATAGTGTGAATTCTTCTTCTGGTTCTCCTGAAGTAATTCAGCAATCAGTTTATAGCTTTTTTTTAAATAATATGTTTTCTCATTTTCATTTCATCTTCTCTCCCCCAGTGTGTTTTGGCAGCAATCATCCCCTGCATGAATGCTCAAGTGGGTCATCTTTTATGTGCTACCTACAGATGTTGAAGGGGCAATGTTTTGTCTAGTTATATGTAAACTCCATTCTAAGTACCACTTGGCTTAAGGGCTCTATCTCCAAATATTTCACTTTTTGTTTGTTTTTTTTTTCTCAGCTCAAGACCCCAAGACTGAAAGGCTTGGGAAAAAAACCAAACAAACCTGAAGAAGCTTTCAGTCAAACTCATGCCTGTCTGGTTGACACACATGACACAGAAAACAGGTAAGTGCCAGGCATGGAGCATTTTCCAAGCCCCATTACAGGCATTACCCTGGGTAAGCCAAAGCAGGCAGAACAAGAGCTCTGCTGAAATACAACTCCCCTCAGGCGACTTCACTCCTCAGCAGCCCCAGACCAGGGAGTTCAAGACCAAGGTGCTCTGTTTGGTGCCCGAGGCAACTGAGTTCTACAGACACTGAGCAAATAAACTGCAGCCAATCCCCAAAGGAGGGCCTTGCCTTAATGCCTGGTTAATAGTTAATGCATAGGGCAAGTCTTCAGCAGCCAGGAGCTACCTGGGAGGAAAGCAGCATGCAGGGGTAGGCAGGCAGACGGCTGAGAGCAGAGCTTCAAAATCCGCTGAAAAGCAAGAATGACTTCCATTCAAAATATCACGTTTTAATTAGCCTAAATGAGATATTTAAGCATTTCAATCGTCAGGTCTTAGCACAGACGTTCCTGTAGGAGCAAGAGGTAGCTAGAATCATTTGGTTTGTATTTTTGTGATCCCAGAAAGGTTGTCTCTAAACAACAACGCTTGGTCGCCAACCAGGCTAAACACCATCACGTTAAGAGCTGTGACAGATGTTCTGTGGAGAGCAATAAATGTTCTTCAGCTCCTGAGCACATTTCCTAAAAAGCTCCAGATGCTTTGTATGTATGAAATAACACAGACATTATTTTTCCTCTTTATCCCCACCTCAGTAATACTAACATCACATACATAACTAATCTTTAACTTCTTGTTTCTTTTATCAGTTCGATTGAGTCTTGAATTACAAAGGTTTTTTTTAAAGAGTGGGAAGGGAAAAAGTTGGCTGTTTTCCAAAGGCAGCTAAAGGCTGTCACGTAAGCAGGACATGTCACCGTGTGTGTGAATGTAGCAGCAAAGTAGATGTGGGTACTATTTATATTTCCTATATATAATTCTCTTATTGAATTTCCTATATACATAAAACACTGCTTTGGAGGATCTAAAGGATGCTTGATAGATTTCAGCTTTCAAAACACTGTCATGGAATAGGCAAATAAACCTCTGTGTTGATTAATCAAATTCTAAAGTACCATACAGTCTTCAGGACCACATATGTTAACACTTTCTAAGTGCTATTTGTGTATTGACAACCAGGTAAGTAGCGCACAGTTAACTAAAAAAGCCAACAGTGTGGCCCATTTTGATTAAGCTGGAATTGATTGATCCAGTTCCAGTTTATTGGAAAGCCTACACACATTCCAGTGGATTTCTAAAGGTTGCAGAGTAAACCATCAACCACAAATGAAAGTACAAAACCTGAAATCCCGTATTTCTATTTTCTTGCTTTATCTAAAAACCAGCACTGTTTCACTACGGGGAGAAAGACCATTGAGGATGATTGGAATTGTCAGAATTATCTACAAATCCTTCAAAAAAGATCCCAAAGTTCAAACTGCCTGATTTTAAAATGTTACATTTCATCCATATTGATTTTTCTTAGTATCTTAATAGCTATCTTCCTAATCAGATGGATTAAAAAACTCCAGAAGATACTTCCAAAATAATCAGAACCACAAGAAAACAAGATAATGAGGAGCTAAAGAAAGATGAAAACCTCAAAACAAAACTGCTTTAGGAATGATACCTTTTTAAACTGCAGATCTCATTAAAACTGCTTCATATAAGCATTTATACATGCAAATTGACAAATAAATGCTAGATAATGTAACTACTTATAGGCATGCATTTCCTTGTGCACAAGATACCTTCTAACTATGGATGAGGCTGAACCCTACCATGTTTTTACTACAGTGTGACCCTAAAGCTTCAAAAGACATGAAGACTCCACTGAAGCCAAAGGCACAGAATGAGAAACTTTCTCCTTTCCAAATGGTTGGCATATACTGCAGTCTTTATGGAGGTGGCAGCAGCTCACAAAAATACCACTAAATTGGTTTTCAACTATCTGATAACAGCACCTTTCCTTCAGCACAGATCTTTGTGCGAGCTGCAAAAGTCTGGCTGAGCAGCTGGGTAAATGCACAAGCAGTTTGTCTGAAGTAAAACTCCTCCTGACACCATTGGGCAGCTGCCTAAGCAAGATAGCCAAATTAGTTTTAAATTAGCTATGCTTAAATAAGTGGCACTTACTAAAACACAGACATGAACTAATTAGAAGGGGAAAGTTTGACAGAAATTAATTACCATCCCCACATTACAGTCACAGCACATCTAGAGGTGATGCTGCTTGCCAGATCTTTTTAAATACCTGAAGCCCTCCAGATAATCCTTCTGTTCAGGAAAGGTCAGCAGCACATGTGCTGGGCTTTCTCAGATTGCCTCTGCTGATCAAATTTCATGTTGCTGAATCCCTCAGATCCCTGCATATCTTTAAGATATAGTAGCCACCTTCTAAATCTTCCAGTCCTGTATAATTTCATGTGGTTTCAGCAGTGGCAGATCCATCCATATATAAGCATAGATTATCAGTCCTCATGCTATTGCTATTTTTATATACCCAGACATGAGGGAACAGCCCCACCTCTGTGCAACATTTAGCAGAGAATTTCACACACAGGAACATGCTCAGTGATCCTGGTTGTGCTGGAATACAGTTGCCACTAAAGAGAACACAGTTTTTTGCCAGGGTGGATGGGGAAACTCTTAGAGACACATATTCCAGTACTTGACTGCAAAGGATTAAACTGATTCTGTAAAATACTACCAAAAAAATGAGGTTTTAGGAGTTTTTTTTAATAGGTTTGTCAAGTTCATCAAGAACAAATTCTGATGATCCACTGGCTAAGAATCTTTCTAAACTCCATTAGAATTTCTCACCAAAGGCAGCAAGAGTCTTAGCATGTGGGAGCCCCATTTGAGGTCCTGCTGCAAATAACTCAGAATAAAGAGCTGAACTACATTTCCCTCTTCCCAAATGCCGAACACAAATTGTTTGGTATCTCACAAAAATACTTTAGAAGGGTTTTGATTAATCTAATGGAAAATGGGGGGAGGAAGTATTAAAATATTTCAAAGTTTTGCAGAAAGTTGCTTTCATTTAAGCTCTGTTTTAAACCTGATACTTGTTCTACTACAGCCATTATGTCTAACAAATAACCAGGCTCAGGATGTAAAAAGAAGAGCAAGAGAGAAAGGGGGAAAACTTGTTAGCTACTTCTTTGCAGTTGAGAAAGATAAAATCAGAGAAAAACACTTTGGAAAAGATGCTACCATAAGATAGGGCTGAAGGTTCGTATCTGTAACTTCTTTAAGAGAGTTATAAAAAGAAGGAAAAAAACTTGTCTCAAGCCTGAAAATAAGCAGTGCTGCTTTTCCATCAGGAGAGACATAGCTAACAGCAGCAAAAAATGCATTATAGCGCTGCTGGGTTTTGAGTCAAGTAGTGAAATTAACATCTGAGTTATTAGGAAAAACGAGATTAATTTATCTGCATGAATAGACAGGAGAGGGAAAATAATAGTTCTGCCTAGTTCACATTAATACTAGAAAGATCTGAAATTTAAGAGAGAATTCAGAACAAGGTAAATTAAAGCTGCTTCTTCTAGAGAGAAACAATTTTTTAAGAGAATTTTGGGGTTTTTAAACATTTGAGTCAAGAAAAAACACTTGGATATGTGATCAGAATGAATCACATTTTGGAAATTAAAGAAAAGGCAATTAACAACACCAGTTGGCACAACATTGAATATTTCATTATATTTTAGGCAAACAACTTTGGGAAAAGAACAGCAAAACTCGAGGAGCTGTGGTTCTTTACAAACCTTTGGGGGCAGACCATAATTTTGAAGTTATGAACAGTCTTCATCAGAACTTTAGATTGCATCAAGACAGCCTCAAAAAAATTACTCTAGGTTCTATTGCAAACTTACTGTATTAAAAAAAACCCCAAACTGTGGACAATGTTGTGCTATTTTCAATTAAAGTAGGAATAATTTTCTGCAGAAAAAGAAACACGGATTGTCAGCAAACTGTACTGAGTCTTATGCAGAAAAGAGGGGCCATCTGCCAAAATTGGGAATGGTTCGGGCTTTCAAATGAGGGCATTTTACAGCTCATCGGCAGTGAACCAGATGGAGCAGGATGCAGCTCTGTGCCACGGGAATCAGCACTCCCTGCACTATTCTGCTCATCTAGAACACGGGGTGTGGATAGTCAAAGCTTCCATCACCTCCCTGCTCCAATAAAAATGAGAACGGGTCCTACTGAAAGCATAATTAAAACTAATTTTATCCAAAGAGATTTAGAAATATTTTTTCTTTCATTTTTAGATGTGTAATCTGGGAGGGTAAATTCTAGAAAACCTTTCTGGTGTGTATTAGAGGCTCATTTTTAAAAGTAACTGGAATAGTGTTAGACCTGCTTGAAATCCAGATGGGTTAAACTTGTTTATCTTCTCTGGCTTGCTGGCTATCCTTATGCTCATAGCACATGAATGCTCATTTTTACATTTAAAAGATCAATAGTTTAAAATTAGGCAACAAGTGATGGGGTATAACGATTCCCCTTCCCTTCTCCGAAAGGCTTTCTCATTTGCTTTCACTAATTCTCTTTGAGATTACCACCTGCAAATATTTCATTCTTCCACATCACTCTTCAGAGAAACCCCTCAGAAAAATTTAGGCAGAGAATTTACATGTCCTGAAGGAGACTGAAAGCACCAGAAGCCCCTTAGCAATGAAGATGTGACTGATACATAAATAAGCAGGAAAAAAAACGCAAGTAACAAACAAGCACAAAGTCAAATCCTTCCCTGGTGTAAGCCTCCAGTTAATTATCACATGGGTTACTTTGACTGCATTGCATTTGTATCTCTTCAAATCCCAGACAGACCTTAAGTGCTGAACCAATATTAATAGCAATAACTTTTTTCATTTCCTGAGAACTATGAAAATTAAAAGTCATAACAAAAAAAATCAAACAGAAAAATGTACACTTGCATCACACAGCACTGCTTCCATACACTTCTCTTAAATTTTTTTTTATCACAAATTACCTTAAGAGTTTCTAGTCTATAATGACTTAGACTTTCAGAATGAGTGCCCCTCTGGACACTAGCTCAGGTATTTTACCTCTAGGCAATGAATCTTAAAATAACATAAACCAACAAATGAATCCTGAAATACAGCAGCAAGTTTTTAGAAAGAAATCTGTAGAATTTAAACAGCATTCTTACAAAAATTGTCCAAAGGTACTAATTTGCTACATGAGTGACATTTAATGAACGGAGCAACTAGTCTCATAGTAATTGACAGAATTCTTTATTTGCTTCTTAAAAACTGCGTTTAGGTAGAGTTTTTTACAACATACCAACAATATAGTATTTCTCTCTGTCTGTATTCCATCTTCCTTCCCTTAGAGGATGATTATTAATCCATCTTGTAAGATGTGATCCTATTTTTGCCATGTCCAGAAATGCACCTGCACGCTTGCACAAAGCGCTGCTGAAATTACCTTACTTATATAAAAGCCCAAAGTGATGACATTGTGCAAATTTGCATCATGGAGAGAAAAACCTCCATGAGAAAACATAAAGAGAGGGAGAGAACTCTAAATTCCATTAAGACTTTCTTTTCTGGAATTGGCTTCACATGGCTGGATGGGCAACTACATAAATGGCAACAACGCAGAGTGGATAAACAAAGAAATCATTCCTGCTCCCAAAGATTTGATGTGGGGTTCCCTGACTGAAGCTTGCTGATATGCAACTGAAGAAATGACCAAATGTTGTAGTAATTTTATGGCTACACAATATAATACGATAAGCATTACAATTTTTCTTTTCAAAGGTTTAAAATTCTGCTGTATTAATTGTGAGCTGCAAGCTCAAGAACCCAGTTTGTATTTTATATTTTTTTTAAGGAGTAATGAATAACTTTTAGCTATTTCTGAGTGACAAAATGAACATTTGATACCTAGGAATGCACAGTATCCACCATGAGGAAGCTGAGTTTGCTGAGAGTATTTAAAAAGCAACATTGTCAGACTATACCAAACTCTTGCTTCAGATTGATCTGATCAGAAGTAAAATACTGGATGTTCAGTTTAAGTTTGAGCTGAATTTCTACATGAACTAATTCAAAAGAAATGCTTTGAAAACAAAGTACCTCATTAGTTTGAGCCCTGCTCCAAAATCCACATGCTCACAAAAAGAGCCTCAATTGGCTCCCACCCATCCAGTGGTCACCACCTGGAGATTTTTCTCTTCTGTTTCCCCCAAGCCTCAGTTTGCAAGGAGATGTACACCATGGGCAATTGGAATGAATTTACAGCACAGGCTGATGTGTTAAATATTTGGGAAGCATTTTTGTAACTACTTGGCTCTGTTTATTTTACATTTGGCTGTCATACAGATGACAGCAACTCTCTAAGTGAAATGAATGTAAATTGCATTCCATGCTCTTGGCTGGAACAAACTCATTATGGAATTTGGATGAACAAGGGAAAGGAGGTTTTTAGTTATGTAGGTCTTATCCAATGGCCAGTGTACAATTACATGAAATAAAACAAGCACCCAAATTAGTATTCAGTCATTAATTTCCTGGGTACTTCACCGTATGCTATTAGAAAAGTGCTTCAGAACATTACTGTGATGAAAATAATCATTAATTTATTAATTTATTTTCATAATAAAAATTTGAAGGGGTCTTAGGAAAGCTTCTCTAAGTGTTCTCTGGTTTAAAATGTTTCATGTGCTTTTTTCTTTGATGAGGAAACTATTTTTAGTGTTTGCAACCATGAGCGTTGCAGCGTGCTATCGCTCCCCCAAAATAGCAATTGCCTTAAAAAAAAATTATAAGTAACAAATCATATAGCTAGTTTGGTCTTTTATTTTCTTCTTGAGCCATGCAGGCTTGCATTTTTAAGGTTAACTTTCTTGTAAAGTTAGAAAACTTTACAAGGAAACTAGAAAAGTTTATTTGTGGTGAAAGTTAATATTTTCACCTAAGACAGCAGCTTAAATTGTAGGTAAATCATATACTGTGAGATTTCCTTAAAAAACAAACAAAACAGCCCACAAGTATTGACTACTGGCCACCCTCTAGATTTATTCAGTGTGTCCTGCTCCTGTTTATTATATCATTTGTTGAAAATTTTCCAACCATTTTCCCTTGTCAGCTTTCATTGAATGCTAATTCAGAATATATTTCACCTCCACATTATCTGAGTTTTGTTATCCTTATGGCTTCTCCTTCACTTAAAAATGTAACAAACTGAAAGGAATGGTCTGCTACTCAGAAAGAGTCAGGATAGAGGTGGAGTTTTCACTACAGATAGATCTCACAGAAGAAATAGACCAGATAGTATGAGGATTTCATCAGCCTCCAAAAGTACAGAAAGATGGAAAGCACCAAACTTGCTGTTCTCATAAGACTTAACAGAAATATAACAAAAGATTGAGAACAAAATGCACAATGGGCTTCCAAAGGTTGATGGTTTATTCCTAGGGAACTTGTAGGACTTAAAATATTTCCAATCTACAAGGCTCAAAAAATGAGGTGGCTTCTATCACTTCAGCAGAACTTGCACAGACGCCAGTGCTTGTGACCTCTGAGGCTGAGGAGCTAGTTGGTTTCTACTTCTATTTTTTATAGTAATATTGGCAAAGGGCTGAAAGAAGTCTGACTTCCAGAAAGAGGAATGTACCCACTGTTTGGGGCTGAACACCAGCATTCTGCTGTGTTTCGAGGCCTGTGCGTTTGGGTGAGTAGATCGAAGAGCTGCGAACCAAGCTTTTCATTTGCCTGCTCGTTTTATCTGTAACATATGAAGTTATAAATCAAAGGACAGAGTGGAGATAAATGCTTTCATTGCTTTCCTGAAAAAAAGCTGATTTGGAGTGTCATACTTTAAAAGCTAAAAACACCATGCATTTCTTAAAGGACCAGGGCTTAAGTTAATTAAGAAAACAATATTCAGTCCCAGTCTCAAAATATTACCTTAGACAACATCACATATCAGAAAAATATGCAAAATTTCAGCTTCTACCAGACTCTGGAATAGCATAAATTGTTCTCTTAACACTGAAAAGAATCAGCAGTGAAACCTAAATTTATCTGTTGACCAAAGCCAGCAAAAGAGTGAAAAGTCACCAATATGCTTACAAGTTTAACGTGCACAAGAGAAACATTTAGCAGAATACACATTTTAGGTATTTTTAAGAAGTTGCATCTTCCATTCATGCCACCCTGAAAATACCCTCTATTTTCTTGCCAGAATAGCCGATGCACCTTGCATTTCTACTCACAATATAGGCACTGAAATATATGATTAATTGGAAAGAGGGAGGAGGATTCGATGGTTGTCTACAATTCTGCAAAAATGAGTATTTTTTCTTTCTTTTTGAAAGGGAGTTTGGTTGGAATTTGGAAATAGTTAGGCAATAACCCATATGCAAGGAAAAAAAAAAATACAAAAAATTTACTCATCATGCTAGTCACCAGTCTGTGTGAGCGACATAAAATGGTTGTCAAAAACATTCCTCACACGAACATTCATTTACACACCAAATTCTTGTCCCCTTGAGCTGCCAGTGAACCACTTCGGCTTTTTATCCACGTAGTCTTATGAAGGAAACATAGAGGAAAAATATAAATATATTTTTCAGAGAGCTTTCTGCATTTTGTACATCCTTTCCATCTAGTGCACATAAAAAAACCAAAAGGAATGCAATCATTAATTTGTTACTTCACTGATTAGGAATTCTGCTTGGAAGGGTTAAGATAGAAAGCACTTACTCTGTAACAAGCATTACAGAATTGAACATAGCACTGCAAGGGCTCAACAAATGTCCCTTTACAAAGGAAGGCTACATTGCCTACATTTTGTTCCATTCTGCCAGTTCATAGGGTTTCTTCCATGAATTATTAATGAATCATTGTGAACAGGCAGGAGAAATAAAAGAAATAAAACATGTAAAATTAAGCCTTTAAATTTTTTCCCCCTAGGTGTAACAAGAATGCAGCTCAGAGAACTTAAGGCAGCGCATAAGGACACGGGGACAGTATTGAAAAAAGACTGAATTTACTTGTTTGGATTCCTCAGACAAGCTTGTAAACAACTCCTGGTTTACAAATCCTGTCGTTTGCAGAGCAGCTAAATCATCTGATGAATGGGAAGAAAAGAATTAATGCCAAGACCTATTACCTGTTCCTGAACTAAAAAAAAATGCTCATGGCATCATGGCAACCCAAGGGGCGGGAGACACAGATATGCAGAGCAGAAAAACAGTGTGGAAATGAGTTGTACAAGTAACATCTGGTAAAGACCGACATGCTGTAGTTTCCACAGAGTTAGCTAAAAATAGGGCACTGTCCAGTTCCATTTGGCAGACAGTTCTTAGAAAAGTGACTCTGTAAAGTAGTGTTGAACACTGGAGGGCTGATCTTAAACTCTTGCACATACATTTATGTACACACATGAGACATGTATTTGTGTAAATCAAAGCATCATCTCGTCAGCCTTAAAAAAAAACAGGGGGGCAACTCCACAGTATTGCTCACAGGACTGTTTTATTGCCATCAAAGCCTGTCACACTTCAGAACAAAAGCTGTGTAAACTGCATGAAGGTTTTTGCCATTTTAGTTGTGATATCCAGGTACAAGTCTTTTAATATCCTTGTCTCAACAAACATGATTTACAAAGTTATCTGCTCATAATTAGAATTATTAATTTTCATAGACTTCTCAACAGAGGGGTTATAGGAGGTCTTCATCTAGATTTCCACATGTATACTTTTGTGCCTTTGAAGAGGGGAAATAAAGTAAACCAAACCTGTATACATATATGGGTGTATTTAAAATTGTGAGATGCCTTCCCTCTATTTGCTCAAAGGACAAATCTGAGCATTCTGAAATCTGTGGTCAGATGCCAATAAATTCAAAGTTTGCATCAGAATTCATCGCCCATCTCTAGAATTACTTTAAAACATTTTTTTTCCTCATGCCTGACATATTTACTTCAGAACTCAAAGATCAAAAAGAAAGGCTTTTCGAGCTCCTCAGTGCTAATCTTGGTGGCATCTTTTAACTGCCCTTTTAAAGAATCTGCACAAACATTCTATATTAAAGTAGAATTAACTCCCTGTGAGGAGGTATGCAGCTTACCAAATCCGTACTGAATCTGAGCTTGTTTCATGAAAAAAAATAAAAGTTAATTTCCCTAGAAGTCCCTCTAGAAGCGAACTCAAAGAAAGCTTGAAAACACTCCAGGCAGCAGAAAATCTTTCTTTCTGCACACAGCTCTGAGCCGAAAAACCCAACTGTTAGGTCTCATTGTCAGACTAAATTCATGACAGATCTTACAAAAATCTATGATTTTTGTTTCTGTTTATTCTGTATTCATAATGTGACAACAATTCCACAAGTTTTGATTTATAGATTATTTTTTTTTTTTTTTTTTTACATATACTCTTTGGCTAAATGCTGCTATACTTCAGATTATTAGAGGTATCCAATCAGAAATACTTCCCCTCAAATCCACAGACAGGCACCTACAAATGGGTGACAACAGTATCCGGTTCAAAATTTGAACCATGTATTCTCTGCAAGTGTGAATACCCCAAGAGCTTTCCACCAGAGACCTCTGCAAGATGCATTACATATTTTTCAAAGCTTTCTGCTGACAATGCACTAATAGGAGCCTGAACTACAGACATTGTGTGACAGGTTAAAAAGGAGGAAATGTAAAAAAATGGGTTTGCAGATGGATTTTGACCTAAAGTAACTTCCATACTTTTGTATGCATCTGTGGATACAGAGCAAGGTACAAAATATGAGAAGTATTGCTAAGTGCAAGATCATATTTGGGTATCAGGAAGAGACAGAGGCCCCAGGGGTTGAAGGAGGACAAACACAAATCATGGCCTGCAACAGAAGCCATAAAATCCCCTCTCAAAACCCTCCTGGAAAGAAAAACCTCACAAATCACCAGGACCAGTTTCACAGCATTAGAAAGCAGCTGCAAACTCTCCTCTCATCCCCAGAAAACTTTCCAATAAAATGTCTGTGGCAGTCACCCAAGCTCCTGAGGATGCTGGGTTTAAGTACAGCCAGGGTGTACACTGTGGGGGAAAATCTTCAGGAGGATTTGGTTTTAATGCTTGCTCAGATGTGGCTTATGGCACATTCAGACCTCGCCTGAGGCCTTTTCCAGATGTAAATGTTGTTGCTCTTTTGACCTACTACGCTCCTAAGAAGTAAACTCCTTCTTCTCAAACTTAACATGACTGGAAAATTTGTGCACACTGAAGTTGCTCCGCTGGGTTCCCAAGCAGGGCTGGCCTATGCACCACACAAATAAATAACACAAAGGAAGAAATGTCTTCATTTTGTGCTGTGTGTGGTGGAGAGGAGCATGGAGGCAGGGATGTGAGGGGAAGGGCCCGACCCTTTTGCTCGCCACTTGTGCCCCATTTCCCGCCGTCAAACCCACAGCCCAACACCGTTAGAGGCCTTTCCCATGCAGCTTACTTCAAGTCACTGCTTTTCCATCGCTGCTTCAAATCTCCCCTTTTAAATTGCAAGGAAAGCTGCCCAGGTGAGGGCCGAGAGTTTTGTTTAGTTTACTGTTCAGTTGTGGTATCGCTCCAGCAGAAAGGCCCCTCATCCCAGCCTTCCAGAGGGGCTCTTTATTCCAGGCCAGCTCAACACGGCAGGCCCTGCTCCTCCTTCACAGGAGGACAGACACGGCCGAGGTGCTCGCACAGACACCCTCCTGCTACCAAAATGGTGGTGAATCCACCACAGAAACGTCGCACCCTTTCCTCCAGAGAGCTTTAGGAGAGCTCCTCGCAAACCCAAAGCCCGCCTTTACCTGTGGCTGGGAGCTGTGCCTGCAGGGTGGCAAGGACGGCGATCCTCCTCCACTTCATCTTGCCCGGCCGGCAGTGCTAGGAACGGGAGGCCACGGGAGAGAAGAAGAAGAAGAAGATGAAAAGAGGCTCCTCTACAGGCTGTGCTGGTGTGTGGCTGCCACAGGAAGAGGCTCACCTCCTATGAGGGCTTTTGGAGTCCACTTGCTGACTTCCTCTGCCTTCACAGCCTCTGAGTGAGGGCTGGGGTTTGCCTTCTTGGTGTTGATGTTTGGGGTTTCCTTTGTTATTCATCCTTTTCCTCTCTGCAAGATGGTTTTCAGTGAGTTGGGTTTTTTTTTTTCCCCACTTTGTCTGATGGCTCCTAGATCATCCCCACTCAGCAGCTGCTGGTCTCTGTTTCTGGTATCAAATTTGACCTGACTTCAAAAGGGATTTATGCAACTATTCCCAGTGTGCAGCACAGGGCATAAATAGAAATTTAAAACTGTAAGTTACAGTCACTCTTGAACAATATAGGTGTCTAAACTCATAACAATATAAAACTAATTTTTAACTCCCACTTTGTAAGAAATCTCACATAATCTCTCATTATAGTGCTCTTCGTAAATGCGGGCAAATAAAAATTTTCACTTTTTTATTAATAAAAAAGAGTTAATTTTAGATAACTTTGAATTAGGAAAGCTTGAAACCATAGCTTAGATGAACCCTAAGGCTAAAAGCTCAGCCTCACTCCCATCAAAATACATCTGGCTCAACAGATCACCAAGTGTTTAATGTTTACAACCATAACACTAATAATGCACTTAAGGATCAGAGCTTAGGCTGGGAGGAAATAAAAACATCTTAACATATATATTTTTTTTCCCCTCCTGTTTCTAATTCTTATAAAATAAAAGAGGAATGTGTATCCCCAGGAGGTATAGAAACTGTTGATAAAAATTTCCCTAAAGTATGGCAGGGTGTGAGTTCCTGTGCACACAAAAAGTAATGCTTAATAGTCTTTATGAGGCAAAGTAAATTGAAGTTCTTGGAAGAAATTTGTCACCTTGCTGCCTGGAGTAAAAAAGGCTAATACATGGATAAAACTGTCTTTTCCTCTAATTGAATAATTATATATTGTGCCAGTCACATTGTGCCAAAAGTGCTCGACACCATTAGTAGTGTAGCACCAGGTGTAATAGTGCAGCATGCCCTTCTGTGATACCCAGGCAGTGCTGCTGAGCCTCTGCTCTCTACCAGCCTCGGGGAGGGTTTTCTTTGTGGCTCCTCTACCCCAAAAACTCCAAGGAAAGGCTGGTGATGGGCTCTGACACCACCAGGCAGAAAGCAGAGCACAGCCCAGGAGAGCTGCCATGCACTGAACCTGAAAAAGGTGTCATTAGTCCCAGAAATGGCTGTGCTCCGGTACATGTTCTATATTCCAGTGCAAGCTGGATACAGCCCTTTCTGTCCACTTCTCTGTGTGACAGAAGATTGGCTGAAACAAGGCATTAGTGAGCAGAAAAAGACCCCTGTTCTCACTGCTGGCTGCTTCAATCTCACTGATGCCTTATCCAAAAGCTGAAATATCATCCTAGTTATTGATATTTTTGGGTAACGGTGTTTCCAGAGAAGCAGATGGCACTGCTCATCACTATTCCACTGACCCCTGTCTCCTCCTGTTATTGATCATAGCTTCTCCCTCCGGCAGAAAGCCAGCAAATTATCACTTTGAATAAAGAGTTGAGGCCAAAGGTAAGGAAAAGAAATGAAGAGCTGTGTAAGAAAGGGAGATTAATGGCAACAGTAGGCACACTGGGAGAACAGCAGTTGGGCCAGTGTGTTTTGATGTCTAGATAGGGAAAGGTCAGAGAAATTGAGTACATGGACTTCATTTGGAAGTGTGGGTAGAGTGAGAAAAAGGCTTTGCATGACAGTGCCCCTAGAAATTCTCACCTCCCCATCCCTCAGCTTTTGAACTAAGGCAAGCTTATCATTATCCAAATATAATCAAACTATACAGAAGAGCACTCGTGCTTGTATTACGAGTTATTCTCAAAACAAGCATGGCATGGGAGAGATGCAAATCACATGCAGCCAAGCAGGACAGGAAAAGATAAAGGGGAAGAGGTCTCCTCTCTAAGAAAAAGCTTTTCACTGTTCATAAGGCTTACAGTTCTATCATGAGGAATTATTTGCTTAGAGTGCCACCTTCTTTTCAGCCTTTCCAGTTTTTGCATCTCTAGGAGCTACACAGCACTGTAAAAACTGCAGCACCTCCTGCCCACATTGTGCATTGGCCAATCTTGCAAATGCATTTCTACCAGCAGTTTAAACCATAGTGATGTTTCAGTTTACTCACTTCAGTCAGACCGTAAGGACTTTGTTAACCCTGGACTAGAAATGAATGCCAAACCTCGTTCAGCTGAACCAGCAGCAATTTTTCTCAATACAGACAAGGCCACACTGGAAATAAAAAACCCTTCCTGCTGTGTTAAGAAAAGCTCTCAGCTAAACTTGACTCTTCATCTAAACATATGGGTGGAGAAAAGTACGATTTCAAGAATTACCTGCACTGGGAAGACTGCAATATTTGATCTGTGGTTTGTGAAACAGAATGGGTCAGGGAACTGAAGTGGTCCCCAAGCACAACTCAATGTGTTTAATGCTGGTTAAGGTGCAGCTCATTATCCGTAAGGATAAGATCTTTCGTAAAATAGTCAAGGCATACATTCAACTGGTTCTGTGCATCCATAAGCCATCCTTTCTCTGGACACAAAAAATCCTGGAACAGCTCTAATGCAAGGGGCTGATTCATTCCCAGAAGCATTCCCTTTTCACGCTTACTGGTTATGCTTTGACTGTACTATAAAAAAAAAAAAAAAAAGCAGCAGGGTTTGCAGTTTTAACAGGAAATAAATGAAAACTAAAAAAAAACCAAAAAAAACAAACCCACACCACAGTCAAGCTGAGGATTAAAAAAATATATAACTACACACTGCCCTCTGGCTCCTGTATTGCTACCACAGAGATATGCCTGTAATCATCACCGCAGACTGCTGGGATTGAGAACAGGTCGGTTATCAGGAGCTCTCCTAAGCCTGTTTGATACAGTTAGCACTCACAGGCAAAATTAGTTCCTACATCACCTGATGGAGGAGCTGGCCGAGTTTAGAGACGTGAGAATCCAGACAGACTGCAGAGCCTTGCCCCTGGTCCGGCAGGGAGCGACGCTTGCAGTGCCGTAATTAACTCAACAAGTATTAAAAATATTTCTGGAGATGTTCACACAAAGATAATGGGTGTTAAAAAAAGCAACAATTTTCACTGGTGAGCAAGCTGTAGCCTCCAGCCAGGCATGCCATTCAGACTAATACACTGAAAAGAAATGGTCTGCTGTTTATTGCGTGTAAGCCCACCATTTTTATTGATAAAATGTTGCAGACTGACAGTCCTACACTGCTTCACTGCATCTCAATGCACTGTAATGCCTTACAGTGCAGCTTCGATTTGCTATAATTGGGTTCAACTGTGCTAATCCCCTTGGAATGCAGCAATTAATACTTATTTAGTGGTAATGGCTGCATTCCAAGAGGATTAGTCCCTGCCCTGCCCTTTTGCCAGCAAATGGAGTGCTGGAAAGAAGACAGTGCCTAACTATAGGTCTTGCTTTGCAGCTCCCAACATGGAGACAGAGGAGTTGCTCTTGCTACAACTGCTCCCCTTTGTGTATGAAAATATTACTTTTCCAAGGAAAACTCGCCTCACCATCACTGCTCTTTGCAGCGGTGTTGAGTAAATAGAAACCCTGGCAGGTGCAACAGGAAAAAAAATAAACCCCAAACATAAAAAGGGACACCTGTGCAGGATCACAAAGACAAATACAGCCAGGAGTGCATGTTTCCTATAGGAGATTATAGACAGGCCTTGATGCAATTCCAAAACATATTTCTATTCATTATTTCAGGGATTTTTGTGACTGGCAGTTTCCTGTTCCTGCTATGGTCTTAAAATCTTCAGTGCAACAGGGGTTGTGGAAACCTATAAAGGAGTTGTTAGGAGAAAGTTAAAATACATCCTCTTTGAATGTTCAATTTTGAGACTACTGCATCTGTAATATCCAATTTTTCCCTCCCTAGTGATGCTTTTATGATCTGCTCTGGATTTTGTTGTTGTTAATGCACTCAAGAGACCATGGCTTGTCATATTTTAAGGAGGAGGAACAGTGCTTCTTTTCTTTTAGGCTACTCAAACTACTCTCTCTGGCATCATCAACAACCCTGTTAATTGCAGGTGAATTTCCCCCATTACACTGCATCACACGTAGAAAAGTTCTGTGACTTTATCACTACACACATTCTTGAAATACTCTTTTTAATTATAAAACACCTTCAGTATTGCAGTATTACAGCATGGCTATACAGAATATAACTTATCAGGTTATGCTTTTTGTAAATATAAAAATATTGTGAAGCCACATTTTAAGGTCTGTGACAAGTATCTTCTTTTCCTTTATTCTCCTCCCTTCTTTATCCCTAACTCACCTGTTCTGCATTTTTCAAATGCTCACCTGAGGAGAACATTAAAGTAACTGAAATTCATTTAAGCATTTAAAACAAATCAAATATTCAATTCATGCTTGATTAGGCAACTGTTTTTTGTCTAAAAGACAAGAAATTAGTGTGCAATGTTCTTATAATCATATAATGCAGCGTTTGTGCAACTATTTCTCTTTCTTATCTGTAAACAATTGCCACCTTTCAATCTAGAAAGTTACTTGTTAACACTGGAAGATGTTTAACAGGTTCCATTGGCATTAAAACATTACAGAAACACAAATTATCTTCAGTGTTTTCACATAAATACACATGCTTAGAAATGCAATTACACACTACTCCTTGACACACTCTCTTTCTCCCCCTTTGCACACACACCCACCCTCTGGTTTTGTCAAATTACTCTGTGCCTGTAGCAACTACAGATTTATTTTAAAAACCTTAAAATTAATTACTCACAGATGAAAAGCAAGTAATTTTGTTCTTCAAATTAAGCATTCCTGTCATCTAAGGGTATCAAGATGAGTTACAAGTATTTTACACGACTGCTGCAAACTGGTATCTACATTTTCATAGGTAAGGGGAAGGGAAAAGTAAAGATGCAAAGTAAATTCACAATCTGAGTCCTTGGCAGAAGCAAAAACAACATGAAGTGTGGATACACTGACAATACTACTGAGGTCAAGGGAGAGATTCTCCTCTTTCAACAAGACCCACAGCAGCTGTTGGGACCACCACCAGAAACGTGGCACCTCTTTTGTTTAAACTAGAGAAATTCTATGCAAAACTAAACCTGGAAACTGCATGAATTAGAAGCAAATAGTAATGGGGAAATTTTAAGGCTTTTCAATGTAATATATTAAGAAATAGAGGGAGAAAATAATTCTTATCATCATTACAGCTATCAGGTTCTTTGATTAAAGCCTGACATCCCCTACAGAATTACCCCTTCTGGTACTAACTGCATACCTGGTCACACTCAACCAGAATCCTCCAGCTCTACAATTAGCACAGTTAATGAAACTCAGATTTTCAAAACATGACTTTTGTACCTTTAATATACATGAACTGGGGCTTGTTTCCTCTCCCCAGTTGTCATGACATTTATAGGAGCTTGGTAGCCTTGAGGTCAGACTTCACATTTCAAATCTGAATCCAACACAAAGTAAAAACAAATCTGACAAATGCAAGTACCCAGAAATGTTACCTAAGCTTTGTTTCCACAGAAAGAGCATTGACCACTATACCCAGAATGAATAAGTCTTACAGCCTAATCTTCTTACACACCAGTTCAGCTTGGAATCTGAGGAAGCCTCTAGGCACAGAAGTTCTTAAGCCAAAAAGCCCGGGGAGCAACTGCAAGAGGCTTGCATGAGAAACTCATGGGCTGAGCTTCCCCCACAGAGAAAATACAATTATTGGAGAGGAGCAAGCAAAGGAGCTGGCAGGGAAGACAGGCTCAACCCCAAAATTAGCAGTCCCACAGTACCTGAACAAGAAGAGAGGCTGGGTGACAGCAACCAGGGTCAACTACACTCAAGCTGGACTTGAGGCCAAGACAGTAGGGCTGAGCAAGCAACAAGAGCCTGAGCTCTAACACAGTCCTCATGGAAAAAGGGGAAGCTTCAGGCTTTTCCCAGCTCTGCCTCATCACCCAAATATTGCAAATCATCTGGGCAGCCCAAACCACTGGAGAGCAGCCTGGGGACACTTGAAGAACCCAAGATTAATTAGCTGTTGGAAATTACAAATCAGAGTCGAGTGGTTTAATTCAGCTCACGATAAGCCTTAGCCAAAGCATGGTCATGTAAATGAACCCCCCTTTCTCTGGATTTGACAGAAATAAACACTGTTGAGTCTGGAGCTGGCTGCTCCAGCCGATGTTCCATGGCATTCTATACTTGTCTCCATTTCCTTTACTAGAGTTACTTAATTTAAAAACCTTTAAATCATTTTCATGGATATTACTTCTGAGCTCTCCGTAGCACAAAATGATTACAAAACACAAAAAAATGATGAATGCTCCCTTTTTTTGCAGCCAGCAGGCTGCTGTGTTTATGGAGGGAAGCATTCATAATGTAAAGCACTGTAGAAAAAGAATTTGTTCGTATTATGCCTCCGTCGTTTGCTTTTCCAGCATCTTTGAGTTATGATGGATTCAATAACCACTTTTAAGTATTAAACATTTAACACTCCAGCCGAATGTAAGTCTGTGGCACCCTCTTGTGTTCAACAACAATATGCCAGTTTATTGGATTTTTATCGCAATTCAATTTTTTGTTTTTATTTCGCTTTCAATTTTGGTTTTGCTCAGGAAAAACCTTTTGATAACAAATTAATCAATTCAGTTACGATTAACACCTTTTGTGTTAGTCTGATACTCTGACTGACCTATCTCTATTTTATTGTGAAGATCACAGGCACAATATTAAACAGCTAAGAAATTAATTCCTGAGACAACTGAATAAAGGATTAAATGAATACCTGAAATATTTGAGATTTATTCTGTAATGATGTTACGTGATGCAAGAGCTTACAGGGCAGAAGTCCTACATTTAAAAATCAAGAAAGAATTTGAAAATCAAGAAGTAGAAACACAAACATGTCAATAAGCAAGATCAATAGAAGGAAGAGCATGAAGTAGGAAGTAGAAGGAAGAACATGACAAGTTGTGATGACTCTTATCAGATTCTCAGCTAACAAACATCCTGTGGCTTAGTGGGATGGCTGCATTTATCCTGTGTCAGATTCCCATGTGTGCAGGTACCTCTCAGGTATGGAGGCTGACTTCACTGCTGTTGAGAATATGCTCAGGTACTTCAAGCATGCCCTGGGAGAGGATACACACAGAAATCAAAACACTGATTCATTGCTTACAGCTGTATCAATTGATTATACTCAGCCTCTTCTGTTCTAAGCCACAGCATTAGTCCTGGATAGCAGGAAGAAAGGAAACATGCTCACAAAGGAATTCCTGAATGAGCTGAGCAGAATGAAGGTGAGCACAGGGAAAAGAGGGGAGGAAAAATAGGACCAGCTGATGACTTTCTTGGGTTGGTGATATAAACATTTACACTCTATTACCAAAGGAGAAGACTGATAACCTGAGCTGCTTTACATTTCACTACTACATATAAAACACACCAAGAAGCATTCAGTGAGATGCACAGATACAACTGCAGAGTTCTTATCTAATTGACTCTCAAATCCAGGTCTGTACTTGCAGCTTAACCAGCCTGCTGTTCACAATTTTCCCTGAGGTCCTCCCAGATTTCAAAGGTGAAGAGATTTGGATGATCTACAATTGTTGCAGTAGTATTACAAAACTGTTTTAAGATCTTACTGTTACCAAAAAAAAAAAAAAGGCAAAGATTTTGCCTTCCACTTCCAAAGAGAAAATATTTGGGAATTGATAGTAAAAGGAGAAGAAAATCAGAAACAAAGCTATCCCTATTCTGCAAACCCTCAAGTCAAAGCAATAGTTTTGAAGGTGCTGTACTGGTTTTGGCTGGGATGGAGATTTGGGTTTTGTGGTTGGGGTTTTTTTTCTTAGCTTGCTTAGGGCTGTGTTTTGAATTTGTGCTGAAAACAGCCTCGATAACACACCAATACTATTGTTGTATTCTACAGCACATTCAATGTCAAAACCTTTCCTGCTTTTCACCTTGCCCTACCAGCGAGGAATCTGCAGAAGCAGATGGCAGAAGAAGGAAGTTGGGCATGTGTGGAATGATGGCATTTCTCTTTCCAATTTTCCATTTCACAGCATAAGATGCAGGAAAGCATGTGAAATACAAAGACAGGATTTAATTCAAGGAGGGGAAGGCAGGTGTAAGTAGGGACATTTCCCCATAAATTCTAGCAAGAATGAAAGACATCAGAGAAACAGTAAAACAAGAACACTGAAAACAGAGTGCTTGTATGAAAGACAGTAGGAGGGAGAGAATAATTCTTGGACATGTAATAAAGAATGCTTGACACCACTTGTCAAAAAAATATTTTAATTTAAAAAAAAAGCCCAGCATCATCAGTCTCACACATCAAAAGTTACAGGGTTGTAAGTAATGCATTCAAGTGCTCTCACGGAAAGGACTGAGTCTATGACAGAGATGCATTTGAGTTTTCACAACTGTCACACCTTATATAAAAATATTTTTCAATTTCACATTAAATATCAATGTCACCTATTCAACATAAATTGTTTCTACACTATAAGTTTTTTGATCCTAAATCAGTTTTAAAATAGTAGAACAGAACAATACCAAGTACCTTCCTTCCCCTTGTGAAGAAAGAATTTTTAATAAGTTACATAAAATATACTTCCACAAATCATCCCAGTATTTGAGAAAAGGAGTGATATAACAGCAACATTAAGACACAGGAATTTTACATGACAAATCCCACTGTTCTATATATCAACCTCCTCTAAGGAGTCTGAATTCTTTACTTTATGTCAACTAGGTAACATTTCCTCACTGTAAAATCAACTTAGTCCTTCATAAACATTTTTTAGTGTTTGTGAACTTAGCACACAGCAGATTGGAGAGGATATTAAAAAGGTGGTTTTTCGTGGTTGGGTGCAACTTACTTTAACACAGAATTAGTTAAGCACACCTTTCATTAATTTTCAGTCTCTACAAATCATTAAACATTTATGTCATACTGTATTGCTTCTTTTTCATTTCTGGGTTTACTAATCCAAAATTGCTGTGTAAGGCTTCCAGACCCCAAAATCTGCTCAGTTCTGCTGTTGAGGGTAATAAAAGCTGATAAATTGCCATTTGACCACTCTAATAAAGCTGAGTATTTCAGAGTCTCAATTAGAAAACATTTATCCTTCACAACATTGTAAATTCTCACTGAATTTACAAGACACTAGTCTTCTTAAGTCAGATATTTTAGGTACTAGTGATCTGCTTCTATTACAGAGTCAGGGCACATAATCAGCTGAGGAATTACCGAGAACTTACCCTGAGTTATAGGTACAGCTGGCATGAACACAACTGTATTCAACAGCACATTCAATAAAACAGAAAAGTGGCTCAAACAAGTGAGTTTATCAGCATGCAAAGAAAATTCTTAACAGGATTTGGGAACTCAGCACATCATTTGCCACTGTAATACAGGCACTGCTTTCCATTTCATCAGCTGAGCCATCCTGTAGAACTTCACCATAAAATTCTAAACTAAACTGATATTAAAAATAAAATAAATTGAAAAGTGCTCAGAAACATTATTTAACTAAGGCACTGAAAGCTTTAGAACTGGACTAATCCTTTAGATTCCAGGAAACACAATATTTCTGAATGCACCATGTCAAATTCGCATCTAGTGAATAAAATTTAGTTATTGCTTATGCACAAAAGTTTTTCAGTGACATGATTCAAGTTAGTGAGAAGTTAACTGCTTCATAAGGGTAACACATGCTCATTAACAATGCAAGGTGTTGTATTTATTGTATTATTATTTCAGCTTTACATTACGTAGAAAAAACAAATCTTTCATGAAACAGCCAAAGTAATTCATTTCCATATCAGCATCACTAAGGGTCTTCTTCCATCTACAAGGAGTAAGAATAAGAGTGAAATTAATGCATAATTCATGTTGACTGTGCTAAAATATATTTGAAAGTTTTGAAGACTTGGTTTTATGTAGACAACAGAACACAATTTCTCTATACTTCAATATCACAAGGACAGATTCAACAACAATTTTCTTTTCTAAGTATCAGCAATAATGCTGCAATCCCATTAATACAGCTTAACAAATGCTGAAGAGTCTCACTGCTATTAATTATTAGACCAAAACATCATCTGCAATTAATTCAAACAGAGGACAGTAGCCATGCCAATTTTACAGGAGCCACTCCTCCCTGTTAACAGCAAGACATTTTACAAGTGTGAAATATAATGAGAGTTAGCCATGAAAAACTTCAGTACTTACTAAGGCTTGGCACTGTAGTACTCTTCTGGTGTCACAATTTTCAATCCACCAAAGTAGTCCAGGACCCAAATATTGGTGATGTTGAATTTGGCAAAGAACCAATTATGATCCTTGGGCCAACTTTCCATTTCAGGGTGGCGACTGAATAATGCTTTTTTTGCTAAGCCTGCTTCTGTATCATTCACCTAAACAAAAACCAGGAAAATGTTACAATATCATGTAAAGATGAGTTTTAGCTAAAAAAACACTGCTGACTGCAGTGTGCTTTTTTTAGTTCAGCCATGTCTTGTCTCAGGGGGCTCATTACTGTGGCTGAGTCTGCTCATCTTCAGTGTGGTGTGCAACTGTGTGAGACAGGGGACTTCAACATTCAATCAGAAGGCTGCTTTCAAAGTTAGCATGAGCAAGAAAATACTTCATCAACAGAAAAACAAATCTCTAAACAAATCACAAAACAGGGAAGTATGGATTCTAAGTGAATTACTATAATGTGATGTCTGAGGTGCAATTTTACCTCCTCTGCACCTGCTCTTTCAAACTGACAGAAACAGATCCAGCTGTGCCCAGACATCTGCAAACACACTCACTCACAAATAGGATGGTATAAAAGATTCTGCAGAGAGGGGAAGCTGAAAAGTGTGATGGTACTTAATATACAATGTGCACATGTTTAAAGGGTTAAAGCAACAATTTAGAGCTCTGGGTAAGGTACAAGAAGAACCACCTAAATAAAATCAACTCCATTATTAACGAGAAACTCAGGAAAGCAACTAAAATATTGCTGAGTGCAATGTACAAATATTAGAGCTGTGAAAACACCAAATAAGAATTGAGACTATCAAGTCAGAGAGAGTAGTGATGACTAGTCCTCATCCTCAATCATTATCCCCAATAATGGGATTAGGATCTTCAATGAATAACACATGCAGTTCTCAATTCCTCCTATGAGACACCAAAGTGGTAGTACACAAAAGAACATTGCCCTGGCAGCAGCACCACCAGATCACACAATGCACTTTTTGTCTATAATACCTGCAACTTTGTAGCTCAGGTTAGTATTTATTTCTACAGAGTTTCAGAAGCAGGCGTGCCACACTGCTTGAACCAAAGAATTTAACTGAGCAAGAGAGATGTGAATAAAGTATGAAGGTTTTTCCAAAATAATGGCCTCAGACTTCTTACTTTCAGAACACATTGTCAGGAATGAGGAAGATTTCCTGCATTATTGTCCCTGAAAACTCCTTGCTAAAGGCATGTCAACAAAGCTCCTACAAAAATCAAGGGTTGAGGTTTTCTTTCCTCACACAAACCACGAGCTGGCCTTTGGCTATCACAGCATATGTCAGAACATGTCAGCATATGCTTCTGCACAGAATTTCTTACCTTTCTCAACTCCCTCCACTGTAACACAAATCTATATTTGATGCACACAACCTTGCCCAGTGTCAGCTTTCAGCTGCTTACCTTTACAATGCTCCCAACGAAGATTATGTGGGCACAGAGGGGGTTCTGTGGATCATATCTGTGCTTCCTGCAGTAAGGAGTCTGTGCCAAGGACACAGTCAAAGAGGCATTTGAATTGACCTGAAATGCAAGAAGTAAGATAAGAGATTTATGCTTACTTTTCTTATGTGAAAAAAAATATCATACCCACCACATTTTCAGCTCTTGGTACTTTACTGAGTTTTTGGTATTTTATTCAGCTTAGTAATACTGGCAAAAAGAACAGAGCTGTCATCACCTTTTCCTAACTACATGTGAAAGGCTCCTTGGGCAAGCTCTGAATCTGAAATAAAGCCCAGTTCAGAGGTGTGCTGAGTTTGTTAACATAAAATGCAAACATCACAGAACAATACTCCTTAAAACTCTGAATTCAGCCTACCTACTCCACATACAAATTATGATATATTGCAGTTTACAGACACAAAGGACAGCACAGAGCACAAGGACATACAGTGAACTTCATCAGGTTAATTCTGGTGGAAGGGCTGAGTGTTACTGAGAAGGCAACCAACTGAGCTTCACAACTGTTGGTAAAATTACTTAGAACAAAAACAAACACCTCTTCAAAACAGCCTCCTGGCTCCCTCAGACAGTTCTTTCAACACTTAAAGTGAATTTTAGAAGTTAGATTTAAAAAAAATTCTGAGTATTTAAGCGAAACACCTAACTTGAAGAATTAAAGAATCTGTATCTGATTGGTTTTTCTAAAACCTAATTTTGTGACCACTATTTGAAAAGCATTGGTCCAAACAGGACTGCAAAACGCCACATACTAAGGGTCACTATCTCCTAGTAAGGGAAGTTTCCCTGCTTTGAGAAGTTTCATTAGAAGGGCTCATGTCCAAGAGAAACCCTCCAAAGTCACTTGAACCCTACAGAGAGCACCGGTGACCTCATGAAACAAGCAACCACTGGAGACATAGGAAGTTGCTTAACTCCCAAAAAGCTGACTCATGATTATTCAGCACCCTCTCCCTTGCCCCTGACTATCACATGTCAAGAGTTTCTGCCCTGAAGCAGCAAAGTAAGGACCTGTTGAGGAGCCTTCTGAAGGAAATATTCATTACCGGTTTATACCGTGGGTTTTATGTTATTCTGAAAGCAAACACCTTTATCTGGGATGGAAAGAAAGGTAAATTAATCTCTCTACAGTACTTAGATACATAATTAAACTATTTTAAAGTAACAAACTAAAACCTGACAGGGAACAAACAAAAAATGATAAAACAGTGGTAATTTTTCAGACTGTTTTGTGTTTACTAATATTGTAACAGATACTAAAACAAACAACCAAATCTAACAAATGAGGCATACAACTGCTGTTTAATCAAGTTTTTAGCAAACTCTTGGCCACAAAAGATCTGGGACAAGGCCAATTACACACTCAGAGCCTCAGCATGCCAACACTGTCTTTCCATGTGTGCTTTCCTGTATGGTAAGCTCCAAAGATTTAATAACTATTCCTTTAGCAGGCTCGGTAAGACTTCTCTTTGCTTAGGTCCCACACTGACAAGCTGCAGTCCTTTTGACTTTTTTTGTGTGATATTTTCTCTGTTCAAGTATTCTGTGGTGTCTCGCTTCTTTGTTCAGTGCTTTTGGAAGCTGCAGACACTTTCTCTGCCTGGTGCTGCCCTTTCATTCTCAAGGCCACGATCAGCAGGAACTTTTCAGGAGAGCTCCTGTCACCACAGACAGCACTGCTGGTGCTCAGCTGCTCAAAGGCTAATAATTGTCCCCAGGGCTGACCAACGGGGCGACATCCATGGAACAGCCAACAACTAAAACACAGACGAGGAAGAATTTTGCACTGAGGGTGGCAGTGCACTGGAACAGCTTCCTTTGCCTTTTGGCAGTGCTCAACTGCTCAGGCTGGCAGTGGAGTCTCCCTCCCTGGAGAGCCCTACCTGGCCATGTTCCTGTGTCACCTGCCCGAGGTGACCCTGCCGTGGCAGAGGGGTGGGCTGAGCTCCCTTCCAGCCCCAGCAATTCCGCGTCTCTGCGAACCAGCGCTGGCGCACTAACCTGGCACTCACCGCTTGCTGGCGAGAGCAGGCCTGAGTGACCTGGCTGCCTCCCTGAGTGCCCTTCGTGGGGTCACCTCACAGCCGCCGTGCCAGCGCAGTGCCACCGCCCTCCCGCTCACCTCCAGGTCCTGCACGGAGATCTCCATGTCGGTCAGGTACAGATAGGGGACGCCGCTGCCGCCGCAGGGCCCGGGCGGGCCGTCGCTGAGGGAGAAGATGTTGGCGAAGGGGCGGCCGCGCAGCCCCTCCTGCGCCGACAGCGTGGCCAGCGCGCCCCAGTCGCAGCTGTGCAGGACGTAGCGCGCCATGCGCGCCGCCTCCTCGGGCGGCGGGATGGCCGCGACGGCCGCCAGCAGCAACCCCGATGCGACGCACAGGAGGAGCGGCAGCCGCGCCATCGCTCCCGGCACAGCTGCGGACCGGGACATCTCACCCCACACGGCGCCGGCCACCGACTGCCGGGCCCGCCCGTACCGCCCCCGCACCGCCCCCGAACCGCGCCGGGAGGGGCGGAGCCTCGCCGTGCTTTACCAATGGGAGCAGCGCTTGCCCGCCCCCCGAGCCAATGAGCGACAACCTCATGAGTGACGAGCCACACCCTCATTTCCAGCCAATAGGCTTGCGAGATCCGCGCACCTCAGCCAATGAGAGCTGCTGGAGGCGGGTCAATATGCGCAGCCGTTGTAAACAACCCAGCGAGCGCGGCCTGGGAGGGGGCGGAGTCACCGGCAGCCCGGCAGCCAATGGGAGCCCTGCTCTGCGTCACCGAATTGATGGAAAAGACCCCAAAATCGCCGAGTCCAAGCTGTGACCCAGCACCGCCGGGTGACACGGACCATGGCACCGAGCGACACAGCCAGCCTTTCCTTCAACACCTCCCGGGGGCGGTGACTCCAACGCCTCCAGTGAGCAGCCCATTCCAATGTCTAGTCACCCTTTCTGTGAAGAAATCCCACTGAAGAAATCCCTCGGAGTGTCCAGCCTGACCCTCCCCTGGCACAGCTTGAGGCCCTGTCCTCTCATCCCATCGCTCGTTCCCTGGGAGCAGAGGCCAAGCCCCAGCTGGCTACACCCTCCTTTCAGGGAGTTGCAGAGAGCAGTAAGGTGCCCCCTGAGCCTCCTTCTCCAGACTAAACACCCCCCCATCCCTCAGTGGCTTCTCATAATCCCTGTGCTCCAGACCCTTCCCTGGACTCGCTCCAGCGCCTCAATGGCTTTTCCAAGTGAGGGGCCCAGAACCGAACACAGCACTCGAGGTGCGGCCTCACCAGTGCCGAGAACCGAGGGACAATCCCTGCCCTGCTCCTCTGGCCACGCTATTCATGATAGTGGCCATTTTTGGCCTTGTCGGACCTCACCGCGCTGGCCCCGGCCCACAGAATTCCCTGACAGCCCGGTTTCCCTGGAGCGCCCGGCGGGGGAAGAAGGGAAGGCGGTGGCCGCGCTCCCGCTGGCCTGAGGGGGGCGATGGCGGGACGCGGCTCCGGCGATGTCCCCGCCGTGTCCCGGGGATGTCCCCGCCGTGTCCCGGGGATGTCCCCGCCGTGTCCCGGGGATGTCCCCGCGAAGTCTCGGGGATGTCCTGGGGATGTTCCAGCGGCTCCCGACTGTTTGGAGCCAGTCTCCCCTCCGGCACTCCGCAGCCGGCCCGTTCTGGGGGGTCTGAGTGACACAGGACAGGCCACGGCGCGGTCCCCTGGCATCGCCCCTGCTTTGTGTGCCCGGAGAAGTCCATCACATCCTGGAAGTGCCCCAAAACCGCGTGGATATGGCATTTGAGGGCATGCTTTAATGGTGAGCACGGCGTGCTGGGTTAACAGGTGGACTCGGTGATCCTAAAATTCTTTCCCAACCATAATGATTCTGTCGTTCAGCAGTCCAAGGGCCTCTATCCCTGCCCACTGCTGAATCAGTCTCAAAGGCTGGTTCTGTGCTACCACAGGTGTTTGGGGCCCAGCCTTCCCTTGGGAAAACCTTATCCTTTAATCACAGCTGCAGGGACTATCTGTTTTGGGCCACAAAACCCACAGAATGACTAGGCAGAGCTCAGGTGTTACCTCCTGCACACTGCAGGGTGTATGTCAGAGCCCTTGCCTCTACAAGACTTGGTTTTGTTAGTTGAACACCACTGGAAGGCTTTTCCAGTCATTACTTACCCAAATAAACATAGAGGTGGCTTATTTTATCAATCACTTTGTGCTCAATAACCTTATAAAGATTTGTATAGAGAGATGCACTAAACGGAAGAAATACTGAGACTTGATTCAACTTGGCCTAAAAGATCGTGGATTTTCGTATTTCCACCTGGATCCAAGTATGTCCACACTATGTAAATAGCAATGTAGCACTGAGAAAGCCAAATTAACTTGCCCTGTGACCACCAACTGCCCCAGGTGCCCCATAGCACCCACAGTTTATAGCAGGCTAGATGGATCATCCTGTTGGGCTGAACCCAGCAAGGAAAACACACTACCCGTCCATCCCCTACTATTTATCTGCTGCCCTGTACAGGCAGAACAAAAATAATTTTTTCTCCAGTATTCCCCTTGTCTGCAGAGCATGAGCAGAGATCCCTGCCTCCTCTCCGGGACACACGGAGACTTCTGCTGCTGCCTTCTCCTGGAGATGCTCAGGAGAAACTGAATTTTTTGTAGAAAAAAAAAAGGAAAAAAAGGATGCTCTAAACCCTTGCTGTGCAGCCACCAGGCTCTCTCACTTCCTCAGTTAGATCTGAGAGAAAGGAGAAGGATTCTCTCTGTTGTCCTCCAGTATTGCTTAGGGGCTCTCAGCATCCTTGCATAACAGGGTCAAGAAAGTATTGCTAGGCATTACTAGTTCTCCTTTTCAGATCATGTGCTTCATTGCATTTAAAAACCAGTAAATAGACAGTAATATCTCACCATAAGTGGAGCCAAGTTTACTTCCTCCAAGGCTGAGTTCATGGAACAATCTTAATTTCAGTGCATTTTATATGTGATGGGCTTCAGGCTGTGTCTCTGGAGAAGATGTATTTTAGTCAGAAAGCAGGCAAGGTCTCCATCCTGGCTTGTGTCATGTTTTGCCTGCCCTCTTCAGAGCTGGTTTTGCCTGATCCAGCTCTCTCTGTTGCCAGCCTGGGCTGGGCTCGGTTTCTCCTCAGACACAGCCTAGCTGTGCTCTGGTCCAGGCTTCCTGTCTAGCTCATGCAGTCTCTCCATGAACAGAGACTTTTCTGTGTCCAGATAACACTCGGGGGCTGTGCAGTCTCGCTGTGCAGCGCTTGATTCCTGAGCCAGGCCCGTTCGCCAAATCCAAATGACAGCCAGGGTGATTAAAGTCACTTGCCGGGGTGATTAAAGCCACTTGTCGCTGCCTTTGACAGAGGAGACCGACCTGTGAGTCAGCTCTGGCAAAAGCTGAAGTGCTCAGTGCTTTGAAGTGCCAATGCTTGGTGCCACATGAGACCCACCATGCAAATTGTTTCTAAAAATGTTGGTTAGATTCTCTCCTGGGGAGATACCAGCCCTGCTGCTGCTAGAAGTGGCACACAACACAGACCTTTGCTGGGCAGGGGAGGTGTTGCATGCTTGTGCATAAGCCATTTATTTGTTCTCACCCTCAAACTTCCTGAATTACCCTGGTTGGGAATTTAGCCTTTGACTCTTTCCTTGGTGTATTTTTTAGAAGATAGGTAAAGTTATAGCGCTGGCCTGCTGTTCAGCCAAAAGTCCTTCTTCTTTTTTAACAGCTACCATGCAGGCAGTGGCAAGGCAAGCTTCCTCTGTGCATAACCTGTTAGGGACCAGAAATGTTGTTCCATTTTCAGTCAGAAAATCTTGTTCAGTCAGAGCTTGGGCTGCATGCTGAGGAAGCTGCTGGAGGGGGCCACTGCTTGTGAGGCTGCTTTCTAGGACACTGAGAGATGGGCAGTAGGACTGGCCTGAGAACAGTGTAATCAAAACCAGCACATATACCCAGAATTGTGTCAGCAGCCATGTTCTGACTGGTTTTGTTGGTTTATATTAAGCCTGGTGTACTAAAACTAGTAACTTTAGAGGACTTGTTCCAGTCTGGAAGCAAGTTGTCAGTGGCTCATGCCGATGATATTTGTCCCATCACTGTATGAGTACAACGGGATGCAGCCATGCCTCTTAACACCCCAGCTCGGTTTGTTCTCTGAAGTCAAGCAGAGCAGCAGTGAAAGAGGAGCTCTCCAAAGACATTTAGGTGCTGCAGGAGATGACACCAGTTATCTGAAAACACCCACCAGCCCTGGTGGGATCAGATGATCCATCTCACTGTGATCTCATTATTATGAGCTGAAATGCCCTCTGTGCCATGCAGCATTTTTTAACTTTGCTCTGCTTAGAGACAGGCTTTTGCCCAGAACCTGGCAATTAGGAAGCCCTAATGAAGAAGCCTGATTAGTCTGAACCACAATGTTAGTGCTCAAATGCCAGCTGACAGTCAGGAACACGTGAAATGATTCAATCTTTTAGTTAGTCTCTACCACCTACTTTTTTACACGGCCACCACAGAAAACACACAAACTCACATTCCAATCCAGCGCAGTGAGAGCCACTTTATAGCCACGTCCTTCCATTAAATTCCCTTTGGTAATGGGGCTTTCCCACTGACATCAGTCCCCAGAGAGCCTGGCATGCCGGCCCGTGTGTCCGTGTGGGTGTTGGCACGCGTGTGTTTTTGTGTTTGTGCTCTCACAAGTGCCTCGCTGCAGCTGCAGGACCCCAGCACAAAAATGTCAATGGTACGAAGCGTTCCAGCTGAGTTCATTTCCTGCTGATAAAGTCCCTGAAGAGGAGGGTGAGGCTCGGCGTCCACAGCGTTGGTTTAGTGCTGTGGGGCACAGGCAGAGAGCTCAGGGCACACTTAGCAGAACGGTGGGTTCAAAAAGCGAGTTTCTCATAGGAAAACACTGCTCACGTTCATTTCCTTGTCGGGCTGCCAGTGTCAGACCTGATGTGGAAAGCCAACCCGAAACAGGATGTTGGCTTTTTTGAGTTGATTAATTTTTGAAATACAAATGTTGTTTCTTCGGTGGTTACCTTATCCCCTCGTTTTTTGGTTTTGGGTTTTGTTTTTTTTTTCAGTTGAGAATTGAGTTGCTTGAGTGGGAACAGGAAGGGTTGAGACCCCATTTTCAGGAGGCCAAAACCCCAATATAATAACAGCTACTGGTTAGTGGTGGGAATTCCAGGAAATGTTGTGGATAATAACAGCCAAGCCCTGGCAGAGAGGTGGACAGAACAACCTCAGATACTGGCACTGACAGGTGAGCTGTACTAAAACCCTCAACAAATGTCTTAACAAAGCACAGAATTGCAATCTGTCTTGCAGGAACCCACAGCTCCCTCCACCCTTTGCTCTCCCACCACCCTGACAAGCATACCTTCCCAGATTTGGCAGCTAGGCAGACACACCCAAATGAGATTACTGCACAGACACAAATGCCAGAGACAGTTTCAGATGGCCTCCAAAACTCTTTTAACTAATTGGTTTCTGAATAAAGCATAGCCATCTCCTTTTGGTTGCTCCTCTGAGCACCCTGCAGAGGCTCCATTGCCCATCCTTTGTAGCCAAAATGCAAGAAGCCAGCAAATGTTGCCCACTGTGTTTCCGAGCATGGCAGAACCTCTTATGCCACCTGTTTTGCAGGAATGCCAGGATGAAGGAGTTCCTTGCACCTCTCTCCTACATGCTGCCTGTAGCAGGAGTGCCAGTCACTTACTTTGAAGCAAACTTGCTGTGTTGGCCTCACATGTCTTGAAAAGAATCAGACAGGAAGCTGCAAAATCCAGGAGGCCACAATTGCAGCCTTTTCTCAGTCAAATGAAGTTTCCCCCTAGAGCCTGTTTTAATGGCACTAGCAATGGCTATATGTATATTTATATACATATATTTTCCCTGCAGAGCACAACAGATGTGGAACTTTTTTTTGGATGTAAGAACAAGTTAGTCTCACATCCCAGGTTCGTAAGCAGGGATATACAGAAGGATGCAAAGAGTCATACTTGAAGATAGCTCAAAATACTTGCAAATGCACATCATGTAGAACACACAGCTTCTCTGTAGAACCTCCCTTAATAAGGTTTGTTTCAAAGTTCTTGCAGCTGAAGCATGTGGGTTGTTTGTTCAGATTTTCTAGTGGTTTCCAGTCCTGGAACAAGAAAGAGGAGAACAAATCCACACCGCATGTCTTCCTGTCTGGAGAAAAACATACACCATATTTCTGTGCATTCACCCCTTGCTCCTTCAGGAAGGAAGATTTAGCATGGAAAAGTGTCAAAAGTACAGACAAAATGACAGAAGTACTCTGAGTACTGCCCAGAGCAATGGCATATGGGAATCCAGCAGGCAGAAAAGATTTGCTTTGTGGCAAGATACTTGGAGGCAGAAATAAATGGAGTGAAGAACTGTGGTGGGGCAGCTGCAACGGCTTTTGCTTTACTTATATGGGTGAACTGATACTGCCTGTGCCTAGCCGTTTCCTCTTCTGTACACCTAAGCAACCGGTTTCCTCTGCACAGCAGAACCCCTGAAAGCAGAAAGAAAATACTGAAACAGCCCCTGGGCAGCAGGAAACAGTCATGGGAGGTGTGACTTTGACGGTGTGTTACATGGCAGATGTCTCAAAAACAACATTTGCGACCCATGTCCAGTGAAATCCCTGAGCTTGAAATCCTCCTTTTAGCCCCGCAGCAGGCAAAGCATGGACAGTGGGAAAACCCTGCCCTCCCTGCCTCAACCCTGCTCCTCAGTTCAGTTTCTATCCCACTCCTAATGTACCATTGTCAGGACTTGAAGAAATCAATAGGATTTTCAAACAAGTGGTGGTTTCATTTTCATATTTATTTTAGATTTTATTTTTTTTATATCTACAGTTGCAGCATCTTCTGGTTGCTTACAGCAGCGGGGTTTCATCTAATCTAGTGTTTCAACAACAGAAGATTAATTAGTCCTCTTGCCCAATCTCCAGATTGCAGCAACCCAGCCTATCATTCTTGTGGCTAAGGACGGGATGACTGCTGTATATTGAATCTGGGAGATAACTGGATCACGATTTAAATCTGCAAATTCCACGGGAGTCCTGCAGCGTGCAGGACAGCAACAGTTAACTACACTGGAAGAAACACTATCAGTAACAGGGAGCTAGGATATCATGATGCTCACATTTAAATCCATGCCGGAGCGTTTTCAGCCACAGCCAGCAGGGACTTGTGAAACACTGCAAAGGAGAAGTATGCATCCCTTCTAGAAAACATGCTTTAACTCTCTTCTGCCCCCAAGGTATCGTGCCAAAATGACGATATGACATTGTGTCACTTTGCAGCTGCACTCAAGGCGAGGAAGCCAGCAGAAGACAAAGGGAGGGTTTCCAAATTCCTCTGCACCACCCTGCTCTCGGGAGGTGGGGACTGAAATTCTTTGAGAAGGAGCATATGCAAACAGTTGCTAAAGGAGATGTCCGGTTTACAGCACTGTGATCAGCGTGGAAGGGGAAACTACAGCAAAAAAACATTCCAGAGGCTTTTTTTCGCCATCCGAATTTTTCTACCACTGCAGAAGCTTCTCGCTTCCAGTGCACATGTCTGTCCATCCTGCGAAGGGAGAGGGGAACAACCTGCACCTTCTGACCTGGTGGTGTGAGACACAAATTCAGGGTGGAAAGAGCTGGTCCTGCCTTACAGCTGGACAGTGAGAACCTTGCATGGGGACCCTCTGCTAGCGCCCACAATGAAGCCCTGTCTTCTCTCTGCGGGATCACCCAGGAGATATTTGCCCTTCCTGGGAGTCCCAGCCGTGCACCAGGACAACGCCTTAAATTCTGTTCAAGCCCAATAATAATCACCCTCGCTCTCCTCCTAGTCTGCCTTTCTAAAGACAGTTCATTGCTGAGTGACATTAGTGAAGAGGGAAGAGAAAGGAAAGCTGTAGTTACAAGGAAAGGGATTCTCTCCTAACAAATAAACAGGCAAGAGACCCTGGGAGAGGGAAGTGTGGACAGCGGAGAGGTCGAAGCAGAGATACCAGGGCAGGAGCTGCAAGCGGTGGAGAGAAATAAAGACTAAACAGAGGGATGGGAGGGGAATAAAGATAAGGTGATAGAAAATAGGAAGGGGGAGAGAGGAAAAGGGAGAGGAAATGCACACGCGGGGTCCCCAAGTTTGGGCGCGGAGGCAGAGCTTGTTGCTTGTTGTCTCACGAGCCCAGCGCTCCGGGAAGGACAGTATCTGTTTAGATTTGTGTCTAAATTTAAACCCTGATTGCCTTGCCTCCCCCTCCTCTCCCCTCCCTCCCTCCCTTCCTCTCACCCACCCGCCCTTCTTCCTTGTTCGTAGTGCAGGGCCACTCGCTGGGCTCCGGCAGTCCGGGCTGAGCGGGAGCCGGCATCTCCCCCCCCTCCTCGGCGGCTCGGCTCTGCTCCGGCCCGGCTGCACTTTTCCCACAGACAACAAGGAAAGGGGTGGGGAAGAAAGTTTGCCCCGAGGACACCTCTCTCTTGCGGGACATGGAGGTAAAGAAAACTTTTTATTTCCCCTAGCTTGTGACCGGCTCCGCGATCTGCTGTAGCTCCACCTTGCAAAGCAATTTCTCCCTGAAGGCGGCTTCAAAATATCTCTTTGCTGCGGTTCAGATGAAGGGCTCTTTCCTCCCACCCCAGACTCTTTTGCAGGTTCTAGTCCAGATTTGGAAAGCAGGGGGATAGTTTGGGAAGGAATTACCTCTGGGAAAGGGGAACGAGGAAGAGCTGCCATTTATTTATTAGTCTCCGAGGTGTGATTAGAGTGTTAGATGTTAAAAGGTATAATTTTAAAAGGCGCTTTTAAGGGGGCATTAAAAATGGGGACATAAGAGAACAAACCTTCCAGGACTGACAAGCTCCTTGGGGTCGGTTCCTTCCCAACCCGTGCAGGAGCAGATTCACACGCTCAGCTGTGTGTAGCCCCTGTCCCACGTGCATTGGGAACTCTCATTTTCCTTATCAATCGAGCATTTTGGGTCAGGGAAGGGGACCCGAGAACCTGTCCTTGAGCGGGGTAGATGAGAAGTACAGCCCCAGAGGGTTTTCTGTCCCTTTTTTCTCTGCGTGCCCTGTGCTTCAGGAGAGTTGGATCTCATGTCTCAGGGTGGTCACACGGCTGGTGGACAGGAATCTGGCTTCTCTGGTGTTTGTGTTCAAGCTTTCTCCTGTGTAACACCCTCTTGGGCAAGGCAGTTCGCTTCCCTCTGCCTCCTGTCCCATTCATTCAAAATGGGAATTGTGGTGCCTGCTTTGGTCATGTCAGGCTGGATTTGCGAGTTTTTCAAACAGTTTTTTAAAGTGGCAAGGGAAAAGGAGTATTTATTTTTAGGAGGGGCACAGGAAATAGAAAGGTGATTACAACATTGGCAAAACCTCAAATTATGAAAGAGGACATTTGGTATTTCTCTCTGCTAAACAGAGACCTTACTAAACACTTTATATTATCTTCCCAGATAAGTCTTTTTCTGCGTGGACGCAGCCCCAGTTCCAGGGGACACGCAGCAGAGCCAGAGAACACTGTGCTTCAAGCACCAGTTCTTCTTTGAAGATTTCCATTGCATAACTCAGCTGGCCAATTGTGATAACAGGTGCTAACATCACCATCCTTGTTATCTGTGCTGACCTGCCCCACAGGCAAGGGTTAAAGATTTGGCCTGTTCAGGTGTGTTTGTTAAAAAAAACCAAGTCCTCAACTGAATTATCTAAATAGATTTTGGGGTGGAGAAGGATCAAGCCGTGTTGAAACCAGCCCAGCACAGGCTACTTACGTGACATGACAAATGTTTGGCTTTACAAGGGTTTTCAGGTTTGACAAACCCCAGTTCACTCACTGTTCACACTTGTTTTATTCATTTTCACTGTAGTATCCTGTAATGTTTCAGAGGGGAAGGGGAACTGAGCTCCTAATTTGTTAGAATTTAGGGCTGAAATGGTATTTTAGCACACTGAGGACGCTCTCCCTTACCCTCTCTCCACTCCACACACAGAGGACTGCACCCCTGGAGTATTTTTTCCCTCTTTAGGGAGAAAAGTACAGAGTAGAAAGTTGAGTAGAAAGGAACACACCTGCCATTTCCTTTTTGGAGACACATGTGACACATGTTCTGGTTGCCAGGAAGCTTCTCTGAAGTATCTGACCTAAGAGCTTCCTGCTCTTGATTCTGTCCCTTTACCTCTATTTCCCACCTTTTCCCTGGGTTACCTGTTTTTTTTTTTTTTGGTCATCTGTAGATTGCCGAATCCATTCTTATTTTTAAAACATCTCCATTTCCAAAACATTTTATGAGTAGTGCACTTGGTCCTGCCCAAGCCTCCAAAAAGATGTTTAATGTCCCAAATGTAAGGAAGTGTTAGACCAAAATAGAGCCAAGAACAAGAACTTGATTTTCCACCAGCTGATTCTCTGCTCTGTTTCTTCCTGAGGGCTTTTCACAGGCAGGACACAGAGGCTCACCACACTCTTTTTGCTTTAAAACCAGATTTAATGATCCTGTGCAGCAGGAACGAGAGTGGTCCTGTCATTCCCCTGTTTGCTTCATCCGTGGCAGGCAGAGCTGCTCCGTGCTTTCCTGCTGGCATAACTGGCAAGCTCTTTGCTCTAATGGGACACATGAGGATTATCCAGCATTAGGAGGAAAAGGGCAGAGGGCTGACCTAGCCAGCTGATTTCCATCACATCTCTGGCAGGAAGATCCTAGTTTTGAAAAACCCATAGAAGATAGTTGGAATCTCTTTCTTAGAGGGGTTAGTGTGGGTTTGTTGCTGCTAGGGTCTAGTACCTGTGGTCTTAGCCATCCTGCTGTCAGCATTGTGCCACATTGAAAGCAGCAACTGAAACTATTTAAGATCCTAAAGAGGGAGAAAAAGGCAGCAAAACCCTGCCCTTGCAGTTCATGTAATTCTGTGAGTCTGTTGATCTTCAGTGTTTTGTTTTGGTGTTTTTTTTTTCTTTTGGCCCATCTTCTTGATGCAAAATAGATTTGAGAATCAGTTTTCTTTCCAGTGTTATGGCAGATGAAAAGAAATCATGAAGTTTATACCACAGATTGTTAGCATGAGTTCATATCAAAAATGTGTTAAACTGCACTGGGGAAAGCTGAGCCACTTGTAAAGAAAAGCAGACACGAAACATTCTTTGCACTCATGGTACAAAAAGTATCAGAAATTTTTGTGTTGGTTTGTTAGTTTACATCTTCAGATTTGGCCCCAGCTATCTAATTCCCATGGCTTGTGGGTTCCCAAACCTTGCTGCAGATGTTGTGAGTTAAGGCATCCACTGAAAGTGCTTGTGGCTTTCTGCAGCCCATATTCCACAGCAGTCATGGCATTCCTCTTCCCAGGCTCTCTGTAGGGGCTTGGGAGCATGGAGACACTTGAACTTTACTTGCACAGCAAAGGGAAACAATCCAAGACTGAATTTCACTTGAGTGGCTCCCTATGGTGTGATGGGTTCCCTAAGCTGCAGAGGTGCAGCAGTCAGGTGCATTGCAGGAGGGCTTCCCTCTTCTTTGTGCCTGCCAACAGATGTCATTTAATTCTGTGACACCTCCATTGCCGTGTCTCTTTTCTGCAACTACTCCAGCTAGAACTCCATTTTTCTTGTTGGTGCACTGACTCAGCAGAGGAAAAGCTTTTCCAGGGGTGAGGGCAGTTCTCACTGCTCAGTTCACCCTTCTGGGCAATCTCCTGGGCAGCACTCATCCTGTCCTGAGGAAAACTGCACTGAGGAGATGTCACCCGAGGGGACCGAATTGGAGGGGATGCAGGAATGGGTACTGTGTAGATGAGGGGGCTGAAACCTGTGACCATCCTGGTCCTCAGAGCAGCAGGACAGGAGGTGAGCTGGGCTGAGAGAGGTTTCTGCCCACCCTTGCAGCTCTGGAGGTGAGATTAAGAGTAGGCTAGCTGTGCCAGGAAGCAATATCCCTTTCTCAGGAAGCTCTGATGATTGGCTTTTGTTCTAAAAGTTAAAGTGTTCCTTTTCCCCTCTTCTTTTTTTTTTTTTTTTTTTTTCATTTTGCTTAACAGAACAGTTCAACCTCAAATACACTTCTTTTCAGTGTTTCCTGCCAAACCCATCAAAATGACATGTTCGCACAGTGTGTCTGCAAATAAAGGGAAGAGTATTTAAATATACTGGGAGAGGTGCTGTATGACCCCATTTCACTCCTCAGGTCTGGGCATATTTGGGACCTGTTTGACAGTAAATAGCATGTCTGCAGCAAAGATCCTGGAAAGAATCAGGTTTGCCAGACTTCCACATCCCTGTGACTGGAGGTCTCCCTCTCGAAGGACAGAAACCAGCAAAACCAAACCCCATGGGCTGTGCTGCAGCCCTTTCTTCCACCTAGCAGAGACCCCAGAATAAATTGAATTATGGCTTTTCCTGTGCCACCAGAGAGGGATAATTCTTCTGAACCTCTCCTCACTCCCCAGTTTGGTCGTCTGAGTGTCCCAAGCCATGGTGACAGCATTCTGGAAACGCCTTCTGTCCTGTGCTCCACAGTCTAATTGGCAGGATGCTTTGCAGTTGAGCAGCATATCATGCATACCTTCTCATACATTCCCAGGAGCTGCTTATCTGAAGAACAGGGGAAAACATCAGCACTGCTTTATCAATAGATGCTGCTTGGAAACTTGCTGGCTTTTATCATGGAAATGAACCAGCCCACACAGACTGGGGTTGGTTTTCCATTCTGTTTCCACTTCCCTCTGTTAACAGAGGTGTTTTAGAGAGGTGGATGCTCTTCCTAAAACAACAACTCTACAGCCTGAATCTGGGATCTGAGCTGGCAGCTGAACCCAGCAGCGAGGAAACCTGTTTGGAGGAGCTTGTCTTGGTGCTTTGCAGACAGGGATATGCCTTTAGCAGTTTGCAGGACAACAGGCATAAGATGAACGTGGTCTAGGGACAGCAGAGCTGTTGTGTAAGGAGAAGTTGTTATTGCACACTCACTGCAGAGTTGCTTCACACCTGGTTGTGACAGAGGCACAGAGCACTTCGTTCCTACAAAGTCTTACCTAGGCATGGATTTAAGTCACACTTCATGCAGGTCACAATGTAACCATCTGTGCAGTCTCATGCCAGAAATGCTTTTACATCAAACCTGAGTTGTATCTTTAGATCTTAGCACCAGTATCTGGGTCCTGGTAATGTACTGGTAAGGATAAGCCTTATCTGCCCCATTAGTGACAAATGAAGTTTTCACTTTTCGAAACAACAGAAAAGACACTGGACCAGAATCTTGTCAGATTGAAGCACATCACTTACTGAAGGTGTGTCTGGAAGTCTTGTGCAACCAAAGACCCACACCTCATTTGCCAGATTGATGTCAGATTTACGTGCATGGCTTTTTCTTCATTATTCATCATCAGATTTTAAAATGAACTCAAACCCTACAGAACAGGTAGCAAAGTTGTAAGCTGTTGGTTTGGTTATTTTTTTGCATATGCAAATATACCTATTTACCCTTTCTAACTAAATGTATGCAGGGTTTTGGTCAGTGTGGGTGACTGGTGGCTAATCTGCAAAGGATATTGATTTACCAGAGGTTTCAACAAAGCCTCTGTTCATCCCAGGCTTCTCAAATGCACAGAGAATTAACATGTGTGGCTTGGAAAGCCTGGATATCTAAAGGGTGCAGACCAGTGACTTCTTGTGCACAGAAAGGCACAGAAATGCAAAGGAGAGGGAATTCTGGCTCAGAAGATTGGAACTGAAGTGTGGCTTTGCAGGGAGACTGAGGACAGTACTGTAAAACTGTTAGCACAGAGGAAGCAGAATTTGTTAGTGCATGGGAAAAGTAGTATGCCTGGGAATAGTGAGATCCAATTAAAGGAAATATTTATATCTCACCAAATAGCAGGAAAGATTTCTGACAGTGAGGTCTGGCATGGTTTGGAGTAGCGTAGTGGAAACCAAATGTAGTAGAAATCTTTTTTCACATGAATGATTCAAAAATAGACTGGACTGAGCATTAGAAAGATAAGAAGCAATCTTCAGTTGTATTCAGGTTAGTGCTACTGATAGGGTCACCAGAGGGGCAGCACCATGCTGTTTCTGCAGTTCTTCCACGTGTGGGCTGCTAGAAGAAGCCAGTGGCTATTCAGCATCAGGTCCCATAAGTGTTTATGATTCCTCCCTGCTGCAGTGCATTGTTCAAGCCCAGCAAACTTCTGCCTGTGGGAAGCTTAGGTCAAAATAAATTGGCATCACATCTGCAAGAGGATGGGAATGGTTGTTTTATTGCCTGTGTAAAACACAGAACCAATTTTATTTTTATTCTTTCTTCCTGTTTTTAGAATGGGTTTCTTTATCCTTTAAAACTGCATACTGCAACAGCAATCATGGCTTACTCGAGTCAATCATCTTGAAATATCTTTCTGCTGAGTGCCACGTTCCTCCTGATGTAAGTTCAGATGAAACATGCCCTGTTTTCATAGACACACACTTGAGCTGGTGTGCCAGGCTTCCCAGGAATTTCACCCCTTGGGCCTTGCAGTGAGGGCATGTTTAACTTGTGAAACGTGCACAGTCTAATTTGGTTTCCCATTCAGTCTTTACAAGGTGCATGGAGTTGTCAACACTGTCCCTCTGTGAGAATCCAGGGTTTCCATTCCTATTTGAAGGTGTTCATTCCCAGTTAGAGGCAGAGGGAACAAACAGATGTGGTCCTCCAAACAGCAGGTGCCTGTGAAGAGGACAGAGTGGAAGAAAAGGGGTGGATTGCTGAATACACTGGCCACTCCTACAATAAGGAAACAGTCTTAGCATTGTGTCTTTTGTCTCCCAGCTCAATGCAAAGTTGCCTTTTCCACTCACATCAGGACTTCAATCTCATGTAGTACATCCTCCTGACATAGTCAACTGATGTGCTCAAAAATCACTGGATCGTTGCAGTGACTCCAGACATCAAAAGTTGAATTTAATTTCTCTTCTCAGCACCTGTGAATTCAGGGACTTGCTAGCCAGAGCTTCCTAGTGCTGATTCACTCATTGAGCAAGTGTTGTGCAGGCACTGAGCCCACACTTCCTGGACACCTGGTTCCGGTGGCCCAGCTTGAACCTGGGGAAACTGTGCCTGAGGCTGAAGGAGCTTTAGTTCCTCTTCTTGCCAGAGAAAGAACATGTAAACGAGTTCCAATCAGCCAGCAGCTAAAAGAAATAGAGCACTGAAGTAGGGGTACAGTGTTATAAAACTCCTACAAACACTGGGTTTCTCCATTAGAACATTTTTGGAGAATTTTGTGAGCAGTTTTACTCAGAAACAGAAACAGATCATTATCTTCACATCACCCAAAAATAATTTGTGTCAAAGGCCAAGCTGCAGCTCAGGAGTTGCTTGTGTGCATTTTCCTTAGGGTGTATAGAGGAGTTGTTTACCTGTGGAAAAGACTAAATTTCTTATCCATCATTTTGGCTGATCCAGACTGGGCTGAAAACTCAGGCATTTTCAAACATGACAGCAAATTACAGCTGCCTGGGTACATTTTCCCAATGTTTGGCTCAATTTTCAGGATTCTCACAGACTGGGGACTCTGGATGAAGCCAAAGGGTGAGAAAGCAGCTCTGCAGTCCCATATCCTCAGTGCCACTGGATCCACTGAGCCCTCCAGGGTCCAACTAACAAGACATCTCTGTGTGTATAGCTCAGCACTCACACCTCAAGCTGGCTGCCAGCAGAGTGCTTGCTATCACTTTCCTCCACTCCATATCTGTGTACCTTTTTAGACTAAATTCCTGGCTTAGATAAATGTGAACCTCCTTCTCTGACCTGCCTGTGTCCAGCGTAGACCTAATTTAATAGCAATGTGTTACAAAGATAGCACAGTCCTAACTGATGAGTCCTGGAAACCGCTCCAGTTGGAAGCTCTGTGTAGGCTCATTTACCCTTCTGATTTTCTGTTCCCAGCCTGATAAATTAAGAGGAGTTTGAATCCCTGTGCTGCTCCAACAAGGCTGTCTCTAACCGAGTTTAAATGGGCAGGTACCACAGTCTACTTACAGCATTTATCAGAAGTATTTTGATCTGTCCTTGCATCTTGCATTCTTTGTGCACCTTCTTTGACAGTTCAGTGACTTCAGTTTCTAATTTAACCTTCTGAATAGCTTCAGATTAGATAATTCATACTTTTTGTGTATACATTTGCTTGAAGTTCATCCTCTTTAACCGTTCCATTAAGCTAAGAGTGGTCCCTTCCTCATCCCACCTGAAGCATCTTGAGTCTGAGCCTCCTTGTGTTGAAATTAGTTTCTTTTTGCACACTCTGCTAAAAGCAGGGCTTTTTTCCTGACCCCCTGTGGGGCAACCAAGGGAGAAGATCTGTTTCCCTGTCTGCAGGTGGGAGTAGGCTCCCATCATGTCTGCAGCTACAAGAAGTCACTTAAAGGATCACTGTGGTTGAGATAGCATAAAATAATGATTTATTTTGAGGCACAACAGAAAACTTCTCATCTCAGAGATCTGTATCACATGATAAACATAGTTTATGCATTTCATTCCCCACTGAAGCAGTACACATGCTAGTCCAGCCTTTCTGGCCATCTCTGTCTTAGTCTAGAATTCCTTGCTCACAGGAGATTGGAGTACTTACACCATAGACTGCACAATTTCCTGTCTCCTGTGGGCTTCCTGGGAGGTTTTGCTGGTTGTTCCTCCATTAGCTCACCCCTTACCCTTCTAGAGGAGCAAGAGCTCCCCAGAAGAAGGCCTGAAAGTACACACAGAGAGGCACCAATTAATTTGTGAGAACTTGACAAGCTGTGTACAGTTCCCAGACCATTAAGAAAAACAGATGTCTGGAAGGGAAACACGGGGAAGCAGAGAAGGATCCTGGGGGAAGCCCTGGCCAGGAGCAGAGCTCGGTACAAGCAGCTGGTGGAGGCAGCTCACCAGGAAAGCAGCTAGATCTTACAGTGGCCACTGGTCTTCATCAGAGCTGCCACCCCACCCTTCCAGCCATGGAGCCTTTGGATGCAGCCTTTGGAAGTCTTGAGGACACATCCTGGAGCCTGCCTGGACAAGCTGCTGAAGACACACTGGAAGCAATGCTCTCCAGGCCAGCCAGACCAACATCTTGCTAACAGCTGGTGTCAGCTGTAGATCAGGACATCAGCATCACCCTGCCAGGGTACAGATCAGCCCTTGGCTCCAGCAGACCAGTTCCACATTGGGAGTGTCTGTGGATTCTTAAAACAACACAATCCCACCAACTTACTTATTCAATGGATAATTTCTGAGAAATAACCCATTTCCCCCCCACCCCTTCAAGCATGTTATCTGCAATTTAGATATCTGCTATAGCTCATGTCTGGCTGTATCACCAAGCTTTCAGACAGTATTTATTGCTAGAGGGCTCCCATCAGATGGAGAGAAAGACTCTATATCCATACCAGAAATTCCAGATGTCTTCCTGAACTAAGCTGAAAACTGTGTAGGTGTTCACCTAATTTAATTTTGGAGAAATGAAAAGTAGTGCTGCTCTTAGGAGAGTGGGTATCTTCAATTACTTAAGAAAGTGGTGCATCAGCTCTCACATGACACTGAAGTCCTGCTGCCAAGTTAATCACAGAATCAGCTAGATTGGAAAAGACCTGTGAGATCATTGAGTCCAACCATTAACCCAGCCTTGCCAAGCCCACCACTAAAACATACCCCTAAGTGTTACATATACGTGTCCTTTGGGATGGTGGCTCCATCACTTCCCTGGGAATCTGTTCCAGTGCTTGAACAACCCTTTCAGTGAAGAAATTTTTCCTATTATCCTATCTAAACCTCTCCCAGGCCAACTTGAAGCCATTTCCTCTTGTTATATTCCCACTGGCTTCCTTCATTGTGGCCCTCTTTAAGCGAGGAGCTGAGGGCTGTATTTGATAGGGCATTCCAGAGTAATGGACTTTATTTTCAGCATCCCAATCTGAATTTTCATAACCTCAAACGATAGGAATGCTCAGTGTATCTGCTGCAAGGTTCTGGTTTACTGATAGCACTCCCATTTAAGCAACACAAACTATTTCCCCCAGAAGACTTAGAGATATGGTAAACTTGATGAACAGTTGCTTCAGATGTGTCCCTGGTGTTCACTTGGAGCAAGGGAAGAGCTCTGCAACAGCATCACCACTGCTCTTTTAAGGCCAAATGAGCAAAAAGAAAAACCATCTTTTTTTTTGAAACTGTTTGTTCCAGAAAAATACAGCCAGTATTTTTAAAACAGGTATATTAACTTGAAGGAAATAGCTGGACACTGAGTTTCCAGGACTTCATAAAGGGAAGAGGTGTATAAGTTTAGTCTCCTAGTGTAGTCAAACTTAGTAGTTGTAGAGATCTGTGCTAAACTACTTGGTTTTTGTGTCTCAGTGCTTAAGGTTACTGATGGGTGAGCTCCAGTTTTCAGTGCTAGAGTTGTAGTTAGATGGTTTGAAATACATTTCCACCTACAGTACCCACACAATAAACTACCAGCTTTTCAATCGTTCTGTACTTCTTTTTTATTTCTTGAAGCTTATAATCTTAAATACCTCAGCCCCTGAATAGAGACACCAATAGTGCACCCCAAAGAGTCGAAGGGAGAACCCTGTGTGGTATGTCTGTGGGCTTAAAACCCAGTATGTGCGTGTTTCTGAAGTTGTGCTGCTTCAGGTGGCAGGAGAACCCCGCCTTGCATGGAGCCTCTCCGGGGAAAGGCTGCCACGCTCCCTGTGTGGGCACAGCCCCTCTGCTCTTCCCTCTTTTTCCACTTGTGTGGCTGGGTATGACCGCATCCAGCCTCATATCAGCTTTATCCACGATCCCTTTCCTGCTGCCTGAAATTATTTCCATGTTGGCTGCTCGGCCTGTCTGCGAGCAGCTGTGCTGGGCTTGTCGTGGGGCCGTTGCAGACGCAGGGCCCTTCTACAGGAAAGGCGGAGGCCGTTTCTCCTTGAATTGATTGGGCTCCTCAACGAAGCTTGTATGTTTTCCCTGCTCTCTGGACACCCCGGTCACCTTGTCTGTAGGCAGCTGGCCTGGCTGCCAATGCAGATTTTTGCTTCTTGGCTTAGCCCTCCTGTTTTTTCCTTGTCACTGTCTGCAGGCAAATGTTGTTATGTATCTTGTAAACCAAATAATCCTGACGATCATGATCTCTTTTTACTGTATGTCCCACAGCTTCTCTCCCTCAGGTCTCACTGGTACTTTACAGCCTTTTGTTTCACCTTCCTACCTCTCATCCCAGCCTCCTGTCTTCTCCCTGCAGTCACCTTGTCATTTCTTTTGTGTCTTTCCTCTTGAGTATTCTGGCTTCTGGGACCAAATCTCCATTTAGTTGTTGGACTAAAATTCTTTCATGGATTTTTGAGTAGTTGAGGGGACTTATCGTGTCACAGAATAACTACAGGACTAATGCAGAATGGAAAGGTTGCAATCCACATCTTGCAGCCACTGCCTGACCTTGTAGGTTCCTCCAGTTCACTGGGCACCACCTGCTCTACATTAAAATTTAAAATTTAACCAGTGCCTGGGATGCTGCTTCTGCACCCCTGGATTTGCCCTGCTTGACCTGTCCATGGGACCCTATTGCATTCCCCCTGTCCCACATGCTCATCTCTCCCCACCACTCCTTCCCCCTTTAGAATACTCTGAGCATGGTGAACACAAGCAAACAGGATCAGGCATCTCACAAAAAGCAATTTTTGCAGAAAAGGAAACAGTGACACCCATGTTTTGCTGGAGGTTTCTGCGGTCACCTCAGTCACGGATTCCCAAACCACTGTGAGCACACACGAAACAATTTATTTAAACGATTGATTTGAACTGGTTTGCCATCCCCTGCACAGAGAGTGGTGGCTGAGCAGCCAGATGCCTTCTCCTGCTCAGAGCACAGCAGAGCCAAGAGCTGCCTGTGTTTCTGTAGGGTACAGGCTGAGGTTTCACACATGCTGCCCCTGCACAGGCACCCTGCCCGGTGGGGACCAGGTGCTGCAGTTTGCTGCCTCTTTTGGTAATGGTGGTGCTGGATCAAACCACTCTTGGCAGCCTTTGCCAGATGCAATAAGACACTTGCTCAGGAAGCCTGGGCTCTGTTCTGTCCTCTGAGAGTGGGCTTCAAACTCTGATCTGCCCAGGAAGGGATGGATTTCAATCCAAGGTTTTTAGGGCAGGCACTTTCCAGCCTGCTTGTTAAAGCTGTGCCAACACGTAGCAAAGAATTCAAGGTTTGCTGGGGCAGAGGAGACCTCACACACCTGCCTGGTCACCTGAGTGCTCTCCTGCCAGATGAAACCTCAGGACCAGGTCTGGGGGGTATGCAGCAGTAGCTATATAGTCATTAAGGTGCACAAGCCCATACATTGCCCTCTCAGCAGGTTCTCCTAAAAGTGATTTGAGGTAATGCTGCTGAGATTAATCAGCCCATGCAGTGTTGGGAACATGCAGACAATTGCCAAATATTCTCATTACCAAAAGGGAGAATCAAGATCTCACTTGTGCCTTTCACAGTGACTCTTGCTGCTTTTGCTCATCTCACCAGACAGAGAAATTGGCAAGCACAGGCCAGAAACTCCTGAGAGCTATGTACCATGGCACAAAGGAAAGAACAACTTGCTTAAAATAATTATTATCTCATTTTATTTTCGCTGTAGTCACTCTCTGAAACAGAAGGTAGATAGTTTATTCACCACATCAAATTTCCCCATGACTACAGATGTTTCCTATAATTCTGTTGTGAAGGACACAGCTCCTCTCCTGAGTGTCTGGCACTGGCTGCTCTCCTCTGTCTGTCTCCTCCTGCCTGGCACCGAGCACACTCGGGCCATTGGTACCTCATAGGAAGCAATAGACCTGGGCACCTCAAACCACTAAACCATGGAAAACATCAGGAGTTTCCCCTCTACTTTTAGGAGGCAAGGCTGGGAGTGCATGAACCATTCATTTACAGTGTACAGGATGAGTTCAACACAGTGCTTCTTCCTCTGAGAAGCATTTGACCCTTTACTAGTTTTGGGCTACTTACTGGCCTCTACCCAATTCCCAAATCTTGCTTTGGTTAGCCTTTAAATTTGGCAGATCCATCCAACCCTCTGTAGTTTTCAAGTGAGGCATTTGGGAGATTTTCTTGTAGTCTTCTGGATGAAAGCTGCTGAGCTGGAATATCCTCACGTTACCCTTTGGGCAGTGCTTGACCCCAAGTGCCAAGATGGCAGAACTTCACAAGGGAACTCTCAGAATGAGAAAATCAAGACCAGATCACTGCAAGCCTTGAGAAAAATGTTGCCCTAAAGCAAACTCTTTCCAAACTCAGGGAAGCATTACATATTTTTACATATTTTATGTAAAGTGGGATTTTTCTGCCTGTTTGTCTTAAAAACAAGCAATCCCTTGTAGTCCACATTCCTCATACTATTTTGCCCTGGGTTATAGTCAGAGCTCCTTCCTTGTTATCACCCTCATTACAAGGCTACTGTGCAGTAGCCTTGCTGTTGAGGTTAAGCACGCACTCATCCTATATTAATTTATCTGTGGTGGGATAAGCTTTGACTTGGGTGCCACTCTGAGAAGGAATGTCATACTTCCGAGTTGTTCTTGTGGCTAACCTATTCAATAGACTCTTAGGAGAAAGGGAGCAGTGATTTACCCTCAGGCAAGAAGCTTGCTCTCCACTGAAAATGTTTCGAAAAGCAAGAGTTCAAGAGAAGGCCTGGTGTGTTTTCCTGCCACTTCCATTTCAGGAGTTTTAGTTGAATCTTTGTTAGGGCTGCTGTGAGAGGTCCTGTTTTCAGAGGGACCTGAGGAGAGCTGCTAGAGATCTCTGAGTTTGAAGGCAGCACATGTAAGCAGGACTCCTTACCTTCCCCTGACTGCCTCCAAAACTTCCATATCCAATGTTTCTGTACTTTTTTGGCATTTCTCAATTAATGAGCACTCCCTTGTCTCCAGGAAACCACAATCTACAGCTATGGAGAGATACGTACAGAAGAGATGTGTGGCTGGGTCAGAGGAGTCTAAAACCCATATTTGGGGCCAGGAGCTCAGACTGGTCCCAAACCTAATCTGAGTTCCTGTTATCTTCACAGGGTATTCAGAAACCTGGAGCCCAAACTCCAGCACTCACAATATAATTCCCAGATTGCTTTCCCCAAAGCTGCGAGAATGAATCTGTTGCGTGTGACATCAACCAGATGTGGTGGCTTCCTCTGCACTGGCTGAGGCTTCACAATGTAGATGAAGCTTTATCTTGGACATGCAATGCTTCTGCACAGTTGTGTACATTCTCATATGAGACATTAACTCCTTTTGTTGCAAGTCAAACTAGAAACCTGTTTGCACAACCTTCAAAATGCCAGTCCTGGCAAACAACAGCCAAGGATTCTGCAGAGCGTTCTGGGGTCGTCATTCTACTCCTCAACAAACCCTTACACTCTTTCATAACCAGATTTTATGGCCAGATATTAGCCCCAGAATTCTTCTTGTATCTTTCAAGTGGAAATCTTACTTTCTTTGCTCAGCTTTCTATTACGTTTCATTCCTGCATCCTAGCAGTGAGGGGCCCAAAAATTATTACTTTTTGCTCAGCCATGTGATGGCAGCTTGGGAGAAAAGGGTGAGGACTCTGTGCATGTTGCCATTCATAAAGCTCACAAAATTCTCATTGGGACTGTGAAATGGAGGTGTTTAGCATCTGGTAAAGGCTGATCAAATAAAATATTGCAGAAAGGTAGACATAGAAAAATGATGATTTTTTTGTAGTGTTTAGGATACATTTGAAAGACCTGCAAGATATTCTTGTCTTGTCCTCTCCTGGAAAGTAACTGTGGTAATGCTCTAAGTGCTCACAAAGTTTTCAGGGCTAGCCTAGCCCCACCAGAAGAAGGTGCAGGGGTGGCTCATGGGGTAGCTTTTGCTGTGGTGGAGCGCTGCACAGTAAATATCACCCCTGTTGTACAGTACATGGTAGGAAAGGCAGGTGAGAGCCTTGGCTTCTCTTCCCAAGGTGCTACAGGCTACACTGACACAATGATGGACAGGACTGGCTATGAGGTATCACAGAGCCACAGCTGCAGCCACTTCCAGCTGGGGCTTCTGCCAATAATTAGTATTTACTACAATGAGACAAGGAGCAGCTTCCTTGCCAGATAAGACGCCAAGTGAGTAAATAAATCACATAAATCCCTCCTGAAACAGAGAGCTGGAAGGTCTCCAGTGAGAATGATTTGTGAAGAAGAGTAAAGAGAGAGATGGGAAGAAGGATGCTTTGCTGGGATGAAGAGGGGTCAGTGTAGCAAGAAGTTTTTTGTTTATTCAGGGCTTACTCTTGGGATGTGTTGCTTCTTGAGCCAGGGGCCCAGCGTGGTTCCAGTCGGAACAAGCATCGTGAGATTTCCTTCTAGGGATGTAAAACATGGGCCAAGGCCAGTGTGAGCCCACCCACTTCCTGGGCAATCTGTGTTCAGCCTGTGTTTGTGCTTTTGTGGGTCACAGGGAGAACAGGCAGGCTCAGCTTGTGGGTAGCAGCATCTCCTGCTTTGTGCTGCCTGATTTCTCCTGCTGTGATTCAGGTGATTTCCCACCCTCTCATCTTTCAGTTTGCTCTTTTGGGGGAGTTTGTGTTTTAAATATACCCTGGTTAATTGCCTCTCCCTTCCCAGTACAAACAATGTTCCCCTTTCAATGTGATCCCGATGCCACTGATGTACTCACATGGACTCAGATAAACAAATCAGGTTATGCTGGCAGGAGGGTGCAAGCTGTGATTCATCTAAATGTCAGATGCAGAGAGATGACTTTGAATGAAACTACAAACTACATATTAGAGAGGTTTTTCCATTCAGTAGCATGGGTCCAATCCTAGTTAAAAACTATTCTTGATCTTTTTTAGTTGATTTAAAGGGGAGTTCCTTATGAGCTGCCCATCTAGTCTTATCTGCACTTAAAAAATGTGAGAGCCAAAATAACTGGGATGCATTTGTGGTGCATTTTCCAGAGTGTAAGTTCATGTCCTCTGCAGATAAACAGGAAATGTACCTTGGATTGTGCCCTGTGTGACTATTCAGTGACCTTTTGCCTCCAGCTGGCCTCTGCCCTTGAATAAAAGATGGGCTGGGGAGAAGAGATTGGCTCTGACCAATGGAAATTGTCACCCCAAACTGGAGCTGTACTGTCATCACTTCTCCATTGCTTGGTCTGAGATGCGCAGGACATCTCCAGTTCAGCAAACCCCAGCTCTACAGGGGAACCTTTTTGGGGAAGAGGCAGCACCTTGCTGCAGGTGTAGGAGACATTCACCCCCTCCAACCCCTGGGGAGCCCTGAAAGGAGCCGTGTTCCCTGATGCAGTTTATGATGTCACTCCCAAAATGCTTTCTGTGTCAGAATCAGGTACTTGAGAGCTTGAGAACAGCTCCTTTTAGCCAAGCCAATTGCTAATGAGTTCAGCTAGGCAGAAAAGCCGCACCTCGATCAGATTAAGGTTGTATTTTGCCCTGCAAGCTGAGAGAGTTAGCTCTCTTTGGTATAAACTTTCCTGTGCAGACAAGGGCTGTGGCTGGCTGGCTCCTCAAATCCTGCAGCTACCTCACTGAAAAATGAGAAGGGTCAGTCCTGGGAAGGCTTTGTGCAGAATGCTTTGCCTTCTGAGAGCTGAGCCAGGCAGGGAAGCAAGGATCTACAAGAGGCTCCGTTCCCTCCTGGGATCCAGCGCCTTGGTTGGGATTGATGCTTTAATCCCAGCAAAACCACAGTGCTGCTGCACAGTTGCTGGCCTCCAGACAGAGTGTGATGATGGTTTGACTTCAGGAGTTTCCTCCCCACACATGCATCCCCCATCCCTTCCTAAGCTGAGCAGGTCCTACAGGTGTAGAGCTTGGCCTCTGTCATGCAGCAGAGAGAACCTGCTTACCCTCTGTGGCTGCTGTTGTTTGAAGCAGGGCTGCTGGGGATGGCTGACATGGTATTTATGAGTGGTTTGTGGGTGCTTAATGGCAACTTCTTACCAGTGATGTGCTCTCTGTGGTGGCTTACAGATCATGGCCTGGACTTAGCTGCACCTCAGGTGGGTGGCAACAGGATGCAGGGTGAAACACCAGTGCCACAGCCCAGCCTCTACCAGCAGGCATGCAAAATTACAATTTTTCTGTCTTATCAGAGCAGGAGGACACATAGGGATGTCATTTCCTCAGGCTCTGGCTGGAGCAGTTAAAGAGAAGCCCTCCCCTCTGTGCTTTAGGCTGCCCCGGCCACCCCTCCATCCCCTTCCACTACAGCAGGGCAAGTGCGTGTTGGGCCGTGCTGTGAACTCCAAGGCTGAAACGATCTGGGTTAAAAATAACTGTGCAAAGAGTTAAGGGGTGTATTTTAAGCCCAGATCATTTCAGTGATCCAGTTTACAGCACAGCCCCACAGACTCGCACGGGTGCAGGGGAGGGGGGAAGGGGGAAAGGAAAGGTCAGGGGAGAATGAGTGGCTGGAAACATAAGCTGTCTGAAATCAAGGCCTTATGAAACTGTGCCCCAAAAACACTGACACTCTCTTGTTTTCCTCTAGCACACGGACAACTCCCTTCTCATGGTGCAGCACTGGGTGCTGATTATCACCCTTTCTAGGTCTGTAATCAAGACACTAGCCCTGAGCCTTGGATGCCTTATTGTATCTGCCTCTGAGACATTATATTTGTCATTATTTTTGCCCTATTTGCTGCTGCTGAGGTAGATTGTGTGTGCAGCAATGAAAAGATCCCTATGAGACTCACAGGGGAGCTTTGCAGTGCTTGTGTGAGCACAGGATCTGGCATGATGGGCTGGTGTGAGAACAGGCTGCAGAAAATCGTGAAGCTTTTCTGGAACAAAGGAGGGATGTGGAGATCAGGGACTGGACTCAAAATCACGTCAAGATGCAGCTGCATGAGAACTGGGCTGATAGTTGCACAGGACCAGTACCAAAATTGTGTAACCATCACTGATTCCATAGCTGCTGAATACTTCAGCCTTGCAAGGTGCTGTGGAGGTGCTGCTTCTCAGATAAAAGGTGACCCATCTGGCCAAAATGTCCTACCTGCAAAAGCAGACAAGGCAGAAGATTTGTAGGGGAGGGAAGGAGATTAGGGAAATACAGATCTCTGCTGTTATTCAGCTGGTATTTAGCCAAAACACTTCACTGTATGACAGCCAGTAGAGCTTTCCTCTTTTCAGCAGTCAAAGCAGGTACATGATGGGACATTTCTGTGGGGATCCAGTGGACTCAAGCAGCCTGTGAGAGGAGCAGGATCTGTGCTAAAAACAGAGGCCTCCCTTCACACAGTCTGCAGAGTCAGGGGTTGGTGGACAGTTTTGCTCTCACAACAGAGGTAGTGACTCTGATGCATAAGGAAGGTTTTGGGGCTCAAGTTGGCACATTTGTGCCTCAAACACGGATAAAAGCAGAACTTTCTTCCCCAGTGCTGCTAAAAGGGACTAGGCTCAGTTTTAAAAGCAGATGAAGAAACATGGTTTTGAAAACCGTTTTCAAATTTACTCAATTTTATAAACTTACTTGGAAGAGAAAAGTGAAACAAACCCTGTACAAAGAACCGGGCAGTTGCACTTCCTTTTTTTGCAGACAGTGCCATGCTTACATTGATGGTATAATTCAATTCCTGTTTACAGCTCTGTCTGACATTTTTCAGAATGTACAATGCTCAGACACTTACTTTTATGGAACAGTAAAAGACATGAGAGTTGCAGTCACCTAATTACAGATGGACTAAGCCTTTAACTTTACGTCAGTGTTTTAGTCCATGCAGGCTGACCATGCTTTTCTTCTGAAAAGAAAAAGAATCATCAGTTAGTTGCAAAAAGCACAAAAATCATGTCTGTGTAACTTCACCATTGCAAAAAAGAAAAAAGAAAAAAAAGAGAGAGGAAAAGGAACAGAGCTACTTCTCATCACCGTTTAGAAAAGTAGTGGTGGGTTATTTCACCAAGGTGGGAAATGTGACCAGGAATGGGAAAGATGGCAAAATTAATATCGTGGGGCAGGAGAGAGCCAGCTCTGGGGTGAGAGAAGCAGATATCTTAGTCTTAGGTGTGGAAGAGGCTGAGGGCTGGTACATGCTGGTACATGCTCTGGGTTGAAAGTGATAAAATGAGGCTTCCCACCTTCCTCACAGTGTTGGGGAGCAGGAGAGGGAGACTGCCAGCCCAGCTCGTGGAAGTCAGAGGAATGATGTTCTTGCAGTGCAAGGAAGGGAACTTTTTGCACCCAAATAGAGCACCTTCCCTTGACACAGAGCCTGGCACATCACCTGGGGGCGGACAAAAAAAGTCGTAAAAAAAGCTGGATACAGCACAGCAGTGTGACTGCCAGAAGGGATCTGAGTAAGGATCCTTTCCTGCTCTTTATTTTCCGTAATGGGAGAGTCTGCAGCTGGCAGTTTCTGGAGGACACAGCCCCGTGGGCTACTGGTGCTAATCTTAGAATGGCATGTTCAGTGCTTCCTGCGCCCCGGCCCCGCGCCCCGCGCCCGCAGGAGCTGCCAGCACAAGACACCCATGGAACCGTGCTGGCCTCCCAGCTCTGATCAAAGAAAGGCAGCTGTGTTTTCAGACTGAAATGAAAAGAAAAAGAAAGAAAGGAAAAATTCACCCCGAAAACAAGAGGTCAGAGAGGCCAAGAGGAAGTTCAGTGTCTGTTCTGAGTAAAGGCAAAGGGCTGTGAAAGAAGCTCTTGGAGAAAAATGGACTACAAGGGAGGCAGCCGTTCTGCCACAGACGCTGAGCACTTGCAGCTGTTTAGTTTCAACTGAGTCCTTACTTCAGGTATCCATTGTGCCATGCCCAGGTATCCTGGGAGCTGGTATGATGAGCCAAGCCTCCCAGTCCATCCTGCATTCTCCATTCTTTGCTTCCTCCTCTTTCCAGCCTCCCTTTCACAGCAGGGAGACACAGCCTGCATCTTGCAACTGGTGTTGTTCCCCACTTAGCCCAGACATCATTTTTCATGGGCAGCAGGTTGCCCTGCTGATCTGCCTACCTCACTCTTTCTTCCATTCCATTATCTGCCACTTTCCCTGCCTGTAATTACTCAAGTGAAAGGTGGAAAGATGAGGGGAAGGTGCCTGAAGGTCACTGGAATGAGACAGCTTGATATTACTTCCTTGGGTTCAGGAAAGCTATTCCAAAGTGTATGGGAAATTTAACAGGGAATGGCAGACACCTACAGGGGCTTGTGGGCCTGGGAAAAAGAAGATAACATTTATTTGGAACATTTATTTACAGCTCTCTAAGAAAGGGAAAAGCCTTTTTTCACGATGCAAACAAAAACAGAGAAGCGGAAAGGTCATTGAGACAGTGGAGTGGGAAGTGTGGTGTTGGTCATGGGTTCATGGTGGGTATAGGGAGCTGTGAGGTGTGAGGTTCCTTACTGATGGTTCGTAGCCTGGTTTCTTTTTCTGAGCTCTCCACCTCTAACAAAATCAGGGTTGTTATTCCTGTTGGAATAACATTTGTTGGTTAGTTATTCTCAGTTCCTCTGGTTTGGTTTCCTCGGCATTGGATACTAGAGATGAAGAACAAAGATTTCCTTTCATCAGCTTTGATTTCAAGGCTTTCTACTCACACTGCTCAATAGACACATAGCAAAGAAAACAAGGTAAATGTGGAATGACACCAGGGCAGTGTGATGGGGAAAGAGCTGCATCATCCAGACTCCAGCACAAGCCTTCTGCTTCTCAGCCTGCTGTTGACCCAGGGGAGGGGAAGCTTCTCTCAGCCGTGGTATTTCCTCCTTCCCCCCCCCCCACCCCCTGCACCCGCCTCAGTATTTCACTTGAGAAAAAAGCAGAACAGCAAGGGACACATCTCCAAGCAGATGTTGGCTTGCTGTGAGGACTGGGAATGGCTTCTCACAGCAGAACCACTGGAAAAGCAAGGCTGATGGTGACCAGGGCAGTAACAAGGGTATGAGAGAGCTGAGGAGGTGTATGGGAACTTACATTACTGCCTGCTCATCTGCTCACTGCAAGGATAAGAGGAGCAGACACTTGGCTTGAGACGCCTGGTTTGTTTCCATTGAAAAGTACTGAGTGTAGGCTCTTCAGCTGGAGCTGAAAGGCTCTGCATGAATTACTGATTTTCTGGGATATTTGAAAATGCTGCTAAATCCTGTCTTCCAAAACCTCTTGCTCTCAGGCTGGCTGATTGATGCCAGATGTGAGAAACTCTGCTTCAAGTCCTTGCTTTCTCTTGAACTTTGTAACACATACACAGGCTTGCTTTTCCCAACCTTCACTCACAGCTTCTTGTTCCTGGTTTGTCAGAACAGGCCAGCAGAGACCAGCTCAGAGGTGGACAAGTCAGCATCACCCTCAGTGGCTCAGCTAGCAGGAAAGTTCAAAGAGCAAGCAGCCAATATCCCTGGAAAAGAGGTAAGGTGCCCTGCAGCCACCAGCAGGAAATCAAGTGGGAAGTTAATCACTTGCCTCTTCCTGCTGGAACATCAGTGATCTGAGCATAAATCCACCTGGATTTTGGATCTGCACAAAGGACTCATCTCCTCTTGCGATGCAAGCTGTGGCTGTATCTTCCATGCATTGCTGATTGGTGAATGGGTATTTTGGTAGAGCCATGTTTTGGGAGAGACTATAACCAAGACATTGCAGAGCTTGTAGGGTGCACAGATTTACCCAGCAGCAGCAGACAGCAGTGCATGCATGTCCTATTTGGGCTGGCTTTTGTGGGCAGACATCAGTAATGTATAATGAAATACCAATACTGATGGGAAAAGAAACAGACGGTGCAGTGTAGCAGCCAGTGGCAGGTCATCAGCACCTCGTTCACAAAAGGAGTTTTCTTCCAGGTTATTACTTCTGTCTAGGTCTCAGAAAGCTGCCTCTTTACTTACCTTCATTGCCTCTTCCCAATGATATTTCAGACTCTGTGCCTATCTCTATCACGCTGAAACTTTATTTTAATGAAATCTCACTATGCCACGCATTGCCTCGCGCACTGACTTTCTCCAGCTAAGTAAAACACTAGAATACCTCTCTTAGGAAGAAAGGAAAGTCAGGGCTATTTATAAAATGAGGTTGACATTTTCCATAGAGCCTCCTGTATCATTATGCGTTTTTCTTTTAGAAGCATAAATGTTTGCTGGTGGCCCTTTAAAGGCACCTTTTGAAACTGAACTGCTCCCTTCTGCCACTCAGCTCCTGATCCCAGCCTGGCCTAGGGGTATCCTCCCTGTCACCCCTCCTGTCTTTGGCTGGATGCAGTGGTGACCTCTGCCCTGCAGGGCTGGCATGCCATCATCTATCAGAGGTTAGCACTCTCAGGATGGGAATAGCCAATCTTTTCCCAAGCACTATTTTTCCCCTCCGGTTGCCAGCACACCACTCCATCCGTCCATCCCATTACAGTAATTTCCTCTTCAGAAGGTATGGGATTTAATTGCACTAAGCCCCTCACCCTTCAGAAGGCAGAAAGTTCCCAGACCTCTCTTGTGTTATCTGCAGACCTCTGCTGCTCCCAAGCCAGGGCAGCGTGGAGGGGCCTCACAGTGCGAGGAAACTCATTTTCTCCAGAGACAGAGGAGGACAAAGTTTCCTGTCTTTTCTCTCCAAGCCATCTGTCACTTACCCATCAGCTTTCTCAAGCTGGCTTCAGATTAATGGCCCAAGGGATGATCTTTAACCCTTGCCTGGCCCATGCCAGCAGAGGGGAATCCTGTCAACCAGGGAACCTCTGACACATCCACTGTGGCACAGAGCAGCATTCCGTGGTTGCAGAATGGTGGGGTTTCCACAAGACACATTATTGCTTCCTGGCATGACACAAGGATAAGAGCACGGCTTCCCTGAGCTTAGAGACCAGGGCAATGGCTGGGTGCAGCACCTCCAGAATTCAAGTGACATCAGGTCCTCCAAGCTAGCCAGCTGTACAGAGGGCAAAGATACCATAATCCAACTTCTCACATGACAGCCTGTGAGAAGGTAGCAAAATTATCCAAATGGTTTATATTGGATATTGTTATGGATATAGTGGATGTTATCCAAGATTCCCAATATTAGCCAGTTATTTTGGATTATTTTTTTAACACATGAAAAGTGTGTTAACAGCTTGGCAGGAGACTACAAACCTGGCATAAAAATAGAGACAGCTTGGCTTCAAGACCAGAGCAATAGTTATGTGCCGTGCATCTCTTCCTTCTTACGGAGCTCTCTCATAGTTCTGAGACTCCAAGGACATTCAGAATGAATGAGTGTCCCTGCCATTAAGTTGCCTTGTTTCTTCTCCTCTGGAGAATATGTTTCTTAGTCAAATATAGGGTTGCAGCTGAGGCCTTGTCCCTTTGTGCTGCTTTCCTTCATTCAAGACAAATAAATGGGGCTGAAATTCTGAAAAAGTCAGAATTCCCCTTTTTGCCCTGAAAATATATCAGACATAAAGTAGGAAATCATGAACCAGGTAGGCAGCTGAGACTCATTGAAAGGAAATCCTGGTAATGAAAGGAAAGAGAACAGTAACAACCTCTCCAGTGTGAAGGGGTTTCCAGCAGGATGCTTTGCAGACAAAGTTTCTGGGAAGTTTCTAACCCTTCACAACTTAGAAGAGTGTCTCATGCACAAAGGAAAAGATACAAACTACTCTTCCAACACCAGAACGGGGTTCTAGATACCACAAGCACACCCATGTGCTAATACCATCTTTTGCTGCCTTTGGATGACTCATTTGGGTAGGCTGAGCCCTGCCTCCCGAGCAGGTCACACACAACATGCCCTTTGGTGCTTGAATTTCACTTCCTTTTTAAGAAAACTGATTTCCCTGCTGCTGAGTTGGTTGTTTTCTTCTCTTAGGTACCACCACATAAGCCAACTCGGAGGAAACCACCCTGCTCCCTTCCCTTGTATTCCCACAAAACTGAGACAAGTGACAATGATGAGCAAGTGAGTATCAATTTAATAGGGGGACAAGGTCTTTCCTCTCTGCAGCCTGTTCTCTCCTGAGACACAGGTTTGAAGGTGCCAGAGAGGTCAGGTTGTAAAGCCAAAACCATCAATCATGCAGCAGCAAACCTGCCCCTGCTCTCCCTCATGTACTCACCCAGAGTCAGCTCCATGCTGTTCCCTGCTCCTGCAGCATGGATGCACAGCCCATTCATAATGGGGTAATATTTCTGCTCATGAGATTTTTCCACCTTTGGAAAAAGGGAATAATTAACCCAGAGTGAAGAGAGGGTTTGTTGGAAATACCCACAGAATATTTCTTTAGGACCCTTGAATGAGCAGGTCCCAGTAAGCGGGCTGCTACTTACTAAATTTTACACTCAGGCTCTCTTTGGTCAATTATGTTCTTCTGCATTTCAGGGTATGAGGTCTACCCACCAAATTTCATGTTGTCACCTGCCCTTAATGAGCAGGTAGTTCTTTGTCCTTCTTACCTGTGAGCTACAGGCTCTTGCTGCCTCCATGCCAAAGGAGCATTAAGTTTTAAAATGTTAGATTCCTTCCTTTTCTGAAAAAAGCAATATGCCCCTTCTCTAAGCAATGCTCTCTCTTTCTCAAACTGCTTCCAACCTTTTCATTGCCCTACCTTTCCTGCCATTTAGGCCCTTCCTGCTTATACTAATTGGATATCCTTTAACTTGGTTACTCAAGTGATGGAGGAAAGTCTTTCCCATCACAGAAAGTTCACAGTATTTGCCAACATTAAGGCTTTAAGGGGTAGAATTTTAATCTACCTGGTCCTGAAATAATACCAGGGGAAACTGTGCCGCAGGCTAGATACCTTAGTGAAGGCAATGTAAGTCAGACACTCAGACAGCAGCCCGTTTTCTCCAGAGGAGGGGTACATGTGTCTAGCCCTAGGATGGCTGGATAACAAAAGGAGAACAGGAATGAAGAAAAAGAAACTTTTGTGTGGAAACACTATATGAAGCTTCATTTGTCTCCCTCCCAGCAGTTTCTGCTTATCTCTTCCATATTTTCTGCCTTTATTGTATTTCCTCTTTTCCACCTACTACACTGTGGCATTTTTCTGTTTCATTTTATTTTGCAGAAGCGGTCGCCAAATGCTTGCCCCATTCCCAAGGTCAAGGTGAAAAGCTCACCTATGATTGAAAAGCTGCAGGTAGGTCCTGGCAGAACCCACATGGCTTCCCCAGCAAATGAAAGGTGATTGGCACTGGTCACAGTTACTTCCCTTGCAGGGCAGCCAGAGGGGAAGGGGATGCAGGAGCCAGGGGTGACAGCCAGGTGAACAGGACAGTGGCCTCACTGGGGAGGAACCAGCCCCACCACACACAAAGAGGAAGGCAGAGCAGGTCTGGCAGTGGTAACAGGCACCAGAAGCAGTCCAGTGATCCCCAGGCGTGTCCATAAGCATGTCAGTGCATGGATTAGGATCATTTGGATCTGTGGAGTACACGGCCGGGCATGGGCATGGCAGCAACACTGCTTGAGCAGGGAGCAGGGGCAGGAGCCTCAGTTTAAGTGCAGCTCTTGACAGAAAATGAGGGGAACTCTGGATGAGGCTTCCTCCAGCTCTTTCCTGACAGCATTATCACTCACACTGAGTCCCCTGCACTCAGTGGGGAGCTGGCCTGGAGCACAGGCAGTGACAATCCTGGCAGTGGGATGTGTGCTCCAGGCTCTGTCTGTCTGGTGTGTGTGCCTGGAAGCTCTGCACTGCACTTCCCTCATCTGGATTCCTGCAGATACACACAAACACACCCAGCGCTTCCTGCCCTTTCTGTGTTTCTGTGGTGCCTGATCTGCACTGCTGAGGGCAGCTCAGCACTCCATGGCCTGAAGACAGAGCGCCCTGAGCACGTGTCACTGCAGAGCCTCCTGGCCACCCTGACACAACCTGAGCCTATTCATAGCTCTGTCCCTCCTGGTGCACCCAAGGACATTTGCCTAGGGGAGCTTCTCAGTGAGAGGCCAGCAGGAATTGTTTTGCCACAGCTAGTCACAAGCTTGCTGCTTTCCATGGTCGTCTCACAGGTGCACAGGTCATTCAGAAGACCTGCAGATCAGGCTGGAAAATGTGAGCTCCAGTTGGGCACACGAGGGAGGGTTTAAATCTTGAACCATTGCTGGCTGTGCATTCAGATTTTTCAGCCACTGGAGACTGTGGTGTCTTGGCTGGGTCACTGGAAAATCCCAAAAGGCCTCAGGATGACAAAAGAGCATGTCCAGAGTTCCAGCTGCCAGGGAAGGACAAATGTCCAGTCATAACTTCTCTGCCCAGACTTGTTTGTTGACCGTGTCACCAGGAGAAACCCACAAGCAGGAGGTCTGTGGCAGCTGAGAGATGTGGCAGGGCAGGGGTTCCCCTGTGTGGTTATCGTGTGCAGCACACGCTGCTGTCACGCATGCCCCTAATGGGGGTTTCTCATTGCAGGCCAATCTGGCTTTTGCTCCAGCTGCTCTGCTGCCAGGAGTGTCTCCCAAAAGCCCTGGGCTGAAGGTCCTGGTTTCTCCATTCAGCACGCCTCCCTCCACACCCACCAGCCCAGGGACTCAGCCCCAGCCCAGCGAGACACCAGTCAGCTTTGATCAGCCCCCAGAAAGCACTCAGCTGCAGTTCTACAACAAGGTAGGATCCACCTGCTGGGATTCCTCCATTCCACAGGGCTTGCTTATTGCTTGGAGATGGAGAGGAGGGGGAGGCTGAGCCCTCAGTCCTGCTGTGTATTTGTGGCCAAGAGGGAAGAGCTAAGCACCAGGCTCCAAACAGCCTTTCAGTGTAGTTGTGTGCAGCCTCCTCTCTGCCTACCAGCGGCTCCAAGCAGCCTTCCTGGCCCAGTGTGGCAAGGAAAGGATGAAGGGGCAGGACCCAGCCCCTCAGCTCGGCAGTAGCGGGGTGGCTGTGCAGGGAGTGCTGTGAGCAGGTGGTGCCACAGGCCAGCAAACATCTGAGGTGGCTGAGGCTCAGTTTAAGGAGCCACACAGGGCACAGCAGTTTCTCAGGTGTTACTAGAGCTCAGCTCTTAAGTGAGGAGCTATAACCTGCCTTCACTACCACCAGCTGGAGTACAGACTCCTTCCTCAACCTGCCCAGAGTAGAAAAGGCTGGTACATCCAGTGGTATTTTCCCCTGTTGTCCTTTCCTGCTTTCCATTTCCACTCCCTTGACTGCTTCAATGTCTGCTTTTCCTGCCTGCCAGGTGCGGACGCGAGGATCGATAAAGCGCAGGCCTCCCTCCCGGAGGTTCCGAAGATCTCTGTCCGAGTACGGGGACGGGGAAGATTTAGGGATCAATTTGTCTTCTCCAGAAAATGGTGCCAGGGAAGATGAGGTCTTTGGGCCCAACGGCAAGACAGAGGAGGTGGAAACAGGGAGCAAAGAGCAAAAGAAAAAGGCAGGGTCTGATGAGAAGCCCCCATCAAGGAGAGGATCCAGCAGATCAGAGGATGAAGAAAAAGGCAGCAAAGAGCAGAATAAACAGGCAGAGTCTGATGAGAAGCCCCCATCAAGGAGAGGATCCAGTAGATCAGAAGATGGGGAAAAAGGGGAAAAACAGGCAGAGGAAATTACTCCTTGCAAGAATAACACAGGGAATACAAAGGAGGAGGAAGTGTGTCATGATGCCCCAGGAGAGGAGAACTCTCCTCAGCCTCCCTCTGGAAACAATGAGATGTGTGACAGTCCCCAGGGAGAAGAGCAGCAAAGCGCTGCCTGTGAACAAGGAAAGGGGGACAAGGAGAAGGAGGAAGCTGAAGCTGAAACAAAGGAGAGCAATGAAAACACAGACACACTGAGAACATCAGACACTGCAGAAACAGCATTGGCACCTGAACAACTGCAGGATGCAGTGGGATTACAGACTGCCAGTGAGCCTGCAGTGTCAGTCACGCAGGACCAGGGCACAGTGTAGCTGTGACACACAGGTAAGATGGGCCAGCGTGATGGTGGCTCCTGAGGCACCTGGGGGTTGTGCTGTTAGCAAAAATGGCAACTGTGACAGAACACAACAACAATTTTGCTGCTTCCCACATGTCAAAAGCCTCAGATCTCAGGCCTGCAGAGACTGTGAAGCAGGGTACTCAAAACAACCAGCCCTCCTGGGTGGTGTTACGGAGAGGATGGAAAAGAAGCAAAGATGATTCTGGATTCAGTATAATGGAGAGGCTCTACTCACCAGGCACCCTCCTGCATTGTTGTTTTGAAAGTAATCTGAAAGTACTTGCAGTAAAAAAGCACATTTCCCCAGCAGTAACCATGTATACACTATATCAATATGACTCCTTACATATAAATATTTATATGTGTGCACACATTGTATGTATACATGTGTACATATATATATATATACACCCTATGTGTTTAGCTTGTTAGCTTTGCCAGCAAACCCAGGGTTCACCAGTTTCATGATCAGCTCTGAAAGCCTGCAAGCATGAGCCTTTGCCACTGAAATAAAGGAGGATTTGCTGTGGCTGAAGCAGGTCTTGTTCCATGCACCTTGTGTATTCTATAACAACTGATAACACAGCCAAATGCCTGAGGAAGTGTCTCATCCTGCCTCAACCACCTCCTCTTCAAATGCTTCCTTGGTTTGGCAAGGAGCAGCTGAAGGAAGGATTCTGGTGGTCAGGCTGCAGCTCACCTTTGCCTCCTAGCACAGAAACCACCAAAGTGCCCCCAGGACTTCCCAGCAGTGTCTTTGCTTAGACCCATGATTATTTTTCATTATTTCCTTACTCATTTTCCCTCTCAAAAGGACATACCCAATCAGGGCAGAGGAGACTTACCATGTGGACAGGAGCCATCTAACCCAATCAAGGTGGAAGCTACTGGAAAACCTTCAGTGGCAGAAGAGGAGCAGAATGCAGAAATCCCCTGATGTCCAGACTCATCACAGAGCTGAGTGGCCACTCGCTGGCTCTCTGCTTTGCACCATCATATCTTGGGATGGCTGGAACAAGAGACTGCAATCTCTTCAGAGTTCAAAACTCAGGTGTTGGCAGGCATTCCTTGGTGATGTTTGGGGACTGAGACCTGATACACTCTGTCCTGGAGGCAACAGCTACCACCACTCACAGTCCTTCTGCTTCTTCATCCTACTCCAAAATGTCTTTTTCTTCTCCCCTGCATTGGTCTTAGATGAAGTTCATCAGTTACGTACATACATACACGTATGGTGCCTTTTTGGTAGCTTCTTTTAAAGTATTTTGGGTTTTAAAACTTCAGTAAATAATATTTTAACAATAGGAATTTTTTCTCCATATGTGCTGTATGGCAGACAATATGAACTCTGAATACGGGGAAAACTCCTAGAAAACTGATCATAAAACTATATAAATATAAAATATAAAAATAAAATCTCTTTGAAGTGGGGCTGATCTGTGAAAAAGCCACCTGTGGTAGGCTGGTAGGTCCTGTGTGCTTCAGCTTTGTGGTGCTTTTAGCGTGGTGGAAAGTGACAACCAGCAGATTGTATGCAAAGAAAAGATGTGCTGAGTAGCCCAATAGGGCCGGTTTTCTTATCTGGCTCTGGGCTGAAGTCCAGATTTAGAAGGGCTGCTTGTCCATCAATCTTTCTCACTTCCAGACCCTGTCCAGTCTGTTTTGAAACTTCTGGTGTGTGGCCACCCGGAGTCACTCATGGTAGAAAGCATCCCAGCTTCCTGGAAACAGCCAATTAATTTTGTGCAGGTCAAAGAAGAAGTCCTAGCTGGCCGAGTTTCCAGCGGCATTGCCTGGCTGAATTGGCAAAGCTCAGGCAGCCAGTCCCTCTGAAGTACTTATGTGCTGTCCTAGATTTGCATTCACTCTTGGGCTACTGAAAGTCATGGGCTAGCAGTCACTATGACTTTAATCTGGAGAGTTTTTGGGGAAAGGTGGATGTCAGACCCTCACTTGACCAGTTTCCTGACAGCAGTGCCTGAAGCTGTGCTGGCCACACAGAACAAAATGTCCATACTGTGATGTGGACTGAGGTCACACTTGCTGAGAGCCAGCAGCACTTGCCCTCCTGAATTTTCAAGGGGTTGTTGGCAAACACGACCTTTGGAGCCATGCTGTGGAGCATTGTTGCCTTTGAATCCATTTTAATCTGCTTGCTCTAGCTTGTATTCCAGGGCAGGCTGCAGTCACTGGCTGCCCCCTGTTTCTTCTCTCAATGTCCCATCTGGATGTGAGTGGTTGTGCCTTACTGTACATACAGATACATGTGTGCCTGTGTAGAGAACGTGTATGTGTGTCCCGAGCTCGGGAATGGAAATCCGAGGGAGAAACAGAATAAATAAATGGTGGAATAAAACCAAAGCAAAACAACAGTCTGTGTGTTTTGTTTCCTCCTGGAGAGATGAAGAAACTCGAGGAAGAATGGACAGAACTGGTAGCAGATGGCAAAATAGGGGTGAGATTTCCACTGGCATCGGGACTTCAACATTTAAACCTGAGAGGGCAAATACTGAGGAACGGGGAGGAAGAAGACTTCTCGAAAAGAAAATCTGGGATGCAGATTCCACGTTCCATGTGGAAACAGGAGGATGTCAGGAAGCATTAGCAGACAGAGCACATGAGGGACGAGCGGGATTCCAGCCAGGAGGGTGCTGTGTGAACCCCAAGGCGATGCCCGTGGCTCCCGTGGCCGCTTGTCCTGGATCGGCCCCGGGAGGCTCCGAGCGCGCCCGGGACCCGCTGCGACCCCCCCGCACCGCCAGGGGGCGCAGCTCACGGCGCGGCCCGGCACGAACCAAAGCCGCTGGCGCGGGGGGGGTGTGGGGGTGTCCCATTCTTCCGCCTCCCCATCCTCTGGGAACGAGCTCGCCCGGCTTCCAGCGCCACCGCGCGCGCGGAGCGGGAGTGGGAATGGGAGTGGAAGTGGGAATGGGAGGGCTGGGCTGTTCCTGCGCTCCCGGGATGAGCGCGGGAGCGGGGTCTGCGCGGGGGAAAGCAGAGGAGCGCCGCGGGGGCCGCTGGTCCCCCCGCGGGGACGCGGAGCCACCGCTAACGAACGTAGGCTCGGGGGAAGGGCGATACCAGGGATTACCCTGAGAAAGGAGACGGAGGGGACGAGCAGGGAGAATGGCCGCGGCCCCCGCAGTTCGGGAGAGCAGCGATGTGTTCTGGAGCGCTGGGCAAAGCCGCTGTGGGGTCGGCAAGGACAGACCCACACAGGCGGTGACACCAGCGGCCGGGACGGGAGGAGGCGGGACGACACTGAACTGCTGAGCTGGGAAAGCACCTACAGAGCGGCTCGTTGGTCTAGGGGTATGATTCTCGCTTCGGGTGCGAGAGGTCCCGGGTTCAAATCCCGGACGAGCCCGCTGGGAAGGGGGTGCGGCAGCGCTCCTTATTTTGCCGCCGCGGGGCCCTCCTGCGCTTTTTGCGCCTCGGGCCCGCCCGCAGCGGCACCGGGGGCGCGGGGACGGCGCCGGAGTCTGCACGGTGTGCCGGGGTTGAGCCGCTCGGAAGGGCGAGGAGCGGCCCCGCAGCGCTTTCTCGGTGGAGGAAAAGCGGGGGCTGCCTGGGAAAAATGGGAGCAGCGACGTCCGGTGCGAGACGAAGAGGAGCAGCCGGTCCTCGGTGAGTTCTTAACGCTTTTTCTTGCACTAAAAAGGAACGAGCGGGTCTCGTTGTCAGGCCTGTCCGTGTCCCTTCGCTGTGCGCAGGAGTTGCCGTTGCTGCGGAGAAGGAAGAAATAAAAAAAGCCTGGGCTCGTCCGGGATTTGAACCCGGGACCTCTCGCACCCTAAGCGAGAATCATACCCCTAGACCAACGAGCCGCCGTGAGATGGTTGTTCTCTGCTCTGCACAGGAACGCTCCGCTGGCGCCTCTCGGCCCCTGCCCGGGACAGCTCCGGCCCGTCCCAGCTCCCGCGGCCTTCCCGGCTCCTGAGGGGGCGCAGCCGCGTCCCTGTGGCTGCCGGCGCCCCCCGGGTTCCTGACGGGCACCGCGGCAGCCCTGTCTCCCTGTGGGTGCGAAAGCTGCCCGTACATTGCGCGCCATCGGCCGAGGCAGCCAGGCCGCAAACCCCAGCGCGGTGAGGGGAAATTCGTGGTTCATTTCCATAATTTCAAACTGTACCACAGCCGAGTAGAGGCAAAGTCATTTTCTTAACTTACAGATGATGGTTTTATGCAGACTTGCTTAAACAGAGTCTTGGAACGCTGATGTTGGTCTGGGTGGAGGTCACTGTTACCTTGGCTTTTGCTGCTGTACAGTAACAGCCTCTAAACTAATTTTATTTTGCCTGTAGTCCAATATATTCCAAGAAGCTGGGGGAAATGTAGGAGGGAGAGACAGGAAAACAAATTGCTTCCATTTTATGTACTTTCTTATGTATCAAGGCTATCAGGAAGACTCATGGCTGGAATTGTTCCTTAGCATCCCTTCAGCTGTGGAATAGCTCATCATTCCCACACTTTTCCGTCCAGAGTATTCCTGAGAACACTTACCCTTGCACAGTGGGTGATCCAAGACATTCTTCTCAATCAAATTATGGGAAAGCCAAGTTACAGAAGACAAGGCTTACAGGGAATGTCGTCAATATCTGTAAATACCTCAAAGGTGGGTGGCAAGAGGATGGTGCCAGGCTCTTTTCAATGGTGCCCGGTGCCAGAATGAGGAGCAATGGCCACAAACTAAATCACAAAAAGTTCTACTCAACATGAGGAAGAACTTCTTTGTGCTAATGGGCCAGAGCACTGGGAACAGCTGCCCAGGGAGGTCATGGATTCTCCCTCTCTGGAGACATTTAAATCCCACCTGGACATTTCCTTGTGTAATCTGTTCAAGGTGACCCTGCTTTGGCAGAGTGGATGGGCTGGATGGTCTCCAGAGCTCCCTTCCAGCCACAACGGCACTGATTCTGTGAAAAATAGTTCCCAAACTCTTCAAAGTCTGTATGCAATTACTGTGCTGCTGCCAGCTCTTGAGTTTTGAAAAAAAAAACCAAAACAGCCCTGCGTTTTTAGTTAACCAAAGTAAACATGAATGTGCCATTATCTGTTAGTCACAGTTTCTCCTGACTTGCAGAAGAAAAAATATTGCTGTAAGGGACACAGAATGCTTTCTTGTACAAATAGAGCCTGGTTTTTCCCTTTTTCTCTCATGCTCTTCTATTACTAATTCAAAATGAGTGTGTTGGGTGGGATATTTTTTGCAGGAGTGCATATCTTTGCACACTAAACAGTGTATACTGTACAATTCCTTTAGGATGTACAGAGATGCAGGCTAAAGAGAAAACAAAACCATTACAAATGTAAAATCAGTCTAAATATATTTTCTTCTCCTCTAGAAGTTATTACCCCCCACACCCTTTTTTTTTTGACACCGAAATCCTGCTTGCTTTCTGTGGCAAGCTACTAGAGAACTCTCCAAAACAAAGGATAACAGGGAAGTCAGGGCTGTTCCTTTTGCAATGTGATCTCAGCTCTGTCAGGGAAGGGAGAATGTAGGCAAGGGCTGTGTGTGCCCAAATCAGGTTTTGTACGCAAAAAGGGAACATGTGAGCTGTGTGAAGGACGGTAAATTTGAGAATAAGAAAAATGCAGTTTTTAAAAAGCAATTTATTTAGGTTTACTGCCTTGCAAAAATACCCAGAAGGGTGAAGCTTGGCCTTTTCAGAGGATTGAACAGTTTTGAAGTGTGCTGGAGGACCTGGAAGTAGATAGTGAACTCTGGGTACTGAGGTGCTTCCATGCTGGTAAGGGCACTTCCAACCACCCAGGAGAGCTGTAAGGTTGGGCAGAGTTTCCATGGAGAGGAAGAGCTATGAAGAAGTATTGAGAAAAAAGGGCTTGGAATGAAAGTCTTTCTGCTTTCTGTCAGTTCCTGCTCTATTTGGAAAGCAGGGGTACTGATGAATTGGCTAAAGACCCACCCACAAGGGAAGTCAAATGAGGTGCCAACCAAACAAGGTGACATTTCCCTGCAATACAGAGTTGCCTGTGTGGTTGATATTTATTCCCAAGAGGTGCCCTGGATTTCTGCTAGCCTGGGTTTCTAGAAAACGTGTACAACAGTTAGATGAGGAACGTGCTCCAGAGCCTCCCCTTAGGGTATAAATAATGGATGCATAAGCTGTTACATTTTAAATCCCATGGGAACTGTAAAGTGGTGTCTGGAATCACAGGTGGGGAAAAAAAAAATAATCTGCCTGCGTTTTTGCAGGCTTGCTTTGTCACAGCCCTCCTCAGCATGGCACACGGTGGCCTTTCCTGTGGCCTCTTTCATCTGCAGATGTGATGAGGTGTCCAGAGAGTGGCAGAGAAACTGGTGACACAGGGATCTGGGCGAGGACCAGCATCCATGGAGCCCTGGGCAGGAGCAGAGCACCCCACAGGCTTCTGGAGGCTCAGGGATGCAGTGAGCAATAGCCTCGAGATATGACTCAGCTTGTGCAACTTCTTTAAAATGCACGGTTGGGAAAACACGGCACAACAAAGAGGTTTTCAAAAGCAAGGAAGGAGAGGGAAGGATGAAAGCTTGGTCTCAGAGGGCGTGTAGCAGCTGGGAGTCCAGTCAGCAAGCCGAGGGAAATTCCAAGCAGGTATTTTCAGGCGAAAGGCAAAGGTGGTTGTGCGATTGGTGCAGCAGGAGAGCTTCTGAAGGAGCTTGTGCTTACAGGCAGTGCACGCCAAAACAGGCTCTCTGAGTTAACAGAGGCAGGATTTCTGCGGAGGCAGGAGGAACCACCAGTGTCTGTGCTCAGAGCTTGCTGCAGCGCTCTCCCGCTTCCCTTGGGACAAACCGGCTCCGTGTCGTGCGCCCGGGGGAACTCGAGGCTGGCACAGGGACTGGGGCACTAAACGAGCACCGGGACCTGCTCCTGCTGTCACTTCCCTGTTGGAAACGAGGCCGAGGGATGCACAGCGGGAGACTTCCATAGCTCAGAGTGCTCAGACACCACACCACAGTGATCAAACCACTGTGGTCCTTACGGGCCACGGTCACCCTCAGCTCCTGTGGCGTTCTTGACTATGGGAAGCACAGCTCCACTGGAGTGACTGTCCAGACAGGGTCAGTGCCAGCTGGAATGGTTGGTACCGTGCCTCCAAAGGCACTTGGATAAGCATCCTGCGCTGCAGGGTATCTGTTGGACAGCGCCAGAGCTCGAGGCCACCCTGTGAGGAGTGGCTGAGGGAGCTGGGGATGTTCGGCCTGCAGAAAAGGAGGCTCAGGGATGACCATATTATTCTCTACAACCATCTGAAAGGAGCCAGTTGGGGTTTGGCCTCTTCTCCCAGGGAACCAGCCACAGGACAAGGAGGACATGGCCTCAAGCTGCAGCAGGGGAGGCTCAGGTTGGACGTTCGGGGAAATTTCTTCACAGAGAGGTTGATGAGACACTGGGATGGGCTACCCAGAGAGGTGCTGGAGAGGTGTTTAAGGAAAGGCGGGACGTGGCAGTCAGTGCCGTGGTCAAGTTGACACGGTGGTGTTGGGTTATAGGCGGGGCTCGATGGTCTCACAGGACTTTCCCAGCCTCACTGACTCGGCGATTCCGTGATTCAGCGTTTCTGTGCGCCCCGGGAAGCGCCGGCCGGGAGCGGCCCCGCAGCGCCCGCGCCCCCCGCAGCACCGCCGCTTGGCCGCAGGGGGGCGCCAGCGACACTCCCGGCTGGGGGGGCGGGACAGCGCTTTCCCCGCGCCCATAGGTGACATTGACTTGACTGATGGCCCCTTTGTCCAATCGCCATGGAGCAGCGGGGTAGGACGCGGGCGGGGCGAGCAGGGCGCGGGGGGTGTGCGTGATTGACATCAGCAGCGGCCAATGGCCGGGCGGGGCAGGGGGCGGGGGGCGGGCCCGCGGGGCCGGGGGCGGACAATGAGGGCGCCGCGGGGAGGCGGCGGCGGCTGGAAGATGGCGGCGGGCGGAGGCAGCGCGGGGCGGCCCTGCGCGGCGTGGCTGCTGATCGCCGCCGCCGCCGCCCTCACCGCCGGTGAGTCAGGGACCGAGGGAGCCGGTTCGGCCCTTTAACGCAGCTCCCGGGGCGAAGGGCGGTTCCGCGGGCAGGACACGGCTCTGCCGCTCGCTGCCCACCCGGTTGGGAGCCGGGTTGGCGGCGGCCGAGGACGCCCGTCCTCACGGGAGGAAGGGTCGGTGTGCCGGGGACAAAGCCCCCGGGAGCCGGCGTGGGCAGGACAGGGCAGGGGGTGCCAGGGCAGTGATGCGCGGCGGCCCCGTGTCAGCGCTGGTTCCACAGAATCCATTAGCTTGGAAAAGATCCCCGAGATCATCGAGCCCGCCCTGGGACCGAGCACCACCGTGGCTTCTTCACTCCGGGGACGGGTGGCGCTTGTTGAGAGAGCCACGGGGTGACCGAGGAATGGGGACGCTGGACTTGTGGTAAACGACTTGATTCGGTCACTGGTGAAGTATTTGGGTAGAGGGGGAATTATGTCAGTCAGATGATGCGTTTATGACTCGTATAGGTGGAGAGTAATCGCAGAACGGGTCGGGTTGGAAAGGGACCACAGTGGGGTCATCTGGTCCAGCCTCCCTGCTCGGGCAGGGTCATCCCAGAGCACATGGCACAGGATTGCGTCCAGATGGTTCTGGAATATTTCCAGGGAGGAGTACAGGGCTATGTGAGAGTAGCGAGAGTGATGCTTTACTACGCTGTGGCTTATGTTCTCAGAGGGCAGAGGGTTCCACACATCACTTGGACTCCAAAAGTTACGCACATTTCTCATGCCAGCTCACTGTTTATAGATGCTGGGCATGGACAGTGAGGGAATATCCCGTATGTATGGATAATGATGGATATCTTGAGTTGGCAGTACTTGCTTAATGGGTAAAACTTTGTGAAGTGCTTCAGTAGGAGACATTAAGAAGGCTGATGCCTCCTTAGTTCATATGTCTGGAAAACTGTGTAAAACTATAAGTCCATCTGGGAAGAGGTTTATGAAGAAACTGTGCTGAGTGGTAAGGAACTCTAAAATTTATTTCATAGAATTTTAGAATTTAGCTTGGGACAAATCTTAAAGATTATCTTGTTCCAATCCCACTGCTTTGGGCAGGGAAATGTTTCACTAGACCAGATTTCTCAGAGCCCCATCCAGCCTGACCTTGAACACTTCCAGGGAAGGACCATCCACAAGTTCACTGGTCAACCTGTTCCAGTGCTTCCGTTCCCTCACAGTGGAGAACTTCCTCTTAATATCTAATTCCTATTATTATTCCTCTTCCTAAATCTGTTCCCAAAGAGCATTGTTTGTATTTGTTTAAGATGACTGTATATTACAATAAAGAAGTAGAGATACTTAAGGCTTCCTGTGTATCTTCAGAGACAGTATTTAGGATTAAGTATATAGATGTGAAATATGCATATATTACAGTAAAACTGGGGTCTTTGGAAATACATATGAAGGCAAGAGAAGGAAGCACGTTTCCCCTGACCACAATGAAAGGTACAGCTGAAGTAATGCTATAGGTGGGTGGGAGTAGTAGGTCGTTGTAGAAGGTCTAATTTATTCCTGTGTTGGCTTCTTTCCTTGCACATCCTTAATCCTCCTGTCTGCTTTGAAAAGCAAGGTTTACATCTCTGCATGGCCACAAGTGATCAGAGTGCAGGCCCTTCACCTCTTTTGCATACCCAAAGGAGTTTGGTGATAGGAAGGAAAAGATTACCTTCCTCTGAGTTTGGGGGTGCTAAGGAGTCCTGGGTAATCAGTGCTGTGCATTTCTTCTTGCCTGTGCCACTCAGGCTCCTGATGTTTTCTCAAGGACCTCCCCGTTCCCTTTTCTCATGCTGGACTTTTCCCCTTGTGAGAGGTTCAGAAATCAAAACCTGCCTTTTTTGGCAGGGGCAGGAGTGGTGTTTGCAGAGGGCTGTAGCTGCTCCCTTGCTCAAGTGTGGCGTGTGGCTGGGTGATGTGCTGCACGCGTGGCTGCCGTGCCTTGTGTCTGCTCTTCTGCCTCTTCATATGCTCTGTGTCAGGTCTGCTCCTGTGGCAGGTAACCTGCAGTGGGACAGAAATATTGCTTAGGGTGCTGTGCTGTGCAGGCCCCATTGAACACCACAGCCTGCTCTGCCAAGCCCGGTTGCTTCACAGATAAGCAGAGATAACAGAGTTCTAGGCTTGTTTTCGTATGTGCCCCTGCATGTGTGGGTTAGGAGCTCATCTTGCTTCTTTATGCTAGGTCATCTGAAAACTCTGTTGCTTCATTTACTTGTAAGAATGAAGGATCATTGTCAAATGTGCTGTCTGTGATTCTGGGGACATTTTGTAGCATAAGCAGTTAATCCAGGTATAATCTCTTCTGTGCATGAGTGAGCCTGGAACAACCAGCCAAGAATATCAAGAAAATGGATTATTTTGCAATTGTGCATTTGTAAGCCATGTAATTATGACTTAAAGTGGTATCCTGCCTGTGTTTGACATGAGGGTGGTTCCTGATTACTCCTGGCAGTCTCAAAAAATGTCCAGATATTGTTGGAAAGAATAATGATGGTGGTTTTTTATTATTCTTTTTGATACCAACAAAACTTGATCTTTTTTGAAATTTATTTTCTCCTACTACCCCTTTTATACACACTCATCCAAGTGCACGTGGGCACATACACATGGGTCAGTAACAAGTGTAGCATTGAGATATTAAATAGCTCAAGTGTCTGTTGCTGCTTTGAGCTCACCAGCCCATTTCAATTGCTGCTTGAAATGTTTCCTGAAAATAACAGTGTAAGTCAGGGTTGCAATGCTCACTTGTTCTTGTGCCAGGTTTAGTCAGAATTCCTGTAGTCACCCCCGTCAGAAGCTGTTAGTCCTTTTAAGCTCAGCCCACTGGTGCTGCAGGTAGAATTGCCTTGCCTTCACTGGGTTCTGCAGAGGCAAAAGCTGGATAAACTCTCAGCTCACCTTGTTTGCAGCAGCAGCAAGAAGTTCTTGAATATGTTGAAAAGTCTGTACCTTAATGTTTTGGTGATGAAATGAAATAAATGGTCAGATGCTTCTTGGCCCCAGTCATCCGACAGTCTCAGTCTCTTACAATTGCCTGTGTAAGTAATAGCATGCATAGCTGTGTTGCTTGTTATCTGAATTAAAATTGATTGTACTAAACAGCAATTCCACTGCCTGTCTGTGGATGCATCTTGTCCTGACTAGTGCTGGATATCCTGTGTCCCATACAGAGTTGAGACGGAAGACCAAAAAAATGAAACCTAGTATTATGACTCAGATTTCTTTAAAGATTTTAGTCTGAGTAGTTTCTAAAAACTTAACTGTTTTTCTGGAGAAGTGCCATATAGATCATCATCAGGTCATCTATCCAAAGCTTATTATCAGCACCTGTAGTGGGAGTTGTCCAAGTGTGGTATGATGTGATGTGGTTTGATCATGTATGGCATACATTGCTCTTTCTACCACCTGCATGTATTTAACAAAATAAACAGCCTTGTATGCAAGAAAATACATTTTTTGAACTATTGAATGCTAACTCAGGATATCCCAGGAATACATCAGAAAGCTGGAAGCTCTGTGTATGAAAACATTTACATCCTTATGGCATATATTCTTTTTTTTTTTTTTTTTGTGTGTGTGTGGTTTGTTTGTATTACTTTAGCGGTCTGGGTTAGTGGAACCCCACAAGAAGTGATTAGCACAATGGGGAGGATGTGAATATCTTGTGTAAGAGAAGGCTGTGCCAGGAGAGGACAAGAAGTTCTGAACTGGCTTTACTGCCAGCAAAGAGGCTTGGGGAGGTCTTAACTGCAGTGATTCACTGTTATCTCTAACAGCAGTACTGTGGAAAAGCAAGTGTTTACTCAGTTTAGCAATAAGCAGTACCCATAGCACAGAAGATGTGGCAATGCATCCTAAGGCAGGGTTAACAGCAGTATTTTTTGCTGAGCAGGTTGAAAGTTTTTCCTCCCAATCTCTTTTATCTTTAAGCAGCCATTCTGTTACTTGTCCTGAATAAGTTTGTTTTGTTTTCTCATCTGGGACAGAGTTCATTTTCCTCACAGCTTGGATGGTGCTAAGTTTTGAACCTGTGGGGAAAAGAGCCTCGATAACAATGTTTTGCATTGGCTTACATACCTCAAGGCCTTTTTTGTTTGTCACCCCTCCCTGACAGCTGGTGGGCTGGGGGTGCATGAGGAGTTGGGAGGGCATCACAGAAGGCATGGTCAGCAATAAAAGCTGGGAAAAGAAGGAGGAAAGGGGCTATTTGGAGTTACAGCGTTTGTCTTCCAAGTCACTGTTATGCCTGACAGAGCCCTGCTTTCCTGGAGATGGTGAACACCTGCCTGCTGATGGAAGCAGTGGGTGATGGCTTGTGCTTGGCCTGTAAAATTGTTTTAATCTCAATCCTTGAGTTTTTTTACTTTTACACTTCCAGTTCTCTCCCTGATCGCACCGGGGGTGTGAGCGAGGGGCTGCGCAGGGCTGAGCTGCCTGCTGGGGTTAGCCCACACTGCTTGTGTATTGTTCCCCTCGGCTGCTGTGCCTTTCACCTCCTGCATTTTTATGTGTCTGTTGAGTTGGCACTTTCCACTCGGTGCTGCTGCTAGGTTTTGGCTTGAAGTGCATAAAGAGAACTGGAAGGCTGTGGTTGTTCTTGTGAACTCTATTTCTTCCAACCCTGCAGAAAAAGATGCTTTGTGGTACATAACATTTACTGATGCTTTATGCATGTGGTGTTAAGGGGCACAAAGAGTACTTGCCCTGAAACATTGATTATACCCTACCTTCAGTGTTTCAAATCAGATTGAGATTCTGATCCTTAATGGAAGGTTAAACTCTGGGCAGTATAGCAGTTGTCAGTGGTTGGTGGCATTTTCAGTCCCATGAGATGGAAGTAAATGAGCTCAGGTCATCTCCAGGTGGGTGAAATGGCCACTGCTGGAAGCATTTAGAGTTGGCTGCAAGCCACCTGTTGTTCAGTAATGTGTTTTTGTGATGTGTGCAAGTGAAAGGTGGTGAACAGGGCTCCCTCTTGGTAATAAATTCCATAAAGCTGTATGTGCAGCAGGAGTTTTGAAATCTGACTGGTTTCTGTGTCTCAAAGTGTTCAGATCAAGATCTTGCAGGATCTTGCTTGATGGGAGATGCTGCTCCATTCAAAGGAATGGCTCTAGAAATCACCACACGTGTAAACTGGGAAAGTTGATGTAGAGTGCCACAAGGAAGGCCATAAATTCTTCACAGAAGAAATGTTCCTGAGAAAAACCAGCTGCATCAGATCCTGCTTGGTGCTTCCTAACCCTCCTCAGTTGTACAAAACAGTATACAGTGGACTGGGCTAGGGTGTTGGTCTGGTTTGAAAGAAAACAATGGTGAAAGGGCTGTTTTGAGCACAGATTAGTTCTGATCACATTCATCTCGTCCTGAGTGTGCATGTGAGCTATTTAAATTGGCACCACCACTGACAAATTCTTGTGGAACAATGCTTTGAAATATTTAGCATGAGCTTTTCCTTTTGGTTTTGTGGTTGTGCTGCTGCAGGTTATAGCTGGTTACGAGTTTGCTCAGCAATTCAGTTAGCAGGTAAGTGTGAGATTGCTGCAAGCTTGGTGCCAGAGCTGGCTGCAGATGTTCAGCAGTCCATGGATCTATAAGGAATCTGGTCCTCCAAGGGCTTTGGATTTGCCTGAACTGCTGAAGTCTCTAGTCACACCAGAACAGATTGGCTGCATGAATACCGTGTTAGCTGAGGAGGGTAATCACTTGGATGATGTAATTTCATCAATCTTCTTGCTCAGTTAGGTGGTAGGATTTTATTTAACAGGTTACAGTTGAGTCTCTCTGTATACAGGAAAAAATCCTGTGCTCACCTTTCAGGCTGGTGGAAATACCAATACTTGGCAAGAGATGGACATGATTCTGGTTCAGCAATGATGAAGGTGGGAGTTACTGTTCACAGAATGCCACTAATACTTTAGATGGTTCAAAGTGCAGCTTTTGCAGATGTTTCTTGGTGTGTATAGACTGAGTTGGTTACAGCTTGGTGGATTGACTACTGAAAAAGGGCAGCTTCCTATGTCCGATACGTAGGTTTTGAACTGTATCTCCTCATGAAATTTCTGTATCCACATCCTAGAGTCTACTGCCTAGTTTGTTTTGGAAATTGGTAGTTCCCATGCTGCTAGTGATAGATTTTGCAAAAAGATGCTGCATGCCATCAACAGTTGTCAACATGTATTTTTAACATAGTTTCACTTGAGATAGTGTTAATAACCCAAAAAAAGAAAAAAGGCTGGAGGGAAGCTTTTGTCCCAGCCAGCAATATGTCAGCCTCAACTGTCCACTCCATGGGTTTGCATTTTGCTGCTGTTTGGTTGTGGTTTTCTTGTCTACAACTTCTGATCCTTAATACTCTCTTTTCCTTAGTAGTTGTGACAGTTTTAGTGGATTGCTATAGCAATTTTAGGAAATGCTTGTGATGGTGGGATGCTTTTTTTATTCTCTCTACCATGTGTTGAGATGTCTACCCAGCTTCTCTCAGATCTAAGTAAGCTTCATTCCCTATTTGTGGGAAAAAACTGGTGTATTTCAAGGAGACTTTTCTGTCTTTTCTGCCTTTCTGTAATCTTAGTTCCCATTTTCTGGCATCTTTCCTTTTCCACAGAAAATAATGTGCTGTGTTTGTTAGTGACTCTGTTAGTATTGCAACATTAGAGGTAGAACAGCTGCCATCAGCTGTTCCAGTTACCCTTTGCACTTTGAACAGCTTTGCTTAACTTGCCCCCTTTGCGTTCTCCACTCTTTCTGGTTTGCTATGTCACTAAGAACTGTTTACTTGGTTTTGAATGCTTGTAAACTTATTTGGGCATGGAAGGAAAGCCACTTCAGAGCTGTTGAGCAGAAAAATGTGATGTGTGGTTTGGAAAGTACCTGAGCTGCCGATTGGTGTCCCAGCCTGCAGCATAGGCAGGGAAGTGTTGCTTTGTGATCCCCAGGGAAAAGTACTAGAAGTAACTAGAAGTTAATTGCCTCAGGACTAAGTATCTGCCCAAACCTGACATATGACTGATGCTGTAATAGGAGCATGAAGCTGTGTAGCTACACTGCTTACTTGTTCATAGTTCTCAGCACCTTTACAAGCATCTCTGTTTTATGAGATGAGAAAGTGATATAGCAGTGAAATTATTTCCTCAGGACTGAACAAGAAATCTCTGGCCTGTCTGGCAAGGGAGCTCAGGCATTTTTTGCTGTTTCTCATGCTTGTTCTTCATTTCTGGTTAAAGCATGGGCTTTGAAAGTAAATCTCAGCATAGGTTCTTTTGCTGCTCCTTGGCAGAACAATGAGCAGCTCTGCGTCATATGGAGGAGAGCACGCCAGAAACTGGCCCTGCCGTGTAGGAGGAGAGGGAGGTACCAAAGTTTGGTGGCTCTGGAGATTTGTCTTTAAGTCCTGTCAGAGTAGGTGCATGGAGGTATGGAGGGCTGAGATACATGGATGTTATTGTCTGACATTGTTTGCCAGCTTAGCCACAGCCTGCTCAAGACTGCTCAATGAAACTGCTTTCCTTTCACTTGGGGTGTCAAGATGCTGTTTTTTCCCTCCTTGGGTCAGGCAGAACTTAGCTCAATGTGCAGAGGCCAGGAGAAAGTGAATGTTGCATTAGCAGATGCTTGTCTCTGCTTGGGGGATGAAGGTTTCCAGTGGTGACAGGAGGTGGTTGGTGTTTGTGGGCTGGGTGTCACAGCTGTGCTTTCTGGTTCCTGGAGCTGCAGGGTGCTGCAGGACCGGCTGTGTTATGGAGACAGGAAGCTCGCTTTCTGCCAGCAGCCTGGGTTACTTGACAGAATTGGCAACCTGGAGAGATGCTGTAGCAGCAGCTAAAAGCTCTGCTGGTGAATTGGCATTTGAGAGTGAAATTAAATTCTTCTGTCCTCCTTCAAGGCAATGGAATTTAGTTTTTGTTGCTTTGAAACTTAGATGTCAAGATTGGTTGGTGTGTTTCTGTCTACTCCTCATTTCTGTAGCTGGTGTTGCTTTTTGTCCTGTGTAAATGCATGCAGTGCAGACATCAAGGTCGTGGTGACAGGGGGGCTGCAGGGACAGTCTCCATGAGGAGGGGCTGGACACATGTGGCTGCTTAATACTTGTGTGTTGTTGTCCGTATGAGGTACACCTTGGTTTGCTCCCAGGTGGAACTGCTGGCATGGGTTCTATTTTTCTGTTAAGGCTAAACAATGTGAAGGAATTCTTTGTGTGGAAATTGTATCCAGAATCTGGGTGCTTTAGTAGATCTCATGCAGTTTCAGAGGAATGATTTTGGCATGTCTGCTAAGGCAGGAAAGCTAAGGTTTCTCCACCAGGTGTTTTATCCTCAGTGAAGAAATGGCCTATGGAGACGTAAGTGCCTGTAGTTGCAGTTGGGGACTATAAATTTGTTCTGGCTTTCTGGGACATTTTGCAGGGGTTTGGTTGCTATTGTTTCATGCTGCTTGTACAGAGCAACTGCTTTGTGGGAGAAAGAACTAAATGCCATGCAGCCGTAGTTGAGAATGCTGTCAACAGTAGATGTCTCACAAGACACTTAGCATTGAGTAAGAGTATTTGTTAATGAAAGCACCGATTTTCAAGTGTATATTGGTTTTGTGACCTAAGACCCTTGGTCATTAGAAAAAACCACATCTTCCTTTCTGATGAAACTTCTGAGCTGCTGGGGAGACCAGAGTGAAGATACTGAAACACTGAATTTTCTGTCATTTTATCAAGACCTTTCTTCCATAAGCGACTTCATTTCTAAATTGTATACATGGCTGTATTACCAGGTGTCTTTGAGAGATGCAAAGCAAGTTGCTTGTATTAATTAATAAACTGATGATTAGCCATTTCAAGAGGAGGAGAGTGACACTCTTCCTGATGTAGGATGGGAACTGTAGCAGCCATAAGCATCCAGTATTTAGCAATTTGATTAAAGTTTCCATGTGGTCTGTGTTTGTGCTGGTGGAAGTAAGATGCCTGTGATTACAGTATTAGCTGTTTGCATTCTTGGTTTGTTAGGTCTCCTGGTGATCAAACTGAGTTGAATCCAGCAAAGTTGAGTTTATTTTGGTGTGTCCGCAGTCGTAATTAACAGAATGTTTTCATTGGATCCAAGATCTCAGTAGAAAAAGTGGTCTGCAAAGAAATATTAATTATCTATATGTTAATTAGTGTAAAACTTCAGCACACAGAAGGATTTCTTTGTGATACACTATGAGAACAAATGGTCAACCATATTTCTACATTAAAAATATAGACTAAAAATAATCCTTGCCCAAAATGTTTTCTTACAAATCACTATGAGGCAAGTGTAATCAACCAGGGGGTACAAGTAAAAGTAGGAGAAGATGACTTCAGTTTTAAAAGGCATTGATCTCCAAGCAGTGGTAGCTTAGTTGCTGTTGGATTCATACAGATGCAATTATCACAGGCTTTGGACGGGCTCAAAGGAAGTGAAAGGATCTTGCAGGTTTTGAGCAGATCCTCCCAAGCCTGAGGGACAGCATTTAGAAGGAGGTGCTGCAGTTTGGAGTTGAAGAGGTTTGGATGAGACCAGTGCTGTAATGCAGCTGGGGACAAGAGTCTCTTCATACTGAACCAGGGATGGGTGCTTGGTGTCATTTCCACTTCATGGAAGGAAGCAGTGATCTTGCATATGGAATGTCCCTCTCTTCTTAGGATCACCCTTGGGGCAGCTTGGCTACCAGGAACTGCAGTACTTTTACTGGTCTGTTACTGTCCATATGTGCAGAGCAAAAAGGATGTCACAATAATGAAGGCCAAGGTACAAACTGGAGGTTTTACTCTGGAGTCAGCTGAACAGGTGACTGGAAACTCTGAAAGAACTCTGGGAAGAGTTCAAAGTTAGAGGTGCTGCACAGGTGTTGAGTTGGAGAGACACGTGGCAGGTCCATGGTGCTAAAAGCAGTTGTGGAGGGCTCTGAGCTCTGCTTTAGTCCCATTTAGTGTGAGCTGACAACTTAGCATTGACAAAGATGTCAGACTGAGGCTGTTCTTTGAACATAAGGAGACAGATCCTGAGCAGAGATGCAGATCTGAGTAGTCAGTGCGGTGATGGGAGGTTAAACTTGTTTTGCAGATGAGATCTCTGAGGCGAGATACCGAGAAAAGAGAGACCTGAGAATAGAGAGAGTGTTGATGAAGAATGAAGATCCATGATGGGAAAAATAAGAAAATACTAGTAAGTAAAGTTAGTAAGTTAGTAAGAATATGAGCGTCTTACCCTATTTCAAGATCAGGAGGATTGTCTGGGAAGGAAGATGTGGATGGAGAGTTTTCATTGCAGTGTGGGGGTTGAAAATGGAGCTGGAGAGAGTTATTGTAGTTGGAGTAAAACTGCTTGAACAACACTAGAGATTTAAAAGAAATGGCTGAAGAGGCACAGGTGGGTTTTTTTTTAAAAATATTTTGATGATAGCTGAGAAAAATAGAACCGTTTTTCTGTTGAAAAGAGTAAAAGCAGCTTAAGGCCAGATGAGATGTTCAGAAGGAAATATTTGGGCTACAGGCAGTTGGACAGGGTTAAAAAACCAAGGAAGATGCATTGGAGAAGAGCAAATGTTTATTTTTGCCCTATGTACCTTGCTGACCTTCCCTTCTTAAAGCACTCCTCTCTCAGACAGTTTTCCTGTGATCATTTTTTCATCTTGAGAGAAACTAAGGCTGAGTAAGCTTAAGGAATAGAGCAGTGTGTAAGTGTGACTGAAATATGACTCAAAATTCAACTTTCTCCAACTGGAATATTTAAATAGGTAGAGGAGCTGGAAGGTGGATGTAATCCTGGTAAATGTGGAAAGAGGAGGAAAAGAGATAGAGCTGGAGATGATCCATATGGATTTTATTATGACAGAGGAGGCCAAAGAGTTCAAGGTAGTGGGAACAGCCAACATATCAGTAAAAGTATGGGATTAGAGGGCTGAGGGTGAACAAATCTTGTGGCCTCTCTACCAAACAGGTTATGATTTAAGGAGCCTTTGTCTCATGCTGTAAGACAACAGAAGCAGGAAAAATATTTTTGAAGCAGTGAAAAAGGCAGAGGGAAAATCAGCAAAGAAGAACATGAAATTGAGCCAACAATAGGACAGATGAAAATTAAACTTGATAGAAATATCTGTACAGGATTACATAGTTCCTTCCCAGACTAAGGAAGAAGTCTTTTTTTGTTGTTGTTGTTTTTTTTGCTTCACTACGGTTCTAGTGAGTTAGCACAGTGACTTCTTTAGATTTAGACAGATCTGTGCTACCCACTGCCTGTGTGTGGCAAGGAGTTCTCTGTACCATGTACAAGCAGACAATGTCTGTGCAGACTCTTTTCTTCCTACACGAATACTGAGGGCATCTTGCTTGTTTTATGCTTGAAAGGGAGGTTTGTTATGCGGTTTGGACTTAGTACAATGGATTTTATTTTATTTTTCTTTTCTACACCATTAACTGAAAAAAATACATAAAGCACAGCAGCTCTCAGTTCATTTAATTTGGTTGCTAGAAGTCTTTGTATGTTCCAAATAAATATTTGGTAGTTGTTTTACAAAAGAATATTTTTTTGGCCCATAGTCAGAATATGTACAAGAGAAAGGAAGCTCTGATAGAATCTTATGATGAAAATTCACCACCCCTACTCCCCATCCTCCTTGGGGTGCTTTTTCTCTTGGAAATGAGAGCAGTGATTACAGGAGAATCTGAAGTATCAAGAGATAACCTTAGAGATGGGACTGAGAAGTCAGTGAATTTTGGAAGTGAATAGTATGGACTCTGAACAGCAGAATTAATGAATGGTGGTTTCTTCTGGTTTTGGTTATTGCAATTACTGTGATGTGCTCAGTTCTCCCACCCATGCTTGCATGTTCATTCTGTCAGATGTTTGCTGTCCAACTTCTGAAGGCTTCTGAGCTGGTTGCTATCACTGAGTAAAAACGCAAACCTCATGATTTAAGGTTTGGTTTGCCTACTTCAAGCTACTTTATTCAAAGCTGAGAAACAAATCAGCTGAGGTACTGATGGAGCAGGAAGGTTTGTTCTCCTATTCTAACAAGGGGATTTAAGGTACTGCAGCCCAGAAACATAGAATCCTATGAACAGAAGTAGATGGCTGTTACCATCTCTATGCTGAAAATCATGGTTTAATAAAAATCAAAACTTATATTTGAGGTACCAGGAACACACATGTGCACCCACCCACACTGACTTGACAAGATTTTTGCTTTCACGTGGATGTGACATGGACCCTGACAGACACTCTCTTGTTATGTCACAAGATCATACTTTGTTTTTGTACATAAATCTGAATCAATGTAGAGATGTATCTGCTTAAATCTGGATGGGGATTGTACATTGGCAGTTTAGAAGGTTCCAGATAAAGAATATCTTCAATATGTTTTCCAAATCATGATGAATTTTATTTACTTATTAGGAAATCTACCAGTACAAGCACAATATTAACCTTGATTACTTTAAATTTGGAGGGTGTTTGTGGTCTCTTTGCTGTTTTGACTGTGCATAAGGTAGAAAAAAAATTAAACTACTCTCATGCTTCTAAACTGTAACCGAGTGATTATTTGTGAGGCCTTGCACATACAGACCTTGGAGCATGGCAAAGAGAAGGAATAGATGGCATAGCTGGGAGCGAGAGAAGTTTGTTCCTCAGCTTTCTGGAGGTTAGCTTTTGTTTTACCTACAGCTAGGAAAAACTGGAGATATGAACAAGATGTATGACAGAGAGGAAACTGAGTGTAATAGCTGGGCCGGGTTGTTAGTTCCTCTGATGAGGCTTAATTATTACAATGCCTGCCGTCAGCTGGTACAAAAGAGTTTTAAACTCCTCCTTTGCACCATAGAATCGGCTTCCACAAAGTGTTGCAGAGGAAACATCTGTGAGTGGAAAACATCCTGTCATAGATAATACAAGGAAGGAGAAGTGAGTATATGCTTGGCCTGCTCTATACTTCTTTGATGGCAGGTATAATGCCATGTCTGTGCAATCACTCGATGCAGGAGTTACTGATGCCTCTTCTGCCCTTCTAGGCAGTGTGACATGAACTTCCTGATTCTCAAAGCAACACTGATGTGTCTTGTTCTTCTCCTTTCTTCTCTTTGCCTTTCCCATGCAGTCCAAGTATCAGCAGTAGAGGTCAACACCCCGGAGGAGATGTTTGTGGAGAACGGGACGGACGCAAAGCTCCCATGCACGTTCACATCCGTAGAAGTGATCAGCAGTGCAGCATCTGTCTCCTGGAGCTTTCAACCTGAGGGAGCAGCCACTCGTATCTCAGTAAGCAGTGGCTGGAGGGGAACAGAGCTGGGAGGGGAGACTGGGATAGTTGAGCAGTGGTTGTCTAGTTGGTTCTAAGGAGCAAGCACATATGGATTAGACCCTCCTCTGTGTGCCTTATCTCCATCACTCTGATTTTTGGGGGCTTTTTTAGAGTTGTGTGAAAATATTGCAGTCTTCTAGATCTCTGCCAAGACGAGTGTGCAGCGACCACAAAATACACTAGGTAGTCTGTTAGTCTTAGGAGAGGGATGTTGGTATGGAAGCTGTATGTATGAAGTAGATGAGGAATTTTGTAAATCCTCTATCCTTTTGCATTTGACTAAACATAGCAGTCACAGAATTTGAATTACCTCTGTAATTGCAGTGTTACATTGTGTGTTGTGCATGTTGTTTATTTTGCTTCTGTACTGTATAGCCTCTGCTTGAAAGGGTTTAAAGTAAGACTAGTCTCTGGTTTCAGAACAGAATTGAGTAGCTCAAATCAGTAAGCAGTTACATTCTCATAGTTACTTGACAAGTGAAAAATCAGGCTAGCAAGGAACTTAGACAAATAATATTTGTCATTGCTCAGTTACTGTATGTTAGGCCCAAGTGGGCTCAGATCCTTTGGATGTAAATCTTGAAAGAAATGGCTTTGGTAGGTTGATAGCTGTCTTCTTCCTCTTCAGACACTTGTGCCTCTTTCTTGTACCTTGTCCTGAGTGAGAATTTAGAGGAAGCAGAAAAAGGAACTCTGGGATAGCTTTGAGGATGTGGGGATAGCAGGTTGCTCATCCTGTTTGTGTTTGTCTCCTACCCTGCAGACATGAGCTCTAGGAGCTCTTCAGTGCTCAGAGCAGAGATGGTCAAAACCAGTGTGTGAGCATCTTGCTCAGTACATAGAGCTCTGAGGAACAAGCTTCTGAACTCTTGGTGAAATAAATACGTAATTTTGAAGAGGGAGCTCTTCCTATTGGGAATCCAAAGCAGTAGTTGGGCAGAAGCTTACGGAAGTAGGGCATATTTCCTGCCAGTATTGAACAGGATGGGTGAAGAGAAGCCATCTGTTTGTGTGTTTCCCATTCCCCATATATCCTGTTGTGCCATTCCCTTTCTGTATCACTGTTCAGTCGTAGGAATAGAGCTTCAGCACATAACATTCCTTTTGGAATTGAAGTCCGTTCAGATATTCCACCTGGATGTAGTTGTCAGCACAACTGAAAGAAAAGCAAATTGTCTTTAAGCAGAAGTGACCCAGCACAATCTGATGTTAATTCCCTGTTTCTTTTGAGGGTCTGGGGAAGGTGTAGAGGGGATGTTTATTTATGAGCCCGAGTCGTGGCATTGCACAGCTTGGTGGGTGTGAATTTGAAAGATCAGTCTCATGATGAGCTTATGTCTGAGCTAAGCCCATGCATCTCTTGACAAGGATGGTCCTGTGCCCCTTTAGAATCACACTGGCAATCTTGTGGCCATGTGGTGAGGCTGACTCAACTGTGAGCTTCCCCTGATTGTCCCCTTCCCTCACCTTGTATTCCAAAGAAGTCTCATCTCACTCCACCATAGGCAAGGGATGGCTTGAGTCACTTAGCTTGTGTTTTGGGACTTATTTTACTTTGTGATTTCTGCTCCCCCAGGTGAGGTCATCTAGAGAGCTGAGGAATCTGCCTCTGGCCTTCTAGACTTCCAGTGGGATGACTTCCCCTGTGCACAGGGGTGTGGTAATGCAGTGCTACTGTGTTAAAAGTTACAATCCAGCTGGAAAAGCTGCAGGCTGATGCAGAGTCCCTCCTAAATGTTGACAGCTGACTGTGTGCTTGCCAGCTTTCTACCACAAGAAATACTTTGTTGAATTTATGTTAATCTGTTTGAATTTATGTTAATCTGTAGACAACAAATAAGATTAATGGCAGCAGGACAGATGGCCATGATGTGCACATACCTGATCTGGACAAGATCCAAAGATCTTGTTCAAAGAAAAAGATTTGTGCTGCTAAGTGATAAGGCCTGATACTCAAAGTGCAGGTCTGATAGAGAGGATGTTGGAATTGCAAGCCTGAGATCAAGGGCAGGAAAAGGAAAAGGGATAGGAGGTGACTTGAATGGAAATATGACTGTCTTGTAGGCAGTCTGTTCTGTGGCAGAGACACTGGTTTGTAAATAAGCCAGGAGAAAGAGGAAGCTGGAATATTGTCCTAAATTTCTTTCATTGTTCTCTGGAGACTGAACTGAAGGGAATTCAGTTTGATTCTTGATTAGGTTTGTTTTGCTGTCTTGCAGGATATCCAATTAAGAAAGGATGTGGTCTTGCAATTCTTCTGTAGCCTTGAGGCCTCACTTAGGGTATCCCATGTGTTTGAAAGCAGAGTTGTCCTGTAGAAGTCTATGCACTTGTACTGCTGTAAATTCCGATTCTGGGCAGGTATAGTTAGGAAATACTCAGTTCCTCCTTAGTCTGTACTAAAGAGGTTTATTCTTCAAAAATTTTTGGTTGTGTATAGGGAGTGCAGAGCCAATGTGCAGCTTAGTCACTTAAAAACTGGGAAACAGTTATATTTAGTTACGTGAAGGTTTCTGGAAAACAGCTAGATGTACTCTAAATTGGTCATGGGATTTTCTGAGGGGGTGGAAGGAAGGGAGAGTGTTGCATGTTAATTTAGCTGCACTTTAGTTGCAAGTAACACAGCAAAACACAAGATGGGAAAGTTGATATCCTTTTTCTGCTAGGATGCAGGCAGCTTCCTGTGCCTGAAAGATAGATGGCTGCATTCCAGGACTATTCTGTCCTTTAATTATTACCAGGTTACCAGGTTGGTTTTTTTTTTCTCTTTCCCGTACCTTCTCTTCTGCAAAACTGTGTCCCCTGCAAAACAGAAAAAAAATCAAACCAGCCAATCCAACCACAAAACAAATCAAAACCAGCAGAAAACTGAAACTTGCAGTCTCTCGTGCTGTTATGGTTGAAGTGCAAAGCATGGTTATGTGATCAGGAGGCAGCAAGGCTGACTGAAGTGATGAAGCAGGAGGATAAAAACCTCACCTGCTGGCTGTGTGTAACACAGTTGGCTCTGGGAGAATGCTGTAATAGTGGGAGAAGCATGGTAGCTCCGTACTTGCTAATTGGATTGTTCTTATATCCTCTTTCCCTTGACTGCAGTTTTTCTATTACTCTAATGGGAAGTCATACCCTGGAAAGGACATACCATTTAAAGACAGGATCACTTGGGCTGGAGATCTTAACAAGAAAGATGCTTCTATCACTATATCAAACATGCAGTTCCGGGACAACGGCACGTACATTTGCGATGTCAAGAACCCACCTGACATTGTTGTCAAACCAGGAGAAATCCGAGTTAGAGTTGTGGAGAAAGGTATTCATTCACCCTATATGATTTTTTTTTTCTTCTTGTTTTTTTTCCCCTCCATTTCTTGTTTAAATCACTTTTATTGGGGGTGGGGGAGTAGCCTGGAGGGAATAATTGCTTTTTTAATTCTCTTCTTCCAGATCCTAATAATGAAACCAGTATCTGTCAGCTGTTTAAAAACTGTATGTCATACCCTTTCCTCTCTGCCCACTAATTCCTGTGGTTTAAACAATTCTTAGGAAAAGCTGTTGGAAATGCTTGATGAAGACATGTCTTCTCATTTTGAAGTCCTATGAATATATTTCCTGCATTATGCTACATCAAGGGTTAGGGTGACTTAGGAAATCTAGTGAGCAAGGAGAAAAAGCAGCAGACTCTTCTTTTTGAAACCCTTCTGGTATATTTAATGGAATGCAAAACTATAAATCTGGTCCAAACATACAGAAAGCAAAATGCTACTGTGTTCCATGCAAAGGTGTTTGTGTTGAATGTGCATTCAGTCACTTACTCAAGTGTTCTTAAAAAATCCATGGTGGCTCTTACAAACTTCAGGGCCTGGCTACTTGCAATCACACGAGGCTTATGGTTAGCAGTTGGTAACATTTGTCACAGGTCAAGAGCACTAAGATTCTGTTTGTCAGTTTGGCTCTTTATTTCCCTTGATCATCCAAAACATTTGATTGTTCCAAATCTGCTGGAGGTCATCCAAAATGTGATGTTCTTCCTACAATGAAATGATTATTACAGTAATAGCATTTCCAAATTTATAATTTAGGAAGGACAAGAATAAATGTTGAATTCATAAATGGCAGTGCTGATGCAGCTATTCCATTAGTTTTAGTATGTTAGGGCAGATACCCGTGTGTGTGTCCCACTTGGAGTGATACTGCTGCTAGAGCAGGGGTGTACCCCTGCTCATGAAGTCTTTCCATATTCTTACGTAGGCAAGGTCTCTAATTTTTCTCTTCATGGAATAGTTTGGGTTGGGTGGGACCTCTGGAGGTCCAACCATCACTTAGAACTTTCTGTTTCTTGGAAGTTTGAAGCCTATATAAAATAGGGTCTGTTTATTTTCTCACAATGATAGTCACTGTGAAGAAGCAGTAAAGCAATTGCTGGTTTGGCAAAGTCAGGTTGTCTTGGAAAAGCCTTTTCAGATTTTAACCCACGTTAAGCAACTAAAGACTGACTTCAGTACACGAATTCAGCTGATAGTTTTCAACAGGTTTGCATGCTGGCTTTCCTATAGCTGGGCACCTGGAAGAGAATCTCAGCAATTCTGAATGGAGACTTGTGTTTGAAATACTTCTCACCATCAGAAAAAATGTTGCAACAGCTCTCTTCAGATTCTTAAAAAGGCAGTAAAAATGGGCTTTCAAGCTCTTTTCTAGGTTGTAACTCATCCTGAACTGAGCTGGAGCAGTTTTTTCATTTGGAATAAATACATGATGACACTTGGCATATTGGTTTTTTACTAAGTATGCATCTAATAGTATTGAATTGTATGTCTGGTGTTGTAAACCGTCCAAAGCCACAGCCATTCTTTGCGCATTGAAATGACCTGATAGATGATAGGTTAGCTTTAGGTTTTGGATTAAGAATTTAATAAGTTCCATGGTGGCCCAGTTTTTAAAAGTTGCCTAACTAACCCAGCTGATTTTTACTGCAGTACCTACATGGTGTTTGCACAAACAGCTCTGTCAAGTGTGTTGGAAGAATTCTACTGGCAAGGATGAAAAGCAATGATGTTTTTTCAATAGACCATCTGAATCTGGAAAGGACTACAATTTAAAGCCTAAACAACAGAAATTCATAGGGAATTCCAATATATAATGTATATTCTTACATTAGGCTGACACTGCTTGTAACAGGAAGCTGCTTAGCAATGTGTTCAAGACAGCTTGTGTTACCTGTGGTTGACACATGGGGGGAAAAATTTAGAATGGTACAAGAATCTTTACACTTAGGAGCAATGGAAGTGTGGCTTTCCTGCCTCTTTCATAAAACTGATACTGACATGCTCTCAGTGAAATGGAAATTGCTCTGAATTTCACTAATAATAAGTGAAAAGTGTTCTCTGAATGGCTGGATTTTTGTTTTATGTTGAGCTGTTAACTTAAATATTGGCTTTTAGAGCTGGTGTTTGGTTATGTAGCCAGGACTGTCTTTCACAGTGAAGTCATTGGCTTCTCTGGAAGTGCTTATGAGGAATTTGTGTAGCTGTAGAATTCTGGAAAATATAGGGACCATTTTCTGAAAAGCAATAAAGTCAGGTTCTTAGTTTTACATGTGAACACTAGCATTTTTTTTATACAGTCTTAAAAATGTTTACTAACAGGATTTAACTGCTGTCCATCACTCAGATTCAACCAACCAGAAAAACCCTCATGAGTTAAAGAAGTGACAAGACTGTCAGAGTTCTAATATCATTCTTTCAGCAGATACTCTGCTCTGTAGTTTCGGATTGTCACTTGCTGCCTTGCTCTAATGAAATGTATGTGTTTTCTGGTGTACAAGGCAGCATCAGGTCTGCTGTCAGAAATGCATGTCTGATTTGATGCTTTTGCAAGACAGTTATTCCTGCACTTCTGGAAAAGTGAAAAAGCACAGAAACTAGCGAACTCCTTATATGCCTCAAAGTAAATTAGTTCATTTTTGCATGGGCCTCAAATCCGGTCACATCTTACATATCTGAATATTATAACTTGTAGGACTCTCCTTATAGCAGATAGATCCCTGGGCTGCCAAAAGGTTCTAGAAAGAATGTCTTCCTCTAAGTTGTGCTGTTCATATCTTCATTTTTAATTTCTAACTAAGGCTCTGAATTCCCGTATTGCTCTGAACTGGCATATCACACTGGAGAACCAGGAAAGCTGCTGATGTGATGTTTGGCTGAATGATGTTATGATCAGTGAATTAGCCAGAAGTCAGGTAGCCCTTCTGCTGAAAGTCACTGAATTCCAAAGGAACAGGACTAAATGTAAGCCTTCTCAGTTTTCTCAGTATGATGCCCCTGCTTCAGGGTACTGCTGGTCTGTGGTCCTGCTGGAATGAGTCAAGGATGGTTAAGGGGCTGTTCCACCTTTCATATGAGGAGAAATGGAGGCAGCTGGGATTGTCTGGCCTGCAGAAGAGAAGGAGGGGTGTTCTAGGCTGCAGAAGAGAAGAAAGGCTCAGGAGAATCTTCTCACCAGATATTCATGTACATTGATAGCACCTAAAGAAGACTGAGCCAGGCTCTTCAGTGGTGCCTAGTTCCAGGACAAGAGACAATTGGCATAAATTGGAACAAAGGAAATTCTGTCTGCACTTAAAACTCCACATTTTTACTGTGGTTGAACACTGGACTAGTGTGTTGGTTTGGCAAGGCCTGGTTTTACGTAGCAGGGGAGTCACAGAGATGGCTCCTGTGAGAAGCTGCTGGAAGCTTCCACCAAGTGTGGTGGAACCAATGGCTGATGGCTCTGAAGATGGACATGCTGCTAGCCAAAGTTGGGCCAGTGAGAGAGGCTGGTAAGACCTCTGTGATTACTTATTTAAGAAGAAAATCAAAGCAAGGTCATGGGGGTTTTTGCTACTAGCCAGTGAAGAAGAGGTGACAATATGTTAGGGAGAACAACATGGTGACACCAAGGAGGGGCAGGAGGTGCTCCAGGCACTGGAGCTGATCCCTCTGCAGCATGATGAGGACCATGGTGAAGCAGCCCCTGCAGCCCATGGGGATCCACCTGCAGCCCATGGGGGAGGTGCCTGTGCTAGAGTGGGTGGATACCTGGAGGAGGCTGTGATCCAGTGGAAGACTCAGTGGAGAGAGACGGTCCCTGTTTCCAGGCTGGAGCAGCCTGTCCTTGAAGGACTACACCCCGTGGAGAGACCCATGCTGCAGCAGTTTTGGGAACACTGTGTGCCCGTGGGAGGGACTCATGTTTGCAGCCAGCAGGTGTGGTAGGGTTGATACTCATGGGAGTGGCCCCATGCTGGAGAAATTCATGGAGAGCTGTCTCCCGTGGGAGGGACCCCACGGTGCATCAGGGTAAGGACACCTCGCCCTGAGCAGCAGAAGCAGTTCATATCAGTGATGAACTGACCAAGACCTTCATGCCCTGTCTCCCTGCACTGTCAGGGAGGGGCTGGGGTGAAAAGGTGCTTTAAAGGCTTACTTTATTTCTCATTATCCTCCTCTGCTTCTGTTAGTAATAAATTTCACTTTGCAGCTGAAGTTGAGCCTGTTTTGCCCTTGAAATATTTCTCCTGATCCTTATCTCACTCATGAAGCCTTCCATAAATTTTTTTTCTTTTCCCTCCTTTGCCCAGCTGTGGCAGAGGAGGGTGAGCAGGCGACTCTCATGGGTGCCTGGCATGGGGCCAGTGTCAAACCACAACTCAGTTGCCTGAAGAGTCTCCCATCCTTGGAGATAGTCAGATCCAAAGTGGACAGAGTATTGAGCAAACTGTGCTTCTTGGCCCTGCTTAAGCAGAGGGTTTGGACTGGACAATCTCAAGACATCCTCTCCAACCTCTGCAATTCTGTGATGATCAGATGCAGGTGTCTGAGATATATATAAGTGTAGGTTTTGCCTGTTGGATCTTTTGCTGATTCACATGTGTTTGGTAGAAGTAGCTAGAGTAGCATGGAGTCTTGTAAGAAACCCTCTGGCCTGAGATGTTCCTTGTGTTAACCACGATGTGGGGGGAAGGAAAGGACTTTGTTCTTATTGGGAAAAGCTGTAATGGTAGTCTGTGTATTTGACTTGTAAGTATTTTGTACTTGTTCTCTGATGGACTTTTGTTTCTGGCTGCTCTTTTTTGGCCTACTCTCCCCCAGAATAATAATAGGGAAAGCATGAGTAAAGCAATACTGTGTTTGTCTACGTGTTTTCCTGGTATTGTACAATGATCCTGACTTAAGAAGGGAAAGAAATGAGTCTGTAGAAATGTACAGGTCTGCATTTTGAGACACTACAGTCACATATAAGCACTGCTAAGAGTGATCTTGGGTAGGAGCTCTGCTGTGTGCTGCATGCTCCCTGGAGAAAACCCAGCATTCAGCACTCCTAGTGGGTTAGCGATGTGCTGTGTCCAAATCTGCTTTCAAGCATGCCTCTGTTTTCATGTTGACCTCGCTGGGAATTGCCAGATGGCTGTAACCTGTTTTTTTTTCCCTTCAGATACAAAATGAGACAGGGTTGTCCTCATTGTCACTTGTGTTCCCTGACATGTAAAAACCTTTGGTTCAACATGAACTCTCTCCTGAAGGATTGTGACATTAAGAACACTCCTGGTGTATGCTCTGTTCCTATGTTACTCTGCTGGCTGCCTTATGCCGCTGCCACTTAGGCTGCATGCTGTAATTGCTGGGTATTACATTAGTATCTCTTGCTCTAAACTAATCCAGGCTCAAGGGCATTTGTGGTTTGCGCTTGTGTTGAGCAGGGAATGCAGAAGAGTTGAATGTTTTCTCCCTTCTCTCCGCAGACAGCCTGCCTGCGTTCCCCATTGCCACCGTGGCAGGGATAGCCATCGGTACGGTTACAGGTCTCTCATCGCTCATCTCTATTGTCGTGTGTCTTGTCATCAGAAAGAACAACTCTAAAAAACGATACTCTGGGTAAGAGATCTCCCTCCTCACCCGTGACTGATGTGAGGAACAGCGGCAGGGTCAGAGGGAGGGCTTAAGGAGGGGTAGGAGTTGTTTCAGCCAAGCCTTGGCAATCTCAGCTAGAGATAGGTATGGTTATGTGGAACTGTGATCATCTGCCTTTAGTGATTACCTCTGTACTGTGCTTGAAGAGACCTACTGACCATGAGTTGCACCTGAAAATTACTAGGTGTTGAAGTTGATCCCCAGACACAAGGATATATGCCCTCAGAGCATTTAATCCAAGACCCCCTAGCTCTGGTCTGTTCCCATTCCCTCCAGCTCTCCTTTCCTTACCACCTCCAAAGGAAAAGCACCACACATGCGCTTTTAAGGAATGCTGTGTATTAAGATTAGGACTGGGTTTTTCTGTTACCAGTGTCTGCCTCCCAAGCCTGGACCAAAATACCTGCCAAGTACTTGCCAAAACCCCCTTCATCACCACACTTAAAAGTAAGGAAGGAGTAGCCACTCTGTATCCACATTCTCCTTCACTGTCTGGTTTTTGTTACCGTCCTTGTTACCATCCCTGCAGGGTTTTTAGTGTTAGGAGGGTAACTCCAAAGTGAAGCACAGTTCTTTGAGTGGGCATATGAAAAAGCAACAAGAACTGACAAAGGCAGATGAGAGTCCTGTGGTGATGAAACTTGCTGCTGGAGGAGGAGGTGCTTCCTTTTTTCTCCTCTCTAATTATCTGGTAATTTGGTTCTCTAAGAAAGAATGAAAATTATGTATTTAGACTTAGAAACAACCCCAAAACATACAAGTTTCTTCTGTTCTTTGCCCAATAAATATTCCTGCTTATTGCAGGTTCTTTGGGTTGCCTGTGGGATAAAAGAAAATCACTCCAAAAATAAGCTTGTGGGGATTTCCAAATTAAACTTTGCCCTGTCCTTTTCCCAGTTGGAGAGCTTAGACAAAGTGAGTTGGCTATTGCCCAATGGTAAGGCTAAATACAGCAAGGGTGGCTGTTTGTGCTCAGAATTGTGTGGAAAGCCTGTTTTTTTTCCCTTTCTGCATGTGTCCTCCCTCTAAGAACTGAAAAGAACCCTGCAGTATCCTGCACCAGCAGTGTGCCTGAGGTGGCCTGCTTGCACTGCTTCCCACTGACCCGCTCTCCAGTGTCTTCCTGCTGGAGGACACATGTTGGGGTTGAGTCTGGAGCAGTAGTTCATGCACTGTGATTTCTTGTAGCAGATTTAACTACTCTCTTGGGAAAGTAATATCTAAGGTTTAAATCCTGCTTTCACTGACCATGCCAGCTCTGCATGATGTGTAGAAAGAAACCAAGTGTGCTGTGACCCCCTCCAAACTTACGGACTGTCTTCTACATGATGCTAACCCGGTGTGTGGTGGTGGAGAGAAGCACTTACTCCTAGATAACCATTCTGCCTTGAACTGAGGTGGGCTGGGGCCCTGCGTGGCATCTGGAACCCCTGCATGGCCACGGTTTCCATTCATGCTCTGACTTTGGTGGTTTTTTTGTTTTGGTTTGTTTTTTTTTTTCTTTCTTCCTTGGTGTGCTGGGATCGGATCCTGCTTACCTTCCTCTCCTTACAGAGATCCTGATATAGACGCCAGATTGGGGATGTAACAGGGCTGGGTCTTCTCTTCCAGTCCCACTAGACACCATGGTAACTAATCAAGTTGGTGGTTGCTGTTAATACCTGTGTGTGTGTACACATTTCCTCTTCCTTTGCTGACTAACCAGCTAGCTCTCTACTAACATCACTGTAATTTGTGCTGGAGTCTGTTGGCAAAGGGATGATGCATTTCACTGGGTGCTTGGGGTTTCATTGTCTCGTGTCTGACTGGGGTGGAGTTGTTGTTTATCCCAGATGGTGTCCCTCCATCTCTTCCAGCAGTGAACTTGCCAGTGCATTGACTAAAGCACAGGAAATTCTGAGCTCTTTCTGTGTCAAAATTAAAGTAAATTCCCTGTAAGTGTTCCTCTGGCTCAGACAGCTTGGGTGTTGGAAAACTTGCAGGGATCTCTTAAGCCTGAATGGTAACATTTAGATAGTGTAGATCTGAGGAGTTTTTGTGAATGAAACAATCAATGATTACATAGTTTTGGTAACAGCAGAGATGCATTGTCTCTGAGACAGTCGAAACCCCTTGCCATGATGTCTGGGGTTGTACTTTATTTTAAATTCTAACTGCTGCAATTATGAGGAGCTAGAACTGCTATGGTAAGACCTACCACAGGGGTAAAAATGCTTGCCCTGCGAGGAGGTGGTCTGCTTAATGTCACTGTCCTTGTTTGTTTCCGTACTCACTTTACACACTGTCTACAAAGACTGAGGGAAAAGGATGCCCAGTGGTCAGAAGGCTGTGGTACCAGAGGGCATTCTTGTGACTGCTGCCAAGGAGGTGGCTACTTAATTCTCCTGGGTGCTTTGGTACAAGGAGGTAGATCTAGCACTCAGAGACCCATCACTGCATTGCCCAGAAGTCACCAACTTTAAGGTCATTTGCTCTGTGGTATTAATTTTTCTGTCACAGGCTTGTTTTCTTTTCAGTCCTGCTTTAAGCAGATGAAAAGAATCAATCAGAGGGTGAAAACCAGCAGCCTTGTTTTAGGGGTGTTGGTTCTCACCACAAGACAGTTCTTTTGTTTGAAAACCAAGATTTGCCTGATTAGATATTCAAGTAGCTATATGAGGGCACATAACATAAAAGTCCTGTATGACTCTTGAGGTAATTGCTCCACAGACTGGTGTCTACTGGGAGAATTATTTTGGGCTCACAGCCTAACTATAACAGCAAGGGAACTAATGCAGAGTTGGGTAGGAAGTACCTTGCTGGTGTAGAGAGAGCTGGTGGCTCTTGCAGGTGTTGGCTCTAAGTGTAGCACTGGTACAACACTTGCCTCAGTGATTGGGATTATTTAGCTTCTAGTTAGAAGATAATTGCTGTCTACTGCTGTTAACTGAGAAGAAAACACATGATTTTGGAGAGGCTGAGTTGAATGGGAATATCTAAGGATCAGGGGCTGTGGAGGAGCTGCTGTCTTATAGCTGCTCCTTCCTGTTGCTTACCAATGAAACTCAGAGGAAGGACAGAGAAATGTCCCGGGAGAGATGGAGAACTGTGTGTGTTTATTTCAGAATCCATTATGTTCATTTCTTTATTTTGGCGTAACCTGCCACATTTCATCTTGCCATCATTCGTCTTTTGTTTTTGTTTCTTTTTTTTGTTTGTTTGTTTGTTTTTGTTTTGGTTTGGTTTTCGTGTGCCTCTTGAACATTGTCGTGCAAACTCTGCTCTGCCACCTCGTCAGCTGCAGTACCTCTGAGAGCTTGATGTCTCCGGTTAAGCAGGCTCCGCAGAAGGCGCCCTCCGACACAGAGGGCCTGGTAAACAGCGTGCCCGCCAGATCACACCAGGTAAACTGCTCCTGCTGCTCCCCAAGACAGGATTCCCCCCCAGCTTGGGGCAGCTGCTGTGGAAAACATCCAGGCAGGGTGGGATTCGTGCATTAGGGGCTGTCTGCTGGTAAAAGTGCGTGCGCTGGACAAGGGGTGCACAGTAAGCCGAGACTGGTGAGCTCTGCTGTAGAAGTCTTGGTGCAGTTGAAAGAGCAGCATCTTCGTATTAGCTCAGGTGGAGCTTTATGCCCTTTTTGTACTAAATTATGAAAAACCATGGTTGTGATGTTGTGCACTAACACAGGTGGGTAGTGAAGTGCTAGGATGAGGAGTGGTCAGTGAGTAGCTGAGTTTAACACAGGCACAGTACAATGTCTGTCAGATATGGATCACCCCCTAAAGCTGCCTAGTCTGTTCTGGGATGGTAATGGGGAGGAATTTGCCTTGCACTCTCATGCTCCATGGCACGTACTTCCTTCACAAGGGGAGGAGCCAGATGCTGACCAGCTGGTGCTGCTGAGAGCTCTCTTCTGCAGAGCCTCCCAATTTTTGTGAAAGTGCCACTCTTTGTGGTTGCTGCAGCTGGCAAAGTTCTGCTGACTTTGAAGGGAAAAAGTGGCTTTTATCCAGACTTAACATCCCACGGGAGGGGACAGAGCATGAGTCAGACAGGGATTCTGCACAGGGATCATTACCTGTTAGTACAGGATTTCCTTGTCTGGAAGCTGTTTCTTCCCTCTTGATTTGATTATTCCTAGCAATTTTCCTGTGAATATACAGGTCCTGGGAGAGTTTAAGTTCAAAATGGACTTCTTAATTAGTCACCTTTTAGCAGTGTAGGCTGCAGTGTAGTGTGTGCAAGTTAATACCTGATTTCTTAATTTCTCTTGACAAAATAATGGAGATGTGTGTTAATGTTTTAACACCACAGGAAAAAAACAAATGTGCTAACAGTCGGCTCAGTAAAGTCAAAGCTCCTACTCTGCTGGATCTCTGGTTTGGTTTTGAAATGCATTTTGTTCTGGGCCATGCAGTATTTCCAAAGTTTTAGCATACAGGCCCACAAAGCTGCCTTCTGCCTTCAGAGATCAGTTATTCACAGAGGCTGTATAATCAGGATTTAAAAATAGTCAGATTTTGACTGGAATAGGTCTTGTAGGAGCAGGCTGCCTAGAAGTTCTGGGTAAAACTTGTCTTTTCTAGATCATGGGAGATGCTCCTGGAATGGGTGAATGAGACAGATGACTCCCACCATCCCCCTTCAAAAAAAGTTTTCACAAAAGTGGGATTTATGATGCAGTAGCTGTTGGAGTCAACATCTATAGGGCAAAAACCCAAAAAGTTTTATCTAATTATTGTCATGGCATGACTTGCAAGTGCCCTGAGAGCTACACACAGATGCTGTTCTGTGCTTGCATCTTGAAATCAAAAATACTCCAATGTTTTGGTGTGAAAACTTGCAGTGTCCTCATTTTTCCGTGCCCCCAGGGTTCTGAGTCTCAGTGTGCTGGAAGGAGCAGCAAAGTAAGTCTAAACTTTGTGATGTTAACTCAGAATCAGGGTGCTTTTGCCCTTCTGTAGTCACTCCAGTCTGTTTCTTCATTGACAGAGTTCTTCCTGCAGGTAAGTTCCTAAAGGAAAACACAGAGTGTGAGCACTGCTGACCTCAACTGAAAGATACTGCAAATGGCTTTTGTTTTGTTCAGTTTTAGTTCAGTTTTTAGATTTTTAATCTCTTTTGTCAGGCAAACAGAGTTTCTTTTTTGTGGCAGACATTTGTAGCAGCAAATAGTTCCTCTACCTTCTGTTGAACATTTGCCCCATCTTTACAGAACAACTAAACATATTTACTTTTCTTTGAAAAGATCCACAGTGAAATCAGGGAAGGTCAGATTTTGAACAGAATATTTAAACAAGGAAGCTAAATTTCAGTTGATTACAGTTACATTGTTAGCTTCTAGCCATTGTTTGGTTGTTTCTTTGAGGGTCATATCAGCATGCAAATCAACATATTTGAAATCTTTCATCACATACAAGTAAAACCTGGTGTTTCTTGGTAATGAAGAAATGAGTTGTAGTATTCAAGCTTTTGAGGTGTTCTGCAGGTGAAAGACAGATACTCATTCCTAGCAGTTCCCAGAGTTTGCTGGCTGTTTGCTGATTTAGATGCACTTTTGTCTCTTGGACTGCCTGGTGGTGGTTCCCACAGTCAGTGCTGAGGTCAAACAGCAGAGGCTGTGCTCTTCCTTGTAGCTTTTTTACAAGGTAGGATGTGTAGGAAGTGAATGAATGCTTTGTGCTTTGCTGGTGGAAAAGAACTGTGAATACAAACAAAACTGCCTCTGCAAGTTAGCAACAGAGGTATTTGCTCTTAGAGTGGCATTTGAGTTGATTAAATGAAGTTTATTAATTTTTTAATTTATGTATCAGTTCAAGAATCAGTGGTGGAGTATTTGTCTGCATCACATCTCAGCTGAAAGTCTGCTGAGCCTGCACTTTCTTGTTGTTTTGAGTGCAAGTTACTCAGGTGTGGACCTTGCTTTTTGGAGTTTGCATATCTGATTCTGTGAGTGTTCAGCTGCTTGAATCAGCTCCACTTGTTTTCACTGTGCCCTCCTTCTCAGCAGGTATGTTCTGTCCTGTCATATTTGTCTGTGGTGGTTCTTGTCCATGCCATCATTCTCTAATGACTACCTTTCTACCAGGACTGTTATTTGCGTGGGATGAAAATGATTTCCAGTGGAGGCAAGAACTACATGGATTTCCCACATGGATATCCTTGTTTGGATCCCAGGACCCTGAGAAGGAGTAGTTTGTGATGCCAAGAATCTTGACAGAAATTTCAGATAACTTTCCCAGAGTTCCCATTCACCCTGAATCTGTGGTAGTTGCAACATCATTCAGAATCTGAGAAATTTGAAAATTCTGTGGACTCCTGATGGACCATGGTGGTCTAACTTTATAATTCCTTTTTCTTTGCTGTAACTTGCAATTTATGACTCTGCTGACAAACTCTTAGCAGGTACATCTGCTACTCTTTTCCCTTCAGTTCTGAATGGAAAAATTGCAAGGCTTCAGGAAATGCTGGTTTTTTATAGCAGTGCTGGTCTGTCTTCTGGTTCTGGAAAGTCAGGATGAGCTTTCTTGGGTTTAGATGAAAGTTCTAAATTGTTTAATTGAGAGTTTTTAAAATGGCCCAGCTGATGCTTATAGTCACCTAAAGAATCAATTGGCAGCAAATCAAATAGATGAGCACTGCAATAGGTCCTCGGTCCCTCCTTTTCTCTGTGTTGGCTACCTACCACTTTTTTTTGGTGGCTGACAGTGAACACATTGAGACAATGATAGCTTGGTTTGGGTCAGCTGATCACACCAGTCAGTCTCTCCACACCACTAACATGCTGCTTGCACCACAGTGACTATATTTGAACTGGCAAAAACCCAGTACAGTGGTGACTGATACTGAGTGAACTCCACTGGTAGACAATTGACCTGTCAGAATTTCTTGAACAAAATTTGGAATGTCACAGTGAGTACTTTATGCAGTTAGATTTTTTTTTTTTTTTTTTTTTAACTGATAGTGCTCTCAAGATGAATTTATCATACCCTTGACCTCTGCCCTCAGGCAGATGAGATTTCCAAAATTGCTTGCAATTAAACTTTGGGGTTACTTTGCCTTGAAGTTTATATAGACACTGTGATCTGATTTGAATTAGTAATCTCAATACAGTGTTGGAAACCAGACCAACATTAAAGCAAATAGCAGAGAAATTTTTTAAAAAGTGGCTATAATGAGATTTGAAATGCAGAGTTTTCTAGGACATCAGGGTCCTTTTTTTCCATTTTCTCGGTGTGTTGTTTATATTCAGAGTTTTATACCTACTTGTAAGCTTTTACCCTTCAGTCATCTTCTTCCTCTATTCTTTATTACTTCAGTAATACTTTACCCAGAAGGAAGAAAATGTGGACTTAAATTCTTCGGAAAGAGAACAAGGTATTTATCAGGTGTGAGCTTTCCACTGTGCTGGGAGTAAAACAGCTGTGCAGGAAGGTACCTGTGGTCCTTCAAGAGCTTAATTTTCTGTACAGAAGGTCTGTTTTAATCTCTAGCTCATGATTGCTTTGGAAAATAGATGGAAAATTTCTGTGTCAGGTCTATACAAATATTTCCTAATTTGTCAGGATTCCAAAAGTACTGGCAAGAAGGGGGTAGAGGAGTGCCAGTGAAGTCTATTTCTTCCTGGGACGTAAGGGAAACCAGAACAGTCAAACGGATGAAATGTTTTGAAGGAAAAACTGTTGAAAAAGCCACAACCAAACTAAAAGCTCTGTCTTTTTAATTCCCCCCCATTCATCCCCAGAGAAGACAGTCCCTTTGCCTCCTGCATGGGATGTGTATTCTCTGCTGAGGTCACCTGGGAGGTGGTGGCAGCCCTGTGCTTATCTCAGTTGGGGGGGTTCAGCATGGAAGCTGCAGTTCTCTTGCCATCAAGGTCCCCCTGTCCTGCTGGGCCTCTGCTCTGTGGATGCTGCAGTCCTGTCCTCAGCTTGTCTCCAGTACCTGCAGTTGGCTTTCCCTGGGCTATGTGTTAGAGGATGTGGTGTTTTAGGAAGTGTTCACACATTCAGCTGAAAGACAGGGCTGTAATGTCCTCCCCTGCACCCCATCAAATGTCACAAAGGTGTGAGGCTGTGCCTGCCCAAGGTGTCGGTGGCTCAGAAGTCAGGTAAGAATTCTGCACCATTTTAGCACTTCCTGGCTCACTGCTGTTTAAGTCTTGGCCCCATCACTGGCTTGGGCAGTGACCTGAGTCACAGGGAGGCTGCAGCTTTATCCTCTCCTTTGTTATGTGGCACAGCCATGCTAGGATTTACAGGACCTGAGTAGCAGTTTGGGAAGTACTCTGCTGTTGACTGGTAAACCTCTAATTTAGTTCCTCTTGAACAATATTAAATCTGGCATGCATCTGACTAAGCCGCGTGTCTTTGCTCCATAGCATGTAAGAATTGCTGCTTTTCAGAGCAAGGGAACCTAGATTTTGCATCCTGTGACAGCAGGCAGTTTTGGAGGGAGGCAAGGGTGCTGTTTGGCATGCTCCTGAGAGGAGAAAGGTGGCAGACTAGAGCTCACGTGCAGCTGAGGGTTCATTCCACCTGCTTCCAAGTGCTGTTCACAGTCATAAAATCTCTGTGGTCTTGCTTTAGCTTTCACCTTGCTGCAAGCCCCCATGGGAGTGAGGGGCAGCGTGGCCTGTTCTGAAAAAGCCTGATTGTGCCTGTTCCTTGTGTCCCCAGGGCCCAGTCATTTACGCGCAGTTAGATCACTCCGGGGGACAGCACAGCGACAAGATCAACAAGTCAGAGTCTGTGGTCTACGCCGACATTCGGAAGAACTGAGATCCTCAGCTATCCAAAGGACAACACACATTCAGACTGGAATTGCTTAAGCAAGATTTGACCCAGAGAACTCACATGTGGCCTTTGATGCCTAGGCTAGGACCAATGCATGTGCATACAGAGGGAGAGATATATATGTATTGTGTGTAAATAGTCTATTTAATCGTACAGAAGTGAGACCAATGTTGCATGTTGAAATGCGGTAAGAATTCTGCTTATAAATTGCCAATATTCTTTTTTTTTCTTTTTTTTTTTTGTATCTTGTGTGACGAGAGAGAAAGTGAAAACTCGCATCACAATTTTAAAATATTTTTATCTTGATTATTAATGGAGAAACTGGAAGATACCTGAAGATTCTAGATTCACCTGGAGATTCTTTTTTCTTTGCTTGTAGGGCCTAATTTCTTTTATTGAGATGACTATAAAGAAGATATCTTCTTTATATTCAGAGTTCTTTATGTATACAGGGTATTTATCTTTCCTTGGTCAGATTCTCAGTACAGGCTGCCTTCTCATGTAAACTAGACCCTCTCATGTGGTCTTGTAAGCCAAACTGTGACTCCTAGCTATCAGAAATGTATGTCTTAGCAGTGTGAGTGAAGGAAATCCTTTAGGCCTACCTGACCTGTGTAATGTGGGTCACAAAACTGTTTACTTCTCGATGAGCCCAGCTATTCAAGTTTAGTCCTTTAAGGTGCAGGGATAGTGTTGATCTAATGAATTTTGTGAAATGGTAGTTTACCTGTGAAAACTGTGAAGGAGATAGTGAGTTAAAGGCATAGGAAGCTGTAGCTGTAGGTGGTTACCTCAGACTCTCTTGAACCTTTCAGTGAAATATTTCTTCCTTAAAGCTCTGTCATTTCATGTAAGCATTACAAAGGGCTCCAAGGGATCTTGTAGTACTCCCATACCTCTCTCCCATAGCTGTATTATGCCACTGTCACCTCCCTGAAGGTGTTTTATCTCTTCTGAAAAGCCTGTAGTGGAGCCTGAACAACTTCTGGAGGAAATCTAGGGCTCTTTGGGTTTTTTGATATGTGGGTTTTTTTGGGTAACCAATATTTGCACAGAAGATGTGGATGGGCAGTTTATTTCCTTCATCTCTGCAAGTCTGCTGCTTGAATACAATTCTCCAGCCTCTTGTTTCTAGGTTAAACTCCTCCTAGATTGTCAAGGATCTCTGCTGATGAGGATTTCTTTTGTTGACCCATTGTATCCTGAAATCTGGTGCTCAAAACTACAAGTGGCCTTTCAGCAGAGATCTTCTCAAAGTGGCAGAAGTATTATTATAGAAGAAGGATTTCTGTTTTGTACATCCTAATGTGGTGGTTTTGGTTTGGGTCGGTTTTTTTTGGGAGCAAATAATTTTCAGTTTGGTCTACTGTAATGCCTTTTCTCCGATTCTTACCCATTTCCTAGTTCAGTCTGTTTCACAGAATCGGTTCCAGAATGGTTGAGGGTGGAGGGACCTCTGGAGATCACCAAGTCTGCCTCAAGCAGGGTCAGCCAGAGGAGGCTTCTCTGCACTGTGCCCAGGTCTGAGCATCTCCACAGGTGGGAACTCTACAGCATCTCTGGGCAACCTCTCCAAACAAACTCGAGCCCACATTTCACTCTAACAGCAAGCACATGAAAAATAGTTACAGACCCATGGCAGACCCTTTCACAACCATATTAGATAATCCTTTAATTATGACAGTGCAGTTTTAGTAACTATTTTGTGTACAGTGGGGGTCTTTTTCCCAACAAAGTTAGGTATGCCAACACTATATTCTTTCATCAGGATCAGACTTCACTGGTTTCCTGACAACAGCTGCCTTTATTAAAAATCAACAGCTTTACTTTTTGGATACATGCACTGGGTAGATCTTAGGACATTGTCCTCAAAGCCAGAACTAGCTTCTTAAAACCGAGACTCAGAAGGAAATAATGGATTAATTTATTCTGCCATATGTCGGTTGCTAATCCTGAAATACCTGAATTTGTGTTGTTTTTCTTCCAAGACTTGGCTGGTATGAAAAAAAAAGGTCATGCTTCAATTTTAAAGGAGGTTTTTAAGGCACCAGTTTTCAGGTATTTGCCTAGTCTTGTAGGGAACTGAGACACCAAGCTATGGCTAACTAACAGCTCTGTAAATATTCTAGCATTTTACTTTTTGGCAATAACAGATAGGAGCTAAAAAATGGACAAATTTCTTCACAGGAGACCTTTAAATATCTTCTTCTACTTCATGGATTAAGCAGTTTTTTTTTTTTTTTTTTTAATCAAGGCTCCACATGAAGGGGTATGGGGCTTGTACCCAGTGCTGGAAGCTGGAGTGGGACCTACTCACCCCAGAAACGCTTAGGGTAGTATGTCCACTCAAGCTTCCATCTGGTGATATGATCCACTGTCTTGGTTGCTGCAGTGCTCATGTTGGTGACTGTAGTCAGGAAGTTCTTTACCCAGAAGATGGTGAGGCCCTGGCACAGGCTGTCCAGAGAAGCTGTGGATGCCCCATCCCTGGGAGTGTTCAGGGTCTGGTTGGATGGGGCTCTGAGCAACCTGGTCTGATGGAAGGTGTCCCTGCCCATGACAGGGGGGTTGGAACTGGATGATCTTTAAAGTCCCTCCCAACCCAATCCAGTCAGTGATTCTGTGGTTCTATAGGATCTTCTCAAGCGCTGAATTCTGCACCTGGCAGCCAGGAGAGGCATCCCTGTCCTGGGGGCACCAGGCCCAGCATCACCAGCCAGGCAAGGGAGGGGATTGTCCTGCTCTGCTCTGGGCTGGGGGGGCCTCACCTCCAGTGCTGGGGGCAGCTTGGGGTGCCACAATACAAAAAAGACATGAAACCATTGGAGAGTGTCCAAAGGAGGCCACGAGGATGGTGAGGGGAGTGGAAGGGAAGCCTTAAGAGGAGTGGCTGAAGTCACTTGGTCTGTTCAGTCTGGTGAAGAGGAGATTGAGGGGAGAGCTCATTGTTGTCTTCAACACCCTCACGAGGGGAAGCAGAGGGGCAGACACTGATCTCTTCACTCTGTGACCAGTGACAGGACCCAAGGGGATGGGATGAAGATGAGTCAGGGGAGGTTTAGGTTGAATATCAGGAAAATGTTTTTCACCCAGAGGGTGGCTGGGCACTAAACAGGCTCCCCAGGGCACCAGCCTGACAGAGTTCAAGAAGTGTTTGGACAATGCTCTCAGGCACATGGCGTGATTCTTGGAATGTCCTGCCTATGGCCAGGAGTTGGATTCAATGATCTTGAAGGTCTCTTCTAACCTAGTGTTTTGTGATGAAGATCAGGAGGAATCCTGCTGCTGCTGCTTTCCTTATCTATCAGTCTGTTACTTACCAACATTTATTTTACACTTCATAAAACACTAATGCTTTGGATGTATTTGATGGAGAAACTTGATTTTGATCTGCCTTGTGTTCATCCCCATGCATCACCAAGTTTCTCCGCCAACGTTTTTGAGTAAGAGGGAGAATTGTGATGAATGTGATGATCAGTAACTTGGTGCTATGAGAAGATGGGGCTGGTCTTGCTGCTTCTTTTCCTGCTGGAATGTACTGGAGTATCTGAGCACAATTCTGATGTGGTGCTAACTTTAGGAAGTACATGAATCCGGTGCTAACTTTAGGACTGATCTGGTGCTAACTTTAGGAGACACACTGATCTGGCTAGTTTTAACTGACTTAAGGAGACATCTCCTTGCATGGCATTTGTCTAGCTGTTATGTTCACATTGCCTAGACTGAGGAGGTTCCCTGCAAGGCTCCTTGGGTCCTCTGTATGAAGGCGTTTTAAAAAACACTAAACTTCTTCTTAGAAATAAAAGTCTTCCCCCAGGAATGACAGAAATCTGTCTGAATCCCTCTCCAGTGCCAAGGCTGTTGTATTTTTTGTCATGGAAAACTGAGCAATGTAATTATTAAGTAACATATTCATGCTGAAGTCAAAAGAACTTCAGGCATTGTGAGACAACACTTGTGAGCTTTCTGTTCCTCAGGTTATCTGAGATGGTTTAATGATATGGTAGCCTGTGCTGATGAAAGGGACTGATGCTGAGTTGGCTTAGTAAAGTCTCAGGAAATAGAGGATTTCTCTTCCTTGATGGGTAGAGCAAGCAGAGATTTAAGTCAGACAAGGTTATCATATCCTGATGTTCTGGTGACCAGAAGCTTAACTCTTTGCTCTGCTGCTGGTCTCTTAATTCTCTGATGCTGCTCCTTGCAGGAGGAAAAGAGCAGCTTGGACTTTGAGGAACACAAAGGGTGTTCCCCTTTTTAGGGTCACCTATCTACCCTTTTTAGGATCATCTGTTTTCAAAACAAGTGCTGCATGCCAGGATTGCAGCAACCCAGAGGAGTAGGAGGCACCTCTCTTAAAGGCAGTAGCCAGTGGTTAAACAGTGTGGGAGGGGTCATTGCTCTTGGATAGTTGACCTGGGAGGGCTTATGTGATGGAAAAGACTTGCAATAAGTTCTCTTTTATTCATCATGCAGACAAAACTGGGATCAATCTGAAATCATCCTTATTTTTGATTACCACAAATGAATTTCAAGAGGACTACAAATAAGGTATCAAGCTAAGTAAATTGGTAGCTGTACTCAGTCCATCAGGTTTCCACAGCCCCTTTGACTTCAGCAGTTGTTCTGTGAGTAAGTTGCTCACCATGTTCACAAAACATTAGCATTATGAGCCATTACAGAGGGGCAGGTATGTCCCTGTAACTCACTGCCTGATGTGTCATTTATAACTGGAAAACTGTAGGGTTTTGTTTTCTCTCAAAGCTTTAGTGGTATTTCAGTGACTAAAGAGCTGTAATTGGGTTTTCAAACTTTTTAAACCTGTGAGAATAGTCTAGGTAACCATCTGTCTTGCAACTGCAGTAAAGGTGTGTATGCAACTTAAAAGCTGCATCACCTTAGAGTGGATTCACTGAGGTCAGGTATGGAGTGTTTGATTTGTGATCAGAACACTTTCACTCTGTACTGGAATCTTGTCTTGGAATTCTACATGATCAGTGTACCTGCCAAGGACCTCAAATACAGCATATTCTTATTGTATCATTGGTGATGGAAATACTTCCTCGATAAAAGCACCATAAGAGAAGAGAAGGTGGGTGGGACTTCTGGGCTCTGGCCACACCTCTGCAGTGTAACATTTTTATATGGGAGACTACAAAATCATATTAACAAGGCTCAGCAATTATTCTCTTCTTTGGGTTTCTCTTTCCCTTCTCTTCACTGCCCTAAAGCTAATAAGCCCTTTCATTTACAGGTATTTTTGCACTCTAAAATATAAGTTCAATGCCTTTGGAGATCAGTGTGCTGTGCAATGTTTTCTGTCTCCCTGCAATGCCAACTGTTCTTATGTGGTAAATGTAATTGAAAACATAGACTGGGTACTTTTCTTTTATAAACCTCTGTCCTGGAGGTGTGTGAGATAACAAACACCTGTAAGACAGGTGTATAATCTGTGAGGGAGCTAGATTTGCATTGCATGGCCTGAGTACATGAAGAGCCAGTGTACCAACTGTTAGTGCTTTTGCTTTTACAGACTCATCTGGAAACAGTTATCTTGGATATTTTTTCTTGAATGGACTTTAATGTTTTCTATTGTAATCTTGTGAATATTTTAATACACTTTTTTTTTCCCATTACTGGTTTGCTGGATGAGTCTTACCTGGTTGGGGACTGGGAAGGGAGGGAGGGGGACTGGAATACACCACCTCTCTCCCTGGCAGTATTCTTCAGTCACTGTGCCCACTTGGTGACCAACACAGCTGGAGAACTCGCCACTTGAGACCCTGGGTTACTGCTTCAGCCACAAGGACCAAGACATACAAGTGGAAATGTGGCAGTACAGAGAACTGACTTCATGGTGGGACAGCCTTTGAGAGAGGGGAGCTGAAGATACATCAGAATCTGAGATTCATCAGAACCTATCTTGCCTCAGTTATCTTTTCCCTGCATGTGAATTCCTGAATGTGAGTCTGGTGCTTCAACACCCCCATCTTCTTCCAGAAGTTGTGAAGGAAGCTAAAACACCAGTGGCACATTTGTTTGCTGTCCTTTTGTTCAGGACAGTGGTGGCTTGGGAACACATGAAGACACACACACAGCTGAAGCTGGAGCAAATATCCTGATGCTACCGGGGAAGGAAGAGTGTCAGGAAATGAAATGCAAATGCTACTGTTGGATACTGAAGTATGGCAGTTCTCCACCCAGGGGGTTTCCTGACTGCGACAGGAAATATTACTTCAGTCTGAGGCTCTGGCTGTCACCAGTACTGTGTCACTCCCAGCACTTTTCACTGGAGTCAGATAAGGTGAGGCTCTGCAACTCTTTTTAGGCAAAATCCAGCCAGTTTCTTTAAAGAGACAGTACAAGATGAAAAATTCCGCCTTCATTTTAAAAGGTTGACCTTTATTTAAATGTGTGGAGATACTTCATTATTTGCACTTAGAAAACATTTGCTCTCTAAACATGTAAATTTCCTCTTTTATTTTCTCAGAGGAAAAAAACATTAAAATTAGTGAAGCTGGGTCCCATGGGGATGGGTTTGTGCGTTGCTATGTTTGATCTGTTGGGTTAAGCATCTCTTTACTGAAGTTGCTCTCGTGCTTTTAGCTCCTGATTATACCTATAGGAATAAAAAAGAAAGAACACAGGTTAAGAATAGAATAGAACACCAGTTACAGTAACAGTTTTTTCCCAGCAATCTGTTCACCAGAGGAGGTTTAAAATTACAATGGACTTGGAGGGTGGAAACTCAGGATAGGATATTTTAATTCTTGTAGGAAGTTCCAAAGTAGCTAAGTTTGCCATATTTCTGGCCAGTACTGAAGCCAGAAAAATCCCAAAGTTTCCTTTAAGAAATAATTTTTTAAACAATGCTGCTCTGCTTAAAAATCTTTTAACCCAGCTGGAACTGACATGATTCAACACCGCTCGAGCTAGACTGAAAATATTTACAACTTCACTCCAACCTAACAATGTAGCAAAAATGTTTTGTAATGTTTCATGAATGGTTCAGTTCCTCTTGCCTGTTGCACTGAGAGGCTGGCAGCATCTTTAAATTCCTGGTTAATGCTTAGCTGTAGTTGTACCCTTATTAACACATACCTCCATATTCGGAAAAGCTGGGAACCACCAGCACAGCCAACAAAGAAGTTCACAGCAAACAGACTCCAGTTTTTGGGGATAATCACTAGAGAGTACCGTGACCAAATAAGGCCTGTTGAATAAAATGGAAAGTTTAAAGATACTTCAAATTAAATGTTCAGATATTTCCCTAAGTTTGGAGGCAAATTCATGGGCCAGTTGAAATAAACAAATTTCACAGCTTCATGTTAGACAACTGCTTTGCTTAGCAAAAGTTGAGAACCTTTCTCAGTGAAAAGTGCCAGTGGGACACCTACAAGTATGTACTGCATTCTTCTAAAATAGCAACAGAAAGGTCAATCATAGTCTGAAAATCAAACAGAGATCCTCTGTAGTCTACAGCAGCCTAGACCTTGATTTTCCAGCACAGTAGTGGTATTTTGCTGTATATCTAGCTTGCTGCACTACATATGAAATTATGCAAAACTTATGCAAAATGCACAGGACTGTGTCAGATATCAAAATAAAGTCTGGAGAATCCTTTCAGACAGGAAAAACATTGGAAGAAGCTGCCCAGGGAAGTGGTGCAGCACCATCCGTGGAGGTGTTTATAATTAGTGTAGTTGTGTCACTCAGAAACACATTTTAGGAAGAGCTGGGTTAATGGCAGGACTCTATGATCTTGAAAGTCTTTTCCAACCTAAATGATTCTAGGAGTACAGAATATTTTTTCTGCCAGTGTGAGAATTCTTGGCAGCCAGCAGTGCAGCAGTCCATGTGCCACTGCTTCCAATTACTTGTAACACTTGGAAATTCTTTCCAATTATGTTAGTGTAATTACCCTACTATTCTTAAACTCCGTAAAGTCTGTTCTAAAAAAGTCACTATATCCTGGACTGATTTCAAAATTACTTGATCTGAAGCAAAGGGGGAGATTTACTGCAATGAATGGTATAATGGTAACTCTTAAGGGATGACAGTCATGTCCTAAGTCATAGCAACTTGCACTGAACAGTGCCAAATTAAGACAGGTGTAGACAACTCTTACACAATTACAGAAAGCTTACTAATTTAATAACAAGTAGAGGTCTGTCCTAGAATTATCCTCCAACAGCAACATTGACAGCTAGCATGTTAAAATTAAGGCTTTCTGTTGAAGGGGATTAGTACTGATGGAAGATTTTGAGATGGTGCTGTGCAAAAACACGAAGTGTGGCTTTACCTGTGGCCATTAGTACTGCAGACTGTGCTGTGCTGAGCTTTTCTGCTGGTCTGGCCATGTCAGCCAGTCCAGCACCCACCAAACCCTGCAAAGAGAAATTCAGTGAGCACCAGTCTGGGACGCCTGTAACAGATCAAGAGCTTTACAAGGGAAAGCTGCTTCACAGCTCAGTGCTTATCCTACTGCATTATGCAGGAGATGGGATGCATTCTATGAGCAATTAGACTCTCTGAGACACCATCCATTTCCAGTCCCTCGTGGGAGGAAAAAGAAGATGGTTATGGCAGCTACAACTGGGTGGCAATAAAATTCCAGGCATTGGCAGTTTTGTATTAATTCAAGAACAAGGTTAATTTAAACACAGCTGCTTAAGACAACAGCTGAAAAAGACCTGCCCTGGTTTTCATGCAACACGTAGAGACTTATCTAAATAAGGGCCTTCTTCCCACAGGTCAGGCTAAGATACTGCTGGTAAATATCACCCCATATAGTCTTCGCTCAGCTTCATCTGAGGGGGTAAAAGTGCTTTTTTAAAATATATTAGTGCTTATTTTAAATATAATTTCAGTAATGGAAAACTTGCAGGCAAATTGAGGAATAGCTTGGCTGATCGACTTGCCATTGGAAGCGAACGTTTGGTTTGTTTGTTGTGTTATTGCCCTCTACTGGAAATACAATTTCATGTTCCTGTTAACACCAGTTCACAAAAAAAAAAAGCCAAAACCAAAACAAAACCCCTAAGTAAGACAGTCCTAACACTTTTAATTCCCTGATTGCCATGCAGGACTCCTTGGGCACAGAAGAGCTGCCTCAGGCTCAGGAGGGTGTTTCCAGGGAGGTTAACCATGGTTCCTGCAGCTCCAGTCCTGACAACACACAGAAACCAAGCTGTAGCTTAGAGCACAATGTGGCCCATAAAAAGTTTGGGTTAACAATAACAAAGTTACAAAGCAGCTGGCAATGGTAAGCTGGCAAGGTTACATCCTTGCTTGCTATCGAACAAGATCAAAAGCTCATGGGTTTAGAGTTCTCTTGTTTTATCTGTATCAATACACCTCGGAGCAGTACAGTGATTTAGGAGGTGGCATTTGCATCACCTGGGCACAAACACAGCCCAGGGCTGTAGTCAAGTGGGAAGCAGAACCTCACAGGAGGCAGGGCACCACTGACAGCCACACTGGCAACTGCCTTTGTCTTTTGTATCAAGATTACCTTGCACTCTGACAGGCTTCAGCCCGCCTTCAAGCTTAGGAATTGGCTTCCTTAAGATGTTTCTCCATTTCCTCAATCTCAGAAGAAACGCATGCTCTAGGAGTTTTGCATCATGCCAGCTCATTCCTACATTGAGCAACAGTTGGTGTTTCACAAGAGAAAGCCTTTGTGAAACTAAGTGAAAAGCACAATTCTTCCACAAAGCATTTTCTCCACGTTGTATCCCCTTCATGTTGTGCTATCTCTTATTAAGGGTAATTTTGTTCCTCCCCCATATATTAAGAATTAGAGCCTCTAATCTTTCTGCAGGCTCAAGTTTCTGCTGGGAAACTCTTGCTTGCTCAGTGTGTTAATGCAGATTGCCCTGGGCTTGACACCCAGACACCAGCTGGCATCTTCTACTTACCCATTTCATAATAGGTGCCCAGAAAAACACTGTTTTGGGACCTGAGGGAGGATGGGAGAAAAGAAGTTAAATTATTTAGTAAGATGTGGCTGTTTTAATACCCACAGCATTTACCCACCGGAAGTTTAAGTGGTTTTATTTTTTTTTAAATTAATTGTTTATATTAGAAGTTTTTACTGCTGTACAAGCTCTAGCACCTAATACTCATAATTCATCAACTTAGTGCATCAATCTTCAGTTGTGTAATCACTCCACACATTTCTGCAACAGCTGGATAGGATTTTGTATGTCCATATTTAAGCAATTGAGGACACCAGAGCAAGCAAAATGCATTTATAGTTGAAAGAGTCAGGAAAAGGCTTAGGAATAGGGAAAACACCCCAAAAATCTACCAGTAGGCAAAGGAGGATTATAGGGGAAGAGGATGAACTCAAGAAGGGAGAAAAATCCAATGGCATGGGACCTGAGGTAAAACAAATCTTACAAATTTCTCTTACAAATACATTTGATTTTCAGTGGTGGTAAAACAGCAGCTGACTGGTTAAAACAAAGCCCTGTAAAGCCACACCTACAACTATACCAGAAATCATTAATCTGGGACTACTGCCCCAAGTCTTAAATGAGAGACCACAGTCCAAAGTACCAAACCCCCTGTGAAACAGTCAGGAGACTGTTGTCATTTTATCAAAAAACATTAATGTTTAGGTCACTTCTCAGCACTCTGGTAACATGCAAGATGAAGCCAAGTTTTCACTGTAATATATTACACAGAAGTAACCACCAGGACTTTGGTTGCCTGTTTTTTATGGTATTTCTTCACTAACAATTCAGCCTTAAAAAGACCTTGCACTAACTACTTGTACTTCCAGTTTTAACCACCCTCAAGTTTAAAACTATGACGTGGGAAACAAAAACTGGCTTGGCAGCCTTGCATAAAGCTCTTTTTAACCCACCCTGCTTGTGATCCAGTTTCAAACTGCGTTTAATAACCACAAGCACATTACCTTTTGTCTAATATTGTTAAATATTAGATAACAGCAGCTTAATGTTCATCCTTTAAAGATACAAACTTCAGCTGCTGTTCTGTAAGGCACTTACTTGGTATGTCAGAATCAGGCTGCAAATACAGCTTGTTATGAATAAATCAGTCTTACTGAGTAACTACTTAGTCACTATTTAGTATTTAATTGCTAACATTCATCTTATTCTAAAACACAAATTTAGATTTGGAGTACAAGAGGATGCGGGGTGAGTATAAATTATTAAACTGACATTCCCTAAACAGCTAGTGGAGTTTTCAAGAAGACTGACATTAATTTTTATTAATAATAGAAAATGCAACTATTTCAAACTGCTGACTGCAGAACTAAGAAACAATTTGAGACAATTTGGGAAGGTACCAAGCCAAGTTTGAAATTAGGTAAGACTGTCAAACACCTCTCCTTGGAGGCATTCCAGCCTGGGTGAGTTCTTCCCAGCTCCTGACATCCAGAATTTTTCAAGGTTGAATATGACAGCAGCACATGAGAGCAGGGGGCCACCAGAGGCTAACCAGTGTTAGTGACCAGTTTATAGAATTTATGACTTCTATTAAATATAAGAAGTTTTTGTGCTGAGAACTTGAACAAAAAGTGAACCAGAGAGGCCAAAGGGGAGGGAGCACAAGCTCAGCCCATGCTGTCCCATGGCAGCCTGAGGAGTTGGTGTGCTCGGCCCTCCACTGTCCTCCAGCAATGCCAGCCAAAGAAACAGTTTCCAACGGGCATCAATTATTTTGCAGGAAGCTTTCTTTATGCCAGAAAGTGCTTCATGCCTCAAAAGTGATTTATAACTTCATGACAATGATGCTTATACTCCTGAATTAGACTACAGATTTAGATGGCACTGGAGATAAAAGAAAGCCTTTCATTTGTAACCCACTTTTTTTTTTTTTTTCTGCAGTCAGAGTGACACCTATTGCATAACTTTCTCACAGACACACCTTCAAGGCTAAAATAGAAGTTGCAGGGGTTCAGTTTCTCTACTTGCTTGTGCTGTGGCTTTTATCACTTACACCATCAGTATAGATTATGACAGAAAGATATGTGTGTATTATATATAACATATATATATATATACATACACAGAAGCCCTAAAAATGGATGTATTAATTACAACACTATGGTGATGACCAAAAGCAGCCCACAGGCAGTTTTGTGAAGTGAAAAGCACTGTAAGAGGACCTCCAAAACCTTCTCCAGTTACCACTAATGCTCTGTTGAAGAAGGAACATGGATGTTGTTCCCAGTTCTTGCTGTGTCTTGTATCCACTAAAAGCATCTGGAAGCTGCCACATTTCACACCGGTGGAATGTGTCTCTCAGTGTTGGACATACTGTCTCTTTATATATAAGAACAATATGTTAATGTTAAATATATTGGAGTGATTGAGTACAAATCAAACATTTTGGCAACTGCACTTCTCACTCTCTGTGATTTCTTTAGAGCAATGATTTTCCTTCCATTGTAAGAGGACAGAGCAACTGACTGTAAACTAAAGTCCGTTTTCACAGTGCATATTCCTGGTAGGTGAAGAGTCAAGGATGCCTGTGACACTGACACAAAACAGTGGGGACAGAGCCTATGGAATGCCAGGATTTTATCGGGCGCTCGTTTTAACAACCGACGCAATTTGTTTACAGGACAAACACCAGGCAAATGGCACTGAATGAGATCATTTTACAAGAGGTTTCTCCCTAATAACACAAACCCCCACGTTTGCCCACGGAAAGGTGAGCTGTAGGTCAGCTGAGGGGAGCTCATTCTTTAGCCACGGGAGTCCTCCAGCGCATTCACCAAGGGCACGAGTTGCCTCGGGTAGAAGCGTGGGATTCAGCAGAAAGGAAATAAAACCAAAGGCTGCCTGACTTCAAAGGGCACATTTCGAGATCGGAAACCCTGGCAGCGCTCTCCCCCGTCCCTGGAAGTGTCCAAGGCTGGATGTGGCTCTGAGTAACCTGGTCTGCTGGAAGGCGTCCCCACCCGTGGCAGCGGGTGGATGATCTTTAACATCCCTTCCAACCCAAACCATTCCACGATTCTATGATTTTTGTCCAGCGCATCCTCTTGAAAGAAGCCGCTGCCGAGGCCTCCAGGCCCCTTTCGACCCAAGACATCCCCTGGGCCGGGTTCTGGCAGCCCACCTGGCCCCTGGGTACAGCCCGCGGTACCGTGCCAGCGCCACCAGCGCATCCCTCCCGGAACCACCCGTGCCGTGCCCGATTATCCTATTCTCCCTTCGCAAACGCCAGAAATTCTCCGCTACGCAGCAGGACTCCGCTCCAGGGCCGCTTTCCCGTGCCAGAACCCCCGATCCCGCCCCCCACCATCCTTCGCATCCCCCGCTCCGCTCTCCCCGCCGGCCCAACCGGGGACCAAGGTGACCCCCGCTCATTACCCGCTGGGTGGTTGTAGAAGGGCCGGAACCGCGGTGGCAGCATGAGCTCGATGCGGTCGAGCATGCGGTGGTAAGAGGCGCGGAGCCCCGCGACGGTGGCCGCCATGGCGAGGGACGGGGCGAGCGGGGTCGGAGCGGGGACCGAGGGGCGAGCGGGGACCGAGCGGGGGCCGCGTTCCGTCCGTCCGTCCTTCCTCCGCCCAGGCCCCGCCCACCGGACCTGCCTGCCCGGCAGCTCGCGCTCTGATTGGTCATCGCCGCAGGGGGCGGGGCGGAGCGGAGAGCTGCGTGCGGCCCTATTGGCTGCGAGCGCCGGCCCCGCCCCCTGGGGAGAGCTGGCGCGCCCGCCGCCCCCGGGAAGGGCAAGGGCGCCCGGCTCAGAGATGGCCGCCTCCGCTTCTTTCTCCCCCTCAGGATGGCCTCCGCCGGGAGACCCTGCGCTGCGATTAATGCGCCCAAAGCCAAGATGGCCGCCTTGCGGCTTCACACCGCTTCACTGGAGAGGGCCGGTTTGTAGCCGGCGGAGACGAGCGCGCTGACGTCACCCTCACGCCCACGACGCGCCCTTCCTTCAGTCGGGGCGGGGCGACGTCACCGGTTCGCGCGAGACTCCCGCTTGTCTCGGGCCCCCGCGCCCCCGCCCTCCCGGTGGGCGTGGCTCCCGCGGCCGGGATGGGCGTGGCCCCCGCGCGGTGGGCGTGGCCCGGACCCGCCGCGCCTCCGGCTCGCGGTCGGTGCCTCGGCGCGAGGCGGGCGTGGGGCGCGCGCGCGGGGCCCGCTCGGCGGTTCCCATGGTGATCGCGCGCGCCCGGCCGGTCCCGGCGCATCCCCCCCGCTCCGCGCGCGCCCTTCCCGCCCGCGCGGGGCCATGTCCCTGCTCTGGGACGTGCGGAAGCGGACCCTGGGGCTGGAGGAGCCCGGATTGCTGCGCAGGCACTACCTCGGTAAGGACGGGCGGTGTGGGGAGGGGTGGTGAGGACGAGGTCCGGCCGTCCTTGGCGCTCCACCAAGCGAGGAGGGGGCCCGGAGACCCTTCCAGGCGCCACCGCTCCCTCGCTCGGCCGCGCCGTCCCGCAGCTCCGAAGTTTCCTGTGGCCCGTGTGGGGCGGCGACACCTTCTCCAAATCCAGCCCCCGGCCCAACGCGCCCTCAGGGGTGCTCCGGGACACCCCGGCCCCATCCCTCCTTGGTCCCGGGGTGGCGCGGGGCCCGCCAGGACCCCCCGGTGCCCCGGTGCGCGGCTCCGCTCGCCCGCCGCCCTTGCTTCCCCAAGGAACTGTTGCACGCGGAGATCCAGCCGGGAAGTTGGGCGGCGGCTCAAAATAGCGCCGGGGCCGGGCAGGGTCCGGATTTACCGGCGCTGAGCTGCCGGAGGCTGGGAACAAAGCACGTAAGCTCCTCCGGGATCATGGCGCGGCCGCTGTCCCGGCGCCCCCGAGGCGCTCCCGGGGCTCCGGGAGAAGCCGAGCCGCTGGAACGCGCTCGGCGCCGGCCGGGCCGCCCGCCCTTTGTGTCCCCAAGTGCTCCGCGGGGTCCCCGCGGGCGCCTCAGCCCCGGGCTGCCCTCGCCTCCACGCCCAAGCCAGGTATTTTCACTTTCCAAGTTAAAGCCAGCGCCACTTCTAGTTTCCGAGGCCGTGGGGAGGTTTCTGTGGCGTGAGGGAACTATCGACATTCTTTGTCATGGCGCAGGTTCTGTAATAAAACGCTACCAACATTTTATTTTTTAAAACCAGTGTTTCTTCACGTGTTTTTGGATGTGTGGTCGTAGTGGCCCTGTGGATTTCGGGGGGTGTCCAGGGTAGATGGCTCGGTGGAACGCGTTCTTTTGTGCTCGTGTGGCAAAACAATTCCTGCCTTGGAGTGGAAACCTCGGGTGCTCGAGATGGAGCTTGATTTACAGCGTTGTAAAACGAGTGTCGTTCTGTGCCTCCCCGGCTTTCCCGGCTGGTAATGTCGCTGCTAATGGTCTGTCGTTTGGTTTGTTCCTGGTGGAATTTAAGGTGGGATATCGCATTACAGAGCCTAATTTAGGAGTTTTCTGTCTGTAGTCCCCGAGCACTCAGTAATCCACAAAAGGTTAATCGAGGAAATCAAGGTTACTGCTGGTAGGTTTCTACCGATCACGGAGAGGGGGGGGTGTGTGTGTGCAGCACACAAGTCCCTTGGAAAGAAATTTTGAGTCCTGAAATAAAAAGAAAAGGTTGAGAACTAACGATCTAGCTGCTTTTGATTTTGGTTATGTCTCAAGCTGTGCTTGGCCAAGCGTTAGCTGAGGATTGTTGTAACTTTTAGTTACCCTTCTGCCTGGGTTTTTTTTTTTTCTTTTTGTCTGCTCCAGTTGGAGCAGAAAAGCTCAATGTTAAAATTAGGATTGTAGCATGCAGATTCTGAAGAAGCACACATTTTTTTTGAAGACCTTTTTTTGTCTTTTTCTTCTGCTACTTTTATGTGATTGTGTCTCTGGCAGTTGAAGTACTAAGATTTGAACAGTAGAAATGATCTTCCCAAACATACCAAGATGTCTTTTCTGGATGCTGCTCCAATAAAATGCACATAACTTTAGTTAAAAACAAAACTTTGCTACTTTGGTTAAGGTCTCATATTTACTGTTTTTCCTTTCACCTAAACAAGTTCAGTTGCTTTCAGAGCCTTGAAAAAATAAGACCTGGGAGAGCCTTCCCACTGGATTGATGCTGAGATCTGCATTGGTGGTGGCAAGAAATGCTCAGTCCCTTCAGTCCCTACTGACTCCTACTTTTCACTGGGGGATTGGTACGGGGTGTGATTTTCTTGTGGAACCATCACACTTTTACCCCAAATGACATTTATGGCCTTAATAATCCCACTAGTTTGACTGCTAGTCAGATGTGGTGGTTCAAGTGCAGATTTCTCAGACAAGAGGCCTGTTGTGCCTTTTTGTGTGCAGGACAGTGTAGGTGTGGGTCTTTTCTCTTTCAGACTTCAGCAGCTCTATGTAGGAGCTTTGTTCTCTGGCCCACTGGTCCAAGACCGCAGCGGTCAGGTGGGTGTCACTGCTGATCTGATCTGTGTGGGAAATAAGGCTTATATATAATAAGGCTTTTTCCTATTTATAATTAATAAATAAGGCTTCTTCCTATTTATAATTTCTTTATTTTTAGTCGTATTTCAGTGGTCTGGCAGATAGAAGAAATGGAGGACACAAGTTTAATTTTAACTTAAGAATAGTGTTGGGAGACTCAAGGCATTATCCATGTGCTTTATTTTTGGCAAATTATTTTTTTGCAAATTTGTCAAAACACTTATGGATACCGGTACAAAATGAAGTAATTTATATATCTCTTCATTGCTTGCTGCACTTTTTCAGCCACGAAATCAAAGGAAAAGCATTGTAGCAAGTCCATGACTAAGAATGCAGTTGGGAGGAAGGTGTGTCTGTTTGGATGGTACTTGCATAATGAACTCTTCACTGGGATGGTTGTGTTGTCCTACAGTGTAAAATATCAGAAAAATGGACCGTGACCATGTTTTGAAGGAAAACATCTGAGATCTAATTGTTGTTTCCTATTTACTCAGTGTTTTAGTTTCATGTGAACTGGCAATCAAGTGGCACTCTATAAATAGCCTCTCTCTGCTTCTGAAAACAGCTGCTCCAGGAAGGATCTGTGTAATGTACCTTTCCATGCAGATAGCTCACCCCTGGAATTTGTGGCCTTACAAAAACTCTGTCTGATTTTGCAAGATCCCTAAATAATTGCTCTGAAGCCCAGTCAGGTCTGGACAGAGTTCCAGAGAAACAGCTCATGGAGATGGGGCAATCCCTGCGTCTGGGATTGTGTCTTTCAAATGTTATCCTTTGGTGAGAGCTCCTGATGTGATGAGAGAGAGAAGATGTGGGTCCCAGCAATGTATCTGTTAGCTACGTTTCCTTCAGCATTTGTAGGCTAATTACTCTCAATTTCAGGCAGTGCTTGTGTTTGAGGTCTCCAGAGGAAGCCAGGCCTGGGGGAGGCTGTAGCTCTCTTTCCTTTGATTCAGTTTAGGCATCCTCTTAGCCTGGTGCTGGTGGAAGGAGCCCTGCTGCCAGATCACAGATGGAAACTAAGTTTCAGACTTCTTTCAGTGGCACATCGCTATGCTTTTACCCTGAAAAATACTGGCGCAAACTGTAGTATCCGAGTTAAATTCTGCCTCGAAGCTGGCGAGTGTAATTACTCAGGATGCTTTCACAAGACTCTCCAAATCTTGCAATTTTGTGTCATTGTGGCAATATTTCAGGGTGAACAAACCTGTTCTGGCGGCAGGTAAAGTGTTCTGGCCTCTGTGTGGATTTAATATAACATACAATGATTTGGCTAGAGAAATGGCAGCGTGGGTTTCTTACAAGAAAGAGGGATCCATAATTCCTCTGAAGTATTTAATGTGATGGGTTTATTTGCTTTTCTGTGAAGGGTCCTATCTCCTAAACAGAGAATGGCTCTGTTTAGACCCAAGGAAGAATAAAGACTTTTCCTTTTTATTTTTATTTGTTTGATTTGGAGTTTTTGTTTGGTTGGTTTATTTTTGCTGTCTGACATAGCAGAGAAAGTCTCTCAGTGTAAAAGGAGAGGAACTGATGCTGTATTTTAACTCAGAGTAGTTGTTGGAAGCTGTGGTGCTTGATACAATGGAAGCAAATATCAAAATAGTCAGCTCTTCCTGGTCTCTGATATCTTCATACAGTTAGATACTAAACCTAATAGAAAAAGAAGGAATGAAGATTTCAGAATAGTATCTTAGAGATAGCATTGTGGTGCTTTCCTGTGAGCTTTTACTCCCACTTCTTTACAGATTGTTTCATATCTTACTAAGTTTTTATCATCCTGGTTTTTAAGATCTGGGAAAAGTTTGAAGTCTGTAAAAAATTCACTGTAAGGAAACCAGTAGTTAGGTTAATTGTGATCAAATTTTGTAAAGCTTACGGCAGTTCTTACTAAAAAGAGATCTCTGAATAATTTTATGTAGGGAGAGCTTACTAAACGGCCTAGGTTTCAATAGTTCTTCCTCTTTACAGGGATGAACCACAGTAATCCTAGAGCTAATTAGAGTTTTGAAGTTAGTTGTTTGCCCTGCTCATAAGTAGGGTTGAAAATCAGGCAAGAATAACTATTATAACTGATGAGTTTTGATATTGACTGCCCTCCATTCATATCAGTTCATAAAACTACTAGTGGCTGGTTGAATGAAGATAGAATTTGGTGTTGCTGCTGAACATTTGGTATTTCCTAAAATACATTGCCCAGAGTGTGAAAGTGAAATTAAAATACTTCTTTAAAATGCTGTAAACTTTCATTCTCTCTTTTCCTTTTCTTGGACAAACAAACCAACTAAGCCCAGCAGAATGAAAATTTGAATGCTGGGGAGAACAACCAAAAAGAAAGGCATTATTTTTCCCAGTTTTTAGTCCAGCTGTATTTTAATATGTGGTATCTTGGTCTTTGAAAATAATGTGGAGTAAGAAGGGTCAGACAGCTTTAACATGATCAGCTTTGTAGGGGGTGCTTTTGCAAACTTGGAGTTGGGCAGAGTATTTAATCAGCCTTTCTTCTTAAATCCTTTGCATAATACTTTTGATGTTTAGGGGTTTTTTTAGGTACACTGTTATATTTCATGTCCTAAACCTCTGGAATTAATTTTCTTTTCCACCATGAGTTAAAAACACTCACCTGTCACAGCTAAACTCCAGATCTGGTAGAGGTGTTTTATGTTATTTTTTCTTCAAGTCTAGCAGATGAACTGCTGCTTGAAAAAGCAGTATTATAAATGTACCTGATGGTCTGTTTATGAGAGCTCAGTTCTGTAGTGATGTATTCGATCACACTGTCACTGTCGGACACGATTCACATGGACACAGCTCGAAGTGTGGTGAAAAAAGAAAAGAAGTTTATTCTGTCCTTTCAGTATTTATAGGTTTTTGACAGCGACCAGGGATTGGATAGTCAGGTTACCACCTTCCCAAGCACACTGACCATGAGAGCATATCTTTAATGGAATGTATAAACACCTATGTTTATAGTTACTTTCCTGGGAAAGTAGCTAAAAATTATGAAAACGATATTGAAAGGCTGATTCTCAGGGCGACATCACACATCAAATACTTTGTGAAACTCAACTGACTGAAGTGTTTAGAAAGATGTAAGTGAACTCCCGAGATATTTTCATTAGAAATGTTTTCTGAATAATACAAATAGGCAGAATTGAAGTTCACGGTGTAATGAATGAGTTGGAGGAAAATACATCTGTGGAACAGTTTTCATGTGTTCAGTCTAATATTGGAAGGGGGTAGGAAGCATTAGGAAGGCAGGAAATTTGATGTAGTCATTGGATCTTCACTGGTTGTGTATAGAAAAGCTTAAGAGACATAAGAGCATTGCATAAAAGGGATGTAACATTTTAACTGAAAAAACCATGAGAGAGGAAAGTGGTTTGGTATTGCCTTAAACTGGGTATCTTTGGGGTCTTTTCCTCTTGTTAATAAAAGCAAGGTTTAGTGACTACAGTCCTTAAAAAAATTACAGATGGGCTATTGAAAGAGCAGTGTAGCATTGAGACCTGTTGCTAACAAATTGAATTTGGAGGAATTTAATAAAGAGACTATGTCTGAAATGAATTCCCTGATACTATCTCATTTAAATTGGTACCAAGGAGCAGAAAGGCACTATATGTATGTCTAAAACAGCTTGTAGGAAAAGATATTAGGGGTGATCCTAGCATACGGGATTAATGATTTTTTTTTTTCCTACTTCAAAGTAAATAATCTCAGATAATAATGACACTCATTTTAAAGCCTTTAATGTTGGTAAAGGATAATAAAAACACAGTGTAACAGAATAACCTGGACAAAACAACAAATAGAAAAATTCTGGCTGGTTATAATTTGGTACGTATCAGAAAACCAGAAAGAGATGTGAGCTGGGAGGCAGGATTAAGGTTAGATGAGTATTTCTGTGGCCTGAGTGCTGAAGGTTTCCTTTTAATTTCAGTCTAATCAGCTTTCTGTTATCTTTGGGCTTATTTCACCCATAGGCTAACTGAGCTATGGGAGTGGAAGACAGGAGTCACTTGGACATGCAAGTGGTACAGCCATGTAGCATTAATCTAGGTAAATTTGATAGCTTCTTTTGCTGTTATCTTGGAAATCTTTGCTTGTGGTTAATATCACTGACATTTTTTTTCAGTTACATCTTCCTGTGTGTTTTGTAGTTTGTTGTGGTTTGTTACTGCTCCTTTCTCCTCAGTGTTATCCCATTTTGCTTCCATTCAGAGATAATGTGTTGATGATAATTTTAGTGTATTTTCTTTAAAAAAAAAATTTCATGCAGGGTCTGGAGTTACTTGGTGCCTTCTGTCACTCTGTCCTGAAATAAGAGAATGATTTCCAATGTTTGTTTTTAGAATGCTGGGGATTGATAGTAGCACAGCTTCTGGTTTTTTATGTACAAACACCAGTTTGTGTAAAACTGTAGATCCTTGTGGATCATGTTATTACGTTCTTTGGTGGGGTTACCTTGCAGAAACTTATTTTAGGCATTTTTGTTTGTTTTGCTTTGTTTTTTGGGTGTTTTTGTTTTTAATACTACTGCCTAGGTCAGAACTTACCAATTGAACCTTCTTACTGAGTTTTGATATTTTAGTTTTCTAAGCCACCAACTTTTTGGCTGCTGTTCTATTTTGACATACGAATTGAAATGGCAGGTGGATTTCTGGCATTATGTTTGGCCAGCAAGAAATTAGAAAAAAATGGTATAACTGTTTCAGACTATTGGTTTTCTGACCTTCAAAAATTCAGGAGGCCTTTAAAGTTATCTGCAGATTTGTCACAGTTTCTTGAAATGGGTGGAACTATACAGATGTACTTTTTGATTTTAAGGGATTAAGCTTGTGTATAATATCTGTGATTAACAGAACATTAATCATGTCTGTTAATGGCTGCCAGGAAGTAGGAGTGTGTGTAAGTGGGTTGTAGTCCCAAGGCTTTGCATGTATTATAATATTTGAATTATACTCAGTCTTAGGATGCAAATGTATTTGCTTTCTATCCTTTGGAGCTTCAGTGTTCTCCAGCAGACAGCTGGAATGCAGACATTTGTGTGCACTTCTAATATATTTTCATTTATTATTGCAATATTTCATTGCATTTATATTTTGTGCTTTTGAAGACTATCTTTGTACAGGGAATGTGTTTGCTTTGTAAATAACTGCCTGTGCCTTGATACTGAGTATTTCAGACAGCTTCGTAGTTAAGTTGTACCTTGATCTTCTAATAATGAGCTTTGGATACATGAAAGCTGTCTCTTGCTGCAAAAACAAGCCGTGTACAGCATGTACTGGATTTGTATTTCAGGATGAGGCAGTGATGTGAGAGATCCTTTAGATCTCTTTCCTTTATTTATTTATTTTAATTTTTTTTCCCCCCATAGCTTTCTTCCAGTTGGATTGCTTCCATTAACTGCATTAGGGCAGACCATTAAACCTGTCTGTGTTCAGTCACTTCCAAGATGTTTCACTGCAGCTCTGTGAGTTCTTGTGACTTTGCATGTGATTCCTGATCTTCTATCCTTGAGTGTCCCCAGAATAGTCTAGTGGGATATAACTGATCATGTATCAAGAACCTGTTGACACTTGAGACCAGTCCTGTCCTGGCAGTAAGGAAAAGGATCAGTTTGGACACAAACTATGGCAGCCTTCAAACAAAGCTGGATTTTTCACTGTTTGAGTGCAAGTCTCGGCTTTTTTTGTGTCTTTGGGGCTTAGTGAGCTGCTGATTCAGATGTGTCCCAAATGCTTTAGTGTGTGTTGAATAATTAAATATTGAATGTGAATATCATGAGATGGAATCTGAGTCACATCAGTGAATTTTAATATCCTCTTATTCTCCTCATCTTGTTCTTCAAGAATTCGCAAGCTTACTTCTGGGAGGATCGAATGTGTCATTAATGCTGACTGCTCTCTAACAGATATCATGGGGAAGATGAGAATCTGTCCCTTCTCTGTGAACTTCTTGTGTTCTGAACCATCAGTGTTTGTTCAACCCTTTTTGAACTCCTGAAACTTCACCAAAATAAAAAACTGTTAAAATTAAACTGTTAGACCAAACCCACCTCTTTATTTAGGTTGCATATGTTACAGTTATTGCAGTGTGTTTCTAGGAAATGAGGAAAAAAATCTGGTTCCTTTTTAATTTGGTTTTATTTTAAAAACACTGTTATGTCCTGAGAACTGTCTTCAGTAAAAAAAAGTGTCTTTGGAGTTAAACAGGTTTTTTAGTTACGTAGGATGAATACATATAGTTTAATGCAAGAGGCAATATAATTTTTAAAAGTAAGATTTTTCCCCCCCACTTGTTTTTAAATACCCAGTGATAATTTATCCTGTGTCAGTACACTGTTAACAGTAATCTGCTATCAAGACTCAGCTTTCTACTTGAGCTCAACTTTTGACGTAATCTATCATTAATCCTGGCCAGTTTCCTGGTGTTTAAATTTGTAATCTTATGGGGTTATGACCCTTATCTGTTATGGTATCTATATATCTATTTCCTGAGTTCCCCCAAACAAACCCAGCAGAGTACAATTTCTATACTACCCAGGATTAAATGATACATTAAATTAGGCAGGTATGCAGAATGTTAAATGCCTTAATTCAGTTCCACGCTGTCCAAGTTCTTGATTTCACTTGTAGGAAAGGAAGGCCCTGGGTGGTTTTTTTGCTAGAAGACATGTCTATAGATATGCTGGTAAGCTTCTGTATAATCAGTTCTTAATCTGTTTAAAAATGAGTACTGAGTTAGCTTAAACAACTTTAAATAGTAGGCTTTGATTTCGCCCGGAGCTTTTGTCTGGAATTCCTGGGATTAGTTCTGCTGGCAGAGTGGGAGAGGCAGCAGCCTCGGGCAGTTGCTGGAAGGTGATGGAAGGACTGGCAGCAGTGGGAGCACACACCTCCTCAGCAGAAAAGAGGACATTCCTGCTAGGAATGCTCTCTTAAAAGCAGATTCCACTTTTTCTTTCCTTCTCCTAGTGATTCTGCATGCTCCAGGGTTCATTTTGCCTGAGTGCTTGGAGGTGAGACACCCTGGTACTACTGCAAGCAATTTTAACTTCTGCACTGGGGTGGAGCAAGAGCACATTTCAGCTTCTTATATACCATCTTTTCTTGCTGGAAAGTGAATTAACTAATTAACTAAGTAACCTTGGGTCACAGTGATCAGTAGTACCTGAGAACATAAAGCAGAGTGCATGATGCCTGTTTCCCAAAGGGCTGTGAAGGATTGGCTGGGTTATTATGTTGATGTTGCTTTTATACAAAACTATTCAACAGTGCTGCCCTCATAGCATTTTCACATGAAGACTTCTCCAAGTCAAAGGGAAGCATTTCCAAAGACACATTGAATCCTACAGTAATGCTGTTTACTCAAACTTGCAGCAATCTGCATAATATTTATTTTTGCCTTCAGTAATAGAGGCCTCCTTTGACTTTTCTTTGGAGAACAAAGCAGGGCACAAATGTATTTTTTTTATCTCATAACTATTGTTTTTAATGTTGGTATATGTTTTAGAATTTCGAGTTGTTTCTTTGGGAGTCCTATTTTAGTGCTGGTGGAGAAAACAGCAAAAGCTTTTGCATGTAGTTAATCCTACATCCAGTTAATCACTTAAGCTATGTCAGATAGTTTTCTGTTCAGAGGAGTAAGGTGGTATGTGTTATCTTTTACATAGATAGAGCTTCTCTTAGTTTTGTTATGTGAATTTTATCCTCTGCTCTATAGAAATTAGAAATATTTGTAGCATAATACAAAAATTTAAAGTGCCTTTTGTCTCAGTGAGTAGTTTGTATTTGGTCATCAGACTACTGTCTTGGTTCAGGGCAAATTTAGGGAGATTTCTGATGGGGTCTTTCTAGAAAACAAATTTAAATGGTCCTTCTCCTACCTAGTTTGGGAGGGAAAAAATCTCTTTTGAGAAAAGTGGGAAAATGTAGTTTATTTAACAAGCAAAGTACTCACAAACACAGAAAAATGAATAATATTAATCAATGTGAATTTCATTGTTCTGAAGAGATGGTGAATTCAGAGAGCCGTTTGCGTGGGGTGTAGCTCAGCTCTCACAGTCTCTTATCAGTTTCTCCTGTGCTGGAAAACACCGCATCCCGGGCCCCAGTGGGCCACAGGTGTAAGCTCACGCTGTTTTTCTGGCTTTTTGGTTCAGAGCAAGGCTGATCAGTTCCAAAAAAATAGAAAAGCCAGAGTCCCTGCCTCAGCTAGCAAAAAAACTCACTAAAAGCAAAGGAGAGCTCTCTCCCACTGTCTCTGCTGCAGACAGCACCGTCCATGAGAGAGAGCTGAAGCTCTTATCTCTATGTTTTTGAATGCAGCTGGTTTTGAAGCTCTTATCTCTGTTTTTGACATTTCACTGCTTCTCCTTCTCCCCCCCTTCACTGTCAGATATAGTTTTAAAGGTGCAAAATTTATTTCTGAGCTAAACAGACGAATGGGGATACAATTCAGCATCATAAAGTCAGCCCAGGACAACTACTTTAAAGGATTGAATAAATATCAAAATTGTTGAAAATTGGCATTTTTTTCCTGTCACAAAACCTCACTTGCAGTCTGTGGCAAGAACAATATAGAAGACTCAAGTATGGGCAGTGTAAGGGGGAGTGTAGGGATATCTGTCAGAATGTGGTGTACTTGTGAATGAAATCCACTTAGCACCAGTCAGTACAGCACAGATAAAGTGCCTTCTCTGAGAAAGGTACTTGTACTTTATCCCACGTTTTTGTCAGTGAGAACACCTTAAACACTCTATTAATGCAGCTGAATTTTATGTAACCTTTCAGGTATAAATCATAATAAATATCAAACAGAAATTAAAGACATTGGTTTAAAGCCCAAATACTTGTAACCTTACCAGTTATGGAGCCCAGTGGAGGCTTATACATGGGAGTGGATACTTTCAGTATCCAAAAGATGTTTCAAAGGTAATTACAGCCATTGCTGCTAATGCAAACACACCTTATTTCTGCTCTTACCTACAGTAACCTATTTTTGCAGATTCTGTAGAAGCACTCATAAACAAGTGATTTTCCAGAATGTTATTTATTACCCTAAAATGTATAACCTTACTGAACTACCTTTTTGCTGTTCAAAACTTGAGGAGATCTCTTTAGTTTTTTTGTTTGTTCATTTTTGTTGTTGTTGTTGGTTTCTTGGTTTGTTTGTTTTTTTGAGATCAGATTTTGTATTAATATGCTCACCACGAGATATTACAGGCTTGCTGATTTATAATTGAGGGCATAGTGTTCTGTCTTCTGTAGTTTCTGTCTTGGTGTTACAATATCTGAAAGTTTTGTGTTTCTTTATATGTAAAGCTCATTACTTAAACCTACCTTAGGGTTTGATTAGCACCAAATTGTTTGATGCTGGCTGGTTAGTAGCAAAGTTCTGACATATTAAAATGTCAAAGAAGTCTCTTTGTAGACAACAAAAATATTTTGTGTTTTCATTGTAGTGTTCATGCTTTCAGGCTTCAAGAACAGAGAATAATTTGAGTTATCTGCTTTGATAGTGTTTTAAACATTGACAGAACCAAGAGTTATAATTTTTGGCATTTTTGCAGTAGTGGAGGAGAGTGAAGAAATACAACACAGGGCCCTGTTCAAAGGACTGGAGGTCACACCCATGGATTTGGTTTCTGGCAGAACTGCTGGTTCCCTCTTTCCTTTGATAAATTGCTTGAGTTTCGAGTTTCAGTTTCAATGACTATAAAATGAGGACAGTGTTGGCTTACATATCTAACAAATGGTTTTTAGGGTTTTAATTCATCTTCAAGAATCTTAACTTACCTTGATGAAAGTTATGTGTATAGTCCTGTTTACTGTATAGTATATAGAGAATTCTGGTTGCTGGAAAAAATGTATTGAGATGTGGGTCAAAAGTTGTATCATGATGCAGAGTTTGATGTAGTTGATCCAGCAAAATAAGCTATATACAAACAGAGCTACTTCAGAAATGCCTAAACTCTACCCTGGAGAAGTTTTGAAATGCACTCAGAGTGCAGGATAACATGTGCTCTGCATTGGGAACAGATGCTGGCTCCATTTCAGCTTTAAACTAGGGCATTCCAAATGTCACAGCGAGCCAGCGCTGAGGGACTTGGCCTTGCAAAGAGCCAGCTTGATATAAATGAGTGTTCATTTGATAAATGGGGTCTATTACTGAATAAGGGTTGTCTTTTAATGTCTTATACTGTGTTAGTGCTGCATTAGATCAAAGTTTAGTTAAATTTCTGTGGAGCACAAGTGTGCTTTAAAGCTAAACCTTCATCATGAAATGATCTGTACTTCTTCAGGGGGAAGTTCTGGAGCATAATTTTAAATATATGAAGGTTTTACATGCTCGAAGCATTTAATTTGTCTACTGTCATCAGTTCTGAAGCAGCTTTGACTAAGTTGCTTACAAAAGAAAGGTATGTGTCTCTCTGCCAAAACAGGCACGTAGAAAGCACCTGATCAGCAATTCCTAAACCACAGATTGTGACCTAAATGGTGTCATAAGGACTGTGAGTGGGGAGTACAAGGGATGCAGTTTGTTGTATTTTGGTTTTGCTCCCTGAAGCGAGATTAGAGCTCTGTAAATGTGCCCAGACACCCAGGTTGGGGAATTCTCCAGGTGGGAGTTGCAAGGCAGCATTTGGTTTGACCTTAGTGCACAGTGGATGTTTTGAAGAAGTAAAATTACAAAGAAACAGCTTCAGCTTCTCTTTCACCTGCTTTCCCATACTAAATTTGTATTATGAATGATTCAAGGTGGGGCTTCTTTCATACACAGAACGTTCCCTTAGTCTCCAGCTTAATATAAACTAAAAAAATTATTGATCACTGCACTGAGAGTTTCAGTGTACCTTGAGGCTTCAGTAGTGCATAATGTTTGGTGAGAATGGGTGGATGGCTAAAACCTGAAAATACTGATCATTGTACTGAGAGTGGCACTGAACCTTGAGGCTTCACTTGGTGCATAACTAGTGAAAATGGGCGGGTGGAGCATTAGCTTGACAGCTTTCCAAATTTCAGCTATGTAGACACTTCACAGGGAGGTCATCACAGCCATTTGAGATTTACCAGGGCTTTTTTGTTTTGTTTTGTTTTATCATGTTCTTATAGATAAATTCACCTTAGCAGTTTTGAAGCAAACCCTATGTGTGTTCCACTGTCCAGTGAAATAATCTTGGTGATGACAGCTTGATCACTTGATCTGCATCCTAGGCCTTATTTGAATATTGGGAACAGTATATTGAAGCACCCTCACAGAATTAAATTATTGCCTTTCTCGGGGTACTACATAGTTAAGGGGAAAAATAAAAAGTTTCTGGCTTGAGAGCCTGTGCTCAGTGTTGGGGTGGGAAAAATCTAATCATGACAGAGGTCTTGATGCTGATACTATAAGAGAAATGTACTTTTGGGGTTTTGTTTAAAGCATGGGTTTTGTCCATCATTGTACCTGAAATGGGAGCCAGGAGGGCTGCCTTTGTAGGAAGGTGGTGGGAACAGGCAGCCTTTGGATTAGGCGAATGGGAATTAAGGATTGTGAAGATTCTTGTCACTTGGGAGAGCAGAGCCCTTGACATGGAGAATCTGACTGTTAGGAAGTCCAGCAATAAGAGCTGAGATGCTGAAGAAAACAAACCAGGAGTTATTATTGTTATAGATTCTTGAATTTTTTCAATGTCATAAAAATGGATCAATGGCAGAAATATTCAAGTGACAAATTCTAATATTTACTGCTGAGAATTTTTATCAAACCAAGTGAACCTGTAGGAGTTATTGCTAAAGTACAAGGAATCTGTACAAGTATAGAATCACTGCCTTTGCTCAGCTTTTAACAACAGCAAAAGCAGAGGCTGTATTTTCTTCAGATCAGTTCATTCATGTAGTTCAGTTTTTTATTTTAGAGTAAAAGTACCACATAGGATCTGGTGGTTCTAGTTTTGAATGCTCAGATAAACTGCAAACAATCCATTCAGTTATCTTACTGTGCTTAATCAAATAAGAGGGGGTTTGGAGGGAGAACATTTTAACTGCTTTCTCCCTTGCCCCCTTTTTACTTTAGGGAGTGTAGAAATGATTTAAGTTGTAATTTTGTTTGTATTTAGTTACTTTCTCAAATATTTAGGTAAAAAATGATCGAAGGATAAGTAACTAAAAACATATATAGCAAATCATATCTGCAATCCTAACAAGTTTTGTTTTTTTTTTGAATGTTTTAAGTGGCCAAGTGTTGAGTATGTGAGACACCTTTTGTCTGCATCTCTGGTTTACTGAAACTTGTATGGATACTGTGTTCTTATTAAGACCAAAAAATCCTAATTTAACAACAACAAGTTGTTCATATGTTATTTTGTCAACAGATTTCCGTAGGGAAATAAAAATTGAAACTGAAAATGGGATTGGAACAAGTTATTATTTCTTACATGCTGGTTTAAGTGATTTGGATTAAAACCAGAGCATACAGGAAGCAGGAAAATCTGTTGCTTTCTTGTTTTTTAAAAATTAGTTTGAATCATCTTTGATGTGTGTGTGTACAGAGGATTCTCAGCAAGCACCTGCCTGTTGCCCTGCAGCCATCACCTCCTTCCAGATGTGTTTTATGCACGTGATGCAATGCCCAACAAACATCCACTGCTGTCAGATTTTTCTGTTTTTCAATGAAAGTGTGATGGCTCTGGCAAACACTGTATTTTTTGTGCTGGCCTATGGAGTACACAATTCTTAATGAAGTTCTCCTATTGGAGGTCGTGTATTACTGCTCTGTATTTTGCATTGCAGGAGCATCCCAGAAGCAAAGTTAAAAGTTTCTGTTATGCAAAGTGATACCCAAGCATGTAGCAGGTAATATTTCCAACCACAGCATTCACATTTACTTACAAGCAATTGAAGAAATCAAATTAATCTGAAAGTAAGAATTTTCATTGAAAACACAGAAATCATTTGATTTGAAAAAAATATAGGATTTCACTGACAGGTACAGTGAACCAACTGTTAAGAATCTATGGTCAAAGTCTGTTCCTAGAGGGGGGAAAAATGGGTAAGGAGAAGTGGTAAAGAAAGCATAGTGAACTAGGTAGATGTGTATTCCTAATCAAAGAATACATACATTCTTGCTAGTAAGGCATGGTGCCTAAGATGTCATTATTTTAATTTTTCTCTAATTATGGTTATTCCTAATTAACAGAAATTGTAGCACCTGAGATGTCACAACTTCAAAGTTTATAAGATAGGGCATCAGAGAAGTCTGGTTTTTATACTTTTAAAGCTGGCTCAGGCATGCTTTAATTGCAAGCACTTTATAACCATTTCACCCTAAGTACCTCCTCTTGAGACAGAAAAAATATTTTGCCAAAGTATGCTCTTCATCTAATGTACTTAAGCTGTGTTATGGGCAATTTTGAATTTTGGAGGTGGCTTTTAGTTCCAGCAAAACTGAGGTATTTAGAGACCTTTGATGAAGGGAAAGCTGTGTGAGCATTGGATGGGGTGCAGCTGTAGCTGCAGGAATTGGTGCTGCTGGAAGGGTGTCCTGGCCTTTGAGGAGGGAGTGGGGCAGGGATGCTCAGTGCCTGCTTCCAGACAGGTGGTTGGGAGGGACCAGGTGTGGATATCAGGTGTTCTTTTTCAGGGCTGGAGAGTATATGTGAGAAATAAAAAGCATTCAGAGGAAGCAAGTGGAGAGAGGAGAAACTTCTTTTCCAAATACGTGCCGTACTGCCAGAGGCAGCACTGAGCTCTGACATGGTTCTGCCTTGAGCTGAACCAAAACAAGTTCAGAAATGTAGGATTTTTCAGATGTGGATTCTATTGCTGTTCTTTTCCTGCTTCTAGCTTTTTAAGGTTAATTTTGAGTGAATTTCAGAGTTAGATATTTGGCAACAGTCCAGCCTGACATAGGCCTACAGTCTTACCTGCAATTTTGTTCTGAGAGATCTACTAACACAGAATAAAAAAGGGGGTAATGGTCCTTGAGCTTAAGAGCTTTGGGGATTGAAGTTAAAAATATTAGGTTTATCACTATTTTTCTTTTCTTGAAGTGCTTTCTGGGGAATATTGGGTTCAGTATAACCTGAGAGTTGGAGTCATGTGTTTAAACACCTAGTTCAGGAAAAGACCACATTTTTGTCAATATATTTTGTTTTTCCCTCTTCATGTGTTTCGTACAGTAGTGTTTCTGAGTGCAGTGGTAAATCAGTTTGTATATAGGGCATAAGGACATGAACGTTCCTGGGGCTTTGTCTTTATAGGTGTTTATAGATTTCCTCTTTACCCTTCATCTCTTCCTTTCACATATTTTTTATGAAATGGAATATTATTGGTCTTAAATTTTAATTTTCCAAATGCAAGGGTTGTACTGCTTGAACTATGCTATACTTGCACCCTCTCAGATAAGTGAACCAAATAACCACAGGACTAATTTCTGTTTTCTTGCTATTAGTTTTAGCGGGATTTTGAACCTGTGAAATGTTCATTTTGCCACTTCTTCACTCTTATTAAAGGTGATGGAAGAGCCAAGCAAACGTCATGCTTGTCTTAGGATTTTTAAAATGAGAACCATAGGAGTTGTTTGAAGATTTAAATTTATATTCTGGTTTTTAACTGTTTAGGTTTTTACCTGAGAATGGTCATTAGCAGGCTGTTAACTACTTCAGCTTTTAAAAATTACATAATTGGTATTTTTCTTCACAGGGAGAAGAGAATTTATCCAAAGATTAAAACTTGAAGCAACCTTGAATGTGCATGATGGATGTGTAAGTCACTTGTTGCCTTTTGAGTGTTAAAAAATTGTTAAATTGTAATTTTGTTGCCATGGTGATAGTCCCCCAACTTAAAAAGGCAAATATCATGTATTTGTATATTAAAGCTGAGCAGGACCACTCTGCTTGTTGAGATCTGCGTCTGAATTCTCTAGCTATTTGTTTCTTCTTGAATAGCTCATACTTTTACCTTTGAAGCAAAACAAAATCCCACTCCTGTATCTTAATGCTGTGTCTACTGCTGATTGAATCAATCTCTCCTGCCATTTAAACACATTCCTGCCTTTCCAGTTACAACTCAAACCTTGAAATGAAATCTTTTTTTGTTTTTTTGATATACTGTGTTGACTTAAAGCTTTATTAGTGTTTTGAGTGATTTATTTTCCAGTTTCAAAAATCAAATCATCAAGTGCTACGTGCTGAGTTATAGACAATGAAAACAAAATTAAACCTTCCTGAAAGGCAGTAACATAACTTGAAATATTGCTTATTTAAATATTATTTTTTAAAGGAGTCCAAGTATTTTAAAACATATCCTTTTAAATAAAAGTTTTTACCTAAACTAGGTTCAGGACAAAGAGGCTGCCATGTTACCTTTGACAAATAGAGCAGAAATTCATGGTTGTTGAAGTATTTGTTGTGCAAGATATCTGAAAAATGAAAGTATTCTATAAAAAAAATGAAAATATAAGTCCAGCTTTTGTACTTTAACATGTGGGTTCCTAAAGCTGTTCAAACGTAAGGATTATTTTATTGGACTTTTAATTAAGGAGGGATATAATTGTTAACTAACACAGTAGTAGTTTTAAGGAACAAGTGTTGGTAACATCCAGCCTTCTTGGATCAGAAGTGTGACTTTGATGTGCCTGTGTTTTTGTGAGTCTGGAAAAGGCCAGGATTAGAATTGCTGTATGTAAAATGTCAGCTACTTTTCCTGTGCTGACTATATTATAAAGTTTAATGTTCTGGTACAGATGATGTTGGTGTAATTAAACAAATATCTACATTTCTCATTTTTTTTCTCAAGAAATATTACAAGATTGATGATGTTAAGCTCTTTTCCAACCCAAACAATTCTATGAGTCTATGTGTATTAATTAATTTTTGTCTTCAAGATTGTAACAGTGATACTTAATTCTGAATTCCTCTAAGCAATTTTTCATCTCCTCAAATACTTAAGATTAAATATTTCAAATTTCTTTTCCTGAAGTTGATTAGGATTTTTTATTTATTTTTTCTTTATTTCCGTGTAAAAAAAGTAATTTTTTCTTATTAAAACAGAATACAGGAAAACAGTATGTGTTCATTGCTTGTTAAAAATTAAGTGATTGATCTCTATTTCAATTCTCTGCCCCTGTGTCATGTAATAGAAATTGCAGTTTTAGTGTTGTCTGTTGGTGTTGTTTGAATCTACCTGATGGATTTGTATTTGAAAACTAATTCTTATTTGATCATGTTAGCTTTGAAAGTATGCTTTAACATATGGCCTAATTGTTTTAGTGGGTGGAAAATACTTGAATTGAAAACATACAGCATTATTTGCAGATGTTTGAAATACTGAAGTATTGAAACAAAGTATTGAAATACTACAGTTTGAGAAAATGTCTTTAGAAGTTAAATTTGCTCAGAACTCTCCACCTTTAAGGAATGGGCTATTGGGCGTTCTTACCTCGTTCACTTTGTGGTCTTTTTAAAGGAATAATCTTTTAAGGCTAACAACCACTCAGTACAAATTCTTACTATTTGTTTTTTTTAAAAAAAAAATCTATGAAATAGAAATCAATGAAATTACAATGCTTGTACTGATTAAACTCCTTATTACCATCAATGGTAATTAGGCTCTTTTTTTTTCTTCTTCTTCCCACACCTGCTGACGCAGCATGCATTTCAAATGTGGGGAATGAATGCCATATTGTCCTGTTAAAAGGTGTTTCTGGGTTTGGTTTTTGGGTGGTTAGGTTTTTTTAGTGAAGGTTGGGTGCCAGGGGCTGGGGGTTTTCTTCAGTTGCTATTTGGTTGATTGGTGTTTTTAAGAACTTTTTCATTGTTCTGTTGAATAAGTTGTGACTTATATTTTCTATATAAAGCGTGCTGTGTAATTGGACAAGGTGGACAATTTACTTAAGGCAAGAAATTTTTTTTACTAATTGAGGATAAAAGTAAAGTCCAAGTTCCTACCTGTTACACAGAAGAGAGATCCTATGGGGGATCAAACTGTGTGTTTAACCATACCCAGCCAGGATATTTGTGAAGAAGGGACTATTCCATTAATTACTTCACATATCCATGTTCTTGTGACATTAGTATTACCATAGCACCTTTTTGTTTAAAATCCGAATATCTTCACCTCAGAGTTCAGGGGCAATTCCCTTTGAAACAGTCCCATTTTCCCCTTGGTTTGAAGTTTCTAGCAGTAGCATGTGAAGTAATTGAATTGGTTCTACAGAAGTATTGATGTCTGCCATCAGCCTTATCATCCTTCCAGGGCAGGATTTGCCTTTTTCAGCAAGGTTCACACGGTCAGATTCAGTAAGATCATTTGTATGCCAGAACTTGCCATTTTCTGTGTTAGCTGTAAAAGGAGCCTAAGAAGATGAGGAAATGTACAGAGTTAGGTGAGCTGTTCTGTATGAAGTGATTAAATCCAAAGGAGAAATGTTGAAGGAGAAGCAATCTGGACCAGCAGTGATGAAGTGTGAGGAAAGCAGAGGATAAAGAAATTCTAAAACATATTGAATTGCAATAAAAATGCTGCTTAGTTTCTTCCCGTTTTGATCCTGTGGAAGCTGAGGTTGAAATGCAGGATGTAGGTGAAGGATTTGACATGAGTAAATAATGCATTTTGAAATAAAGATATTATAAAGATATAAATATTACCTGAAGGAGTAACTTCTCATTTCTACATCTAGGCATTCAGATCAATAACTAACCAACATCCTTCATGGCATTCATCTCTTTCAGGATGGCACTTGGGAACAAGTCCTTTTCAGATGGAGTCCTCAAAACCAAGCTTAAACCAGTATAGGGAGTTTGTGTTTTGTTAGAAACAGTTTTCACCTTGTACTCCCCAGATGAAAAGCACTGCCTTTTTCACCCCCTTCCTTGCTTGGGGGATATCCCGATATTCTGGATATCTACAGTCATTTTTATTCCTTTTCTTCTGTTTTTGTATTCTGTTAATCGCTTCTGTTCACTAGGGTTGATTCTGATGTCACTTAGCGTGGAAGTGAGGAGTTTGCTTTTTTAGTTTATTAGGGATTGGCTGCACTGTCTCCTGCATTGCCTTTGAGGAAAGCACTGAGATAGTAAATTTGTATCTGACTAATTGACTAATGAATCAAAAGTGCCTGCTGACTCCTTGCAAGGCTAGATGAGTGACAAATAAAACTAGATACAATTAATAATGTGGAGTACTTAATAGAAAAAAACTAATTGCACACCTTTTGACTTTTCTTACCTTGTTAGTCATTGGCTGTCATTTGTGTTTGACGTATCCTTTCTTCTGGCTCCAGCACCCTCTCCCAAGGTTTCCAAACCCTCAGAATAGTAACTGTTACATTATGCTTTTAGTTGGATGTCCAGTAGCTGCGCAGGTAGTACAATATGTAGCTTTTTCAAAATAAAAACCAATTTTCTAACCAGTTCTTGTTTTACATTATATTTTAGTAGTGGGTCTGCTACCATGGAATGAGAACTTTTTTTTAATTGTTTTTTTGAACATCTATTTTTAGTGATCCATATGCAAATTTATTTGGGTTATTCAGTTTTGGTCAGTAGGTTGTACTGAGTACTGTGTGTATTGACTGGAAAGTCTCTGAAAAAAACCCAAACCAAGCTTATTCACTGAAAGACTTAGTTACTTTTTGAGTTATTTGTTGTCAGCAATGCTGAGAAGGTGAGTGAGTACAGAATAAAAAAGTCTATTTGGTTACAGACCTCTACTACTCATTTGGTTATGTCATCTTACTTCGGGATTATTTTGGAACCAGCTTTTGTCTGAGTAGGGTATATTGAAATGGCTCAACTGAGGCAATCATTGCAATGAAATTGGAATTTTGGAGGAGAACAATTGATGTCTTGTGTAGACTTGTAATGTTGTAGTTTAGATAATCTTGTCTCCCTTTTGCATCTTCAGTGTTTCTCTGCTGTGCTGTCCTTCAGATTTTCCTTCAGATAAATATACACATCCACACCCTCAATTAGTCTAATTTTTTGTGCTAATTTTTCTTTCTTTTATCATGACTTTAAATTTTTCAGTAGCTTACTTGTTTTTTCAGTGTTTTGTTCTGTTTCTATTCCTGTATTCTTACATTAGCATCTTGGTTTCTTTAAGGCAGCGATAATAATATTTTTCTGCCTGAGAGGAAATGCAGATGAAAATAAACATTGTTGGGTTGTGTGTTTGCCCTTGCTGTAGTGCTGTTCAATGTTTGACAATGTTTTAGAGTACATCCATTGTCAGGACAGGTTATTTCAATGATAGATGGTTCTGGGGGCTAGTTGAAATTGTGGTTCTTGGTGATTGACAGCCAGAGTTATAAAACCATAAGAATAGCCATGCAAGGTCATACCAAAGCTCAGTGGAGCCTGACAGCGTGGCCCTTAAAATGGCCAGCACATATTTTTGAAGGAAGTTGAGACAGGGTAAGCAGACAGTATTTGATGTGTGTTCTGGAGAACACATCATGCTTTGTTTCTGATCACTTTTCATTTTATCTTTGATGAATATGTATATTCTTCCACTTCTGGTGTTTAGGGTGTTCCATAACAGTGATTTTCAGTTTCATTAAAAAGCCATATGTCATCTGATCATTTCATTTAAGGCCTTCCATTTGCTGTGCTGTGAAGACCCACCGAAAATTAGTTTTTTACTTTTTCCATGTCATTTATGTTCTCATAAGCTTCTATCATTTCCCTTCCCTAGAGCAGTACAAATTATTTGCTTCTTGCAATAAAAAAATGTTAGATATCTGTGAGCGCCCCAGTAATTCCTTGTCATAATTTCTCTTTCCAAATGGGCAGTAATAGAAATGGAGAATACGGGAGCAGGATACGAACCCAAACTGCGTAGTGTGGAAGACGTGGGATTGCCATGCATGGATGTATACCCTGCTTTTCTGTGCATTTCCTAATAAATCCTAGCAATATCTGACTGCTGCTGAGCACTGAGCTAACCCTGGCATAGGCATGTTTGTTTAGCACCAAGATCTCTCCTCAAGTTCCTCCACCTGAGAATATCAAGGTGGTGTTGTTCCTATGATCAACCTGAAACTTCTAACTCTGATTTTGCAACTCACCCAAACGAAGCTTGCCATTAAAACAATAACTAGAATGGGAGTACTTATTTTAAACAAAAATTATTTTTGTTTGGGGGTGCTCAGAGTGAAACATTTGAATTAAAAAAACAACAAACCACCAAGGAAAAAGAAGCGTAAGTCAAAAAATTTAGAACAGAGTGGGGTTTTTTACCAATTCTGTAATCCAGTCTGGTACATCACACTAAGGCAGCTGTTCTGCCAACAGAATCTAGCCAGCAGAAAATGGTGATGGCTGCACTTTGACACTTGAAGGTATTTTAGAGGCTTACTTGAAATAATAATGGTCTTGCATGCAGTCTTTGGTGCTTGTGCATGAGCTGCTGCTTGGAAGATACTTTTTGAGCTTCCTGGATTTTGAGTGCTTTCACAGCTTTGTTTCACTGACACATTGTTAAGCACAGTCTTGTAAAAAGGAGAATTGATAAGGAAATGTATTGTAAAGCTCTCCCAGTACAATTCTGTACCTCACTGTAGGATTCTTCTTTCCCAGTGTACTCACACTTTTCAAAAGGGATCTGGGATGGATTCTGCAGTGCTTTTCCCTGAGGTGGTGTGGTCACTGAAAAGTGTGCAAAGCAATGGATGGTCAGAATTTGGATATGGTACAGATGCAATAACAAGAGCACTGTGATGCACTCCAGTTCAAATTCAGAGAACTCTCTGTGGAGTAGATTTGGTACATTAAAGCACCTGTGTGTGTAAAATTGTGGCTACTGTGGGAAGCTTAATATAGCTGATGAACTCCTGAGGAGCAGAGGGAGTAATTGAGATGCCATAGGTGAAGCAGCTGATTCCCTTATCAATTTGTTTTAAAAACACTTTTTTTTTTTATGCTAGCTGCTTAGAAATGACATAATTTCAGTTGAATTTGTTAACTCCTATTTCTGTAGTGTTGGATGAGTATTGATGTTTTAGTGTGGTAAAAATTGAATTAATGTTAAGTCTAAACATTTTTTTTTAAATTCATACAGGTGAATACAATTTGCTGGAATGATACAGGAGAATATATCTTATCTGGTTCAGATGACACCAACCTGGTAATTAGTAATCCCTACAGCAGAAAGGTAAATGTGTTTCTGGCTGCTTGTTAATTTTCAAACATGATGCAAGTTATTCTTTTTCAACATATTCAAGATATTTTTCAAGATAATCAGTTTTCAAATATAAATTATTATGTGACAAAGATAATATCATGCTAGTGCTATAATATCATTCCTAGTGTCTATAAATGGGAATAAAACTTCAGAGTGCTTTAAAACCTGAGTGTTCTAATCCTTTGTGACATTGCTATTATCCCATTTTACGGTACATGGCTGGGCACAAAGGGAACATGGTCTCACCACAGATTAGTGTCAAAAGCAGCAATAGGATTCAGTAATTCTCATGAAATCTTGTAGTCATATAAACTGTTTTCCTCTCACTTCACTTTTGAAATATTGTATTTTTTGCTCTGTGTAATGTACTGAGTTGTCTTTCTGTGTAATGTTGTTGGGGTGCCAATCTTGATTGAAATAGTTCACCCCAATGTAAAATTACATTGCCTTGTGTGTGCCTGCAAGTGGATGGAGAATAATTTGTACTGAAATGGGGGTTGCAATGCAGCTGAAAGACTCCCAGTAGTGCCAGCTAGCATCCATCAGGTAGTGGTGTTGTCCCACACTTTTTTCTTGAAGGAACTGATAGTTTGGTAGAACAGATGCTCTGAGCTGTGTCCTCTTAGAGGCTAACAACTAAACCCTAAGGACGTGCTGAAAAATTAAATTTGTGGGAGAAACAAGAGGTGTGGTTGGTATAGTGGAGGAAAGTTTGAGTAGAAAACAATAGTCTGCTTTCCTGAAGGGTTTTGCTGGAAAAATGGTGGTGCTTTGGAGTGTTGCCTGTGCCTTTTGCTTACCTCCCCAATTAAGCTTCCAGACTTCATCTCTTCCTTTCAATTGGTGGTGTCAGGCTGACAAAGTTCAGGTCAGTATCACTAGATAGGGTTTCTCTTGGGCTGGGAGTCCCGCTGGAAAAGTGGTATCTGAGAGGGCTGTGGAGTGGGTAACAGATATATTCCAAAGTGAGTGTTGGTGTAGTGACTTGCAGAGTAAGAATTTTTCATGCATATAAAGGATGTTTGGTGTTTTTTATTGTGCAGAGATTATTTTAATATCCCACTATGGTATAGTTGCTCATTATAGCATTTTTACATTAAAATATTTTAATACTTTAAAAGGTGCTGCAATTTAAGCTTTATGCTTTCATGGGACAATTTTTTCCCCCCCGTTGTGTACTACTTCTCAGCTTAAGCCTAATGAGGAATATGGGAGATGTTTTGTTTTCTTTTTTTATTTTTCACAGTTAGCTGAGTTATTTTTTGTAACAGCAGAGGAGAAGATGATTTTTCAATTTTTTTTCCTAATATATGCAAATGCAATTATAAAACAGCAGGTACCAGCAAGAAGACTCAATAATCAGTGTTATTCTTGAAATGTACTAGAGAGGTGATTTTTAATGAGTGTTACAATTGTATTAGCTTATTTGCTCTTGCTTGAGTAAGAGAATCAGTACAGGAAAAGAGAGCAAATTGGTATCAGAACTGTGCTGTAATTCTGTCATCTTGACAAAATCCTTTTCACCATATTTTCTGTTATTATCTCGGTAAAGTAGCAAAAATAGACTTCAGCCATCAATATTTTGTATCTTTCAGAATATGCAGGTTCACTGTTAAACTTTTTTAGTGGGAATTATTTAAAAGGTGTGAAATAGCACTTCTGAACTTAGGCATGAGCTGCTACTGACAGAGAAACTTCATTAGCAAAACACTTCCTTTGATTAAGTTAATTGACTGGAAATTTAGAAGTAATTTTCATACTGTAAACAACCTGGTAAGTATTTTTTTCCTAATGGGACTGGTGAAAATCTAGTTTGGTTCAAGTGCTGTAGATGGGGGGAAATAAGAATATAACGTTCACTTGTTCACAGGAGGAAAGCATATGGAGGTTTTTTCAGTTTTGGTAAACTAAGTGTGTGAGGAAGGATAGAGTCACCACAAAGTGTTTAAAATCATCTGTGATGGTGAAGTAAATCATATATTTCTCTATTTTACTGTAGATGAATGAGATCCCAAGTCAAGTCCTGGATTATTGCCCTGTATAATCAAGTTCTTAAATGTTTATTTATTTTTGGCTTGCTTCAAAACATCTTCCTTGTAAGCTTCAGCTCTCCTTTTCAGAGTTTCAGAGTAGCATCAGTTTTAAAAGTCTATATATTGGCTTGGATTACAGTGCCTTATTCTTCTTGACTTACAATATCCCAGATCTTCTAAGTCTCTCCATACTGATGTGCAGGTGGCTGCACCATCACGCTGACTGATGTTTCACTTTGAGAAACCTGATGTGCTGTGTAACCAGCATTGCAAAAACAAAGGTGGCAGCTGCATTCCAGCCCTTGCATTTTGCAGAATGCTTTGTGCAAGTGCCTGAGCAAATTTCTCTTATAGAACCATGTTGTCTGTAGAAGAAATTTGTAAAAGCAGCTTCTCTCTTCTGTTGTATTGAGCTGTAGGTCCCTGGCAGCCTGTGCATAACTGGTATTTCACAGTCTGAATTTTTACCATTTTTATTGATTGGAAAACACTGACCTGCTGCAGCCTTCTTTTTTTCCTTTGTTCTTTAGGTTCTCACAACGATTCGCTCAGGACACAGGGCCAATATTTTCAGTGCAAAGTTCTTACCGTGCACCAATGACAAACAGATTGTTTCTTGTTCTGGAGATGGAGTCATTTTCTACACAAATGTTGAACAGGATGCAGAGACCAACAGGCAATGCCAGTACACCTGCCACTATGGGACTACCTACGAGGTACCTCATGAAGTATATCATAATTTTAATATGGGTAAAATACGTATTTTATTGTATTATTGCCCAAGATTTTAACCAGACTGCTGAAAACTTTGTTTCAGTGCAGTGAGAGTTACAGAACTTTTCAAGTTGCTTTTTTTCCATTTAAAAAATAGGCTTGAACAGAGAAATGTGCTGTCTAAATTGAACATAGAACTTTGCAAAAACTGATACTGTTAAGACCACTTTGCAAATATTAATTACCTTCACTAAAGGAAGTTCTGTAGAGCAAAGCAGATTTAAATTGAGCTTTGAATTTCTTCCTGAAGTGGGCCGGAGGTGGGGGAAGTGACTGTTTTACATTTTAATTCTTACTCTTCCCCACCCTGCCCCTCCCCTCTTCCCTGAACTTTTCAGCAGTTTCATGCCTTTTTCACGAAATGCTTAGTTCAGCATGTGTGAACAACTTAATCTGAAAAATGTGTTTACAGTTATAGATAATTTTTCTGTTGTGAATTCTGATTAACTCTTTAGGTGTAAATTTAGCCACAGTGTTTTCAGTCCTTCGTTGGAAATTTTGTTCATATAAATTAGGCAAGCGTGGAAGCAAAGTAAGTTAGGAAGAAAATAAGATTTTTTGTTCTATCTGCTTCTTTTAAGTAACAGCGAAAGCTGCTGCTTGCAAAACTTACTGTACTTAAAATAGAGAAAATTGAATTTTTTTTTCCTCTGGTTATAAATGTTCCTGTTTTTTTCACTATTTGTTTGTTGGGGCTTTTTTAACACTACTGCAGTACACACACAGGGGAAAAATTCCCAAATCCAGTTTTTTTTAATCTATTCAGGTCAGATCTCATAGCAAGCTTTTAGATCACTTTTCTTTGCATGTTAAATGAACAAAATCTTTAAAAACTTCTCATAAAAAGAATTGGAGTGTATGAAAAAAAGAAAGTGGCTGAAGTACTGCCAGAGTTAATTTTTGTTCCTGTAGTGCAAGTGTCCTTATGGTTGTAATTACACCAATTACATTTCCCTTCTGTATTTCACAGTTAAAATGGTCTAATTGGGGATGATTTTTATTCAGCAATAATGTTAACAAGAGGGCATTATTGTTGTTTTAAATGACAGGTGTGTGATACAGTTTTGGTTGCTTTTGCTGCTTTTAGACACTGTTAATGGAAGGAATTTCAAAACCTATGTATGACATTGGCTGTTTTAACAACTCTGTCTCATTATGAAGTTATTTTTCTTACCCTGTTTTGCACTGGAGTTGGGGTTCCTGGAGTGGGAAGAAAATTTCTAAATATTGTGATGTTACTGCCCAGCTGTATGTAAGGACATCATCATGTTAAATATAGAACTTTGACTCACTGGGTTCTCTAAATAACAAAAGCTAAAAGCTGCCCCTGAGGTACCAATTCTAAATTTGAATGTGGTTTGGATTTATACAGCTCTTGGAGTTTGTGGCAGTTCAAGACACTGCAAAAACATCAAACAGAGGAACATGGAAATTGGTGTAGATTGTTGTAAACTGTACAATTGTTTACAAAACTACAATTGTAATTGTACAATTGTTCTTAGTTCTGAGTGAGAATAGAATAAGTAGAGGGAGAGGCTCTTGAGACACATTTCTGAAGAATTTATTACTTGTACAAGGCCTTGACAAGTTTTTTTTTCCAGCCAAATCTTTTCTTTATTGCCCTTTATTGCCCTGTGAATTACATTTCAGAAAGATAATGCACTTTTATGGACACCTCTTACTTTCTTGTTTTAAATGCAGTAAAATGATCATATAGCTATATACACTTTTAAAGTCAAGTAGCAAACACATTTTTAGTTAGTAAAAAAACAATTCTTCATATATATGTATATGTATAATGTGTACTTTTTGAGCATAAGTGTAGTAATATTGACTCAATTATTGGAGTGTGCACTTCTCCATTTCTCTGGTTTACTGCTTATAAAGTACTTAGGCTGTTTGTGAACACTACACATAAAAGTTGCCATGTGCAAGTTATATTGCATGTATGAGGTGAAATAGCATCAGTGTGAACAAAAATAAAATACAGCTACTAGAAATGAGCTTTCCATGTTCAGCAACGTTATTGGAGCAAAATGTTTTCACTGAAAGCTCTGCTAAATGCTGGAAGAATTTAGTGGATTGAAGAACAATTACTAACTTTTATAACTACACAAATAAAGTTAATCCGAACAAAATATGTAGTGAAAAACAGTCTTTTCAATATGTTATACTGATATATTGAGGAATAGTGGTCATAGCTCAGAAGTTATTGTTCTATTGGTATTCAAACCTTGGCTTTGTTCTGCAAGTTAAACTTCTTATCTGTAACAACAAGCACTGTCTCAGTTATTCTGCTGAGCCTTACAAGAGAGGCTGAAGCCTTCAGCGGTTACCTTTGTAACCCCACTTCAGGCAGAGAGATTTGCAGATATCCATAAGTTACTTTTATTAAAAATTTTGAGAAGTGGGGGTGATAAATCATCTCATTTAAAATGTTAAAGAATCACTCATGCTCTGTGTTCAATGAATGTATTACAGTATAAACCATTGGTGTTGCTTTATAAATTTCTACTGATAGTAGCAGGAGTGTAGGAAAAGGAAAACACTGCCATAACATTCTCTATTTTCTGTTTTAAGAGACTGACTGCAAATAAACTGACATTTCCTGTGCATTCATTGACCTGTGCTGTTCAGGTCATATTTAACATTGTGGTCATTTGCCTTTTTATTTTGTCTTGAGGAGGCTTTGAGTGAAGCCATTCATGTGAACCTCCATCAGAGCTGTCCCTAGCTGAGAAGGGCTGAGCTTAGGAAAATGGTTCAGTACAGTGCTCTCTTAAAAAAAATTTAAAAATAAAAAAAAATCAGTGAGGAGGTAGCTTGGTAACAGCCTTTAATGCAGACTTGCTGCAGGGAACTACCTAGGATGCAAAGGAATAGCCCAATGGGAATAAAATCCATTTAGTATTTTCAAGGCATTCAGACTTCTGAAGACTTTGTTTGTAATTGTAATTGTAATCCTATTACTTGATAGAGCATAAACTGAACTTTTGTTGAATTTTTGTAGCAAACTGATAAGTTATCTGAAAAATGATTGCAGTAAATGTAAGTTGTGTATTAAAAGATCATAGAAACAACTGTAAGCCTTGACCTATGGATATTTAATCTTATGTGACATTTAAAAGTTTCCTTTGACTTTGACAGTTCAAACCTTTTCTTGAAAATGAAGAAACATCATCAGTTTTTCAGTTTTTCTCATTACTTCACTGGAAAGCTTGATTTGAGTCTTAGTTGCCTTGCTGCTGCTCCAAATATTGGTGTTTTTGTTTTTAAATTAGTGCTATTTCTAGAGGTATTAATAATCCTATTCTTTCTTTCTTTTGAGCAGATTATGACAGTACCAAATGATCCCTACACTTTCCTCTCTTGTGGTGAGGATGGCACCGTGAGATGGTTTGATACTCGCATCAAAACAAGTTGCACAAAGGAAGATTGTAAAGATGTAAGAATGAAACCTTTTAATAAAGATTACTTTAGTAATAATAATAATAAGTAAAATAGTAATAATAATATTTTAATAAAAATTACTTAAATGTGTAATCACACAAACACATATGAATTCTGGTAAAGCTTTTACAAATAATGCATTTCAGGGTCATTGGTGGAGATGACAGTATATGTTTCCCAAGAAAAAACAAAAGTGTGGGGAGCCTTTTTTTATTTTTCTTTTTTAGCTTTAATTATCTCCTTTGTCATTTTTTATTTATGAGCTTTGGTGTGAGGCTTCAGATATGGTAGAAAAGATTGTCTGTTGAAACTGAATCTCTTAGTCTGGTTTACACTAATAATGTAGAGTGCAAAACTGGAGGCAAAAAATGAGCTGTGAGAATCACCTGCAGCTTTGTGTCTCTCTGTAAGAAAAAATTTAGTCATGAATTATGTTAGATTACAGGTATTACCAGTGTCCACTGTGTTTGAATTTTAGAAACAATTTTATTTTTAATTGGAACAAAACTGCTGAAGTATGTATTGCTAGTCTTTATTAATTTTGTTCAACTTTGTGCACATTTACTGGTTCTAGGGGTTTCTTTCATTTTTTTTTCCCTCTACCCAGTTATCTGACTGATGGAACCTATTCTGATCCTTTAATTGATTTAAACTGTTTCTGCATATTTAGTACTCTTCCACCTCCACAGTTACTGTGTTTCAAAAGAAAATCCAAGGTGCAAGGTAGTTAGTAAATCCGTAGTTTTTAGTTTATAAATTTTAAATGTTTCTGTGTTTCTGTTTTGGTTAGGTTTCTTTTTCAGTTGTCATGGTGCCAGTTTTCTTCCTCTGATAGTTTTCCTTCCATGCAGTGGCTTTTCTAATAACACATTTATACATCTTCACAGGCCAGACCAATTTTCTCAAAATCTCCTTGACTAAGGGAGGGGCCTGTGTAGTGAAACAAAAAACCAAAACAAAATAAAAACAAACAAACAAAACATCAACAAAATTATACCTCAGATGTTCAGAGCTTTATTTCAATGCTGCATTTTTGTGTGTTCCAGGATATTTTAATAAACTGTCGTCGTGCTGCCACCTCTGTTGCTATCTGTCCACCCATCCCCTATTACCTGGCTGTGGGCTGTTCTGACAGCTCAGTGAGGATCTATGACAGGAGAATGCTTGGCACAAGGGCAACAGGTAGGAACCACACTGTGCAACAAGCATTTCTACCCACTGGCAGCGCCAGATTCTGGTTATTTTCAAAGTGGGTGGTGAATGACTCAAGTGTAACCCTGCAGAAGTGTAGCTACCTTCTCTGGGAGCTATGGTTGGTAATAATAAAGTCATTTCACTCTAATATTTGCTAATGCAGAAATCTTCAAAGAAGTAAGCCTAATCTCTTCATGTATCTGAGAATGCATTGTGTACTGAATGCAGAAAATGACATTTTGTAATGTCTCTTCTTTTGTCTTGAATCGTGTGATTCCAGAATTCCAAAAAGCCAGGAATTGCAGCCTCCAGTGGTCCACCTGAATTTTAATTAAATTCTTGTCTTGTACTCTACCATCCTGGAGCTTGATTGCTTCTTTTGGGAGGAGATCTTATGAACTCCATAATATCCTGAACTGTGCTTGCCTTTGCAGTAGTTATTGCTGTTAACACAGTTTCACTGAAAAGCTGCAAATTCCTCAGGTGAAAGCTGGTATGCTTCAGATGCTTACCTCAGGATTTTATTGAAAAATTTCAGGTGCACAGAAATGTGTTATGTCACTTTCACATAGCTCTTGGTTATAATGTATGATCAGTGGACACACAGGAGTTAATAATACAGCTGTGACATTCATGTTGATAAGCAGTGGCACAAAATCTGTCATTTTGTGTAGCATTTTCCTGTTGATGACTGTGGTGAAGGAGAAAGGGAACAGTAAAGATTGCTAAACATAAAAATATCCCTCTCATCAGGTTGACAATCTATAGGAGCTCTCCCTTTCATCACAGTGGTCAGCAAAGTCCTGTGAGAAGTGCCTGGGAACAGGTTCTGGGGGTTGATTAAAATGTCCTCTGTGTGTGTGCTCTAGTATTGTACAGTACAGCAATAACATGAATTTGGCCTGGAAAGCCAAAGAGAGAAAAATCAAGATTTTGAAGACTGGTTTCTAAAAAAAATATTGGTGTAGTGTTCCTTTGCTTGTTTGGGGTTGTGTGGAGTTGTTGTTTTTTGTTTTTTTTAAGAGGTCAACTATTCCATGTCCAGTGAGCAGACTTGATTTTCATGTAATCATTTCTGCCGTGTAGCTGACAGTTACATGTCAAATTAAGAGGTTTTGGAACAGTCCATTTTTCTCAGTGTTAGAGCTTCTTATAGGTAACTTTTATCTCTTCACAAGCTTGTAATTCTAGAATTTCAGATGGTTTTAGTATTTGGATTGGAAATGAGTGATCAGGAAAGCATGTTAGGTCCAATGTCATGTATAGTTCTGCAGTTTCAAAGTGACAGTGTTATTCTGTTTTGAAGAAAAATTAGTATTTAAAAAAAAAAATTGAGTAGAAAAGAGATGTCCAGTGTAAATTTTTGAAGCTTAATGTAAGGAATTCCTTTCTAATTTGTGTGTAGATATAGATTTGCATTATTTTTTTGTGGTTTTTGGTTCTTAAATTTCCATTTGTACCACATTTGACAAATAGCTTCCTATACAACACAATATGGTGGATATGTGAGACATTAATATATCTGTGTGAGTGTTTTCATCTTTTATTTTTTTGTAATGTACATAGCATTTGTAACCAAAAATAATGACTGTAAAATCTGATATATCATTCTTCAGATCAAAATTATTGCAGAAACTAGAGGATACGTATCTTTTCCCTGATTATCTTTTGTTGGATGCCAAATTAGGGGTTTATTGAAGCTGTTGAAAATTTACAATAATAAACATGTAATTATTTTCTTCTCTTTTTCCCCACTCTTTTTTAAATAAAGGGAATTATGCTGGCAGGGGCACTGTTGGAATGGTGGCACGTTTTGTTCCTCCTCATCTCAACAACAAGTCCTGCAGGGTAACATCCCTGTGTTACAGTGAAGATGGCCAAGAGATCCTTGTGAGCTACTCCTCAGATTACATTTACTTGTTTGATCCGAAGGATGACACAGCACGAGAACTTAAAGTCCCTTCTGCAGAAGAGAGAAGGGAAGAGGCAAGTGATTAAGATGCCTCCCTTTCGTGTTTGATGTTTTTTAACTTGCAGCACACAGGAAATACCATCAGTTGTGTTCCCCTTTAATCTGAAAATAATGTTGCTGGTCACAGCCTGTGTGACAAGTAGATTGGCACAAAAATGGTGTATTTTTAGTACATATTTATTTATCAATTAGTTTACAATATTTTGTCAGTCGTTTTCTTTCTCGTCTGGTTTCTCTCATAGAGATGAGAAGGCATCTGCCTGAACCTGGGGTCATAAAAGCATCAAGGGTGGCAGGTCACTCCGTGTTCTGTTACTTTTCATGCATTGGGAAGCAGATTCTTTGAAATCAAATGTTAATACTGCTTGGTAAAAATTATCATTTCATGACAGATATGAAGGAGTACAAGAGGTTTAGATCAAGGAGGTGAGCCTCTGTTACTGAGCAGTATTAAAATTTTTCAAAACTCAAGCAGTTGTTAATTATCAGCTCACTTACAGTGATGCTGACCCTTCCAGTCTAAATTTTCTGATCAACATTAAAAAAATGCCTTTAACTACAGTGAAGTTGTTTCTGTCTCTCCCTGCACTCTCCCAACCATCCACTGCTTTTTTCTTCTGGTGTTTTGCTCACCCTTTCACAAACACTGTATCCCACGTTCCTAATTTTTAATCTGAGGCCAGAGGGGAGTTCTCAATAAGCTGTCAGCATCCTGCTGTCCTCACCTCCAGGATCAATATGATGATAATGATGATGATGATTTCTCTTTCCTTTTTGCTGGGAGAAGTGTGATGTTCACATTTCCTTCCTCTTTTCAAATCTGTTTGGAACTATTTTGAAAGGTTTTCCAACACATTTTACGTGATGTGTTTTCTTAGTCAGGAATGCAGTCAGAAATTAAATTAAATTAAATTAAATTTAAGGAATTGAATGCTTATTCTTTGTCCTTGTTATCCCTAAAGCATTGTTGCTTGGGTATTTTTATTTCAGCCTGTTGTAAAGTTGTACTCTTAAAGAGTAGAAGAAATGTAAAGACTTTTTCCTAAACCTGCTTGAGGAATCATGAAATTAAAACTTTGATATGCTTTCACCACAAGGCATTTAGCTTAAAATTGTCAGCACAGTTTCTGGGTTGGTTGGTTGGGTTTTTTTTGTTTGGTTTCTTTGTTTTTGTTAAGGCCAGAGATACCAGCCACAATACAATTGACTTCAAACCTACCTTTCTAAGTGAGCAAAGCACTCCCTGTTCCTCTTGAAGTTGATGAAAGTAATTTCACCACCCATTTAATGATTGTTTTATATTTCAAACTGCAAAAAAAGTGTTATGAGAACTAAAAACTTCTTTTTTACTGATTTTTTTTTCCCCTTTGCTTAATTACAAGTCCACATTTTGTTAAACTGAAACTCCCATATAGTTTTTAATGTGAAGAGGTAAATATTTCTGCAGAATTCAGGCTGAATTTAAGAAGACCTTAGTAATTATTTGTCACTATAGAAAGATTCAATTAACATGATGAAGTTAGTTTAAAATAAAAGCTGCATTAGTTCTGGGAGTCATTTATTTAGGCTGTTGAAGCTAAAACTCATGTATTTTGTTGAGAAGTGTTGTGCTTATTCATGTTTAACCTGAACATAAGGCTGACATTCTGTGTTTTGGTGACAGATACGAATTTAGGTGTCTTAAGAAAATTGAGATTTATATTTAGGTTTAGAATCCTGTACTGTAGAACATAAATAGCTGTGTGATGCTTTTTTTCTCTTTTTCCTCTCCCCCAGTTACGTCAGCCTCCCGTTAAACGTCTGCGGCTCAGAGGGGATTGGTCAGATACTGGGCCAAGAGCAAGGCCTGAGAGTGAGAGAGAGAGAGATGGTAAAAGCATTTGCATTTGAAGGGGGGTTGTTGTCTTTGCTGCTGTGTTTTGTTGGGGTTTTATTTTCCAGTTTTTCTGAAGTATTCCCTAAATACATGCTTCAGATTGTCCTTGTTTCAGTGATCAGCCAAGCCTTCAGATGGTTTTCTAGAGTTAAGTGCAGAGCTGCTACTGTACAATGATTTTTAAAATTGAAAATGTTGAAAATATTCTTACCAGGAAAATTGAATTGTTTCAATTAGGCTGATGTAAGTAGAGTTTTTTTTCATTGTCGTTGTTCAGGGACTAACACCAGCACTTATTTCTTTCCTTTGTAGTCACACCTCACATGCAATCACAATTAGAAATGAAATGCTCTTTAATGGTTACATTAGGGGACTTGAACTCAAAGCAATAGGATTCTAATATTATAGTTTTTGTTTTTATAATGACATTTAGTAACACAGGGTGGCTAATTTTTATGCTTATATTTTCATGTTTATGATATATTACTCGTTTGCTTGAGATTTTAGTAAATAAAGCATTTCCAAAGCTATGCTTGGGTATCAAAAATTGGGATACCAGAGGGCAGAGCATTTTTTGTCACTCAATTTTCATCTAATAATATGTTTCTGTTTAAATCTAACTAGCTGTGGGGTTCCAAGTATTTGACTCTAGTTCCCTTAAATCTTCCTCCTTTGTCTGTCTACAGTCTCCCTTTCCAGATTTCCTGTGCTGTTCTCATTTTTCTGCTTCCCCAAACTACAGCAGAAGTGTCTAGGATTCTGTACCTGACACAGACAGTAGGAGATGCTGTTTAGGGAGAGAACATGAACCTGTCCTCTTACCTTAGCCTGTCTTTTTGCTCCTCCAGTATTTGGAATTACTGGATTAGAAACATTGGGGGGTGTGATCCCACCTGCTCCTTTACAATCTGCATGTGGTTCTGTTGCCTGTGGGCTTCTGAAATCCCTTTTTTGAACCAGTTGATAATATTTCCTATGGCATCATTAACCACTTGTTAATGTTTTCTTTGGCTGTTGCAATTCCATTTTTTGTGTTTGAAGGTCAGAGCTCCTCTGCTTGAGGTACGGGAGGGGAATGAGGGATCCCAGCAGAGGGTCAGAGACCTGTACTGTGGAAATAAGGATAGGCAGGGGCATTGGGAGCAGGCTGAAGAGAACTATTTCTTGTGGCAGAAGGGGGTTAGGGGTGGTCTCCATTCCTGGTAGAAATGATGGGGGGAAAGGTACTTTTTTGGTAAACCTGTAGATAAAACTTCAGCATCATTTGTTCTACAGGGGAGCAGAGTCCCAATGTCTCTCTGATGCAGAGGATGTCAGACATGCTGTCAAGGTGGTTTGAAGAAGCCAGTGAAGTTGCACAGAGCAACCGAGGACGAGGAAGATCACGGTCCAGAGGTGATTTCCTTCTTTTAAACAATGATTACAACAGAAATTGTGCTTATAGTGAATGTTCAGGCTTACAGTATCAGCCTTTCCTAGGTGTAAACAAAATCGTAGTGCACTGAAGCTGAACTGAAATGAGCACTTTTTTTTATAAAAATGGTAGTGCAAAGGGATCTTTAGAGGCAGAGTAAGTTTACTTTTGAGCTCTTTTTCTTGCTTTTTTGTTCTATTTTTAATCAAAGGTGGGACTAATCGGACAGATGCTCCTGCTACTAATAACATGGCACCTAGTAGAGAATCAGAAACTGCAATGGAAGTAGATGGTTCTGAACAGCTTCCATCATCTTCCTCTTCTACCATGTCAGCTCAAGCTCCTTCAACATCAACTTCGACAGAAAGTCCCCCTTCAACTTCATTACTGTCCTCTCCTGATAATGAACAAAGGCCTTCCTTAGGGGCCTCAACTCAGCCTGTGCTGCATCAGTCTGGTGAGAAGAAATCCATCTTGTCATTGTTTATGAAAAATAAGAAACAATTCTCTTTTAGGATATTTTGAGTAATTGATCTCCATCTGTTTTCTGCCTTGCACATCCTTAATGAGACTTAGGTGTTTTATAGTTACCAAGTGCTTGCCGCTGTGGTTTAAAGAAAAAGTAAAACCATCAAATCTATACCTTTGTCTGAAAAAGAAATTTCCAAGGGGATCACCAGTATTGTCTTTTGAAGTAGAAACCTTTTTCTTTTTTCTTTTTTTTCTTTTTTTTTTCTTTCTAAATTTACTGTAGTCTTAATGGAGTGTAGTAACATCCTGCCCTCTTCCACTGGGATTTGGCTGTAGCAGCATCAGTGCAATGAAGAGTCAACAGTGTTGGGTTTCAGCTTCTCAAAAGTATTTGTATAAACAAGGCTCACCTGGCATGATATTCCATTATTAGTTAATAAATTATACCACATATTGATAGTTAAGTTTGTGTATCTTGAAGAAACTCATCTGTGTTTAATACAGACTTATATTCTTCTTCTGGGGAAAAAGAAGGAAGTATATTCTGCTGTCAGAATGTCAGAAATTAATTTAGGTAGTAAAAGATCACCTTATTATTTGACTTGACCTTTTCCATCTCAATGCCACAGCCTTAAGAGTGGCATATTTGCACAAGAGTTTATTTTCACTTTTTAAAGTGACTTTCTAGGCCTCACAGTTATAGTAGAAAGGCTGATGTGACCTGAAAGACCAACAGGTTGAGACCTTTTGTCTTCTATAGATTCTATTGTAAAAAAATCAAGCCCTCTGTCTTTTTCAGGCCTTAAATTTGATATTCTGGAGAACAGGAGGGATGGGGATTTCCCAGGGGAGAGTGTGCCATTCAATGTACTGTGGCTGCTGCAACCAAAATCTTTGGGATGGGTGAGAAATGATGAGGTACCTGGTATCTGAAAGACAGGGAAGGTAGACAAGTTGAAATTCATGAAAGGTGTCATTATTGCTTTTTAAACCTTGCAATTAGTCTGATACTTAGAGATAAACAGTGAACAGTGACAATTCACACAGGAATTCTAGAAAAGGCAAAAAAGTTTGCTTTTTTAGTCATCTGTGCTTTTTATTAGTATTGGTGTCAGATTGCCACAATCTCAAGTTTTTTTCACAATACACAAAAAGATGATTAAGTTGTCTACTCTATTTCAGTGCAACCCAATTTAGCTGCCACTCTTGATCAAAGCTGCCCCTTTGATCCAAAGGGATAGCCATCAAAGAACATGTGTTCCATTACCAAAGGTTCATTTTGATCTATTTATTTATTTTTAAAAGTATATGGTTTATTCTGTAACTTAGAGTGACCAGGATAATATCTACCATATTAAAAATAATTGCTTCAAGCTATGTCATTGCAACTTTGTGGGTTTCAAAAAGATAGTGCACCAGAGAGGATTGCTGGAGTTGTGATGCATTTTCTAGCCTTCATTTTAAGGAATCTGTGCTGACTAGAAAAATATTTTTCTCTGAATGTGCTTGAATTTCTAAGCAAAAGTTCATTCTGCTAGCATGAAGCTAAACTGTTATTTCTTAATCCAGCTCTTTTGCTGGATTAAATGCTCTAAGAGCATTTCTTCTTTCCCAGTGTTACTTTGGACTTCAGAACATATTTAGTTTTGAAAGGGATAGTGATGGTTGGTTGACAGACAATGGTTACTTTCTAATTTGCTGTATAACATTTGATAGATGCTTTGACTCAATCTAAACAGGATGTCAGATTGGCAGTTTAAAATTGTCTACAGGACTCCTGCAGGCATAAATTTAATAGTACAAGGTGTTTGCAGACCTAATAATCCTGTTTCAGAGTGCAAATGAGACACTGGAGTTACAGCAAAACAAGTTTTTGGGTGACATGGGTGAGTTCAGGGAGCAGGGGAGCTCCTGGGCAGAGGGAGCAAGTTGTGGCAGAGGGGTTGCACTGGGTTTGTGAATGAGCAGGCTGCATTGGGAATGCCCATTTTGCAGTGTTCATGTACCCTGGTAACCCATGGCTGTGCTCAGTTGTGAGATTTTATTTACTCCCAGTCTGTAGTCTATAAATCTATCTACAAACACTGCCCTCTGCATCAAGGACAGGATTCCCTGAGCTTGTTCACCTGCATTTAAAGATGAATATATCCTACTGCTTTTTTGGGGTTGACAGGAGAGGGAAAGTGCTAATAGGAATAGTTTAAATAGTGGGGCTGAGTAGGAAGCCCAGAGAGAGATGTGTTGTAAGAGGTGGTTGACTGGAGAGGCATTTTGGAAGATGGAATAAGGAAAAAAGAGGTTTTCAGCCACCATTTTGTGTAGAGTCATGGCAGACACAAGTTTGAATATTGTAGCAAAGAGTCAGAAACTGAAAAATGTGTTTTCAGGACAATGACTTCTTTAGAATCAGAGCATGAGTTCCTTACCCAGGCTTGTAAACAGCTTTCCATAAATAATTTCTACAGATTTTTGCACTGAACATGAGCACTCATGATAATCCCGAGTTTGAATACAGGATTATCACAATACCTTGCATAAGTATACAGTTCAAATTTATTGTTGGTGTGGTGTTCCAGAAAATGTATCACATGGTGAGCATTTGAGCTTCTACATCTGAGTTACTTTTAAAAATTTTAAGAGATGAGGTACCTGTTCAAAATAGAGTCACTAAACAGAAATGGTTTAGTACTGGAGCTTGTTGGCATAGGTCTCTTTAGCAGAATGTATATTCTAGAAGCTTGAACATTTAAGTTCAAGAACATTTAAGTTCAAGAACAACAAAATCAGTGCAAAAATCTCAGTAGCTTATTACTGCTGGAACATTTGAATAATTTTTTATATATCTATATAATGACAACAATTGCTGGAGATTGTCATGCTTGTCACTAAGGAAAAATACAATAAATTTATTTTCTTGCCCTGCTTGTGCCATTCTGTGGAAACCTTTAATTTTTGCATATTAATTTTAAGATGCTGATGTTTTAAACCACTATAAACACCAGGTACAACAAGCAGTAAAATATAATACAGTTTTTCTCATAAGTAAAATTCCAGATCTGCACAGGTACCATTGGGAGGGGCTTCAGGGGGGCAGTTGGCTAATTAGTACAAAGCTTAACCCTAATATGTGTTCTGATAGAAGGTAACTGCTTTTAAATTTTGAATGGAAATGTGACAATAACTGTGGTTTTTTATTTATTTCTATTTCCTCACTCCATTTGCTGGCAAAATAAACATTTGCTTAGATATTCTGGAATTTGTTAAAAAGTGTTGTCACTGAACATATCCAGGATGGCAGCTCTTACATATGGTATTGTAGTTCTTGTGACATCTTAAATTGTGGCTGTCTCTTAACTCAGTGGAACTGAATCAGCAGCAAGCACTGAAAACTGCAATTTTAGGCATCATTGAAATTCCCTTACAAGTATTCTCTTACTAAAACTGTTTGGAGTTTTTATTTCCATAAATTGTTTTGAGACATGAAAACTATTCATAGCAATACTTGATGCCATATTCCTTTTACTTTTAAATATATTATTTTTTTATAGTTTTACTTTTGTTATACCTTATCAATCATAAACTGAGAGGATGTTTTTCCCAGAAATTATATTGGACTAAGTACATTAAGCCTCCTGACCATTCAGTTGTAACTTGTCACTAACTTTCCAATTACTGGATTCTGGTTTTGAGTTTGTTTCTCTTTATACAAGAAAATTTAAGATTTTGTTTCACTGTGTGGATAATGGTTACAGAATATTAAGCTTTTGCCTGGCTGAAAGGCCCCATGGCAATTTAATGCTCTGTACTATTTCAACATTTCAGTGTGATTCAGACACTGCTATTAAAGACACAATCTGTGTTATTTAAAGAGAAGCACTTGCCACACAGCGCTTGTGTAAGTGGAGGAAATCTGCAAAGGGCATGGAAAGAATAAAAAATTGCTTGGACACCTCATTTTGTAGCAGTTTGCAAAAGTACTGGAAATCATGCTATGAACTTAACATGCCAAAATAGTTTAAACTGGCAAGTGAATAAAGACAAAATGATGAAAACAGGGAACCCTCTAAAGATGGAAGAATAATCTATTAAGAGGATGCTAGTAAGAATTGCTTATGATCCTATAAATTACTTTGTCTGTAGGACCAGTTAACAGTGATTTCAGACTCTGAATCCTCAACCACAGGGAATGTCTGAAATTAAAAATGGGTTCAAAAGAGAAGTGAATTTTTTGGTTTAGCTGTTGTTCTGCCACCTTTTTCCACAGTTACAGTTTACTTTTTTCTCTGGTTTGTTTTGATCAAAATTTACCTTCTTTTTTTCCTTTAATCATCAGGAATGTATTACATTCATTTTTAAAACTTACCTGAAGACCACAGTTGTGTAGTTTTACACCAAATATTCTCATTTATTCTCTGTGTTAGGAACATCAAAATGAATATATCTGTTGTATGCTTTGTTTTGATTTAACCAGGCTGTATCTCTTTTCCTTAAATAATTCTCTGTTTAATGATTTCATTTCTGGAGATGGGGAGGGGGTTGTATTGTGAGGCACAAATTTAAGTCCTGTGATTCATGTCTTTAGGAAGAGAAAACTGATTTCAGTATTTCTATTTTATTTCTGGATGTTAGTAAATATTTTTTTTCACTGTAATGACACCTAGTACCTGTTGCTTATCCCTTTGGTCGGTCCCCCCACCCTCCTCTCTGTTCTTCTATAGATTGCTCAATGCTTCTCTCTTTCCCCCCTTTCTCTGTCTCCCCTCTGTTTGTCAGAGTTAATGTGCCCCGAGTTAGCAATAATCCGTAGGGGCCTGCAGCGACTGAGGCTTAAGAAGGCAGAGCAGCAGAGACAGCGAGAGCTGGCTGAGGGTTCTGCACCACAGCCCTCCTCTTCTGAGCAGGCGTCCCCTAAGGGCTCCTCACAGGACCCTCAGGCAGCAGGTTGTCACTTGCCAAGGTTTCTCCAGCAGATGATGTAGCTGTAGTTTGTGCTGCTGTTGTTTGTGAGATGCTTCTCCTCCAGTACAAGGCATTTCCTGCATTTGCTGCTTGTCTTGCCTTGCATGTGGTGGTGTTCATCATCACATGGTCAGGGAAACAGTTGTATGGACAGGTTTATTGGTCTAACATGTTTGGGTTGAGTGGTACTACGTGGAAATGGTTTTCTAGGTGCATGGTATCAGGTTTGTGCAATGGTCCTTAGAGCAGCCGAGCAAGAAATTGCTGTGTTCTGAGTAGAATGAGAATTACACACTGAAATTGCATCTTGGTGCTACTTGTATCCAACAGTAACATTTACAACTTGGCTTTGGGTTAGCATGTGTTCTAAATCAGAGTAACAATTCAGTAAAAAAAGACTTGGCACTCTTCAGTGCAATGATTTTACATTAAGTGTGGTGAAAATACTTGTACCTAGCCAAAGTCCCCAGATATGCTCTCGTTTTTTTGAACAGAGCAACTTTTAATTTCACCATCTTCTTTCTCTCTTATCTTACTGAAATTAAAATTGATTACAAAAAAGCCTCAAATATGTTTGCAATAACATATTTGAGAAAGTTAGGGCAGAAGCATGTATATGAATAAAGAGGCAAAACCTAAAGCATAAACTTGAAGCGCACTTTGTTGTGGCACCATGTAAAAATGAGTGAGCTGCATGCTGTGTGAGAATTCAGTGTATTTTGTGTTGCAAAGTCATGTCTAGCAGTGTCTCTTCTGTGGATAAACCCTGTGACAGTTGAGATGTGGCTAAATTGCTTTTAAGGATTGTGTCACACATTTACAGCTGTCTTTCCATGGTTCAGTCTATTCCTTAATCTGAAGCTCTACAGAGCAATTTGATGTAAGAGTGGCTGATGCTCTAGTCACAATATGCAGTTACTGAATTTTGAATATGTTTCTACACTAGAAAATACTGCAGTGAGGTTTTAGAGTGTTTTGGAAACCACAGCATCCTGGGAGGGATGTGTGCCTGTCTTAGGGATGGCAGCCATGAGTGCCTGTTTCCTATAGGAGGAGAACAGGAACAGCAGTGGTAGTGGTAGCCTTGTAGGGGGCTGCAGTTTCCTGCCAGGAAAAAAAAACAACACCCCAAAAATCTACCAATTTTTTTTCTCAGCAAACTGAACATCAGAATTTGTTAACTCAAATACAAGTATTGATAGAGGGAAAATCGTAACTAACACAGTCAATAGATCTTGATCTTCCATTTCCTTTTCAGAATGGCTTAATTTTTAATATTTTTTACTAAATTGCTTCCCACTGAATTGAAGTAGGGAATAAAGTTTGTTTACAGCCACATCTGGAGGTTTATCTGTGGGGATTATATTACCTCTGAAGGGTGTGTTGGACTGGATTTCACTTGATACATCTCTCCCATCTCTTCCTTAGTGCACCTTCAAGAATGCAATGTAATTTTTTTACTCCCCGTTGCTTGTGGGGTTCCTACAGCAGACTGTAGGATCCATACTGCCACAAATGGAAAGGTTTAAGCTGACTATTTGGTTTGACTGGGAGGCAGAGGAGTCTTGTACATAGCTTGGACCCCCCCAACACTGCCTCTTGGAGTTTTGAGTTCCCACACGCTCTGAACTTAAAGGGAACTATTGGAAACATCCAATCCTTTTGTTTGGGATCACCAGGAGCCACAAACACTGTTTTGGAGGAAACTAATATTCAAATATTTATCTCTTTCTGCATATAATGACAATGACTTGGCAAATTTAACATTTTACTTACTAAATAATTGCTTTGAAAGACAGATTTACTCAGTGCTGAGGAAACATTTGTTTCTGGGGAGACAAAGGGGGAACCATTTTTCTCCCTGACCTCCAGCTGTATCTTCTTGAGGTTTGGTCTGATGGGTAGAATTCTTGCCTTCAGCAGTATAGGCAGTGGAAGTTATAAAAGGAAAAATTTAAATTTGAAAATATTTAGTATGTTTGGTCAATTAGTTCCAGAGAAATTTGATAAAAGATTGCAAAATATTGTCTTTTCCTTTTTATTTATATGTGTAAAACCAAGATATTCCTGTTGGACTTCATCAGCTTCTTTCATTGCATTCCTCCTTCCCCTGCTCTGGGAGGGAACAAATGAAGCTCATTTCTTTTGACTGGGGATCATCTTTTCATTCTTTATTTACTTCATGAGGTTTTTGTATTCTAGACACAGAGATATATTCTCTGTACTTTCTCACTTCTTTTTTTTATTTTTATTTTTTTGAAAGTTACTTTGTTTTGTTTTCCTTTTCTGACCTCCCAGAATTTATTTTTGCAAGTTGGTTATTCATAATCCATTCCTTTGGAAAACCAGAGCTGCACAATTTTGGTCTCTTGCTTCTCCATAGACACAGTTGTTTTCTAACCCTGTGCTTAGCTGAGTTTTCAGAAATATGGTAGGATAAAAATAAGTGAGTAGTTTTGGATTGTTTGAGGCCTTTTAAAAGTAATAAATTCCTATACAGAGACAATCTCTATTTTTTTGTTTTCCTGAAAGGCTGTTTTTACTGCCCTGTCATGAGGCAGATGCTCAGTTTTCAGGCACATGCTAGTTGTAAATTTTCAAACAAAAAAAATACACACCAAAATGTGTCTGCAAGTTCTCAATTTCTTCTCTGGTAAAACTTGTATAAATTTGCACTTGCAGTTTTGGAGGGAATTCAGTTTGAGACTAAGGCCACTTCTTCTGACTTGTACTTCATCATTAATCCTTATATTTGCAACCACAGAAGCTTGAGTAGGAGGAGAAAAATATCCCAGCCATGTAAGAAATTACAAGTAGAAAATGTCAAGAGCTGGAAGCTGTTACAGGTTTAATAGAAAATTAGACTGTGTGGTAGTTATTCTGTCTCCCAGTTACATGAGGCTTTGTAAGATCAATCTCTAGTAGTTAACCTTCACTATTTAGAAGAATATGGTTAAAAGTTTGTATTTTTGAACATGAAAGGGAGATGAGTAATAATTCACTATTTGACTCTGAGACAAAAGGTCTCAGATGACAGAGATTTTGTTTTAGTGGATATCCCTCTTAAATATTGTCTAAACTTGGAATTTGGCTGAATTTTAGAAGCAGTGTGTGCTGCATGGATCAGGTCTATTTTGTCTTCAAGCCTTTGCTTAGATATTGAATAGATTCGAGATTTTTTTTTTTTTGGTAGCCACTTTATTTAATTAGGGAACTATGGTAAATATTTCAGTTTAATTTGGATTTCTATTTATTGTATGGTTTCTCCCTCAAAGCCTAGTTTTTACTTGCATTTTTATGGCATTTCATATCATTTAAATCCTGTGCAGTATTGAAAGAACTGCATTTATGAGCTATATGCAAACAACAAAGAAAGTAAACCTTTTTGAACTGTTTTTATTGTTCCTATGCCACATATGCATCACCACTACTACATCACTTTTCATTCTGAGAATTTTAAGGGGATGGAATTCAATTTGAAAAGTAACAGAAATGTGAAGCAGCTGATCATGAAGTGGAAAAAAACCCAACATATTATAGAGCAAGGGTTCCTGTAGTGGTCATTGTACCTAATCTTACCCACAAAAACATGAATCAATATTAGCCTTTTTTTTTTCCTGAGGAAAAAAAATTGATTTAGACTGCATTTGCTGTGGAATGCAGATATATACATGTGCATGCTGACATATTGCAGAACCTGTGCTGCAAATAACCTTTTTTTTAACTTTTGGTTTATCTATACAGTCAGTCTTTAAAGCAGAGCAAAGTGGACCTTCATTTCTGTGTTAGAGCTTTTGAAGAAGAACTAGGGAATGACAGCAGTTTTTATCACTAAATTCTTTGCTAACCTCAGATGTAGAAATGTCTATTTGAAGTGCACAATATGTAACTGAGAGCTTATTCACTGTGCAAAGCAATTATTCCTAGTTATTAAATCAAGTATTTAATTTCTTAGATTCCTCTACATGTACCATGTTTAGGATTTTTAAAACAGTTCTCACTGCTTTAGATCTCACCCTGAAGCTGGTGATGTAAGGAGGAATTTTTATCAACCAAAACTGAGGTGGCATGCTAATATTTTGGTGAAGTCAGGTGCTGATTGCCCAAACTATAGGAAGATCCTTCAGCATATAACTGACCTTAAAATTATCTTCTATTTTCTGTTTGAGGTTCCCCAAATTTATGAATCTCCAGTTCCCTCTTTAAGTGGTGCTCCAGTTTAGAATGTACTGGTGACATTACAACCAGTGGTGAACTGCATTGGGATGTAGACCCAGCCTGTGAAGGCTCAGGTAAGAGTTTGGATTTTTGTTTGTTTTTTTAACTATATGGCACAGTTTTGGTAACACTTCTTTTTCAAAAGCTTTATAAGAAATTATAAAAGTATTTTATTCAGACTTTCTTTACAAAACAAAGCCATATATTAAAAAAAGAGGCATTTACCTGAACTTCTCTAGGCTGGTTTCATGTTTGTGCTGATTTCCCTGCCTAAGGTGGGGGCTCCAGACTGCAGAGCCACTTCAGGGGGTGCTGGTGATCTGTGGCTTCAGGGTATTTGGATAAGGAAACAAGGGGGTTTCAAATTTCTACAAACAACTCTATTCTTAACCATGCTAATTCAGGTATTTAGGATGTTTCCTTTATGTTGATTAAATATTCATTTATTAATGTGAAATACATTCTCAAATTTGTATGGAGACTTGAATGTAGCAATGAGATGTGGGAGGTTTAAGCCTCCCTTGGCATGGACTTCTACCTAGAAACCTTTTCATTTTCACTTACTGTGATTAAATGATGCACATGGCAAAACATACCTACTTTCTTACTTAGTGCTGTATTGTGTGAGGTCTTAATAAAATTAGAAGTGCTGGTAAGGGTAGTAGATGTAATCTCTTAAGTTTCTAATTAAAATATGTTAGTTCAGTCTTCTGATCATACAGGTCTGAATTACAGAGTTGACGAGATGAGCTTTTCCAGCCAAGGGAAATATTTGGCAGCACAAAACACCTTTTAAACAAGGGCTTATGAACTTTTGGAAAGGATTGGAGTGCAGGAACAGAGCATGGCTGGGATCACTGTCATGCATTAGGTTTCTCAGCTTGCAGTCCAGGACCTCCCCCCTCCCTTTAGCACTTCTGATACAAGTTAATCCCAGCCATGTACTTTGTGAGTCAGAGATCAAAGCCAGCCATTGAAAGAGGCACAGATTCCTGTGCTGAGTCTTCTGGAACACAAGGAGAACATCTCATGATATGGAGCATCTGTACACCAGCTTTTTGTTCTGATTTATCTTCTAAAAAGTGGCTTATTAGTCCATTGCAAAAACTCCCCTGTAAATCCTTCTCTTCTAATTTAGGTATTATATATAAAGCACACTTCACTTTTGGAAAGTAAAATATATTAATGCTACAAATCTTCTACTTAATAGCTACATGTCATAAATCTAGATGATCTGTGGTCTGACTTAGGTGTGCCTGGTGCAAGGTATGGGCATGGTTGAGCAAGGAAGACAAACCAGAACCAGTTTAATGTTCCTCAGTTACAGAAACAAGCTGTGCAAGCCCAGTTCCCAAAACAAGGCAGCCTCCAGAACACAGTGCCTCAGACTTTCCTGGTCTCTCTCCTTTGCTCCTCCCTCCCTTCCCTGCACCTAGATATCAGTGTAGCAAAGGATCACACTGCCATGCTTCCACCAATGGCTAGGAGTGAACAACTGCTTGAGAATATATGTATTTAAAGCAGTGTGGTCAATTTAGCAGATTTTATGGCTGTGCTACAAAATAGGTCTTGCTGGTGATTCTGTCTCAAAGCTGGAAGGGAGCTTCCTGTAGGAGAGAGTATTACTTCATTGCTTTCCTTGCATAGGATCTACATTTACGTTAAAATTCATTTAGCATGCTGTGATGTTGGCAGACTGTGACTCAGTTTGTAATACAGGATATTAAATCCTTTTAGTTTAGGATGAATTTGTTTATGAGAGAAGATTAACAAGTGGAACCAAGATATGGTACTCCAGCCAATATCTTTGGGATACTGCATTAATTTATGTACATCAGCTCATCTTCAGATAATACAGAAGATCTGGTCTTCAGAGGTGACAAGGGAAATAGACTCACAGACAATACCGAATATTGCATCTGTTGTATCTGTGCAGTGAATGAGTTCTGGTGATAGTTATTAATTGGTAGTGCCCAGATGAAAAAAAGGCACTTACCTGCCAAGGGGGGGTGATAATTCTATTTATTTGTTTGTTTATGTCATCGATGGGGCTGCTTGTAAGACTGATGGGTGTGGTACTGTGATAAACTCATCAAGACTTGTTCTCAGTCATCAGAGGTGCAGCATCTAAGAATGCAGAACTACCAAACTGTCATAAAACTGAGATGTATTTTGGTGCTTTGATGTTCTAAAACATTATTATTAAAACAGTATTTAAATATTGGAGGTACTGGTATGCCGTGGAGTATTTTATGCTGGAGTATAAATATTCTGAAATTTACATTTTGCACATGGTGTGAAATACTGGTGTCATGTGGTAGCTGAAGCAAAGGCTTTAGGAGTCATGACTCTTCAGTGTTTTTCCTGACATGTCAGAAGTGTGAAGAACACAGTAAAATATTTGGTAATGGGCAGGCATCATTTTCATTATCAACATGTCAGCAAGCTTCAGGCTGTTCAATGAATAAATAATGGTTTGAAACAAGTGGCTTTGCTTCTGTCATGCCTGGAAAATGCAGTATGGCTGGCTGCTCATTAAACAAACCCAAAGCTTCCTTATGTTGCTGCTTTTTTTATTTTAAACTAACATATGATCGTGACATTGCTGTGCAGTTCTCTGCTGCTTATGTTTTAAGTTGAAATCTCGTTTTTGTTTCAGATTCTCCTTCTTCAGTGGTTAACAAACAGCTTGGATCCATGTCACTTGATGAGCCACAGGGTGCGTGTGACAGGAAATGCGCTATACCCAGCCATAGCTGATTGCAATGCTTCCTTTTAAAATTGCTTTTCATGATGAGAAACAGTCTAAAAATGCTGTTCATCCACATAAAGTAGAATTCTGTAAGCAGATCTGCTGGAAACTCATTATTTAATGATCAATATGATTAACAGAGTGAGGTTAACTGTTGTTTTTGAAAGCCATCCTAAGCTCGATTCTTCATGCAATTACTACAGTTCAGTGTAGGTACAGTAAATGTGTCATGTATTCTACAGACAATTGGAATATTTTCTAAAATGTACAGTAAAATTGATTATTTAAACAGGTTGGATTTTTTCTGAATGGTTCTTCTTGGATCAAAGGGCAAATATCAAGATTTCAATAACCTTTAATATCATAATGCCACAATAATTTCTCTTATCCATAAGTGACGTGCAACTTCGTTATTCCTGCACAGTTTGAGTAACTCGAGAGTACCCATTGCACTGAGATGCATTTTCCCTCTGTATCCCCTTGTCCTTCACCCCTCCTGCTGAACAAGTACTGGTGTTTCTTGTAGGATCCCTAAGGACTGGGAGTGCACAGAATGCTTAGGAGCTTTCTCTGTGCCCATTATGCATCGGTCTCCAAAGCATGAGCTCTGCAGTGGGCCAGAGGTGACCCTATTCCAGTTGCATCAATGTCATCTGTAGGAAATATTTATGGCTGAATAATTAAGGAGTGATAGATGCTAATTTAAAAATAGATTGCCATGCACTTTGCGTTATGCTTCCATATCAAAGCGTCTGTAGAGATTTAATAGCTTAAATCCCACAGAAGAGCTTTGTCTTCTTTCACATTCTAAACTAGAAAGCCATTTTGAAATCTCACTTCTGAAAAATAGTCTGTTTGGCAACTGTTGCGATTATGGCTTTTTAGAGGATGCCAGAATGTTGAGAAAAAAAAAATTAAGCTGCACCATGACTAAATAAATGCTTTTTGTGGAAATACATTTTGTGATGAAGTCGCCTTAGACTTCAATGTGTAAATTTGCTAATTATTCATGGTTTAGTAGACTACATCATTCCAACAATCAGGTTTAGCTGGAAAACCTGCTTATAACAAGTGGCCAACCTAGAAATAACATAGAAAGTCTATAAGTTTCCTAAGATTCTTAAAACTGTAAAAATATGGAAAAACTGGGGTTTTTTTCCTGCATTAAGTTACTTGAACTAAGAGATTCCCTCTTACAGAAGTACTTCAGATTTTTTAATATGCAAAAAAAAACCCCAAACCCAAAATACATTTGCTTTTCAGTACACCAGTTCTCCAGTTGTTTTAAGCAGTATTTTTCTGCTTTGTTAGCAGACAATGTTACTTGTAATTTGTAAAACTAGGAATATGAAAAGGGAGAAAATTTGTTAGCAAATCCTTTGCTCAGATGATAACCAGAAAGAATAATTTCCTGAGATCCAGTTGAATTTCTGAAGTTTAACTGCATTAGTTTCACTTCTATTTGAAGTCTCAAAATAGTCTAAGTAGTTAATGAAGGAAGTCATAACAATCCTTTTCATACATAATTACCTTTCCTCCTTCTTCCTGCCTCCTCTTAATTTAGTACTGAATCAGCTGTCTTCTGTTGGACCAGTCTCTCTTGTTGGCATTCATGTTTTGAGACTGGTTTTGGGTTTAAAGATATTTTGATTCTTACTGCAATCATATACATTTATAATCCCAGCATTCTGACAGTCCAGCAGAGCCCAAAAGTCATTCCTGTGTGTACAAAATGGTTTCAGATGAATCACAGTCATCTACACTTGACTTTTTAAAAATGTTTTGAATGTGATTGTAATAGTGGAGGGTTGGCCTTTAGATCTATTCCAGTGTTAGGATTTTAAGGTACTGCCTGAGTTGGAATGAGTAAAGAGGGAACCTGAGGCCTGATTAAATTTCATGTGTTAAGCCTTCTCACAGAATTCCTGTTTTTCTGAAATACACGGCTGATTTTCTCCTCTTTGGATCATTTTTTCTCCCTTCCAGAAGTATCTCTTAGGTCTTCACACAGAATATAGTGTTGGATAGGAATTATTTTGTGTTTTTTTAAATGAGAAGTTATCTATCCTCTTCTTATGAGGTTGTCAATAGATGAGTGAAGAGGGCAGCATTTGAGATGTGGCAAACTGGCTTGAAGTTCCTTACAGTGTAGTTTAATTAGGAAATGCAATCTGTAAACTTGTCCTTATGCACTTATCCCTTTATAGTTGAAAGCCCCAGTGTCTGTTAAGTTACACTTGCACAGGTTCATTTTCTAAGGGAAAGAGTGTGTCTGAAGGTTGTTGCTGTCAGTTGTCCCGTTTGGTTTGTGGATTTTTCATGTAAGGTTATGAATGAAATTTTGTCTTCAGTTTTAAGAGTGGTAGTTTAAAAGTGCATTCTTCATTTAGGCACCTGGTGATTGGACCATTTCATGGGCATGTGCTTTAGACAGGGTTGTTTATGAAATAACTGTAAGCTGTTGATAGTATCTTCAAAATATCTTGTGTTTGGCTGTAAAATTAAGTAAAATTTGAAGTTATTTTTGAGGAATTTAGAATAGAGTTTAGTAAGGTGTTGACAAGCTAGAGCTTTCTCTTGTAGCAGTGATTACCCTGCTAGAGTTGGCAACCAGATAAATAAACTGAATCTCCTAAATCACAGAATTTGGACCACTTCCTTTCCTTCCCTTCAATATTAACGTGAAGTAGATCTGCCCTGATGGGATGAACTTAGTAGAGGAAGAGAACAGAGCTTCATTCTAATCTGGGCAGTCTTTACCCATCACATTTCTCCCTGAAAACAGAGTTCAAGATTTGTCGGGTTTATATGGCTTCTCTGAAAGAATGTTCAGTTATGTAGGAGGCAAAGCTTATTTTCTTCACAAAGACTCCATTCATCAGCAGTGTAAATTCAATATCAAATATTGAACCACACAAGTAATTCTCTGCAGTTTATTATCAGATTCTTCTCTCATCTGTCTTTTAAAAACTTTCTTGTTCTTACTAGTGTCTATGTTATGCTCTAAAGCTACTTGAAAGAAGAAACTGACCCCATCGAAATTGTAGTTCATGTTATTGTAGATTTAGGAAAATGCCATTATCCAGTATGGCTTAACAGCTGTTTCCAGAAACTTGTAAAAATAATTTCTCAGTCAGTACCCTCTTTGGTGAAGTCTACAGCAATTCTTCCAACTTTTTGAGTGTGGACAAATATTTGCGTTGCTTCCAGAATAAGTGTAGCCAGTCCTTATGCATCCTGGTGAGATTTTCAGATACTGAGATTCAAAGACAAGAAATATCAACCTAGTATTTAATTAGGCTCATTGTAGATAGCAATACTTAGTTGCTTTGGTTGGCAGTACTTGGTGATTTTGTGCTGAAGCCAACCTTCCACAGCAGTAGGAAATCCATGACTACAGCTGGGTTCCCAACTCAAAGATTTGTCTTGCTGCTACAAGGAAGTTGAAGAATTCTCCAACTTTCACTTTTGACTTTTAGTGTCAGTTCCTGGTGACTTGTGCAGTATGTGGGATCAATCAGTATTTCTACTTGCTGAGGAAGGGATGCTTAAAGTCTGAACAGACTTTTATAAAAAGAGATTTTATAAATCCTAGATTGTCAAAAAATAAAGGAAGCACCTGTTTAGTTAGGAAAGAATGTCACTTTTGTTCAAACTGTCTATATAGCACTATAATGTATTTCCTTGCATATCTTTCTTAAGTTACCAGTTCCTTAAATAAACTCTCATTTTATCCTTGCTCCACTCTAACAAGAGTGTAGCTGGAACTTTTAATTTAAAGGGGCTATAAGCTTTTCTTTCCATAGAGTGGGGCCCATACCTTGTATATTATTAGGGTCATAGTTGTAATTAATTAATTCTCTTTCACATAAAAATATTGTGATTTGTTCTTTCAGGGGTTTTGTGGTATGTTTTAGGTTTTAAAATTTCTCTTCAGAACATGTAGAAGTGCATATTTAATTTCTTTGGCACAGCTGATCACTGCTCTGATCCTGTGAGTGGGCTTCTGCCTGTCAGCAGTTTAAAAGTATGAGCATTGATTGTTAGGTTAAATTCTGATGTGCTATCTCATAGTTACTATAATTTAATTGTAGCTTTAAAATTAAGTATCCTGTGCCAGTATTGTAGCCATTACTGTTACGATGACAGCCTTTTTAGTGGGGAAATTTGCAGGCTCGTGTTTGAATGGAATGTTAGGTTTTAACTGACTTCCACAAGGATGATCTGCAGCTTTTCCTTTATTACACTTGTCAGCGTGCTGCCAATGCTGCAAGGATATTTATAGTCCAATTTCTGAATTCTATAAACTAAAGAAAGGACAGAAGCTTTTGTCCAAATAATCCTGAGATAAATAAGCCTGAGATAAAAGGCTCAGTAGTCATGAGAAGCAAGACTACAGAGGCTTTTAGTGGCCATTTGAATGCATTTAAATACACTAAATAAACCTTCCCTCTGAATTCTGAGAGGATGGCACCTCTGTAGCGAGGCTCAATCTGATGCTGCTTTCCATGAGCTTTTTAGTATTGCCCAGCTTCAGGACTGATGGCAAACTTGCCATTTGTGGATAGATGGTGACCATGAACTTTACTCCAAGGGGAGGGAGGGATGGATGGATGGATGGATGGATGGATAGATGGATGGATGGATGGATGGACGGATGGACGGATGGATGTCATTGAGCAGTTCTGTTCTGAAGGAGCCCATTAACATCCTTAGAGCCATCTCTGCAGCAGAGAAGTGACCAGTATGCCGTGGCTTTCAGTTCCATTCACTTCTGTTGCTTTTGGACATTGTGAATGAGCTCATTTTGCAAGTACTCCCTTCTGCTTGCAGTTATTGTAATATAAAATAGGGTTTTAAGCATAAAACTCTTGAAAGATGAATTTACCATTTTCATGACAACTGACAATTTAGAACAAGCCTAAGGGTACTGGTAGTTGTCTGGGTTCTAAGTAGGCAATAAAGTAGAGGATGGTGATTTTTCTAGGCTGATTATGTCTGGATCTCATAATCTTTTTTCATGTGTATTTACTAAAGCAAAAAGACTGAATACCACTTTTAAAAAATAATCCTATTAATATATTTGCTATAAAATGGATCTGCTTATTAATGATTATATTGTGTGTACACATATCTATCTAAAATTTTATTTACTTGCATGTTGAAGGACAGCATCTCCTTTGTTTGCTCTTATAATTAGATATAATTTTAGACCATTTTTCAAGCATTGCAAATCTGGTGTGTTTACTCTGTAACTTTTTAACGTTTTGCTTGGGCTGTAAGAGATCTTAAGCAGATATTATATATGTTACTACCACATTTGATAATTAAATTTATCTTCAGAATTATAGCAACTTTATGTACACTTCTAATGCCTGTTCAAACTTTATCAACCCCATATTTACAGAGAGTGATAAGCCACGAACAGGAACAGGTGAACCAGTTTTAAGTTTGCACTACAGTACAGAAGGAACGACCACAAGCACAATAAAACTGGACTTCACTGATGAGTGGTAAGAACAAGTTAATATAGGTTTTGACTAGTTCATGATCAGCACATATCAATAACACTTGTCTAGCATAGCTATAAATTATTTTCCCTGTGGTTTATGTCTGTTTTTAGGTGTAGCTACACAATTTGAAAGGGCTGTAGTTCTTAATGCATTCAGAACATAAGATAGACATACTCTAATGTGAAATTTATACAACAGACTTCCTTGAATTTCTATACTGTGAATTTCTGTAATGCAAACATAATTTGAAACATGCTATTTTCATCAAACCCAGGCATAATATCAAGGTGTTATAAAGCAGGGTAGTACAGGGATGGAATAGTAGTCCAGGGCTTACCAAACTTCTGATATGCTATTCTGCAAATGAGTCTTTCTGTGACTCAGTTCCTGAGTTGTAAGCACTGAAATTAGTATTTCTGTGTCTAATGAATGCATGAAGCTGAGATAGCAATTTTGGGGACTGCTTAGGTGTTGCAGTGGTGACATCCTTTTCAAATAAGGACCACACACACACTGCCTAATGGCTCATGTACTTGGCTTTGTGTCCAAGCCTATCAGTAGAGCATTTTGGGATCTCCCAGAACAACCATCATCCTTATTTTATCTCATTTCTATTCCTCTACTTATGTTCTCAAAATTATTGTAGGAGGCAGTAAGGAGAAACGCTTGCTCATTGTTACCTAAAGGAAACAAAACCCAGCCACATTTAGCCACTCTTAAGTGCCTTTAGACACAAAACATACACCTTGCTCACAGTTTGGAAACTTAAATCTCTGATTTTGCCTCCAAGATCCAGCAAACTTTGAAAAAATTAGTTTTGCTATGATGCTTTTACCTAATTCTGCAGTTAGTCAGCAAGTTCCATGGAGTTTGGTGGTGGGTAGTGTGGTGTGGGTAGTGAGAGGAAGAAGCAGTTTCTGGTAGGACAAAGTTGCAAGTCATTGTCAGCTTTGAGGCTGACTAAAAACATTCTGCTGAAGAATGGAGCAACAAGAGCCAGGATGCAATTCCCTCTGACAAAATGATGCGGAACAAATAACTGCCCCCTAATCTGAGAATTGGAAGTTGTGAAAATGAAATAGAGGAGGACATGTAAATTGAGCATTGAGCTGCAAAGGAGATTCCTAAGAGTGAAAAAACCCCACCTTGCTGTTCAGGCTGTGTATCAATTGTGAAATAGCAAAAATCCTCCACTTGCTTATCTTACAGATAAGCAGTACCCTTCTTATCTGGCCATTCAGAAACAATGCTGAAAATTCTGGATTTAGAAGAAATACTAAAGGGGCTAGCAAAAATTTCCCTACAGCCTTCAAATCCAGTACAGCAATAAATACACAGAATATTGCTCATATTCTTGAGAATATATTCTTGTTATAATATTGAGAATATTGCTCAATAGGAGTAAAAGCTCTGATTTTAACATAAGGCATAAAATTTCTGAAGTCTAGACTGGGTTCTCAAGAACCTTGACTGAGCATGACCTGTGCTGCTCCTAGCAATTAAATTTTATTATTTTATTAGCAAATTAAATATTTGCTAATAACATACACAGGTCAGAAGATATTTGTAAAGAGACAGTCTAAATTCTTAGGAATCATGCTTATAATTGCCTTTTTTTCTGCTTTTGTCCAATGATTTGCCTGAGTTTTAGGCTACATCATGTAAGAGAGCTCAGCAACAAGACTGCATTTCCTGAAAGTCTTTGCTAGAGAGTCTAAAAACATTAATTTCAATGACATTCAGGACAGCATTTTACACATTTCCTGAGGATTCATTTTCAATATTATAAAGAGAAATTGGTGTCCCACAATAATTATTTAAACATGAATGGGGAGTGATGTCAAATAGCATCTTATAGTGAATCTTGAGAAATAAAAAAAATTTGGGAACTGAAAGTCCATACCTCAGAAGGTACAGGAATGAAAATTAGTGGTGAAAGACCTGGAGATTTTTATCTAAATCAAAAATTTTTATTAAATGGGATAATGTTATTTATTAGTGCTCAGTTGATAGCTTTCCATACCTCTAATAAGAAGATCTCTGATTATTTATACATCTAAAATGTGTGCAAATAGGGAAATAAAACAAATCCTTTGGAATTCTTACATTAAGAAGGTAAACATTCTTACATATAAAAGGTAAACATTCTTTAAAGGTAAAAAAAAAAGATGGGAAGAAGACAACAGGGTTCTGTGATGCAGAGGAATTGTGTGGGATGAGTGGCAATGGGCACAATAAAAGATAATTTTGAAATTGCTGTGAATTGGTTGTAGCTGCTGTCAGGAGCTCTCACTTGACTGCAGTGAGACAGACGATGTCGGTCAGGCTGTGCTGTTGCAGTCATCTCATGTATTTGCATGATCCTAAATGGTTTTCTTTTTCCATGTTATGTTGCCAGGAGCAGCACAAATTCAAGCTCTAGAGGGAGTGGAAGCCATTGCAAAACTGAAGGCCAAGAAGACTCTGTAAAAACAAAAGCTTTGGACGAGTCAGGGCCTGATGGGGAAGAAACAAGTAAGATACATTGGAATTTCCAGTGCTAGGGCAAAAATTCTGCTCTCCTATGTCCCTGACTCCCATTGCACACACTGGGAGTCTCCTACATGTACATGAAGGCAGAACACAGCTATAATAAAGCATGAATTTTTTAGGAAAGAAAACATCAACCTGAGATGGCTGCAAATAAATATAAACATTAACTTATCTTGACTTCAGTTCTAAAAACGTTATTCTTCTTAGGGGCACATTGTGCCCCAATTTGTATAGAAAAATAGAACAACTGCACTTTGCAGTCATAAATGAATGCTTGGAATTTTGTTACATTTCTTTCAAGCTTTCACTGTGTTTTATTAAATGTGTTTGTCTTGCTCAGTTCATTGCCAGAAGGACAGTCAAGTCAAGTGACTGGTTCCAGAGAAATACTAAAAAAGAAAAATAAATAAAAAATCCCTTTTAATAGACTGGTAACTTTATTTGTCTTCAGAAATAATAGTGTCTGTATTAAGAGTACAAATGCTACTTTTGCTGCTAAAGTTCTCATAGCATAGGCTGTAAATACATTAAGCAACAAGAAGTGACTACATTTTTCTTTGCCAGTGTGTTGACCTGGTCAGGTAGATAGATTCATATATACTCATTTTTATGTGACTGATAGCTGACATTTCAATAGAGACATTGACTTTAGAGTGGATTGCTTGGATTGCTCGTGTCATTTAGACTTGCTTATATTACAGATGTGCATTTAAATGAAATCATGTGGTTTACTATTAAATTGCTTAATTTAGGAGCTCCTGATGAATCTCTCAAGGAAGATGTAAGTGCTGAAGAGCTGAAAAATATGGATGAAGCTGTAGAGACAACAGAAGCAAGTATGTATCTGTACTCTTTCAAATTGTTACAGGAAGAAGTAAAGAATGAAATATGAACTCAAGTTGCATAATTTAACTTTGTGACTACTTCTAAAATTGACTGTAATCATTAATGGTGGGACTTATTTTCTCCAATATTTGTTTTTTAGCACTAGCAGATAAACCTGCTCCTGAGCACTCAGAAAAAAATGGCCCCAATGCTGATGCTGTCTCTGGGCCTGCAGAGGAAGAAGCCTCCTGTGAAAAGGAGGCAAACCAAGACATTGGCAGTCAGAGCACTGACCCCAGTGCCACCCTGCTGGTGGTGAGCGAGGAGCTTCAGTCCCAGCCAGAATCCTCAGGGCTCGCAGCTGCGGACGAGGCCTCCAGCAGGACCTCGGCTCTGCAGGAAACCGACGACAGCGACGACGACCCCGTCCTGATCCCGGGCGCCAGGTATCGAGGAGGCCCTGGACACAGGTGAGGGCAATACCTGTCTCTGCCTGGCAAAATGCTTTTTGCTTTGTTTTTTCCTTTCTTCTTTATTTCTTTGAACGAAAGATCGAGAAACTCAGGCCTCGTATCCTTAGATTAAGTTGTTCTTTGACAGCTGGCCAAGAGCTTGATGGCTGAGTCTAATTTGCCTACATGTAAGATATGTACAGCTGCATTTTCCCTGCAAGCCAGGAAGGCTCTTGCAGATCTAATACCTGTTTATGCTGATCACTTGCCTGCTGAATACTTAAACATTTGCAGTTTATTTTTTATTATTCTCCCTCTAGTCATAAGAAACTTCATAAATTTGGGTACAGGGACCTACATTTTCTTTCAGCTGTATCTTAGGTGTTCTTATTTTGGCAAAGCAAGAGCTTTTAACTGCTGTTGTGCAGAAATGGTGTGTTTGTAGTACATATGTTAAAACTGATTTGTTCAATTTTTCATTCTTGTTTTTCTCTGAAAGAGAAACTGTAATCCTTTTCCTTTTGTTGGTTATTAAATATTACTATGTATGTCAGTAAAAAAAAAGGTAGACTGCTAGCTGTTATCATTAATAAAAGAGGCATTTAGTAAACTGTGCTTTTTTATATGAAGAGCTGTACATATTTGTTTGATCATTCAGTAAACTGAACCCTCAATTTGCTATTGTTGGTTTAATACCTTTGTTCACTAATTGCAAAATTATAAAATTATTTAAGCAACATTTCTGTTGTTAGACTTCAGACAAGACCTTTTTTACTAGCTTTAGATGTAATTTAACCTCATGTCAGATACCTTTGCTTTACTCCTGTTCAAAGACAGTGCTATTAATTTTTTATGCTAGAAATGCAAATTCTTCACAGGAATTTGCAATATATATTCATTAGGAAATCAGGAAGAATTTAACAGTTGTTTCTAGAGAAGATTTTGAATAATTTGCAGTTGAAATAGAAACAACATTGTCAGTAATGACAAAAAGAACAGTCAGTGGTTGTTTATTACAAAGCACAAGTAATTCTGCTCCCTAAATGACAGTGTTTATGAAGAAGCCAATATACATAGATTCTATCTTAATCCATTAACTTTCCATGCAGTACTAAGTATTTGTAGGCAGATATGGAATGGCAGAAATATTTTCCCCTGCAGAGTCAATGTTCATTATGATCCAGTGATTGAAGAGCAAGCTGTGAAAAGGCCTGCAATTTTAATTCCATCTCCATTTTCAAGCAGGATTCATAGCTTCTCTTCATGCACCATGTTGTCTCTACGATGTAATAGTTTCTGTAGCAATGTGATAAGAATGACACTTCCAGGTATCAGGCAGCTGTTACCATTTCCCACTAGTGGGGACATCCTAATTGAAGTTACAATTTATCTGACATGCCTTCTTTCCTCTCTGTGTGGTGAGATTTCTTCCTGTAACTGTTTAAATTTATCACCTAGGAAAGATCATTCAAATAAAAGAATGAGGTAATTAAAATCCTTTATGCAGTCCCCTGCTCCCCCATTCTTCCCTCAAATAAAATCTGAAAAAAGTTGCTTTGTAGCCAGTGTTGGTTTAGAATTTCCTGCAGGAAATTTTCATTGCTCAGGTTTAATGCCTGACCAGACCATTTTGTTCTGCTTTTGTGTGTGTGAAAGCAGTGAAGTTTTCCAGTTTAACTTCTGAGCATTACATTCCCTGCTATTCTTCAGGTTTCAGGAGTTTCCAAATGCACTCTGAGATACTAAGGAGAAAAGTAAGACATCCTGTGTGTGTGCTCAAAGGAATTGGGATTTCCAGAAAGAGAGCAGACACTGATGGGCTTAAAGGCTATAGCTCTAAGTCCTATTAGTATTTATATCTCATATTAGAATGAAAGGAACTGGAGGTCCTCTCTACTAGTCCTATGGCAGTTATTATAGCCTAAAATCCCTTTGACAAACTGATCAAATTTGATTACAATCCTTGATGTCCCTTAACAAGTAGGAAGCTAACTCAAAACATTGCTGCTACCTTGGATATACATGAACTAAAATTGGTCATTTTGTTCCATGCTAACATTCTGCTTTGATTGAAATAATTTTTCACGTCCAGTGCTCATCATTGAATGATGTTCATCCTGTCCACTTTCAGGTTTTGTCTCCTTAGACTGAGTGCCAGGTTTTTCTCACTCTTAGCACTAAAAATTCCTGGGTTTCCTGCCATCATGCTGGTTTCTGTCTCCTCTTCATGTTTCACTTCTTGCCTGAATGTGGTAGCCCAGCCCCCTGCACTCTTTGGGTTTTGCTGGAGTGGTTCTGTGGCTGTCACTCCTGGTCTAGAGAGGATTCTCTGAGCTGGAGCTGTGTCCTCCTCTTCTCTTGCTGTTCCAGTGGGGGCTCGTGCTCAGATACAAGCCCAGCAACCTGCACTCTTTCCTACTTTGTCATTCCTAATTAATGAGTGTTCCCTTTCACCAGAAGGAATCTCAGAGATATACAACTCAATTTTATACTGCTGATTTTCTTTTTCTCAAGGCCCTCAGTCCCCTCCCCATTAATAAGCTCCCCACCCTCAATGTGCTGCATGATTCCATTCCTACACCCTGCTCAAGGACCATTAGCAATACCTGGCACAAAACTGCCTGCAAGTCTGGGGCTCCACTCCACCAGGATGCTTTCTGTAGGCTTCTTTCCTCACTCAGTAAATTGTGTTACCTAACAATTCCTTTACTAAATCTCATTTTTTAAAGTTTATCTAATACTTTCCACTGTGTCATAAGATAATTAATGGCATTAATATCTGAGTAATAAAGTAGATTTTTTTTTTTCCTCTGGAAAATACTTAGGGGGAGCTGCTTTGGTCTTTTTTTTTTTGTGGGTTTGGTTTGGTTGTGTTGTGAATTTTTTTTCTGAAGAAGAAAGACTAGCCTGCAATAATCTACCTTTTGTGAACATATTTTATGTAATGCAGAAAAAAGTTTCATTTTTCTATAGGACAAAATATTTTAAAAAGGCTGTTGCAACCTTCTGAAACAGAATGCTAAAAACTGTTTGACTAATAAGCCTTTTCCAAGATGTAGCATTACTGGCTTTGTCAACAGTCAATTTCTTTTTCTTTAGGCTGTGTTTTCTTATAAATCAAGTAGCTCTTGTTTACATTGAGCAGAAACTCTACAGGTGGAGAAACTCAAGATAAAGAAAAATATCTCAAAGGCATTTTCCCACAGTGAAGTACAGCTTTCTTAACTGAAAAAGAAGGGTAGATTTCTGATTCTGTACTCTTGAAAACATGGTCTGTAGCTTCCTCTCAAGGGAAAAAAGTGGCAGAAATACCCTTCTGATAGCTCTGTTAAACAGAGCTCTAAATGAATTGAGAACTTCCTGCTGCATCTCACCTTATTTTTAGTAAAATTGATAGAGATTTCAGATTTATTAAATCTGAAAACAGATTTATTAAATCTGTTTATTTTGTAAATCTAGTTGTACAAGGCTTCCATTATTTGAATATTATCTGAGTACAAATCCAAGTTGTAATGTTTTTAAGCTGAGGGTTTGAATTTTTTCTCAAATAATCTAAAAATAGATACAAGGGACATAATCTCATATTGTGGATGCTTATAAATCTCAAAACATAATGAGGATAGGTGATTTCTCACCAGCTAAACTGAAACTGAGCTATCAGGAAGGAATGGGCAAAGTCTGCACCTGCTTTAATATTCTGAAAAGGACTTTAAATAGTAGCAGCAAAATGTGGAGAAATACCACGATCCTTTGGTTGTTTGGCTAAATCAGCTGCATATTGACTAAGAGTCAGCTTGGAAGAGTTTTGACACAGAAGGACATTTCTTTAAAAGAAATAATTGAAAACGTAACATCTGACTATTTTCAGCAGCATTTTTTTAGCCACTGTGTATCACAATAGGAATGGTCTCCACAAGTGGCTAAAAGAAGCTAAGCAGTTATTTCATTTTTTTCATGTTGTTGGGCCAGTCAATGCAGTGTCTTTTTAACAAAATGGATAAGTAAGTGCACAGAATATTTTAAAATTTAAAAAAAAAAAATAAAAATTAAAACCTCTTCTCTTCAGCAGAGCAGTTTAGCTGGATACTCACCAGACTAAATAACCTCATGTGCATTTTAGGGAATCCCCAGGAAAAGGTGCCTTCTCTGACAAATAAGACAATATGTGCAGGTCTTTCAGTCTGAACCTATGCAAGGGCATTTCTTCTTTAAAACTTTCTGGGTCCAGCAAGTTTAGTTCAAACAGAGGGTGGTACCTTGTAATCTGTGGGAGGGAAAAAAATCTATGCAGTGTTCTTCATACACAGAGAGTGCAGTTTTTAATGGATTGATCTTAATTTTCACAAATTAGTCAAAACAGCTCTCTGAGGGCTGATATCCTCCTTAAATGACTGAATTAATTTTGTTTGGACTTTGAAGTTGATCTGGGGGCAGAGGCTAAGCCTGGAAAAAGCTACAACTAGTAGGTTTTAAAATCTAAAGAAATATGAATGTAAAATGGAAATGACGATACAGCTGCTGTGATCTATGAAGAGTTACTGCATTTTATAATTTAACTTTGTGTGCTGTTACATAATCTGAATACTATTTTTGCTGAAATCCAAGTAGTCTCATATACTGACTCATACATTGGGAAGGAGCCTTCTCAGTTGGAATTCATAGAGCACATTTTGTAAGAGATGCTAACCTTTGAAAAACATGGTACCCAGCATTTGTGAATGACTTCAGTTGTTATTCCCTTTACTAGATATAATATCAGAGGAACAGCGATAGGTGATAGAATAATGAGGTAATTAATTATTTTATTCCTCCCCTCCTCCTTTTTATTGCCATATATTGGATTTATCAGGTTCTTGTTTTTCATATCTAACTGGCATTTTAAGAACTGCTGTACTTCAAATGCTATGAATTACAGAGCATATTGCTTGAGTTATATTTAGCTGCATGCATTGCATGGAAATTGAAAAGAAATGGCAGTGTATCCATTTTACAACCTATTAACATTTTTATCGTGTGCCATAGAAATTAATGGAATTTGAAAAGTGTGTAGTTTGTGAAAAGAAATACCTTTTATTTTTTTTTAATTGAGCTGCTGAGGAACGAGTTATATTTGCATGGGCTACTGCTGACTTGCTTTGTCTGGTAGTAGTGAACATCCAGTTCTGGACAAAAATATAAGACTACATGGATCAAAAACCATTTATATTTTTCACCTGAAGAAAGCTATGGAACTAAGCATAAGTATTAGAGTTATATTGGATAATACACATTTAGCAAGATCGATGCTAAATTTAATACAATATTGCTTTTAAGGAAGTTAAATGAAAAAAATCACTTGATCTCATATTCTTCATTTAAATACTTGAAGGAAGCAGTTGTAAGAACATGTAAGGCAATTTGGGTAATTGTGTTTGGCCTCATGCCCTAAGAGGGAGGAACTCTCTGCTGTGATTTCAGCCAGAGGCCATCCAGAGGGGAAATGGCCCAAAGTTGTTATAATGATGAAAATTAACATCTTGGCTTCCTGTGGCAGGAAAGGCAAAGGTGCAGGATGAGGTTCCATAAAAGACTTAGCCCGAGTCCTGTATTTTAAATGCCTCCAGGAAAATAGTGCAGATCTGTATTTCTTTGTCTTATATTTTCATCTTAGCTGCAACTGGAATACCTGGATTTAACCTGTCAGCTTTCTTAGGCATTCAGGAATCTCTGCTGTTTGTACTTCGGATTTTACAATAGGCATTCTTTCTGTGTTCAGCATACTTACCAAGGAGTTCTTTAGCTCTTCAGCACAGCCCAGGGGAATATTAGTTTCATATTGCAATAAATTTAATATAAAATAAATGATGCATTCATAGAATTTTTTATCAGTCTTTTTTTCTCTGCTTTTCATCAACATTCAGCAGCATACCAGGTGAAAATTCAAATTTTTTTTGTAACTGAGAATAGTTTAAACCTTGATTGTGTTTGAAAGCTGGGAAATTACCTAGGAGGGCATTACAGTAAACATTTGGTTTTATATGATCAGCAGTGAAGTACCTTGGGCTTTAGGGGTAGTGTCAGTGTGCTGTTAACAGGATGGTTTTGCCTTTGGTGTTGAGCTGTCTTAATGCTTGAAATTTGACAGCAACAGTAAATCTCTTCCACAGGTTCAGAGGCTCCTAAAGGAAGTAATTAGTATCAGAAATATTATCAAATGTTGGCATTAGTCAAGGAATATATTTTAGCAGGGTGGTTGAGACAAGCCTTTGGAATTCTTGGGCAGGACAGTGGTAGCTGGCAGGTGGATTCCTTTACAATGAAGAAATGACAGACCTGGATCAAGGTTTGCTGTGATGGTTTAGATACACAAATAATATCAGAATCACGGAATGCCCTGAGCTGGAAGGGACCCTCAATTGAGTCCAACTCAGTTGGACTCCCCCAGGAATCCCACCATGTTCCTGAGAGCATTGTCCAAATGACCATAAGGCACTGGAGAAATAAGATCTAGGTTAATGGTTATAAGCCTTAGGTTCTCTGCAATTGTTCTGGATAGGAAAAATAGTTCAAAGGAGAAGATGGCAATGAGTGGATAAAAAATAAGATGTTAACATCAAAGAGCTTAAGAGAAGGAATTGGGGTTTGTGGTCCTCTGGTCCAGTGAAAGAGGTCTCTGCCCCTGGCAGGGGCTTGGGGGATGATTTTTAAGTTCCCTTGCAGCCCAAAGCTGTCTACTGTGAAAACAAGACCATGTTTGTCTGTGTGTGAGTACATCTGGAGACCTGAGAAGTGACAAAAATCCTCAGTACTGAAGGAATCAATACTGAGTTCAATACTCAGTGCAGAGCTGAGACAAGAGGGATGGATCAAGGAAGCAGGGAGACGTGAGCTCTGCACCCAGCTGGGCTCAGGAGGCTGACCATTATCAGTCTGGGATAATGGTGTTTGGAAGAAGCAGGGTTATCTCAGGGACCAGATGAGTTTTATGGCAGCCACTGCATTATTGTACTTTCACAAACAAACCAATTATTTAATTGTGCAAATTGTACAGATTCTTGTTTTTAAAAAAATCCTCATTACACTTCAGAACTTACACAGAAAATGCCCTATGTGACAACTTATATATTTTTAGGCTTAACTTACATGTATACATATTTTCCATTTCTCTCCATTTATAATATATAGCTGTGGATCAGTTTGCATTGTGGGATTTTTGTGGGTTTGCATTTTTGTTTGCTTATCTTGAACCTATGCTCAACAAAAAAAATACGGCTTCACGTCTGAATCCCTGTTCTATTCATCTTGGGCTTAATTTGACTTTTGATAATTAATTACAACAATTAACTTCAAAAGGACTTCAAACCTGGCTGATCATAAGGGGAAAAGCAGTGCTTTGTGAATATTTCCTAGAACTGTACCCATTGATGGGGCTGCCTGAGGAGTGCCGACACAATAAATGCATAAATTCCATTGTCTGACAATTGCTTGGAAGAGCAGTTTGGAAGGGAAGCAGCAGCTCTCAGCCAGGCTCAGCTCAAGCTGAACCCCAGAACAGTTCAAACTGCACAGCACACTTCTGGACCTGCTGATGCTCCAAGTGATGAGGCTGCTATCTGTGTTTGTGTTGGCAAAGACAGGAATTGCTCATCACAAATACAAATGAAAACAGCTATGCCAGATTTTTAAAATTCTTGTGCATCTATGACTTAAAATAATGTACAGAACATCTATAGTTATCAGAGTTATCAACCAGTAATACCTCTCAGAGAAAAGGCTTTTTCCTGTATTGTTCTGAAATGTCACTAAACTGGGCTTATATTTATGTTTTCTGGAGCAGACTTGCCTCTCCATGTTCTTGCTTTCTGCAGGGCTCTATCACAGTATGACAGTTAGAGCCGTGTGTGCCTGGCTGTCTTCTCCCTGGTGAAGGTAACCACTGACTTCACAAGATAACTAAAGAGAAATCCACTCCTGCCTTTTAAAATAAGGCCCCAAATGAAGAGGTTAAATTCAGAGCTCCATTTAGTCAAAAGACAATTTTAACCAAAAGTTGCTTCTGTGCTTCTGCTCTTATTTAAAAATGCATGATTCTGATTGCTGAGTAGTATTGAGGGTTTTTTGTGATATCTGCATATTTCAGCCTAGGGGAATGGAGAGGAGGAGATTCATTCTCGTAGAGATGTTTGGATGAAAAATCGTGTGAGAAAATACTTTGCTTTACCAATTAGCTACTTTAATACCATTTTCTAATCCCAAGATTTGTTACTGCTGTCCAGCACGTAACCCTTCTGAAACAGCTGGACAAGTCAACTGCTCTGTCAGTCCTAATGATGTTTAAAACTCTTCTGAAACAGCTGGACCAGTCAACTTCTCTGTCAGTCCTAATGGTGTTTAACTTCCCAGCCTCTTCACTGCACATCTTTAGTTAATTAGTGTGAATAATTGCACAAAAATTACAAAAAGCAATCACGGTAGATGATAGATGCTTTTACTTTCTCACACAAACCATTATTTTTTTTTAAAGCAAGTAAAACCCAAAGCTGCACAAATAATGGTTTAAAGTTTCTGTAAGTGTTTGATGCAGCCTATCATGTGCATGCCACCCTTTTTCCTTTATGTAGAAGCAAACTGGTGAGGAAAATAACTCAGTGATATTTAAAGCACAGTAGATAAAGAATGTAGGCTTCTTTTTTTTTCCCCTCTGTGTTACGAAGATGTTGCAAAGAACTCTTTTAAATCAAAAAGTTAAAGATTAAAGTTGAAACTCGGCAAATTATAAGGACTAACTAAAAAATACAGTGTATTTTTTTACTGTAGTATAAAAAGAATGAACCAGGAAATTGCCTAGGGGTTGAAAGGATAGAAAACTCTCACCAAGGAAGTAGCAGTAGTCGACTTTTTCTGGGGCTGTTTGCTAGGCAAACATCTAAGAAATGTATTACAATTAGTAGCACACTGTTAAGTGGATCTATTGGCTGGTGCTTTAAAAACTCTTCTGATTTCTGTAAAAACGTACTAAAATTTATTTTGAAAGCTTAGCTGTATTAGGTGATCTGTCTTAGTAAAACAGCGTGTGATTTGTTGGTTTATTTGTTTTTATAGTAAATAAATTTGCATTAATGACTTGCATTCCTTTTCCTTCTTTTCTTAGCTGTAGCATAACGTTTATTTCACCTTAACTTTTTGGTGCAACTTTCTCCTGTGGCAAAATATGGATAAAAATCTAAGCAGATCATTTGGCTGAGAGAATTAGTTACGAGATAGATCTGGTGAGGGATTTTCTGGAGTAGAGGACTTGTTTCTGGAGTCTCCAGGATCAGTGACAGAAACACTGGAAAACATTATTTAAAAACAAATTCAGGTTACTTTCTGGCAGCAGTGTAGTGAGGTTCCTGGATCAGTTTAAATTTTAGGATCATATAAATTGCTGTAATAGTTTTACTCCTTGCATTCTGCTAGAATCTGTACCTGCTTCTTCTTGAGAGTGACATTCCCCTTGGACTGTGTTCAGGACCTCAAAGCTAATAATGACAAGGAATGACAGAAGAAAAATAACTGAGATGTGACTGCCTGGTCATAGCTGGAATTATGGGGATCTGCAAACTGAAGAGCTAAGCAATATTAAGCAATAAGAAAAATTTGACACCAAGGTTCACAGATTAATAAAAAAATTAATTCGGGAATTAAACATTCCCAAAACAAATTATATATAATTCAGCTTTTTTTTTTATCTCTGTTATTTTAGGAAATCTGCAGCTGTAAACCTTACTGCTACTATATGGGATAGGTGCTCCAATAATTGATCTCAAATCATCTTTAGCTTTAGTACTAAAGTGCTTAGAACTTTTTAAAAGCTATCTAAATCTTAAGTCTTGTCATAGAGAAATAATGATAAGAAATACACTGGACAAAATCTTATGAATAACCAAATCACACTGCGAGACAATTTAGATCCTTAATGGCTTTTTAAAATTTAGAAACTTCTTTTCTGGCATAGATTTTTTTTTTTTTTATCACTTCAGAATTTTGCTACCTCGGTATGGGTGGAGGATGAAAATAAAATAGCATGTGAATTTTGCCAGCAGCTGAAGTTTGTTCTACAGAGGGGGAATAAAACCTGGCATCACTTGACATTCCACTGTCTTGCATGCTATTCTTGTTGTAAGCCAGGATGGAAAAAACTCAAGTCTGTAATTTTACAGTTGGGATTATGTTGCTGTCTGTGTCAAACTCATGGAGAATGTGTTGGAGTGCCTAATGATGATTTTTGAGAGCCCCTTGCAGTGTCTGGGATGGGGCTCTCAGTGCTGTTGTCTCTGGAATTCACAGGCGATCCGCTGTCGCTCGCATCCAGGAGCTCTTCAGGAGGAGGAAGGAGAGGAAGGAGATGGAGGAGCTGGAAACGCTGAATATCAGGCGGCCCTTGATAAAGATGGTTTATAAAGGCCACCGCAACTCCCGGACCATGGTACAAACTCGGTGCTTTGTGTGACCTAAAATGTACCTTCCTTCCAAATCATCATTCAATCCTCACTTTCCCTTCCAAGCTGTTTAAAATTATTGTTTAATCTTGAACTTTTAAAGAGCTTGGAAGGGAAAGTGAGCATTAAATCACAGTTTTGAAGAACCTTGACATCTCTGAATTAAAAAAAAAGGAACTAGTACTAGTTATTAAATTATAATTTACCTACTAGAGGCCTTGTCTTTTTCACATAAAATGTTGTATTTTAAGGAAAAATGCAGTTATTGTGTTTGTAAAGCAATGGTGCATGAAAAACAGATGCTTCTTTCCTTGCTATTTCTTCTTTTGGTTTTTGCAATATTTTGAAATGGGAAGTTCTGAGTTCTGGGTGTATTTTGCAAAAGTAGCTGGTGTGTTAATTTGCAGCTGATGTGAGGAGTAGGCCCTTTACCCCCAAAAGCCATTTTCTAGGGTTTGTGTGAATAGCTTGGATTACGCTTGGAAAAATGCTTCATTAAACACATATTTCAGTCTACATAAACAACAGAGTTTAAAATGAACTTTAAATAATGATAAGAATTTTCCACAGTATTTCAGAAATTGATTTTAATTGCTTAAACCCCCATTAGTTTAAAAGTTCTGGCATCAGGCACTTTGTGGTTAAAAGATACTAAAAGTGAGTTCATCTAAGTCTTAGTTCAGTCTCTGTCTGCATAGCTGCTATTATACAGATTATTTAACAGATTTTTTTGTTTGGGTTTATGGGGATGTGGGTTGGTCTTTTTCCTTTTATTTCACACAAGCACCTATGGCAAGGAATGCATAGAATGAATGAAGATGTAATTTTATTCTCCCTGTTGGTCTGTATGGTTGCAAATATCATTTTAATCTGCTGGTTTGAGTAATACCTTCATTCCTGCAAGGGAAGGGCTAATGATATTTCCCTTTCAAATTTATGGAGACAGCTTAAAAAGCTTTGTTTCCTACACACCTGAGCAACCCAGGGATAAAGTTGTCTTATCAATTACATGAGCCATTTATACATATATATGTATATAATTTTTATGTATATATACACATATACATGGGTGTGTGTATATGTATATATAGTGAATTAAGGTTATGCAGGAAAATGGAATAATTCTGATTCTTCTTTACTTTTGAAAACTTTATTTGGCAATCTTACTTTTTTTATAGTCCTGCTTTTAAAACAGTGACTTTTAGAAACTTCTGAAAACTGAAATTTTTAAATGTGAATTTTAGTTCTCTTCATTTCTATGGTGCTAAAATTTGATTTTATGAGTATTGAGAAGTATGAGTAAGAGAATACAAAGGAAACAGGAAGACGTCATAATTGAAAATTAAAATATAAAATTAAATATTTTTTATTATTTGGGATAATCTAGATGTAACAGGATAATGAAAATAGATATAAAAGGAGCTAAAGATGAAAGCTGCTGAAAGATTAATACATTGGAATTCATCACAGGAATGCAGCTTCTCTGTTTTATTTTTAGACATCAGGATGACTTTATTGTATTGACTGCTCTCATTGGGACAGATTTTATAGACAAAGATCTACCAAGCCTGAAAATTAAAGCTGGGCATACTTATGCTGGAAATAAAGCACATATTTCTAACAGCATAAGGGTTCAACTTACCAATGAACCTCTATCAAGGTAGCTGAGGCAAAGCACAGAGCAAGGCAATGTCTCTGCCCTTTTTTTCAGGGCATTTTCTATAGGAAGTGTGCCAAAAGAAAGATAAGGATCCAGGCATGGCCCTCTTTAGAGTCTTACCTGGAAAATAATTCATAGCAGGATTCTGTGTAAATAGTCTCAAACTCAAAGTCCCTTATGCTGGAGTTACTCTTAAAAGCCAAACTGAACTTCCCACATTGGAAATGGTCTGTGTGAACACTGCAAGCTGCTGCACAGGAAACTCCTGCGTGCACAGGTACCTCTCCTGCCCCTTGTATGTCAGTTAAAAGAGTTTATAGGAGGTACTGCTGGCTCTCAAAATAACAATTCTGCGTGCAGGGCTACACTTCAGCCTTCCAGGCTTTTTCCTGCAGCACAAACAGCAGAGTCTTGTGGAGCTCCCAGCTCACATCTCGTGACTGAGTTTTCTGACTGCTGTTGAAGCAATGTCCCTTCTCCCTCTGCCACCTCATCAAACCTCTCACCTGCAGAGGACATAGGACAGCAAATTTATATCATTTAACAATGGTTATTTTGAGGTCCTACACTCAGTAAAATCAGAAGTGATTTCTGAAGAAGGTTTCATAAGCTTCTGTCTTGTCTCCTGTTTCTCTGTAATGGAAAATCCCCCCCAGGGATTAGTATGTCACAAACATTAACTTAGCCAAACTCTTCCTAAAAACTCCATTGCATACCCCTGTCTCCAGTATCATTTCTGTGACTTCAGAAAGTGACAGATCTGCTGGCATTTACTTTCAAACTGTTCAGTCTGCCCCATCTCCTTTCTCTTCTCTTTCCTATTAGTGGCTACTTTGCTCTGGAAATCTAAAACCTTCTGAACTTTCATTTTTTTAATCACTCTTCTTTACATGTTTCCTTTAAAATTTCTTAAATGTCATTTCTGCATGGGCTGAGATTTCTTCAGCAGCACTGTTAGTGCAGGCACAAGAGTGTGCTCTTGGATGGGTCATACAAAGTTTTGTTTTTCTTGCAGATAAAGGAAGCCAACTTTTGGGGATCCAACTTTGTCATGAGTGGCTCAGACTGCGGCCACATTTTCATCTGGGACCGCCACACTGCTGAGCACCTCATGCTGCTGGAGGCTGACAACCACGTGGTGAACTGTCTGCAGCCTCACCCCTTCGACCCCAGTAAGAGCAGCATTCTCACACTCTGCATGTCCAGCTCCTCTGCACTAAAGCATTTTAAAGCTCAGTCTTAAACTCTGTCTCAACAGAGCGATGCTTAATGAACTGTTGTTCTTGGTTCCCCATATAATTCAGATAATACTGCTTTTAATTTTGCCTCTTACTAAGGACCTTTGGCCCTTAAATCCCTCCTTTCTCAAAAGATTATTGAAATCAAACTACTCCTGGCACAAAATTTAGAGAAATATTGTCAGATGTAGTAAGAAGAATCTGAGTTTTTTGCTGCCCTCAACACATAAAATGTTTTCTATGACACTAATGGCAGAAATATGAGGTTGCTGAAATGCCAGCAATACTTGGAAATTATATTGGAATCTGGTCTCTGCTTGGCTCTATTCAAAAAATGCAGTGGAAGTGAGTGTCTCCCTCTCACTGGCATTGTGAGATTAGAAGAATTAATAAAATTCATAGAAATTCCAATAATTTGTGTTTTTAGGGAGCCCTTCATAGAAAAGATGGACCAAAGCAGTAGTAGGAATCACATGTAGCTGGGAATCTGAACATTTCTCTGACACAGTCAGGGAAAGTATTTGTGTCATTTCTTTTTTCACAGCTTACCTGGCTGTATAGCAAGAGTCAGCTGTTAGTAAATTAACAAGTAAAGTTGTTATAATAGTACTAGAAGAGGCTGGGGGTTTTTCAGTTTGGGGGAACATGGAATACTGTCCTACATAGGCAAAGCCTTGAACTTTTAACTTTTTAGTTGAAATTGAGTTCTTGTAAATGTCCTGAGTTGGATACTCCCTTTGGAAGCACCTTTCACAGTGCCCTGTAGCTTTGCTGACATTTGTTGGAATGTGGCTGTCTCTCTGCCACACTCTGAAGGTGTCATTGAGAGAGCTCATCCTCCTTCTAGGACAGTTAATCTTGTTCAGCTTCCCAGCTACTGAGGCTTTTCTGTGGGATTTTCCTACAGTGGTTTCTATACAATGATCTAGAGAATGTTCTGCAACTTTTCATATTTTTCATATATTTCATACTTCGTTTATAAAAGCATCCATTGCATCTTTATATTTAAATAGCAAATAAATTTACATGGAATTCAGTGAAATTATCAAAGGTTATTTGAAATTTGAAATTATCTTGGCTCTGCCTTTGTACCTGGGTCTACAAATCCTAAAGCTTTGTTACTATTTGTTAATGCATATACTTACCAGCAGAAATGGATTAGTAGTGGCTGGATTTGCCCTTGCTTTTTGCTTCTGTTTTTTGTATATTCTGGTGATTTTTTAAAATTTAAAACAGGGGGCTCTTGATGTTTGCATTTGTTTTCTTAATATATATATGTATTTTCAAAACCATATAATCTATGGAGCAGATCTCATGCGGGGACTTGGTAATTACAAGCTCTGTTCAGCATGAGATCTGACATTTGCAAATAAATGCTTCAAGTAAAGTATTTTTCTTCCATCTAAGGGCAGAAAATACCAATAAACACATAACACATTTAATTTAACTGTTGCTTACTTCTAGTTCTGGCCTCTTCGGGTATTGATTATGATATAAAAATTTGGTCGCCACTGGAAGAATCCAAGATTTTTAACAGAAAACTTGCAGATGAGGTAAGAACCTTTCCTCCTTTTCCATGGTAATGTTGCATCTCTAATTCTATAAAAGCCTTTGGTACAAATTACTGATATTGAATTAGCAGAGTTATTTAATGTTCAACAAATGAGCTACAAATAAAAAGCTGCCCTTCAGAACAGTTGACTTTCATATCCTTGGCACTTTGCATTTCGTCATCTCTCCTAGAAATTATATAACATCATCTGCTATTATGTACATGAAAGGAGTTGGAAGAAGTGTGAACGCTTAGATACAGATGGAAAACTGGCAGGAACTAATAAATGAACACAGTGCTTGTCTCTAAACAAATAAATGAAGGGAAGAAGAAGGAAATAAACTGAAGGAAATACAAGGATATACAGAACAGGGAGTGCAAAAATCAATCCTATTAAATATTCAGTGGCATAAAAGGGACTTAAAGGTTAAGATTGCACATGGGAACTTCATGGAATAAAGCAAACACTTCAAGCCAAATCAGTTATAAAAGTCCAATGTGAAGTTATGTAACTCATTATTTTCATGTTGCCCTCAGAGCAATAACTGGATATAGCAACTGGCCTGGGGTGACCATAGCTGACTGCTGACTAATCATATTTGAGTGATTTACATAACAAAATGTATCAAAATGTTATATGGTTTTCTGTAAATAATGTTATAGGACAGATTAGGTTATGGGGTGGTCAGGCTGGGGGTTTTTTGTGACATCTCTTGGGCAGCATGGATAGAGTAAACAGGGGTTTTTTTTATCATTATTTCTCTATAGTAGTGCTAAATATATTTTAAACAAACAGAAACACACAACTGTTAGCCACCACCCTACATCCCTTGAAAAAACCCCAAACCATCCATTTGTGAGTTTTGAACCTTTCCCATTATTTTAGCACCGAGTGAAGTGACACTTCCTTGCATATTGTGTGACAGCTTTAGTCATGACATCCCTTTGGGGTTTAGAAGTATTGCTAAACATAAATGTGTGCTAAAAGTAATTACTGTACTTTAGTTCCCTCACTTTATTTCTAAAAATTATAAATTATTTAGATATTTATTATGTTTTCTTTAGTAAATGTAGAACTGTCAGAAAAATTGACTGCAGTGCTGTTTGTAATTTTACATGTCTTTTGTTTTTTAATTTACTCCCTGTATTGAAATACCTATGAAGGAGCCAGGAGATGTTCATAGCAATAAAATAGTTCTCACCATGTTATGTTGGGCTGGAATAAGTGTCCAACATACCTGAACTGAATTTTCCATAGAGGGGGGGAAGGTCTGGAGAGAAAACACTGTGTTTGAGGAAAGTTCCGTATAGATACAGAAATGTGTGTAAAATTGAGAGAGGCCATGACCTTAGTGAATAGAAACAGACAGTGGTGATGAGAACAAACCTCTGAATGGAGAAAAAGCCTCAGCAACAGGTTGTCAGGGGGGTTATTGATGATGCATTGGAGAAATCTTCTCAGTTTGCTTCTGTTAGGGAGTGATCAGCTGTGCCAAGTGCCTGGCAAACAGGTGAGAATGACAGAAAAAAGGTAATTTGACTGGGAAGGAAGAAGGGCACTGTAAACATTTGCAAGAAAGTGTTCCTCACAAGAGGAACAGGCTTGAAGAGTCTCAGAGAGAACAAGAATTGCATTATTTTCCTGTCTTACAGCAGCTGATCTGGGAGCAAAGACTGAAAAATGGTCAGAACTTGTCTCCACCTAAAGAAATTTTTTTGCTTAATTATAATAAAAAACATAGTCTAAAAGCTGAGACAAACTACAGTGTGGGATTAGAATTTATGGAGGAAGAAAGAAGGATGGCAAGAAAGTACCGTACCATGAGGAAGGAATAAGGGAAGAGAGCTAAAAGTATTCATTAGGGGATATTTTTTTCCATGAAAATGAGACAGTAGGAACTAGCTCTTTCAAGTCATTTAGAGGCAAGCTGTAGCTCTGTTTACAAAGAATTATGGAGCTAAAGAATGTTCATGAAGTGGGATAGAAAATGGCTTGTGTTCCTTGGATTTTCTCCAAAAGTTTCAAGCAGCATGAAGGTAGGAGTTGAGGGTAACCTCATCTCTTTTCCTTCCCACATTCTTGGCCAGCACTGGTGCTAGAACTTTGTTCTCTACAACAGTTGCCATCTGGAAACAGCACTTCCTCTTATCAGTCTGCTTTACTTCATGAAAGATTTCCAAAGTTTTTCTTAGTCACTCATCTTAGTATCTGCCATGCATGTGGACAATGGAACCATGATCTTACTGGAATATTCTTTAGACAGATAATTGAATACCTGCAGGCAGAGTCCACTGTCTGACTTTTCTTACCCCAGACAACAGTATTCAATAGCAATTATTAAAATATTGCTCCCTTAGGGTAATTTTGGACTCTGTAAATGGCTTTTGCACAGAAATTTTGTATCTACAAGCCCATATCGATGCAGTATAATTCTGTATTTATTTCTCATGCTGTTTTTTTCCCCTTCCCTGCTTTCAGGTTATAACTCGTAATGAATTAATGCTGGAAGAGACCAGAAACACCATCACTGTTCCAGCTTCCTTCATGCTCCGAATGTTGGCTTCGTTGAATCATATAAGAGCAGGTGAGAGACTTCTGAAGAGCTTATCCACAACACTGTGAAATAGCTGGTTGATTGGGAAGTCATCCAGACCTTCAGCTGTCTGTGGCTGTACTTGGGGCTGGTGAGAAGACTCAAGGATTGTTCAAGGGTCTTTTAATAGAAGTACTTAGGAATTCTTTGGTGTGAGACTTGCAACATCTTTGCAGCTGTTATTTTTTATATCAAAACAAACAGCAAAATGTATTTTTAGATGTTGAAAAAGACAATCTTCAGGAATGATCTTTTCAGTGGGTGCTGTGTGATGGGAAAACTGTTGGGGAGGACTGGAATGAATTTTAAGATAAATTGGCTGTGATTGTGGGCTTGGAGTTGTCTAGGGGTGAAGGAGGGTGTGAAGATTCAGGACTGTGGGGGGCATTGCTGAGACTGCTGGGCAGCAGGATGTCCTTCCAGTTCCCGTGGGGGTGCAACTGGTGATGAGAGAGGGTTGCTTGGGAAGAATCATCACTGGGAACTGGACGTTGGTGCTGGAGATGGGGGACAGTGGAGAGGCATCACACACTGTATAGGAAGCAAGGAGATGTCCTGGGTGGCTGGCATGGCATATGGGGCAAAAACCTAACAGACCTGCAGATGAAGGTGAAAGTGATGGGAGATGCTGAATATGGGACTCTGGCTGAGCAGAGCGGTGCCTTGCAGTGGTGAGGTGCGAAGGGAACCGTGGCTGGTGGCAGCTGCTGCTCCTTTGTCACCTCTGGGAGCCGTGTGTCCAGCCCAGTGCTACACCTCCATGCTCCTGTGTTTCCTTCAGTTGTTCTTATCTCTCTTGAGTGAAATGCTAAAAGAAATGCCCAACACTTCAGTTAGAATAATTTCAGCAAAAATCTGTTATGGCTGGGTGGAGTGTTTCTAAACCTGACTGCATGTGACTTGAGTGATTGGTCTTGAGCCAGTCATGTTCCCTCACACATTTCTGTATTTGCCCTTCTCTAAATATTTACATCAAAAGGCACTTTTTCTGATACATTGAAGTGACAGGCAGTGATCCCCTGGTTTCTGGACTATTCACATTTCTAACAGTAGCTATTGTAGTTTCACCTCCCCAGCACTTCTGTCCCTTGTAGTCACCATCTCATTTTAATGTTATGCTTACATTCATCTTTTCTGTGCTGACAGCCAGTCAGCAGCTATGGTTTTCCTTTTGTACACAGATTTTGCTTTCATGCCTGGAAATCCTTTAGGGTATTTCTCCTTTTCTCCTTTCTTGTGGTAACATTTCTACCCACTCTCTGCTGTAGACTTTCTTCTACCATAAAACACAGTCATATCCCATTCTGTAATAGTCCAGGGAGACAGCATGTAATAAATATTTACCAGAAAAAGAAAATTTTTTTGCAAGTTCTTTTTACTACATCTGTGTTTTGCAGACCGATTGGAAGGTGACAGATCAGAAGGATCTGGCCAGGAAAATGAAAACGAAGATGAGGAGTAACCAACCATTGTGTGTGAGCACCTGGAAGTCAATGAAATTTGTATAAGACATTAATTATATTTTTCCTTACAGAGCTTTAGTGCAATTCTGAGGTATTGCTTTTGGATAACCTAACCTTTTCTTTTTCTTTATTTTTTTTTTCTTTATTTTTTTTCTTTTTTTTTTTTTTTTTTTTTGAATGACTGTGTGCATGACTTGGGAGAGTGTGCAAGTTAAAATAAGCAAAAATGTTTTTAAAATGTTTTGCCATGTATGAGGGGTGCTAGAAAATGCCAAGTGCAATATTTTCCTTAAACAGCAAATGTGGGAGCTTGGATCAATGTTTTAAAGTAACTTTCATGATAGTAAAAACGTTGGTTCAAATAAATTTCTATACCTGCTGTTTGCATGTTTGTTGCTTTCTAATTAAAAGATTTGGTTGTTTTAAGTAGTTCTGTGGTTTTTCTTTGTGCAGCAATTGGTTTATTACCTTGTAAGTACAACCCCATTGCTGCCTTTGCAGTATTTATGTTCTTTCTTACAGTGTTTGTGAAGTGACAAACAATTATTTCTTTCAGTGAGCACTGGGGACTTTTAAGACCCTGTGTCTCTTGGTTCTTGCGTTTCCCACACATATGTAGGCAAAAATTATTCTCTCAGTTGTAAAATGTCACTTCCCATTCTCTGTGCTTGGGTCTGTAATGCTGCTGCAATAGTTGTATTTCACTGACAGACCTGTGAGTTTACCTTCTTTGCAACAGCAGCAGGTACATCTTAATTTCCACTGGATTTAGGGAACATGAATTTAAAAACTCCTGTGCGTTGTTTCCTAGGAGTAACTATTGGAGAAGGCTGTTCAGTCTGTTTTATGGGCTTTACCCTTCCTCCACAGATTTTTGGATGGCAAAGGGGAAGAGAAAGTGAAGGAAGGAAGGTGGAGCAGTGGAAAGAGCTGTTTGCTCAATGGCACTTCTTGCCAAGGATGGCAGATGCTGAGAGGCTCTATTGGGAATACAGAATGCTGGGAAGAATTCTAAATTGGGGGGAATGAGGCTTCATTACCCTATTGACATTAAAATATACATTCATCACACAAGCTGCACAAACTTTGCTAACATCAACAAAAGGCATTCCCCACACTAAATAAAAAAGAACATTAGCACAGCATTCTAATGTCCTGATTCACAGTGCAGGCATGCTGAAGGGACATGAAGGGATATAAAGCACAGAAACAGTGGGAGAAGGGAAAACTGAAACAACTGGAAGAGATAAAGAGAAATTTGTGAGGGAGGAGAAGTGGGAATTATATGGAACTCAGCTGGCAGTAACAGTGGAGACACTCCCTTGGGCAAGGGAAGAATAGCATGAGGGGAGAGGAAAAGAGTGAGGTGATGGATAAGGGAGGCTGGGTGGTTTCCTTGCTTGCTATAAAGGAGAATTTAAGAAATAATTGAAAGCGATGCAGTGAAGAGAATCTGGCAAAGGAGAAAATAACTCTTGGGGAAAGGAGTTTTTGGAGGCAGAGGGTGCTGAGAAGCTCAAACCTCAAACACTGGAGTGCTGTGAAACCCAGGAAACTTCACATCTTCTGTCCTGTGCAACAGAGGATGGAGATCTGCTAAGTGTGTGAGAACGTATCTAACAACAAGAGAGAGGAGAAAATATCAAGGTAAGATGTTTGGTTGTTAAGGGGATGGAGTGAGGGTAACAGCTAATATAGATATCTGTCTTTTCTGGTGGAGTAAGTGGCCCTTCTGTGGGAGAAGGGAGCATAACTGTAGGTTTTTCTCATGAGATAATGTTTTGGTGAAGCATGTTTAGATCAGTAAGAAATGAAAGAATATTTTATGACTTTGTGCTAGATCTGATTGGGAAGGGGGGAACACAGTGGTTTAGCACTATTCAAACCTTGCTGCTCATAGCACTGCACTGAGCAATGCTTTTCTATCACATGTAAATTAACTTTGAATTTTTGTAACAGGGGTCCTGCTCTCCTTAGATTTAAAAGAACTAAACAGGAAATATATATGTGGTATTTAGTGTGTAGATAAAGTAGGGTCGTCTGCTCCACTGCTGGGGCTCCTGAGCAATTTTTTGAATGAAATAGAGTAACACAATGTTTGATGCAGTTGGGTTCTCTGTAAATTATTTTTGAGGTATTTTCTTCGAAAAATAGCCCTGGTGTTTCTACAGAAGCCTGACTCTTCTTATTTAGAAATTATTAAATTTTTTTGCCTTGAGAATAAATTCTTCCTCAAATAAATAAATGGAGAGGATAGCTTTTGTCTTCCCCAGAGAGGTTTAAAAAAATCACTGTGGATGTCTTTCTAAAAATAAAAAAGCTGCTTCTGCCACTTTTGCTTTGGTTATAGCAATTGCCAGCAAAGAACATACCAACAGCAATAATCTTGTCTTTTGTTTTCCCCAGAGCTCCCCAATAAGCATATTATTCCCAAAATGTCTCTTATTTATTCAAAGGCTAAATATTAGCTTTAATTCCTGATGCATACCTGCGGGTTTACTGATTAAAAGAAGATGATTTAATCTCAATAAGGAAAAAGTTTAATATTGGAGGATTTTTCAAACTTCACTGAAGCTTTTTAGGCAGTTTGTCTGAAACTAAGATATCTATAGTGTTTGGATTGGCTTTTTTTTTAGATTTACATTTATATAATAAATTGGAGTTCCTAGAACCATACAATAATAGCTGTCGGCAGAAATGGGGAGTGCTGGCAATTCTAGAGTTTACAGCTGCAAAAGAATATTGGGAAATGTTATTCAAATGTGCAGAGGATTTATAAACCACCGCAAAGCCTCACAGCTTGAGAAGGAAATCTCGTGCTCAGGGTCTGGTTTCAGGCTGGGGCTCAGAGGTGGGCGGTGCTGCCGGAGCTCCCTCTAGTGCTCTGTTCCTGCTGCACTTGGAGACATCCAAAACGTTTACTGTCTAGTAACAGCCCAAATTAGATGGACAGGATGGTGATAAGGATACAGGGAACACCTTCTTCTGCTGTGTGGAGTGAGGATTGCACATGCACTTCAGCACTGTCAGTGCTTGTGTGCTGGGAAGAGCGAGGGTTCAGGTGTCACTGCTCACTTCTAGGAAGGATATTCCTTAAGACCATTGCAAAGATCAAGAGCATCTTCTCTGATATGTTGCTACAATTCCGGGTAAATAATTTGGTGTCTTGAATCCTGGGCAGATGGTCTCTGGAGGACACAATCTCTTCTTTAAATGACAAAGATGCTCAGCTTGTTCAAGCTACTCTTAAGTTCTGCTCTTTGTGCCCTCCCCAATGGAGGCAAGACAAGGTTCGATAAAGGCACCCTGCATCACTTGGATTGTGAATTTTTCTTACCTAAGCATTAGATAAATGTTACAGTAGGCTATTGTGTACACCTTTACCTCTTGGAGAATGCCCCAGGTGATGTTTTTGAGGAAGACATTCCTGAAGTAAATATTCAATAGGGGTTTCACTGACCTTGCACCAACAAAATAACCAGTGAGTGTACGTGGTGGTCTGCAGGAGATGGATATGCTCAGAGGGGCTGCCTGGGAGAGCTGAGCCATTCTTTTCCAGTTCTTTTCAGCCATTCTGAGCCAGTCTTTTTATGGGAAGATCTTACTGAGCTAGGCTCAGGCCATCACTCACAATCCTTGGGAATAGTCCTGTTTCGTGGGCAGAGCTGGCAGCAGAGTTGAGAAATGAGCTGCAATTAGCAGCAGTTGGGTCCCAGCCCATATTCCTCCTGATCCAGTCACACACACAGCAAGAGACCAACCCCAGAAGCCTCAGCTGAAGCTCAGGGAATGACACAGGAGGCATCTGTGAGGTCAGTGTCCTGCCTAAACACAAGATTGAGCTAGTCTTTGAAATGTGGGGTGAAATCAATTTTAAGTTCTTTCCATGAATTATAACGTGCAGAAATACCTTTATCTGTGTAAGAATCCAATTTGTCTTCTCAGTGACATTCTCTACTGCTGAGCCTGAGTTATTTAAGGTAATAGAGATTTATTTTCTTCAGGTTTAAATGTTCCTTTTAGTATTTGCATTTGCTTTGTTCTCTTTGATGAAATGACACCATCCACCTTCTCACTGCCTTTTAAGAACTTTCTGTCAATGCTCCCCTCTAGATTAATTTCCCTTTACTGGCAGAGCAAACTGAAGTTCACAAAACAGCTACTACTAAAACACATAGCAAGGTGTTTTGATAGGAAAAGTAGGGATATGCTACTCTTTAAAGCAAGCTCCTTTTTTTCTGATTATGATTCTGCCATATTATCATGCTGCCCTTTTTTTTTGCAGGAGGATGGCTGTACACTAGTATAATCCATGGAATTTGACAGATTCACTATCCAAAAAAGAACTGATGGCTGCTAATTTAGGAAAACCTCACTTAAATGGAAAACCCTCTAAATAGAATTTGTTAATGGGCTTTGTAACTAATTGGAAAACAAATCCCAGGGGATCTGCAGCTGTTCTCAAACAGCACTGCAGTTCTCCTTCCTCTCTGCATGATGACTCCATGCTCAGACCCTGTTTCCAATATTTTCCCCTCAGCTCACTTCTAAAGAAATTTGGTTAAAAACTGCATACCTTTAAAACAAACCTGTAACAGTTAAGTCATCTAAAGGAATGATAATTAACACAAGGTACTTTTAGTGGTGGGTTGAATGTGACACTTGCCGAATTGCAAGATGCGGTTCTGTTCCTGAGGGAGTGATGGCCATTCAGTAGCTGTGCAAGGTGAGTTTGGGCTCCCATTTTAATTCTTCCTGGCTTAATGTCACAGTGGTCAGCAGACAGCTTTGAGAAATGCTCATTTATCACTTTGTTCATGGGAAAAAGTGTTTGGTTCTGTTACCTGTGTAAATCCATGAGCATTCAAAGGGGAAGTACCATGCTTTAAAATAATTTCTGGTTATTTTACCCAGGATTAAAAAGAGCAAGGAAGAGTTCTGTAAGTCTTTAAATGAATGTGGCTTTAAAAATAGTGTTAGGCACCGTGACAGAACCATTTGGCTTGGATGTTGGTTGTGCTACAGAAGCTTTCCAGGCACAAGGATGTAACATATAAGACCCACTTAAAAATTCTTTTCAATTTTTCTCAAGCAAATCTTTTTCTTTTTAGGTATGATTATACTGTGCACCTGCTACCATTGCATGTAAAGGTTGTGCAATGAGTAGACTGAAGAAGGGAGATTCTCTCTGTGGCAGGAGCTCTTGCTCACCCCAAGAGCAGGGAGACTGGCCCACCCCCAGAGTTACAGTCAGCACCTCCATCAGCTCCCCCTTCCTGTGGCAGGAGCAACTCCCAGCCCCTCTCTCCTTCACAGCCACGGTGTGTGTGCCTGCTCTGGGGCCATGGGTGCCACGAAGGGTGACAGTCACACACTTCCCCCACCACGCTGAAAATCCACGTGATGGCTCAGAAACTCAGCTTCATTCACACCACTTGAATTTCACATTGCTGCGCTGAATGGATTTGATTGCAGTCTGGAGGCTCTAAATTTGGACTGTTACATACTCCTATAGAGGAGAGCTGGGCAAGAGATACAGAAATGAGAATCTGAATGAGCTTAATCGTTTAATTTCTCTCATCCTGTTTCTTATGCTGTTTTTCCCCTCTGCTGGCATTCTATGAAGCAGTTTGGAGCAGTTACTCAAAGGTGTAAGAGAGTGAACCCAAGATGCAGTTTTGGCCTGTTAGTGGACAGGCAGGGAGCAGAAAGGAGAGGCAGAAGAAAGGTCTCCACTTCCCTCTGCATATTCATTCCCTGGGAAGCAGAAAAGCAGCTGAAAGCAAACAATGTGAGGATAAATGAAAAGACAAATTAGACAAAAGGAAGGGGAAAAATTTTCACTGCAGCAATGATATTTTGCTTCACTGACAGTCTAAAAGCAGAGGCATGCTACAGAGAAGACTGAAGTGCAGCTGGGCTGCAGAAAAATGTTCTAATGCCATTTATCCTGCATTAAAAGCTGTCAGAGGGATGCAACCTCCTGTGTTGCTGGGTAATGGCCACATGACACGGTTCTAACGAAATATTTGAAGTTGCAGAGCTGTGCAGGATAACAAACTCTGCTGTGCTGCACATCTAGAAGAGGAACGGGCTTCTCCTTTCCATGAGAGGTAGCTGATGTCTCAGTGAAATTGCATCTTGAAAAATAAGGGACATCCACCAGGATATATTCCTGAAGCAAGAGTAGATGGGAAATTGAGGCTGGGAATCTCTTCTGCCTGGCAACAGAGCCCCAGATCTGTGCCCACCAGGGTTTTGAGCAGTATCACCAAGTCTTCGGGTACCAGAGAGCAAATGGGATGCTCAGGCATCAACACATGAGGCTCTGAGGCAAGTGTTGCCATCCTCCTCTGACAGTGCTCGGCGATCGCCTCAGTGCTGATGTAAGTGGTGATCATATTTAGCTTTTACACAGCTTAGCTCTGAAATGGTGTTAGAGCCAGTTTACAGAGACAGACACCAACATCAAAATTCCTCTTCAGAAGATTGAGAAATTGGGCATGAAAAAACAATTTGCCTATCATCCCTTATCAGCCTAATAGTAAAAGCAGGGTTTGGAGCCTTAACATTTCTGAGGTGAGTCCCTTTCCATCAGCCTTTTAAAAATAGGAGGGTCTCAGTGTCTTTAAGTTCCTCCACACTGCCAGCTTCACATTAACCTCTTGAGGAGAGGAAGCATGTGGCACTGCTGCTGCACTGCTTGGTGAGCTGTGTGATGGCAAACTGAGGGCTTCAAGGGCTTTCTCGAAACAGTAAACAGGTACAGAAGTGGAATTAGTTGTCACTGATATGGGAATAACAGCTCTGAATGGGGTGGGTTTGTGCAGGTGTGACCTGTGCTCTTTAATCACCTTAGGTCTTAACAGTAAAGACCAGAAAATTGACCTTTAGTGATGTAGCTGTCTCCTGACAGAAGCGGAGTTGTAGCAGGATCGGCACCTGCCACTCGGTCCCTCGGTTGCCATGGTAACCCCCTAGGATGGGGTGCACTTCAGAAAAACACAACTTCTGGGCTAAAGTGTGGGCTGGAGGGTGGCAGATGGATGGGATTCAGCTGCCTCAGAGGGTGGTACTCCACTGCCAGACATTTAGATTTAGGAATCTACCCAGGTGGTCTATTTGGCACATCAGAAGCAAAATTTAATTTAAACCATCAATTTGTTCCCAGATTTTCTCAGGGAGCTGTGAAACATGCAGAGCTAGATGAGTTCCCCTGTAATCCAAGCCTGCCTGAAAGCCTTGTGGATTGCCCTGAGCAAGGGACTCGATGAAGCCACAGCCCTTTCTCATGAGCAGCCAGCAGAGGCAGGGAGGGCTTCCCATTTTGCTGGGCAGTTGAGCTGTTTGGCTGCCTGACACAGGCCCAGAGCCAAGGACTTGGGATCCAAACGCAGCTGCGAGCTGGAATTGATGTTACTGGAGTCACTGCACCCCTCTCAAAACACAGGCAGCGTATTTCCCTACAGAAATGTTTTGAAAACTGAATGTCCTTGGAATTCTCAGTTCACAAAACAATTTGAAATGAAGAAAGGAGAGAAGAAACATCCTGTTCCAACATGGCACAGGACCATGTTTTAACAAGAACATTTCTTGTAAGGTTTTGTCAGCCAGCTGGAGTGCACAGGACCTGAGGATCTGGGAACCTCCTGGATCTAAGAGCAGAAATCTAAGAGGATAAAAACAAACAAACCAGCCAGCCAACCAAAATAACCAGCACAACAGGTGTAGGAAAAGCCAACTTAGTTTTTAACAGTTACTGCTATGGGTTGGAGAGTCTTGAGAACCACATTTATTGTGGTTCCTTTATCCTGTGTGCCTTGATAAGTTCTCTATAATAGATGTATTGTTAAATTAAATTAATTTTCCAAGATTGTTTTCAGAAACATGATATGCCTTAGTATCCAAAATCTATAAACAACTTGTGTGTGCTACTTTTTCTTGCACTTCTCAGCCACCCTGTTGCTTTCTGCATGCAGGATTTCTAATCTTTTCCTGACTTGCTGGTATCTCAGGTTAAGTTCACTGGATAACAGATTCATCATCACTCAAAGGTAAAGAATTGATATCTGAAAATACTTTTGATGAACTAACTAGATTATGAACAATGCACTTCACACTTCAAAAATGTAAATTAGTTTTAGGCTGAGCAAACAAACATTTATTGCAGACAGATATTTCAATTCTTACTCAGATTTTCATTTTCTAAGGAAGAAGAAGAAGCGAAACTTTTCCCATTCTTTTTTATTTTTTTTTCCTCCCAAAAGAAATTTGACATTTCTAATTATGACAGAGCAAAGCGAAATGCAAATCTATTTCAGGAGCTGATTCTTTCTGTAACAGTGCCTGGGCACTTCTGCCTCATCTCATTGCATTTGGGCTGTCAGATGAGCACAATAAATAATGTGTCCTCTAACCTCCGTTTTGTTGTTCTTTTTTTCTGTTGAAATAATTGTCAGTTCTAGTCTTTGCCTGCATGTCACTGAAAGAGTTGCTAAATGACAAGTATACAAGAGCCTTGGTTTAGCTGGAGATAATTTTATCTTCTCTCTTCTGACAAAAACCGCATGAGCTAAATTTGGACACTATTTTCTTGCAGAAATATTATTTTGTTTATCTTTTGTGTTTTTTTTAATTTGTTCAACAGCCCCAGTTATTTACTTAAAAGTACTTATTCAAGAGAGACAATCAGTGTGGGGTTTCTTTTTAGCCAAAGTATCTGACTGTTCTACCAAGGAACATGATAAATGTTAGCAATTTCTAATACAGTTTCCTGGCTCTACAAGAACATTAAAAACCCATCAGATTCAATTCACTTGCTGAAAAATTTAGACTATGAAGAAATTAATTCATTCTCCAGGGAAAAAAAAAAAAAGTCTTTTTTTGTTTACTTGGAGAAAAACATAATGAACTTCACAAACCTTTCAGCTTACTCCTCTTCCCTACATTCCATATGCTGTACTGGAATCATATCAGCAGCTTCCACAGCATCCTCTGGATTTGCCAAGTGCTACCTGAAATTTCTCATCTCCAAACTGTGGTTTTAAGAATGCCAGCTCCAAAATGGTACAACCAGGAAAGGTCCCTTTGCTAATGAGAGAACACAGGAGAGGGCAGAGAAGGGAAGAATTAAAAGCAGCTGTTACTCCAGGTGAGTGAACAAAAATGACCCCATAATAGCAGCAGCACAGGGAGGCTTCTCAGTTCTCTACATAATTCACTGTGCATCACTTTGGGCTCTGCCATTGTGAACAACACATGGTCTTGTTATGGCCAAAAAAATGCAGTTACCAGCTGACAGATGCACTGCCTTTGAAGGTTGTGGGTTTGAGCTGTAAGGGATGGTGGGTTTAGGATGTTTCCATTTATTCCGGGCTCCATTTCATCTGTTTGCGCATTGCAACCTGAAAAGTCCAGGATAAATGTGCCAGGTTTTTTCATTTATCAACATCCTTGCTTGAGGGATGAGCACAGGGATCTTGTGTAACTGCATCTGCAGATTCATTAATCTGCATTGAGTGTGTAGTAATCAAATTCTAGGCCTTTTTTTAATACATTAATGTTCAATCCTATAACAAATATATACATTGAAGGGAGCTCTTAAAAGCCAGCAGTTGAAATGAGGAATCAGTATTTCCATAGAAAGTGAAGAACACACCTGGCTTCTTATTATATAACACAGAGGGGAAAAAAAACCCCAAAACCAAAAATACACAACTCACTGTTTGCATGAGATAAGGCTTTTTGCTCAGTTCCACTTGAGAGATCATCAGCAGTATTTTTCTAGCCAGTGGGAAATTATGCAGCTTGATGTTTTTGCTAAACTGCCAGCTTTTAAAGGCACAGGATCAAAATCCCACACCTAATCAAAACAAATTTGGATCCCCATTTTTTAGTAATTTTTGTGAGTATGACTCGTTCATCTCTTGGGGCTAGTAGGAGACGTGCTACTCTCTTGCATAAAAGGATCACTTGCCCTTATGCTCAGGGTGCAGCATTTCACTGAATCACTGAGAAACCACATGTTCATTTTTATTTTTAATAATCTATAACTTCTATTTGCTATACAATGATTTGCTTATACATAATGATCTATGATCAAGGAAGATAAATTCCTAGACACCATTTTCTCACATACTTCTACATTTATTGAAACTCTTCTACCTCAGCACTAAGCAGACTGGAATTTTAATCCAAAGGGGGGGGATTATACTTATCAATCCATACTTTTATTTGTAAAGATGAATCATTATGGCCCTTTTCTACTAGGATGTTTACAATAGCTGAATTCAGGGCTGTTTTTCTTCTTCATGAGATGAGCTTGGTTCCTTCTGCTGTACCATGCATGTTTATGGTACTGCATGCCTGTGTATTGTTTCTGGCCTGTTAAACATTGTCTACACAGAAAAGTCACGGTTAAATATCGGTACTGCTGATCTGCACCAAGACATTCATGTCATACAAGACATTCAGCAGAGATATGTTGATGTCAGCTGCATTCCTAATGCATTTTGGCTGTTGTACCATCAGTTTGGGGCCATGGTAGTAGCAGAAGCAGCAGTAAGCAGCAGATTGGTGTCCAAATTTAGTTTCCTAATGATTTCTTCTTGAAGAAAAAAACAACAAAACCCCAAACAAAACCTGTGCAAACAACAGTGGATAATTTGAGATCCTGTTTCATGTTCCTTTCTTAGGACTTCCTTCATCACTCCCAAGCAGTCGATGCATTTTCTTTCACAGGGTTACACTTCAGTCAGAAAGCATTTCAGCCCATATCTTTGGAATCCTCATTTGCCTCAGTGAACAGCAATGTTTCTTCTCACTTTCTTTTGCTGTCTTTGCAGTAGCCACAAAGCCAAGACTTGCTGAGTGAAGACAGTTTTCCAGGTCTGGTCTTTGACCAGACCTTCTGGAGCAGCCCCACTGCTGCCATCTGAGGTAACTCCTGTGCCATGAAATGTGGCCAGTGGAGCACCAAAAAATTACTTGTGATTTGTTTCCTTTTCTCATTTTAGTTTCCTGTGGCTTGGAAGGAAAACTTGAAGAGATGTTAGTGTTTTCCTGTCTTGGGTATCAGTTTAAAGGATTTTAAAGCTTGAAGGTGCCAGGATAATCCTCTTGCTCCAGGCCACAGAATTTCTATTCAGTTTTTAGCCACTGGATCTTGCATGCATTTCTTTCCCAAATATAGACCCATGATGAATGAAAATCACATCTGTGCTGGAATGGTCTCACTGCAATATTTGAATGTTTTTTTTAATTCCAACCTTATGAAAGGGAGAAGTTGGTACTCTGAAGCTGGATGTGATCCCCTGTGATGATGACCATGAATTGGCACACCAATACAATTACCTTCCTATTTCCAAGGAGTAAAGGATCAGCTCTAGATTTTTATAGACAATTAGCTTTTAGAATTGCTCTTTCATTACTTGGATTGGATAATGCATGTTTTCTTGGGACAGCTGTAATAAGGTTTCAGAAGAAAATGGAATGAGATAATGCAATTATCACCCATGATTACTCCTTTTGTTCTTGTCTTAGTCAGCTCTTGGCGGGGGGAGGGCTTCTTGTTTAGTGTTTCATAAATTACCTCCTGTTGTAATGGTTTTAATTAATTTTATTAATCAAAGTGGTAGAGATGTCAGCAAGAAATAATTGTATTCCTAAAGTAATGTATCAAGCACAGAGGATAGCTAATATGAACTGTGAGAGACAAAGCTGGTACACCCTGATAGGTAAGGAAATGCACACTTAAAAATAATAATTAGGTACTGAAGGATGCAGATGAACACCAAGTTCACAGCAGGAGAAAAGCAAGATGAAGAACTCATTTGGTTTATAGATATGTGCACATAATGACTTTGCATTTTATACATGGTGCTCCTGGGACACTCTTCAGTACCTGCAGCATTTGATTGAAGCTTTCAGCAACTGTACTCTCAGATATCAAGAGTTTTACAAATGCTACCAAAAAGCTGGGAAATGGAAAGTCTGTGGTCATGGCTGGCCAGTGAGAAAAGGCACCAAATCACACCAAGACTTTTCAAGCTATTGCCAAAACCAGCTACATAAAGAGCAGGGTTTCCTGAGCCTGTTCAATGACTCTGAGACAGCTGGTCACCTCCCCATCTTTGCTTTCAGTAAAATGGGTCCCCAGAGGCAACACACAGCTCTTTCAGTGTTACTAATGTTTTCGACAGGAAAAATATTTTCATTCTCAGGAAGTCCCAATGGACTTTGCTTAAAATTTACAGAAATATTTTAATATAATTTTTTTATAATTGTTTGTTTCAAAATTATATCTTTTGTGTGTCTTGTTGTAGATCCTAATAAATAATATTTTCTGGAGGCTTGCATGTCTCATTTCTCTCCAGATGACTGAAGCTAGCAAGAGTTCATAAACCACAGGAAAGCAGACCTGAAGAACATTTAATAATACAAATTACCTTCTTCAAGAATAATTAGTGAAGAAAACATATTCTTGTTAGAAGCTACAAAGATACTGAACAGCTTTGAATGAATTGGCAGCCAACTATGAGGTTAGCTGTGCAATAGAAGAAAATAAACAGAATAGAAAGAAATTACTTTCTAATCCAGTTAAAATTACTTGGATCTGTTAATTACTGATAGGGTAAGAGCATTTAAAAAAAAACAAAAACAACAATACAATACATTAAGGCATCTTTTTCAAATTATGTTAGTTCTTCCAACCCAAACACTGGGAAAAGTGAGGTGGTTGTTTAGTTTGTTTTGATTTTTAATTTAAAGGAAAGAACTGATCCCCAGCATCACTGCCTTGAAGACATGAAACATGAAGGAATGCCAAGAAAGTCATTATTATCTAGCCTTTTACCCTTGTTTGTTTGTTTCTTAAGAAGTTAGCAAATTCTGTTATACTGAGCTTCTGAGACAGTGAAACTGAAAATATTCTGTCCAAATTAAATCTGGGTAAAAGTAACACTTTGTGATTAACTTAGTAATAAACAAGGTTTACTTCATTGTATTTAGTGTGATTCAATACAATGTACTTCAGTATTTCATGTAATTAACTACTTTTGAGAAAGAAACCTGTCTTGGTTAATTGCAAAAATATTTGCAAACCTTAGTGCAAATGGAATAAAACTTTCTGTGACTTTATTTTAATATAACATCTTACCCACCAAGGTACTTCATATAATACAACCCTCAAATTTGGAAATCTTCTCTGTCTTTGCCTAAACAAGGAGAAATCAAGTTCTGGATGATTTTGGGGACTTAATCTGGGAGAAGGGTGGGGCGTGAGAGTTGGGAAAGAGGCATGCAGGCTTGTGTAAAGAAAGTCTGGGCAAGGGAGAAAGGAGTGCACAAGGGTTGTGCCTGTGTGAGAGGCAAGCTCTGTGTGGTTGAGGCAGAAGTTCCTAAGGCAGAAGGAATTCAAATGTATTTTTAGTTGAAATTAGAGCCACCTTTCTAAGTCTATGGCCAAATTATCCAGGCTCCTCTTACGTGAGGCACCAACTATCCTGGGGACTTAACCCCGTGGTGAGAAATGAGCCCAGCTAAAAAGCTCAGTCATGTATTGTTGAATTTCAGTGCTGCACGTGCAGGAGTTTTCTCTCGGTTTTACTATCTGCAGAAGACTCACCTAAACTTGCAAAGATAATAGTAAAGCAGCGTGTTATTTTTAGATTTCCCAAAGTGAGGAGCTGCACGGGAATACTGGGATTTCTGTGGGCTGGGAATGTCAGCTGGGAGCAAGGAGCCATTCTGATGTGACGCAGGGGAGCTATTTTGAGCATGAAGAAGCTGATAGCTGCAGAGTGAGTGGCAAGGAATTCACAGGGTGGCTGTGGGTGAGAATTCCCATGTGTGTGGAGCAGGGAGAATATTGTGAAGCTGATTGCAAACAGAATTTTGAAAAAGTTGCAGTCCTTTCAGAAGAAAGGACATACTAAAATCACTGGTAAAGTTGGGGGCCTGGGGTTTTGTTACCTCTGTGGGATTAGAGGATTTATTGCTCCGTAGGGGGTGAGGAGACAGAACCTTGCTGGGCACGGCTCCTTTTCTAACTCTAAATCAAAAGACTTTTTCAACCTGAATTTTCAGGACTTGAACCTATTACCTCTGAGAAAACCTGATTGTTCTCTGGTTTGCATGCAGACAGTACAAACTTTGTTCTCCTTGTACTGCACCCCAGTATCTCTCATTTTAGTCCAAGCTACTGACTTCACATTATTACCAGATTCCTGCAATCAGCAGAAATAGCAGCTACACCCCTGTGGTTCAAAAAGTGACAAAGCAGTTAATGGAAGAGTTGATTAAGTTTTACAGGCCTCCCAAAGCCAAATTATATCAGACTATATTCCACTCATACTGCAGACAGCTTGGGCTAATTAGCAGGAATTTTGGTACTCTGCTCACCTTTGCATTTTCTATATCCTACCAGATAAGAGTATCCAGGCTATGATAATAACACTTTTTAAAACCCTTTTAAAATACACGTTTGGCTGAAGAGCTGAACTTTAGGAATTCTTCTACCCTTACTGCAGGTTTGCAGCTAGACACTCACCTCTGTCATGGAGCAGTTAATGGCTATAAATGATCTTGAGAAATATGAGAAGCAAGTAGGACCGACTGAAAAAACAATCAGGAAGTTGCAAAAGTTTAAATTCGTCAAGTTGTGAAGTGAATAGGATAAAAAGCCATCACTGATAGCCAGGAAAGCAAATGCTCATGAAAGTGGCAGAACAATCAGGTGAAACAGCACCAGAACTGTCTTCTTTCACTTAGCAGTCACTGTTGGAGGGTGCTGCAGGAAAACCAGGACATGAGCTGTCAGAAAAGACGAGGTCCCACAAACTTGCCAGAGACATATGGAGACAGCTTCAGGAGACATGATCAATTTTGTTGTCATGGAGTCACCAGCTAATTTATTGCAAGTCAGAAAGGTAGAGTGTGAGGAAGGGCAATTTTTCCAAGATTAGAGAAGTAGAGCACTTGTAAGCAAAGAAAATGAAGTGATTTAAAATCATGGAGAGAACATTAGGACATAGAAAGATAGAGGGACAGTTTAAGTGCAAAATGGATTACCTTCCTCTAAAGCTGTTGAAAAGACCAAGCTCTAAGCACAACTGACATATTTGTAGAAAACTGAATCTCCTGAAAGCTGGGAACAACATCTACCAGATCACAAATTACTACAAAATAACTGCTTTTATGGGGTTTCAAGAATAGCAATTTTAGTGCAAATAAACACCTGACAGAAGCATATGGCCAGCAATGAGCAACAGCCCCCCCGGTGCTCGCTCACACAGGAGCTGGGCTCCAGGGCTGCTGGATGCAATAATGCACAGAAGAAAGGAAGGAAGAAAGGGGAAATAAATTTCTTTCATCAAACTAGGGAATTCAAAGGTTCTCAAAAGTGATCTGTGCAAAATAGCTGTCAATTCCAACTGTTTGGGTACAATGTTTCTTTCCCTTTCAAATTCTGCCTCTCCTAGCTCCATTCAGCCTAATTATTGCAGGTATAAGCAGTCAATTTTTTCTCCATCCTCTTGTACCTTGCATTTGAGCTGGTGATCCCTGTTCCACTATTCTGTGGTGTTGGCTCATCACTTCTGACTGCCTGGTGTCCAGATGCAGAGTACTCCTGTCATCCCCTCCTGGGAGTTTTGTCCAGGCTTTTCTCTGCCTTGCTGGGTAGATTATAGCATTTGTTTTTATGAATAGCAGTGGTCTTCCGTGGGACTAGGAGAGGGAACTAAGATTCAAGCATTCAAGCAAGAGCTGAATGGCAGCTGTGTATCAGGAAGTCTGGTCATTGTCCCAGAGACTCCTGCAAGGCTCTGAGGAGGAGGAGGAGATGCTGCTGCAGGTACCCCCAGCCCGCAGGGAAAGACATGTGGATCCAGGCAATATCCAGCATAAAAATTCCATTCCAATTCAAAACCAGAATGTGTCTTTTAACTGATTTTCAATCAGTGTGATTAAAACAAAAACCTACCAGGGTTTTCACACACACTTCCACCTCCTGAAATCCACCAGAACCAAAACCTTGCAGTGGAAGTTTAAGAGTTGTTTTGCAAGACCACGGAGTCTGAAGAATTCCAGGGAACCACGCCCCAGACTTTTCAATGTTCCTTATGTGTGCTGTGCTATTAACTGGAGGACAATCTCATGAAGGTAGTAGAGAATTTGTTGCAGGGCAGTCTACATTTAGGAAAAATTTTGAATGAAACAGACTCCTCCATTTATCAGGAGAACCATCAGAAGTTTAGCTTTTGAGATACATTCCTCCTGATCAGCCTTCAGCAGAACAGATATCTGTGGTAGAACACCACTTTATTTTTCTTTCTTTTTTTTTTTTTTTTAATCCCTACAGCCAAATAACTTTAGAAAAGGTGTTATTTTGATGGGTGTTTATTTAACAACTTGTTTCATGGTGGAAACCCTTTAATATCAGATACTTCTGAGAGAACAGCCTCTTCCATCAGCGCAGTTCAGTCTCCAGAAAGACTTTTCCTTTTGATGAAAATTGTATTTACTGGTTTTGATCTTGATCTGCTGCTAGTCCTTGATTAAAGTCCTTGGAAACTTACCTGGGTTCAAAAGACTAATTTTTATCAAGACTTTTAAGACAAAGGGGCTTTGAGGACATGAAGAAAATCACTTGCCTTCTTCTACTCCAATGAAAGTCATGAGGCATTGTGTTTTATCTCTAAAACTCAGTATTAAAGAAAACAGGAAGTGGGTTTGGCCTGAAATACTTGCTTCTACTGGGCATGTATGTACCTATTTAGTCAAAGTGTGTTTGCATTTGTTCTTTTCCCTTTCTCCTTATAGTCTGTTACTCAGTCCACTGGGCTAAAGTAAAATTTTTCATCTGTTGTGAAATGAAAGTCAGTGGCCAAAACGCTCTTTTGGCTCTTCTAGTATGTCTTGAAGCCTCCCATCATCATCAGAAAGGGTAAAATGAGTTTTTGATGATCCCTTGTTTATTCTCTTGAACTTTTGCATGAATAACAACTTCTCTGTCTTAAAAAAAAAAAAATAATAGAATTTTGTTATGACACAGTGTAAGACACACTGGAGATGACTCATGAGCTCCTACTTCAGCATGACTATTGTTACATCTTGACCCGTAGTGCCTATTTTAATTTGAATTCTCTTACCTGCACAGTAAAAATCATCTGTCTTGTCTAAAATCTTAAAAAAGCAGGATATTTCAGTGTGGTGAAAATGCATTATTTTCAGTGATGACAAGGCAAATAATACCACCCCTACCTAATCCTTTTCTATACTTGGTAGGGTTTGTTGGGAGTTACAGCCTTGAGTAGCTCTGCTCTGGGCAGGAGAAGATGAAAGTGAGAAATTGTCTTGTAAAAACACATGTCCCCGAGAGAAAATTTAAGGCAAAGAGGATTTTCAAAGTGTAAACAAATGTGTGAATCATTGCCAGTGGATGTTAAGCTTCATGACTGCTTTTTATTTCAATTTGCATAGTTGCACTTTCAGGCTGACATTAGGTGATGTACAATCTTTCTAAACTCTACCTTTTTCTCCTGTGGATAAGGCTTCATATCAGAGCATAGCTCATATATTTGTGTTAATAAATGTCTTTTTTACACTGGTTTTATACTGGCTGGAGTCAAGATCCTGGAGGATCAGAGAACTGACTACAGAAGGGCTGGAAGCTCTATGGACACCAAGCAGCGAATGCTTGCTCAATGCTCTCAACTACAAATAGCCTAAAAACCACAAATTATGCATTTTCACTTAATGCTGCAGGAGAGAAAGTAGCTTTTCAAACAGCTTTCCTTACCCAGTGCTGAAAGCCCTGCAGGCTGCCCAGGGTTTAATAATTGACTCTGTCTCTCCGTTGTGTTGATCGTGATGCTGGACTCTCTACACTGCCCTTTTCTCTATTGCTGAACACCTTGATCTGCAGCCTGAAAAACAAAGAGGTAGAAGCAGCACTGTGAAAGGCAGAAAAGAGAGAAATAATTTATCTTTTCTTTTTTTGCGGTGAGACAATCAGAATCAGTTTCTATTTTCCCTGACATTTCACAAATTGCAAAATGGAGCCCTGAGCTTCTTTCCCCTTGCTCAGAGCTCTCGGGGTGCAGTGGAACGAGACTCACATGATGCAGATGGGGATGCTCTCACCACATGCATGTTCAGTGTGTTGTTTTTCTTTTACAGACACCCATGAATAAAACCCTTTGTTGTCTCCACTGGTGGGAGGCACCCACGCCCCCAGTAATCCATCAGTGCAAGTCCGAGAGGTGTGTTTGTAAGATGCTGGCGGCGCTGGAAGTCGCAGGGTGTGGATCGAGGCTGCTGATTTTAACTCTGGATGTGTTGGAGACTCTGGCTGCCCTGGGGCTGGGAGATATCTCCTGCTGCCTGGGGCTGATCAAGTGAGTTTCACAGCGGTGTGCACTGATAACAGCTGCACGTTGTCCTCTGTGTGCTGAGAGAGGATGCTTTTGTTGCAGGAAGAAAAAATCCACTTCAGAAATACTGGAGAGGTTTCTTAGGTGCCGAATCCCTGAGCCTGTGAAACCCAGGGCTTTGCTACAGGTTTTAATCAACTCAGGGTTTATTCAAAAAGAGGCATAAAGCCTTTAAAAATTAGCCTTACTTTCCACTAGGACTCGAGGTCAAGTCTGTTAGCTCATACTTCTGGAAATGTCTCAGCCAGAGTTTGCATGTGCATTCCTCCATCAGAACAATGTTAATCACACTCCTGCCATCTCAGGGTGCTGGAGTACCTCTGCGTTTCCCAAGAATTTATTTTTCTTTCTCTTCATGTTCTCCAAGTCCACACACTATGGTGATCACCACAGGAATACCTAGCAAATTTACCACCTTCCTTTCTGAACACTGTGGGGCTAGAACAGGCTGTGATTTAATACTTGGCAGACCCACTCCCTGTAAAACAAAACTTCGTTTACTCTTGATTTTTACTTTTACTTTTCAACTCTGGTGGAAAAATCTTAAAGGTGACCAGTCAGAACTAATGAAATAGGAGGCAAGCAAAATAGCATTTCTCACCTGAAGAATTCTCGCACTTGACAACTTTTGAAATTTGGGGGCAAAATGTCTACTATGTTTGCCCTCAAACTACTTCCACATCAGCAAATGTGTAGTGTTTATTTCTACCATGTATATTATATATATATATATATATATATATGTATGTATGTATCTATATATCTCTGTATCTATATCTATATATATATATATCACTCCTGCTAGCACTGGTGACAGATGAAGGCCATTGCTGAGTTGCTAAGAATGCCTTGTGCTAAGGTGATCAGATTAAAAGTGAAAAAAAAATAAATGTGGGCTGTAAGAAGCCTCCTCCCCTTCTTAACATGTGCTGCAGAGCGATGCCACCTGCATCAGGTCACAGATGTCAGTGCAGATGGTGTGTCACCTTATGTAACCTGGCAGAGGCCATACAATACTAGGACACGGTGTCTGGGTCAGGTTATACAACTGTGGAGGATGTGTTTGAGCCTGATGGCACAAGCCAGCATCTGGGCTGGGGCCTCTGCCACCCTACGTGCAACGTGGATTACAGGGACTTGGAGAAACAGGGACCTCTTGCAGTCAATAGATTAAAATAGGTAAGGTCTCCAATACAAACAACGTCAAGTAAATAAGGATGAAAACAAAGCACAAAGAATGGCAGTAAGAGGTGGTGGCAGCAGCACGTTCAGGACAAGTACAAGGTGGCAGGTGTTCATCCCTGCACTGGCTGTGGAGCTCCTATGGATGCTGCTGCTGCTGCTTCAGGCTGTGGCCAGGAACACCATTCCAGACTCCTCCTACTGTGTACTGTGTTCTAAAACATTCTTAATGTACATTAAGTGAATAGGCTATTCCCAATACTAAATTATTTGGGGAGAGCGTGTGTGTGCTCATTTCTTACTAATGAACACCTTTTTTCTAGTGGTCTCATTTCCCTTAAGTCCGACTAAACTCCATTGGTTTCCCTACCTTTTTGTCACACTTTACAAAGCTGCTATCTTTATTTCCATTTTAAATTACTTCCAGTGGTCTCTCTGTAAAATACAGAGAGGATTACTGAAGGAGAGAAGATTACAGCCACCAGAGTCTGTTTTATTCTTGTGCTAAGGGGCTGGAAGTCAGTCTCTGTAAGGAACATCAGGGAAGCCACTGTGAAGAACAGCAGGCTGCTGGACTTAGACTCGTGAAGCGGGAACCTCTTGGATCATCCCGGATATTTAGCCAGCCTCACAATCGCTATTTTCTTTCCCCCTGTTGCTGCCCCCTTCGCTTTTTATCACCTTACACTTGCCGTTCACTGCCTTTCCGCCCCGCACCGTCCTCTGCCCGCGGCCGCGCTCCCTCAGGTGCTCTGCGGGGCCGCGCTCCCCTCCAGCGGGCTCACCCCGCGCTGCCACCACCGGCGGCCATTTTCTCTCCTTTTCCCCTTCCCCAGCCCTTCTCGTCCCTCACCACCCTCCCCACCGGAGCCGCGGGCGGGACGGAGCCTCCCCTCCGTCCTCATCCTCCGCTCCCGGAGGGAGCCCCGAGCCGCGGCGGCCGGCGGGGCTGCGGGTGCGGCGGCGGGCGCTGCCATCTCGCGGCCGCTCGGAGGGAACGGCCGCCATGTCGGCGCGGGAGGGACGCGCTGCCTGAGGGCGCTGCTGGGGGCGGCCGTGTGGAGACGGGTTTAACCGTGTTTTACTGGAAGAGTGTTGGAAAATGCGGGATATGTGAAAATTTTCTTACGAAGGGCTGCTCCTTGATGTTTGACCTTTGTGTACTTTCAAGCCTGCTCGACGAGAAATGAGAGTTAATCCGTGAAACAGAGCAGCCAACAAGCGCCAAGCGATGCGCAGGTGTTCCAAAGACAAATGAACTGTCGGTAGAATTGCCTTGCTTAGGTTTAGGGCTCGGCGTGTTTTAATGCTCTGAGATGTAGGGGGAGGTTAACAAAGCTCGGGAATAAGGATGTGCCCCTGAGGGCGGACACAGAATGCAGAATTTACAGGCCGCATGGACACTGGGCAGAACCCACAAGACAGGGAAAAAACCAATAAAGCCAACTCAGCAACTGGGATGAAATCAGCTCAAACCGGGTAAAAGGTAATCCTGGTGGGGGCAGATCGTGACCGCTGACTCACGTACCACCGACCCAAAAGAAGGGAAAGACTGAGCAGATGGACTAATTAGCATATGGACTAATTAGCATTGGAAGCGAGAGAATCATTAAGCAAGAGAAAACAATGCTGATTAATAAGAGAACTATGTAACTTGTAGCCAGTGAGCACTAATTCCTTTGTTTGCTAGTATGCATAAATACTGAAAAGTTTTGATAGTCTGGGTGCTCAATTTGTGGAATACCTGAGAGCAGCCAGGTATTATTGTACAGCCCTGAAGTAAACACCAGTGTCTCTCTCAGTGTGTAATCATTGGTGTGTTGCACATCAGGCTGTGCATTTGATTTTTGTGGACAGCAAAGGAGTTTGTGAAATAGTGAGCAGCACTGGGGTTTTTTTCCCCTCAAAAATAAAAAGGGGGACAAAAGGAGAGTTAGTCTGTCTGGAGTCCTTTGTCGGTACCCAAGGGTGAGGAGGCAGAGCTGGAAGACCAGTCACTTTGGATTTCTCTGGGTGACTATTTTTGTCGTGCAGAAATCCATGTTGACACATTCCAGAATCCCCCTCAGCTTTTCCTGCGTCTGAAGGCAATTACCAGATCAGGATTTCTGCAATGAAGGCATCACAGCAGGGTGATCTTTCAGTGCAGGTGCTCCATTTTGTTGGGGATCTCAGCTGTACTTCACATATCTTTTAAGGATGGAACATGGTGTAGCCAGCATACCTGTATTGGGTCTCCCAGCCCAGACATTTGTAGGGCATTATCTTTATATTTAACAGGGAAATGATGAACAAGAGCACAACAGCTTCAGGAAGAGGTTTTTCTCTATGAACGTGGGTACCACAGTGGAACAGCTTGCCCAGAGAAGCTGGGCTGATACCCTGTCCCTGGAAGTTCTCAAGGCCAGGCTGGATGGGGTTTTGAAAACCTGTTCTAGTAGGAGGAGTCCCTGCCCATGGCAGGGGGGTTGGAACAAGATTATCTTTAAGGTTGCTATCCAACCAAACCATTCAGTGATTCTATGAGCAAATTTCCAACCAACCTTCTCTGCTGCTGTTCCATCACTTAGATTCTCTCTCCTTCAAGATTTTAGCATGAATTGTTCAGGTGTGTATTGATTTAGACCTACATTATTTTGTCAGCCACTAGGAAAACAGAGGATGTAAAGCCTTAGAAAACCCAAATACATTTACCTCCTCTTAAATCTCAAATATATGTAAACTTAAATATATGTTTACTTTAGACTACAGTTCATGAAGTAAAAATTGGCTTCCCAGTTTGGAATGAGCACCTGCTCTGTGATGTTAACATATGTTTCTCTGGAAGATATCAATGAGAAAGAAAAGCCTGGGAAACAGCCACTGAGAGTTGTTCCTAATGCCTTTTGAAGCTGTTTTGCGACCTGTAGAGATCAGACTTTAATCAATAAATCTGTCTCTGTTTTCACTGTAAGATGAGAAAAGTTTGCAGTGCCAAAGATGAAAGGTACATTTTTTTTTCTCTACTATTCAACAATTTTTTTTTTCTCCTCATGTTCATTGGTGACAGAAAAGGAGCTTTGTAGAGATGCAATACATTTCATAAATTAGTTCCCATTGGAGATGTGTTGTTGACTCCTGGACAGCAAACAGGGAATGCTGGAGAAAACACTTAAAAGACATCAGCTTGGCAGCAAGAAAAGAGTAAACACACTTGCTGAATTGTTTTGTTTTGGTCTGTGGGGGGAAATGAGCCAAAAGAACTTCAGGTAGCAGTTAGGATCTGACTGGTAAGCACTGGTGAGAGATTGTGCTGTTGGCTAGACTGCCAGGGAAATCGGGGGAAAAAAATAATCTGACGTAGTGTATATTGCTTTTGGGATTGAAACACAGTGTTGAGGCTATACATATGGCAAAGTAGCCTTCTTCTGGGGGATACACTGTGCTGCTGCAAACATGTGCTTTCTGAGAATTGCTCAGGCTTAAGGGTCAGCCCCTTGATCCTCCCTGACTTGGGAGAGGCTAAAAAGTTTGGTTTTTTTTAAAAATGCTACAGAAATAAAGAAACCAACTCTAGAAGCTGCTCCTGGGAAAAAATAGACATACATGCAGGAGTAGGGTAGTTGTATCCCATGCCTGTGGTCAGCATGAGGTGGCAGAAAGGCAAAAGTTTCTGCCACTGAGGCTGTGAGAAGTGTAAATCTGGGAAAAATTGACTGCTTGTTTTGAAAAAGATCACCCTCAAGATGCAGATATCCTTTAACCAGAGGCAACAAAACTGATTGTTCTACTTTCAAGTTGTTTTAGAAGCAAAGTAAAGAGATTTAGGGATGAAATTAATTCAGTGATTGTTCTGTCCAGGGAAGAATGATGAAAAGGAAAGAATCCCTGATTTAGAGGCTCTGGAAATGGGGAGTGCAAAGTGTTAGGGGAAGTGTGTGGTTTTTCTTTGTTTTTCTTGTCACTCTTTCAACCCAAATGTCTGATTCTACAAAAAAAGTGTGTAGCCAACACAGCTCCAGAGGAAAGAGAAACCTGAGTTTTGTAAATTGAATGAAAAGCAGAAAAGACCCTTGTGCCAAACAGAGCCACCTGTTCAAGCCTGGTATTTAGAGGCTGTTTTATATGGGAAAATATGTACCTGTCTTTGGTGGATTATGGTCTTGTGAGGATCCCACACTACAGTTTTAAAACACTCCTTTGGATGGATAGGCAGTGGACAGAGTCAATAAGGAACTGGACAAATCTCAGGAGTGGAATTTGGTCTCCGGTCTTTGACCATTTTAGTGGAAACAGTCCAGCTCTGCTTTCAAAAGCTGCAAACTTTGTACAGGTCCCATGCCCTGTTTGTGACCAGATTCTTGGACACCCAAGGAGACCTCATATCACACCACTGCTGTATTCAGGAAATTGTTCAGATGACCTTTACTTTTTAATGAACTACCCTTTACCTTAGTGAAGAATAACAGCTGGTTGTTCTGTAATGAGAAGAAAAGGCACTTGCTCTGTTCTGAGATCTGCAAACTGGAATCATAATTCCCAGTCTCTGCTTTCCTCCCACTTCATCCTGTTGGGAAATGTGAATGGATATCTTAATTCTGGAAATTTGGTTTGTCATTTGTGTTAATAAAAGCAGGACAAACTGTCCTTAATTCTAACATTAATTTTGTATGTCACCATGATATAAATGGTAAGTGCTGTGCACTGAGTCTGTTACCATAGAAAAGCAGAATGCTGCCTATTCCTGTGCTGCTGTATTGCATTCACACTCTCAGAGTCATGGATGTGGTGAATATGCTTTCTGTGATTTGCTGGTTTGTTTTAAGAAGTGAGTGCCTCTTAGGAGACTTATTAATGTTTTCTTCATTGTTTTTCGTTCTCTGATTAGGAGAGTAAAAAAATACTTGCCATGTAAACCTACACTCCCCATTCCACATGGCATCTGTTCTCACTGCAGCTAATTTACAGATTGAAAAGTGCTAGTGTGCTGTGGTCTTTCATCTCCATATGTTTAAAATGGCCTTTAGGTGGGATCAGATTTAATGCAAAATTCCAGCCTCTGAAGCATTTCTTCATCCCTGGTATTCTTCTGTTCTTGTTTCTATAGTAGCTGTTGTCAATTTGCTTTGCTCTGTGATCTGTGGTGGAGAGGGGTCTGTAGCTCCAGATTGCAGTTACCAGAAGGGATGTTTCATTTTGCTGACTAAAAGAAGGCATCTCATTTTCTGAAACCAGGTGGTGTAATCACCTTTGCTTCTTTTCCGTGCTTGCTTGTTTGCAAACTGTTCCAATGAGCTGATGCACTGTTACCATGTGCTGGGTTTTGTCCCAGGAAGATAAGCATGGCAAACTTTTGATAGGCTACAGATAATTTTAAAGAAATAAGTTTACTGATAGCAAAGAGACAATGCTCTGTGTTTAAACACAAGAACTGATCAGCAGCTTGCCCAATACAAGCAAAGTGTATTGTCTTGTTTTTATTCTTCTCCAAAGAGGGATCTTTCTGGAATTTATTACTGACAAATGCTAGGGAGATTAACCTGTTTTCTTAATGGTAATTTATAATGATATTATAATCTGCTCTGTGTAATGCTCCCTTCCCCAGAGGAAATGAAAACAGGTCTAGCATGAAGAAGCCCTGTTGCTGTGGGTTTGCCCTCACTGATATTCACACCCATCAGTGGAAGTGTTTTTGATTCCCCTCTGCAGGAGAGGGCACCACTCCATGTGTGTGGGCTAGACTGTTTCTGGAAATACGCCATAGGATAGAGGAGCGGTGCTTAGTTTTTCAGTGTGCTCAGGCAAGGCCTCCCAAAGTATATTTATGACATTAGATGGGTGAAGGTGGTGGAATATGCAGCCCTTTCTCTATCTATCTATTTATTTATTTATTTATTTATTTAGTTAGTTAGTTAGTTATTAAATTTTTTTGTTTGACTAAAGCTGATTTTAGCAGGGATAGTCAAAGGAACATTCAGCATGTTTTGGAAATCCTCCATGGAGCAGCCTTTTCGGCAGCACAGGTTAGTGGTAAAGTTGCTGCTACAGCCAGGAGTAATAAAGCAGTGGGGTGCTGACAGCTCAGTGAAACATCCTCTAATTTCCTGTGCCTCTGTTAGGGACTCCCCTCTCCTGGACAGAGGGACATCCATGTGCAGCTTGGCCAGGCACATGCCACTCATTCTGCACAGCCAGATCTCTGGAGCAGCACTTCTAAGCGTTCCCTTTTCTGCAAAGCAATTTTTACTTATTTATTTTTAATTGACTCTTTTGAGTTCCTTGAGGTCAGCACACAAAATCATCACGTTTCTACATTAACATGACATGATGTAAGTCCCACAAGTCCCCTGCAGAGCTCTTGGTGGATAAACCTCAGCACCCAGAATATCCTCTCTCTCCCTATTCCATGTCTCCTGCTTAGTGGGGATAACAGCCAGTGGTTTCAGCTAAGGATTAGATTACATTAGCATCCAAAACATGAATTTCTCCACAGTCTCTGGAAACAATGGGAACTAGAATTAGCAGGGAAGTCAGGATATAAATGTTATTATTTTATAGCTAAGGAAAATGGGTGACTCTGATGGATGTGCAGGTAGCCAGACATGCAGAAATGTGGTAATATCTTTATCACACAGCCTGCAGTGTACTTTGCATTTTATTTCATTTGCTGCTACTTTTGGGCCTGTGCTTGGGTGGGGAAAGAGGAGGATCCAAAGGCTCAGATTTTTTCTTAAATGTAATTTAATCAGTGGGCTAATACTTTGATATGGGTAGGCTGGGTAACACTAGGGAACTTAACCAGACTGGCTCAGGACTTTTATCTCTACCTAGAATTAATTCTCATTAGAGTTATTGTTTTATTTTCCCTTTCCCACCCAAATGATAGTGCAAATTAATGGAACTTGTTACAGGTTTTATTAAGTGCAGCTCATGTTTATCATGTCTGGAAACCCCACCCTCAGCATACACCAGAACCACTCTCTGACTGTCCCTGGACCAGGCTGCAAATGATCTTCCCTAAATTTTCTGAACAGGCAAGGATTCAGCTATTAAACAGCTGAATGAGGAGGGTTGAGAGCCCTTGATTTCAGGCCACCCAATTCAATCTAACAGTGGGAGTTAGCTGTCCATTGGTAACCTCCACCTGGAAATCACTTGCACCTAAGAATTATTTCTTGGCCCAGGTGAAGTTAGTTGGAAATCTCAGGGAGCTTCTGAGGATGTCCACACGACAGGATTATTGTCCCAGGGTGTGTGGGTGCTCATTGTCTCAGCAGACACACTGTTGGCCTTGATTTTATCCCTGGGTTTGTCTTACTTGGGAAGAAGCCTCCTCCTAGGAGACAAAAATTACTCCTCCAGCTGTTAGATAGGGGTGAGATATTTCCATTTCCTAAACTTTCAGTCTCAAACCTCTGATTTTTAGATAAAGGAAAATAAATGTGTGCTGTCACTTTTAATAATGACTGAACGTGCTGATGGTGTGAAAAAGATAAATTTGGCCGTGTCAGCTAAGAAGATGTGTCCCCAGTATTGTCCAGTTTTAAGCCCCTAAGAAATCTTACCATAATTTTTGGCTGTCATGTGCAAGTTATTGCTTAAGCAGCATTTTGTTAATAAAATGTTTCATAATTCAACCTTCTGTTGAGCAAGTAGGCTAAACGAAATAAAGATAGAATTAGGTTTGGTGGAAGAATACTGGATCTTAGATGTGCACGTGCCTCGTAAATTCAGGGTGAATTAAATAGCTGCAGAGCTTAGTAAAAAGAAGAAGAAAAAGGAGAGGGGGAAATGTATATTTTTTGGTATTGGGGAATATCAAAAAAGGAGTTCATTTTTAGTTTGGGCTTGTACTGTGATATTGTTCAGTTCAGAAAGGAAGTGTGTGTGTACTGACAAAATGCTGGCAGCTGACGGAGCCAGAATTGATGTTAATGGTTGGGAACACAGGGCAATGTAGCCAGTTAACAAAAGAGCTTGATCTGTGCAGAAGATGATTTCGAGCAGATACACACATATATAGAAAGCAAGATTAATTTAGAGACCTTTGTCATTAAAGCAGATTTTTGTATGGTTTTGTGTGGGATTTAAGGGGGATTAAATGTTTGACATCACTTTGCCTGCACAGGCTATGTTGAAGAGGTTACCGAGCGGGTGGTGGAGAATTTAAAACCGCGCCTTTGCTGAAAGAGAGGCAGCAATGGATCAGAGGAAAGCAGCCTGGCCAAGCAAACTGCCCTACCTACCACAGTGCTGAAAGCAAGGTGCTTCTGGTTGGACAGCAGTTGCTGCAGGGATGTAGAGATGAGGGAATATTTATGATTGGCCAAAGTACGAGGGGAGCTCGGCGAGGACATCAGAAGTGGGATGCCCCTGTCTTCTCTCTTCAGGGATGCCTCGCTTCGTGTGCATCTTTTGTCTGCTATGCTGTTTCTAAACGGTAAAAACTCTAAAAATAAGAAGTCAGCAAGGTGGATTGGGTGATCAGGTGCATTTCTCTTTTGGAAGAGATGGTCCTGGTCATGAAGCTTCTGTTCCTCACCTGCCTATGGCCAACAGCAGTGCTTCACAGTTCTCACAGTCAGCATCACCGCCTTCATCGTCGGCATCAAATGTCATTCTCAAGAAAACATAACAGGTAAGAAATAGACTTTATCTGTCTCTGTTCATCTGGTAAACCTCATGCTGTCGGTCACCTTTCAACACACCCTTTTAGTTCACTGTCCTGTTTTTCCAGTTTCTGGATTTATTGCATGCATAGCATTGATAGGATGTTCCCACAACAGAAAGGGTGTATTAGTTAATTAATTATTAATTAATTTTTCTTAACCAGACCTTTCACATTGTGATTTTATGAAAGTCTCATAAATATGCAGTCATGTACCCACCCACACCCAGCTCTTTTACCTGGTGTGATACAAGGCTATCAGATTATTGCTGTGATGTTCCAAGTATTCTTGCCCTCTAACTCCCATTACAAGAAACAGAAATGCCTTCCAAAGTCCTATGCCAATGTTACAAAGTGGCTTCCATTACCTAAACAGCAGAGTAGCTACACTAGAAAGCTACAGAAGACTTTTTATGGCACTGAATGAGGTAAATGACACCTTATTTTTAATGATGACACAGCATGTTCCCTTTCTGGAATATATTTAATGCTTTTAGACATTGAAGATTGTCTCTGTTCTTGGCCTTTCAATCGAGTAGCTGGTTGAAAATGAATAATGATAGAGAGGTTTTTGCCTATAAATTTCTGGGCAAAGTGTCAGTGCTTTCCCCCAGGAAGGCAGCTCACATCTGCCACGTGAGGCCTCTCAACCTGTTTCCAGTTTAATCTAATACAATGCAAACAGACCAATGGCTGCCACTGATAATCCAAGAAAAATTCTTCTTTCTTGGGAATAACTAGCTCCATTTAAGGAAGGAGAAGGGATACAACTGTTAGATTTTAAAATGTGCTTGACCCCCTACTGAAATGAGCAGGGGAGCTTGTAGTTTATTTCTACAATATCACATTTTGAAGAAAAGTATCATAACTGGACTCCTCTGATGTGTTTAAGCTGTCTTTTTTTCCCCCCTGAAGTTGCATGCTTTGCAGCAGGTGTATAGCTGTTAACCTCCTGTATCACTTCTCATCATCCAGCAGTGAAATATCTCTGGAGCCCTCCATGTCTTGATAAAATCCTGTTTAGCAGTCCAAGGTAACAGATGACACAACAGAGGTGCTCAGAGGTGCTGTGTCACTTAAGAGTTCTGGGTTTCTGTCCTGAAAAGTTGTGGGTCCAAGTTTGATGCAAGCCAAAAGTTCATGAAAAGAATGGCTATGCAGCAGGCTGTTTCAAACAGTCTGAGTTTTGCTGCACAATTATTTGTAATAACAAAGGAAAATAAACAAAACTAGCCCCAGTATCAGCGCAGGATTTCATCTGGTGTTTTAACAGTCTCAGGAAGCAGTTAAGAATCAAATGGAAACAGAATAAAATACTTTATTAGTGGTAGTGGCAAGGAAGGTCTATTTTAAGCTCAGCTGGTACTTTTATCTGTGGTAAGAGGGGAGCATATGCTGCTGTTGTTTGCATCTATCCTCTTCTGCCATGGCTTAGAGCAGTTGTTCCATCATTGACATAAAAAAAACCAAAAAGCCAGAGGGAGACCTGGTGGTAGGAGACAGGAAATTTTGTGGCATCCTGATGAACATCCTCTTGCAACACCAGTGTTAGCAAAGTGTCCTCTCCATCATCACAGATCTTCACTGGTACATGCAAAAGGATCCACGTGACAATGCTGTGAGACAGGCACAAGTGTGTTACCAGAAAGGGAGAATAGGAACAAGGAGGAATTCATCTGCTGCTGCCTGGTGTGGCAGTTTTCTTTACATAAGGCAAGCTTTGGCATCCCACATCCTCGTTTCTAAGGTCCTGGTGATTTTGAACTGGGAAGAAGACTGCAAAATCTGAGCCACAGAGGATCCCAAAGCTTAACGGCAGCAAATCAGCTTTTCTCTGCAAAGGATCCAAATGTGTTTAATTTCTCTTTGTTTCATTCTCTGCTTTTGTTCTAAAGGCTGCATTATCCTCCAGTACATTGCATCAGGATCTGACTTTCCATCAGCATCTTTTTCTTTCTGGGGAACAATCTTCCAGCAGCACTAGGGTTATTAGGGACACAGCTGACAGATGGCCTTGGTTAAATGGGTGGCCTTTTAAAAAGAATCCCATGTGAAAATGTTACTTAACCTACAAGTTCCACTGTTTTAATAGAGTAACCCAGTTCTCCCTCCAAAGCTGTTTGTCTGCATTCTCCTGTAAAGAAGATTTTAAAGCATTAACCAAAAGTACATGAGAAAGCGATTATTCTCATAGTCCATTTCCTACAGCAAAGAACAAAACATTTGATTGTCAAAATACTAGGGTTTTTTGACAGTACATATTGCTGATGTTACTGAACAATTAGAAATGCATTTTCATGTGTACAAGAGAGAACTGTGCAATTTTGATTGTTTTATTTATCTGGGCTCCAAGGCTTGATTAATGTAGTAAAGCATTTCAGAGGTCACATTGCTGGATTACCCCACAGACTCCGCCTGGAATAAGATTTCTGTAACTTCTACCTTTTGGATACCTTTAATTTAGTAGTATCTGGAGTATCTTGGGGACACAACACTGGAATGAAACTTACAGCCATGACAGCCAGGGTATTCTTTTCATAAAAGGCACCTTAGTAGTATTCTTCTCATAAACTTACCTAGTTTCATTCTGAATATGAAAGGAGGGTAGAGGGGAAAAGACCTTTCTCTAGTTTCCTGCAAGAACTTTTACCATATCATTAGCAGAGCTCTAAAACAGATGAACAGCCAAGCAGGAACTTTCCAGGGATCTCTGTACTATACCTAGTTTATAACAAGGGCTTGCAAGCACAGCCTTGGATGGATAAGGACAGGGCAAATAAGATATTTTCCCCTAATATTCACAGCTGTACCAAGTCACCAAATTTCCTCCAGCAACATCATTTGTTGGGTGTAATTTCTGCAGACCCAGTGATCTTCAGTGGATTTTTTTTCCATCAACTTGTCCGATTCCTTTTGAACCAGCATAAACTTTTGATAGCCTGAGAAGTTAAAGACAACCAGATGGGACATGAACCACATCTATCCCACTCGTGCCATTGGTTTATGGAGCTACACTGATGGCATTAAGTGATTAAATGCTTTAGCCAAAAATGATCCAAGTACCCTTGAGCAGACCTTTAACTTTTCATTTGCTAATGGTTTTCCAGGCCAGGTGGGAGCAGCTAAATTTGTCTTTAAAAGCCTAACACATCTTTGTCCATTGTTAATTAATTCTGAATTAGCTGCTTTGGTTTTGTAGGCAATAACTAAATGCTCTTTGAGATCTCTGGCAAATACCAAGGTCTATGCAATAGTATTGGGTAGGGAAGTGTCAAAACAGTATTCCTCATTCTTTTTCAGCCAAAAAGTTAGTGCTCCCATTAATTAAATACAGAAGTACCAACAAGGGTGAATTCAGTATGTGATCTGAAACACATCAAGTGCTTTTATGACCTCTTTTGGAACATAACTATAGACTGCCATTTAATTTACATAACCCTTGCCTGAAATACAGCTATGCAAAGCACAGCTATGAGTGGAAGCAGCAGTTTCTTGAGCATGTGCCTCACTGAGACCAATAATTTTTTATCATTGCCCAGATCTACACCAATACCAGAGTTCTCTTCATTACTGCTGCTGCAGATAGGTAAAAGGAGATTTCCTGTCCTTAGGTGTATCTGTCTTCTAAAGGTTTCACAAAAATTTCTTCACCAAAAGGGCTGTCAAGTCCTGGAACAGGCTGTCCATGGAGGGGATTGATTCACCCACCATTCCTACATGTGTTTAAAAGATGTGTAGGTGTGGCACTTAGGAACATGGTTTAGCAGTGGATTTGGCAGGGCTGGGTTAATGGTTGGACTCACTGATCTTAAAGGTCTTTTCCAACCTAAATGGTTCTGGAATTCTGTGTGGGCTTTTCCTCTCAAACACAACCTGACATCTGCGTGAATGTGTAGAATCCATTCAGATTCAGGCTGTATTCAGATCCCTAGTTCATGGTGTGCTGCTGAAAGCTGCACAATCAAGAGGCCATGGAAATATAATCTGGTTTTTTTGCTGTGCTTCTGTTGATGCCCTTTTCTGGTGTTAGAAAATTGAGAGCCAGACATGGTTGAGGGATAAGGGTTTTTCACCTCCATATTTTAGTAAGGATCTGTATTGGTGCATCACTTCTCCAAGGTGGAATGAGCCTCGATGCACACACAATAGATTGCCTATACAATTTACAGACCTTACAAATTAGCATATCTAACAGGGATGTCCCAGTGGGAGGCCTGGATGAATGGCATGATATTCCTCCATCTGGAGGCCAAATGTCTCATTTACAGGATATGTTCAAGAGAGGACCTTGGTTTCCCAAGAGAGTGCAGGGCTTTCCAGCCTCCTACTGCAGGGCATTTAGGATATTTGGTCTCCTGGCCTAAGAGAATACCAGGATTATGCTAAATTATCAGACTTAAGGAATTTGCAAGTATGCATGCTAAGAGTACTGAGGCTACATAAGAGATATATAAAAGGTATATAAAAAAAAAGGCAAAAAAATCATCTTGGCATCATTTTTTTACTTTTAGAGACTAACAGGACTCTACTTTGTCTAGTCTCTACTCTGTATTACCCACAGTACTGCTTTACACAACTGGCCAACCCACAGGCTGTTACACAGATGATAACTATAATTACAGCTATTATAAATGTGTCTATTACCCAGGCCCAGTTTGGTAACCATGAGGTGAGGGTGTGGAAGATATGGTCAAATTTCAAGGTGTCATTTCTGGAAACTACTTCATGTAAAATTTGAGTTCCAAATTTTACCCACCTCCTTCTTAACTTTCCCACTTTGGTCTACACAAGAACAGCAAGTGGTAATGACAATAGCACATACACCTCTCTGTGCAGGAAGTATGAAATTGAGAGCTATCCTGCTCTGCATAACTGCACAGGACATACTGTCAAATTCCTCTTGTGAGGCTGAAATTGCATTTGCAGTATGCTGCTCAATATGTTCAACAATGGCTGAGATGTTTACAGTCACTCTCTCCAGCTCAACCACTCTGTAAGAGGAAGGGAGAGTTCTGACTATATTATGGAAAAGTGTGGGATGCTCAGTGAGGGGATTAAGAGATCTTTTCTTCCTCCCATTTGGTTTTCCAAGATGATCAAATATTGTTATACTCAGGACCACAGCCCCAAGGGCACAAGCCTGATCTTTATTCATGGGCAGGACTTTTCAGATCTTATCATCACGTATCCAGTACAACCCTGTCTCAAATGGTGGAGCCGGTCTCCACCCTGTCAATTTCATCTTTGCTGCAACTTTTGGGCTGATTATTTCTCTGAAATTGGTTTTATGACCATATGAAGGAAGAATGGCCTTTCCTGTGGCCTTTACAACCACACATGCCATTAGGCTGCTTAGGGGTATAGGGGACAGAAGGGTGCTGTTAATTTGTTCCCACCTTTTGATACATTACTCTTCCATTAAAATGCCAATCATTGGCCAGTGACCATCCCCATATAGAGGTGGTAACTGGGTACAGATCCAGCAATTGTTCTTATGAAGAACTTTGGACACATTTTGGACTACAGTCCTATGCAAATCATGGGGCCTGAGTCATGGTTACCAGCTGGGCAGATAACACACATATAAAAAACAGTTTAAACCACATTCTCCTGATTTATATCAGTCTCTGTCTTCTTAATGGTTTTGGGAGAAGAAACTTTCTTCACTTTGGAGTAGTGGATCAACAGTCCTTTGCCAACAACCTTGGCTGCAGTGCAGGTGGTCAGCAGAACTTGGAACAGTCCCTTTCACTTGGCTTGCAAAGGGTCACTGTCCCATCACTTGATACAGATCCCATTTCCAGGCTGGAATGGATGAGCAGGTGTGTGCAATGCTGTTGGCTTGGATAACAAGATGAATCTGGAGCTTCTGCAAACTGGAACTCAGAACCATTAATTTTGCAGATCAGTTTTACCTTTCATGTGAATTTCCCCTGGGACATGTGGAACCTGATATGGCCTGCCATATAATATCTCATAGAGACTTATGTTGTCCCCCTGCTTTGGCTGTTTACAGACTCTCAGCAAGGCTATGAGCTCATGTCATGGATGTCTCCTGACAAATCTTACAAATCTGGGTTTGGAGGGTTCCATTCATACGTTCAACTTGCCTGGGGCCTATGTGGTATGTGCAGGTCCCACGTGAGTCTCCGAATCCTGCTAACTTCCCCAACTACTGTTGCAACAAAATGTGGTCTTTTATCTGATGACATTCCCAAAGGAATCCCAGACTTTGGAATTCTATGATTGAGCAAAGCTTTCACTACTTCTCTTGTTGTGTTGGTGTGACAGGGGTAAGCTTCAGGCCATCCTCTGATGGGATCAACTAGGACCAGTATATATTTGCATCCCTCCTTGCGTGGCATCTCAGGAAAATTTATTTGCCAATAATTTCCCAAGAGATCTCCTGTCTCTGTTTCCCCTAACACACAACTCTTTTGCTCGTGGCGGGGTTGTTTTTACAATAGGTTTCTCACTTGCTTGTTATAGGTTGTACGATATCAATCATTCTTCTCCCTATTACTACTTTCTTCAGATGTTTTAAAAAGATTTTCTGTTCTCCAGTGGGCACTCTCATGCTCTTGCTGAGCTGTTTCTCGAAGGAGCAAGGGTGGTACTACAACCTGTCCTGCTGGTGTAACAGCCCACCCACTTTTTTTGATCTCAGCCTAAAGAAATTGAATTTATTTATGATCCCTCTGATCATATTTTGGGATAAACTCCAATAAATCTATTTCTTTCTGTGAATGAAATAGAAGAATGCCCTTCTCTGCAACCCCTCTTGCTGCTTCATCAGCAAAGCTGTTTCCCAGTTTGGGGGCTGTTTTCCCTTTCTGATGACCTCTGCAGTGCATGATGGCTACTTCCATAGGCTTCCAAATACTTTGCAGGGGTGCAGGAGTCTGTTCAGTGTGCTTAAGCTCATTACCTTGAGCAGTTAGCAGGCCTCATTCCTTCCAAATGGCTTTATGGTTTAAAATTCCATAAGATCTCTTCCCAGTGGCTTATTAAGTAGAAAATTTCTGCCCTGGTAGCTTGTCTTTGCCTCTGTTGTCCAGGATAAGGTTTCCTTAGTCACAGACTTGCTTCTAGTGAGAAGTTGTAATAGATGAGTCAGTTCCAGCCTGCTTCTTCCAGTGAGATCCTCGGAGCATCAAACAGGCATTTTCCTTGGCACATCAGATGACAACTAACCTCATGCTTCCCAACTGAATTAGCTGTGCCATGGCATTCTGAACATAATTCATCATTTTTCCCTCTCCTGGATCCCAAGCAACAGAATTTCCTCATGTAGAACACTGCAGCTGTTCAGTTCTGCTGCCCATTCAACCCTGATGCAAGTTTGCTCTGTGGTGATTTTAGTTCTCTGAAGCGTGGGCTTTCATTTTACCATCCACATGATTTTCATACTTAGAAAAACTAAAGTCTGTATTTGAAATGCCTTATGGACCTCTGATTGCCCTGGTAATTTGATTCAGACAGCACTACCAGAGACATTCAGGAATACTCAGGTAAGTGAATTTGTTCAAGCCCAACAATTCTAAGTAGCCCAGCAGCCACCTCATCATTCCTGTAATGTAAAAGTAATTTCTTGGGCTTCTTTATTAAGAAAAAAAGCGGGGGAAGGAGAAAAATAAGTAAATATAGGCATACACCTTATCTTAAGGTATTTTGTATCTTGCCTTAAGCAGTGTTTGACTACAAGGCCAATCTTCAGAACACATTTCTATCATTCAGTCAAAAGCAATAATTAGAGTTGCTTGCAGCAAAGTCCCAGAGAATCACAGAAGGCATGAAAGAAATTGTATCTAGGGAGAGTCCCTTGCCTGTGGCAAAGCAGCTGTATTCAAGTTATTCCTGCAAATAAATGTCTGACCTATTCTAAAACAGCCTGAATGAAAGGAGTCTCAAAACCTGCCCAAGCGATACATTCCCATGTTTCACTGTTCTCACCATGAGAACACTTCTGTGAGAAAGGTGTTCCTAATGTGTACAACAGAATATAAAATCATGGCATCATTTCATTCCAACCCCCTTGCCATGGGCAGGGACACTTTCCACTAGACCAGGTTTCTCAAATCCCCATCCAACCTGGCCTTGAACACTTCCAAGGATGGGCATCCACAGCTTCTCTGGGAAACCTGTGCCAGGGCCTCACCACCCTCACAGGAAATAATTTCTTCCTGATATCCAATCTAAACCTACTCTCTTTCCATTTAAAGCCAGTCTCCCTGCAAGTCCCTAGATCCAGGATTATCCTTTCTCGGTCCTAAAGAAATTACTGACTCATTTGAGCTCCTAGGAAAAAAAACCTACATTTATAATAAAAGGAATAATTGTCTCTCTAGTATGGATATTGTATGACGTGTTAAACCACGGGTATGTGGTGTTATTTCCAAGTTTGATTTGCAAGTGTTTCTGTGAGTAATAACTTCAAACAGCTCTATCCTCTTGTATAATGATAGCTACAATCTCTGAGGAGAACAGAAGAGGATCTAGTAGTTCTTCCTGGGACTTCTTATAAATTTGGTGTTCTCCATGGACCTGGGCACCGCCCTCATACCTCATTTCCCAACCTGTCCCAATATATCTTTCTCCAGCTTTATTAGCGCTGTTGTTACCCTTAGTATTCCAGATTCAGCTGTCCAGTATTCCCAGGTCCCTATTTCATTTGACTAGCACTGTGACTGTCAGGGCAGAAGAAATAAATCCAGTTTATAACTTTTTTTTTTTTTTTTTTAAACATAGCAAACGAGAAATTAAAATGAGGAAACTTGACAGCACGAAGGTCCGACCACTTAAATCTGAGCAGCTTCTTCACATAGAGGACCATGACTTTGCACTGAGACCTGGATTTGGAGGTAAGCAGCACATGCTTGCACTGTGCTGGTTAAGAGTTTATCCTCTTTCTGGAAGTTTACTTGAACTTTTTTTGAAGTTTGTCACTTCAAATGGAATGACAGATTTAATGGCAGCACACCTCAGTTGTTGCACTTCAGGAAACAGAGAAAGAAGAAATACAGAAATAGTCGAAGACAAGGGGTTTCTCTGTGTTTAGTATCAATAGGAGAACAGTTCAAATTATCTGCTTTACAGAACTAAGTAAAAAAAGAGTATTGCAGTAAGGTTCTTTGAGAACAGTGATTAAGGTTTCCCTGTAAACTCCACAGTCTAATAGCAATTAGCAAATTACTTAGTCATCAGATTTGTTTTGAGAGATTGAAATGATCCATCAGTTCCTAAATCTGTTTGCTGTGTACAAAATTAAAAAAAACCCAAACAGCTACCCACGGGCCTTCAGGTTATTATCATGTTGTTTCTGTCTTGTTGGGCACTATGATGATTATTTGTTCATTTAAGTAAATTGCATCTGGATCAAGGGAGTATTCAACGGGATGTTCACAGTTTGGATTCAATTTTGACTCTCCTTCATGGAAGGGAAAATGAGAAAGCTGCCCCACTAATAAGCTTTGTCTGAGCCTTTGCATCACCAGTTCCCTTTTCACGATTCATGAAAACAGACTGAACTGCTCTGGATTATGATGAGGTCAAAATAAAATATATGAGGAACAATAATCAGTTGTGTAGACAAACACAGATTTGGGAGGCAAGCTGAAGTCTGGGGAGCTGCTCTTGTTGACACCAGCTGCTGGGATCTGGGGCCTGCTGATCATGCCAGGGGGAAAATGGGTAAGGAAAGCATCTTCGGAAGCACCGAGAGAATGGGAAAGGGTTTCTTGTTACCATAGAAATTATGTCAGACAGCAAAAACCTTGCCTGATTTTGAACAATAGTTGAGATACAGTCTGTTTCTTGGCAACAGAAATTCAGATTATCTCTTGCCTAATACTGTCTTCTCTAATATCTGCTAATCTGGACATCTTCTTGTTACCTCACAAGAAATTTAAATTTTTGAGTGTGTCACCTCAGAAAGGAGAGGTAGCATTTCCCTGAAAGCAGACAGCAGTTTGTGATGTCCTTTATCACTGGATCATCCCAGAAAGCAATACTGTTGATGGACATAACAGCAGCTTTGAGAACATACCCAGTGATCTGGCAGTTGTAGTTTTCCACGGGCAGGGAGGATTTCTTACACCCAGGCTTTTTCTCCTTGTCTTTTTTTTTTGTAGATGACTCGTCACAGAGCCCATTCAGTTCCTCTTGAAGCCAGCTGTAGTTTTTCCACTGACTTCACTGCACAGGCCTCTCACTCATCACATTGCCCTGGGTGTGAATTCAGCTGCACTCCTGTCTTTCAGAAATAGCTTTCAGCTGGAGTGTGCCTCTGCTCTGCTTCTCCTCTGTCACCCACATGCCACAGTAGCATGGGAAGCACCTTTTTCTTCAAACACTTACAAATTTTCAGAACCCTCTTAATATGTGGAATGTGAATCTCTCTTAGACTGAAACAGATCCACTGGCATTTTTACAGCACAGAGTGAAAAAAGTCACTAAAGTGAAATGAGACTGAATCCCAAATTTATACTCCAGAGTCCCTGTTTTACCATTGATTTCAGTGGTGTTGCAGTAGTAAGGAATGGTTTGGCATTCATAAGGCAGCAGCAGAGATTTAACACACAATTGTGACCTCATCAGTGGACAAATTTATCTACTGAAACATGAATCTGAATAACATCCTTGGGATTATTCTATAACAGCAGACATGGGGTGTGGGTTTCTCTGAAGAACACTGATGATTAAATGTGCAGCAGAAGGAAGCTTACCTAGAGGAGAGGGAGAAATTGGAGATACCATTGCTACAGTCATTGCCACAGCAGTTACAACATAACCCTGAGCTGCATCCAAACTTACTGCACCATGGCTTTGTGCAGTTAACACAGGTGAGATTTTGGGTTTGTTTTCGTCAAATTTAATGAAGCAGCTCTGTACTGTGACTCGTGAAGGGCTTGTGTCTGTCATGTGCCACATCACATGATTTACTCAGCTCAGCACAGTGCCTCAGTTTGCAAAAACAAAAAAACAGATCAGGAAAGCTGGATGAAAAACAAGTATTTATTCTTTACCTGTAGAAGAGGCACAGGTTTTATTTCCTCTTTCCTAAACCCCATTGTGATTTTCTGGGTATATCATGGAGTTGGAATGACAGATTTTGTTAATCTGGCTTCACTGTGCCCTTTGCCTGAGAAGGTCAATCACCCTTTGCATCAGTTTAAGAGAAAAGGCAGCTGTAAAATTCATGTGGTTTTGAACCTCCTGGAGATTGCTCAGTTTAGGGAGCTCTTACACCTCAGTCTGCCTTGTTTGATTTCATCTAGCCCCATACATGCAATGTAAATGAGCAGACCACAGGACCCAGAGTTTACCAGTACTCTTAAGTTACAAGGGAGAAACATGCTGAATTTGATTTGTAAACTGAGAAAACATGCACAGGTAAAAAACTGGGGGGAATGAATGTAGAGCTGTTAGATACTGATGCTACTGGCTGCAGTGTTACTGGAACAACACTGGTGGAGGTGAGAGATTCATTTTTTGACCAAACGAACACAACTCTGCTGCCATTTATTGAGTGTATTTTGGCATTCTTCCATTGATTGTAGTGCATTTCAGCTGCACAATCAGAATTTGACTTTCTGACTGTAGATTTTAAAATTCAGTCCTGACATTGTCTGTTGATTAGCAGATTAGAGATCAAAGCCAGAGAAACATAGAGCATTGAGATGAAGCAAACCCAGCAGGCTGCTGGCATACTGATCCTACTCTTTAATAATGTTACTTTGCAGCTCATGATATAGTGAGGTTAAGTGAGGCAAACCAACTATTCAGTATACCCAAACTTTAAAAATCTAAACTTGACATTGTTGCATTGTATTTGCTCCCTAAACCAGGCTCTTGGTTGTTGATGGAGGTTGCTGGTGGTATTTTCCTTTCCTAAAATTTTTGTTGTGGTTGTTCTTTCATTGTTGCCTTCTGTGTAATGTCATGGTGCTGTCTGGTTTGGAAGTGAGAAGGGAGCCTCTGGGAGTGGAGAAAAAGTAAGAAATGAAATTATGCTGCCAGCACTTCTTGGAAAGATTATCCCCAAGTTTTAAACTCAGCAAGAAAGGGTGAGCACAGACAATGAACGAGACTTCTCAGCATATCCTGTCTTGTAGCAGCTCAGATCTAAAGGCCACAATGCAGGCTGCCATAGCAGCCAAAACTCCATGTTGAGAGAGGTCTTAGAGCAGATCCTTAGAAATGCTTTAAATCTACTTCTTTTTCTATTATACTTCTATTTATCTATATCATTTTATTTCCTGAACTATCTTATTTCAAAATACTGGCTGAAGTAACACATGATGTTGTATGCATGTGTGTGTATACACGTATAGTATATGTATTGTTTTTTCTTTTACATTGTGTCTTAAGGACCTGTAGTTTTCTACATTACAAGTGTGTTAGTTAAAGTTTTAAAATTGATGATCTCTTCTTTTTCAAACAATATAGAAGATAAGAACATAAGCAAGCATTAGAAATGATGAAAATAATTTAGCAGCATTTACCTGGTCAAAAGGTAGCAGTCTTTCCTGAAAATTTGCATCTCAATCTGCAATTAAACATGATCTTAATTCTGAATTTTCAGAGGATCAAAAATCCCATTATATCACTCTCCCTTTGTGCTTCCTCCCTCTTCAAAATAAATTAGTAACATTTACATTCATATAAGGTAAAAGTGGGGCAGGGGGAGGAAGAAAAGAAAATATCCAGTGAAATATGACCCAGTGTATGTTCAAAAAGGGCTGCAATTCTCACAGCTCTTTGCCACCAAGTTATTTGCTTTTTTTGCACCACAGCTCTCCCTGAAAGATGAGAAATGTCTTCTGATTGTGGTGAAGACTGACATGGATGAAAGTGGAATGGCTTTTTATCATCTCTTACTGGAAGGAATGGCTGGGGGTCCAAGAGAGGAGGGGAGGGGAAATATTTTGATTATTTGCAAGACCTCTAATAGTCTTCCTCTGGATTTTTTTCTTTCACATTGCTTAATCTTCCATTCCAAGAGCTGGTTACTGCTGGTACCAAACCATCTTCATTTCTTACATATATAAGAAAGAAACTCAGTAGTAACAAGAAGAAAATACTGTTGCCAGTAATTCTTCTGTTCCTGTCATTGCCAGAGGAAAGTAAATAAATCCACAAAGCTTCAGTTCCCTTGAGCTTGTTTACATTTCTACCCAATTTTCTTCCTCTACAGGTTCACAGGCCTTTTTTAGAACAAAGTCCACCTACAGATCTTAATTCTCCCCTGGTCTCTGTCTCCTACAGGCAGTTTTCTCTAGACCTTCCTATTTTTTTCCAGCATATACTCTTACAAAGCCAATTGGGTACAGTTGTTTCTAAATTCAACTTTTATCCCATCAATCTTCAGGTGCAATCTGTTGCATGCACAAAAGTCTGGCTATCATAAAAATATTATAGAATTCACTAAACCAGTCATTATTATTGTAGATATTGATCCTAAAAACGCTAAAAGGATAGCCTTTTTACATAATATCCCTTCTAAAAAGGGTATTACAGAATTTGCCTGATGTACTATCTATTAATAAAATTCCATGCTCATCAAGGAATTCTTTTGCTATGCTTAAACCTTTAAAATAAAAGACTGGAAATGGCTTAAAACTGTCTGAAAACAATGCTGGTTTTTTTCTGCTGAGGAGTAATTATCCTGAAAATCTGTGGAGCCTCCATTGTGAAAATCACTAATCCCTCTAAAATAATGATTTGTAGTGACCCTCCAGAAGCAACTGAAGCTGCTCAATTTAATAACAAAATCCTCTCTTCCATCCCCAGTTTTGTCAAACTGGGAAATAAAAACCACAGCTTTGCTCTGGTTGCTTTTATTTTTTTTAAGTGAATTTGATGCTGTTGTCTGATGGTCAGACAAGAGATTGAAATTCTCAATCTAGCAGGGAGAAAGCTGTGGTGCAAACACAGAGGTGGATGAATTGCTTTCCTATTTGGCTGGTTTAGGAACCTTTTCAAATCTTACTGCAATTATGTTTAGTTTTTTTTTTTCTAAAAACATCCTCTTGTGACAAAACAAATCCAAGGGATGAAGAAGAAATTACAGTTCCCAGCAGCCTGTTCCCAATAGCTAATTTTCCCTGTTTCCAGTGGAATTGATTTTTAATCACACACAGAAATGTTCCCAAAAAACATGAAGGATTAGACCAGACTGAAGCCAATAGGTATCTTGTTGGGTGTGTTAGTCACAGTGATATAGAAGTGCTCCAGATTAGAAAATTGAACAGCACAGTGATCAGGGCTGCATATATGTGCAGTGTTTACTGTCTTTGTTACCTGCTTACATTTGTTGCCAAAGTAGAGTCAGAATAGGAAGGAAATATTTGCAGCTGCTCTGATCTGTTAGTAATGGATAGAGGCTGGGGTAGGGGATGTGCTTTAATAATTCTCTGTGGTGAATGCTAGACTGGACATTGTTTTTTGTCATCATGAGTAAGTTCTTTTTCTTTCTTCAGACAGAGAAGAGGATATCTTCTCAAGCAGTCTGTTTCACATTTCTTGCATTTCTGCCTAATCAGGAACAAATTTAATTGTAACAGTTCCCTTTTCATTCAATTCACTTTAGAATTGTTCACTATTTTTCTCCTGGCCATAGGTTTTGACTTCTTCTGCACTATTCATTATCACCACCAACATATTTTTATAGTAGTTCCCAGTGCAGTACAAGCTGTCCTCTCAAATAATCAAATATCTCTATGTGTATTTATGGATAAGTGGCACTTTGGTTTGTGTTCATGCAACCAACATAACCATAAGCTGACACTGATTTCTAGTTCTGTGATCAGTTCCTTTATATCTGCCCAGAAGAGCTGAATTGTTGATGGAAATTATGCCCACACTGGAATAATGTTTGTATGAGTAAGAAATTGTCTGTCATTTTTGAAATTCCAAAAAATACTAGAACTGTTGTCATCAGACTTGGAGCAGCTGTCACTAAGAAAAGCCTTTTCCTCACTACGTGTGACACATGGCTTAGAAAGTCAGATGTCTGATTCTGGGATATGATTTGTGCATAGCTCCTCATTTGCTTGAAGAATGTTGATGGGAGACATTTAACTTTATTTGCTTTAGATTTGTCCTTGCCTCAGGAACTGGTAAAACCTTTCTTGACATTGAGAGATGCTCCCCCTCTCTCCCTGTTCCATGAACATAATTCAACATAAAGTGTTGTTTGCATTTAAATGATGTGTGAATGCCTTTTGTGAACGATGCTCAGCTCAGGTGTAAATTCCACACTGACTTCTACTTTGGCTAAACCTGTGTTTATTTTCCAAGATTTCAGTGGAATACAGAAAAGATGACTTGGCTCAGTTTACAACCAGGCACTTGTACCAGTGTTTGGTACAAGTTGCTATTTAGTGTAAGTAAACTATTTGTGTGTTGCAATCAAAACAAAGCAAGAAGTGGACAAAACTAGTTTAGGAGAGGTATAAAATCTGTTGTTTTGTATGAAGGAGTCTGGCTGAATATATTCATTGATACTCTTTTGTATCAGCCTCTGGGGCAGCTGTCTTTTGCTGTCTCTATTCTCCATAAGAAGCAGCATTTTCCAACGTGCTGCCTGGTGTTTTACTAACAAACTTTGCTGTCTAGAGTCCTGAATCTTATTTTGGGCTTTAGCCAAGAGGCTGAGGGAGGCATTCCTTTCAGAGAGAGACGTGATTCCTGAGCCAGAGCCCAGCCCTTGTCAGTGCCTAAATATTTTCTGTTGTGCCCTACTAACTGAGCACATCTCACCTTGCTTTCCCATGCACAATGAATCTTCGTCTGTTCTGTGCAGGGACAGACTCCCCATTAAAAAAAGACAGGTCAAATCAAGAGATTACAGCCCCAGATTTAAAAATACCTCTAAAATACTTCAAGTTCTTTACTGGTAAGAACTGGAGGCAGCTGTGTAATCCTCGAAGGCTGCTATTTTAAGGATAATTCCAAAAAGGGACACAATACTGTAGCTGGTTATCACAAGAGTGATGTTCCTGGACTATTTTGGCTTGACAGAGCTAAAAGGAAAAGACAAGAAAAAGACAAATTAGAAAAGCTGTTGCTGTTCAGACTTCCTTGTATTCATGTTTTTGACTGGTTATTCGAAATGTGTACTTTAAAAATATTTTATCTGGCTGTTTTTGACAAAACTGATTGGAATCCCACGTACAGTAATTGCTACTGATTTTCATGCAAAATGCAGAATATGCTTGGGGTGGTGGTGTGTATGTTCATAAATGCATGCTCCTCTCTTCCTCCCCTGTAAGGAAGTGATTAATCAATTAGTGGAATGACATAACCTATGTAGAACTAGATCCTCCACTCAAGATATTTCACGCTGAAAAGAGTGGAAATAATTTCATATTTGGCTGTAATTTTTAATTGATTTGGAGTAACTTCATCCTAAAAATGCACTCAGTAAATATACAGCACAGTGACAGAACATGATTAATGTGTGTGCAGCTTTTCCCTTGTGAGGTAGTGAGCAAGCAGTGTTTTTTCAGAAACAGCTATACCAAACCTAAAACAGTTCAGTAATTAAAGATAATAAAGAGTCATAAGTGTGTTGTTTGTGAATAAGCATTGGAAGTGGCAAGAAAGCTTTGCAATCTTTGATTTTTTTGTGTATTTTGTGTATTTTGTGTATTTACTCAGCTTTTTCCTGTGGTGGCTCTGAATTGCACTCGGAGGGGTTCATTAGCTGTGGCATCACAAGGACACTGCTGGACAAACTGCCATGCCAATAACAACTGCTCTGGCTGCAGAAAGATCACTGAATGTCTTGTGCTTTTGCTTAGCATAAGGTGTGACTTTGCTGCCTTTTATCATCCAGTGTTCTAAAGTGGTGAGAATGCAGTAAATGCTGGGATGGAGTACTCTCTGCATGCTGCTGATGTTGCACACTCTTCCCTTTTAAAATGGGGATTTTTGCTCCTCATCCCTCTTTCTGTTCCCATGCAGGGTCGCCTATACCTGTGGGCATTGATGTGCAGGTGGAGAGCATTGACAGCATATCTGAAGTTGACATGGTGAGTAGAACTGGAATAAAGGATTTCAGTAAAAATGCAAGAGGTTCAGAAACATCCAGATGGATGATAGAGAATACTGCAGTTAAAGAAAGCAAACCCTAAAGAGCACATCCTTGCCTTGAAGCATGCATTTAAAGTAGTAAATGTTGAATTTCTCCCTGGGCCAGAGGGACAGCTCAGAGTGGGCAGTGCTCTGGTTTGAAAACTTCAGCTATTCAATGAACACCCTGGGCTTCCACAGGAGTTCTCAGTACTCTGCACTTTGCATGATGAGGCTTCATGTCCTTTGCTTCTTTTGCCTATGCAAATCTGAATATTCCATAATTGTGGCATGGGTGGAGCTGTAACCATAACAAATGGAAAGAGAAACATTAGCTCCAGAAGTGGTCCTGGGAAGGAGACATTGCAATTAGGGCCCGTGGTACTGGAATGCAGGCTGTTCATTCTTTAGTCCAAATTGTCACTAATATTGTCAGTATGAACTCCTGCATTCCTTTACAAACCTACCCATATCATAAAATCATATTACAGGGCCATAAAATCCTATTACAGGGGAAGATCTAATACTCCCTTCACAGTATTCTTATCAGAAGCAATTCTTCTACTGAGACAGATGATGTCTGCCTAATAGTACACAATTTATGCAGGTGAACACAGAGCAGTAAGGTTGTGCAGAAGCTCACACTGGCCTTGCAGCATCCTCTCCACCTCTTCCCACATGTATATTTGAAATTGTGATGTTTCTCTAAATAGGATCATAAAATACTAGTAATAATATTTTATATTTAAAGATATTGTAGTTACTGTAATTATTGTAAAATATAATTGATTGCTCTTATGATATTCATTATATTTGTTTCTTTATGATGTATTTAATGAATAAATATACTAATGAATAATGAATAAATATACTAATTTAGCTCTTGTACAATCTTTGTACAAAAGGTACAGATTTTAAAAAAATTGACCAAGTGCTCATGAGGAACTCAAATAAATCCCTTTGTAAAAGAACCTTAAAGGAACCACAGTCCATTCTTGGAAAAGGTTGTGAAGATTTCCAGAGGAAATGTTTTTTTCCATTTACCTGTGTTTGGTTTTAGAGCTTTTTTAATCACTGCACAGCTGGCTCAGTCCAGACCACTGAAATATATAGAAGTTTTATCTAAGGATAAATGAAGTCTAAGCCTCAGACACCAGGGACAAGAGAAACAACCAAAACCTCAACAATATTCACATTCAAACTCAATGAGCGGTACTTGATTCCTCTCATTAAGGATCTTTCAGATAATGTCCAAAGAAGAAATTGATTTTTTGCATAAATAATTTGTAGTGTTTTCTGTTGCACTTGACTAAAACAAGCATTGTCTCCTTCTGTTTTTGATGAAACAAAGGACTTCACAATGACTTTGTATCTCAGACACTACTGGAAGGATGAGAGACTCTCATTCCGTAGCAACAAAAACAAAAGTATGACTTTCGACGGACGGCTGATAAAGAAGATCTGGGTACCTGATGTGTTTTTTGTGCACTCCAAAAGATCTTTCATCCATGATACAACTGTGGAAAACATCATGCTCCGGGTGTATCCTGATGGCAACGTCCTCTTCAGTCTGAGGTGAGGAAATACCCTTCCCTAAGAAAATCCATGACTGCAATTGTCATGTATTGGCTGTAATTGGAATTACTGGAAATACTTGCAGGTAAGATTCTCATACTGGCATTAATCTCCTGGCAGCAAATAATGGGAAACTGGTGACCAGTGTGCCAGTGGGAAAATAAATTTAGGATTGAAAACATATTTTTTTCTATCATTCAGATACTGTTTGTTTATCAAGCGTTAATTCCTTGTGAGTGGCTCCAGCAGTATTGCTACTGAGTACAGTAAAGCCCACAATTATTAACAAAGAAAAAAAACATGGTTATGGTTGTTTGTTTCTTTTCTCCTGAGTCTTTTAAAACTGTCTCAGCGATTTTCACCCTGCTTGCCAGTTAACATATCAGTGATACAAGCCAGGTCTCTAGAAAAGCAAAGAGAGCAGATTTTTGGTACTGATACCAGCACTGTTGAGGGACTGGAAAGTGAAACAGCAATTCCAGAACTGGAATAGCAAGGTAATTAAATGTGTCTCCCTTCCCTCTGCATGATATTGCTTTGCTTTATGAAGGAAATTTGGATGATGTGGCAGAAATAGTTTTAATGGAGGAATTTTCCCCCTAGGGTAAGGAACCTGAGGCCTCTGCATTGCAGAAGTAGTTTGTCACTCATTAGCTCTGTGCACAGAAGTGATGTTTCATCCAATCTGGACAGTTTGAAGATTTATGGAAGCATTTGAGATTTTGGCTGTGTAATAATTGTTTCAACAATTAATGAATTTATCTCCTCTGTCATAAGGACATGCAGAAATCCTCACAACAAAAACTGTACACCACTTTAAAGTAGTGTATGTTCAAGAGTCAGACTGACAGCAAGGTACAAAGTGGTGAAGTGTGCTTTTTTTTTTTTTTCTGTATTAATTTCCATCATTCTTGAGAAGGAGGGATCAGAGGAGCTATACCCCACCACTAAGGCTTAGATCAGTGATTCTCAGTGAGAACTAGGATATATTCCTTAGGTGTGCCTTAAATCACCCTTTCTTGTATTGCCAGTTTTACATGTAGTTACTAAATTATATTCCTAATATTTAAATGCAAAAAATCTGCATATTTCACAGTTTTTCTTCAGTGCCTGGCATCCAGGATTTTATTGAAACAAAGTGAAACAAAAATCCAGATCTGTTGCTAAAATAATCTTTCTTTTCTTCCTTTTCCCCTGGTCCTTTAGTCAATAGCTGAAGGATGGAAACAACATCTGTATTTGGAAGTCCTACGCATGTCCCACTCTTATGATCTTATTTCAAGCCAGTAAAGTCTTATATTTGTGAAAATTCAGTTACAGGGTGGTTACTGATCACAAATTTTCAAAGGGCACTTGTATAACCAGTATAAGCCTCGCTGAAATTCCTGCAGGCTTCCATTTGGGCAAAACCATCAAATGACATGCAAGCTGTGACAGGAAAGGAAAATTTGGAAGTATTTACCATATTCAAGTTGCTGCCCCTAGCAAGTTCAATTTTATTTGTTCTTTATTAAATGCAAAGGGATATTTTTCCTCTAAACTTTTGTGTAAAAGCAGGTGGAATGCAAAATTGTCTTTGCCTAGATTTCCTTAAGCTTTCTACAATATAAAGGAGTTCATTTAAGAGGAGAGTAAGCTTCCAGAAATTGCAACTAATCTCTTTTTGCAATTAAATATAACCATTCTAGCTGGGAATAGAGCTCTTGGAATAATATTTGCTATAATCTGTAATATTATCTACTTCAGTCTATGAGAAATCAAGTCATGAAATGTGAACGCCCTTTGTTAATCTTCATAAGTGTAAACCTTCAAAGCAAAATGTGTGAAGGGCTAATGAAGGATCAGGCCAAATATAGGGTTTAAAAATCAAAGATAATGTATTTAATAATAAGGAATATTTATGTTTAAAAAAAAAAAAAATGATCTCTCACTGATTTAGCTTTATTTCACCATCTTGTAGCTAATTGAGAAGCATCTAAAAGGGCAGTTGGGGATCTCACTCAGATGTGTGCACAGCTAAGAAAGTGTGAAATTTTAATTTTATTTCTGTTTTTGTCTTCCTTTCTGCAGAATAACAGTTTCTGCTATGTGCTTCATGGATTTCAGTAGGTTTCCTCTGGACACACAGAACTGTTCTTTAGAACTGGAAAGTTGTAAGTTTAATTCCTAATTGTTCTTCACATGTGCATTCGTACCAGCACTCCATCTTGTATATAATACCTCTTTCACTTACTTTGATGTGTGACCTGAACCCTTCAGCATGTACCTATTGGACTGTAAGCAATTTGGGATCTTTCCAGACCTCAGTGACCTTTGGGAAGGTGGAAAAACCATGATGCACCCTACTTTATTCCCACTGGGTGTTTATTCCAAGGCCTAAATCTAAACATCTGTCAAAAAGCACGAGGGTTTTTTCTGTGAGAAGAAAATGAGCAGGTTGAAAGTAAAATAAAATGTGAATATTTGACTTGTTGGAAAAATGAAAATGGGTGCTTGTGTTACTGTGAAGCATCTGCTTCTTCATCCCTGCCTCAGCTGTAAGCTTCTGGCAGGGCACAGGACTGGGCTGTACTTGGAGCAAGAGGGAGCATGGTCTTTTTCCACGCCAACTGACAAACTGGTGTGAAAAAATGTCTCTTTGGGGTTTTCCCAGATTGATTGAGTGCTCTCCTCTCCCTAAGAAAGGAAAGAGGAAGTGATTTACTTTAGTAACATTATAACTTCAGTTTCTGCTTTCTCACAGATGCATACAATGAAGATGATCTGATGTTGTACTGGAAACATGGCAACAAGTCCCTGAGCACAGATGAGCACATTTCCCTCTCCCAGTTCTTCATTGAGGAATTCAGTGCTTCCAGTGGACTTGCTTTTTACAGCAGTACTGGTATAGTAAGCCCCTCTCCTTAGAAGAGAGAAGCACAGGATAAAACCATGGAGAATGTCTTTCACATTCAAATTCTTTGCTAATAAATGACAGTGGCTGCTGAGAGATCAGTTAAAAGGAGGTCTTGTCAGTCTGGAGCCTTGGTTCTCTTTGCACTACCAATATAAAACCTTATTTTAGGAAAAAAGGGACATAATAATACTTGTAACTTCATATTTGGCATTAAGAACCTGAAAAAAAAAAATGCACAGCAACCAAAAACGTGCTGTTATGAGCTCTTGCAAAATCATGGTGCTTCTCTGAAAGCCATTGGAGTATTGAATTTACAGGAATCTTTATGTTCTGGCTATATAGAAAAGCATCAAAATGGAAATCCTAAAGGGTCAGATACTAGAAAGCAGACAAGAGGAATTCCAGTGTGTTTTATTGGTTAAAATATCCTCACTTTTGGAGCTGTGTAATGTCACTAAAAATCTGCTGACTGGAGGATTTTCATATGAGACTGTTTTATATTAGATCTGTTCAGGTCTAATTAATCATTTGCCTAATTTTCCTTGTTTATAAATAAAGTTGCAGGAAAAAAAACACTCTTTGTGTCAGTGCAACATAGTTTAAATTCAGGTTAATCTGCCCCAGACAGGTTTTTGTTTCTCCCTGTAGATCTTGCTCTGTACTTTCTGGCAAACTGCAGAGGCTTTAAGAGTTTATTGCAGTCTTGATTTCACGCAAGGTGGGGTTTGTTTTCTTTGTATTTTACATGAAATTATAAATTTTGAAACACTTCTCTATGTAAGTAGTCTAACTATAGTTTTTTTAACCAAAGAAAACAGCACTCTTGCTATTGTACTTTGCAGCATGAGTCAATTCATTTCAGTTTGGTTATTGCCTTTTAAATCAAAACAGATGAATAAAAGAGAAACTATTCCATTTAATATGATAAAGTGCACAACTCTTTGGAAAAAAGCCTTTAAGGAAAGCAGCAGACAGATTTATTTGATATACTTTATTTACAGGTTATTTTCTTTTTGCATTCAAAAGAGGGCCATTCAAGTTTTCTGTGGCTGCTACTGAATGCAGAAATCCCAGTTTAAATTATGATGCAGCCTAAGTGGTGAGGAATTCACAGCTTGGTAAGGTTCTTCACCCTTATCTCCTGCTCCTGTATGAGCTAAGAACAGAGCTCCATCTTTCAAGAGCCACTGTCATGTGAGAGGAGGGTGAGTGATACCCTGCTAGGATAACTGTGCCTTGCTGAGAGCTACATCAAATTTGTCCTTTTTCTAAGAAGGAGACTGGGATATTTTCCACCTAGGACTGGGTTCTAGGAACTCAGCTGACTTCTTTCTGCCTTGATATTCTCACCAAAAACACTCATGGCAAGCAAATGGATCTTTGTGCACCCTCACAATGCCTCTGCACCCAGGGCTTTGCAGCACCCTCACAGCATCTTCGACTTTGCAGAGTGTAACTGCTTTACACTTGACATGCAGAGCTTCTGATGGTGACCTTATTCAGCAGCATATAGGTGAAAGAGAAGACTTTTTTAAAGTCCCAGGGATCACTGGGAAGTACCTGAATAATGCTTGTAGCATATCTGGTAATCAGAATGCTGTCCTTTGTAGGCTTATACACTTGTCTTTGGCTTTGAGGGTTTTTTTTGCTCAGGAGGTTCCACTCTCTCTTGTTTTTTTGTTTCTTGTTGGAAGAAAATTTACCTTCTAAGTAAATAATAGTGGAGAACAAACAGCACCACTCTGATGAGAGTCATCATTCCCACAAAGCATCTTTCTGCATTTCAGGTTCTGCATATCCTTTCCTGTGAATCTTAGTGAACAACACCTGTGGTGTTTAGGCTTTTGGAGTTCCCACACCTCCAGAGGAGCAACAATTCAAATCCATTTTAGAGACAATAATCTTTGAAACAAAAAGCCTTCTCCACAACTGCAAACACAAGAGAACGTTTAATATTATTTGGGGTTCATTTTGCTATGTTCTTCTCTATAGAATCACTCGTTGTGATGGCAGGACCGCTCCAACACAGGCACACGGGTACCTCTGTCTGTCCTGGACCGGCAGATGCTCGGCAGCCACCCACTTTTGCCTTTTTACCTCCCTGTAAGGTGGTTTCCCTGCCGTGGCAGGAGGTACAGCACGGATGCAGTGCTGCACAGGCAGAACACGCCCCAAAATTCACTAGATGGCACCCTGTCCTCTGAAGTGAGTGCTGGGCCGGCAAGCAGGTGGCTTCCACCGAAAAATAAAAGGAAAGAAGGGCTGCTCCTTGTCATTTCAGAGAAGGCAGGGTGTTGGCATCACTGAGCAATGTATAATGTCTGTATTCTCCTGGCAGTTTCACTTCAAGTCTATTTAATTATTTCAGTTTCCCAACCCCAGTATTTTAGACATACAGCCGTGACCCTTCACTCCCATAAATGAGGGAGGATGGACAGTTTGTAAAGCACTGTGTAAAACTAAGGTTGTGGCAAGATTTCTGAGGCATTTACTGCTCCTGCTGTGTGGATACACCACTCCTGCCAGAAGGAGGGGCCAGCAAACGGAGCTCACAAATAACACAGCTCTCTTCTCTTCTCCCCCACCTTTTTTTTTTTTCCCAATAGGTTGGTACAATCGACTTTTTATCAACTTTGCACTCCGCAGACATATTTTCTTTTTTGTGCTACAATCCTATTTCCCAGCCATGCTGATGGTGATGCTGTCTTGGGTTTCCTTTTGGATTGATAGAAGAGCTGTTCCTGCCAGGGTGTCATTAGGTAAATTCTGTATATTCTTTGGGAAGTATAGAATTGAGAGGGGAGGGTTTGGAGTTACCTTAGCTTATTTACACAGGACATGAGCAAAAAGATCAGATAATTGCCTGAACAACACTGTTATTACCTCTGTTGTCATTACCTGTAGTCAGTCTCTGCATTTGGAAAGGGGATGTTTGTTCAGACTGGCTTTGCTATTTTTGGAAACAGCTCATGCACCACAAAAGCAAAAAGGGACGATTCTGCAGATTTCCTGATAGAATTTGACTTAATTGCAAAACCTGGGTATTCCTTCCCTCTTCCCAGTAAAGCAACAGGTAGGAACAGGCAGTCAGATCCCTCCCCAAATCCATGGATTTGGATCCATGGATTAGGTGAAGCCAAATCTATGCAAAAGCTCTGCAGCTCTTCTTTTTCTCAAGAAACATTCATTATCTTCCTACCAACTTGGAAACAGTTTACCTGTGTGGCAAAACCTTTCATTGTGGGACACCTTAGAAATGTTTGCTTTGTATGTTGTCAAATTTCTTAGACAAGAAAAAAAAGCCTCATTTTTCTCTATATCAATCTAGAAAGAAATAGAACTGTAGCCACTCAGGTCCCTTTCTATTGGTACAGTCTAAAGCTATTAATACATGAGATATAAATCTACTTGTTAATCTGTAAACAAATCATGGTACCTCCTACCTACTTTTATTAATGCATCTATGAATTCCTTTTATTTAGAAGAAATTTAACTTCATCTTTAAAAAGAACTTTTTAATTCTCAGTAGGCAATTTTTAATGTTGTCAAGATGGTTTTGCTGATCATGTTCTTTATGTATGGATTTCTGCAGAAGGTTATGCATCAGGAGTTCCATGAATAAAGCACATTTCATTAGCATAATCATACATAATTTATAGGAAACCTTAACTACAAAGTTTAATAAGCCTAGCTCCTTAGCCTAGAGTGTATATATATATTAAATGAATTGATTTCCTCTTATATGGTGTATTTCAAACTCCATCCTTCAACCTAAAGAAGCTGCAGAGAGGTAGGGGGAAAACTCTTGTATATTCCAGGACTTGAACAGGTGTAGAACTGGAGAAGGGCTGCAGAGACTCAGCTGACAGTGCTGTCTCACAGATATCAAGATGTTTTCACTTCTAGAGTTACACTGATTTCTTTAAAAGCAGAGCCTGAGTTGGGTGTTGTTTTTTTTTTCTCTGAGCTGGAGCAAACCAAAATGAGATGAATATCTGAGGTAAGAGCAGAGATTGAAAAGATGAGGGTGAAATTCTGGTCATAGTGAGGCAAACAATATTTTTTTCTTAGTTTCAGTCCCGTAGCATTTTTATGCTAGATTGTTTTTAGAGAGCCCTGGAGTTATGATACGGACATACAGGCTGATACATGTTCTCAATAAATACAATTTGAGAAAGAGTTGTGAGGGAAAATTATTATTATTATTTAGTGATTTTCCTGGACAAGAAAATATGTGGTGGCAACCTTGGCTCTGGGAAGTGAAGGACAACCACAAACCTTTCACCTGTGTGTGGCAGTGCCCAAAGCTGCCACAGAAATGTGTTCCTTATGCTGCTCAGTGACCATTCTGAGCAGAGAGATGATTTAGTGCTCTCAGCATCGTGTGTGATGGGTCCTTCATGGTTCACTCCACTTCTCAGAGCCTGTGTGAGGAAGTTAAAGGGGGTGTCAATCACATGGATTCACAAAGCTGTGCTGCCCAAGCAGTGGTGATGAGCTGAACAGAACCAGCTGGCCAGAACTGTGATAACCTCTCTTTTCTCTCTGGCAGGTATAACTACAGTGCTGACAATGTCGACCATCATGACAGGAGTAAGTGCCTCAATGCCTCAAGTGTCTTACATAAAGGCTGTGGATGTGTATTTATGGATCAGCTTCCTTTTTGTCTTCCTGTCAGTCATCGAGTACGCAGCAGTGAACTATCTCACCACAATTGAAGAGAGAAAACAACTCAAAAAAAGGGGCAAGGTACAACCCTCTGTGTTTTTTTTATCTTCTGAAAGCATCATGGAAGCCACAGAGTAGTCCTTATACACCACTGTGATAACAGAACAGTAACAATCTCTGTCTCCACTCTATATCTCACCTTTTTTTTCACTTGGGTGAAGGGAGACCAAGTGTCCTCCTCTCTGAGATCCTGAGAGGTTTGTGTTTCTCTCCCTTTTCTTGTGGCAGAGGTTAGGGATATTTTTTTGCCCCCTTTTTTCCCCCCTCAGAGGAATATAACCTTCCTTCTATTTTCAAATACTTATCAATCAATCTTCTGTCTCTGAAATAGACCTCAGCATACCCTCATACGATATTCCTCCCTGTTTCCTGTTTCTTTTTTGTCCCAAGACCAGATGAATGACAAGGTCATTTTTATAAAAGCGTGCCTGAAGCAGAAATAGTCATAAGTTAAACATCTGCTTTCTGTGAAGCTCTCACTTAAAACCTTTGCTTGAAGAATATCCCCTCTGTAAACTCACTTGCTGGAATATCATGAGGGGAAGAACACAGAAAGGATGCATATGTTGCTCACATGATAGGATAATCCCATCAAAAACCTACTGCCAGAAATGTTTGCAGTCATTTCCCACAACTCCAGCAACACAGACCTACAGGAGAGAGTTTGATTCTTCTTTTTCAGAAGCTGAGGCACAAATTGCCAGCCAGCAGCTGGCAGTAATCAGGCAGACAAGTGTGTTTTATAACATTTGATGACATTTCCTTGCTCATGTCCTGCTCAAGGGGGCAGGCCCCACAGAGAGCCATACTGTGGGAAAGCCCTGTTCTCCACATGCTCTCCACAGAGAGAACAACAGTGAGGGGAAAGCTTTCTTAATCTTCTGTTTTGCTCATTTATGATTTGCCAAAATGGCTCCTGCTAGACACAGAGTAACTCTGCTTTGTTGCCAGGCTTCGGGAATGTACAGCATGGATGCAGTGCAAGCAATGGCTTTCGACGGCTGCTTCCACGACACGGATGTGGACATGGATCTGACTCCCTTCCCAGACCCCTGTGAGGAGAATGAGACCAGGGCAAGTCAAACCAACATCTCCAATGCAGACACACCTCGCTTGAAGAGGAAGAGGTCTCTGAAGGGAAACGTGGGCAGGATTATTTTACAGAACAATCATGTTATTGACACATATTCCAGGATTATATTTCCCAGTGTATATATTGTGTTCAACTTTTTTTACTGGGGTTTGTACATATGAACTAAAATGCTTATAAACTAGAACTTACTGTGTGTATGAGGGCTGCATCATACTTCAAAAATAATGCAACAGCAGTAGAGGAAAAGGTTATGATTTTCCAAAAGAGACTTCTACATCAAACCTGGGCTGGTTTGGTCAGCAGCAAAACTCCTCATGAAAAACTCTCACGTGTCTGGGCTTCTTTTCCAACTGGACTATGCAGAGCTTCACTGGGGTGATCCATCCCATGCACAGGGGATGTGCTGCAGTAGCACAGGAGCTCACTAAGGGAGCCCTTTGTCAGGCCCCTGAACAGACAGCAGCTCCCACCTGAGGTATTGCCCTGTCTCTGTCTGCACTCCAGCCCTTCCTCTCGAATCAGCCTCTCTGTTCTTCACCTGTGCTCCATTTTGGTCGGCAATCGGCACCAACCACTTTGGGATAGCTCCTGTCCTTGTTTCACTTCCTGCATTTCAGTTTGCCAGGGCAACCTGTGTGCACCTCAGCAGCCTCTGCCCTGGGATGGGAACCAGGGGGAAAATGATGGCTCACCAGTGCAGTAGGGACCAGCAGGAAGCAGAAGGCCAGGCTGATGGGGCTTTGTAGATCATGCATCAACAGCACTTCAAGAAAACCCTTCACCCTTGTCAGCTGTCCATGAATCTCCATGGGACCTCTGTTTTGAAGAATCTGCCTCACCAGTCCCTGAGGCAGCACAGGAACAACATCCCAGACCCCGTGCACTTGCAGCCACTTCCCAGGTGGGTGAGCAGCATCCCCAGCACGAGCTGTGTCCTTCACATGTCACCTCTGCCCCACCTCGACCTGCTGTAATCCCCTGCTTCCTGCAGAACCCTTTGGTTTAGAAACACAGGTTTGGAGACACAGGTTTTAGACAACTTTGTCAAGAGAACAAAGAAACCACGCCTTCAGTTCTTCTGTTTATGTTGCACGTGAACTTGGGGTTTTGCCTCCCTCCCTCTCCCTTTGGCTTTTGAGATTGAATGTTCCAGTGAGGAGAAGCTGCCTCTGCCCCTTACAGCAGTGATCCCCAGCACAGTTCCAGGAAAATAAAGGAAACAGCTGTGCCAAAACAGAGAGACATACAGGAAACCTGTCAGTCTCAGATGAATCCTTCATGGAAATATCCTTAGGTTCAGGCTAAGGAGGCTGAATTAAGGATGTTCAGGGATAAACACAGAAAGTTTTCACAGCTCCAGGAAAAGAATCAAGATTACTTTTGTAACTTTCCCAAATAAGGAGCATTTCCCACTAAATTCCTTGGGTCCATCTGTCATTTAATGAGCTGAATTTATATTTACAAAGTCAGTTCAAAATTATCATTTGTGGTGGAAAAAAGTGTCACAAGGTAAATGCTTGATCACTGCTTGGTCAAGTTCATTGGTCAAGAAAGTGGGAATAAAATTGGAAGCCTAAATCACTCTCTGGTTTCTTCATTTTATTTATTTTATTTATTTACTTTTTTTTTTTTCTTATTTAATTTACTTATTTTCTTGCTCTCATCTTGTTTGTTCAGAGCATGGTGACGTCTCAACTTTTTCAAAGAGCTTTATTGTCAGGCTTCCAGTTCGAGAGCTGGAGGAGCGGTGACACTGTGCGTGCTGAGTGACTGAAATCTCACCGAGTGAGTGGCACAGAACGCTGCCAAACAAATGTGTCAGAGCTGAGACAGCTTTGATACTTTTCCAGGAAATCCTGTCATGGAAAGCAGAACCATACCAGGAATGACAATGCTGGGAATGCAAAGCGAAAGGACACACAGGCTTTGGTAACAGTAACAGCACGCCAGACCTCAAGCCGAGCAGATGTATAGTGTAGCTGTATATAAAAACACACCATCACAGCCTTGTTCCTGCACTGCCAGTATGGGGCATCCTGCACAGATGTTCCAGATTACCCAAGAAGAACCCATCTAGTTGCTCCAGATGTGTAATGTGTCTTCCAGACTTTTCCCATGAACTAATGTAACATCATTTTCACATTTTTTTTTATTAATCTGCCCTACAAGAAGTATTTGTTGTGTAGCCAACAGTGAAGCCTCAGCCTCCAACAGAAAAACCACTCCATTTCCCTTTCCTCCCCTCTTTCAGACTGAAGCCATTCCCCCTTGTCCTCTCACTACATGCTCTTGTAAATGATGATATTTAACTGCATGCTTTTGCAGAAAAGCTTATAATTTTTTATCTTCTTAATGGAGTGACAGGGATGATATCAGGATATATAATGCTTAAAAAAAATCTATTGCTTGTACAAATAGTAAAAGATAACAATCAGTATTTCAACGAATGATTTCTTGTCTAGAGGGTGCTAGAGGGCTGGCTAAGCTCCCCTGACCCTCTGAAGTGTGTGTTAACTTCCTGACAGGTATGGTAATAAATACTTTCAGACAATTTGTCTCTGCAGATCAGCACGGAAGTCTTTAAAAAGGTATTCACGAGAATTCCCCGTTCCTGCCGGTTTTGCAGCCAGTCCCAAGCGTGGGTTTTATATGCCACAACATTTACTGCGAGTTAAAGCACCGCAGGCATTACGTAAATACATACTTGTGTGAGTGTTCATCCTGGTGGCACTCAGGCAGTGACGCTGAGGGCACTTTGTGGATTTTTGGAGCAGAAATGACAGCTTGTCATGATTTCTCTGACCGGCCGAGGTGCAGGATGTGGCCTCGCTATTTTTAACATCTGCTGCTGCACCCATCTGTAATAAGAAAACATCCTGTGGTTGTTAGCGTAGGTGATGCAAACTTTTAAGTCCGGGCAATTTAATTCTTAAACGTTTTATAATTCTTCAAACTATCAGTACACAAGAATAAAGCTTTAGCAAAGCCTACCTAACATCTTTTTCTGATGTCATTAGCCAGTGTTAACGAAACCATTATCAGGTCTCTTTAGTAAAGGTAATTAAAAGCACTCCTGGAAGTTTTCATGTGCTCGGTAAGAATTATGATGATTTCTCTGAGGGAGCCTCAGGGGGACTCTGGAACAGGATTTTGGTCCGGGAAAAGAAAAAAAAAGCTAAAGCCCAGACACTGTTGTGTGTACGAAGCAAAATTTAATCCTCTGAATAACTTCAGTGGAGATACCGTGGCGCTCCTGTTGGAATACACACAGGAACAAGGCTGGAATAGCGCCGTATTTCCCTTCGGCCGCCCGGAAGCGTCTCCTCCCGCGGCACCCAGCGCGGCAGGCCCGCCTCCCGCTTCCTTCCAGCGGGCACCTCCTGCGGCCCGGCCCGGCCCGGCCCGGCCCGGCCCGGCCCGGCCCGGCCCGGCCCGGCCCGGCCTGCCGCCCGCAGGGTGAGTGCGGGGCTGCGGGAAGCGGAGGGCAAGGAAGCGGCGGGGAAGCGGAGGGGAAGCGAGGGGAAGGGGAGGGGAGGGGAAGGGGAGGGGAAGGAAGGGGAGGGGAAGGGGAGGGGAAGGAAGGGGAGGGCCGGCGGCGGGACCGCGTGTCCCGGAGCCGCCGTGCCCGCCCGTGCTCCCGCTGCTCCCCACAGCCGAGTCCCCGTGCGGGAACGGGCGCTGTGTCCCTGTGCGAGTGACACTGGCGACACTGGCCGCAGCAGCTGTCCCCGTCTGCCGCTGGGATCGTGCTCCAGCCCTGCCCAGAAGCACCTGGGGGTGTGGGGAGGTGAGAAATGGGACCGGGCCGGCCGTGCGCTGATCGCGGCCTGCGTGAGGGAGCGGATCGCGCCCCGCTGCTCCGCTCGCATGAGATCCCAGCTGGGGGGATGGTCCATGGGAAGGACAGGGACCTGTTGGAGCCAGAGATCCCAGCTGGGGAGATGGTCCATGGGAAGGACAGGGACCTGTTGGAGCCAGAGATCCCAGCTGGGGAGATGGTCCCAGCAGGGAAGGACAGGGACCTGTTGGAGCCAGAGATCCCAGCTGGGGAGATGGTTCCAGCAGGGAAGGACAGGGACCTGTTGGAGCCAATCCAGAGGATGCCACCCAGATGCTCAGCGCCTCTGCTGGGAAGACAGGCTGAGAGGGCTGAGCTGGTTCAGCGTGGAGAAGAGGAGGCTCTCCAGGGATATCTTTGCAGTAGTTAAATGCTGTATGAGAGACAGAGAAAAGACTTTTCACCAGGGCCTGCAGCAACAGGACAAGGGGGAAAGATTTTACATTGTAAGAGGGTAGGGGATAATAAGAGTATAATATAGATTGGATAGAAGGGAGGGTTTTTTCTAGTGAGGCCCTGGCAGCTTCCCTGGCCCAGGGAAGTTGTGGCTGCCCCATTCCTGGCAGTGTTCAGGGCTGGGCTGGATAAGGCTTTGACCAAATAGATGGAGTGGGAGATGTCCCTGCCCATGGCAGAGGCTTGTGCCAGGTGATCTCTTCCAACCCAAACCATTTGGTGGGTTTGCAGTTGTAAATAACTAATAAAACACTACAGAGAAGCACGTGGTGTAAATGAAGCACCAGTATATATGAACAGTATATATGTGAATTTAACTTCTTTAGATCAATCTGAGCAAGCTGAGAGGTTGAAATGGCTGCTTTAGGTCTGGAATTCAAAACCATCAGATCAGGAATGGTTGCATTTGTGTTCCTGACATTTGGGGAATGCCAGTTTTAGATCCTAGTGCCAGCAGCATCTTCAGATCTTGCTGCCAACAAGGGACTAATTTCCAGTCTTTAATTTTTTTATGCATTCCCTTGCCTCATGTAGAACAGTGACTTCTTGCTGCTGGGAATGTCCACCCTGCTGGGAATGTGGTGATGTGAATTCCCTCCTGCAGGACTGAGGTGACCACAGGTTACTACTGAGGGACAGGCTGCCCCAGGAGCTGGGGGAGCAGCAGGGTGTCCTGCTGCACAGGAGAACTTAGTGCTGCCTGGAAATACCAGAACTGGGGTTTAGGTTTCAGGATAAGGGGTCTGTACAAGTAAAAGAATCTCAGTACATTGATAGCATTTGCTTTTGGAAGTAAAGCTGCCATTTTTACTGGGAAATGAAAGCATCAGCAGGTTCTGACTCCTCCTGGGTTGGCTTCTCAGACTGGCTCAGACGTGCCCAGAGTCAGTTTGGGTTGGCCAGCCCAAGAGGAGTCAGAACACTTGGCTGCCAGGCTGTGCTGCTCCAGGGCTTGGTGCTGGCTCATCCTCAGTGTGCTTAGCTCAGCTCCCCAGGCAGGCTTCTACTGCTGCTCTGGGGGAGGAGATGCTGGAGCAGACTCTTGGCAAGTCTGCCTGCACATGGTTTAGACCTACTGTTAACTCGATTTGGGCTTTAACTTTCCTGAGAACTTGGCACCTAAACCATTTGTGAGTTAACTTTTTTGTTCTCGCATAATTGTACACAATGTACCGTGGAAAAACAAAGTAAATTATTTTCAGCTTTAAAATTAAATGTCTTTACTTGTATGATAGAATTATTTTTATTCTACATAAACCATGAAGTTTGACAGCTTGGCAGAAATTAAAGCAGAATCTTGGCATTTTGGTTTTTAAACCGGTGCATTTTACAAGTGTTAAGCTTGTAGATTTAGTAATTACATAGCATCAACAGAAAGGCCTAACAACATTCCTTCTTTTGTAAACTGTTATTGTTGAAGGAAGTGTAATAAGAATACAAGTTTTTGATCCTGCCCCCTCTCTCCACCTCCCTCTGCATGTTGCCACTCAATCTCTTAAAGCTGAGTTGATTTTTATTTTCCCAATAATTTGCAGCTGTTGCTACAGATGACCACTTGCTCACAGGTTCTTTGTGTGGGTGGGTTCCTGCATTGGTAATGATCCATTGGGTTTCATCACATGTTCTTCAGTATAAACTCAGCTGTGGGATGTGAGCTCCTGCGAGGAATGGCTCCCAGCAGAGCCCTTTGGAGTTTGCTGAGGTTTGAGAGGGGATTGGAGGCCTTTGGGAGCAGTAAGTGAGCACCTGAAGCCACAGCTGCTCCCAGTATACTTTGATATCCCCCTGGATAAGGTAAGAGCTGCTGCCCTGGGCCTGTGACCTCTTGAGGTTGTGTTGCTGGCTGATGGGGGTCTCTCTCTTTCTCTCTCTCTCCTCTTGGACAGGAAGATGCCCAAGAAAGGAGGGAAGATTGCTGATGTGCCCAAGGAAGCACAGGCACAGTGTAAACGGCCCAAGTTGGATGCAGCTGGTTCTCCATCCATCCTGAGTTTTGAGAGCCCAGACAGCCTCTTCAAGAGCCTGATCTCTCCCATTGAAGAAGAGGTGTTTTTCAGGGAGTACTGGGAGCAAAAGCCACTGCTTGTTCGGAGAAATGATGTCCTGGTGGCTGCTTACTACCAGTCCTTGTTCCAGCTGTCACACTTGAAGGAGCTGTGCAGCCAGGGCCTGTACTATGGACAAGATGTGAATGTCTGCAGGTGTGTGAATGGGAAAAAGAAGGTTTTAAATAAAGAAGGCAGAGTGAATTACGTGCAGCTGAAGAAGGATTTTGACCAGAAGAAGGCAACAATACAGTTTCATCAGCCACAGAGATTTAAGGTGGGATTGTTTCATTGTTGTTAATGCTTGCTTTACAGTCTGTAGCTTTTGCTGAGTGGCACCAGACATGGCTTTGTATCTGTCCCCAGGGGAGGTTGGCATTGATGACCTGCTGAAATCCTTGCATGAACTGTATTAAAACACAGTTTATACTTCTGCACTGCCCATCCATCATGTCTCAGTGCTCTGCAGTAAGAGCAAAGTCAGATTCATGCTATAATGTTTTTCTGTAATGTGAAGTATTGTTTTTAAAGGCACATAATTGATGATTGGGCATCTGTGCTTAAATTACCTCTTCTGCCTCGCTTTTCCCTTGTGCAAGCAGGGGCTTTTGTACCCCTCCCCTTTAATCAAGGGTGAGGTGTGAAACCATGTCAGGTGTTTCCAGGACACACCACCATTCTTGCCAATGGATTAGCATCGAATTTCACCATGGAAGTGACCATCCCATTTTAGCTGAGTGTCCTCAGTCTCTGTGTATGGGAAGGAGACAGTGGTGCTGTACAGTTGTAAAGGACTTGGATACCTGTAGGTACTTTGATTTAGGCAGTCTTTTTTTTTTTGTCCCAGGGTCTCAGCACAGTCCAATTGTGAGCCCAGATAAGAACCCAAATACACAGTGTAGGGTCACTGACTGATTCAGTTGTTGGCATCTCCTGATGTTTCCCTGTCACATGTTGGGAATGGATGAGTAAAGTTTGTGCTTGAATATTCCCAAGCAATTGGAGTCACTTGTAATAGGTGTCTACCCTTTGTGTTATTCTCTCTTTGATGCAGGTGGGATGATGGGTGGTTTATTCTCCTTTGTTCAGCCTTGTTTTTCCCTGGTTTTGCAGCCTGAAGTTGATACAGGGTAGAGAGCAATCAGTGTTCTGTTGAGGCACCAGAATTTTTGGCTTACCCATGATTTCCATCATGGTAGATCTCCTTTGCTACTACAATACTTGCCTTGAGGAGAAACTGCTTCCCAGGCTGTGTGTTCCTGTGGGGATGTCACCATTCTTCACCAGTGATGGGCTTGTGGCAGCCAGGCTTGGCTGAGCTCTTCAGTAGTAACAATTTTTAATTTTTTTTTTTTTTTTTTTTTAATAGGAGGAGCTGTGGAAGATTCAGGAGAAGCTGGAGTGTTACTTTGGGTCTCTGGTGGGATCCAATGTTTACATCACCCCCCAGGGGTCTCAGGGCCTTCCCCCTCACTATGATGATGTTGAGGTAGGACAACACCACCTTGTCTGTGAGACCCTTTGTGGGCTCCTGGCAGTGGATGCCTCTGTGTGTGCTTCCACCTCTCCTCCACCATAAACAGTCTAGAAAGAGTTCTGTTTTTCCACTGAAAACTTAGGGTAATTATTTGCAAGTGTTTCCTTATATGTAAAAGTCTACTAATAGTTATGGCTAAGTTTAAGTGACTGGCAAGGAACAGGATTTCCAAATTTGGGATAAAACAGATCACACTTCACAACTCTTCTCTCTGTTGTCTCTAAATAGAGTACAAGAATCTAGTTCAAATGTAAATTTCAGCATTTAGATATCTAAAAGGTAATGTGAAAGGAGTTGTATTTGCCATGCTGTGGAGTAGATGAGAGCAGGGAAGGGGAAAACCTTTGTCAGAATTATTATGTATTTGTCAGAAAAGCAATCTGTGCCACTATTTCTGTCCCTGGTTTCTGGCTTGGTTCCACAGACTTGGCAAGACAGAAGATAAATTAAAATACCTGATGAGTTGGATGTGTGAGGGGGAGCAGGGTTAGGCCCCCCAAAAAACTTTGGATTCCTGGTCTTTTGCAGGTGTTCATCCTTCAGCTGGAAGGAGAGAAGCACTGGCGACTCTACAAACCAACGGTGCCTTTGGCTCGGGAGTATAACGTTGAGCCAGAAGATAGGATTGGGAGTCCCACACATGAATTCATATTAAAGGTATTTTAATTTAATTGCTCCAGATGGTCTGGGCTGTGGCAGCAAGAAAAGTAACCATGCTTGGTGAGCTCTTAGAAGTTGCTGATGTGACCAAGTTTAAGATAAGATAAAAAGATAAAAAGATAAAAATAAGATAAAAATGGAATCAGATTTCATTCAATGTTGATTTATGACCTTTCTCTTTGTGCTGGGGTTTATAGGATAAGCCATGAGTGAACTGATCTTTCCTTTGTGGAGGCAATTTCATGTGCTTTGCACTTTTTTCTTGTCTTCCTCAATCTGTATTATTTTCTGTGGAGATACTTAATTTACACTGGTGAGAAGACAGGGGAGGAGGAAGGTTCTACTTGTTTTTTTAAGTGTTTTAACTAAAATTTTCAGGCTATCTGACTTTCCTTGTGAAACACTGGCCTTTTTTTTGGGTATGATCTAACCACATACCCAGGGCACTGAATTACCACCAGATTCATCTCAGCTGCTTCTTTTTCCCCTTCCTGCAGCTCAGCAGAACTGTGCATGTCCTACCATGTGAAAAGCTCATGTTTGCAGACAGTTGTAGAGAAAATACTGACAGTAGGTTGGAAAGTTTGAGGTGTTGGACTTCTGGCTTAGAGTGCTTTATGTTATTGAAGTGTACATTGGAGAATTGCTCAATTTTGTGATTTTTAAAGAATATATATTGTCAGTCTGTCTGCTCAGAGAGTATTTTCTCTGGACTACAGTAAGGTTTGACCAAGTGGCCTAAATGTATCAATTCTCTTTCATTTTCCTGCAGCCAGGTGACTTACTGTACTTCCCAAGAGGAACTATTCACCAGGCTGACACTCCTCATGGGATCTCCTATTCCACACATGTGACCATCAGCACCTACCAAAACAAGTAATTCCCCTTTACTTCTTGTTTTGTATGGCTTTCCTCTGCCAGATGATGTGTGTGAACAGGAGAGACCTGAAGCTGGTGTTTCAAGGAAGTGATGTCCTGTTTCTTAAAAAAAAATAACCTTGTAATGAGCTTTGCTTGGGTCTTTTTGTGTTCATACTATTCAGCCCTTGTGTGGTTTGTGTTTGCCTGTGGGTATTACAGGGACAGGGCAAGTTAGCTTCCCCCCAGAGGTGTGGTGATGTGGAATATAGGTAGATACCCCGCTATTACATAGGTGCCCTGCTGTTAGGGACAGAATTTAAGTGTTGAGGTAGCAGTAATTGAAGTTTTGAAGGTTGGGGGAAGGAGGAGAACGAGACCATTGTTGTTTGAAGCAGCCTTTTTGCCAGGTTTTCATGCAGCAAGCTTGATTGCTTTTTAATTGCTTTATTTATTATTTACCAGCTGGAGACTTTAATGTGGAAGATAATGTTACAACTGCAAACTCACTGTTATTTTTTAAAAAAAAACCCTCACCATTGGCTGCAGTTGCTGTTCATTTCATAATCCAGATAAAGAGTTGTGAGTTATTCCTTTCATCAGGTTTCCTCCTGTATCTGATGGTCACCCACACCTCTTCTGACAGATTCTTCCATGCAGATATTCTCTGCTAATCTGTGTTTTTAATTTTCTACCCCACGCATGAGAGTCAGATTTCTTTAGACACAGGTCAGGTCCTGGTCCCTGCATTGAAACATTGTTATCATACAGGGAAAAAATGCTGCTGCTGCCTAATCAGCTCTCAGGTGCTGGGCTTGGAGTTATTGGCCTAATTCAGGAATTGGGAAGGATTTGTTAGCTGCAAAACAGGGCAGAACAAGTTTGGGCATATTTTAGCTAACTGTGGGATGAATCTCTAACCACCAGCTGTGCCACTGTGGAAGCCCAGGATGTCAGTGCTGCTGGCCACTCTTCCTGTGGCCAGTGTGCACAGCAGGGTTTGTCCAGCTGGATCTGTGTGGAATTATTGTTCAAGCAGTGCTGGGAAGCCAAGGGTTCAGCTCCTTGTAATGGGATTTGCTGGAGATCTGCAGCCTCGTGTGGAGTCACTGCAGTTTCTCCATGGCTGCAGGAGCCCAAGGCCAGTCCAGTGCGTGACTTGTCAGGAGCACGTTCCCTGGGGATGTCTGTCATGGGTGAGCAGAGGAGCAGGAAAAGCTTCAAGACTACTCTTCTTCCAAGGTTAAAAAGTGGAATCATCATCCTTTAAGGTTATTGGCAGTGAAGTGTAAGAGCCTTCCTCTGTCCCTGCTGTCAGCAAGCCTAGGTAAAATAAGCAGCAGTCGTGGTGCTTTGATTTGGCTTGTAGATGGAAGTATGATGTGGAAACGTTTCCTTGGAAAATTGAAGAGAATTAAAAATAGCAATAGCTGGGAAGGTGGCACTTCCAGGTGTTTTTAGGCACCAAGACAAAAGGGACATCTCTGTTGAAGCAGTTTGTCTGGAGCAGATCGCAGCAGGCAGAGAGATGTGTTTGTGTGGGATAAGCAGGGCAGTTTGGAAAATCAGTGAGTAGCTGAAGACATTTGCTGGCAGATGGAAACTAGGGGCAAGAAAAACACTAAGTAGATGCCCAATTCCTTTTATTGGCCAGAGTCGTTCTTTCCCACTGGGTAGCAGGCAGTGAAATATTTGAGTAGATGTGATAAAAAAGACTACAATAATTGTTTTACATCTTAACGCTAGTTAGGAAAAAAAAAAGCAGGATGTCTGTTTTATTTTAGTGCAACTATTTCAGTAATTTATGTTTTTCTTCCTGTCCTTCAGCTCTTGGGGAGACTTCTTACTGGATGCAATTCCTGGCCTGGTGTTTGATACAGCAAAAGAGGACGTGGCGCTGCGGACAGGCATTCCAAGGCAACTGCTCATGGTGAGTAGGTGGGACTCAGGGAGTGATGGTGCCTCCAGGTGATCTGTCAGACAGAAAAAGTTCTGTCAGACCAGACTTCTGAGTCTTTAAGTCAGTGAAGCTGAGAATTGTTGTGTGACCTCCTTATGGTGGTCCTGTCCTGCTGCTGCTCAGCTCAGGAGGAACAAGGGTTTCTTCAGCTGCACTTGCGAGTCCTTTAGCCCCAGAGCAAGGAGAGTGAGCTTCAGCTGTGACACGTGAACAGCTCGTGGGGAATGTGTAAAAGAAACAAAGCTTGGTTTGAGACTAAGGAGTGTCCAGATTTTCACTGCTTTGCTGCACTGCTTTAGGCCTTGTCTGTTCAGCTTGTATTCTTTATGTGTATGTTTAGCAGGTGAACACAGCTGACTGCACCAAAAAGCTGAGCAGCCTTCTGAGAAGGCTTGCAGACAGTCTGGAGAACTCCAGGGAACTGAGATCATCCGACTTGAAGAAGGATTTCATTATGCACCGGTTGCCGCCATACTTGGGATGTGACTCTGATGCTTTGACTCCAGGTAGAGTTTGAACTTCCCAAAACTGGCTGATGTGCTGGTAGCATCTAAGTCTGCCTCTTAAAACTTCTGGCATTTAATGGTAGGCCAAGATCAGAGTCCAGGCCCAGCTTTGTGTGGTGCCTGGCTCTGTGTGTGTGTGTTTGCACTCCTCTCTTGGCCATTTCCCAGTGGGAGATATGACCCATTTCCCTTAGACTGAAATGAAGGTTATCCTAGAATTAAAACATCTTTCTCATTTCTCCTTCCACCACAAGTTTGAGAACTTGTGGCTGTGCAAACACTGGTTAACAAAAAATCTGGCTGTGAGAGAACAGGTAGTGCAAAGGGAGCTCAATTTGTATCATGTCTGGTTTTCTTCCTTCTCTAAGAGTGAATTTATTCTTCTTAGGTGGGAAATTGCCAAAAATAAATAGCAAAATCAGACTGCAGTTTAGAGACCATGCTATCATCACTGTGGAACCAGATCAAGAGAATGCTGTAAGTGTAAGCAGCCCCCCTTGTATGCCTGGGGTGGGGAGTGGGAGACATTGTTGCTCTGTTGGACTGAAAGGGTTGTGCAGTTCTGCTTGGTTGGATCTTGCATCCCATTATTGCTGTTAGGAGATCCTGGGGCTGTTTGCTGAGTACATTCCAGCCTTCTGGAGGGAGGTACAGAATTATATTCAGTGATTCTGCATGCCTTTTATCTGAATCACAGGGGGGTAGGTCATTACAACAGCTAAAATGGCAAATGGGTAATAGATTTTTTTTTTTTAATTCCTTGTATTTAAGAACATGAAGTTATAAAATTAGGGTTCCTGAAGAAAGGGAATAATCTTGGTTGCATTTAGTCTTCACTACTGAGTTATCCCTGTACCTAAAGTGGGTGACAGTGGCACTTAAAAGTTGTTCCACAACATAGATACTGGCATCTTGCATCATCCTGTGTTTACACTGCTGCTTATCTGTGAAAGTTTATTAGTATGAAATTATAGAAGTGCTTTTTTATCTTAATTTAAAAAAAAATGGGTGTGGGGGGGAAATCCATTTTCTGTGTGTGTTATCTTGTAAAAGTTTGGTGTGGTTTTTTTGGTTTTTTTTAAATGAGTGGAATGTTTCCCTCCAAGAAAAACATACCAGAACTTTGATTTTTTACCTCCATTTTATTTGTGTCCATATTGCTGTGATACTGTGTTGGATTTGGAAACCCTTTTTTTCCAATTTTTTTTTCAACTGATTTGCAGCCTTTACCAAGGGTTGATAATGGACATGTGATTTTTAAGACAGATCAGTCTCAGACTGGAGATTATTGATGCACACCTGTTCATTAGGATTTCTTAGGAGAGGTGCCTTAAAGGGCCTGTTTTCTACACAGCATCAGTCCTGTGACTCCAGCAGGAGCAGTTTTAAGGCAGAAAGTTGTAAATAAATTTGCAGAGGTGTTTTGGAGAGTCCCTTCTTGCTGTGGGAGGTGGCTGCTGGATCACTCATTTGAGAAGGTGACTTGCTGTCCTTGCTGTAAGAGTGGCCTCTGGAATTAAGGAGCTGGCACTGGAGTGAGGGGAGTGTGAGGGTGTGGATCACTTGTGACCATTTTCTTCCTGCTGTCTTTCAGGATGAAATTCGCAGAGAGATGGTTTATGTGTATCATTCCTTAAAGAACAGGAGAGAAACTCACATGATGGGGAGAGAGGATGACACTGCCAGTGAGGATGGCCTGGCACAGGTTTGTTCCTGCAAATGCACCCCAAAATTTATCTTGCCCTGATAAGCACCCAGAGCTTTTCAACCTGTTCCCAGAGTACCTGGATGAGCTGAAGCTGCAACACAGGCTGTGAATAGGAGAACTAAGTAATGTGATCTCATGCTTAATTAAACATTTGAGATGCCTGTGGGATATCTTGTGCATGCCCTCTGGGCCAGTTAACAAAGCTGCTGGAGCAACTTAAAGCATCTCTTACTTTGTGTGTCCTTCAGCAGGTCCTGTCTGAGGCTGCACATGTTCCATGGGGATCACTGCACCTCATTTCTGACACGTGAAACCTGTGTTAGCTCCTGTATCCACTGGAACACCCTGTGCAGGGCTGCTCACTTCAGCCCGGGGCAGGTCAGCACTGGGAATAAAGAACTCACTCTTCTACCATGTAATTCAGGTCTGCACAGCTCCTCCAAAGAGGCAGAGCAGAGCAGAGCCTGGCCTTGGCTTGGCCATTGCTGCAATGCTTTTTGCCTGGCAGTTATTTTCCTTTTGAAGTAAATCTCACTATTCCTATGGAGCTGAGGTTGGACACTGGCACCTGAGCAGCACATGCACAGCCTTCCTTCCTGCCCTTAAACAAGAGTCCTGGGAATGAAGGTCCTCTGGGCTTCTGTGCCCAAAGACTGCATGTGTCAGCTAGAAATAAAGCTCTGTGACATTGCTGTAAAATAATGGGTAGGGTTAGGCAAGAGGGTAAATTTAAAATTTTTTTTTCTTCTGTGTGGAAGTCACATGTACCATAAACATCCCTACCTTGTTGTGTGCTACAGCATGGAAGAGTTACTTCAGAGTAAAATAGGTCTGGATAAAACTATCTTTGGGAGGCTGCTCTCACGAACTCCAGTGTGCTGTGGGAATGGAGCATGCTCCTGCTGCTCCCTCACACACACTGATGGGTAATAAAGTCACTGCACTTTGCTGAAGGGTTTTTTCCTGTCTCTTTTTCCCCAGCAGACTCACGGGCTGCGGTTCCCTTTGTCATACTTGGATGCACTGAGGCAGATCTGGAGTAGCAGCACTGTTAATGTTAAAGAGCTTAACCTTACCTCAGATGAAGAGAAAGAAAACCTTGCCTTGTCACTCTGGACTGAATGTCTGATTGAAGTTCTTTGATGCTTCTATGAATTAGCTGCTCCTGGCTATTAAGCATCTCTTGAGAACAAGGTTTATTAAATTAGTTTTTTTTTTAATCCATCCAGCCTCTGGTTTGTAGTGCTAACAAAGCATTGCAATCAATATCTGTACTTTGCTGCTTTCTGGTGCCAAATGTTAAATGTCCTTCCATACTTTTGGAAAACTGGGCATGGGGAAAAACAGGTAAGTGAGCCACAGCTCCAGGGCTGTGGCTGGATGAAGTCACTTCTAAGTGCCCCCAGTGCTGTGGCGTCCCTTTCCCTCTGGAGAGCTGCTGGAGGATAGCTCAAGTTATACATGGAGCAGGCTCCAAAACCTTGGGCATAAAACATTAACTTGTTTTTTTCATTTGTAAAGTTCATCAGCAGGAAAATCTCTTTGATTGCCCTGACAGAACAAAAGCTTACTGGTAAAAGCTGCCTGTGCTGTGCCCACAGGGGGAAGACTGCCCAAGAAAAACCCCTTTTGCCTCAGATGCTGCCATCCCTGGAATAAACAATAATATTTATCCTCTGCCTCCCCCAGCACCAATTTCAAGTGAAAGTAACCCACAAGCCTGTAGCTGGAATCTATTATCTTCAATATTCACTTGAGTGGGTTTTGATGAGACTGGTGCAGTTACTTTAATATGTCATTGATTTTTAATATGCAGTCTCATGTAACAGCACAGCCACGTACTCAGTACACTTATCCCCCTCTTTTGGACACTGGAGAAAAAATGTTTTACTGGAATATGCTCAACAGCTACTGAAAACTATTATTTACTTCATTTAAAAAGAAACCAACCAGCAAAATGTTTCTCCTAAAAAGTTTTATACAGTTAAAATATACATGCTTTAGCATTTTACATTCAAGGTCTCTTAAGTACAAAAGCCTGCTTTACTTTGTTATGTAACACTGAGACACCAAGTATGATTTAGTCATTCTTCATTTAAAAAACTACAACTTTTACACAGGCTTTTAAAATTTCATATGGAAAGTCACATGCAGAACACTTGATGTACTGACTTGTATGGAAAAAAGCTTAACAAGTGCTTCAGTTGAAAAAATATATACATACAGTTGAGGATCTGTTACTCAAACAGCAGATTTATGATCATTTTAGAATGTAAAATAGTAAGTGCAAGTAGATTTTTTTTTTAAATAGTACTATTTAGAACTCTATTTCATACAAAAATAGACATCCATATATTTTATTTCTATGGCAAGCTTAGAGCTGTGTCTTTGTTTGGGGATGATCCTGTTTGAGTGCACAGCTGGCAGAGCTTTCGGAATCTCAAATATCTTCAGCTAACTTGAACTCTTTAAATAGTCCTAGAAATACATACCCTGAATATACAAATGCTGGAAAAAAAAATATTTTCAATGAAGATTAATTTAGTGATGCTGAAGCCAGGGAGCTGAGGGACTTCTCTTCCATCTCAGGTGCTCACAGCCTTCCCTGGGGCTGTGATTGGTCAGCACTGAGCCAGGAAAAAGCTTTTGAAGCACCAGCTGCAGTGAGTGAGGTCTCTGGCTCTGCTGGAGCAATAGCTGTGGTTGCATAGTGTGGAAATTGAGGAGAGCCCTGGCACACCAAGCTCTGGAGCATCAGCTGTCCTTGGTGCCACGCTGAACACGGAGCCAGCCCTGGAATGCAGGCTGCTGGCACTTTGGAAATACCTGCCACGGTGAGCTGCTTTCTGCCAAACTGGAAATTTGGTGTTGTTAAAGGCTTACCAGCATCATTTAGGGGGTGAAAGGCCCCTGTATTGCTTCATTTCACATGCTGAGCTGGAATTCCAGTTCAAAGGTGTCTTTATCAACAAAATCAATTGCATCTTAATGAGAGACGTGATTCAGGATCGCTTGGAGCCTAAACAGTTTCACTTGGGACATAAAAGCCCAACTCAAGTTCCTTGAAGCTCATCAGTGCATTCACTCCTCAGTGAGCTTCCAGCAGTGTGAGAGGAAGGTAAAGACACAGCATTTCTGAAGAGCCTTTCCCCCATAATCTCTTGCACTTCCCATGCTGCAGAACCTCTGCCTGCTCTTTTGCATTTACCTTTCATAATTCACAGGAAGAGTAATGGTGACTCTCACAGGAACAGCCTCTGCAGAATCGGCTTCTCTGCAGAGAGACATTGGATCAACCTCCCAATCTTCCAGATTTGTGCAAAATTCAGTTCTTTTAGGAGCTGGTGCTTGGCATGAAGGAAAATAGAGAGGAGCTGCTGCTTACGGTTCCAGTGGTGTGTGACTTCAGTAGTTCGCTTCTTTTTTCCCCTCTAGATGTTGGTAGCCCACAAAAAGCCCATCTATGGGGTGGATTTTACTCACAGTATTTCAATATCCCATTTCTGTGAAGATTTGTTTTCTATTGGCTGATTCATAATGATGTGATTCTTGTCGTAGTAATTTCCTCCTTAAAAACAAAAGGAAGTCATGAAGGAAAAGGTTTTTAAAGAAATACTCCTAAAAATTATCACAATCTTTGAGAAGTGTGACTAAGTAGGAAAATCAGCTGAAAAATAGGAATTCCATGAGGTAGGGGGCTGGTGTCTACAACTGAGCAATGACAATTTTAACCAGCCTTCTTTTTTCAACTCCTTTTCTCTTTTTGAGCTATTCTGTGGTTGATTTTCCTTCACCATTTTGTCTTCTGTAACTTGCACTTCTTGCCATCTGCACTACTTAACTCCCCAAAGCACAACCACTGATCTGATCAAAGTAAACCTCTGGAATCAAAAGAGAAAGGTTCCTCCCTGCCCTGCTACTTCTTGTCCCACTGTCAAGCAACTGGACAGGAAAGGTAGGATTGAGTTTCTGACCTCCTCCTGGAGTATGGAAGCTAACCTTTATCAAAAAACACACTTAAAACCTGTGAGGTATAGAGTTTTTTTGTTTTTAAATACCTTTAATATCAAGCACCAGTTGCTCACTGAGGTATGAACTGATGGTGCCATCCTCATTGAGTCTCCACTTCTGCCTGTCCTTCCCATGTTCTGTCCAGAGGGCAACTTTGGCCCCAGGCACGTCTCTGCCCCCAATGACATCCAGACAGGCATTGTTGGCCTAAGAAACAAGGAGAGCAGTGAGATCCAGGGCACAGAGCCTCAGTTTTGTGCCTGACTTGTCTCAGGCACTGAGCATATGGCAGTAAATCGTGCTGTAGTTGGTAAAACCCTGGGAAGCAAGCGAGGAATAGATTATTCAACACGCAGCCAGCTGCTTGATCGAAGGCGGTGGTCTTTGTTCCTTATTTTTTTAATGTCAAACCATCAGCTTTTTTTAATATTAATAGCAGGCCATGAAGGGCAGCATTAATAGAAAATCACTCTGAAGCTCACCTTGGACTTGAAGAGCCCCTGGCAGTAGTGCCAGAGCTGGGAGCTGCTGCCGCTGCGCGGGGCCGCGCACACCGAGGTCGCCCTGATGTCTGCCAGGCTCCCAGCCACGGTCAGGTACTTCCCCTGGGCCCTGTTCCTCACCCTCAGGTACAACGCTGGCTGCAGGGGGTGAGGGGAGGGATTTACAACACAGAGATCAAGCAAATCGATGGGAGAGGGCCTCCCCTCCACCACCCTCCCCTCCATCAGTCCTCTAAACTCTGTGTTCAGTTTTTGTTTTCAGTTGAGGATGTTCAGTAATTTTCTGGTTGGAAACAAACGTGCATGTGAAGTACAGTAAGTGGTTTTACACATGCAGATCAGCAGCTATAAACAGAAATGGAAGATAGGGTTTTTTTTTTTTTTAAAAAAAATGTAATTATGGCTACAGAACTAATTCCTGTGATCTGCAAAGATGCCTAGTTCAGCACATTTCACTCATTCCAAGGGCAGTAAAGGGGCTCTACTCCGCAAGCTTTTAATTCTTGGGACACAAAATTTCCAGTTACATATGCAGCAACTTCAGCCCTCACTGGAATATATGGCAGAGAGATACACCACTGGTTTTGAACACACATGGAAAACAGGGCACTGACCTGGTATCCCTGTTTGTTGGTTTACTCAAAAAATAAAGAGGATTTTGGAGGGCTACTGCAGGGTTTGAGCTTTTGCTCTGTTATTCACTGGTTTCAGTGCAAATAAAGAGCAGGGAGTTAAAAGGGCAGCACTGCTGGAACCCCAGCTCCAGCACAGCTTTTTTTCTGGAAGCTTTAAATCTCCCTTCTTTTCCATATTAAACCCTTAGCTACAGACAATAAGGCCTCTCTCCCACCAAACATCCATAAACAAAACCTGCATAAGCAGAGTGTCTGGTTACTCTTTGTGGTTTAGAGACCTCAACCTTTGAATGAGACTGAAATTAGAATCACCTGGGGTGAGGCAGAGAGGGGAAAACCTGATGGGAACTGCATAGCTTTGCCTCTTTTGGAAATCCAGGCTACAGCACAATAAAATTCACTCTTGCTTCCATTTATGTTAATTATGAAACAAGGCAGTGTGAAATTGGTTTTCTCATTATATTGTTATATGGCAAAACTGTAAAAATAGAGCATCCACAGAACATGCTAATGAGCAATTAAGAAAAACAAAACTTGGCACCAAGAAACTGGGAATTATTTCCCTTTAGGAACCTAACATAGATCTCAATGACTGCCATGAGAGACATTTTCTGCTTCAGCAATCCTCCAGTGGGTCCTTCTGGCTGTCATCACCTGGCCTGATTTAAGGAGTACAACACACCCCAATGTGCTTGCTGGTAGAACTGATCCCTGTGCACAAAACCCTGTCCATAAAACCCCTTTTTCTCACTCAAGTCTTACCTGCTTCACAGGACGAAGGGAGCCGATCACTTTCCAGCCACTGTGTTCACTCCAGTTTGAAATCTCCCTGGGCTCCAGCAGAATCTGCTTCCCTAAAAAATTGCACCCCTCGTAGGCGATCCACCTGGATACACAAAACAGAACGTGAAAGGGCACTTGTTTTCCACAGCAAAACTTAACTTCAGGTCAGGGTTGTGCTCCTGGAAGCCCCCAGACCTCTCCACAGTGATGCTAGTATCAAGCCTCTCTTTCTGTGCTGCAAAATGCCATCCATTTCAGTGGAATGACTGCCTTCTGTTGAAATTCCGACCTGTTTTCTGTCAGAAAATTCATAAACTGCACTTCCCATCTCTCCTCTCCCCCTCCATTTCTTTCCCCACAAAAAGGAGAACCTCTGCATGAGCCCAGATGGGAATAATGCTGGTTTCAGCAGGCCTGTGTTGGGAAACTGGGGAGCCACACTTGCAGCTTTGCCTGATTGTGCACATTAATTATGAGAGGATCTCATCTGATGCTTTTGTTACAGTTAAAGCTTTTTATACAATTCCACTGCTCTGAAAACACATTATAGGTATTCACTCCAAACCCCAGACCCTGCAGCAGCAGATTTTCCTGTCATGAATACACCATGGAAGTGGCTGAGTCCTGGCACACCCGGTTAAAGCACTGGCTCATACAGACCCCTTGTTATCTGGGCATCTGCTCAGTAAATGCTGCTCACAAAGGCAGCCTCAGGAGCACAGATCCCTTCTGTCTGTATCAATAGCACATTGCTGTGTGGACAGTGCCTCCTAAATGCCTGACTCATTAACTCCTCTGAACACAAAGCAAGTGCTGGTTTCCCGGGTTACCTGTTTTACAGGTCAGCTGCCAAGAACATGAGGGATGGCTGCACTCTGAGTCAGTGAGAAAACACCCACAGCCCCACAGCACCTGGAACTGCTTTTGCACAGTGCCCACAACTCAGAGAAACTGAGAGCCAGCCCTGCTCAGGGCTCCGTGGAGCCTCAACTGCGCCAGCTGCACGCTGCCTGGCAATGAGGCTGGGTCCCTGCTTCTTTAAACAAAGTCCACACCTCCTGACTAGCAGGTACTCAGGACAGCCTGACCATCCCTGTGTCTTCCTTATACTCTGAACACATTCCTGGCATTTTTTTTCCCTTGCCATGGTTTCTGTCAATTCACTGAGAATTCACTGTTAACGTTATTCTTGGAGCGTGGAACAGTCTCATGTGGAATGCAGTTTCAAAACAATCATTTATTGGGAACAGAGAGGGGAAAGACTTACAGTGATCACCATCTGAAGCCAGGTTGGGCTCCTGGCATTCAGTGACACAGGCAAAACTCACCTCTGCTCTCACACAGGCTGTGCTACCTCTCCCACACCTCTGAGGAGCCCAGCGCCCTTTGCCAAGGCGGATTCCAGGTTTGTGCCTTCCTGAGGTGGCCAGCTGGCTCAGGAAGGAGCCTTTTACCTAAGCCTGGCAGCAAGATGCCATTGGAGTACTGACATAAATCTTTGCTGTTTGCCTAAGGCTGACAGCAGGCTTTGGGACAAGGAGCCAAAAAAACCTCTAAACCTGCCTTCCTGAACTCTGAATCCCAGATAAGGCAAACAAACCCTCTAGGACATCCCACAACCACCTGACACACTCAGCCTTTAGGTTACCTGTCTGCTGTGTGGGATGGGAACAGGCTGTGGAGGTCTCTTTCCTAGGAAGCATCAAAAAGAGCTCAGAGGAAACCCAGCCTTTCTCCATCCCAGAGACAGGCAGGCAGCTAACCTGGCTTGGACACCCAATAATGAGCAGAAATAATGAGCAGAAAGATGCAGGAGGGGCTGGCCTGTTGTACTCACTCTCCTGTGCTTTCCTGACACATGGTCCCAAAGCCATCACCCTTCCTTTGCAGCCAGCTGCTGGGGCAAAGGAATTGAATTTCCAGACAACACACCCACTTCTGTATTTTCAGCAAAGGTTCAGGATGGCAATGGCACAAATGTTGGGAACTCTTGTGAACTGGCAAAGCTCTGTGGGGAAGCTTATGTTCACTATTCTTTCAAGAAAATTACAGCCTTGCCCGTGTGGAAAAGGTGGGGAAAGGTCAAACATAAACATAGGAAATGTTTGTCCCATTAGGAGAACAGCAGTTTCCAGCCACCCTCAGTTGCAGGATGAGACTCTGCAAGTTATTTGTTGCTGCTGTGGGTGTGGAGGCTGAAAACCTGGCTGAAAACAGAATACTTGGGAGCCCTTCCAAAAGGTGAGAGACGTGGAAGAGGTTAGAAGGTCACTTCTGCAGATGTAAAATGTTTACACAGAAGAACCTGGGTGTACATTCACACTCCTGGAGGAGGGTTTAACTAATAACAGAAGCAAATTACTGTTTCAGCTGTCAGATCCACCCTGAGCTCCTCTCAAAAGCTGCTGCTTCTCTGGCAGCCAGTCAGCACATCAAGCTTCCCTGAGCCACTGCAGTAGCTTAAATCACTGCAGTTTATAGCTGGCATTTTACAGCCTGTTAATAAAGGCACTCTGAGTTTACACTACCTGCCTTTGAAAGTCTGTGCCTCAGAATAGAAGCTAAGAATGTAAACCATCCTATGAACAAGGCAATAATCATGAGACAACTCTCAGAGTGCAAAACTGACAGGGATATTCCTTCCATACTTACAATCCACTTCTCACCCACACAGACTGGGTGTAAAAATGGAGGTCCTCGTTCAAAACAGAACTGACTGGTTCACTGAAGTGCAGCTCTCTGCCCTTGCAGCATTCCAGGCTGAACAGACTGATGGAAGGCTCAGCAAAAACCTGGGGGAGGAGGAAAGAGAAAAAAAAAAGAACAAAGTTTTAGGAGGAATAGTCTAACTTCAGTTGTTAGAGATGATGTTTGGCCCCCAGCTGAATTTCCTACAAAGCTTTTGGGTTAGCTCATGCTCCCTCAGAAACTGTAACAACAAGGGAAAGCCCCAGAGCACACAGAGCTGAAACAAACTGCATTTATCAGTGGCTTTGTCATCAGCTTAGTGCCCCACTGACACAGGCCAGGCAAAGGGAGTCACCAAGTGCTGCAGAGGCCTCTGTTTGGAAAAAACTCATTTTGATCCGATTTGTATCATCAGGGCCTCGATTGCTTTTAAAAAATCCACTTTATTTTCTTATTGATGGAACATGCATCTAAAATAGTGAGTCAAATCAAAGTCTATTGTCCACAGGTTTCAATTAGCTGTAGTTTACTGCAAACATTTTAAAGAGCTACAAACTGTGGAAGGTCAGAAAGGTCAACCAAAATGTTCTCAATGTTTTTAAAAGACATTCCTATTTTAATTCTGACCTCTTGAAGGAAGAGCATAATTAGTAAATTCTACAATCTCATGTAGAACTGAAACATTTTTCACTTAATGTCCTTTTCTACAATTGACAGATTGCCTGTGAAAGCAAATAAAAAGATCAGTTTGCATGAAAATGTGGTGCACTAGAAAGGCCAGCAGAAAAACAGAGGAACCAGATTTAAATACACAAATTCTGTGCCCTAGTACAAGGAACACTTGTACAACGCTTCAGCATTTTTAAGCTAAAACCAGAAGCAAAAACACTCGCAGTTTACACCTGGAAAGGAAGAGGGAACAGGTCTGACTAACTCAGTGAGCTGCCTCTCCAGGAAAGGCACCTTCTTTTAGGAGATGTTACCCTGAGATAGCTGGCTCAGGCAAAATCTGGGATTTCTCCTGCAGCAAAGACAAGGCCTCAGGCGAAATAAACGAAACAAAATCTTGAATTAAAGCTAACATAGGCACTGAGTAATTAAGAGAAATTAATGTTCACGTTTGAAGAGGCACATGTAGTGTAGGGAAGTGTCTCTGAAAAGCTCAGGGGTGTGTCAGGACATACGAATTTACTTGACACTGACTCAGTGCCCTTGGTATGCAGCTGGTTGATCAGATTCTGCCTCAGAGACTGCCTTCCTCTGCCAGCCAGTGCAGGGACTGCCCAAGTCATGCAACTCTGCAGGGACAGACAGCTCACCAAGACATTTTGAAAAAGAGCTTGGATCATCCACTCAGATTTTTAAAGCCTGCTGTACTCCCAAAATCTAATGTCACACACCAGAAAGGGATTAAGACCGGTAATGTTTTTATTTTGGAATGTCAGCTCTTCCCAAGTGCCTTCTGCTGGATGGGGCGGATCAGACCTACAGTGGCTGGCCAAAGGCTCACTTTGAAACCCAGACCAGCAGCCCTAGTGCAGGCAGCTGCTCCTGAGGTTGTTTTGCTCAGCCAGGCAGAATCATCCCACTCCTGCTTGCAAGAGCCTTGGCACTGCCTTTCACCTGAGTGGACACCAGAAATCATGTCCAGAGCAGGTCCAACGATTTTCCCGAGTGCATTGCTAACCATGAGAAACACCATTTGGCATCCGTGTTGCTGGACACTGCTACCCAAACCTAAATGTTGATCCTGCTGTTGCAACACTGAGGATGTTGAGAGACAGGGCTGCTGTACTAGATGGACAAGTCACCTGAGCCAGCGTATCCATTTCTTCACAGGAACCACAACAGCAAACGGCTGGAGTCAATTAAAATGATTCCAACTCTGCTGTGGTTGTGACTGCTTGGACTCAGAGGTCTGAGAACTCCCTGCCCAGCTGCTCAGAGTCCCTGACACACACACACTGATGACTCTGATCCCTCTGTCCCAGGGAAACCTCAGGAGAGATGCAGTGACCTTGCAGACATGAAGTGCAGAAAGAAACCAGGCTGCTGTGCCAAGCCTGAGCTCTCCTGTTTCCACAGCCATATAAAGAGCAATGCACTGATTCCTCACGTTCTGCATTCCCTTCTAGGCCAACAGCTGGCAGCAGTGACTTTGGCCTGGCTTTTTTCTCTGACTTTGTTTTCACAGCTCCATGGAAACTAGGAACAGTGAATAACAAGGTTTGGGACTATGCTGTTAGGCTGGGAAGTACCTTGTTCCCAGCCTTTCTTGCAGAATGCTGAGGAGCATTTTCACCTGAAAGGTGAGCCAAAGACATCTATATTTACCCATTCCCACATCTAGGTCAGCATTAGTTTAGCTTCTTTTCACAGTTATTTCAAGGAAAATATCTGAAATGCCATGCTTTGGGAAAAGCTTGCCAATTGTGAGAACAACAAGCACTACAGAATTTCTTAACGTGATTTTTATATGTGAAGGAACTGGCTGCCTTTGCTTAAACCAGCACCAATAGCATTTTAAGAGATTTTGCTTGCCCTGTTTATTCATGCACCTGTCCAGAGAGAAACTTGAAGGGATTTATTATATTCAAGAGGCCAGTGATTAAGGAGAGCTATATTTACATGCCATTTCAAGATATGAGCAGCCTTATAAACTGTAAATACACTGATATACTTTACTTAACAGGTGTGGTGTTCTATGGCTAACACAAAAATAGTGCAACGACACAGGTAAACCATGGAAAATTAACATTAAAAATCAACATGCACAGTTCAACTCAGCTCAGGCTTTCCCCTCAATGCTTTTTACTTTGCTTTTAGTGAAGCTATGCAACACAATTTTTTACAATTCAGAACAGATTTTTATGCTTCATCAGCTCAGGAAAAAACCCAGAATGCAAGCATGAAGTGTTTGAGATTAAACAAGGATCAGTGCAAGATGAGCTTATTCAGTGGTGTACAGACACAAAGAAGATGACCAAAGGGCACTAGAACTGAAAACCAAGTGTACAGGTGAATTTGCACACATGCTTAGAGCAAAAAGCATAATTTTAGCTATGGATAACTTTTCATTATAAAGGTTGTGAGAATTTTTACTAATGAAGTCCTTTTGAAAAGGGCCTGTCACAAAACATATTTTCCCTCACACCTTTTTTTTTTTTTTTTTTTTTGGCCAACTTAGGTTTTGCAGACTTTGATGGGAAAGCCTAATAAAGGTAAAGGGAGATCCAAAGGGCCAGACCAAAGCCTGAGTGTAACCCAGGCATGGCAAGGGATGGGGCACTGCCCTGCTTCCCATTGCTGCTGACCTGCTGCTTTGCAAACAGCATTTACCAGAGTCTGAACTGGGGGAGCCTCCACAACTGTGTTACAACATCCTTGGGAAAATCTCCACTCTCCAGGCCTGGTCAGCTCATCCCTTCCAACTGTCTGTGCTGGAGCTGCTCCTGCCTGGCTACTCCCCCTGGTGTGGGATGGATGTCTGGCTGTTCCCCTCGGTGTGGGATGGATGCCTGGCTGCTCCCCTTGGTGTGGGATGGATGCCTGACTGCTCCCCTCAGTGTGGGATGGATGCCTGGCTGCTCCCCTTGGTGTGGGATGGATGCCTGGCTGTTCCCCTCGGTGTGGGATGGATGTCTGGCTGCTCCCCTCAGTGTGGGATGGATGCCTGGCTGCTCCCCTCGGTGTGGGATGGATTCCTGACTGCTCCCCTCACTGTGGGATGGATGTCTGGCTGCTCCCCTCAGTGTGGGATGGATGCCTGACTGCTCCCCTTGGTGTGGGATGGATGCCTGACTGCTCCCCTCGGTGTGGGATGGATGTCTGGCTGCTCCCCTCGGTGTGGGATGGATGTCTGGCTGCTCCCCTCGGTGTGAGATGGATGTCTGGCTGCTCCCCTCAGTGTGGGATGGATTCCTGACTGCTCCCCTCACTTTGGGATGGATGTCTGGCTGCTCCCCTCACTGTGGGATGGATGTCTGGCTGCTCCCCTCGGTGTGGAATGGATGCCTGACTGCTCCCCTCGGTGTGGGATGGATTCCTGACTGCTCCCCTCACTTTGGGATGGATGCCTGGCTGAGGGAGCGCGGCGCTGGACGATGTGACGCCCACGGTCCAGTCCCAGCCACACAGAGTGACTCAGAGCCTGGCCCTGGGAAACTGCAGCTAGCTTTTGTATCTGATTTCTTTATTTGCCTCACAGGAATGCTGGGGATTAGTTAACACCTATAGTTAACTTAGAGAATATAGAAATACAAGGATTTTCACAATTGATCAGAGCAAGAATAAAGAATTCTTCAGAAGAAAAGAGAAAAAAAACCCAACAAAAAAGGGCACTGCACAACCTTCAACCTCATTTTTGGTTTTAGAAACTAGGAGATTGGTTTAATTTACAGGTTGAAGGTAACACTTTAGAAGGAAAGCTAATTGCTCATTGCAAGAATCCTGGGCATTTCTGCCCATGTAAATCACGCCAAATATGACAGGGAATTTTTCAAAACAACACACCTGAGAAAAGGCAGCACCAGAGCTGAGCTCCTCATTGCAAGATTAGCTATCCCAGAAGATCAACCTCCTCAAGCAGCAAGCACTGGACAAATGCCCCAATAAGCAACCATGGCCCTGTGAATGGCCCAGCTGCCTTCACCTGCTCTCTTGGTGATGGGCAAGGGCCCACGTTTCCTTTCCATGAATCCATGGCAGTGCAAAAGGCAGATCCCTGCTGGTGCAGGCACAGAAACCTGCACCTCTGCAGCAGCTCTGAACCTGTGCTACGCTTTCATCTGCCTGCAGCAGGGATCTTAACAACAATACAACAGCACCTTCCATCAACAAGCTTTTCTGGAAGAGTGCTTTGGGACTTTTAGATGAAAGGAGATGATGAGAGACAGATGACATGAGTGTCAGCTCTGTACTCTCCTGTTACTCCACAGCTTTTCCTGAACGCTCTGAGGATGACAAAACAGTCCAACCTGTATTTGAGCAAAATTTGAGCAGGAAAGAAAGCACAGTTAGGTCCTCCTAAAGATTTAGTTTGAGTATTATATACCTTGGAGAATAAGGTGTGATGGGAGAGAGGAAGCTTCATCAGGAACAGAGGAAATCAGTTGCAAAGATGTGCTAAATTTCACCCTGATGCCAATGCACAATAAATGGGGAAATAACCAAAGTGGAACCATATTAATTTCAATTTCTTGTGAAATGGGAGAGTGTGTGTGCAGAGGGTGTGGGAGTAGCATGCCACACTCAAATGCTGACAACTTCACTTTTCACCAGACAACACACAAAACATCCCTCCAAGAGCTAAGAGCTAGAATAAAAAAATCAGCCAACCTAAAATACTGTCACTACAGTAAAATCATCAAGCTATCACTAGTGTGAGCCTATTTTCTCATCCAAATCACACTGTGTGTTGCTCTCAAAGTTTTGGTTTGTTTGGGGTTTTTTTCTATTTTAGCTGGACCAACTCAGTAATTTAGAAGGAAAATTTTCATTTCGTCATGCAATTGAGCTCTTAGACAAACAAATTACATTCATGTGAGTTTTCAAACTAAAAACTCAAAAAAAAAAAAGTCTTCTTAATTAGAAGAAAGTAACTTTTTTTCCCCCCATTTAGTGCAGTTGTTATATTTGCTTGCGAATAGTTTATTTCCATCAAAGCTGCATTTTCTATAGAATAAATGGAACGTTCCCAGCGTGGGATTCCTCCACAGTTCCACTTGCAGCAATTACATCTCACAGAAAGGAGAGCAGGAGACAATGCACACCCAGGGCTTGGTGTCAGGTTAAAAGTGCTCCTTCTCACACCTAAGCTACCAGGGGACACACCTTAGCTCTGAAACCAGGCTGGTATTCAAGGCTGAATAATGAATAACCACCACAAATGAATTCAATCAAGCTACACAACAATCCCACTTGGGAACAGGCTCATTCCTCCTCTCTGGAAGGAGCTGACAGAAATATGCTGTAATCAAAGGGGCTCTGTTCCAAGAACAGTGCACTGTGGACAATGCTCAGAATGAACTGTGGCTGCTCCTGGCTGTGACCTGCTGCGTGCTCTGGGTCACGTCTGTGCCTCACCAGGGTCCCCAGCACTGCCCAGGGCAAACAGGTAAGAGTTCAGTGGCATTTTATGCTGTTCAGTGCCTTTGTGAAGTTGTGAAATACAAGAGCTCCTATTGGCAAGAGAAGAACCAAACTAAGAGGTGCCAAAGCAGAGGAAGATGTGTACGAGCTCCCCGCACACAGCCTGCCAAACACGCTTCTTCCAGGGCCTGGCCCTTGGGAATCAAGGGCTGCCAGAAGTCTCCTACCATGCCAAACTTCATATTTACTTCCTCCTGAGATTACAGGCAGGGGGATTTGGATGAGGCCTACTATCACTTGATGTCAAAACTTGGATTTGGCACAGCAAAGTCCAAAAGCCTAACTTAAAAAGGGTAACTTTAATCTAAAACCCAGGCTCTCAGCGGGTGGGAAGTCACAGTATCTCTAAAGTTTAGTGGAAAGTCCAGCTCTCAAATTTGAGTTGTACATCCTTCCCACCATGCCCATGGGTTTGGTGCTTGCACTTGCTTGGGATTTTGGGGGGTTTTTCTGGGCTTTTTTTTTTTTGTTTGGTTGGTTGGGTTTTTTTTCTTTTCTTTTTAAAAACTGTACACAAATGGTATAAAGGACTTCGTATGTGAAAAAGCTGAACTGAGTAATCACAGAAGTCCAGCTTCATAGGAATTGCACTAAAAGACACACCACATAGGCTGTGTTTCCTGTGATCAGGGAAGGAGGAAGAGCTTTGGAGAAGCTGGTGGCCAGTGCTAGAGAGGAGGGGGAAGAGAAGCCACTTGCTTCTCTTTTACCAACAGTGTTACATCTCATCTTTGATGCTCCTGCATAAGAGCACACCAAGATGTGGGAGAAAGGCACAGACATCACATCAAGACTCCAGATTTGTATGTTCTGTGATGTATAAAAGGTTGTATTTCCCTTGTTCTGGAGGGCAAAGTGCATTCCTGCACAACCTCCTGGCCATGGAGGATCTTGTGCCTCACTTGTGAAAACGAGAACAACTTTAAACCCAGAACAGCCAAGAGCTGCTGCAGGTGACCTTCTGTGAGTGTGCAGCCTGACCTGTTCCCGACCCAAAAAACCCCATGAGCCAAGAAAACAAACCTCACTCTTCCCTAACAGCGAGTTTGTTTAGGGCAAGTACTCGCTTCAGACATCTGACAAGGAAAAGAGCTCCAAAATGTTTTGGTTTTTTTCTCCCCCCAGTAAAGTCTTACGTATTGAATAGGCTGGAGGGATTTGATTGTAGCAGTCGGGCAGCCACAGGAACTGAGGTCAACATAGAGGCCTTCTTCCAGCACACAGTGATTGTCAGTGGCTTCCCCTTCATAACACAGGAGCCAACTGCAAGAATAATGGAACAAAAAAGATAAGCTGCTCTAGCTGCTTATTTACACTATGTTTTTTTCCAAGACCTAATACTGTATAAGGACAAAAGGAATAAAAAATTTTCTTTGTTCTTGTCAAGCTTAAAATAAGTGACTTGAAAGGCTATGCAGCAAAGCAACCACAGCAGCAAAATCAAATTGCGTGGTACAGGAACTTCAGTTCCAGAGTAAAATGATGTTGGGTGCAATTCAGACACTTCCACTGTGCCAAAATTCTCAAAATCTGGAATAAATTCTAACTGGAATTAAAAAAAAGAGTCACAGTAAATGTGCAGACCTTCCCCAGGGAGAGCAAAATGTGGAGTACCCAAACCAAGGACTGGATGAGAGTTACTGAGATGCCTTGCAGGACAAAGGGTCTAAGACATGATGGAAGATGATGGGCATGTGCTATGTGCTTTCAGCTGTCAGAAATTTTGTAACATTTAAAAAAGAAAATTCATAATACTGAAAATGATGGCATGTAAAACAACAGACACTTACCATCCCCGGAGAACCTTAAAAGAACATGGTATGAATGATGTAAAATCAGAAACTTCTGCTGTGAAATCTACACATGCTCCTTGGAAATGTGTATTACTGAAAGCTTTGAGCTACAAGAACAAAACAAAACAAAAACAATGACTAGAAGGAAAATGAAGGCAATATCATCAATGTAAACAGAAAAAGCTGTACTCTCAGAGAGGTATCCATTCAATTCACAAAGATACAATTAATTGAATGAATTGTCATTCAAAGACTCTTTCACATTTTCTACAGCTGCTTTATTTTTAGAAATACATCAAGTATTTTGTCATCTCTGGGCTGGCACAGGAGGCTTCCCCCAGTGATGCTAAGGCAGGCAGAGTTATCAAGTAAAAGTTCAACTGCAGCAGGAGGGGGCCCAGGTAAAAATAAGATAAGGAGGACTCAAGGCTGTTGTCAAAGTGCCCTGAACCACAGCTAAACTCTCACTACAGCTCAGCAATCCAGTGCTCAAAGCAGGATGGGGAAATGCTGGTCAGAAGATACAGAGCTGCTATTGACAAAGTGCCCCAAGATCTTCTGTGATCACAGTGGTTGCAGGTGGCTTTTCATTTCAGAACTAGCAGGAGGATTTCTGAGGGAACTGGGGACCTCTGATGTTCAGCCAAACTGCTTTTATATGTCATGGTAAAGAACTGCAAGTCACAGTGAACCAGCAAGGTATGATCAGTTCATCCCAAAAAAGCAAAAAGGCTCAAAATGTTGAGGTAAAACATAAGAAAACAGACAAAACCAAACAATCAATCCCCCAAAAAACCTCCCCCAAACAAATAAAAAGCCCAAGTGAACAAACCTACACACCAAAAAAAAAACCAAACCCAAAGCAAACCTAAACCAAAAAAACACATACCTAAAACCCCTAAAGCCCCTACCAGAACAAAAAGAAACCCTGGTATGATGTAGAAACCCTTGCTACGATGATCTACAGCAAAGACACCCAGAATTCCCTACCCTTGGGCTGCCACTGTGTAACTGAGATTAAATTCATTTGAAAGCCTGAAAGAGAGGCTGGAACCAAATGAAAATTTAACTGTATCAAGAGAACAGCTCATATTCTGTAATGGAAGAAAAACATGATGGCTGTCGCAAGAGCTACTTCCCCCTTCATGCCCCAAATTGGCCAAGCTTCCTGCCAAAGAAGAGAAATCAAGTGCTTTTGCCAGCACAGAGTGAGAAGGCCAAACACAAGTGTCAGCAAATGATTTTATGGAAAAGTTCAGTCGATGTTTTTAAAAGAAATGAATGTTTCCTGTTAGAAAGAACAAGAAAGGCTGAAGCTGGCCTTGCAGGCTATGAGCGCTAATTGGAGAGCGCAGATCAGCTACAATAAAATGAATAAAGTGTAACTGACTTCTCTGTAAATACAACTGCACTGCTATGTCACAAAGCACCTATTTAAGCTGTAATTACACTGTGTTTTCTACCCACTCATCTCCAAGCTCTTTACAAAAGGGAATATATATATATATATATACACATAGACACTGCCTTTCTTTCATAGGCCACGTGCTATGCAAGGCTTTTAAAAAGATTCATGACTCATTTTAACACAGAATTTATGTGGTAATGAATGAGGGTCTTAATTTGACAAAAGCTGTGGTGGAGCAGTGTTTCCTCAGTGCTAACACTGCAATTAGTCTCCAACTGCAGCCATCTTCACTTTGTCAGGGTCTGACATTTCTGTGTGAGGTTTCGCTTCCCAAAAATCCAACGGATAGAATATTAAAGTATAAATGCAGAGTTGCACAGCAATTATCTCTGCTCCCTAAATCACCTGCACAAGTCACCTGCTGTTGAAAGGGGCTTTGTTCTTGCTGGGCAAGGCTTTATTTTAATAAATGAAATGAATGGCTTTGCAGAGTTGGTGATTTCTTGATGTACCTGGTTTGTTAGGAAGCTTGGCAGGTAGAAAAGGTCAGGGGAGTTACTGAGAGATTTAAGAAAATTTTGCTGCTTTTCAATTTCTGATAAGAACAGAAATGAAAAAAAGACTCTTACAGACAGTGCAAACAGCTCTCTTAGGTCAGACATATGCTCATTAAAGGTGGAAGAATGTATAATCATTCAAAATAACCAATATATGACTTATTCAAAGGCCAAACAGCAGGATGTTTAAGGATTTGCCAGCTCATATGCACCATGCTTAGAAGTTCCAAACTAAGAGACTGGTTTTCATGTAGAAAACTTTTATTTTACTCTGAAAGTGCAATTCTTGATATTTATCCAAGAGTCTGTCTTTTACTTATCCTGATTAAATATTTTCCCATTAAAAATCACTCAAAGTATTTCCCCTCCTATAAGAACTGTAGTGATACGAAATATGTTCATTCTTCCCTAGCCCCAAGGCAGAATCCTATGAAAACCAGGATTGTGATAAATCAGGATAGCATTTTTTTCATAAATGGTATAAAGACTGTTATTAAAGACCACAAGAGGCAAAATGCAATCCAGTACATGTCAATATTTATAGGTGTCTGTGCATATAAACACACACACAGAGATTTTTTCACGTTTCTGGAAATAGAAAGCTTGTAAAGCACAATTTATTGAAACTTCAAAGGTTTGAACTGAACTTAAAGGTCTGCAACACTGGAATAATACACTCAAAGAATAGATTTTGGGAGATCCTGAAAAAACAGAAGAACTGGAGATGGAAATAAAATTATCTTCACCTGTTTAGACCCCACCAGTTTTATGTGAGTCAGTTATTTTATCTGGTATCATTTACCAAGACCCTCTGGCCAACATACTTGAAAGTCTTTGGATTTGGCTGCAAACTGCCATGTGAATAGGTTGGGCAGGAAGTCAGTGTTTAAGGCTAAAATAATACACCAATTATGTCTTCAGACAGGAAACATTTCCTGCAGTCCCGGGCTAATCATAAAACGGTAGAATTGGAGAAAAAGGAGGGTGTGGTCCACCTGCTGAGTTACACAATGCACAGCATTTCCCATCCCAGAGAGAGAAATTGTGCCCAGATGACAAAATACTTAAGTTTGCTGAAACAGAACCACAGAGCATTAAAATATCTTTTGTCTCAAAATAAGTCACGTTTCTTTCCCAATTTAATTAAAATGCTTGTCAGAGAGAGCAATAAAATCACTCAGATCATCACCCAGGCTAGCAGGACAGAAAGAGATCAGCCAAACAACTCATGCTGGACAGGGGGAGAGCCCTGCTGGGACAGAACATTGCAGGGGACACAGAGCACACAGGGTGATGAACACAGAGCAGGTTTGTGTTTCAGAAAGGTAACTCAAGGTCCATTAATGGAACAAAACCTTGTATGGAGACTCTGAGACCCTAAACTAACTGATTTTTGAGACTAAGAGTGAATTATAGGGACTGCTTTCTCTTAGTAAATTATCACCAAGTTTGATGGAACTTTCAGGGAAACTGTTAGAATGTATCACAGATTTATCACGATCAGGAGGTGTCCAGTTGAGCTCTGATGTTACTATAGCAAAAAGGGAGCCTTAAAGAGCAGCTCCACCTGCTTGGAAGACTTTGGAAAGCAGAACTACCAGCATCCAAGACAAAAAAACCCAGCTTCCAGGTGTTGATGCATCTGCAGGTTTGAAACAAGCAGTTCAGTTTTCTGCACTTTATATTTTCATCTTCACACATAAACACAGGAGTGACAAACTGGATGCAATGCAAAATAATGGAAAGAAAATCTGCCATAAAGAGAAGGATGAATGGATGGGAGGGTGAGTTCCCAGAAACAGGAGGAAAAGAAGTGGGAAATAAAAAGCTGTAGAGACCCAAAGTCACTCAAAACCCATTGGACTGCCTGCATTTTTGGGGACAGGATACTAAAGGGTATGATCTGGAATAAAGCAAAGAGCAGAACACTTAGCAGACTTCACTTTTATCCATCTACCAGTTTCCTCCATCACTGATTTGCTGTAGCAAGGTGACAATACCAAAGTGTCACCTGAAATTACTGAGATATCATCTGAAGCAGGGCCTTCAACATTATCTGCATTTAATTATTAAGTGTAGTTTAGTATTAGAGACTGTTATGTAATGCCAACATACCAAATGTGGAGGCTCATTTGTCCCAAGGGGCTCCTGCAATAATAAATACATATACACATATTAGAAAACCCCAACATTAATTACAATTAACTTCCTAGGAGACACATCAAGTCACCTGAAATTTGTAAAGTATAAACTCAGGAGCAGAGGAAAAAAAAACTTCCCAGGCTCTTGGCACAATTTTCTTCCTCAATTTCTGCCATAAGCTCTCAATAACCTGCCTGATTGTTCAATGCCTTTGACACAGAGAACTTCCATCAGCATTAATTAATTCCCATAATGTGCATTAGAGTCCATGTAAGTGTCTCTGCATTTACTTTTGAGGCTGTTTCTTGCAAAAAAGGCAGAATTGAAGCCCACAGAAGACAGCTCTCTCAACATGTGCTCTTCATAATAAGGTTAAGCATTTCTTTTGCATTCCTATAATTTATTACTTATTAATAATTTATTACTTATTAATAATTTATAAACATATTACAATTTAATACTTATGGCTGAAGATTGTCTTTGTTTTGCATTAGGGCTTTGACAGTTCTGGCACTAATCTGTTTGGGTGAGTTGGCACTAGCATGGATTGAATAATGGATTAAAAATATTTCCTGTCATTATTCACTATATCTAGTACAAATATTTTAGCATAAAAGTAAAAAAATAACACAACAGAATTCTATTATGTAACAACACAGGCCAGATAAATCCTCAAGTATTTTTAAATGCATTATCAATTACTATGTTTTAAGGAAAATTAATCTTTCCAGGCCAGGCTATTTTCTCCTTGTATGCAGTCTGCCAAAGGGAAGTTTTTCTTATGAACTTTCCCTGACAATTTTCTCAAAAGACAGAAAGATCTACAGTGTCCATTTAAGTCTCCATCCTGAAAAGACTCATTATGCCTTCCATGAGGGTCTTTAGATTGTTTCCAAGCAAACAGGTTGTTACAATGTGGGCTCTCCTGTTTAATTATTATTAATTAAACATATTAAAAATATTATTGAACTCTGAACTCCAAAGGTCTCATTTCTTTTAAGGATTTTCCCTTAAATTCTGGTAACTCACCAACTTCACAGGTCGAATTGACATGATGGTTTTACTAGATCCTCCCCAGTCAAAGAAGCATTTGTATTTTCCTTTCTCCAATACATATTGTTCTCCACAGAAATATTTCTGCTGATATGCCACCCACCTGGAGAATGACACAAAAAATTAAACTGAAAACATTGCATTTTTCTGAGTAGCTTGATGACAATAACAGCAAGTCAAGCACAACAGAATGACCACCTGGCAGAGAGTGCAACATTAAACCTGGTGAGAGGCACAAAACTCACACATGCTTGATTTTATGCTTTTCCCTACTTTGACAAACACAAGATTTTGGGCGTCTGCTTTCACACCAAATTCATTGTGAGATGATGCCCTGCTCAGAAATTCAGAGGAACAACGTTTAATTGAAAACTTTTTGAATCTCTCAACTGAATCTGTTTGGCATTCCCCCAGACAGGGCTTTCTTACAGCTTTTCCAGCTGGATTTAGGAAAAATGGTACAAAGAAGAAAGAGAAGTAACTGAGGAAGGCTTGATGAGATTAAGCAAAAGCTTACAATAGCTGGCAGTTCAAGCTTCTCCCACCCTGCTTTCCCTGTTGCAATTTAAGAAGAAAGAAACCCCCAAGTAGAGGGTCCTTCTATCCCTGCACAGTGGCAGAAGCAGATGGGGGATAGTTAGACACCTCTAAATCACCCACTTTTGGTGATGCATTCCTCTCTTACTCACCCAGCACTGTGACTGTTATATTAGGGATATGACAGGGCATGTCCTTACCCATTTTTACTTTTATCATCCACTGGTGAATATGTTTGCTTTTAATTTATCTAATGCTTTTTTTTAACCTCCTGGTGCTCTCTGCTAGCACAGTCCCTTCAGCAGCAAGTTCCAGAAACTCACTGCCTCTGCTGTAGGAAAAGCTTTTTTCCTTCCCACATCAAAATCTGCTTTAAAGCAATCTCCAGTCCTGTAAAGCATTTCCTCCAACTGTTGTCATGCAAGATTCTGTGAACTGCATTAATCTTGTCTTACCACCTTCAGGATTTTGCAGCTCTCATTTGTATCCCTCCTCTCCCAACTGAGTCTCAGCCTTTCATTCCTGCCCCTAATCCTCATGAGACACTAATCACCAATTCCTACATAAGCAGTTCAGGTCCCTCACTTCACAGTTCCTGATCCCCATCACCATTAGGGTAGTTATGACAATATTAATACTGCATTTTAAAAATTACTATTAAAAGTTTGAAATCCACATGGTTCCAGTGCTCCTTTTCCTTAATAGCTTTTATGTTTTAGTTTTTATAGTTCTATAAAAATTATTTTAATTTTCAGTGCTAGCAGTCTGACTTTATTACAAAATACAGCACATCTCATCCTTTCTGGACAGGCTCTACCTGTCCCAAAAGTTACACCAGTTCTTGATATATCTCAAATACCTTTTCAATATTACTGCCATGAAACCATGTGATTCCTCACAAACATCACAAACTTTTTCTATGAACAAGAATGCTCAGATCCAAATCAAGGTGTAGGAAATTATTATTTCCCTTTCACACCCCAAGGAAATTCAACGAAACACTTTTCTCCTCCAAATATTTCCCACGTGGGCCATGTGGAATATAGTCTGTCAAAAGATGCACCCAAATGTGCACAGAAATGTTCAGCATGTTCCATCCACATATTTGAGTAGACTTACACGCCGCTTTTGACAAGAATTGACCTTGTCTCGGGGCCAAACCCAGCCTGCTCCAAATCAGGGATTTCTTCATTGATGATGTCAAATGCTTTCCCATCTTCATCATCAGACTGGAAAAGTGTCACTGAAGACTCTATGAAATCCTAGGAGGCAGAACAGGAGTTAGAAGACTGTCACAGCTCAATGACTCTGCACAAGATAAAAGATTTTGGGAAAGAGTTGTGGCCAGAAAGACAGCATTTCATAGAGCTGTGAAGGGACTTGGTTCCCTGGTGGGGATCTTTATGGGATATTTTGGTATTGAAATTCTGGAATAACTGCAAGCCTGGCAATCTGATTCAGGGGTTTGCACTGAAGAGAGGAAGAGCCTGCTGTCCCTGAGCACCATCCTTTCCTCTCTGAGGATGGCTCAGAGTGCAAAGAGATGCCTGTGTGGGAAGGAGAAGAGTTAAGAGGAAAAGTGTTTAGCACTGATCTTCCAAAAGCCTCACAAATAACTACTCCAAGCACAACCACAACTATAGTTTTTTACTAATCTTCTCCTTCCTCATCCCTTCCCAGCAACATGGCAATAATTATGGAGAGGAAAAGCCTGGGCAAGATCACCTTTCCAGCACAAAGGGGTTTGTACTTTTTGGATACATCCACTGTAGCTATAAATAAATCCTGCTTAACACTGTCACATTCTCTCTTACATAGCTGTGTGACACCGCTTTGTGCTTTCAGCCAGCTTAGTTTCTTGGCCAGATTACTTGCACAGCTTCAGATTATTTGAATTTGGGTTTCAAATCTTCAGCTTTTTAACCACTTAGCAATTTTAAGCACACAGTTCAGCTGCTGCTTGGGAAAGGAGAAAACAACAATCCATTCACTTTACTCTTTTTACTTTTAACAGAAGGCACAAACTCAATTTCAGTGTTTCTCCATCATTCAGCAGAATTATAAATTGAAACTAAGTCTTGCAAACAAGAAACAATTGCTGTCTAGCAAACAATGTGGTTGACAGAGAATCACAAACATATGAGGACTGCACCATGGGACACTAGGCACAGAAAACAAAGATTTATAACTATCAAAAACCACTTAGAAATTAAGGCCAAACCAAGCATACAGCCAGATTAATTTGGTCATGTGAACCAAAATTCCTTATCATTATTCATTGTGATACAATCACAAGGAATAATGCAATCCAATTTTAGAATGAACACCTCATGTGGCTCAACTTCTCTGCACTGTTTACAGGACAGTAAAGGGTGATGGAACAAATTCTGTCATAAAACTGGTTTTCTTACTGTGTTGACCACTTCCTTCCTTTCTTCATTTATTTAAATTGTTAAAGTTGTTGCAACTATTTCAGGTATACACTAGAAATTAAAGTGCCATGTCTGGAAAAATCATCATGAAAATCTGCAGCTTCAGACTAGTTTTTAGGGAAAAAAAGAAGGAAAGAACAACCAAACTAGTGCAGTATTACTGCAAATGAAAACCAGCTACTCTTAATATTCCTAAAGCAAAAGACTTCATAAGAGTAGCCAAAAAAGTAATTTAGATCAAATCTACATATAATTTCCTTAACTAAGTTTAAAATACTGAAATATATCCACAGTTGTAATTAAATTTAAAGCATCTTTCAAATTCAGCCATCATTCTTTCCTGCCTGAACTTCCACTACAACTTCTCTTACAACAAGCAGCAGGAAAAATACTTTATCAGAAACGACTTTCAGACCAAGGCAGATCATTCTAGACCTGAAAACATTAGTGGGAAAGCTCCGAAGGCAACATACTCAGAAACTTTGCTCTTTCACTGAGCCATGGGCAAACCCCAGCTTGAAAGGCATTTGGCACTTGCAGAAAAGAAGCAAAAGCTGCTGTCCCCCAGAGCAGCTCAGTCCAGACTGCTGCCCCCAGGAGCAGGCTCTGCACTTGACTCAGGTGTGTTCCACACAGATGCTGACAGGGAGCTGGCAGCAGCTGGAAAAAACAATTCCACAAGATCTTTTTTTCTTCCCAAACACCCCCTGAACCCCCCATGAGCCCTTGTGACTGTTCACTGCAGGAATATTCAAGCCTGCCAAAAGCTGAGAGCCCTCACAACGTGCCCACACACGCGCTGGGGAGGGGGGACGTGCAACAACATCCTGCAGATTCTGAGACCATTGCAACCTTCACCTTGCTTCCCCTGACAGAATTCCAGAGCTTGGGGAGAAGAGCCAGGACATTTGCTGTGCAGTGAGGGGCCCTCCAGCACTCCAGAGTTTGCATTTCTGCCCAGGTCCCCTTGAAATGGAACGCTTGGTTCAGTTGGAACTGAAATATTTTCAAAAGAAGTATGGAATGCAAAGTCACAAGGGGAGCATATGGGCAGCCTGAGCTGCACATCGACAGGGAGGCAACCTGCTGGTCAAGCCAAACAACACAATGCCAGGGCCATTACTCATTTCATTGGCAAGCTGCTGGTTGCCTTCAAGTTATGTGACAAATTCAGGGGAATTACTCCTTTTCGCTTCTATTATCGATAGGTAAATATTTATACATATTTATAAGCCAAGTGGAATGATATATGTTGATATATGACTGTGAATGACACAGGTTTTTAAAATGTTAATGGCTTGAGCCTTCTGACTGTTCTAGGTGGCAAGTTAAATTGAATAAATGATGTGGAAGGTCGTTCTTGCTACCTGCAATGCATGATTTAAACTTGTATTTATGTCCTTTGCCAAGAGAAAAATCTAAAAAAGACCAACTTAAGTTGCTCAAGTACCCTATATACAGCTGGAAAAGAGAGAAGAACTAAGATTATTAAGTAATTGAATAGGATTCTGCACATTCAAAATGAGGAATATGCAGAAATTGCCTACCTACTTTTTTATCAGAAACCTAAAAATAAATTATTTAGAAAATGATATTTTTTCTTGAATTAAATTCATTCTCATATCTTTATTTTGATAGATTCTGATTATAAATACAGCTTTTGCTAGGTGCCTGGCATGAAAAACAAACTTGCAAATTATGAATTCAAGTACGGCCTCCTTTGGCTCACAATAACTTTTTATTAAAAAAAAAAAAATAAAAAAAATACTGTTGAGACAGCGAGTTTGCTTTAAATACCTATCTTCAATTTCCACAAAATTCCTGGTTTAGGAATATCACATTTCCTCAGATGAGGAGGTTAGTAATCTGAGTATACAAAACAGAGTAATATCAGAGTGAATAATCTTATTCTCAGAAGAACTTATTCCTTGCAGCTATATTTAATCCTTACAGGGATGTCATTATAATCAAAAAATCTTCAAACCCTTACACAAACAAACAAAAAACCCAAAACAAAACAAAGGAAATGATAAACTAACTTCGCTTCCAATAGCGGACTCTTGCAAGTAGTTTTTATTATTATTTCATCCTTGCCTCCACTAAACACATTTTGGTAGCAGGGATTTTTTATCATGATTATTTTTGCTGCCAAAATTTTCTGGCAGAAAAATCACAGACAGAGGGTAATGCTGTTTTAAGGCTTGCAACAGCTGCTGCATTGAAAAGCTATTTTTGTTTTAATCAAGAGCAACTCTGTACACTCAGGCACGTTACGCTTTTAAGAAAATTCCATTTGAGAGATTCAAATAGCTCGAGGTGCAGGACAGAGGCACTTGGAAAATCTGGCAGGTAGACAAGGAATTCTGCATGATACAATTTTTGCATGAACTTCACAAAGACTCTTTAGAACCTGCTTCTTTCTTAGCGCAGTCCAGATTTCTAGTCTTAGTGCAATTATTTACGGGAAGTAGGAAAAGAATGAGGATGAAGATTGGGAAAAGATGGAATGGCCAAACCCAAGGCTGCTGTACCACGTACAAAGACTGACCTTGCTCTGTGTGGACAGAGCTGTGCATGATCTGTATGAAATCCATGGGAGTACTTACAGCCTGAAGGAAGCGGAAGGACAGCAGGGCACTGCCAGCTCCCCCCCAGGAGTGTCTGTCCTCATAATCTCCCTCCTCCAGCAAGAACTGATGGCCTTTGTAGCGTTCCTTATCATAGGCAACCCATCTGTGGCAGCCCCACAACAAAAGAGTAAGAGAAGTCAGTAAGGGCAAAACAACTGCACACATTATTTTCTCTGACCAATAAAGGGAGAAGAGAACACCCCATAACCACTAAAATGAGTATCACAGACCCAGCCAATGAACAAAGCAATGCTTGTTTGCAATCACAACAGGCACCCATGAAGTGTTCTTTGTGGATCAAAATCCTGCCATGTGATTCTTTATCCAACAATAGCTGATTTATGTAATGCTTCTCTGTGCACCTCCTCCCGGCCAGCCACATTCCCAACAGCAATATTTGGTACCACAGAGCCCAGGTTGCAGCTAGATGCCAAAACTTTCAGTGATAAAAAAAAGCAAGCAGCCCATCTCTTCAGTGTGCTAATAAATGATGAGACCCTACCCTTGCTGGAGCTGGTGACAAAATTAACAGATTTCAGCAGAACAAGATTTCGCCTGCTTATATGTTTCTTTTTTTCTTTAATCTAAAAATGTATACATATAAACAGACAAGCAAACTGAAGATATAAACCATATTGCATATGGAGTATGTTTTAGCAGTAAACAAACATAAATTTTCAAAGTATTTTCAATAAATAGATAAGGCTCAGTTAAAATAAGGTGTTTCCATATCAACTTCAAATCTCTAATGGATGTCAATTTAAAAAAGTGCTTCCCCCTCCTTTTTTCTTGTAAGCATTTCTTTCATTAAAGCTCAGTTGTAAATATTAGAACTGCTGTACAAGTTCTGTTGGCAGTGAAATTTGGCAGGCAGGGATAGCTTCACTTTTAGTACCATTTGGTATACATTAATTCAGCTGTTTAGCTTACCACAGCACTAAAAATAAAAGCTGCCACAACAGACAGAACAATGATTTTTAATAATCTGAGGCTTCCCAGATAGTGAACACACAATGCACTTATGAATAGATTATTCCAGTATTAACAATTAAGTTCGTTTTGAATTTAGTGCTCGTAAAATTCTGACAGCAGCCTGAAAAGATGTATGTTATTCCATCTTTATGCTGAAGTGGAAAATCCCTTCAGAAACAAAAGCAAGATTTCCTGAAAACTGTTTTATTACTGAAGTCTTTGGCAGAAGCAACCATCCTGCCTGCTCACAGTGTTGGGAGGGGGTGAAAGAACCACATGAGGGGTCGGTGGCTGGGGCTGAGTTTACCTCAGAGCATCGACCTGTGACACAGGTGTGACACTGTCCTCTCTGTGTGTGTGACACAGGGAGGGGCAGGGCAACACAGAATCCATCCAGTGCCTCAATTAATGAAAATAACAGCACATTCCCAATGCCAGGTAACATGCAACAGTGGGCAGAGGAAAACCATTAAGACAATAAAACAGTTGGTAAGTTTCAGAGGTATTAAAATGTCAGACTGAAGATTGACCACACCTACCCAAGGTCATTGCAGCAAATTAAGTAGTGACTACCAGAAGTATAAAGCAACACAAATTAAAGCTCTGTGTGAACCAAGTGGACTAATTTATTGGCATCCAAGTGACAAACACTGACTTCACACCTTTCACACATTTAGCTTGGTAGGCTGATAACTGAAGAGCTGAAAATAAAACAAATACACACTCCCTTCTTTTCAAAACATTTCACCTGTGGAAGACTCCAATTATCCCTTAGTTAGCACTTCTAAGCATTTAGTTATGCTTCTCTATTTTAAAATAAATAAATATTAAAGTGAAATATACTCACACTCCACCAATTACACGTAGTGATCCAATTTCCTGAAACTCTTCTTCACTACCAAACAGTGCTGGGACAGAAGTGATGTTTTCTGAAAACTCTTTGGACCATCCCCCAAAGTGGGCTTTCTCATATATTATTATCTAGAAAACATGATGTCAAGCTTAATCCTTCTAAAGTAGACAAGAAGCCTTTCCCTGTACTTTGCTGAAGTTATTTCCATGACTGCAGTTAACAGCACCTTCAAGTTCCTCATCTGCTGAATCACACAGATCAGCTGTTAACAGTATTTGTATCTCTTGCAGCATGTATCAGAAAAACACCCAAGTTTGCATGTATTTGTATAATTAAAAGTTACCTAAAATGTTAATGTTTTTTTAGGAGGAGAAAAAAGGAGCAATAGCTCTGGATCAGCTTTCAGCTCCTCAAGTCACAGAGGGATCATGGTCTCACTCACAATTCTCGTACTGGAATAGGTGCAAGGATGGAAGGGTCCTAGTCCTGTCCTCTTCCTCCCTTCCCTCTCCTTTTCTTTTTAAACTTGGTATGTTAAATGGGAAAATCTCCCCCAATCCCTTTATCATTAGTGACTAATATGTCAAGTCAGAAAAACTCATTTTATAGCAAATTCACATTCTCCTAAATGTGAAAAACAAACTACTGGTACTTTTACACCTCATCAAACACTAAGTGAACTTGACAGCACTAGAGAATTTTTCTTGACAGAAAGCATTGAATAGTTATCAAAGATCACACACCAAACAAAAGAAAAGCAGCTTGCATAAAGATTTTATATTCCCAATGTGCTTATATTATCAATGCCCTCCGTGCTTACCTTGACATTCATTGGCATTTGCACCTTTAGTCCACCCTAAAACAGATGTGGAGGGGGGGAAATAAGTTATTTATATTTAACTTGAAGTTCCACTCTGACATGTGTTTTATAGTACTATCAGAGCATGAAGTCTTTGCAATTGTATTCATCCCTTTCAGTACTGGCCATAGATTTCAAAAAAGGCTAGGCACACTATAAACCTGACCTATAAACCAGTCAGTGCACTGACAAACCTCTAAGACTGGCAAGCAATTTAAAAGATATCCCTTCATGATCCAAAAATCCAAAGAAAATATTTGCTACATGTTTTAAACTAATTGATACTGATCAGTTTTTAAAATTAACTTTTAAGGCTTTGTTGTATGCGTTTTGAATTTCTAAAGCACAAATGGTGCAACGCTAGAAGAGAGAGAAAAAAGCAGGACAGAGAGAAAGCAGAGTCTAACATATTCATGTTTATGGTCAAAGAACAAATACAACAAGTGCATCTTCTCTGGAAATGTGAGTGAATGATGGTCTGTGAGGGAATAAGAGACTGACCTCACTTGAGTGACTAAAGAGACAGCTATTAGGTCTTAGCTCCTTATGGCTTTTAAATTTTCTGTGGGCTTGCTGTGTACACAGTAAAATTTGTGTTATACCCCTTCCCATCTCTCTCACATGCAGAACCAAGTGCTGTCCATCAACACAAAAAACAGCTGCACCTCCCCAGACTGGAGTGCAATCTGTGGTCAGAGAAATACTACTGGCTAATAAACTCCTTATCTGGTCTTTCACCCCCAGCAGACCCTAACTGAAACAAAAGAAAATCAAAACTTCAGAAAGGGCTTTTTGGTTAATTAATTAGTGATGGATGCAATAAAATGAAGAGCCTTTCTTACTTGACCTCCTCCCAACAACAGCAGTTTCCCAGGAAGACATTGGAGGGTGCAGAAGCCCAACAAGTCACAGTGACCAAAGCAAACACACCACGGAGGATTAACCCAGAATGAACATCAGAGCCCATCAAAACCTTTGGGAAGCAACAATAAAAAAAGGGAAGGCACACAACTTATTAGGGAATTGTGAAGTCCTCACCATTCTTAGAGGACGCAGAGATTTTACATCTGCTGAAGGAATTTCAGGTGGTGAATCACATTCTTCCAAAACCGTCATCTCTCCCTTGTAATTCAAGTCAGAATAAGCAAGCCATCTAGAACAGTAAGGATAAATGACTCAGTAAGTTCATTAATTAGGTTCCAAACACAAAGATCTTATTAAAATTATTTTCCTTTTTGTACTCATAAGAGCTAGATAATGTTTTAGACAGCACATCAAAACAAAGCTGTATTTAAATATGCTGGCAACATCACTACTAGGAAGATCTCAGATACTTTGTCTTAGTTCAAGCTAAATATAAATGAAAGAGAAGAAAATTACCAATTTGTTCACACACTTCAAAAAGCCAGCTTTGATTGTATACTCTATGAGTATACAAAAAAAATAGTATTGATGATGAGATGCTTGCTCTGAATTTTACCCAAGATTATCACCTTATGAATTAAAAGGCTTCTTACATCAATCCCGTGTCATTTTTTTCAGTGGAAGTTATTAAAGTACAATTATCTACAACAATCCTTTGGAAAGCCAGCATAATTTTGATGTGAGGATTAAAAATGCTGGGAGTGCTTCAAACTGTTTTAAATCAAAAAGAAAGCTGAATGTCAAAGCTGGACACAGGCTTAGGAGACCACACAAGGAATGGAGGAACAGGCATGGAGCCATATGGAAAGTGATTTTCTTAAAACTACCAAGTTTTGTCAAAACTAGGACAGGACTCTGTTTTTAACTCCTTCACCATTCCAAGCTTCACAGGCATATTTGTGAGATTTTGGGAAGACTTGGTTCACATGGAAAGACAAGACACTTGTAACAGAAGAACTAAAGTAATTCTGCAGTTCTTTATGGGAAGAGCTGCACAACTCCCAAACTTCAGGAACTGTGAGGTTTTGGCCCAGGGAACAACAGCCCATTCTGCTCAATACAGGGAGTTCTGGGCTACCCAGGGACCTGTGTCATACTGCATCATCTCCCTCCAGAATGCCAGGATATGGCTGTAGCTTGAGAAATGCTCGGATGATGTAACACTCATTTTCTGGTACTCAGCCACAGTGTTGTGGCTATAACAGGGGGGGTGACTTGGGAGACAGTATCTATTCTCCAGTGAAATGAAGGTTAATTATAGTTGAGTTGCTTCCTCTATTAATAAAGCTACTCAGATATGGAATTACTGAAGACTTCTATGTCAGCAACTAGGAAAAAATGCCTTCAAATCAGGAGCCCACAGAGCACAATGCTGATGTCTAGGGCTGGGAATATTAAATGTATGCTTTCCAGTTTCCAGCAAAACCCCTCAGATATTGTTCATGTTGCTGACTGAGTTTCATCCCCTGATATTACTCTTCTACCTGCTGGCAAAATGCTGCTAAAAAGGTTCAGTACTCACACTCCTGATCTGACTCTTATATAAGGGTTTTTCTCAACATCCAGCTCTTCTAAATTGGCAGCTGCAGCCTGTATGCAGATGGGAAATCCCTCTGTACTGCCAGCTGCCAGGCAGAACTCCACCTCTGGAATGCCACAGTCCTGTGGAAATGAATCAAAGGGTAATGTTTATCCACACTTGCAGACTCTGCCCCCAAACATTCGCTTTTTTGCCCCTTCTTCTCACCCTTCTGCAGGCTTCATATGATGGAAGGGTTTTATTCTTTTTTAAATGGAGGCTGGGTTTTTTATAAAAGCTAAGGGAAGTGAATTTCCAGCTCCCACTAATTTTCAAAGGAATTTATGGCTGTCAGGTTACTTGCAAAAAGGCCAGTTTAAATATTCTCCAACCAAAGGACTGAACAGCATTATAACACTGACTTCTTGTTTTTAAAAAGGCAATGCTTCCGTAACACACGATGCATGTATTAACTAAAACCTTCCAGAAACATCTATTGCATTCCCACCTCCACCCCTCCACGACAATTTGATTCTGTAATGCAGAATCCAACTACAGCATCAAGCCATATGAGTTCAATTTTTCTGTTGTGCTAAATAAATCAACATCATTTTACACAAAGAAAGGAAAAAAAGATCATTATTAGAAAACATCTATTCTGTTAAGTAGAAACTTTAGCAATTTTCCTGTTACCACAAAGCAATAACCTCTATTTCCTTACTGGAGGTTGGCTACTGAGAGATGCCATGCTGGAGAACAAACTTGTTGGCTACGTGCTCTTCTCTAGAATTTGCAGGGATTTTATTGCAGTATTTATATAACATTTTATTGCCAATTTTATATATTTAAATTTGCAGTATTTATATAACATGGATTGCCAGCTTTCTTCTCCAGCAGGCAAAGACACTGTGAATCAAAGAGGATTTTCTGCAAGTCCCTGTTTCAGCAGGGTGCTCTGCAGCAGTGAAAGGCAGCTCGTGAGTGCGGCTGCAGAACTTCACTTCTCAGTGATAACCTCCCAGGACTGTTCCCCTTGTCCTCCTGACCCACAGGCCCATTTGCTTTAGGACAGAGGACTTGGGCAGCAGACAGAGACATCTAGAATCCCAAAGGTGGCTGGAGGAAGATGCCCCCTGCACTAGAGAAGAGGGATAAGGAGTGGTCTCTGAGGGTGCCCCCAGGGAAGAACCTGATTTCTGGATTTGGTGAGGACCCAGGAGGGGCACACCGTGACAGAGATCCTGCATGGACTGTGACTTCTGAAAGGAAGAACAAGAGCTTGCAGAGAAGCCCAGCAACAGGGCACAAAAGCCCTGGAAGTTACAGCACCTCATCTCATGACAGCCCCTGCAGCGCTCTCCTTTCGCATGTGGGATTTCAGCGGGGTTTTCACGGGGTAACATCCCACTCCTTGGTTAGCACGATTTTTCCATTGGTTATTCAACTGTCAGCACTAAGTGTGGCAATTAGAACGGATCCTCTTCAGGAGATTGTTTCACTTTCCTCCTGAGACCTGAGGTAACACAGTCATACTGCCTTGGCAGCTCTCCCTCCTGCACAATCATGTTTCCTCTGCATTGTACCGTGCAAACAATGCTCACTCTTTGTTTTTAGAACAAAAACTGCAATACAGGAATTTTTATTTCCAGATTTACCAACACAGAAAAACTAGGAAAAAAGACCTTCCAGTACAATGCTGCTTTATGGGAAAATGCTAAGGAACTCCATCCCTCAATTCTAAGGGTATTGCTAGACAAGATTTAAAAAAAATACAATTTTCACATGTATATATATTATATTAAATCAGTTGAGAAACTTGAAGTCTGTGGGGTCTTTTTCTAAAAATATCTGATACGTAAGAAGGCTGAATTCATAAATCCAACAATGAGGCTTGATCCAGAAAATAGGAAGTTGCACCTAGAAGAATTCCACATATAATGATGCCAGACTTTTAATGGCTTCACATAAATTCTGAAACAAAGTACCAACAAGACCAGACAAGTATCAAAATAAAAGTATCTGCCTGCGGGCTCAGACAGAATATGAGATGGAGTATGTTTAATTTTAATTTAGGAGGCTTTTGTTTTTGTTTTTCATTTAAGATTGGAAAAAGCCAGTCTGTAAGCTCTTTTCAAGTCTGCTCTCCTGACTCTGAAGCTCCTGAGGCAGTCTCCAGCTCAAGTGATGACAAATTTACCAGGGTAGGTAAGGCAGAAGTACTCATAATAAAGTCTCTCCTATTTATCACCATCTGTCTCCAGCCAGATTTTGAGAGCAATAAAAAAACCTCTACTCATAGTGATTGTATTTTTGTGTATGTTCTAGACTAAGTCCACAAATTTCTTTCATAAAGTGCCACACAATAAACTGAGGTCTTCTTCAAAACCAATTCAAATATTTATTTTTAAAGGTGCTAGCGTGGCGGAGCAAGAAGTACACCATGTTTTCTAAGCCCACTTTTTTAAAGTCACAAGTACACATTCTGTCTTAAATATGGAGTTCAATTTACTTGTACTGATGCACAGACTGCAGAAAATGGTAACATTTATTATTACTGTATGAGATGAATGCTATATATTTGCACATGCACACTCTGTGCCACACCATTAATTTATACAATTCAAGCATGCAAACTTAGCTTGGTAAATATTGGCCCCAGCATGTTCATATTTGCCTGAGCATATTTAACAGCCCTCATCACTTTCAGAGGCTCCTTTAACATTCCCAATAAAGCCACCATCTCTATAAACAAAATGAAAACCACACAAATATGACAGCAGTCAGGTGGAGAACTAGATCCTTCAGTCCAAAGCCCTGTCATCTGCAAGGCGTCAAGATTTGGAAGTAAGATACACACATGCACAACTATTACCATGCAAAACTGCTACCACAGTATTTCAGCCCAGATCCCAAACTGGAAGGTTTCCTCCCTAAACCCAACCCCCAAGACTGTGCCACCCCCATCACAAGCAGTCCAAACTCACTTCATTCATTGTCCTACAGACAGATCAAGTGAAAACAGAACAAAAAGCACGGCAAACACATTAGGCAGCTGTGCTCATTTCCAGTGATAATACACAATCAGCAAATGCTTAGGCAGGTCACAGCCCCCAGGCATCCCTCTCTGCCTTCCTTACTCTATGCTGTTCCCCTCTCACCTCCACACAGTCATCCTGGAATGCCAGTGCCTTCCCTGGTGCTCTTTAGGGAGATGGGATGTTCACAAAGCACGTGGGACACCTGCAGACACCTCCAAAAGAGCAACATGGCCCACACCAGAAAGGTGAAAGCTCCTTCAGGGTAGCATTAACACAACCCTTAGGCCTTCAGCACTAAATATTCCTCTTCAGTGGCATCTCTAACATTTCTCTAAGCCTGACCAAATCCTGCAGAAGTGACAGATCTAAAGCTTTCAATCCCCTCAAGGTGGTCTTGGTTGTTTATCGTTCTTCTGGATCTAGGCTTACAGCCCTAACAGCTCCAGCAGGGTTAAATAGCTCTGCACTCTTAGGGCTTCTCCTGTTAGACCTGTCAGCTGTGGTGACTGAAGTGATCAAATCAGCCTGTTTAACTGGGGTAGTTTTGTGTCAACAACAGGACAAAGAATGACTGAAGTCTGGTTTCTTAAGGTTTCTTAAGAATGAGAGAAGAGCCTACTGCAAACCAGGCCTAATTAGTTCTGGTATTCACATGATTGCTTTGTAGTACAGTCTAGACACCATTTTACTTTAGATACACAATTTGTCTTTAGGATGCTATCTGCTTCTGGAGCCTCTTTTTCTTTAACTGGACCTGTTGGTACTTCAGGCTTTTTTACCCATTCATAATTCTTGGTCCCAAGTGTTCCAGCACTGCACCACTCTTGTTACCACCCACCACCATCAAACCCAGCTACAGAGCTCCACAGGGCTGGTAAATAAAATTATACAAAAGAAATAAATGATTACTGTCCTGTAAATACCAGCCAGCAAATGAGAAGCCATCTGAAGTTCTCCTATGGCATCTGACAAAATAGTCCCTGCTTAAATTATTATCTTCTTTTCACCTGGTAAACCACACAAACAAAAGAAACACACCCTTCAAGTAATAGTGTGAATAACCCCAATACAAAGAGCTTTGCTTAAGGAGACTCCACAAGGAATCCAGTTATTCCCTGCCTAACCATCTTGCAGACAGTGATTATAAACAGCTGTTTCAGATCCCTTGCCACCTTGCAAAGCAGTGGTTCACAAGACTATTCCAAAGTGGAGGTGTCAGGAACTCTTCTTGGCTCTTATTATTGGGAATGTAACATTTAGAACCCTCTGTGGGCTTCCAGACACAGAGAGAAAAAAGCCCAATGTGCAAAAAGGTCAAAATATGTATTTATAGTGGGCCAGAGAACTGACCTGGCTAAACAGACTGTGTTGCAGGAGCTGCACTGAACCTGGGTGTGCAGGCAGGCTTTGCTAGCCTTGGCTCATGCAGCCTAGCCTTAAAGGAAATCAGTCTCCACATCATTTAAGATTGGTCTTCATTTTTCTGGTTTCACAATCTGTTTCTTTGGAATCTCCTCCACACAATTTTCTTGAAATTAAATACACATGGATACACCTAATGCATATCCACAGTTAGCCAGGCCATAAGCTAACCAAAAAGCTTGTCACCACTTTCTTTAACTCTGTAAAAAGTTAACAGAATCTCTGCTTTTTGGGGAGACTTGAAGCCAAATCAAGAGCAGAAAGCTACTGGCAGGCTGTCCTTCAGTCAATATGCTGGGAAGAAAATAAAATATTCAATGTACCTCCTACAGTTTCCTTAGTAAAAATCCATTTTTCCTCTTCTTGGCAAGCTGATTCCTTCTCAAATATTTAGCCAATGTTCAAATCTGCTAACACAAGGCAACTGAGCAGCCATTAAACAAAGATCATAAAAAAAACCACTTGAAAAATTGGAGGACAAGCCAGACAACCTGGAAACAGAACCAGTATGGCCAAACTACCCAGGAGAAAAGACACTGACAGCCTATAAAGAAGAGAATGCCAGTAAAACACACATATGAGCTGCCTAAAAAAGAATCCACTATTTGTCAAATAAAAACAAAGCCTATATTTTTCACAAAAATAAATAAATAAGGTACCACTCTGGGAAACTGCCTTCCAAAAGCAGTTCCACAGCAGCTAAAAAACAACCTAAAAAAGGATGGAAGCCTTCATGAATCAAGGTTTAGGGGACAAAACCTGACCTAGTGAAGGCATTAAACTCTCCAGCCATACCTGCTAGAGGTTTAACTTAGACAAGGAAAGTGCTGATTACTGAACTAGTGTACAGTAACAAAGCTTTCCATCTGTGTCTACAAGTGAACCACAGACTGGAAGAAGAACAGAAGTCAAACCTATTTAGCTGTACTTCAAAGGTTTTTATCAAGCATGATGAAGTTAAACACAGTATCTTTCCTATCCAAGAGTCTTCGTTCATACCCAAGACACATCCAGCTTCCCTTGGCTATTGTGGAATACCTTCATTTAATTAGTTGTCTTCCACATTATTGATCAACATTAATATTACATATTGGTCAAAGGCCTTTCATTTGTTTAGTTCAAATAAATCTTAACTTCATTATTCTTGCCTTTAGTCTTTTGAATTAATTAATTTCTAAGTTTTTTAAGATAATGAAAAAGTATTTCTAATTGTTACAACATTATGCCCCTGTAGTGATGACAAAAAGGCTATCAGTTTTAAAATGACCTCTAAACCAGCAGAGAACAGAGAAACCACTTTACTCAAAACCTTTCACATTGTGATACAAATGATAATTCCCTCACAGCAAGGGCCACTGCCCTGTGAGTAAGTGGAATGTTACAATGAACAACGAGACCAGTAAGTCGTCTTAAATCACAAGATCTGGAAAAAAATATTCCTCATTCACTGAATAACAATGGATGCATTATATTTAGTTTTAGACAATTGATTCTTATCTTTTACACAAAAAGCCTTCTAAACTGATGGCTGTGGGCAGAGCCACGTGCTATAGGTGTACCACTGGTCCAAGTGGATGGCACAAAAGCTGTAGAGGGAATGGCAGCAGTTTTTGGAGGCTACACTGTACAAACAGGATTGGAAACCCAACTACTACTGAAGCAGGATCCATACAGACAGAGCAGACAGCTTAAGATAAAAACTTCATCAAAAATATGAACTGATTCCATTTAATTTCAAATAACTGGACAGGTAAACATCTAAAAGCAGGGGAGCCTGTGTTACATGAGGGTGGTGTCAAAGAAACATAATCCACCTGCTCATTAATTCAGGAAGAAAGGGAAATTAAATGCAGCAAAAACCTTGGAATTTATTGCCTAGAAAGTGAAAAAACTGAGTCACAGCAAATTTGAATAAAGTCAGGAACACTACACACACATTGTCCATTGCTGGTGACCAACAAATCAATTATGCATGTGAGAATATTGTGGAGAAAGTCTGTACCTTTGTTACGTGTTTGATTGAACCAATTGTGAGGTTTCTTCGGTGATGTTTTATGCCTGGGAGATCCCAAAGGTGATCCAGCACAACTTCTCCTTCTTCCAGTACATGTTTTCGACCCTGGAACTTTGGTTTCTCATAAAAAATCCAACTGCAAAAAAGATAAAATGAATTGAGTTGTTGCTAGTAGAGCACAACTGATGGAAAGCCCAGGAAGAAGCTCTTCTTACTAAGATAAATATCATATTTTTGTTATGCTATCCCTCAGTAGTCACATTCACTTTGGTATTGTAAAGTAAAATACACAGTTCTTCTCCAAGACAAAATATAAAATAAAAATATAGCTAAACTACAATGTGAATGAACAGCCTTATTTTACTGGGACAAATATATTAACTGTCACATCAAAACGTGTCCTGTTCAAGCAGACACTATAAAAGGCATAAAACATGCTAATAATTGCATTCAGCATTTCTTAGGATGTGAAAGGAATGTATGCAAAACCACACAAGGCTGCCTCAAAACTGCATAAATGTGACATGCATGGCTGACAGTCAGAAACATTCCCTGTAAGGTCCACCAAGTAAATTCCAGTGCAACAACTGACACAGACCTGGCCCCATCTTCCCAAAGCAAATTGAGCAATACTTGCAAACTTAAAGGTCCTTGTATATATCCCTCTGTATTCACATTCCTTTCAATGCCACATTAAAACTGAGCAGCTGAGAATGTTCATTTCATGGTCCTCTAGCAGCAGCTACTGCATAATGAAACTGAACTGTAAAAACACACATTTTTTTAAAATACACATATTTCTAGTCATGATTATGGCTGCACTGGATCAGCACTTCAGGCAAGGGCTCTAAACTCACTTGTGGCTCTATTAGAAACTTTCTGTTTGAAGCTAGCTCCCAAGAGAAACAATTATATTTTTTTTAGTGCAGCATTTAAAGCCTTGCTTTACCCTTTTTTCATTGGTATCAGTCTAATAAAGCAAGAAAAAGACACTATTGCAGATGGGACACGTATCATAAATAAAAGAAATAAACATACAAGAGGAACACACACACAAGTCTTTTGAAAGTCTGTTTAAATATGACCCAGGTTTCTTACCATCCTCTAATAATCCTAAGTACTGTTCCAATGGGAAAGGTCCATGATGAGGCATCCAGCACATCAGAATGAACTTCCTGTTTACTTTTGTTGCCACAAGTATCATAAATAATAATCTGAAACAATACACAATGCATGCAAATGAGGGCCCATTTCAACACAGAGCACAGACTGCTATTTTTTTGCTTGCAATTTGTGCCCACTCAATTGAGAGGCTACAGTTTCATCCCATATGAAACACTCCAGTCAATGAAAGCAACAATTGCTGAGAAAGACAGCAAAATTACTAGTGGCAGGATTTTAAATAATATATTCTCACTATTAGCATGGGGAAGCACATGCTATTAATGCATAAAAACACAGAAAATTCGACTAACAACTTCAGACGCTTTCCATTCAAAAATGACAGTATGACAAATTATTCCACGTATCATATTGATTTATGTGACACAAACTCTGCTTACCTTCCCTGGTCTTGGGTTGTATTTGAGACTTGCCCTGTCAATGAGGTTCTGAAATTAAAAGGACACGGCAAACAGCTATTAACAACTAAAACAGTGGCACAAAGCATGAGCAGATTATTCTGGGTCCACTATTCCTTTACACACAGACACAACTGTCTTTAGTAGAAACAAACAAGATTTGTTTCACTGCCATTCAGAGCTGGTGTAAATTATTTAACAGGATCAATCAGCAGAAAGCAGCATGTGCTAGAAAGGAAGAGCTGTTATGGAAGTTATGACCTTTACAAATGTATTACCCCTTGCCAGCAAACAATAAACTGCATTTCTTAACAGAGGAAAGAACAAAAGACACATCTAACAAAGACTGGAATATTCCCAGCATCGTGGAAAGACTTCTTCAGTTACACACACACTTGGTCCATGTGGCACTTTCAGATTCTAAACACGAATTGCAAGAACTCTTTCCATACCCTCATTTGCCACTGCTTTAAGCAAACTAAAAAAAGAAAATGTTAATCTATGGAAGCAGCTATGTTACTTGCTAACTGACCTATAGTTTGTAGAAGACACTGTGGTGAAACAAAGAGCCCAGTAAGCTGATAATTTTTTTTAAATTATTTTTTTTGGATAAGACAGTTCTCTTAATCTCAGAAGTGAATGAAATAAAAGAACAATTTTCATATAAAAGGCAATTCCATCATCTTCAGGTTGAAATGTCCTTAACATGGAGAAATCTGTCTTGTGCTATTATTGAGACTTTTTATTATGCATATTTCTCTATTTTACCTTCTCTTCACAGATTCTGTTTGACAATTAGATCGATTTCACCTGTGTGCTGAACCAAGACTGTTACCTTTTAAAAATTATTTTATCAGAAGACTTTTTATTTAAACTATGACATAAAAAAGCCTAATAACCTCTGATTAAAGCTTTTGATTACTTTTATGATAAAAACTTACTTAAAAGGTAGCAAGGAGGATAGGGAGGCAGCACCTTTGAATCTGGGCTAATCACTTTGATTATAAATATCGTGTGACATGACATCTTACCGCTGACAATTCTCCCAGTTTCGGCACGGCGCTGTCTCGAAACCAACGAATCTTTGGCTGCAGCATATCCTGGAGAATGCTTCCAAAGCTGCTCCTCTTTTCACAAGAGCCTTTCCTGGCAGATTTCAAGTACTGGTAGTACACACTTGTAGGAGGCTGTGTTACAGCAGCATCAGCTTTCTCTGGAGCTGGTTTACAAGGTGTCTGACTGGGAGGAGACACATCTGGAAACTGTTCTGGTTGCTCCTGGGAGTCAAGCTGTTCTTCTGAAAGAAGAAATGATTGCTCAAGGAAAGATCTGCTTTGGTCATTTGATTGAGGGGTTGCTTTAAAATTCCCTCTGCACTGATTGGAAAGGCAGTTGTCTTCTCTCTCAACATCGAGAATATTTTCCTCATATGAAGATTCTTCCTCCTCTTCCTCCACCCCATCCTCCTCATCCTCCTCCTCTTTGCTGAAGCGAGCAGTGAACTGCAAGCGCTCGGACACGGACTGGAGGAGGGAGAGCACAGAAGTGTGGTCAGAGCTGTCTTTGGAGACTCCCCCAGGACGGCTTTCTGGAGACACATCCGTGGACAGCACATCTTCCTGGGAGCTGTCGTCCTCGTAGATGGGAGACAGAGAGAAAGGATAAATTCTGTAGCGCTTGGCCTCCACACTCAGGAACGACTCTGAGCCTCGGCTCTCCACTGCTTCGTTCACCCTGCTGTCCTGCCCATAGAGACAGACTGACTCCTGCTTATTCCTTGCTCTGTCACACCTTAGATGATCTGTATCATCTGAAGGAAAATCAGAAGGAGAAAGAGAACCAGTTTGCATCTCACCAGCTGAGACAGATTTATTCTCAGTTTGAAGAGCACCTTCATAAATGATGGTAAAAGAACTGTTTCCCCACTGTTCAATTAGTGGAGAAGAGGCCAAAAGTTCTGTTGGTTCCTTCATGCCATTGCTGCAGTCCAGGCCGTTTTCTTCGAGCTGGTCATTTCTCTCCGTGTCATCTTGACCCTTCATTTGTGCCTGCTTCAGATCCTCACTATTTTGGGCAAAGACTGTGTTGAAGCAGTGTTTCCTTTCACCACCCTCTCCAGGAACAGACACTTCAGGTACCACTGACTGTGTATCTAACCCAGTATTGACCTCTGCTCCCTCATTTGCCCCTTCTGCTAGTTCCTCTCCACTCTCCACTGATGCTTTTATTTGTACTGGTACTTCCTCTGCAGCCTCTCTTCCACAGTGTTTGTACAGACTGCTCTCTGCATTGCTTTCCAGAGACATCTGAGGGCTGCTTTTATCTTTGGAGTCACTCTGCAGCCCAATACATTCTTCACCATGCCTAAAAGATGACAAATTATCATTTACAGCTGGCAGCAGTGCACACTCTGGCATATTTGTATTATTTAACTGCAATGGCAAAAGTGTTTCTTCAGTCACAGCAGCATTTCCATCTATAGAATGTAAAGCTCCATCAGATTTTCTATTTATTACTGATACTTTTCCACACATTTCTGCTGCGGCCACATGGTCACACACCTTTCCATTGTGCCTTCCTTTTGCTGGTGTCAGAAGATGTGATTCTGGCCTTGCTAAACTGCCAAAAGGAAGAAATCCATTTGTTTGACAAGTAATTGCATTATTTGGTACCTTTTCACCCCTTTGGGGCCAGCCTATGCCATTTTCCACACAATCTGGAAGCCAAGGAGGACCTGAACAACCTGCCTTTTCACACTTCACAGTCTGAGCTTCATCCATCTCTGTTGGTTCCTGAGTGTTGGCAGCAAACCTCATATCCAGACTCTTTGGAATTTCAGCCTCAGGTTTAGGCTGAACCTTCCCAGAAAGGCTTTCCCTCTCAGTGCCTCGCTGCTGACTGGATGCCAGTTTTTGTACGGCTGAGTTAATGACCCCATCAACTGTTTCTTTTGCTTTTAGTGCTAGTGCCCTTTCCAGGTCAATTTTATCAGGGATGCAAGAGAGTATCTTTTCATCTTGATTATTTGTATCCACTCTTTCCTTTCCTGTAAACAAAGATGAGCCTCCTGCACAGGTCTCATTAAAATCTTTTAATGACTGCACAGCTGACTGGATTTCTCCTGCTGCCAGCTGTACACTTTCAGCCTTCTGATAATTTGCAATATCTGTACTTATTAAACTCTCCTTGCTCCCACAAAGCTGGCAGACACCAAAGCCTTCTTTTGCTATTATTTCTTCTGTAGCCAAATGTAAAACCAAGTCCACTATTTCTTCAGCTTTCTTCAGCAGAACAGCAGCATCTGGGAAAGAACAATGTTCTTGTCCCTTCACATGGATATCTCCCCATCCTGTCCCAGAACAGAGCCCATTTGCCTGGGCAGGTGCAGCAGCTCTTTGGCCAGAAGGGGCTTCCAAGGGAGCAGAAGCACCAGGAATCACCTGTCCCACAGCATCCCCACACACGCTCTCAGAACGGGCTGGCACGGCTGCAGTTTCCAAAGGTTTCAAGGGACAGATGGGCGATGGCATTGCCTCTGCCAGGACACTGCTGCCAGCCTGCTGTGTGGAGAAGGCCTCATCTGCCCCATCTCCAGCTCTGTGACTGGAAGAATTACCATTCCCCTGAGCAGCGCTGGACATCTCCAAGGCAGAAACAAGAAGGTTGGAGGATTCTCTGGATACCAGAGGAGTGGGTCTGGAGATGCAAACAACCTCTGCATCTACTCCATCAGCAGAGCTATCAAACACAGGATGAGTAATCTCAGATTCCAGAGAATTTGCTGGGTACAAAGTTCTCAGGTCTCCTGAGCAAGGTGGCAAGGTGGTCATCCTGTTCACAGGGGTTATTCTCCCAGACTCTGCAGCTGAAAAAATAAAGCTGTCCTTTTCAGAAGCAGCAATCTGGCCATTTTCAGAGCTAGTGGCAGAAAGCAGCATTTTTTCTTGTTTGTCCGATGAAGAATCAATTACTGTGGGTGATAGCCTAAGTTTATTGCTGCTTTCCTTCTTGGAAGAAAAATTAATACACCCATTTTCAGAAAAAGGTGGAGATTCAGAAATTAAGTCTACATCATCTTCATGGGTGAAAGCAGAATGGTTGGTCAAAGGCTTTCCTTCAGATCTCAAGGCAGAATGAGGAACCATCACAGAGGTAGACTCGTGGGTTGGAAGCCCTGTCAGCTCATCAAAACTTGTTTTCACGCTTTGACACCCATGTGCACACAGTGACACATTGGCAAGGTTTTCCACTGCGGCCTCAGACAAAACCTTCATTGTTTCCTCACTCTCCACTCCTGGACAGGGAAAACCAATCTGCTGTGTGGAGGCATCCTTAGAATTCTCCACATGGATTACCCTGTGACCATTTTGTACATGCACTGCTTTCCCTGACTCACTCAGTTCTTCATTACACGTCCCCCTGCCCATGACTGTATCTTCATCATGCCCAATAAATGGCACTGGAGAAGTTAGATTGCCTGTGGCCAAGCAGTTTCCTCCTTTGGATTCCATGCTGAGTGAAGGAGATACTTGTTCATTAAAAGGAAAAAGAACAGTAGCAGGGAAGTTCTGTGGATTTTGCTCTCTTTCCACAGCAGTCACAATTTTCTGTGCATCGCCTTTTCTTGGATCACCACCTTTATTGTCACCGATGGTGTGCTGATCTGCTTTCTGCTGAAATGTAGTGGTACTGAAATGAAGCCTCTGGACATCCAATGTTTGCTCTGAGTGATTATCCACTTGATGATTACAGCACAATTCTCCCTTCCCTGCCTGCAGTTCTTCATTAACTGTCTTGCTTTTTGACTTGGGTGAATGTAAACAGTCATGCTGCATTTCTTTTGGAGATTCCTTATTACCTGCTTTACTACAATAATTTTCTTTATCCAAGTTAGAAGTGGCATTTTTGTCTGTCTGAAACAGAGTTTCTGTTTTCCCTGGCAGTCCATCTTCTTTTCCAACCAAATCATTTGCAGAACTGACTTTAAGGGAAAGAGTACTCTGGGAAGTGGAATTGGTTAGGATCCCACTGTTTCTACCACAAAATGGCAACAATGAATCTAGTGAAAACGTCCTTTTTACTTTTGTTGCAGCTAAAGCAGGTGTATTTCTTAAGTGTAACTCATGACAAGATTCATTGGATGAAGTTCTGGCCTTTGTGGTTCTTTCATGTTTACTTCTGCCCAAGCAATGCTGAGCTTTACCAGACTGTTTGCTTCCCACTCTAACTGCAGAAGAATTTAATATGGCATCATCTTGGTGATCTTTACCCTCATCTCTTCCATTTTCTCCTATTAGGCATCCTGATTTGCAAGACAGAGTTGTTTGGACTTCACCATTTTCTTTGACTGCTGAAGCATTTCTGTCCTCAGGCCTTTTTTCTCCTTTTCCAATTTCTGATTGATTCCTCAGGAGCTGCCTGATCCTTGCAGAACCCCGGTATGTTGCGTATGTGACTGCGGGTGCTTCGGGCTTCCGTCGTGTCTGCCTGGAACAAGGATCACCAATATCAGCAAGGACAGACAGTAAACTGCTGGTATGATAATAAAGCTTAGCACTAGCTGTAGATGACGTGAAATACTGGTTTACTCCACAGGTTAGCACAAACTGCACTCAGCACCTCCTTCTTCTGCTCAAGACACGTTTGTGTGACAAATGATATGGACACCAGCTTTTACTGAAAAAGCCAACTTAAACTATAAGTAAAAATGTAGATGTTGGCTTAACCAACTTCTACCATTTATCTGCTACCAGACAAGGGAATTACTACTGGCAAGTGTCACTGCAAAGCAAGATTTGCAGAGACAGAAATAATCATCCTGTTTTGAAGATGTTTGATGCTTCTAAAGCAGGTCTCATGTTAAAACTGCAGAAAATTTACTGTACTTATGCTCATTAAAATATTGAATTGAAATTTAAACTTTTACTCAAGCTCCCAGCAAATTGTCAAAAAACAGGATGAGGAGAAATAAAACATGTGGGAAAAAGAAGTATGTAACAGGGGATGCTTTTTTGAACCACAGGGTAGTAAGGAAAGAGATTGAATGGAGACTGGGTAAGAATGAAGACTCTTGGAATGCTGGAAGGAGCACCAAAATGGGAAAATCAGGAAGGTGATGAGGAATTGATAAACTAGCTATTTGTTAGTCTTCAATTTAGCAGGAAAAACATTGAATGCAAAAACTAAGAAATTAAAGAATCACCACAGGGGACTTGTGATCCTGCACCTTCATTGCTCTTTCTCATAATACTAAGAGTAAGTTCAGAGCCTGTCACTTCCAATTTTCCGAAGAAGCAGTTTTTGTCCTTTCTTAAAACTAGGAGACATCACAAATACCTTTCTTTCAAATGCCTCTCTCTTTTCCCCCTATTTTTCTGCCTGTTAAAGAATTCTTGCAAAAATCAGTCACTGTCAGTTTCTCAGTTCTTCACTTTAAGACAAAGTAGATGATCAGACTAGACTTAACCTCCCTTCTGCCTCAGCCTCCACTTAAACGAAGAAGAAACTCTTTCAAGGTCTGCCTTTTATCTGCTAACATAGGGAATGCTGGAATCAGCCATTCAGCTGTCTGGAAAATTGTCATACTCACTTCAGGAGACTCTTTTGGGTAAAGGTAACAACAAAAAAAGGTGTTGGCTAAGATTTTGATTTCTAATATAAAAGCATTGCAATATACAAAAATAGGTTAATAGCTTCTAAAAGCTCTTTGCATCTTCCCCCATTCGTTCAATTTGTTTAGAAGTTGTTACAGCTCTAGAGCTGACAACAAATAATTTAAGTGAGAAATAATAAATTTACTAAGGAAAGTGAAACATTTGAGTATTATTGAGTAACTATACCTTCAAATATCATCTGCATGGAGAATATATTCTCTCAAAAGATACATAAGAATATTAAAATGGAGTGGATTCACCAGTCTAAAAATAGAATCTCTTTTCTGTCAAGATTTTAGAGGCCAAGATTCCTATTTCAGTATTAATTTTATTTTGAAGAGAGAACTTGATGCTATTTAAAATCACAAGTAAAGAATACACACAGAATACAAATGAACTAAACGTGAAATTATTCATATTCATAAACATTAAAGAAGAGATATAAACAGTCATTTAGATGCATGTTTTATATTGTCAGGTACTTTTAGGCTAATGCCAAAATACATTAATATGGGAAGTTAAACTTTGCAAGAACTTGAAAATTCAGTTTGTATTGGGATTAAATCCACTGTCATCTCTGATGGAGCGAAATCTCAATGTAGGGTTTGTTGGCCAGGTATATTAAGTCACAGGGGAAATAGGAAAGTCCTGTATAAATAGCACATCTCCCAGCTTGCCAAGTTAGATGCCTGCATTTAGTCTTCCATAGCACTAGTTTGATTTCCAGAGATACCAGCAGTGGTAGCTGCTAAACATCACACACTCCATTTGTTAAAACAGCTGACTTGAGGATTCACAACCCTCCGAAGAAACATAAACATTGCTGAGTGATAAAAACCAAAACACAGTGGAGAAAAAGGGTAGTAAAAAAACAAAAACCCAACAAAAAACCCTCGTCATTTTCCACAGAAAATTTTATTCTAATATTTTCTAAAACTCCAGAGATCCTAAAAATGTGAGGAGAAGGATCTGTTGAGTTCTGCAGCACAGTGTATTTACTCAGCATCAGTCACAGTCATACTAAAAATAAGTCTTAAGAATGTAAGACCTGATGATATGCTCTTATTCAGAATTAACCTCACTGAGTAACCTTTCCTGCTTTAAATAATCACTATTAAGCTTTTACAAACTCCACCAGCTCCTCTCTACTTTGGCAACCTCAAAAATAAAAGTTGTCTTACAAGTGCCCTGAATCCAGATGAAATTTCTTTTTAAAAAAAGCAGTACACATATTGACACCATTTCTCAAAAATAAAAGAGAGTTTTTATGGATTCTTGAACAGATCAACTGTAATGATACGTTTGAAGTGAGCATATAAATGATACTGTAGGATGCCAAACACTCACTTTCACCAAAACCAAGGCCTGACTGAATAAACAGCTTGACAAGAATTAGCTTTTACTGAGTGTCTTTTATATCTTTTTGTCTGATTTATTTAATTTATTTTGTATGTGTTTTTTATCTGTTTTTGTGTGATATGCAGTGGGGAGAATTCAGATTTATGGACAAACACGTGGTGAGAACCAGTATTCCAGAAGAAACGTGGAACGCTTTTTTCCAGTTGTCTCCCATGCCCAACTTTACCTTTGAATTTTTCATGTGAACTCAGAAATTCTGAAACCCAAAGCATCCAGATATGGGATGAATAGATAAATTTTACAGAAGGATGACAAGGTGAATCCAGCATGATTGGGGTCTGTATCTACACTGATTGGAACTACATATCCCCCCAAACCAATATTTATTATGGATGGTCAGACAAAAAAAAAAAAAAGTACTCAGAAGCTTTTTTTGCCTTTGTGATTTCTCCCAATTCCTTTTTGCTCTCTGCTTGTCTTCTGAGAGAATTTTATGCTCCAATTGATCAATTTGAAGTCAGCAAGACTGCAGGCCATTTGCCCTTTGGAGAACTGTGCACAAACCCAATCCTGAGGAGCACTGGCTCCAGCCCCACTTCAGCTGCAGAGCCCCAGCCTGTGCCAGCGTCTCCCAAAACGCAGCTCTGCTCTCCTGCAGGCTTCACTCTACCAAGACTTCTGTCAGTGAGCTCTGCTCTCAACCAGAACCAACCTTTCCTCCACAGACAGGGCAACTTCAGGGTCTCTGCCCTTTGGTAAAGAATTTGCTGCTCAGCAAATTATAAAAATTATAACATATATAACTATAAAAAAATTTACCAGCAGACCTTTTAGTCCTAATGCATTTCCTCTCAGACCACACAGAAGCATGTTCACTCTGAATGCTCCCATGCAACAACAAGACATTTAAAAAATGAAAACCCATGTTCCTATGCAGCATCAGCAACTCAGCTGTAAGTCTTATGAAACAAATAAAGAAGCAGGCTATGCCACAAAAAAAAAAATCTTCTGGAAGCGTCACTAGAGACTTGTTTCATTTCTGATCACCAAAATAATATATAATTTTGAAACTTACCTTAAAAACTCTTCCCAAAATTTTTTTTTTCAGCTCATGTGAGGATGCAGATGAAAGCCTTACTATACAAAGAACCCAGTGTGTATTCTGTCACATATTTAAATTGTAGAAGATTCCGTCTTTCCTGTCCTCACAGGAAGCTATTCAATTCCCTGTAAAGCCTTAAATCAGTTTCACAAAAGACTTTGACAGCAACAAGAGAGTATGTCAACATGAGTTACACTAAATTTGTCAAAAGTAGGTGCTTGTAGATATTTCTTCTATTGTGAAAAAGATATAAAAAGTTAAAGGGGGACTAACTCAAGGAGGAGAGGGGAACATGTTCTGACATTTTATATGACAGACATCTTGTGTAACTTGCCCAAAGTGGCAGTGGTTATAAAACAGAGTTGTTGATTTGGAAGGCCAGAAGCAGGAGGAAACCTGCTACCTTAAATGCCTCATTCCAGTGCACCCATAAAGAACACATTGTTTGCATTTTTTCAAGTGTTCTCCATTGAGATGGCAATCCTTCCAACCCTGTTTGTGCCATACAATAATGCAGAAAGGAGAGAGCCCTACACATTTCCTAAAAGGTGCAGGAAGACCATGCAGGCAGATAGAGCATCTCAGGTCCCCAGCAGCACAGTTCATCTGCACAGCAGGGCACTGCTGCCCAGCTTGCCTCTCCCAAAACATGCCATGGTGAACTCTCCCCTCATATCTCACTCTTCCAGGTATTTTTCTCCCCAGTCCAGCAGTCTGCTGCTTTTACAAGCATATCCATGCATGAAAAATTCCCTTGATCTCTTCTCATAGACCCCACAGAGGGAGCTACCAGAGGGATCTGCAGGCTGCAGGCTGAAAATCACTGATCTAGATTTGGTACTTGGCTACCTCTCCCTGACCATCTTAAAATTACACTGTTGTTTATTTAAATTTTTTTCCACTTAGCTTTTATTCCACTGTATAGTTAACTGATAGCTTTTTAAAAAAATATGTTAAGGTACTTCATCTAGAAGCAAACGTCTTAAAGTCACATTGAAACACCCAGTGGAATCCAGCTTAGTCAGCCAGCTGGTTCCTATGCTCATGGTAAGATAATAAATGGGAAAAACAAAAGACTAGCTGGAAAAAAGACACTGTGGGCTAACTGAATAGTTGCCATACACAACTTAGATGAAAGAAAAGTTTTTAGCCAGAGGGGATAGCTTCATGATTTAAATCTGCAGTCTGAAATATTTAATGTCCTGGGACGTCACAATGTATGTTTGAAAAGGTCAAAAGTTTGATTGAACAAAGTGATTTACACACAGTTGATTCTGCAGGAAATTTCAAAGCTAATGTTCCACAAGGGCAATTAAGAGCCAACGACAATTTTAATAAAAGCAAACACAGTCCCTGTGACCTTGGATGGAATGTTTTTCCTTCCCCTTGCCCTTTAGGATAGTACTTCTTGATTATCTCCCACATCTGGGAAAACCTATTCTTTGAGTCTGAAGGAAGACAGCACACATCAAGGCTGACCCAAAACACCAGAAGCTGCTAGACCAAGACCAGCTCAAAGGGCTTGAGATCACTCCTAGCTCTTCCCTGCCCTGTTTTCCCAGTACCTGGCAGCAGCCAGCCCTCCTACCCCATACCTGTGGGAACTATGCTCACCTGCTGCCCCTGCCTTTTCCTCTGTCACACTCGGGTGGCAGAGTCCAGGTGCCTGGGACTTGCCCCTCTCAGGGAGCAAGGACAAGCAGAGCTGCTGCTGCTGCTCACTGGTGTGCAAGAGCTGGTCACAGCAGTGAGGGCTCCCCTCAGTTTCTTATCTTAAGGCTGAAGAAAACCACTCCTCTTGGCCTCTTCTGAGATGTAACGAAGAATCAAAGCCAGGGCATCCCTTTACCCTCCTCAAGCAAGAGTGTAGCTTCAGGTGTGGTAGGGAAAGCAAAGGGTTTGACTCAGTTGAATACATTGCACAGCTGAACAACCCTGCTAAAAACCAAAAATTCAGTGGAAAAAACAACTTATTTAGCTCCATTTTGCATCACACATCTGTTAAGAATTACTCTTAAAATATAGTTTTGTTCTTCAGAAACACAAAGATCTTTGCTTTGGCACCAACAAGAACTTTTCCTTTGGACCACATCCCATCTCTGGGTAGGCACCCCTCTCTGGCAGGTAGAGAAATGCTTTGGGGCCTGCATTTCTCCCACAGCACAGCCCTGAGAGCGACCATCCTCCACAGTTCAGCCAGGAAATCAGGGGCAGGATGATCCTGCTCCTTCCCTGGGACAGCCTTCTAATTTTGGGTGGTATTTGGTTGACCTGCAAGGGTGGAGCTGCCCAGGTAGTTTATTCCCCTCTCAAGTGGCAGCAAGTCACTGTCAGCAATGACTCCCTGTCCACCTGAGCACCAGCAACTGAACAACACTGCATTTCCATGGTCAGAAAGCCATCAAAAGATCAACAAACCAACACCAACAAACCAAGAGCAGCAGCTTCCCCACTCCTCCTCAGGAGTTACCTGATGAGATTACTGCTTGAATCAAGTGATGCATTTCTGTTCATTTACTCTTGATTTTCTGCCAAAGGCATCTATAGGGAAAAATGAATGTTGCTGCTACAGACTGAAATCAAAACTGCAATACACAACAATCCATCAAACAAATTAAGGGCTGTGTTTTGTTATCACCACAAGCTTGCCTCTGACAAGCAACACAAAGGAGAATTACAAGCTCTGAAACAAACCTATTAACCAGAATTATGTAAACCTGAAGGATTTTATCAGATGTATTTCTATCAAAATAAAAGGGCAGGCTTTGCTGACAGTAGCAAGGTGGGAAATACTAATTGCTAATACCAATATACATCAATTAGATGTACAGCAACAGGTTTAGTTGACTTAAAAATTAATTAAAATACCCCATTCCCTCACAAAAGCCAGGAATGTATTACATAACAGAAGTGCAAATGGACAGAAATGCCTTTCTACTCAGGGCTACCTCCCCTTTTGAATGAAATTGCTTGCAATGCTCTCCCCAAATGATTCCTAGTTCCTGGCTCTTAGTAGGGTGTGAAATGTAAATGCATGTTTTGAGCATCTGCTTTTGAAATCACTCCCTCCCCTCTTTTACCTACAGTTCAAAAATCCTTGCAGTTGGAGTATTAGAGTCTTAATCAGGATTATTTAATCAAAACATTCAGAATAGGTACAATTTCAATTTTTGCCTCTTCAGTCATGTTCAGCAATGCAATAAAGCTCCTCCTTGCTGACCTCCAGAACAAGCTGTGCAGTTTCACAGGCACTATTGTTCTGCACATCACTATTAGCCACATCCACTTATTGTTACTGGATATTACAAAAAAAAATAAAAATCTACTGGAAGGTAGACAAATGGCAAGCAGTTAATAGAAAAGATCTGGGTCATCAGACTTTGGGGCAGAGGGAAAATAAAACACCAAAGTTTTGTCTTCAGTCACCTGCACAAGGTACCACCCATTACCACCACTGGGATTCCTGAGAAGATGGCAGGTATTCACTGCAGGAAGTCCATTCTCAATTTTGAAGCCAAATAATTGCTTTTTAGTGACAGGCAATATATATGAAAGAGAAAGAATTTTACACTAGGAAAGAAAGCTAATGGGGCAAATCTGGGTTATATATATTTGTCACCTACTTTATGAAATCATCATCTCTGTCATGTAGCCTTTTAGCAATGAGAAATGAGGTGAAGTGCACCCCCACAGTTCCATGGTTTTATTTTTAGGGCTTATTTCATCAGTTAAAGGTTGGCTTTTACCATCATTAAGGAGTGCAAAGGCCAAGAGTAAGCATGAAGTTTTCACTTTTATACCTACCAGTCTGCCAGGGGACTATTCTACCCAGAATAGGCAGAAGCTACCATCTTACCTAAGAGGGTTTTTTTACACAAAGTAGCAAATAACCTGCCTTGCAATTGCTTGCTCCCCTTCACTTCTTCAAGGCAAAGAAACCTTCAACCACGCGAGAGAAACGGAAGACTAAGGGATGAAATAACTGGAGGCAGCCCAACTCTCCTCACCCATCTTCTGTGCTGCAATTATTGTCCACAGTAATTGTTGTCTAGAGAATTTGCCAAATTTAACACAGTTTTGTCTTTTGTGCTCCTCCTTTACCACTTGCCACTGTTGGGATTAAAGGAGCAAGAGTCTTTGAGGTACAAATTACCTCTGAGCCAACCAGCCAGGGTGATGGAGGAATAAATGTGACCTACACATTTTGTCCCTCAAAAACACTCCACAGACTGAGCTCACGAATTCCATTTCCTTGGCTCAAGGCCTGGAAACTTGAGTCTTTACCAAGTGCCAGACCTCCCACTGAGGGCAAAATTAACCTCAGTTTACAGGTCAGAGCACTCTGATATCCTTGTATTTCACCAAATATTGCTTTAAGGATATGAGGAGAATGAGGTTCTCTGAGTAGAGACATCTGAGACCATTTGGTAGGTTTTTAAAATCTGAAAGGTTGTTTGGTTTAGGCTTTTTTTCTTATACAACTCTAATGGGGATTATGCAATCTAGCAACCATCCCTCTTTCACTTATCACTGCAACCTCCTCACCAACCACAGACTGGTGTGTAGTTTAGAATTAATAAATTCATTTACATCTTCCTCGTGACAAAGGAAACTGTTGTAAGATTAATAATGCAGTGGTCACAAGGGTTTGTAAAGCTCTCTGCTACATCCTGCCTCTACAGGAAATGCTAAAATTGCAGTTTAAAGCAACAATTGATGGAATCAATACCTTTGGCTTTAAATGGCTCACTAGCTTTTAGGACTCTGTCACTTTTAGGTTCACATCATCTTTGCTCTTCATGGTTTCCACAGCTTCTTGTTGCTTTGTGCTATGTCTTTACCCCTTCTCTCCATCATTCCTCATGTGCTTGCAGCATCCACTCCCAAGAAGACTCTTTAGCCAACTGGCAGCAACCAAGAGCACTTTTACTGTTTAGCTGTGCTAATTGAATACCAGCTAGTTAATATTTAGTAAAAAACCCAGCTAGTACTGGAGAGAATAAACTACTCTACATCCTTTAAACTTTTATAAACTAAAAGAGAACATATCCAGCATAACCACTTCCATAAAAGCAAAAAAAACCCCAGTTATTTCAAACTTTTTAGAAAGGTAAACAATGCAAGCCTCTGCTTCCCTGCAGTCATTCCTATTTTTCTTTTCTAATTGCTTCAGAAGAGCAGTTCACATTGTGTGGTCAGGCAGAGAAAAACATAATTAAAGTTACACAGAGATTGTCTAACTTGTTAGTATTCCAAGCCAAAAAGGGAAGAACTGTACTTTTGAGAATGTGACACAGACTGGTTTAATGTTGGCCCTAATTTACAACAGATACAATGACAAAAAAAAATACAACTTTTCTTCCATTTAAAAAAGTTATTTTCCATATTTTTCATTCTGTATATAGGCCAATCCAGCCTTAGCTCCAAACTAGCAACACACATTCTTTCATGCTTGCCTAGCCATGAGAAACATGAACTATACTGAAAAAAAATCTACACTGGTTTGTAAAGATTATCTAACAGAACAGGACAGTGTCAAAGGATGGCCAATTGAAAATTCCAACTGTAACTTTGATTTCAGGAAAACAAAAGAAAAATGAAAAATTCTTGCACAGAGCAAAAAGGTCACTTCAGTGAATTAAGACCCACACTTTCCAAACTCTGCAGACTGTGATGAATGCCTTATTTTATTAATCTACATTTTTATGCAGAATTCACAAGAAAAAGGGGAATGAGATCCATCTTACTCTGTAAATTGTGCATACACAGTGAAGGACATACTACAGAAACAGCAAAGAGCAGTGAGAGACTGATGCAGCAACCCAGTCTGTCCAACAGGTTTTAGGGAACACAGTTTGCTCAGGAACAAGACCGAATAAAAACCTCACTCCTGGGCTCTCCAGGGAACAACTAAGGCAAGGAGAACTCTTCTTCTGCATTGATCAAAGCAGTGGTGCTGCTGAGCTGCAGTTTGGAAAAAGCACAGTCAGATGGGTGATACCATGATAAGAATCTGGGATAAAAACCAGTCGACCACGTCTGGGTAAACCAGAGCGCTCACAAGAACACAACCATTATTACTATTAATTACTGTCTTCTGAAGGTGGAAATACAGTTTTAACTTTGCCCAAATAGGTATCACATCACCTGTTCACACCCTGATCAGCCACTGCATTTATAACATAAAGCTTCAGACCATTATTCTGCCAATACTGATTGGCATTGGCATGATAATGATCAGAGTGTTTGAGACATCCCCAGTACAGAAATTAAATTTCCATATTATAAACATATAAGCAGCTATTTTGGCTGTCTCTGACCTCCTACATGGGGATGAGAGTCTTCACATGCCACCAATAAACAGACTGAGCACAATTCAAATTAAATTTAAAAGAAAAAAGAGATGTTTTTTGTGAGTCCATCCTCCCATTCTACATTGCAAGCAGGAGCACTGTGATAGACGTATTGGTTACTCCCAATCACCATTTCTGCTTAAATCTGAAATAAATATTCTGGGCTATACTGAAAGCCTGAGTTCAGATCCACTGCCCACAAACAAGTCCATGTTCTACACACGTTCCACACACCCATCAAAAACTGGACAGGTATACATCCACACCTAACTCCAAATCTATGCTACGCTGACCCACATATAGCCAAATTTTCAATGTAACAGCTACAAATTATTTTGGAAAAACTAGTATCTATGTTTCTGACAGTCATAAAATGTTTTGTAACATTTTACACAACACAGTGTTGACCACAGCCAGTGCTTTAACTTTTCTACTCTCAAACACACAAGGGTGCCTTTGCCACAACTTTTTTTTAAAATCTTCTTTTAAAAATACTACAGGACGATAAAGAACGTTCCATGTTTGGGTTAATTTAAATTGAGTGCTTTACATAACCTTCTTTACATCACAGGAAAACCCCAAAGAACTAGGGTTAAAAAAAAATAAAAAAATCATACAGTCAAATAAACAAGGAAAGATAATTTAGAAGTGGGAAAATCTTACTTGAAGAAGTAAATTACTGAACTGCTGAGATATATAAAGGACAAACATTCAAGCCTTTATATAGGCCATAATATGGAGGGAAATAAGCTCTTTTTACACTTCTTTTTTTTCTTAATATATTTGTAAACACCACATCTATTCAGGAGACTTCTAAACGACTTCTTTAAAGTTTTATTTTGTTGCAGTTGATTTTTCCCCTTCCGATTTATTTAGGGCAGTTGCTACTGGTGTTTTGCACAAAGTCATGTCAGGAACACTCCAAACATCCTTAGAAATGACAGACATTTCTCATACAGTCAGCAGAACTCGGTCAGCATAGTTCTGTACATGCACACACAAACATCAATATATTTAATAATAAATTATAATACTTACTTTCCTGTATCTGAGGATTGGTTCCAGCCTCCTTGAATATCCCTTGTGTTATCTTTCCCAATATTATTTAAGATGGCATCATCTTTATTTACAGAATCCTCTTTTTTTCTAGATGTAGGCTCTTCAATTTTTGGGTGCTTTGGCTGCATGTCCTTTGGAAAGGTATTTGTGCTCTGTAAATCCTTTTCACATCTGTTGGGTTCATCCTGGAAGGTAGAGGGTTTAGATTCCACCAAAGAAGATTTTGATGCAATATTAAACAAGCTTCCAAGGAAATGAAAAAAGCCTTCTCGGGGTTGCTTGTCTTTATCTGATGTTTTGATTCCAGGAGTCAAACTAGGAAGGCTATTAGCCTTTTTCAGCTCCTCCTGGATTTCAGACTTGCTAAGTTCTTCTGTGGAATGATTCTTCTCTTCATTTTGACAAGCCTAAGATAAATACAAAAAGCACACAAAGATGATGGCTCTTGTCATTTTCACACATTTCCAAATTCCTTGATTTTAATTTGCACCTATGCATTGTATTCCTTCCAGGAGATCTCTCATTTAAAAAGGTTAAACCCCACTGTTTGCTGTCTTCTCCTTTTGTACCAAAGAGGTCCCCATTCCACAAAAAGTAAAAAGGACTAAGACAGGCTAGAATATTTCCAAAACAGCCGCAGTGGGAAAAAATACAGGACAGATGGCAACAATTGCTTCAACTGCCATAAAAAAACATGGGGAAGAAGGAAGGAACAGTTATTTCACACTTCAGACTAATCCACTCAGAAAGCACAGCTTCACAAACAAACCTCCATGTGCTTGAGAGAACAGTGCTCAGCTTGCCAATCTAGGCAGGAACACCACAGCCAAACACAAACACACTCAGAAAAACTGAGGAGAATCGAGAATGGAATTGGGATAAACTCACCTGACATCCCAGAGGTCAATCCTACCTATTATCCTATCAGCAACCTGATGCTGAACGCTCTGGCCAGCTCTCCTTCATCTGCACAGCTGTTTCCAAATGGATTTGTCGTCTCCAGCACTCAAACTGCCTGGCTTTCCACACTGCAAAGTCCTACAGAGCACTGCCCCTGCACCTCTGACCTTCTGAGCTGCCCATGGGCCCTATCACTGAACTGAAATGAAGCAGCACCAAGGCAGGGCTTCACCTCATTCCAGCCACATGTTCACTTCTTCCCTCAACTCAGCTGAGCATCTGCACCCAGAGGCAAGGCAAGCTCTGTTCCTCACCAATTTATGCCCTTGAATTTCCCCCGTGTCAGCTCCTCTCAGAGATCCAAGGACTGCTGTCCAAGCTCATGTTACTTCTGTCAAGACCATCTGCCCAAAAGGATGATGGAACTTCATTGAAAGGCTTCACAAGCACCACATTTTCAGCTTCACAATCTGCAAATGTTTTTTTTTTCCCCTGGACTAAAGTTTTCTGGGAAGCACCTCCCTGCCATCCCCACCCTTTGTAGTGAGTGCCATAGGCTATTGCTGCCTATTTTATCTTTACAGTACAACCCTTGTAATTTCAATTCCTGATTCAACCCAGTTTATTAACATAGATTAAAGTTACCCAAGCTTTTCTCAGATGAAATCTATCCTGCTTAACAGGAGTGGGAAAGAACACGAACAAAAACGCCTATGCAAATTTTAGTTGTGTCAACAATACATTTGGATAAGAGTAATTGTTTCAAATTGGGCAACACCTACCCATCCAATCTACACAGAAAGCTACTGTTTCCACTAGGTGACCAATCCTATCTCCACTTGAAGTAATCTTAAACAAGCCAGCAGGCTTATTTGTTAATAGACCATCTAGGATCATGTTAAGAAGTGTTTTAATGAACTCAGCTTCATCCTTGGGGAACAGCACTTTCTTAAGAACTTTCAAGATATGTATTTAGTGATACTGGAGCAGTGGTCTTTAAACTTCAAACAATGCCTTTTCACCCTTTAAATACAGAGCAGATGCAATTTTTTAATATTAAAAGATGCGTGTGTTGAAAATGGAATTGTTTAAGTGAGGGTAGAAATTGAACAGCACTAATTTGTCCTTCAGAAATCCACATAACCTCCATTTTTTTTTGTACAGGCAAGACACTTGTACAGCCACGCGGAACTTCTGAGTAAATTTTTAAAAGTGGGCTAAGTCAAACTCTGGCCTTTTTTCATCCCACCTGTGACAAACTCCACCTGCTCCCCACGTACTGCGCTGATCAACAGCTGATGCATCACAAAGGGGTGTAGTCACCCCCATGGGATCGGGGATTTACCACTTTACACATCAACTCTACCCAAATCCACCCCTGGAAATGAAGATGCCAACTGTGAAGCTTGCAGATGTTCCACAGGACATCTGCAACTCTGGCTGCTGTCTTCAATATTAGACAAGTAACACACGAGCCTGGAATTAATCTCTTAAATAATTAACTTTATCTCACAGGAACTGAGTACTTCACATAAGGAAATATGAAACAGAAACAATAAAATAAAATTATTTCCAAAATTTGATGAGTGAATGATTCATCATGTCAGCTTCAAAGTTCTACTGTCATATTTTCTTCCCTCACTTTGACTAACACCTCAGCATTCTTCACCACCAGATTTTAATTCAACTTTAAGTGAAGGAGAGCATTTCTCTGTAGTTTTGTGATTTGTACCATTCACACAGATTTGTCTAATCTAAAAGAGTACCTCAGTGCAGGAAATGCACACACCTCTTAATTCTTCTCTCTGCACAACCCTTTTAAGCCATAAACATTTATATTAATCATTAAAATATCTATGATGTTAACAACTAAATATATTAACTATAAAGGAAATTGTTGCATTAAAAACTTGACAACAGTTTAGTCTTGCAAGTGTTTTTGGTTGTTGTTGTTTTGTTTGGTGGGGTTTTGCCCATTTTATAAAACCATTTGTATTCAGAAACCAGTGGAGGGTTTGTTTGTTTTTTTCTCCTATTAGGAACTGAGACATGACACATAGTTAAATCTCTACATGTGAAAGTCTTCTCCCAGCAGCTCTGAGACATAACACTTGTAAAGACTGTGCTGCTTATTTGTGAGCATAATTTATGCCCTGCTTGAAAAGCTGTTTTGTAGTCTCTGCTTCCAGAAACAGAAATCTATTTAGACTTTCCTTCCTCTTTAATCTTCCTTTCTTTACTTAACTTTTGGTAAATCAAAAGAACAGGAAGTTTTAATATGAAAGGGTCCTTCCATACCTTTAACCATAAATAGCGTCTTGCATGAAAAAAAGCCACAGAGAACATTTACACTGTGTTTATTTGAAGACATATGTGTATATTAAGTCCTAACACAGAAACTATGCAAATCCTTCTTTCTTCCCTTCAATATAATCAATTCTACTCTCCATATATTCTCCCTCCTGCTCCACTTTGCCATAACAGACAGCTTGAGCTATTGGTATTTCATCATTTGCACACAAAATCTCAATTCAAAGTCTGAAGCACTGTTCAGTCATTTTACAAACAGCACTGTTCCTGCTGCAGAGATTTTGAAGTTTGTGTTTTAAGATGGTGCCATATTCAAATTGCTGAGACGAAAGCACATGACTTGACTTTACGAAAGCCAGCAAGCCTCTAGAACAGCAGGAGCCTTCAGGCACAAGTGCCTGATGAACGCACAGCACGGTGGCAATTCCACAAGCCAGCACCACAGGAACTTTCACTTACCATTCCCCATGCCTCTGTCCCAGTCTGACAGAAGCCCCCAGTGAATGCCCAGGAAAAAACAAAAAGGGTGCAGGGTATATAGAAAGTAATCCTTTCCATGGTACGTCCCCCACCAGTTTTCAACAGCCAGGGCCTCTAGATGACCTTGACCTAGAGCATTTGATGCTGTGTCACAATTAAGCTTGAGCAGTTTGATATTTACAAAACTGCAGGAATACCAGTGACTCTTGTTTTACCTACATTTCACGTCATCAGTTGAAGAAAAATAAATTTAAAAAGTCATCTGACAGTGCCACAGCAGTCTGAATAGTTTCTCAGGCTCACCAAGAACACAGTAGTTTCTGGATGGAAACCTACCTACCTGCCAGATCGCCTTTGAGATCCTTGCTGATGCAAGGATAAAAATTTTCCTGCTCTAGTGCTATCTTTCCACTCCTCTTGTAATGAACTGTCATAGGTCTTCCCCTTGCCTCCCCTTTCCCACTCTCTGTGAGCTTTCGTGCTTGTGACATGCTTCATGAAGCTTTAATTAGCTTTTAGTCCTCTGACAACTCGTTACTCTGAGTTTTGCTGGGCAAGCCCTGGGTAACCTGGCCTGACCTTGTAGCTGAACTGAGGCTGGACTGGATGACATTCTGGGGTCCCTTCAACCTGAATTATCCTATGGAGCTGTGCCCTCACATGCAACGAGGCCACTGTGGCAGAGTGTGAAATGAGATTATGACTTCAATCGGGTGACGGAGGAGACGGCAGCGATAAATGACGCTGTGTCTGGGCACTGTGCTCCCACTTTGCTGCACAGAAGCCTGGCAGCTGGGGCTCAGGAGACAAGCCCACAATGCCATGTCTCAGGCAGGATTCTTATCTCAGCTGATTTATTCAGCAGCAGCCGAGGTGTGTTTTCCAGGCTGTAATCCACTCCTGGCCGCGGCACAGACACCCGCCCTAATTGCACCTCGGCAGGCGGGCGCAGGGCTCGCCACCAGTGTGAACAATCCCCCGAGGTGGCACAACAGCACCCTGAGGAGGGAGTGCTTCTCTGGGTTTGCCTCAGTTTTCCTCACCTTCTGCACCAGCAGGGAAAAGCCACCCTCGTGAACCACGCTAGCTCGGCAGCTGGGTGGCTGAAGTTTGAATTGCCGGAGGTTCTCCCTCAGCAAGGCCTACATCCGTCTGCCAAAAATACAACCTCTTTTATTGCCCTAATGAGCGAAATGAAAACATTAACAGCATTAAAACACAGATCTCCCTGAACAAAGCATTCGCTTCCAGCCACAACTGCCAGACATTTTGGATTTCCCTCGCCATGAATGAATGCTCATTACGAAGCAGAAACTCCAGACAGCCGCGCAGGGACCTCTCAGGCCGCCTGTCCCGCGGCTCTGGGAGAACATCCTGCCTCCTGCACGGACACTCTTCCACCACCTCATCTCTCCTGTACCTGTGGCAGAATATGGCCTGCCATCCCTGATTTAGGATCATCACTAATTCAACCCCAGAGACTTCCAACAAGTCATTTAAGCCCAGCATCCCGATTTACTCATCTGGGAAAGGGTCACGGCGCTGCTCCTGAATTTCTGTTTGCTGGCATTTAGAAATCATTTAACAGCTTTGGGCTGAAGTGTTGGGTGCACAAAGTAGCACATTTAGGCACTGCCACCTATACTACAGGAAAATTAATTTTATTCCTAGCCTTAGCTTTGACCTTCCAACACAGCTGAGATGGCTGCATTTCATTTAACAATTATGAGCATCTCATGCAGTCTGAACGCCGACACAGTATACAAATTCTGCGTGCTACGCAAAAGCCACAGTGATATAGCTAGGGCTGGTGGCAGGCTAGTTCATCCCCACAGTGAGTCATTAAATGCAGGTTTTTCAACAGATTTTCTTTCTCTGGGAGGTTAAAGCATATTTGGTGCAATCTCCCACTTTTATTTTAGTGAGTGGGACACACAGAGGTGCCTTAAATCCACATGTGAAATAAGCTTTTGTTTTTTCAAGTACTGTGAGGAAAATCTTTTAGGCTTTTGCAACTAACAGGCAATACTTATGGAAATCTAATGAAAAACTATTGGACATACTGAGACATAGGTTAGGAACAAGACTTACCTAAGGAAACCAGAATGGCATTAAGAAAAATTTAAGCAAAAGTACTATCAGACAGTGAAATACACAATATGAACCCCTAGAAGTCCACTGCTGTTCATGAGACAAATGGATTAAAAAAATACATGGTTAAAGTGGGTTTTTCCTATGTAAGCCAGTAATCAGAATGGTGGTATAGAAGATGTAAGGGAGGTCCACCATTGTAAAAAACTATTTAGTCTTTACTAAAAAGTACCTTTTAACTAATGAGAAAAAGCAAAAACTCTGCAAAAAGAAACAAAGAGTGACTTGAGGTTTTGGGGGAATTTAAGTTAAAGATGAACTCATAGTTGAATACCCAATTAACCTGAATATTTTGGCTTTTTAATACTGTGAAGTTTTCCTTCCACATCCGCATTTCTCTGGTTGGTTTGACATGAAAAAAATCAGGTCATGGCAACCCCGGAAGACAAGAGTAGCTAGAAAACTAATGAAATCATGGCATCTTCATAATCAGGAGTAAAAGTTAAACAACAGGAAAGGACTTTTAGTCAAACTGTATCAGTTTTGCATTTTTAAAAATAAACCTGTTTAAAGTCAATGACTATTTAACATTTGGAAAGACAACTGCATCTGTTCAAAGTTCACCACTGGGACTTTAAAAATTTGTTTACCCATCTGAATTCTTGAAACAGCAAGGAGTCATTAATGTGTATTTAATTTGTCAGATGAGGAAAGAAAAGATGAAACAAATGTTCTCTGAAACTCTACAGTATTCTCCTAAAATCTGAGGAAGTATGCAGAGATGAATTCCCTGACAAGAACAGCAGATAAAGTAGTAAAGGTGACCATCTCAAATGAAAAGGTTGAAAAAATGATACAATTTGAAATCAAGTTTTTGCTAGGTCACATTCACAGGGCATTTTAAACTCCGTGAAAGTCTCTAGAATGACAAAATGAACTTCTTAATTTAAAAGTTTCTCTTCACACCATTTTCAAAATTGCAAAATTTTCCCTTCTGAATTTTCTAATTAAATTATTTTAAAGCTCTGATCAAAGATTAAAAACTGGTATTCACTTCTGAGCATGCAACAATCACCTCATTACTACAAGGGCTACTGTGGAGGCAGAGAACAGAATTAAATTGTCTGTCTTCTGTTCTTTTCCCCAAAGTCTTCCAGTACTACACTTTCATTGCCTTTTAATTAATATGTTTTCACAAACAAAACAACTTCTGTTCTCTTTTATTTGACAATTTCTTGAAGCTTGGGGAAAAAAAGAAGGTGAAATTTACCTTTTCAGTGGAGAAGGTGACAGTACACTAGGAATAGGATGAGACAGTGTGATTTCCACCTGCACTTACACTCAATTGGCAGATTATAGCATCTGGCATCACACTTCTGCTTCATCTGCCTGCTGCTTTTCTGAGCTAAACAGACCAAGGTTTAATCTTTTTTTCTTTTTCCCCACCCATTCTGAAACAAAGTTCCCAGCTCATGACCCCATTTTTTAAGAAGTAGTAAAGAGGGAAGCATAGATTTCTAAAAGTCTTCAGTATGACAAGGGAATTTACCAGAACTTTAAATGGGATGATCTTGAAACATCTTCCTCAACACATACAGCTGTTAACACCAACCATCAATTTAACTAAGTGTCCTGGGAAACCAAAAGGTACCACCTATAAAATTCCATTTCAGCAAAAGTCCACATCATGGCTGAAGAGAAAAAGATCTGCTTTCAGCTTTCACAAGAGAAATACCGATTGTACAAACTCCAGAACCATTCTTGTTTTATCTTTGATTTGTTGCTGTGGGCAGCAACAGCAACAGTTTTCAAAAGTAACCCTCAGGTTTTTCAAAAATTCATGGTTGGCAGCAGTAGTCCATCTCCCTTGACTCCCAAAAGACAAAGCAATTCTCTCTCTGATTTCTAATTAATAAGTCAGGAATTTAGCAGGAATTCACAGCCTGAGAAGACATTACTTAGATAATTTGTGATGAAATTTAAAGTGATGAGATTTTTGAAAAGAAATCAATATAAAACAAACCCATGACAATATAAATCCCCACCCCATGCTATATGGAAAGCAGTATGTAGTTAACTAAAACTCGAGGTTTAATTTTGATTTCCAACTTTTTTGTAAAACTTAAAACTATAGTCAGAATAAGAGACATTCAGTAAGAACAGCAACTTATATTCATCAAGTTCATGGGACTTGTAAAAAAATCTTTTGTAAATTGGCACACTGGATGAAAAATTTTGTGACAGAGAATTACAGCACAAATTAGGCTGAAAGGAATGTGGCTGGGGAGGTCATGCAGTCTGTGCTCCTGCACAAAGCAGCTCTGGTTCATCCAGCTTTGTTTTGAGTATTTCCAAGCATAAAGATTCTGCAACTTTCTTGGGCAAACTGTTCCAATACATGACCATTTTTATAGTAAAGGGTGGGGAAAAAAAAAAAAAGGGAACTCATATAGGTTGGATTTCCCATGTTCCAACTTGTACCCGTTGCAACTCCAAAAAGAAGCTGGCTCCATCTTATCACATAATTGCAGTCCTTGCCATCAAAATTTAATACCATGTCTCCTGCTTAAATACAGCAATCTTTATGTTGCCTTGAAATGAAATTCATGTGAGAAAGCAGAGCTACAAAATAATCTCTTCTCCATGTTCACAGTGTACAGGAGTACTTGTCAGAGGACAATTAGCTACAGGTTTAATTTGCAGCACAGAAGCTTTAGATGGCATGTTAGCAAAAAGGCTTTTTAATTATAGGGTCTATGAAATTGGTAGAACAGTTGTCTGATGAGGTTGGAGAGATCTTAAGAGATCTCCATCCCTGGAGGTCTTTGAGAACAAGTCAGACAAACTTTTATCAGGTATGACATAGATACAGAGATCTCACCTTGGGGCACAGCAACAGACTTGATAATCTCTGCTGTACTTTCTGCCCCTGAGTTTGCTATGAAGGTTGAGACTGTCTCAGGCTAAACTCAGGCTTGAGCCTATGGGCCAAATGATAGAAGACTTGGTGCTACTGAAATACTGTAATCTAAATTATACATTTGGTATATCAAATTTGCACTTACTTTCTGGAACTTCTGGGTTTGCCTGACAGAGCCCACATGGTGGTTCCTGTGCTGAAATGCTTAAGAATTCTTTCCTAATGGGTTATGGAAGAATGTGCTATTTTCTCCACACACTGCTACAGGAAGGCTCTCTGGGGATCATGAAACACACTTTTTCAGGGAGCACTGTTGCAATATTCCCTTTGAAAACAAAGTCCCTGTAGCGCTAAAAGTGAGGTTAATGATATACTAACGTGTACTGGACACTGTGTAGTGCAGATACTTAGTACACTGAACATGAAGTTGAAGAGCTGTTTACATCCACACAGCCATCTGTTCAACAATCACGCTGCTCAAACGGAGCGTTTACCCAGCAAGGACACCCTTTACAGCTCTAATTCAAAGAAACAGAAGCAAAACAAAATCTGTAAATAAATATGGGGGTGGGGAGGGGCTGTGCTGCTTCTGCAATCAATTAACAGACACAGCAAGTACATTTCAGTAATATTTTCTTGAAAGTGATCAAGCGATGACTGATAAAGTCCCCCTGGCACGCAGAAAAATTAGGCTTAATATTTTCAAAAGATGCGTATCAAAATATCTTTTCCTCTCTTTATGAAATAAATATTTCATTGTAGGGAAAAAAAATATCAGGAGTAAAGTACAGAAGTGGTGTCTAAAGCGCTCAGAAGAGTCAAAGAACTACCATAGCTCAGCACAATTCCCAGCTCCACTCACCCAGTCAGTTATAATTTAGACATTCGACCTTTGCTGCTAAATCAGAGACTTACAGCTCCTCTGCTATTTTGGCCCTGGCCTCCTGCTGAGATGGCCAATGAATATACAAAATCACAGCATGGAAGTCTATCAGAAATATGATGGCTCATTAACTTGGTGACAGCTAACAGACACTACATGGTTTCACTTCTAGTCACCATCCACCTGAAATGCTGAGGTAGAAGCACAGCTCAGAGACATGGGCATGCTTGGAAACCTGCCCAAAACTGATCCACATATAGATTCAGACATAGTTCACAAAATACACTTTCCACAACATTACTTTTTGTCAGCCTACAGTAACTTTGATGATTGGATGAGAAAATCTGAAGCATCCTCTAGTAACACAAATCATACCTTTCACAGAATCATTTAGGCTGGAAATTAAGATTATCCCAGGACCACAATTAAGACAGTGTCAGTTCTCTCCAACTGCTCTGGTGCAGCCTGGTGATCTTTGCAGAGGACAGTTTATTTTGGCCAGTGCGGTGTTACCAAATTTCAAGTTTGTATTGGAGACAGCAGTGAGAGGAGAAAACAGAGCATCAGAGGGTGAGCATCAGAAAACCAATACTTTCTCTACTTCCTCTGAATAAGTTTTCACTATCTAGTTGTAATTTCTGTGCACACAAGATAAAAAAATTAGACTGCTAAAAGCACTCACTACAACACATATGAAACTGTTCTAGTGTATCACAAGGTTATTGGTCAGCTTAGGAAAAAGGAAAGTGAGTTAGACAGGAAGCTCTCAGTACAGCTGAAGAGGCAACACATTTTAGTAATATGAAAACTACACCTTCTTCCTAAAGCACCTGGTATTATTTCAAAGACAATGTCATGGTTTTAGGGTTTTTAACATAGGTCTATAACAATATAATTAAATTAAAAGTTATGGAAAGACAAAGAGGAGATCAGATATTTGGAAAAAAACTTTACAGCACTAATTTTGGTACCATCTTTTAGTACAGTATTATAAAAACATGGGTTCTGAGCAAGACTATTAAAACAGATTCAGCAGGAAAGATTCTGAATTGTGGCTTTTGCAAATTAAAAAAAAATTAATCAGATTTTATTTTTTTGGCAAGAAAGAAATACTCTTAGGTAACTTAAACTTGCTGTGCTTGCTTTGCTCCACCTATACATCCTGCGTTTTCCTTGAGACCTAGCCCTATTCATACTTCCTTTAAGCAATTCCTAGTGCTGAAGTGCTGTGCACATATGCTGAATACTTCCCCTTCCTCAGCCCAAACCCTTCTCCAAAGGAAAATCTGGTTTGGAATCTTTCACTGATCTGACACAGAAAAATGAGATTTTTTTAAAAACTGAGAAAATTTTCTTCTATTATAGTAGATAGAATCCTCTCTGGCTTATCAGAAAGCTTTCTGCCTGCATCTCAAGGCATAAAATCAATGATTTATGGTAAGAGGAAGCCATGCAGTGGCATTTTCCAGGAGCTCTGAACTGACAGAGCTGGCCTAAATCCACCCAGCTTCTGAACAAACATTGTTTTCCACCTTGCTGCAGAACAACCACAGTCAAAACATAATTTTATTGAGCAAATAACCCTGCTAGGGTCTTTGCAGAGCACCTGAAAAGTCTCAAATTTTGGTGAAGCACAAAAAAAAGGTCCCTATATACTGAGGATGCAACTACACAGGGACTGTGGGCTCTGCAGAAGGGAGCACTTCCTTCTCCATACACCATGAGGGCTCAAAGAATGCAACATGCAATAGAAATCTAAGATTAAGTGTGTTAAGAAGCCTACAAATAAATCTGGCAGACTAGCCAAGCCCCTTCTGGGGAAACAGCCATCATATTATCTGCACTGAACTGAAACAACTCTGAAAAGGAACAAAAATTCAAGCAAAATTGCTTAGTGACAGGATCACTAAAACAGCTCTATGCAGGGCAAGATATGACAGCAGCAAAGACAGCTGTTATCACCTGTCCTGTACACAATTATTTATGGTATTTGGCTGAATCTAAGCACAACTTCAGAGGTGTGCCTAGTGCCAGAGGAGAAAGCCCTGATCACAGAGGAACATGTCCTTTTCCTGCAGCACAACACTTACAGGACAAGACAAGCATGATTAACACGAGTAACTGGTGAGGAGCACCCGACGTACAGACAAATTTCAGCAGAAAGATCTTACAGCGCTCTGGCTGGCAACCAGCAGACCTTCAGGCAAGCAAAGACTTGCTGGTTAGATATTCATAAATTATACAGAAATGGTGCTTTAGAGCAATGCCTGAAAACATGGTTTGATAAAAATATTAGCTGTCCTCTTCACTGGCCAACTGCACGTGGAATTACCACTGAAGCCCCAATTTTTTCCTTTAATTAAATACGTGGACTTTGTTTTAAGAATGTGAAGCACAAACAGTCTTCCTGTATTTGGCATGTACATTAAAACCCTGGCATAGTAGATCCTAAGCCAGAATATGGCAATCAGGTGCCACACTGCAGTACAGGAATGCATTCAACATCAGAACTCTAACAAATAGTCACAAGCAGAGGTTTTACCTGAACTAAATATTAGTCAATAAAAATCTTACCTTCAAAAGTGTAGGCTGAGTTGTGCTTTCCTTTTGGCTGCTCTTTGAATTTATGGCTTCACTCCCCTTGTTTTCAGAACTGAAAGACAAAAATATTCTGTAACACTGAGTATTTGCATTATTCAAATCCTCTCAAGAGCCAACACATTCAATTTAAACACAAGACAGCTTTAACTTAGAAGGACAGAAAAACATATTTTCCAAACTGTAGCACACACTCTGCAGATATTGTAACTGAAAAAAACAAGTCCCAAAAAGCTGAAGACAGAACCATAATGACTATTTCACCTCCCTCATATACAGGTTTTTGAACTCAAGCATTCAGAAACAGCACACAGCATTTCAGCTCTTCCAGCTGAAAAACTACAAGATTTCCATGCCTGTGTATTATTTTTCAGCTGAACAATGATCTACCACAGCAGCATTCATTGCCACAGGACCACCTGGCAAGGCACACCCCATCCTGAGGGCTGTGAGCAAGTGGAATGTACTCTTGGCAGGTGGAATCATCCCAAATCACAGCCACCACACTGAACAGTTCTTCACTGAATGTGCCCAATGGGCCATGCAAATGCAGAACACATTTTAGAAAGGGGACAACAGGTACATGTTTATTTGCAAGGTAATGCCTGCTGTTCCATTTTAAATGTCAGAAGTCCAAAACCACGTGTCCCAGGAAATTCACTAAATTCAAATTTTCTTGAGGCTTCATCTTTGGAATGAAGAGAACCAACTCCCTACCCTCAACCCCAGTTCTTAGAACAATCCTTAAACACAATCCAGCAGAGAACATTTTAATAAAAACCTTTATGCTACAAGCAACTTAAAAGGAAAAACATTGTCAAGGAAAACATTAGGTAATGTTAATGACAGACATCAGTTCCTGCATTGTGTACCATTACATGAAAAAAAATAACTTTGTGCTAACATATCATGTGAGCAAGTATTTCAACTAATTCATAATCTCTTTGAATACCCTCCTTTACCAGTCTTAAACATTTAACTTTGCTACTGAAAAATGCACAAGCCCTTATTTCTGAACTCAGTGAAGAGATGAACTGAAAGCTCCTCAAATAAAAAAACCCCAATTATTAGCAGTTTGGTGAAATTCCACCAGGATTTGGAGAAGGAATTAAGATGATGCTGTAGCCCTACGGCTCCTGACTGTAAATCACAGGTAAGCACATCTCAGTAAGATTCCCAAAATGAAAAGTTTTCTTCCTACTGTAGATTAGGCATCTGCATTCAGTATACACTGATATACACACAAAATGCAAATGCCACTCTGACTAAAGGTAAGTTTCTTTCTCACCTACTCAGAGACAGCATTCCCTTAATAAAAAAATGACAGCAGAACCCTCCTGCTATTAAGTTTACCCAGATATTTCGCATCTTTTCAGATGCTTCAAAAGAAAAGCTTCTTCCTCTCATTTACAGATCATCTCCAAGTTGAAACCCGTGTACTTTCACATCACCTTAGGTAATCTCTCATAATGCACTCACAAACACAAAGATGCTTTTTCAGGGAGAGCATCAGACAAAATCTTGGCTGCTCTTTGCCTCCTTGGAAGACAGAGGAGATGAATTAATATTCTGACCTATTAATTTCTTCTGCTACTAACATGTTTCATGAAGGAGATGTCACAATCACTCAGAGCAGTCTGGCACACTAATAAAAGTGTTTCTCTGTACATAACCTATTTTCTCTCTCCTAGCTTTTGTTTTAAAAAAAAAACAACAAACTAAAACCCAAAACACCCTTCTCAGATCTACATGGCTTTTCCTGATGTTGATACATTTGAGATGAACAGGAATTCTCTGGATTTAAGAGTGGAATAATGAGGTTGATGTCCACCAGACATTCCTCCCAAGCTCGGCGTATCACTTTATGGAACTGTCTGCAGACCACAAATGAGATCCTTGTTTTCATTAAATCCTGCCAGCATACATTACCAGTGTTGAATTATTGCATGACTTCATTTTGCTCAAAATCTTCCCTTTACATCATGTGTTTTTTCCCTCCCAAAAACCTTTCTAATTTTTCCACTTTTTGTTTATATTTTAAATACATTTCTGTACTACTTTCTTCTATCTAGCCATAGAAATTCCACAGCATACATACCAAAACTGAAAGAACGCAATTCAGCAGATAAGCATCTTAAAATCAACAAGTAAAATAAAAAAGTATCAAAACTTTCCTTTCCAACATAAAATAACCCTAACTCTGGAAGCATTTCCCCACACCCTTTCATGGTTTATATTCTAGCGTTTCTACATTCCTTAACCTTTTGCTTGAGGGTGTAGTTCCTCAAACATGCTGACTTTGTCAGCAGAACCAGCTTCAGAAATCTCCACTCCTTCCTCTTCAACCTCAACATCTCTACATCCTTAACTCAGCCAAGAAGGGCTCTCAGTAGGGCTACATTGTTTGATAAAATCAAGAGGGAGGCAGAAGTTTCCTTGAGGAAAAATCCAGCTTGTGATCCAGTTTACAGTGCAGTGATTTTGAACAGCACAATGAAGGGACAACAAATGTCACTCAACAGGAACAAGAAGGACAAACCACTGCCCCTCACATCACCACAGAGGCTGCTTGGTGTGAATCTCTTCTCCCCTTAGCCAGGGCCCAGTTCTAAATGGATCTCTGACTGAAACCAAGCGCATTGAGTTTCACAGCACAAAAAGCTGTAAGTTCACAGCACAAAAGCTTCTTTGCTGCACAAAGGCCTCATGGGTTGTGTAGGATAAAATGGCTTTGTTTCTCTCAAAGAGGCAAGGCTACCTTTTGCAGCCTAAACACCACAGACACAGGGGCAGGGCCACACTCAGTGCCTGGGAATGGAGAACCTGCTGCCTACTCCTCATTTCACTCACACAATGCAACTTTGCAATCCACACTAACAACTCCCTACAAATTTTTGGGCTTTCCCTCTTCTCATCATAGCATCCACGGCATCACTGTGACCATGGGCAACAGCTGCATTTATAAAGTTTGGTTCCACAGAGTTTCAAGCTTTTCCAGAGCAGTGCCTTTCTGGAGCACTTTGCTACAGCAGGTACCACCAAGGTTACCTCCATCTGTGCTTAACCACCCACAGATAGACCAGCCACCCCTCAGGAGAGCATTCCACACTGGTCCAGGAATGCCAGTCAGGAAGATTAATTCATCTTCAACTCTGTGCTTCACAAACTACTGCTGTAACATTATTCACCCAAAACCAGGCATCTACTAACCCATGTCCTGAATCGATTTGTCTTTGCTTTTAAGTGGTAAAAGAGCAAAGCGTGATTTTAGGAAGAAAGAAAAAACCTCAGCCAATTTGCTTCCATGGTCTTCTTACCTACCCAGGCAGTCATTTACAAATTGTCACAACCACTTGTTTACATATTTAGATAGATACTACTCTCACTTTTTAAAGGGAGGAAAAAAAAAAAAAAAAAGGCATGGAAATACTAAATAAAAGGACATTGTGACAATTAATTCCAGAAACCCAAGCCTCTCAGATATGTAATCTACTGCCCTTCTGTTGCTATTTCTGCTAGACATTCCTTCTTCTCTTATGTATTAGTGCATCCAACAGAGATGGATTAATCTTTAGCGAAGGTTTAGAGGAAGGTTAGAGGGATTTCTTCTCCTCAGCTGTCTTGCTGCTCTTTCTACTGTCTTGCCAGCATGCCTAACCTGATTAGCATCACTCTTATTCTCTAACTAATCAAGATTAAATTTAAGTTAGAGAATGTTATCTTTTGTATCTTCTGAACAAACCTTTCTTTGTGCCGTTTTCTGTTGCTTTTTGTTCCTCTGCTGCTGCCTCTGTTTTGACCTTTCTGTAATACTTAGACAGGTGGTGTCTGAACCAGAAGCAGGTTTGTGGTCCAAGTTTTTAATCATTACACTTTGGAAAGAGAGGTTAAGAGATTCTTACGAGAAAGGCATGCTCACATTCTGCATTGCTGCTCACACAGAAAGAGATTACATGAGGGATTACAGTCAAGAAAAAAAAAAAAGCAATTTAATGGAGCATATTTAAGTACACGGCTTTCAAGGTCTTTTGCAACTGCCTCTAAAAACAGAACAAGACAATTAGAAACAATCACATTTTCAAAAGGCCCTCACAGCATCTCTGTATGGTGTGAGAAGTCAGCTTCCTCCATCCTTGTCCTTCAAAACAATCCCTCAGAACTTGCAAATGAAAAGCCCATCCCCTTCTTCCTTTATTAATCCACCCCACCCATGTTATGCACGCAGCAGATTGTGAATGTGTTGTGACAGATAAAAAAAAAAAAAAAGCTACAGGAAGCATACAAGTAATAAAACACAAAAACACAAGTTTGGATGAGACCGACCACACACAGAGTTCTTCAAACAAAGTAATTGCTGTGACATTTTAGGCTCCTTTTATGAGGAGAAGGCACGGACTGCCTGTTGCTGTTTGGGAAGGGGGAAATTAATGGGCACTCCCTTAAGGAAATGGGGACAGCTGACTAAAGCTGAACTTCAGCTCAGCACCACCACAGCACTTGTGGATGTTGACCCTCCCTACTCCTCCCAGGGCTTTGAATCAAATCTCCTCTAATGTAGCAGCTCCAGCATTTATTTTTCATGCAGTCCACGTGTAACCAGACAGGTGAGGGCTCCAGCATTTTGCCATCTTCTCTCTCTTAGGGACATATGACTCCCTGAGTAGTCAAACCCTCTCTGCTACCACATAAGGCTGGCACTGTTTGTTTTTAATTGGTCTTCTCCTCAGATTAACTCAGGAACCATTTAATGTGATGACTCATAATGGTAAGAGAATAAGCAATTCCCAACCTCAAAGATGCTTTTTAGGTTTGCTTTCTTCATTTCTTTATTTCAGCATTCTGGGGTGTAATGCCAGCTCCTGAGCCCTGCCTTTCCTTTCTCTCTGAACAAACCTAACACTCCTCTCTGGGAAATACAACTCGTGGTTCTGATGGTCATGACTTCTTTCCAATTTCACTTTGTGACAACAGTTACCCATTCAGCTCACCTTCCAGAAGGATATTTCAGTGGAGAAACACTGAAACAAGGATTTCATCACCTACGACATTAAAATCCATTTGTGCAAGGGCCTTCCTAGAGAATGTAAATGAGTGGAAATCCACAAGTCTAATAATACCATCAAATATAGATGTGCAAGACCTCAATGAAGTTCCAGCACATTACAGTAATTCTCACACCATAGCTACAAACCAGCAGTAGTAATGAAATTTTTACTATAAAAACTGCAAAGAGCCATAGGTTGCTTAGTATTGGTTTCTTCTTTGTCCCAGTTTCCAAGTGGTAATTAAAATGATGACTGCAAAAAAATTCAGACATTTTACTTAATATTTTCATATATATACCAGTTACCCTGCTTGCCATACAGACCCTTATGGTTACTGCAGCTGGCCTCCTGCACAATACAGATTATGAAATTTCACCAAGGGAGACCTGTGCAAAGCCTTTAACACATGACAAGAAGCTGTGAGCTTTGGTTGAAAAACAGCAAACTATGGAAAAATGACCACATTTATAAGTAAGACCTTCCCATGTAAACAACTACTAAATTCACTACTCATTAGGCTTAGCTAGTCAAGTCTCATCTCTCATCAATTTACATCTATGTGGGACAGGTTATAAAAGTCCCAGATTCAAATAACCTCTTGAAGCCACAGGTTTGCTATAACATAAAGTACTTAAATCTGATTTCCCTTCCAGTTATATTCCTCGAGGCGGAGTCATTCCTCAAACTTCAACACTGTCATTTCAAAACAAAATGCCACTGAGCTACTTCACTTTATTCTGTGAGGGAGGTTTTCCAGACACCAAATTGTTCCAGAGCTCTTTCCAGAGCCCTTTTCAGTTTGCCAGCATCCTTTTCATGATAAATCACGGACACCAACCTGCAGCAACCAAAGAAGCCACAGAATACACGTGTCTTGTTGTTTATACACCCGACAATCACATTTTCTTCTCTGAGCCACCACTTTGGCAGCTCATGTTTAACTGGCTGTCAACCATAGCAACTTAGTTTGTTTCCAATGTTGTCTACATGGTGATTTCCATACTTTACACTCTAATCATCTGCAAACTTCACATGCTACAGTTTTGTCCTCTTTTAAATTATCTGTGAAGATATTGATTCAAAAATACATCCTTTTTTTCGTTTTCTTCAAACAGATTAAGTAGAAAATTATTTATTACATCTGGGGTTTTTTTATATTCCTCTGTATGTTGAATTTTAGCCTGCACTTTACACTTGCAAATATTTTAAGTGAGGCATCAGTGCCAAGTCTTAAGCATCTAAGGATGATATGTCAGCAGTTTGTCAAGTGAAGCTGTAATCTCATAAACAAAACTGAGCTTGACAATTCCCATCTTTCAGTAATGTTACAATCAATACCATGTTTATTAACTTCTCAAGTTCCCTTGTAGAGTTAGTAAATCAATTTTTCTATCCCTCCCCTTTAATCCAACTGAATAAAATATCCTTTAAAGGGAAACACCTTCCTCTAGGCACCATCATCACACTTGTGAAGCCATTTGTGTGCTGTGCAGCCAGGAGAACTATTAGAACTTTATCTAAAAAGTCAATTTTTTAGGAGTCAAACTTGCAGCACATACTTTAAGGAATATAAACAAGGGTACAGTAATCATTTGTTAAATTAACTGAAAGGAAAATATTACTGTAAAGCTCAGCGGCAACAAGATGTGAGGAAATCAACTGAATGCAAAAAATTGGCTTATGCATCATGTGACAGCTAAAACATGTTAGCATTTAACAGAAAATAAATGCACTAGCATCTTAGAAGAAAAAAATCCCAATTAATTAAAACCTCTTTCCTCCGTTTCCTTCCCCACCCCAAAACCACAATGTTGCCCTTTTCTATAAAGCTCCGAAATGAAAAATTTCCAGTGAGCTTCTCAGCAAGATTCCCAGGCTAACACACTTCTTGGGAAACCAAATAACAGCAGCAGTGACAAAATCTGCCTCCAGTCTCTGGCAAGACTGTTGGGGCTTGTCTTAAAGAGAGAGAGAGAGAATTTTGCACAGAAATTTGAACGTGAAATTTCTGGCTGCTGCTTCTGTGCCCAAACTTAGGACACATGCACAGAGGAGGAGAATTGAAGACATTAAGACAAATGCTAATTATAAAAACAAGTTATTGAATTTGAAATGAGAGGGTCAAAGGAAAGCAAAGCTGCTATTTAATTTAAAACAAATACAGAAGGGAAACTTAAGAAGAGGAAAGGGGAAAGGGAAAAGGGGGAGAAAGGGAAAAGGGGGAGAAAGGGAAAAGGGGGAGAAAGGGAAAAGGGGGAGAAAGGGAAAAGGGGGAGAAAGGGAAAAGGGGGAGAAAGGGAAAAGGGGGAGAAAGGGAAAAGGGGGAGAAAGGGAAAAGGGGGAGAAAGGGAAAAGGGGGAGAAAGGGAAAAGGGGGAGAAAGGGAAAAGGGGGAGAAAGGGAAAAGGGGGAGAAAGGGAAAAGGGGGAGAAAGGGAAAAGGGGGAGAAAGGGAAAAGGGGGAGAAAGGGAAAAGGGGGAGAAAGGGAAAAGGGGGAGAAAGGGAAAAGGGGGAGAAAGGGAAAAGGGGGAGAAAGGGAAAAGGGGGAGAAAGGGAAAAGGGGGAGAAAGGGAAAAGGGGGAGAAAGGGAAAAGGGGGAGAAAGGGAAAAGGGGGAGAAAGGGAAAAGGGGGAGAAAGGGAAAAGGGGGAGAAAGGGAAAAGGGGGAGAAAGGGAAAAGGGGGAGAAAGGGAAAAGGGGGAGAAAGGGAAAAGGGGGAGAAAGGGAAAAGGGGGAGAAAGGGAAAAGGGGGAGAAAGGGAAAAGGGGGAGAAAGGGAAAAGGGGGAGAAAGGGAAAAGGGGGAGAAAGGGAAAAGGGGGAGAAAGGGAAAAGGGGGAGAAAGGGAAAAGGGGGAGAAAGGGAAAAGGGGGAGAAAGGGAAAAGGGGGAGAAAGGGAAAAGGGGGAGAAAGGGAAAAGGGGGAGAAAGGGAAAAGGGGGAGAAAGGGAAAAGGGGGAGAAAGGGAAAAGGGGGAGAAAGGGAAAAGGGGGAGAAAGGGAAAAGGGGGAGAAAGGGAAAAGGGGGAGAAAGGGAAAAGGGGGAGAAAGGGAAAAGGGGGAGAAAGGGAAAAGGGGGAGAAAGGGAAAAGGGGGAGAAAGGGAAAAGGGGGAGAAAGGGAAAAGGGGGAGAAAGGGAAAAGGGGGAGAAAGGGAAAAGGGGGAGAAAGGGAAAAGGGGGAGAAAGGGAAAAGGGGGAGAAAGGGAAAAGGGGGAGAAAGGGAAAAGGGGGAGAAAGGGAAAAGGGGGAGAAAGGGAAAAGGGGGAGAAAGGGAAAAGGGGGAGAAAGGGAAAAGGGGGAGAAAGGGAAAAGGGGGAGAAAGGGAAAAGGGGGAGAAAGGGAAAAGGGGGAGAAAGGGAAAAGGGGGAGAAAGGGAAAAGGGGGAGAAAGGGAAAAGGGGGAGAAAGGGAAAAGGGGGAGAAAGGGAAAAGGGGGAGAAAGGGAAAAGGGGGAGAAAGGGAAAAGGGGGAGAAAGGGAAAAGGGGGAGAAAGGGAAAAGGGGGAGAAAGGGAAAAGGGGGAGAAAGGGAAAAGGGGGAGAAAGGGAAAAGGGGGAGAAAGGGAAAAGGGGGAGAAAGGGAAAAGGGGGAGAAAGGGAAAAGGGGGAGAAAGGGAAAAGGGGGAGAAAGGGAAAAGGGGGAGAAAGGGAAAAGGGGGAGAAAGGGAAAAGGGGGAGAAAGGGAAAAGGGGGAGAAAGGGAAAAGGGGGAGAAGGGAGGGAGAAAGGGAAGAAGGGAAAGGGGGAGGGGAGAAAAGAAAAAGGGGGAGAAAGGAAAAGGGGGAGAAAGGAAAAGGGGGAGAAAGGAAAGGGGAGAAAGGAAAAGGGGAGAAAGGAAAAAGAGGGAGGGAAAAGGGGGAGAAAGGGAAAAGGGGGAGAAAGGGAAAAGGGGAGGAAAGGAAAAGGGGGAGAAAGGAAAAGGGGGAGAAAGGAAGAAGAAGAGGGGCCAAGGAAGAAGGGGGGCCAAGGAAGAAGGGGGGCCAAGGAAGAAGGGGGGCCAAGGAAGAAGGGGGCCAAGGAAGAAGGGGGGCCAAGGAAGAAGGGGGGCCAAGGAAGAAGGGGGGCCAAGGAAGAAGGGGGGAAAAGGAAGAAGGGGGGAAAAGGAAGAAGGGGGGAAAAGGAAGAAGGGGGGAAAAGGAAGAAGGGGGGAAAAGGAAGAAGGGGGGAAAAGGAAGAAGGGGGGAAAAGGAAGAAGGGGGGAAAAGGAAGAAGGGGGGAAAAGGAAGAAGGGGGGAAAAGGGAAAAAGGAAAAAAAGGGAAAAATTGAGCCAGGAGGAAAAAAAGGCAGGAAATTAGGCAGAAGAAGTGTTTAAATTGCTGATTAAAGTGTTGAAACAGCACAAAATGTATTGTATTCAATTAAACTACCCTCATTTTGAAACTGGTTTGATTACAGACTGCAGTGAGCAATTTAGATTGTTTTAACTGAAACAATTTTTCCTCTCAGACCTGTTTCTGTTGCTGATTTACATACTGTTCTTTGCTTGTGCAGCAAAGTTGGGTCAGCTTCACATTCTTCAGTAGCAGTGCTGTGCTGCATGGCTTATATCAGCTACATAAACTGTGTGAGTATTAAATGAAGACTAAAATGAGCAACTAAAACTATAATGGAAAATAAATATGTCAGAAAAATCGCAGATAGGCCACATTTTACACTGAAAGTTTACATGAAAAAAATTCAAGAACCAAACCATGTTGTTACACTGTACACGTACCTTTAAGTTTAAAGGCTAGAACTGGGTGAAATAAATATGATGACCCTTGCTAAATAATCTGTTTTACATGTGAGGGAACTGAACAGCCCTACAAAGGCTGGAGAAAGAAATATAAGTGTTTTTGTTCACAGCTTACTCTGATATTGGTCAGTGCGATTATTCCAGATTATATCAAGGTTTTCCTTCTGGCATCTGTCAGGCATAGTAACCAGCAGTGCTGTGGAATCTGCTCCCTATTTTCCAGTCTGATTGGCTAGGCAGTTTCCAGCACTCTTATGCCATAGATATGTTACTGGCCACTAACACAAACACTTGGTACAACATCAGAAACAGATTTACAAACTATTTATTAAGGTTAAATTTGTTGAATTAATGGGGAATAGAACTGTTTCCAAAGGGCATATTTGCAGTGTGGGGAATCAAGAGTGGTACTTACAAAATGGCATAAAAATAGGAGATATTAAGAAAAAAAAAGTAATCCAGGGCAGCTTTAAAACAGCAGCAACTGCTGTACTGATAAAACAGAGCATACCAGAATTTCAGAAAGATTCACTAAGAATAAGCACCTCAGAAAAAAAATACAAGATAGACTGGTGCCACCAGTAAAATGCAGCAAGCTCTTCTGGTCAGGCTGGAGGAAAAAAGTTTTGGTAGAGGTAGAGAAGGCTACTATTTCAACCCAAGAAAATACTCTCCAGAACTCTCATCTTTTACTCACAAAATATACACCAGGAAGCATCCTGTGTTCCCTCTTTTGATCTGAAGGTGTGCATTTTCCATTCCCACCAAAATAAATTTTATGGCCAAATTTGCAGCTTGTAACTAATTTAAATAAAAGTATGTTATCAGTGCAATTCTTTCTGCCTTTTCTGTTTGTGTGCTCGCAAGAAATAACTTCTTCCTACATTTTTTCCCAACACAACACTTCACTGTAGGTGAAGTGCAGATGTTTACACATCTGCAAGGTGTTTACACACTTGGGCCTCAAGACCTCCAAACTGCTTAAGAGGTTTGCCTTTGGAAAAAATATTTTATCAACCTAAGAGACACAGTGGAACATTCAGAAAAGCAACATTCTCTTTCAAAATAAGGCAAGTCATGAAATCACAAAAACACACCACCATTGGAGACTATATCAGGTGCCTGGAAACTGGCATGAGAAAGTGAAATGAGTAAGGGAGCCAAAATTTCCAACCATAAGTCTTCAAAAGTGATACTGCAAAGCCAGTTAGAACAGATAAAAATTATATTAGAAATGAAAATTAATATACCAGAAGTTAAAGCCTGAGCAACCCAGTGCTGTGCTATTGTCTGCAAGTATAATAGTATATACTAACTGAACTTTATAAAATCCAAACACTCCTCAAAAATTAAAAGCAGTAGCTGTGTTTCCACCTTTTCAAGAAATTACAATAATTGGAAATATAATCCCCACAGCAACATGTTTTGGAATTGTAATTTTTTTCCACCTGGGAGTCTTTTATTCACTAGAGGACAAGAACAAGGAGTTTTCATCTTTGCAAAACTGTTCCTTAAAACCACCGACTTGTAGCTCTTTTGGAAATATTTTTGCATTAACTCTGGCACTTATGCCAATAACTGGAAAAGGAGACAACGCTGCTCACATTTAAAATAGTGGAAAAAATGTTGCTTTGTTTCTTCCAAGGAGCGCTTCTATTATAATTAAGGCTCTAGTAACATTTCCTTCAGGAAATGTCTCTCACACACATGGCCAGCTGCTGGCCCTGCTCCTCCTGGTCTGAGTCCCACGAGACATCCAAGTATGTGCCTCATTTTGATCAAGCAGGCAGTCCCACTAGAGTGCACAGAATTATTAAGATGTTTAATTATTGGCAGTCACTTTGGTGCCCTTCTGAATCAGGCCCTTTCATACTATTTTGAATTATCCTGCAATGGAAGCCATAATAGGATAAAATCTAGGAAGCAAAAAGGAAGAAAGAAACCCCAAATTTACAAATGTACAGAAAGTTTTCATAATGCACCTTACTTAGGCAAGTCTAATTTGAATTCTTCTATATGGTTGGAGTATTGCCCTTGCTGGTTCCACAAACCACCATCCCTCATGCAGACTCGTAAATAAGCTATATTCTAACAACAACACAAAGACTCTTGCTCTGGCTTTTGAAAGTAAAAGGTTCTTTATTAGAAAGCAGAGATGATTTTTCCAGCTGACAATGGATTTCTTCAAAGATGCCAACGGTATCTGAATCAAACGCAGCCAGGAGGCAGCAATTTCAGAAGAGCTAGGTCTGAAATTTATTACTCCCTTTTCCATCAATTTCCAGCAGTCCCTCAAATGCAGAGTTTTTACAACTACAAAAATACATGTTCTTTGTAAACAGGAACAATGACTGGCAGCCCCAAAGGAAGAAAAAGACTCTCTAATCTCTCCTCAGGCAGAATAAACAAAGTTCTTCATCTCTGAAAGCTCTTGGTAAGATACTAATGGATGAATGGAACAATCTCAGCCTGAAAAAAAATCCCAACAAACAAATCAGCCCCCCCCCAAATCTTTCTAAACCAGATACATGTTACTCTTCCCTGTTTGGTGTCTCTGGTATACTTCAGCAATGCAGACAAAATATCCTGACAAACCAAACTTGCACTGGTAGTTCTGTGACCAGCCAACAACACTTGGAAGGAAAAAGAGAAATCTGAAATGAACCAGAAGAACACTGCAAGGAATAACTAATAAAATGCACCCACAGTTTAAAGGACATTTTGATGGTACCTCAGTAAAAAGTGTCACAACCCCCTGAAAGGTCACATTTATTCACAAAAGAACAATTGCTCAGCCACAGAAGCCATGTATTTCTGAAAGAATCCACAGTGTAGACTTACAGTGTAAAAGCTGTGTCTTCTTCCAAATGGACTAAATTAGTAATTTTACTAATACGTGTATTAGTAAAAAAAAAAAAAAAAAAAATTAAAAAAATATCTGAGACTCCTATTAGAATAGTGAAAATGCAATTGGGTTTTGTCACCCTGGGGATTTAGATTGCTTCAGGACAAATACTGTGGTAACTAATAACCAATTGTGTATTATTGAGAATAGCAAGTAGTCCAATACAGCATAATGATTGTGTCTGATGGAAATCAGTGGTAAAGACCTGGGATGAAGAGCACTGAAGCCATTCAAAGCAGCCCCAACTCAAGAACACACTCAGGCCACAGGCAAGCACAGGGTGGGAGACACTTTCCATTTGGATACTTTTTATGTAAAAGCCAAGTGAGCTCTTAAGGCATGTGCTGTGCTTTTTGCTGCCACAAAACTTGCAACTAACCTGCACCACTTTATTTTTTTCCACAAGCAAGCCTCCAGCGAGTCTCATGTTCATCAGAGCTACAAATTGCTGTAAGGGCAAGTTATTAACCTAAGCTTTTTGTCAAATGAGGTTCTCAGAAGAGTCAAGGACACTGATTAACAAACTCTGTAACTCCCCCTATCCCCTTCCTCCCGTTTTAAACCAGGCTCACGGTACATTTGGGTTTTGGTTCTTAGAGTTTTTACAGGTAAATCTGAACGGGGTCTGGAGCCAGAGAGCAGCTCTGATCACGGGGGAAGGAAAACTGGCAGCTTCCAGCCACCCACCACTGCCTGATTTGTGGGAGCAGATGGAGAGTGACTTTTGGATGGACAGAGGCTCATTTCTGCATGCTTTTAAAACTTGGGAAAGCACCGTGGCGTTCAGCAGAGGCACCAAGCGTGGGCACAGAGTCTATGTGATACACTGCTCTCCCTCCAGCCCCCTTTACTTTGAAGACTTCTACTTTTCTGAAACCCATCAGTAAGTAAAATACCTCCCCAGAAAAGTTTATTCCTACGTATATACATACATCTCGAACTTGGTCTGGTTCCAACACCACCGATGAGCCGTGCCGGTGCACACATTTCTCACAGCCCTGGACAAAAGCTGCTCTCCACACCTGGACAGCAAACACCCGGGGCAGCCCTGGGTCCCCTCCCCGCACCCGGGCTTTGTTCAGGGATCCTTTCTGCGGCACGGCCCAGCTCGCTAAACAAACACAGGAGCAAACCTGCGGCGCTCATCCCGGCCCTGGGTAATGTATGCAATTACGCTAATTTGCGAAGAAGGCTGCCAGTGGAAACCAAATACGAGAAGGTCAGCATTCCTGACTAGCGTGCCACGCTGCAGCCCGGCACAACAAGGAAAAGCTCCTTAACATTCCAAATGGGGCTTGGGATGGCCAGGGCTCTGGCTTGCCTCCGCTCCAGGATGGAGACCCTGCAGCGAGCCCCGGGAGGAGTTCAACAGCGAGGCCAAGGGGCCAGAGCCTGCTCCTGTCTGCCTGGGCTATCCCATCCATGCCCATTCCGAATGAATAGGAGGCTCTTGGCTGCAGGAAATGAAACTGGCTGGGATGGAGATGAGGCTGCAGCCCCAAGTGGAGTAGGTCCACCGTGAGTGCTACCTACAGACAGGCCATTTAGCGCACAAACCTCTGAGGAGGCATCGCTCTCCTCCTCACCAAGGTGACCGCTAGGCTTTTTTGTTTATCCCAAACCACGGTGTAGGGAGCTGGCAAGGCGTCATCCGATGAAACCTGTCCTATTGCCCCTCCAGGTCCTCAGGCAGATCCAAACCTTCGCCCTCTCCCGTATCTTCACCACTCCCGCCAGACAAAACAGCCAGGCTATTCCAGCAGTTGTAAAGATGTCCTTGATTCAGCAGCCTTGCTCCCAATTTCTTTTTTTCCACTAAATAAAAAAGCAACATTTTCTGCTCATAAAAGACCAGTGGATCCTTGGTGGTGTACTGGCGTGTCAAACGCTTTCAGTAAAACAAAACCCCCGAAGTTAAAAATCCTCATGGTGCACTTACAAGATTAAGATGGTCAGTGTAAGAGAGCATTGTAAGATGTTCTTCTGTTTTCCATGATTCCTGAGACTGTGCAATGCAAGATGCTAAAGCTTTTCACTGAAAGAACTACTGCGATAGCCACTGTCAATCTGATTAAATTTCCCTTACTGTCTGTCAGTTTTAAACACAAACCCATGCCCTATCAAGCATGACTCAGATTAAAACCAACATGCTAAAAGCAAAAAATAAATACTACACCCGAGGAAGCAAAGCCTTTGCAGTTAACACCTTTTCTCCATAAAAATATGCTCATTAACTTGGGCCGACAATGAGTCTACCTGAGAAACTGCAGGAAACTTATCTGTGCTTCTTTCCTACTTACAGACAGAAATCAGCCACCATAGGAAAAAAAAAAGAAAAAAAAGAAGAAAAAAAGGAAGAGGAAGAAGAGGAACAAATACACAAGAAGTTTCCAAACCTTTTCATCTCGTAAAGTCTCCTTGCACTAAAAAAAAATTTATTAATAACCAAGTTTCCATAAACCACAAATTTTGCATTGAGACTTAAACACATCAGTAATATTTATATTGCATTAACGCCTGATTTACACCAGTCCAAAAGAAAACTTTCAGCGTGAAAACCGGGAAGGAAAAACAAACAAACAAAACCCTCGGAGACCTCAGCGCCCTGCCCTGCTTTCAGTCCCCGACCCGGGCCACACGATTCTGAGGGCGGCGGAGGAGCAGCCCCGGGTGCGCTATTCCCGGCAGCTTCCACAGGGGCTCCGCCGAGCCCGGCGGGGCCGGGGGTGCTCGGTGCACCTCCAGAGACCCCCGAATGCCCCCGGCGCCCAGCGCCAGCCGTGCCCGCACCGCAGCGCTGCCCCAGGCCAGCCCGCCCTCCCCAGCCTCCCCAGCCGCTGTCAGCCGCGCTCCCCGCCCGCTCCGGAGCTCCCCCGGACACGCCGCCGCCGCCGTCCCCGGAGCCGCCCCGGGGCCCCGGACGCGCGGGCTCCCCGCCCTGAACGCTCGCTTCTTCCCGCTGCCCCGCCACCCTCCGCTGTGGCACCTCGGGCCGGGCCCCGCTCAGCCCGGTGCCCCCGGGTTTCCCTGAGGTGCCCCGGCCGCGCAGGTGGCACCGCGCCGCCCCCGTGCCCCGCGTACCTGTTCGCCGCCCCCTCGCCGGCTGGGCTCCTGGAGAAGAAGCGAGAGAAAGTGCTGTGCCAGGAGGGGCCGGCCCGCCGCCGGCTGCCCCCGCCAGACATCCCCGGGAAGCTGACGGGACGGGAGACGCCGCCAGCAGCCGCCCGGCACCGAGTCCCCGCGGCGGCGGCAGGCGGGAGGGAGGGAGGGAGGGAGGGAGGCGGCGAACGCGTCCCTCCGCCCCGGGGAGGAGCCGCCGCTCCGCGCCCCCGCCCCTGCCCCGTGTGGGGCGGGCCGGGAGAGCCGCGCTCGGGGGCGGGGGTGGCTGTGGCAGCGGCAGGAGGAGGACAGGGGGGAGCCCCATCCGTGCCCCGGCAGGCGGGGAGGGCCCGGCCCCTGCCCTGCCGAGCTCCCGGGGCCGCGGGAGGGAAGGACCGCCACACACTGCCCGCCGCACCCGGCCGGGAGGGTGGCGCCTTGTGTTCGGATCGTGGTTTGATGCCTTTTTTTTTTTTTTTGTTTTTTTTTTTTGTTTTTTTTGTTAATGGGCGATAATTAGTGGGAACAAAGAGAAAAGATCAGAAGTAAAAAACAAACAAACAAAGAAGAAATAAACCTCTGAAGAAAAAGGTTAGGGAGCTTTGAGAATCCACGGTCCTGACTGACTGCGAACGCCAGCGCCAGCCTACTGCTTTGTAAGGAGCCAGCTTTGAGATCCTGCACTCGCTTGTCCATGCAAAGTCAGGAACATCTGTGCCTGCTGCCCAGCGCTGTAAATATTGGCATCGAGCAAAGGTACACGGCAGCAGCGGCTGGGGCTTCACCTCTCTGTCGCTTCAGGTTAAGTTCAGACCACGCTTGCTGACGAAAGGTGGCTTAGAAGAAAGGGGTTCTCATGCCTTTTTAAAAGTTTACTTCCTAGAAAGGAGTTTGGTTTAGTTTTTTATTTAGTTTTGGGCTTTGTAATAATGAATGCTTCATTTTTCTCCCTCCAAGATTTGTGGCCACACTTAACAACGGATGACCTTGCCATTCCGAAAGCACAGTGACAAATACTATCTTCATTTTATAGATCGAGATGATGCACAAAACCTTAGTGATTCACTGAGTGTGTTACTGGTAAAATAGACCAACCTTGACACAAGGATTTTAAATTTAGAGCCACACTTCCTCACCTTTGTGAGCATCTCTGCTGTTCTTTGTGACTGCCTCCACCTTACACCTTAATATCAGCTCCTTTTTGCTTTGTACCATCTCACAGAACTGTGGAATGGTTGAAGGTAGAAGGGACTGTAGGTAGTCACCTGGTCCAATCCCCTGCTCAACCAGGGCCACCTGGAGCAGATTGTCTAGGACTGTGTCCTGATGGCTTTGGAATATCTCCAAATATAAGGTTTCTGGGTAACCTGTGCAAGTGATCACCTCTCTTCTGTAGGTTTTTTCCTAGTTGTTCACCTCGATCCGTACCCAAACCTCTTAACCACTGTGTCATTGTGACAGGCAGATACGAAGCTGGTACTCTAGCCCATCTGCAGAACAGCAGCAATAAAACAGCCTGAAAAAAAACTTACTGTCTGCTTTTCTGTCCTCTTTTTCCTACCTCATCTGTGAACAAATCTTTAAGAAATGTGCAAACAGCTCTGCTTTGTATAGTCCAAGTCTTATATAGCTTTGATGTGGAATTTAAAACCACAGACACAGCTGGATATTGGATGTGCACTTCAATTTTTTACCAGTCAGAATTGGGACTAGCTGGTTGGATCACAGGTTACAAAAAGTAACCAGTCACAAACCAAATTCAGGAACCAGCACTTAGTACACAAGGTTCTGTCCAGTTTTCAGTGTCCAGACAAGGAGCAGACAATTCTCTCAGTGATGGAGATGCCCCAAGCTTTGCACAAAGCCATGAAATGTTTCATTCCAGAACAGTATAGAGGAAAACAAGAAAGCACATTTTTAGAGTACCTACACGTAGTCACCAATTCTCACAGAAATGCCAGTGGGGGTTAAAACAGCAAAACATAACAGCAGCTCACAGTGGAACATTATAGAGGAGACACTCCTTCTGACATTCAAAACAGAAGTAATTAGGCTCCAAAACCAAATTAGAAAAGTGGCTATTTATTAGGACTGCACAAACAGGCTGCAGGGAGGCTTAGGCTCTCCGTGACTGTTTATTACTTTTAATTCTTCTTTGCCACATACATCTCACAGCTTCCCTACCTATTGCGTAAGTAAGATCTAATCCCTATAGCAAACCTGAATATAATAATTAGCATTTATAAAGCATCCGGTGTCTTCAAAGGGTTTAAGCATTAATTAATCCTCGTAATCACCTCAGGATGTAGTTAAGTATAATATGGTGAGTGGTTTGCACACAGAGACAGTCAGAATACCTTGCTGCATCCAAAGGCTGTCCACATGTGCCCAGAGGGGCACCACAGGGCAGCATGAAGCATTACCAGGGCTCTGCTTGTCCAAGAACAAAGAGCCAACCTAATCAGAAATGCTAATCCCTAACAGTAACATTTTGTGCTCAAATCTGTTCCTCCTTTCTTCACTGCATCTAAAGCAGAAAACACAGGAATGTATCACATGACAGTTCTACTGCAGGCAAATAATGAAAATATTAAAACTAATCAACATACTAAAACTGTATCAATATAAAAGATGAACATGGCACAGGTTAGAGAATCCCTTTCTGATTTTTCTGTACCCTGGAGTAATTGAGTACCCTGCCTAAGAGTAAATGGTTTTGACACACTTAAAATAATAAATGGGGAACTCAAATTTAGCCACCTACACCTCCAGCAAGGGGAGGAGAGGGAAGCTTTTAGGCAAAGCTGCAGTATCTGCCATGTGGCAGGTGGCCTCACACATTAGCACAGCTGCCAGCACTAACAGCAGCACCAACACGTGCAAGCCAAAACAGATGGGGCAAACAGGTTCCTTTCTGCCTCAGATTAAAGTGCTCACATGTGGCCCACATGAGGTAATACGGCGACACCAAAGGCAGGGAGAAACCATTAAAACACAGTTGCAGAGGGATAGAGTTGCACAGAAGAGGAAAATGTCAAGCAGGGGCTCCCAATACATTTTTTTCATAATTCATTCTGCCCAGAGTATCACTTGAATGTCGAGTGTGTGTGTGTGCTGTGCCTCTTCCACATCCACTTAATTTTTCTACTGCAATTCTGATTATAATGCCTGTGCAGCAGGGAAACCTCCCCCTTCTCGCTGCTCTAGAGTGAGCAGATGGTGAAATTTTAATTGTGCTTTTTGTATTTCCTTCTTTTTATGGGTCCTTAAAATCTTGAGTCAAATCTTCTGTTTTGTTTGGACGATGGAAAGAAAATTTTGATGGAAAGCAAATTTCCATCATGCTGCTTTAGGAGGAGCCCTCCATTCACACCCTTCTTTTAAAACTTTCCTGATACGTTAAATTAATAACCAGGGGAGAAATGTAGTCCAAAAACCTCCAAATGAAACATTTTGCTTGCAAGCACATTTCACGCAACTCTTAAATGAGAACATCCTCAAACTGTTTCCATTGTTGGACCACTACAATAAGAAGCAGTCTTATGTTTTGAGGTGCAACTCCACTATGCAAAAGCAAAGTTCAGTTTTCCATTTCATACACATTAATGCATTTATCTATCAAAGTATTTTATATAGCTCTGCTACTTTTTAATAAGCACTCCCATTTTCCAGGCTCTTACAGAACATGTCTGCAGGTAGATGTGGCATAAATAGCAACAGTATTTTAATAATGAACAGCCCCTCACCTATCTTTTTCCTTTCCAGTCTATAATCTGTTACAGCAAGGTTTTTAAGAGGTGCCATGAGACCATGAATTAATAAATGCACATAAAGGAGTCATGGTGGGTAATATTTCCTAGCCATTTTTCACAGTGATTGTTGTCCAGATGTTGAAACAAATACAGATGACTTTCAAATCTCTAATCTATACTTTAAAATGAAGGCAACCAACAGAATGGAAGAGTTGGGTCTTGGCTATGTTATTACACAGATGAAGGATGTTAGCAAGGATTTCTAGGATTATTTTCTATCTAGCCATGACCTCCTGCTGTAAAGTATGTGCTGTGCAGCTTCCAGCAATCCTCATCCTTTAACTGTAAACACACAGTTCCTCCATTTGATTTACTGAAAATGGTTTAAAAGACAGCCACATGGTCAGCTGCTATTGTTCAAATGCCTTCATGTCTGGAGAAGACAGCTGGAAATTACTCATGAGGTTAAACAGCAGCTTCTGAGACCCATAACTGTGTTCTTTATTATTTTGGGCAAGATTTACACATCGTGCTATACATGGCCAAAGTTCAGTCTGGGAATTAAAATCTTTAAACCATCTTTTTGGAAAGCTTCTTCTGTTTGTTTTCCACTCTATTTGTTTTTCCTCTGTAAATTTGTGACATTTACACCTACCCAGTAGAAGTGCTAAAAGGGGAAACTAACTGTGAAGTACAAAATAAGAAACCACCAACCCACCTACAGAATCTTTTTCAAAGCAGACTTTCACTGCACCTGAGCATGTAACAAAAAGCATTCAGAAGCCTCATACTGTGGTGGGATGTATGTACCTAATTCCAAAAGATTTGACAACTGTCATGTAATTAGCACAGCTTGTCTGGGAGGCTCCCATGACATTTTTGACAGCACCTCCTATCAATTAAACTGGTGTGAATCCAAAATGAAGATCAGGCTCACTTGTCCTCTTACCAAGTCAATGACTGCAAAACACCCTACCCTAACTGGAGCTCAGGAAAGTCTGCATTTCATGTGATGAGGGCTCTGTAAAATCATCCTGCCCTGAGTCTGCTCACCTGCTAAGGCAATCTGTCTATTCACCTTCCACAAAAAACTGGTTAAACAATCTGCTTCAGTAAGCAGATTTCATCCAAATTCTAACATATATTGTAGATAGTGTAAAGAGCAGCACAGATAATTCAGTATTCATAAGAATGCAAGAGCTTTCAACAAAAGGTGTCTTACATGCAAATAAAAGAAATCCATGAAATACATTACCAGCTACTTATACATTGTAATTAATTTAACTTTTAATTAATGTAACTTTTCCACCTAGAATGTCTTTTGAATATCAGATGTGTGGTTAAAAATTAATATACACCTTTCTGTACAAATCTACCCACTTTCAAATATAAAATCAAATTACTATTCTAATGGGCTTACTGTATTTCCATGCAAGTACATAAAAGTACATTTTAAATTTGTAGCTTACTAGGCAGTTTTTAATTGTGGTACAAGCCTATGTACGGTAAATTTAAGACTCTGGACAGCAGACTTGCCTTCTTAACTGCCTTTCAAAGATTTGTTAAAACAAGTCCCTGGACCCCAAGTCTTCCTAGATCCACTGATTGCAGACACACCAATGCCATCCCTTGTCTTTCCTGCTGGATTTCATAACACAGAATATTTTTTAACCCAATATTCTGGACCCTTTATAAGATATTTTTAAAATGTTTGAAAGTTAGAATACATATATATATATATATATATATGTGTGTGTGTGTAAAGTAACCCCTTGCCACATTCAGGCTGAGCTCGTGTATAAGCATATTCCAAAAGGAATAATCATCTTTAGTGTCTGCAGAAATACACTGCAAAATATTCTGTATATAAAAATGACTCTAAGTACACCAGTTGCTAACAATCCTTATTCACCAGAATTCTCATGGATTGAGCTAAACAGGATCATAAAAGCTTTTGGCTGCTAATGTTGCGGAATCCCATCTGTTTTGTGGAACAACTTATTTTCCTCTCCATTTAAGCTTCCAGTAAGAAATTAAAAATACGAGAGAGAGAGAGAGAGAGAGAGAGAGAGGAAACAAAGAGGAGACCTTTTCTTATGTATGCAAATTATATCCATAAGTTATTTCAAATAGGGAGAAAATACTTCAATCTTATTACAGAACAAACAGAAAAACAGAGCCTAATGCTTGGCACACAAGTTCCACACAACAGTAAACAGACTGTAACACACAGAAAAAGGGTAAGAAAGAAATCTTAAAGGCCAAGTTTGTAAGAATTCAAGTGACTATTGATCAGACTTTGCCTGGTTAGCTGGGTAAGTAACAGCATAACTGAGCCCTCACACACACACTCATTTGTTCTGTGGGGTTTTTTTTTAATTTTTATTTTTTTTTCTTTTTAAGCCCAACACAACAAAACCTTTAATAGGGGAAAGAGGATTTCTTTTAATACCCCAGAACAAAAATTCTGAGTAATCAATGTTTCTTCACTCAAGCATTCATTGTTAGTAAAGTCAGGGCAGAAAAGCTTTTTCTGCAAAGTAAATGCCATCACAAGGCAACATCTGGCTAATGGGAATAGGAGCCTGAAACAGTCTTTTTATCTGATGTTATTCTTTAGAAATAGTTTTTGTATTTAATGCACAGCTCTGGTCCCATAAAATATGACTAAGAAGACTAAAGGGGTTTCTCTACAATGCAAGATGGTATTTTATAGAATGCACTTAGTGTAGTTCAGAAATAGTAGAGGTACTCTGTGTTTTCCAATTTTCAGGGTGTGCTGAACTGCTGCTGAAAATAAAGGCTCATATTATCTCTGTGGTAAATCAATTCTCTGGATAAAGCTGTCAATTTTTCTTTATATTAGGAACTGATTTAAGTATTCCTATTTAGTCTGATGCCAGTATCAGATCACCTGTCATTCACTTCACAATGAAGGTATTGCTACAGCCTTTAAGAAATCGCACATATAATTTATATTCTGCATAAATTAAGGATTTAAATGCATTACCTGACATCATGACAGAACACACACCTCAAGGAAAGCATGAGACTTATTACCCACAAAAAGAGGGGGTTTTGATGCTTTTTCTAATCATTGCATGATAGAGTAGACAGAGAACTACGTAGTACTTTAACAGTTATGGAATGGGTAAAAAGGAAATTTGGTACTTAAAATATTCCTACAACCTGAGCGACTTGATTTTGCCTGTATGCTTTTTTATGTTTTTTTTTTTAAAAAAAATTTAATGTTTTTTATTTTAATTTCCAGGAACTGTAAAGCTACAGCATAGCTTTATTATATTATTGGTATATGCACTTATAATAACAGTGGTAAATCAGCACTGAAGTGGCTGCTCTGCAATTGTTTTCTAACATAACAGTGATTGATCTAATTTTATAATGGTACCAATGAAAGAAACAGTAAGACTCAAAACTTAATTGCAAATTACAGCAATACTTTCTAACCACTGGGTTGGATTAGTTAATGGATCAATTTAGCCTGCTTTGAAACTGCTGCCAAAAATTTTTTAGACCATTAACTTGCTCTTGATTTAAAACTCAGCAGAGGACTAAGAAAATAATTATGCATAGGTTCTAGGCATCTCAAAACAGAGTAACACCTCCCTGTTGAAAACTACCTAAGGATGTAAAAGATCACCTCAAAAAAGGAGGGTGAAGAGGGAATAAAAACAAGTATTACAAGAGAAAAGCACTACCTTTCCCAGCAGAAACATTCTACCCTTGAAAAGAAACCCTTCACCAGTCCTTACTCCTCTAAAGCAAGAATTAATGACAGGCCAACAACATCACCTCACAGATAAAAATGTTAAATCGGGTCCAAGATGCTTTAATGTAATCAACTGATGATGTAATACATGATGAACAAAACCCTTGGAATATTGCTATCACTGAAAACAACATCTACTTTCTGGTTCATTGGTTCCATTTGTTCCTCATTACACCAATTTTTAGAAACATTTTTCGTTTTCAGTTTATCCTAATAAATGTTGGTGGATAAGGTTAAAACAAAGAGAGATTTACTCACAGAGTGATATTTTAAGGAAAAAAAATTTGCCAAGTTCTTTTCCTAGTAACACCTTTAAACCTGTGTGATCATAAATACAGATGATGCCAACAACAGCAGTGATGCCTGACAGACAACTCTTTTATTATTGACATAAAGATTTTAAAATTTAGTATTATTTACTCATGACTGCCTGTTTTTCACAAGTGACATTATGCCATTTCCTTCAAGCTGGAAGTGTTACCCTTCTAATGGTTATATCCTGTATTTGTGGAATAAACTTTCTCAGTTCCAAGTGAAGCATACTGCAAACTTGTATTTTTCCTAAATATTTCATTGGCATTATTCCTGGGGAACCTTGGCTTGTGGAGACCTCTTGCCAAGTTCTGCTGTTCTTTCACATGGTTCCAACCTCACGGTTTGAAAAGTTTGGGATTGTTTCCCTCTTAACGGGCATGCCTCCACTCGTGCATTAATTCAGGTCATGAGGGTATTTTAAAGATAATCCTCACTAACAGTGCTTTTGTTTACATTGCAGAGTTGGCTGGGAGGACACGAACTGAATTCTTTTTGGATGAAACTACACCTCAAAGCTAAGAGTGCACAGCGTGCTCCAAGGACTGAGAAGCCCTTGGAAAGGTTCAGGCTGAAGGAAACTGAGGCCACACCGATTAGGACATCAGGCTCTCAGCACCAGCTCTCCTTGCTCTGTAAAAGCAGTTTGCTGGGGCTGCTCTCATTAGTCTGTACTGCCAAGCATCCACTTTAATCATTTATCATGGTTACCTCACTGAGCCTCATGAGGCTTAGGTTTCTTTAATATTCACTAGCATGACTCCAGCCCAAAGAAATTTCCTCCACACACATCCTAATTTCCTTGATTTTTTAAATCTTTCCTTACTGTCTTTTCTTCCCTTTATTAAGAACTGTTAGGCAACTCTTCAGCAAATTACATTTGGTTCAGTAACTATTTTGCTATAGGCCTTCAATCTACTTACTGATCTTCAAAGACAGCACTGTTTGCCAAAATACTGCCTAGCATGAAGTTGCTAAATTTACACTTCTTTTACTACACAAGTTACCCTGTTCTTCAAAGGTGCTCCCTGAATCCCAGAGAAATTACAAACACCCCCTTTTGAGCTGGTGCCTGAGTAATATGATTGTAATACAATTAGGTTCATCTCCTGGTAAACAATTTGGAGAATACAAGATCATTTAAAAGTAGACAGGCATTAAGAGTCTAGCTTTCATTTCAAGGATTTATTTTGACAAACAGTAGTGGGAGGGGGTTTCATGCTGTCATTAGAGGACTGGGAAAAGCAAGCACGGCTGATCTGCATGGTGGGATCCTGACACCCACTGAAGGAGAACAGTACATTATCACGTACATGCTGTACTTGTGAGAGCAAGAATTTCATATGGTCAGGAAAATTCAGCCAATTAAGTGGTAAATCCAACTGACTGAACAGTGGCAAATTAATTACAAAGTGCTGGTTCACACAAACACAGATGCTTCCATGATGTAACTTACTGTGACAGGAGCTACAGAGCCTTGAACTAAAAGATGGTTACAAAATATTACTAAAAACACTTGGCATTTGTTACAAGAGAGCATTTAAAGTTCTGAACTGTGATTAGCTATTACACACAATATTAGTTTTGCATAGTAACAGTACATTTTTAAATTTAAGTAGTGAAAAATAATAAAAAAGGATCAGGGCATGTCTAATTAACCTTTGAAAGCAAACTTCCCTGACCTTCTGAAAGAGGAGAGTTGGGAGACTTTCTTGGTAATACCCTTTTTTGCTTTTTTAGTGCTGTATACTGTGACTTTCTCTCATTATCTATTTTGCTTCTCAAAAAAAAAAAACTTACCCAAAACCAAAACAACAGTGAAGAGAGCTGCAAAGTTTCACTAGTAGAGTACTCAGCAAAAGTTAAAAGCAAACCAAAAAGTTGGGGATCAATATTCGTAAGGATTTCTGTAAAATGGGAATGAGGCAGGCCAGAAAGAATAAAATAAATGGATGACAGGTATTAATCATAAAAAGAATGATTTTCCAACCAAGTAAAACTTCAAAAACAAGTAAAACTTCAACAAACAAAAACTCCCCCCATCCCCACCCCTTTTGAGATTAAACACCATTTCTTGGCTTAATAAATGTTTGCTTTTAAGGACAAGCATTTTGAATCAGCGTTACTTCTACTTATTACCAACAAAATGATATTTCCTAGTTAAAGCTTAAGAGATAAGCTGCTTTCCAAAACAGTTGCACAGCTGTTTTACAGAAGCTCTGAAGTACAACGTTACCATTCCACATATTACCACATCAGAATGCCTGTCTGCAGACAACTAAGCTGGGCTGTTATGTCTGGTTTTTTACAGCAGCTTATCTCTCATATTAGTAAATAAAACACCCCAAGGAAATTACAGTTAGAGGGCTGAGATTAAAAGGAGGCTCCATTACATTTACATCCTCACACTTGGAGCTGCACTGGCTTCATGTGAAATTGCCCAGGAGTGTTAAGGCCATGCAAGCTCTCAGCACAGCTGCAAGGGGTAGTTAAACACAAGGCTCCCATGGACTGGTGCTCTCTGTAGTAGAGAGGCACAGCTAGGAAAATTAGGATTTGCATATTTACCTGAAAATCCCCCTGACAGTAAAGAGACCTAGAAGGCAACACTTTGTATGTGAAACCAAGTGCACCATATTTCAGCTGAAAATGCTAGTCTAAAGCCTGACCAGGCATATTTAAAGGAAATTAATAAATATGTAGGTGGGCAGTGTGCACAGAAGCAACAGCACAAAACACTGAGTTGGTTCTGTCAGAAATACAGATGGATTTTATGGAAGAAGTTACATTTTCTTTGTGAGAAAATAAACTGTTAACTTAAAATTAAATGTTTCATTTAAATAAGACATATACATGAACCACAATAATTACAAATATACACAGCAAAACAGTTTTACAAGTATAATTTTCAAGAGGATAGTTTTAGATTAGATATTAGGAAGAAATTCTTTACTGAGAGCATGGTGAGGCACTGGCAGTGATTGCCCAAGGAATTTGTGGTCTCCCCACCCCTAGAATTGTTCAAGGCCAGGCTGGATGGAGCTCTGAGCAACCTGGGCTGGTGGAAGGTGTCCCTTGTCCAAGGAAGGCGGGGGCTGGAACTCAATGATCTTTAAGGTCCCTTCCAACTCATTATTTTAATTACTGTATTATCCAAAGCAAAGTAAACCAGAAAATTATCTGCCCACAATTCAGAGGAAAACTTCTCTGAATTATATATTACTGTTCCTCCTTTGTATTTGATTTTTGTATAGATACTTAGATTCAGAGTTGACAAAAGGCCAACCCTGTCACAGAAAAAGACATGAACATACTTCCATGACAAACTGAACTGTAAGAACCACAGCATCGTGTAAGAAAGATTTCTTACAGTGAGATTTTCTTCTGGCAAAGCAGGGGAGTTAAATTTAACTATTTAATAAATGAGAGTACATGACACTGTTCTCCCATTTCAGCTCCCTTTGCTCCAAATATTCCTCTGTGAAGTGAGGCCTAGAAGGCATGCTGACAGAACATTTGTGTGTTTTATATGCTAATGGGTGTGGGGGGAAGCTTTTGCAAGAGCTGCACATTACATGTCCCACAGGGATCAGGTAATCACTGAGTTAAATGGAGTCTTCAGCACTGCCAGGGTCAGTCTGCTCTTTCCTGAATGAGGGCAGAGGGATTGAAAGGGAAGAGGGGGCAGAACAAAAATAGAGTTCTTGATTTGTTAGCTATGGCACATCTTTGGAGCCAGAAAGTTTTTTAAATTTATTTTTGAAAGTAAAACAGTCTTTATAGACAACAGAAGTATATAACACACTTCATAATAATGATCTAGTAAACCAGTGAGCTGTTCCTTAACCGTGTGTTTGAAATACAACTTGCAAGAAACAGATGCACAGGAAATTCTGCCTGGACATGAGGAAGAACTTTACTGTGCAGTGACCAAGCACTGGAACAGATTGTCCAGAGTGGGTGTGGAGTCTCCCTCACTGGGCATATTCCAGAACCACCTGGATGGAATCCTGTTCCATGTGCTCTGGGATGGTCCTATCCTACCTTAGCAGGGAGGTTGGGCCAGATGACCCCACCCTGGCCCCTTCCAGTCTGACCCATCCTGTGATTCTTATGCTCCTTAGGTATGTGAAGAGCAGTCTAGTTGATTAGGTAGTGTAAAAAAAATATGCAATTAATTAAAAAAACCTTGGCAACAGAGATACCATTTTATTACATATACAGTGCTATATCCACTTGAATATGGATAAACAAATTCCAAATGAAACTAATAGAAAACAAAAAATCTTTAGGATGTGAAGACTATTAATGAACATATTAAAGTTAAAAAACCCAATCAGGGCATGTAATATATTTTAAGTTTTATTTATGGGAATGCAAATATAACTATGGCATAATCACGAAAACAAATCATAACATTTCATTAAAAGCAATTTCTTATAAACATCTGCAATCATCTGTACCAAATACACTGAACAACTGAATCCTTGTATCTTTAATCAAAATATTCTTATAGAAGTCTATTAGAGATGGATAATAAAAACCCAATGTCAAACTTTAATATAAAAAAATGGCACTAATGCCTAAGACTGGGCACCTAAAATCAGTAGGTATCTTATGTAGCTGGATTTCAGGAAGTGTTGATTATTCTTTCTCTGGAAAATAAATATTCCCATTTGCTCAAAAGGAGTCCCCCCAGAAAACAGAGAGGAATTTCCTGATGTCCAGTAATCACCTAAACCTCAAATGAACAAAGATGTTTATTGTTAACACAATTTTTTTTTTTTTATTTTTGTATACGCTTTCCAGTCACAAGATTTAATTCATTAATGTGCATACCTGAGGTGCTAGGTTCTCTACATTCAGTTTTCATGGAAGAGATACTAAAATGAAACAAGTCAATACAGGATATTTTAGCTGAACTGTTCATCTTCTTAAAATCATTCTTCCTTTCCAAGGAACTTGTTCACCTACTGACAAAGGGTACAAAAGAGCCCCATAGATCCTTTATTTATCTCTCATGTCTTCATTGCTTGCATCTGACCTGTGAATAAAAATAAACATCTAGTTTAGCACAAGATGAATTCTTGCTGCATTTTGCTTTTTGAAATCATAAAATAGATATAGGTATTTTGGTGTAGTTGCAAGAATGGGGGACAATGCAGAGCTGTTTTCAACTTGCCCTCTCACCCACTTCTGAAATTCCTGTACAGCCAAGTTGTTTTCCCCAAATCTTGCTAATTAAGCAGGGAGACTCTTCCACCTAATTAAATTTTTGTCATCTTCAGGCTTATAAGATCACTTTGATGACAATAAGACCCGGAAGATTGCTTTATGAAGCGTGCATTTCAATTCCTTGTACACATTTTGGATTCCACTTAACTGAACATGAACTGCCCGACAGCCAAAAATTTAAAGTTTGGTTTTGAATAACTCATGAAAACTTTGCTCTCAGTAGACACATTTCTCCACATTGCTGCCTGATTGCCACTTCTCAACTCACTTCAAACATTTTCTTGGTTACCAAAAGCATCCAGCATCCCATTACAAAATGTAAAAACAGGTTTGTTTTACCCTACAGAGGATGTGCAGTTGCAAAAGCAACCCCATTACAAAACAGGAAAATAGCAAACTCAGCCTTCACTAGGAATAAGAATCCAAAAAACTTTCTGTCCCTGCCACCCTAATTGGGAATGGGTCTGGAAAGGGAAACAAAGGAAAGCTTGGCTGCTGACAAGAACTGTGCACTCATTCACCAGGTGTCATTTCCTCCCCTGAATTTTATGGCATCCCCAGGCTGTGATTTAGGGACTACCAAAACTACAGAGCTGTTCCAAATATTTCCATCTAGTGCTCTAGGAATGAGGAGAATCAAGAGTAAAAATTTGTCCTTGAAATATCAAAGTATTCAGCCTTTTAAATATATAATTGCCAAACCACGTGTGCTTAGGTAACAGTACAGTTTAAACTCAACCCCTCTTAAGCTTTTGGATTCACTGAACCAGGGAGTTGAAGGAAATTTTCAGATAGAATCCATCCATGAGGATTTTCAGCTCAGAAAATTAAGAAGTTTAACACCCCATAAGAAGTGAAGAGCTATGAAGAGCTATGTGAGTGACAGCAGAAGCATCTGCTTGCTGTGCTTAAAAAAAATCTACATATATAACTTTAATATTTTGTCAGAAAATATTTGCACAAGTATTTGAGATCCTTTTAAGTAGAATGAATCTATGTACAAACCTAAAATTTGGACTGAAACTCTAAAGGTTCCTCCAAGAGAAGCAGAGACCCTGAACATAGCAAGAAAACATGTACTAAGCCAGAACTATGCCTGAAATTAGGAAAAATAATGATTTGGAATCTGCCTCTATGATGATAGGATACAGGAGAGGAGGAAACCCCATGCCAAGATGCTGGTTCCCACCCTAGAATTATTTTAGCTGGTGGAGGAAACATCACTGGTCCTCTGTAAGGCAATAAATCTTTCTCTGAAGGCTATTTTTGGCAAGCAGCCCTCCCTCTGAAAACACGACCGAATGTTTTTGTACTCTACAATACCTCGGTAAAACAAACCATCTTTTTCTAGTCAGCAGGACGAGTCTAAGCAGAAAGGCCAGTCTGGTGTCCCCAGAGCAGTGGGGATGAGATAACCCGGGCCAGGGCTGGCTGTTACCCTTTCGGAAGGAGGCTCTGTCCCCGGGCCAGCGCTGACACCCGGTGGCCAGCGGGGCACAGCACAGGCGGCTGCTGCAGTTCAGCTGAGCCCGCACCACCCGAAGCACTTCACAGCACCATTAAGGCCAGTCAGGGAGCTCAAACTGGGATAGCAGTCTGCCAAAACGATGCCACACTTCACTAATCTAAACATTGAGCAGGAGCACAAGAGACACCAGAGCCTTACCAACACACAACAGGAGGAGACACGACATCTGTACCAAGTTTGTAATTAAAGATGCTGGATGTCAGACATCATCCAAGCTGAATCTGATATTTTCCATGCAGTTATGAGTGTCTGCATGTCCTATAATCGTTATAGTGTAAGAAGTCCTTCTTTTGGCTCTGGATTAAAGAGCTGAAGGTGTATAATTATAACCAGTGTATCTGTCTGCCTACTTGGCTTACTTTCTTTCACCATTTCTTGATACATAACATTAAGTTATGTACAACAGGGACAGGATATTAAGAATGAATTAAAGAAGAAACTGAACTACCACAATCAGAAACTGAAGTGCAGGAGATGGTATTGCTTAAATGAAAGTGCTACACTGTTTGCAAGAGTGTGCATTAGTATTTCATAATACACACTTTGGTCAGGGAAGCCCACATGATGTTTTGTGTACTCTAAGGAGGTAAATGAAAGGCAAATACAAGACAGATTTAGTACTCACTGTGTAATTTGATCTGACAGCAGAAATGGACAGAAAGAAAACAAAGGAAATAATAAAGAAAAAAACCTTACAAAATGAAAGAGTTTAACAGAATGAAAATAGAGCAAGAGAATTACATGTGATATACCTTGGAGCCAATCCACACCTTCTTGTAATCCTTCTCCTTTAAGAGCATCACTGGCACTGAAAGAAACAAATCAAATTTCAAAAACATTGTAAAAATACCAGTTTTAGGTGAGTCATCACTAAACTTATAATTTACATAATTGCAATGTAGCATCAGGTACACTTTCCTTAAGTCTTCTTCCCATGGAGAAGACTGCTCCTCAAATGATACATGGTACCTTCCCCATAGGGAAACACCATTTCACAATATGATCTATTTTAATTCCAGTTTCAAGGCACAAGGAATCATTCCTAGAACACAGGGGGCTCTGGGAGAGCTCCCACACAGGGCAGACACATTGTTCTGCAGCACCTCCTTCCTCAGACAACGCTGTGAAAGATGTTTACTCCTTCCAACAGCAGCCATGAATCATGGAATCATTTAGCCTGGAAAAGACCTTCAAGATGATCAAGCCCAAATGTCCTCCATGCAGTTCCTACACACAGTGAGAATGCTGGAGTACTGGAAGGAGGAATTATGTGTGTATGTACACACTTCATTGTAACAGCAACCCCAGGAGTGTCTGTTAATGTATAAAACTATTCTGCTATGCTGAGAGCAGTGTAAATCCACCTTCTGAATTACTGGGGGATAACTGTTTAAATGCTCTTCATTCTTCAATTCATGAAAAGCAGCCCAGCAGTAAATCCAAACTGTAACTGCAGTTCCCTATAAAATGATTTTCCAAGAAACTTGGGAATTCATGAGTATGATTTTTGGACAGAAACTATATCCAGGTAATCAAGTTTAACATTGAAGGGCCTTAAATGAAAATTGTAGCTTTCAGCTGCTGATTTCACCTTTATTTATAACAGCTGAGGACTTTAATAGGACAAAAAGCCAACTTCTATAAAGCACTTCTGATAAAAGGAGAGTTTTTCTTTGTGAACACCTGCACTAAGTAAAGCTTAGATCATTCAGGAAGAAAATTCTAGCTTCTACAACTAAAAATCCACTCAAACATGACAGGGTACAGAGTACAGTATCCCTCTGTATTCAGAAGAGAACAGTTTACTACATGGCCTCTCAACAACAGTTTACTGAAGCATCTCCAGAGTAGAAAAAACCTCCAAAGGTTTTATTACTGATATTCTCAAACCTGCAAGGTAATCTAACAGAAGCACTCTGATAACAATTCTGCTCCATTTCCCAGCAAAATATAATGGCAACCATTCTTCTCATATCAACTCCGCTTTCTGATTTCACTGGAAATCCTGCATTCCATTACTTGGCTAACAGTTCTGCTGGGAAAACTTTAAAGACACAGTCTAAATGAATGCACTGTACATTTAAAGTAAGTTTCACCGTAAGTATTTTAAAATTACTACTGTTTCACATGTGGAATCTGTCTTTTATCTACTCCATTTATTTTATACAGTAGTGAGTGCCACAACAAGGCTAACATAGGAATGCACAAAGTAATGCAAATAAATGGATGGAAAAAGAGAACTTTACCAGATATGCCAGGGCTTGTCTTTGATGTTTTCTAAGGACAGCAACTGAGACACTTTCACAGATGACACTGCATCCCTGAGGTCCATCTTGTTAGCAAAGAAGAGAATAGGCAGTCGACGGTGCTTAATATCTAGGCATGAGCAGAGACAGAACCCTTAGGACATGAGGCAACACTCATTAATCTCTGCATGTAACAAGGTGCAAACAGCACAGGAAGGTATTTTGCTCACCTGTAGCTGCAAATTCTCTGAAGGTTGCATCCTACCAAGATGCACACACTGTTGGGTCACCTGGCCTCTGCTGCATGCTTCCAGAATGCTCACAAATCTCCTTGCAGGCTTTGGAATCTTCCACCCCCTCTCCCCCTACCTTATACCTACACTTCAACCTGGAGATAGGAATTGCTGGTGAAGCTGAGGAACAAGAGATCAAACCACTGCCTACAAACACTGCACATCTCTGCTTAGTGAGGACTGATGTATAAAATGGATGGAAAAAAAATCACTTGCATTCATTCATATTGTCACAACAACAGTTGAGAAGGGTAGTCTGAATTATCCTTTAGAGTCCTAGAAAGCATCCATTACTTCAAAGAATTTATAAAATTGGAAAAAAATGCACATAACTGGACATCCTTTATTCTACCTTCCCTTGAAGGACTTCTCCAGAAGCTCCTGCACGTAGCAGACAGAACTACAGACCAAAGTACTCTGGTAGTTTCTGGGATACTTACACATAGACAAGCTTAAACCTCACAGATTGCCCTAAAAAATTATATGGTGATTGAAAGGAAGCAAAGTGTAGTCTTTTCAAAGTTACAGATGTAACACTGCCAAAAAATTGTCAGCACCAAGACTAACTCTCAGAGTTTTTCATATTATTTATACAAAGGATGATATCCAGAATTAGAGAAAATCCAGGTTTTAGTCTATCCATCAGTGCTTGATAGGAAATGAACTTACACTCTACCATCTCAATGAAAATTGCTACACAGGCTCTTTTCAAAACAGTAGAAAGAAAATGTTATTTCACACAGGGAACTAGGTAAGAATTTATTTTAAAATGTCAAACATAAGCCATCTGCCCCTGTCAATGGGCAGGAAGACGATAAAAACCCCTCAAATTCCAACAAACTCTCAGTGCTGAAACGGTTTGAACTTCCCCAATTATGTTCTTTTCCACCTTCCTATTAAATCTTTCCACAGAATCAGTGGAGATAACACTGCCTGTCCATATTCATTATTCACAGATGATAAGTGCTGATCAAAACACTGACCATTTTCACAAACTATTTACCCTATTTGAATCTCTTTTGCCCTCTGATATCCATAAACACAAGTCAAAGGCCTCAAAACAAAAGCACAGTATAATTAAATAGCTGGACAGCTATTGTTTCCTAACTAAAACTTCTATATTAATTTACAGTATAACTAAATTAACCCATGTACCCACAGGTTGCAGGTTATGGGTAAATTAAAACCACATAAATTAGCTGACATCACATATGCAAACAGCCAAGTTATTCAAGGAGTTTCCAGTGTTTTCCTAAACAATTAGAAAGGGGCACAACCTACCCACCCAGACTCATAATGCACACCCAAAGATATCTGCTACATAAAGTCATGGTCACAAAAATCTGTATAATTTCCTAATGTGCACACTTTTCACAGTTACTAGTGGAAAGCAAACCTTTCTAGCTGCAAGTGGCTATGAAGTAACACATTAAAAAATATTCCAGACATTAAATGCGTGATGTGCAATTTTACACAAAGAATTTCAAGTTTACAAGAATTTCAGTTTAGTTTAGAAGCATGTGCTGGAGGTGAAGTGACCCAAGAGTCATCATCTAATCCAGGTAATCTACAGCTACCATCTTTCAAAGTGCTGAAGAATGAAATTGTAGTAAAAAACCAAAATATGATACAGCTATCATTAAAGCTGTTAATTGAAGAGGGCATTGTCCATTAATGTAAGTAAAAATAATTTATAGCTCTGATTCACTAAAGTCCCACCTAGTAGAACTTCTAACTCCATTAATGCTTCACAGGACACATTCCCTTCCCTTTCCCTCAGGCAAAGCCTGGCAAAGAGACAGGGAACTGTTTTACTGTGGGGTCACTAAGATTTTCAGAGACAGGAATTGATTAGATTTCATTTCAAACTTAGGTAAGCATGTACATTTAAACCACTCCAGGAGGATGACACAGACAGAAGCATAGACTAGGAGAAAGTAGAGCATTCAGCAAGAAAGGCAGAACACTAATACAAAAAAAAAAATACTGACATAGCAAACCAGTTATATATGGATTCACCTAACAGCTACTTTGATTGAACATTATCCTAGAAGAACTTTTTCAGCTCTTTGGTTCTCTTAGATGTGAAATATCAGAACTGATAAATCAGTAACACTGTTGCTGTGTTGAAGCTAAACCACTGCAAGACAGAAATCCACAATTGCTGTCTCCTGGTTGTGCACTCAGTGGCCAGAGCCTGGTCTTTTTAACTTGAAGACACAAATTCATCAAATTCACAAACAACTGAACAGCACTGACCTGCTAGGTCAGCATTAGTGACCTATTAATGCCTAAATGAAAAGCCCCACTTAAGGTTGCTTTTACTCCATCTAAACATTTTCACCCTCCTGCCCTCTGTTAAACCAGTAACTTCTTCCAGCGGCTTTGCCTCTAACCCTTGGCTGTGTGTGGTTCCTCTTTACCAACAGAATTGGCTTTTAGTGCTGCAGTTAATTCCTGACTTGGTACAAAGTGCCCTGGCATCTGTGTAATCCACCTGCAGCCTTTGGCTCACCTCATCCTCCCTGTGACTTTTGTAACATTATCTTTTCAGTGTCTGCATTTGAAGTAGCCCATACCCTTGAATGAGAAATTAGAGAATGAGAATAACAAGGCCCAGTCAGCTCCGGCATCTTTGTTGATGAATTAAAGTGTTACATACAGTCTTCATGGAAAACAAAGTCATGGGAACATATTTGTCCCTATCACACATTGCTTTTCTTAGAAATGCAAGTCAGCTTTTCCTTTCTTATTTTCAGCATGGGAATCACACAAGTTAAGGTTCTATCAGTTTAATAAATAATTAAGGAATCACAGGATTATTTCACTTTTAATCTTCCTAGATGTAGTAGTTCTATATTCTGGTTAGGCAGAGAACTACCAAAAGTGCTGAAAGTCAAAATTGCATATTTCTTACAGACACATCCCAGTAATGTTGGATATATGGAAAGGCAAAGAATTGACTGATACCAGAACTTAATTAAGGTGCAGTGTCACATAAGAAATCCCAAACCAAACCCCTAAAACCAAGACCCTGATCATGAATCCTCTCATATCCTCTTCCATAGTGAATTGAAACTGACTGGTGCAATTATCCCTCCTTATTTCTGTCTAAAGCATAAAAAAATATAATGAAGATGACAAAAGAAAATTAAATGTTACATTAAAGGAATTAGCTGTCTTCATGGAAAAAACAGACAGAGAGACACAGTTTTGTCTGGTCAACACAAGAAGCCTCTCCAGCTTCCAACTCAAAGTCTATTCTCTCTCAAAACAATGTAAATTTTGATCTATATTGATTAATAAGAGACCAACCCAACTCAGTGTAGAAAGCTGAAACGTGACCGATTTCTAAATGAGAATAGATAAAAAAACAAACCCAAGTTTTTGAAGACTATTATTGTTCTAATATTCATGAATGGTTAAAATACTTGCAAAATACTCAGAATGTGTCAGAAAAGGGCTTTTCTTAAGACAACATAACAAATATGGACACAGAAGGGGAAGAAAGCCTCCTCACCTGGATGATTCAGAAGGGTGTCAAGTTCTTCCTTGGCCACAACCATTCTTAATTTGTCACTGCTATCAATGACAAAAATAATGGCTTGGCCTTCTCTGCATAACATAAAAAGAGCAAAGAGGCAAATTATAGGTTCTCAAACTGTGAATAAGAAAAGGCTTCAGAAGAAACACCAAGAAAAGAGTCCAAACAAACCTGATTTTTCCTCTAATTTTTGTCATTGTTATTTACCATGAAAATTTCAACCCAGTCTTATTTCTGAAATTCAATCTTTTGGTAACATGCATAATTTTTTTTAGATATGAGGTTGTTACCTGCCCCTACAAGGTTCAATCTCCACATACCTTCTAGAAAAGCTTTATTTTACTACCCTGACCGAAAAATTAACTCAAAATGTAACCTAATGCTATTTTGACATTGTGGTCAGGCACAAAAAAAACCAAACATAAAGACAGATCTTTATGGAAATTTTGTATTTCCTGTACTAAAGTTTATTTAGAGAAAGGTCAAATACCTTTTTATAAAATGACTTGTATCCAGAGCTAGGCATATGCAGGTAATTTTAATTTTTACATATCCTGCATAAAGAGGATCTTTCTTTTTTTTTTTCAAATAGCAGGTGAAAACTTTCAACTATTTCAAATCATTAGGACACTTTGCTGGGAGTATGATCACAGTGACACCATATATGCAACTACTCAACTCATTATTTCAGAATGTTACTGATATTTTATGACTTGATGTTCCATTGATTGAAACTTGTTTTGAAAACCAAATAAAGTCTCACTAATTCATAATTCACCTGTTATAAAACACCCACAAAAAGTATATTTACTTTATATTTTAATGTGATATTCACCTCTCCTTCACTTTACATTTCTCTAAGAGACCATTATGAGTACATTCTTTAGCCTCCAGCACCATCTATCTTTGTATTTTGATAAGAAACAGTTCTATACCTGCTGCAAACCAGAAATAACCTGAGCAGCCCAAGACTGTATGAGGAGGCCCATTCTTTTGTGGTGTATAGAACCTTTAGTAAATAAAGCTTTTGCATACTAGCTGAAAATGCCTAAGCAATTTTCATGAGCAGAGTGTTTTACCAGAGGAATCAAGAGTACTGGCAGGTATTTACCACCAAAAAAATAACTTCACAAAGAAGTAACAGGGATAGGGAGACAACATGACTTTGGGATTATTTAAGATAAATGTACTTAGAGGATGACCTAGAAGATAGTTTCAAGCTAAACAGAAGAAAAAGCCCAGACTTGAAGGACTCCAAGTCAACTACTTTGACACTTGCCCAGAGTTCATTTCCTACAAAACTAAATATTAGTTAACTTTATAAACTGAACAGCATGTGTTTTATTAATATTTTTATTTAATTAATACTAATTATTGATTTTATACTATTCTTAGAAGTTAATCTTAATTATGTCCCTACTGCACTGGATCAGGTCCAGAGGTGGATACAAGTGCATATTTCACTGTCAGCATAACCTAAAAAACTCCCCTACTGTTAGGGAGTTATTGTTAAGATGAAAAAGCCATTTATGCCCCACAAGGGAAAAGTTACTGCATTAAATACAGAAATCATAAAAATTATTTGCTTATGAAGCACTCTGCTAGCATTCTGAGAGTAGCCTGAGGGCATCAGTTACTGAAATGCAAATCTAACAGTCTTGAACAATGAAGATCTCCTGGCCAAATGTTTTCAATGCTAACACAATTTGCACAGGAAGGAGAGGAAGCATTAATCTCCAATTAAAAAACAATTTAAGCTCTAACACAACTGATATTAATATTTAATCAATATTATAATATTCAGAATTTCTCCCTTCTATTTCTCCAAGCTACTTCTGCATGGAGCATTTAGTATTTAGTATTGTTCATGTTATCTAGATCAGGATCAGGCATTAAAGAACAGCAATGAGACAATGCAAATAAAGATTAAGTTTCACTAAAAGCTCCAAAACCAGAGAATGGTGTCCATCTCTTACCAAAAGGCAATACCAGAGTGTTATAAAGTACAGAGAGTATCCTGTTTAATAAATAACATTAAGAATGCTCATTCAGGTTCTTAGTTACACGTGCCTTATTCTCTAAGGCTCATTTCCCTCGCCTCTAAAAATCTTAGCCATCAGCCAATATTTTGCAGGTTTTAAGTTGCTGACTCACAGAAGAACTGAAAAATTGTAAACCTAGCTGACCTTGAGCTTTCTTACAGGATTGTTTTTCAGGTTTCAACATTTAAATCTCACCTCTAGTTAATGTTCCCTCAAGTTGTCCCCAAAAGCACAGAATAACAGCAAATAAAAACTTTCATTTGTTACAACAGAAAGTTTTATTTATCCAGAATAAACCTTCTGTCAAACATCAGGTATAAGCCTTCTCTGAATCATTTCTAATCACTAGATATTATCATACTTCTGTCTAAATAACTCACACAACAATTAATACAAACAGCAATGCTTTAAAATAAATTATAGGCTTACTTGTAGTAATGTTCCCAGAGGTCTCTGTATTTCCCTTGACCTGACATATCAAACACTGTGAAAGACAAACTGCAAAGAAAAGAAGTGCATGAGGCCCAGAAAAAAGAACAAAACCCAACCCACATCCATTTCCTTTGCTACCCTGACAAAAAAAAAAAAAGAAAAAAAAAGAAGCCAGATCAATTTGAATTCAAATCAACTGAGAAAAATTCCCAAAGAAACTCTGGTTGCATTATCTGCTTTCAAATTATCCTAGTCAGTTTTGCAGTCTTATTATAGAAATATTTCACAATGGATAATATGTTTATTACAAGAATAAAACAACTAAACCAATTATTTAAAGTTACATTAATTGCAAAAGAAGGTTCCATTTGGTCTCTCTGTCATGCTGGTATCAAATATTGTTTATGAGTACATGAAGTTCAGATGAACCATGACTTAAAATCCATGGCCTGTGTTAAATTCTATACCCTAGACAGGTATAAATGTATGCAAAATAAAAGGCTTTTTTTAAAAAAAAAATAAATTCCACCTTTAGGAAAAAAAAGAAATCACATTTTGGTAAAAACAGGTGAGTTCAGATGAGCAAGCTACAAAGAGCTGTCTTTGCCACTGTTTGGATTTCACCCAAACACTACATACAGCAAGGCAACTTACTGAACACCACAAAAAGTTCTCATTTGCTCCTGAAATATTTACAGAGGCAACATTGACTTCAGAATTAGGCTGTCCTTTTTTGGGTAGCCCTAAGTAGCTCCCCAAGTGGAGGCCACACCAAAACAATGAGGTTGGGAAAAGGAAGCTCTCCAGACATCTTTTCCACTCTATGTCCAGACATAGAGTTGTGGGTTTGTCAGTTTGTAGAATTTGAGGTTTTGGGTGGGTTTTTTAGGGGTTGTTTTGGGCTTTTTAATCATTCTACATGGTTTATTTACAGGTCATCATCATCAGAATTAAAAAAAAGCAATAGAAATTAATTTACATTCTCACATAGAAGGTCCCAAACCTGTCTGATGTACTTTACTGAGACAGAGCTCAGTCGTAGAAGCTCTCAGAGAAATACAAAACCTCTCAGTCTCACTACCAGCTCAAGGAACAAACAATTTTCTTGCAGATCTCCCACCCAGTGTGGCTACACTGCTTGGTTTGAAGACTAACTGCACACACTGAAACACACACTTTCACATCCAGTGAAGGCTACAAAATAACAAAATGATGCTGCCTACTTGAAATATCTTCGTCACCACATTCTTAATATAAATCTTAACCTTCATTCAACTAATGACTTATTACTCTGTTTCCTGGCTTTTGCTCCTGCCACCTTTGCATTGCTAATGCTGTAGCCATCCTTTTGCATTTAATGAGATTACACTGCAATCTGCTCAGAGTACCTCCAGTGAGAGTGCTTAATTTAGGTTACCAGATTGAGAGTGGAATACAGGCTGCCACCTCAGCAGCTGTCTCTTCTCCACTCTGTAACAGTGCCCTATTCTGAAACTCTCAACAGTCAGGGATCAGATATTTATACATGCTGCTGCAATAAAACAAACAAAAATTTAATTTTTTAAAAAATAGTTTTATAGCAGCAAAACACACATTTTACTGTAACACACAGTTCTGGAACATGATCAGGTCTTGTGGTGGAACTACATTTCAACAAACTGCAGTGTCATGTCATTACACCACCACACATGATACTCAGTTACAAACTCACTGAAAGAGATAATTAAGTGCAACTATTGTATAATAACCACTACTGCTAATGAAGACAGAAAGTACTACCTTGAAGTTTTGAATTTCTCTATACTGAATCCTATTGTTGGAACGATGTCCTGAGTTTGAGCCTTTGAAGGAAAGAAAGCACAGATTTTACAATCAAATGAGAAAACGCAAACACGGAAATATATTTGAAACATGAATATATTACAGATTTATTTCTGCCCCAAACTGTGCAATATTAGTTCCCAGAAAAGTAAAGGCATTTAGAATCAAAGGGTTTTTTTTTTTTGGAGAATTAAGTGAATGCTACTGGAATTGTCAAAACACAAAGCACTGCTAAGTGATCTGTCTGATTTACTACTGAGCTGGTCAAGGAACCTCTCAGCTAAGTTGGTGGAAAAGAATAGCTCCTCTAAGAAGCATCGATATTGAGCAGGAAGAAAGGTCACATCCCATAGATTACAGAGCCGTCTGAGAAAGTGACATGCAATCCTTGCACAGACTCACAGAGCCCCTTATTCCAAACACCATCCATAGGCAGGTCCAGCAGAAGCAACTGCAGACAGATGGAAAAACATTTGGATTTGCCAGGCCCTGATATATTGCTCTGGGGGTAAAGCAGCAGTTCTTAAGAAGACTGGGTTGGCCCAGACCTCTCAAAATCACCTGTCCATTGAACTTACTAAAAATAAACAGTTTTATTAACTTTGACCTAATGACATTTGTCACATGCTAGACTACTTGGCATGTCTTGCAAGGGTAGGACTTACACAAGTTGGATGCAAAGTTATCCTCCTATAAATTCTCATTACAAATAAATTCCGTTTATTCTACTCATGTAATTCCCCTGAGAGCTTCTCTAATGCCCATTATTGTGATAAATCTTCAAGTCTGCATTCAACTCTGTTTAGGAATCCCTTACTGCTTAAGGCATGACATAAAAACCCTCTACAAAAAAGGTGTCAGTAATTACATAAAGATACAATTTGCCTGGTACAAACTGTAGCCTTTCTACCAAACAACTGGAAGCAGATAGCAAGCAGTTTATAGTCTTTGTTTATAAATCTACTCAATGTTCAGTGGAAGAATAATTGCCAGGAATGGAAGAGTAGCAGACTCTTCACTATGTCACACTTTTTAAATGGCCAGTGGACTCATCAGGGAATATTCAATGAAAATTAATAATAATAATAATAAAAACACTGTGTCCTGATATAAACAGCAGAAATCAGTTTCCCAGATGTACACAACCAAGATGCATAACTTTTGGCTTTGAACATGCTGACCAAAATTCATCTATTTCTAGCCCATAAAAATATCTAGAAACAAGATGATCCTACTCTCATTTTTGCTCAGAATATTATGTACTTCTAGTGGCCTTAAACACTTTTCACTGGGTGAATGAACTACAGGTATTAGCAGTACTTATTTTGAAAATTATTCGGCTTTAAAAATAGTGAAGTCACCCTTAAATGTGCATCTTCTTTTTTATTTCTTATTTTTTATCTCTTATTCACTTATTATTTTTCAGGAAGAGATTAAAATAAACATGATTAGTTCTTGTACAATTGTATTAATCTTAAACATTCAACATCACTTGTAACTGCAATCCTGTGGCAATTATTTAAGCAATTTGAGTGACTGTTTCAGATCCTGATTTCAGCCATCATAAATCCTTCCTTACCCGGTGATCTTAACAAAAGTGTGCCACATTAACAGTGGGGTTTTTTTGGAAAATAATGTGCATGTGAATGCTTACCCTTTGTTTTAGTTAGTTGGAAAGTCTTAAAATATATTTGTTCCACTAAACCACAAGCTCTTCACATCTTTTCCATGGGCATATTCAGTACAATAGCATGCAAAGCCAGACCAAACAAACACCCAGCAGTGAACCAAGCCGACTACTTACATTTGAAGGTTTAAGTTTATTGATGATCGTTGTTTTGCCGCTGTTGTCCAAGCCAAGGCACAAGACGTGAACCTCCTTTTTCTTCAGCCCAAGCCATCCTGCCAGCTTGTCAAACAATCCCATGGCTCTGGCTGGAAATCACAGGGATCACCTGTTGTTCAGGGAATCAGAGCTGTTGGAAAAGCGCTACATGCAGGGCAGCGCTGGCACGGAGGGTGGGCATGGGGCTGAGCAGCCTCACACCTGGGAGAGGATGGTGTGAGCAGGACCTTACACAAATACTGTGCCAGGGGCTGGCTCTGCACATAAGCACATGGAGGGTAAGCTGATTACAGCCAGGAGGCCTCGATACCAAAGTAGACTGGCTGTTTATAGCCCTGTCTGTATCACACAATGCCCTTGATTCACCAGGCAGGAAATGTTGCCATCGTTCTGAGCAGCCCAAACAGGGGCACAACTGCAGCCCCACCAGGGCTCCCACCAAACTGAGCAAAACCAAAACGAGGGCCATGATCTTTACTTCCAGTTGTCAGCAGTCCATCATTCAGACAACAAAACACTATTTCCCTTCTTCAGCACCTGCTACATAATTTACTGAACCCTGCATTAAATAAAGCACTCCCTGTTGATTCGACTCAAACTCTAACAGGTTTTGCCAATATTGACATGTGTAAATTAGGAACTCTTCATCCACCATAAATAGAAACTGATTAAAATAGATCTAACAGGCACCAAAACATTCACCCACACGTCAGGGAGATGCCAAACCTCTGCTGTTTCCCAGACTGGCTGAAGTTACCTGGCAGTGGCACATTCAAAGGAGCTTACATCACGTGTTGCCCTGCAATACCTGGCTAAACGCACTCTGCAAAGAGGATAACCCTTGTCTGTCCTGAATGAATTCCACTAGAAAGAATTTCAGCAATCAGACAGCTGAAAACCTTTGAGATGCCTTGAATAATAAAGTAATTAATGTCAGAGGATTTCTGGAGTGGTGAAGGCTGTTTTTTTTCATAATAAATTAAAAGCACACAGCAGTGGACAACTCAGGTTGCAAGCTTAATTACCCCAGGAAATCACAGCAGGAGGGGCAAAAGTTAAAAAAAAAAAAATCAAAAACAAATCTTTGATCACACGTTTTCAGTAATTGATACAAAATGATGGCTAACTGCTTTTTAATAATTTTAAAACTTTGTGTTGAATAAGGTCACATAAGTAATCATTCTGACTAAAGGATGATTTTTCCTCTTAAAATACGGATCTTTTTTAGAGCTTCATCTGGTGCATTTTGATTCAGGACTGGTCATGATCTACATTGCAGCTACAATATTACACAGTTATTAAAAACTGTGTAATTAAAAAACCCCAACATTAGTTATAGCAAATCTCTCATTCTAACCTTCTTTGGTTTATACCTCACTCCTTTTCTAATCCATATATACAACTCAGTGATTAAAGCTTTTGTTATTAATTTATTAAATTATCCTGACAAAAACCTGCTCCAAGACACATTCCTTTCTTAGCCAATCAAAAGCATCATCTATACATTCTAGATAGGGCCAAAAAAGTACATTGTAGGCACTCCTAAAACGAAACGAAGAAATACAAACCCCTAAAAATACTTCTAGGGCTTCACTTTTAAATCCAAAACCCCAAATACACAAGAGTTCCTAGCAATGTTTTAATTAGAGCCATGTTTTTATAGCAAATTTTCCTACCAGGTAGCACAGTCATTATTTAAGAACGCAGTGGGAAAGAAACGTACCCTTGGCTTCTTGCCCTGCCCCTATTTTTATGTTTTTTCTCATCTGTGAAGAGTTACAGTAGTTACAGCTGGCACAGGTGCCCTTTTTTTCCGTCTTTTTTGCCAGCTGATATTTTACCTACAATGCTACACAGCATTTATCAAACACCTCTGAAAATTACTTAAGCCAGAGTCGGGCCTGGGAGCTTAACAGCAAACTGTGTAAGATTTTTTTCCTTAAGAAAGGATGTTCTTTCATGTCTGATCTTTGTCTATTTTCAAGCCTAATCAACAACAAAGGAGATTTAATCCATGAAACAGAGAACAGCCAACAAAAAAGCTTTAAGTGATGTCCACGTGTTAGAAAGACAATTTTTTTTCCAGTAGAATTTACTTGTTTTATGTTTAGGGCCGGATATATTTTAATGGTCTAAGATCCAAAAGAAGGGAAAGACTGAGCATACGGACTAATTAGCATGGGAAACCAGAATATCATTAGCCAAAAGAAGAGAGGATACTAATTAATAAGAGAACTAGATGACTTGCAGTCACCGAACATTAAAGTTTTTGCTTGCTAAAATGTGTAAACAGTGTAAAGCTTTGCTAGCGGTCGTGCTGGCTTGGTGGTTTTGCCGCCCTGCGCGTGGCTCGGCCTCTGGCACACCGGGTGCAAGCACCTAACTCGGGACAACGCCCGGGCGCTCGGGACCGCAGCTCCCAGGGCCGGCCTTCCCTCCCTTCCGTCAGCACCACTAGGCCTCGAGCCGCTCCGACAGCGGCCGCGGGTCTCTTCCCCCAGGCCAGGGGCTCCTCTCCCAGAGCGGCACCGGGTGGGTCCCCCGGGAAGGCCGGCACCGGTCCCCCCTCCCCGGGCGCGGCCCTCGCGTCCCCGCGGCCCCAGCACCGACCTGGGCCCGGGAGGCGCCGGCCGGCCCCGCGCGCCGCCGCCGTTGCCGAGGTAACCGGAGCCCCGCCCCCTCCCACCAATCCCGTCCCGCCGCCCCGCCCGCCCCGCCTGTTCCGGCCAATCACGGGGAGGAGCTTGGGGCAGGGCCCGCCCGAAGCCACGCCCCCGGCCGCAGTGGGGCTGAGGGGGCCGGGGGAGGGCTGAGGTACGTCCCCTTCGTTCTCCCTGTCCAGCGCCTCTGGAATTGCTTGTTTCCAGCCACTGCCTCTCTTCCTTGCATAGCAGCAACATGAGTGATTGGATAAATCCTCTTGAGGATTGCGATTAACACAGAAGGAAACCCCTGAGTAGGAACGGCCACCCGAGGTGTTGACAGCAGCTCCCGTTCCGAAGAGGAAGGCAGCCTGTCCAGACCGGGCACAGAGGCTGCAAATACACTTCGGATTTTTTTATTTTTTTTTAAATTTTTTTTTGCTGCGTCGCATAGTCCCGACAGATTGGTTCAAGGTCTGCTGTATTTCCTGTATCAGGAAGGTTTCGACTGAAAGATGAGATTCCTTTGCAGTGGCATTATGGGCCACTAAAGGAAAAGGCCGGTGACATTAATCCCACAGATTTAATTAATTTCATCATCCCACTGATGAAACACTTTCTAAAAGCTAATCAAGCTGTGAGGTATATACATGGTAGAGGAGGGTGTTTCTATTTGAAATCAGTCCGTATCTGAAGAGTAGGTCCGATGAATTTTTTGGAGAACGCAGAATGGCAAAGGCATTTCTGTAACCAGATCTAAAATGAAACATTCACTCCTCATTATGTACACTGTGTTAAACCTGACAGTCCTTGGTGAGAAAGCTCTTCCCATGTAAAATAAGCAGGATGTAATGGACTGTGGGCATCTGACACTCATTTCCTATTACTCTACAGCTACTTCTGTTCAGTCTTGCATTGCATGCATGTGATTTTATGTAATGAAAGACTCATTACAACTTTAAGCTTTTTGAGGTAGGGTCTGGTTATTATATATGGCATTCACTTTGTGAATCCTCGTGTGTTTCCCTGGCATTATTTACATAATATGATCAGTTTTAAAACTGCTTTTGTCAGTGAAAGCTTTGACAAACACTAGAGAGGGAGTTGCATGGCTCAGTGAATCACCATGAGGAGGGTGAACAGTACTGCAGAATCTTAATAGTGCATTAAAAGCCATTTAAAATTCAGATTCACCGTGTTTCCCAAGAAGAAGAGAGCATGGCTGTTTGCAACTCTTAATGTGCACGGTTTTTTTCCCTGATGCTGTGAACTGTGTGTGCTTTTTGAGCATAAATGCTCAGTGGTAAGCACAGAGGAGCATTTTTTAGCTGAAGAAAACAACACCACCCTGAAGCATCTCAAGTGTTGGAGCATATTGCCTGTCCATCTTTATTAGTACACCACCCCGTGTTAAGCAGCTGTGGTTTTATTTTTGCATGATCATGTATGACAGGTTTCACTGTGTTCACTGTTACTAAGTTATATTAGTAACTTAAGGCCAAACAAACACCATTAACTCAAAGATAACCACCAGTACTGTAACTTTTATTTGCTAATAAATATCTTAATAAACAGGCTTACCCCATCTGTAAGACCTGATAATGCCTCTTAGGAAATCATAGAAAAATAAAATACAATAATAATCAATAACTTGTACTTTGTACAAAAATCTCATTATGTTGCTCAGCAGGTAGTTTTGCCAAACCCCATATTCTTTCTGCAAAGAGATGGCATATGTGATGAAACTCACCTTAAAAACACTCTAATGTTGAGAGCTGAGCATTCTATTACACTATTAACTTGTAGGCATGCCAGCACATGAAAATTTACATGAAACATCATAGTATCATAGGAATAGAATCATAATAATAAAGAAAAGAAGATAACACCACTTTTCAGTAAATAATAACAACTTCACGTCTAATGTAAATTCCCTTTGGGACTGCAAATCAGTAGGATAAGCTTTTTATTCCATGGATATTCCTACAGTACCGTTATAAACAGGCAAAACCAAAATGCAGTGGGACGTGTATGGGAGATATATTAGGTGAAGAAAAGTAATTCTGAGGAGTGAGGCAGTCCCAGGGGGAAGCATCGACACTGGCTGTGCAATGTTCAGTCTCCCAGAACGAGCGGCTCCAGCGCCACGCGAGCTCAGACCGATGGAGGTGGAACCCAGAGCCTCTGGTACTGCAGCACCAGGGCAGCTCTGCTGGGAGATTGCTGCTGAAGACTGAGCCACAGGTAGTTGTCATTATTCAAACATGCCTTGGTTAAAGAAGCAATGGCAAAACAAACCTTAGCAGGGGTCTTTAAAGAAAAGGTGGGTTTCAGACTACTGGTAAGGATATGAGATCTGTGCTGAGGCCATGGTTTCATTTTGTAAAATAATTTGCGAGTATTATGATTATACCATTGCTTTTGAAGCCATCTACCTCTGAAGTTTTGACATGGCTGCTTAAATATATAATCTAAAGTGTCTGTCATCAAATATTTATTCATATATACACATACATTGATACATTTTATGGCTATGCTAGAACAGCAAACTATGAAGAGCAGTCATATTTAGTTTTGTACAATCTAATTTCACAGAAGAGACAGAGATTAAAACCCCTTTTAATTCAGATACATTTAAAACCAACACACAGAAATAGATAGAGGCTATCCTGAGAAAACATACCAACCACATTATCTTCCAAAAGTAAATCAAAGCTAATGTTTGGAAGGTAGTAAAATATTTGTTTTGTATTTTTTTTCTGAAAGTTGAAGTAGTTTTTTTTTTAAAAAAAAAGTGATGACAAAATTCAACCTGTTAATTCCAACTAGATCAATGAATGTTGCTTTGCTAGAAAATAAGCTATTGCCTTTCAGTAAACCGGGTTTCACATGATATTCTACAGATTTTTTTTTTTTCTTGCTAAACTGCAGGTGCAATCCTGAGAAGTGCAAAGAAGTTCCCAAAGTCAGTAGGATTTATACCACACCAGAGAAGAATGAGCCCTTTTTACATCTCTGGCTTTTCAGTCACGGCAGTGCTGTATGTGATGTAACTGATACCACCAGAGAGTGTTGATATTGGCCTCAAAAGCAGCAGATGGAAGGCTCTAGGTAAGAGCAACAAACACTGAATCCCATCACCAGAGTGAACAAAGAAACAGCTTTTCCTACTTTTAGTGTGAAATAGACCTCTCAACCTTAGAGAAGTTGGGAGAAGAAATTTCTGCAGAAGAAATGGTAGTAAAAATGCTACACTGCCAGTTCAAAGCTCACTGTTTCTTGGGGAGAGGCAGATAGAGAATCATGTCCATGAAGCTGTAAAATGCTTACAGGTTTCATTATTAGGAATCTTGGAGTGGGATGGTTTTCTTCAGATAGGGAATTAGTGAAAGAATCAATAAATGGAACCACTAAGAGGGCATTTGTTATTTTGTTTGCTATTGTGCCATTCATTAACTGGCAAATCTGAAAACTTAGACTGCAGTGCACCAGAAGTATGAAGCAGCTTGTTCAAAGAGGCAAATCATCAGCCAGAACTTGTATTGCATCCTGATTTATGCTTAGGAAAGAAGAAAGATAGAAAAGTCCTATTTGTTTTGGAGGTTCTGTTTGTTTGATGGGGCTGGTGAATTTAAATCCAGAAGTTCGGGAAATTATCTGGGGGAAAAAACCCCACAAACCCAGACCATTTCTGCCAGCTACCCTATGAGATGTGTAGGTCATTTAGGTTACTAATTCCAAAGTCAGAGTTGACCTCCCATTCCAGAGAAAACAACAAACATGGCAGCACCCAACTTTTGTACCTTGTATTTTACCATGTTGAAGGTAACCACAGCCTACTTGACCACATCCCTGAGGTAGCAGCCTTGTCTTTTAGGCTCAGTGCACTCTCCCTATCAAATGAGACTATCTGTTTCAGGAAAGTCTGTAGAAACCTTTGATTTAAAATGTGTTTCACTCACTTGACCTCTTCTTATGGATACAACTGACTTTGGATCATGCCCTGAGGGACTAACCTACATCTCAACCTGAAATGCTTCAACAGAGCAATTAAAACCAGCAAAAACTTTTAGCAATCATTTGAACAACAAGACAGCTTGTGTCCCAGTAAGTGGTGGTTCTCTAACAACAAATGAAGCATAACAGTAGTGGGATGCAGGAAAGGAAAGTCTGATTGCAGAGCTGGAGCCTACCTACAGAGTATACAGACATTGGGCTTCATCCCACTGCCATGGAAGTCAGTAACAAACACTGAGGAACTTAGATCACAGCAAAACTATTGCCTGTTGACACAGAAACTTTTAATTCCTCACAGTCACATCACTCTCCCAGGAATTAATCAAGATGTTCATTAAATCATTCAGCAGGATTTGGAAATACCGGGTGTTTTAGGGCAGAACTTACCCAAGACAAAAATAGAACTTCCCAAATTGACAATTTGTGACTAAAATAATCTACAGATTTGGAACACTGGCTGCACTTTGTTTTTTTCAGCCAATCCTATTGTACACACAGAGACTGTGATGGTAAATTATACACCTTAGACCACCCAGCTTCTTAAAGAAAAAAAAAAATAATCCTATTATGCTTTTCCTTTTTCCTCTCAATAATTTTCAGTCAAAGACCATTCTGAATGAGAGAAAACTGAAAACTCAGTTTCTAAGCCAGTATTAACTGGAGGCTTCTACATTTTATTATTTATTTAGGTTCCTCTCAAGAAAGTCAGTATATAGCTATAAGAACAATTAGTAATTCAGATTTTTTTTTTTTTCTGCTGGACTTTCCAGTATAAATTATGACAACTGTACCTTTTTTTTTTTTTGTCTTGCATTGGATCCTATAAGATCAGAAAATAGATCTTTTTTAAAAAAAATCTTCCTGTCACTCAGAGCATGATGTGGTGATGATACTATGAAAATAGTCCCTAGACTGTTTCCTTGGGCACTTTTTTCATCATCCACAACCAGAAATGAGTACTTGGGTTCCAAAGCAGGTTTCTCCAAAACCTGATTTTCCAGATTCTAGATTCAAGGTTACTTTCTCCAGAGTCCCTTGACATCCCATAGTTCAGAATGCAGAGATCTGGATTTCTCTTTGCTTTGTGGATTTTCAGTCTCAGGGTTTTGGCTTACCTACCACTCAACATACGTGCTGCTGCTGACCAGCTCTTTACTGAAGTGTCAGAAATGAAGATAATAAGGCAATAATAAGGCAAAATATGTTATCTCATGCTGTATGACAGATATTTTATAGGAATTTTAATTTTTGATTATACCTAACTCTAGTCCCATTTCAAATCAGCCTTTTTATATGAATTAAGCTGCACAGACTCAGAACTGTTTACAGATTCAGGAGTTTCTGAGGCTTCACCGAGATGTGTGCAGAACTAGTTAAAGTTCTCAGATAGATACCGGTAAAAATTTTGGGCAGGAACAAAGTAGAACAGATGTGAAAACTTTAATTACTTTGAGACTGATCTTTTTAATTCTATTGTTTCCCCATATCTTCACTTCACTGTCAGAACTTGCATTTTTTATTGCAGTTTAATTATTCAGGTATGAAAATATCAGATAATATGCTAAACCTTTCTGGAAGAGATAGGTACTTGGGAAATCTCTTCTTCCAGGAAAGGAAAGTAAGATACACTCCTGCAGGATATTTAAAGAAATAGACACACAAAATAGATTTCACTGAACTCTTGTTACATTATTTCACATATAAAATATGGAAATATAGTTTAATCCATTTTTTAATCTTATGTTTTTCGTCAACCATTGTTGTTAGTTTTCCCTTCTAAAATTCAGCATATCTTTTTATACTATATGTTGGCATATTCCTTACCCATATTCCATTGAAAATTTCCCTCATTTTAACCTCCTAGTTGTCTATAAATGGCCATTTAAAAGAAAATAATTTATATATTCTGTCAACATCTTTGGTGATTTCAGCAGAGGAACTGAAAACTCTTTATAGCACGGATTCCATCTTCCTAGTTCTGCTGGCTCATGGGCACCTTGCTTCCCTGTTGGGATCTCTAATTTCTACACTAACTAGATGAATGCAAGAGAATTAGCAGGAAGGGGTTGGGTGAGGTGGCAGCAGAGGGGTGAGCAGGCAGCTTTCTCCGAGCCAGTTTGAAAATGTTTTTTTTTACCAGTGCAGGAAAAGAGAGGCTGTCTATTTCCAGCTAACAAGCCAAGGAATTTTGGGAAGAATTATACACACACAGTACATGCCACTAAGAATTTTAAAAGCCTATGGAGCAAATAAACCCCATTGGTAGTTGGTAATAGGTAATCAATTCTGTAGGTTTGAAAAATCTGATATTATGATATACATTCTATTTACAATTCTTTATGTACATATAGACATAAATTTTATAACCACCACATGTTCACCATATCCTGCTCCATAATCTGAGGAATTGCATACAACACTCATGGATGAACAGTGTGCACTGCTAAATGCAGGATGTGATGGGGGAAAATTTTGTCAGCTGCAAGTACCTGGCACTGTCTTATGCAACTCGGGTTTTTGTCAGAGCTCCTTGGCACAGTATGGACAGTTCTTCCCTTTTTACATTATTGTAGGTTTTAGGGAGGTTTTTTTTTTTCCTTTTCAGAGCTGATTCATTTGTCTCCCCAGGAGATTTCAAGATCATTGTCCTACTAAGAGTTAGCCCAGCCCAACACATCTTTCCCTCACTCTGAAAAAATAATTATAGTACAATTACATAAAAAAAAAATTATCTCTGTCATTTATTCAGGAAAGATTCATTACAATTGGTGAACAAGAGTATTCTGGAAGAAAACTGTTTAACGAAACACAGAGTTCTTCAACCATGTGCAAATGCCACAAGAGTCTCTACCTTTAGCACTTTTCCTGGAAGATGCAATGGAAGACAGACTTTTTAAAATTATTTTAACTCAAGAAATGTTGGACTGGATTAGAGGCAAGTCCTGCTTTCCACTCTCTGAATGAATATTCCAAGACAGAGTAAGCCCATGGCAGGGTAGTTACGGGTGCCCTTGTTCCTAAGAGAATTCTGAGCTGCCTGAATGTGTCCCATAGAACCACTCCATCAGCTGAGGTAAAACAGTTCAATAAATTCTGCAGTTTATAACAGGGCCAGCTGGAAATGAGGGACTGCTCTTCAATACAAGGTCAAGAATGCTCTGTGCTGCTTTACCTTGGTAGCTGATGTGGTCCCATGGGGTCATTCTGACATGGAAATTGCTCTGGGTAATGCAGTCTCACTAGGTACCTCCATAGTCCCAGCTATTCCTCATGGTAAATCTCATCTGATTCTGGATAAAGGGGGTCTGTTTGTTACTTATGACCCAACTTTGGATCCTGTAGGAATATGCACTGAAAAATAAATTAATGAAGCCCTGTGTAAGGCTCATGATATAAAAAATGGCAAATAGATAGTCAGTCTTAAGTGATGTAAGAATCAAAGTACTGCAGTTTATGAGTTCTGTGTCAGAATAATACAAGTATTGCCTAATACAATACTGGGCACAGAATGTTTGTCCAGAACAACTAATTTATTTGAAGTTATTGTTGAGTGCACTATTTGCAAGTAAAGGATTGCTTTTTGCTCTCTGATGTCCTGAAGCATGGCATGTTTCTAAGCTTTTATTGGACAGACACTGGCTTTAAGTACATGAGAAACAAAAAGGGTGAATTTTGTTCGAGAAAAATTTAAATGATGTGGCTCAATTCTCTTCTTTTCACCTCATGGAATCTCATTGTTTCTCAGTAATTCCCATGTCCAAACACCTCATGAGTAAATTCTGCTAAACCTCCTGCTGTGCCTTGTTCAGTTTTAACACCATGAACATCATGAACAAGACCCTCTCTGTTTCACAGGTTCAACAAAATGACTGGATACAAATAAGACATGAGATTCATCTGACCAAGCACAGATGCCGGAATGGATGAGCTATCACTGAATGCAGAGAAACAGGTAAGAATTTCTTTATGACATTCACATTATAACACCTTTTTTTTTGTTGTTGCTTGCATATCACACACACTTAATTTTGTGAACTTTCAGAGGGTACTTTTAGTCATAAAGCACTCTGTAATGTGGGCCAGATTCTCAAAAACAGCCTATTAAATTTGCTTAAATTTGTCAAACTCCAGCAGCACACTGTAATATGCAGGATAATTAGAGCTGATTTTCTCCTGAAGAAAGAATTTCCTGTGATAAAGAAAGTTACTCTCATTTCACAAATACACAAATACATTTGTGGCCTGTACAGAAGTAAGCTCACATGTGAAAAAAAAAAACCTGTTAGGGTTTTTTTTTGTTTTGTTTTTAAATTAAAAATATGAAAAAATCCCCAAACTAAAGCAAGAATAGACTAGGAATCAGCACAAGAGCAAGTAAAACATTTCAAAAAATGGGAAAATATAAATTTCATCAAGATAACTATTAAGTGTCATACTGCACCACAACAACAGAAAAACAAGCTGTATAAACCCACAAAATCCTGGATTTACAATGTTATTAACAAATGTGCTCAGGGAATCCCTTGTTCTTTCCTTTCTGGTTACCAACACTCTTGAATATATAAAAAATATATCTGATTAATAAATGTTTTACTTTTGCTATACTCTTTTCTATTGAAAAAATATTTTCAGTAGTGTGATAAATTTAGAAATTAATTTTCATGAAATATATCCAGGTTGTGTGCATGTAACAATGTCAATTCTGCATCCTCACTAGCAGGAACAAAAAAACTGGCAAAAGACAATCTAAAAGTGCACATACATGGTTTGGGTCAGCTATGAATGACTTTGAAACCCCATTAACAAATAACAGACTCATACCTCCTCAGTAATGGATTTAATTGTGAGAAAGGCTCGTTCTGCAGATGTCCTGCTGTTGGCCATGGAAGCAACCATAGGCAAAACAGATAATAAAATGATGAAGCAAAATCCATTTTTAAATTACTCTGTGGTGTGTTAGTAATTTTAGAAAAGGCTTCAGGTAAGTATGGTTTCCTTTCTGTAACAGCACCTCCACCAAAAAAATTATTCAGATGTGGAATTTAGGCAGAATTTTTCAAGTGACAGTCACAGAAAAGAACAAATGTTTTTTTTCCTCACTGAAGGGCTGTGATCTTGTAAAACTCAAGTCTTTACTAGACTTATAGACTGATGAGTTCATTTGGAATGGTCCTGCTGACAAAATTACCTTTGGAGCTACAATAGGACTGAAGCTACCCTTCTTCAAACAAGCTCATCAAATTGTCATTGTAGAACACCAGTGACTCCTGATCTTTAGATAACTTACTCCTCAGTTACATCTGCCCTTTTTTTTTTTAAGGAAAGATTTACTTAGTGTGTTAGTGTTATCTCACCAAAATTAATGCAGTTATTCCAACATAAATTGACAACAGTGAATCAGGCCTCATGTGTCTTACTCTGTGATCTGGTTGGAAGCATAATCTTTTCTGAGTTGCTTTCTGATTTTCATTCCTTGTCACTCATATGCAATGGCAGCCTTTTCTGAGACTTAGGAAATACCTTGTGATTTACAAACTGTAAATGAAGCGGTAAATACCATTATGATTACACAAAGCAGTTAGTTCCTTTTGATATACACATAGATTATACTTATTACCCAAATGCACGTTTTAACAGAAGAGCTGTAATGCTTGAGCATATTGGAATGCCACAGAACTCAAAAATACCCTCCAAGCGACACAGGCATGAAGAGAAGCGTCTGCACAGGGTTACGTGTGACATGCGCTGTAGATCTGCGTGGGGTTCCCACCGCACGCGGCCATGCGGTCCTGCCTCTGCTCCCAGGAGTGCATATCCCATGCAAAAGTTTGGAAAAATAGCCCAGCACGTCTGTGTCAGTTGTCTGAACAACACATGGAAGCTGGAAGTCTTAGAGAGGTACAAATATTATGTTAGGCCTTTGCTGACATTTTCTTGCATGTAAATATGGCTATTGAAGGGTTCTAAAGGTAATACCTCGGGTGTCCTTTAGAGATCTGTGCTAAATGAAGATCTGGCCTGGAATGACCAGAGCTCCATTTCAGCAGAGTTTGCATTTCAATTTCTAAAAGCAGTTAGAAGTAGACTCAAGGCAACATGTTACCACACTGCTGTCCTGCATCTCCTTTTCTGCCCTCGTGCAAGATCACTGCATCCTGCAGCCCGTAACTTCCAGCAGCAGTGGGGCCGTACCGCTGCCCTCGGCTGGAGGAGGATATGGCCAGCCTGCTCCCACGGGAATGATCCCAACACCCCACCCGTGGCTGGCCCTCTGAGCTCTGCTGCTGCTGCTGCTGGAGATGATTCCCTACCCAACAGCAGAGACCTGCATGTTTGAAACAGAAAGCTTTTCTGAAATCTGTGTGTCCACAACAGAGCTGACAACTGTGTTTTACATGTGGTCATGGGAACGATACAACCAGTTTTCCAGTAGTAGAAGCAAATGCTGAGTATTACATTAAAAAAAAAAAAGGTTGTAGGGTGGTGAGGAATCCCAAGGATAAACAAGTTTTCCAACCTAATCTAAAATTTAAAGCATAAAAAGTGTCGAGTGCTAAAGTAATTGAAAATCATGAACCTTCCTTAAGATTTCAAACAGATTACTCTCACTATGCTTCCAATTATCCACACAATGAAAACTCTCTACATAAAATCATCAGTAATTTCTGCAAACAATACTAATGTTTTGAGGCACCAGCTTACCAGCATTCAAACTATTAGAAAGTAATATAATGATAGGACACATACATTTGGATTTAATTAAGAGATAAAATAAATATTTATGTTAAACTTCTTTTTGATTGCACATTTGGTGTTGGAAGTTACATGGTCACAGAACATGAAAGAAGTCAAATACTTTTTGATCTACCAGCAAATTCTAAATACATCGATAAAGAAGCCACACCAGGCCAAATAGATTACTGCTTTCAAGTCAGTCTATGAAAGTTTCCCAAATACTGTTATACAAAGTTACACATCCATGCTGAGTTATTCATCAATGTGTAGCAAGAGTCTTGCAGTAGGCCAGGATTTTATTGGCAGAGAACTGGTGAAGGAGCTGTGCAGTGTGATTAAAAATTCCGGTTTGGAAGCATTAACATAGAAGTACTTGTATAGTCTGAACTGGAGACTGCAGTTCTTGAAGTTGGGAAGAGCAGGAGGGAAGAATGAGAATATTTTTCCATTTTAGAAATGCTGAGGCACAAAACACAGTTGTTCTATTACTTTCATACATGAAATCCTTTCTCTTGTATGTGCATCATGTGTAACCGCAAAGTCTGTAAACTGCTGACTATTCGTCTCTGGTGTCCAATGAGTGCAACTCCAATTCTTCTAATGTCACTGCAAGATAAAAAGTTTCATCTTGGGTGCAAATATAATAAAGCCTCTGGTGCACAAAAGAATATAATTATATGATGACTTCTCCAGGACAGTTTACCTTCCTGGCCACAGCCTATAAGAAAGCTGAAAATTCAATTTTTCTGTATCTGTCAATTTCAATTTTTTAAAAAGCAGTAATTTAAGAAAAACAATGTAATAAAAAATGTATTTAGAGCACTGGGGCTTCCGATACTAATCAATTAGTATTAATCTTCAATTAATCTTTCCAAATCTCAAGGACTAATCAGAGAAGTGAGTTCTAATAGCCCATTTTTAGTAATGTGATTGTAGCAACTGTTTCCCACTCATACTTGAAAAGGATTGGGGCTTATACACTCAGTATTGCACTTCTGAGGCAGAAATAGAGGTTGAACTTCTGATGATTTGCAGAATGGTAGTGAGGTATGGAGAGATGGTCTAAAGATCAATTTAGCAGTGATTGTTCCAGACTGACCCTGATTTCCCTCCCAGTTCCCCTTCATCTCATCTAGCCCTGAGCCCCAGAGTGGGCAGCTCTTGTCACTCACTGGGCTCGACTCTTTGGCAGGAATGAAGTCAACAGCCACCACAGTTCAGCACAATCCACCAGCTTAGTTTTCCTATAAACATGCTCAGCTGCAAGATCTGAGGAAGATCACAGAGGTGCTGAGGACTGGAAACTTCAGATATGCCAGGTTTGTCAATTATGCAAACCCCACACTGGGATATACACAGATATTGCCTGTTTATCCTTAAAAACTGTGATGATACAACCAGTAAAGGAGTTCATGGGATAAGGCATGGCCACCCTGCATTTCAGATGTGCAGTTTCAGATGTCTGCCTCTGGATCCTCCAGCTGAGGAACCACTGGGGAGCTTGCAACTACTACGTGCTTAGGCTTAACATTCTCACAGGGCACGACACACAGCACTTGAGGTCAGCAAAAATACTGAGCATCTGAGAAGCTAAAAGGAGTCAGTGTAAAGAATAAAGCTTTACAGTGGAGAGTGTTCTTAGAAATGCAAGACTGATGCTTAGCATTTATCAAGGAAGGCCTGATAAAGCACAGAAAGAAGCCATCAGGTCTTGTGCAACACAAATTATTTGAAGAGAGAGGGCATCTTTCAAAAAGTTGAAATGGTATCTAAACAAAGTAGAAAGGATGCTAATCTTAGATTAGCTGCAAAAGCACAGTAAGGCAGACTAGAAAGGAACTTGAGGAACAAACAGAAAAGAAAAAAACCCCTCCAACAAATTAAAAAAAAAAGTAACTTATAATAAATCTTTATGTAAACTCACTGGGTACAAGAAGCCTGCCATAAAATGTATAGAGTCTAATGATGATTTGAGCATAAAAGAGCACTGAAAGAGTGGCCATTGTTGGAAGACTTAACCATTTGAGTTGACATCTACTGTGGAAGAAATTGAAATGACTTCCATGCCAGATTCTTTCTGGGGGACTTGCCACTTCTGTCTGAAGTGACTGCAGGAGAGGTTATAGGACAAACTGAAAAACAAGCAACAACCCATGTCCAGACAAGATTATATTTAGGCAAATGTTTCAAAAGAAAGTGAAGATGGAATAAGGGATTTACTATCAGGGTTGTGAGAGGGGGAGTTACCAGCTGTGCTCTACATGTTAAAAGAATTTCTTGGTGCCTGTAGTATGGAGCCAGACAAAATGTTTCCAGGAAAGATCTGGGGAACCACAGACCCGTGAGTCTGTGATCATTACAGGGCATAAGAGAAACTACAGGAAAGTACAAAATTACTGGATGCTTGGATAAATTAGTTACTTGAGTCACCATGGCTTTTGCAAATAAAAGTTCTGCTTTATAGAATTGTTTCCAATGGATGGAGATGATCCATTTGATACACCTCACTTGGATTTCCAAAAGCTTTAGAGAAGATTCCTCACAAAAGCTTTATAAAGTAAATGAGGAGCAACTTCTGTGTAATACAGGGTGTAACATAATACATAGCATAATGTGGTCTTTGCATGACTAAATAACTGGTTTAAAGATAGGAGTTTGCAGTAAATTGTCAGTTTTACATTTACATTTACAGTGTAGTTATTGATATAAATCTACAGGGACCTCTGCTGGGATAATGTTGAACATTATTGTTCAACAAATCAGTAAAAGGTCTGGGAAAACAGATGAGCAAGAGGTGAAAAACTCAGCTGGTGAGGCTGAACTGTTCAAGGTAGGAAGAGAAAGGGGCAGCTGTGCAGAGTTTTGGAAGGATCTCCCAAGACTAAGTGACTATGCCATACTGCAGCAGATGGAATTCATTGTAGGTGAATATGAAGTGATGCACGTGGGAGAAAATCAGTCCTAATTTTACATGTAAAATTCCTCAATCTTAACTGACAGCTACCATTAATACAGGCAGTCCTAGTGTCAAATAAAAGATTGGGAATTCATGGGAAGGCAATAGAGAACAAAACAGAACCCATCCTCATGCTACCACATGAAAGCATAGTTTGCCCAAACACTTCTATATTGAGTGCAGGGTTTGCATTAAAAAAAACCAACAGGATGGTGTCAGAGATTGTTGGAACAACTTCCTTATCAGGATTGATAAGGACTTGATGATATTCATAGCAAACTAAGAAAATATTTTTGCCACTGATTTCAGTGGTCTAGATCAGAACTGATTCCCCCAGAAACATGCTCATCCCTGGCCTTTGGTTGTGTTTGGTATTCTCTCAGAGTGGATCAGTTCTAGGTCTATTCATCATACATTTCTCTTGTGTTGCTTTGGTAAATAACTGTATTTGTCCTTTGTTAGCTGAGGGAGGAAAGGAAATGAAAGCACTGTTCCATACTCCACAATATTTGTGTGTCTGCAGCCTCCAAATTCAGATTAATTAGTCATTGTAGGGGTAATAGATTATGTACTTACTCAATATTCATTCTTGAAACCATATCCAAAGTTGTGAAACCTGCTGCCATGAAGTTATTTTTATACTGACCCATTTTTATGGAATCCAGCCAGTCACTGACTGAAACAAACAAAGGATATTCTGGAACTTCACCAGGTGAATCTGGCATTCTGTAAACAAACAAAAAATAAAAATAAAAATAATAAATAAAAGCAAAGGTTACCAAGCAATAGAAAATATGACACCAAATTTACCCTGGTAGTCATAGCTTTTACTAAAAGGCAGAAGGAATGAGAGAGGAGTCAGAGCTGTAAAGGTCAGACCTTAATTGAGGATCTCTTTAACCTGTTGTCTAAAACTTATAAATCACATCAGTCTGCCAAGTTGCACTACTTAAACAATACATTTTATTAAAGAACTGCAGCTCAGTAACACACTGAGGAAAAGGCCTCTCCCAGTGCTCTTAGTTTTATTTCACAGAATGTTTTCTAGCAGATTGACGTGTTCAGGATTATAATAATTTGTTGATACAGTACTCAATGTAGAGGACAACAAAAAATTAGCACAAGATGCAATTAAAAAAATTAAACCACCATGAGATGATTTTTACATTTATCTACAACCACCCCCACCCCAGATTGCTCCTCACTGTGATACCATTATGCTACAGGAACACTTTGATTACAGTACTCAAAAGCTAAAACGCACCCTAAAAGAGGCAGAAAGAATAAAATGTGATATCTTTGCTTTTACATAGAATTACACAGAGTAGCAAACAAAATTGAAGGAGCTAATTTAGTCACGTATCTTTTTGAGCTCTTTCCCCTAATATTATCACAATTGAAACAGAAAGATGGGAAGAAAGGAAAAAAAAAAAAGATTGTAATTTTGGGGCATTGATTTCCAGTCTTCTGTTGTGTGCCACACTTGGGAGGGCTCACAACTTCCACTGGCTTTATGCATTTTGTGTAGAGAAACTGTATGAAGAAAATGCAGAAAATGCACACTGCTGTTTGTAAAAGTTTTATGGCAGTTTTTAGGAGAAAGACACAATTCATTGAAAATGAAAATTTAGACAGCAAAAGCCAACCAACATCTACTGATGGAACATGACTCAATGTGTAACGTAGGAAGCCACACAGCCTCATGTCTTAATGTACAAGTTTCACCCACACATATTCAAATGCAGTAAGAACAGTGATTTTAATTCATATTATCAAAATGATAGAGGGAGAAGCTGAAGGACAGGAGAACACTACTAAGTACAAACTGTAATTAAAGACCTACCATGGTCCTTTCCCATCTGAATTACTCTATGATTCTATAGAAGAAGGTTACCCAACAACTGCAACAAGCATTCTCAAATGAATGGAAAAACCTTTCCCAAGCAGGTGAAGTCAATCACAGTTCAATAAAGCCTAAATTTTTTTAGACCGTAAATTAAGATTTAAAATTAAAAGAGAGAAAAAACCCATTACTCTGATGCTAAATAAAATGATCCAGGTACAAACAGCAAGTCATATATATATATATCTATATGCATATACACATAGAGGACACTAACTCTAGGGAATTGATATTTAATCCCCCAAGTCTGCCCAGTCTGTGTTGATGAAATGGCTGTAGCCCTCACTCCAGGTTTTCCTACCAACTTCTCCATTCAGCCTTTCCCACAGCAAGGTACCAGCTCAATTTTGCCTCATTGCTCAGCCCTTCTCAAAAACATTTAAAGGTTCTCAGCAAGCCCCACTAAGGGCTTGAGAGCCCCTTACAAGCCCAGGGCGTCTCCATGAAAACACCTTTATCTTAAGGTGACTCTCAGTGACTGAAGGGAGTGATGCCACCTGTACCTTTGCAGATGATATGCAGGGACAGCTTGGATCAGCAAGCCTACAAATACTGACAAATTCTTCCACTACAGCCTTGCTTATCCTATGGCTGTGTTCATTTTTGAAATTTTATTAATGAAAAAAACCAAGCAAACAACCTGAGCAACACTATCAAGAATTTGTTGTGGGATGGTAACAGCAAAATCTCTTATTTTGTCACTGCTGCCATTCTGCTGCAGACAAATAAAGATTTAGCAAGCTAAGACACAGCTACTTTCTGCAGGATATTACTCCAAGGCAGTTCAGAAATTGTTTGAACACTGTCAGATGGAGAGACAGGCTGTTGAATGAGAAAAAAATACAGAGAGAAAACAAGCACATAGGAAAAAAACACACACACACAAAAAAAGTGATTCACAAAGATTAAGGATAGATAGTGCACAAACAGAACACAGAGAAAAATAATAATAAAAAAGCCTAATATAACCTGCATGGTTTGAGGGAAAAACCTCCCTTGAACAACAGTGTATTGACAATAAAGTAAATGTAAAAGAGGCTCAAAATTATTTGAGCCTGCATGACATTATGAACTCAGAACTTTATGTGGTTTAGGGCATTAAGTAGGGGTGAGAGAACCACAATGACAGCCACTCTGTGTTATGAAAAAAATAAAATACCAAAAGGAGTCTTACACAAGTACATCCTCCACTAGGGTGTGAAGGGTGCTGGGATTGCGGATCAGCTTGTCCAGGAAGCTGACAATGTCACTGAACTTGGGACGGTGGTTCCTCTCCTTCTGCCAGCAGTGAAGCATGAGCTGGTGAAGAGAAGCTGGGCAGCCCATGGGAGCTGGAAGCCTGTAGCCCTCTTCAATGGACAGTATAACCTACAGATACACAATGGGTACAGTTACCAGGCGTTAAATGCTGAAAGGATGGTGTCAGACCAGGGATGATTAGTTATCAATAGCACAGCCACCCTCACTTCATTTGGGGAATCAGGACTGAAAGGGGGTGTGACCAGTGGAGACAGGAAATATTTTGTAGGCATATTTTTAGGGTCACTGGTCATCCTCTTCAAACAGCTAAGAAAGCAGGAGGGGAATAAAACTCACCAATACCACCATCATTTTCATCCACTTCAGGGGGCCACAAACTCACCTGGTGTGGCCACTGCATCCCACCATGCTCTAATATTTGCATTCACAGTGTTTGTGTGTAGCAATACCCCAATGCAACCAAGAACCACAAATACACATTGTGGCACTTGACAAATGTACTTGGTATTCACGTGTTTCTGCTGATCATTAGAGTGTGATTAATTCTGGCAATGTCCCCCACACCAAGTTACAGCAATGTTGTTTTGCAAGTCTCCCTCAGAAACCTGGATGTCTGAGATGTTTATAACTAAACAAAAGTTCATAAAATTATGGTATTACCCTAAAGTGAGTGAGACCTTCAGGTTCAGCAGATACAGAAAAGGTGTTTGGTAAGGATTCAGAAAGAAACAAGTCTGCTGCCATAGATTAATTACATGTATGAAAAATTAGTTGATCACAGTTGAAGGAGAGCTTATTTTTAGTAACATGGGTAGAAAAAAACATTGTTTGAAAAGAAGAGCAGCAGCCTGGCTTGATAGGAAGCAAAAGTAAGTAAGGTCCATGGAAAGCTTCATGGATTCATAACAGCTTACATGGATTCATCCTATGTAGGATTTAAAAAAGACAAGGAAAGGTCCTGCAGTGAGTGGTGGTGACAGTGGGGATGATGTTACAAATTACAGAGTCAGGATTTTTTTTTTTGTTTAAAATTTAATGCAAAACTAATCAGTGATTGATCAGAAATGAAACTAGAAAAAAGTCCAGCCTTACCACACATGCATAACCCTCCCCCATAAAAATCCAGCCAGTGCTGGATTTCTAATGTTTTCTAATGTACAAAGGATTGCACACAATATTTACAGCCACACTGTGCACTTAGGAGGAACACACCTGCTGCATTGATACCCTCTGTGCTGCAAGGAGACATTTGTCATTTTCACACAGATGTACGGACATGCTGCCGACATATTAATGCAGCTGGAAGGGGTTACATTAAACTCTTTACAGCAAATCAATGTTTTACAGCACCAGCTCTGGCTTCAATATGTTCAATCTTTCTATCCTGGAATACATCCCTGTTCTCTATTTGAATTCTGAATTAATGCTGGCTCTGCTCAGCAATGCCTAATGCTTATGCTGCAAGCATTATGTAAATAAAATAAGAGTAATGAAGCTGTGTTAGGACCTGAGCTCCCCTTGATGGCATGGCAGGAAATGGAACAAGGCTTCTGTAGCTGCACACAGCTGCTTGTTCTATAAACACAGGTGACCTGGTCCTGTAATGTACCTGCTGCTGTTACAGGTACAGGAGAAAATGCCACTATCACATTGCCAAGGAAATATTTCCCTCAGAACCTTGCCTCCCAGTGACAGAAATGCCCCTGTGGACTCAGGACGGGAAAAACTCAACCACGTGCATGGAATTTTATTCACATTTGTTTCTACATTTATTATTAATGTATCTCAAGCAGTTTGTCAGAAGTGGGTTCAGTAGACACTCATGACAGAGGGGCAGAGCTTAGTTGGTGCTGACCACTGATGAGGCCATCCTCAGCAGCCCAGAAATGCAGATACCGAAATTTTTACATTTAACTGTGCACGTTGCAAACATGGAATTTATGAAATGTATGAAATGTATTTTGTTTTTAAGGCAACAGGAATGCTGCTTGGCTTTTCAGAGACATACAGCATTTGCTCAACACAACAATAGAGGGCTGATGAGGTTTTGCTGAATGAATTTATTCAGGAAAAGCCTAAAAGCAACCATAATTTTCCAGATGTATTTTCTCTGCCACACTTTATTTTAACATACCTCTGAAAATGAAGTCACAGTGCATTTTGTTTCCTCTCTTGTTCAAAAGGAACATTTCAGTATGAAGAGAAATGCCAGCTGGTACTGGGATAATTATAATTTCTCATTAATACCAGCACATTTTAAAAATAAACTGGAAATATTGCCTCATTAGTATCCCTTGTGAGGCAAGTATTATTTTTAGAGTCTAAGAAGCAAGAGTAAAGATCTGATAAGTGTCTAATACTGCAATGGGAATCAAGTCTCAAAGGAAGAATTAGAGCATTTTAGTTCCTTATTTATTTATGTATTTATTTTAGCTCTTGCTCTGCCACATGCATAGCACCCATCTCTCTCTGTTCAGAGAAATCAGATATCCATGTACCTAAAAGGGAAGAAGTATTAAGTTTTTCTTAGTAATATAAAATTCTATATTATAAAACATGTAAAGTTTGCATGTAAACTCCTCTCAAATGCCTTTTCCTCTTGTCAGTTTAAGGCTGACAAAGCACCACATCAGTCATGAAATCTGCATCTACAGGAAGGATACAGCAACACCTTGTTTGATATTAGACATTGCTGTGAAGTTTGAATACTAACAGAGTTAAATATTGGTTATGATTGTCTGTATTTTAAGGACATCTACACAAAATTTATACATGTTCGATTTCAAAATAATTGGCAGTTGGCAAAAATGCCATCTGAAAATGAAGCTGTAATCTTCCTGATAGTTTCATTATTAACAGTAACAGAGATTCTTGCTTTCAAAAGTTAACTGACAGCTTTTTTAATGAGACTGAGACAGAAGAGAATCCAGAGGGACATTGTCCCTGTGTCCTCCTGACATCTGAAAAATCTACCAGGAGGGAGAGGCAGCTGCTCCTGCCTCATGGTACAGAGCCAATCCCAGGCACCTGCCAAGTGTTTTGATATCTGTGAGTTGAAAGAACTATATTAGGATAAGTAGGGTTTTTTTCAATATTACAAAAAACTTTCAGGAGTGTAAGGAGTTTTATTCTGTTTGCTACAGTAGTTTCTCTGCATACCAATTAAACCCCATTAAATTTGCTTTTCATTATTTTTTTCCTTCTTTTTGAATACTGCAGCTCTGCAACAAGCATTAATTTATATGGTGGCCTCTAACAGGTGTCCCAGTAGACTTCACTCACAGCTGTTCTACAAACCAAATGCATGGAATATAAATCTTCCTTCCCTCACATGAGCATTAGCAAGCCAGACTCTTAGCACAATCTGTTCATCAGTACACTAGTTTCCTTGGAAAGTTCAATATCTTGGCTAATGTTTATTAATTAAGCAATAAGACACGACAGACTGTGCAGCAGCCCTAATTAATGGACACCTCTGGTGCCTGCCACACATCTAAGAAGTGCATTAATCAGCACCAACACAGTTTGGAAATGGCTTACCACAATAATAAAATGGTTATTTACTTAAACAAGAGCATTTCTCAAACTTAGCAACATTTTTAAGCCTCTGCATTATGCCATGTATGGTATTAATTTTATGAGAAGCATTTTTCAACTCAGTTTCCTTAAGTTCAGCTTCCAAATCCTTGCTGGGGAATATAAATAGAGGATGCTGGATTTGCAGAGGTGTTGAGTCATTCTGGATACCTGTGAGCAGCTGTTGGTCTCTGAACACCAGACTGGGTTCATTTAGGTGGCAGGTACCAGATTAAAACTTCTCCCATCAGCTGCCTTCATCACTTATTTAGCCACGGTCTAAAAAAGCATGTCTATTTCCCATAGTTGTATAATTAGAAAAGCAATTGGTAAGATGGAATGGGAAAAAAACCCCAAACCCACAAACCAGACTTGGCTCTGCAGAGAGTTTATACTTGGAAAAGTTTTGGTGACCTACCAAAACCCACCCAATTCAACAAGTATGTAAATTGCTGTCTAGAGAAGAGTTTTATTACGATCCAAACTAAGTAAATGTTTTAATGGTAATATTAGCAGGAATTTTGATGTAGCAGAACCTCTGTCTATACCCTATATAGACATATTATATAGTATATATACTATGTCTATGCAAGACCTTATTACATCTTGTTTGCAACCTGTGTCTTTTATTAATCTGTTTAGTGTACATCACTCTCTCTTGCTTTCCCTTCCATCTGTACAGTACCACTGGCTTTTGAAAATCCTATTATTTCTGAAAAATAAGCTCATGTGAATTCAGGACAATTTACTGTAGTAAAAGAACTGTCCCAATATCCTGTAAAATAGGATTTACATTATGTCTAATAACTGGAAATTTCCCAATGACACTTGAAGTCACTAAACATGCGTAAGAAGATCACAGGTGCTCACAGCTCACATGCTGCCACTGAAATCCTGTGGGTAGGAGAAAAGGAGTCCTTTGTGCTGGGAACTGCTGAACTGCAGGAAAAGCCCCCAGCAGTTGGCATCATTAGGGCCTGCAGCATCATTTTGTATTAACAGACACTTTTATTTTGGATGTAGGTGTAACTGAATATTGCTATCTACATGCTGTAGTTGATTATTTAATATATTCTAAATGGAGAGGTTTGTGGCAGTCATTTTTAGTTTCTAAAGGGTTTGGTTGTTATTTTCCTTTTCTTCCTGAAACAGTGAAATTATTTTTTTAAATTAAAATCTCTCAGATCCTTATCCCCAAATGACCGATCAGCCTTAACAAGCAACCAGACTTGAAGAGCTGAATAACTTAGCAACAGTGTGATAAAAGCCATCTGGGAAAGTCTTGTCAATTCTTCAGAACCAATGCAGGAATATTCTAGGCACATACATGACAGAGGTTAAGGTGGCTTGGCTGATATTCCACATTTTGACATAGAGCTTGATGGCTGGTATGGAGATTGAGTGTACCAGTTTGAGCTGTCACAGGGATCCATCAAACAAGAGAATTTGTGAAAATTTAAATTGTGGTAGAGATAAAAACCCCTACCATTTCCCCTTTTCCTTCTTTTTCTAGAACAAGCTTTCAATTCTAGTAGAAGAAAATTGGTTTTTGTTTTTGTTTTTTTTTTTTTAAATTGATGTTCCAGCCTAGAAAGGGAATGAGACAGCAAAGCAGGGCAGGAAGTGGCATTAACTTTTAAAGCACGTTTGAAAAAGTTGCGGATTAATCCTGGGCAGTACTCACATCCTGGTTGGACATCTCCCAGTAGGGCCTCTCTCCGTAGGACATCACCTCCCACATGACAATTCCGTAGCTCCACGCATCGCTGGCTGAGGAGAACTTGCGGTAAGCGATGGCTTCGGGAGCAGTCCACCTGATGGGGATCTTCCCACCCTGGAAACAGGTTGAACACTTGTCAAGATGATTAGGGTACAGAATAACACGTGTTTTAAAAGAAAAGGAAAAAAAAAACCCAAAAAACAAAACAGCCTGGGTTCTGAGATTCTACATTCTGACTTCCATCAATTTGCCTTTTCAATTTGCTGCAAGTGGGAAGGAAGAAATATGCCTTTTTTATTTGATTTCATATGTAGTCTAATTCACCAATACCTGCACTCTGTGAAAACAAGCCAGTTCAAAGAGCAGAAAACATTTGAGATGATTAATGTTTATTCAGTCATATAAATAATCAGAACATGCATTTTTATTGAAAACATCCCAAACCTTAAATTTCTAGTTCATTGACATTTAAGCTTTTTCCCCAAATGAAATAGAAACATCTATTGCAAAATGGAACACTAAAAGCTCTTAATAAAATTGTATAATCAGGAAAGAAACTATAAGTATTCTATGCATTTTCAAAGCATTGCATTTGATGATATCTTTTAATTTTTGCTGTACCCTTTAAATATCCAAGTAGAAAACAAATCAAGTGTGCTTCTAAATAGGCATTTCCTTAGGATATTAGACAGTGTCATTCTGCAGCCTACAACCTAAAATCCAAGCTTTGCCACCAAAAAAAAGTAAGAAATCAATCAACAAACCTAACTTACTGTTTACAAGACCACAGGGTGCAGAATTTTTCTCTGACATTACTACTTAACACCACTAGAATCCCTTCTATTCTCTCAAAAATAGCTTCTATATGAAAACTTACTTTTCCATCTCAGGGAAAAAAAAAAAAAAAAAAGGTATTTCCTCTCTAGGTACACTGCTCATTTCAGAAGTTTTTGGGTTTTTTTTCTTTTCGAGAGTGTACATTTATTATCATTCTCACTGATGAGAATGATCATCATTTCTTTGGAGAGAGAAAAGCAGTATAGTGAAGGTACCACTAGATGGTAGAAGGAGGCAGTCAGTAGAGCTGAGCTCACTCAGCAGTAGCTGCTTTCAACAAGCAGTAATAGATTCTGCTCAGTGTTATAATTGTATTTCTGACTGAAACAAAAGAGGAAATGAACTAGAACATCCATTTGGCAATGAAGAGAGGCCACAGTTAAAAACAAGTATGTAAATCTCCGTTAATTTGCTTTGAATGCATAAAATATTGTCTGAGAGTTGTTGAGGCCTGACTTTGGCTGGTTGAGAAGCTGTTCTACCAATAAATTGTTCAAAATCCAGGCTATGTGTCTGTGGGGCTGTGCCACCCAGCCAAGTTCTCCTTGCTGATGGAAAATACATGGTTAACATTTGTGTTATATGACAGTGGCCCAGATGTCCTCTGGACATTTTTACATTTTTTGCAGCTGCATTTTCAAAGCCTTTCCTTCCTCACATGTGGTAAATCACTTAGTGATTTAAGTACTAATAAGGTATTTTTTGTAATTTTGCCCAAGTACCTCCACTATCTGTCCTTTATTTATCCATTATCCTGGTGGTCAAATCACTCATCTGGCACATCAGAGATGCAAAAGATTTTGTGTCTCACCTGCTGCCACCTGCCCTCACCAGCACTGCAGTGTGTGATGCTCTTGGTCCCCTCCCAGTCCAGCTATTCCACTTAAGAAGCAATTGGAAATGCTTTTTGGGTATGGGAATGAAGAAACAGGGGGACAAAAGAGTTGTAACAGGGTATATTCCTCAAAAAGGTGAGGCTGATTTCTGTTCTCCAAGAAATGTTTATTTATACCTTCTAAAGAAATTGGGTAAAGAGCACTTGGTGTTTGATCTCACAGTCTGGTTTCAGTGGTCTCTTCATGGAATATGCAAGGCCTGGCTTCCTGAGGTGCTGGAAAAATCAGCTATTCAATGCCACAAATGTGCACTTTACACTGGAATGTCCAACTAAAAGCATTTCTGAGAAACAGAAATTTTAGCATCTAACTGTAGAGGATATTTCAGAAGTATCTCTTCACACCACAGAGTTATGGGTCTTGTCCTTTCTACAGGATCAGGTTTGGTTCTCTATTTCTAAACATTTAATCACCAAACTTGGGTAATTCCATCGTCAGTTAGATTCCTGTTTTGGAGAGTTTTATGAATAATTTGTTATTTTTTTAATTTTAAGGAAATACTTATGTAAATAATTAAATATCTACTTGAAAGTAAAACAAATCTATACATGTGAATCAAAGGCATTTGGTATTTGTAGTTTTTCCTTTTAATGCATATATTAACATAGTATGGATAACAGAACAGGAAAACTATCTTTACACTGCATGCTTTTCTTAAATCTGATTTTGTATTCTTAAATTATACTCTAAAGACTACACATCTTGAGCAGCATTTGCAGCTAGATTTGTGACTCCTGGTTAAATAAAAATGAGTTTTAAAGGATCTGATCAGACTCTATATCTACTTTCATGACACAGCTTCACTGACTGATCCCTTTTGGACTGAAACAGTAGCGGCTCATTGAGTGTGAAAATGAGACTGAAGAGCAGAATCTTAACAAAATTCAAGGCAGTTCACGTTCAAGGGCATAAGATGTGTTCAGAGTTGTAATGTAAAATAAAACACTTTTATGCTGCCTTTAAAACTTCTAAAATTTTTACAATGGATTCATCTCATGTATGAAGTTGTTACATTCATGAAAATGTGAATTTCAATTCTTAATTATGGTTGAAGAATATATTTTTATACAAAAAAGATGTTTTATTTATTTGAAAACCATTCAAAAGGTGGAGATTGCAATTTGAGTACCTTAAGGAACATGTATGAATGAACAGTAGTAATAGCTGCTCATGCATAATAAAAGAACACATAAGGTTTAGAGTGGCTGAAAATGTATTTCCCGATTCTGATTAGAGTAATAAACAGTGTTACTCATATTGGATATGCCTTTTTATATTTTAATCTAACTGAGGAAATAATAAATGTAATACTTACTGCTTACACAACGCTTCACCTTCAAATTAAGATAATTTATAAATCATCTACATTTTGCTGCTATAGCAATGAGATCTCTCAGAGCTGCCTGCATTAGAAAGCCCTTTTTGCTTTTAGGTTATTCTCTTTTTTTTGGGGGGGGGGGAAGAGGGGGGAGGTTGGGGAGGAGGGGCAGAATGGGTGTTGGAAAACAAATTGTTTTTCTGCTTCATCTCATACATTAATAATGATATCAGTGATAACCTAATTTTATTTTCACACAGTGAAATAACACTAACTCCACTGTTCAAATAATTAGAATTCAGCCTCTTTTTCCTGTATGCTGCCAGCTGAACAGTGCCTATCTCCTGATTTTTTTTGTGATTGTAATTTAATAAGCAATTTTACCACACAGCATAAGAGTCCCCTTGGAATTACAGTATTAGGTTCACATTGCTTAGCTTGTAGAACTGTTCAGAGATGAGCCCTTGAAATGAAATTTACCCCCTCAGCCACACCTACACACACGCTGGCTTTCCCTGCAGGACTGGCAACAGCACGGTTTGCCACACATTTAAAGGCAGGACGGGAACTCAGTGGTGCAGAACACCTCATTCTTTACCTCAGGCCATGCATGAAAGACAGTCAGTCTTCACAAAGTGCCATCTCTGAGCTCACACCACCAAAAGTGCTTATGATGTCTTGTGTGGTCACAGCTGTGGTTTTCCAGTTTTTTTCCACAGTTTTTCTCTAGTTTGATTTTCTCCTATTCTACATGTCGGACATCTCTTTAAAACCAGGAGGCATTAACATTTCCTTTAATTAAAAATCTAACCAGATCTCCAAACTCCAGCAGAACAATGTAGCTGGCAGCTACAGCCCATTATTTTACCACAAAAAAAAAAGTCAGGATGCGTCAGAAAGCTCAAAATGTGTGATGTGAAGAAAGAAAGGAGGAAACCTTTTAGATGCCCAGAACTTGTGGCATGCTCTGGTAGCTGATTGAAGTGAGGAGAGGAAGCACTGAGAGCCTGAGGGACAAAACTGAAGGCAAGGTGTGTGTGAGCTCCTACTGCCTGTGCACAGACAGCAGCAAACCCCGCAGTGCATCAGGCTCAGTGTGCCCCAGGGGTGTGAAAAATGCCTGTTTCTGTGGAAAAGCCCATTCTGTATTTTCCTGGAATGACAGACACTTCAGAAAGACTGTCACAGCGCTGGCTGCAGTTCTCCTAAATGCCGAGGTGCAAACCCATCAGATCCAGACGCACAGGTATCTAGAACTGTCTAATTCTGGGAGAAAAGTGCTGAACTGTGTGCACCATTAGTCTGATCTGGCACAGGCATTGCTGTGCATCTGTCAGATACTGCTCCTGCATGTGCTGTGTCACTGAATTGTGCAATCACTTTCCAAAACACAGCCAGAGTACCTGTTTTACCTGTTTTTTCCTTTACCCCACTGACAGAAATGGGAAAAAAAGGACTTCAGAGTGAAGGCACAAGACACAAGTAATGAAAGAGATTAGTATTAAATATTGGACATAATTCATCATTCTATACAAAAACCTCCTGCCACTTTACTAGAGTGATGCTTTTATTTGATGCTCAAATTTTTCATCTGCAATGCCACAAATAGTCAGAATTTAACATCCTCAAATCATAATTTAGAACTATTCAGTACTATCAACAGTCTTCTGTTGTGCCTGTTGAAAAGTTTCTATTGAAGTATGAGAGAGACTACATGGAAAGATAACAAAACTGCTCTGCAAAAGCATTTCAGAATTTGTGCTCATTATGCCCAATTCCAGTTAGTTCTACCACTCTCATTTCCCTCAGAATTGAAATGAATAAACCCTCCTGATTTTCAAAAAGACTGAATTTGCTTTTAATCTCTGGGAAAATATTAATTTACTTTCAAATGTCCTGATTAACAATGCTGAAGTTAAATATGTGGGACTTGATTTTCCCCCTTAAGTTAGCTATTCAAATTTTCAGAACAAGTTATTTATGGCTTTGAGAATATGTTAATTTTAGTGGTTGTTAACCCCTACAATACACATCTATTTGTGTCTTCCAAAAGAGGAAAAGCTCTTGATGGATGGAAGGAATCAGAACTGAAGATATTTGCGGAATTAAAGGAGACAAGATAGAATGCCTGTTCACAGATCATCAGAAACACTTCACATTAACCAGTAGAGGTGTATCAGGGTGCTTCTCCCAAACACTCCACACCATCCTGTCATTTTGTCTTCCAAAAAGCCATGAGATAGATGAATTGAGTAGTGCTGCACATGCAAACCTCCAGCAAGGCAGATATGTCCTACCCTGTCACCTTTGAGCTCAAAAATCAAATAATTAAAATATTAAATGACTTTGCTAAAATTTAAAGAATTATGAAATCAGAAACACTCTCTAATAGGGTGGAGATTCTTATTAGGAGCGGCAGCAGCATTCATTTCCTTTGAGACAAAGCCCTTCAGCAGCCCCTTGCCTGCTCTGAAGCACTGATCCTGCCTTGGCCTGAGAGATAATAAGAAGGCTGACCCTCAAAATCCACGTAAGTGAAATGGCAGTAATTATTTTTGACCATTTGCATCTATCCTGCCTTTGTATTTTCTTGACAGGGCAATTTAAGAAACTTTATACAGTTACAGAGAACTCCCAAGTACAAGTGGTTGATACCACTCCTCTTGTTTGTGTAACTAAATGGGTTATACAATTCGTTAGACAGGATGCCTTTATCTACAAGGTGCTCACTGAAAACAGATTGGGGTTTTTTTGCCAGAAATACTAGTTTTAAAATATTTGTTTAGTTTTTAAATGAATTAAACCAGGCAGGTTAGTGAGGACTGGTGGTGTCCTCAGAGCCCTGGTGAGAACCAGTCAAGTGTACAAAGACAGATTTCATAACATAATACACAAGTATTTTGTAAAACCTCTTTGAGACTGGTCTTTTGAAAGGTAATGATGAGACTGGAGGGGCCAAGGAGTCTCATACTGTTTTAGCAAGTGGGACTTCACATTTCTTTAGGATTAAGAATGAATTTTATGGTATTGTGTGCTTGGCCCTCGATCACAGAGAAACCCTTTCCTCTTCTGAAATTAAATATCGGGAGCATGCATCTCTACCAAATCCAGCTTAGAAACTATAGCACTATTTGACAGTAATGATAGGAAAAAATGTCATTTTTCTTTGAAACTAATATTTCTGGCAAAGATCTATCTCTTTTCAAGAGCATCAATTTCAAGCTATCTGCCAGCTGTGTCAGCACAGCTCCCATTACAGCCGTAACCAATTTCTTGAGAGTTACTCCTCCAGAGTCCTTCAATCTGCACATCCAGCCCATCCACTTTGCTTACACAAGGAGTCCTACCAAAGTCAATGGATAAGGTGAAAAGGATTTTTTTTTTTGTTCTGAGATGCTTATTTGAAGGATACCTTACGTTGCACAACTCTGCAACAAAGGAATTTGCTACGTGGTCCATTCTTCCAGCAGAACTGAGTTACCAAACACAAATATTTCTCTAAACTCAAGTAATTTAAGTTGAACACAAAAAAGAACTTACCAAGCACTATCTTTTCTTAAAAGCATCAAGGAAGGCTCATCTCTGAGATTATGCCCCTGCCTTGGCCAGGGCTTCATGAAGTATTTATTATTGGATCAAAAATAAACTGTTCCCATGCACTGCTTGAACACTGGATGTTATTATCCATCATTAACAATTTCACAGCTAGTGATTTCCACACTCGTATCTAGCTGACATGCACAGCAAACACCTCCCAAGTTTCAGGAATCAAGTAGCCTCTCTCTGCACTGCCATAATGCCCAGATAATTCATTCCTTTTCCCTGCCCCTGAACCCTGCCATAATTCCATCTCCACCACACAATTTGAAGTGGCCAATAAAAAACTCAGAAGCATCCGGGAACTTGGAAAGCAAGAACAAACTGAAATGGATCTAAATGTAAAATTAACACTATATAGGCTATAGTATTGTCTCCAGTAAACATTTTCACATTCTATTCTTTGGGATGCTGTTCTAGAGACAGTGTAGGAACCTAGATACTGAATTAACAGACAGCTTGCTCTGGGGTACATGGGATTTTATTTACCTAGGGCTTCTTCAAAATTTTTTCCAGAAAAAAGCTGGAAACACCACAAAAATTGCTTTTCTTCTGAGAGTTGCAATGCCACACATGGATGATGATCAGAATTATTATGAAGCTGAGAAACTCACTAAGTATCATTGCTTTAGCTTTCATCCCAGCTGCATCAAGAAGTGCAGAGGAGAATTAATATCTTAGTAACTGATGGATACATTTTCTGTTCACATTTTTGTGAGGTCACTTCTCATTTTATCCTGAAAGAGCTTGCTGGTTATTTAAATTTCAGTCAATTTGTGGATAAGTAGCTGGTCAAAAGACAGGAAACAGTCAGAAAGAAAAGGTCAGTTTTTAGAGTGGCATCCCCCAGAGATCAATGCTCATGTCCTGCTGGCAGTGTATGTAGAATCTATAGTACAGGCTGAACTGGGAACATATAAAATTGCACAATCAATAGGTGTTCACGGTAGTAAAGATGATGAGGATTTACGACTAAAATTTTCCAAAGACCCTTATGATACTGAATTGCAAAATGATAAAACATCACAAAATTCAGTGTTATAGTGATGCACACAGAATAAAATGATCCTAACTTTACATAATGAATAACACAACTGTACTAAGCTGTCACAAGACTTATCTTGCAGTTACAGCACAGAGTTGGCTCTATAACGGTATCAACTCCCTGCTCAAAAGCAGAGTAAAGGGAAAAATGGAATGAAATTGTAAAAATAATCAGGAAAAGGAGAAAGCACAGCCCTGCTGAAATCTAGGATATTCCTGCATATTGCTTGATCAAAGTTTTGATCCCTCATTCCAAAAGGACACATTGAAACTAACAGACAGAATAGGTGGTCAAAGGTACAGAATAAAAGAAAGTAAAAATGGTCTAAAAACCCTGAATATAATGGATCAGATAATAGATGGAGAGAATAGATCCAAGGTACTTCAAATGTAAGTGGTAAGTAGCAGATTAAAAAAAAAACATGAACAAAAACAATTTTTTTTTTTTTTAAGACACATTGCTACAGAATGTCACAGACTCTAAAAATTCAAACTTTTCAAAAGTAGCTAAGTAAACCTACAGGAGAAATATTTGTGAAGGGTATTACACACAAAAACATGCCTTTGACTGCTGAAAGCTCAATAACCTGAACATAACATGTGCACAGCATGTGCACTTTCTTATTACAGGGAATCTGGAATTCCTCCTTGGAATCTCCTGCTTGTTTGCCTTTTGGATTCATGCTTTGGAGCTCACAAGCATTGCAGCTGTCTCAGTTATGCCATTACCCTCTTCCCATCATCTTGGTTTGTTTGCAGATGAATTATCAACACGTGGTTAACAGTCACTGGGAAAAAGTCAATGATGTCCATGTCAACAGCATTTTGGGGGAAAAGAAATTTTAAAAAAATAAGAAGGTAATTTTAAAGGAAGTCATCTGAAGTGAGGTGTTCTTTGATGTGAAAGAGTGTGAAGCACCACAAGTCATTTTTTATTGTTGATTCTATGACTACATCCCTATGTCTCTACCATGTTTATGGATATCTTTTGTGAGCAAAGCTTTTGACAGAAGGAAATAAACAATTCTACTCTTAGTAAGTTTTAGCGAAGGAGAAAGGCACTGAGTACAAAGGAGAAGAATCTGTAAAAGTATTGCCCTGAGAGAGTGGAGGTCTTATGTTTGCTCCATAGAGACACAATGCTATCTCATAAAGATTTTAGTATCACATCTTTCATCGGCAATAAATAATTCCTCTTAGGAGAAAAAAAAAGGAATAAAAGTATTCCCAGACTGCTGGGAATCATGCAAGTTTCATGTCTAACTCATGACTGCCATGCACCTGCCATGCAGCCCATGCTGCATAAAGATATGGTTTATATATTGAAAGGGAGAGGGGAGAACAGCTGCTGATGAAGGTGAAGCAGCTGAGGCCAGGGCCATGGATCAAGAAGCGTGACAGGGAGCAGGGATGTGTCAAACACTGAGCACTGTCCTGCCTTCCCATCTGGGGACAGAGGGACAGAGAAAGAAAGGCTTGCCAAGGGCAGGGTGGGCAGTGAGGCTCAGCAGAGGAGAGGATGGTAACAGCCATTTCTCCCACAAGAGGCCAAAATGCCCCCAGTGCCACCCTGCTGGTTTTCCAAAGAAAAGAAGTGCACGAGCCACAGCTGCACCCCAGCACGTCTGTCTGCCAGACAAGCCCAGGCTGGGGGCTCAGAACCACTGGGAATCTAAAAGGCATGGATGGTGGGAAGGCAGGATGGGAAAGACATCCAAGGTTAGATCCAATCACCTCAACATGGTCTCTAGTGTCCCTTCTGGCACTGTCACCTGCTCACTAGCTGTCACTTTAGGAAATGCAGGTCTCCCACTGTCTCGTGTCTGCCAGTTCTCTGCAGAGACCTCAGGGACCACTGGGCCTGATATCTGGGCCTCTACAGATATGCAGCTGCTCCCTTGCCTATTTCCCATGTGTTTAATGAAAACCAGTACCAAGCAAAGCAGAGAGATGCCAGGATTTCTGCTGATGGAAGAGCTCAAGATGCTGCTGTACTTCTGGGCCAGGCAGCAGCTCAGTGGCCCATCAGGCTGCACAACTTCAGGCACAACACAAGTTATCCAGCTGGCAAATATTGGGGCTATTGGGAAGACTGATGTAGGGATGTGGAAGGCTTATGAGTAATCTGATACTGCATGAGGCCACAAGAGCATGAGAGGGATCTAAACTTTACCAGGGAAGGAGAAGAGCACAGCAAGAAGCTGCAGGTGTTGTGAAGGTGCCTGGGAAGATTCTCTAAAGACCAGAAACTGTGCTATAGAAGTTGCAGAAGGCAGCCTGAGCACCAGGATAACCAGGCAAGAAAATGAAGCTGATGTCTGGATGGAGCATCAGGACTCAGGGCTTCATTAAAATAAATAAATGAAATAATTTTTTCCTTCTCCTCTGGCCCTGGAAGGTATCCCACAGATTCCCAGATTTTTCTGAGTAGCAAGGGACACACAAGGATCATGGAGTCCGACTGAAGGGGCAATACAGTGTTGTCAGACTTTAACTGCACAAACACAGATGAAGTGTACCACCAAAAAAAAGCCAAAGTGAACATACAAGAGTAGTTTTCAGTCCAAGCAAAGCTGCTTCACAACAAACTTCTCTGATGTTTCTATTTGGTGTAGTGACACAGTGGCAGCATCCATAGATCACTGCAGTGTGGCAGTATGCAAATTGTTGAATAATAGGATAACCATCTGTTGGATGATGAATAGTCTGGCACAGGAATGTGGTCAGGCCTTCCTGCACATACCCACATCACCCAGATCTCTGCCAGCTGCCTGAGTAAAGGGCACTGAACATCAAGCTGGTTTCTATGTCACACTCATCTGCAACTCAGCAGAGCAAAGCCCTGACTGATGAGTCTGATGGCAGCTCCAGTCACACCAGTTTCATGAACTGGTCTTTATACTGGTGTAATGTTGGCTTAGAGACACTGCAGATCTGCTTCTGGCCTTTACAACAGTGACATTCCTTAGTACTGCAATCCCCAGACTTTTGTACTTTCTCCTATATCTTGTCCTTAATTTAGGCACTGTGTGAATTGTGGCACTGGAATACCTTTGAATTGAATACAAGTTGAATTTACACCTTGTAATCCCCAGATGGCATAGCACTGAGTTCTTCTGATGGTGCATCATACTAAATCATCATCTGACTGATGATAATATAATGGGAATAACATATTAACATAATTTATCATTCTGTACCTTGCTCAGGGGATATTTTACTTTATCATATAATTATATACTTTATCATATAATTTTACTGTATCATATAATATATTAGTTGTCACTTCCATGACATATTACAGTAAGACATCATCAGAAGGAAACATTTTGATGAAGTAGTACTTGGATATCAAGGCCAGGTTGGATGTGGGCTTGGAACAACCAGGGATAGTGTAAGGTGTCCCTGCCCATGGCAGGGGAGATTGAAACTACAAGATATTTAAGGTCCCTTCCAACCCAAACCATTTTGTGATTCTGTCACTTATTCTCTGACATCAAACTTACCACTGGTGCTAGATCAGCTGTGGTTCATCTTATAATGACACCTGCTAAGCAGCTGGAGCTCTTGCATTACTTTCATCAGTTCACCACAAAACTTCATCAAAGGAGCTGAAAATGGACCTTTTAGAGAGTCCCTACCAAAAAATTCAGTATGTTTATTTCACTTAAAAAAAACCCAAAAAACTTAGCACAAAATCTTGGAAAACAAGGAGGGTTTTAAAAAAATTATAATTTTTAATTTAGAAATGTTAATTTAGCAGAGGTAGGCTGTCAAATGATAAAGCTTCTTAAACCCCAAATTTGCTGACAGACAGCCATTTTAATAATTTTTAGCATTGAGGCACAGGTGCATGTCATGCTTACATGGAAACTTGCATAATATATGGATGCAACTTCTGCAGGAAGTGTCTTTTTGTGCTAAAACATCACGTGTACTGACAGTTTCCTCTTTTTTAATCATCAAAATTACATTTTGATTTTACATTACTGAAAAAAGAACATATGCATATATGAATATACAGATAGGAAATGGATTTCCAAATCTCTGGTGGACAAAGAAAGAAATGCAATGCAACAGGCAGCTCTAGCACAGCTGTGCCTACAGCATCTGAAGTCAAACTTATTCAGGTAATAAATAGCATTGGAGAAGGCAGAATAAATCAAAAACATTCAGCAGAACTTAATAACATTTTAGGAAAATGCATTTTTCTACTCAGTTTCTGGATAGTTACCAACTCCTGTTCTGCTCCCTCTTATTTCTGGATTATGACCTTGTATACTTTAGGAAATTAAAGGCAAACTGTTTTGACATCAACAAAGTTATGGAATACTAATGCATGGTCCTGATTTCTTGTTGTGAAGGTCTTTTGTGTAAAGTGCTAAAGTTCAAGCTTATCTTCAAAATCCGTATCATTTGAAAAGAAACCAGCCCTGAGGGCTAATCAAGACAATACTTATTTTCACACTGACAGCAAAGTAAGGGTGTACTTTATAACAAATGTGTTCCTCAGTTGCTTGTTTTTGGTGTAGACTGGAAATTCCTGGAGAAGCCTGGTCATTCTCAGGAATTCCCAACAACCAGTGAAAATCCAGTGAAAGATCTGAAGGAAGAACTTGAATCTTTCAGAGGATGGGGATCATACTTTCACCCAGTAAAACAGCTGTATCAGGATCTTCAGGTAAACTCAGTGTCCAGTGATTTAACACCACCAAAAACAACACTGAAAAGAAGCCACCATCCCTTATCAGCAGCTTCCAGAACAGTACTTGATTTATTCCAGGTACCAGAGAGCTGACTAATTACAGCCTTAAGAATGTGCTCTGGGAAATTGATACAGATCAGTCCTCTAGCCTTAAACTTTCACACCTTCTGGAAAACTCTCTGAGACTCTCCCCATGACTACAGGATCAATATCTGTGGGGGATGCATTATTCTAACCTATGAAATGTAGATTATGCTGCACTTTTGGCATAACTCAGCCTAATTAAAAAAAACAAAAAACAAAACAAAACCAGAAAAACAAAGTAATGCCCTCTTGTGTCCCCAATCACAAAAGAGTTAATGGAAGCAATGGACAAATTTTTTTCATGTGTATTGCTTTTTGCAATATACACAGTGTTTCCATGGACTAATGCCATGGCATTTTATTGCACATTTGATCTTTTTTACTGCTTCAAAATCTTTCAGTTGTATAAGATTTTCAGCAGTGGAATACAGGCAATCGCTGCTTCATTAAAAATGTATAGCAAAAATAAGCATGAGTACACTTAAATAATTTTGTTTATTTTGGCATTTGAGGGCTGAAATGCTCAGTGTTGAAAGTGCCTTCTTTAGATTCATGATAATCACAGCAAATGCACCATACAAAAACCTCGAGTCAGATAAACAATCTTGTTTTTGTATTGTTGCTCAATTGTGTTCACAATTCCCTAAAAGCCTATAAATGTTTTTTTGGAGGTATGCTGACCAATAATGATTTTTCCAAGCACGGTACCAAACCTGCAGAGTTGTTTTTCACGCTTCATGTTTTATATGTATTTCCAAAAACAAGAGGTGGTTTTGCAGAAATGATTAAACATGAAAATGGTGCAGTAACACTGCTCAGACATTTTGTTCCTCAGCATCTTCTACAGCTCCCAACTAACTACTCTCATGGCAACCCTCTGAAGAAGCTGCTGTCTCCATTTCACAGTGGGAAAAACAGAGACACAAGCTGAGGACCATCAAATATTCTGAATACCTTCAACTCCCACTGGCAATAACTGGATTTCTGGATGCTCATTGTTACTGAAACCAGGCTGTAAATGATTTATATGGGTAAAACTTCAAGGCAGAAGAGCAAGAATCTCTAAAATAAAGTTCCAGCTTATGGAGTTGCTGGATTCCTGGGATGTACCTTCATCTCACATGTGACTTATGATAGATTTTGTGCTTATAAAAATGGAACAAAATAATGGTCAACTGCTATGAATGCTTATGTGGACACCTTTCTCCTTTGCAGTGTGTTCACTTCAGTAAAAAAATCCACATACAGATTTTAAAGAATGAAATGGTTATAGGCAAAGCAGAACCAGTTCTAATCTGGTATGGAAAAATGACAAGTAGTTTCATTATGCACCTAACCAGGAAAGGATAAACTATGTGACTCCAAAAAAGGTATTGCCTTTAACAGTTTCACCTTGGAGTAATCTTTATAACGGTTGCCAGTCCTGCATTATATTCCACACGTAACAGAGAAATGTTGCTGAAGTTATTAAGCCACAGAAACACATATAAATCTCTAGGCTGTTAAATAATGAATCAAATTCACTATAATAAATCAAACCTTTTCCTCAGTGCAACGTTGTGTTGCATGTCTCAAAGTACAGCAGTGTTGAGCTCCTACATCTGATTTTGTAAATACTACAAAACCAGCAGAATGCTATTCAAGCTCTAAGATCACAGAATCTATTCTATTTTCTTTACTCAGTTTAGCCCAAAAGATCAGAAATCAAGCTGATAATTTCTCTTCATCTGTTATTCAACTTGCATGCTAACTTTCATAATGGAAATTCAGTTTCATATTTTAGGCTTGGATTTGTTTTGAGTTTTGGTTTTTTTTTTAAATTTTCTATTAAGTCTTATTCCTCTTACCATTAATTTCATTAAACACACACCAGCACTGTTAAGCTGCAGGAGCAAAATGTTGGTTTTCCTGTGTTGCTCTGGGATTTGTCATCAAGCCAAACTCACAGATGTTCCAATGAACACGCAGCATTTGGTCCATTTCTAGGATAAACATTGTAGTTTGCTTTATCCACACTGTCATGACCCTGGATAAGTGAGCAGCAAGATCAGCTAAGTCCCCTCACCTACTCTGTACTTTTGATAAGCTGACACAAAGCAGGAAGCAAAAGTGAAAGACGCAAAATTAGGGAAAAAGGAAAAAAATTCTATGTGATTTTCATGATTTTCATGCCTCATCCCAGAAGATTTTCTTCTTTGAAGATTTATTGTTTTCCCTGTTGTGACAAGATGCATATTTTCTTACAAACAACAAGGCAGGTAGAAGTACTTAGAAGCAGGAAAAACTGTGAAATTATATTTAGTAGCTGGGTAGAAATGAGAAGATTGTGATGGCTCATAAGTGTGTGAATAACCCTCCCAGAATCCTCACGGGGTCTCACCGACTTCTGCTGTGCTCCTGAAAGATACTGGCCTATAAAAACCTAGTAAGACAGAAAACTGGGAATTGGTATTTTGAAGGACTCTGACATAAAAAAAACAACACGTGTGCCTACATGAAGGAATCACTCAGGAGCAATGAGGAGCCTGGTCCACAGAGATGTCAGCAACACAGGAGCTGCACATGAAAGTGTGTGAATCCAATGAAACCTGCGGGAACGCTGAACAGCTGGAAGGTGCTGATCACATGGGCTGTAAAACATGAGATGTGTGCATATTAACTATGAAAAATAACTTTTTACCCCCCCAAAATCTATTAAAATATACATCTTTCTAGCGCTAGGGTAAGATCTTGGGTGTAGAGAGGTAGGTTCCTCATAAATGCCTGTTCCAGCCTAATTTCCCATGAAAAAAATTATGGCCCAGCTGGCAGTTCACTGTATTCTGAATGAGTACTTTGAGGGGGAATTTTTAAGAGACATGTTTTCAAGGATTTTTTGTGAAAAGCACCAGTGTTTCAGTGCCATGATCACTCCAGCAGTTGATGCTTCCCAAACAAAGATAAGTCAGAGTAAAATCACCCATTCTGACAAGTGAGATGCCAGCAGTTTGTGGGGCCCAGCCTGTGCGTCTGCTGTAATTAAATTTGCACACAAATTGAAGCATGCAATGTTGCTATTTCTCTTAATGGAACAGACCTTCTGGACAGAACTTTCAGAGCCTGAGGTAGTCATCTCTGTTTTGATGAGTCTGTGGCATGCCACATCAATCTTTACTTAAAATTTTGCGTGAGCTTCAGATATTTCTGTTTTACGGCACAGATTAGCAAAGAACATCCCATCATGTACAGCTGACTAATACAAATACCTTTTGCTACTTGTTATGTCAGTCATCCAGTCAGGATATGAAGCAATAATAGGCCTTTTTAGAACAGGAAAAAGGCAGGAATCCTGTAAGATGATTATTTTAATTTTATTTTGGGATTTTAGGTGAAAGCCCTGAGGGAGGTTTCCTCCAGGTTTACTTCTGAGGCTCCTTTGCTTGGGCTGCCACTGTCTCTGCTCAGGGAGAGAATCACAGGAGAAGGGAAGATGTGGCAGGCAAGAGACAGCCTTGAGAAATCTGTGATGATCTGGCAGCCAAACCTCAGAGAGGAGAGGAAGAACTCCCTAGAGATGAGAAGGGACTGGTACAATTCATAAAGTCCCTGACTAAGGCTAACCTTCAAGCAAGATCTGCATTTTTTTTGCCCAAAGTTCTGGCTGACTCAGGGTCCTGTCACAAGCCTTTTCTCCTCACTTTCCACGAGGGACCTGCTGAAATGAAAATATTTAACCATGAAACCTGGTATCTTCTGCATGTCAAAATGACCCTTTAGATGATTCTGTCACCCACACATACCAATGGGATATTGCTATTCTGTGGAGTTTTGTTGCCAAAACCATACACAAGCCCCCTCACTGTTCTCACCTAATTAAGAAGCAGATGTTAGTTACGGTTCTATTTCTGATAGAGGCCAAATGTTCTATATGCAATTGGAAAGGAAAAAAAACCATATTAAAACCTCAACAAATTACTGAAGCTATGGATCCCAGCTTATTTCTTTCAAGAAGAGTGTAGCAGATCTGCTAAACAATTTATGAGCATGACAGTTTCATGAACTTTTGGCAGCTCCCATTTAGAAAAGACTGAAAAGAAAGTCTGCACACACAGTGTGCATTCATTTCATTGAATAATTTACAGTGTCTTGTGGTGTGGGTTTTTCCCCTGTTTATTCTATAAACTGAGCAAATTTCAGAAGAAATACTATGCAATGAAATATATTCCTTTTGATAGTCACAGCTGTTAGGTGTACCTTTCTATTTGCTCTCTTTTTTCTATACCTGCTTTTATTGTGACATTGCTGTACCATGAAAAAAAACCCCAGAATTTGATCAAGAGACTAAAGGAATCCCAGAAAGGTTTTTCAGCCTTGTTGATTTAAAAAAAAAAAAAAAAAAGAGAAAAGAAGTCTAGTCCAGGAAAATTATTACTCACGAGAAATAATCCATTCATAAGCTATAAAGCATGCCTTCTTGTTTTAGTGGAAAAACCCAGCATCAGCCTGTCTCCAGCACAAAGGAAGAAGGTGCAGAGATGAAATCTTGAGAAGCAGACAGGAAAATGCACAAGGCCAGACTGATTACAAAAACACGAGCAGAAATGCTGTTGCCTTAACCTAGTGCGAGTACAAGAGAAAGCCAAGAGTTATTCCAATTAGTACATGGAATAAAGCCCCAGTTTAACTGGGTAATTCCATGCCTATCTCTGATCCTAAAGCCAAGGGAGACTGTGCCACTCCTGCTTCCATTCTCATCCAGAAGAGTTAGGAATATAGGAGTATTTTTTACACGGCACATTAAACTGAAAATTCTGCAAAACAAAATTTTAAGGCCACACAGTTGAGCACACAAAATGAATAAAAGACAGAATTAAATGTGTGTGATTACACAATGTTAATTAGAGATGCTGGAATGATCCAGCATCACACAAGTGATCCTTGACTTCCCTGAATGATTTGTAGGGTGCTCTATTGACTTCCTCCCCTTTTTACAACTCCAAATGCTTACTGAGTAAATCTAGACCAGTATATGATATTTTCTTTCAATTTAGAACAATACAACTGAACCATTGTCACTCAAGCCAGATACACACAAGCTCTCTCAACCTCTGGGAATAGATTTTCATCCCTAATCAGCATCTGCACATTTGAGAAGTATCCTGAGTAAACCACAGCCCCAGAATAGGAACTATTTACTTTTAAAACACATTTGAATCACTTCACTCCTGTAACGAACTATACTAAACTTACTAGGAAAAGATTAGTCAGAGAGCTGTTTCTGAAAAAATTATATCAAAAATCAGGCCAAGGGAAAAAATACCAAATTAAACTTTATATCAAGAACATTTACTTAAAGATGTTGTTGAATACAGTATTTGGCAACCTGAATTAATTATTCTAGCTTGTTAGAGAAAAGGCTGAAGAGAGTATCTTCATGTTAGATACTTTCACCAAGCCAACAACTTCATTAACAATTTGCTGAAAAATTCAGCAATCAATTCAGAGAAATGGGTTTAAGTACATTAAGCATAATACAAAAGTGACACTACAATGATTGTACAAGACTTATTCACAGATACAGAATCAAACCAGGGCCAGGCTGATGGACATTCTATGCTTCTCCAGTAAAAAAAATTACTATGAACAGAGTGTCTGCCTACATGTTTAATCAATAGTACTGCTGCTGTAATTCTGGGAGTGTATCAGCACTGAAAAGTCTCTTTTCTTTGTGTTTAAAAATAAAATAAACTAATCTGCAATCATGACATTGCTAAAGAGGCTGAAATAAGAGGAATGGCTAAGTGTGGTGGCTTACTTGCAGGATTTAGGCATGAAATTAATATTTTCTTGGAGTTCACTGTGTATACTATAATGATGAATTTAAGGAGGCTGTGTAAAGAGAGGCATATATTTTAAGATTGTTCCCAGCTTCCTTATTTTGAGAAATGGTTCTAGAATGTTTTTCCTAGGCTACAACTGCTTGTTTACCAAGTGTTCTTTTGTACAGGCTGTGACAGCTACAGTGGGAAAAACAGCTGATGCTCTCAAGGTAATTGTTCATGTTGGATAACACCTTATCCACGTCTAGGAGTATTTATTTCAGGAGAAGCTCTGAAGATTTGGGAGTTATTCAGCCTGAGTAAGGATAAGCAAGCTTCTAAGGAGATGTGCAACACATTTATGATGAGATTTACCCTAGAGCTTTTTTTAAAAAAATAAAGAGTAGGGTGACTGCATTTTTATTCAAAAGGGTTTGTAGTAAACCCTAAGATATGTATCTCCAAGAGGGAATTTAAATGAAAAGCAGAGTGCCTGATGGAAAAAACGTGATAGTTGCAGTTCCAGAGGGTCTGATATAAAACAAGATACAATGAAAGGAGGAAACAGAGGAAGCACTAATAGGTAATGCACTGAGAGTGAAGACAGAGGCAGATAGAGTAGAAATGAAAGCACAGTCATGTGGTGTTATGGGGGAGGATTTGTCATCCTCAAAATGCACTTCAGCTAATTTTAGAAAAACAATGAAAAATCATAACATTAAGCATGGTCACAATACTAAGAAGAAAACTCATGGATCTTCCATGAGGGTTCAAGTCTTTATATATCCTTCTTTATATCCAAATACCACACATGCAGTTAAGCATGTTCATCTAAGGCCTTACTTGCAAAGAAAATTATTTTGAGGTAGCAGCAAATTTGAATTTATCAATGAGTCAGTTTTCCTTATCTATTACTCCACAAAACCGACCCTGGTCCTCACTGGATGAATTTCTGACATTTAAACTGTGAACTAAAAGTTTCTATGGGACAGGGCAGAAATATGAACCTGTGAAATATTTTATTGCAGACAACAAAAAGCCAAGAGATTTCTTAAGCATAAAGATTCCTTTTTCCCCCCCACAAACCCTCACAAATGAAAACAAAATTCTGCATCTCTAGAGCAGAGAAAACTGCAACAAGGAGTCCAGAATACAAAAATATAATTTCCTTTTCATGCACTAATACACACATTTACCACACATAGAGTTTGGGATTACTTTAAATATAATAAATAGGAAATTGTGCAGGGTTTGTTTGTTTTTTTTTTTTTTAAATATTCTGTCAATGAAGAGATGCTTAATATTAGGAGGCACATTAATCTGTGAGCCTTTAGGCTGATGAGGATACAGCCACAGTGGGGCAGTCAAGGACAAGATACAGGATTTGCCTCTAGAGCACTTCCAAAAGCACGAGGAAAAGATCAAATATTTTAGATACTAAGGGCAAAATCCCACAGCGCTTAGTCAGGCAAAACTCCCATTGGCCTCAACAGGAGTTTTGCCTGAGTAAGTACTGAGCAAAGGCTGTGATGTCTGACCTAGATTTATCAGAGTCACAGCAATCTAACACGCTTTTCAGACAGACGGGCACCGTGCCGCAATATTCCTGCGACATTCTGCTTAAAGGGAAAGACAGAAACTGCAAACTGTGAATCGTCCTCCCCTGCCAATCCCCCCTTATAATGAAGGGAAGAACTCACAGCTGGGCAAGAAGCTGCTCTCCTGAAAATCTGCCAAAGAGCAAGACTAGAAAAGAATGGAAGGAACTAAAAGTTTGCCACTGCAAAGTTTTGAAAATCTGATAGGAAAGTGCACAAGAGAGATTCCCAAGGGCTTGTGTATGACTGAAGATAATCTAGCTTTCATTCTTGTAAGCAAGTAGGCAACAGTGAAAAACTTCTCACTGTGGTTGTCCTTTTGATTTAGGGGATCACAATTCCCACATGGTCAGTGGAAATTCCTCCGGTTGATTTCACTGGGGATTAATTTAGGTGAATAACTAGGTCAGTCTTCTTCCCCAGTTAATATTTCTGTTACAGAAATATGAAAGTAGATTAACACGTGTGTCTACCTTGCTTCAGAAACTTCCTTATGTAATTACAGAATCCCATTTACAACAACTTTGATATCATGTACAGGAGAAATATTAGAATTAGTATCAAAGTGAGCAGAAAAATTCATCAGCATGTGAGACCTCCTTTTTTTTTTTTTTTTTACTTCCTTCTTCTAGCTGAAGTGGATACCAAAAACCTTGATACAACAGCAATCAGGGCACAGGTTTCCTCAGGAGAGCAAAGGAGAGATGATGAAACATCAGTACTGCACATCTAAAGACAAAAGCAAAAATCATACTAGGCTAGAACTCCCCCCTTTCATATTTCACTGGATCTACCCTTTGCCAGATTCTTCATATAAAGAGTAGATGAGCAATATGGAAACATATTCCTTTTTTATCTGTGAACTCTTCCATCATTAATGTATCCTAAACCCTCCCAGGTGTGCAATATTACCCAGAGAAGCAGGCAGAATCATAAAATCATTTAGTTTGGAAAATACTCTAAGTTCATCAAGTCCACTCATCACTGTGTTCATCACTAAAACACATGCCTAAGTACCACATCCAGAGATTTTTTAAACACCTGCAGGGATGGTGACTCAGCATATCCATAATGCTGATATTTGCCCACATGCTCTCTTCACATGACTAAAAGGAAAAAAAAAATAAATCCTGACTTGCTCTCTTCACTTAAGTAAAAGAGGAAAAGGAATCTTGGTTTTCCCCAGACTTGTGTTTTGAAGACTGGGTATCAGAATTCCAGGCTAAACCAATTAGGATCAAGTCCTTGCTAAATCAACAGAATTTGTTTGCTTTGTTATCATTTGTTTTCATGGAGCATGAACATAAATAATGTCTCTGCAACTGTAATGCCTCTTTCTCATTTGATAAATTTCAAATTGATGACAGTCATAAAGAAACACAAGCCTAGCCAGTCACATGCAAATACAGTGTAGGGTAATTCTCCAGGAACCAGTCAGAAAACCCTCTACCTCTTAAAGACAGTGCAACCATATGTCAGATCTTTAGCACAGGAATTCCAAATTCTGAAAAATAAACAGGATTTCATCACAATCTAGTAGTGCTGCTGAGACTTTTCCATCTCTTCCAGGGTCATAACTCTTTGCTCTCCAGTTGACACAGCCAGTTCAGTGCAACCCACACCACAGCAGGGGAAATGAGACAGAAACATAAATGATCTACAGCAGCTGAAGACACAGGATGAGTCTCCTCCTCTCCAAGCTCCTTGCACATGAGCTTTGAAATATGCACCTGGACTGTGCCTGACCAACTGAGTGCTTTTAAACAACCAAGTCCAACAGGTGGTTGGTTTTGTTGTTTGTTTGGTTTTTTTTTTCACTAGAGTCAAGAATTCATTTAATTATACTCATGGACATAATGCATCCCACTGTGTAATGTGTCAAAATTTAATTATGAAGCTTTACAAAAGCCTGGTGAAGCCAAGTGTTTCAAATTTTCAACCCAGAAGTTTTATATGCCTGTATGCAGAGTAGTTACTTTTTACAGTGGTATTTAATGTGGCTCATAAATTCCCACTGAGAGTGGTACAAGAAATGAAAACAAAAAATCATCCAGATATTATTTCCTTTCCTCTACCAATAACTAAATAAAGGAGTTAGAGCTGAGCTGTTTGGCTCACTGGAGCTGAATGGTTTTCTTTTCCCAGTGAATTACTTACCTCTTGTAAGCACACAGCAAACAAATTTTATAATAGTTTCTGAACTCATCTTTGAAAGGTGCCAGTAGTTTTTATTGAGAGAGAAATAAATAACACCTACATGAATAAGCTACATTCTTTTTCAAGGCTTTCAAGAGATTGTCCTGCTTGTTCTATACATCAAAATACCATAACCTATGGGAATTACTGTCAGCTGACATGCTACTGAAAGCAACTGCTTTGACCTTAATGGAGTGCCTTGAAGCTCATTAAACAGTGTACAGGAGCTGTGCATAGTGCAGGTGTGTTCCAGCACAGGAAAGGTACTTTATGATTTACTGCACCTTGGTTGATATATTGAATACTAAAATCCTAAGTGAACTGTGATCCTTCATCTGCAATAAACAAAACAGACATTCAAGATTACATTCATTCACAGAATTAGAAACAGAGCAATAACTTTGGTTTTGTGCCAGTAGACCTACTTTTTTACTCTTAAGTGGGGATAGTACTGCTCTGAGTGAATAAAGATCTCACTAAAAATGTGTAAGCATGTTCTGCATGTTTACAATAACTTCTTCAATTGTACTTTGAAAATTCTCATTAAAAATTATAACTGCATGCACTCAAATCCATACAGGGATAAAACCCCAGCTGTGTCTGAAATTAGATTAATATTCTGCAAATTGTTAGCTTAAAAAAAGGTCTATTAACAGTATGAGGGATCAAAACCAAAATGACTGCTCACAGTATGCAGTGCATGTATACACATACATGAAGTGTACTGCTTACATTTACTGGGCTGGTTTCCAAGGAGAAGAGAGTGCACAGACCATGTTTCAAGGTTTCCATGCCCAGCTGACAGGTCAGTAACTTTGGTGCCTCGGCCAGCCTTTTCAAAAACACCACCTGTAGCTTTCTGAGATTCATAATCCTCTTTTAACTCTTCAGAAATTACTTGCCAATGCCTTGACTTTTTCCACCTCCTCTGTCCTTGCACAGCTATTAAGATTTGCTCAGAGATGTAACATTGCCTCTTTGTATGGATTGAATACAGGCAAGTTTTGAATCTTACACCAAAGACACACTTTACACTTGTGACTCTCTTTGAGGGGAAAAAATGCAATCATTTTCAGGGTTAAATGTCACAAACAGATTCATCAATTATTAAGATACAAAGATCTCCAAGAGCACCAGCACTACAGATCTGTAAGTAGTTCATTCTCAATCCTGTGAAACATCTGTTAATAACAACACTGAGAAATGTTCAGAGGGTCAGCCTGAGAAATAGCAAAAGCACATACATGTAGAGCTCAAAACTCAAATTTGTTCATATGAAAATGGGAGGAGGCAGAGAGACAAAAAGCTGAAATCCAAGCTAAAAGAAAGGCAGAGCTTGGAAATTGTTGAAGGCAGCATCCTTTAGATTGATTACACTACAATGTATTTTGTATTTTGAAATTAAATTGGATTACAATGAATGATGGATGTTGCTTTGAAAGCCACATTAGGTATGAAGTACAAAATACCACTTTTTTACAGCCAAAATCTTAGGACAAACTTGTGTTGAATTCATCAACATCATAATTTTGGGAATGAAAAAGTGAAACACAAATTTCCAACTGCATTTCTCTGCCAAACCCATACCTGGAGTTCCTACTTGGAGTGGTGTGGAAGATAAAAGAAGGGATGAGATTCAGTTTTATAATTAAATCCAACCATTAAGCTTCTTTTTAATTTCTGCACATCTAAATGCAAATTTGCATGCTTTTTTGTATGCATTCTCAGAACTCCAATGACTGTGAAAGTGAGTACCCACAGAAGCACAAGGTTTGACAAAACATGGAGAGAGTTTAATTTTATATTTTTGTTTCATTCCTGTCCTGGGATCTTCCTCCTATGGGTCTGCCTTTGTTGTGGTCTTTTTTAGCCTGTTTATTTCTATTACTAAATTTAAGGAGGGCTAAATAAACCAGAAAACCTGTTAGATGAGCTTGGGATCACAGCTGGACAAAAGCTGAAGAGAGAAGTTGAAAATGAATGTTTCCAAATGCTTAAATTTTGTCACAGACATATTTTCATCTTCAGGGGTTGCTACAAACAGCCCAAGTAAATGGCAAGCACCACACCCTGCACTGAATTGCTCAAACTACATTAAAACTTACTTTGAAACACACAGAAGGTAATTAAAAGCCATCACACCTCACACTGGTACAGCTCAAATATGCAACTTTTTCCAGGACATTCCTTCACCTGTTGGCTACTTGTTCTTGAGTATGGGCACATGCAGAGTCTCCAGGCATCCTCTGAGAGCAGGAAGTGGATCCAGCTGGAGCTGGCGCTCGGGGGAAGGTGGCTCATCTCACCACCAGAGGACAGGAGTCCTATCACACACTTTAAAACCAGTTACTGCAATCCTCACACCGGGCACAGGCTGGGCACCTCAGCACAGCTCTTGTTAACTTGCTTCCTGCTCACATTCTGAGATAATGACTCGCTACTTCAAAATACTGATGTGTGTGCCAGAGTCCCAGCAGAGTAACTCCTGTTGCTGCACTGCAGCTGAAAGCAAACCTTTGCCCTCAGCAGGGTGATGCCCTGCAAGGAGCAGGGACCTGCAGTGTCTGGGGACTGGCAGCAGCAGCCAGCAGCTGGATTCCTGCACAAGAACACAATAATCCTGATGAGGCAAAATGGTACCAAGTGACCTATCCAAAGCCAACCCCTTGGGGATCCCATTGAGGTCTGTAGCTCTCTGGCAAATAATATTATTGTCTCACACAGTAGCCTTGGAAGGATATTTTATTTTTCTAATATCCAGTCTAAACCTCCCCTGGAGCAACTTTTCTCTCATTCTGTCACTCATTACCAGGAGCAGAGGCTGAACCCCACCTAGCTCCTTTCAGGGAGCAATAAGGTTCCTCCTGAGCCTCCTTTTCTCCAGGATAAGCCCCCCAGCTCCCTCAGCCCCTCCTCATCAGACTGGTGCTCCAGACCCTTCATGCCATGTCACACACAAAGAGCTGACACCATTTATGCTCAACCTTAGGTCACCAATGAGTTTTCAAGAAAACAGGTTAATGCAGACCTTTGCAACTTCTTTTTTTTTCAATGGTTGCCAATAACCAATTTAGGGGCCATGATTAACCTTAAAGTAAAAATCTAGGCAATATGCTTGCAATAGCACAGACATTGTTCAGACATTGCTGAACATCCCAAATTAATTGGAAAATCATTTGCATCTTGTTTTACTTTTCAGCAAATTAAACCTTCTCTCTCCAAACCTGTTAATTGTGTACCACTCAGGGAAATCTGGAGTTGTCTTGCAATGTGGAAAGTGTATATAACAAAGTCAAAAAATATGAACGCCTCATCCTGATCCCCCCCCCCCGAATTTTGTTACTTGCTAATATTTATAAAGGTTACTGGCATCAGTCTTTGTTCCTCTGATGAATCTAATCAGTCTGAGATCTTCCTCGACTGGGGTATTTCACCCAACTGGCTTGAGAAGAATCAGAATGATAAAGTTTACAAAGTGATTCAGGAAATACAATGCAATAAATCAATTCTCTAACTACTACTATGGAAAGAAGAAAATATTTCATGTAGTAAGGCTGAATGAATGAATTCAGAAATAAAGCTGATAAAAGAAATCTACAATACATTTCTTTATCATATAATTCCATTTGTAGCAGCTTTTTGTCTTGATAAAAAATAAGATTTAATGCAGACTATTAAGGTGTCACCTGTAAGAGAAATACCAGTTTAGTCCTTTTTGCAGTAGTGCCACAAATTTTGTTCTGATTATAAATATTTTGCTGCCTGTAAAGAGTTGCTCTGGAGCCATGTGGCTCCTTTTGAAATACATGTGAACCCTGACTATGTTTTAAATGAAATGAATCTACAACATCCAACACAGTCTATCTAAAAGCAGGGATGCAAGAGCCTAGATGTCCTCCGTATTGACAGAAATGCTTGTTTATATAACAGAAGTGTCTTTTTATGACTAACTGTTGCCTTGGAAACCACTACTAAAAATGAAAGTTTTGTCTCCAAAGGCAAAACCCACATAGTACTCAATTATCCCAAAGTTTGCCTTATCTTTTCCTGATCAATCTGGAACACAAAGATTTGCGTCAAATGTTCCTGGCTTATAATTCCTCCTTTCTATTCTAAAATGAAAACTTGCTGTAAATTTTTTGATTCCAGGTAACAATCAGGAATTAATATTTTATTTCCTAAAAACCCTCTCATCAAAGACATATTTACATCCTTTGTCTCAATAGGCTGGAAGACAAAAAAACACCACATTCACACAATAATTGACCATGGCATCATAGATCTACAAGTCTGTTTTTGGCTTACAGTGTACTGTAGATAATTTCCAAAGAAAACAACCAATTGTACCATTCAGTTTTTGACACCAGGACTAAGACAAAAAGGGGAAGACAAAAGAATCAGTTTCCTCTGAGCACTGACAGTGCTGTGCTGGGAGATGTGAGGCTAAAAATACCACTGTTCAATATGCAGACCCACTCCATGGGTTTCTTGCAGTTACAGGTACGGGGCTGTTATCAATAAAAATCTCTGTGGAGAGGAAACATGAATTCTAAAAGCACCAGAATCTTTGAGAGAACAGAGGGTTTAACCTTCACATGTTGAAAACACGGTATGGAACTAAAGAGATGCTGTAAAATCCTCTAGTAATACACATGGCCTGCTGTTGGGAAGATGTTCATGAGGGGTAAAAAGGTCAGAGCCAAAATGATGGGCAGTGAGAGCTCCAAGAGGATTTGGCACCCAATGTGGGCTTCTAGTCCACATTTCTGTTACCATGAAAGCCTTCCCTGAGTCCTCCACAGCCATTGTGAGAAATCTTTCCTTCTTTGTGTCCCCACCCAACTTTGGTCAGAGTTGTGCTGAGTCCTTTTGAAAACTGGCAGGGCTTTTGACTTCCTGCTGAGTGTTCCTACAGAGAAATCTGCTGGACTTGCTGGAGGGGAACAAGACCCTGAGGACGGAGCCCATGGAAGGCAAGAGCATCCCACAGAAAGCTGGTTATCCCCAGCTCACACAGAATGAGTGTAACACAGAACATGGAGTGCAGCTGTCAGTCTGCCCTCAGGGCTCCCCAGGGACCAGAGGTGACAGAAACAACTGGGCAGGCTCTGCCCCAGTGACTGAAACAGTCAGTGTGTGAGGAGCCACTTGCAAGGACAGGAAAGCAGCAGTTGAAGGAATAAATGATTTGAAATTCTTTTAATTTCCCTTATACCTGGCTCTGTCGCTTTGAATTCTTCCCATTTACAAATTTTCAGTTCATGTCATAATGGCACACACCATTTTCCCACCTAAGTTTCAATGCTTTTTCATCTTCTTTGCGGGGTTCAGGGTTGAAACAGACTCACCTTGGATGCCTGGCTGACACAGGGACCTGTCACTGGCCATCAGCATCTGTGATACCCCTCCTGCTGGATGCTCTAGGTACCTGCTCAGCAGCATTTGGTAGTTCAGCACCTGGCTGCAGCCTTGGCAGGCTCTGAGCACTTCTGAGTTCTACACCTACAACAGCCTCACATTACACAGCTGGGTGTGTGAGCTGACAGAAAAACAGGGAGCATTTCAACAAAGCCTGTTCTACGTTTCAAGGAAGTCCTTCAGCACAGATAAAGGAAGAAAGGAATATGTCATGTTTTTTTCCACAACGTAGGACTTCCTAAAAGCAGCTCTAGCCATGATGAAGAGGCGAGGCACTAACTACTCTGTAAAACTAATTGTTCTGTGTCAGTATCCAGCAGAAAATGAGAGGATAAACAATAGCTGAAAGCCTCTGATTATCATTTGGTGTCTTTCCTGAGGCTCCCTGGGAGAGGAGGGGCTGCCTGGCCATTCCCAGTGCCTCTCCCCAGGCGGGCCCATGAGCCTGGGCTCAGAGCTGAGTCTGCCACTGGACTCCTGTCACTGGGGCACTTGGTGCCAGCTGAGCAATCAGTGAGGCTCAGCCCTCATGTTGAGCTGCAGCAGTGTTTATTTTCCCTTTCAAGCCTCTTACAAGCAAAGCAGGTTTTGAGAACCAAATGAAGGAAATCTCTGCTATAAAATAAAATCTGGGGTCTTTTTTTTCCCCAGCTTGCATATTAAAACCAATATAAAACTTTGCAAACTGACTTGTTTTCCTCTAAGTTAGCTTGCAGTTCTGTATAGAACTTCTAAGAAATGGAAGTTGCAGCAAAATTATCAGAACACCTCTATTTACGCCTAAACTAAAAGTAAATATATATTCTACATATATAAATATATAAGATCTATAATCCCATTACAATATCTGCATTGAATTCAGTAGATGCACAACAATACTTCCTGCAGTACAGAGAAATTAGATGAGTTCCTTATTTTGGCCATACATCACTTTTAAAGTGAAATAGTAAAAAAAAGGGCTGAAATAAATTATTTAATGTTCATTTATCTTCTCTATTACAATTCTGTCACTGTGCCCTATCATGGGAATAAACAAATTCTGCACATTTTGTGAGAGTAGTAATGAGAAAGCACTCTTCCTCCAAAACAGTTTTAGTGTAAATGATAGATATGAAAGTTACTAAAAAACCAGCTTGCAATTAGCTGTTGTGATAATAATTGGAACTGAAATGTAATTTGGTATCAGGAAAAAATGGTGTATTGGGACTTGTCATTTGAACAAACTTCTTCATGTTCAAAAATTTTTCACTTCACTGGAACCCCCCTAACAGCACCACAAACCAAAAACCCCACCACAACTCCCCTCACCCAAATCCCATTTGCCATTGTAACAGTTTATTTTCATTACACAAGGAATTAAGTATTAATAAACTGAGACCGAAACCATGCAAGGAAGGTCCTACATGTTCTGCTAGAAAGTAAACTTCAGCGAAATAAAATTAAAATTCTAATTTATGAATGCAAGGCTTGACAGCATGCTTCCAACAGTGAAGCTGGTAAGATTCTCTCCTCTCCCATCTCTCTCTTTTACAAATATATCCTTATAAATGAACACAAATTGGCAGAAGAGGAAACAACATGGGAAAAGACCCTCCACAGCCAACAAAACCTCAAACAAGAATGAGAAAGGTCTCCCACTTATACTTGCACATTTTCTTAAAACAAACTTTTGCCAAAATTTATTACACATCCCTTAGCCAAAAATCAAAACAACTTCCCTTAGCACTGCCAGTGTGTTTACTGAATCACATGGCTGAGAAGGGAACAAAGCCAATTCCAACTGCTCTTCCTATGGCACACACAAATCTGAAACTGGAATAAAAGATGCACCAGGCAATCAGCTGTTCAAATTAGATAAGAAAACTCACACTTGTGGTGTAGGCGGCTTCGGGGTCATCCTCCAGCACCCGTGACAAGCCAAAATCTGAGACTTTGCACATGAGGTTGCTGTTGACCAGGATGTTGCGCGCTGCCAGGTCCCGGTGCACGTAGCCCATGTCCGACAGGTACTTCATGCCAGAGGCAATCCCCCGCAGCATTCCAACCAGCTGGATCACTGTGAAGTGCCCATCGTGCTTCTGCAAGGCAAGAAACAACACAGCTAGTTCCCATTTATTTCATTCCAGTGATATCAACCACAGCTCTTATTTAAAATACTTCTGTCACCCATCCAGCAAAGCTGCCCACTTACAAGATTGTTTTTTCAAGGACTTAAGTTGCTTGGCAGTGCATCCCTTCACATCTCTCATTGTGCAGCTTATCCCCCCTTCCTCCACATTTTCACACATTTCACAATCTTCCTACTGACAGCATTTAATTGCTTTCATACTTGGTTACCATGAAGATATTCCCCCAACACTATTTTTAGTACAAGAACGAGAAAGGACACAAGACTTCACCGATTATTCCATGGTCTCAGGAAACAAAGAAGCATCTTTTTATTGTCTCAGCTTTGATTGTATGCATTGAGGTTCTGCTGTTACCTCACTCTTATGGTATTTTTTGGAAAAGGGTTTGTTGTTAAAAAAAAAATCCCCAAATAACCTGAAAAAAGTCTGGGGCTTTAGTTCATGCTGCTCGTGCACCTAACACCTAATCTCTGAACACTTGATTAAAAAGAAGATTTGGGGTGGAATTCAGGGCTCATGTACCTTTGCAAAAATCTTCCTGGCTGATTAAGGTTAAACTCAGACCCATGAATGCATTAAACTGCTCAACACCTTCTGAAATCTATTGGAGTTGAACATGTAAATAAGAGTTATGCCATTAAATGTACTTTCCCAGCTGGGCAGCCTTGTTGGGCCTCAGTTTCTCCATCTGCAGCATCAAAATTAACACTTCTTTATGTCCTGCATCAGACAGCTTCTGAATTATGTGGCAGTGGGGAGCTGCACAGAAATGTGATTGCAGGCTCTTTGCCTTGTTCAGGCCTGCTCTATCTACCATTCACAGCAGACTGCTTGCAGGAGTATTTTTGTGACCTCAACTGGCAGACATTCAGCTTCTCATGGATTATTCAGTGACCCAGGATTTTTATGTTAGCAGGAACAGCCAAACGAAAACAACTCCTGCAAACAAGTTAACTTTTCATTTTCTCTTTGAACACTTTTAGCACTGGGTTACAGACAAGTTCTGATCAGCATTCAGGACACTTCTATTGCTTAGCTCATGCATTTAAGCAAGATGATTTTTGCAGGGGAGAAGCTTACAGGAAGTTCAGCAAATACATTAGATTCAGCAAAGCAAAAGGCTGAACTCTGCTTAGCTTTATCCCTGGTCAGTAAAGTATTTCAGCATTGCCATAATGATTCAATGATTTGGGGCCTATATCCAGCTAGTCAGGATACGAACATTTAAAGACTATGACAAAAATCAGAAAGAAAATGGTAAAAGGAAGATACCAACACACCTTGTCAGCTAGACCACCTCACTGTCTTACTATACTTCTCAGCAACACTTGTGTTTAAGGAGCCATGCCAAGCACCACAGCCACCTCCCAAGAAAGCACGTTTAATGACACTTCTTTGGAAACAGCTATTTACAACTGATTTAGAACAATTTCTTCCCCTTGAATGTGTCAGTGCCTTATGTCAGGGCAACAAAGCTTTTCTGTCTCTAAAATCTCCACAGCCAAGTGGAGGCAGCTCTCCCTAAGCCACACCCTGGTTGTCACCATCAGGGCCACCTATGAGCAGGTGGCTCTGAAGAGGACACTCAGGTGAGGGCCAAGACACACTTTAATGAGTCCCAAACTACCAGTCAGAGAGGTTTTAAATAAACTCATTCCATCCAGCAATTAAGCAAAGACAGACAAAATATTATATTCTGATCTACTTGAAGCTGCTTCCTGTAAAGGAGGGACAGGAATTCTAGCCAATATTTTTGTATTGAGGCCACATAGGATTTCTGGGTTTGCCTTTATTTACTAATTCTAATTGTTCAATTGATTAAAAAAATTATGAAGCTGGCTGCCAACAGTTAATATTCTTCACACTTACCATGTACAGATTATATTTTTTAGCTATTCAGCTTAATTCAGTAGAATTAAGATTTGGAACAAAGTGCCAGCACCTGACTTATTATAAAATGACCATTCAAACCCTTCTCTACCCCCACAAAAAACCACTGAGATAACCAACCCCTCAAACCTCTAGATTTTACCTCTTCCTAATCCTCCTTAACAGCTCCATTTTTTCAACAAACCTCAGAGTCATCTGCAGCACCTCCCTTAACCTTTTGTCGTCTTGGATTGCAAGCATTCATTCCTTTTTTAATTTCTGCTCTTTCAAATCTAGACCATGCTTGGCTGGTTTTTCATAAAACATAACCTTTTGTCTGCTCTTTCCAAGTCTCAATACTTGCCTTATGAGGACAGCTGTAATGCCTGAGTTTAAAACAATCTCATGCTTTTGCCATTCTCGCTGTCCTTCTTTCAAGTTTTTTTTTTTTGGGCTTCTGCCTCGACACAAGAAGTTAAAGCTTCTTATCTTCACTGTTAAAGAAATGACAGACCTGCTAATGTACCAGCTGCAATTTTATTCCTTTCTCCTTCTCCCTCTGTATATTTCTCAGAATCCTCTATGGCATCTGTTCTGCTCTCTCTTTTCTCATGTTTGGTTTTATATTTTTTCACTGCCAGCCTTGCAGTTGGACCAACTACATTTTGACTGTCAGCAGAACAGTTTTTCTCAATCAAGTCTCTTTGTAATAATTTCTGCATCATTTTCCATGCCAGCTGTATCCCCTTACAATCTATAAATTGTTATTTTTCAATACATCAATTTTTTTTTTTTTTTTAATCTAAGATGATCAGGATACAGACTATGAGCTATATTTAACCTTTGGAAATTTCAGCTAGGTTGATGAAATTATAGCAGGTAGAATCTGGCCTCATATTTTCAGCATTTTTTTAGCCTCCAGGTACAATCCTTTGGCAACTTTCCACTCCCTTGTTTCATTCACTTGGCATACAGGGAAATAAAACACTTATCTGACTGATAGGATAGTTGTTACCCAGGGCTTTATTCTGATTCTTATAGCTTGGATTTGAAATATGTTTTTGATAGGATTCCCACTGGGCTGTTAAGGGTGTTAATCAATACTGGCAGCAATTCAGACCTCAGTGGACTCACCACATTTACCCTATCATTCCATTAAATTTTAATCAAGCCTTGATGGCTTTACTAAATAAACTTTTCTCAACAGCTGGGTATAGATGCAGTATCTGAGTAGTTGCTCTTGCATTTATGCAGCCTTTACAGATGTCCCGAACAGTGATTTTTATTCAGCTACAGTTTGCTTTTGGGAACCTTATGTAAGTGAAATATTCTCCTTGTGTTACAGACCTTTCACACTAACACACAATGGGCTGCTGAAAAGGTTCAGTAACTCTAGGGGAGGAAGGAGGATATCCAGAGTTTCTCTCATTGCCTTTTGCCCTTCAGTTTTCAGATCCAGTGCCCAGTTCAGTGCTTTTCAACAAGCCCATGGAATTTTTGTTCTTCAGAAGGTTTTTTCCATTTCACTCCCCAGTAACCTTTTGGAGGCATAGCCATTGGATTTTTCTGTATTTCTTCTGGAGTTCCATTTATTCCAAAACCCACTTATTTATTTGCCAAATGATTCAGAACACTTCTAGGCCTTTATCTTCTGTGCAGGTCTAAAAATTTTCCTGCAGATTATTTAGATCTCATTTTAGATGGAGAACAGTGTGTTTGTGTCTAACTAAGATCATATTCACCACTGACAGTTCCTAATGGTCACTGGGAGAAAGATGCAGGTTTTGCTGTGCATTTATTGTCACAGTTTTACTGTGCAAAGTAAATGGTAGAACTTTGTCAAGTTAAATCTCCCAAAATTCAAGTTGAAGCTTGGTATTTCTTGGAAGTGTAACTCATGCTTCAAACTAGCACGTGAATCACACTGAAGTTTATATTTTTGCTACTAAATGGGGTCAGCTGATAATTTCTTCTTTACTCAGCTGTTGACAGAGTTCCATGCAGTCTTGATTATTATTAATAGATTCCATTAATTCAGTTTAATATAATTACTTTAATTTATTTTAAATGCTAATGAGTGATCCTACTCAGAGTGCAGAACAGCCCTACCCCATACTTCTTTCCATCCAAATTCCATTCCCTCCACACAGGATGTAGCCAATGCAGCAGAAATTTCATGAAGACCATATTTTTTTGGCTGCTCACCAGGATCTCATATGAGAGAGTTTTAAAGCCTTCCTGAAGCCAAAGTTTACAAGATCAGCTGCTTCTCCCACAGCCACAAAGCCTGAGCCCTGCTACAAAAGGAAACCAGATCTGTTTGATGGACTTAGTTCTTGACAAATCCCTGTTGGCTCGCACTTATCTCACAGTTATCTTTAAGATGGTTACACTTTGTTTGATAATTTGTTCCAGAAATCTTACAGCAGTTGACATTAAGCTGATTGGCCTGTAATTTCTTGGCTTCTTTTTTCCTCTCTTTCAAAAGACATTCAAAATACCTTCACTTAAAAGACACTGGCTCTGTTCTGATCTTCTGATTTCTCATTCTCGACAAATTCACAAAGAGCACACTGAGAGAGTCCACATTACCTTTCAAATTCTTTTTGCCTTCAAATACAAGACAGTTTGTAAACAATTTCTTGATGCTTGGTACTAAGAATATCTATGGTATTTGATGTCTAAGCAACAATATCTACATTATTAAAAATACCCAGCATTTCTAAATGAACTTCTCACAGCAGCATCAGAAATGATGTTTTATACATCATTTAGGAGGATAAAACATTGCTTGAGAACAAATGCTGGCTCTGTAGCATCAGTGACAGATTCTCAGTGAAATCTTGAATCACTTAAATACTGTGCTGCTTACAATTTCATTGTTAAGGGAATGCATTCTTTTAAATTCACTTTCTAATTGCACAATCTGATTTTGATTAAAAAAAAAAAAAAATTAAAAATTGGTATCAGCAGTTTCCAGGTTTCCAGTGCAGGTTTACTTTTTTACAGACTGATTTTTGAAAGCAAAATCCCACCTTTATCCTGCCAGGAAAGGAATATGTCTCTAATAAATTGAAGTGCACATGAATGCTGCATGGGAAAGCAAAAGAGGGAATATTAATTATGAGCTCCAAAGATGCTGCTTCTCTGAATGCAGATAAATAATAGCAGGAACCATTAAACTTAGAAAAGGCCACCTGGCTTCTCTTCCCCACAGCTTAGTCTGTCTAGTGAGGCCATGTTAGCTGGATATACAACACACATTTTACAGCCACAGAATCTGCTGCAAGTGTTCATTTTTGTCTTCTCTCCCTTTCCCCCAAACTTGCTAAATGTGTCTGCCTCAGCATCTAAACTGTAGCTGCAAAAAGGATGAGTGTGATGGCAAAGCTGCTCTGAGAATAACTTCATAACGATTACTCCAAGAAAGAGGAATATATCACAATATTTTCTCCATCTAGTAACACTTATCTTAGCCTCTGTTAGGCCAGCCTCGAGGGATTAAAACTTGAAGCTGAATTCCAGGGTTTCATTTGCTGTACAATCTGCTGCAGTTGGTGCTGTAAGGCAATTAAGTATATTTCTTATAGACCCTTTGAAAGGAAAAAAGTATGTGTGGCAGCCTTTTCACTTACTATGCTTGCCTGTATATAAATCTAACCTTCTTCCACAAGTATTTTAATTTTCTGAAGTGAATGGAAATATATCAACACCAGCTTTTGGGTAGGAAGAGGAGAATTACAACAGCAAATAGCAATAATAAAGAAAGCAAGGTGATGCAGCGATTAACCCAGGTAAATGCATCCCTTCCTTTTACAGCTCTGAGATTTGCAAAACTGGGGAAGACTGGAGCATCTTCCAAACCTAAATATCTCTGCCTATTCAGCACACCTGGACACTGAGCTGGAAAAAACCTCTGGTAGTCTGAAGCTGCAGAATAGTACTGAAAGAAGTTCAGTTGATTTTTCAGGTGATATTTTTTGGTCAATTTAACGTGATTCTGTGTAGCCAAACACAGACCTCCTTCAAAAGGCAGCTTCCAGACAGGTTCTTTTTCTGTGTTTAAATCCATGCCCACAGTGCCTGATGCACGAGGAGGTGAGCACAGACCACAGCCAGCACAGAGCTCTCCAGGGATCATTTTTCCAAAGAAGCCACCTCACCTCCTAATCACCCTGTTCCTCGCTGTGTGATGCTAAATCAAATTATTTTAGCCAAGAATGACCCCTTAGATGGAGCTGTGAAAACAAAATGGAGCAGATGAGATTTTAATCTGAACAGCCCCATCTGTGAATCTGTGAGGCACCAGCACAGAGAGTGGGCTGAGTCGGGGACGGTGTGTTGGGGTAAAAAATCCAGCCTCGGGAAAAGGACTTTTGTAGGAATCATTGCAATCATCTCATAGGCTTGGGTCCAACAGACATCTCCAACCCACAGCAGGGCAAACTACCAAACAGCTTGCTGAAAAGGTTTTTTTCTCTAGCTTATGGTTTTTATGCATCTCTCCCGTGTATCTTTTTTTTTTGTTGTCTCTTCTGCAGCCTGTATCCACAAGCCCAGTCAAACACATCTGATTGCAGCCACCCTGTTTAATCACTGACATCTTTCTATCAATACAGAGAGCTGCCCTTTCAACCCTTCTTGCCTTTACTGTTTGCCTCATATGCCTGCAGAATAAGTGATTGCTGAGATCTCCATGACACGAGCAGGTGACTAAAATTTAACAACAATATGTCCCATCCAAAGTCTGTGTGAAGCTGCTAACGGGAAATTTTACCTGGGTCTCCTCAATTCCCAAGGGCTAGCCACTTTCTTTCCAAGCACAGACTTCCTCTGCCTGGAATCCCTTGGTGTAATCCTGGAAGAGTCTTCTAGCCCCTGAGGAAGTACTTAGCTAGAAACCCACATCCTTTTTCAGAGAAATCTCTCCAAGTCTTACCAGAAATGAAGCCACAAGAACCTCATTTCTGGTCAGACAACTGCCTCATTAATGGAGAATTTCAGGTATATTTTTGTGGGATGATTAACCTACATGTCTCAATCTTATATGATAAAAAACTCCCACACAACACTACAAAAAACCAAGTTTCATCTTTTCTAAATGAGTTTTATATAATTGCAGAAATAATGCAGTATTTCTGAGGAAAATTCAGTGTCAAGTGTATCCAGCAATTTAGGATGTCTGATGGTGCACAATCACTGAAATTAATTACCATCATCTTACAAAATTGGTTCTAATTAGCTGATGCCTTCCCACTAGAATATCTCTGAAGCAGTTTCGTATTGCAAGTCTGTGCCAATGTTTTTTACTCAAAAGCTCAAAGTTAGCAGCCGGCACACAGGATACTCTGTGGGGTGGGGAAGACATAATTCAGCTGAGCTTGCTGTTAAATCCACACAAATAGCAGAAAGTGGACACTGCTGTCTGTAAAGTGAGGAAGTGAAGGCTATTTAGATTTTAGAGGTGAGAGATTAGAGGGTGGGGGGGAGGGTTCTGATTCAAGTGGCACAACCTGGATGAAAGCAAATATCCCACCAAAGCTGTGAGGAGGGCAATGGCAAAGGGAATTCTTCCTCTGGAATACCCTCACATGGTTCACCACAGAGTCCCCCTTTGATTTTGTAAGACTGACCCATTTTTGCAGGTTTTTGGAAAAAGACAGATGGAGGGATGTGCTGGGGAATTTTTGCTGGTTGTGGTACATGGGGAAATATTTCTTATGGTGAGAAATGGACTTTTTTCTCCTCTGTGTGAAAACACTTTGCACTGGAACAATTGATTCCTTTAAATAATAAGAAAGACAGACTATGTGATAAGCCCTTCCAAATCCCACAACATTTGTTATAGTCACTGAACACCTTTCATTAGGATTGCTGAAGATAAAGCCTCTCTGCTTCTTTGTATCTTCACAAAAGCTTTTAAAAATGTGGACTTATATCTGTAGGAAACAACCATTATTAATGAAGCAGCTGTATTTCTTTTAAAGTAGGTTACTTTGCAGCCATTTGCTCTGCTAATTATAAACAGAAATGCTGACATATATCTACAGTGCTTTGGGATGTTGAATATTATCTAAAGTACATTTAAAAAGCATTTCAGAAGAATAACCCATATCTGATGTGTGAATTAAAGCTGTAAAATAATATACATGAAAAACAGCTGCAGAAATTATTAGCTCACATTTCCCCCCAGCAGTTCTGCTACCACATATATCCAATGCAATGTGAGAAGCGTTGCTCCACAGTAACATCATAATTCTGCTGCTGCCAGTTTCTATTAAAGTATCCTAATAAATAGTAACAGTTCTGATACACGAATGCATGTGAAATAAAACTGGAATATAGATACCAGAGCAGTTCAGAGAAAGGTAATTCTCTCTCAGTTATTTCAGGACTTGGTTCTGTTCTCTTCTATGAAATTACACACACACATGCACAGAACAATGTTTCAGGCTCAGACAAATCTTCCTGGGGAACTACTGAAAAATTACAGAGAAGGGGAGTTAGAGGTACTCAGAACAGGGGCAGTTCTTGTGCTGCAGATGGAGAGAGAGATGAGCCAGAAAGGAAAGGGGAGTAATTCTTAAAAACTAAACATCCAAGACATGGATGAGATCGAATGCTGCATAAAAAATAACTTGATTTTGAGAAATCAGCAAATTCTCATGGGTAACTGCGGCTATGTTTCTGACAACATGACAGATGTCTGTCATGTGTCTTGACAATGGAAAAAAAAAAAATTATTTGGGAGAGTTGATGAGGAGGACAACAAAGAAACATCAGAGAAAAATTACTATGGAATAATCAAAACCAAAAGGTAAAGAGAATCAGGGTCTAGAGGTATCTGTGACAATGGCTCTGCTGTCCTCTCAGGGCTGTATCCCTTGCTCCAAATGCTCTTCTGCTCTTCTCTTGTGGGTTCCCTCTTCCCAAAAAGTACTGCCTGCAAGACTTTCTCCCCTCTCATGTAAATCTTTCTGAAGTGTTGGCTGCTTTCCTTTCCTGCTTATTCACTTTTTTTATCCAACCAGTTCCTTCTTCCTGGTACCAGAGAAGAGCCTTCAGTCACCATCACCAAGATTTTCACACCAGTATTTCCACAGCTCCCTGTAGAATGTCTCTCCTTTGGGATACCCTTTCTAACAAGTTCCCAAACCCACAGGGCCCAGACTTCCCACAAGCCCAGATTTACCATTCTGCAGGATGGAAATGGGAAGGCAGTGGGGCTACTAAGGGCCGGTGTTTATTTTTTAAGACAAATCTGAAATACTTGACATTAAAATTATTTACACAGGGTCTTAGGTCAGTGGGTTTCTGGAGCATTCCAGGGGTTCTGTTAAAAAAAGAGACTATTTTAGGATAAGTTTAGCTCACAGAGGGGGACCATCCTTTCATTTTGCATTTCTAAAAAGAATTAAATACAATTTTGCCAGCATGTTACTCACATTTTCTGTAGCCCTTCTTTAATGTTTGCTAAGGACCTTTGGGGGTTAATTAATGTCAGGACATTTCACCCATGAACTGTGTTCTAATTCAATTTGTTAAATGCAAGTAGCCATAAATATTATAAATCAATTACTGGGTATATTCTATGCTTCACCAACCAAAAAAATCATAACAGAGTATTTTTGAAGGTGATTGAGAAAAATGAACCACTTCCATAAGGCCAGGCATTTATGCTTCAATTTATCTTTTCTTTCACAAAAACACAATTTGAAATACATTTTGCTAAATACAGGAACTACTTTTGTAGAAGAAATCAATTATATTCTGAAGTTTAAATCTTTTTTTTTTTCCTAGCCGTGCTCTAATGTATTACTGTACGTCAGAAATGTACCCTGGGGAACAGGCTTCTATTCTTCACTAAAAATCCATGAATAACATTATGTAGAAATTAATTCATGATAAATGATTTAAAATCTTAACCTAGAATGGTTTCTGATTCAAATGTCATCAGAAAATGGCACCTCACCCGCAGGAAGGAGTCAAGGGATCCGTTCTCCATGTATTCAACTACAATCATTACTGGTCTGCCTGCAAAACAGCAAAAAGACACATTAGGATTATGGACATATTATGGGGCTTTTACAGTTCTAGCTGTTCTGCAGAGGTTATTCACAGTAGCTGAATATAAAAAATATTTCCAAAATTCTCACTTATATCACAAACACAATTCCCTGTGTTACTCCCTAAGAATTATTTTCTGTACCTTTTTTTTTTAATTTTTATTTTAAATTTTTTTGGGCTCTTACTGGTCTTACTGGTTTAGCTGAATGCTCATCATTCACTTTGGTGTATTCTCCCTTAAAAATGATCAAAGAAGAACCTGCTATCTCCAAATAGCACGACTTGCCGTGTAATATTTTGGAATGTTATCTGAATTAAGGCAAAACCCAAATATTCATGAGCAAAGTCCAAGGAATTACAAACTGAGAGTCATAATTTTCCTCTCAAAGAAAAATATCTCAGTTACTTAGGAACACAGGAGACAGATAGAACGGGGTCTCACAAAAAAAAGCTCTCCTAGACCTAGATGTGTGCATTGGGTGTGCATAATCCAGCAAAACTCTGAATTCATATGTTTGTAAATACCTAAATACAGTGTTACCCAAATCAAGGTTCTGCTCAACCAGCACAGTCCCAGGGTGGCACCATATCCAAACTGAAGCAGAACAAGACACTACATTTATTTCTCGAAAGGATATCCAAATCTGAAGATACACTTTTGAAGCATATACTTAACTTAAACACCACCTCACTGATGAAAACCTTTAAAAAACACCCCTCTACAAGTGCTTGATAGGAGAGGGGCAATCAGGCTGCCAAACAGGCTGCACAGCAATTCTTAGAATTACTAATATCACAAAGCAGCCATTCTACACAAAAAAATGAATGAAGAAGAATGTTAGCAAGATTAGGAAAGGAGTGAAAAGTCTTAAAATGGCACTTTTCCTGGGAATGCCCATCTCTTTTGGGGTTTGTGGGAAACCAGAGCTATGCCAAGTGCTGACTCTGTGAGTCCCCCATTTCACTTCCCCAATTCCACACTAGCTGGGACAGTGTTTTTCAAGCCCAAAAGAAGACTCTTTCATCACTTTTTTTTTTCATCTCCTGCTCAAATTATGTTTGTGATTTTTTTGGATGAGAGGATGAGGAAACAAGCACAGTGCTTGGGCTGATAAAGCATTTTGATCCAGCACAATTGTGCATTTCTGTTCAGTTTGGTTAATAGTGTTAATTTAACTGTCCACAAGGTACAACAGGCCACAGACAGGTATTTCTCCTGAGCTGTCACAGTTAACCTTCAATCTAAAAAGGTGAATGATCCATTTCTGTGTTTGCCAGACAAATGCAGAGTTTTGGGTTCCTGGTGATGCCCATTCTGCTTAGTCTGGTCTTTCTGTAGGTCCTATCATATTCCTCATTTCCTCTAACAATATTTGTGTTTTTTTCTGTATTGACTCTCATGTTCACATCTTCAATGAATAAAACATTTCATAGTGTTGTCACAATGCTACAATTTTTTTGTGTGTGTGAAAATTCCCAGATGCCTTGATAGTCTTTTTGGATAGCCCTTGGAAGTGTGAAGAATAACCAGATTCTTTCTTTTCAACTGAATATTTAGACTCAGCTGCTGATGGGCATCTGCCACCAAATCAATTATATTCATCTGTACCCATTCTTTATACCTTAGTTTTGCATTATAACCTGAAAAGATACATCACTTTTAAGCTCTTAGAGATCAGAGCATTTTAAAAATTCGTGTTTCCTTTAGTTCAGTTTGCTCATGATGACTGGTTGTACATCCCACTCTCTTTAGTTCCAAGCACATGAATGCCCCAGATTCCCGTACCTTTATCATTTCCTTACTGTCACAGGGCTGACACCTCCACATGAAAGGAAAATCCTATAATCTAGGAAATTAAACCAACTGCAGCCTGGTGCTAGAAAATCTTACACTCTACAAAACCCTCTCGAGCAAGTAGTAATTTCTGAATTGATGCAGACAATAGCATTTCTCAATAAATAGGGGTGTGAAGCTGGCTCTCAGATGGCATATTTGGTCAGGTAGAAGTTAACCAGAAATTTCTCATTCTGGGTAAATCAACAACTAAAACACCTGTATGGAAAATATGCATTTCAAAGGAAGGACAAATAGAGCTTTAAAGCAGCACCCCTGATTTCTTGAGGATAATCCTTTGGCACTCTACACTTTCCAGAAGCTGTAGGATTCTCTAGAGGCTCACAGACTCACATTACAGCTTTTATGCTCCTTAGATTCATATCCTTCAAACAAATTATTTTCATACTTGTTAAACAGAACTATTAATTCTTCTGCATTCTCTCACAGAATATTCCTCCCTCCAAAAATAAACAAACCCACCTGTACTTCCTTTTGCTCAGACCCTATGCTTCTAGATTAAAGTAACTGTGAAATATATTTAATATATTATTTAATCATATAATGTAAATTATAAAATATAATTCTATAATATAAAATAGATTGAAATAATATTCTTATATTAAATTGTTTAAACATATTCATATTTATTTAATTTGAATTACAATTATACTAATTTATATTTACGATATAAAATATAAAATATATTAAACTATATATAAATATGTAGGATATATTTATATTCATTAAATTATGAATATAATTTAATTAATATATAATATTTATTATTATTTATGGGCACATGTATACTTTAACATAATTTTATATATATAAATTTTATATGCCTTAATCTGTATCTTTCTGTAAAGAATCTCTCTGTAAAGAAGAGATTTTGATTTTTTTTTCCACTGGGCAAGGAGGTTTTAAACAACTCAACTTGAATGACTTGAAATGACATTCCTTAACACAAAACCAGCTCTTCCAAGTGACAGCACAGGAATGGCACTAAATACACCAAAAAAAAGCAGCATTTTCCTTCTAACAGGTTGCTGTATATCAGAAAATCAGCATATCATCAATAAATTTAGCCACTTAGGCTGATAGCTTCCCACTGACTCAGTCTGTATCACTTGCCATGCTTCCTAAATTTCAAATGAAATTGAGGTGAGATTGTGTCAAGACACCACAATGTGTCATGACACCATGAAAATAAAGCTGGCTCCATCACTTGATTATCTGAAGCACAAATCTTTAATCTGGACACAAACCTAAATTCTCAAATAATCCGGTCTTTAGTGACAGCACTTGATAAAAGCCACCTGATTTTGGCTGCAAGTTTAATTTATCCCTCCCCTTGAGCTATTTAAGTATTCCAAGCCAGGCTGTGGCAGTCGTTTTTAGCCAGCACAGTATTTGACTTTGGAGCACCTGTGGATTAAAAATGTCCCAGCTGTTGTTAGGGTGGCCTGAAGATACAGTAAAAAACTCTGGTACACAGTAGAATCCTATTCTTTATGTTATCCTTTATAAAGTAGTGCAATTTGAATTCAGAAAAGCTTCTATGTGCTGGACCCCTGTACAAACACAAAACATTGCTTTAGTTTTAAAGAGGACTACAAAACTAGCTTTAAAAATAATACTGGGAGATTTCTAGACTACTGTAGTGTCTGCATCTAAATAAATTTTTAAAAAAGCCCATTACTTAGATTACAAAAATTCACATTGCTCTCATTGTACTTAAGAATTCTTCTTCCTCAAAACAAGAACAGGAATGAATAAATGGGAGTAGAGCAGAGAAGTCTCTGAGACAGAGAAGCAAAATTTGATGTTTTTATCGAGGGGTAAGCTAATGCAAAGCTGGAAGGCACTGAGTTATTCTCCTAGGATTGCTTACAGCACAAAGGATGGAGAATAAATAGGTTTAAGGACAAAGAGCAGGGGGATACAGATGGCAGTGAAGGCATTCCTGGGAGTGATAGTGACCTCCACAAATTTGGCTGCACCTCCTGGCATGGGAACACACCCAATGTCCAGCCCAAAGAATTGCCCAGTTCAGGGGAGTGTTTCCACATGGATACAGGAACAGGTACAGGAAAAGGATCTGAAGAACCAAGTTAGTTTTACAGTCAAGAGCCACACAAGGAATGGGAAAAGGACACTGAAAAGGGCTGAGGGCTTGGAACAAAGGAGATAAAAACTGCAGGCATTGCTGGAGGAGAGCACACAGCTTCTCGTTTGAATTGGGGGAGGATGAAATAAAAATGTTTGAAGATGGATTCAATGATCAAATCAGTCAAACAAATCAGACTTGCAGCAGTTTTGGATGCTTAGCACTGCTGGAGTGGGGAGTACTGTGAGAAGACAAGACTTTTTAAAGCAGAGGAATTTATAGAGTGCCCTGAGGCAACAGGTTTGAACCCCAAATACAGATTTTACACACTACACATATCACATTTATAATTTGCAGCACATTATAACAGATGTATCATTCTACTACATAGCCAAGGTAACAACATGAAATAATAACTGTATTTATACACAACACACACACTGGTATCATCCCATATCCTCTGTTCTCAGATGTTTTGTGAAACCATAAATATTCCTGCCCAGACACATGTGGGATATTGTTCCCTCCTTGCAGGTGGAGTAACTGTGTCTCTGGAAGATCCATTTCAGAGTTCCAGCACCTCAGAAAGCCACACTGAACACACAGGAGCAGTACTGGGCTTTGGCATGGGGCAGGGAAAGGACAGGAATTCAATTTATCACAACTGAGATGAATCTATAGAAGATGCAGGGGCTGTTCACTGTTTTGAGACAACTCCCACCTTGTGCCAAGAGGCTGACTGCTTTTGACAACTTTCCCTAAGAAAATTCCTCACTGGAGTTTTCCCACTCAGCTGTACTGCAGTGCCACTCAAATAAAACCAGTGAAAATGACAAACAAACTGTATTGATGTCATGCTGCCTGAGAATATGCTGCAATTTTGTATTTTCCATTGATCAATCTGCTTGACATCTTTTTAATAAGCAGGAATGAAAAAAAAAATCAAAGCAAAAAAAGCCATACATTGCAGAATAATGTAAAATACCGATTAAATCTGAAATTCACACGTATATATTTTTAGTTCTGTATTTTTTTTTCACAACACAAGGTTTTGATAGCATGCAATTTAATTGAGTGCCAGAGTGATGAATAAGAAGGAGAATCTGAAGTGTCATATCAATGACAAAATATTCAGCTTGTTGTCTCCTGTTGTCATTTTAAATAATGCAGCAAAGACTCCTTTAATGAATGTTTTATGTAAGATTAATCCTCCAAAAAGAACAGTTAGCACACGTTCTTTTTCTCAAGACATAATAAAATCTCTAATACCAATTATGGGGATAGATTTGTTAACATAAACACATGATACCCATTCTTTCACTTAAATCAGCACAGGTTGGCACCTGTTCCCTGGTTCAATTTAGAAAATATTGCTCCACCACTTCTGCAGATGAGAATCCACGTGGCTCAGGAAATCACCCCCCTATCAGGCATCTTTTCATTCCAGAGCCATGTCCTGTTGGCTGCCCAGGGATTTATCTCCTGCTAAAGCCAGAGGGATCAGCCAGCCCCAAACACAGGGCACCCCCTCAGTGGGGGCTGAGCCTCCCCCAGCACCCAGAGCAATCCCAGGGAAAGGCAGGGAATGCCCAGGAGCCACTCCTGGAGCTGACACCTGCTCCATGCACTGCCAAACCAGAGAGCCATGGCCCTGCAGCTGCTTCTCTGCTGTCACAACTGAAAATGCATTTGTGTGCACCAGAAAGAATTCATTTCACTTAATAAAAAACATTTTTTCCATAATACAAAATGTGTGAAAGAAAAAAGAAATGAAACTAAAGATTATGAACAAAAAAAAAGCGATTAGAAATAATTCTGCTTCTTTGCATTTTTAGTTTTGTATTGTTAGCCCACATCAATTCACATGAAGCCAAAGTGAATTTTACTGCAAACCACCACACTTGAATTGCTGACTCACATGACAGAAGGCCCCTGATGAAGACCTGTGTCCAAACAGCTTCAAAAAGAAGTCACAGTTCCAAACTCCTTTTTGAGAGTTTAGGAGCCAGAGTTTGCAAACTGCATGGGGTAACATATTTACATCTGGCTGCCACAGGAAATCACCTATTTATTTTGCTGCTAGAGCACTTTGGATTTTCTCATGCCTATATATCAAATATCATTAGTTAATCAAGTTAATATCATTAATAAACAAGTTAATAAACAAGTTAATATCATTAAGTTAGTTTAGTCAGGGGAAGATACTTCTGCAAAATGAAATAATTACAATTCAAAACACAGGAATGACCATAATATACTGTTTAAATGTTAGTAAGATATGGCCACACAGCTATCACTGCTACCTGAGGCTTTATTGTATCCACACAATCTGAATCTGGATCTATAATCTAAAAATATTTCATAATATAAACCCGTTCTCTGAGCTGTTTTTGTGTAATTATACATTAATTGCTTTTCCACTTACTGCCCTGTGACCCACTGGCAAGAATTTGTGCCTGTGGCTGTGTTTTGGAAGGGAGGAAAAGTCTGTATGTGTATTTGTGAAATACCTTCTCAAACCTTCTGTCCCTCCCCTCGTGTCGCAGGCTGCAAGTGGCTCTCCTGGTTCCTCACAAAGGGAGAATGTGCTTTGGACAACAGAAATTTGAGCAGTCCTGCTGCTCCTGCAAACCCTAATCCACATCAATCCTCCAGTGTGCCTCCAGAAGATATTCTGGAAGATTTAGAGGGAAGGAAAGTAGAATTGTAAAGAGAAAGCAGCTATGTTGTTTCCATGATTCATTTTCTGATCCTTATCTTTCCATGAGAAAAGCAAGTGGAATGCAGGAGAGGGTAAAACCAGAAGAAATAAGGTGGTTTTTTGTCACTACTTGGGGGATGGGTAGGTGAGAGAGAAATAATGGCTAAAATAATATTATAGAAATAGAAAAACTGGCACTTCTGCTTTAACACTGAAGCAAAGAATAAGAGAAAAACAAAATCACAACAGATAACACAATCTGTTCAAATTCATTGTAAGAGAGAGACTTTTGCCCGGTTGGATTAACCAAAACAATTCACCTCAGTTATTTTATAACTGAAATTCAGCATATTTCACTTAATCTAATGACATCTCACCCTGAAGCTCCTCAGAGCTCATACCAATCCACATCCTCCTGTGCAAAGAGCAAGGGATGCTCTTTGGCTCAGAATTAAACCACAGAGTCCAACTGCATCCATGATCCCTTGCCCTGCTGACCCCAGAGCACGTAAAGGAATTTAAACAATGTAAAATCTGTGCTCTGGGGGCTTCTGCACTTCATATTCAGTCTGCCACAATTCAAAACAAGTTCTTAGGGAACACAAGAAGCAAATCCTACTTAATCTCTGTTGTGAATTTACCTGTTATCATAGGGGCATTATATTTAGAAGCTGTAAGCTACAATGTAAATTTGAAAAGAAGCAAAATAAAAAATTAAAAAAGTTTTTAAAAGCATACCTAAGGCTACAATGAAACAGGTTTTTGTGCTTTCATAAGCATGATGATGTGGGTAAGGTATTATTTCAATCCTATTCTAAAATGTCAGTTGTTGTTTTTTCGATATTATGCCTAATTGAGAAGTTTCTAAGATTCTGACATGACTTTAGGATATCCTTTATGTATTTTTCCATTTACTATTTGAGCTGTTCATTTCCCTTTAGTCTATATAAAGATTAAACATCTGAGATACCACTGAGCTATAAGAAACTCATGATCCACCACTCTTCCTTTATGAGCAAGGCATCATTTCTCATGTGCTGGAGTAGTGGAGGTCACACATCAACACAAAAAAACCCCACAAAGGAACCTTTGGTTGTAACGTGTGAGCTGCAAAATCCAAAATTAAGAAAACAAAACATCACAAGTAAGGGCTCCCACAAATACATGATGCCCTGGACTTAACATAGTGATATTTTTGTGATTTCCTAGGGTTTTTCATAATTTCTCTTTAGGAGTTTATACCTCTAGAACATGAAGGCACACACTATCAAGCATCTCCCTCCAACTCTGACACACCTGTGTGTCACAGACAGGTGATACGAGTCTGTACAGGATTGTCTAATCTTCACCAACTGCACAAGACACCTAAAAAGGCTGTGCAGGCCTAAATACCACTGTGTAAAATTCAGATTTAGGCAGATTATTTCCCATACTCAGTATTTGGGCCTGGGAATGCTTACTCCAGCAAGTTGAATTTGGTAAAGGCACACTGGCTTTCTACCTAAAACAGACCAAAATTCTTTAAACATTGTTCAAGTCAGCTGTTTCTCCTGCCTCCCATCTCACAAAAATGAACTGGTTCTGATTATGCTTTTACATCCTGTGTTTTACCACTGCCCAAAAAGGGAGTTCAGTTTTCCCTTAATCATAAAACAAAGAAAATCTGTGTGCATCTCATTTACAAATATACTTCTGTGTACATGTCAGGCTCCTCCTGCTCTCTTCTTCAGATCTTTCTGCTTCTGTTAGTAAAGAACAGCAATTTGCTTCAACTAACATTCTTCTAACAATAAATTCCACATTTTCTGTAGTCAGATTTTAAAAATATGCAATAGGAGCATATATTATGTAAAAATGATTACATATGTGAATACATTTTCCTGGGCTTCTAGGATTTAAATGTTTGGAATTGTTTACCAAGACCAACTGAGCATGAAATGAGACATTTAGCAAGGATGAAGAATGAAAACCTTCTTTTACCACATCCTACGCTCAGAGCTTAATCCCAGTTTTACAGTTCAATCCTAACCCTAATTTACCAGCATAAAATATGTTTCTTTCAGTATAAATGCTACTTGCTGCTCATCCTTACTTTGGTTCTGAAGTACTCCCTGCCTGCCTAATGGGAACGTCCATCTACATTTGAACTTCTCAGAAAACACATGCCATTATGTATTAGTTGTAGGGTTTATAAACTAAACATTCCAGCACTGAGGCTGGAAAGAATAAACTGGAAGAGCCATTTGGCTCAGGAATCCCAGGACATTCATATGAAACAGAAGAATCAATTTGTTAGTCACTGGGAAAGAATTAGCAATTTTCATTTAACAGCAAACATAGAAGGGTAGGAGCTGGAATTCAGAGTGAAGAAAAATACATTGACTGGGGGGGAAAAAGAGAAGTTACTTTTCTCATTATTGGAGTACTATAATCATAGTTGAATTCACAATGTACAATTGCTCCTTGATGGTTCTTGTTGAGTAATTTTGTTCAATAAGGGTCTGTCAATACAATTTGCTTTCAAGTGTCAGTTTATACAATATCAAGAATAATGGGCTCGCTCAGGTGCACTTGGAAATTGTAATAAAATATTAATTTTGGGCAAAAGAAAACTGATAATCATCTAGTTTAGTACTCTACAATTATGCCTGAGTTTTTTGAGGAGCTCTGTGGAATAAATGTGAACATTGTAATGTGTGTCAGACAAAGAGCCCTAAATAACTAAGCAGTAAAACACTGAAGAGGGGATAGACTCTGTAGAATGTGATTTTTGTTGAAGAGGAGTCTGGGACAGCAGTGAGCAAACCATCCTATATATCCTATATAATCATAAATATATAGGATAATAATAAATTATACATAAATATATATATAAATAACTTCCAATTTCTGGAAAGTAAGTGCATATTCAATTTCTTGCATGCAATATATTTTTTGAGGTTCATGAATGTGGGTTGCTGCATCAAGCCAAATGTCTTTGCTTCTGTTTTCCCTACAATGTCAAGGAGCTGGATAGTTCAGGCTCACAAATAAAGTGTCAGGAAATAAGTGATGGTCATACTCCATTGAAAAAGTAACATCAGGATACTTTCACAGAAGCTTCAGTAAGGGGTTCTGTGAGTGGAGCAGGGGCAATGGTCCAGCTGCTGACCACATGGGGAGATGATATTCACAGAGAGGAGTTTATGGCAAGAATAATTTTGATTGCTCTCCCACCTCTCCTGCTAATGCAGCTGAACAGTCTGAAAGAGAGGTTTGACTAACAGAACCTTTCCATGGGTGCTCATAGCCTGGCACCCATCTCTAGTTCTTGTTGACAGAAAAACTCAGTGAAGGAGTTCAGCTTGAGAGGAACAATAGGAGAGGTATTTGCTCTCCCTCTTTTCCTTTCCAGCTCATCAAGCTGAGAAATCTCTGGCTTTTCAAAGGCAGTGGTGCACCCTGAAGCTTCCTGCCTGTAACTTCTGCCAGGAGGGCATTTACACAACAAACCCTTGACATGTCACTTCCAGCAGGAGCTGCAAGAGGAGCGAGCTGAGAGCTTCCCCCAGGTGCAGCAAAGAGCAGGGTGCTTAGTTTGGAAGAGCTGGAATGTGAAGAGAGATGCAGCTCTGGCCATTTATAATTTGGGTTTTCATGTCTCATGAAGGAAGCTTCCACAGCTTGAGCCAGCATCAGTATGATGAGGAGTGTAAATGCTAAGTGGTTTAAGAATTCTATTTAATACATGCAAGGCTATCACTTGAGAAAAAGTACTTATTGCTCATGTGAATCCATCTGTCATTGCAGACCTTCTGCTAACAGGTGGAATAACGAGGACTTAAGTAATTTGTGATATAAATGATAGCTAAATAAAATGGAAGCAACTGTCTGCAAATGGGTTTGTTTTTGCAAGAATCTAGGATAAATTTTGCATGCCTGCTTGAAGTTTTGCTTCTGGTGAAACTCCTGTACAGCAGTGACAGGCTTTTGATGTAACTATCAAATATAAGCACTATTGCATTAGAAGTAATGTCTAGACTTAAAAAAAACCATTTGAGACAATCTATTTATGCAGAAAGATGTAATTCCTCATCCCAACAGCATAAATTAATCTTTAAGCTGGCTAAATGAGGATACCTTTTACATAAGAGAATCTCTGCACAGTGTAAAAACTGAATTACACAAAACTGAACATCAGCTGTCAATGCAATAGTAGAAGAAATACACTCCTCTCAACTACTGAGATTAAAGTAGGAAGGGAAAAAAGGAAACCAACAGCTGCATGGCCCTGCCAAGCTGCTTTCCAGACACTTATTTATAGCAGGCTTTCTAGTTTAGTTCTGTATTTCATTAAAACATCTGTGGTGAATTTTGTAGAAAAAAGATCTAAAAGCATTTTGTCTTTAGTAAGAAATAAATTTTCTGAGTATTTGGAAGGGAATCTGCCACTTAGCTTGAGTTAAAGGTTTTGGTAAATAAAAAGCATCTCATTATCTTTGTTCCCAGTGACCCTAATAGCAGAATAATGCTGTCATTTTAAGTCTCCCATGTAGTTAAATTAACTGAAATCTTACCCATAACCAGTATGTGAAACACTTAGGTTATAATTCTGCAGTTATTAAATGTTAAGTGCCTCAGTTAGGCTTATGAGAGCTACTGTCTTACACAAGCCCAAACATCTCCACTGAATCCTGCACAGCAAGAGAGTCAGTTCTGAGTTTCTTACATTCCAGATCAGCACTACCTTGCCAAGATTTGTTTTCGTGGCTTTTTTGTTGTTTTTTGTTTGTTTTCAAAAACTTGTGGGATTTTTTTCTTGTTCACACGTAAAGCAAAGCTGCTTTTAGCAACTGAGTATTGGAAAGGGCATCCCCATGTCATCTCTGATACAAAAAGAGGCAGTTCAGAATGTGCACCATGCTTAATATAATGTAAATATGATAAAGTGAAAAAGGAAGAGTTAAATAGAAGCACTCCAGGTAAGATTGTTGAAATTCAACTGTTGGCAGCAATTTCTGACTTGCACTGCAGAGCTTCATGCCACCTGACCCCCCCATGCATTCCTCCTCAAAGGAACATATCTCATCCATATCACAGTTCTTCACTGACTTTCAACTACTGAAAATCTTCCCTTTCTCTGGGGTTGCTGCTTTGCTCACTTATTTTTTTTTGCTTTTGACATGATCAAGCAACATTTATCTCCATTAACTGTTACACATCATGCAGCTGCATTCCCATTTTTTTTCCCATTTTCAATGTTTCATCAGATTGTATCAATTATTAGTAAAATATATTTAATAGCAAGGCAATATGAATGAGTTTCATTAAATAAACTACGTTTAAGAGTTTTAAGTCCATAAGATCAAAAGGTTTACAAGCACTCAAAAAACAACAGTCCTGAGGATTTTATAAAATTGACTTGTAAGTGGAGCAAGGTAGTTGAGAAGGCTGTTCATGAATTTGAGGCCATTTGTAATTTAACAGAATCAGTGGGATGCTCTACATAACACTGTGTTGAAAACAGAGAATTTTTATGGGAAATTTTATTTCCTCTTCAATAGTTGTTTAGTTACAGGTACCACTTCATTGTGATGCTGACTCCCACAACACCTAAAGGGTATTAAACACTCTGGATATCCCATGGAGAAAAAAATATGGAAAGCATTTCACAAACTGTTGACAAAAGAAACCCAAACAGTCATAAGAAAAGACATCAAAGCTGCTGAGATGCTTCTATTCAAAGAAAGCAAAGAAAGAAAAATAGCACTTGAAATAAAAAGTAAGAATCATCATGTAATTAGAATTACTGCAGTAGATAAAATGGGGCACAAAGAAGTACAATAGTTTCCTTTGTATAGCAAGTCAATAACATTATGTAATTTTCCAATTTTCTCCCTCTTTTTACCAGAAAAGATTTTTTTTTAATTCAAGAAAAACTTTTAAGTAACACTACAGATAATGCAGGATGTCCAGAAAAGATACCAGACTGACATTAACCCATGCACAGATCCATTTTTACACAGAAATATGTAGTTTGGAAAGGAACATTGATTCAGTTTTAACTGTAGTTATATATATTTACTTTTCATTTATTACTTTTGATGGAAGATGGTGTTTAATGGCTCCAGAAGAGAATGAACTACACAAGTAACCTGTCTTGGAAAGGATGCCTCTAACCTGTCCTCACTCATTTAAACAGGATTACAGGAGTTCAAATCATGGTAAAAGTTATTAAAAAAAAAAAAAAAAGGTGGTTTTCATGAGATATAACTTGCAGCTACCAAAACCCACAAACACAAAATTAGTACATAATTAAGTTTTCCTTTTCCAAATTTGTTTTGTATCCATGTTTTAGCAATGCTATATAAATTTTCAGGGAAGAGTCATAGAATCCCACAAATTCTGAGATTTGACAGTGGCATGTGTAAAGTTCTTCTTTGGAGCACAGAAACGCTTCATGAAATGGATGACTAGAGGATACCAGGCTTTCTCATCCAATATTTAGGTTGGCCACTTAACTGCAGACCACTTACCCTCACAATTTCTCCTATACATTAATTGAGGAAAATGGCTCATTCCCAAGAAGTTATTGCCTTTGCCATTTCCTTTTGGCTTGTCTCTTTATTGGAAAGGACATCTGATTTCCCTGCCTGAACCATACCAAATTTTATTTCCCTGAGATGTGTGGAGAGATGGGGCAGAGAGTGAAGGAGAAAAACTGATGTGTGGGAACAGGCTGGAATACCTACCAGAGGAAATGCTGGGGGGTAAAGATCCACCCCCTGCCACTGGATGTGAGGCCAGGATGCTATTTAAAAATCCCGCCCTCAGGAATCTCGAAAGAGACTTCACACCAATGGTCGGAAAGGATCCTTTCAAAGAAATAAAAATGATCATTAATCAAATGACTTGTTCTCTGTCTAACAAAAGAAGTTGACTGTTTAAAGAAAGAATAACCAAATCTCTGTGGAGTTAACAGTGGTTTCACAGGAACAGATCTCATGAAAAGCAGTTAAAAGCCTTTGTTTGCTTTTTAACCAAGTCATACAATACACAGCTTTAACCAGAAAAAGGTTTTTTGCACAGCTTGCAAATGGAGAATTCCAGAACTTCTAGGAGCAATAGAAAAATCTGGTGTTTCAACAGCAAATTGCACCTGTGGGATACTCATAATGCATTCCAAATGACTCCACCATAGAGACATGTTACAATTTTGTGTTCAAATCAAAGACAGACCAGTAGAGGTGAGGCTATACCAGCAAAGCTGTTTTACACCAATATTTTAAAGCCACCTGACAAAAGTCATGTCAGGCAAGGGGCAAAGGAGAACCAGAATTTGCAGGTAAAATACTGAATTCAGTGTCAAGAATCAGTCATCATCAGTCACCATCAGTCAGAGCTTCTTGTCAAACCTCCCAACGCCTGTCAATATACTGATACAGGCAAAAAACAGGAGTATGGATGATGTCTAAAGATTTTTAGCTTTTTAATATACTTTTTATGTAATTGTAACTTTTTAATTTTAGGCAGTATGGACATGGCCCCTTTTCTGCTTTGCTCTCACCAGAAACTCAACACATTTTATGCTTTCAATATAATAAACTCTATATTCTCATTGCCTACAGGTACAGTTTTATTCCTGGAAACAATGATTGTCTCATCCACCTCTTTTAAAATAAGTATGTGTGACATATCTACAGCAGTGGTGAGAAATGAAGATGCCTTAGCATTTGATCCGCTGTTTCAGCTTTCAGCATTTGTACAGAGATCTGCAGACATCATTTCAACTTCCTCATGTTAGTGCTCAGTGAGTGCCAGCATCAAAGATGGATCTGAAATGACAGCTCTGCACATCTCACTTGAAAGCACAGGGTCAAGATTCTCCCACCTGGCAATAAATCTAAACTGACGATCAGAATAATTTGGGTATTTTTGCAAGTGCATCAAGTAAGCATCCATCCAAAAAGTTAGGCAATGGCAAGTTTGTTTTCCTCACCTTGCAGGTACTTCACATTTGTTCCTTTAAGAGACAGAAAGCATCTTGATCTTTATACACAACAAGGAAAATAAATAGCCCTCAACTGTTGGGATTTTTTTTTTCCCCACTAATAAAAATACACTGAGGAAAATTTACCCTCAAAACACACGTGCACTTGATGAATTTAAAGTAGCCTAAGAGAGCTTTGAGTTTTATACTTTTATTTTCAAGCAAGAGTTCTAATGTTTCCCCTCAATCCATATGTCCTTTAAATTTGTTAATTAGACATGCTGCCGTCTGTGGAAAAATAACTAATTTAATTGGTGATCTAGATGCAGTACTTTTATATCTGATGGCTAAAGGTAAGTTTTGTCTCTGGGCACTCAAGAGAAGTCTTTAGCATTCTTATAAAATTGGAACTTGTTTCCAAGTTCCATGGCTTTCACTTTGCAGAAGTGATCCTGGACAGACACTACAGAATGCAGTACACAGAAATTCAAATTTAAAATGGAAATTGTTCCATTAACTCCAATATGTTTAGTACTAAACAGCATCTTGAAACATAAAGGCTAAATAATGAACATATGAAGACTTCCCAAACAGAACATTGCTCCTCTGTTTCAAAATATGAATTATAGCAACCATAAAGTACAGCCACTGAGTCACACACCATATGTACAGACCTTCAGAGAAGCCAAACAGCTTCAGCTTCACCATTGACATTTTCCTCTATTTAAATGCTGTTAAATGGCAAATAACTCATTTCCTAACAGTGTTACAGTAAGGTACTTTGTTATAGAAATTAATAAAGACAACCCCAACTTTATTTCACTTATTGTACATATTCAGAAATAAAAAACCAAGATGAGCAGTGAATTTTAGAGCAAGTAAATCTATGAATACTAAGAAGAGAACCAAAATTATTGAGGTTTGATAAGAAGCAAATAACTAAAAGAATACATATAAATAACACTTTTCTCTCACACTCAGAAGCTTGGATTCAGTTGCTTAGGCATAAATGGTTTGTGTCATTTGAGATGCTCTAAAAAATCAGAGGCATTCCCAGCTGAGTGGCAGACACGACACGATCAGCAGGATATTTACACTCTCTAAGTGGCAGTAAGAGGCAAAGCAGCAGTTGGATATTTCAGAGTAGGCACTGAGTGTCATTTCAGGCAACTGAATCCCATCCAGTCTCCTGTCACCTCAGAAATGTCTCAGACTAAGCAGAACTCAGAGATACAAGACCAAGACCTCATTTAGTCTTGTCTAGAAGACCACAAACACCTTCTGAAAAGGACAATGTTGGTAACATTCAGCCCTGACCAGTATCTATCAACAAAAAAATGCAGACAAATGAGAGATTAAAAGTTCATTCATCTTTAAACATCCATGGCCCAAAATTAAAATACAGGCCCAGGATGAACTTTTTTCCAGCCCCAGGTATGGTTTTTTTCATCATGTACACAATGAAAAGGGTTTGAGACTTGATTATGAGATTTTATATTGGGAAGGTGACAATCATTGCAGATACAGCAAATTAATTCTTGTTAAGCCACGTCAATCACCACCAGATGGACAGAGCTTTGCTAGGAGCTTTGGGCATTTATAGTAGTTTAGAAGTTACTAAAATATTTACTTTTTTGCATAACACTCATGAAATATTTGAATGAATTACACAGACTCACAGAATGTGTAAGATTGGAAGGGACCCCTGGAGTCAGCTTGTTAACCAGATTTATTGAGAAATTATGCCATTGTGTCAGTCCACATCATACAGAGACTCATGCTTCCCACCTCTCCTGCTTCCTGCAAAAATTAACACTCATTTTTGCAGTGGGTGCACTCACACTAATGGAAAGATCTTTCACTACAAGATTCTAAACTGGAAAAAGGAGACAAGAATACTAAACCATGATTCCTCAGTGCCCTCAACTGCAGTTGTTATTTAGCAGCTTACAGTCATGGATTTATTGAGGAGAAAACCCCAACCTCTCCCTGCTCCCCAGTTACACACGATGAACATTGTGTCACCCTAACGTGGGAAACCACATAAGTTACAATATCAGTTGGAAAAATGTGTTGAAACTGTAGAAATACATGGCAATACTCAGAATAGCTGACAGTTCATGAAAGTCATCCACCACTTTCTGAGCCCTGTGATACCAATTTATAACTCAGTGTAAATTCTTCTGTTTCACAATAATTACAGCTAAGTGCCTGGGCTCAGAGGCAGTGGGGGAGTGCTGAAGCAATTAGCCTGCCTTCCACCTTCACTGCTGTTCCTGGGGGAATATCTTCCCACAAATGGTGGAATTTGATAGGGAAGTCACTGGTACAGCATCCTAAACTGGCATGGGGTTAGTAGGATATTATCCCACTGAGCAGAAGGGCAGGAGAAGGTGGCTGGGCAAAGGAAATCCATATGCTTAGTTCAGCTCCAGAGCACAGACATTAATTCACACTCATTTATTGGCACTGCATGGTCACAGCATGGCCAGCCAGGAGGAACAGCCACGGATCTCAGCCCACATCCCATGGCCTTGCACCAGCAACAAAACTGTTCCCTGTTCTTTGTCACTGCTGGTTTTCCTGATTTATTACACTTCAATACTTCCAATACAAGGTGGATTTGACCATTTCATGTGCTGTGTACTTCTGAGCATCCAACAGCTACAAATTCAAAAGCAGCTCTTTGGCTGCTTAATTTAACAAAGTGGATTGAGAAGTTCTAGAGAGGTCACAACTACCTTCTATTTGTTTTCACAAGTACCATCTCTTTATTGGCAGCATCAAAAGAAGACTTTAGTCTGTTGTTCCTTTCCCACAGATTTGGTTTGGAAAAAAAAAAAAAGGAAAAATGCACGGGTTATTTAATGTAAAAACCCCCACTGCTGTTTGTTTCTGCATTTTCAGTTCTTTTGATGCTTTCCATGCAGGGATTGTTAAAACCCAGCTAAGAGAAAGCTCTCAGGAACTCTGCAGATGAAGGCTTTGGGCAAGTGAGGGCTGCAAGGAGCTTTTGCATTCAGTGTGGCAGGAAGCCACTGAAAACTGGCTGCTTTCACTCCAAACTGCATTTTCATGCAGGGTGGGCTGAACATTTAGTAAAGAAATACTGGAGGACAGAATGCAGAAAGTTTTCTTGATTCTGCATAGAGATTTTTCCAATTATATCACTTAATGTCTGAGAGAAAACTGACTTCTGTTATGAGCACTTCCCATTCTAAAATAAAACCTGATTTTTATTGTTACTGGTGTTTCCTTGCTAAGTCAGAAGAAGGGTTAGAGCATTTTTCCCCAAAATAATTTGAAATATATCCATTATGGAAACTACTGAAAACTAGTTGACTTTTCTCTCACATGACTTTATTGATTTATCCTTCCTAGACCATCAGGAATAGCACATTACTTCATAATCTTTTATGAGGGAACATATGGAAGGTTTTTATAAGGAATGGCTTTATAAAAATTTGAAATTATGATGTCAGATTACAATTTTTAGAGCACTCAAAAGGCTTGACTTGCAGTGGAAATAAAAATCACAAGCAGGGAAAAAACGTATCCCTGATGAATTTGTTGGATCATGTTTTCAGTACATTCAGAAAACATAAACTTTTTTCAATGCGATAATCTGGAGATTTAGAATATGATCTTAATTTACTTTAGAGCTTTTTTCCATGAAAGTAAAGGCTGATAGAGTTGTATGCCTAAATTCTTACCTGAATAATTCATATGTCTTAGAAAAATCTAATTTTCAAGATCACTAGATAGTATTTTGCAATACAGAACACAACAGGCAACACAGAATGTTAGAGCATAACAAGAATTGACAATAATTACTGTGCTTAACCCCTGCTGAAATCACAGAGCACAGAATGGTTGAGGTGGGAAAGGACCTCTGGAGGCCACCAAGTCCAAGTGGATCATGAGAGGATATCCATTACCTTGCAAATAACACAGTGAAACTCCTGAAGGCCGAATTCTGCCTTAGGGTATACAAACCCATAAAACCAAACCTGCATTGTGCTGTGCAGAGGGAAATTTATACTCTCATGTTCAGCAGCAGATTTTCAAAGGGGTGGTCCCATTTTGCTTCCACAGATTCCACCAGAGTAGTTGACGTCGTACACACAAATAATTATGTCACCTCTCGGTGAATTTTCAAGATCTCATAGAGTCCTTTGACTGCCTTTTCCTGGTGTCTGGATTTTTTATTTCCACCCTTTTTGGGCCTACTTTTCAGTCAGATTTTAACTCTGAATTTCCTTCAGTTTACTGGTTTGGAAATAATGAAGCATTCCTATGTTTTGGCTTCATTTCTGAGGAATGGACCCTTCTAGCCCAGCTCTTGGGGAACATATTTTCAAAGTCCTGCTTTTATATATCAAGTTCCCTAATTTCTGCTCCAGATTTAAATGTACAGGGTCTGCCTGGAAATGTGAAGAAGACAAACACTGGGCAGGGCAAAGCTGCTGTTCAGATCTCCATCCCTGATGGGTTTAACCTTGAGATCCTTGTGAAAGACAATGCTTCCCTACAAACCTGCACTCTCATTCCTTGACTGGCAGATGGGAATAAATCCAGAGGTACAATTATTTACACAGAATGAGACTATTTTAGAAAACCCCAATTGTAACAACTTCTGGCTTTACTTATTACTTCTCTGGGACAAAATGCAAATGCTGAAAGAAGCTTGTGGTTCCTAAGGAGGAACTGATGTAAGTTACAGAATATTTGGGGAGAGTATTAACATCTAATTTAATTTCCCTTGCTACTTCTAGACAAACAGGTGATTTGGGGGGTGGGAAATGAGGGAATTGCTTGAAAGGAGTTCTACAAACACTACAGGCATTTATTTTGCAATGTGTTAAATGTCAATGCACACTGAAGTTCTGGTTGCTGGGAAGATTGGTGTGACAGCATTAATATGATTAAGGCTTTTGACAGCAATAACAACTGCTGTGTTGAATCATCTTTGTAGTCTTAATGGAATAGAAATGGAAATGCTGAGCTTCTATGGGATAAAACTACCTGTGTATGCTTAAGCTGTCTACTAAATATGTATTTTTCAGTCCCTGATAAACTGAAAATTGCTTTAGCACAATGCTAAATAAAGACCTGAAATCTTTATGTGTTTATAGGGATGATGATACCCAGGACACTGCACAAGCACTGTATGCTGTACATTTGGATTTCATTATCACACACTCATTATTAGATGGAAACAAAATACTTTAAAATTATGGTTTTCATGATAGAAGAAAACAAAGCCTGCAGTATCAGCCAAAACCTTTGTGGTTCATTTTGTTATACATCATTATTTCAAGGAATTATGAATCCATTAAAAATTAGCTGAATTATCTTTTCATCACCCACTTTTTGTTATTTTGGAAGGAAAAATCTGAGCATTCCTATCCATTTGGAATTCTTTGTCCTTTAAGTCAGGAAATTCCCATGTGAAATGTTGATGGGGTAAACGGGTAAAAAAGTTCCAGGGGCTTTGAAATTTTCAGTTTCTTATTTTCATGGTATTTCCATAAAAACAGAGATTTGGTTTTAATTTTGTACTTTGTGTTTAGAAATTGCAATAAGTTTTAATTTAATGAGTGAGATAGCTTTTCAGGGGTGACATCTGAAGCTGAATGTGTTCATGCAGCCTGCTGTGCATTCTGCAGTTCTGCAGCTAAAGCTCTGATTTTCTCCTCTTCTAGCTTTGTTACCCTGTTACAGTATGAACCAAGGGTAGGAGACAAACACTTCCCACTTCTAAATAATAATCTAAAAATCTGAAAAAGCCTCACTGTGTTCAGCTGAAAAAAAACCCTTGGGGCTGAGTGATTTTCTGTCGAACAAATGTACAACATAAATTGAGGATTTCTTTCGCTATTTCACATTCATACCATTCACAACTCCCTATGCAGTAATATCAATGAAATTAAGCCCACAGGTCTGATTTCCCTCCTTGTAACAAACACCAAGTGACTTCCTCGAATAACAGATGCCAGGATTAGAAGCAGAAAGATCACTGTCATTACCAGAATTGTGGCTTGGAATGAACTCTTTGATTAGAAGAGGATTAAATGCTGGTTTAGATGTACACATCTTTAAGTTAGACAGAAAATCCTCTTTGCTCAGTGAAGGTGTCCCAGCCCACACCTGGTAAACCAAAACAGGTTGTGGGCAGATCTCTGATGGGCTGAGGCACATGGAGAGGAATTCTGCTTTTTTTTTTGAAAAACGCTGCTGACCAAAGAGAATTAGCTGTGCTTGTTAATGATCTCCTTGCTGATACCCTTGCATTCAGAGGATTTTCCCTGCAGCTGAAAGACCACTTGGTGTTCAGTGAAGGCCATGTGGTAAAACCTCTCTCTTCCCATATTCCTTGTGCTGGTTTTGGCAACAGCGACTCTGCCAGGATGGATGTTGGGCAGTATTTGTTTACTTAGGCCACAAAGTCACATCTTTCAATGCTTATAAAGGCATTCATTGAAAGATGGAAGTAAATTGCCAGTCTTACCTGAAATATTTGCATGCTGAAGAATGTGCTCAGCTACAGCTGAGAGGAAAAAAACTGAGAAAGGAAACTCTTTCCAAAGTGGGTAAATTAATAATTGTCAGTCTAGGGAGATATTAACAAATTTCTGTTGTTTCAGGAAGAAAGGTAATCAATTCTGTGAATTCTACCAACAGTACAAATTCTAGCAAACAGTGGCTTGTTTCAGATTTTTACTATGATAAAAATTCTGTACTATGCTTCTCTAGATAAAATATTGAAATGAAGTCATTATCAGCTAAACTTATTTGCTTTCAGATTTTATTCAGCAGAAATTACCTTGTTAAAGTTTAGTTGAAAAATGACAATATTTACAGATGGATGTTGTTATGAATCTATTTGAGAATGTTTGACTGAATACATTTGCTTCTGAAAATGTGTTTACAGGATTGTCATTAATGTTTTGTGCTTATATTTAGAACATACTTAAACTGAATACTCTGTAACTTCACACCATCTATTACGATGTTTTAAAATCATATTCTTTTCTTTTCCACATTGCTTCTCTCTTTCAATTGTGTCTCCCTTAACAGCTTTATCATCCTCTCCTGATTTAAAAGCACTATGTTTATCTGGGAAGAAATGTAACATTTATGAAGGAGTATTTTTTGCAAACTGATTTTCCAACCAGGAGTTTGGAAAGGATCCCAAACAGTTTGCATCCAAGTTATTTATTCTTCTGAAACCTGAACTATGCATATATTAAAAAATCAGAAAGATAATTATGTTCAGCAAAATAGTTTCTTTTGCTCACATCTAACTTTCATGTTTCATAAAATACAAAATCAGATATTTATATGAGAAAATTACCAGTCCATTTTTCAATTCTTCTTCACAATATGAATCTGCTGTTAAAGATATCTTAAGCTTGTTGCTTTACATTCAAAATTTGGGTGTGAGCCTTAAAGCTGGAGGAAATGTCCCAATGCAAACTTCTGCAGCAGAGGCTTCTATGGAGAGACTAGACCTGGAGGGTCTATGGGTAATGATAAACAAAAATATTAATAAATAATACTAAAGCCCAATAATGGTTGCTATTGAAAAACCACACATATTTGAAGATGAGTAACATGGTTTCCATTTAAAACAGTTATTTCCTGCTTGCCAGTGGAAGGTGTAGCAGGATGTTCTGCCTGGAATGGGGTAAAACAACTTGAATTATGCCCTGTGTATGCAGAGTTATCCCCAGTCTTTTCCCATGCTCAATCACATGTACATTTACTAGTGTGTTTTTGCCTCTATACAGAAGAACAAATGAATGTACACTTATCAAAATAAATCAACCAAATACAGCTTGTGAATTGGGATTATTGATTGCCTTCTATACACTCTTTAACCCCCTCACTCCTTTGGCTGTCAGCTGCAATTGCCATTGTCATTTATAATTGCTCTCATCGTTGCTTTTATGGTTTTCCTGCACAGGCAACAGATCAGCCATGTTGTGCAGCAAATCTGTCAGCACAGTGCAATCTTGTCTCCCCCTGATATCCATTGATCTTCTGGTTGCAGCTGTTAAAAAAGCCCCAACCCTTCATACATCTCCTGCGTGGCCCTTTAACTTATTGTACCATATTCTTCTTTACTTTCATGGCAGAGGAAGAAATTGCATATCGTATTCAGATATTTCAGATGGAAAAGCAATCATTTGTGGCTAATAACTATGCTAATTATGAAAAATTATGACCATGCATTCCCTTAAAAAGAAAAGGATAAATAAATAGTCTGGCCATATCTTATCTACAGGACTTTATCTTTTTACGGCTGTTAGTAGGAATCATTTTTGTCACCTATTTTTCTAGAACTTCATCTCATGTCAAAGCATCTGAATATCTTTGAAAGTCAGGTCCTGTGTGTCTGAACACAGACATCTGAAGGCAAAGGATCCTGAAGAAAGTGAAATGCTGTTTCTCAGCTGTAACCTATGAAAGCAGAATTATGGAATTTAGTTATGTTAGATAGTGCACCCTGGTCAGATTAAGCTGCTGTTAACAGGGTGTTACTGCTTGACTGTTTGACAATGTGCTTTTTCTTCACTGCTTATCGTCCTGTGAAAGATGCAGAAGCAGAATTGACAGTCATAATGTATGGCTTGCTCACTGCAAAAAGGGAAAAGCAGAACACAGAAATAAATGTGCCTGATTTGAACTGCAGGAAACCAAAATGGCCCCTTGATTTTTGGAACTCAATTCTCAGAATGTAATGCATGAAAGACAAATGTAAATTTTTCCAGGAGGTTAAAAGCTTATTTCTTCTAAGTATATATCATTCAGAAGAAGGGACTTTTGTGGACTCAGCTTTTGCCAGTGGCCTTCAACACGTGGGAGCATGATGGTTTGTGTGTGTAATTTGAAATGCCCACATGGATGCATTCAAGTGTAAAAACAGCTCAGGACTATCAACATTAATTACATTTCTTCCAGTACCAGCCAGGAGGGGTATCCTATTTTGCAAGACTAAGCACACTACAGATACTTTGTATTGTTTGTGTTGGGTGCACAGCTCTAACCCACAGCTCTGTATTTTGGATGATACTTGAATAAACTGAGCTCATGAATTTGGCTAACAAGGCAGGTGGTGGCTGTGGGTTTTGTGTTAATTTGATGGGCACGCCAGGCCTGGGCTCAGTAATGTGTTGCAATATTTATCTATGAATAAGGGTACGAAGGAATATAAAGGGAATGAGCCAAATTTAAATTTACAGCTCCACTTACTGAACAATTTATAACACAACAGCTGAGATCCTGCTGTCATTATGTGCACAACAACAATAATATCAGAAAAATTCAGCATTATGATCAATGCCATGTAAAGTCCACTGGCTAATAGGACACTCATATTGTCTCACCACCACAGTGGATTGTCCATAAACCACATTTAAACTTTGCAGACTCATGATTCTTGGGAGTACAATTGCACCATCCATGACCAAGGGAAGAATGTTGTCAATATTGCCACAAAAGTGACTCAATCTTTTTGTGTAGCAACAAAATATACAACATTATGTGTACAGTAAACACAAGTGCTACAAAATATGTCACCTACTGAAATGGATTCTGAACTTCATTTAACAAGTGGGTGAAAAGGGCAACATTAAATCCATTGAAATAAAGGCTCAAAGGCCTAGAGCACAATGTCTTGGCTGAAAAAAGAGGAATTCATTATGTCCTAAATTTTTATTTTGGAAAAAAAAGTCAGATATTAAGAGCATCATGCAGTAAATTCCAGTGAAAGAGGATCATGCTTCTGCTTTGCCTCCCTCATGGACAAGGTAAGGTGCTCTGATTTTAGCGCTTTTGTTGCACTGAATGGGTTATATACAATAATTTGAAAAGAAACTCAACAATTCAAGCTTTAAATTTGATCTGCAAATGAGTGCCTGAAGATTTCAGAACTGCAGTACTCTTCACAATTTGAAAGCCATTAAATCAGTGAGGAGACAATAAGGGAGTCATAAGTGTCATTCCAAACCCAGGCTCGATGTCCCAGTTTACACAGAACCAGAGGTTTAGGTGTTGCCTTCATTTATCCTCCTTTTTTGAAGGGACTATTTTGACAATCCTTCTGGAGAATACAAATGTACATAATGCTGTCAAAGAAAATGAATGCCTTAAAAAGATTCCTCTTGTACATGTGACAGGTATATACCCTTCAGCAGTCAAAATTTGGAAACAGACACAATTCCTTAGAAATGATTGCTAAGAACTGGAAGCTGTTTAGGGTAAAGCTTGTGGAGCAAGGGAACAAACAGATTATGAATGTAATAAAATCCTTGCATAAATTGATATTTTTTATTGAACCAGTAGGTTTTGCTTTAAACTATTGTGTATGATACTGTCAAGCAAAACTAATTAAAGATTCCAGTCTGGACTTCTTCCAGTACAGTTACAATAGTCAGGGATCCTTTTTCATGCCTTTTGTAGATATAGTTAGGCAGTCTGATTTTTTTTTTTTTTTTTCTGGTAGGTATAGCTTTAATTTAATTGATAGACTTTTCATGGAAAGCCTTCAACTTGATGTAGAAATGAGGATGCTTCTCTAGAGCCCGGCTTTCACTGCTGGTCACATGTGTTTGCACTGGAGAAGGAAGTTATTTTTCTTATACCTGTTTATGAAGTAGCAGCAGCTTGGCCAAAGACATAAAACTCACCTGAGCATGGCCTGGCACACCCAAAAGAGCTCCCAGAATTATCACTGTGCTAAAATGGCTTGAAAGGAAGCATGGATGTTCTCATGAAGTGCCCAAGTATCTATGATAAATTTGTGAGGCAATCAAGCAGTCTTTTATGGCAAGCCATGCAAGGAATGGTGCTGCTATAACAAAACCAAACAGGAATAAAGTTTCCCTTGTGAGTTCTGGTTAGCAATACGAGTGGATCCAGATTCTGTGCCATGGTGTGTTTGCCTTGGCCCAGAAAATTGCCCTTGAAATGAACTCCCTGCTACAGGAACTGTTCTGCCTACTGCTCTCTGTGATTAGGAACTGCAGCTAGGACAAATGAGAAATGAAGCAATAAGAAAAGGGAATTAAAACTCTGTTTCAGATCTACCTTTGAGCAGGCTCAGTTTAGCATTTCTTTCCTCCTGTACAGTACATATTCCACAGCAATTTTGAAAACAGTATAATTTAAAAGTTAACATTTGCTTAGATGGTAGCACCAGATAAAAGCCCTCATTTGCAGTGAGCAGGCAAATTTGTTATTGCCCTAGTCAATAGCTATTGACCTGGTACAGTACTTCAGCTTATTACAACCAAATCCTTTTTCTTTTTTGTTCAATAGGCAATGACACTGTAATGGAAGACAGTACTTACAAACTGATGCAATATCTATCAGCAACAGCTAGAAGTTAATGACTAATGGTTACACAGAGGAAAGCATGTGCTAAGAGCAGCAGTACACATCTATTAATCAAATTTACTGCATCTGATGTGCCTTTATAGCTTAGTGGAACTGTAATGCATGTCAGATAAATAGTTCCTGTTGTTATTAATCTAGGTTTTAGCACAAAACACCTTTTTTTCATGCTATCAATAAGTAAATAATTTGGCTAGGACAAAGTTTTGTCTGACTTTTAGAGCACACCTTTCAGTTATATGAAATTTGGATTCTGCAATCCTAGACTTTGTACTTCAGCAAGACAAGTGCTCTCCTCCAAGCTGAGGTCATGTTATTCTCGAAATACCCCAGATGGGGCAGTATAAATGCACACAACACCCTAAAGACAGAATGGGAAGAGCAGAGTGCCTGTGTCCACGGCTCAGCCTGCCTTCAGGCTCCTTCCCTGCAGCAGAGCATTGCTGCACAACCCTGTCCTTTACAGTTTATGTAACTTGAACTTTCTGTGCCTGGGGGTGAGCTTTGCTCATAATTCACATAGCCTATTTTCATTCTATAATCATGGTTGTATAATTGTTTTATTTTTTTTTTTAAATTCTGCCTGACACCAAAATATTTTCTTTCAAAGTTCCACTATTTATTTTATATCTGAGAGATGCAGATTTTTGGACAACAGTGTGACTATAATAGTAACACCTGCAATTTTTATACTACCTTCAAACAAACGTCACAAAACATTAATGAAGTTTGTTGACTCCTTGGTGAAAAGCAGAACTGCTACTGTTTTTGGCTTACAGTTCTCTATAATCTTTCCTGTAGAACACCAACAAATACTGAAGCACTGATTTATCTGTTTGTTTCTCTTCTTTGAATGCCACCTTGACTTCTCTTTAGACTGATGATGAGGCATTATAGAAAGAAAACTTACAAATTTGGTAAAAATTAAACAGTCATGCCATTGCCAAGGACATATTATATTGTAATCCCATTGCACCATTTAATTTGATTTAAACAATGCTCCTAAACCACAATGTTTTGCCCTTTTCAGAGGAGTGCTGAAACCCTACAAGATCCATAGTGGATCCTCATCAGACCTGTGATACTGATCCATAAACCAACCCTGTTGGTGCAGACTGGTGGAATTTAATTGCTGATATGCTCAGTGTGAAGCCAGGAGCTAAATTCACTTTATTTGCATCTCTTGACAAGATTTCCAGTGCTGCTCAGGCAGCATTAACTTGTGCTCCTGTTTGTTGTCACAGAGCAGGAGAGCAGTGGAGAGACTAAGCTGTGTCCTTCCTGCAATGCAAAGGGTTTTGTTGGTCTGCTAACCAAACATACCTAAATAACAATAAATTTATCCTTGCAATACTGTGTGAGGAAAGAAGATCATCTTAATTTAGAACCATGGAATGGCAGGTTTGAACATGGTCAGGTCATTCCACAAATCTACTGAAATTCCATTCCAACAACATGAGTCCAGGAGCTAAACCTTCCTCTTGGTTCTTAGTGTTTTTTCCAAACATAGCTTTGGATGTTTGTAATGAGGTGAAAACAGGAAATATTCATAACATATTTGTTATGTTATGTCTCTTACTGTGATGGTAAGAGGACACTGCATTATACACACAACACTTCCCTTTAAAAGAAAAATATAAGTTCTGCAAATTAACAAACAACATGGATTGGTTGAGACAATGATTAATTTTGAAAAGAATATACCATGAGCTTTTTAATTCATTACTTAAAAAAAGTTGTCATTGAGGAAATTACATGCATATTAATTAGACTTCTTAATAGTTAAGTGGTAACTAGATATTTCAGCCTTTCAGAAAAGTCCATAAACTGGTAGATTTCAGAGGCAAAGGATCTCTTGACAGCTGCAACAGTTATAAGGAGTAAAACATTTCAAAGATTATTCTGGAATTTTAGTCAATCATTTGCAGTATATGACAAGCTACAAAGAGTTTACTTATTATTTCTTCAAAATAGGAAATTCATCACTTTGGGACCCAAAATCAGTTGATCTCTATCAAATAAATAATGAGCACTTTTGCAAAAATAAGATATTTTACGAGATGATTTAACTTGTCAGCTCAGTTACATTTATGGTTTTCTCCACTTGCCCATAAGTAAACTCTCCATTCTATTTCATAAGAACCTGTAAAGACTTCTCTTGAATGAAGGTAATTGTTATTAAAAAATAAAAAAATGAAACATTTCAAATTAAGAACAGACAGACTATGCATTTCCTGTTACGGTCCCAAACTTTGCAGTATTGACTGTCAATGATTTGGAAGATTTCTAAGAACTGTAACCCATACTGAGTGAGGAAATAGTGCTTAGTTTCAATACTAAATGATACAGAATGGGAAAGCCAGCATGTAAATATAAAGGAAAGGTACTGGTGACTTACTCTTTGTAACAACTCCTTCAAGACGAATGATATTTGGGTGATCAAACTGTCCCATGATACTCGCCTCCCTCAGGAAATCTCTCCTCTGCCTGTCCATATAGCCACCCTTCAGAGTTTTAATGGCAACAGGGATCTCTCTTTTTCCTGGTGTCTTCAGGCGTCCACTGCACACTTCTCCAAACTCCCCTGAAACATAAAATATCTGTTGGGTAACTCACAATGCCTGTACAGAAAAATATTGAAGGAACTCACACAGCCCATAGGGATGGACAGAGAAATAACTCACTGAATATTCAAATTTATGAGTGTCATCCCATCCCAGAAAATCAAAATATTCAGCAGCACTTCACAAGAAATTATCACCTTTCCTTTGTGGCACAGCAGAGGTCCTGGCACCCTGTACTGTGCCTGCAAAATCCAAACCCCACTTCCCCACTGTGGCTCATCTTGCTTTCCTTTGGGACTGAACATTGGTGTCCCCAGCATGTTTGGGATATATAACTGAGGAAGGAATGTAATGACACTTAGATTTTTATTCCACTGATGACAAAATATCTATGTCAAATATCTATTGATAGAAATATTCTTCTCTAGGGATGAAATGCGCTAAGACCTATATGTTAAGAAAAGCCCTGAGACTATCAGAACACTTTATTATCCTTCAGCTACAGAAAGCATTAAAAAGTACTTTATGCTGTTATGACCTAGAAAAGCACTTGGACATTATTTATTTAAAGGGACTTCCACACCTACTTGAAATTAATTTCATATTTCCCTGTTCAGACAGCCAAAGGCCATCAGTCCCACAAAATCTGGAGTTCTGCAGTGAGAGGCATCTCAAAACTTGTTTTCCCTGATGTTTCCCTGTGTATGTAGGGCCTGTAAAGAATGTGTGTCTTCCTGCATTCTCCTTACACATTTACTAATTCAGTTTGTACAGAAATCACAACTTTCCTTTGATCTTGAAGTCACCCAGAAGTTATTTAGAGCCCCTACCAAACATAGTCTGGGATGACTGCAGGTCAGTTTTCAATGGGTCATAATCCAGTAAATGAAAAACAATGTTCACAGAAATATTTCAAAGCATTTTTCAGTGCAGGTTGTTTTCACAGCAAATCTAAATTTTTCACCCCAGTCATTCTGGAATCAGAATTGCTGAAAACCAAAAAGCAAGTAATGAACAGATATATATTTAACTGGGGATTTAACACTCCATTGAGTGCTGTCTGTATTAGTTTTCCCTAAACTTTAAGGATGGAAGTAAACAAAATGAAGGAGTTCTCTTCTGTAACAGTGCCTATTCAGATATGAAGCAAATATAGAGGAGAGGTACCTAAAAGGCACAACCTTCACTTCAAAAAATTGTAACTCTCTGATTTTATAGGATTAGAATGGATATTGTCGAAAGACTTTTATATTATTAGTTTCTGTTGCTTCCACTAAAACAAAGCAAAGTTTTATTAGTCAGTGAGATCCATGAAGAATGAGATTAAGAGAAGTATTTCATAGCTTGTGTTTCATTTCAATGACAGAGGCATCATCAAGTGCAGGAGTACAATTAATCCATACTGAACATAACCTCTGAATAAATTAGCAGCTTCCTAAACAGCTAGAAAAAGTCAAGTGGTCCCAAGTCTTCTTTGCATAGTTCCTCCCACCAATTTATTTCTACTTAATTAAAAAAATAAAAATTAAAGATGTGTGCAAATATAAGATATGTGAAAATATATGTCATTGGAGTAATGCTCTGGGAATCTTTGGACAGAAGGGGAAGTTGTGTGAGGATTTTCATGTATGACTTTGCCCTTTTCACCTTTAGAAGGCTCCTTAGAAGTTTCCTTGCCTGATCACTTGCACTGAAAAAAGCAGTAGATAATTTGGACTTGTAAAGCCCTCCCATAAAAGAAAGTCATGAATGTTTTGCAGGAGACATGGTCTATCAATCTTCTATTTTGTGACATGTTCAGCAGGACCAGAACACTTCTCTCAAGCCATGACCTTATTGCATCTTGCTGGTTTTTCAAGCTTAAATGCCTAAAATGAGAAAAAATTCCAATTTCTTTCTCTTGATGAGGGAGTGAAAAGCAAAAATATTAGAGCCTTAATATCCAGATTTTTAAAGAGATTTTGTAGTCAATAAATCAGCAGAATTTCAAAATCTCATTTTAAGACTAATTTGGAAATCATAGATCATAGAATAAGCCATTTTGCTACTACAAGATTATACAAGAACACTACAGCTTCAGAATTTCATAAATAATGGCATTCATCCCTCATTAAAAGGCTGTTACCAAGTGCTTTAAAATGAGTTTAACTAAAGGGGGCAGCTGAACAACGTGTGATTCCAAGATTTATTATCTGTACAACATCCAAAGCAGGGGAAGGAACCCCTGTTTCTTTCACCTTCATTTGGATGCATGATTTGGAAAGTTAGAAAGAAATTCCCCTCCCCTTGGATACTGGGATTGATAAACTGGTGAACACAAAGACTACCAGCAGGTTTTTTGTGACATGATGTCAAACTTGAGATCATCAGCTTACAGAACAGACAGTTCCTACATTTAGAAACTTAAGGTGTATAACTTCTGTTTTAGACTAGATGGAGATCAATGGTATAATTTAAAACTCTGAATTATTTACACTGAGAGTTTGACAAGATTTCATCCCAGAGTAGCTGCTTTTCTGCACTTCTGTTCAGATAAAGAATTGTCAATGTTTTTAAAGTCAAAGGGGAATGGGTTCAACCAAAGGGGTTTTAAAAATCAAAGAATCTCATTCTCACTGCTCAAGTTTGAAGATAAACAGGATAAATGTTGACCCTGCAGCAGCTGAGGTTCATGACTGCATGTGTAATAAGTTGAAGCTAAGAGCCAGATGTCAATGAAGTAAACATTTTTCCTTGCTCCAGGGAAAAGGCTGATCCCAACTAGAGAAAAAGATAGAGTCCACTGCCCATTTGGTTTTAATAAAATATAAATAATCTCTGGTTTAATAACAGAAACTTCACCCATCTTACTGTATATTATACAAAAAGGAACTAATTGAGCAGTCTAGAAATTTAATCTGTGCAAACCACACATCCTTTTTTTTTGCATTCAGCAGCGCAAATGTGATATTGAAAGTGAAACAGGAGCAGTCACTTGAAAGTCTGATCTGCAGCCTGGTATTACTGCATGGGATCAGAACAAATGTCCTACAGCACAGACAGTGGCTGCTGATAGAACTGAAAGGTCACAGCACCAAAGACAGCTCCACTCACTTCCCCATTTCAGTCTTTACACTTGTGGGAGAACGTGCAGGAGATTTAGATCATGCAGAGAATATTGTCTGCTCTGGGAGGAACTGGAGAGTCTGGCTCTTCCTTGAATTCCAACATTTTAACAGAGAAAATAGGAGGATAATTGTAAATTTTAAGACAGACTTGACAAAATCCCTCTGAGTATTCATTCCTTGAAGAGGTGCTGAATCATTAAACCCTTAAATAGTAAGAAGAGATGGGGCAGAAAAAAGTGAATTGGTGAGATATAATTACCAAATGCTTTAAAGTATAACTTGGGTGCAGAGTTAGGTTAGAATTCAGGTGAAAAAAGAAACTAACTAAAAATACCTGCCTGGAGTGTCACAGTCATTGGAACTGCAAGTAGTGAATTATCAAGAACTTTTGGACATGACTTTTTCCATTGAAAAAGCAATCTGGAAACTGCTTTCAGGAGAAGAACAACTCAAAAAATGTCATGACCAGAAATGCTAGAAATTTTTTTTTTTCAAGTGTTTGTGGTTTTCTACTTTGGAAGTTTCAAAATGAAATATTTTGATTCTTGAATGGAAATAATTTTTGTTTGAAAAATTAAAGTTACAGAAATTAAAAATCAGAATTATTGGCCAAAATAAAATGTCAAAACAGAACAAATTTAGGAATGCATCTATTAATTGAATTCTTAAAAGTCATTTTGGAGAAGATGTTGATTTTTGGCTTAACTTAGGTGAAAATTTTAAACAACTTTTAAAAATAATTCTCTTGTGACAAGAAATCCATTTTATATCCAATTGAAATATATAATACAGAATTAGAGAGAATGCACAGAAATCTTTAGGCCAGCTGAGAATTATACTGATATGTTATGTCCCTGAGCAGCTACTGAAGAATGCTGTGGGAATTTGTACTCTCCCTGCCTCAGCCATGGTATTTAACCTATATTTTGTATGTATGGAAATGGGTTTAAATTTCATTGCAACCTGTTTGCAAGTCCTGTTGGGTGAGTATTTTTGAAGCTAAAAAATTACCCATGTAATTTTAGAAAATGAAAACCACAAAACTAAACTCCATAAAAATAAAATATGTCAAATCATACACCTCCATGCATACAAGAAAATAGAGAGAGAGAGAGGCTGAGAGAAGAGTTTTCATAAATGAATTAAACTGAGATTGAGGACACAATTTTAATCTGAACTAACACAAATAATCCTTGTCTGTTGTATTCAACTGAAATCAGCAGTTACACAGGTGTGGAATGTTGCTCAATCTGCTTTATAATCTAAGCAATCAATATCTATAGTGGGTCTGAAGAAAAGGAAGAAACAGAAGAAAGCAAACTGAATGTTTTCTACAGAGGTCAGCCCTCTGGGGGCTCTCCCAGGATCATAATTCCAGAGGTGCACAGCTCCAGCTACAGATGATGTGGCCTAAGCAATCAGGTAAACTGGAGTACTCCAGCACTCTGGTTTGCAATGTGAAAACAGAATTTTCTCTTTTACTTTCGATACTTTCTCTCCCCTGTCTGCTACCAGACCTGGTTTTATTTCTGTAGGATTATTGCACAACATTTTCTAGTGTACAAAACACTTCTTAGCAACACTGGGGATATTTCCATGGCTATCAGTGTAGTTACATATCATTAAATTAGGGTTTTAAACTGAAAAATACCCTTCCTTTCTCGAGTGACAAAGATACATGAAGTAAATACAAAAAACAAGGATTACAGGGCATCATCTTTCATACTGTCTACATCTTATCAACAGATCTTCCTCTTTTCCCTCTCTGCCAGTGATCCTTCTCCAGACAGAAAAGCCTATCCCAAGCCAGCCCCTCCTTTTCTTCCCTCATACTCCTCTAGTTTTGTACTTGAGAATAACTTTTCCTCAGTCTTCTATATTCAGAACTTATATCCCCATAGAAAGAGATTCTGATCCAATTTCACCCTTAGTGACTGAGAATACATGACAATAACTATGGCACATGCTGAGTGACACAGTGTTTTGAATACATCTGGAAAAAAAATCCCAAAACAAAATAAAAAAAACCAAACAGCCAACAAACCAGGCAAAAAAATCAATCCTATGCAAAAAAACTGATAATGGATTCATTTCCTAATGCTTATGAAAGGCAGTATTGCCATGCCCTAGAGATTTTTTTACAGTAGGTATAGTTTTACCTGCCCCAATGACTCTTTCAATACGAATTCTTGAAGGATCAATCTCCTTGGCAAACTCATGGACAGCAAGAGATGGGTCTTCATACGTGTCTGGATCTATGTATGTTTTGAGTCCTGGGAAATGTACTGCAAGGAAGAGAGAATAACAGGAATCAAGAACTCCTTGACATTCATACATTGCAACAATAGTTTTATTTTTTTTTTATTTTTTTTTTTGACTAGGCAATTGAGAGGACTGAAAATAATATATTACATCTTCCAGGTTTAAAATTTCTGAACCAAACAGAAGAGTTGGTCACTTGAAAAAGGGACTGCAGAGACTCCAGGTGAGGGCTCAATGATATGGGGCAAAACACAGCCTCAAAACAACAGTGAATATTGCCAAAACAGTTTATCTTCCCCTTTGCTGCTCCTAGGGAAATTGAGGCAATCTGTCCTTTACTTTGAAAACAGTTGTTTCTGGTTCACTCCTTTCATTTAGGAGTGGATGGCTGAACATCCTGTTTTGCCAAACAGGTCAAATCTTTGAGTTCCTTTTCTCTCAGGATGAATCCTGGAGGGTTGTGCTGCTTTGTTCTCTTCTGATCATCTGGAACAGCCATAGAGCCAGGTGCAAGATGACAACAAAAATATCCAAATCCATTTTCAAGATAATTTCTGTCTGTTTCCTTGGAGATGGCCATGGCAGTAGTGGGTTGGTGCCAGATTGCTTTGGCAGGCTCCAACAAGCTGTCATTTTCTGGCATGGCTGATATCCCTTGTGTTCCTGAGTATAGCATGTTCAAGAACTTGTGTTGTTTCTTCTGGATTGATGCTAATAATCCATCAATTTATCAGGGTAAAAAGAGGCATCTGCAGCTGGGTCCAGAGAATCCCTTTAAAAACAATGAAGCATTTCTCAGCCTCCTTTCTCAGGTCAGTTAATGGCTAAGTCTAAAACAGTAATTCCTCTTTATTCTTGGTTCTCTGGAGCACATTTATGAGTAGAGACTTGCCCCCTCCAGTGTGATGCTGAGATCACTGCAAATGAATGGGAAGGCTCTGAGATGAAGCTTTGTGTCAACATGAAATACAGTCATCATTTACCCTGGCCTGAAAGACACCGAGTTAGGCTTTTTCAAATTCAGTCACGGTTTCAGAAGCATACATCAAACTCTCCAGGAGGAGGGTTTTTGTCTTCTTTTATTTCTGGCCATGTTTGGAAACAAATGGCAAAAACATCTTTCTAGGCAGTATACTTTATGGGAAAATGTGCCCTTTTCCTTGACAGAAAGAGACACTTGGCTCGACAGAGTGGTGTCACCTGAAAAAATATTTTACTTCTGGCAGCTTCTGTGTTGATCATAGCATTTCCTGAGATGTTATCAAAATGATGAAAGAATAAAATCTGATACCATTTGTGTAATAGCCTTGGAATAAAAAAAATAAATTGCTACTCTAACAGAAAACAGTAAGGCAACTAATTTAAAGTAGGTAGCTAAACTAAGCTATATAAACTAATTACGGCCCATGAGAGATCACCAGGATTTTCTCTCACTGTACTGATCAGTGAGCAGGAACATGAAGGAAGACAACCCATTCCACTTCTTATTTCTTGGGTGGCTGGAATCCTAAATCCAAAGAGAACTAGGTACAAATAAGTCATACAGTCACCAAGAAAGGAATTTTGAGGCAGAAATTCAGTACCCAGAACAACTGAGAATTCAGAGATTCACCTGCAACCCTGCTAAATATCAGCTGAATAGCAAAATACCCTTTAATAACTACAATACATTTAGTGAAATTTCTAATAAAAATAAAAACCATTGATGATGCAGACAATAAGGAGCTACTCAAATAACCAGATTAAAACATCAAGGGCAAAAGTTATTCAGGAAATAGTGGACTTTCTTTATTTAAAACATGACATAGATATTGTATAGTGTTGAACTACTTACAGTGTCCATTTTGCAAATGAGCCCTTCTTTTCTCCTCAGATTTCATTTTGGCCTTTATGTACCACTGGCATCTTTCAAGAAAAACAAGTGAGATTTTAAATACAATACTTGCCATGAATAAAACAGATGTCCACCAAGTTTTATCTGCAATTTTATGAAAGCCAAATTTTTGCATTTGGAATATATTTATACTGATGAATCTAAAGAGGGAAATATGTGTGTATGAACTATAAACAGATTATTTACAAAGAAAAACAGATCATGGTTGAATGATTAGCATGACAATGACTATCTGAGTTTAAGTTTGATGTAATGCTTTTTTTTTGACTCCTCCAAAGAATTCTGATACTTCAATAAATTATTGCTTTCCTGCATTCCTGTTTGCCTACATAGGCCTGTAGTAATTAAACCTTATCCCATTAACTTTCCTATACAGTGGGTAAAATACCCTCTCATTTTCTTCATAATAGAATTATAATGATTTCACCATATTTCATGAAAAAAGAAAATATTTTTTCACATCAAGTCCCCTTTTTTCTCTTTTGTTGAGTGGCTCTGTGCAGTCTGAGCTGCCAAACACTGCCTACCTGCAGATCTGACAATGCTGATTTAGGGGGTGACATGGCAGGACCAACTGTTTCAGTCAAGAAAAAACAGAATATTTGCACTTGGTCTTAAAGCTCTTTCTCACCAACTGAGCAGCCTAAAAATTACTATTTAGAGGGAAATCTTTTGGTTTAAGGGATAGGAAAGGCTGCTGAGGCTCTGATGCCAGTGGAGAACAGCAGTGCCTGTAGATGTGTGCTCTGGAGTGCAGACATGCAGTTCCAAGGCCAGCTTGAAAAAAAAAAATTACTGTCCTCTGTGCGAATATTAACAGCACTGTAAAATTACTAAAAATAATTATAGTCAGTATTTCCATACTAACAGTGGAGATCTATGAGGAATAGGTGAACACACCCACCTCACTTCAATGGTGTGTTTAAACTGCTGAAACACAGTAGGAACAATCACAAGTTCATTCACTGCTGCACAAGTGATGATGAGGAAAATAAGAAACTCCTGAAGCTGAAGTACCCTTGTGGAGGGAATGCAAACCAGTGGATTCTCAGACTCTGTGGAAACCCTGAGATTGAACACCAGTTGCTGGGACTCCCTAAGGATGCCAATGCTGTTTTTAGAACCTGAACAAGTGGTCTGTAGGGTGCCACCTGTCCAGATCCCTACAGTTCTTACACTCCAAGTGCTTGCCTGTCGTTGTTGGACACGATGTAGAAGTTTGGATTCACAGCACACACTAGAATGAGTTCTTAGGAAAAGGGTTTTTATTTTTTGAGCTTTTTATTTTTTATAGGGTCTTACGCTACAGGTTTAACATGATTGGTCAAGGGAACACCACCTCTTGTCCCATTGGTGGGACAAGAGAAAAACACACTATCTACAGTTGTACAGAACTGTTTGGAGAGAGTAAAATTGTTTACAAAGATCATCCTTGAGCGAGAGAGCTCCCAAGAAACTTTCTCTTGGGAACAGATCAGCCACTGACAGGCTGTAATTCTCTCAGGCTCAGAGAAAATCAGGTCCACACTTGCCCAAGTGAACAGTCAAAGAAACAAGACTTTAACCTCACCCAACCCTCCTAAACATCCATGTGGCCCCAAAGTTTGACCACAGAATCAGTGATCCATCACCAGTGGAGCAGTCTCCTTGTTCTCTGCTCATGCTGGCTGCAGAACAATCTGAGATAAATCAGACTGAGCTTCAACACCCCATTTCCTGAAGCTGAGCCAAGACCCCAGTCCTGTGTCTTGAAGTCTCTTTTGCTCTCATATTCCTATCTGCAGCTGACAGCAGTGCTTCCTCCTTGCTCCTGGTGGATAATCACCCAGCAAAGTGCAGAGACCCAGCCTCTCCACTCTGAATAGGCTCATCAGCAGCCCTGAGACTCGACAGCTCATCAAATTGTTAATTCTAAACACTGAAGCAGAGCACATCTGTAGGGTACCAGTCTCATTCTTCATGCTGAAATTTGCCTCCAGTCCTAGCGTAAATTGAGTATTTATTCAAAATTTTCTTGCTCTGTCTTCTGTGGAACATGCTCTTATCATTGAATTTAAGCAGCACTTCAAAATGAATTCCTATCTTACATAATTGAAATGGTCCCATTGAGTAAGGCAGTAAAAATCTAAGAGAAGCTCTGATACTCTTAACAGTAGAAAACAGGAGGAAGAAACACAGAAAGAAACTGATCTCTGTATTTTTTTTTCATTCCCAAATTTAGTGTTTTTTTCTAAAGGAAATGTTTGAGTTGTTTCAGGATTTCACATACAGATTCCACACAATAATTTTCTCTGGAAACTGGTCTCTGTCTAAATAATTCCTCTCTTCTCTGAAAGATACTATTGTTTGTCACCTTCTGTAGTAATTGCAGGAATATTTACTTAGCCTCTAAGATTAAGGCCACAATATGTTCCAAAGTTAACTCTCATTACCTTCACCAGAACATTAGATTTAACATTTATTTTTATTATTTAGCAGAGAGAATATTAATTTACATAATAGCAGCTACTGCAGTGCCATATTTAGTTGCTGGGGTATTGCAAACAAAACCTCTGGCCTGCACTGAGAGAACTTCAATTTCTGTTCAAATTAAGAGGTAATGCAATGCCAACAAAACAGATGTGTAATTACAAATCTAGAAATGCAGCACCCTCTGTTGATATCTGAGCAGTGCACTCTCTCAAGTTTTGCAATTGAGAGTTATGAGATTTTGTAAAATACACTGTGGGGATTTTTTGCTTATTTTTTTTTTTCCTTGTAATGTCAGAACCCTGAGGGTGCAGCAGGTATACTGTATTTTTAAATTATCACTCTGTGGGCAAGAGCTCCAGAAACTTTTAAAGTGTCCAGACTATTTCCTGGTTTCACATAATTTCTTATCTCCCCAAACTGTGTCTTTATGGAAAACAGCTACAAAAGAACTGTAAGACCAGTGCTGAACAAAGAGGATATTCCACTGTGTCTAACCCTAATTTTAGCTCTGAAAATGTGCTTTAATGACTTAAGTATTATTCTTGAATTCTTAATTTTAGATGGGACTATACAAGAACAGAGTTTTAATTACCTGCCAGTGATGAGGAAGAACAAAGTGAGGATGACCAGGAGAGTGAATCCACCAACAGCAGCAGTGGCAATCACAAGAATCTGTCCCTGCTCTGCAGCCATATCAGAAGCTGAAAGAGAAGCACAGAGAAAAGAGGTTGATGCTCCATCTACTACCCAAGGGATTTTGCAGAATGGCTGAAATCATTTCAGTGGTCAAATGAAGTGAAATTTGATTTTTAGTGGTTTCCTCAGCGCTTAGTGAGGACATGGGATGCAAACTTGTCTGTGAAGTGAGAAACCAGAATCCATGTCCCTGCTAGGATGGAGGGGAGAGGATGTTTGCAGGTTTATAAAAGGAGGATTTGCCACTATCAGACACTTGCAATTTACTGAAGTTTGAATATGACAGGATTTTGGACACAAAACTGTATTTTCTTAGTTAGCTTTATTTATCTTAATCCTGCACCTAATTGAGAAGTTCCCTCCATCCCCTGGTCCCAGTGAAGCCAGCAGCAGTGCTGGGTATGTGAAGATACTAAACCAGATTCAGGAGGAAGCAAAGCAAAAACCCCAAACCTAATGTGCTGCCTCACACATTCCTCCGCATGTCTGGTGTTTAGTCTCATCACAAAGTACACAGAATTTATCACAACACACTTTGGTGATTGGAAACCCTGTAGTTGATTAAAAAAAACCCTTATGCTTCTTGTTTTTCTCTCTGCTTTTTGTAGGATGTTTAGGAGTTATAAAAGATCACCTGAAATTATCCAGTCACTGGACACTTCCTAATTTTGTTAATTTATTTGGTATAATATTAAATCTTTTCACTGAGAATTTACCTACTAACAGTCCAAGTGGTCCACACTGTCTAAAAGCTACATGAGCAGAAAAAGAATTAGGCTCATTTTTTTTCTCTGACTCCAAAGTTTTATTTGTTAAACTCTTTTCCACTTGAACATTTACACCACACAACATTTAAGCAATTCTTACTATTTCCCTTGGAAATAAAACTTTTTTTTTGAAAGAAAAATAAATAATTCTATTCAATGACTTCTGAAAACAGGAGTAAATACAGAAAAGGGAATAATTTTTATATCAGGGAAGCAACTTTGATCTGGTAAACTTGTAAACTGTTCAATAAGCAAAATCTTCAGCTTTCTTTAGGCTTCAGGTGGGAAATCACCTAGGCTGCTGTCTAGAAAGCTCAGCAGGCAGTATTCTCTCACTTTGCAGCTGATGAAGCTCAATGCAATGCACACATTGCTATCCAAAGCCTCAGAAAATGCTGTTTCCTAGAAAAGCATTTGGCTTCTGAGCAATATTCGTGTGTGGCTTAAAAACTCACAGTTTTTAAGTGTAAACTGGGCTTTGTAAGAGCAGCAAAGCAAATAAAAACAGTAGTAGCTTAGGTCAAATTTTCAGCAAAACCAACTTTTTAAATTTCTGCCATTAGATTTCTGTCCATATAATTTGATGGAAGCATGCACAGGCAGTAAATTACAAGGCATTCAGTACCTGTGGTCAGACAAGTTAAATATACACATCTTCCAATAAATGATGGAGCGAATATTGACTGAATAATTAGTTAAATGATATCTAGTGATGTTATGGGAGTGAATTCCAGCTCTGTGTTACCTTCCACAGGCTCAGGTTTGGTTGGAAAAATGCAGCATAACAAACAGCATGCCACACAAGTAACAATGCAAATGCTGAATACCATTTTCTGACTACTGGGAATTGTGCTATATGTGGCAAAGATTATTAAACTCAGGCAGGGTTTGAGGTTGTACATGGAGAAGGTTTCAGAGGAATCTTTCCTGCCCATCTCTGCAGTGGAAAGGAGAGGACAAATTGCAGGTCTCCTTTTGTTTTTAAGAGGAAAAAAATATGTGCAAAAAGAGTGAATTTGGCTTTGAATTTCAAGCAAACCATGAGATCAAATGAATTAGCTGTGGTTTTCTTCAACAAATGTTCACTGCCAAGGCCAAGAGCCCAGGAATTTTTGATGCAAATGTAGGGACTGACTCCATGGTCTGAAGAAGCACCTGCAGTCACATCAATAAAGGGGAAAAAATTGAAACTGACTTAAGTTCTTTCTGCATGTAAGTAGTTTGATTTTTAGCTGAAACTGTACCTACTTGAAAAGTGATAATTTTGTTTCTCTTGTTTGTATTTTAGAGGCCAGAGTTGAATACATTAGAATTTTTTTTTCATATAATCACAAGGAGCTTTCAAGCCTGAAACTTCCAGATGACCTTAATTTACCTGTCAGATAAAAATGTCAAATGACAGACAAGAATAATTGGAAATGTGAATTTGGTAAAAAGTGGCAGAGAGGCAGGGAAGGCAAAACGATGGAAATACTTATTTTTGCTTGAAGTGATCCCTCAGTAAAATCAATAAAGGCACAGTGAACAACACATATTTAAGCACACGAGTATCCACATACACAGACTCATCACATGCAGATAAAAGGTTCCACAAAAAACTATTTAGGCAGTGAGAAGGCAGTAATCAGGGACTCTCAAAACCTAGAATTTTTACAGCATTTTGCCATTCTAAATTAAATTATATGTGTCTCTCAACCTCTCTGCTCTTTTCTCATTTCTCCAGCTTTCTCTTAAGATCAACTTGTAAATGCTAAGAGCTTTAATTTAATATTTTTTGTCACTTCCTGGTTTTCTTTCCATATTTTTCCTGTGTATATTGGCCTATGACTCTGTGTTTCTCCTCAGAACTTCTTGATTATGCAAGATAGAAAAACTCAGTTAAAAAACAACTATGGCAGGTTGTAAAGTCAAGCAAGTTCCTGCAACTTCATTTCATCTCTTTGTGTGGACATATGAGAGTGCTTCATTTAATCACAGAAGTGCACAGCATTTTTTATCCAGAATCTCATTTGTTGGACAACATGGCAGCATTCCTATAGCTAAAATCAATATTTTGTTATCTCTACACTGTCCAGGGCACCTCAACTTTATCATAAACCATGAGCAGAGCTAAGGGAGCTTAGCACCCCTCTAACTGGGCTGACTGCTTAATCTGGTATTATCTCATTCTCTCTACCTGTCTGCTCAATAAGTTCATTTGGACACTTAAAAAAAACTTTAAAAAATGAGTAGCTAAATAAAGGAAAAGGGAGAATTTTTAACTTATCCAAGATGTTTCAGAAGTATACTGCAATATTTGGGTGGCAAAACTCTTCAAGCACATTTGTGCTGCAACTGATGTGATTAGTCAAAGTGATTTTAAAACTTCAGCATGGATTACATATGCAGCCAGGAGCTTATTATCCAGATAAACTCCTCACTGCCATTGCTCTTCTTATCTCTTAACTCATGTTATATGCCTGAAATGATGCTTGAAGTTTCTAATTGCATCATTCCATCTTCCTGGCTTAACACCATGCCCAGAAATCCCTTCTGCATCCAGCCTGGTGTCAGTTCTGCCCCTACAATCCACTTTTTACATCCATGCCCTGTCTCATCTTCTCTCTAGGTTCTTCATCCAAATGTATGGAGGAGGAGCTGCACTTTGCCTCCCCTTTGGGCTGAAGGGGAATTTCCTGAAGTTATCCTGAGGCTTCCTCATTTCCTCACTGGGCACACTGGCAGGAATGGTGCAGATGTTTTAGTCACAGTGCAAGAGGCTGAAAACCAGAGAGAATCTTTCAGTTCTGCTCCTTCTTTGAACAAATTTCTCCAAAAGATTTTACAAGTTTGTGTTTTTGGTATGGAAGAGCTGGAAGCCCTAATGACAGCTCACTTCTGTCTCTCAGCTACATCCCTTCATTACTTCAATTTGACATCTATCAGGCAGCAGACCCTCCAGCAGAGTGAAAGATAAAAAAGTGACAGAAAGACAGCCAGACTGATAACAGTGAGCAGCTGTAGGACAGATAAGTGTGGACAGTGAGCACTGGAGCTCTAACAGGCAGGAACAGGCTGTCAGGGCACTGCAAACAACACTGCTTAAGAACAATAGGTAAGGAAAACACAGAGTCTCATTAGGGCAGCCTTTACATTTTCATAAATGAAAATGTAGTTCCAGTGATACAGTGAGCTGATGGGCTCCAGTGAAAGGCAAAATGAGAAGGGAAAGGAAAGGTGATTTTAAAAGGGACTGTCACTAGCATAAGAATGTAAAACTTTTTGGTGCCTATTCACTTGAAAAGCTTTCTTCCAAGTGCCTTCCCTTAACATCAACTTCCTGGCCAGTGGATAAATGGAAATCCTGTGCAGGCATTTTGAGATCTGAACAAGGATGTTGCTCTTGTTTAGGAAATGCGAAGGAAAAGTGAAGTCTCTTTTCTGGACACATACAGCAGTGCAATCAAATAGACCAAAATCAAATGTGAAGAACAAATGGCTGAAAGTATTAAACACAGTAATGAAATACTTAAAGATTAAAATGAGACATTTGTTGGTATTCAGTGCTGACTAATACTGAATAAACAGTGGGATGAGGCAGAAGCAGGGAGAGATCCAACAAAAAGTTTCTAAATACGAAATACATGTCATCTGATTTGTTTTGTTTCAACTAGGAATAGTTTCCTTTTGTCAAAACATAAAACATTGTAAAAAAACCCCAAAAAATTCCATTTTGCATTGGTAATGCAATATATTTTCTAAAAATCCGTGGGATGGCTTCCCTGTCTTGGCATGAACCAGGGCATGTGCTTAAACCATTAGTGGACCTGCACTGGAATCAGTGCTCTTTTCTTGAGCTTTGGAGTTCTGGAAGGAATGGAGTCACATCTGGTGGCAAATCCAAAATAGCCTGGTTTGAGGATGAAAAGTTAAAGGCAAATTTTGTGGATGTGGGAAGAGGAGAAGGAATGTGAAAATTCAGCAGAATTTTCTGGCAATACACAAAAATCACCATTTGAGACTGTGGTAAAGAAATTAAAGTTATTGATCCATCAAGACTGGAGTTTCAGCCAATTATTTTTTCATAGTCTTCAACTTCATAAAACACCTAATGAAATATTCCATTAGCATTTCTGAAATGTTTAGGGTTTTGCTGTTAATAATTTGAAGTATACAAAGTCTGCATTGCTTTTGGATTAAATATCATCATGTACTCACATTTATCACTCTGCTCAGCCCAAGCACAAGTCCACACTGCATAAATGCTACTTTGTCCCTTAGGTCCCTTCCAGAATAAGCCAACCATTCCACTTACAGATTATTTTTTCCTAATGATGGGAAGGCTGAGAAGGAAAATACCCTTGGTTTTAGAATAAGCCTAGCTTTGGCATGAAAACTGCCAAAAAGCTGTAAATTGTTTAGTATTTTACAAGTTCCTCTGAGCAGAAGGACCTCTGAGGCAATGTAAAAAAACACTTCTCTAGAAAAAAAAAGAAGAGGTTTGAATCATTAATTAAAAAAAACAACCAACAACAAAACCAGCCAACCAACAAAAATATCCCATAAACAGCTGGTTAGAAGAGAGGGAGGGAAAAAAACCAGAGAGGGTAACAGTCGGAGATTAAAGCATCTCTGCCCTAGGACAAATGTTTTCTTATTGTCAGAACACATTTTATCCTCTGTTAGGGAGGACCAGAGTGTTTTTGTGGTGACTCAGATAGCTGGTAATTCTGACAGATAAAAGCAGGAGCTGCAAGTGAGGTTTATGCTCCAATTTAAAGCCCCAGCAGTGGCAGCTGTGTGTGTGCTGGAGTGTATGAAAACCTGCCAGCTTTGCTACGAGTGTTTTGCCTGTAAGGTGCTGAAACAGAGACTGAATAAAATGGCAACAAGAAACACAGTCACAAGTGGTGGTTGCTGTGCTTTGGAAAGGTTTCACATTTCCCAGGTGCTGCCTCTGAGCTTTAAAAGGAAGAGAAATGCCTGTCAGCATCCATTCATCCATCCCTGCTTCCTTGAAGAGAATTTTTCTGACTACCCTAGGTAACTCCATTTCCTATCACAAAGAAAATACAAATTTCATTCTTTTGGATGCTCCACTTGTTTGTCTTTGCAGCAGGGAGAAGAGTTCAACAACAGAGCTCCCCAAGCTGTGCCTGCCTCAGTCTGTGGGTCAGAAAGAGAGGGTGCTTCCCAAAAACCACAACAGCACTAATAACTAACTTCTGCCACCGCTGCTGCAGATTTGTTCTTCTCTCTTCCTCATGCACCACCTTTAGCAATCACACCAAAATGTTTTCGTGCTCCTGGTAATGATGTATCTATTTTATCCTTTATAACTTTATAACTGAAGTGACACAGGTAGTGTTTCACCCAGTACATCAGAGAAGGCAGGACACTGTCCTGCCAAAGAACAGTAAGTTTTAGGGCATTTGATACACACATCTCACAGCTAACAAATTATTAATTTTCAATAATTAGTCTATTCAAGAAAAACCCTAATTTTTGATGGCTTGCTTTACCACTGTCTGTTAACAAATTCTGTCAACGTTCAAACAGGGTAAATGGAATAACCTTGGATGTTTACCTGTAACTGGTCTGGGAATTCTTCCCCACTGTAACATGTTCAATTGGCAGAGAGCAGAAGGATGCTACAAGCTAAGGCCAATTAAGGAGGATTTTTATTGAACACATGACTTACAATATTTTTTGTTATTTTCATGAGAATGTTGGTTGATAAATTTTCTGTTCACAAAGCAGATTTTTAAAACACACTATTCTTCCCAGCCTTCTCATGAAAGTGCTATGTTGAGTTAATTAAAATCTAATTGAAAGTCCACAAAAAGTAATTGCAAAAGTGGAATTTTCACCAAGTAACCTGTTTCTAGTGAGCAAGAACGGAGGGAGCTGCAATAGTCTGCCTTTGCTATCTTTCAGAAAAAATGAGAAAAATGTACATTAAAAAAAATCAGAATATTTTCAGCTGAGCTGCACACTGCCAGAATAGTAAATGATGAAGAGAGATTCCTACACAGCTGGACTAGGAATGTTTAGTAAGACAGATGCAGGCCAGTGAGGGCAAATTAACATTTACAGGTACTGACAGAACCAAGCAGCCCAAATCTCAACACAAGTCCCCCAAATCTCTCTGTGTAAATGTTAGTCAGCATCTTGAAATACTGATAAAACCATTGCTGCATTCTATTTATTCAGCTATGTGAAAACATTTACAAGTTTAGGCAGCAAGTGCTTAGACTTAGAAGTAAAAGAAATCAGAATTAGTGGGAGATAAGCTGTGTTAGGTCTGCTTATGGCATCATAAACAGATTTATTTTTCCAGTTTATTTCAGTATTGGGTTCAGCTTTGATGCTATACTTCGACAAGGATGTTAAAATTAAGCTCACCATGCAGCCCAAGGGCCAGCTGCATCAGTGCACTGAGAAAGTGAGATGGGACTAGGATGGAGTAAGGGGAATGTCACTCCCAGGAGATTCCCTCAATACCAATGAGGAAAATGTCACTGGAGCCACAATCTTCCTGATTTAGATGGGCAAGTGACATTTTCACAATGTGAAACCTCATAGAGGTTTAAATATTATTTCATTCTTTACATGAATTAAGCCTTGTATTTATTGCACCAGAAGATACAGACAAGATCTACTGAAATTCTTGAAAGCACCCAAGTGCTCAACTCCTATTCAAACCAATTGGCTTAAGTACCCAGAAAATTTTAAAAAGTCCAATTAGGCATTAAGCACTTGGAAATCTATCCCTGATTGATTTTTGAAATAGAAGTTAAGAAGCAATAAAAATGGAACACAAATCCCAGGGTGCTCTTGGAAGTACTTACATAGTTTTGAGTCTGTACATTAGCTTAAACAACTTGAATTCTAAAACACTAATGAAAAACATGGTATACATAACAGGCTAATTAAAGTAATTTAATTAATGAGTGTTTTAGTGTTGTTATCTACTACACTAATTTTCTCTCAAATACATGTAAATACCTTTTTCTATGTTTCTTTGAACATGGAGGACAACACATGACAAATATAAAATCGCTCAGAGCATCAACATCGTGCATAAAGCCTCTTTGCATATTTTGTAGTTGAAATAGGAAGGCTTCTTGCTTCTTAGTGCCAAATTTAGTAGTTTTACTGGTTGATGGAAATGCATATAAAAGTTTCAAGTTTTTTATTTGTGGAGTCTGGGAGCAGTGACAACTACAGAGTGAAGAGTCCATCACTGGGAGCTTGTGTGAAGCTCCTGGACTTAGGGAAAGCCTGGCTAAGGGTATTTCCAGATGTCAAGAGGCAGAACTACCATAAGGAAAGAAAGGATCAGAGAATCTGAGAGCATCTTAGCTTGGAAGGGTCCCATAAGGAAATTTTATGGAAGAGAACATTCCTTCAGCTGCAGCATTGGGCTAACATTCTAATGTGTTGTAAATCCAGAACTGAGTCTGAGGCTTGTTTTTAATCACATAGCACTGGTCATTTTGTGATAAACAAATAGTATGGGTTCAGCCATTCAAACTCCCAATGTCTCACTGGCTTAGAATTAGATGCTACTTCTGTTGTATTTTTTTTTTTTTTCCCTTCAGTGAAACTTACTTTCATCTCCAGTTTCAAATTCAAACTTCTGGCTATAGCCGCTGTATCCTGCTGCCGTCCTGACTCTGATATGAAATATGTACTTGGTGGCTGGCTTGAGACCTGTGATGATAACACTTGGAGCCTTGGACCTTGTGGAGGAATAGCTGAGCTGCTCATGCTCCTGAGGGACAAAAGAGGGAAGAAATTATATCAAGTTGAGTTGAACAATCTTTGCAAAAATGATATAACAGAACTGAAGCTCCATATTCTTCTCGCGAATGTAAAATGTGTTTATAAAAGGAGGTGCACGTATGGATTTCTGTACTTTGGTTCTGTGCTACAGTCAGAATGTATGATATGGCCTCGACTTTTAGGTTTTGGGTTTTTTGTCTTTACCCTTGCATACAGACATGTTTTTGTGACTTGGGTTAGCAACCAACCCAACCGTAGTCAAACCAACATGAATTAGTACAAGACTACATTCACAGAAGAATGGCAACTAGAATGGAAACTCATTATTTTTCCACAATGGACAAACTAGGAGGTCAGTAAACACTACCAAGCTGTAAAATAAAGATGTGGGAGTATTCAAATACCCGCTACTCACTTCTACCCGCAGGTAGTGCCAAAATGCCGGCGCTATCCGTGGGTAGACCTGTGGGTAAAAGAAAATAGGAATTAACCTTTACTTTAAAGCCTGCCGACTTCATGGTTCAGCTGCTTTGCTGCTGCTGAGCTCAATGTCTCTTTCCAGGTAGGTGTAATGTAGTCATACATGAAATTCACTTTGAAAGTCTATAAGGAGAAATACTCTGTGCAAAAGTCCCCTGTTAATCTCCTGGCAGTTGATGCCAGGCAGCAGCTGAGAATTCCTGAATCTCACAGAGATCCCTGAGAATTATGATCTCTGGGAATTACCACTGCAGACCAGCTGCTCTAGTATGGAGACCAGAAATATCAATCTCTGTGCTTTAACTGAGGGCTGCTTTGCTAGACAGGTCTTGGATGATGCCTTTACATGAGAGGATGACTTGGAAGAAGAACATTTATTCCCTGTCATTAGTTACTTGATAAACCAGTAATCTGTAATATTTTATGTGCTGCCTTAAGGCTAGGTTTGCTCCCTTGGAGCAGGATTTGTCTCCAAACTGAGCAGGAATGTCCTTGGCATGTGCTTAACAGTCCAACTGTGACATCCACAGGGCACCATATGCATTTATTATACCACACAGTTATATTAGAGCAGGTGTAAGTTATTCAAAGGGTGCTTCCAGCCTGCTCAGAAGGAAATCTACTTCACAGAAGAGATATAACCAGGAGAAGATCAGGTTTCAGTCAGATTCTGTTGGACTTTTAACCTCTTCTCAGCAATATGCATGCACTTTCTATACAAAACAAACAGTTTTTATAAAACACGCTGAGTTAACTCCAGCCATGTGAAACAGATCACATTAGCACAGGGCAGCAGGTCGATCACTATTCCCCCAGTAGGAATACAGGGACATGGCTGAGAAAACCAGATTAAAAAACAAACACACAGAAGCAACCTAATGATTCTGTTGGGGGAAGGAGCAGAAGGAAGGCAACAGTGATCAATATTAAAAATAACTACATTTAACTTGTGCTTCAAACAGTGGGAAAATCAGAGAAACTATAGTAAGAGGAAGAATTGATTTTTTCCTACAGTCGGCTACCAATATTTGAAACCATAAGGAAGATGTATTTAAAATGAAATAGTAGGATAAAATGTACATGTAATTATATGGATAGAGACTATTATTAATACACCATCTAATTACTTCTTTAAATATATGACTTCTCCCAATTACTTGAAATGTTGTAACTTCACTTTGAACAGGTTAGTGGATTTTAGACATATTTTACTGCATTTCAGAAAATACTTATTTTCTTCTGACAGAAAGCCTACTTGATTGAGTGGTAAGTGTTTCTTTTTTTCTGATTGCGTGACTTCCTGTGAAGGAAAGATCTTAGAAATCTTCAGATTATGTAAACAGCAAATGCTTGTTTTATACAGGTATTAGCATGATTCAAAGTGCTCTGTCACGGCCCATAGATGGGCAGTGAGTGACTTTATGCTCTGGAATGCTCTGGAAATTTTTATTTAGACTCTGTAAGCTAAGGAAGAGGCCAGCACCTAAGGGATTTCACTGTACAATGTAATAGTTGCCAGCCTTTTATTTTCCCTAGACCACCTTACTGCTTGAAATCAAGTCTTAGCATTTAACAGTGTACTGCTTCTTTGACCTGCTGGAGAGATTGCAGAAAAAACTGATGGAATTGTAAAAAAAAATACAGTCTTTAAGAGGAGGATGGAAATGGAAATTTTGTCCAAAAATCCCCCAAGATCCAGTTACAAGATTTAATCCCTGATGACTGGATGACTGCAGAACAAGGCCAGCAGCAGCAAGAAGTAGGAATGACTTTTGGAAAAAGAAACAATCTGAGCTCTAGCTATTATATCTATTATATGTTATTACAGGCTAACACTGCTTGTGTAAAACATACACTTGGGACACACTGGCTCCATAGCCAGGGGTGTGGGAAGGAAGGCAGAAAATACAATTCTTTATTTGTAGTTGGTCAAAGATGATATGAGCGTGATAAGGGCTGTGATGGTAACATTTAATCAACGAAATGGGTCCCTCTGGGGGGAACAGCAACCTCCTGAGGGGCAGCCATTGCTACCTGTCCCTTCTGGAAGGCATTTTGGCCACCTCCAGGGGTTGTCTGGCTTGTTGCTTCCTCACCACGTGCCTGGGGCTGCCTGCAGGAAGCACTGAAGGTTGTGGTCCCTCTCCATGCCCTGCTCTCTCCTTTCTTTCTGCAGCCTGTCATTCCATCCATCCCACAGACTGAAAAATGATGTCTGGGAGTACACGAGCTTAAAAGTAATAGTGCTGTCAGATGGGGAAGGGTCAAGATTTGTTACTGCACGTGAAAGAGCAGAAAGGGATCCTGTCACCTTGGCTTGAGAACAAGCTTCAGGAGCTTGAGGAAAAAGTTGCTCAAACTCAAGAGAAAATGATTCATAGCCAGAAACTTCTCAGAGCTGGAATGTTTTGCACAAAGAATTCTGCCTTTTAGGACTGGATTCACACATAAGAGAATTATCCAAAGAGGGGATGCTTTGCCCTTATTCCCTTCTCTTGACAACTGATCTGCAGCCAACCAGGAAAGCCAGAGCTTTCCACAGAGATGCATGGAGGTGGCTCTCAAGGCTGGCCACTCCTGCTCCCATGATCTTTCCCAGGAAGGCTGAAGATGGACTCAGAACAAAAAAATAAAATTCTGGACTGCACAGACACATGGGATGCTTTGAATTATTCTTGCTATAGACCATATGCACTCACTTTTGCAGGGATTATGTGTTCAAAAAGCCAATTTTAAACTGAAGAACTTAAGTTTACTTCCTGGATGTTAGTGCATGCTTTTCCCAGATCCTGCTTTCACGTTATGGCAAAATATAGATATATATCAAGCCACTTATCATGCACACTATTTTCCATCACAAGGAAGCATGATTTTGTGTGCTAGAAGGATCTATCTTGTGTGATAGATTTCTGACCTAGACAGTGACAGGAATCAATGGGAAAGGCCAAGTACTGCATTTATTCTGTACTTGATAACAGAGGGCTACTACAAAATCTGCCAAATGAAACATAAGTTTAACTGACATGGCTGTACCTCCCACGGCACATAAGAAGTAAGATAATATATAGTTGGCCACTATATGGTTCAGTGTTCATAAAAAGAAAAGGGACACAAGAAACACTCTGATCATTTACATCATTTACAGCATTTGTGACCTTAGAGATGGCAAAGGGCTCACAAGAAGCAGTTCTGAGAACCCAGGGGCTGAGGGGTTAAATATGAGTTAAAGGAGTCTATCTAATATAATATACTCATATAACTGTGAGACATAATCTGATATGAGGAAATTCATAAGACCTCTTCCATAGCCTACTGTAAATTTATCTTGGTGAAAATCTGTAATTAAAACATAAATATAACCCAAATGCAAGCTATGCCAATGTTATTACACAATGTAATACTAAGTCTATGGCTACCTATCCAAGTTAAACAGAATTATATTATAAACTTTGAAAATGCTATCTCTGTTTCTAAGGAAATTGTTCTTTTCTTATTGTTTGTGTGATTCCTCTTGTAAATGGATTTGGTTCTGATTATGAGGAACAGTGTTCACAAATCCATGACAGTTTGCTCTGTGCATGAGCAAAAAAGCCTTTCAGAATCAAATTCTTTTTTGCAGCCACCTCTGCCTATCTGAATCTCTATCTATCCTAATTTTATACTTGGCTTTATGGATAAGGCATTTTTCATATCTAAAGAAACAGACTGAGTGGAAAGCACAATGGTGCTAATGGTCTAAGACTAGACAACCTAATTTAATTGAGTAGCACCGTCAGAGGATAATTTTAATGAAATATTTCCTGCTTTTGCAGTAGCAGTCACTATCCAGATGTTCTGTTATTGTGATGGTTAGTACCATCTTTCTCATATACTTAAAAGAAAGAGGATTCCCCCAATAACATTAACAATTCTAAATAAACAGATATATTTCCACATGCTACAGCATTCGTGTGAACGAATAGATCTCTAATTTTATCCTCACCTTAGTAGACAGCAAAGTAGCACAGAAATTAAGACTTTGTGGATACATATAAGAAAAATATTGATAAAGACTAACCAAATGTGATGATCTTTAATCCGTTTAGACTCTTAAGGCAATCAGAGTTTATATTCTGATGTTATAGGTGATAAAAAGAGTACACGTCTCAAAACCTTTACTAAAAAACCCCAAAAAATCAATAGAAATTAAAACTGAAACACAGAATTTTGCCTGTAGTGCTGAAATAACCTTAAAAAGATTAACTCAACCAGTAAAGCACTGATAAAATCCTGGCACTTTTAGGCATACGAGATTTGTCATCGTTAATCTTTGAGTGTCAAAAAGAGACATAGTTCTAATAAAAATAGTATCAGTCCTTAGTTTAGTAACTTAAAAAGATAAGCAAATATAATTTTCTATGAATTAGAATATATAATATGAGCTATATACTCTTAGTCTAGTTTATTTTATGAATGACAATGGAGGTATTCAGCTCATTCAGTGTCATGAGTAACAAAAGTCTTCTTAAACTGACCCTAGGGGAAGGATTTCCAAACCTTCTGCCAGCTAAAAGAGACTTACTGTACCCACAACTTTCAAGTGTGTGTGTGCAGAAAGAATCCAGGGGGAGGTACTGAATTTACTATCAGCTGTTTGCAAACACATTTTCTAGTTTATATCTATTGTCCTGCAACATGAAAATTCTGTATTAAGCCACATAATCCTGCCTGGCCTTTTCAAAGCACTGTTATTTAACTGAAAGAAGAGCTAATAGAGATTAAATCTACCTACCACAGGGACCAGGTCTTTATCCTGTACACTGAAGCACAATGTCAAAGCTGAATAAGTACCACATTAAAGTAAAGAAGATTTGGAGTTTCATGACTCAGGTACTATAAATGTTTAAATAAAATCACCAATAATAAAAAAGAATTTTTTATGAGACCATTTGGTCACATCTTTCCTAGATACATCAGTCTGAGGAACACACACAATGTGACCTACAGAGGAAGCATCATTATTTTAAAGGAATGACCACAGTTCTGGAAGACAGCAATTTTTACTGATCTAGTCCACTGTGCAATGAAATCTCCACATTCTTCCTTACTTTTTCCTTGGGATCAGCTATGCTGGCACTCCATAGTCACCTGAAATTTAATGCTGTGCTACCCATTAGGATAACACAGTAGGTAATTATTAGGTATAGTAATTAATTGATTAGTCAGATCAAATAGAATCTATTAAAGACAACATCAAACTCTGGAGTTTGTACTCACTCTCTGTGATCAATAAAAACAGAGTCCCCACAGCTCTAATTTATGGAAACTGCCTCTGATTTATAGAGCATATATTCCTCTCACAACTAGTTTTCCTCCAGTAATTCTCAAAAAGTATTTTCTAACATTACAATAAAATATTTTCATAATACAATTTTTGAATGCCTGTTGCCTCTAGTCATAGCACCTTTGTCACCTTACACAGGTTGTTGTAGATAAGGACTAATTACACTGGAATCAATAAACTACATCTGTGGAACTCAGTGTCTGCCTTTGAAAGCTTCTGTAATTTTGTGTGTGATTTTCTCCTAGAAAACTATTTTAACCTACAGTACATCAATTAACAGGAATGCTGGCAGAAGATTTTAGAGAAGACTTAAAGGTTCAAAAACGTGCTTCTAATATTAATTACTGATTACAATCTGATCAACAGGATTAGGTACATTTTTACTGTAACACAGAGTGGGGTAAGAAAAATTACAGTAAGAGAACAAGGAGTAAAATATACCCTTCAGATTCTTTAAAAAATGTTCTTCCTAAAAACTCTTGTATCTCTGGTTTTCAGCTGAACCACAAACCTGAAGTAAATTTAGAAAAGTGATTGCAAAGATCTGAGGACTGATCTAAACTAAGTAGAAAACTGTGGCAGCAAAAAAGCAGGGCCAGAGAGAAAATTGCCAATGGCTCTAGTGTTTTCTTAGAGGAGAAATCTGCAACACTTAAAGGCATCAGCCCCTTCAGGTTGTAACCCTGTCCCTTTGCTCCTTGGCCTCCCTCCTGATTAATCTGAGATGTAACAGTTTGGGGAGCTGCAACACTCAAGTGTCCTTTACCTGCTTGGCCATTCAATATTTTATATTTTGATTGCCTGTCAGTCTGCTCATCACTTTCTCCATATATAAAGTGAAGCTGTCAACGTGAAAAGGGGAAGAAGAGATAACCAATCATAAAGAAAATATAGAAAGGTCAAATCCCAGACAAATTTCATTTTAATTGGATTATATAGTTGGAAAGGCAGAAATGAGTTGATGTGAGGTGAACCATGAAAAGCAGAATATTAAATGAGGAGAGAGATGAGCACAGGGAGGCTCTAAAAGAGTGTTAAAATTCTCAGCAGCACAGAGAGGTGAGGGGTGGGCAGAGCAAAAGCCATGTGGTTCATCATGTGGGCCAAGTGGGACTGCCAGGTGTGGAGGCAGCAGTCAGGACAGAGCTTATTGTCCTGACAAGGAGATTAAAATAAAATAAAAACAGGCCTGTGCCTTAAGTTAGGGATGGAACAGGGTGCAATCCAGCATATAGCAAAGGCAGCTGGAGAACATGGCCTGAGTTTTCTGATGAGCACAGATAGGAAATCTCATCTTTCTGGCAGTAATGAGCTACTCGGATAACAGTTGTTTGCTAATTGAAAATATTTACCAGTGGAAACCTCTGCACCAGGATCTCCAGAAGTCTCTCTAACTTCTGCATATAAAAGTGCCAGCCCCTTCAGCTGCCTCAAGGATTTTTCTTATTTTTTCACTCATATTAATTTTCTTTTCCAGTTGGAAAGGAGTAGGAAGTTACTGCAAGCACAAACTAAATTTCTAATGTTAAAATTAAACTCAAGTAGCACTCAAAATTCACCTCAGGACAAGGTTTCTCCTGGGATATCTAATGCTAAGGAATGATGTAATAAACCTGCTGACAAACACAGTGCAACAGGAAACAGAAGCAATCCTGAAAATGTTAAGATTGGAAGGCTCCTGTGACTTTGCTGTGAAACAAGCCCAGAGAACTATGGATATACAGCCAGTGTCCTGATTCCCAAGCCATTCCTTCGGTGCATGAGGTTCATAGTTCACAATTCTGAACGAGATCCTGATACCACTGCAGGTTCCTTGTCCCCATGCTTACCCTCAACACTCCCCCAGAGCGCAGCAATCTGCAGATTAGTGGCTTTCTGAATTAACTAAATTTGCTTCGTTGTGTTTTACAGCTCATGGACTTTTTCTCCATGAATTTCCTTAATTATTCCTTGAACCAATTTTGTGTGTGGCCTCCAAAACATCCCTAGGCAACAAATTTAATTACAAACCATGTTTAAAAAATACTGTGGGGATTTTTTTTTTTAAATCCACTTCCTGTTTTATTGAATATATTTTAGTTTCTAGTCTATAAGAAATAGTGAATAATAATATCAGTAATAAGTTCAGTCAATTTCAAAATATCTGTGTATATCCTAAAAACAGTACTTCCAGTTACAGATGGGAAATAGGTCACTGGATAATGAAATATTTAAATTGAAAATGAAGGAGCCTGGAAGAAAGATAACAAAAAGGGACAACTGGTGTGATGTGAAAAAAGCCACAGTCCAAACACCTGAAGGTGTTCAAGTTGCTGAGATGTGGGACAGGCAATCCTCTCACACCCAGGGGTAACATCACAGCTGTACACACACAGCTGCTGTCCCCCTTCATGGCAGAACTGAAAATTGTGGTGATCCTATTTCCTGCTGAAGTGTGAGGGTAACTTAAATGCAAAGAAGCATCTAACAAGGGAAGTGGAATTTCAACACAAGAGAAATCATCCAATTCTTCAGAAGACTTCTACAGTGAGGTGACTTGCTACAGTAGTGTACTGTAAAAACCCTACAAAATGAACAAAAAAACCCCAAACAACCCTTCCTCCTCCCCCCAAAAAATCGTAACAATCCACAACATATGCTCAAAGCTGTGAAAATCAAGTGATTCTACCAATCCAAAAATATAGTATGGTGCAGAGTCAGCTACACAGAACCCAGCTCTAATGGTGCTGATGACAAATGGGCCTAATTCACCTAATTCCAGGATCCCTACAATGTTCACAGGCAGATAGGACCAGGATTTGGATTAGGGTTCCCTTTCAGTGCTGAATATTTTGTCAGGTTTGCAACATCTTGCTGGGAAATTTTATCTGCTGTGGGATGTTTGCAGCTCTACGAACACCCCCGTAAAAAACACATTCTGTACTAAAACCACATTCTCTACTAAAAACCTCTTGTGGAATCATGCCTTTCCAAGTCCTTTCTAAGATGTGTTTTCAGCCTTTTAGGATGTTAGGACAGGTAGATTCAGTGGGCTTATTTTAAGATTGTTTTAAGCTTAGTTTGTATTTTCTACATAAATAACTTTTAATATTAGAAGAGCAGACTAATGTAGAATTTTCTCTTTTCATTTGTTACTAAATGTTTCCTGCCTGGCAAATCCAGAAAGGATCCTTATTGATACACAACAGCTTGAAAAAAGAATTCAGTGGTATTAATAAAGCTATCACTTTTATGTAAGTAAGCAAAATATCTACTTTTATAGATTGAATTGAGTCAGATTGCTATTCAGATGTGCTTTTCTGGAAGGAAATGACTGAAGTCATTAAGATTCATTTCAGACCATATGAATGTTAAATGGTAACCATTCTTTCATATGCTAACTGTGAATACACTTCTTTGGGAGACATACTTCCCTTTTCAAAGAAAATTTGATTTATAAGCATAGAATAATGTTGACAATATTAAGATAGATTTCAACCATCCAACAAAAATCAATTTTGGAGGAAGAATTTTGGCTCTAAAACACAAAGTCTGACACTAACTAATGTTTGACTTTAATCACTGCAATACAAATAATAAATCAGAGGCAAGAGGGAACCTGCTGATCTCTATATAGAGATTGTGTATTGTTTTTCATTAAGCAAGCCTCTTCAGATATAAACATATAACAGGTATTGAAAAGTCACTGAAATATCACATTTTTTGGTGCATTTGTGAGCACCATACACTTTTTTGTGTCTCAGTGCAGGCAAACAGCAAACATCTATCTTGTAATGCTAACTCAGAAGGGCTGAATTCACCTCTGGTGTCAGGACTGTAGTGCAGAACCTGGCAATACATCAACAATAAATACAGCATATTCCTTAAGTTTATGTTTTCTTCAAACACCTCGGTGAGTTAATGGGGTGGAAAGCAAAAACAGCAATCTTTTTTCCAATTAATTGAACATGAATTTCAAGGGCAAAGTAAACAAACTAGCGAGTAAACAAAAAGCTGATTTTGCACTTTCAAAACTGACAAAGCAAGTTTTTGCTCAATTTTTTGGGGAAGTGCACATTTCTGATGTAGCTAACTTCAGCAGAAATATCACTTCTGGTGGTGGCTGAAACAACAACAAGGAAAAAACATTAACAAAATTCACAGATAGGTATCAATACCTTTTTAAAAAGAGCTGCTCTGGCCATTAAAGAATTTTGTTAATATGATATGAGTACTTGTATATGCATGAAAATAGTATATGCACATGGTAGTTTGTGCAAGGTCATTGCAAATACGAGATGCACCAACCTGGTGAAGTTCCTACAGCAACATAAATGTGTTTATGAGCAGCAGGTGAATTCCTGCAAAAGACTCTAAAGCTATTAACAGCTCGGTAAGGAGTACATAATAATAGGCTGTTAACTCAGCCATCCCAACAAGCACATCAAGAAAGGGCACTTTGAAACTATTAATGCAAATACATTAAAAAACTCAAAAGAAAAAGAGAGAATTGTCATATTTTGCTTCTTTCAATTAATCAAATAAACATCTGTATGTTTATTCAGGTACAAACAAACCTAACAAAACTACATGGGAGTTACTTAATAAGGCACGATTTCAGTGAATTCAAGTTGGATAACAAAATTATTAATTTAAATTAAAAGCTCCTCTAATGTTCATTTTGATTCCAACAACCACATTCCCATACCAAACCCACAGCTTTTGTTTAATACCTAGTAAAGTGATTATACTGATACTAAAGAGGAAAGTAGTGGTTTAGTGCATTAAATGGAGGGGCTCTCCCTAAATGGGCTTCCTCTTTCCCTTTGGATATTTCTCCCTTCTCCCAGAATGACTGCTTTGGGGACACTGCTACTTAATAAAAAAGAGATTGCTAATATTACGCAGTCAGTGGCTTCATCTTCATTTAATGTGAAAAAAAAGACCATTCAAAGAGGAAAACTAATATCCTGTCCCTTTCTGTGGTCAAAGCACAACTGCAATGCAGTCACAGAAAAAAGAGAGAGAGAAAAAAAGGAACTTTTTCTGGTTTTGCTCTCCAAAATGATGCATACCTTTGTACCTCCCCAGGTATCTCTTGAATGCATTGAATAGTGCAGGAAGAAACTGTAAATTAAATTATATTTGAACACTCCTTCATTTAGAGAAAGACATAAACTCATGTCTCAAGATAGGTATCTTGATTTAATCTGTGAATCCACCTTTATGGCTGCAAATCAACAATTTATGAACAGTAAGTCCCTTGTGTATTATGAAGAACACTGTGCTAGCTTCAGTTTTTAAAAGAGTTTGGGCTCGTAGATGACTTTTGGGAACTTTTAAGCTACTTTGTGTATTTTATGAGGGTCTAAAGGAAACATTCTGACTGATTTTAGAGAAATGGAGACCTAGACATTGCTTTTAATTAAAAATAAGGAAATCACTTTCATTTCGATGACAGCCTTTTGGCAGGTATGCTTGTTTTATTTAGGCCATTGTTCACAAAACTTACCTTTTTTTTTGTAAAAATCTGTCAAACTTTCAAACCCAAAGTTTGACTCCTGAATTTGTCTTAAGGTATCTGAGGGAACTCCAACTCCATTATGATATACAACTAAAACTTACTGCACCTAAACTCAAAGGTGAACACACTGCAAGCAGTTAATAATAACAGAAACAGCAAAAATAAAATGCTTTGGGAGTACATTCTCTATTTTGTTAATTCTGGATTATACAAGGTAAACTCCTTACCACTTCCTTTCGTGCAACTGAAATTATTTCTGATGAGAAAACATTTTCTTTTTTACAGCATGCTCATCAAAATCATCTAAATGTTGTCCTCAGCTGAAACTTTCTGCTCTATAAAGTAGCTGCTTATGATTTTTGATCCCACCTAAATACCTACTTAGGATTAACACTGATTCCTGAGGTTAACATTACTATTATTATTCTTGCTGTGTCAGTGCACAATTTTGAAAACTATTTTTCCTGAGGTTCAAACACTGTAATAGATAGAAAAAAAAAATTAATAATTTCTTTTATTAGCAACCAGTCTTTCTCATCAATGGATTTAGCTTTCTTAGCTTCGTTTGAGGTATGGAACTGTTTGTGGTCTTGTAATAGTTTGCATACATCCTCTGCTTATTCCTATGCCCTTGAAAGCATTTGAAAACCACTTATACTGAACCATTAGTACACTTTTTCTCCATTTGTGCAGCTCTTCTAGCAGTTACTGGAATAAGCACTGTACATGTAATTTTCCTTGGAGAAAATGGTATTGGCTGCAGGCAAGAACACAAGATCAGCAGAGACTTAAGTATGGGGTTTGTTTTAATATCAAATCCACCAAGCTTGCTTAAACAGCATTATACTTCTCATTGAGAATTTTTGGTTCAGCAGGAACAACAGCAATACCTCTATAGGCTACTTTATTATTAAACACAGAAGTTCAGAAGGTGTTTCTAAATAATTGACAACAATGATTAGTAGACAAGCTTAGACCTTCTCTGATAAACCCTTTGCTGCATGTATTGACATTTAGACGCCAGATTTCTTTTTCTACTAATAGTAATTACATCGGTATCATTAATAATGGCTGCTGCAAGGTCCTTAGGTTCTTTCCTGCAGGCAAAAATGATATCTGGTCAGAGAGTCTGGTAATTAGTCACTCTCATTTTCAATGGTTCTGAGACCTATTTTTTTTATTCTCTTTTTAGAATCTGAGGCTTTTACATTTTTTCCCTGGGGAAACTGGGTTAATAACAGCGGAACAGAAAAACTGAGAAGCTTGTTTAACACCACTTACTATGCTAAAATAAGCTAGGAGATTTCATTTTCATGATTATATCCCAAAGCACATTTGTAGTGATTATTTTTTAAAAACATTCAGCAGACATGGTTCGTTTCCCAGGAGCTGTGAAGGGCCAAGAACGCCTGAGGCACTGCTCAGAGCCCTGTGACATGTTATGAACAAACACTAAGGGCTGCCTAAAACTACTGTCCAAAAGCTCTTGTACATCCCAAATACTCAGCAATCTTTTTCTGATGAGAATTTCTGAAAATGTAATGAAAATGTATTATTGCATGAGTCCTACATTTCTTGATTCCAGTCATATCAGAAACATTTTACTTGCAGGCAGCAGATTGCTATTTATGACTTAAATGATTTGAACAATTTAAAAAATATTACAAAAGAAATCTGTCCATTAAAAAAAAATAAAATCATTAGCATGAAGTTAAAAATTGCCCTGCTGATAATCTGAAAAAAACAGGTTTATACTCAATAAATGGCCAGACACCTGAAGTGCTCAGATGCTGCTGTTGGCAGTCTGTACCTGTTCCCCAATCCCATCACTGATGTTGACTTTAAAATCTAGAGAGGTTGTCAAAGATGCTACAGTAGGGATAGCAACAATAAAGGAAAAGGCCCAAAGAAAGAACCAGCACATGCCAAGAACAGCCACACCAGCACCAAACAAACCATCACTGCCCATGGATAATGTCACACAGCTCCAGGCTCCCTTCAGCCTTGTGCCAGTGAGAGCTGCTGCATAGATTGTTCTTCATGATATAAAAATCTACCATAAAAGAAAAACCTGAACAAAAAAAAAAGTGACAGCTTGTAATTAAAGGAAATTAACTTCTAACTTAGTTAAACATTGTGCAAAATGGTGATTAAAGAGGTGGAGAAACTGGAGAGGTTTGGCTGTTTAAATAGTGGGGAGGCTGAGGGTTACACATGCCATGCAGACCTCACAGAAAGGCAGATTTACAGTCATTTACAAGATCAGTTACTGATTTTACTGCATGTTTCCAAAATTCCACCCAGAATTTCTGAGGACTGAATCTGATCTACATGAGGTGGCTTCTTATGAGAAATGTCCTTATTTTACCTAATGAGAACATGTGTGGCTCCTGTTCACTGAGGCTGATTCCAGCCCATACTCAGGCAGGGTCAGGTTGATTAATGGGAGAAGATCATAATGCAGGATATCCTTAGCCAGAGAAGACACAGAGGAACATCTGGTGTCTTCTAAACTGGGATGAGTCACATGATGTTCATAATTTGCCATATTAATTCTTATAAAAATAATTCTGTCATTTAAAACATTATGCACTGAGAGTCTTAAAACTTCTCATTATTCCTATAATGTAATTTACCTAAAGATCTGTCACTCAGATTCAGGATGGCTCATTTTAATTCATATTAATGATTTCTCAAAGAAATAGCAGGCTTTGGTTTAATATTAGATTTTAAGACTGAGCATCATTTCTTGTATGAGTTAAGTGAAGACAGCTGCAGACTGATAGAAAAATTAACAAGGTCACGCTGCTTTCTAATTCTTTAAATCTGGTACTTTCCCCTATCTCTCTGCCTCATCAGCTCTTCATCTCTTTTTCAAATCTCATTGGAAAACTAATTTCCCCCTTGCCTCTACTGCTCAGTTATTTTCTCTCTTCTGTTTATTAATTCAACTCTAAATAATCCTGGGATGAAGGAAAAGTAATATTTGACATCCTGCATACCCTGTCCACTCACTGTCCTGTGGAGGTGGCTTAATTTTTTTTATGTGAAATTACGTAAGTTACAAGTTGAGTCTCCCAACAAAATGAAGAATTTCGGTAAAGGGACTTGGCTTTAAATTTCATCAGAAGACAAGAAAGCAAAGAAATATCAGCCCTCTCCTCCAAATCCTGATTCTAAAGATATTCTCTGGTTTCTCTGTTTAGAGATTTCACTGCAATGCCTTGGGTTACTGCTTGGGTACATTCCATTAAAATCCTTTCTCTACAGACAGGCTTCCTTAGCTAATTATATGTTATCTTGTGTGTAACAGGAAATGTAATCCAGCTGGTGTGCTTGGGCCACGTGGGAGAACAGACTTAATGCAGTTGCTGATACGTGCACAGCTTGGTGTGCCTAACACAGGTCTTGGGGAGCATTAATTTTTGATGATTAACTTTATGGGTTTGGATGGAAAGGGGAGGAATAAGTGTTTTCCAGTTCAGCTGCACAACCTGGCGTGCATCTGGTGAGGGTTATATCCACTGTGTGCCCAGTTCCCTTTCCCATGAGGGAATTCCTACACAAGGACTCAGTGTCATTACAAGGCTCTAACAAAGCCTCAGTCCCTCATCTGCCTCAAACATGACATCTTTTGATGAGAGGTCAAGAGATGATGATGTCCTGGAATCTTGCAAGAAGTGCAAGCTTTGGTCAGTGTCTGAGTTATAGTTTAAAGTGTAAAAGAAAAATAAATTGCAATTAGCAGTGACACTGGGATTATGTTAAAGAGTGATTTTTAAAGGGAAAGACAATACTGCCCATGAGAGATTTTTTTTCTTTTAGCAATAGTGTTTGTGGATGATATCAAGGGATCATAAAATATAACGGACAAAGTGCAGAATAGGGCAGACACCCTGTATCAACAGAGATTATTTGCAATGTTTAGGATCTCAAGACCCCAGAGAAAGTCTATGAAGAAATGCTTTTATGAGCAATTTCAGATCTCAAACAGCAAACATTTAACTGATCTTCTGTGCTGGAAAGACTCACTTATTATCCAAGGTATAGTTTACAGAATGATTCACAATCTACCTGAAATCAGGTATTTCAACTACCAGGCCTCAACAATGCAATTATTTCAGGATCATGATATTCTCTCCCTGGTTATATCACACAACTATTCAAACAATGGAAACCCTTTCTCTTTACTGTGACAGAACTCAGAGAATCTTGGACTGAATGTCGAGGAATTTTTGTTCTCCAGGCCAAATCAGCTCTCTAATTATGTCCTAGGTCAGATTTTGTTCACTGCATTTTTGACTGAAAGGCTGCAGAACAAAATGACCTCTTGTCAGACAGACACATAAAAATGAACCAGTGCACTCCTAAATAAGAAACTACAAATCTGTACAACTGGCTCACAATGAGATTTTGTTATTGCCACAAGATTTTCATTTTTAGAGACAATATTTCGTGAAGTTCTGAGTGTTTTACAGCGATTCCCAGGAGAAATGAAGGTCATATAGGAAGAGGTGCTTTAAAGCAAAAAAATTACTGAACTGCTTTACTGTACTTTGAAATTAATGTATGATTCCATACTTGTAACTTATTGAGACTCCTGGATAACTCTTTTTCTATTTTATCTCTTTATAACTTGGTAGTCTTTCTCAGAAGAATATTTTTCACAGAGAGGACTTGATTTTTTTGATAGTTCTCTGTGTGTAATTTGTATTTTACAAGAGTATAAATACAAGTTTCTTGCATCATTAGCACAGTGTAGCCTCATTCCCTTCTTGCACTTGTTCTGGAAATGCATGGAAAGATGCATATTTATGTTCTATGCTCATCATCATTAAGAAAGTCCTTAAGTCATTAAGTCTTCCTTAAGAAATTGTTGGAAATTGCCCCATTTTGTAGAGTGCTTACAGTTTATTGGGCAGCTATTTGATTTCTGAAGTTTACGTATCTTCCAGGAAACTTTGGTAGCCCATGACAAGATACAACTCCCATTTGTGAGCCACACAATAATAATGGTAATAATTAAAAGCAGGTTGCTCCCCTAACATGCTCACCAATGATGTACTGAATTTTTCAAATGTCAACAAGGAACCTTAAAAGAAATAGCAGTAAATATTTCTAAAACTTTGGAACATTGCATAATTCTTTAGAGCTTCAAGAATTTAGGAAGCTGATAAAATCAGCTGAATTTGAGGGATTGAGTGGTTGTATTTGATGGAGAAATTCCATTTCTTATATTGTTTATCAGAAAAAAACCCTCCTTTATTAAATGCAAATGACAGGTAGAAAGAGATAAAGACAGACTGCAAAAGTTGTCCCATTTTTCTACCTAGTATGCTTTATTAGTAGCTAAAACCACTCTTTTCTGCCTTTTTCTTGACTCCCTAAGACATTAATAAAATTTCTGACCTTTTCATATTTAACATGTTCTTCAACTTTACCTGCATTTTTTGCTCTCTGTTAGAGGGATGTCTTTGTGATAAATTCATACTGGATCCAGTAGAAAATTATTTCACTCTTATCGTATTTCCTGTGAGCATGTAACAACATCCCTATTTTGTCACTTCTGCTGAGAACAGGAATGCTGATATTCCCCTGTTTCAAAGTTCCTGGGAAGGCTGAGAGATTACAGTGTCACTGGCTACATCTACCCCTGTCATAACTCAAACTATGCTTTCTAATATACAGAGCTGCACAGTGAAGAAGAAAAAATTGATTGAAACTTAATCAAAATAAATTAATTGTACATATTAATATTTTCTGGCTTTGAGGTAGGAACCATCCCTTTTTCATTCTCAGTATAAAATTTCATTTGCATTTGGCCACTACACTTAGCCAGCATTTTAATTTATGCTTCTTGATTTGAATATTATTAAAACAAGATTTAAATATTATTACAGTGGTATAAAATAACATTTTCCAATTTAATGCTGTAAATAAGCAGACTGACTTGCAGTACTGGATTATTCATCTCTCTGATCTAGAACCTGCTCTCCAAGAGAGGTCTTGCAAATTACACCTGTGCCACAGCACTGAAAGATGCCAGCAGTGCATTTATGTCCCCTGACCTCAGAGGAAAGAGTTTACAGATAGAGGAAACTCCTTATGTATTTTAAAAGGTGGATGCAGAAAATTCTTCTCTTTTCTTTTCATAAAAACAGATAAGGGTGTTTTAAACTGTATCTAGCAAAGGGTCATAAAGCCTGTGCATGTACTCCTGCTGCTCAATGGTCAAAGTTAAAGGAATAAGTAGATCTCTAAGAAAAATTATTTGCCTTGTCACTCAGCACTGACTGGCATCGGCACCTCGTCCATTGAGAAAGGATTTTATTAAATACATATATAAGATTTATAATTTACCATCCATACAAATGGCTACAGAACTTTGGAACCGCTCCTACTCAACTGAATATAATCTTACAATTTGTCGTGTTTAATTCACCTCTTTAATATCAGTGCAGAAAAGAAGTTCAAGTCATAATGGGGCTTACTAAGATAATGGATTCTGAAGGAAGAACCTGAAGGACTTCCATTAGTGTAGAAAATAGGGTTCCTTGCTTTGGCTTACCAAATATTCTAAGCAATCTGTCTTCTCCCTCTAGCTGTCCTATTTAAATAGTTAGGATTTTTTTCCCCAGTTTACCCTTTCTTCTGCATCATTAAAGCTGCATAATCTCAGTAGAGAAGTGCAGTCAAGGAATAAAATTCTCAGATATTTACAGAGCCTAATATCCCTCATACTTTCTTTCATGACTTGTTTTGTATTCCTGTTCTTTCTGATCTTCATACATGCACATCAGTTCCACTGTGAATTCAGATGGAGGCAGAGAAAGAGCAAGAACCGACTTAGCAGGGACCTGTTTAAAGTACAGACACCAAAAATTTCCTATGTCTATCTTCAGGACTGAAGGCACTGGACAGCACAAAATTTTTTTACTGGTATGAGGCCCTGTAGCAACTGGAAATGACCAAATATGTTTTGTGCTTATGGGGAAGGAGGCTTCAAATTATGCTTTCCCAACACATGCTGTGTGTGCACCTTGTAATGCATGTTGTAGTTCTACTCTGTGTGAAATTGACTAATTTTAACAAAACACCAGAAATCTGATAGTTTCTCTCTCTTGTAACCTTTTGTAACCCTGTAAACAAGGCTGGTACACTCTATCCTTTAAGCACATATTATTGCTTTATTTAGCAATAATAAATAAACACACCTTTTGCCTCAAAATGATATCACATTCCCATTCACCTTAATTCTGTTCAGTATCACTCTAATGTGAAGCTTTTACAGTCCATAAATCAAAATATATTCAAGCATGTGATCCATTAATCCATGTTTGTAAATGTAGTTACTGTGAGACAAGTAAATGTAGGATCTGCTTGCTGCTCTACTCGATTCTGATGTGAAACAAGACAGTCATTAACAAGTTAGAAGCAAAACAACAAAAAAAATCAGCACAAAATAAAACGTCTGGCATACACAGCATTGTATGTGGGGTCAAGTGAAAAGGTTTTAAAAAATACTATTAAAGATACGAAACACATTGCTCTTTAGGATCTGGGTGATGCTGTAAGTGCGACCTACTTTCTCATAGTACTTGATCTCGTAGTCCAGAACTGCTCCATGGGGAAAGTCCGGCTCTTGCCAGGAGAGGGCAATGCTGTTTTGGGAAGCCCAGTCCTTCCTTACCATACCTATCAAGGTGGGTGCTGAAAGGGAAAAGGATAACTAAGGGTTAAAGACGAAGCACAAGGTTTATCCTTCCAACCTCCTGTCTGAGGATACCAACCCGAGGCAACTCGGAGTGACCTCCAGACAGAAAAGCGTGACAGATGGCAATTCTCAGGGAAACCATATAACCTGGAATTAATGTCTCAAGTACACGCTGGTAACTCCTCTGCTGAAGTGCAGAGCAGCTTCTGAAAAATGGCTGTGTGCAAAAACACAAAAAAAGGAATGTTTGGTCTGCCTCCTGCGCCAGCCGGGCCGCGCTGCTGGCTCTGAGGGCACCGCGTCCGGAGCTGAACCGCATTCCTGCATGCAGGCAAATCTTCATTAAATGTTACACCTCAACTGTTTAGGATGTACATTCAGTTTACTCTTTGGGGTAAAATAAAGCGACACAGCTTAAAACAGACGCGATTAATCCCTTTTTGCGCGCTTTGGCCCTTTGTGAGGTGTCTGTGTGCACCGAGATCCTTGAGGAGGCCCCTGGAAGGGATTGGAGTATGGGAAAAGTGGGGGCAAAAGCAGCTTCTGGAAGGGGCCCAACATGCATGGATGCAACCAGGATCCAAATTATCTCCCTGTGGGGTTAACCAATTTTAAGAACCAGTTTTTCTGCCTTTTTGGAAGAGAAAGTGCACGGTTATCTCTGCAATGATTTCAAGTGGTGCAAAGACTGCGTTCTAGAAAATGATCTTTGCTTATTTTATTAATCTGGTCAAGCATGTAGAAATATTCTCCAGGCACTAATGTGGTTTTAATAGCATTGATGTGCAGCTTTCCCAAATGTTACAGCAAACCCAGTCATATTATTCAACAGTCTTGAACACAACTCAGATCAACACTCCTGCTACTGTAAGTGGTTCACAGGTTTCACAGTATGTCTTTCCCCTAAAAAGTATCAGTTTATTACACACCCTCCCCCATTCATCTCTCCTCTGAATCTTACTTAACTTCCAAGTTTCCATGGAGTTGTCTCCTAAAAATAACACATTTTTATGACTTCTGGTTTTATCTTTTGAATGAAAGACTCTCCCCAGGAAAATGAAAAGAGAATCTGCTTCTAGTCACAAAATTTCACGCCTTAGTTTTCTTTCCTGTAAACATTTCAGGATGTTTAAGAAATGCAAACAATAAATAAATTCTAGAATGCAAACAAACACTGAAGAAAACAAACCCATGTGTTTGTCTTTGAAAAAAGGGAAACTCTACACAGAGACATGCACGTTTTTCTCTGTGATAATGCATTTATCTGAGAGAGAAAATTAACTTCCATCCCCTGTCGATCTTCCCTTTGGGTAATTATTCTGTGGGATAATAGTTTTGTCCTCTCTGATGTGAAAAAAAAAACAAAACCAAAAAGCAACAACTCAACATATAAAACTAGAAAAAAACCCTACTAAAGTGTAAGAGTTTACACAGAAAACTTCTACACTTTTGCCACTTTAACCACAGGTCTGATGCATGGGTATCAGAGGAAAAAAAATAAAAAAAGATTTCCTGCCAAGCAGAGTAAAGGATTCACCTGGTTTTCAGGAAGTCCTTAAACAGCATAATGTAAGTAACTGAACACAATAAAACACAAACTAATAAATAACAAGTATTCACAGGATTTGAACCAAAATATTATCCCTGGGTAGGTATAACTACCCCCTCAGCTAAAATAAAATTTTTACTCTTGAAACTAAGGGTGAAGTTGAGCTCTCATAATATTTCTCTGGGGTACAATCAACTTCTCCAAGCAAGATACAAAGTCAGGTCTGTTTAAAGGAAAGCAGGAGCTAGCAAATATTGGATTTGTAATTGCTGAACACTGATCAAGGGCCTAGGAAGGCACTGCTCACATAAATTGGTGTACTATTTGTTATTTTGAATCATTCACTGGCATTGAGCTGTGATTTACAGGTGGGTCTGAGGGAGCTATAGCAACCTGTCAGATACATCTTGTACCCCCTATGTGCCTGCTTAGAGGTGATGGGCATCAGCTGGGCATCCTTGCAAAATTATTAATATTGGTGACAGAAAACACGAGGTTAAGCTGTAGATAAAATTATATTCTTGACTCTTTTAGGCTTTTAAAATATAGACTGCTGATACAACATTATATTCAAATTATAGCCTAAGCTTTACAAGCTTTTCATGTGTACTGCATGGCAGGGATTTTCCTTTGTGTTCTAACTTCCAAATTTATACAGCAATTCATGCATGTTTTCAGCCTGAGCTCAACACAGTAGTTCTTCCATTTGACAAAGTGCATTTCAAAAGCACAGTCATGGTGCACTGGAAGAGCCTCTCAAAACTTCAGTATATGAAATAATCCCAGTTATCTTCCTGGGAAACAGCTCAGTAGGAAATTAACAGAACAAAATTATTTTAGATCTTCCCTAAACCACCTGTGCTTGACCTGCACGTGAAACCAACAAGCACAATCAGCAAGGCTCACACCTGTAGCACTGTGCCAGCACTGAATCTTCTAATCCAAGTGCAGAGATGTGCACATAAAGCTGTGAACATGAGAAGTGTATTTGTGTTTGTTTCAAGTAAAAAAAAAAACAACCAACCAAAAAAAAGAGTGTTCTTTTTAACAAAAAGGCTCAGAAGAATCACCATTGATCATTTCCTGTATGTGGAGAAGGATGATCCTGTTTTTGCCAGTTATGATTCCAGTCAGAAATTTATTGTAGGAAGGAACAGAAAAATAAAGCCAAGCAATTAAAAGCACAGCTATCTGAGTTTCTATTTCTTTTGTTGTGAAGTGCTACTAAAGAGCACTCATTTCTGTGAAGAAATTTCAGCTCCTTATAACTGTTGCTCACCAGAGCAGAAGTCAATTAGACCTTAGAGATCCTATCTACTTATTGTTACAGCTCCTTTTAACCAGCAGATTGTAAGATAGGTAAATCCTATTTTCCCATTCCTAAAGACGGCTCTAATGTCCCTATGATGAATCAATAGAAAATTCTTTTAATTAGTTGTTTCAAATCCAGAAGCTGCAGGAGAACTCTAATATGGTTACCCAATGAAACCATTTGAAAAAATAAATGCTTTGAAGAGCAGCGTGGGTTTTAATCACTTTAAGGGCAGCATTTTCTTGCCATTGGTCCTAGGCTGAAGGGTGGTTTCTGGCTCTTGAGCTCAGCACTGGTCTGTGTTTTTTATGGAGGAGTCTTTGTACCATCTGTTTTCTTCTGCACTGTTATAAATTTCTTGAATCACAATGAGTCATCTACAATGTGGTGAGCTCCTCATTTAATTTAGTCTGATAAGCTTCTCAGTCTTTTCAATTTTTTATTGAATAATGGAAGTTCATTCTTTAATTCAGAGTGAGCTGTTTTTATTCTAAATTCCTCTGGCTTCTCTTTTTCAGAATCTTTCTTTTTCTCATGTGCTACATACGAGAGAAAAATGTGTATTTTAAACAATGACTGGATCAAAGTATCTTTTCCCTAGAAATGTTCTCTTTTTCTGAGGCTGACTTCCATTATCTGTAACTGTCTGATTTCAAAATAGGTGATCTGTAGTGTTGCTGAAGCTTTTTTCCTTTAGTACATTTTCTAATTGTGCCATTTCTTGTTTCACACTCCTGAAAGTAGGCAAAGAAATGCCTCCTGTTTCCAGGACTGAACAGCTTTTATAGGATGTCCATTCATGGTGAGGAAGCTTCAGACCCTATGGCAGCTGATGACCAAAGCTCACCTGATACCTGTTCATACATGGAATCATTCAACCCTTCATATCTCATTTCAAATCTTATTTTCTTGGTGAAGAGAAATCATGACAGCCCAAAGACCTCTCCCTTCAGTCATTTTTTGTTAAAAAAATCTACCATCAAACAAGATCAGGTTTTCCAGCAGTTTTGTCCTCTTCCTTCCCTCTGAATTGAATCTATTTTGCCCAAAACCAAGGAAGTGCCAGCAGACACAAATTCAGAGAGGAGAGAGTGGGATTGGAACTGTACATATGCTGTGGGGAGGACTGCAGCTTCATTCCTTTGGACACCATCCTCATCAGAAGGCTATGGGTCTCAGTATGTAAAATATTGGGAGTCTCAAAATATAAAATAATGCCATTTGGGATTGCATGTTTAATTCAGTTTGTTGTTTCTATACCTCTGCCATTACCAACGATAACACAAATTGCATAACTAAATGTAATTCTTTCCTTGAGACCTCTGCCTGTTTCAAGGTACAGGAGAGATCACACCCACCAAAACATAGGGCTTTATCACCTGTTTTCTGAGTGGGGTTGCCCTTCAGAGGAGGGAACCCATCCCTCTCCCTGCCTCTTCCTCCTCTCCTATCTCAGTCTCTTTTCAACTGCAGTTATGGGAAAATAGTGACTAAACTCTACTCAATCTCCTTGCTTCTCTTTCAAAACTCATTAATCCCTGCTAGGTTCACCCTATAGTGGAGGAAACCTGCTTTAACATCCCACAGGAAGGCAACATTCCTCCTGTTGGGGAACAAATTCTTCCAGTAAGAGAAGAACAGTTGAGAGTGGAAGAGATATCAGTGCTGTAATGAGTAGTTTACATTGACTATGTTGGGTCAGAAAACAAAAGAAAACTGTTTTCTTGGTCATGAAAAGGAAAGGGCTTCTTCAAGCTTCAATCACAGATTAAGGGCACAAATTAAACCAACAAACTATGCTTAACACTATAGAAGTTATAGTTATCTAATAATTCCAAGTTCAGAAAACAAAAATGTTAGGAAATCAATGAATCAGAATAGAGATGTATCAGGGTCCAAATCTGTAGTGTTCTTCCAGATGGTAAAAACAATCCTTGTACTTCTTCTATACCAGAAAAGGCTATTATAACTTTACAGTTTCACCAGCCTACGTTCTGTAACAATATTACAATTCCTATACTGCTGGACACTGAGTATGATTTTATATTATAAATAACAACAAAAAGAGCACTGAGATTTAATTCACAATACCACATTTAAAAAAAACAAAACAAAACAGACTTTGTTTCAGGGCACAGTAAGAAAAATATTACTTTCACTTCTGATTCTAGAAAGACTATTAGAAAGGTAATAAATAGTAAAAAGGTCCTCTCTAAGAGAAGACATTTTACTCCAGTAATGGCACTGGAAGCAATGCAACAACTTCTCCTGATCCATGATACTGCCTCCAGGATTTTACCCATTTGAGCTACTTGCCAAGGATTTTCCAGGGAAGTTAAGAGGCCTGAAGCCTTTATCCTGCATTACATACATTACATGTATGGACCCTGTGATCAGTCATCTCAAGGATGTAGTTGTGCTGTCTATCATCCAGAGGAGTCCTCATTCCTGCAACATGGTTATTAATCCTCCAGCAGAGATGCAGTTCATCCTTTCTTTCTTTTGTGTTTGTTTGCTCATCCTTCTGTTGCTATCTTTGTAGGATAAAGGAAGAAAGAGTATCTTATGAACAAGGGATGTGATAGGGATCCAGGAGACCTCTGTTTATATTCTTTTCTGGTTGTGCTCCAGAGATTTTCTTTTTTCTTTTGACTGAGCTATCTTAACGTACAATGTGAATGCCAATAAGTTCCATTATTTGCAATACGTGAGCTCTTTCTTGTTAGAAGTGTGAGTGTGTGACTATAAAAGACTAAAAACTAAGCATAAGTTGACATGGGAAAAAAACTCACAGAAATATGAACAGAAATTAAACTTTTATAAACAACCCCCCCAGTTCATAACCTATCTCTTTCTATTTAAGATGTTTCATCAGGTTTATACTAAATTCAGCAAGAATTTGTTTTCTTACTACACAAGCTTGCTTTCAATTAGTACAGTGACTAGATAAGATATTTGATTCTTCCCATAATAGAATCTCTTCTCTTCCTAATAATTTCTGTAGTAATTCACAGTTAAAATGCTTGGAGGGGATATTATTAGTGGCACTAACCTTGGAGTTCAAAGTTGAGTATGGTGTTTCCCTGACAAAGCATTACAGCCAGCAAATTAACAAGTTTGAGGTAAAAAAAAAGTATTTTTTACTTCATTTTCTTACACTAGTTCCCTGAAGGTTTGCACTCAAAAGACAGCAGAGCAGTGTGCTTCTTTTGAAGCACTTCATTTACTGAAAATAGGCCTCCAGCAAGTTATAATTATCATCTCTCCCTCCATCTTAAAGTCTTTCTCCTTGCAGATCCCCTTTGCTTGCTCAGAAATGGTGGATGGAAGCCAAGTGAACCCAATACCCTTGTCAAAATCTGGATTCTGCTACAGTGTGGTGGGCTAAAGGTCATGATAGACACAACCCCCAGATTTCCTCCAGGGGAAATGTAGATTCAACATGGCTTTTGTGCTCCATAATGCAATTCTTCCTTGCTGCCTAATTTCGCTTTCATCTATTGTTGATCTCATGTAAGGAGACAGTAATTATTCATCCACATGATTTTGCAACACTACAGATTTCCTTTCACTTACAGAATGTGCTGCCATTCTCCATTTTTCAAGCTTCAGACAGAAGCACTCCTAAATCTTTACTCCTTACAGGACCTACTCACCTTCTGGTACTTCAAAGTGGATTTTAGTAGAAGATACTTAAAACAAAAGTTTAAAATAAAGCCTCAGCTGTCAGTCAGACTGTGTGGCTGTTCTGCTCTCTCTGATGGCGTGTATGTGCAAAACCTCAAAGGTAAAAAGTATTGTGAGATATTTTACAAGTTATAACACAGTGAATGGTTAAAAATATCATAGTTACAAATTTGTTTGTTTTTTTAGAAATAGTATCCCTTAAAAAATCACACAAATGCTTTACCTAAATTTATGTTTTAAGGAGTTACTTTCTATGTTCTGTACGTCTGAAGCAAGAAGAATAAATTCAATTTAAAAAAAGCATAGAGAGGGGGTGTGAGTCCAGGAATCAGATGCAAACGAAACAAAAATATGCAAAACTAAACCAGGATGCCTGTCACATAAGCAGAAATAATGTCAAATCAACAGGCCTCTGGCAACCGAAGGGATTTGCATTAGAATAAGCAGATTCTTGGCTCCTTTCTACTGCCTTTCAGGGCTGGAGCAGCAGGAGGCAATGAGAGACTTAAAGACCCAGTGGGTCACAGGGATTCCTGAGGGAACAGTTCTCTGAAAACCAGAGCTGCCCTCTCCTTGTTTGGCAAAACTGAGGTTGTGTGGGACTGGTGTATCAGCTCACTACAGGTGGCAACAACTTCTGTGGCTGAATGGCACAGCAGAAATGTGGTAACTGGGGAAAAAAGGCCCTTCTCTTCACTGGCTTTTTCAGGGCATGTTGTTCTGGATCAAAAACAGGGCAAGGGTGCAAGAGGCCACTCCAGGCAAGTCCATTCCCTTCCTGTCACTCCTATGGCGATTATAAACCCTGTTGTGGTACCTACAGGAGAAGTAACAGAACATTACATCCTTAAGCAGCAGATTTTCTGCTTTCACAACCTCAAATGTTCTGTGTTGTGCTGTTCACTGTTCCTTCTGACTCAAACATTGTGGCGAGCCACTGACTCTTGGCTGGTGGTATGTTTGAAATTGGTGTGTGTGCTTTCCTGGGGTACTATGGCTGACATGCAGGATTCCTCTAAAAAAGATGGCAGAGTGGCTTATGGGGCTTCCTTTTTAAGGAAAACTGTGCTAAAAGAGAAGGAGGCAGGAGAAATTGGTTTATCAACAGACTCAGATTGCTACTATAATGATTTAATCAGCGTGAAGAAAGATGTGTTCCAGCCCGTGTGTTTTACAAGTTAAAAATATCATTCCAGCGCTGCTAGGTGCCCTGTGATGTGGGAACAACCTGTGGTGACACATTTCTTCAGAGAACTTTGTTTTCAGCCTCCTGGTGTAACTTGGGTATTGCCATAAATTGATTGGAAATACAACTTGAGGTTAAGAAGGCGTCTTTTATTGCAGCGAGGTGTCATTATGGAAACAGAGCTGTAACTAAGTCTCATTCAGCAACAACCCCTCCAGGGTCAACTGCAACCAAATTGCTCTGCAGAACTTCCTGCTGCTAAATTGATCTCAGAAGTTTGAAAATGAAATAAGCAGGTTAAAAAGCACTAGGAAATCTGCCATCTCTTCACTCCATTAATTGCTACTTGTCCTGCGATGTAACAAAGGCAAACATAAAATGTACACTCATTTCGGCAAATCTATCCTGGTCTTGTTTGTATCCAAATACAAGGCTGGATCAGATTGTAGGTAATTTTCTGTCAAACAGTACTTTACAGGTCTGAAAAAGGTTTTCCTTTTAGTAAGAATATCATGAATATTTTATGTGAACATCTTCTGTGAACCTTCTGTAAAAGCTGTGTTTGTTGGCATGTGCAGAGAATGTCAGAGCTACTGTACTTCAACATTTTGAGTAAATGTGTGTAAGTGCATGGAGACACATCCAATACTGACTTCAAATGTACATATTCAAATAATTTTCCTCAAAATGTTGATTTTCACAAAGCATTCTATAAATCACAGTGATGCCAAATAAATATACCCTCATAAATTAATTCCCAGAGTGATTTTACAAACAAAATTGTGTAACTTATTATATGCTTAATACATGCTAAAAATATTCCAAAGGTTTAGTCTAGCTCTGTTTTATTGAGGGTCAAGTATGTTTTAAATCTTTAATGTGGAAACCTATGCACAGAAAAGCAGACCCTTTTAAACTCTGGCATACAGACAAGAAACAATTCTAGGAGGCCAGGAAGTCAATGGTTTGTACTTGATGCACAGGAATCACTGAAAAGCACTGCTGCTGTCAAATGGAGGTTAGCTGTTCAATTTCTACTCAAATAGTAAAGAATTTGGCTTGATTCAAACAAGTTAAAAAACTGGGGATTATTTTGGCAAGTTCTCTTAAATCCCTCTGTAGTTAGGAGATGAGATGCTGCACCTGCTTTGGGTGCTTGTAGATCAAATGTATGCCCTGGTTTTAGCCACAGTATTCAATACATTCATCACTACCATCAGCACAGAAGCTCATTGCAAAACAAGCCATGCATCTTCTTTAAAAGTGACCTCCAGAGCAAGGCAGGATTTTAGATATGTCAAAATCCTAAATAAATTTTTTCTTTTTTTTTTTTTTCTTAGTTGGGTGTATCTATACAATACTTCTGCATGAAATAGCATGTTTAAGTTACCAAAAAAAAACCCCATGGACAAAAAACTGTGGCACATGCTCTATAGTGAAAGATCATTTATGTTTTCTTTTAGTTTGCTCATTGGGGATGTGTACACACCTCTGAGTCTGAGGGCAGGTTCTCAGGGTGATGGATAGAAGCAATGACAGCTGAAGGCATCAGGGCAAATCAACTCTAAAAGCAAAGAGCCGCTGGCCTTTAACTTCTGTTATATGTAAAACCTGAGGTTCAGAAGAGGCCAGTGGCTCTTTCTGGACTACTGTGCTCATATTCTGAAAACATGTCACACTAATATTAAATGCATTTGAAAAATAAATGTCTTTTTTTGTGTGTTGTTCTCTTCCAAGAAGATTGAGTTGCTTTTATTCGCAAAGACAAAACGCTGCAGAGTTGAAAAACCATTGGGATCTAAAGAGTTTTCATCTTTCTGACTTGTATAAAAATTAAAACACCAAGAAAGAAGTGTAGAAATTAGATTAGATGATAGGCAGTAAATTTCAAAGTGAGGTTTGTGGAAGCCTGGGTAATTATGGAATAACCTTTCAAAAGAGAAGCCTCTTCAACTATTTGCTGCTAGTTAGCTCATGCCCTGCAGCTTGTGGTTTAATACTTGCTCACGGAGAGGCAATCTCCTGACAGAGATTCATGTGAGAAGGAAACCTGAGCATCCACACTTTCAGGTCAGTACATCACTTAGCTTAAGAAGCCTGCCTTTTCTTTCCAAGAAATTAATTATCCAATGAATGCCCTCTTGGCAAGAGCCTCTGAATTGTCAGAACTCCTCCATTATGCCCCTTTGGTATTTCTGTTCTTGACACTTAATGAGTTTTTGTGTTCTTCAACATTCTGTGTGCTGAGCTCTGCCCTTGGAGACTTTTTCCCAGGTCTGTTTTTCATCTCCTATCTCTAGCAGCACAACAAATGTGCTTCCTACAGAAAAAAAGCAGGAAGGCTTGAGGAGAAAAGCTGAGAACTTCTGCCCTATACAAGCTCTTCTTGTCCAAGGGATGAACTCAAGGGGACCTACTGACACATGCAGAGCTTGCACTGGTTTTTATCTAAAAAAGGACCATAAAAATCCTGTGCCATCCAAAAAGTTAGGGAGTTGACAGACACTGAGTCAAAAAACAGCAAAAACATTCCTTATTAACTAAAATGCTACTGAAACTGGAAGACCAGCTATGGAAAAACATTATTTGGCACTTTCCTGATCTTCCATCAGTGTAACTCATAGCTTATTGTCAGAGACAAAAATAATGGACCAAATGAGCCTTCTGAAATTCAGAAATATTATCTGGTTACAAAGCTTTCTGTTTAGCTCAGTCCAAAGGCAAGCTGGCTACATACAGTTTCCTTCTGGAACAAGCTTTATCTATCCCTGAAGAGTCTTCTGCACTGCAGAAATTTTACAGAGAAGACACTCTGCTCTTGTAGCTCTGGTACTTGCTTGTAAGAACTAATGGCTCATATCCACACAGAACATTAGTGATGTGCAGCTGAGTGGTTCAGGGTCTAACTTTTAAGTGCCTGATCCTCAGAATGATATTCAGAGTTAAATTATGCTCTGTGTCCAAGCTCCCTAACACTGTCAAAACCAGAAGAAATCAGAGCATGCACAAAATTGGAGCTTGACAATTTATAGACAACTTTCAGTTTGACAGCTCATTTTAAACACCACGGTTAGACACTGGTACTTCACTACTGCCCACAAGCAATATTGTTACATTGGAATAACCCACAAAATAATGATCTCAGTAGCAAAATTTTGCTAATCCTCTTTTATTTTTATCATGAAGAAAATCTTGCTTCTTGGAATCTTCTTTAGATGTTCTAAGTAATTCTCTTTGCTCAATATCATATCTTGATGTGTGACTCAGTTGTAGTCTGTAGTTTAGAAGGTCTGAGAAATTAGTGTGTCCACACAGGATATTTAAAGTTCTTTGGCACACAAACAAAACCAAGCAGTAAGACCTGCTAATTCAGATCCATGTCTCAGTGCTTGGCAGTGATCTCCATTTCTGTGACCTTCATCTTAAAATTTCTACAGCAGACAATCGTCTCAAATCCCTTTGTACTCAAACATATGATGAAACCTGGGCAAGAAAAGCCCCACCAAAAAAACCCAGCAGCTAAGGAAATCTTTAACACAGTAAAAAAAAAAAAATATTTTTTTTTTGCTCCACACATGCAGCAATTCCTTGAATGCCATCTAGAGGACACTAACCTCCCATGGCTATGAAAGGGTCCTGACACACTCAAATGTGTCTGTTTCTGGGTCTTATAGCTCTTTAGCTGTACTGTTCAGAAAATAAAGGTTAGTAAAATGTGGTTAAAAAGAAAGTTTAAAAATACCAACAAAATAAATAATACAGGATGGCTTTGTAATAGCTTTCTAAAAATATTATTCTGCTTACACAGATTAATTCTGTGCCAATAAATTGGTGGAAAATAATTACTGGAAACAAAAGGAGTATTTGCATGTTGAAATTTTTTGTCTCAAAATTTGCTGGTTATCATTTTGAAGGTCCTGCATCAATACCATGAATTTGCTGAGCCATCATGCTAACTCTGCAATAATTCAGAACTTTTCATATTTCATTAGCGAACATGATCACAAAGTATTTGTAGTGTTGCCTTAATTAATCATGACATGGTTGGTCAGATATATTGTGATTGGGTTTGCAACTGCTTGTTATGCAAGGTGATCTTCCCCTGATACGTCCTTCCAAAAAATTCCATGTTAACTGAATGCATAAAGTCTCTAAGAAGAAAGGCTACCTTGATAATTAATTCATTGTCTCTGGCTGACAAGAAGTCTTCAAACTCTTTGAACTCCTTGAACTCCTTGAGTTTGTCAGTGTTTGTTATCAGTCTCCATTTGCTGGTCAGGTCCCATTAAACTTACACCATCTACTCTCAGTTACTTTAAGCACCTAATTCCATGGGAACACCTAAAGTTAGGAGCACCAGGACCCATTTAACAGAAGAAATGTAGCAATTCTATTTCTTCTGCAGTTTGTAAGATGGCACATCTTACAAATGTTATAACCTCAGCCTGTCTAGTCCATTCTCTGCATCTCCTCTCAGTGCCTACACTGGAAGGACACTGAGTTCTCTTTCCTTAAGCAGTGAAATGTCTAATTAATTTAATCTGCACTCACAAAACCCCCCCTTAATGGTTTTGTTTCTAAGATAAACATCACTCTATCCCCACTCCATTCTATAAACTTTCATATCACCACGTAAAATATTTTAAATTATGTATCAGACACTTAATAATGCAACCTTTTTCAATCTGAACCTCCCATCATGTATTCAGGTATAATCCTGCTATATTGCCAAGTTCAAAAATGTTATTTGCTTCTTTTTAAAATAGGCTGAAATACATGAGGCATGGAGCCTCAGATTATGATGTAATAATAATAATCACTGTTACCTGACATTTCAGTAAGCACACAATCCTGAATACAAAATATAAAACAGATGAGAGGGAGACATTTATTAGCACTCTCAAGTAATTGGAACTAGCAAGGAAGACATATTTCAATGCTTACAAATGTTGATTAAATAATTAAGAAAATTTCATCTCTTTAAGAATGACTTCTAGAAGGTTTATGATTCAGAATAATAATTTGTATGAGGCAATTTTTATGATAAATACATAATTGAAATATTCAGCTATCATAATTCTGTTTCCAGGGTCATATGTAGACTGCTCTCATTGTCTGAATAATGTGTCCATATTCTACATATACTTTTTGTTTACAGCGGACCAAGGTTACCAGGAACCTCCTGCTGTACATTTTGCTTATCCTGTGCTGTTTGAGGTGCTCATGAATGATCTGGTGAGATGAGAAAGTCTGCTAAACTTAATCAGGGTAGTAAAAAGGCAGGACTGTGGAGAACTGTGGAAGGGCTTGATGAGATCAGCTGACTGGATAATAAAATGGCAGATGAAATTCAGAGGAGAGTAATGCACACAGGAAAAGAACCCCTAATTTCATAAGTAAAATGAGCTCTGAGCTGACCATTTCCTCAAGATTTTTGAGTTCTAATAAATAGAGCTGTGAAAATGCCAGCTCTGTGCTCCAATGTAATAAAAGAAAGATTAAATGAAATGTTAGGAATTACAAAGGAAAAGAAAAGCCACCAGACCTTCATACTGTGACAGCATATGTGCACATTTGAAACACATTTTGAATACTGTGTATAATTTTGGTTTGTCATCTCAGAAATGGTATGTTAGAACAGGGAATATCCACAGCAATTAGTAAATTAAAGCTTTGGAATGGCTTACACACAGGTAACTCGAGAAAAGATGTGGGCTCTGCAGTCTGAAAAGGAGGATGCAATGAAAGGTGGAAGCAGAAATGATACAAAGGATACAAGGTGTGATCCTTTCTTCTTGCAGCACAAAAGCTAGACATGGCAAGTGAAATCCAAAGGATGTGATCCTTAATAAAATGTGAAATTAAGCTTTTGAATGCCTTTCCAAGGGATGCCATAGATTTTAACACTTATTTAGTAATAAATTGTTAATCTGTTACTGGGCAAGGATGACCCCCCAAAGTACAACTTGGTTGAGTACACAGGAAATTTATCTTGTAAACTTCTTCTGTTCTCTCACTCAGGTCTAATCTTCAATTTTTATCTACTGCCAAACAGGATGTGGAGCCAGTTGAACTAATGGTGTGATCCAGTACAGCTTCTCTTTTGGATAATCAACAGGAACAGAAAATGAATGTAAGAGGAGAGCAGGGCTGCTGCCTGTTTTGGTACTTAGTAGCTTTATGAAGAGTCTTAGCCATTTATTTGTGTGTGTGTGTTTATCTGTGTGTGTGTGCATGGTGGTGAGAAGCCTGGAGTCTTCCCAATGAATCTGCTGCATGTGCATGGAGAAACTGCTTGCACCTTGCATATTGTAGTGGATCTGTGCCATCTGTGGCACCTCTGCTGTATCTCAGCCTCACTGCAATCATTCATCACCAAGTCCCCCTGCATGTATTCTCTGTGAGGAGAGAATTTAACACAAACTGGAAAGTGCTGACCATGCCTGAAGTCAGAGGAGTGAAATACACAAGTAAACCTAAAATGCAATGCACTCCCACAAAGATGCTATGGACAACACATCAAGGAATTCTTCAGCTCATTTGGAGGCTGAGGCACTGGGTGCTACCCCCACAGTCAGGCACCTACCAAAACCCTGCACATCTGCTCTGTGGACAGCCACCCATCTTCCAGAAGGGAATCTGCCAGGCAGACAGCCCAGAGAAACATGGGAATTCCTTAACAACAGGTACATGCACTTGGCTGACTCTCTGGGGGAGACAGATTTTGTGTCTTTGGCCTGGGGCAGACTCAGCAGAGAACAAACTGTTCTGGGATGGTCAGGAATGGGAAGAGTCCCCTCTGCATTGTTATTCCTGTACTGGGCCTGAAGATGAGCAAAGGCTGCAGGATATGCATTGAGTGAAGAGAAATGCAGGAGCAAAGACACTTCAAGACATCAGGCTTACTGCAGCAGCAAAGGAAGAAAAGATCCTGTGCAGGGAAGCACTGAAATGGAACTTACTGGAATATCTACAGGGAATTAGTGGTACCAAAATTGGGATAAGCTGAAATATTAGTCCGTCTGTGAGTGGATTATCCAAGAGACATCTGCATTGCCTGTGGATTTTTATAAACACATGAAGTAGGTGCTGAAATTCACACACCACTGGATTGATCTTTTTTCATAAGCCTCAGAGTGGCTGAGACATTAATTTCTTTAAAGTATGAGCTTTATTCCTTAACATGAATTTCTTGGTTTAAGAACTCAGCACTGTCTTAAGTAACATCACTATCAAAATAGCAACCATTTAATTCAGTAAAGATGGGAATGGATGGAAAAACTCATGTGGAGAGATTTATTACTTAATAAAGTTTGCATACCACATTTAGTCTGGATGTAATTCATAAGACCTTGGATGTTCACTGCTCATATCCTGCAGAACATAAAATAAAGAATATCTACTCCTCTTCCACAGGTCAAAAAATAATAAGCACACTTTGGCTACTGATCAAACTGAACATATGTAGAGATTGAAGCTGCCCCATCTGCGTGCTGGCAGCAGAAGGGCTGAGGCATGTTGTGTCTGAATCGGAGACATGAGCTGAGTCCTGCCCTGCAAGCCCCCCAGAGCCCCTTCAGCTGCAGGTGGAGGAGCATCTGCAGGCTCAGGGACCAGGGTGGCACTTCAGGCTGGCAGTCACATCCTGATGGACGTGTCACTGCCCACAGACATTTGTACACTGTGCCCACACCGGTCCGGGATCGCCAGCACAGGAACTGGCTTTTTATCTAAATTGCCCAGGAAGCAAGGCTCTGCAGGGATTGTTTTTAGGTCTGCCTGGCATGTGAATTTAAATATGCATAAAACCAGAAGGCAGCTTCTGGGTGGCTTTACAATGCATTACATTTTCTGTCATTGTGTCTACATATGTATTCATTGCAAAATGGTTTTAGAAAGGAAAGATGCCTCAGCATGTGAAAAACCAAACCAAAACATCCCTTCTGCTCCCACATTTATAGGCATGATTATGCTGTCATCATGCAATGAAAAATAAAGAAAGACACAAACTTCTTTGGAAGTTTAAACTGAGTTTTTTTTTCTCCAGTGGCATGAAACAACAGTATGAATTCAGAGATATGACAGATGGCTTCAGTCAGGTTTTACTAATTTACTGAAAAGTTTTTAGGCAGAGAATATGTATATCCTGAATTTGAAGTACACTGCATACTTGTGAAAGTCTGTATGCATTACTTAAGAGGTGTGAAGCAACCACAGTGATGCAAGAAAAAAAACACAAGATGAAAAACAGACTTCCCACAAAGAATATCAAACCTTACGTGTTTTTAGAGAGCATTTTTGTTGTCCATGTTAAGAAGTATTTTCATTTCAGTTTGCAGCACCACAGTAGTTTATTTCTCAGTTTTTTCTTTCATTTTCGTAAGTAATTTTGTATTAGAAGTTTATCTATTCCCAACAATTATGGTAACTCGGTTACCCCTTCGAATACATTTTTCTGTGAATAAATAATATTGTTTAAAATAAAAGAGGTAGAGAACAGAATCTGTTATTGTTATCTAGTAACTGCACTAGGCATTTTTTACTTAAATAAATGCATATAAAATGCAGTGGTTATTTATTTCAGTGTTTCCATCTACAGCACACAGCTGCATGGCTCAGCCTTGTGAGCAAACACATGCTACTTGGGATCAACAGGGTGAGCAGCCATAGGAAATACAACTGATTGAGACATAAAATTCTAGTTATTTTTCTTTCCACATGGCTTATTTCTGCTCTTCTTAGTGCATGCTGTTTGAAGAAGCCACGCTGTCAAGGCGGTCAGTAAAACACACAGAAAACACTTCTGCCCTTTGGTTTCCTACTTAGAAGCCATCCTGCTTCCCTTTCTGTCTTATCACTGAAGACAAGGGTGTTTTCCCAGCCAGAGAAAATCCTGGCAGAAAACAAAGACTGTTTATATTGTAATTATCCATTTCAGTATTTGTGTAAATAGAATGAAATGTCACAGAATTCAGTCTGTAGCTCTGAATGCTTTAATTTGGGAATGCCTGGGATGTTTCATTTTGAGTTTTTATTTAGGTACACCATGACTTTGCTCCTTTACCAGGTTTTCTATATGCACCATTCCTCTTCCAGTTTTAACTAGATCTTTGTTGTAACTATATCTCTTTTAGGCAACTGATCCTTGGGACATCAGGCCATTGTGATGGATGTGAGAAACAGCCTCAAAGAGACAGAAGAATATGGTGACATGAGCAAATTACAGCTTTGATCACAGCCAAACTTAAGTTTTCAAACTTTTGTTTCTGAAAGCAAAACCTTTCCAATAAAAACATACTTTGCATGATTAAAATTATATTTTTAAAGGAAAAACTTTAACCAGTTGGTCTATATTTACATCTTTAAGTTTTTGCTTTCTCCCTGTAGGATATATTTACATATTTAGATGTCAAAATGACAAAAAATTTGGATGCTAGTTAGCACACAGGTTCATCCTGGAGCACATGGGCCTCTTGGGAATATGTATCTGAAGACAGGCAGAGTAAATTTTTTAGGGAATTAAAACCCCCTCTGATCAAAATGATGCACTAAAATCTTACAGAATTTATACACCATAATGATCAGGTGAATGCAAATTAATCCCAGAACTCCATGGGTAGGCTTCACAACAGGCAAGGCAAATTAGACACTGGAGGAGGGAGGGGAGTTTTCAAAATCAGACCAGGCTAAGAATCATATTCTTGAGACAGAGTGAATCTAGTCTTGCACAATTTACAACGTGGTAAAAGCTCTTAAGATATGATAGATGGGAAAAATGTACATCTGAATTCTTAGTCAATGAAATCATAAAGAGATAGGACTATTACCAGGCTGAAATCTCAGATTTACTGCATTTGGAAACAGTGAAGTGTAGTCAAGATAAATACTGGAGATGACACTGGCAGCCAATGAAAGTACTTCAAAGTGCTTGATTATGATCCATTATTTATGATCTAACATGAAAACTGTGAGTAGGAGGAAAAGGTCCCTGTCTCAAAGGCTTGAACATGAGAGATGAAGGATTAAAAACAGAAGGGGAAGCAAGAGATGGTTTCCTAAGTGAGGACGTAAATTTAGTTTTTCTGTCATTTCTAGCAGGCTGCCCCAATGTCTGGAATATTTAACAAATTTAGTAAAATTACTTGAAATTATCTGAGAGCATTTGTATCCTAAATAATCCATAAGCAGAGATGGTTACTATTGGAATAATTTTGGACTGACTCAGCTTCAGAAACATTAAAGTCCCTACATGGAGTCAGCTAACTTTAAAGCTACCTATAGAAAGGAATGCATATGATCTTTAAATTAATCCTTCCAGAGCAGCTCACACAATTGTATTAAGATTCTAAGACTTCTGTTAAGAAGTGGTCAGTTTATCCTAACAGCCATTCTTTTGAATGATGAGTTGAAATAGATCCTTTACTCCTACATAAAATCTCCACATTCTCCTATCAAAATGAAGAAAATTTTATAGACACAAAAACTTTGGTTTTATGCTTTGACCAAATATCAAGAACAAAAAAAACCCCATCCTGAAACAGCTTCAGATTTAGCAAATCACATTAAAACACATTAAAGGACAAGATAATTCAAATTTGATTTTAATACAGTTCTTCACTGTAGATAGTATTCAGCACAACTATTTCACTCAATTGCATTTGTTTAATCACTGATCCAGAAAAGGATGTCTCAATGTGTAAGGGCAAATGAAATAAAACAACTCTGCTGTTACACAGCAGAATCTGGCCTTCACACAATCACAACGACCTACCTCACATTTTAAAAATTCTGAACACAGATGCTAAGCAGTATTTGTCTCAAAAAAATGCTGAAACTGGTGCTAAATTGAATCGTAAGGATATTAACAATAACTTAGGAATCATCAACATTCATTCCTTTCAGCTCTCTTCAGTAGTAATTAAAAGCACTGTGTTGTCTAAATACTGTAGAGTGAAAAACTGGAACAAGTGTTTCTTCCCTATAACTAAAAGTAGAAGCAAAACCTGTCAACCACATTCTTACCTTGCTATCATTATCTTGACAAAACAGGAATGTCTCTGCTGTCAAAATGGCACCGAGCACAAACATTTTTGTTCATGTTTTGTATTGCCTAGGATGGGGTGTTGAGGGTGGGGAGGGAAAGGGCAATTTGTTCTTCATGCCCCAATCCAAGTGGCCTCTTAGCAGCACGTTGGCTCAAGCAGGCATTCCAATTTCAAATAATTTTGTGAGAGCTTCTGTGCATGCTGAACAAATCCTGCCATCCTCTCCAGCTCCATCATCCAGCATCTTTCAATCAACAAATTGCACTTTGGCATGAACAAAAGGTTTAGGATGGACTTCTGCCACCCTCCTGGTCCCAAGCTAAATGGCTGTGAACATATGCAGAGATTGTGCTGTTCATTTTTATGGCTTTATGATGGCACATTTAATTGTAATGAAAGTGCAATTGATGGAAAGTGAGTTACAGATTGAACAGGCAGTAAAGCAGATGTACAAGGTCATTCAACAAGGACTACTCATTACTTCAAATTACCACCCATGAGGAGAATCTACAGAATATGCCAGGATGGAGCTCTTTCTCTGACACCTCATCTTTCAGTTTCATCCCAAAGGCCATCTTTGTTTTCTTTACGGATAGCATTTCCCAATTAGAACCTGCTGCCTTAAGTTACAATGACTCAATTGCCATCTCTAATGCAATTCACACATGTGAGGCTGCTCCTGCTGCTCCCATTCATTCTGAGAAAGGTGATTGCTACAAATTGCACACAACAGTTTGTCTGTTCACAGACCTGTGTTTCTGCCCCATTTGACAGAGTGATGAAAGACAGATGCCTTGTTTAGTTTTAAATCATATTTGCATTCCATTTTCATTTATCTTTTACTTTCATAGCTCCTTGTTGAACTACAGTCTGACAATATTTGTCAAGAAAAAAAAAACCCATAACTTGCTTAACAGTTTATAGGATTTGGCAGCATTGGAGCTTTTTCTTGATTATCTGTCCTGGCATCACAAACAGGGACAAGTATTAGATGGAGACAGTTAACTGGAGCACAACTTTGTTCATTCTTCTGGGAATCAGCAATATTTTACTGGAGGTACTTCATGATCTTTTTTTGACTGCTGCCTCCCAGAGAGCCAACATCAGAACCTTTATACTTTCCAAATGATTTCTCAGTGAGCTGGAAGGGAAGCATTGCCTTGCCTACAGAGAAGGCACGGGTGAGATGGAGTTAACGAAGTACTCATTAAGGAATGCTCGTTCCAAGACCTCTTCAAATTTCATTTAATAGAAAGTCAGATTTGCTATCCAAAGAGTTCCAGCCTAAAGCAGAAGAAAATGCCAGCAATTAGCTCAGCCCTCTGCAAGACTGCCTTGCACCATGCCCCTGTCTCACTGAATTCTTACAGGGAGGAAGAGCTGTGTGTCCTCCTGTCACCCCTTCAGATGTTTTTTCTGACACCTTCATGCCTCCCTTCCAAATCCTAGGCCTCTTTGCACTAAAGGTAACTGTCAATAGTTTAAAACAATTAATATTTTATTAACTTGAAATACATACATATAAAAATAAAAAATATTAACAATATTTTATTGTATTGGTCAAATACAATAGCTCAGAAAATAGCTCAGAAAATAGGTACATTAGGGCCCTTCACCTTGTATTTTTGTGCTGTGATTTGGTGTAGAGTTGCTAAAGGAATAGAATAAATACCATATTTACATATAGGAAAACTATGATTCCTCTTCATATCACCTTCAATCCACAGCTTCAAAACTGCTAATCTAAAAAATGCCATGCCATGAAAAAGACAAAGCTAAACTGGAGATCAGTAGCAATGTTGTTATTTGCAAGCATTATCGGCAGAGAATATCAACATTTTTGTCAGGAATATGTCAAGAAAATAGATTCAAGTCGCTCTAGATTGAAATGTTGTCCAATAGCTTTCAAATATGCTCATTAATTGTCCTGGCAAATACAAAAAAAAACCAGAGCTTTTTACTTCAAAATACAAAAGAGAAAGTATAAGAAAATTATTTACTGGGTACATTTAATAATGTAACTGCTAACACTTATTCTGTATGGCTGCAGAACACCCAGAGCAGAGTAAATGTCTCTTGTTCATTTTCTTCTCTTCCTGTTTCTCCAAGACCTGGCATAAAATACATTTATTTATGAGTGGTCATCTATAAATCTAATGATAAGAACCACTTCTTATAACCTAAAGTGCTGAGATAACATGTTTGTTTAACAAACTATTTTTATCAGTGCTCAGTGCACATCACTGTGCTGCCCCACCTTTACTAAATTCAAGTGCTACAGGGCCTTCAGGAGTATCAATCAGTCAGCACAGACTCTCACTGGAGGTTTTATTGTTTTTTCAAATGGCACACAGTGCATGGGCTGCATGGCTGTCACAACTGATAAGAGCCCCTCAATGCTGGACAAATCCAGCCTTATTTTGTTTTTCTGCCCTCATTCTCTGTCATTGTTTATCTCTTTCTTGCAACACCTAGCTTTTGTAGTTGACAAATACAACTCCCAATATTCATGTTTTTCTGAGAAATGTTGATTTCAGAGTGCCAAAGTATTTTTTGTTCCCCTCCCCATAAATCCAACCTCCAATCATTTCAAAAGGCATTTGCTCCTGAGGCTCTCCCAGCAGTACCATGGGTTTTGTGTTGTAAGAGGTAGTCTGCTCAAGAAATGGCCAGAAACAGTGGTAGCAAAATACTGCAAGAAGAAACAATTTGAATGGGAAATATTTGGAATCTATGAGCATTGATAAGGTTCCTGTACAAGACTTAGAATAATTTAAAAATACAAAAAAACTCCTGCTTAGTTTTGTTTTGCTTTTCAAAGCGTACACACCATGCACTTCACAAAAAGGCATTGAACATTTCTCAGATTAAAGGAAAGTTATGAAATTATTGCAAATAAAAAACCTGACGGTAAAATAATAGATGTTAGTACTGTAATTTAATTTATTTTTAATAGAGAGACACCCTAAGTGTTACCAGTAAGGCACCAGGTCCGTCAGAAATTATAGAAACCCAGAATGACTTGGGTTAAGGGACCTTTAAAGATCATTTAGCTCCTACCCAGGAGCATCTTCCACTAGACTGGGAGGATACCATGGGTGAAGACAAAACACTTCCAGAAATGGTCCATTGGCACTAAAGCTGAACTGTGCTGATGGATCAGTCAGAACTCAAAGTGCTGACCTTTGCACTGCCCTTGTCTTCAACCTTGATATGAGTTCAGCCTCAAGCACTGATACATCTGATCTTTAAAAAGCAATACAGTAAATAATTTTTTATAAAGGGAAAAATTTCCTACATTAGCAAGCGAGTAAATGAAATATTATTTCTACTGGTTATTGATTAGCTTTCTTAATGCTCTCGAATTTCCACTCTCCCTTGTCAATTCCAATTTAGGAAGATATCAAGAGTTTATGACAAAAAAAAAGTTCTAAGTCTGACTCTGAATTGGAATAGGAAAGGCTTTTCTGGGACTTTATAAAGCAACCTTTACTAATGCAGTGGTACTACTACTACTGAATTATCTTCAATGAATACATTATTTTGCTTTAAAAATGAATGCAGGTTATTCAGCTATTTATAACTTTGTTTCCACTTTTACCCACAGAATACTCAGAATTTGGAGGGCACTGCCAATATTAATGGAAAATTGACACAAGTAGCTAGATTTGTGTATGGATAATCATTAAATAAATATCTATACAGTTTGAATAAAATTGATGCAACTCTCAGTGCAATGAAAGGGATTTTACAAAGAGTAGAGAAAAGCATCATTCTATACCTGTGAAACTTCAAGGTAAGAAACTCAATAATCTCAGTGAAGTGCTGGATGTTAGGTGTACTGGAGCCAACAGTTCATAAAATCTTGTATTTTAAATTTAGATTAACTTCTTTTACAGAATATAGAATTCTTATTTGCTTAGGGGCATCTCTTTAATATCATAAGAATGTTAGTAGGAGTTAATAGAAGAAATTTTGAATCACCAACACTCGAGAAAATTAGATCCTGGCAGGTGTATTGAATAATAAGATGATGAGGACATAGGAATTGGACGAGGCTTTATGCAGCTACTACCATGTCCAGATAATGCTAAATTCATAAGAGACAAAGATCAGAGAAGTCTTTCAAAAATTAATTAATCAACCTTCACACCACTGAGATAATACCTTCTTTCAAATGTTTCAGCATGTTGGTTTTTTTTTGACAGCTTCTGCTTGCAGAAATCATCCCCTTAATTTCAGCTACCCTACAGCACTCCACTGTTTCAGAAGACATGTTCCAAACCCTGTTTTCATCTTGCCTATATGCATTCCACAGGACATTTAAAACTCAGGACTGCTCTGCATGAGCCTTATCTCTCCTCCCTCACCAGCCCTGAGGGGAAAGTTTCTGAGTGGTGTGAAAATAATGGCACCCATTAGGGAGGAACACACTGGGAAGCAGAGTGAGAGACAAGCGTGGTGTGTACTACTGGGATCTGTGATGTAAAGAGAGAGCAGACTAAACAATTTAACTCTGTCAGATGGAGAAAAGTCAGTAAAAATAGGTGAGAGAGGGAGTGATAAAACTGAGAAATGCAAAGCACTCTTTGGATCAGATCTGTACCCAGAGAAAATTTCCATGGACCAGTGATCAACCACAGCCTCTACAGCTGGAGCAGCACCAGGGCACGTGTGGGTTTCCAGAGGAGTAACCAGTCCCTAAAGGGCTTTTAGGCCTTTTCAGAAAGCCAGAAATCAGGTTCAGCCAGAAATGGTTCATGGGCTGCTACATCTCCTGCCTGGCAGAGGAGAAGGGCTACTACAAGGGCTGCTGGATAACATGGACCCACAGCAATGCAGAGAAACACCCACAGGCAATTTCCTTGGGTTCTCCTGGGAACCAGGCATCTTCTGACTCAGTCCTGTGTCAAAATGAAATCCAAAACCCGGAGGGAGCCTCTGTAATTTCCTGGTGGCCAGCTCCTCTCTGCTCTCTGACGTGTGGCACGCGACTCGCGTCTCCTGATCGGTCACGCAGTTCGGCCTGTGGCTCCCAGTGTCTCACGGGACACTGATGCAGTGAGCAAACATCCTAAGCTTTACTTTCAGCAGCCATTCAACACTTTAAACATGTGTTCCAGAAGCCATCAGCCATTCAAGGCTGCACTTTGTTTTGGAGACTGTTTGGCTTTCAGTCAAGTGCTGTATCTGGAGAGCAAACAGGAGCGAAGGGGAACCAGGCAGCTGCACCAGCTCCACATCATCAGGTTCAAGTTTGTGCTGCTGCTTAGAATTTTCTGTTCAGCTCAGACAGTCTCCATTCAGGTTCCCACTGCTCTTGTGCCCCATGCAACTGTTGAGTAAAACTGTAATTATTAGGTTCTGAATAAATGTCACGAAATGTTATCTGATATTTCTGTAATACACACTGCATTAGTATGTGCCACAATTGCTCTCTATTGCTTTCCCATCACACAGAGTGCCTTTGCATAAAGGCTTTTATCCCCAGAGCTTTTTCTCATGAAAAGTGCTGAGACACTGAAAATCTATCCAAAACAGTGCTGCTATCTTTGACTTTGATACAACCAGTTACTCAGTAAAAAGGCACATTGAAATACACTAGGAAAGGAAAAAAAAAACCCAAGCCACTCAATTCTCAGTTGATTCAGCGCTGATGTGTCTGGAAAATTTAGGCAGCACAACACTTAAAAGATCACTCTTTCCAAACAATAAAAAAAACAACTACCTTAAAACTTGACATTTCCAAAATGATGAATCTTTGATTGAATCATGTGAAATGTCAAAATGAAGAGAAAAAGAAAAATCAATAGCTGTGCAGATGAAGCAATGTGAGGTCAATCCCACTGAACTGCTAGTGCCAGCAACCCATGTCTTTTTAATAGCAGTATTTTCAAAGTCTACAATACCTGAAAGACACTAGAGATTAATTTTCAGGACTGAATTCCCCCTTCACAATAAAGTTATTACACATCTTGTTTTTAGAGACTGAAGCAGGGACATAATGAAACGACACATTTCCAAAAAGTTTTTACTGTATTCTCTAGATTAGTTCATCAACATTATCCTCAGAATTTCATGTTATATAAATTTTCCTTTGAATTTGATATATCTTTCCTGACAGGTAACTGAAAATTTTAATCAGAGGAGGGGAAAAAAAAAAGCTTCAAAATCATCACTGCTTTTGAAATGTGTCCTGAGCCAGCTGCTGACCCTTTTGTAACAAAACCCAGTATTTTCCTGTGAAATTCATAGTTGTGCCATAAATGCACTGAGCAGTCCTAACTTAGTTATATCCTGATGGAGTTGGCCTCTCGTTCCTAGGCTGTGTAGGAAGCTGACAGTGGCTGCCAGAACAGAGGTGCCCAAAAGTAGAAAATATCAGTATATTTCTATATACATATAAATGTATATTACATTTCAGTGTGCATAATTATGATTTAAACCTAGCGCATTTCATTTCCTCTCATGTACTAAATGTTAATTTTTTGGAACATCTTGGACTAGCCAGAGGGATTTGTTGAATACTGACAGGTAAAACAGGATAATCACCAAGTGGGAAACCCCTTTGTTGTTCCAGGGAACATAATGATTTTCCAATTATCTATCATCACTGCTTTTATTTATTTTTAAAAGTCTTCTTAATTAAAATATAGCCTAGGTATGGAATATTAGCACAACTGTTTTTATTGCAGCATTACTCACATAAAAAGGTAAAACAAAGTGTGGTGGAACTGGATTACTTCTGCATAATTCTTTAAGAGGAGACTGAGAAGAGAGAAGCTTTTGTTTCTCTTTTTTAAATCTCATCAGTGGAAAAGAAGGTTTACTTGAGGAGAAAGAAAAAAGAAAGGCATTTCAGAGCAAAGAGAATGTCTGAACTGATATTAGAAAGTAGACTTATAATGACTGATGTTAGAGATTAGTCTTGAAAGATTAATGGCATTAATTCATAAGACCATCCCTAAACCTCTCTAGTCCTTCTAGGACCGTATAAATCATGTATTTTTACAGTCTGAGCTGTTTTAGAGCTTGAAGATGGAGACAAAAATGGAGACTCAATCTATAAAATACAGTTACTGCTAGTAAAAGAAAACTCTCTGTGAAGCTTTTCTTTTAGATTTTCCTACAATATTTATGGTCTTCTAACGCTGTTTAAAGAGAAAGTTGGGGGAAAACCTTATTTTGAAGGATATGAGCACATTTTTTCATTTTTAAGATGTTTTTAACAGCTAGGAAAAAAATCAGGTAGCCTTTGAAATGAGATTTTTTCACTCCACCACCCAGTGTAGAGCTAAGGTAAACGTGATGTTGAACTGTGTCAGTTCTCTCTGTTATTACTAAGTAGACAAGGGCATTTCAGAGCATGGTTTGTTGTTTCTCCAAATCTGGCAGCAAACTTATTCAACTGATTGTGGTCAACAGAGGAAAATAATATAATATTTACTGGTTTTGATCAGCTGATGGTTAAACAGCTTCTTAAAAGCCTTCAAAAACCTTCATGCCTTTGAAATAGATGGAGAAATGCCCCAGTTTCTCTTTCTGTCATTAGCAAGTATACAGAAAAACAAATATGAACTGCCTTAATCAAAACAGGTAAAATTTAGTAATGTGAGAGTGCTCCAAGACATCTACATTATAAAAATCTACAATGACAGTGCAATGCAGAAGAAAATACATAATTTAGCTCTGCCCTCACGTGAACATTACTGCTTGGAAATCACAAAGTAACCAAGAAGGGGGAATGATGTTTTCTTTCTGTCAGAGACAGGAAATCCTCTTTATCTACCAAATCTAGAAAAGTGATGGTTCCAACAGCCTCAGCTGCAAATTACTCTCCTAGGTGGGCTCTTCCTTTCTACATAAAGGACACAGAGCTCTTGTATTTACTGCAATGCACATCCTTTAGGTACAGAGCTCACAGTAATTTTTAGAATTGTTCTCAGGTTTACATTTGGTCTATCTGGAAATCTTAACTTCCCTATTTAAACCAAAGTTTGAAAGCAAAAAACCTTTAGAAATGCTGTTACTAAGAACTATTTCTTCTTCTTCTGCTTATAGACTAGAATGTTTTGGGATGCTCCTACTTCTGTAGTATAAATATATACCAGATGTTTGTGAAAAAAAAAAAATAAATCTGGTAATCAGTCTAATTAAGCCCATAGATTTTATTGCATATTTTAGCATTTCATCAGTGGTCTGTAAAATCAAACTGCAAATGCTGTTTACATGAGCCACAAGTCAAAAGCAAGCAAAATAGCTCATTCAAATAGGGTGCTTTTTCTTTTTTTATTGTAAAAATTTATCTTGCAGATGTTTGCTACTTCTACCTAAATTTAGAGTATTTAGATAACCCTCTTTAGCATCAGATTTTAGAAAAAAAAAGACCTCCATGGTCTGCCATATGTATCCCCTCCGCCTCTCCTCAGGAACTTCTGACCTGATGGTCAATCCCAATCAAGCTGGAGACACAATCTGGGAATAATTTGAGGTGGAGAGGACTTTGGAGGGTACCTGGTCCTTTGCTCAAAGCAGATTGAAAGCCCAGTTAGTTTTTGGCTTCGTTCAATAAGTTTTCAGTATTTCCTAAGATAGGATAGAAGTCTGCAGTGTGTCAGGTTTCCACAAGTATTAAGTATTTCAACAGATTAGTAGACTTTTTTGCCATCCTTCTCTCACCCCTTATGAAACACCAGAAAATCCACACAGGAATGTCTGAGACCTAAAACCACAGCACATGGGGCTTGGCTGGGTTTATTGTTCTCAGAACTAGGTGTTCTGCTGGACAGAACCTCTCAAAAACCCAACAATACCTTCTAAAATCCACAACCAATGATAAATGTAATACATTAGCACTAAAACATCCACTTAAATATGCTAAATTATGTTCATCTAGTAAGTACAGAGGTGAATGATCATTGATTGTGAATGAAACTATACCACAGACTTAGCCTGGAAAATATGTGCAATGAACCTAAGTTTTCCATCAACAGACAAAGAGAAAAGTTTTACAACAGCTAAGTAATTGAATCTATGAAGTTTAGTTTTTCACATGATCTGGAGCTGGGCCATGCCCATGTTTTGTTCATTCTCTTTCTCAGTGTAAAGAAAAGTATTTAAATGAACTGAATTAATAGAAATCTTAGTCTCAGTAAGAATATCAAGTGATCTAAAGATCCCTTTCTCTCCAAAACTGCCACCCAACAACTTTTAATTGGGTTCCAAAGTTTGCTGAGTGCTTGACAGCCCAGTTGAGTAGGTGCTAAACCTATCAGTCAAGAAAGCACAAATCAACTCTCTGGAAAAGGAGATTAATTAAGAATCATGTAATTTCTTAAAAAACAACCCCAAATCTTTTAAGCAGCAGTTCCAGGATTTGATTACATCTGTGGTCACTGATTCAGGTAAGTTTTTTGCACTGACTTTCATCTCCAAGTCTGTTTTAGCCCCTCTCCATAGAGTGAAGCTTTGCCTTTCTTTGACCTGAGAGTGAGGCAGGGAAAACACAAAAGCACAGCCTGGAAAGCTTCAGTTTCTGGTCATGTGTCATGCTGGATGTCATGGAGCTGCCTCAAACCTTTTCCATATGGCACATTTCTCACCACATACAGGTTGCCTAGAATAAAGATTTAATCCTTATGTGGGAGGAGACCTCTGGCATGACTGAAAACCTCTACTGAACAGAAGACATGTCAGGACCACTTTGAAGAAAAGATAAATTGTCTGAATAGTTCAGATTTAGGTTCAAGTCTATCTTAACAGTTCAGTAAATATGTTGCTGCCATTGTCTGTGACAGTACACTGGGTTAAGGTAAAACCACAGAGGTCTCTGGAGTCATCTCAACCCTTGGTGAGCTGCAACTACAGCAGCTGATCACAGCAAGTACCTCAGGTGCACATGACCAGTCCTCTGATTTGTTTTAGCTTTTGCTTGGCTCTGTGTGATGATGTGCTGTAGTGCAGTGCTTTATATATACACAGTCTTACTGTTATTTTATTGCTTGGGCCCAATTTGACTTCATCACATCTTCATTAACAATTCAGGCAATGGGATGAAATAAACTCTCACCAAATTTGTGGTCATTACCAAATCTGCAGGAGTTGGGGGGAAAGAGCTGCTAAAGCCTGGGACAGCTCAGGGAGGTGCTGCTGCTGTCCATAACCGCACAGGATGGTTTAGAGATTAAGCTGGACTATTCTCAGAGATGAACAGCAAAAGGACAAGAAATTGCAGACCTTCCATTTTGGGAACATATAAAGAAATATAGTTTTTCACCATTTAAATGGTCAAATAGTGTAATAGGTTGTCTGGAGAGAATGTGGAGAATTCTTGGAGACATTCAAAGCTCAAATACAAAAGGCCTTGAGCAGATTGATTTTATTTGACATGTTTTGATTTGAGCCTGAATCAGATGATTTATAGATATCTAATCTGATCTAAATTATCCTGTGATTACATTATTTGAGGAATTATGATAATACTTAGTAAGTTTGTAATGTTATTTATGTATTGCTATCACAGGTAACCATATATTTAATTAGGTTTAGAAGGTAAGATTGCAGAGTAAAGCATTCAAAATTTAGAAGAGTTTAGAATTATGGCTGGCCATTAACCAATTAAACACTATGCATTTACACCATGATATTATCCTTAATTACATGCATGACTCCATTATTCCACCACTTCAGTTACTGAATGGGATGAATCATATTCAGTGAATAGGAAATAATTCAATATTTCTTATCTTGAACCAGCATGGTCTCAGATCATATTTCCTGTTGGCTCTAAAAAGCTATGTACCCATTCTAGGAATCTGTAAATGTAATACCAAGATGGAGTGTCAAAATTGTCTTTGTGAGGTGAATTATTTTCTACATTTAACTGAAGAAAAAAAAAAAAAGCAAGGGTTTAGAAGTTAAGTTTCTTGAAATGTATATGCTGCCTTTGGCATAGAAAAATCTACACTATGATAGAAATGTCCTGAAAGTTTCCTCTCCACAATATAGAAGAAAAAAAAATCATAATCTATGAGTTTATGACATGCTAAACCAATACCACATGTCACCCATTCTCCCCAAGTTCTGAAAATCCCGGTTTTAACACCAGAGCCTTAGTATATTCTTGCTGAAATGGGTGGAATTGGAATAGTTGATATTGGGAATTACAACAGAAAACCCTGCTTTTTCATACTCACTTGTGTGCCTTAATAACCCCCTTCCTTTGTTAAAAGAGAAACAGATCCAGTGTTCAGAAGCACTGATGTAAGAAAAGACACCCAAACAGCGACTGAGCCATGGCACAATAATTCTCTGGTGATCCAGGCACTGTGTGTGAAGGCAGGTTTGGGGCTAAAAAGCACGAAACGCTGACACACCACATGCTGAGATGAAAGGGGAAGAGCAGGGAAGCTCCAAAGAGAAAATTAGCAGAAGACAACAAGTAGGGAAAGCACACAGCAGTACATGCAGCTGAAGGGGAGGGAGGATGGGGGATAGGTGTTCTGGCTGATTGGAAAAAAGAAGCTCAAAAGCATCTGAAGGTGGGAGTTATTTATCATTTTTTATCAACTACAGGATGAAAAGGATAAAAAGTACTATTTTGATGACATGTCAGAATAGGACCTAGATTAAAAATGCACTTAAACATTTCTTTTGCTTCAAGTATTAAACAAAGATTAAGACTGCATAATTCAAGATAGCAAAATGTATTCTTTAGATAGTACAAACCCCAAAGATAAAAAAAATAGTTTGCAAGTCAAGGAGGATATAGCCCTACATGCATCTCACCTTTGCATGGCATTTGGTATGCATTTAATTAAGAACATATTTTGAACAAGAAGATTGCATCAAGAAAATAAGTGTATAGAAATCAGAGATATCTCAAGTTGTATATTATGGAAGCAAAACCACAGGTATTTTCCTTTTTTTTTTAAATTTAAAATTTGCTTCAGTTAGTGACATTCACACTGTAACAGCTCAATGAAGATCTTATACAAAATGTTAGCAAATGCCACTGCACTGCCTGTAGAGAATAAGGGGCTTATTGACATAGCAGCTTCCAGCATAAAATGTCATGATTGCAGTATTGACTAACAGCATATCAAAATAAACATCTGAAAATCTAGGTAATGCTTGAAGACAATCATCCTGAACCACCAGCTCTGCACTTAAACGACAAAAACCCCCATGCCCTCCTCCTGGAGCATTTTAAGATATAAACTAGAAATTCTCTTCAAGTGGTTGAGGCATAACATAAAGACTCTATCAATTTAGCCTTCTGTCTTAGGCAATTTAGCTCTTGACATTTTTCTCATTATTTTTGCTCTGTATCTTCAGTATGTATCATTCTGTGGGCATGGCAGCAAAGAGTATTTCATTTTACTTTATCAGAAATACTTAAGAAATTGTCTTGGGAACAGCTTTAACAGTGAAGCAATGCACAAAACAGTAACTTGCCTCTGCTACTGATTACTAAAACAGCACTAAAGTGTTTATAAAAATAAAGATCATTCAGCAGCAGCAAAACCCAACCTATTTACCTTATTTGCATTGTAGGTGACACACGAAAAAAATAAACAAGCCACATAAGAATGACTGTCTGATGTTCTTCTCTCACGAGGGTTTCAAAGTACACCAATGTTCTTGCCTTGTCAGGCTTGTCACTGACACCAGGACTGGAGTTTGTCAGGAATTAATTTATCCAGCAGAATAAAAATCCCAAACAACAATAGTAGGTTTGGCCAAAATCTTTCACAGTAATATCTGGGCACATCTTTAGCAGATGTTGGGTGTTGAAATTCCTTCCTGAAGTTAATCTGATCTCCTCCATCCATTTTATTAGTGAAGTAAAAGGAAATATGGATAAGAATGCAAAATTATTTATCAAGTTTTATTTCTTTAGGCAACACCAAACAGTTCAATCTATGTTGCATGCATATATGTAACTATTTTCTATTCTCTTTCTAGGCTAATGCATTGTGGCTGTTTTCTTAATACCAAACTGCATCTATATTAAAAAATCTACTTAGACTCATCAGTTGTTACCTGTTTTAAATAGTTCTTAACATGTACTTTACTGGACTTAGAAGGAAACAGGAGTAAAAGTGTAACTGCTCCACGTACAGATTTTAGTTCAGCTCTGAAGAGCAGCCTTACCTGCCAGAGATGGGGAAGGGAGCATAATGCAGGGTCAGATTTTAAACAGGGTTCTGGAGGTTTCTGGTGTCACTGCAAGTGAAATCTCTCCTGCCTCATGCTTCTGTGCTTCAGCTTTTCCATGGATTTGTAAACCTGAGACAAGCACAGCTTGCAACACAAAAATTCAGGAGAGGATGAAGACTGGTAAGTGGACAACGTGGGAATGTACCATCCATATGGCATCTGCTGCAGATGCATTTTCTAGGGAGCTGGGCAGAAAAAAGGAACTCCCAGTACAAAATCTTTTTTGGAAATGGGATCCACAGCTATGGAAATTGACTCTGAAAATCTTAAAACTAAAGAATTGAAGTCTGTGTCTCCAAATGTGGTGTACAAGGTTTTTTGGGTTTTTTTTTTTTGGGTTTTTTTTTCCTCTGAAGAGTTCATGCTGTCCTCTAAATAATCAGCTTTTTATAACTTCTGGGACGCTCACAGGTACCTGGATAGTTGTGCAGATTAAGTATGGGCAAATTTTCATGCAGTCTGAAAGAACAGGAGCTCATGTCAGCCCCAGTTCTGTCTCCTGCCTGTGAAAACACATTATTCAAGGTCAAGTAACATAAAATTGCTCATCTGCTTGTGACAGACTGAAGCTGTCCAGTCGTCTTCATCCTCCTGAAAGAAGAGAATTTTTCTCTTTGCATAGACTGGTCCATAACCCACAGCACATTTTAATTGGACACAAATAACTTTCCACGAAGGAACAATTTTAAATGGTGTCAGATATGCTCTAGAATTGGTGCCACACAAAACCATTTTTGTGGCCTGGCCTGGCCTTTGCTTGTTGTGCCACTCTCCATTCCTGCTGCAGCTGACAGTAAACAAACTTCTCAGTTTAGCTGCTGAAACACTGAACATGCCCTAATTTCCAGAAATCATTTGCTTTCTTTTCTGGCAGATGTATTTTGCGGCAGATACAGGCACACTGAGTTGGGTCAAACAGACAAGTATGAATTAAATTATTTATTTTTTTCCTTTCCCTGACATCAATAGCTAACCCAGTTTTAATCTGAATAGAGACATCAGCAGTTTTTCAGTTACTACATGGAAGAAACATGAAACACTAATTCTTTGGTTTTTATTTTTTTTTAAATGAGAGAGGTACGACTTTTTCATTGCCTAAAAGAAGATTCTCCATCAGTTCTCTCACTGTGAAAGGACATGGATATTTTAGTTGGAATTTAATCTCAACTCAACTTGGATACTTCCTTGAAAAGAATTACAGGAAACAAACCTAATTAGGTAGGAAGTATTAATGAAATAGGGAAGGCAGACTCACACCCAGAGAAAACCGCATTAAAATTTATGCTCCTTTACATCCCTGAAGAAGACAGATATAAATTGATATGGCAAGGAGGAAATCTTTTTAAAAAAAGGATTTTTTTTTACTATTGTAAATATGTTTTGGTACTACATGGTACAGTTTCACCTGTTCAGAAACCTGATCTTATAAAAAATATGCATTCTGGAGAAGATTCCAGTTGCTTTCAAACTGTGGACCTAACATTTTTTCCCTCAGCTCCTGGGAAAGAGCCTCTGTTGAACAATTTCCTGACTTTGCCTGGGTCTGATGACTTTTAATGCTCAAAGGAGAAAATCAGCTCATTTTACAGAGGGTGAAAATCAACAAGCAGCAGTGAAAAAAGCAAATTCTGGCAACATGGCAATCTGCTGCCTTATGAAAACTAATAAATAAAGCTCACACCTGCCATATAATTATTCCTGCAAGGTAAAGATTTTGTCAGCAGGGAACTGAGGTGTCCAGAGAAACCCTCTGCATGCTCATGTGTCCGCCTGCTTGTATCTCCAAGGATGGAGATTCCACTTCTCTGGGCAGCTGGTGCCTGTGCTTGGTCAGACTGACAGCCAAAAAGTGTTTTCTAATGTTCATGCAGCATCTCCTGTGTTCCAGTGTGTGCCTATCAACTCTTGTCCTGTCACTGGGCAACACTGAAAAGAGCCTGGCTCCGTCTTCTTTCCACCTTCCCTTCATGTATTTCCAATCTACATTTATTTTTCATCCTACAGAACAGCCTCTCTTAACTTAGCAAAAGCAGATAACAATTTGAGCATCATTATACAACATCTTGAGGAAAACAGAGTAGTAAATGAGAGCCAGAATGGGTTCTGATGACTCATTTGTCCCCTACTACGTTTCCCCGATGTATTTTTAAAGCCTCACATTTTAGCTCACAAAGAAGAAGTAAGTTTGAATGCCAACACTATTAAACTTGAAAGAATTTTGCTTGATAGGGATTGTTTAATTAATAGGAATAGAAAAGAAGCAGAGACACAGATTTTGAACTAAATTACTAATAAATGAGAAGTACAGGTTAACTGGAAAGTAAACACTGGGAGAGCAAAATTCTATCTCCATTACAAGTTGCAGCTCAATTAACTCCATCAGTATTGCCCGTGTATAACAGAACTAATCTGACTGCTGTGCAATTCCAAAGCAAGATACCACTTCCTCTCTTTCCTCCCACCCACAAACATGTGCTGTAAGGGAAAAGATGAAATTAATTGCGTAATTGAACAGGATGCCTATGATCTATTCATTGAGCATGCAATGTTAAATACACATGGGCTTCATTTATATTTTATTCTGAGTAACGCAGTGCGCTGATCACAAAACATATTTTTTTCCTTGAATTGTCAACAGAAATTAAATCTCCTGCAGTGTTGGATCAGTGTGCCCTTTCACAAAAGGTGGAACCTTTTTCTTCACTTGTAACATTGCTAAAAAGCTGTCTGTCTAGGTCACCTCACAGGAATGATTACTAAAGAATTAGCTCTTTAACTCCTTGTGGGGTTATTCTACCTCAGAAAAATTGTTTTTTCCTTTGAAAAATTACTCACAAAACGCAATAAATATTTCACAATAATACTTGTATAAAGTCAGCTACTGTGGAGTTATTTATTGTGCAACAGCTATTCAGATAATTTCCAAATGCAGACAAGCTACTGCATGCTCTTCCCTTGAAGAGGACAAGGACACATCTTGCTTCTCTCCCAAACCTTCCCGAGTCACTCACAAGAGGAAAGCTGAAGAACCTTGTACCTGAGGTACCCTCACAGCAAGTGATGGAGTGATTGCCATGGGTCTCCCTGGAATATTTGGCTTCAGGGGCTTTGTAATGTGCTATTTTCTCAGAGATCAAAAAGGAAAAGGATACACCAAGAAGACAAATATTTACTCAGTTTTAAGGAAAAGATGCCAGCTGTGTTGTGTTGGCCCTTTATTCCCTACCAGCTCTGTTCTGGTTTTTATTTTTAATTTATAGCCAGGGTTGGGTACAACCTCCATGGCAGATGTTTATTTTGAATATTTATGTAACTTGCATCTTATGAGGGAGGAGAGGAAGGAAGTTGCCTCCTAAGCCCTTGCAGGGAATTGCTTTTTGTCTTGTCACTTTCTTCCCTTCCTGTGAGCTTTGCATTTGTTGCTTTACCTGAGAAGGATTTGTCAGCCTGGAGAGCTTCTTGTGATGCCAACTCTCCGAGCTCTCTGAAGTGCGTCATTATCTGCGGCGGCGCTTGACCAGGAAGGAGCTTGCTTACTGCACGTGAACTGGCAGGCTCCCTCACATATTCTGCACTGTTTCTCACTGCTCTGCCAGCTCAAAGACAGCATGCATTCCCTCCACTCTGATCATGCCCTGACACTTCACCAGATTCGGGAGCAACAAGGAGCTGCTGCCCAGCAATGATTATTTAGTTGGCCAGATGAGACATCAAAAGGATTTCAGCACAGGAGAGACACCAGCTGTGGTCTTGGCAAACAAAGGGAGATTTTCCCAGCCTTAGCTCCTCTGCAAAGATTATGAACACTCAGATCTGAAATTTATGATAATTTGAGCCTAAATGGCAGGAGAGAACACATTGCTTCCAGTACTTACAAAGCTACAGGTTACTGATGTTATTTATCTCTTACAGAAGCAGATCCTCTTCGCTTACCTGGTAGAGCGAGCATGGGAATTTGGAACACACAGACACAGAGCTACAGTAAGCATTTAAACAAGTAACATTTGGTTTGAATCACAGATTTCCTTGAGCTGAGTCTAAATGAACATGTGCATGAAATTTAATGGAAATATTTAATATTTAAAGAGCTATGATTTCCGGACTAATGATTATATAATACTATTAGCATCCCGTTGTGTGAGGCTTTCAATTCATATAATTAGAAGATTACTCTAGCAAGAACTTAGAGTAGATATGCATTTTATATGCATTCATATAAAAGCAACTAAAATAAAATTAGTCAGGTCTTTGGTAATATCCTCCATTTTCAGTCACTAGACCATGCTTTGTTAATGCAGCTTATCTGCTGTTGTATTTTCAGTGCTCAGATGCAATACCTGTTTCATGGGATGTTCACAAAGACATTTAACAAAGTGGTGTCTCTGGAATTCAGGCTTTGCTCTTGGTGGTGAACATCAACATCTCCTATTCTGTCAGTAAGGCTTTTATCCACTAAATGAACCTAAAGTGTTTCATTTCAAACCTGCTTTCACCCCCCTGGACACACAGCTGAAATGCTGACTTACTCACGAGGCTGGACCAACATCCTCTCATCCTCAGAGGAAATGTACTATTGACCAAGAACAGCAGAGGAGCGGGTGAGGGAAGCTCATCTTCATTTCCTAAAGTATTCAGAATTTTTTTTCTTTCAGGTACAGTTAATTTCCATGTAAATTAAGTGGAATATGCAAAACTATTCATAATAAATCTGAATAAGGCACCAGAAACTATGAACAGGTCTGTAGTTCTGTGAAAGCCTTTATCTTTCTTGTCAATTTTTAAGTGGTCCAGCACCCTGGAAGCCTTCAGAAAAATGCCCTGCTGATGCAGTTTTTCATCCTCCCTCTAAACAGCCACCTAGCAATGATTTGGGGGTTTCTCTGCTGTTCAGCTCTCTTTGTTTTTATGCCTCTTCTAGATGGCTCTTTTATGCAGACTACCCCAAGGTTCTCACTACCAGAAAAGCAGTTTCTCAATAATTGTATTTTCATTTGCCACTTTCTAGCCTCAGACAATTTTGAATAATTTTTCACAGCAGACATCCCTGTTGTTATGACATATACATAATGCTTTTTTCTGTTCAGATGGAGAAAATTACTCTTCCCCACACTGTGGTGGAAATTCCACTGCTTTAGGAGTCCATCCGGCTTAGAGGATAGCACTTGCTTAGAAAGCCTTCTAACTGCATTTTTAAACATTAAAATAAATTTTTCTCCTAAACCAATTTCAAATCATTCTGTTTCTAGCCAATGCTCACAGATATAAAGGTCAGGTATAATTGCTTCAAAACTCTCTGAATTTGTCCAGACTGTATATGGCCTATGTATTGCTTGAAGGTGACTATTGCAGCACATTTTATTATGAAAAGTGAGAACTTAGTTCTTTGCAGAATCTGAAATACAAAGCTTTTGATCTGACAGGAACATGGTTTTCCTGAACCACTTTGTTCTCCACTGATCTTAGTTAGAGTTCATGAGAAGGAAGAGTACAGTGCTACTGCTTTAAAATCAATTTAGTTTAATTTTAAATCCACTAGGAACGATGATGAGATGTTTTTATAAAAATAACTCAGTAGTGATCTTTTAATCTTTTGTTCTGCTTTCAGTACTTATGACTATGTTAAAATGAACAGCCTTTTTCAAGACAGGTGCCACTTTAATAATAGCTTAAAATTATGGAATAAAATTGCATAAAAATTCTGAAGAACATGAAAATACATGCACCAACTTTTGAGCTATTTTTAAAATTGCTTGGTCCTAGCAAATTTATTCTCCTGCCTAAGTCAGCACAGGCAGTGGAAGAAAAAGATGGGCTTAATGCCATTCAGGTGGTCTGGGGCAGGATGTTTGGCCCCCAGAGGAGCTGAGAAGAATCACAAAAGCTGTTCAGGCTTGGCACAGGCTCAAATACCCTGTGCCTGCTCAGTGTGGCTGCCTGGCCAAGGAACAGTGTGGTCACAGAGCTTCCAGGACAAAGCACCTTAATAAAAAGGAGAGTCCCAGAGGAATTATTCTGTTTATAGCATACTGCAACAAAATGGAGAACAGGAATGAGAGGAATCAGCCACCCCATATTTATACTTGACAGAGCTATGCCACCTCTGTTGGTCACTGAAGTTATAAACCCTACAGTAAAGTCACCCAAAATATACCTTTGAGGTCATTAATAAGAGTTTGTTACTAACATAAATTCTGCTTTGGTAATACAAACAGCGAATCCTCTGAACTACAACAGTGTGATCTACTTAGTACCCTGCTGCATGCTATCACTCCTAAAAAAAAGTCTATTTATTTAGCAATTCTCAGCATCAGTTTGCTTGAACAAAAGCTGCACACGTGGACAGCTTGGAGAAATGTGTAGGACTTTGCAGAGCCTTTATCAGGTATCTGTAACATTTTTTTAAAGAACAGCATATTAGTGAGGCTGTTCCTTGAGGAGATACTGAGTCTTATTCATTGTTGAAATGTATCTTCTGTAAGTACTTACATTCATACAGTATGAGAGCTAAAAGATATCAGCTCAGAATAACAGTATTTCCCTTCTCTTTGCAAAACTGAACACGTCTACACAAGATGAAAAGTAGCAAAGGATCACACACAAATTTCCATGTGTTTTATTGCTACTTTTCCTTCTGGCTGAAACCAAGTGCAGCTGTAAGTACAGAACCTGAATCATTCTCTCTCGGCTGAGAACATCCAGCAGTAGCATTAGAGATAGATTAAACTATCCAAAACATCATTTTGAGCAGTATGACTCCATCTTATACCCAGGAATAAGTGGCTGCAGTGAAGCTGTTGCAAGAATAACATATATTCCTTTCTTAACATTCTGTTCTTCCTTTAGCATTAAGCAACTTACAGTTAAAAACTTCTTAATTCTGCCTATCGCTTACCTAAAGGGCTGATAGGTCATGAAAACTTCTTCTGTCTCATCTAAGCTTAAACAATCAAATTTGTCAATTCTGATAGTTGTGGTACACTGCATTAATCACAGATGTGGGGTTTTTTTTACAATCCTTCTGATGAGATGCTGAATTAAGGCTTTCACCTTTTCTCTTCTCCTCCCTCTTTCCCTTCATGCCTACAGCAATACCCCTCTGGCTATCCTTTTGTCACATGGGACCAATAAGGATCTGAATAAATACCTCTTTAACAAACTCAGATACTGAAGGGATGTGTTTTTTTTCTGATTGCTGAGTAGTTACTACTCTCTAATCAGTACTGAATCGATGCTAAAGTTACTTTGTGCTGTTTATCACAGAATATTCTGAGTTGGTAGGAACGCACAAGAAATACTGAGTCCAACTTCTAAATAAATGGCCTGTACAAAGATCAACTCCATGACATCAGTGTTATTGGCATCATGCTCTCACCACCTGAGGAATATAAATACATATATATTTAGGTATATAAAAAGAGATACATAAAAAGCTGCTGATCACCCAGAGCTGTTTAGTTCACATAAATATTTGCCATTAGTACTACTCAAAATCAATTTGAGAATGTGTACTGTTCCCACTTTTGCCTCTTTAATTCTCCTGCATTTCTAAAAGCAGTGGTGTGATAGTTCCTACCTGGACACTGCTGCATGAGCTTTGACTTATTTCAGGATCTTTTCCATGAGATCCCCATTGTTCAGTGCCATACTCCTCAGGTTTGAGAGCAAACCCATGTGGTTTGCTTGTCTCATTTGTATGTGGACCATTCACGGTGGTGCAGACTGAATGAGCACACAGAAGGGAACCAAGCCTCTTCTCTCCAGACATATTCTTAAAATCTTCATTCCTCTGGCAATCTGCTCAATGTCCTTCTCCACCCTACAGTTCTTTTAGCTTCTGGTTTTGTACTCCTATTTTGTAACTGTGTATGTGACATTGATACACCCTCAGGAGCTAGGTTATGAAAAATCAAGCTCTGAATTTGAATTGGTTTTAAACCAATAACTAAGAAAATTACTTACTTCTTGCTGTGAGATATGGATTAGAAGAAGAGCAAAACAGGCATAAAACTTAAAAGGGAAAAAAAAGAAAGTTTATTGACAAACTACAATAATAAGAACACTGGAATAAACTTCCAGAAAAACCTTTTCATCCCCTATTTACCCACTATTCCCTTGTTCACATGACAACAGAGACAAAAACTTTGATGGTTAAAACAGTCCCAATTCTTGCTACAGTCTTTTCACCAGTCTTTGTAGAGAAACAGAAGTTTCTTCCTGTTAATTTATGGAGTTTCTCACAAGAAAACTATTTTTGTTATAGTTTTCTATTGCCCTAACGTTAGCTGCCCAGAGCTGCTATTATTAGAGTTCACTCCTCCCATTTTCACATCACTCTGAAGTATGTATGGGCCATGAGTCTAGAGATAGCATTTTTAAGGATAAGTTATTCAAAGGCAAAAAAGTCTTCATCTGTTTCTGTGAGCTTCACCAGAAAACAGTTTTCTGATTGCCTCTCAAGGCTTCAAATCTCCCAACAGTTTTCTCATGGCCTCTCAAGGCTTCAAATCTCCCAGCACTTCACTATACCATAATTACTCTACTTTTTACTCAAATTTACACTTTGAACACTTTATTCCTCTCTAGATACTGTATCATGAATTAAAGGAGTTCTTTTCAGGACTTCATTGTCCATCTCCATAGTTTCAACAGAAAGATATTTCAGCTTAATTAAAGCATCTTCTTAATTCTCTACCTTTCCTGAAGCTTCTTTTCTTTCCTATCACTGGTAGTTTATAAAGTCTCTTTTCATGTTGATCACTCTCTATCTCTCTCTCTGGATAAAAAGATTAATCCGCAAGTCTCATCTGGGTAATGAAAGAGTTAAAATCTTGCCCAGGCTTTTGTAGATGGTTCGGGGATCTCTGCTGAACAAGAGCTGGAGCCGTCTGCGACGGAAGGTTCTTCATAGCTGCTCTGGAGAGTGTGGTCGCCGCTCCAGCCCTCTGCAAGTCCAGGGCCTCTCTCTTTCTTCACTGGGCAGTTTCTAGTGAATGTAGTTACAGCAAAACCTGCAGCCGAGCCAGAGATCGGCTCGGCCCGGCCCGGGCCCGAGAAAAACCTTCCCCAGGCCCCCCCATCTCCCGGCCGGGAGACGGGGCAGGCCCGGCCCCATGGCCTGGGCAGGGACGGGAGGCCTGGAGCTCCGCCACCCTCCACAGCCAGAAAAACAAAGAGAACCCAGAGAGCTCTGCTTTTACATTTTTAGGTAGGGTTCACAAGTTGATCCCACTTTTCAATGGCCTAAACTGCTGTCAATTCTCAGCAATGACCGATAATTGGTCAGGAAAAAAGACTCCAGGCAGTTCCCAGCAACTCCAACTTTCGTAAAGGTAAAGTAACTCCATGACAGAATTGTAGAAATATTCATATGGAAAATTATGCCTTCTCTCTCATGAAAGGAAATAAAAAACCAGCACATAATACCTCATAATTTTGTCATATTCCCATGTCTGTAAAGACCATCAGTTGCACTAACACTTGCAATCTTTGCATTATTAGTTTTTCTTTATTAGCTTCCATTTTAATTGAGAAGAAGTTTCTATTATTTCTCAAAGAGGATGGAGGCAGAAATAGCAACCTGTGGAATATTCCCCCCTTCTTCTCCATGGAGAGCAGTATGTACTATTGTTCATTTCAGTTTTCTATTAGCTTGACTTTCTACACAAAAAACATCCTCAAAGGCCTGAAGCTCAAAATGCTCTCCCAACCTGATAGCATCTTAATGTGCTCTTGTAATGGATTCTGGAACAGGTGGCTAATAAATTAACCAGAGGTATGCAATCTATTATTGACTGGCATAATTCCAACCACACAGCTCTCAAATGACATCTTGTTTCATGTAAATTTTATTGTATTGAAGGCTCCATTTGTTACCAAGAGGCTTCCTTACAGATGGAAAGAAAATGCAAATAATATTTTCTATTTTACATAGGATAATGTTTTAAAAAAACCAAGCAAGCAGGATTATCCTCTAGGCCTTTTATACTCTAGGATGTTAACTAGAAAAGTAAATATGGTATAAAAATAGCAGCTTGGTAACGTAGCAGCTTGGTAACAGAACAGATAAAAATAATATATAAAGAGTTGCTTTTTCCACACTGAGAACACACAGAGAAACTCTGAAGCAGATTATGAAGCTCTGCAGTAGCAGACTCTGAAAACTATAAATTTATCTTAATTTTGCCATGTAATACTGTACAGATTATTGAGTACATTTTAATTTCCCTCTTATACTGAGCCAACTGGCTTTTTTCTTAGAGATTTCTGATCTCTCATGATCTACTGATATCCATCCCTACAGAAGTAAAGCAAAGCCTTTTCTGCTAAATCTCTGCTTTCCTTCCTTCTAGCTGGCTACTTATTTCCTCCTGAGTATGGAGCCATGAGAAGAATACTCTTAAGGGAGTTATTCTGGAAGAAGAGATTCTTATTCATGAAAGACTGCCAAAATCTCCCTCCTATTCCTACATCAGCTTGCGGAGTATTTTCTTGCAGAAATTCCTGCAGGACTGGAGGTAGGGCCTGGGACAGGCCACATGAGCTGTGTGTGTTCAAATTGTGCACAAGGACTGAACCACAGAGTTTGAGCCTGATACATAAAATTTAAAAGGACTCTAGGGCTTAGAAAGCAGGCACTAAGATAAGCTGTGTATCTTCATAAGTAACAGAGATTTGAGTCTTCCCTTGAAAGTGATTTAATTTGGTCTGGAGAGAAAATGAATTAGAAATCAGTATTTCAAGCATGCATTGCATTACTTATAGATTGTTGGAACAGGTGGCTTTACATGCTATGATTGACATACACATATGTCAATTCTCTAACTTTAATGTGAAAGGAGACAAGGGGATTGACACCTTTTCCTGTAATACAGCTGAATAAATACATTCTTCTGAACTGATGATTCCCTTTGTTAATCCTTTCTACCTAACAATTCCAATAAAAGTGAAGGACAGTGCAGTAAAACCAATTCAAATATTTCCACAGAGAGACCTATTTTTTCTTTTACCCATTATTTTGTTATTTACCATTCTATGCTCTAATTCTGGAAAAAAATTACTTCTGCTATGAATTGTGTTTATTGATTCTGTGTTTTTCTGTCTTTACTCACTGATGTTTATAAGCTGATCCAATAAGTCTTTTAAGAGTTATTTTATTCTTCACCATAACCACAGCAGCTGAAGCATAAAATTTAGTCATTTATAAAAAAGAGGGTTGTTTATAGAACAAAAAAATCCCAATTTTCTTCTTTCTTTCTTGAAATCACTTACATGGAGAAGAAATATGTGGATATTTATGATATTTAAAAACCTGAGTTTTCGATTACTATTTTAAAATTAAATAAAGAAAAAGAAATCAAGTACTGCACTTGTGAAGTGACAACTTCAAGAGCAGTTTGGTCACTTACAAGAAGGAAACCACCCAGTGACATTTTCACTGAAATGTTGTGCTGAAGGCAACACCACAGAAAAACCATAACCTGTCAAATACATGTTGAGGAGTTTCCATAATAATAATAATAATAATAATAATAATAATAATAATAATAATAATAATAATAATAATAATAATAATAGTAGTAGTGTTGTCTAACATCAGCAATGAAATTTGCCAGTACAGAGCCATTAAATAAAATGAAGAATGCTGTAATGTAGCACAAAAGAAATAAGGAATGTTGAAACATAGCACATTTATTCTTATATGTGTTTTATAGTTAATGAGTCCTGTTCTGTGGAAGCAGGAAACGTTTTTTGTTTTGAGTTCTTTTTATCTGCCTCCCTACTGCCAATGCTTTTTACTTCTGTTCAATGTGCATACAAATTGGATAATCACAATGGTTGTTTATTATTTTTTCTTTATACAGAGAAAAAAAGGCCATCAAAATGAGCTGTCTTGATATTCCAACAAAGTTTAATAATAAAAGGTAATGGTCTGTATCTATGGAAGCTGTAAAGAAATACCAATAAACCATGACAGGTTCTGGAGGCCTAAGGGAAGCCAGCTACCCTGAGAGAACTTCCATGTTAAAACAGGAATACAGGGAGTGAAACACCTACTTCCTAATTAGCACTCAAAAGTTCTGAATCATGTGTCAGTACATCCTCTTCTGTCCACACTTGGGATAATATCCCTGGTGACAATTACTCAGAATCCACCACAGGACAAAGCACTTAAAACAAAAGTGACAAAACCATCAGGAGCTCATCCGTTCTCCCTCACCAGACTAATTGCATTGGGGATCTACTTCCATGCTCCTCACACCTTCTCCCCACTGCACAGAGCCCAAGCCAGGGAAGTCCTGGGAAATCATACTCAGCCCAGGACATCACATATCTCAGAAAATCAGTCTCACTTTCTGTCTAACATAAAGTTTATCCTTTCTCAGATTGGTATCAATCACCTGATGTTGCCTGAGCAGGATCAGGGCACTGTCCTGCAGAGGAGTTTTGCACAGGCAGGCAGGGCTCCTTTTAACCCTCATAAATAATAGAGAAAACATCAGCCAATCTTTTCCATTTTCCTGACCTCTCTTGTAACTTTTTTATTCTTCTGAATTCAGTTATATTCTAATTAATGCTTACTTATGCATTGAGTTAAGGTAGCCTATCATTTGTTTACTAGATGGCAATAAGAAGCCAGGTACTAGTAATTATCAACAAGCTAACGAGATATTAATGCTGGCAGCTTCACTAACATTTAGAAATTATTTTAATTGTGAGCTCAGGTTTATTCTGCAGAATTCCTGATAGTGTTACCACACTTATCAGCACTTTTTGTTTTACACAAAAAAAAATGAATATTATATTTCATTAAGGCATTTCATTTGAAATTTGTGGATTTAATTTCAGGCTAAAAAATGCATCTTATTTTGTGACTTCTAGCTCTTCCCATATTTATAAAATTTCTTATGGCAAGTACCTTTGTCAGGAAGGATCAATACCAAATACTTGCCAATAGTATTTTGAAGCAATGATGTCATTATTTTACAGTTATATACGTATAATATGATTTACTAAACAATATGCAGTTATGTAATGCTTTTATCCCAAGGAAGATGTCTTTATTTCATCCTTGTTCTTACATTCAGAAGACACAAAGGAAAGCTAAAATAGTTAATGGTCAGTTTGATTTCATTATTCTGCTGTTTTGTGCCATGTTTGTCCCTGTGTCTTCTGTGTAGGAGCTTTTATTCTTATTCTGAGCCACTGGCTGATAACATGGTAAGAATAGATATTCACAACCATTGTACAGAACACTTGATAAATCTATCAGATACCATTATTGCTACATTCATCAGGCTGACATTTAAATTGTCTTGGTCTATATCAGTACAGTATCACCAGAAAATTTCAAATTTCAAACAGTACAGGTGAAAGTGAAGAAAACAGTACAGAATACATTTAAGAAACAGGTAAAATAATAGGATGAAGTAAAAATGTTTGCATTATTTTAAACCAAGGGAATAATTCCTTTTTCTGAAAACTGTTCTGAAAAAATGAAATAGTGACAGACTACTTGTCTTGTAGCTTAATAAATCACTTATAAAATAAAATAATTTTGTGGATTTTCCACTGTTTCTCTTATCAATGGAAAGTGGGTAATTCTACTATACTGTGACAAACTGCCATCTTAGGCAGCTGTTCCTTTTATTGTATAATATCAGCAGTCAGACAAATAGAAGAACCATAAAAAAAAAAAAGAGCAAGTTTTTTCAGCAGATCATGTAAACATACTCCCATTCCATACAATTAGGAAATCTAAAAAAAATAGATGAATAAATAAACAGGACATGATAAGTAAAGCGGCAGTGAAAGAGGTAGAAAAGTAAAAGAAAAAATATTCTTAAATAGTCAAGAAATGGAAAACAGCCTCACAACCTTAGGGAGAATTTTGTGTTTGGCTGTTATGATCCCACAGTGGTTTTATTCTGTGTGCAGGCACTGCTGGAACTGTCTGGGTTTGAGCTCTCCAAGACAAAAAGCAAAGCAAGACCTTCTCAGGGAGCTGCCTCCAGCCCTGAAGTCACACACACCCTCAGTCCCCTGCGACTCGAGCTTTATGTCACATTTTTATGACACTGAGCAGATTCCTGGCTAAGCCTCTGAGAATCATAAATGTTATAGTCTTTTTTTTAAAAAAAGTCTACTGCAAATAATAGAGGGCAATGTGAAGATCTTTGTAGCGTAAAGGAGTATTTGTCTTTCTAGAATAAAAATCTAAAGTTTTGTTTCTGTAGCATTGAGGATTCTGTGTTTTCTAAACCAAATGTAACTAAAACTGAGTGGATGTTGAGAGATAAACAAGAAGTTCTTTTAAAGTAAAGGAATATTTTGAAAGGGATAAAATCTAACCAATATTGTGAAATACATTGCATTTCACTTCAGTTGATTACCTTGTAACTAGTAAATGGTTCTTGAATTTTACTCTGAATTCTGTGGTATTGATAACTATCAGTAAAATTAATCAATGGCTTAAGGGGATAATTTATCTGATCTGAAAGCAAATTTTCCATGCTAAATTGAAAAAAGATAAAAATTATAATTATTGTTACAATAATTATTATCATTGTCTCCATTGCCAATCAGAAAGGTCCTTGAAGTAATGAAGTTCAGAACTTTGAGTAGAGGAATGACTGCTTTATAAGTAAGATTATCTCTGTCCAGCATATTTACTGTCATGAGACATTTACTTTTGTTAATCATATAGACAGAGTACTTTTATCAGGAGGATTTTCCAGACAGAAATACAGAAATATAGGTTTCCCCATTTCTCAGTATAAGCAGGACCTAATGCCACACAAAACTCTAAAAAAAAAAAAAAAAAAAAAAAAAATTCTAGGACCAATTTCAAGGGAAGCAAAAGGCAAAACTTTCCAACTTCCAATGGTTTCAACTTCAGGAACCATTTAGTTTTCATTCTATGCTGCCAGTTATTTTTTGTCTGCATTTCTAAAACCATTTCCAAAGTTACTCTTTGAGAATCAATCATAATATTAAAAAGAAAAAACCTTCCAAAGTAGCATAAATCAATCATCTTGTATCTTTTCCTTAGTTAATGACTGACACTAAAAGATTTCATAATTGCTAAAAATGAGATCCCTTTATCAGGGAATGATGCAAAATCTCTGTAAACAAAGAAGAGAACCACGACAGGGTAATGCTGTGGCTAACACTGCATTTTAACAGCAAACGCATTGAGTAATTTATTTATCAGTCAGAATTCTGAGTCCCTGTTATTGACATTTGACAGAATCATGGCTATGCTATAGACAGCTTCTCAGACCTGTCATTTAAAACCCATGCAATTTGAAATGGACCTTCCATCAAGTCTAAAACTTAATTATCTTGTCTAAGTGGTTTCGCCAGGCAAGGAAGATAAACAATTATCAAGGAGGATGGTGAATTTAGAATGTTCAAAAACTTGAATTTGAAGAAAGAAGGTTTTGACCCCTACACATGCTTAACTTAAACCTGTGTTTTATATTTTTTTAATACTCAATTAATATCCTTTTTTCAATATTCTTTATGGCCAATGAGATGAAAGATCAGGACACCTGATGAGCTGGAAAATTACAGAAACCATGAAAATGCTGTAGTTTACACAGGCAGAAACTTTGAAGGCTTTCCATACTTACTTGGGCTGTGAGACACATTCTGAACCTGCACATCCTCCCAAAATGATGGGGTTTATTTTTATTTTTTTTAAAATTTAAAACTTGACTACATTCCTTTTTCTATATTCTATTTCCTATAAGTCCCTAGAATCTCATGTGGTTTCAACTGTTTAAGTTTGCTGCCTTTCTTAGCCCAAAACTCCCTGATTTTTATTGGAACTGGATGATTTCTAAGGTCCATTCCGACCCAAACTATTCTATGATTCTGTGATTTTTTGGTGCATGCTCAGGTCACTCCCTCACCCATGTCTGGTTTCAAAGGTGCTGAGAAGTGCTTCCCTCTGGACTGCAATAAAGATTTTGATAGTTTAGTGAGGGGAGATGAGATAAAACCTCCACTTCCTTGCATGGGCACAATCACCAGGCAGCACCAAGGGATCACATCTGCTTTTTCAGCATCTGGTTCATCCCAGAGCTCTGAAAGTACTAAGAAATACCTGAGAAGGTACAGAGAGCTGCCACAGTTAGGGAGTGAAGTTCCTGTTATTTATGGAAGTCATAACCAGGACTTCAGAAGACAACTACTGCAAGTAAACTGACTTGTAACAAAATACAGCAGATTTTCAGAAAATAATACATTTTCAGTTTGCACAGCAAAAACCAGTGAACTGCTGTGTAAATTTATATACAGCAGCTGGAACTGTAAAACCACTAAGAAAAGCTGCTTCTCCTAAGATTCTTGCCAGACATATTTGGCATGTTGAGTAAAGCCAAATAAAGCATTTCTGAAGAATTAAAAAGGTAGCAATTTGTACAGGATTATTTTCCTTATCCCCAATTGCTTTTTTGCCCTTTCGTTGGTGAGGCAATTAAAAGTTTAAATAAAAATTGAATGAATGCTAGTGAGCATTAATGCAGAACATATGAAGATGGAAACTGGTAGCAATCTGTTCTAGCAACCAAAATTATGTCTTCCAGGCAAGCAAAGGCCTCTTTCTGAAGTGACCTAGCCTATAATCCCTCTAAAGTATATTGGTTGATACAAGTAATTAGCTCAGCCAAATAACTAAATAAATGCCTGTACAAGGCATTCTCAAACTAGGATTTAGCAACTGCAATAAAAATGGTTTTTCAAAACCTTGATTTGAAATGGAAATTGGGTTCCTTACCTGAACTGAAGAATTATACAAAAATAAGGTTAGAACCTCTCAGTCTTATGGGAAAAGACACGACCCAACTAAGAATTCCTCCCTTTTCCTTTTACACCCAAGCATCTGACTCTAGCTGAGGGCCACAGGAGGGATGGCAAAATTTAAAATAATAGTTGCAGTAGCACTAACAGTAGGAGACAATAAAATTAACAAAACAGGAATTGATGTGCTGCATTCTGATTATTGAGGCTCTTGCTATTGAGCCATAATTTGTAGAGCTTCCTCACAACTGATCTGGACACTATGGTCTAGAAATCACCATGAAAATGCCAGAACTGTCACCATCTCCACTCTGTAGCATACATGAAAAATCAAAATGTCTTGAGCTCTTTAGGGTATTTCTATTTCTCCTCTGTGCTTTTTGAGTACAAAGATGTCACACAGTGTCTTCCCTGGCTGCATCCATTCTCACAGCATTGTTTCTGGAGCTCCAGGTTGCCCAGCAAATGACTCCTTTGTAATTCAGGAGTATAGGAAATGGGTTCTGATAGTTTCCCAAGCAGATATGTTTGGCTTTAATAATTTCATTTGCATAGTCACACATAAATCACATATGCAGAAAGCTTCAGAACTTAACACAGGCATGGATTTGGTGATGGGGAAAGGGACTGCTTTACCACCTCTGCTTCATGAAATTGTCTATGTGAAGTGTAGCAAAAATATATGATTTACCTATTTGCAGTAGGGTGTTCTCAAGCCTTAGCTCAATCCTGGGGACTGAACTGCTATCAGGACTTATGTAGCTGTAGGATTTCACCTTGTTTTTCAACTGGTGACAAGCAGAAAAAAGTATTTGCATATCAAAACAGTAATGGATACCCATGCTGAAAGAAAAATGCACCCTGAAATAAAAATCTTAAAATGGAGTTTTCTGAAAATATAGCAAACATAATCACAGAATCACAGAACATGCTGGGTTGGAAGGGACCCACAAGGATCATCCAACTCCTGGCCCTGCACAGGACACCCCAAGAATCACACCCTGTGCCTGAGAGCATTGTCCAAATGCTTACTGAATTCTGCCAGGCTGGTGCTGTGACCACTTCCCTTGGGAGCCTAATCACCTTAATCACTGCTCAATCACCTTCTGGGTGAAGAACCTTTTTCTAATATTCAGTACAAGTTTTGTGGTAACTTAAGTTTGTGCAAACCACAATCACTACCCAAGAAGTAACGAATATCAAAAACTTAATTTTGGCAAAACAAAAGTTTTACTGAAGATGCCAGATCTTCCAGAAATGACCTTGTCCAATTTTTCAGGGGACTTCTGAATAAAATAACAGCTGCTGCCCAGAGTACATCAGTGTGAGGCTTTGACTGATAAAGGTCAGAGGACAGGCAGAAATTTTGGCTTCCCAATCAATGGGAACCCAAACCATTTCCAACACAGTGACTGTGCAAGGGAGGGTCTCTCCCTCCCCATTTCCCGTGAGGTCTGACATGACCTGACAGATCTGTCACCCACAGGCCTGTGAGGCGTGACATCCAGCAGGTTTGCTGTGATGCTGCTTTAACAGTGATTGAAGAGCAAAACTCAATTTGTAAAACCTTTTGGTTTTTCTCCATACCCATCAAACGCAGGAAGAAAATCTGTCAGAAACTGTTCTGTCCCAGAAAGGAGTGAAGGTTGGCACCAGGGCATCAGATGAGGAGAAAAGGTTCTGCCATCAGCTGGCAGTGGGCACCAGCTGCACCCCAGGCAGGCTGCCCAGGCACCTCAACTCAAGAGCTGCAACAGGAGCTGGAGCTTGGCCCCTTCATTCAGTTCTAGTCTCAAACTCCTGCTCTTACTGTCTTGCTGTGGCTCTGTGGGACAGCTTGGGGACAACAGGACTCACTGCTTATTCTCTGACACTGCTGTGCTGAGCTTGGCATGATGAGCTTCAATGTGCTAAATCAAAGAGCTCATTCTCCCAAATGACAGAAATGTCTCTATTTCCTAAGCTGGACTTCAGAAATAGCCAAGGTGCAGAGAGACGTGCAATGGCACCTGGCCACAGCTCAGAGAACAAAGCTGGAGCTGGCCAAGTGTTGCCTGGAACAGAATGCAGAACGGGTTGAAAGGTGTCAAACTTTTTAACTTCTTTCTTTCTTTTTATCTTTCTGCATAAATATGCATACAAGCATGCATATGTATTTATATATGTGTCCACATGTGTGTTTGTGCATATTAAAATCAGGCCTGACAAGCCTATAGTGAAAAACTGCAGTGAATTTATACTGGCTTTGTCATTGTCTCTGTTCAGCAAAACAACAAACAAAAAAATTAGGTAAAATGAAATACTGCCTTTTAAAATGAAACAAAATTTTCTCTTGCAAATGCACTTTATGGGAGCGTGCTGTTTGCCCATCTTTTTGCTAGTTCTTCACAAACAACTTCGGAGCAAACTGGCAATTTTCAGACAAATATAGAGAAGTCCAAAAGATCTATTTCTGTAACTTTCATGAGAATCAATATCTGCATGAAGATAGACCCAGCAACAAATGTGTAACTGTGAATGAATTGTGGCAATTTTTGCCCATATTCCAGCGAAATCAGTAGGAAATAGAAGAAATAGCCCCAAGCACAAATGTGAAGGAAATGAAGTAGTACCAGTCCTGCTACTGATACTAGAAATAATTTAGTCTTTTAAAAAAACAAAACAAAACACAGAGATAATACATACTAAAAAAAAGCAAAAGGCTGAAATTTGCTAGGCATGACTTTGGATAAAGACTTCATACATGTCTTGATCTATTTGTATTCTATATTCAGATAGAGATATCTCTGGATATGCAAAAATGTAGTTTCTAGAACTTTCTAGAAAAGGAAACCAAAACTTACTAAATTAACAAAGTTCAAGTTAAAGACCTGTATTTATTACAGCATGGTACAAGGATAATTAACATTTCCAGAGATAAATTAAGTGGAACAAATTTTATTAGGAGGCATCATGTTCTTTAGAATTGAGACTTCTGTTGCCTGAAAAAAGAAAAAAACAACAAAATGAACAGTCATCTAAATCTTCCTGACATCAGTCTTCTAAGACGTGACTCCAAGCTAATTTCTAAATGACTGCAGGGTAGTTAAATCTCTTTGTTAAAAAGTATGCTGGTAAATGAACACAGAATCTCACTGAAAATGCCACAGCAGAATCTGTGATAGTTTCAGATTATGTAAGAATAATCTATTCCTAGAGATGTTTCTCCCAAAAAATAGTGGTTTATATAGAACTACTGAGGCAGATCAGCAGAAGGAATATAAGCAGCAAATGCCTGAAACCAAACTCTTTTAAACAACAATTAAACATTTTTGAGCTCCAGTATATACTGACTACAAATTGCCCTTTTCACATTCTCAGTGAGTAGCAGATTGTATCTAAGTGTACCTATACAATTTTAATAATTCTATAAAAGTTATATGTCAAAAGATGATTTTGAATGCAGCAAATGGTGGACTACTGAATTACAGATAATGCCAACAAGGCTGAGTTTTTCTAAACAGAAAGTTTAGTGTTTCCCTAGTGAGCTCATGCTCAGCTCTGTGAGCTTCAGTGAGCTGCACAAAGATTTCAAACTCTGAATTTCAAGGTCTGAAGCTCCCTTGTTCCAGTCCTAACTCTGGTGTTCAAGTAGCAGTCAGGTATCACAAAACACTGGAGTTTAAACAGAGCAGAAAGCTGCCCCTCCAAAATCCCATCAGAAGTTGTAGCTTTCTATGCAATCCATATAAAGGGCTTTGTTTTTTAAATTTTTAAAATTTTAATTTCTTCTGTATCAGTTGGTCTGTCTTTCGTATCTTGCAACATTTTTTCTGCTGCAAGAGAAGTTTTAGTTGCACAAGAAAAGGTTTCAAAAGTACTAGGACCTTCTCTCTTGTCATTCTACCAGCCTAACAAAATTATTTTAACAGTTTACTAAATTTTAACTCCTGCTCTGATCCTCTACAACAAAACTGTAACTTGGAAAAAAAATGGTTATGGTGGAATCTTCAAGTTTTGAAAACACGTATGGTAGGAACATTGGAAAACTCTTAACTGTATAAGCAGAACCACATAGCACAGTAACAAAATTTGATTAAAATTCTCCAAAATAAAGAGGGCTTGCATTTTTTGAGAGCATATAGCAATTATCTCACTTTATGATTAGCAAACTGGCACAAGACTCAAAACTGCAGGGGACACTGAAAGTCTGCTCTGCATTCACTCATGGGTTAAAGCAACTTTTAACTTTCAGTCTGCGCCCTCTGAGAACGAGCAACAAGTGGCAAAATTCCCAGGACAACTGGAAATGGATGGATGGAGGGATGGATACATGCATTACAAGCCACTCCAAGGCAGAACAACACCCAAAAATGACACCACCAACCCTGAAGTGGCAAAACAAATCAAGCAGGAGGAGAGAAAGGGAAGGGTAGAGGTGAGTACCAAGCAGGATGCCCAGTAATGAGGAAAGCAAAGAGCTCAGTTTAATATTCTTATTTATACCTTCATACTTGCACTGGGAGCTCTGTCTTAACTCATAATAAATGTTTAACTTCAAATACTTATGTCCTTGGTTTAGGAGGCACACTCCCTTGCATTGATGCAGCATTTGTAGTTGGTTTGGGTTTGGGTTTTATTTATACTTTTCACCTGAGGCGAACAGATAAATATTTCACCACTTTATGTACTATCAAGGGCCTTTTCATGCTGCTAATAAGGAAGTAGTGCATTGCTAAGAAGAACAAACAACCGATTAATTGTGAAACAGTCCCACTGATACTGAAACTAGCACTAAATCTGGAACTTCAGAGAAAGGAAACTGTTGTCTGGTGAATCCCTGAACGTTGTTGTGTCTGCTTTTGTATCTGTGCATTTTCTGGACAGAGAGTAAAATAAATGAGAGACTAGTTACGATTTACAGCTTTGCTTGCTTTTTAAGGTCACACTCTCTTAATGAGTAATTGTTCATCCTGGCACTTGCTGCCACTAAAACAGTTGATAGCAGCTCTAATACCAAGTCAGTAGTGATAGAGATATATGTCCCTAGCCTCCAACAACCTACGTCTGAGGGAGAACAATGTCTCGTGCATCTTTCAATTTTCTCTTACATTTTTCAGCTGGCAAATGCGTTCTGAAGGGAAGTCACCTTCACATACACACAGCTATTGCCACACTTACACCCATAACAAATTCCCATTTTTACAATCAGACTAAGCTTTGTTAATACTTCGGTATGTCAGGTGGCATTGCTGTAAAGCAAAAATTTGTTTTAGGTTGGCTTTTCCAATCAGCATCATCACTTTTATTCCAAGCTGGCAATTAACTTCCTGCCTAATTTGTCACGATTTGAAATGAAGCATGTAGCAAAGTTTAGAGGAAGAGCCATGACATTTGTGTTTGGCTGAGGCAGTGGTCAGCAGCAGTCTCAATTTATCACTTCTAATTTAAACTCCCATGCCAATGATTTTCATTCTTAAAGCTATGACTGGCATTTATGGATTTCAAAATCAAAGGGAAAATAAGCTACAGTTAGGAATTCAACCACTCAGATCAATGAAAACTTGTTTTATAACTGAGAGTGCTCCAGCTAAATCCCATCTGCCTGACAGAAGGAATTTAATGTTTCAAACAGTTCCTTTCCCACTTTAAACAGAATAACTTTTTATTGCAGCACTAAGCCACTACTTGCTGGACAGATGCCGACTATTGATGTTGTGTTCTCAGGAAATATTGTGAAGCAACTGAAGGTGAGTGCACCAACCTAAAGAGCCATGCACTAATAACCAAATGTCGATCCCTGAACTGTCTTATCCTTGCTACTGTTCTCTTTTTAGACATCTGATGCAGTATTTCACTGCTGGAAGGTAGAAGCAAAAACTTGAGAGGAATCTGTAAATGAAAGAACATACTTCATATGAATTTATTGTGAAAATAAATGTCAGTTAAAGTTCTGAACCACTCAGAAGGTGAATAATTTGGATTATTTGGTCCAGTATCTCACAATTAGCAGTTAATTTAATTTAGAATTACTTTATATCACTTTAAAAGGTTAAATAGAGGGGTACTTTTTTTTTTACCTTTAATACTTGCAAAAATATGTATTAAAATAAAGACTGAATATAGACATCCACATGTCTCTGTATAGTGGTGTCATAAAAACACTCACCCACCCATGTCAGAAAATGGAGGGTGGAGGAGAGAAACAGAAGTCCACATATTATTCCACACTACTCTATATTACACAATAACAAATCTTGTTATATTAAATATTAATATTAATATTTAATATAATATTAATATTATAATAATACTATATAATATTAACAAAACAATCTTGTTCTATGGAAACTGGGAAGTAATTTAAAAATATTAAAGAATGTCATTTGGATGAAATGCTTTGTTTTGGTTTGTTTTCTAAATTGCCTTTCCTTGGCCATAGCTTTCCATGCAGAAAGAGGGGCTACAGTTTCTTAAATAATTCATAAACTTTTGGTAAATCACTATTTTTTGTTTTGAGATCATTATTGTCATCCAAACACCGAAGATTTTAGCTGTGAAATAATCAAAGATGATTTGAGGGCAATTTTCTCTCTCATTAGTCTCCCTGTAAATCCTTGAATTTACAGGATTATCTACCCCCACTCTGCTACTCTGAGTTGGTTCCTTTCCCAATTTATCATCCAGTAAAGCAGCCAAAAGGAGCCTGCTGCACTTTGTAATAAAGATCCCACTCAGGAAACAAGCTTCAAGGAAAAAAACACATAGAAAACCAGTACCCATTAAAGGACTGATCACACATTTTGTTTTGCATAAAATGGCTGTGAAAGTCACCAGAAGTAAAATAATCACTGTTACTAAAATCTGGAGAATTTGTATTGTTGCATATTAATTTGTGCCATTCTTGTTTTCTGTTGCAAATATTGAAGTTTTTACAAGGAGTATCAAATACTGCTGTAACTCAGAATAATGGCATAATTTCATACTTTAAAGTCCATAGAGTGTGCTGTAATAATATTTACCCTTATTAAATCTGTTTATCTTTATTTATTGCAAGGGTATCTAAAAACCCCAATAGATGAGCAGGAATAACTAAGCAGGAAAAACAAAAAATCTGAAGAAATTCCATGGAAAATAGGGAAATATTAAAAAGTATTTCCACAGAATTAAACATTCTTAATGCAAAAATAGAAATATGTTAACATATTAACCTGTATTTAGTTTTAGTTAGACTAATGCATCAGTGACAAACTATAATTTCACACTATTTATACATATACTGAAAGACTTTTTTTAATAATATATGGATGCATATAGAAAGAAAACTATATATAGTATTATGCCTTTTTTATCCTTTAAATATCTTTAATTATAGAAAAAAATCATGCTGATATTTTAATTAATTGTAATCTTCCATCAACTGCGACTAATAGTGACTTGCTCATAAAAACTGACATATACTCAACCCACTCTAGTTTCTTTGAAGATGTTGGCATTATACTCCCTAAAACTGCCTTAGAAAGCCACATTTTTAGTGTCTGACAATATAACTATTATCTTGAAAGGCAAACAAATTTTATTCACAGTGCTGCTTAAAGGAGCTTAGCTTTATTATGTTTATGAGAATGTAAAGATTATCTAGCAAGTTTATCCAGAATTCTACTACAGATATGAATATGGAAGACCAATGTCTGCATGGATTTTTCTTTTGGAATTGCTCACCACCCAGAATTGTGTCTGCAACATCCCTGATGTCTAGCTAGAAATGTCATGCCATCTTTAATGGACCAGCTGTGTTACAGAGCAGTGGTTAACAGAACAGGAACAACTATGAAAGGAGAAGATAATGAAGTAAATGTGATATTAGATAGGCTGCTAAAAGGATAAATAGATAACTGCACTGAGACTTTGGAATGTGATGTTAAAACCCTACAGTCCATGGTGATGCCTTAGCAGTGTGTTTGGGGCAAGGCTGGAGGAGCTGGGACACAACTTCCTTTCACACCAGCTCCTCTGGGCTGCACCATTTCCAGTGAAATTTAACTTCAAAAAAATCTCACAAACACTTATTTTTTTTTGTTCAGTTGAGATTAATCAATTTTTCAGTATTACAATGTGCTGTTCATGTAGCAAAGGTTACCACTGACACTGGCACCACTGAACCTGACTGTCTCAGGAAAAGGTCAAGGAAATGAATGCAGATAAAACTCTGCTCTTCTGCTAATTTCCCAGCACCAAAATAATACACATCAGGGAAGAAGGTTAATACAGCTCTGCAGTCACATGTGTTCTCTGAAAAGGTACAGATTTTCATCTTCCACGTTCTCAACTTGCTTCTTTGACCAAAAGAATTCACTTCCAATTACAAGCAAGCATATTTAAACCTAAACATTCTTCAACACTGCATTAGAAAAATGTGATTTCCTCTATTTACTTTCTCTGAAGATTTTGTATTCTAAATCAGAATTGCATTATTTATAAATTGAAATTAATACTTTATGTAAATTTCCATAGAGAGATGCTGAAACATCAGTTAAAATATTTTCCCTTTCAGAATAAATCGTATCTATGAATGAGATATCAAAATTTCACCTAATGTATAGTTAGTGATATTTCTAGCTTGACAGAAAAATATATGAATTGAGGGAAAAGACAAACTCATATTTTCTCTATTGTTGATAGAGTGCAGCCCATCATCCCTGAACTGAATTTCCTCAATTGCAATACTCCACTACCCTGTAAATTTTTTTTTAGTCCTCACTGATCTTAAATTATAGGATAAAAGAAAGTTATCAGAACAGTCTAATTTTGAATAATGGAGCTTGGAGTTTAATACTATGTATATATGAACCAGTTACTAGAATCAGACAATTTGTTTTACAGACAAGTTTGAGCTAATGTAATATAACGGTAATTCATTTCTAAACTGTCAAACTCAGTATTGGAAACTGGCTGAACAACTTGTCAGTAGTTTACAGGAACATACAACAGCTGTTTGCCATGTATAAGGAGTTAGAATTTATAAATCACTTAGAAAATGCTCATTAATCTCTAAACACTTCAATACAATTACAGATCAAGCTCATGATTTAGAAGCTGTTGTATGCATTATTTAAAATAATACAGAAAATAGAAGTTTAAAAATACAACTTTATATTCAGACAGAATAAGCACAAAGATAGTTCTTGGAAATGTAAATTCATATAAAGAATGAGATTTAATTAACTTTGCAGCAATTTACAAGGTTAGCCATTGACTTCAGCAGAAAAGATGTGAGTAATTATCAAGTACTGTGGATGAAGGCAAAAGAGCTAAGCAAGAGCAGAGGAGTGTTCAGGAAACATGAGCAGAGCCAGGACTACCTTGCATTTTTATCCAGTGGGCCATTTGTAACTGACTGGTAGTGAAACAGCTTTGGGACATTAAATCTAATTTTGCAATTAGAGATTGCTTGTAAATATTTGCTTTAAAACTTCAGATTTAAAATACTGGCGGGTTTAATGTAGAAGATGACATTGTTATTTCAAGAAAGAAATATGGTGATGAAAGAAGTCAAATTTGCTGAATACATCTGTTTAAAAAATATTAAATATTTTAGTTTATTTTTCATATTATAAATTCTTTCATTACCATGGCTCTTTCTTACACTCAGATTTGCATGGCAATGGTTCTGCATGTCATCTTCCTTCTCCTCTTGGATATCCTGACTCTACACGTGGATAGCGAAATAAAACACATGTATCTGATGCAATGTATGCCACTTTAGCAAGTGAAAACAACAAAACCAAAGTACTCTGAAAAGGCAGGCCTTCACAGAACTAGTTGCACTTGCTCCAGGTCAGGAAGTATGAAATGGATTTAAAATGGTTTTATTGAAAAAGTCCACTTTATGTCCTGAATATCTGATAACATTCCCGGTTAAGTGAAGGTTTTAAGGGAAGCCTTACAGGATGAGAAACAAAGAAAAATATGCATTTTTAATACACAAAAATCAGTTCTCACTGGAAACCAGACACTGCATGTTGGATGGAAATAAGATTTAGCAGATTATGAGTGTGGTTTTTTTCACCTTCTCTTGCCCCTGGCCAAAAATGCAATCCTGACACTTACCGCTCTGACAGATGAGGATTCAGACTCAAACATGAAGTCTCACTTCAAAGGTGTTTTTAAAATACAAAAAAAGGTGTTTTTAAATACAACATGCATTTCTATATTAAATATTAGGTGTTCATACCCTGGCTACTATAAACTTTCCAGAGGAGCAATCTTTATTATTCACTCATAGGAGCACAGTGTAAATTTTACTACAGTAGGAAAACATTTAAATATGTAACACAGATATGAAGACAGCAAACAGATGTCTCTCATTGTTAGTTTGGGCAGAAAAAGGTAAAAGCACGTTATTAGAAATATCTTGAAGCTAACAGAGCTGTAAAATAAACTTCTAAAGCTTTGGAAGCTATGTAAATTTGAGTCTGTTCTCATTCCAAAGTGCTCAACTTAATGCCATTATTGTGCATAAATTAAAACTATTTCCAGAATGTGAGCCTAAAGCAAATGAATATGGAAGAGTCAAGAGTTGTTGAGTGTAACGGAAAAACAACTTTTAAGAAGCAAATTAATCAGGCAAACTGTTGAAACACTATTGCTTTAAAGATCTTGAACATTATCAGAATTGGTTTGTAATTTCCTGTGTCTGTCATTTTGAACACAGTCCCTAAAGATTTGTGTGGAAGTTATGACTTATATAAACACAATTTTTTTCAGACTGACCATTTATGATGAATGTCTTCCTTTACGACACTTAACCAAAATCACTACTTTTACCAAGAATGCAACAGAAATCATAATTTCACTGGAAACACCAGAGTTTCCTTCAGTTTCATGTTCTTGATTTTTCTGGTTTGGTGGTCCGGTTTTGTTTTTTTATGAAATATGTTTCAGAAATGTTTAGGTAACCTTTGAAAACAGAAAGTTCTTGATGCAGCTCTGAAGATTGTCCTGGGTTGGTCAATTAACATTTGTTACGGAAGTTTCTAATTCACCACTTCATATCTGAAATATCTCGTTCCCTACCCTGACTGGAATACTCAATGGTGATCCTTTCCACTGTCTATCATTCATTGTGAGAGGTTCCAGATAACTGAAATGTGCTCAATTATCCTAACATGGTTCTTAGGTGAGTGTGGAGATAGCACCAATGAGCTTATTTGACATTCTAGTTAAAATCACCAAAGTCAATAAATTCACATCTCATTTTTAGAGGTTTTAATTGTGTGCTGAATGCCCTTCACAGCTACTGACTACAACAGGAACAAACAAAATCAAGGCATACTTCTTATCTCAGTGCTGTGTGCCTGCCAATTTCTTTGTAATGAGTATTTTACATAGTTCTCCACAAATGCCCTTTTCAAAAACTGAAATAAACTATTATTATTAAATAAAAAAATTGTTGCAGCACTAGGGCGATGCATTTTAGAGACTACAACTTAAATCAGAAATCTGCTGAAAATGTATGTCATGGACAAATTGCTAATGGTTATAAATAATGTTGTACTCTGCAATGAAAGAAATGATCACAGAAGCTGAAAGACCACACTGGTAAGTAAATTGTGGGAAGAACACAGTATTGATTAATCTTTCCCCTTCTCATTCAAACTAGAATTTAATTTTGTTCTCCTCATGTTGTGCAAGTTAGAGGAATGTATCTTAAAATATATGGATTGGCTGACTCACTTATGGCTAATTCTGGTGATGAAAGTAAATGCAACCGGGCTGACTTTTGCTGCCTTAAAAAATGACTGGCCATCCAAATTTTCTAGCAGAAAAAAGAACATCTCTGTTAAAAAAAATTTTAAGAGTTAAAAAAAAATCGGGAAATAAATCAAGATTGTTTCAAAAGCCACTTTTCTCCTATGAATACTGTATAGTAATCAGGCATGTGTGCAAAGAAACATCAGCTACATCAGCTACGAGTAGTGTAGCTGTACAGAGGTGATCAGCAGATGAAATCTGTGATTAATAACTATGCTGCACAAAGACCTTAGCTCTAAACTCTTCATTCTGTCAGACCTGAACAAGTCTGAGAACTGAGATGCAGAATTTCTGCCTTGTGGTTTTCTTTCCAATTGAAAACACTTAATTTATATACACAAAGATATAAATATGCATACATATTTCTATGCATATTTATATCATTTGTATCATTAAACACACTGAACATTAACTGAATTCCTTTAAAAAAATGTATTGTTTAAATGTATTGCTCATAACTGACTTAAAATAAGAGCATGCATCTTGATCTTTTTTAAAAAATTGTAGTTTTTAATGTCTTCACATCACATATAGATGTCTACAGACTGTCCCTAGTCAGTTACCAAGAAGTTGATATTTCTCTTCAAATTTTTTCAGAAAAATTGCATCAGCAATGCTGGTAACAGTGCAGTGTTGTGTGGAACTATCAATGTAGCTGTAGATGTCCAGTGAGAAAATGCCATAAATTTCTTTTTTATTATCATCTATTAAAATGTCATGCTCTTTCATGTGGGCTTGAGCTCTGGCAATGTCTGATGGAGGGTTTTGTCACTGTTTCATAAATGGCTTTTATTTGATCTGCTATTCCAATAATCAGCCATGAAAAAGAGCTGTTCCTTTAGATTTATAAGCTGTGAACATAAACAATTTGGAAGATGGTTCCAAGGGGCTTCATTGTGTCATTATGGAAAGAGAGGCCTTCTTGACTTTGAAGTCACAAATTACAATCTTGTCTGTTGAGATTTGAGACTTAGGGGAAAAAGGGAAATCTGAGTTTTGATTAGGGATGCTACTGTGGGAATAAATTTAGGATGAGTGAACAGGAAACTCCCCTGTCACCCTGGTGAGGATCCTGAAACTCTACTGCCACCAGCCAGAATGATTAATTTTGATAAACTGATAAACTGTCCTGGTAGTGTTACTGAGACACAGATTGTCAACCAGATGAGGCTCTTAACTACTTACACCATCTCCATTGTGCTTATAATAATTTAATTCATCGTGATACAGTTGTGTTTATTCCTGGAAGAGAAACTGAAATCCTTCCAGGTATTCATCAAGTCCTCCAGCAATGAGTGATAAGAGGTTGCTCTTTCTCCAGACTGTCTCCATTGAACTATAAATATGTCTGAGGAGCCACCTGCACTAGAAATAGACCTTAACTTAGAAAAAGGAATTAGATGAAACACTTCCAAACACTGGCAAGATTTTACAATCAGATTAGGAAACATCACCTAGGATATATCTGGCAATGGCTCACATCAAATAAGATGTTTTAGACAACAGAATCCTGACAGATTTGTACTTTCAGAGTCTGAATGAAACTCTCAGCTGTCAACACTACACAGACATAGAAAAATGAGACAGGTGTTTAATACAGTGGTAGGGTGTGTGTCCTCAGAGTGAAGCATCTCATGCTCAGATTCTGCCAGCTGACAGCAGGTCTTTGATGTCATGGAGACCAGTCACCCACAAACTGCAGAACTGAGGAAAAAGACTTTCCAGGATGCAGTGGCAGAAGGAGAATTTCTCCAGTGCAAACTTTCCACCACTTGGGATATGTCTCATACCCCCACTCCTTTTAGTGTAATGTTAAAACCCCCTCTGTACTAAAGGGATAGAATGTGTGAATGCACAGTGAGTGAATCCTTACATGGACTGCTATTTGGAAATAAGAACTACTGTTTTAAGTTCTGTTTTGCTTAATTATTCATTATTTACTACTTTAATTATGCATGAAAAACCTCAAGTACTTCTGACTTTTCTTTAGGCAATGCAGACACTATGGCATGCTAAGAAAGTTATATATTGAGATGTCTCTTCCTTCCATTAGCCATAAGAGAAACATAAATTACAATTCAGCATATAATTCTCTGCTTCTTCACACAATGATTTAAAGTTGATTGAGCACAATTACTTTGTACTCAGCATATTTACTGTTGTACAAAACTTTGTCTCTCTCATAAAGAAAAGGCATCCAGGCACATTTTTGAACAATAGCATTGTAAAACATTCTTTGATGAGGCTTCTTGTGAAAACGTGTTTTATCTTTCAGTTGTTTACAAATCACTTTAGCAGTGATTTGGGAAAATGCTTTAATATGTGATAATATTCCTCCTTCAAAAGGAACTTGGCTTAAGTGCTTTTCTGAGCAGAATCATGTTTTTCTGTCCATTTATCTGAGTTTAAAGTAGGGATTTATTGTGATATCTCAAAGCATTTTGAAACAAAGCTACTGAAGGGTAGCATATAGATCCCTTCCCTTATCTCTCCATCTGCAACATTTGTACTTCCTAGCACATCCTAGTTTGCCACACTGACTGGACAAGACACAGCACATGCTGTGATTGTACAAGACTTACAAAGAAAAAGATTGTATATATATAAATATATATATATATATATATATATATATATATTTTCTTGGCTAACCACTCAACAGGCAAGCTGAGTGGTCAGTGAGCTGCTGTCTTTAATACAGAAAGCAATCCTCACATAGCTGAACTTTGCTTTTCTGCTCACAGACCTAACCAAGGGCTTGGTCACTCTCAAGAGTCATTCTTCACAATTCTGTTGAATCCTTTTCACAGTCACCAAACTCACACTGGCTAACAGGTTCACATTCCTTTATGGTGCCTGACAGACAACGTGACCACAGAAATTTTGTTTCCTTATGAAGCCAAGGGTTAAAAACAAAACCCATGGATGTCAAACTTATAAGTCCTTGTATAAAATTATAGGAAAAGATAATGAATATTTTCAAGTGAATTTTACAAGACTTACTCATATTAATGTTAGTAATTTTTTTTTTAGTAATTGATCAGGTTTGGTAATGCTTTACACATCAAATTACAGAGAGGTTTGAGGGAAGCAGTTTGCAAAGCCTTTTTTTAGTGCTACTTTCCTTCACTCTGCTCCTTGTCACTGTTAAAGCTGAGTACTGCAAAATCTTGTTGATACTTGTGACTGCATGAGGAGGCAGTTGGGATTTTAATATTAGTTGTGGTAGGGCTCTGTGCATCAAAATCAGCTTTAATCACTTTTGAATTAGTTCACTTCTCCTGTCAGCAAATATTCCCCATCTTTGATGCTCTCAGACTACTCTCTTCACTAATGTGAAAGAATGCAATTCTTCAGTTTCTGTGGATGCCCACAGAACTCTTCACTGAATTCCTTTATTCAGCAAAATGCCAACAGTAACATTGTTCTCCAAATAGAGAGAAAAGAAAACCCCCTGAAGAATAGGCTAATAATTTTGCATGTTAATGATGAATCTGTTAATTTCACACAAACCATCCAAAAGAAAAGGCCACTAGAGGGGAAGTAAATCCAATATGCTCAAAGAAAATAAAACGCCAGCTACTCTAAATGATTGTAATTAACAGAATGTCTGCATTTACAACAGCAGAAGATTTTGGTCTATATCCTTAACAAAAATATGACAAATGAATGAAACAATTTATGTATTTATACAAAGGTCTTGCACTTCATGCAATGTGCATACCAAAACCATTAAAGTAGTATGTAGTAAAAGATTGCATATAAAAAGGTAGTATGAATATGGGATAAATATGTTGTGTAGGTATAATTTATTGCACACCTGTATCTTTCACATTAGACACACATCAAATGGAAAAAAATGGATTTAAATCAATATCTTTGGACTTCTGGTAAAGGGTCCTCATAAAAACAAATTCATTTTTGATTTGTTGTCATTCATATGTTTAATCTTGGATCTTTGTTTTCTATGAGTATGTGCACAAACCTGCAGCACCATGCAATAACAACTGTCCATATCATCAGAATTATAAGGAAAGACTTCCCAACAGTGAGTTTATAAAACTAATAAAATCTCTGCCATGTTCCAAAGCTTTAGTTCTACAGCTTACTTTTCTGAGGTTGGATAACCTAGATTTTCCCATATCCCTTCTTATTTATGACTAAAAGTAACTCAAAAAGATATCCATTTTTCTCTCCATACTTTCCATCACGAAAAATGCCATGAATTTTCTTCTACATTTCATACAACATTGCATTTTTCTTGTCCTTTTAAATAAATAGTCACCATGCTTATAGTTTTATACAACTACATAGCCTGTAAGCCTACAGAAATGGTTTTAGCTTTATAACTACATTTTATAGATGACTCCATTTAATTTTTTACAGCACTTTCTCACACAAAGCTGTCTTTTTATATCCAGATAAAGTGACAGATATTCTGAAAATCTGGTCTTAAATCCTCTGAAGCCTTTCCAATAACATTTTTAGTAAGGTAGGAATTATTAAAGGGAATGCAAACAGTCTAGAGTTTACTGTCAGTGTGTCAAAAACTATCAAAACATTGGTCTTTTCCCTGTTTTGAGTTTTTGCAGAGAAAATCTATATCCTTAAACCAGGGACAGACAACAGCAAAAGACATTATTTTTTAAAAGCCTGCCACTTAAATACACATTACAAGCTATGTTCACACAGCTGTTACCCACTCTAAAAATGAACTGTATTTCAAGTGACCTCCACCTGGGAGAGCCTGGTGACTGCATTTAATACCATGGTGCAAAACATCCAAAAGGAAGTTTACACAAGGCCTATATATCATTAGGCATCTTGCATAATTAGTTCTTCTGTTACCATCATGGACATGAGTGAGTGGCTTTTGTGCTTTTTTAAATTAATTTTCATGAGTATTATTAGTATTACCCTCACTGTCATTATCACCATCATCATCACAGCAAGCTGTTCATTTCTGTATGCCCACAGGCAAACGAGTCATTACTTACTCATCGACAAAACTACTTGTCCCAGATATACAGGTTAGCAGATTTTTGCTAGGCTGATCAGTGAAAGAACCCAGGGCCTTCCCTACAAGTGGAACATAACAGGATCCTCCTGAACATTAGCACTTTAACTATGCAGAAGCATAAAATTAAATGTGTCCTACTCCAAACAGTAGTTCTGCCAGCTTAGTTCTTGTTCTACATTAAACACTTCAGCTGCAGTTGCAATGTCACTGCACAGCAGGTGAAAAACATTTCTGGAACAAATGTCAGCAAGGGATAATTCTGAAATAACCTTCTTGTCTACAGTTACAGAAGCCAGAAGAGAGGAGTGCTATATGGATTGCATTGTTGCTAACCTGTGATGCTGTTTCCTGGCACAGTAAGTATTTCTAAAAAAAAAATTGCAGAAATAAACAAAAAAATAGAGAGCTCTTTTAGTTTCCCATGTTTCTCTCAAAGACTCACCTTGGACATGAATTCAAACTGAAATTGGAGCAAGAAAAAGCTCAAAACAATAATGCAAAGTTTAAAAGTAAAGGAATAAAAAAGAATCTATTAGGATAGTTCACCTGCAGAAATGGCTCATAAAGATGCAGAAGTATCTTACAGTGAGGCATGCTGAATTAGTGCTATGAAACACAGATACCAAAGAAAGGGAGTTCACTTTCGCTCTGCCTTTGAATTGTGGAGTTGTAGTGGATAAGCTGTGGTGTTTTACTCTTTGTAAACTGAAATTGAAAAAGCCCCAGACTCCAGTCCTGAATAACTACTGACATAGCTGGTCTCAGATGGCTAAAGCTTGCATTTAATTTTGAACAGAAAGGTATGGGTTTGTGCCCTGTGTAATGGGGTCAAGGGCCAGCTGCCAGAAGCATTTAATGCCCTCATCTGCAGAAGCTGAAAGTCCTCGTGGAAGGCACCTAAAAACCTCCAGCAATCTGCAAAACGCCCTAACCCGCTGAACCCAGACTTCCAAGAAGCAAAGGATGCCCGCAGCGAGTGGCCAGGTGACAGGGCCACGGTGACAGACACGCAGCGCTGGCACTTACCATCTTGGTCTGTGGTGACCGTGATGGCTGTGAACTGCTTGGGGGAGAAGCTGAGCTCCGAGACGCCGTTGGTGGCCTCTATCTCGAAGGTGTAGTTGACGTGCGACACGAAGTCGAGCACGGTCACGGAGGAGTTGATGAGCCCCGTGTGCCTGGGGATGAAGCGGATGCCTCCCCCGCAGATCTCGCACTGGCTGGCGTCCGACCCGCACTTCTTGCAGATGACGCTGTAGGTGAGATCCTTCCTTCCTCCAGTGTCGCTCGGGGGGCTCCACTCCAGCATCAGAGCTGTTTCGTTGATGTTGAAAACCACATTCCTCGGAGCAGAAGGTGGTCCTGCAGAAAAGGAACACAGAGCCTGTTAAGCCATTGTTATTTCCTTTTAGAAAAAAAAGTTATTTGCAAATAAAAGATACAAGAGCTACGTTTCAATGATCGATTCAATATAAAAATTAAAAGTTATCTATGTACAATCCTCAAAAAAAAAGCAGGAACAACAAATCACTGACATCATAAAAAGCTGAATAATCAAAATAACTTAGAATTAATTCAGAGAGAATTTAAGGCAACACAAAAATGACTTGGGAATGTAAAATCTAGACAAGATAACACCAATTTTCAATAAATGGCTCTTGACGCTGTGAGATACTGAGGCAGAGCTCTAACCACAAAATTTATATCCTTATTTTATGTCTAGTAATGTGACTTTTCTGAGACTTAAAATCTTTGACATTTTGTAAGAGACAAATTGAGTAATAAATAAATAACAGCTTTGGAATAATGACAAGAGGTAAAATGGTTTGTATTAGTTCTGCACTGCCAGATATTTCTTTCTGTCCTTCACTGTTTTTCCCCAGGGATTTCTCTGCTGCTGTTCATTAACAGGGTTAGATGGCAACAGGCCAAGACTATCAGGCGTAAGTTAGTTTACAAGTTTTCTTTCTTTCCCATCTGGCATGTCATCAGCATCAGGGTAACGGTGAAGACATCAACTTTTCCACTTAAAGTTCTAAAAGGATGATCAGGAAGCAAGTGAAAAAGTACTTCTTTGAGGCTGTGAGGAGGAATGCAAAGACAGTGGCAGCAGGCAGAGTGTGGGGAAGCTTTCACCCAGTGAGCAGGTGGTAGAGTGAGCACTGCCAGATAAACCACAAGTGACCCATTTCCAATTTCCCACTCATCACACAACAGTCAAGGTATGCCCACTGATTTTAAACTGTTTGCTGACATACTGTGTAGGATCACGTGGAAATCACCTGAGGCTTTATATAGACATAAAAAAAATGAATATATAGAGTGATCCAGTGATTGACCCTCGTACTGAGCACTGATGAGGCACCTTGAGTTCTCTGTCCAGTTCTGGGGCCCTCACTTAAAGAAGGGCATTAAGGAGCTGGAGAATGTCCAGAGAAGGGCAATGGAGCTGGAGAAGAGTCTGGAGCACCAGTCTGATGAGGAGCAGCTGAGGGAGCTGGGGTGTTCAGCCTGGAGAAAAGGAGACTCAGGGGGGACCTTATGGCTCTCCAAAACTCCCTGACAGGAGAGTGCAGCCAGATGGGGGTTGGTCTCTTCTCTTGGGCAACAAGTGATAGAAAAAGGGAAATGGCCTCAAGCTGTGCCAGGGGAGAGGTTCAAGTTGGACATCAAGAAGAATTTCTTCACAGAAAGGATGGCCAGGCATTAGAATTTACTGTCCTCAGAGGCAGTGAACTCAAATTCCCTGGGGGTGTTCAAGAAACCAGGAGATTTGGCACTTAGTGCTGTGGTCTGGTTTACATGGTAGTGATGGATTGGTCAAAGGTTGGACTTGGAGATCCTGGAGGTCTTTCCAACCTTTATGATCCTGTAATATTATGATTCCATATCAGATTCCACAGTCTATCAGACAGGACTTTACCACCTAATTATATTTTAGATAGGAATTAATGAAGGGGTGAAGGAAAGGTAAAAATTGTTACAGCACATCTAAATCATCTCAATTTCTTATTGAATTATTCTTCCACTTAACAAGTTTCAAGCAAGCACTTACAGATGTATGATTTTCAAAACCAATTTGGATGTAATCCCAAAATAAAAATTACTAAAAGAAACATGGACTTGGAAAAATATGGGGCCTTATACTCCAGGTGTTGATATATATGAGATGACTGTGGCAAACCCAGCTGTTGACCTCTGGAGTCTTTGGGCTGAATGAGGCAAACAAATAAGCATTATATTTCCATCTCTCAACAAAATCACAGTGCTTCACCAATAGTTACCAGAACTTGGAAAACTTTCAGCTTGCTTTGCAGCTTTTGATGATTTATAAAACTTCCCACAGGACTTAAGCATAAAGTTTTGATTGAGACACTGGTAAAACTTTGAATGAGCTTTTCCTTATTTCAGAGTTTCTTAAGCAGACTAAAAGGCTGAAAGAAACATTTGCAAATGGCACCAGCTAATTTTTACACAGAGTGTAACATTCAAAAATTTTAAGTGATGCATTTTATTTACCTATGTGGCATAAGCACGGGTCTAAAACCTGGAATGCTTGTAAATAAAAAATCTGGTATTGTGTGGGAGTGATAATGTGAATAATAAACATTAAGCTTTTCTTTGAACTGTAATTCAGCTGCTTTTTCATTTCTGGTGTTTACTTGTAACTTTTGATAAGAGAGCAATTAACTTTGCCCTGAATAAATGATGAGTTATCTGCTGGATTTCAAGCAGTTGGTGTTTAAAAACATATGGAAGTGTTACACTGCTTTGCATTTTTCAGTGGAGAAGAAAATTTAAAATATTTTGAATGGATCTGCATTTATCAGTTTATCAATCAGTAGAATTTATGGTTAACAGATCACCAGACTTCCCACAAAATGAGGATTAGGGTTCTAGGTACTCTGGGAAACAGTCCTGAGACTGGAATAAGCTAAAACCAGAACACATTACTTCAGCTTCAGTTATTATTATTTATGTTCAGAAGACAGGAATAATAATGTTTCCTCTAAAACCATGCTGTGAGAATTAAATAATGGCTGGATCTTAGCAATTTCCCACTGTTAAAACCATGGAGGAGTTTTAGGAATATGGAGGATGAGCCGTAATCGCACTTCCATATGTGCATAACTTTAAGTAGATGAGTAATCCCCTTGAAATAATTGGCAATATTCATGCACTTAAAACTAAGGAGCTGTGTAATTGCTTGAAGGATTGGAGTCAATGTTTTAAAACTGGCTTGAATTTAAACATAAACTATGGATATTATGACAACAGGTCATCACAGCTCAAGCTTTTTTGATATTATTTCATCGATTTTGGCAGGCCCAAACAGGAATTAATATGAATCAGGGCAATAGGAGAGTTTTGTCTGCCTCTGTGGATTTTAATTTTCTATCAGATTTTCCTTGTACTGTATGGAATGGCATTTACAGAAGAACCAACACAGTAAATAAAATACTCTTTAAATTTATTTTTTTTTCCATTTGGACTGGAGAGTCAAGGTTCTTATAGTCATGACTTGTGACTTATTTTTCAATTGCAAGAGAAAACACATTATTGTGCATTCACATTTCAGTGAAAAGGAAAACTATCAATTATGTTAGAGGTATCTTAAAGTATACAACTGTCCTCTTGCAAATGCAGGAAAAACCCTCAAACACACTTCATACTCAAGGCCCCTCATGCCAATTTGCATGAGGATTAAATAGCTTTTTAATTGCTGTTAAATTATGCCAGTTAAACTGTGATTTCATGCAAATATTAAGCTGTAATGACATGCAGTGAATCATTTACTAAGATTTAGAACTTGGAACAAAGAGAGACAATTAATTGTAATCCTCAGATTCAGCTAAATTATGTGTCACTGGGCTTTTATGAATGTGGCCTGATTGCTTTGTTATCATTTATAAATTATACAAAGATTATCTGGCACATTGAAAAAACCTGGCAACAATAACCCTTCTGTAGACATCTGTATGCAAAGCTCTCAGGGTTTTCCTTATATTGATTTTTTAAGAGAAACAAGCATATTGGTGAAAATAAGGGATCCTTTCCTCACAGCATAATTCATGACTTTGAATTTTCTGTGAAAGAATAAAATACAGTTCAGATGGATGAGCATTACAAAAACATGCAACTCTTCTGCTGAGATGGAACTCATCCAGACTGTGAGTAATGTCTTTTGCTTCATTTACAAATTACAATGAGGAAGTATTTTGAAAGTTTTTGTGGAGGAGACTGGCCTGGATGTCTTATGGTGAAGCAGCTCTGAAAGCAACAGAGCTGAGTTTGTGCCTCATTCAGTGCTTTGCACCTCATCTTGTTTTATGTATTCTCTTCCTCTCTGAAGGCAAGATGCATTTTCCTGCTTATGGAAGGAAGAGGAGCAAACCCAGCACGGCAGAAGTCTGATGAGGGCAATGCAGTATTTTATACACTTGAGAGTGAAGACTGTCTAGAAAAAAAATATTGCTTTTAAAGTGAGAACTGTACATTATACACTATTGGACTCTTAGAATTTTATGTCATTTGACTAGTGAAGTTACAACAGAAGGGCAAAGATTAACCATCACCTTAGGATACTCAGAATCAGCATCTGGCTGTGCCCCTTGAGTTCATAATTGTGTTTTGATATCCAGATATGTAGCACAGATAAATAGTGCCACTTGATGTAGAATTACATTTTTCTCTTTTCACTTATTTTTTCCCTGTGAGGCAAGCAGCAAGAATGGAAGCCAGTGACTGCAAACCAGTATCTCAAGTCTGAGCATAATGTTAAATTGCAAAAAAGTGTATAAATTATATATAGATGTATGAAACAATAGAGACAGTAAAGACTTCAATCAGGCATTGCCTGATTTTGCTGCTGAAATTCAGTGTTGGCTATTAAAAATAGAGGATACACTTTGTGGCAGAGGTTATTGAACAGAGCATAAGTTTTTTGGGTTCAAATTGTTTAAGTATAACATTAAAGGAGAGGCATTCAGACAACCAATATAAGCCTGCCTGACCTTGAAAAGATGGATCCATTCACCCAATTACTTTCTAGTGGGAAATGTTAGACTTTTTGTACAGAGTAATCAGACAGGGGATTAGATATGATGCTATTTGTTGCTCACTGTGTATGCAGAGATCATTGATAGAGTACTTGCATATGGCAAAGAAATACAATAAGAAGGAAAAGTAGCAATGAGAGATTGATAAGAAGTTTATGTCAAATGAAAAGAGCCTAGGAGAAGGAGATTAACAATATATTCTAGTGTAATTTTCATTCCTCTTATTGAAATTAGATTTCTATTATGGTGTTCCACAAAGTGAACACTCTCCTTTAACAAAATGCAGCTACATAAAGTAAAAATGGGAGCTGTACAATTTTGTAAAAGCACACAGTACTTTCACAGAATTAATCAAAGTGGATTTGAACCTCATCTTGAAAGAGGTGGATGCCTTTCTTAAATCAAGATTGATTTTTTAATTTTTTTTCCATAATGCTGCATATGCAAGTTTCTCAGTACTGAGGAAGAGTTCTGGAGTGAGGAACACTGCCTAACCTCATACTACCCAACCCTATACAGGAATGAAAAGAGAGAACAAAATATCTACCCATCTTAGGCATCCTTGCAGGACATGGGGGAGCAAATAAAATGGGCATCAATAAAGTCAGTCAAAATGTTTGAACATTAGGACATTTGTAAGGAGAATCCACTGTTTGTTCTGTGTTTCATTTATGAATATCTCTCCCTTCAAAGGTCCCAAGAAAAAATTCTGTTTCTTATGTCATGCCTCATATGTCAAGTATGTCAAGATAGAAATCTGAAAATTAATATGGAAAATGCAGATCTTTCCCAAAGGTGGTTATGTAAAAATGGCTTTTCATTTCTGTACAGCATTTTCTGTCTATTTATTCAAAGTTCCTAATTTTCTTAAAACTTTTCAACTTCTTTTATTAAAGCATGACAGTTTGGAAGGAACAAGCTAAATTTCACTCATATCTATATCTTTGTTTATTAAATTTAAATTAGTCACATCTGTGCAGATCCACCAAAAGCAGTGAGGTTGTATTTATGACAGAAACATAATTTTAATAACTGACAGACTAATTTGAAAGCAGTGGGGCTAAAGATGTCACTTTGGGAATAATTTGGCCTGAAGACTCTTCATTACTGCTGATGTGCAAGATAAGATCACAGTCTGCCTGTCAAGAGCTTCAGTGTCATTTTCAGAGCTGACAATTAGTGAAATAATCATCATTGTAGGTGTAAGATGAATACATCTGCTGTGACAGTCACTGAAGTACTGACACCTTGCAGCCTAGGCGGAATGGGAGACACTGCATTGAACCAAGAAACCAGAATGTCTCCTTTATTTCTTCCTTCTCTCAAGCTGAAGTGAGGTGAGGCACTGATATCCTGTTGTGGTTGACTTTTGCCCTGCCTCAATTTACTCAGTTACTCTGGCTGAAATACTCAGTAGAAATGTGCAGGTCTGGCACCAGGTTTTTCCTGACAGTTTTCACCCAAAGCAGCTCTCTGTACTCACATTTGTTCAGAGATAAGCAGAGTGTTGAAGTAACTGCTCTCTGATGCCCCTCCCTACCTTATCAACATATCAGGTTATCAGAGCTTAAAATTGTGCCCTGAAAGATAATTATGGAATCATAATGCCACGTTTGAGTAATTTTTTCAAAGCACTCTCTTTCAGCAATGAAAAATCAATGACATATAAAAAATATGGAGCCACATCTGCATAATGTATGAGTGAAACCCTCTTCCCAAGCATGAAAGTGTCAAGAATGCCTGGGATGTGTTGATTCTGGGAGTAAGTTTTTAATGGCCTATGCTTGAGGCATTGATTTGAGTGGAACTATTTGTAATCAGCATTTTCCTGTGGGAAGCCTGAAAGGATGCTGTTTATTCCCTCACATACTTCATGTGAAATGCCAGGCCTGTGTGCCCTGCTCCAGAGTGAGCTGGGACAGGGGGAACACTCTCTGAGCCCTGAAATATCCAGAGGCTGGGATTAACCTTCTCCCTGAAAATCCTCTGGTTCGATTACACAATTTTCTGACTTGGGTCTGAGGAGTGCCATTTTTATTGACCATCACCCTCATACAGTGGATGGACAATGCCTTGGTTTATGTAATTACCTCGTTGTCCATTCATTTGTAAATCAGCTTCAAATCATCAGGAATTTTCCCAGTCTAGTGCCACTGGAAAAAGCAGCATGAGCAGAGGAAGTAGCTCAGTTCAGTCAGCTCAGTTATTTTTATGTGACACTGCACAAAACATCCCAAAACAAGGCTATACACTGATGGTTATTACAACTTCGTCTTTAGGGCTTTATCTCTAAAAAATTTTGTATACTCAATCTGTCAAAATAGTTCATGAATTTAACATGTTCATTGTTTTAGAATTCTCTTAACTGTGGCACAAAAAATACCAAGATCAAATCCTCCAGCAAAAGAATTAATAAAGTGTTATACCAAAAACTGAATGTCTTACAGGATTATGCAAATCCTGTGCATAAAAAAACAGGTGTTTTATCACCTTTATTAAAAAAGTGATTTTAATAGCCCACTAAAATATAGTATTTCACACATAGCTTTCCAAATACTGCTGTTTGTTCCAGTTTTGAGATTAAACAGATATAGTTGCTTTACAATCAATAAATTAATCCCAGTGAGTAATGAACCATGAATGAAGATCTATAAGAAATATTTTAAGTGGTATGAAAACTTATGCTATATATTTCTAGACATAATCCAATTTATCAAAGTAATAAGAATCTCTTCTCAGAATTTCTGCCCCCAGATTACTGGACATCAGGTTTGTGTTAAGGACAAATTCAGGTTAGTCAAAAATTATGTATTCTAAAATTCATCCAAAAAATCTAACGAATTTTCATTATCACAGTTGCCTAAGAGGGAGTAACTCTCTGTTAAAAGAAGGTGATGGTGGGAGAGATTTTAATTATATCTCATTCTGATTGGTTATTTTTTTTTTCTTTTAAAAATTATTTTCTTGTCTTTTTTAGAGTGTTTAGTTTTTATTTGATTGTATGGGGATTATATTTGTCTTACACTTTTCATTTAAAGCTGAGGAGACAGCATGTTATATCAGTTTTTTTCTTTAGATGACTCCAGCTTTTTGAGTGTACTTGCACCAGTAAATTTTCAAGTATATAAGATGCACATTATTGGTAGTGAAAACACCACATGGTTATCTATATGACAATGATTACACTTCCTCCTATTATATCTCAGAATTACAAGTTCAAAAGTCATCAAACTAGGAAACATGGGTATGTTTAGGGTTATCTAGACACTAAGCAGATTATGCTATTTGAATTTTGATTTAAAAAAATCTCTTTAGATTAACATGAATGGAATTCTTCACAAACTCACAGTTTTGTTTTTTTTTTAATACAAAACCAAATAAATGAGGTGACAGAATTGTAGACACTGGTATTGATCAGACTTACGGGTACATGCCATAGTTGGTGGGTCCTTCTCAGCTCTGAAATAACCTTTCTCACACTGACACACAGAAGTTGCTTCTATATGAGTCAAACTGTGTGGAGGGCACTTGGAGCACTTCACATTTCCAGCAAATGCTTTATAGAATCCAGGCCTGCAAGCTGCAAAGTAAGAAGATAAGTTTCATTAATAGAAGAAAATTTTGGTCATAAATAAAATCTGTTCCAAGCAATAATAATGCTGCTTCTTTCCTTTCCAATCTAGATATAGATGTTTTGATGATATAATTCTTGACATTTTTTATTTTGGTATATGAACTTATATGAAAAAAAAAATAAATCTGTTCTTGGTATATAATGGGAAACTGTTAAGAGAGATAACTTCCCAATTTTTAGTCAGTCCTCAGTGCTGCTCGAAATTGTCTCTAAACAACTTCACTAGTATCTCTAAACATGATCTATGTTTTATGTACACGTATTAACCAAAAAGAGTGAGGTAACTTCTTATCTGCCAGAGCTGTTTGTATGGCTTCCTTATTGAAGTAATGACAACTTGCAATACCTAACATATTTACCCCCACAACTCCTTGATGAGACAAGCATGACATCCCCAAATATTTATGGCTGGGTCTGACTTGCCTACAGCGCCCCAAGGAACCTCTGTCAGCAGGGCCACATCAGCTGGTCCCTGTTGGCAAGAGAGGCTGGAGGATGAGGAAGGGATGAAGGAAGGAGATGCTGACACCCTCCAGCACAAAACTGCACAAGCCAGAGGCTATCCTGATTGGGTTAGGAAACAACCTGGGCAGCAGCCAGCCTTGGGACAGGAAATGTTGGGATGCTCAGAGCTCATCACTTCCCCAGATGCTGGGAGCTGGGTTCCTGCTGTTCTTAACCACAGCACAAGCTCACAAGCTTTTGTTTTTGCTGGCCTTTAAAGCAGAAATAAGTCGATAAAATAAATTTTTGCCAGATCGGTCAAGCATGCATTCTGAGATATTATTTTAAAATCATCCTCAGACTTCATCACACATATTTAAACTGAGATTTCTTTCTTTTCCTGCCAGCTACCACATTTGCACATGCCAGCATGTGTTACAGTTACTATCTTCTGGCTTCCCCATATGAAAACATTAGAAATTAAAGAGCATGTACAGATTTTACAGGCTCCTTTTCCTCCTGACTCCTTCAGTGGTACAATGGAAACCAGCACTATAAATATAATTTTGAGGTTCTATGTGGCTTTTTCTCACTTTGACATATTCAAGACTATTTCCTTTACACTGCTAGAGGAAATAGGTAGTACTTCCTTTTCTTGTAATAAGATACAAAAATATTTAAAATTAGGTGTTTTTAAAAAGTACCTCAAAGTGTCAGTTCATATTAATTGAGTTATTAAAAAGTATTAACTCATAGATAGCATATACACGATCAGTTTTTCTTCTGATTCTGAAGGCTTTTCTTGATATAAAAGCAGTTTCAGTAGTAGCTGAATGAAAAGGAATGAGATGACACTGAAAAAGATAACACTTACTGCCTCTCAGAACCCAAGAGCCAATTTTTCAAATGCAATTTCAAGAGCTTAATTTTGACCCAGCAATTTCAGCAGTTCTCCTTTCCAGGGTGCTGTTCTGACTTTGCTGAATAGACATTAGGGAGGTATCCTGCCCTGCTGTCACTGACTGGGAAAAAAAAAAAAATTAAAAAGGATTTCTGGTGTTAGAGATAAAAAGGGTGGGAACAGCAGGGATTTTCCCCTTGAAAGTAGGCTACTGGTCTGATGCAATTGTGATTACAGTGAGTGGCAATTTTCTACTGATTGGAAAGACAGCAGGTTTGGTGCAGGGAAGAAGGCAGCACTGCAGATACAGGCTGTAGGCACTGACTCCTCTTAGCTTTGCTGGAAGGAAAAGAGGAGGTAAGGCATAATTGGGGGAAGGGTGTTACACTTGCCTGCTCCCTCCTTATTTTCTCATGCCCAAATCCTGCCCTGATAAATATTAAATTCTTGCTTTATTTCATATGTGACGTTTGTGACTAAAGAGCTGACAATTCCAGATTACAGTTTCACTCAAAGCAAAATGAGTGAAAAAATCCTTATTACTTCTGAAATTAATGTCTGTCAGTTCTGAAATCATTCCTTCTTCCCTTCTGTTCCCCAAACAAAAAATCACTTTGGGTAAAAAGAAACATACATTCTCTTTCAAGAGCAGTATTTTTTCTAAAATTCAAGAACTTCACTATTTCAAAATAAAACTCAAGGAGAAGATTAATTTCCAATTAAAACAAAAAGCAAATGTTTTATTCTGAAATGGTAGTCTCTACTGCATTTAAAGCAATTATGTTTTTGACATGGCAAATCTTTTAAAAGAAAGCACATAGATACTCATGGAAAAGGTGGAGGGAAAAAAGAAATTGATTAAGGTACATCATTTTACTTTTGTAAAATGTACATATATCCCTTAAGTCAAGTATGTACCAATTTCTGTGGCAGAGAAGCTACAGGGAAGCTTTTCAATTGAGAGGTTTGCAAATGTATGAACAGCCCACTCCTCACCCAAATACAGAATCTCACAATAATGATCACTGATACTTCTAAACAAAAAAATAGCCCTTCATAAACAAGAAAGCTGAAAATCCCCAAATGATCACAAACTTGGGAAAACTCAACCCTCTGGATAACTCAGAGCTGACTGCCAACATTCATGGTGAAAGAAAATAAAAACTGTTACTGTGTCAAAGTCAAGGAATATGCAGCCTCAGTCTGAAATACAGACTTCAGCTGCTGTACATATCTAAGTTTAGACTCTGATAACAATTGTGTTTCAGCAGCAAATTAATCAAAATAATTGCTAAATTTACCATTTTCCACAGAAATCTGCAAATGACTTCTAATGATAACTACTCCAAAAAAAAAAAAAGGGGGGGGGGGGTGTTTGTTTTCATCTGTGTTACCACAGAGTATTTTTTCTAGCTTCCAAATCACTGGGTGACATCTCGTTTCCCCTAGTGTTTTCTACCAGAAGTGACTTTATGAGATACTGATTATAGGAACTGTATGAAATTTAACTTTTGTAAAGCCTGGGGAAAGATAATATATCGTCTTAAAGGTTCAGTAATTAGCAGGGTATCTGAATGAACAATTCACAGACACTACAGGTTTCTCCAATGAAATATGAGCAACAAGGCAGAGAAATACTGATAATTTAATTGGCTTCATAAAAGATAACACACCTATAAATGTGCTTTGCCAGGATTTGACTGAGTTTTGGAAACTACAGAAGTTTTGTAATTAATACCATTTTCCTTATTTAATGATGAATAGATAGCATCTAGTTTTGTTTGATCCATGGCCACCTGTGGGCTGCCACCCCGGCCCAGCCCACCCCGCAGGGCCCACGGTGGGGAGACAGGTTCTGCCAGGCCCCAAAAAACCTCAAACAATGTCTGGATGTATCTTCTGGCAATTGCAGAGAAAGCCAGAGCTGGCTGAGCTCCATCTGGGAATGGGGACACATTCCCAGCTCCAGGGATGTGGCCAAGGGCTGCCCTCAGCCAGGCTGGCGGGACGTGGGGCCTGGGTGTCCCGGCGTTATTCGGGTGCTGAGGAGGGAGGGTTTCACCTCGTGCTGGAAGGAACAGCATTTTCAAGGATCTTTTGAATTGCCCAGCCCAGTAAATAAGGCCATGGCTCCATCACTCCAAAACACAGCCGTGTTTGCAGAAGAGTCTGCTCCAGGCTGTGACAGCCATAAAGTTCTTCCCCAGCCTCAGGGGTGTACAACATATAGACACAAAACCCGGAAAATAAAAACACAGTGGCCATCTGACTGGTCATAAAACCTTATTCCTTTAAAAAAAAAAAAGAAGCATTTTCACTGCTCTGTTGTAGTACATCATTGTCCAAGATTCAAGTTTTCAGTTGTTTTGGTTACATAACATCTGAATTGACCACTACAGTGGTAGCTGAAGTAAGATGAGTCCAAAGGAAACTTAAGAACAACTTTTAGGTATGTCTGACACTGTTGGTGTGTGGGTGGGAAGGCATTTGTCATGAAAATGGATTTTTTATAGCTTGCTGAGAATTCATCAATTAAATTAAATCAAAGAAGACTCTGTTGTCATTTACAATGAATGGCAACCATCAGTAGCTGTGGAAGAGGTGTTTTAATCTTTCTGAATCACACACTTCCTTATGCATTTCCATCTCTTTTATTTTTTTAACCTTGCTTAATGGATTCCACTAATGCCCTGTGAGACTGGTATCTTTCATACTTGTTATATTATGAATTATTTCAATTTTGAAGTCCTTTTACCCCTCTGCTATCTGATCACTCTACAAAAAGGGCAATCCAATCAGGCCTGTTCTGTTCTACCACTGTGCAGAAAGAAGGAACAGTGACATTACTTTAACCAATTTATATTTCAGTAGAAGTGCCTAGAATAGATAGAAAAGAACATGAAAAAAGAATGCAATGGAAGTTGGATGCTCTATATTAAAAAAGGCAGAATACAATCACAAAATCAATATTAGGATATTACACAGTTAGGAAAATAAAGCCATGAGAAGGATAATAAAGGAAAATAAAGGAAAATAAAGCCACAACCTTTGATTGTGAGTACTATCTAGTTAAATAAATTCACCTTTCTCACATGATTCTTGTTTTAGTCAGGTCATGAATGGACTGTGAGGGGGATTCATTTTGGGTCATGTTTAAACTGATAGTGAGACTGTGCAGCATGAGTTGCTAGAAAATTGAGGAAGAATCCAGTGGAGGAAGGCCAGCCACCACAGATTATAAATCATCAAACATGCTATTTAGTTCAAACTACAAAAATAGAAGACATCATCATATTGAGAAAGCAAAGCTCTAGTTTGATTTAGTTCCTACAGAGAGAGTAAGGAGGGGACAGGTGACACCCCAAAAAACTTAATGACAGAATGATCCAACTTTGAGGGGATAATTTCAAAAGCAAAATTTGACAAAACAAAGACAAAAAAAGATAAAACAATTTCCCTTTTGATGAGTAGTATTTCTGGGTGCTATGGTCTGCACTTAAATGCATCTGTGTTCATATGCGGCACTCAATCTCTTCTCTTGCCAGTATCTCTGCTCTCTAATATTTCTATTCATAGGTTTGGAGAAAGGATAGGAGCATTATTCAAAACCTTGACTTTAGAGAGGAGCAAGGCAGAGGACACAGAAATAGGCAGGAATTGTTTCTTCAAATATGACTACATAATGATGATAGGTAAATGAAATTAAATGTTCTTCCTCTTTGTGCTAACTTTTTTCCCCAGGGACTTCTCTGTCATTCCCACGTTTCAATATCTATAGAGGTTATTTTATGAAAATTATTAGAAGAAATGACAAAGGAGATAATTGCCACCTACCAACCAGTATTTTCAATTCACATCAGTGCAGTTTTTCTCTGTATAAAACACTTGTTTCAATACAATAACTTGAAACAATTATTCAGGTCACACAGGATGTTTTAAAAGAATCTGCAGTTTATCCAAAAAATACATATGGACAAGATACTAATTATATTAATTTAATCACTGCCTGTCATACTGGATACATACTAGATACAATCCAAGATACCTAGAACTCCATGAATTAATTTTTTCCAGAATTAATACAGCAAATAAAATTTACTACTATGACAGGTAGATGGCACGTAAGGGTGTTCCACTGAATATAGAATTAGCAAATTAGTGTTCCAATGAATACAATAAATCAATACAAAATTAGCAAAATGAGCAGCAGAAAAGAGGTTCATTTAATTGAAATATCAAGCCCTTTGGATAAAGACAATATCCATAAAAAAACGCTGTCTGAAACAAAGGCTACACAGCTGCAAAGAGGGGCTGCACCCTTTTCAAATTACCCCTTAAAAATGTTTTATAAACTGTACTCATGAGTCAAAAGAGATTTTTTTTTTATTTTAAGAAAAAGTTGCTATATTGCAACTTACAGAAATTTTGTGTGTTTTTAGTTCAGACACTCCTTCCTCAAGTCTCACAGAAGTGCCAAGAGACAAAAATGGCTGCAAGACTGAGGTACTTTATCAGTGATAGAAGAAGAGAGACAAAATCAAACAGCATGCACATTCACTGATTTATGCTGCTGACTCTGTGGTGGGGATCCCTGAAGTCCAATAAATTGGCTGAGGTGGGAACTACAAATATTCAAATGCACTGCTCCACACCAAAATAAGCTAGTCTTTATTTCTGTTCATATTTTATGGATAGACCCCTTAGAAAACCACAATTAAATAGATTTCATAAACCCTTAAAGGAGACAGTAAAAATACTGTTTTCTACACTGCATAATTTTTGAAGGAGCATCACTGTGTTTTAGGAAGATAGTGAATGAAAGGAATCAGTCAGGCTAATTAGGGCACACAATAGAAATGTTAATCAAGAAACATGACAGCAGAGAAAAAAGAAGGGAAGTAATTTCCTGCAATATATCAGTGCATACTCTTGGGATCAGGAAGGTCTGCAAGAAAAGAATGGAAGAAAAAGATCATTACAGCTGCAAGCAGCTGTCTCCAGCATCTCCAGTGATCACCTTAAAACAGAAAAGGAGAAATGTAACCCTGAGAACACTTCAGGGCAATGCAGAATTTACTCACAGAATCCTCAAATCTGTCCACAGTTGCTGTGAAAACTCTTTATTTTAAAGTACAGTATCAGCAATGCTTTATTTCATTGTTCTTTTTTTACTTTTTAATCATTGTTCCATTGCTGAAATTAGCTGGAAGCACTTTTCCGGGGAAGGGATAAGGCAGGAATGTGGTAAGTTTCTCAACCCTGTAGTGAATGCTGCAACAAGAAATATCATTTATTGTAACTACAGAAGGAACCTGTGTTTGCTGGAATTTCTCTGTATTATTTCAAGAGGAATTACTGTCCAGCTTCTCTCTTCACAGAACCTTTCATGCTCCTGTGTACAGCTGAGGACTAACTTATCAGAAGACACTGCAAACAGGCCATACCAAATATTTCTTTCTGCAAGAGCAAAAAATGGTCTGAATAGGTCAGATCCATTTTGTGGCTAATTCCTTTGTACATTATCTATCTCCTGTATCTCTTGGTGAGAACAGTTACAGAATCATCATCTCCTGGACTGAACATAATGCTAGAAAAATACCCCCCACTATTAGAAAGATTTAAAGTGCATTTGTACCATACAAAAAATTGCTCATCTATGGATATGTGTCATATGATACATATATATGTCAATGTGGTATATGTGCCAATCATATTATATCCTTATTTTTTATATAAATATATATCTCAAATGCTATCATATGTGTGCTATTCTTCCTCTCTGTCCCTTTTATTTGGATCATAAACTGTATTTTCTGTTGTCCCTCTCCCCATTTTTTCTTCTTCCTCCCCCTAGTATATGAAACCTTTCTGTTTTCATCTCTGAACATATGATAAGTAGTTGGTCATGGATTTCTCTTTTTCCTGTGCAATAATAGCTCTTTGGAATCAGCAGATGCACTTTTCTCTATCCATAAAAAATTAATCTGCTAGCCTGGGTTAATTAATTCCTATGATAGCCATTATTCAATTTGCTTTCCACGTGGGGGTTTTTTGGAACCAATTTTTTTCTGAGGCTGTTTCCACTTTTGATAAAGACCAAAACTTCCAGCCTGAGTGCTGTTGCAATGATGTTTTGTTTGCTGGCTTTATGTCAGACTGATTTCCTGTGTGAAAATAGTAATTTACCCTAGCAGTTCTCAAATAATTAACTTTGCTTGGCTTCCTGCCTCCAAAAACACTCAAGGTGCTCACTGAAATCCTACAAAATCTCCCCATGACTGGATAAGCTTTCTAGAGAAGGCACATCTTGAAGGAATGAATATCCTTACAGGCAGTTATGAACTATAAAAATCTGAAGTACAGTGCAGTCTCTGTTTACAAGGTTATGGTTTCTTGTTATGGCCTTATTATAACATTGCAGTTTTTAATGGCTTAAGGTCTGAAACTAAATTTTTTGAGGTTCACTGCTTTCACTACAGCAATTATTTTGATAATAGATCAGCTAAAGCTATGCAATTTCTTCTTCTCTGTGTAACTTTCTCTTTTACAGTAATATAATTAGCAAGAAGGAATTGCAATGAGAGAGCAATCTAACCCACTTTAAAAATACTCTAAAAAATCCAACATTTAAAAGGAGAGGCCTAAAATAATGCTTGAATTTTTAATTATGGTTACCAAGATTGCACATTCAGGTATAGATTTGAATGTGTGATTTATTTATGGCCCTGCTTTATTTACATGTACAAGTCAGGAGTTTTGGCACACAGACAAAATTACTGTAATTATGGGGAGTCTTTAAATGCCCCAATCCAGACAGGTAATTATAAAGTTGGGCAATTCATATGCAAAAAGTGCTGAAATGTTCTTATAAAATCAGGCATTTGGCCTTTGAATTAGAGTCCTTTTGGATGTGTTTGCAGAAAAGCTCAAAAGCTTGATTTTTAAAGACACTAAACATTAGTGACTCCCAGACTATTTCAGTTATAAATTACCAACTGAAAATGAACTACTCATGCCCTTGTGAGAACCAAATACAATTTTCTTTTGTATTATCTCTGAATTCCCACAAGCTACAGGCAAATAATCTTGATTGTTATAAATTATTTTCAACCCATCTTTTTGTCTTCCACATTACTGTACTCAATTTTATGTAATCTTAATTTATTCTATCATTGTTTTACGACATAAGAGTAACACAGTGTGGAACTTGTGAATAAAAATTCTGTAATTTTTGTCAGCAACTAACACTGTATTCAAATACCTATTTTTCCATGGAGCCAACACATAAAATTCTGTAATTAGTTCATTCAGATTAATTTGTATTGTCTCAAGTATTCGTCTGCTGGTCTTCCTATAACAGGAATAAATCCTTTGAGGATGCAAATCCAACCCCATTTTAATAAAGCAAAAATCATGAAGGTGCCCTTTAGCTGAACAGGTTTCTAATTTGTGTTTTACCAAAGTAGTTATGTGGGATAAATCTTCAATCCTTGTGTCTGGAATATTTCACATGATTGATGACAAGAACTGGAGTTAGGTATTTCTACTGAACACACTGATATTCCACAGGAATCTCACAGAGATGAACCATGACTATAATATGAATTCGTAAATAATCAGGTTGATGTGAAAAATGTTCCCTCCAGTAAGACCTCGAGTACTGATAGAGAAATTTGAGCTTAAAAACACAGATAAGCATTACTATAAAAACATATTAAATCTGCATAAAAGCCAAATCTTTCCTAAAAGTGCTGAAGAAGTACCAGAGGGGTTTATTTCTAGTTTTCAACTACACTGGACACACTTTACACTGCAGTGTAAAGTATTTTCCAAATGAAGAAAATAACATTACACCCATCCTGAAAAACCCCAACCAAAATGTCTTAAGCTTAAAGAGGTTAGTGGGACTTACTGAAAATTTTCTAGCAATTAATTATCCTGACTACAGGTGCCAGGTGGGGCTGTAGCTCTTTAAATGAGGAGCCAAACATCCCGAAACAGCACCATAAGGTCATCCTACAGCTGAATTTATTTTATCTTATCCCTACTTTTCTTCACAGCTGCAAACACACAATGAGAGATTTGGCATGAAACTGACCTCTTAACTACAGACTTTAGCTCAAAAATTATTTTTTTTTAGAAGTTATTAGCATCACCTTAGTAGGAATGTGTGAATATTGTATCCTGCTGCTTTTAAGTGTGTAAATTCATATGACAGTTTTCATTCTGAAAGAAAAGTGTTTTAAGTTTTAAATAGGCATATGTGTTTTTAGGTAACATTTCAGGGCAATCACACACTTTAAAAAAACTGGTAATGAATTTTATATATCATTTGAGATATTTGATCGATGATTATATATATCTGGAATAATTCCTCAGTCAAAAGAAAACTAAAATTCAGAATTGGGATTACAGAGTCCACAAAAATGACAACTACTGATGCTTCATTGCCATCCCTCATCAGATTGTAAATATAATTCTGGTAATGTTTAATTTCAGCTTTTAAATACTCATTAAGAAGTGTGCAGGACAGAGAGCTTCTGAGTTGATAAATATCTCTGTTCTAGCTGAGGTGTGGACACATGACAGGAAGCAAGAGAGCTACAGCTCACTCACTGATCTATAGACTCTGGTTGTGTCTAAGTCTTACAGCAGTTAACATTACATTTATTTCACACCTGGGGGTGGCACATTGCTTGTATGTGGTCAATTTTCACCTTTTTCCTTCACTTACATTCACGTTTCTCATACTGTGAGAAAAATGACAGCGAGACAAAGGTCAGGAGCTACAATTCTGACAGTAAATGAGACACTGCTGCCTTCTCTCAGTGTTCAGAACTGTAAAATTTAGGATTCTGTTCATATAAAGAATAACAATGGTCTGTACCATTTGGCATCATTTTATTTTATTTTATTTTATTTTATTTATTTTATTTTATTTTATTTTATTTTATTTTATTTTATTTTATTTTATTTTATTTTATTTTATTTTCTAATTTTTTAACAGAAAACTCAAGTGAGACACTTGGTTAAACTCAGCTACAATAATGGTAACTACATTTGACATGAACATTTTCAATCACTATAAAAAGCAACATAGCTACAGATACTTAGTTTTAGACAAGTAGATACATTATAGTAGATATGATATACAAATACATACACAAAACTAATTTTATTTGGGAATAAAAGAATATTTCTAGAGAGTCAGCCATATGAGAAGTGGCTGAGGGAGCTGGGGCTGTTTAGCCTGGAGAAAAGGAGGCTCAGGGGAGACCTTTTCACTCTCTACAATCAGAAAGGACATTGTAGCAAGGTGGGGATCAGTCTTCCAGGTAAAACATGACTGGAAGATGAATTTGATAACTCAGAGACACCAAAAAGCCTAAATGGAGACCCTTCAATTAGATGATGCTTAATGCTATTTATGTGGTGCAAGAACTTTTGTTATGAAATGTAACGCTGCTGTAAAACAGAAAGATTATTTTATATTACCTAAGGATAGTAAATAATAATCTTTTCGATCTGTAATTATTACAAATGATAAATGTTTTAGGGTTCAATGGAACAGAAGTATGGGTCAAAAATGGAAATGGATCTGAAATTGATACGTCTCATCTCAGTTATAAATTTGCATGTATATATTTCAAACTTATCACAGCTGATAAAGAGGGGCCTGACTGGCAGTCCAATTAAGAAAGGCACAGGACTGGAGCTACAGGAAATTTCATTTACAGGAACAATTGATCTAGGAAAACATATACATCATCTCTGGTATTCTTGGTATCAGCTCAGGCTACAAACCTATAATATTTTTAATAATTAAGAGTTAATGACACCTTCTCTCCATCCTCATGCCCCTTTCCTCCATCATATATTACTATAAATCCTTTCCTCCATCATATATTATTAATTCTGTACTTGCAGAATGGATCCTAATCAGTCTCTTTATGTTCACAGGGGGTGGCTATGCCTTCAAAACATACAAACATCCCACAAAGAGGCCTGTCAGATATGTTTCATGCCACTTTTGATAATATTTGGAGGAAAAAAAGACCCCAGATAATTATTTTTTTTTTTTACAGAACAACTTAAGGCAGCAATCAAAAGCATAAGAACAAAAAAAGTCAATACAAAGAGGATATCTGTGAAGTTATTATGTTATAAAGTTGCTGAAATATAAAATTGGAAGCAACCTCTGTTCAGTGGTATATTAAGTGTTAGCCTTCATAGTGCTTTTACTATCTCCTTCATTATCCCAATTAAGTCTTTAAAATTTCATCCCTAATATTACAACTGCTTCTTTATAGACTGCTTTCTACTGCAAAACTGAAGTACATACAATCTTAATGATGTTTGTGGAATAATGAGATTTGAATCAACTCTAAGACTCCTAATCTTAATTGGCAAGAAGTGTGGGAAGATGGAAAATCTCCTTTCCCTATAATCTAATCAAAGCCAGCAATATCAGCTTCCAGAGTGCAACGTCAGCCTTTCTCCTGAAAGGGCTGAGCAGGAGGTTAGGAAAAAATTAATCGTAAACATTAATGTAAATAGCAAAAGTTCACACTGGAAGCCACCTCAGCAACATTTGTGCTTTCTCTTGTGCTCTCACTTGTGTTGCTGGTACTGCTCTCAGCATCCCACCCCAGCAGGCCGAAGCAGGAGCTTATTTTCCCAAGGGGTGAGTTGAAAATGGAAATGTTTTCATGGGAAGCCCAGCAGAACTCAGAAATATGAGCCACTACAAATGTATCTGGTCAAAGTCAAAGGCAAAGGGAACTTTAAATTCCATTCTTAATTCAGAATGAAAACATTTCTGGAAGAGCTTTTAGAAGATATTCTCTGATAGAAGGAAGAGGAAAGAACTCCTGTGGTTGTGCAAAACTGGAGTTTAGGTCTGTGCTGATATTGCATTGCAGCTGCAACAACCCTCCTCTCCTTGAAGCTAATGTTCATCAGAAGCATCAACACCCAACACACAAGGAAAGACAGATTGTCCCTGAGTCCCCATGAGCAGCAGTCACAGCTCCAGCAAGATGGAAGCGAGCGCACCTGAATTCCCAAACGCTCGCTTTGATGCGGGCCATGAAGATAAAGAGTGTGGTTCAGTACAATGTGGCAAATATGAGGAATCATCAAGGTTCATGAATAATCCCCTCTCATGGCCAGTAACAAAGTGCTAGAATTAAAAAAGTAACTTGACTTTTCAAAAACAGATAAAAAGAAGGAACTCTCTTCACACCACAAACAGCATTAATCCCTCTATGGGTCCTTGAGTCTACATATGCAAGTTTGCCTAGATTTCTAAAAACAGCCAAAACGCATAAAAAGATGAAGAGATACTTTTTTGTGTTAATCTCCACACAGATAAAGTAAGATTCTAAAATCCCCAAGACAATCCCCAAGGCAGGGATGTCTGTTTGCCTACAAAAACATTTCAATGACTAGTAACAGTATCTATCATCTATCATCTTTTCTCTAAAACATACAGAAGGCAAAGGTGAGGTGTTTGATACACAGTGGAGTAAGAAAGCAGCTGGAATTACTGCAATTTATGCATAACCAGCCAGACAAGCTGTTGCAGCTGATGGTTATGCATTTTAGCACAGCCTGCTGTTGGCACATGGTTTAAATAAAAAATATGATGCCCACACATTCAAAGCAATGATGGAGAGCTAATGATCGGTTTCACAGCAGTGGGCTGTTGCTTCCTAATTGTTATTTGGACTTATTTTTGATAAGTTAGAGCTGGGTTTTGTTTTATTAAGTGTTATATTTTATGCAATATATCCTTTATTACATAATACCAAGCTGAAGGGGGGGATTTCAGCTCAAATGGCCAAATTGCCATTCTACTGGGCAAGCTCCAACCATGGACATGGGATGAGGCTGATGTTTCTAGAATATGATGGCCTTCCTGGTGGCAGGGCAAAGCTGGCAAGGATACCCTCAGGGTCAGTGTTAGTAGTGCAGAGGCCAGGATTTAAAATTCTGTAATAAATTGAACATTATTCCATCAGATGCAATGTGTCATGGCTTCTGTCTTACTTACATTCATTTCAGTGCACTAAAATAATTCAAGAGACATGGAGTTACTTTTCTTCTCTGCTTCTTTGCTACATTAAGTTCAAGCAAAGCACACAGAAATAGAACTGACCTGAACAAATGACTGGAGGTTTCTCTTGGGCTTCAAAAGCAAAAAGGTGTTACAGGAAAAATGCAGTCTTTTACTGACTGTAGGCTTTACCCAGAGTAGAAAGAAATAATTATTTGTTAATAATATATGTTTCTAATGTAATAATAATATAATAGTATGTTGAGCCTAAACCTCAGCGAGCCCTAGCCCTTAATTTTGCAACTAGGTTGAAACCTGCTAACATTGAATAGAAATTGTTTTCACTGATCCAGTAAATTATTGTTATTTACTTTGGACTTCGAAAAGGTGCATCCTGTGGCTTAGGTATTCGTGGTCAGGAAGGAGGGTCCAGCTGATGGAGTTTTGTACCAAAGGACTGTGAAAACAGTAGAAAGAGAGATGATTTGGTGTTGTCAGTACAGACAGTGACCCAGATACTTCATGTAAGCATTGCACAGAACATTAACTGGGCATTGCTAAGAAAACAGCCAACTAAAATTTAATATGGTAAATTGGCAACCAACCAGATTTCATTTTCTTCACTGTATGCCAGCATTTTTATTTTATTTTTATTACATAACCTAGTGGGTTTTGGGGGTTTATAACTCATATTTTTAAGGACTATAGTCCAGTTCTCTCCATCTGAATTTGATAATTGGATAGCCCCTGGTATCACAGAATTCCCTATGGCTGAAGTCAGTGCAGGAGCACTGGTGGCTTGCTGAGTGCTCTGTGTTGTTAAGAAAAGGATCTTCCGATACCTGCTCACAAATGAAGCAGAACTAATCAATCCCTCTCGGACAAGCTGATTACCTGGAAATCAATCAGTCAGGGAGCTTGTTCTGTCAGCCTTCAGGATATGAGCAAAGACTAAATGCAACTTCCAGCAGAAGTAGCGCAGAAAACACATTTACGAGGCAAGTATCTGTGATGCAGATACAGAGAGCACTGGAGCACATAAGTTCTTGTTACTGTCCCAAAATGCTCTGCTGTGACATGGAAAGCACAGACATTCCTATTCCATCAGTCAACGTCTCACAGCAACTAATTTTCCACCAGTGATCAGGAAGCTCAGAGCACTCTTTCATCAACACCCAGGGAACTGAACTAGGTCCTGGTGCAGAACACTTTGCCCTTCTGCTAATGCAGTTTGTGTTTTAGATTCTGTTTGTGACAAGCTTTGAATTCTGTTTGGGTTTAACATGGCATTACAGCTGCTGGGTGTTTCACTCTGTTACTGCCAGGTCCAGAGATAGCACAACCTGGGAAAGGAAAACAAGTGCCTGCAGCAACTGATTGACAGGCCTGAAACACCTGGGAGAAGACCATCACACAAGAAATAATGGCTTAGAGAAAAACAAATTAGGAGCTGATTTATATTCCAGGAGACATTTTATTGCCTGCCATTCTCCATCCCACTGAAATATTGTGATGGATTAGGGTGACAGAAGAGAATTGCTAGGTGCTGGTAGTGACAATTTGAACAACGAGGTGAAGGAAACACACCATGCTCTGCCTCTCTCCAGAACACAGTGAGCATGTTAGTCACTGAAAGCACCTCAAGGTGTGTTGTTCCTCTGTACCTTCACACTGTGGGCACCCCTAAGCCCCAATTCTGGTGAAGTAAGGTCTGTATTCAAAGGCAAACAGTAAGAGGGAACTGAAGACTGAAAGCATACCCAATAGTATTAGGAAATAACTGTGGTAAGATCTCCTACATTTGATACCAAACCCCCCCAAACTTATCCAGAACCATACAAGCAGAGCAGAGCTTTGGCAGAGCCAAAGGAAGGTGATAGCTGAAAAGGCTTGTGAAGACTGGCTAGGCGGGTATAAACCGAGTCATGACTTTCCTGAAGTCGCAGTAGCCATGATCCAGCTGACCTCAGGTATAACTTGTCCAAAAAACCCAAAAGTGGAGAGGGGAAACAGAAAAGAGAACCTTTGTTTCACAGCCCACTGTCATGAAGGGAGATGATTAGAAGTGAGTCAGAATTCCCAAAGCAACGGAGCTGTCCGTGGTAGTCCTGAGACCTCTCAGATCTATCACAAGAGGTCCTAGGACTGTCATGAAGACAGAGTCTTTCATCAGACTGGGAGATTTCTGGGGGATTCAGGGTGCTTCCATAAATAGCCTGAATCCCCTCCATCAGCCTGGCTTTCTCACTGAATCTTTGACACCTGCTGGCTTGTCACTAGAGAAAACCTCTGTCCCTATGCTGCTCAGCATGCAATGAGATGTATGTTCAAGCACAGGTGTTCTGAAGTGAGTTTCAAAATGTCACCCTTGAAAGAAATCCTCAAAAGCAGAGGATTTGAAAAGAAAGATGTGCTTGTCAGGTAAAACTGTGGCAGCTGCTGATACACAGCAGCTGGAAAAACAAAGGGCACGATGTCTTACCCTCAGCTCAGGGGCCCAGCGCAAGCACTGAGCTTGTTTCAATTCATCCTGCCAAAATTAAGAGTGTGAAGAAGAACAGTAAAATAAATTCAGGGAGAAATCCAACAGCTTTTGGGCAACCCTTCAGGAACCAGCTTTGAGCTAAGGAACTGCCTGTTATGTTTCCAGGGTTAGCCCAACAACTGTGCTTTATTCTCTATAGTTACCTGAGTTAGGTCAGGCTGACAGTTTGCCCTATAATGCCCAGCAAAATACAGAAGCCTTTTGGAGAGGATTCCAATATTGGATTTGAAATCATGGTAATGCCCAAATACCCCGAGAGTGGGGAAATAGATGGAATTTCTAATGTTTCACACCCATTTGAATCACAATTCTACATGTGGTACTCTGTATGTTCACCGTAGAAAGTTCATGATAGAACTGCCATCGGGAAATTTCATTTTTGTAAAAGAAAAAGATCCAAAATTGTATTAACTGAGTTGCAGGTGTGCTGTGAGGTGAGAGAGCAATTATCAAGATCATTATTATAGTACATTAGTGTCTAATGGTGTGTGATAAGGATTCTAAAGTGCCTACTGTGTACTTAGCTGTCTTTCAGTTGGCACTCAGAGACAAAAAAAAAAATTATCTGTATTGTATGTATATGCTGAATGACCAGGAAAATAGAGAGCAGTGTCAAATGCTTACAGATGTGGAGCAGAAAACCGACACATAAACAGAAAAAAAATTAAATGTTTTTTCATTTTTATAACCAGCAGTGCCAACTTTGGACAGATGGCCCACAAGCAGGTGCTGAGAGGGTGTCTTCAGTAAAGCAGCTCCTGTTTTCTAGGGTCTCTTTAAAAAAAAAATAAAGGAGGAGTGTGTGTGTGTCCATTTGAAGACATGTACAAAAGATTACAAATTTTAGATGCAATTTTTAAACAAAATCTGTTTTCCTCACCACAACTGACTTTTTGAGCAAAAGATGTTTGGCTGAATCAATTTAAACAGCAACATGGAGTTTGGCAGCAATCCATTTCTGCTGAGATTAAACCAGCTGCTACTGAATCCATTGATCCTTTTAGCTATTGATTTGTTAATTTAATAAAAAAATGAAGTTTTAGAATGTGAACAAATTTACAGTGCTGAGGAGACAGGATTTTGACAAGCTCTGCTACCAGACTAAGATGGTAACACTGTCAAATGAGAAAATCACATATGATTTAAAATATTAAAGATTTCCAATGTGGTAGATTGCTTAAAACACAATTTTAAATAGAAATGTGATCTGTTAAAAAAAAGCCCTCATAATTAAAACTGTATAATCTTAAATCAGTGTATCTGCTCTCTTTGTCTCCTCTCTACCAATACTAGCAATTAAAGCCATTTTGCTACACTTAATGCTTCTATATACTTTGGAAAGTCAAATTTCTTTAGGAAAAAAAGAACAGATTCTGTTCTTATTCCAAGGAAATTTGTGACAACTTCCAAACAGGGATCAGGTTCTCCCTGAGACAGCTCCATGCACATCAGTCCTTCACTGTGCAGCTCTCAGCTTTTACTCTGTCAAGAGCATTTCCAGCTAGGCTGAGAATCCAGAGCCTAAACACGCCATGCTCTGAGTAGGTACACAATCTGTATCCCTGGCACTGGGATCTGCTGTCCTGTTCCCTCCTTGAGGCATTACTGCCATTAGGGTGCCCTCCTTTCCCTCATTAATTCAATTCCCATAAATGAACGCTGGTGACTCAGAGGGACCCAGCAATGGCCGGGTAATGGGACTGCCAGAGTGACAGAGTGACCTCTCCTACACATGATGTTTACAGCAGATCAGCAATTTACCACTGAAATAGATTTTCCCCTGGAAAAATGCTACTTGCAGAAAATGGATGTACTGGGGAGAAGGGGAAAGAAGAAGTTGTAACAAATCTGGATCAGCATTCCCTGTTTTCCTGCCAGCTGTCTTGAAGAACTTGCTGGGGATCAACAACTTCAGCTCCAAATGCTGCCAGGACAGAGGAGCCTGACAACAGTGCAAAATTGTCTGTGGACTGCAACTGAGGTCCCATAACACCAACATAAAAAATAAAATAATCAGAGTATGTGATAAACAGGAAATATCACTCTCCCACTTGCAATTTTTTTATCCCCTTAAAGAATTAGGTACCTCAGTTTAGCCTTCAGTGACACTCACAGATGGCCACTGGCAGCAGCATCTACATTTAAGAACATGGATAGAATAGCATTAGTAAACCATAACAAAATAGAATAAGGAATGGAAGAAAATCCAACAATGCAAAAACAAACTCAAGCTTTATCGTGGGCTTTTTGAGGAAAAGGTTAACAGAAGCTTTGATATTGCCAGGCTTTAGCTGCTCAAACTCTTATCCAAAAATCTGTAGTTGTCACAGCTAAAAAGTGCATTCCAAACACACCATCATACCCAAAGTTTCTATGGTTTTTAATCACTGATGAAGGCTCCTAGGCACTAGATGGGAAACACAAGTTTCTGTTTAAATGGGTTTCATGACTTCACTGCAGTCTTTTTTGAACTTTCTTGCACTGCAACAAAGAGGAGATGCACAAAGAATTGTAAGGGAAAATTAGAAAGGATGTACATTTTCTCCTCCAAAAATTAAACTAGAAAGTGTGAAAATAGGGGGAATAGCCCCTAAACGAGTTCAACCCACAAATGTTGTTTGCTTTCCTCATGGCCTAGCTATTGCTTTAGGACTTGGATTGTTCTTATTATACCTAATGTTTATACTCTTCATATAATACATCTATTTAGTATTGTTATAAGGTGTATAAAATACATAGGAAAGATTAACATCTTCCCATTCTACAATATGCTGATAGTCCCAGAATTCAAAGAGCTGTCTCCTGAGTGGCCAAATGAAATGTTCGAAATAAAACACTCACATGCTATGCCAGCAGCTGAGAACACTATTTCATAAAAAGAAAGAGCAACAAAATGAATACATCACTGTTGCAACAAGAGCACCTTGATAAAGAAATTTGGCCCATTTTCCATTCCATACAGGTTTGCTCTGTTACTGCAAACATGAACATGGGTAAAGAGCACAATAGACAGGTCAGATTCAAGGAAAGCTTCATGTTTGTAGAGACACATGATGTGAAATTATGGAAAATGCCAAAGCCCATAAGATCTGGGTAAGTATTAATGTGAGTCTTGAGGAAATCCATATACATACAAATATTCACTGGCCATGAAGTTTCAGTCTCAACAGAAGTAACCCAAGGTCAAAGCTATGAATGGCGTGCAGCCTGGGCAATAAAAATGTAAATATCCTTCATTCTATGGAACCACAAATGTGTTTAGCTACACTGTGCAACTGGTCATCAGCACAGCAAGGAAGAGAGGGATGAGCCTGTTCTTCACAGACAGGCAGTGCAGACATTGATTACCAGAACTATAGAAAATCAACTCTTGCTGTTAGAGTTTTTCCTCTGTGCACACACCACATCCACATCCACAGATAAATCTGCATGGATCAAAGAGAACAATAAAAAATAAAACTAATAGTTAGCTTATTCACAGGCATCCATAGTGAATAGAGGATTGACAAAACACCTGATATTTTGAACTAATTAAGAAAACATTTAAAAAGCTATCTGCTACTTTTCTATCTCAGTTTATTTGTTATTTTGTATTGGGACAGTGACAGGCTGTTAATGGGATGTAATCAAACCAGCTTTCCACAGGGCTTTAAGTCAATTTCCATTCCTAGTCCTGATAAAATTTTTGTCCTTTTATATATTTTTAAATATGTCATCCTTTTTGGTGGAAATCTACATTAACACAAATATGTCTAAAATGGATAATCATGCCAAACCCTAAATACTCCCAGACAAAAAGGTCTGTATTTCAAGTTCTGCAGTGCAGGAACTGTTCTTTCTAGATATCTTTAAGGATCTTGAATGACATGAGCTTGATGCAAGACTGAGCCTTTTGCACATCTGCCTTAGCAACTCCAACCACAAAACATTCAGTAAATTCCACTGATGTGATTAAATCAGACAGAAGTTGGCATTTATTTAGCTGCCTTCAAACTTGATAATCCCAGAGCCATCAACAAGAAAATAAACAGTGTGACTGTGAAATGAAGTAGTAGATGCTGTACATTTAACATGCACTTTTATGTATCTTGGAACACTGAACTTACTCAGGACTGGTTATTAACAAGAGAATATTCCAATACTCCCCTCATTCTTTAAAAAAAGCTACTGGTCACTGTTACCTTTTGTGTCTGAAAGAGATACAGCATTAGCTTACCTTCTAAAGAATGGTGACTAAAATAATGTTATATCTTCTAACACTTCATCCCAATAATAAAACTGGGTTCTGGTGTCATCCTAGATGATTAGGACAGCATGCTTCCTGTACCTGATTCTTCAGCACAGAGCAAAAAAAAGTCTAGAAAGTAAACCTGAAGCATAACTTAGAATTAAAACTTTGGATATTTAAATTTAATACACAGTTTGCAATAGAAGTGGTCAACAAATTTTCTTCTAACAGAAATTAGTAATTTCAATATATACTTTTCAGAATCAATCTGGCTAGTTCTGTTGTAATAGTTAATGCAATTACAGTAATAGGTTTTAAATAGGTCTATATTTCAAGTATGATTGTGCTGAATTGAATTATTCCCTACTTATCACACAAACATTGGATGAACATTCCTCATTTTCAACCCACACTTTTAAACTGATTTCCTTCCACTTCAGCACGACTAAATTTCTAAAATAAAGCAGGCAGATACTTCACACTCTCTAGTGCTGTCACAAGTAGTAAATCTTCTCTAGAATGTAAAAATACCTGCAGTAAGTTCAACCTTTCTATGGTAATATGCAAATGACACATAGCTGAGGAAGTCTACAGAAAACCATCTGTTTTCAAGACCAGAATTTCATTTACACAGAACAATGCAATGTATTTTTAAAGGCTTTCCACTTAGAGATATCTAATTGTTGATGAAACGTTGTTAAGCATGTTTAAAGTTTGTTTAATGTTTTTGCTTTCTTTTCTATGGAAAAGAAAGCAAAAAAAGGTATAAACCAAAATAATGTGATTTTTCTCCTGTAACTATATGCAATGATCAGTTTTAGGTTTTGATTCAAGCCCAACCAAATGACTGGGGCTCAAAAATTAAGTAAGAGTCTGGTGGACCCTTAACAATGACAACTGGCAAGCAACAGCAAGAAAAGAAAAAAGTAACTTTCAATAAAGATGACCAAGGCCTTTGGATCTATACACAGAAGTTTTTCTTAGGGCTTTCTTCATAGTTTGAAGGAGGAACAGCATCAGAAACTGGGGAAGGCCACAGCCACCAAAAACAACCTGTATGAATGCAATTGCCTGCATTCTCTGACAACCAAATTCTGCTGGAGAATCAGACCTTTTAGGAAAATTGACAGTCTTGTTTGGATCTGTTTTTAAATGCTCTGCATAAGCAACTGGAATAATAATAATAATGATTCTTAGTAATCAATCTGAAATAAACAATGCATATTTTTCCTATAATAAAAGATATCTGTATTAGATACCAGGAAAGGTCTGTAAATTATATGTTGTTTTACCATGCCCTCCCATCTTCCCAATGAGAATTAAAAACTCCCAAATCTAAAGTCAATATATCTTCTTACTATATGCCAGAAACCAAAGCAGAAATCATTCCTAATTCTGTTTCTGAGTAGCAGGAAGCACTGTAGTTCATTATCTTCACCTTGTTTTTCACAGTCAGCTGCTAGAGGTTACAGTTTTCCAGTATGCTCATTTTTCTCTTACAATCAATGTTTATAGGGCCAGAGGAAAGAGTGGCTGCTCTGCTGTACTTTAAAAAGGAGCAGATGTGCTCCAGACCAAAGATTATTGGTTATATGGACAGAGGAGAGGGAGAGCTAAAGCTAAGATACCACAACTCCAGGGTTAAATGCTGTTAAAACTTTTATTAGTTCCACATGCCCCAGAAACTCATTATCTGAAGTAACATTTGATATTTCAAAAGAGTCACAGGGAGCATAAAAGTCTCTCCTTCTGTCCTTTTACATTTTCATGAAAAGTCTAAGTATTTAGTTTTAGTAACACATTTTAAATTTTGTTGTTTGTTTGACCAAGATGGTTCAATTCAATATTGCCTGTCAGTAATTGGGAAAAAAAAATATTTTTGATTCATAGAGTCCCCAAATAATTCCAGTTGAAAGGAATCTGTCAATCTTCAATCAAGCTGGTCAGATACAATTTGCTGTTGATAAATTCACAATGGTTGTACCAAGCAACTTCTTGTTTTCATGTGCCTGGGTGTGGTTTTCAGGGGGATTTCCTCCACAGTATTGGTGGTGACTGAAGTGATACCGAATGGCCTGGATGCACTTGACCTTGTTTCTCTTGAAGGTGGGTGTGACATTTCCTCTTTTCCAGTCACCAGAAACCTCCATGGAGCACTGTGACCTTTAGAGGTGTCAGCAGCTTCACCAGGACCTTGCCCAGCTCCCCTGAGTGCACCCAATCTGGTCTCATGGGCCAGTCTCTAGTGAGTTCAAGTTTCATTTTCCAGTACTTTGGATGATGTTTCATTCCCACTGAGGCTCAGGGAGACCAAAATGTCGATGTTAGTTACACTTGGTTTACAGGAAAGACCAGAAAAATAAATATCTGGCATTGTTTTCTTTCATCTTTATGCAATAATGGTATTTTCAACTTCCTATCCCATTTGATTTCCAGAAGTCCCTCTGACTTACACCAACACTTTTACACAACATTTACCACTCTTGTGTTTCCTCCCTAATTTCTCATTCACTGTGAAAGGCAAAAAGCAGTTCCCTTCTATCCTACAAAGTGACCCATTATTTGTTACCTAACCAAACCCTGCAAAACACAGACTAACATTAGCAATCAGCTCCTTTGTTTTATTGAAAACTTGCATTTTTCAAGCCAGTTTGGACTATAAATATTTTGGTCACATCCTACCATCTGCACTGGCAACAGCAGCAGCTCACAACCTCTCCTCAGCTGTCTGCATGCTCAGAACCCTCACGACACATGGCTTTCGTAAGTACTTTGAAGTATGTCACACATGCCAAGTTTGAAATTCTCTGAGCTAAATTTTAATAATTTGCTTCACTACAAAAGCAAAAGAGAGGCCAGAGTAATCTCCTTGTCCAATCTGTTAATTTTCTACTCTGTAGTTTCAGTGGAGAATGTGTGATTTTCTGTGGTTGAGTTTCTTTGTCTAATCTCACAGAAAATCATCAACATCCATCTGTTTATATGCCACATTTAAGTGACTTGGCTGTTCATTGAATGTGAACCATCTTCTAGAGGATGCAAAGCAGAACATTTTTTATTACCCAATTTTTAAAATGCCCACAAACTTTCATGCTGATTCAAGAGACTGCAACAACTTCATTGTAATTATTTTCAGCCATATTTTTGTGACAGCAATAGTTGTCACTTCAATTCTCCTCCATATATATATATATATATATATATATATATATATATATATATATACACATATGTATTCTTCTGTTATCATCTTCCTGAAGTAACTGAAGCACTCAATACCCTTCAGATTCTTATAGGTGAATTTGTGATTTTAATATTTTTTCTTTGTTTTTTTTTAATGACTTATTTAGATCTATTCTCAGGAGTTTCACTTTTACTAGCAAACTGTACATTTAATTCCTTTAAATTTCCAGTCAAATAATTGTCACTAGTAAAGCAGATGTAACATCTGCCACCCAAAGACAGATTCACTGTCCTGAAAATACACACAGATTATCCCTAACCTTTATTTAAATGGTAAATTTAAATTCAGAGATACAATTAAAATTCATATAATTACCTCTTAGAATCAGAAAAAAAGAAATGTGAGGAAATAATGTTGGTGATGAAAGCTCCATAACAACAATTAATACTTTAACCCACATTTTGCAAAACAAATTGAATTTTTTTGACTAAATTGTTAACCTAACAAACATTTTGCGTTTTATATTCTTGTATAAGATGTTCTAAATAAAATATCAAAGTCAATAACACGTGAAAAACTTTGATTCAGAAAATCAGCTATGTATAAAAACCAAGTATGAAGTAAGATATTTTATAATAATTTAAAATAATTTCACTTATTCAATAAAATTACAAGTTATTTGATTATAATACATTTTGTCTGTTATTATTCTGTAATGAAATTTCACAGATTTAATATGGATCCATTAAAAAAAAAATCAAATTTGTATTTTTATTGTTCTATTAAATAAATGTTTGGCAGCTGTCCTAGGATAACTGGACAATAAATGCTTTTGTTCTCATTTGTAGAGAAAAGCAATTCCAAACATTTCTCTGCAACAGGAAACCAACATTTCATCAGGTTGGTGCATCCACAGCTCTCTGGTCTGATGCTGAAAAGAAGCTCACATTGGGAGCCTGGAGTGCAAGGAAAGGGTTCTAACCCTGAGCAGGGCTGAGTTCCCCCTCCTGGTCCCACACATTCCCAAAACTGCCAAGTGCCTCGAGCTGGTCTTGGTAAAACCAAGCATTTTACCTTGGAAAGGAACAATAAACTTCCTTGAGGGGATCTAATTTTAATCAACTACCATAAGACCTGAAGCTAAGATCATTCTTTTCTTTCACAGGAACCACTGAAGCCTTTGCACAGAAGAGTATTTCATGTACAGGGATCATGAATAAACTTCTTCTTTTCCCACTGATTCTTAGAGTTTGGATTTAACTTTGAACCCGTTTCTAAGCATGACAGCAGTGGCAAACACAGTAACAAATTTAATCATGAAGTTACATTCTCAGGAGTAATGAAAGCATTACTTTTATTTTTGCTTCCTGATAAAGGATGGGGAGTTGATCCTTGCTGCACTGAGATTTTCAACAAAAATTAAAGAAAAAAACCCAAAATCTGTTCTTTTGTTCCTGGAGAGGATGGCACTCTAACCCACAGCCAAACTGGAAATCTCAGGAGCAGTCTGTAGCTTTCTGCCACATTTCTCTTTTATTTATGCCACCTGCTGCTGTCCTGTTATAGCACAGGCACAGCAGGAAACACGAATGAAAGGAAGAGCCACAAACACATGCCTGGCTGGATTGTGTTTTCCCACAGGAGCAGCAGGAAGTAAAAATGATAGGGATTATATTGTCACTTGCCCTGAGGCAAAATGTTAATAATGGAGGAAACAGCCTTATGCTTTCCTCTCCCAAGGGGCAGAAAAAAGGATCTTTGATCTGGGGAAATTAAGCTTTTTCTGCCCCTAAAGGTGGCTCAGTAGCTTACAAACACATATTACTACATGGGGTAGTTAAAATAGCAACATGTAATATAAAGACTCAGTAATGACATGTTCTTGCCTTCCAAGGCAGCATCAAATAATTTTTCAGCTAATCCATACGTGATTTATTCCAGGACAGGTTTTTTACTATGGCAATTTATTTTTATTTTTTGCTTTAATATTGCAAGATTTTCATATTAGATAAGTGCTTAGGAAAGAAATACTGCTGCCTGTGATTTTTAATCTATATACATATTCCTGTGAAACATAAGAATAAAACTAATTCTTAGATTACTTACGTTGATAAACTTAAGTCTAGACACTGAGAAAAAAAACAGATTTTAGGCAGTTTTGATAACTTTTGCTATAGCACTTCAGTTGCAATTTAACTTTCCACAAATGGCACCAAGCTTGTGATGATGAATTTTGAAGGAGGTACAAATAAACACTTTGAGTTCTTTTTTTGGTGGTAAAACCAGAAAACATGCAACAGCAAAGGCATGTTCCTGATATCATGCCAGACCAAACAAAAATAATTTCCCTATTCCTTGTCAAATATTAAACTTGAAATACTAAAACATAAGAAAATGAACTGGATATGACAAAGGAATTTCCTCACCCTGAGATATTTAGAATGACTGTAGAACACACTATGCTTTGCTGAACCAAATAGTCGTTGCTATCTCCAGCAAATCTGTTGATAGGAAATATTTTAGCACCTTTGCTACCACTTTCTGTACTCAGCAGGCCCTTCTGATATTACAGACATAAGAGAAGTCCTTAGGATCAATACAGTTTATAGGATTTTTTATTTCCACTACATGGCTTTGGGTTGTGGCAACCCAACTTCTTTCCTCATACTGAAATTATACTTCCAGTTTAGGAAAATGTGTATAAAACTCCCTATCAGTATGAAATGGAATTATGAATATTTATTGCTGAGAGAAAAGTTACTTGACTATATTAATTTCAGTGAGAAATGGTACTGCTTATGTCCAGCACATGTTAAAGTTGATTAAAGTACAAAAGGTTCATTTTCCCTACCAAGGAATCACAAGGAATCTAAAACAAATCTCCAAAACTACAGTGAAACATCCTATCTAAATTCCTTAGCAAGATTCAAACTTACTGGGGGAAAAAGAATGAAAGAAAGAAAAAAAACCCCACCAAACCCAAATACCTTTCCTTTATTTGTATTTGTTTTTCAATCTGTTTGTTTGTTTTCCAAAGAAAGCGATAAGAACTGTTAATTAAATCCAATCTTGGTTTGCCAAGACTAAGCCTTGACACCTGACTTGACACCTGAGGATGCTACAGAAGTTTAAATTCTGCTCTCAGAGAATGAGGAAACAGAGGCTGGAGAGCTGGCAGTGGCCCACATACAGAAGTGAAGCAATGTTGGTCATATTTCACATGTTTTCCAATAATGCTAATGGACTTCAGTCCTTACAAAGGATTATAAAAACAAAGCAAGTCATGGGCAAAATATCTGCTCTGCTTACTCTAAAGCAATTAAGCTAAGCTAGCCAAATAATGTAGAAAAAAAAATAATATATATATATATATATATATATGTATGTATATATGTATAAACATATAAAGAAAATCTCTAAAATACAATATACTGCCCTTGCACCAAAATCACCCATCTTTTGTACTAACTAGAAAGGTTCAGCTGCTGGTTCAGATGCAGACATCTAAAGTCAGGTATGATGAATCTCACCCTGCTAGATTAGAAAGAAGAACTGGCCACTCAGTTCACCCCTCTGATAAATGACTATTCCAGGATCAGAGATATACAGCACTCAGGAGACAAATAATTACTGGCTATAGGCTCATGGCTATTGTTTAAGGGCCAGAATAATTTACTGCAGTGTCTGCACGTGCCTCTGATCCTAACAGTGAAAAAAACCCAATAAATCTGTTTTCCCTGATAGTAGCATTGTATTTTCAAATTCCATTCCAATACAGGTAGAGCCCACAGTGCTTTCTGTCACCTGCAGTCCCCACAGCTTGCTCTGCCCTGGGCTGCCACACCACTGAGCCCTCATCCAAAAACTGCCACACCTGGGCATCTCTGGAGGTGTTCAAGGCCAGGCTGGGTGGAACTCTGAGCAACCTGGTCTGGTAAAAGGTGTCTCTGCCCATGGGAACAGGGTCATCTTTATGGTCCCTTCCAACCCAAACCATCCTACAATTCTGTGATGTCAGTAATCACACCAGTATAGATGGCTGAAAGTTTGCAGCTGCCAAAATAGTTAAAGATCTCACTTTACTCTTTTGCCTTTTCCTGCATTACACATGCTAGCAAAAAGTCTTTCAGCAGCCAAACTTTGCTGTTCATCCTTGAAACCCCACTTAGGTAAATATATGTTCTTTGATGCTCGGTGCTATCCATTACAGAGCTGCAGCACCATAAAGCTGAGAGGACTTCTGCATTCATCAGGAAATTTCGATTCTGAAATGTGCATTTTTTTTTCTTATTCCCATGGGGAAAAAAAACCTGGCAGAACCACTTCTTTCATTTATCCTCCTGTACAAGTCAGAAGAGGAACTGATGATAAAGTGTGTTTTAGAACATCAGAAAATGTAGTTTGAAAAGCATTTTTCAGATCTATAGCTCATAATGAAGTGTGCAGAATGATGATAAGGATGAGCTACCCTGAATAAGTGCTAATTTCATTCCTCCTTATCTGTCTCTTTTCCATGTCATGGCATCAATTTCAGGTTATGATTACCTAGATAAAGCCCTGCCCTTAACACCCTTCAGCATTTTGTGTGTGTTTGTGTGTGTGCAAAGCAATTACAGGGAAGATAAGATCATTTGTTTTCTTTTGAGTACAATCTCCATGCCCAAGGCACTGAACTAATGAATGAGAAAAAAAGTTCCCAAAATGAAAAATTGCAACAACTTATGCTGCTGACTTAATTTATTATTGAAAAAAAAAAAAAAAAAAGGTAAAACACTCGGAAAGTGGAGAAGCAACAGGAAGAGTTAAGCATGTGTTATAACACATCTTGAACAAAAGATCCTTGTTCTCCCCAGACAGAAATAAAGGACTGCTCAGTTTGATGAGAAACCAAATAATTTCTAAAACACTGGAAAGCAGAAAAGGAAGAAAAAAAAATAGCTTGAAAACACAAGCTGCTGTTTAGTTGTTGTTTTCCCTTGCCAAGTGATTCTAATGGCACAAGCAAAGTGCTAGAAAATTCTGGATTTTCTGGAATAAAAAGATGCTGCACACAGACGTAGAACAATCCTATTCAGGGTATTTGCAGCCACTCCAAATGCCTACAGATAGGCTTTGCAAGGTGGATGCTGCCAAAGAGAGAAAGTCCTTGGGTTTCTTTCCTTTCCTCTCTCCACTTGGCCACCTGGAGCAGTGTAGCACCTCCTTCCTTGTGCAGGATTCAGTTATGAGGACACAGTGAGTCGGATCAGCCTGAAGAGTTAAGAGAAAAACCCTGGGGTTTGACAGGTTCATTTTGTGTCAGCAAATGGCAGGGCTGATCTCGTTTGCTGTGTGGTTGCCAAATTACTACTCCAGGTGGCTGTGAGGCTGGGACAGGAACATGTGGCTGATGAGACAGGCCATGGCTTTAGGCAGACACACAGCTGGACTGGAATAAGGGCACTGTGAAGTGCACGTTGAATTTTTCTGACCTACACAGTTCCTGTGCACGAGTCACCACAGGTATCATCCCCAGGGAAGGCATCAACACAAGCCAGGCCAGGAATTCAACCCCAAATCTGGATCTTCCTTGTACTGGTTGTGACAAATACCTGAAATAAGAGCAAGGGGTCTTGCTCTGGGTGGAAAATCCCACCCAGGATATTTGTGGAGCTGGGGGCACTGAGATCCAATGCACAGCTGAGGAGGGCACAGCTAGGGCTCAAAGGGCAAAGACAATAAGCAAAACAGGAAAGTGCAGGAGAATGTGGCTGAATGACAATTTGCCTGTGGCTTGGAGCCAGTGGAAAAGGAATGCAGAAACAAGGTAAGGACGGCTTATGTGTAAGAAAGGGAACTGTGATGGGGACAGAGGAGGAGAAATGCTGGAGTGTGCAAAGAGGGATCTGGACCCAAACAACACAACCTGAGATGGGAGATGGGCCCTGAGACCTCCTGCCCAGAGACAGGGTTTGGGAATGAAGAGAGCCAAGGTCTCAGTTGGAAGGGCAGGATGGTGGCAGGAGCTGAAGAGATCCAGTCAGCAGAGCAGGTGGAAAGGGAATAAGGACATACATATTCCTATGGAACATAACACATGTGCACCTCTTATCCATAAACATCAGGATGCTACTCAGAAATCCAAACCCTCCTATTTTAGTTCCAGCAAACAGATGGAAACCACTGAGCTGCATGTTTTCATTTCAGCAGAATACCCAAGAGAGAGGGGCATCCCCCACTGCTCTCCATTACTCCCAGAGGAGGTGGAGGGAGGAAAGAACAGAGCTGAGACAGAGGGGACAGCAGGTTTTGGTAACATCAGTGACCCGAGCAGCCAGATGGGCATTTTGCTCTCCTGAATTTGCTTTCCACTAGAATCAGCTTTCTCCATGGATATCAGTGAGGAATAAACTTAAAATGGCAACAGCACTATGGTCAGGTGAAGTGCAACTTAATAGAATCAATAAAAACAATTATTTATCCTGCTTATATTTTTGATTACAAGAACAACTGACTATTAGTGGCAATATAATCTGTCAAAGTTTGCCTTCTGTGTATCTGTAAGTGTAGATAATGAGCCTCAGAGGGTTTTTTTACTTGATGTAAATTAAACTCCAATTAACTAGACATCTTTATTGTTAAACATAAAAGTTTTCTCCCATATATCAGTATCAATTTAAATTCAATAATAAATATGCCTAATGAATTATTAATAGATCCTGCATTGTGATAAAAAATGCACATAAAGATTACAGATTCAGTAAGCACAAAAAAATCAAGTTTTTATATAAAATATAGCCAGATGCAACAAGAGTTGTAATGAGTTATGCTCATCAATAGGAAAGCCAACATAAATGGAAGGATTCTCACTGATTTTACATACTCTCTGAAATATCATTAAGCAAACTGCCAAAGTAATAAACCTAAGTATCCAGAACACTTTGTACACAACATTTCTAGTTACACAAACCTAACAGCACATCCAAGGGGCTTATTGGTCTCCTCTGTACATATTAAAGGGGAAAATGTGCTGTACCCCATACACTCACTCCCCATGAAACTGTAAATGAGAGTTGCAATTATCCAGTAATGCAATGTGCAAAACCAGACTCATAAATGCATTATACACAAATTCACATCAACACGTTCCCAAACACGGTCAGGAAGAAATGGGAAAGGATCTGCAGGCTGTTTGAACCATTTAAATCCAGCAATATCTTCAGACACTTAAGGAATCCAGTGAGCCAAAGGGATATTCTGCTCTACAGGCAAGCTCTGTCCCCTTGAGCTATGTCTGGCACAGCCCATGGGGAAGCAGGAATTTCCAGTCAGAGTGTGCAGTGAATGTAAAACCTTCCTCCAGCTATAAAAATTGTTCAAAATTAGTGCACAGGGGCTGTAAGCACCAGGTTTACAACAGAGGACTGATCTCAAGCCTCCTGAAGACAAAGGGAGATCTTGCATTGATTTTCTATTAGCTTTGGCTTAGTCCCCTAAGTCAATTCATTGGCTAGACAAGCCAAACAAAAGAAGCAGGGAACATGAAAATAGGTTAGATGTAGACTTCAAATAGAAGATTTTGGGTTTAGGATAAGTTTTGGATGCAACAGAATGCTTAAGACAGACATCTTAATTTTTATAAAACAATTTTCTCACTTTTACTCATTTAAAAGATCAGTTGTGATGATACTGTAGCTATAACAAGCCTTTGAGCTGCTTTGTTGTTTGCAGGAGTTAATATAGTGAATGCTGAAGAAAACTAAGTAATAGGAAAGTATATTTACAATTGTCTTTTTTCCCCCCTGCAAATCCATGGGACTGAGACTTATTTTAAAGTTCATGCTAGTACAGGCTCTATGTTTACAATTAGGTATGGCTGCAAATTTTGCCATCACCTGTGGCTTGCAAAAATGCAGAGGAGCCTGGAACACCAAAACGTGTTCAGAAGAGATTTTCTGCAGTCTTCTTTTCCTCTGATTTGAGTCTTGATTAAAAATTATCAGATTCATGGCATGTTTATTCCCACTCACTTATTACACAGACAAATCCTTACTGGTGTGTATGTATTCTTAATATTCTTAATATTACGAGGAAAAACATTCTCCTGTGACCTGTCTCTTGCTACAGAATGTTCTGGCCAACATGTCCAGCTCTGAGCTCCAGGGCAAATAGCTTCACTCTCCTTCCTGCAGGTGGCTTCAGCCAAATGACCTTGTCCTCTCAACTACAACATCTCCAAAGTGTTTCATAATCATCTTGTAATTATCTGGATAATGGGATTTGCTCCTTGTAACAGATACTTGTTTTTTTGTAAATAATCAGCCCAGGAGTGTGCCTGCACAGTCCTGATCTTTTCAGCTGCTCAGAGGTAAACACACAGATGGGAAGGAAGAACAGGCTGCTGTAATAATTAGCCTTGAAAGTTCTGAGCAGGGAAAATGCACCAGCAGCATGTACTGAAAATATAAACCTACAGGTTTCAGAGAAAGTTCAGCTCCTCCTGGTGCTCCTGAAAATTGTGTCAAGCATCAACCTGTAACTTCTGAGAATCTGGCTACGCAGTAGCTGCTTCCTGGAGATTTTTGGAAAGATATGTATGTGCATCAAAGCAACTTCAAAAATTAGACTGGTGTGCTTTTGGCAGTTTTATTCTGATCCCAATTTCTACACCCCAGAAATCACATAAAATCCATATGCCAACTGCCTGCTTTGTACAGATTTGCTACTTTTCTTTCTGCATGCAGAAAGTGAAGGAATTTTCAATTCAATATGAAAGAATTTTCTTTCATATTGTCTATAGACAATAACTTCTTATGATGATGTGTGCTGTGAAATTGCAAAACCAGCAACAACATTTTCAGAAATTATTTTAATTTCAGAATTTTAATTCTGATTCCTGTGGGATATTTAATACAAAGCAACTGATTACCTTCTAAAATGGAATTACCTGCTAACCCCTATTTGGCTTTCTACAGTTAACTACTGTTGTAAAAGTTTTTGCAACCACAGTGCACTGGAAGGGAAGAATATACATTTGTGTAAATATTAAATAACAATGGGATTTACTGCTGTTCTATATCAAAATATACAATGAGATGTGCCAGAAGTGCAGAAAACAAATGGTTTATGTCTTGGATGAATTGCAAATAGATGTGAAGTTCAATGCTGAATGTGGACTTAAACTGGAATCAAAGGAATTCCTTGCTAATGTCACAGTGTGAGCTTAGCTGTCAGTGTTTGTACCCTGAGAGCCTCAGCAAACATTTATTTAGAGCCTCCAAACCTTTCCAGGGGATACCTGACCCTACACTGGCTGTTGTTTAAACACATCCTATTTACTCCAGCCCAACATTTATGACAAGTCACTGAGCTGCTTGGAAACTCTATTTTGCATCCTTTTCCTGACAAGAACTGCCCTTCACAAGACTTCAGCTTTGATTCCCTGAATGTAACTCCTTCCTCCACAGGTTAGACAACCTTTAATCTATTTGATATATTCCAGAGTGATCTGCACTGCTCTAGTTACTCCATCAAAATTTTGTGCCGTGTTCAAGGCAACACAGAAGCCCACAGTAAAGACATGATAAAAATTAATGAGGTAAGGAACACTAAGGGGTGAGAGATCTTAGAGATTTAATTTCTTTCTATTTTGTAACCCAGTCACAGTCAGTGGATAGTGGACATGAAGTGAATATAAAAAGTGATATGCTTTCTTTCCAAAAATCATGTGCCATGTAGACGATGCTTGGTGCTCTAAGAGCCAAAATAAGTGCATTAGTCACAATTTAAGAAAATAGTATCTTTATAACAATAGTTTTCAGAATAATTTATAAGTAAAATGTTGAGATAGATAATTTCATGTCCACAAAGGTCACAGCAATTTACTTATTAGATATCCAGATAGCAGCTCCTCTCTGGCTGATGGTACCACACCTGTGGAGAACCTTAACTTCCCTCTGAAATGTTTGGTACTGGCTTTATCAAAGAAAGGAGGCTGAAGTGGCTGGAAGTTGTCTTCATTCAGGAGGACAATGTCTATTTTCCTATTAAGTGAAATGTTGTGACCCAGCTACTGAGAAAAGACATGCACTGTAATATCAAAATCAAGTATTACTATAAATAAAGACCGCTTCTCACTAGAATTATTTTTTTAAAAAATGAATGTATAATAAAGATTTAGTTTCTCACCAAAAAAAACAGTGCTAAGAATTGTCACAAATAGGTTTCCATAACAGCTAAAATTGTCATCTACTAGGAAAAAATGGAAGAAATTTAAAGCTTAGGTTTCTTCCTGCAAACAAATTCACTACTTTTTCCTTAACAGCCCCTTTCAAGTATTAGGTTTTTTATATTTAATGACATCTTTTCATTAGTCACTTGTAGTCTGAAAGAACGCTAATAGTAGCATTTACTGGATAAATAACTCTTCCTCTCTCTCTTAAAATTCTCAGTATTGATTTTCACAGTTTCAGCTTTAGTTTGATGTAGTCCTTGTTGATGAAAGTTACTCTTTGTTTCATCTGACTATTTTGTAAAGGTTTCTAGAAACCTTTTTACCCAACTGGACTGTTTTTTACAGGTTTCTAAAAACCTTTTTACCTAACTGGTGGTCAGGTACTGAACTTACTGCAAGGAGACACACAAACCTTGTTTTTTCAGAAAACTGCTGTGAATTTCAGGAGACTCTTTCGAAGCTGTTGTGGTTTAGGAATGAGGGAAGGTTCCCTAAAGCTGAAAATTGAACATCAGGGGAGGGGACCACCCGTCAGAGGCCTTGGAAAAGACAGGAAATTTTCACCTCTTCTGAGAACCCCTAAGTTTTAAATGGATCCTTCACACGTGGTGAAATTTGCCACCTCTTTTTGTGACCTCTACACTCAGGAGCAATAACCTCGTCATAAAACACAGCGATCATTTCGGGATTTATCAACTGTAATTACTTCTTGATAGAACAGGAAAAGGAGTCTCTTAAATCAAGTTAAGAAAGACCATAAACAGTCAAAATATATTTTTGCTTCTTAAGGTGAACCCTGTTGCCTTCAGTCCTCACAGTAACGTACACTGATTTCTTTACATTCCATATGCTATGCAAAACAGCCTCAAAGAATGCGCCACAACTCAGGACTGCCCCTGATTTTTATTTTAACAATTTCATTTAGCAACAGCCTTTAAAATGCAGATGGACATATTTATTATATTTTAGCTGAATTCCAGTTTGCAAACCCATCACAACCAAAGATAAATGATGTGCAGGCATCACACATTTACTTCAGCAGGAGTAAAGGGGAGCTCTGAACACTCAGAACTTATTTAATTTATTACCTGCATGAAAAAGTGAAGTTTAATCCTTGCTATGCAACTAGAAAAGGGGTGATGGATATAATGGATATTATCTGCTTAACATGAACAATATTAGGGCACTAAAAAAGCTCTCAGGAATCTTCAGCACAATACCAATATGCTGCTACTAATATAGAGTGCTTTGGTGGCATAAATTACAAAAGGCAGTAAGATGTTTTACAAGCTGACTACAAGATCACCTAACTTTAATAAAAAAGTTATTCTTAGTCTGCAGGTTTTACATGAGTTTTGTGATTTTCACTTAGTTCATTTTCGACTGTGAGATTTTATTTTAAAATGTGATGAAATTCAAATGACACTACACATTCCAGGCTGATGGAAATTGATACAGCTGAAAGAAAATCTGTGAGAAAAAATAACGTATGCAAGACTATAAAATTGTTGATGTTATTCTAATAATAGTACAATGCAGATGTTACAAACTAAACTTTAATATATTCACATCTCTGAATGTCAATCTCAGAATATTGATCAAAGCCATAAACAGTCCTGACAAAATTATCTAATGGAATGAAACGCTAAATGCTGCTAAAATGTCTGAATTTAGCAGCTCAGAACACCTGATTAAAAACAACTCAAACAAATTGCTTTCATAATACAATGATTTGAATGGATTTCAAAAAGTTTGCTACATATTTTTAAAAAAATACTGTGTATTATTCCTGCACTGTTCTATTTTGCAGTAGCATTCTACTGTAGGCCAGCAAGTATCCCATTTATTAATATGGGATGGTTGATTTCATTCTTAACATCATAATTAAGAAAACACCCCATCCTTTAGAATAATTCCATCATCTCCCCATGTAATGGCTACATTTGGAAGATTTTAAAAGCTGTTACCTAAAACCAATAGAACATTTACTGCAGTGTTGCAATGAGGTGCATCTACTCAGTATTCAGATGTAATAGCCCAGAAGGTGCCTGTTTACCCATAAATATAATTCCACATTATTTCCTGTTGCCTTCTGCTACAACAACATTATCTTAGTGTTTCCTTCAACTCATGGACAAGTCATTGATTAGAAGTGCTCAAGGAGATTATGGGAGCTTCCTTGTGTATTCTAAGTTTATTTTGGTTAAGGGTTGTGCAACCAGAGCAGAATTTGACTAATAATAAAGCTCAGTTTTCCCTTTTACATGCAGTTGACTTTTTCTCATTTCCAATGATTTTAGGGTTCCCTTTCTGTTTTAGTACAATGAAGTTCCTGAGGAATGGTCTTCACATAAAGCAGTGTTAATTCAAAACAAAGCTGCCTTGAGCACCAGTATAATTTCAAACTATATAAACTGTTGTGCCCTTCCTTCTGTTCAGTCATCATGGTGTGGGAGGCTGGTAAATAGAGAGACATCCAAAGCAAATGCATCAAATCTTCAATAAGTAAGAAAAAGTAAAAAAGAAAACAGACTTTATACAACAACCTGATGAAGCCACTGTTAACCAAATCTTCACCCATTAAGACATATTCTCACACCTGAAATGAGTTATAAACCTTTGTCTCCTAGAGAGTAGAATCCAAAAATAAATGAGAAGTTTTCCAGAGATGTGTTTAGCATGGCAAAAGAGTCGTGCTTTTACACTAAGCAGAAGTCTGAACAACCCTTACAGGACTAAGCCAGTCTTCCAAAGAGAGCTGAAGTTGGATGCACAGCTGAGCGTAGCAGAGGTTTGAAGCCCAGGGCAGAGAAAGGCAGAAATGACAGAAAGTGCTGTGGGAAACCCCAAAGCAGTGGGTGCTGCTGTTGCTGGGCCACATTTACTGTGCAATATAAAGCAAGAAAAGCTCCCATTCTTGTGTCAGCCATCTACAGATGCCTGACTCTGTAGTGAGTTTCCTTTGTGGGAAATGACAATAGAAAATGCAGGTTGAGTGTAATTTGCCTAACTTCATCTCATGTCACAGAATAGTTTGAGAAAAAAGAACCCCATGTCTATTTTAGTGAGGCAGCAATCAACCTCCAAGTGAATCAAAGTGTTGAGCAGGGAACAGACACAGATGGTTTCCTATTGCCATGTTTTTATTCATGAATTCAGTTTTGGATTCAAACACCGGTGTAATTATTGGCAAGAAATGTTCAAACTTCATTCTACTAAGCTGTCAGTTGTAATGTTGCAATATATTATGAAATTCTTACAGAAGGAGTGAATGAGTTCCTAGCAAAGTTAAATTATCAGAAGTAAAGAATTGTATGAGTCTCGTGTACTTAGGAGGAAGTCTGATTTATGCTAAGTGAAGACATGGATCTAAATCATCATCAGGATCAACTTCAGGATCTTGGTGTATGCCTTTGTCATCCTAAAATAAAAATCTACATTACCTATCTTCAAAAGATTCTTTACCTTCATATTTGGGCTTTATGCTTCATAAAGCATAATTTGAATTAAGCTTATATCGAAACTAATAAAAATAAAGAGGGACAACTAGGAGTCACTTCATTGATTATTCAGTCAGAACTTCGGAAGAAGTCGGAATGTATTCTACTAGACAGACTCAAAATAAAGTTACTTCCTTTTAATAATTTCTTTTAAATATAATTAATGCTCAGTGCCAGAGCAATTCAAGGATGACCTGATTCTGCAGAAGGTGATGATTATTCAATAAATGACACTGTCTAGAATCAGGACTAAATCATTATCTGGAATTAGCATTTATTAGTCAACACCATTGTATGAAAAGCATGCTGAGGGGCAGGAACATTATTCTGCAGCTAAGTGTTAACGTAGCAGAAATTGCAGTAAATTTGAGACAATAAAAGAAATGAACACTAAAACTGGTTTAGGTTGTACTGACCCAGTGAATGCAGCTTCATTACAGATTCTTGTCCTTATCAAAAGAGTATAAGCAGATCTCATAAAGGCCATTTATTTTATTCTTAAGGTCAAAGTAATTTTATTTTTATATTCTGATAAACTGGGAAGTATAAAATATCCATTCAAAATATGGACCTTTCAGCTCCATTCATTTCCACTTCTAGGTCTGCACTTCAAGGCAGTTTACACAGCTCAGCATCCTAAAATGACAGAAATGCTTCAGTCAGTTGGCTTCAGGTATTTTTTGTTTCTACTACAATTGATAACAGTGAAAATGTTTTTTACTTTATCACTGAAGTGTAAACTGAACTACTTTTTTCTTTTTTTCAAGCAAGGCTGCAAAGAGTTCTGCCTAAATATCAAAAATTGAGTCTTGCTTTCCGTTTTCAAATGTATAAATACAAACGGTAAGTTACAATTGCCTATCAGTGTGGAAACCAGGCTGTCACTATTTTTGTGATTCAAGCTATTTAGTCAATGGCAACTTGAGGAGTTTATTTTCTGCATCTTGAAAAATAACATCTTGACGCTTTGAAGTATTGCTTTGTAGGCTGTAAAAAAAACACATGCTGCTATTTTGGCAATGTAATTAAGCAGGGATGAAAAATACCCATAAGTCCTTGGAATATTTATTGCAAATAAAAATGCAGGATTTTGTTATTATTCATTACTATTTTAGAAAGCCACATTCTTTGTGGTTTGTGAAGATAAAGATATAAAATCCCCATTCTTAGAGAGCTTATGGAGCAATACAGGGCACATTAAAGAACTTCAGTGCTTCAGGTTTAGGTTTCTGCTTCAGGGACCAGAAAGATGTTACCCAGTATGAACCAATAAATATATCCATATTTTGACAAACTGTAAAGCATAACAGAGAAAAAAATTCCATTTTCATTATTTAAATTCAGAAAGTTTGAGTTTTATCCTTTTATGGCCAAAAATTTATCTGCTTACTAATCTTGTAATGGCTATTACAAAATCAGTGATAAAACAGGAGTAGATACAGAGAATCTCTTTTGAGAGAAGGGAAAGCACAGGGAAATAGACTTTTTAGTGCTGTAGGGCAACAGAAAAACTGGTAACTGAGTAAGACAGCAAATCAAGTTGAAAGTCATTGTCTGTGGTTGTGTGAAGCAGGAAAGAGTGAACAATATCTTCAAAAGGAGAGAGAAAAGCTGCCTGTGTGTAGAAAGGAAGAGATGAACCTGGTGTGAAGAAAAGTATAGTAAAGATGTCAAAAATAAAGCTAATGGAGACTTGTCTTTTTGACAAGACCTGTAGAGCCAAATTTGCCAGCTGTGTGGGTGAAGATTCAGGTAGTGAAGTCTGGAACATTGTATGGCAGAGAAGACTCATCTTTGCAAGGGATTTTACAATATAAAAGGAACTGAAGAGAGTGAAGATTTATATAAGAACCTAAGAAGGCAGCAGAAGGGAAACTAGGACTGATTTTGTGGCTAGAACCTGACAAGAATCATCAAGGAAATCCAGATTGTCTGCCCTCTCCTCCACACGTGCTGCTACAAAGGCAACTTTGCTGAGTGAGAAAAGTTTCAGCTCTGTCAGCACAATCATTCTGCAGCAGCACCACCTCCTGTTCTTGCACCTCCACAGGGCTGGAATTGCCCTAAAAGCATGACTGGTGCATAAAGCAGGAAAACAAACCAACACAGCAGCATTATGTCAAAATGAGGACACATTTAGTAAGACTACAACATTTATGTTGCTATTTTTGGGTTGTTTTTTAAGAGGTGCCAGAATCTGATATTGATGGTATTGTCTGAGTTCTTGCCTCAAAATCAAGTCAGACATGTCAGAGTTAGGCTGTCCCCACTAACTCTCCAGTCCCTCACCTCACAGCTGAAATCCTACAGCATTTTCTGCCATTGAGTTCCCTGGTATTTGTTCAATATCCCCAAGTGTGTGTTTCACAAAGGTTTTCTTCCCCAAAGTTCTCCCTTACCCTCCAACTTCCTTCTCCTTGCAGACCTGAGTGCTTGGAGGCTTCATGCTCCCAAAGCAAAACTTCTGCATAGGACTTCCATGTTGTCTTCCCTCACATCACTTCCTATTAGCTCCAATGCTTTCTGTCAATTTTTTAACTTTATCCTTCTGTACCCCAGCCAAATCCACTCTTCCTGGCCCCACTGCTGCTGATCACCGCCCTCCCCTTGGCTGCCGTGTCTGGAAAACCCCAAAATGCAGTTGGTGCTCTCCACCAAAGCAACACCCCAGTATCTGTTTCTGACATGGATTTCAAAGGTTTTAAAATAACCATCCTGCACAGGACAGAAGATGGGAAGACAGAAGAAAGTGTCTTTTTTGGAAGACACTTGAACAGCAGAAAGGATTTTTTTGGAAAATCCTCATCCAGCCCTACTGGCATGAAACACCAGTTGCTGTTATGTGTTCACAGTCGCCCAAAAGTGAACTCCTGCACTGTTTATTTATTTCTTATATAAATACATATTCACTAGATATAAACAAAGTGGTTAAATGGATTTCTCAAACTCCTGATCTATGCAGTAATTGGCCTGAGACTGAAGGGAATCTGGAATTCTGTGCAATGGACTCCAATGTTTTAGCTAATTCCTAACACCAGCGACAGCAACGGCTACGAAGCTTCCCGGAGGCGTGAAGGAACTTTTGATGGTTCACTAGCCATAAGTATACAAAGTGCAGCAATGAAATTCATTAAATCAAAAAACCTTATTATCCTGAAATGGTTTCCATTCTTCCCTCAGCAATTATTTCACTGTCCTTCAGTGCTCACCTTTTCAACAATGAGCATGGAAAGAGGAAATGCTTTTTGCTTCATCTGACAGCAGAGACCTGCAAACACCACGGGCTGCCACTGCAGAGTTGTTTTGTTATCTGATGCAGTTGTTTAGCAACTACAGAGGAAAAACAACCTGACACTATGCTCACTTGCACACTTGGAATATATTACTACCATTATTCCAGAGTGATTCTAAAGCCCACTAAATGCACCTACTTTGCATTAAAAAAACCCAAAAAACCACTCGCTGGCCTGACTGAATCAGATCAGTAAGACAGGAGCTGCCCTGCTTTCCAAAGATCCCTGTTCCAATTATGTCTGTACACACACAACCACACTGCAGCATCACAAACTACCTAAAAAGAATTTGTCCTGACACCCAAACCAGGATTGAGTATCCTGGAATAACACTGAATATTTGTACATCAAAACATAATGTATTACAAATTTTTGGGTAAAGTAACTCTCCTCTTACAATGTAAGGTAAGAACCTGCCTATCCTGGCCTGTTCCTTTTGCCAATAATATCCTAAGTGAAAATGGAAATTGCCACTAATAGGGAAAAAAAAAAAAAAAGCTTTTTTAAAGTACACTGATGTTCTCATCCTCTGCAAAAGAATTTTTATCATTATTCACTTTACATTTAGTCCTTACAGAATTTGGTATTACCATCCATTTGTATATTTAGAAATATTGTATATCATATTGTATATTTAGAAAGTGGTGTGGTGTACATATACTGTAAGAAAGTATCTGCATTTAGCATAAAAAGTTAAGTACCTAAACTAACTGAAGGTGGGTGATTCATGCACAGCAGGAAATGAGAAATTAATTCAGATTTGCTATATATAGAAATATTTTAGATGTCTATTCATAAAGTGTTTTATTTATATATACTTAAATAAATTAAATAGACAAATTCAGATTTGAAGTAAAATTTGGCACATCCTTAAAAAGCAGCTCTTGGATGTCATGCTTCTATATTGTTAAGTTGATTTTTCAAGAGTCTTAATATCTCACAGACCCCAGTAACAGTGATGTGAAGAGGCTGGTCCTCAACATTACAGATAAAAAGGCTCTGAAAACTACCTCTGTGGGACAAGTAAAGGGATCTCTCCCTCTTTAGGGAAAACACTAAATTATAAGGGCCATTTGTATCAAACTACACTTTCTTTAGGAGATGGGAGCCAAATTGTGTGCATCAGAGTTACTGCTAAAACAAACAGGAAAAGCTAAGTCCTGAAAAATTAGTTGGTCAATACCATGATACAATGTTCTGCTTGGGAACATAAAAATATGTTAATAATCCAAGATCATTCAGTTCCTTCAGGAGCTTCATGTCAAATTATGACTCACATTTATTTTATAACAGTGACACACCAATAATTTGTAATTGCAATAGTAAAATCCTCTCAGGGCTGAAATTCAGCATCAGAGAAAAAAAACATAATTTACTTTCTTTATTGTTTTGAATATTTTTGCTTTTAGCTATATGTGCATATTTAGAATTTCACATACATGCTTAAACAAATCACTGATATAATATTTAAAATATGAACTTTTACAGGCAATTAACTCACAGTGTTTATTTCCACCTCAGTGTTCAGTTACAATTTCTCTACAGTTCCTTTCTCCCATTTTCCATTTTCCACCCAGTCACATGACTGTGGAACAGCTGGGATCCCACACTGTTATACACCTGCTGGAAATGAACCCTCTTAGCCAAGAAGAAACAGGGAAAAACCAGGAAAATAGTTGTGCTTATGATCAAAACTTCCAAAACAACACTGCTCATAGCAAGCTTTTGGGATATGGCTCTCCTGAGTACCCTACTTGGGATTCAAAACACACTGGAAAAGCAGATCTCCATCACTCTCCATTCCTGGTGACCTACCAGGGATCAGAGTTTACTCAAAAAATTGTACCTGAGGCTCCATTTCAAGCACTTCAAAGCTAAACCTTTTGTTAATGAACAAATTATTTATATGAGGAATGCTGACCCATTTGCTGAATACGACTGAATTAATTTTTAATGATAAAGGTTTTTTTAAATTTAAAAATAGAGATACAGAGTGGAAAAAAAAACAACAAAAAACAACCCCAAACCAGTGGTCTGTTTTGTAGCTGATATATCATTTTACATATATATATATACACCATTATCCATCTGCCTCTTAGGGCCTTCTTTCTGGAATAATGCTGCCAGGGAGGGTTCTGCCAACTGCACTTGCAGTTTTCTTTCTGTTTTAAATAGCAGGCAATTTCAGATCCTGCTTACATTACTCATATGATTTTCTCCAACTGAAAATCCTTCTGTTACACTTCTCCACAGACAGAGAAAATACTGTTTGATTTGCAGTCTGTTCCCTGCCTTCCAGATTTTGAATTTAGGGTCTCCTCGTCAATCAGTTCGCTATTTTCTTTTAAGAAACAAACGCCCATCTCAGGCACAGAAAAACAGAATGAGAGAAGTTCCTGCCATCCCAATGCAGGATTCATACTGAATTTCAGACAAACTGCACCCAAGAGAACCTGCAGAGGGATGTAATTAAACAATGTTTAAGCAGATCACAAAAAGATCACAAAAAGAACAAAAAGAACAGCAATGGAAAAACAGAGGGCATTAAGATCCTCAGGAATAAGCTATAGCAGATACAGAACTAAACTTTGTTTCACTGTTACCATTTCATTACTTACAAAAAAAGCGCTGAATTTTTATCTTAATTGCCACGTTATGAATATTTTTCTTTCCAATACTTCAGCAAATCACTGAGTAATAGTTGAGAAACTTTTGGAAGATTTTTCTTTGAAAAGAAAAAAGGTAGGAAAGATTCATTTTGCATCTACACGTGAAGAGATGGCTGCAGCTTTTTCCCCAAGGGTCTTATTTCTCACTTTAAATTAAAAATATTTATTTATGTGAATAAAACAAAGTAGTCTGAAATTTTTAGTGACTCCTAAACTACTTTCTTCCCCTCAAAGCTGGAGCATGAAGCAGGGGTACTCAGGGGGAAAGTTTTAATACTCCAAGAGATTAATCTGATAAATAACTAATAAAATATTTGTCTAATATAATTGGCACTGGGAGATGAATCTTTTGCAAATCTCACTAATAGAAAAGGGTGAATTTCCTGAAACTGGCTTCTTGTTGAATGGAAAAAACCTCCTACCCCTTAAAATGAAATGCTAAGACTTAAAAAAAAAACCCAGAAAAAAAAAAGAACAAAAACAAAAACAAAAAAAAAAAAAAAAGATTTGTACAAGTTACAAAAGTTTCATGTGGTTTTGTATTCACAACTAAGAAAATATTAGTTACCCAGATGGAAATTTTTCACTAAAGGAGATGTAATCTTTTGGGAAAAAAAGCCCACAGAATTTAAAGCCACTTTATTACTCCAGGGAGAAAATAGGAAACAGCTCAGGTTCTTGATTTAAGACTGCAGGAGCTTAAAGTTCACCAATTCCAGCGGCTGCCACTGTGCTTAGAAGGCACCAAGTGACACCAAAGGAGCAACTGGTGCAGTCCAGCACAGCCTTCAGCTCTCCATTTCAGAGAGTTTCACTGGGGAAGGATTTCTTTACTTTTTTAAAACAGAAAAATAGTGGAAATACTGGCAAAGATACCTGCACCTCCTTCAGCCTCTCCCAGCGTGGACACCCTGAGAGGGGCAACTGGAAATCAGGGCTGCAAAACCAGGCTGGAAATGAGCTGGGGGGTTCCTGTGGCTGGCAGGGACTTTGGTCACGTCAGTGATTTAGTAACTGCAGTGGTTTCATTTCCCTGTTTAATCAAGATTCAGCTCAGCTTGCAGCCCCTGTTATTACCCAGCTGATGAGAAATGCTGGAAATGCTCCCTCCTTCTACCCATCTGGGAAGCTGCTTATCTCAAAAGCAGATAAAAAAACTCCAAACAAACAAACAAAAAATCTAATAATCTAATAATTATGATAGTCTCAGATGTGCTAAATTTAGAGAAAATTCACCATCCCATGTATAAAAATACTGCACATTTAAAAAATGTAATAACACAAGGCTGGCCATGAGAATTGATTTAATCTAGAGGAATAAAATCCAGTTCTCTGGCTAAATTTAGGAGAGTCAAAACAACCTTTCAGATACTCACTGAATCTTAGACATAAATTTAATAAGTGAGCTTCTAAACTGGCTGGGATCATTGAAAATATTAGTAAATGCAATTTTATTAGTAAGTGTAAATGACAATTCAGACAGTTCACATCATTAACATAAATGGGTAAATTCTAAGGAGAAAATACATTTGTTACAGTTTTTCACAGGCACAACCCTGATTTTGGATTCCTTAATTACAACTGAACAATGAATCTGGACAAAAACTTGTCATAAACAAACATAAAAGACTTTGACGTGGGAAGGTATTTCATGAGCTGCTCAATAGAATTACAAGGGGAAGTCATTCATAGAAGAATAAACATAATTTTAAAATATGACAACCCATTATATTGACTGCAAAGAAGCACAGCCTTTTGCAGAAACAAATTTAGTGACACTCTTCTTAATCTCAGTTCAAAATGCTTTAACAAAAGCCCTATTACTTTAGGAAAATGCCTTTAGCTGAGAGTCCTAAAGTTAGTCTTAATAGAATAATGTTTATTTTAAGGAGCATTCTCAAAAATGAACCTGCTATTTTGGCAAACAAGGAGGCTGTGTGGTGATGTTCTGAAAATAGGTATCTCAATATTAACAATGATTATATGAATTGCCTTCAATTTACTGGAATAATTTTTCTCCATTAACACAACAAGTCAGCAATCAGAGTCCCTCTGAAAAGCCACCTACTGAAACAACTAAAAATTAATTCCATCTGAACAAGAAGCACGCAGCTCATTTTATTTTAACCTGATTATTAGTTTTCTAATATTATTACAGTATAAAAATCCTGGCCTAGTTTTCCATGCAGTCATCTGCTCTTCCAACACCTTTAAAATAAACAAACAGAAATACCCCCCAAGAAGGCAATTTTGTTAAAATGTGTTCAGCTCTGATGCTAATGACGGAACAAAAACCCACACACATTTAAAAACACAAAGTATTCGGCCAGCACTAAGTGTTATTAGCTACTAATTTGCCTTTTGTTTATCTCTTTCTCTCAGTTTGAGATTTTTATTCTCCACCAGATCATCATTATATGCCTTTCCTGAAACCACTTCCAATTGCTTTCATTGGAGATAAGCTTAACATCCCAGTGTTTATGCTCAGAAGTATCCTGAAATGTGAAAAGCTCACTATTCTCTGATCCAGAAAATAAACACACATGCAAATAAAACAAAACACAGGAAATCTCAGAGAATTTGCTTTTATTTTTTTTAAAATGGTGTTTTAGCTAAAAAAGATGATTATTTTGAAATTTGATTTTCACACCATACTCACACTGTTTCAAAAGTACAACTTGAACAGAAATAGCCCCAGGTGGTTGCTGACAAAGGTATACCGGCAACTTCTATTTTTAAAATACTAACTTAGAATACCTGTTAACTTGAAAAATAATGCTTACTGCAAGATAAGTTTTAGGGGAAAAAACCTATTAGTATGGAAATAAAAGCTTTGGGTTTTGCCTTGCAGAGATTCATTCTCCTCTGGGAGCATGACCACAGTGGGATAATTAGTCTGACATTTAAACGCCAGTTTAAATCCTTCTGAATTGTTTATGCCCTTTAAGGGAAAACAGCTGATTATGAACTTAAATATTTTTCATCAGTCTGGGAAGAGTCCTAGGTTTCCAATATGTAGGTAAGTCACAAAAACAGATCCAGCCGTACTTAATAAAACCTAATAAAATTTAAGTACTTGTAGATCTTTTTCCTTTGACAAAGCATTCTTTTATTGCTTCCAATTTATCTTGGAATGGTAGGGAGCACTGTCAGTGAACACTGAAGGAAAGGTAGTTTAATAAAACAACTTTATTTTAAATAAATCTCCTGAATTTAAGTTGTGTGATATGCAGGTTTTTGGCACAAGTGACAGAATGCAGAGTATAAAGGGAAAAAATGCTAAAAAATTGAGAAATGTGTTGTTTCAGGAAAAGATTGGAGGGAAATGAATTATTTTTGGTATGTGACTGGAGGGGTTGTTGGGTCTGGTCTTTAACATAAGGACATACAAATTTTTCAGTTCCCCCTGGTCCAGATGGCTCTGTGCTTGTCTTTACTTCAGCAAGCAGCACTCCCTCCCCCAGCCAGCCCCACCAGGGGAAGCTGATCCTCCTCCTCCTCCTGCTGGAAAGCCTTGGAGACACTTGGAAAAGGAGGAGAGGGGAAACACCCCAGCCTAGGACACCCCACACCTCAACCTTGAGATTGCCAGCACTCTACATCACTTGTTAGCCGCCCCATAAAGCATACAACAGGAAGGAGGTTGCTTAATTAATGCAGTTCCTTCATTAGCCCTGTCCAGCTGCTCTGAGAAAGCTGCAGGTGCCTGCAGGTGTTTCTGCAAGCAGCTCATGCAAGCCTGCAGGACCTGTTGAGCAGCTGGCAGGGAGGCAGCAGCTCTGACCTGACCTGCAGCAGCTGGGCAGAGACTCCTTTGGAGCCAGCGCAGCTGGCATCGCGCGGCAGCCAAATTCCTGCGTCTTGAGAGGTGACATTTAACGCTGGCTTTTTATGCTGGCAGCTCAGAACTCAGCCATGTGACATTTAAGCTCTTTTAAATACAGGCTTTGCAGACACAGAAAGCAGCAAGGTTTTCCACTGCTGATATGCAAGGTGATGTAATTAGCAGGGCTTTCTTCATCTATGACTTCCACTATTTCCATGTCTCAGATTGCCACTGTTCTAAGAGGTCCTACGGTCAAAAATTTTCTTAAAATGATATTATGTGAACTCTTAAAAAAATGAACAAAAAAAAAAGTAAATAAATGCTGTATTCTAATATTAGGGTTTTTTTTTTTTTTTTAAATTCAGAATTGTAGTGCAATGGGGAAGACACATATACTTTACTAACTCTTATTCAATAATACAGAACAGTTGTCACCTTTCACGTAACATGTCCCAAGTGTATTTCAGGATAAGACTAAAGCAAAAAAATAACACAACCAGTGATATGCCTTAGCATTAAAAAAAAAAAAAATCAAAACCAAGAATCAGTTCTCATTTTAGAGAACTCTTCCTTCCCCCATTCTCCTTTCTTCTACCCTTCTGGACTTGCAAATATCCCACCATGCATCCTTTGGCAGAAGAGTGGGACACACATTGAGAGGAGCAGAAGACTCTTGCAAGTCTGAGGACAATTCCTCAGCCCACACAAATTAAAGGCCACATTGCAGAAAAACGTCTTAATTCACTAAGATGCTTAAAAGTTATCAATAGGGCAATTTCAGAAAAATAATGCACAAAATCTCAGTTGTGTTTTTTTTAATGTAGAAGAATAGACATAGTAAGCCTCTCTCTTATTGCACTAATTTATCAGTAATTGGGCATTATTTAAAAATAGACACAATACTGAATCAAGTCTGATAAACAGAATAACTGAGAAATACAATTTTGAACGGTGTTTTGTTTATTCAAGGAATGGTTGGGCTCATAGCATCACCCCTACAGCTACACTGGTGAAAGCCCCAGAAACGAAACTTTGGCTTGGAGGAGCACATTTGAGCCTGTCCTACACCCTTTGGCAATACAGAGATTTCAACACCACCTTGGGAAGCCCTCCTCAAACTGGTCAGACACAGTGGAACCATGGCTTGTCCTAAACACTGACACAATGAACATCTGGGAGTTGTTAGGGTGAATGACTGTGTGACACACAAAGGTGAACTCACTCACACATCCCTTAATTAACACTTTTATAAATATTCATAGGCCAACTAGATTTTTAATTATTCCAGAGACTTAGAGTAGACTAATTTCCATTAAAAAATTAACCTTTTTATCTTTTTATCAATGAGAGGGGTTTTTTTGGACCAAATGTTAAATCTGTCACTTAAAAAAGAGTGCAAATCGAGGAGTGCTCATTAGGATTTGGAAAACTCATTTCAGTGAGAAGTTAATTTAATTAAAACAAGTGAAATATAACACTGTGGTGCAACAAGGTAAACAAGGAACAGTAAAAACATTTACTAAGTTGTCTTATTGGAGATGTAACACCAGGATTCAGATGCAGCTGCAGCATTTATGGTATATTGGCACAGGCACCAGCACTGCTTTGGGTGTTTTAACTCTGCTCTCTCCCAGCTCATCTGCTGCTCCCTCACTCTTGATCTGTACTTGTTCAGGAATACATGGATGGAAGTAACTCTGATAAGAAAAAACTTTCCAATTTCAGCCCAAGAACTTTCAGAATCACACCTTCAAAGCAGCGAAGATCTCTGAAACAGACTCATATCCGTCTCCAATTACTACTGAATGCCCAGAAAGTAAAACCTGCTACCAATCTCCTCAGTTTCAACTATTTTGTGTCTTTCCTGTTACAGATTTTCCTTTGGCAGAAGCAGCTTTGCAGTGCCACAGCTGCAATCCCACCTGCAGAAAACCCAGTTTCATGAGATGGAAGATGTGTAACTGCTGAAATGCAAGTCCCAGCACCTTCCCCCTCCTTGGGAGGACTAAAAGTCCTAGATGTCCTTGCAGATTTTAATTCTGGGAAGCCAATGATGGAGGTGAGCTGGGCTGGAATTGAAAGATCAACCATACACTGCAGAAGACAGTTACAGACATATCTACTGTGTAGGCAGTTCTTGGATGTCAATGTGCAGATAAATTCTGCTCCAAGAAGTAAGTAGAACTACAATAACCCACAGCTGTTTCAAAAGCATTAAAAACTGCTTCCATATCTTGTATAATCAGGGGCTCCCAGGTCTCCTGTAGAATCAGAAAAAAAAGTAACTGAATTGTAAGTAATTTGAACTGGAAGAAATACTGCTGAGCAGAAAAGGTACTTCAAAAATCATACAAGAACTCCCGGGGATGCACTTGCAGTTGGACAAAAGTTCGCAGGACTGACTCTTCAGAGTTTATTTTGGTGGCAGACGATTCAAGACTGAATTGTCTCCTTGCCTGGGCAAAGACCTTATACTGGAAAACAAAGGCAAAATAACGTAAGATTGGGGAAAAACCTTTCAGGATAAAAGGAAAACATTTGGCAAAGTATAATTTGTTGTCTGTGTTTGTACAACTTACTGAGGAGAGATTTCATGGTAATGCTACAATCAGAAGCTGATAGCTTGTTCCTTCCAGTTTGTCATTAAGAGAACAGTAAGAAGAAAAATTAATTATCAGTTTTTATGAGATTGGTATAACACTGAAGAAATAGACATTAAAAGCCTTCCTCAGCCTATCTGCTGTCAGTGTCCTTCCTTTTGGGAGTCCTGCAACTCAAAATTCCAACCCTGGAAAAGACAAGTGTTTCCTACAACCCTCCTTATTTCCTTCAAAACATGTCACCCATTTTTCCATTATATCCTGCTCCAAATCTCACTCATTATGATTTTTCCCCTCTCTTTTCCTCAATTCTTTCCTTCTTAATAATCTCAAGACTATAAAAGAAACACATTATCAGCCTATATGCATTTTACAAAAAAATGAAAAAAAAGCATCCTATTAAAATAAAATCAGCTTCCTAAATATAACCTGGTTTGAAGACTTCAGGAATTACACTATATAACAATGACAGATAAATATAAAGCCACAGAGAGTAATTAGAGCACCAGGTATCCAATTTGTAGCAATTATGTCTTTACAAAGAAGCATAATCTCACAGTGCCCTATACTGGAGAATGTAAGTTACTATTTAATGTTACACCCAATTTTACACATGCAAACATAAATTAGATTTTGGTCCTGCACATAAACTCAGTTTGAACAGTTTTGAACTCAACTCAAATATTCCAAACACAATTATAAATCCAGAAACTGTGTCTAGACTCACTGCAAAGCACATCCTCTCCAAGCCAACCAACACAAAGTGACACTTTCTGTGTCTGTTGTGGCTGGTTCCCTCATTGCAAACTGGCCACGTTCCCATCCCATGGCATTTGGTGCTGTGCTTTTAAAACACAACTCTTCTTTTCTGATGGTTCTTTGGTTCATAATAGTTTAATTAGTACAAGGCTTGAGCAAATGAAATCAACCTCCCCCATTCTAGTTACTGATGAAGAACTAACAGCAAACCATCACAAGATTTGCAATGATGCTCTGTCTCATGGGGATTTGGCTCACTTGATGAAAGAATTGAAAAGAAAATGAACACCCTTGTGCACTTTCTTACACCTCAGATCCATTGAAAGCACCCTGAAGCACAAGCACCACTTCTGTCCAGCACAAGAAGGCAGCTGTGTGCGTGCTGCTTTGCTTTAGCACAGCTTATTTCCATCTGTCATTCAGCAATGCACTCCTTTTGTCGCTAGATTTTAAGGCTTTTGGAAGTTTTAATGCTATGTATCAATACCCACTTGATTTTATAGTTTTTGGTCTTTCCACAAAAGACCTTGATCCCCCCCAAAGGATATTGTATTTACTATTTCATTATCATGAACATCAAAGTGCAAAAGTCTGTGAATAATGGCCCAGTTCTGAATTTCACTCACACCAAGCGACATGTCCTTGTGTGAGCTTTAACTTTCTGGGAGAAAATAATGCAGTTATGCCTATAGGCAAGCAAAAATCCAGTGACCACTTCTGAATACTTAGGTAATGCTTTTAAAAAAGAAAACAGATTTTCTTATATAGTGTGTGGAATATGAACATCACTGATACACATCCTATTCTGTAGGTTTTATGATAAAGCACAGAACATCTGCTCTAACACCGGAAATAGTGAACATTACATCTTAACTGCCTGCTCTGGATACTGATTTAGCAAAAGTCTTGGTGAATGTTACAAGTCAATCAGCACAGATCATGTTTAATCACTGCTGCAATTGCAATCATGAGTGTAATTGCTGATTCTTTTTTGAAGTGGTGGTGGGTAGGGGGCGGGAACTTTTTTGGATAAAATTTAAGATCAGAAATGGGAATATCTGATGTCTGTTCCCAGCTTCTGCACTTCCATTTGCACAGGCCAAAAGGAAAAGCCATGGGCAGAGCTCTGAAAAGCTGATCTCAGTTTCACACTGCAATGGACACCTATTGCAAACTGTAGTCCCCAAAAGAAGCAATCACTGGGACTGTTTGTCTCACAATCCACAGAACATTCCCTATTCATTCTCCCCTGCATGATGGGAACATAACAGTTCTGTGAATAAGGCCCTTAACATCTCTCTATTAGGACAGGAGATATGAGTAGCAATTATGATAATTAAATGTAATTACATTAAAAATAATCAGCACTTAAGCTATCAATTGCTGTGCACTGCACGGCAATTAAAAGCAGGCCAAATTTCAGCATAATTTTTATTACTCTCCTTTTCATTCAAAACAGTAAATGGTAGGGAATATTTTCTTTTCATGTGTGCTGTGCTCTCATTTTAATGGGCACTATCATCATCTAAGTAGAGTAAGTACTACCGGAGGTGACATAATTGCCAAAACATTACAAGTTGGACTTTTTCCCAAAACACTCAAGTAACTTCCTTTAATACATGCACTTATAAGACCATGGATGAAAGGGATCAGCCATCTCACTTTAAGAGATCTCTCCTCATTAGAGATATTTGAGCACAATTAAAATGGCTGATAGAATCAAACTGAGTAAACAAACTTTTGAATAGGTTTAACCACTGATGGGCTGCAGCGTTAGAAATCCTTCAGGGTGCCAGTACCTTGTGAGAATTCACTTGGGCTGTTGGCACATTTCTAATAGGAAAAAACACTTTAGCACTCAAAAAGTGTAGCCATTTGGTACAAACCCAACATTATTGTTACAGACCTGTGAAATTCTACTGACAGATGATACAGAACATGAGGGGCTCCTAAGAGAGTCTCTGAGCAAGTGAGTGTGGCTTGAAGAACTCAGAGCTGGAAGGGATGAGAGCCCTCTTGCATACTTGGCTAGAATAATTGTCACAGCCACCTCAGTGACAGATGGTTTCTCCAGATTTGCTCATGGAAAGACACCTCTCCCCCTCCTATTTTGCTGGAGCAAATCCCTCTTTCCCTGTATAAAATCTTAGACTACTGAAAGAGATTTGACTTTGAAAAGAGACTAACCTTTGGTTTCCCTTGTCTATCAACTGACCAGACCAAGATGTGGCATAATGGGCAAAATAAATTTTTAGTTGCCACTTACCAGTGCTCCAAATGCAGGTAATAATCTGCTCAATTCAAGTAGAGTCTTTTCTCAAATAATTTTATAAGAAATGTCAGCAATCTTGCCAATCTACACTGAGACATTGGACTGATTTGACTGGGTGAATACAAGGAAAACAATATATTTATGCAGCATTTCTGATTCAGATATGACTGGACTAAATGAAATGAATTAAAAACAATGTGGAAAAAAAAGTTACAACCATCACTGCTGAGATGGCTACATTGAGAGAAATGCAGAAATTAGAAGGGAAGTTGTTTTCCTGGCTGCTTCATGAGGTATAAACTATCAGCATCATGAATTCCACAATTTGAAATCTACTCATTAATGATTAATACCTTCTGGTGTAGTGAGGCAAGTAGCAATCCCATGTGTTAAGAAAATCCACTCTAAATAATGGCTAAACACCTGTGTTATTCACAAGCTTGTGCCATACAAACAAGCATTCCCACACTTGGCACTCTCATTCTCTCCACTTCAGAAAGTTCCTCTGAGGCCAAAGCATCACCTGGCCCCACTCTGCATCTTCTTTAAAAACTCCAGCAGCATTAACCACAGGACTGTTTCAAGATGATTTACACTTCATACTCCATTTCTAATGGAGTACTTACAGACCTGTGCTTTTAAGGGTTGCAGTACTTAAAGGCATTTTAAGGAATAATAAACTTTTATCTGTCGTTTCTTCTGTGCATCACATCCAACTTCTGCCCTCCACAAGTCTCTAGAGGCATCATGGGGAATTGTGACTGACTGGCATAATAGGCACAGATTAAATAATTTCATACAGACATTTTCACACACATGTGATATTAAACACAGATGTGATTAAAATAAACAGTGTCAATCAGGTATGATTTGCTTGCCAAGACATGTTTTTTACATGTTCTATAGGCACTTATGAATCATATACTTGCAGGCTGTGCCATTAATCAAAACCTTTATATTGCTCTCCAAAACAAATTAAGCCATCTTTAATATCTTATGTATATGTGTATCTTTCAAATCCAAGTTCATTTTAAAAAAATGAGGGGAAACATTTTTCTAGAATGTTATTGTTGAGTAATGCTGTTTGACAACAGCATTTATTTCACATTTTTAACTCAATTTCTTTATTTCCTTGTGCAGTAAATGGAACAAAATGTAAAGTGAACGAACTACATTAAAATGAATTCAGAATATATAAATGTATACTTCTAAAATACGCAAAAAAAACCCCCAAAAAACCAAAACCATAACCAAAAATAACCCCAAACAACCTCCACAAAAACCCAGCCTGAAAGGAGGTAAGAAGAATGAGGTGAAATTCAAAAAAATATACTGTGAAACTGAAGGAATGGGGTTAGCACGATAGAAAAAGAAAAGGGACAGAAGAGGAATAAAACCCTCCCTTCTGCTTCTGTTATGGAGAGAATGCTATCCTATAGATGATGATGTATAAAACAAAATGCAGCTTAAATTGCAACAGAGAGAATCCAAATAAATAATGGGGAAAGCTCTCCCAGTCTTGCAGTGATGAAAGGCAGTGACAGGAACCTGGTTGTCTCCTACAGTGAAATTTTTAAAGACTAAATTTGAAGCACATCTTCCAGGGTATGTATGAAGAACAGTACACCCTGCATTACTGCCAGCAGCTGAATTAAATAACCTCTGGAGGTCCCTGCAAGGCTCACACTTCTGTGAGTGCTCTGATCACTGCAGGTAACACATTAGAATATGTTATTAATCCCACTTCGTGTTCCACTTACAACACTGCCTGCGGGGCGGGGAAAAAGTAAATCTTGGATTACGGTGATGGCCAAAAACTAAAATATTCTTGAAGAGAGTGGGAAGTGGAAAAAAAACCAATATAACAATAAGTAAACAGTATAACAATATAAACAATAGCCACAGAAGTGTTAACCATGTAACCCAGACCTGCAGCAAATAATTTGTGATTGTTTTGATTCATTTTTTGATAAGGCTGATATCATCAGTGGTACTGACACTGGGTGTGCAGAGTAATACACAGATATTTTGTGGGGCTGGGCTTCAAGTGGGAAGAAAATAAATAAGCTGCAGCCTGAGATGGCTGCAGGCCATGCTCAAACAATCAGGAATGTATTGGACTGTGCTGCTGAACAAGCAGGGGGTTTTCATGAATAGTTGCATATATTTACCAAGCCTCCTTCCTGCAGGAGCAGTAATAGCTGCTCTTGCAGAAATCGATAGTTCTGTCGCATATTTGTTACAAGGAGTGATTATAATGTCCCTTTTTCAATCAGGAAAAAATAATTGATGCAAAAGGCCCATTTACTGCAGATAAAGGAGATTGAAGAGTTTACAGTAATAGCCTGGGCCAGAAAGAGCCTTTAAAGATCAGCTAGCTCTGCAGAGAGAAGGGAAAGCCTCTGAAGTTTCATCTTGTAGAGCTGCAGTGTTTGTGCAGGTGAACAGAACTGAACTGGCTCACTTCTGAAACTTGATTTTTCACAGGGACAGAATAAATAAGAGCATTTACAAAACTCTCAACCTGCTGTAGGCAGCCCAGGACACGATTCATTGAGCTTAACTGAGGCCACTGAAATAAAACTGAAATCACACCTCTTACACTGAAATGAAAGCTGTGAGTTTCATAGCCCAGGAATTCACATTTCTTTTTTCTTTTTTTATTAAAACTTGCATAATACTAAGCCTCACTAACCCCACATTTATTAAAAAATAAACTAGAAACCACAATAACCAAGGCAAGGTTTCCAAATATTGTCTTGTTCATAGAAGACAAAGCCCTTCAGAGCGCTATTTCATCCTAAATAAATGCATGTTATCACCATTCTTGCAACCTAAATGTGCAAGTGAGCATATTTACCTATGACATTTGAAATTAGCTGACTGTACAGCCATGAGAACAAGCCACCAGCTTGTCTGCTACCACTGCCAGCCAGCAGGGAAGTCAGTGCCTAACACCAGCTCAAGAATCCCTCTCCACTAAAAAAATCTGTGATGAGGATAAACTCTATTTATTAAACTTCCAAATGACAGCAATAGGGGAATGAATTGATGAAATTCTGTGGACAAGAGTAAATTTCAAAGGAGTTTTCACAAATTCAAAAAGAAAAGATTAAAAAATTTTAATTTCAGTCCAAGAAATAATTTTTTCTCTCCTGGCAGGGAGAGTTTTAATTTTATTTAATTTTTTGATTGAACTAAACTGAAAAACATGGTTTAAAACATTTTGTGTTCATTTCACATGTTTTTATTCGTTACTGTCAAAGATATTTTAGCCCAGCAAATTAAGATTCATGTCTATCCATTCTGGTACCTGCAAGTGATAGTGAAACATTTTGGAACTGGTTGAACACAAGCAGCCAAAAAAAAAAAACAAAACCAAAAGGAAGATATTAATCTTTTGAAACTAACATTTCTTAACCTTTTTCTAATTAAAAGCTTACTAATATACTGCATTTGAACAAATATGTGACCATTTATTGATTCTAGGATGATTTATCACTGTCTTATAAATTAACATCTACTCCTTAGGCCCAATGCCATATTTGTAATTACAATATCATCTTATTCATTACAACAGAGCAAAATCTTCAGCAAAACTCTCAAGTGAGCTAGACAACAAAAAACATGGGATAGCTTTTAATCTTCATTTGACAGAAACAAATTCCTTCTTAAACTTGGCTGTGAATGTGGTTTCAAAACTTGAAAGTACATTAAAAGTAATTCTATATTATGAAGCACAAGCTGTGGAACTTGGCATGTGCAATTTCCACTCTGCAGAACTGAGCCTGCTCTAAGACAAGGAGGAAGTGACCTAAATAAATGTTGAAGCTTGACCTTTATTTTATCTGAAAAATTAATCCATATACTTATTTCCTTTTTTTTTTTAATAGACAGTTTATGAAATAATGTTTAAAATAAAACACAGACAAGTGTATCACCACCTGTTTCATGTTCCAAACCATCATGAGGAGAGCAGTGTCTTCTCAGATCTCCAGCACTTTGCCCTCTTCAAACTGTGCTTTTGTGAGTGGATGGGAAAACAAGTAAAACTGACATTTTTCTGCATCTAAACATTGTGTGTATATGGCAATGGGCACATATGGCCATACAGCAAATATTCAAATGATCTTTTGGGCTTTATTCACACTTCAGAGTTTCACACAAACAAATGTGTGCTAATAAAAACGCAAGTGAATGCCAGAGAAAATAAGCATAACACACACAGAGGAATGCATTCATGTTACCCTGTTGAGTTAGCTCTATTATCATCATCTGTTTGCATTATAAAACATGATGGAATATACATATTGACACACATTAAATATTTTATATTTTATAAAATATTACGTATAAAATACTGTTTTCCTTCTGGAAACACCTGGAATTCCCTTCTCCATTTTTTAACTGTCATCTTCCAAAGCCAAACCTCTGGATTTTTTGCAAGTGAAGCAGCTGACAAGCTGATGCCATGTTCCTCTAAGGGCAGCCATGTATCATGAGCAGCAGACAATATTTTTCAGCTCTCACTCAGGAAGCAGCTTGCCTCAAGGAAGGTCACATTCTGTCCCTGCGTCAGAGAATCCTTCTGCATGAGCATTGGCTGTGTCACTTCATGTTTATAGCAGCATTACTCCAGCTCTGATGTAAATTTTATGACCCAGAAGGTTCTAATCACTTAGGCACTCTGTCAGATATCTTCAGCCCTATCAGTCAGGCCACTTTCTGACAGAATAAAGCAAAGCCTGCGTGCAGCAGGAAGACTGAAGGGTCTCTGCTGTTGTTTTGGTGTGGTTTGTCTCCAAAGGATGGAGCCCTCCAGCTGGTTTAGTTAAGGATTCACTGGAGCAGCGTGCACAGAGCACTCTGTGACCTTCCTTGGGAAGTCACTTCTCAGAGCTAGGGCACATCTAAAGGCAGTGCATCACAGCAGCCAAGCTTTGAGATAATGCTAAATGACAAGCATGCATCCTTTCTGCCACATCACGAGTCTGCTGTTGGAGAAATGGAAATCACTCCTGGTGCTGGCCCAGTGCTCCAGAAGCGCTGCCTGTCCCGGTTCCCCCTGCCAGAGGGAGGCAGAAAACAAATCCATAAATACCTACAGACTCAGGCAGCCTTTCCCAGTGCACCAGCACCATAACTGGTACACAGATTCCATACAGAGCTGGAAAGGTCAGAGCAAGCACCTGATCACAAGAATATTAAGAGTATTAGACTGTAACAAAAGTATTTTCATGTGTCTTTTACCTCAGTTATGTTTCTGTATTTTTTATTTCTGTATTTTTATTTCCACACAGGGAACCGAGCTCTTAGTGTGTAACACAGCAGAGGAAAATACAGACTTTATCATTTGGGAGGAAAAGATCTGCTGTGAAACATTCCAGACACTTGCAAGATGAAGAAGGGTTGGAAGCCTTTAAAGCATAGACCAGGCACACAGCCTTCCTTTCTGGGTGAACTTCTGATGGGCTTTCAAGTCTGTGTGACCAACTACCCTGAAGAGCCAGCGAGGGGATGTTAAATAAAGTTAATAGTATGTGGTGAAGCTTTTGTCACAGGCTGAAAAACCTCAAAGGGTACTGATGATCTACTAAACATTAGAGAACAAAGATCGTATTTCTGGGTAAAAGATTTTATTTTACAGATATTTAATGCATGAGCACTTGCCCTTAGATCTGACTTTAAATAAAATTTATGGCTAGAAGAGACCGACACCAAGCAAAAAGCTGTGAATGCTGTACTGATGAAACAAAGACTTCCATAAAATAAGATATTCTTCATGTAGAACAGGTTTTCCTTACTCTGTGCAAGTGATCAGCCATTTTAAACAGACAACAAATAAAAAATGAACTGGCTGCACACAAACATGCTTTTGAAACAAGAACATATGCTTCTTTACAAGAGAAGCAGAGATCAAGCTGATAAAAGTGCTGGAAGCTCCATCTCATTAGTTAACAAAAAAATATTTGATTAATGTGTAGCAGTTAAAATTCTGGAAATACTTGCAAATCTACCGGTATTTAAATATTGTTATGCTCAAACAATAAAGGTTCCCCCAAAAAACCTTAAACCACAAAATTCAGGTGGTTCAAGTTAATTTCTCTTGTTACAGAACCACAATCACATTCAGTAAACTGTGTTTATGACATAGATACTTTTCTGTTATGAACACATCTCATACAAACTTTTAAAAGATAATTTAGTTATATAGAAGCACTTTTGATAAATGCAGTTCTAACTACACTGTTCACTCTTCTCCCCTTTCCTTCAAATATTCCTCTCCTTCTTCAGCTATTTTCTTTCCACTTCATGAACAAGCAGCAGCAGAATCAAAATATCTTTTGCCTGATACTGCTCAGCTGATTCATTTCCATTCATATTCATATTTAATCAAGATTCTGCCGTTTGCTGTATCAGTATTAAACACTGCCCTTTTCCTTTCTGAACACAATTATGGATGATTAATAAGACTTGCAGTTCATTCCAGGCTTGTATTACAAGCTGTTTTTCCAGTGGTCTGTTTTGTACATCCAGCATTATACAAGGCTGGTGCGGTACAAAACATTTTTGGTATTCCAACTTTGCTACTCCTTAAATGTCATCAATCATCAGAAAATATAGCATTGATGAAGAGATAAGTTGAAATGAGAGAGAGGATATAAAATGGAATCCAAAGAGCTGGTGCTAAGGACTTCTAGTTAAAAATCATAAATTTAACCATACAGCTGGATATATCTGGAAGGACGAACATCATCTGGAGAGTGCACAGTTGGCATAATCAATGCGAGTTTCTGATGGCACTTAAAGAAAGAAAAAAAAAAACAGAACCAAAAGCCTGACAAATCCACATGAGCTCAGCCTCACATTCCCACTTCTGCATCAAAAACAGCAGCTGTCTGAGGAATATTACAGCTCAAAGCACTGTATGTTTCTTCTGTAAAACTTTAGTTGTGGCAGAGTTCCTTGCAATATTTGAAGCTATTCTGTGTTCTCAAAGCATTGATACGTTAAATAAATTGTGTATGAGGTAAGAAGGTAGCAAAGTAGCACCTCTACAATAATTGAGGCTCCTTCCTTTATAAAAAGTCAGGTTTGCTCAGCTTAAGTGGACTATGAAGTGTGGTGCATCTTCAGCAGCCTTGGAGCAGGACTGCTGATATGAATATGGATCATTTGAAGACACATTACAAATGTGCCTGGCTTCAATTATTCCTTGTAAATTCAGTAATATGCAGTGATTAAGGAATGTCTTCTGTCTCTCAAAATGCAGGACACAGAAGCATCCTTACCAAGAGGTAACTACAAAAAGGAAATAGAAATTTCACCTTGAAGCATCTGTGGAAGATATGTGCCTCAAGAAGAAGGAACACCTGCAAAATGACCCAGGACAGCTCAAGCCTGTAAAAGTCATGTCCAATTAAGTACCTCTCAAAGAGGATTATGTCTTTTACCATGTGTAGCACCTAAAGTGCTAATGAATTAATGACATAAGGTAAAGTTACTTCCTTCAAAGGAGTGGGAATTGGGAGGATGAGGCACTATCTGTAGCAGGGATGAAGAAATGGGAGAGGAATAAAAAATGCTGCTCTTCTGTAAAGACTTCCAGGCACTCAGACTTCCCTTCAGAAATCTGTCAAGCAGTCAGGACAAAGCTGTGCTTATCAAATATCACCTCTCATTGCTCTTACAAGCTCAGTTACTAGTTACAGTCCTCAGAAGTCTCAGAGCACTCTTCCCTGCCTGTAACATTGAAGGAGAAAGGATGAGGTAGGGATTATGCAGGCAAAGCATGGTTTGCTCAGACATTGTCATATTCTACTTACAGCTACCACTGTGGAAATAATCTCTAATTCTTGGGAAGAAACACACACACACTCACTCATCCAACTTCTTTTTTTTCCCCATGAAAAGACTTTGTAAATTTGGTAAAAAAACGTAATTATTAATGCCAAGAAAAGTAGTTCAGATCCTTGCAGAACTATTTAATAAAACACTTCTAAAAAGGAAGAAATGAAAATAACAACCATTTGTATAAAATTAATACTTCTTTTCTGGCTGATAGAATTACCTCCCTAAGGCATCTGAATCACTCCTGAGTGAGATTTAGCTCCATTTTCTAACAATCAAAGAGCCCTTCTGCAGGAATTTGCTAAACTGCTCAACATCTGCTAACATCTCCTGAACATCATCGAAACGGCTGCTAAACTTTACGACTGCTCCACTCCCACAGTCGTTTCCAAGCCCGACCACAGCTCTGCCAATCTGCTCTGACAGATTGTTCTGCTATAAAATGAAACGTTGTGTAAAATAATGAAAGGGCTTCAGACACCAGTTCTGAGAGTAGGGTGGTGTGGGTGTGCAACCTCATTTTACATAAAAACCACAGGAAGGAACAAGTTTCGGGCTCTGCGCTACTGGACTTTCCTAACTCCGGGGTAATTTGCTGGGTATGGCATTGAAGGTGCTTGTGCTTGCAGTTTTTAAGCTCCCCTGTTAGTATTTGGTACTTTGGAGTGAAATAAAGATGAGAAAGAAGCACCAAATCTGTGAAGATGTCAGCAAATTTCAAGTGCAAGATACCCAGATGCAACGCAAAAATAAGACTTTTGTCATACTTTTTCTCTTACACAGCAATAACCACATCTACTTCTTTATTGTATTCTTAATAATGTCGCCATTTATTTGTAAATGTAGATATGACAAGAAAATTTGAATGTTCAGGGCTTTTTTAAGAATCCCTTTTAAATAATTCCTTTCTTAAAAGAAATACATCCAGTACTCCAGATTAGATCTACTACCTCCAAACCATGAGAATATTCAGTTTAAGTCCATTATCACCAACAAAACAGAAGATTTTATGAGCATATTATGAGCAAAGACAGGTCCAGTCACCATAAAGCTCACTAAATCCTCATGAAATTTCAAGTTGTTTGGAAAACCTGGTGTGACTCGACACGGCAAGCACTGGCGGTGCAGTAGAATAAACAGTGGGACAATTTAGGTTTAGTATGAAGTAACCAAATTGTATTTCAATGGGATTAATTAACAGATTCTAGCAGTAGCTGGAATTTATGTTAACAAAACACTCTTTCCATTCTAGCCCTTAGCTAAGTAGACACTTTACAAGGTAAGAGTATAGTGGCGGTAAGGCACTGAAAAAGTGTAAAATTTCAGCATTTCTACTGTTATGTTTCATCCCCTAATGAGAGCACAAGGAATTCTCTAAGTGATAAAACTTTCTGACTGAAGTCTCAATATCTTAAGTGTTACTCAGAAACTGGTCTAACTTTAGGCTCCTTTACAGTTTAATTTAGGGCTCCAAGTAGCATCAGTTTTTATTTATTCTTTTGTTCTCTCTGCAAAACCCTAAGGATGAAGAGGGGGGTGTGAAGGGGGAAAGCTGCTACCTGGAATTCTGACACATAACAATCAGAGTATAAACAGATGAGAGATCAGAATGAGTGACCACCGCTGCTTTCATGAGGATCTTTTAGTTCTTGAGAGCAAAACCCCCGCAAGTGATATCTGCCTCAGCATCTGAGCCAAAAATACAATCAGCTTATCTCTGCTTCCTGCCATCATAATTCAAGTATCTTCAACTAAAAGTGAGGAGTCCCCCAGTGATTTGACAGTGGAATCAAATTCCTGGAAGATTATAAATCCTTCCAAAACCTAATGACCCAGTAAAAAAGTCTTTCTATCAACAAGATACTTGAGCTTGTGGATATTAATTGATATAGACTATCAAATTCAAATGCATTAGCTGTTTCTAAAAGCATCCTCTGTGCATCTTCTGCAAAATCAGTAATTGTTGATGTGCCTATAAGGTCTGCAGCATTAGCTGTACCAGGAAATTTCCAGCAAAACTTGAAATTGTTTCTCAGCCTAGCTAGATTTTATTGAAGAGTTATAAAAGCTGATCTTTACACTTTGGAAGTCCAAAAGAACTGGAAAATAAAAGTTTTGCATTCAATCTAAGTATATTCAACTGTGTAAATAACAGTATCCATCCTCCTTTCACTGCTATTTCTGGGCAAGTCAAGAAGTAAATTCCTACAGTAAGTTGAGAGAGATTAATTTTGCAAGAATGTAAGTAAGAGAAGTCAAGCCTCCTGTCTCGCTCAGCTTCAGAGAATTTCAGTATCTCTTTCAAGCATTTGCACAGAACAAATGGCAGCTTGATGAACTACAAATCCTGCTTACTGATTTTGGTCTTTTTAAATTCTGAAGTGCACACAGAGTGTGGGCTATATAAAGAGAACAAACAAAAATATTATCTTTGACTTTTAGATAGGACTCCATAATCTAATCACAGAGAGAGAATACCCTAAATTCTGACCCTAAATTCATTGACCTCAGTAGATTTAATCTCAAAGAATTTTTTTTTTTTTCCCTTTTCAATTCTTCTCCTACAGATGCTTAATTCTGAGGCAGCCTGTTTATTCCGAGCAGATCTTCTCCTTTATTATATTACAAGTTACACTTTCACAGTGCCCAGGTGTGCCAGCTTCAGGCCAAAATTTTCCCCTCTGCAAAAGAGCACACCAGACCCTGACCTCTTCTCCTCAAAAAATAATAGGAAAAAAAAGGAGTGTGCAAACTGTGCCAAAGATAAACAAGCTGACCAGAATGAAGAGAATAATAATGATAAATACATGAGGGGATGAAAAAATGAAATAGTGGCTAAGTACTGGTGCAGGAGAATTAGTCATGCTAAATTTAATATATTGAAAAATATCATAAAGAGTTTTTAAATTTGATGCAGAAAGGCAGAAGGAAGATTTAGCAAACACCCTTCCTGTCCATCCCCGTTGAGAGGATCACTGAATTTGTACAGGTGTACCTTACAGAAAACAGACTAAGTTTCACAAAGGTATGAAAAGACCATATTTATGATAAGAACTGGCAAGATTTGCTTGCCTTTTTAATTTTTATATCGCTATGGGAAGAGAACTGAACATAAATGGTTCCTATGAAATAATTAGGTATAAAAAAAAGCATTTAACTGAAAAAATTACACACAACTCTCAGCATCACAAGAGACTTGCATACCTTTCCCACTGCTGTAAAGAAATAAGGTTTTAAAACTTGTTCCCCAGAAGGCTTATAATACTGTTATTCCTGGGCAATATAAAAATTAAACAGAAGATAGAATAAAAAACTATGCTCACTCCTGCTGTAATCTAACTCCGAAACAGAACTTTGAAACTGAAACAAAGTGCTGAAAAATCAATGCAATCCTAATGGTAATTTTTCTGTATCTGAGGCAGCAGGTTTGCACTAAAATGATCACTGAAGCATCCTTCTAACAAGATTTGGATAAAAAAAAACCAACATGTTCTAATTTTGTACCCTACCTCAAAGAATACGCTTGAGAATTAATTAATGGTTTTCAGAGCATTAAGATTTCCAACATACATTTTGGATTTTTTGAAAAGAAACTCAATTTTGAGGCACAGTGTTTGATGCTCCAAAGTATTTTCTTCATTATTTTCTGTCATCTAAAAATTCAGAAGCTGGGAAAGTAGAGAAAATCCACAATCTCCATTATTTTAGATGTAATTTCTTAGTTTCCTCATTGGGAAGAAAACCTAACAAAGTTACTGACATAATTTCTGTATTTTGTGAAAGCATCATTAATGTGTGTAATGTGGATTCTCTAACTTTTGCTCCCATATAACTCATGGTATAATTCTTTCATGCTTTAAATGACGTGTGTGGTATCATTTCATCTTTTAGTTCATTCCTGCAGTAAATAAAATGTGGAACTGGACACATAAAAAACCCTCTAAATTACTGTGTAAAGTTCCCTCCCTGCTCCTGGTGGTTTTGGGTTGTTTTTTTTTTGTGTTTTTTTGTTTGATTTGGGGTTTTTTTTGCTGTTTTGAGCCACTCAGAATCATTATTAATTAAAGCAATTTGGAGGTTTTAAAGTGATTTTGAGGAGAAAACATTTACATGGAGACAAGAAGAGGAATATGGCAGCCAGATTGTGTTTGGATGTTGCAGCAGAAGGGACACAATTTTGAGCTTTACCTATGAAAACCCTGTCCTCTTTTTCATACTACAGTGGGAAATGAAGTGGTATCATCAGCTCATTCACATATTGTGAAACAGCAAAGTGAAATCAGGATTTCTTGTTTTCCTTTTTTATTTTTCTTTTCAAGCTAAAAATTCCTTTCCTTTAGCTAGCAAACCCTTTTCTATTGAGCAAGCAAAAGCAGCATTTTAACTTCATAATATTTCTACACAGGTAGGTTGCAAACATTCAGTAAACTATGGATTTGAAACATGCAGGAGTAGGTTATGTTCAGGATACATCAGAAAAATTGAGAAATCCTTTTTCTTTTTATACATTTTATCACAGCTCTGAAAATTCATTTCCATCAACCTACAAGAAAGCTGAAGATGGATTTTTTTTTTTTTTTTTTTTTTTTTTTAACAGGGCATGTAGTTATAGGACAAAGGGGAATGGCTTTAAACTGAAAGAGGGCAGGGATAGATTGGATATTGGGAAGAAATTCTTTACTGTCAGGGAGGAGGCCCTGGCACAGGGTGCCCAGAGCAGCTGTGGCTGCCTCTGGATCCCTGGAAGTGCCCAAGGCCAGGCTGGACAGGGCTTGGAGCAGCCTGGGACAGTGGAAAGTGTCCCTACCCATGGAAGGGGCTTGGAACTTGATGAGCTTTAAGATCTCTTCCAAGCCAAACCATTCCATGATTCTATGAAGTACAGCAATATTAACCTAATGCTACAGAAATAAATGCTCCCTTGCGGGCATTATATTGAAATAAAGTCTTTTAGTAGAATAAATTTGCAAAAATTAAGTAAATAATAAGCAACATTGCCAAAAGCCTCCTTCCATTGCTTTGAAGAGAGCAGCATTAAGAGTCAGAATAAAACCAAATCAGTAAAAATAATATTAAAAAAAAATAACTGCACGTGTCATAAAATTTGAGATTAATAAAACCCTTGGAATACATCTGATAAAATCCCACTGATGTAAAATTTTTGATTCCAGTACAATAAAAATACTTCAAGCCTAGGACAGAGATAACGACTACCCCATAAAGTATAAATCTTTTAAATTGCTCTCTGGTTGCATTAAATATTTCTTCCAGAGAAGAACGGAGCAATGTGAGGTGTACACACAAAAGTGCCTGTACATATAGGTATATAAATATAGACAATTAGACATATATGGACACACATTTAAATACATACCCGTGTTCTTAATTAGATGAATTTCACCCAAAGTTAGAAAGTCCCTATTGAAAGTAAGGAATTAAGACATCATAAGCAAATGAGGACTAATGGCAAAGCTTTGGCTCATCATTATCTACTACTCTGTGCATGTTCTTGGCTCAATAATGATCACGCTGTTGTCTCAGCAATTCCTGAAAGTTCATGAATCAAGATGATGCTGGAGCCATAAATACACAATGCCCTGGGTGTCAGAGGTTCTTTCCTGTAGGATACACGTGGAATAGAAAATCCTAAGTACAAAATCAACATTTTCTGGCAGCAGGGAGATAGTTCTGCCCTCCTGGGGATGAGGACAAGACACTGCAAATACAAAGTTTTTTCTGATGTCCTTTATGGTTTTTTTTGGCATTATCATGACTCTAAATAGCCTCTGAGCAGTTTTGATGGTTTAAGTATCATTACTTTTGAATTTCTCCATTAAATTACCAGTCTTTACTTTTAAACTTGATTTTAATACAGTTTCTAGTGTATATTTTGTAATTACTTTTAACAAAATTACTGAAATTTTTTTTTTATTTTGTGAAAGTATCATTAATGTGTGTTATTAATGAGTATTCTCTAATTTTTGCTCTCATATGCCCACTCATGGTATAATTCTGTCATGCTTTAAATGGGATGTGTGGTATCTCCTGAATTCACCTTTTAGTTCATTCCTACAAGGAATAAAATGTGGAACTGGACACTTAAAAAACCCTCTAAATTACTGTATAAATTCCCTCCCTGGTCCCGTTTTTTGATGGTTTTTTTTTTGTATGGTTGGTTTTGGTTTTTTTCCTTTAATTTTTAACAACTAATTAATTTACACAGGAATGCTAAGAAACTCAAAAAGAGGAATAAAAAACCTGGGAAATAATTTAGAGGCATCATCAGTACTCACAAGCAGTAACCACAGTACAATAATTCAGTAAGGGGAGTTCACAGCTGCTCTCTGTCATCAATGGGATGCTAAACCACTTAATTATATTAATAAATACAGCACTTCATTTATAATCATCTAATTGATCTGTATAATTCAGCTCTTTTGGAGTAGAAGTAAGGGCAGACACCAAGCTGACAGATTTCCATTCCTGAGCTTCAATATTCCTTTTTGCTGCTAAAAACGTGAGTCATAGCCAGTCAACCTCAGCCAAACCTTGCATTTTATGTTTTGGGTTTTTTTTTTCTAAAATACTGGCAGTTCAGGAACAAAAGCCATGTCAGCTGATAAAATTTTAACAAGTAAAACTGTTTAATGATTGAAACCCGGTACAATGTACCTGACTGGTTCAACAGTTAAAGAGTTAGAAGGCAGGTGGATAAGGGAAGGTCATCAGCAAAATGATATAAATATATCTTCTCAGTTCTGTATAAAAGAGAGTTAAAATAGAATAAAAAGTGCACAGCATATCTGAAATCTGGGTGTATCTGGTGAGCACAAGTTTTATTTATTGTTTCCCTAATTTTAATCCTCAACATCTCTCATTTAGCCTAATGGAATACAGATGGTACTGCTGGAAAGTGTAACAGAAGTGAAAAGCAAAACATTTTCAAGATGCTCACCAGCAGTTAATTCAATTACACTTTCTTATTCTACATGGTAAAGAAATGCCGCCTCCTTCTAGAATATAAGGTGAAAAATTACAATACTGTCACTGCAGGATCTGACAAATACAATTAGGATTAAATTATTCTCACTCCAGTGACAGCCCAGCAGAATGAACCGTGTGTATCTGGGTCACTACAAATTGGTTAAATCAATTAGAATTGATAAATGATAATATAATTTCCAAAGTTAGCAAAGAAGAAAACTGCAGCAAGCACAAGATTCCAATATCCCGAATATTCTGTCAAGCCCCTCTGATCCTAGGAATTCAAATCACTAAGTACCTCATTAGTTTACTCTTCAACTTCACTATATTGACTTTTATATGTCAAATTATGTACTGGTCAGGATGTTCCACACGATGCTTTAATTAATGCATCTATAGATGACTATTTTTCAAAAGTGTTACTCAAATTAAGGTTCAAATTAGTTATAGATTTTGTGCTCTGCTTGAAATATTAGCTCCATTCCAGCTGGTACTTTGCAGCAAGCTCCGTTCATCAGACATTTGATAGTTTTACAAGAAGCCCCTAAACACTCTAACATCTTATTCTATACTGGGGTGAATTCTGAAACAGGTTATCACATGGAAAACATGGAAATATTGTGCCTCCAACCATGCAGGAGTTGGAAAAGCACGAGTCACCTCACAGTGACAATGAGGTCTATAACCCCAGAATCCTTTTCCTTTCCTCTGTCTTCCCTTTTCCTCGTGACTCCCTAGTTAGCTGCAAGTGATTTCCCCCATAAAATAATTCAAAATGGCAATACTCAAATATTCTTAGGCTTGGGGCTGGCTATAGCCAGCATGTGGCTTCCCTTCTTCACTTCACACCAGGTGCATAAAGATAACCTTTGGTCAAGGGAATCTCAGTGGTTCTGCAGGGCTTTAAGCACCAGGTATGGGGGATGCAGTTCTGCAAAAAGCATCACTTAAAGCTTCCAAGTATTGAAGGATTTGAGGATGTGAAGCATTTTGAGAGCCAGTATCTTCAGTCAAGATCTGAGTGTACAGGTTCTGGGGACACTGAGGGTCATTTAAATAATTTAGTTCATGACACTTAAGGACATGACTGCTTTGATTTTCTATTTTGCTTTGGATCTCAATTGCTTGTTTAAAAGAGAACAATGTGAAAAAATCTTAACAAGGAAAGCAAGTAAGTTTATAGGTTTATATAAACTCTGGTCATCTTTCTGTATAATGCAGACTCGTGGTTAATCAAACATTTGAGATTGTTCAGTCACAGAGACAAGATAAACCTGACTCTTATTTTTCATGCCTGGAAGTAAATTCCCAGGACACTGCTTTGGAAGATTCCATATTTATAGGCATGTTACAGACTGCATGGATGGACCTGAGAAGAAGGCAAGTACCAAAGCAAGACTCTGGCAGACCCAGTTGAAACTTTTTCAGGCTGCACTGAAGAACACAAAGTGGAGCAGCAGCTGTGCCTTCCTCCGGGGATACTGAAAATGCTTCTGTGGGATGATGCACTGGATTAACTAGGATAGTCAGTGAAGAAATGGAAGAGGTTCCAGTAGCCTGGTGCTGTAATTTATATGCTCTGAATCCTCTGAATTGGTACCAATAGAGCAGTAGTTTGAGCAACCTCAGGAGGAGCAAAGATTGCAGTTTAACAAATATTGTCCTAAGCCCAAGGGGAGGCTGTGTGTGATCTGCTCTCCCCTTCACACTTGACTGGCAACAAGTAATTCTGGTGAAGATTACACTTAGCATCAGAGCTTTCCACATCAAGCAACCTTATTCCATTTCCATGAAAATCATCAGCAATGTCCCTGTGTAATGATATAAAAATGGAAGGTGCTGAGGTATCGGTACAAATGCTAGGACAGATACATCTGTAGCTCAGAGTTATTTATGTATGGCATCAGTCATCACCCTCCTCACACACCCATCTTTTACAAACCCCAACAAAACTTCTGATTTCCTGTTATAAAATAAATGCTGGGGACTGAAATAGTCTACAGTCAGTGGCCTCACTTGTAGGTAAACAGAGGTAAATAACGCTCTACAAACACTACTGTGGTTTGCCAATGTTCCCTCAGGGGATTAAGTCCCTGTAGTTAGAGCCTGTCCTGAGAAGAGCAAGCACACAAAAATCTTCTGTTGAAAGGGACTCTGTGTGTGCCTTGTTAGGTGCCAGGATCATCACTGGTGATGTGAGAGCAAAGGCTTGGCTCGTTTCATTTCAGCAGGACACAGGCTGCACACCCATAAAACATCCCAGCAGGGCTCCCCAGCCCCAGAACACAGGGGATGAATGTCACTGCAGCACAGATCATTGCTGCACACAAGCAAGATGAAAAATTAATGCCTTGGGTCAAAAAAGGAAACACTACCACAGAATGGAGCATTTCAGGAACAACTCTCACACTAAGATTTAAATTCATCAACTAACAAGACATTTTTGGAGATGCAGATAGAACCAGATGACAAATCAGATTAAGATCCCTGAAAGTGTGCAGCTTATTCCTGGAAAAACACAACTTCAAATAAAAGGCCAAGTGTTATGCAGCAAAACTGAAATAGGAAACAGTATTTACTTGCTGTTATGTCTTTATTTTGAAATAATACTCATTGTTCTTTCTATCCAAATCACATTTGTGTGGAACATCAGCTCTACAGCTCTCTTAGTCTCCAAAAGGGATAAAAAAATAGTGTTTTGGAAAGAAATTATTTCTCCTAGGTAAAAGTATGTAAAATCCTAATAAAAAAAATAAATACATGTCTTAAATGCAGTATTCTATACTGCAATAATTTCTAGTAGAATAATTGAAAACATTTCCTTTTCACCTTTATTCAAATCAATATGAAAGCAAAAGGACATTTTATCTGCACAAAAAGTGACAAGTTCAGTTGAAAAATAACTGGCACAATAACAATGTTTAGTAGCCTCTAAAATTCGCTCAACATTTTTCAGAATTAACAGTCTGGGATTAAGACAAAATGACAATGCTGGAGGTATTTGGAAAGCACTGGAGACTATAAGCATATGTTCTGAGAGCATTAAATGGTAAGAATGCTTTGGCAGAGGTTTCAAAAATATTTGAAAATATAATTATGCAAAAAGAAGCCCCCAAAACACAAGCCTGAGACTCAAAACCATGTCAGTTCTTACTCGATCAATCTAAATCACCCCGTATCCCACGTGAATTGGAAACCAATCTCTTCATCTAATTGCTATGATAATTATCCTCAGATACTGGAAGAACAAGAACAGTCCATCTGTGAAGGAATTCAGTGCTGCATCACATAAAGTAATTCTGGAAAAAATAAAGAATAGCCTCAGTATGTGGGGGGAGAGTAAATGTGTGTTTTTCTAGCTGTGTATGGGAAATGCATTTTTCATATACTTTAAGAGGATCATACAAGGATCAAAATACCCACAAATACGTGTCTAAATAAGAGAAAATAATAAATAATTATATATTGTCATGGGTTTCTATCATGTATTGTAAAATAAATAGTATGGTAAAGGAGCACAAAGTAACAGCATAAAAATTAATCTTTCTTCGGAGTTGTAATAAAACAAATTAAAATCTACTATTTCAGTTATATTCAACCTGTCTAAGGTTGGAAGTCCCTCTTTCTGGAAACTCCTACTCTTACATTAAATATTCAAAATATTCATATTTTTTTATTTACTACTTCATTCTACTAATTAAAAATAAAATTAAAAAAGTAAAAACAATCACCATCTTTTGGATGATCCAAGGAAGCATTTATTGATAAACACACCAGACAATTAAGAGTTTCTTTCCAAATGGACTTTGATCAACATAATTCAAGCAAAGCTTTATAAATACTGGTCTTAGCCACTTGTGTAGCAGATTAAGTGACCAGACTCCTAAAAAATGCTGCCTTTTCCTCCATGAAGACAGATGGTGGCTGTGTTTTTTTTTTTTATTACATCCCCAAGACATTCAAGTTCATTTATTAAGACTGAATTACTGCAACACAATCTCTCTTTCCTTGACAACACATTTTGCTCTGCTTGTCCCTGTTCAGAATATTACTGCAAAGATCACCTCTACAGGTCTTTTCATCCCCATTTTTTTCTCCTTTTCCCTTCTTTATACCCTCAAATGCAAGCCCCTTGTCTTCCTGAGAGCTGCTTATGGTCTACCCAAGCTCACCTCCCTCGGCATTCTACCAGCTCCTCTCTCCCTAGCTGGCTTCAAACACCAACTCTCATTACCACCTTTCCAGTCAGGCATTTTTGTGCTTCCCTGCTTCATAAACATCTGAAGAATAATTTCTTTATTCCTAGGGAAAAGCTCCCTCACCTGCCGTCAAGCCTGCACAAGTGATTTTAAAAAGCCAATTCAGAGCTAAAACTGTAGACACTGCACTGCCCAGCAACAACTCATTTACTCTGCATTCACTTGTGGGAGCCAAGATGGGCTGAAAGTGTGTTTTTAGGAGAGTTCTTAGAACAGTTTTTAGGAAAGTTCTTAGAGCAGCTTTTAAACAACAGTTAGATGTAACAGGTTTCTGTTCTACCACTTAGAGCATTTGGCTATTAAAAGTAATGATGTGGTGGTTTTGTATTAATTAAAATACTACAAACACAATGACAAAATATGGCAAGGGTATTACTTTATAATCTATTTCCTTAGTATTGATGATATTTCTCTAAAGATTGTCACTGGTTGTTTTTCCTGACAAACACAAAGCGTCTGACTTCTCACTTTTGTTATGATCACTCCACCATGCTAACACAAACCCTTCATTCCTCCAGACTGATCAGTTTGTATCATCTGAGTATCTTTTCAAAGAAACCCCCTGCTAAATACAAAACTTTCAATCCTTTTTCCCCCTTCAGCTGCAGGCTGAATCAATACTGTAATAGATGTACTCTCATTAAAAGAAACAACTTTCCACTTTTGACACTGCAATTAGCCAAACAAATGCAGGCAGCTTAAATTCCTTCTTTGTCTAGCCCAGTTCCACAAAACTGCTGACCTTGTAAAGCCCAAGATTCCCAGAGCTATTTTATGATCTACTCTCATTAACCTCCAGGCTATCATTTTATGTAAAGGTAAGTTCAGCTACAACGGATAAGATCAGTTTGAACTGTTTCATTGTTTGAATAATCCAGGCAGATCTTTTTAACTTATTGCTACAATACCATTTCAGTGTCTTCTGAGGGGATAAGACTGCTTAAAGACTTTTTATTGTAAAATATGGAACTCCTTTAATTAAGATTCCAGCCTTGCCAGAGACTTTGTGGGCTATTCTGCTGATATATGGAGGGATGTACAGAAATATTTTTGAAAAATCTTACCTTACAACTTAAAAGCAGCAACACTGACTGCACTGTAATCTAATCCATGTGAAATTGGGAAGAAAAACATAAGTTTTGACTTTTCCATTACCAACAAGGTATTTGGTAAAATTCCCCCAAAGTCTAGCAAATATACAAACAACCACTCATTCTTCTGCCTCAGCAAAGCATTTAAAATTTATCAATCATGTTGGAAGCTATTTATGTGCCATTAAATTTTATCAGAATTTGTTATGTTTTTCACAGCTCTGAAATTGTTCAATGTGTCTCTGTTTGCATAATGTTTCTTGACTTTGCTGCCACCTGCAGCAAAACACAGAATGAAGGCCCAGTAAAGATATTTCTGTCCTAATTTGCATCATTTATTTACAGTCCCTATTCATTACCCAAATGTACTCAAAGTTTATGAGAAAGTAATAGCAAAGAGTGACTTCTAAACTAATCCAGCCCTTTCAAAATGTCAAAATGCTTTGTGAAATAAAAAAAAAGAAAAAAGAAATAAATGTATTGGGAGATTAATATGTTCATTTATTTCATTTGACCAAAAAAATACTTGAAATCATGTAAAATTAAAATGATATTTAGACTTTTCAAAGCATCATTTCCTCTTTCAAATTTCTAAATAATAAATAGAATGGGAAGGAGTTGTATTAAATGCTTAAGTTTTTTTTAAGGTAGAAAACAAAAAAAATCTCAAGACTTTCTTTCTTTCTTAGGTCTTTTTGAGTGTGGTGGGTTTTGTTCTCTTTTTTACAATAACAAATATAAATTTGCCATCACTATCTTTGAATATCCAGTTCAAAACTGAAAACAAACGCTTAGCTAATAAGCATTAGCTAATATTCAAATATTGCTAATTAGAACAGATGGGAACTACAACAACCATCTAATTCAGTTGCCAGATATGTACTTCTGAAAAATACCAATGATACATGTATGTCTTTTTAACCATGAAGTCAGAGGTTAAAATCTTTATAATAATATAAAGGGTTTTATATCTTAAGTTCAATTGGAACAAAAATCATGACCATTAAAGATTAAAAACATGGTGCAAGCATTAGGGTGGTTTTCACCGACATCAATTAGAAAGTAAGATTTGTCTCCTCTTTCTCAAAGACCACCGTTTGTGGCTTTCAAAGTGGAAAGCACCCAGTTTAACTGAAAGAAAAGCAACATATCAAGTTATCACTGAAAAGGACAGCAGCCTTGAGAGCTTCCAAAGATTTCTCTCTCTTTTAGGAAAAGTCTACTGGACTTATTGGTCAGTATATAACGGCTCAGGGTCTTCTCATATTCTCTTGGTTTTTTAACTCAACTTGAATAATACCTCAGTTTTTTTTTCCAAGTGGCCTTGTAAGAGCTGGATGTCACTTTACATCACTGTCATAATTTACAACACAATTTGTATGAAGTAATCTTCATATTGGGTCACTTGTGTCTCCTTCAAGCAGAGCAGAGGACAAATTTCAAGTTATGATCTCCAAGATCAAAAACTCCACTTATGGAACAAGTCCCTCTCCTTAGGAAATACAGGCATCTTTTTTACCAACAACCCCCTTGTAAGCCACTCTATTTCAAAATCCTACCATGAACAGGTCCATCAGAAGAAAGCTCTACAAGCCAAAGCCTGGGAAAAGAAATGCCAAAAAACAAACATATTCTTCTAATAATTTCAGTGCTGCTGTTATGAGAAATTAGAAGCATAAATAAAATGATGAAGGAAACTGGTAAAATGTTCTAAGATGTTCTCTTTGCGTGCATTTTGTCAAATTAGAGACTTATTTTTGACATATTTGTCCTGGCACTTAAAAATAAAGTTTGCTGTGTCGCATCCCCACACGACAGAAGATAATTTAGTTCAGTAGCTACACCTGTTCACTGACTGAGCCCATGTGGTTGCACAGTGGTTCTTGCCAGATTAATTTATCCTGTGAAACTTCTACTGAGGGGAAAAGGAAAACCTCCAGCTTCATTTACAGGTCTTTCACAGCAGCTTTTTTATTTTACTAGACACAAGAGTTGATTGATGACATTTAGTTAAATATCTTTTTCCTACACTAACCTCTGTCAAAAAGATGACTTCTAAGGACAACGGAGAGTGAGGCCTTTGGCTGCATCCAGCATTCTCAACACCAAGCAGACACCTTAGAAGTTTATAGCTTTAAAATACTGCTCAAAGAACCCAGTAGAGGTTGTGACCCTACCGGGCTTGGTACTGTACAAGTTTAAGTAAAAATATGAGATCCACGCTCCAAAGAGTTTGTGGACTCATCCTTTCCATCAAAGATAATAAAATTCTTTGGCAGCAAATCCAGATTTGGTTTCAAGCTACAATAAGTAGAGACTTCAGATGATCTTCTCTTTGGTCTCATACAATGAACTCCTGTCAAATGATGAACAGCAGAGCTTCAGAAATGATGAAAAGGGAAGAGAGACTAGAAAACTCAGCACTGAATCTGGATTTCTCATTCTGAAAATTCCATGATGCAAACTGAAGGGGGAGATCTGTTGCTTCAATGGAAGCACACACTGGGATGGGAGAGAGCAGAGTCCCAATAGTGTTTTCCTTGCTGAGCCTGTGGAGACCATCCCAGAAGGGGTTAAATAAGTAGAGGAACTGTTTTTACCTTGGGATCCTCATGCAGCGGCTCCTCACACCAGTGACACCCTGCTAGCATCAGACTTGCTTGGGCTGGGCACAGATGTGAGCTGGATGCTCACCTAAACTCCCCCTAAATGAATGAGTTCAGGATTGCAAATAAACTTGAATGCACACACTGAATGGGCACTTTGATCACTGCTGGTAACCCTCTAACATAGCCCTAATTCTGGTTTATGAACAAGTTCATTCCTTGAAATTACAAAGAAAAATTTCCATTGGGAACAAGTGCAAGAGAAGTAAAAATGAAAACAAAACCTGATCTTGTTTCCCATAGACACTGAAAAATTTTGCCTGCTTTAGAAAACAATACTAGTAACATTTAATTTGCAAGAAGATATGTAGAGCTCAAATTCTGTTACTGGACAAAGACTGAAGATGTTCTGATATTATTTCTTTTGTTTCCTTTTAAGTACTAGAAAATACAGAGTTAAGAAATTAAGAATGAAGGTGTTCTTTCTTTTTGCCTCAGAAATGCCGCTTTTCCAAAGAGTACTGATTTCATTTTTAGGGCAGCTTCAAACAAGAGACATTAATAGAAAGAAACACAGCTATGGAAAACTGTATCCAGGCATCCTTCATATTTCAAAGTAAATTGGTATAGAATTAAAGAACAAAAAAATAAACCTCTTGCTTGCTATACTGTTCTTATTTTGTGTCTCAGTGGGAAGAGAATGACAGATGGAAGTATAAAGTGTGTTTACTCCTATCAGGCCTTTGATATGCAAATGCTTGTTCTGAAAGAATGAGAAATTCACTGACCAGCAGACATCCCCTCAGAAGAGAAGCGTCACAACCTGAGCAAGAAGACACATAAACACTCCTTGGCAAATGCATTATGAACACTGACTGTGGCAAGCTGTGCCACAACACTCTCCCAGGGGAATTATTATTTTTTGAAATGTCATGTCCTGACAATATTTAAATGTAAAGAGTGAAATATCTCAGGGATGCTGCTAATAAATAAAATACATTCACTCATTTGTCGCTATTTTTAAATTTCACAAATATGACTGCTGTAATTCTGCAGGGAAGCCAAAACAGCTTTCAAATACACTCACAAACTGTTCCACATATTAAAAAACCAGTTTTGCCTCCATTCCACCCTACTGCAGCACAGTCTAGATGCAGAAGGAATGCTCCAAGAAGGTCAGACTACAGCAGCGTAGTAACATTTCAGACCAAATAAAAACTACTTTAAGACATGTAGAAGGTGTTAAACAGTAATATTTTTAAGCTGATGATTTTAGCAGGGTATTAAAAGCAAGATTACTAAGATTGTAAAGCTGAAAACAACACCACTGATCTCCTGCATACTCAATATATTCACACAGTCTACTGATCTTTAAAATACTTTTAAGGACTCATTGCATTTTCCCACTGTCACTAGCACAGAAGTCTAATGAAGAAAAATACTTGAAGGTTTCTTTAAAGTTACCCCTTTTTCAAGATACCTGCCACAGCTAATTGCTCACAGTAGAATCGAGATCTTGCCATTCTCTCAGGCACAGGTCCTTTTTGAGATAAAGAGCTATGTATTATTATTGCAATAGCTTAATCATGGACATTTCTCAGGAATGACACCCACTGTAATCCATTTGTTCCTCAGAATGCCCATGGTCTGTATCTCTGCTGAAGTCCTCTTGATAAACAAAATAACAACAAACAACAAATAATCTCCACAAAAGCCAACAAGAAAGCACAATCTCAGCCCCTACCAAAAGGGAAAACAAAGTAGCTGCAGAAAGACCCAGGAGAATCTATGTGGAAAAGTAAAAGTGCTGATGCTCTCAAAGCAAAAAGCAAAAAAAAAAAAAAAAGCAGTACTTGAATATCTTTACTGTAACTACCACTCACTTCTACATTAACAGAAGTTTCATTGTGCCCTTGTCCTTGATTTTCAGGTTATATTGCTCTGCTGCTACTATTAACACTTAGGTAAAGAGGGATAAGGTGTAGGTATAAAGAGCCAATCAAACACCAATTACTTAAATTGCTTCCGCAGTAGCTACACTGTGGGCTTTTTTGGATGCAGGCAACTGTAAAAACTACTGAAGACAGAGATTTAGTCAAAAATCAATAGGTTGTTTTATAGCCACTGAGCCTTCAGTTCTTTCAGGTTTACCTAATTTATTCCTAAAGTGTAGCAAAGCCCATAAATCAGAAACAAAGATAAGTTTCACAGCTTTCTCTTGAAGGAAAATCTTTTATTATACAATTCCTTTTCTAACTAACTGTAAATATTACTGCCCAGTAGATTCCACCACTGCTTGTTACTTCTTACAAATTATATTACTTTTATTGCTAAGAAGACCGGATGCTGCTTCAGGGGAAAAAAACCAAAACCAACCAACTACAATTCACAAACAGCAATAACCAAAAAACCCTTTGAAAATCTGAGAATTTTGAAATGAGAGTTTTCACACTGTGGATAAAATACTTCTTTCTAATCACACAATTGCAGCTTTCACAAGACATTTACAATGTAATAGTTCCTAGATATATGCAAAAGAGTCAGAATCACATTTAGGAATCCTTGCTTGGACACTACAGCACTGGTAAAAAGAGGTGAAAAGACTGGAAAATGTTTAAAAAGTATGTTGACAATATAAGTCAACTTAGGCACTGGTACCAGAGTGGTAAGATATCAAAGAGTATTTCATCTGTGGATCTTTTTCACTTACAATTCTGCCACGTGGAAATTTATTCCGACTCAACACTCATGGGATAAGAGCAATCTCAAGGCTGCCTTTTAAAATGAAGAGGTTAGTTTGGGATCATTAGAATAGGCAATGTATTTTATGAAATCATATCATTTTATCCATGGACAGCTTGCTCACATTTTTACTTTACTGTTCAAAAAAAAAAAAAAAGATTACTTCACAGACTACAGTGAAAAATACAGGATGACCTGTATTTTTAAAACAATAATGTTCACAGAGAGCAATTTGAAAATTACTTTCAGATTTTTACATTTATATTGTCATTACTTCTTTTGCAACAGCTACCTTGAGCACGAGTGGGTTGCTGTAAAATTCATTCTCATTTAGTTGAATTTCTCCCTTGGAGAAGGAACTCAGTTTAAGCAAGGTTTTTCTCCTCAAAAGAGTTTGTGTTAGGGCATTTTTAGATTTATATACAGCACAAAGATATTTCCAAGTTTAAAGATGCCACAATAATCCCTCTGCATGTATCAGATCTGTAGCATAAAATGTCCTGAACTCTTAGAGTAGGTTTTCCTTGAAACTTTGCTTCATATATTGCACACTTATACTTTAAAAAGAAAACCAACAAAACCCTAAAATAAAGCACCCAACAAACTCTTTGGAGAAGTGATGCATAAGTATTAAATCACAAAAGGGGAGGATTATGGAGCTTTAAAGTGGATGACTAGATTTTTTTTCCTGATGTATTAATAATTACCTAGCCAAGCACTGACTTGTTTGTGATTTGCATGACCTTAATGGAAATTAGCCACTATTTTCCTTTGGAAACTATAGATCTTTCACTCACTATCCCCAAACTCTACCATTACCCCATCTCCAAATTAATTTTAGAAGTCTCATCAGGTTCAGAACACAGAGTTGCTAATGATTAAATGGCTTGATATTGAAAATTTCGAGTTTAGTGTTTCCTTGAGCACAAAACAGCATTTATCACTGGATGTTCTAAATAACCCCTTAAAAGTCCACAGACCAGAGGAAGTATATTTCATTAATTATCTGCAAGTCTACCTCAAGTGTAACTTGAGAGAAATGCAAGATTTGTTTCATATGGCCCTGTGCCACCTCACTCCTGCGACCAGATTAATCCTGATTAATAATGATTAATAATAATGCCTTTTGCATTTTTAGTTCTAAAATTGGTGATGCCAGCTGACCAGACACGACTGCAAAATTTGTTGGTGGCTATGAACAGGTTGGGACATGACAGTTAATAAACAATTAAGCACATCAGTTGTAAAGAAAAGAAAGGTGAAAATGACTTTTTTTCCAGCTAACCTGTGCCATTGATCACAGGGAAAATCTCAGGAAGTTCAGCAGGAAAATGACAGCCAGACCCCACAGACTGACAAGGAGCCATTCAGAGACATTCACCAGTGCAAAGCACTGAAGATTCTCTGTAATGGGATTCTGTCAATGGGGTGGCCATTTCCTCTGGGATATTAACAATATATACAGACTTCATCCTCTTCTGCTATAATTGCTTAGCTGTTTTTCAGTTAAACATTGTAGTTTATTTGGGAACTTTTCAATAAATACTTGGATTTTCAACAATTATTAAAAAATTGCAAACATGAAATTTGATTACAAACTTTTAGTCACCTGATCAAGCTAAAAAAAAAAGTAGCCCATACAACCCAAAACAATAGAAGTGAAACGCTTAAAACAAACATGAATGCCTCAAACCCCAAATACTAAATACCCTTTTGATTAGAATCTGATATTCTGACAAGAATTAAACATTTTGCATGATTGCAGTAAAGACAAAAAAAAATTCAATATATCCAAAAGCCTTTTAAAATAGTTTTAATTTTTTTATACTGCATTAATAATTTATAATTTTTTATTTTTTTTTGCGTTATCAGTTTATTTACTGTTTCGTACGGAAAGATTATAGAAGGAAAAAATAAAATCTGATCAATCTAAATTTTGCTCCAGAACTTTGTTCTGAAAAGAATTCAGGTCTTTCTTTAGAATTGAAAAAGACTTTTTTCAAAATTAAATTCTGTCACAGAATTTCTCTTATTACCATGGTTTAACATGATCTGCTTATTACAGTAACTGGATATATAATATCAAACAACTGAGATAAATAGGCAATATGTTAACAATTCCTAGTTAATGAAGAGAAATATACAGAGAAGTTATTAAATGTATTATTAATTTACTTCATGTCAAAGAATCCCTGTTCAGATCTTGAAAAGAAGAATGTACATTTCCTCATAATCTGCCTTTTCTGGTATCCTAAATGCTGCCAACCAACCCTGTCTCCAGCCATTCCCCTTGGACTCTCCCCGGGATCTCTGCCACCTCCCGAGTTTTTACCTTCTTTTTTCTGTTAAACATGGTGGAAAATTTATCCTGCCTTGAAATAAAAAAAATACTTTTACATCTTCTATTCCAGTCTCTCACCTTCCAATGATTCCACACTGAAGTTCTCGCTGTCCTTACGAAGGCATCTTGAACATGCACGTGTGTAAGTATTAAATTACATTAAAAAAAGGGTGGTTTTTCAAATATTGATTAAAAAGAATTGCAAGAAAAATTGTAACAGGCAAATATGATGAGGAACATTACCACAAGCATGACCTATAAATATTCACCAAGTGAAAAATGTACTTCAGGACGTTAGAATATTCATTACATTTAGGAAGGGGTTGTTGCCTGCCTGTTCTTTCCCCCCTTCCCCAATTTCCTTCTGAACTAGCATTACACACAGATACTGGTATGTAAAATTCTGCACATAGTGAGAAAAACTCTTTAATGTGATTTTTCAGTTCTTCCATCTTGACTGCTCAGTTTCTCCTTGAAGATTGGTCTACAGTAAAATTGAAATCTACATTTTGATTCTGCATAAAAGATAGACTGCTATTAAATTCACCGTTCCACAGGGACTTTATTAGGGCTGCTACTGAACTGTGCATCATTTTAATTAGAATTAACACTTTCATCTTGTTTATGAATATATGTAAGATAAGCTTTGAAATATTTAACATCTGGGAATACAGTCAAGCTGTCACTGCAAAATTAAGACATTTCACATCCATAACTATTATTATATAATAGCCAGATTCCAAATAACTAAACATTCATTGTTAGCATTTGGAGTATAATCTCTCTATGCATACATTTCCATGTCCTGTGGGAATTTATTCATGCTTTGATCAGTATCCCTTTGAAGCAACTTCTCTTTAAAGAGAGACATTTCAAGTGCAGTCCTTGACTGTGTTAGATGTTTCCCTGGTAGGTACGAGACCCGTTTTACATAATTTATTCTGCTGTTAGCACACACATCCCTAGATACACAGCTAGAACAGCACAAGCTCACTGCAGCAGGTTGGCTCCCAAGGATCACCTTCCCTTGCTGGGATATTTACTTTGCAGGATAGAAGGATTCACAGAAATGCCTTCTCAATAGGCAACTATCTCCAGGTCAGCAACCTCAGTAATCTCAAGGTTCTTCCCAGCAGATTATTCTCCTGGGATCTGATGAGACTCATGAAAGTAAAATTAAGGGGGGGTGAAAAAAAAAATCTCAGAAGACCCTTAAAGAGAGAACTTTCAGCACATCTACTGCATCTATCACTACGGGACTGTGAGACATGTCAAACAGTCAATCTTTGTTAACTGAGACCTAAAATTTCTTTCTCAGAATTTGATATCCAAAACTAAGGTAGCTGACATTTTGGAGTTCCAAAAAATCCTCCCTTCCTGCCAAGATCCCTGCAAGAGTTTTCCAAGAGCAGTGAAGCCCAAAAGCCAATCCATATTCATGGCTTCTCTTGGAGCTACTGAGGATGGAAAAATCTCCAAGTGGTGCCTCTTCTTTCATGGGAGTTTTTCTTCCTTTCCCTTTTCCCTTAAACAAAGGTGTCAGTCATAACTTTTGTCATTAACATTACTGCCTCTGCCATCCAATTTTTTTTGATTTTTTTCCCCCATTTAGCAAGAACTTAAGCTTGTGAGTAGCCTCCAAAGTGCTTTGCCCAAAACCAGCCTCACATAACACTAATTTTGGTTGGCACAGTTTTTCAGAACCTTTTGAATACCACTGCCCTTAAAAACATAAGTCATTCTGTGACACAGCATGACCTTATAGTCTACAAAAGTTTTCCTAAGACTTCTAAACTGATACAAATTTTTTTATATTACTCTCCACCTTAAGGTTTAGGAAGAAATGGCAAAGTGTGTTGGCTAAAGGAAATCTTGTCTCATTTGCATTATTACTGAGACTTGCAAAAAGCAAAAGTAGTTCAAGTTTTTAAACACCCACACATTTTCTTTTGTATTCAAGACAAACCTCCTCAGAAATCTCTGTGTATTCACTCCTGCTTGTGATTCCTAGGCCATGTCATGCCAGAGAAAACCTCTTATTGATCACTCTTGAAATTGTATTTCTCAGCACAAATGCTTTAATAATTGACTGAATAAAATGATACTAAACCTCTACAGGAACAGTTTCATTACAGAACGTACTTTATGGTTTATATCTGAATGTGTTACTGATTAATAACCTGCCTCAGAGGAAGTAATGGTGATTATCTTCAGATTTTGGATCTCCACTTTATGAGTTCTCAAAGGGGACATAATCTGTATTGAAATAATAACGATATTCTAAAATGTTTCAATTATTTCAAAGCATAAATTTAAGTGCTTTTGTTCAGAAGCCTAAGGAAAACAATCTTCGAAAAGAAAAAACCCCAAACTAATTCCTATATTTGGAGAATTTCTGAGCCATTATATTACATATATTATAATCTGTAGTAATATATGTAAATAGAATTACATATTTTCAACAATTTGAGCCAGATTTCTTATTATTGAAAAATATCCACAATCTACTGTAGTGCAAAACCTTGGAAACTTTCATTAAGCACTATGACTAAAATTTTTTCTCTTATCTTATATTTATTTTTCAGGGCTCCAACAGGAGTAACAATTCTAGAAACTGAATTTTCAAAGACAAACATATAGCAAGCCCTTATTATGCCAGAACTGCTCTTCTGCTATAAGAAATGGCCATGGAAATCCTTAAAACACAACTGTGCTGTGCACACAGTTGCGCTCCTTTGTAAATTGGTGGCCAACGTTTGCCACAGCTTCCTCACAAAGGATTTCTCTTTCACAACTTTCAACAAATTCCATGAGTAGCACAAGGCATTTCGTATTGCACAAGTTTATCAGTAAAGCAGTATGGTTTCACTCTCCTCCATTTGTTGCTCACACAAGACCTCTTCCAAACCCAGGAAGATGTGCATTTTCAACACACTGAGGATACACTCAGCCATAAAAAAAACCCCACCACACTTCTCTTCCAGCTGCAGAAAAACCTCCTCAGCTGCAGGAAGATGCAAGCAACCAATGCTGAAATTTTACATTCATCAAATACAGCAGACCAAGGCCTTCACTCAAACAAAACTTGCCCCCATTCAATATATTTGATTGCTGAAACAGTTAAGGTTGATCATGTGTAAAGTGCAGTGAACGTCTTCCAAGGCAAATTAATACAAAATGTTTGAGCTGAAGCTGACTCCCAGAAGCAGGAAAAAAAAAAAATGTGGCAAGCAAAGAAAAGCTACATTACCCAAGAAAAGAGGCCAACAGTTTGTGATAGTGCCTTTAGGATGTGACACACATTCTGAGGACAAATCCTATGACAGTGAGGGGCACAGGACAATAACAGAGTCAGTGCATTCCTTCTTCCCCTCCTGCCACACTACAGCATCCAAGCTGTCAGTCTTTCTGCTTTTTGGCAACACAGGAGAAACTTCAAGTGGAAAAAATAACAAACAGTCTTCCAATGTACTTAGTCTAAGATGTAGAGATACACTGGTATTTGTATTTTCTGTAAAAGTTAAACAGCTTGTTCACATTAGTACAGGGATTTTTCCAGGTGGCCACCACTGCAGTGCACTTCTTTCAGCAGAACAAGAGCAAATAACTAATTTACTGTGGGCTGCTGCTTCTGTCAAATCATGCAGCTCTGTTACCAAGTCACACACAACAACAGCAAAATCAATCCCTGCAGTCCCTTGGATAATTTTTGTCTACTGTTTATCAAGGATAGCTGGTAGGATCAATATCCAGCAATATTCACTAACGCAAAACCTGAGGCAAGACACACTTGAGTTATCAGCATGCTTTTGTTGCTGAAGTTTCATGTCTGTGTACACAAACAGAAAATATTGAAGTTTTTCAGTTTGAAACTCGCTATTTAACCTCAGCTGGTTTTCTTGTTCCGCTATCAAGGTTTCTATTCAATGCACATTCCAGCATCAGAGTGAAAACCAGCAGTTTCTAACATTAATTCAGTTTGCAAACAATAAGTTTTCTATTTATGCATAATTTATTTAGGTGCAGTTACAAAATCAAGGCTCTGATGTGAATTTTTAGAGTGAAATATTCTGGTAACCAGCTTACAGTGGCTATTGTAAAGTTCTTTATTTGCTTAAAATATTGCAAGCATGACATAACAAGGATGTGCAAACAACTTTTGTTCATTTATTATCACTGGAGTTTCCTTACTATGTAAAATCAAATGTAAAGGGTTTTTTTGTTCTTTAAATCCTCACTTCTGAAGCAGCATCCCTTTTCAGCTGTTTAATCAGACTTTTTGTGCTACAATTTATCCAGCTGAACAATGTGCAGATGGCTGTAGATTAAGTAAAAAAAGGTTGGTTGTGAGCTGCAATGTGAATTTATACGGCACTGAGATTTTTCTGGCTGTTAACTCAGACAGTCACTGAAGACAGGCCTTCTCAAGTACTTGTTTAATTCTTACTTCTTTGTTGCAATAAAAAAAAAAACAACAAAACAAACCCCGAAACCAAAAAGAACCCTCCCCCCTAAAAAAAAATATAAATCAGTAACTAATTTAAATATCCACCATTTTAAGGCACTGAAAAGATGATGCAAAAATGCTACAATTAAAAAAAACAAACTCCAAACAAATGAAAACATAAAAAACTAACCCAGAACCTGAAACAGCCATCAAAACAATCTAAACGTGCTGAAAAAAGGTGAAATTATTGAATACAGACCTCTCTAGATTGGTACAACTCACTAAAAAGTCATCCTTTTAACAGTAAAGTATTATCCATCCATGCACATCCCTCATTCTCCTCCTATTTCAGCCAGGCAACAATGTTATTTTTAACTGACACTAATTATCAGCCTTAAGGACAAAATGTTTTTTGTTGTGCAAGTGGAAAAAGTAAAAATGAAAGCAATACAGCCTGAATTAGCTTGGCACATTACCTGCCATTTAGAAATTAAAACCATGATACAGGAACATAAAAGTGCTGCCAGTAGCATCTGCAATGTCCCTTCAGAGCAACAGTAATTTAAATTTTTACCTACTGAAAATGCTCATTTTTTCTAATGTATCCAGGCCTTGAGTTCAGAGTTTTTCCATATGTTATCAGCTATATGTGGTTAAATATAATCAGAAGCTTTGAACACGTCATTATCAGTTACTTTTCTATACTCTTCCCTACAGATTAGCTATTATCCAAAACTATTTATTTTCCCCTGTCCTTGTTTTTGCATTGTACTAAAAATATTTGTTCAGCAGTTCCACCTAAGAACTAAATCTGGAATTCACAAATCACAATCCAACTTTATCCATATGCAGAACTGAAAGTTAAAATTTGTGTTGAAATGTTCACAGATGTTGTGCACCCTTACACAGGCTAAAGAGGAGGTTTTTTGAAAAACATGTAGCACCAGTAATCACAAAGGTTTCAAGTACCACCATTGAAATGGTGAAATCTAAAGCTCTGCAGATTCACATAAATTATGTAAAATAAACCACATCATTGCTTAAGCACAGGAAAAAAGGGTAAAGACCATTCAGAGAAGTCACAAAATTAAGAATCTGTTATAAATGTCATTAAACATATGGCTGTTTACTTGGAAAACAATGAATGTAATTAATTTTTTTTCAACTGACCAATAAGTCACAGATATTATTAAAAAACTAACTAATTAGAAGACAACTATATAAATTATTTCCATGAAAGATCAAAGCACAGAGTTGTGATTGCCCCATTCTGCAACAGAGACAAAACAGTCAGTGGATCCTCTTAGACCTCCACAAATTCAGTATGTTTGACAAACTCCTGTTTCTGGCTGTCAGGAAACAGAAATTTGAAATTTTACACCCTATATCTTAGGGATCTACTCCAGCACATGTGGACAGCCCCAGCTCTGCTGCAGGAAGGACTCTGGTGGAAAGGTTTTCCCTTAAAAAGATAATTTGTAGCCATTGAAAATTTTCAATTTAATCTCATTTGGTCCCTTTCTTGTAGTCAAAAACTTTTCTATGCTTTTCCTTTAAATATGCTTGGTATAGATTAGATCTCATGAGCAAATAAACACATGGAAGAAAACACAAAAGGAACCTTACACAATACTGTGGCTCTGTAACTATTAAACTTGCAGTTCCAAAGTAGCTTTTTCCCACTTTTCCTGTTTTGATGCCAGCACACAGGTAACAGGTAAAGCATGACTGAAACATGAACTGCTTGGCTTTTCCATAAAAAAGCCAGAACACAGGTGCATATATGAGGAGGGGAAATAGTTGATATTTGAAAAATGAGAGTAGTTTCCAGTTGGACCAGATGGAAGGGCTGAAGAACACAAAGATGAGCTGCCAAAGCAGGAATCCTAGCACTGAAACATTATCACAAATTCAAGCAGTGACTGGAAAGAAGTGTTTGTTCAATTAAAAACTCCATGTGTTTAGGCATTAGTATCCCTAAGAAGTGTTGTTCAGTCAACTCAAGGTCAGAGAATTTGAATTTTACATTTTCACTTCTTACTCCATTTGTCTCAATTAAAATAAACCAAGTGGGTCTGTCAGTGCCTGTTGTTTTACATTTTTAACTCTTAGCATTGCTTCAACTATACCAAATATACCCTACTTGGAATTGGTGGCTTCCTAAGAATATTCCTCAAGAGGAATCAATTTTTATGGCTGGTAAAGTACATTTTTGCACTGTGATTGATTGGTTAGGACTGAAGTAAAACCTGAAATTACTATAATAATTAGTATTTGCTATACATAATTGAATTTTTCTTTGCAATTAATTCTTAACCTTGAGTAATTCAGATAACTTTTGGTAAATCATTAAAAAGTCAAACTTCAGTTAACAGCCATCCGATTATTTCTGTATCATACCCAAACAGAACAGAACCATTACGATTAAGTTTATAAAAGCTTCCTTGTCACGATTGTTTTTCCCATGTAAAAAAAAAAACCCACCACAAAGTCCTGATATGACCTGTATATATTATACATTTGTTAAATTTAGCACAACTCCTATCTTGGGCTGCCATTCAGAGAGCACAGAGTACTGAACATGCCACTTTTAATTGTTGTTTACCAGAAACCTGTGCAGCATCTCCTCCTTCAAAGCTGCAGCTTGGTTATGGGGCTGGTGTCAATGAATTGGCAAAGCCAGAATTTCGTATCAGAGCCCTTTCTCATCAGCAGTGCCAAATTACTGGCTCTAATTTATTCATTATGCCTAAAGATGCAGAAGAACCCGTGAATGATGCCGCTATTTCAGGATTCTGAGGGGGAAATCCTGAAAGGTAGGACTTTCAAATCAAAGACCAAGAGATTGTTTACATAATAAATATAGAGAAGATTGGAATATTCCAGATTATCCCATTAAAAATGTACAGAACACACAAATACCTGGGAATCTCTTGCAGTCAATGCCACTTTTCTCCCACCACTGACTTCAGAAAAGGAAGACAATCTCAAATTACTGGAAAATTCCCTACTAATATGCCTCTGAACTAACTTCACATACATTTAAAGGTATGGATATTTTAATCCAGTTGGGAATTCTTCTCAGACACTTTGACTCTGAAATGATGCTTTTAGAAGAAAATGCAATAGATAGTGAATACTGAGAGATCCACAAAGAGAGAGATACATAAATCTGACACATATTGAAATAATTGAAATGTTGCCAGTTAGGAGAGCAAGTAAGTGAGATTTAGGCAGCTGCAAATAAGCTATGATTTTTAACAGCAGCAGTAAAACTGATCAAAGACTCGTTTTATTCCCATTCTGGCTGCTTTGCAAAATGATGAGCAAAGAAAAAGGCAGAATATCCTTCCTTATGCCATTTCCTATTTTGTGAATGGAAAGTCCATGCAACCACAAATAACAAAACAGAAATTTATTCTTTATATTCTGTGACACAGAAGCTATATTTACCATGAAGTGCTTATTTCCCACTGAGCCACAGGCTGGGGTATAAAAAGTTTGACATAATTTCTGAGTAGGAAAAATAAACTATTAGCAAATATTGGCCACCACTCAATTATTTGTCAGAACAGACTTCAAAATACAAATTTATTATTTTGACTGCTATTTTTCATACAGAAGAAATGGTTCTCTCCTGAGTACATCACAGATTAAGCCTTCACAAAGCACTGACAGAATGGTGCAAAATACTTTCAAGACTCGGATTTGCAGCTTCAGCAGGAGAACGGGAAGGACAAAAGGGGTTGGGAGTTTGGGGGAAGGACCCAAAAGACAGGAAAATTTTATAACTATATATCAGGCTAGGATAGAGTGGCTTCTGCTCTCCCCTCACCTAGTCCCCAGCCCTCTGTTTCTCTGAAAAGAAGCTCAGTGTAAATTTTAAAAAATTTCCCCTCAGAGAATTAATAATATTCAGGTATTTTTTTTTTATTTAACGGGTATTAAAGAGTTTGCTCAGGATTTACTAACAAGCAACAACTACTTTTAACTCTGAATTTGTTATTCATGTCTCAGACAAGAAGCAAAGTCTCAAAATAGAGCATTATGACTGTCTGAAAGATGTCTATCAACCTATGGTTCAGTTCACAACACTCAACAACCACACTGAAAAAATCCCATTGTACAAATGCTTTCCCAGCTGTCCAAATATGCATCTCTACCATCAGCTCTGGCACAAACGTGGCCACCCTTAACAGGAACCCTTCCACTCATGGTTTACACACTGCAGAGCAGGAACTACTGGAATTAAATTGTGCTCTTTAGTTATGAAAGCATCTCATGCAGTTGGCCTTGCCTTGGGCATGACATTAAAAAAGCAACTCAAGACAAATGTACTCTTAAAAACTGCCAGGAAAAAAAACAGCACAAGTATTTAGATTCACTTTAGAAGATTAAATGGACAACATCAACCTATGAAAATTATTTCAAATGTGTGGAAGCTCTATTAGATTAGAATTTTCCACAGCAGTAATTTGTAATTCTTGGGGCAAATAGGTAAGAACATGCAAAAACTCATGGCTTTGGGTATTCCCATTTCACTTTCAAGGTCCTGTTGATCAGATCAGATGGTCAATTGAATAAACCAGTGGAGTCGATGTACTGCAGAAAACATTTCTGGTAGACTTTGGCTGCTGGCTATGTTGCTCATGTACAAATGCAGTGTATGACTCACTTGCATAATGGACAGGAATTCATTCAGCATTAAAGCTTCAGAGAAAATCCTTATCCCATTAAGAGAGAAACCTTTTGACCTTATGTACAAAATTATGCTGGCTTCCAGTAATGGCATTGTCAACACTATCTTTGCAACGAGTTTGTATTTTGAAAATTAATGCCAGCAAGATCAGACAACAAAGTGAATTTCATTTCTGATTACAGTGCATAGTGCTTTTAATGCTGTCTATTATCCAAGGTTGCTGTGCAGCTTGCCTAACACTATCCAGTCTGAGGAATTCTTGACCAAAATAGGAGAGTCATTTTTGCAAAGGATGGGTACAGACTCTCTCCCCCATTTTTGCCACAAAGCAAATGTTGAATCACAGCAGATAGCCTCAGCAGCCACTGAGATATCATTGTTCACAACCATTACTACAGGAAAAAGCACCTTATTCTTAAGTAATTTTGAAACTATTATGGACAGTGGAAGAGAATATGACACTGTACAACTTCTCTTAAAAATTAAAAAAAAGAAAAAGCTAACAATGTTTTCTTACCATGGCAGGAACCATCCAGTTCTTCATACCCCACGCTGCAGATGCATCGTCCCAGAGGCACCAGCCAATCCCCATCTGCCCCACAATACAGCTTTGGGGTGTCCCGTTCCTCAGCGCTCTTCACGCAGGAGCCCCGTACTTCCACCAGCGAGGAAGAATCCACCCTTGGAATGGTGTCAGGAAACATGGCCAAGTTACGGACCGTGAAAGGGCACTTCTTGTAATACACACGGACTGACACCAAAGCAATGCACGCTCCAATGTCCTGAAAAGCAAGGTAAAATCCCTTCTTGTTGATCGGCCCAACTTCACGAACTTCGGTGTTGAGCTTGAGGATGCGGTCGCCCAAGTCCATCTGGGTAAAGCTCTCATCAGCAGCTATGGTATCAATTTTAGTGTACTGGTTTGGTTTGAATTTTACTCCATGAGGCTCATCTGACTCCATGTAGTAGAGATTGAATGTTTCCTTGCAGGTCCCCAGCACCCAGGGAATGCTGTTGCAGTCCCTCAGGGTGAACTTCAACTCCACGTAGATTTTCTGCGCGGCGTCGCGGGAGACCCAGTTGGTTTGCAGCCAGTTGTTCTGGTTGGGCTCCATCACATTGCACACCTGGTAAGTGTGAATGGGACGGTTGTGCTCATCCATTTCAGTTATGGCATCCCACTGAAAAGGAAACAAAAGTGTTTGAAAATCAGGGGAAAAATGTATTATGCATATGCATACACACACACACACGTGGCCCATGTGCATGCACCTATGCCTTAATTATGAATAATTACTTCAAGTTCAGTGGAAAGGCAGTAGTTAAAAGATAACTACAGAACAGCAAACAAGTTTGATTTCAGAACCTCCACAATAAATTTCTATTAATAAAAACATTGAAAAATGACTGGGGTCTAGCAAAGAAGGAGACACAGGCTGTGTTTGTATTTTATATATATATATAAAAAACTCCATATACTTTATATCAAAGGCTCACAAAATGCTTATTATATAATCTGCTACTCCAAAATATTACCAGCTTCCCAAAAATAGCTTCAATATAACTGAATCAATTTTCAACTGAGCAGTCATAATAGCAATGCATAACTACAATTGCATCAATGCAGCACTACATTGTACACTACAAAGAGAGACTTTTTAAAATCAAAACACAGAACTATTTATAGTTCAGTATCCAAAAATATTCCCTCCCACCAAGAGTTTTAGCTTGGCTTTTAGATGTACTGATCCATTGGGGTAGAAACAGCAGGAAAAGAAAAAAAGCAAAACAAGAACCAAAACCAACCAACATTAAAGTCACATTTAAAGTAAGATATGCTGTATGCTCCAGAGAGGTCTCAAAAAGAAAAAAAAACAACCAAAAATCAACCACACCCAAACAGAATTAAAGAGTGGTCCATTGTTTTAAAAAACAATGCTGCTCTTAAAATATAGAAGAGTTTTCCAAACTGGCATAGGCCAGTTTAACATAAAAACCTCAACATGCTACTGTATCCTAAAATTGTTAAGGAAGAAAAAAATATCCAAAATATCCTTCTTCTACCAGGGGATTCTCATCAGAAATATTTATATATTCACTCTGAATCAATATCTCAATTTGAACTTACAAATTAAAGCCCTAAAGTTAGTGGTTAACTGTGCAGTTAATGGTATAAATCTATTACTTCTGTAGGAAAGTAAAGGCTCAGCACTTCAGTAAGTGGTTTCAAAGAATAAAACAGAATGGATTGTTCAAACATGGATAGGGCTTTAGTTCACTTAAAGCAGATCTCTCATGCTTTGTGCCTGTGCCGTTCCACTGTGCTCCCAGATAGCCTGCTGGGATCTCCCATTTTAGAGGAATTTATCTTTGGGCAAGAAAAATGTTTGAAATCTGCAAAACTGTTTAACAGAACTAGCAGTCTAAACACCATACATATAAAATATTTATATAAAGGTTAACATTTATAAAAGGTTAACATTGAACATCTCAGCTGGGCCATGCTGGGTAAGGCATGGTTACAAATACAGGATGTGCTCTTAGGTACCAGTCCCAGATACTGGGTGGAAACAAGGTGACTTCCACCACCCCAAAACATCACTTTCAGTGACTGAGAAGTCTGACAGAACTCACACTGTGATAAGTCTCTGACATGGACACAGTCTCCCTGCATGAAATACAATCTGCTTCTAATTTTACCTGAGAGTTGCATTTCTCATGTGATAAAAACAGTCAGGAAAGGCAGCAGCTGAATTCAGTGCAGTCAACAAAAAAGCCAAACAATTTATCAAACACACACTGGTTTTCTTTTGGGTGTATTTCATACTATAGCTCTCATTTAATCAAATTTTAAGTTCAAGTTGTGCAGAACTTCAAAACCAAATGAACTGGTTTTTTGAACAATCCACTGGTGATGTTTGAACAGGAACATGGTGGCTCCCACAAAAATCCCTGACCTGACACTCACAAAGCTGGCAGGAGTTGTCTGGCTTAGACAGGCTGACAGTTCAGACCTCCTTCAAACTTCACCCATCCCAATGTGCTGCTTTACCTCCAAAACCTGTTGATTACAGTTGTTTCAAATGAGGAAAACCTCTGCTAACATGTTGATGGAAGCAGCAGCAGCATAAAGCTAATTCTTAAACCTGGAGTTCCAGCACTTACAGAGAAGACACGTTAAAAGCATTGTTTGGAGGAAAGACTTCAAAATTCTAGTTGAACAATGGAATAAACAACAGCCTGAGGTTACATTTTACATGCAGCACAAAGGAGGACTAAATCACTAAAATAGAAGTTATAATTTGAAGATTGGTGGAGAAGACTCCAAGATTAGTTGTCACATCCAAGTACAAAATATGAGATTAGGCTACAAACCACACTGGGATTTTAGTTAGATAATGTCTCAGCTGATTCCATACCTCTACAAACTACTTTACAACCTTTCATTTTAAAATTTCACTAATATCCAACAGCTGTATAGAGAACACTATTAAGAACAGCTCATTTAACTTTAAGCTTGCATGAGCTATATAATACTGAAATCTATTTTAATTGATTCCAAATTTTTTAAATTCTATTTTAAACCAAAACACTGGAGATTTTAAAAAAATCAGCAAGAGTCTTTTAGTACATATCACTATTGAAAGCTGTTCCAATTAATAGGAGTAGATATATCAAGCAGTTGAAATTATCTACTTCCTAATGAGCTGATACCGAGGTAAACTTCACATGTAGTTAAAGACACCTCTCCCACAAGCTGTCACACTGACTGATGGATTAATATTGGGTTCTTAATCTCAGATAACAGTTCTTGAGGCACAGAGCCCAGCAGCAGTTTGGGAACCCAGGATGGCAGTTTTAGAATCCTGCACACCTCAAAATTCTTTATTGATATTTTACCTCATTTTAAGAAAAAAGGGGGGACATTGGTTACTTAAGCCCATGCCCTCACTCACCACTTTATGGAAGAAATCATCTGCTCTTACAAATTTTGGTGCATTTGTATTCTAAGCTAGAAAGTTCCCTTCATTTTATCTTTATTATTTTACTCTAAGAATAATTCTCTGAAGATGAAGGATGCATCTAGGATGGACCTAACCAGTACACATTAGTGTACACACTAACCAGTGTACCTGAGCTCACCCCTGAACCAGAGAAGGTTGTGGCAGACTTAATATGAACACATTTGGGTATCACACACACGGTGGCACCCCTGGGTAAAATATTCTACACACACCACCTGTTGAGCAAAACACATGGGGATAAGCACTGGCTTTCCATGCTGAGAACTGAAGGAAGAAGTCGTGCCCCAATAGGAAACTGGGGAACAAAACCTGTTGACTTCAGCCATTCTGCATTTGACTACATGCTAAGAAAACACAACTGTTAAGGTAAATCCTCAGTGGTGATAAGTCTTATTAAGGTAAATCCTCAGTGGTGATAAGTCTTATTATTTATCTGGCAACAAAAGGAAGGTTTCCATTCTAAACTGAGGAACAAATAGGTAAGGTTCATGCTAGAGAGATCTGGTTTCCTCTCTGGGCTTCAGCAAGCAAGGTAATTTCAGAAATGGAGTTGTCAACTATTTCTTACACACAAACATAGGCTGACATTTGAAAATTCAGTGAACCTGAACTGTAGAAATGCAATTTGCTGACATGCATATCCTTCAATGCCCACAAACATCCACTTGAGACAGCTCAGTTAAAAAGTCTGTCCTGTCAAAGGGATGGGCTGTGTTTGTTGTACAGCACTGCTACTATCCTGAAAAAATCTGAAGAAAGTTGTGTGTCCACAAAACTCATGTACCCAAAAGCAGTTAAAAAAGCATTTTCTTACTTATCACATCCAATGAGGACAAAAAGAATGCATAGTGTTTTCTCTAAATTAGTCCCTATTTTTTTTTATCCCTCTAAATGGTTTACTACTATTTAGGTCATCCCAGATCTCCGCTGGGAGTCACCCAAGGAAATCTACACAAGTAGAACATTCTCAGCTGTTCACTCCTGATAGTCTTACTGATCCCATTTCCATGGAAACAAGCAGAACAGTACAAATAAGGAGAGTCTGAGAAGTTTTTAAAATTCCCTTATAGTAGTCTCCAGCGAGATGATCTTCATAAAAATGAGATCAGGAAGGTCCAAACGAGGGACACCAGAGGAGGACTTGCACCTGGCAAGTGCAGTTGCCACCTGACAATGCACATTTATTCTTCTTGTGGCTGTAGTGACATTCAGGCAGAACCAGCTACACACTACGTAACAGAACTGAAGGAATAAAGACTTATCTCAAAGTAAAGTCCTTAGGAAATGAACGTTGTAAGGCACAGTTGGCATTTATGATGACATCAAAAACGGCAAGACTAAAGAATACAAGAGCTAAATTGCTGTAAGTTAAAGGTATCAAGTCAATATTCTCCCCCTTTCCCACTGACTCAATTTTCTTTGCCTTCACTTTTCCCAAGACCTACTATTCTGTATGTGAAACAGGTGCTCAGACCCTCAAAGCTGAGTTGTAACACTAAACTCCCAAAATATGCCAATTTGAAAAAAACCAGACAAAATTCCCCGCTATCTGTATATGTCTTAGCAAGTACAGGTTGACATAGCTGGCAAAATAAAACAGCAACTGAACTACTTCTGTTCTTATATTTGAAGTTGAGGTGGTTTAAAGTTGCTTAAGGGAATGGATAGCAATATGCAGCACAATTTTATTAGTTCTGTAGAACTAAGATGACAATCACAGTGCAGATTTAGAAGGAAAAGTGACATCTGTTTTCTATCCAGGCACAGAATATGAGAGTAAGAGGGCAAACACCTCAAAATTTGTGGAAGTAACGTGATTTTAAAAAAATAAAATCAGAATTGAATAAATAAAGAATAATTAGGGCAATATAAACAAGAGAATACAGGAGAGAAAGTTATTAATGCACTCGAATAGAAATCCAAAAGTGAGTTGTTTTTCTGTTATTTATATGAAGCACTTAACAGCGATGAGGTGCTGCTGGTGATCCAGGTCTGCTTTGAAAACTGTTCTGGTTCATAAAAATATTTTCTGCAGAAATGTTATTAATTAAGTTATTAAATGTTATTAATTAAGCAAAACACAGATTGGGGGGTGAACCCTGGAATTCAAGTGAGACCAACTTCAGATACATGAAACAATTGATTCCCACTTGGGGATTAGCCAGCATAGGACTTTGGGATCAGCAGGCAAAATAAGACAGCCCTACTCCAGCTTTGGAGAGTGAATTGTGACTGTTCCAGAAGGAAAAGGCATCAGAGGTCTTGAACAAATAATTTTTTGCATCTACTAGAAAAGATCAAGATGACAAGAAATGCATTTACATCTCAAAATACCTACTCTGATGTAGGGCTCAGGCTAGTGAGGCAATTTATTTGACTGACCAGAATTTAGACAGGAGCATGATAATGCACCAATGAAGAAAGTTACACATAGAATGCTGTTCCTACTGTCTGGGAAGGGAAGAGAAAGTATAAAACAGAAGGCAGAGAGAATAAGACATAATTCCTTCCATACCAGATCGTGGAAAAGTACATTCAGAAAAGAGATCTACAGAAAAATGGGAAGAAAACCCCAAAGAATTCGCATGCATGAAGGCTGTTTATTATAAACTGAAATATAACTGAAACCAGCCACAACTCTGTAAAGTGCCTTTCTCCCCAGCACTCTGGAACAAGACCATTGTTTCCCTGAATGCATTATTGACTATAAAAGACTCAATGACTTGTATCTAAGATCTGCAAGGATGGCATGACATGCTGTAATTTGCTTTTTAAATGAGACACACTAGTAAAACCTCAGCAGGTGGTGAGAGATGCTACTATTCTGTCGTGAAAAGTGCTGCTGATCACCTTTCCCGGGGCATCTTATCCCTTTGCAAGGCAACACTTCCGATGTACTCAGGATTGAATGGAAAGAGAGAGCAGAAAGTCTACACCTTTTCAACACACTACAGCCCATAACACTTAACCCTGCTGTGTGCCCTTCAAAAATCTGCCTGTGCACTGTCCCTGGCACCTGCAACAGAGACCTGCTCTGCTGGCCTCTGTCCCACAAAGAAATAATAATAACGAAAATACATAACCCTGTGTTTTTACAGGTATCTGCTACTGGAATAGAGCTGGGTCTGGCTAATCACAATAGCTGTGTGGTACATTTGGCTGCCAGCAGCTGCAGAGTCTGCTGTGGTAAAACAGAATAATGCTGATGCTGGCAGGGCAAGGGGAAAAGGAGCCCAGCAATCCTCACTTGGCCAAGTAAGATTTATGGGATTAACCAAGAATACCTGAAGAATGCAACAGCTCTGAACATCAACACACACACGTTGAAACACAGGGGTCTGCTGTGTAATAAGAGATGTGTGGATGAAGGCATCAAGTTTGGCCACTCAACAGAACCACAGACTGGCTTGGGCTGAAAGAGATTTCAGGATCATCCATGGGCAGGGACTACTTCCACCATCCCAGGTTAAAGCACCCACAGCTTCTCTCAACTTGTTCTGGTTCCTAACCACCCTCACAGGAATTAATTTCCTCCCAATATTTAATCTAAACCTGCCCTCTTTCAGTTTAAAGCCATTCCCCCTATCCTATCATTACATTACTAAAGGTAGTAGTAAATTAGTAAATATGATTAGTAAATGAGATATATCTTGACTTAAAATACCTAAGTGTTAATGCTTATATTGCCTTATAATTGGAATAAGACAGACAAGGACTGAGACATAAATTACAACTACAAAATAAGTAAATCCAACTGTAAGTGGATTAATCCAATTAAGCTCTAACAAGTATTAGCAGTTTAATAGTAGAAGACTTTATTTGCTGCTGTGTTGCTTTACTTCCTAAATATGGGCAGCTGCAGCAATTCTGGCTCTGCCCTTCCCAGCACCTCGTACTCGTGAAGTAACTGGAGCAGAATGTTACAACACTGCTCAGTGAAGCCACTGGGTACTTTGGTAATGCTGCACAATAGCTGTCTGCATTAGCTACGTGGCCTGGGGGACCTTGCTGGTTCTCCAAAATAGCACAGATAATGCTGTGGTAAATGTTTGTGTGTCCTCAGGTATTTAGAAAAAGAAAACACAGAAAAAGTTTGGAGGAAGCTTTCAGGAAAAAAATCCCAAATAACAAACCTTGAGTAAGCTCAACATTTCTAGTTTAGAAATTTCTGCAAATTCAGAGTTTGCCTGTTAATCTTATCCAGGTGTTTGTGAGCAGCCCTAGGCTGTCACATCACCACTGCACTGGCTGACTCACCAAGCCCCTTGGTACCCAAGCTGGGCCATAAACTCCCCTCCTGCCAGACCTGCACTTCCCAGGAACTTTAACCCTGCCAATTGGGCTGGCCTGCTGGGAAGCTAGAATAACTTCAGGGCAGGCAGAGATACTTGGTAGATTTTCTCAGCCCTCAGTTTGAGAGCTGACCTTGTCTGCCCCACGATATAATGCACATACTGAGTCAAATGACTGCTTTTACCACTCAAACCCTTCAGAAAATGTGCATTGCATCACATCACAAATCTGACTTGAATGCACAAATTTCTGAGTACCAGTTCTGTTTTACTTGCTTTCCCTGCCCAAATCTACAGTTCTGATATTTGAAATTCCCCTTCGGCAGCAGGAATATTTTCTGCCTTTACCATTCCAAGCAGTGGAGTTTTAAGTGAATAGCACAGAATCCCAGCACACCAGTGGTCCTGGCTATGTGCACCCGCAAACAGGGCTATGACTCAGAGTTTCCCGTTTTCATTTCCTGACTAGTCACTCTGGGAAAAAAGCATTTCAATACCACTGATGGCAGAAACTGTAGAAGTACCTTTTCAAGCTCCAGGTTTTCTCACTGAAAAGCAGTGGATCTCAGAGGGTTTTTTTTTTTTAATGTGGGCATTGGCATATTTAAATTCCTGCAATTAGCAAGCAGTCAATGAGGTTAATGTGGATGAAGTGAAACCCAGAAGAGTATCTGTCCACTTCATCTTTCCCTAGTTTTTAATAAAGTCTACTTTCTTTACAAAAAAGAAAAAAAATCCTACCTTTCCTACTTCTTATTGAGTTTGTGCTACTCCATTAGTGATTCTAATTGAAATTATACAAATGGAAACAATTAAAAATAATAATTACACAAAGCAGCTATGTAAGGCTTTTCATCTGTGAAGTGCTTTATAAACACTAACACATTAATTCAGCCTAAGACATAAAACTAAAGAAGCAAAACTAAAGATATTAAGAGGAAGGTGAAGCGACAGATCAGTGATTTTCACCAGCATGCTGTATGTCAGGAGCTGTATCAGTGTGGATGCCCTGATCTGACACAGGAGTGAACTGATGACACTGCAAAGCTCCCCTGCAACACAACTCTGAGTATTTATTAATGGGCTCCTTCAGAACCACTCTCCATTCCCCTGCAGCTGTTGTGCAGCCTGGTGAAGTGGCACACATCTGGCTGGAATACCTGTGACCAAACTGCTGCTGGAGAACTGAACACTTGCATCTTTCATAAATCACCTCCAGCCTCCCACCACCATCAAGTGTTATTTGATATCTATAAATAACAAATTCATTACTCCGTTTTTTCTCAAGCTACTTGTCCCTTTCCAGGCAGAGGATCAAAAGGGGAAAACCAAGATTAGAGCTGTGTGACTAATTAAAGGCAAAAACTTGTATTTATTGGCTTGCAAGGGATCATATTGATACACTTGAGTGAAAGCCAAGAGCAATGCTATCATATCCTGCCATTTAACTGAGCCAAAAACCTCTGGAAATAAAATCTGAGAGGTGAACAGAAGAACCAATTATTACAAGCGGAGCAAACTGAATAACAACATCAGTAGCAGCTCAGTTTATTTGCATGTAAATTCATAAGCTTCTGCATTTCAGCTACACGCATTACAACCTTACTCATTTTCTAGGTTAAACAGAGCTGTGCCAAAAAACTCTAAGGAATAACTTCTATTACAGGTTGCAAACACCCTTAACAAAGTGTCCAAAATGTGCTGAGACATGAATACATATAAATGAGAAGCCTACAGTATTTTTAAAAGAAAAATTGTAAAAGCTATGCATATGAACCTTATCTACAGTCTGTGAACTCCAAGACAGAAACAGAGGGGAAAAAAAGGGAAGAGAAAAGAGAACAATTACCAGTGTTTTCCAGTATATCAGTTTGTTCATCCTTCCTATGTAATTACTTATTTACTGAGGACTTGTAAAGTAGCACTGTCTCCTCAGGGAGCTCAGGCTCAGTCATACTTGTTAAAATGTCCTGGAAGAAAATAACTTGCTACCCTTCCCCAGTGCTCCTTCCTTTCTTCCTATTTCTGTGTGCACAAATGGAGGGAGCATCAAGCTCTTAATTATCTTATACTATAAATAAGCTGGCATTAAAACCCACTCCATTCACTACAGTTGAGGAGTGCATCATCAAAACAAACTCTCAGACATCTCATTTCTACACTGTCCTGCATGCAAAAAGATGTGAATTATAATAACTCCCATGCTCTTTCAGCCTCCCTCATCTCATAACTCGTATTTTCAGCTACATTAAAAGTAATTTTATGAATCAAATTCTGGCACAGCTAATGGGAAAAAGAAGAAAATTTCATTTTACTATATTTCCACTTATTTGGTAGGCAGGCCAGGATGTGTTTATTTGGGTGAACGTTTAGGTTCACCCAAATTAGAAAACAGCTAAAAGGTATTCTACAAAAAACTTCTTATGACAAGACATGGAGAGCTTCAGTACAGACATACTTTCCACTGGTCTCCTGTTCAGATTTCTGAAGGAAAACAACCTGCAGAGTTGTGGAGAGATTTCTACATTTGCTTGTTCTATTTTCAGTTCACAGTTCTCTTAGAACACCATAATCTCCCCAAGATATGTAGAACAAGCTCTGGCTTTCCAAAAGGACCTTATTCATGACACAAAGCAACATGAACCATGTAGGCACTCTGTGCTTGGGGCATGTCCTCATCAAGGAGGTATCTAAATACATTTTGACAATTTCTAGCTTAATTTATTGTTGGCTTAATTTTTTTTCCCCACATTTTGGAATTGATAATAATTATCCTTTTATTTTCCAGATATTGCAATTGCAAGAGTACTACCTGACTTTTTAAGTACAGTAAGACTTTTTCCACCCAGCTGAAACCTAGAGCTTTATTTGGAACCTACTGTAGATAAAAATTACTGCAGCTGGCAGGGGTGGTCATGGAATGTCAACTAGAGGTCAAATTAGCTGTCAGGTTCCTTTGTAATTTACCAAAAGATTACACTTTGCACATTTATCTTCCAGAACTTTCTCTGTTGTCAGAACCAACTTGACCTTAAGAGAGCAATGCTTTATTAAGTTACAGCTGAACACAATTGTTGAGATGTTGGTCCAATGCCTCTAGTTAATATATCACCTACCAGCAGGATGTCCTTTTAAAGGAAAAGCCATTTATGTTTGTCATTTCAGAGCAGTAAAAAGAGAAAGGTTTCATGGCATATGTCCTCACAGGGTATTCTTTTGATGAAGGACACTACAACTGGTTTTTTTTTAAAAACCAAACTCTGCTGCATCAGTGAAACTCTCCACATATTTATTTAAAATAGTCCCATGACTTTCTGATCTAAGTATAAAACACTGGAAAAAGCTTTTATGAAAAGCTGATTTAATATCATTGAAACAACACACACCAAAAGCAGGCCATACTTAAAAGAGCATTACTAAAAATCTTTATCCTCTTTTCTGTAGAATGAGATACATTTTTGCAAGGAAACAACTACTCTTAATGGTTTTTCTGCTATTACAATTATGCTTTTAACAGATCTCCCAGTTTTCTAGAATGCAAATGATGGAGTATTCACAGGGCCAGGGAAGACAGCAGCACAATTCAGCTTTGAGAGTTATGAAGAGAATGTCAATCCTGTAAAATCAGAAAGTTAGACGAGAACCAAAACTCCAGAAAAAGGGAGGAAGAAGCCAACCTTACATTCTTCACAACTTCACAAATTTTTATCTTCCTATTCCTCTCCTTGTCCAAGAATACCTTGTCCTGGGGACCACAACAATGACCCCTAACTACCATTTCTTAGAGGTAACATGTATTTATCACACAACAGTTATCACTGTTGTCATCAAATGATTCAATATATGATAACCATTTAGTAGCTTTCTGACATTTATAAATTTTGATACTGCAGAATGTTAACAATGGAGAAACAGAATACTACCAATTCCCTGAAAATTTCTTTCCTAGCCTATGATCAAATCAGAAATCTGAGTTCTGCAACTCCCTCTGAACAACAGAACAGAAAAGTAATCAGGAGCAACACTTCTCCCTTTCTATGACACGACCTTGCAACATTCAAAGCTTTGACTTTCTCACATCCTTGAATTTGGGGCAAAATCTTGGAACATGTCATCCTCCTACAAACCCTGATTATTGCAGGGAGAAGAATGGGACCCTGTAAGAAATGAAGAAGCTGCAGGATCCATGGTTCCATACAAAGGAGCAAGAAACTGAGGCTGCCCAGGAAAGAAGACACAGCTCAAAGGAGACAGGAAAGAACCTTAAAATCACAGATATCAGAGATCATTCCTTAACCACATTTTTGTCCTCTTCATCAATGCCAACCATGTAGACAGGAGTACAGAAACAATGAACATGTATGACTGACTGAAACTGTTTCTATCAATTCAATGTAGATATAGTTGTATTATTTTTGCTACATTGCATTTGTTATGTACAGCCACATGAAGGACATCTTTTTCTTACATACCTGTTTTTCCATGCAAAGCTTTGACTCTCACGAAAACACCTCTCAAGATTTCTGCCCTTATGTTTGAGAGGCTTGCATAAGAAAACCCAAGAAATTCTATTATCTGCTAATCATAGTCTCATGATCGCTTTTACTGAAATCACATGCCTTCAAAAATAAGAATTTTCTTTGAGCACAGTGTGCTAAACTCAAGTCCTCTCCCACCCACCACTGCCCCAAAGCCAGTACAACTCTTCCCTAATTATTCTTATTCTGCTCTTCTGCTGAAACATGAGATGAAGGATAGTTAAAAGAAAAAATGTATTTTGTAAATTGACATATGTAGAATGTTGACCTGCAAACCCTTCTCCAATTTGCAGAGTCCTTTCTTGAAGCAGATGTGTTAAAATAAGCAAGCAGAGTCTGCTGTGTGCATCCGTTTCCTAATGAGATCTGACACAATAATTAGCGTGCAGCAAGCTGGGGTAGTTTAATGTACTGCCCTTCTCGTTTCTATCCAACTTTATAAAAGTTTCATTAATCTTTGCCACTAGCAACAGGAAAGCAATAAAATGGGCGTAACAGCACAAGTCACAGAACCTCACAATCTGTGCTTTAATTTCAGTTCCACTATTCAATACTGGTTTCTGAAAATATCCAGGTGATTTTTCACAAAGGCCAATTAGACAGTTCAGGTGATCTAGATATACTCAAATTCACCTTTCACAGTTGCTGGAGATTAGAAACTTCAGATCAAATTTTTGGGAAAACCTGTGATTTTGATGTGGGAGGGAAGAGCACCACAGTTGACAGCAATCAGTTTTTTCCTGCTCTGATGAGTTGCTGCATTGCTCATTGTTCTGGCACAGCAAGAAATACTTAATCTTAGCATTGTAAATACAAAACCAGGAGATGAGTAACCAAAACAAAAGACAGGCACAGAATGAACTGTCAGCTTTGATGTAACACTTGTGCTACTGAAACAGAAAAAGGAAAATTATACTAAAGTCTCAAGCTGACAAAACCACAGTAAATACATGTGAAAGAATTAAAAAACTTCAAGACTAGAGTCTAATATTTTTGTTCCCTTCACAGATGAAATAAAGTTTTACCTTTGAATTGAGATTTTTAAGTCCAACTTTCTGTAGAAAACAATAAATTAGACACAAACCCTCAGTATAATTTCACATATTTCATAATTCTTTGCCCTGTGTGCGTATTCCTGTGTCAACTTCATAGATGCAAGAGAGGCACTTAGATGCAAGACTGGGAAAGAATTAAAAAATTACTAAAAATTTCAGATGAAAGTCACTTAAAGCAGTTTTTACCTGACAAGGGAGAGCATTTGCTATACCAAACATTTTTCTGCCAAGAAGAAAACCACAGTGTGCTAAAAATGTAGTGAATCTAAGAGTAAAATAAATACATGAGTCTCTTGTACATAAAACAAGAGCTCTTGAGTCAGCTCAGGTGATTCAGAGACTCTGGTTGGAAGCTTAAATGCAGGGCTGAAAAAAGTGAGAGGAGAAAAAATAACCCCTCATTTTATTGGGAACGGCACTTCTGGCATCTCTGAAATCAAGGACTTAAGTTTTTATTTTGCCTTTACCCATACCATTTTCTCCCACAGCTTTGCAAAACATCATTTAGATTTCAGCAGGTAATCTAGAAAACCATCTTATAAGGTCTGGTGTGCAGAAACTGTTTTTGTGGGACTCTTCTGTTGGCAGGACTTGCCTTGCTGAAATGAGCAGGTACTTAGAACCAAGTGATGTATCCATGTAAAGTTACGCTATTTTAAATCATCCTGTCAAATAAAGTTATGTTAGAAACTGTACAGATTACTGTTTTTTCCTGCAATTTATTTTCCCAAAGAATATCTGGTCTTTAAAATGGTGGTTTTGCTGAGAAACTGTACCAGAACACCAACAATTATGCTGTAGCGGCACAAATCAATAGCAGTGCATGCAATATTTAATACAAACTGAGACCCTTGGGCCGGCTCTTTTAGCTTTTAACATCAGGTTTTTGCTTACTTGCAACATTTTGTTTTAAAATGGCAGTTATGCTTAAAAGAAACAAAGTGCTCCACTAATCTTTGGTAATATGGATAAGGCAGGCTTCAGCCCAAATAAAGTCTTAAGAAAGTCACAGCAGAAATAAATAATATATAAATCTAGGCAGCTCACCCATTTTTAAACCTTTTTCATAAGAGTGTTTATGCCACTAAAGTTTCTTTAGACCAAATGCAAAGTGTATTACACAACCATATTTTAGAGAGATTTTTTAAAATCTTAGTATTTTCTTCTTCATATAATAATCCTATTATAGAAGAAAGACTAAACTAACTGGGGGGTTGGAGAGTGGAGAAAAGGCAGAAGCAGTGAACCAGCCCTAGCAGTGGCCACTGAGAAAGTCATTGAGAAATTGAACTGGGGAGGGCCACTAACCCAGAATACTCCCCAAGCTGCTACCTTCAAAAATTTTTCCCAGGCTCCCCTGCCAAACCAAAATTACAACCTGAATCCAAAGTTTTAGAGATGAAGAGGAGACAGACAAGAGGGGAGGGGAAATAAAAAAAGAAACTAAAAAGACTCCAGGGAAAACAATACAAGAGCCTTGGTTTGGCTGGATGGAAGAAACAGATAAATGCATAGCTGAATCTCATTTTTCCAATTCTGCCCTCATCTATCTGGTTAAGCAAAGCTGAATAGCAGTGAACAACTGTCCCAGGAACATCTTGCCCACATTGCATTGTCACAGTATTCCCAGGTGTATCTCCAGAAGAAACTCTTTATAAAACAGAAAAAAAAAATGGAAGGTCTAATTCAAAGTTGTTCCCCAGGCATAGCAGGAAGTAAAAGAAAGTCTGATCCATTCTGTGCAAAAAAGAACACAGTCCATCATGTTTTTGTTTTCTAGTATCCTCATATGCAAGTTCCTGACCAGAGGTGGCATAAAAAGCAGGTAACATGCCTAGAACTAATTAATGTTTTCATGTTTGTTTTGCTTTCCCTCCCTGTAACACATTTTACACCATGCAGCCGTGGCCTCTCCATGCACACAAAATTAAGAATAGCTGCATTAAATGATAAATAGCATTTCCTGTAGCATTTTGCTGTTGATGAGGGTGAAAGTAGCTGGCATGCTTTTGTGCAAACAAGCACAGTTTGTGGGAACAAATATTTGAACAAGAATTTCCTAATTCCAAGAATTAAAAACACAGTGCTTGTTTCCAGCAGCAAATTCTTGCCCATTTTCTGCCCTCAGTTCTCAAAAAGCTCTGGAATTTATGTCTACCAGAGCCTCCCAGTGGTGTCTGACATTACCACCATCCAAAAACACCCCACAAAAACCCAAGTACAAAGAGTGAAGGACAAAGGGCCCTCACTCTGGCTGCACAGACATGCACAGGTAGCGCCCGCAGATGCCGAGAGCCAGCACTGCCCTGTGCTGAGCCAAGAGAGGCTACCTGGTGTTTTTAATTAAAATGCAGTCAGCTGAAAGTCATTAATATTGCCAGAGAAAGAAAAACAACCCTTACTCTGCTGGGCACGGGTAATAAAGTTTGGGGGGTTTTAACTTGCTGAGCTCCATCTGTGAAGGTGAGGAGGAAGGTTAGTGAGGAGAGCATTGCAGCTCTGTTTTGTGGGCCCTGTGGCTGCACATCCTTCCACCCTGAGCGCCACAAGCTCAATCACAGATTTTATTACCAGATTACTTTTTTTAAGGTGTTTTTTTTTTCTCCCTCCTTAGAAATTAACATTACTTACTTTCCATAATAGAAGCATGCCTATAAAAATGTAAATTTAAGGCAGGCCATCTAAATAGAGCACATTTAACTTCAGCACACCAGGCAGGACTAATCTTGCAGACCTCTGGTAATTTAAATTCTGACAGTGTAAGAAAACTGCAATTGATATTCTGCATAATGAAACTAAACGGAGGCATCAGTATTCTGATGCAGAATGAGAAAAAGCTAAAGATACTTTTATTTAGAAGTTATATTTTTCAGTTCAGTCTTTAAGTAAAAATGCTTTATTCATATGCAAAATATACTGAGAGAAAAAAATCATCTCACTCTTAAAAATTATTATTTACCACTCTTATTTGTAATGTCAGTGCATACCTGCAGCTATTCCTTATGACTACAAGGAATATGTCTCTCAAAAGTGAATTCACAGAAAATTTCTTTAACATTCAACACCCACAGAATCTACCTGGATTTTCACGTACATTTCCCCCCAGTCCAAAACTGTGTGTGGTGTCGTCCACACTGCAACCTGTTAAAGATCATAACCATCAGGTTTAAGAAATGTTTAAAATCCACGAAACATACGAATACATAAAAATCCTTTAAACTACATTCTTGCAGTTTAAATTTTCATTACTAAAGAAAAAGAAAATTGCTCAAGTTTTGTGAAAAATAGGAGAGAAAAATGGAGTCTTCAAATGTGAGGGTTTAAAGTAATAGAAACCCAAAAACACTGCACTAAAAGAAAATAAATACAAGAGTAACAGGAAAGGCAGAAAAATCAAAGCAATATATAGTTCAGGGTGTTTTTTAAAGAAATCTTACAATATTTAGGCATTTCAGGTGCGCAGATCTCTGATAGAGGTAATTTTTTCTTAATCACAGATATCACAAAAACAAACAAGAAATCTGAGAATCAGAAGACATGAATGGTGCAGAATTCAGTACTTCAGTTTAAATGATACAGATACAAATATCCTTCTGCACCTACAGGTGTCTTCCTGTAATAGGGTGCACACACCTCCCCCAAATAAAAACACCCTACAGTCTCAAAGCCAAGACCATTCTGAGTTTGCCTTTTATTTCTGAATGTCTGTTCTCCCTTTATTTTTTGAAGAAGAGGAGACTGCCTTGCAGATTCAGACTTCTCTTATGCTAATTAATTTCTGATTCATAATGGGGATCCTATTTTATTAGCCTTGGTGAAGAATATTCTGCATTTCCCACAACCACAAAGATAAGGCTGCTTAGTAGAGCTGGCTAATATGGTGTGATCTAACAATCCAATTAATTTGGAATGTGTCTTACTGATTAATAAAGCCATTTACAGAATTGTGTATTTCATCTGCATTCACAACCTGGCATTAATGACTTCCTCCATACAGCAAGTTATGCAACACAGATAATCAAATATTTAAGATACTTTAATTTTATTATTAAAATTTGATCATACTATCAAAACTTTTTTTTCTCATATTCCAGTTTAGTTTTATAATTAAATTCTACACATCTGTAAGCTAAATAAACTGGTCAAGAGAAGCAGATGAAGTTTAGTACATTCTGAAATTGGGGGATTTTGTTAGAAAATGAGAACAGAATTGATGGGATGCTGAGGGAACTGCTGTGACAGCAGCCAGCATGAAAATGTACAGCATATGATTTAAACAAGCCATTACTCTACTCTTTAGGGCATATCAAAATATGCATTTGTGCATAAAATTACAAAAATGCACACAATAACATAAGTGTTCAAGATTCTTATATTAGTCTGGGCCGAATATTCATACTTCCAGAGAAGTTTTCAGAAGATCCAAGTTAAAATCTCCAAAAAAGCATGGTGAAGCTCAACTCTAAACTTGAGCAACATTTACTTAAGCAGAGAGGTTTCAAGTACCTCTGCAAACCAAACTCTTGCTGCCTTTGACAATGAGGCCTAACTATTTTTCCCTATTTGTAGGTTTTGCCCTTTATTAAAAAGAAAGCCCATATTCAAAGGAGCTTTGGGACTGTGTAACAAACCAAGCAGATAAAATAAAGATAGCATTACAGATTTTTCTGCCTCTCAGGGGGAAAACAAGAAAACAAACCAGAATTTTTTTTCCATGGAGCAATAGCTTCCCAGGGTTCATCAAGTGGTGCTTGTCCTACAATTCTGTCTTCAGTCACAAAGCCTTCAATAAAAAACTGCTCTTTTATTAGTTCTTTCACTGTGTTAACAAAAGCAGTGTGGTCAGCTCATGCCCAGCTTTCAGATTCATGACTCATACACAGTCATAAGAAACCCTCAGTGGGATTTTTTTTTTAAAAAAAAAAAGCTTATTTTTCATCTTTTGTAGAGATGCAGTTCACAACTGTGCCTAACTCTTCAAAAATGTATTTATTAAAATATAAAAATTTTATTTCAATTGCTGGTCATAGCCTATCTCTTGCCTCCCATATGCCTGCCACAAGTAAAATAGTCTCCAGTATCAGTAGTAAGTATATTTGTTCCATGCTGTTCATTTTAAACAGAAATACTTTCAGGTATCAGCTACTTATTTATTTCTAGTCCATTCAAAAGGTACTTTCCAGTGGCAACACACAAATAGGACTTCCAAGGTACATTTAGTGTAGGATTTATATTACAAAGTAAGGCATCAACCACGGCTCCACAGAATGACAAAATGTTTTTACCACTCCGTTATTTAAAATAAATGTTCCTGAACAGAATATAGAAGAAAAGATGAGCCACAAGCAGAATTTCTCAATGGCTGTTTGAATTTCCCTGCTCCATTTCACATGTCTCTCTACTCCCCAGCAATCATCTTCAGCTGCTGCTGCTAACAGAGAGCTACTGATTCTGGAATTACTTCCTCCAATTATGGAAATTTTGTAAGTAATGAAAACCAAAATATGTCTTTAGCAATGACAGTCAAATTGTAAAATGGTTACAGAAATCCATAATTTGCATTTCTTATTCCCCAGTACAGGCAAATCCACAAGGGAAGCCCTTAGGAAATAAATCTAGAACCATTTCCTTTTAGTTACTGAAATCCCACTTCAAGAGTTTTCATTACCATTACAAGTCAATAGTGATTTATCTGCGTAGAGAGAATAATATCAAACAAAAATACTACAAACCACAATAGCAGTTAATAGTGCAAGCAAGCTGGGATAGGGAAGAATGTGTCAAATGCACTTTTAATCCAAGTATTTGTCATGTCACATGCCTGCTGAAAGCATCTGGACATCCCTCACAAAAAAAACCTCCAGTGCTTTTTAGGAGTTTATGTTATTTGCTAAGGAGTTACAGAATAATTACTGTTTATAACTAAATGATGGTTTATTCTAGTAGCATTGTAAAAGTAAACATGTCGGTGATAAAACATGAGAGTGAAGCTTATGATTTAAAAGCAAACTTGCTCAAAACAAGTTAAAAAAAGAAGGAAACAAACCCCTTATGTTTGACACTGAGGAACTGAAAGATCAAATATTTGAGTAAAACCTGAAGAGACCCCTGAAGAAACACATGTGGTATACTCTGCATCTGATAGGGGTTCAGAGAAATCTAATTTTAGCTAACTAATTTTATTTTGGTATTAATGATAGAAGGTATTTCAAGTTGCACTATATAAATGCAATAAAGTTTTAAAAAGGTGCAATTAGCAGTACCTTGTGATTGATTTCTTCACACTAAAATAACCACAACCACAAGCAAACAGCTCATAAAACACTGTCAAAGCTACAGAAACACCTTTCCCTCATTCTAAAATTGAACTGCTATCATCTTGTTACTCAAAATCCAGAGTTAGTGCTCCAAAACAAGAAGGTTGCAAAACATGTTTCCCCCTAATTTTCAGTTTAATACACTGGGATCCAGCTTTGCACACATGTGAGTCTACAGACAAGAATGGAGTATATATAACAATATCTAGTTTTACAGACTGAAAGTGCCTTTTTTGCTTGCCTAAAAGGCTTTACTCAGCATGAGTTCAGGAAGTCTCAAAACAGTTTATTTATCACAGTAAGCAGTACTTTTTAATGTAATACAGTTATCCCCTCTCCACAACCTACCACAGTAGGCTGAGTAACAGCATTTCTACTTTTTTAGGAAATTCACCATGATGCAGAAAAGCAGTGGCTAGGTGGAGATAGAAGGGGAGGGAAAAAAAAAATAATGAAAAAAATGGATATCTGGAAGGTGTCTACTACCACCTTATCTACCCAGCAGATATAAAAGCAAATATACAGCAAATACAGAAGAGTGTGTCTGAGGCCTCTCTCAGCTCATCCCTGGGGATGGCCATCCAACTACCTCCCTTTGACACCTGATTTAGAGTTTGACAGTGAAAAACTGCCATGCAATTAATTAATTCCACTGTCACAGGCCCATGGTCACTGGGTCCCCTGAGCCTTTTCCTTTCCAGGCAGAGAGGAGCCCCACTCCAGTCCTTACACATCATTGCTTCAGCACCTTTTCTTGGTGCCTTTCAGCTGGGCTACTAAATGTCTAATCTGCTTCATGGATCTTCCAGGACAGCACATTTTCCCCTGATCAATCAGAAATACAATCAGCTTCTTCAAATCAGCTTAAAAGGAAGTTCATAATTTCTATACCCAAGAAAGCCAGCAAGTGGGTAAATGAAGTCTCCAGGAAAAAGGCCAGGCACTGGCATATGATGGAGCTGTTATTTTCTATTAATAGTCTGTTAGACAATGTTCTGTTGCACTATTACATAGAGAGGGAATGGTCCCTTGCAATTTTTGCACCTGCCTGATGGGAGTTCAAGCAGTGTTTGGACAATGTCCTCAGGCAGAGGGTATGATTCCTGGGGTGTCCTGTGCAGGGTCAGGAGTTGGACTCAATGACCCTTGTGGCTCCCTTCCCATGCAAGATATTCTGTGGTATGAACAATTCCCCAGGTAACTACCAGGCAGAGTTTTCAGAGTTAAAAATCAAACCTTCCCACAGGCCCTTTTTAATATGCACCATGCACACAGTGACCCTCTTCCAGAGGCCAAGACACTCCAAAATAGCTGCAAGTTATTCCAATAAACATCCCCTGGCATGTTTAATTTACTGGTATCTCCTATGCTGCCATTACCTCTTAGGGACCTGAAGAGCCTGCCTTGTCCCCCTGTAGTTAATATTAAATACACATCCATAGCTGATGTCTTGTGATAAGCAAGAATAGAAATACTACTTTTGTCTCATCAGCTGTGTAACATCCCTAACAACCTGTATCAACATCCAGTTAAATTGCACCAGGGAGGAGTGGAGAATCACACTAGAAGTCAAGCAGTGCTGCTTCTGCCCTCTGCCATATCCACCAGGGAATGGACTTCCAGTGCCTGACTGTTGATCCTCAGTACATCACACAGGAACAGCAAAATCCAATCTTTTATTGCACTCTTGCTTTCTGTAGTAGTTTTTCAGGGGAAATACAAATATTTACCCTGTACAGGAGAAATAAGAATATACTGAGATCTGTGGCATGCACAATAAATAAAGACAATGTAAGTAACAAGAGAGACTAGTAAAAAAAAGTATTCTCAAGTTATGTGTGTTGAAAGATCACCTGACTTTTTGAAATTCCATCATGAGAAAATTCAAAACTCAAATACCATGAAACAAGTGTAATGAAAAGTATATGCAGGAGAAATTTTAGATGGCACTCTTTCCTCCATACTAGGAAGCCCTTCCTGTGGCTTTTATTAGCAATAAATCAATTTTCCAGTTTCTTGGGTAAAAATAACCTCCCTAGTTGAGACTTTATTTTGGATTATAATTTTTTTTCAGAAAGGTTAAAAACAAAGTAACTTTTTAACATTATTTTACCAAAGAACTACAGTTCAAATGCTTGCATTAAGGTATCCATCATCAAAAAGTCTTCCCTTAGAGACCATAAATTTAAGAGGTAAATATTCAACTAGGATTTTTCATTCCTGTAGTTACTACAGTGTTGAATAAAGCTGCAGTTTTATTTTTAAAATCTAGTTTTCCTGAAACAGGTGCAATAGCAGTAGTACTTAATGTGCTGAATTAATTAGTGCTGAAGCAACATGCTAATGCAGCATCTTATATCTTTACATTCCAACTTTCTACAGAATTCTTTGTAATTTTACTAAGATAGCTGCACAACATGTCGAAGAAATAATTACTAAGTACTGTCTTAGAGGTCTATTAGAGGTCTACATTCATTTTCATTATTTTACAGTAAAATATTTTAAATCAATGTTCATAGTCAAGACACCAGAAAGGCCAGTGTTTAAAGAAAGTGCTTCAAGATAATCCTCCCTTTACAATATTTTTGTATCATTTTGTAATATTTTGTATTTTTCTGTTTACAATCTTTTCCTATTTACTATTTTTTTAAAGACCTTTTCAACATCAGTTGACATAATTAGTAAAACACTTCTCCATAATAAAAAAACACAAGAAATTTGGAAGTACACGTTGGCTCATTTGGGAGAAACCAAGTCATAACAGGACACAACAACACAGAAAGCTAATTCTTGTTTTAAAGACAATCAGAAAGCTACACACCACATAATATCCTAATAGACCAAATACAGAGATACGTTTAACAGAAATACAAGTGAGCTAAGAAACATTCCTTACAAGAAAGGGGTGTATTTGTGGTACACAAACACCCCCAGAGTTTGACTCCAATAAATCCCTGAGAATGAAATATAGGAAGGTTTAAAGCAATACACAAACACAACTGTCCTGAATAGACACTGAATCCTTCAACTTTTTTTATGCTCAATCATCTTCTATCTCAAATTTCTTTTCAAGAAGTTGATCTCTTTACAAATAGCCCCACTGGAGACAACTCCAGTGACAAAGTCCTAAAAGAGCCATCCCTTTGCAGCAACATCTCACGCCTAGCACAGTACTTCACAAATGTCCCTAGCACATAAAGGATGCTTTGATATTGTTTTGGGGCCCTCTTCCCTAATTTATTACTTGTTTTCAACAGAAGTCTCCCAAAAGAGCTCAAGAGTTCTCCAGGTGTCTTTAGAAGTCATTACGCATACTTAATTGCTAATTATAGGTATTAAATAGATGTACCAAATCAAATGGGTAATGAACAATATGACAAGAAAACTACACAAAAAAGTCTGAATCCCTTAAGGAAATACCTATCTTCTAAGCCCTACAGCTGCCCTGATATTCTCAATATTGATCATTTGCAGACAAAACAACAGAAAAGCAAATTAAAGTTTATTGGGTGGTAAGAAACTGACATTGTGAATCGATGAATCACTCTGTTATATTTAATCCAAATTGATTTGAGTAGTTCAGTACATCTTCCAAGCTTGTCTTTATGTCATACTGTAAAGTGTAAGGAAAATGGAAATTTATAAAGCTATGAATCCTTTATTACTTAAACTCGATAAACCCTAAATGGCTCATCCATAAACGGCAGCTCAAGTATTCCATGTTTAAATTTTTTAATACAACAGAAAGCTTTAGCGGGGTTGACAGGGTGGTCTTGGGGCAGCCTGATGTTCTGCAGTGAATGGATCTGAACATTAAACTGCAGCTTGCCCAAGGGGGGCAGGGCACAACCCAACAGAGATTAGTGCTGGAGTTTTGGGAAGTCACAGCCACCAGAGCATGCAACCCTCATTGAAATTGGTGACAACTGGTAACAGGAATTGCTGCCTCTGAAATCCCCATCCCAATCATTAATGAACAGAGAGGTGAGATCCTGTATTAGAGTAGCTGATGAGGTTTAGCAGATAAAAGTTGTTTGAGAAGCTGACAACACAGAAACTTTTCAGGAGGTGGTGAGAGAGCATCAAAATTCATACCAGGAACATTTACATGGCTGTAGCTGCCAAACAAGGGCCTTTGTTATTTAGCTGCTGAACAGAGAAGATTTAGCTCCTGCAAGTCACCCAAACGCAAACACAGAAATGCAACAAGCCAATTTTAACACTAGCTGCCTTTTGGGGTCCAGTTCCAAATGAGTTCTCATATTTAGAATGTCTAAACAATATTGAAGTCAAACACAGAATAAGTTAATGTTCAGAACTCATTGTAATTCTGTAGTAAAATAGCAGAAAACCCTCTGTGGAGAAGTATCCTAGACAACACATTTAGGCAGAAAATAAAACGCTAAACACTTAACTTCACAGGGATTCAGTCACAGTACCAATACTGAGTGTATGTCTATCAGTAAAAAAATGTAAAGTACTGACTAGAAAGTTTTAAACTCAATGCTGAGCCAATTTTCACTGTCAGAAATATCTAGGAAGTTATTTCTTGTCTTATTAGTCTAATATTAAATCTATCTGCTGATATTTATTTGAAATACAAGTTATGTTTCTGTAATAGGATTCAGCTCCCTAAAATTCTAGAGTCACATCCTCACACCAAGAGAGTAAATGCTACTTTGTTCATAACTTCAACAGCACAAAAATTTTTCCCAAAATGTGCTTTTTAGATTTGACTCATTAAGTCTTCATATAAACATGGACCAAATGTGAGATTCCAGATGAGCAAGTAAATAAAGGATAAGTCATTCCTTTAAGCAACCCTTCAGGGTATTCATAAGCTGTTGCCTATTTTACAAAAAAAACAGTATTTCCAAATTAAATTTCCTAATTTTTTCTGGCAGTGCATCCCAGAGTCAAGTCATTGAGAATATCTTTTAATAGTGTTATTGAGAACCCAGTGGTGTTAAAGAGTAAATAATTCACAGTATTGAATACAGAGTCCCCTTGAACACTGCAAGTCTTCAATACTTAAGTTTTGGAGGTTTTGTATCTCACCCAACTTCTTTAGGCTTTTGCTTTAACCTTAAGAAAGTTTCCCAGACTCTTATGCATGCAGACTAAATAGAATAATAAGTGGCTACTCACGTTTCAAATAAAAAAAAAGTTGATAAAAAAAAAATATTTCAGTTTTATTCATTGTGCTAAATGTCATTATAACACACAGAAGTCATCCCTAGGAAAATAAAAACCAAATTAGAATTCTAAGAAAAAAAGATCCCTACTTGAACTGTAAGAAAAATTGAGACACAGGCAAAGATAGGTAACTCTAATGTCATTTTACCCTGTAACTGTATAAGAAGTGTTTTGTTTCAGGCTTTTTATTTTTTGGTGTCAAGTTTCGCTCAGAAACTTGTCTCATAATTGTTGGGACATTACCAGAAGGAGCTGTTAGGACTGTATGTGTTAAAGGTAGAAAGAAGACAAAATAAATTTCTTAACCAAAAAAGAATTTTGTAATAATATAATAATGTAAAATAATATTTTATTTCAGAAAATATTATTAAATTCAAATTTAGGTTGATTTTAATGAAACTAAATTAGAGGAACATGAAAAATAATTTTAATTTGGAAATGCTTTTTCCACTATGGAAATTACATTAATATGCAGACTCACTTAAATATTTAAAACACATAAATGCAAAGAGTTTTTCACTACAGATTTCTGGAAACTTTTTTTATGCGAAAATATTCACTGCTCAAGCCTTTCACCCTTTATAGGATTTTAACATGCTAACTACATCAACTATTCAACTTTCCCATTGGCTTTAAATTCTAGTTCTTAACCATCTCTACTGACACACTTCTGGACTGGAGTGGGATTTAGATTACCTGCATCATTTTCTGCCAATTATCCACATATTATTTATTTACTTGAGCTAGCCAAGTGTTATAATGATGCATAAAAAAATTTACATTAATTTCTACACATAATTTTTCATTTGCCACTATGACAAATAACTATCACTACAACACCCCTGTCAGGGATTTTCAGTCAGTAAATCACAAAGAAAACACTCAGCAGCTACCACTGCTTTAGAAATACATGACTTATTTACAAAGAATCATCTTGTTGAAATACTGGTCACAAAACAAGATGTATTTTCCCAAATTCTCCAACTGGGCTTCTTCAGAATGGTGGGAACACAGCTTGTGATGGGATTTGAGAAACTAAACCACTTACTGCTGTGGCATGTCAAAATTCTGCAAGTATTCTGAAGTTCAGACAGTTTTCAGAAAACAAAAGAGCCTACATGAAATGCTCTGATAAAGCCAATTTCACGAGCGCTTTGCTTCATAAACACATAATTAAAAGCATAAGAATTGATTTTTCATTCCAGTACCCAATCCTACACCTGTGAGTGCTCCTCAATGTGCCAATCTCAGTTCTTCCACATGCAAAACTCAGCATCTCTACCCCTTCCTTCTCTCAAAACAGGCAAGCACCCTGCCTCAGTTAACCCTGTACACAGAATGTTTTAATAATGCATTGCTGGAAAGTACCCATTCACAACAGAGAAACTGGCTTCTGGAGGAAATTTTTTGAGGGGCAGCAGATATGTACAGAGGTGCTTTTACAAAGCTTTTTTTTTTTTTTTTACATTAAAATCTACCAACATGGGGAAGGGAGAAAAGTTGCTAAATTGCACAAGAAAACTTCAAACTGCAGGAAAAACTAGGTAGAACAGTGTCATGGCTGAATTTTCCATTCCTGCTAAAAGCCTTCTGACAATAGCTAAGGCAAACTGTCTAGCTAGGAAAAACAAGTTACAAAGGCAAAATTATCAGAAGACATTAATTAAATAGGGATATTCACCTCATTTCAGGAACTTCAGCAGCAGATATACTGCCTGTTGTATTCACACACAATAGATCAACTACTCCTACCTGAACTTCACACAGTCTTCCAGTCAAAGCAATTGCTTCAGGAACTCAGCCTTTCACAGTAAAAAAAGAGTTTCTTTAGCTCCCAGTCACTAAGTGATTGAGAAAAAATCTCTATGGAGGCAAGATGGGAGTATTATGCCAGAGCTAGACTGTAAACTCTAAGAAGCAAGGACTGAACCTCACTAGGAATTTATTCAGGATGGATCCAGACTCTGATCTACTGAACTGCAGAATACAGATACCACTACAGCCTCAATAAAAACAAAAGTAGGACAGGAGGGATTTAGGTGCTAAGGTATTGTCACAGGTTATAAAGACATATAAATTCTGAAGGCACCTGACCTCAGCCAGGCTTACTAGCAAAATGCTCACATGACTCACAAGTGAGTCACATAACTAAACTGAGATTAAAATTCATAGAAGCATCTTGAAGAACAGAGTGGGAAGCTACTTACACACTCAAAAAAGTTAGAAGACAACCTAGGAGAAAAATACCTGCAAACACAACATTATCTAAGCAACAATCATTGGAATTATAAGGACTGAAGAAATTCTCCAAGAATAAAAGCTCAGTTTTTCCTCTTACAAAAATTATTTTCTAAATGCACCTCTCAACTACATAAAAAAACTTCTCCCTGAATTCAACACACATCTTAGTTCCCTCATTTCTTTTTTTCCAGTGTGGTCACTGCAAGCAATGATCCTGTTAGGGTCCCTCAGCTGCAGCTGGTCAGAAAATCAGACCCACAAATTGAGGAGGTATCACTGCACAGGCACTAAAAACCTGCATTGCTCCTCTGTAATTCTCAGCTTTCTGGAAACATGTAGGAACTGTAGCTCCATGAGGCTTTTGTACTTCTGACAGGGGAAATGAGCCCCTTCTCTTTCTGTGTGGTTTCTCTCCTCACAGCAGTACAACTGCTATGGTGCTAAATCACATATGCTTTTGTTGAAATCCTGACAAAATCAGTAGTTTCTTTCACCAGCCAAGTCTCTCACTTGAGTTCCAGGATTGGGCAAATAATGCAAGCTACAAATGGAAAACAACTATTATTCTGTATGTTCATAAATCCGCAGTTCTGGAAAAGCTTGCCTCTGGTAGTAACATTATACTCCCCCTGAAGTATGTGCCTGTTGATACCTGAAGTATTAACATTTACAAATCACTACAGATCCAATTAGAAAGTACAAAATAAGGTGTCATGGTAACAAGCTACTCTCCAAACAGTGAGACTCAAACATGAAACAAGCAGAGAAATTAGGTTTGGAAAATACTCGAGCAAGGGTATGGAGTCCAAGCTCATCAGACAGGAAGAGTGTGCACTGGATTTGTGAGAGAAAGCAAAGCTCATCTCAGTGCTTACAGAGAGAGATAGTCAGAAGTTCTGTATTTCCAATATTTTATTAGAAAATAAGGAATTTTCAGGGCTCACTGGCAGTAGTACCCAGATTACACCCACCCAAATTAAGGTTCAGTTACTGAAGACGGTAAGTAGGAATCTGGAGCAGGTTAAAGCAGCCACATTGAACCCTCTTGTGAAGAATTTTCTTGAAGTCAGCAGGCAACTCCTGCTTCCTTACTGGGAAAGCACAAACACAGGCAATGAGAGGCCAGGAGAACAAAAAAATACACATTTCATTAGCAAAGGCACCAGAAAGGCAAAACTTTGGATGCAACCAAGAACAATTGTGGACCTAACCCTGACCTCAGTGGGCCTGGCAGCTCAAGGCTTTGAGAGCAGAACTTGTTCTGAGAACACAGCTAACAAATACTTGTGGCAGCAATTTGCCCTTAAAGCACTGATTCCCAGAATCTGTTGTCTGTAGGGCCACCCATGGATCATAAGGACACAGCATTTGTTAAATGAGAGCACTTGGACATCGTCTCCATGAAGATTATGAGATATCCTGGTGGCTGCAACTCCAGGCTGAGGCCCCTTCCCTTGGCTCCTTTACCAAGATGACACAGAAGGCAAATCAACCTTTAAATTTACCTTTAAAGCTGGCAGGAGCCATGATGTTTTACCCAAAGGATACCATTTAGCTACTAGACTAGGACAAGATTCACCCATGTTAAACAGTTTTGATAATTATTTGAAATAAAAGTCCACAGGAGTAACAGTGAAACAATGAAGTCAAGTATGTCAGCAAGGATGTATTTAAGGAGAAAAATAAAATAGCAAGTTCTGTCTAACCAGAATACATAAATTTTTAGATAAAACATATTGTGTTATACAATTTTTTTATTTTTTAGTAGAGAGAGGAAAGAGAAGAGAAAAAGAAGAGCTACGATACCAATAACATGACTGCCATCTTATGAGTTATTGTATAATTAAAATTCATTTCCTAGCATGAAGTTTTGGAATTAGTGACAGGATGAGCACCAAAGAAATGTATATCATCACAGTATGAATAAATAAAGTCCATTCATTATTTCACATGCACTGTATGCTAACTGGTCTAAGTTATGCATTAGTAAGTTCCTCTGCATATCTGTCAGTTCTTGGAAATTCTTGGAAAAAAGTAATTAGGTTTGTATTGGGTGTATGGAAGGTCACTGTGCTTGCAAGTTCTAGATACAGGGTCAGTGTAGGTCATCAAATATTTCAAGTATTTACAGTTTACACATTTCAATTCTGGAAGAAAAACCAAGAGAGATTCCTAAGAAAATTTGGACAAGACTTGAACTGAACACTGTTGAAAGATCACAGGCTCCTCTTTCACCAGCTCCTTAAGACTTTAATATATTTTGCATATCTGCCTGTATCAGAAATCCTGGCCAGTACATTTAACAAATGACATCTGAGTCCTGAGAAAATTCCAGAAGTTTGGAAGATATAATAACTCAGTGACTAACAGTAATATTTGCCTTTCTGAATAGAAAAGGATTGTGAGTTATTGATTCTCTCAGTTTAAGGCAAAATATGATTTCCCTGCATGAAAGTAATTCACTTCCCAACATCTACACCCCTCTCTTTACCAACAAAAATTTTAAGTGCAGTCAGTGATGGTCATTTCAGTACTCCTTCCTACACTGATGAATAAGAAAATTAATGCAGGTCCACATCATGAATTCAGAACTTCATGGCTTTATAATATTTATTACCAAATAACTCCAGCCAAGTGGTGTATGATTTTCATCTCTGAACTGGCAACAGAGTAAGTAAGGAAATATTTAATGTGGATATCTTTGTTCAGGCACTGCTGCTCAGCAGTGCCTGCTGCCTACAGCCATACACCTTATATTCTCTCTTCAAAAGCACTTTTTTTCTGGAGTAAACAAAACAGATCAATTTGCTTGCAACTCAAATCAAAGAAGGTCAACCATAAGCCAAGTGGGAAGGATGCCACAGTGGTTTTATCTTGAGATAATTGTCACATTATAAAACCATGCATGAAGTAGTGGTAAAATCCTCTTTGTAGCCAGTGAAAACCAGAACTTTGTTACAGGGACTCTTAATGCAGCAGCTCTTAATTAAATTCATACCCCTGATGAGTAGAACACGTTCCCTTCCCCACTAGGAGGATGAAGTACCCCCTACCTGTTTGGTTGGTTGGTTTTTTCTTCATGATTTATATTCAAATCAGGCAGAAATTTTAACTGACAACATCAGTGGGAAAGACTCCCCTCTTCTACTGAATATCTGAGCCCTAGCTTTAGCACCAATGATTAAATTAGCAAGTCAAACAAGGTAAATGAGGGAAGAGGAAACAAAGATATTTTTGCTGCACCTTCTCTTTCAAACTGATTATGCTGATGGTCACGTTTTTAGATCTCTGATGTATTTGCCCAAACAATGCATTTGACATCATTTTCACAAATAAACTATTTCAACCTTGGAAATTTTTCAGAGCTTGATCTCCTAACCTAATAAAAGAGGACAGTTGGGGTACACACACAAAGTAATGTCAGAAACTTCCAGACACTGGCAATTTGCCTGCACTTCACACCCCTAATGTGTCCTTTGTTTATTAAGATGGACAAAGCATTCCCTACTTGCTCAGCCTATGTTGTTGGCAAAACAGGGACATTTATTTCAACAACCTTAAACTGAAGGGCAATCAAAGAGAAAGGAGCAGGAGAACAGAGCATTAAAAAAATCCATCATACTGACAGAGCTCTCTTCTCCAAGGAACACACAATACTGGAGACAATCCTACTCCCAGATATCTGCATCACTCAGAACTGGACAAGGAAACAGATTTTGGGTTTACTTGAATACTCATTTCATTCACTCATTTGTTCATCTAGACAGCTCTTAACTGGATTATAAAAATAATCCAGTTTCCTTAGAGAAAAGGCACTGGCCAGACTATGTATTCTTATCTTCATTAACATACTGTCAGAATTTGTGTTAAGCCACCTTAGGTCCTTGCTTTTTATTGAGAAACTTCCTTATTTTCTTAGTCAGTCACAGAAGTATAATTACAGTCAACAAAAAATACAGTTAAAAGTAACTTTAGCTTATTAGAGTTGAATGAATAAATTTATTTATTATTTCTGGCCAGAAAATAAAACCTTTTCTAGAGGAGAAGCAGTTATTTCCTTGGACGTTACATCTAGCTGTTCCCCTGGATGGGTGCATATGTGGTGATGGGTCTGGGGTGACGGGGGAGTGGTGATCTTTTACTGGACTTTTTCCCAGTTATTTGCTTTATATTCAAGCAAAAGCAACAGTGCTTGTTCTGAGGATTAAATTTTTTACAGTGAAGGCACTGAAACCGTGGAGGAAAATGTCCAGAGAAGTTGTAGATGTCCCATCCCTGGAAACTTTTAAGGTCAGGCTTGGACAGAGCTCTAAGCCAACTAACAGAGTTGAAGATGCCTCTGAATACTGCAGAAGAGTTGAACCAGAGGACCTCTAAAAGTCCCTTTTGACCCAAATGATTCTGAGATTCCGTGATTCTTTACTCTTTAAATCCTCCTCTGCTTCTATGCTAGGAAAGTCCATCTGTTGAAAATGTCATGAAGGGCAAGGTACAGAACACATTCACAGTTACCTGAATTTGAACACTATTTTTTGACAAGGGAGGAGGGTAGTTATTAAACTGTCTTTTATCTCTCCAATGCTCCCACCAAGAACTCTCCCAGACAAATAACAAATGAATATGTTCTGTTTTGGACAGCTGCTCTTTTGATTACAAACTCATTATATGTCTTTATATATGACATCTGTATCATAGATAATAGTTCAGTAACAGGAATAAAACTGCGGCCACATCAGTCTGCTGCAATTCCAACACTGACAGGGTTGTTATGCCAATAATTTCCATTCAGCTTTTTAAGTCTGGGCTATGTACTTCGTCAGAGGATCAGCATCTCCTGCTAGAACACAGCTTTTAGACAACCTCCACTCTGAATCAAGCTTGCTTGTTGATAGCAAATCTGCTTTGTTTAATAAACTATGCCCACATTGTCTTCTCTGGAATGAATTTGTATCCTCAGTCTGTATTTCCCAGCTCTACAGCAACCAAACCAAGCAGCAGCTGGGGTGTTAATAAGTGTTGTGACTCTAGCTTTCAGTGAATTAAATTACTGTAGAAACTTATATATAAGAGATACAAAAAATTAAAATGTTCTCTTTAAATCTGCCTGCTCCAAAAAAAGAAAAAAAGAGAGATCCATACATTTATATGCATTTACCTTTAATGTTTAGTTTTAGTGGAAATACTCACACAAACTTGAATTCCAAAATTCCTCAATGCAGGAAGCAGCAAACATCTTGGTGCTCAGAGGCTCATCACATTTTCAACAGAGCAACTTCTCACTGCAGAGCTCCAGAGCTCAACCCATTTGGTTTGTGTGCTGAAACATTCAGTAAATTACTGTTTCATTTAATAATGGCAGTGGAACGTTGCCCACTGGCAGCAGTAACTGCTCAAGCTAAGTTCAAGGTTACTGAAGCAAAGATACTAATTTAAATATGAGATTGTACAGTGAAACTTATTTTTATTTGGGGCAGTACCATTTTACATATTTAATGAGCATTAAAAAGTTACACCACACTGTACATTTTATGGCTACTAAAGCAAAAGGAAAATTTGTCCAGATGGTATGAAAAAAATTGAAAGCTCAATTTACTTTGTGGAAAAAGGGAAACTACAGCAGCTCCAGTTTGAAATCTAGATTATGCAGGCAAGATAAGGTCATCAAAAGTTTTTTTCCTCTACAACTGATGGTGTAACCACCAAAATATGTAACATCTGTATAAAGAACACAGTTCATATCATTTGAAGGAAAGTTTTAATTAAAACTCCTATATGATTAATTACTTGGGCTAAAAGCAGTAAGTTATCAAGCTTGAACAGCAATATTGAAAAGAACAGGTTAAAGGACAGGAAAGAATATAAGATAAAAAAGATCTCTATCCAGCCAAGGGAAGACACTTAGAGGAGCCCTACTGTACATGACAGCATTTGGGCAAGAGCAGAATTTCTGAAGATAAAAAGGAGTTATACTGACACATCCAAGGATTAAAAAGAGCAGAAATGTGGGCAGGTAAGAAAAAAATAAAAAATTCTTCATCAGTGTAGCAGAAAAGAGAGCTGTAGGGAAGGGGCTGGAAGCATGTAAAAGTACAGAATAGGTACACTGCCTCACTTTGACTTACATTTTAAATAGAAAAATCAGACAAAATACTATAAAAAGAGATTAAAGAGAAACACAGACAGGACTTCAAAAAGGCACTTTCTGAATTAAAAATATATCCAGTAGCTTTCATCTAAGATACAGAATTTGAAAAAGAAAAAAGCCTGCATCCATTTTGCATCAAGCAGGATGACAGTTTACAGAAGGAGAAGTACAAGTCTCTCTAAATCAACACTGCAAAGCACTTTAATGCACATTTGCCTTTTATTTATATCTCCTGTAATGTTGGCAGGATAAGAACAGAGGTTAGGGAGTGGAAAACATGTATTTTATTACTGTGTTTCTGCTTGTCTAGGAGAACACTGGAATTTCTGTAATGAGGACTCTGCCCACGTTCACCATGAAAGAATATGAGGAGAAGTTCTGCCTTTTTACATGAAACAGCATGTTTGCCCAAAGCAACAGATCCCTCAAAACAACCATCTCTTAAAACTGCTTTTTTCCCAACAGTGAAAAGATGGATCTCAGGGATTTTTCACTCAAGCTATGTTGTTGCTGGCTGTTGCTGGATGTGCTCTCAGTGAAAGGACCTACCTTAATGCAATGTTTTCATCACATACTTTTGGGTAACACATCTGTTGGTACTGAATGGAGAGGTCAGTCATGAGGGCAGCTCATCAGAAAAGATGGAAAGGCAAAGGGTCAGGAAGGAGGTGGGATGATGGATGAGCCATGGCTGTGGGGTGGATTCCTCCACAAGCCTTCGAGTACCCCTGATGTCTCACTAAAGGACAAGTGCTGCTTCAAAGGCTGAAATGCTGCTTGGAGTAGGTAGAGGAATTATCCCCTGAATAAACTCCAATCAAATGTGTTTCTAAAGGAAGGACTGCTCCTCACTTGATTCACTAGAGGGTACAGAAGACAGTAAGCTAAAAGGCTCATATATTAACAGGGAGACATGGTACTTCTTGAGAAATACAGCTGATACAGGAAGAAAAAAACCTTGTAAAGATATATTCCAGAGCAGCACCAACAGCAAGTCAGCTCGGGTTTTTATAAGGGTTTTTATCTGGGGCATTATTTGGGCCTGATTCAGCAAGTGCTCTTCCAGTTTTTTGTTTATGTCCATTATTAAAAAAAAAGGTTGCAGTTGTGCTGTTCAGCTTGAATATGAAGATAAATACTTTTCAAAGTATTTTATCTAAACCTGAACATGAATCTATGGAGAAGAAGTGTTTAACTGCCTAAAAGGAAGCTACTACTTGCCTCAATACAGCAACAGTAACAAGGAATATACAGCTGTGTCAATCTAAAATAGCAGAAACTGCTGCTTTTCTCGTTATTTATTTAAGAATGGCACATAAAACTTATGTCTGTGACTTAATGTGATCCACCACCATGGCATTTCCTACCCCCATGCACACATAAATATCAATATTTATGCTCAGTGAGGAGAAAATTCCTGTAACAGCCTCTTCCCCACTCAAGTTTTCCAATAGGATTTATCTGATTACTTACCAAAACAATTCTGATGCATCCTTGGAATGCTTGATGGAAGCCCAGTGATTTATTTAGAATGCTGTGCAGTCTATCACATACACTGCTTATCTTGTAGGAGGTTTTTTGATTATGATTCTAAGGATAACATGCCAGTAACCCTTTCTGTAAGGCTAAATTTAATATAGTGCTCCTATGAGTCATTTGACAGAAAGTATGTCTTTGTGCATATCAAATACAACTTATAAAACAATCTGTTCTCTAATTAATTGATTGAATCTAATTGATCTTACTGATTTTTTTTTTTTACTTACAATAAGTAGCTTATGAAAGATTTTATGATGATCCCTCTCTGAGGCATCACAGAGTGAAAACAGACTCTTAATTATTCTCTTCCATCAAGCTTTATTTTGGATTTCATTAGACCTGTCACAGATGTTAAGGTCACAAAAGAAAGAAATCTTCAAGATGTCAAAGGAGAAATTCTTGGTAATTTACATATGGCAAACTACTGGAACTATTGCTATTAAAGAAGATCTTGTGATTATTATTTCTTAATTACAGCATTTGCAAACAGATAACCATTTCTCCAACCTTCTTTAAAAGTATATATTTGAAGGCTGATTCTCAATATACAACAAATCTATTTGATTTGTGGAAGAAGATTTAAAAGAAACCAGTACAGGTTTTTCTAAACTGTTACATTCTGTGCAATTATTGGTAGAAGAAATGCAACAGTCTGAGGATAAACTGAGGATAAAATGTTGCAAGATGTTGAACAGTCTCAAACAACTTGTCTGGGATACTGAGGATAGACAATATGAAATTGCACTAAAGAATAAATTCAATTATTGTATCCTGAGGGGTGTACAGACATTCTGGGTTGAATACCGTTTTCTACAGATGAAGCCAAAAATTCATCTACCTACAAAGAGGGAGATGCGGGCCCATTATGTATTGAAATGTTCATTTATGTTCAAATATTCATTTATTATTTTGCTTCATTTACTTTCATGCCTTCTTTACAAACCACAGAACATATATGAGAAGAAATCCCATATTTCACACAAATATCTGTAAGGCTCAGCATTCATCTCACTCCCACTTGTGTTGCTTGTGCTGCTCTGTCACTTGGGCCCCTTTTTTTTTTTTCTTGTACTTTCATAATTTTTTATTCCTTACTGTCCAAGGCTGCCTTTGCTCCATTAAACTGTGTGCAGCCAACTTTATTGATAGCTCTGCCACCTCACATCAGCATTTCAGAGCCATTGAAATTACTTCAATTCAGCTCCTGCAATGGTATTTAAATAGTAGTGCCTCATTTGCCTTTATTGGGAAGAAAAAAAAAAAAAAAAAAAGATATTTTAAAGTAAGAAGGAAAAAGCACCAAGGCTTGAGTTACCCATCCTGTCAACTGTGCTTTATATCTTCTTAAACACCTTTTTTTTTTTCCCCTGTTAGCAGGAAAATAAGATGTAGATATCCCTTTTACACATTTATATACTTGAAAGAATGTGCATTCTGACAAGCTTATGCTGGGGACTATTATTCTTTATGTTTAGCCCAAAATCTCAGCATCTAAAATTAAAAAATCAAAGAGCTTATTGCTGTACACAGAATTAACATGTTTTTCCTCATTTTGGAAATGAAAGCATAGTCATCATTAGCCATGTCAATATTTCTCTAGGATCTAGTTTTGGAAAAAATAAAATACCTGCATTAGATATTTTTGCTGTGATTTACAAATGGGAAATCTGTGCCTATGAATAATGAAACTGTCAAAGAACTGGGTACCAAGACATGGCCATACACTTTATTTTTCATGCTTAATGTTAAAATCCCATAAAAACACATGAAAGGGGAACCAGCAAATTGCTGAAAAAAAATCCTTTCAACTTTCTAACTCATTAACTTTTCTGAAGAGCTATTTTTTGACTGGGTAGCTTCATCTCTTACTCATCATCTTCTCATACTGAGATGATTTGATGCACAACTGCAGCCTCCCAGTCAACACCAGACAGATGAAATGGCTTCTATATTTTAGGATTCAAAACAAAATAGATGTTCCAAGTTATCAGAGAAATAAATAAACAGTGTGGGTAGTTTTGGGTGGGTATTGGATTGAACACAAACTCCAGCGGGGTTTCCTACCGCATTCTATTCCTCAGGGACAGGCAGCATTGCAACTGACAAAAATCTATTTTCTGTCCTTGCAACTTCAGTATTACCTACTATTATGTACTAAAAGCCTTAAACCAGTAAAATCATTGGCTTAATATAGTAATGGAAGCAAATGATCTGTATTTTTCCCCCTAATATTTGCTGCTTCTTGCCCTGTGATTGATTACAAGTAGAATGTTTGTTTATTTACAGAGATTATAGTTCCCTGCATATATTGGCCTCAAACCTATTCTATTTTTCTTGCTGACTTAAATAGGAGCAGGATTAGATCTGTGATGGAAGCTTTACTGCATAGGAAGCACTGATTTGAGAGATTAACAATACACTGTGGTGACAAAAGATATTCGTCATCACAGATGAGTAGAGCAGGTTCCAAGACAGTCTGTTGAGAGCCCAGTGTGTTTTCATCAGCCTCTGTCAGTTTTTCCCCAAAGTAGAGTTGATTACAGAGCTTCATTTTATCAGAAAACTGGAATGGCATTAAGTAAGTGATTTGTTTGTGCCATGGAGTATTCCAAGGACAGGTTAGAAAGGCATTTTTTTTTTTTTATTTGGAAAAGAAAACAGTATCATTAAAGGCACATCCTCCTGATTTAGTGTAACACTGGCCTGAAGAAAACTCCAATCCAGCTCTGGGATTCCACTGTCAGGTATGCACCTGGAGCATTGCTCCAGCCAGATTCAGGCATTAGATTGAAGGCTGCTGCCAGGAATTCCACTTTTCCTTTTGGGAGCAACTTCTGAATAAAAGCTGTGGCTGGATATGGATTCACTTTTCCCAAAGTAATGTGCAGGCACATTTTGCTGTAAGCTGACTCTATTACTATAGCTATTTTTTTCTTTTTTTTTTTTAAGAAACCATCAATTTTAGGAACACACAGACTAAACACTAACTCTGCTTTGTATGTACATCTTTTCATCTGTGCTGTTCTGAACAGAAATTTCCTTCATAATAACTAAAACCTGGTACCAAGTTCATTCTAGAGAACACTCTCAGAAAGACAGAGAAGAAGAAATTTTTTTTTTCTCCTCTCTTGCTGCTGACTTTATCAGAAACTAGAATAGGAATGGCTTTGCCATGATGGTTAGAGACATTTACATTTACAGAACTTGCATTTTTAAGTAAGCAGGTCCTAAACTACTACCTAAAAAAGAACCTGGAGAGGAACAATGTTACTGGAAATGTGGAGTTTTCCTGAATTTTCATAAAATTACTGTGTTACAAGTCTACAGAATGGCTTAACATATTTTACTTTACAGTTACTTTACTCAGCTGATATGTGTGATACATGAAATCCACTTATTATCACTGACAGGTCTAAGGACCACGCCCTGCAGTGGGATATGAGCAGTATCAGTAAAACATAACAGGAGTAGCATGCAAATTTGAATGAAATTTTGGACTAATTTATTATTTAAAGGGCTGTCCCCACAAAAAATAGCTTCAACTCCTTGATTCTTTTTAATCCATGCCTCAGTTTTTCTAGAAACAAATAATATTTTTTTAAGCCTTTATACTGAAAACAATTAAACATTTACGAAAATTTGTTTACAGGAATCTCTTAAGTGTTGCTATTTCTATAAAACTTCCATATATTTAAATGAACTCAGGCTAAAGATTTAATTATCTACAACTAGCCCTAGTTAATCCCCACAGAGATCTAGGATTTATTACAAATGTGTATTTTATGCATTTTATTGCACATTGTGCATTGTTGAAACGCGCATTTTTATTTACTCCCATCAAAATATGCAAATCTGGAAGATTCTATTAAATTCTGAAAAAAAAAAAATGTTGAAAACAATATTCCTAATGTATTCTTAATTATCCAGTGCTTAACTAGTTCCTCTAGACAAATACTTTAGCAGCTACTGTTTTTAAGGACTTGCCATAATTGAGATTTTAAAGATTCAAAATTTGCATCCTGTTTATTGTTTAGATGATTTCACGTTTAAACATTGAAACAAACTATTTTATTCCATAGATAACTAAAGGCTTGTGGAGTGGATGCCATAGTTTTTCCTAGATGAATTGATATGGTGGTAAAAACAGATAAATTTTCTAGTCTGTCCCAAACAGACCAGAAGAAAGGCTTTTTTGTGCATAGAAGATTGTGTGCTGAAGGAGTCTAATGAATTAAATTCATTCTATTTACAAACTTCGTCTAATTTATGTCTACATAGCACCATCACCTTAATTACAGTGAAAAAAAATGTTTTTTATTTTACCTACCATTGAGTACAGGGTATTTTGATTTTGGTACAACTCTTACTTCACATTAATGCTAATGTTTTCATCAATACAAAAAACACTCACTATGTAGAACAACAAATCCAGTGTAAACCCTCCCTTCAATGGGACGGGAATTACAACATCAAAGGCAGCAGGAAAGCTCTGCTTAAACACACTTTAAGTTTTCAAAGATCTTTAGCAATCTGCAGGCTCTTAGGAAGTTTTGTCCTTTACCAAACTCCATTTCCCACAACTCACTACAAAGCCCAACTTGAGATGATTTGGGTCATCATTTATACAAAACAGAAAAGCTTTAATCATGCTCTTTCTGGAATACTAGGCTTTTAATAAAGCCTTTTTTTTTTCCCATTTACATGTTTATCCCATTTGCGTTCTTTAACATATCTGGAAATAAAAAAACAGAAATAAAATGAAAAGATGAAAATATAGCAACTCACATTACATTTCTAATCTATCTATTCCACCCAAAAGCATTAAACCAGCTAAAAAAATTGTTATATAGCCATGCTGGAGAGCACTATTTCTCATAAATTTTAGTATATATATATCTTAATTTTAAGAAGTTGAAACCTTTTTTCCTACATGGGCCAAATTACTTTCATGTTCTTTTTCTGTCAGAAATATTCATGCAAAACATTTTTTTTGAGAAGACCCCCTGGCAAACAATCACATTTTACTCATGTTCATCTATTAAATATGTTTGGACTTGCAAGTCATCAGATTAAGAGTGGAAATCTTTATTGAAAGGAATTCAAATGAATTCAGCACCTTTCCCTCCCTGCCAATGAGTTTATTTTTCTTTGTGAGTACAGATGTGACTGCTATTTGCTGTGGCTGAAGGAAATGTGAAAGCAGCTGCTGTAGTTTAAAGCTGTTGTGATCTGCACATTTCCCCTCTTGACCCATTATTCCTAAACCTCCATCCCAGTTCTGAGCTCCACGGGATGTGCTCTTTGCTGTGGTCACTCTTGGCACTGCAAATTTGCAGATTTTGACACTGAAAATCTGCAGATTTTCCTTCAGTTTCCTTGGCCTCTGATGAAACCGAATAATTGCTGAGAGCTGTATCAAACAGTGTGCAGAGCTCTGTACCTGAATGTAGGTTTGAGGTGAAGCATGGGGGAAAAAATAACTTTTGTGATCCTTTGAAACAGAGAACTTTTCACGTGCCACTGATCTAAGGGATTTAGCTACAGAGAAAAGGCTCTACTATGATAGATTAAATGTTCTGATTAAATTTTCTAACCAGGTTTCCTGCAGAATTGCCCAGAGTTTTCCCTGCAAAAAGGCCCCCATGTAAATTCTCACTATAATAAAGCTCGGTTTTGAAATGTCAGATTAGAAACCCGAGTGTGGGATCAGTGATTGCAGCTCTTGTGGAAAGGCAGATCATCATATACAGTGTAACAATGTGAGAATGGAAGAGAAAGAAAAAGCTTTAACCAAGATTTAAGAGCTTCTCAATTCCAAATGTGGGTCCACTACTGGCTGACCCTGAGGTAGCTTGGAGTGAGATAAACCACTTCTTTTTTGTTGCATTTCCCAACTAAGACTTGATCTTTTTCATGGGAAGAATCTGCCATTATATCATCAGCACTATCTTCACCTCAGTAAGCCTGAAAGGCTAAAACCTGTTTGCTTTACAGAAAGATCAAGTAAGCTGGACCCTTTTGGAGTCACAGAGGAGAAATCCGTGGGAAGCAGGACCGGAATGCATCTCCCAGAACAACTATGGCTACACCAAGATTCTCCTCTTGAATCTTTATTCATTTGCTTGAGAAACTCAGCAAATGAATAAAGGTAATAATAATCCCACAGAAAATCTTCCTAACTGATGCTCTGATACAGAGTCAAAGCCCACAGAGTATCACAGTCTCAAACTTGAGATGATGTGGCATTAAAAAAAAATCAAAAAGATATCAGTCTTATGGAGTTATAGAGCATAGAGAGAAATCCACTCCATCTGGGATTCATTCTTGTCAGGAATTCCCTTCTGTCATGCTGTTTGCACTCAAAATGGCAAAATCATCTTAACTTGATCAAGAACTAGGCACTACAGCTTTGCCCCTCAGACTCAGTCTGGTAGTGCAGGAAAAACCTTTAAGTGTCAGGTTTTAATTTTTTTCAATGCTTTGCATCTTTTGCCTTCCTTTTTATGTCAGATAATAAACATAAGCTTTGTATCAAGTCATTTTGATAAAAAAAAAAAGCCCAAACAGGTCAATGATGTTAGCTAGAAAATGTTTTACAAAGAAAGTAAAACCAAGCAACTTTCATTTGTTAAAATAAACTGTTTGTTCCCAGATGCTGTTGGGTCACTGGGTCAAAATATGTTTCAATCACTGTGTGTATTTGTTCAGGTATCTGTGGACCTTTAAGCACTACATGTCATGGCATCATATAAATTTAAAAACAGTGGTAACACAAAGGCTGATAAAGAATGCTGTGCTTTCACCTACTTTTTTTTTTTTTCTGTTGTTGTTTAAGTCTGGAGGCAAAAGAAAAGAGAAGAACTGACAAGAAATGTCCTTCAACAAATTAAAATTAGTTGATGTAGGCAGAAATATTTTTCTTCTTGATGTATTAATTATGGAATCATCCAAGCTGAAAGAGACTTTGCAAAGTCATCTGGTCACATCTCTAGCTCAAACCAGGCTTAACAGTGAATTCAAACTACACTGCTCCAGGCTTTGTCCAGTCAGGTCGCAACACCCTCCAAAGATGAAGAATCTTCAAATTACTTGAAATTGAGCAATCTAGTATCTTATTTGTATGTTAATAATGGCAATATAAATTTCATATTTTGCATGTAACTTTTTCCTTTAATTGAAAAAAACCTCAGCATTTCCAAGTGTCCCACGGTATTTTGGTAAAATGAAGTGCCAGTATCCATGTCCCCAAAAGAGTAATTTTAATTACATGTACTATTTTCATTCCTAGACCATAAAACTTTAAGAAGTTAATATTTATCTGGATAAACATTTCTTGATGTCACCTTTCTTTCCCAACAAGGCAAACTGATCAAAATTCATTTTCCTGGTAGAAAGCATAATAGGTAATACAAGCAGTTAATTACTTCTTTGATGAAGTCACTTCTCAAAAAAAAAAAAGAGAGTTTCTTTGGATGAGGATATAATCAAGAAACAGAAGCAGTGTTGTTCTTCTAGAGCACCCAGCTCATCACCATTCATCCAAAAAGAATTCTGGTTTTTTTTCTCAATACCCTATTTCTAGTGCACCAGGGAATATTTTGCTGTGCTTGCTGTCATCTTTTTTAATCTCTGGTTTGTATGGTTGGGATTTTTTTTTCATATTAAGGGTCTCAGGTGATGTTTCATTTGTTGGTTCCCTTTTTTTGCAGACCAGCAGAATAACTGGGAAAAGGCCCCATACCCTCCAGTTCCATACTGGTGTTTCCAGTGGAGTGTGACTGGTTTAATACATGCTCCCAGTAATTTCACGGCTTCTAATGACTTTCTCAGGAGAACAGCAGTGGTGAGGAGCAAATTGTATGAGTAAACATGAGTCATTACAGAGAGCACAGTGTTTCACAGATTAAGATAATCCTTCTATTTTGGTTTCTTGAGAAGATTCAGCAACTGACTGATACGGAATGGGCTGATCTTTTCATCTTTTGGAATTCTGATGCAGGCAGTAATATGCAAGACTCTTGTCGAATATGGAGAACAGAAGGATGTGAAATGAAATTAGTTGATGTAGGCAGAAATATTTTTTTCTTGATGTATTAATTATGGAATCATCCAAGCTGGAAGAGACTTTGCAAGAATAGCTTTTGACTTGTGGCATAATCATGGATGTAAAGAGAAAAGACACCCATCACACGACTTTTTTATACTTGCCATACAAAATGCCCACAAAATCCATTATGATTAAGCGATTTCTCAACCAGTGTATTTTGCAATAGCAAAATACAAAAACACAAAACACCATCTATCAATTAACACCAGTAAAATTACAAATATCTAAAATGAGACTAAAATATTTAAATTTTCTCAAAAACTTAAATGCCAGTATAATAAATTATATTTATCACAATCTTGGAAAGATCCCACACCTACAAAGAGTCTGTAGTTGAAAACATATTGGTGAACATTTTTTTTTTTACATCTGACCAGTTTCCATTGTTCACACAGGCAAAGTCCCCACCCAAACAGTATCTTCTACATAAAAGCAGACTATTTCTTTCCACACTCTTTGACCTACCTCCTCTACACAGTTAACTGACCACAATCCCACCACTCCACAGGATTGGGAAACTTTCAGAAATTAGGTATTTCGAAGGTTTTTCATCCAACAGATGCAGATTGCTTTCAAAATCACCATAATTCTCTTCTCTTTCCTTTCTGTGCTGTCAATGAAATATTAAATGTCAAGTTTTATCATTCTCAATTCCATCCATTGATTCAACTTTTTATGTCTCAACTGTCTAAAATAAAGAATGTTTCATGACAGTAAAAGGCAGTTTGTCAAGATCCTGCCCTGCAAGGTACCTGCAGCCCTCTCAGCCTATCTCTTGCAAAATTAGTATCCTTTCTTTATCTCATCACTCAGCATAGGAATATTGGTAATTTTTTTGTGTTAGAAGAAAGGACATAAAAACTTGAAATTTTAAAATTTTTTCTAATTATTACATAATCTCTTAAATTTATCAATGGGCATAACTCCACTGTGCCAAAATCAATTGGATTTACCTGCCATATGATCCATTTTACTCATCTGAAAGATTTGTCTCGTGCATTTTAAAACCTCATCTATCTGAAGCAATACTACACTAAAGCTTTACCATCATTCTTTATCGATTTTTTGATACAAACTGTCTCCCAAAAAGCAACTGGTCTGTCAAATTTATATTGAAAATATACTCAGCTACTAAGCTTTGCTGGAATTAATATTGTAGCAAAACATCATTGTGTATTTCTCAGACCAATGTATTCCACTGTAAGCTGAAATATTTTGACTTTGACTGTTTAATCTTTATCGCATCATGTTCAACAATTGTCCTGTGTCACTTTCATGCACTTTTGTATTACTTACACTGATTATCTTGAGTTGTTTTTCTGGCAATTTATTTACATTATACACATGATTCTTCTGAAGCACTCTGGACACCTGATAAACATTTGGCCTGATGTGTTGTATCTGCTTTACCCATTAGCATGAATAAAAACCAGAATCCTGATATATTATTCTGTTTGATAATAAAGTCATACATAACACCAAAAAGTAACAGCAATATGTACCAAGACAAGATTACCTTGTCATTCATAACTTTAAACAAATCATATTATTATCTGTTGACAAGAATCTTTTACATTGTGACTGTTTTTTCTTAGTTTTCTTTTTCTCTTCAAATGATGACACCTTCAAAATCCCTGTATTGCTATTTCAGTGCAGATTTCATCATTTAAATAGAGCAGTGCCAGCCTAGTTGTCAACATCTCTGGTTCTTTATTCTCAGTTCTTGAACATGATTCCAAATGATTCCTGCATGACACACATGCAGTATTACCTGGTCTAAAAAGGGATGCGCTAAGTCCTGTTCCTTGAAGTGCTTAAGTGGTTACCATAATTTCCTTCATAGCTTTCATGCAAAAAGTCTTGCCAACTAACAATCTAAACACAACTTTTTTTTCCCCCAGAAATTTCCTAGGGAACATTTTAGCATCCATTTACTGACATCTTCTTAACACAAATGCATACTTGCAATAAAAAAGCACTTCAGATTTAAAAAGTAGATGCTATCATACAGCATCACTGTGCTAAAAGACAAACATCTCTCTTTCTAAATTGTTGCTATTTGGAAAAGAGCACATTTGTTTTCAATATGTACTTGCACACAGGAAGGCCAAAAGTTATGTTTCAGGGGTCTGGTCAGCTTGGTATTGTTTTGAAATAGGGGTTTTTTTAAGGGTATGCAATGTCTTTAAGATATTTTATGTATTGTACATGTTTAAGGTTTCAATGCTATGAACATGAACATCATAAAACTCCTCAAGTCAAAAATCACTTTCAATTGATATACTGTTATTATATAGTTATTTTCTATATCTATATTTATATCTAATCTATATCCATATCTATCTATCTATCTATCTATCTATCTATCTATCTATCTATCTAATATGCATACATGGGCAATACAAAACTCTCCCAGTCAGCCTAATTTTGATGATTTGGGAGACTGGAGCAAATCTTCACTCAGTGTTTGATGAATTTCAAATTTCATTTCACTTCAAATGCTGGCTGTAGCTGAAGGTATTTTACAGATGCTGGTCAAAGTTTAAAGATGCAGGCTACATATTTAGTTACAAGGTATCAGTATTTTCTAAAAAGGCAAAATTTCACTATTGACTCAGAAAACTCAATCCTAACACTTATGTAATAAATGAAGCACTTTGTTATTAAATTATGCTAGGTATGGTATGGGGTTTTTTGGCTTTTTTTTGTTTGTTGGTTTGTTTGTGTTTTTTTTGTTTCTGGGGGTTGTTCTGTTTTGTTCTGTTTTGTTTAAAGTCCTTTACACTGATGTCACCACAACTTCTTGGCTGTCCCATTTTCCAGCTGACCAACTGTCGGTTTCTGTTTCTGGACATGATTACAAAAGCAGCCCAGAATGTGGCAAAGTGAATGCAGAGCAGATTGAACACTGAGGGGAATCTCAGCAATCCACCCAGCAGAAAGTGCTGCAAGCCCACTGACAGACTGGAAGGGAAGAGAAAGGAACCAAAGGAACTGGGAAACGCAGCCAGAAAACTTGTGAGACAGCACGTACGAAATAGCCAGACTCCCAACAATTTGGAAATAATAAGTTATTCCTAAAAGGCAGCACAGCTCAAGACTGCATGGTCATGGAGAATTATCTTCAGATATTTATATTAGATACCATTACTGCTATTAACAAGTCCCCAGCTAATTAAAAAAATACTCTCTGCATTTAATATAGTATTATAATTAATCTGTAAATAATCATGGTTACCTAAAACAGTGAATTTTCCTCTTGAAAATGAATTTCATTATCAGTCTACAAAGAAAACCAGAGAAGAAATGTGGCATGTGTCCATCACTCCTTTATTCTTGCCTAATTCCAGGATTCACACAGCAAAATTCCTTTAGTAGTTTTGTGTAGTGTTATTTTTTCTCCTAGTCAGACAAAATCTAACAGCCCTTTAACAAGGTATGATACCAGATATATGAAATATACTGTCCCATTGATTGAAGACTGATTTCCTTACTCCTAATCTTCCTTTCTCCGTGCTTGGAGTAGAGAAAAATGCATAGTATTTCTACAAGGGACAAGACATCCTTCATAATTCTCAAATTTGAGCCAGATTCCAAAGAAAGAAAATATTCTTATGTCAGCTGTCTATAGGGTGCTTAAAATTAGATTTAGCTTCCTTTTTAGAAGACATGTTAATGTATCAATTCACTTAAGAAGGAAATCCTTGGTATTTCATTTTATTTAAGAGTTGTGTGGATATGGGAAACAAATTTTCAGTTGCAACTTTTTTATTGAATTCCCTTGTTCTTCAAACGTCTGCCATTTCTGCAGCACTCAAAGCAACATCTGAGCTCCTGCTGTAAAGTGCCACAGATTTCTGACAAAATGTTCCTTGTGAAGCCCCCATTCAGGGTGAATGGAGAGTGTGATCCATGGATGCACACTGTAAAAATTAAGTGCACTAGAAGAGACAGGCCTGAAACTAAAGATACAGATTTTTAATTTTTTTATATGAATAGCTCCCTGTTATAGTGTGCTTTCCTCCCTGACAGAAAGTGCAGTATGTAAAAAAAGTGGTAAAATTTAGTCCCCTGCTTTCTTTAATAAGTGAAAAAAGACCTGGGGAGTCCATGAATGGTAAGAACTTTACATTTGCCTTTAATTTAAGGTCTCAAAATGCACTTTACTCTTTAAAAGGATTTTTAAAAATCCTGGAATTAAGAAAACTTCTGCCTCAAATATTAGATCAGATCACAATGTTCTGAGTTGGAAGAGAGCTACAAGGATCAGCTAGTACAGCTCTCAAGTGAATGGCCCATATGGAGATTAAACCCACAACAGTACAGAGTCTAATGGAGGAAAATAAATTAAGCATGAAAACCTGCACTGACAGTATTGTGTACAATCTTCCAACTTAAAACCACATCTGATGGGTAGAATATTGTGTCAGTCAGCACTGGTTGTGGCATTAAATTAGACAAACTAAGATTCTGAATAAAAGTTTTCTTCTTCTAATGCCACATTCCCAAGGGTAACAAAAATATCACACAGAATTATGAGCTTTCCAGGGCTGTGTTTCCCTTTTGGTATGACCCACACAGGACCTAAAAATGGTTGAATGCCCCTTCCAAGGAATCCAGGTGGGATGTAATTGATGCAGAGTTTTTATAGCACAGTTCAACACTCTTTGCATGTTATATGCCAAGTATCATTCTTAAAATTTAAACAGCTTTGATATATCAGTGCAAATGTAAGAAGATAAAAAATGAGAACTAAATATTCAACTTTTGTAATGAAGTGACATTCAAGAAATCAAAACACACTGTCCTTTTTCAGGAAAAGAGAAGCCAAAAAAAATCTACCCAAGGTAATTGAAAACTGTACAAAATACCCTCAGAACTGCACAGAAATAATTTTCACTAATATCTAGAAAAATTTGTGGTGTCTTTGATATCCTTGACCTTATCCTTAAACCACAAGTTAGATGCTAATCCATTTCCTCTTCACTAAAATCACAGAAAACAGCTATTTCAACAAAGGATTTTACTTCTTAACGTGTGGTTTAACACTTATTGCAATTTTCTTCAAAAATATTTTAGTTCTAAATAGCAACTCCAACAAGTTATATTTAAAATTGTAACTCCAAAAAAGGAATTAGAAGTCATTTCAGATGCAACTATTTGTTTTAGCTAAAATTAAGAAGCTTTCCAAAAGCATCCCCTACTTGATTTTTAACATAAAATCTTAATAATGTATTTTTCCATAATTTTACAAGAACCCAAATTATAAAATCCTGTTTAGTCAGCATATACAGTTAAACATTTTGAACCTCTATACAACTTATGTATCAGCAGGATGTAGATTAAAAGTTGTACATAATTATAAAATTTCATTGAAATGTTCACTGACTATTAAAGTGCTCAGAGATTTTGGACTAAATTTCATATAAATGTTAAATCATTCTTGTACTGCTTTCAGAAAACTGTCCATTCTCAGTTTAAATTTCTGTTGTGAAACTTTCCATTAGTTGGTGACAAGTGAACTAAGGCAACCAAAGTAAGGGGTTTTTTTACTTCCAACACATCACTAAATCACTAATAGTTGCCTTACTTTGTGAAGAGAAAATACAAATAGGGATATTGAAAAGAAAAAAACAACCTTTTTTTTTCAGTGGAATCACTGAAAAGAACATTTTTCTGGGACTGCAAGCAAGCCAAATAAGCTTTCTAGGCCTCTATTCTTTCTGTAACATAATGCAGTTGATCTTTACTATGTATTTAAGTTACTGTTAATTGCTGTTATTCAATTTTCATCATTTTGTCAACCAAAACTGCAATCCATTACCTTTAGTAAGTGTTCCTGTGCCTAAATTTGTCTTCACAGAAGAAATTCTGTCATTTTTCCGTCTAACCTTAACTCTGTGGACATAAAACACGTGATGAGAATTTTAAAAAGCCCTGCCATATACAATACCCAAAAAGGCATGAATATGATAGCAGTGAAAAACCTGCCTCAACACTCTATAAAGATTCGCAGAATTCATCTCATTGCCTGTGATTAAGATGATATCCCTTTATTTTATTATATATTCATAACTTTAAAATACGTGCAGGAAGTGACAGTACTCCAAGGGAATCTAGAGATATAAAATTTAATAATCACAGATTATAAATGATCTCTAGCTCAGGCAACCAGGTGGTAGATTCATGGTGATTCCCATGAGTAGGGAATATTCAGATCAAAGCCACCACAGTAACTCTTACCCTGTCATCTTGGCTCTTCTGCAGCAGTCAAAGCAGAAAATCCTTCAACCTCATAAACAGTTTGCAGTACATAAAACAAGAAAAAAAACCCAAAAAAACAAAAAAAAAGTCATGAAGAACAAAACATTTTCCCTCAGGAAATTTCCTGCACTGACCCAAGTGGGGAAAAAAAAATTGATTGTTTCATCTACATCAAGCAAGACTTGAGATAAAGCCAAATTTCTCATGGCTACCCGAAATACATTACACAGAATTAGATTTTTTACTGAGGTGGTTTGTTGCATGTTTGTCTTAACATACTATTATCTATTTCACAAATGACTAAAGATATACAGTATTCTGCAGGTGAGTGCTTCTGGAAGAACCTCTCCATTGCATTTTTCTTTTTTTCTTCCTCTTCAAGAAATGTGTAAAGTTTCATAGAAGCTCAGCTTTCTTTTCCAATTATTTTTGATGTGTTTTATTTTTAGAAGCAAAGGGAAAAATGCCACAGCAAAAGAGCCTCAGAAATTCAAAGCTGAGGTAAGGCACTGAAGGGACAAATTCAAACACTGGGTTTTACTGAGCAGCACAAAGAGTGAAGTAAATTCCAGAATGTGCTGTAAGCTCAGAATAGGTAATTGTGCAACTCAATTTCATATAAATGTCAAGTGGGCCAGACCTAAGCACATACTGTCCTAGAGGAGTGTGGCTCTATGTGCACATCTCATGCTCATATACAGTCATGACTGTACATACAAAACTCAAGCGGCTGCACAAAGTAGAAATAACCAGCTTTTGGGCTGACAGCTCGTAACTACAGCTGCTGAAATAGTCCTGCTATATTCCATTGTGGAGAACTGAAATCCTGGAAAAACAGCTCGTGCTTTTTGGAAAGATTCTCTTCAGAATCCTGCTCCTAAGGCTACGTCTGTGCCAGTGCAGTGCCAGGGCTGGACATCTGCTTTTTTTCCTAACTGCTTACATCTATGATTATTCTGACACAGGATGGATACATAAGGCCAGTTCCTAACAAAATTTAAACATTAATTTTTTTTGTAAAATTCATTACTTTAAGTTTCACTTCAAAAGAAATTCCTATACCTTTAATGAGCAACAGGTTTAAGTGTTTTTGTGAGACAAAGTTTCAAGCACTTCCATTACACAAGTAAATAACAATTAAAAAAAAAAAAAAAAAGACATAAAAAGAGATTGCCAAAGGAAGCTCATTAGTTTCTGGATTTATAGACTAAAATCTGCTCATTCTCCAGTCAGAGACTCAGGTAAGAACAAGTATTTCAGACAGCTTTGTGAGACACTCATCTTCAAAGCCAGGGCACAGATCCTGGTTTATTTAATAGCTCAGACATAATTTCATTAGCTGTGCACGAAGTGCCTGCTTTGAATTTACTTGTAGACATCTTATTTGCTTTTAAGTGGTTTGAAAATATTAATTTATGATGGCTGCACGATGCAATTTGGTACAAAGACCTCAGAGAGCTTTTTCTCCTGGGACTGGTGTATATCGGAGCAAGGCTGTGCAGAAGTACAAGTGCAGCTTCTGCCAGCACTCATGTCTAGGGTTTTTGCTCCTCAGGTAACAAATTCTGCCCTTACAGAGTGCCTGTTGGTGTGGAATTGGTGCTGCACTGAATGGGCCGCACCACCTGTGGTTCAGTGGTGGCTTTGTTGGATTTTGTCAGAAATCTCCAGAGTTTTGCTCCAATAGGCAGCATAAAGAGTCCCCCAAGACTTTCACCTACAGGTGAAGCTCATGGCCTTGTTCTTTGCCATAAATCAAATACTGCATTACATGGACTAGCACTGTTATCAGCTATGGCAACTCCTACACTTGATTTTATCCAGAGGAATTCTAACATTTGAGCTTCCATAAGGAAAACAACAAAACACATGGGATTTCATTATGTCTCTAGTTTTCCTTAACACGTGCAAAGCTCAGTATGGGCAGTGGGCCTTCTATCAGGAGGGCATAAAGCCTGAAGTCAAATGATTTTGGGCACTAAGAGCAGAGGGAAATAAACTGAAACAAGAAGTAGCAAAAGCAAGACAAATCTTGATGCAACCACATGGGCAGTGAAAGCAATTGCCCTTAGTTATTTTGTCATGGAATGAAAAGCTAAAGCTAATCCCCTTAGCCTTTCCCACGTGGAAGTGGAATCCAAAACTAATCCTTTTACAGTAGCTATACCACATGAAATGGGGTGTTTTAACAAATCCCCTTAATCATCACGGCAAGAATCAGGGAGCTAAAGTCAATCCCTTTAGTAGCCTACACAAAAAGGGAACTAGAGCAATCTCCTTAGTTATGCTACTGTTAATAATGAACTTTATCAAGCCTATAAATATTTTGATACAAAATTATTAGTAGCATTCTTCTGATATGCTAAGAACCAACAGAAGGATGCAGTAGCACCTATGGTACAACACTTCTATCCAATTTTTATGGAATAAAAATTTTACTGCTCACCACTTCATGACCTATTAGTCATAGCCATAATGCAAGAGTATCCATGTATCCATCAGATGAGAGGGAAAACAAAAAGTTGGAGTTCTTCCTTAAGAAAATTAAGAAATTGGGAGTATTCCTTGTAGCATGGAAGGCTGATGATCAGTAGTAACAGACATGGAGAGAAATCACTGAACAAGGCCATACTGAGAATATCAACACATTATTCAGCTGTTGTGTCTGCTAACTTAAACTTTTACCTTTTTTTTTCCTTCCTCTACGATATGCCCAGCTTTTAACACTACTAGGAAGTCTAAAAGAAACATTTATTGGACTTCTTAAAAGACAAAATAAAAGGTCAGGTGGAACACATCTGCTCTTCAAATGCTGTTTTACATCTCAACAACACTTGTGATCTTTCACTTTATTTCTGCAAGTCATGTATTATGTTTTAAACTCCTAGGATAGGATTCTTCTGGTTAAATACAATAGCAGAGGATTATCCTCTTAAATCTAAAATACAGTTATAAATTATTATTCATAAATACATGGATTTTATACTGGGTTCCTTTCTATTTTAGACTCCATGAAATTATGTTTATTAAAAAGAATTATGTTTCCTTATTAGCAGCCAATAGACATATATAGAAACTATCTATTTTCCACTTTTTTTAGTTAATTGGTAGGATTATGTGAAGAGTGTCAAATTCTGCTAGGATTGCTTACAAAAATACATAATCCAGGTGGTAAAGGCCTCTGTACCCACCTGGATCCCTTTGCAGGATATTAAATCATGTAAAAAAATTACTGTCTGAAGTGTATCTTCTTATATCTGAAGTTTACAATTCTCTGTATTCTGGACTAGCAACTGCTGCTCACTTCATTTCATTAACTGCTCTTCAGAGAAGGGTTTTCAAGCTCAAATGTCGTACCAGAGGTTTGAACATCTACTGCCAAAGACGGCAAAGCAGAGGATAATTTCTCCAACAACCACACTTTCAGTCCAGCTGGAGTATTTTTTTCTCACTTGGTGAGAATTCCAGTGGAGCAGAAAAAACTATTTGGATACTATATTTTCATCCTGGCAATGGTTAAAACTCCTGGTACCCACAAACATCCTACAATCCTATCATTTAAAGCCCTATCAGAACACAAATTATTTACTGCAATTTGCAGAAGGGACTCTGTGTGCTTAAGTATGTAAAAGAGGCTTAAAGAATGCTTAAAGCTTGATAATCTGGTTACTTCTCTGTAATTTTAAAAATTCATTCCATGTATTTAGACATCTGTAAAAGATTCAAAAGTAAAGTTGGCATGGTTTGGGTTTTTTTTAGCTTTCTTTTCTGCTAAGTCTAAGTAAAGGCTTCCAATATAAGGTCAGGCTACTGCAAATCCTTAAGAATATATTAATTCTTTTGTTCTTCATTATACACAGAAGATCAGCTTTTAGAATATAAATTATTCCTGGCACTAAAAATGATAAAAAGAAAGCAGCAGTTTGCTTAAGAGTTTCCCTAAATTACTGAACACAGCATCTGAGTAAAAAGCAGCAACTGGTCATGAGACAGTGAAGCATTTTCTGCTGCTGCCAATTTTACCTTTCCTCTTAGAAAAAAAAAAAAATAAAATTTGTGGCTTTGGAACAATTCAGAGAGATTTCTTTTCAAAATACCTAGATATTTATCACCTACTTTAGCATTTATGAGACCATTTCCTAAGCACACAGGAATTTCAAAGGGTATTTCCCAAGAGTTCAGTGCAGCAGTTCTGAAGTCTCTGAAAATACAATGGTTCAGATAAAGAGGTGTTCAGTATGCACCTGGAATTTCCATAAATATTGCTTTTCTTCCACTTTATTTTGTTCTGGCTTTTCCTTGATTTTTTACTGAGGGCAACACTCAGTTTGTCATTCTTTCTTTCTCCAAGTGTCTGCACAGTGAAGGCTGAATTATAACAGAAAATATTATATTTAATTTGGAATATACTGAACTTCAGAATATTTGCATGACAGAAATCATTAAATTCTAGAATCCAACACTGCTTGAAAGACACCCAACAGAACTTAAATCAACCATTCTTCCTCCTTCAACCCACTGTGTTTTCCTTCTCAAAATACAATTATTTCTCTACCAAAAAAAAATAAAAAAAGAAAAAAGAAAAAAGAGGGGTAAGAATGTGTTAGTTTTTTTTATTTTCTCTAAAATAGACTTTCTTTTTTTTTTACTGCACTTTTGGGTAAGGCAAAACATTGTAAATGTGTGAATTCAAGAGATGAATGTGCAGCCTACACAGACTTAAAAACTATCTTTTGTGCACTGAGTGCATCAATGTGCAACTCATGCATGCTACACTTATTTCTTTAAATTTCCAACCAGTCTATTTAAAAAAAAAAAAAAAAATACAGAATTAGCATCCATTCTGTGGGGCTGCACAACTAGAAAACTTAAATGTTTACTATGCTCCACTGGTTAGAATGGTTCTCACACCTAAAATGAGAAACTTAACAGAAAACAGAAATCCTGAAAATACTTGCCTTCTTTTGCTATATAATATACAATATATATTGAAAAATAATCACTATATACAATAAATTTTGCCTTTACTAGAAGTGTGTATGTACACAAGACTATTTAAATGAAACAGGAATGGCAAATTAATACAAAAAATATATGCAACATTACTATCATCAAGTTCAGATTTACCACACCATACACTAAAATACAATAAATTGCATTTGGTTGAGCAGTTCAGAGACTGCTTCTAATGCTGTACTATTACAGATTATATATGAGCTGTAAGTATATGGCTATTCTCTACTGGAGCATACAAATTTGTTCATAATCCTCCTCCATTATAGCTCCTTCCCAATAAGTGATTTGTAGTTTTGTATTTAGTTTTTGTTTGCTTGTGTTTTTGTTTTGTTTTTTTTTTTCTTTGGTAGGTTTTTTTTTCTGGGAGGTTGGGGCTTTTTGTGGGGTTTTTGTTTTGTTTTTATGACTTCATTATTTAGGTTAGGAATGGTTTAGATCCGTGACTGCACAGTGGCAAGCGCCAGTGGGCCCAAAATGTGTTTGCAGTATGCAAATAAGAACATGACCATGGTATTCAGTCAAGCCCCTGTGGAATCTGCAATTAGATTATCCACACAAATATAACCAGGACATTGTGCAAGTGTATGCCCAAAATAAAAACTGAGGATGACAAATACTATCTCATTACAGTGATTAGCAAAATGTTGTGAATTTACCTATTTTGGATGGACCATGCTACCACAACCCTGCATCCATCCAGCAGACTCTCAAATTCCCAGCACAGCCACAGTTAATTCCATGGCCCCACAGCTTTCGAAGAAAATTAAGATTTTTGCCATTTTACCAGGAAATACAGGCAAAACCTAAAATTTAGATGTGCACCAATCTACCTGGACAGTGACAATTTCTGGGACATTCAGTTTTCAAGAAAAGCCTTTATGGTCTAAGAGATGTTTCTAAAAGAAACATGGAAATTGGACTGTCACAAGCGTCTCATATGAACAGTTGCAACTCCTTTAAGAAGGCTTGCCTAGACATTTAACTGGATCATGGATATACCTAATTTTTTAATCTCTGCAGGTGGAAATTAATCTCAAAAAACTTACCCCTTGATTTAACCTTTTTCCTCCAATAATGAGTTGACTGTCAAAAAGGATTCTAAATATGGCATTGCAGAGGATGGTATCTGATTATGCCCAAATTACAGCTCAAATACGTGACTGCCAATATTTTTTCTCTGCGAATTCCCCATATTGTGTGAAAATCTGATTAGCTTCCTTCCCTTCCCTTCATCCCTGTTAAATGTTCTGACAGCTAAATCCCTACCTTCTATTAAAGATCTTATTAAAACCACAGCCTCTGTAACACCTCTGAAATTCTGCTGGTGAGCTTTCACAGATGTAACTACCTATCTTTTCCACAGCTGAACTGCTGTAATAGGGGGAAGAATTTAAGAATTTCAGATGTTTCTTTTTTTTTCCCCCTCAAAAAACATCCCCAGCTCTTAGTTAAAACTTTGCTTCTTGCTACTTCTGCAGCATCTCCCCACACAGGTGCAGTTCTCTGTTCCACAGACTGTTCAGAGTGTGCCCAGGTGGCCAAGGAGGACAATGCCCTCCTGGGCTGCAGCAGGGATAGCGTGGCCAGCAGGAGCAGGGCAGGGATTGTCCCCCTGTACTCGGCACTGGTGAGGTCACGATTTGAATCCTGTGTCCAGTTTTGGGCCCTTCAGGACAAGAAGGACATTGAGGGGCTGGAACGTGTCCAGAGAAGGGAATGGAGGTGGGGAAGGGTCTGGAGTGTTATGAGAAGCCACTGAGGGAGCTGGGGGGGATTCAGCCTGGAGAAGAGAAGGCTCAGGAAGGACCTTATCACTCTCCACAACCACCTGAAAGGAGGATGCGTCCAGCCAGTCTCCTCTCCCAGGGAACAAGTGGCAGGATGAGAGGAAATAGCCTAAAGCTGTACTAGAGAAGGAGGTTTAGATTGGACATTAGGATTTCTTTTTCATGGAAAAGGTTACCAAACATTGGAACAGGCTGTCCAGGGATGCAGTTGAGTCCTCAACCCTGGAGAAGTACAGAGACAAGTCAAGGTGTCACTTACAGACATGGCCTAGGGGTGGACTTGGCAGTGTGAATTTGCAGTCAGACTCAGTGATCCAAATAATTTCCAACCCAAATGATTCTATGATTTGTTTGGAAGAAAAGTGAAATGCTTTCAGGTAGAAGTCTTTCTATGGTATTGCTGTTTTATCCTGGTACCTTCCACACAACTTGAATTTAAATTATGTTTACTGTGTTTGTCTGGGACAGACTTAATTTCTTTCCATCTGTCCTTTGGTGCTATGTGCATCCTGGTGACCAAAACGGTGCTGAGAACACACCATTGTTTTATTTAGGAAATAAGTACTAAGTACAGAAACTTCCTTCTGTTCATAAATACAGTCAAAGACAGCCTACTTAAGAAAATGAATAGTTAAAAATGTTAAGTATTGTGGAAGAATGTTCCAGGATGTATTCCCCCAATCACTTTCTGAGATATAAGTAAAAGATGATGGTGAAGATGGATGCAGCTGCATTGAAAGAAATGTTTCTTCTCAAGGAAAACCTCAGTACCATCTGTGACAAACAATACCAAGCCATTCAAAACTCTTGTTACCATAAACTACAGAAATATCTCCTAATTAGCTAAGAAGCAGCTAAAAATAAATCGTTGATTAATGCATTTACTGTGAAACAATTATTTTAACAGAGAGGGTAGTATAAACTGTCTTGTAGGGAAAAAAAAACAGTACTTTGACAAGATCAGTCTCAAAAAATTCATAACACAAGAAAAAGAGTAATACTGTATATTAGTGACAGTTATTAAAAAAAAAAATCCCCTTTAGAATGAAGATATTCAAACCAAAATTATTTCCCTGGATAAATCAATAGTAAAATTACCAATTGACAAGGAAACTGTTCAAATAATTGTGGAAACTAAAGTATTTTCATCACTCACACAGTTGTCAAATAATTTAGAGGACTTCCAGTAGGTTCTTTACTGCTGAGACCATACATTGTGTCAACTATGACAAGTCAAGGTAGCTTTTAGAAGTCTCTTCCACACATAGATGTCTCAGTTTCGTGCTGAGAGTCACCTTGCCCTCCTTTTAAGCTGATTTTTGGTGTGGCTATGCACAAATTTGGCTTGTTCAGCCTGGAGAATGCTGTGGGGGGACCTTACAGCGCCTTCCAGTGCATAAAGTGGGCCACAAGAGAACTGGAAAGAGACTTTTCACAAGGGCATGGAGTGTTATGATGACGGCTAAGGGCTCTAAACTGAAAGGGAGAGGGTTTAGATCGGATATTGGGAAGAAACTCTTTCCTGTGAGGGTGGTGAGGCCCTGGCACAGGTTGCCCAGAAAAGCTGTGGCTGCCCAGCCTTGGAAGTGCTCAAGGACAGACTGGATGGTTTGAGGTTTGAACAATGTGGTTCTGTGGCATCCTGAAACTGGACAATCTTTGAGCTTCACTCCAACCCAAACCATTTTATGATTCTATGGCAGAAATTTATCAGGACTGAGCAGATCCTTATGGCAGCAGTCCCCAAACCAGAGCTTCTGAGCAAACTTTGACCACAGAATTTTGTTGCAATGATTAATGCAATGGGAAATAAATAATATTTTTTTTAAAGTTATGCTGAAGACAGAAGGAAAAAATCCCACCAGCTGCAGTTGAATAAGGTATGTTATTTTATTAGTAGCACTGCTAATGTGTAAAGGAATGTTGTAGACCATTGCATTTCAGCTGGACTTTCAGGTTTTTTCATTTCTTTCCTAGTTCCTAACTAGGTCAGCAAACTGACTTTGGTTAAAATGCTGGCTTTTGCTTCACATGCACTTGAGACTACCCACTAGCTCCTGTTCACATCTTCTTCTGAAACACATGAACTTGTGTCTTCCCATTTTTTGTACCAATCAAAAAAAACCCTCAAAGCTCTGTTCTGTATTTTCAAGGTTATGGAGTGAAGTGACAGTTTGGTGAGTAAAGATCTCCTTTCATAGTGCATGCTTTTTCATAAATCAATTGCTCATTTCGAACTATAGCCCCAAGAACAGAGGAAGTATCAGATGTGTCCATTATTAAGGTAGAAATTTCAGACAGCCCATCATCACTAAGAAGCTAAACTGGAACTCAATCAACAAAAGTTGATGCTATTGACCTCAGACATATTAATGTTTTATGCTGTATTTTTGTAGGTCTAAGCACTAAATCTATTACCTATTGAAAATACAAGGAAAAAAACCTGATACGCAAATAAAACACATTTGTAAGAAAAATCTACTGTATTCTCATGCTTCAGGAAAGAGGCACAAATAACTGGGAAGAATATTTAATTTAAAAATTACATATTATATTCCCAAGACATAGATAACACAGTTCTCTTTGCAGCTCAATGATGACCAAAACTGCTGAAAGCTTACAAATGTTATGTCATTAATCCACTATAAATACAAAATCTGTCAGGCAAAGGTTAAGGTTCTGCAAGTTCTAAAAGGACCTCCTGATTTTTTCACCCCACTTCACCCTGGCCTGTTAGTTTAAAATCTCTGAGGATACTCAGTATTACCCAAATCACAAGCATTATTATTTCAGTTGCTCTTTCATTTAATGAAAACATTTATTGTGACTGAGTATGCCAGTAAATGAATGACTTCTGTTAATGTCACAGGCTCAAGAAAACCCATCATCCCATCCTCCTAATATCAAAAATATTCAGCACAGCAGTAATCATACGTCAATGACATTTTTCTTACACACATAAACACCACAAAAACAGTTAAAAAAAAAGGTTTGATTAAAGTTATACATTAGATTTCAATAGTATCTGAACAAAATTTCTTGCCAAAAACACCAACAATTCAAAATCTGTCAGTCTCCTTCAGGAAACAAGAAGATCATACTGTGCCCACCGTAGAACAAAACAGATTTTTATCACTATAATCACACCAATGATCGTGCCGTATTCCGGATTATACTGGGACACAAGAGTAACTCAGATTAGGCAGCACTGTGAACATGAATCACCATCCCTGGAAGTGTTCAAGAAGTTGTGAATGTGGCATTTGGGGATGTGGTGAACACAGTGGTGTTGGGTTAACAGCTGGACTCAGTGATCTGAAATGTCTTTTCCAGTATAAATGACTCTATGATTTTATGTTTAAAACTACTTTTCTCCCCCATATTTACCCTAGCTCCTTTTTTTCTTTTTAAACCACTTTGTACATTTTTGTGAAATATTTTAGTAACTGAATCCCAGAGTCTTACTGAAATGTAAACTCCTTTATGTATTCTAGTAAGTGCTGCCAGTTCTTAAAAGACAGAAGAGGTCCTAAGACACCCCAAACCCTCAAGAGGCTGCAGAACTATTGTTTAGGGTCTGTATGATGAACCAAAAAAATCATGTTATAATAGCTATGTTTTAAATTAACTTGGAGTGCACATGTTTTTGTGTTTGCATACTATGGCTATTTTGGAGTACTTAAAGCTTTTAAGAATTCACACAATAACTGCAATTATATCTTGTGTGCTTTCCAAATGTGCTGTGCACTTCAATGCAGCTCATCCCAGTGCTCAAGCAAAACATTCCTCACTGGATTTTCTCATCGTGTTAAATGACAGTCCTAACTTTCTGCGAGAGCAAAAATTCCTTGATTCATTTTTCATCGTGGTGTATGACAGTATTTGCTTTGTCTGGGATTTTTAAAGGAAATAAAACTTTCAGAATTGTAACTCAGATTGCGTGAGACTGCATACAAAATGTAAAACACAGAAGTATCTGTGAGAGATGGAAATTATGCCTAGGAACACAAAGAGTAATCCATAAAGTTGAAAACAGGCTGAGATTAAGAAATGTCATATTGCTTGAAATCCCCGAAGGCAAAGACACAGAAGGCATTTTATAAGAATGGATTATTAAGGTGTTGAGGGTAAACAGTTTCTACTTCCTTCTGAAACAGAACATGGCAGATAAACTGACTGAAAATGGAACAAGATGTTTCTCTCAGAAAAACAGTATTTTCTGAGCTCATTTCAGAGAAGCAAGTAATTATATGCCTCATACACAAGAATCAAGAGATAATGCAAGGCAGTATAAAAATAATTGATATGCAGTATGTACAGTGACATCAGAACTACAAGTTGATGTTACAAAATGTGTTAAATGCTCAAGAACAGTGCATCTTACTTTAAAAGTGAAACTCCAAGTGCCCCTGATACTCTGTGACATGCATTAGCTGGATGGAAAGAAAAAAAACAGGTTCTGAAAGTGTAGCCACTGGCAAAGCACTGATGGTTGAATTTTAGAGAGTAAAAAAACTGCTCTACCCCATGCTCACTGTTCCCAAGGTTAACAGACACTATTAATGCTTTCGTTTTTTGATTTAGGTACTCTTGTACCATATTATCAGATGCTGAAGTCCATACTGGTTATCACTTACTCCATAAAATTTTTGTTTCAATTTGCAGGACAGAAAATTATTTTTCCTTTTATTTCACAAAATAGTAATAGTAGTAGTAGTAGTAGTAGTAGTAGTAGTAGTAGTAGTAGTAGTAGTAGTAGTAATAATAATAATAATAATAATAATAATAATAATAATAATAATAATAATTTTAAAGTAGTTGTAACACATTCCTCCAGCATAGGAATTTTTTATTTTGAAACTTTATGATGTGTAACAGTTAGAACTGGATTTAAAGTAAGATAGATACTTAGTACTCAGAAAAGCAAGAGAAGAACATAATAATGCATATGTAATCTGTAATTCCTACTCACAACACAGGCAGCTCCAGTCCCAAGAACAACTAAAATCTTCCAGACAAGTCTATATTGCAGGAATATCCACCCAAGTATGACAGTCATTCACTTCCAGAGTGTCAGAATGCCAAAATCCAGACCAAAAAAAACCAAAATGATGAGAGACTTACCCCATTTAAGGGAAATGTTTTCCATCCTAGTTCTCCCAGGGCAGTTGTAGTATCAAGTAACACAACTGAAAATGGAAAGAGAAATGGTGTTTGTGGTATTGCTTGGATTAGACATAGCAAAGTATTAAAACAGGAAGGACTGAACTTGCCATGCTACCCATGTTCATTTGGGCTTTCATGGCTTACATTTCTTAACTAAAAATGCCTCAAAACCCATAGATACCCCTAAATCTTTTGCAGAAATCATTGCCAAATCACAGTACACTATTGATATTTAACCATTAAAGATGCCTGATCAAACATGCACATTCCTACAATCCCTTGCTCGCAAATCTGGAAAGTCTGCGGCATCAAAACTAATAAAATACACAGTTTCAAAAGTAAGTTGTTTTATTTTATGAAACCCATAAACTTCCCAGAAATAAAGTTACAGAATTTACAAACCGAGAACACAGAAAGTCAACTTCAGTTTCTCTCTTGCATGGGGTATCACAGTGTTAATATCCACTGCGTATATTTTGTATCACTTCTGTCATATTCATGTTGGATTTTTTGATATATGATAGGATGTCCATTATTGTATATTACAAAATGTGTCTGCATTATTTTTATGTTAAATTACATTAACTTCCTTTTTCACTTCCATTCACTGGTGCTAAACAAATTATATATAGCACATGAGACATTCTACCCACAGGTACTACTGCCCTCTAATGGAATTGCTTCATCTGACCCTCTAACTTCAGAAATCTATGTATTAGATGTATACATGAATAAGTGTATTAGGATTTAAACACAAAATTAAGTATTATACAGGGCAGTTTATTTTAATTATTGAGTTGGTGTGTTTTGAATGCTGAGTTCCTCCTTACAGCCCACTAATTCCAGTTCTTCTTTGAATTGTTAGATGATGGAAAAAAATAATTAAGCAATTAATTTGAAACATGACCCCAGTATTCATGCAATTGTTGGGTTTATATTGCCATGTGCTATCTTCCACATCTTGTCTGTCCAAATAATCAATGTACAGCTATATATAATGTGATTCTACAGAGCAGTACAGCAGCAGCAGAACCAGCTCATGTTTTTCTGCCTTATGGAAAAGGCACCTTGGCATGGACACTGAACTTGGCAGCTCATTAGAGGGAACCTGACCCAGCATCTTCCCTTCTCTTTTGTACCAGTGACACTTAGAGCTCCTCCATGTCTGAATGGATGGTGACTTTTAACCTGAAACTGAGATCTGCTGTCTCATCAACAGAGGCAAGTAAAAAGCTCAACATAAACCACATAAAAGCTTAATGGTTTACGTGAAGAAATAATGATATTTTTAAAATATATTCAACAAAGGGAGTAGTCTGCTCTCCACTTCTTCACCACTTCACTGTATAAAGCTTCGTGAGTAATATGAGTATAAATTAACCATTTTTTACAATCCCCATTTTACTTCTTTAAAAAAACAGATCACAATCCTCATTGACACTTGCTGCTTTCCACTTGCTTAAAAAGCTGATTTATAGCTGTCATAGTATTTTCTATTTGTGTCAGACTACCATGCACTTGTGGAAGAGTAAAAAAAAACATCTTCTCACTTGACATTTGACACAGCAGTTTCCTGTGTAAAACTTTTAAAACTTTAATCTACTGTTACCTCAAAATAAACCCAAACAAACTGGGTTTACATATTTCTTTTTCATAGAGAGAACCAACTGCTCAGCAGGTTTCTGAGAATGTTTCACTTCATCTTAAGTGTTTGTTTTCTCTTTCCTATCTCTTCCCCCCTCCTCTCTCCACCCAGAAAACATGGACCATTTGTTATGTACTTTGTTTCCAGCTAAATTTCAATTTATATCTCACTCTTTGTCAAGTGCTATTCCTATGGATCTGCAGGTAGAAATAAATTTTCCTATGAGCAGCATTAGGGTTTGAAGAGTCATTTCAGTTTTACAATTTCTGTGGTAGCAAGACTGCAATTTAATAAATATCATCCACATATTCAAAATTAATACTTCTGTGGAACAAGACCCAAAATACAGAAAGGAAAACTAAATGAAATTAATGAATTCATTTCTTCAGTGAAGCCTGAATTAATTAATTCCTTGCCTGAATTAATCAAGTACTATTTGAAGGCTCAAAGCTATACATTTAAAAAATTAAAAACTAGAGTAAATTCATCACTGAAAGTATATTAAGTTTAGATTTAATTGAGCCATGATCTAATAATATTCCTCATATACATTTACCAAATGATCCCCAATGAGTAATCAAGTTTTGTTAAAATACAGTTTTTGATACCTTTGACATACCAAACTCTTGAATGCTCACATATTCTTGCCTCTAGCTACCAAATCTGTAAGAACTGGAAAATTCAAACCAATCAGAGAATTCTCCAACTGGAGAATTCAAACCACCAAACAACTACTAACCAGGACTAGAATGGTATCACCTGCAGGATCAGAAATGAAAATAATAAAAGTGGAAAGACTGTCTTTCCAACACCATTTATATTACATGACATAAAATAACCACCCATCAAAAACGTGCAAATACTGAAAGATCAAGTAAATCTGATGTTTATGCCAAAGAAACACAAACTCCAGTGAAGCTGTGGATTCAGCAGGGCCTGCTATACAAATGAGGACATGGATAAAGCAATAAAATCCTCGCACACTTTGGAGGTTTGGAGTTATCTCCATGCTAGACTTCAGGGTGGGACAGAGACAACCAAGCTAGCTTTAAACCAGGTGATCAAGAAGCAGCCTACTCCCAGCAGCACAAACCTGATGGCAGACAAATCTGCACTGCCAAGGCACTTCCAACTCACAGCTCTTATGGCAGAAAATTCCCTCTGTCAAAGAGCTCCAGGCTAAAAGGAATGCCAGTATGTAAACATCTGAATTACACACAGGAGAGGAGGCTTCCCCTCTGCCTGCAAAAGAACTGGAAATTCACATGCAGAGAGACTAAAAAAAGATGGTGGGCACTACTCCTATGATGCTTATAATGAGAAAATTCTCTGAAAAGCTAATGGGATCACAAAGTCGTATTTATTGACCCTTGTCCCTACATTTACTTATTTATGCACCTTTGTATGCCATAAAATGCTCCATCCTTCTTAAGAAAAATGAAAAGTGTCCATTATGGACAAGCCATTAGCTGCCAGCATAAACAGAAGTATGTCTGGAACTACTGCAGTGAATATTTTATGGGAAAAGCTGGTTGAAAATCAGCAATGTTATTGACATTAGTGACATCCAACCTCCACTTTTAGCAGGCACTTTTCTGAGGTGATGGCTCTAAAACTTGCACAGTGAACAAGAGTTTGGTCTGCCACTACGAAGTCACGTCACGACTCAAAATGAACTCAAAGATCCTTTTAAAAAAAACTCTGGATAAAAAGAACTCAGATTTAGCACTTGAATGTCCTTCCTTAAATAACTGAACTGGGGATACTAACACTTGCCCAACAATAATATACAGACTTAAACATACATCTGTAAGCTTGTTGTTTAAATACCTGCACACTTCATTCTTAGAAGTGTTTAGCTTTGTTTTCCAGCACATACTTTAATAGATATTGTATTATTATTACTCATTATGGCGTATTGAGCTGCAGTTTCCTTTATTCTGGACATTATCTTACACTGCTATTATCAGACTTTACAACTGAAATTAATCTTTTCAGAGGTTTTACCTGGTCCCAAGGAAACTGTTTTACCTAAAATTATGACGAGCACAGCTCCAAGGACTGACAGGGTGGAATTTTCATTTTCATTCCAAAATACTCTTCTAAAGATGAACTCTGCAACCATCTCTGTACAACCAAGGAAAAAAGTCTTCCAAACATAAATCTCACCAGTTTCTTTTCTTCTTTTTCTAGACAGGGTATATGTGAATTAACACAATACATACAGGATTTTGGAATCACAGTCTAATGTCGGATCACCCAGTTAGATCTGCTCATTTTAGACATTTCAGTGTTACCTCTAGAGTGGGTAAACCTAAGATTTGCAAGGAAAGCAGAGCAAATACACAGATCTGGAGACAACACTAAGAACTCAGGAACATCTCATCTGTACTGCGTAAAGGACACCCAAAAACCCCCTGAAAGTTTCAGTATCTTCCAGCAAGGTAGGGAGGCATTACAGATGACCCTCAGAAATGTGAAAAACTGGCACCTTTTTTTGTCCCTGAGAACTTTATTACTGACTGCAAAGTTTGTATTTATAAGGCAAACACAGAGCTTTTGAAGTCTCTCACTTCCAGCCCTCAAGAGAGTTGCTGCTCTCTTCTGAAGTGTCTGTACTTTTTTTCAGGTTTTATGAGGTTTTTTTTTTCATTTTTAAGAGAGGATCACATGGAGTATTCTCAAATCACTCCTTGTAACGACATATATTAAGAGCCCTGGCTATTTTTATATCCTGTTTATATATCCAGGGTCACAATAACCTGTTTTTTTTGCTGCAGCACTGTACTCACAGGCTGTTATTACTCTATCTAGATCACCACCCTATACAGACTCACTCCTTTTCATCATTATTTTTTTCAGTTTGGGTTATGTTTTTGCTCTTGAATGTACAAAGACCCATTTGTTTATACTAAAACAAGTTTCATTTGCAAGGGCTGACCTTTACTAAGTGATTAAAGCTCCTCCCTGTCTGCACACCCTCTTTCCTTACTTGCTACTCCTTTTGTCAAGTATTGAGTTTATATTTATTTTCAGAATGAAAAATGTTAGAATACAGAAGAGTGTATATCTCAAATTCTGTGATTTAACAGTCACTAAAACTACTTTCAGGTTTCTTAGACCTCAGGGGTTTTTAAAATCATTTAGTTTAAAAAAAAAAAAAAGCTAAAAAAAAGCTTTTTACTGTCAGAAAATTCTGTCACTCTGTCATATTCTATTATAATATAAAAAACCTCAACATATTACTGCTGTGGCTTGCCTGCCCAAGGAAGACAGAAAGAAGAAGGGGATATGCAGTATCCAAGTTACCTTGGCAATTAACGTATGATCAGCTGGGAAAAATTATTTAAATGCTTGGATTTATGACCAGGCCTGTTTTCCATAAACTAAATAAACTGGCATTCATTATATTCATTATACATGTATCAATTGAATCCTTTTCCATAATTTTCATTATTTTGCATGCAACAGCTATCTGGTTTAGGCAAGATTAATGAGATGCAGTAATAAAGTATGAGGAGCACCTGTCTAGATAGCAATTCTGCCAGGGAAGTGTACAGGAGTCACAGCAAATCTGAGAGTAAACAAAATATTGACAATGCTGTTTGCCTGAGATAAGCGGGATTAGAGCCAGCAAAACAGAGAGAGTAATCCTTCCACTCTCCTCAACATTTCCAAGAGTTTTATGTCAGACTCTAAGAAAATCCTTGCTACCCTACAGTTGTAAAGAAGAGGGAGAGCTGTGACTAATTGGGAAGCTGGGGAATCTCCACTCCAGGAGGCTTTTAAGACACCTTGAACACTGTCAGGCCTGGTTTCTGCATAATCTCTTGTTGCCTTGGGGCAGAGCAGGGGAGATAAATGACTTCTCCAAATGTGAGTTTTATAAAAATCTAGTTACCTGGTTAATGGTGCTTCCCTTTTCTTTTCAAACCACAACTCTAACACCTACGCTTTTCCAATATTCCTGAATTCCCCGAGTCCCCAGACTCATTAAATTTACCATCAGTAGCCCAGAGATGTCCTCAGCCAATTCTTTCAGGACTCTTGGAAGAAAACTATTTACACCAGATGGGGAGTACTTCATATTCTTCATCTTACATGACTAAAATCACTAATTTCTGATTTTCCCAATTTCAAACACATTATTTTCTGCCTCTTTCTAAAAATAGTTCAATACCATTCACACAAACATTTTTATTCGTAATGCAATAGAGAAATTCCCATTATCCAGAGAGTTGTGAGACTTGGGCTTTTACCTAACACATTTTTTATTTTCAGTTTTCTACACTACCTATTTTTTAACATGTGCTAATTTTCACATGTATTCTCTCTTTTTCATTAATAATGAGAAATATTTATATTTCTAGTTTCTGCTTTCATGTTACCTCCAATGTAAGTTGAGCTGTTATCCGAAACTGGCCTTTTTTTAATGATCAATAATTTCCTAATCAAGGACTTTTAAAAGGAATTTCTACATTACCTATTTTTTTTTCATATTTTCACACTCACACAAACACTTTTAAAATTCTCTTCTATTGAATGAGAACTGGCCAGAATAATTTTTCATGTACTAAACCAAACATCCCATTCATGATACATTTATCTTCTCAGTGCTAAGCAGTTTGCAACATTATTAGACGGGGTTATGTTGGATAAATGCCTGTCTTTCTCTTGGTACTGTTTTACCTCATGACACGAGGATTCTCCAGTGAAAATCTTCAAAAACTAATTCCCCCACAGCACAGTTTTTATTTCCATACATGACATACAGATGTTTAAGGAATAATTTCCCCTCTTTTCTCATTTGATTCAGTTATGTGGTTCAGTCTTACTTTTTTCCACGACTTCCTGGATAGATATAATTTGATATCCTGTGGCTCTGAGAAAACAAGATTAAAACAAACAATGGATCTTTTGGGAAAACAAAAACAAAAAACCCAAACAAACAAAACAAAACAACAACAAAAAAAAGCCACCACTCACATTTTACATGCAACATTTGTTTCCTAGAACACATTCTTACCTATTTCTTAGCAACATCTTTTTTAAATTAAATTAAAATTTATCATATTACAGAGACAATAGAATTATCTTTTCCATACTTTACATGCAAAGATGCATGTTCTCCTTTGAGGAGAAGGCTGCTATAACCCTACTGCTCCATCTCTCTCTGGAATGGAAACCAACATTTTCATACCCAATGGTTTCAGTTTTACTACATCCTTTTTTCATACTTTCCTCTGTTCTCACTTTAAAAATCAGCATGAACTCCTTTATTCTCATGTTATATCATTACTAGCATTGCCAACCATTGCAGAACACTCAGTTACATCAGTTACACCCATCTTTCCGAAACCAGGATTTAAAACCAGATCTAAAAAACAATTGTCAAGCTCTAAGTTAACTTCAGGGTTTAAAGTTTCCCACCACAAACATATTTTAACAGGAGCATTTTTCCTCCCTTAGCAATCCCATTTCACTGTAAAACAAGTAACTGCAATACTTTATACACCTATCAAAATATCTGATAATTACTGTAACTTACAATTTATAAATACCTAAGACAGACAATTATTTTCAATAAACACAAATCCTTGCACCCAAAAGAAAGAACAGTAAAATGTTGTGTTCTTTTTCTTTACATTATTTTAATCCCTGTCTATAACTCTGGCAAAGATATCCAAGTGGGAGGAGAAATTCAACAATTTATCATTTAAAGGCACATAATAAAAGTCCATAAAAGACTCAGTCTTCCCCATGGAAGGTGGACTCCAAGTTTTATTTCATGAATACCAAATGAAGCCTTGGAAATCCACTTGACACATTCAGTGGCACCAAATGCATAGAGAAATTCTGTCAGTGCAGAAACACATGACAATTTCTGCACTGATATCTTTCTAGGGTAACAGCTACAATTCCAAATTGTACATGGCTGTATCTTAACTACTTACTCTACCGCCCAGCAGGTTATTTTGCTCTAAGACAGCTGTAAACATTTTGTATTTTGAGGTCTCACACAGGCACTTGCTTCTCCCATGTGAGTCTTACTCATCAGCACAAGAAAAAAACAAAACTACTGAGGTAAAAATAAAGCATACTCACATCCAAAATAAATGGGCTTACCTCAGAAAAAGATGAGGCCCCAGGTTTTCCTCAGGTAACTGTGGAATGGAAAATGAGTAGGTAATGTCCTACCTCTCCTAGCCTGAACAGAGCTTTTTTCCTCAAGAGCAGCATCAAAGTGATTTCAAAGTGATTTTGTTGATCAGTGCACTTTCAGATGGGAAGGCAAGGCAGGAGAAGGTTGTGGAATCCATAGCTCAGCCAGGGGGGATGAACTCCTGTGTTTGTAATGCACCAGAGGGGACCGAGCACTGCAATGTCAGCCCTGCAGGACAGGCAGTCAACACAGAGCAGGGAAGTCCTGGCAGGCAGAGGCAGATTGCTCTGCTTTAATGTGCCCCTCACATAGAATGAAATGGGGAAAAAGGGGTTTAGGTACCAGGGAAACAATGTGCTCTTACCATTGACTCAGCTTTAAGATACTCCTTTACAGCAGAGATTGCTGTTAAAATGAAATGAGATAAATTAATGCTGTTCACAGCTCCAGAAAACACCAGAGCTGTATTATTTTCTATGCTTTTGGTTTCACATGTGTAATACAAAAAGATCAAGAGCTAACCCTGATAAAAACAGGAGCCACAAAATGATGATAGGAGCCCAGCTGCCCTATTAAATAATTTTCATTCTTCCTTGAAAATACTAATTGATATTCAATTCACCATCATGTTCATGTCAACAGCAGATTACTGGGCAGCATTTCCTAAATGAACACGAATACCTGACAATTTTGTCAGCCCTGTTTATTAACCTAAGTGTATATCTTCATTAGGGAAATTAGAAACAACTGAAATTCAGACAAACAGATTTATCTTTCCTTGCACTGGTAAATGACTTGTGTGTTGAAGCCTATTCTCTAAGGTTGGGACTAATGCTAAATTTAATATTCTTCGTTTTGCTGTTAACCTTTTTTAGTCTGCATTCTTACAAGCAGTTTCTTTTATGTTTTTTATTTTAATACTTGTATTGAGTGGTGATAAAATGAACAAAAAGTTAAGGTTACAACATCCATAAGTGAAAATCCCCCCCCCCAACATACAAAAGCTTTTGGAAAACTGTAACAATACCTATACATAACTGTCAGCCAAACTAATTCTGAAGTTAGTAACTCCATGGCTATTGCTCTTATACTCCATACTTTCAGAGAATTCCTGTTTAAGGCAGGGTAGAAACTTCCCTCTGGAGCTCATGGGCATAATCAAACCCACCTTAGGCACCCATTCCTCCTTGCCCTGCTCTGACCCAAAGACGCAGTCTCTCTAATAGTAAAGAATGAAATGGCATTGCAAAGTTTTGTTGCCTTTTCCCAATGCATACCTGGGAAGGTCGATACAGAAACACCTCCCAACCTTACAATCTGTCTCTTTTTAAGTGGAGTGAGAAGTGTGGAGTGTTCCACAGCAGTCCCTTTAAAGAAACAAGTTTTGAAGAGAACAGCTGGTAACATCACAAATCAGAACTGGGAGGAGAGATGGTCACTGCTTACTCAAGTAGTCACTTAATAACGATAATGAAAAATTAGCAGTTTGCTGACTCTAAGGAACAGAACAAACAAATCTTAGGAGAGGAGCAAAGGCTGAAGCAACTGAAGTTTGTGCTTGATTAGCAGCACAGCCCCATGAAGAGCTGTTTGAGAACCTCTGCCTCAAGAACTAAGACAAGGGAACAAGACAAGGTGTGCTCAGAGCTACAGAGCTGCTCCAGACAGGCTGAGAGCAAGAACTGGGACTCTGAAACTCTGACATACACGCAAACCTGACATGGGAACAACCAGCAGGGAAGTTCCAGACATGAAACACGAAGGAGGGCTCTTCTGCAGTGCACAGACCCACTCACTGAAGCCAAAGACTCTACCACTCTCTCACAGTCTTCTAGTATTTCTGTACTTCAGCCTAACTTTTTAACTCCAGGCAAATTTAAATCAGACTTTACCTACACCCAGGCCATATTTTTACATGATAAAAACCAGAATGGGGTCATCACTATTTTGCAGGCAGAAAAGCTACAATGCAGAAAGCAATGCAAAGATCCAGCACAGAAATGGCAGATCCTGACCCACCTGCTTTTCCCAGCCAACAGAAAAGTTAAATTTGTCCATATGAAGGGCTGCAGAGGGTGGGAAAGCACAACTGTGTTCAGTCCCCATCTGTTGCACAGCTGTACTCTGAACTAACACTCAGAATTTGTCCACAACACATACAAATGGGCCTCCAGAAGCGACAGGACATTTCTAATTATCCACTCCAGACCTATGGCAATGCCACACAAACAGGATGAAGTTAGTATTTCCCACTAAAATAAAAAGACTTGCTCCCTGATCTCCTTATTGACTCAGTGTCCTGGTTTGGACTGGGATAGAGGTAATTTTCTTCTCAGCAGCTACTGCAGTGCTGTGTTTTGGATTTAGTATGGGAATAAGAAAGGTAACACAGCAATGTTTGGGTTGTTGAGTAATGCTCACCCCAAGTCCAGGACTTTTCAGTGCCTCACGTTCTGCCAGTGCACAGAAAGCTGGGAGGGAGCACGGCCAGGACAAGTGATCCAGACGGGCCAAAGGGATATTCCATACCCCAGAACATCATGCCCAGTGTGTTGCCTGAATGGTGTTGGCTTTGAGGAGCTGATCAGTTCTTGGGAACGGGCTGGGCATTGGACAGTGAGAGATGAGCAACTGCATTGTGCATCACTTGCTTTTCTTAGGTTTTATCTCTCTTTTTACTTCCAACTGTTCTTCTTAATCACATTATTATTATTAATAATAATAATAATAATAATTGTTATTATTATTATTCTATTACATTTTATTTTGTTTCAATTATTAAACTGTTCTTATCTCAACCAAAAAGGGGTTTTTTTTAATGCTCCTCCCCATCCCACCTGGGAGGGTTGAGGGATTGAGGGAGTGGCTGCCCTGCACTTGCAGTGTACCAACAACAACACCTAAGGAAGCAAATGACATACAAAGGCTAGAGGAGGACTATTAAGGCTACATTCAGGATTTTTTCTACTGGTTAGAGGTGATGTGGTTAGTAATGACTTTAGCTGTCAGTAGATAAGGAAAGTCATCAGTAGATCCACAAGCTATGGGCATATCAAAGGAGAAGCAGCCGTGATTTTCAGCTGTACAAAACACTCTCATGCTAATTGATCCGTTTTTCTCCTTTGCTTCTTGAAGTGGTACCTCTTTTGTTTGACAAGTTTTCTGCCTGAGAAGTGAGATATTTAATACACTTGGCCTTACTACTCTAAGACTATAGACTGAAAGTGATCATGATGTACAGAAGAGGAGTTTAGCAGAAGTTATATGAAAATAAAAACCTTCCAGGATGGAACACAAAGGCAGTTCAGAAAATGAGGTTAACATATGGCTGTATGTTTTATTTTAATGCAGAACCTCAAAAACATACCAAAATAAATGCAGCTTCTTAGAAAGCAGAGCTGTTACACTCGTGACAAATATTCCCAGAGATATCTCCTAAGTTCATATTCATTATGTTAAAATGTTTCTTATCTCCTTTGATTAAATATCCACACAGCCAGTCAGTTTAAATGTTTTTGAGCTTTGTAATTCTGTTTCACCTCATCAGCCTGTCACTTCTTCCACTAGCTCTTCATTTATAATTTATGGTGTCAAGCACCAAGTTTTCACAGCATGAACATTTTACAGGTGCTAGGTCAGGCTGTCAAGCCAAAGTAATACTAATAATCAGTGGCTCTGCAAAATCTTAGACTCTTTACATACAGTGGAACATCAACACAAAGGCTCAACTGTTTTTATCAATTAATCTGGTTTGCAATACTTTTAACATTATAAACAAATAAATATACTGAAAAGCTTGTCACTTGACAGGAAATAAGTTTGATTATCTAACCAAAGATCAAATTATTTTAAAATACTGGACAACATGGAGTACCCACCTCTACTATGCAAAAACTTTGAGCTTTGAATGATATACTTTTAATGCACATTCAAGGAGATTTAAATTTCAAAGATAACTGAAAAGCATTAAATAGATATCAGAATGCCATCATTCACGTAGTAAACTGTTGAGTAACTGGGCTCATCTTCCACAGTATATAGTTACCCTGCTTTTTGCACTATGAAATAATCTAATTGGAAAAAATCAATAATTTTTCTGACTTCACATCAAAAAGTGGAAGTAAAAAGACTGCTTTTCCATTTTTTAAGGGTTTTTTTTTCAGATTCTCTGTAGTACAAGAGGTGATTTAGACAGGTACAGCACTGCATCAGTAGTCAAATGCTGGAAAGACAGCAGCTCTCTGGGACTTGGCTCAAAGCACCGCTTCAAAGGGCTGCTTGAGACTTAAGTGCCTGTTACACAACCCAGTGATGCAAGAGCAATGTCACTGAGGATGGCTGGAGCACTGCCCAGGGACTCTGCAGGCAATGCCAAATATAGACTATATAATAATAATACACACACACTGCCAGTGACAAGATGGGAACCTCAATATTTCAGTGATTACCACACAGGAAATGTTGGAATTAAAAAGTGCTTTATGACATTTTTCTTTAAAATTTTTTTTTTATTTTTCCTCTTTTGCCATTCTGCCTGAAATGTCTGAGCACAGAAAATATGAGAAAGGCACAAACAGCACCACAACTTTGGAGATGAGTTACTCTATTAAGGGGAAAAATAGGCAGTAATTTTAAAAAAAAATGTTCTTTTCTCCTATCTGAAGACTACAACATAATGAAAATGCTCAGTTTGTCTAGGAAGGCTATCCAGCATACCACAGAAATACAGAACTATAGATTAGTTCAGCTCAGAGGGGTCCTCTACAGACTATCTAGTCCAGCTGCAATGACAGGGACATCTTCCACTTTCCCAGATTGCTACCAACACCATCCAGCCTGGCCTTCGACACTCCCAAGGATGGGCAGCCACAACTCCTCTGGGCAGTCTGTGCCAGTCCTCCACCAGCCTCACAGTAAGGAATCTCTTCTTTATAGCCAATCTGAATCTACCCTCTCTCCATTTAAAGCAGAGGAAGAGAGATGTTGTGCTGAAAAGCCAAAAAAATTCACAGCAGAAGGCAGAACCGGAGTTGAAGGAAAACAGGGATTGGAGAATGCTTCATAGTCAGGAGAGGTACTGAAAAGTGGTAACATATTTAGAGGCTGTACAGGAAGACAGTGAACACTGTTAAAAAGAAACATTATTATTCTCTGCACATCAGGACTGAGGTAGGACTTGGAAAACGGATGCAGCTAACAGGTTTTGCACAGATTTGCTTCCATTAAAACAACTTGTCACCACAACTGTAGCTAGAATCCAAAATACATAATCAGTAACTGGTAGTGTAAAATTCTAAATAGCTGTAACTGATCTGTGTAAAAATCTAAATCACTGTCTTTCAAAATGCAGCAATTTACCAGACACACAAAAACTAAGACAACTGAAGCTGTCTTCACTTCTAATTTCAGACTGCATGGCAGAAGGCTGTCTGCAAGAAGCAAGGTTTCACTCTCATTAATGACACAGTTATTCTAGAGTAAACAACATCCTTGAGAGAGTTATCATATATTTAATTGAGACTCTTGGATCTATGAATAGTTTCAAGCCAAGTATTTTTTTTACCTCATGTATGGGGTTGGTTTTTGCTTTTTGGCCTATAAAAATAATTATTGAGGATTACAAGGAGTCAGATGGAGAAAATCAGAGTTAAAAGGAAATGTTTTATTGTTAAATTTAAGTATATGATTACATTCCTAGTTAAAAGAGCAACTATAAAGGGGAATACATTTAAAATTGAATACTAATTTATCACACAAAGTTCATAAACCCAGACTGATCCAAAGCCTCCTTTTTTACTAGAGCTAGCGGCCACCACACCTGAGCAATTGGAAATACTTACTGCTCTCACTTTCCTACCTGTTCAAAATCATTCTCAGCCTATAAATAGAATATTTGCTCATGGCAGGTTTCTCTACACTCTCCATAATGCAATCAATTATTGTTTAGTGCTGTTTCCCACCACCAATAATGAATGCCTTGATCAGAATCTGAGTGCTTTTCTGATTGCCCACAGTCCCTTCATTTCCAGTGCTTGCTCTCAATCAGATCAAGTGATTTAAATCTCATACTTAATTTAAAATAGATAAAGGAGGAATTTAAGATGTTTCATTCATGTAAATACCAATTTTATAACAATGAATATTATCTTTTATACTGTTACACAGCTTAATTTATTTCATCTAAGAGCAATAAAACAGAGTAAGCACTGAGCAATCCTAATAGCCAAGCAGAATCAAATTACAGAAGAAAAAGCTGACATCTGAATTATATGCATTAAGGTAAAATTACAGCTGAATTTGAGGATAATTTCATTCAATTTGACTTCAAGAAAGCAGTACTTCTTTGAGCATTAATTCAGAATTATACAAACCAAATAGTGTTTTGAATCTATAAAAATTATTTATTTTTAAAGATATAATTAAATTACTGATTGTGTGACGACAGCATATTGGTATTGAACATTTTAGTTAATCATGTACATTTCATGGCATAAATGTCAGAAATAACTCTGGGTTAGGAAACTAAAACAAGTTGTAAAAGTGTTTTTAACTGCTTGAAATACAGAGCTAAAGATGTAAGCAAGTTCATAAAAGGCATGATTTTGAGACAGACAGATTTAACTGTGCAATTTGTGGTGCAATTCCTCAAAAATAAGTCATGAGACTGATCTTATTTATTATTTAAGTAATGTCCTTGTCCAGGATAATCTTGGTCTAATGGGATTTTTTTCATGGAAAATTTGGGAGGCATTATCAACAGAATTAAAGGCTGAAACACTATTGGGGGGAGGCTATGGGAAGACAAGGAGTAATTCTTTTCTGGGATAATAAGGAAGGAATGACATTAAATATAAAATATCAGACAATCCAAAGCAAGGATTTCTTTGCTCTGGGAGCCAAGCAGAATTTCATTTATGAAATAGCAGCAGCCAGAGAAGATAAGACATCTGCATATTAACTGCTGACAAGCCAACCAGGGACCAATCCAACGACATGGGAATGAAGGAGACAAAAATGACAGGAACTGTCCAATACTCAGAATGATAAAAAACACTACTATTGCACAAAGTACCAGCAAAATCCCACCAGCAAAGCTGTATGTGGTTCTGGCCACCTTTTTTTTCCCAAGAAAGAGTGAATTAAACAGGATGAAGACTAAGCAAAGGCAACTGTAACTAACACAGAGATCAGAAATCTCTTGAGTGAAAGATGAAAACTACACACCAAAATCCAAAAGAAAAGATGTGACTTCACCTACAACAGTGAGCTGGATAAAAAATGAGAATGGAAAGGTAGTCTTAAGTTTTGAGACAAAGCCAGGACAAGTATAAATGAGTAAGCACCACTCACTAATAAATGCAGCCCATAAATGTATTTGAATTTCACAGCACTGAAGTTCAGAACAGCCTTCCAACAGGAACAATGAGGGAATGTGGCTTAACTAGATTGAAAGCGAAAATTAATAATTTTATACAGCATCACTGGAGCCATGTGAATTGTGGTAACAAAGCTCTTTCCCAACCCTGTGTTACAGAGCCCCTCAATGCAGTGTAAATAACCTTGGCAGGTATGACTATAACGCAAATACGATTCTTTCTCTCAAGAACAATTAAAAAACACTGTCAGTGCCAGTAATGTTACACTGACACGTTTTCCTCACCTCCATGGAAATGAAGCCACTTCCTGAATGATGAACTGACCCTTCCACTGCTAATTTCATTTCCTGTCTAGGAAACCTCTCCCTCCAACCCATTTGCTTTTGGTTCACAGTAAAAAAGAACTTAAATAATAACTGAACCCTCCTCAGAATTTCAACACAGTTCTCTCCAAACTACTGCATTTATCTTCAATGTAAGTGTCCAAAGGGCATAATCCACATTATGGACTAATAACCTGTAAAACAGCATTTTATGAACTGTAGCAGTTTTCAGCAATAAAAACAGAATCAATGGACTCAAGTTGATAACATTTTTTCCTACCCTACACTGGAATTAATTTAATTTTTATATTTTTTAAATTATGTGCATTTTTTAAAGCACTAGAACCTGTTTGGAGTCTACAAATCTCTATGCTTACAGCTATAGAAGACATATGTTATATAAACTCTTTTTTTTACCACCAGACTACACTCAAAATTTTGTAAATGACAATATTCACATAAGAAAGTAATGAAAATTAGACTATTTTTTATCTTCTCTTTCTTCTTCCTATTTTCTTCCCCTCCTCTCCTTATCAGAAATGCACTGTTCCATCTCACTATCTGAATAAAGGATGGCTCACTGCTATTTTAGCTTTAGTCATAAAAATTCATTACTTTAGTGTAATGAAAATCATACTGATGTGCCTCACAACTGCATAAATGTTCTGCTCAAAGAACACTACCTCCATGAAGCTCACCAAAAATAATTTTCCTTTATTTATAAAGCATTTCATAAAGCTTCATTTTATAAAGCAAGACTATTTCTTCATTTCTTTCCACAGTTTTCTCCTAGTTTAAACCAGAAAAAAAAAGCTTTTAACATATGTCACATACAATAAAGGCCCCAAAACCCAAATATTCAAAGTAAATTTTTTTTTGTCCATGTTGAATAACTGTGAAGTCAACATGAGCTACCTGGCAGCTCATATAATCAGGTAATTTGGATGATGCATTCACTTAATTTGGTGCAATCATATCCCATCTGGAGATAAGAACATTGGATATCAGGAAAAGAATTGCTTGGGTCAGAGAGAGACTCAAGAACACAAAATCACAGTTAAAGGTAAAAATTATCAGTGCAAAAGACTGAGCAGTTCTTCAATTCCTCTTTCCACAGGCTGAATATCAATTCAGTAATTTCCTGCTGTCCTACAGATGCTATACAAGAGAGCTTTAACTAAGCAATGGTTAACTGAAGGGTATTATTTTATATAAACCAAACACTGCTGTTTTGAATTACAGTGTACCCTTGATTTTATTTACACAGCTTTGTGAAGTTCCAGATGATTCACTTCAGCCACCCTTGTTTGCAAATGGACATTCAGTAAATTATCTTTGTGCAGGGAAAACATTTGGCTATTGAGGGATTTTTCCGTTCATTCATTCATTTATTTATTCATTCCTACTTCTGGAATTTCAGGTGAATTACTGGAACAAATTTAACAAAAATGAAGGAATTTGATTCCACCAACACTGACATGTGTAGTTACTAATCACACTGAGGTGTGGTAAGAAAAGCTGTAGGGAACACTAATGTAAATTATCTGCTAACAGAGAACATTGAAAATTCCTGGTTTTGAGGTACCTGTACAAGTAATAAAGATACTTAGGCCAAATATCTTCACAGGGTTTTAAGAATGACGTTTTTATCAAAAGGCCACATTTCACATTTACTCAAATAACATGGTAGTAATACTGACAGCTCAGGAGAGAAAACAAAGACCAGACCGGGACCTCTGTCAATGCAATCACACCATGATTTAGGAATTATATCAGAACTCAGAAGCTGTAGGGGTATCGTGGACTCATCTAAATATTTAAGCAATTCAGAATTTCATAGAAAAAGAATTAAGCAACTTCTGTTCCACATAAACTAAATTATAAACCATCCAGCCCTCCAGGCAGAAGCCTGAACAATCAGCTGAGCTATATGGTAATTTATCCAGTAACCTTTGAAATGTGTGTCCCATGATCCACCTGAACCACAAACAGAGAAACAAATGCAAATCAAGAACACTGTCTGTTGTCACTACATTTAACATAATCTATGTGCAATTCTAAATGTCAACATCTAATCAAGCCTAATCTATTATTTATCTTCTTTTTTGTTTTCAAAATATCCACAACACAAATTTCCGTCAGTTTTTATTTCTTCAGGCACATCTCTCAAGTTTGAAATGCATCTGTCAGACTAGAGCTATTGAAAATAATTTCCTAATTTGCTTTAAAGTAATGGAAACCTACTAATGATAAGGCCTCAGGGCATTACTTAAAATCCAAACTACTCGTTATAAAATTGTAAGGAGAATTATTAGTGGTAAAGTGAACAGGATGAGTGTTACTAGAACTTTAAATGTACTTAGTGATGCTGAAGGGATGCCATGAGAAAGGAACAGAGCAGGAAACTCCCTACAAGTGTGACTTCCATTGGCCTCCTCTATGGTTTTTTAACTTGTTAATTAACTCTTTGAACTTCCAACAGAGTTTTTTGCCTTCTGAACATGGAGTTTGAACATGGAAACGCAAGTTTTAAAATTCCTTTGTTGCTTAATGTAAACCACCAGTAAAGTGCATGTTTTCATTATCATCTAATGCTGACCCCCTGGAAGATGGAAGCTCTCTTGCCTTAAGTAATTCAGTTGATTTAGGAGAGGATTGCACTGTCAGTCTAAATAAAGCACCCTAGGTGAATGATATGTGAAGGGGGAGAGAAAGAAATGAAGCTTTCAAAATATAGAATCTGCAGTGGGAAAGTTTGTATCACCTACATTTTTACACTAATTGGATTAACAACTCCCACACCCGAAAGTCAGGAAAAGCCAGAGCTGAAGCTCAGAGTCTCCATCAAAGAGAGCCGACTCCCACACCAGTGGGAGTCAAACAGCTCCCTGGGCCTGCTGGCCAAGGTTCCTGCTGGGAGACCTTGCTCTCAGGAAGGCTTTCAAGAGACCAGGTACACAAAATGGCAAAAAGGTATCAAGTCTTTAATTCGTGTGGTACAAACCTACTTCATCTGCAGTCAGCATTTTGAGAAACTGAGTTTTGATATATTACGGATTTTTGAAACAGAAGACAGTGTTCCTAGCAGAGAACAACTTAGTTATGGACAGGAAGAAAAATAAGAAAAGGAAGAAAAATGAGATTCACTGAAGACTACACTAAAAGCCAAGGTCCTGTGTCTACCCCTGCCACCTACATCTGACAACATCAAATACTAATTCCTTGGAATTTGCACTGGGTGTCACAGACTGGTCACCTAAACTAAAAGCTTTGGCCTTTAACTCTTCTCCTCAGATCAGTGCTGTACAGACATGAAGGCTTACTCAAAAGAGTATTGTGAAAATAGTGGTTTTGAAGACATCCAGTACTGAAAAATAAACTTGGCATGCAGCCTAAAGTTTGCACAGAGCCTTGGACTAAACAACAGTCACAAAAAATGCTGGATTCCTTCCAACCACCAGCATTCATCTTGCTGCAGCAGATGAGATGCCCTTCAGATAGTCAGTAGATAAACTGGAGGATATAATATCATTATATTCATCTGCATCAAGAGAAACTACTAAAATGACATGGAATACCATCAGATTTCCTGGCTGCCTTTTGTAATTCCAGATTTATCCAGATGCAGCTTTTTTATGACACCTGTCTCCAGTGGACCATCCTTCCTCTGTGCAGTGCACCCAATCACTCCTTTTTCTTTGATAACAACACCATCTTACAAAGGCAAATTCTTGCCCTTACTTTGAGATGTGTATCAATATTTCTTAAAGAAGAAAATTTGCTTAACTCTTTCGGGAATTCTGTGTCTTGGAATCTGTAACCTAATGACTTTTTGACCACATAACAAAATCACAGGGTAAGCACTCCTACAGTTGTCTCAACAGCAACAGTTTGGGTTCCCATCATATCTGATGGAGACTGAGAGGGAGTTTGGCTGAGAGGATCTAGTGTGCCACAGTCTCATTGTGTTTCTCCATTCCTAAATGCTAACAGTATCCATATTTACCTAAATTAAATGGTCCTCTAAAAAATAAATTCCGCTAAACTAAATTGTTAAATCTAAAATAAGCCTCTAAGTGGGTGCTTCTACTGTATCATTGTGGTGTGGAAGTGTTTAGCAACTGCTGCAATACAAACAAAAGCAATCTACCAGAGACAAAGGTTTTACATTTCCCTTGCTTTTCTTTTCAAAGATCTTCAGGAGCCACACACAACTGAGAGTAAAGGACTGTGCAATTTTATATGGTCCCAGCTTGTTTAGTAGAAAGTGCTGAATTCAAAACACATTTTGAAATATGAATCCTTCATCCAAATGCTTTCCATGCAATCAATTTCCAGCCACAAATACTGGAAACACTACAGAAGAAAATTATAAGGTCCCCTTTGATTTTTTTTTTTTTCTAATGTGTCCAAAATATATTTGAACAAATCTAAATTTTAGCAAATTTTTTTTCCTGTAAAATTTTATTTTAAACCAGCAAGTGAAACCCACTGAGAAAATCAGCCTGGGAACACTCAAAAAGATAACCACTTTTATCCAGATTAAAATGCTAGTGCATTATCTTATGGAATGCTTTCTAATTTCTTTTATTCCTTTATTTTAAGCAAGAAGCAACCAGCAGTTAGAGAATACAAAGTACAGCAGCAAGTACTAACCAAGGGTCCCCAGCCAAAACAAACCACTCATTACATGCATCAATGATACTGTTTGCTATATGTGACTTTTCCCCTTTTGTTCTAGGTGCAGAAGCCATTAAGTGGATTGAGGCAGTGGAGCTCCCAGCAAATTCACCTTTTAACTGTGTTCTCATCGTGTGTGTGCACCTCCACAGGGGCTTGTTACACACGGTGGCTGCTGCCCACCTTTCCTTCTGCACTGAAGTGACACAGCACTATTCCAGTCTAAGCCCTGTGGAATGTCAAAAGCATGTTGGCATGAAGGAAAGCTGTGCTATCAGTGCACTTAACACACCCACATATTAAAATGTTCCCTCTGGACCGCTGTGTTTATGTCACAGCTTCTCACCTAAGTATTGCTTGTGCTGTCCCACCTCCCCTCATTAACCTCTCCTCTTGGAGAATCTGTCAGCAAACACCAGACACCTTCAAAAAGTGTCTGGGACTCAGTCAACTTACAGCAAACAGAACCATCTCTCAGGAGATGAAAAAATAAAAAATAAATCTGCCAGCTTCTTAGAAATCTACCTAAACACAAACCAGGAATTTCAGTTCGGAGACAAAATACATTTTAAATCTTCAGGCTGCTCTACAGAAAGGAAATTTTATTTTCAATCTAATCTCCTCATGTAATAAATGCTCTTGAATTTTAAAGACCTGACCCTACATGACTGTCAAAAGAAATGCCAATAATATTACAGCATTTTTTATTCTAGTCTTAATTTAAATGTCAAAATACCCTGAACTTTCTTTAAAAACACAGAATAACTACTGATGCTTTATATATTTAGAATAGGAACAGATCCATAAACCAAAGCAATAGTTACTGCTGGCTTGAAGGTGGAGGAGTACCATGAGCTACTGCAAAACAATTGTTTAAAGACCAGAAAACTGTACAATATCGTAAACCAGAGGGGGAGAAATACCCATGCATTGTCTGGACAGAAGTTTATTTATTATCTATAAAATTATCTACAGCCTCATTAAAATATCTTTATTTATTAAAATTAACAAATCTCTAATTATTAATTATCAAAGTATTCAGCACTTTTTTTTTCCCTACAGGATGACAGAACACAAATATCAGTAAGTGAGAGAAATGCTGACTTCAAGAAGTATTATGTTGTATGAATGAGACAAACAGCAGAACTATGGAGTAGGAAAATCTTTAGGGGGCTTTGTTTTGGGTTTTGTTGAGATAATTTTGAGTTTTGTTTTAGTTTGGCTTTTGGGGGTTTTTAATACAGTGGATTAGCCAGCTTCAAATATAGGACATATAGTTTATTTAAAGCCAAGATTGGTTTCTAAGCTTTGCTCTGCACCGCATTAAAATTAGTACTGAGGTCACAAATGGCTGCTGGATTAACTGAAGTGATTTCTCCTTAATGATTATTTTGAACAGACTGGTTCTTAGATGTGGGAATGATCAATAGCTGACCTACACAAAAGATGTTTCAATATTGATAATGAAAGCATCCTTGGAAATAAAGGAAGAATGAGGGGATTATGAGAAACAAAGAAGCTAAAGATGATTTCACTGTTTAATTTTAATCATTTTTGTATGGTCCAGAAAGAAATCCTGAAAAAAACCCATGTTTTTATCATGTGAGAGACATCTTTTCAGCAGTAATTAGCAGTTCTAACACCTTATCATAAAGACTGATATGTCATTTACAAGGTAAAAAACAGCTTCTGAAGGCATATTGTTCACAGCAGATAGTTTTTGTATTGACCTCTCCTGCATTATAACACAGCTTCTGGAGGTCAGGAGAGATTATGGATAAATAATTTATCTAGAGTTGTCTATTTCCATCCACCTTATCATTCTCTCTGTCACAGAGTTCAGCATGTTAAGGGGCATATCAAACACAAGGCCAGCCTCATCTTTGTGTCAACGCCACATTGGGGAAATCCAAGGATCCTAATGAAACATTCCAGCTAACACACACAGCTGGAAAAGGAATATATCCTAGCTATGCTATATTGGGATCTAAGAACAACAGAACCCTTCCCATATTGTACACAAGCACAATTTTCTCAAGATCCCTGATCAGTTAAATGAGATTTTTAAACATTAGACTTTCCATTAAAAAAAAATAAATTAGCCAACAAAATGGATATTGACTTACTGTGTATCTTAACTAACAAACAACCTGCTGAACTTTTCAACTTTTCTAAAATTCTCAAGTGAAAATTTTAACATCAGATATCCTAAACGAACACTCAAGGAGAGTTAAGAGCTAGAAGTATCTATCTGGAAAGACAGAGATTTTAATAAGAAAAACTCAATTTCCTACATGCTTTTTCATTCTCTCTTTTTCCTCAGTAAACTTTTTGACCTCCCAGGAGGAATGATGTCTGACCAGAGTTAAACTGGAAAACTCCAGGAAAACAGTTCCTCTGTGGTGTTTTCTCTCCTTCAAATTACAGGAAAAGTAATATATTTATTAGGTTTAAAACTCTATCTATGCATTTCTTAATATTTAGTATTTCCATACCAATCATTCTCATTTGTCAAAAAAAACCCAACAAAACTTAAACAAAATATACAGACAGCCCTCAGTGCTAACAAATACAACACTAGGAATGTACCCTGAACCATTAATTGCAAATCTTTTCATTTCATGGCATACAAATCGAGGCTCTTGGATAACAAGTCATTTCATGAGTATCTACAACTGCAGAGGTTCCCAAGGCTTCATTAGCACACAAGTCCATATGGATGTGGGATTTTACACATGGATAAAAAATATTGTTAAAAGTTTCTTAAGAACTTGAAACTAAAATATAATTTTGCTCATGATTTTATCTACATGCTGAAAAGGGAGTGACACATGTTTACTGTAATAGCTTCGCTTATTTAACTTTCTCTTGTTTCTGTAATGATATAAATGCTTATTAAAGTATGAGCTGGACAACAAAACAGAAGAATTCAGCAGGACTAGCACAGCACAGGCAGCAGCACAGCCTTTCTACAGTACCTTAAGTCCTCAAAGAGATATCCTCTAGCAGTAAAACATCACATTCATTCAGAGAAAAGTTCAGTCTCTCCACACTTAGTCCCTGGTCTCCCTATTGCTACAGTAAAAAACCTGAGTTCTGTATTCAGAAAGAGTGCCTATGTGTGGTGGATTGCACTTCTGGAAGAATAAATATGTGAATGAAAATGAGCCAATTTCTCTGAACTGATGAATACCTCCAGGTCATTAGTAATCTACCTGATATTTTACTACCAGAATCAAAAAGCTTTATTACCTACTTTGAGCCACCCAATTTATATCAAGTGTAATCACTGTAAAAATAAAGGCTGTATGAATTTCAGAACTGACATTTGACACTATTGCTTACTTCACTTTCTTTTTTTTTTTTTTTGTAAGAAGAGAAAAACTAATGCAGGTGCCTTTTAGAGGTATGAATAAAAAGACCAACCTTGCATAACCTGACAAAAAGTAATGATACCTGTAAACTTAAAAAGCAACAGCTTTTTTTACACTTCACTGATAGGCATGACTCATTATAAACTCTGCAAGTTCTATAGTTGGCATCAGGAATTAATTGTCTGGTGATACACAATGGCAGATACAACCTGAAAGGAGCCAGGGTACAGAAACTCTTTCTGACATATATGTAGGAACAAATATGGTTTCTGATTTTTATATATGCAGAAACATTTATGAGTGCATGCTTAGCACAGGAAACTGTTGAGCCATTACCTGGTGTGACCTTTATCTTAAAAGCTCCCACAAGTTTTGCACAAGGAGCTGCACAGGTCAGATGCCATTATCTGTAATTTTATTAGCAATTGCCCAATTCATGGTGTTCTGGCAAGCAAAGAACAAAGCTACACCACAGCACGCTGAAACCTTGCACAGTAGCCTGTTCACACTGAATGTCAAGGACAACCACTGAAAATTTGTATGAACGTGCAGGAACTCAACCTCCACCATTAATTCCACCTCTGTTCCAAGCAGTTCTGCCACACACTGCAGTGGTTACTCCTCCTATGCAATTCCAAACCCTACAGGGCTTTTCTGAGCAGTAAAAATTAGACCTTGGCATGGTCATAATATGTTTTTGAACTGACCACTTCATGAAGATGAATGAGTAAGTTCACTTCCCTGCCAATAGTACTGTTTGTGCCTGCCTTGCTACAGATTCTCTAAGACACCACACATTGATTTACTGGGTGAAGAATGACAACCTAAGAGCCTTAGAGCTATATGAAAAAAAAATTGTAATTCTTTCTGTTTGACAAGACCAAAAATGATTAATCCCAGCATGGTTATAATAACAATTTATAAGACCAGAGTATATTATTTTTCTGAAAATCCCTCTTTAATAACAGGAAACAAACCATTAAGAATGAAGTGGAAGGGCTGTCTGTTTACCAAGTCAGATTAATAAACCTTTTCCACTTCCCAAACTGATTGTTTTTACCCAAACAATCAAGAGACAAACAAAACAAGACATTCCTTTTCAATTTACTATTAATGCTGGTATGTTTCTGAACACAAAACAGAAGACAAAATATACAGATAGCCAAGTTAATATATCATTATAATAATGATTAGTGAAAATCCAACAGCAATTATTCCAGACATTTTCAAGACAGGCATGCTGAAAATATCACTTCAGGAAAATTTAAAGAGATCATGCTTCCTCACAAGATTTTAAAAAATTCTTTGCAGCTGGGATTCCAAGTATTAGTAACTGGCATTTTAACCTTCCACATTTATGCGTTTACACAATGGGCAACTTTTTTATTGTAGTAATTTCCTTTCCTTCAATTCCTGCATTTAGAGAAAGTTATCATTAAAAGCAGACTCTTTTTGCTAGCATTTTATTAACAAGGTGGGGGGGTGTGTATGAAAGCATGTTGGACTGTTTAATTCAGCCCATTTTCAGTTCACTTGGGTTTTGTTGAGTTATACTTATTATTTGATTTCTATGGTGATAATGCGGTACCAAAGATAAGAGGCTACTCGTTTTACTGAAGTTTGGAAGCAATGTGCAGAAAAAGAAGTTACTCAGAAGTTAGGAAATTCACCAGTACTCTCTGCAGCCAACACATCAGCACCTGGACTTGTTAGGAAAAGTTACATCAACAACAAGAAACCACTGCATCCCTGAAAGGCTTTTGGCAACTATCTTCCCCGTCCTTTAAAAACACCATTAAAACACTTTAAAAACACTATTTAAACACTACTAATTTAATCCCAGAATATAAAACACTAGTTCAGAAACCTAAACTAAGTTGCATAAATTGATAAAAAAAACTCTTTGCCTTTGATGCTCTTATGCTGTCTTAGCTGCTCTACAACACCAAGAAGACATTTTTTTTAAAATCACCTTTATGTGTGGTGTTAGGCCTTGTGGTAATGCAGCAGACATTAGCATGCACTAATGCCTGTGACATCAAAGGAAAACTGGCTTGTGCCACTGTGAGAGTCTGATGTCTTCCAAGACATAAGAAATATTAAAATCAGCCTTGATATGATTGCAAGCTCTTCAGTTGTAAACTGGAGTTATTCCTAGCATTTAGCATGGGAGAGGTAAAGGAATCACACTAACTTGGAATGTCCTTGCCATAACTCATCCTGATGGCACAGGGGCTTTGTGGCCATACTATAGTTCTTCCCTGTTTTCTAGAGATCTTATTTTACTGTTACTGAGGCTGATAAAAAGAGCACTGAAAACAGACTGCAGAGCAGAACTGTGAAAAAACACTAACTATATACTTGATAGTACTCCACGACTAAACCCAGTTTGTCTTCTTTCACCTTTAGTTTCCACCATTGCCAGTTTCAACGCTCCTTTCAATACAGCAGGTAAAGCAACCTCTGTCAGCAGCAACATTTAGAGCTACTCCTCAGTTCCTGTATTTTCCGTCACATCACACTAAAATCTCAAAAAAGCCAAACTGTACAAAAATAATGTTAAAAGCACAGAAGCCTCTCATACATATGGAGAAATAGATGCACCCTCTGCGACTCAAACAGACAGATGCACATAAAACAAGCAGTTTAGGAAATTCTCTGCTTTATCCAGATGTTCGATAACATGGAACATGATGTTTCATAATCAGGTCTGGGCTCTTTCTTTTAGTTCTTCCTAACAAAATATTGTATCCTCTGGGCGTGCTACGCATTTTTATTCCTATAAACGGGATGATTCCCTTCTTAATCCCGAGGTATTTCTCTAAAACGCACACCTTACAACCCGAAGAATTAAAATAAGGTCTTCTGTGCGACCTGATGAGCATGCACCTGTTACAAAGATTTTAAATGGGATTTTTTTTCAGACAATCAGCCCGGAGTATGCAGAAATTACGTGTTAAGGGCAGTCAGGCACCTTTGAACAGTTCGCTCACCAGTAGCAATTCCCCTTAAGGGGCGATGAGCTCTCTCAAACCCATTCTATAGCATTTGCGTTCGGCAGGACGGAACCAGACCATAAACCCACATTTCCAATGAAATGATGCCACCGCTCCACCTCGCCGGGAGGCAACTTTCGCTTTCCTGCTCTCACTCCCAGCCCGCGGTGGCTGAGGGTGCCCGGGGGACAGCGGAGCGCTCCCGGCAGCCGCGGAGTTCTCCCCGCCGGGGGACGGCAGCGGAGCCCCGCCGCTCCTCTGGCCGCAAGCACCCAACTTTTGGGGCCGGCAGGAAGGGGCGGCCGCCGGGAGGCGCCCGGTCCTGCACCCCTGTGGCCCCGCATCCCCATCCGCGGCCGGGAGAGGCCGAGCTGGCGGCCGCAGGTGCGGACCCCGCCCTCCATCCCCTCACAGCCTTCGCCCGCCGGAAAGTTGCGGGGAGCCCGCAGCCGCGGCCGCCCTCACTCACCGTGGTTGCTGGCGACGTGCCCGGCGGCGGCGGGGCGCGCTGTCAGCAGGGGGAGGAAGAGGCCGACTCTCCAGAGCAATGCCCTCACCTCACTACACCCCATGGCTGGTGCCCGCCGAGCGCTCCGCGACCTCGGCCCGCCGAGGCTGCCCGTGCTCCCTCAGGCCGGCGGGGACCGCCGCCGCCCCTCCGGGCTGCGCTGCCTGCACTGCCGCCCGGGGCTGCGCGGGCCGGGCCGGGCGCATCCACCGCCGGGGTCCCGGGGCACGGCGGCAGCGCGGGGGGCGAGGGCGGGCGGGGGCGCCGGGACCCCGCTGCCGCCCTGCCGTGAGGGGCGGCGGCGCCGGCAACGGAGAGCTCCGGCAACTTCCAGGCGGTGGCGGCGGCGGGCGGGGGGATCGCGCCCCGCTCCTTCCGCCGGCTCGGGCCGGTGGCACCTTCAGCCCCGCAGGAGCGCCCCTGGCAGCCTCAGCAGCCTCCGGCGCGGCGGCAGCCTCCTCCCCCGGCCGCGCCGCTCGGTGTCCCGCATCCCCGGCCGGAGGCAGCGCCGAGGGGCTTCAGGTTCCCCAGGTGGAGCACGACGAGGGCGAGAAGGGCCGGCGACGACTCCTCACGCTCCCGTATGCATCAAGGAAACTTGCAGGGCGGCATCCCCGACCCTCCGCCGCCGTGCCCGGCTCTGCCGCTCGCCCCTCTCAGTCAGTCTCTGTCTCTCCCCCTCTGCCGCGGAGCAATCAGAAACCGGGCGGCTCTGGTGTGATGCTCGCTGCTCCCTCCTGATTTGCGTGCCGCGCTGCCGGCTGCAGTTTTTTGGTGCCGCCGCTCCCCTGCCGCCCGCGGAGCGCTCGCTCGCCCCCTCCTCCGGCGCGGCCGCGGGGCCGCCCCGCTGCGCGCAGCCCGGCGGGTGCCGGGTCCGCCGGGAGCCAGCGCGGCCCCGCGCCGGGGGCGCTCCGGCACTCGCGCCCCGCCAGCCAGCGGGCGGCCCGGCACGCCGGGGGCAGCGCGGGAGGGAGGGAGGGAGGGATGGAAGGAGAGCGTCGGAGCGGCGGCCCCTCCTCAGCCGCCCGCCCGAGGGGAGCGCGGGGCGCGGTGCGTGAGGCGGGCGCGGGAAGCGCCCCCTCGCCTCGGCGCTGCCGGCAGCTCCGGGCCGAGTGCGGCGGGCTCGGCGCTAGAGGGGGTTCGCGGACAAGGCACGAGAAGAGAGCAGCCCGGCTCGGGAAGGGCCGCGGCCGCCGCTCCGAGGGGTGCGCGTCTCCACCCGCGGGGGGCGGCGGCTCCCGGGATAAGGGACCCGCCCGGGACGGCACTGCGCTGCCGCTGCCGCCTGAAGTTTCACCCAAGGGATGAAAAGGACAAGCGAGCGTGAGCCGGCCGTGTCCGGGCATCCCAGGAACCCCGGAACATTTTCTTTTACTTTTTTAAATTAATTTCTGCACCAGGTTCCAGCAGGTTGTGCAGGGGAAGCCGCCTCGGGTGTGTGTGCGCGCTCATCTGAGCAGGTCGGATGTGATCTGATCTGCCGGCTGTGCTCACATCCCCCGCCCAGGGCACCTGGGATGGGCACCCTGCCGCCACACTCCGCATCCCGGCCCATGCCGTCTGTATTACTAATCTATCGAACATTTCAAATCCTGGATTTCTACAAAGGCAGGGAAAAAAACCAAAAAAAAACCCCGAAAGAAGATACTGATATCCGTATTTCTGAATATGAGTCAAACCAGGTGTCTAAATCCACAAACAAGAGGGAAATAAAAGAAAAGCTAATTCCCAATGCTTCCCAGTGTTCAAAAATGCCATTGAAGTGAGTGGGTAATGCAGCTACAAGAGTCTGCGCCAGAGAATACCAAAGTTTCTGCTGAGGTGCCTAAAGGGATGTTCAGAGAAACTTTGTGTGAAAACACTTAGCTTTGTAATGCAAGAATAAAGAATGCTTTAGAAATTGTTAATTTAAGGATTATTTTCAGAGGAGTTGTTCAATGAGCAAAGCCAACACAAAAATACGTATTTGTGGGTATTTGGAAAGATCCTTAAAGTGTGCAGTGAGCCTACAACATTGCAATATTTCTTGTATTTAGGTGTGTTAGTGATGTCCCATAAGGAACACTTCTATTCAAAGAGAAGGTCAACAAGAAAAGCTTGAAGAAATATTTCAAAATAGTGAAAGAGTGCAATAGTGAAAAATAGTGAAAGTATTTTGCCTTAGGTTTGAGGGCAGGTAAAAGGAGACAGTTAAATTTTTAGAATTTGAGTGTTTAGGTGACCTTTGAAGATCCCTTCCAACACAAATTATTCTGATACCCTGAGTCTCAATACTGTTTAGAATTAACATGGTGTCCTAGTTTAGGGACAAAATTAAAAGAAAGTAGCATTAACAACCTACCAAGGTTTGCTTTTTGGGTAAGGGGTGAGAATTCAGGCTTTAATTCTTTTGCAGTTCCTGGTTGAGTAGTAAGATGCTTCCCAACTAGACTGCCATAAGGAGTCCAGTGCAGGACATCCTGTATAAAGGGGCCCAGGTGAAGATGAGTCATTTGGAGCAGTCAAAAAACTTTTCACATGTCAATGGGAAAGGCCAGTTAATGGCAAAAGTGAACTGAGAATCCTTCCCTTGCTTCTGCTGTTGCATGGTACAGATTTGGGGTTTTACACCAGGCTTTTCTCAGACAACCCCAGCAGCACATGTTTTTATATGCTTCTGTCTGTGCAGGCACTCTCCAGACACTTGTGAGCGCTTGTGCATCCTCACGTACACCTGTGTGCACATCAGGCAGGTAATTCCTTCTTCAAGGAGCTTGGAAGGTCTGGTTTCCCATTTCCATTGCTTTTACAAGTCCTGCCAGACTACAGCTGAATACAAAAAGGAGGCAGGGAGAGATGTGACAAGAGCATAGACAAAATGAGTGTGTTTCCTCTCACAGCTTCGCCTCCTGCCAGCCTTGAACTCTCCAAGTCACAGGAAACTGTTGGGGAGCCAAACAGCTAAAAAGGATGGATGGCATTCCCTCCACAGTGTCCCTGCACCAGCTTTTAATTTGAATTTTAACAGAATTTCCAGGGGAACAACTTTGTAGGAACAGTGTTCATTCTTCTACACACAGATTAAATTTTTATAACTTTGTGTATTATTCTGAATTCCAAATAAAATCTTAACCGTTGTGCTTTTTCAGATGTTTGCAAACATACTAAATGCAATAAAGGATGGCAAAAATATTAAATATGAAAGAAACTAGAGTCATATTTTGACATATCTTTCTCCCTGAAACAAGTATAACAAACTTTGACGTATTAAGCAGGATGATTGCACCAGGTAAGATAAAGAAGAGGAGCCACAATTTGAATACCTTCATCCTCAGATTTCTAAAGAGTGTATTTTTGTAGAAGCAAGGAATTCCATATATTACCATTCTTAAAACAAGCCAGAATATGATCTTCCCTGTGAACAGAAAAACATCTATTTTTATTGGTTTTCTTAAATAAAGGAATAATCTTTCTGTTAATAATAAGCAAAACACCAAACAGGAGATATAGGGTATAAATCGCACATCATAGGTTGTCCTTTTTCCTTTGTGTAATCAACTATACATGGTTTATCTTTAGTGCTGTTAATTGTAATAAAACTCTGACTTTCTCTAAAGAAAACCCCAAAAGCCATTATTTTTTCGTTTACCTTTCCCATAATATAATGTTGTGTTGTATATTAGTCCTTTGAACCATCACTCCTTACTGTCTGTGTTTTAATGTGATCAAAGCAAACATTTTAATTAGGACACTGACCAAGATATACAATAAACTTAGAACACCTTTTCCATGCAGCACTCATTAAGATCTGATGATGTTAAAAGTGCTGTGATGATTAGACCAAGACACCTGCATTAGGATTTTTTAAAGAGTAGCACTCACACTTGCTGACTTTAACTACAACCTGTATACTAAGGAAAACATAATGTATTATTGATCTCTTGGAGTCTGAGGCAAGAGCTTTTTTAGTGACTAGAACACACTGCTGATTTGTCAGTGTAACCAGAAATTAACCTTCCAATAGTATCTCTCTTATTTAGAGTTATAAATTACACTTTCCCATAACTCTGAAAGTGAATTCAATTTTGTTATGCATTATGTTCTTGTATCTGTAGAATTGTACACTTTTTTGTTAGTTTGTTTGTTTAAATGAGCAGGCCTTTTACTTTATCAACATCTTTATTTTTTAGTGTGTTTAATGACAGGCTGACACCTATCAATATTTCTTCTTCCTTTCATAGTCCCCAAATATGCTCATGGTATGTGCAGCAATTCACAGGAAGTGCTTTTAATTATTTGCAGATTTTGACAATTTTCTGTCACACATCAAGGGAAGCAAAGCAGAAGTTTAATAAGTTTTGAGGCTTATCTCCTCTCCTATTGTGGATACAGAAAAAGATAAAGAAAGAACAAGGGATGAGAGTCATAAAGAAAATTGCCTATTCCAACAAATCTTCTAGAAAGACAAGAATACTAAGAGCAGGCTAAATAGCTATTTGAATTCTGAAATTAAAATATTATTTGAATTATAGAACCAACATCAACACTTTAGTTATGAATTTACAGTGCTGCAGAGCACCTGTTATAGGCAAGGATTCCTACACATTTGGAAAGTCACTGGCCAAGTGTTGCCTGTTAATTATTTAAGTTCTGTTCCTGGATTACATTTTTCTTTTCAGTTGGCTTGGGTATGGTTTGGTTTTCTTCTGACCTATTAGTGAGCACAGTGATTCTGACACTCTGCACTGCGCAGTTTAATTAAGCGACAGCAAACCAATTATACTAAACCATGTTTTAGGGAAATTACTGATAAAAATGCAGTATGGTTTCATCCCCATCTCTTTATATGCACAGGCTTAGAACTGCCTCAAATTATTTTACTCACTATACCAAGATTAGAAGATAATATGGTGTACAAAAAAAGTTAGACGTTTTTCAAAGTTTACACCTGGATGTTACAGAAATACCCATATGACAAGACTTCTTCAATTCCACTATTTCCTTTTACCTTTCCATATTAATTTCTAAAATAAGCAATATATTCAAATTCTAAAGCAGTGTTACAGACAAGTTAGTTTTCATGCTTTTCACTTGCAGTTTCTTCAAATAAATCTAATTATTTGGATTAATACGCAAAGCCAGTAGATACAGTCTAAGAAGTTTGTGTTTTGCCGGAGGTTTAATAGTAATAAAATAGTCCTGGAAATCTTTCAAGAATAACAAATTGCTTGGCAGTGAATATTTTCAATATTTAAATTTAGTAAGTGTAATCTTGCTGTGGTGGAGCAAAGGAATTCTAGATAGAAACAGAAGAATTAATTAAATCACAGATCCTGAAGGAGAAGATTGGAACATCTAGACCACAAAAAGTAAATATTTTGGCCTCATCAAGAGTGAAGAAGCCAAACTTTTCCTCATGGTGTTGGCAGAGGTATTTTCAGAGATGTAGATGTGCATGCATAGCATCTGAATTAAAATGCAAGAGAGACCAGAATTACAGACTATACAGACTACTCAAACTTTGAAGTCCAAAGCAGGTAAACTTCTATTGAAAGGTTTTATCTATCTCACTAAATTAAATAATTCCAGCTGAGTGAATTGCAAATTGAATTTGGTCTCAAAATGATAAAGTAAACAAAATGGTTTGAAAAAAAAAAAGAGACAAAAACCTTGTAGTTACTGGAGACAAAATCAGATTCTCCTCGTTCTGTCTAAAAGGTCCCTTTGGCGTGAGAGTGGTGAAGTCAGGGCACACAGCGAGGCTGGCTCTTTTTATCTCCTGCAAATTAGAAGATTTAGGGTTAACAGCACATAAATCCCCTTAGGTTCTTTTCTGAGAATGTGGAGTACCAATTAATGATTGCAGTAGGATATTTGTTTAGCCATTAGAAGTAATACCGAATGAAAGTGAAATGGTAACGCTGTTAACATTTTGGGTGACATTAAAAGGATTATAAACCCGGTTTTAATGACACACTTTTCAGGTTTCCATTGAAATATTATTGCTAAAACTTAACATATATTTACAACTTTAAAAGAGACTTAAATTTAGACCCTTTTATGAGGAGGGAGGCTTAACATTTATGTCGTGCCCATGTAAATGGCAAAACCAAAAGCGACTTCAGAAATATTAATTCCTCCTGTAGGTTTTGATAGAACTGGAGTTTTGCTTTTGTATGGCATTAGCTTTGGACAAATTGGAATTGTCTGTATCTAAATACCCTACTTGAGATTTATAATACTTTATAAAAATGGAAACATTTTCACATTTAGTAGATATTGCTTCTGAAATCAAACCCTGTGGCTATATACTATTTTACTTGAACTACTACTGTATCTACTTAAAGATTCAAATCTCCCTGATTGTTTTTCCCTTTTGGTATTTCTGCCTTGTATAGATGAAAATGAAAAAACGTTGATGCTGGCTCAGTACAAATAACAATAAAAGCAAACAACCAGGCTTATAAAGATGGATCATTTTGCCCTTATCCAACTGCAGCTTAATGCAGGAATTGCTTCAGGCACCTGAGCAGATGTGTTTGTCGTTACCACAGATTAATGTTGTGGTGGAACAGTGACTCCTGTACATATTTGCATTATTTTACCAACTGGTGTGACGTGATCTATCCATTTCTGCACGAGCTGATCTGACCTCCTCCACAAGAACCAATTCTCATGCAAAACTGGTAAAGGATGTAACAGCCACATCATGTGTGAGCCATGGTGGGCAGATTGTGTCAACATAGCTGATATAATCTGAAAAACTCCTGGAAATGATAAATCAAATTATTTTCAGTTGTATGCAAAAGTCCTTCATCACACCACCTAACTAATCTGCTGCAATCATTTAGTCCTAAATTCTACACCAAATATTGTAACTAATTTGGGAAAAGTATCAGCATCAAACAGACTGTCCCAGATCTACAAACAACTGTCCTTGGCACACACTCACACTGATGTATAGGAGGTAACCAGCCACTGTTACTTTGGTACATTTGGATCTCTCAGGCAGCCTTTACTTTGCCCTTAAAAGGTGAAAAAGACACCTTGGAATGGAGACACAAACTTTGCAAAATGGCAAGATGTCATGGAGTTCCTTTACTTAAAATATCCACAAAATATCTAACACTTTTAAACACAATATTCATTAGTGTCAGAAGCTCTAAAAATTTACAGTTGTGCTTGGACATTGTGTTGCCTTCCATCATCAATGAAAACTCATTTATTGGGTATTTGTGGAATGCATTTGGATGCCCAAGGGAATTTTGCACATAACTGTAAGGAGGCATGGGTTTATTCCTTCAGACAGACCATTATGCCCTTATTTATGGGTGTGTAAAGATTTTTAGATTTTAGGCATGATAAAGTTGATAACAAATTGGAAACTGATATGTAGTACTCAAGGAACATCCTCAGAGTTTAGCAACATCTGTAATTTTTGTATGTGAATTTCCCAGCTTTTTCTATTCTTATGTTTTTTAAAAATTAGGTATTTCCATTGTTAGATGATGTGTTGGGACATTGTGATCAGCAGATAGGTACAAGGATAAGGCTCCAAGTGCTGCTCATAATAAAGAATTAAGGGAACTGTTAAAGAATGTTGCTATGTGCCTGCAAAGCTATTTTACAAAACCTTGGAGATTCCATTTTTACTTTAATAAATTAATTTCTGTCAAAGTTAGAAGGACTAATTTGTTTAAAATAAAGATTTGAGCATTAATCTTGTAAATAAGCATTGTAAATTTATTATTTTTGCTAGTATAAGTTTATATGGTTTAGTGCCTGATCTCTGCTTCATTCAATGCACAGGATTGTTGTGTGAGTTTCAGGAAGACAAACTCGATTCTGTCCTGACCCTTTGCTGTGACACTGTCACTGAAGTCAAGGTTAATCACAGGTAGCTGAAGAGATCATGTAGGCTGGAATCATCAGGAATGGATAAAAGAGGGAGTGACCCAAGATCATAAAGTTTTATAAAGGTCTGATCCATTTCCTGGAATGTGAGTGTCTCTCTTCCCATCCATCTTGCCATAGCCTTTCCTCTAAATACTTTTTATTCCTATGAGAATAAAGTTTTGGACTATATTTCTTGCTTAACTGATCACACACAACATCAAGGAAAAATAGAGCACATTACTGGTGGGAAATAGAAACAAAAGACCTTCCAGAGTTTTTCAATGCTAAAGCCATTACAATTTTAACTAAAACTTTTGTAAATGAGACAGAAATTGCTACATGTTTTCTAATTTGAGACACACCTATCAACTGTCTGTGGTGCAGTGTCAGATTGCAGGCTTGATTCCTTTGATTTCCACCAAATTAAAAGGACATATCTTACAGGGGCTTTGTAACAGGAGGCTTGCTCTGAATAAAAAAGAGATGCCACTTTCCATTGTAATATGTTATTGGTTAGGTCTGTTCAGGTGTGTGTGACACTCAGAGCTAAACTGGAGCAGAAATAACAAAAGGAACCAATTACCCTGATGTAAAATCTGATACAAATGAAGTGAAATTTACCACATATCATTATAGAGGACAAACCCCCTAGAATTATTAAACCACATTCTTGTAAAGTCATAGATCCAAGAGGAAGTCTATCAAGAAAATGCATCTTCTGTTAAAAATTTCTATGAAAGGGCTTAATTATATTTTAACAAAGAATATAATAATAATAATAATAATAATAATAATAATAATAATAATAATAATAATAATAATAATAGTAATAATAAAAATCCAAGGTCTGTTTGACAATTTTGTGCTACCAATCCCTTGGATAGCTTACTTCAGACTTTGAAACTTCCCTGCTTCCAATGATTGTCTCTATACAGCTGTCTGTGCTTTCATCTTTGCTGTGATTCATTATTTCCTGAGAACTTAAGAACTTCTGCCTGACTTTGCTAAGATCCTTCCCTGCCACAACTTCATCTTGCTGCCTCTTCCTAATCCTTGCAGTGTTTTCTAATAGTGTGGAACAGGATTTTAACACCTCCTTCCTAGCTGCATGGTTGCTTCCATTCACCAGGGTTTATCCACAGTATAATTTACTGTGGTGCTGTGGAAGGTGTATAAAAATCACCAATGTGCATGGGCTGTTTGAAAATAGCCTCTCAGGGCTCAGAGGGACTGAGGGAAAACAATGTTCTTCACAGGCTTTGAGAAACAAGTGTTTGTCAACATTTTATTCTGTTCTTTTGATCTCAAATCCACAATACTCAATAGAGCATCAATTGTGACTGTCCACTGAATTTAGTGAAAACTGACAGTCTTCCATAGGACATGCTTTTGAGCTTTAAAAGATGATTAAAACCACCCCCCCCAACCTCATATGAGCTAGAAAAAGTTCCACTTTTTTTCCTGAAATCTATTAATTTGGACCACCTTAAACACTTTGTTGTCTTTGTAAATAATTATTAGATCACGTAAGAATGAACATAAATTGCAATGGCCTCTAAAATAAGCCTTTTAAAGAGTCTACCTGGATGCCAACATTATTTCTCTGAAGAGTAAGATATTTCTGTAAATAAAAATGACTAAATATACTTGTGGTAGTCATCAACTGCTGATGCAATAGGAGAAAACTACAATAATAAAGGATAGGTGCTGCATCTGGGAACCTAGCAACTGAAGAAGCAGCTAAAATATTACATTATTATTAAACATTATACTGTAAGAATAACCTCATCTTTTGATCTGTGATGTTTATTTAATTCTAGAATTTGAAAGACATCCATTATCACTGGACATAAAAGGCAATAAACAGCAATTAAATAAGTATAAACTAGGCATTTCAGTTTAGAAATGTAGTTGCTTGTAAGAGAAAAAGAGTCTTTGAAAGAGAGCAAATCTTTTTGAACTGTGGATCGTGGGATAATCAGTCACTCATAATAAGTCAAGCAAGGAATTTAAGAATCTTGGCACAGATGCTGTTAATAACTAAGCCTGAATTTTAAAAACATCTTTTCAAGGTGGATTACTGGTAATTCTGAAATGTTTACTTTATGCTATATTGAAAGTTAGCAGTAGGCAGAAGTTAATGGGTTTTGCCCATAGAAGTCTTAGGGCAAATGTTGTTCTCATGGAGATGAGAAAGATGATATTGCCACTGACACTGCTTTAAAAAAAAAATATCTATATACTTCTGACTGCTTTAAACAAGCAGTGTTCAAAATACAAAACCATTTTAAATTATTTTATAGCCAGAAGCCAAAAAATGGGTGAGAATATAGAGTCCTTACCTTCTTAATATTTCAGAACTAATGGTGAACTGACACAACTTGCTCCAAATACTAAATGATACCAACAAAGCTAATTTTTCAGGGAAGCAAATGAATGGTAAGGAAGCATAGTGTGAATAACAAGAGCACAATCTGAAATGTTTCTGGGACTGTCAAATGAGTTTAAAGCTCAGTACTGTTATACTTGTTCAATTGATAGATTCTTAACTACTGTGGGGATTAGGAATGAGAAACAGGACTAAGCTTTTCTGGCTCTCTGTTACATATTGTGATGCCACTAGAGGGACTTGTACAGCCAAGAGTCACTTACATGGGCTTCAGAAAGAATTGGAGATAATTTATTAGCAAAAAATGGAAATATGAATAAAAAATAGTTATAGCTATATTTTCTTAATCACACCTAAAAAATTACTCAGCCTTTCCATCTCTGTCTTTTCTTATGAGTATCTTAATTTATTTTGTTTGTAATATTGACATCCTAAAAAACCTCAGGAGTACAGCTTTACGATTAAATCACGTGTCTAAAAATAGACTGTTTTGATTTCTGAATCTGATTAAAGTTATCCTCACTCCCCTTGATTAAAATTCAATTTCTGCAGTTCCAAGAGTTCATTTGTTTCTGTGCAAGTGAGGTGATGTAATAAAACAGGATACAAAGTAAACAGAGAAACTCAGATGGGGAGAGACCATTAATATTCCCTGAGGCAAAAGGATTGAGGGATTTTCAAACGAATTTTGACTGGAGGTCTCTGCAGTGATCTGGCTTTGCAGTGATTTTAGCACCATGTAAGTGAGCTGCTAAAATGGGACAAGGAACTTTCTTACCCTGCATTTATGAAATGAACACTTGAACTGCACTAGAAAGATATTTCTGTCCTTTTAAGCTTTTCAATACATCTGTTCCAGCTGGTAAAATACGCAACATTAACCCAAGAAGAGAAACATAGTATTACTATAAAAAAGAAATAAATCATTGGTAAAGTGTGCAGCCAAACTATCAGAAAAAAAAGATATTTGTGTTAAGTGCTGCTGTAAAACTCAAAGTGTGATTAAAATACACTGCTAGCTGGCTTCATGTTTATTCCAGACAATTTATATTAGCTAATAGAGAATGAAGTGGGACTGTTTCCTTTTATCATTGAAAGGTTATAGACAATTGAATTTTAGCTATAATTTTAGACCTTATAAAATTTAAAACTTTAAAATCATTGCTCTGAAATTCCAGACACAAATGAGTTGAGTCATTTAAGATAATGATAATTTTGCCCTACTGAAATGGTTGGATCTAATTCAAAGCAGCAAGTGTCATTATCTGTTCTATTACCTCTCTAGTTCATGAGAACAGTGTTTACTTTATCTAGAAAAATATCATTGGCAGAAAAAGAAACACCTTTAAATTTTTCCAACTTGAATTTGAAAGTATTGCATAAAAAAAAAGTCTGCCTTCTACTGCTCTTAAAGAACATGTTCGTATTTCTAGACTGAATCAAATGGAAAAAACTTGATAAACCTGTATGCATTAGTGGGAGAGCAAATTATAGTAGATAAAATATTAGGATTTGTCTCCAAAATAGTATTAGTTTAAGAAAAATGCAGAAAACTTTAACATGTTCATCTTAAAATGGATCAAGAGTACTGAAAAAATATATTCCTAGTTTGACCAACATTTTGATTTTATGGTAATATCTCCTTTTCATATTTTTACAACCATTTTATTTTAGTTATTTTTTTTTTTCCCTTGAAATACCTAAGAACAGATCCAATACTTTTTGTGAGTGTTTTCTGTTATTCATTTTAAGGAGAACTGCAAATTTGACAGCAGGCCATTAAATTAAGAAGACTGCTCACATTACCTCCATGAAACCAAAAACAACGAAAAAGAAACTCCTTTGTAGAACATTTTGATTAAATCAGCAGCATAGGCAAATCTTTCCTGCGAGGAGTTTTTCCCAGGCACTTCTGTTACTCTGAAAGAAGAATAAAACATGGCAAGTTCTGGACTGTGGTGATGTATTGGCTACAGAGCACTCAAGTGGTTTCTTCACTCTTTTTGTCCACAAAAAGTTGTTGCTCACCCTTAATTCACATCTCATGTATTTCCTGAGTTTGTAACACAGACTTAGCCTGGAAAGATAAATGGACTTTTCTGCCTCTAATAGCTGCTCAAAAATACTGAATTATTACTCTGCCTCTGATGGTTATCAAATATTCTTCTGTGTATTATCTTATTCTAGCACAAATAGCTGGACTTACTAAAAGAGGATTAATGGATGGGGTCTACACTCTGACAAAATCAGATTTTTTTTCAAAGTTATGAGGCGTGGTGGGTACTTGTATCTATTGAAAAGTTACTCCAACTGACAATGTCTTGGAATATTTTTACTTCTATTACAGATTTTGGATTTGGATGTAATTATAAGAAATAAGAGTATAAAGCCAATCATTTGTGGGTGAGCAGGTAAGGAAGAACCAAATGTTTATCTGTCTCTTTTGAGGCTTCACTGTCACCTTTGTGAAAGGCAATATTGGAGATGTTTTTTGGCAGAGCTGAGCTCTCCAGACAGGAGCAGTGAGTGGGTGCTGAGCAGGTGAAAACTGCTGAGAATGCACTTAATGCTAAGAGGCTGCAACATTCAGCAGCTGTGCACTGTAAATTCAGAGTCCAGACTGGCCAAGCTTGCAGACAAGTTCTACAAGCAATAGAAATATGCAATGCTCCACTACATCTTTTTCAAGCCACTTAAAAGGCTTTTTTCCTTGCTCTTCAGCACAACTGCACTTGGCACAAGAAGTAATTCCTAGAATGACACACGAAAAAAAAATATAAAAAGTTGAGAAAGTTATTTGGACATCCAAAGTAAAATTTGCCCCATTAGACAACAAAGAAAAGCAAAAGATAGTTCTGGACAACCTTGGCTTTCAAGGAGTTGCTTGTATTTCAGATTCATTAATCCAAATAAAATTATGTGGTGTTATAAGTACCTGTGGCTAGGAAGAGAGAACTTGCATAAATAAAGGTTTTGATGGAAATCTATAATTAATAATTTTTTTTACATTATATGGATTAAATGGAACAGTCTTTTTTTTTTTTTTTTTTTTTTTTTTTTTACATCATCTGACACTACCTCAAAAGGCACTGTTACTAAAAGAATGTGAAGTGGAAAAAATGAAAAATGTAAGAGAGGCAGTTCAATTTCTCCCCCATTCATTCTATTTTAAATCTCTGGAAAGGTTAAAGTTCACACATATCACAAAATACCAAAACAAAACAAAATAAGCATTAACATTTAACAGTAATGGGAATATCTGAAATTTTTTTTGCCATTAGAAATTTAGGAGCCCATATTAAGGGAAACCACTCTACCCGACCTGAGAACTTAAATTCATAGAGAAATCTGCTGGAGATGAAATGTCAGTAGCAGAACTGGACATTTGGTCTTCTAAATAAAATAAAAAAAATCCCAAAATTTTAAAAAAATTAATTTTACACTGCTTTCATCAAGTTTTCATCATATTACTATTGATATTTCTGAAACCAGAATTTCTGTTCCAGATTACTGTTGCCTTCATAAGGTTTTGGCATTAGATTTTAACTCTAATCTTGCCAAAGGCAGTGTATAGATGGGACAGGCTTCTGAAGGTCATTTCAGCTGAGAAAATGTAAAAATTTTTTTGATTTTAAGGGGACTCTTAATTTACTACCAGAATCAAAATCTCTTTTCTGAGGTCTTTTGTGGTAGGGTCATTCCACAGCCAGTAAACTTTTATTTAATTTGCTAATTCCTCACATCAAAAATGTCCTTCTCTTTCCAGATATATTCTTTATTAGCTATAGTTTTGCTTGAGGTTTTTGAGCACTTCTCTGACCCTTGTTAATAATAACTTGATACAAATACTGGAAAGCACCTAGGCATCCTTTGGGGCAATAATTTTTTAATTAAAATGGCTATTTCTAAGGATATTTGGAGATGAATCCTTCTCATAAAACCCTCTGAAATATGGAAGAGGTATTTGTGGGAAAGGATTTCTCCATTAACAATATATTGCATATCAAAAGGTTTATATGGAGTTGTATTTGTACTAACTTCACCTTTCAGGTGTTGACAAGATTCTTCCAATAATCTGTTGTTCAGTGTTTTCCAGTGTCTTCTAATCTTTTTACCCAAGTCACAGGTTTCATAGACTAAACTTATTGGTCTGCATGAAAAATGTCATTTTGACAGAAAACTTCTTCCTTTATTTTGGTCCCTTTTGGAAGCTCCCACACTCAGGAACGCCCTGTGCCTTGAGGCATCTCCAGCAGCACTTATCAAGACATTCTCCATCAAATCAGAGTCTGTGGTGCAATCATGAACCCTCCCTGGGGTGCACAGTGACATCAAACCCCTCTTTAGAAGCCACCAGGGGCCACTTGCCTGGCTCGTGCTCAGCTGTTTGGGCAAACAGGATAATCACAATTCCTGGGCATCACAGCATTCCAGCTTTGACCTCCAGAGAGTCTCCTGGACACATCTCACTTGATGTCATCTCTCACTTGAGAGATCACAGATGATTTGTTGTTAATACCAGGTCCAACAGCCAGTTTTTATTCTGGACATAGAGCATAAAATGCATTTAGAAGCTTCAACACTGAGTTATGAGTATGGTGTTTGAGCATAAAACTTTTAGTTGCTGGGCCCTGTAGTGGAGTTTAATCTCAATTTACACATTTACATTTTCTCCAATGTATATGGGAATAACGACAGTCTTTAGAATGGAATTCACACAAGAAGCACACCAGGGGATGGCTGAACTAGCAATAGGAAATGATCAGAATTTTTTTGCTGTTTTTGACTTCCAAAATGCAATTTTTCCAGCTAGAGCTTTAGATTCATAATGCCACAGGTTTGTGGAGGAGGGTGGAAGAGAGGGCAAGGTTTATGTTTTGCACTGCAGATTGGAGAACTGCTTCCTACATGTTTAATTAGAGATGTTCATCCCTTGAAAAATTTGAATTGTTTCTTTATTATATAATGAGGGATGTGCAGGTTTTTCTTGATTTTATTATTGAGTTTGTTTTGTGGTGGGTATTTTCACTGTTTGGTTACTTTTTTGTTGTTGTTTTGGGGCTTTTTTGCAGATGATCTAAATAAGGAATTTCCATATCCCTGTATTTGTGTTGTGGACTGGCTTCTATGGAAGGAATCTAAGAATGTTTGGGGTATTTGGTTGAATATTTTGTCTCCTCTTTTAGCTGTTCCCATCATCTACATTAGGTTTTATCTCTTTAGAAGGTTGCACATAAAATTCTAAGAGAATTCTAAGAGAAAAAATAGGTGTTTACACTTAAGTGATACACTGGAAAAAAACTTTTGAGCTGCAGACAGCTTGAAAGAACGATGTCAAATGCTGAGATTTTTCTAAAATTTCCCAAGTTTACATCTGTAAACCAAACATCTCCTGTGTGGCAATGGTTAAAGCTGGAGGGAACAGAGTTATCAGCAACAGGAAACTCCTTGAACTTCTGTCGCAGTTAAGGAGCCTTGAAAGAGCCTTTGGGGAAAAAAAAAATCTACATTTCCATATCTGACAAATGGTCCATGTTAAGCTTCATTTCTTTGATCACAAGTTGTTTAACTCTTGCAATGAGGATGTACAAATTTAATTATATCTCCTCACAGTGGAGCCCAATGCACTTTTCCACAGGCACACAAACTACAATTTTGATATTGGTCAAAATTATTCCATCTTAAAATTCTGTTCAAGCCATTTCTTGGTTATATTATCATCTGCCAGGCATATAGACAATTTTTTTTCCCCTAACACATCTGTTTTAAACCCTTTTGTTTTAAATTTGTGCAGTGTATATTCTATTGTTGGACAATCACATTTATGTGTCATCTTCTTAGAAATACCGTTTTACATTAATTTATATAAAATCTTTCAGAATTTCAGAAAAACTATTACAAGGTTCAAAGGTAATGAAAATATTCAGTCATATATTCTCAGTGTTATATTTCTCACTTTGTTCTATTTCTCTTTCTGTGACTTCAATAGGATTCAATGATAATTTAGAAATTTGCAACTCCTTTCTGTAACAGGTAATACACTTCCTAATTTCTAAAAACCAGAATTCTGTCAAGATCCACAGTAGTCATTTTTCTTATTACATTTACTATCTTTGGAAAAGCAAAATAAATTGCTATGAGAATAACATTTGTGGGCATAGTTTGATAACAGACTTTGATTTCTTAAGTACACTATGATTAAGTACTGAAAATATACTGCAGTATTTTGGTTTTTTCCATTAGAGATTGCCTATTACACCATTTTCAGACTGTAAATTATTTAAGTCTGTTGAACATTCTGTCTTGAATATTTGTTTTACTATGGAATTGCAAATTGCAATATTCTGTCAAATTTCAGGCTATCCAGTGAAAATAATCCAATTTATTAAGCACTGATATGATTGGTTACATGGGATTCCCCAGTAACTTGTAGACAGCACTAAAGGAACTTTACTATAGAATGAGAAAATAAAATACTAAAGTGGACAAAAAGTCAGGAAATTAATGAGTCTCAGATGTTTCTAATTGGGACAATGAAATCACATTCCAAAACCAAAACCTTTGCATATTTACCATTTGATTGGTTAAAATGTGTCAGAGATTCTGATTACAACCTAAGCCAATTGTCATTTAATTGACTTTTATTTACATAGCAGCAACTGACAGCAGTGGTTAGCTCTGTTCTGAAAATCCGTGTACAATTTGCATGAGCTAATAAAAAAATTGTATTCCAAAAGAAGAATGTGTGATTGCTTTTCCAAGTAAAAGATATGTTGGAAAAAAAATAACTGTAATCTTTCTTGTTTCAGTTTTTATGAAACCAGGAAAAATAAAGCTTGGGTGCTTTCCAGTACAACATGGAAAGGATTTCTTTATTAAGGTTAGTTGCATTGAACTCTATGGAAGAAAATTTTCTGAGTCAGGCAAGTAAGATTTAGCCAATGAAAGAACAATTATGCATTCTTTGGAAAAATAAACTAGCAGACTGTCTCCCATAACAGCCCAAAGCTGAGTTCCTGCTGACCCATATGGGCTGTTCAGTAGCATCCAGGGACACTGTTCTGGCATAACCCATTCCACAGTGAACAAAGAAGTGAAAACCTTGTTCTCACAAGAGACAAATCCCCTGTTTGACACACAACTGAACAGCTGTGAAGTCAATATAGTAATGGATACTTATTTGAATGAGTAGACTCATTACAGGCAAAATTTTTCATTCTGTGCTTTCTAAAATGTAATTAGCCATGATCCTTCACAATCTAATGCACAGCTCTAATTCTTCTGTTTGAGAGGTGTTTGCCATGCCCTAATTATCCTTCTAGGCTGGGCCAGGGCAGAGTAACCATCTCCAAATCCAGTGGATTTGCACTAGTGCAAAGAGCAGAAATGAGCAGTTCCCAATTGCTGCCCTGATATACACAGATTGCATGCCCAGAAGATGAGTTACTTCTGTAAATGCTGGACTAGTGTTTTTTAAATGGCTCTCTATTAATGCTGCTTTATTTTATTTATTAAGCAATTTAGTTTTAAATGGAAGACAATGGATTTATATCAGACAGAGCCAGATATTCCTTACTAATTGCAAAGTGGATTAGGCTGGCTGTGAAATTATCTCTGCCTTCTGCCTTTCCAGAAGAAAAGATTGGAAAAGTAAAACTGCTGCACATTACAGCAAGATATTCCTATTATTCTGATGGCTAGAAGTGCAACCAGCTTCAGCTTGTTCCAAAACCTAATTACCATTTAATTTCAAGTACTCTGTCTACACTTTTTCTTGTCCTTCCAAGGAAAAATGAGTTCCAATACTAAGTGACCTCGTGGTTGTCTTTCTTCTTCAGATCTGAAAGCAAGGAGGACTTCAGTTATTCAAACCAGCTAAATGATTCAAGATGCAAGCAAATCTGACCTGGATGGGTACTAATTAGTGAAAAGGGGATTTATGGCTGTTTCCCAGTTTTCCAGCCACTAGAGGGCAAGGTTTTTCTGTGTCTTTTTCCATGTGAGAAAGTATTTGGCTCCAAACAGGGAGATGTTATTTCCTTTTAATCGTATATGGCCTTGAACAATCAACGAGGTTTGTTCGGGCTGGAAACCTTTCACCACCGTGGAACAACATTAAAGGAGCAAATAAAATTTTGAGATGCCAACAAGAGGATTACAAGAGGATTTTCTTAAGTTGGTGGTCGTAATAAACATCAGCCACCATTAATTCAATTCCTCACAAACTTAAAGTGTGTGACCTGCTCCTCTTTGTCAGTTGTGTTAAATTCTTAAATGTACCAGTGACAGTTGGAATAAGGATGGCAGGTCCTTCAAACCTCTGGAATTCGAAAGGCAATGTTTATTCTCAGATCAAAACAGGTCAACTTCCATTTTTTATAAAGAGATTTATTGAACCTTCTCTTTGCTTTACTTCTGCTTGTGGATTTTCCTTAATTTTTCTCTGGACATGCATTTCCTCTTCCAAAGATACATAACCTCTCAGTTTTTCCAACAGAAATTTAATTTATTTTTTTTTTTTTTTTTGTATTCTACCACTGTGATTTTTTAACACATTCTGATTTTTTGTGTGTTATTTTTCTGAAAATAAATAAATGAATAAATAAAAATTACATCTACTTCTAAACTCCAGAGATTTTAATTCATCTTCCTCCTTGGTGTTTTTAGACTTGGTGGATATTAAGGAGTTGATTTCTGAATCAATGCAGAAAAATTATTTGAAGGGAGCATTTTCATTTGAATAGATCATCAAAATCACTCTGTGGTCCTCAAGAAAGTCTATCAAATAGATATAAGAAACAAAAATATGGCATGAATTTACATAAGAAAGAATCCAGAAGCAGATTGAAAAGCTGTTTCTGTAAGGACTGGAAAATAAAGGCCACAAGAATGTCTTAGTTTCTTTTATCTAAATATATTATCTTTTCTGACATATCTTCTTTAACAGATAAGATAGGGAAGAGAACTGAAACCCTTCTGTACCACTGCAATTTTCCCCTGGAGAGGTGTTCAAGCTGTGAGTGCAGTAATATATCTGCAGTCAGAGATTCTGACTCTCAGTAGCCCCGTCAAGTCAGCAGAGCTTTACAGTGCCGGGGAGGAAACCACTCAAAGGGGGAAGAGAGATAAAACATTTACAGCTGCCTTTCCATTTGGAATATATTGCCTACTGCTATCCTGGGTAGTCTCTGCTATCAGAAGTGTCATTTCCCAACTGAAGAGAAATTTTAAATGCCATTTTCAAATAAACATAATTTTTAGTTTTTCCAAATCAAAATGTAATAATGCTTGCTGAGTAAAATCTCATTGTTCTATGTAAGAATATGAGCAATGAGGGACCAAATTATAGGAAAGGTCTATCATTGCTTTATTTTGTATTCCAGTCTAACACTGTAAGTTGTAAAAAGACTCAGGAGAGAAACTGTAAACTCTCCATTGAATGCATTACTAATACCAGTCTAAGAATGCAGCACTCTGCAAGAGCCAATATAATAAAATATAGTATAACATGGTCTTTAAAATTCCATATAGGAATATATATAAGCCACCAATAAAACAAGTGCAGGTTGTTTTCCTTCAGCTGAGGCAGCTGAAGTCACAGGTGCCTTGCAATGAGGGCACCCTGTCCCCTGCCCCATCAGGTCACCCCTTAGCTCAGGAATGATGGTGACAACATCAAATGGCACAAAGTTATTTGGGATGTCTTTAGAAGGTGGACAAATGAGGTGAGGAGTTTTCACTACACTCACTCCAGCTCCGTGCATTACAAAATACATAAAATCCTTGGCAAGTAAGAACTTACATGCATGACACAAACTTTATACAAAGATAGGGATTTCATTGTTGCACTTGTTAGAAGGCAATGTGAAATGGATGAGGGAGAATCTGCACAGCTGTGCTCTGACATTTTTAAGTGGGACTTCTGTTCACTAGTCTCAACTGCTTTCAGGGCATCATTAAGTTTATTCCTCCCCATGCTGGCAGCAGACATGAATTGTTTGTAAGGAAAACTACTTTATCCCCCCATCCATTAGTCTGGTCATCTCATTACAGCAGAAAAAATGTTCATTTTTGCTCATATAAAATGTGGGGATTAGGAATTAATCATTTTAAATCTGCAGAAGCTTTGGTGGCATTGCTGATACTTTTATATTATAAATAATGTGTAGGGAATACTATTTATTACAACTAAATACTTTCTAGTGTGTGAAGCAGTCTCAAAATTCACCATCTTTCAGTGTGTAGTTAATATATTCTGCATAGAGACCAAGCAGATTAATTGTGTGTCTAGCAAAAGTAACAAGTGTAATTGCATGGGTTTCCTCATAGCATTTTGATTTACAGTTTGAGTCACTTAAAGACAAAATTATGACTGTTTTCTTTTTAAATAAAGAGGAAGTAATGGGATTGGTTGTTTAATTAATATCTGCTAATTATTGCAATATTTTCTTCTGTGTTTATCAGAACTTAATGCATTTGTGGCTTTTCTTCCCAAAAGTCTTTTTAAAGATGCTTCTGCCTCTCTCAGTGACAGATTAAAATAATTATAAATTCAAAATGTGGCATCATGAAAACAACTTTAATGTCTTTCCAAGAATCTGGTCTTTGATTTTTTTAAGATATGGGGTAATTACCTTCAACCAATTTCTCCCTGTTTGTGAACTTGCTCTCAGTGTTTTGTGTGGTTTTTTTGTGTGCGTTTTGGTGAGCTTTTCACACATTAACACACAAGCTTGAGGTGATGTGAACTGGAAAACACAGTTCACATAATAAATTAACTTTCTCTAAGGACACATTTCTAAGCATTACTTTAAATCTAGTTATAACTAGGTTATAACTAGTTTATATCCCTAGTTATGGGTATGCAGTTGCTTTATCTCAACAGAAAATCCAAAATTCTGCTCATTTCTTAGGCCAGCTGTGTGAAACCAAATTCTCATGGGTGACTGGAAAGGCATGGTTTATGTTCTGAACAGGGTAAAAGAAAATCAAGAAGGCACTCCAGATACTTCCAGCAAATCTATAACTCATTATGATTCTTTGTGAAGCAAACTTCAAAGCCATAATTTTAAAAGTGTTCTACTTCAGTGTTCAAAACAGTGTCCAGCAATTCTTCTTAATAGAATATGCAAAGTGAATTCTAAACAAAATTCCAGCAGGGAAACAGTTGGTGTTGTTATAACATAAGACATCATGGGCACATTTTGCAAGCTTTGTGTTATCTGGCTTTGATCTCATTTACAATTTCTAATTTCAGTCCAGTTAATGCTGATGTGCCACCCCAAGATTCATGGTAGCTGTGTCACTGGTACAGCTGCCTGATTACTCTTAAGTCTCAGTGGTAGCTGCTCTCCTAATGAGCCAGGATAAGATCATTAAGAAGTAATTGTGTGCAGGTTTTACAGATAAGTCTCTGCTCTGCAACGAGGCAACCCTGACAGACAGTAATATTTCTAGGGCAAGATCCTCCTCCCTTCTTGTTTAATGAGCTGTAGATTTTTAATCTGGGGGTTTTGGTGATGGGCAGGGTGAATGCACAAGAGGCTGATCTGGAGACATCTGTGTGTCAGACGTGGCTGTGTGTGCACAGACAGTGGGAAGGTGGGAGCCAAACCCAGCTCTCAGTCGCCCCAGAAATTCTGTGTTGCTGTTTCCTGTGGTAATTTTCAATCCCAAATCCAAAATTTCTGAGGATGGGCTGTGTTTTCTACTAGGTGAATTTTTTTTCATGCAAGTGAAAACATTTAAACCCAGGACTTGAATTACACAGCAAAACTAGAAGAAAATCTACTTCCAGTTTGTAAAATCATTCAGAAAATTTTTTGCAGCAGCAGATTTTCCACCTCTTAAAGATGGAATAAAGCTATATCATGGATATTCATAAAAGCAATATTTTTGAGCTAATATCTCAGAAAGAGTAGGGAAATTAAAGATAGCAATTGCTTAAAAAAACTGAAATATTGTTAGTTTACTACATTCACCATTAAACACAGCCTGTCTAAAGTTCATTTTGTAATAGTATCTATGGAAATAGGAAAAACCCCATGTAAACCAGGTAAGATATATCCCAAAACATGTTGAGGAAGACCATGAAATCTACACAAAAAAAAAAAAAGACACAATTTTGTAGTACCTGTTTTGCTTTTCACTGGCTTTCATGGTTTCATAAGAGCAGTCTGCTGGACTCCACCATGCTGCTACCAAATTTTCAAGCTTTTAGCAGTGACTGAGCTGCATCTCCTTCATCCCACTGTACCTTGGCTTAAGATCATAATCCTGTCATGAGCAGACATCCAGCAAAAAATGAAATTGGTGAGTTGGAAAAGAACAAAGTTGAAAAATCCTTGAATTATCAGCTGTACAACAATATTTTCCCAATTGTCCCTATCAGGTTTCACCATCCCTTGATGAGAACAGTAACAAGAGCAAATAGCAGATGATACTGCAAAGGTGTGAGTAAAGATATCCTCCTGCAAGTTGAGTCAACTCACTGTGGTTTATTCTCCACATATTGATGCATCCCCCCAAAACAAAGACACAAAATAAATTTATCCTGACTAATTTATTTATGGGGAGCATATTTTGTGCAATACATTTATGTCTGTTCAAAAGGCCAGAATTTAATTCCAGCATTCCATCAGATGAACTCCCTTTTCTGACACACCAAAAAGAGAGTTTTTGCCTAATAGGGGTTGTATTTTGTCTGATGCTCTGTGTCTACCACATTTCCATCTATAATTTTGGTCTGGAGGGAGAAAGAGACAATCAGCCATACACTGAACCCTAGTGAGGATTGAGGGGTTTGGGTTCACATTATTTCCATTTGCAGTTTTCAAAGGCAAACCATGGGAAGCTATGTCATTTCAAGGAAACCTCCAACCAACAGTATGAAAGGTGTAGAAGTGTGCATAGTTGACACTATTTCATGCTGTAGATATCCACACACACACACTGGTACATCCTCAACTTCTCAGATGAAAGAGCTCAAGTTACCCTGAGCCCTTTTCATGATTTTCAGAGACTTTCAGCTCCTGTTTTTTTGGGAAAGAATAAATCCCTTCTCTTACACCTTAAGGCCCATTTTAACTTCCCCAATCATTATTAAACAAGTGCTGCTTGTTTCCTCTCCATACTGTCTCTCTCCTTTTCTCACCTCACCTAAATTGATATTTTTTTATAGGTATTTATGATGATAATGGCATCTCTGCTGTTCAATGAATTTCTTGTGTGTTTCCACCCCTCCCTACCACCAGCTGATATTACACTACAGAAGGGAAAAGCTTTGGTCAGGCCCTGGTGCTGCTTATTCACAAGGGTTCTATGAAAACTTCATCTTTGTAATATTGAATCAAAGGGAAGAAATTCTCTCATTTTTCCCCCTTCAGAAAATAAGATAATTTGATATATCAAACAAGAGATGCTGTTACAATAAAAAGACCAGGGAAGAAGAAATTATTTTTAGAACTGGGCCAGAAGGAGAATTAACTTTTGCACCTGGTTTCAATATAAAGTTTTTTATGTGTCCTTCAACAATTCTCTAACTATGGCACATTTTCCCTTCTGTATAAAATATGGATTACACTTTCTTACATCTTTGACTTCAGGCCTTGTCTCAGAATGAGCTCTGCACATTTTGAGCTTTGTTCAAGACTGACACCTGCCCCACACAATGCTCAGTAGGCACAGGGTACTTTAGGGAGCACCTCATTTTTAAGTTCAGAACATGATACCCCCCCCAAAAAATGACAGTTCCATACAGTGAACCTTTAGATCAGACTGATAAAGTACATGTCATAAAAGCATTTATGCCTTGTCTAGATCATTCTTCTATTATCTATCTTTCAAAGCTCAGCTGAAGGGATATATTTTAATATTCCTCTGTGTTCTCTTCTTATTCCTGGTGCTACATACTTTTTAAGACCACTCATGTATCACTGATGCTATAGGAAAATATGATCAGAATTCACGAAGACAATGCACAGTTATAAACTTATTTGTTTTCTGATTTCATTCCTGGAGGATTTAGCCTTTACATAGGTAATTGCTGACATTTTCAACAGCCTCCAATCTCCTCTAATGTTAGACATTATAAATTGCACAGCAAAAGCTATTGATTACTGAATTCCTTTCTGCAACTGAAAACGTTCAATGTCTTCGAGGAACTAACCCTAATTCCTTGTCCTTCTGTTTATATATCATATCTAGACTATCCACCCCATAAATGACATCACCCATCCTGACCAAAGTCCTCTACAATGTCAAGAGTTTCTACAGAACTCTGTAAATGCACCTTAATAAATCTGTTCACCTTAAGAATAGGATAGGAGGATGTGAAACTTAGGTGAAGGTTGGAAAGGTAGTTTCTAGCTTTCCATCAAAGATGGAAATGAGCAAAAGGAAGCCAAAGCAAATAAAGTTTCTGCAATTTGAGGAAGATTTCAGCCAAATGCAGGAAAGAAATTTAAAAATAAGTGGATTGAAAACAGAACAAAGCATTATGTTTGGTAACACACCTGTTTACATAATAAAAAGAGAATTTCCTGGACAACATTAAATTTTATTTCTCTAGGGTGCCTTCCAAGGTGAGTTTTTGGTTGTGGAAGACTGGCACTGCAATATTCACTTCCTCTCTCTGTCCTAATTCTTCTTAAGGAATCAATGTTTTCAACATCAACATTCCTAAAAAAGAGACCTAATGAAGTCTTCTACTCCAAACAAAATATAAAACATATCTATCTGCACCTGTGTTAGGGAGCTAAAAATTCTCTCAAAATTCATTACAGGTTCAAATTAAAGCTATATTCTTGTTCTGAAGTAGACATATTTTACTTTACAATGGTTTTGTTGCATATTTTGTCAACTGCAAATTTGTTCCTCTTCCTAAATTTCCTGCAAATGAACCTTAATGAATAATCAGTGTTCATGCTGGGTAAGATGGAGATGGACACACGTGCTTGGATTAAGCCTCAGAAGAATTTTGTCTAGAGATTGAAACAAAGATCAAAAAGTTTTTAATTTTTACTCAGTGCATGAAGCAAGCTGCACATGCCTGCAACTATCAAATTGATAGAATAAGTTTTATTTAAACAGAATTTTAAAACATTTATCCCTTTTTGAGTTTATTGCAATATTTTATTGCCTTTATGCCTTCTACAACTTTCAGTTGTGCCACTCCCAAGAATAATATATCCCTCTGAAAGGATTTACCAGAAAAATCACAACACAAAACCTTTAGAGAATCTTAATTCCATTTGGGTGGATGTTTTCAGCTTCCAAACTGCCAAATCAGTTTTAAGGAAGCAGCTTCCTTCTGTCTTCTTCCCACAGATGTAGATGTACCCTCATGGAATTTAAGTTATAGTTGGACTTCTGGTGTTCCCAGAAAGGTATAAAAAGGCATTAGACCAACAGAAGATAGGAGAAAACTAGAATCAGCATTAAATGGAGTAAAGAAAAACAAAGCAAGTAACATTTATTACACAAAATGCTTCTAAAGAGGGGTGACATTTCATCTGGGGCATACAGGAAAGGCAATTACTGGCAAAAACATTGAATGGGAAAAAACCTCTGAAATGGTCTGGTTGAATGTAAAATCTCTTTCATAATGAAATTTGTTGTTTTTTTTCTGTGAGCAAGGATTCTTTTGATTGCAAAAGAAATTATGTTCTTTCTTTTGCAATCTAGAAGAATCTTGAATAACAGAGATATTTAAGAGCTTTAACTGGTGTTAAATAATTACATTTTATTCCTCATTTAAAACTCATTTAAAATAAATCTCTTTGCTCCACAGCCAATCTTCCATATTTTAAAAAATAAATTATGTTGAAAGTGATTACATTAAAATTTTCTGGTGTACCTTCAGTTTTGTCTCCATTGTAGAGCACAAACACTTAACTGAAATTGGGATAAATTTGGAATTCAGAAAAGATGTGTGTAGGAATTGCTTCAAGGACCTCAGGATCCATTGGCTGGATATTAACTCACAATCTCAACAAGCTGATATGTTTTCCCTGAAAATTTCTGAAGGGATGAGGTGGAAATAATTCTCAACCCCTGAGCAGGGTTTGGACCCAGACAAAATGTAGTAAGCTGCCACTGATTCTTTGGTGTTTCAGTTGGGATGATTCGTAATTTATTTTCTTATTTTTTAGTTTTTTTTCTTTAAACCAGATCACAAAACTAGTTCATTTCAGCATTTGGTTATATATACATATATATATGTATAGGTTATATATTGGTTATACCAATACTCAATACTCTGTTTTAATGACTTTATTTGAAAATAAATTTTTTTGCACAGCTTGAGTGGGAGCCAGAACTTAAAACCTTTGCCATTTTGTTGCTTTCACAAACTGGCATTTTTTTGCTGCTCCATTCTTCCAGTTTATATTTAATTAATTAATTAATTAATTAATTGAATAATTTTTTGCCAGGCAAAGTGTTTTAACTTTTCATGACAGCCAAGACAGCCAGATCTGGTGAATCAACACCAAGGTTAAAGCAAAAGGCAATGCCTGGTAACACCTGCCTTCACGGAATGAGTCGTACAAAATGTTCTCAATCTGATTCCCTGTCTGGCAGCTGTGAAACCAGAGAAGGTTCCACAGATGCCTGCAGGTATCAAACCCAAACTCCTTTCCTCAGCCTTTGATTCTCCTTGGCTTCTCCTGCAGCAATGGTGAAAGAGTGGATGATGTTACAGCTCCATGAAACTTATGGGGGTTAAGACAGACATCTATATTTGGAGGGCTTTATGGTTACCGCAGTATTAAAAAAGACCAATTTTTTCTATTTCATAGATGTTTTTACCACAGCAAAACTTTTGCATAGGTTTATTTTTGCCTTTCTGCAATCAGAATTGGTTTTTCAAGTGTCAGCAGCACCCAAGATGTGCCACAAGGAGCCCAGGCCAGTGGCTGCAATATCGAGGATGTGGCACCTCCACAGCCAGCAGTGACCCTCAACATCCCTCTAAACCAAAGTTCAGCTGAGCAAAAAGATAAGCAGGAACCATGATCTAAATAGAATAATAGAAATAGAAATAGAATAATAGAAATAGAATTATCTTCTCATCAAGAACGTTATTTTGCTACATGTGGGAAAAATAGGTCTCTGTGAATAGATCACAATAAATCTCTTGGGAAATTAAAAAAAAATTAAATCAATCAAGGTGAAGGGTACAGCACCAGACCTGACAGAGTTCAAGAAGTGTTTGGACAATGCTGTCAGGCACAGGGTGTGATTCTTGGGGTGTTCTGTGCAGGGCCAGAAGCTGGACTCCCTGATCCTGATGGGTCCCTTTCAACTCAGCATATTCTGTGATGCAGTGATAAATTAGTTTTTTGTTTGATTCCAAGTGGAAATTCTCCAGGGAGCAGAAAATGAATGGCTTCCAACAACCTTCTTATTGAACCCAAAGCAGATCTTATCACTGGGGTGATGCTACAGCATGAAGATGGAGGAATAATGACTGTAATTTGTCCAGGTGCTAACACGCTGTGACTGGAAGTTGCTTGAGTTCAGGGCAATAAATTACTAGCAGTCTATGGATGTTGAAATATCCAATCCATTGGTATGTTTGCAGAAACTTTTAAAATACTCTACAATGACTTAATGGACTATTTGCCAATATAGAAATAGAAATTAATTTTATTACAGAGCCACAGGAAATTCCTGGTTCTTAAGGTGTAAGAAATTTGCTACTTCTCACGTGTGTTCTGGATCTTTAGTCAAATACAGCTAAGAAAGCTTAAATGTAAATAGGAACTAGCTACAGCAAGGCTTTATTTTTTCACTCCTGTTAATTCTTATGACGGTTTCAGTGCTAGTTGATCCCAAATAGTGCATTTTTAATTCACTGGAGCTGTTATCTGTAACACTGATGTATTTACATTCAGTATATGCCCACAGGTAACCAGTGTGGGGGGCTGAATGTTAGATAATGAGATTATAAGATAACATCAATTTTATCTAGAGCTCCACTGTTCTGAACTTGAAAAGAACCAAAGCAGTATCTTAGTGTCAACCTCTCTAAGAGCCAAAGTGAATCCTCTGGAAAATTGTGTGAAGCTTGTCCTTCTCTTTAGTAACACTACCCTTACAGACTTAGTTATGGCCTTTAATAACCTTTTGCTCTCTGTGTCCACCTTCTTGAAGACTGTTTTGTAGAGAATTGGTTTTCCATAATTCAGTTTCTTAAGAGAGAATCCAAGCACTGAAATGATATCTGAGGAAGCTCTTGTTGTGAGGTCAGTGAGGAACTTTTGCTTACATTGACTACTTTCTCCCCTGAAAGAACACTGGAAAGAAATTGTGGTGCACAGCATTCTTTTACAGCCTCGAAAAATTGCTCATCTTGGTGATCAGGCCCAAACATGAAGAATGAAATGTCTCCCAATACACAAAGCAAGAATTTGAATACTCTGCCAGGTGTATTCTTCCACAACACAGTACTGAATGGGAAACACAGAGGTCCTCAACATTCCTGTAATGCTTGTTAGATAATGTATGTATTTACTAGGGAGAGCTCTGTACCCAAATATACAATTAGTAAGTATCAACAGGTATTAATTTTGTCATAGATGTGGAAGCTGCTCATCTTATTGGACTGTGTGGAAAAAGAACCAATAAAACCACATTAAGTAAAGTATTTTAAAAGACCAGACTCATTAGATGTCATGTGCCAGTAGGCATAAACTAGTTGCAGAACAAAAGACAAAATGTCTGCGTGTTTTATCCCAACCTGTGCCATAAGAGTCTGGGCATCTCTCCCTTTTTACAAGCTGGTAAAGCAGGAAAAACTTTAAAGAGTGTGCAACACATTTCTGTCTTACAGGCCTATTTCACCAGAGCAAATGTATTCTATTTAACATGACACCCAGAAGCCAGGGACCTGCTTGAATGTCAAAACCCCATCTATGACTGTGTGTCAGAAGTTTATCTCACTTTATAAAATTGTTCCACAGCTATATGGCTCCCCTGAGAAAAAGTCATTTACCCTCTACACTGGAGCACAATTTCTTGAATATATTTACAGTGACTAATCAGTGGTGAAGGAAATGCTAAGCTGTAGTTTCACCCTCCTTACTGTGGCTGGGATTTGTGATTTTTTTCATCTTGACACTTAGCCTGCAAGCACAGGGGCTGTGTTTTTTCTTGCAGGAGCTGCAAACAAAGCCAGAAAAGCCCTGCTGTGTCCTGTGCTGGCTCAGGGCTGGCACAAGGATCTCAGGGATGCCATAGGATTTAGCTTTTATATTTCCCAGATCCTGTAGTGCTTTAGTGTATAACTCTAAAACTCCATAAGCTGCCAGCTACTGTTCTCCCATTTTATTCAGACAAAACAATTCCTCTCTAGGCCTGAAACTCAAGGACACCTGATTGTCTCAGGCACCGAGAGATGTAAACAACAGTGAGTTGTGAGGGGCAAACTTGGAGTAAATTACTTCATTACCTGAAACCGTAACTGGAGGATTAACCCCTGATAGGCAAATGCACCAAATTTAAAACTGTATGAAAAACTTGTGGCCACTGCCCATCTGGGGTGTAGCCTCTAGGAGGCTTTTGACTGCCCAAGGTGTGCCTATTGAAGGCCTTCAATAAATACTCACTTTTATTCTCTTAATTTTGTCTAGCCTCTGTTTTAGGTAGCCACTCCAGGGCATCAGCCTTGTGCTGGTTGTGGGGGCAAACCTGAAAGAAGAGTGAACCCTCTCTCCTGACTTAAAACACATACAAGCAACAATTACCCTGAAATCCCCAGGCACTGGGTGAGGAGAGGAAAACCAGGTTTTGGTGGGTGGGAGTGTTTGAGGAGCACCATGCAGCAGGGGTGTCGTTCCGATTGGGAACGGCTATAAAGAATGACAAAACTCTCAAGGGAGTTTCACCATGAGAATTCTCTGGTTTATTGCTTCAGGCCTGTCTTATAGACAGATACGTGGAAAGTACAGAAAGGAAACTCTTACTGGTTAGCAAAGTGCTACATCACCATCATTGGTCAGGGGCACTCATCACCCCCCGGCCTTCTCCTGCAAGAGAAAACAAGACTGCAAAACAACACCTGCAAGGTTCAGTGTCCCTGAGAATTGTTTTAATTCCGTCTCATATTTTTCCCAGGGTACTTTCTCAGGCAGCCTGAGGAGCCATGCGGCCTGCAATTTGTACAGGCACTGTGGTTCAGATTTAGCATCCATACAGGGGCTGAACTCTCAAGCACTGGGTGAGGAGGGTTGTTTTAGGACAAAGCCCAGAGACAAAATGGCCTTAGTCCCACATCCCTCTGCATCTCCTGCTCTGTCTCCAGGCATTTTGAGGTTACCTGGACAGAGGAGCTGCTGCCTGCCATGGTTGCTGATGGTCCTTGCAGAGGAGGGATTCTTGCCTCAGTCTCCTGCCAAGGTGGGGACACTGCCTGTGGACACCAGCTGTGGCATCTGGGGACAGGGGCTGCCAGTCCCAGGGGGTTCTGGACCTCGGGCAGGGAGGGGAGCCCTGGAGAAAAACATCCCTGAGTGCCTCAGTAGAGCCCACAGGTCCCAGGGCACCTCTGGCTATCACAGGGATGGGGCAAGAAAGAGGAAGAAGGGTCAATAAGTATTTAAATGAGTTGTTGATTTCAGTTTTGTTATTAGCAGCATGATATTTTAAAAATTACTTATTAAATTGTTGCTCTGGTTGTTTTTATCCCAATAAATTATAAATTATAGCTGAATGCTGAAAATGATCTTTTTTCTCTCAGCATTCGCAGTTCTAGGCCACAAGGCCAATATCCTTCAGAAAACAATCTCCTCCCTGCATCACACTGGAGTCTCCTTTAGTAACAACTGGAAATAAGCAGTCTTGTATGAGTACAGACAACACAATTTCCTGGATATTTTTATTTTCAACTGACTGACTTACAGTTCTTCTACTTGTTTGTCCAGAGCTACACAATCTTTGTAGCTTTCAAAATCAGAGGTTTAGACCATTATTTCTGTGTTCATATGTTTATTCCTGCCTCTAAACTCCAGTCTCATGCAAAGCATTAAAAATAAACTGTTTTGGTTTTTTTTTTTTCCTACCATATCACAAGAATCCCAAAATGCACTTATTTAACAGCAACTATATTGCAAATTATTTACCCCTCATTGTGTTATGAATGAACATACTGTATGTCTCTCTCACTAGGCATTGGGATATTCAGTGATAAAGCAATTTCCTGAACTTGGTCCAGAAAGTCTACACAAAATAATACTTTAACGTCATCTTTCCCCTATCACCCCTTCCAGAGATTTCTCTGCAATTCTTCCACTTTCTGTGGCTCTCACAAGTGATAGCCTTATTTGCTGGATCTTGAGCTGACAAGTCTGATTTATTCACTGGCAGCCATCTGAATTATGCACAGATCTAGCCCTGAACCCCATCAAAAATGTGTTTAACAACAGAGAATAAGATTAGTACAAGTAACAGACAGGCCTGAGATTACATTTTAAGTTGTTGCCCCTAGTAATTCCATCTATCCCATTACTGTTTGCTTTGTTGCCTTCACTATTTACTGCAGTTCTCAGGTTTGTCTGTGACGTGCATGAACACAATTTCCACTCTGCAAGACTTCTCAGGTGTAGAAAGAGAATATTCCCAGGAATTCAGAGTACCAGGCGATCTTCTGTGGCTGCCCTAAGTTAAGCTGTCCCTCTGGCCTTTATTTTAAAACCTCCATTTTATTTCCAGGCTCTTTCCTCCCTCTCCTTTTGTTTAGTGTCCTTGTCAGCCCTGCTGTCATCCCCTAGATTAAATCCCTACAAGCATTCATTACTGTAGTGTGGGAATATAAACAACTTCTTGGACTACTTCATACCCGTGGAAAACAAATGGTGCAATATCACCCCTCAGTGAAATGGAATATACATCTTAAGCCCCTGACACTTACTCTATTTAGTTTAAAAGCTTCTTTATTCAAAACATATTTTCCCACTGTGTTTAAGGAAACAACTGCCTGGCTACTTAGTATCTCACAATAAGTGTCAGATCCTTTGCCAAGGAAACGATTGCTCCTTGTAAAGACAAATGACAGAGGTCTGAAGCAAATCCAGGGCAAAATGCCAAAAGCAGCCGAAATTACAGAAGCTGTGAATCAGCAATACACTGACATACATAAATAATTAGAGGAATTTATTTTGTTTAGCATGAGCAAACAATGCTGCAGTGATGTATGATGTATTACATTCTTTCCAGAAGCTGCTGCTTTACGGGTACAAAAATTACTCCAAACGTTGCCACCTTTGGCCTTGGCATTTTTGGAAAGGGTCACAGATTTACATCTAATGTGTCCCATGGCTTGGCAGCACAGCTTCTGATTGTTATTGCCAAATTCTCCAGGGTTTGTTTTTTTTTTAAAAATCAGCCAAGCTGATTCTTTTTTGTAACCTTAGGGTAGCAATCAAAATAACAGTGCAAAGGTAATAATTATTGTTCATTGTTTCACCAGTGAGATAAAATGTTGCTATCAGTATCTGGCTATATGCAAATTTGTTACATTTATCTTGTATTTTATATATAATTTTTCATTATCTGTCTGGATGAGGTTAGGCTTTATGTCTGCATTATTTGTGTATTCCAAAGATTTTTATTGAACTCTGCATTAATCCTTTACCATCTCAATAAACTGTTTAAAATCTCTATGCTTTATTCTGTAGATGAGTCTTGTTGGCAGTTGATTAGGAACTGCTAAGTACAGCATTTAATATGAATTTAAAGTCACATTCCATCTCATTTTCATCCCATCTCAAGGTATGTGAAATTGTCCTTTAACTAGGAGTGTTAGCAGTATCTAAATGCATCATTATCTTTTCTTCTTAGCTGGGAATTGAAACAAATAGCTTTCAATTTGTATAAAATATTTTCTTCTTTTAATATTTGATTGTTTTCTCACTGCAGAAGGAGCAGTGTTTCTCAATGGCATCTCTAGAACTATGTTAAGGGAATAATTCTGAGGCTGGGATATTTGACTGTAAGACAGGAAAAGATTCAAGGGTCACAGGAAATTTTAGAAGAGCTTTTAGCTTCAGCCATATATCCAAGGTTGTTTTTGTGCTAATGAAGTCTGTGTGGTGAAAACTGCAGATGTTTGCAATACAATTTAACTAACATATATAATTTTATTAGGTCACACTTTGCCAAACCCACCTGCAACACAAACAGCACTGTAAAGACAACCAGCCTTTCAAAGCTGGTGGAAGGATGGGTGTAAGCAGCAAACTCCAAGCGCCCATTTATTTGTTATTCAGTGGTTCAGAGGATTAGTAATTGCAATGATTTTTCTTATTTCGCCATCTGAGTCTCTTCAAGTGCTGTGGGACTTGAACATAGTTCTCTGTTCTTTGAGCATTTGCAGTTTTGGAAATGAAAGGTAAGAGGAAACAGCTTGGATGGTCATTATGTACCAAGGCAAGTATAGTGCAGCTTGAAAGTTATTCCTTCCACTGAGCAATTAAAAATAGTTAACGTAGCAGCTGTCTGATGTGTTCTGTGAACTCTGTCAGAAACTGGCAGGTGAACCAGAAGTGAGGCTGTGCACACCCAGGTTTGCTACTTGAAAACATTAATTAAAGCTTCCATGTAAAAACTTTAGGAATAACAATATGAAGTGTCCAATTGTTGCACAGCACTTTCAAGAGCATGAATCATGGTATCAAAAAGCAATGGGAACAATAGTGTTTTGTATTCTTAAAAGCAATTCTATAGAAGTCATTTTGTCTGTCATTTTTTATGCTGGTCAGATAAGAAACATGTGATGACATAAGCATATATGGTTTTTTTCCATGATGCATTTTTAAAGGATTTTTTATCCTCATGAAAATAAGCTTAAATAAAAGTATGGCTGATTCTTTTTCCACATGTGACTATTAAGAGATGTAGCAACACATTTTCCCTCTACAGCAGTTTCAAATATCACGTCTCTCAGAGGCAACTGTGGGTGTAATTCAGGGATAGAAATACACTGGACTTTGTTACAATCAGTGTGGGGGCTGAATTTGAAGGCCTGACAGGTAAAAAAATGATTTGACTTAAAATGTATAATCAAGGTTAATTCTATACAGTATTTTGACAGGCAGCAGATATTACTGGGGTAATAGCTGGTACTCCAAGACTAGTCTTGGAATTCATTGTGAAATCTAGGCCATGTTTGTGATCTCTGCAGGTGTGAGGAGCAGCTGGAGGGGGTTTGTTTGGTATTGTCACTTGGTCTGTGTGGACACCAAAGCAATCCTGTCAGGTGCAGAAATTGGAGAATTGCGCGAGTTTTCTTAGAGGGCACAGTACTGAAGCAAAAGATTGCATTGTGTTTTCCATCCTCAAATAAGGAGTATTTCATGCTGAGGTCTCCCATTTATTTTAAAGATACACCCTTATGTACCTGTAAAGAGCTAAGCTAAGTATGAAATCAGGTACTACAGGTTTGCATCTAAGCCTGGTGTCTTGGGTTTCATCAAGCATGCACAGATGCCAGGGGATTTTCCAGCTAACAATCTCCTTCAGTCTAAATTGCTGATAAGTCTTTTTACTGGTCTTTCCAAATGCTTTCAAAAGGAGAAGAGGCCATACATGTAAAAATTACTTTAAAATAACACTCCTTGAAAACAAGAGATTATTCTGAAGCGCTGTTCAAAAGAGCTCTTCACTTGGTGTGAAATGATACTCTGTGAAAGTGCCACCACTCAGCTACAGACTGGGCAAGGTGAAAATGAAAATGACTTCTGAAGAGCCAGAAGGTCACTGCATTAGTTATAGGATTGATTTTTCATGTGGAAGAACATTGTCTAAAAGCTCCCTGACTCAGGATTTGGGGCCTGGGTGTTTTCACAGCTGCATGGTATGATAGCCCAGAGGATGCTAGTTTCTGAGCACTGAAATTAAGTTTTATGTGAATTAAGAGCCTTCTTTCATGGGCATTCTGCTGTTTGGGATTTGGAGCAAATAAAGTTGTTTATACAGATATAGCTGTAATGTAATTTATTATTTGCAGCAATTAGTGTGACAGAATTTGACCTAAAAGTCCTGAAGCAAGCATTTCTAGGGTATTAACCCAGTTTGTTTAGCTCACAGTGTAGTTTAATAAAGTTACCATGTTCATGGAAAATGGCATATTTAAACATAGGTTTTCATTACATAGATGTAACACTTGGAGCAAATGATATGAAGGGTAGGGAACATTTGTATTTTCCACACTGATGCCTCAAACCTCTCATATTTGCAGAGCTCAGAGGTTTGGCAGCAGGCCTGCAATGTGATAAGGCTTGTTGATAGGGGTTTTGGTCTCCCTCTCTATTTTTTTTTTTTTTCTTGATCAGCATAGTTCTGAACTGTTCTCTACAATTTACCTGTTAGAATGCAATTTTGCCAGTAGAAATCTGCACTCTGTGTTAGGCAGGAGTCAAAGGGCACCTCCCAGCTGGCACAAATGGGAATTGTGTAAGAACTGCTCTATGCAACAGAAATAACAATTTAATTTTTTTATGTTCTGCATATTTGAGAATTACAAATCTGGGTTTTGATTTGCATTCTTTTTTTGTTTGTTTGTTTTTGTTTTTGGGGTTTAGTTTTGTTTTGTTTTGTTTTGTTTGTTTATTTGTTTTTTTAATCTGTTCAACAGCTTTTAGCCAGGACATGGGACTAGGTTTCATAATCTCTCTATTTTAATTGGGAAGCTGCTTTTCTGTAGAGCTAGATTTTTTTCTTTCTTTTAGAGTTATTGGCTGAGACAAGACAGGTTAAAAAAGATGCTATTGGAGTTCTCTTAAAGCAGTTCTCTGAGAATTCACTCAGGTGAATAAACAAGTTATTAATATATGATTGTTGTAGCGTATCAGATGACATTTGTCTTTTCCAGATTCATTCAAAAAAAAGGCCAGTTTAGTTAAAAACTGGCTTAGAGGAAGGCTTCTCTATAAATTGCCTAAATTCTTACCATTTAACAACTGGAAAGCATTGTGTCTCTTCTGTGTTAGAAGCAGACAGGAAAATAGCAGGATGATCTATGTTATTTAGGATGTAGAGCACTGGCAGCAAACTTCCAAACCAAAACTGAATAAAAGAAAGAGAGAGAAGATGAAGAAATGGTCTGTTATTTTACAACTTACTTCTATTTAATATCAGATAAGCTAGTAAAGATGTCATATTTTCAATCTCATAATTCTTGTCCCAGAAATGAAGGAATATTGAAAAAAGGTTTAATGAAAGAATTCTTGATTTATATGGGAGAACCGGGACCAGTAAATATTGCTTTAAGCATCTCATCATAAATAAATTGGGGAATTTGCAAAGAAAATATATGAAAATATTGGTCATGCAAAACAAAATTTAGTCCTCTTCCCATCTCAGTTCCTTCTGATGATTTTAGTACACATGGAGAGCCTGGTACATAAGGGTTTTATTTTAAAAGTTGATTGAGTTTACCATCTCATCATGTTTGCTATGAATGTGTGCCAGAAATTAAACAGTGAAGTGGTTAAGCAGCATTTTCTAAACAAGGGTTTAAGGGCACAGACAGATTAGTCTTGATTCTAAATCAAAGTCTTACAGCTTTGGTATCACTTGCTCAGTTACCCATCACCCACAAAGCACCATGATGGCACCATAAGCTTCTGCAGGTCTGAGAATGAAGAACTCATGGACATTGCTCTCTATTTCTCTCTGTTGCACCTTTTGTCTGGTGAATTCTGTCATGGGGTAGGAATGAGAGCCAGGGCAATAGCAAATTGTAGCAGAGCATCATGGAAATCTTCAGCCTGAAATGCTAAAGGACAGATTAAACAAAAGAAAAAGGACCAAAACAAAACTGTAACGAGTACCTGCAGAACATTATTTAGGTTTTTAGCGTAGGATAAAAAACCCCTCTTGGTTCAGAAATATTCATCTGCCTGAATTGCACATGCCCCAGGGCTGAAAGGTGTGAGAATTTTGATGCTGCTCTTATTTCCCACCTGATGATTGCCTTGATTGTGTGTCAGACCACAACTTTGTTGTGACCTTTTGTTTCCTCTTGTGCTGAGCTGCCTGGGCTCACAGAGGGAGTGCTGGCAGCCCAGGAGCTGTTTGAAAAAAACATTTTTCTGTTTCTGTTGCTGATCTTTGCTGCCTGTGCCTCAGCATCCCCTCCCAGTGGCAGGTGTTTTCCCTCTTAGCTCCTGTGATACTGGCTCCTGTCTGGTTGACTCCAGGAAGGCAGAAGAAAAAGGCAATAAAAAGCATGAAACAAACCAAAGCTTTAACAGCTGGAGTTAAGGAAAAGGAAAGTGTAGGCACAGGGAAAAGGAACATCCATTGCCACCACTGAGCTGTCACAAGTGAGTCAAGAGTGAAATACACTCTCATCACATGAATGAAAAGTGAAATATATCCTTTCTACAGAAGCTGATTAGAAGTCTTGTTAATAATCTTCCCTGCAGTCAGGCCCTGATCCCCTGTGCCAGACACAAAGTGAAGCTTTGAGGAGATCCAGTATCCCACTGCAGATCTGTGAGGATACAGCATCTCCCCTATTTTCTCTCTTCAGTCTCTGTAGTAGAAAATAGAATTGTCAAAGTTCACTAAAACAAGAGAAAAGATATTTCTCTGCATTTGGGAAGCAGCATGACAAACTGCAAAAATAGCAGTTTAGGTTTGCTAATGTGTGTGATAATTAAGACAACTTCTCTAATTTCTAGAGATTTTCCCTCTTTTTTTTATTACCTTCAGCTCCTATTGCTCTAAATGTCCTTGGGTCTGATAACTAATATTTACAGAAAAAGATTATCAAGTTGCCTTTTTATTTTACCATGAAAATAATACAATATTCCTATGAATGTTGTAAGCTTAAAGAGGAAAATAAAAAGTTTTTATTGTGCACAGTTTTGCTATTAGTATGTGGTTAAAAAAGATTCTTATTGGCAAGTTTTTAAAGATTAAATACAAACATATTTAATCAAGTTTAGTTGCTTTCATTGAATCTGAACCAGTGCTGAGGAATGAATAGTCTTATCTGAACCACAAATCTGCTGCTAAATAAAATCAATGAGAAGTGCAAAAGTCACTGGAATTATGAGCTGACCCTGCTAAACAGGACTCAGGTGACCAGCAGCAGATTTCAATTATTGGATCACCTCTAGGACTGCTTGCATACTTTACAATTAGTTATTGATTTAGCCAACTTCCACACATCATTCTTTTGTCTTGAAACATAATGGTTTTGTCATTCTTTTTTAACCCCCCAGTTGTTGTACAGCTTATTCCCAAGCCTAAATGTGGAGTTCTTTTCCCTACAGGATGTATCTTCTGAGTGGCTTGTCTTGTAGTCACTCAGGAAAGAAAAACTAGGTTTAAAAAGACACCTCATCAGGGCTGCTGGAACAGAGTTTATAAAGGCAGATAGAAGAGCGTGTTGAAGAAATTAAGTTCTCTTCAATTAGAACCAAAGTTTTCACTTTTTCAAAGGTATCCTTTCAATGGACAGAAGTGCTTAATCTTGTGAATGCCATTCTGTGGTGGAGTCCTGGAGCAGTACTTTCAAATGTAAATGAAAGAGACGAATGGGTACAATGTGAATAAGATTATTGCGATGAATTGCATCTTTGAGGTCTTTTTGAAGGGTGCAGACAATAATGATGTTTCACACAATAATAAAGGAAGTTGCTGCAGAACAGTCTCACTCGAATTGTTACAAATGCATTGTGCTTGTCCTGAGAGGTGTTTTGCAAAAGAAAGGTAAAGCCATCGTTGTCGCTGTCCCCAGCTGAAGGTCTTGAAAGGAATTTTTCACCCACAGTTCCTGAAAGCTTTGACAAGTCTCAGCTTTGGAATAAGTGAATAATAGTAAGCAGCAAGCTAAAAATACTGCAGTGAAATGGATGAATACTGAAAACTAGCAGAGGGGTTTACTGTTGCCTTTTTCCATTTATTATCCTAACAATTGCAACTGCCTTACGTGCCTAGAAAGTAATAAGTGCGTTCTTGATGATACTGATTAGAGGACCTGATAGAGCACTCTTTTGAGCAACAAGAAATCAAGCTGGAGTAAGCATGCACTGGATCTCAAATGGTCAGGGTATATGTGGGTAAGAGAAGAGGGGAAGATGGGGGGAGAAAAAAGACTTCAGTGTTACCTTTCTGTACGTGTGCAGAGAGGGCCAGCAGCTCCATGTGGGTCAGGGTGCCACTCATGCCTGAAGATTTATTTCTTTTTCCCTGATTTTTATGTATTTTTCATGCATTTGTAGCCTTGTGGATTTTTAATATATACATTTGTGTAGCTTCTATTACTTTTCTCACCCTCTCTCACCGCTCAGCAAATCCTTACTAAAATGTTCTTGAAATTCTGTTTAGTTTTATACTTAAGAACAGAATTTCTTACCTTTTTCTTTTTGTTTGTTTTTTTTCTACCAGAATTTAAGAGACATAACAAGAAATGGGGCTCCAAGGGGCTGAACCAAGGGTGGAATGCTGGGATAACAGGTCTCCTATTGGATGTACCTGCTAGATATATTAATTAACCTTACAAAAACTGTAGTAATTCTTTATCACATGGGTGCAGAGCAATATTTGTGCACCTGAAAGCTGTCATTAAAGAGCTGCTTTTTCTCCTACCACTTTAACACAGCTGTAAGGTTTTGTCCTTTTGCTCTCAGGCAGCACCAGGAGCGGTGCTGGGGGTGACTATTGGGAGAACCAGGGCAGAGCCTGGTAGCCAGGGCCTGTCCCACTGTCCCAAGGCAGGGACAGCTGTGGTGGGCAGCTGGGGATAGCCCTGGGCACCTCTGAGGCTGTGTTTTGGTCAGGGTCAGGCTTGGTGGCAAAGGTCCCAAGGTGGGCAGCACCTGCAAGGCCAGTGCTGCCACCCTTGTGACGGAGAGCTCTGATTTCACCTGGCAGATTTTTATGTGAAGTTCAGCTTAATTATCAATCAAGTATTATTTGGCATAATAATTCTCTGGCCTATCCTTTTTCCAGGTTGAAAGCTTGCTTTTGTAAATCCTTCGTAGTTCTCAGAACCTGCTGAGGGTTTTACCAATGTTAACAGCCAGTTATGGTTCAGAGATCCCGTAGCAGAATTCCACATTACCTGTGCTAAAAACAGTGAAATGGTCACAGAACAGGCTTCACTGTGCCAGCATTATTGCAGAATGGGGTTTTTTTTGACCTGTGAGTCTTTAGAGAGTATCACTTGTAGGTAGGCCACTAACATATTGTTTTACTGGTCTGGCTTCCTTTCTGGGGCATTTAAAAACCAGAGTGTGTGTCCCCCCTCTCGTGGTGGATGAGACATCTGTGTGGCACTAAAGAAAGTGCTGCAGAATCATTTGCTATAATGGGAGAGCTCTGGTGAAGCAGCTGTAGTCACTTGTTAATGTTTTGGAGAAAGCTGCTTCTTTGCATGATGAAATTTTGTGCTAAATACTGCAAGCTCCAGCCTTTGCACATATTCAGCTTCTCCAAATGAAATGGTGGAGAAAAATGTTGGTGGGAGTTATTAGTTTAATTGTGAATTTTGAATAATTGTCTTTTCAAAGGAGATCTATCAAGCTTTCTGAAGTCATGGCTTTGTGAGCTTGGTTTGTCACCAGCCACCAAAATTTCAGCCATGTGCTTTTTTTTTTTCCCTAGGCAAGGTGTGGTGCCTTGCAGGGATTTGGGTACAGCAGTAAGGGAACAGGGATTTGGGCTGGGTTTTTTCTCCTTGGTGAAGAGAAGTCTCTATGTAGCTCCAGCAGGAAACCTGCAGAGTTATTCAGTTAATGTAGGAATGGCTTATAAAACATGGTGATGGACGAAATGTGTTCTGTTAAAAAATGTGTGTGTCCAGGCTTGCTCTAAGTACCTGCTGGGTTTTCCTATGATTTTCCACTATGCAGCTGTAACTGCACCACCTTGTCCTAGTGAGATTAAACATATTCCCAAGTGCCTAATCTCATTTTGCTCAGGGAGAGGTCTGTATTCTGCATTTTCATTAATTCTGCTGGAGCAGCTGGTGACTGGTTAATTTCATGTATTACCACCTGATTGCATGAACTCTGGCTTTGTCATTGCTTCATCCAAAGTGAAAGGTCTAAGTGATTCACAAGCTAAATGAACCCCAGTGGTTCATCATGACAAAGTTTAATAACATGGTGTGATTTTAAGTGATGATGATGTTTTTGCTACCAATTAGTGTTTAATTTCTCTACCGCTCTTACTTCATATTTTCACTTTTGGGAGGGTAAACAAAAAATGAAAGTTGCACAATGAGGCAGACTGACATGGGAAAAAAACCAAGTAATACTTTTTTTTTTTGCCCCTTGACACATGTTACCATAATAGAAAATTATTGTAATAGAAAATATTGTAAACAGTCAGAAATTTTAATAGATATCCAACCAAAGTCTTTACCAAGTTTCTTGAGAGTTCTGCCAACAAGATTACTTGTTTATTAATTTAATACAACAGTATGCTCAGTTTGGCAGTGCAACACAGAACTCTAATGCCTGACTTTTGTAGAAGCAAAGTGTACGCTTATTTTGTAAAGAGATTGAGAAAAAGATAAGATTTCTCAATAAATATATATTCATTAGATCTTTAAATATATGACATTGATTTAATAACAAAGTCAACTTCATAAAGGCCTACAGATACTACAGGAATAAACCTAAATATTTCTAACCTGAAACTGGTGAGCATAAACCTTGTTTAAGGTGCAGTTGGCTGCTCAAACAAAACACAATTGGCTGCTCCAAAGACGTTTCTATCTGAGATGTGAATGAGAAAATGATTGTCAGCTCAAGGCTCTTCAAAAGAGACTGAGAATAACATCTTCCAATTGTTTCCTTTCTTATAACTGGGTGGTTTTTTTTGTCCCAAGTGCAATGCTTTCATCTGGATTTTATCACATCTTCTGTAACATTAGTGAGACTTTTGAACACCTTTCAAAAATTACAGTGGACACTCAGATTTCACATGGTTTCTGACAGAACCCTGAATCTAAACACTCACAACTTGCATGCAAGCAAACTTCATCTCTTAATTAATTTCAGGAATTACAAGGACAAGCAACCATCTTTAATATTTTCGAAAGGAAAGGAAAACCAAAATCTACCTTTGAAACCCAAAAATTTGTCTAAATTAGAAAAGAGACCAGCAGAGGAAATATTTTTTTAGATATTTTTTGTTTGATTACCTTTTCCCTTGGATTGTACAGGCTTTTAGAGTTTGAGATGTCCTTTCCTAAAATGCTTAGCCCTGAATATTGCCAGCACAATTAATGTTCAACCAGATATATGTTACAATTTGTAGTCCAGGACATAAGCATTTGGAAATGCCATTTATCAAAAATCAGATTTTCACAGTTTTTGAATCTCTAACAGAATTTTCACTCCTCAAAATTGGTACCAGTTAATTTAATCAGATAATTCAGATTTTCCAAATGTCAAAATCTTTGCTGACAATAACAATCCTCTTTCTCTCAAAACCCCTCTCTGTTTTTCCCCATACACTTGTCTAAGAGCTCCTTTATCCTCTTCTTTAGGGCACAGGTTTAACAACCATTATCTGTGTTGTGTTCTCCCATCCTTTCACAACATTTTGCTCTGCATTGTGATGCCTGTTTTCTGTCTAGTAGTTCATTTTCTTTATACTGTGACCTTTATTTCTTTCCCTTTTCAACCTTCTGCACATATCTGTATTTCATGTTCATGCCTTTCCATTTCCTCTTGCCTGTTTCTTCTCATTGCTTTCTCTAATTCTTGTGTTTTTCTCATTGCCGGACTTTTCCCTTTCCCCTGCTGCAGGTGGAATACACATTAAACACTCCAAAATTATTGTTGTGGTTATTATTGACACTTTATTCACAACTGCCACCAACTGCTGCCTCTCTACTGGCAAGTGAAATTAAAACACCTAAACACAGGAGATCTTTACACTGTCTCCCAATAATTTAACAATGATATTGTCACTGCTTCACATGCTTGCCCTCTATCTTTTTTTTTTCCCCACAGATGCACTTTTGACAATATGCCTGCACTGTCATTGAATCTGCACCTCTGTCTTCATGTGATTATTTGATTTTACATCATCAAAAATATATATTGGGCTTTAAAAAAGCTGTTGTATTAATCAGGCAGGATATTGTCCTTCAGCCTCTTCAAGTCCCCTATCTCGTGGCCTCTGTTTAGACTAACAGTCAAATTTAACATGCCACTTATGCTGAAAATAAACCACAAATATAAAAAGAAGTACAGAATATTAGAATTAAATAATTACCATTTTAAGCTATGCTTAAGGTTTAGCCTGTCACCAAAAATAGTCCAAGTTTTTGTGATGCTGATCTGCCACATCTTCTGAATCTGACATCTGTGGTGGTAGGAAAGTAAATCTCAAGCCAAAGAACAAAACCTGGAGTCTGGGATCCTGAGGAGGTGTTTTTCTCTTTCTGTTATGACTTACTTGCACTTCTCCATGTCTGACTGATAAACAGATAAGCAAAATGGTAACTTCAGTCCAGATTAAAGCTGTGTGTGCTTGTGTGAGTAGCAAAGTTGAAACCCATTGCTAATCTTACTTACAAATTCCATAAACTGCTCAGCTGCTGCAGCTGCACTTTGACAGTTACTGCTGTATTTTGCATCTGATGTGAAAAACATGGACCACAAGGGTAGTTTTATCTCCCTCTCCACAATTCCTCTAAACCCCCCTTTCAAGGCACCCCACTGGTTTATATAAATCATATAGGTACTGGCTAGATTTTATTGGCATAGGAACTGTTTATTAATATTTAAGAAAATTCTTTCAGAACAGATCCTAAATTAGATTAGTTCAGTTCTGTTTCTTTATTTGTTACTTAAAAGGGGAAAACTGGTATATCTATGGATTAGCCACTATAAGGGGAACAATTATGTTGTAATTAACCTTTAGAGTTAAAAAGAACTTAATGATGGCAGGTGATGAACAGGGGAAGATGGGGTGATAACAAGGTTGAAGTAAATGAACTGCTGTACAAAGGGCCTCTTTTAAGTGCCCTAGGCAAACTTCAGAGCTTTCCTCATCTGCTGGAAAAAGAGAGGCTTTGTTTTCAGATTGTTTTCTTCAATACCATTCAGTTTGGAAGCTCATCATTCTTAAGAAAAGAACACCTTTTTGTTTGGTGACATCATTATTTCTCTTTTTACAGATTCCTTGAGATGAAAACAAAGATGTATCATGTCAGATCATCTGCTGCTGTGAGTCTGTGCTGGAAGAACATTTTCCTTACCCTGTGAACCAACCTTTGGGGGGCTGGGTTTTAACCACTGTGGCAATGTAATCTGCATAGTCACACCAGGCTCTCTTTGGGACAGAATTTGTAGATCTCTGACCCTTTAAATTGTTATGATCTACCACAGTGTCTGGCAGATGTAGAGTCACCAAGAACCAGACACTGGCCACAGGGCTTTATGCAAGTTTGGAGAAGTCAGCCTCGTGCAAAAGAGGACATTTATCTGTAAAACCAAGCTGAAGTTTTGGGATTGATGTAGCAAGGCAAAGCACAGTAAACTTTCTAGAAAAAGCCACCCTATCTTCTGTTTTCCCTAGCCAGCTCCAGGGGATGGTGTTGGGCAAACGGAGACACTGCAGGGTAAAAGGGAGAATGTGAGGGCTGAGAGAAAATGTAAGAAGATGTGCAAGGAAGGACTAAACCCACTGTGAATGATAAACAGGAAGGGAGGAGGTTTGGTTGAAAGGGCAGTCAGCAAAAGGTTGAGAAAATATAATCAAGACATCCTCTCAGTCTACAGAGATCTGTACTTTTACAAGCTAATTTTACAATGTCTCTGTGCTCAAATTCCTATCTACATCTTCCCAGTATTTTTCCTGTGAAGCTGCATTGTCCCATCTGGGATAGAATTTATTTTCTTTTCAGCTGCTGCTGCAGTGCTGTGTTTTGGATTTAGTATGGGAATAAGAAAGGTAACACAGCAATGTTTGGGTTGTTGAGTAATGCTCACCCCAAGTCCAGGACTTTTCAGTGCCTCACGTTCTGCCAGTGCACAGAAAGCTGGGAGGGAGCACGGCCAGGACAAGTGATCCAGACTGGCCAAAGGGATATTCCATACCCCAGAAAGTTTGTGTATAAACTTGGGGAAGTTTTCTGTGAGGAGCTGATTGCTGCTCAGAGCTGGGCTGGCCATTAATCAGTGCACAGTGAACAATTTTGTTGTGTTTCCCTTGGGTTTTGTTTCTCTCTCTCCTTTTCATTGTAATCATTATTGTTATTATAATTTTTATTAGTGTACCTTACTTTGTTTCAATTGTTGGACTATTTTTGCCTCAACCCATGAGTTACTTTTTTTCCTTGATTCTCTAACCCATCCCACCAAGGAAGGGCAGGGAGAAAGGAGCAAGAGTTTGTAGGGTCCTCACTTGTTGGCTGGAGTTAAACCATGAAATGTATATTAAATAAGGAAAAAAGAAATGCCATTTTCAGTATCAATCAGAGTAAAAGATTAAAACCTTTTCCCCTCACTTCTCCCACCTCTGCCAGTGAAAAATCAGCATGATGTTTTTTATCTGTTATTTTTCAATGCAGTACTGGATACTTACCAATACTTACCAATTGTGGCATATCAGTGTGCATGTGGAACACTGAGAATTAACTAGACTTCTTTGATACAGCAATTACTGTTTGTCATAGAACTTCTGCACTAGAATATAGAAAATTAGGCAGATCTGTTACATTTTTTTCTGTGGGTTTTTTTTTCCAAAACTACTGTAATGAAACATTGTAGTAGTGGCAACAAATCACAAATGGTAATTTGCACTCACTAGGCAGCCAATTAAAATTCTGTGTAAAAGCATTGGCAAGATAATATTTTCTGTCTAATATCATGGATTTTGCCCTAACTTTTCTTGTTCTGGGTGCTTTAAAGTGCTAATGCACTTATCTTTCTAGCATTTATTTGCCTGGTTGCCAATAGATTGACTTGGAGAATGGCAATGTTTTACATTCTCTTACCAAGTTTCTGCAGTATGTTGAAAAACACTGATGTATATACTCTCTAATAGATAGACAAAACACTCTTTAGCCTGATGAATATTACACAAAAATGATTGCATAATGCTTTAAAAATTATTAATTCTTCATCACAGGATTTTCAGTTTTTAATTCGATTTAAAATATGCATGACTAGAACTAGCATGGTTTTGCAGGCCACCAAAGATAAATAGGAAAATATGCAAAAAGGAAGTCTTATAATTACCTTTCTGCAATACTTTTGGGATCAGCCTGACCTTCACTTTTATTAACAGTGCCTCAAAATTCATCACTGGGGAGATATCTTTGCTGTTCTTCAAAGTTCCAATCTCCTCAAGTCCATTTAGTTTGAACCCTTCTATAGAGTAAAATAGGCTTATTTCTTTCAAATTACACCTCCTGAGAAAATAATTGCATTTTCTTATAAATGGAGAATTCTTTCCTGCTTTCAATTGTGTCAAAAATTATCTTAGCATGTGTCAAGTTTTATTACGCTTTTCTTTAGAGACGGAGCGCTGATGAGAGAACTGTCACTGGCACTCCAAGAGATGCTCACTAGAGAGCAGATGCTGTTGCACTGGGCTTTGTCAAGAAGCAGCTCCATGGGTGGAATTCTCTGTGGGGCAAAAACAATTTGTACTTGAGAAACTTCTACATACAAACTGCTCTGTGACCATGCTGGCACCAAAGTGGATTTCTGAAAAGTCTTTGGAAAAAAGTTTTCTCTGTGTGGTGCTGCTCAGGAGTAGAATTCTGTGGGGTAGCTGGTGCTTGAAATAATGAAATAGGAGGTACTTTGTGCAGAAGCACAGAATATAAATAAGTGTCAAGTTCTGAGGGGGCAGTGGCGTGGGGTGATGTCCCTGCAGGTGTGTGACAGGCCAGAGTGACTCGGGAAACCCTTGCCAAAGATGCCTCCTCTCTCTGATTGTCACTTCATGTAATTGGCTCTTCAAGCTTAGAGAACAAGGGACTGACCTAATTATGGGAGCATTTTGTTTTGTTTTTGTTTTGGAGTGCTTGGCTCAGAGAGGGGAAGGCAATGTCTGCTGCCAGGCTTAATGTGAGCAGCCACAGGTTTTCCAATGGTCCTGACAAGTTTTGAAACCACTGGAAAAAAATAATAAATAATTTGCACTTAATTGCAAAGCTTGGCCAGCAGCTACTCTTTTTGGAGACAGGCCTTGAAAAATTCCTGTCTCTTTGCACTGTGTCCATATTGTTTTTTTCACAGCAGTTTGTGTTTTCTTCAGCTACAGACTCTTAAGTCCAGCCAGAACTCCACAGTAGAGGAGAGTCCAGAGTTCCAGAAAAGCAGTCTTTGGAAAACAATGAGGCTTTGACTTTCCTACATATGTCTGACAGAGGTTTCACTCCATCCTTATGCTTTTTGTTCAGTAGGTTTCTGAGTTGGGAACCTTTGGTCTTGAGAAATAAATCAGTTAGGAGCAGCAAATTATGCTTCACTCCCTGCCTGTTCTGTGCATGTCTTCTCTGATTTTGTCAAGCCTGTTTTATCACATGACTATAACAAAAAACTCATGGCTTGATACTTGACTTTAACTATAAAAAAAGGTAAGAATTAAAGTTTTTAGTTTTTTTAAAGATGATTTAAACATTTAGAGAATCTTTAAATGTTCAAGCAAAAAAATGTAGCAACTTGAGAAACTGAAAATTACCTGTGGCTGAAGCTTAGTATTTCTAATGACAGTAGTACTGGCAAAGAAATATGAAATTAGTGACTGAAATAAATAGCCCTAAATATGGTTTATGGGACCTGGGAGGGAAGGCAAGCTTTGGGAGTCCCTGACAGTCAGTGCAAGGAAATAATCTGATGGGAGTGCAAGGGCCAGTGGCTGTGGGTCTCACCCACTGCAGGAGCTGATAGAATACAAAACTGTAGCCTGTAGTTTATGAGAGATGTTTGTGTAGCAGTTTCACGAATCCTCTTTTTTTCCTTAAACTTTCTCTTTGTGTCCTTGATCCCTTTTTTTGAGCAGCATGTTGACATTTTTTGAAACACAATAGATTCCACTGGGCAAAAAAATACCCTTTCTTCACCTCTGCTTACCCTTTCTTCCATCTCTTAATTCTCTGAATGTCACTTCTGTCTTTGCCTCTGTTTGCTCTCTCCACCTTCATCATTCCTGACCTCCCTTGCTTAATGGTGTCCTCTGAGTGCCTACAATCCCCTGGAGAGCCTTCTCCTGGTTAGGTGCTCCAGAGGGCTGTCAAAGCAGAACAGAGCTGTTTTATCCAAGGGCTTCTCTTAGACTTCCTTTGAAACAAGCTTTGAAGGTGGGGTGAGTGTCTGCAGGTCATCAGGATCTAAGTGCTTCCCCAAGTCCTGTGGGCTGGCAGCTTCTGCAATTCCATGTGAGCCTTGTGATGCTTCTTGCTTTGCTTTTCATTTCCTCCTGTGGTACTGATTACATGCTTAAATAATCATTTGTTGTTGTTCATTTCAAGAAAGCCACTGCTACCCTTTCCATTTAGAATTAGAAGAATGGAGATATAATCCTAAAACCGAACCCCAATATAGACCAAATTGTTATGCACTGTGAGTTTTCATCCAGTTGTGATATAGACTAGAGTAAACTTCTTTTAAAAATAATATAATAAAGGAAGGGAGTATGGAGGGAAAAATGATGTCTGCTTTTTTTATGAGAAGCTGCTGTTGAGCCCCTGAAGTAAGAGCTGTGATAATGTTCTGTTACCTTCTGTCCCTGATTGCTGCTCCACCCCATTGATCTGGAAATGTCATGTTAAACCAGAAGATCTGTGACTTTAGCCCTTGAATTCTCTAAAACAGGAATCTGAGGGGTGTGTAGGGACACCTGTGTCCAGGTGTATTTCCTTACTTGTTTTCCACTTTATCTGCCAGTCACAATACTGCCCACAGAATCTTTTTCCTCTGTGTGATCTCAGGTGAGGATCCAAGCAGCCCATGGCAAGGCATCATTAAAAAAATTCAATAACCAGACCATAAATACACCAGATAACTAAACTGACACCAACAGTGTGCTCCAAATGTTAATTAAACTGTAGTTTTCCTTGTGCTAGTTTTAAAAGTTAAATGATTGCTCAAAACCATGGATGATATTTGAGAAAGAAATGGAAAATTTTGGATAACTTGCACAGTTAATGACGCCTGGTGACAAATGAAAACAAAGTATCAGGGAGAAAACATGGATGAAACAAATGTTTATAGAAGCTCCATTTCCAGCCTGTCAGGTGTAATGAAAACAGCTAAACACCTGCATGAACCTTTCAATACCTGACATACTCAGGGAATGGCTATTAAACAGAACAGGGGTTGTTCCACCTTAAAGCTGGGTAAATTTTGACTCCTATTCTATGATTATTGTATTAAACAGACATTGAAAGAGCTTCTCTAGCTGATAATTCAGAAACTCTTTCTTCTTGCAATGAGAAATGCAGCTCCTACAGATTAAATTATATTTTGGTTATGGTAGGGGAGTGTTTAGGCAGGGCCTGAAGTGATTGTGGTTCTTGTCAAATCCTTTGCAGGTCCCCACACTTGGCACATTCAGCAGCTCTGTCCTGCTTCCAGGTGAGACAAATCCCAGATTTTAATCCTCCTTTCCCACTCCTGACTGCCTTGGAAAGGCAGTTACTTTGGAGAGAAGGTATCCATGCCTTAATCTGGCCAGGCTCACAGTGTTGACAGCTGGGAGATCAGACAAGGAAGGGACAATGCCAGGCACCATCCCTGCCTGACCTTTCAGTGGGACCTCTGTGGGTAATAAAGATGAATTCCATCTTGGGTCAAAGTTTGAAAACTCTGGCAGTCTAAAAGACTTTTTTAAATTTTTTTTTTTCTATTTTTCTCCCCTCTTTCCCTCTAAATCATGCCAACCTTTTGTTTCCATGGCAATAGAAATGAAAATCTATTGCCAGCTTGTAGGCAGGCAGCAGATGACAGCTCTCAGTACCAGATTTCAGCAGCTGACTTTCAAATAACAGTCCTAAGAACCACTGCAATAACAACTACAAAGATTTTACTACAATATTGGTTCCTCGTGTATGTCTTACTTTAAAACAGAGAGAAAATGAATAAAATTATTACTTAGAGAAGTCTTTATTTCTCTCTATTGTCAGCTGCTTACTTGTGCTTTTTGTCTTCAGCCCTGCAGTGTGGGTAGATGTAATTGTACATTTTCTGTGCCATACATACATGATAGAGCAATTTTTGATAATCAAAGAAGCTATTTGGTACCTCTAAATGGGGGAAAGTTGAGGTAAAAAACTTGAAGAGGCCAAAACAGTTCAGGATGTAGAAGAGAAGAACCTCACAAAACTTTGGTGAGGAACTTAGGATTCCCCATCAAATGAGAAGGAAGATTCCAAGAAAGAAAACTATGAAGAGAGAAGAGGTGATTTGGGGATTCTCTGAAGAGCTTCCCAGGAAGGAGAAGAGCAGTAAAACACTGCTAAAGAACAGATTTTCACTCTGTGTGTGAGAGTACTCCAGGAAAACTGAGTCAATACCTCTTTGCATATTTTATACATTTTCCTTTACGTGTAGCTTGCATGTTTTTCATATAATTTGACTGGTGGCATTCACCTTTTGAAGAGTGGAAACAAATTAAATTACAGTGTTTAAGGCAGTTTCCATGATGTCAGTATTTCACAAGTTTTGTGGAAGCCCCATGCTCACAGAGAAATTTCTAAGCTGTTTTCTTTCTCATCATTCTGTCATGAATGTCTCCAGAAAGGTCAGTCCATTAAATCACTTCTCTTAAGAGGCATTAAAAGCTCTGAATTCTTAATCCTAAACATCTCCAGGACTAAAAAAATTATAGGTGATGCAGTTCCTGATAAAGACAAACCAAAGGGCAGTGACTTGAGGTTGGATATTCAAGTTCACTGACTTTTCTCTCTGCTTGAATAACTATAAATGGATTCTTGCTATGAATAATTATAAATGTATTGGAGAAGGCAACAAAATTTAAGATTTCTCAATAAGGAGTAAAAAGAAAAAAATAAGGGTGACTCTCACTGGTTAGGTGGTGCATGAAGATATTTCATTTTCTCTGGGTAACACTATTTTCTGTGGAATCCCAATTTTCTTGTTCACTATGGGGATTTCATATGTGATTACATGATGCCATGCTGCTTCTCTTGGAAAAAAAAGAGGTTTCTATGAGATTCTAGCTACTACTTTATCTGTTTCTGTATACTGCATCTCATATCTTTAGTTAGTCCCAAAGCACACAAGATTAAGAGAGGGAGTAAATTTTCATGAGTGCTTCAGCAGAGAGAAGATAAAGATGCCATTCCTGGGTGGAAAAGTGCATGCTCCAAAGGGCAGAATAAAAGGAATTAAAGAATTGTTTACTAATGAGACCTTTCCCTTCCTTTCCAGTTCACCTGTTGTGCCAGTGTTTGCTGTGACACTCCATATCCTAAGCTAAATATTGGTCATTATGGGGCTAAAATAGGGAACTGCCACAAGTCTCAAGAATTTGGGCTTCACACAAAGAGACTTTGAGTGTTGGACCGCTATGTTTTATCCCAAAAAATTGTTTTCCAGCATCATTCAAGGCAGATGATATTTTTTGTTGTCTCTAGGAACTTAGCAGAGTAATGCATAAGGTTCAGGACGAGTTCATTAATTCCTGACACTTTCAGATGAGTGCACAAAAATCTGTTCTTTGAAGAACCTAACAATTGAAAACCCCCTCAATTCACAGTAATGACAGCTGAAAATCTGAAATTGTTCTCGTTGAGAATTGAAAGGTAGCATTAAACAAATCAAACACAGCACTGCTGGACCACTAAGGAGAGGGAAACTGTTTTCAAAGCAGAAGATGTAGTAAAAAATATCACTTCTGAGGCCTGTGTTAAAGGGAAATTAATAGATGTTCTGATCCCCTCCTAATAATGTGAGGGGGAGTATAGATATTGAAGTGAATAATTGTGATATGCTAAACTTATGCTAATTTGTTAATGTCCAATATGCCTGATTAGAGCACCAGTAGGGTTTCTGTGAAAAGGAAATGAAGAGAAGGAAAAAAACCACTTTTGAATAATGAAGCTTGTTGAAACCACACAAATACTCACTCATCAGCCATCAGTCATTTTTGTGCTGCAGTTGTGGCTGCAACTAATAAATGCTAAAGCATGAAAGTTTCTATACAACCCTTTTCCCTGAATCTTGATTCCTTATTTACAGATGCCATAGTTTTATTTTCTGATTTTGTCTAGTGAGACACTAAAGTAATCTATAGATATGAGAGACCCAATCTCAAAGTATTTGTGTAAAATGGTATCTGAAATCTCCATATCTTTGGGCATGTCTCTAAGAGCAACTTCAGTGTTGCAGTTTAAATTCCCTGTGTCCCTGCAATGTAAAAAGCAGGAGAGAGAACACTCCATGGACTCAGAGGTGGGTGTATAAGGACATGTTTTCCTAAGAATCCAAATTTTTATGTTCCTCTGTGCCGGAATACTTTCTCTCCAACTAACTTGCCAGAGCAGAAGAGCTCTCAACATGACTTTCCTCTCTTTATATTGAGCATGTCTGTAATAGAAGATGGTTCTTTGTGAAGAAGTAGCTGAAATCTTTAATATGCTGAAGATCTTTACAGACAAGATGGTGGTATATGTACCAAGGCAATGTATGAATAAGCTATCTAATTTTATACTAATATTAAACTCTGTTTAACTGATATATCACATTTAGGGCATTTAGGGTCTTCTGTATTTTTTGCTGTTGGTTTGGCTTTGGTTGCTTTGGGGTTTTTTTTTTTTTGGGTTTGTAATGAGAGTCAATCTAGTAATGTTTTGGGGAAAAATGGAACATATTGAGAGAATGCAGAAAGGCTGCAATGTAAATAAAATTTAAACATTCTTAAAGCAAAAATAGAAACTGGAAGATAAAGTAGTGTGAGAAAACCAAAGGCACAAGTTTGGGTCTGTTGGCATTAATTTCCACAGGCCAGCCAGTTAGTTGTTGTGTAAGAGTTTATATCACTGAGGAACAGACCCAGAGTTCAGTTATTTTATTACTTCTGCAATAATCTAAATTGTAATTCTTTGCTGAGATTCAGTTAAATCCTCAGCATTTAATGGCTCTTTGAACTGAATCACAATATAAGAAAATGTTTGCCCACCTGGGCACCTCTCCTTATGTATATGAATGTTTATTCTCTTTTTCTTTCTTAGGATGTTCTAACATCTAAAGAAAGAAAACATCAAAAGCCACATAAAACTATGAAAAATAATGTTGTGCATCAGGGCTTTTAGGAAACTAAATATATATATATAATACATGTATAAAGCATAAATCTGACTTTTTTATTTCTCTAGTCCTGTTGGAACAGGTTTTGCTCCTGTTGGAGAAAAGATCTGAAGCCTATCAAAACTCAGATGTGAAAACCCAATTCAGTAGCAGGCATCATGAAACTGATTTTTTTTCTTGTTACACAAAAATTACAGAATTGAGATGTTTAGATGACAGCTATTCATATTCAGATGACATATTCTAGTGAGGCAGTGCAGAAATGCAGAATGTATTAATTTCAGGGTGAATAAAGGAATCCTATTTATTACTCCAATCCCTAATTTCTCTATGAAAAACACCAATTCCTACAAAAATCCCCTTTTCTTTTCTTTTTTTTTTTTTTTTGAGATGGTATAGCAGGGTTTCTATCAGTGCATGAAAGAAATTATTTCTAACTATGAGGGAAATATTTTTGCCACAAAAAATCCCAATTTCTGATAAAGCAGCCACTTTAATAGTAGGTTTTCATGAAACAGTGAAAACAGATCTTAAACCTGTAATTCAACACTAAATGTACTCTAACTTCTATATCTCATGGAAGACATAAGTATTGAATAGTAAAATTCTATTCTGAATTCCTCACACTAGAGAAGTTCTGCATAATTGCAGTGAGAGCATTTTCACTGCTCTGCTCACAAGGATTCTGAAACATTCTGAAACAAAGTAGAGATGGTTAAGGTTATTAGTATAAGCAAGGTCCTGAAAATTATAATAAGGAAAAAAAAGCTGATAATTTACTTTTGGGACCTCCAGTGTGATTGCAGTCCATGCAGAGGCTAAGAAATGTCTATGTACTAGGCAGTTCATTTTGATGCCTCTTTTCCAATGGAGTTTTCTTCTAAAATGCTTCAAAATGAAGCAGATGTAAATTTCTAGGGAACTTCTGAACTTCTATTTCTATTAAATTCCTATTCTATTCTTTGGTTCCTTTGTTTTTACTGGTTCTGGGCTTTCATTCAGTAGGTGTTAAATGAAAATCTTGAAATCTGACGAATAGAAGGAATTTTTTTTTACCCACCCCTCTGTGATAAAGGGCTTCATTCACTGCTGGCTCCAGAGGTTGTTAGGAGCCACAGGCACAGTGGAAATTTCTCTAAGGAAATTTCTTATTAATTATTAAACAGAAACCAATAATTAGCTGTACAAATGTAAGAACACCAGCAGATTTAGGACCTCGGCATTATTATGAAGCCGTTGCGTGTGTAACTACATAAAGAAAATAAAATAGATAAAGAAGATAAATTTGGGCAAAAAATAAGTGAAAGTTCAAAGAAATTTCCATGTAAAAGCTATTGACAGTAAAGTTTCAGTGTTTGTGTATTCTTTTTTTGCTTTGTTTTTATTGTGGGTTTTTTTGTTGTTGTTTCTTACAAGAATGTGAACTTTTTAAAGGACTGTGTATCTGAACCATGGGGAGAATGCCATTTGCTGCTTTTCTAATATTTTTTCCTTTGTAATGATGCTCAGAAACACTTTAAAGATTACAAATTGTCTTGGAATTAAGTTTGGAACAGCGCCTGAGAGTGATGTCACAGGTCAGAAGTGTAGCAAGACTTTGTTACCAATGCATCTGTGACTGCATTCAAGGGAAGCTTTGGAATACGATGGATTATATTATTTATTATATAAATTATATTGTATGAAAGATTTTTATACTCTCCAGGAAGAACCTATTTCTTCATTTTTAATTAAGCTCCAAGAAAAGCAGTGTAGATCTGTGCTGCACTGAACAAGGATCATACACAAACATTTAAATCACTTAATCTAACTTTTAAAGGTGTAATTCAGGATTGTATTCTTTTTGTATTCACAATGAGAGGGTTGAACAGGTGTGGAAAGATCAGTCTAACATGAAATGTTAAATATTTTTATAGATATTATATAAACATATATATTAATATATTTTATATAATACTTTATTTTTAAGGTATTGCTCACCTAGAGAAAGAGTTTATCTGCTGATTCAGATATTTGTTCTGTTTAAATATATTAAAGGTGTAAAGGATTGCAAAGGGATATATTTTGTAGGCCTGTGAATGTTCTATTGAAAATTCCACTTGAAATTATTCTCGTAATAAATTTAATTTCATGAAAATTGAGAGACAATGGTAAAGGATTTTTATAGTTCTTACTGTTAAATCACAGAGATATCAAAGACAAATCATGCCTATATTCTTAATAAAATGCTATTTTTCCCCCCAAGATAGAATATAAAATTGTTTTTTCTATAATTGCACTGCTGCAACCAAAGTTCCATGCCTAAGACTGCTGAACATTCATGGTGAATCACACAAATACAATAGGGAAAAGGGAACAGAAGTGACATTTTTCCAGGGAGTTGTTTTCAGACCTGTGAAGTAATTCTGAAGGCAGTTATTTCAGCTGTGAAGTCAGGAGAACATATTCCTGAAGCCTAAAAGGAATGAGGTTGTGTCCAACAAGTATTTTTTGTCAACCTATTTGCTGATAGAATGTAAATGTAATTTGTCTTTTCCTTAGATTATTACCAAAGGCTGCCCACACATTGCCCTCCCACTATAGTTTTCCATTGATTCTTAATTATTCTTCTTTCAAAAGATGCTGTACTTGATCTTTTGCTCAAGTATTGTGTACAGATTGAATTGCAGGGAGGAATCATATATTCCACATATGTTGTGGTAATGTGACATTTTCTTTAAAATAGAAAAGTCTTACACTTTTTAAGTCATTAACATTGTCCACAGAATAAAGTCTGTAAGAGCCAGAAATGCCAGAAAGAGAAAGCTGTATTCTTTCCATGCAATATAAATGTAAATTTTTTTCCTGAAGTGTCATGAATATATGTTCATATATATTTAAACACCTTCTCTTTAAGGTCAACACCAAATAACTGTCATGTAATAAATAAGAGAAGGTCACTAACCTTAATTTAAACACTTGAGGATAACAAGGACAGTCTTAGTTATGGGAAGTATTGAGCCAGAAGCAATTCTTAGTGCTAATTGAGAAGTCAGGCTGGTGAGGAAAGGCTCTTGTGCTTAATAGAATCCCAGGCAGAGGTTTCTAATTGTGAAAGCATCTTGCCACTGACAAAAACTGCATTTTAAAGATCCTCATGGCTATTTATAGATATTCTCCTGAATGTCTCCCCAGCTGAGCAATAGCAAACTTCAGTTTTAAATGCCCTGACTTAAGGAGCAAGGAAGAAACTTCCCTGACTGAAAATTATTCTTTCTACCTATATAATCATGCCTGCCAGGACTCTGGAATATGTTCACCAAGCAATCTCTCTTTGCTTGTTGTTAAAACACCTTGTGTTGAAATCCATGCTGTCCTAACAGGGGATGGATTCTGTCACCTTTTCATGCCAAGCAACACCTCAAAATAAAATTGAATTGAGGTAATGAACACTTACAAGATCTTATCCTGAAGCTAAGGAATGGAGGCTGACTGGCACAGCAGCTCAAAACATTTTTAGGAATCCCTTGAAGTCTGCCCAGTGTTTTTAGGGGAGTGTAAAATCCTTTTAAGCTAGAAGCCATTTTCCTGGCAGAGGTTGGAACTTAGTTAGAGGTTAGTTAGTTAATTAATACGTTATTGTTAATAACATTTTTTTTTTATTCCAGTGAATAAGTTAAACATAAACAACAAATAAGTTAAAAATAAAATAAAAATGGAATAAAGATATATATGTATTCCAACAAGTAAGTTGGAACTTACTTAGATGTTAGTTAGGTGGTTGGTTAATAAGTTAGAACTTAGTTAGATGGACACTAAAATGGCATCATTGAAACTCCTGTGTCCATGGCAGGAGTCTGCATGGATAAAACTCTCAGGGTTGAGTGTATAAATATAATCACAAATGCATAAAGCCAGACAGAGGTCAAAATATCCACTAGAGGAAAGGATGTGGGGGTCAGATAAGGAGACAAGGAAAAGAGAGAAAGCTATGCAAAAAAATAATTAACTAATAAACAATGGTGTTCTATCCCATCAGTGATTTAGCAGCAGAAGAATGGATGAGAAGTTTCTGCAGCATTAATTGTGCCTATTCTTAAGGGAGCTCCTCATTCCAGGATTGACCCCTTGTCTGGCATTGTGTGAAGTGTGATTTTGTCAATTAAATACCAGCCTCTTGAATGTGCTGGGCTCTTCAAATTAGCCCATTAGCAGTTTAACACAATTAGATGAATTAAAAACAGAATTCCTGCTTACATTTTAAATTAAGACAGTATTTGACCTTCATTCACAACCCTTTATTTTTTCTTTTTTTTTTTCTTGTAAATACCCATTTCCCAGCTGTTTTAAAATAATGTGTTGGTATTGCTAAGGCTGCCCTGGTTTTTCTGGCCAAATTCTGCTGTTCTAACTCATGATGAGTAATCTTTCCCTGCCTGAACTAAATCCCTCCATCTAAAGTGAGCTGTTCATCTTGAGCCAAGAGTTGCTCTGTGAAGTGGCAGAGTGCAATCCTTGCTGGAATTTTGCTGTACAAATGTTCACAACATGGAGTTCTGGTGGGTGAGGTTGTTATTTCTTACATTTTTGTTTAACAAGACTTCCTGCAGAAATCATTACCTGAAGGGCCCCTGGAAGCCAGCACTCATTATTAGTGGTAATAATCTCCAAAAGAGAATTTAGATATCAGGGAGCCTAATTCTGAAAAAGGCAAGGGAGTTTTTGTTCTATTTTTGTCTTTAAGAAACTCCCAATCAAAATAAAACCCAGCATAAGGCTTCAGATGTGGTAGGTTAATGTTGCTCTCTCACCCTGTTTACCTGGATTGTTTGGAGGTGTCAGCAGGACGTGGGGAGCTGTGGGTGGCTGCATGTGATGTAACCCAAGGAAATATTCTTTGAAGAGGCTTTGAATATGCAGTAAGCAGCATTTAAAAACTGACAGATTTTGCACTGCCATACTTGGCAGCTTGAGTGTGATAAATAAGCTGGCTATGATTTGAAATGAGGCTTTTTCTCTTTTTTTTCTGACTGAATTTGTCGATACAGACGCTGCCATTTTAGCCATGGCTGTTGAAAGTTCTCTTTGAAAATGGGCAATTTTATAAAATTAAAATCTTCTAAAATCCTGCAGTTGCTTTTATGGGACTTGATGAGAATGGCTCACATCTGGTAACTAAGGCTGGAAGTAAACCATGAGTAACGAGGGCTGGTTATGAGACAGGGAACATCCTCGTGCCTATCCGCTGTACCCTTTGAGGCAGCACTGCTCTGAAAACCATGACAGGCAACCTCTGGCTGTATTTGGATGAGTGCAGTTACAAAAACAAGTCTAGTTTTTGGTGTGCAAGGTAAAACTGAGCTGCAGCACTCCCCACTCTTCGTTGCACATTTGTCCCTCTGGACGTGAAATGTTAAAATTGCCAATTACTCTGACATGTGGTCCCATCTCTAACGAGCTGATAGCTACAAACCAGGTTATGAGGTCAAAGTGATGCATAAAAATGCAGTTCAAAGAGGTTTCTTTCCTTAGATACTCCCTAAAATTTTCTTTCAGCGTGTGATGAATGCAGAGACTCCCTGGCAGAGCTAGCAGAAAGCCCTGAGGCATTATGCACTGCAGTTTGCTGCATTTTTATTTTCTTCTCTGTTGCATTTGAGATATCACTGTCTAAGGAAGGTCTTGCAGTGAACATTTGTGAGCAGTGATGGTACAACAAATTCTGGGGGTTTTGTGGATTGCTGAAATAATTTGAAAATCTTACTACATTTTATCTTCTATTTTGTCCTTATTCCAGAAGTTGTGACTGAACTAAGTTTAAATCCTGTCTCCAACAGGCGTGTTATCTTTTAGGAAGCTATACCACAGAAAAATAGGTTCAATAATCTTCTTTTTGTTTCATATTGGACATTCTGTGGGCTAACTCGTTTCAAAAATAGTTTCCCTGAAATTCAAAACATTGAAAACACAGGGTCTGCTTCCCTCCATCTCCCTCCCCTCCATATACAGACACATTTAGATGAAAAAAATCTCAATGTATTGTTGTTTCTATAATAGGAAATCATTATGCTTCAGGGCTTTCCTCACTTTTTAAATGGCCTATAAATAAAAAATAGGGAACTGGTCAGCAGTAATGATCTTATTGTAATCCAACAGATAATGTGAAAGGAGTAACAGCTTCTACCTGGACTAATGTTCTCTCAGCAAATGCTGGTTTAAGCACAACTTATACCGTATTTACTACTCTTAGGATGGTTGAGAGGTGGCCCATTCTTAGATGATTTTGATTTTCTTTCCAATTTTTTAATGTCTTTTAATTTCACAGGGTGCTGCTGCAAGTCCTTGTTCTGCAGCTTATGTATCTTTGTTTTCTTAATCTTCTTATGTGAGTTATAAAAAGCATCGTAATATGCCAAAAATCAAGGCCAGAGGTACTTCCCACCACAGAATGGGTGCATAAGAAACTCAAACTGTGAGCCTATTTATATTCTAGGTATATTTCAGAAATTAAGATTCCAAATTCTTTCTGAAAACTGCTTCTCATGTGTTTTCATATGGAAAAGCAGGAAGATTTTGGTTGACAACAATTCTAATTCCATCAGCCCTCACTACAAGTACTATTTGTATTAAGTCTTCTAGTTCTGTGATGAATTAAATGTTACTTCATAATGAGTAAAATTTTTTTATTATAGTGTATATATCTATATAACAGATAATAAGTCAATGTTTTTAAGCTGGGCTCTGTAAAGCTGGATTTGAGCCACAGAATAGATTTTGCTGATGTCCTGTAGGTAAAGGTTGAAGGCTTTTTCTTATTCCCAGGTTTATACAGGGATTTAATTTTTTTTTTCCAAAAAAGGCTTTCAGAACACTGTCTGAAATTTTACTTTTTAGGCCCCTTTTTTACTCCCTTTCTATTCAATTCAATTTCCCTTCAGCACCCTCTACACACAAGGTAGCTGCTCTTTGAGGTGCAGCTGATCTCAGAGTACCTGATTCAGTCATGCTGACAGCATGTAAAATACAAAAATTTTGTAAAATATTTTTGTCATCAGCTGTAGAAACATCTCAATGAGAAGTGCCACACCAACCTGTGACAGGTGAAAAAAACACACAGACAAATCTAAAATAACAAGAGCTTCCTCCACAGCAAGCATTTAAATAATTTCTTCCATCAGAAATGAATGGGAAATATACATCCCCTATTGATGATGCAGTTGTACAGTGAGAAAAAATGATCAGCTTTGTTTCTGGTGAGTAGGAAAGACATCCTGAAAATAATTGGACAAATATGCTGGTGTGTGTTCCAAAAAGTCCCACAACCCCTGGTAAACTACTAATCTAAAAAATGGCCAGCATAACACTAGTTAAGGTAAATATATAATGACATTGTTATCATCTTTTTAGAAGTCAGCTCTGAAGAAATTAATGAGATAAAAAGTTAGAATATATAATAATATTGAGAATTTTATTATTTTGTGAATATTCCATGAACAGAAATCAATAAAAGCTGATATAATACATAGAAAAAGTACAGTAAATAGGAAATATGAATTATGCATTTGTCTCAAGGGTTTTCTGATGCCTTGATTTGAATTTTAAGTATGCAGTGAGACTAATAAACATCAAAGGCTATACATATCTAGAAATCTTTTTGGAAATGCTCCTGCTGTATTTTGAGGCAGGTATATTTTCTTCTGTGAATTATCTCTGATACACCACCAGGAAAGCATCACTAAGAGGTAAAATAATTTGCATGAGACAACAGAACAGGAAAGATCAAAGTGTAGAAAACCTATTTTTTTCCCTTCTCATTTTCTAAACCCTTGATACATTTCTACTTGTTCAAGACTGGCCACAAATTGGGAGTACTTTTAATATTATAATGAGCATCTGTGATAAAATGCTAAAAAGTACTGGGAGCTGGCATTGAACCTCAGAGTTTTATTAAGAGCTTAGAATTCTGGTAAAATATAAAAACAAAACAACAATGTTGTAGTAGCTAAGATAAGCATTCCCCTGAATGCTGACGGAGTCAGAAAATTAAATACACAGAATAAAGAGTATTACAGGAAGGTGCTGCAGGAAAATCTCAGTTCATGGCTGTTACCTGTTGTGTTTGGGTATCAAGGATGGAAACCTGCAACAGCTGAATGACACTTTGCAATGCCTTGGGAAAGCATTTATTTAATCACTCTCATGGCAGCACGCATGAAGTAACAAGGAATTATTGTGTCTTGTTTGGGGTTTAGTGAAACCAAGGCAGAAAAGTTGTTTACAGACACAAAGCCTTACATTTGTTACACTTAAAAAGTTAAAAATTCGAGAAAATGCTCCAAAGAATGATATCTAGGTGCTCAAAGTGTAGCTATCTCAAAAAAAAAAAACCCAAAAAATCAGATGTTATTTACATTTTTCATGCATGAGTGTTTTTAAGGTAATTCCAAGAAGCCCAATTTCTAAATCTGAAGTGTTCAGGACTAACAGTCAATCACAGCATTTTTATTACTGAATCATCTTGCTGGATCATTCAATCTGTGGCAGCTACTTGTGTGTATCTCTCTGAAGATTAGGGATTTTTGTAGTTAATTCCATTTTATTCTCTTCATTTATTTCAGTATATTTTTAAAATAAATGTTGCCCAGATTTTTCATCCAGGCAGACAGGAATGCCCATCTGTTTGTACTGGAACAATCAAAAAACTCAGGAAGTTTGCACATAAGTGACTGATTCTTTCCCCCCCTCACAATTCCTGTGCAAATATGGAAAATAGCTTTTATACAATGATCTTTATTTTGGGGTTTTTTTTATGACATGGATTTCAAAAGCTGAAAAACTAAGAACTAACCAAATGACTAAGCCCACATATTAGAGCAGTCAGAACCCACTGTTATTCAGCCATTCTGTTCATAAAATCTCTTCATATTAACACAGTACCTACAGTACATCTGGCTTTATGCTTCCCTTCCTTTCTTTCTAAAAATTTCCTTTATTTTTATGGCCACCACCTGTTTTTTCCTCCCTCTCTTTTTTTTTTGGGAACATGGTTATGCTCTTTTACCTGCTTTATGATTCTTTGTCTGGATCTCTCAGAACCTCTTTTTTTTGGTTTTTTTTTGGTCTCCTGTCCCTTTAGCAGATGTTTCTCTCCTATGCCCAATTTCTGGTTGCTTCTCCTTTCCATTTTTCATTTGTTTTCCTCTTTCTCCTGCTGGCAGACAGATGGGGGCTTGCTGCTTGGCACTGAAAATGTTATGGAGAGGGTTAGTTCCCATCCCACTATGAGAACAGGCTGTTCCTGTGATATTTCTTTGCAAATAGAAGGAGAATGCTCTGGAGCACCACATGGCACCTTCCTGGGACTGCTCTATTTTCATGACATTCTGAAAAATCCTCCAAGAAGTTTATGGAAAAATTTGATATAGGGCTGACAGCCTGGATTTGAGCCCCTTTGCTTTCCACACAATTGCTACTGTCATGTACTCCATCTATTCAGCTTTTTTTTGGGCGACGCATCGAAAGACAAATGTGGAAGAAGAGCTGGCTTGTGCTCTTCCAATATCAGCCTGGAGTTCCCAAAACACAAAATGTTCTTTCTCTCAATAAAGAATACATTCTCTATATGTTGAGCTGGAACTCTCTCTGAGCATACATCAGAGGCTCGTCTCACATGCTGTTTTTATCTGAGCAGCCTGGCACGGCAGCCCTACCATTAACATGCATCATTCCAGCCAGACACATTCTATGGAGAACTTCTGCCACTTTTTAAATGGTAGGTAAAACAAAGAGTGGGTTATTTGTTTTCTTTTTTTGGTGTTATAGGTCGTATGACTGTGGTTTGAAAACTAAAATTAAACTGTTCCCAAAGAATTATTACAATTGATACCTACAACTGAACGGGTACTGGGAGAGTGCCTTCAGCAAGGAGGAATGTTTTACATGCAGCTGCTTGTTTCTGAGTGTTTACCCATTGCTCTTGAAATAAGGTCTTGCCCCTTTCATACAGAGATTGAGAAATGTTGCAAAAACCACACTCAGAAAGAATCTACAAGCAGCATCATATTGGTTTTCTTATGCAGCTTTAATCTTCTGACTGAGAATGAAGCACTGTCTCCATCTGACCTGCAAAAAGTTGAAGTTCAATATATTAAAAACCTTCTAGTTCCAACAGTCTAAAATACTCCATAGCCGAGGATCACCTTTTTCTTTGAATTTCCTTTAATCATTCAGTGGTACTTTGCTGTCTGGGATGTGAACCTCGTGGTGTGCTTACCACTCTCACTCAGCTGAGTAAGAGCAGCACAGCCTCCTTTGTGTGCAGGAAACCGAGCTTCTCTTCACTGCTGCAGAAAAACAGAGGTAGAATTTTAAGATTTCCCACATGCAGAGCAGTTTACATATTTTGTCATAACTCCCGCTCAGTTTGCTTCATAAGCAAGAATGACTTCACAGAATCATAGATTAATTTAGGCTGGAGAAGTGTTTTAAGACCTTTGAGTACAAACATTAACCCAGCACAGCCATGTCCACCAGTATTTCCTGTCCCTAAGTGCCACATTCACTGCCAGCAGGCAAGGAGATCCAGCCAGGTAAAGATAGCCAGAAGAGAACCTGTGCCATGAGACAAAGCTGCCCCCATCCTTTCTCCCCCAGAGCTGGACATGAAGACAGGGCTGTGCTCTGGTTCAGAAGCAGTTTGCTGGTTCCCCATTCAGCTTTCAAGTCCCCATGAGTGGCAGACAATTTGCAGCTGGAGTACAGAGGGAGGACACAATCATCTGTGAAACAGCTCAAGTCCTGAGCCCAGCTTAATGATGCCTGTAGGAATGGAGTTGCACAGAATATAATTTGGGGAAGGTTTGTAGAGACCCAAACTGTCTTTGCTTTCTCCTTTGTTAAGCACTTGGCAGTTTTGAACATAGAAAAGGCAATTTGAGGAGTTTGTATTCATCAACCATCTCACAGCAAAGAACGGGTTATGCCACAGAATATCTCTGTAAGAAATAGGATGTAATTTGTATGATTTATACTAATTATTAAATGGTCCCTCTCTACATGCTCTTCAGTTTGGTGTTTGAATGACACCCATGAAAGCAAAAGTGTTCTTTTCACTTCAAATTGCTATTCATTTTTAGAAATTCTTCCTATTCTTTTCTGAACACACACCAACAAATGCAGTTATACAATCCAAGCCACAGTGCAAGTTTCCTGGAGTCACTGAAAACCCCTCAGGAATGCATTATCCTTAATAATTCAGCTTACATTTCTAAAGTATTGATAATTAACTGTTACTGAGGTATCAAAGGAAAAGAATCTCTTCGCTATTCTGGTAGCAGTTCTGCCTTACATTAAGAGCAGAATGAAAGCTTCCTTTTTTCCCCCAGATAACTGTGCTCCCACTTGACAAATCATTAGATGTAACAGATCAGCTTCCTCTATTTGCTGTAGTAGTCCTGAAAAGTGGAAACTATGTCTTATCCTTCTGAAGTGATGTTCAAGCAAAAATTGATGCATAAGTTTAAAGTTGCAATTAGGAACAAAAACAAAACAAAACAAAAAACCAAAGCCTAGAAAGGTTTCTGGAAGTTATTTGCTGTTTCTTGAGAAAATGGTATATGAAATGATGCAATTCAAATGGAATAATACCTTTAAAAGAAATAAGAGAAAGATTTTTAGTTTATTTTTTTCATTAATCCAGACTCATTTTAAAAAAATCACTTTAGCACCCAGGTGTCAAAGTCACAAATTCTTTTGAGATCTGAGACACTCTGATGAATTTGCTTCAAACATTTCTTACATTTCTTCAATTTTCAGATACAAAATTAAAAGTTACTTATTACCCATGATCAAAAGTTACTTATTGACCATGAGCTAATTGATTACTAGGAGAAGCATCTAAATTTTCTTATGGATAATAGGAATATTTTCTTATTCCTAATAAAATAAAATGAATAAAAAAAAAAAAGGGAGCAGTCTCCATGTCTTTCTACAATTTTGATAAGGAACAGCCCAAATTTTGAATTTCCCTATAAGTGTTTCTATTGATGAAGAACTGATGAAAACATAGAAATGGGAACTACTCTTATAAACTTATCTGATGCTTATGATGGAGGACCCTCTCCAAGGTGGATCCTCCAAAAAAATCTTCCCAGGAAAACAAGAAAACTGGGCAGTAGCAAGCACTAGAGGGGAAAACTTGCTTGCAATAAAAATTGACTCCCTTTATTCAAATTTTTCTGCCATTGCAGATCACAATCAACTCTTCAGTCCCTCCTCTCCACAGCCATTTCAGCCTGAGGTGGATATGGAACAATCAGGATAACTGCTGGAGCAAGACAGTTGACTGAGATTGCTGACACATGGACTCATGCTGCCAAAATAAATTAAAAAAAAACCCAAACAAGGTGACTGCTCTCTGAAGTTTTTTGATTTCTCAGGTGGATTTGGTCTCTGTGATGAATCTAAGCTTGTCTTCGAGCAAGTTGCAGAAAGAACTCTGATTTTGAGCATGAAGGTGCCTATAAACAGTTGTTTTAAATGAAGAGTTATCAGAAAACATAAAAAAACCCAAGAAGTTAGGAGTGAATTTGAGGGCATAAAAAGATGATTTTTTTTGTGTGGCTTGGTAAGTATTAAAAAAACATGGACTGGGTTTTTTTCCTGTGGTCTTCTGAAGTGTAAGTTCAGTGTTTAGCTCTTAGAATTGAAAAGAATATCCTTCTAAATGTGAGTCAAGGGGACACAGGCCTTTCTTCATGGTGCTGAGAGCTGAAGGAGTGAAGGAAGGTGTGAATTTGCCTTATTATTTGGGAATAATTATAGTAATGCCAGAAAGAGGTTCCAAGAAATATGTTTGTATGTGTGGTATCTAGTAAACGAAATATGCTGATACTTGGGACTGTAAATGTGTGTGTTGCAAGTAATTTGTATTTGAAAATGTATTTTTTTGTAACTTGAAAGTGTTATTGAATTCTACTGGTTATGTAGGACTGGTCTAGACAAGGACTGAATGTTGATAACCAACCTGGCAACAAGAGTAGTACTCTGTTCTCTTAATTTTCAAATATCTTGCCATCATATTACAGCAAAGGTAGCTTTGCTAAGATCTTGATAGAAAAAGGCTTAAATGTTTGAGCAGATGCTTTGTTTTTGGGGGGTGGTGGTGGGAGGTTGTCTCCCTTCTTCAGACAGAGGGTGACAAGTAAAGGAATACTTTAAATGAAAAGCAGGGAGAGGAAATTGCAGCCTCTGATTCTCTCATGTTCCTTTTGGTTTTGAAAAGATCACAGAAGGAATACATGGACCACTCTAGAATTCCTTTTCTCTTCCAGCTCTAGGCTGCTTGGAGAGCTATTGAGCTTTTACTTTTTTCTAAGCCTTCTGTGGCATCCAAGACTTGCAGCAGTGTTAGGCTGCGCAAATTCCACTTTTTAGATCGGCAAACAAAAACTTAGGGTGCATATGAGGAGAGAAACAGGAAAGCATAAATTAATAGGAAAACTGAGTGCACCCTTACACCCTAGGAAAAACGAGGGAAAATTGATCCATATTTTGATGATTTTACACTTTTCGTGTTTTTTCCACTAATGTAAAACCAGAAATAGTGATGTGATTTCTTTTTGCTTTTCTAGACTGTGGAATTGGAAGTGAAGTGAAGAAATGTGGTGAGTGGGTTGAGGTGGAGCAGCACTGTAATATGCAAATGATTGCCTTGGTTATATCATCTTGCTTTCCTTCAGTCACTTGTGGCAAAATAAGATTTCTTCCAATGCTGACTTTATTTTCATGGAGAAAGGAGTTAACTGTGTGCGTGGTAAGGGATAAAGGGCAATTTACACCTCACTGGACAGTCTGTCTCAGTTAACTTGATGAGATCTTGTTATGTGTGCAGCACCTTCCTAAAATTTGTGGGACTTTTTAATGTTATCTATTCCTGCTCTGTATTAATTTTTTTTATGTGATTTAAAAAAAATAAAATAAAATGTATGTTTCATAACTTATCCCAAATCACTCTTTGTTTCTTTCAATGGTTTAAACATATGAAATGTTCTCAATTCACAGTGAGATCCTCTGGAGTGACAGGAACAAAAATTTATCCATCACTGTTCTTCATTTATATTATTTGCTGGGATACCTTATATTAAGTGTAAACCAGAATCTTATCCAGCAATGATCTGAATGTGTTCTGGGAATTTGTTTGTTTTTCAAATGTTCTCTTCTAAATATTTTTTTAAATTCTTGTCAGCAGCCATGGCCTGTCTTGTATGGTCAGTAGCTCTGAAATCAGCTGGCTTCTGTAAAAACCCCAAATGTTTTCCATTTATCAATTCAGCCATCATAGCTGGTATTTCCAGGGCTCCTGTCAGGAAGGCTGGCAGGGAACTGACAAGAAACACTGGTGAGTTGAAGGGAGTCCCCTGTGGAGGTGCCTTGGATTTATTCTCACCCCTCTCCTTAGTGCAGGTTGTGAGCAGATGTGAGCTTTTGGAAAGCTTGGGTACCAAGGAGGGGCATGAATAGCTGTGCTTGATTCATTCTGCAGAAGTGGAAAAAGGCGCAGTGTGATAGTGACAAGGTGGATTGGGAAGAAATGACTGTAGTAGTCTCTGTTTCTGATAGCGTTTTCAGGTCAGAGGAATCTTTTTGTTCCACTTTTCTTCCTCTCCCTCCCCCCCACCTTTTTTTCTTTATTCCATGGTGTTCAGATTATGTGTGAGACAGATGCTCAGCCTCCAGCCACCATCCTCCTGTGGCTTTCATGCCTCCAATTTGATTGAATATGAGCACAGCAATGCTTTTTCTCCTCGAGACAGTCTGACAAACACTCTTTGTGTGAATGGTGCACTCGCTTGCTCTGGTAAACAGAGTTGTCTTTTTATCCAGATGTCAGGAGAAGTGATGAGTTCTTCACAGCACACCTGAATTCCACCATATCTCGTTCCTCCAGGGAAGCAGAGGCTACAGATGTCATCTGATATTTCTTCCAGCTGATTCAGAAATATTTGCCATCAGTCTAAGGCCAATTGCTTCCTTGTTGTGAAAAAGCTGTTCATAACTGCTCTTATTCACACAACTTCTATAACATTCACGTGGTGGGGCTCTCAGGAAGTGTTCCCACCTGAAGTGAGGTGTTTTCAGCCACACAGCTGTGCAGCAGGACTGAGAGGATTGCCAGAACTCCAGCTCCCTTGCCACAACCTTCCCAACCTGAACTTTGCTGGGTGGGAGGGAGGTGACAGTTCTTACAGACTGGGAGGAAGAAAAGATTTCCATTATTTTCTTGGTGGTGAGCATGAGGAGTTTTGGTTTGGGGATTTTTGGTTGTAATTTTTAAACATTTTTTGTTTTGTCTAAAAGGTGAAGTCTCTTGTGTTCAGAGTGCTCTTTTCAATGAGAGGCAAAGATTTCAGTGTTATTGTTAGGGCAGGAGCAGATTGCTAAGGAATACATTGCTGAGAACAGGAGTCTAGCAAGCCACACAATTGAGATGACAAGCAGCACAAAACCAGGGGTGTTGAAAGGACTTTGACAGTTTTCATTAGCAGCCTTGTCTGAGGGAAATGCCTCCTTTGCCTCCTTCTGGCAGCGAGTCAAGGCACCAGTGTAAGGAATGTTGCCTTGGGCACTGGGCCAAGTAATTTTGTGGCAGCATTTTGATGCAGAACACGTTAAAGATTTGACATAAATTAGAGAATATCACTATACCTCCTCTTTTAAATGTCATGTTCTTGACTTAAAACTATTAAAGCTAAATGGGAGGGTGACCTGTGGAAACTTCTTAAACTAGGCAGTCTTACCATCCAAAGTCTGCTGGACAGTGATATTTGTCTTTAAATTGGAGCTCTGATTTCGAAGGGTGGCTTTTTCCTGTGAAATCATCTTAAGCATTTGCTGGCTGGTTCTGACTTGGTGCAACAATACAGTTAAAAGCTACAACTACCAGAGAATCTCACTGAATGAAAGGGAGCAAACTGTGGGAGGGAGCACTTAATCTATTGATAATTTCAGTCAGCCTTCTGAGGTTTCCTTTATCTCCCTTAGTCATTACCCTAAACTCGTAAGAAAATAATGCAGCTTAATGAAACATCTTCTAGTGCATCCATGCTACCAATCAGTATAAATAGAATAGTTTTATGCCTTAATTCCACCACCTCTCAAATGGAATTTCTGTCCAGAAGAACCTCAGAACTGTGGAGATGCATGGTCAGTTATTGTGTGCATTCTGGAATACTGCTGTGGTGATTCAGGGATGACTCTTTCCCTGCCTAAGAGTGTGGAGAAATGCATTTCACCTCAGCATGACTTTCATTTTCAGATTGCTGTTTTGGAAGGGGAGGCAGGAACATCATGCAACTGATTTGGTTGCTAAACTCCGTTAAGATGTCACTGATTTTTCATGGAAATTGGGTACTTTACTTTTTTTCCCACCCCTAACATTCTGATTGAACTCCCTGCTTATGTAACGTGCATATGTCTTGCTGTGCATAATTTTTTTTCCCCATTGGCTGATACCTGACAGGCTTCATAAACTTGTACATATTTTAGAGCTTTCTCTGTGAGGCAATTTAGTTTGCACTACAAATGCCTGACTTATTTTCAGTTGTTTGGATCTCAGGTTTAAATTTGGGTGTGGTATTAAAGTATAAATCTGTTGGGTAGACACTTGCAGATTCTGTCTTCTGCTGGGAAAATGTGAATGTGAAGCATTAAATATTAATCTTGAGCTACTTCCCCTCTCTCTGTCCCCTGTGCACCATACACGTATGTGTGCCAGAGTTTTTTGTCCACTTCCTTGCAGGAAGAATAGAATGTGCATAATTCTGCCACCAGCCTGAGTTTTCAATAGGACTGTCAGATCTTGCCTTTCAAAATCCAGGGTTAGAGAAGAAATCTGCATCTTTTCAGGAAAATGCAATACCAGTTAATCTAAAGAGAAAGATTAGCCACTTAAACTCCTGCTTGCTTTTTTGTTGACCACGATTGGCTTTGTCAGAGCAAGATTTGCTCAAGATGGATTCTGTATTGCAGTGAGCAAGAAATATCCTGATAAGATTGAATTTTAAATTTGATCTCAGTATTAGCAGGCAGGATGTCTTCTGTAAAATGCTACTGTGGCTCAGGATAACCTTTCTTCTTTGGGTGAAGTACAGACAAGGTTCTAAACTTCTGGCACCCGTATGTCACTGTTTTTTTTGTGCCACGACAGCAAGGAAATGGCTGAAGATGTCTCAGTGATTTGTGCTGCACTTTTCAGCCTGGTTTTGGTGATACACACAAAGCTGGCAGTGTTTTTCATAGACTTATTTTGGTTTGCAATGTCTGTGAGAGAAAAACACCTCAGTATCTGGTGTCTGACTGATCTTCAAGTACTTTGGCCAGCAGATTCTTTCTGGGATAAATAAACAGGTGCCTCAGGCTGACATTTTCTTCACAGACTGTAGTGCCATTCTTGGACATCTTCCCAGGTTTCTCACCTTCACTGTGGCTCTCATCTGATTTAAAAACTGTTTTTGATAGGTCAGTGTCTATAGCAGAGAATACACACTTTTTTTTTTTCCCCACCTTGTTGGTGTGGTAGTGTCAAATGAATCTCCTTTTAAGATGAAAATTTAAAAATGTTGTTAAATAACAGTTCATCTCCTCAGAAGAGCATTTGGTTACAAATGCTGGCATAAGGTGGTCCTTGCAGCCTTCTGTACTTACAGATGCCACTGTGAATTTACCCACTCAGTGAGAGCACCCATTGTAACAGCACTTCCTACAAAGACAGGCTTGAACAAGTGCAACACAAACTTTCCACTTGTGTCTTTATGACTTAATGCCCTTTAAGCAGCTATTTTTTTTTAGTCAATTACTTGTTTCCTTCTTTTTCTGCCCAAGTACTCTTGTTTTTCTGCTGTGGAATTTTTTATACTGGCAGTCTATTCTTTTTTTCCTTGTTCTGTGAAAATGTGCCCCAATTTAACTTCTTAAGAGCTTATTTTAGTGGTTTTGTTTCATCCCCTGCTGAGAGGAAGTGCTGTAATAAGAGATTATTTTTCTGAGGATGATGGTGCTTTTTCCTTGAAACAGCAAGGCTAATAAAGGTGCTTAATATTAAATGTACCTGACAGCTCCAGGTGATGATGGGAGGGTCTGTGCTCTTGTGGTACAGAACTAATGGTGGCTCATGGAACCTCTTCAAGCCTCATGATCAGCTTGTGATTGACAATAAAACAATAAAGAGCAGCCTGAATATGTCATGTGCTAAGCTTCTCCTGTGGAATAATGAGAAATAATTCCAGGAGAGGAGGCTTAGAAGATTGCTTGGGATTGTGTTTAGTTTCCAGTGATCCTTCAAGGAGAGTGACCTCTTGGGTCAGGGAGATCTGGGATCAGGCTAGAGGCTCTGCTAGGAACTTCCTTTTTGAAGCCTGTTCTTTCAGTTTTTCCATAGCCTCAGCTCTTTTACATATTTATTGCCAGGTACAAGCAGGTGTTTCTGGAACAGAAAAGTTCTCTAAAAGAAAAGCCCTTGCAGTATCCAGGAACAAACCCAAATCCCCAGAGCTGGAATGCCAGCCATGCTGCATAGTGCCAGAGACTGATCTACAGCACCTTGTGCAAACTCTTTTTTTATTGCAAGGAAAGGGCTTGATTGACTATCCAATCTTCTTGGATCCACATATTGCTCTAAACCCTGGTGGCAATAGGTGTGTTTTTCTTTACTGGCTGTCTTCCCTCTGTGCTGCCAGTCTTGCTGCATACAATAACCAGGATTGTGCCAGAACTTGGCACTTGAAAGAACTTCTTGGGGTTTTTTTTTTTTGTGTGTGTGTTAATACTTCATCTTCCCCTCCCCTTCCTTTTTTGGATGTCATAATCCACATTCTGCATTACAGTAGTAAAATACATAAACATAACAAAAGGATCTTATTATTCATTTGTCAGTGGGTGCATAACAGCTTGGGGACTATTTTATAATTTTTTTCCCCCTCACAAATTGCCTTTTTTTTATAAATATGAAAAGACTGAACATGATGGCTATTTCCCCCAATATTCTAAACAGTATTAAGGCAAGGAAGGTGTGGAGTGATGCCTGCCTTGCTTACTCTTACTGGCCTATAGGCATCTAGCAGACATTTGTAAGCATGTATAGATATTTTGCTAATATTTTTTGGTTTAAAATATTATGAAAGGAAACAGCCTAAAAAAAGTATAAAATCCTGACTTTTCTCTGAAATGTCAGTGAGCCAGGTAATTCTTCATGATCAAATACAGTAAGAACAGAGAGCCTGAAATATTTTAATCTGAGTGGAATTCATTTGTTATGTAAATTAAGTGGGAAAATTGTGCAGATGTGAGAGAATAGGACATTTCACATTCTAAATCCAACTTCTTATGTCATTGCATGAGTTAATCTTATATTGAAAATTTCAGTAGTTTTCTGTTAATATCAGGTATGCAGGAGAACTTCATAATGTAATGACTGAAGGCTTTTGTACTGTAAAACTACATATATAGAATTTGTATATATAGATAATCTTATCTTATTTGCCTGTTCCTTTGGGTTATTAGTTATTTGAAGTAAACAAAGCTCTGCAAGATTTTAGCATCTCAATTTCCTCATAATTTCCAACTAGGTTTTTATATAGTGAGCTCCATCTCCTCCTATTTATTTAAAACAAACTTCAACCACAACTCCCAAGTCCCAAAATCTTTGTATGGTTTGTAAACTTGACTGCCAAAGCATAGCAATTTTCAGGAATTTGCTTAAATGTGTGTCCCCCAATGATGTATTTATTTCTGACTCTGCATTTTGCAGGCTATGTAGAATATACTCTGTTTAAAATATAGAATAGATGGGATTCATAATAATGTCACCATTATTCCATAAGGCTGAAAAATCCTGGGTCATAAGTTAGTAATTGTTTGTTTCTGAAGCAATGATAATCTATAAATAGAACTGAAGTAGAAGCTGTGTCCTCTAGAACTCTACCAATGGTCATTTCAACAGGTTCAGTTGTTCAATTAGTCCACAAATAGATTAACCACAGCAGATTAATCAGTGTTTCAGGCTCACTATCCTGCCTCTCCTTTCCTTGTGTTTTTCTCTTTGCTTTCTCTTTTTTATTTTTATTAAATTATGGAAAGTATTTGTCTGTGTTTGAATACAGATGATAAACCTCTAGAGGTGGTTTCAGGAGATGAAGCTTCAGGGGCTGGAAAGATAGACATTTACATTTAAAGTGCAAATTATTTGGGCTAGTGGGTTGTTATGTCTTCAGGGCCATTTCTGCCAGTGTTTCTCTAAATGTGACACATGGGACTGACTTCTTCAGCCTTAATAAAGAGGAAGGTTACCAGAGCATGAAACTTTACAAACAAGTTCTATTGATATATGTTGAAGATTTCACTCATTTCCATTTTAAGTGGAAACCAGTTTATAGCCTTGTAAAATGGAGGATCCTAATAATTGTTTTTAGCACTAAGAATAACTGATATGGCTTCAGAGTTACGCAGCACTTCAGAAATGCAAAGTAGGAGTTAGCTTGAAATTGCTCTGAGGCTTAACTGCAAAACACAGACATAGTCTAGGAACAGAAAACAATACAGTGAAGGAGAACAGGAGATGGTGAGGAAAAAGAAAGTTAAAAAGGGTTGGTTTTTTGTTGTGTTTTTTTTTGAAGTGAGAGAGCAGTTATGGAGAAGGAATAACCACCAAGAGCAGATTATGTAAAAATAAAGATGAAACAATCAGTGGATCCTCCAGACAGCAGCCATGGGTTTCTACCCATAGTTTAAGAAAGTAGAATTTGAGGTGAAAAAACTCTTGAGGATGAAGAGACTAAACCTGTCATAACAAACTTACATAAAAACACCAGTGAAGCATGTGGAAGAGGGAGAGAAAGGTAAGAAATGAGGATGCATTTTTCCCTCATCTTAGGGGAAAGGAAGCAAAGACATTTGGTTAAGGCAGACATGTCTGCCAAAGTGAGAAGGAAAACTGAGTGGTATTGAAGCTATCAGCTTGAACAGTTTGAGCAGTCAGTCTGCAGACTTCCATTTGCATATTTGATGCCTTTTGCTTTTTTGTGCTGTATCAGTGGTATCTTTCTTTCTTGTTCAAGGTAGACATGGAGTTAGATTCAGGTCCTTGATATCTGCTTTGGCTGTTTACATTTGGCATGATTGACTCTTTACTGGAGTAAAAGAAAAGTTAAGAAAGGCTGAAGGGATGCATTTATGTTCAAATTCCTGGAATAATCCCTAAAATCCCGTTAATGTGTATTCAAAACAACAAACAGACTGAAAAACAAGTTTGACTCTCTGCCTTCAGGTGTTAAGTGTATCTTGCTGTGTTGTGCATGAGAGGTCTGGGATAGAGGTAACAGCAAACCTCTTCCCACAATCTTCCACCTGTGAAATCATGTCCAGAAGGAGCAAAGGAAAAGAATGGACCTAAGGTCTTCAGTGCAGACTGGTGACCAGTCTCTATCCATGTTGTCTGTAAAAGTTTATAGGTATTTGAGAGGCCTATATGAGACTTACAAGGTCCTTTGCATTATCCTGAACTCCTGAAGGTCCTTTTGGGTACTGACACGGCCTCAGCTCACACACATGGCCATTTGTAATTGTCACTTTGTGAGGCAGGCATGGAAGGTGAAAGCCTTGAGGCAGAAAGCCTTGGAGTTTGATGCAGGCTGGGTCACTGAAGGGGAAAAAAGGTCAGCAAAAACTCCTTCCCTTTGTGACAATTCAAGGAGATTCCCCATCTAATATGAAACTCCAAGACTGATAAGGATGTCTCTGATATAGATATGAAAATTGGAAGAGCATAAGTTATTTCACTGGCACTCTCAGCTGGGACTGACCAGGTTACAAAAAGTCTAAATCAGTGTAACAATCACAGTTGCCTCTGATGAATATTCTGGATAAGGTGGTGGGCTGGTGTTTTAGGTGGTGGTTTGGGGTTTATTTTTTTCGGTGTGGGGTGTTGGTGTTGTGTTTTCTGGGTCTTATGGGATTTTGTTTGTTTGTTTTTCTGGTGGAATTTGTCTACTTATGCCACTTGTCTCAGTGATTTCTGAAAAGCAGTAGGAAGTGTGGAGCTGCTACAGATGGTTATGCACATGCCTTCCTCTGCTGAGTAGGCTTTCTGCTCCTGTCCAAACTTTCTCCTGAGCCTTCTAAGGGGGGGGGGGGGGGGAGGAAAAAAACCCTTTCCTGATGAGATTTCTGTATTTCTCACATCTATAATTCATAATGTTCATTGCCTTGCTGCTCTGAAGAAAGGCAAAGAAGGAAGGAAGATTGCGGCAGAGGGAAGCGGAGAAGCAGGTTATTTCAGGAGAAAAGGGCTGAGAGGTAATATAATCCAAAAGTGGATTGTAACTGCTCTCAAACTTGTCTTTTTTTGCCCTGAAGCCTCTAAATTATCTTTTCATAAAAGCCTGCTTCTGTAAGACATGTGTTCTATTCCCTTTCTGGTCAAGAGGTCTCAGATTTCTGTGCTGCAGAACGATTACCTTGACAATTGATAAGCTTACACTAATCCACCTGTGATTTCCCATCTGAAATTATTTACTTACTGGAGGTGTCATGCAGATGACAAAATTGAGCTGAAACTGGAAGAGTTCTGTTAAAAATGCATTTATTTCCATTAGTTCTTTCTGAGAATTTCTTAGACCTGAGCTTTTAAGAGTTGTGGTGCTCCAAGGAGCTGCTTCGAGTGGGAAGGCGCACTCGAAGCTGACGAGTGGGAGGGAAACTTTTCCCTCACTTCTCAGGGAGAGCTGTGTGACTGCTGATGTACCTTGCTCTGTGGAGGCTTTGATCAGCTGATGCTTCCTTCCCCCTCCCTCAAACACGTTTTCCTGGGAGAGAGGTGTGTGTGATCCCATTTCCATGGCAGTGTCACTCATCGCAGGCCTTCTCAAAATCCTGCCTCTCTTCCCTTTGGCTACCCCTGGCAGTGTTTCTTCATGGAACTTAAAACTCCAGTGATGTAGAGTGGGCTTAGATTTGCTAAGCTATATCCAGGAATTGAATGCCAGGTAAGAGAAGTGTAGCCTGAGCAATATTTTCTTCTTGAAAAAGCTCTGTTGGATTTTCCTCTATAACACTTCAGAGTGAAGCCCTGAATGGAGGAGAACCCTTAGCAAATCCTGTGCCCTAAATATTTGCAGAATGTGGTTTCTCTGCCTCTGCTTTTCTATTCCAGCACTCTGATTTTTGTGAGTTCCTATTTCTGCCCCAAATGCCATAAATGCCCTTGGTTAAGGGCTTAATTTGTAATACACTAAAATGTATGGAGTCAGGAATCTGACTGATGCCAAACATTGGTGTCAGTTAGATACCAATGTTCTCCTCTGGGCTTTCTGAGAATTGCCTTGTGGATAAACTGAATGTTTTCACAGGGTTTACCAAGCCGTTCTTCACAGAAAACTGAAGACTACAAGACTTAACTCAGTTGGTGAGAGCATGGTGCTGATAATGCTGAGGTTATGGGTTCAGTCCCTACAAGGACCATTCCCTTAAGATTTGGACTTGATGCTCCTTGTTGGTCCCCTCCAACTCAGGTTTTCACAAAATCAAAGAATATTCTTGCTTTCTCTAGTTTCTGGGGGTTTCAAAAGACTCTCTGGCAAATTTTAATGCTTCAAACAAGAGAGCAGCATTTCCCTCCCACCTTTTCCCCTTTTGTGCTCTTGCTTCAAGCTCTTTTCTTATTTGTTAAAGATTATCTGCCTCTATCCCACTTTCATCACAATTTTTTTTCACGGGAGAACTGTTATGACAAACAGGAGACTTGGGTGAGGTGTCATTCTTCACTCTCACTGGTTTACTCTGCTTGCCTTGGGTGGTGGCAAAATTATTAATATTTAAGATCCGAGATATCAGGCTGACAAGTTTATCCTAAATAAAAGAGCATTCCTTTTAACTACAAAGTAAGTGTTTGTGGCTGGTTGCAGCTGCCCACTGCTGCACTGGGGTAACACTGTGTGTGCCACTCCTACAGGCTTAGACAAGAGCCATCTCAAGATGTCACACTAGCTAATGGTTGCCTTTTTAGAAGTGCTGATTTCCTTTGTGTGTGTTGTTTTTATTCAGTTTTTCCCTCCTGAAACACCAAATAGGTTAGGTCTTTGAAATCACTTGGCAGAGAAAAGAGGAACAGAGGAGCAAATGCTGTTCATGTGTTCTCTCACTATGATCACAGCTAAGAAGACATTCATCTGACCTATCCTGAACTATATTTCCATTCGGAATGCTCAGATCTCCAGCACCTGAAAGCTCAGTTTCTCCATTTTTGAAGAGTCATTAACAGTCTGATGTTCTAGAGAATATTTTGAGAAGTTAGTTGAAAGATGTTGTCAAAGTGGTAGTAAGTCACTCTTTCCCTGTTTGGCAGAAAAACAGAGGAAAGTCCATACATTTTCATCAGTATTAGAGAGTGAGGGATAAAGAATGGAGCATAACTGGTTGGGTTTTGCACACTTAACTTTCTGAATCTGCTATTTGGGACTTGCATTACCATGAGCTATTTGTAAATCAAAACCTGTAGACCAAATCTCCCTCTTTCTGTGTGTAAGACAAATCTTGGATCATAAGAATTTTGCTCAGCACTGAAACAAGCAGTGAAAAGTCCTGTTGCCTGTGAGCAGGCACTGGGGTCCATAAACAGGTTCCACCTGTCTGTAGCTTGATGAATGATAATGTTGCTCTGAGCTGGGATCGATTCAGGATAAAGCAAGGCTTGCTCTGGGCATGTCAATACAGTTTAAAACATGACCTGTTTCAGCCAGAGAAATGCCAGGCAAGATACTGCTGGCATCTAAAATGCAAATAGCTTTGCTTTTGTAAGGAAAGTGTCCACTCCACACTCCCTTCTATGCAATTTTTATGTCCCTGACGCCTCCCTGGACTGGGCAAGCTGCATTTGCTGGAAACCAGGCTCATTAACATTACCACATGGATCACCCAGTAATCCACCCATCCTTGTTAGTTAATTGCAGGAGCATCTGGCTGCTTGGAGAACAGTTTTAACACTGTTGCTGCCAGTTCAGCTTGTATATTACTTCCTGCCATTCCAGTCAAAAAAAATATGAATAATTTTGCCCATCCCAAAATTTATTTTATTTTTATTTATATTTATAAATATTATTTATGAAAGTCCATCCCAAATTTAGCATCCATTCCAGCACTCCTAGACCTAAATGTCGAGCTTAAATGTAGTGAGCCTTTAAAACTGGGATCTTTATCTACAACTGGTTGTATGAGTTTGGGGTTTTTTTATACATAGTTTCATTAAAGAAAACATGAAGAAAATCCTATGCTAGTTGTACTCCTGCACCCCAAACCTATACAGGTACGTATTTTTTTGCCATTTCAAAATTTCATTAGATTCAGGTCAGCTTGCAATCCACCTGCCTGCATAACAAGAGAACCAGAAATTTGTTTGATCTATTGTACCTTGAATTTGAGGGAAATGCTTTTAAAAACAAAACCAAAATGAGAAAACAAGTTTTAAAAACACTTTTAAAATTGAATCTTATTCAATGTATATAATTTGGTTGTTCAGAAATAGAAATACAGATTAGAAAATTAGTTTTGTTGAATATTTTTCTTTGGGCTTCTCTAGTGCTTGTGTAATGGGAGTTGCATACAGCAGTGAAGATGCTTCTCTTGTATACTTTTAATGTATTATGGATTTGGTTTTTTTTCTCTATCACTATTAGCATAAAATAAACCACCTCAGTACTAGGGGGTGAGTGTCAAGCTGTGCATGTGGAATCACATGCTAGAAATGAAATTAAAGCAAGCTTTAAAAATATGTTCCTGTGGGAAAAGAACTTGAAGATAGAACAAAATCAAAGAGTATTTCTCTCATTCTGAATTTTTATGCTTTGTGCTGAGAGGTGTTTTGGGGAAAGCCAACAGGAAGAGTTAATATAAATATGCCAATACTCATTGAAAATCCCCATTTCATCATTTCACTAATGGTGTGCTAGAGAGCACAAAAGCAGTTCTATGACTATTCCTGGTTCTTAGAAAACTGCTGTGTGTGCTGAAAAGAGCCCTAATTTGTAGACCTAAAGCAGAACATTCCAGTTCTGGGCATATTTTGTAATCACTTACAATTTTGACAGGGTTAGCCTGGAGCAGAATGAAAATAAGTGTTGAATTCACTTCTTGTGTAATTTCTCTGAAATAATCAGGTGTTTTCCACGTGAAGTCAATGGGAGAGAGAGGGAAAAAATGTCCCATCCTCTTCTTAAATGGAAGTTTTTTGTATTTCTAGTATGGTTTTCCTTATCATAATGTGGACAAGTCATCACTAGAAGGAGTTTCTTGTGAGCCAGTCAGTGGCTGGGGGAAAATACTGGGCAGTGTAAAAAGGCAAGCCACAAAATAATCTAACATTCTATTTAAGGAGACAGAATTTGAGCTTTTCATAATGAATCTTCATAAATGCGTTCCATTCAATTCATTAAAGAACATCAAAACCTTAAAAGAAATGTAATTATGTTGTTAGATTTGGGTATTTCATACAAAACTGCAAGAAAGCTCAGTGGCCAGTGCTTGAATTTTCATTAAAAAACCTTGAAGTTAAAATGAAGAATCCTGCAACTGAGCTTAATGAAGATCAAATACACTTATTGCATGCAAAGGTTATAAGAATAAGATCTCTGCTGGAATTTTGAAATCATCAACAACAAGAAGAAAAAATCATCTTTAAGTGAAACCCATTTATTATAATTAAAAATAGATAATGGAGCTGAAGCCAAATCACCAGATTAGATGATCAGAGAGTTTTTTTATGACTATCAACTCATGGACCCTTGAGATGGGCCACAGTGACCAGCAGACCTCTGAAATCTTTTCAGGGTAAAGAAATACTGACTCATTTTATTTTACATAACAGCATCCTTAAATCAAGTCTTCCACATTGTATCCAGGTTTTTTTTTCTATAATTTCTTCAGGATTTTTTGGTAAATATTTTAGTAAAAGTTTCTTTCTCTATTTGATGCCAAATCAGACTGCTCTCCATGGAACTCAACCACATCTTCTAAATTTGCTACAGGCAGAAAAATATTTAAAAACAGGGTGGAAGGGGAAGTAAGTTACCTTAAATATAATTCTGAAAATAAACAGCTTTTATTATTTTCAGCCTACCCATAAGGCTGAAAGTACCAAGAGCATGAAGTTCTTCTGAAATTATGTAAATTCATGTGGTTCTGTGCATTATGAGATGTGTATTGCTTCTATTTCACTATTATCTTTTTCTTTCCTCTCCACCTTCATGTGAACTCTTGACCATAATTCTTCAGGACTTGTGAATTAATAAACCTTTTTGGCAAAATTTAAAAGTTAAGATGTTTTTTTGAGCTCAGGCTCCGAAAAGCAGTGCATATAAAAACTCCTGCTGTTAGAATTGACTTTTTTTCCCCTTTGGATTTTTATTGCCTCTGGACAGGTTAAAAGCAGTAAGGCCTAAAAATTAACCTTCTTTCGAAGCAAGTGAGTATTATTGAGTGCTTCCAGGGCATTAAATGATGTTATTCTCTAGATTTTGTTGACTGAGACAACTTTATGCAAAAAAAGAAAAGTGTATGTCCTCCTCAGACTGTACTACAGACTGACCAAACAAAAATCTTTGCACATATTATAACATGAGGCAGCAATATGCAAAGGAAAAAAGACCAGAGAAAGAAGTAGGAATGGTTTTCTTTAATTTTGTTGTTTTGTGGTTTTTTTTTTATTTGTTGTTGCAGTTGGTGACTTATTTAAAACATATTTCATAAAATGAGTTGACTTAATTTGCAATGAGTAGCACTTGTTGGAGAATAGGAACCTGTACACTGGATAATAATGAGGAGTGGCTGCCTAAGCTTTAAACTTGCTTCATCCACACTAACTTGATTTTCTTGGCATGTGCTAGATGGAAAATATTTTCAAAGCTGTTTCCTCAACAGTAAAATGTTTTTTAATGAAGCACTTGTAAAACAGTGCAGCATGAACTGAAGATCACAGTGCTATGAGAATATTTAGACATGGAGGGGGAGAAAGTTCTGTAATTTCATTTCTCTTTTTGGTGGTGGTATATAGGACCTGGTTATTTGATTGCCTACTCTCCCACACCCGATATTCATTATTTTCATTATTAATATAAACCTGTGTGTCTATTCAGATAATAAGATTTTGCTCTAGCATACATCTTGATAGGTTTAATTTTTGTTTCTCAATAAAGGTGACTTTTTATTTCTTTTAGCAATATGGTTCCTCATTTATTCCCCTTTTTATCTTCAGTTCAGTGGGTGGGATTGTTAACTCTGAAGTTAATTTAGCTGTGTAAGCACGTACCACACCATTCTCCTGAAGCGTGGGTCAGAGGTAAGAGTGTTAGCAACAAAACTAATAGGACTGCAAACCCTAAATGGTCTGTGTGTGTCAGCAAAAAGTTCTTAGATCTATCAGCCAGTAAGCTCTTGCTGAGTAAGTATTTTGTAAAATGGTTTGGGTTAGAGGGCACCTTAGAGATCATCTCATTCCAACACAGACATGGATTCATTCCGCTATCCCACGTTGCTCAAAGCCCCATCCAAGCTGCCCTGTAACACTTCCAGGGATGGGCATTCACAGCTCCTCTTGGGCAACCTGTTCCAGAGCCTCACCACCCTCACAGGAAAGAATTTCTTCCTAAATTCTAATCTAAAGCTGTCCTCCCTCAGCTGAAGCCATTTCCCCCTTGTCCTATCACTCACTGCATGCCTGTGGGAATGGACACGTGCAGGTCACCAGGGGTGACCATCAAACCACAGCTGAAATGCAAAGAGATTTATTTCATCACATCTCTAACAATGCTGGGCAGCACAGACTCACAGGGTCTCAGGCTCTGGTAGGCTCAGCTCATCCATGGGCTGCTGCCTGCCCCAAAATATCAAAAAGCTTTATGCAGACAGAGTTTATCACAAGGCTGTGCCTTTATCATTTCTCTCTCCCAGCAGGAGACTCAAGCTTGTGGTTCAGAACGTGTTATCTCCACCCAGGAGTTCCTCCTCTCAAATCTGGCAGGGGATGAAAAACAATAGGTATAATGAAGGGAAAGTTTCCCACAGCACCATTGTTGGCATTCTCAGCTGCAGAAGCTGTTCCTTCTTCACTAAATCTTCTGATTTTAACCCTTTCCTCCCAATGATGCCCTGATAAAAACTCCCATCTTGCAGCCCCTTTAGGTGCTGGAAGGCAGCTATAAGGTCTCCCCAGAACCTTCTCTTTTCCAGGCTGAATGGCCCCAACTTTCTCAGCCTGTTTTCATAGGAGAGGTGTTCCAGCTCTCTGATCGACATTCCCAGTCAGTGGGAACTTCATTAGAATGCTGTGACTTCTCAAATGTGTTCGATTGTGGCTTAGCCACTTCCTCAGGCCATTCCTTCAGGCCTTGTGGATGTTTCTCATCTGGACCCATGGATTTTGCACCTTTGGTTCCATAGGTGTTCCTGAGTCTTCTCCTGCTGCAGGCCTGTCCCAGTGAGATGTGCAAGTCCTATTCTCCCTCACTCTGAGCCCTCTCAGGCACCTGAGAATAGTGAAATGGCTCTGTCCTGGTCAGCCTGGGAGGTCAAGGATCCTTCCCACGCCTGGCAGCACAGTAGTGGGTGCTCCAAAGCCCTGAGACCCTGGTAACATCTGTGCATCCTGGTTCTTGTGGCTGCTGCTCTGGCTGTGTGGGAGGTGAGGATGGCCAGCCCTGCAGTCCCCCTGGAGAAGGCATTCCCTTCATCTTGCCACTGCCATCCAGCAACAAAACACTGATAGCCCTGGGCACCTTGCTTGGGTGGTTGATGGCTCTGTTCTTCTCCAGCAGCCTCACCCAGCCTGTGCTCTTCATTCCTCAGCTCCTGCTAAATAGCTCCAGCAACTTCTCAAGGACTTCCTCTCAGATGCCTTTTTTTGAGGATTAGGAAAATAAATCCATACTCAACTTGATTATGTCCAGTTATATCTTGCTGCTGCCTTGAAAATGCTGCTGAGATTTGTGCCCCTGGATCCTCTGTTGGCATGTTGAATAACACTGGCCTAGGTAGCAAGGAGAATGTTGTTTTGTAGGATACCTTTTAATCTTCTTATCATCATTTGTAGTAATTGGTGCTGCTTTCCATCACCATTTACCCCTTGTTGTGGCATGGTCTTCTTTTGCCAGGTTCCTAAGATTGGTGCTAAAATCCAGATGAATTCACACTGTCTTCCTTTGTCTGCCCAATCTTCCACTGAGCTGTAAAAACCTTTCAGGGTAGATTGTGCCAATCAGTTTCTCAGACTTTTTCTTTTCTTTTTGTTCTTTCCTGTGTCTCAGTAAGTTCTATAGGGAATGCTTAGAAATATAGGCTTGTTTTTTTTTTATTTTTTGTGCTTACTTAATACTGTGCCTATATTGCAAAGTAAGTTCAGAGGTTGAAATGCATTTCTGAGTCATCAACATGAGCATTAAGACAAAGCATTAAGACTTTTGGAGCTGCCTAGGGGATCCAAATGCCAATGTACCTCTAAACTGAGAAGAAACAAAATATCCTGATTCCTTAGCATTGTTGGCTTGTACAAAACTTAATAATTAGCCTAATGGCAAAACCATCTTCTCATTAAATTACGTTTGTTTGTGTCAGCAGAAAAGGCTTTGACTTTCTTGCACACAAAAAGGTCATAAGCTGAAAAATGCAAAGTTCATCCTAAAGGTCTTGTTTCTATTTTGCCTTCATATCAACTGGAACGCTGATTTGCAAATGCTAGCACATTAGAAGTCATTCCCCTGTTTATTTTTTTCTCTCCTTTGTTCCTGAGATTCCTGTTCTGAGCTACCATGCATCACCTCAGAGCAGCAGCAGCTGCTGTGGTGGGGACAGCATCTGTGGGGAGAAGACTGAAAGCACCAAGATGTGTGTTCAGCAACTTCTGTAAATGTCAGATTTAAATTTGTTTCTGCACATAAGTCAGAATCTTCAAATCTAAAAGACAGCTGTTGCTCCAGGGGGACTGGGACTCTGCCTTGGGATATGATGAAGAACTGAAAAAAATCTGGTCTTTGGTGCAGCACTTTGTTCAAACTCTGCCCAGGGAAGGAGCTGTTCAAGGTGGCAAACCTACAAACCTGCTTACTATCTCAAGCCTAAAAGATACCACCTCGATTTACAGCTGCTTTTAAGATTGTCTTTTGAGAAGATACAAACCACTCTGGCATGCAGCTGATGAGAGTCTTCTAAAATGTATTTTTCAAAGGGCTTGTGTGGGTTGATATTTAATTTCTGCTACAGTTCTGAACAGTTCTAGAAGGACAGGAAACACACAAAGGACCCGATGCATCCTCTGTTTCTACCAGAGGACATATATTTTTTTGAATGAAAGAATTACAAGCCATTCTAAACAAAATTAGAAGCTTTTAGACAATGATGAGTCTAGAAAAGTAAAATATGTACTAAATATGCATTTTTTTTTTACATGTAATAAAGAAAAATAGTTATCTTATTGTGCTTCAGCACTTCATCCATGCATGATTTTTTATAGTACTTTGAAAATAGAACATTCCTTCTTGTTTTAAGACAGGTCCCTGAGTTTTTATTGTCTGTGAACAGGCATTGGATTGTACATTATAATTTATTTATTTTTACAAATACTTATAAATTTTAATGAATGTTTATATTTACAGAAAACTTTCAATATGCAAACTATATCCCTTTAAAATGCTCTGTAAACTAAATGAGGCTTAATGGATCAAACCCAAATCTTCTGAGTCCTGATGTGTCATCAAAAGTTGATAAACATTCTTAATCCTTAGGAGTGTTCTCCCACACTTCTAAAAACTTTTGTGGGTTGAGATTTATCCATGTGGGTCTCATGCATATCTTGGGATTCCATAACAAGTCCAAAAGAATCACTGGTAAAATACAGTGAGTTTTTAATGAGTAATAACAACTTTCTGTTCCTCTTTGGTGTTGATCACTTACAGCAAGAAGAAGAGTAAAACACATTTGTTCTGCCTCTTGGTGCACAATAATTTTTAACAAGTGCTGTTTTAAGAAGAATATGCATCTCTACTGCTAACAAATCTTTTCTTTCATTCTCTTTTACTAAAATAGTATATTCAAAATATCCCAGTTTTATCTGTTATAAAGTTTTAGCAAGTATCTGGACTAAAAAAGTGGTTTAGGTGATAAAAGCAGAAGACAACTATGGAAATTAATGCGTTTCTGCAGCTTCTCAAGCTACCAGTCTTCTAGGTGACTTTTATGAGGGAAATATACATTTAGTACAACATTTCTTTAAGCTGAATTGCATAAAACTTCAATTCTCAAATGAAGGACACGTGACAAGGTGTACCTTTCACACTTTGGGTTGTTTATTAATGGCATCAGTAAACAGAGAGTAATCTATGATTAAAATCTATTTTTGTTAGGCACTGAATATTAGAAACATTTCTTCAGACTTGACACAGGTTTAGATTCTGAGTGTGTTCTCTGCCACAGGGCCAGAATTTATATGGAAAGAAGACAGAGTACAGCAAATAGAGCCCATAGCTGCTACAATAGATAATTTTAGGTGTTTTTCATTTAATTCCATTTGCTATCCCAGTTAGGGTAAGGAAAAAAGGCGTTTCAAATGGAACTTGTTTTACTATTCCAGCCTTGCTCTTGTGAAATTTGGAAACAAGACAGCCTGCAAACACTGGTGGTTCATTTACAATTCTATTAAATTAATTTTTGTATGTTTGTATGCACACAACAACACAGTTGCTGTGTGTTATTAATGAATACAATGAAGCTGCTTTTTAATATGTACTTTATCTTCTTTTTTCCCCCACCACCTTTTTTTATTTTAAAGTCTAGTAAAAATTCATTTCCATGGGGATAATAAAAATGGAAAAGCTCAAATTCCCTCTAATTTGTAGCTTTCCTAATGTTTTCTGTAGTCCTTCCCCAGCCATGGGCAAATATTCTTGAGATAAAGTATTGTTCCATATCTAAATATAACCAGATGTTTTTTGTTTAAGAACATATGAAAATATTGACAGTATATTTAACTGTAGAAATAACTTGTTTCTTCCAACTTCAGAAAACAAATCACATTGAACTAAATATTGAAAAAATCTTTTAAAGGCACAAGGCCTCTATTTCTGCCCAAAACTGTACCCTCCACAGCCTGAATTTGACAATGAGTTTTGCTTGTTATTCATTTGGTTAAAAAGAAAAAAAAGTGCATTGGGTTTTTAGTTTGTTTGTGCTGGGTAGGCTTTTAAATGTTTTTTTTTCTCTTATTTCCCTGCAAGTGCTGTATAAAAAAAATTAAATGAAGCAAAATTAAGGGGTAGATTTTAATTTTTCTACATGTCATGGACCTTTTCATTTATTTAATTCCTACTTTAGGTTGTTTTTCCTGATGTGCAGAAGATAGAAAACAGAGGCAAGTCAGTTTTGAAGAAGGTCTTTGCAGCTACCACAGGCAGCATCAAGTGTTCCCAAGCCCATGCAAAGAGGTTTTGTCTTGTTTGTACTTGCTGCAATATTAGACCTGCTTATTAAACAGATTCATGATTCAAAGCTCTCTGGGAGCTGCAACAGCCAAACTCTGTTCTCTGCTATTTTGATGCAATAAGAAAACCATTCTTTTCTTACAGCTTCTGATTTCATGGACTAGTAGGTTTTGCTATAAATGGTGTAACTGTGTGTCTGCTTTTGAATTCCTCTCCTAGAGGAAGGATAATGCTGACAGTAACTACCATATCCAGATTTCTTTTCTTCTTTTCAAAAGGCCGTGCTCAATGTCGGTGTTTCTACAGCAATTTATTTCCAGCATTTCCCTGTATTTATTTTTACACTGCAAGCTGCACACAATGGTCTGAGAAACTTATTTCAAACAAAAAACTGTGCTTTCAGAAAGCCAACAAGAAATCTTAGGCCTTTCAAAACAGAGTGGCACAACAATATGTGACTGGCATCTAGGCCACTAATGATGGCATGGTGATTCAAAGCTCTAATAGTTTTAAATGGTCTGAAAATAGAAAGCTTGGATTTGGAGGGTTTGTTATGTGTTTGAAGAAAAAAGAATATAGGAAAAGCTATGGCAATCTATTTCAATTAAAAGCTTAGTCTGGGGTGGTGGCTGTGATCTGGTCATGGAAGGTTTACTGCAGATAAATAACTTGCTAAAAGGATTGTATATTCTTTTTTTAAGGAGAAGGGTTTGTGGGGGGGAAAGACAACTCAAGGCAAGTGTATTAAACATCCAGATAAAGGAGTTGGTAAATTCACCCTCAGGAACAGCTCCTTTGTTGTTGTAGGAACATCCAACCTCTCTGATTTTGAGCTGTAAGTAGGACATTAGGATATAAAAGTTTAGATTAGTTGTAGTCTATAGCCTGAGACAAATATCACAGGTAAGTGGTCTTGGTTTTTTTCTTTTCATTTGTTATTTTTCCTATTGACATCAGACAAGGATTTTCTTTGGTGCAGGAGTGCTTGGTTAGATGGGTTGAGCTGCTTTAAGATTATTTGCAATGCTGTCAGGTTTTTAGGCATTCTCTATCCAAGCTATTAAACAAAGAAATCTTTTTCAGGGCAAGACAACTTCAGAGAACACTGTTGGGTTCTTAAGGATGGTCAGCAATTTCACTGAATTATTATTAAATATCCAGGATAAGAGTCTGTAAAAAAGAAAGTCTTTGATTCCTGTAGGTGCCTGCCTTGAACCCTTTGCAGGAAGTCCCTTAGCATTAATGATATTCAGTATAATTGATAATTAAAAAGCATTATGCGTGACACTTGGAACTGTTGCCTAATAAATCCAAAATTTAGTTTATTGCAAAGAAACTGACTTGTTGAAAACTTTTTTCTTCTTATGGGAAGCAAATTACAAAGTCTTTTTTCATTTATAAAGCACATTTTTGGTAGCAAGGACAACAATTTTAATACTGAGTTTTTTTAAGAGTTGCTAAAATTAATGACACTTAAACGATGAAATTTTACCTTTTTAAAAAATTACAGTGTTAAAAAGGCAAATTGAATCTGGGTGTTGTGAAAGAAACCTTAGACTATTAGATCTCAACTGACTGTTCCTAAGTCAAAACCAAATTTTAAAGTTTGGACATAGATTCACTTTGATTGAACTCATTAACTTAAAAGTATGTTTCTGTTTGTGATTGGTGCTAATCCATAAGCTTGTAACTAATAATATAATTGATGTTTACTATTTTTTTAAAATAATTCTTGAGGAGGTGTGTTGAGTCAGATGGAGTGGGAGGAGAAGAGCTGGACCCTGAAGTTTATAATATTTGTGTTTAAGAGGAAATTGTCATATTGCATAATATTTTTGTCATTTGATATTTTTATCCTGTGTTTAGCATTATGGTAGATCATTGTATTTTCATGAATTTGGTAGGGGTGGCTTGCATTTCCCTGCTCATTTTTATTTTCCTGCCTTTTTCAACCTTTATTTTTAGGCTCAATGAGGGTAGAAAAGAAATATGTCTGAGGGATAGCACTGGCAGCAAGACCCCATTTACACTCACCCATGAACAGCACAGGTACAGCATTATTGAATCTTTTAGAAATGAAACTATCAGCAAATAGAATATGCTGCACTTCTTTTTGTAGTGCCCCCCTAAGATTCAGCTGTGATAAAAAAAAGAAAGAAATATACAGAAGTTATAGATAACAATGCAATATGTTAGGAGGGGGAAGAATTTGTCACTAAATCCGTGCTCAGATATCAGCAAGTGCCATGGGATTTTACTAAATGTATCCAAAAGCACAAAATAGCTTTAGAAAATAATAAAATAATAAATTGTTTGGAAGGTAGTTAGAGGCTGTATCAATATGGAGCATATATACAGGTACAGAGAATGTTTATCTAATAGGGATGTACATGGATTTCAGTGCTTGGTAATGCCACATTCAGATTTTGTTGTGCATATTACAGCTGTAAGGCGCCTTTAACTCCAGTGTGGAATTATGTGGGTCTTGAAATTGAAGTATAAAGCTTTTACTGGCACATGTTTGATATAATTGTGCTACTTACTATCTGAAAACTTATTTGCAACCAAAAAATTTCTCTCAGTCTCCTCCTTGCCACACCTCAGTGTGTGTGGAGATAAAACAAGTGGTAAAGATCAGAGGAACCCCACTTTAGAGCTGCCTCAGAATGAGTTTTGTGTCATTCTGCCTTTTTAAACTGTGTGATTTTCAATTTCTAGAACTCCAGCTGTTAGGTCACCACAATGACCCAAACACCCCCGTGGCTCTGGGCAAGCTGAATTGTGTCTTTCCTCTGCAAAAATGGAAATGATGATATTTAACTTAAGGGTTTTGAATTGTTCAGTTGGGAAAAGTTATAGTGAGCTAAATATATTTACTATTTCTGATCCTTTAGACTGCTACACATGATTTCAAATAGCTTAAATATAAAATCTAAAGCAGTATCTGATTTGAGACAGGCAGTGCTGAGGAGTGAGGAAGAGAAAAGGAGAGAGGAAATAGTGCTGTTCTTATCCACTCTTCCCTGGATAAATGGACAATAACTACTCTGAGCTTCTTAATCTGGGATTTATACCAGTCTTAAATGTGCTTAGTACAGCACTGGTGAGAAGATGGGCTGTGTATTGTTGGTACCTCAAAAAGAAATGCTGTGAGTGGCATTCACAACTGGTGTGATATCCTTTAACTGCAGTAAATCATCTTAACCATCATGCAGGATTTTTATCCTAAAGATAACTGCTGTACTTGTATGAAATGTTTAGCTTGCTCAATTTCATAATCTTCTGAATCCAAAAAATTCTATATAAGCAATGCATGTTTTCTTCAGTGCTTTGTAGGCTTGAGCAACTGGTGTGGCTTGGGTAAAGAGCAGATTTACTACAATCCAGCAGTGAGTAGACAGAGCTTTCATTCATGTGTTATCTGTCTCATATGTGGAAAGGAGAAGTTGGAATGAATGACTGAATGATATCTGTTTGAGTTCTCTACCAAAAGATAATATTCCTGAGGTAACTTGTTCTTCTGTTTTCAAGATCTGAGCTGCTCCGACATTCGTTGCCTGGATTCTAGCATCAGAATATTTATATTTCATATTTCCTCATGGAAAAAGCTCATTGGGGGTGTTGTTTCTGTCAGGGAGAAGCCTGTAAAAATCCATTTCTTTCAATTGCTGCTAGGCTCCCACATCTGATTTTATAGCACCAAGGTCACATGCTTCACCAGTTCTTTCCTTCTCTGCTTCCAAATTTCTGGTTTGTGTTAAAATTAGGGATTTTCAGTGGACTGCATTTAAATCATAGCACATTGTCTTTATTCACCTTTTCGTGAGGAGATTTGCTCCAGTAATTTCTCCAATCTACTGGTTCAGTTTCTTTCTGAATCAGTGTGCAAATAAACAGTCATGGTGTGCCACACATGTTTCAGCCACCTGAAAAAAGGGAAAAATTGGAAAAATGAGTCTATGGAAAGCAACTGGCTCAGCTCCATTTCATCTGTTACAGTGCAAAAGAAAACAATTACCATGACATGACTAAAGATCTCTAAGGCTTCTGCAAGACATGATTTAAACTTATTTTCCAATACAAGCAAAGACATTTTCTTTGGGATGCACTGTCAATCTAACTCTAACCACACCCTGGAACGGCTGAAAAAGTGGAGTCACGAAATCTAGCACACAACTATGTGGTGTTAAGAATGGTGGTCTTACCTCTGTGCAGCTGAAGGCAAACTTTAAAGGTATTTAAACCTTGTGCAGAGATCATTTCATGCTCTGCTGAAAAGCTGTGAAACAGAGGGACTGCTTAGCTACACAGAAACTCACCCTGATCTGCATGGGAGGTTTAGGCTGACAAACTGTAATTACCTGAGGTTGAATCTGGCCAAGACACTGAGATGAACAGTTTTGCACTGAACAGGAGAGCCATGGGAACCTTACCAGCATCCATAAGTGGCTGAGAGCTTGGTTTATCACCTTGTGTTCCTTCAGAGGGAGATATTGTTGTATCCCCTCTGTCTCCTGTGCCTGGCTGACTGTCACAGGATAGAGGAGGAGTGGTGTTTGTGCACCCTGGGAATCCGACTGTGCAGGCTGAACATGAATTTTGACTCACACAGCTGTGCTGGAAGCAATGTGGAAGTGGTGGAGTGGCCATCCCTGGAGGTATTTAAATAATTTGTCCCTGAGGGATGTGGCTTAGAGGTGGATTTGGCAGTGCTGGGTTAATGGCTGGCCTTGAACTTAGGGGTCTTCTTACCACCTAAGCAATTCTGTGGTTCTAATGTTCAGACATCCTAATTCAGCAGCTAATCAGCTGGGTCAGTGATGATTCAAAATAAACACAGTGTGAAAACAAAGTAGGTTTAGTGTATTGAACCTGAACTGCCTGTAGAGTTTTACATGCTTTGCTAAATTGAAATTTCATACGCAGAGAATACCTGCAATACCACAGTGGCTTCTCAATCCCATGCCTTTGTGATAACTTCCTTTCAAGAGGAGAAAATAAAATGTAAACCTAATTGCTTAAACTCTGAAAAATGCTTTTCTTTGAACTCAATGAAGCACAAAGATGAATAGTTTATTACTAAAGGGAATTTAGCTCTATTTACAACTGCTTGTACTGTGAAATTGGTTATTTGTGATCTCTAAAGACTTGCCTTCTTTTCAGGGATATTGCTTGTAGCTCAGACTGCAGACTGAGAAAAGCAAGACTGGCTTTTCTGTCTCTGGAAAGCCAGGCTGTAAGAAAATTACAGACTCCAGGACAGCCTGTTTTAGTTTTTATGGAAAATAAATATAGAGCTTTACCAACTTTAGGATTCAAAGCAGGGAACTTGTTAAAAAAATCACTGAAATGTAAACTTACCACATCTGATGGTTTTAAAAGCAATTACTCTGAAATACTAGAAAAATGCTGTTCTATTTGTGCCTGCTAGTTCATTTGCATCTGCAACAATGTTAGGCCAGCTTTGAAAAACAGTCCTGAGCACAGATAGAGCAAATCCAGTTTGGTGTGATGGACAAATGCATCCCACATGAAGTTCTCAGTGTTTCTCAGTGTTTTTGTGAAACTTGTGATCGCTGTCTGGTGACCTCCTGCACAGCAGAAATGTAGGCCAGTGATTTAGCACTTGCACACAGATTTCTCAGCTGTTCTGGAAGTTCCCAGCTAAGCTGGCCAACTAAAATAGGAGCTCTTCCTTGTGCAGCAGGATAAACCAAGATTTTTAGGTATATCAGCATTTTTTTGGGTCATCCTGACACATAGAAGGATTGTGTCCAGCTCTGAGCAGCTGTGCTCCAGAGCAGGTTTCAAACTGACCTGAATTCAGGGAAGATCAGGTGAACAGTGAGATTCTCTTACCCAAAGGCACAGAAAGGGCTTGATTTGTGCAGCTCTGGCAAGAACTGAAAGGATCATCTCTGCAAGGTTTATTTTTTTTTCCAATAGGACTGTGTGGATGTGGGGATATTGGAGGAGGTAAGAAAGCTGACACTTCTCAAATAGCTTTTGATAGCTTGATAAGTGGGATGATCTAAAGAGGATAAAGCCACTAAAATAGCAGAGCAGGGAGACTGCTGAGACAGGAGGCACATTCCAGGTCTCTGCTCTTGAGAACAGGTTGTTTTTAGCAAATAGCTCAACTCTGCTAGGAAAAATATTGAAGGGCTACTTAAAAAAACATTTTTAAGATAATATGTGCCTGGTTTGAAATGCATCTCTGAAGGCACAGGATGGGTGATGATGATTTCTGGTTAGATTTTAAAACATTGGTGGAACTCACTACAGTCTGCATTGCAAAGAAAATGAATTGTTTTCACCAATTATCTATGAATAGGAGGTTAAACTCTATGCATGGTTTCTAGTGTACCTGCCCAGTTATGAGTCTCAATAATGCTACTGAGATTAGTAGTCTCAATAACACTGGCTAAATTAACTGAAAACATTCCTACTCTAGATGTACAGATATTCTCTGTGTGTCACACATGCATCCAGAGGACCTGAAGGTCTTGGTTTTTCTGTGAAACAAGCAGCTGTGATGTTTAGTCGCATTTCCATGAGAGATTGGTACAGCAGGTTTCATGCAAGATGTGCAGCTACTTAGATCATGCCAATAACACAATTTTAGTACCAAAAAAAGTTTAAAAATGCATTCAACCATCCATAGAATGTACTTTAAGAGCCACCACTTGTCAATATATTGTCAATTTATTACATTTAAATTAAACAAATACACAAAAATGATGGCATCTAAAACCTGCTTTCGAAGACCCAGAGCTTCACTATTGCTTGGTTTTTCTGGGTGTGTTTTTATCCTGCATCTTAATTTTGGCAAGCAGCTACCTTGGGTGGGTTCTGAGGAGATGGATCATGTTGCCAGCTCTGCTTGGTCTTAGCCCTGAGCCCTTGTGAGCAGCTGCTTGGTGTTTTGGCTCAGAAATTGTGTAAATCTGTCAGGGAGATGTGTCACACCTGTCTGTGGTGGAGCTGTTTGAGTATACTCATTGTCAGTACATCTCTATGACTTGCTACCTATGATCTTCCTGCTCTCAGCCATGGAGTTGGGATTTTAAGGCATTTAAACCCAATATTTTAATGAAGCCATATACAGCATTTACAGGGAAGGGTGAAACAATTTGAATTACCTTGGCATCTGAGGAAATGTTTGGTGAAGGGGTTAAAATTCAGTTTGCTTAGAGCTCTCATAAGGAAAGTTTTTGCCAACTTATCTCTCTTGTAGTGGGAGTTATGCCTTAGGAAAGGAAGATTTGAGTCAGCTTCAATCCTGGAAAAAGAAATTCAATATTGAAATAAACTCCTCCCTAAAGAGCAGGGGAACAACCTGTTCTCCTCATCCACCGTGAAAGGGACAAGAGCAGATTTTAACAAAAATTTTCATAAAATTTTTCAATGCTGCAATCACCTTTGGCTTTCTTATTCCCAAGCTGTTCTCATGACACAAATTATTTCCAGTGATCAGTTGGATTTGTCTTGTCAAACATTTGGATTTTTAATAAAAATAGTTTATAAAACTGTAGAAATGAAGGACAGAACTTGCATTTTGGTGACTCTAATAGTCTATGTGACAAAAAGATCAAATAAATGAGTGGATTAAAAAAAATCCTAACCTTCCTAAGCAGAAAAATAGAGAAAATTAATTGGGTAGTTTATTTGATGTGAATTATTCACTTTAGCTTGATTTCTAAGTTTTTCTTGTTATTGATGCTTAAGTAGAATAATGATGCAATATGCAAACTTAATTGTTCTTATTATCACTCTGAACACAGGTATTCTCTCATTGCTTTAAAAATGTGCATCTTTAGATGTACTTTTGAACAGTCAGTTTACATATTGATAGCTGATGATTTTGTGCTAAAATCCATGAAGTCTCATTCTGTGAATATTGGAAAACTAAGGACAAGTAAACATGATTAACTGCAGGCTGTGATGCTAAACATATTCCATTATTCAAGAAAATGTTTCTCTCTCAGGTAATGAGAAATTTATGGATTAGCCTTTTCCTCCTTCCCTGGTGGTTATTCCCTCCTATTGTTAAGAATCTAGGGGATAATATAATGAGATGCTCACTTGGTTACTATCAATAAGACTTCAAATGTTTCTTTTTTTTAGGAAGAAGCAGCCAAATTTATCCCAAGTGCAACATCAACAAAATCAATAATATAACAGTAATGAATGAAGAAAACTGCCTACATCACTGCAAGGTGTCTGTCTGACCATTTTGATTGAAAAAATTTTCAATTTTTGCCAGTCTGTGGAAAATCTGTGTCAGCACATTTGTGTCACAGACACCTTGCTGACCTCAGGAAGGGGCAGGGCTCAGTTCATGGGTGTGGATTTCCCAAAGATATCCAATAAGCAGCTGAACCTCTCAAAACCAAGCACCTCCTTGGAAACCAAGCATCTCCTCAGACAGCCTGATTCATAAGAATGGTTTTATTTTAAAGCCTTTTCCTCATTATCTTGCTTGGATTTTCATTGTAACACATGGCTTATCTTTAAAAAAATATACTAGAACTGTGTGCTCTTGCTATTGGTATGAAACGAATCTATCGTGAACTTACTGCTCATTTTTAATTAAAATTTATATTTTATAAAGCACGAGTCTTAGGCTGGCTGGCAATCATTCAGGCTCTTGGAACAGAAGATCTTAGCACAGCCTCATAGAAAATTCAGTGAGAACCTCCTGCAGGAGTTCCTTTTCCCACAATGAGATTTCAGTAAATTACTCCATCCCTTTCAAGAGTAATTGCAATAAATCTAGTATAACCAGCAAACATGAAATATGTCAGCCCATCACAGTTCATTACAATAGGATCTTCATTGTGGACTAATAATAAATAGTAATGCTCAGATAATGGCCAAGAAAATGTAACATCTGAGCATTGAAAGAACATAAATAAAGATTCTAACTCATTGGATCATGTTGGGAAGAGAATAAATGGAAGCCCTGTGGACTTTTATCAAAGTGATGGATGAGGGGTTTTCTTTTTTGACTACTGAAAATGCAAAGAAATAAAAAATGTATCCCATGCCCAGACTTCCAATGGTCTCCCTGCATTTTCAGCAGCTCTCCCCTCCCATGAATGATTGAGGACTCTGAGCCCAGAATGTGAAGGACACCTGCTCCGGCAGGAATGGTCGAGATCATAATCCAACTTGTAGCAGTACCTTGGGCATTTAAAGGGAACTTGTCAGTGAATCCTTCTGTGGGTTTTGTTTTGCTTTACTTCTCAGTGTTTGTAAAAAACCATGATTTCTGGAAAGCATAAGCTTATTTCCTTTTGCTCTCAGTTTGTCTCGTTTGAAAAGTGTTGGTTCCTTCCCTTCAGTTCTTTTTGGAGCGTGGTCCAATTCTGTATGTTTTTTTTTTTTTTCTGCAGTGCTGATCCTGTAAATCAGTAACAAGCAGTTATATTCATTTTTAATACTATTTTTTGCTCTTTCAAGCAGCTCTCTCGAAGCACACTGCAGCACATCTCAGCTGCAGCACAACACGTTTTATTTTAATCTTTCGCTGATACCAGCGGATGCACAGAAAACGCAACTTTCTTGCAAATTATAACTGAATAATTTAAAGCATGGACAGATTATTATTGTGAGCTCATGAAGGAGAAAATTAAAGGTTTAAGGGACAAACTCAATTCTGATCTAAAACTACCATAACATGTGGAGATAATAAAACGTACATCAGTAGTGAAAATTGGTCCAAATATAATTTCTGAATTGACAGTGTGTGTGGATAATCTTGTGATCACATTTTATTATTTTTCAGGCTGAAACAGAAGTAATCAAATCTCATTTGTCAAGGCTGGTTTCTTATTTTGAGCAGTTGAGGAGAATTTTTTTCCCCTGCAGCTTAGCAGGTGTGTTGAATTTGTGAATTGTATGGTAGAGGACAAAGATAGGACACCAGGCTTGACTAATGAATGTTCTGAACCATTGTGGAAATCCTAGTCTTTCTTTACTCTTATGGATTCTGTATTTCCAGCAATTTATAGCTGCTTACAGCTTCAGAAGCCTTTAATTTTTTGTGGTGGCATTTTCTTTGCGGAAACATTACTTATGTGTTTTTTGTATGGATACTAATTATTATTTACAGTGTTTGATTTAAATTAAAATAGTATGTATTTTACCCAAAATATATCAAGCACATGCATCTATTTCAAACTTCTGTTAAAGTGACTCCACTTCCATGGCTCAAGAGAAGTTTGAGAGATGCAATGTCTTGGTGTTTGAATAAAATGGTTCCACCTGAGTCCAGGAGGGTTGCCTTGCTTCTGCAGGAGTTTTGAAACTTAATTATCCTGTATTCTTCTCTCTTGTTTGGAATAATAACAGCTTTGTTACTTTCAGAAAATCAGAAGTGATTGCAACGTGGGTCTGGATGAAAAGCCCTCTTGTCTGGGATCCCAGTGCTGCAGGTGATTGTTAGACAGCAGGCCTGGTTGATTTCAGAGCTGACATGCATAATGTCTCAGCAAACTCCTGCTCTAGGCTTGCCCAGGTGTTATGATAATTTTCCTGTCCTGTGTGTGTAAAGATTTTAAAGTCCAAACTGGATTACTGAGATTGCCTGGTCTGATCTCCTGGATGGCACAACCTTTAATATAGCAGCTCCTGATTTTAATAGCAACATAATGTTGTTTGGAACTTAAACATGCTTTTCCCAATTTTATTTCTGCTTGTTTTTCAGAATGAATGTAATCCCTGGAAAATGTACATTTTCTTTTCCAAGGCTGTCTCCCTCCTACTGTTTTCATTCCAATGTTTACCGTCTTAGCACTGGGTAAAACTGCTCTAAATTTTCTGTCTAATTTTGCCTAGATCAGTCTCAGACCTTGTTGTTGCATCTGGTTGTGTCACTCATGACAACTTTCTGGTATTAGAAAATTACTTCCTGAATAAGCAGTTGTAGGCAGTGGGGAAGTTTCCTACTTGCTCATCTCTTGGCTAAGATACAGAATGTGAAGCAAGGGCTGCATGTACATTGCTCATGCAGGGTGTATGGCACTAAAACCCTCCTCCCCAGCTTTTGAATACTTCATGACAGAGTTTACACAACCCCAATACATATTTAGAGCTCTGACCTGATAATTCCTTATTTAAACTCAGAAATAAGACAGAATTGTGAGTAACATGTTTTCCTGTTGACTTTGTAAGTCTTTCTGCCCATGCCAGAGTTTAGCCAGCACACTGTAGAAGCCTGAGGGTACTGTTGTGCTTGTGCTGAGGGACAGATGCAAACCCAGGCCAGTTCTGCCACTTCCTGCTTTTCCCAGCTTTTATCCCTCAATAGTCATATCAAACCCAAACAGTCCTCCAGGTTCCAACATTCTTACCACATAGAGGCACTTTTCATATGTTTTTTCCTCCCTTTTGTTCTCTGAAAGAAGGGCAGCCACATCTACTGCTTCAGATCTTTATAAAATTTAATTTTTAAACAGTGTCATAGTTCTCAGCAGAGAGATCAAACCAGAGTTGCATCAAATTGCATTCTGACCTCAAGGTATTATCCTCAAACTGAAGTCCATGGTGCTTCCCCTCATTAGTTTAATGAATGCTACAGCAGTTCGTCTCGCTTGACTTTTTTCATAAATAATTGGAAGTCCTTTGTTGCCATGGCTTAATATCATTTCATGCCCTATCCCTTAATGATTCACAGCCAATTTGTTAATCCAGAACTCTATTTTCCCTGAAACACTCCTGTCCACAGTGATTATTCCCATAACTGCACCAAGCTCATTGAGAGCTCCAGCTCCTGCCTGTGAACCATTACTCCATCTCCATCACAACAGATGCTGAGGAAATTTACTACTTTACTCTGCTGATTCTCTCTGGAGTAGAAAATTTTGATCAGTTGCTTATTATGTGAACAGAGGGCTTGATAGTAACAAATTTGCATTACTTGTGTATTATCCTCCTGATCTGGGGAAGTTTCAGACTCAACGTGCTGCCTGCTGACTCAAGCTGAGCAGCTGCCAGTGTGACTGTGGATGCAAAGTGCTCATGCTGAATTTGCTGATTCCACTGCAAGGCTGAAGTTGTTGGGTGAGCAGCAGAATAGGAAAAATAGATAAAGCTGCCTTTGCTTTCCAGAGGTGTTTTTCTTTTCCACTGGTGAACTTGCAGAAATTTCCAAACCTGTGTCCCAATTGCTGTTGAGGTGTACTGTGGATGCAGATGTTCAGAATTTGAGATTCAGCTGGTTTATTTAGTAGTATTTTCAAACATACATTAACACTGTGTTTCAGATCAGAAGTGGGCTTTGGGAGGAAATCTTCCAGTGGTCACCACTCACCACACTTTGCCCCATGAAGTGCCCAAATTGGTTATTATTTGGACCAGTACAGAGTCAGGCACTTGTCTATAAAGAGGGATTGTTAAAATCAGAGAAGTGTAAACTCTTATTAATTTCTCACTTTTAAAAAGTTTCTCCTGGGTGCACAGATGATGTAGCTGTTAGTACCAGTCAGTCCTGGAATACCTTGAAAATTTGTAAGCTTTTTGTGAATATTAATTTTTATTCACTCTGGGTAGTAATGTGGAGAAGGGCAGTGAAGATCTCTGTTCAGTTCTTTTCTTTGTGTACTTTAAAAATTCAGTGGTGCATTTTACAGTATATTGGGTTTGAAATGGCCTGAAACAAGGGAGGTATGGCTGGGGGACACAGCAACATGTAAAAATGTGCATTTACAGGTAAACAAGTAAGAATATATCCCTGAATGAGGAGCAAATCACAAATAATACTCAGTTTTATCTCTGCACAAGTGTGCAGACGTCAATGACCAAGGATGTAACTGAAGACTGATTTAGTGCTAACAGCATAGCACCAATGGAGGGAAAATAGAGATGCACACTTGCACACTGTTTGCAGAAATAAATTCCTGAACTGAAATTCTTCTGTGGCCTTGTGCCCACGAGTATTCCAATTTTTTCTTGTGGTGGAGGAGTGGGGAGGAAAATCATGAAGTGAAGCCACTTGCCTATTTATGGAATGTACTGATTCACAAGCAAGGCATGTAGGTGCCCTGTTCTTGCACACAGCCAGAAAAACAGATTGGTTTGGTGCTGGGGAACACATGGGTTGTGTGCTGGCATCAGATTTAGTGTGAACTTGAAGGGTTTAATTTTTAGGAGGACATTTTTCCATATGTTTGCAGCTTTTAAATGGTGAGTTTTGTTAATATAAATCATGTCGCTGATTTTTCTGTGACCTTGCACGTATTAAATTCCCCGTACTCTGGCCAGTGGTCTGCATTTGTGTTTTCATTGAAAACAAAACAACCAAAAAAAGAACTCCCCCCAAAACCTCACCACAAAAATGATCAAAGCAAAAGAAGTTTTGTTCACCTATTTTGAATACATCCTTTTCCAACATATCCTCATTTTTCTGTCTCCTCTGGATTGTCACCAGTAGTGCAGCTGGCACAGATGATCTTACCATTGAGCTGAAGATCTACTTCTCTGTTAGGTGATCTTAAATATACTCTTTTCTTTTTTACAATTGTATTTTTTGGTGTCTTTTTTTTGTGTTTATTTGTTGTTATTTAATTGTTATTGATGGTAACTTGAAGAATTACATCTTCTGTGAAATGGCCAGCACTTAAAAAATTACGCTATTACAGATCTATGCATTAATAAAAACAAAGCAATTTAAAAGATATGTACACCCATACATTCTACACTCAAGGAAAATAAAAAGCAACATTTTATGCCGGAAAGCCCACGTATTTCACAGATCAGCACATTGCTATTCCTATGCAAAATATTTATAGACAACCCAGTGGGTTTTAAATTCAGCTCAACATGGATTAGAGAAAAACTAAGGAAGTTTGAATAATCAATAAGTTTCTCATTAATACTAGCCTTAGAGTGAGAATGTTTTTTATTAATACAAAACACCATGTTTTGTCTACAAATGAACCTGTCATATAATTTTTTTCTTTTGTACTTCTTTCTGTTCAGTAATTATTGATCTATCAACATGGAAATTCTATGGATTTTCGATACAATACCAGCCATTTTTCTCATGGTGGAGCAGCTGGTAATTTTAAATCAAGCTAATATTGTAAAACACACTACAAAATATGTCTAAGCTGTGCAAATGGGAATAGGTTTCACTTGTCTGGAGGTTTGATAGACCTCACCTTCTGTGATTGAAGGTGGGGTTTTGTGTAGGAAGTGTGATTTTATTGAAATTGCACAAGTGAGTGTTGCTTTGGGTTTCTAAGCTCAGAGAGGTAATTTTGCAAGCATTGCTGATTTTGGGGATAAAGAAAAAAGGTTGTTCAGCTGCAATCTGTCTGAGTTACAAGGAAAACTGTTCCAAATGTGCAGCTCCACTGTTCTGCTGGGCCCAAGCTGAGTGCAAATCAGGAGAGAGAAAAAGAAAATCACTGGTCTTGTCCAGCAAGGATGTTCATCTCATGGGCCCACTTGAAATCACTTTTATATTCATAGGGCTGAGCAGTCTGGCATCCAGCTCACAGCTAAACCCTGCATTTGATACTTCTCTCACAGCACCTCTGCTTTAGTGCTTGTCCTTGGTGAATTCCAGGGAAGCAGGAGATGTGTTTGGTGTCGGGAATCCTGCATGTTGGCCTGTGCTGCTCTACTGCCAGCACCTGTGGGATTCACTGATTCAAGGAGTCAGCAAAAATCCTTGACAAGTCACAGAAATTTGCCACGTGCGTGTCATTCTGGAAGACACAGTAAATAAATTACAAAAGGGATTAACAGCAACCAGATCACATGTGAATCTGTTCAACTCCTGACACATTAAAATCAGAGCTGAATCCCAGGCTGTGTCCAAGTCAGGAGTATGAATTCTACTGAAAGGCCTAAAGTCCAAGAGGCTTTTAGTGTTCATCCTCAGGGACTTGCTTATATCTTCAAAAACATCTTTTAGAGAGCTCCAAGAGTTATGTGCAGCCATCTTCCTTGCATATGCCCACAGTATGGTGGGAAGTAGGCCACAGAAAACAGGGAGTGCTTAAATATCTCTGAGAGAAGTTTTCCAGAGGGACTGGTGAGTTTATGGCAAAAAATTACTCCTGAGGAAAATAATCAGGCGGGAAAATGAGGTACATCTTGTTGTGGCATCTCTGGGAAAATGAGTGTAGGGAACCTTTTCACACCTATCAGTGAGATCTGGGTTTGTAGCATGCTCTTGAAAGCCAAACTGTTTTATAGCCAGGTATTTTTGTCACGTATCTGCAGCCTATTGCCAGCCAGGCAGAGTGGGCTGTGGCCTGCATGAATGATGCTTTAACCACAGGAGAAACCTGTGTCTGCTGTTGCTCCCCTTTCGAGGTCTGGGAGGGGGAAATTGAGGCAGGACGAGGGCAGAGCTGAGAGCTCTGGGCTGCCACAGGAGAAACCTGTGTCTGCTGTTGTTCTCCTTTCGAGGTCTGGGAGGGGGAAATTGAGGCAGGACGAGGGCAGAGCTGAGAGCTCTGGGCTGCCACTGTCTAGAACCAAGCTGAGTCTTCTGGGCCACACATCTGCCATATCTTCATCTGTGCTGAACCAGAGGTTCCAGAATTATTGTGGAAGACAAGAACTTGAAAGTCCCTGCTTCTATGTATAATTTAAGCAGTGAATTTAGATGTCACATTGAAAAGGTAAAATCACACATAATGGGGGAAAACACGGGTGCTGTGTACACACCTAAATGTATGGTGTCTTAATAATTCACATGAATATTAGAAAATCTGACAGATTTATAAGTGACTTTATTATTTCCATATAGATATCTCTCCCTTTGAAGAAGACATAAATGGAAATATCTCCTTACACAGTTTTGAACATAACAATCATTATCTAGAAAAGAAACCCCTTAATTAATGTGTCCATTTGTCATTATGTTATCAGTGATAATCACCTAATGAATGAATGTACTGATCCACAGTTCATTAGGAGCTGCTTTTGATGCCCAGGCCACTCTAATTGCTACCTGTGCAAATGTGTAGCTCTGCTAAATTGCTAAAGACAGCTTGATGTAAACACAGTGATCGAATTTAGGACTGACAGACCTTATATAGGAAAATAATCAGAATAGATCTATTTGACAAAGCCAGTAATTATTCTTTTGAATACCAATTAATTCTGAGTAGGTAGGTTTATTCCAGCTCTTTCCTTGGACTTGAGAATGCTCATGTTCATTTTCCTCCAGAAAAATAAGGGTAAAAATTCCTTGTGCAAAACCAACATAGTGCCTGGCACTGGCCTTTTCAGTATTTCCATTTACTGCCTTGCTGCAAATCCATCTGCTCCAAATAGACAAATTGTTACCCCCTTGATGAATTTAAGTAATAAAATCTATCAGTGAGAGACTTCTGCAGGTGGGGAACATTGATCCAAGCAGGACAACACAAAACACTGGGGGAAAAACTGCTCAGAGGGTTTTTGAAGATAAATTGACAATGCACCTGCTTTCCTCACAGCTTTTATCTCACATTTGGAACTACTGCCTTTAATGGTATTCTCATTATGGTGCAGGCTTCTGATCTTTTGTGAGTGAAACCAATCCATCAATCAATCAATCAATCAATCAATCAACTATTTTTAATAGGAACAAAACACCCTGTTTCCCTTCATATTTCCTCTGGGATTACCATGAGGAGTAAGTTAAATTGATTAAAATTGGAACTTCATGATTTTTATTAGCTCTGAAATGCAAATAAGTGTCTGTACTTTCTGTAACCAAGCATTAGCTGAGCAAATACAAATTTGCATAACTTGGAAAGTTGGAGCATGGGTTGATTGCAAAGCCTGATGTTGCAGAAGCAAAATTTGTTAGAATAAACTTTCAAGGTTGTTTTTTATTCTAGCAGCTGAAAAATATTAAGTCAATAAAACATGTATGTCATTAGCCTTACAGAAAATATTTTCCTTCCTGCTTTTAAAAGGAAAATTTTTATGAAAAAAAAAGTAATTCAAGAGGTCAAGGAAGTTCAATATTTTCATTTCTCTTCTGAAAATGAACGTGAAACAATTCCTTGGTCAGCAATCTATAACACCTATTAATTTCTAGGAGAAATAGACACTAAAAGAGGTAGAGTATCTCTGCAAAATTTGGTGTCTTTTCTACCTTGAGCATATGTTTGGATTAGGTAGAAATACAGATTTTGCATCCTTTTTTTACTGGGTGTAATAGCTTGTGCCCTACTGAGTGCCTCATTTATTTTACTCTTGGAGTAGCCAATACTGAGAAGAACACGGATATTGGAAATAAACACCCTTCAAGGACTTTTTTCTCTCAGACACTTAAAGTTTAGCATAAGATTTTTGAAACATGGAACTCTGTTGTTTTCAGGTGCTTTATTTTAGGTAAGAATATGGGGCATAGTCTTACTAAAGTGATCATTTATGATTTAACAAAGATCAGCTGCATGAAAGAGAGTAAGATGTGGGTTCTCTCAAGCTGTCATATATCAGGTTAGTGAATGGATTTTTGAAGAATTGGTAAAGTTGTATCAGAGAGAGAAGATGAGTTGATGATGTGTGAGGTGATGGGGTTTAGTAAGCCATGAGAAATATTAAAAGAAAAATGATTTCATGCAATGGGTCTCTTGAAAGCAGATTTGCAACACTTGGGCAGATCTGAGAATTTTCAAGGAAATGATGATGAGCCTGAAAGAAATCTCTTTGCTGATTTGCATCTGGCTTTGATGTTTTACATCCTAGCAGAAATTTCAAGTTCAATTCAGCAAAACCTTTGTTATTTGCTCTTTTTTTTTTGCATGTTGCTGATGTTTTCTTTTGCAAAGTGGGCAAAATTCAGGAGGAATTTGTTGTAAATGAATCAAATATGTATTTTCTTCTTCACAAGAAGTATATTTTTTGAGTAGCTAAAATCTGGAAAAGCAACACTGAGCTCGAACTGTACTCTCAAACACCTGATTCCACACACCAGGAACATCAATTATGCCACTTAAAATCTGAGGCATTTTTTGCAATGTTCAGACAAAAAAAATACTCTACTGTAAGTAGGGTAGTGAAAAAGGTACTTGTTAAGTCCAGTGAATAAATAAGAATCACATGTTCATAAAACTTGTTTGTTTTTTTTCCCAGGGTTTAGGGTTGAAAATAATTATGGAGAACTGTGGGCTGCCAGGTGTAGAAATACACCTGCTAACTACAGCATTTTTCTTTGTGAGGGAAGGAGTTAAGTCACTGGAGCTTGGGTACTGGTAAAAGAAATGTCTTATGCTTTAAGGAAATGTCATGAAGGGAATGGATCTTTTTTGGACATAAATGCCAAGACTACATCGGAAACCTTTTAATTTTTTGGAAGGCTGGTTTAGAACATGGTATGTGTGTTAGGTTAATTAGGTGAAACTTGTGTAACAATGAATGTTTGTTCTCTCTAAACACTGTGACAAGAAAACCTCTCAGAGCTTTGCTCAGCAAAGCTCAAAATTTGCTGCTTGTTGAAAGAGTACACCTCAGAGCAATTGCATCCAATTTTTTTCAGTTTAGGTTCCTTTATTTTTATTTTTTTTTTGCAGTTCCTGTAAGGAGCACTACTTAAAGAATTTAAATCTGACAGCATGTCAAGGGCCATTTAGATCTCTCAAATTGGCAGGACAACCTACACTCTGACTTAAAATTTATTTCATGAGCTCATTAAGAATTAAAATAAGCAAACACGAGAGGAGACAGGGATTTGTAGGTGACCATGGCTGCATAAATGTCCTTTAGCCCTTCCTGGCCTCCTGCCCTGCCTGCCAAGCCCTGCTTTGACCTAATGCTGCTGCTCCCAGCACACATCAGGGCTCAGGAGCTGGGGGAGCAAAAATGTCATCAGGAATTGAGTGAGCAGTCCCACAGCACCCTTCTTCTCCTGGTTCATGGCTATCCAAAAACCCCTGACAAGAGACTGCAGCCTACTGCCTTTGGATAACGTTTGTGTGTAGCAAAGAGGACATTTTGGGGAAGGAAAAGAGAAATAAACGAGATGCTTTTTGGATAGGTGAAAGCTCAATATACCCAGAATGAGACTAAAGAGATACCACAGTCTCATTAAGCAGATGAACACACCAGACACATTAACTAAGCCCAAGTCAGGTTCAGGAGAGCTAATGACAGTCACCCAATTATCCATCACCAGTGACAAATACGGGTGCTTGTCCCCATCACCCCGTGTGCAGGGGTCCCTGCTCTCTTTAATTTCCTGTGCCAGAGAGCAGCTGTATTGCCAGTAGCAGTGTTCAGCTCCATGTTCACTTTGTGCTTGCTGTCTTTCTGTCTCCAGGAGACAGCACTCCAGCCAGAACAGTTTACTAATCCTCTTACTAATAAAATGCAACCCCAGACAAGTGTAAAAACACTTAGCACCTGACTCAGTCCCTACAATCATTGCTGATTTTATGATCTCTATGTCAAAGCAAGGGACATTTGAGAGTGCTGGCCCTCATGAGGGCACACAAATGAGAGACTTCAACAAAACCAGCACCACCTATGAAATCTCTTGTCCATAAGAATCGTTTGGGTACCCTAAAAACTGTTTCTCCTTGTGTTGTCTCCCAGCAGAGACCAGTCCTTCCTTCAGCTCTCAGCACTTACAAGCATCTCATGGGTTAAAATCAACCACTCATTTCTGTTTCAAATTTATTTTGATTATCTATATAATTCCATCACAATTCCTTTGCTCTCTCTAACTTCTCTTACCTAAGCTCAGGACTGTATAGACAAAGGTAAGAAATAAAATAAACTTGTTAATAAACAGTGTCTTAATTAAAAGAGTTCAAAGAAGATTCCAGTGAGTCTCACCTCCAGCATTTATACATATTAACTGCCCTAAATTGTCTTCTTTTAGATTTTCTGTAAAACCCCAGAGAACAGAATTAAAACAAGAACTTCTAAGAGATTTTATCCTTGAAATATTAATTATTAATGACATATTAAAATTCCTGTGCTTTCTATTAAAATTACTTTAATCATTAAGATAGCAGAACAAAGAAGTGCCTCTGCAGTTGAAGATATTATACAGGTGGTTGTTTCAAATAAATCTGGAGAATTCTAAGATTATATATGTAAGAGATTTTAAAACTATCTTTTTGTAATATATTCATTTCCTCAAGGAGTGGAAATGCAATGAAAATTGTTTACATGGCCAAAGTTGTCATTGAACACCACGGTGTTGTACTGTTGAGGCGGTGAAAGTGAAATTTATCCATTAAACTGCAACTACAGGCTTCATCTGCTGGGGTTAGGAATAAAGGGGGTTTAATTAATATCTGTATGCCCATGGCTTTCACTTTCAATTACTCCTTTAAATTCTATTTAATTTTTTTTTCTGAGAACCAGTCTTTAAAAAAAAAAAAATCACATCTGATACGTTCGTTCCTGCAAGATGGTTAGTGCCTTCATTTCTCATCAAAGTCATTGCAAAATGAATGAATGCAACAGATTAAGAAATTGAATCTTAAATTATTCATTCATTATTCAGAGGACTGGGAATCTCTGAAGTAGCCAGGACGATTCATAGGGGAAAAAATGCAGGATACTGTGGGGATTGCTTCAATTTTGGAAATGAACTTCAAGTGACAAGGTCAGATCACCAACAAGCTGAGCAACTGGAGAGCTGCAAGAAAAACATGCCAGATTATATGGTTGAAATAAAGCTGAAGATAAATACAATTTGGTGATTATTTAGTTTTAAATTGCAAAGTTTGGCCAAATCCTTTCAGTAGTTAAAACTGAACAAATTAATTGAAAGATAGTTTGAGATAGAATTAGTACATCTACAAGGTTAATCTCTGTTGTTCAGTATCTTTTGGCAGCTGTAAAATAGAGCCAACACAATATTTATTTATGGACAGCTTAGGGAATTGAATTTTTTAGTTGGAATGATCATATAAAGGCAGATGGGAGTACAGAAGGTTAAATGAAAAAATAATTTTGTAGATGGAGTAATTGAGGACAAAAATAAACTGAATGCATCAGCCCCTTCAAAAGGATGTTTTAATTATGGAGGTCCATGACTGGAGAAGGTACATAATATTGCATTAATCTGATAAAATTTGGTATCTACTTAATGAACTCCTTTCTCCTTCTGTCCTGCAAGAGGGAGAGTTTTTTGCAAGCTGGATTGTAGGAGGAAGTTTTTATCATCATCTCATTCAAAGATCTTCAGTCCTAAGAAACATTTTAGGTTAATTCTATTAAGGACTCCTGTGTTTCCAGTTGTAATTCCTTAGGTCTCTACAGCCTTGATCCAAACTTCAGGGTCAAGCTTCAGGATTTAAAGCCAGGATATTTTTCCGAAAATCACTCTTTTCTGCAAGTTTTTCTTCTGATGTAAGGGGAAAAATATTTGCATCATTAATATAGAAAATTACTGATCTTGTGAATCTTTAACAGAGGAAAACTTTTTAAAAAAATAAAAAACAAACTTTGATAACCAGTGATTCACCATGCTTGCAAAAGTAAAGCTATTATCTTTAAGATGAAGTTTTTACATTTAGAGACTTTTATGATACTTTTACCATCACCCATACCTGTAATTTTCATTGGAAAATAAACATTTCTTCATAGAAAAATTGTTTAAGGCACTGAATGCAGGCAAAGTACTGGCAATTTAACATCTACACTGAAATAATTATTTAAAAAACACAGTTTGTGGTTGCACAGGCAATTCTTGCAATAAAAAAAGAGAAGGACAAGGAAAAAAAGGCAGCAATTTTTCATAGGGGAAAAGAAGAATGAGTTAAAACATAAAGGTTAACTTGATTGACCTATCTTTCCTGGAAATATGCTGAAATCTATGGTTCAACAAAATGTTTGTTTGCATCCAGAAGACAAGGAGAAGATAAGAGCCCATATTCATTTATCAAGAAAAAAATCACTAGAGACTTACTTAATTTCTTTCTAAGACAGAATCATAGCTCATTGGAAAAGGGAGAAGAAATAGATGTCAGAAACCTGATAAAGTGTTTGGCATTTTCTCAGATGACATTCTTATCCACAACATAGGGAAACATAAACCAGGAAAAATGTAAGTTCTCTACAAATGTATTTAGAATTCCAGAAGGAGATCATCACTGAGGTTTGCTGTCAAAATGGAGGGGTGACCAAAACGAGATTCAACAGGTTTTGGGGTGGCTTAAAATTCACAAGGGACCTGGGTAGGAGAATATGGAATTTGTAGGTGACATGTAACTAGGCATGCTTCAAACACAGTGGAGGAGAAAATTCAGATTCAGGATGACTTTGCTGAGGTAGAGGAAGGCTCCAAAAGGGCACAGTACAGTAAGAGAAAGGTACAAATTCTAGGAAAAAAACAATCATGTGACTATATATATTGGAAAATGTCAGTTTTGCAGGAAAAAAGTGCACAATTGTCAGGTGAACACATGTTAACAGCACTGAGGTCCTGCAACAACAGACAATATAATGATGTACATAACTGGGCCCACCTATGCAAGGCATGAAAAATAATCCTTTTGCTTCATTTATTTCTATATCCTTAGCCTCAGCTGGAGTTCAGTGTCCAGCTTTCTGCAAAGATGTAGAGTTGGGGTTGTTTCAGCTGAAAACTGTCTTCCTCTCCTTCCTCCTTTCTTAACCTTTTGTTCTCTGACTTTTGTTATTTTATTTCCCTGGTCTACTGTTAAATCATGGCCATGCATGTTTTTTTGGCTGCTCCAGCCCCCAAACCTGCTGGGTGACAGAACAGAGCAATTCCTAAAATCACAGAATTGTGATTCCTGCCTGATCCTTGCTGGATGCTTTCTCTGGTCAGCTTCAGGAGCAGGTGATGTTTGAGCACTTGCAGCCAAGGGCTGTCTCCTCCACACTGAGCTCTTCCCTGGCCTTTAATGTATGTTAGAATATGGGCATTAACAACTGAGTAGCCTTTCAGTGGCAATATTTACAGAGAAAAGCCTAGGAACACAACACAAGCAGACTTATCTCCCTTTAAATAGCTCCACAGATGAAAATGTAAGTGAAAAGTGTGTAACTGGACAGAAAAAACATCCTTTCCTAACTGGCAAATTAGTGTCACTTGCTAATCCTGCTTGCAGGATTTTTGTTTAATTGAGTCTTATTTCGTTGATTAATGCTAAATGAGAATTAACTATTTCTGACAGCCCAGCACCACCCTCAGTATTGTGCCCCTGTCTCACTGCATTTGCTTCATCTCCTGAGGGCTGTTCTCAGGCAGGTGAGAGCACAGCTCCTGAGCTGCTGCTCAGCTGCATCATCCCACACCCATCCAGAGCCCTGCAGAGGCAGCTGCTGCCTCACACCAGCACCTCCAGACTTGGAAAACTTGGAAAACTCAATATCTAACCAGATGGAGATCTCTCACATCACTGACAACCATTTCACTTCTCTTGCAGCTTCCCTTCTTCCTTGTTAAACTAGTGCTCATCTTTGCTATTGTTATTGTTATTATTTGTTTTTATTATTATTATTTGTCATTTATATATTTTCTGGAAAAGACAATTTTCACATTATTGGCAAGGGATTTTGCCTCTGTCCTTGTTCAAATGTTTCTCCTGACAGTAGGGAGACTTTCCTCAGTTTGTCATTCAGCATACAGTAATTTCCCCCTTATATTCTGAGTTTCTTGAAATAGCTTGAAATCTAAAAATATTTCTGACAGAAGCAGTTACAGCAGACATCTTAATTATTGTGTTTCCAAGGGGATGACAGCCTGTGTAAGGAAGGCTGACGTGTAACCCTGCAGCTATGTGCTTTTTACACTGGAACTTGAGGCTATTATAAATTACTTGGGAGTGAGACATCCACGAACACCTCACATCACATTTACAGCAGGTGCCACGTTGTGTGGTGAGAGGGCTCACCCTTTCCATTCCCGTTTTGTTTCTGTGCTAGTGAACTCACTGATGTCACAGACACCTCAGGTAGATATCCAAATGTGATAAAAGCAGCTGCTCTGCACCCTGATCCCCTACAGTGACTGCAGGCAGGGCAGGGCTCAGGGACAGGGCAGAGGAGCAGCTGTTCAAAAAAAACCCAACTTGTTTTCCTTGATAACCACTGTTTGATTTCGAGGCACCGCTGATTTTACCTGTTGCCAGGTTCTTTTCATCTGTCAGGGCATGGGGGTGCTGCACCTGCTGCTTCCTGCTTAAATGGAAGAGGAGGAGTCCCTCACACCCCACATTGTGCAGCTTATAGGACAAAAAACATAAAGAGGGAAGTAAATTTAAAAATAGACCCTGCTGATCATGTGCTGTGTTGTATTACACAGAGATTTAATTGTTCAACCAGTTCAGAAGACATTGTTTCTTCAGGAAATGTGTGGCAGGAAAAGAAAAGAGGAAGGTATTTTATGGTTTGATATTATGTGTTAGGATTATTCTGCTAACCCTAAACTCCTCCTAAAAGAGGGAAAAACAGCTAAAAGGAGCAAACAGGTAAATTTGGTTTCTTATATTGTCAATGAAAATAGAGTGATCTCTGTATAGCTCTGAAAAACTTTATTACTAGAGAAAGAAAGGATGATTTGAAGAAATTGCTATATCGTATTTTATGTAAAGACTTCTCTGCAATTTCGAGCAACAAGCAGTTGTCAACAGCAACTGAAACATCACAACTGTAAAACAAATACTGACAGTCAGTAATTTGCAACTAAGATATATTGATGTCTGATTCTCTCCAGCTGTTAAAAACTAACTTACCCACTTGTCACTCAATTCCCTGATGTTTTCAACAACACTGCCTTCCATGAGCTTCCTGAAGCCCACTTGCCTGAATATTCAATAAGGTATTAAGTTTCTGTACTGAGTTTTTGAGTGTATGAGCTGCTAGGTTTCTTTTAGTCCCAAAAAGAAATGGCCTGATGGGCACACATTTAATTTTAGGTGTCCCTGTAAGGATCTGCAGACCAGCAGGAGGAAAATGTCAAAGGTAAATGTAAGAATTGATAGCAGCACAGAGATACTCATCAGCACCCCTGAAATCTCCCCTCTGCCACGAAACCCCAACAAGTTTTTTTGTAGATGCAACTTCTACTGCCATGAACTTGAGAAAAATTAAATACCAAAATGTTGAAAGCTGTTAGGGGTAATTCAGGGACAGGATCCCATGAAACTGTAAGTGCCCCTGAAATATCTGGGAGAGGGGTTAGCCCACAAATGAAATAGCTTCTCTGATCTGGGAGTGGGTAATTAGACTTAATGAATAACCCCGTTCCCCGTTATGTCTAAAGATACTGACATTTCCTCTGAGTTTTTATCTAACATCAAGATTAATATTTCCAGTGCAAGACAGTTTTAAAAGTATTTTAGGGTTGCTTTTGCAAAGATATGTTTTATTAAAGAGAAAATCTTACGTTACTGGTGTTCCCAAGGCATTGGTAATTTCCATCATCATGTGGTCCATCACATTTCACTGTCTCCAAAGCACCCTGACAGTCTCTCTGTAGACCCTTCTCTAATGTCACCGAGTGGGAAATTAGAATTTCATAGAGAAAACCAGGCAGGAAATACACTTTAAAAATATTAAGAGCTATAATTTCTATACAGCCAGATCCCATGAGTTGCAACTGCAGTTTATAGCGTGGGAAGTTTGAGGAAGGTTTAAGCAGAAGAACAATAGTGGTTTCTGAAATCCTGATTTTCTGGATCTCAGCACATTGCTTTTGAGTGAGAGGCAGGTTAGGAGGGGATGTCTGGCTGCTGTGGCTGTAAATAAGAATGAGCTGAGTGTCAGTGTCATGGGACAAGCCTTGTAGTTTTGGCAGAACAGCTGCAGTTGGGGTTACAAAGCTGGGCAACAGGTGAGCAAGATTTTGGGAAGCTTCAGAAAGATTCATCTGCTAGGGGTTTTTCTGCAGATTGCCTACAGAGCCTGCTCAACCTGCCCTGACAGTTGTTGACCAAATATTTAACTCATGTTCTGTATTTTATATATTTTTACATATATTCACTTTATCTTTTCTGACCTTGCTGCCTGTGACTGTTATCATGCACAGAAAGGGGAGGCTAGGGAAAGGAAGGTAAAGCTGCATAAAGGAATAATTCATTGTTCTTCTGTCTGGATAAAGGCATAATGAGACTTTATAAGAACTCACATATGCATGAAACAAAATGTCTTTAGGGTGCCAACATTAATCTTTATTGTTCATTTTCACCAGCCATGAGAAAATCCTATGTGGACAATTATAATCACACATATAACACAACATGTTCTGGCCTCTCTGTTGAGTATAATTTCTTATATTTAGTTAAATTTTAGTGGATTCATTCATGAGGAGTCATTTGCTGCCTTACTGCAGCAGATGAGAGCTCAGAGACTGAGAATAAACCTGTCTGCATTGAAGAATGGCTTGAGTAGGAGGAAAAAAAAAGGAATTATATCTCTCATCCCAACTTACAGATTTTTTTATCTGCCTTTTCAATTTAAGATTTCTGACCTGGTGATCTCATTAGCTCAGTGGATTATTTCTGCATATCCAGTACAGTGAATAAATTAAGAGGCTTTTTCCCCCCATATTTTGGCAGGATTTATCGATTTGGGAGAGATTCCTTGTACTTCCACAAACCCTAGTGGAACACAGGCAAAAAACATCAAAATAGAAGAAAAGTGTCAAAGTTACCCATGCATTTGTCATCCAGAAGATGAATTACTGAGCAGGGTACAGGTTAAGGCATTTCTAAGAGGCATTTTTTGCACAAAGCCACAGTGGGTGATGCTCTAAGAAGCATTGATTTCATAAGGAATGGTGTAGCTGCACCCCATTCAAAAATCACTGCAGTACCAGTCTGGAAGCCAGAAGAACTATGTAATGTTAAATACTTTAAATTTTGATTTCTATGGGGAAAGAGTGTGTCCCTCAGGTGTCTGCTCTGTGCTGGAGACCTCACCGAGACAGGTCAGAGGATCCTGCTGGAAGAGAAGACAATATTTTGAAGGTCTTTCCTAGTATGGCTTCTTGGAGGGAATTTGATGAGCTAACATTTATAATCATTTATTTCATGTGTCTGGGTGCCCATATGGACAGGAGAGTCAGGTAAGGGCAGGAAGAGATTTCCTGGCTGTGCTGGAGTGAGCAGCAGCAGCAGCAGTGGCAGTTTAAGGAGTGTGCAGGTTTAAAAGCAGTGATGTTGTGGTGCTGATGGGCTCGTTGGAGCAGAGGGGACAGGACTCTGCTGCACATTCAGATGGCTCTGCTGGGATTCCACCACAGGTCACACACACCCTTTCACTTTTCTCCACATTGGTACCCAGCTACAAACTGGAGATAACAGTCAATTCTCTTCCCCTTTCAGCTGTAGGGCTGTTAAGGAAGAAAATCTATTTCTCTGTGTGTAAAGATGTCATCTGACACCTTTGGTGGAGGAAACATAAAAATAATCACTTTACTTGAGGGAAAATGCTGCTTTTCCTTTATAGCTATCTCTCCTGATAAAGTCAGAGCCTGAGGATTCGTGTTGGCTGCTGACCCTGGAAGAGCTGGACTGAGGTCTTTTGGAAGGTTGCCTGTGCTTGACTTCTCAAATTCTCAGATATAGTGATGTTAAATTTAACTTGGACTCTGTTTTGTAATTTGTTTGGATATTTCATAACTGTTTACCTAAATAACACAGAAGAAAAAGAAAATAAAAAAGCCTCCCCAAAACCAACCACAGAATTCAAAGTGAAAAGTTTTGGGAAGGTAATTGCAGCCCCTGCCTCTCCCTTTTCTTTATGTTTGTGCTGAAACTCAGAATCTGCACTTTTTCTTAAGTATATAATGATTTTCAAGTTGCAAAATAAATTATTGTGCAACCTAAAGCATGTATAGATCTAACTGGCTGAATAAAATACTATGAAACAATGCCTCTAATGTTGCTCCTGCTAGTTCCAATGTGGAGCAACAACCATTCTATAAAAACCCTAATTTTTTTAATCAAGGCTTTCAGGCAATTAATACAATTATTAGTGGGTTTTACCTACATGCTCACTCTTTTTAAAAGGCCTTAATATTCATCAGCATGCCTGAAAAGAAAATAAAAATCAGCCTTAACGCTGACAGTAAGGCCATCTGTCAGGGAGCAGTTCCAGAAGGGCAATGTAAGAAAGGCTTTCATCTATTATGCTGTTTGACAAATTTGGTGGTTTGTACATACTAATGATGAAAAAGAACCTACAAACCCTGAAAAAGATCTGAAGTGTCTAATAATTGGTTTATTTTTATGCTTAATTGCAACCCATGTCTTCTCACCGTGCCTGGACACTTTACAAGAGGTAAGAAAGAAAATTCTGTAGTATCTTCCTTACCCTAGGAGCTGGTTTGATGGGAGACTTCTTTTTGCCTGAACCCTATGAAACTGCTATCAACTCTCCTCTTTGATTAACTGAAGAAAATAATGCTGCACAATTTCCTCCATCCTTTTTAATTATCAGCTCTCTGAAATTAATTGAATTTGCAAAGATGATATGTTTTCCTCAACATCTTCAGGTCAAGATGTTATCAGACACCTTGGATAACTCAGATGTGTGAAAAAGAAGGATTGAACTGAACCCATATATGTTTAGTTTCCTTTAACTAAAAGGAAGACAAAAACCACATTTTCATCTCCAGTGGCAAAGAGTTCTACAAGTGATGGAGTCCTACTGTAGAATTCTGTCTGCACAATTATGTAAAAATAGAATTTGCATTTAACAGAGTACAGAGATTGCAGATTTAAACATTCACTCACATTTGTATGACAATTTTTGTGTGAAGTAGACATAAAATGACAGAGGACAAAAATTACACTTGGTACAAAAAAATCATCCAAGCAAAAAAAAAAAAATTACCGACAGTGTCTAGGCTGTTGCATAGAGAGTCAGATATGAAATGATATGAAATTGTCTTGGTAAGTTCACACATTTCTAGGTATGAATTGTTAAAAAGTATTTAAAGGGGTTTTTTTGGCTGCTTCTTTTAAGTTACCTCTAGAAGAGCTGGAACACAGGCACAAAATTTGAAATTTTTGAGTTTTGGCTGAGATAACAGTCCTTCTAAAAAAATAAAAGAGCTTAGCTTTGAGATCAGAAATTAAGTTGGAATTATTTGTACTACTCTTTTACTAAAGCAGGAGCCTAGACAGGTAGGTACCTACTGATAGATGCTAATAGATGCCTATTGTCAGTTATAAATAGGATAAATAGAGATGAGGACTTTTCCCCTTGAGAATCTTGTGAAATCCCTCAAGGATGTTATATTGGCAATTTTCCCAATGTTTTCATCAAGCTTGGGAAGATCAAAGCTGAACAAAATATTCCTGGTTTGATTTAAATGCTGCGCGGAAGTGAGTGATCCCTTCATCTTTGCTCCTTCTTCTTCAATATTAGGATCTCTAAATTAAGAACTTCCATTGAACATCCACATGGATTTGCTGCTAGAGTTTTCTTCCAAATCAAGAATTTTTTTACTTTATTCTCCAAGTTATCTATGCAAATTGTTAGGTTTCTATTTAAAGGAAGCTCGAAGGTCTTGGGGCCAGCAAAACTGCTGACGCAGAAGGGAACAGGATCACAGGATACCCTGATGATGGAGTTCAGTGGAGATGTAAAGTAGATTATTTAGCCTGTTGGGTTTTATTTTAAAAGGACAAGTTGTAATTCATAGTTTTAATAGAAAATTTATACAGCATAGATGAAACACTGTTACAACCAGTCTTCTAGACTGTCCAATCAGGCAGAAATCTGGGTGCCTTTATAGGACTCCTGCCCGTCATGGATATAAAATTAGAATTTAATGAGAACTCTACAAAACTGCTGAGCTTTAGCCACAGTTTAAATAATCTACAGTGAATCTTGACCTTTGATTTCATGTCTTACAGAATCAGAAGCTTTTCAGAAAACCCTGATTTTGATTTATGTCCCTCATGACAATTATAGATGAACACATTTGATATTTTATTAAGGATCCCCTTCTAAGATCTCAACATCTGTAATTTGGGAAGTTCAAGAGGCAGGTTTGGAGGTTATGACTTTTCTAGGATAAGCCTAAATTGTGTTATCAGTTAAGGAGAAAAACAGAACCTCCGATTTATTTACAGTAATTTGCATTAAATAAGTATTATATTTTTATTTTCTTCCTCAAATAATTTTCTGGTGATACTCAGCGTATCCAGTATATCCAGAATGTGTCCTAAAGAAAAATACTGCAGTGACTAGCATATTAGATGATTGATCCTATCTTTTGTCATATTTTGAGAGAGAGAAATGATACCTGTAGTGGAGTTGATCACAATTTATGATTATGATTAATAGAGCCCCTTTTTTATTAGCCCTACTATGTAGATCCTGTTCCACTTTTTCAAAAGCTTTAGCAAGCAAAAGGTCTTCCAGAAGAAATATAAATGAAAAGTAAAAGAGTGTTTTTAGCTCAGCTTCTGTGTGGGGAAAAGCAATGTGAAAGACAGATAATTATCACTAGATAAAACATCAATTACTTTTTCTATTTTAGTACATTAAATCTTCTTACCATACTGTGTGCTGATCAAATATTTTCCAGAAAATCTAAATCTTAATGTCTAGACTGCTTTTTAGACAAGGGGAGGGGGATGATAGGGAGGCAAATAACCATCTCTGGGTCACTCAGCCAGCCAGGCTGCACGAGCTCTCCTGCCTTTTCCTTTCTCCTGGGTTGCTCTTTGTCACACTGATGATGACTTTTCTGGCTCTTCCAATCAAGGGCAATAATACTTCCTGCAGAAGCCTGGAATAAATTTGTTTCTCTTACACAGAGAGCTGGTTGGGAACCAGAGGCTGGGAAGGATGAGGCACAAGATGGCAGGAAATGTTTAGCTCACTCCCAGGGCATGGTGAGAAATACTAATTCCTAACAGATTTTTGCCCAGCCTATTTTTTTTTTTTTAGCTCCTGCAGTGAAAAGCCCAAAACATCTCCTTCAGTCTATCTTGTCACTGTGTTACTCTTCCCTCCACCTATCCCAAATCTAGCTCAAATGTTAACTGGCTGTGTTCCTTGTGTGTTTATTCAGCAGCAGCTGTTTGTGCACCCCAAGCGAAGACCCAGCCTACTTCTGTCTCTTCTTTTAACTGAACAAAGCCAATTGGGTCAGTCTTCCCTCACAGATCATGTTTTCTAGAGCTTGGATCATTCTGTCTTTCTGTGAATATGGAGTGGCCACTGTGTTTGTTTAAATATCCCATTTTACAGAGACATTAATCCAGCCAAGGTTTGACTAGGGCTGGGAAGAACAGAGAACTGGTCTGTGCCTTATTTAGCCTGCCTTTATTTTCCAGGATGGCTTTTTTATTCCCTTCCCCAGCAGCAGGGGATTATTAGCTATAGTATTTTTTGTGAACCATTTCTGTGGAACTGCAATTAAGTCAATTACATTTGTCTTGGTGGTTATTTCTCCTTGAATATAATAAGTTGATTTTCTGGGATTGGTTGATATGATTTTTCAGAACATACCTATAATACATTGAAACAGGGTTAGAATCCAATATTTCTTTTGGAGTAGCTGGAGCTCCTTTTGCCCTTATGTTTCTGCACACCTGGTAGCTCTGTTTATGGAAATCCAAAATTTCTCCAAGGCCAGAACACTTGATTTGGAATGGCTCATGTTTGACAACTGTTCCCCAAATTCAGAGCCAAGGTCTGAGTTTTGCCCAAGCATCTGTCTTCACTGGTGTCCCCAGGCAGTACCAGAGTGGCCTGGGCCAAAGGTAACAGGAGTCTGGCACTTTTGGGGGGAAATGGATGCTCATTCCTGACAACTACAGTAGAGTTTTGATTAAATGCCCCAACTATTGGAACTTAAAACTCACTAGAAGTCTTGAAGAAAAACAAGTTAGTCTGGTTGAAGCTGGTTGGACACTGGAAATGCTGCTGTCCCACTGGGAAGATTGCCAACAAGGCAAAGACTAAAAAATACACCCTACTGCTGTTGATAAAAAAGGGTGTCTCAGATGAAATGAGAAAAGATCCATTCAGATCACTCATAAATTCTGCTCTGACAGCAGCTGTTCCTTGCTCCCCTTCCTGCCCTCCACACTCTCTGTCAGTGACCTACAATGCCTACACCAATGCCTGGTGGACAGATGCCTGTGCCAGTAAAATACAGAGGTCCAGCCAGTAAAACACAGAGCTCCAGCTCTGCTGAGGATCACAGGCTGAATCCACACTCGTGCAGAAATGGCCTTCTTCACCTGAGGGGGTTGTACATCACCAAGGTGCTGTCAGGAGATGTGTACAGCATCCTAAAGAAACCAGTGCTCTCCCTGAAAGGACCAGACCACAGAGCACAGTGTACCCAAGCTCTGGTGACACACTGCATTTTACCTCTTGCCATTCTCACCACAAGAACTTTATTTGACATTGAAGGACAAAAAAAGAAAGGATGGATTTGAAAAATGCATAAGCATGGCTTTCTTTGTTAATATGCACTGAGTGTAAGAATTTGACATGACCTTGGTTTCTCATTTTTCCCATGTACAGTGTTTCATTGCTAAATCCTCCTTTAAAAGCACACTATTTATTTTCTTACAGGATAATTCTAATCTTAAGCCTCTTTTCCTAATGTTACAGTTGCAATCATGTTGCTACATTCTCCCAACCTTTTGCAGCCTACCTCTAAATTATTTGTTGATCAAGTGTTATCTTTAAATCACATGGTCTTGCCCTCTTTCTTTCGTAATTCAAGGTTCAAATGTGTTTATTTCCTTATACAAACCAAACTCCTCCAAGCCTATCCATTACCACCCACTCAGTCTACAATTTTCTCCCTCTTATACAGCAAAAAACTATTTTGAACCTTTTCTAAAAAATATATCTAGCAACATAAATTCTTTCTTGTTCAGATGCAACATGGCACCTATTTGAACATTTGATTGCATTCTGCTTTTCAGCACAGTTCTTATGTCTTCACTGATTACTTAATTAATTTTAAGAAAGTATTTAAGAGTAATGGGTTACAAGAAGTTTGAAGCTCAGCCTTCACTGATATCTGTTCCTCTGATTCATAGGACTCTTTTCCTGCTCCTGACAGTGCAGAGATCTGTGAGAATTCTTTGTCACCCAAAGAGGCTGTTCACTGCAGATCCTTCAGGACAGACAATTCCTAGATATCCATGGTAATTTTAGCAAAGATATTTGAGCCTTCTTGTTTACAAAAGCCTTGTTATTTATTTGCCTGCCTTTAAGATGAAGAAATTTTCATGTGTCACCTTAAGATCTCTAGGGAAAATAACCACCAAAAAACCAAACCAAACCAGAAACCCAACCCAAACAAAAAATAAAACTTTGCCCCACTATTTCTGTTCTTGAAGAAACAAACATTGAGTAAACAAAAAAATCAAAATGTTCTAGAACCTTGGAGCTGCAATTGGACTGTTTTCCCCTGAAAACCCATTAGTAAAGCTATCACCTGAGGTATGTTTCCCATTGCTAAACAGCTTGGGAATTATCTGAATCTCTTATCCATAAAGTGTTTAGAATTTATAATGAGATTTTTGAAAGGCATGGATTGATCACCTCTTATACTCACTTAGAAAATGATACCCCCTTCTGGATTTCAGTGTCTGTTTCCAGTGTTGTCTGCAGTTCAGAATGCTATAATGTGTTTAACTATGATCCAGCCATGCAATATCTGCAGTGCAGGGAAACACCATTAAATTTTAAACAAGCAGGATTCCAATAAGTTTTCTCAGCTTTATGGCTGCTGCTAATGCTAAAAGGTTGTAATATTTCATGCCTCTATTTCACACAGAATAGACTGAAGCTCTGTAATCCTTGGCTTCTCTCTTTGCCAATTGCCAATAATCCAGCTGTGTCCCATTCCCAGCTTGGGCTGCATGGCTGTTTGGTTTCCCTGCATCCCTAAGGAATGCTGGCTCCCAGGAAACAATGGACAGACTCACTTTGCAAGGGCAAGGTTCAGGCTGAGCTCTGAGTTTTAAGTTCTTGACAACAGATTTAAAAAAACAAACAACACAGAGATAAAGAAATAGAAGATTGGGTGAGGAAGGGTAGGAAAAAGGGTGTGAGGATAGAGGCAGAAGAGCAGGGCAAAGATTGTTTTGCTTCTGAGGATAACAAGAGATTCTAGCAATAGGAATGGGTGAAGCAGAAGCAAGGATAAACTTTTGAAATTCCAAGCAGGAATAGGAAATGTAGATCAATCCTGCATTTCACTAATTAGAGGTGGGCAACTTTCTCTCCACTGGCACAGAAAGAGTGGAAGTAGAAAGAAAAGATTAATAAAGTCACCGAGTACTGAGAGCCAAGTACTTTATAGAAACTTTGTTTCCCACAGAAGAAAAATATTACCTACTGTTGGGTTTATAGCAGCAAAGAAGGACTCCAGTGGTGGCTGGAGTTTCTGCTTGTGATTGTAAGAGGAAGGGATACAGGACAAATTCTACTTTTCTGAGGAGAGGTCAAGCAGAAATCCAGTCTTGACACCCACTGACCTGACCTTGAAAGCTTTGTTGTGGGAATGTGAGTGACCCTGTTTGAAACACAAGCAAAATTAAATTTGTATTAGCTGATGGTTTCAGACCTTTATTGTCCAGGCAAGCTAATTAATTTATCACTTTATTAAGGGGCTTGTAGAATGTAAAATCTTGCTTGTTAGCATGTTAACAAGGCTGTAAACTGAGCACTCTTTAGATTGTAATATAACCAGCTTTATGAGAGCAGGGGGATTATAGAAACTTCCTCCACAGCACATATCTGATTTAAATTAATAAAAGCACTAATGAAAAATCATCTTGGGTATGAGATAATAGATCTGCTTTGAGACCTGCAGTACCCAGTCCCCATGGAATACAGACACTGAAAATCACAGCCTAAATTGATTGCTATTTACTCAAGCCTTTAGCAGCAGAACCTTAATGTTTAAACCAAGGTATTACCAATTCAAGGCCTTAATTTGCATCAGCAGTCCCTGTGAATTTTGGAGATTACTCAAGGTTAGGAAACATACAATATTACCATTATTTCTACTCTAGAATAAAGTTTTGTGGTTTCTTTGATAAGCAGCTTTTTATTTCATACTTGCAATTATTTACTGATGAAAGGCACTCCCCATGTAATTGCCTGGTTTTGCTGCCTGCCATCAAATCACATATTTTTTAAGTAGTTCTCATTTCCATCCCTCAGTTTTCTTCATTATTCTTTACCAGCTTCAAGGAACTGGCCTTGCTAAGCCATTCAGCTTTGGCAAATATTATTTTTAGTTCTCTAGTTTGAATCTGACTGATAATTTTCTGCATTTCAGACAGGTAGCTTTTCATTTTCAGATACATCCTGGGGATTAGTGACAGTAAAAAAAAAACAACATTGCATTATTTCAGTTGGTTATGGTTTCTCTTTCTGGAAAAGTTGGTCAAAGGTATTTCTTCTTCACTGTCTAAAGTAGGCAACACTAATGTATCATGATTCTCAAAATAAACTGGATTTGCCTAGAAGATTTAATCATACCAGTCATGGGAGTTTGTAATTTAGCCCAGCTAAAATTATGACCTCATTTAACTTGATTTAAAGTCTATATGAACAGCAACATCCCCATCCCCTCCCCTCAAAGCTAAATTTAAACCTCACCACACAAAACTTCATTGCTAACCAGACCAGTGAGAAAAAGAATGCAGACTAAGATATTACACCTGGTTGGGATTATTTTCCTGGATAGGAAAAAAAAAAAATCACAATTATTAAAATAACTTGCAGAAATTTACAAAGTGTGTTAAAAAAAACCCAACAACCAACTTTGAATTTCCAGTTCAGGAGTACAAAATTGTCCTTTCCATTTGAAAATAGTGAACTTTGTTGGGGTTAAGTCCAGTTTCTTTTTCTTCCCTGCTAGTCACAGAGTATAAATCACACACAGGTCAAGGAGCCACCAGACTCCCCCTTAGAACCTGAAAGCTGAAATAAAATATTCCCAGTGAGTCTGGGGTCATCAGCTGACCTAGCTCTAGCACACAAGAGAGGTGCAGAGGAAAGGATCACAAAGTTAAAATGATGAGGATTCAAAGAAGGACTGGAAAAAGTATAGGGGAAAAAAGGGAATTGGGGTAGAATTTTAGCAGTGGAAAGCAGGAATTGCAATGCTGGGAATGGGTTTTGTAGCCCATAGCATCTAAACTATGATGAATAGAGCCAGGAAATGAACTTTGGTGAGAAACACAGCCTGGAGGCAAGTTTGGTAGTCTCCCTTTTTATCCTTGAAGATCTAGAAGCTATAACTGAAAATAAATTCAGAATCCTGCAGGGAAATACTGAATTTTTATGGGAACAGCTAGGACAGGCTCAGACAGTATTTATCATCTGCTCTGAGGAAAATAAATTTGTTTTGAGGATAAAGTCATGGTTCCTCTTTTAAAATTTTGATTTTATTTTGGTCTTCCATCTTCTGGAGGCTTCTCATGTCTCTCAGGAGAGCTGGAAAAACTGGAACAACAACCATCATTTGTATAAGGATTGTTCTTATCCTGTATTTTAAATAGACCTCCATTAAACTCTTTACCTATTTCATCTAATTTCACATTATTTCCATGTATTTTGCATCTTTTCACTGGAATCTGCTTTATCTAAATTTTGCATGCACAGTAAGTCAGATATTATGGGATCTGTGACAAAAAAAACCAGGAAGAGAGGAGCAGTTTTGCTCCTGAACTGAAAGAGGAAACCAAGAGCAGACATGAAGGAAAAGCTAAACTCAGAAATGTCTGCAAACCTGCAGCACCAGCAGCTGGGGGGTGCAAGGTGCTGCCCCAGCGTTCATATCAGCAGCCTTGGTCTGATTTTTGTTTCCTTTCTCCTTGTTTGAGTTACCTGTTTTTATTCCATGATCTTTGGTATTTAATTTCTCCAGATTCTAAATAGCCTGATGGCTCCTGCAAAGAAGAGTTGGAATGTTTTTGAGTCAGCAGGTTTCTCTGGTTGTATTTGAATGGGAGAAGAATTGCTGGGATATCCTTCTGGTAGTTTGACAGAAAAGAACCTTTTTCACAGCCAGGAATCTTGAAACTATCCAGGGGCTGCTGCTCTGCTGGAAGGCAGCATGAGGATGCAGGCAGAGGTGCTGCTGATTATATGGTTAGAAAGTTAGTAAATGATGTTTCTTTAGATTTAATTCTCCACTTTTATCAACTCTTATGACATTTTTTAACTAGAATTGCCACGTATTTCAGAGAGAAGACAGCAGTGCCAGGATCTGCCTCTGGGCAGCTCCTTCTAGTGAAGATTTCTTGTTGTTCTGAAGAAGACATAGCCCTCACAATGCTGCTGACACCTCTGGGAAAGGAGGAGACAAAAGGAGGGGAAATGTTTAGTTTAGAGACCCAGAGAAAAGCCTTCCACACTCTGTGCATGTTTTCTTGTTATTAAGAGAGGTTTATTAAAGGTCTTATGTTAATGAAAATGCTTGTACAATCAGCCATTGGAAGTATTTCTGGAGGAAATGATAATATGCCCTTTACTGTGGCTCAAAAGGGATTCTTATTTTAAACTTCTTGTGCTAATAGAGCAACATGGCTTTGAAGTCAGTGACCACCGAAATGTCGAGCATGTTTATAGATAGGTACAAATATGCATTTATGAACTGCCAATTCTCTCTCAGCCTATCCCAGGGTTAAGGGAGACTGCCTGGAATGTCACCCTATAACTAAAAACACCATGGCAGCTGGCCAGCTTGTAGAGAAAGCACCAAGAGGACAGTGTTTCACTTCACAGCAGTAGCTGGTGCAGTCTCTTAAGTTTATGTTCTTTCTTTCGGGTTTTCTTTTGTTTGTTTGTTTGTTTGTTTGTTTGTTTATTTTTTTCTGAATTTCACTGTATTCTCTTCAAAATGCCCTACTCCTTACAAATCATCCAGCTTGTTTTATCATTAGGCAGCAGTGAGAAAACAGAAAGAAGCTTCCCTCTAAAACATAATTTAACTCCCATGGGAACAAAACCATGTCTAATTTGCATGCAGAAATTCATTGTAACAAGGAAAATATAAAGGAATAAATTCTAAGAAAAGAGGTCTATGCCTATTCATACCACTATTTTCCACACTTTTTTAATTTTATTATCTTTAGTAAAATCTCTTTCTTTATAATTTCAAATGATGTTATTCTAAAATTCTGTCCTAATGGCAAACTATGATAAAAATTCCTTTCTGGTCATCCCTCTTTCTGTCTGAGAATAGAAGTGCCTGGCCCACAACTTGCTGAAATCGAGAGTTCTTTTCTTTGGCTTCAGTGGACTTTGTGAACAGGTTGTTTGGATTCTACTGGATTATCACTGCTCAAAACAGAGCAGTGGGTCAAAAGGGTCAAAAGGGTCAAAAGGAAGACAATTTCAAGACAATGATTACATCTTGGCTTTTACCAGTCCTTACTGAAATATTCACATCTTGTGGACAAATACATTGCTGTTTGCAATAAGATTTGTAATACTTGACAAAAATCAGTGAGGGCTTAGGTGAACATATCTCCATCTCAGAGGAAAATGGAAACAGCTCAGACTGTAACCCCAAAACCATGATATTTCTCTCTCTCACCCACCTTTTTTTTTATATCTTTGGGTAAATTATGAGTTATATTCAGCAGGGGCTTGTTTCCTGCTTTCTAAACCACCCAAGCTCAAGTGCAGAAATCAGTGAAGCTGTAAAACCTTGGGAGTGTAGAGAACAACACAGACACAAGGTCTGCACTCTATGAGTCAGTGAAGGGCACATCTGTGCAATAAATCCACATCTGCTTAGTATGATAGACCTCCAAAATCATGGCAAACATTTGAAATAGCTTGAAGAATTAAATGTTTCCCCCATCTCCTCTTTTTCCCCTTCTCTCCAAGATTTTCAGTCAGTCCCTCATTCCCTACATTCATCGCATCTCAAAACACATCCCTGGAATCAGAGCCTGCTTTATCATTCATCCTTTTCAGAACAGCCTGCTGACAAACTCAAAAACAGCACCTCAACCCACACCCAGAGTTTTGAAAAAGAAATAAATTATTGCAGAGCTGTGGAATCTGTCTCTGCTCCCACAGAAGTAGTAAAGTGGGTTGAATGTGCACAACGGGATTCTGAAAAATGAAATTATTTGGAATAAACGAGCGGTGACCTGTGCTAATCAAAGCAGTTTTGTCTCTCTGCCATGACATGTTTACACTTCTAGATGCAGCACAAGTTGGCAGGATTTTTGCTCATCACAGCTATGTGGGATTTTTCTGCGTATTTCAGTCATCAAAAATTTTTTGACAATAATTAGAAGTCAGCTTCTGTTCCCATTTCTGCTTGAAGTTACACCAGGGTAACTCTAGAGTAGCTCAGTTGAAATTCTTTCCAGTACTCTAACAGTGTATTTCACACTTTGTGATACAAGGAGAAAAAAACCTCTCTTTTAATGTAGCCACAACATTTGATGTAGCTTAGACAGGTATTGCCTCCTGCCAGATGCTTTTTAAAGCAGGTTATGAAAAAAATCCTGCTTGTTTTGTTAAATATTCACTGTCACAGCCTTTGGAAAGTAAATATCCAAATCAGCATAATTTTCCCAATTCATCATGTGATTAAGGAATTCAAAGTCCAGAGGCTGTGGGTGTTTGCAGCTCAGGAAGGTTGAAGACGTCAAGAGCCTCACTGCAGAATGAGGAGTTTTCTGCCCCCTTCCATCATTTCTGTATCTGCAAGGACGAGCCCCTGTGCTCTTGGAACTTCAGCAGTGGGACAGGAGTCTGCATCTCTTTCAAACAATCCACAAGAGAGGAAAAAGGCTCCCCCCAGAGAATGCCAGGAGCTCAGAAAATGCACACAGAACAAAAGCCTTTGTCAAATGTGAGCTGCTGGCTGCCCACCAAAACACATTAAGAAATATGTTTTGTGGCTTAAAGCAAATTGAATTTTACTGACTTTGAGGTCCAAGAAGGCTTAGAAATTGATTTTATGAAATTTCAGGGAAGCCATGTCATTGGTTTGTGCCTGCCTCTGAGCTAAAAATACTCTTCTGACAAGAAAACATGCAAATCCAAGTTCACATCCAGGATCTAAACCCCAGCCTGTTCTACCTTCATCAGGAGTTTCTGATGGAAGGCTCCAGTTTTCAGAATTCTTTTATTTAGTTCTAAACAATTTGGCTCAGTTCTTCCAAAATATCACAAACAAACAAACCCCCAAAAAATAAACAAAAAGAACTTTGCAATCCAGAAGTGCTGTAACTAAAACAAGTGTTCTGCACAGGACACAGAGCCTCAGTGTAGCAAGAGCTTTTCTTTACAAATAATCTTTACCAACACAACAGTTACAGAGGCTTTTTTATTTTAAACAGCTGCTAGAACGATATCTTTATGTGAGTGCATAAAGAAGAGCGATAAATATATATGTGTACACCCTCACACAGATTGCAGCCTTTCAAGAGGGTGAACTATTTACTGGGAAAACAAACCTCCTCTGGGTTTCTATCCATCCTGTGAGCCAAATTCCCATTAGCACTCTTTCAGGTGCATCCTTCTGCCAGCACAAATCCACACAAATCCATCTTGGTAAAGATGCCTGCCTGTTTTTTTTTTCAGTAATTTACATTTGAGTCTTTGTTTCCTTCAGAAGAGCTGAGGAAGAGGCACTGCAATAACCTGAGAGGAGCCTAAAAGCCCTGGGAACAGAAATATTGATACAAATAATAGCTAAAGACTGGTAGGATTAAAGGAGGGAGAGAGGGTGGCAGGGGAGGGATTGTTTTGCTGAACCTGTTTTTCTATTACATGGTAAAAGACAGCCCCTGTCCCTAAGGACTGCCAGGGTAAACTCCCAAGGGAACAAAAGTCAGACAAGGAGCAACCACTTGCTCAAGGAGCACTTCTGTTGGCAGGGTTTGGAGCTCCTGACTCCCCATCCAACATCCAAGTCCCCCAGACTGCTGGCTGAAGTTCAGAACAGTTGTCAGTTCATTCAGAGGAGAAAACACTATTTTAGCAAAATATTTCAAAGTATATCTCTCAGTATTGGAAAGCAGTGGTTCATGTTAGGCTATATTATTACATTATTTTAATTATACAGTCATGTTATATATTATGCTTGTGCTGATTCTTTCTGGCCTGTAGAAACCCTCCCTACACCCACGGCACTTGCACACATTACTTCAGAAGACAGGAACATGTGCAGCATCTGCCTTTTTTTGCTTGACTGATTGTGTTTACTTCATTTCACTCCATGCCACTTCTGCTTCTAATTTCCTACAGCACACACCTTCCCAGGAAGGTCAGATTGGCAGCAGATGCTAAAGATGACTTATATTTCCTGCAACTAGCAAGCACTTTCCACTTCAGCTCAGTGGTAAGCCATGCGTGGACCAAACAAACCATCCAGCTGCTTTTGAAGAAAACCCATATTGCTCTATTACCAAAATAAAAGAAAATGGATATTTATGGATAAACAGCTATGTTTCTGGCACACGCTTCAGCAGTGGCTGTTGCAGCATCACAGTGAAATTACCCTGTTAATGAATCCTGTTAAGTGCTAATGACAGGTGATGTGCAGCAGAGCACACCGCAAGCTCTGGTGGCTTGCAGCAAATGACACACACAGAGAATCTGCTTTATTGTGGGGCAAGGGGGCAGCTCTGAGGGGGAGACCTTTACCTAATTATGGCATTACAAAACCCCTTAGAGCCTTAAAAAATGAAAACCTACTCATAACATGCCTAGTTCTTCTGATCAGAAATTCAACACTGTTTCTCAAGTGTTACTGACCATTGCCAACAGATTTCCATCGGTTGGATCTATCACTGTCATGCAGTTTTTCCTTATATTTATGCTTCACACCCTTAGCCAAGCACAGGTTTTCACTGTGACACAGTGTTAGCAATAAAACCCACTAAAGATTAATATATTTGATGCCAGTTTATGTGGGATAATGAAGCAGTGCCTTTCAGTACCACAGAGGAGTGCATTTTCACGTTGTCGAATAAACCTTGTGAACGGCAGAAGGGATTGCAAGGGGATCACATTTGGTGACAGCTTGAGATTGTGCTCCTGAGCTTGCAACAGGTCCTGCCAGATCAGTGCTTCAGCTGCAGAGATTTGTTCCAAATTGCTACTTGTTGATCAGGACATTTCCCAGGAACGTAGCATCAGGACATTTTGTTACTTCCGATAAACAACGGGCTCTGAAGCAGCAGCTGGGCACAAGAGGTTTCCCCGACCAAACAAACCAGCTAAAGGACACTGTCAGGTGGGAGACTGTGCTCTGACCACCACAGAATCCTGCTTGGGCTGCAGTTTTAAATCTCTCCTCTCTGGTACAGCCTGTCAGGGCATTAAACACTGTGAGAGTGTGGAGAGCTGGACGGGACAAGAGCTGTTTGCATGATGTGGGTGCCATGGCAGGGACACTGCGGCTCTGCTTGGAGCCTCCCTTTGCAGAGGATTATCAGCAGGGAGTGGGAAGACAAGGACTAAGGATTAATTTTTTTCCTGACAGTCTCTGACAGGTTTCCTTCTGTGCTACCATGGTGCTGAGGTAGTTTTTGCATCCTTTGGTGATCAAGCCTGACTGAGGTGCCATCAGGGCAGGGTTAGCAAGGCTGGTGTTTGAACTGAACTGAATTCATGACTGAATTCACCCTGATGAGGATTCTTCTCATTTTAGCTTCTCTGTCTCATATTTGTTACTTCTTTCCTTCAGTGTGGCTTCTTTCCTCTTCTTTCTAAACTTCAGTAGTATGTTTAATTCTCTTTTTTCTTTACTAATTTGTTAAACACGAAAGAAGTAAAAATGCATCTCTAATAGTCCTCAGGCTAATTTCTCTTGTCAAGCTTTCCTAAGCCCCTCAAATACACTAAAAGGCAATTTTTCATTCGTGAAATGGATGAACTGAGAGAGGGAAGGCAAACAGAAGCACTTGGGAGCACACCTGACTGTTGACTGCACTTGCTGCCTAAAACACCTAGCAAACAACTCAACTGGTATTTCCTATTTCTCCTGTGAATTTTCCCTGCAGAACACATTTTTGGAAAAGTATATTTTTTTAGAATCTATTCTCACTGAAGTAGTAGAAAACTTAGGTTTTATTTTATATTTATAGTATATATATCTATTTGTTAACACACACATTTTGTAAGATACGTGGGCAGGTATTTGTTTTGAAATAAGTAGCAGAGAAAAGTCTTGAAAAGACAATTTGGTTTATTGACCTGCTCTGGCGGAGACATGAAGCCTTCTCCATGATAATACTGGGAACCATTATCAACACAAGTACTGGACAAAAACACTGATTACAATTTTCCCCACCATTGTAGTTTAAGTGATATTAGAGTACAAGAGAAAGCAGTGAAAGCTGAGGTCTTCCTCTTGGGTATTTTGAAGACCAACTGTTCAGCTAGAGATAGGTGAACTGCTTTTCCTTTACTCATTGTTTTGTTTGCCACAACACAGAGTTTAAAAGCCTTGATTTATCGTTTGGAAAGTGCTTTAAGATCCTTTCACAGGGCTGGCTATAAAAATGCAAAGTATTAGGAAACAAAATCCCAAGAACAATTAAAAATTAATCACCTTCAAGACAGACGTCTCAGAAAAGTGTTCAGTGGAAATAAAAAGATAACCTGGGCTTGCAGGAGGGGCATTATTCGCAGGAAAACTGAAGAAAAACAACCACTTCCAATGTTTGCTGTCCCTTCCTTTCTTGTGTGTGTTCACAGTGCCATGGGAAGCAGGAGGATGGAGGACAAGGAGTGTTCCCTGAAGAGCAGAGATGTGGAGGTGCCCAGTGGGGAGTGGTGGGGGAGCATTTAGGAGGGGGTTTTTGGAGCTGAGGAGAAAGAAGAGAGGCTGCCAGAGACAGGGGCAGAAGTGCCTGGAGGAAGGTGTGGATGGAAAGGGATTGATCTGTAGAGGTAGGGATGGGGAGGAGTTGGCATTTGGGACTCAATTACCTGGAGGCCTGTCATGGGAAGTGGAGGAGGAAATTGTTGTTCCTTGGGACAGGAGGAGCAATGTGAGGATGTCACACTTGTGTCAGTCCTGAGGTAACTCCATACTCCACTTTGTTGGCACATACAGGGTAGTTTTCCTAGGAAGTCACTGAATAAGAACAGAACAAGCACCAGGAGGTCCCAGAGGGGATCCCAGAGGGGATCCTCTCTCATCACAGAGCCTTTTTGGTCTGCCCCTGAATGTCTCCAGCTCAGCCTTCTTGGAGAATCTCTCCCGGAGCTTTGCTGGCCATATCTTCATGAAGCTTTTACTGAGCTGGACCAGCTGCATTTTAAGGCAAATCTTGTCCTACAGAGCTTGTAGCAGCTACTCTGAGTAGTAAATTGACAGAAATACAGCACTGGCCATTAAAGAGAGGAGTGAGATCGTGTGTATGAATCAAGGATTATACAGTGACCCAACGCTGTACACAAAGGACAAAGAAGTGATGTAGAAGAGTTTATTGTTTGGTAATTGAATTTACAGACAAAGGAGAAAATTTGAAGTAAAATAATCTGAAGGCAGAGAGTCGGCAGTGTAATTGAATTAATATTCAATATTATCCATTTTTTTGGTATATAGATGAGTTATAAAAATCCCAAGGAAAACTGACTTGGAGCACAGAATCTCACTGTAGTTGCTCCAAACTAAAGGTGTTTGTGCTTGTGGTCTGGTTATCTGCTGAACTGCTGGACACTTGCCCTAAACTCTCAAGAAATTTTATGTTTAAAAAGTTTCCTTTGGGTTTTTTTATGCAATGTCCTTCTTGTTTTTTTCCTATGGAAGTGAAAAACTAGTAATTTTATCTGTTCACATTTTTTTTCCCCAGCTTCAATTATTTTTAATGGATGTTTCAAGCTTTCCTTTTACAATGTTCTGATAGCTACTCATACACAAGGAAAAAACCAAACATTCAGCAAGTGAGCTATAAATGCCACATTTTTTAATGGTGAAAAAGACTAACTTTCTGAATCTTGATAGCAGTACTTTGGGAACCACTTCACAGAATGCTGTGGTTTTTTTTTTAAACAAAAGTCAAGCAGTCCACATGCTGCCAGCCCGACAGTGTAAACAAATCTGTTTTTCTGGATTCCCTTTGTCAAATCAGCCTCCAGCTGAAATGCATTATCTCAGATGAAATGTATCAGGCACATAAAGCAATAATTACAGCTGCCTGGCTGAATGTTGAGAATAAAGAGCCAGCCTTAGATCAAGGTCAGCGAGAGAGGGTGCAGCTAATACACACAATTTTTCTGTAGGACCTGGGAGCACACTTTCTCCATAGACACAAAACCCAGGGAATACTGTGCTGACAGGATGTTAGGAGGAGCACAGCGATCAACAGGCTGTAGAAATTACTCTTTGCACATCTAACAACTCCTTTTTCTGGCTTCATGTCATTCTTGGGCACTGTGAACCAGACATCACCGAGAGCCACCCTGCTCAGCCTCCTTACTGGTGTTCAAGCAGGGATCTGCAGACCCAGGGAGAAGCTGCCTCAGTGGGCTGGTACCTGAACCAGCCTCCCACAGGACATGGGAATGCTTGGATTGACTTTCATACCTCGCAGGAGGACTAACTTCTTTGCACTAGCTGTTCCCAAAGGACCATTGTAGAGGAAAATCTAGGTTTGGTTTGTATGGAAAAAAAAATATCTGTTTATAAAATCCTGAGCACCAAGTCCTCTGAGCTGACACTATGGAGAATTTGCTCTTTCTGAGCACCTCTGCCATTCAGGTTTCCTGCACTGAGCTGATGTCATGGAAAATTTCTGAGTGAAGCAGTTGGTGAAAGTTGTTCTTGCCTTGGCCAAGGGTCAGATTTGGAGAAACACGGCAAAGCTCCTTAATAGGAGCTGATTAGTTCTTAAGAGCCACCCTAGCCCATCACAAAGGGCACCACAGCAGTGACTGCAAGGCTCCACCCTGTGGTTTCAAACCCTCTGGAGATCTCCAGGCAGAGAAACTCCCAGCAGAATTTCTGTCAGCCCAGTGCTGCTGCCAGATCCACGGTCCAGGACAATCCTGAGGACCCTAAACAGCCCAATGAACATGGCCTGGTGCATAATTCCCTACTCTGGAAGGGGAAAGCCTGGCAGGAAATCTGAGCTAGGTCCTGATGACAGTCAAAGGCTGCAGAAGAAATCAAATTCCCTAGTGCTCTCAAGGGATAAGGCCATGCTCACCAGGAGAAAAGGAAAGCAGAGAGCAAGGATGAGGACCATTCCTTAAGAGCTCATCCTGACCATTCAGTTCCTCCCAAACATTCACTTAGGGACAGCAAATACCAATAGTTTGTACATTTCTCTTCAGAAAACGGTACTATGAAAACAAATAAAAACTGGTGGACCTGATAGTGTCTTGTTTGAAGGCCACAATTCTAAGAGATATTAGAATACTGCACTCAGCACTGCTCCACACAATAACTTAACAGCGTGAAAATTATATTCTTTGTTTGGATTACCTTTTTGCTCACCAAGGTTTAAACCTACTCTGAAAATCTGTGGAGCAAGATCAGGAAAAAGCTAACACCAAAGAGCAGAAATATCCCCATTTTATCTTCAGTAGCTTTGTTTCATACAGTGTTGAAGAAAGTTTTCAGTTTGAATATTTATTTGGGCATTACTTAGAACATTGCTTATTCAGACTATCACTGTTTGTTCTTTGAGAAAAACAACCCCAAACAAAACAGAGAACAAACAAACCAAACCTCAAGCCCATATTATTTGGTTTAAAAGTCATAAGTTTTTATTTGGTAAATAGGATTTGTTTTGCATTAATCTGAAATTAACCCTGCAGTTTTTAAGTTGTCAACACTGTCAGCTTTTGATTGTCAACAGCTTCATTTTTCTACAGCATTAATGTGCAATAGCATAATGAATTTATATGAGTTCAGAGACAAACTTGTTTGCTGCAGTAGACTCAGAGAGGAAAAGTTATGGATTCCCTAGAAACAAGGGGGCTTAGACTTAACAATATAATTAAAATGATTTTTAAAAAGCATTAAACTTTCTTTATCTCATAACTGAGGTGTGGGTGTGTTTGTAGTGCTTAGTTGATTTTTGTGAAGTTATTATTCACTTACAGACAAAATAGAATTTCTACTTAGATCATATGAAGTAAAAAAAAAATATTTGAAGAAACAAATTGTCTCCTCATCTAAAGCATTCTTAACTAAGGGTCCTGTACCAAAAGATTTGTGCTGTTCTGTGCAAAAGGAACTGTCACAGCTGGCTGTGCAATGACGTTCCTCTCAGCTGGAAGATTGGTATCAGGGCACCTCTCTCATACATTATTCTCACTACTGCGCAAAACTGGAATTTGTGTCCAGGTACTCTGGCAGAGAAAGAAATAGTTTTGCCTATTGAATGTGGGAATTTAATTTTCAAACTAACCATTCTCCTGCACTGTTTTAGTCCATGCTCCTGTTCACAGAATCACAGGATATCCTGGCTTGGAAGGTCAAGTCCAACTCCTGGTCCTGCACAGGACACCCCAAAAAGATGACCCTCCCTTTGGGAGCAGTGTTTGAAACAATGCTGTGTTTGAAATCTTACCTACAAAATTAGGGTCCAAAGTGTTTTGGTGGAATTTTCATTGTAGGAAAGAAGAAGCACTGAGCACTTGGCTGGTTTTGACTGTTCCTCCTCAAGTCTGAATTTGAATGTAATGAGATGCACTCTCTGTATTTTCAGTGGCATTGTTATTCAACTGTTGGGTTTTGTTATGTTCAATTGGAAGGACCTTTTCCCCTATTTTCCCAACACTCTACCAAAAAGTTACTTGAGCCATTTATTTTTTATTTGAAACTGTATTTTGTCTGTCAAAACACTAAAGAATGATGCTCTCTTTTGACTTACAGTTTTTATCTGGCTAGACATGTCTGCATTTAAGCATCTAAAATAATCTGTTTTTCCCAAAATAAAAAAAAACACGTCAAAAATAATTTGATGGGAATAAGAAACATGAAAAATACTTCTCAAAATTAATGAGCATGTTTGAAAAGTCTCTTCTTAGTCAATAATTTAAGTCATAAAAGGCCATGAAGCTCTAATTTTGTTAGAATTTATTAGAGCTTTTCCCTTTTTGTTCAAGAAGCTGCCCTCGGTTTTCAAATCATCACAAATTAATTAGAATAAAGTAGATAGTGTTTTCTTTTCCAAACATTCTCATGGATGTACTGCCTACAGGCAGGAGTTTACACAGGCTGTGTTTGTGTGTAAGATCTGCTTCTTATTTCTTTATTTAAGTCAGCTAACAAACACGGTTTGTGTTATTAGTGATGGGAAGAGCATTCCAGATGGATTTGTTGTTTTGTTCTCTATAAGCAGAATTAAAGAGTTGGGAGGGTGCAAGCTCCTGGTGACACGTATTTTTATCTAATTAAAGAAACGCACCAGCAGTTTGTACAAAATAATTTTCTGAGCGCACTAATAAATATGTAGAAGACTTTGAAGATAGATTGGGTTGTTTTTTTTTTTTTTTGTCTGGATCCAAGCTTATTGGGGTTTTTTTTCTTTTTTTTTTTTAAACTGTCTCAATAGTCAGCAAACATTTACTTACAATTATTTTTTCCTCCAACTGATGGCATGAATAATTAATATGATAAAAGGTTCCAACACATCAAATCAGTAAACAACCTTCAAGAGGAACTGGCACACATACAATCCCTCAGACAATCAGCAGGAATAACTTCTGCCAATTAGACCTGTGAATTGGATTGATATTTTTGGCCTACAATAGTTAGCCAAGCTCTGTGGGTTCAGTTGCCCCTAAAATGATCAAGAAGATAACTCAAAGGCCTTGTGTGGTTGGAGCTAATTAAAAGCAGGGTTAGGAGATGGCATCATTGGGCTCTGCTTTTTGCTCAGCAGCTTTGGGGTGGGGATGTTCCCTGAGGTGGAGGCAATCCCAATTCTGTCACTTCTTCAAATCTGCCTCTCCTCCCTCCTGTGAAACGCCCCTGTGGCCAGGTGATTCTGAGGAGGAGCTCTGCTTGTCAACGCTGCCAGACTTTGGTGTCCACTGGAGAATGGCCCAGGGGAGTGTCCCAAACACTGCTCCTCCCCACTCTGAGGGGAAATTTTGATCCAAGTGTTGTTCACTCAGTGTTTGCTCCTTGCTCTGATTAATAGTCATTCTCACACAGCAAAATAGTGTCAGTAGAAGAGGTTCAGAGGTGTCCTTTCAAATACTTCTTTTGCTTCATGGTTAGTATATCCTATCAGATATTTTACTCTGCAGGTTTTAATTTCTTATTTCTTTTTCATATGTTAGTCTGTACATTTTGGTCAAATTGTTCTCCTTTCTTTTTGATAAAAAAAATATATATATATATATTTAAACTGAGGTTAAAGGTTTTCTAAACATTGCAATGGATACATAACAATATTCATCAGAAAGGCCACTGTGGCTGAAACTTTATGAGGAAGAAATGCTCAGCTGGCATTTTAATTTTTATTATACCAAATTTTTTATTTGCACATTGCTTTAATTTAATACCTGTCTGAGAATGTCTGAGTTTCTTTTTGGGCTCTGGCAGGACAAAGATAAGGGCAGTGTTGTGGGGTGGCTGAGCATTGTCCCACTGCATCCTGCATCCCCTCACCTCATCTCTCTGCCCTGGCAGTGTCACAATGCCACCCCCTTTTAGGTCTGCCTTCCAAACATTTTTACTACACATGAGAAGTCAAATAACAGAGGAGACTATAATGAATTTAATTTAATTAATTTTTTCTCTTTTTTTGCCTTTTTTTTTTTTTTTTTTTCCCTCTTGAAATGCTTACAAGAAACTGCATTGGAATCCCAAAGTAATGGAACATTTAAAAACCAGCTGGGGACCTAAACCAACTTTAAAGAGTTAGAGTAGCACGGATGCATGACCAAGAGGACAGATACGATTCATTGTAATTGTGGCAGGTAACTTGCCGTTGTAGTGAGGAACATAAAATTCTGATTAAAAAAATAAATAAATCTCAGGATATCTAAATAATCAAAGAATGAAAATGCTAGAAATTAATCTTTGGGTGCATAAATATAGCAAGAGCTTATTTAGTAAACCTTGTTCTGGGTTTATACACACAGAAACACCTAAACTTGTGCAAAACAATTGAGCTTGGCTTGATGGGAGCGTTGTGTGCAAGTATATAAACCAAAAATACATTTTATGCCACATATATCTATGGCTCTTTCCAAACCATAGCTTGTTCCAGGTTGCTATTTGAATTTTAGCAATTAATTTCAGGATTTATTTTTAGGTTTTGGTACCTTAAAAATGCTTTCTAAAGACAAATAACATGATGTGAAGAGACAAAACATTACTTCCCATGGAAACATGCTGGAGTCATAGAGCCTTTTTGTCTTCAGTTTCTTCACAGAAGAGCAGCAGTCTGTTTAAAGAGAGTTAGGAATCCTCAATATTTTTCATGCTGAATTATTTTCTTGACTATGTATCTATATCTATACCTATATATCTATATAGGTTTATTTTAGGACAATTTATTTGCAATGGAAAGGCAGTTTGTAGCCATTTGGGTTCTTTTCTCTAGAAACACAGCAATATGAAAGCATAAAAAATAACACTGAAGAAAATGTATTTGAAAAAGGAAGAGGAAGAAAGGATAAGAATAGAAAGATATCACCACACATGGAATTAGGGGTGGGATTTGATTATTCTAATTTTGATGTCCACTGGTTGACGGCATCACCTTGATCCATCTGAGGTGGGGGAAGGCCATGAAACCCAAAGTTAATAAATGTTAATAAATTAATCATAAATTACTAAATGTTCAGGTTTACATGGGAACACCCAGGTGGCTCCTTTGGGGAGATTTATACACTATCTGGGGAGTTTTGCACAGCCTGAAGGAGCACTGGGGGTCACATGTACTCCTCTGGTGGAATGCCCCAGAAATTAATCTGGGGCTCCTTGGGGGCTTTGGTGGTTTATGACCCCTTCTAAGCCACAAGAGCTGCCTCCTTAAGTGGATTATGCCCCACCAGAAGGGGACAATTCCCTCAAGCCTTTGTCAATGTCCCCATACCTGCCCAGTGCAGAGTTTTATGCCTGACCAGTTGTGTATGGGAGGGCATTGGCACCATGAAAAGCACTGATGCCTCAAGATTTTTAGCTTTTCATATATTTTTCACATGTTTGTAACTTCCTAGACTGTTAATACACAGTTATAATTCTAGTACTTTTCCTGCCCTCTCCCATAATTTAACAAACCCTTACTAATACATTCTTGGAATTCTGTTTACCCTTGCCTTTGATCTGGCAAGGACACTTTATTTTGCACTGTACATCAGAGACACAGTAAAGTGTAGGGCTTTACAGAGGGGGAGGGCTCCAATGGGTCAGAACCTGAGGGAAAATCACCTCACCAACTGCTCTTCTAACTGGACAGTATTTGATAGATGTACTAATCAACTAGCCTTATAAAATTGAAGAAATACTGTATCACGTGTGCATATCACCATTTTGTGAACCTTGAAGGTTTTCAACTAAATATTTGCTTTTATATTATCATTTTAGCACTGTTTGGAAAAAAAGTTTTGTGTTTTATTCCAGGCAAGAGCACTTTCTCCCCTCCACGTGGTCAGCTTCTTATCAGCCCTTATCTGTCTCAAACCCCAGCCTGTAGCTTCTGGTTGTGGGAGGTTACCCTGCGAGCCTCAGCAAAGCACCCCTGCCTTTGAAAATCACCCAGAATTTCCCAATTGTTTGGGTCATTTTCCATAAACATTTCCCACCTGGATTGCACCCAGCTGCTGTGGATGGATGGCACCACAAACTCAGCCAGCCCAGGCCATCGTGTCTGCTGTGGTGCTCTGCTGCCTTCATCCTGCAAGATTAATGTGATCCATGTCACAGCCAGCAGACTTAAAATCAATATGAAATGGTCTCCAGTGAAGCTCCTGAGACCCCATCTCCTGGGGTAATAAGGGAGGTCAGAATCCTTCAATATCAAGCTCTGTGTCAGGGAGATTCCTGCCAGAATCAATGGAGCTGAAGCAGTAACTGTTTCAGTAGGGCTGTCCCCGCATGACACGCATCCAACACATCCTTTCACTGCATCCAACACATCCTTTTGCAGCTGACAGAAACTGCCAGGAGGGAATCTCAGCCTCCTTCACCCACTGCATATGAGCACTGCTCAGCATCTCCACAAAAAAAATCTCCTTAGGAGTGTAGCAATTGCGGCGTTTTCAAAGGATGCGTTTATATTTTTCACTTGTACGGTTTCACTTTTTATGGAAAAGTCATTTAGGCTGAAGATAAGCCTCAAATTAAAGCTATTTTTTTTTAGGTTTACAGTAAATGCTTACATTTGTTTAGGTTCAACAGCTTTTTAGTGATGTGCCATGCTATTGGCATTGTGACACAACCTGAATAATGCACCAGTAATTCAGAGATGCTTGGAAATGGCAGTATTTTATGGGCACAAATAGCAGAACCCTTGTTGGATGAAAAGGAAATGAAAATAAGGTGGATTTATCCAAGTATCTCCCACACAGTGAGATAGCAAAGTATTATCATATTCAGTGCTACTTTAATTATTGATGGACAGTTCAAATATCTTTCATCTCTTTGGCAAAGAATATAAATCTATTTTTTTCTTGTTCAAACTGATCCAATTTATAAGGCTGGTAATGTTTTCTACTCCAGATTTGTGTTTGCTAAAAAGGAACTTAAATTCTCTTAATATTTAATACTATTTCTGAACTACCTGATACAAAAGGAGGATCTTCTCAAAAAAGATGACACAACATTTTTTTTCAAAACACTCATCAGTTCTCTGTGTTTCTAAAATACATAACCTTTCCCAGATAGAAATTCTCCTATCTAAAATGTACTAAAATTTGGTCCACTAAAAAGATTTTTGCTTGTTTTATTCCAGAAGGAACTCAAGTAGTATTTGTGTGAGAGCTTTTCTATTTGTATGTTCATCTTCTTTGCTTTGTTCTCCAATGAGAGATAAAAAGGCAAACTCAGGATCTCCAGAATGCTTTTTTTTTTTAAAGATATTTGGTAAGAGAGGGGGAGAAGTGAACAAACTTGAGTTTCTTTCAACACACACTTGAAAATTCCTGCAAAGTACTGCTTCCACTTTGATTTGAGAGTTAATGGACATTTCAGACTGCCTAATGCAATGGGAAGCAAGGAATTCCAAGCATTCCCATGCTAGCAGGTTCAGGAAAATTGAGTGCTGTGGCTTGATTTTAGAGCAACAAGACTCAGGACTGTGGTGTTCGTTATGACTGTCAGAAAGTCTCCAAGAACATTTTTTCCTGCTTCCTGCTAGGAGAACTGTTGAAATCATGGAATCAAAGAATGGTTTGGGTTGGGAGGGATCTTAGAAATCATCCAGTTCCATCCCCTCTACCATGGACAGGGGAGCCCTCCACTAGACCAGGTTGTCCAGGGCCCCATCCAACCTATTCATACCCAGACCTTTAACCAAAGAGTGTTATTTGTTGTGTATTGTACTGCTGGCAAAAATCCCAGCCTACAAAACATTCTCCTGTGGGAAATCTCTCGGTAGAAGCTTTCCTGCCTCTTATGTTTTCAGCAGCAGGAGGTGCAGGAACTCATCAACACGGAGAGGTAGCAAAGCTGTGCCTTTGCTGTTTTCAAGCTGGGCTCTCTAGAGCCCTGAATTGAGCTCTAGAGAAAGCAAAGGCAACAAGTCTGGTTCTAAATCCTCATCAAATGGCTTCACAGAGATGGTAAGAACTGCACAATTTGGATGTCTGCAGCTAATATTTTGGATTAAAGCACTAAACTATGCAGAAATAAAGGCAGAAAACTCATTTAGGTTGCAATTCTGTCCTTAGTACACTCTGAATTACTGTGCATAGAGTATATTTTGAGAAATTACTTGCTGTTTGGAGACCTTTTAGATCCTCACACTTTACATTGAGCTACAGAATAAATTTTAATCATGGCCTCTAAATTTTTCATGCTACAGTTGCATAAACTCACTAACAAAATATGGAGTGATTCCTTTTATTGTTCCTTTTTTTTTTTTCCTAAATAAAATAAGCGTGTGCAGGGAGGAGAAAGGAAATACAGGAAAGAGTGCAAACCTTTGGAAATATTTGAGAGTTCTCTCCTAATAAATCAGTGTAAATCAGTGAGGTTGAAGGAGGCAGGCTTGATTTCAGGTTTAGGTGGGCCCAGACCAGAAGAAGCCTTGAGATCACCATGAGAAAAGACTTAGCTCTGCTGCCAGGAATCACGTCAGAGCTGTTTCCAGAGAGCCCAGGTATGGAAATATCCTAATTTATCATATTTGGGTCTGAAGAGAAAGCCAGGCTGCCGAATGCAGCCTAGAGGGGATCTGGCTGGAAAGAAGCTGGGCTAAAGATGCCCTCAGAAGCTCTCAGATCATGGGAGTGTGGGAGAATAACAGAGGGCATGACTGAGGTTTAAAAAGCATTAAACTTGAAAGAAATAAGGTCTAGTCCCTGAAGAACAGACTCTGAAATAGAATGGCTGGGAGGTATTGCTTGATGCCTCAGTTAGCAATTTGGTCTGGAGGCACACAAGGTTTATCAAACAATTTAACAAAGTTTTCAGCATTCTCAAGTTTCTCGAGAAGCAAAAACTCCTAATAAAAATACCACTGTAACCCCAAATTAAATAACCCAGATTTTGAGAACTGGCAAGAACCAAAGTTTTAAATACTTCATGCTGTGAAATTTGCCAGAGGATTTTGTAGGCAGACAGTGTCACACCAGTGAGGTGCCATTTTAAACACCTCAGATTTTTCAACAGGTTTAATCATGGTGGAGAACAAGACTTGCTGAGAAGAAGGGAAGAGCTTGGGAGAAAAATTTAGCAGGAAAGTGTGAGATATCTGCTAAGATTTCACAGGTGTTTTTTCAAGGCAGAAAGAGAAGTCTTCAAGGCTAATGCTGAGAAAGAAAGGGTAAAATTAGGGGCAGCAAAATTAAAATATTACTCAAGGTTACTCAAGATTAGCTGTATGATGAATGGTCCACAGAACGCTGCATAAATCAAGATAACTAAGATAAATGGAAGCCTAATTTAAAGATTGTGCTGTCTCTGGATCAGAGCTGGAAGGAACCAGAGGCATGACTGCCAATTTAGAAGGTGCTAGAGCAATACCAAAATCAGGGCAGATCTGTAGAAGAGACTATTTCCTAATGTCTTTACCAAAGATGGTAGAGAAAACTCATCCAGGAACTGAAGCCAGGCAGTGCCATCCATTTTTAAGGTTATTTCCCCCTCTCACAGAAGGAAACTGCTGGCTTTCTTTAAACTGGAACTTCTCTCCCCTGTGACAAGACCTGACTCTGTGCCTTCCTTTCCTATGCCTGACTGCACATTAGTCATTGTACTCCTCATTGCATACTCAAACTTCTTTTCATCTTTTATCCCATTCCTTTCCTCATTTCCTTTTTTGAACAGCTAGGAAATACAATCAGAGAGACCAGGACTCCTCTGCTTATGTTCTGCAAGAATTGGGGTATTTTTAAAGGAAAAAAACCCAATAAAATCTTCTACAGAAATGTATTTTTAAAGATGAGATGCCTTTAACACTTGGATTTATGTTCAAAAATGCCTCTTTCAGGGAATTATTTTTCATTGTGCATGCAGAAAGCAGCTCCCTGACCACCTCTGAGCAGGCACAGAGCCTTGTGAGACCAGGAAGGAGAGAAATACCTTCTTGCTGGTAGAATCTCAGTGAAAATATCCATCAAAGGAGATTTATAATGCACTGACTTTGTTCAAAAGACCAAAGATGATGCTGGATCTACTGAAGGAGGTGATCCAATGAAGAGTGGAAGTGCTGACAGCATTTGACAAGTGATGGAGGTGGCAGATGTAAAGGCTGGGACCATCACCTGCACCAGCCTTGAGGAGCCATGTGAGTCGTGGTCCAGGTACAGCAGGGGTGATAACTCTGCATCCCTTAGGAGTGATGGCTGGAGATGCCTCAAATCTGGGCTTCCTGAGTATGGATGCAAACTGTGATTAGCTGACAGCTGCTGGAAGAAGGAGGCAGCTAAGCCTGAGCATCTGTCAAGTGGATGAAGATTGATTTTGGATTACAGCCAATGTACTCTGGCACAGGGAAGGAAAGTTCCCATTCCCAAGAGCCTTAAGGAACAGCCACTTCCCAAAGAGCAGGAATTCTGGCCTCACCTGCCTGTTCCAAGATGCTTTCCCTTTCCCTCACATCATACACAGAAATTGATGTTAATTGATGTTAATTAAAAAAATCAAGAATCACCCTGATATTCTCAGAGCCAGATGAATAATTTAGTTTCATGAAAAAACTTTAATCAGAAATTAAAGCTTGTTTGCAGGAGTTTTCAGTGTTTCTTCAGCTTAATAACTACCTTCCCTTTGTGTTCCTTCCACTTACTGTTCCCCCTCCTACAGCTTCCTCCAGCCAGTCACTCCTGTTCTTTTTCCCATCCATGAGCTTGTGGGATTTCAGGGTGAGTCAAACTGCAGAAATGATTGTGATAAAAATAAAATAAAATAAAATAAAATAAAATAAAATAAAATAAAATAAAATAAAATAAAATAAAATAAAATAAAATAAAATAAATGAAATGAAATGAAATGAAATGAAATGAAATGAAATAAAATAAAATAAAATAAAATAAAATAAAAATAAAATAAAATAAAATAAAATAAAATAAAATAAAATAAAATAAAATAAAATAAAATAAAATAAAATAAAATAAAATAATAAAAAATGAACAGCAGCTTTAAATTTTTACTTTTAGCCTGGATTCTTGCAGGGGCCCAGTTTGCAGAGCAAAAAATACCAGGGTACTTTATCTGTCTGGAAACCACTGAAGAACAAATTCAACAAAAAAAATAGTAAGAATAATACAGAAAGTGGTGTCATATTAATGATAGTCTCATCACAAATATTCTCATTTGTCCTCCTTATAAAACCTATAAATAGACACAGGTCCAAGGGCACAGAGGGACTTTTGCTCTTTAGTTAGGGGAGTTATTTCTGACTAAAAGTCTGCTCTTTCCCAGTTCTCAGCATTATGTAACAGGGAAATTTGTTCTTTTTGAGAGTTACTACCTGTCTCCCAGCATCTGCACCCACCTACGTACATTAAATAAGTCATTTAATTCTCTGGCTCTGTGCAGCAACTGCATGCCTGCAATTTTGGTTTGTATTTTCAGCTTGAAAAAGTACAGACAAGGGGGTGTATCTACAATCTAATACACATATATGTACCTGCTCCTCCCTCTGGTAGATTATTTAGGGGTTAATGCATTATAATGGAACAGTTTATATTTGTTAGTTATAGATTAATGCACATTGCATGAAAGAAATCTGGCACCGCTCATAAATCATACTTTTATTTTGTATTCTGCTTTTGCCAAAAATATGCACATATGTACAGACACATTTTATTACACAGAGCCACTGCTGAATATAAATAGAATATTTGTCAAACTTCAGATTAACATAAAAATAACATTGTGCAAATACCTGATTCTGCCAACCCACTGGCACATCCTCCACATTTTTAAGTGTTCTGCCTAAAGCAGCATAGCTAATGGATTGCATTAGTGGAAAGAAATAGGTGAAAATACACCACAGGTTAAACAAATACAAGGGAGAGAGGCAGCAGATGTCACTAATGTGAGAAAACATTGCTGACACGCCAGGGGACCTTCCACTTAAATGATATCAGAGAATTAATGATCAAGCACTGACAAGGTGAGGTAGAACTGAGACAATGTCTCACAAATATCGTGGTGTCTGCTAGAATCAAGAAAATTACAACTTCCCTGAGCGAATTCATCGTTTAAAACAGAGGATTGAGCAAAAATCATGCAGAATATTTAAAAATTTACTTCTCTGTTTGATGAATTTTGTATAACCAATCAATATCAGTTGCCTACACATGGAAGCAATGTTATAAATGCTTCTCAAATCCTTTGCAAACTGTATCAAGCTAAAGAGAGTGAGGCTGCGGGATTTGCAAGAGATAAGGTGGTGCCATGTGTTTTTCTTTTTTACCTGAGCATTTACAAAGGTCTTAATTCCACTGACTACACAATTTTTTTTTACAAAAAAGTGTGTTTTTAACTGCAGGCTTAGAACACCTGCACTTGACACTAGCCCCTTCTTGGGGAAGGGCTGCAGTGACATTTTAATGGAGAGCATGAGTTCTGTCAAAGGACACAAAATTTCTCCATGGTGCTGCAGCAGAGCTTGATAGAAATAGAAGCTAAACCCCTTTTTTCACACTTTTTTGAACAATACACAAGTTTTTAACCCATAGGGAAGACACTTAATGCAAAGAGGACATTTAGTCTTTCTCTGCTCCAATCTCCAAGTTCTACTCCCATCTACATTTGTGAACAGTGGAAGAGGAGCAAGAGAAGAGTCAATTCCTTGGGTTTTGCTTGGTTATGTTAGTAGGCATTATTCTAGAAAATAATGATTGCAGGGGGTGAAGTGGAGTGGGACAGTGAAAGCTCTGCAAGCCAAATATAATTAATTTGACTGAGATTTATGTGCTAAAATGTTATTAATTATAGCCCAAACCACTGTTGCACTCCAGGGCTTCTTTCCAGGTTTCATCAGATTCAGATCACTTGAAATAGATTTCACACTATTGTGTCAGTAAGCATAAAAGGGAAAAAATGTGTAAAATTATATATATATATTTAAAATAGTGTAAATAAGGGGAAAGAAAAAGTTATAAAACCCTACTTACTGTATTAAAATGTCAAACTGCCAGTTTCATTGTTTCATAAATTGGTTGGCATTAGCACAGGAATTTCTGTGAATGAAAGGGAATAGATTTTGGAACTTTTTTCTGAAATATATGGACCCCCACATGATTGCTTTGCTTTATAGGTCCTGGTGCAGTAAGACCACATCTCAGTCCCATGAAACACAGTCCTGTCAAAGCTGAGTAAGGAACTGGGAGTATTTCACACACATTGCAGCTGGAGTCAATTCTTCATTAGAACACAGTTCATAATTTTAACAAGTGCACCTACTGTCAGAACTCAGCCTTAAAACATAATGAATATGTCAATGCTAATCAGAAAAATAAATCTAAAAGGGAAATCCTCTCTTGAGCCTGGTCCCCTGATGATTTGAAAGGGGGTAGTGGGTGAGAGAAATGGAAACTGTTATACTAATAGGGGTTTGCTCTGTTTTCTTTGAGGTCTGAAAGCATTTATAAAAAATAAACCCCACAACTTTTAGCCTGATCTCTCAGCTAAGAACATTCTTAGCAACTGACAGTGAAAACAATTCAGTCTTCTTTATCAGCATCCCACAAAATAGGGAGGTTTATGTATTATACAGAGGAATTCCAAATCAAAGCTGGGAGTTTTAATTGCTTTACAATATTAGATAAAGGGAGTCTGGAGCAGAATTTACAAATGGGGAAGCCAGTGGCCTTGACAGCATTTTATTTGAATTCTGTTTTTTTGTAGGTTCTGTGCTCTTTTTCAATAAAGAGCAACCATAAACCTGCAGGACTTTTATCTTTGCTTTGCTATGGCTGTGAGAGCTCAGCAGTTGTTAGAGCAGGGACTCAGAGAGCCTGGGTTCAGCTCCTCACTTGGGAACCAGTTTGGTGTGCAGTCTTGGAAGAGATTCTCTAATTACTGATGATGTGGCAATCTGGAGGTAGCGTTTTATTTCCTGTCTTGCCAAAATAATGTAAGAATTAATTAAAGTTTGCAAAACACTATGAGATCCTGAGGCTAAATATTCTATAGAAGCACTAATGATCTGTCTTATTGGGTTTTGACCATATGCACACAGTCAATTTGATATATTTCCAGAAAAAATTCCTCTTGTCAGAATAAAAAGCTCTTCCTTATTGCTCCATGCCATGATTTTAAAAATAGAGCAAAACAAGCAGTAATTGATGAAGATTTCCTGCAAATAGTTTTTTGATATTTCTCCATGATTTAATAATAATGCATATCAATTTATCCCTACACTTACAAAATATCATTTGGTCAATATTCAGTGTTTCCTGGTCTTCCAAAGAGTGTCTTCTAAAAAATTGTAAACCAAACCATTTGTCTTATGCCTTATTTTCAGTAACCCCACCACTCCCTTCTTTGAAACACAAAATTATCATTTGAGAAAACTCACATCTAAACCCACATCCTTGTGAATGGCCAATGTCTTTCTCTACACAGCCTATTTAAAGCCTACTGTGGTCAAAAGAAAGAAGCTATCTTGGAATGTTGCCTGGAAAACTGGATCACTATCCTTCTGCCCAGGACTGATGCAGATCAAAAAACTCTTTGCAGGTACAGTCTTTTTGTGTGCTAATCCAAGCCCTGGAAGACAATAAGACTTTCAGTTATCTAAGACTTTCATTCAGTTGTTTCACTGCAATTGGAAATTTCAATTAAATCTTGAAAAATTAAGGGGGAAAGAAAAACTTTTTTATTTATCATCAATACTTTAATTTCATTTATCAAAACAGGGATTTATGGCTAAAAGTATGTTATTTTGGAAATGATCTGTATGAATATTGAAGTCTGAAGGGCACTGGTCCCTGATTGTTGGAGAAAAAGCCAAAGGACTGTAGTTGGATCAATTCCTGTGCTGAGGCAAGTCACAAGTGGCCAGGTCTTTTCCAGATGTAATTCTCTTAGAGAATGAGCAGAAACCTCACATAATTTCATGCACAATTTCTGTTCTCCAATTGATTGCTAAAATGCTTTCCTCCTCAACTTTAGGGTGCATTATGCACTTAAAATGTCTTTATATTTAGGTAAAAATATCAGTTATCTTACTTTCCTTCATTGCTCCAATGCAACAAGGAAAATTTTGGAGAAAGTCTCACTCACAGCTGCAAGAAGTTAATTGTGCATGCGATAACAGAACCTGGTCTTGACTGAAGGATGGAAAATCATGCTGCACTCCAGATGAGTAATTTTTGCACTGAATAGTTATTAGTCAGATTTTGGTTTGGTCTCAGGAGCCAAAGCTTCTGCTTTTGTATGTTAGTGAGAGGCTTAGGCCAGTCTTTCCACTTTATGTTTAAAAAGAAAAGAGATTTTTATGGTCTTCTCCTCTAAAAGAAAATGACTTGAGATGTGTGGATGAAGGTATATCGGAGTAGAGCTGACTGAATTGCTTTGGCTGAAAACTTCTCAATTCTACTTGACAAATAGTTTTTCTCAAAAATGTGCTTCTACTGCCTGTTTCTTTGTGGATGAGAGAAAACCCCTCTGTTCTCTTGAAGTTTTTTAATATAAGAGCAATTTAACAGTTTTTATTACATGGATTATTTCTGGTTTATTTTTATTAATAGAAAGATAAAAAGGAACAAGATTGGTGGTCCTTTTGGTGGATTTTGAACTTGTTGTTATAACTTGCAGTCTAAAGTTATACAGCCTTTTTTAATTTTTTTTTTTTTTTTACCTATCCATTCCTCAAAGTAATGTTAGCACAAAGCTGGATGCCATGAAGTACTTGAGGTGACTGTTTAGTGAGTCAGAATTTATTTTAAATGACAACACAGGTGTCAGAAAATACACAGATCTGCACCAGCCCTGAAAGTCTTTCCTGAGTTCTAGGCATAATAACTGATTTTTAAATTATTTTTTCCAGATCTGCTTGCTGTAGCTGTTGAATATAAAATTAGGTAACATTATCCAGCCTGCTTAGTGACTTCAGGATGAAGAAGGTGATGTTTGCAGAGCCACATGGGAGCTGCAAGGCTCAGTGCCTGTCTAACACCCTACCAAGGAAGGAGCTCAGACTCATAGGCAATCAGTAGGCTACAATCAGACTTATCATTGCACACAAGAAATTTGGTTGGGAACTTTATCTTTGTGAATCATTGTCAGTACTGGGGTTATGGCCACAACAGTTTTATCATTATACCCGCTGGGATTTTACTAGCAGCAGCACACATCAGTCTGTGGATGGCTGTGCTGTATTACTGCTATGCCAGCTTGTTTCCTTGGATCCAGATCCAAACCCATTAAAATATTACAGCAAGGCACACTGGATTTCCCCAGCTCAAGGTTGTAGCATGCATGTTAATCATGCAGGAGATTATTTTTACATAACGGGGACAAGCCAAAAAAATGAGCCCAGCATCCAGCTCAATTTTCTCAGCATAAGTGACTCATTTTTTCAATGCCCAGCACCACTGCAGGCACCCCAGACTTGGTGCTGAGTGCCCTGCCAAGCTCTGATGTGGGCACAGGCACCCCAGACAGTTTGGGTTGCACACGGGGGAATTTCAGAGTAATTGAACCCACAGGAAGGGTGATGAGATATTGAAATGAGCTGCTCAGGGAGGTGTTGAAGTCACCATCCCTGGAGGTGTTTAAGGTGCCATGGCAGAGTTCAGTCACAGGCTGGACTCGAGGATGGGTTTTCCAGCCTAATTGATTGTGCTGGTGTGTGAGGTGAGGTGTCCCCTGAAGACTCAGAACCCCACCCGTGGCCAGGCTGTCCCTGAGGTCCCTCACAGCCCTGCAGGGCACACACATGTCACCGAAACTGTAGGAAAAAGAAAACCCCTCCAACTGCATTTTTAGTGCTGGAGAATAAAGGCATTTCTTCATTCTGGCCAGGATGCTGCTTTGGCCCGGATGTGCAACAGAAATCCTTTCATCCTCACATAGCCCAGGTGTGCAAAGGAAACCATTCCATGACCCATGAATTTTACTAGGTTTTCAGATACTTATATAGTCAAAACTCATAGAAATTCATTGGTTCAGTGTTCATTGGTCCCAAGTTACACAGTTCTCAGTATTTGGTTTCCTACTGGATATGAATTTCTTGGTCTCCAATGCTAATTACATCCTCATTCGTTGGTTCTTTTGTCTCTCCAGATTTCTCTGACCATGCCAGAGGTGATGTTTGGAGTTAGGGTCTATTAATGGACATTGATGGTTGTTATCTTTTGTGTTCTGTGCTACTCCCAGTCTGTTGAGGTGTTAAGGCCTCATCAGGCCTCACCTGGAAAGAAACTTCTACTCCCTTCCGCCAGGGCAAACCCCCAACAGGGGTTGGACTTGAGGGTCTCAAAGGTCTTTTCCAACCTAGTTTATCCTGCAATTCTGTGAAAAGTAACTGAAGTTACATAAAAATTATCTTAAATTTTGTATCATGTCTTACACCTGGGGCAGTACCAGGGCTGAGGGTTGGGGGCGGCCCAGTCCTGCGGAGCCCTTGAAGTTCTTGGGCGGTGCTGTGGGTGCCCATTGCGCCCCTTCCCAGCTCTTCCTCCTGGCTCTGCCAGCTGGAATTTTGCTCTCTGAGCATCCCCTCAGATGTCTGTGTGGAGGTGGGTGCTATACCAACCAGCCCCGGGCGCTGGGGGATGTCTCCTGCTTCCGAGCACCCATTAATGCTTTAGGATGTGCAGCAGTGATGTGGTTTTGTGCTGGCACTTGTAATGCATTAGGGAGAATTTTCAGGAGCTGAGCTCATGTCTCAGGAGCTTATCCTGTACTTGGCACTGATGAGGGGCACCTCAAGGGCTATGCCCAGTTCTGGGTCCCTCAGTTCAGGAAGGACAGTGAGGGGCTGGAGCATGACCAGACATGGACAATGGAGCTGCGGAAGGGTCGGGAACACGAGTCCCATGAGGGAGCTGGGGATGTTCAGCCTGCAGAAAAGGAGGCTCAGGGATGACCATATTATTCTCTACAACCATCTGAAAGGAGCAAGGTGGGGTTTGGCCTCTTCTCCCAGGGAACCTGCCACAGGACAAGGAGGACATGGCCTCAAGCTGAAGCAGGGGAGGCTCAGGTTGGACATTCAGGGAAATTTCTTCACAGAGAGGTTGATGAGACACTGGGATGGGCTACCCAGGGAGGTGCTGGAGGCCCCATCCCTGAAGGAATTTAAGGAAAGACTGGAGATGGCAGTCAGGGCATTGACAAGGCTGTGTTCAGTCACAGGTCAGTCTCAGTGAGCTCAGAGGCTCTTTCCAATCTCACTGGTTCCATGGTTCTGAGGATGAGAAGGATGAAGAGGTGAGTTTGCTGAGGGGCTGTGCCAGAGACCTAGGCTCTGACATTTCACCCCAAGTGCTTCTTCTGGTCTTTCTCCACTTTCCTGGTGAGCACTGGAATGCCATTGAAAAGTGTAACTGATGTTAAAAAAAAAAAAGGGAAATTGAGTCTGCAGCTTATTAGGTGATGTGATTTACAGCTCATGTCCCTCCAGAATTCCTGGGGTTTGTACTGAGCTCTCTTTAATGTGAGGTGCATGGCCACAGCATAATCTCACTTATATTTTCCTTGTGTAGAAAGTATTTATTGAAGACATGCAAAACACTGGAGTAAATACTTGTAGAAATTCTGGGGGACAAGAACAGAAGGCACTTTACTACTAGTTTATTTAAGAGTATTTATCTAGTGCCAGTTTTTTTTTTAGATGTTGTGTTATTAAAAACTGTTTCCCTTAAAGTTTCTGATGATTTGAAAGTTAATGTGTAATCTGAAAAGTTAAGGAATTATCTGTGTTTATGCATACATGGAATTGAAAAGAAATGTGGGATAAGAGGGAGGATCTGGTGCCTCTAAAGAGACCAAATGTCACTTTCTCACTGTATTCCGTACACAGTCAAGGGAAAGGAGCAAATAATATTTTAAATATTTCACATTCTTGCAAAATAGCAGCTTTTTAAAGAGGCAATTTCTGAATATATGTCTGTGTGCAGATAAACAAAAAATTACTGAGAGTGTAGAGATGCTACTTCAGCTCCAGAGCTGCAGTATTGCCAGCCTCACGGACTCAGTAATTTAAGAAACCAGAGGAGTGATCTTGCAGATGAAACTGAGGGTGCAGAAAACTGTTCCTCCTATGCCACCTTTTTTGCCCAGGACTGATATTTCAAACAGATCATCTTGATACCCTAGGAAAGAGAACATTCAACACCAAAAATGGCCTGATTTTGCCAGAACAGCTTTTTTCAAAAAATTACTTTGAAATTCACAGTTTTTATGGCAGGTGACCAAGCATATCCTTACAGAAGAGAGGCTACAAAGGAATAAAAGTGTTTCTGCTAAGGGTGACCAAGCGTTCAAGAACTGAACAGGAAATTACCAGGCACCTGAAATTAAACCCAGAATGCTTATTCCATTTACCTTTCCCTGATTGATTTGCCTTTAGCTGATGCCTGTCAGCTTCTCCAAAACCCCTCTGCATTTTGCCTTGTTGTTCTGGGCTTGGGCAGTGCAAAATTCCCAATCTGCAGTCAAATTATAGTCCAAAGTGATAGTATTCTAATGCCTAGAATGTTTTTTTTTCTGAAGTTATTGCTCAGATCTGGCTTTGAAAGCCTTCCACATCACCCACAGGTCAAGAAATGCTAAAATTTGGCTCTTAGGCCCTGTTTGCACTCAGCTAAATTCCAGGTGGCAGCGATTTTAGATGCTCATCTACTGTATTTTAGGCTCTTGGGGTAAGGCAGCCATCTCAGAGGTCCACATTAGAGAACAGGAAAAATAAATACCAACAGGGAATTAAAAAATGCATAATGCTCCTGCTAAGCTAAGGCTGAGAGCGTTTTACAAAAGAATATGGCATCAAAAGGAGGGAACAAGCAGTGCTGGGAATTTTCTGTTTTTAGAACTGGCAGATTACAGCACACAAGGAACTGGTGGTGAGTAATACCCGTTGTATTCTTACTGGCACCTGGATGGCTGCCAACATCTTCATTTCAGTAATTGTGCTCTCATTGCTGTGCTGTGTGAGAAGCAGATCCTGGGGACAATGAGATAGAAGTTGTGGTTTGGGTTTTTTTTTAGGTAGTTATAAATGACTGAGCTTTTTACCAAGAAAGATAACACAATTTAATGATGCTCGTGGGATCTGGGTTAGTATTGTACAAAGAAATGGATGTAAACAGTCTTTACTCTTAACTTAAATATTTAAACTTCATTGCTCAATATTTTATTAATTTTTGGATTTCACAAACAGCCAGAAAATGTGACTTTTATGAGAAAGGTCTTCCTTCAGCATGTGGTAATACGTGCTGGTTTTGATGTAGTTGAATTTGTATGGTAAACTTAACTATTGGTGTGCGAGGGAGTCCTACTCATATTTACTAAATTCCACTTTTTTATCTCTCACTGAACGTGTCACATAGCCGGTTCCTCGTGGAAATCAATTTTTAAATACTTGTGCATGTCTGTTTTCAGAAGTAGGTTACATTTGTTCATCCAGTCAGGAACGGGAAAAATACCAGATTGTCTTTTTTGAACACAGCTCAGCAACCCTCCGAATCTTGGCAGCAGAGCTCTGTGCGGGGAAACGCTGCGGAGACATTGGGCTACATCTGAATAACGCAGTTCCACTGACAGCATTCGAGGAACACCAGGAGAAGAGAGAGCCTAAGTTTGTCAAACGTATTGTTTGTGGTGAATTATCCACAGCAGCTGCTGTGCTTTGCGTGCTGCCAAAGCTGGCCTTGGAAAGCGGCAAGTACTGGGTGTCTCCACCCTTACCACCCTGCACCTTCTGAAGTGTTTCCCCATCCCTCCAGGACATATCAGCCATCCCTAGCTCATCCTCAGCTCAATTAAGACATGATGTGCTTTTCTTCCTCGCTGCTTTCCTTTTATCTCCTCTTCTTCTATTGCTATGACATTTTTCTTCTCCCTATTAGGGTTGGTCCTGAATACTGATAAGGTTAAATTTGCTGTAAATTGCGGGAGAAATAGGCCAGCTCCGTGGTGACTGGTATCTTGCAAACATCAAACCTTTCATGTTCAGAGGGTTACAAGAATTATCTGAGTTTTCAACCTTTGTTTTTTATAAGGTTTACACCCAAATCCTTTCTTTAAAAACTGCTTTCATACTTCTCCACTAGCTAAGTTTCTCTGTGAAGGCTCAAAGCAAAATCAAGTAAAATTTTCTCTCAGGCCTATTTTAATGATGAAGGTTTAGAAAACCTCAGAGACTGGGAAGTTGGGCTTTTTTGCTGTATGGTAGAAGTGGGGTTTGGATTGCTCCATTTTTAAAAAAAATTTGGTTCTATCATGCCTAATGCTGGCATTTCTACTCCTTTACCTTATGCCTGTTAACTTAAAACACTTTTTTATGTCTACATATTATAAAGCTAGTGATGCTGTTTATAAAGAGTTAATTAGAAATATTTTGCAGGATTTTTTAAAAAATAGTTTTAAATCTGTCCATGTCATCTTCATATGACACCAACATAATTAATTTTTAATACTTACATTAGAAATTTCACAAAGAAACAGAAGAGATTGTCAGATTCTCAGACTTGGCAGAGAGGCTGAAAGTAGAGATGGGCTTGTTTGTCTTTGCCATTTGAAACACCAAGTCTCAGCATCAAATTGTGTCAGATTATTAAGGTTGTTTACATTTGGGTTATTTTTTTATGTATGTGGTTTGGTGTTTTTTTGCTTTTTCAATTCAAGAGCACTTTATGGTTGGGCAAGGTTATATGATGATTGCCTGGTACTTCAGGGACAACTGATATATCCCATTAATTTGATTATAATTTGATGATTATTATTATTTAGTTTGGATTTTTGATATAAGATAGCAACAGCAAAAGCATCTTGGTCAAAATCAGGATGGCATTTGATCTTTTCCAGATATTGTTCATTTTGGTGTGGTTTTTTCGTTTAAATACTTCAGCACCTGGGTATTGCTTTCCAGGAAATGCACTTTTGTCTCTTGTGGCTTTTAATGCTGTTGAGCTCATGTGTACCCCTGCATATCTAAAGAATTAACTTGTTGGTTTATTGAGTCTTAGATTTCTGTAATCTGTAGGCTCACCCTATTCAGTCTGTGTAAAATGTAACCCTGTGTTGAGGCTTGTATAATGTTGGAATGCAAATTATTTAGTAGCATTTTATCATTGGAGTGTTGCATTTTTATTCAACAGCCCTTCAAGGTAAGGTTTGGGCCTCAACAGAAATTGAAAATTCTGCCTATCAGCTATAAATGAATTTTCAAAGCACCATAAGAAATAAGAGGCATATGAGAAGTTTTTGCAGGTACTCCATCCTTTCTAACAAAGCTGAAAAAACCCATACAAATTAGGTAGACATTGTTGACAAAAGTCTTATAAATATTGGTGCAGTTTTAATCAAAAAGTCAATAATAGTCACACAATTTATTTGAGTGATTGGTCTGTTTCAGTGCATGAATTCTTTGGGAAGTTTTTCCGGGGGGATTCACTCAGTTTATTTGCGTTTCCTGAATCATTTGGCTGGACAGCATTTTTGTGTTGCTGCTCCTATGTTCTCTGCTCCCTACTCCAGCAATTTTAAGTACCTGCTTCTTTCCTGTTGCTTTTTGGAGGCAGAACAAGAGGCCACACTTACCAGAAAGCAGAGATTCAGCAGTTTATGAAAAACTGACATCCTGTAGAATTTCCAGGCCTGCCATTTGTCATCATTAGTGATTCCTGAGGTTGCTGGCGTTTCTGTAGCTGTTTCTACAGAGCAGACCTAGTGCTGTTTTGTGATTTGGGAAGCTGCTTGTGTGAATGATGATGTACCTAAGTGTTGGTTTGTATGGATTAGACGTGGATTTTATTTGTTCCAAGGTAAACTGCTGACCCTGACAATGCCTTAACCAATTGCTCTGCAAATACCATAGGCTGCAGGTGCCAGTTTAGAGAAGAGTGGAGTTTTCATTTTAGGTTTCATTTTAGCAGAGATTTGATTCACAATTTTAATTTTAATTTTAACTTTCCTTACCTGAATATGTAAAAGAGAAAATTTGACACAGTAGCCCTTCAAATTGTGCCTCAGATAATTAAGGGTCAAGATCTTGCTCTGGCACAGAAGGTTTAAGGTTTCCACCAACTCTGCCACTGTGTCAAGCAAATCCTCACCTGGCGTGCTCAGCAAAGTGTACACTTATCCCAGTTTCCACTGTTTTTTGAGGATTGAGGATGGGTGAATAAGGGCTCCCAGTTCTTTTACCTGAAAGTATTGGCTGAAAATACAGAGAGAACTAAATGACACTTTATATATGGAGTGTAGTGAAATCTGCATGTGGCTGGGAGCAAGTACATGTAGCTTTATTTCTTCTTTTGGGGGAATAATAGGATTCTCATAATTTCTGTATATAGACAACTATAATCCATATATTGTAACCCTAATCCATAATACTGGAAGTTAGAAAAGTACAAGGAATACTATGGGTTCTTCATCTTGGAGTTTCCTGTGCACAGTGTTTTAAAATGCTCTTAAGCAAAGCACTGGATGTCTGCTATAATTTTCTTAATTTAGCCCTGTATAGTTCAATTTCCCCCATCATCCTTGCTGGTCTAATTAGGAAAATAAAATTGCTGGTTTGACTCCTAGGAAGTTAAAATATCTCTCGTGTATAACTTGCAGCATCCTGTCACCTCGGTTTAAATGGGAGCTAAATGGAAAACTGGAGTTGTGTCTGGGGCCTGTGGTGCAGAGAAAAGGAGTTCCATGAGCAGCATGGTGGGCTCCTACCCCTTGCTGTCCTTTTTTAGTACCATGCTGATGAACTTGCTCGTGGGGGTTGAAGCCTTCCAAGCTCAACACTAGCCTTTGATCGTTTTAAAACATTTCTAATGGTTTGAAGCGGATTGTGAGACATCCTGCTTCTGAACCAGCTTGATGTGGAAGATAGCTCATCTCCAGGAACTGATATGCTTCTCTGTTTGGTTTTCTTAACACAAGCCCACACAGAGAACAGAAGCTTATTGGCTACCCTGAATTTTCCCATTCAGTGACAATTACAGAATCCTCTTGTGCTAAATAACTGCTGCTGATGTACTGTGAACATTCTGTGTCTGATAGACCTCGAAATTTCTCTTTGCTGCGCCTGTGAATTTGTGTAGACTTTTAATTTGTCCCCAGTGCAGCCAGTATTGACATACATACCAAGATTGAACTAGGGAGGGTAATGCTCTGCTTTTTAAGTGGATGAACAGTTATCCTTTCATATTAAGGCAGAATGCTTGCTGCAGAGCTTCAAATATTTTCAAAATCCAATTTGTCTAAGTCAGAGCTGTGTCCAAACTGCTGTTGGTCAAGGCAGCTGATCAGACAGGCAAACAAAAGTAGTTTTTGTGAGTCCCAGCCCTTTTTTATCTCTGTTCCAGCTACATTACTCAGTCCAATAAAGTGCTTTTTCTTGCAAAATTTGCTTGCTTCCATTAGATTCACTTCACTGCTATGGTATAGAAGTAAGATGGGAATGCTACCATAAGGGAATTTTTAAAAATAGATGGATATTAAAACTGTGTAACCAATGTCACATCATTATTATTGAGAGTTGCCAATTGCTTGGGTAGTGAGGAGATGTATTTAGGAGAAAAATCTTTAGGAGTGATGCAGCCACATTTTAAATCAGCGTAAGTTCTCATTAGGAGATCATCATTATGCTTAATATGGAAGCATGAGTTTCAGTGAAATGCTTCCAGCTTTTCATGGATAAAAGTGTTGATGTCTTATTTGTTCAGACATTCCTTCAGTTAAACCTCTGTTGTTTTAGTTTTTTTTCACAGTTAATTCCTACTAATTTTGACATTTGACCTTCACATTTGTGTTTAAATTTGGAGTTCTACTTTGCAATGCTTTTTATGAAATTAGGATTTAGGCTCCAGCATTTTCTTTTAAGCAAGGAATCTCAGACCTAACAGAGACTCTGCACAGTAACCCTTGCAAGTGTCAGGCTCCTCTTTTTCCTTTTTTCCGTGACTGCTGCATGGAATCTGGGCTGACGCTAATCTGGAAGGACAGTCACACCTCATGAAAGAATCATCACTGCTAATCAAATCAGAGTGAAAACCCACCACTCCGCATCAGTGGAGACATTTAATGTGCTGAATATTTCATGCACTGGGGGCTGTGGCTGTAGACAAAACCCTCTCAACAGCTCCTCGTTGCGTGCAAATATTTACTCAGACACTCTGGAGTGGTTGAACTGGTGTGCAGCAACACCGGGAAGCCTTGAGTGATCCTTCTAAGTAATGGTAATTACAAGTGACTCCACACATGCTGGGTCACGGTGGCTTGCAGACAGCCCCTTGCTTTGTCAAAGCTCCCCTTGCCTGCATGATTGAGTGGGCAGCGTGCCACAGGAAATTTGATGCATACAGGATGACAAATGTCTGTTTTGGCTGCTGAGAATTGAACTCAATCGTAGATCTGCAGAAACATCAAAACACAATCAAGGGCTGACATCAAACCCGCGAGCCAAGAGAATTCCTCAGGCAAAAAGGGCTGAACTTGAAAGTACAAGAGAGGAGTGCTTTAGTTTGTGTGGTGGTACAGCAGTTTGTGTTGCTGATTCCTTGCAAGGAGGGATAGAGGAAGTAACAACCCAGAAAAATGTCTCTCTGTAGTCCCAGTTATTCTTTATGTTTAAACTGTAGAGGTGGAGGGGCAAAAGAACAGAGCAATGCAAGCCAGTAAGTTTCCTCTAAGTTTTTATATTTAGACATTTAATTTTTTCTCTGCAGTATAGAATAGTTGGTCTTGGCCATCCATAAATCTTCTTGTTTACCCTCTCAGTATCTGCTTGTGACACCAGGAAGAGCTCACTGTTGAAAATAGTGGTGCAAATTCTACATTCACCTGCTGCTTTTGCAATTGCTTGGTCTTATAGGACTGTTTTAAAAAGCTGTCCTGTCCTGTTGCCTGCAGTGTGATAAGTGATGACATGAAGGGTCAGACTGTAGAATTAGATTCATCCTGTACCTCCCAGCAGAGATAAGGACTGACTGAATGTTATTTTCAGGCCCTAGGTCTGTACAACCTGAGCAGTCCTGTAGGCTGATGTGTGTGGTGAAATCCACTTCCAGGCTAGGAGCAGGCTGTAAGTTTGCAGCACAAGCACATTATCTTTGAGTGGAGAATTAGTGACTGTGTTCCTTTGCTCTGTGTGAGAGATGGCAGAAGGTTAGTGCTACATCAATCTTCCTTTTAACCATAACTCTTCTGCATCAGGAATTCTGGTATATACCTTACAAGGTTTATAGCCCTTCCTGAATCTCCCCTAGGGAAGCTGCAATGTGTCCTCTTTCCTCTGCTTTTGTAGTGCCTCTACATTGAAGGTGGAGACAAAATACACCTTGACAGGTGTGCCTGTCCAACAATAAAAATCATTATTCCTAAGCAGGTGCTCAGGAGCTGTGAGAAAACTGTTGAAAGAGTTATTTGCTGGATGTGGAACTGGTCAAATAATGAACTGCTGAAAGGAATCTTGAGTAAATATCAGTATTTGTTGGATAAATTGCTTACAACAAATAATGTTTTTTTCAGGCTCTATCCATTTGTCAGGAGACTTGGTGAGGGTGGCTCTAAAGCAAAGATCTTCACAAGGAGCACAGATCACTTACTGTGTGTAAGGATGCTTCTGGAGGCAGTCTGTAGAGGGGTAAAATTCCTCCCAAGGGGAAGAGGATAGTCCTGCCCTGTCCCACTTGTCCATTCTGCTGTGCAGCTCTGCTTGAAGGAAGGAAAAGTAGTTACTTGTATCCCAGTCCATTTGATTTTTGTCAGACTTCTCTGTGTGTTGAGGCTGTTAAATACAGAACAGTAAAAGCAAGACAATTTTACACTCCATGTGCCCTGTTTCACCAGCAGAGCCAAGATAAAACCCACAAACCCCAGGGGATATCCCCACAAACACACAAAGCAAACTGTGAAAGCAACTTAGCTTTCTTCCAAGAGCAGCAGTTTTAACTTCTGAATGCACCTGGCTAAGTTTGTCACACTCCTACGTGCTGCCTCCTTCCAGTGTGCCAGCTGCTTCTGCATGCAGCACCACAAGCTCTACTTGCCCCAGGCTCCTCCTCTTGAGTATCTCCTCTCAGTGCCTGCATCCACAGCAGTGCAGTGAGGCTGTTGGCATTGGATAGGTCCTTTCTCAGGTGTAATCAGTCTGGAGGTTTATCATTTCACAATGAGTTTACCTGTAGGAATTGAAATTGCTCGTTACAAGCTGGAGATTGAGATGGCAATTTTACCTAGGAAAAACTGATTTATAAATGACAGAACTTGCATTTGTTTTTTCCACAAAAGCTTTCTATGCAAAGCATGATTGTGTCCCACTGTAAGGAAAAGGGCATTCATCAACCACTTATCTCAGTGTGTACTGCCTATACTTATGTACAATATTTTATAAGATCACAATGTTAGTTCATGTGGCTTTACTGTATCCCTTTCTGGATTTGCATGATGTCAGCCTCTTCAGAATAGATTCAGTCTGAGAGAACTAGTGATTTATTGAATTTTTTATTTATTTTCAATTTTATTTTCAGTGTTCTCCTTGCTGCTCAGTTAGAAAGGAGCATTTTGAGAGAGGTGTATTGTATCCTTTTGAAGAATCCTATGAACAACCTTACATGCTGTTAGGCCTTTCAGAGGATTTCTTACACTGTGACCTTTTTCAGGAACTGTTCCTCCCCTCTCAAGGGGGACACAAAATCCTCTTCTTCCCATCAAGAAACATTACAACAGTTGTGCTATGTGTTGTAATGAATCTCTGTGGAGAAGAACTTTACTGTTTTGGATTTAGTGAAAGCAAATCTGGGTACTCACTGTAAGCATTCATAACATTTCCTCGCATGGAAGAAATGAACACTGCTGCTGTGAATGCTGAGTGGCTCCACAGTGTCACTGAATACAACTTTCTTTAGAATTTGGCTCCTTGCAGTTTGCTTAGAACCAGGGAAGCAGTGAGTGGTGGTTGAAGTAAAGGTATGGTTCTACACAAAATATTCACAGCTGGTCTTTTTCTTTTCAAGCTTTCTTCTTCCATGTTTTTCTGCTTCATTAAAGGGCCTTAAAAACATTTCAGCCTGAAGGATTTCTGCTGAGCTTATCTGCATTTTTCTTACATAAGATAGCAGGGATATAACTAAGAATTACATCATGTCATGAGGTGCGGGGAGAGAAACCAGCATATATATTAAAGGTATTTTTTAATGTGGAAAGCTGTGTTCTTTGAAAATGAAAACCTATGAGATACAAGGAACTGCAGTTTCCATGGCTTTCTAGGTATTTCCTGGTTGTCTAAAACAATATTTTGTGCCTGCACCAAGTTTTCTGAAACAGTGTAGCTCTTGGAAAATGCTTCTTCATGAAATCTTATTTATGCCAAAAGTCGTATAACCAGGGAAAAAATCCCACTGTAACATGCTTGCATTGTGTTTGTCCTGATCTGAGTGCAAGGTCTCTGAGAGTGTTATATGAAGAGTTACTACAACTTTGATAATGGCTTGTGCACCACATCTAGGCTACTTGTGTTCTAAACTTCAGCTAATTTTGAGAACTGGGAATTACAACAGTTGTCAAATAATTTCAAAAGGACATGGAGTAAAAACTGGTGAGGTTTATTTTTTTCTCTTCTCATTTAACTTGCCTAAAACCACCTTCAGCTGCTCTGATCTTAAAGTGTAGTGTGTAGAGCAGTGTTTGCTCGCTGGAAATCCAGGAAACACTGTCAGTTCTTTTGGCATCTGCCTGCCCTTATGTGCTTTAAAAAATTGGATAAAAAAATGGGAATCTATTGTGCTGCTCTTGCTTCTTAATGGGAATATCTCGGAAAATAAATCGCTTCCTCCACCCTTTTTCTATGAGGAACCCAAGGATAATTCAGGCAGAATCAGAGTAGAAGCTTCAAGTTACTGAAGTTCTGCTTTATCTGCTTTTGATTCCTTAATGAACCTTCATCTCCAAAAAGATGAGATGGTTATGTTCTGATTAATGTGGACTATTTACCATTTCTGCTGATAAGCTGGAAGGATGCATTAAATCTGCCTCAGCAAGTGGCAGTGAAGTTTCAAATGGTAACGAGGACAGCTGCATCTTTCTTTGACTCCTGAAGGTCAAGCGTTTCTAAATCCTTTCCCAGCTTATAAATAAGACTGCTGATGTGATTCAGTTAGTTATGGAAACTGTAACCTCAAGGATATTTTCAGCCTTTTGTGTTGGTGGAAATACTTCTGGCTGTATTTATAATGATACTCCAGATAATGCTTTTCAGTGTTTTTTTGGGCAGTGGCTCATATCAAGCCACAGATGTATTTTGAATGAGTAGTGAGATTGCCTAAATCTTAAACTGGAAGTTGGAGTTAGAGCCAAACTTGAAGATGACAAATTCATGAGGAATATGTGTGCCCAAAGCCCTCAGCTTCCCTAGGCTTGTGTATTTCAGTCTGTGGTTCAGTGCTGCTTGTGCTTGGGGTCTAAAATGGAAGAAGAAATGATTACTTGCAAGATTACAAGCCCTTGCTTGTCAAGGTTAAGATTTTTGGCTTTTTTTCCCCCAGTGGTATTGAAGAGCTGCACAAAGTTGAGATCTGAAACACATATACATATGTATATATATAACCCTTATTTGAGAAAATAGGGGAGGGAAATGCCTACTGGTTAAAAAGGGGAAGAGCAAGGGCAGGGTCAGGGTTGTGCATAAATCCTGCATCCTCTTCTGGCATGACCTTTGGCAGAGTCAGGGCCTGGAATGGCAGTCTGCTGTTTAGGGCTGCTGCTGCTGGGGACAGCAGTGTGTGCAGCAGGGGTCACTACACCCCCAGGGTCTTCATATTTTCAGCAGCAGTCTTGTATTTTGCAGCTTTTGTTTCCAGTCTTGTACTCTTTCTTCTGGCTTCAGCTACTTCCAATTGCTCAGTGGTCCCTGAAGGTTGCCAGCCCTCTCTGACTCTCCCCCTTTTTCTGTGGCAAAGCTCCTCAAGGATGAAGAGTTTCCTCAGAAGGACACAGCTGCCTCCAGAAGCCTTGTGCTGATCCTGAGTAATGGGCTGTATATTGAGCCTACAGATGTTGGCTGTATTTAGAGAAGTGTGTGCTATAAAGTTACTGTTGCAAGTTCAGTGCTCATAAAATACTGCTATACTTGGTCTCTTGTGAAGTATTTTGATGCCAACCCTTCAGAGGGCTTAATCTGATCAGTAAAACTTACCCCACTGCAGCTTCCTTCTGTAGAAATTTGCTCCAGTGCCATGTTCCTCTTGTGAAGGTACTCTAGCATTTGATGGTTTAATAAAAAAATCAAATATGTGATTGTGCAAAGGTGTACAGAGCTACTGGCAGGGCTGTCAATTCTTCCTGGGCAACTTCCTCCCTTTTTGGGGGAGATACCTTCTGATCTGATTTGCATATTTGCAAGTACTTTGAGGATGTCACTGAACTTCAGACCATAATTATTTGCATTTGAGCAACAGTCAGATTTAGTTTAGTACAGTGCTTGTTTTTGCTAGTGGAATTACACTTTTGAAGAATGATTTAAAGAAATCAGAAATGCATGAGATAAAGGTACCTCTGTGGTTATGACTCATTTGGATCTTTAATAAGTAGACATGAATTTGTTATGTGACATGGGAAGCATTTACTAATCCATCTACAAAAAGATATTTAACATCAGTTATGGCTCTGGATAGTTGAGTTATTTCTTCTGTGTGTTGCTACGTTTTTAAAGTAGCCTTCTAATGTACCTGTAAAAGTGCCTTCTTGTTTCTGTTTCAAACTATGTGTTGAGTTTTGCCGTTTACAAAACTGTCAGTTTATCACATGCAAGGCCTTTTTTGTAGAGAGAAAATACATTATTTTTAAGTGGTGCCTTTACAGAGACACCAAATTTATCAGACTAAGGTGTGGATAGACAATTGTGTAAGTGAAAGAATTTGGAGTTAGAGCATGAATCTGGTTTGCTTCTGGGATTTTGGTATTGCTTTGGGACTGAGAATACCATGGCTCCTTTTGCTGGAAGTGTTGTTATTGTAAAGCTGCAGAGATGAAATGTGTCATTATTTTTTTAATGCCAATTCCACATAACTCCTTTTTATGCACAGTAGTTTCAGTCAGATATTCCAAACTCTAATGGGGATGGTGGTGTGCATATTGCTGGTATTTTTAAAATCATGCTGTCCTAAAAGTGACTCTTTTTCAGTAATGCACTGCTATGAACAAGAAATTTGTGCAACTGAATTTTCTTGCAGTTCACTGAAGAACTGCATTTTCTGTGTTGGTGCATGTCAAATGCAGAATTTAACGTAAATTAAATTTTGAATTATTTTGAATATTGAATATTTCTATTTTGAATAGAAAGGCTGTGTCACAGCCTTTCACAGAAAATCTTCAGTAAACTCCAGGAATGATGTGAAATGCCATGACTCCTCTTCACAGTCAGGTATTTACCCTGAGCCTTTCAGCAAATCTGACAAACTGCATGTTAGAAGAATGTGAGAGAAGTATATCAGCAGTTTGCTTCTCTGAAAGCACACCAGAATCAAATCTCTGTTTTTCAGAGGCCCAGTGACAGTTTGCAGCAAGAGCTGGCTGCTATGGCAGCACTCCTCTGATCCTCCACTTGTTAAACAGGGAGGAAAAGCCAGAAATCAAACTGGGTTGCATTTGCCTCATCAAAGCCAACTCAAATGAGTACATTCCTCTTGTCTTTGATTTTGTTAATTTTTGAGAGGTCTCCCGAGGAGGTACCTGAATTTGAAGCATGTGGGGAGCTGCTGCTTCTGAGAGCTTAAAATGCTTGCATCTTGCGTTAGGAAATCCTGACACGCCGATGTCTGACCAAACCGATGTGCATCCAGCTCCTGTGAATCACAGGGCTTCACGGAAAGCTCTTCAAAGCACGCTGAAAAGACACCTGCTGGTCACAGCTCAGATTGAATCAATTGACCAAGTCATTGTTGCAGAGCTCCTGCTGCGTGCGCATTCCGTACACCGTCCCAGCCAAAACTGGGATTGTCTTTGCTCAGCAGAGCTGAATGGCAAATATCCACCCCCAGTAGGTCATGGATGCCCTAGAGTCAATAATATATCATGTGTGGATATGGTTAATTAATAGATATGTTTAGTTAATAAATAATATGGATATGGTTAGTTAATGGACTTCAACTGAGTTACTGAAAATGTGGTTTTGAAAAAAGACTCCTTCAGCTTTCTGCTCTTACCTCCTAAGTCTGGGGTAGCTGAGGGACACCCTCAGCAAAGACTGAGGCAAAGAAAGTGTGCATTAATTCCACTTTCTCTGTGTCTCCTGCTACCAGGACCAATTCTCTTGGATCCCCTTCTCTCCTGGAGCCCTAAAGCTCAGGATTCCTCTAAACAGGCCTTTGAAGAGGTCAGAGTTACCTCTCCAGGGCCAGAGAGAGGCACCCTCCAGGGGTACCCTGTTATACCATGGAAGAAGGTTTGGCAGGTGTAAAGGACTGCTAATGATAGGTGGAGAGCTGGGGAAGCTAAAGCCCTTACAAGTCACTGGCTCTGAATTCAGTGTAGAGACCAGTGCACCACACTCACAGGTTAATAAAGAAGGCAAGTTCAAGGTGAATGTATTTTTTTAATGAAACTCAGTGTTTCACAACAAAATTGGCAAGATGCCTGTGGTCCACTAGGGAAATACAAAATCAGTCTTATATAAATTAGTTCAGGATTCCTTTTATTTAGTGACCTCCTGCATTTAACTTTTGCGTAGATGGGATGCTTGGGGGCAGAACTGGATGATTAGTCCTTGAGCCTGATTTCTTCCTGATCTTGGTGACTGTGATACTTGAAGTAAGAGAGGCAGGTGAGGATGTTCAGTTTTCCTGCTGGATGGTTTGTATTCACCTCTTTTGCTAAACTTGCCAGGGAGGCAGGAATGTGCACGAAACATTCTTGAGATCTGTCTACCAAATTGCTAGTTGACTCCTCCTAACTTCTCTCTAAAAATGCAAGTAGGGATGCAACCCACAGAGATAAAACCTGATGTTTTGGTCATTGTTAGTTGTGTACTGTTTTAAATGTTCTGTGGACAACAGCAATGCATACAGTTCCCCATTGGTTGCATGAATTTTGGTGTCATTAAATGTTGAGATAACTGAAAGAGCTGTCAGTCATTTCTGTGAATACTTGAACACTGTCCCTGGGTGTCCATGTGGATGAGATCTTCCCTTTATCCCCCAGAATTAATTCTGTGACACCTCACTGTAGCAGATGATTATTGATGCTGCAGCAGATGTTTTCCCCCAGTTGGCAAAGGGGAACATGTACATGACCTGGGGCTGCAATGTGCCAGGAGAATTGCAGACCAAGATCCAGCTAGATGGACTCGTGGATTGTGTGCATGCCATGTCTTTAAAATACAAAACAGCTATTTATGGGGAATGAAGGTTAGTTCAACCTCCTGTCCCAGGTGTTGATGCTCTCCTACACCCTTGCACAGGAGAGTGAATTTATGGGTGGGTGAATGTTGTAGGGTACACGGTTAAGAGCTTCGTTTTCAGTGTCTGTAGTGCTATTAGAATGTGTTCTTTAGCTGTCAAGTGACTTCCTCATTTTGTAACTGAGTTAGCTCCTGTCAGAACTGTCACACAGCTGTATTTTATGTCTGGTGCAAAGACAGATGGGTAAAAATTGAGCCATGCAATTATTTTGTGCCTTTTTAACTTTCCCTTTTTCATCTTCAAGTGATCTAAGCTCTGTAGCTGTTAGCTGTTAAGTACCATATTACTCTGTACTGGGTGGTACAAGATATCAGGTGTTGTATTTTTATACAACTATTTTGATATTACAAACTTGAAATGTTTCTTCAAATTCATCCTTTCCTGCCTGCTGTAGACTGCACAATATGAAGCTAATTTGATGTACTTTCAAATTCAAGTGAAGTGGGAGGTTCTTCCTGCCATCTCCAAGAGTTTGCATCTCTTTATTTTTCCCAGACTGAATTTGTGATCGCAGGTAGATGTAGACATATGACCAATGTTAATTTATCCTGATCTGTGAAATTTAACTCAGAAGCAATTTGAATGAATGTCACTTAGCATTTTAAATTTTATGGGAAAGAGATGATGCCAGCATTGCACCAGAGAAAGCTTCCTAATGACAGAGGAGCAGTATCTGTGCCTCCAGCTGTGAATTTCCTGATGGTATTAATGGAAGCTGAACAATAATATTAACTCTTTGTCTTAATTTAGGTGTGTAACTTATTTTGGATTTGATACTCTATTTATAGCTTTGGCACAAGGTTGAACACGCTTTTCACGCCTCATTGGTTGCACATTTTACCCTCAGAAAGATTAAGAGTCTCTTTTTTATTGATTCCCAAGCTGAGCAATTTCATTTTTGGTTTTTGTACCTTGACCTCTAACCCTTGGGTCCATTAGGACCCCACACCAGCAAGGTGTAGACACATTAGCTACAGAGGGAAAGAAGAAAAAACACTGTCTACAGCAAGGGATGCATTAATAGATTGAATTCAAACACAGGAAAGGCAATTTTTTTCCTGCTGGGAAGCAGAATTCCCAGGAGAATCATCTCAGGCTAAAGAACATGATATGAAAATCAATAAAGGCCCTGTTGTGCTGGTGATATGTCCAGAAAGTGTCATTTTATATCTTGTTAGTGGATATCTAAAGGAAGTTAAATCTACTTTGCTTATAATAACTGGATAAATTCTCTTTCATCAGTGGACTATTTTGCTATTCAAAGTAAAAGTGAAAAATGGTGGAGAGGCTGCTTTGGATATGATGAGACTGATTGAAGAAAATGGCTGTTAAGGGTGTTTGGTTGTTTTATTAGGCTGAAGCTGTTTCCAGAAGGATTTTCAGCTCTGTTTTCAAATCAGAGATACAAAAGAGTAATTAAAAATAGAAGGCTTTTTTTCCTGTCTATTTGATTGGAAGAAAACTCTGCACTTGACATTTTTACTGTATTAATGCTCCAGACAAACTGTAAACACCATTTGCTTTAGTGCAGTGGATGAAGGAATTATGGTTCTTGGTTAAGTTTAACTCCATTATTAATGCTGTAGGCTGGATAAACTCAAATGATGGCAGTGATAACTGCACACAGCCCTTGATATAGTTGTGGCCTTGCAAAATTAGCATGGAATGTGGTAATATTATTATAGGAGATTCAATTAAGTTATTGATTAAAACCCCCATATAGCTGGCAGAAGGAAGAACACGAGTGAGGAAAGGAAAAGGAAGAGTGTGTACTGCAACTCAGTTTTTCTGTTTTTTTCTGGGAGGAATTCTGGTTTTTTTTTGCTACACTCTCTCCTACTAAGGATCTTTTGATTTTCTTGGTCCTTTCCTTTAACTGGTTAGCTTACTTATTTCTGAATGAAACTACTGTTTTCCTAATTGGTTTGGGGTTTTGGACAATTTTCTCATAAAATGTAGCATCTCCATCTCTCCAGTGTCTGCTCATCTCTAGCTGTGTGATAATCTGTCCCAGCACACATGTTATTTATTTTCATACCATTAAAGTATCCTTAATAATCTGAAGGGAAATCCTGCTAAAGAAAATGACATACTACAAGTGCAAGGCTTGGTTTCTACAGAAGGTTTTGCTTTACTGGCATTTGACCTCATCTTGTTGATTGGAGTGCAATATAAAGACAATTAGGACCTCCTTTGTTTCTGGGGTTTTTTAGAGGCCTATGGGACCAGATGGCTTGATAATGAAACCAAGGCTTGAGTAATAGTGATTGGTGTATAAAACACACAAAAGTTCAAAATATAAACCTCCCCCTAACAGGTCTGAACATATTTTTTCAGCCTTTAGGAGTGACATCATCAGTGCACCATGGATGGTTTTTGGTACCTACCTCTGGTCTTGTGAGACTTGTGGTTCCATGACTACCCTGGCAGCATGAAACTGCTGTAACCTCCAGATGTGACTTCCCCAAAATGTGCTTACCCTGTTCTGTAACTCCTGCTAGTTTGCTCTCTCTGTAAATATCAAACTGAGGAGCTTGTTAGGTCTGTGGGAAAGATAAGATATTTCCTTGCATGTTCCACTTCATTACAGCTGCAGGCCTGTATTTGTGTATTTTTCACCTGTGTCCACACATGTGTGAAATGTCTGGTTTCTTACTGAATAGGTCAGAAGTTACCTCTATGGTACAAAATACTTTTCCCATTTTTGCTCTTCACTCTCTCATCTCTTTCACACAAACTCATTTCAACAATAGTGTTCACTGAACATATGCTATTAAATTTCTGTTCTTGAATTTAAATGACTGTCTTAAATCTCATTAATTTGAATAATACATTTTATTAAAATTGGACTCTAAATCCAGCACTATCTGTGCTATGTCAGCTTCCTTATTTCCTCCTTAACCTTACTCATTAGAGGAAAATAGCTGCAATGATACTTTGGATACTGCTTTAAAGAATACTTTCTGTTATAGTTGATTGTGCTTGGTTGACCCCAGCCATCAGCTAAGCCATCATCACCGAGCTGCTCACTCACTTCCCCCTCTCAGCAGGATGTGGGAGAGAATAAGGCAACATTTAGGAAATTGTCAGGCTAAAGATAATAAGTAAGTCAGAGAAAGAGAAACAAACAAGAAAACCCAGAAGTGATGCAAAGGCCATCAGCACCTCCCACAAGCAGCCTGATGTCCAGCCAGTCTCTGAGGAATCATGACCTCCCAAAACTGCCTTCTGCTTAGGTATTCTATTATTGACTATGACATTATATGGCATGGAATATTCCTTTGGCCAGCTGAGGTCAGCAGTCTTGGCTGTGTCTCATCCCAACTTCTTTCCCACCTTGGCCTGATCGCTGGGAGAGACAGCAGAGTAAAAAAACCTTCATACTGTGCAAATACTTCTCAGCAGCAGCCAAAACATTGGTGTGTTCTCAATCTCAATCAGAAATTCAAAACACAGCACCACAGGCACTAACCTTATTAACCCCATCTCAGGTAGACCCAGTAAATTGCTGTGATTGGAGGATTACATTTGGACTTTCTGAACTTCTTGTTTCTTTTTTCCACCAGCACACCTTCCCCCACCATAGTGGTGTTCACAGGCTTTACCTGTGGAAGCCAAATGTGTGTAAGTCTGTTTTAGGAATGGGTTGTGTCCCCCTCTCACTCCCTTCCTTCATCATCTGGGCCTGGGAAGGAAAGAATGTCCTAGCCCAAGCTACTGGGCTAAAGGTCAGGTGTGCTTGCAAGGTTTTAGGGTAAGTAGATAAAATGAAGTACAGGACTTTTTTTTCTTTTAACCTTATGAAAACTGGAGGATGGTATCTGCCTGTGGAGCTTCACAATGCAGATTTTAATGTAGATTAGGTCTAGAAATTTCAGACTCAAAAATGTAGCTCATTACACTTCATCTGGACGAATTGCTATACTAATCTTTCTTCTAATGTGAGCTGAAGTACTTTATATTGGTTCCCAGCAATTTTAAAAGTGGTTTGAACATCTTTGTCAGAAAAAAATAAACACCACAAAAAACACACACACAAAAAAAGGCTCACTGTGAAGAAAACCTGACCAGAAAGGATGTTAAACACACTACCAGTTTTGTAGTGCCTCCTATGCTTCTGGTGGAGGGTTATAAAATACAGCATTGCTGAAGTTCTTTATGAGAAGATTCTTTTCTTGAAGTCAGAGAATCTCTCAACTGTAATACTTAATAAGGAACTGAGCATGGTTTTAACAGACAGATTTAGATTAGAATGCGTCTTTTTTTTTCAAATTCATGATATTTGTACTCCAGACGTAAGAGTGATTGTAGTGGTGTTTGTTCCCTTAAAATTTTGGTAGAACTCTCAACTATAAGATAATATTCTTTTAAGTGTGACTCTGTGCTATTTGCACATTTGTGATAGGAAACATTTGGAGATATTTGTCTTGTTTAATAAAACAAAATGGACCCCTCATGGCCTTGGGTAGGAAGCACTAGTCCAGCATATTGTCCTGGTACTGAAACAGTGCAAAATGCATCTTAGAGCACTAATCTTCATCAGTGACAGAAGGCTGTCCTTGTGGTCTACAAAAACAAGGGATTTTACTGCAGCTCTGAGATTGCAACATGTTCATAGTGGTTCTTTTAAATGTACATCATGTAGCCCTAAGTGAGTTTGAAAAGAAAAGTAGTATAACAGGTATCTTCTTCACACACCAGTGTCCTGGTGTGACTAACAGCTGTACAACTTTCGCTCCTCATTATAAAATTTTAGCAGAGGTCAGGGTATTTCGAGGGACCAGTGGGACAGGCTGCCTTTCCCATTTTACCCCTAGGACTCAAAGCCAGCCAAATCATTAGCAGTTGCAAGTTGTTACCACCCGGTGGCTGAGCACTCCATGTAAAATTAATTTGGTAGTCTCAGCCCAGTTCTGAGTAAACACATTTCCACCTTACAAATATGATGAAACCTGGTGCTAATTGGCACCCTTGCTAGCAGCCTCATCAGAGATGCCAAAATAACTGAAATGTTTCTTTGCTTCTGCTGGTGGTCCCTCCAGGTCAGCAGAGAAAAAGAGTTGATGGGGCAGTATGGAGGAGATGGCACAGCTGCTGTCCTCGCTGTTTTGTGGACTAGGTCTGCAAAGCTGTCAGTCTGGTGCACTTCTCATGCCAATCTACGTGGAGTTATTAGGATTTTTCCACCACTGTTGGGGCACTTTGAGCAGCAGTCTCTTGGCAGTCATCTCCAGAATCCTTTTTACCATCTGTGTGGTTGATGCAGTGATAGCAGAATAGCTAAGTTGTTCAAATGTGGGTTTCTATGGAATATTTAGGAGCTCAGAGGTGCAGCCAGTGTAGGCAGAGCACACTGCTGACAGGTAGCTATTAATCACTTCTAGCCACTCTTTTCACTGCCAGCTGCTTTCTAAATGAGGATTGGCACACAGTAGATGAGTACCTCCTCATTGTCCAAAATGACAGGAGTTTGTACCTTGTTCTTTGTGGTAGTAACCCTGTAAATGTCAGCAACCCCCAGTGGAGATCACAGATTTCAAAGTGAGACAGTCTTTAAGTGTGTAGCAGTACCAGGAAGTCTACAGGTTTCAGGAAAATGATTAGAGGGAGTTATAAAGGAAAATTCTTTCTTGTTACTCATTTTTGTGAGTGACTATGTGGTGAGTAATTGGTTTTTCTTTTTTGGCTATGAAGATTGGAGAAGGAGACACTAACTTTCAAGATTAAAATAAATTAATAAACCCGGGTCCTTTTTTGTATCTGATTTTCTAAGAGCCCTCATATTCTCATAACAGGCCTTTCCTCTTCTTGCTCCTCCTGTGATCTGTCCAATGTCCACTGAGGCACAAGCCATACAAATGTAGCAATTAACAAAGCCAGAAAGCAATGCAGTGGGATGGGACTTCTTATGACAGAGAAAATAATAACTTCTTAACTGACTTTCTGTAATGCAACAGACAGCAATGAAAAACCAGCAGTATGCTAGTGTTGCCAAAAAAATGGTACTTTGGTTGCCACAGTTATAATCCTTTCTAATTATAAAGATAGAGGTCAAATTCAAAGCACACTGGGCACTCTCAGCTCTCTCAATGAAGAGTGTGACTTTGTTTATTATTATTGGCATGATATCAATTAATACCAATTAAATGTTAAGCACTTATCTCAGACAGCAAATGGTGCATCATGTTTCCATTCTTGTCAAAGCCTAGGGCTAGATCCTCAGAGGAACAAAATATCTATTCATTAAAGATCAAGTAGTACAATAAGAAGAATTCTTCTGACCTTTTCTTGTATTCAAGAAAAAGTAATCTAGCACTGCAATGCTAATTCACTTAGCTGTATGTATTACAAATACTAAAAGATTGTGTTTGCATTTTATGCTGAGAACATAAGGGCACAGCACTGGCACCATTCATCTGCCATTCTCAAAGGAGCTGGGGTTTTTTTTAGGCAAACAGTGAGAATTGGCTTTCTTTTGTTTCAAATCCTCCAGGTCTACAGAACTCAGCAAACATACCTACACCTGTGAGAACTGTGGCCCCTAAATGTCATTATCTGTAAAATTAATAAACCAAAGTAAGTGGAAAAACTTTACGCCGCTGATGTGGGAAGTAATAAGAAACGCCTCTTCTCATCCAAAGCATCATTTGTCTTTGTTAAATATTGCACTGGTATCTCAGGCTGAAGCCTCAGTTCCATGCTCTGCTAAATCAAAGGCATGATGACTCCATAAAGGTTATTGTTTTTGGCAATAACTTTTTAATAGCAGAATTACTCTTTTTTGCTCCTTGCAGCTCTCCTGTTGTAAAATATTTCCATCCCGGTTTAGCTCACCTCAAATCACAACTTGTTTCATCCTTAGAGTATGCCTTCTGCCAAAGTAATGAATTGTAGCAGTTTTTCATATCAAAAAAATGAGCAAAATGCAAAAGAAAATTCAGAATGATGCAGTTCTATTTATACCTGGCACTATTTTAACCTTTCAGAGCTGGATGAATCTGGAAACATTATACTTCATTTAATGTGTGCCTATCAACCCCACACTACACAGCTCAAAAATCAATCAATTTCTTATCTTATTTTTCTAGTTGAGGGTTATTAAACAAGTACCCAGAATGTGCTGATTTTATGTTGATTAAGGTAAAAAGCAATGCAGGGGGATTGTTATGATGAACAAAGTGAGTGCTGGTGATCTCCTGGTGACGTGCATGGGACAGGCCTGTGGTTTGTCCTAGGGCTTTGTCCCCAGCATGAATTCACCTGTCTTAACCAGGCTTTTCCTTTTCACTCAGGTAAGTCTCTGTGGTCTTACTGACTCAGAAAACTGCATGTTGAGTGAAAAGTAGGTCAGAGAGAGACAGAGGCTTTTAAGCCCTGGGCTACTGCTAAAGCCCACAGTATTACTTGGTGCACCTGCAGTGCTTGGATCTTCTTCACTATAAAAGGAGCTTCTTTTGAGAGAATGGAAATGCAGCTCACATTGATCTTAAAAGAGAGGGGAACCTGACATGGTAAAAACATGAGTGTTTTCAAGAATGCTTCGAGAGAAAGCATTGGCTTACAGTCTAAGCTTAGGGAACTTCGAAGAGAAAAGGTGAATTGAAAAGTTGTACATAGTTAACATTGAAAGTGTTGATAAAGTGGTGTTTTAGAAGGGTGAAAGTTTGGACAGCTGATAAAGTGGAATACCAGAATTTCCTTCCCCCCCCGCCCCTCCCGCCCCTAAATCAGCAGCTTCAAGCTACTGGAAATTTTCCTTTCCTCCCAAATATTTTTTAACAGTGATAAGTTAATGATTTTGAAAATGAGTCAACTATTGGGGTACAGTCAGTGATGGAAAGTTTAATAGAGAAGGAAAATGAAGAGTGTTAATCTCTGCATTTCCTTCTTTCTGAGCAGATATTATCCCCAGGCTTGGATTCCCAGTACAGTAAGCTGCTAATAGGGACAAGTTAATTAATCATACATTGCAATGTAAATTGCAGTTTCAAGTTCTGGGGTTTTCTTATTTAAAATCCTGTAGTATATTTTATACAGCAGCACTTACAAAAGCAAGCTGAGAAATATGCAATAGCTTTGTCCCAGTTTGCTGGGGCTGCTTCATAGGACAAAGAATAAAAAGGAAAGCTTTACAAGGTTGTGAGAATGGAAACTCTAGTTCTCTCGATTGGCATTGAGCAGTCCAGCTTTGCTACACACTTTCAACAAGGATCTCAGAAGATGCCTTTTATGGCTCAGTTCTTTCATTCTTTTGCCTCTGGGGGAAAGAATGTTTGGGTTGTAATGGTATGGCAGGACTGTGGTACAAGTTACATGGAGGTGAAAATTTGGGGGATAAAGTAACAGATTATTCTTCAAACTTGCAGCACCTTCCTCACTTAAGTGGCAGATGCTGTTCCTAGTTAACATTGTAGCCTGCAGTTAACACTGGCACTGAGTTCAGAATATGTCAGGTTGTGGAGAAGTGCACTTTTGCTGAAAATTCACAGAGAATGGGGGATTTGTTGGCCTACATTTTTAGCAAACCCATTCTTTCATCAGATACTCACTTTAATAGATTCTGTTGCATTTCTGTTATGTACAGAGCTGCAAAGAATGTTCAAATTGAATTTGGATAATGGGCACAGCTTCTATTTGCTGAAACCTTTAGCTGTAATGGAGAGAACTGTATAATGAAGAGACAGGGATGTGGGTCACTGAAGACTTTTATCTGATATCATTGTGCAGGTCTTCTGAACAAAAATGCATTTTTTCAGTGATACTTAACAAAGCTTATTTAAAAAGGTGCAAAATACCTCAGAAAAAGTGGATTTGAACTGCACCCACATCACTGTCTACACATAGTCTCTTCCTTCCATGAAGTAATGGATTTGTTGCCAGAAAAATATTCCATAGTATTTCAGTTTAGGATGTTTGAGTACGATGTCCAAAGCACAGGTATGCTGGTGGGGGTTCTTGGAAACCTCCCACATCTTTTGGAATTTGTTCCTTCTGGGTACTATAAAACCATCTGCAGGGATGTCTGGGTGCCATAAAATATCTGAAAAGCAATATATGGCAAATTTCAGACCACAGGATGCAGGTGGATATACCCTGATGTTTCTATAAGCTTTTCATACAGGTGCCAGCAACAAGTGCAGACAAGGAAAACAGAAGAGCTGCTAACAGCTGAGACTGTTGGCTGAGCTGTAAAACCAGTATGAGCTGTAAGTTGGCTGAGGAATAAAGTACAGCCCTCTGCATGAACAGCTTGCTTGTCCTCATCCTGTTTCCACAGCAAATTTGTGTGTGGAAGAGGGAGCTTTTACTGAGTGTCTTCTCTCCTTTGTCCTTGTAGAGCGAGCCATGGTGACTGTGTATATCTGAGTTCTTCATTTAAAAGCCTTATGAAACAGTGCAGTGGTTTATAGTTGAGGGTTTTGTGACAGTGGTGCACTTGTAAATTTTTTTAAATTTTTAATCCAGGATGACGCCTGATGCAAGAGAGTGCTCTGTCTTCTTCAGCACCTTGATTTGGAGTAGAGCTGGGCTTCTGAGAGAAGATACCAGTTCCATCTGGGAAAATATTTTTTCCTTCTCACTGTCAGATCAGGCTGTGAATCTGTTTTTATTGTTGCTGTTGTTTTGTTTATTTTCCACATTTCTCTTAACGCTTGGAAACCTGGCAGATGTGGCTGATAAAATGCATAGAATCTGAGCAAGTACAGTAATGTTCCCTGCAAAACAGAGTCCACTGTCCCAGAGATGGCAGCAATCCTAGATATAAAACCAGGAGAACTTACTGGGAGCAGCCCTGTGCAGAAACACTTGGTGGTTCTAGTGGATAAAAATCTTGTGGTTTATAAAAAAGAGGGAAAGTGACTTTTTACGTGGACAGATAATGAAAGAACAAGGGGCAATGGTTTTAAGCTAAAACAGAAGAGATTTAGAGGTTAGGAATAAATTCTGTACTGAGAGACTGGTGAGGCACTGCAATAGGCTGCCCAGAGAAGCTGTGGATGTCCCACCACTCATCCCTGGATGTGTTCAAGGCCAGGTTAGATGAGGCCCTGGGCAACCTGATCTAGTGGGTGGCACCCTGGAGGGGAATAGAGGTGGTGGTGTGGTGTTGGAACTGGATGATCTCTAAGGTCTCTTCCAACCCAAACCATTCTGTGATTCCATGGTTTGCTGGAGCCAGGCTGGAAGACTTGACGAAAGGATGGGGTAGGGTCAGCAGATGAATCAGACTGGTGCAGGTTACACCCTGCATGGCCTGCAGCAATGGAATTTCAGGGTGGTGTCCTGTAAGTTATATGTGGAGCCTGAGGCAGCTGTGTCTGTAGCGAGTGACTCCTCAGTGGTGATGGTTTGCAGTGTGTTAGCTTTGTGTTTCCTACCAGGACACCCTGTCACAGCAACAAAGTGAGCTCTGTAAGGATGGAAAGATGGAAAGATGACAATAAGATGAAGATTAATTCCTATATAAACTGGGAGAGATGAGTATGAAATATTAAAATTACTCAGACAAGCGTGTTTCCTTACTAATTCAGTCCATTGCTATGAAAATGTAGGATTTTTTTTTCTCTGAAGCAAATGAAAAGTGTATCAAATCTGTCTCTGCCTCTCAGTTTGAGATATAACTTACTTTTCTTCTCTCAGAGTCCACCACCTGGTTTCATTGTCAGCTATCAGATAACTTCTATTCTCGCCAGTCTCCAGTCCCCTGGCGTATCACAATATCTGTTTTTGACGTACAAGCCTGCTGACCGGGCCCTGATCGTGCCACCTTCAGTTCATGGAGTTTCCAGGTGACAGTCCTGTGAGCAGTGCAGCAAACTGATCAGCTTTAAAGGACAGCTCTCTGAGAGTACCCAAAGGTCACTCCTTTCGCCACGGAGAGCACGCTGGGAAGTGATGCGTGCTTAGAATTAATGCCAGGCTATTAAAAAAAAGTGGATGTGGAAAGGCAAAACCCAAGGAATATGTATCTTATAAAACACAGCAATTTGGATCACAGCAGGGCTTGTATTATGATTAAAGTGTTTCAGAAGGCTGATAGGACTGCAAAGACTAATTGATATTTTAATTAGACAAACCCAAATGAACTACAGGTGTCATCCTAGATATAAGAAGTTTACAGAAGATTTCTTTTATTCTTTACCGTTTAGAGATTTCAAAGATGTATGAATCCTGGCAGTTATCCCCAGGGAGACATTCTCATTTTCAAGCTTTTTTTTTTTAAATACTCTCTAGTCACCCTGCTTATTTGTCTTGAATATGAAACAAATGCCTCTTAGGGATTATCACTCAGCAGCCTTAGCTGGATCAAAACTGTCTAGACTATGACAATGCACTGTATTTATCTTTGGAGATTTATTCTTTGTTTTTTTATGCTTTTTTTTTTTTTTTTTTTTTTTTTCCTGTTGCAGTTTCAAAGCAGTGACTTTTTATTCTGGTAGATTGCTAAGGAACAAGGGAAAACAATATAGACCTGCCATAAAATTCCCAACTTGTTTGTTGTTTTTTTTTTTCCTGTTTTATGATTTTGTCTAAGCCAGCAAGGTGGCTTTAGTCACAACCTTTGACACAATTGTCCTCGAGTGTAAAGGAACACCAGCAAATAGTGTTCACACGGGAACCCATTCATTTCTTACTGCTCTTTCTGATGCCTTCTGACTCAAGCAGTATATCACATAAAGCTGGGAGTTGCTGCCCTCCAGACTAATCAGCCTAAAGGCTTACCAGGAGTGCTACAAAGCTCAGTGCAGGGCTGCTCTGAACATCCATCCCTTATTGATATCATGTTTGCTTTGGGTAGGTTTGGAACCACGGTGAATACTCAGCATCTGCTTTAGAAGAGGGAAAATCAGCAGCAAGATGCAAACAAGCACGGTGGTCTTGTACTCAGAAAAGCTGCCTCAGTTATATTAGGCTCTGAATGCAATAGTTCATGCTTTTCAATTAAGTTGGACCAATGTGTTTAAGCAAAATGTACACTTTTCCCCCAAAGGTGTAGCCTTATGCCATGTATCTGGAAAGGTATGGAGACTTGTTTGTATCATGTGCACAAATATCATTGAAACCTGACCTTGATGAATAAATGATATTCTTCAGTTTGTCTGTTCCATCTTCAACTTGTTTCCTCAGAAATGCTGTGTGTACCATAGAGGCATGGAAAGGCTTGACTTGGAAGGCACTTTTAAAGACCATTTAATTCCAACCTCCCACCTTCCAGTACTCCAGGCTGCTTGAAGCCTTCTCCAGCTCTCTTGTAGGCACCCTTTAGGAACTAGAAGGCTGTTCTAAAGTTTCCTCAGAGCCTTTTCCTCAGGCTGAAGACACACAGTTCTTTTAGGCTGGAGAGATGCCCTCGCAAGAGGAGCTCCAGCCCCCAAAGCTTCTTCTGGCCTTTCTCTGGCTTAGCCACTTCCACTTCTGGGATCAGAATGAACAGCTTTGGTATTTCCTTCAGTTTCTGTGAAACTGTGTGAGCTATTTGTTCAGTGTACTTTTTTCTGTCCCTTATTGCATATTATCTGTTGTTACAGCTTAATACGTTTGTTGATTATTAAAAATTAACGTGACTAACACTTGGCATCCTCACAAATTGTTGTCTTCAGCTATTCTATGTTTGTGCTCCTGTGTGATTTGTCTTCTTGGTCATATAATACTGGATCCTATTGCCAACTTCACAATTAAAATGGTGTAAATTGAAAAAAAAAGAAAAAAAGGTAAAATTCCAAATAGCTTTAGCAGATTTTCTTAATGGATTTTTTTTTATATGAATGGTCCTAAAACATGCAAGAATTTTTTTTCTACCTACCTTAAAAACTGAAAAAAACCCCAAACAACAAATAAAAACACCAAACAAAAAGTTTGGATCAAGAATCTACTACTAGAGTTTGTGTATGTTGATTTCTCATCTACAGTTTTTAAAATCTCTATCAGATCTTTTACATACTGGTAGAAACATCTAATTCAGAACTAAGTACAGAAGTGATCAGAGGGTGTGTGTGTTTTCAGGCACTTTATTTTTGGACAACTCAGTTTTGGGAGAGGAAAAAAAGGAAAGGTATCTTTTCAAAATCATGTGTGTTCTGTGTCCCAGTGTCCAGAGTGCCCACCTGAAAAGATTAAGAGTACAATTTACAGAGTAACCCTACAGAGGGTTTCCCTGTCCTTTTGTCTTGGATAGAAAAAAAAAAAAAAAAGGCAACCTCCAAAAAGCTTCATCAGAGACCTTCTGTTCTACTTGGGTTCCCCTCTTGTCCAGTCCTTTTAGCAATCAAGTGCCCTTCTCATCTGAAGCTTCTCTTAGGAAAAAATCATGCTAATGTTTACTCTTGAGAGCAGAAAAAGCAGTAGAATTTTTTTGTGCAGCACGACATGTTCTGAGTGAAATACCTTGAAATGGCTTAATTTTTGGAAAGGGCTAAGCACCCACTGTTTGGGAAGCAGGGTGCCTTTTAAGATCTAACAATGGGCAAGCAAAAGAAATGTATTTGCAGGGATCTCAAAAGGAAAACAATGTGTACTGAGGAAAGATTAACACAGTAATAACCAGATCTTGATTGTGATGTAACAGTGTGAGATTTGATGTTCCTGCATGGTGGTATACTTCATCTCTGGTCTTCAGCAGGGAATTTTTAATCAAAAATTACCCCTGTGAATTCTTAACAGGAAAGAAATGTCATTTGCTGTAGGCTGATGGTACTTCTTTAGTAGTGGAGAGTGACTCTAATTCCAAGGACACAGAATAAACTCTTTTGGATGAAGAACAAATTAAGAAAGAATCACCTGAAAATCTGTAATAGTGACAGTGACACGTACCTGCAAGAGTAGACTTATATGAAATGTATGTGTAAGCAGTTTTGTGGACACAGAAAATAAGTATTTGTAATATTGGCTTCAATCAACTTGATTACAATGGGGGTAGCATGTGAAGTGAAACAGTGTAGGAAGTGCTTATTCATTACCACTGGACTGAAAACATTCATGCACAGGACTTGAGAGATCAAGAGGGCCTTGGAATTTTGGTTAATACATCCTTGCAATCACATGTTACATAAAAATTCCTTCTATATCTATTAAAATAGTATATAATTAAATACTGTGTAATGAAAATTGTTTATGTAATAACACAAAAACTTATGTACAAGTACAATAAAGAGTTTAATTTAACCCTTCTCTTATTTCCAGGATAAGTAAAACCACAAAAAATAATCCTTAATACACCAAAATTTAAATGTGTATTCCCAGATCACTGAGTTATCTAAACATATAATTACATTACACCCTTACATTGTTAGTAACTGAAAAAAGGGGTTGATTTAGATTGCAGAAAGATAAAAATACTATAAAGATAATGCAGGACACCAAAAGATATTGCCCTGAGAATTTGTGGGTGCTTCATGATTGGAAGAGTTCAAGCTCTGTTTGTATGGGACTTCAAGCAAACTGATCTACTGCAAGTTGTCCCTGCCCATGGCAGGGGGATGGGATAGACAATCCTAAGGGTCTCTTCCAACCCAACCCCCTGTGTAGCTCTATAATATGAAGAGAAAAAAGACCCTTTGAAATGCAATCTTTAAATATTTTTCATTTTTAATGCTGAAGTGTAAGTTATAAATAACAGGTTATGATAAAGTTAATATTCTATAGGGTAGATGTTTATTACAAAAAAACATTTCTTTCAAAACTACTTTTAAATTTGATGTTGCTAATACCAGATGTAATGCTGTGCTATTGAGTTAGTCAGTGATTGCCAGTGCTTAAACAGAGCTCTTGCACCCTGCCATTTATACTGCTGTTTTGTAGCAGTGCACCTGAATGTTTATCCCTTTCTTTCTGAAACCTTAATACATCTTCGTGATTATTGTTGGTGGCATTACAATCACTGAGTGCAGACAAATCTATTCAGCACCTGCCATAGTAAAAGAGTAAAAGTCTGTTTTCAGTTCTTTGGGTCTTTGCCAGGCTGCAGCCATTTCCACTTCAGTCTTGCCTGCCAGGCATAAGTCTCAGGTAGTTTCTAAGACAGGGGGAAAAAGCAGGAAGGAAAAAGGCAATAAAGGGAGTCTGAGAATGCAATGAACACTTGGGCAGCTCTCTTTCAATCTAGGAAGTGAATGCTGTCCTAAATTAAATATATATCCATCTATCCATATATGTTTGGGTGGATATGGATCTATATGTGTATAAATATCTCTATAATCTTCTGTTGAGTTGATGGGCAAATCTGAATGGCTGTTCCAATCTGCTGTGTGAATATCAGCTATTCTTGGAGCTTAGTAATTAAGTAATAATTTTGACATTATCCAGGTACATTACCTATGGGTGTTGGGGATTTCTGCTTTGTGGGTTCCCTTAGTTTTGGTTTTGTTTTTTTTTTCCTTCCTACAGGGGTAAATTAGGAATAAACAAGCAGAGATCTACTCTCAGGTCTTTAGTGCAAGATCTAATACCTATATATTAAGCAACCCATGCATTATAATGTCTGAGTAAGAGTTTTCTAGATCCTGTTATATTGTCTGGTAACAAATGCGTATTTTCTGTTAGCTCTCACCATCTTCATTGCAGTAGCCTGTGCTTTTTCCAAGTTCTACTTCAGGTCTGTCATTAAGGGGAAAAATAAATACAGAGTTCTAAAAGTCTGGCAGCTGTGAGCCCACAAGAAATCTTTTGGGAACAAAAAGGTGATGTGGAGATTAATCAGGTGATGAGATGTGCTTGGCGCACCCAGAGATGTCCTGGACTTCCAGATGCCTGCAGTCAGAGAAAATGTGTCCTCATTTGGGAAATATCATCAATACCAAAAGATCAAGTGCTATGAAAAGACAGGACCAGAGAAGTGCTGGAGACAGAGCATCATCCCAGACCCCAGAGTTTGAGTTCATGCTGTTTCTACTTTGCCATGGGACACCTGGGTAGTAAATACTGCTGTGAAGGAGGTGTCATCCCTTAGGTAATGCTGACCTAGAAAAGAGAGCAGCTCATTTGTGAGGTAATAGAGCAAGCACTGCTTGTGCCTAGGATTTCAAGGTTTTACATGTGTTGAATATAATGCTGAAGTAGACAATGAGAATAGCAGCCTGGAGGGGTAAAAAGAAACGTTGAAAAAGGTTTTAAAGAGAAGTCAACAGTGAGAAGAAAGCAAATACAGAGGAAGAAATTATGTGCAGGTCAATTCTAATACATAACTGACATTTAATTCCTATTGTTGTTGTTAAAGTAGAATTTTATATTGGACTTTTAAGGTGGTTATTTTACCATGTTCTTCTCTCTCTAGCAATAAACAGATTATTTTTTATTGTTTTAAAGCAGGGTGTTTGAGAAGTGATAGTCCTTCTGTGAATTTTTTTAGGCACTCTAATAAGAGATCACTATCTAATTAATTTTCTGCTCTGTGACTGGATATTTTTTGCATTCAGTTATTAGTATTCTGCTGTCTAAACAGGCTTTACTCACAATTACAATATTCCTCAAAGATATTGCTTCCAGTCACCACTTACATGCCAAATATCCAGTGTTATTTTGGAGCCTGAGGTGCAGTAAAGTACAGTTGTCATATGTTCTTTGTTGTAGTTGTGCAGATGCTGTCCTACCTTGCTCTAATTAGGGATGCACAAAGTGAGACAGTGAATGTTCACAAGACTGAGTTTTAAAGCTTTTACATGCTTGACAAGTTTGTGGTGGTTTTTGGTTTCCTTTTCCTTGAGGAAGAAAAATTTCCCAACCCTCTCATTGATGGTTGTTGCTCGGAATAGGTGTTGTCACCATCATTCAGGACTGGAGCTTTATTGCCTCTGTGTGTCTTGCACCCTGGAAGCATTGAGCCATCTTATTTTAGACTCTCAGGTCAAAATTACAAAAAAAGGCACTCCTCTGTCCCCATTCTGTTCTATTATTGCATCAAAAGGCTTTGAGATCTGTATACTGCCCTGATATTTTCCCATTTACTTCCAAAGAGTAATTGATCTGTAGCTGTCTAATTTGCAGATTTTCTGCAGGTCATACTACATCTGTCTTGATTCATTTTATGTATATTCTAGGTCCTAAACATTAGGTTCCTTCTGAATTCTCTTTTGAGTATGTAATGGCTGGGTGAGCATGTTTAATAGTTATGCTTAAGGGCTTGAGCTCTGTTGCTCACTGGCTAGAGTTGGAGTGTAATAAATAAATCTCTAGTACCATTGTGCAGTTAGGGATGATGTTATTGCTTTAACTGTACCACTCTTTTTGTGGTAACAGCACAGTCATGTTCATAACATGATTAAACAAATACATCTTCATCCTGTGTCTGCATACATTCACTATTTTATTTTTCCTCCTTGCAAAATTATTTGCTGCCAGTTTTTTCTGGCCACTCTGTTGCCAGAGCTACACATGACTCAGTATCATGAACCCTTTGCTTTTGACTGCTCAGCCATTCTGCCTGCACAAATTTTCTCATTATTTATAAGGAAATGAGTAACTTTCAGCTTTTTGTCCTAACTTGAGTGTATTACATTGGCTAAGTCAACTTTTCACTAAGTTTTTTGGGTGTTATGACCTCCAGAGTAGGATGAGTCTCAAGAATCTCTGCTATCTTTTATTCATTCTCTTTAGGTTTTTAGTGGAGCTGTGGGGAAGGTGCCAGTGGAAAGAGAAAAGTTTAGTAACTTCAGTTTTAGTAACTGAAACTGGTGCTGGTGGAGAAACTGGTCAAGTTTTAAGTAACGTGGGGATTTTTATTTTCTACACCAAAAGAAAGGAACAAGCCAGAGTCATTCAAACACTTTCTTTTGCAAATAGCACCTGTTGTGCTGTAAAAGTAACTTGAAAACTTCAGACCTGCGTGACAGTGTCTCATGTTGCTGGTCTAATTTTATAGCAAAATCAGTGGCATCGTTGCTTACCCTTGGGAATGATAAAAGATTATTAACCTAGGACATCTTTTGTTTTAAATCTGAAAGCCTCTAGGGAAAGAGATAAAGGAAAGGCTATAAAGGAATAAAATTGGCACCAATTTACACTTAGTGGCTTTCCATAACTCAGTAGCCAAATCAAAGAAACAAAGATCCTCAGTGCATTAGAACTGAACAAGGTGATACAAGCAGAAGGCTGAGGAAGATGTTATAAGGTCACTCCCTGCAGCCATGGAGATGAGCTGTTCTGTGGTAAAACTTGAATTCATGGTACCTTATATATCTAAAATATGATATTATCCCCCTTCCCCCAAGACAGTGCGTGCCAAGTACTTAAAAAGCCTTAATTGCATCTGAGAGTACAGAATGGTTTGTGCTGACATTACTGGTAATAAAGTACCTATGTGTTTATTCTGAACTATAGTCTCAGACTCAGGTGGAAAAAGCCCACTGTGCATTTTCATGGCCCTGGTGTGATGATAACACCCTCTTGCAACCACATTTTCAGTTCAAGCTTAACACTGAGGCTTCCACTCTTAATATTTATGGTGGAGTCTTCATATAGAAGTGAAAGCAAAGAAAGGATGTAAATGATTTGCCAGAAAGATCATCTTCCTGGGAATTTAATCTAGGAGGCTGTTGCAGGGAGGTAACAAACTTAACGCCATTATTCATTTCCATTTTAGTTGCTAATGATTTTCATTGTTTGTAAGCACCTGTTTAGGAGATAATGAGAAAAATAGTTGATGTGTCTAAATATCTGAAGATCCATTACAGTTTTGTCACTCCTTATCAGCATTCCTCTGCAGCTTTTGTCAGGCCTGTCAAGCTCTTTCTGGGAAGCTGATGTGAAGTGAGCCATGGGCTGCTGTGATTCTCTGGAACAACATTTGGCTCTGCCCACTTTGTTTCACTGATGATTTTCTTGCTGCTCACAATCATTAACACTGTATTAAATACAACCTTATTTTAAACTCAGAGTAGATTACTGGTTTAGAAAACTAATATATTGCTACAACTTTTATGGGAAATAACTTGTACCTGCACAGGTTTTTATCTCCTCTGCTAATAGACTTTACAAAGAGATATTGAATCATAAAATGGAGCTTTCTCTGTAGCTGCTTTCTCTTTTTTTGATACCAGTTTCCACACTGACAGTACTACAATAATATCTTTAACAAAGGGAGACAAAAGCCTCACTCTGTTCCTTTTTATTCTTCTTGCCCCATGTCTTTTGCTTTTTAGTGTGGATACAAATGTGTGATGAGGTATTTAAGAAACACACTGATATCTTAAGTATTATTTTCTTTAAGTATTCTAATCTTTCAAACAATCTCAGCTCTTGAAACCTTATCTTTTGGTCAGTTTTCCATGCAGTTTTTTGGCTTGGATTGTATGCACATGCAAAGTTTTACCCAGACAGATTGGATGCACACCGACATTGCAACCAAATGGGAATAACTCACTTGCTAAATTTGCCTGCATCATTGTTTTTCACAGGAAAATGTGTGTGCAAATACCTTGATTAAATTCAGGTTTCTCATGCAAAGTTTGGAAAATCTGGTGCTAGGAAAAAAGTAAATTTACATTTAAATGCTCTTCTGCTACAAGTTAAATTCCAATTTAGCCCTGTCAACAAAAATTAATCTTATATATACAAAGGGGTAGCTGGATAGATTTACAGGCAGGTATGATGCATATGACTTTGAATGTGATGGTAGTTAATGTTGTCTGAATAGCAGATAATTTTTAGTTACAGACTGAAGCCTTAGGAACCTGACTGATGTTACTTAAAAGTTGCTAAAGTGAGTTTCCCAAGTTAGAGACGAAAAAGCTGCCTTTGATTAGTGAGCATATCATTTTATAGGCAAAATAAATGAGATTTACAACAGAGATTTAAAACAGAGGATCTGTTTTACAAGAGTTTCTGTGGAAAGCAAGTTACTAAAGTTACTAAAGTTGTTAAAGCAGGTTGATATCTGGAGGTGAATTTAAGTGACTGGAACTGAAATATGTCCCTCTACAGGACAATTCAGGTCACCCATTTTGTTTAGGTTTTTGGTATAAATATTACTTCACTTCTACCTCAAATGACTTTTTCTGAAGGGATCTGCCAGGTTCTGTCCCTTAAGTGGTGAGAAATAACAAAAAAAGAGATGCCACTGAGACAGTATATTCACAGAAATAATGGTAGAAGGGTACCCATCTATACTCATCTGTTTGTCTGGCTGTGCTGGTTTGGGCTGGGGAATAATTAATTTCCTTCCCAGTGGCTGGAATGGGGCTGTGTTTGGGATTTGTACTAAAAACAATATTAATGATACAGAAAAGATTTCATTTTCTCTGAGCAGTGCATGGTAATAACTATTAGTCAGTGCAAACTTGGGCTGAATTCAATGTGTTCATGTGAAAAACTCCTTTTACTCTTCTAAACAGGCAGGCAAATCATAATTTGCTTTGATTATCAACCAAAATGAATTTCTCTTTGAAAACACTAGAGAAAACAAATACATTCTTACTAACTTCTGTACAGCTAATAAGAGACCAAAGTTTGGGACATGGTTACAGAAGGGAACCAAGTTTTTTTTCCTAATATACTTCATTTATTCTGGGTATTACACTTTGTCTTGTAATTACATTAGGGCCAGTTCTGGCAAGGTTTTATGTTCTGCTTTGCAAACTCAATAGTTCATTTTGCAATAAACCCCTGGATATTTCCATGATAGACAAGAAGCAGCTTGTATGCTGCTGTCCCATTCACTTCAGTCAGATCAAACCCATTAAATTGGTGGTTATGTTAATATAAATTAGAAAATAGCATATTCTTGTATTTTAAAATAAGCACATAAATAAAGTGATTAAATCCCAGGAAAAAAAAATAAATGCTGAGATGAGATGATACTATTTGATGAATGAGAAATTAGGTAGTTGCAAATAGTGTTCAAGCTTTTGTAATGTACTATATATGCAGATTAATTACACATTTACAGATTGAAAGCACAGTTATTACATGGACAGAGATTGTCAAGATATAATTAATACTGAATTTTGCTTTATCTTTCTCAGACTAATCAGTAAACCAAATGTAAAAATCTTAATGATGTGATTTTGCTTGGTAACTGTATCCCTGCATTTTAAATACTGTGATACACTTTTAAAATTTGGAATTCATTCTTTCTGCAGGCACAAACCTTTTGGAATTGCTTATTTTCCTGACGTGAAAACATAAGTGACATAGTGTACTCTATATAGCACAGGCTGATTATTACCATCTAATTTGGTAAATATATTTGAAGCATAGTGAAGGAAGTGTTTCCTGGGGAAAAAAAGTCCCTGGGGGTGTCAATTGCACCTTATGAATCCCTCAGTGCTGATGGTTGGTTCATGTTGGATGCCTGTCATGTTCTGTTGGCTAAGTTATTGAATTGAGATTTTATTTTTTTTGTTGATGTGGAAAAACATGGATTGATGATATTTCTGTTCATCTTTTACCTTGTATTCCTTTTTTGTACTGGAAGAATTGAGGGTGAATCAAACAGTTCAGTTATGATAGGAGGTACTGAAAATTTTCTGTGAAGTCCTTCTGAAAACACTAAGGAAAAGCACATGAATTGTGGATTGGTGTACATGGTTACCTTGTGACTGCATAGCTATTTGAGCACTGGGAATTTCAACTAAACTGAAAAAAACCTAAAATTTTGATTTTGAATGACAGAGACAGATCAATAATGCACTTGTGGTTTGACAACAGCAAGGAGTGATGAAAGTGAGGTCTTGTTTACATCCAAAGGAAATAAAGAGGATCAGCACATGAACCCAACAATTTGAGTACTTACAGAAATTTATTCCTTAAGAACATAGTAGGGTGCAGAAATGATGCCCTCTGTCTTTTGGTGTTGTTTTCCTTGGGACTGGTGCTGGCACAGCTGGCAGAAGGCACCAAGTGCAGAGCAGAGCATGGGATACTTCCAGTCTACTTTAGACTTTCTTTTTTCTCCCCAGTATCAGTGTTTGGCTTGAGAGAGTAAGGATTGGAAAGGCTTGATGATGAAAGATAAAAGTGTGTTTTCATATGTACATATTTACAACAATACTAAAAAGTGCTGTAGATATAAAAATGCTTCTACACCCAAGAAAATCTTAATATATTCTTCTCCTTCCTTGAATTTTCATTGCATTATCAAATAGCTGCATATTTTCTACTCCCTTTTGATCAATTTTGCCAAAACAAAATTAATATAAAGAAATCCTTTGAACTCAAAAAGATCTGACAGAGGCTTAGTCTTTCAAATGTTGAATTTTTAATCTATTAATTCTAACACAAAAAGGACTCAAGGAAGACTTTCGTTATAAAACCAGAAGTTTGTTTTGGTCTTTCTCTTCTTTCTGGTGTTGTACCAGCAAACACTTTATTCCTTGACAAATGTTTTCTAAGATAATATTACTTGCAACACCCTGCTGCCAGTTCTGCCTCCTCTATTTTTATAGGACGAAGGAGAGATAAGGATGTTTAGAGCAAGCAAATTTGGCCCTAGCAATTAATTCAAACTTCTGAATCTGCTCCATGACAAGTTTTCTTAAAGCTGGCATTGTGGCCTAGTGTTGGTGTACCCCTTTGGGTTTTGGTGGAGTAGTGCTTTTATTTGTTTATTTTTTGGTTGGGAATGATTAATGTGATGAGATTATTCATTTTGAAAATTCACCTGAGTTGAGATTGCACAGTAGTTTGAATTCAGAACTGAAACTGGATGTATTTCTCAATAAGTAGGTGTTTTGCAACTTTAAAAATTTGTTAGTCTTTATGGTATGGGTGTAAAAAGTAGAGGCATTTTTCATTATCTCTGTCTATTCACAGGGGGAAAAATAACAGAATTTCCAGTTCTTTTTTGTGTGCAGGTTTTTTTTTAGATAAACCCCACACTGTTTATAAAGACAAAACAACATCCTGTGGTGAGTTTTTCTTGTTCATCTTATGTTTTGGGATCAAAGTTCCACAACCTGTTAGAAGAAAATTCAGTGTTGTACTGCAAAATAGCATAGCCCTGATGTGTTTCAGGTTGAGGACATCTTAGTTGTTCTTAAGAGATCCTTTCCTATGAATAAGACCTCTGGAATTTGTAAAATGTGATCCACTGAAGCCGGGACTGTGGTGGTGTAGGAATCTCTGAATCCTGGAGCCTTTCTGATGCTGCCTGAGTTGCTCTGTCAGCATGTTGAATGTGGGCACACATTTATCTTGGGCTCAGCCCTGTTATGTTTGGGTGTGCAGAAAACACTGTAATGTACCTTTAGGGTCAGTGGGTTTTAGACAGTGATGATTTGCAGCTCTGAACTCCTTGGGAGCTGTGGGTTTACCCCTGGTCATGCCAGGGATGGATAACTCTCAAAAACAGATGTAGGCATTAAACAGCATGAAGGAAAACAACCTAAAAAGGTGGAATGGATCAAGGTTTCATAGCAAACCTGGTGTGTCCCAATCGGGTTCCTGGCAGCAGAGTAGATCCAACTTCTGTGACAGGAAAGGTGGGGGGAAGTTTCCTCCCTCAGGCAGCTCTTTGGCAATACTGGAAGTTTTTGGGAGCAGAGCTATTAAAATTAATGGCCATTGGAGGGCCACAGGATTAACCAGTATTTAGAGCAGAGTATGAACTTTGTTTTTTTTCTTCCACTTCACAAAGAACTGGCATATTCACAGTTCATTGAGTAGGGATTATGTTGGGTCAGGTGGGTAGATGGAGAGGAAGATGCTGTATGACAAAAGGAGTTTCTATTGTGGAGGATGTGAGGAAAAATATGGGTAAAACCAGAAATAAGAATGTTTCACAGCACTGAATTAAGTAATTTTTCATGGGTTAGGTGAATATCACTGTAAAGAGAAATGAAATGAAACCAAATATCACATTACATTACTAAATGTGAAGTCCTATGAGTAACTTTGGAGAAACTTGTTTCCTATTTACAAATAACTATGAGTCCTGGCTCCAAAATAACACCCCCAAACCACCACCAGCAAAAAACTAAAACAAAAAACCTTCAGGTATGCCAATGGCAAAAAGTCTGTCACACGGATTTGTGTGCTGGAGTTCCTATATTCCTACAGGAACAAGGTGTGAGAAGGGAACATATATGGTTAACTGTGAACAGAACAGCAACAATGAGCAGATGATAATTATTAGCAAGCTGATAATTTAGACTGGTTTCATAACTACTTACTAGGCCCACAATAATAATAGTTTTGTAAACAACAATGTTGTTTACAAAAAAGGGAGTTTAGAATACGCCTAGCACATGTCACTTTAGTGATGTGATAATGGGACATATAAAACTTCAGACTTCATTTGTTATCCAAACTGAAGTCAGATAATGCTTATAGTGTTGGAGAGTGACTAGATGTTTAAAGCAAATTATTATAACACTTATATATCACAATTAGGTTATTACAACACTTTCTGAGCCTCATGGACAATCCAGTCATTCTGTGTATGAAATTCAGCTGTTGCTGAGATGAAATCTTGCAGTTAATAGTCGACTGTTAATCTGGTACCTGATTTAGAGATCACATAACTCCTAAGAGGGTCAGTGTGACTTCATTTTGAAGGCTTTAGTAACACTCAGACAATGTCCTCAAGGGGCATTCAGATGCAATACATAATTAAAACCAGGAGTAAAAGAATGCAAGATCTTCTCTTGGGAACAGATTCTTCCAAACTCTCAATTTTGAATTTGATTTCTAATACTTAGGCACTTGTAGGAGTCTTGATCTTTTAAACTTAATTCCTAATTGATGCTTCTGTGAAAAAAAATTAGCCTTTCATTTCTCTATAAGCTATGATGATTTTAAATTTTATCAAATACATTGCCCTATTCTTACAGAAATTCAGTGTTTTCCAAAGTTTCAAGTCAGTGTTGACCTTCTACAGCCAAGATTTAGTACAGTCTTGAAAGTAAACAAACACAGCACAATATGAATATCTTGGTGCACTATCAAGGAATACCTTAAAATTTTGCAAATATCTTTTAATATTCTTCCCCTTCCTACAGCCCCCTGCCATACCTTTCCTTGCTAAAAAAATTGCTTCAGGCATAATTTATTTTCCTCTCTATTAGAACTAAATTTAAAGAAATAAATCAGCAAAAGAGACCAGATCAAAATGTAGATACATCTGAAAATTAACAAGGGCACAGTTTGTAGTCACTTTCCCTGCTCAGGTAGGAGGACTGTTTGTTCTATTAAATGACACTTTAGATCTGGAGATAAGACTTTTAAAGTTTAAATTTTGGTTTCCTATTTTTCCAGTGCTCTGCTTGTTATTGTGATTAATTATTTTGTTATAAACCCACAATTTTTATTGAAGCTTCAAAGTGCCTCATGAGTTGGAAGGCATTGCAAAGAGAGGTTCCCCCAGAGGCAATGTTAATACTAAATACACAGTGTGAGGAGCATTAGAATGAAACCAGGAATTTAAAAAGTCTGAGGATCTCTGCTCCAAAAGAATCCAAGGATCAGTGGCAGTCACTGATGGGATTCATTGGTATTGACCCAATCCCTGGATATTTCAGTGCTGTTTTATGACAGCCATATGTCTTTACAAATGTTCACAGTTTAACATGAGTATTTCCAATTTAGTATTAATATTGCTTGTGAATGTCAGAGGATGAAATAATTTTATATGAAACGGGAAGCAGAGTGAAAAATAGATGAAGAGAAAAGAAAATATGTAAGAGTAATATTTTGGTATCCTAAGATAAAAAAAAAACCTTTTTTTTTGTAGTTTTGTTAAAGATTATAAAAGTCTTCTGGGAGAACACTGCAGAAAGAAAGGTGTCTGAGAGATCTGAAGTTGCAATGATTGAAGTGAATAACTATTTCTCTTCATGCCAGTGGTATGTGTGCAGATATATTTGTCTCAGCATGCTGCAACATTTGGTTTTCTGCTCAATAAGGTACTTAGCAGACATAAAATTCAATCTTCAGGAGTTCTGAAATTATTTGCTTGTCTTAAATATCTTATTTCCAAACTAGGTATTTATGTTCTCTGTGATTAAAACAAGACATGGGACAACTTTAGAGTCCTGACCAAATACAACCTTTCCCATAGTATGTGATGAGTAAATTAGTAGAGAAACTTAATTGATTTTAGTTTTTTTTCAGTCTGGTATCTATTACATCCTGCAGCTAGAAATAAAGTGGAAAATTGTACCCATGACATGAAGAGAAGGCAGTAGTGAGAATGCTGAGGATAACAGTGACATTAACTTGGCTCTGGTGTCACAGTGAAACTTGGGTGCCTTTCCAGCATTGTCCAGTGTCACCTGTGGGGGACACTTACCCCAATGGCACTGTTTGAAAAGAAGTGTCAGAGGTGTTGAATCAGAATGGCTGGATCTGTGTAACTCCTCTGGCTCTACAAGGAGTGTTAATTTCCAGAACAAAACTCAGATTCTTAAATACAGGGTTGGGTTTTTTCCTTTGAACGTGCCTAAAACGGAACCTCATGGGCCATTTCTGAAAAGAGGAGTTTTTCCTCCGTGCAGTTTCAGTAATTAACAAGATTGGCAGCCGATGATCTCAACAGTAGATCTTTGCTGCACTTCATGCACTTTGCCCTGGGACTCTGAAGAGGACAACAACTGATTTCACAGACAGTTAGGTAACTGCAGTTTCCTAGGTTGAGGGGATTTATTCAGTGTACATGAAAGGATAAATGATTTCTCTTGGCAATGAGCAGGTTTTTTAATAGTTTGAGGACTGAACGTATTAGTGCTGGTTAATTCCCAGCTGAGGAGTGTGTTCCAGTCACTGCCTAAATATATTGCTTTCTGCTTAATTTTTCACTTCCCATTTTGCTTCTAATCTCCAAGATCTTTCATGACCTTAGTCCTGCTGAGCTAAACTTTCATTTCTTCCACATGTCATCCCATGCCATGCATTTAATAGATTGTCATTTATTAATCATCTCCAAATGCAAATTAAAGATGTCAGGTGCTGGAGCCCTTGTCACCTATTCCTTGGGGTTCAAAATTCATTGCCCAGGGTACTGGATCAGCAGCTGTGTGGATGAGCTGGAAAACCAGATGAGTGCACAACCAGTGTCAGGTGCTGCAGGAAGCGTGGTAAAACTGTGAAGTCTCCTCTGTTGATGGTTCCTATTTTTTATTTTTTTCCTCTCTTTGTACAACACCATGAGATCCACCCCATGAAAGGTACTTTCTAAATGTATGTTGAATATCTAAATACTGAGCCAATTTGTAAAACATCTTGATAATATTTGAAACCTGAATTAGGTTATTACCTTGATTGCATTTGACTAATGTGCCAGCTCATTAGGAAGCCGTTGTACATAAAGCAAGCATATTATGGTAAAGAGTGAATGAGATTTTACTCACATCTTTTAGAAAGACATCATGTGCAAGAAGAAGAAAGAATATAGTCAGAATCAAAGCGTGCAGCTATTGTAAAGTGGTTTTCTTCTGCAATTCAATTTCTGAAGTATAGATTGAAAAATAAAAAGGTTCTTATTCAATAAAATATCTCCAAAGCCTTCCCTTTCTCTTTTGCACTTCTGATGCACCTCTTAAAAAAAGGAAACAAAACTTGGGGGTTTTATTACTGTGACCAAGAGGCTTAGCAGCATGACTTCACTGATATTAAGTACCAAGTTTAATTATGAAATAGCAGATGTAAAGGGTGACAGGGTGACTGGAAATTTTAAAAGAATAATGGAGAACTCTGGAGAAACCAGCAGAGGGTTCTGTTTGAAATACACAAATTAAAAAAAAAAAATCTGTTAATTTTTATTCTTAATGTTTTAAAAGTGGCTCCTTGATGGACATTATTTGTGTGAGGGCCAGAATAAAGTGAAAGAAAGTAGAAGATGACTGACTAATAAAGAGGCAATAGATATTCATAGTATGTCCTGAAGTGGTTATACTTTGTAGTCTTCAGTCCCCCAACTTTCTTTGGACTGCAAAGGAGTTCTCAGTGCCATGAGGCTGTTCTACTGTAGCTCCATCTGACATAAGATAAAGCAATGTGATTGCTTTCAGCTAACTTCATTAAGAAAACACTGATGGTGCCTGTACAGGCAGCACACAGGTTCGTATCAGAGTTGAGCAAGTAAATGGGAAAGAGCTATTCCTTTATCCATACCTTCCTTTCTTTTTGGCTACTGCCAAGAGAGAAGGGCTGAGTGTGTGTTATAGCAGGAAATGTCAGGTTTCACCTCTTTGTGGCTTTGAAAATCTATTGTTGCCTCGTGCAACAGAAAAGAGTGGAAGAATCACAGTTTGAAAACATTAGGAATGGCATGAAAATGGCATATGGTGGTGGTGTCCCTGGTAGCAGGGCCCATCTGCCAAGTGTTTCATTAATCCATGAGTATTCCTGTTATGCCTTCATCACAGGAAGGTGTAGTTTATGGAACAGACAATTCAGACTGTTTGCATATGGCTTTTTGATGAATGTATCTTCATTTTTACAATGCAGACCTGCATAGCCTCACCTGCCCTCGCTGTAGTGAGGTGATGCTGCTTCACTGATGTTGGGCTAGAGCTCAGGACTGATGAATTGAGAAATGCATGAAAATACCTTCATTTCTGTCAATGCCATTCATTTCTGTCAATGTTGTTCTTGCAGAGGGTGGTATTGCTGGTAGTGGAGGTATAACCTAATGAGTTTAATACTGCATTGCTAAGTATTTAATCATGTCATGCTCTGCTGTTCATCCTTAGTTAATATATGTCACAGACTAATGAAAGTGTCAAGGTTAAAAATATAGCAGGAGTACATCATACAGAATGATTTCTAGTTTTGGAAATAAGTTCATTTTCTTTTCTGTAATTTTTTTCTCCTCTCCTTCCACCCTCAACTTCCTTCTCCCACCTTTCTAGAGTTTTGAGCAAAGTGTTTGTAGAGTTTCTTTCTTCCCTTTGCTTAAGGTTTTGTGACTCTTGTTTTATTAGACAAGAAAAAATCAGGGTTTACTCCAAAGGGTTTCTCACTGGGCTACACCATCTGGTCCTCATTTGGTGAAAGGGGAAAAGCTGTAACTGTTCTCCACACACTTCTGTCAGCAAACCCTTGATACTTGTAGGAATATTATTGGGAATACTTGTAGACACAGCACAGGGAGGAGAATTTGTTTCAGAATTCAGCAGGTAAATGAGGGAAAGCTACTGCTGCTGCTCCTACTTCACCTTCCTTGGTGTGTGAGAGGGTTGGTAGCCATGAGAAAGGTAGATTGAAAAGGAATTTTTAGGACTCTGTTATTTTTATTTAAGTTATGTTACTTAAACCATAGTCTAAAAAAAACCCATGAAAAGTAATTTTTCATGCTTTTAATTAATTTCTAATTTTGAATTGTCATTATCACAATATTTTGATTTGGGTTTTTTGCAGGCTAAATTTCAAGTACCCTCTGGTATGCTCAAGAAGGTAATTATTTAAGATTATCTTTGCCTCTGTTCTCCTGTGTTTGTAGTGTTTTGATACATTTTCTATACATTAAACTTTTTAACATCCACTCAATGCATGTGTAGCAATAAGAATGGTATGAAATATGAAAGGCCTGGATGCTGTCAAGAACCTTATCAAGTCTGTAAATTATCTGATGTAATGTTAGATTGTCCATGACTTAATTTTTTTTTACCCTGACATTAAATGAGGGAAAAACAATTACTGTCAGTGTACAAGTCCTCCCTATCCCGTGTCACATCAAAGAGCTTTCTTGATTAAATAAAATTATCTCCTCCTCACAGTTCTGGAGTTCTCATGCCACAATTTCTACCTGTTCATTAATCTTTTTTTTTAAAATTTTTTTTTTACCTTTCTTTTTTCTTCAGTATTTTTCCTGCAAATGACTTAAATTAATGTCTGGCAGTGCTTTGTTGCTAAGCTGGGGAATTCACTGGTTGGATTCTGGTATGGACTGTTAAAATACTGTAATTTCTACCCTATGCTTTTTGAGTGATATGAGACTTTACACAACCTTAAATTGACTAAAGTCAGGCCTTTACTGCAGAAACAAGCATAAGAAAGAAAAGCAGAAAAATTCGGAAATTTTTTCAGTGCCCACAAATGTGAGATCTGGGTAAGGATCCCAAACTTTTGAGGGGAATTTTTTGTCAGATGGTCAGGTCATCACTTATAAGTGACTGGGGATTGTAGGACTCACTCTTTGGAGTTCAGGTAGTCTTAGGGGAAGGTTGAAGAGTTTTGTTCTTGTTGCTTTTAATATTTACTATGAATAAGATCATCCTGATCTAACATCCTAATGATCAAAACCTTTTTTTAGCACATTTTTTTATATTTGTGTAATTTTCTGTTGATTTTTTTTTTCTGTATACAAGATAAAATTGTTAGGACAATTGTCGAGTGAGAGGAAGGTTTGACCTTGTCCTTCTCTTCCTTGTCTTTCAGTCTGACAGCAAATTTGTGTTCACTTTTCACTGTGCTCTCATCTGGTTCCTGTGACCTGAGCTCAGAAGAGTTGCTTTCTGAAAACAAATCACTATTAAAACACCAGTCTGGAAGGCTTCCCACTTAAGGGCATGAGCTCCTAGAGTCTCCAGCCCAGACCATCAAGATCCCTCATTTAATTTTATGGTTTTTTTTCATTCTTTATAGTCTGGTCACTGCTTTTGCGTTACTTAAAGAGTTGCCACCATGTGGAAGGTTACTTGGTGTGGAATTGCTCCCTGGCTTGCATTCCAGAAAACACAGGGAATCCTGTGACTTGTGTTCATAGGATGCAGCAAGAAAAGCATTGACCAAATAATATAAATGAATGAATACTATATTATTTTTTAAATTGTTAGTGAAACAAACAAGAGGTTCAAAGAGAGACCACCCTGACTTCCCATAGGTCCTGTGGAGTTTGGTCTGCATTTGTTTGTCCTCCCAAAGTTCTGAAGGTGGTAGTTGGTGAGGAACTTGATTTTTTTATCTCCCACCACTGCCCAAAGCTTTTAACTTCCTATCACTTGGGCCTTTGATATTTCATTATGCTTTTGCATAAATAATTGCTGACAGTGGCACAGTAGGTTCCTCTTACAAGGCTTCCCAAAGTAATGTATTCTTAATATCAAAGCTAAAATTTCTAATGATGATATTTACTACTAATGAATTTTTGATTCTAGGGTATATCCACTGCATATTTATTTTCATTGTCAGGGACTATGTACAGGAATAAACAGTACACCACTGGTGGAGTTTTGGATAAATGGACCTTTTAGAAATCTAAATTAAATAATGTTGATATTGAGCAGATAACATGAAATGGAGAAAACTCCAAGAAGATGAGGAACAATAGTTGAAATTTCACAAATATAGAATATTTTCCTTTATTTTCCACTTGATACATCCAGGATTCAGAGATTTCATGCAAAAAGTGGTGTTTCCATTCTGTATCTTGAAATCATTGAATTACATTTATAGAATAGGATTTTTTTACATTTTTCTGTCTTTTTTAACCATAAATGCATGCAAATTACATACCTATTGCATAAGTGCCAATTGGTTTTTCCTTTTGATGACTGAGAGGCATTGGTTTAGTCAATGGAAAACTAAAAAACTTCAGGAATGTGAGGGAAATGTTTAATATGTTCTTCCTGGCGTGTTGTACTGTGCACTGACAGTTTTGTTTTCCTGCCAGTGTTGTCATTTTTATCTGTCTTTAGATTTTGCTGTGTTCCACATTCTGTTCTGAAATATAGGGAATGAAAGAAATATCATTTATCCCTAAGGAAAATAAATTAATTGAGGAGGGGAAAGTAACGTGTGGTTTGTGGTTACATGGTCATTGCAACGTGTGTATCACCCTACCACATGGTGGTGCAGCTTGGATCTTTTGGTACTTTTGGTACTTTTTTGGGACTTGGAACTCCAGAGCTGCGTTTAATTTGCTGTGGAACAAAAGTGTGTGACAAGAAAGCGGCGCTGCGGAGCAAAGATTAATCATGTGTAGATGATTCAGATACTGGGAAGGATAACTATGTGCATGTGTTCCCGATTTCAATCTGGAGTGATTTCCCCCCTGTACAATTAGATGAACCAAAAAAAAGCAGGTAGGTTGATAATGGAGGTGCCAGCTGACTGAGATGTGGAGCTCCAGTTGCAGTGTCTATAAACAGCAAGTGAAGCGTGAAGGATTAGTTGGAACCCCAGCAGACACTGATTATGAAGAGATGTCAGAAAAGAAGCACTGGGTGAAAGGGTTGAGAGAGATTTATTTGAAGTGTTTTTGTTGCTCTGCTATGATTTTTACAACTTAGCAGGTGTGCCTGTCACATTCTGGATTTTTCTTGCCAGTCTCTCAGAAGGTGAGACTGTGTGTGTGTGTCTGTGTTCTCCTCCTGCTTTCTCATCCTGTTCCTGTGTAAGGCACTGCCCTGTGGGCACTGCTGGCCTTGTGGAACTGAGCACCAAAAGGAAGCAGAAATTCCTCGGCAGGCACAGTGGGACACAGCTCTGGGCTGCTTGTGTCCCCTTAGGAGGTGGCAGAGAGCCCTGCAAAGCCCAGCCCACCTGGGGACTTCTATGTAAGTTTGACATCCTGCTGGAATGCATGGACACAGCAAAGGGGATGTTCTTTGGAACAGGGACTGATTTTAGCAAGTTTAAATATCACCTTTCATCTTTTTCCCCAATTTTTGGGGAACAAAAGCTTTACATAAACTAGGTGTGATGTGAGCAAATGTTTCTATATGTAAGGTTTGCTCTGAATAAGTAGTTTGGTGAATAAATGCTAAAAATGCTGTCCTAAATACTGAATTACATAGAAAAAGAGAGTTTGGGATTTTTATTTTTTAGTAAGGGTGATAAATTTTGATAGCTGTATATTAAGATATTCTTTCTACTTCAGATGTTAAAATTGTATGAGTTTTGTGTCTTCTGTAATACAAGAAAGCCAGAGCTACTTGGCATGTGCCTTTTGAAATGGAAATGAGCAACATCACTTTGAATGGTAAAAGGGATTTTAGATTTAGATTTTTATATATATTTTGTTCCTTTGTTCTTTCTTTTTTTTTCTGGTATCTCTTGTATTATAATGTCATCAGATAAACTGTTTTCTGCATCTAATGATAGATAATTAAGATAGTAAGATAGTCCATAACAGAGCTGATCAATGGTTTCCAAATGTGTTACTTACCAAATTGTAAATTTTAAGATGGTTGTTATGAAGGTGTCTTAAGATTGACATGGCTTTAATTGCTCTTTTTTCACCATCTTTCTGCTTGACCAGTCATTGTTTGTACCTGAAAAAGGAGCTTCTCCTTTTTTTCTTTTTTTTTCCCTTCCTTTCTTCTCCTAGGAATAAGGTTAACATGCAACTTTCTAGAAAATTGACATTGTGTGGTTTTGGGGTGTTGAGCTCGAAGACCTGGAAGTTGCACTGAGCACAAGGAAAAAATCTCTCTCTCTTTTGTGAGCATCCCTCTCTTCAGTGACATTGTCTAAGATCTAAATTTGATATTCAGAATCAGATACCACTTCTGACATTGGCAGAGGTTGCATGTATTTCTTGGCAGTGGCAATGAGGACAAGAAATGGAGGAGTCTGCTGGATTTTTTCAGCCTGACAATTTATTTTCTTTGACATAAAAGGTGTTTGATAATAAGAGGTGGCTCTAAAACTTAAGGGAAAGATCTAAGCTTTCCCACATCAAGAGCAGGGTCTGTACAGATTTTGAAAAGGAAGTAGCTGTTTATAGATTCTTCAAATCTATGAAAATGTCAGTTCTGTGGTGTTACCTTCTCTGAAGAGTGTCTCTTCTCCCCAGACTGCCATATAAATTAGTAACATTGTTACCTTCCTTTTTCCTGCTGGAAAAGAACACACAAAAAAGCAGAAAACAGGACATGAGGAAAAAAATTAGTAATTCTGGTTGAATTAAAAACAATTTCACAACTTCTGAAGCTATTGCCCCAAGATACAAGGTATGTCTAGGTATTTCCTATTATTACTAATTTAAATGAAATTCTTGCTCTTTGCTTTAATTTTCACTTTGTTTGCTTCCTGGCTCCAATTTGCTTTAGCAGTAGCTGTGCAAAGATTCTACAGAAGTTTTCCCTTAAATCTGAGCTGAAAATTAAATAAAAATTGTACTGGAGTGGGTGAGAGCTATTCTATATTCTGGAAACAATCTGGTCAGCTAGAAGAGGTGTAGTATTGGAAGGAATCCCATGGTTGTGAGATCAGTTTCAGAAACTTTCTCTGGAACCTTCTTTAAGATTCTCAAGCTTTATGTCATAGCCCTTATTATCTTTAGGTGACTTTTATCTGCTTTCTCTGTATTTGTGCTAAAGCTCCTTGGGATGAAGTTTGTATTCTGCTGTGTCCATGCACAGAGCCCAGCACTGAAGTGTTTCCCCTTGCACATGGCCTACAGTTTTTTGGTATAGCTACAAATTTATGGGGTCTTTTGATCTACTTCAGAAACTTTTAGAATTGCCCACAAACCTCTGGGACTGCAGAAAGATCTTGGAGAAGAAAACCCTTGAGGGAGAGCAGCGTTTTAAATTGTGAACAGTTTGGCTTTTCTGTTTTCAATGTGCTTTTTTAAACTGAAGTTCACAAATCGAGAAATATATTTTAATCACATTTCTTACTTTGTTAACACCCCCTGTTAAGTCTATTTGCATTTCTGAGTAAGTCATAGAAGGATCAGATGCTATTTTCTTCCTGTGCCTTAGCTCTGCATTGTGTGTTTGAAGTAGGAGTGTGACAAATGCTTGAAATTGAAAGCTCCTCTGAAAAGGAATTACTGTTGGTTTTTGGGGCTTTTTTTAAACTTTTCTTTCTGCGTGCTCAGGAGATCTTCTACTCCTTTGTAACAGTCAATTGTATTTATATCTGTAAATGGCAACAGCTGTGTCATCCTATTACAATCCTGCCTGAGAAACTGTCTGCACCAAGGTAAGGTTCGTGGTGTTTGAGAAAATGTCAGCTATAGAAAATGTTTCGGTAGGCAAATGTCAGTGAGATATTAAAATGGTCTTGGTGGACAGAACAAGAGCATAATGTTTGCCAGTTTCTAAAGTCACACTGAACTCAAAAAGGTATTGAATTTCTTTTTATTTCACCCTCACCTCAAAGTTGCTTAATGTCAGTGAATTTGAATTCCTTTTTGTAGGGATGGATGTATTTTTCCTGTAAGAGCACAGAGCTGAGTAGCTGGCATTGCATCTCCTTTTCACATAAGGAAACTGTCATTGTCCAAGCTGATTCCTCTCTTTAAGGTTTTTCCTTTTTAAATCTTGAAATGAGTATTTGCTCCATGTGTGGCTGGATGAACCTGTGATTTTAGCCAAAGGCAGGAAATTTAAATCACATTAAGTTACCACAGCACTATGTAAGGACTAACAATGCTTTTATCCTCCCCTCCCCCTCCAATTCCTGTCTTCTTATGAGGAACACTTAAATTTCCTCAATCATTAACTAATTAATGGATATAATAGCTTAATGTTCCTCCCTTAAGGATTCTAGGATGAAGCATGTGGTTTATTAATCTACATTTTGGTCAGCTTGATCACTGCTACAACACTGACTGTGGTGGGGTTTTGAAGTTCAACTCAACTTTGACAGATAAATATTACTTTTTTGTTTTTTTTAACTTTCTCCATCCTTACCCCTCCTTTATTGTGCTTCCCCAGCAATGAGTGGTTTGACTCGGTTTTTTTGGAAAATACTATTATTCTCCTGTTGTTTTTTTTTTTTTTTTTGGTTTGTACTACACCCCATCTCCCTGCAATCCCTTAGGTCAAATGGAAGGGGAAAAAGGCAGCAGCATTTGTTCCTTCCTGTCATCCTCACCTCTTGCAACTCCAGATTTCAGTCTAGAGGTGTAAACAGAGACTGAGACAAACTGGCTGATTTTCAAGGTTAATAGGAAGCTTCAACCTGCTCGCTTAATTTAGTGCAACCTTCAAATTTTAGATTTCCTGCAAGAAATACCTCAAGGGGAAAAAGGTTTTTCAAGATTTTTCTGATGCTCCTCACTTGATTTAACTGAAAAAAAGAGAGATATTTTAGATCCCTTTTTGTGCATCTTCAAAGTGTGGTTATTAAGTCGAAGTCTTTTGTAATAAGCTCAGCTCTGAAATAGTTTTTGCAAGCTGCCTGTGCCTCTTCAGTCAGATCATCAGTCAGCTGTCTTTCTTCATTTCCCCATTGTATTTGTTTCATCATAACCTGTACTGAATGAACCCTCTGCTTCACGTGTCTTCTAGAAGCCTACAAAGGTCAGGAGACAACTTTTGTTGGCCACTTTGAGCTCTTGGAGATCTTTTTCAGCTCCTTTCAAGCTCTGAGGAAGGTTCAGATCTCCAGATAACCTCCAGAGCAAAGGGCTGCATTTGTACTCGTCACATTTTGTCTGACTTCTTGGCCTGGGACTCATTTTTTTCTGTATTGTGGCAACCTGTGCAACTTTTTGTTTTTATCTTGCAAAATGAATGGAAGGGCACAGGGTATTCTCTTAATCTCTCTCATATTAGTCTGTGATGTGCGATTTTTTTCTTAATTTACTTTTTTTTATGTGTGTGCCCCTCCATATAAATCATTCAGTGAGGTCTTTTGAGGGTTTTAGTGCCCACAGGTTGTGTTTGGGTTGATTTTCTCAGGTAAATAACTACAAGGAGCAGATCTCAGTGAGCTGGAGGGGGAATTCTAGACCCAGGTACTTCAGAAGATTGTCAATACACCAAGTCTAGCATTTACAAGACAGATGTGAGAACTCTTTATGGTAATTATTTTATTTTTCATCCGAATTTCCCTCAGCTTAGTGAAAAAATTGTAAATACCTGACATAAATAATTTAGCAAAAAATTCAACATTTAGTGGAACTTGCTTAGGAAACTGAGCAAGAAAGCTATAACTGAAACTGGAATTTGGTCTCTCCACCACCTGTCTTCTATAATGAAGCTCTATTAAAATAAACAACTTGCATCCTGTAATTGCTAAATATCCATGTTAACGGTGCTTATCATACAACTTAAATGGCTTTGAAGGAAAATGAGTGTCTATCCAGCAGAGTTCCAACATTACCTCAAGCAGAGGAAACAAAAAAGAATAAATCAAAACCCACAGATTCAAAATTAATCTTGACTTTTAATGCTTTTAATGATTCAGTAAAAGATTCAGTAATAAAAAAAAATTATATTTTGCCAGCATTTTTTTAATAATAAAATAAAATAACTCAGAGAAATAGAATCACTGATATAAGAGCAAGTAGAAAGTCTCTGTAGACTTTCTCAAAAATTCAATCTCAGAATATGTTCTCTGCTATATAGGGCATTTCTGTTTTAGGAAAAAAGTGTCCTTTTGACATTTATCTAAAGTTATAAAGCTACTGGGCAGTGGTAACTGCAAACTGCAGGGTGGGAAAACACTTGAGTCACTTCAAGAAGGCAAGACTCTTTCAAAAATCTTTATAAAGAAATAGATGCATATGTGTTATCTGCTGGCCTCTGGTTTACTCCACAGTAAACCAGATTTGGATAAAATTGATCAACTCTCAATGTATTCCCAGTGTCTCGTGAGCTGTGCAGGTTTAGGATGATCACGCATAGCTTGCATTTTAATTCTGATTTGAATGCACACTAGTTAACGTGAGTGCTAATGAACCTTTCTGTACGTATGAATTAAACTGTGTCATCTGTTCCTTTAGACAAGAGAGGTGATTGAATGAGATGGGATTGCAGAGCCTGAGCTCAGCAGAGCTCACACTGCAGAGCACCTGCCTGCCTCTGACAAAACACAAATGTGCAGAGGGGAAATTGCTTTTTCAGGATGATTGTACACCGAGTCCAGCACTTGGGTTCCATGCATGATGTTAATCAACACCTGTATGCTGTAAAACGGTACATCTCTAACATGACATACATTTAATAAATGTGTGTAGAAATAATTTGTTGTTAAATAATGAAGTGGTGATGAAAAATAATATTATCCCTTTCAACACAAGTTACAAGTTATCTGTTGTCCAGTGAAAGAAATATCTTCAAGTAAATCAGCAAAAATATCTTCTGCTGTTGTCACTCCTTTCTATTTCTGCTATTTTCATCTGTGTTTATTATTATAAATACAAGTTCTCCCCAGTGCATAATCATTGATTGAAGTTTTAAATTTTATTTCTATTGAAAAATGTCAAATCAGGCTCACCTTATTCAAAATGCTGGGGTTTTTTTTACACATAAACATTTCAAATATGCTGCGTAAAACCTTTCTATAGCAGTTTCTTTTGGAGTGTAATCTGGGCCCTGATTCTCCTTTAATGTGGCTATAATTAGTTCTAAGGAAACTTTCTCTTCTCAAATCCAAGGTAATCCAAGAAAATTGTCAACATGGAAAAGCTGTTTATCAAAACTAATTTTAAATTGCAGTGCTAAAACATTTTTAAAGCTCTTGTATATCATCTAAGACATTAAAAAAAGAGCAAAACACTTAAGTAATTTCTATTTTAAAAGGTGGCAATAAACCAAGGTACCATTATTCAGAGATTTATTACATTGGAGAATATCTGAGAACACATTTTCTGGTGGAAAAGATTTTCTTTTTAAAATTCTAGTAGCTGGAACATTGAACTGATGGGAATAAATAGCTTATTTGTCTCCAGTGTCCAAATGAACTGTGTGGAAAATCTATTTTGACTAAACAACAAACAGCTGGTAAATAATGTGATTGCATTAAGGTGACTGTGATAGTAGTCACCACATAAAAATGAACAATGTGCTGCATTTTTCTGAACTCTTTGTGCTATAGTCTGGGGAGGAGAAATACCCTGTGGGAATGAGAGTGAGGTCCTTAGCATTGCTTTTATTGCCTTCCCCGAAACTGGACTTATTGTAAAGAAAAGTGTAAAGGAGAGAGTGCAGTAAGTCATGAGAGGTGATGATTATTTAGAGGAAACATCACCCTTGTAATTTCCTTTGGAAATTTTAATAAATACTTGAAATGAAAATGTTACTGAGTTACACAAATGCAAGAGGCCTATTATGCCAATACTGAATTGAGTTTTTAAAGGCTCTTTTGTACTTTGCTGGCAGCACTTGGCACAGTTTTAGGCTACCTTTAATAGTCTGGTGCTTTGGTTCTGGGCCCTCCCCTGTTTTGAGGGCAGTCATTCACATACATTTGCAAAGAACTTTAATAGAACATAGAACAAATCATCCTGACATTGCACAACCAGGTTTTTTGGTCCAATTTTCCCTTGAAAGAAGGAAATAAAGGGCAACTTAAAGCTGAGATTAATTTTCATAGGTTTGTTTCCTGTTGAGTGTAAAAACCAAATGAGAGTAGGGTGTCCTCTGAATCCTTTAGGGGGATCTCTAACCCCAGCTTCAGGGGCAGGACACGAATGAAGCAGGATTTTTATGGTGCTTCAGGGAGCTGTGGGGAATCCTGGTGACTTCAGGATTTAAATTCAGGCACCAGGCAGAACCAGATCCTAAAGACCTGAGCTTTGTTTTTGAGAGGCTGTTGAAAGCTTGATTGAACAAGGGCTGAGTAAAAATCAGAGACTGACCCTGAGACTTCCTGATGTTGTTATTCAGCCAGCTTGGACTTCTGTGTGTGTGCAGATGTAGTGATCTGGAACAAAATTCTCCTGTGGGTAACTGTTCATTTGTCAGGAGCATGGAAGTGTCTGCACAGTGGTCTTTGCCAGTGCCTTGCTTGCCACTGATTTTTAAATGGCACCACCCAACAACTGCAGTTCCAGGATTATAAGGACAGGAAGATTTTTAATGCGTGTTCTGTGGTGTTTGTTTTTTTTTCTCACTTCATTTGGATTTATGCAATTTTCAGGTGTCTCTGGTTTTGGTTATTTCTGGAGTGCTTTGTGGGAGGGAAGAGGGCAAAAGCCAATTACATTGTTCTTTGCTTTTAAAAGCTTGTAAGTAATGTGCTGTGAAGAATTTTGCATTATGTTTGCTCCATTATGCTTTGTCTCTTGTCTTTCTATGGTTGGAGAGGTGCTATAAAAATATGCAAATAGAATTGTTATTAATTTGATATTGGACATATCTGAGAAAAAATTCACTACCTTGCAGTTAGAATTTTTAATATTTTTTTTAATACTTGAAGACTGCTGATGTGGAACAAGAATAATTTTTTTTTTTTGAGACAAATGGTATGCCTACATCTTTTATGAGTGGGGAAATAGAATAAGGCTTTAGAATTTAATTGCAGTCTGGTGCTGAAAGTTATCTGTAAAGAGGTGGAGAGGTATTTTTGATAAAAACTTTCTAGCCTCTGAAGTTCTCTATCACATTCTTGTGCACTTCCTCACCCACCTGGATAGCCTAAGATAATTTGGAGTTTTTTCTGACCTGGGAGTTGGTACTGAATTTTCAGTGCTTCCTGAAAAAATCCTCTTTGTTTGCTTTGAAGTTTGATCATCCTCATCTTTGGCATGAGCAGATTGAATGTTGCATTGATAGGAGGAGGCCCCTGGTGCCAGCACAGTGTAGATTTCCTGTCCTTTCCCCATGTGATGATTAAGCTGTGATTTTTGGGAATCCTGACACCCCACTGCACGTTGCTGGCAGGGACAGGCACACAGCTGGGTGCCTGATTCAGCCAGATTCTCACTCCATTTGATGGATGTGCACTCCCTTTTTCGTTAAAAGCTTATGGATTTGTATCAGGTCAGAAAGAAGCTGAAATCCAAACCCCAAATCTAGGTGCCTTCTGGTGGAGTAAGTATCGCCTCGATAACTGCACAAAATCAAAGGCTGAGACTCCTGAAATGGATCACACTGGTTGTCAGGCACCTTGGTCCTGGAATTGTTTTTGATTTAGATCAGAAATACCAGATGCAGCAGGCAATTAACTGGAGCAGAGCTGTGGACTTTATTACTGTGACCCAGATGAGATCTGCTCTGGCACCAATCTGTATTCTGCAAACTTAATGTGAATAAGTGCTTTCAATTCCAAAATAGACAAGAGAAATAACAAGGACTTATGAGTGTAAATATGTTGTTGGGTTGTGGACCACAATAAACCAATAAATCTAGAGTGTCCTTTCACTCAAATGTGATTAAGAAAATTAGTGAATAATATGCTAGATTAATTCTCAGAATCATTTCATTCTCAATAAACGTGTCCTTAGTCTGTTGAATAACATTTGTTTCAATTCTCATTTTCACTGTGAAAAATAAATGGTAACAATATCATTGTAGGTATTTTTAAAAATACATTGATGCCTATTTGTGAAGAGTACCGTTGACACAAAAGACTTTTATGTACTATGATTAATAACTTTATGATTTATTGTTACACAGGCATAAAAGCCAAACAGAATGGCATGGTTTATATTATTACTAAACTCATGAAAAAGACAAATGCTGGCAGTTGTGTACACTTGGTCCATAAGTTCATTATTTTGAGTAACTTCATGAGAGATTCCAAGGGAAATAATCGTCACTCTTTAGTACAGTAAATATATTTTTCCTTTCTTTCACAGAATTATAAAATGGCCTTGGTGGGAAGGGACCTTAAAAGCCCATCCAGTGTCACTCCTGCCATGGGCAGGGACACCTTCCACTGTCCCGGATTCCTCAGAGCTCCATCCAGCCTGGCCTTGGACATTTCTAGGGATCCAGGGGCAGCCACAGCTTCCCTGGGCACCCTGTGCCAGGGCCTGCCCACCCTCCCAGGGAACAATTTCTTTGTAATAGCTAACCCAAAGCTACCTTCCTTCAGTTTAAAGTCATTCATGTGCTTCTTTGCATTTGCTTGGTTAAGAAAGTGAAGCAGTTAGGCACCACTGAGAAAATTACAGAGTGTATAGTTATATCTTGGAAGACCTTGACTGCACTTTTTTCTTCTTTCAGTTCATTATCATAATACTGTGTAATTTTCATAAAGTTCTTCAGGGCAAGTACTTTCCTTAGAGGCAATTTTTGTAGCTTGAAGATACCTGTTATTTAAATCAGCAGTGCTCAATGAGTAGATATTTTCTGTGAGAAAATACTAAAAAAGGTTCTTTTTAGAAAGAATATCACAGAGAAATGTACAAAGTAGCTGCTTAGAAAAAAATTACAAGCCTGATACATTTTTTTAATTAAACTTTTGTTTGCCTTTTCATTATAAAAAATCAGTAGCATTTAGTTTCAAGCAAGGCCTTCAATTAGTATTTAACTGACTATAAGTATCTAATTATATTGCAATTAATTCTTTATCTCAATCACTTAATTTAAAGTGGAACTGAATAACCTTGGGTTTGGGTAAGTTTGAGATAAGTAATCAAAGTAAAAAGTCTGATAGCAATTAAAGTCAAGATAGCTACACCACCCTGTAGCTATGGACTTTGAGAGCTGAGTAGCAGCACACAATTTCACCATGGACACTGGGGTGGATAAATGGGCTAATCTTAATTTTTTATGTAAACCTGGTATTTAGGTGCTCTCAATACTACTCAGGTGTTATGAAAAATCTGTTATCACAGCAAATCACATTAAAACCCTTGAAGTAATCAGCAGATTATATGTGAAATGAAATGCAATCAGCTGACATTTTTATGTAGACTCTGTGTTAGCTTGGAAAAGTTTCATTTACTTTGCCATTTACTCTGCCCCCAGACAGTGGCAGAAGCTTCATGGGTTGAAGTGCAAGCAGAATCAAGCCCATGGGGCTCCAAATCCAGGTCCTAAGCAGAGAATTATTGGGATTTTTAGAGAGAAGGGACCATTGGGAGATATCTTAAAACATGATTTATTCTTGTGCAACCTCATGAAGTTGTGACAGCACCTTCACCATCTTCACCAGATGTTCGTGGTCAGTGGTCACAAGACTACAGGTCACAAGGTCTTTTAAAGGTTAACTGACCAACAAACTAATGCCACAAAAGAATGTTTCTACTTCCACACCAGTAGTTAATTATTTTTTATAATACATCTCTGTACATACATTATTTTTTCATACATCTCTGCCGCAGTGCAGACTTTCTTAGCCAATCATAAAATGACACACAAAACTATTTGCTATACCTTAAACTCCTTATTACCTTTGTATAAGATATAGATACTTCTATATCTTAACTTTAAAACCTTAAAACTTTCCACTACCTAGCTTAATTTTAATACCTAAACTACAAACTTACATTCTTACTCATGGTTTTAAATCTGAAACTCTTTTCCAAGGCCTTGGGTCGAACCCTGTGCTCATGTCTAAGTTTGAGCTGCATACACAAGATTTTGAGAACTTTCTGTGCTCAGAATTCCTGCAGAGAATTCATTCAGAAATAACTTGAGAGATCTTCCTTGTGCCTGGAGGCTCTGGAGGAGCTGCCCTTGGCGCCTTTCCTGTGGAAGTGAAGCTTTCCTGCTGCAGCTGCTGCTTTCCTGCCAGACATGGAGTTAAATCCCAGGAGCAGGCAGCATTCAGGGGTGCAGTAGGTGATGTGACATGGGTCATTACCATTGGACTTTGGATACCACCCCCTCTTTGGCCCAGAAGAGGATGGGGAGAAAGTTTGTGTGATTTTGCATGATTTTAGTGCGTTGATGCTCTGTGGATGCAGAGGTGAGGTGAGGGTGGTTTATGCTGCTGGAAACAAAATGCTGATGCTTTCAGGTCTCACTGGGTTTTGTTGCAGTCATGAGCTTACCCTGAAAGAGGAAAATCTGTCTTTAAAAAACAGCTCTCTTTTTAGTGTGCAAAGTTTCATTGTGATTGTGGGACAAAGGTTCTGATTCAGCTTTTTAAAAGGTTTTAGTTGCAGCTGTCATGATGACAAAGGCCCTGAATTTTATTCTTTATCTCTACTAGAAAGAAAAACACTCTTAATTTACTTGGGTATTTTAGTGCAGTTAGTGTGAAGAACAAGAAAATCATAACATCAGCTGTCTTTCACTCTGTGCTACCGGTTCCAAAAATGCCCAACTGAGTTTTCACTTCTCTAGCTGAACACGGCATTTCATTAGTGCCATACACTCTGCTTAGTCAGATACTTGGATAGCAGCAGGAAAAACCAGTACAGACACCTCTCTTAAGCACCCATGATATTTACAGTATCACTGACTATTATTTCCTGAGTCACCCTGAGGCTCTGGTAGAGACCAGATTGTTTTACAGCTCTTTGAAAATTGTTATAAAATGCTTTAAATTTTTTAAACTGAGTTTCAGCATAATCAGTGGTAGGGCCAGCTAAGGGTTGCACTGAATCTTCTTGTACCAGAGGATTATTAATCATGAAGAAGAAAAAGGATAAAAAGCTCAAATTAGTTTTTTAGTGTTGAAAAATTTGCATCTCCCCCCAGAAGTGCAGCCCTGAGGTCAGGCTGCTGAGGGTTCAGAGAGGAACAAAATAATTTGTTTAGCAAACTAAGGTTGATGCCTTTTGCTTTTACAGGGATACAGTGGTGCAGTCTGTACAGGAATACTTGGAAGGCTTTGTGACTTTGGGTCAGTGAATTAAAAATACCCCACTTTTATTTAGAACAGTTTTCAGAAAAGTATGTTCAGAAGGAGGTTTCATACTTTTAGGTGACATCAGACAGAGCCTGAGAATTTTCAACACCACAATTCCAAACTTATCTGCTTACTGATGTTATTTGATAATAAGTGGAGGTCATTTTGTTTAATTTCCTTTAAAGAAAAGAATTTTTTTCCCTTTATGCTTTTTTTTTTAAAGTTGCTCACATGAAACTTTACTCTTCACTATTAAACAGAATTATAAGGCAGTTCTTTATCTAAGAAGGTGCTTAACACATCTGAAAGTTCTAATTTATTTACTGCAGATAATATTGAGACTGAATATGAAAATAATAGAGAAATCATCAAGAACAGAGGTGTTTTAATTAAGCACAAAGAGAAAGAAGATATCTAATAAGAGTAGCTATCATTAATTATCGGGGAAAAAGTGTATGAAGTGTTCACTTGAAATTAATTTCCAACAAAACACTTTGCAGATATGTCTTTGTGCAGCACATAATGTGTGAAATTCATTACAACAAGGTATCAGCCTGGCCAAGAGCTCACGAAGATTTAAATGTGATTCAGTATTTCTATAGGTAACTAAAATATCCACTGTAACATTTGCTGGGAGGTATACAGTGTCCTAAAAGGTCAGGAGATGAGACTTTAATGCATAAATAAATAAAGTTTAGAATTTGTACGTTAAGAGCAAAATTCATTATGGTGTTTCTGCCTTGTTTGTGGAAAATACAAAGCAGAAGTTTGGATTCTGTGGTTTTGATGCTGTTGGTTTTATTTCTTGTTTGTTTCTTTGAGGGATTTTTGTTCGTTTGAGGGCTTCTTGGTTTGTTAGAGTTGGATTGTTTTAAATCTTGCATTTAATTTTTGGAAATGTGGTTCTGTACTTGCAGAGAATCAGATTAAATTCCTTTCATTATATTATTAAAGCTAATATTGAACAATATAGAGGTTTCCTAAGACAAGCCCATTTTCCCTTGTGCTGAAGGTGTCTCACAGCTGGGGTGGTGTGTGTTGGGGCAGTGTCCTCACACTGCTGCTGTCATGAGTCTGATCCCAAAGATCCTGACCCAGTGAGCCTTCCTGAGGAAGCCTTGCCCTGCAGGATGATGCTGGCTCACAGCAGCAGTGGAGTTCTAGAACTGGAGCTGCACTTAGAGGGATGTGCTGTGCAGGGGTCTCAAGGATGGATGCCTGCTTGCCTGGTAGCTGAGAAAGAAACCAGGCAAAAAACCCCAAAGTTGTCTCCTGCCTAGAGAAATTGGATCTTTTTGGATTATTTTCATGACTTTAGAGACATAGACGTGGTAACCTCACCTTTGTTTCTTCATGCTGCTTCTTTGAAAGCATGTTAAGTCAGGTTTTATAAATTAACATTTTCTAACTGTGAATATATTTTTATAAGTTAGATTAAATGTCAGCATTCCAGGGACAGAATCAGTTGAAATAATCAATCTGCCAAACTATGCCAATATATAATTTAATTTCATTGTGAAATACTGCTTAGGGGCCAGCAGAAAACACTGGTGTATTTTTCCATCCCTGCACAAGAAATTATCAGGTTAATGCAATGAATTGCTTTGAATTTAAAAGTTGTTGTTGTCCTATTGCAACATGTTGAGGTAGTGTTGGTTGTTGAAGTATTAATTTGACTTAATTTGCACTGGAGATTTTTCATTAACTATGTTTTCCATATGAAATCATCTATGTGGGAATTCTGTGCATAATGGAAAATGGGCTCCAGTTGCTCATATTATTTGGATAGGTACACTGAGGGTTCTTTTCTGAAAGGTAGAATGGTAGCTAGACCAAAATGAAGTGATCTCTGGAGTAGTGGTTGTCATAGATGACTTTTTTTGACTTTGGAGAATTACACAGAGCAGCCATTGGTAGGTGGTAAAAATGAATTCAGGGGAAAACATCCTGAACTTCCTGCTTCAGGCTGGTTTGTCCTGGGGCTTAGCAAAATTAACAGCAGAAGTGACTGGAGCTCCTATCAGTGTCTGGGAACCCCAAGAAAATTCAGAACACTGTTACCTGATGGTGCTTTCCTCTAATACAGACGGGTTCATTCTCTATATTGATCTTCAAGTACATTCTGTCCCATTCTCAGTAATTTATTTTAGAGCATTGTTTTTCCTTAGGTGAATGAAGTTGGGATAAAGACAAATCACCTGAATGTTTCTGCAAGGAGATGCCTCAGTTTCAGCTGAAATTAGTCACTGAGTTAAAAATGTGGAGTTAATCCAGAGGATGCCTGTATAAGAGAGGGATAATTTGAACCCTCAGTGGGCCCAGCAGATCACATGTGGTGAGTGAAATGGGAGTCTGGAAGAGATTTTCAGAAATACTTTCATTAAGTGATAGTTAATCACTTGAAGAGTGATGATGAAAATTATAATTACCTGTACTTTTTCCGCTACCTGACATTCAAGTGGCGGACTGAATGCATTCTCCAAGAATAAAGGATTTGATCATAGAATTAAAGAAACATGGCTGAAGAAATAAAATGTGTGTGTGTGTGTGTGTGTGCATCCTTACATTTGTTCCAGTGCACTTTTGTGAAGTTTTCACTTTGTCTTTTGCTGTAGTCACTGGCTTTGTAGCCATCAAGCACCTCTGAGTTTGTGGGACTGAGTGTTAAAGTGCATTTGGATTTATATGACAGGCTGCATCACATGTTTTATTCTTCATATATATATATATATATATATAATATTTCCCACATTCCAGATTTAAAAAAAATCCTTAATGCTGGAAACTTGAAAATGAAGAAGACCTACCCCAACAAGGCAAAGACTTCCTATTGCAGCCAGACCCAAGAATATCTTTAGTATTGAGCACAGCAGAAATATCCAGTTCTGTCATACCCATTTATCAAAAAAACAGAGTATTTTTTCCTTTCTTTTGTAAGGATGTTTTTGATTCTTCCTAATTTTCAGTATTCCAGAGAACCAAAGGACTCATGTTTATTTGGGAATAGTTCCTGTCACTGAATTTCAAGAGCTTTGGTGCATTTAAGTGTGCTGAGTGTTTTAAATATTTGGCTGGTTTTTCAGGGTGAAAATAGAATCTGAACACTTGAAAATGTTGGTGTTTCCTTCAGGTACATTAAGAGGCATCCATGAAGCATTTCACTGAACTGACATGAGGAGTTTCTTGTCAATAAAATAAAATACTGTAAATAAATACAATGATTGTATTTTCATCAACTCTCTGGGGTCTTTTTGTGAGAGGAGAGCAGACTGAGAACTGTTTGAGTTCTCCTTAAATGACTGCCTGGTTTTAATTTTGATTTTTTAGTTGCATCTAAAGCATGAGATTTTTAAGTCATCTGTGTAAGCAAGATAGGCAATCCAAGGTTTATTTATAAGCAATATTTGGGGGTTTTTGCAAAGCAAACATAAACAAAAAATCTAATGGCAATTTTATATAAAAACTCTTAAAAGATAATCCAAATGTTTTACAATATTGACAATTGTAGAGCAGTACACAGTACTCATCTGCCTGCTGTGCTTTTGCAATCCATTCTTTGTCTTGGCAAAATGGAGTTGAAGTGGAAAAATATTTGTGTTAACCACCCATTTCTTTCTTCCTGATGAAGTTTTTCTGCTGTGGAAGTATGGTGGCAACTTCCCTGAGTTGTGCAGAATGTAAATGATGATGCTCAAGTCCTCCCATGCAGAGATCCTGATGAAAAACTGCTGCTCAAATGTTGTCAAGAAATTGCTGCCGTATGTTGTGGATATCAAATGTCTTTGCTGGCTGTAAATTAGCAAACATCCCGTGTTCTATTACATTAATTGCAGATATTTCTTCTTAAGGATAGCATTTGTTAATGTATTTCTAGTCAATTTGTTTTAATAAATACCAATTTTACTTCAGTGTTTGTCTGAAAAGCCAGACTTGAATGGGTTATAAATCTGCTGGGTTCTTCTCTGCACATTGTGACTGCCAACTTCATGTTGGTGCTGTTTAAGAGAGGAAAGAGATATTATCCTTTAATTTGTTGTTTTGTTTGTTTGTGTTCTTTTTCCCCACTCCAAAAATTCAGATGCATTTCTTTAAGAGAATGGACATATGCAAACATATATGTATATGTTAATATATATATATATGCGCTAAATACTGAGTAAGGGATGTTAGCACTTATTAACTTTATTCCAGCTCTGTTATGTTATAGTATCTGTCTTCTACCAGTGTTTTCTACTAGAATCTTTTAGGAACCCATAAATCTGAGATAAGTAATTTACTGCCTGGATTTCCTGTTATCACTACTGTGGATTGCCCATGGTGATATTCTCCTCTCATTCAATAAAAAACAACAGCTTTGTTGTTGTTGCTATTTTTTATTATAAATTTTGCCCTCTCAAAGCATCTTATGGACTGATCTGTGTGAATATTTAGCCTCCTTTTTTGTTTGATTTGCCAGTCTGTTAGCAGGTTTCTTCTTCCCCTGAGATAAAATGATATTCTTGCATTTGTAACTGTTCAACAGATTGACATCAAGGACCAGGTGCTCTAAAATAAAAATAACCTCTCCTGAGAAGGCAAGAGATTGATATCTGTGTAGATATTGCTGTTCATAACACAGTTCTGTCTTCAGCTTGGAAAAATTACCTCCCAATTTATTTTTTTCTGTTGCTTTGTGCCAACGAGCACCAACTGTTAACATTACACAAAGTACAAACAACACTTTGTCTCTGCAACCTATTGCAAAATGATAATGACGGATGTCACAGGTTTGCAATTAATGGCTCCAGTGAAAGTAATTGAGAAGTAATTTTCCAGGGAGTCACCAAGTTTAAAAAACGTGGGGACTTATTTGGACTTGGAATTTGTTCTGCAAATCTGGTCTTTAAGTAGGGCTACTGTAAATTTTCACAATGGTGTCTTGGCTTTCTGATTTAATTATTAATTGGCTGGTCACAGGTAGCAAGGGGATATATGTATTTTTCTCAGTTCCGCTTCTTTGCTCATTCCAGTAATATTTTTGTTGTTGTTTTCAATTCTGAGAATAAGTTGGCTTTTTGTGTTTTACAATTTTATGTTCATCAATCAGCTCATAGTCACTGCAGGGCTGCTGGGAATCAAGGATTGGGTTCTTTGTTGGAAATATCCAGCATTTGTTTTACTGTTTTCCTGTTACAGTCAGTTGTCACATCTGCAAAGCAATATTAAGGTGAAATTGTAGATTGATTTTTGCTGCTAATGCTCACCCTGCTAGTGTGAATTTCAGGGTCCTGCTAGCATGTTACAAACCTGAGACCTGCACAGAGGTTTTTCCTCTGCAATTGGACCATTCGTACTTTTACAAGAAATTGAGATTTACTTCTAAAATTCAGATTTTAGAAGTAAATTTTTGCTTTGGGGGTGACATATATATTCAGGATTGAAATGCTGTTAACCCAATACAGGTGTGTGCAAGCTAGCACTTGGTAAAAATACCTTTCTGGGTGTCAGCTGTGATACTTTAGGTCCAGTACTCAGGGAATGCTGCAGTTTTGAACTTCAAATTGGCATATTGCTTCCAGAAGAGTGTGCTCTGTGTGCATTTGATTTAAAATAGCTGAAAGTATTTGTGTAAGACAAGCAGCATATAGCCTGATGTGGTATGAGACTGCTTTGGCTCATTGAGTTCATATCCTGGCACCTGATAAATCAACTCACATGTTCATGTTCTTAAAGCACCACATAATAGATTAAACAGTCGCGTTCTTTAGAGTTTTCTGTATGTAATTAAAATTCTCTGTATCTTGATTAAGAGTCTCCATTGATCTAATTGGAATGCAGAGTTACAGCTGCAGAAAACTTGAGCTGGGAGAGTGCCTCCATCTGCCTTTCTTACCTAGAAGAATTAGTATGTTGTTACTCAAAGGGGATAAATATCATAATTAAGAATTTTCAGTCAATTGACTTCTCTACTCCTGACTTGTATTTGAAGCTTCTTCACAGGACTCTGTCTGTGAAACATTTTTTTTTTTTTCTGACTATTTATTTGTATCCTTTCTGTTTATCAGATATGTTTTCTTGGTGTTTATTTGTGTGTGTTTGGGGTTTTTGTTTAGGGTTGTTTGGTTGTTTTTTTTCCCCTCCTATTTTAAAAGAGAGAGAGAGAAGAGTGGAGGTAACAGGGAATATTCTGGAGTGTGTTCAGGTCTCTGTCATGAGCCAGGGCTGGGCACAGAGTGTTTACAGGGATGCCTGTCCTGGATCCAAGGGATGCTCTGCAGTGGATCCAGCACAGAAGGGAAAAAAAAGGAGAGGAGTAATATCATATCAAAGAAGGAAGTTCTAAAATATTCCCTAGTTCTGAAATAAATCTGCCCTGTTATTTTACAGTAGAATTCCAAAATATTAAAAGAAATGCCAGTGGATCTTCAGAGATATCAACATTTTATTCTGTAAGGTTTACAGAAGGAAAAATATTGTGTCCTGCTTTTGGCACAACGGAAAATTGAATAATACAGAGGAAAATTGTGCAGGCAGTTGTTACTTTGCTTCTAGGTATTTTTAGGCAGTTTCCTTCTCAAATATAACTAAGCTCCCCACCATTTCATATTATCTTAATAAGTAATTGTAATGGAGAACAAGGAGGCTGGTGAGCAATGATTAAAATGTGGTTGGTGCTGTCTCCATTGCCCAGATGAATAGCAATATTAGTTTAAAACCTCAAATTCCTGCAGGAGATGATTTTCCAGCGTTGTATTTTCTTATCTCGAGTCACTTCATTATTAGTGTCTCAGACTTGTTAATAATTTGAATTCATGTGTCTAAGAACAAGGAGCTCAATAAAAAGAGAACACTTATTTCCATATGCAAATTTCCCCCAGGCATATGGGGAGGTTTCCCTGGCAGAAGAAATGATGTATTTCCAGTTAAGGATGTCAAAAACATCAGGCTTAGCCAGTAGGGGCTCTTGTATGTGCCAATTCATAGAGTTTTTTCATGAAAAACAAGCGTTTGGGGAAAAATACACTCTTAAGGTGTGGTAGGGGTAGCATTTGCAGGAGTAGTTTTGTAGAGGATATGGCACATGACTGACCTTTGAGCTGGTGCCACTGGGTCGAAACCCCCTCTATGTTGCATGTTTATGAGTAAATGCATAGAAGCCCTTTGGGATTTAGTTTCTTGTTGAAATGTCAATGAACTAAACCATGCTAAACAACTAATGCATCCTTTCCATTCAAATGAATCTGCATTGCCTGATAAAGGGGAAAGGGGACTATTTAACTGTGAAAGTTCTGGTGTGGCTAATTACAATGTATGTGTTTCCAAAACTGAACAGTTCCATGTCAAAGATGGGTTAGAGGGACTTGCTGACACCTTGAAGAGTTTGAGGATGCAGCAGCTGCCTCGTGCTGTGTACCCTCCTTGTTTCCACACTGTCATGGGGAATGCAGCAATCCATCACATTTATTTAGATGGAACAATGGTTATCCCAACAGTTTTATAACCACCCTTTATATTGCTATAGCCAAGGCCATTTTGTCATGGGCTTTTCAATTCCAGAGCCAGTGCCCATCATTTATCTGCATAACTAAAACCAGTGGTAAGCACATTTCTGCCACAGTGAGGCTGATAATGGTTTCTGTTAAAGTCTTTTTAATGATTCAATTTGAAGCAGTGATTTCCAGAGGAAGGAAACTCCATTTGTTAGGGGTCTTTTATTTTAATTCGTTTAATATGAAAAGCGTAGCAAAGAATAATAATAAAAAAATAAATTATTTTTGCCTTTTTTAATATTCCAGACTTGCAAAGTAGCAGCATGTACAATAGGAATGTGTCACTCCCCCCAAAAAAAGCTTTGTTTGTGGAATAAGATGATGTGACTACAGATCCTATGGCTTCTTTCCTGTTCTAAGAAAATTCCAGATTTTTGGACAAATGAACGTTACTGCTTACATGGTTTTAATTGTGTTTGCAGTTCTGCTTTACCTCAAATTGGAGAAGAGTGGTTCAAGTGACTCTTTCTACAGAGTTTTCCCTCTCTGCTGCCACAGTGATGGTACCTGTGCTGAGCACAGGAATAGACCTGTGGATTTGTGCCTGTTCCTTTGAATTCACACAGATGATTTCCGGTGCAAGCAGCCCACCTCCGTATTTCCCCTTCAGTACTGAACTGTTGGCAGGCTCTCCTGATCCTAATTTATAGTTCTGTGCAAGCATATGAAGTGTTTAAAAAAAGGAAAAAATAAATACAGAAGCATTAATGAGGAGCTTATATTCATGTGATGAGAAATGTTAGTTACATAATGTATAATTTGCTATAATTCAGGAAATGGAATGAAGGCAGTGCCAGAACTTGCCTGTGAATAGTGCATGGCTGGAGATAGTTGGGCTGCAGTAAACTGAGTCCCAAATGTTGTTCTTTTAAAATCTATTGCTCAATCCAATCTCAGTGGAGCACTGAGATTCTCATCTTGAGAGCTGATCTTGATTTTAGAGAGCTCATTCTCTCTAAAATGGAGTCAAAACTCAAATGCTTAAGGTTTTTATATATGTACAGCAGCCACCTTAAGACAACTTTGTTTTTAAAAAGGACAAAGCCAATATGATAATCCTGTATATTTGAATATTTTAATGTTTTTGGTAGAGCTTTGCACTGAATTTCTTACATGAGTAAACCATCTCATGAAACATTTTCTACTTTATAAACCTGGGAAAATTTGCCTGAAGATCTTTCCAGCATTGGTAAGCAAATGGCAAGGTCGGATTTCTGTGGTGGCACAGACCAACCACATTGAAGCCTTGGATTGCATGAAGGGAACTTCTGAACTGCAATGGTTTAAAGAGTTCCAGATTAGTTTTTTTATTTTTTTTTTTTTTTTTAATGGGGATTCAGACTTAGTGAACCAAGGCAAGTAACTTAATTATAAATCACGTATAAAAGACAAAGTCTTCCCCTTCCTAGGGGCCTGGATTTTTAATAGTTTCCTGTATTCAGGTTGCCATGCTTTGAGGTGACTAAAAGAAATTTGTTAATTAATTAGAGGTATCATGGTGTGCCTTAAACCTACTTTCAAGACTTGCAGGTATCTTCCAAGTAAAACTGAGAGGATCATCGCCCTTTGCGAGGGTCATAATAATTTGTAAAATGCAGTGTGGAAAACATACTGGATTTCTAAGACACTATTCAGCAGAGTGGATAATGAAATCTCAGTGAACCCTTGTAGTCTGAAATGTTACAGCTCAGTCTCAGCTGATCACCTGTGAAGTTAAAAATCATCTCCATTTCAGCAGCTGCACTTTGTCTTGCCCTTTCGTATGCAAAGCCTTTTAGGGCAGGGACTCAGCTGGCCACAGGCTTGTGGCAGTCACTGATCCTCATGACTTTTCACTACTGGAATATGAGGGGACAGACTGTCATCTTTTGTGCCTGACTATTGTTCCTCATATTTTTGTATTTATGGCATGCACAGGAAATTCTTACAAATGTTTCAAGTCTTGATTTCTCTTTTTAAGCAATCCCTGGGATGCTTCCTAGGCTGATTAACATTCAGTAGGTGCTGATGGGTAATGGAACTTTACTGGTAAATAATCTTGTTTACATTTGAGTTTAAATCTTTTTTTTTTTCTGTAGTCAGAATGTGGGGAAAAGGGAATTTCAGCAGAAAATAAATTTCTCTGTGTTCCACCTTTTGTGAGCTGTGCCATTGGGAAAAAAATAAAGCCAAGAGAAAGACTACCAAAGGAGAGCGTTGTCCTACTTTTTATGTTTTGTTACTTAAAATTTATAAATTATTTAACTCCTTGCATTGCTTTAAACATTATATAAAGGGAAGTTTTACATGCAAACTCCCCAGAATCTGGGTGTCATGGATGTTTGAAAAATGAACGAAGATGCAATGTTCTGCAGCCCCTCATCCTCTGGCATTTTCTTTCAAGTCCAGAATCCCAATTTTCTGCACTTCCCTTTTCTCTGCTGAACAGCTTCTGGTGACAAGAGCTTCTCAGACCGATCCTCGTATCTTCCTGTGCTGCTTTCAGCATTGGACACTGGGGTGTCCTAGGTAGAGCTGCCAGGTTCATTGTTTTCCATTTGGCACCTGTGATCACGTCTTGCTCACCTCTGATCACGTCTTGCTCACCTCTGATCACGTCTTGCTCACCTCTGATCACGTCTTGCTCACCTCTGATCACATCTTGCTCTCCACCACTGATATTTCTCGCTGGTTCTGGTTGCTGGTCAGAGCAGCTTTGTGCTCTTTGTTTCCTTGGGGTTTGCTGGCTGTGAATTTGGCAGCTATTTACTAAACCCTGACTTCTGTTGGGGTCCTTGATGCTTCCCCATGACTCTTCAGTGCTTGTTCACAGCCAGTTAAAATAAAAATTGTAGCACTGGCTCTTCCCTGCTTTCCCAGTGACGTTCCCTTTTGGGTAGCAGGCTATATTTTATAGCAGAACCCTTGCACAGTGCACATGAACCATGAAGATTTTATTTTTTAATAACACAATGTACAGCTTTTGAAGGTACTGCTGGTAAATCACCCAAAAGCCAATAGGGAATGTAATTTTCCCTGCCTTTGCTTGAATCTATCAGATGAGGTTAACTGTCTTTTTTGGATTTTTTCCAATTTGAAACAGTCTTTTCTGTTTCTGCATAAACATGACACCGTCTTTGACTTTATTGCACTCTTTGTGGATTAAATGCTTTGGTTTCTGCTGCTCCATGGGGTCTGGGTTTCTTTCCTGTGTTTGATGCTGCAGAATCTTTCGCCCTGTTTTTGTCAGTCCTCAGCTGGGCATCAAGAGGACCTGTGTGTGTATGTGTGCAGTTCATTGGAAAAGCTTACAAGCAAATTTAATAGGAAATAACCATTCATATTTCATAGAACAAATTACTGCTCTCCCACATTTCAGTAGACTCTTTCTTACTGTTCTGGGATAATTAATAAATACAAAATGACAGGGCATGAATTGTGTTGAATTAATTTAGGATGTTAGCTGTGAATCTGACATCTGAATGCAGCCAGCAGAGCCATCTATGCTATAATAAGATTCTTGTGAAAGCCCAGCAGTTTGAGATTATAAAATATGCACATAGATACCTGAGTTTATACCTTTTTTTTGGTTTTTTTCCCCTTTATATCTATGCAAACACAACTCCCACCCCCCACCCCGAACTGGAAGTTGCTGGGTAGTCGCTGATGAGACTCCCACGGGCCATTTTTCTCTGCAAGTTCTATGGGAGTCTTCTCCAGGTCTCATCTAGTCGGTGCAATTTTCAACTCAGTGTAATGAATGGAGCAATTTACAGCCACAGCTCAAAATTATTACCAGACAGTCATGCCTCTAGATTTCTCCTGCCTTTTTTATAACAAGAAATATTTTGGTGGCCTGCTATTGTTGACAGCTTTGTTGGGAGCTTTCTAACAGTAATAAAAAAAGCCCCTCCAGTACAACAGCTAATTCAAGATTTATGGAGCGTGTGGAATTTTACTCCAAGACCGAACGTGCACATAATCAGGAAGCAGAGTCTGAATAGAGGGAAATGGAGGAGGGCATTGCCCCTCATTCTGCTCAATGGACCATAAACCACCTGCTGTTTGGAGTGCCAGGCCACCAGAGAAGCTGGAGCTTTTCCAACCTAGTAAGTCATTTTCAGCCATGTGTTTGAACACTGAAAAGGCAAAAAAGATGAAGAATATATATCTTCCCTAACATTTTCTGGTTTTTTGGTCAGTGTCATCCTCCTCTCCTCGTCTTACGTTTCTATTTGCAACTTCTTCAGTCTTTGTAATGTACTTTGTAATATGTTTTCTGTGTTGTCTTACTTTGGCTCTTTAAATTATGTATTGATACTCAGATTGGCTCGTGGATAATCAGGCCTTTCAAAAACATTTGAACAAAATTAAGATTGCTAGTCTCCTTTTGTGGGATTTGAAAGCTTCCCCTTAAAATCTCTATCAAGACTGATGCTTAACAAGTGTCTTTGTGCACAGCAGAACTACTGAAGCGTGACTTCATAAGCATGGGTTCCTTAAACCCTTGACCCTTTTTTCTTTGCTTGGACAGAATCCTGTGCCTGCTAAATATAAGTGGATGAAGCAGCATGGAAAAAACCTGGGGCCAGGTGCCTTCCATGTCCTGAAGTGGGTTGAGCTGAAATTACCTGAAGCAAGCACCTGACCTGGAGAAAATTTCACCAGTGGAAGTTTCCCAAAAGTATGAAATGTAGTGAGAATCACTTAGCAATTGTTTTAGGGCTTTTATCACAATGAACATTTGTACTTTTGGTTTCATCCTGCTCTCTCCCAGGGCTCTGTTTTACTGCTATGGAGGGTTTTGGTCTCTTTCACTGATGTCAACTTTTCTGCAAAATTTGGGGGAAAATGTTTAATCCTGCAGACAGCAGTGATTATTCCTGCTGAGTTTATTGGTCTTGGCATCTGCTACATGTGATTTTGGATTTTTGAGGTTGGAATCAATGACCTCAAGTGACTTTGTCCTGTATTATCTTGCTGTGTTCCAAAAATTCCAAAGCAGTGAAGACGCAGGCAGGTTTTTCCAGGTGTGAAATCCTCACAAGCTCTTTCCCAGCTCTGCAGGCATCAGAGTGAGGAGTCCCTCAGCATTTGAACTTTAGGCTCCCTGTCTAATGAAGCTTTGGGGCTTGTTGTAAGCCCAGGGAACCTGAGCACTGACAGAGGCTCAACATTTGCATCTTTCCCTCTCCTCAGAGGTCCCCAGGGAAGGGCAGACATAGCAATGAGTGCAATTCTTGTCTGACTGAAAAAGCAGCACGGCTGTGTTTTGCTTTTTCTTGCAGTCTGGTGTTTTGGGTTTCTTCCCAGGTGAGGAAAGCTCATGATGCTCTTCCTTCCTCTAGCCCAGACATTGAAATCCACCTCTCCAAAACTGCCTTTGCCAATTAACTGCCCTGTGTATTAAGTTGAAATGCTTAGTCTCTCTTCTTGGAGACACCACACATTTTTAAAAAATCCACTAGATTGTGCAAGGAACTGGAGTGAGCATAAGCCTGAATCCCAGAAAAATTCGTAATTTTGATCTGAGGGGTGGAATGCAGGAATAGTTGTAGTCAGTGGGCTGGGTTTGCTTTGGGAATTGAAAGGGATAAAACTGCCTGATATAACCAGTGAGCTGCCAAACAAAACCAAACAAGGATAGAAGCAGCAGCACTGTCACTACCTCAGCCTGAAAATGCAACCAGCATCATTTCACTGAGTTATTTTTTAAAGAATGTATTGTCCATCTTTAGGGCAAGCTGCAACCTGGGTGTCTTAAATGGAGGGTGTTCAAGGCTTGGTAATTTAAGGTGTAATATTTGTATACAGAGACTCTTTAAGCATTGGTTGAGGCAGCCACCTGCCAAGTGTAGTGACCTCTCTAATTCCCATTTTAGGTGCCTGGCTTTATCTGTGGATTAAGTAGAACCCACCTGCACCGCGCTTACAACATAAAATGTTAGCTAGTGAACAGTGCTCTGTCTTTTAAATTTCTTTTAGATCTGGGTCTAAATACATGAACAGTTATTGCTGGGAGTAGCCCATGTCTACAAACCAGGCCACAGGTGATGAGTCTTACTTTGGGCTTCATGGGAGAAGACACAAATGATGTGTCATTAGCATGTAAAATTTAATATAATTTAGAATAATTTCATTGTTTTTGTCTCCTGATTTGTTGCACTCTTTGTTGTATGGCCTGGTAGGATTCTAAGGGCAAAAAGACATCATTTATTAATTCTTTAAGGGAATGACTCACAGCTTGGTCATGATAACAAAGCTGAATTTTTTTCACCTGTGTTTAGTTCTGTGACATCTCCAATTCAGCCGTGAGAATATGGAATCACAACCAACAGCTTGGATCAACACACAATCTTTTGTAAGGGCTTTCTGCTGCAGTGCCAAGCTGAGAAGCTGTAAATGTGCAATTTACAAGTATTTGGTCACCACTTCCAAGTGTGCCCTTTTTAGCATTAAAGGGAATTTCCAAAATACCTTACAAGATACTTAATTTTGGAATGCAGCTAAATTTATTTGTTTTAGGCTGTCTGCTTGCGTTTTGATTTATCAATACTCAAACGTCCCAAAACTTACTAAGATTTCTTTTAATTTCTGCTTTAGGAGGATATATAATTATATAAATACATGAAGGCTCTGAGAAAGATTTCTTTCTGTGCATAGCTAAGGAAGCAACTTAATATTAAAATATGATAGCAAAAAGGGATATTGGCTATTAAATATTAGAGCAATAGATGGGATTTGAGGTAATTCTGTAAGCTATGTACACGGCTATGCAGATAATTCATATTTTAATATTGATGGCAAACATTTTCACACTAAAATATGTATAGAAAAAAGGAAATTGACTATTAAAGATGTATGTAAAAAGAAAAATGTAAATGATATTTGGAAAGTGACATGCCAACTATGATCTACCCTGACAGCTTTTCTTTTTCAATTTACAAGTGGGAATGAACAAAATCAGATTACAAGAAAAACTATTCCATACCAGAATAATATTACAAAATATTATTCAGATCGTAGAAGTTCTTTGTTGCAAATACATCCCAAATTAAATAATAAATGGAAATTGATGGAGCAGTCATACTGCAGAGACTAAGACATTGAAATCTGAGTTAAACTCAAGAATAGCCCTCCCCAGGCTGGCAGAAATGGCTGTGGAGAGGCAATTCCAAGAGCAGTGCTTTGTGGATTTCCCTGGGGCATCCCTCTCTGCTTGGCATGGCGCCACTGAAGGAACTATGTGCAGAAAAATATTTGGCAGTGCTAACAGATGTTCATCTTAAAGTTTGAGATGCTCATTTTCCATAAACCTGACCTTGGGGTGCAATGTGGGGTCATGAGAGGACAAGAGCTCCAGCCCAGGCATGGGCTCAGCTACAGGATACTCTGCAGTGCCTCAGTTTCTCACCTGACATCTTTCTTTTCCCCGCTGACTTTGGGTTACCTCAGTAGCCTTTATCATGCTTTGGATGTGCAAAATATTTCAGTGGATGTACAAAGAACTGCCAGTGTCCCCTGGAATTGTGCTTGAGCTTTCTTTAGCTTTTCATGGGAGCCTTTGGAGAAGGATGTTTTGCTTTTTGGGAGCCACTGGTAAATGCAGAACCTTTCACACCCACCACTGGAAGTGAGGATTAAAGGAAATTTTAAAAATGGAAGTTTGCATCAAGGCTCCTGCCATGTAGCAGCAAAACAATCTTCTACCAGCTGTCACTTCTTATGCATATCTATGCCATCAAACAAAGAAATGCTCATGGTAGACTTAGGACTAGAATTTTAAAAAAGTCCAAAAAAGTGTGTGTGTTTTTCAGACAATCAGATGTGCACTTCGATTTTCCTTTATGTAGAAATTGTCAATATTTAATAGTTTTAAAATGTTGCCACAGTAGGAAAAGTAGATCCTTCTGGCTGAATATGTTGCTACTAAATTATTTTGGGTTTTTTCAATACTTGAACATTTCTATGTTCATTAAACATTTTTGTCCAGCACTGTAGGCAGTTCTGATAAGCCATGAGCCATTCTGTTCTTCTGGATGCAGGTATTTTATCTTTGGTGAATACCTGTTTTGATGGTACCTAAGCAGCAAAGGAGTGCATAGGCAGTGCAGGAGGGCCTGGGGGATGGGGGTGAAGTGTTTTGAGTGTGTCTTTGTGGCATCTTGCTGAAAAATCTTCAAGATTCTTCTCTAAATACCTTTGACTGGTTTTTAGCTGTTCTATGACCTTGCCTCTTCCCTCTTCCTCTCTGGGGACTCGACTGGATATAGAAAAGTGGTGGAGCAGAAAAGTGCTGTCTGAGCAGTCTGTGATTAGATTTGTGGTCCCTTCTTGAAGAAGGTCTAACAAGCACAGAGAACTGGAAATTGTGCTAAAAAAACCCTGGAAAATTTGGTATTCACAAAGGTTGTGTTCAGGGAGATGTCAGAGGTACCCAAGAGCTGCCTGAACTTTCTGTCTAAAGCTCTGACTCACAAATTCCCTTTCCATGAACACTTTAGTCCAGTCTAGTAAAGCATCAGGCTATCAGGATTTGGGCTCCCAGGTCTTATGTTTGTACTTATCTGCTGTTCTAAATTAGGATAAGATGGTGCAGGATCAGTGAACTGAAGAAGCAGATAAAATTTGAAAGCATTTACTTATGTGTTACAGAGAGAAAGTAATGACATGTTCTGCCTGAACCTGGAATAATTTAAAAGTGTCAAATTATTCCACAGAAATTTTCTATCAAAACACCAATGAGGTGAATTTTACAAGATCTTTGATCAGTACAAGTTTCCCTTAACCAAGCTGTTGATGTGCTTAACCCCAGATTAAATACCTTCTCACTAAAGCAGAATTATTTGCTCTCAAATGCTGTGCCCGTGTCTATGAAACACTATTTTTGTTCCTTCAGAAAATGCTTTGAGCACACATGTAACTGATGTGATTGTCTGAAGGTGAAGAGACTGTCAATTTTTTAGGACAGATGAAGAAACGCATTGGGATTATCCCAAAGGTGGTGGGAGATGTGTACAGCCCATTTTTAGGACTAAAGACAACTAATATGAAAAGCGGGCAAGGTAAGACCAATAGAAAAAATCTGTTTATAGTCTAAATCTGTTGTGGCTTTCTCTTGCAAAATATGCAAGAAATGAGTTTGGACTGGTGAGAGATTCTGCTTTTAGAAATCTTTTTCAGCCTCATTGTTTTTGAAACAATATTTTAACAAGTTTCAAATCTAAGTGGAACTGATCTCTCACTCTGGAAGTTATTTTACAATATGCAATTTAAAACAGAACAAAAAAATTAAATTGTAACAATTATAGAGGTATTGCCTTCTTTACACTGCAGTGAAAAGAAATCATTATGGCTTGGTTTTTGTATTTTCAGAATAGGAACAAAATTATTTCAGAATGCTGAATGGTGATAGAAGACAATGAAGCTCATTTATTTTTAAGTAATTTTATCTGTTTTGGTAGTGTCTTTCATAGTTCTGATTTTGCCAGGGTATAGTTTTTTTTTCCTTTTCTTTTTTTTTTTCCTTTTCTTTTCTTTTCTTTCATTTCCTTTTTAACTTACTTCCAATTCAGAGTTTCCAGGCAGAGAGTTCCAACTGATATAAACAGGCAAAGTCCTTTGCAAATGGTGAAGGAATTTCTTCAATTTAAATTTGCAATGAACCAACTATGTTCGCTTTTAGTTAAATAATAACTCTTTTTCTCATCATAAGCAGTAGCATTCTGCTTTTTAAATGAAATAATTACTTTGCAGAGCTTGAAAGGAACGTGACAGCAGCTGTTGAAAGCAGTGGAATCACGCAGAGTTTATAGTTTTCATCTATCCCTAATAGAAGTTACAGGCACGGAGCAGAAGGAGGATACAGTGCTGTTGGCAGGGATTTCTGAGGAGCTGCATTCTTTTGTTTTCATGCACACCCCAGCATGAGACAGACAGACAGCAGTGTTGGTAGCTGAATATTTTAGGAGGAAAATGTTTGTGTGCATATCTGGGGGTGTGCTGTGTAGCTGCGGTGTGATATCTGAGCCTGGCAATGTGTGCAATGTGGCACTGGAGAGCTGAGAAATCCTCTGAGGAAAAGCACCTGTCAGAGCAGGACTGACATAATGAGTGTGCAAATAGATTTTTAATTAGGTGAAATTAACTTTGTAAGTTTTACCAGCTGCTCTTTGGCTGAATTTTCTTACACCATATCTGCATTTATGGTACTGGTACTAATCAATAGTCACATAGTATTTCTCAATATAAGATTTGCCCTTATCCTTGTTGTGCCTTTTCTCTTTACTGTGCTTTAACCATCGAACTGAAGCTTTAAGCTTGGGTATGAAATTCAGGTTCATTTCTGGATCTATGCGTACTTTTCCATTTTCACAGTAGTAAAAGAAAAAGTGAAAGAAAACTTAGGAGCTCAGCTTTGTTGGGATGCTGAAGGATTAACTTGCCAACCTTTTTTAACAAGCTCTGTAACATTCTTGAACAGCACAAGTAGGCTTAGGCATGGTGGTGTCCTTTGTGCTAGGGATGTGGGAAAAATATACCTATTTGGAGCCATTTCCTCTTCAAAATGTTCAAAATCTTTAGCTCATAGCAAACTTTCAATATATTTTAGCAAATAATGGCTGAGATTCAGTGTTTTTGAGCCTGGTCTGTAGCAATGTGTACTTGGAATCTGCATATTGATATGATATGATATTATATTAGTATTTATATATTATTATTATCTATATATATTTTTTTTTACTTAATTCAAAAAGGTAGTTGTGCAGGTACTCTTGAATCCAGTTTGGTACTCACCTGACCTGATAATAATTGTTTGGGTCTCTGCTTCTTTTCAGGTTATTTCCTACATGAGTTTTTTGGCCACTTCTGGGTCTATAATATATATATATAAAAAATATAATTTTATATATACAATATAATTATATATATATATATAAATATATATAAAATATATATTAAAATAGGTGATATTTTGGGGATATAATCATATCAGAATTGTACAGGTTTCACCTTGTGCATGGTGAACTACAGCCCATTACTTCCTATGTGAAATTTGGATTTTTTTTTCGCTGAAGTGCGTTTACTTCTTTTTTTTTTTATTTTGGATTTCATCCTCCTTCTGGTGCTGAGTTATTCAGCACTATCATGTCCTCTGACATCTATCACACAGATAAATTCACCTTTTAAAAATCTTTTGTACTTTGGAAATCCATATCCAGTCTGTGAGTGAATGTTTAGGAAACATATAAAAGCTTAAGCTTGATTAATTCATACTCCAAAGACTCTGAAATTTGGGCAATAAGAAAAAAACTCTGTTCTGATTTAATTTTTGCTGAATTGAAGAAGAGAAAGTCGAAACAACTTGGTATAATTGACTTTTCAGATGTGAGGTTTGTGCTGGTATTTTTTTACTTTTTGCAAATAGTGAATTCATTTTTTAATCAAACAAAAAAAATGTTAGAGTAAGGTAAAATTAAAAATAGCCAAAATAATAACAGTTTTGCTTAATATGTTGGAGGAAGAATTATACTGATGTTCTTGAAATAACAGGGTTGTTTCATTCCTCAAGGCATACTGAGAGCTTGATCATCAAAAAGTGTAGACTGGAGTTTTTTCTCTCTCCTTTGTGCATTTTTAGCTTATTTTCCAATTTTATAAATTCACAGGACTGTTTTTAAAGGAACAATCACCTTAACAATGGCACTGTCCAGAAAGCAGTGTTTCTTATCTGCAGGTTTCTTCTCTTTCCAGGTTTGTTCTAGTTTGAGATGCATTAATCTTAAAGCCAGAGACCCAAGAAGCAGCAATCTCAGCCTTCAGCACATCCTTCAGAAACTCAAGTCCATATTTTTATTTTGTTTTGTTTTCTGGAAGCCTCCACAGAAATCTGGCAGAATTATCCATTTCTAGCTCTGTTTGGCAGCACAAAATTACAAAAGGAACCTCTAAACACCTGAAAAAAAAAAAAAATGGAAATAGGTACTGAAGGTGTACTAAAAAAAAAAAAAAAGGAATAATGGTGTATTGCTTATTGTCACTGAAGCATAAGAATGCTGAATATTTTTTTTTATTCTCAGTGTTTTATCCCTTGAAATATAAAATTTTTTGTGTTTTTAGAGTTTTGTTCACTGCCAAATCTGTAGGTTTCTTACTGGCTCAGCTTCTTTAAGAAGTTATTTATTTGCAAATAAATAGGCATAATAATGATTAATATAATGGCCAAAGAAGTTTTTTAAGTGTAGACAGAAAACTTCATCCCTCAAGGCTTTGTCACTGCATCTTGAATGTGGAAGCCCGGAGTGGTTTTCCAGCCTCCCTTCCAGAGCAGCTTCTCAGCAGCATCCATAATTCATGACATTAAGTATTAATTTTGGCTTTCATGCTCCAAGGGTGTGGCACGTTAGTCACCAGCACATTATCCACAGGTTTTTGTTCTTCCTGCTCCACCTCACACTTTCTGGGAGATGCTGGATGTTTGTGTTCCTGGGGAGACATCAGGTGGAGCAGAGATGGATGAGGTTGTCCTCACAGCTTTATTGCTTCTCTCAGATCGGCTGCTGTGATTTACAGACAAACTCTGATGTGGAACTGCTCACATTTACCAGCAGGGCACAGAGAGTCCCAGTGCTGTGTCCTGCAGCTCTTGCCTTTGCTCCTTAGAGCTATGCCCTTTTCTCTATTAATATACCACATTACAGGTCAAAGATGTATTTTGATCACTCTAAACCCTCATATATATTGTTCTTATTTCATTGCCTCTGTAGTTAAAATATTTTGTTTTTAAGATCCTTTTCCCCAGAAGCATTTTTGTGACCATCACTTTTGCTAAAGGAAAAGGAGTTGTCTGGGTGCTAATTCACCAAAGCAACATGCAGAAAATAAACCCAACCAAAACATTATTTTGCAAGGTCACCTGGCAGATAATTTCCTCTCCCTGGTCTCCATGCAGTTGACAGAACAAGGGTTTGAATCCAGGAAAAGATGCAGCCCCTCCCTTTGCCAGCCACAATTCCTGTTTTGCAGAGTGCTATGGAAAGGTGCTGCTTTGGAGAGCTGATGTAAATTTGTGAAAACATTTCTGTCATGTGCTCACCAGGCATTTCTGGTTATGCACTCGATCCATCATGGTGATATATCTGATACCGGGCATAAGATTCCCACTTTGAAAAAAGAATATTGAGTTGACCAAATTGAGAACTATATAAGGCAAATCCAAACTTCCTCAAACCATATGCTGATGGCATTTTCAGCATGTCCAGAAAATGCATTAACAGCAATGGGAAGCAGAACACTTTGGCCAAAATTATCTTAATTAAACCAAAAGGCAATATCAGGTCATCCAGCTATTTTATAGATTTGTCCCAAATTGCATAAACCAGTGTGGTAAAAATAGAAATTCCTTCTTTACCACCACTGCTCTTGTTTACTTTGTATCTTCTTTTTGACATACATAATATTCAACCCAAATATAACAAAATTATAGTGTGTGTCAAGTCCAAAGACCAGAGGAGAATGTTTTACATTAGCCTCAGGTGGACATTTTTCTGTATTTTCCTTTTAGATCATAAATAAGCTGAGTACACACTTTCCCCCATTTTAGAGGGATTGTTATTGTTTAAATTAGAGTGCTATGGATCAGAAGTTCAGTGTGTTGAAAGTTATATAAACATTGAACCACAAGCTGATCTCTTCCCCAAAGAACTTACCAATTACTGTTGCAGTGGAAGTGTTGGATGATTCATGTTTCAGATTTGAGTTTAGTAGCCTGCTATATTCAGTGTTACATTTTAAACTCATTTCTCTGGGTGGGGAAATGCATTTTTGCTGAGGGCAGTCAGCACCTTGAGATCTTTAATTTCCATAGATAGCAGACAAATGTTGCTTGAAAATGCTGTCAGAAAGAGGTCTAACTCTAAACTAAACATCTGCTGGATTTGTATAGCAGTGCTTGCAACTGGTTCTTTGTGTTCATGGGAAAGAACAACTCTGACATAATAAAGACATTTCAGTATTTTTTTGTCTGGCAGTGCTTCCTTTTTGTGGGTAAGAAATGCTGGTGGATTTATATACTCATGCAACTAACTTCATACTTAATGTGTCTTATCTTAGAGGCTGACCTTCTGTGAAAGTAGCTATTAAAATAATGCTGTCACTGAAACGGTCAGCAGAAATGTCGTTAATTATAGATCCCATTTTAGACCTCATTTAATTTATTATTTGGTAGTTATTTATTTTTGCCTTTGGCTAGAAGAGTGTGAATTAATTCTCTCATTCTGCATTGTGTACTGGCCTCTTAATAGCACAGAAACCTTAAATACTAAAACGTTTTTTAAGTGTGTGTGAAAACTAATTAATTTACTTTCTTTTTACTTGTCCAGAAGCAGCTTGTGGTTTTTCCATTTTTTTTTCTTTTTTCTTTTTCTATTTTTTAAAAATTTATTTATTTATTTATAATTAACAGCTGTAGAAATATTTCAGACATACAGCTTTTTAACTGATATCTGCAATCCCAAATTTCTGGATATTAATGATTCCTTTTTTGTTTTCAAAGAAACCAGCCACTTACCCATGCAACTTCAGTGTGTTTGAGGTGCTGCAGAATTATCAGAATTAGCAGCCCTCTGCAGCAAACACTTTGTGTTTATTTATACAGGTTTATTTTTTTAACATCTGTAGGATCATGACTGGCCTTTAAACTGATGTTTTTTGAAATGAGTGGAACACTGGAAAAGTCAGAGGGATCGATCTGCTGGAACCTCTTTGATTTCCATGCTGGGTTTTCTAGGTGTAAGGAGGTGTTTACAACTGAAATAAATTAAAATCTTGGGTTGCCTGTGCTCGCCTCCTGCAGCTCTCAAGTGGAATAGTTAATTTACCTTGGGAAATGCTGGATATATTTGGTCCTCTGTCCCAGAAAATTTGCTATTACTTTTGTATTGCTCAGCACAAGTTTCAAGGTACTTCTTGTTCTCTCCTTTATTGCTTCTTGTAAGATTTCATCTTTAAGCCTGGAAAAAGGTTTAGAGTGGAGCTGTGATAGAAACAGGTTGGGCAGAGCTTGTGGAAAGAGGCATGTGAGCCTCTGGCAAGCTGGTATGCTCAAACTTCTCTATTTTCTCTTTAAATTACAGAGGGAATTATATTTATTTGGGTTTTGGGGACAGCTGGCTTTAAAATAGTTGCAAATTTGTCCGAGTGCCTGAAGGAGAGGCGAGAGTGAGGAATGTACAACTTGATCAGCCAAAAGCAGAGCTCAGCTCTTCAGGTGCTGGGCTTCAGGTGGCTTTTCAATTCATCTTCCCATTCCTTCTCTTTCTCTCCCTCACTCTCTGCTCCTCTTAAACCTCCTTTCTTTTGATGCCTGAACATTTTGTCAGTGCTTGTGACCTCTTTGTGCTGCTCTGATGACTCCACCACTGAGCCCCTTTCTGCTTCCCAAGCATCGCTCTGCATGTGCCCATGTCCATTTATTCTCCTGGAAGTTCTCAGTGGGGTTTGCCTGTAATAGCTCAAGAAACTCACACAATGGGGCCCTGTTTCTGGCTTGGATATTTTGAACATATGAAAAGACCCTTTTTCACACATTTTCACTGTGGATGTCTCATAAGAAAATAAATTTGCTGGACATAGAACAATCCTGTTTTGACTCCTACAAATCCACTGGTGGCAATCAAGGATCAGGAAGAACAGGGCTTTTGGAGGATGGTTTATATTCCAATGCCTTTTTGTGCTCTAAATATAAAGGGGAAACTAGTTTTAGTATTGTATATAAGGATTTCCTAAAGATAAATACAATTAGTAAAAGAGTGGCTTAAATTAGAGTTCATGTCTTGGTTTTCCTTTTAATGGGTTTGGTTCATGTTCATTGAGTGATTAAATGAGGATTAATGAGCCCTGGAAAATATGTTAATTTATCCAACAGAATGGAATTACCTTATGATGAAACTATAATAAAAAGTGTTTATGGGCTGTAAACAATATGTTCTAATCTGCATCATCAATCCTGTCTCAGGGATCTGTAACATGTGCTTTTGAGGGAATAACAGTCGATAAACGTTCAAAACAACCAGATTAATTTTTTAATGTAAAAAAATCCATGGCCAGTGAAACCACTGTGACACCTCTCAGCAGTGATTTGGACTTTTTAATTGGGTAAAGTCTCACAAAGCTGAAAAAAGGGGAATTTCAGCCATTTTCTGAAACTTCAAATAGAAAAATATTCTATGAAGACATGTATGCAGAATGTGCCTGCCTGAACGAGAACAGTTTGAGCTCCAGAAATTTTTAAGTTTCCTCTGGAAATAAAAGGCCAAAAAAAGGAACAAAATTAAATAAATGTGCAAGGGGTAAATGCAGGTAATAAAAGCAATGCTTGCCTATGCTTGAATAAAAAGGGTCAGGATCAGGATTGAACTGCAGAAGTGTTCTGTAGCTGAAGCCTTTTAAGTGGTCCATCTGTGCACCTTTTACTGAGTAAAGGAGTAGTTTAAATTGTGTTTTATGCTAAATGTTTATTTCTTTCCACAGAACACAGAACTCTGCCTCAACCCTCCGCTGAAACCAAACCCACAAACTCTTCTGTGTGAGGGAAACTGAAGTTGTGCCTCAGGGTTCTTTCAAGGCAGCTTTCAGTTAAAAAGGGGTTATACCTAATTTTTTTTGGCATAGATTTTTGGCATATAGACACGTGATTTCTTCTTTTTCCCTGAGATTTTGGAAAATTTAGCTGTATAATTTTTCACTAAACAAAATCTTGTGGTTGATCTAGCTCTTTCCTTGCAGCTCTTTGTGTTGTTTATAATATTTTATTTGCTTTGTGTGCGTTTTTGCTCCATGGGATATTAGACCAGTAGGATATAATCTTTGGCCTGTGTCCAGAAGATGATCAAGTATAAATGTTGAGGCTTCCAGTGCCTTGTCTGGCATTTTCTGGAGCTGGACATCCCTATGTTGTATCACTGTTGTCTGCTTTATACAGAGTAGCTAAGAAATAAACTGCTTTTTTGTCTTGCTGATTTAATGTGTGAAGTGTGATAGGGGTTCTTTTGTTGTTTCAAGCTGTTCATCCATTTATCCCCAGATGTAGATCATGGAATCATGGAATGGCTGAGGCTGGAAAGGACCACTGGAACCCTCCTGTCCAAACCGGATGCTGTGGAGGACGCTACTCAGGAGGGCATCCAGATGGTTCTGGAATATCTTCAGAAGCGGAGGCTTCACAACCCCTCAGGGGAACCTGTGGTTCCTTCTGCTCTCCAAGACAGTGGAGTGACTGTGTCTGCTGCAACCCTGCTATCCTGAGCTCAGCCAGTGTTCCCAGGCCTTTCCTCTCCGCTGGGTACCGGGAGCCCCGGGTACCTGCTGTCCCCTCTCAGGTGTGGCTTTGCTGCAGAGCATTTCCCACCCCCACAATTTGTTGTGCTTTTATCACCCATTTTTTTGTTTATTTATTTTTATTTTTTTTTGGATATGGATAGTGGATCCTGGAGGAGTGAACATCTTGGCTAATTTGCTGAGTGTGACACATTTGGATTAGGAAGACTTCCAATATAAGCCCATGTTTATGAAGAGTGATTTATTGCAACAATTTTTTTTTTTGCTGTTAACGCTACTGTTAAGCAATGGTGGTTTTCATTAGCAAATTGCTTTTTTTCAGCTTGAAAGCACCGTAATTAATTGGTGCTATAATTCTTTATATTGTTTGGGATTTCATTGCTGATTTTTTAATTACAGCGTGTCTCTTGGAGCAAAAAGTCTTCAGGAAGGCTTGTATGGAAAAAAAAATCCTGTAGAAGCTGATATATTCATCTCTGCAATCAGTTATATTTGCTGGTTGTGATTTATGAGTGCTGCTGCCAGAACAGCTGCGGAAAAATGTTCTGTAACGTAGTTCTTTTCTGTATTTGAGGGGCAAATAAAATCACTGCAGCTTTGTTGGTTTTGAATAACTTTGGTTTTTACTGTAATCCATGGAAATGTAAGGCCATATCAGCTTATTCTAAATCAAATTAAAAAGAACTTGTCAGCCAGTGTTTCTCACAGAAATGGCCACTCCAATGTGGACCAAAAATTTCTGTACTCTGTGGAAGTTTACTTGCTTTGAACTCAGCTTCTTCAGTTTAGAAGGGTCTTTCTTTCACTGTCTGTTAGGGCCCACTGAGTGGTACAGCCCTTGGGAAGTCTGAAGCAATTGTCAATTATCTCTAATAAATAAGGTTTAAACCAGAAAAACAATTCTGTTATGCAAAATGTCATTCCCAAAATTTAGCTACAGTAAAATGTTACTGCAGAAACCACAAATGAGAAGCAGAGTATTTTTTAACTATTTTTTTTTTTAAAGTAGATCAAGATCAGTGGTTGCTTCCATGCTGAGCAGAAAATTGCCAAAACAGGACATGAGGACATATAAAATCTGCATAACTGAGTGTGATTAAATTGTCCTTTCTATCACCACACTTATTTCTGACAGCAGTATTTTTCATATTGGGGATATTACAGTGATTTAAAATTTCCTTATATTGCTATGTTATGGTCTCAGTTCTGACACCAAAATAATGTTATGGTACACTGGAATAATATTAGGCTCCCACTTCTGAAATAAGGTCAGAGTGTAGGGGTAAAAGCCATAAATTGATTGTTTGATGATTGATTGTAGGCAAGTGGGTTTTTCAATTTTCAAAGCAGTCTTGCTAACTTCACTTTCCTGCCTGCAGTTTGGAAGAAAAAACTAATTTTACAAACATGAGCAAGTCTGAGATCCAGCCTGCTAAAGAACCAAATGGGATGTATTTGATGTGATGAAACTTTTGATGAAGTGCTCTGAAGAACAGGAGACTGTATCTTGAATTAAGGAAGTTTTCCTTAGCCTGAGAAATGTTTTAGTAGTTTTCTGACAAAGAAAAGTTAGGTCATGCTGTGAAGTTTGAAGTCTTTGTTGAGCTCTTTTTCTTCTCCAGCTACACTTTTTTTTCACGTTGCTGCTGTTGAGTATTGTATACATTTCTGTACAGGGTTTTATACTCAGAAAGAGGCTTTGATTTTTTAAATTTTTTTTTTTATTTTTAGTGCCTGGTGTTTGATTGCAGCATATAAACCAAAAACTGGAGTCTCAAGATGTCATATGCAACTGGATTTTACTGGTACCGGGATCTAGTTCTTGTCCCCAGAGCATATCCAATCCTTTCTTGCCATCATTACAAACATAATACTTAATTAACAACTTCTCCAAATAAGAACTAATAAGCAGTTTTATTTGCCTTTTAGACAAGTTTCCTACTGCCTGTTTTTTAGCCCCTTAACGCTGAAACATTGTTGAAAAGTTCAATTGCCGATTCCCATCCAGACTTCCTCAAAGCAGGGAAGATTTCTCAGCTCTGTGGAGGCATTTCATGTCTGAATGGGGAGCTTCTGCTTCAAGCTGAAACCTGCACTTGTGGTGTGTGACTAAATAAGGCAGTTTCAGATTGTTTGCAGATTGCTGGCCGCGATGAAGGAGCACTGAAAACATTTGAACTGCTTTGCTTTGGCAGCAATCTGTTGTGTAAAGAGGGAGCATATGGGCAGATCACGCAGGCCCCTTGGCTACTGCTGGCACCCCAGCAGATTTCTGATCAGGGATGTCTGATACCCACACTGAGAGCTGATGAGGAGCTCTCAGGATTTCCACTCCTCTCGTAGACAGCTGGGATAACAAGACATCCAGATAAAATATACGCATATGGGAATGTTGGGGTTTTTTTTGTGGGTTTTTTTCCCCATTAACAGAAGACAAACAGTCATAAGGCTGTTGGTTTGTGAGATGGAACATATTCTAGTTTAACATTTGCAAATGTAAGAGCTGTTATCTCAAAAACAAGGACAAATTGTGGGTACTTCTTAACATGGTTTTGAGCTTAGCCTGGTAGTGCTTTCAGCAGAAGTTTCTAGCAACCTTAACAGTATGTCTTATGCACAATTTTTGGATATAGCTGCTCGAGCCAGCAGAATGCAGACTGTGTGCTCTAATGTAATCCAAATTTTAATTCAATCTTACGGTAATACTTTGGTGATAATTTTAACCATGGTCTAGCAATGGCAGTCATCATTTCCTGTACCACAGAAAACATCTTAGTCTGACAAGACTTTGCTGGGTTTTTCCTTTCTGGCAGTGGTGTAGGTAAAATCTTTCTCTATTACTGGCAAAAATGGCTGGTTCCTGCTGCCAAGATTCTGCAATTGCTGCCATTACATTTCACTCATACATATTCTTTTTCTCTGGAAAGTTTTTGCCATGGATGAGCTTTATTACTTGGATAATAAGAGCACCAGATATGTACTAAAAACGGGACGTTGCCATGAGAAAGGTAGGGGTTACTGGTCTTGCAGGTCAGAGACTATTAAAATGTTGAACTAATAACATGCAAGGAAGAAGTAATTTGTTTGCATATTGCTTGTTTCAAACTGTTTGAGCAGGCAGGAGCACATGGAGCTGGCTTGTGTGAGGATGGAGCTGTGTTGAGAGCAAACTGCAGGGATTCAGTGTCCCAGGTTCCTGGTGGTCACACGCTTTGCTGGAGTCGTGGCTGGTGCAGGTCCAGCACAGTCAGCAAGGAGGCTGCTGCTCTTGTTCCCTCTGAAGAATGGCACTGATTTGGTCCCCAAGTCTTTGCACTCCAGACAGGGCTGCAATTTAAGTGGGTTGCTTTTAAATGCTTTGCTTTCCTATGGAAGTTGTGGGTTTGCTCTTGAAATTGTTACTCTTGGTGTTGTGGAGCTAAAACTCAGCAGATCCTTTAAGGCTGCTTGTTCCTTCTGAAGGACAGCACGGGGAGAGAGCTGCTGGAAACAATGGCAAGGAAAGGGCATGGAAAAGAAAAGGGGAGAGAAGCTGGTGTGTGTTGTGCTCCAGAGGGAATGGCTTGTTGAGTGAAGCCCTACAAGGGGTGGGGAGCAAGAAGGAGTAAAGAGGTTGTGTTGATTTTGAGAGAGAACAAAGATTCAGAGAGCGTCTAGAGACTTAGCAAGGGTCAGAAGCAAAAGGTGTGATCTCAGAAGTCAAACTTTGGTTAAATAGTCTTATTCTGAACAAAGGAAACAAGAGTCCTGGAAGGAGAGGAACATGTAGTCCCATAAGAGCATTCTTTGGAGAAGAGGTTGTTGAATTAATCTGATGTGTTGCACAAGAAAAAGCTCTAATCCATCTCTCTTATGTGTGCTCAAAACCAAACAAATGTAAAACAGTTTCTTTTGTGTGTTATTTATAGCTGTTAGTCCTTGCAGCACACTGCTCCTCTGTGATAACCTGCATCTGCACTTTGGCTTTTCAGACTCTTAGGAATTCTGTGGAACAAGCTTTCTTCTACATCAGCTCTTAACTTTGGTTCCTGGCACGCTATCCACCTGCTGAGGCTCAGCCCACTGAAGTGCTGCACACAAAGCAGATGTCCTGGGGAGCAAGTTTACAGCCTGCAAGAGACTGGAAGCTCTTCTGTGGTTTGTTCATCTTATTAATACCTTAGTTTTAAGGTGGTCAAGAAAGTAATCTTTTTGGATTAAATAGAAAAGAATCTTTTTTATGAGTATTGTCCGAGAAAGTGGAGTGTGAGAGCAAAAGGACTCCATGGTTCTGTCTGAAAATAACAGTGAAAGAGAAGGGTGATAGGAAAGGAGAAAAAGTAGTTGGGGTATGTGTCATGTGCTCACTATCTCTGTTAGATTCCCTGTGGGTCCAGCTCTGATCATTACTGAAAGTTGTTCAGCATGCTGATGTGGATATGTCTGATCCATTGTCTTTCCCTTCCCTGAGCCTTCTTTACTGCCCATCAGTTCTGACTTCAGAGACTTTCCAGACATTGCATGGCATAGCAAAATAAGGCCATTTTAAAGTTTAGCTGAAATGGAAAAATCTTCATAACAGGGCATAAAGGCTTGCCTGTAGTTTAGCTGCCTTTTTTAATTAGCAGGTAAGTGCTGCACCACAAATTAATCCTTATTTTGCTTAGATCTTATTTAAGTTTGGAATAAAATCAAGAGTTCATTACTCCTGATTTATTGTCTAAAGTTTCAAGTTCTTACTGAATGAGTTCAGATGGAATCCAGACTTGCTCCCCACCTGGTAAAGTCATTGTGGTACTGTCCCTTCGTTTGCTTAGAGAATGTTTTAGACTTCTTCTCTTGCTAGTTCCTATTTTATTTATTCATTACAAAGATCCATGCATTGGTTTGAGAATCAGCCTCACATTAGTTTTTTACTTTCACTCAGAGCATGTGGTTGGGTTCTTCTGAGCACTCAGTTAAGTTTCCAGATGAGTCTGCTTGGTCACTGGCTGACTGATGTTGCTCTACCTGGAGTTATGAATAAGGAATGTGGACCCTTCACGTGATCTGCTCACAAATGGTTCTTGTGACTGTGATTTTTTGCAAAATTGATCAGCCTTAAAACATTTATGGTTGTTCCTGTGGTGTTCAGCGCCCAGAACCGCAGCATTTTATTCCCGGGTTGGAGTTGTAGGATTGTAGCAGGTAGGCAGATACTTTTAAATAGAAAGGACAAGGTTATCAAAAGTTTCAATTACTATGGAATGATCTCTTTTTTCCAGTGGCATTCTGATGGCCCAAGTTTGTAATGTCTTTTTGTTTAAAGAAATTTTGTCTATTTTTTCATGTTGTTTACTGGTAATTTTTTAATAGATTAATTATAATATAAACAGAAAGTGATTGTTGGGCACATGTTACATCAGGTAGGATCGAAGAAGAAAATCAAAGTCTCTGATTTAACTTTTTAACATTCATAAAATGTTCCCTGAAACTGTATTGTGAGAAAGGATATGATCTAGTTCCAAGTTCACCATCGCTATCCCTTGCTCTATAATGTTTATGTATTTTTAAAAGCTTTCCCTGGTAGAAACATTTCCTTCAAAATAAAATCCAGTTATTTCTGCAATTGTTCACTAACTTGCTTTTAGAGATTTGGAGCCCATCTCCTTAATTCATATGGTGCAATTTGAGACCACTTAGACTGAAGTCTTTTGATGATTAAAATTGCTGCATCTAGCAATCAATTGCTACTAAAGAGGCTACACACAAAGAAAAAATAATTTACTCTCAAAGAAATGATGTGAAATTTAGATCTTAGCACTTGATTAAACGAAAGATGTCCTAAGTGGATCTGGAAGGATCACAGAACCATAGGTAGGATTGAGGAAGAAGCTAAAGCAACTGAAGGAAATGAAACCCAAACACTTTAAAGGAATGAAGATATAAATCCATGTCAAAATAACAGAGCAGAACTAATGAGCAGAGTGCAGGCAAGGTAATAGACCTCTCAGAGGTAAAGAATGGCCTCCCTGTGAGGAAGAAGTTTTATCTTGCATAACCTGAACTGCTGAACACAAGCTCCCAGAATGTCTCAGGCAGCAAGAGCCACAGGCTGTGTTTCTCTCTGGAGATGAGCACAGGAATAGCGAGGGCACAGCAACACGTCTGTGACTTGTGAGGAGCAAAGCCGTGCCCGACTTCCCTTGGCTCATACTGAGACCCATTCTCCAAAGTAAAAGATTAAGGATGTGGGAAATAAACTGGTGCTGGGTTTTTGAGGGTTGCATTTTGAAAACATATCCGTGATCCCTGACCTTTTTTAGTGTTTGAGAGGCTATTGCCACATTCTTTGTCTGTGTAACAAATCTGGTTAGAAGATAAAATGATTTGGTTTTCCTATCCTGACTGTTATTAATTTTTGGAGTAGTGTGAGGATAAAGCCTAAGCTTATTATTTAATTTTAAATCAATGAAAAGAAAGTGTGATAACAATTGCATGTGTTGTCAACAATATTCTTATATCTTGCCTGTTTTAGAAAAATCTCGAGTCTGAGATAGCTGGCAAAATCCAAACAAAGGCTCCCCTGCATTTTATGAGAAACAGTCTCACTCTGATTAGGCCTGTTCTTTTCTGTTTGAGCAGACACATTTAGCTATGCCTTATGCATACTAACAGAAAAGATTTATAGTCTGGAACAAATCTAGGAGCTGACTGCTGTTTCCTGTAGTATCTGTATCCATAGTGGCAAATCTGTGTTAAATCTTGAGTGTTGTTATCCCTTGGCTCATGCTTTGCTCCTATTACTCTTTAAAGGAATTAGGTGTGTTAAAAGGATACAAAATTCTCTGACTTGCCATTTTGGAGACCACAGCTTTAAAATGCTGTGCTTTGTGGAGTGGCTTTTCTATTTTCACCAATGGTGAAGAGCTTTTGTAGCAGTATACCTGCCTGCATTTTGAAACAGCAGGAACAAATAATTGTTTGCTAGGAGAAGAAAATGTTGCCATCAAAGCATTTTCCGTCATGCATGTGTGAGGTGCAAATCCTTTGGAAGGGCAAAGCCTTAGCAGTGGAGAATGTGCAGAGAATTCTCACAGCACCCCTGAACACTGCCACCATCAAACAGGAACTCCAAACTCTTTTCTCCTCAGTACTTTTGTTCAAAGCTCCCCCTCAGGGAAGCCATGGGACAAGGGGAAGAGGTAGAAAGACTTTTCTCAGTCCTTTTTCTGGCTGCCTGCTTGGGTTTTGCCTTTAATCTCTCTGTTTCTCTCTGATGCAGGTACGTCGGCAGTTCCACTGAGCAGTACTGAGAGCAGCCCTTTGTTATTTCTCTGCCTTCTGCATCTGCTTTCTCTCTGGGCCTGTCACAGGTACAAGTGTGGAATGCAGGGGGCAGGGGGTTGTCTTTTTAGCAGTCTAGTGGCAAACAGGAGGTTAAAGGCCTTTTTGTGTTTCTCAGAAGTGAAATGAAGAACCTAAATTCCTGTCTGATGCACCTCACCTGCAGAAATGTTACAGTCCTAGGTCCTGTGCATCCCTTTAAGGTGCTAATCATCAGCAATTATCTTTTTTTAATACATATTTTTTTTTGTAACAAAGTCTGTTACACTTTTAGGTTACTAAATATTACCTGCATCACCTGAGGCTTGTCTTTCGTGAAAATACAGTTTGGTTTGTCAAATTCAAGCTGCAGTTTATTCCATGTTTCTTGCAAGTGATTTGTCTAGGCATGTATTGCTCTGGTCTAGTGCAGTGCTGTGTTTTATGATACCTCATGCTAATATATTACATTGCAGTCACAGTTAGTATTTAAAGCAAAAATCTTTTTTGTTGTTGCTGTTCTAAAATTTGTGGGTTTGTTTCCAAAATGCTGTCATTTGAACCTTTATTGAGGTGTCTCAGGAAATTGTATTGCAGGTTATTTCATGTACATGGTCGGGAAACTCAGTAATTCACTGTATCTATTCACGTGAATCTGCTGACAGAGTTTGGGGGTGATTGACAGAAAAAAATAGATGACATTTTTGGTTTTTTGTTTTTAATTTATGAAAACCCCAAGTTTCTGTAAAAATATTTTTCTGGGATAAATGGCTGGTAATGACAGGAAGAAGGAAAAAACTCCAATCAAGATCCAGTGTGATTCAGGAGATCTGTTAGTATTCTAGATCCCTTGGAGAAATGGAAGCGTTAAATATGTTTTAACTCAAACTTGGAATTTTAATCCTTTTCCCCATACTTTTATGACATCTCTTAAGAAGCAGTAGTTTAAATCCAGTTAAATAATTGTGACATTAATTTAATCAGTAAGGAGAGACCTCACAAGATTTACCCATGGAAGTGCAACTGAAGCTTTGAGAGATGTTTGCATTGTGAACCAACACAAGTTACAAATTGTGAATAAGGTGTTTTGGTATTTCATTTGAAGCAGCTACCTCAGAGATCAATATCAGTATGGCTCCAGGAATTGTGGAGTTTGTCAGGTAGGTTTTGTGGACTATACTGAGTCTCATTGGTGCTCTGCAATCCACTTATTAGCTGGTTTAGTTGGCTAAAGCAGCACCCAGCACATCTGCCAGAGCTCTGAGGTGGATTTTAAAGCAAAATGTAGCCATACCTGGAGCTAGGTCATGTCATCACCCCTTCAGGATCACAGCACTTTCTTCTCCTTTCCCTGATTTCAAGGTTACATTAATTACACAAACTGATTGAATAAAACTTTCACGGGTTAATTTTTGGAGATTTGTTGCTATTTACATTTTAGGTGTCCTTGTGAATCCAGGGTGTTTTGTTCAGCCTGGGATATCTTCTATGTGTCTTCCCTGTTGGAGTCTGGAATACAGAGTGTGTGCCCTTGTTTCTGATACTTAGTTCTAAGATCCAGAAAAACACTGAATTCCATATGATATGAAATTCATGAGCATGTTTTCATGGTGATACATGAAAACAACTGTTAAAGTTAGATAGAAAAAGCTAAAAGTGTGAGTGTGTAGATTAAAGAGTTTTCTTAAATCACTGGGTGAAAAAGTTAGTTTAGAAAGCAGAAGACAAGGTGGAAGATTTAGAATGTGGTTTCTTTTCCTTCTTCTTCATGTTCTTCCTCTAGAGGTTTTTGGGTAATAGTGAGTGATTGGACAGAAAATTCTGCAGTGCATCACAGAGGTGATGGGTCATTGGATCATTAAGAAAAATTATATATGTGTCTATTGATAGTTGGGTAAGAATAAGTATAAAGATAAAAGAACTGCATAATTCGGGGCCATTTTGTGCTATCAAACACAAAGTGAGCCACAAGGCCTTGTTTGTACCATCAGAAGAAAGAAATGTACCAGATTGCAGTTATTTAAACTTGTGCAGCCAGTCTGGAGAGACCTGCCAAGGTTTGTGATGACCTTCTAATAAACACGAGAAACAAGATTCTAACGAGCTTGGGAGTTTTCTTCAAACCTAGAGAACTGAGATAAGCAGAGCTCCCCACAAGGGAGGATCCCAAAGGAGCTCAGCTCAGAAGAGACTGGGAAATCCAGGAAGAGAAAGAAAAATACAGAAGTGCAGAAGAATCAGAGAAAGAGGAAAAATAAATGAAAAAGAATTTTATAGAGAAAAGTTACATTCCCTGCCTGGGAAGCATCTTTTGCAGCCCTGGGGCTTTTGAGGGGTGACTTGAAGAAGCCTCAGTATGGAGAAATTGAAGGTTTGTCTTTCTGACCCCCTGAACAAGCTGATCTTGGACCTCATGCATTTCATCTTTTAATCCATTTGTGCTTCACTTTGGCTGCACTTTCTTGTCACAGCCTGTGTCCTGTGGACTGGACCCCAAGCCAGACCCCTCATGCTGCACAAACCCCCAGCCCAAGCAGTGCTTTGGACAGGGCACTGCCCCTGCAGGTTTCTGTGTCTTCAAACACATCCCGTGTTCAGTGGCTGCCGTGGATCACTAGAACACATTCCCTTTGTTCCTCAGGACTGTGAGCTGCTGTGATTCAAAGTACATGTGACACAGTTATCTGGCTTGCATTTAGAAGAAAAATACAAATTTTCACTCAAAAGGCTCATACAACATTTTGGCAGGAAATGTGCGTGTCCAGTTTGAAAAACCATTCTGCTGTGGTTTGAAACCACTGTTTACTGACATCCACCTGCACAGCCCCATTCAGCCAACAGTGCTGCAGCAGAACTTGTTTTCTGAACTCAAACCACTACCACCACACAATTCTAATTTGTTTCTTTGTTTTTTTTTTCAACAATACACATTCTTTTAATGTACCCTGTTAAAAAATAAATATACTTTGTCATGGTTTCTGGAGCAAGTCAGGCACCTGAATCAGTTTTCATCTCAGACACGTCCCAGTGTGTGCTTCGGTTGCACAAAGTTTCAGAAGGGTAAATTTGGAAAAAGCAGGAAAACTTCTGCTCCAAGGTTGTTTTTGGGTTTTCTTATTCCTCTGGAGTGCCATATTTTCAAGCTATGAGGAAAATACCTTTCAGAAAAATGCTGTCTCTTGTGGGGAAGGAATAAAATAATATCAAATTATAGTAAACTAGAAAAATCAGCATCTCACGAGATATGGGATCCCACAGGAGCTTTGAAATTGTTTATTTCCAGAGAAAACTTGTCAAGGTTGAGGATACTACTGTGGAATACATGAGGTTAGAGGAAGGGATTTTGGGAAGTCAGCATTTACATTTAAATGAGTCATCCTAGAGACAGAGAGGAAATTTCAGGAGGGAATTTATTAACTTTCCTTTGTCTTTTGTGTAACAAACAACCATCCCCACAAAGCTGTGTCCTTTGTCCAGGAAGCTTTCATAAGCTTGCCTCCCTTTCTTAGTATGGAAAGGTTATCAACCCTATTAGTTCTTTATGCACTGGAATTTTATAATATCTGTGTTCTTAGTAAAGACATTTTACATATTCCTGTCCTCTTGGGAGGAGAGATACATGCTTCTAAGGAAAGAGATATGTAGTCTCTGAATTTTGGTTTCATGTGAACACCATTTTCTCAGTTCCTCTCCTTGGATGGAAATAAATATCTTAACCACAAACTTCTTTCCATTAATTTCCCTAAATCTTTCTGAGAAGAACCTCAAAAAGCCACGAAGATTCAGAAAGGTAGAGAAATAGGGACTTGACAATCTTGGATAAGCTGATAAAATCAGAATAGCCTGAATCTTGAGGAAATATAGTCACATTTTAAGCCTAGAGCCATCTGTGTGCTGCAGTTTCTCCTTCATATCTCCTTTTTGGAGAGCTCTGCAGCCTTTCCTCACCCACTGGTAGGAGGATGGATGTGTGTGTGTGCTTTGCACTTGGCTTGGTGGATCCTGGTGCTGCTGAGAGGGGACAGAGCTGGCTGGGAATCGCTGCTTTAGGAAAAGGTGCCGTGGCTGAGTTTGACGTGAAGATAACTAAAAACAAACACTTTTGAAAATGCAAGAATTTTGCTTCTACTCCAAAACTTACAGAATAAAATATCTGTACTACATACTTTATGCCTTGTAGGAAAGAAAGATCCTGAAAAGCAGCTTCTGCCCCTTTTTAGTGTCAGTGAGAGACTTTCTGAAGAGCAGTGCTCAAGAGCAGGAATTTCAGCACAGTGTTCTTTAGCCTATCCAGGAAAGGCCATGGATGGATCACAAGGTTTATTGTCTAACTGTTATTATTATAAATTTGGGCCAGTTCTTGTCTGTGCATCTCTGACTCTTTTGTTTTTACAGAAGTTATCTCCATATTCAGATTTATGGGGGGAGGCTGGCTGTTTTTGGGGTTCTTTTAATGCCTGCAGGTATCAGAGGTTCAGGGATCAATGTCCTTTGAACTTTTGAAAAAGAAACATGATTGCATCTTTTGAATATACTTTTGATGCAATTGTTCTGATACAGTTATTGAAGACTCAAATTTTTAATACATGCTCTTTTCTGAGGTACTTGTCTATTTTGTTCTGATTTTGTTCTATTTGGCAGCACCTGTTTTCTCTAGAATTCTTTTTTTCTGAGTCTTTGGGTCTTAAGATCATTCTTTACTTTTCTTTCCAAATATTTTTTTCTCTTCATGTGGTTTGTTCATTTATAATCCTTAATTTCTAGTGAATTCCTTTAGTGGTGTCTTGAGATTTTTCCACAGATGAAGAAGGGAAAAAAAGCAGCTTTAGATGTGGGTTTCATCAGTACAAAAAAACCCCAAACAAAATAAAACAACAAAAAAGAATGTTTAGAAAAAGCACCCAGTGCAATGTGACTTTTGATGTAATAAAGACATTTGGTATCTAAATCATGCCAGGGATTTAGAAAATACTTGGCCTAACAAAAAGCAGAATCAAGATACACTGGAGTCCCAAGAGAGTGCCTGCCAGAACTTATTTTTAGTTTTTGGAAAACACTGGCATTTTGAATTAAATCCACCAGCAGCCTGCTTTCAATGTGAGTTTTACATAGCAGTTCACAATTCCAGGTGACTTTAAACCAAACCTATGCTAGTGTCTTTAGCAATATTATATTCCAGGCTATGCTTTGCTTCTGGTAAAGTTTTCTCCAGGCTCAAAGAGTTGCTGGCCACTTCTGGCCCAGTGCAGGAGAAAGTTTGAGGAAATGGATGTTTTCCAAGGGATGGCTTGGACCAATTGTTGATTCAATGTTTGGCTTCGTATTTACAGCTCATCTCTTCTTCTAGCTGAGGCGGCAAACCTGATGAAGCCAAAATGATCTTTACATGGCAAAGGCTCATCAATGTCTCCTGTACAAGCACAATCTCTCTGCTAGTTCTGCTTATTTTGGAGTGGTGTGGCAAAAGATCCAGTGTGGGGAAGAGTTTTCTTGCTTGTGGACAGTTCTGGGCCATGAAATGTGTAGTTGTACATTTGGTGTACTTTGAACTTTCTGTTGCTGTTAGAATTTTTAGTTTGAACTCAATAACAGAAAATGTTATGGCTATGATTTATTTATTCATTTTTTAAAGGATCTGGGAAATTCGCCTCAGGTGATTATGGCCATCAGGCAACTGTAGCAAGAAAGGCTCAAGAGTCTTTCCTTGAAGGAGGCTTGGAAAAGGAATTTAAAACAAATCTTCATAAAGGAACCTGAAAAATGGATGTAATGAGACTTTTTTTTTTTTTTTTGAGACATGGGAAATCTCAGGGATTTTAAACTGTCTGGAACTAAGTACTGCATAGATGATAATTAGCTGAGTTGAAAAAAATTGCAGATTGATATTGATTTGGCATGATGAAAAAAAGCTAAAATAGAGTCATCAATGGGCTGTGTTTAAAAAGTGAGTAGGAGAGGAAGTAAATTCTACTTAATGTTTCCATTTCAGACTGGCACAAAAAATGGGGGCGTAATGATGTATAGAAGGTGTTTCTGAAGTGGGAAGGGATAAAAATAAAATACAGGAAGAACTTGCTATTAAGATATTACCTTTCATTTTTGACTGGTGCTTTTTGCTGTATCAGTTTTGGGGTGCCATCAGGGGGCAGACCAGACATTTTATTGGTCAAAATTGGAAGAGAAAGAGTCTCCTTTGATTTACATATTGTTTCGTGTACTTTCCCCTCATGATAACTCTCCCTTATATAATTAATAATTTTGTTTTCATGCCCTCTTTTTATATGACTCTCTCCACTTTCTCCAGGTAAACCACCTGTCAGCTGTTGGCCTTAACAGCAATTGCTAGATTTAGCATGCAGAAGTTCTTTGTGTGATTACAAAGCACAATATTGGTGCAGGATTCTGGTAAAAAAACAAAAAAAAAAAGCAAAAAAAAAAACCCCAAAAAACTCCCAAAAAATCCATAAATCTTAATTATTTTTAATAAAATATATATAGTGGAAGAGTTGGAACACATCAAAGAGAGTCTTTGTTTCGTCTGCAGACTAGAGGACTTATCTGTAGCATATAAAACTGACAGCTTACAGCTTGACATGTTTCTGCTGTTGGTTTGTTTTTATTTTTAATCCTTTCTATCTCATCTTCCCCGAAGTAAGATTCTTGCTCTGTTATACCACCTCTCATTCAGCTTGGAGCTTAGTGTAAAAACTTCATGACAGGAAAAAATACATCATATTACTGTCCTGTTTTCTTTTTTTGTTAGTGTTTAGCCTGTCTGGTTTAGCATCAGTAAAATCAGAATTGGCCATTTTCTGGCTGAGTTTTAGTGGTCTGTGTGTGGTTTTGAGTGCCATGATATAAAGAGGATGTAAAACTTAGAGAGCATCCAAAGGAGGGCTATAAAGGACAGTGAAGGAATTGTGAGGAAGTCACACAAGGAGTGGCTGGGGGCACTTGGTCTGTTCAGCTGTGGAAGACTGAGAGGAGACTTTATTCAGTCACAGCTTCCCCATGAGGGGAAGAGGAGGGGCAGGCACTGAGCTCTGCTCTCTGCGACACTGACAGGACCCAACAGGTCCCAACAGGTCTGAAGCTGTGCCAGGGCAGGTTTAGGTTGGATATAGGCAAAGATTCTTGCCAGAGAGGGTGCCTGGGCTCTGGAGCAGCTCCCCAGGGGGTGGGCACAGCACCAAGACTGAGAGAGGTGCCTTTGGCCATTCAGGCACAGGGTGTGACTCCTGAGCTGCTGTGCACGGCCAGGAGCTGGGCTGTGACCACCCCTGCGGGTCCCTTCCAACTCGGGATATTCTGTGATCATCTCCATTCTGTCCTAAACAAACAGCATTTTCATAAACTCTGATCTGAAACTGGGAGACTGAATTCATCACCAGTGAGACTGGACAGACCAACAGAGAGGTTTTGCACAGGAGAAATTTCCTCAGCCTGGCAGGGAATGCTGTGGGCTGACCGCGTTGAAATGGTGCTACCCTGTTATATAAACCATACCAGAGTGATCAGAGCAAGCTTCCACTCCATCCTCTTGAGCTGGATCAGCTTGTAACACTAGCCAAGAGAGGAACATGAGGAAGATTTGGCTGTTTTATTTCAATTTATAGCCCCTTTGGGAGAGAAGAAAATCTTTGCCAATTGCTTTACATCCAGGAGAAAAAACAACCCAAACCCAACCAATCAAACAGAACCCCAACCAAATAAAAAGATGAACCACAAAAAAAAAAACAAAAACAAAATAAAAAACAAACCACCAACCAAAAAACCAATCCAAACCACCATGTTTTGGTGTTTGCTTGTAACAGCAAGAGGTAAGATGGGAATTCTGTCTGAATGGACATTCAGAAGATGAGCCCCTGCTTTCCCACATGTGACAGTGTGTTTTGTGACTGTCTGAGCAAGGAGTGAGTGAGGAAAGGATTGTGGCAGCTTCTAGGGTGGCCTTTACTTAGCAAAATTAGAAAATTCTGTAGATGTGCTCAGAATTTTTATTCTGCTGCACACTGTACTTTCTTCTGTGGCACTCTCTGCTCTCGTGATGGGAATGTGAGCTCCACGGGGATTTGAGTCAGGATGGCAAACTGCAGGTATTCCTTCTTGAAGACTTAAAACCGGTGTAGTAACTGCAGGTGTCACTGCATTCATTAAGCATTTAATTCCTGGTTTAATGAGAGCAGCATTTGGGTTTATCCACACATTTTTATTCTTACCTAATTGAGAATATAAAGGATTAACAGGATGGGCACCATCTGTAGCACTTTTTATTCTGATACACAAAAGGTGCTTTCAATTTGCATTTTAACTTCAGCTCTGCTTTAACACTGATAATGCACAAAGCCCAGTGATATTATTACACTTTGACACTGAATTACCAGATTGATTACCAGCCTTGTCAGAGTTCATTTGTGTTTCTGAAGGTTTGGCAAAGAGTGACAGCTGCACAGAGTTATAATTCAGCAATGCGTTATCTCAATGAAGGAAAGCGGCTTCCCCTGGAAAATACACGTGAAACAAAATCTTGGGGGTCTAGATAAGGTGGTTTTAGATTAAAAATGTGATTGTGTGCCAAATAAGAGGATTAGTTCTGGAAGTCAGATATAGCCAGAGGAAAGGAGATACAGTGACTTACCTCCTTTTTGGCTAAGAGCAGGATTTTGGATGATCATCCAAAATGTAGTGGGAAAAGTTTTCTCCCATTTAAAGGGGGAATAAGAACAAAGTTACTGGCATTGTTCAAATTCAGTTTTGTGTTCAATGTGGGCTGGTTTGCACTATTTTTATGTGGGTGATCTCTGCTCTCTGCCAGCCAACGTGATGTGACTTTTCAAAACATCTGAGAAAGAATGAAGAGAGCAGGTAATTGAAAAGCATGTGATGGCACATTGATGCAAAATAAAACTTCTCTGTTTCAAATTCAACATCATTTAAGTGTGGGGGACATTTATTTAGTTTCCAGGGGAGAAAAGAATAAGTAGCAAAAACTAAGGAAGCCCCGACAGCCTCTCCTGGTCTTCTTATCATCAATTCTTGTATCAACTCAGGGTCACTTTTCCAAAACCTCTGTGTGCAATGAATATTATCTCTATTTAACATTTCTTAGTTCTCCCTACATTGGTAAAATTTTGGGTGTTGTTCTACAGCCTTTGGAATGGGAGAATAGTGCTGATTCTGTTTGTTAAAAAACACCCTCTGATTACTGGATTTTCAGCCTTAAGTGTATTAATTTGCAAAGAGAATTTTATAATTATGTATATTCATCGCTTCAATTCACAAAAGACATGTGTGGCATGTGGAAATTAGAGCTCTAGAGATAAGAAACTCCCCCTCCCCCACCCAGGATGTGTAATTAGAGGTGCTCATTTAGTGGATCAGTTCTCAATTATCCATTAAGTGTAAGTATTTGAGTTAGATATGTTCTTTTGTCTAACGTGACTGAACATAATTTAGCTTGGAGGATGTGAGGTGTTGGCTGCTGAAGGCAAACTGACAGATGACATTTCCTATAAATGGTATTTCTGAACATGAAACTCACTACGTGTAGTCCATGTTTATCCTGAGAGGGAGCTGGGAAGTCAAAGCAGAGCTTTGGAATACACAGCATTCCGCAGGGAATACTTCCAGGGACGTGCTGGATAGTTTCAATTTATTATAATGAGGTTTTGGTGTAATAAATACACCTAGTAAATTGCAGAGGAGGCATTGGACAGGATTGATGGTGGTTATAACAAAGCTCTGTTTATGGATAAGTACATAAAAAAGATCAGATACTGCCACTCTCTAATTCAGACAGCCTGCTGCTGAAAGAAAAATCTCTCAAGGAGTTTGATCACTGAAAAAAAAGAATCCACATTCAACTGAATTCAAGAGAATTCAAGAGAATTCAACAGAATGTTGAAACACCCTGTTTGTGTGTGTATTTATGTGGGTTTTCTGCTTTGTTTTGGTTTTAACTTCTTGCAGTATCTATGGGTTATTCTGTAAATGTTTTCACTTTCTGGTAAAGTCTGCCATTTGTTGTTTTAATATTTTAAACTGGGAAACTTGCTAATACTTTGTACTTGCTCAGTTTCAGTCTCCATCTTTAAATGTTCTGAACACCAACTAAACTACATTGCTGGAAAGTTTAACTGAAATTTAGAAATACAGAAGAACCTCTGTTCTTCAAGGAATCTAGAGGTGAAATGTGTAGCACACAAACGACTGTCTCACATATGATTTGTCTGGTTGGGTTTTTTTGCTTCATTGGGGTTTTTTTAGGGCATGGCAGGGTAGTGTTACCCAATATAATAGGAACAGGTATAACCTTCTCAGCTTCAGGAGATCTTGAGCACCACCAGCCTCTAAAATCACTTCTTTATGGCACAGTGCATGAGACCTGGGCAGCTGCTGCCAATGGAATTCTCTAAGAAAGGTCAGGCTGGTTTTGGGTAATGTGGTTTGCCTCAATCCTTTCTTGCATGCTGCCCCTTATTGCAGGTTTAGGATTGTATAAAACATTAATTTAGATTTCTCTTATAATCCTTATTGTCCTTGGGGATGTGTACTAAGCTGTCTGGTTTGCTAATCTATTAATCTTATTTGTAAATGTTTAAATATTGGACTGCACTTTATCTAAGCACCCTTATCACAAAATTCACCCAACACAAGATAGAACATGGAGTGCTGGATAATGAATTTAATGGCAAATTCAACACCTATGCTTCCTTTGCATACTGCATGTATATAATTTTTTTTTTCAGAGTTTTCAAAGTCAAAGTTTCATACCCTAAACCAGATGTTCACGTCCATAAAACAAAGTTTTAGGCTGACAGCCTAAAGTCCACCTTAGAAAATGCAGTAAGCCACTTACCCCCTCTTGTTACCAGTTTATGCCACCTGCTTTTCCTCTCTGATGTTTCAGGTTGCTAGGATCCAATTGAACATATGGCAGCCATTCCCAGTTGAAAAATGCTGCTTCTGCTTGAGAATAAAAAAGCCTCTGAGTCCTGATTTGCACCCCCTCCTTGAAATGAATTGACCTAGAAACAGATTCCTCCTTCCTTCACACAGGGGTGCTTGTTGTAGCCGAGTGATGAGACCAGCAGTAAGCTGGGAATTCACCCCGTGCCTTTTTGCTCTCTTTTGGGGTGAACTCAAGAGCTCTGGGGTCAGCAGAGGCAGAGCTCTGGCATTGCACTCAGTGCCAGTTCTGGGCTGGGCACGGCACTGGTCCAGACTGGTCTCTTAGGGGGTGATCAGCTTGCACAGTACAAGGATTTCTCAGCTCAGTTTCTCATCTAGAGTGGTGTAAAAGCAAGGGTCTCCTGTGATGGACAAAAATACCTGGACATCCTGATTCAGAACACTTGGCTTTTTGATAAAGACCTGACTTGCATGAAAGCATATAAAGCCTGAGGGTCTGTTTAAACCCTGGAATTATGCCCAGTTATCGTGTTCTCTGCTCCAACCTAACTCTCATCACTTAGTTTAGAACCAAGCTTTATCAGTAGATTTATTTTTCTTTCCAACCCCCTTTCATACCCTAGATATAAAGCAGAATAATTAAGCTTTTTACTGTTCATTTGCTGTTGTTCTGCACAGATTTATTTCAGCTAAGTGGCTTTCAAGTGTATACAAAGAATGATAAGAGAAGGTTTTACTCAAGCACTTAAACTATAAACCATCTGTCTGTGAAATGTGGGGCTGGTTTCCCATCAAGTTTTTTAGACCTTACTGATTGCTTAAAAGCAGCAGGATGAAGGAGGGCATGGTGTAATGTTCCCAAATAGGTTTGTCATGGCTGCAGGAAGTTTTAATTTTGAAACTGGGCTTTCATTTCTGCTCAGAGAATTTTTATTTTTCATATGTCCAAAGTCAGACTGGGTTGTGTTGAGAGTGGGGTGTAAGTAAAGTGCTCAAGTTTTATGCTCATCTGTGCCATAGATGACCCTTTCTTTGTTATTAATCTGCTTGGAAACATTTCTCATGCTTTTTCTTGCCTTGCTTTGTTTCCGTGGGCTTTTGTGTGTGGATGTTCCTCCACAGTAATAAACAAATGCGTTTTTCACCATAAAACTCGAATAATTGGGAGGCTTGATGCATGGTTGTGATGTATTGAGAAGGCTGACCTAGAACAGAGGCTAGACAGAGTTAAAAATAAAGTAGGTATTTATTGAAAAACCTTAAAGGATACACCTTGGGCAGTACAAGAGCCTGGCCAGGGCTACACCCCAGATGGACCCAAAATGGTCACAAAATGGACGACTGCTCCTGAGGCCTCACATTTTTATAAGTTTTGGTCCATCTGCATATCAGAGTTAATTGTCCAACCACTGCTTCAGGTTATGAAGTCTCACCCTTCTTGTTTTTTCTCTTCAGCCCACTGTTGTTTCTGCTTTTGGGCCTGAAACTTGGAACAATTGTCCTTGGTATCAAGCTAGAAATGGCATTGTTTTGTCTACCTGCTCTGTGAAGAGAGCTCACTAACACTTCATCTGAAGCTCAAAACTACTCACCTAGGGAAAAATACGAAAGCCAAAACTTAAGGCATCAGTTATACAAAAAAATGATGGATTTCTTTCTCTTTGGGTATAACTTACATAATATATTTTCATCTTTGGATATATATCTATTTGGATATATATATATAGGAATATTTGGATATTATATATATAAAATATAAAATTCCTTTACATAATTATCTATCAGTAGGACTAACCTAAAATATGTGGATATCATCACATAAATGTTGTTTTCTAGCATCTGTCAATGACAGAAAGTATTGTCACTTTCTTTTTTCTCCTACTGTAGTTACCATCCCTAAATCTGTGTCATGCTTCTAAAGAGAAATACGGGAAAAATCTGGTTTTATTCCCAGAATAATCCACTATTTGGATGGGTGAAACATGTGTTTATACAGCTTCTATGAAGCCTAGAGAGGCTTTTAAGAAGGTGGAGGCGATCCAGTGAGCATGAAATATCTGGATCTGACCTTGTCCAGGGTTTGGTTGCAGAGCTGCTTGTTCAGACTTGCTCAGACCTCCAGCTTGGCAGCTTGGGATCAAAGTGAGGGGAAAATTTGAAAACAATGGCTATAAACATTTTTTAGTGACAGTTATTCAGGGGTGGAAATTACTGATTGGCATATTTTGGAAAGCAGTTGGTCAAGGATCTGGGCCTAAGGGGAAGAGTACTGTAGTATGCCCCTGCTAAAAGACAGAGGCTGTTTGCAGTTCATCTGAAAGCACACGGTAATTTTGCAACCTTCATTTAGACAATTTCACCACAGGGAAAAAAACCCTCATTATATGAGCATTGACATGCTTTGATTAAAATTTTAAACATTTGTGACAAGTCCAAATTTTCCCACATTTACCAGCATGTGGAGAATCTGCAGGGGGTTTGAGGACCTTTTCTGATAGATGAATAAAGTGTATTTTACTAGAACTTCTTAATGAAGATGTTATATCTCCAGTCTCAAATTTAACTTGAACTCTAATTATCCTTACGCTTACCAGAAAAGCATGTGGATTTCAGCTTCCATAGAAAGAACCCTTCATGCACTTGAAAGTGCAGAGAAAGCTTCTTTCCCTGTGACTGGAGAGCAGGTCTGAGTTCTCACAGAGCAGCCTCAAAAATAGAATCAGGAAATGTCTGGATAGGTTTTAACCCCCAATTTTGGAAGTATAGTGTACACATCTGCTCACACATCACTGTCCTCTCGGGTTTGACTTCATCTGGAGGGTATTTGTGCTCCTGGAGATGGCTCATGTGCTGAGAGCATTGTTTCAACAGCAGCCCTAATGCAGTAATTTTATCTTCCTGCAGCTTAAAAGCAAATGCAGAAGGATTAAATTTGCAGTTGTCACATGCAGGGATGGGGAGGCCAAAAGCTTCTTGGAAGCTGGCATTGTTTGATGATGGGTGCAGCTGGGAAATAGATTGCAGTTCCTACCTTCTCTGCAGCAGTTGTGCCACCCCAGCTAAAAGGGAGCTTGAGCATTAGGCAGGAGAAGCAGAAGGGCCTTTAGCCTGTGTTTTCTGGCCTCCAAATATTGCAGTTCAAGCTGTGGACCCCTATAGGGAAGAACCTCAACAGAGAAGAAGGTTAGTGAAGGATTTATTTGCAATTAAGTGTGTTTGTGGAAACATATTTTTCCAGTAATATATCAGGTGTCCCAGAATGAAGATGTCTGTGGACCTTTCAGATATTCAAGAGCAAAAGAGATAGCATAAAAATCCAAGCCCCTGGCCATGTAACTTTTAAATTTAGACAGGAATCTTCAGACAGAGGTGTCGACTTGATCTGCAGCTGGGAAAGCCCACAGTTCTTCCCCTGGTGGCTTTCAGATGACTCTTCTCACTCTAAGAGGAGCGTTCTCTTGGTTCCCATACCAGCTGGACAGTTTAAATTCTTCTAGTGATTTTAAGTATGGCAAAGTATGAAAGGTGGTGAGGTGGACTCAGGGATGAAAAATCCATGCAGAGTTAGCTAACCCAAAAATGCAGATGTAGTCTCTGATTGAGCAAGTCCTGAAATTATCAATTTCTTGATCAGGACAAATATAAAATTATATTAATGTCCTTGCACTTATTTTTTTAAGCACTTGTTGTTGGCTACCAGCAGGCACAGGATGTTGGTCTGGGCTGTCAGTATCTGAGCCACTACAACCATCCTTTTGTTCTCAGTAGAGCTGTGACAGCACTTTCCTGGCCTTCAGCTTCACCCCAGGAATGCCAAGCTGTAGATGGTGTAGGGGGTGCAAGAGGAAGATCTGCCTGTGAGGAAAGGCAGTGCAATTGAAATTCCCAGGATGAAATAACTCAGTGGCACACCTTTCTCCCAGGTCGATTAGCAAGCCAGTCTGTTGAAAGGCCTCAACAATGCTGCATTTAGACCCTGCTGGCAAAAAAAATCCACCATTTTTTCTTTGTGGTAACAGCTGGAGTTCTGTTGCAATTCAGAACAGAATTGCTTTCCAAATCTTGTGCCTGTCCAGGCAGGAGGACAGCCCACACAGCCACCTGTTCCCTGGCAGGTAAATACTTGGGCTCCCACCTTTGCAAATGTTGCAGGGCAAATAGGAAAGTGCAGAACTTTTGTCTTGACAAATGCAATTTTTGTCAGCCCTGAGAATCGACAGTTTCACCTGGGCAAAAATGGTGTAAATTGGAAGTTGAATGAAACCCATTACCCTATTTGTTCTGGACTTTCTTTTCTGCTGTTTGTGTCTTTCCTTGCTCAGAGAAGGTTTCAGATTAATATCTACGCTTCATTTAGCAGGGAAGGTGTGTGGATTTTCTTTCTTTTTGAGAAAAATTGCTGTCTGTCAGCACCATACCCCCTAAAGACAGAGACTTATCTGTGAAACCTCCTCACAATTATTGTATAATGAATTCCAACCAGTTCATTAAAAGTGAAAACCACCAAAGAGACCTTTTAGGGCTAATCATGTATGCTGTAAGCTTCAGTGTAAGTACAGTGTAATCTGAGCAGGCTGATAAGATCTTGTCTCTGTGGTAATCTTTTAATATTGTTCAAAGTGTTAAACAAAAATAGGCTGAATATGAAATTTCTATAATTCTTATAAAGCTACATTGAATAAAGGGCTTCATTTTTGATTTGGGTGAAATTAACTCTTGCTGACAGGTCTATCTGCCTGACACAGAGAAGTGCTCAGTTATTTATATACCTCAGCATACCTGTGGCAGGTTGAATAAAACTTGCCAGAAAATAGTTTGGATTGTAGGCTGGTTTTCAATACTTCTTGTAGAAGTTGGCATAATTTTTATTTTCTAAATTGAAATAATTTCCTGAGTTTTGAACTATTAATTGATTAAAGTTCTGACTGTCATATTCTCTTTTTTGTGGTAGTGATTAAAGCTTTATATTCAGGATTTTCTATTCAAAAGTGTGAGTCCATGAATTTATAAGTACTAGATTGAGATGCTTCATCTTTCAGGCATTATGCACAGTGCCAAATTTGAGATCCACAGCTGATTTTCCTCTTTACCTCCTCATTGCCCTCTTGAAAATGTAGGCTTTTTTGTGCTGAAAGTTGTGATATTTCTATGATCAGATTATCACAGACAAGAGAGGGAACAGGGAAACAATTTAACATTTCCCTTGTTGGTGGGGAGGTGTTTTTTTATTATAATTTGGGATGGGGAGACTATGGAATCTCAGATATGTGCAAAAGCTGTGGGGAGAAGCAAAGTAATTGAATATGAAACAATGCAGTAAAATCCAAAACTAATGGCTGCTACATTGAACTGAGTATTTGTGCTCATTTCTAGTTCTAGACTGATTTCAGCCATGCAGGAAAATGACCTGCAATGTCACAGCTGACATTTCAGTCAAGATGTTTGTTCAAGAAACACATTTGTACTGAAGTAAATAAATAAAGCTTTGATTGAATATTTTGACCACTGTAAAGATGTTTTTCTAAGTCTCTTGAAAAGACATTTTTCTTTGTTGTTTTGCCATGGGTAAAAATGCCTTTTTGGTGAAAATTGAAATATTTAGACACATTATTATGAAACAAAGGTAATAATTTTCTGTTCTGATTCACATATCTATGTTAGTTCATTCAGGTGCTGAACATCACTTGGGGGTCTGTTGAGTGTTCAAAATTACCACTGTTTTTAAAAACATAATATATAAACAAATTAGTATTGCTGTGACAGGAAAGCAAAGCCAGCATCTTTATCTTTTCAACACATAGCGTGTAACTGTTGAAAGGAACTGATCTGTGATTTGCTGAAAAGAAATGTGATTTTATTGCCATTCCTAACTTGTGGTTTTATGTAAATGTGTCTGCCTTGATGGGTGTGCCAGTGCTGTCAGGGCTTTGTAGGCAGAAATAAAGGTTTGCATCTTCAGCCGTGGTCATCTGCAGCTCTTGCTAAGCAGGAGATGTGGTTGGCATTCGGAGGAGAAAAGTGATTCTGATGAGGCAAATGGAAGCAATGCTTTCCTGGAGGTTTTCCAAAAGGCATTACTGGAGAGATGTGGGCAACTGAAACCTCATCAGAACAATTCTACACCGTGTCTGCTTTGGCATTTGTGAGTCTCTTAGTCCAAGACGTATTTTGATGGCAATTGCCTGGATTTAGGCCAAGGCTGGAGATACATGTTAAACTGGAACACAAACAGCACAAAATGAGAGAAAAGAAGACAAAGGGAAAGCAGAAATACATTACATACCTCAATGCTTGTCATACATCTTTCATATTTAGGTTTGATTCCATTCTAGAATGCACAAAACAAAAATATGAAACTGTTTTCAATTGAATACTGAGACTGGCTCAGTATCAATGCTGACAAACAAATGCATCATCTTAGTGTTGCATGATGTTCTTAAGGGTGAAAACATAAAGTGATTCAAAAGTACCTCTTCCATGTCAATAATTAAACCATGCAAATTTGTATGAAAATGAAACCTTTCGTAAAAAAACATTTTAAACTGAGATGCTTCAAAATAAAACTGAACTACCAAGAATTGCAAGAGTTCATCTTCATGAAAGTTTGTTTTGCTTTAGTGTGGATGTATTGTATTACTTCAGATGCACCATCCCCAGTGGGGATTGATGAATTTTAATTCATTTATCATTGATACAGAATATGATGTGATATGATATATGATATCTCAGCCTTCATTTTTAAAACAAGTATTCTTCCCATCTGGACTTGTGAAGTGGGCTTGCATTCTTGCAAGATTCTGGTAGACCTTATTTTACCTCTTCCCACTTGAATAAATCCTCTTTCTGCACAGACTGTGTGAGAGCTTGTATGAAAACTGTTCACATCAGTACTTCCTACAGAGGCAATAATTTCCTGACCTCTTCTCGCTGTTATTTAAATGATGCATCACCAAAGCCACTGGCCTTTTCACAGGCATGGTGTGTTTATGCTGTGGAGTAACCTTGCTCTCGATTAAAACAAACTTTTCTTCATGTTTGGTGTTATAACAGAAATGCAGGTTTTCAATCTCCAGCTAACCTTTGCTTGACTCAGCTCTTTAACATAGAATTCTTTATTATTCCAATCTTCATCTCCTTCATGTTTACAATTCCAATCCTTTCCTTTGAGTGTTTCTCCCAGTTTTGTTTTCTAAGAAATTTCATTGCAGCCCTTGTCCCAAATGTCTGGGTGATGTGTGGATATAATAAATAGCATGAAGTATTTTGGGAACTGGGTGGCATTCAGAACTGTGAGTCTCCAAAGGAGAATGTCACCATTCCTACCTTGATGAATTTATCACTCACTTTAAGGAACTTGTTCTAATTTATAAAATCTTCATTTCAATGATGAACTTATTATTAGAATTTTTATTTTTCCTGAAGAAATAGGTAAGATTGTTTTCTCAGCTGCAAAGGTTTTGCCCATAAACCTGTTTATGTGTTTTTTTACTTTTACCTCTTTCCCATTCCCCAGTTTTCTTCATCAAAACTTTTATTTTAAAGCTTTTGGGGCTCCTTGAAAGCAGCCAGCCTGACTTGCATTCCTTTCCCTCTTCCCACCTGCTTTTTTACATTGGTTTTATTTTAGGATGATGCTATGTTTCCCATAATAAATTAAAATACCAATCTTTGGTCTACAGTTTTTTGTCTAAATTTGTGGGTTTGGAATTATCTGGTCAGAATGTTGTGTTTTAAAGTTTTGCTTGCACATCAATTTGGGATTACTTATTTTTACACTTCATGGTCACCATCATCTGTTGCGTACTGAGTGTTTTATTGTGTGGTTTCCATACGTTATCTTTAAGTATTGCTGCCTCATCATTGTGCACATTTGCTTACCATTTTATTTTTTTTATGGCTGAACTATTTTTTGCCTTAATTTTTAATGCAGTGTTTAACTTGGTCTGCCTATGTGCAGTTTTTGCTCTATTTGTGATTTTCTCCGTCTCTAAGACATAATTTTCCTTTGTAAGTCATTCCTCTGTTGCTTTATAAACCCTCTGCATATCCAAGTGTTCCATTATAATTCCATTTTATAAGTCCTGGTATGTCAACAATAATTAAAAAGATGGATTTTATTCATTACATTGCTATCAGATATTGAATGTTTTGGGTCTTATGAGAGATATTTTGAAAACACAAAGATTGTGCCCTGTTTTTTAAGCTGTTCTTTTTCTTAACAATCAAGTAATTAGACTTCTGGAAATATGTAGATATAGTCATTAATTAAATGGAAAAACAGAATGCCCATGAGGAAACAAATAGCAGACTAAATTTCATCCTGACTGAAACTAGGCTGATTACAGTATAAAAGGTATTTCATGGAGGATTCTTTTTCCAAGTATTAAGTCATGGAGGGCAAGGAAGACAAGAGTGATTCTTGCTTAGCACCTCGTTCAGGGGCTGGAACGGAACACCTTTTGCTGTGCAAAGTCATCTCCTGCTCCTGGACTTTGACTCAAACACTCTTGTCCTTTCACCTTTGGAAATGCAAAAGTCAAACCTCTGTGAGCAAATGCACACACCAGCATGGTGTAGTTTCCTCCTATTTTTTTTTTTTTCCCCACCTTAATTCTGATCTTCCTCCTTAATTCCGACCTTCAATCTTATTGCAGACATTTATTTAAGGAAAAAAGCAACAAAATAAGTATGAGAGCAAGAGGGAACATTGCCTTTCTGTGTGCACCAGTTGAAAAATCCCAAAATGCCTGAGGAGAAGCAGCAGAGGGGAATTTCCCTGGTGAAATATTTTTTTTTATGCTTTTAGTTTTTCGTGGCAAACTAAATACATTTAAAAGCCAACACTGAAATCCTGTCTTTTGTGTTTTAAATGTTGATACCTGGGAAAGTATGGTGATCTTTGTAAGAATGGGTTGTCACCTCTGATCTCTCCTTGAGGGTTCTTTATCTTCTCAATAAAGATAAATTGCATTTCTTGGTGCTTCTGAGATTTTGTTTGAATCTGGTATTGCTAAACCACATAGTGCATCCAAATTATAACATGTTTTCAATAGTGTTCTCCAAACAGGATTTTTATTTTCCCTACACACCTGAAAGTCTCTCCACCTCTGCATTTTTTTTATTCAATCTTGCTGATATTTTTAAGATAATCTTCCCTTTTAGGTCAACACAACAAAAACCCAGTCATGGCCATAGACTGTGGCAGAGGCTTAGCAAGGACATGAGGACATCTTGCCATTCCTGAGGCCTCCCCTGTCATGTGGACTTTTAAACAAACTTCTCTGCCTAGTTAGACCCAGAAACCTCCTCCTGTGTTTTGGGGTCTTTGACATAATATTAGCATAATATTTAGTGAATCATTAGGATGAGAACAATACTGGCTTATTAAAGTCACTGGCACTTCAGCATTTGTGACTTCGGGGTCATAATGTGAAGTGCAAGTTTCATGTAATTCCCCTTTCTATTTGTTTGAGGTTTTTTTAAAATGTGTAATGAACAGAGTTGAGAAAGAGAAAATAGTTCACCAGCAGAAAGAGAAAAATAGCCAGAAAGCATGGAATAATTGCATTTTAATGTATATACACTGTAAGAAATTTTAGAAACGCTGTCTTTTGCTCAGTAAGAGTTGAAAATATTCAAACATAAAATTTCTTATTTGGGGAAGGTCAAGGGGGTGGACCAGAACCTGCTTCTTCACACTTAGGTTCAGTCCAAGTTAACTGGAACCTGTTTTTGACAAAACTGACAATATAAGGATGCTCACCAAACCTTTGAGCTTTCAGTCACTTAAATTACTCTGCTTAGCCCTTGTGCCCAATTTTCTCTGGTAAACATTAATGAGGTTTGATTCTCTGGATTCTACTTGAAGATATAGTCTAGATGCAGTTCAGGACTGGGACAGGTGTGGGGGTTTGATATAACCAAAGGTACAGTGTTTTCCTGAATTTCTTGCCTTCTCTTGTATCAAGTGGGAGTTTGAAGAGTTTTATTCAGTTGTGGTTTTTTGGTGTCTCATTTGAGTCTGGAGATGAGCCAAAGGATGTTTTTCCTTTCCTGACAGTGTAGATTATAACTTGTGGGAGGACCATCTTTCTTTGTTCCTTTTTTTCCCAAAGCAAAGAAGAATCACAGAATTGTTTAATCCACCCCCTGCTCAAACTTGTCTAGGATGGTGTCCAGGGGTACAGGATGGAGAGTCAGCAGCCACCCTGGGCATCCTGCTTCAGTGTTTGGCCACCCTCATGGTAAAAATGTATTTTCTTGCATTCAGATGAAAATTCCTCCATTTTAATTTGCGCATTTTGCCTCCTGTCACTGGGCTCCACAGAAGAGAATCAAGCACTCAAGTATGTCTCATCTTTACTGGTTAGAGGGAAGGCATCACCTTCCTCTGCCTAGAGTAGAGAAAGTCTATTTAAAAAAAACAAACACCCAAAGTACCCAAACCAAAAGAAAAATATTTCATGTACACAGATGTATACTTCAGAACTTGGAAAACCACTTTGTAGCTCCATTCCCCACTAACAAAAATCAAAGAAGACAAGGAAGGGAGAGACAACCATACCATTTTATGATGACTTTATTGTGCTACTTCCTCTGAAGTATTCATTCTCTCAGAAGTTCTAATCCCTTTATCCCTGCAGCATTTTGTATGAAAGTTACATTAAGTGTATCCTGAGACTGCATAATGATTGCAGCTGGATTACTAAGGGCATGCAGTAAGCCTGTTTCATGGGGGAAGCAGGGCTGCCTAATCAGTTCCTTTAAAACCCTTTCAGTAACCCCTGGAGTTTCACTTGCCTTCAGGTACCTGGATGTGACCTCCTGGAGAAACTTCACTGTGTTCTGTATTCTGCACATGTTAACATGTCAGCAGCTTCAGCTTTAGTGGCTGCCAGTGGAACAGCTTTTAAATAAAAATGAAAATCGATTTTCATTTAACAAGTAAATCATATCCTTAAAAAAAAAAAAAAAGGCAGCAAGCTATTTAAAATAATTTTGTTCCTAGCACTACAACTGCGTGAACAGTATCTTGCACAGTATAACTCTCTGCCAATTGTTATTGTGAGATTTGCAGTTTTTGTGCTGAACTTCAAAGTTCAGGATCCACCAGGTGTCCACGCTGTTCACCTGAGCCAGACAAGCAGTTTTATTCAATTTTCTATTTGATTTTTTTAAATTTTGGGTTTTTTTTAAGGGAAGGAACTCGCTTTATTGTGGCTAACTGCATTTTGATGACTGGAAAACATTTAAATACTGCTGGGTTTGCAGATTGCTGTGGGGGAGGAGGTGTGAGTGGCATTCCTAATGACTCCATGTATTTCAGTCCAAATCTGGAGCTGGCCCCCTTGCTGTCTCCTTACCCATTCCCTGTCCCAGGAATCATTTATCCTTCTCACTGTGGAAATGTAAGGAATCCTCAGTGTGTTGCACAGCTGGTCTAACAGAAGACTGAGTTGCCCATACACTAAACCCAGTGATTGATATCCAAGGTTTTCACCTAGCAAAGTGCAGTTTTCTTGCATAATTACAAGAATTATGTGCAGCACTAAATCTATTCCCTGACTATGAATTGAAGGGTTGTTCTGACTGAGTTATGAAAGAAATTAGAAACTAATTTGTGGAAACAACATCTGTTGTACACAGGCAAAAAGGCTTTTAGAAGAAGGAAAGAGAATTTATTTCCCTCTTTTTGCAATTATTTATAAGACAAAAGGAGAAAACCTGAAGTATCAGAGTCAGTAGTTTTTGTGCAACACATGTTTATGTACACAATCTCATTTAGTGAAAAACAAGAGCTCTTGATTTAAATACACCCAGGGACATCAGGAAGGATGTGTGGAGGAAGATACAGAAAGTAGGAACCCCTTTCCATGCCTGATTGGCACATGGTCTGTTGAACTGGTGAGATATTTGTCATTAATGTCACAGATCTGAGATGAGGTTACTTGGTAATTAACACTGCCAGAGACTAGAACAAAAATGATGAAGACTGCTTGAGTTCTGGGAATTTTCCTCCCCCACCTCCCAAGCAGCCTCTTTCCTGAGGTGGAAGGTAACCCAGCACTTTGCACAGAAGAAAATGCTTTTCCTACTGCATTAGATAACATTTACCTAACTTTGGCAAGGTTGAATACAGTATCAATGTAATTCCCTCATTCCCTTTTCACATTTCCAGAAAGAAAAAAAAGGAAAAAGCTAATTTTGCATTTTTACCTGGGACTTGCAAATAGTTAGCAGAGAACAAGTATGGAAATTCACAATTTGCATTTTTTCTTCCCTTATACTCCTTTCAAAGACAACATGATATGACCAGTGATATGAAAAATTTGGAATGTGGTGTGGTGCCTATTGTAGCTGTTATAGGAGGTGGCACAGGTTCCACAGGTTCAGTGTAATTTTTATTTACACAAAGAAGATGTCAAGGATATTGGAGGTCAGCTATCAGTCCTGGCTAATTTAAAGCTGGAGGGGGTTTTTTGCAACTGCAAGTGACATTTATATTTGCAATGGAAATGCACCCTCTGTGAGAGTGCAAAAAGTCATCACCAGGATTTGAGGCATGAGAGGGGCAAAGAGTAGGGAAGAGTCAAAAATGGCAGGACTGTTATCATTCCAAGTGATTTTAAGGAAAAAAAAAAAGTGTTTTTTAGTGGCTGTGAAAGAAATGACTTGGTTTACAAGAGAAGATGAATTCATTTTTTGTCCTTGTGAAAGTAAAACTGATGATGAAACATTAAGAAGAATATACTGAATGAAGAAATAAACTATTGCATAATCTCACTAAGGTGCAGCAGTACCCAAATTATGGATGAGAGTGAGGAGATCAGGGATCATGGATGTGGCTGTGTCTCAGAAATGCTTCCTCAGTACAAATACTCGAATATTTTTATCTTTGCAGTCATCTTTGCTGCTTTTTTTTTTTTTTTTTTTTTTTTTTAAATAGCGTATTATCTGGCCATTTATTTGAACATAGCTGGTTTTGCTTCTGCAAATGCTTGAGGCTCCTGCTTGGTGTCCACCATTAATTACAGGATAAATGTCATCACTTTCATGGAAGTGATCAGTGTGATCAGGTATTGTTATTGCTAGTGGTAAATGAACTATGCTATTGCTTCTAAAATGCAGGTTCTGTAGAAAGCTGGAACAGCAACCCTTGAAAGCAACAATTTTCCTGAAAATTCCAGCCTGGCATAGACTCCTGTGATAGAAATAAAGAACTGAAACCAAGAAAAGCTGAGGAACCATTGTAATTATCTTCAGAAATAGTGAAAGCTACTCTAGGTGTTAATTAAAGCAAGGACAACATATTTGCATTGGATAATGTGATTCCTTATTTTTTTTTCCTCTGATCAACAGCTGCCTTCAGAATTTTTACCATTAAAAGTTTACTGGTTACAGTCCTCAAGACCACTCCTTTGTTATTTCTTTCCTTCTTTCTCATGACAATTTAGATAAGAACAGTCAGCTTGAAAGAACTCTGAACATTTACAAGAATTAATTACAGGAAAATAAACTTTGGCAGCAAGGAAAATTGCTGCCTACCAGCAGAAGGAATGTCTCAAGTGCTCAATTCAGGGGTGCACCAAATATTCTTTGAATGCTCTCCTGGTATTTAACATGAAGTTTTGCTCCACAATCTCTGAGGAATGTATTCAAACTGTTGGGTGGCCATGCTACAGTGTCTGTCTTTCTCCAAGTTTCTTCACTTTGTTTAAAATTTAAGGTTTTCCTGCAATTCTCTTTTTGTGGCTAATTATCCAGCTGTACAGCTGCTAATGTCAAGTAGTGGTGTGTTAATGTTTAATTTTCAGGTGGACAATGAGAAATGTAAATCTTCTGTGATTTACTCTGCCTTAGTGTTATAATTGTGACCCTCTTGGTTGTTTTTTTTTCACTCTGTTTTCCCTTGGTTAGCTTCAGAATAGTATTTTTCAGAGTTTTCTGAACTAAAGATCTAAAATAATATGGAAAACAAGCTCTAAGATAATTCCAATATACATATATTTACAATTCCTGTGAATAATCCAAATGAATTCTGTAATCCACATTGAGTTGAGTAATAATTCCCTCCAATTTGCCAGATATGTAAATGAACAAACAGTTTTTATGGTTATAGAGTCACAGTAATCTTGTAGAATGCACAAGGAGGAGTAAAAGCAAGCTGTCCTGGTCTAATATTGCCACAATTTTTAGTCTTCTTACTATTATACAATAAATTCATGTAAGAGCCTAGAGCTAGGGCACTAAATATTAATATTGCAATATAAAAAGATATTGGCACATTTACCATTACCTTTAATTAAATAGCTGCAAAGAACATCTAAATATTGCAATATTTTTTAATGCAGAGCTGTCAGATACAGATATGAAAATGTATTACACTGGAGTCTTTCCACTGTACTTTGTGCTTAAAGAAATTCATTTACAACTTCAGGCCAGACTACCTACACCTAAAAAAACCTCTTCTGCCACAAGCCTACTCCTGATGGTTCCTGATCCCTGTGAGGATGGAGCTGGGTGGCAGTGGGAAAAAAGGGTGCTGGAAGAGAAAGGGGAAGCCCTGCCAGCTCTTCCACACTGAAACATTTCCTAATTAATCCTTCCTTGTTATTTACAGACAGATTTTATGGACTCTCTGCATTATAGAGAGGAACATCTGCATCCTCAAGTGCCTTCTGTATTTCAGAACATTAGAAATATGAAAAATAGGCATTCTCAGAGATGCTAATAAAACAGTTACATTCATTGTAATATTCTCCCCTGCAATTTTAGGCCAAAATGCAGTAGTAGTTTCTACTACTACTACTAAAAAGTCATTTCTTTTCATGAACTATATCTCTGTGATAGGTGTTCAGTAGGTTTCATTTAAGAAGCCACTGGGTTAGATTTGTTACTGGAAGGACTTGCAAATGTTTGACTTAGAAGAGGAGGAAAATATCCTTTCAAAAGATTGACAGTGAGGAAAAGAGATTGAACTTTCTCTTAGTGGGACTGTTCTTCAACCAGATCAGGTCCCTTTGCTCTCTCCCAGCCCCAGGATGGTTCCTCAGGAGCAGAACTTAAAGGTATTTGTCTGCTGTTGATGGGGATATGAAAACTCTGATTTGAACTGAGCCAATCCAGAATGATTTATCAGTTCCAGTAATTCCCCAGCTGGGGAAAAAAACCAAAAATGTGGTGCATACCTATTACAAGTTTTTTAATTGTTTGGTTTTTATTGTTGTTCTCAGGTAGCAAAAAAAAATTCAGAAAGAGCAAAAAAAGTGAGATTGAAGTCTCTTTGATACAAGGTGTTAACTCTTGCTATGCTTTTCTCTTGGAATACTTGGAGTTTTGCAATGAAATACATACAACCTTATGATTAAGTCCAAAGTCTATATTTTACTTTAATGTTAAACTCTCAGCCAGGTAAGTTTGTTGGACGTTTTCTGCCTGATTTGTGGCAAGTTTTATTCCTGCCTGAAGCCCACCAGGCTCTGAATTTCCAGCTGGAACACAGATTCCCTGAGAGCATCACTATTCCTTGTATCTGCATCCTTCACTCTCCCATCTGATTCCCAGCCACTGTGAATTCCTGGCCTTGCTTTGGAAGCTGATCACACCTGTAATAACATTAGAAAAAAGCCAAAGATGTGGATTTAAAGCTGTTGTACGGTGTTGTGGGGATTCCAAGCACAGAAAGCTCTCAAAATCTTGTGTATGCAAGCTTAGACATAGACATGAACACAGGGTTTGATTCAGGACCTTAGAGAGAGCTTCCAGATTTAGAATCATAAGTAAGAATGTCAGTTTAAATAGAAAGAAATGAAGTTAGGTTGTAGGAAGTTTTAAGGGTTTAAAGTTAAGATATAGAAGTAGTTAAAAAGAGATAAAGAAGTTTAAGGTATAATAAGTAGTATTGTGTGTCATTTTATGATTGGCTAGGTCTGCACTGCAGCAGAGACATATAAAACAAAATAATTAACTACTGGTGTGAAAGCAGAAACATTCATTTGTGTCAGAAGTTTACTGGCTAAATAACCTTTAAAAACCCCCCTAACCTGTGGTCTTGTGACCACTGACCAGGAACATCTGGTGGACATGGTGAAGACGCTCTCACAGCTTCATGAGACTGTAGAAGAACAATAGTTCATGTCTTAAAGCGTCTCCCTGTGGTTCCATCTCTCTCAAAAATCTCACCAATATGGTGTGAAAGATATTTTTGATACCTATTCCCTTGAAAATATGCATTTGTTTATATGCTAAAACCTTCAGGGCCCAGAAATTGAGTTTTAAAAGTTGTGCTATCTTTAATCTGATTTCTGTGTTTCTGAATTTCCGTGCTGCCTGCTTTTGGAGGCTCTCTGCTGTTGAAATGCATTTGTAAATTGGCAGTGAGATATTTACATAAAATGCAGTCTCCAAAAATAATAAAAATACAAATCATTTAAAATGGGTGCCTAATTGCTTTAGGACTTTTTTATGTGCCCCACAGTACATGAGATCAATTTTAATTCTACGGGGGTTCCTTTGATGAAATGGGGAAAGCATTAAATGTGTTGCAAGTTTATACAAGATTTCACATGGATAATCGGGAAAATGAGTTGCAAATTTGGTTCTTATGACAGCTATTCATCAATATATAGAATTGTTGAATAAAAATATGAGAGCACCCATTCACAGATAATGAAAACTTTTCATATTGCCCTTTATTGTAATAGTTTCACTCAGATGAAGAACATTTACTGTCTTTGTATGTTGTCTTGATGGTTCTGCTTTTAGTGAGTTGTTGTTTTTTTAATGTAATAGGTTGAGTTTCATCTCTGTTTTTTTAAGTATGTATATATGTGTTAAAACTCCAGAAGTTTCCCAAATCCTGCAAATTCTTACTTACCTGGTAAGTTTTATTTAATTCAGTAGGTCCTTACTCCTCTGGAGAAGGAGCCGCTCACCCGGGGTCTGCGCTTTCTGTGAGCTTAAAATATACCTGAGGATTATAGTGCTGCATCATTTTCTAATTTAACAGGCAGGAAAACCTTCAAAGGTCTGGAAAACAAACCTGCTGTGGATTTTGATGGTGATAAAGTGCAGAAGTGGCTGTGGTCTCCTGTGAGACAGCATCATGTTGAAGGGCAAAGGGAGAATGGAAATTCTGCTGAAGCAGCAAGAGAGAATTCTTCAGGGAAATGATAGGACATTTTGATTAAACCAGTTGAAGAACAAATTTCTCTTGTTAAGAGAGGTCGGGGGGAATTGTTTCAGCTTGCTGGTGTTCTCTCTCCCCCCTTTGGCTTCTCAAAGTTACTGAAGTGTGTAGAGGTTTTTTTAATCTTTTTTCAAGATTTATGTGTCCACAACCTGGTTAAAGCATCACCTGTGCTGCCCTGAACAGTAGGTTATTATTCACAAAGGGGGATGGTATTTTGAGCTAAAAATATTATTTTCTGCATAATTCTACCATCAGTTCTTCTAATGCTGTTTTTAAAATTTTATTTTCTTAGAAAAATATTGGAATAATGATAGTGTTGAAGCTCATTTGTTGTGTTATAATGATGTGTCCCTATCAAAATTGGTGTGCCACAGGGCTAGTGAGTCTGTACATGGAATGGAAAGAGGGTTGTGTCCCAAATTTGCTGAAGGTTCCTTGCCACGGAGCAGTGGCATGTGAGAAATGTCCTGGTAGGTCAGATCAGAGCTGTTTTCTTGGAAGATTCAGTGGAGGAATGGTTTATCCTCTGTGGCAAATAAATCTTGTCTGCTCAAATGGAACAATAATAGGGGCAAGCTGTCTGGCACCTCAAATGTTGCATTGCACTGTCCTCATGTGAGCAGAGAATCAATTTCCAAGTGGGACTGGAAACAGAGAAGTGAAAGAAAATTTTATGCTTAATTCTGCCCAAACAGGGAACATATGCTTCAATTTATCTTTTCATTGGTTGTTATTATTTAGTGACTAAAATGATGTTCTTCTTTCTCCTGGGAGCTGGTGCACCTCTCTCCAGGACAGACTGTTTATTAATGAGATTATATTTTATTTGACTTGTGTAGCAATTCATAAAATGACACAAAGTGCTTCAGAATTATTCATACAACTTTGAAGCCCCCAGCTATGGACAGAGTTCACAATTCTGTGTTGGAATCCTTTAAATACATCTAATACTTAGGGTTTAATAGTTCATATGGTACAAATAAAAGCTCCAATACTTCATACAGTACTAATAAAACCTGTTCTGCCCCACTCTTGTTTTGTAAGAGAGCTCAGGTTTACAATTGAAATAATAGTTAAGGACTTAGAGATCTTGATTTTTATCTCTGGTTTTAACGGATTGTAAAGTGAAATGTTGAGTGCACGTGTAATTCTCTTACATTTAAGGTTTTTTGGTGCTGTTTCACAATTAGGCAAATAATCATTGTGTGGCTTGTGTATTGACTGGTTTTATTTGCTTCACTTGACTTCTCATTATTGTAGATAAAATCAAAGCTCAAATCTGAGGTCTGATTTAATAGAATCATAAAATGGACTGGGTCAGAAGGGACCTTAAGGATCTCTCTGATAAAAAACATAAATATAACATAAATATATTGCTGACATTTGGAAGAAACTGTCCTTTCTAAACAGTAGCTGCAATTCCACATTATCACAAATTCAGAAACAGAAAGAGTAAATGCCTTAAATACCCTTCTTTCTAGAAAGGAACCTAACACCTGTAGCTTTGTGAGCAGGAAAACCAAGTTACAGCTCTGCTATTTTTTGTGTGCATCCAAAAAAATGTAAATAGTGTAATAGAATTCTTCTTGACTCAGGATTAGATTTCTTCATCTTGTTTATGTATGCAATATGATGTGAGGGAATTTATACTGCAGCTTTTTTGATTTGCAAAAATCTTTTGCCTTTCCTGAGAGGACTATATAGACTGCATTATCAGATGCTACAGTATTTTTTAAAGTGGAATGAGAAGAGGTTGCTTTGCAGATGCAGGCAAATAGCCAGTGGTAGAAAATGTAGATCTGGCCAAAAATGTAGTTAAAGATACATAAAGGATGGAAACTTCTAAGTATTCAAGATATTTTGAGAACTTCTTTCAGCTAGAAAACTAAAATTTGCAAAATATTCTTCACAAAAGGAAATTCTACAATAATTTTGTTAATGATGGAGGAAAGTTATTTTTACAGTATTTCCCTTGTACAATGGGAAATTTATAAATAATAAAAAAACTGTTTTGAGACATGAAACTTGGGAGCTTGACATTGAGTACAGTTTCCAATTTTATTATAAAACAGAGAAGAAATAGAAAATAAAAATGTAATAGAAATTATATATCTTTTAGATAGTCCTATTAAAGCTTCTCTGTTGAGGTTCAAAAATAACTATCCAGTGATAATAATTACTATATTGCTGATTTTTATTTTAATAGAGCATGTAGATTTGAGTTAAGATAAGGGTCCATTTCATCTCTTTAGGTCCTTCCTTTACAGGAAGCATTTCTTCTTTATGTTCTTAGCTAGTGAAGGATGGATAGAGAACAGGCATGGGCATTAACTGACATGCCAAAGGTTTCACAGCAAGTCAGCAATTGAATAAAACAAATTCTGAATGATGATACTGATTTCTGTCCACATCAGGCCACAAATCTTAGCCAAATGCGCCTGCATTTTCCCACCAGAATCACTCAGTTGATGTAGCCATGATTTCTTTTTCAATCCAGGTGATCCACAATTCCATGGACAGGGTTTCTGCTGTAAATAATGTCCTAAGCAGCCTCTGTGATACCCTGTACTCACATTGCTCCTCTGGGGAGAAAAGGAAAATCAGCACAGCACCTCAAGCCATTTTGTGTTCTGTTCTGCTGTAAATTCAAAGTTCTTTTATCAGCATGGTTTTGTTTTGAGTTAAAAATGAAAGCAAGCACAGAATTTCATTCTTCCGTGGAACAGGCAATTTCTCTTTCTTTATTCATGCTCCCACTTCCTTCAGCACCACTTTGGTCTCTGAGTACCAGTGGGCATGTTAACCAGAGCTGAATGTTTTAATACTTGAGAGAAGAGAAAGAAAGGAAGGTTTATATGTTATTGCTTTATAAATATTATATTGTTGCGTAATTCACCCTGATGGCTTCAGAAATTCCCTTGAGTACCAGCATTAAAAGCTGTTATAATTTGCAATTATGTCAAATGTGTATTTTGCTTGGAAAATATTAATGCTTAAAATTATTTTCATGAGAACTTAATGAGTAAACAGCAAGGAAGTGTGTAACACAGAACATTTTATATAAAATCCACAAGAGGAGGAAAGGCTTAGGCAGAATTGCACCCATCCCATGGATGGATCAAAGGTTATTCCAACAAAAAAAAGTTAGTCTATAAGTCTATAAATTTATTAGGTTTTCTCTTGTTGACAGCTGAAGAAGGTTTTCAATAGTACAAAAATCTCAGTGCATGGATTCTTAAACTCTTTGGATTCAAAACTGAGTGATTTGCCTTAGTTTATGCCTTGGATGATCAGTTTGTAAAGTACTCTGCAAATAAAGCTCACCCACAGGGAGAATCTCAAATGTAATAAATGTTTGTCAAATGCTTTGGAGACCCCTAAGGAAATACATGATTTCTACATTTCCCATAAAGACTGTTCTCATTTATTATATAGATCTATACAGTGGTTTTGTATTTTTGCTAGTTTATGAATACAGTAATCACAAATGTGTGTTTTTTTCAGGACAGAAAATCTCAAAGCGGTTCTCACACGAGCTTTTGGACAAAAAATATTGCCCTTAATTTGTGCTGCAAAAATAAAGAGGATGAGTGTGTGTGTGTGTTGTAATGGCTATTGCACCAAATACTCTGACCCTGGGCTGGACAGACACTCTTGACATGAAGGTTTTAAGCACTTGTAAATGTTGGAGCAGAGCAGAATGAAGATACAAAATGAAGACAAAAAGTAATGAATGGATAAGGACAAGGAAATGGTTATTAACTATAACTGAAAACTGTGAATAAAAATGAATTTTATGTACTCCAATGTTTTTTAGTACTGTTCATTATAGATTCAATAGAAATTATGAATTTCCTGTAACCTCAGCCCTTTGCAATGGTATTGTGTGCCAAGACCCTGAAATTTTAGGCCTCAAAAGCATGTATGTTCATTTTTAGAGGGATTACTCCTAGTTCCTCTGTATTCTCTTGAGATAGGTTTGCTGTTTAGGCAGCAACTGGTTTGTGTCCCTTTTTAATTCTAGTGTTTGAGAAATGTCCCTGAGATGCTGTGGAGCCTCTGTTGAAGAGGTCTCTGCAGAAGGAGCTGGGGTGGCCAGCTCTGAGACAGACATTCCCATGTATCAGATGAATCCCAGGGTCAGTCAGAGGATTGCAATGATAACAATTAGAAACTCGCTTTGGAGCTCCTGATCAATTCTGACTCTCTGCCCTAATGAGACGCAGGATCTTGCACCCAGCATTGCAGAGGATAAGGAACTTCATATTTGTGGCTTGGCTCTATTATATTTTATCTCAGTGATGCATTTAAATAACTTGAGGTCTGGCCAGGCTATCTATATCTAATGACTGATGTAGATTAATTGGGAGACTGGAGGTCTGCATGTCCAGAAAGAAAAGTGGGCTCATATTCTCTGTTTAAAAGAAATGAGATTTTAATCAGGAGGTTGTCTCCTTTATGCCTGTTTGTGGTCCAGGCAGATGGTGCACTAATCATCCTTACAAAGACAGCACATTGAGTATAAATAATGCAAAAAACCCGACTTGGATCAGATTATTCATTATTTCTGTAGTCAGACTGCAGGAATTGTTTCCTCCTGCCATCCTGTCATTCTGTCTGGGAGACTGAGTGATTTGAAAGGGCTGCTCCATCCTGATCTGACAAGCTGGATTTGGGTTTTACAAATGGGTTTTCATTCTTACTCTAAGTAGGTGTATGTATAATATATGTGCTTCTGTTGTTTACATTTAAATTCAGTTCCATCTCTCTTGATTATTCCACACCCCCATCCCTTATTTCAGCACAGGCTGCCTTGCAGCAGAAGGCTGGACAAAATGCTTTGGTTTGCTTCCAGTGACAGAGAAGGGAGAGGCATTTCAGAACTTTTTGATTACATTTGAAGTTCCAACATACATTAGATTTTTTGATTCCTACAAACATTGTGTTTATAAATTTGTAAGACATCAGCAAATCCAAACAAAATATTCTGGATTTTGGAAGATTTATCTTCTGAGTGTCTGGCAGACCCCACTAGGGCTCTAGGAGTAAGGGGAAGCCCAGAAAAGCCTTGTGGACTCCCCATGATTTGGGTTTCTGAGAAAAGCAGGAGACCACCCCACCTCTACCTGTTCCCAGCCTGGGAACAATTATGGCATGACCTTCTTAATGTAATGATTCATTTGTCTATGAATGAGAGCAAGATAAACCACCTGTGCCCAAAAAACCCCAATTTCATGCAACACCTTGCCCTCACTCACTTCTAGCCCAGGGACTACCATGGAAGATGGAGAGGGAAGGGAATAAAAGGTCAAGGAAGAGCTAAATTAAATAACTAAATTCATTTTTTAACAACTGGAACATGCTCTGAAGTTTTCTTTTTTTTTTTTTTTTTTTTTTTTTTGGTGTCTCAACAAGTGTTTTTCTAAGGCACAAAGGTTTGTTGTTTTCCACATGGGGTGGATGGGGCAGTTCCCTTGCTGGTTGTGTTCCAGTGATTTTCCAAACCTTCCTAATGAATTTGGGTATCGAATAGCTGTAAGTTTATGGGACTTAGAACGTCTTGGGGTGCTCTGACAGTGAAAATTCATGAAGGGCAGTAGTTATTGCTCATACTTTTGAAGTGACTGACTTGAAACATGGGTGCTTCATTACTTATAAAAATGACTGTTTTAATGTATTCGGTTTTGTATCATATTTATCAATTCCTTTCTGTTTATTTCCTAAGGGGCCATTTTGTAAATGCATACCAGTGATGGAAATACCAAAAACAAGCCCCCAGATCTGTAGTGTTACCAAATCTCTGTAGTTAATTAAGGGAGGGAATGGATTGGGGCGCAGGAGAAGGTGACTGGATGCCTCAGGCTCAACCTGCCACCACGACATTGATTTGGAAAGTAACATTCATTTTGTCAGTAAAATACACCAAGCCTACCCTCAGTTATAAGGTGTCAATACTGTCAATCTTTACAAGCTGAAAAAAAACCTAATCTAAAAAGCACAGGTTCCCTGTTGACTCCCTCAGCAGGCTGCACATTTTCAGTAATACATCACTGGATCAACACCACTTCACTGTTAAGGTGCAGAAACTCAATTTGTTTGCAGTGCCATGAAGTCAAGTACACTGTAAAACTGCTGCTCAGTGATAGAAAAAATAACTGTAAAAGCAGACTTTGTGGAAGGAGCTAGGTGATAATGTGACATGTGCATGGTGGTTCAGTCATGCTTGCCTAAATTCAAATTTCTTTAACCACAAAATTTAATATGCTACTGCTGGGGCTTGATTTTTCTTTTCCCCTTCAGGAGTTTCATACCTAATTGTAGTTCTGTCACCTGGTTTGGAAGAGTTAGAAAAACTTCTGGAATGATAGAAGTGGGAAGAGGATTTTTATGCTCTCTCTGGGGATGATAAGCATTTCCCAGTATATGGGCAGAGAATTCACCTGCATTTCCTGGCTGTCAGTGCTGCTTGGCACAGCCCCAGGACTCTAGGACTGTGCAGGAAATGGCCAAATTGGTGGTTGTACTTCAGTTTTCCTGCTTGCTCTGTGAGAATAATGAAGCTCACTCTCCTCAAATGTGTGTTGAAGCTCAATTAAAACGTGCCAAATGGATGATAGACATTGATGGAAACTGCTGGTAACATGAGAAATACAATGAAAACTGAATGGAGCTGTTTGAAGGTGGAACAGTGGAACTTAATCAGTTTTGAACATCTTAAAATTAAGCCTTTCTGAGGTTGAATCAGTGAATGTTCACTAATATTTTGGCAAGACCTAAGGGAGCACCTAGGTTCCTTTAATCCGCCATCCTTGTATTTCTCCAATGTCTCTGAAAAGTGCTTGAGGTGAAATGAGATCAAAAATTGGGCATTTTGGACGCTAGTCATGTTAGAAATAGGACAAATGTGATACTTCAAATGAAAACTTTCTGGAAAAAAATTAAAATCATGGTTCCGGAGAGGTTTTGTAACTTTTTTATGTCAGCTAAAAGTCAAAATGTATTCTGTGTTATTTGATGCTAAAATCTATAATTTTTTTCCTTCAGAAACTTGATAAAGATTGTCTTGCTGGATACTTTTAAGTCAGCATCATTTAAAGTGTCAGAACTTGATTAAGTGATTCCTTTTCCCAGATTTATAACCACATTTTTCCATAACCGGGCCAGGGGAATTTGTAAGGTGAGCAGGAGGTAGAGGCAGCTGGAGGTAGAGGATCCTTGAGGAGGAAGTTGGACTAGAAAAGGCTGCTGTGGTCCCTGAAAGCAGCAAAACCTCTGGAAAATGAGGGAATTGGGAAACCCCTTTTCTCAGCTTCCTAGCATCCTTTCCCCTTCACCTTCCTTTCCCCTTCGTCCCTTCCCTCTGCACCCCACTGAGCCACTTCACACCTTTCCCTTGCTCTGTGATTACTCTGAAGATGCATCTGCACTGCAGAGAAACTTTTGAAGTACTGTGAACTTTTTGGTTCCTTCCTTTTGCTTCCTTGGGTTCCCTCCTGCTGCTTTTTGCCTGGATTGCCCTAATGGTAGGGAAAAAATTCCATGCAGTGCCTCACTGCAACCTGCTTTTTAGGCATTATGTGGCTGCTGCTCTGTGATCTTCCATCCTTCTTTGAGTTTGCCACTCACACCGTGTGCCTTCCACTGAGGATTCACCAGAAGAAGGATGGATCCTATTGTTTTCTAGAGTACCCTCCTGCAGGCTTGACTTTGAAGTGTGTGTGTCAAGAAGTACTTGGTACTCTAGAAAACAATAGGATAATTGCTCTGGAAAGATTATTGTTCTTCTTTCTTGAAATAATTTTCTTCTGCTTGAATTATTTTAAACAAATAAAATAATTTTAACTTTAATTAAACAATAATTGTAAAATTGTAATTATAGAAAAATATAATTAAATTATTTAAATAATTTAACTTTATTGGCACCAGGAATTTCCTAACAAAACCCATTTGCCAAAATGACCAAACTACTTTTCTGTGTAGATGAAACAGTGGAAAGGATGATATATTTATTACCTGATTATCTTCCATAAAATCTTTTTTTGTATAATGATACTGCAGTTTAAAAAGCCTCATTAAAGACCATTAATGAAATATCAAGTCCCTCAATAACAAATCTATCTTATCTCTGTCATGAAAAAGGATGCTTGTTAGAATTGTCTTCTAGATTGAATTCATAGAGAGGATCCTGAGGAGTGTTATTTTGAGGAGGAGGGTTTGTGATCACTGTCAACTTTTTGCTAGATGAGTATAATACAGTGCATTTTCTCTTAAAAGGCTGGAATATATAAATGAAGGTGTTTTATTGCAGCGGAATAATGATATAGTGACAGAAATTTGATGGGATAATGGGATACCCAAAGGTTCCCCGCCACTAAATGTCACCCAGCAAACACAACACTGTCTGAACTTTGTTTTTTGTTTATGTTGCAAAATTTTAGGCGCTACAGATTGGTGAGGAAAAGTTTTTTATTGTTTTTGAGACTTTTTATGTCCTGTGACTAAAATAAATGTGTAATCATGGGTTATTATGGCAGGAGACATTTCTAAACTCTATGTTATCCTGTTAAAATTACTTGGGACAAGAAGGGAAAATGCCTGAGGCAGGAGTACACTATCATGGCAAAGAGAGCATCCAGAGAACACAGATCAGGGAATATGGGTGTCCTCTTGCCTGGTAATAGGGAGTCAGTTTCGTCTTATGTAAATTTGTAACAAAATCCTGGTAGAAGTTGTCTGGGCCTACAGATCACACACACCCAATTTTATTGCAGAACACTAGGAACAGATATTCTAATTTAAGTTGTAATTAAATAGTACTTTCAAGAGAAACTCTCTCTCCTGTTGAAAACTATTTAAGGAGAAATAGGTAACAGGACAGGTGTTTGAGATGAGAAGGCCTAAAATCTCAATAATGAGCTCCCCCAGATGTCAGAAAAATGCCAAATTTGAAAAACTAAGTTTAAAAGATTAATTGATGTGGGATAGGGAAATAGATGAAGGAGGAATGGTGTTTGGAGTACACTTTATTTTTATAAACCAGCGTCAGCTGGCAAAAATACCTATTTTTCATCTTAATAGAATAAAGAGAAGCTTTTAATAACTCTTAGTGAATAAATAAGTCCGTGGCAGTCACAGGAGCCCCGATGTCTCCAGTCCAAGAGGGTGCTGGAAAGCTCCTGGGGTGCGTTTCAGCAGCCCTCGCTCAGCAAGCTCTGGAGAGCTGGAGTAAAACCTTGTCATGTGAAGGCCTGGCAGAGGCTGGCAGAGGTACCTGAGGACAGCCAGCTCCTCTGGCAGGCAGACAACACTCCTGCAGCGAGCGTGGCAGTTCCCTGGTGACACATTTTAGTCACCGTGACCGCGCGTCGTGCGCTGCCCTCAGCTGAGGGTTCCGAGCCCGCCGTTGTCAGAGCGTGCCTTGGATTTCATCATCTCTGCTCTGCCAGGATGGGCTCAGGGGACTCCACTCCACTCACATGGAAGGAGCTCTGTTTAACTACCCATGCCTAATTGCAGATTGCTCACAGCAGGGTTTCTTCCCGAGCAAATGCCATGAAACTCTCTGAAGACACAACTGGAGAGGCAGCAACACCCGAGGCCTCACCATGGGGGGACACTGGGGATGTCCCTTTGCCCCTCAGCACCTGCCTGTCCCCCTGGGCTGAAGCACGGAGAGGAAACACCTCTGGCTGCTGCTGGAGAAAGCAGAACTTTTGCTCATGAGCCAGGGGAAGCAAAACAAAGGCAGCTGCCCCCTCGGAGGAAGGAGGCCTGATGCATTTTGATGAAGGAAGTGCCCTGAAAGCCTTAGAAGGGAAAAGGTTTCAAGTTGAACCATTTGCACAAGGTCATGCAGGGCAAAAGACAAAAGGGTTCAGCCCCCTCAGCACACACATGACAGTTAAATTGGTTGAAATAAGCTGAGATCTTCCTCTGGAGGATGGATTTTGAAACAAACCAATTAGGCAATGTGAAGTGGTACACTGCTGGTCAGTCCGCTGTGCCTTGGGGCAGGTGAAGTGATTTAAGAGATTGAAAGGAGGAAGAGAGAAATATATATTATTATATTATTGTATTATTATACATATATACTATAGCCATACTTCCTTCTCCTTCTCCTTCTCCTTCTCCTTCTCCTTCTCCTTCTCCTTCTCCTTCTCCTTCTCCTTCTCCTTCTCCTTCTCCTTCTCCTTCTCCTTCTCCTTCTCCTTCTCCTTCTCCTTCTCCTTCTCCTTCTCCTTCTCCTTCTCCTTCTCCTTCTCCTTCTCCTTCTCCTTCTCCTTCTCCTTCTCCTTCTCCTTCTCCTTCTCCTTCTCCTTCTCCTCAGAATAACTCCATTTTCATTACAGCAATAATCTATTGAGAGTGCATTTATCTGTCCATAGACCACATCTTCTCTGTTTGCAGCCAGATTTAACTCAAATTCAGTAAACTTGTCAGGCATCACACACAGGGTGGCTGACGTTTAGAGCAGTGCACTGATAGGATTTGTAAAGGGAAGAAGGGAAGGGAATGGGACTCATTGATGCTGTTTGGGAAGTGAAGTCTGACTCCTTGATTTAGAGAAACTGTCCTGGTGAAATGGGAAGGAGGATGTGGAAGATCCCTTGTGCTGTGACTGAAATGAGCTGTTCTTTGGCTCTCTCCTGATTCTGATGGACTCAGGACTGCTCTCCTTTGTCCCAGACTCTTCTGCTGAGACATAAAGAAAAGAGAAGACCTTTGCCATATTCACTTATGTTCTGCTTTGACTGAAGCAACTGAGAGTCTCTATCATATGGAAATGCCATATCCAAATAATACAACTGTGATGTACTCTTTGAAGTCTATGGTGTTACTAAATTGTATTCATAAAAATCAGCAATAACAATACTTTTGGCTTCTATTTTGAGTCACTAGTGGACTTTGTAGTCTCTTACTTGCTACTTAAATGGCAGTAAAATTCAGCAGCCAAGCAAAGGTAGCATAATATTTGAAGGAGACAACATAATAGACAATGTATTTGAATATGAATTCTTTGGCAAGTCCCAGGGAGCTCCTGATGGAAATTTGTAAGGTCATGACTGACTTGATGGTGTAGTTATAAATTCCTGCTGAACATTAACACCATTGCTATTCTTCTCATCTCTGTTTGGTCATTAAGGAAAGTGATGAACATTGCATGGTGTCAGGAGTGTGGAGCGAGAATGAATTTGGGAAGACTTCAGAGAAGGTCACAGAAAACAAAGGAAAGGGGAAGCAAACCAAAAGTGGGGCTGTGGTTGTTCAAAGCTTTCTTACACAGGTTTGATAGGAAGTTATTTTGTGTTTATTTGTGTTATTTTTAGAAGAGTCTCAAAAGATTATTGCATATTGTGTGGAGAAGAGGAGCACAGGTATGCCCTTGACCCTGAGATTGTACTGAATACTGGGATTATCTAAAAGCCATATTAAAGATATAATCATGTAGTCAATCAATTATCTGCTGACAGGAGTGATAAGTGTCAGTGATATGGGCTAAACTCTGGCTTGTAGCAAACAAAAATATGCTATTGGAGGCTAAAACTAAAAATTCTTCATGTGGCTGGAGTGCTCTCAGTGCAACAGCAAAAACACAGTATCCTGCTGCTTTTAAATGATGGCTTCAGCACACCAAGGTTTTCAAAAAAACAGGGGTGGCATCTTAACTGAGACAAAACAAAGTTCTGGACAAAATTACAGGCAGGCTTGGGCACAGGCAAAATTAATTTTTCATACCTGAGTCCTTCAATCTCTGTCCTTGTAGAGACAAGACAGTGTGGCTTTCTCTGTCCTCAAGTCCCTTGTGTAAATAAATATGTGAGCACTGCTTTATTTCACCAGGAGCTCTCTCTCCCACTTGACTGCTTAGAAAATAACTTCTCACTTCAATGAGGTTAAAACCTTCCTTCCATCCCTCAGAAAAGATGTTTTTCATGCAAACCTTATATTTTATATCTGTCTCCATGTCAAAAGCCTTTGTGATAAGTGTCTATAAACACCAGAGCTGTAGCTACTGCTGAGTTTTCACTCGTCCAAGGCAATTATGTGAAAATAAGCTGAGGTGATTTCATTTCATTTTCAGGCAACCTATAGCCTCTTTCTTAGCTTGTTACACTTTGTAGTACCAAATCACAATTAATTTCAACCCATCAGATTTTTCAAAGGTATCCAGGAAAAAAGGTTCTTACCTCATAAATTGACGTTTACTTGATCAGCTACTACTGAAATTGAGTAAAAGCATGGTTGATTAATGTTCAGGGATAACTAAAACCTGCTCATTCTGGAGCTGCCTTTCTTGTCACTCATGCTCTGGTTAATTAACATGGTCACATTTTAAGAACAACTCTGCATGGTGAAACTGAAGGCAGGCTGCTGCAGGAAATAATGTATTAATACATTGTTGTGTTGCTGTGCTGCGCTGCCTGGCATGAGGGCTGCCTGCTTTAATGGAAGATGTGAGGAATTTACTTTTTGTAAGTAGTGACCTTTTCTACCAGGGCATGTGCTAAATGGCAGCCAGCTATGCCTCAGAAAACAATTATGCCTGGCAGTGCAACTGTTCATATGTTCACAAGGCCTTTGAGTTCTTGAGTTTTCCCTGGCATTTAATCTGAGCTGAGCACTGGAAAGGAATCAACTTTTTAAAATAAATACACATCATTTTGGAATCCAGACCTGAAAATAATGTTGTTGAGTGTCCATTTTTGTATTTCACACTGTCTGAGAAATGGCTATATTGTCATTCATCAGGTTTATTATTAAATGTTTGAGACATTTCTGTTGCTATTTATTTCCAATTTCAGAACTGATTTAGTATGATTGTGTAAATTATCTGGAGGAAATATTTTTCAAAAGCATGTGTAGAAATAAGCACTCCTCTATTAAAAGTCCACAGAAAATGGGCACCTATTTCTCTACCTCTTCCCCTGCTCACAGCCAGTGGACTAAATTGTTGAATTGCATTTTTTTGCTTGTTCTTTTGCATTATTATACAAGAAATGTGTGCTCTGGATGAGTTTGATTATTATTTTTCCCCAGGAGCTACAGAAATGCTATTTATTCATTCTAAGGAGAAAAGACTGCTCTGATTTTATGTTGAATTTTCACTACACAGAACTGACTAAGTTGTTGTAGTGTATTCCCAAAAATGTTTTGAGATGGATTTCTTAGGGTTCCCCTTTATAAAACAAGTCAAAGCCATATCCCAGCAGGACTTGATAGGCCTTTGCAGGAGTGAGATCAGTTTTATTTGTTCTCTTCATTTGCACTGGCATTTGGGTTTGTTATCAATTTAGTAGGGTGAGAAATCCTGTTGTGAAATCCTTGTTTTAGAGATGAGCAATAAAAAGCAATAAAAGGGGTTTTAATTTTGTCATGAATGTGCTTTCTCTTCAAAAGTGCCCTGATTTTGCATGCACTGGATTTTAAGCATTTAATTGTTCTATTTTCGTACATTTGAGTTAAAAAGAAACAAACTACTCATATAAATATGTGTAAAATGTTTTGTTTGAATAGGGATATTCAGTACTTTGCCAACGAGATGTTTGCTGTGGAATAGCACAGATTTACCAGCTGCTGAAAATTGTTTGGTGTGTTATCTGTTCCTTTTGGGTCCTGTGAGTTTTTTAAACAAACCATGCTGTTTGTAGTTCCTGGCAACATTTCTCCCTCTCTGTGAGTTACAACATTCCCCAAAAAAAGTCAGTGTCAGAACTGATTTGGACACCATTTTTAATTAGAAACAGATTAAACAACTAATAAAACTTCCTTTGCAAAAAGGAGAAACCCTCTTCTTTCCATTTAATTTCTGAATATTTTTGCCCAGTCTCACCCCTTGCTGAGGGAATTCACAGTTTCTCTACTTCAGCTTGGGTGGAAGAAGCCCTGTGAAAATGCAAAAATAGATGCAAAAACAGACACTGATAAAAAAATCTCAATGATGCATTTTCATTCAGCTCTGAATAACAGCAGCTGCTCTCACTGCTTTTCCTCTTAAGGGGAAGAATTTCTATAATTAAAATGGTACCTTTAAAGAGATTATATATATACACACACACACATTTATATATCTACCCTTGTATTTGCATCAGATTGAAGCACACCTACATCCTGTTGTGTAAGGTGGATTTTTAGTGGATGTAATTAGTAAAATCTTCACTATTTGGAAGTGTGAATGAGCAATAAATGTTAAACTTTTAAAATTTATTAGTCTGCATAAAGGCTACAGAGGTTTCTGTCAATTGGAACTGGACCAAACTGGCTTTCTCATTTTTTTAAGAGCCAGAATTGCCCTTATTTTTTCTATTTTTAGTTTTTCTCATTTTGTTTTTTCTTTTTTTTTTTCATTGTGTTAAAAATTGTTCAAAGCAATATTTCACTGCAGAAGACCAGATTTTTATTTATTTTTTAATTCATTGTTGGGAATTGCTAGAATCTAATAAATTACAAACTAATAATTATCATAAATAATTTTATAATAATGAGCTATTATTATGAATACCAGGATTACTAGGAAGTTTATTTTATTTATGACTAAGTTAGTAGCTACTTAAAAATGTTTATGTTTCCTATTTTGTTTGTTACCATGTTGTATTTAAAGTATACATGGCAGAACAGCAGAATTTCACAGTCTGAGATTTTCCTAGGTCTTTGTTTGTTTTAATTGTAAAATCTCAATAAATGTGGATGTTCCTTTCTTCTGCCTTTCGCAGTTTACCTCATGGGGAAGTCTGAAGTGTGTTGGGATATCAGCATTAGAAAAAATCCACATTATTTGATGCCTAAGCTATTTTGTCTATCCTGAGAAATTAAGATGTCCCTTTCCCTGCTGTCCTTGGTTTCCCGCTGCCTTTGCTTTCTGTCACTGGATTCTGTCAGTGGATGGATGGTGGAAAGTTGTTTTTCCTGTGAAGCACGCAGCCTGTCGTGCTGCGTTTAACCTCTTTCAGTTCCAGCCCAGTGGTCTGGGTTTCCCAGGAAATGCAGCTGACCACGGGAAGAGGCTCAGCTCAGCAGAACAAATCCCATTCCGTCACAGTGGATAGGGAATCTCATGGAAATCCTCTGCAGTCGCCTCTGGGTAACCCCCAGCTCTGAGCAGCTCTTCAAGGCGCTGCCTTTTTGTGCTTCCCAAATCTTACAAGCCAGCAGCTCCTCAGAGTCCCCTGTTTCTCTGTCACCTGACATTTGCTCCCCTCTGATGCACAGGGGCCAGCTTTGCCTAAATTAGGAAATGGCATCAAAAGTGGGGCTGGGGACACTCCAAGGGCAGCAGTTTCATCAGGGCTCAGCGCAGACGTGCGAGCTTGGAGCTCGAGAATGGACAGCACAGCAGGGCTCAGCAGTGCCACACACATATGAAATATGAAATCTGAAATATTCACAGAAATTGCCTTTCTGTAGGAAACTTCCTTTAAAGGGGAATTTTGGGGGAAATTGCTGTCTTCCAGAGATGGTTTGCCAGGGCTGATGTAGCTCTTGTAAACTAACAGGGCATCACATCAGCTGCCTGCGGGACAATGCAATGCTCTGCCTTCTGAGCTCTTAAGTAACTAGTCAGAATCCAGCAGATTTAATAGAATGACTTTATCAATATAAATAAGTCTTAGGTCAAGCCTTACTTTATGCTCGTGGTTTTAGCCAGGGAGTAAAGTGTTTTTTTCCTGTACATCTGTTGAATTCCTGTGATCATGTTACGAACTGCTTCCAAAGAGGGCTGGTAATATGAAGAAACACACAAAGATTTTGACAGCTTGGAAATTTCAGATGTCAAGAATATAGGGCTTAAACACAACGAGACTTGGCTTTACTTGTAGAATAGTTTAGTATATCCTAAAATATGTCTTACTATCCATGTTTAGGTCATTTGGCTTCTTGAATATCGGGCATTCAGACTCTGTGTCAATACAGTCCAGAATTTCTATTTACATAATAATTTTATGTTCCTTATGATATAATTGTAGATTGTGTCAATACAGTTCAGAATTTCTATCCTTAACATAATAATTTTATGTCCCTTATAATATAATTGTAGATCTATCAGCACTGATATCTTACAGCAGAGATTGGTAAACCTTTAATTTCCTAGGCTTATGCTGGTTGAAGACTGGTGTGATTTCACTTGCCAGTCTTACAGTGCTCCATATACAGATTATTTGTGGGTTTAACCCATTTTTTGTGTTTGTTTGGGGTTTTTTTCCCAAACTTTTCTAATTAATCAAATACTGTGTGTGGGGGGAGAGTGGGGTAGAAGAGCCCTGCAGAAGATTGCATCAAAGGCAATTCTATTCCCCCTTGAGCAGCAGACAATCCCGTCAGCTCTCTCCTTGAGTTCTCTCTGATTCCTCAGGCAGCTGACCCTGGCTGAACTCTGTCAGAGGGGCTCTCACAAAACAGGCACCTCTGATCCTACAAATCAATTGGCAAGAGAGGGAGAGTTAAGGGGAAAAACCTCCCTAACAAGGGCTGGAGCCCTTTCTTGAGAAGCCTGGGGCTGCGGGGAGGATGGGGAGAGCACAGGGGGAGCATCCCTGCTCAGGAACTGGGCATGAAGGGAGGCAACAAAAGGCTCTCAGCTTCTCTCCTAATGAGCCCGACAAGGGACACAGCAACCTCTGATTTAGAAGCTGCCAGTGGAGGTCAATTGCCAATAATTGGGCTAATTAAAAGCAAATACTGAAATGATATTACAAGTCCAGCCCGGACTCTACTGAAGTCAGGTAATTAGAGGATGGAACCATCAATTAAAATCTGCAGGGAAGAAGTTGGTGTGGTTAAGGGACAAGCTGGATGTTTAAAAATAAAAAAACAAAAAAGTGGATGGTAATTGGCACAACCCCTCATTTAGCATGAAATCCTTTATTTTGAAAGCAGATGCTGTCCCTTGCAATGAGCTACAATGTTTTGTTTTTTAATTTTACAGCCATAATACAGGTAGGAAGATAATTTGGCAATATATAGATCGATATACACTTAATTAGAGTCACTAAAACAACAGGTTAGCAAGTACATTTCACTGTGACAGAGCCACAGAGTCCCCCTAAAAATATTCAAAGTAGTTGAAGTCTTTGTAGCCTCCTGTACCCTTGCATGAACTTCAGTTCTCAAGGAGTTAAACTTTTGGGTTGCACCCCAAGTAAGTGAGTTTAGAATCACAACTATCAGAATAATGACTGTCTAAATTATTTCAGTCCAGACAGTTTACTGCCAAGATGTTTTGGTAGTAATTTTAAGTGCAAATAGCATGGATTTCTCTGAGAGGAGGTATTAGAAGACAAAAATGTTTATTCTGTATTTCTAAGCAAAACAATCCCAGAAAATGAAACCAAAAAGTAGCAAAGAGTAATAGCCTGCTTCTGGTATCACCTATGGAATGAAAACTCTCACTTAGCATGGTCAGAAATGTAACTTAGAGCTGTTTCTACTTACAACTTGGTTAGAAAAGATAGCAAAAAAAAAAAAAGCATATGTGATCTTACCTAAAGTGAATATTTATATCTGGGGTTCCTCATTTATTTTTTTGAACAAAATAATCAAGAGTTTACATTCAATAACCTGTGAAATTATTGGAAATCTAAAGAATTTTATGGCACCTATTTTTCTATCAACATCTCCTGAGGCAGCAGCTCAGGTATCTGAGAAGTATAAAATACATGCAAAATTTATACAAGCAGTGTTTGTTTTTTTTAATGTTTTTATACGTGTGGCTGTATAAAGATAACTGATGGAAATGACAGACCAGTGGTTGATACACACAGTGGAAAAAGGGAAATGGTGCTTTTCCCTGGCTCCAAGTTGGACTGTGGTGTTTCAGTGCTGCCTGAGGAATTTCTGCAACTGGACTTTGCTGTGACAAATGACTTGTTTTCTTTTCAGCAGGACATCAGCACCTGCAATCAACTGGTGAGCAGAATTCCACTAGAAATAGATTATTAGTAGAAGAGGTGTTTCATGCTTCTGCACAAAGATATTTATAAAACAAAGTAGTTACAGCACTCTAATTTTGTGCACGGCTGCATCAAAACATGCTGGAGGCAGTGGGCATAGTTGGAACAAAAAGATTTTTGTTCAGCCACACCTCCTCCCCCCCAGAAAACTCAGAAACATATCAAGCTACCCACCTATGAGTCAGAAGAAAGGCAGCAGCAGAAGTGTGAATGAACACAGTGGATAAATAATTTGCTGTTTTTCTCCATACCCAGGCAGTGCAGTAAGGCTCCTGTGCATCCAAAATGAGTGTGAAATTGAACCAGTGTGAACAAGGGCATTCATTTTGCCCTCACAACTAATAGTAACAGAAGTCCTCCATAAATACTTTAGTTTTGCACAATTCTAAAAAATAAAGCAGTTAAAGCATAAAATGAATGTTATTAGAAAAGTCAAAGTAGGAAAATGTCTTGACAAGTACAAAAATGGAATTTTATCTGCCAATGGCATGAAGCCTTCCTCATGTCACTGGAATTCACCAGCACATTCAGGAGTGATTTTTAAGAGTTCTAGAATTGTGTTCCAAATAACATCACATCTCAGAGAGCAGGGGAGAAAGAGAGGGAGGAAGTAAGATCTCCAAATATGGGAAATGTCTGGTTGTTACCTTCAAAATTACATCAAAAGGCATGTAAGAATGAATGGAATAATGAACAGAAAGACCTGCTATGTTCTCTCATTTTTCTACAATTTCACTATTCAATAATTTTGAAAGTGATGCTGCTCTGCCTGCCCCTGAGGGTATCTTTCCATATCCTAAGTGATATCCTTTTCCCATCCCACTGCCATGCCCACCAAGCTGGAAAGCTCCAAAGTTAAAAGCTCCTTGAGAAATTAATAATAACTTATGTTATTGCATTTTAACCTATTCAAAATAAACAGCTTCGAATACTTTATTTCTAAATTAAAATTAAAAATGGGGATTAAATGAAAGTATACCCACAACTTTTCAGACATCTGTTTACTTTCAAAGTTAGGGTGGTTGGCTCATATCCAACATTTTTTATTTTTCCTAATTTCTGCTGGCTTACTTATGTTGAATTCTTTTGGTCATGCTGGGTTAGATAAACAAGCCTTTCATCAGTTCCCTTTTTTTCCCTGATACAGTGGTAATAAAAGATTTCTCATGTTAATTCTGTCCCTTTCTGGAATATGTAATGCCAGTGTTTTGGGGAAAATGTTATGCAGAGCTACAGTAGAAATCTGCAGTGAAATAAAGCATATGGAGCCGAGGAGAAGCTTGTTCTAACCTTGCAACAAGCTTCAACTGAAATATTCAGGCATGGAAAATATTTTATTGGGTATAATCTGGATGTGTCAGGGCAATTGGAAGTGACAGCAGTATTTAGAGCTTTAAATAACCCCGGTGTTACTGTAACTGATCACCATCAGGATAAAAATTGAAGTGTAATTTGTTTGATACTCCCTCTGGCTTTCCTTTATATCTCTATCTGCTTCTCCCCTTTGTAAATATATTGACTTTTACAGCCATGTTAACTTCCATGGCTTAAAAGTTGTCTTTGTTTGCTTTGCGGTAATTGCAGCGTCTCCTTTGCTGCTGAAAAGATTTAGGCTTTGAGATAACTCTGTCACCTGGAGTTGTGGTTTTTAGGAGCTGTGGTCTTCCTGCCACCATCAGGCTTTCACTCAGAGATGTGATGCTATCCCCTAGATTAATGCACGATCCCCAAAGAAATGATCAGACAATATTTTCATCAACACTGGAAGAACGTAACTAAGGAGTCCCAAGCTTTATTGAGCAATAAAGATTCTGTTTCCAACCTAGTCTTGATAAAAGCAAGGCTCTTTGTAGCTGTTTCCTCTTCCTGTAGCATTTGTTCTGCTCCCTGTAAAGATTCTGCATTTAAAAACCCTTAGAGCAGGGAGAGCACAGAGCTTTGTGATGCCTTTACCATGAAAAACTATCACTACGGGCAGTAAAACAGCTGTAATGGTTCCCAGTCGTGGCATTCTTCAGCTGTCTGTACTTTTGTGTGTAACACTGAGTTTCACAGTCACTTCTCTGTCCTCTCCACCCTCGCTGATTCATTTTGCAGAATTTTATATCCTCTCATTTGCAAGTTAAAATAATGCTTAGGCATTCATATTCCCCTAATAACAGAGCATATGCTTAGAACAAGGCTGTGACCATCATTTTTACTGCATCCTGAGGAAAGGAGGGTGCAGCAGGTATGGTGCAAGCCCTCATCCTTGCAGAAAAAAAAGCTATTTTCTTTCTCCATTTTGAAGGCAGAGGAGATAAAGGCGAGAGGATAAAGATTATTCTTTTTGTCTCTGCAACTCTGTTAAACCAATCAGAGTGGGTAGGATAGGTTATTAACGTTTTCATTTTATAAATAGCAGGAAACTGCAATGTCTCAGGACACACAGGTGCATTAAACTGTGTTCCAGAGGTGTGACACCTCCCAGGGAAGAGGACCTTAGCACCTGAGGCTGTGCTTCAAAACTTCCACCCCTCCAGGTGATGCCAGGAAATGAGATGCATTTTCTGCAGTTTTGCTACAGCAGATATGGGTTTTTTCCTTTCCCATCCCAACAGGGTAACTGTGGATGTGCTGCTTTCCAGGCAGCCTTGGTGAGCTTTTAGCAGAGCCCAGCGTTGCAGAGGCCTCACAAAATCCTTCAGCCAGAGATAATGACCACTTACCCAGCAGCATCTTGGGAGGCAGCTGAACACACCCTTGGCTGCTTGACAGGACACTGATCACACCTTGGTTTTGTGTCCAGGGTTCCAGGGAACGGCTGCAGTATTAGGAGAAACGAAATGCGCTTTTTTTTCCTAAGTGGTTGCGTGAGAAGTCTTCCCCTGGGTAGGAGTGCTACTCTGATGAGTACTAAGGGTGGGAAGCCATCCCTGGAAGAAGAAGAAAACGCAGCTAAAAGATCATAATTTTGTAAACCTTTCTCTCAAAGACAACCCCCCCTGCAATGTTCTGTCAGAAGCAGTAACACTGGCTGGAATTTGTGGCTATTTTAAAGCTGTATTTTTTCTAATATAAAAAAACCCCAAACAAACCCAGAACCCAGACCAGTAAGATAACACTTTTCACCAGCTCTACAGTTTTTAAAATATTTAATACAGGATAAGGATTAATAATTAAAACCATCTGTTTTGGGTAGAAGGCGTTTGTGCTTGACCTTCTTTGGAAAGCTCTAATATTGCAGTTGCATTTTATTGTGGCTGCACATTATATTTTCCTGTAGGGTACAAGAAACATTGTGTGTTACCCATGAAATGGTAATGAAATGAAATAACCCCGCACTTCCAGTTGCTGTGTTCCTCTTACCTATGTCCCCCAGCTCACAATAATTTCAAATCATCAATTTACATCCTTGTGGGTTATTTTTATTTACACTGTGTATTTTTATTTATAATTAATTGATGGTTTGCCATGCTCTCTATCACACTGTACTTCAAAGGATATAAACACTATAGATTTAAGAGGTTTCACTCATAGAAATAATGAAAAAAGAGCAATAAAAAAGCTGCCTGGTATAATTCCCAACATGCCATAAAGTAAATGCTTTTGACTAACAAAAAGATCCTAGATTTTTTACACATCTGTGGTTAAAAATAGTGCAGTGATACTCTTAGGCACACAAATGGATGCACTTGCAAATACATGGTATAACAGCTGAACAAATCCCCGCTGGGATTGGGGGTAGAATTACTGCAGAGCAGTATTAGAATATGAGATAAGAAAGGCCATGTTTATGTCTTACAAAGTGAAGCAAAAGAATGCTGCCTACAGATTCCCTACAAATTTTCTGCTGCTGGCTCAGAATAGAAAATCCTTGATTAGATCCCCATCCAAAGATTAGCCACAGGGATCTGGGGTGGTGTTACTTATATGGGAAAATAAATGTATTTATTCTGCTGCGGATGCCAGTGGCTCCACGGCCTTCTATTAAAAGTTGTTCTTCTATCAAAGCCATGAAGTGGAGGTGTTGTGTGTCCTGCTAAGTGTGATGTGGCCTCACAAGAAGAGGCAGCACAGAGGGTCAGAAGCTGAGCAGTTTTTGATTGTTTGATGCTCTGAGCCTGAGGGATGGTGAAAATCCTCATCTGGGTGGCATGGTCAAAGTCAGGGCATGCAGCTCCAGCTCCCCTCTCACAGGGACAGAAGGAAAGGCTGAGATGGCTTTGCATTTGTTAGAATTTCTTTTTAAGTGTGTTATTAAGTACAACCCTTCTCAACAAGGAGCCAAAATATTTATAAAATTGGCACAAGTTTGAAAATTTCAACTTATCTTTAAAAATAGGGCTGGGCACCCAAGAGAACCACAACATTTTATTTTTCAGACAGGCAGTAACTGAGATACACAGTTGAATAAATGAAGTTGTATTTATGATAGTTGTTCAGAGATGTGTACAAGGTGATGCCTCTTTGTGTATTTAATGCTACTTTTCCTTTTTCATTTGGATATCATTAGGTCAAAGCTATTTTCTCAAGGATGGCTTTGTGATAAACTAAATCTTCTCCTTTCTCTTTCGTGCCCAGTGTGACATACAGTAAGAATATTAATATCAGATATAATGAGACTATAAATTTCCTTCTCTGTTCTTAAGAATGGTTCTGAAACACCAAGCAATAAGAGAGAAGTTACCTATTTTGTGAGAGTGAATGAATATCCTAAGCAGATGCTCAAGACAAAAAGTAAAATAAAACTATAAAAAGCCTGAAGAAATGGGATATAAAACTGTCTCATGCAGGTGTTTTCCTAGGAGAAAACAATTTCGATAACATCATGAATTACAGAAATAGTAACAGGTGAATCTAATACCCTGTGCTTATCTAGCAAGTGCTTGGCAAGATTAAGAGAAGACATGAAATTCTTCTTAGCTGATATACAGGAGTCCAGCAGTTTGTTTGATACAGCTGTTAATCATCTGCCCTGAAAGCTTTAATTATGTTCCAGGGATTAATGAGTCTGATGTCCTGTGGAGGAATATCAGGTTTGGGGGATTTCAGGTTGTGGATTTTTTTATTTTGAGCATGTTCATTTACTGCTCAGTTGTTTTAGGCAAACATGTGGGTAAAGGGCTTGATTTGTTTGTTGTAAAAGCCCTAAAAGAAGATTAATTTTATTTTAAAACTTTTCTTTATTTTTTTTTTAGTAAAGGCAATTTATACTGACATGGAATAAGTCAGTTCTCGATACAATATAGAGACTTAAAAAGAGTAACATTTATTTCTAGGTAAAACTCTCTATAGTTGTATACAGCTGTAGTCACTTTTTGCTTAGGTGGAAATGATTTGAAATATAAATGTTTGGAATTATCTCTCTTGTGCCTTTCAAGTGTTTCTGGAAATGCTTTTTTAAGCCCAGCTTGGTAATGTACAGCAGAGCTGCACTTCATCCTGTAAAGGTGTTGGCACTGAAGGAGTTTGCCCAGCTGAAAATCACCCAAGGGCTGCAGGTTTTATGGGATATAAAGAGCACTTGAGCAGTTCCACTGAGGCAGTAGATGGGCCATTTCCTCAAGGGTCTGAAGCTAATGGCTAATTTTTTAAAAAAACAGCTTTTCTATGAATTTAAACAGGCCCCAGCTGGTGATGTGCACCTTCCTTTAACAGCACAGATCTGAAGGGTCCAGTGTTTGACATGTGGGGAGCCTTGAGAAGATGCCACAGCTCCCTCCAGGGTTTGCCCTCATTCAGGTTGTGGAACAGCCTCATCTGGAAGCAATATTTAATGGATCTTGATCCTTTTAGTCTGGGAGTCACATCTCACTTTCTGTGGCCCTGGCTGGGTAGGATTAGGTAAATGAGTGATTAGGTAAATGAATGTTCAGTCATGAGTTAGACAAGAAGTGATTTCACAGGGCTGAGGGATTAGAGCTGGTCCCAACAAGTGACAGTAATATGACCACTGGTGTAGTCTGCAGTAATTCACTGCTTGTCCGTGCCTCAGATGGGGTTGGTGGGATTTATTTAAAGCTGGGTCCACAACTCATTGAAAGTCACTGTTGAATTACAGTGTGAGAGAGGTGAGCACTCAGTAGGACCTTTTGAATGATGATGAGAAATAAAAAAGCCTGGTTTAATCTTATTAGAAGGAGTCAAATGATATGGAAAGTGTCTGAAAGCAAATCAGCCCTGGGGATTACTGTAAGGCTTTGCTGATTAACATGGTGTGCTTTTATTTTTAATTTTTTATTATTTTTTTTAATTTCAGTTTTTTTCAGCCCATTCCATTATTATCGCAGAAATTGAAAATAGAAATTTGACCTAGTCAGTCACTTGAGCCTAATCTTATTATTTTTAGCTGGGTTCACATCATCATATTAGAACATCTCAGTCAGCAACATATAAAAGATACTCCCTTTCAATTTACTTTCCTGTTAGCTATGTTCTTAAGCCCCAGGAAAATCAAACTGGAGCACAATGTGAATGAATGAAGCAATCATTTGTGGTCTGAAATGGAAGATAGTGACAATTTTTTTTGTCAAGGGAACAAACTACAGAACGTTTCACTTTGCCTGTGACTTCCTTTCCTCAGTCACTGGATAGCAGCTTTGGCACAAACTTTCCATTATAGGAACTAAGAGATTGAAATAGCAAAAAAAAAAGATATCATTCTCACTCAGTCCACCCAGAAGACAGACTGTATGGACTTTAAATCCTAAAAGAAGCTACTTATTGAAGATTTTGAGGAGATATATTGTACTACCAGACTCGCTCATCCCAGTTCCTGAGGCTTAGTGTTGAGACAGGGGGATTCAGACAGACTCCCAGGGCTGGATTGAAGCAGGAAATCATTGTACATGTATTTAGGGCTGTACCTTGTGTTTATTTGGATCCCTGAGGCACACAGTCACACCCAAATGCGCTTTTTTTTCTAGTCCTGAAAGTAGAATTCACCATTTCCTTTATTGGAGAAAAACCTTGAAGCTACGCTCTGATTCCAGCCAGCACAGAGCCATCTAAGTCACAAAATAAAAATGAAAAAATCCCATGTTAAATAAAATAGATTAAAAATAAATCTCTGACGGGGGTCCATGCTTTTGCTGTAGTCTAGCTGTGGTGAATAGCAACCAAAAGATGTTCAGAAATGATGTGTTATATAATATATATGATATTCTAGAAGGTAATACATTTCACCCCAGCTGTCTTAAACTGGTAGCAGAAACTCACTGCAGCTCCATCTACACAATGCTTATATAATTTCAAGTGGTTTGGGGGTATTTTTTCCACTGTTCAAATAAAATTGTTTGTTTGTTTGTATAGTTTTGGGGGTTTGGTTTCATTGTTTGTTTTATTCTGGTTTTGTTTTAGCTGTTTTTTGGTTTTTATTTTTTTAATTTAAGAATACAGGCTGACATTTCGAACCATAAGAAACCATCATCAAGTATGATTTAAGTGTGGTAATATAACCTATCCAAAATTGGTAATGAATCCTATTGTTTTTTTAATATTTTACAACACTCCTGAAAAGAATGTGAGGATGTGTGATAGAACAAATAGTTGAGATTGGATTTAGAAGACTCTTAACAGTATTGCCTGTACAAAGCAGCCTCTGGTAAAATTAGCCACTCAATTTGTGAGCTTGTTTTTCATTTATATCCATGACACACATTCACACAGTGAGATTTACAAATTAGCCTTTAAAATTTACTGGATCTGAAATGTGAAAAATCAGAGAGTCTCTGATAATCTGGAGATCAAAATATCAGCCATTGTAAGGCAGAAGATTCATCAGATTGTTTAAAATCCAAAAAGGAGGAAAGAATCCACTGCCAGCAGCTTGTTGATGATGGGTGTAGTGCTACCAAGGACTTCAGACCTGTAGGTTTTAGAGGGATGGAGTTCTTGGGTGTATTTTCCTCTCTTTTTTTCCCTCCTTTGGTTAAAATGAGGGGAAAAAAGACCAGTCAGGTCCAGAGCATTAATTTGAACTTACACTCATAACAACAGAAGTTGAAGAACATTAGAGAAGGATCTTGCAAACAACAGAGCATTCTGAGGTTGAGCTCAGATACCATCTGTAATCAACCTCCCCAGCATTTATTTTCTTGATCTCTTTAGCAGGCATCATAAATCACCATGGAAGACATGGAATTAAGGGAAGGCTGACCACAGAGAGGAAAATAGGACTAGTGAGGGAAATAAAAGTCAAAATGTGCATTTTGGACTGGAGTAAGGCTCAACTTTGCATATATTGTGTTATGATGTGTGTTTTCCAAACAAACACAACAAACCCACCCTAATTCTGTAAATGTAAATGTAAATCTGCTGATCTGGAATTGGCATTCTCAATGAGTCTTGAACTCAGTAAGAAATAAATGAGATCCCAATATTTTAGACCAATTCCACTGAACTGTCTCTTTGAGAATGCCCTGGGGCACTTGTAAAGGGGAAGAAGTTTACAATTTTAGGTCTTGATACACGAGCAAGGTCAGGCTGGGATAAGCCTGGGATTCTGCTGGAATTTCCAAGCACTGCCCATGACAAGGTTTCTTTAGGATGCTCATGTCAGAAGTCACAGAAAAAAAAGTTGTGTCACTTACCACTGTTGGAAGGATGGTGGAGTACTGGACATGCAGTGTGCTCATCTCACCAGAAAGGATTCCTGTGCTCCCTCTTTGCCATGGGAGACTAGGGAAATACAATCAAGCTGAGAAAATAATATTTTTAATTTTAGAATTTATCAGGCTTTGCTGTATTTTCCTTGGAGACTTGGTACATGTAAGAGAGAAAAACAGGAGAAGGCAAGAAAGGAAATTTAATGTTAAAAGTAAAGTCCAGTGCACGAAGCTGGTGCACTGGACTATTTCTGATTGTATTTGATGACTAAACATTCTTGTTCTGTCTTTTGAATGTTAACTGGGGGTGCTGCAGGTTGTAGGACATGCATTTATCCAGCAGAAATCAGCTGCAGCACAATAAGCAGCATTGTAGAGTGCAATTATGGCTCTGTGCCTGCCTTAACAAGCTGGGCTTAAATTGAATTGCAAGTTCTGCAGCACTGAAGGAAATTCTACACTCCTTTCTGTTAGGGAGAAAAGAAAGACATTGGGTATCCTATTTCAACTAAATTACTTTAAACATGCAATAGGAGTAGCCCTCTCTTGATTTTGTCACTTTATCCAGTGTATCCTTGACCTCTGCTTCCGGGTGTTAATTCCTCCCTGAAAATAAATTCAAAATGCAAGCACTTCACAGGGTTGTTTTTATTCATTATAATTATTATTATTATTAATAATATTTTGTTGTGAAATATCTCAAAATTGCACTTTTCCCCATCAGTTTCTTGTTTCTTTCCTCCTTTCTAATATATATCTTCAGAAACTGCACATTAAAAGCTTCACAAAATCATCCACATGAAGAGAGAATATTTTTAAAATAAATAATTCAAAAGTTAAAGAGGTGTTTGCCTTTCTCAGACACATTTATTGTTTGCCTCGGAAGCCAATAGAATTATTGATTTTTGTAGAGAAAAAGAAACCTCTTTGAAGATTTGGTCTGACCTTCTGCATAATGTAAGTTAAATAAATTCACTCATTGAATTGAGCAATCATCCTCTCTATTGGACTTAGTTCCTTGTGGCAAAACCTATGCTTTACAAACACACCCACTCACGGTTTTGAAAAACAAACCAGAAAATTATCCAGCTACTGATTAGATTTGATAAAGTGATCTAACAACTTAATTATGCCTAATTTTTGAGAAGTTGCAGCTAACTCTACTGTGAAACTTTCTGCAATTATCTGTGCAGTTTTAGAGAATTGAGAAATGTGCAGTGGGGGCCACCTGAAGCTGGAAAGCTTTTCTGAAATACCCAGAGTTTGTGCTGAAATACTCAGTTTATTGTGTTGCTTTTTTTGGGGTTTTTTTTGGGGTTGTTTTTTTTGGGGGGGGTTTCGTGGTATTTTTGTGGGTTTGTTTTGTTTTTGTTTTTTTTTGTTTTGTTTTTCCCTGAAATGTAAGGAAACCTTATTTTGGAAGAGCAAATACTTTCACGGGCACAGCTTATTATTTTGAAGCATTAAGAATTTAGATGAGTGCCAAAGCCTGAGCATAGGTTTATAATCTAATAACTCTTATCTTCTTCTGAAACCTACTGACAGCCCAAGGCTGGGGCACCTCAGCCTTGTAGGGGGAGCAGGAGCTTCCCTTTGGGGTGTGGAGGGCAGCTGGGGCATTTCTGGATTATCCAAAATCTGAGAGCTGGGAGGAAATATTAAATTATCAGAGAATGACAAACAGCAGTGTTACTACTCATTACTGAAACTCACTGCAGGGCTGCTCTTGCTTGAACTGGGAAATAGAGGAGTTTAGAGTCTCAGCTGAAAGGTTCTAACACCAAAAGTCAAGAAACAGCCCAAAACCAGGGTGGATGCAACTTGTCTGATAGAAGAGTTAAGGTATTTTGAATTATGTTTTTATTTATAATCTCTGGTCTTTCCTGGAGTTGCCTGAGAATCTGTGCTGGTGTGGGCAGCCCCATGCCCAAGCTTGGGCCCAGGTTTCTGGATCAAAAAAAGAAAACAAATCACCCAAACCTTCCATGAGGTGGAATTGTCTTTTCCATACAACCCTCGTTTGTGCTTTCTGCATATTAAGGTTCTTCTGAAGCCATTAAAAATTGCAGTCAGAGATGCTTGTTCTGACACAGGAGAGGTCAGGCCCTTGGGTGTGAGTAATTCTTGTGTTCAGGACAGGCTGTTTGGGAATAAAAATTGCTTTGCTGCAGAACCAGGGAGGCTGAGAGCATATCTGTGCTGTGTGTGAAATGTGTGAAATGCAGTGCTGGGTATGGTACTCACCTGTTCATCTCCTCAGCAAATAAAATGGAAATAATCAAGATTATATTGGCAGTAAACAGGCTTGTTAGCCAGAGGCTAAATAAGCATCAGCCTCACATGAAAGTGTGAGTTTGCAGAAAGAGGCAGAAGTGGTTTTCACCCTAAGTGAAATTACTCCGGAGAAATGTGCCCAAAGTAAGAATAAAGCAAAGACAGTTTTATTTTACATTTCAATTGTAAATATTCTTGCCTTTTTTTCTGCTACACTTTACCTCTGATTTGTAATGATTTATCTTTTTGTATAAAGCATTGTTGATTGGTCTCCAAAACTCTTGGATTCAGTGTGTGCTCCTTCACCTGTGTGTTCAGAACAGCAGGACCTGGTTTTTCATTGACACTGGGCCACTGTTGCTATGATATGATTTTTCCATTATTTGTGATAGGAAACTTCTGGAGCTTCTCCAGTGGATTTGATTCTCAAATGTGCTTTAACTCTCTATGGTTTAATGATTAAAATTTGCATTACAATGTGTGCGCCTTTTATCGTGAAGGAAAATTTTCAATGTTAATGGCATCTGTTTGTCTGTAAATTCACCCTTCCAGTGATTATGTGGTGTAACAGCTCTGTGTAGAAGAAGTCCTAATGGAAGCTCTGTGGGAGAGTAAAAAATGCAGCAATCCAAGTCATTTAAGATCATGGCAAAAATAACTGGCACAAAAATAATTTGTTGCGAAGGACAGCTGTGGCTAAAATGCACTCGTTCAAATGGAGCAGGGCTGAAAATTGTAGTCCATCTCCTTCATTTTTCCTTTAAAATTCTAACCACTTCTTTGGTTGTTTAAAAATGTCATTTTCATGAACATAACTGAGATTCAGAATCTTCAAGGACTGCAGTTGTTAGGGAGTTTCCAGTTGAAAAGATGATCTTGTGTGTTCCCAAGTACAGCTCCTGTGGGCTCCTTCTTGGGGAAGCCACTGCTCCTGGGACCTTAAACAGGTTCATAACAGAGTGAGTTGATTCAGAGAAATCTTTTCTCAGGAAGTGGCTTGGGGAGGCACTGGCCATCTGGAATAACCCCACTTTTTGGATATGGATAATATCAAGCTTGGCCATTATTAGCTAAAGAGGTTTTTAAGGTGTGGACTCCACAGGCAGTGGACTGTAAGAAATGTTTCTGCTGATGTTCTCTTTTTCATAAACTTAAGTCAAAAGGCAAGTTGGAGCTCGAAGAGAGATGGGTCTTTCTGTGATTTTATGCTGAATTTTGATCTGGGAGGACATGGGTTCTCTGTATTTGGGGAAGTTCAGAGTGTAACTGGGCAAGATGCTGAATGATGTGGTCAGACTTTGAAGTGAGCCATGATTTGAGCAGATGGTTGGATTTTTTATTTATCCCCCCTAACCAAAATCTTTCTGGATTTCTGTGTGATGGGGATGGATACAAAGGTGTCAGGAGGGTGAGTGTCCTGTGCTTAGAGATGGCAACATCTGTCATGCTTGCAAGGTGAAGAGAACCTTCTGAAGGAACAGCTCAGAAAAATTAAATATTCTTCAGAGGAATCAAAAACTTGTCTTATTATTTCAATTTAATTTAGCAAGAAAAAAAAAAGGAGAATTTTATGACTGAGTGGTTTCTGAAAAAAATTTTAAATGTTTTACTCAGAAAAAACTGAAGCATTTCCATGAGAGAACTTCTTATTTAGATCTTTCTACTCAATAAAATTTCAATTGTTACAGCTCCATAATGCATGCAAATGTCTCAGGAAGGTTTCAGAACATTTTTTTTAGATGATGTCAGCCATGCAACATTAGAAAACTCAAGAAAAACTTGCAGGCAAGTCTGTACACTCTGTGTACCAGCAACCTACAATTCTGCAGATTACTGTGGCAGATGAAATGTGATTAGGAAAAAATGCCTTTGAAGGAGTCTGTGAAGGGACACATATCCCATGGCACTTGGGGCTGTGAAAACTGGAGGCAGGTTACTCCTTCCTAATACATTATCACAACAAACAAATTGTTTTTGCAACTGATTTCATTCTCATTCAGGCAAAATTATAGTGGAAAACCCCCATGATAATGAGTATGACATGCACATTAATATAAAATGAATTCATTATGATCAGCATTACTACAGCACATTCCAAATGAATTAATAATGACAGGGTAGTCAAAACAAATTGGAGGCACACTTAGTTAAAACCATAACATGCTGTTAATGACACCATTTAACAGGGGCTAGAGAGCATCAAAAATTTGTTGTGCAGAATTATAGTCTTGGGTGTATAGTGCTTGTTTCTGTGCTTGGTTGTCAGCTGAAACAGCTGGTAAAAAATTGTTTGTTTTTTGCCAACTAAGTGAATGGTTTTCCCATTACACAAAATAAACCAATTCTTGTTTATATTGACCACTTAAAATAATCTTCAGCGAAGGGCTGGTAAATTTTTCAGGCTGAAAAAACAAAGTATCTTGCTTGGATAGTTTTAAATAACTTTAGTTTTTCCACTAAATAATAAATAGATGTGAATGTGTATATTATTATTTATTCTGTTTTGTTCTGAATTTTTCACAGCAAAAATTTTCATGCAGTCAAAAGCTGTGAATTTGCCATGCTGCCACAGCTTACTTGCATTTTCTATCTTTAAGGTTATTTTCTTATTTTAATAGCAAACTTGATATAAGCATGGAAAAATAAGTTTAGTGAATGAGTTATATAGCTTGAATTTTAATAACCCTTTACATATTGTTACCTTCCTTCTCGCCAGGTAGCAGCTTGCACTGTGTCTTGCACCTTTTTTCATCCTAGAAAATGAATTCTAATTCTCTGGGGAAGAAAATAACATTAGCACAACACGTAGGAGCTGTGAATTCAGGAGTGCATAAAGTAAAAAAAACCAGCCAGCAGTTTTAGTTCCGTGTTCTAATTATTCTGATTACCAGACACAGCTACAAAAGATTTAAGAAGCCTCGTTGTTTTCTGACCTAAAGCTGCTGTTTTTTAACTAATCAAAAAAAAAACCACCTATATCCCTTACATTTACATTTCTCCTTTTGAATGTAAAAATATGTAGTGGAAAGAGTTTTTTCCTAGCCCAGAGTAAAAATGGTTGGCAAATACTTCACCTAGAACTCAGTTGTATCAAGTTTTATATATGATGCTGTAACAATTTTAATTTTAGCAGAAAAATCCAAATAAGAAATTCTCTCATGAAAATGCTTCAGCCTCTTCTGAGTGAAACATTTAAGATCTTGCTCAGAAACATGCTCAGTTTTAAAATTTTCCTTTTTTTCTTTGCTAAATGGAAATAGAAATACAAGCTTTCAATTCCTCTGAAGAGTATTTAATTTTTCTGAGCTATTATTTCAGAAGGTTCATGTTTTTAATTTTCAGCTTCAAATCTGACACTTCAAAGAATTTAATGGAATAAAATTTAATCTCCAGACTCCTACCTGTTGTTTATGGGATGAAAAAAAATTCCTTTATCTGTTTTATTTCAGTGCCATTGAAGCAACCATTCTTCCTCTATTATGAGACGTGACAAATAGGAACACCTCTACTCCATTTGTCTTTTTTACAACATTCATTATTGTGTAAAGTTCTGGAGTGTCCTCTCTTATTTGTCTCATCTAGAAACATCTCTATCTTAGCCTGCTCATTTCTTAAGGGAAAAGTCTTGGCGTGCCTCTAATCGTTTTTGCCATCCATCAGTGAACCCTTTGTACCTTAAAAGGAATGTAATGGAGAGAAAGGAACCAAAACCTAGCAATTCCAAGGGGAAATCTACTGCACTTACAGTATTTAATGCAGCAGCATTAAAAATATATTTTTTCTAGCTTCTAGTTTAACATCAAAGAGGCTTTTTCTGGACTTAAAAACTTATAGAAGCAACACAGTGAAACGACTCAAAAGAATATAGATTCATTAGAAATATTGCTGATTAATGATCACATTCTCTACATCTCCACAAGTATCCCAGTTGAGGAAAATGCTTTTTCTCTTATCACAGTATTAATTATAAGCTCTTTCCTTTTGGAAAGCTTTATCAGTAACTGAGTATAAAAAAGTGACCAAATGGTAGCAATTCTGCAGCACTCTGAAATCAGTACAACGAGTTTTCCTGCAGGATCTAAAAATCAGAATGAGATACTGCTGTACTGACAGAAAAGAATGCTCAAAATTACCCATATTTTCTAGTACAGCTGAGGTTGTTTTTCACTTTTTTTTTAGTGTAACTTGTACTTCACAACTAACAGTGAACTAAGATCATAGTTGGGCAACTATTACCTTACACAATTATCTGTGATAATATAATGATTACCCAAATTATTACAGTTGGGCAGATTTTGACTCCAAGTGTGCTGGAATTCTATTTTTGTTCTACACCCACTTTTAATCCCACCCTCCATGCATTTTTAATTCCGAACACAGGATGTTGTTTGTTCCTGTTGCCAGAGGTGTTTTGTCATCTTGGGTTTCTCTTTAAAAGTTCTACAAACTGAGTAAGTGAAGTCTCCTAAGAGGACTGGAAATTACAAAGACAGTGGGTGTAATTTGTAACCAAGTATGTAATCTGCATATTTGCATATGTTCAAACTAAAGTCTTTGCCTTCTATGTATTCTGTGTAAAAACTGAGGTTGGGAGGAACCTCTAGAGGTCTTTGGGCCCAAGCTGTTCAAGCAGGGTCAGCTGGAACTTTTTGCCCAGGACCACATCAGGATGTTTTTTGGGAGTATCTCTGAGGATGGAGCCCCCACAGCCCCTCTGGACAACCTTGGACAAGCAGAATATGTCAAGTATGTATGGCAGAATTGTCCTTAGTCCCAGGGCCAGCAGATATCCTTGCTGTCCTTATCCTTAAACCTCTGCTGCTCTTGCTGAAATTCCCAGCGCCTCACATCCCCACTGGGACCTTAATTATGTTGGACCATAATGATGTTGGAGCATAGACTTTGGAGTTTCTATCAAACAATGGACATGTAAAAATAATTTTACAGGATTTCAGGGTTCAGATGTGAACTTTCCTATTTGAGCTGATTTCTTTGGCTTAATTCTGTCTTCTCAAAAAAACCCCCAAAACAAACCATTGTTTAAATACATTGCCAATCATATTTAAGGCAACTTTAAAAATAGTTCACAAAAAATATATAACCATTTCCAGATGATGTATAACAGACAAGTTATGGAAGCATTTTAATATGTTACAAAAGAACCTTTATTCTGGGTGTGCCTGGTAAGATTCAGATCCTCCCACTCCACATTTCAGAGTTGTTTATGGCAGCAGTTATTCTCAGGCAGAGATGTCCATCCTGTGGGATCCATGGCAGGACAGTGCCTCTGGTTTGTCAGATAGTGGCTCCCTGTGTCAGAGAGCTACATGAATCCTTTTGGTAGCAGCACCAGATCACTCTCAGCAACTGCCAGCACCAGGGAAGGTACCACAGCTAAAGAAACTGACTGGGAATGAATTCCTGTTGGAAAAGTCTGTGATCAGTCTGCAGTCAGCTTCCTGAACTTTATCAAGAATTTTTTTTAAAGTAAAAAAGGTGGCTTGTGTTTCCACGTGAGATTATGGCATTGAAGTTAAAAATAAAAAAAAGAGGACAAACCCATGCTTTATTTCACACTCCTGGGTTTTTTTTCAGGTGGTATCTTACATCTGAATCTGTAATATTTGTAATATTCAATATTACAAATGAATGCATGGAATACATTTTGTTGTCAGGAAGAGTAAGAGTCAGCAAAGAGGAAACATAAAAACCCTTTCTTGCTCCTGGTTATGAGTAGAATTGCAGCTGCCCCTCAAAATGGTGAGCAAAAAGAGCTGAGTGGCTGTGAACAGTCTCTCCCTGGTTCTGTTTTCACAACTGCACTTGAAAAGAAGAGCAAATGCTCACTTTGTTGTTGCAAAGCAGCAATTTGCAATAGAGCTGCAGAATAGTTACTTTTGAAATGGAAACCAATGGGATCCAAATTGGTTCTTCTGACTGCAAAACCGCTTGCATAAGAATGTTGCAGTTCTCTGGTGACTTTGCATCCTGGAGCTAATTATCATTTTAAAAAGTAATTCAATAAAAAGGTAACATTCCTGGATGCTGGCTGTGGTAAACTCAAGTAATTTTAGCCCTGCAACTGATCTTCCTTCAGGCAAATCCTGTCTGTGACCTCCATGTTACTCACATGGTTAAAGATGGCTTTTGGGGATAAAGGTGGTGTAATGGGGCTCTCCACTTGCATTAACAATTCCTTTTCTCCACACACCTTCTTGCTGCAGAACAGTAAAACTGAATGGAACTTCTGCTGCTTTTGTGTAGTAAAAGATGTATCCTTGCAATTCTGGTGAGACTATCAAGAAAAAGTGAACTTTGTGATTCCTTCTAAGGGTTTCTGGTAGGAATTCAATGCCATAATGTGTCAAGAATTAGTTCAGACTGTAGGGAAAGGTCAGTAAGTTAAGGTGATTAGTGCCAAGACCCCTAAAACTCCGCCTTGTGCAACTCAGAGCTTACTTTAGAGCAAGTTTTGTCTGGTTGCCTGGATCAGACATCCCCCAGATGGGACTCAGGAGTCAGAGTTGGTTTGGTGCTATCAGCACACTCCCAAACTGCCTGAAGAGCAGAAACAGCATGTGCTTAGTAAAGGCAAGCAAAGAATTGATTTCAAACCTCATGCAGCTGCTCTTAAACCACATTACAAATGCAAAAGCAGCCAGCAGAATGGGCCTTGAGTGGGCAGAGAAGAAAAGCAGTGCTGGGAGCAGGGGAGCAGTGTCCTAGTAGATTATTTCTGGAAGAAATATTGTCTATGGATTATCTCTGAATGAAATATTGTCTGCTTGCCACATGATAGAGTAAAGATATCAAGCTCTTTGTCACGCCCACAGCAGTGAAAGCCCTGTCCCCTGTGTGGCAATAATAAATGGACAGGCTGAGGAGTGATGATGCTTTGATGTGGCAGTTTGTCTGTAAATTTAGTTGAGATGAAGTTAGAGAATATCTTTGCCTTGTTTTATTGCATCTCAGATTGACAGCTGGCTTCAGATGTGCTTGCTGGGGGAGGTGGATAGCACATGTTGAAGCACAGGGACTTTAAATCATTTTGGTTTATAAATATTGGATCTCCTTTCCATGTTTTGATTTTCCAGTGGCAAACACCTCTTGCTGTTTAAACTGTAGCTACTGTATCAGGAAAGGAAATGATAGAACTTTGAGTGAATAACCACAACTATATTAATAATAAATAATTTCTCTGTATATGATTACCCAAGCATTAGTCCTCAAAAAGAGAAGCCTCATTATCCTGTGTATGTATTGTTGGTGTGAATATGACTGCCAGAATCAAGCTCAATTTCAGTTTACTTTTTATTATCAGTAATATTAGATGATATTTTTTCCATCAGTATATTGTAAATACACCTAAACCTGTATCCTGAGGTCCATTGGCTCTTGGAGAGTGCAAATTGAATCCCCTCTAACGCGAATCCTCATTGAGACAGGGAAATAAAAAACAAATCTGTATTGATTTAAATATGAAGACATATGTTTGAAGCCAGTTTAAGGCAATACATTTTTAAAAAGCCTGATTTGAGCACCTGTTTTTTGTATTTTGCTGAGCATGCCTACAGGAATTTCATAGGATTAAAGTTTGGCTGTTTCAGATGACTTTCTATAAAAATACAGTGGGGCTGCCTTTATAATCTTGAATTCTGACAAAATTCAGATTAATGAGAGAAAGTCACTGAGAGTTTTAGGGACTAGTGGCTTGATTTATCAATGAAAACCCAAATGCAAAGAGATACTTTTTTGCATGAGTCACAGCTCAGGACTTGAGCTGAAAATGCTCTTTGTCTGAGTGTCTGTCATGAACAGAGTATAAACTGCAGCTTGCATTGTCACCATTGATTTTCTTTTACGACTGGTTTTTTTATGAGCTTTATATCTCTTCATGTACAGAAGTTTTCAGAAAAGAGAGACAAGGGCCTGGTGTTTCTGCAGCACTTTTAGCCCAGACCAAACCAGTGCCTAAAAGACCTGATAGATTTAAATGGATACATCCCATTTTTACAATTGGGATTTATGATTCAACTCATGTCTTTAATTCCACTAGAGGAAATAAAGACTAAAGTTTCCTCTAATAAGTAGGAATAGTTTAGTACTGGACTATCATCCTTGAGGGAATCAACAAGCCTCAGTCACTGACTTGAGCTGTTGCTCTTTGCTTTCTGATGATTCTGATACAAAAGATGTCAGAAGTGGTTGCTCTCACTCCTTGGCACTTTGTAAGTGGTGGAGTTCATAAATATTCCAGGCTTTCTAGCAAAGTTCACAATAAAAACATGGGCTATAAATTATGTATGAACTCCCCTCATAATAAACTTACCAAATATAAACTTACCTTAGAATCAGCAAGACTCTTGCTGGCCAAAAATCAGGCTCACTGAGTAATTTCGAAATAGTGAGCGGGAAGTGAGCACAGAGCAATTTTTCTTTCCATTTCCTTTTTAATTGGCTTTCTGCTAAAAGCACGTTGAGTGGTAGTTAGTTACATGTGTTCCTGCATTATATTCACCAGCCCCCCCTGGAGAACACCAGACTAATTAGAAATACTGAGCTCTCACTTGTAATTTGGCAACAGAAGCAAGGAAATTGAAGAATTACTGTAAGCACAGACCCAGGCCAAGGCAGCTCTTTACAGAAAGGTCAGTATCCCTGAGAACACCAGATATTATAGGTCTGCCTAACTTAACATTCCAGAGTCAGGAGCAGTAATGAGTTTCTCAGTCTGCACTCCAGAGAGTCGAAAATTAACCCCCTATCATCTTCAAACTTGACCTCAATCAGAGCAATTAATTAACAGGCACTGGAAGGACGTTAACAAAGGAGATGAGTGAAGGGACTCTGAAGGGAACAAAAGACACTTTTGTTTAACATTTCAGCACATTCCTCCTTCTCCCCAGCGCTGTTTGGGAATCACGTTTTTTGTAAAACCTTGAAAGAATGCACTGTAAAGACAAAATCTTTCACCTGATACAGACATAAGACCTGGACATTAGTTTGTAACTCAAAAATATGTGCTTTTTAAAGTCAATTAATTTTTTGGTGGAAAACTCTGGAGTCTAGAAGGTACATGTTGAAAAAAAAAAATCACATTTGAAGGCAATCAAGAGTGCATCAGCTTTACTCTTATACTTTGCCATCCTACACCCATTTAGCACCAAAATGCAGTTTCTGAATAAAACTTTTGCTTAACTACGAGGCTCATTCATTCAGGCTTTTAATTTTGTGTGTTCTAACAATACAGGTAGTTATGGGAGAAATTAATTAAAACGTAGGTAAGAAATATGAATGCTGAACAAAATAACTGGAAGGTACCACACATATATTTGTTTGAATGATTGAAGAAAATATGCCCTCAGGGGAAAAAAAAAAGCAGTATTTGGATTTTTTTTTTGAGAAAACACACTTTATCTTAAAAAAATAAAATTCAGTGGAGCAATCTGCATGTATTGGAAGCCCTGCATTGATGAAATTGATGCTGTGCTCCATGAAGAATGTTATTTACCTCTGTAAATATGTAGGCTATACATTGAGCTTGGTGAAATGGAAACAAAACAATTCAGATTCGTTGGTGCTAAGTTATATGCATGCCTTAATGGTGCTTTCTAGACCACGACAGCCTCAAAGAAATGCAATAAAAAAGAAAATAGTTCATTCATTTGCCAGGAATAACATTTCATGAGTTATGTAAAATAGTTTGTAAGAAAAAAAAAAAACCACCTTGCTTAGCAGGAGAAGATAATGCAGCATTTTTCTCCCAATGTGAATGTTAGAGAGCAGCCAGAGATCATGAATAAAGACATTTGAGTACAAAAAAAAAAAAATTAAAAACAAAATAAATTGAAAAAATCAAAGGGAAAGTGCTTCTCATCCTGAGATTTTAACTGGTAAATGGAAAACTGACATTTTTGTACTGCATATTTTAGAGTATTACAATTAATCAAATACACATCTTCCATTCCAAGTAAAATTACATTTTACAGTTATTGCTGCTTCCGTGGTTCATTCTCTGCTCTCTGATTTAACAATGGCTTTCAGCTTTCATTTGAGCCTTAGATAAGCAATTATATTCCCATATTATGGTTCCATCATGCCCACCCATGAGAAAGGTTTTACTGATGCCATTCATGTTGTACAGGTGATCTCACAGACAAATCTTTGCTGTTCTTTCTTTGTGCAATTGTGTGAGGGTGGCTGAGGAGAGAGACAGAAAATGCTGATTTAATTGGCTACTGATAAATTACAGCTTCCTGTTAACAGAGAAACCAATAATAGCAGTTTAAAGAAGTCACTCTTAGCTCTTTGGGTTACATTAACAAAGAGTGGGCTGAAATGTTTGAATGCTAGAGTTCACTTTTCCTGTAAATTTTGATACTGTGCACAGATGAAGTTTCCCTATTCCAAGCCCTTACCAGCATGGTACAAGGTAATGAAATTGTGTCTCTGAGGAGAAAGAAAACACCACTGGGAACTAACGTCAGAGGTGCTAAACAGAAATAAAACAAGGTCAAATGACTGAATAATCTGCCTAAATTCTGGTTAACAGAAAGACAACAACAACAAAAAATTTAGAAACTTGGACAGATTTAGAGACCGTTTTTTTTAAAACATTGAAGATGTGACAGTCATAAAATAAACTGATGGAAGAATTAGCTATTGAAATTACACCCTGCCTGGAAAAACAATGCCATAAATATTTTTTTCATAGGTTTGCGGTAGAGCTATTGCTTGCACAGAATTAATTGTTATGTCTTTGTTTAGATTTTCCACTTCTTTTAATGATCTCTGTTAGTGTCTTATGTGGTTGACTACCCCAGAAAATTAGGAGTCCATTAGTGTATAGATTAAGTTATGTAGATTTGAAATGTTGGATGGGCAAGGGAAAATCACATCAGGGAATAGAATTAATTTTCAGAATGCAGCTAAATGAAGTGTGGGAAGATAGGTTAAAAGCAAAGTTTCTCTTCTTTTTTCAGGTGATCCAAATTTCATGATGACTGTGGTGAAGGGTAAGGTTGTTTTTAAACACTTTACTAACTGTGGCACTCAGTGTTGCCTTAATTCATGAAGCCTTTTTCTTTTTCAGAGTATTTTCAGGGAAAAATATGTATTCTTCGTGCCAATATTTTTAATTTAAGCAAAAATGGGTTGAATAATAGGAAGAAAATATCTTTCTGTTTAGCTGTGGTGTTAGATGAATATTCATGTCCAAGGACAGTGACATTTCTGGTGAGCTAAGCAGGATGTATTTTGAAAAGATTTGAGGTGAAATGATAGCAGAGGGTCCTGTATGATTTATTCTCTTTTCCATTTAATTTGTAGCCACACATCTTGTTTTTTTTAAATTAAAATATATGTAAGGACTGAAGAAGCTGAGGCCAAAAGACTTCCCATTTTTTAGAATGTCCTTCTTCCTTTTTTTTCCAATGGGCTTTGAAGAACAGGCTTTTGTAGATCAATAAACCTATTGTGGATCAAATAAACCTTCCAAGACTCACTTTAATCTAAAGAAGAGTTACTTGGACTCCAGTGCTAGCCTTGCTCTTGTCTTGTGTTTGGAATGTGTCTTGTAATTCCCTGCAGAATGTCACTGAAAACCAGAAAGCAGCTTCCTAAAGAGATGCACAGCCACTGCCACAGAGGGCTCATCTTTCCCCACAGCAGGGTGAGGATGAATTCAGGGATTCTTGCCAGAGCTTTCTGAGCATGTCTCACTAGGAGGAGTAGGAGTGTTGTGAGGAGAGGCTGGGAGTCACGCACTCATCACGGTGGTGATGCTCGGTGGAGTTGTGTGGCCAGCAGGGAATGAGCAGCCCTGCCTCCAGGTTTGTCTGCATGGCACAGGTGGATTTGACTTAGGATCCAGTGCAATTTGACCAAATGGAAACTTCTGAATTGGAGCTTTGTCTCCTGAAAGGCTCCAATCAGTTGTCAATGAACTCGAGTCCCTCTAAGTTCATTAGCAGCTCTCTTTGACGTGAGAGTTTTCAAAATGTCTGCATTTACACATTTTTTGGCTCTAATTGCTCCAGTCTGATCAGCTCAACACCTAAATCCTCCTTAAGCCCAACCAAGCCCCTGAAGCTCTGTGGGACTCTGCAGGGACCCTTGACAAGTCCCATAATGTCTTCAGAGTGAGCTGTGTGTGCAGTTCTGTGTGAGATGGCCACAGCAGGAGGAGAGGGGAGGTTTCATATGCTTCATCCTCGAACACAAACCAGGGAGAGTTTTGGCATTCCCAGACTTCTCTTTTTCACACATCTTCAGTTCTTTTCAGCAAGATGTCATTGTTTCTCTGAGTGGAGCATCGGTGACTCCTCCAGCTTAGTGCACTGCCAGTAAACATGCTGAGAGATGTTCATTTAATCTGCTTTAGACAAAGAAAGACATTGAGTCTCAGTCTTAAACTGGACAAATTATCTTTGTTGTGAGGTATTATTTAAGTGATGATTTTTTATTTTTTTTTTCCAGGTTGCAATCAAAAAATGGCTTTCTTAGGTCTTTGGCTATCGAGTGTTCTCACTTGGGATTCCCACCATTACACATGGGATTGGAAATAATGTGATCCTTAGGTCTTTGAAGTGCTTTTTGAGACCTCACCATTCCACATATCTTATATTTTTCACATATCTTATTTTTTGGCAGCGGTACAAAGAAAGTTGAAATTCGGATATATCAGACAACTCAGTAAGATGGTTATTAGTGGTAAATGAGCAGGCTTTGTGTTCTTGACACGGGTTCTTAGGCCACACAGCAAGCCTGTGGGCAGGGGTAGGGAAGCCAACACCCATTTTCAAATGGGATTTCTGCAGAAGGAGACCTTGAGCACTGATAAAATGGTACCAAGCTGTATCGTATGGGGATGAATTTTTTCATAACTCTAGGGGCTAAGAAATTTCATCTAAAACTAGAAATGCATCCATAATGCTTTAAATTTTAAATCATGAGAAATACTGACTTTTTTTTGATGACCCTTTTGTAAATAATATAAAATTATATAAAGCTGAATCCCACAGCTTTATGGAATCCCACAGCTTTTCTGGAATGAATGGTAAATAATTGGAGCATTACTTTTCCAGACTCTGGGTAATCAGTGCAATCTTTGTTGGGTATGAGGAAGCAAAAGAAGGATCTGGCTGTTCTTGCTGGAGCTCCAGCCCAGCAAGAACACTGGGGAAATTCACTGAGGCTGAATTTCTGCAGGTTCTGAAGGTATTGAGGTGGCTGGACCTTGGCTGGCTGTGGGAGACCCTCAGCTCCTCATTCAGCTCAGTCTGAGAAAATCAAATAGAAAAGCTCATGGGTGGAGATAAGTGCAGGGAGATCACTGACAAATTACTGTCACAGACAAAACAGACCTCAGGAAAACTGATTTGATTGAAATTGTCAGTTAAAATAAATTTGCATGGTGAGGAAAACCAGCCCCATACTAGTTAATGTGGTGAAAATTAGCTTTAACTCAGCCCCAGAGTGACGTGCAAGAGAAATGCAAGGATTGGTTTCTGGAGCTTTGAAGAAGGAAAACTCGATGTCTGTCCACAGTGAAAGATTGCCATGGTGCCAGCTGAAGAATAATGCAAAGTAGAAACCCTACCAAACAAAAACAAGCCGACAGCCAAACTGCACAACAGCAATATAGAAATATATTTATAGAAATAATGTGTGGAGCAGATGTGGGGAGGGTAGTGCATTTAAATGCAGGTAACACCTGCAGATCATGCAATAACTTCCATCTGGGAATGGTATTGGTGTCTGTAGGATCCTGACCTGCTTGAAGAGGGAGAGAGGGATTTAAATGAAGTGGGGTGAGAACCTGGCACAAGAAAAGTGAGAGAGAAGAGGGTATGAAGCTAATGATGCACTACATGTGCAGGGGACCATGGCAGGGGGCTGAGGGGTGAAAAAAGGAGTAGGTAGAATGTGTCTGGAAGGAGGCAGATAATCTCATGACAGCAATTTTCTCCATAATTCTTAAAAATGGCCAAGTTATTGCAAGCCTCTGGATTCCTGAGGTTTTCTAGGCAGCAGAAACTTTATTTCCATAGCATAAATTATGCTCTGCTTTTTGTGACAGGTGTATAAAAAAGATAACAGCCTACTTCTGTTACAAGTTTTTCAATTAGCAGGAGTGGTGGAGAACTGCTCTGGGATCTGAAATTGCCAGTTCAGCTAATGAACCGTGTAGGTGTTCAGGTTGGTTCCATGTGACTTGTGTAGGAGAGGGCGTCTTTTTAGCCGCTGCATTTTTTAATTAGAAAATTTCACTAATGAGCACGTTAAAAGGGCATTTAAGTCAAGAATCAAGTTAAGAAATGCCAGCATCAGAGTGTGCCACTGGCATATTTAACAGGGTAGGTCACAGAGTCAGTCTCTGCTTTAGCTGGTGGTTAACTCATTAATAGATTTTCCTTGAAGAAAAGCAAGTTTTCAGGTTTTTTTGGCTTTTTTTTAAAGTCTCATGTGTGCCTTTAGAATTAAAACTATCAAAACTTCAGCAAAAATATTGCCATTTTCTGGCTTTGTGTCTACCCTAATCCTGAGGGCATTTCTTCCTGCCCTTCTGTTTTCTGCAGAACCTGCAGAGCTCCATGGCTCCCCTCCACCCTGCTGCCCCTTACCTGCCCAGATAATCCTGCTCTGCTTGAATTCTAAAAGTGAAGAACACAAAATTCTAACAAGAATGAAACAGACTAAAAGAACCAAGAAACTCAACACTGCAATTTTAGGGTAGACAGTAAATAGTTGCATGGTCTGGATTGAATTTCCCTGTGCTGTAACCCAGGGTCTCAGTTTAGAGACTTGGGGAAGCTGAGTAAAGGCTTTTCTGAGTCATGCCTCCAGGCCTATCTTATTTTATGGGATATTTTTCTCAGTTGAGTCACTTAATTTCATCAGTTTCTTGTGGTATAAAGAAATTCCCACCCCCAGTGTGTAGGGCTCCTCCTTTTACTTTCATTTCAGTCACTCCAGGACAGGGCCAGCTCGCTGCCTCCTGGCTCCTACTGCTCTCTGAAAAGTAGTCTCTGTTTTCTTTTATGTCTGATCTTACACTGCAGAACATCAAAAACTGAATCACAGGTTTATCTTTATCTTCTTAGTAGTGACTACCCTACTATAAATCTATTTTTTTACAGCGTTTTTCAAACGTCTTTTCCAGAACCGACTTAAAGTTGGCTCAGATGCTCCTGTAGCATCTGAAATATAATCTTTTTTTTTTGCTATTGATCTCTCCTCTAGCCAAAAATACTTTGGGGTGAGTTGTTTTGAGGGTTTTTTGTGTTGTTGTTGTTATTTATTTTTTTTTCTGAAACAGATCAGATGAACTCAAATGCAATCAAAATCTTTCCTTCCTGGAGGTCAGAGGATTTCTGTACATTAAGACTTATACCTTATACCTTATTTCAGTTCCCTGATCCAAACTTCAGTGGAGTAAATTCTATGACAAAATATGGATGCAGCTCTACTTGTGACGTATTCCCTGCTTATTTCAAGTTTATCACCCTGGGCTATATTTGTTTCTTTGTTTTTATTGAACCATGTATTCTAATGCCCTAAGCAGAAATTAGGTAAGCACTTTGAAAAGGATTTAAAATGCAGGATGTATACCATGGTATTATCACTGAGCTATGAAAAAACAATGTTGTCCAAATTATACCCACATTAACATAGAGGAAGGGTTTTTTTGTTCTTTGATTGTAGTTAGAAGAGTCTGTCATTTATGAGGTTTTTTTCTTTCAGGGAGTTTGTTGCAATTCAACAAATGCCATCCGTGCACCAGCAAACATCCTTAGCTATCCTTTAGTCATTGCAGTTAATCATTGCATGGACAGCATCTGTATTGCATGTGTCAGACAGCTTCAACGTGCAAAAGGAATGTAATCCACGTTTTCATTCTTCAGACCAATAATGCAGCGTTGTTCTGCAGGGACATCCTCATAAAACCTTAATTTCTGATATGATATTAGAGGGGTGATTTACATTTCCAAACTACAGCAGCCTGGTTTCTCTCAAACAAAATACATCTGGCTTGAGGAGAAGAAAGTGTGTATTTTACAAAAGCAAAGCCAGCAAGGAAATGAGAAGTGAATTTTTCAGTATCAGTTGGAATTGCTGCCATTGGGAATGTCTAAAGGTATGGATCTGCAAACAGCATGGGTGCTGTGCCTTCTGGTCTCATTTCTACTGCTGCAGGTATCTGCAGAGGGTTTGGGAGATGCTTTGTGTCCTCCCCTCCTTGAAAATCATCCTTTATTTCTTGCCCTTTTCTTCAGGCCCAGAGGTGAGCAGGGATAAAGGCAGCAAATCCTGTGATTCTTTTGCTTTACACAGCCCAGGGAATGTTATTCACAGGGCAGCTGTTGCATTTGTGGCTTCTGCTGGAGACCTGTTCATTCTGCTGCCCCAGTTTCCTCTAGCTCCTGTTCTTCTGCTCTGTAGGCTCTGACCTTCCCTCTCCTGGCACTTGAGGAGTACAATTATCTGCACAGCAATAATCCAAAGTGCATATTCTGCAGAGCACACAGGTGAGCTTATTAGTGCTTTTCAGAGCAAGAGCTGGGAGAGCCCAAAGGCTCTGAGGGCTGCTGTGAGATGACACTGAGGCAGCTTTCAAAGTCCTGCAGGTGTTTATGGAGCAGGGGATGCTCAGCGTGGAGTGGTCAGCCCCTGTGTTCCCTCAGGAGGCCCTTTGGGTCACTCCCACCTGCAGAGCACCTGAGGTGACAGTGGGAATATGCAGGTGAGCACCTCTCCCTTTCCTTGCAATCCCCCAGAAGGAGTTTCAGTGCCTCACAACTGTGTGTCACTCATTTTGCACTCCCAATCTGCTGCCTGGGAGTTTCAGCTCTTTTTGTTGGGAGTTTCATCTTCCAGCCAAGCTGTTTGCCTGCAAGGCAGGTACAGAAAGTGCTTTTGGCTCGTTCCCGTGGGCAGACCTTGGGAGAAGTGGCTGAGTGCTGAAGGGTCACCTTGCAGCTTTCTGTGGCACCACACACCCACTTTGGAATGGATAGATTTCCTTGTTGTGACCTTTGGGGGTCATCTCTCCTCATGAAAAGGAATGTAACAATCAGGGCTGCTCGTAGTGCTTGCTTCACCATTCAAAACACTTCAATTGTCCAATGTCTTGGACAATTTCATCTTCTCCTACAATATTCTTTTAATGTAGCTTTTGTTTTATTATTTATTTTTATTGATAAACAGCAAATAGGTCACTTCCATTTTTATCTATGCAGTTTAATTCTTAGAATTGCAAAGGTTTAGGCCTTTGGATGGTGACATAGTATGGGGTTGAGATGTAAGGTTTAATGGCACAGGTGTGTTGTGCTTTGTAGGGTCACAGCCCTGATTTCATCACAGCCTGTCTGCAGGTAATTCCTTCCAGTCTCATTGTTGTCTCTTTACAAGGATGTACCCAGGATTTTATGAAAAAGCCATTTTTCAGTCATTTGTTCCAGGTGAGCTGTGTTTGAAGCAAGTAGAGGAGCAGACTCACAAGGGCCTATTTTTACAATTTATGAGTTTAACATAAGTCAAATAGTTATTCTTATATGCTGTTTTATGCAGGAATTCTGACCTGGGGGGAAGAAGGGAATGCTGGTGCTGCTCTGGGCTCCACATCCCTTGGAAGTATCTGATGCACAGGCACAGATAATGACCCTTGCACCTGGGCAGTGCATTGTGTCTGTTCCACCACAGGGAATTGTATCCAGGTGGATGGCGATGCCAGTGGATTTACTGCTGCTGTCATTTCTCTGCTTGGAAGGAGCTGTGGAAAAGGCAGGTTTGGCTCAGTGTGGCAACAGCCATGGACCAGCTGTCCTGTACACAAGAAACCACTGATTTGGCTTTGAAGGGAAGATCTTGGGCAGAGAAAGAGGTGAGGAGGTACCAGCGATGGTGCTGTGCATACAAGCCTCAGAGAAGTGTGCAAGCTGTGGGGAGTGTTGCCAGGGAGCTCTGAAGTCAGTGTGACAATACACAACTGAAATGGTAGCTGGAGTTAGCTTCTGGTCCTCCCACAAAGAGATCACTTTAATTTTACACTTGTGGACTGCCTCCATGCAGTTTGCCCAAAATCATGGCTCATAAAATGCCATCCAGACAGCAGCTGCGTGCATCGCTGCGGGTTCCTCCTCTGCGTCCCACGCCAGCCCTTCCAGGGGAAGGGAGGGCAGAAACACCTCTCACCAGGCAAGACCTGGACTGAAAACCAGGAAAAGAAGAAGTGAGGGCCAAATGCACCAGCAGATGGCTGTTCCTGGAGCCTGTTCCCTGGCAGCTGAAGCTCCCCATCCTCTGAGCGGGATAAATCTGTGCCACACGCTTGGGCAGGTTCTGTCAGTGATGGCTCTTTGCACTGTGGAAGGAATTCAGCAGACTGAAGCTTCCACTCCCCCAAAATGTTGTCCCCTCTCTCTCAGTCAAGGTAACAAGGTGGCCATGCAAGTCAGAGTGCTGTGTCTCTGTTTTACACAGCCTAAAAGCAGTAGGCTTGGTTTCCATCCTGTACCAGGGCAGATTGTTTCAGTGTGGAACGTCTCTTCTGTCCAGCTTGTTTTGCCTGGGATAGCTTCCTTCCAGCTCCAGAATTAGAAGGGAAATTCAGCAGTTCAAAACATGCAGTTTTACCTATTTATTAGCCCAAGTATTTAAATTTTCTCCAGAGGGCAAATAATAAACCAGTGCAGGAGGGGCTCTTGTAAGATATGTTGTCTTTTGGTGTGAAATGCTACAGGGCAATCTTGTGGCAAAACATTGAAAATTAATTAATATCTAATCAACTAAAAGGTTTAATTAACCTGTTAACTAACATTTAACACTTAATTTTCATAAAGTATTTCTTTTGCAACATCCGTATTAGGATGAAGATATTCAATGATACAGTGAAGCTGTTTCTTAGAATAACTGATTAATAAGGGAATCATACTACTATGGATTTATAAGCCATAATTCATACTAGAACTATATTTATTTCTGCATATATTTTGCATGTATATTTATTTTTTCTTCCTAAATGTAGAAGAGTATCTTGCAAACATTCTGTATTTTCACAACAGAGTCTCTTGTATGATTGAAAATTTCTGGAAAAGTTAAATATAAATGTTTCAAGTACAAGAGCATTGCTCTTCTTACCTCCACTGGGACCATCTCTTTGGATGGTCAAAAATAAAATGCAAACAGAGTTGCAGAAATATATCAAATGCAGTCCGGGATAAATCACTGTACTATATTATTTTGTATTTAAAAATGAGATTTTCATTTATAATGAGGGGAACAAACCAGTGGACCCTGTAATTTCCAAAGATCTTCTTTGTTCCCAAAAGCTATTTTCCATTGAATAATCTACATCTTTTTTTTTCCTCTCTCCATGAACTCTTGAAATCCATTTAGATCTTTCTGAGAAAAAGCAACTTAATTATATAAATAAGAGATGCACAAACGCAAAAATTTAACACTGTACCCATATAGTTTCCTGTAAAACTGCAGTCCTAGGAGTGCAGTTCAGTTCTGGTTTATGTTCTAATTTTTAGATAGAAATTTCATTTGTTGAAATGAAAATAAAACATATCAGTCATACCAAACTGAAAATATAATCATGTATCTCAGTCTGTGAAGTGATGTTTGGTCTCTAATCAGAAAGTGGTGTGTAATAAGCTTAAATACATTTCTGCTGAGGTTTTCCTCATCAGTGCCACTGATTTAATTTCTGTATTTGATTAAGAAGGACAATGATGGAGTGACTGGTATCATTTTGGGAAAAAAAATTGAAGGATGAATATTCTTAAGAGGAAAAAGACCTTACTTTCAAAGCTTTCATCTATCTATCTATCTATCTATCTATCTATCTATCTATCTATCTATCTATCTATCTACCTATCTATCTATCTATCCATGCAATTTAAAATATTACTCTATATTCTGTCCTATCTCTCTGCCTTAATCTAAATGTACATAATTTCAGCTCTGTATAATTGCATTAAAGAAATGAGAAACCTGTGGATTTATTTTGATTTAAGATATTTTTGGGCTCTGTGCTTGTCTGTGAAAGTGTTTAGTTCTTTTCCCCAGGATGAGAATTGATGAGCAGAGAGGCGGTTTTCACGTTTGGACTTTGGATGTTGATTTTACATTATCTGTATTACATTTTTACAGACAGTAAGCACTTCTACACAATAAGTGTAGAACAACAACCTACAAATGGTGACCCACAAGGCCTTTTAAGCATGAACTATCCAATTATCAAATGCCAACTAATTTATTTTTACTTTTAACCCAATAACCAAACACCCGTGTTCCAGACTGTGGACTTTTTCACCTAATCACACAATATTGCTAAAATCTGTGAAGCAGAAGGAAGAACAAAGCAGGTTAACACCCTAAAACTTCCATCTTGTTGCATACATATATTCTAAAACCTTAAAGTCTAAATTTTCCACCAAGTGATATAATACACTTCTGCTTAAACTACACATTCACAATTTCAGTTCTATTTATTAATTTTGGAAGCCTTTTCCACAGCCTCAGGTCAAACACAGTGTTCTCTTGTGGGTCTGTGTCTGTCAGCACAGAAAACACGAAATTCTCTGTGCCCAGGGTCCTAACACTTGTCTGCATGGGAATTCCCAACACTCAGCAGATAATTAAAGGGCTTGGTTTTCACTGACTCAATGAAATCCAAACCTCTTTCTTATTAATCTAAACTTGCAGGTTAAGAATTATGATTTTAGGAAGAAGTCTTTGAAAAGTATGTATTTCATACATGTCCCTTTTTCCACTGCATTACAGAAATACAGGAGTTCCTGGATAGCAAGAAACCTGGATAAGATGTTGATTCTAGAAGATCTAAGGTGATTATAAGTATTACACACCAGTATTTCACAGGTGGGTAATTTACAGATGGAAAAATGCAGCCACAGCTGATTGATAATTTTCATTTTAGTTGTCGTTGCAAACCTTGAACAAGAGCAAGACTTTTGGCTCTCAAAAAAGGAAAGAAATGGTGCTTGAGATGGAAACAAACCCAAGCAAATGCCTCTGGAGCTGTTACTGCAGACAGCCATAGAAAGAGCCCAACTCAGAAGAGCTTTGTGAACTTTTCCTGCTATTCAGTGCCATTTGTAAATGCTCAATTTCATCTCAATTACTGCACTCCCATCTATTCAGTGAACTTCTCTTCACAGGAAATAATTGCTCTGTCTTCTATCTTCTCCAAATTACTATTACCTTATTGCCAGGAGATAGTCTGGTTTTCTTGATAACTTTCCAGGCTAAGAAATATTGGAAAAAAAATACACACACAAGTAAAAACAAATTTTGAATTTTGTGAGTATAATTTTCTTTCATGTAAACATAGGTAATTACCTGGCCATTGCACCAAGTGGATTATAGACCTGCTCAAATATTCACAGGCTTTAGGATAAATATCTCCATTGGACTGACTGGATAAAAAGAACAAAATCCTGATTATAAACCCATTTTTCTGCTTTCATGCTTTATCTTTTTAAATGAGGAAAAAATATCTATATTTAGGGGTTTTTGTCCCAACTGTTGTTCAAAGTCCTCTTCAATTTGAAGCTTTCATGAAGTGGAAATATAAGCATTGCTGGAAATGAAGTCATAGTTGGCAGCAGGCTGGAATCTCAGTTGACATAATTCAGAATTTGGCTCTAAATTGAATTTTTGTCAGTTTAGGTTTACAGAGACCTCCCTCAAATCCTGAAAAAGACCCAAGAGTACCTGTTTTCTCACCAGGGGAAAGCAGTGTTAATTTTATACTTTTGTAAGATTATACAGATTGTTTTTTTTAAGTTGGAGTTTTACCATGAATGAATCTGGCTGGGCCAATCCTGCATTACTAACTTTAGTATTTACCAGCAAGCATAATGTCACTATGATTTAACTGTACAGTGAAATAACTGAAATCTCTCAGGTACACTGGTTTTCATGCTTATTAAATGGTGAGGTTTTAAATGAAACTCTAATTTCAAAATTCACGGCTTTGTGAAATAATAATTGCTAAATATGTTTTGTGTACAGCAAGTTAAATAATTTTACAGTATTAAAAGGAGAGAATAAAGACTACTGCAGGAGGTCTGCTAAACAAATATTTAAAAGCATATAATGGTGACAAATAATACATAGTAATATTGAATGTTTCAAAAATTCCTGTGTGACTGGACTTAAGTGAACTCTCAAAATCTACATCTGTATTTTTTTCATTGATTTAATAGTTCACAGAATTGTCTAGCATTTTATAAGTAATCCATCATCTCAGTTTTCCTTACCAGTATAATTTCCAGAGCCTTCATGATCTTTAGATGCAGATTGTTACATTTCAGTCCTTGAGGCAGTGTTCCATGTTTTTCTCTCCTACCATTATTTGTTGTCACACTTCCACATTTATGGCCTCCCAATGTTTGCTGCCAGATTTCACACATCTGTGTGAGGTACCACATGTGTCTCTTTTTCTAAGGGTCTGCAGCACCTAGCTTGATTTTTAACTTTGGAATCTTAATCTTCTCTTTGTACTTAAGATCTCAAACTGAGACTGCTACTACAGCAGTAAGGCTTTTGGCTTCCTTAAAGCAGTAAAAACAAAAAAGTTCAGAGGTTATTTAGGGATGTATTTCCAGACTTAAGGATGGGGACAATGCCTGAGCTGCTTTGTGTTACCTGAGAGCAGCTCCAGCTCTCCCTCCTTGACCTCAGACAGCTTCACAGGCCCTTTCTTGGAGCTGCTTTTCCTTCCCACAGCTGGATGAAGATTCCACACTGCAAAGACTTTGCCATCTTCAAGCTGTCAGCTTCAGTTTTTTGAGACAAAGGTGGCAACAGTTAAAGTGAGAATCTAAGGGAGAGCTCACACACGAGACAGGCAAGGTTATCTGACAATTACCAAAAAACCATTCAGAAACATCTGTCAGCTGTGTGATAAAAGCAGCGTTTCTTGGAGCCATCTGTCTGCTTCCAGATTAGCTCTAGATTGTGGAAATAACCTGCCTTTGATTATGGCAGTGGGGTTAGTTCTTCCTTATTACACCTGTGACTAAAATTACAGATGTGTTTAATGCAATGTATAATGATTGTGAAAGGGAAATATTTTTATCTAAGGCTAGAAATAATGGAGTAGGTTCAAGGATCATTTCAGTGGTAAAATAAGAACTGTGAAGCTAAAACTAAGAGTTTTACAGGGTTTCCTTGCCACTTTTTTGCTAGTCTATCAGTCTATTGAATTTGAAGCTGGTATTTACTCTGCAAATAATATTTCCAGGAATATTTGCAACATTAATTTAAAAAAATTCTGCATTTTTATTGTAGTTGATATTAAAAACACATGAGAATATTTGATTTCTGTTTCTGATCCAAATACAAGTGTCATCCTGAAGATTATGCTCCTAACAGCATTTCACAGAACACATTCTGTCACCTATTATTTCTCTGGTTTCTTTAGCATGATAGATATTCCTCCTTCCCTTTCTGACTACCTTCATCACTGTTTCAATTCTTGACAGTGTGACATTCTCAAACAACAATCTAATGCCTACAGAGCTTCATGCTGACACAAGCAAAAAGAAGGACAGACTTCCACCTAAATGAGAGGATGGTGGGTAAATATACTTGTAGCTGTCAGTGGGGAAAGTATTTTGTTTTTAGTAGGTTTTTTTCCCCCTTCCCTTTCTTCATTCCAAGCAAACATGTCTCATTTCCAGGCCCATCTGCACTTTATCCTAGCCAAGGAAACTGCTTTTGCAAGTTAAATTGTCCTGTCTGGTCAGAGGCACTGCCCAGAGTGTGGCTCCCTTTCCTACCTTGCACCTGAAGTCAAAACTGTGCTTGATAGCCTTCTGTGTCTTTGACAAATTAAATTATTGCAAACAGCAGCTGAACCATTTGCCTTATTATTGACTGCAATTTCCCCCTTACAGTAGGCTGCTTCCATGGGGATGGATGAATGGATGAATGTTACTGAGTGTTGAATGAATGTTATGAATGACAGATGAATGAATTACCCAAAATGATACAAAATGAACTAAAATTATTTCACGTCATCAAGGAACTAAAAGCTGCACTTTTAAAAAAGATTATTTTTTTTAACTCGTCTGAATTTTCCTAGCTCTCTCCAGCAGGCAAATTTTTAGGAGAATTTTTCCTGTACTTACTATATTGTGTGGGTATTGAGGTAAAATTGTGGAAGGAATGCCTGTTTTATCAAGCTCAGAATGTAGAATTAATAAGAAAATATTTCTGGCCCTAAAAACTTTATATGTATTAATAAACCAAAGGGTGAAAAGAAAAAACTGGAAGGTTCTTATTGTTTGGTCTTTAATTACCTTTCTAAGATCATAAAAAGCCTCTAGTTGGCTGAAAATAATAGTCTTGCTTCCCACTTCAGAACAAGTACATAGCCATAACATTTTTAACCTTTGGCCCAACACAGATTTTAATTTATAGTTATATTGTCAATTAGAAAAGGAAAAAAAAAAAGAATTCTAAAAGCTGGAGTAAAATTTGTGTGGGATGATAGTACCTGGGTTCAGAAAATTAAACTACTTAAATGAAGATGTTTTGAGAGATACTCATTGCCATTGAGCAATTTAAGAAGGTTAGCTTTGTTTCCTTAATAGCTCTGGAGAATTAATGTAGGATTTTTTCCTTCTTCCTTTCTTGCAAAGAAATGAATTTGCAGGAGTCTTTGGAACCGTCTGGATTTACCAACTTTAAAGTCCTCCCATAAGGAAGCTTTACATGGCTCTTCTTGTTTTAAAGGGATTCTCTAGGAAGGAAATAATTTATGTGTTATTGGGGGGGAGGCTGTGTGGGTTTCTGTGCAGCAGAATCCCTGACCAGCACAAGATGTCAGAAGCTCTGAGCTGACCAAGATGAGGAGGGCTCTGAAGACCTGTTAAGGTTCAATTTTTGTATAGAAAACAGCAAAATTATGTTTTTATACTAACAGTACTTTAGCTGAACTTGTTCTAGGCCCAGATCTTTAAGTTAGACATAAGCCTTAAATCAAGATGCTTTTGCAGTAAAAGAATAAGGATTTAAAAAAGGATAAATTAATTCTATCTACATTACTCCCAGAACAAGCTGAGTTATCAAATCTCCCATTTGGGTGCTTCCCTTGGGAATGGTTGCTTCCCAGCAAATGAAACCTGAGCCACAGAGAGAGGAGGAAGACAGGATCCCTGTGGAAATGTGTTCTGAGAAAATAGCCAATATGAGCAAATGAGCTGGATACAGAGAGAGACCTCTTAGATTTAATAACCAGGTAACACTCATAATTTGAATTGTGTTCTGGGTGTTGTTGGTGGCTGCATGAGCAGTTTGCCAATGTCCTTCATTTGACTCTGATCTGAGAGAGTTTCTCCTTTTTTTTCCCCAGGGAGGGAAAGGGATTTACTGGGCTGAATCTGTATTTCTGCTGTTGCTCTGCAGCTTCATCCAGAAAAGCTCATTTCTTCTTTCCCCCCACTCAGGGCTGGCTGCCTGGGGAAGTCCTTCAGATGGGAATTGTGATCCTGCTGAATTACAGCTGCTGCTCACAGATCAGCTCTGCCTCTCCACAGCATTAAAATACCCATCTGCTTGGTTCAGAACTTTGGGCTCACTTTCTAAGGGCATCTGTATTGATGGGAAGAAAGGTGTTATGAGGAGCTAATACATGGTTATGGCTGGGATGGAAATCCCTCTCAGTAGTCAGAAATCAGAATTGTACATAAATTCCCCAAATCTTTGATGAGAAGATTTCTGCATTTCAACTCCTTGATACAATTTTTAATGTCAAGGTAAAATTACTTTTCACAGTACAGTGCTTGCATCTGCATTCTGTAACTGTATTTTTCCTGGATAGAAATCAGATAAAACAAAAATCAATACTAAGGAAACTAATGTTGCTTTCATTTCTTTCCAAATTAGGGTGCTAAACTTTACTCTCATGGAGGCAGACACCTGCTTAACCTATATTGGATCTTTGTCCCCTTTAGTACACAGCAGCAGAATCAGAAATATTCATTGGTCCCCTACCAGCAACAAAAGGTGTTGGAGCTCTTGAAATGTCTTTGATCTAAAATGATGTTTAGAGACTGCTGGAGCTCTAGCAAATTGTACTTTTTAGAAGTCTTTCCTTCCATGTTCTCTTTAGACTTTGAAAAATGTTGTTAGAATTAATATAGTCTTAATTTAAACAGCTTCTGCATTTGTGTGAGTTTACAAAACAGCAAAATGTAAAACACCTGTTAGGTCAGGGTAGAGTCTACTGATATAAATGCATAAATGTTGAGTTGATGAAAAATAATTTGCCACTGATATTACAAGAATGAAATTGTCCTTATTGTTGCAATAATGTTTGCTCAATAACCTGTCCCCCTAATCTTTGCAATGAAACCTAAAAATATTAATGATTTGCCATATATTTCGTTACCCTTGATCCCTGTGCCTGTGTGACAAAAATATTTCACACCAACCCTGGTAAATATGAAATGGAACTACAGCTGAATCTCTTCAAACTTTTGGAAAATTCTTTCCCAAAACAACTGCTTCAATACAATTGCAATCCTTGACAGTCATTAAAAAAAATAATAAAAGTCATGTGAGCAGCAGCCATAATGGAATTTACTCTACTCTTCAACGTTTCAGACATAAAGCAGAATAATTTAATCTCTTCACAGAAATAATATATTATGAAATTACGTTGGATATATGTAATAAAGTAACATGCTGAGCATTTTAATATAACTTAAATAAATTCGATCAGAGCAAAACAGTCTTTTTATATCCTGAAGAAAAATGGGTATTTCATTTTTCTCCAAATGGAAAAGAACTTTTAAAATCTTCTTCCTTATTACTGGAAGGAATTCTTCCATGTTGAAAAGCAGAATTTGAAATTAAGATATTTCAGAACTGCACAGGTAGAGACCTTATTGTCTGGGGGTCTGACAATAACTATTTTTTACTGATAAAGGGCTTGAATGTGTCATGTTTAATATCAGAATTATTCTCCTTTCTCTCTTTTTTCCTTTTTTCATTCTTTTTTTTTTTCTTTTTTTTTTTCAATTGTTGACTACCATGCCGATTAAAATGTAGCCCTGTGTTGTTTTTACATTTTAAAGCTGAGGAACTGGAAGGGAAGAGCTCTGAAAATATGGCAAAAATCTGAGATGCAGAGTCAGGAATTTCTCTAGATTCTCTCTTAAAACTGACAATAATGATATCTTCATTAACTGTTTTGTTATGGGATTTTTTTAAAAATTTTGTTTTAAATTTTATTTGGACATCAGCATTTAGTTATTACAAATACAATGAAGGCATTACCTTGCTTCACTTAGCACTGAAACACTTGTTTCACCTCTGTCTGAACTTAATTCCTACCAGTGACCAAAAAGGGAAATGCTCTACCTGCCAACCTGCTACTCCTGCCTTATAAACTCAAACATATTTAATTCATTTCTTTGAAGTGGCATTTCTCATGTCACTTCTAGGACAAGAATTAGAATTAAAAAATAAAAATAATTTAAAAAAAGCAAGATCCAAAGCCCACAAAAAAGTCTCTATATGCACAAATCGGGAACTTAGGAAAAAAAATCCATCTCAATATTATTTAGTTCATTATTACCTCAGTAACTGCAATGTAATTTACTTAAATCAGTGTTCCACTGCAATACTACTCCATCAGACAGTATTCTGTGGCTATTAAACAGAATTCTGTTAACCATGAGCATGCATTACTTTAGATTAATGTCCACAGCTGATTGTAGGTCACCAGTTTTATTCCCAGAAAATATCTTCTGACTGCCATTCAAGGTGCTTCTTCTCTTCGACCTCTGTGTGTGACAGAGAGAAAGAGAGGGCAAAAATCATATTTATAAAGTTCTACAGCACACTCTAAAAACCAGCCAGCTCTCACTCTGGCAAACCAAGGGAGGAAATCCATTTATCCACCTCTTTTTTGTGGAGTGTGGATTGCTCTTTTATATGCTGTAATACCTGACATTCATTTTAACTGCTCCATCCACACTGGTGGTGCATTTGGCTTTCTGCAGTGTGAAGAAGAGGTTTTTTTTCCCTGCTTCTGAGGATAAAAAACACCTGTGTTCTACAAATATTTCATCCCTTGCAAGCCTTATATATAATTTAGCAAGCCAATGACAGTTTCTAAATGAATGTTGCATACTATGACCAATTATGATCTTTCAACAAATAAGTTCTGTCTGCTTTGATAATTTTTTCCTTACATTTTCTTTCTTTTTTCTTTTGAAAAATGTGCTTTCCATGCAGCAACAGCATACAGAAAAAAGCCCTGACTTCTGTATATAAAATATTTCATTTGTGATCCATGTATGCCCTTTGTCTTGCCTGGAAAATACAGTTTTTAAGTAGGGTTTGGGAGAAATGAGTAATTTGCTTTGTTTTATTAATCCCAAATTTCATTTTTCACTGTCTAGAGGAATATGTGCCTACTTTACCCTCTTTTGAAGGGCTTAGTTGTGAGTAGAGAATATGTCTTTTAATACTTTATTTGATCAAGGTTTGTCTGTTTGGGAATTAAAAATGTGTTTTCAGTGTGTTTGTAGAAATTGGGTAGATTCTTCTTTGGGCAGTGGGGTGTATCCAGATACCAGAACTTGCAGTGTAACAGAAAGAGGCAAGAAATGGGCCAGAAATAGGTCAGGAATAGGTCAGACACTCCTTTACCCAGGCACTCACTCTTTGGCTGACTCTGTTTACCATCAATGGTGGAGCTGAAAGGGCCATTGCTGCACTGCCCACTCAGTTCCCTTTTCAATTCTGTTTTTTGCAGTCATAAATGTGCACATCATCTCTCCGTGGTGACAGCTGGCATTTCCTCGGTGTGGATGACCTTCTGAGCAATTTAGCAGTTGCAAATTGCAATTAAAAATTATCCCAATTTAACTGACCAGCAATCTGCAATTTTCCTTTCCTCACTCTGCTTCTGCACGACCCCTTCAGCTGGAATGAGAATTACATTTATGTGCAGGAGAGAGGGACAACAATGCAAACAGTCAGAGCATAATAGTCGTGTGAAGCTGGGAGGATTCATCCCTGACAATCCCAGTGGAAGCATTAGAGGAATCTCCTGGGTGCCTCTGGAGGAAGGATTGCCTTAATGGCTGTAAATGCTCTGTGAGTGTGTTAGTAAATCACATGTGGAATTCCCTCCTGCTTCACTTCCCCATTGCTCTCTCACTCCCCTTCCCTGTGAGGCAGCAGCAAATCCTTCACTGTGGAAAATTTAGTATTTCATCCTGCTGAAACAGTTTGCCTATTTGTCTTCTCTACAAGCATAATTGCCCAGTGCAATGCTACAGCATTGCTTGTGTGTGTTTCTTGATTTATTTATCTTTACAGCACCAAAAAACCCCACTTAAAAGCACTGTTAATGACAAGACATAAAAATCAAGCACAAATAACTCACTTCTGTGTTTGTTTGTTCATGATGGTCAAAGATAATCTGCACAAATACTACTGTTCTCACAGATGGGTAGTTTTGGATTTGGTCTTTTTTCTTTATTTTGGATGTGACAAGGGCTAATGGCATCCCTTGTGCCATCTCTTACAGTTCTGCCTGTGCCATTTGGTTTTTCTTCCTCAAATTATGTTGGTAGGACAATCAGGAAGTTGGAAATATTGAGAGAGAAATGGCCAAAGTGGGTAGAATGCTGGGTTTTGGTAAATGAGGGTTTAGTGGAAAGGAGAGGTGTGATCAAAATCAATCAATCATAATCAAAGGGGTTTGTGCACATTTCTTCGTTGCTTTCCAGGAGCAAAGTGTGCATTTTAGATATTTGCTTGCTGTATGAATGTGTCAAGCTGGATGGGGCTTTGGGCAACCTGGTTTAGAGGAAGAGCTCAGAAAAGTACACATTTTAAAATGCACAGGGTTAATTTTTTCAGAAAAATGGGGCCTGGAGAAGGCTGTGAGTTTGGGCAGGAGAAGGATAATTCTGGTGTTCCTTATATAAAGGTCAGGTCTGGCTTCGAGGATGATCACAGATGATATCCCAGAGGAAAATTCATGTTTTTCCCCTAAATATTTTTTTCAAACTATGCTAACAGGACTAAGCAGAATTGCCGGCAGAAAGGTGCAGCTCTTTAGGAGGAGATCTCTTGGAATCTCCAAAAAGCCTTGGGCCTACTGGTGGAACTCCAGAAATGAGGAATTGCATGGGAATGTTCATGACAGCTGTTCAAGATCAGTGTCAGATGAAAATAGCTCAAAAGGCAATGACACTGAGGTCACACACCTGTGAAAGTCCCTGACACAAAAGGATGAGTCTTTGTGTGCTTGGCCATGATAGTACTTGGTTCCCAAAGGTTTTGTTTGGCTTTTTTTAGACCACACAAAACATGTAACTCCTTATTTAAAATATCAAGTATTCTGTGAACAGCAAATGTAGCAAGGCTTTAGGGTTTTTTTAACTATGGTTCTTGTGTGCATCTTTCTTTCTTTCTTTCTTTCTTTCTTTCTTTCTTTCTTTCTTTCTTTCTTTCTTTCTTTCTTTCTTTCTTTCTTTCTTTCTTTCTTTCTTTTTCTTTCTTTCTTTCTTTCTTTCTTTCTTTCTTTTCTTTCTTTCTTTCTTTCTTTCTTTCTTTCTTTCTTTCTTTCTTTCTTTCTTTCTTTCTTTCTTTCTTTCTTTCTTTCTTTCTTTCTTTCTTTCTTTCTTTCTCTCTCTCTCCTCTCTCTCTCTCTCTCTCTCTCTTTCTCTCTTTCTCTCTTTCTCTCTCTCTCTTTCTCTCTTTCTCTCTTTCTCTCTCTTTCTCTCTCTCTCTCTTTCTCTCTCTCTTTCTCTCTCTCTTTCTCTCTCTCTTTCTCTCTCTCTTTCTCTCTCTCTTTCTCTCTCTCTCTCTCTCTCTCTCTCTCTCTCTCTCTCTCTCTTTCTCTCTCTCTTTCTCTCTCTCTTTCTCTCTCTCTTTTCTCTCTCTCTCTTTCTTCTCTCTTTCTCTCTCTCTTTCTCTCTCTCTTTCTCTCTCTCTTTCTTCCTCTCT